>NC_090936.1:157951176-162751176 GCF_040938575.1 Ambystoma mexicanum | reverse complement strand
AGGGGACATTTGCAATGAAAGCTAGAGAATCCCCTGTGCACCGAGTCGAGTGTGCTCTGGACTTGAAGAGCAATGTTTTCTTGGCAAGAGGATAACACTTGAATGCATCAGACAATCCATTTTGAGATAACGGATTCAGAGATGCGATAACCCTCTCTCCCTGTGGCTAGAGATACAAGCAAATGGTCTGTTTTTCTGAGCGGTTTAGTCTTTTGAAGGTAATACATGACAGCCCTTCCGGCATCTAAGGTATGTAGAATTTTCTCTGCTGCATACTTTGCGTTCTTGAAAAAAAATGGACGTTCTATGGATTGATTTACATGGAACTTTGAGATGAATTTTGGATAAAAGCCTGGATGTGTGCATAGTACCACCTTGTCTTTGTGACTAAAGACAACAGGATCTTGCACTGAAAGGGATTGTAATTCACATTCTCCTTATTGATGTGATAGCGACACGGAAAGCAATTTTATATGTTGGATGTTTAAGACTGGCAGCGTGCATTGGCTCGAAGGGGGCCCCCCATGAGCTTTGTAAGCACAGCATTCAAGTCCCAGTCGGTAGATGGATGTGAAACTGGTGGGTATACTTTTTTTAACGCCCTCCATGATTGATTTCACCACAGGCACATTGCACCAGGAAAGTATTTTATGATGTGGTGTAGGCCGAGTCAACCGCTAGGTGCACTCGTAGCAAATTAAAGACTAATCCTGAGTATAAGAGATATAGTAACTAGTGTGCTATATTTGAATGTGAACAGTCAATTGGGTTGATGTTATGAAGCGTTTCAATTTATTAAAATGCCAGTGTCTTGTATTAGGTTTGCGTGCTTCCTTTAAAATGTCCACACAGCTTTGGTTTAGGTTTAAATGACTACACTCTGACCTCAGAAGCAAAGCTGCAAAGTTCAGCATCTGAGGGCATGGGTGGAGTGCTGTCACTCGGTTCCGTGACAACATGGTGTATGGGCATGGCAGTTTCATTGGAGGACAAAGACATTTTCAGTAGGTGTGAAAACCATGTTTGTTACACCCACATAGGAACTATCGGGATTAAGATTACTTGGCTCCTGGTGTAGCTTGTAGACTTATCCTGTTGAGAAGCAGAGTTGGAGGAAAGCATACGCAAATCTCCCCGACCAGTTCATTAGCAGACGGTTCCAAACGGATTTTGTCTGAGGGAACTCTTGATGCATAGTCGTGACATTGTGCGCTCTCTTGTGCAGCAAAGAAAGCTGTGTGTGGGAACCCCCAGTTTGTGAAGACGTTGTGTACGACGTTGGTATTCAACTGTCACTTGTTGTGCACTTCTGCTTAGTACGTCTGCTAGAGGATTGTGTTCTCCCCTGGAATATGTTCTGCTAGGAGAAAAATGTGTTTTAGTGCCATCAGCCAAATCTTCTGGGCTAGTTTGGACAGCCCTGGAGAGCGTGTTCCCCCGCTTGTTTATGTAGAACATGGCTGTGGTGCTGATGGTTAATACGAGTACTGTTTCTCTACTAGCTGTTCGAATGCTTGCAGAGCTTTGAAGATTGCGAGCAGTTCTAAAAAGGTTGATATGTTTTTTGGATAATGCTTGTGTCCACAACCTGTGTGCAGTCTGATGGAAAAAACAAGCTTCCCACCCTGTTAGCAATTCGTCTGTAGTGAAAGTGGATTTGATTCGATTGCTGAGGTGTTGAATGGCTTGCCCTTTAAAAGGTTTTCCTTTGTCCACCACGGCAGAGACAGAACCAGAGGATGCAAAACCACCACTAGGTCATCCCACAGTTCGCTTGTGACCATTGTTTCGTTAGCCACTCTTGCATTGGACACATGACCGGGTGTGCGGCACAAGGTAAATGCAGTAAGCCATCATTCCCAGAAGGTGCATGCCCTTTCACACTGTTACCCGACGACGGACTATGTATTTGGGGATTTGAAACAGCATGTTTTGGACCCTCTCTTTTGGAGAGGTATACTAGACCGATGTCTGTTTTGATTAATGCCCCCAGAAATTGCTTTACTTGGCTGGGCACTAGACTGGACGTCTTAGTTTATGGAGAAGGTCATTGAAACAGCAGATAGATTGCTGCATGTTTTGAAGGCACCTCTGGGGAAGAGTCCTCAGTATTTAGCCAGTCGTCCAAGTAAGGGTACACTGGAATAAACTGCCTTCGCAAGGAGGCTGAAACCACTGCAAGGACTTTTGTGAATACCCTGGGGGCTGATGCAATGCTGAAGGCTAGCACTTAATTGGTAGTCATCGTTTTTGTGCGCTAGCAACATAGAAATATGAAAGAATGCATATTTCATGTCTAAAGTCGCCATGTAATCCCCCTTATTTAACAGTGCGATGACTTGCTGCAACATCGTCATCCTGAATATTTGTGGTTTGACAAACGTGTTTGTAGAGCGCAGGTCCAGCGCTGGGTGCATTGTTAGATCTTTCTTTGGAACAAGAAAGTACATTGAATAAATACCTTTATCTTGGTCAATGAAGGGCACCAGCTTGATGGCTTCTTTCTGTAACAGGATTTCGATCTCCTTGAGAATGTTGAGATGTTTGGAGGACATGCATCCTACACAAGGTCGATAGTGGCGAGGTGTTTCGAGGAACTCCATCAAGTATCGCCTGGCCACTGTATCTAAGACCCAGTGGTCTGACATTCCCTCCCATTGAGGGAACGTGGATGGGCACATAATTTGGCGGCTGGGGCAGCTGCTCCTTTAGAGACTGCACCCTGCCTCACCCTTTCCCGTGGCAAAACCCACGCTGCTGGTACCGATAGGACATCTGAGTGTGTGGACTATAGAAGGATGCGCCAGACGTGCTTGCTACGGCTTTGCCCCGTTTTCCTCAGACTTGCGCCACAGAATTTGAGTGTGTGTTGAACG
Organism: Ambystoma mexicanum; assembly: GCF_040938575.1. NCBI lineage: Eukaryota > Metazoa > Chordata > Amphibia > Caudata > Ambystomatidae > Ambystoma > Ambystoma mexicanum. The sequence goes on along the minus strand of NC_090936.1, from coordinate 162,748,300 downwards.
CTTCCCTTGGAACAAAGGGTTTGCTGGAAATCTGACTAAGGGTCTTGATGGTCTTGTGCTCCTCCTTTCCTGTCTCCAGCTGGTCGTTGACAGCTTTGCCATAGAGATCCACCACAATGGGCATATTCATTAGGGCCACTTGTGACTCTGTCTTATATCCCAAGTTTCTAAGCCAGGAATGTCTTTTAAATAGGGTTCCCTCTGCAATGACACTTCCTGAGGTGTCTGCAGAGTCCCAGACATTCTTCAGGATGTTTTGCAAGACTTGTTTCCCCTCTTTGGCGATCTTTATAAAAAAGGTGGGATCATGCCAGTTCAGGAACTGCGTCCAGATGTTGTGAAACCTCACTGGGTGCTGCTGTAGGGTGGCAAACAAGGTGATGTGGTTTGCTGTCCTAGTAAGGTATGCAACAGAGGCTGCAATACACTTCCCTAACATGAATAATTTCTTGTGTAGAAAAAAAGAGGGGGTGAAGCACGCACTCTAGTTCCCAGTTTTGTATACCTGATGCAAGTAATAACGGGGTTAAATCCCATCTGCTGCAGTTCAGTTGCTCTTCTCCTTCAAGTGCTTTCGGGTCTCATACAATCTTCAGGGAGGTAGTCTTTTCAGGTGTTACTAATTGGTCTCAATTTAGGACTCAGGGAATTCTGGTAGCTGTAGTCCCCTCTGGTAATCAGGAACCAACCCCCTCCAATAGCACAATTTTTCCCCATAATAGGGGCAGGGGGGAGACCATCAATGTGACTCGCCTAGGTAGGGCATGGTGACCCCGGTACCGCTGCATCTCGAGCCCGGGACTCTCAGACCAATGTGTAGAAAAGAGGATGACTACTTTACTGGTTATCTGAATTCCGTGCAACGCTGCCATCCCCTTAGTGTATGTAGCACCACCCAGTTGCCCATCTGTTTAAATCCTGTTTCGACCAAATCAACCGCAAGGAACAAGTTAATTACCTGTAACTGTTGTTCACCAGCGTGGGTCTGGCATGGATTCACATGCTCATGAATATTTCCCGTCAGGCTGGGAATCCTCGGTAAAGAAAAAATCAGTATCAGTTTTGTTTCTGATCTGTCTTTCGTAGTAGTAACCAATCACTGATCTCTGCGTCATACTGACCACAGCCAATGACTGCCCTCTACCTAAGCCCCGCCTCTGGCAGCCATCTTCAGATATGGTAGCACGTGAAGTGGCAGTATGACCAAGTGAAGAGCCGCAGAGGGGTAGGCGGGAGGGTTCGCATGTGAATCCATGCCAGACCCACGCTGGAGAACAACAGTTACAGGTAAGTAACTTGTTCCTTCTCCAGCATGGGGTCTGGCATGGATTCACATGCTCATGAATAAAGAATACATAGCAGTACACACATGCACAACCACGGAAGTTGGCAAAGGCTCAACATTAAGTATTACATCAAACTCAACATTAAGCAATTCTTACCTCCTCACCAGGCTCACCTTAGGCGAACAGATTGCACAGCACTGCTTGGCCGACCCTGGACTCCTCCCTGGATTCCCGGTCGACGCAGTAGAATTTCGTGAAGGTGTGCGTCGACCTCCACGTTGCAGCCCTGCAGATGTCCAGCAAGGGCACACCAGATAGGAACGCCGTGGTAGCTGCGATCGCTCTGGTGGAATGGGCTCTCGGACGGCCAGGCAGCAGTCGGTTTGCCAACCGATGACAGTACATGATACAGCCGGAGAGCCATCTGGAAATGGAAGCCTTTGAGAGAGCCTTCCCCTGATTGACAGGTCCAAAGTTCACAAAAAGTTGTGACGTCTTCTGAAAACACTTCGTGCAGTCCACGTAAAACTTCAGCGCTCTAGCCACATCCAGTGAGTGCAAAGTCCTTTCGGCCGGCGACGAAGGCGACGGGAAGAAAACATGCAACACCAAGGGTTCGTTGAGGTGGAATTCCGACGGCACCTTGGGCATGAAGGAGGGGTGCCTCCTGAGCACTACCCTCGTGTCGTGAAAAGTCAAGTACGGGGGCTTGCAGGAAAGGGCCTGGATCTCTCCCACTCTTCGTGCGGAGGTGATGGCCACAAGAAACGCTGTTTTCCACGACAAGAACTTCAACGGAGCCGAGTGCAAAGGCTCGAACGGAGGTCCCATGAGCTTGGTCAGCACCACGTTGAGTTCCCACGCCGGGGCCGGAGCCTTCACCGGCGGGAACGATCTGAACAGTCCCTTCATGAATTCTTTCACCAGACGATGAGACCACAAAGACGTCCGTCCCGTGGTTCTGGTGTATCGGAAGATCGCAGCAAGATGAATCTTGGACGCGTGCGCCAGTCCAGCCTTGGCCAGCGTCAGAAGGTACGGCAGTACCTGGGGAGCCGTAATCCGTAGAGGGTTAATCTTCTGTGCGTGGCACCAGACACAGAACCTCTTCCATTTGTGTCCATAGCATTTAAGAGTTGAGGACGCCCTGGCCTTTGCAAGAACCCCTCTGCAGTCGGCCGGTATGTCGTATCCTCCAAACTCTAACGCTGCAGGAGCCAGGCCTGCAAGTTCAGCGACTTCGGGTCATGATGGAGGATGGCGCCTCCTTCCCTGGAGAGAAGATCCGAGTCCACTGGCAGCTTGATTGACGGGGACGCTGACAAGTCCAGAAGGTCCGGGAACCATATCTGCCTCGGCCACGCAGGTGCGACAAGGATCATCCTGCACCGTGACCTCTTGAGCTGGTTAATGAGCCGGATCAGCAATGGCAATGGAGGGAACACGTATAGAAACAGGCCCTCCCAGGGGAACGAGAAAGCATCGCCCATGCTCCTCGGCTGGGGAAACCTGCTGGCGACCCTCCGGCACTTGGAGTTTGTCGCCGTCGCGAACAGATTGATCTGGGGTGTGCCCCACCGTCAGAAGAGGCGGCCCACTAGATCCTGTCGTAGTTTCCCACTCGTGGCACGAGCGCAGCTCTCTGCTGAGCGAGTCGGCAATGGTGTTTTTTATCCCTGCCAGATGAAACGGCACCAGAAACATCCCTTGGGCGACGGCCCAATGCCACAGATCCTGCGCCTCCTTGGACAGGGCTGGGGACCTGGTTCCGCCCTGCTTCCTGATGTAGAACATGGTGGTGGTGTTGTCGGTGAAGATCTTCACCACCTTGCCCTTGAGGGACGAAAGGACCTGAGGGCCCAAAACACTGCACGGAGCTCCAGGACGTTGATATGGAGGGACTTCTCCGTCGGAAGCCAAAGGCCTCTCGCGTGCAGATTTTCGGTGTGCGCTCCCCACCCTTCCAGGGAGGCATCCGTGGTCACTGTCTCCTGGTGGCCGGGGGTCTGGAAGTACATGCCCGCCGTCAGATGCGCGCGGGTGCCCCACCACTGGATCGCTTGTCAGAAACTCTAGTCAAGTGTGATCCGCTCCTCGAAGCTGCCCGTCGTCTGGATCCAGCGCGCGTCCAGGAACTCCTGCAATGGGCGCATCCGGAGCCTGCACAGGCGGATGAGGTAAATGCAAGAAGACATCATTCCGAGGAGGGACTTGATGGACCTCACCCTGGCCGCGTCCGCGACCAGCATCCGCTGCACCTTGCCCAAGATGGCCCTCGTCCTTTCCTCCGACGGAGAGGCCAGAAGCGACACTGTGTCGAGCTTCGCTCCCAGAAACAGTGCGTCTTGCACGGGCACCAGGTGGGACTTGGCGTAGTTTATGGATAATCCCAGGTCCGTGAGTAGTTGGACGGTCCTTGCCGTGTGCTCCACGGCGAGCTCCTTCGTCTTCGCTCGGATGAGCCAGTCGTCCAGTTAGGGGTAGACGTGGATCCCCTCACGGCGCAGCTGCGCCGCCACCGGTGCAAGGCACTTTTACACCCTGGGTGCCGACCTCAATCTGAAGGGAAGGGCTCTGAACTGGTAGTGACGCCCTTGGACCACGAACCTGAGAAACTTTCGGTGTCCCTTTAGGATGGGAATATGGAAGTAGGCATCCTCCAAATCCAACGACAGGAAATCGCCCTCCTCCAGCTGACCCAGGACGTGTTGGAGGGTGACCATCTGGAACTTCTGTGCCTTGATGAATTTGTTCAGTCGTCGTAGGTCCAGGATGGGACGCCATCCTCCCGTCTTCTTCTTCACGAGGAAGTATCTTGAGTAAACTCCGGAGCCCCGAAGCCACTTTGGGATGAGCTCTATGGCGCCCTTCTTGAGCATCGCCTTTATCTCCAAGAAACGTTGAGGGATGTAATGTTCTTTCCTGGCCACAGGGGGGACGCGCGGGCACCTCTTTAGAAACTCAAGCGCGTGACCCTGAGCTAGGGCGTCCAGCACCCAACAGTCGGTGGAGATGGACTCCCACACGCTGACGAAGCTCGCCAGCCGGCCTCCCACCGGGGTGCTTCGGTGGGGGCCCGACCCCACGGCCGGTTCAGTCCCGCTTCGACAAGGCTTTGCCGCCTTGTCCTCCTTGGCGACGACGGCGGGGTCCGCCTGACTTGCCTCATCCCCTGTAAGCTTCCTGTGACGACGAACGGGCCGCTTGACGGTAGGTGAAAGATCCGCCGCTGGAACCTTTGGAGGCACCCTGTTTGCCTCCGCTGCTCCGAAAGGGCAGCCGTCGTTGCTGGAGAACACCAAGAGCACGGGCCGTCTCCGTGTCTGTCTTGATGGATTGTAGGGAATCGTCCACTGTTTTCCCAAACAGGTTGTTTCCGTCGAACGGCATGTCCAAGACTCTGGTCTGCACGTCCTGACGGAAGTCAGTAGCCTTGAGCCATCCACGCCGCCTAAGGCACACGCCGTTGCCCAACTGGCGAAATCCAGTGGCGGCGATGTCCGTCGCAATCGTAATGGCGTGGTCCGACGCCACCTCTCCTTCCTGCAAGATCTCTAGGGCTTCCGCCCTCTTGTCGTCTGGTAGGAAGTCCAGCAGGGGGGCCAGTTTGTACCACAACTCCCTGTCGTAGCGGGCTACGATAGCCAAGGCGTTGGCCGCCTTAATCGTCGTCGCTGCAGACGAGATGACTCTGCGTCCCATCGTGTCTAATTTCTTTCCCTCGCCGTCCAGCGGGGAGGTCGACGTAGAGGCCACGCCCCCCCCCCGCTTCCTTCCTGGCTGCCGTGGAGACGACCGAGTCTGGGGTCGGCTGTGCCCGAAGGCACAAGGGGGCCGCGTCCGGGACCCGGTACTTCTTCTCGTACCGATCCCTTCTAGCCGGCGTCGTGGATGGGTTCTTGAGGAGGGCGAGGCCCTCATCCCAAATATCGTCCAGTAGAGGTACAGAGAGGACCGTCTTCCTCTTGGCCTCACGCCATTGATAAAGGAAACCTTCCTTCTTCTCTTCCGGGCAGAGCTGGAAAAGCTCGGATGCCCTGTCGATCATGGAGTGAAACGATCCAATCTCGTCGGGCGGGGAAGCCCGGGTGGGAGGTGACGACGGGAGATCATCGTCGTAAACCTCGTCGTCTGTACCCGTCACGGCCGTGTCAGTCCCCGTATCATCCCCACGTGTCGTGGACGGGGAGGAGGGCTGAACAGGGCGCGATGGCTGAAAAGGAGGTGGAGGATGAATCCTTCTCTTAGGGGGAGGGCTCCTAGAAGGGCCTGGCTCCGGGTCCCCCGTCGGGAGCGGTTCCTCCGCTGGTGGTAACGGCAGTCTCGTCCTTATCTCCGAGCATAAGGACTGTATAGCCAACAAAATGGCCGCCGAGTTGTCTTGCGGCACTGGTTGAGGGGAGTCCGACGGGTGGTCAGGAGCCCCGTCGGCACCCTCGACGTTCTCGTCGTCTCCTACGTCGGGGTCCCTCCCGACGGGCTGGTCTTCTTCCACGCCAACGCTGTGGCTTAAGACTTCGATCAGCTCTTCCTCAGAGGTTAGGCCGAATCCACGACGACCTCCTGCTCCCTTTTTTCTTCTCCGGAGGTTTCACGGGGTTCCTGTCGATGGGCATGAAAGAGGACTCCTTCCGCGGTGGCAGGGACACTCTGAACCCCGAGGTCGCCACCACTGGTGTAGCCTCCACAGGCTGAGCCAGGGCCGCCGCGACTGTCTCGATAGAGGCCTTGGCCGGATGGATTAAGGCTTTCACCACCTTAGGTGCACTCACCGCCTTCTCCTGGGGGGAGGGTCACCGCCTCGCTCCCCCCTCCGTTGGGGCCTTCGAGCTTGACCGGGGTCTCTCCAGGAGCTTCGCCGGGAGCTCGGCCCTCCTCTTACCCGAGCCAGAGCGTTGGCTCGTGGTTGATGGCGCCGGGGAGGATGCGCCCTGCCTGGCGCCTGTAGAGCCCGACCGTTCGGCACTCCCGGTGCCAGCGGACTCACGGTGCTTGGCCTTCTGTTGGACCCCTGTCGCCGGGGCGTCCTCAAAGGTCTTAGACCGCTCGGACTCCTTCTTCTCGCCTGACGGGCTCTTCCCTTCCAGCCAGTTGGCGAGACGTTGATGGCGGTCCTTCATGGTCCGCTCCGACATATTGCCGCAAAACGCACAGTCATCCTCCACGTGCGTCTTGTCCTCATGTAGGCCGTAAAGACAAATGGAGTGTTCGTCCTCAAAGACATTCTGAAGCTGGCATCCAGGGCAGACCCTGAACAGCTTTCCGGGCGTCGAGCTTCCCTTCTCCTGGGCCATGTCCGAGATGGGCCTGAGAAACTTCTGGAGTCCTCCAAAAGCGTGGCTCGACGAAATCTTCACCCTTGAGGGGCGTAGACGAATCCGACACGGGTCCCTGTTGATCGGATGAAGAAACGGTGGAGCTTGAGGCTCTTTTGACTGAAGAAAAGAGTAATTTTTTGAGAAAAAACGTGAAAAATAGCACTAACGCTCAAGAGCAATAGCACGAGGATCCCAACACTTGAACGTGCAGTAAAAATCTGAAGATGGCTGCCAGAGGCGGGGCTTAGGTAGAGGGCAGTCATTGGCTGTGGTCAGTATGACGCAGAGATCAGTGATTGGTTACTACTGCGAAAGACAGATCAGAAACTAAACGGATACTGATTTTTTCTTTACCGAGGATTCGCAGCCTGATGACGGGGAATATTCATGAGCATGTGAATCCATGCCAGACCCCATGCTGGAGAATAATAAAGTTGTGATTTGAGGCTTCCTCACCCTCCTTTAGGATAGCCATGGCTTTGCGATCCTTTCAGGCAAGTACTCCAGCACAGGAGCTAACTGAAGCCACATTTCACGATCGTACCTGGTCATGATTGCTAATGCATTGGCCGCATTTACCATAGTGATCCCTACTGTTAGCACCTTTTTGCCAAAGGCACCCAGCTTTCGGCCCTCACTCTCCAGTGGTGCCACAAATATTTAAGAATGGGAGTGAATTTACCTACTTGCAGCGGCCGAGACCACAGATTAAGTGCAGCGTGTGCTGTGAGACACTTTGGTGTGGCCCCCAGAATTACATTTTTTTTTCTCTAGCCTGCCTTTGATAGCTGGCTCTGTGAAGGGATGGACTTATTGTGTGGAGCACTTTCTCCCATACATGGTCAGGCATAGGGATGGCCACGATCGACTTTCGTCTATTCAAATGATCAAAGGGAAAAACACTTTTTTCTCCTCCGGTAGTGAGACCAAATTCTTGGCAAGTTTTTCTCATCATTCTGTGGAAAGCCCCAATCTTGTCCGGTAGAGATGGTCTGCGCACGTCTTCTGGAGGGTCATCTATTCAGTCATCATCAGTTTCCCCACTGGTCTTCCCTGAGCAGAGACACTGTGGTAGCAGGGAATGTTTTATCCTGTGGATCCTGGTCTGTGTCCGTATTGTTGATTTCAACTTGCTCCTTTGCCTGTGGAGTAAAGGAGGGTCCCCTAAGCTCTTGTGTTGCTGAGGGTTGCAAACGTTTGGCTGGGGAGAGAGGGATTTCCCAAGGTCTTTTGAGGTGGTAGGAGACTAATGCTTTCAATTTTTCCCCACTTTGTGGGACGTGACACCACTTCAGGTGACCTAGCACTTGATCTTCTAGGCGATGCTAGACTTCTCAGAGATACTGCTTTGTTTGGCTGTCCCGTGACTGATGGAGCTGGGACCTGCAGAACGGCAGGCAGCCTTGTGTCTAATTGGGAGAGCGGGCTTTGTAATGATAACACCTGCAGGTAGAGCAGGGTCTGTGGATTAAGAAGCGGTTCCTTGGATGTGCTGGCAGGGCTCGCCCCGGTGTGGGCCTAGGGAGCTCGCGTTTATGCTGTTGGAAGTGTGGAAATCGCAATGGTGGCAGGGGCTATCTGTGCGATGCATCTTCCATTATGATGGAATCATCGCAGCCTGAAGAACTGGACTCCCTTTGTAGTGCCTCAAACTCCAAATCTATCTCGTACTGCGAAATGTCTTCACACATGATATTAGAGTACGTAATTGGAGACATTGGTTAAAATCTATGCCTATCGGTCTCCTGTAGTGTTTTTGCAGTGGACCCTTATTGGGGTGCTGCAGGTAGTGTACCATGTACCTGTTTGATGGATATGGTTGATTCCTTGGATGTCTCATGCAACACATTTGCTGACTACTTGTACAAGAGGAGGTGTGATTCGCGCCGCTTTATTTTTTGCTCTTATGTTACCGTCGTGATGGAAGACATCCCTGTAGAGACTGCACAGGGATGTGGTGATGTTCCTGCCGTGGCTTTCTCCATCAACAAGCATGTATCCATCAACAAGCATGTATCCATCAACAAGCATGTATCCATCAACAAGCATCTATCTATCAACAAGCATCTATCTATCAACAAGCATCTATCTATCAACAAGCATCTATCTATCAACAAGCATCTATCTATCAACAAGCATCTATCTATCAACAAGCATCTATCTATCAACAAGCATCTATCTATCAACAAGCATCTATCTATCAACAAGCATCTATCTATCAACAAGCATCTATCTATCAACAAGCATTTATCTATCAACAAGCATTTATCTATCAACAAGCATTGCGCTTCTGCGCCTACGAGCGCTTCGACTTTCTGGTTGGCTGCAGTGTCGACGAGTGCAACGAGCGTTGTGTCGTGGATGAGACGCTTTTGCTGCGATTTCCTTTACTGGCGCCAACCGGGTTCCTGTTCTCGCAGTTGTTACCGTCGTAGGTGGGCCCTGATTATTTTGTGGCTTGGCTGATAGACGGTGCGCCAAGGACTTTTTGTACCTGTAGCCTAGGTCTTTTGGTCTGCCTTTCCTCAAGCCTTGACCATTTTGGTGGAGAGGCACTCGATTCTGGATGTCTGGGCAACCCCAGGCTCCTTGATGACTGCTTCTGATGGGTGGTTATTACCCTCCTTTTACAAGCACACCCATCTATGCCGTCTTTCAGAGTCTTGATGCTGAATGCCTGGCAAATGTCACACCTCGGTGGAGTGATTTGGGTACAGACAGTAAATACAATCAGCAGTTGGTCTGTCACCCTCAAACATTGTTTTAAGGCCGCACGTGGATCAGGCCCTGAACAGGGACTTTCCCTTCCATACCTCATCACCCACCAGAAGCTTTTCTGTGGTAAAAGGTTCTTAATTTGAAGAAAGAAATGCTAATCCAATGGGTTTTGAAGATCTCTCTGAGAAAAACACGAATACTCCTTCCAGAATGACATGCTATTAGAATCTGGAGAGGGTGCAGGGGAGGGGCTTCATTCTAGACTCCCCATTGGTGGGGACCAAAAGCACCCACAAGGAAGGTAATGGGCTCCTACTTTTTCCTTTTTATTACTATGGAAAAAGGGCTAACCGAGTACTCCCAACATGACGGGGAATATTACCAGCATGTGAATCTAGTGAAGTAGCTAATGTTGGAGAAATAAGGTGGATTTGTTCAAATAAATGCTCGTCCCTACAGATATAGTGACATTTCCTCTGAAGCAAAAGAACTAATTCACAGGCATCTACACTTTTGCTGGCTTCTCGCTAAACTCTATCCATGTCGGTTTTGGCACATAACCTCCCTATATAATTATAATTGCTCTTTTATAGCGTGCTTAATAAGCACAGGATAGGGATTCAAACTTGTGCTGCGTTGTCTTGCTTCCAAGACAAACCGCGTTGCCCAGTTCTGATTGATGCATGCCACTACATCCTCCAAGAACCTCAGTAAGCCCATCACTGCACAGCTCACTACTACTGTCACCCATCTATCGTTGGCAAATAATGCGTCTTCCATTTTCAACAACGGTCTTATTTTACAACATGCTTCTATTTTATTGGCACACTTAATCATCTTTGTCCATTATGTCCGCTTGGACCGTATGCCCTTGAAAATACTTTGTACTCTGCACAGGGTGAGGCATCGAAGAACATACAAGTTATCCCATACCCCCTTTATAGTCCCCAATCAAAGTAAACAGACTACAGAAAAAAATGGTAAAACATATGCAATTATATATATTACATAACGTTTGAATTCTTGAACCTGAAGTGGGGTAGAAAAAAAAGACTACTACGGCACAAGAACACTGGTGCCGCTACACGACACTCTCACACAGAGAAGTTGCGGCGGATACAGAGATGCAAGCAGCAAAACCAAGTTGGCGCCTGCCACACCGAGTGAAACCCTTGAGTGCTCTGATGGGTCGCAGTTAGAACGGTGGCACGTGAGGTGGTACCTCAACGGGCGCCGCAGTCGATCATGCCTGTTTCGCAGTCAATTCAGAGGACCAGAGACAAGGAGGGCACAGGGGCGCCCAGCTGTGGGGCTAAGTGTGAGCACAGCATTCTGTGTGGTGGTGCGGCATTGGGCCAAAGCAGATGGAAGGAAGACTCACCATGCCCAAGCAGCTGCAACTGCCGGGAGGTGTGTTTTGCACCAAAGGGGTCAGTGGATGTTAGGCAAAGTTTCAATGCAGTACCCTTTGGGAACAATACAGACAACTATGACTACAGGTATAGGCAACCCAACCTTTGGTATAAGCTTGTACTACACAGTTTTGGTCGCGTGTTGAGCAGCCAGGCTAATCTCAAGAGGGGAAATGTGAGCTGTAGTGGAGTTACACAAAGATTCACAGTTACTGGTATTCAAATAAAGTCAGTTATTAAACCTTCAGAAGGGAGCAATAAAATAGTGAGACACAAATAAACTTCAATACTGTACACTAAGTTTCTGAATCAGACAAGGCCCTTTTGTGATGGCCCACAGACACAACCTACACCCGCAGGTGACTTCAGTAACAAGGGTGCTGCAGACATTAATACCTTACTGTTGGCATTCAGAATACTCTTTAAAAGTTGTTAAAAGACAAAGGTTATTAGAACACAAAAGACCACAAATATTCCTAAGCAGTGCAGATACTTTTAGGGTTCACTAGAAGAGTCATTCAATTCAATAGGCTAAGCCAAAGTAAATGGGAAAAAGTACTGGATAGGATAAAGCACTTTTGGTAAGTAATGGAAAAGTGTTTGCACAAGTTCTTAGGAGTTCTTTGACGAAAAGAAGAATCAAATGTAGGGCCACAAGCTAATTAGACTTGTGAGTTGTGGAAGTTACAAGCACTTAAACAGTAAGAGTTAAGTTCTCTTAGACTTTATTTACTGTACCTTAGTAAAGAAGAATAAATGCAGCTCATGACTTCTGGTCCTTTGCAGATCTGCAGATCTCACTGTTCCTGGGTCTCAATCGTGGGGACAAGAGGGAGGACGTTGCGGGACTCCTGCACTGTACTTGCATCGTCACAACAGCCAACCGGCAAAATTTACTTTCAGTGGCTGTTTCGCGTTTCAGCTCCTTGCGGTACAGCAAATAACAATAATTGTGTTTCCTGGCTGTCAAGGCGGACTGTCCTCACTTGTGGGGTCCCGCTCTCTGCTGAGGGAACTCAGACTTGGTCAGTCCTGCTTTCTGGGAGTCCGGAGGATCTTCCAAAAGCTTTAGGCCAGCTTAAAATCAACACAATCTGGTGTCCCTCTCCCTGGCTATGCGGTTCCTGCAGCAACTCTGAGGAAATTCAACCAGCTCCGGGATGGGTGTCCAGGTTGCTTACTTTGGAGTTGATTGGTCCCACCAACTCAAAGGGAGAAGTCGTACTTGCAGGGGCTTCTCTGTCGATGCGAACTTGGCAAGTAGTCACTGCAGCAGGGCTTCACCCGGCAAACCAACGGTCCAGGAGTTGCAGCAGGTGTCCTCTTCAAGCTCTTCGATTCCTTCGTCCAGTGGTCGATGACTGTATTCCACGCCAAAAGACTCGCCTTTTATTCAGTTCTCTCCCATTCATTCCAGTCTAGCTGTCACTCACCCTGCCGGACAGTCAGCCAGCCAGCCAATCACCACAGAGTGCATTTGGGTCTGCTAGGAGACTAAGCACAGGGAGTTTCAGACACCTCCCTCACTTCCTGCCTACCCGAGACACTCTGGAGCCAGAGGCGGGTTTCACTCCTAAAGCCGGCCAAAGGCGAATGAACAAAGAGATCAAACCTGGTTTGGCGCGCAGAGGAAAACTCTAGACGGACCTTTCCACAAAGACCATTTTGAAAAAGATGGCTCCCGTGGTTAGCGTTACCAGAGCTGCGAACAGCCGCGGTAAATGCACACCCTGGTAGTTCAGAACAAAACCACTGACACCAGCCATTCTGTGAGGAAAGGGTAACATAAAAATGTTACATGAGCATTTAGACACAGGGGATACTGAGTAACCCCTCCAGCACTCTATTGTAAGATAGGGTGTGCTGGGTCTAGCAAGTACAATGCTAAGTAAAGTTAATTTCACTTTAATGCTCTGGGAAACAGTAGTTTATCCCAGAGAAAGTATTTAAACCGTGGGAAATCGGAACTACTTCCCTGTGCCACTGCATTGAAGGCGCTGTGACACGCAATGTAAAAGATGATGCCTATGGAGTTTGTCAGACGCCATAACCAAAAGAAAAACAGAAAACAATTAGAAGAACAGGTTACTTACGAACTGGTAACGTTCTTTCGATTGGATGTTCCTCCAACGGATTCCTCAACTTAGATGCATTGCATCCAGCTTTAGCTGCTTTGGAAAACATTTTCGGCAGAGGGCGCCATGCGTCGATGTCGTCGGTCCCTCGAAGGCCTCCGTCGAGGGGGACGTCATCGGGTGTATAAATAGCACGCGGGGCGCCCGTTGGCCTCAGTTCTGTTTTTCCCCCTTCATTGTTGATTTTTCACTGTGTAGACTGTGCCGGCAGACAGGTATTTGCCTTGCGAGAGTTGGAGTGGCAATAGCCCAGAAAAATCGACAGAGGGGTAGGATGGGAGGGCTATGAGGAATACATTGGAGGAACATCCAATCGAAAGAACGTTACCAGTTGGTAAGTAACATTCTTTGAGCGGATGTTGTCCTCCAACGTATTCCTCATCTTAGATAGACTCTCAAAGCAGTATGGACAATTCCTCTGGAGGAGGGGTTAGATTTTTCGATACCCTTAAATGGCTGAGTATAGTACTGCTTTTCCAAAATTAAGCTCCTTAGACTAGGAAGCATCCAGGCTATATAATTCTGAAAAAGTATGCTGTGAAGACCAAGTTGCTGCTTCACAAATGGACTTTATAGGAACACCTCTTTGTAGGGCTGTTGAAGAGGCTATGCCTCTGGTGGAATGAGCCCTTAGACCTTCTGGTGGGTCTTTTTGTGCTAATCTGTAGCATTCTGAAATACAAAGCACAATCCAGCGTGATATTGTTTGCTTTGTCACTGACTGACCCAATTTCTTTCTTGTGTAGCCAATACATTCGGTTGTCCACTCTAAGCTTAGAAAGCCTAGAGATGTAAAAGCTTAAAGCTCTTTTCGGATCCAACCTGTGTAATCTTTCCTCCTCCTTACTAGGATGAGGTGGAGGATAGAATGCAGGTAAGACAATTCTCTGACTTAAATGAAAATCAGATACCACTTTTGGTAAAAATGAGGGTTTAACCTTCAACACAACTCTGTCCTTATGGAACACAGTATAGGGTGGCCCAGAAGACGGTGCCTGCAATTCGCTCACTCTTCTTGCAGATGTTAAAGCAACTAGGAAAGCAGTTTTTCAGGTCAGTAATCTTAATGGACAAGTGTGCAAAGGCTCAAAAGGCACACACTAAGAATTTTAGGACCAAATTGAGATCCCAAATTGGCACTTGAAATGGGAACATTTAGACCTCTATGTGCTAGGGTCAGGAGGAAAGACAGTACTTCCGGAATAGAACATAGAAAAGGATTGACATTCTTTTCTCTGCACCAGTTGCAAAACATGTTTCACCGGCAACGGTATAGAGACTTTGTTGCTGGCCTTCTTGCCAAAAGCAACACCTCCATGATGTCATCTGGAAGGTTCCAATCCTTGTATCTCAGCCTTACAGATACCAAGCGTGAAGGTTGAACGTTTTGACCTCTGGATGGAGAACCTGACCCTCCATTTGAGAGAGAAGGTTCTCTCTCTGAGGAAGACGTACTGGGGGACAGATGGACACGTCTACAGATGGACATGTCTAGAAGGTCCAGGTACCACGTTCTCCTGGCCCAATTCGGGGCAATTAGGATCATGCGGCTCCCGAAGCGTCCGTCTCCGGATGACCTGAGGAATGACGGGAATCGGAGGGAACGCGTACAATAGGGGGAAATTCCACTCCACCACGAACGCGCCCCCCAGGGCTCCTCTCGGGGGAAATTCCCTTGAGCAATACCTTTCGCACTTCTGGTTGATTGCGGTAGTGAATAGGTCCACTTGAGGGGTTCCCCAAAGGGTGAAGATCTCTTGAATAACTTCCGGAGCCAGTTCCCATTCGTGGGACACCATGCTCTGCCTGCTCCGCTCAGAGCATCTGCCATCATATTCTCTTCCCCGGCTAGGTGAACTGCCGTTAAAGTGATTCCTTCTTGAACTGCCCAATACCAGAGTTGCATTGCCTCTCTGCACAGGGGTAGTGAACCTACACCACCTCTTTTGTTTAGATAATGTATGGCCACTGTGTTGGCCGTCATTATCAGGACATTATTTCCTCTGACAGATGGCAGGAAGGCTTTCAGCGCTAGTCTGATTGCTCTCAGCTCCAGAAGGTTGATGTGTAGTTTGGACTCCAATGGAGACCAACGCCCGCTGATTGTCAGATCGTTGGCATGAGCTCCCCACCCCTTGATTGAGGCGTCGTCACTACTGTGATCCCTGGCCATGATTGCCAAAAAAGTCCTCCTTTCAGGATATTCTCTGAACAAGTCCACCATAGAAGATCTTGACGAACCTTGTTCGGAATCTGGAGAAGATCCGTCATTCGACCTGAGAACTGGGACCATTGAGTCTTTAGAGCCCATTGAAGGGATCTCATTCTCAGATGTGCCTCTGGCACCGGAAAGATGCAGGATACCATGTGGCTGAGTAACCTTAAGAAGTCATATGCCTGAAGATTTTGGGCATTTTGGAATTTGGAAACCATCTGAAGAATGTCCTGAGCCCTCAACCTCGGAGGCAAGCTCTTTCCCAGGGATGGGTCTAATACAGCTCCTATATATTGGAGCCCTTGAGGTGTCATTTGTGACTTCTTGAAATTGAGGGAGAAGCCCAGTCTGTGGAGGAAGTGGCAGGTGACTTTCAGGTGTTCTAGTGCCTGTTTGGCAGAACGTGCTCTGATCAGCCAATCGTCCAGGTAGGGGAAGACTTGAATCCCCCCTCTCCTGAGGTGCGCTGCCACCACTACCATCAGTTTGGTGAAGACCCTCAGGGCGGATGGGCAATCCGAATGGCAGGACTCAAAACTGATAGTGTGAGTCGCCAACTACGAACCTCGGGTATTTTCTGTGCTTGAGATGAATCGGCACATGAAAATAAGCATCCTGGAGGTCCAATGACACCAACCAATCCTGAGGTTGAAGGGCCTGAAGGATCTGAGAAAGGGTAACCATCTTGAACTTGTCCTTCCTGAGGAACCTGTTCAAGTTTCTTAAGTCCAGGATGGGTCTCAGTCCTCCGTCCTTTTTGGGGATCAAAAAATACAGGGCGTACCATCCTTGTTCCTCTCTGCTGCAGGTACCGGTTCTATAGCACCCTTCTCCAGCAGGGTTAAAACTTCCTGCTGTAGGAGCAGGTCTTAAAACTTCAAAGGGTGTCTCCTTGGTGGATTGCTTTGAGGGTGCATTAGAAAAAGAAGGCAGTAACCATGGGCTATTATTTCTAGAGCCCAAACATCTGAAGTAATGGCTCGCCATTCTTGCAGCTGCTGCGACAGCCTGCCTCCGACAGGTGTCTTGTGATGCAAGTCCTCAAAGTGGTTTTGAGACGGTTGCTGCAGCCGCTGATGGCAGAGAGGCTGTAGCTGGAGCAGGCTTTGCATGTTTTCCTCATCCACCGTGAGTGGCCTTTCTCTGGCCCCTTTGACTGGCTATTCCTCTCGCCTTTCCATAGGAGGAGTAACGATAGGATCGTTCCCTCCAAGATTGACCTGGTGCACGAAAAGGCTGAGGTTGCCCGATGGCAGCTCCCAAAGACTTGGCAGCTGCCTTTGAGGTGTGCAACCTCTCGTCAGCCTTGCTGCCAAAAAGGTGAGACCCGTCAAAGGACATGTTCAGGAGACTGTTCTGCATGTCTGGTGTGAAACCAGACTTCCGTAACCATGCAAATCTGTGCATTACCGTGCTAGTGCCCATGGACCTGCTCACACTATCGGCAGTGTCCAATCCAGATTCAAGGGATTCTTGCATTGCCTCCTTTCCATCTCCAACGATGGCTTGGAATCCTTCCCTTTTGTCCCCTTCTGATATGGACTCCGCCGCCATCGCAATGCACTCCCACAGAGTGTACGAAAACTTTGCCAAGACACATGTGGAGTTGGCTGATTTGAATGCCATAATCCCAGCTGAAAATACCTTCCGCGCCCAGCCAGCCACACGCTTATCGTCCCAGTCAGGAGGGATAGAAGGGTACGCCAGTTTGTTAGAAGCTGTGGCTGCCTGTATGACCAAACTCTCGGGAGTGGGATGTTTAGACAGATAGCTGGGGTCGCTACTGGCAGGGTAGTATTTTGAAGGGATTTATTCACTGGTGGAATAGAATCTGGAGTCTCCAAATTTTTGGCCACCCTATTTTGCAAGGCTACGTGAAAAGGTAGTATTGCGTCTTCAGTAGGACCATGATCCAATATGTCTGTTAGATCATCTTCGATGAATTGGGTTGGCGGTCTGGCCCCTCCTAAATAATCTATTACCTTTGTCATTAGCTGACGGTATGATGACTGGCATGTTCTGCTGGTTCTGATCTACCAAAGTCATTTTCAGGAGATGTATCAGTACCACCTGCATTGTGCAGTGATTCAACCAAATCCCTCATCCTGCTTTATTCTGAAATCAGGCATTCCGGGACATTTAGAATATGTTCTAGCCCAAAAAGTACATTCTCCTCATCAGATTTCTCCTGTTCCTCAAAGACTTGCAGAACTCTTTCCTAGGAAGAGGTTTGAAAACCTTTTCTGGGCGAGGTGGAGAAGGAGTATTAATGGGCCCTAAAGGGATTACAGGTCTTCTAGCCTTCTCTTTTTCTGGCTGATTTTGCCGAACTTGGGGTTTCGGCATTGAGGTCAACATCGATAGCGTTGGCGCAATACCAGTCGTAGACGGCGCCGGCTTCGATGGTGTCGAGGCGCTCTTCGAAGACTTGCCCTTCGAGGTGTGTTCGGTCTCGGACGGCATCTGTGACCTCGAACGGACAACTCGACTGGCTTTTCTCGCTCAGCATCCTAGAAGGTTCTCTATCCTTCCTCTTTCGATCACCCAGGCTCGAGGGCGCGCGAGTGTCGGAGCAATGCCGCTCCCGGCTGGCTTCAGAGGAAGGCACGGACCGAGGCTTCGCTTTCTCGAACACCTCCATCTTTTTGACCCTGAATGCTTCCCATTCTTCGGATGATGAATGTTTAGTGGAACATTTCATCCTTTTTGGGGATTTGTCCGAGGACGAGGTGGAGGGGGACCTGTGGCGTCGTTGCTTCGATTTTTTCATCGAAGACGAGTGATGGGAATCACTTCGGGACCTGGACCGATGCCTTTGGCGTTGAGGATATTTCTTCTCACGGGACCTCGACTCTACGCTAGAGGCTTTACGGTCGGATTTGCGACCTACCTCTAGTTTTCCCCTCCTTTCTCGCAAGGCCTTCCACATCATCGCCTGACACTTCGTACAGGACTCCATTCCGTGGCCTTCTCCGAGGCACCACAAACACTCTTGTTGCGTGTCTGTGATTGACATTTTTGAACTGCACGACTTGCACTTTTTGAAACCCAATCGCGGGGTCGTGGTCGGCGTCGATGACGAGGACCTATTCAATATGATTTGCTATTTTCACAGAACTCGAGGCGCGCTGAATTTCCGAAGCAACGTATACTGCAGAAAAACGGAACTGAGGCCAACGGGCGATGCGCATGCTATTTAAACACCCTATGACATCACCCTCGACGGAGGCCTTCGAAGAACCATTGACTCGACTTCGACGCACAGCGCCCTCTGCCAAATTATTTTTCCAAAGCAGCTAAAGCTGGATGGAATACATCTAAGATGAGGAATACGTTGGAGGACACAATCCACTCGAATTAAAAGTACAAAGTCCCCAAGTTCAGCAAAAGGGCTGGGGGTCTCCAAGGTAGAGGAATTGGCATATTTTTGAGAATTCTCCCTAACAGCGTAACATCGAACCGTGGCGGACATGGCAGCAACTTGTGAAGGCCACATTAATAGATTGGTGCTTATCAGCACCCCACATCAATGCAGGTGTTCACTCTGTGCCCACACTACATTGCGTTTCATGCTTGATGGGCTCTTGGGAAGACATCCTGCTGCTACGCATTGGCCTGCGCTGGCTGTACTTTGGTGCCTCCCCGTTTGATGCCTAAGGGCGCTTGCCACAAATGGCCAAACACTGACTTACTTGAATGGGCACTGATTCATTTAACATTATAGAGCTTGTACAACCATTGCAGCCTCCTATCCACCACTGGCGCCCCGATCATACATATCAATGCAGGAAAAAAAAAAATCAGAGAAAGGCCAAACAAACTATCATGGAGACCTACACAAAGAAAGATCGAGGCAATACCAGCATGCCATTGACATGGATGGCACAGGGGATAACCGCCTTAGCAATGAGTCAACAAGGAGAGGGCCAAATACTCGCCATTGCTGCCTTATAGGTGTCCCTTGAGCACAAAATTGATGTCATTGTGGAGGTTAGCCTACTTGGGAAGCGTTTGATCACTGAACGACTGTGCCCTGCACAGACGCAGGTGCTGGCAAACAAGACCAACATAGCCAGCGCTCAGTCTGACGTGGCAGAACTGATCAGCTAAATATCGTGGCCCACCAAGCTGAAGAAACCAAAAGTAGACAAAGAGGAAACAATATAAGGATCCTAGTGCTACCTCAAGGGGAAGAGAGGAAAGAACCCAAATCATATGTTGAACGCCTACTACTGCAGGAGGTTTGTCCTGGAGAACTAAGGCAAGGCTTCAATGTTGACTGCACACACTGATCACTGTCCAGAAGACTACCCCCCTACAGGATTCCCTCACATAGGAGTGACAACTGCGACGACCTCCCAATCAAAATAAATGTCTCCCACAATTGCACCATTACTATGCATATTGTTTACAGGCCTCGAGGTCCCATCACCGATTTCCAGGATAACCTCATCCTCATTGTCTGACAACATTAAAAAGACGTCCCAAGTCATTCTCCTGTGCGATCTAAACCTAGACCTCAATGACCCCAAGGACTACAACGCCAAAACTCAAAAAAGCCCTATCCACCCTGGGCTTCTTGCAAACAATCTCTGAACCTACCCACGTCAAAGGACGCACGCTTGACTGGATTAGCCATGATAACTGCTCCATCCAAATTACCGCCAATACTCCTGTCCCATGGTCCGACCACCACTATATTCAATTTAACCCTGCAACGAAAAAAGGGCCCTCCAGACCCATCATCCCATACCCAGCAGCCTTCGCAGGAAGTTCATGTCCATTGACAGCCGAAAACATTGCACCGTTTCTACTGTTTCAAAAGACCCAGAAACCCTGGCTAACAACTTTAAACAGATCGTCACCCAAGCGGTTGACGCCATCGCTCCTCTCGCCCTTAAGAAAGCCAAAAAAGCCAAACACTAATGCATGGCTCTCGAAAGACCAACGCTCTCAGAAGAGGCTTGCCCTCTCTACATGGAAAGCCAACCCCTCTGAAACCACTATAGGTGCCTTCAAAGCCATCTCCATAGTTTACAAAACCAACATCAACTGAGCCACAGCCGCATCTTTCAACTCGAGAATGGACGACACCAAATCAGGGTCCAAAGAAATCTTCACCATCTTTAGAGAGCCGGAAAAACGATCCACTCCACCACCTTCTATCCTCAAGGACGAAAGCTGGTGCAACAGCATGCAGTCTGCCATGTTAGACAACCTCAATGCTCTGCAAACCAAAATTTGCGGCCATCAAAAAGCACTTAACCTACTCATAGCCAACCTGCATGGGAAAACGCCCAAGCCCACCAAGGTTAAGTCCTCCCCACCTTTTGACTTTTTAGGATATGACAGACTTGGAAGTTATTGCCTTGCTCAAATCCATTAAACCCTCAAATTGTAAGGGGTATGCATGCCCAGCCCAACTCAAAGACTCGGCACACATCCTGGCACCTTTCTTAACCGCATTCACTAACTCATCTTTCCAGGCTGGCCACGTTCCAACTGGATTTAAGGAAGCCTGGGTACGCGTGCTCCTCAAAAAATCGTCCCTCGACCCAACGGAACTACAGGCCCATTACCACCGTCCCATTCTTAGTTAAAATTCTGGACAAAGCAGCCTACCTGCAAGTCCAAAAATTCCTGGAAGATAACCATCTCCTCGGCCTGCAGCAATCTGGCTTCCGCCCACGACATGGCACAGAAACAGCTCTCCTAGACCTAATGAATCAAATGGACGATCTTAGAGACACAGGCAAACCTGCACTCCTCTTGCTCCTAGAGCTCTCTGCATCATTTGACTTGGTGGACCACAACACTCTCTGCCGCCATCTCGCTAATGAGGCCAACTTCTCCCCTAAAGCGTGTGACTGGATAACCTCCTTTCTACAAGAGGGCCAACAAAGTCTTCTCCAACTCAGCATGTGCCACCCCCAGCCACATCAAATGTCGAGTTCCACAGGGATCCTGTATCGCGCCCACACTATACAACCTCTTCACAAGGCCTTTGTTCAGCATCCTTGACCCCTTGTGCATATTGTATACCAATTATGACACCACAGGTGCTTATCTCACTCTCTGGTGACGCTGAAGCAGATATGAACACTCACCACCATCTACTCCACCATCCAATCCTGGATGGCAGACAACTGGCTATGCCTCAACAGTGAAAAAACTGAACTGCTGCTTATAGGGTCACCCACCACCATGGGCAACCTCGATCAGCAGTACACATCCTTTACCATTGATAATATTCCCATTAAGGTTTCCAACAACGTTAAGACACTGGGAGTCTACCTAGACTCGGATCTGACCATGGATAGACAGGTTAATGCCATTGCCTCCTCGTCAGCCTACTATTCCAAAGTTCTAAACGCAGCCAGACCCTTCTTATCACACCAGAACTGCCACATTATTGCATACGGCAATAATTGGGTCAAGGTTGGATTATTCTAATACCCTCTACGCAGGAACCTTGTGGAAAAATCTGGCCAAGCGACAACTGGTTCAAAACAACACCCTCAGGGAAGGGCAGCTGGGCCTGTATGTGCTGTATGCTATTGGGCTACTGTTCTAGAGTTTGGGGGTAGGTTTTTTTTTCTCCTCGTTCTTCCTTGGTTTATCTTTTGGTTTGCATTATTTGCTCTGTCTGCTGAGCACATGGTTCACATCTAATCATTGGCGAAATGACAGTGGATGCATATCTGCTTGAATTGCCCTTGCTGATTGTGGCACTCTTGTGCCTCAAAAGGGGAAGGCTGCTGAGTGCTCTGCGGTCTCCCTCAGCTGGACTGGCCGGAATACTCTGGATTGGCAAGAGGAGCGCAGGCGGCGCACTGGGAGGAACAAAGAGTCTGAGGGGATGTATTGGACCTTGTCATTATTAAAGACAGATAGCAATGTGAAGGCTGTCACTTGGAATCTCAAGGGTCTCATCAGCTATATAAAGAGAATTAGAGTGCATACATATTTGCGCAGGAAGGAGTTTGAGAAAGCACTTTTACAAGAAGCACACCTCACTTCAGACAGACAAAATATAATTGCCAATAAGTGTCCTTATATGGATCATCCCATCTGTACCTTTTAAACTATTGGAGACTACACATGATTATGAGGGCAGGATGGTGCTAGTAAATGGTAAATAGGGAGGTGTGTATCATTTACAAATATGCCCCCAATCATGATGCCAGTCATTCACTGTACCTGAGAAGGACTCCTTCTAGAAGAGTTCTGTGGATATGTGGTGTAGATTTCTACTGCAATAAGCCCTTCCATTGAGAGATCAGACGATAAACATGGGATGTCTGCCCTGCCAGCTAAGACCTTAAAAGCACTATTGGAACACCTGGCACTAGTAGACACATGGAGATAAACATAATGAATCCCAAAGTTATTCAGACTACTCAACCCCACATAGCGTACACGCACAGATTACATTTTCACTGGGAATGAGATGGTCAAATTCATAGATGGAGACTATAAGGTCCTCTCAGATCACACCGCAATAATGGTGACATGGCAGAGAAAACCGTGCAGGCTGCCGATTCCAACTTGGAGACTAAGAGCTGAAGCACTGCTGGATGACACATTTAGAAAAAACATATGGCTGACAGCATAGTAGCCTATTTTGAGACAACATGGGCAGCGTGAAAAGTGCTAGCACTTTGTGGGAGGCCTTCAAGATAGTAATGAGGGGGAGGCGATAGCCAAGATGGATGGGATGAGGAAAGACCTACTTGATGCCCTCGCCGACACAGAGGCAGAGATTGCAACGCTGGAGCGTAGCAATATTAGAGCGGGACATAAATAGCAGACCTGACCACATTGCAGGAGAAATGTAAAGCGGATTGGGAAAGGCTGGATACATTTGACTAAGCTAAATACACAGAGGCTGCATGAGGGTGAAAAACGGGGGAGATTGCTGGCAGTACTGTTGAAGGTAGGAAAACAGGGAAATCATTTACGCTATTAATGAAGGGAGTGGGTGGTGTCACTTGGAGAGCACAGGGGGCAATTAATGAAGTTTTCTCTAGATATTACAATACCCTGTACTCAACAGGAGTGGAAGGAAAAGTGCCAGACATGAACGAGGCCCTGTCCCAGGCTGAACTGCCTGGTCTTGATAGGGAGCCGATAGACATGCTTGACGCCCCACTTCCTGTTGAGGAATTGCCGACCACCATCATGGCCCTGCCGTCAAGCAAAACCCCAGCAGAAGTTGACCGATTGGCTGGAGAATTCTACAAGGAAGTTGTGGATGTTCTTGGACCCAGACTTTTGGTGATGTTGGAGGAAGCATGTGAATCAGGTATATTACTCCAGAGCCCGAGGGAGTCCACCATGGGAGTCCACCATAGTGACAATCGTAAAACCAACAAAAGACCACCACTGGATTGTGGAGCTTCCAGACCCCTCTATAGTGAATTTGGATTGCAAGATCCTCACAGCCTTATTAGCAAATAGATTGAAAGGTGTAGTAGAGGCATTCATACACTCGGACCAAACCAGTTATGTTGCAGGTAGAAACACCCCCCATTAGTAAGAGTTTTCATTTCTGTGCTAATTCGCTTTCCCTTTAGAGACCCCCAGCTCTTTTGCTAGACTTGGAACTTTTTAATTTTGACTCCTAAGTGGGGCCTTTTTTGCCTTCTCGCATGTGTTTTTAGCTGATCTGGATTGTGTGTTTTCAATGTTTTTGGAGTCTGACAAACTCCATAGGCATCTTATTTTTGTAGAGCAACACATAGCACCTTCAGTGCAGTGTCACTGGGAAGTCCTTTGGATTTCTCATAAGGTTAAAATACCTTTTCTTGAGTGAACTACAGTTCCCAAGAATAGAAAAGTGAAATCAACTTGACTTACCTTTTCTCTTTGTAGGTCCAGCACACACCATCTTATGCGGAGTACTGGGGGTTACTTAGTAGCCCCTTATCCTACTTTCCCGTGTCACTTTTTTTAAAAAAAAATGTATTGCCATATTTAAAACGTTTTAGTCACTTTCCTATACAAATTCATTATTATGTGCATAATATCCATCAAATCATAAAATCACTCGCAAAGGAGCACAAACAAAAATAAAATCAAACACTCAACCATGTGTTTGTGTTCTTATGTAACTTTGTAATCTTTTTGCTCAGCTATGGTCTCACTCACAATCTGTGAGTCGTCCATTTAACTAGGTAATAAGTTTCTTTATAGCTTGGCTGAGGGCCTTTCAAATATTACTTTGAAGAATTTTAGAAGCAATAATGTCATTCTTTTGTTCTGCCCTACGCATAAAGATTGCCACAGATTTTTTGCCGTCTCGCTCATGCCTTTCATGCATTACTCTATATAGATGTATTGTTCTTACATGTCTTAGATTGGGACAAAACAGTCTCATGTTGTATAGATTCACTTGCCTCCTTGCAGTATCTACAAAAGTCACTATTAGCGTTAGGCCCATACCTCCTCAATACCACATTCGTATGTAATATATTTAACCGACATCTTAGAAACGGGTCTCAGTGTTTCCTATTAGGGAATTTTTGCAGGTATTGTGGGGTCAGATTAAAGAGGTTCTTTGGTAACATATGGAGGGTTGATTTTGACCTCTGCTCCGTTTTTCTCCAATCATCTGCCCATAGTTATTGCTTCACATGAATGGGATTATTCAGCAGTGTTTGTCGGTGTGCCAACCTTCTGCAAAATGATGCTGCACTGGAGATTCCACATGTTCAAGACTCTGTCATTCATTTATGTATCTTAACCTCAAACTGGGGCGGACATTTTGACAAATTCATCTTTCGAAAAAGTGATTGAGCATTCCAAATGACTCTCCCATGCAGAGAAGTTAGAGAAGTTAGACCTACTTCGTGGTGAATCATTGCTATAGGCAAGAATACTGGCAGATGCTTGACTTTCTTCCAGAACCATCCCTCAAGATAGGTCTCAAGAAGAAAAACTGGGACTAAGCATGGCTCTGCTCCATGGATGAGAGCCGGTACTGCCTTTTGGTTGTAATAATGTATTTTCGGCAGAAGGGAAAACATTCAGAATTTTCGCTCGATCATTCTCCCCTGGGAGGTTAACTGGTTTGCTTTCTTTTTCAAGCATTCCCACTACAGAGTCTCGCCTCTGCTTGTGTTTATGATACAGCCAAGATATTTTATTTCTTTAGAAGGCTGTAAGCGCTTTCCGTTCAACATCCAGCTAAAGTTATTTTCCTTCTTCGATGTTCCAGTACCCAGTATCATTATCTCAGATGTTTATTCATTTATTTTCATGGAGTTCAGGGCCATGTATTCTTGTACTATATTCAAACTTCTCTACAATCCGATTGGTGTTTGATCAAGTAACACTAGATCTGCGTAAAGCACCTAACCTATTTTGGTTCCATTTATTCTTGGTGAGAAAGTAGGCCCTTTTGATAATGGTAATTTGATGTCGTGAATAAAGATGTTAAAGAGCACTGAGGCGAGCGGGCAGCCTTGTTTTAGCCCTTTCAAGGTCTGGATGGTTAGTGACAATGATCCCGCTTAATCCAATTTAATTTGGATCGATGTACCTGTGTAGAGGTCTTTGATGGCGGCAAACAAGTCTTCCGGACAGGCTTGGGATTTCAGTTTCTGCCACAGATTTCTACCCCGCCAGTTGTTACTCGTGCTTTCAATAACCGAATTAGAAATAGATTTAGGTTGCAGCCAATCTCTCACCAAACCGGTTTGTCGTTTATCAACGCTGTTCGATTTTATAACCCATTCATTGAAACACTTCAACAAGAGAGTAGCAACATTTTTTCAAAAAACATCTTGGAGCGCTATTGGCCGGTAGTTTGATGGTAACATTCTGTCTCCCTTTTTGAAAATCAAGATGCAAATGGCTGTTTTCCAAGATGTTGCGATTTGTCTGCTGACTGATTTTTTTAAACAAGACCATACAAATGTCAGCCCATTCTTCTGGTGCCTCTCTGATCATTGCATTGGATAGGCCATCCAGGCCTTTATCCTTTAGGCCTTTAGCACGAGAGCTGCTCGCACTTTGAATGATCATCAAAACTTCCTCCCTCTCTAGCCCCATGTTCCATGGGTTGTCATTTGTAACACTTGCCGAGGATGATATAGGTATCCCTTCGAACAGTTTCCAGATTTCTTCTGCAATTGGGTTCACTTGCTGCAATATCTGCGATGGTTCCAATTCATTTAAGATTTGCCACAAGTTCTTACTGTTTTTTTGTCTAAGAGCCTGTAAAATACGCTCTGCATCATTTTGGATGATTGTCATTTTATATGATTTGATCCAGTTCTTAAACGACTTCCTTTTCTTTATCAGGTCATCATCATTCAGTGCTTTTTCCTTCAAATTCCGCAGATCTTTATTTAAAAGTTTGTTTTGTGCTGCTGCTTTGAAGTCAAGCATATGATTTTTCTTATGCATTGGAAGAAAGCCCGTTTTAAAAATTCTCTGAAGTTTGCGAATCCTTTCACATAATCTTACTTCCTTGCCACTGTTCTCATCCCAGGTTAACAAGGCTCTCAAATCAAATTCTTTAATGTGATACGGAATGAAAATAAATTCTAACTTCACACATACAATGTTTACATATTTCAAATTACAAAACATTATACTCAATACAAGGATATACATAAACCTGCAAATAAAATCATTTATGCATATCAACATTAAAAACTATAACTGAAAAGAACCATTACATAGATTACGCAAATAGCTAATTTCCCTCTCCTTCGAGGACCTCTGTGTGTTTTCATGTGCTCCTCAGTCTTGGGATGATTCCACCCCACCCTTTAGACCAAATTCCACTTGTTGCCAGATGTTATAGAGTGCAATGAATAAGTTCATGTTGCTGGTATTGGTGCAATAAATCCAAAAAGACATCACGTATTGTTGCACAATCATGTACAAAATCGCCCAAATGGCGAAGAATTGTGTCTCTCAATGTCTGGCTTCCCGTGAGAAGGTGTCTAGCTGTCTCGAGACAATCTGGGGATTTGCAGAGATGACATATACACTTGTCCACAGGGATTTTCTCCCAAGCCCCTCTACTATACAAGGTAGGTAATTGCTCTAATCTAAACAGGATGATGAAGCGTCTAAGTTTCCTGGAGGGGTCAGAGAGATAAGTAAGCTTGAGGCTTCATGAAGTTATACAAACGATATTTAACAAAGTAATATGTCTCGAGATTACTTATGTGGGCAAAATTCTCTAGCCAATCCCATCTGTCTACTTTTTTACCTAATGCATGTAAGGTTTCCTTTGTGACCATAGTCCCTCTATGTATCCAACCAATGTCAATGAAATATTTAACCATGTCTTTATTGAGGGGTGAGGTAGAATATTTTTTGGTCACCTCCAGCACTTGTAACCACCCTAGATCCATAGTATGTAGTGATTCGAGACCATATACAATCATGGGTGCAAACACTTGAATATAAAGATGACGCGTCCCCCACAAGGTGAAACCGCCCTGCTTTTTTGTAAATGAGGAGACAAGTGAGGTGACTTGCATTGCTCTTGTGATTCGCCCCTGTCTACAGAGTGAGTAACCGCCTAGGGGCTCAATGTCAACTCCTAAATAGCGGTAGGATGGAGCGTAGGGTATGGAGTTACCATGCTCCATCAGATTCAATCGAGTTGCTCTTTTTCTCGTGAATCTTAATACTTTTGTCTTGTCCAGGTTGATCGTTAGGCCATTCATTCTGGCATAGTCCCAAAGAGAAGTAGCAGAACGCCTTAAACCACCTATGGTGTTATCAAAGACAACCAAATCGTCGGCATATGCCAATACTGTGCATGATACTTCCCCAACTTTAGGAGGGCAATTGTCAACCTCAGCCAGGGCTGCCGGGATGTCATACACGTAAAGGTTGTAAATAAGGGGTGCTGTGACGCATCCCTGCTTTACCCCACTGTCTTGAGTCACATTGCGAGTTAAATTGCCTTCCTGATTTAATCTAAGGCACGCCGTAGTATTGTGATGGAGTAGTTTTAAATAATATAACAAGCCTGTCGGGCATCCCAATTTCTCTAGCTTGGTCCACAGTCTCCCTCGGGGGATGGAGTCAAATGCGGCCTTAAAGTGAATGTTTAAAGCGTACAACGGGGGCTGCCCCTTGCTAAGTGCCCGTGTACGAAGTATATCCATAACCAAAAGGTTATGTGAGGTGGAAAAATCCCGCCTAAACCCGCATTGAAATCTGATGAGTATTTTGGAATTGTCTACCCATTTCTGCAGCTCACTGAGTAACAGTGAGGCAAATAGCTTACCAGAGATATCTAACATGGAAAAAAGCCTGTAATTATTACGATCCAAAACGGCTACCTTTTTTAAATACAGGAATAAGAATGGCAGTTTGCCATGAGCGGGGGATTACCCCCTGCTCTAATATTTTATTGAAAAGTAAGGAAAATAAGTCGGCCCAGAATAGAGGATGGCTCTTAATCACTATATTGGCTAACCCGTTAGGTCCAGGGGATCTGGAGGACTTGAGGGCATTTATTTTGTTCAATATTGCCTCTGCTGAGATGTCGAAAGGCAACTGAGAGGGAGCCTTCACCCGTAAGCTAATCAAGGTTTCTATACCTCCTGAGTTCCGGTCTAAAAGGAACTTTTCCCATGCCTCCTCACTTATTGGGTTATCTAAGGGGCTTTTAACATTCTCTCTGTTCTCATTAAGGAGAGACCAAATGCTGCGAGAGTTTCTAGTGCAGATCGTTTGTACTAGCTTCTGATACCTGGCGTTTTTTTCAGTACTCTTAATGTTCTTAATGTCTGCTCTGTATCGATTTTTGATTTTCCTTAGTTTCTCACGGTATAAGGCTCCAGGTAAATTCATCGGTTTCAGACCTCGAATAGCCGCTCTTCGACCTCTCTTAGCATCCCTAATTTCCCTGTTAAACGGGGGTATGCACCCCCCTATCTTTAGCATATGTCCCTTATTGGCCGTAGCATGCTGGCCTGAGAATTTAGATATCCAATCCTCAATCTCATTTATCGACATGTGATCGAACTCATGGAAATCTAGGGCTGCAGTAGATTTAAGTGCTTCCGTAGCGGAGCTTCTATTTCTCTCGGACCATACAATTCTGGATCCTGCACAGTTGGTTTGGATACTGCCTATATTAGGAGGTACAGATGTAGGAATAGAGATGCATAGAGTGCACTGTAGCGACGCGTGGTCGCTCCATTAGTTGTGCTTCACGGCCATGTCAGTCACTCTTGTCTGCAGCTCGGGGCACATAAATATATAGTCTAACGTGCTAGTAGAAGTGCCATTAGACCAGGTGTGTTTCCCCGGCCGATCTCCCCTGGTACGGCCGTTAATCATAGCCATGTCCCAAGCTCCAAACAATTGTAGCCAGCCTAGCCCTTCAGCTTCCCTTTTTCCGTGGGTCATTACACACCTAGTGCTAAGGTTAGGATTCGAGGATATGAGTATTTCATCTGTCATATGGCAGTTAAAATCGCCCATGACCATCACAGCCACATTTCCATCTCTCAGCCACCAGGAAGACAACAGGTCTTGAATCGCCTCCTGTAACGAATCACAAATCAATTCTCCTGGGGGGTTATAAAAATTGATTACTAAATACCTTCCCAGACCTTTTTCATCATGTAGTTCGACTTCTACTGCCAGGAGCTGCTCCTAAGCTTTACACTGTATCTTACGAGGCGTAATCGAATTCATTACCCCAGTTAGTAGCCCCCCCATAGGGACGACCCTTACTGCCACGTTTAGCTACCGCTTGATGTATAACAAAGCCGTCAAGTAATAGTGGGTCAAGAGACCATGTCTCTTGGAGACAGATACAGCTGTGTTGTGACAGTAGGTCTGCAGAACCCTCAGATCTCAGAAGGTGGGAAAAGCCTCTACAGTTCCAAGAAAGTAATAAGCATCAATGGTTCTTTAGCATTTGCGGGATGGATTCTAGCAGTGATTTCAGGGCTTGCTGTATTTCAGCCAGAGCAGGGTTATCCCCCCACCCCCCCAGCTTTAAGCACAGTATCAACCGGAACTGAAGGCATAATGTCTTCTGGTTTGGGCAAGGGGCCCTTCTCCATAGGGTCCACATCAATCTCAATGTCCACTGCCATCAAATCCTCTTTATATTTCCTGATTAAATGCACCGTAGTCGGGAAGGTACAATGTATGGCCGAGACATCGAACCACTTGGCTGCCCTAATCACAATGAAAAGAAAGTCCTCAGATTTTAAAACACGCAATTGAGGTATGTGATATAGTCTAGCGAGCAGCTCTGAGCGTGCTAACCAGGGATTTTTGCCGCTGGGGTATAAGTTCTTAATGAAGCAGGTGCGATTAGTAGTTGTATCATTCACTGCTCTCTTCTGATCCAGTGATGGAGACTCACCAGGTTCCCCTGACGCCTGTGTATATATGCTGGTTTCCTGATCAGGCTCTTCGCACAGCACAGATGCTTCATTATCGTCCACTTCAGTTGCCTTCTCTTCAGGTATCAGCCAATCTAACAGAGGGCCCTTTGCCCTAGCCGCCCGTTGAGCTGCTCTCACCATTCTTTTCCTGGCCTTTTTAGACCGTGTCTCCGGTGCTAATTTAGGTCCCAATATAGGAGATTGGGCACCTGTTGCCACTGGCTTATTCTTCAGTGCCTTTTTTGCCTATCTGCGCTGTTTGCATGTTAGGGGGGCCTGGGGACTGTGCTCCTGCTCCCGTTCATCCACCTCCTCAGGAGGTATCTCAATTATGCTGTTGCTATTGGGTGCATGTGGCCCCTCGCTCTCTTAGATCTCCACTTCCTGCTCGTTGATCTCATCTGCTGTAAGTAGTGCAGCTGATAGATTCATTTCGGCCTCTTCTCGGGGAAGGCCTTTAGAGCCTAATGCCATAGTAATAGATTTGGTATTAGCCAGGATACGTCCCGACATCTGTAAAAGTATCTTGAGGTCAAATTGCAGGGCCGCCACTGACGATTGGAGCTCTGTTATCTTTGATGAGCTAGGGTGTAGGTCGATGTTATCTTCCGTTACGTTGTCTGGATCGTCCTCCATCGACGTCATTACTAAGTTAGGAGAAGCAGACAATCGTCCGCTCCTTTCCGGCGCGTTGTGTTCCCCTGTGACATTATTCATGCTACTATCTTTAGTAGGCGTTATGCCACTGTTTGGCCTCATAGGAGTTTGTGTCTGCATCCCTCTCTGTATAGTCAGACAAAAATCTAGAAGGGAGTTGTTGTCTATATCATCGAAATTAGAGGTGTTTAGGGAGATGCCATCATTATGTATCGGTGCTGTCATATCCTCGTTTACTGTGGAGTTGATGACACCACCGGTAGGGCATTTTTAGCGTTATTTTTAGTTTTTCCCCCTTTCTTTGGGCACTCTTTGGATTCCTTAATGGGTGGGCACTTATTTTTGCGTAGATTGTATATCGAGTGGGGGGCTCTTCTGCCCCGCTGCATGTCTATGTTATAGCTCACTTCGCTTTCACAGACTAGTGAGAGAGGGCTGATGTTTACGTGGTGAGATGGTTCCCGTCGTTCCACGCTGGGAAGCAAAATTGATTTCCCGCCTTTTCCTGTGGACCCCCCCTTGTCGATCAACCCCGAGGCTATAAAACCTGTATCTCGGGCCGGGGCCATCAGTCGCTGGGTAATATTGGCAGGTCCCCCTTCTTCCCAGGTACAACTCTATCTTCCTTCCAAGGATACTCAGGCCTGGGTAGGGTATGCTAATTCTCAACTCCTCTGCACCACTTATAGGTGCCTCACTGTCTCCTCTGATCCCAGCCCCCCCTCCTGTCAAGGGGAGAGGTCAGTCAGGGTTGAGGGACTGACTTCTACCCCCCTCAGACTCTGGGGGGTGCTGGAGGCACCGCACCACCTCTTTCAGGAAGGCTCCTTTTAGTAAAGGGGCCAATCACCCAGGGCCACCCCTGGCTTTATGTCAATACCAGTGGGGCCGTGGGAACCGAACACCACTGGGAGCCTCGGGGGCTGCCGCGCCGTGTCGTGCGGTATTTAGCACAATTCCGGAGCAAACCCGGAACTCGGAGCGGCGCGGCTAGGCTCTCACCTGTAATCTTGCCTGTGCTTTTCCTTACGATCGGGGCCTCTCCTTCTTATCCTTCCCCCGCACTTTCCCCCCGCGTTGTCCTCGCTGCCTCGCCCGCACACGAGCGAAACGGGATGCAGGATTCGAAGAAAGGACCCTCCTACGCGTCCTACGCGTCGATCGTGTCAAGCCGCACCTCCGACAATCGTACTTCCCTCAGAGGCCGCCTCCAACACAGCAAAAAATCACAAGGCTCTGGTTAGCTGTGATATTTCAGATCTTTGAATTGGCAAACAGTTTCTTCCACCTGTTTCAACTGTATGGTTCAATCTCTTTCTGCATGCTTTTGGCAGACTTTTACATCGTATACTAACAAGGCTATGGTTGCTGTGAAAACTATGGATCACATTCAAAGCTTGAATATTCGGCAAAAAGATTCCTTGACACAAATAAGTAGTCTAATGTGGCCTGGCTGGAGCCATTCCTCCAAGTGGGTAATCCTGGAATGTCTCCAATCGTTTGCCCGTTTAGCATGAGAAAGTCTGTTGCACACTTCTTCCAACCATCTTACCCTTCTCCTGGTCTTTGATGTAGATTCCTCTCAGCTGCGTGTAACGCAGTCTATGTTTAGATCACCACAAATTACTACCTTTGGATTATTGATGGTGCTGTGAACTTGGTCAATCCATTCCATGACTGTCTACGAAGAGGCGATATTCTTCTGCTTCCGGGTTCCAGTAGAGGTTGAATAAAATCAACGTATATGTGGGCCTATTGCAGCTTGCCTCTAAACGGAGAAACACGATTTGAGTGTACAGATTTGGGTTGGTGTGTTCACTTACATGCAAGCCTCTTCCATATCTTTCTGATATTTGTAAGTAATTCTGAGGATGGTCTTCCTCGCGTCCCTTTTTGTGCCCGATTTAGATAGATGGTACTTCCATCTAACAAGGGTGTTTCAGAAAGCCAGGACTTTTGTATACACATTATGTCCGTTAGTGTGATAGTAGGATCCAAGTTGTGAAAGAGACATGAAAAACCGCAGGGATTCCAAGATCCTATTACCAGGTCCGTGTCGTTATGATGTGTTTGGCTCTACTTGTTTTTATTTGGAGCCAGGGCCGGAGCCAGGGCCGAAGCCAGCCAAGCCCAGCCCAAGATTCATTTTCTGTTTTTAAAACTGACTCGATCTGAAAGATTTGTCGTCTTTCCTGTGTTCTGTGATGCAATGTTTCCTTTAAAAGTGACTTATTTGAACGTTATTAATGTTTGCGTCTAATACAGATCGTGGGTTTGTGTTTTGCATTTCGATTATAAGGTCCCCTTTCCTCAAAGGTCCTTGATACAGATGTCTTTTCGAACGGGTTCTATATCCGAACGTGTGTTGAATTCTTTCATGGGCGATTGTTGGAACTCTTTTTTGCAGACATCAAAGCATAATGGGTGTAAATCATCCACGGCTTCCAATAGCCAGGAGCCTATTGAAGAAGAACCCATATGCAGATTGACTGTCGTTTTTGATTCCTCCACAAAATCTACAATCTTTATAGCATCAGAGTTAATTACTCTGAGTTTTGGAATATGATGGAAAAGGCACAAGATTGGATCGATTTAAAATCAGATAATTTTTTCTTAGGATTTGTTCTAATTGGATGATGGTGCCACACAATTTCATTTTTTGTGTCTCAAATTGACCTTTCTCTGATTGGATCACAGTATTTTGTTGTCGAATTGTAGCCCATCAATTGCTATGTAATTTAGGAACTGCAAAGTGGTCATTCTGTGAATGTTTGATTAATTTCTCCATAATAAGGTCAGCTTTAGGGGAAACGCCACACATTAAAGTATCCCAAGATATAGGTTTGATTCTTGCTCTTTTGTCAGCCATTGTCAAAAAGGGAGAAGAATGACATGGCCCAATTGGTTCTGTAAGATCAGAACAAACAATTCTTACAGGGCATGGTGCAATGGCATGCGTGTTCTGTACCTCTAAAGGTTCTAGATCCTCATCTTCATACACTGATAGTTCAAGTAACGTGTTATCAACAAACAGCGGTTCCGTTTGTGCTTTTGATGTCGATGAAGGTACGGATACTTCCGAGTTTCCAGTAGGAATAGGGGTTTTGGACTTCGTCCTATCCCTGGCAGGAGGATGACCCAAAAAAGCAGTTTTAAAGATGGCACAGGAAGCTCCTTGAACCACACGATTTTTTTTTCTTTTGGTTTTGCATATTTTTTGTTTTCCTTATTTGGGGTGCCTGATTCACACTTGAAAAGGATGCTTCCTTCGATTGTGTTCGAAAAAGGAGAAAGAGTTAACATTGCCCGAGTTCTGTTCACAGATGTGAAATTGCTGATCAGATGAGGCTCCAACGACTTGCATTTCTGCTGTGGGCTCTCGAGCTATACTTGTGTTGCTCAAATATATATCTAGAGATTTATTCACAACTGCAGTATTGGAAACAAGTGGAGCATTTTTACCACCAGTCTTCCACTAGCATTGATGGCTGGACCAGCCCAACTGATTCGTTGGTCGGTATACTCGTCAAGTTCATTGTTGATCTCTGTGGCAATCCCCTAGAGCAGTTAAGATATTCAATATTTTGAGAAGGAATTCCCTTGCCCTGTTGTATCTGTTGAAGGGCCCAAGCAGCTATTTTCGCAAACTCCTAAGAAGATCATTTTACGCGTGTTTATGTCTTGTATCGAGTCTAAGAGGGATTTGAGTATTACCCCATCCATCTTTCTCACGGGCCTTTTTCCCCTTCATGGATTCGATTGATGCTTCTACATAGATCAATTTCGAATTCACAAGGGCCAATAGCGTAGTTTGTTCTCTTATGTTATAGTTTAGGGATTCATACAAGTTCATTAAGTATGGTGCCAAGGCAATATTGACAGAAGACATTAGGTTTGCCTGTAGAAGGGTGGCCCAGTTTGGGTAGTGATTTTCCTGCATTGTATGATTAGCTTGCCGCTCAGGCTCTTTTAGTTTTTTTTTTAGCAGTATGGAGTATCTTCTTTGCCACAAAGTAATCCCTGGAAAAGTAACTGTTGCAGAAGAGTCATTTGTGTTTTCTTTCCTTCGTTTGTTCTTGCTGTTATTATTTTGTCTTCTTCCATGAAGAGAGTCGAATTTTCGAGCAACTGAGGACACTGCGCTTCGTTCAAAAACTCTTCTTGGAAAATCTTAATTTTTTTGTTGGAATGTCTTGCAATGGATGGCTATATTAGATCGTTTCATAAGTTTCTAAGATTAGTGTTTCACTAGACTCAAGGCAAGTTGTGAAATATCCTTGGTAAATTGTACTGCCACAGTCAGATCTTTTACCACGTCTTTAGTTGCTGAAATGGTTTGAAAGAACAGTTATAGGTAAATAACTTGTTCCTTCTTCAGCATGGGGTCTGGCATGGATTCACATGCTCAAGAATATAAGAATACAAAGCAGTATACACATGCACAACCACGGGAGGTGGCAAAAGGCTCAATATCAAGCAATACAACAACTCAACATTAAGCAACTCTTACCTCCTCATAAAGCTCACCTTAGACGAACAGGTTGTGCAGCACTGCCTGGCCGACTCTGGACTCCTCCCTGGAATCCCGGTCGATGCAGTAGAATCTCGTAAAGGTGTGCGTCGACCTCCACGTAGCAGCCCTGCAGATGTTAAGCAGGGGCACACCAGACAGGAACCCCCGTAGTAGCAGCGATCGCTCTGGTCGAATGGGCCCTCGGACGGCCTGGCAACGGTCGGTTTGCCAACCGGTGACAGTGCATGATGCAGCCGGAGAGCCATCTGGAAATGGAAGTCTCCGAGAGAGCCTTCCCTTCTTTCACAGCTGTGATGTCTTCCGAAAACTCTTTGTGCGGTCCATGTAGAACTTAAGCGCTCTAGCCACATCCAGCGAGTGCAGAGTCCTCTCAGCCGGCGACGAAGGCGACGGGAAGAAAACTGGCAACACCAAGGGCTCGTTGAGGTGGAAGTCCAACGGCACCTTGGGCATGAAGGAGGGGTGCGTCCTCAGCACCACCCTCGTGTCGTGAAAAGTCAAGTATGGAGGCTTGCAAGACAGGGCCTGGATCTCTCCCAATCGTCATGCAGAGGTGATGGCCACGAGAAATGCTGTCTTCCACGACAAACTTCAACGGCACTAAATGCATAGGCTCGAATGGGGCCCCCTGGGAGCCTAGTCAGCACCACGTTGAGCTCCCACGCCGGGGCAGGGGCCTTCACCGGCAGGAATGATCGGAACAGTCCTTTCATAAATTCCTTCACCAGTTGATAAGACCACAAGGACGCCGTCCTGTAGTTCTGGTGTAACGTGAGACGGCAGCCAGATGTACCTTGATGGAAGCGCGAGACAGGCCAGCCTTGGCCAAGGACAATAGGTACGGCAATACTTGAGGGGCCATAATCCGCAGAGGGCTAATCTTCTGTGCACGGCACCAGACAGAGAACCTCTTCCATTTGTGTCCGTAGCACTTGAGAGTTGAGGATGCCCTGGCCTTTGCAAGAACCTCTCTGCAGTCGGCCGGGATGTCGTATCCTCCAAACTCTAGTGCTGCAGGAGCCAGGCCTGCAAGTTCAGCGACTCTGGTTCGTGATGAAGAATGGCGCCTCCTTCTCTGGAGAGAAGATCCGCGTCTGTCGGCAGCTTAACTGGTGTGGACACTGACAAGTCCAGAAGGTCCGGGAACCAGATCTGCCTCGGCCACGCCGGTGCGACGAGGATCATCCTGCACGGGACCTCTTTAGCTGGTTGACAAGCCGGAGTAGCAACGGCAACAGCAGGAACACATAAAGGAACAGGCCGTCCCAAGGGAACGAGAAAGCATCGCCCATGCTCCTCGGTTGGGGAAACCTGCTGGCGAACCTCCGGCACTTGGAGTTCGCCGCCGTCGCAAAGAGATCAATCTGGGGTTCGCCCCATCGTCGGAAGAGTCGGTCCACTTGATCCTGGCGCAGTTCCCACTCGTGGCACGAGCGCAGCTCTCTGTTGAGTGAGTCGGCGATGGTGTTTTTTTTATCCCTGCCAGATGAAAGGGTACCAGAAACATCCCTTGGGCGACGGCCCAATGCCACAGATCCTGGGCTTCCTTGGATAGGGCTGGGGATCTGGTTCCGCCCTGCTTCCAAATGTAAAACATTGTGGTGGTGTTGTTGGTGAAGATCCTCACCACCTTGCCCTTGAGAGATGGAAGGAAGGACCTGAGGGCCCAGAATACTGCACGGAGCTCCAAGATGTTGATGTGGAGAGTCTTCTCCTCCGGAAGCCAAAGGCCTCTCGCGTGAAGACCCCCGGTGTGCGCTCCCCAACATTCCAGGGAGGCATCCGTCATCACCGTCACCTGGTGGGCCGGGGCTAGGAGACCTGTTCCCGCCGTCAGATGAGAGAGGACACCCCACCATCGTATCGCCTGACTGAAAGCTTCGTCGAGCGGGATCCTGTCCTCGAAGCTGCCCGTCGTCTGGATCCAGTGGGCGTCGAGGAATTCTTGCAAGGGCTGCATCCGAAGTCTGCAGTGGCGCACCAGATAAATGCAGGAGGACATCATTCGAGGAGGGACTTGATAGACCTCATTCTGGCCACGTCCGTGGCCAGTAGACGTTGCACCTTTCCCAGGATGGTCCTTATCCTTTCCTCCGACGGCGAAGCCCACCGCGCCACTGTGTCGAGCTGTGCTCCCAGAAACAGGGTGACTTGCGACGGGACCAGGTGGGATTTTGGAAAGTTGATGGAGAACCCCAGGTCCGTAAGTAGCTGGACGGTCTTCGCAGTGTGTTCCACAGCGAGCTCCCTTGTCCTTGCCCGTATGAGCCAGTCGTCCAGGTAGGGGTAGACGTGGTATCCCTGCAGGTGCAGCCGCGCCGCCACCAGTGCTAGGCACTTGGTGAACACCCTGGGCGCCGATTTTAATCCGAACCGGAGGGCCTTGAACTGGTAGTGCCGCCCTTTGACCACGAACCTGAGGAACTTTCGGTTTCTCTTTAGAATAGGGATGTGGAAGTATGCATCCTCCAAGTCTGACAGGAAATCGCCCTCCTCCAGCTGTCCCAGCACGTGCTGGAGGGTGACCATCCGGAACTTCTGTGCCTTGATGTATTTGTTCAGTCGTCGCAGGTCCAGGATGGGACGCCATCCTCCCGTCTTCTTCTTTACGAGGAAGTATCTTCAGTAAACTCCGGAGCCCCGAAGCCTCTTTGGCACGAGCTCGATGGCACCTTTCCTGCGCATCGCCCTTACTTCCAACAGCAGTTGAGGGACGTGATTTTCCTTCCTGGCCACGGGAGGAATGTGGGGGCACCTCTTGTGGAACTTGAGGGCGTGCCCCAGGGCCAGGGCATCCAGCACCCAACGGTCGGTGGAGATGAACTCCCACACGCTGACGAACTTCGTCAGCCGGCCTCCGACCGGGGTGCTT
Source organism: Ambystoma mexicanum (assembly GCF_040938575.1). Classification (NCBI taxonomy): domain Eukaryota; kingdom Metazoa; phylum Chordata; class Amphibia; order Caudata; family Ambystomatidae; genus Ambystoma; species Ambystoma mexicanum. The sequence continues at coordinate 162,709,767 of NC_090936.1, read as the reverse complement.
TGGCGGGGGCCCGACCCGACGGTCGGTTCAATCTTGCTTGGAGGCCGCTTTGCCTCCTTGACCACCTTGGCGACGAAGGCGGGATCCACCTGACTTGCCGCGTCCCCTGTAGGCCTCCTGTGACGAAGATCTTGCCGCTTGATGGTACGTAGAGGAGCTGCTGCCGGCTCCCTTGGAGACACCCTGTCTGCCTCCGGTGCTCCGAAAGGACGGCCGTCGCTGTTGGAGCACCCCCAGTGCACGGGCCGTTTCCGGGTCCATCTTGATCGCCTGAAGGGACTCATCAACCGCCTTGCCAAAAAGTTTGTTCCCATTGAAGGGCATGTCCAAAACCTTGGTTTGATCGTTCTGGCGGAAATCCGTCGCCTTGAGCCATCCTCGTCGTCTCAGGCAAACGCCGTTGCTCAACTGACGGAAACTGGTGTCGGCGATGTCCGTAGCCACCGTAATGGCATGGTCCGAGGCAATCTCACCTTCCTGTAAGATTTCCAGGGCCTCAGCCCTCTTGGCGTCCAGAAGGAAGTCCAACAGAGGGGCGATCTTGAACCACAACTCCCTGTCGTAACGGGCTACGATGGCCAGGGCGTTGGCCGCCTTAATGGTCGTCGCTGCAGATATAATGACCCGTCGTCCCATCGCATCCAGCTTCCTACCCTCGCCGTCCGGCGGGGAGGTTGAAGTCGAGGCCGATGCCCCCCCCCGCTTTCTTCTTGGCCGCCGCCGAAACGACCGAATCCGGGGTAGGTCGCGCCCTAAGGCACAAGGGGGCAGCGTCGGGGACCCGGTACTACTTCTCGTACCGGTCCCTCTTCGCCGGAGCCGTGGCAGGGTTCTTGAGGAGGGCAAGCCCCTCATCCCAGATGTCATCAAGAAGCGGTACGGCGAGGACCGTCTTCCTTTTAGCCTCGCGCTGTTGATAAAGGAACCCTTCCTTCTTTTCTTCGTGGCAGAGCTGGAAGAGCTCGGATGTCCTGGAAATCATTGCATGGAAGGATCCAATCTCGTCGGGCGGGGACGCCCGGGCAGGGGGCGACGGGGGACACGTCCCGTCGTCGCCTCAGTCGTCATCCGTACCCGTCGTAGTCGTGTCCATGCCTGTATCATCCCCGTGGGTAGTGGACCGGGGGGAAGGCAGAGAAGGCCGCAGAGGCGGGAGAGGCCTAGGATGCATCCTCCTCCTCTTAAGTGGTGGGCTCCCCGAAGTTCCTGGCTCCGGTTCCCCCGTCGGGTCTGGCTCAGGTACCTCCGTCAGGGGAAGGGGCAGCCTAGTCCTTATCTCCGAGCATAAGGACTGGATGGCTGACAAAATGGCCGCCGAGGTGTCCTGCGGTGCCGGAAACGACGGGAGCGAGGGCTCTTGAGGAGCCTCGTCTGCGTCACCGTCGCCCTCGCCCTCGTCGGGATCCCTCCCGATGGGCTGGGCCTCCTCCACGACTTGGATGAGCTCCTCTTCAGAGGTCGTGTCTGTATCCACAACGGCCACCAGCCCCTCCCCCATCTTCTCGATGGGCCTGAAAGACGACTCCCTCCGCGGTGGCAGGGAGACTCTGGTACCTGAGGGCACCTCCACTGGTGTAGCCTCTACAGGCTGAGCCAGGGCCGCAGCGACATCCTCGATCGAGGTCTTAGCAGGGTGAATTAAGGCCAACGTCACCTTCTGTACGCCTGGGGCCTTCACCTTGGGGGGGGGGAGGGGCCGAGCCTCGCTCCCCCTCTGCCGGAATCTTCGAGATCGACCGGGGCCTCTCCAGAAGCTTCGCCGGGTTCTCGGACTTCCTCTTACCCGAGCCAGAGCGTTGGCTCGTGGTCGATGGCGCCGGGGAGGATGCGCCCTGCCTGGCAGCCAAGGAGCCCGACCGTTCGGCGCGCCCGGTGCCCGCAGACTCGTGGTGCTTAGCCTTTTGTTGGGCCCCCGTCGCCGGGGCACCCTCACAGGACTTAGAAGACCGCTCTGACTTCTTTTTCTTCTTCTCGCCTGGCGGGCTCTTACCTTCCAGCCAGTTGGCGAGACGGAGGTGGCGATCCTTCATGGGTCGCTCCGACATGTTCCCACAAAACGCGCAGTCCTTTTCCTTGTGCGTCTTGTCCTCATGGAGACAGTAGAGGCATAACGAATGCTCGTCCTCCTTGAAAACGTTCTGAAGCTGGCATCCAGGGCAGGTCCTGAACAGCTTCCCAGGTGTCGAGCTCCCTTTCTCCTGGGCCATGTCTGGGGTAGGCCTCGGAACTTCTGGAATCCTCCAAAAGCGTAACTCGACGAAATCTTCACCCTTGAGGGGCGTAGAAACTCTGAAACGGATCCCCGTTAATCGGAAGTAGAAACGGTGGCGCTTGAGGCTCTATTTAACCGAAAAAATGAGAAAATCTCCTGAAAAAAGCACCAAAACGCAGCAAAAGCTCGAGAGCACAGCACGAGGACTCCCAACACTTGAACGTGCGGTAAAAATCTGAGGATGGCTGCCAGGGGCGGGGCTTATGGAGAGGGCAGTCATTGGCTGGGGGCAGTATGACCCAGAGACCAGTGATTGGTTACTACTGAGAGACAGATCAGAAACGAAACTGATACTGATTTTTTCTATACCAAGGATTCCCGGCCTGACGACGGAGAATATTCATGAGCATGTGAATCCATGCCAGACCCCATGCTGGAGAAATCATCATGTATCCTTTCAGAGTGATACTTGCGTCCCGTCCCCTTTCCTCCATACTGTATGGGCGTCCCTTCCAAGTGACAGGAGACAGAACCTTTTTCACCAGAAAAAAAACGTTCCCCTTTAAATTTAGAGGTGCGCAGGTTGCGACCCAGGCAGCATGCGCGGCCCTGACTCTGCTGCCACACCCAAGTGCCCTTTTCCGCGTCGACGGGAACGGGCCGAATTCACCAGCGCTCCTTGGTTTGGCTGTGGCCATGTAATTCCATGCACGGATACTTCTTTGTCTTTTATCATTCAGGTACTCTGCCCTCAGGCGTTGCGCTCCTCCCAGGCACATGTCAACTTCCACAGAGTTCAGCAGGTGTCCATCCTGCAATGGGCTCTTCCCAACTGCAGACCCCCACGCCCTGCCTACGTTGCCTTGGCCCAAACCACGGTTGGCAAGCTTGTACAGCGTGGGGCTCGCTGTCATCGAAATCACTGAACAGACTAGCCAGGTGGAGGGAGCTCTTCCGGAAGTCGCCTCCAGAGGACCTTAAGAAAAGCTGAGCTAGGCCCAAGGTAGGGCCGTTATTTTCCAAGGCACCCCGCAAAGGAGATTCCTTCCCAAAGACACTCCCACGCGGGAGGGACCGTTCAGGTCCCTCTACCAGCACATGCACCAAGGCTGCTGCAGCTACAGACCGGCCTTTGGGTCGAGAAACCCTTGGATCCTCCCGTGGCAGTGTTGAGGGACCAGATGGTTCTTGTACCATATCATCTGAGGGGCTCTGCCCTTGTACCAGCAATATGGCAGATGGGCTATGCCCAACTACCGGCAATATGTTCGAGGGGGCACTTAAACGCAGCTCTGACCCCCGGGTTGAGAGTGTCACACCTACCGGGTCTAGGTCCGAGGAGCAGGTTAGGCCTTGTGATCCACATGCAAGAGGCTTGGAGGAGTGTGGGCCCAGCGAGCCGAGCAACACGTCGCAGGTACGTGGCAGGCAGCTCGACAAGATGGCCACCGCGCCAGACAGAGGCACCCGTTTGATGGCATTGCAGGAGTTCAGCGAAGAAAGTGTGTCAAGGTGGGACTGGCCACAACCAGGTATGTGGCCTACAGCCTATCCTTATGTGCAGGGCAGCTTCCCACTGCATCCTTACGGGCAGGGTATGCAGCGGCTCCAGCAGCTCCTGGCTACCCAGTCAGTACCCCCTACCACCTCTCCGGCCAGAGAAGAGGGGTTCTTCGAGAGGTTCCTCGGGCTCATGAAGTCAACTCAGATGGGGGTTATCCTCAAGGACACCATCAGGGAAGTAGTCCACCCTACGATGCTAGCGGAACCACAAGCGCCTCTGGCGCAGCCGATGCCTTTGGCTCTCCAGTAGATTCCTCAGACAGTTCCGTACCAGCCTCCAGCTCCTACTCTTCCTCGTCCTCCGCCACCGGCCGCGGTCACTGTACCCCAGCCTCCGGCTCCAGCTACTCCTCCACAGGATCCTCCTGATACACAGGATACAGACGAGGAGGAGGATCGGGACACGCCATTCTCAGCCAGGGCCTTCCACAAACGTCTTGCAGGGCTGGTAGAGTACCTGGGCCTACCCAACACGAGACTGAGCAGCCGGCAGAGGGGGTTCTGGTTGAAGTCCTCACACGACTCCCCTCTGCCAAAACGGGGATTCTACTGCAAACCTATGTAGTCTCCCTGCCAAGAGGGGTTAGCTCACGCCCCACTTGGTCCAGACAGTCAGTCGACTCCTAGACACCAAGTACAGGCAGATGGAGGGGGATACACTCTTGCTATCGGCCCACCCTCAGCCACACTCCTCAGTGATGCCACACTCGGTGATTTCTGCGGCATCACTATACTCCAAGCCGCAGTTGTCCTCGGCCTCCTGCTCTGCGACGCTGCTAGGCAAGGAGGAGAAGATCTTGGAGGCTTACGGGAAGAAGCTGTATTCCAACACATCCTTGCATCTTCGTCAGGCCAACGCCGATGCCATGCTGGCTGCCACTAACCGAAGGTTATGGAGGGAAATTGCAGACTTACTCCCGGAACTCCCCACGCAGAGCCAATCACATTTTAAGGCGGGGATGGCTGAGGCAAAGCTGGTGGCGCAGGACCTCGTGGAATCCACTGTGGCCCATATTGACACTTCTGGCCGTGCCATCTGTATCGCCACGGACAAGAGAAGGACAGCCTAGCTCCTCGCAACGAAGTTAAACCCTGACATCCATGAATGCATATTAGATCTACCGTTCGAGGGGGGGGAGGGGAGCTGGGGGGAGACCTCTTCGACTGCTGCACGGACGAATAACTGGACAAGAAGAAAAACATCTCACAAACTGAGAGTGACTCAAATCTGAGGGTTAAGCCCAATGATCAATCGCTTGGCATATTCAAGACCAGTAATAGTTTGCTGATGGTGTTCTTTTTTGCTCTGTTATTTGGCATTGCAATGCCGCCTAGCTGATTTGACTCAGAGTCCTCTTGTATTCATGAGCTTAACCAAAACTATGCAATATTTCTTTTTTATTGGAACACGTTTTGAGTTTTACATGGAGCCCATGTAGTACAAACAGTCAATTTGGCATTAGGAGTTGACAGAATAACATTTCTTTAAAATGTACAAGCAGACCTTTATAATCCAATTATCAAAACAATGTCAAGATATTGGGTGCAGCTGTGAACATTAGCCTCAATCTCATCTGGATGGAAATGCAAATGTAAAAGGTTAACATGCCCCACACGTGCATCACTGTGCACCCTGCTTTCCCGTTCCCCAGGCTGTTGCAATATATCTGTATCCCCCTCCCGTCGCTGTAAGCGAAGCCCCTGTCTCTATGTGTAGGTGTGTGTCGCTCTGTTCCCTGCCACCCTGTTCACGTGCCTGGTCTCAGGCGTTTTAAAGATAACCATCACATCACATCAGTACGCTTACTCTCTCCTATACACCATCATTCAACTAGAACACCGCTATACCCCTGATTAATTTGGCCTAGCTGTTCACATACAAATACGACACCACAAACACCTCATCACCCTAATAAATCGCAGCTAGCCGAGCACATTCCGGCCCCGTTGCTCACAGGTCCTTCAGGCCTAACGCAGGGAGAGCCCAGTCTTGGTGTCCACCCACCAGACGGCACACATCCAATTGATATCTTCAGCACCACACCTAACGCTAGGATGCAGCTACATACGGCAATTACTTCAGCTGCACACATCTGGTGCACCCACGCACCCTATGACTCTCTCTCTACTGACCAGAACTATGGTTCCCAAGGGCATTCAACCTACCAGCGCTTTGAGGTCATACCAATGATATATAGAGAAATATATAAATGCCAAGTAATATAACAAACGGCCAAGTCTTTATCCATCTGGACAAAGACCACACCCAAGTCGTACACCCAGTCACAGCAGCGCTCCGACAGGGGGCGTATGTACGGAGGGTTCTGCAGCTTCCAGGAACGGAGATCCAGGCAGCCTGACCCTCGCCGTCTCAGAACCGGAGCAAGCGACAAAAAGGGGGGCAGGGAAGTAAGGGCTTTTTCCAGTCACCCTCCTCCGCAATAGCCTCCGAGGGAAAGAAGGCATGACTCGTCCCTCCGGGTCCACTTGTCTCCAGTGGGGGGCAGGCTTGCTCTCCGTGCACATTTCTGGCACCAGAATTACGGACCCCTGTATCCTCTCTGTAGTATCTACGGGGTACCGCCTACCGATCCCAGCCTCTCCTCCCTCAAGTTGTGACAGAAACACTTCTGGCGGAGATTCATTCGCTCGTAGAGAGCCAGGCAAAGGAGGAAGTCCCAGGCTTGGGCTTTTACTCCAGGATTTTCGCCATTCAGAAGAAGAACCAGACAGGCATGCGAGTTGTGCTGGACCTTCCCACACTCAACCTCTCCTTACCTCTGCAAAATTTCAAGATGGTTATGCCAGCTTTTATAGCGGAGACATTGTGCAAGGGAGACTGGATGTGCTCCCTGGATGTAAAGGGCACATATCTACATGTCCCAATTTGGCAGCCCCATCATTTTTTCCTTCGGTTCAGGATCATGGGCTACCATTTTCAGTACAAGGTCCTTCCTTTTGGCCTCAACTCGCCCCCAGGGTCTTTACCAGGCTCATGAATACAGTGGCTGCCCTTCTCAAGAGTGCAGGGCCTCCACATCTACCCATACCGCGATGACAGGTTGTCAGGGCTACATCTCCGGAAGTGGTTCACCACTCCTCCCATGCCCTTATGAACACGCTTCACGATATGGGCTTCTCGCTCAATCTCAAGAAGTTGCAACTGCAGCCCACGCAGACTACATTATTAGGCCTCATCTGGGACATGTGCTCCGAGAAGGGTTTTTCCGAAGGACAAGATCTCGGCCATCAAGAGGGCCACCGCCCACTTTCTCAGTAGAGAGGTGACCTCGGCTTGGTGGTACCAGCATCTCCTGGGTCTCTTGGCCGCGGTCCCATTAGCCATCCCACGCACAAGACTGAGGAGGATTCAGCTGCACTTCACGGCCTCATGGAACCAGGAGCAAGGCTCTCAATCTGAGAAGATGAACGTTTCTCCATCTCTCCACCCGGACCCAACATGGTGGTCCAGGGACTGTAACCTACGGACGGGCAAGCCCTTTCGGCTGCCCACTCCTGAGGCCACCATCACCACAGACTCCTCGCTCGAGGGCTGGGGAGCCACCCTGGACGTTCTCTCGGTCCAAGGCATCTGGATTCAACAGGAGCAGGAATACCACATCAAATGGTTAGAGCTGAACGCCAACTGGCCAGCGCTCAGAGCATCCTGCCACTTCTCAGGGGAAAGGTTGTCCTCATCCAGACAGACAACTCGACCAGCATGTACTACGTCAACAATCAGGGATGCACCAGATTACCAGATTCCCCTCCTCTGTGCAGACTGGAAATCAGCATGTGGGAGTGGGCACTGGAAAACGACATCTACCTCACGGCAGTCCACCTCCTGGGGGAAGCCAACCTGGAGGCGGACAGACTCAGCAGGTTGGGAGAGGACAATTCCGAGTGGCAGCTAAACGACCTTGTCATTCAAGAGATCTTCTACAATTGGGGTCATCCCCCGGTGGATCTCTTTGCCACCTGGTGCAACAAGAAGTGACCTCAGTTCGACTCCTGGCAGTGTCAGGGCAACTGCCCCCTGGGCGATGCAGTTTAGCTTCCATGGAACGGCATGAAGGCTTACGCGTTCCCGCCCACTCTGCTGACTTAAGAGTGATTTGTAAGCTCAAGGAGTCTCACCAGCTCAACATCATTCTAATAGTTCCATGGTGGCCGGCCAGGCCCCGGTTTTCGGAGCTACTCAGCCTCTCGGAGATGCCTCCGATTCACCTCTGACGGGCCCAGCTCATCTTCTGGCACAGCAGGGGGGGCAGGGTCATCCACCCCGCACCACAGAAACCAGACCTCACAACGTGGTACCTGAGCAGGTAACGCTGCAGCACCTCAGCCTCTCCCAGGCTAATCTGGAAATCATACAGGGTGCAAGGAGCAAGACTACCAGGGCCCAGTATAAAAGTAAATGGACCAGATTCTGCCACTGAGCAGACTCCAAGGACATAGACCTCCTGGTATGCACTTTGGACGACATGCTCTCCTTTTCGGCACACCTTGCCCACTCTGGTGTGCCGCTGGACACCTGCCGCACATACCTCGCAGCCATCGGGGCTTACAGGAAATCGTAGGAGGAGGGACAGGGGGGTAATCTTTTCCAATCCTATCGTCAAGAAACATTTAACTGGGCTTGCAAGGCTCTACCCACCCGTCAAGAGGCTGCACCCAGTGTGGGATCTCAACATAGTCTTGGGAGCCCTGGCACACAAACAGTTCGAGCCAATTGCGTCGGCGGACATCAGGCTGGTCCCCATCAAGACGGCCTTGCTGGTCGGTCACACCTCAGCACGCAGAGTCAACGAAATCCAGGCGCTGGTCGCCTCAGAACCATATACTACCTTTCACAAGGACAAAGTAGTCCTACGGACACACCCGGCATTTCTGCGTACGGTGCCATTGGCTTTTCACCTAAACGAAGAAATAGTCCTTCCTACGTTTTTTGCCGATCCCAAGGACGAAGCACAGAGTGCTGCACTGCCTGGATGTCAGGCGTGCCCTGAAATTTTACTTGGACAGGACCAAGAGCTTCCGCAAATCAAACGCCCCGTTTGTCACTTTCGGAGGCTCAAGACCAAGCTATCAGGCCTCCAAGGCCTCCATATCCCACTGGACGGTTGCGGAAATCAAGGAAGTGTCCGAGGAACAGCACAAGCCGCTTCCAGCCAACATGCACGCCCATGCAGTCAGGACCAAGGCAACGGCCACTGCATTCCAGCGTCATGTCCAAGGCAACGGCCACTGCATTCCAGCGTCATGTCCCTTGACAAGTCATAAGCAGGGGGGCCACTCCCTCGGCTTTCTGCAAGCATTACTGTTTGGATGCCAGCTCTAGATCTGATGCGGCTTTCAGACAGGCGGTTCTCAGGGACCTATTTGCTTAAAGAGGGTCTCCTCTCCACCCTGGAGCTACATTCAGTTGTAATCGCGCATGCAGTATGGAGGAAAGAGGAAGGGATGTAAGAGTAATTATAATTTACTCACCGTAGTGACTAACATACTCTTAGTTCTTAGTCCACTTTCCTCCATGCGTCCCACCAACCTCCCCCCTAATAATACTGGTGTCATTATGCAATGTTAAATCTATTGTCGACGTGTCAATGGGGACTGAGGTGTGGCGCCGGAGGGCGGAGTCAGGGCAGCGCACGCTCCCTGGGCCGCACCCCCTGCGTGCCTCTAAATTTAAAGGGGAAGAAGATTTTTTCTGGTGAAAAAGATAGTCTCCCGTCCCTTGGAAGGGACGCCCATGCAGTATGGAGGAAAGGGGACTAAGTCACTACGGTGAGTAACTTATAATTTATTTGAAGCGGATTCCATGTGAATCTGGAGCAGAGAGGCTGCTCTTTTCTTGCTGTCACCCTGGCGTGGTATTTGCTGACCCAACCAAACGGACAGAGTTTTTCTCCTTCATAGTGGAAACATGTGGTAACTCGTTGGAGCAAACTGGGCTGTGTGCATCTTTTGCAATGCAAATACCAGTAATCAGCCCAACTGTGTTTTTGACTATGGGTTGTTCAGCTGTCCTTTCGGGATGATCTTGTAAGTCTCCCAATAAAATATTAGGTGTGAAATGTGACTCAGAAGATTTAATTTGACGCCTCACAGTTGCCTTGCAACGTGTTCCAGGTTAACCCCCCTGCAGATTTAGGGGCAGCATAGATCATGGCTCTCAAAGATTCACGCTGAGGATTCGGATCGCACAACGTGCTCCCCAGCAATAGCTCATCAGGCGGGTCAGTTCCATGTTATTTTTTTTTAGCTCGAGGCTCGTCTATAACAGTATCCAGAAGATCTGCTGACATAAGTTGACAGCTCTCTTTAATTTCATCATCGTGAAAATGTGTTGTGACAGAATGCAAGTAGGTTTTAGACTTTGGGCATTCTTTATCATTAGTCGAAATGTCATTTTTCTGCACTTGGTGCAATGTTACAGATCCTGTTTGGGGTCTGAAATGCCATTTAATGTTTCCCGCACAAAGTTAAATGACTTCTTTTCTTTGCCTGAAAAATTGGTTTGGAACTCTTCGCTGTTAAACTGAGTATTTGAGTAAAAGTGTGTGGCCTCTATCATAGCACTTTTTATTTGTGCATCGGTAACCTCATCAGGCGGCAAATGCACCAAGAACATCATTTGATCTTTTAAAGGAGAGGTCAACTTCACGCAATTAAGCTCATCAGTGTCGATAACAGCGGAAGAGTGCATGTCCGTAGGCTGCGCTTTATTTCCCCCTGTTGCATTGTTACATTCACTGTATGGAATATGCAGCGACTCTGCTGCAACAGAGGATGTCAGGCTATTTGATGTGAAAGTCAATGGCGCATTATTAGGATTTGCAAAAGTAATCAGCATTGAAGCGCTTGTCCATCGCCTTTTTATTATTTTCCCGATTTTCGCATGCGCGTGTGGGAATCACCAACGCTGTCATTAAATCCGGAACAGGTGCCCGAGAGGCAGCATTGATGGCATAATCCACGCCAGCAGCAGGCACCCCCACGAGGTCAGCAAGTGATGTGGGAGATACAGCATATACACGTGTGGATGTTACTGCTGCAGGACCTTTTTTCACGCCAGATTTTGAGTATTTCAAACTAGCATTTATGAGACAGTCACAGGCCAAAGTTAGGACAAGGGGATCTTTGACGGCAAGCTGATCACGACGTACCTGCAGATGGGTACACAGATGACATCACTCAGCTTCCGGCAGGTCCAAATGCCTCGCAGTCTCCACCGGCTCCATGCGGCGAACACTCAAACATTTTGTGATGCTCTGCATCCGGATTGTGATATTTAAAGCCGCTTCCTCATTTTTAGGTTACCCTCACTACTTTAAATAGCTGGTGGCAATGGTTACATTTTTCCTACCATTGTGCTTTTCTACCACAGGCAGAACCCTCCGCTGCAGTACAGCACCCATGGGTGACCATTTTGTCAAAATGCCCCCCCATGTTGTTTTGTTCTCCATTTTCTGTTTGTGAGGACTTTCTTGGCTTTTACTCTGTGTTGAGACAGGTTTGAGCCTTTGGTTTGTCTTGCCTTTGGCGGCCTCCAACCCTGAAGCCCACCCCTGGCTCCAGTGTGTCTGGAAGGACAGGATGTGAGGGAGGGTCCATAAACTCTCCTGTCTTTGTCTATAGGAGTGCCTGAATGAACGTGGTAGAGAATGGCTGACTGGCGGTCCTGGAAGGACAGCCACCCTGCTGTGTGTTTAACACCGTAGGCTCTGCATGAATGGGAGAAACCTGCATAAAAAGGCAAGGGTTTTCGGACGGCGGGCAGAATCAACCACTGGAAGAACATCCGAAGAAGAAACCGTGAACGAAGCTCGCTGCAACCTCCTGGACCTTTAAATGCCTGGTGAAGCCCTGCTGTGTGCCGACTTTCACATCGACGAGAAGCTCCTCAGGAACAAATTCTTCCCTAGGGCTAGTGGGACCAACTAACCCAGAGATGAACTACACTTGGTGTCCCTACCGACTTTGTGCCTCTCCTTTGCTGCAGAAGCCCAAAGCCTGGAGTCGAGGGACCATGAGAGTGCAACGTCGGCCATGGAACGAATCTGGCCAAAAGCTCCAGGGACCCTCCAGAACCAGGACCTCTAGAACCAGGACCTCCAGAACCAGAGTCCCCTCACCAGAGTGCAGGAGCGAGTGAGCATGGAAAGTCCAACCAGTGTCCAACGAACTGCATCGTTGCTGTTTACTAAGTGCTGAAACGACAAAGTGCAGCTGAAACGAAAAGAGCCCGTAGCTGCCACCAGCCTTCCCAAATACTGCAGCAGGAGCCCTCCAGATGTCCTCCCTCTTGTCCCCATGACTGAGGCACAGGAACCAGGGTCTGCTTGGCTGTAGCAAAACGGAATCCAGCTGGACCACCTTTTCTTCCAACCAGAGGTACTGTTTAGGCTTGGGGGTACTTACCTTCTTGCCTTAAGTCGTGCATTCTTACTTGAGACTTGCCCCTACTTACATTCTGAGTTGATTTCAACTCCCTTTTCACAGGCGTAACAGCTTTTGGCCCTACAAAGTTATTTTTCTGACCTTTCTAACTTTGTGCAAGACTTATATCCAAGAAGTGCATCAGATCCATATACCGAGTTCAAATGGCTTTGGCTGTCCTGGCTTCCTAAAGGCACTCATCTTAAACGATTGGCTTTGGTATTGCTTCTCCCCCCATAGGTTGTGGCTTGTTGAACAAGGTTACTGCTAGGAAAGGCTCGATTGGAGGATTCAGTTGTCCTCACATTATGAGAATCTGTTCTAACCGTTTTGCTTCCCTTAACCTTTCCTTTCTGCAACTCTGAATCTGCAAAGCATGCTAGTGTAATATATAAATGCTAATACTATCCTTGTGATTGAAGTCACCTCTGGGGACAGAAGTGTATTAAGCATATCCAAAGATTATTCACTGGCTGGTTTGATTCTGAAAAGTAATTTCAAAGCTTGTTCGTATTGTTACTATCTTTTACCTTTTTAAGAAGCTTATTTAAAACTGACATTAAATAAGGAACAAGTTACTTACCTTAAACTGTTCTCCAGCATGCGTCTGGCATGGATCACATGCTCAAGAATATAACCCGTCAGTCTGGGAATCGTCAGTAATAGAAAAAACAGTTTCAGTTTCGTTTCTGAACGGTCTTTCTCCTGGAAACCAAATCACTGAGCTCTGGGTCATAATGCCTCCAGCAAATGACTGCCCTCTACAGACTATGGCATCCTCAACAACCACAGAATACATCGAATTCAAACCTCACAGCACTTTGTCCTCCTATTAATGTACCATCGATAGACATTTTTCAAAAAATGGTACTCAACGATTTGAAAAAGATACAATTTCATGCACCCAAGAGGCACAACTTGAATAGAGGCGTATTATCACAAATCAAAAATCTCTTTACAGATGAGACTATCACCATTCTACCAGCTGATAAAGGGGGAGCTATTGTGATTCAGGACACGTCTCAATATCATGAAGAATGTTTACGACAACTTTCAGATGTCAACACGTATAAGCTACTGTCGCATGATGCGACACCATGCATTAAAAAGAAACTAGAAGAGATTCTTGAACAAGCAGTAGAAGAAGAATGGATCAGCACCAAAACCAAAGCATATTTATTGACCACACATCCTGTAATGCCCCATTTATACACCTTGCCGTAGATACATAAACGATTAGACAACCCACCTGGAAGGCCCATAGTGGCTGCAACGCAAAGCATTCCGCAACCACTCGGGACGTACATATATTTTTTTCTTCAGCCAATTATCCAAGCCACAACCACATATGTCAAAGACACCACTCATTTTTTGAAAATATTGGATACAATAACATTAACTCCAGAAGACATTCTGTACACCATTGACGTGGTCAGTTTATATACCACCATTCCACACGATCTTGGACAGAAGGCAGTTGAAGCTCTACTACTACAAACAGCTGAGATTGGAGCCAATAAGGAATTTTTAATGATTATTCTTGATTTCATTTCTAAAAATTCAAACTTCACGTACGATGGTAAATACTATACACAAATATCAGGAACTGCCATGGGAGCCACAATGGCACCTGCATATGCGAATTGTTTTATGTACCAATTTGAAACGTCACATGTACTCAATAACCAAAGATGGAAACGTCACCTCAAGACATGGGTTCGGTACATCGATGATATTTTCGGTATATGGGCAGGCAATCAGAATGAACTTCAAGAGTTTTTGGAATACTTAAATGAAATTGACCATCACATCCAATTTACATTTGAGATAGGGGATCCCAATATCCACTATCTAGATGTTCAGACCATTATCAAAGACAACAAGATAAACACTACTCTTTACACCAAACCCACAGATCGAAACAACCTTCTGCACCGCATGAGCTTCCATCCTCCAAACACGCTGCGCAACCTGCCTTATAGTCAGATGTTACGTATAAAAAGGATAGTGAGTGATCCAGAAGACTGTCACATTCAGCTTCAGAAGCTACAAGAAAAAATGCAACTGAGAGGTTATCCTGAAACAGATCTAACTGCGGCCAGAGTTAAAACAGATACACAAAGTCGACAGGAATTACTTGACAGAAAACATGAAAGTGTCAGTCCGGAACTTGTGTTCTTAACGAAATTCTCCATACAAAGTAGGCAGATCAAAGCTATCATACACAACAGATGGAATGTGCTCACCAGCGACAAAAGAACTATTTCCACTTCCTCCGGTTTTCGCATATCAGAAAAGCAGCAACTTACGCAATATGTTGGTTAACACCAGAGGTAGGGCACCCTCAATTAAACCAGACAAACACCCTGGAACATACCCATGTTTGAGTTGTGGGAATTGTAACAACATTATCAAAGGCAACATAGTCACGCACCCAAGAACAGGAGAGAAAATCAAACTGAAACAGCACGCGACGCGTCTATCAGAAAATACCATTTATGCGATCAAATGTCCTTGTGGTAAATACTATGTAGGAGAAACATCACGAAAAGTTTGCATCAGGATGAATGAGCACAAATCGAACATTAGGAATAAGAACAAACGTCGTCAGTTGCCAGACACTTCAATGACAATGGACACTCAATCACTCAATTAAGGTTTTTGATACTGGAGGTGACATCTACCAAAGGTCCTAACCGTGACATTAAGAAATGGCGAGCACAAAAGGAAGCTTACTGGATTGATAGACTGGACTCACAATCATCTAATGAGATGAACGAAGAATTAGACCTCAGTTGTTTTCTTTAGCATTTTTGAGTTACGACACTGACCTT
Organism: Ambystoma mexicanum; assembly: GCF_040938575.1. Lineage (NCBI taxonomy): Eukaryota > Metazoa > Chordata > Amphibia > Caudata > Ambystomatidae > Ambystoma > Ambystoma mexicanum. The sequence continues at coordinate 162,694,716 of NC_090936.1, read as the reverse complement.
TACTCAGGTCTCTTAAATATTGCACATGAAAGTTGTCTTTAAATGTCAATTCATATTCCAGTTATTTCTGATGGAGATCTATAGCGACAGACCTTCAGTTAAAATGTTGGGCGATTTTTGTGTTAGGCAAGAGGGAGATTAATGATCATTTTGGGTTCCCCTGTTTCATTCAAGTATGATTAATGTCAATATCAGCAGTTGACTTGGTTGTCTTCTGATGTATACCTACTTTAATTAAAGATATAGTGGTTAGCAACATAGTAAGGTGGTTAACCGTATTTACATCCCATAAGTCCATATATGTCTTGCCAGTAAGCAGCAAAAGTTTTTTTCTCGCTTTCCCTCCTTTACCACCATCTTGATTTTTTCATACTATGACATTAGTACTGTTCATTTTTTGAGATATGGAGATTTTTGTAACACAATGTATGTCCTTGTGCACCACGCAAGGTTGATTTCGAGTTTCACTTAGTATTATGAACTTTCAATCAGGCAGCAGATAGCCTGATTAGCAAGCCCCCGTTTACCATACCAGGCAGACCTCGAGTCCGGCACAGCATTATGCACTCGTTTTCAGGCAGTAGCTAGCCTACTCACATATGCCACATGTGCGCATCAGGACACATCCCCGTCTTTTTCTTTACGATCATAGCGGCAGCTACACATTCCGGTACATATCATTGTTTACCATGAATTACGCTTTAGCAGGATAGAAAGACATTATCGAAGTTTGCCAGAACATCTATGCCGCCAGCATTCAATCCAACTTTTTAATCATTATTATTTTCTAAACTTTAGGTTTTATTTACTCGATTATTTTATTTCGAGTTAGAAGTCATTCTATCAGGTTCTTGGCGCAATAGCACGATAGGGACTAGATCTATTACCACAGAGAAAGACTACATTTAGCATGACCCAACATCGATTATATATGTTATAAGATGGCCGCTGCCGTAACGAAGCATTGGGCGGTTTCCATGGTTACGCTTTCTAAACAAACTGGAGAATCTAGTTATTCAGTACACGACTCGCGTGCTTTCGAGGCGTCCTTCAAGGATTCACTCTTGTGGTTACTAGGTAAGCAGCCCGCTGGTCTCACACGCTATCACAATGCACCTTTTCATCGCTTTTAAGTCTGTACCATCCGCACGTGCAGTAGACCTGGCACTTTCACTTGTATGCATTCTCTAGCGCTGCAGTCTTTGCTAGCCAGCCACACTGAGCAGTTTTTCCGTAATACTCTAGTTTAATTACTAACACTGGATGCACACCAAAGTCAGTACCTCTAGTTTATTGTTAGTTAGCTGATTGTCCACTAATGTAAAATGCTGTAAAACTACTGAGTAAATCCAATGTTTTCTCATTCATTTTTTCATTTCTTCCATCTTTTTTCGTGCTTCCTTGACCCGGCACGTATGTATGAACTATATTTCATTACTTTATATCACAATCATCATAATCGAAATGATGCGCTTTGTATTCTTATACATGTGACACTTTAACTTGATGACGATGGTGGCTAATATGGTCAAATTACGACGCAGTGAAAATACACTGGCCTAATTCAGAAAGTTAATCATGATGATATTGCACCTTACTGCCTACTTATGCCTTTGTTCTTTTCACAATGCAACTACCGTTTACCATAATACTCTTTGTATGATGAATTAATGCTGCACCGCTATTCTGAATGCCATCTATACGATTTATGCCCGATATATATATATATATATATATATATTGCACATTGTGGGATTTAGACTGAAACCGATGATCGGTTTTGACACGTTGAATACTACATGAGCTGGCCCTTAGGAAGGATAGTGACTCCGAAATGCATAGGCCTATTCGGGCTCATTTGATGCATCTGCTTAAAACAGTGATACATAACTGTAGAGCACTAAGGAAATTAAACTCTATATTTTTTCATAAATATCAACAGAGTATTTGAATGATTATTACCTCCGATTGACCGACTGAAAACAGTTATACCACTCCGTGGTTATTGGGAGTGCAGCCCGCACCCCTGGCCTCACGGCCTTGGTCCACTTTTTTTGTATACTTTAGCGTGCTACTTCACGGAGGCACCTTACCAGCGGGTTTGCACCCCGTCTTGAATCGTATTTACATTGAACTAATCGAATAACCATCACATCAACCTAAGTGGTGCACGTTCACCTCAACCCATTTGCCCTCTACCGAAGCCCATCCTCTGGCAGCCATCTTCAGATTTGGTAGCATGTCAAGTGTAAGTAGGTCCAAAATAAGAGCCGCAGAGGGGCAGGCAGCAGGATTCGCATGTGAATCCATGCCAGACCCAACCTGGAGAACAGCAGACGTAAGTAACTTGTTCTTCTCCTGCATGGGGTCTGGCATGGATTCACATGCTCATGAATAAAGAATACATAGCAATACACACATGCACAACCACAGGAGGTGGCAAGGCTCAACAGAAGCTATCTCTTACCTCACCAGGCTCACCTTCAAGCAAACAGGTTGCGCAGCACTGCCTGGCTGACCCTGGACTCCTTTCTGGAATCCCTGTGGGCGCAGTAGAATATTGTGAAGGTGTGCGTCAACCGCCACGCAGCAGCCCTGCAGATGTCCAGCAGGGGCACACCAGACAGGAACGCTGTAGTAGCAGCGATCACTCTGGTAGAATGGGCTCTCGGACAGCCAGGCAGCGGTCGGTTTGCCAACCAGTGACAATGAGTGATACAGCCGGAGATCCACCTGGAAACGTAATCCTTGGACAGGGCCTTCCCATGGTTCACAGGACCAAAGTTCACAAAAAGCTGAGAACTTTTCCAGAAACTGTTCGTACGTGCCACATAAAACTTCAGCAGTCTAGCCACATCCAGCGAGCGCAAAGTCCTTTCATCTGGCGGCGAAGGCGTCAGAAAAAAAACAGGTAACACCAAGGGTTTGTTGAAATGAAATTCCGAGGGAACCTGGGCCATGAAAGAGGGGTGTGCCCGTAGCACCACCCTTGTCTCGTGGAGAGTCGAACGGGGCTGCTTACAGGACAGGGCCTAGATCTCAACCACTCTCCTGGCATAGGTGATGGCCACGAGGAAAGCTGTATTCCAAGAAAGGAACTTGATGGGCGTTTGATGCAAAGGCTTGAAAGCCCCCCCCCCCCCCACCTCCTATAAGCCTAGTCAGCACCACGTTGAGTTCCTACACTGGGACAGGAGCCTGCACTAGCGGGATTGATCGGAACAATCCTTTAATGAACTCCTTCACTAGACGATGTGACCAAAGGGAAGACAGTCCCAGAGACCTGGTGTAGCGTCCGATAGCCACCAGATGCACTTAGATGGATGCGTGAGTCAGCCTCGACTGAGGAAACCACAGAAAAGTACAGCAAGACTGGGGCAAGGGGGTGCCCATGACCCTCAGAGTGTTAATCTTCTGCAACCGGCACCAAGTCGCAAAACGCTTCCATTTATGAAATATGACATGGCATTTATAACGCGCCTACAAACAAGTGTATCAAGGCGCGACGAGGCAAGGGAGGGAGAACAAAGGGAAGACCGACAACGATCCTACTAGGCCAGGTGTCATTCAGATCGCGCAAGTGCATGGGAAGGGGAAAGGAGGAGAAGTGCAGGGGGCAAGGGGGAGTGGACAGTGCAGTACATGGGATAAGAAAAAAGAACCAAAATATAAATAATAAATAAGAGTAAGTAAAAGTATGGCCAGAAGGTGGCAAGTGCAAGGTTAAGTGCAGACATAATGTGTCAATTTCTGGTTGTGGGACTGTAGGGATACAGGAACAGTCCACACGTGTGGGGGTTGCCAGGAAGGCAGTGCAGATTGGCTGGGCAGGGGACCTGGGCCTGAGATATGAGGGTGACCAGTGCAATATCAGTGTCAGCAGCCAGGAAGTCAGCAAGGGAGAGGAGGAGAAAAAGCAGAAGCAAGGAGAAACGTTTTGAGGTGCTTCTGGAACTGAAGATGATTCTCCTCAAGTTTCAGGGAGGCTGTTCCAGAGGTAGGCCCCAGCCGAGGAAAGATCTACCACCGACTCGATGCTTGGAGAAGCGACTGACCCTGAGGGAGTTTGAGGTAGATGAGCGAAGAGCTAGAGAGAGAGGGAAGGTATTTAGGGAGAGAGAGTTGAAGGTATTAAGGCCCCAGTCAGCCTTGTAGAGGATGCAAAGGGTTTTAAATGTGATCCTCGCAGCCACTGGGAGCCAGTGCAGAGATTTCAATCCTGGAGAGATACGATCTCTGGGCTTGATGCCAAGGACAAGTCTCACAGTGCTGTTCTGGATAAGTTGCAGAGGGCGGAGCGTAGCAGCATGCAGATTTAGAAAGAGGCTGTTGCAATGGTCTTGCCTAGAGAGCACCAGAACTCTGGAGACAGTGAGCTTCTGGGGTAAGGAGCGGAAAGGAAGAATACCTCTGAGGAGGTGCAGCTGGTAGTGTGACTTCTTCGAGAAATCAGAGATGTGAGGAGAGAAAGAGAGAGTAGAGTCGAAAATGACCAAGGTTTTTAGACTTTCTGGTGGCAACAGGAAGAGGGCCTAGAGAGGCAGGCCAGAGAGCTATAGGAAAGGAGAGAGTGGGTGTGCTGATGAGGAGAATCTCAGTCTTACTGGCATTAAGGCAGAGGTCATTGGCGGCACACCACTCCTGGATAGAAGACAGACAGATGAGGGAAGTAGAGGCAGAGGCAGGAGGGTAGCCTGAAGATGAGCTGGGTGTCATCCACATAGTACTGAAAGTTGGGGCATAGAGCGGCAATGCGGTGTGCCAGGTATTGGTCGAAAAGCCAGGGAAAGAGATTAGACCCCTGTGGGACACCACAGGTGGAGAAAAAAATAGCGGAGAGGAAGGACCCAAGTTGGACCTGGGAGGGTCAGTCAGAGAGGAAAGAAGTCAGCCATACCAGAGCCTGACCAGTGATACCCAGGTTATCATGGAGACGGTTGAGCAGGATGGCATGGTTGACAGTGTCAAAGGCAGAGGAGAGCTCAAGCAGGATGAGGATGCAAGGGGTGTTAGAGTCAAGGTTGGAGAGCAGGTCTTCGCGGATGTTCAGGAGAGCAGTTTCTTTGCTTCTGGCAGCTCTGAAGCCAGACTGATGGTCATGTAACTGGGAGATGGCCAGTTTTCTCCAGGAGCTTGCCCATGAAGGGAGTGATGGAGATTGGGCGGGAGTTGGCCGGGCAGAAGGGGTCGGCAGTGAGTTTCTTAAGAAGGGGGTGCAGAAATCAGCCAGGGCAGGAGCCAGGGAGTCTATGTGGTCCTTGGTGGTTTTGGGGAGAGGGGTTGTGAGAAGGTGGCGAAAGCCTCAGGTGACACGCACTTCATGGTGTCGGATGACCACGAAGGTGGGTGGCAGTGATGGAAGTGGCTTTGCCTGAGGGGTATGGAGGGTGAGAGGGGCGGAGAGGGGAAGGTCAGAGGACATCGGATCATCAAGAGTGTGCCCTGCAGAATGAGTCGGGTCAGAGGGGAGAATAGTGAGTGAGAGAGAGAGTCACAGAGGTCGTGAAAGAGTCCAGAGGGAGGACAGGAGGCATCGAGGTGGATGTTGAAGTCTCCAAGAAGGAGTTGAGTAGTTGAGGCCAGGAGTGAGGAGGATAGGTCCGCCCCCTCAGAGGAAGGATGAAATTTGACCGGTTGGCCGATGGACAGTAGCCACAGTAAGGGAGTGGCTAGGGGAGAGAGCGAGCCTGCAGACGAGGCATTCAAAAGGAGGAGTAGGCCTGTGTAGAAGTGACAGAGGCAGGAATCCATTCGAGCAAGATCAGGGCTACACCCCCACCAGAGCGATTGGCCCTGGGGGTGGAGAGGATCTTGTAGCTATCGAAGCTCGTGACAGAGCTGGCCATGAACCAAGTCTCGGCGAGACCGAAGACATCAAGGTCAAGTTCTTCCAGAAGGCAGCAGCTAGAGGAGCGTTTGATAGCAGAGCGAGAGCTTAGAGCAGCAATATGGAGAAAGCTGCCATCCTTGAAGGACCTCCGGGGAGGGGTACAAACTAGAGGTACGCCCTGCGGAGGTGTGGAAGGAGCCCGAGAGGGGGCAGACAGTGAAGGGGCAGGCAAGGTAACCAAGGTGGATGTAGAGGTGGGAGGCGATTTAGTCAAGGAAAGGGGAAAGGGGACAGCTGAAGAAAGGAAATTGATGAGGTGCGGGAAGAGTCTATCAAAGAGGTGAAGGTTGGCCTGAGGGCCTTGGACCAGGATGGTCCCATTGGAGAAGACATTAATGATGACTTTAGAGGAAAGGAAGGATGCCAGGAGGGCGTCCCAGCAGGTGCCACCATTCATTGGAGAAGAGGAGAAAAGGGAGAGCACAGACCATATGGAGGGTCCATGGGCCTGGGGAAGGCACGACAGAGGATGTCGGTGAGAGTTTCCTTGGAGAAGACACTGGTGTGGGTATCAGCGATAGGGAGGCCTGGGTTGGAGACCAGGATGTCCTTTTTAAACTTCTTCCTACTAGATTTAGTGAGGAGAGCAGGATAGTCAATAGAGAAGTAGTTAGAAAGGATAGGAGAGACAGAGCACCAGAGAGTAGGTGGGAGATGAGGGGGTGGAAGGGAGAGGGGGAGACACTAGCGAAGGACACTAGAGTAGGCAGACAAGACAGCTAGAGGCAAGCAGTTTCGCAATAGGACAGAATAAAACACTCAGGATAGAGCTTTCCAAATGTGCTGGTTTGAGACGGGTAGGGGGCACACCCAAGTTTGAGAATCCTAAATAGGGGAGAAAAGGCCTGGTTTCTTTGAAATGCAAATTTTAAATACTGGCAGTGCATATTAGACAGCATGGGGAAAACATCCACGTTTGAAAATCCTAAATAGGGGAGAAAAGGCCTGGTTTTTTCGCAATGCAAATTTTAAATACGGACAGTGCATATTCAACAACACAGGGGAGCTAATCAGTAGTGGTGGCTGGCAACTGGCGTCCCCTGCAGACACCTTAGGGGAGCCGCCCTTTACCTAGGGGCCCTTAGCCGTGGGGGATGCCCTGGGGAGGACAGGGATAAGGAGGGAAAAGCCAATTGGTGGGGGGGGGCGTGATGGGAGGCGGAGAGATAGAGAGGATCAGGGCACACAGGCCGGGAGCCCAGCAAGTAAAATCAATACACTACAAAACAAAATGCCTCAGAGAGGTTCTCACCAGGAGGAAAGCGCTGGTACCACCCGCTCTGCCGTAGCACTTAACAGTCGACAATGCTCCGGCTCTAGCAAGGACCTCCTTGCAGTCTGCTTGCAGCACATACCCACCCAACTATGATGCTATAGGAGCCAGGCATTCAGGTTCAGCTATCCTGGGCGGTGGTGCAGGATTGCGCCTCCTTCCTAGTGAGCAGATCCACAACCACTGATAGCTTGATTGGAGGTGCCGCTGACATGAAGAGAATGTCCAGGTATCAGATGTGCCTCGGTCACCCTGGTTCGACAAGGATCATCCTGCGCCGACACCGTCCAAGTTGACTGATGACTTGTATTAGTGGCAATGGAGGAAACTTACAGGAACAGGCCTTCCCACGGCAAAGAGAATGCATCCCCTCATGCCCCCCGGCTATGGAAACCTGCTGGCAAACCTCCGGCATTTGGTGTTAGTCGAGCTCTTGCGATGTCGATCTGCATATTGCCCCACCCGAGGAAGAGGCTGTCCTCTTGATCCTGCCGAAGCTACCACTCGTGGCAAGAGCGCAGCTCCCTGCTGAGAGTGTCGGCGACTGTGTGCTTTACTCCCGCGGGGTGAAAAGGAACTAGAAACATCCCCTGGGTGACGGCCCAGTGCCACAGCTCCTATGCCTCTTTGGAGAGCGCTGGAGACCTGGTGCCCCCTGCTCCCTGATATAAAACATTGTGGTGGTATTGTCCGTGAAGACCACCACCTCCTTGCCCTGGAGGGATGGAGGAAAAGATTTTAGGGACCAAAACACTGCCCGCAGCTCCAGGATGTTGATATGGAGCTCCTTCTCCGGCATGAAGAAGTCTGCTTTGGGCTGCCCAGCCCTCCGGTGAAGCGTCCGTCGTGACTGTCCCCTAGTAAGGGGGGGCTCTGGAAGTCTGTGCCTCCGGCGATGTTGGAGTGCACCCTCCCCACACCATATCGCTCAACGGAACTCCTTGTCGAGCAGAATCCTGTCTTTGAAGCTTCTGGACACCTGGATCCAATGAGCGTCCAGGAATACTTGGAGTGGTTGCATCCGCAACCTGCAGAGCCTGATCAGGTAGATAAACAACAACATCATGCCAAGCACCGACTTGATGGTTCTCACAGTGGCGATCTTCAGTGCTAACAGCCGTTGCACATTGCCCAACATGGCCACTAGCCTCCCTCCCGGGGGGAACGACAGGCAAGATTCCGTGTTGAGCTTCGCCCCCAGGAACAGTGTGTCCTGTGATGGAGTCAAGCAGGACTTTGCATAGTTCACCGAGAAACCAAGATTCATCAGCAGCCGGGCGGTCCTCTCTGTGATAGACGGCTGTGTCCCTTGACTTGGCCCAGACAGGCCAGTCGTTGAGGTATGGGTACACATGTATTCCCTGTAGGCGCAGATCGGCTGCCACTGGAGCCAGGCACTTCGCAAAGACACTGGGCGCCGACTTAAGTCCGAAGGGGAGAGCCTTGAACTGGTAGGGTTTTCCCTGTGCAATGAAGCACAGGAACTTGCCATGTTTTTCGTGAACGTGGAAGTAAGCTCTTCTAGATCCAACGACGACAGGAAGTCTCCCTCCTGCTGTTGGCTGAGCATGTGTTTTAACGTGACCATCCTGAATTTTATGCGACTTGATGTACTTGAGTCGTCGTAGATCGAGAATGGGCCTCCAACCCCTCATCCTCTTTCTTACTAAGAAGTATCTGGAGTAAACTTTGGAGCCCTGTAGTCACTTTGGAACCAGCTCCATCACCCCCTTTTTATTTATAACTTGGCCCTAACTTCCAGCAGCAGATGAGGGATGTGTTCCTGCCGGGCCACCGGTGGTATTCAAGGACACTTGCTGAAACTCCAAAGTGTGTCCTTGTGTGAAAGAGTCCAGCACCCATCGATCGGTGGAGAGGTTTTCCCACCCACACGCTAAGTTCACAAGCCGGCCTCCCACAAGGGTGCATGGGTGGTGGGCAGACGCCTTGGCCGCTACAGTCCTACTTATAGACCGGCACGCCGCCTTTGGAGCCTTGACGACCTCCACCTCCGAAGGCCTTGGAGCATACCCTGGGATGAGGAACAGGAGGGCTGGCGATAAGAGGACAATCCTCCACCAAAACCCTTCGAAGATCTGTCTGACCTCTCTCCTGGGGTACGAAAGGACGGACAATGCTGTTGCAGCGTGCCCAGGGCATGGGCCGTCTCTGTCAGCCTTGATGGCCTGAAGAGCTTCAGCGACAGCCTTTCCAAAGAGTGTCCCAGTCTAACGGCATGTCCAGGACCAGAGTCTGATCCTCTTGCCTAAAGTTGGTAGCCTTCAGCTAGCCACAATGATGGAGGCAAACTCTGTTTCGCATATGGCGGAACCATGTGCCCGCAATGTCCCGGGCCATGGTGATGGCGTTGTCAGACATCACCTCACCTTCCTGGAGAATCTCCATCACCACAACCAGTTTGTCCTCAGGGAGGAAATCCAGTATCGGAGCCATCTTGTACCATAACTCCTGGTCGTACCTGGCCAGAACTACTAAAGCGTTCTTTGCCTTGACCATCATCGCCGCCGAGTAGATAACCTTTCTATCCAGACATCCAACTTCTTCCCCTCACTGTCCGGGGGAAAGGAGGCCGAGGATAACTGGTTGGATAACTTCCTCAGGGCAGTCGCTGAAACCAGAGTCTGTCGATGGCTGTGACCATAGATACTTGGGTGCAGACTGCAGAACCAAGTATGTCTTCTCTAGCCTGTCTTTTTGCTGGGGCTGAGGCGGGATTCTTCAGCAGCGGCAGAGCCTCATCCCAGATGTCGTCCAGGAAGGGCAGCGCCTGAATGGTCTTCCTTTTCGCCTTGCAGCGTTAGAGGAAGCCCTCCCTCTTGGTCTACTCCGGCATGAGTTGGAAGAGTTCTGACGTGCAGGCGATAATGCAGTGAAAGAAACCCACTTCACCCGGGGTAGAAGCCCTTGGAAGTGAAGAGATGTCAGTGTCCATCGTCTGTAAATTAGAGGATACCCATTGGGGAGGGCACACAGACACTTCCTACACGCTCAGGTGACTTAAATAACAAGGACATTGTGGACATTGATTTATCACTGGTACATTTAGAGCAATACTGAGTTCGGTGAAAAAGATAGAATAGAGGACTAAAACAAAGGTTAACAAATAATTCATAACCAGGTAAGTACTTTTAGAAACCTTCCAATGCAGAGTAGATTAACTCTTTCCTGGGGGAAAGGACAAAGCACAAAGTCAGAGGTAAAGAGGACTCTCTCAGGGAGCCACGGCAGGCAATGTTAATTGCACAATGTCAAGGGGAGCTGAAGATGATCTTTTGCAAGTAGGTAAAAAGTCATGCACAATGTTTGCAGAAATGTTTGTAGAAAATTGAACACTTGAAGGGCCACACGCTAAATTGTTACATGAGAAGCTAGACAAAGGGGATACTGGGTAACCCCTCCAGCACCCTTAGTTTAAGAGTGTGAGCTGGCTCTAGAAAGTTACAATGTAAGTAAAGTTAATTTCACTTTACTGCTCTGGAAAACAGTAGTTTATCCCAGAGAAGGAATTTAACCTTTGGGAAATCTGAAAGACTTCCCTGTGCCACTGCACTGAAGGTGCTGTGTGACACAATGTAAAAGATGAAGCCTATGGATTTTGTCAGGCTCCATAACCCAAAAGAAAGTGTTCGAAATCACATTAAAATACATGAGTGGTAAAAAGGGTCTCTCTCCAGGTAAAAAAAAAATCAAGTCCTCAAAATCCAACAGAGTTTCTGGGGGGTGTCTAAGGTGGGGGGAATTAGCACATTTCAGAGAATTCTCCTCAACAGTCTGCCCTGTTCAACCCGCATTTCAGGCAGCTATGTTCTGTGGTTTTGCTAAAACTTGCCATTCTCTTCGGTGTTAAATACGCTCCGTTATAAAAAAAACAGTACGAGTTGCAGTTTCACATTTCTGGAAACTTATGGTATGCCATAGCTCTCTCCATTGTTTGTCTGTTAATGTCCCTTGTAGGTCTTCGTCCCAGCTACATCTAGTTTTTGCTAACCCATTTGTATCTTGGGACATGATCAGTTCATTTATACGAGAGATCTCATGGCCTCCTGAGATGTCAGAGTGTTTCTATGGCTTCTGTGTGTATTTGCTACTTCATCTGTGCTGGCCATGACTGCTTCAATTTAGCTATGAGGGAGGCATGTAATGTGTTGTCCTTTGTGTAGCCCAGAGTCTGTCGAGAGAGATTAAGCCTTTTGGTGCTCCTTCTAGTAACAGGTCACCAATTGTCACTATGCCTAGAGGTTCCCAGTGTTTTCTTACTTGTAGTCTGGTTTGTTGATCCTCTGCCTTGAATGCCACTATTGGAATCGGGGGCAAATAAGGAAATAAGCGACAAGCTTTGTGCCAAATTGTCTTTCCTAGCTTCAGGAGGAGCGGGGGTTTTGGCCAATGTGTCATAGGAATCCAGACCATTTCCTTCAGAAAAAAATGGAGCACATGAAGGTTGGAGCAGGTAGGCATCTTGCGACGGCTCGTTCACTAGCCACCTTGTGACGAACTACAGTTGGCTCGTCACAAAATATGCCTCAAATGTAGGTACTTTTATGCCGCCTTGATCGTATGGCTTCTGCAGCTTCGAGGGCCAGCCTGTTCCACCCCTTACACCACGGAATCCTCAGCATTCTGAATTTAGCTCTTGAAGCAGCTTCTGGGGATGTCATACGGAAAGTTCGCAAAGTAGTTTAGTAATCTGGGAGCACCACCCTTTTCAGGAGTGCAGCTCTGCCCATCAACAATAGGGGTAATTTTGCCCAGAAATCCATGGACTTCGTCATTGTGTCTGCTACCTTCTGTGTGTTTTGAAGGTGCCAGTCTTGGGGTTGTGGTAAATATGGACTCCCAGATATTGAAATGTTACTGCCTCCCACTGCACCAGCATCACTGGTAGTGTAATCCGAGTCTTCCCCATGTAACCTGCTAGGGGGAACATGTTTAATTTTTTGATGCTTGAGAGTTCGGCGAAGCGTCCTAGTACGTCTAAGATGTATTGCAGATTAGTCTCTGGGTTTTGTATGTAAATAAACTGTTGTGGAGTGCTTGTCCCTGTATGTGAGAAGTGGTGATGTCATGTGAAATATTTGGTGATGAATGCAGTCCGAAGGTTCTACCTTGGGTCAGTTGAGCCTGGGTGATGGGATCCAGTGGTTGCCTTATCTGTATCCTGATCTGTTAGCTTAATGTAACCTAATGAAACTAGTAAAGTATTTGTGAGAAGCTACAGAAGACCCAGAAGTCACATTATTACACTGGCAACGAGGATTACTAAGAACCTGCGCACAGAAGAAGACTGCTGAGGGGGAGCAGCGGAAGAAGCAGAGGAACCACTGCCCCCCCCCCACCCCAAAGATAAGAAGTCCCATCACCCAGGGCAAGGAGACGGAGGGAGCATCTGCGCAAGTTTAAGGGCATAGATTCACAAGTAGAGGCCGAAGAAATGGGGAAAAGGAAGTAATGTCCCAAAGTGTAAAGCAGGCCCCTATAACAAAATGTTTGAAGCATTATGAAGAACAAACTGAAGCAAGAGCAAAAGTGAAAGGGCGAGTGAAGTAGCGCCCCTAAAGTGAAGCAAGCCCCAGAAAGGAGAAGTTTGAAGAAAGGAGAAAGCGCACAAAAGCCCCAAGAATAGAAGTTTGAAGTGAAGGGAAAACACCTCAAGAGAAGCTGTGAAGTAGAGCCCCTAAAGAGGGAGATTGGGTTGTGTTGTGCACCATGCTTTTCTACTGGGTGCTGAGACTGCAAAAACAACAAAAAAAAGATGTTTGAAGTAAAGGGCTGAAATATGAAGCAGCCCCAAACGTCGTTATTGGAGAAGTGTGCACTGGAGAGTGCAGTGAAGCGAACCCGAGCGCTGCCCAGTACAGCCCCGAAATGCCTAGTGCAGCATACGAGCCATAGAGAAGAGGAGGCCATAATGTTAAAGGAAGGAGCCCAGTGAGGAGAGGTGTACCGTGCGTGTGTACTGGGAACTGACAGTTGAAGTGGAGCTCAGCTGAGCCCGATTGCTTTTGTTCAAGTGATGACATCACACTCGGTGTAACAGGTGATGGCTAGAGTGGAATGCCATCATAATGGCCAACATCTATGGCCGTTGCGGTCGAAGCAGTGAGACAAAATTCGGTGGTGCGTATGAAAGAAATCATCCAGCACCGTATAACGGTAGATAAGGAATGTGCATCTATTACGAGGAAAGCACCCTCATTGTGTGGGGGATCGCACGTCAAACAGGAAGTAAGAAGCAAATCATCCTGTTGGAATTCTGCGTGCTGGAGTTCTATGAGTGGAAGTGAAGCTGGCAATCGTGCGAGGCAGAGAATAATGCATATGAACAGCAATATCCCTAATGAACCAATGCAGTCCGACCTGCCATGTTAAGTATTAAAGGGGGGAAAGTATAAACGAAGACGGATTACGGCAGACATTTGAAAAATTCATCACGCTCCAGATAAAAAGGCCCGATTGCTGAGCCTGCAATGTGGTATGCCGGCGAGGATACAAGAAGTGGAGGTGCCCGACGGCAGAGTGCGCAATGTAATTGTGCCCAAGCAATGGGAATTGTATCCTTTAAAGAAGTAATAGCATGTATGCGAAGCACTACAAATGTAAGCAGGGTAAAGTAGTCATGGGAAAGTGTGAAGTGGCTAAATGCATGCGTTTGAGTATGTATGGAGTATTATGTGCTTTGTGGAAGTTAAGCATAACCTTTTGAGGAATTGCAGCTTTAAATTGACTTATATGGACTCTAGAGAATACGGTTATATTCTAAAGTGTGAGAGTTAGGAGTGCATGATGTAGAGTGCATGATGTAAGAAATGTAAGGAAGAGGTCCTGAGAGAAATAGAAGTAACCTCTTGAGGAATCCGAGGATTATGTTGCCCAAAGCAACATGGACTTTTAGAATTTCAAAAAGGTATGCACAAAGTGTAAATGTAGGCTGCAATAAGGCAGCATGGACTTTTAGGGTTACATAGTATTGCAGACTTTTAGTAACATGCATATTGTATTGCAAAAGGATGTGCAAGTGTGAGTCGCCAATGTTGAAGTGTGGGATAGGGTCCCATCAATGTGAAATCAGTGTGTAGGAGTAGGGATAGCGTCCCAACTGAGGTACAGGGATAGCATCCAGAGTGTGTAATGGAGATAGCGTGCCATTTAAGGTATAGGCATAGCGTCCCCGAGTGTGAAGCGGGGATAGTGTCCCATAGGGATAGCATCCCGGATAAGTGAAGTGTAGGGATAGCATCCCGGATAAGTGTGCAAGTGTAGGCATAGCGTCCCAGTCAGTGTGCAAGTGTCGGGATAGCGTCCCAGTCAGTGTGCAAGGGTAGGCATAGCGTCCCAGTCAGTGTGCAAGGGTAGGCATAGCGTCCCAGTCAGTGTGCAAGGGTAGGCATAGCGTCCCAGTCAGTGTGCAAGGGTAGGGATAGCGTCCCAATCAGTGTGCAAGGGTAGGGATAGCGTCCCAGTCAGTGTGCAAGGGTAGGGATAGCGTCCCAGTCAGTGTGCAAGGGTAGGGATAGCGTCCCAGTCAGTGTGCAAGTGTAGGGATAGCGTCCCAGTCAGTGTGCAAGTGTAGGGATAGCGTCCCAGTCAGTGTGCAAGTGTAGGGATAGCGTCCCAGTCAGTGTGCAAGTGTAGGGATAGCGTCCCAGTCAGTGTGCAAGTGTAGGGATAGCGTCCCAGTCAGTGTGCAAGTGTAGGGATAGCGTCCAGTTTAAAGAGTAGGGATAGTGTACCATAGGGATAGCGTCCTGTTTCAAGCATTGTGATAGCATCCCATTTGAGCAGAAGGGATAGTGTCCCATTTGAAGAGTAGGGAGAGCGTCCTGTTTCAAGCATCGGGATAGCGTCCCATTTGAGGAGTAGGGATAGAGTCCTGTTTAAGCTGTTGGGATAACGCCCCACAGATTTTTTGAGTTGTATCTCTCAATAAAAAGATGCACGGTATTGATGTTTTGTGTGAGCTTCTCGTGTCGGAGTTCCCCACGTTAGTATTGTCTTTGGAAAGGAACAGGATGTGTTGTGATGGACTTACTTTGTTGCGTGGCATCGGAAAGGAAGGAAATGTGTTGTGAAGTACTTGTCCCTGTATGTGAGAAGTGGTGATGTCATGTAAAATGTTTGGTGATGAATGCAGTCCGAAGGTTCTACCATGGGTCAGTTGAGCCTGGGTGATTGGACCCAGTAGTTGCCGTATCTGTATCCTGACCGGTTAGCTTTATGTAACCTAATGTAACTAGTAATAAAGTATTTGTGAGAAGCTACAGAAGTCACATTATTACATAAACATATCATCAGCATACAAGGAGATTAGATGTCGCCTACCCTGCACTTCTATGCCAGCCTCATGGTATTCTTTTCAGAAAAAACACTGCTAAGGGCTCTCAGGCTAGTATGAATAACACTGGGGACCACGGGCATCCCTGTCCTGTGCCTTTTCTTTTTAACATACACTGTTCTGAAATCAGGTTGCCAGTCCTGACCCTGGCTATTGGCTTGCTATACAGCAGACGCACCCATTTTGTTTATACAGGGTCTATCCCAAAGTTATTCAATGGAGCTAGTAACCAAGGCCATTTGACCTATTCAAACACATTGACCGCGTCAAATGAGGCAATTGCGTAAAGGTTCTCACTATCTTTGGTGTGGTCAACAATGTGGTACAGCCTCCTCCGGTTTCTTGTAATATTTCTGTCTCTGATATGTCTGGTCTTAGTGTATAAGCTTGGCTATGAAGTGTTTGAGCCTGTTGGTCAGGAGGGTTGTAAGAATTTCCCCATCCTGGTTCAACTGTAACAGGGGTCTGTATGAGCCGCAGTCCGTGTCAGGCTTATTAGGTTTTAGCAGTGGTATGATTAGGGATTCTCTAAGTGACAGCAGGAGGGTTTCCAAGTCGAATGCTTCGTTCGGCATCTTTAATAGTGGAAGCAGGATGTCAACATATTCTTTATAAAATTCACTGGGCAATCCATTCAAACCCAGCGTTTTGCCAGTAGGTAGCTCCCTGATGGTTAATCTCAGCTCGTCTAATGTTAAAGGGGCCTCTTGCTATGCTGCTTCCTCCTTAACTAACCGTGGAAGATCTATGTGCGAAAGTGCTCCATGTATGTCGGAGAGCTGTGTCCCTGCTGCGTCTGAGTATAGTTCCTTAAGAAAACAATTATTTATTCCTTCTTATGACGCGTGCTCTATCCCATCGTTATCAATTACTGCCCTTACTAGTTCATGTTTGGACTCACTTTTGTATAGCCAGGCCAACAGGCGTCCAGGATTTATCTCCTTCAGCATGCTACTTTTATACAAATTTAGTATAGTTTAGGTTGCCTAAACTGTCCAAATGTTTTAAACATACGTGCTTCAGACCGTTAGCCTTGCTTGCCTTTTCTTTTGTCAGGTCAACCGCCCGGTCTATTTACTTGATTGCAGCTTCTGCAATGTCTTCACTATTCTGGCTTGTATGCCCTGCAGCCTTAGCAAACGCTATACCTCCAATTACTATGCGAAGATTTTCATGGAACATCTCGTCTTTTAGAGCCTTGCATCGGAGCTTCAAGGTTGGAATAGATGCTCTGCGTGGGAACACACGCCATACTGTTATTAGTGGTGCGTGGTCTGACAGCACACGTGACCTGTATTCTGTGGTGATGATTTCGCTTAGGGTGCGTTCACCAGCGAACAAGTAATCTAGTATAGTAAAGATGTTTTTAGGGGCAGCATAAAGAGTATTCACGGTCCCGTGCGTGGCACTCTCGTCAAATATCTACCAGGTTGAATTCCTGCAACAGGGTTCCCAGGGCCTTTGCCGCAGGGGACGGTGTGTTCATTTGTTGTCCAATCTATCTCGTTTGGGATCTAACACAATTAAAATACCCTCCCCATATTCATGTGCTATTTCTGTGTAGGCTAATAAGGGGGTAGAATGTGCAGAAGTATGCTGACGTGCCATGATTGGGCGCATAAGTGCTTATGATGCCCACTTCGCTGTTCTCCAAAAAGCCCCGTACTGTGATGGATCTGCCCTCTTTATACTTGACCGTTTGCAGCACCCGTAGGGGAACCGTCAGTGCTATCGATATTAGTACCCCTCTGGCGTATGCCAAGTACGGAGAGACCAAGATGGTGACCCGTCATCTTTTCATGAGAGCTAATAGTTTCTCCTCGTTGAGGTGCATTTCTTTTAAGAGCACAATGTCTATTTTCTGGCGGTTTAAGTATGTCATTACCCCGTTCCTCTTAATGTAGCTACAAAGGGCCTCCGACGTTCCAGGAGGCTATCTTAAGTTCTCCCATCATCAGAGCTTATTTCTATCCGTCTGTGGTACCCTATTCTCCATGTGTGTGCGCTTTGTAGTTCTATAGGCTGTTGCCCAACTGTCCCAACTCCCCACATAACTGCCCCCTCCCCAACATGTGCCCAGCTCAGTACCTCGCGATGAGACATTCCCGCTTCTCACCTCTGGACCAGTGTCTTCTGCTCTGATGTCCAGAGTGCAGCGGGTGGGGTTAGGTAAGATTTTCATAGAAATGGTCAAACTTCCTGACCTGGTTCAACCCCCAAACTTTTTGCTTTTATACCTCTGAGTGGGAACCTTTTTTCACACTCCCAGAATATTTTACTCTTTTTATGGGTTTCATTTTTTAGACTCTCCAGTGTCTTTTTAAAGTTATCATCTTTAACAACTTGTTTGGCAATACGTGCCTGTTGCTAGGTTGCCCTATGGGCTCCCTTTTAACTTTCTCTGACTAACCTGGAGAGAACTACAGTTCCCAAGGGTAGAAAGGATCTTTGGATCCCTTTTCCATTTTATTTTGTGAAACCAGCACAACCCACCTTATGTCAAGTGCTGCACAGATGCAATGTATTCCCCCTTTAACACACACACTTTAACAATTATGAAACAGGGACAAGCTTGCCTTCAATGACTGGTGGCAATGATACCTTGTATTAATTTGGTGCACCTTTACCACGGGCTGCTTTCCCAGTGTGGTTGTAGACGGACACAAAAAGAATGCACTTCTAACTGTCCCTCATAAGCCATACATATGTTACTTGTATTGCTGGGAAAGACCCAACCTACACTTCATTGCGAGATTAAAAAGGTATATGGGTTCTACTTACCTGGAATTAGCTGTGGGCAATCCAAAAATAAATTACACGAGTTACTGCTCATCTCAATCTGTGTTTCACTGATCTCAAAAGCACCTGTAACTGAATATTACATCCTTAGGTTTTACTCACCTAGTAGAACTGTGTTTTATCACAAAAGAGGTTATAGGTTTTTAATGTACCTAGAATAAGTGTTCCACTATTCACAAAAAGTATACTGTCCAGTTGACCGATTATGTGATTGGTTACCGAGCGTCAATGTACAACTGGTAGGGTCTACTGCCCTTGAATTTCTTGATGTAATCTGAAAGTAACCATTGGTTTTTACTCCAAGAATAGGTGTGACCTATACTGAATGTGTATGCAAAGGTTGACTTCCCTAGAACTACTGTTAGGTGATCCAAATAAGGATTATGCTTTGGCCTGTGAATCTTCAAGCATAGTGTTTTGAAAGTTGTGATTACATAGAATGTGCAATAGTACTTTACCCCTAGATTTATCTGGGCATACTTGTATGTAAATAAACCATGTATGTTTACATGCATAGTGTTTCTTTAGACCATTTGTATTACAATTTCATTTGTACTGGATTCTACAGCCCTTTCTCCCTCCTAAAATAAGCCCGGCTGCTCCGTCTACGCTACCATGGACTCAGGTGGTACAGCCTTCTACTAAGAGTGGAGTCTTTCATGGATTCACATGCTTAGAATAGAATGCACAGAAGTGATCCTGAAAAAGAGGAGGTGTGACTGCAATCCAGTACTCTGCCAAGCATATGTATTGCGAACCACGCTTACGTAGGATGCCAATTTAATATGCGCAACAGTACATGCCCAGATCAAATATATATATATATATATATATATATATATATATATATATATATATATATATATATATATATATATATACATATACACATCCATATATACATATGTCAAAATAAGCACAGACCCTTCTTGAAAAGGGGTTAACTTATTGAAACAGAATGCGCAAGACTGTTCTTCCCATTTGTATTTCGTCCACATGCTGCAGTTCGAGGCAGTAGTGGCGGGTAAATGTGTGAGGCACTGACCATGTCGCCGCCTGGCAAATGTGTCAGCGGGATTCCTGCCCACAACGCAGTCGACGACGAAGTTGCCCTTGTGGAATGAGCTCTCGGACGCCCTTGTAGCGGTTTTCCTGCTTTTGAATGACAGAAGGCAATCGTCGACGAGACCCATCGGGCCAGTCCCTGCTTTGAAATTGCTTTTCCTTTTGCCGAAGGACCATATGCAACGAAGAGTTGTTGCGTAGATCTAAGTTGCTGAGTCTGATGAAGGTAACATTTTAGAGCTCTCTTGACGTCCAAGGTATGTAGGACTTTTTCCGCAGCCGATGAGGGGGTCGCGAAAAAGGTGGGCGGGACAATGGATGAGTGCTTATGATAAGCCGTAGGAACTTTTGGAATGAAACGAGGATTCGATGACAGAACCACTTTGTCCTTAAAAAACCTTAGGTACGGAGGGTCTGTGACCAACGCTTGCAACTCCAAGATCCCCCTAGCTGATGTTATAGCTATTAGAAAGGCCACTTTCCATGACAAGAACTTCATCGACGATGTGGCCATTGGTTCAAAGGGTGGTTTCATTAACCCTGCTAGCACCATATTCAGGCTCCACGTTGGTGGAAAACGTTTAACCAGAGGGAACGTCCGGAACAAACCCCTCATGAAGTGTTTCACCAACCGGTCAGTAAACAAGGGAGACGACTTCCTTCTCCTCGTGAACCTAGAGATGGCCGCCAGGTGTACCTTTATTGATGAAAAAGATAATCCGCTCTTCGCTAGGTGTAGCAGATACGGCAGAAGCTGTTCCGGAGTAACCCTTAGAGGTTGCACTCCCTTCTGTCCTTGACACCACGTACAGAACCTTCTCCACTTACACTTTTACGACTTGGTGGAAGGGGCTCGCGCTGCTTGCAGGATCCTCCGACAGTCCGACGAAATGCTCAAGGAACCAAATTCTGAAAAGTCAGGAGCCAAGCTGTGAGATTGAGACTGTCTGGATTGTGATGCCACACTGTTCCCTCGTCCCGGGACAGGAGATTGGGAACCTTCGGGAACGTTATTGGTTGATCCACTGACAGGTGAAGCAGGTCGGAAAACCACAGCTGCCTCGGCCAACACGGTGCCACTAGCATGACCCAGCACCTGTACCTGCGTATCCACTGCAGAGTTCTCCGTATCAGAGGGAACGGAGGGAAGGCGTAGAGGAACTTGTCCGTCCATGGAAAGAACGCTTCCCCCAGCGAGCCTTCCTGTGGCCACCTGCTAGCATACATTTCGCACTTCTTGTTCCTCTTCGTAGCGAAGAGATGCAGCGGAGGCCGTCCCCATTTCTCGAAGACCTTCAACAACCGAACCCCCGGAAGATGAGCTACAATGGATATATCTTGTTTCAGAGCCCAGTGCCACACCTTCTGAGCCTCGGTGGAAAGGGTTCTGGATCGCATGCCCCCTTGCTTCCTCAAGTAAAACATCGCCGTTGTGTGGTCTGTCAATACTCTCACTATGGACCCTCTGATGTGCGGCAGGAACGACTTCAGGGCCCAGCGCACTGCTCAGTTCCAGAACGTTGATGTGCAGGAGAGATTCCCTCCAAGACCAACGACCTTGCGTTTGTAGAGTGCCCATGTGTGCTCCCCAGCCTGTCAGCGACGCGTCAGTCACTATGGTTAGCCGAAATTCCAGCTCCTGTAGGGGTACCCCTCTGGATAGATTCTGGAAGCTTTTCCACCACTGAAGAGCTAGTAGGAGCTTGTCGTCGTCGACGGTCAGTTTGTCCGACCAGAGCCCTTGAGCCTGCATCCACCGGTCCGCCAGAAACTCTTGCACCGGCCTCATGAACAGGCGGCAGTTGCCCACCAGAGGAATGCAGGACGCCATAGCGCCCAGAATTGACATTTTCTCACTGACAGTCTGGTATTGATTTTCACCTGACCTGCCAATCGATTGAGTTTGGTGATTCTGTCGAGGGATGGCTTCACTAACCCTGACTGGGTCTCGAACTGTGCGCCCAGGAACACCAAGCTTCTCGACGGCGTTAACAAGGATTTCTCGAAGTTTACCGCAAACCCCAGCCGTTGTAAGAGGTGGATGGTGGCCTGCAAACCTGTGTGAGTCGACATAGGGGAGGACCCCCTCACCAACCAGTCGTCGAGATATGGGTATACATGATGGCCTTGCCTTCTCAGCCAGGCTGCCACCGGGGCCAAACATTTCGTGAACGTTCTGGGAGAGGATTTCAGCCCAAAGGGAAGTACTGTGAACTGGTAGTGAGTCCGCCCTACCACAAACCTTAGGAACTTTTTGTGTCGCTGACACATCGGTATGTGGAAGTACGCGTCCTGCAGGTCCAAAGACGCCAGAAAGTCCCCTTCTTGAACTGACCGGATCACTTCTTGGAGCGTGAGCATCTTGAATTTTAGGCTTTTCAACGGTTTGTTTAGATCGCGCAGGTCTAGAATGGGACGCCACTTTCCATTTGCTTTTTTCATCACAAAGTATCGGGAATAAACCCCTTGACCCCTCTGTCATGACAGAACCAATTCTATAGCACCTTTTTGTAGCATAAGTGCTACTTCCTGCTGCAACACGCTCAGATGGGGTTGCGCTACAAACGCCGGTGGAATGTGCAGAGGGTTGCTTTTGAATTGCAGGGAATGTCCGTATCTTACAGTGTCCAACACCCATTGATCCTTTGTTATCTGCTCCCATTCGTTGATGTAGCACGATACCCTGCCTCCCAGAACGTTCCAATGCCAGTCATTGCTGGTCCTTGGTCTGCTTATCCCTCGTTGACGAGTAACCTGTTCTCTTCTTGGGGGCCTGGTAGTCCCTGCGTCGTTTTGCCGCTTGAGAAGCCCATCTGTATCCCTGGGAGGGGTATGCTGGCCTACTGAAGGATCTGTCTCTCGATGCCGAGAATCTGGAATTTCCCGATGCTCCCCTGAAGGGACGAAAAGACCGGAAAATTCGACCACTTTGGAGGGCCCCCAAGGAACGTGCCGAGTCCTCTTTCATGCCCTTCAGGGCCTCGTCTACCTTCTCACCGAACAGAAGGTCTCCCTCAAAAGGCATATCTGCCTGTTTTCACTTGCGTTTGAGGTTGACTCAAATGTGTCCAGTGTGGGCTGCTTATATTGGTTTTTGGGTGTTTGTCACCATGTTGACCATTGGACAGCTGTTAAGCTTTAGCGCTGGTGGCATCTGTCGCACAATCTGTAGTCTGGGTGAGGAGTTAATTAACTGAGACGTCTGCCTCACTAGCTCAAAGTACAGGCATCGGAGGTGTTGTATGGCTTGAGACCACCGTTATCACTGCTGGGAAATCGGTGACTGCACGCCTCGGGCCCAGCAGGCAGTGCCATAATTAGCTCTGTGCATAAGGCCCTAATGTGGGCAGTGTCAAATGGTCTTTGCTAGTTAAATTCACACCGAATGCGCCAGCCCCCAGTGCGTCCGCTTTGCATGTGAGCTGGTTAGTGCTCTCCTGCACAGTTGTGTAGTCCGTGGTTACGGCTGCAGCAGGACGCTGGCGGATGCACACCGTCCGCGGCCGCCCAATGGAAGGCTTAAGCTGCCAAATTTTTGTTTGCTACGTGCTGCACATCCCTCCTGTGTTGGGGGAGGGGTCAAATTCAGGATCTGGTTGATCCTTCTTGTTTGTTACATCCCGGATATGAATTGGGCCACATAGTGTTTAGTATATGTTGTTTAGCAAGCAGCCCCACAGGAAATGTCTCAAATGAGTGGGAACTCCCACAATGAGGGTGCCAGCGGTATCGACAATGCGGGCTGGTGGTTAAGCCTCACTTACTGGTCGTGGACGTCTCAGTCGTCAGGGGTGGGGACAGCTGCCACAGGTGCACTTCTCGGAGGATCTACCTAGCGACCTCTCATCCTAATCTTGCCTTAAGCCCCATTTGCCAAACCTAGGATTCACAAAATCTCTGCCAGACCTATGCAGGTTTCGTTCTGTTGTCACTGGAGGCCCGAGACTGGGTCAACCCCTATATTCCCCAGAGGTGCAAGGAGCGCCGACTCATGCAGGAGGTCCTTGATCCGCTCTCCTCCTACCTGGACCTTCCCACTGCCTTTGGGAGGTGCACAGTCCCTCCCTGCTTGAAGCTATAGCACAGCTTGGGCTGGTAGCATTGTTTAAGCTCTGCAACAGCAGGCGTGCAAGGCGGTCACCCAGTGCGCAGTTACAAAGGAATCAATGTGAAAGTGCAAACTTGGCGCCCATAGATATGCCTGGCCAACTAGTCTGGGTTATACGTGGTGCCCTCAGCACAGCGCAGGCTGCAGCCCCAGTGACTGATGAAAGGAGCACGTTGGGGCCTGCACAGTGTCCGACACTCCACCTGCCCACTCACATGAGCTTAGCCTGGGCTCCTCTGCAGACCTGCACACAGCTTTTGCTGCTCTGCCACACATTTGGGCTGCCTCCCCCGCAGTACGGGGACGGGGGTCCGGTTACCCCTCCAGGGCTATGTGCCTACCCTGCTGCATCCCCAGGCCCTCTCCAAGTCGCAGCGCCTCTGTGTATGTGTACGCAGCAGAAGGGTGCGTTAGTCTGCTCTGGATATCCGGCAAAGCGCGTGGTATTGCTGCATTCCAGCCGTTACCTCCCTGGTTACAGACAGCTTCTACATAGGCTGTTCTAGCCCTCGATCGGCCACATTCGCAAAGGCCCTTATTCGTCCTTCTCTGCGGGGGCCTTAACTGATATTGCAGATTCTCACAACTCGTCGGCCTGGGTTCTCACCCGTGGTAAGTGGCTGCCAGCGCATTCAGGAAAGCACGCTGAAGGCCGTGGTAGACTGCTTCATGTCTCCGATTTCGGTCCAGTATTCGCACATAGGATGGTTGCTAGTTCAATTGATGATTCGTTACTTTACAGCTCATGGACACACCAGGATCCGCTACTTTTGGCATGATCATTATGGATTGCTTGGGCGCAGTGAAGAAAACACTCCCACAGCATGGCTGCCTAGCCACGCCCCACGGATCCGCAGATACTTGTGCTGAAACTACAGGGTATGTCAGTGGGCGAGAGCGTCCAGCAGATATCTGTAGGTGGAGATCTTCTCCCACTCCCGGACGAATCCCGTCAAAAGCCTCCCACCGGGGTGCATGGGTGGGGGCCCCAACGTCTTGGCCGGTTCAGTCCTGCTTCTGTGCCGGTGTTCCGCCTTGAGAGCGACAACGGCACTGATCACCTCCACAATCCTTTCATCTCCTTGCGGAAAAGGCCCGCGGATAAGGCCCTGTTTTGTGCCTAGTAGGAGTTGAGCCGTGATCACAGAGAGGGCAGGAGCCCTTCTCTTCATCCCCAGCGATGCCGCAACCTAGACCACGGAGAGGGCAGGAGCCCATCTCCCCAGCTGCAGCAACGCCGCATCTGAATACAGCTGACCCTTTTGCCATCAAACTGCGAATAGCAGATTCCTGCGTTTTAACACGCTGCCTGAATACATGGAGGTAAGCACCTGCTATCTATGAGCACCTACCTCCTGAAAACCTCCTTTATTCCTGCCGCCGAAGCGGGCTTCCACATTACTGTCACCTCGTGGCCTGATCCTAAAATGGCTGCCCAATCCCAACCTAACTTCATTGCTAAGCAACGTCAGTGCATTTATCTAGCACCAATCCGCCGGCAGGCAGAAGTTCGCCGGCTGTGGCCCTTCTGGAAAAGGCCTGCGGATAAGGCCCTGTTTTGCGCCGGTTTTGTGCTTGGATGCGCAGTGCGGACCCCCCTCTTAGTCCTGCCTGTCGAAAGTTCTGCCTACATTTTCTTTTGTTTGATACTACTCTCAAAACACATCTAGCGATCCAGATCTCTCCCCAAAACCTCACCTAGGGGGTACTGCCCGTCTTTGAACCACAAACTGCGTTAGGAGCAGTGTACACCCCTTCTAACTGAGCAGACCCCTGTGTAATCTATCCATCATTGTGACCACTGCATAACTACTACTGTTTTCGGTCATCCCACCTCACGTGTTCTGGCATCTGCTGCTTTATTATATATTTCCTAGTCGCCAAACTGCTTCCATGCTACACCATCAAATGCATATCTTACTTGTGGTCATCTACGCTGCAACGTTAGCAACATCTCATTAGTTGTTCTATTGTCTCGATTGCATATGTTACTGCCGCTCCACTGTCACGGTTATTGTGCTACTTTGTCCATGCCAGAAACTATTTAGTATCCTGAATTGTATAATGTCATTTACATGCTACAGTGCCAATGCAGTTCATAGATATGCCTGTCCTCATTTTAGCGGCTCAAACTGATCTATACTCGCACATGCATTTGCTCACTGCTCGAATGTTAGTATACTGTTCTTTTACTGAATTCTACGGTTAATAATTGTTCTTACTAAATATTGCCAACGGCCTCGCATTCCTCTTGCCGTTGTTGCTCTTAAATCTCAGTATTCCTTACGTTAGCAATTCAAATTGTTTCTCTGCTACTTACAGCCTGTTGCACCTATGATATGTTAGTATAGTGCCCCACTACCATTATAGTGCACTGCAGTATACACCACGTCCCCTTGTGCCTCCTAATAGCAGCCACCCGCAGCTTGCTAGAGTCTGGCAGGCAAAATTACCCCATTCAATCTCCCTACACCCAGCAGATTACCGCTGCAGCAGCACACCTCACTAGGCACCCCCCCTTTATATACTGCAGCCACATTCGACCATGCCAAGCTGGTTAACAACCATTTTCATGTTCCCCTTCTGCATTATCAACAATATACCCTGTTTTGGGAGCCACTACGTCGGATACAACTATGGCCTGGCCAAACCGGCCTGCCCCAGGCATCACCCCATCCCATGCCCCCACACCATTCCTGCCCTCCTCACCACCCTTTCCAACTACCTCCAACCACTCCTACCCCACAAACCCTAATGCCATCAACCTCAACACTAAACTTCTCAATACCGCCCACACAGCAGACTATTCTCAGATGCACAGCAACCCTATCGACAACCACTCTTTTCCTATTCTAGGCAAGACCAGGCGGCACCGTTTAAGATCGCAAACTATGCATCACACCTACTGTGTCATACCTGGCCTTAATCATTCGACTAAACCACCTAGGCAGACCATGGCCACAGTACACCATTGCCTCCACAAGTCCAAGACCTCTAATGAACAAGCTCACTCTACCCTGTGCCCAGAGACCATGACAACAGCAGACACGCCAAAGCAGAAGCCTCCCACTAACTTCCAAGGTGCTCTCATCAATGCCCACTCTCTAGGAGCGCACGCCATCGAAGTACATGACCTCATCACAGAACTTCAACTAGACCTCCTATTAGTCACTGAATCCTCGCTCCACCAAGCCTCTGGTCCGCGTTTGACGCTTGCAATTCCACCGGACTATACCATCCTCAGAATTGATAGGTCCCACTCTCATGGAGGTGGTGTAGCCAATATAGCCAAGACCAAACTCCAACTGAGGACCTGCCCCATTGAAAGTATTGCAGGTTATGAACTTCTCCTAACCAAGTTTGCCACTAATGAAAAAACTACCATCAACATCGTAGTGATCGATAGAGCTCCTTATTCTAACAGCCATGCAGAAATAGACATCCCATTATTGTTAGCTACACTCATCAAACCAAATACCAAAACGCGTCATCCTCAGAGATATCAACCTAGGATTTAATGGCAGCCTAGACACCAAATCAGAAGCCCTACATTCTTCCCTCAAGGACATGAGCTTCATCCAACTAATGAATGCCCCCCCACCCACATTAAGGGCAGAACATTAGATTGGATCCTCACACTCATTACCACTCTAACCATTGATTCAATCTCTCCCTTAGACTGGATGGACCACTACAACATCCAGTTCAATATCACTAATGAACCCCTTCGCAAACCTAATTTAACCAACACTTACGAAACTAGCAACCCTCGCAAGCTCACACCTGAAAACCTCACCCCCATACTCAGAAAAGCCATAGATTCTATGTCAATTTCTAGTGACAACCCCCATTTTATAACAGACACATACCATAACTGTCTTACCTCCACCATTAATGCCGTAGCTCCCCTAACTACCAAAACTAAAACGCACCGACAAATGATTGTGCTCTTGGTTCAATGATGACCTAGTTGTACTTAGGACAGCTAAACAGGCCCTCGAACACGCCCACAGAAAACACCCCACTGTAGAGTCTGGGGAAAGCATCTCAGGTGGCAAATAAAAACTATAAAGCTGCCATCATCACATATAAAGCGGATGCCTATAATGCCCGGATTAGCAACGCCGCTTCATATTCTAAAGAACTGTTCACAATTCTAAGTGAACTGGAAAATCCCACCCCGGCTATAAACTGGGCACTACAATTCAAGATGCCCTAGCTGCCATAATTGACCTATTGCAAACAAAAATTACCACCAAAAGGCAACTACTAGCTGATAAACACTCCACTAGCAACCACATACTGAATTCAAATGTGACCACTAACCCCTGTTCTTCTTCACCCAGTCTCCCAAGAATTACTGTTCGACAATACATCTAAACTTAAAGCATCGAACTGCAAAGGAGACTGTCCCAGCGCAAGTAGTCAAATCATGCGTCAACACACTCAATCCAATCATAACCAACTTTCTCACTGCTTCATTCAATGCTAAACTGGTCCCAGCTAGCATTAAAGAAGTCTGGGTTACACCACTACTACAATAAAAAAAAAAATCTCTAGATCATACCGTGCCCACCAATTACCGGCCAATAACAACAGTTCCGTTTTTACTTAAAATCCTTGACAAAATAGCATACAAGCGAGTCCAAGCACACCTGGAACATAACCAGATCCTTGGCACCAGACAATCTGGCTTCAGGCCTAATCACAGTATGGAAACATCCTTACTGACTTGAAAATCCAGATGGATTCCATTAGGCACACAGGCAAACTCTGCATCCTCCTTTTGTTAGACCTATCCGCAGCGTTCAACCTCGTGGATCACAACAAACACTGTTCCACCTTAGCCAAAGATTTCAATTTCTCTACTGACGCCACTATGTGGATGAAATCTTTCTTAGCTGAACAAACCTCTAGAGTTGCGATAGGCAAAGAAACTGCTGACCCCATCCCAGTCCCCATCGGAGTAACCCAAGGCTCTTGCCCCCCACCCAACCCCTACAACACATGCACAAAACTTCTATTCTCAACTTTAGATGATATGGGTGTCATCTACACTAACTTTGCAGAGGACACAGATCCTAATTCCACTCACTGGGAATTACGCACAAGACACACTGACTATTAACAAAATCTATGCCTCATACCAAACTCGATGGCACTTAATAGTCTCTGCCTAAACAAGAAGACATTCTCATTGTGGGCTCCTAGTCCAAAATAGCTGCTCTGCATCCAGATTACTCTATTAACATTGACGGTACCATGATACCTGCACTGAAGCAAGTAAAAACCCTACGAGTCTATCTGGATGCGAACCTCACAATGGCCAAACACATCAACAGTTTCATCATCC
This sequence comes from Ambystoma mexicanum, assembly GCF_040938575.1. Lineage (NCBI taxonomy): Eukaryota > Metazoa > Chordata > Amphibia > Caudata > Ambystomatidae > Ambystoma > Ambystoma mexicanum. The sequence continues at coordinate 162,665,875 of NC_090936.1, read as the reverse complement.
ATATCATATACTGCAAAACTAATTGCCCTAAGCCGACAATTCCTGACCCCCACAAACTGTATTACACTGGCTAGAGTGTTGATTACATCAAAGCTTGACTACTGTAATGTGCTGCTACTCAGCAGCTCCATCACCAATCTCAAAAAATTACAACTTATTCAAAATAAAGCGCTACGGGCTGCCCTAGGAATACGAAAATCTGACCATATTTCTAAGACCAGAAGAGATCAACATTGGCTGCCTGTCGAAGCCAGGATCGTATTGAAAACTCTACGTATTAAATTCAAATGTCACCATGGAAAAGCCCCCATCTACCTGAATAATGCCATAGCCAAAAAGAAAAAAACGCCAGAACCCTAAGATCTAATAATCACTTACTCTTAGCCACACCCTACTTCAGAAACACCAGAGCAGGAGGCAGTAGTTTCCAATACCTAGCCCCCAAACATTGGAACTCCCTCCCACTCATTATCAAAAAAGAGGAATCTTTCATGGGCTTTAAAAATCTGCTAAAAACTTGGTTATTTAACCAATACTAACCAAACCGCCACCCTAGAAACTGTAATTCTTTTGCATCCGTTTCCTTTTCATCTGGTGTAAATATCTGACATGTCTGTAAATCTAGGTTTTGAATGAACAAGTTACTCTCTCACCTGGTAACGTTCTTTCGATGGGATGGTCCGACGACGTATTCCATATCTATGACAGTAATCACCACAGCTGTGCTGCTTCAGAAAATCTGTCTGCGTCCTGCGTCGACGATACGCCATCCTAGAGGTCCACCGTTGAGCCGACCTCACCAGATGTTATAAGTTGGAAACACGACGCCCGTAGCCTCAGTTGTTTTTTCCCAGAACGTGTGGCACCAATCTACTGCCAATATGACCACAGAAAGCCTTGCGGAAAAGGAAGCTGCAATCGAATAAGAAATTCTGTAGCGGGGAAGGCATGGAGGGAGCGATATGGAATACGTCGTCGGACCAACCCATCGAAAGAACGTTACCAGGTAGGAGTAACTTGTTCAAGGGGATTGGGTCCTGGGACGTATTCCATATCTATGACAGACTCCCAAAGCAGTACCAAACCAAGGAGGTGGGAAAAGAATTTAGAATATACAAATTTAGAATACCCAATCAAATTGCAGAGTAAAGGACCGCCTTGCCAAAGGCCAGATCCTGCACATGGATAGAATCAAGGGAGTAGTGACGTACAAAAGTATGGACCGAAGCCCAAGTGGCTGCATCACAGATGTTACGAATAGGAACACCCTTCTGCAGGGCAGTAGAGGCAGCCATACCCCTAGTCGAATGGGCCCGTAAGCCTACAGGAGGACCCTTACCCGCCAGGCAGTAAAATTCAGAAATTGCAAAGATAATCCATCTAGACAAAGCATGCTTAGTCACAGCTTGTTCCAAACGCCTTCCAGCGTAACCAATAAAGAGTTGATCGTCCACTCTGACCCGGGACATGCGTGAAATATAGAAACTTAAAGCTCTCCTAGGATCTAACCCATGGAGCCTCTGCTCATCCTTACCAGGATGCGGAGGAGGATAAAATGCCGGAAGAACAACCTTCTGGCTCAAATGAAATTCCGACACCACCTTCAGAAGAAAGGAAGGACGAACTCGAAGGACAACCCTGTCCTTATGAAACACAGTGAAGGGTGGCTTAACTGAAAGTGCCTGTAACTCACTCACTCTGCGAGCGGAAGTGACCGCAACTAAAAATACAGTTTTAAGGGTTAACAGTCTCAAAGGACAAGAAAGCAAAGGCTCAAACGGAGCACCCATTAGAAACTTGAGAACAAGGTTCAAATCCCAACCGGGCACCTGGAAAGGTGACGGAGGGAACACATTAGTGAGCCCTTTCAGAAACTGAGAAATTAAAGAAATTTTAAAATAACACTCCTCAGACGAACGCTTAAATATGGACAGCACCGCCAGGTAACCTTTAACGGTACCCACTTGCAAGCCCCTGTGGGCTAAAGAAAGCAAAAAAGACAGAACTACAGGAATGTCACATGAAAAAGGATCCACATTCTTAACCCTACACCAGTCGCAGAACTTTCTCCAACGGCAACGGTACAGGGACTTTGTTGCCGGCCATCTGGCCGAAAGCAACACCTCCATCACGTCTTCAGGGAGGTCCCAATCCTTATACCTCAACCTTTCAGAAGCCAAGCGTGAAGGTTGAGGGATCTGACCTCTGGATGGAGAACCTGACCCCCCCCCCACCCGTGAGAGCAGATTGTCTCGGTAGGGAAGACGATGTGGAGGGCAGATGGACAAGTCAAGAGGTTCCGGGTACCACGCCCTCCTGGCCCAAGCAGGAGCAATGAGGATATCGAAAAGACAGAGGAAAAAGAAACCGCACTCTCCGCGGACAGAATAAAGGTGCCCAAGTGAACAAAAATGAGCACAGCTCACAACGTAGGAATGGTCATAAATAAATTTAATTTACTGGGTAATACAAAAATAGAATAAAAAACACAGCCGGAAAGGCAACAGCAAAAACAGAGGCAGGACGCCTAGAGGCACGAACCGCACACAACGCGTTTCACGCTGAACTGAGCGCTTGATCACGCAAGGGAAAGAAGGACCAGAGCACTCTCATAGCTGGAAGGTGCAGTCCTATTACTATGTCAATGAAACTGAACGTGCATGGAGGTATGGAAAGGTTGGCAGACATGTTGGAATGGAGGGCAGCAGTGGCTGACAATGGGAACAAAGGTGGATCCCAATGAAAAGGGGACAATGGATTAAAGTGTCTTATGCAGTGCAAAGTGCACAAAAAGGACAAAATAACATTGGAATGGTAAAGGGCCCAAAATAATAAAGTCGGTACCACAGGTCTGCGCCAGGCACACCCACAGTTCCACTAGGAATCAAATTTAGTTTGCAAGTTCAACACGGAAAACCCCCATAGTCATACAATTGGTTAAGTGAAAATACTGCATAGAATGCAAGAATAAAAAATACATAATTGACACTAGATAAAGACATAAGGCGACCATTTCCCAACCCCATATTAGAATAAAAGCAGCTCATGCATATAACTAGTAGCTAGTCATCAATATGACTGTGTGACACAGCCAATGGTCAAGGTAAAGTGCAAGTGCAAACAAGAAATAGCAGCATAAACATGTGCAAAGTTGCAAAATACATTTAAAATCATCAAAGTCTTAAAAGTCATACACAGTAGTTAGAAATAACACTAGTCTTGATACTGACAAGCTGGGGGAAGATGGAATGCAAGTTAAGAGAGAAATGGATATATATATATATATATATATATATATATATATATATATATATATATATATAGATAGATAGAGATATAGATACATTACTCACCGTAATCGTATTTCTGATGCTTGTATCTTCTTAGATTCACATGCAGTGCATAGGCCGACATCTAGTGGAAGCTGCGGAGTATTACAGTTTGTTTTTCGAAACTCGAAAATGGGCGTCGACACAGGCGTGCCAGTAATACTATCCCTAGTGTGACGTCCACTGTACCCAAGATCCCTCACGCGTCTAGGATCCTCAGATTGTATTTTTTCTGACATGAGGAAGCATGAGGAGTAGCGCGAGTACAGATAATCCAAGCAGATAGACAGAAAGGTAAGACTACAAGCAATCATGCGCCTTCTCTCGGAGGGGAGGAAGGGTGGGTCGCATGTGAATCTAAGCAGATACAAGCATCAGAAATACGATTACGGTGAGTAATGTATCCCTTCTGAGGCTTGTGGAATCTGCTTAGATCACATGCTGTGCATAGAAGAAGAAGGAGGTGGGATGTGAGAAGGGTGATGAGCAAACAGGTGTCTTAGAACCGCTTGTCCCACTTGTGTATCTGTCTTGGAATGAGTGTCAATGCAGTAATGCTGAGTAAAAGTGTGAATAGAGCTCCAAGTAGCTGCCTTGCAAATGGTGTCGAGGGGAACATTTGCAATGAAAGCCAGAGTGGCCCCAATGCCTCTAGTAGAATGGGCCCTTGGCGTAAAAGGCAGAGTTTTTTCAGAAAGAGAGTAACAGCTGTATACAGTTGATAATCCACTTCGAGATCGCGCCTTTAGAGACGCGATCCCCTTCTCTGCCTGTAGCTACGGAGACAAACAGTTGATCTGTTTTCCTTAGAGGTCTGGTTTTATTTACATAGTAGAGGACCGCCCTACGCACATCAGGGGTGTGTAGTTTCACCTCAGCTGAGCTTTGCGGGTTCTGGAAGAAAGCCGGAAGCTCGAAGGACTGGTTTACATGGAACTTAGATATAAATTTAGGTGAGAACCTAGGGTGTGTGCGTAAAACCAGTTTGTCTTTGTGGATAGTAAAGAAAGGATCCTGCACTGACAGAGCCTGAATTTCACTGACCCTTCTTATAGAGGTAATGGCTACTAAGAAGGCCGTTTTATAAGTCAGGTGTTTGAGACTACTTTTATGCATGGGTTCGAAAGGGGGGGCCCATGAGCTTAGCTAGCACCACATTGAGGTCCCATCCTGGCGGTGGGTTCGAAATAGGAGGGTGAAGTCTCTTTACTCCTTCCATGAAGGCTTTAACTACTGGTACTTTCCACCACAATACTTTGTTATGGGATGTGGTGTAAGCCGAGAGGGCTGCCAGGTGTACTTTCAGAGAGTTAAAAACCAAACCTGCGTCCAGCAGGTGGAGCATGTATGTTACAACGTTGGAAGGAGTGCAATCAACTGGGTTGATTTGTTTATTCTGGCACCAAATAACGAATCTCTTCCACTTGTCAAAGTAACAGTGCCTTGTGTTTGGTTTCCTGGATTCTTTTAGGATGTCCATACACCTCTGTGGTAAGTTGAGATGGCCAAACTCTATGACCTCAGGAGCCATGCTGCCAGGTTCATTGAGTTGGGTTCCTGGTGCACTGTTTGACCTTGTTGCTGGGACAGTAGGTTGTACCAGGCTGGGAGTTTGATGGGCTCGCACACCGCCATCCTGCGTAGGTGTGGAAACCATGGTTTTCTCGCCCACATGGGAGCAACTAGGATGAGCGTCATCGATTCCTTGTTCATCTTGTACACCACCTTCCTGATTAGAGGAGTTGGTGGAAAAGCGTACGCAAACATCCCTGACCAGTTCATCCACAGGGCGTTCCCTAGGGAGTCTGGCTGGGGGAACCTGGATGCAAATCCTGGGCATTGTTTGTTTTCGCTTGTGGCGAATAGGTCTATAGTGGGGAAACCCCACTGAGAGAAGAGATCTTCTACGATATCTCTGTGAAGGACCCATTCGTGTTCTTCTGGGAGGGAGTCTCTGCTTAGGGCATCCGCTAGGGAATTGAGCTCCCCTGGAACATGTTGTGATGACAGGAAGATGTTCCGTCTGAGTGCCCATATCCAGATTTTCTGGGCAAGTTTGGACAGATTTGGCGAACGAGTCCCTCCTTGTTTGTTCAGATAGAACATGGCTGTCGTGCTGTCCGTCCGGATCTGCACCGACAAGTTTAGCAGATGGGGCTAGATCGCCCGAAGCGCTCGGAATACTGCCAGAAGCTCTAGCAGATTGATGTGGTTCTTGGCTACTGAGTGAGACCAGAGACCCTGAGCTGTGTGGTGGAGATGGTGACCTCCCCACCCAGTCAGGCATGCATCTGTAGTCACCACTGCCTGTACTTCTGGATCGTAAAAGGGTTTTCCCCTTGCGAGATTCTCTCTTGTCCACCAGTGTAAGCTCTGTACGAGTGTTGGCGAAACGACCACTAGATCGTCCCACTGACCACTTGCCTGAGACCACTGTTTCGCCAACCATTCCTGCATGGGACGCATGCGCAGACGCGCGTGGGGGACCAGGTAAATGCATGACGCCATCATGCCCAGTAACCGCATTGCTTTGCGTACCGTTATTTGTTGACCTGACTGATAATGTGGAATTTGCAGTAGTATATTCCGAATTCTCTCTTCCGAAGGGAAGGTCAACCCTTTCTGAGTATCTAGGATTGCTCCTAGGAACTGTTTTGAGGTGCTTGGCACCAGACTTGACTTCTTCTCGTTGATAGAGAAGCCTAATTCGTGGAGGAGGTCGATAGTCCTCTGAATGTTTGACCTGCAAATCCCTGGGGTTTCCCCCGTTATGAGCCAGTCGTCCAGATAAGGGTACACTGGGATTGCCTCCCTGCGTAGGTGTGCAGCTGCCACCGCCAGTACCTTGGTGAATACCCTTGGTGCTGAAGCTATCCCGAAGGGCAGTACCTTGAATTGGTAGTGGCGGCTGTCCACCTTGAAGCGCAAGTATTTTCTGTGCGCTGGGAGCATGGAAATATGAAAATAAGCATCTTTCATATCCAAGGTTGCCATGTAATCCCCCTTTTTTAGGAGGGGGATTACCTCTTGTAACATGGTCATACGGAATTTTTGGGGCTTGACATACTTGTTGGCAGGCCGTAAGTCCAATACTAGGCGCATTGTCAAATCTTTCTTTGGCACAAGGAAGTAAGTTGAATAGATACCCTTGTTTACCTGGTGTCCTGGGACGAGTTCTATCGCGTCCTTTTCTAGCAGAATGGCGATCTCCTCGAGAAGGATCTTCTGATGTTCTAAGGAGTGTATTCTTTGTCGTGGAGGGTGGTTCCGGGGACGCTGCAGTAATTCTATACAATATCCTGTGGACACTGTTGACAGCACCCATCTGTCTGAGGTGATCCCTTCCCAAGCCTGGGTGAAGTTGGAAATGCGTCCCCCTACTGGGGTTGCGTGAGAAGGGACCCTGAACTGAGAGTCACTGCTTTGGTGGAGGCGTGCCACCTCCCTTGTTGGGGCTGCCTCTGCCTCTTCCACGACCTCTCGTTACCCCTGCCGTAACTTTGGGTAGACTGCTGGTTGTTGTTCCATTGTGTACCCTGTCCTTGGGCATAGTTGCCTCTTTGTGAATTTTGGCCGCGTGGGCGACGAAAATTACTGTTCCCCCTCTGGTTAGGGGGTTTGTTGGTAAGCTGGCCAAGGGACTTGAGAGTCTCGTATTCGTCCTTGGCATTCTTAAGTGCGTCTTCGACCGCTTTCCCAAACAATAGATCGGGTTCCACCGGCTTGTCTATTAATGAAGCCTGGGTTTCTGTTTTGAACCCCGACTGCCGTAACCACGCATGTCTCTTGATAACAGTACCTTCTGCTATCAATCTTCCTGCGTTGTCCGCGGCGTCGAAAGTTGCTTTTAATATGCAACCAGACACGGCTCTCCCTTCTGCCGAGATCCGAGCCAACTGGCCCTTTAACGGTTCAGGAGCAGAGGCTATGAGCGCCGCGACCTCTTCCCATTGATGGCAGTTGTAACTTGCCAACAGGGTGGTGGAGTTTGCAATCCTTGCTTGGTAGGCGGACGTTGAGGCTACCTTCCTGCCAAACCCGTACAGTTTTTTGCTCTCCTTGTCGGGAGGAGCTTCTGACGATGATAAGGGTGTCCCAGCCCTCTTCCGAGTGTTGGTAACCACTAGGGAGTCTGGTTTAAGATGTCCCATTATATAAAGAGGGTCAGACTGGGCTGCCCGAAAAAGTTTTTCGACTCTGGGGTTGACGGCTCTGGTGAGGTTAGGATTCACCAGGGATGGATCTATTCTACGTTGGATGGATTTAAGGATAGGCATGGTCTGAGCGACCGGCCTCCTCTCTCCCACCAAAATGTTCTGCTGCGCGAGCGAGAACTTCATTAAGGAGGTGCTGGTTATCAACTGGCGAGTCGGTAACTGGGGCTTCGCTCTCTACCGGGGAATCTACTCTGTAAATTTCCTGCTCATCTTCTACCTCCTCCAGGTCCTCATCATCCGCATAGTATTCAGTCCCGGTTTGATCCTCCATAATTTCAAACTCCTGGTCCCCTTCAGGGAAAGGTTGTCCTTGGTATCTGGGGTGTGGAGTAGAGTATGGAGTAGAGTAAGGCTGCACCTCGAAGGGTTCAGGTCTTTCGAACCGGGCCTTTTTACTTAGGGGGATAGGATCAGAGGAGCCTGAGGGTGTGGCCCCTTGAGGGTCATACGAAAGGAAATGTTCTGGGTTTTTGTCATAAAAATCAGCTAGGGAAGACATCCTTGACATGACCCTGTCTATGTCTTCACTGGACCATTCTTTGGAACAGGGTATGACTTTAGTAGGCAACTTAGAGGACTTATCAAGGGTACTCTTGCTGGATGTTGATGTCCCAGTAGATTTGTGTTTGTCTGTCTGCTTAGGGTGGAAGGATGGTCTTACAGGAGTGGAAGGCTGTGCTTTCCGCTGTTTCCCCCCCTCCCCGTGCGTGGAAAAACGTTTTCCCTGCCCCTTGGAGGCCCCAGAGACTTTCGAAGCCTGGCATCGAGGGTCTGGAGAGGTATCTGTGTGTTTCGAGCGTGGGGCCTCGCTGGTGTTAACTGCGGCCTCGGTCTCCTGGAGCGCGGCCTGGGGGTGGAAGTCGTCTTCGTCTTCCGACGATCGAACTTCCGTTAATCTAGGGAGCGAGGCACTCTTGGCAAGAGTGGATGATTGCGTTGCGTCATGAGGCGATCTCGATCGAGAGCGCCCAGAGGACACCGAGTCGGACCGTTCTATCTGTGCCTCTTTCCGAGAAGTCGACGTCGTCGAGGTTCGGTTGGACTTAGTGTGCTTAGTGTGTGTAGGGTGTGTAGCGCTTGCGTCGCCGGGGGTCTTCCCCATAGCCGCCCTGCCGGACAACCTTCCGAGGTCGGGGACCTGCGCTCGGCAGTCTTTCGACGCCGTAATGCCCTCGCCGTCCGAAAGTACGGCGTCGCTGCCATCGCTGAAGGTGCCCTCCGCTGCCATGGCCGCCTGCCTGGCGTGGTGGGCCCAACGCTTTGTCGAACGGTCCTTAAGTGTCTTAGGCTTAAACCTACTCCACGCTCTGCAGTTCGCTTCGGGGTGGTCCCTCGGCAAGCAGAGATTGCACGTGGCGTGCCTGTCGACCCAAGGATATTTGCGGTTGCACTTGGGGCAGAATTGGAAAGGGGTACCCTCCATACGCACCTTGAGGCAGCGGGCTGGTAAGTGTAGGAAATATATAAGGTGTACCTATATACCAAGAGTGAAGAGTATGTACCACCCCCCACTCTCCCTACTTGCAGGGCCGAGGCCAGCGGCCTACTAGGCCCGGGCCGAGGCCAGCGGCCTTCCGAGGCCCAGATCCGTCGTGCAGCAGCCGACGGTCGATGTCTTCTCCAGCCGTCGTCGAGTGTCGAGGGTCGACGTTGGGGTGGGGAAGGATGTTAATAAATAATTTTAAACTTCAATAATTAGCAAAAGTATGGCTAAGGCCAGGGGACTCCGCGAGATGCTTCCGACCAGTATGGCGGAAAAAAACAATCTGAGGATCCTAGACGCGTGAGGGATCTTGGGTACAGTGGACGTCACACTAGGGATAGTATTACTGGCACGCCTGTGTCGACGCCCATTTTCGAGTTTCGAAAAACAAACTGTAATACTCCGCAGCTTCCACTAGATGTCGGCCTATGCACAGCATGTGATCTAAGCAGATTCCACAAGCCTCAGAAATATATATATACATACATATACACACACCCACATATATACACACACAATCTGGGTAATACCCTCCTAAGGCTCCTCTTGGAGGAAATTCCTTCGAGCAGAACCTTTCGCACTTCCGGTTGACACTGGAGGCGAAGAGATCCACTTGAGGGGTCCCCCAAAGGACGAATATCTCCAGGAGAATCTCCTGAGCCAACTCCCACTCGTGAGAGATCGCGCTCTGCCTGCTCCGAGCGCCCGCTGTCTCGTTTTCGTCTCCGACCAGATGAACTGCCAAGATCGAAATTTCCTGCTGGATGGCCCAGAACCACAGCTGCATTGCTTCCATGCACAGAGGAAGTGACCCTGCCCCCCCCCCCTTTTTGTTGAGGTAGTGCATGGCCACTGTGTTGTCCGTCAGGATCAGGACATTCTTTCCTCGCACAGTCGGCAGAAAACACTTCAGGGCAAGCCTGACGGCCCTCGCCTCCAACAGATTGATATGGAGTCTGGACTCCGACGGAGACCAACGACCGCTGACTGTCAGCTCGTTGGCATGTGCTCCCCATCCCGTAAGGGATGCGTCCGTCACGATCGTCTCCTCCGGCCAGGGCAGCCAAAATGGAGCCCCCCCTCATCAGATTGCCTTAGTCGGCCCACCACAGAAGGTCCTGAGCGACCGAGGGCGGCAACTGAACAGGGTCCAACATCCTGCCGGAGAACTGTGACCACTGCATCTTGAGAGCCCACTGCAAAGATCTAATCCGCAGTCGGTCCTCTGGCACTAGAAGAATGCAGGATAACATGAGGCCGAGCAACCTCAAGAACTCGAACGCCGGGAGACTCTGGGCAAGTCGAAACTTGAGTACCATCTGCTGAATGTGAAGAGCCCTCACCTGGGGAGGAAAACACTGCCCCAGGGATCTGTCGAGCACTGCTCCGATGTACTGGAGCCTCTGAGTTGGCATCAAGTGAGACTTCTTTAAGTTGAGGGAGAAGCCCAGGTTGTGAAGGGAGTGGCAGGTGATGGATAGTTTATCCAGGACTTGCTCTGGAGAGTGCACCCTGATCAACCAATCGTCCAGGTAGGGGTAGACGTGAATCCCCCCCTTCCCTGAGATGCACTGCACAAACACCATGAGCTTGGTGAAGACCCTCGGGCGGAGGTCAATCAGAACGGCAGGACACGAAACTGAAAGTGCGAGTCGCCAACCGCGAACCTCAGGTACTTCTTGGGCTGGATTGGCACATGAAAATAAGCGTCCTTGAGGTCGAGACACCAACCATTTCTGAAGTTGAAGGGGCTGGAGGACTTGAGAAAGAGTAACCATCTTGAACTTGTCCTTCATGAGGAGCTTGTTCAAACCGCGCAAGTCGATGATGGGTCCCAATCCTCCGTCTTTCTTCGAAATCAAAAAATAAGGGGAATACAATCCCTTGTTCCTCTCCGCTACAGGCACCAGTTCTATAGCGTCTTTCTCCAGCAGGGATTGAATTTCCTGAGCAAGGAGCGGATCCAGACTCTTCAAAGAGAGATTCCCTGGTTGATTGTCGTGAGGCCTCTGCCGGAAAGGAAGACCGTAGCCGTGGGCCATGATCTCCAGAACCCACACATCTGAAGTAATGGCACGCTATTCTACAAGATGCTGCACCAGCCTTTCCCCAACCGGAGAAGCATGGGCCTCATGCAACTGCTCACACGGCCTTGGTACCTCGAGTACCCTTTTTCCACCTCTAGCACTCCTACGGTTGCCCCTTTGACTGGCAGCTCCTCTCGATTTACTATCGAAAGGAACCTCCCCTCCATTGCTGACCCCTAGGACGAAAAGGCGGAGGTTGACGGACTGCAGCGCCCAACGACTTTGCTGCAGCTTTCGAGGTCTGAAACCTCTCAAGGCTCTCGTCAACCTTGCTGCCAAAAAGGTGTACACCATCAAAGGGCATGTTGAGGAGCCAGGCTTGCACATCCGGAGCAAAACCAGACTTGCGCAGGTTTGTGTGGTTGCGGATTACGGTGCTCGCCGCCATGGACCGGCTGACGCAATCAACCATGTCCAGACCTGACTGAACGGATTCACACATGGCGTCCTTGCCATCCTCCACGATAGCAAGGAAACCATCCCGTTCCTCCCCTTTGAGAATATGATCAGCCGCTAGGGAAATACAGTTCCAAAGAGTGTGCGTGAAACGAGACAAGGCACAAACAGAGTTGGCAGCATGAAGCGCCATACCCCCAGAAGAAAATACCTTCTTCACCCAGCCGTCAAAACGTTTGTCGTCCCTATCAGGAGGGATGGTAGGGTACGACGCCTGCTTTGAGGGGGACGTAGCCGCCTGCACCACCATACTCTCCGGAGTAGGGTGCGTTGTCAAGTAGCAGGGGTCGCCACTGGCTGGGCGATATTTCTTGGGCAAGGACTTGCTCACTGCTGGGAGGCTCTCCGGAGATGTCCAAGCCGCAGCCACCATTCTCTGCAAGGCCATATGGAATGGCAGCACTGGGTCAGTTGGAGGACCTTGGTCCAAGCTATCAGTCAGGTCATCCTACTGAAAATCCCCAGAGGGGTGGTGGGGGGGGGGGGGAGGCAGACCAACCCAGATATTCAGTGACCCTCGACATGAGGCGCCGATATGAAGATTCGGCATGTGTGCCAGGCTCCGGCCTACCAAATTCCACCTCCGGAGAGGTGTCTAGACCACTGGCGTCGTGCAGCGACTGACGCAGGTCCTCAAGTTGACCGTGACCAGAAACAATGTCATCAGGAACCAATGCAGGAACCTCACCTTCCTCAGACCCCTCATGCACATCAGAAATATAATCTAGAGGCTGGAAAGAGGGTACAGAAAAAGGTACAAAGACATGTTTAGCCTTGGCCATCGCCTTTCTTGGGGGTGCCACGGGGTACCTCCGACAAGCCTGCCTCGAAAGACGTCGACGGAGTAGACAGAATGCGTGTTGACGTCCAGCGTGGCGCCAACAGCTTCAAGGGAGTCGACACAGGCCTCGAGGGCGGAGCCCCGAGCGTGTCTCGACAGCCTAGGCGTCAATGGCGTTGACGACTTCCTTGGGGGGGGGGGGGGGGGGCTCGAGAGAGTCCGCTGATGACCTTGGCGCCGCCGGCGTCGATGTCTTCTTCGAAGACTTCAGAGTCTTGCGGTCTCGATGGCGTGGAGGACCGGGACCTGGAACGGCAAGCCTAGAGCAACCATCCTTGTCCGACCGGGACCTCGAAGGCGCCCGGTGGTCGCGACGTCTGCTCGAGCCCAAAGGTGGACGAGCGGGGTCTCTATCGCGGCCTCGACCGGCGTCCACCCACGGCGCAGCTGGACCGGAGCTCTGCGATTGAAAAATCGCCAACATCTCCTTTCGGAACGAATCCCATTCCTCTGGAGTGGAATGCTTGTTGGGACAAACTACCCGCCGACGGGCGGAGTCCTCAGAAGAGGACGGGGAAGGCGACCTGTGACGGCGCTTCCTGGAGTGCTTCGAAGAGGCAGAGGAATGGCAGGACCGACTCCCAGACCGAGAACCCCCGGACTCACGATGACGCGGAGAGTCGCCCCTCGAATCGTCCGTTCAAAGACCAGTGGAACGCGACTTCCGGGGCTCGGCCACCTAACCGACGGACAACTTCTTCTTACGCTCCCGCAAGGCCTTCGAAGTGAGCGATTGGCAGTCGACACAGTTGTCCGTATCATGGTCCTCCCCGAGGCACCAGAGGCAAGCGTTGTGCGTATCAGTCAGGGACATCTTGGACCCGCACACCCAACATTTCTTATACCCGGACCGCAGGGTGGAAGAAGCCGAAGACATCATATTCGATAGCAATGAAGAGCCAGGTTCGAAGAACCGAAAGAACAGGATTCAGTAGAATCAAGGCGCGCTGAGCCCTCCCAAGCTAACACGTTTGCGGGGAAAACGGAACTGAGGCTACGGGCGTCGTGCGTCCTACTTACAACATCCGCTGACGTCGTCGATGCAGGATGCAGACGCCGAAAGATTTTCCGAAGCAGCACAGCTGTGGTGATTACGGTCATAGATATGGAATACGTCGGAGGACCCAATCCCCTCAAAATTCTGTTATGACTGTAACCTCGCTCCAATCAACATTTTAACAAGCGGTCTAACATCTCCTTGATACCGAAGGGACTGGGCGTGTAATAAATGTAATAAATAAACAATAGACCTTGGAACTGCCCCTGTAGGCCTCCTTGGCTGTGGACCGGGACGACTGACTGTATGACGAGGAGAATCCTTTCATCGATCTGACCGACTTTCCACTGGAGGCGCGAAAGGAAGTGCAGTATTGTAGGGAGTGCCCAGGGCATGAACCGTCTCTGTATTCGCATTGATAGCTTGCAGGGTCTCGTCGACAGCCTTCCCAAAGAGGTTATGTCTGTCAAAGGGCATGTCCAGCACCCTAGTCTGAAGGAAATCCGTGGCCTTCAGCCAGCCACAACGACTGAGGTAGACACAGTTTCCCATCTGCGAGAAACCTGTGTTGGCGATATATAGCGCCACTGTGATGGCATGGCCCGAAGCCACCTCTCCCTCCTGGAAGATAGCGATCGCCTCCGTCCTTTTGTCATCGGGTGGGAACAATAGAATCAGGCCCAGCTTGTACCACAGCTCCCCATCGTACCTGGCCAGGATCAGCAGTGTGTTGGCACCCATGAAGGTCGACAGCGCAGTGTAAATAACCTTCCTCCCCATGGCGTCAAATTTCTTCCACTCACTGTCCGGAGGGATTGAAGAGGACGTGGAAGGGTTTGACAATCTCTTCCTTGCAGTCGCTGAAACCCCGGAACCTGTCGATGGCTGCGACCACGGACACCTGGGAGCGTACCCCGGAACCTAGTACAGTTTCTCCAGCTTATTCCGTTTGGATGTGACCAGGCAAAGATTCTTCAAGAGGACCAGGCCTTCCTCCCTTACGTCATCCAGCAGGGGCACACAGCCATGATGGTCTTCCACTTGGCCTTGCGCCCCTGGTACAGGAAGCCCTCCTTGGTTTCCGCAAGCTTAAGCTGGAAAAGTTTGAAGGCTTTGGCAACCATGGAATGAAACAACCCCACCTCATCTGGTGGCGACGCTCTGTTGCGTAGATCCACCCGCCGTGACGATATAGTCATCGTCGCTTGTCATTGCCTGTTGTGGCCGTGCCCGTCCCGGTGTCCACCGGGAGGAGGGGTGGGGCAACTGGCACGGGTGATGGGGCTGATACGGGGGAGTCTGATGACGCTTCCTCTTTTTAGCCGGAGGCTGATCCGGGGCCGCTGGCATACTCTTTTGGATTACTGACACCAACATGTGTAGGGTCGAAAGGATGTCCAGGGATACATCCCTCGGCTGAGATGGCGTGGTCGGAACACTAGGCCCTGCGCCGCCGTTGGCCCTCCTTCACGTCCTCGTGGACCGTGTAGAGGCACTCTAGGTCCTCGTCGACCAAGAACAAAACTTCCCTGGCCTGGGGTACGGCCTGTGGTTGGCCCAGGTCTTCATCTGCCGCCGCACCGCCTCCCCTCTGGATCCCTTCTCTCCCCCCCCCCCCCCCCCCCGAGGGGTCGGCTCAGGCTCAGAGACGGCATCCTCTTTTCCGGCATGCCAGTATACTTCGCCACCGCCCCTGCTGAAGCCTTCCACCTCAGAGGCCGGGACACCCTGGGCGCAGTAGGGACTACCTTCACAGGGTCAGCCCCCTGGGCCTTAGAGCGAGCAGCCACCAACAGCTCAATCATCGACGAAGATTTCACCTTCGCCTCTTGGGCCTTCTTGGGCAAGTTGGCTGCCTTTTCCTCAGTCCTGGGCTTCTTGGGTTTCTGCTTCAGCTTAATCGGGTTGGACAATTTCCTCTTTGAGGAGCTCAATCGCTGGCTGCCGATGGACGCGGCTGGTGACGTTGATCGTTTCCTGCCCATCGTGGAAACTGCTTGCGCAGCGACCTGGATGGAACCGGACTTGTAGTGCTTGGCCTTGTCTTGGGCCCCCACAGATGGGGCACCATCAAAGGACTTAGAAGCCTGCTCCTCGGACTGGCTGGTCCTGTGATTGCATGACCCTGCTTGGGACATGGGGCAGACACCTTGGCGTTTATAGCCACGCCGCCAGGCTGTGCCCATCCTTCATGGTTTTCTTGGAGAAGCTGAGGCAGATCACACACTCTCCTTTGTGGTCCGGATGAAGACCGAGGCACTGAAGGTGTTGGTCCACCACAAACCCGTTCCGAAGTCTGCATCTGGTGCAGAGCTTAAAAGGGATCTTCCGGCCGTCGTCCTACGTCATTACCAGATACGCGCAGTAGGCCCAATGGCCTTCTGGAAACTTCCACGATCCTTGCCCTGGAGGGGTGCGAAATTCACCGAAAAACGGGCCCCCACTGTCGGCAGATGGAGAGAAGAGCACACAGGCTCTTTGACAAAAAAAGAAACTTTTTCCTTCGAAAAACAAAGCTACATGGATCATGAACTTGCATCCCCAAACCTGGCCCATCTTTCAGATGCACCTGGTATATCCCATGGTTAATGGGGTAGTTTCGTCAATGAATGACTTACCTTCGGCTGAATGGGAGGACGTCGGTTATTTTTTATATGGAGGTAAAGGTGTTCTGCAACGATCTAGAATAGGTAGGCTGTCACCAGTTAAGGGCTGTAATAGACAGTTGGACCTCTTCCTCCATTATTGCTAGTTATCACCATTGTGTCATTGGTGGTTGTCTCTACTAGCCCATGGCCACTTTGTTTCCACTCTCCACTTGGGGTCATTTAGAATAGGTAGGTGAAACCTGCTTCAAAGGACTCCAGATAGAGAATTTACGCAGGATTACAGGAAACTAGGCTATACAGTAAGTAACAGCCCAGTTCCAAAGGAGAGGCAAGGTGAGATGGCCATATGGGTGGGACTAAGCAAGGGAGCAGATTTGAACACAGTGACTAAGTGAGGTGAAAGGGTTATGAACAGATGTGAAAGCAGCGGACTGAATGTGCTTTTGTGGTGTTTGCACTCCATATTAGGTTTTCTTAAGATAAGGCAGCCGACAGGCATGCAAAGTAAAATTTCTGCGTGAAATGGAGGTATATTTTGGTTAAGAAACAATCCAAATAACCTTCCGGAATGTCCAGATTAGTTCCATTCAAGGATCGATTTTGCACACTGGTTAAGGATTGTCGGATTTGAACAGTGCTTGGACCCCAAAGCTTAATTATTTCTTGTCTTTTGAATTAGTGCTTTTTCAAACTAAAAATACTTTCATGACTGTTGTGAGTTAACAGTTAATTTCTTAATAGAAAAAAAACAAGCGTGATGAGCTCATTAGAGTAAACATGAATCACTCAATGAAAGTACTCCTCATTGGAACATCGCAACACATCTTGCGCAAGTATACGGAGGCTTACTCACTTAGGCCAAAGGACAACAGGGCAGGGTGGAAAGGATTAGAAAGGGAAAACCTTGAGTATATGAAAGCACAGCACAGAAACAATCTCCCACATTCTGTAATCCAGCCCCAGTATCAGGGGGGAGGCTCTGCACAACACTCATGATAGGAAGTGAAATTACAAATGTAAGACCAGCTCTACCTTACCTGATGAGAGGGATGGACAAAAAGGTGGTCTACGTAGCAACCACCTTCATCCAAAAGGCCGTGCTCGTCAAGGGCAAACCTAGAGATCCGTGAGAAAAACAACAGAATTAACTAAGCACAACCAGCAAGCCAAGGCAGCATGTAAACATCCAATGTAAAGTCTCACTTTAAGACATGTTAAAGATGTAATGAGCCAATAAAGATTAAACTACTAGAGGAGCATCATGAACGGGCCACCACAGGGTTTGAAATTAAGATTCAATGAGCAGGTTTTACAACTAGCTCCCGAGTGTCAAACACCACCCAGTAGGCAGGAACTACTGCTGGGGAACTAGGAACGAGTACACAGAGCACTGAAAATCTAATTTACACATGAGATGCCCATTTTGTTCCGTTATATTTTAATGTCCTAATTTTTCACTTACATTCTAAAACACTCAAAGTTAATATCACATATGTTTGTAAGGCACAAGTTGGCCTGGGGAGCAAGTAGCTTCTGTTAACTGTTGATTTTATACTAATCAAGCTCTCTAAGGGTGGAAGCAGAAGCTAAACACCTCCCAGCTCCAACCAATTTCGAACCCTGCATCTTGTGTAAAACAGCATATCCATTATTATTAATTAAATGGAACAGAAAAAAACAGTATTCTAATGGAAGTCATCAGAATATGCTGCTACACACTTTGTGATGCTGTGTTTTTCAATTGTCAAGGAGGCAAATTAACAAGTCATTCATTGAGTCGGCCCTTCCGCCGCCTCGATATCATAGAAACGAAAGGAGTGCATAGTTTATGGCATCTTCCCGCTCTCTGCTCTGCCACCTTAACACAGATATGAGAGAGGTGACTTGCTAAGGCAGCCCTACCTTAACCTTATCCTGGATCAGTCTAAGAAAAATGAACTTGCAAGCACTAGCAGACCTGGACATGATGTAACCACAAATAACAGAAGCAAGTGACGTCATTGTGGAAACTAACACACGTAGACATTAGACACTAGCATAAAAGAAAACGCAAAGCTGCAGGGGAACCCGACTTGCTGAATTAGCAGATTATGTAGACCCAAACAGACCAGACAATAGCTGTACAACCCGTGCCAAGGTTACTGTGGAAAGGTAGGATTGGCACCGAAGAAAACAGAAGATAATGCTTCCCAAGCGTAAAACACATTTCTCTTAAAGAAACAGCCCTTGAAGGCCAGGTGCTCAATCAAGGCTTAATATTGAGAAGAAAGTAGCGCAAACAAGTCTTCAGTAAAGACACATGCATTAATAAGAGCTAGAATCCTAGTAAATGCCCAGCTGAATAGTCCAAAACGTGGTTTCCACACAAGACTTAGTTGGAGAATAATAACTTTTCAGTATCTTCAAGGACAGATGGGCCGAGGACTTCACGCCCCTCGAGTTCTCAAGACAAAGATACAAG
Source organism: Ambystoma mexicanum (assembly GCF_040938575.1). Lineage (NCBI taxonomy): Eukaryota > Metazoa > Chordata > Amphibia > Caudata > Ambystomatidae > Ambystoma > Ambystoma mexicanum. The sequence goes on along the minus strand of NC_090936.1, from coordinate 162,647,395 downwards.
ACCATGCCAAGTTCAGAGCTAAACGTCCTGGCTTGTGGCCTAGAGAATCAGATATGGTATCCTAATTGGGGAAAAGCAGCACCTTGGTGCTATTCCACCTGGCCACTATTGTTGCGCATGTGCTGATGACCTACCAAATTGACAAGGTTGATTAAGCGTATGTTAACCAATCCCCACAGCCTCCAATAACAGTATTTATTCTTAGATATCCTATGCCAATATTAATTATTGTTGCTCAGCTAAACCCTGTGCAAATTTTACGTTGGGATTTTACCACTTTTTTTTAAGCATAAACCATTAAATTTAATAGCGCGTTTGAAGTATGTATATAAATGAATTGTGGGGATTTTTAAAGGATTGGGTAAATTTAATTATCTGTGAATTGTATAATGTAATTTTAGAACAGGATTTAATTTCTTATATGGAACTGGGTATGAAATATGATAGATGGCATGGTATGAAAGCTGAATATTATGTGTTTTACTGTAAATTCCTTGTAAAAGTTCTTTGAACTAAAGGCAAATACAGAATAATATAACGCTATCCTATAAGTGTTGCACCGGCCAATGTAGTGTAGAGAAGACATGCATTCAATGCTATCAAGTTAGAGGTGGTCTCTAGTGGAGCCATCAGATAGAGCATAACCAATGAAGACACTAAACCTAGTGGAATTTATACACAGATGATACCCCTAACCAATCCCTCCACCCCAGAGGTTTTTTTAATGAAGAGTGACATGAAAATCAGTTGTGACGTATTTCATACTTTTAAACTGTTGAAAAGCATGAGAAGACAGAGTGTAGAGACATCTCTGGTTTGCGCTGTCCCTGTAGTATCTGGATTAATAAAACAGGCCTTTGTCTTTCACGTTGACTCTTCCGTTATTGGGCGCAGGGTTTCCTGGCTTGTCTTGTCTGTGCAAAGCTGGTTCTTCCAACCCTGTCTATAACACATGGTAGCAGAGGATGGTGGCCAGCACCCCCGGAACTATCTAGACTTCCCATCACGAGCCCGAGCACTGGAGAGTCTCAAGGGGACCGGAAAAAAATAAAAATAAATTCACACGTGAACTGAGACATTCGTCAGAAGCCCCCTTGGAGAAAGTCCTGCCCGATCCACATGGGACGCCCCAGAGGGCAGAAGGCAGAGTGGCAGTTTGTGGGAGGATCGATACTGAAAGCCTAAGCCAATCCACAGATTGTAAATATAAGAGCATCGAATTGACAAATGAAGGTGGGAGAGATTTTGTTTTATAATGTTGGTGAAGCATGAAAGTTTATGAGGAAACCTATAGCCCGAGTTATAGAGGGTAGCGCTCTAAAACCAGAGACAGGGTATTAAGTTGTTAAAAAGTGGAAGCAATATCCTGTGACAAAGGCACAGATGAGGGTGCTACGCCCTGAGGGGCAGTTGTAAAGAAAAATAGGATACCTTGTCAGAGTAAGGCAGGAAGACAGCTGCAAGGATTTGTTGATCTGCTGTTATTTTGGGGGTGCACCCATATGTGTAAAAAGTGCTGGTGCCAGCGAAGGGTGAGAACTTGTTTCAAGTTGTGAATACAGGGTTTTGTCAGTATTGGCTTATATCATAGGATCACGTGGAGTTTTGGTTTGGGCTCCAAGGGCAGAGTTCTGAGCATGGGCAGCTTTTGTGGTGCATGCCCAAACTGTTGTTGAAGCCGAGAGACTTGAAGAGGTGTAGAAAGTGTTGAAAATTGAAGAAAATATTCTTGATGAGCAATTGTGAAGGAAGAGTGAAGAGATGGGCTAGGTTTCTTACCTGCAACTCCTTTTCTCCAGCATTGGTATCTTTCAAAGATTCACATGCTATGAAAATTATCTGTTGTCAAGCTGGGAATCCTCAGCTAACTTTTACATTAGTAAAACAAAAGATGCATCTATTTTGTAGTCCATTGCCCTTCTTTTGGCCTCCACCAACAGGATGTCGAGTATGAAGCCCCTCCCCGGCAGCCTCCCTTCAGATTCCACCCAGTTCATACTGAACTTGCTTGTAGTCTAGGAGACTTAGGGGATCGCCGGATGGCAGGTGTGACTCCAGAGAAATGGGAGTTACGTAGTGAGACAACTGAGGCGGTGATAAGGTAATGACTTTAATATAAGCGAGCCCGCCGGAACAACCACTCCTCAAGCTGCCATATTCTCAACAGTCACTGCCGTCATGCGAGCCCCTCTGCCTGGAATCATAACAAAGAGGCAGAGGCTCGTGTGACGGCACGCGCTCATAACATTGCTATTCTCTACATATCTCCCCCCTTATGAGAACAAAATAACCCCAACCCTGAAATGTAATAATGCATGAATTACATCGAACAAACCTATACAACAAAGGTAAAACCGTAAAGGTGATAGAAACAGATATAGAAACATCACAATCTTATAACACCAAGCTTTTGTAGTTCACGACATATAGTCCTTCATCCATGCCGGTCTAAATCCCAGCCTACCAGTAACACTCGATGTTGTCCCCCCACTCTTCTCTTCATTAACATTTGCTTTCCTGTTTGGCTGCTCTGTATTCTCCACTCTTTCATTCATTCCATACACTTTTGCAATTCTTCCTTTTGACCATACCTGTCCTGTCCTTCCAAAATCACCACCGATTTTTTGACTGCCAATATCTTCTTAGGTCCTAAATATTTACTTTCAAAACCTTTGTTTACAAATCTGGGATTCTTTACATACACCCTCTCTCCCACATTCCACTCACGTTCCTTTACTCTTTCGCAATCATTGAAATCAGCTGTATTCTTTTCTTGACTGGCATTTATGAGTCATTATGTGTTTCCTGTCCACATGGACCACTTTGGCTATCCCTAACCACTCCGGACACAATTTAGTCCCTGGTTCCCTACTCTTCAGAGACACAAAAGGTGAAACTACTGTCACTGAATGTGGGGTGGTTCCATAACTCCATGTCAACAAATTCAACACCTCTCTCCACGGTTACCCCCCTCTCATAGCTAACTGCAACCCTTCCTTCAGCCATCAGTTGACCCTCTCCACAAGACCATTTGCCCTTGGATGATACAACGCCGTTTTGATGCGTCTTATGCCATAACTACACAGAAACCTTTTCATAGCTTCTGACACAAACTGAACCCCGTTGTCTGAAACAATTTCCATTGGTGGTACTTCTTTAAAGAACACCTTCTCTAAAAATGTTATCAATTCTTTAGCTGTGACTTCCTTGACCGCCTCTCACTCAACCCATTTTGAATGATAATTAGCACAAACAAAAACCTTAGACCTCCTCCTAAATCTCTTATAGGACCCATAATATCTACTGCAAGTTTGGACCAAGGTTGAATTGGAACAGGATTAGAAATCATTGGAGTCTCACGCACAACTTTGGTTTTGTCACTCGTCTGGCAGATCATGCAATCTTTCACCCATTCTTCAGTCATCTTGTCAATCCGTGGCCACTAGTAATTCTGGCGCAGTTTTCTTTTCATAGCTCCTTCCCCCGGGTGACCCTCATGAGCAAGTTCTAACAACTTTGACCTGACAGATTCAGGAGTAACAAAACACCTCCCTCTCCTTAATTTATCCCCACTAATGTTTAATTCTTCCTTGAGCTCCCACCATACATCAAATTTCCTTTCCAAAGTTCTCTTTTGGGGCCATCCTTTCACTGTCCACTCCTTGACTAACGAGTTCTTGATCAGATTCTTCTCCCTGCGACCATATTTCCTGACTGACTGCTTTCATTACCTCTGCTACTACAAATTCTTCCATTCTACCATCAACCTCAACTTCAGTAACATCCATCGGCAACCTAGTTAAGCAGTCTGCCACCATATTTTTTTTCCTGGGAGAAAACTCACTTCAAAATTATATGCATGCATTCCTAGTCCCCATCAACTTATCCTGGGTGAACCTAAAGCCCACCTCCCACTTTCAAATAATTGCACTAGTGGCTTGTGGTCAGATCTGACGACGAACTTCCTGCCCCACAAAAAATACTTAAAGTGCATAATGGTCCAGAACATAGCCAATGTCTCTCTTTCAATAACTATTTGGACTCCACTCCCTTCCATGACCTAGATGCAAATGCAATTACTCCTTCTCTCTTATCCTTGTCATATTGTACTAATGTGGGCCCCAGACCCAGTATACTTGCGTCTACCATTAATACTTATCATATGGATCGAATCTTCCAATTGAGGGAGCTTCACTAATCGCTTCTTTAATGTTTTCAAATGCTGCGTCACACTCCGGAGACCATTCAAACTTGGCCCCCTTTTTGAGAATCATCCTTATGGGAGTTGAAACCAAGGCAAAATCTTTAACAAACCTATGATAGTATTCAGCGAGACCCAAAAAGGACCTCACTTGAACTTTGTTAGACAGTTCAGGCGTACTCTTTACTGCATCCACCAAAATTCTCTTTGGGTTCACACCAGACTCATCTATTTCATGCCTAAGGTATTCCACTCTCTGAACTGCAATCTTGCACTTATCTCCTCACTGTCAAACAACCTTCAGACAGTCTACTCAAAACATTGGTTAAAATCTCATCATGCTCCGACACACTACTTGCATATATTAGCACATCATCCTGAAACTCTATAATCTTCTTTATCCCTTCGAAGACAGTGTCCATCACTCTCTGAAACACCAAAGCCACTGAGGCTAGTCCAAACGGCATTCTGCAATATTTGAATGTACTAAATGGCGTTATGAACGCAGTCAGATGTTGGCATTCTTCTCTCAATGGAATTTGGTGATATGCTTGAGAAAGGTCGATCACTGAAAACACCTGGCACCCTTACGAATTGATAATGTCTCTCCAATGATCGGCAACAGATGTCTGTCAACAAGTATGTTCCTGTTCACATCTCTCATGTCTACACAGAGTCTTATCTGTCCATTTGGTTTCACAGCCACCGCAATAGGAGATAACCATGCCGAGCTCGCACATTGCTCTACGATTCCATTCCGCAGTAGAGTCTCAATTTCTGATTTCAGTTTCTCTCTTAATCCATGAGGTATCAGTCTCACTTCATGAACTCTCGGTAATGCTCCATCTTTCAACCGAATTTCATGCTCAAACCCTTTGAGCATTCCTAACTCTTCTCTGAACACCATCGCAAATTTTTTTTCCCACTTGTCCTTTACTTCCGCAACTGTAACTGGCTCCTCCTCATTCGCTTGGATACGAATGCCTGGTTTGTGTTGCTCACCCCAACCTAAAAGAGAAGAACCTTCCTGCGTTACATATATTTCTGACTCACAACTCCTTCCTTTGTACTTTGTGTTTGCCTGGAACTTCCCCAGTACCTCAATTATTACATTGCCATAAGCATACGGTTCTATGCTATATGTTGTTTCAGTTCAGTGAGTGAGCCCTGCAGACAGCTCTCATATGTTCTCTTACATACTAGAGTCCAAGGTGAGCAAATATCCACCTTTCACGTAACAACTCTTCCATTTATCATAAATACATCAGTGGGAGCACCTCCTCTATTTGATACTTCTGCTATTTCCAACACGTGCTTGCCCGATTTTCCTTGGATTGCGCTCACACTCTTGTTCAGGAACTCTTGCTCCAGTTTCAATGCACTGCACTTGACTCAAATCTAGGCAAACTCTTGCAAAATGCCCCCTTTTTTTGCATTTTAAGCATGAAACATTCCTTGCTGGACAGAATGCACTTGTGCAAATATGCCAATTGCTACCACACTTATAACACTTGGTTTCTTTGTTCATCGTCATTCTCCTGAAACCCTTTACTGCTGCCACCTCTCCTTCCTGCTTCTCTCCTTTTGTCAGTAGTCTCTCTTGAATTTTCATGTTATTTGTACAACGTACTAGCTGGTCTCTTATCAGTGGGTCCGTTAACTGACCAAATTCACACGTGTGTGGCTATGTTCTTCTTTGCCTCAAAATGAATTTCCAATTTCTTTTCAGCAAGGGTATACTGATCCACATCCCCCTGACCTTCTTGTGGAGGTTTAGGCAACCCATCATAGACATTACTACCCTCCGTGCCTAGATTGTGCAAAATTATAGCTTCCTTTCTTGTGGCAGCAAATTTATCTCCTCCAATTGCTACCAGGTAAGTGTCAAGAGCTTTTTCCACCTGTCCCAGTTTATAGGTGGGACACCTGGTTCCATTAAGTAAGGTGGAGGTGGGGCCATACTAGCTGCAGCCATTATTACAAGTTTATAAGATACAAGTCACTTTCCAAACTTTGGCTGTATTTGTATTGCACAGTACATCACTTTTACCTAATTTGGAGCAATAATTTTAATATAAATATATCCTTTCACTTTGTGTAGTAGCCCAGCTCACATTACCTGCTTCTTTGTACTATATAATGTGGACTTTTACCTTCCGGCGCGGTCCTGATACAGTGCAAATGTCTATTTACTTCCTTGTCTCCGTGAGGCAATTGGGCTTATTTTTCTCCAAAGAAATGGGCGTGCCGAGGGGCGTAGCTTGCGTGGGAGCTGCGCTGAATGCAATGTTGCTGTCCCTGTCGGAAGGATCGTCCCTTCCGTTTTCAGCCCGAACTCCTCCCTGCTCTCCCACTGCCCCTCCTCACCGGAACACCGAAGGAAGGAGAGCGGAGCCGGAGATCCTGGACACTCTTCTTGATGACTCTTCCGGAGCAGAACAAGCGGCAGCAGTCCTGCCGGCGCCTCGCACTGCGCTCTCCCCTTGGACCTGGGAGGTGCAGGAAGCGCCGGAGCCCACCAGTGTCCGATGATACAGGGCGGGCGCCTGCGAGTCTTGTCGTGGATTGTCCTCCATCGCGGGCTCGCCACAAGGCCCAGATCCTCGTCGCCAAATGTAGTGAGACAACTGAGGCAGTGATAAGGTAATGACTTTACTTTAATATAAGCGAGCCCGTCGGAACAACCTCTCCTCAAGCTGCTATATTCTCAACGGTCACTGCCTTCACGCGAGCCCCTCTGCCTGGAATCATAAAGAGGCAAAGGCTCATGTGACGGCACGTGCTCATAACATTGCTATTCTCTACAATTTACAGGTAAAAAAATGTACATCTTCTCCAGCACTGAATCTTTCATAGATTCACATGCTATGAACAGATTTCACAGAAGTATGAACATGAAATGGTATTAACAGAAAAACGGCCTACCTCACTGAAAAAGGCGCTGCACGACTGCTCATCAGCAGCATCATGTTCTTTAAGGCAGTAAAGCCTAGTAAACGTGTGCGCGGGATGGACCAGGTGGCTGCCTGACAAATGTATTTCAGTTGCACTCTGGACCACATTGCCGCAGACGCTGCTGTAGCTCATTGAGTGGGCATGGGCAGAACAAGTTAGTGGTTTGTTTGATTCACATGGCAAAAGATGGTAGATATCCCTCTCGCGATCCCTTGCTTAGAGATTGCCTTCCCCGTGTTTGGAGGCATATAGGCGAGAAACAGCTGAGAAGAGATCTACAAGGACTTGGTTCTGTGTATGTACCATTTCAGGGCTATTTTATCGTCTAAAGAGGGCAATACAATTTCTGCTGGTGTTTTTGCCTCTTGGAAGAACACTGGTAGGGTAATCTAAGAAAACCTATGAAATTCGGGTGGTATCTCCGTTATAAATTGTGTTTTTTTGTAAGGACTACTTTGTCTCTGTAAAACCGTAGGTATGGTTTGGTTACTGTGCAGACTCTCCTTGCCGATGTGATGGCTATAAGGAATGCGACTTTCCAAGAAAGGAACTTTAAAAGGAGGGGGTGCCAATGACTCCAATGGTGCTTTTATGAGTGCAGCGAGAACCACTGAGACTCCACAGTGGTGGAAATATCCTTGTAGGGAGAAAAGGACCTCAACAGTCCCCTCAGAAAATGTTATTAGCCAATCACTGAAAAGGGGTGTTTACTCTGGTATGCCTGGAGATGGTGGACAGGTGTACTTTAATCGAAGTGTGGGAGAGCCCCACTGTGCCAAAGACGAAGGACAAGAATAGCTTCTGGACTTGCTGAGAGGGGCTGAATATCCAAGTGCTGTGCGCACCAGCACATAACTTTTTCCATTTGTTTTGATAGGAGCGATTCGTAGACAGAGTCTGTGCCGCTTTTAGAATGTTCGTGCACACCTAGGAAATATTTAAATGGCCGAAATCTCTGAAGTCAGAAGCCATGCAGTTAAATTGAGTGTTTTCGGGTCGTGGTGTAGCACTTTCCTGCAGCTCTGTGAGATGACGTTTGGTCGATCGCTGAGACGGGTATCGGTTTCCTCAGTACAACTGCAAGAGGTCGGAACACCATGTCTGCCTCCGCTCATTTGGTGTTATCAGTATAATCTTGCATAGATGTGTCTATCATTTGTATTACTTTCCTGACGACTGGAAACAGTGGGAAGGCATAGGCAAAAAGTAGCTCCTGGTAGCGGTTAGTCCCAAGCTAACCAGGCTCCTCTAGGTAACAAGCACAAGCTAAAATCGGTGGGGAATATTCAAAGCATGTGAATCTCTGAAAGATACCAATATTGTAGAACAGGAGTTACAGGTAAGCAACATACTCCTTCGCCAGCATTGGATCTTTCATGGATTCACATGCTTTGAATAGATTGCCACAGCAGTTAACATTTTGTAAAAGGAGGTGTAATAGTAGAAGACATACCTTACTGAAATAAGCATTGGAGTACGGCTCTTCCGACCTTTTGCTTCAGCCTCTCCTTGCCCCTACGTGCAGTAATGCTTGACGAAGGTGTGCAGCACTTCCCAGGTCGCCGCGCAGCATATGTCCAACAGGGGCCCCTCTGCCCATTTTGCTGCCGAAGACCTCGCTACCCTAGTGGAATGAGCATGAACGGTTCCTTGTAGCCGTCGATTGGCCTGGGTGCCCGCCATCAAAATTGCAGTGGACACCCATCTGGCAATACCTTGCTTTGAAATAGGACGACCTTTTTTAGGGAGCCCTAAAACCACAAATAGTTGAGACATTAGTCAAAAATTCTTGGTTCGGTCTACGTAGAACTTCAGGACTCTTCGAAGGTTTAGCAAGTGTAAAGCCTGTTCTGTTGGTGTGGATGGAAATGTGAAGAAAACCGGTAGGGTTACTTGGGTCTGCAGTTGGAAGTTTGACAACACCTTGGGAAAGAGCATAGCATTTTTTTTTTTTTTTTTAAGATGACCTTTTTCTTTTCAAACCGTAGATAGAGGTTTAACACATCGTGCATGCATTTCTGACACCCGTCTGATTGCTACTAGGAAAGCAGTTTTCCAAGCCACAAACTTTAGGTCGGAAGTTGCCATAGGTTCAAACTGAGGTTTCATTAGGGCTGACAGCAAAGTGTTTAAGATCCACTGAGGTGGCACTTTCTTTTGAGGGGGATAGTTGCAGAATAGACTGCATTAAGTGTTTTACGATGCAAGCTCCGTAAAAGGGAGCTTTTTCTTGCTTTCTGGTGTACCTAGAAATTACTACCAAATGTACTTTGATGGACGAGTGCGATAATCCATCTTTTGCTAGTTTTAATAGGTATGGTAGGATTTGGTGAGGTTCCACACCAAACTGATCCAACAGTTGTTGAGAGCACCAAGTGCAAAACCAATTTCATTTGTATACATATGATCTGTTCGTGGACTCCGCCCTGGCGGCCTTTAGGATGTTTCTGCATTCCTGCGCGAGTAGGACTTGTCAGAACCCTTTAAGTTAAGTACCCCTTGGTTGTGGTGTCGTACCTGCTGGTTGCACATGGTTAGCAGGTCAGGGTCTTCAACCAGAGGGATTGGACGGTCCTGGGACAGGTAAACAAGCTCAGAGAACCACAGCTGTCTTGCCCATGTTGGTGCTATGAAAATGACTGTACACTTGTATGTTGCAATCAGTTGCAGGACCTTGCTTATGACTGGCGTTGGAGGGAATGCATAGGAAAAGATTCCTTCCCACGACATTGCGAACGTGCCAGCTAGCAATCGATTGTGTGAATATCTGCCTGCGAAAAGAGAGCATTTCTTGTTCTCCCATGTGGAGAATAAATTAATGGTTAGTGTTCCCCACTTGTTGAAGATCTGTAGGAGCTTCATGTCCACCAGTTGCAATTCGTGTGATTGGTCGTTGGCTCTGCTCAGTTGATCTGCAGTTGCGTTTTCCTTCCCTGGAAGGTGAAATTAGTGTTGTTGCATGTTGTTTTCGATAGCCCAGTGCTACAGCCATTGGGCTTCTCTGGAGAGCACCCTGTACCTGGTGCCCCCGTTTTTGCACATAATACATAGTTGTTGTGTTGTCTGTGAACACTTTTACGACTTCGCCTTTGAGCATTGGTTGGAATATGTGAAGGGCATGTGGCAATGCCATCAGCATCAGTATGTGGCTGTTAAGTTCTGTCTCAGTCGGGGACCAACAGCCTTCTTACTGATAGCTTGTTTGCATGCACGCCCCATCTAGTCAGTGAGGCATCCGTGATCAAGGTTTCTTGAAAAGGCGGTCCCTGAAAGTGATTCCTTTGGTGAACTAGGTGAATATTGTTCAACTAAATTGAAACTCCACAAGGTTGCTATTTTTGCTGCATCAGTGCTTGTAGTGAAATTAGTGCTAACAAGTGTCCACCTAGATTTGAAATTCCAATAGGTTGCAATTTTTGCTGCACCTCGCAACCCTGTTTTGCATATGTAAACAAACTCACTTATTGGGTTGAATAAATTGCAAACTATCTGCTGCTTGTATAATTGTTGCAAGGTGTTTGAATATCTTTATACAAGTGGTTCATTTTTCCATCTTCACCTGCTTGTTGTGCTCTGAAATACGCCAATAGGGCTGGAAACTACAGTTCCCATCTACCCTAGTGCATAGATTTCTAGGCCAGGTGCGCCTGCGCACCAGGTCCAAGCCGGTCTTTGCCGGTCATCGTCCAGCATCGATGCCATCAGACACCTCATACTCTTGAAATACCAGGTATTCTTGCCCTTCCCTGTGACCTGCCAATTCTAAAACTGTTTACCAATCTGTAAGATCATTCACTTTCATTGCAAAAGATTACCAATTGCCGCACCTTTCTCAACAAATTGTGTCCCAAGAACTGTCAGGAGAATGCAGCTAGTGCCGCCCAGGTCAAAAGCCTGATCATGGGTTACCCAGGCGGGCTAAATCTGTTCCTTGCAACGCAAATGGCTAATGTGTCTATTGTTCATAAATATCTACAGACTAGAGCTTTAGAAGTGCCAGCTCATGTCCCCAGCATCCTTTGTAACACCTGCAGTCCGACTCCCGCCCTGGGAAAACCTGCAACCCTTCCTGTGTTAGCGGAACAGCACCCAGCCTGCCCAAGGGGCAGACAACGATTTGAGCCCTGTTATGGACTTGTTCGCCCTGAACCATGCTAGCCTCCCTCGAGATGGGGCAATAGACTCCAGCCAGGTGTCCCCTAGGGCCCCAAGAAAACCCACCAACAGCCCAATAGCTACGGGCTCCACTCCCACCAAAGGGCTTAGGGAGATCGATCATTCTCTAGTTAAACGTAATCGTTTTATGAAAATGGTTCTTCTGGACGCCAGATCACTCAAGCACGCTGCTAACATTCACAACCTTATCCTAGAGAGGGCTTTGGACATGTTATGTTTGTCCGAGACTTGGATTACAGAAGCCAGTGGCCCCTCGATTGCCCTTGCTGTCCCAGAGGGTTATACTATCTACTGTAAGAACCGAGCCCTAAGTCATGGGGGAGGCGTGGGCATTATTGCAAAAAGAAATATCAATCTATGTCCCCACCCTATGTATTTGCCAAGCCTGAAATCTTACACTTTAAGATAACCCCCACGGAACATTGCTCTTGTGTTTTATGCTTAATTTGTACAGCGCACCAAACAATTAGGATTCTGGGTGCATTATTTTCTGTTACATGGGTACATGATTACAATATACAAGTTACACAAGTGCTTAGATCCAGTATAGAAGTTCCATAGGAATACAAGAGCAATAAGGTAATAATCTGTCCTGGGCAGGTTACAGCATATTGCCTAGGCAGGTGGTTTAACATGCAGGTTAAATACAATGGCATTATGTACAAGAGTGTGAGCAAAGGGTATTAGATTACCTAGATTCTAGAGATGAGGCAATTTTTGGTCCTGGCCCTGAATAGGGAGAAGGAGGGTTCTGCTTAGTGCTAATAGAATGAAGTTCCAAAGCTTGGAAGCTAATACAGGGAAGCTGCTGCCTCCAGACTCCTGGTGGTTGCTCCTAGGGACTCGAAGGCAGTGTAGTTGGGCAGATCTGGTTGGTCAGGCAGAATGATTTTTAGTGAATTTGCAGACCAAGTATAGAGGTGCTGAATTGGATAGGCACATGTGCGCAAGTCAGTGTTTTGAATGAAATTTTATCATTGATGGAGAGCCAGCAAGTGTTCCGCCTGGTTTCCGAGATGTGTTGCAATCCGAGTATAGTAAAGGCTGCTTAAAGGGGTTATTTTGTAGGACCTGAAGTTATTTTACATTTTTCTTGCTAGTACCTAAGTAAAGTGCGTTGCTGTAATCCAATCTGGTATTAACGCCCTGGCAAGGGTGGAGCAACAAATTGGAGTGGAATGGTGTGCAATCGTTTATTAATTTACATGTGTAGGCTGTAGTGGAGGCTAAGGCGTTCACTTGTTTCACAAGAGTTAGGGAAGAGTCAAGAACTACGCCTAGTGTCTTTACATTTTTGGAGACCGGGATGTTAATGCAGTCAACGGGGAAGGAGTTAAAGTAGGAGTTGTTTGTTTAATTTGGCTTGGGGGCCGGTTAGTCGAATTTCGGTCTTCTCAACATTGAAGCAGAGTCCATGTGTGGCCATCCATGCCTGAATGGTGAGGTATATTTTGTTCAATAGTGTGGAGTCGCTGTCGAAGTTACCAGAAATCGGGATGAGGACCTGGGTGTCATCTGCGTAGTTGATGTAGGTGACACCCAGGAGGTCCAAGTTGTCAAACAGCGGCTTGGTAAATATATTATAGTATGTCAGAGAAACACAGGACCCTTAAGGTACTCTGCCCGTCAATTGGGCTGGGTCGGCTGACGCAGAGGGAGAGAACACTCATTGTTCTACTGTTCAGAAATGATTATATCCACGCTATGGCTTCCTCTGACAAATGAGCTGAGGCTCTGAGGTCGTTACATAGGACATCATGGTTGACAATGTCAAACCCAGCTGATCTAATAGGAGGAGCAATGTGATATTCCCTTTATCTTTCCTGTCATCAATTTGCATTTTTAGATCCATGAGCGCTGTTTCAGTACCATGACTCGGTCGGAAAGCAGACTGTTGTTGGCCCAAAAGATTATTTTACAGGTTAGACTGTATTTGGAGATAGTTTTACAAAGGTAGCCCCATCTAGAATTTTTAAAAGGAATGGCACTGTCGTAATTGGCCTATAGTTCGTAGGTATGTCAGGGTCAAGGTTGGGCTTTTTTTTGTTGTTGTAAGAGTGGGGAGCCAGGCACCTTTTAGGAACAGTTCTGGATTCAAAAGGAGGAATTTATGAAGGACGTGATGGCAGGTGCAAATTCTTTGGCTGCCTCCGACGAAAGTCGCTGGGCATATATCACAGGGTAGCAAGAGGATTTCAGGCTAGTGATTATGTTTTCCACTTCAATGGTTTTTAGCGGGGTGAATTTGAAGAGGTTGCCTCGTTTCCCAGCAGGGAACTTGGGTTTAGGGGTACTTGTACGGCTGATGACTTTTTTTTCTTTTCAATTTTATCTTGGAGCTCTGATATTTTGGCAAGTAAGGCTTGAATCTTGGTGCACCAAATCTCATCTTTGGAGTGAAGTCTCAGAAGGTGGGATAGGGATTCCAATTCTCTAAGAATCTTGAATCATTATTTAGAATTAGAGTTGGCATTAAGGATTCTTTTGTATATTTCAGTTTTTGTTTGGGGGATGGCTGTTTTGTAGCCCTTTGAAGCTTTTGTGAATGAATGTTGGCCTCTGAGGGGCAGTTATTTCAGACAGATTCAGCCTTTCTTTTTATGCACGTAGGTTTTTGAGGTTTGGGGTAAACCAGTTATTTAGATGAGCTTGAGGTTTGGCTTTCCTCAATTTTAACAGGGCTATATTATCATCAACAGCTAGGTGAAGCGTTTGATTGTACAGCTCCACAAAAGGTAGAAGGATCAGTTTTGGAGTTTGAATAGTAAGATTGGTTGGAGTAAGGGCAAGACATTTTCTGTGGTGATATTCTTCCATAGCACTAGCAGAGGTTAGCTGCGGGCATGACTGGTGAACATAAGATGATGGTCAGTCCATGCGCATGGTTCGTTGGAAAGGATTTTAGTATCACAGTTAAGGTCAGCAATTCAATCGAGGATCCTGCCTTAGTTACGCGTGGGTTTGGGGGATACGGTGGGAGAACCTCAGTTCCATAATAGCGCTGCCTACGGTGGTGCCCGAGTTATCATTAGAGTCGAGGAAAACTAAGTTAAGGTGCCCGAGCAGTAATATTTGTGAGCCAGTTTTGGTGTCGGTGGGCAAGTTGTTGTTGCAAATCATCCTCTAATGTGGATACCTGCCGTGGTGGTCTATAGATCAGATGAATCTTTAGGGTGCATGAGGCAGATAGTGGGAGTTTCAAGGCGAGAAGTTCCGCTGAGGGGAATGGATAATGGGGGAATACTCTCAACCCAAGATCCATTTTGCTGATAATGGCGACACTGCCACCCTTGGAAACTTCTCCATCATGTCTAGTGATCGTATAGTTATCTGGGATAGCGAATGAGGGTAGTGGGCCTGCTGCAGCATTCTGCCAAGCCTCTGTTATAGCCCGGAAGTCCAGTTGGTTGGAGGTAATCGGGTCTGCCACATCTGGGGCATGAGCCACCAAAGATCTAGCATGGATGAAGGCGCCTTTAAGTGGGGGATAGTGTTCCTATGCTCGTTAGAGACGGTTGTGGCTTTTAAGGATGGGGAAGAGAGGGGTCCCCTTGATAGTGATGTTCTTACAAGGTTTCCTAATATTATCCTTGATGGTAGTGGTTCGAGCCTTGATATGTGATATACATATGGTTGTGTGGCTGTATGATAAGTTGAGTCTGGATCAGAGTCTAAAGTTTCTAGTTAATGTGTTGCAAGGTTGATTAGGTGTAGGTCGAGTTGCGAAGCGTTGGATCCATTGGATAGGTGAGATGGTCTTAGGCTCAGTAGTAGGAGAAGGGCTAATGTGTGTGTTTTTGCGCGGCTGTTGTGACCCTGCGGGCAAGAACTTGGTAGGTGCTATGGAGTCCGAGTGAGGTAATGTCTTCGACATAGATATGGAGACCCTGCTCTTGTTGGCTAGCAAGGCCAGGTCAGGAGTGGAGGTGGTGTTTGCGTATATCATGGTGCAAAGGAGGGTGGCTAGGACTTGTACGAATAATGTAGTTAGTGAGGACACAGGGGCGTTCGGTAGCAAGGTCCAAATACCCAACGGTCAAAAGTTATTTTTAGGCATGACAGCGCTCATGTATGGTTGGTTTGGTCTAGTGTGAGTGCACAGTGCAGATGAATAGTCTAGAGTAAGTTGAATGTGGGGGCAATCATGTGGACAAATGTAGCAGCAATATTCTTTTATAAAGTTTGCATGCTCGGCAAGTCACTCATTTTTTAGGTTGGGGCTAAGTAAGAAGGAGCAAATAGTATCAGACTATGGTATGCATGCAGGTAACAGGCAGTGAGTACAAGTAGCATATAATAAGCAGCGCACAGTAATTATGATAGCACGCTATATCTGTATTTATTATTCTAGGTCTCAATTACTAGTTTTATGACAAGATTAACGCAAGTCAAGGCTTAGCAAGGATGGTAAGCCATGATTCAGTAATATACATAACAAGTAGGGTAAACTTGTACAATAACGATATCTGTTGTTCACAGTTGCTACGGTCAGTTAAGGGAGACAGCTGGCAGTCGATGTGGACACAAAGTTTATATTTGCAAACACTAGACAGTTGTAAGATTATCAGATGTTTACGTTATAATACCATATGAATGCGGCTGATGTGATGCGCAAGTGGCACAGAGCTTGGCAGGAGTTTGTCTGTGGCGAAACGTAGCATAGTAAATAAGGTAAAGAAGAATCTGAAGTCAATGGGAAGTTCGGAAGCCGTTATGGTGTTAGTATAGGGAGGGAGCGCACTAATAGCCTCCCTGCGTGCAGGTGTCGATTTGTATTGTAAAAGTTGCAGGCACTGCTTACCTACGCCATGGTTGAGCAAGGTTAATGAGAGCAGTGGATCACAGCAGCAGTATTATTATGATCCTCAGGAGGCCACGGCACACTGACATAGCACGGACAGAGCGCAGACAGGGCGCAGACAGGGCATTTCTCTCAGGCCTTCCTTGATGGGCCAGCTTCCGCCTCCCGGCAGTAGTGATAGGCTAGATGTAGAAGCCTGTTGCTAGGCGACGCATACACAGCCTCGTTTCTTTCTGTCCATTTTGTTCTAATCTACTGCCCATCCCTTTGACACGCTGGGTTTCAATGGTGAAATCTCACAAGATCGTGAGCAAATCGGTTGGTTGGACCAAACTGCTCTACCCTCTTTCTAGGAGACTTAAATCAATGGTAGGGCAATAAAGTGGATAAAGAAGCCACTGAATTGGAACCCACCCCCCCCCCCCGCCCAGATTGGCTCTGCTGTGTAACATCCGAGCTTGTGTCTACAACCGGTGTTCTGCAGCCTGCCTCAGCCACTTTGGTCCCTGGTTGCTAGGTGATGCTGTGTTGCTGCAATCCGCCTGTTTGTGGGCGTTTTTAATCATAGTTGCGCATTTGACATTTCTGTGCCATGTGCTCAGCACAACCTCTTCACAATTGGCCGGTGCCCAAATCCCACCATGGTATTCACCTTTTTCCACAACTCATCTAACCGCTATCCCTGCTTATTTTATCGGAAACTACAACTCCCATAATTCCTTCCCACTTTATCTTGACAGCACTGCACACAGGGAGATGAGGAACAAGGTCAGAAACATTACCTCTACTGACTTGCATTGGCACTGTCCCTGTAATGAGGCCAGGCAGAGTCAGGCATGCAGTTCTAACAATGCACACCTGCTACTTGTTAATACTCCTTGTGATGATAAAAGGTGGCGCACACAGACACTTTCAGCAAGGCTGGGTACAAGGAACAGCGCTTTCGGGGCTGATGCAAACATGTCTGTGGAAGTTGGAAGGCCAACGGGCGGATCAGCAGTTGAAAGGATCAAGAGAAAGCCAGGCGAGACTTTCATGAAGCTGTAAGCGTTCTGAGAGTGAAACCGAGTGAGCGGGGTAAAGAAACCTTCAAGTTGCCAGAAAGCAGCCCGCAACCCTTCTGGGTGAATGGTAGAATTGGGGAAGAGCAGAGAAGGCATTGGCAACACTCTTGAGCTGCATGAATGAGATGAAAGGAAACCAATTAACCGATTTATGAGTTATCGAAGGCAGCAAAAGTCTGGTTTGTGTTAAGAGGAAAGTGACTAATTTGATAGTTGAAGGTTGCGTGTGTGCCAATAAAACGCAAATGGAAAGGACAATTGTTTAAAGGAAAGGATGCAATGTAACAGAATGGTCATATGAGGGGAAGTAGCACATTCAAAAGTCTCTGTGAAATGTTGATAGCTGAACGATATTGCAGTGGGAATCAAAGGAAAGAAAGTAACTGCTATAAAGAAAGAAAGTTGAATAAGAGGAAAGCGAAGTATGTGAACTCTGAATATTAATTTTATTAATTGTGCATTTGTTAGGCGCTTATACAAGTAAATTGTGTTAGAAAACGCCCACAGGGCAACAAGGAGGGAACATGGGATTGAAACAATTAATACAGTGGAGGATAGAGACAACCTTACTAGGCCTTGTGAGCATTCAGAGTGTGCAAGTGCAAAGAACGAAGAAGAGGGAAAGTGAGTGGATGGTAGGTGCTAGAGAGCCTGCGCTCGTGAGTGAGCAGCAGATGTAAGTGCTCAGTGTAGGAGGTGCTAGGGGGCGTTCAGCTGCAATGAAGGTAAGTGCAGGCCTACAATGGCATAGACTAGTAGGCGCCAAGGCAAGTGTTGTGTGTAGGCAAAGACTGAAGGGGATTGGGTGTGGCAGGTCAGGTCCCTGAAGCACACACTTGCGTTTCAGGGCTACAAGTTCAGAGTCGTACTAGGCGCTACGTTTAGAGGCAGGTTTCAGGTGGATCCTCATGACTGGGGCAAGAATGTCCAGAGTGTTAGTAATGGCCAGATTGAGGCTGCCGAGAGCAGAATCACAGGTTGAGTCTTGGGTGGGTGTAGGGGATGAAGGTGGAAGTGAAGGCAGCAGCCGACACGGGTTTCATCGGACGGATGTAGTGAATGAGGTTGGCAGGGCTTGGGAAGGTGTGGTCAGTGGGCTGAAGGGACCCAGGTGGGAGGAGAGAGTGTGGTTTTACCAGGAGAGAGGAGTGACCAGTGGGGTGGGGCGGGGGGAGATCAAAGTGGATGAGGGCTTCAAGAGCTTTTCCAGCCGAGTACGTTGGACCAGAAGGTAGAATGGAGAGGGAGAGCGAGGTGCAGAGGTTATGGAAGAGTGGATGCAGTGATAGAGGAGTCCAAATGGATGTTGAAATCACCCAACAGTAGGAGTTTAGAGATGGTTGAGAGGCGAGAGGAACTGGGTGGTACAGTCAGGGGGGGCCTGTAGATAGTGGAAATGGTCAGAGAGGAGGAGGAGGAAGAGATTATCAACTTTGCACTTTGAGGCCTATGGGCGAGTAGCGCTTTATAAAAACTATAAACAAACTAAAAATAACTTGCAAACCAGACTCTGAAAGGGTGAGTAAGGCAGGGTGTGTGAGGGAAGAAGTGACCCACTCAGGGAGAATTAAGGCAACCCCCCCCCCCGCCAGCACAGATAGGGTGGGGCTTGGAAATGATCTTGTAGCCATAGGGGATAAGGGAGTCAAAAAGCAGTGACTGAGCTGGCATTGAACCACGTTGCAGTGAGTGCGAGGATGTTGAGGTCAATGTCTTCAAGAAGGAGGCAGATGTCGGCGGAGAGTTTGTTGGCTGAGCGAGCGTTAAGTGTGGCTAGATGAAGGTGGTCTCCGTATTTAAAGGTTTTCTGAGGAGTACAGGGGCATGGTACACCAGTCGGAGGGGGACGGACAGAGAGAGAGAGTGGACAGGGGAGAAGCAAATGTGGGTAGGAGGTTAATGAGGAATGGCAGGCGCCAGTCAAAGAGAAGGAGGTTGGGTGGAGGACCCTGAACCAAGATGGTGCCTGTGTGGTGAACAATGATACACCAGGATGATGAGGAGCCCGCCAAGAAGACTTCCCACTAGGTTCCACCATTAATGGAAGAGGATGTGAAAGGGGAGAGAGTGGCGATGAGTCCATAGATCTGGGGAGGGGACAGAGAAGAGTATATCCGAGAAGACCTGTCTGGAATTTGCACTGAAATAGGTGTCTGCGATGGGTTTTTTGTGCTTTTTCCTTCTAGACTTTGTGAGAGAGGGAGGGTATGTAAAAGTGTAGCAGTTGGAGAAGATAGGAGAGATGGATAATGTTGAAGGAAAGGGAGCGGTTAGTTCAAAAAGGCACACAAGGACTCAAAATACAATGCAGACTGAGTGCAAGATGTTAAAAAACACACAGATTCGAAAATTCAGAAAAAGGTGAGTAAATTAGGTGAGACAAGGACGACAGTGAGATGGGCACAAGTTTGGATCAGAGTTGTTAGTGGAGGAGGCGGTGGAAGAGTTCAGCCATGACTCACGGCTCAGTCTACAGAGAGCTTGGCGGTGCAGAGGCCCATGTTTGTGTGGGAGCCAGATACATCAGGAGGCTGCTTCATAGTTATGCCAAGAGGGCAAAGTATATGAACGTTGGAAAAGGCCAAGATGGCAGACTAAAGAGAAGAACTACTGGTACAAGAGTTTGGTGTTACAAAATAAGGAAGATTGTGAACTAAAGAATTGTTTAAAGAGAGGTCGAAGTGGTCATGCAGAGCTCTATGTAAATTACTTGCAGATTCGAAAGTCTTCGACCGTGAACTAAGATAAAACATGCACATGAGAAAGGGAACCCCGCACAACTGTGTGATAAAGTGAAAAGAGACAAGCTCGAGCCCGACAGAGGGAAGCCTGTGTAAAGTGATTGAACTACCAGAAGTTTCAAGCCCAAGACTGAATTGTTAAATCGTACCAGTAAGCCAAAGTGTGCAAGACTGATAGAACAAGGATAGGTGGATGGCACAGTTCTAAGAAACTCTCTAGACCCCGTGGAGCTGAACCTGGGGAAGGGAGTGGTTACTGAAGCCTGACATTTCTTTTGAGACACTATTTTCCTTTTCGATTCCCTTAAAACATTTGCCATTTTGAAAAGGAGGGCAAGGTTAGGTTTTCTTAGTGAAGGCCTTTTTATTCTGACCAGACTGACTTGGACGCGTTTGTTATTTGTTTAATGGTTGAGACTACTCCTATTCTAGAGTTAGGGCCAGTTAGAAATTCTACCAACCCAACTAAAATATTAAATAAAGGATTTTGAAACTTGTATCCATTGTGTATGTGTCTACTGCTTGATACCATGCCTTCCTTACACACCCATATTACTGAAATCACTGGGGCAGCCCACTGCCTGTTGCAGCCCCTGCAGCAAAGGACCAGAGGCAAAGGACAGCACCAGAAGCAGCTCCTGACCATGTTGGCCAGTGTTAGCCTGGGGACCGTCAGCGACAGATAAGGTAGGCGAGGTCTGGACAGAGGGACCAGCAATCACTGTTGCCCTTTACACTGTCTGACCCTATCCTATCTTAACTTAACCATTCTCTATTAGCATTCAGTCTGATTGTGTACGTTCGCCACACCTCACATTTAGCCCGATTGTATAAGTTAGTCTGATGGTGTTGGCCAGACTTCTCGCATTTAGATAGATCGTGTTGGGCAATAATATCGCCCCTCTAGACAGACTGACTAGGGGACAATCTCAAAGTGTTACCCCATTAACTGTTGTGCCCCTCACTTGGCCTCCCTCCTATCCAGGTGCCCCAGGTCTAAAGTTGCTCCATTTATTGTTGTGACCCTCTACCGAGGTGTTCCAAATCAAAGTGTAATTGCTTTGTGTTACTGGTTGCTACATTCACTGTGGTGCCCCTACCGAAATCAAACAGATATTGCATTGACTGCTCTGACCCTCTTTAGGACGTTCTCACTCTATCCAGGTGCCCCAAATCTAAGTTTGCTGCATTTACTGTGGTGACCCTCTACCCAGATGTCCTAGATCAAATAGTTATTTCATTTACAGCTCTGCCCCCCCTTTAGGCCTTTCTCTTCCTCTACCAAGGTATTCCAGATCAAAGAGTTACTGCATTGAATGTTGTGCACCCCTTAAGCCATTCTCCCTCTATCCAGGTGCCACAGGTCTAAGATTGCTGCACCTACTGTTCAAACCCACCACCCGGCTGTACCAGACTGAAGTACAGTTGAGTTGACTGTGCCCCTATTTGGGCATTCCCCCCTGTCCAGTTGTGACTGCATGGACTGGTGTGTGCCCTTTGAGCCCTCTCGCTTCTAGACCGATGTCTAGAGCCAAGGCATTACTGCATTGACTGGTCTACCCTTCTTTGGGCCCACCAGCTCTGGCCAGGTGTGGTTGCATTGTGTGTTGTCCCCTTAAACCCCTCCATTTATGCAGCTGTCCCAGGCCTAGATGTTAATGCAGACTGCTGGAGTCCATCCCCCCCGCCCCCGCCCCGCCAAACAATCCCTGGCAACTAGGTTAAAGGTCTTTGAGCAATCGTCGTCTCTCACACCAGACACCGCCCCCCACCAGAGGTGCGTACATCGGAGCCAGAAGGAAAAGACCACTAAAATGAAAGAACTGCAAGGGTATGCTACCCCTGGTTCAACAACCAAAACCAAAAGAGCAACAAACCAACCGAACCACGAAGGCCCTCAAACCAAGGGCCGAACTGTCCACAACCTCACCAATTACAAGCAGCACCCAACCAAAAACAGCGAAGACCAAGACCTCAAGGACCAGGAAACACTAATCCAAAGAGGACACTGAATCAAAGGAATGCAACACACAACCTAAACATCATGCCTCACCAGAACAAAGACCAAAAAGCCAGAACAGACAACCGAAATATTAAGAAAACCCAAACTGCTTGGGAAGCTACTGACCAGCATGATAACCCTGAAACTCCGACAAACAGGGCATTAAACATCCCAGATACCCCGAATAGACATACAAAGAACTCTCCACATACAACTGCAGCAAGCAAAAGCGACCCAAAAACAAACAGACAGCCAACAAACGTTATGAATACAGACCCCACCAGGTCACCAAACGAAACTAAAAATCCACCTCAACCCGGTCTACAACATGGACAATACCCCAACCAGAATCTAGGACAAGTTTGAATCCATCACCCTCTACACGCCCTAACATCACGAATGGAACAGATGGGTACCGTCACAATTTAGCACCCCGAACGAATCGAAAGCAACCAACCCTGCCATAAACTTCAGTCTACTTGACTAAGAGACTGATTACCAAAGAACCAACCCGCCCAACAGGTTCAATCAGGAGAAGAAAAAACCCAACAGACACCACGCCGGGCCAAATCAACAATACAAACAACAACCTGAACAGAAAAATCAAACAAGATACACAGCAGCCTTCTCAATGTCAGACCCATGGCAAAACCCTCAACAGAAATCCATCACCTAAGCGAAGTAGGCACAGACATGCTCCTTCTCACAGAAATCTGGTCATCAGACTGGTTCTAAAGCATCGCGAACTAAGCAATATCGGACAAGTATAAATCGCTAACCGAGAAAAACCGAAGGAGTAATCGCAATCATCACAAGTCATCACAACTAATGCAGAGGACTATGAATCCCTCCTCATCAAGAGTGAACTCAACGACCAAACCAACATAGTATTCTTCTTGATCTACAGACCACCTTCTTACAACCCTAACTTGCAACAAAACTAGCGGACGAGGACGCCATGCTATCAACCCACCCCAACAACCTAGCCATACTGGGAGATTTCAACATATGGTTCGATAAAAGAAAGCAAGCCCACAGCAAACTCACACTGCGCACTCCTGGAAATTTTGCATTTCAAGCAAATATTAAATGGATCCTTCCACAACGCCTGACATACCCTGGATGCAATTTTCCGCAGGGAAGGACTTTGGCATCCGTGCCACCTACATCAATGGTATGGAGCAACCACTAGTTAATACTATTCTACATCACATGCCATACCCGCCTACCGGCCGGGAAGAACATACTATATGCCAGCAAAAAAAGAAACTGGAAGAACCTAGACCTAGGTGGCCCAACCAAATTTTCTAGACTCAACCCCCACTCCACCAAGCGAAATGGAAGCCACCGAAACAACCATTAACAGCAGAAGACAAGCTCAACCACTGGATCACCAAGGCACTAGACCAACTGGCACCAGATAAACATTCAAAGCAACACCTGAACTGGCAGCAAAATGGTTCACAGAACTGAAAACTAAAAAAAAAAAAAAAAAACGCAAAATGAAAAAGATTGGAGAGAACAATACACCAGACAAACCAAATAAATTACCAAAGAAAGTATACAAATCAAATCCAAAGCGAAAAAGTTCTGCTACGCCACAAGAATAGAATCAGCGAACAGAAAAAAACTCCACAGAAATAACTCAAAATCAGAGATTAAAAAAAACCTTCATCCTGCAAGAATTTGATCACCCCGACAAAAGCACTTTGTGACATCACAAACCATCTGAGAACAAAAATAGACAATCCAGGAGACCATCACTTCAGCTCAAGCAAATACAAACCACGATTGGCGGACCAGAGACACTGGGTGAAATACAAACTACAGCAAAACTCACCTGCCTAGATCCAATTACAGAAGAAACCTTCGCCACACAGATCAAGGACACCAACTTTGCAGGATCCCCAAGGAAAACCTGCCCCCTCATACCCCCCCAGACATCTTCAAGGAATCCTCAACCACAGAACCCTGGCTACACATTTCTGGAACCTAATGAATCCATTACTCGAGAGACATAGTACCGTCCGCCTTCAAATCATCATACATTAAAGCACTGATAAAAAAGGAATCAAAGCGTAGAAGAACCGAGCAACTACAGAACGATATCCAACCTGCCCTACACAGCAAAATCCTGGAGAAGCGCATGTACAAAATCCTTTTTAAATACATCGAAACAAACAGAGTACTCGACCGGTCACAATTGGCACAATCAGCTATGTAACACTGATATAAAAAGATGATTGAATGTGGCATACAGGAATGTGAACTAAAGTGGCTAACTTCATTCCTAACCAAACAAACCTGCCTACCACTGTTCATCGCAAACACCAAAAATATATCCTGATGGAGTCCCTCAGGGATCCAGCCTCTCCCCCGTAGTATTCAACATGTACATGTTCCCACTGATGTAAATCATTCGAACCCACAGAGTTACTGCCTACAACTACGCAGACGACACACAACTGATTGTGAAAACTAGAACCCAGGAACAAAACCACAGCCTCAACAACTGTCGCACAGACATCTACAACTGGATGACAATGAACAACCTTAAGCTGAACCCAACAAAAAAGGGAAATAATGTTTTGAACCGCAGGATTCGACGGAGGGAACCCACAATTGGACTGGCCGGTCAGCATGGGAACGCAACCAGCCTCTACTGATGTAAGAAATAACCTAGGAATACTCATGGACAACGGCCTATTGCTGTAACCGCAAGTGCGAAGAAATGCTTCATCCTCCTACGACTGCTGATTGGATTACTCCCCTGCCTCTTCTCCGACAAAACCCTCACAATCATATCCCTGATACTCACAAGAATGGAGTACGCAAACAGCCTCTACCTAGGAATGCCGGAAAGGCTTACCAAAAACTCCAAAGGGTGCAAAATACAGCAGCCAGGATCCTACTAAGACTAAACAGAAGAGACCACATCACTCCAGCACTGAAAAGCCTACACTTGTTACCAGTATTTTTCATTTTATTTTATTGTTAATTTATAACGTGCTTAATTCCAGCGAGTGGTTTCTAGGCGTGGGATCGGGGTTCGAACATGACTTGCGCTGTGTTGTCTTGCTTCCAAGACAAGCGTGTTGCCCCCGAGCAATAGTAAAAAAGCACATCAAATTCAAAGCTCTCTGCATTGCCAACAAAGCCCTACACACAAAAGGAGCGGAATTCCTCCAAGACGAGATTACCTGTTATCGGCCGAGAAGGGAACTAAGATCCGGCAACGACCTACAAATACAGGCTAAACGCTACGAGAAAAAGAAATTCGGTGGAACTGCATTCACACGTCTAATTGCTAAAATTTGGAACATGCCCCAAGAAATTTGAACCACAGAAGACCACTTTACCTTGAGGAAACTGCTCAAAACCTGGCTATTCAGCAGACAATGACAACCTCGAAGGGACACCAGGAACACCACCACCACAGAAACCATCAATGTGGTGCGAGGCAAGGGTCATCTTGTCCACCTGTATTTGTTTCCCTGCCACCCGCAGCACCATACTAGATAGTATCCAGCTTCGACTTTCCTTTAGCATTGTAATTTTCTTTTTTTATTAATAAAAACTTTTAAACTCTCCTTTCAAAGCAAACTATGGGGCAAGCATTCAGTATACTGGATCCAGCCCTGTGCAATACTGACTGTATCCAACTACACATAGCCTTGCATTGAAAACTGTTTTCAGAGCCTTTTTAATCATATGCATTTACTTGTGTCCATTCATGCAGCTAACAATTATATTTTACAGACCTTTGTTTCACTAATATCTTACTTACTGCTGTATTGTTTTTCATTGTATGTCATGGGGACCCATCACTTCTGGTGACATTAAAAATACTAGTACGAGAGGCCACCAGGGGGCACGCAGGTGATGGCAGCCTGAGCGTTGCTCTCCCGCCGTACTACGGCCGTTGAAGGGGATTGAGCCCCCCCCCCTGGACTCCCCCAGCGGCAATGCAGTGCCGGATCGGCTGCTGGACCCCCCCCCGTGCCTCCTTTGCTCGAAAGAGTGGACTCTGGGGGCAACGGGAAGCCGGAGAACGGGCTCCACGGCACAAGGTGACGGAGCGAAGGGAGGGCCTGGAAGGGTGATCCCCTTGGCCGTGGACCCGTAAGCGCGGGCGTTGCCCGGTAAGGCGGGGGACTCCCATCGGAGTGTTGGGCCCACGCGGAGAGCCCTCCGCCCGCCACCGCGGGAAGACACGGAGACCTGGGACATCGGTCCCGAAGCAGGACACGAGCGGACAGAAGCACCGTGGACGGGGCTACCGTAGCGGTAGAGCCTGGGCGCGCGTCCCACAAACCCCCCCCGGTGAGGAGAACTGGTGGTGGCGGGACGAGCCTGGGGTGGACCCTGCCGCCCAGTGGAGGGGAATCCAGAGCAGCCCAGTGACGGCGACCCCGGTACCCAGACGGGCCGCGGCGGGTGCTGTGGGAGGCCCGCCCTGGGCCAGTGCAGCGCGGCGGGGCCGGAGACGAGGCGATACCTGGGGAGAGTGGGTGGCCCCCTCCCCCCCCCCCTGTGAAAGCCCCTCTCGAGGCCTGTGCCCGAGGAAGAGACAGACGACGGCGACAAAGGTCGAAGACCCGGAGGGCTTCCAACCCCACAACCCCTTCCCGCGAGAAACTGAGGAGCAACGCCGCCACGCCAACAGAATCAACTGGCGCTCACATCTGGTAGGTGGAGGCCCATGCGTTAGTTTGCAGGGCGTGTGCCCACATGCAGCCCCCCAGGATTTAACAGGACAGGTCCCGCCTGAAGGTCCCCTCCCACCGTATGGGCCCATCTGCGGGTCTTACTCCGGCTCCCGCCACTTGGCCCCGGGGGGCAATCCCTTCGGCCCTGAGCCAGTGGTGGACAACGAAGCAGGTACGTGAAATGACCGTATGAACTGGCGGGAGACCCTGCAAACCTTTCGCTACGTGGGGGCTGGTGACAACAACGAGGACCCTATAAACCACGGGAGCATGGCCCATTCGGAAGCCCCGACACATTCCTCAGCAGCTATGGAGAGGGGATTTGCATCCATACTCCAGGAGATCCGGGTTATGCGATCTAACATTGCACAGAAACTGGAAAAAATGGACAACAGGGTGGACAAGATGGAGGACAGGCTCTTGCAGGTGGAGACCTAATAGTCGACCTCAGCTACTCAGGAGGTGCAAATGGATATGCGGCTGGCGGCCCTGGAAAAGAGGGACGAGGAAAGGGCCAGACAAATGGACAACTACGAAAATAGGGAAAGGAGGAACAATCTAAGATTTATTGGGGTTCCCGAGGTGGAGGGGGGAAACGGAGAGAGACTTAATCCGTGTGGTGCGAGACATAATCACCCTCTTTTTCGCTGAAGAGATGACCACGGAGCTGACATTTGATCATGTGCACAGAGCGGGCGGAAGGCCCCCGCTCGATCCTCGCACGATTTCACTATTATACAGACAATGCGAAGGTCCTGGAGGAGGCAAGGAAAGCGGGGGTGATTTCCTACTACAAAGCAGAGATCTCAATATTTCAAGACCTCTCCGCCTACACCTTGGCGAAGCGGAGAATGTGCCGCCCCCTCACGCAACTGTTGAAGGATAAAGGGGTGCACTACAGATGGGGGTACCCATTCTCCTTGACCTTCGAATACATGGGCCAACGGACGTCGTTAATCACAGAAGAGGATATAAAAGGGGCCATTCAGGATGTGATGGAGCCTACCCCCAGAAGAGGCCCGGTGGGCCCGGCAGAGATCGGGGAGGGGGCCTCGGACCTTCCTGAGTCCAGGAGGAGGAAAACCGGCTCGAGAAAATACAGGAAGCTAAACACCCCACCGTCTGTGAGGGAGGGGGAGCGCAATGACTCAGAGGACTGAGGATCGGGGTGACTCGTCCACTTGAGGAACGGGATCCGACACAATGATGGTCCGGATGAATAAAGATTCCCCCAGAACAGCAAGTAAGATGGGGGTGACGGTGGGGGAAGAAAAAGAGGGGGGGGGCTCATAACAAAGAGCTTGGATATGAGTGCCCGGTCGGGAAGGGCAGACTGGTGGTCCGGCCTAATGCCAGGAATGGCGGAACTAATTGGCTGGACGCCGGGGAGGGAGGAGGGGGTGACGAAGTTAGTTGGGGGTTTCTTGGTGGGGAAGGGGTTTGGGGAAGGTCCAAATAATGTCCAAACAGTGAGACTAAGTGAGCGAAAAGGGAATAGTGATACTAAGCAGGTGCCCAACAGATCTGGTGACCTAGATTGCCAACCGACCCTGGGAGTGGGCAACCTGAATGTGCGGGGCTTGCACACCCCCAACAAGAGGTCCCTGGTTTGCCGAGAATTCAGGGTGCGGGGGAAGGAACCCAAAATGAGAGGGGGGGGGCATAGGGGAGGTTTTCCATGCATCCCACAAGGGGAAGAAAAGAGGGGTGGCTATCCTGGTCACCAGGGGTGTCCGCTTTACTAGCTAAGCCACCCTGCAGGACCCCGAGGGCCATTTTCTATTGGTGAGGGGCACCTTACAAGGATCCCCCCTGACCCTGGCAGTGGTGCATGGTCCGAATGATGGCCAGGCCCAATTCTGGGAGGAGGTAAAGGAGAAGCTTAAGCTATTTGTACGGGGCATGTTGGTGGTAGGGGGAGATTTCAACATGGTGCTGGACCCATCTTTGCAGAGGAAGCAGGTGGGCCCCCAGAACCCCAGACACGCGGATGAGTCCATGGCGCGAACCTTCCGGAGGGTGAATGAAGAGCTGGGCCTGGTAGACTCAATTCAGTCCCCCAGAACAGGAATCCCCTCTTTTTCATACTACTCTGCCACCCATGCCTCGTTTTCAAAAATAGATTAGATTTTGGTGGACGAAACCCTTCACCCGTATGTTGCAGGGTCGATCCCGTACCCTGGTCGGACCATGACATGGTGGGGGGTCACAATATCGGGGGGATGGCGTAAAGAACGCAGAGGCTGTTGGAAATGCAACAATGCCTTATTAAAGGACGAGGTTCACGGCCAAGAGATTGCTGACGCCATAACAGAATTCTTTGAGCTAAACGACAATGGGGAAGTGGGTACACACACGCTCTGGGATGCCTTTAAGGTGACCCTACAGGCTCTTCTTATCCAAAAGGGTGCACTGGTAAAAAGGGTGAGAGGCACTGCAAAAATCGCCCGACTCCAGCCAGGGGGCCGCCCTGGAGGATTACAGGCTCCAGCTAAAGGACTTACTTCTCCACAAAAAGGAGAGAAGTCTTCAGATGGTCAAGCAAAAGTATTATGAAAAAGGGGACAAAGCAGACAGGATCCTGGCCTGGAAGCTGAGGGAGGTCCAGAGGAGCAGAATGGTGAGGGACGCTCAGGGAACTCTGGGTTGCGAGTCTTCCCATATTGGAGTGGCCTTTCGCCGATATTATGAGACCCTGTATTCATCCGAATACGACGGGGAACTGCACTGATAGAAGATTTCTTGAATTCAATCCAACTCCCTGCTTTGTCTAGGGAGATGTCTGAGGGTCTGGAGGGGCCAGTGACCGAGGAAGAGGTGGACAAGGCGATAGGCAGCATGAAAGTGGGAACCTCCCCGGGAATGGCAGGTTTTCTGTTTATTTTTATAAAAGATTCCGATGCTCCTTAATCCCCCTACTTAGTGAAGGTTTTCAACTCCATGGTAGAGGGGGGAAACTCTCCCCGAATCCATGATGGGGGCTATCATCGCGGTGTTACACAAGGAGGGGAGGGACCCCGCAGAGTGTGCATTTTACCGCCCCATATCATTGCTAAATATCGACGTTAAGATTCTGGCCAAGGTGGTGGGGAGGCGGATGGAGGAATACTGCCAAAGTTAGTCCATGGGGGATCAGGTGGGCTTCATCAGGGGAGGCAGGGTTCGGATAACATACGTAAGACCATAGATCTATTCCACTTCGCGCAACAGTCGGAGCTTAACGCAAGTGTCCTCTCCTTAGATTCGGAGAAAGCGTTCGACAGGGTCGAATGGCGGTATATGGATCTCTTCCTGAGGAAGATGGGTTTCGGGGCCCACATTATGAGCTGGGTAACGGCCCTTTACAGAGCTCCCACGGCAAGGGTCCAAGTGAATGGGGAGTTGACCGATGCCTTCCCCCTCTCTCGAGGGACAAGACAGGGGTGCCCACTCTCCCCTCTGATATACGTCCTCATGATAGAAGCCTTGGCTATAGCGATCAGAACACATCCAGGAATTAAGGGGATAAGAAGGGGGAGGTGGAATTAAAACTCTCCCTATTTGCAGATGACATTCTGGTCTACTTGGTAGACCCTAGCTCCTTGCTCCCCCCTCTGCTGGACCTGGTGACTGAGTTTGGACGCTTTTCGGGCCTGAAAGTCAACGCCTCGAAATCGGTTCTGCTCCCTAGGAGACCCCGGGACCCGGTGCTAGACCCCTTGGACAGGCTTCACGGGATTGAAATGGGGAAGGCTGAATTACAATACCTGGGGGTTCTCCTCACACGGGACCTAACTAAACTGGCCACTGCGAACTACGACCCCATAATAACAGGGATCACATTAGATCTGAGGAGGTGGGGTAGGATGATCCTCTCTTGTTATGGCAGGATGACGGCGGTTAAAATGAACTTTTTGCCACGGCTCTTATACCTTTTTACAACCCTTCCGACCAACGTCCCAGAGAAGGCTTTCAGGGTTCTACGGAACGCTTTCCAGGACTTCATGTGGCAGGGGAAACCCCCCCCCCCCCCCCCCCCCGAGGACCAGGAAGGCCACGCTGACGTTGCCAAGGGAGGAGGGAGGATTTGGGTTGCCAGACCTCCACCTGTATTTCCGTGCCGCCCAGCTGCGGGTACTCTTGGAACACATGAAGGAAGGAATGGGGACGTACTGGTCGTACCTGGAGGATATGGACATTCACCCCCCTGAAGGTCCGCGACCTGTTGTGGGCTCCATGAAGAACAATCCCGAGTCATTTGAAAACCCACCCGACCTTGGGGGTTCTCTGGGACATTTGGAAGGAAGGGCCTCAGACAGCGTATCTCACTACATGGCCGTCTCTGATGACCTCCCTCTGGGGCCACCCCCTCAACCTGGGTAGCAAAGGGTTTAGGTCCTCCCAAGCCTGGTCGGATAAGGGACTGGAGTGGGCGGGGCAGATGTTCAGGGAGGGTGAATTCCTGCCTTATGAGGAACTAAGGGACACGCTCGGCCAGGGATCCCTATCCATCTATGAGTACCTCCGCCTAAAGGGCATTCTATGTGACCAGTCATGGGGCCCCAATCTGAGTAGACAGTTAATTCTTTTTGAGAAGCTCATAGATACGGCGACCTTGAGGAAGGGGGCGGTATCTTGCATGTATAAAATCCTCAACACGTACGACCTCCAGGGAAGGAGAAACTTTCGCAAGTTCTGGAATGATCTGGGGGGAGAGGAGATTTCAGAGGACTCTTAGTCCAGAATATTCAAAATTGCCTTCCATGGGAACCTATTCACCGCCGATATGGAACACAACTTCAAGGTACTGCAGGGGTGGCATAGGGACCCAGTGAAATTATCTAAGATGTTCCCGGCGGTGTCCCCGTTGTGCCCGAGGGGATGTGGTCAAGCAGGCTCCAGGAGCCATATGTGGTGGCACTGTCCAAAGGCTCAAGTGTACTGGGGGTTAGTGAGGGACTGGATGGCGGAAGTGATAGAGGAACTCTTACCTCTAAATCCCCTGACAATGCAACTGGGCCTCCCCCCGGAGGAAACGGAACTACACCGATACCCAAGGATGTGGGAGACAATGTTGCGGGCGGGTAGAGTGGCCCTTGCACAAAAATGGAAAAGCCTGGAGCCCCCTTCCAAGGGAGATTGGATGAAAAAGGTAAAAAACATGTTTGTGATGGACAAACTGACTGCCATGGTGAACAATGACACTGGCTCATTCCTCACAAACTGGTACGGAGTACAACAATCCTGGGGATGGGAGGTCCATTGAATCCTGGGTGGGGAACTCGAACTCAACGGGGCGAATCAGACAGAGCTGTGCTACAAAGGACAGGGATGCCCGGTACCCGGGGCAAGGCGGCTTCAGGCCCATCAGAGTTACGGGCACTAGCTGCATCACATCCGAAGAGAGGGAGAGTACGTTAAGAGTCTCCCGGAACAACAGACTTGGTTTGGACACGGGGTCGGGAGGGGTGGGCACAAGTTGGGGTGGTGGGGTAGGGGGGTGGACGGGTTTGGGAACGTTTAAATACTGTTTTGTAAACCTGAATAAAAATTGAAGTTTAAAAAAAAATAAATAATAATATTAGTACAGAATTGCTAATCAAATAGGTCTGCCAATCAAAATCTTAATTAGCAAACTGCTAATCAATTTTTTAAAATGCATTTATACATTGGGCATTAACTATGTATTCTATTTCGTATTTGAAAACTTATATAGCGGATATCCACAAGGGAACCGGGCAAAAAAGATTGCATCTGGGCACAAATGTTAGTACGGAAACAGAAAACAGCATGGTCCACTATATTTAGATGAAAAGATGAGTTTTCCGTTTTTTTCTGGACTTGGTGTTCGGAAGTTCATGGGGGAGAGCACTCCACGCTCTTGGCCCTGCATAAGGGAAACCGCCATCACCCCGAGTCGCAGAATTCGAATGAGGTACCACCAAAAGCCTTTGCTGCAAACGCAAATAGCGTTCTAAGTGATTAGGCTGCGATTTTTCACACCAAGTATTTCGGGGCAGTCCCTTGAATGCAACCTAAGACCAAACAGAGTGTCTTAATCAGAACCCTCTGTTGTACGGGCAACCAGTGGAGATCCCGATGAGGTTGTGTAATATGTGAGCGGCGTAACAATGACGGCTGAATTCAATGCAACCTGCAAACGCTGGATGTGCTTCTTCAGAACTCCTATTAGCAGAGCATTACAATAGTCTAGCTTTAACCAAGGCACGTTCTTTAGATGAGATCAATGGTAATAACGGTTTTACCAATCTAAGTTGATAACATACAGACTTCACTGTATCATTATCTGCAAGTTGCAGCTTCAATTTGCCTGCCAGGTACAGCCAAGAATTTTTACCTTTGAGGCAAATGTAGAGGCCTCAAATAGCTCAGGACAAGGCAAATGTGATTTTTTGCCCGTTTTTTCTTAGGGCCAAACAAAATGATCTGTTTTGTTTGGGTTGAGCTGGAGCTTATTAGCAACCATCCAGCTCCTGATTTTACTGGCACATGCAAGCACAGTGGCTTCCAAGGGTTCATTTACCCACACACAAATCTGTGGGTCATCGGCATAAGAACGCTAGAGCAATCCGAATTCAGCAAACATTTCCATGAAAGGGCGAATATAAAAGTTGAACAGCAACAGCGACATTGAGGAGCACAGGGGACTCCATATTTAACTGCCAAAAAATCTGAGATGAAGGTCCCCAGTTTAACCTGTTGGAATCAGTCATTTAAAAAAGAAGTGAAACATTGTAGTGAAGCATTGGAAACCTGGGCCGTAGCAGAAAGTCTTGATACAAGTATCTCAAAATCTACTGTATCAAGGTCATTCCAGACTGACAGTAGTAAGCACTGATATAAAGGTAATACCTGGACAAACAAATTGCAACAGCTGGACAATTGCAGGAGCATGTGGACATGGGATTTCAGTACCTTGCAAATGCCTACCTAATAGCTCAAGCCTTGGCTTTCTCATTGCTTGTTTTTAAACAGGACTTCAGACACAAATCAAGTGGTTGAAGGCACACTTGGTTAAGAAATTTGTATTACACCAGTAGCCATTTACAACTGCAATTAAGCCATTAACTCTCAGCATACTGCCTAGAAAAAACACTTGCAAGCAAAAGTTTGATGTTACTGCTTGACTGAGCGCACACAAAAGAGATCCCAGGAAGGTACAATTTTGGCCATGGAGGGAGGCCAGGTAGTGGGTGGGAACTGCCATAGGGGATAGCAAGGCCATGGGCAGACAATGGCTGGGTCAATAACCAAAAAACACCCACAATTTGTGTGACGGTGAATGGGGCACTATAATGGGCGGGGCACTGCCCTTGATCAAGTGAATTGATATTAGTCCTGCTGCGTGTGCAAGGGTTTGCTTGGGACGGTGCCCTTCTGTCCCTGGTTGGGTGTATGACAATTTTGGAAGTGATGCGCTGGGCGTTTAGATTGATTTGAGAGTGCGATCGCTCTAATAATAATGAAACCAGTTCTTTTCAAGGCAATTTGGATATGGTAAAGATTGCTCGGTGACAGTGTCAATGATAGTGGAAGCCGCAAGGGCGAGTGAGTCCAACCCGACTCCCCAGCATTCAGATCACCTACAGCTATGCACACCCACTAACACAGCAGGCCCAGCGCCAGTTGGGACTGTCTGCCCAAGGAGTTCTCTGCAGTCACCTCATCTTAAATCCTAAAACACTTTAAATTAAGCAGGTATCCGTGACTTAATCTGCTTACCAAGCAACTTTCACTTTATCCAAATTGCATTGAAAATGACCCAGGAGGATGTCGACTGCACAAATAAATGTAGGTTGCACCCACTCAAACATAACTCGTTTCATTATTAATAGAGGTCGTGCTCTCAGATCAACACACAAGTTATTTGTCTTTTTGCATGTCATTTTCCTTCAACCTCAACGCAATAGTTTCAGCATACAGATGGAATTCGGCTGTTTTTTCCACAATCCCGGTTCTCAAATCAAGGTGTTTCCATTTACTGTTTCCCCAATTTAGGCATATTTTCCCACTACAGCTTCTTCCTATTTCAGGTGTTTACCCCTCCAGCACTGTGCTCCATTTCTAGGTGTTTCCTCACAACTGCTGTGATCCGATTCTAGACGTTTTCCCCCAATGCTGCTGTCCCAAATTCTAGGTGTTTCGCCCTTTAGCACTGTGCTACAAACCTAGGCGTTTCCACACTAATGCTGTGATCCAATCCTAGGTGTTAACCCTCCAACCCAAAGTACTCCACAACTAGGTTTGCCACTCGAATGGTACCCCGATTTAGGTGCTCCACCACCACTGCTTTGCTCCGATCCTAGCGTCCTTAGCTCCCCCAGCTTGCCCAGGCCCAGACCCACGCCCCAAAACCTTCATCAAAGGCCTTTCCACCAAAGTTATCCTCGGCTACATGGGCTAAACAGTATTCACTACAACCACCAGGATCCCGGATCTCTACCACACAAGTCACCCAGCACTGTGCAATTCTCCTCTAACAAGCCTCCGCAACAGAAGAGAGCTGCCCCACAACCACCACCGAGGACCACACACCCAGAACAGCGAAACCAGACTGGGCCATAAAGGAAAACTGGTAAAATGATTGAACCACAAGAACTGGAGCCAGTGGTTCCAAACCTCATCAACTACAAGTAACAAATAAGCACAAACTAGACTACAATCTGTAAAGAGTCAAACACCAAGGACCAGGAAACAAACCAACCCTAAGAACTCCTGCTCCAAGAAAGTAGACCCACAACTCAAACACCATGCTTAGCCACAAGACAGACAAAGAAGCCAGAATGGAAAACAGAAATAAGAAAGTCAGGTCAGCCGCACATAAAAGTGCTTATCAGCAAGATTTCACAACTCTGAAACCCTGGGAAGAAAATGCCAAACAGACAGAGGACACATACAAAGAAGCAAGCAAAGAGACTAAATCGATTGCTACCTCTCCACATAAGACTGCTTTGCAATCGAAGACTTCCTACCAGCAAAAAATCCACAGACCAGAAGCAAAACAAATCCAGACCCCATTGAGACGCGTACCAACCGCCTTCAAATCAGCATAGAAACTACTGGTAAAAAGAATATCAGAAAGCGCAGAATATCCAAGCAACTAAAGACAGATATCCCACTTGCCCTACCCAGAAAAGATTCTGGAGAACTATGTATAAAAGATCCTACTTAAATACGTTGAAACAACCGCAATATTCAATGAGTTGCAAGTTGGATTCAGACCAATGAGAAAACAGAATCAGTGCTCCTATCCATACGAGACAACAGCACCCAACCTGCCCGCATATTATTGGACATATCTACAGCTTTCAACACAATTAGCCACGCAACACAAGACTGATGGAATGTGGCATACAGGAAGCCACACTAAGGTGGCTTACCTCATCCATCACAAATCTAAACAACCTACTTACTACCTTTCATTTCAAACACCAAACATCTCCTGCGGAGTTCCACAATGATCCAGCCTCTCTCCCATGCTTTTCAACATCTACATGTGACCCCAGATGAAAATCATTCAAACCCACTAACCGCCTACAACTAGAGAAGAGACAACCGATTGGTTCCTGGGTCATGGTGGTCTTCAAACAGCCTCAACAAGAGTGTCACAGACATCTACAACTGCATGAAAAAAAAACTCAAATTGAAAAGGGCAAAAACAGAAAAAAAAATATTCTCACCCACAGAAAACATTAGCAACCAACTCACAACTGGACTGGTCAGCAGGAATGGGAACACAACCAGAGACTTGCAACATGGTAAATACCCTTAGGCAATACTCCTGGACAACAGACTATCCCCTGGAACCACAAGTCAGCACAATCACTAAAAACTGTTTCTACCGCCTAAGACTAGTCAGAATATTGCTCCGATACCTCTCCATTCCCCACAAAACCTGTAAAATCATATCCCTAATGCTAACAATTGACGACCTAAACAGTCTCTACCTAGGAATGCCGGAAAGACTCGCCAAGTAACTCCAATTGGTCCAAAACAGCTGGGATTCTACTAAGATTAAACAGGAGAGACCACACCACCACAGCTCTTCATTGGCTACTATTAACAGAAACTGCATCAAATTCAAAGCCCCGTGCATCGCCCACAAAGCCTTACACAGACAAGGAGCCAAACTCCTCCAAGCCGCTACCAACCAAGAATGGACCCAAGATCAAGCGACAACTTACAAATGGAGACAAAACAGTACGAAAAGAGCATTCGGAGGAACAGCATTCTCACGCTTAATTGCTAATGTACAGAACAACATGGCCAAAGAAATTATAACCACAGACCACATCACCTTTAGGAAACGACTGAAAACCTGGTTATTCAACAAACAAGCACAAGCGCAAAATGACGTCGACAGCAAAGACATTGCGGACCAAAAAAAAATACACTAAGCAACCCAGTCAAAGATAATGGTAGCACAATCAAGGAGGACAAAATGCCACAATGCCCACATTCCCAGCCACCCATATGTGTCCAAC
The DNA here is from genome assembly GCF_040938575.1 of Ambystoma mexicanum. Classification (NCBI taxonomy): domain Eukaryota; kingdom Metazoa; phylum Chordata; class Amphibia; order Caudata; family Ambystomatidae; genus Ambystoma; species Ambystoma mexicanum. The sequence continues at coordinate 162,610,262 of NC_090936.1, read as the reverse complement.
AACAAGAAAGATGGATGAAAAGAAGGCCAACCAATCAGACAGACCAAGAGATACCCACGTTCAATTTATGAACCAAGGAAAACTCGGACATGAATTAAACCCAAGCATCAACCAAACTTGCCAACCCACACAACTAGCACCACTTCCTCGACCTTTTATAACACCAGCTGTACACCCACTCAGCAGCCGACGCACAGCAGGTCCAAACCCAGCTGCTACAACTAAACCCGACTGAGTAACCAGGACCACACTAGGTGCAACCTACCCTCTGCCCTCATACCCAAAGGGAAAGTCAGCCTCCAGGCTTGGAGAGGGCTTGGACAGAGGCGAGATTGGCCGCCGGACCCAAACTAAGAATACTGGAAGATACCATTGAGTGGCAACCGAAGACTCACGCCAACGGCATCTGAAATTAAGCCATTTGTTTACATAAGACTACTTAGATATAAAAGCGGGCCTCATTAGCATTTTGGTGTTAAAATGTCAGTAAATCTGCAGATTTTCCACTAAATGAGTTTACTGTTACAGCCACTCAGTCCGTTGGACTTCATACAGGATGAGTTGCAACATGGTGTTAGTCTCCATAGGATTCCATGGTGACTTAGTAGATTTACAGGTAGCAGCAAATCCAAAGATCTTTGGAGCCAAGGTGGAACTTTTACTGGCCACTTTTTGCGGGAAGTAAATCATCCACATTACCACCAAACTGCTAATACGGTAGTTAAGTAACACAGCAGTAAAGTGGTGGTAATGGAATTACTACCATTGGTTTGTACCACACCACCATACTCTTAATGAGGCCCAAAGCCTCGGCCAGGGAAGGACATGTGTTGTGGATGGGAAAGGCCATAGAGAGTAGCATGGCTGTGGGCAGATATGAGGGGAAAATTCAAAACATCCAAAAGGCTGTGCGTCTCTGCTTTCATTCTTTTTCTTTCATCTTCACTTCTCATGTCAGTAGGTTTGGCACTGAGTTCCCGATCAATTTCTTTAATGTAATGCTTTACAGAAAATTTGCTACTGGCACTCAAAATAAAACATGTAAACTAGTTCTACAGATTTGCAGGGTTTCCTCTGTACAAACAGCAAGTATGCAGAGCTCGAAACATCTACTTCCCCCGCTCACTTAGTCGGGATTAAATGAAGAGCACAATTTGCATGGTACTCAACCATGCTGGTGAGTTTGGCGATGTTTGGAACTTGACATTTACGGCAAAGAGGCACTTTTTGCAGTAAAAGACAGTGTTAGTAGCTGCCCATGGGTGGCAGCATTGTGCCAAATATGATGTGCACCATTCTACAGAAAACACTTGTACATGTGTTGTCACCTTTCACCTTGGGGCGAGAGCATTTCTCCTAGGTCTAGTATGTAAACTAAGGAACTTAGAAAATCATACTAGACCTGCAGGTCAATAATTTGCAAGGCTTGGGGCTGGCTAGTGTAGTGAATACTGTAAGAAGGCAACTGAAAAGCGGGTTAGGTCTAGCTAATTACCAATACATTTTACATCTTGTTCAGTTCTCTGAATAAACTAAACTTGCATCCAACTATTCCAATAATCCCTGTGTCTATAGGGGTATTCAAGATATTGTTGAGAGCCTTTAGTCCATTCAAAAATAGATTCACTAACAGAAGTATTAAAAAGATACCTTCCCTAAAATAATTCAAAACCATCTTCAAGATTTGTATATCCTGGAGACCCGAACAAGATCTTTTAATTTTTAAAACTGGGCCTCCTTCCTAATGAGAGACGCACCACGGAAGGTGATCCCTTATGAAAAGAGAATGTGTCCATAACGCATGCAGGAAGTGCAAGAGGAGGCAGCTTTTTAATTGTTTTCCTCATTGCCAAGTACGTAAAGTTGATGTGCGTTTGAAAGGTGTATGAACAGTAAGTTAAAATTAAAGTAGCTGGTAGTCAATTTATTTTTTATTTTCCATTTTTTACCAATTGGAACTGGAATCTTTGTAGTTTAAAAGGTGCGCTTTTAACTAAATTGTAAAATTGATTTGGTACAGCTTAGAACCTAAAAATAAATGGTTTGTGCTGTATTAATCCAATGTGCAAACATTACTATTCATGGTATACAGAACATTTTGGAATTCGAATTTTTACAGTGGCTTTGTTTTTTTCATTGAAACCTCTTATCTATTTGGAATGTTCTTTCCAAGAGTCTTATCAATTGAAAGGCAGTAGCATATTTTGCATGAAAAACATGTGCAACGAGAGTGATAACAGTCTTGCTTACTGCTTCATCCCCAACAAGAGTTCTGGCACAATCCAGTTCGGTCAGAGCTCCAAGAAAGCAGACCAATCGCACTAAGTCATTGGTCTACATATGCTTTCGTAAATCCAGCAGAGTAAACTTCCTACTACGTAGTCACGCTCCATGATTTCCATACTGAAGTAATTGCTCCTTACAAGCTCACAATTTTAAGGAATTGTAATTTAGCAGTCCTGCCTGCTTGGGCTCTCCAAACACTGACGTACAAAAATGTTACTGTCACTCGGCTCCAGAAATGGGTTCATTCTAAAAATATCCCACACGTTGCCACCTAACTACTACCCAAAACATCACAGGTCAAATTGAAAGAGCTACAAACCTAACTACAAAACAGGAGCCAGGGCCTATCTGCATTTTATAGGGCTAGAAAGAGCAAGAGAGGCGTGCGATATAGAAGCGAGAAAGAAAGACACAAAGAAAGAGAAAGAGAGCAAGAAAGAGCGAGCAAGAGATAGCAAGAAAGGGGAAAGAGCGAGCAAGAGATAGCAAGAAAGGGGTAAAGAGCGAGAGAGCAAGGGAGAGAGGGAAAGGGAGAGAGGGAAAGGGAGAGATGGAAAGGGAGAGATGGAAAGGGAGAGAGGGAATCAGCGAAACAAACAGAAACGGGGAGAGAAAGAGGGAGAGAAAAGATCAAGAGCGAGAGAAAGAGGGAGAGAAAGAGGGAGAGAAAGAGGGAGAGAAAGAGGGAGAGAAAGAGGGAGAGAAAGAGGGAGAGAAAGAGGGAGAGAAAGAGGGAGAGAAAGAGGGAGAGATAAAAGAGAAAAGGGAGAGAAAGTCAGTTTATATACAGCGCCAAATCACCGCTGTAATAGTCACAACATGCGTAGACTTGTCTAAAGAGTGATACAACCTGTCCCCGCAGGTATTTACAGACTCTAGTTTGGAGAAAAAAGGAGTGGGAGGGGAAAAAGAGAAAGAGGCAACAAAAAAGAGGACGAAAAGGGAAAATCACTACTAGGTAAAATAAAATAGAGGTGTGAGATGTACCCGCATACGGCTTCGCTGCTGCTCCAAGGTGATCTATATTCAATACTTGCATGCCCCTTTGATAGAGAGTTTGCTCGGTATAATTGGGGGAGAACACAAGGTCCTGCACAATAGAAAGAGCAAACTGGGCAGTAAGTGTGGACGCAGGATGGTTGGTGGGACCTCTACCTGCGCCATTAAGCTCTTTCACTCTTATACAGCTCTTTTTTGAACCTCAAAACACACCTCATTTCACTGCTCACATCCGTCAGTAATGAGGGGGTGGGGGGCAAGGAGTGACGAGAGGGTTGAGAAAGAAATCAGATCTCCCCTTTTGACAAATTACAGTAGTATTGTAGAATTGTGTTCAATCACCCTTTCCATAACGGTCATGGTGGTCTCGCATACATACCAAGTTACATGGGCATTTAAGCACATATCCATGAATATTGTTAAACAAATCCTTTAACAAAATTTCTGTCCCTGATGGTAGGTAATTTAGGTACCGGTAATACTGGAGGAAGGACTAAGAAAATTCCCCATTTTTAGTGCCTTATATCTCAATTTCTGTCCTTTCTAATCATAAAATCTTTCATGAACACATTTCGTAATCTATTCTGATAAACGTTTTCGTCCCCTTGTAATTAGCGATGACAGCCAATATCTAATAATGTCTGATTTCATCAGACCATTTAGCTGGTCAAAACACGTCTGCTTTTAATCACTTTTTCTGTATGGTCTTACAATAGACCATAAACACTTTTTTTAGCTTCTTCTAGAAATGTCTAAGGGTTCCTTCTCCCCTGAAAATGATAATTTTTTTGAAGGGCCTTTCAAATAACTCTAAAGAAGGTCATTCTACTCATGCGTAATATTGTAAATGAGACAAAGCATGTTTATGGGTTGATGAGGATAACTCTAGATATCCGAGCTGCATCAAATAGACAGTCAGTTCAGAATAAACCAACCACTCAAATCTGCCCCATTTGACATTTATCTACACCTGTTGAAAGTACACATTTCCTACACAAATACCAACAGTACATTTAATGGTGATAAGTAGGAAGTAAACCCATCCTTTAAATACACCCAAATCATATGTGGTTCCAGTTCGGATAAAGAGATCAATATGGTGTTGCCACATGGAATCACTCCATAGCCAATGTAGGCCAGAATATGTTTTTGTGTCCACAAATCTTGGGTAAACAAATTGGCATACCAAAAGGCCAGACGAGAGCTCATGTTGGTTCAAGTCGTTTGCCCATAAAAGCATTTTACAATGAGAAAATAATTGTTAGTCTCTACAATAGTCAACCACAGAAATCATGATTAGCAGATATATTTCCATGATCCAGAGAACTTGATGGTACCATCCCTTCATCATGGAGCATGTTTCTGTACAGACTGGACAGGTCTGTGGTCATAAGAAATACATTCTGCCTATTCATTGTGACATTCTTGTAAAAGGTTAAACGTGTCCTTAACATTGCCAGTTCCATGCATAACAAATTGTTGCAAAGCAATGACCAGCATATCTAATACTTCAAATACACTATCTGCCTAAGAGCTGGTTGCAGATGTCAGGACTTTATGATGTTAGGCAAATAATCAATGGGATCAAAGGATATTCAATATGCAAATATAGCACTATGTTCCTACAAATCCATCCTGCCTAAAGCCCAAAAGCAACCTCTTCTGTTCAAAACGTGATTTAAAGATGGCGTAGGATCAGAGTTTAGTACGTTATACATTATTTCATCAAACAATGACCTCAAAATATTGCTGGAATACTCTGCAGGTCTAAGATGATCAGAAGGTTTGCTGAGTTTCTTTAAGAGCGTCAATGGCTGGTTTCTCCTTTAATGATACGTTTTACCATTGATGAAATCCAGCTTCAATGCCTCTCTGGAAATCAAACAATAGAAAGACTATTGCTCGGCTCTTTACAGTAGGATTTAACAGACTGCTTAAAAACTACTTGCGCAGTCAATGAATAACATTTTCTACAGTTTCAGACGAGGAAAGCTTTAACCTGAGTTTTAAAAAAAATTTACATTCACCTGTGACTCAAAACTCGAACTACAATTACTTGTATCTAAAGAAAACTATTTAAGAGTATCACCTGACAAATGAATTTTAGAAATATTCACTTTGCTTGCAACCTTGTCTTCATCACCTCTACCGCCCCCCCTCTGGCCCCCAGACTATATCATTTTCTTAGGGGGGCATTTCTTAAAAAGCTACAGGCCTGGTTAGACTGATTAGAAGTTAGAGGTGCTTATTGATGAGTATTTTTTCAAATTATTGCTTCCATTTTCAAGTATTTCTTCCATTTTGAAAGGGTGTTGTATGACAACTCTAAAGGTTTACCAGACGTAGTCTTCGAAAAAAGGGGTGGCTCTTTGTTGGGACTTTAACTTTGATAGTATGGACATTGAACAGATTATTTTTCAATCAAGTCAGTGAAGAGCACCTGGCCCTAATGGGCTTTATACAGGATCTTCAAGCCTGCACCAGCTTTTGGGCATCAATGTTATTTAAAGCGTTCAAATTGTTCTTGAATAAGCGGGAGTTACCAGCTTCTTAGCACACTGCAATAATTATACCCATTAAAAAAAAAAAAGGTAACACAGTTAACAGGCTCAACTATAGGCCGGTCAAGCTTCTGGACACTGACTCAAAAATATTTGCTTCTCTTGAATTTAGTGAACTTATTTCCTGGGCCTCTGGTGTGGGTGTGCTTAAACCTAATCAAATTGGGTTTAGAAGAGGAGTGGTGACCATTACAGCAGGACTCATTATTGACCACTTGCAGTAGTCCGCTTGGCTAAAGTATACTTCTGAAATATACTAATAGTCTATAGAGCTATCCCTAGCTTTCGACACGACTGAACGAAATCTATTGGGTAGCAAGCTAGCTAAATGGGTTTTTTTTCTGAATAATTTGTTGCCTATTTTCATCCAATTGCATTCCACAACCGCCTTAAGAATTAGACTAGTCGGCAATGCAACACAACTCTACCCAGTGTAACAAATGGGTTGCACTGGGGATGCGACCCGACGCCTTTTTTATTCAATATTTACTTATCTGACAGTGCAGACAAGCTTGCTGACTCTACGTTTATTTCTCGTTCTGTGTATGGATGCAAACTGTTCTGGTCAACAAAAGCAGATATCCTGCTTTAGGACTGCCGTAGAGTGGGAATTTCCCATCTTTTGGATGCTTTCATGCTCACAACCGATTGACCAAAAACCTTGTAAATCAAAGTTATTGGTGTTTATACCACGTCGTAAAAAGGCCAGTTTAAACTGGAGCCTACATTCACACTGAGTAGAAAAGGTCTATTACACTAAGTATTTGGGTTTCAATGTTTACGTTGTAAAATCAAAACAATGTCTGACTGAGCGCTTAAGGACAAACATTTGCTATGCCAAACGAAAGCCCCTCTTTCTCGATTTGGAAAATTTTCGCTTGAGCCAGTAAAGACATTTTATGAATCCAAACTAAGTCCAGTGATATATTATGGTCTGAAAGTCATCCTCAGATAAATGATTGCAATTTCGATTTTAATCAAACGCATTCTGTGGAAGGGTACTTTGGGCCCATCAAAAGCAGTCCCTATGAACATCATACAATGCAAGCTGGGTCTTACTTCTCTGAATACTAAGGTTCTGTGGAAAAAAAATACAATGTTGTAGGAATTTCCATCAACCGCCATCTAACCATATGACTTTATAAATAAAGATCCCACTAGAATCAAGAACCCCTTTGTTTAGACTTGCAGGACTCCCTTGGAAAAACAGTGCATCGGTAAGGAGGAGGCAGAGAATCTCTCACTGGTAAAAAAACATCTGGAGAAACGACTGGGTTCTAACCTAGGAAACAATTCAGAGTTCTAAAAGATACAAGAACCTCTGCATGAGTCATCGGAACATGGCTGCAGTGCATCAAATTTGTCATTATATCCTTCCTGGAAATTTGCTAGAACTATCCTGCGGTTCCATTTAAATATTCTGACGACCAAGGAAAACAGATTTCTCTGGGTCAACTTGTCACTGCCTTAAATCCTCTGAATTGTTAAAACATTTGTGCTCGAGTGGCCAGACTTGGTTAATCTGAGAATCACTATTGTTCGGTTCCATGTGTTAATATCCCTGCAAAAATATCGGCATACAAAAATATCACCCCCACAACCTCCATTACTTTGTTAATGAAGTGGGGACACCCCCGCAGCCCCCGGTCCTAATTGCCTCAAATAATCCCCACTAATAATATTGCCTATGGCCTTACCCCACGACCATATATATATGCCAATATTATTGGTTGGATATTATTACCTGATACCTGGCAGAGATTGAATCTGTGGAAATTTGTATATTGGAGAGATTTTTTTGTTTTTGAGGACCATTGCCTCAGATTTATTTTAATTCTGCTTTATAATTATTTCCTACAAATTGGTCTGGTGTACATTTGTCAAATGTTGTTTCTTCCTGCTCTTATCTTGTAATTAGGGATAATTAATTTAAGAACATTGATGCATGTTGGTAGTTTTGTTTTAAATTGCTTATTGGATGTGGTGGCTATTTTTACATACTGTTTTGTATTAAAGGTGCATCACCACCATATGACAAATGACATATGACATTTTTAAAGAATTCAGTGCAACTCCACATTAATTTGATGAGTGGTTTTGTAGACAAACATTCTTAGCATTTGGGTTCTCAGTAGAACTAAGTAGGCTGTGGTACTGAAGTACATATTTATTTACTTCATTTCTAGAGCACATGATGCAGAGGATAGTGGTTGCCCTGAAACAAGCCATATACAACATAGATGTTTGATTGTATAAATGAATGAGAAATAAAGAAATCTTGGAACTTTGTGTACTCAAACTGATCAATTGCAATAAGTCTAGAAGCAAACACTGAAGAGTATTAATCATTAAACTCATGAGAGAGATTGTATTCTATTCAAGCGTTTAAGTGTACAAATATTTAGAGGTTAAGGCTTCGGTAACACGAGCGTAACCCTGCAATGTGAAACGGGAGATTTTGTTTTCCTCCAGTCACATGTAGGAGGATGAGCACATCTAAAATCGAGGTGTGAAGGGGTGTTCCCCTCTTTTTCGTGACTGTACCATCCACGCCAGTATGTTCAAAAGGCGACCCATACGAGCAGTTAATAAGCAGACCATCTACATACTGATGGCTTGCCAAGGATTTAATAATTGGAATCATGTGAAAATTAAATTTAAGCTACCCAATGATTTATTTTTTATTGCATGTGATTAACCAATATCTTCCAATAGTGACCATTTGTTTGATTCTATTGATGTTTTCAGTCGATATTAGATCATATGAGGAAAAACTATTTCTTTGGTACCCCTACTTCTGCATCAGCACTCTTTCCATACAAGAAACATGCCGCAGGATAACAATCCTTCCCGAACAGGGAGTGTGAACATAATATAAATCAATGAAAGAGCAAAATCAATTCCCATTTTCAAACAGTAATGGAGAAACAGCATGGATTTGCAGAATTGACAACCATCTAACCTTAGACTGATAATAAAAAAAAAAATAATCAGAGAGTTATGCCAGTATATTTATAGACATTACTGAACAAGAAAGGAAACTTTGCGGAAACAGGAGAATATAGGATTCTATGCGAAAAGACCTCACTATTAAGGTCTCATGAGAAAAAGACCAATTTTGATTGGTCGTTTTTCTTTTGATCGTACATCATGAGACCTTAATAATGAGATCTTCTCACATAGAACCGCCTCCGTTTTACAATTCGGGGGTTTAACCTGCAAAGCCCCCCCCTTTGCTCCTCCCGCCACCCACTTTCCTGCGCTATTACCTTGAAATCCTGATGTTTGCCCCATAGCCTCCCTCTCTCAGCCCCCACTCCATCCCCTCCCCACCCAAGACTCCCTAATCAAAAACACACACTTACCCGTTCTTCTCGTCCTGCGCTTCCGGGCCCCGCTGAGCCCATCAGCCCCTGCGTGCACTCCTAGTGTATGGCAGGAGTGTGACAGTTTGATATAGAAAGACTGCTCCGTGCGGACCTGGAGCGGTCTTTCTAAATCGATGTTTTTAAATAAAACTACATCTTCACTTTGGACTGAATATAGTTGACCAATGGTTTATGGTCAGCAGTGATTTACTAGTTGCACACATCGATTACATTTCCCTGAGTTTCGGAACTTAAACACGTGTCAGAATATGATCTAAAATGTTTTAATTGAATGTTATGTTAAAAAACTTGTTAAGCGCATCCAATACCCAAGGGTGTTACGGCGCTATAGAAAAGAAAGGGGGGCATAGATACCCGGCTGAAGAAAAAAAAATACAGGGGAGAAAGCAAGCAATCAGCCTTTGAACAAAAACCTTTTCAGGGCATCTCTGAAACAAATCTTCAATACCCCTAAGACCTAGGGGGAGGGAATTCCATATAGAGTAAGCCACAACTGAAAGGCTCTGCCGCCAACCGTAGATTTACAGAAGCAGGGAAAATGGAGCAGATAGTAATTTGCGGAGTAAAGGTTCCGAGAAGGACAATACCTCCCCAGGTTTTTGACAAAGGTAGAAAGCTCCACAACCATGAAAAGCACGGTGGACCACACAAAGAGGTCTTGACTTAATATGGCTATCAATCGGAAGCCAGTACAGCCCTCAAAGGGCAGCAGACATCTGGGCAAATTTAGGAAGCCCCATAGCCAAGCATGCTGCAGAGTTTTACGCCACCTGTAACCAATGGAGTATTTTTCGGGAGCGCGAGCATGGTGGCTGTAAGAACACACTGGACAGGTTCTGGGTTTAAATAAATATAGTCTTTTATTGACAAAAAAAAACACTGAGTAAAAATATAAATCAGGATAACTCTTAGAGGTAGTCAAAATACAGCTTTGGTCTGGGGCTCCTCGGAGGGTAAGGACAGAACCATGCGTTAGTCCTCATAAGCCCAGCGCAGTTCTGAAGCTCCTTCGCCCTTCTCTCTGCGCTGAAACAGAAGGGAGAAACACCCTTCAGTCCTTTCTTGCTTTCTGGTTTATGTATGGGCTGTAGGCTCAGACCACTCAGGATGCTCCATGCTATGGAGCTTAGATAAGCCTCCCCAAGCCCCGCCCCATCTTCCCAGAACGAAGGATGCCATAATGGAGAACGCCATGTGTCCGCGTGCAAAGTGTTTTTGGAAGTTTCATTCACCGGAGTTCGAGGTGAGAACAACCCAGTGTCTGAGCGGTTTACTTTGTTGGGAAAACAGTGCCATCATTGGTGTACAACTGCCCCGATTCGTTTCATCTGTGTTCCCCGTCTGTAGGACCTCCTTGCTTCCCCTGGTTTCTGTGGGGCTGAGGAGCCACGCTTCAGCGTTCACGTTCGAACCTTTTAGCCCCAGTTTTTCCTTTTTCGCAACGTTCGCCCCCACAAGGATATTCACGCGTCTGCTCATTACCCACTGCGTCAAAAGCAGCTCGCTTGCCACTGGAACAACGGCATTCACTGTTCTCTGCATCGTTGTTTGCTGGGCAGACCAGCCAGAGTGTCCTCTCCCCACCAGGTATCATCCGCCACAATCTTGACCTCCCGCTTTGTCTCAGGGTTGGAGCCGCTATCTTCGGGCATGAGTCCTTCGTGCTGAAGAAGGGGCATACAGTGGCATTACAGTAATCTAAACTTACCATTACAGAGGTAGAAACCACCAGCCAGCCCACGCACCTCAGCCAGCAGAAAAGAGAATTTTCTTCCAGGTTTTTAGCTTAAAAAGGTAGGCAGCACTACACCTGGCCTTGACCTGGGGTGCAGCCAAAAGAGGCACAGCCATTTTTATGCCTACATTTTTAACCATAAGGATTGGGATGGGATCGAACCCTGGGAGCGCGACCAAAGGCAGCCAACCAGAGGGAACACTCCAGAGGGTCAGCGCCCAGTACCATGCCCTCGGTCTTTTCAGCGTTCAGCTTAAGCCACGTTTGTTGCATCCAAACTCCTATGTCGGATGGGCTGTTTCTCACATGAACCGCTCCCTGCACGTGATCAATATGCAAAATCAGTTAGGATATCATCGGCATAGGAGAAAAACCTGCAACAATGTACATGGATGTTTGCCCAAAGGGATCAGGTAGATATTAATCATAAAAGGAGAAGTTGCTGAACCCTGGGGTACACCACAGATAAGGGGAAAGGGAGCAGCAGAAAAAGGGGGAAAAGAAAGCAAATTAAGCCCATCGGTCAGCAAAGACAAACCAATTAAGAGCCATGCCACCGATTCCAATCTCCACCAGGCATTGGCACAAAACAGCATTGTCAATGGTGTCAAACAGCAGAGATCCAGTGAAATAAGGACACCAACTCCGCTTTGATCTAATATCAGGGAGAGAAAAGCAAGTAGATTGGCTTCCAGCAATCATAACCACCGAGCATTTAAACAGTTCTTAAAAATAAGGGCCACCCCACCCACAGGGTGCTCTGAACTCCGATCAGCATGAAAAACAAAGTAAGTCGGGACGAGCGTGACAGAGGTCCGGTGCAATTTGTGACAAAAAGAAAAATCGGGGACGTGCGTTTCCAAAAGCTCAAACATCGAATTTATGACGGAACAAGGGCCGTGCGTTGCACAGCAAACCGTATAATGCCGCCAATGGCAGGACACCTGGTTCACTAATGAGAATCTAGTTAGGGGGCCAACAAGTCAAAAGAGGTGCAAGATTGCAGTGTGTCTCTTTGGAATAATTCTGCTAGGGCTGGAGATCTATCGCAGAAGAATGGGCCCAGAGCCCAGCCGGAACAAGGACAGGCACAGACTGGCTTGCATTAGGCACGCACCAGGAACAGCCAAATTAGTTCAGTGGGTCATGTGCAGCCTTGACAGAAAGAAGTAAAAGAAATAGAAGAAATACTTCCAAATGCAGTGATCAGCAATAACACACAGTAACTAAAACAGTAAGAACAATTGCACAAAGGTGCAGACCCAGAGATTTCCGAATGAACACTGGTAACAGCTTAAATAAAACTATAGTTTAATAAGGTATTTTCCAAGTTGTTTAAAATGATCATCCAAAAATCATGGATACTTTAATAATACAATTTAACTAAGTTCTGGTAATGAGCGCACATGGGTTATCAAAAAATATATCAACTCGACAGGAACAAACTAAGCACGTGGAGAATAGCCTGGTTTTTGGTCGTAATTTGCAGAACTGCACCTACATTTAACAAAGGTAAACTTTAAACCTAAGCGTCTAAAATCACCTACTTAAATTCACCTTTTTCCATTTGTCATTAGATGGCATGACATTGTTCAGTATTTACCAATCTCCATTGGTAAATTGTCACTTTGCATCGGGGGTGCAACTTCCCATAAAGTGGGAATAAAGTGCATTCAATAGTAAATTATATTTCCTGTTGGCAGTCCCTGTCTCAATTCTAAAGTAAAAAATAAAAAAAAACACCCAAACTCGGCTGGGGCAATGAATTAAAAGTAATTTCTAGCCACAATTTCGTCATTAAATCCATATCATGTGGTAGCCTTTCATTAGACAGTTTGCATTGATTTGGATAGTTTTCTTTTCCAAAAGGGGCAGCATAATAGTGTCAACTTGTTAATTTATATCGTGCTTCAAGCTGGACACAAGTTTCTAAGTATTGTAATAATCAATGTCAATTACTACTCACCCATACTACTCAAATTATCGACCTGGGATGGTTAAACGGCCGAGTCTACACTAAAGGGGTATCATTATACATGGAACACTGCATTAGTGTGTTAAAATCCTCTCTTTGTGGAAGGCTCATCAGAGGACAGATGGACATGTCCAGAAGGACCGGGTACCACGTTCTCCTGGCCCAATCAGAGGCAAGAAGGATCATGTGGGTCCCCATCATCTCAACCTCCTGAGTACTTGAGGAATGACGGGGACTGGAGGAAACGCATACAGTAGTGGGAATTACCAATCCACCATGAACAGGTCTCCTAGAGCTCCTCTCGGAGGAAATTCCCTTGCGCAGTAAAGCTCGCACTTCCGGTTGACCCCGGTCGCAAACAGATCCACTTGAGGGGTTCACCAAAGGGCGAAGATCTTTTGAAGGACTTCCCGAGCTAGTTCCCACTCGTGGGAGACTGTGCCCTGCCTGCTCGGCACATCCGTCGCCGTGTTCTCCTCCCCAGCTAGGTGAACTGCTGATAGGGAGATTCCTTCTTGTATTGCCCAGTAGCAGAGCTTCATTGCCTCTCTGCACAGTGGTAGTGACCGTACGCCTCTTGTTGAGGCACTGTGTTGTCCGTCATTATCAGGACATTCTTTCCCCGTACAGATGGCAGAAAAGCCTTCAGCGCTAGTCTGATTGCTCTCAGCTCCAAAAGATTGATATGTAGCCTGGACTCTGATGGGGACCAACAACGGTTTACTGTCAGAGCGTTGGCGGGAGCTCCCCACCTAGTGTGTGAGGCGTCCGTCACTACAGTGATCTCCGGCCATGGTTGCCAAAAGGATTCTCCCTTCTTATGTTAATGAGTTTTTAAAGCGCACACACGCCAAAGCATCTTGGCGCTAAAAGAGACCGGAGGTAGACTAATTATAATAGCATCAAATTCAGAAGAAATACTTTTCTAACAGCCGGCGGAAAGAAACCATGTTCTCTGTGGCCCTCAAGGGAGCAGGCAGGGAGTTCCACAACTTCGCTGCCGCCACAGAGAAAGCACGACCACCCACACGTTCACGCTAATAGCGAGGCATCGCCAGCAAACAAGCGCCAGCAGATCGCAATTCGCGGACATGCACATAAGAACAGAACGTCTCCTGGATATACTCCGCACTACAGCCACAAAAAGCCTGATGCACTATCACCATAGATTTACAATCGGACCCACTGAAGGACTGGGAGCGAAGGACAGGAGAAATAGGAGCAGCATATGGAGTGCCAATACAAACACAAGCAGCAAAGTTCTGCAGAAGCTGTAAGCGATGAAGGATATACAGAGGTTGGGCCAAGAAAAGAATTGCAGTAGTCCAGCCGACTTAAAACTAAGGAAGCTGTGACTGACTGCCTAAGTTGAGCAGGAAGAAATGGCAGAACCGTATAAAGGTCCGGAAGCTGGAAGAATCCTGTTTTGCAAATGGCCCCAACTTGTCTCTCCATTGATGGGGAGGCAGAAAGAATTACTTCCAAATTCTTAACTCTTCAGAATATTCTCATTGCAGGCCCACCACAGAAGATCCTGGGAGACTCTGGTTTGAATCTGAAGACGGTCCAACATCTTGCAGGAGAACTGGGACCATTGTGTCCTGAGAGCCCACTGAAGGGATCTCATTCTCAGGCGGGCCTCTGGCACCATAAAAATGCAGGATGCTGTGAGGGTGAGCAACCTCAAGAATTCGAAGGCCGGAAGACTCTGGGCACTCTGGAATTTTGTTACCATCTGGGTAATGTCTTGAGACCAACCTTGGGTGGCAAGCACTTTTCCCAAGGAGGTGTCCAATACAGCCCCGATGTACTGGACCTGCTGGCAAGGTGTCATATGGGACTTCTTGAAATTGAGAGAGAAGCCCAGTCTATGAAGGGAGTGGCAGGTAACGTTGAGATGATCCAAGGCTTGTTCGGGAGAACACGCCCTGATCAGCCAATTATCGGGGTAATGGTAGACGTGAATCCCCCACTCTCCTAAGATGCGCTGCCACCAGCACCATCAGTTTGGTGAAGACCCTCGGGCGGAGGTGAACCCGAATTGCAGGAGCCGAAACTGATAGTGCGAGCCACCAAACGGCAAACCTCAGGTATTTCCTGTGCTGGAGATGGATTGGCACATGAAAATAAGCATCCTGAAGGTCCAATGACACCAACCAATCCTGAAGCTGGAGGGCCTGAAGGATCTGAGAAAGAGGGACCATCTCTAATTTGTCCTTCCTGAGGAACTTGTTCAAGTATCTCAGTCCCACGTCCTTTTTGGGAATCAAAAAATATGGGGAATACAAACCCTTTTTCCTCTCCGCTACAGGCACTGGTTCGATAGCGCCTTTCTCAAGCAGGGTCAAAATGTCCTGCACAAGGAGCGGATCTGGAGTGATTCCCCGGTGGATTGGTCTGAGGCTTCTTAAAAAGGAAGCCAGTAACCGTGGTAGGGATGTAACGGTATTACTCTATACCGTTAAAGATGCTGTGAACCACTTAATTGAACAATAATAACCGTCACATTGTTTAAACCGGTATACCGTTCATACCGTTAAGTGTGTTTTTCAATCTAATTTGGAAAGGCTGCAGTAAGCAAGTGCTGCGCAGTCTTGGTCTTGCACTGTTGGATGTGCCGTGTGCCAAGTAGTTTTATTTGGAGCAGTTTTTAATGCCATTCCATAAACCATAGGTGCCTGACACAAAATCAATATGTTAGCAATAGGAAGAATAAATACAGTGCCAAGAAGGAAAAGGGTTTACTTTGGGTTGGCGGCTTTGGGTTTATATATTTATAATGGATAATGTTTGCTAAACATATGACAATGGGGGATTTCCCTGGTTCCATCATTGAATTTACATATAAGTCACACTGTGAAATTTACTCATCTCTGTGGGTATTCCCTGCTGCCATACCAAAGGATAACATGTCGGTGATTACTGAACACCTTTTGGCCCGCAAGTAAACTAAAGGCTGTAACGTAAAGAGATTGTGTGCGTGTGCGTGTATGAGCACAAGCGTCTACTACCATCACACTCCATTGATCTGTGGCATGCAGGTTATCAAGATTGCAACATGTTCATCTTCACCAGTAGCCAGTGGGGGAGCTAAAAGCCTAAATGACCACTTAAGAAAAGCTATTCAGTTTGCTTTTCCAGTTGCAGCAGGGCCCCCCACCCTCTTCCTCTCCACACGTGCGTTTGGTGGAAGCAAGGGGTGGCATTTCAGTGGAATTCTGGCCCTGGGTGCCTGGTTTTGTTTGTGATGATAAATCTGACAATTTATGACCTTTTAGAAAATAATTTGTTAAGATTAGTTAACTCCACCTGCTATACCGCGATAACCATGATATACCGTCATTTGGCAAGAAGGTTATTGTACCATCCTAAAACTAATACCGTGACACCCCTAAACCGTTGGCTATTACTTCCAGAGCCCAAGCATCTGAAGTAATGTCTTGCGATTCTTGTAGATGCTGTAGAGTCTGCCCCCCCCTCCCCACCCCACTGGTGAGCTGTGACTCAAGCCCTCAGAGCGGTTTAGAAGCTGCTGTAGCAGAGGCCGATGGTAAAGAGGCTGCTGCTTGAGCTGGCCTGGCAACCTTACCTCTTCCACCACAAGGACATTTTCGTTGGCCTCCGACTGGCCATTCCTTTTGCCCTTCCAAATGAGGAGTAATAGCAAAAAGCTCTACCCCTCCAAGGCTGCCTGCTAGGACGAAAAGTCTGAGGTTGCCCAACAGCGGCGCCTAAAGACTTGGTGTCCGCTTTAGAGGTCTGCAACTTCTCATGGCTCCCGTCAGCCTTGCTGCCAAAAAGATGAGACCCTTCAAATGGCATGTTGAGAAGTCTAGCCTGCACATCAGGTGCAAAACCTGACTTTTGCAACCACGCAAATCTGCATATCACTGTGCTCGTAGCCATGGACCTGCTGATGCTATCTGCAGAATCCAACCCGCACTGAAGGACTCACACATGGCTTCCTTGCCGTCCTTAATAGCCAGGAAGCCGTCCCTTTCTTCCCCTTCGGGAATATGCTCTGCCGCCATAGAGATCCACTCCCACAGAGTGAACAAAAATTTTTCGAGGGCACAAGCGCAGTTGGCCGAGTCCAACGCCATACTCCCTGTCGAAACTACCTTTCGCGTCCGTCTGTCCGTCCGTCCGTCCGTCCATCCATCCACATGCTTATCGTCCCAATCAGGAGGGATGGTAGGGTATGCTGCCTGTTTTGAGGCAGCCGTAGCTGCCTGGACCACCAGACTCTCGCGAGTGGGGTGTGTTGACAGGTAGCCGGGGTCGCAACTGGAGGGGCTGTATTTTCTTGTAAGAGACTGGTCAACGGCCAGATAGGTTTTCGGGGTTTCCCCAATTCCTGGCCACCCTTTTTTGCAGAGCCACATGGAAAGGTAACACTGGATCCGTAGGTGGACCCCTTGTCCGAAATGTACGATAGATCATCCTGATCATAATGGACAGGAGGTCTACAGCAGCCCAAATATTCAACAACTCTAGACAGAAGTTGACTGTATGAGGAGGCGGCATGCTCCCCTGGGTCTGGCTTGCCGAACTCCAGCTCAGGAGAGGTGTCAATGCCACTCACATTATGCAAAGTATCACAGAGATCCAGCATCCTACTCTCCTCTGAAAGGAGGCATCCAGGAACATTAGAGGTCCCAAACTGGACACCAAAAATGGGCATCATCACGCGAACGCTCCTGCTCAAAAATGGTATTGAGGTACCTAAAAAAAAAATACTTTTTTGGTAGAGGGGCATAGCTATTCTCTTGTGTGGAACCCCTAGGCTTTGAAATTGTCGAAGGTGTCAACTTTGACTTGGCCACCGCCTTTTTCGGAGGGTCAACAGTCACTGGGGGCTGAGCCGGTAAAATCGGCACAGCCTGCGTCGACATCAATGGGCTAACAGGGGTCGAGGACCGATGGGCACTACCAAAAGCCATGGCGTCGAGGGCTTTGAAGGAGTTTACAACCTTGATCTCTCCACGTCTCGAGTGAGCCTTTGATAACTTGTCCGAAATTGGGCCTCTCGATGTGGATCACGCCGTTTACTTGGGATCAAGGTTGCACAAGTATCAGGCCGAGACCGCTCCTTGCCGGCTTCCACAGAAGGCACGGTCGGAACCCAGCCCTGTTTATCAAATATTTTAAGCATTTCCACACAGAAAGCTTCCCATTCTGCTGGTGTGCACTACTTGGACGGGTATGCCACCCTCTCGGGGGTGTCGTCTGACGAAGATGATGAGAAAGGCAACCAGCAGTGCCTTCTCTTCGAAGAGTGGTATGAACCACTCCTAGATCTAGAGCCATTGGCCTTCTTCCTCCAAGGAAAGTCGCCTCATCGGTCGAAGGCCCAGCAGGTCGGGATTTATGGGGCTTGGAAACCTTGCCTACCTTAAGCTTCCCGTTTTGTTCCCTCAAGGCCTTTCCCATCATGGATTGACACTTGGAACATGTATCTGTGTCGTGGCCCGCGCTGAGGCACGACAGACAAACTCGATGCAGGTCCGTGATGGACATCTTGGAGCTGCAGTGCCTGCATTTCTTGAATCCGGGCTGAGGTGTCGTCTGAGTAGAAGAGCAAGACAACAGCAAATACTTTCACAAGTACGAGGCACGCAGAGTTTCTCACGAAGCAAACGCATTTGCATAAAAAAACAGAACTGAGG
Organism: Ambystoma mexicanum; assembly: GCF_040938575.1. Classification (NCBI taxonomy): domain Eukaryota; kingdom Metazoa; phylum Chordata; class Amphibia; order Caudata; family Ambystomatidae; genus Ambystoma; species Ambystoma mexicanum. The sequence continues at coordinate 162,591,648 of NC_090936.1, read as the reverse complement.
CCAACGGGTGCTGTGTGTGCTACGTATAACATCCGATGACATCACCCTCGACAGAGGCCTCCGAGGGACATTGGCACCGGGCGCCGTCTGACCATTTATTTTCTGAAGCATCCGAAGCTAGACATTACACGTCAAAGATGAGAAATACTTTGGAGGATGCAATCTATTTGAAATTATATATATGATACATTACTCACCGTAATCGTATTTCTGATGCTTGTATCTGCTTAGATGCAAGCAAAGGTTGTAGAAAGAGAAGGTTGATTGTTCTCTGAATGTTTTGTCTGCAAATTAGGGGGGACTCCCCTGTAATAAGCCAGTCGTCCAGGTAAGGGTACACTGGGATTGCCTCCCAGCGCAGGTGCGCTGCCACTACCACCAGTACCTTTGTGAATACCCTTGGCGCAGAGGCTATTGCGAAGGACAGCACCTTGAATTGGTAGTGCTGGTTCGCCATCTTGAAATGCAAGAATCGTCTGTGCGCTGGGAACATTGAAATATGAAAATAAGCATCTTTCATATACAGTGTTGGTGTTTTTAGTAGGGTATTACCTCTTGTAGCGTAGTCATTCAGAACTTTTGTGGCTTGACATACTGGGCGCATTGTTAGATCTTTCTTTGGCACAAGGAAGTAAGTTGAATAAATAACCCTGGTTACCTGGTTGGCAGGGACGACTTTGATTTTCTGTTGTGGGGGGTGGTTGTGGTTCATTGGAGAAGTTCTATACAGTATCCACCTGCTACTGTGGACAGTACCCATCTGTCTAAGGTGATTCCCTCCCATGCGTATGTGAAGCTGGAAATGCGTCCTACTGGAGAAGCATGGGAGGACACCTGAAGTGGAATGTCAATGCTTCTGAGGTGGTGTGCCACCTCGAGTGTGGTTGCCCCTTCCCCGACCACCACCTCTGCGTTGTCCTCTAGGATAGCCCTGGGAGGATGGACCGATTATTTCCCCAAGAGGAGCCCTGGTTCGGACTGTAGTTGGCTCCCTGCTGAGAACTTTGGCCTCGAAAACGACAAAAATTGCCATCAGTCCCCTGCCCGGAAGGCTTGTTGGTGAGTTGACCCAAAGATTTAAGTGTGTCATATTCATCCTTAGCTGTCTTAAGGGCGTCTTCGACGGCCTTACGGAAGAGCACATTGGGTTCAATAGGGATGTTTATTAGAGTGGCCTGCGTCTCTGGTCTGAAACCTGACTGGCGCAGCTATGCATGCCTTTTAAATGACAGTCCCCTGAGCAATGATTCTTCCGGCATTGTCCGCCGCGTCAAAGTTGGCCTTAAGAAGACAGCTTGACACTACCCTTCCTTCTGCAGCCACCAGTGCTAGCTGGTACTTCAGTGGCTCTGGGGCAGATGAAAGTAAAGTCGACATTTCCTCCCATTTGTGGCAGTTGTAACTGGCCTAAAATGTTGCATTGTTCGCTATTCTAGTCCGATAAGCCGCAGAGGAGGCGATCTTTCTATCCATGGGGTAAATCCTTTTGCTTTGTTGGGTGGGGCCTCAGAGGAAGCAAGGGGGGTGCAGGCTCTTTTCCTAGTTGTAGTCACAACTAATGAGTCTGGCTTCAGCTGGCCTCTAATATATAACTGGTCTGAAGGTGCAGGTTTAAATGGTTTCTCTACACATGGGTTTACAACCCGTGTAAGGTTAGGGGCCTCCAATGACGGTAGTATCCCGCGCTGTACGACTTCAGTAGAGGAATAAACTGAGCCACGATTTTCTTGCCCCCAAGGATTTGCTCAGCCAAGTCCTTATCCTTCTGTACCTCCTGGGCGTCAATTTGAAAGTGCTCCGCCACCTTGGCTAGCACCTCATTAAGAAGGGGTTGATTATCAATAGGAGAATCAACAACTGGAGTGTTGTGTTCAATAAGAGTCTAGAGAGTACATATTGGCCTCTGGATCAGCCTCTTGGTCCTAGTTATCCCCATAATCAGGGTCTGCTGTATCATCATCAAATTGAGGGTCAGCTGCCTCTACAAAAGAGATCTTTGCGCTCCGATTCCGGGTCATAGAGTTCTGTGACTGTACTTTGCAATGGAACATCTGTACGAGACCTCTTTGAAGGGGGTTGAGTAGGTAGAGCAGAGGCTTGTGAACCAGAGGGGAGTGGAGTGGAAACTCATCTGTGGGAGGTACCAACTTTGATTTTCGTCAATCTTTATGAGATATGGGCCTAGATTCTTTAGGTTGCTCTATGGGCCGGGATTCTCAAGGTTCTTTTTTCTCAGGGGGTTTATCCCTTAGAGGATTTTTGTCCCTATGGGGTGTCTTGGAGGACTTTTTGTGATGTTTTCCCCCTTTGTTTTCGATGACACTTCGGATTTGGGTAGGGTAGGCCTCGTCCAAAGACAATCGACCCTCGGGGGAAGTTTTACGGATGACACCCTTGCTTCGACGGTTGGCCCCTGTCATGCAGCGATCTCGAGCGAGAGTGCCCAGAGGACAGGGACTCATCTGACCTTTCCCTGGGTGTTGAATGTTGTCGATCACTCGACCCATGTGTCGAGTCTCGACTGGGGGTTGTGTGCTTAGTGGTGGGTGTCTTTGTAGCGATTGCGTCGCCGGGTGTTGTCCCGACAACATGGCTGCTGGCTTGTTGTCCGGGGTCAGGGAGCCTACGCTTCGGTAGCCGGAGCTACCCAGTCGCCCTCGCTAAAGGCACCTTCTACCTCCATGGCCTTGAGCTGCCCGGTGTAGTGGGCCCAGCGTTTTGTGGAACGGTCCTTTAACATCTTCGGCTTGAAGAGCCTACACGCTCGACAAGATGTTTCGAAGTGGTCTCTTGGGAGACAGGTTGCAACCTAAATGTTTGTCTACCCACGGGAATTTACGGTTGCACTTTGGGCAGAATTTAAATGGGGGTTTGTCCATAACTACAGACTATGGCAGCTGGGTGAAAATAGTGTAGGAAAGGGGGCAAATACATCCTAAAATCACCCCCCCCCACCCTCCCTGATATCTGGGGCGGCATTCCAAGGCCGAACGGTCCGTCACGGTAGTCCTTCGACAGGCAGTCTCTCTGTCTTCACCAGCGTGATGTTTCGGAGGTCGGCGAAGAAAAAAGTATAGAAAGAAATACTAATCGATAATTGAAATAAGTCAATGGCTTTACGCCAAAAGTAGAACTCCGCTATACGCGTCTGTCTAGAATGGCAGAAAAAAACTATCTGCGGGACCTCGACGCGTGAGGGATCATGGGTACAGTGGTCATCACACTAGGGATATTATTACTGGCACAACCTGTTGACGTCCCTTTTTGAGTTTCAAAAACAACAACTAATACTCTACAGCTTCCGCTAGATGTCAGCATATGCACAGCATGTGGTCTAAGCAGATTCCACAAGCCTCAGATAGAATGAATATATATATATATATATATATATATACACACACACACACACACAAAACAAAGGGGGGCAAAGACACCACCTTGTCTTACTCCTTTGGTTACAAACAATGGTGCAGAAACCTCCCCATCCAATCCTACTCTGACAAATGCCGTGTTGTTTCAATACAACGATTGAAAAGTGAAGATAAACACTTGGGCATATTTCTTTCGGCAAACACCTTCCAAAGGAGGTCCCATGGAACACAGTGAAATGACGTCCTTGGATCCAAAAAGGTGGCATATGATCTCCTTTTTCTAAGGATGGTATATTTCGAGATGAGAATAAAGAGGCGGAAACTCAGCGCGTTTTCCACACTTGAAACCCGCCTGCAGGATACTAATTATTTAATTATCTTCAACCCAGGACTGCATGTGGTTCAGGACCACTTTAGCAAAGACTTTGCCTGAGCTATCCACCAAGGATATAGGGCAATAGTTTGCTGAATGCTCCATTCCCACCCTTCTTGTAAATAGGCACGATTTCTGGTAGTCGCCAGGAGTCGGGAACAAAGTTGATGTTGACGCATGCTTTAGAATCTCCAGAGGACCAGTGCCCAAACAGATGGTTCATACAGGTCTGCTGGGACCTTGTCGGTCCTTCTGCCTTCCTTATCATGACCGTTTCCACATCTGCAACAACAAAAAAAAGCTCTCTGGGACTTGAGATGGTAACTATATCCCTCCCAAAGTTTCACAGTCCCGTCTTACTCCATACAGTGCAGAAAAGTGATGCATCCAGCCCACAGCAGTATCTGATTTAAGATGGCTTTCTTTTTTGTACTCAGGTCACCTTGTTGACAATGGCTCTCCTTCGACTATGAAGGGCCTATTTTGCTAGGGTACAGTCCCAGTCATACCACTGTACCTTGGTCAGTGCCTTCTGTTTAACTCGATGGCTTGCATAGCTTATTAAAGGGAAGATCTTCCCAATTATTCCTGAAAAGCTTGGATAATTTTCCTGCCCTGGGTTCTCTCGGAGCAGATGTTCTCAATATGGAGGAATGCTACCTCTTAAAGATGGGGTCTGGTTATGAGAGAGAAAATATATATAATAATAATAATAATAATAATAATAATAAATAGGTATTTTCCAGCTTTACCCATCTAATACCCCTAAAGGAATGACCAGGTCCAGTTAGAGCCTGGTTAGCAACATTGGTGACCTGGGTCAGCGTAGGCGAGGGTAGTAGCGTAAGAGAAACCGCTAAACGGCTGTGATCACTTTCTTTATTTGCCAAAATCTCAAACTTGACTATCTTCTTCCAAGCCCCAACTGATATGAAAATGTAATATATCAAAGTTGAGACCCTTGGTCCCATCCATGTGTTACCAGCTGGATGATCACTAGGAAAATGCCCATTACAGGCTCTTCGCACCAATTCAGAAAGAATCCTAATTGTATCGATTTGTATCTTATTTGCTTTTTTTAGTTTAAAAAAATTAAGAGAAAACCCTAACTTTCACCATCTTCTAATAGGAGTTTTGCTGCCTCAACTGAGACTAAGGAGACTGAGAATGTTCAGGAAAATAAAAGTCCACCATCCTGTGACAGAAACCAATTTCCTTCCCTTATACCCAGTGCTCAAGATAAGATTTTGAGGTGGGTGCATTTTACTGCCTATTTTGAAACTTTGAGAGTAAATGCGAATCTCCAGCATTGGATCTTTCATGGATTCACATGTTGTGAATATTTCCCAGCCAGGCTTGGAAACCTCTGTAACTAACTTAGTGTTTTCCTACAGAAAACTTTGAGCCTTTGGTGTCCTATCAACGTCCTTTTGGGTTCTTTAGGCCCCACCAATAGGACGTCTGGTAAAAATAGCCCCGCCCCCATGGCTTCCGATCAGATTTCAAGCGTCTTCAAACTGTTGGGATCACCTCGTATTTCTTTGTGTTTTTGCACGTGCGTTTTGTATCGTGGGCTAGGATGTCCTCTTTAGCCCAGAAGAAGCCCCTTTTTCGGCCTTGTGCTACCTGCGGCTTGAAGGTGTACGAAGGGGGATGGTCAAATGGACTGTCGTTACGGAACAAGTTACTTACCTGTAACTGTTCTCCAGCATGGGTATGGCACGGATTCACATGCTCATGAATATTCCCCGTCAGACTGGGAATCCTCAGTAATGAAAAAAATCAGTATCAGTTTCGTTTCTGATCTGTCTTTCTTAGTAGTAACCAATCACTGATCTCTGGGTCATACTGCCCCCAGCAAATGACTGCCCTCTCCCTAAGCCCCGCCTCTGGCAGCCATCCTCAGATTTGGTAGCACGCAAAGTGGCAGTATGACCAAGTGAAGAGCCGCAGAGGGGTAGGCGGGAGGGTTTGCATGTGAATCCATGCCAGACCCATGCTGGAGAACAACAGTTACAGGTAAGTAACTTGTTCCTTCTCCAGCATGGGGTCCGGCATGGATTCACATGCTCATGAATAAGAGAATACATAGCAGTCTACACATGCACAACCACGGGAGGTGGCAAAGGCTCAACATTAAGCATTACATCCAAAACTCAACATTAAGCAATTCTTACCTCCTCACCAGGCTCAACTTAGGCAAACAGGTTGCGCAGCACTGCTTGGCCAACCCTGGACTCCTCCCTGGAGTCCCGATCGACGCAGTAGAATCTTGTGAAGGTGTGCGTCGACCTCCACGTAGCAGCCCTGCAGATGTCCAGCAGGGGCACACCAGACAGGAACGCTGTGGTAGCAGCAATCGCTCTGGTCGAATGGGTTCTCGGGCGGCCGGGCAGCGGTCGGTTTGCCAACCGGTGACAGTGCATGATGCAGCCGGAGAGCCATCTGGAAATGGAAGTCTTCGAGAGAGCCTTTCCTTGATTCACAGACCCAAAGTTCACAAACAGCTGTGACGTCTTCCGAAAACTCTTTGTGCGGTCCACGTAGAACTTCAGCGCTCTAGCTACATCCAGCGAGTGCAAAGTCCTCTCGGTCGGCGGCGACGGGAAGAAAACTGGTAACACCAAGGGCTCGTTGAGGTGGAAGTCCGACGGCACCTTGGGCATGAAGGAGGGATGCGTCCTCAGCACCACCCTCTTGTTGTGAAAAGTTAAGTATGGAGGCTTGCAAGATAGGGCCTGGATCTCTCCCACTCGCCGTGCGGTGGTGATGGCCACGAGGAACGCTGTCTTCCATGACAGGAACTCCAGAGGTGCCGAATGCATAGGCTCGAATGGGGCCCGCATGAGCCTGGTCAGCACCACATTAAGCTTACATGCCGGAGCAGGAGCCTTCACTGGCGGGAACGATCGGAATAGTCCCTTCATAAATTCCTTCACCAGGCGATGAGACCACAAGGACGCCCGTCCCGTAGTCCTGGTATATCGGGAGATGGCAGCCAGATGTATTTTGATGGAGGCGTGAGCTAGTCCAGCTTTGGCCAGCGACAGTAGGTACGGCAGTACTTGAGGGGCCGTAATCCGCAGAGGGTTAATCTTCTGTGCACGGCACCAGACAGAGAACCTCTTCCACTTATGACCGTAACACTTGAGTTGAGGACGCCCTGGCTTTTGCAAAAACCTCTCCGCAGTCAGCCGGGATATCGTACCCTCCAAACTCTAGTGCTGCAGCAGCCAGGCCTGCAAGTTCAGCGACTGTGGGTCGTGATGGAGAATGGCGCCTCCTTCTCTGTAGAGAAGATCCGCGTCCGCCGGCAGCTTGACTGGTGGGGACGTTGACAAGTCCAGAAGTTCCGGGAACCAGATCTGCCTCAGCCACGCCAGTGCGACGAGGATCATTCTGCACCTGGACTTCTTGAGCTGGTTGATGAGGCGGTGCAGCAACGGCAACAGAGGGAACGCGTATAGAAACAGGCCATCCCAGGGGAACGAGAAAGCATTGCCCATGCTCCTCGGCTGCGGGAACCTGCTGGCGAACCTCTGGCACATGGAGGCCGTCGCGACAAGGTCGATCCGGGGTTTGCCCCATCGTCGGAAGAGCCGATCCACCTGGTCCTGACGTAGTTCCCACTCGTGGCACAAGCGCAGCTCCCTGCTGAGTGAGTCGGCGATGGTGTTTTTTATTCCTGCAAAGTGGAAGGGAACCAGAAACATCCCCTGGGCGACGGCCCAGTGCCACAGATCCTGGGCCTCCTTGGATAGGGCTGGGGATCTGGTGCCCCCCTGCTTCCGTATGTAGAACATCGTGGTGGTGTTGTTGGTGAAGATCCTCACCACTTTGTCCTTGTGGGACGGAAGGAACAACTTGAGTGCCCAGAACACTGCTATGAGCTCCAGAATGTTGATGTGGAGAGCCCTCTCCTCTGGGAGCCAAAGGCCTCTTGCATGGAGATCTCCGGTGTGGGCCCCCCAACCCTCCAGAGGCGTCTGTCGTAACCGTCTCCTGAAACGCCGGGGTTTGAAAGTCTGTGCCTGTAGTGAAGTGAGCACAAGTACCCAACCATCGGATCGCCCGACGGAACTCCTCGTCGAGAGGGATCCTGTCTTCGAAGCAGCCCGTCGCCTGAAACCAGCAGGCGTCGAGGAACTCCTGTAGAGGACGCATCCAAAGTCTGCAAAGGAGTACAAGATAGATGCACGAGGACATCATCCCGAGGAGGGACTTGATGGACCTCACCCTGGCCACGTCCGTGGCTAGCAGGCGCCGCACCTTGCCCAGAATGGTCTTCGTCCTCTCCTCTGACGGGGAGGCCAATTGCCCCACTGTATCGAGCTTCGCTCCCAGAAACAGTGCTACTTGCGACAGAACCAGGTGGGATTTGGGGTAGGTCATGGCGAACCCCAGTTCGGTGAGCAGCCGGACAGTCCTCGCTGTGTGTTCGACGGAGAGTTCTCTTGTCCTTGCCCGGATTAGCCAGTCCTCCAGGTAGGGGCAGACGTGGATCCCCTGCAGGCGCAGCCGCGCCGCCACTGGTGCCAGGCACTTGGTGAATGCCCTGGGTGCTGACTTTAATCTGAACGGTAGGGCTCTGAATTGGTAGTGGCGTCCCTGAACCACGAACCTGAGAAACTTTGTGTCCTTTTAGAATGGGGATGTGGAAGTAAGCATCCTCCAGGTCCAACGACGATAGGAAGTCGCCCTCCTCCAGCTGTCCCAGCACGTGCTGGAGGGTGACCATCCTGAATTTCTGCGCCTTGATGTATTTGTTTAACCGACGCAGGTCCAGGATGGGGCGCCAACCACCTGTCTTCTTTCTGACGAGGAAGTACCTGGAGTACACTCCGGAGCCCCGGAGCCTCTTGGGGACAAGCTCGATGGCCCCTTTCTTGAGCATCGCCCTTACCTCCAACAGCAGTTGAGGGACGCGATTCTCCTTCCTGGCCACAGGAGGAATGCGAGGGCACTTCTTTTGGAATTCCAGCGAGTGCCCGTTGGCCAGGGTGTTCAGCACCCAACGGTCAGTGGAGATCGACTCCCACACGCTGACGAACTTCGTCAGCCGGCCTCCCACCGGGGTGCTTCGGTGGGGGCCCGACGACACGGCCGGGTCAGTCTTGCTTGGAGGAGGCCTTGCCTCCTTGGCAACGACGGCGGGATCCCCCTTCCTTGCCACGACCTCTGTAGGCCTCCTGGGACGAGGAGCGGGCCGCCTGGCAGTATGTGGAAGATCCACCGCTGGATCCCTTGGAGGCACCCTGTCTGCCTCCGGAGCTCCGAAAGGGCCATCGTTGTTGAAGTACCCCTAGGGCCTGGGCCGTCTCTGAGTCGGTCTTGATGGCCTGGAGTGACTCATCCACTGCCTTACCAAAAAGGTTGTTGCTGTCGAACGGCATATCCAATACTCTGGTCTGGACGTCCTGGCGAAAGTCCATTGCCTTGAGCCATCCTTGTCGTCGGAGGCAAACTCTGTTGCTCAGCTGACGAAATCCGGTCTCAGCAATGTTCGTTGTCACCGTTATGGCGTGATCAGACACCACCTCGCCTTCCTGCAGAATTTGTAGGGCCTCCGCCCTCTTGTCAGGTAGGAAGTCTAGCAGGGGAGCTATCTTGAACCAGAGCTCCCTGTCGTAGCGGGCCACAATCGTGCATTGGCCGCCTTAATCGTCATCACTGCCGACGAGATGACTCGTCCCATGGAGTCCAACTTCTTGCCCTCACTGTCCGGTGGGTAAGTGGAAGCCGCTGCACCCGCTGCTTTCTTCTTGGCCGCTGCCGAGACGACAGAGTCCGGCGTGGGCTGGGCCCTGAGGCACAAGGGGGCGGCATCGGGGACTCGGTACGTCTTCCTCTTGGCCTCTTGTCGTTGGTAAATAAACCCTTCCTTTTTTTGTTCTTCAGAGCAGAGCTGGAAGAGCTTGGATGTCCTGGTTATAATGGCATGAAAGGAGCCAACTTCGTCGGCTGGAGAAGCCCGAGGGGGGGGTGGGGGGGTGATGACGGGATGTCCGTTGTCTCATCGCCGCCGTCGTTGTTGTCCGTCCCCGTATCCGTCACCGTATCCTCTCTAGGGTCGGCGAGGGGGGTGAGGGGTCCACCAGCCTCGCGGGCACGAAGGGCGGAGATGGGTGGACTCTCCTCCGCTTGGTCGGAAGGTTTCCCGACGGGCCTGGTTCTGGATCCTCCGCCAGGGTCCGTGGTAATCTCGTCCTATCTCGGTACATAAGGATTGGATCGCCAACAAAATGGCCGCTGAGCTATCCTGGGGCTCTGGTAATTGCTGCAACGGTCGGGATGGCCCCTCCACTGGGCCCTCTTCGTCGATCATGTCAGCGGGGACCATCCCGTGGGATCGAACCTTCTCAAACCTCTCGTTGAGGCCTATGAACCTCTTGAGGCCCTTCTAGGTTTCCACCAGATCCTCAGAGGCTGATTCCGAGTCTGTAATGGCCACCGCCCCCCCCCCTCCCCTCCCCTCCTTTTCCGCCGGGGACTTCACGGGTGTCTTAACGATGGGCTGGAAAGAGGATTCCCTCCGCGGTGGCAGGGATACTCTGGGCCCAGAGGCTGTTTCCACTGGCATAGTCTCAGCCAGCTTCGCCAGGGTCACAGCGACCACTTCGATAGAGGCCTTTGCCGGCTGGATCAAAGCCCTCACCACCTCAGGTGCGTCCTGGGCCTTCGCCTTGGGGGGAGGGTCAGCGCCTCGCTCCCCCTTCGAGATAGACCGGGGCCGCTCCAGCAGTTTACCCGGGTTCTCGGACTTCCTCTTCTCCGAACCAGAGCGATGGCTCGTGGTTGAACGTGCCGGGGAAGTTGCGCCCTGCCTGGCAGCCGAAGAGCCCGACCTTTTTCGCTCCCGGTGCCCGCGGACTCGCGGTGCTTGGCCTTCTGTTGGGCTCCCGTCACTGGGGCGCCCTCACAGGACTTAGAAGCCCGCTCAGACTTTTTCTTCACCTCCTCACCTGCTGTGCCCTTCTCCAGCCAGGCGGCGAGGCGGGAATGACCATCTTGTTTTGTCTGTTCCGAAAGGTTCTTGCAGAACGCACAGTCCTTCTCCACATGCGTCTTGTCCTCATGAAGGCAGAGACATTGCGAATGCTCGTCCTCCTTGAAAACGTTTTGTAATCCGCATCCAGGGCAGCACCTGAACAGCTTGGATCCGGGCGTCGAGCTTCCCTTGTCCTGGGCCATGTCCGTGAGGTAGGCCGCAGATATTCCGGAAACCTCCAAGAAGCGTAAACTTGACGAAAACTTCACCCTTGAGGGGCGTAGAAGATTTCCGAAACGGATCCCCGTTATCGGAAGTAGAAACGGTGGAGCTTGAGGCTCGATTAAACCGAAAAAAAATGAGAAACTTCTCCTGAAAAAGTGTGAAAACGCAGCAAAAACTCGAGAGCTAAAGCACGAGGACTCCCAACACTTGAGCGTGTAGAAAAAAATCTGAGGATGGCTGCCAGAGGCGGGGTTTAGGGAGAGGGCAGTCATTGGCTGGGGACAGTATGACCCAGACATCAGTGATTGGTTACTACTAAGAAAGACAGATCAGAGACGAAACCGATACGGATACTGATTTTTTCTTTACCGAGGATTCCCGGCCTGACGACGGGGAATATTCATGAGCATGTGAATGGTCTCCAGACCCCATGCTGGAGAATGCATCTACCCCATCACTCAGTGGATACCTGCGAGATATGTCGGGGGTTTTCGCAGAAGACCTTGAAAGACCATAATCAACGGCTTATATGTTGGCTTAAATGAGGGCACGTACCCGGCTTCTGAGGTGGGTTCGGCACGGGGGGAGTCAAACTTCAGGAAGAACGGAGAAGTCTGCGGAACATCGCCACGCAGCGTCGGCAGAACCTGGCGCAAAGAAGAATCGGGCCGCATTACCTGCGTCAGAGGTGGGGAAAGGCATCAAGTCTTCATTGAGGCCACAGCAGTCGAAGGGAGCAAGTAGATCTTTGTTGTCCAAGCATGGTCGGTCGGACCAATCCACAGGGTCTGGTGATCGGCCCGAGAAGTCTACGGTGTCGGAGAAAGTCCTGACAAAGCCGAAGGAGTCTTAGTCGAAGTACTAATCGTCCAGGGACCATCATAGGTCTTCGTCCAGCCCGGAGTCTTCGAAGCACCGGTCCGGTTCTTCTGAAAAATCTGGGTCTCTGGTGAAATCGAAACCAAGGGACGTGGTTCCGACGACAAGCTCGTCGACGGTTGCTCAGTCATCAACAGTACTGCTGCAGTCTACGGTCCCGTCGTCGACGATGTAGTCATCAGCGCCATCCATGACGCTGATGGATAGTGGTCCACTGCCGTTATCATTGACACAGATGGAATCGGAAAGGGATGTAGACGGGTGGGGCGTGGCAGTCTGCCGCATTTGAGTCCATCCTTCCTGAGAACATTTTGCAGCAAGATCCAACTACATTTTCTGTTTCTTCTGAAGTGGGAGGAGGAACAGGAGCCACTGTTGGACCCGTCTGCTCTGGGTCTGCAGTGTGTAAAGCCTTCAACGTTGAGTGGAATGGCAGCTGCACAACCCGGTTATCCGCTGGTTGACCCGCAATCTCTGCTGTCATTGCAAGGGCGGTCTACGCTTCAATCTTTGTTGTGGCAGCTGGATGCAAGGATGCCGCCTCCTCCTCAGAGTCTGGCAGTGTCGGTGGTCGAGGTGTTGCTTGGTGAGACACCAAGGAAGTCTCCTCCGGCACTGTTGCTGTTGGGCCGTCCGTGGTCTCATCCTTAAGAAGGGGAGCTACTTGAAATCGGACCCTGAGAGTGTTCCGCGGGACACCCTTTCTACTGTTATCGTCATCGTCGCCGACGTGGGGGACACGGACGTGGAGCAGCCCCGTAGCCCGGCGCAACCCTCTCCTCCGGATGATATTGGGGCGTTCCATGCCATGATGTCGAAAGCATGTCTGGAGTTTGGACTGGCGCCTGAAGAGGAATGCATGGACTGCTTCCTCTTCGACCATATGGGCAAGTGGAGGAAGGCATCTTCTCCATGACGATTCTCGACCACGTGTGGCAGGAGGGCCTGTGCACGATGCGTCACCCATTTTCAGAACTGGCTTTGAAGGATCGCCTTGAAAAGAAATTCAAGGCTCCGAAGTCTACTCCTAGATGTTTGGTGTCGCAGCCCACAGCAGAGTATGTGTTGTCGGCGGCTACCAGTCGTAATGCCAGGAGCCAGCATAAATGAGTTACACCTCCGGACAGTGAGGCCAGGAAGCAGGACGCTTTTGGAAAGAAGGTCTTGACGGTCGGGGCTACAACGGTAAAGAATGCAAATTCCTTGGCGATCATGGCCAGATATGATTGTGAAATGTGGCATCGGCTGGCCCCGATTCTTGAACATCTGCAGCAGCAACATTGAAAGGCAGCAATGCTGTTGGTGCGTGAGGGGGAAGAGGCCTCCAACCACAGCATAAATATTGCTGTGGACCTGGCAGAGTCAAGTTTTAAACAGATTAACAATGGAGTTGTGCTTCGGCGCCAGGCCTGGTTGAAGTGCACAGACTTTCGCCCGGAGGTCCAATATAAGGTCATCGACATGCCCTGTGAGGGCAAACACTTGTTCGGTGAGAAAATCGATGAAGCCCTGAGAGGGATGAAGGAGGATATGGAAACCGCTAAATCCTTGGGTTCCATGCAGAGTGGACACTCTTTTCACTCCTTTTGGGTTTTCTGTGGAGCCTCTAGGAATACCTGGTTTGCTTCTGCCAGAGATCGTGGTTGCAGGCGCTCCAGCTACTCTCTCAAGGGTATCGGCGGTCTGTCCAGTTGGCGCAGAAAGGTCGGGACTTCAAGGCTAAGAGTTGGCAGTCCTCTGCGTCGAAGGGGCGGGAAACTAAACCTCAACAATGACTGACATATGGACAATATGCTGGGTGGGTGGGGGGGGGGCAGGGTCGCCATCCACGTCGATGAGTGGCAAAAGATTATATCAGATCACTGGGTGCTGTACACGGTGCGTCATGGCGACTCGTTAGATTTCTGGCTTCCGCCGGTCCCTATTCTGCTGGTGTAGGTACTGCAGCAGCATCTTCCATCCTGCGGCTGGAGGTGGTTCTCATGCTAGAGAAAGGGGCGATAGAACCAGTTCCGATGGCAGAGCAGTTTCAGGGGGGTTTACTCCAGCTACTTCATCATGAAAAAGCCCAACAGCAAGTGGAGGCCTATTCTGGATCCTCGGTCGTTGAAGAAGACTCTGCAATGCCTGAAGTTCAAGATGCTCACCCTTCAAGATGTCATCCGTTTGATACAGCCGGACAAATTCCTGGCGTTGGTGGATCTGCAGGATGCCTATTTTGACATCCCTATGTGGCGGAAGCACAGCAAGTTCCTGCGTTGTGTGGTCAGAGAGGGGCACCATCAGTTTCGGGTCCTCCAGTTTGGCCTGAAGTCGTACCCCAGGACGTTCATGAAGTGTCTGACGCCGGTGGCGGCCTTCCTCTGGAGGGAAGGCTATCATGTGTACCCCTACCTGGATGATTAGCTGGTGAGGGGTTTGTCGCAGGGAAAGGAGACAAGAGTCTCTCGTGGCAGCCATGCAGCTTTTGCAACGGCTGGGATTCACCGTAAACTTCAAAAAATCATTTTTGACGACATCCAGGGAGTTGGTGTTTCTTTGGGCGCAGTTTCTTACCCGACAAAATCTGGTGAGGCCTTCCAGCGAGCGTGTGGAGAAGTTGCGGGCCAAAGTAAGCGAGTGGAGAGAGTGCTCAGCTGTATTGGTCCGAGGTTACATGTCGCTGTTGGGGACCATGGCATCGTGTATCCCTCTTCTGCCCAATTGCCACCTCTTCAGGAGGCCGGTGCAGGAATTCCTCGCGGACAGATGGTCGCAGAGTCGAGGATTGTGGTCAGACAAGTTGGTGGTCGACATTAGCTGATGGACGCCCTTCGCTGGTGGGCGTGTACAGCCAATCTAGTGAGGGGGATGCCCTTGTGGCAGACGCCTCCCAGACAGGGTGGGGGGCGCACCTAGACGGCACACAGGTGCAAGGCCTGTGGTCTTGGGTGGAGACTCTGGTCCACATCAATATGCTCGAGTTAAGGGCAGTGCACTGGGCCCTAAAGTAGTTTCTTCTGCGGATCAGTGGTGAGGGTGTTGATGGACAATACCACCACAATGTTTTAAGGAAACAGGGGTGCACACATTCCAGAGTCCTGTCGATGGAGGCGCAGGACGTTTGGCATTGGGCTCTAGCTCAAGGGATCAGCATTGTCGCTTTCCATCTGCCCGAAGTGCTGAATGTTCAGGCAGACGCACTCAGCAGGGACGCCAGCCAGCTGCACGAGTGGAGGCTGAAAGAGCAGCAGGTGTCGAGGATCTTCCAGCGATGGGGGCATCCTCCGTTGGATCTTTTTGCTACGAGGGAAAAAAAAGTAGTGTCTGGAGTTCACCAGCAGAGGGGCTCATCCCAAGTCCTTGCGGGACACATTTTAGTTCCCGTGGACAGATCTCTTTGCGTATGCGTTTCCCCCATTCCCGCTCATTCAGGAGGACCATCCAGTGGATTCGGAGGTACCAGTGCCGAGTGATTCTGGTGGCTCCGTTCTGGCCCAGGCACGGTGTGGCACCACAATGCGGCATGGCTGACCACTCAGATTTCGGTCATTTAAGAATATCCCAAGAAGGTCGACAGATTTTGGAGGCAGCGAGGGCGCCTCCCACGAATGTCTTGTACGGGCATAAATGGACGAGATTCTATGAATGGGTAAGGGTCATCCTGGGGTTGAACCTTTGCACGTTTCTCTGACGCAAGTCCTCCCGTACCTGTTGCACTTGGAGGAAGGGGACCTAGCGTTGTCATCCATTAAAGGTGCATTTGGCTGCAATTTCTAGGTTCACGAGAAAACGCCATGCTGCTCCTCTGTTCAGTGATCGGTTGGTGAAACATTTTCTGAAGAGGTTGTTTTGTATATTTAGTTTGCACCGGTGTGGCGCCTTAATGTGGTCCGGCTTTGATGAAGCCTCCTTTTTTACCCATGTGGACAGCTCCCTTGAAGTTCCTCTCACAGAAGGTGGCTTTTCTGGTGTCCATTACCTCGGCTAGGCAGATGTTTGAATTGCAAGCACTGGTTATTGACCCTCCATACCTACGATTTGTGAAGGACAAGGTTCTTCTGGCCACTAACCCACACTTTATCCTGCAAGTGTCGACGGCATTTCACAAGCCTGCCTCTATTGCTTTAACCTCGTTTTTGCTAATGCATCCACGCCAGCAGAAGGGGCCCTGCATTCTCTGGACGTTAAGAGGGCCCTAAAGTTTTATCAAAAAACGCACACAGCACTTCAGGAAGTCACTGCAACTGTCACCGGAAGTCACTGTTTGTGGCAAATGGACCATCCAACAAGGGGCAGGCCATTTCCAAGCAAGGACTTTCCCGATGGGTTTTCTCTACAATTTCGTTTTGCCACGCAAAAGTTGGAAAGCCTTTGAGGAGCGCTTCTAAAGCCCATTCTACAAGGTCCACTGCCTCGTCAGCGGCGCTGTGGTCTGTGATACCGCTGCCGGACATTTGCCTGGGTGGTGCTGCATACCTTCACCAGGCATTACTGTCTGGGGCACCAGCATGTGTAAGATGTGCAGGTGGGGCGTGCCGTCCTCCAACACCAGTTCCAATAAAGTAGGCCCCGCAGCTTCGGGGTTTTTTTCTATGTGCTTTGTCACTTGATTGGTTTGTAGTCTCATGTATGTGATTAAGTACGGTTTGTGAGTTTGCCTGTCTCACACACCCACTAATTGGTTGTACTGCTATGTAATCTATTCACTGCATGTGAATCCATGAAAGATCCAACGCTGGAGAAGGGAGTAGTCTCTTACCTGTAACTCCATTTCTCCAGCGTTGGTATCTTTCATTGATTCACGTGCGCCCACCGCCCACCCCTGACCCCTGCAGGCAAACCTGGGTTCGGGTTCCCTCTACTTTGGAGGTTAAAATCTAAAGGGAAGCCGCGGGGAGGAGCCATTTATACCAGGCATCCTATTGGTGGGGCCTAAAGCCCGCTAAATTAAAGTTACCGAGGTTTCTCAGCCTGACAGGGAAAAAAATCACAGCATGTGAATCCATGAAAGATACCAACGCTGGAGAAATTGAGTTACAGTTAAGAAACTACTCCCTTTCAAGAGTAAAAAAATTGCTTTTCTCTTTTGCAAGAGAGCAAAATGTGTGCAACAACTGTATGAAAATCATTACCATGCAACAGCTTTCTGCATTGTGATAGAATACACCTTTCATTATGTTGCCACGGTCTGGCCATTTGATCTCTGCTGTATACATTTAAATGTTGAAAACACAAAAACCTAGCCAATTACATAGTAAAGCAAAAAGGAATCGTTTTGTGTGTTTTGGGGTTCAATAGCAGAATTGTCCTTCGATGTTTAATGAAAGTCCTCCTTTCCTGCAACTATTACTACCTAATCGTATGCCAATGTTCTGAAACAGTGCAGAGAGGCAAGGACTCCACGCTACATTCTCAACCAAATCTCATGGTTAAACTTATTTATATAGTGCTTTTGGCAAAGCACTGTACATAGCGCATATTTATCACAATTATCACCAAACCGAAGTTGGTACTCCTTTATCGACCTTGAAAAGATGAAAGGCTGAATTGGCCTTGCCGGGATTCAAACCTGCAACCTACAGATCACACGCAGATCACAGTAACGAGCGCTCAACCGGCTGAGCCATCTTCTTTGCTTACATCCTTCAAAATGTCGCTAAACGGAGTATCGACTGAGGTTTAATAATCACAGTACCTAGATGTTGGACGAACAATGTATGAAGTGCTACATAAAGATAAATACATATCTGGATTATCACAGAGACTGGTTTTGCTGAGTTCTATTGCAATTACAAATGTAACTTATTTGTTTGCACTTCCTGGAGAGTCAAGGTTTTGATTTTTTTAATAGTAGTCTAAGATTTTAGAGGTTATAACACCTGTGATTGGTGGAACGACAATCCCACACCCTTGAGCAAAGACTCTGCTGTCACTGACCGTTTATAGTAATGTACCCCATTGATTGCAAGGTTGAATTGATGTAAACTAGAAAGTGCATTATCATTTTACACACTGTTCATATTAGTGTGTAAATTAAATTAGAAGTGTAAAAATGATCTCCCTCCGCATGATTATGCACAGCACAGGAACTCTGAAAAATACAATGGTGCAATACTGGTTTGCTTACACTGGAAAAAAAAGCATAATTTGTTAAAGATTCATTCTTAATTGCAATTTAGTTTTCCAGTTTAATTTATACAATCCTAAAATCCTAGAAAAATAAATATGCACAGTGCTTCTGTTTGCTCCACGAGCAACTACACACAACACAGCAGAAGCTGAATGTAAAGAAACCATTCCTTTGATCACAGTGTTCAGTTTCTTTTTTTGAAAGGCTTCAGAGAAATAAATTCTGCTTCAGAGGCTTTTCTCCATGCCTTGAAATTCCATCCATGAAGATAAAAATGAAAATAAGCAGTCTGCCCCCCTGCTCTAAACGTGTGCGTAAATGTACACAGGAAAACAAAGCTGTAGCATCTACAAGATTTTAATGCGCAAAAAGGCCTAATACGAACCTCATCTGGAAGCCTGCTTACACTCATAACAAAAGTAAAGGATTGGTGAGTCTTCTTGGTGCAGACAAATGATTCCCTTCTTCAGGACAGCAGCTTCTAGTTCCAGTAAAAACAAGGGACTGCCCCCAGAGGGAATGACTACCTTACTTGGGTCAAACCTTTTCCAAGGTGAAAACAAAGTTCCAAGTAAAAAGTCTCAAAGAAGACTACAGGTTCTTGGTTCAAGTTAAAGTTCCAAAACTTCAGCATTCCTTATTGACCATAAATACTGATTTTACTGTTGGACCCCCAGGTGATCTGATTTTACCAAAGGGGTAGGATTCTCCCCTGGATCTTATTCAGGCTTCCTTCTCTGTGGCGTTTATTGCACAACACCAGATGGGATGGATTTTCAGTAGCAGGCGGTATGCCCTTCTTCCGTAGATTCTTTTCAAGCATCTCACAATGACTTCCTTTTCCCCTGGCTTTTATCCAGCTTCTTGCTACACCAGGAGGAATGACTACCTTCCCCTGGTCTCTCTCAGGTTTTTCCCAGTGCCCAGAGGAAATGGCTCGCTTTCCATTGTCCATATAATTGATGTATTTCCTTTTCTGTACCATTACTTCAGGTGTAATGACTTGTTTGAAGTCCGATTCCCAGGCTCTCTTCTAAGCCTCGTCTCTAGGGTACTTCCACCCCTCTTTAAGGGGCCCCAGACCTTTCTGTCCCTACCAGATAGCCCTGGAAAGTCCATACAAACAGAGAGCTTCAGTTTGGGATCAGACCGGCTCCAGAACTCTAGCTCTTCCGTCCCATGCTCTCTGTGTGGTCCACTCCAGCTATGGCATCTCGGTAGCAATGGTATTAATTGGTTAACTGATTTTTTTTCCTCATTCAGAATATTATCCACAAAGGTTGTGTCTTCAACATACTCTTGTGTTCGAATTTGGAAAGGATCTGCAGACATCCTGGGCAGATCATTAAATAAAAGTTGGTAGTCAATAGGAGAACTGGTTCCAGGATCCTCTGTGAAATCAGGAGACTGCAAGATACAAGTGGCAGGGTCAACTAGGTCATAGTAGGTGGGATCACTAGGATCATAATACCATGTAGCCTGGTAATCAGTGTCCTGATCATCCTGAAATGTGTAATGTTGTGTATCCTCAGTTACATCAATGATGTGAGATGGAGATGTATGCATTGCGAGTATTGCAGGTGACTTAGCTGGTGGTTCCCCTTCTGTTGTATATAGAGACTTTTGTCTTACAACGCAACGCTCTGTAAAGATGACAAAGGAGGAAAGTTGTTCCATGGTCTCCTCAAAACAGTTCCTGGTCCACGTTCCAGTCCTGGGTGTTACTGGAAGTGGAAAAACTATTTCCTATGGGTTAACAGTACGTTACTTTTTTCTTTTTGAAGAGAAAGACAAAGGAGAAGTAGCCTTGGTGTACTATGAGGCTTTATGTGATGTGTTGTAGGACCTGTAGGTGTTGATGTCTATGCATCTTTGTGTGTGTGTGTTTGGAAGGTTTTTGTGCTTTCGACGTATGTTTCGACACCTGTGCAGATGAGGGTGACTGCGAAACATGTTCCGCCGAAGTTTAATGCACAGCAGTTGCGTTGGTTTCTCTTTATCTCCATGCACTGGACTCAAGCGCAGCAGACTATGGACGAGTCGAGCCTGAAGAGCCAAGTGCCTTCTGTTACTGTGTGGACTTTGATCCATTGAAGAATGGCTAGGAGATGTATGCTTATGGTGTTTGTGCCCCCTATGGCGAGTGTGCTTCTGTGTGCCTTCATAACCAGGTGTCCCTATAGAATGCTGCAGCTGCCTTTCGGGGTTGGAAACTGGTACGCAGGAGTGTGCAGACTCCTCTTGAATGTCTTTGGCATTCAAAGGGGAGCTGAAGATGCCCGTCTCTTCCACATCGGATACAAATGCTCCAGAGGATCAACTACGACTCGACCTGCATGGTGTAATCTGCCCACCGTTTAGTCGGAGCATTTTGGGCCGAATGAGCTTGCACGCCACGCTTCTCTGACTGGTCACGGGGAAGACAGAGGTTACACACTGTTTGTCTTTCCATAGACATTTGCAGGCAGGACAGAACTTATGAGATGTTCAAGAGTTCGTCGGAAGTCTTCAGTCGATGGTAGTCTTATTGCACGCATTGAAACATGTGTTGAGAACGTGTCCATCGAAAGACGCGTCGAATATAGATTACATTTAAGAAACAATATCAAAAGTAGCAAAAGCCTATGGACACTGCATATGAGCGACCAACCACGATGGTAAAAAAAAAACAATATGAAGACCTTGGCGTGTGAAGGACCATGGATACAGTACAAGTCACAATAGGGATAGTTTTACAAACACCCAATGTCGACGTCCATTTTTGAACTTCAAAAACATGTCATGCAATACTCTGCACCTACCACTGGATGTCAGCTTATGAAACGCATGCGATTCCAAGCAGATCCACAAATCTCACAAATACACACACTAAAATCTAGGGCACAATTGGTACTTTTCCCACAGATTTTTGCATGCATTAGTTTGGCATCACAAAACTGATTATATATTTACTATAGGTTAGGCTTATAAACAAAGTACCACATAAGAAATGTTATACAAGCATACAAAAACGTGTGCACATATTTATTACACGTATGATTGATTTGAGTCTTGTTTTTGATTGCTTACATTATAAAGAAATGTTGTGATATTGGGGTCTTAGAATTATAATATACCCTTGTGTACGAGCGCGATAGAAATAAAATAATATACATTAGATATAAAGAACTATATAAATATATGCACACGTAGGAGCATTTAAATGTGTTAATGCAGCATGGCATATGAGATTTTAGGTAATGATTTATATACATTTAAAAGCCACAGGTGGTGGAATAACCAGCAATAGGTATTGGCATCAGAACAACAGGATTAGTAGACATTGCAAAGCTCTGCACAATACGAGTTTGCACATTTAGAGTTTTAATGCCTAGGTTTGCAGAGAGTGAATTAATGTTCTTATAAATGGCTCTAAGTGGGGTTTCAAAGTTTTTTTTGCACAGAAGCATACAATTGTGAAATATGTGCTATTGTACATGTTGCTTAATCAAGTATAATTTTGCAAGTTGCTCTCTGATGTAGGATCATACAACGGAAGGAATTTTAAATTGTATATACAATGCAACAAGATATTAAACAATTATGGACTTTAAGGTTTTAAGACCTAAAATGAATGAATAAATGTTATATTATTCCTCCTGCTCCTTCTCCTCCCCACAGCCCCGCCGTTGGTGCTGCTCATTATGTACATTCTATTGTGTGGTTCTATGCCTCCTGCAACACATTCCATGCCCAGGTTCTATGGAGAGCTTGTGGGGACGATGGAGGACTAAAAAGGGAGCGACAGCCTGTCACAGAACCAGGGCTGTCATTACAGATGTCGACCTGTTGATATTTAAAAGGGTGTTTCACCTCTCTACATGTCCATTATTCATTCAATACTGCCGGCAAGCATCCAACACCCCCAAGCGACGTCCGGCTGCCAATACATTTCAATGTGGCAACAAAGAGCAGTGGGACAGCTTCCAGTTCACACCGTGGAAAGGAGTTGGTTAATCGCAAATGTAACCTTCAGAGAACACATGTATTTCCCTGAATAGGGAGTGGAGCAACAAGCCCAGCTCCCATATCAACCACAGTGATGCGAAGTCTAGTCTCATTTGGTTAAGTTTGCAGATGCCCCGCAGTTTAAACTTGGTTCACGATGATCAAAGTGTCAGTGCACACCATTAATTTCTAACCTGGAATAAGCACTGTCCAGAAGGACAGAGAGAGAGTGGGGAGAGAGGGGGGGGGGAGAGAGAGAAAGAAAGAGAAAGAGAGAGAGAGAGAAAGAGAGAGAGAGAGAACCGTTAAGTGGCTAACCAGTTTGCCAGGATAATTTCATGACAGTGCAGGTAAATGGTCGGAAGATCGTAGTGGCTGATGCACCATTTAGAAATGCTCTCTCCAATGCAGAATAGGGCGTTCTTAACCAAGGTTAGAGAGCTGTAAGGGAGATATTCAAAGTGTCACAATGTCAAAGAGGTGGAGGAAAAAGTCAACAGCAGGGCATTGCAGTGAGTGCTAGAGAGATGGCCAAGTGAAAGTGCTGTAGACAACCTCACACATTATTAAAGGGTAAAAGAAAAAAACGTCTGTAAGGTAATTTCATATTGAGGGGTCATCGTCGTGTTGATCCCTTTAGAATACAGGATCAAGTTACTGACTTGGGTTATGAAGATCTGGTTTTATTTGTAAAAGCAAGTATCTCAGGGAACACTTTTGGTGGCCTGAGATGCATGCGTGGAGAGGAAGATCCCAGATTGTAGGGAGTGTAATGTTAAAACAAGGTGTTTGTGACAAGTACACTTTCCATGCCATCTGATAGCACTACTTCACTAACATCGCTAGTGTGTTGAACAGTTTTAATCAGCCACCCAGGGAAGCGTTTGCATCTCAGTAGCCACTGGTGATAAATGGATCAGGGCAGTAGTGGCAAGTTTAAGTACAGGTTGACGCCTCATGCTTCAACCAGGGTGTCACCCTTTAAGTCTTGACAAAACACAAACCAAACACCAGACTGAGTTAGATGAAAGGATCTGCAGTTAAGGTTCTAGATAGCAAACTATTAGAGAATATAATATGGACTGTAAGGCTAAAGATCGATATGATTGAATTATCCAAGAGAGTTGGACGTTTCCAGGTGATGCGAGAACAGGAGTAAGCGAACCAGGTGTTCACAATGGATATCCTAAATTCACAGGGAAGATGGTAGTCACCGATGATCTGAGCAGTGTCATGGAAGTGCAGTATGTGTGGAACAAAAGGTGGTATCTGTGCCTTCCAGAAAATAATCTAATGCACACGTTGGGGAAATCTTCCCAAGCATTGTAGTTGTGATTTCATTTTCATCTTGCACCTGGTTTAGCATTTGCTCACCTTTCCATAAAAGGAATGAGACCTTCTATATAAGATTTATACTACACTTCTGTTACCTGCACTTCACTCTTACTAACATATAAATCTCACCACTTTCTACCTCATGTATTCCCACCTTAATGCATACATGCGATTGTGCGGATCTAAAACCCATGCACAACATTCCATGCCCATGTTCCATGGGAAGCTCGAGGTGGCCAGAAAAGAGCTGCCATTGCAGGGATTGGGCTGCCATTACAGATGTTACCCTGTTGATGTTAAAATTAGTCTTGAACACCATGTATGGAGTATGTTGCTTACCTTTAACTTCTGTTCTCCAGCATTTGTATCTTTCATGGATTCACATGCTTTGAATATTACCCACCGACAGGCTGTGAATCCTCAGTAATATTTTATTATACCTTATAATAGAGCTTAAGCTCACCTTCGTAGTCCATCCATGTCCTTTTGGGTGCATTATGCCTCAGCCAAATGGGACGTCGAGTGACAAGCACCACCCAGGAGGCCATCTTCATATTCTAACCCCAGAGAGATGAGTTGGTGAAAAGTAGCCTAGCTCCCTTAGGGGTGGGTAGGTGGGCGCAAGTGAATCCATGAAATATACCAATGCTGGAGAACAGAAGTTGCATGTAAGCAACATACTCCTTCTCAAGCATTGGATCTTTCATGGATTCACATGCTTTGAACAGATTGCCACAGCAGTTAACATTTTGTAATAGGAGGTGTAATGGGAGATGGCATAGCTTATTGAAACAAGCGTTTTAGGACAGCTATTCCGACACTTGTTTCAGCCTCCTTGTCCCTCCATGCAGTAATGCTTGATGAAGGTGTGCAGAACTGCCCAATTCCCTGCGCGGCATATGTCCAACAGGGGGACCCCTGCCCATAACGCTTCCGAAGACCCTGGCGGTAGTCGAATATTCTTGGTTCCACCTATGTAGCACTTCAGGGCTCTTCAAAGTTCTAGCAAGTGTAGAGCCTGTTGCACTGGTGTGGACGGATGTGCGAAGAAAACCGGTAGGGTTACGTCGGTTTGCAGGCGGGAGTTGGACAACACCTCATGAGCAAATGTAGGATTTGTTTTTACGAGGACCTTGTTCTTTTCAAACCGTAGATATGGAGGTTGAACAAAAAAGTGCATGTATTTCTGACACCCGTCTGAAAGATCCGATAGCTACTAGAAAAGATGTTTGAAGACGCAAACATTATGTCTGTAGTCACCATACGTTCAAACAGAGGTTTCATTAGGCCTGACAGCACAGTGTTTAAAGGGTAGTTCTCTAAATGTTATTCTTTTACAAGACGGGCCATAATAAAAAAATATACATAAAAAAATATAAGCCTCAAAAAGTCAGCATTAGGAGGCATCCATTTTGTGAAATGAATGAGCCTCTTGTGCTTATGTTAACTCTGCTCTCCAAGCAATAATTAAGCAAACGCCCCCTACTGGGAGCTTTTGCTTATTGCTGACGGAGAGCAGAGAATGCTGGTAGGCTCCAGCCTGCCAGCGTTGTATTGAGAATTGCAGTTACTTTCTTTTTAAGTTTCCAGGATCCTGGAAACTTAAAAAGAAAGTACTGTCAATTATGAACACGCCGCCCGTCCGGGAGACTGGGAAACCTAAAAAGCAAGTAACTGCTATTATCAACACAACGCCAGCAGGCACAACCTGCCAGCATTCTCTGCTCTCTGGGCTGAGCAGAGTTCACATCAGCACAAAATGCTCATTCATTGCACAAAATGGATGCCTCCTAGTGCTTGTAATGTATGCCTGAGGCTCTTTATGCTGAAAACTTTACATAGGTACTTTTCGTAAAAATATTTATGTATATTTTATATGATGGCCCATCTTCTAAAAGAATAACATTTTTGAGAGAACTATCCCTTTAAGTTCCACTGAGGTGGCACTTTCTTTTGAGTGGGAAAAGTGCAGAATAGGCCTCGTGAAGGTTTTTAGAATGCAGGCTCCGAAAATGGGAGCTGGTGTATCTAGAAATTGCCGACAAATGTACTTTGATGGACAAGTGCGATAACCCATCTTTTGCTTATATTAATAGGTATGGTAGGAGTTTGAGGTTCCACACCTAACCGATCCAATTGTTGAGAAAACCAAGTGCAAAATAGATTCCATTTTTATACACATGATCTATTTGTGGACTCCGCCCTGGCGGCCTTTAGGATGTTTCTGCATTCCTGCGTGAGTGGGACTTGTCCGAACTCGTTGAAGCCAGGCCTTTAAGTTGAGCACCCTTTGGTTTTGGAGTCGCACCTGCTGGTTGCACATGGTTAGCAGGTCTGGGGCTGGACCCAGAGGGATTGGACGGTCCTGGACAGGAGAACAAGCTCTAAGAACCACCGCCGACTCGCCCATGTTGGTGCTGTGAGAATGACTGTGCACTTGTATGTTGCAATCCGTTGCAGGACCTTGCGTATGATTGGCATTGGAGGGAACGCATAGGTGAATATTCCTTCCCATGACATTGAGAACGTGTCGCCTAGCAATCAATGGTGTGGATATATGCTTGTAAACTGAGGGCATTTCTTTTTTCTCCCATGTGGGGAATAAATCGATGGTCTTTGTTCCCCACTTGTTGAAGATCTGTAGGAGCTTCCTGTCCGCAAGTTGCCATTCGTGTGACTGGTCTTTGACTCTGCTCAGTTGATCTGTAGTTTTGTTTCCCTTCCCCGGAAGGTGAAATTCTTGTAGTTGCAGGTTTACGATAGCCCAGTGCCACAGTCGTTGGGCTTCTCTGAAAAGCGTAGTTGACCTCGTTCCCCCGCTTTAGCATATAATGCATTGTCTGTGAACAATGTCTTAACACTTTTACCAATTTGCCTTTAAGCACTGGTTGGAATGAGTGAAGGGCGTGTGCCACTGCCTTCAGCTCCAGTATGTTGATGTGAAGTTGTTTCTCAGTCGGGGGACCAACAGCCTTTTACTGATAGCTGGTTTGTGTGCGCGCCCCATCCTGTCAGTAAGGCATCTGTGATCAGGGTTTCTTGAAGAGGCAGGTCCCTGAATGGTATTCTTTGGTGATGTGAGATGACATGAGCCACCACCGCAAGCCATCTGTGAGCGACTTTGTTACGGTCAACTTTTCGTTCCATGTTCCAGTTATCTGGGACTACCGATCCGCTAGGAATTCTTGTAGCGGTCTAATTTGTAACCTGCAATGCTGTATTAGGGGAATGCAGGACGGCATGGTGCCGAATAGTTGCATGTCGTTTCGCACTGTGATCGTGGAGCCTGGGTAGAATTTCATGATTAGACTGTTTATTAACGGTGCCCTCTCTACCGAGGGACATACCCGGCCCTCGTTGTTCAACTGTGCCCATAAGAACACTAGCGCGTTCAATGGCGTAAAGCAGTATTTGCTTGAATT
This sequence comes from Ambystoma mexicanum, assembly GCF_040938575.1. Lineage (NCBI taxonomy): Eukaryota > Metazoa > Chordata > Amphibia > Caudata > Ambystomatidae > Ambystoma > Ambystoma mexicanum. The sequence continues at coordinate 162,564,956 of NC_090936.1, read as the reverse complement.
TGTTGCAAACCCGCGGAGTAAAAGGCTGTTGGACACCTGCCGGATCAATATTTCCGTTGCCTGGTGCGACGGTGCTCATACTAACCAATCGTCAAGATATGGGCACGCTTGCGCTATCGGGGCTAGGCATTTTGTGAATGTTCTTGGGGCTGAGCTAAGACCAAACGGGAGAACATTGAATTGATTGTGATTTGTGCCTATGATGAACCTTGGAACTTTGTGGCCTTGACAAATGGGAATGTGAATGGGTGAGATCCAGTGACGCTAGGAAGTCGCCCTCCCTTATTGATTTTATGGCATCTGCTTTTGAACATTTGTTTCTTTACATATTTGTTCAGACTTCTTATGCCCAGAATCGGTCACCATGAGTGGTCTGGTTTTTTGACCACAGAGTAGGTGCTCTTGCCATGCTGATAGTTTGGGACTTTTTCGATTGTGTTTTTTTAGGAGCAGTTTCTCCACTTTGCTCGTTAACCTGCTTAAGTGTGGCTGGCAGTGAAATATTGGGGATGTTGGGGGTGGGGAAGAGTTCCTTGGAATTCTATGATGGGTCCTCTTTGTATGATATCCAACACCCACTTGTCTGTGGTCAACTGTTGCCACTGCTGTAGATGGTACTGCAAATTACCACCCATTTGCTGCAGTTGGGCCGTGGGTGCATCTTGTCAATGGAAGTCAGGCTTGATTTTGCCGTCTGCCCCTAGAGGCGGATGTTGTTTCGGGCCTTCTTGGAGCTTGCTTGTAGTCCTTTTGTTTGTATGCCAATGCCCAGCAATACTCCTGGTAGTACGTCTGTGAATATGAAGTTCACCCCTGGTATACCTTTCCACCTCCTTTTGTTACGGTGGAACGACCCAAGGCCCCTCGGGAAGGAGTGAAAAGTGTGTCTCAATGTTAGTGTGGCGAGTGATATCGCTGTATCTGTGTCCGTATTTTGAAGGCATCGTCAGGTTTGTGACCCAAGAGTTGGTCTCCCTTGAAAGGCATGTCTAGTAAACACCCCCTCTGAAATCTGTGCAATTTAACCATGCCTGTCTCCGTAGCACGACTGATTTGTTTAAAACCTGTTTTGGCAAGGTCGACTGCGATGTTGATGGCATGATTGCCGGCATCTTCCCCCCTTCTCGTAGGATGTTCAGGGCCTGGTTGCTTTTTTCCTCTGGCAGGTACTATAATAGCAGCGCCATCCGGTTCCACATCTCATGGTCGTATCTCGAGATTATTGCCAGTGAATTTGCCGTTTTAACTGTCGTGGCAAGAACCTTCTTGCCAAATAAGTCTCGTTTCCTGCTGTCATTGTCAGGTGGTACTGCGCATTTTCGACCTTGCACTTTTGATTTTCGGCATGCTGCTGCTACTACCACCAAGTCGGGTGTTTCCTGGGATGTAAGGCATTTTGGAGAGGTCTCTGGTGCCGTAACCTTTTTCTCCAAACAGTCTTAATGCTCGTTTGCGAGAAGGGTTTTCTCATGAATAACTGCCCTTCTTCCCAAACATGGTCTAGAATAGGAGTTGAAATTGCTGCCTTCCTGCGCTTGTGCATCAAATCGAAAAATAAATAATCCTTTTTCTGCTCAGACTGTATTAGGCCAAATTCCTCACAAGCCTTTTGGACCGGATTATGAAATGCTGTTATGTCGTCAGGTGGAGACTGACGCAACAGTTCTTCAGAGTCTTGGTTTAGACCCAGGTCCATGTACTCCGTTATCTGGCTGCTGTGATTTTGAGGTAGAGGTGTCCCCATTACCACCCTCATCGTCGGTGGTAGAGGATTGGAATTCACCATCTTCTTGGCTGCATGGGGAATGTTGTTGCCTTGGGAAACCCCTCATGTTCTAATGGGGTTGCTGGTCCTGTTTAGTCTTGTGTGCCTCACAGGCTTGATAGGCGGATCTTTTTGCGGTAAGGTTACACGCCTGGTGGGTGTATTGTCTCTTGGTTCATACACCTCGTTTCTCGTAGCCATTCTGTCAGAACTGCAGTGTTCCCCAGAAGGCTGTGGCGCCTCAGGTGCTTGTGGGTGGGGTTGGCTCACTGGTAGGCTAGTACCCAGTTGTTGAAGTAGGGACCGAAGAGTAAATAATACCTGTAACTATAACAAGGACTGTGGGTTGAGTAAAGGTTCTGATGGCTGTGGAGCGGCAGACTGGGTCGCCAACATCGGCTCTGGTAACTCCTGTACCCTTGGTTCCACAGGTGCTTCCTGTGACGAATATTGGTCTCCCTCAGATGACAAGGGTGAGTACCCCTGTTCAAATTCTTAATCAATACGGCGCTCCAGTATCCGGTCTGAAGAACTGACGAGACCAGAGACAGGGCTGGACGCTATAGGGTGATCAGTGTCCCCCCTCATGTAACTAAGGGGAAAATGGTTCCCCACTTTCTGCTACTATGGCCTGGTCTTCCACAACATAAGCGAGTGCAGTGTTCCGACAGACAGTTTAACAACTATTGGGCCTTGTTGTACAGGTGCAGAGCCCTCTATTGCCTCTTGTTCCTTTCTATCTGGTATGTGTGTGTCTCCAGACTTGCGTTGGTGCTTTAGTTTTTCCAATTTGCCTTCAGATTTCCTGATTTTTGATATTTTCTGCACGCCTGTAGCCAAGAGCACCAACATCCTTTTTTAGGCCCCCCTGTTGACGCCGCAAACAGGGAAGTTGTTGGTGGCTTTCCATGTACCGTCAATGCTGTTAACGTTGTTTGGCCTTCCATGGATGGAACTGGTGTCGAGGGAAGTAGCAGACACTGCTGTCAGGGTCTTTGCGGGCACAAGTGTCAACAGGTGTGTGGACGTTATTGTCTTCGATGAAGATTTTGTCTGTTTATCCGTCTATAAAAGGTAGTCGGCGATGGGTTCGATGGCCGACGACAATGGTTTTATGGACCGTTATTGTGCCATGGGCAATTGTGGCGACGTAGACTGGTTTCCGGCCAACAATGGGAGTGGTGCTCGTTGACCGAGTGCGTACAGTGGATTCTTTCTTAGTTTTCGTCCTCAGTGCGTCCATCGTCAGCGAGGCAGTCGACAAATGGATTTTTCGGTTCCTTTTTTTCTCTTGAAGCTAGTAGAAGACATTTCTTTCATTTCACCTGGCCCTTATATAGGTTTTTGCTCCGTCTGATCTGCCCTCCACCAACTTCTAGAGGATTCAGCATCTTAAGTGGGCATCTGCCCTCTTTAAGCCAAAGGGCTAGTCTCCTTCTATCCTCGAGGGGTTTTGTGCTAAAGGTGGCACACATTTCAAAATCCTCCTGAATATGATTAGGGTAGAGACAGTATATTCATTCAGAATGCTTGTCTCCCCTTATACACATTTCCACATGACTAGCATGCCTTGAAAAGAGCTTTCAGTTTTTCTTCCATATTATGAAAGTAAAAAGCACTTATTTGCATAGATGTTTTTATAAAGTTGTGAAGACTTATTTCAAAGTTTTGAAGAAATATGTTGGTCTCCGGCCTTTTTTTACTCCAGCAGAGAAAGCCTCGACTCCACAGCACGATGTGCGGTTAGAATCCGAAGATGTCTTGTGGGCGGGGCTTGTCACTCAACGGCAGATTGGCTCAGGCAGAATCCACACAAAAGGACATTGATGGGCTACAAACGTGAGCTTAAAAGTTTTATCATAAACTACAATAAAATGTTACTGAGGATTCCCAGCCTGTCTGCTGGGAATATTCGAAGCATTTTAATCCATTAAAGATCCAATGCTGGAGAATCAGTTGTACGAAAATGACCAATGATGGTTAAAGAAAATAATGAGACATTTTTCGATTTTAAAACTGGTCAGTAATAACCAGACAATATAAATTCATCCCTTTTGTTTAAAACAGGATGCATCAGAAACAAGGTTGAAAAAAAAATAAAGTTAATATTGCAACCAAATTATTTTTCAGGCTCTTATGGGCATTATTTATTATGCCCAAAGCTGAAACGTTGTCCGAGATAACAAAAAAAGTAAACGTATTCTGGTAAACTAGGGAACAATACAGAGATTAGTCTCTCACCGTTGTTTTTTTCTGCTCATGATGTTTAGCTTGCAACAGGAAGTTCAAATATTTTCTGCTGACATAAAAACAAAATTATACACCTTTAAATCTGAGTTGTCTGGAAAAAACACTAAGTAAGCATTGTTAAACCACAACATAATTATTGTGGTCGTCTTTTTGAACAACTTGATTCTTGCAAACATAGATACATGATCCTGAGGCTAACTTCTGAAAACAGCATCCCTATTGGAGCTAAATTGGACCATGCAACTGATTTCTGCCAAATTCACAACCCTAAAAGACAGTAGAAGGATACTAGATGCTAAATTACTTCAAATATAAAAATAAATCTCCAAATACATATTGTCTCAGTATACAGACACCAAGCCTGGCTTTTTCTACTTTTAGGTTTAATAACAGCTACTTTGCTTAAAGCAAACTGGCACGAAGCAATCTTGAAATTAAGATACAGAACAGGCAAGCAAACTTTACAGAGGTAATTTTTTTATGGAAAAACATAGTTTAGATACCAACTGCATCTTAAATTAGACTGATTTCTGCTAATTTCGAGTGAACCAAAATGTCTTCACAGCTGTTCTTTCATGCATCTGAATTTTATACCAACACAAAGTAATGTGTGCTATACCCCAGACTAAAGTGCCATTGTCAAGATGACACCAGTGTTGTTAAGGACCCAAGAATCATAGGCACAAAATGATGACATACAGACTGATGCAGAGGGTTGAGACCAGCAGGGAACCCACTTTTCAAAGTAGGAAACCCACAGCATAGAGGGGATGTCCATTACCATTCCTACCAGGCAGTATTTCCCACAAATGGATGTATTTATGGGGTACTGCTGAGATGCACCTGCTAAGCTCAGGCATCATTTAATAATAGCTATGATAGAAACAAGGTAACACTCCGTACAGCAAGAGCAACAAGTAAAATTATTTCAAACGAAACAATAGCATGCAAAATAATAAGCAAAACGTAAAATAAAACATTTACTGAGAAGGGCATTTTGCAATTTTATACATTCACATTTTGCTTTGAGGTCTATTGTACGATTGTTGCTGCAACCTAAACTCCATTCCATAGAAGACTGCGTTTCCATTAAACTGTAATGGCGGGAATCAATTTTGAGGAGGAAGGGAGAGGTTCTCCAGTCCCTATAGAATGGGCCCCTATATTCTTTTGATCCCCAGCCCTTTGGTTTTCTAGGACCTCCGACCTATATTTGTGCATAGAGGGACTTCCATTGAGGTCTGTCGCCCCAAAACCATTATTTTATGTTTATATGGTAGCGCCTCATTTTGGCCATATGGTGATTTTTATCTCCCTTCATTAGTTGTGTAGCGTAGGCTTGTGGCAGCTGTAATTTAGTTTTCGTTTTGCAAGGGTGTGAAAATGGTCACTTTTAAATCATGAATGAAACTCGGAGCCACTACGTAGGTTGTTTGGATTACAACAAGAAGCCAATTCTTTTATTAAAGTAAAAACGGTTTTCTTTTCGATAATGAAAGGATACGGTTTTTTCTTGAGGTCTTCGATCTCCAGGCTGATGGCGTTTGGATAAAGTTCAGGTAAGAGATTACAGGTTTGTTTCTCAGACTTTCATCTCTCTTGTTACTCTAGAGATTTTCTTTATAGTCTCTTTTCTTTATTTACTTCTTTCTTCTGAGCTTTCCTTTGAAATATTCTTCCCACTCTTCGTGGTCTTATTGTCCAACTCCCTACCTTAAGTCTCTTATTCTGAATAGATCGGGTTGATGGGAGCTGCCGTACTCTTCAGGTTATGCTTTTCTGTAGCTTCTGTAATGCTTAACGGATTCCCTTTTACAGAACAAAAAAAATAAATAAATAAACTGTGATGTTGATGTTTCTTTGTCTTGACTCTTCTCTTTATTTTCTCCCCTCAGTTGAGTACGAATTTCCTCTTACTCATTTCACTTGTAATCTCCTCTCTGCCACGGTCTGGGCTTCTCCCTTTAGCGTTCACACCCCTCATTTTGAATTATTCACCCTCACGTTGAAGACTGAAGGGCTTGTGGGATTTATGTCACACTCTGACCAGCGTAACGTTATTTCAGTATAGTCTCTGTATAACGGTGGCGCAACGGCGCTTACTCTATAAAGTTTAGCAAACAAACTTAACCACTCTGTCCCTCGTCGAGCTACCAACAAAAAGCGCAACGGCGCTGACTTCGGTAGACTTTACAACTGGGTTTCTCTCCCGCTCTCTCTCTCTCCCATTTCACTCACCTCTGCCCTTGTAGTTCCTGTCGGGTTTCGGCGAAGCTAATTACATGCAACGAAGTCAATTACAATCAACCTTGTAGCGATTCGCCGGCAACGAACGCCTCGTCCCTTTCACTCGTTCTCTTGTGTTCACGGTGGAAGCAGTCAGAGCACAGCGTCTGAGCGGATCATGAACGCTTCATGTTCGGAAGCCTCTCATTCGACTGGGCGTAATCTTTCTATAATTTACAGTTAGCGTTTCACTCCGCTGGGTGTCTCTCTCTCTCTCTCTCTCTCTCTCTCTCTCTCTCTCTCTATCTATCCCCAGGACAAACCGTTGATCTCCCTCTCCTCCTCTCGCGGGGCGATCTCCTAGGTAACCAACAAGAACATTAGAGGAAAGTCCCTACAGTAAAGACTTCCTGGTTCTCCTCGTCTTAAACACGGCCTGGATGAGCTTCTGTGAGAAGCTTCAGAACGTCACAAAGGGGTGTGGCCATTTTTAGCTGCATAAGTAGCCCAATGAACCTTTGTGAAAGACAGTACTAATGCATTTTTTTAATATACAGTTGTCAGCCATTTTTTTTTTGGAACATGCCTTTAGTTGGAGCAACTCTTGAGTCCAGCCCTGAAATCTGTAATATGGATTGGAATAATCACTGGCCCTAGACAATTCAACGCGCAAAGTGTGTGGGTAGACCCAAGTGTTTGACTGTTTTTAGGCCCAGCCTGGTTGACCACCCAAACCTTGAAGAGACTCTTTGTGCGACCAGCAGGCTGGCTTAGGCCGTCAATGAGAGTTTATCCAGTAGAGTACCTACGCTGCCTCAAGTCAGCTGCAGTATTCTAAAGTCTGAGGTTAGTTACAGGTTTGCTCAAGTATTGTATTTGCCACAAAGCTGCTGTTTTAGGAGCAGGTTTTAGGATAATAGTTGGGCTCTGTTTCCAATGTCCTAAGTTGCAGTTTCCCGTTATGTCCTTCCTGGATTGTCCTAGTCCACATCAAAGTCCTCAGTCATGATAGTTTCTGGGCAGCGCTCCCACTTTCTTTCCAAATTATCCCCTCTCTGTGCACCTTATTAAGCCATAGATAAAGGGCACATATTTACATCTTTATTCAGGCAGTAATAATAATAATAATTAAGTTTTATCCTGTGGCTCCATGTGTGCTACTGGTCCAAACAGATCCAGAGAGCTCTGTGGCGGAAAGTAGGGTGTCTGGCTCCTCTGTGTCAGTTTCCTATTTTTTTAAAAAGTATTTCTACTCCCCATTTTTTCTTTTTAGGAAGTATTTGACTATTTTGAGGGAGTAAAAAGTAGCAATACCCCCCTTAACTGTAGGGTTGCACTGTCGGCCTACACTTGGTGATGGTAGGGTCTTTATGGCTCCTTGTAAAATACAGTGCATGTGCTAACCACCTGTGGATCTTTAACTGTTTGGGAGACAGGGGGGTATTCCCATGATCCCTAAGATAATGCTGGTTACGTCTGACGGGAGCTGTAACACAAAACATTTGAAGCCCACAGTTGTAATGTGTGCTACGTTTAGCCTATGGTACTTGAAATTGTATAGATTCAGTGTGTGATTTTATTACAGTGTATGCTTATCAGTATACCAGTGGTGTATTCTTTGGGGGAAAATATTGGGACGAACTGTACTTCACTACATGCCTCCCTCCTTTATCGAAGCAGGTCTACTCTTCCACAGATAACCCTTAAGATTGTTTGGGATTGGCTTTAGGTCAGATTTCGTTCTATCCTGCACCAGAGGGCTATAAAATAAACACCCCCCAACAGATCACCATTGCGGTTGGAATGAGTTTTCTCAGGAGCGGATGAGAAACGATGAGGCTCACCCTGTGTTGACAGTCTGTATTAAGATACATTCTATACAAGTACTGGAATGCTATTAAAAATGTGTGATCATGTTTTTCACACATTGATTGTACAATTTGTATGCACCAATACTGGACCCTGATATTATGGCCTACAGTTTTTGCAGCTTATTTACCACTATGTGGTGCAATCCAAACAAAGTCTACTCCCTTAGACATGACCTAAAATATCCAGACACACTGCAAGGGTGAGGGAGTATATTTTGGGCAATTCAGTAGCATTGTAGGCAAGTGGAGCTTAAATACCTGGTTTCAATATACAAATGCAAGAGCAAGAATGAATTACATTCCACAGACATTATTTCAGAGATTTAATTGTTGTCTTCATCACAGATTTCAGAAGTCAAAGCCATACACATAGAAAGAAAAATTGAATAATTACTAACTTAATGCATTTCACAAAGTGCCATGTATATGAAACATACTACAAAATTGTCATGCGCCCAAGGTAATTATGCCAGGTGTTATACAGGAGCAAATGTTAACATTTCCTAAATCCTACTATCAAAGTGTTGTATGTGAAATATAATTCTATAAAACGAAACCAATTTGTCAAACCCAATAACAAAATAATTAGCTGAACACCTCATCTTTAAGTTGTACAAAGGATACCATTTGTGCTGGCCGGCTATATGAAAATTAGTAATTGTCCCTTACATTTTTTTGTGCTACGATCATAGTCTTATGTACAATATTAAAAATTAAAGTTACTCACCGTAGTGACTAGAGTACTCATAGTCCTTAGTCCCCTTTTTCCATCCTTGTGAGTGTCCCCCAATACGGGGACGGTACCGGAACCTTATGCAGCAAAATAAATTGTGTAACCTTTAAGTTTAGTATAACGCACAGGGGCGCGGCCTCTGGAACGCCCCGCCAAGGCCCTCCCCCCAGCACCTCACCTCAGTCCCCTTTTAAACACATCAGACGCTTAGAAACCTGGCTACACCCATTACATATTAACCATTGGCATACTACCGGGGGGGGGGGGGCGATTGGGACATATGGAGGAAAGGGGACTAGGAGTACGCTAGAAACTACAGTAACTTTAACTACTTATATGTCGCATTCCCTTTCCACCATCCTTGTGGGCGATTCCAAACAAGAACATAGGGTGGAGCTGTGATAAGCTGCCTGACCAAACTCAGCATCGCGCCAGGAGCTGGTGTCCAGTGAGTGGCACATAAAGATGGCCGACGGAGTAGCCGCCTTGCTGATGACATCCCCAAGAAGAACATCTCTGAAACGAGACGGCCATGGCCTTGGCTCTAACCGCATGGGCATTAATCCCTTCAGGAACAGGTATGCCCATGGCCCTGTATGCCTCTGAAATGGCTAGAACCATCCAACGGGCGATGGAAGCTTGAGAACCGGGGAGGAGCCACCAAACATCACAAACAATGCCTCGGACTACCTGAAGGATTTCGTCCGAGAGAGATAAAACTGGAGAGGTGCACGGAAAGCAGGGCCCTCACTGCATCTAACTGCTGGTTCGGGAAGCCCACCAGCAGGCAGATCTTCTGATTCAGATGAAATGGAGAAGCCACCTTGGGCAAGAAGTTTGGGTGAGTGTGCAAGATGACCTTGTCGTTGTGAAACATGGTGAAGGGCTCACACAAGGACAATGCCTGCATCTCACTAACCCTGCGGGCAGAGGTGAGAGCCATCCGCAAAACTGTCTTTAGTGTCACCAAGAGGATGTCCACAGAGGCAAATCGTCTCGAAAAACTTGCTCTGCAAAGCTGCCAGAACCAAATTGAGGTCCCAGACCGGGTGTGGCCTATGCACTGGCAGAAAATGCCTAGACAACCCCTTAAGGTGGGCCTTAACCACCGGGTTGGCCACAGAAAACATGCTCTGGGAATTCTTGTAAGCCCCAATGGCTGACAAATAAGTGCAGCAAGTATCCACCTGAACTCCAGAACAAGCCAGGTGTGCTGAAAAAGGCAGTACGTCCTCCAAGTGACAGGGTCCAGAATGAGATACCTTATGATGAATCCATTGGCAGAACCTAGTCCATAACACCTGGCCCGCTGAATGATGTCCCAGTTGTCATTTTTCAATTGAGCATATTGAAGTCTCTGCTGGCCAGGAACCAGGCCGCCCGTTTGGCCTGGTCCGGATGCTCCACCACCCCGTCCTACTAAGTCAGGAATCCCCTGCTCGAGATTGGAAGGTGGAATGGACCCTGGGAGCACAACTACAGCAGATCTGAAAACCAGGCTATCGATGGCCAGTGGGGGGCAATCAGGATGAGGCTGGACCTACCACAGCCCGCAACTTGTGTAGGGTTCATTGAAGCAGAGGGGTAGGCGGGAACGCATAACACCTGCAGCCGTGCCAACAGATCTGGAAGGCGTCTCCCAGAGACCCCTACCCCCCCCACCGACCCAGTCCTGCCCATGAAGCAAAATTTGGGCACTTGGAATTCTGAGGGGGATGCCAACAAATGCAGGTCCGCGAACCCCCAACGCTGGGACAGGGGCAACAAAGAGTCGGTGTGTGAATTCCCACTCGTAGGTGTTGAACCCCAAGAGTCCACTTCTGCATTGCTGTACCCCGGAAGGTGGACTGCTGAAATCCGAATTCCCTCCGTCAGAGCCCATTCCCAGATCGATACCACCCCTATGCAGAGGAGGGGAGGGGGGAGTGCCCCACCGCCTTGCAGAGGCACAGAAGGCTCTTGGGTGTCGGGAACACCAGCTGAACGGTAGTGTTCCAACGCACACCTAGGAAGACCAGTTCCTGAGATTTGCACAAATGACTTCCTCTGGTTGAGGGAGAACCCCAACTGATTAAGGATATATGCCAATCTCTGGCAGGAGTGCACTACCCCTTCGGGTGACCCAACCCTCACATTCGCAGTGCGTTCATCAACTTTGTGAAGACACGAGGGGTCGAGTTCAGGCCGAATGGCAGCACCTTGTACTGAAAGTGGTATAACAATTGTGAACCGCAGAAAGTTCTGATGCAGTTTGTAGATGGATAGATGCAGACTCCGCTATGTGCGTGGAAATAATCATCTTGAAGCGTTCCAGTGGTAAAGAGATTTAGAAATGAATGGTCCAGGACAACCCTCAGGCCAGCTTGGTTGTTCTTGGGTACCGCAAAAATCCTGGAATAGTACCCAAAGCCCCTGTATACAAGAGGAACCGGTTCTATCGCCTGCTTCTCCAAGATAGAAAGCATGCATCTACGCCCTCCTTCTGCTCTCGACAGGTCCTGCGCAATGGCCCGGGCATCTGCCAGACCGGCCTTGAATGAAGGGAGGTCAGGCAGAAATTCCCAGAGCTCCCACCACAGCTTCTGGTTAGCTGTAACCGAGAGGGCGTCTGCGTGGCTTGCCGCAAATGCAGTCCTGAGATGGAATAACAGAACCATCTCAAAGACTTGAGGACTTTGTCCTCCTTGGAATGACAACTGGGAGGTGGCTCCCGTGGAGGAAGACTATGAAGACTATGGTTAAGAATACAAAGAGGCAGCAGCCACCACTGAAGAATAATGCTGCGGGTGGGAGGCAAGGAGGTTTGGCTCCCAGTCGGTCAGCCTGAACCTGCTGTCCAACTTCTTGCTCATCTTTGCGTTGGCCCTGGGCTTCTCCCAGAACTTTTGTGCTACCTGTAGGACATACTTCTCCAGAGGGATGCCAGAGTGGACGGGGTTGCGCTTACCCAAGACCTCTGATAGCACTCCAGACACCTGGGGGGCTTCCTCAGCCAGAGAGAGACCCCCCCTCAAGAACTCCACCAGGAGGCGTTCATGAAAGGCCTTAATGGATGACCAGGGTTCATCATCCTGGGCGTCATCGACCTGATCGCCCCCACCCCACGCTTTCACAGAGCAAGCGGAATACGGTCCTCAGGACACACGTACCAACAGGGTCCCTCCAAGTCGAGCGCTGAAGACCGGTGCAACGGCTGTTTAGGGGGATGCGCTGGTGGTACAGGAGGTGGAGGGGTCTGAACAAACGGCAGGGCCTGGACCGGGGGAGGGGGCTGGCGCGGCACCACCACAGAATGACCTTCACTATATGTTTCAGGGACCCCTTCATCTGAGGGGAACGCATGAGGAAGAGAAAGCGCTTGAAGAAGCTGTTCTTGCAAGCCGCCGGGTCCCTAGGGGCACGGCCCTCCGAGGAACTGGGCCTCCACTCCTGGTCAAAGCGCTGTCGAGCCAGGGGCGTATAGCCGCAAGGCTGTGATGGGTAGATGTATCCCTGAGGAGACCAGATGCCTGTACCGTACAATCAGCTTCATCTTCCAGAGGGAAGGGGGACTGGGATCATCTTGCAAAGCCCATTCGATGGGCGAAAGCATGGGCAGGCCCTGGGCTGGATCCAAGATGGTAGCTTGCCTGGCAGGCTCCGACACGTGCCTCTCTGCCATTTTGAAGCCTTACGCCACACCCTGGACGGGAGGGCGCAGAGGCCCGAAGCCAGGACAGACCTTAAGACACTGGGGGATACAGCTTTCATCTTCCACCCGAAGCAGAGGTGTCGACCTCAGAGATCACTATGGTAAACGCTGAGCCCCCAGCCGGTCGGCATGTAGTCTTAACGCCCTGACTCACGACCTCGGAGCGAGCTGCGGTAGGCTGGACGCCCTCAGCATTTGTTCCGGTAGCCGTGCTGGACCGTGCCGAGGACAGACACTTGGCGGTGGCACTCGATGATCCCTTACCCCTTGGGGTCAAAAAAGAGGACGATCTTGGTCGTCATTCAGAGGACAGCCCGGTAGGGCCCTTGAGTCAATCCGCTTGGGAGCCGGTAGCCAGGACAACCTCAGGTCTGGCCATGGAGCACGCAGACAATCCCTGCGCTGGCTGCAAGGTCTGACACTGTCAGTGTGGAAAAAGGGACTCTGTAGAGGCGCCGCAGGGCGTTCCCACAACCGAGGCCACGCCCCTTGTGCGCTATACTAAATTTAAAGCAGAAGCTCAATTTTTCCCTGCCAAAGTTTCCTGTACTGTCCCCATGTTGGGGGACACCCACAAGGATGGAGGAAAGGGGACAGGACATTTTATAAATATTAAAAGAAGAATGCATTAACGTGAATAAAATTGATAAAAATATTTCAATATTGTGAGGTTCATTTTTATCAATGGCAACTTAAATTCTAAAACTATGCCACAATGGAACAAGGGCATTTCACTCGTTTCTGTATTTGCTATTGTATGGTCATATCATTTGTGAGCCCATGAAGTCTTTCTTGCGATTATTTCAACAGAGAAAATGTATTTCTTCTGCAATGCTGATGTCAAAAACAGCATCTCGTATATCTTTTATTCTTTTTTTCCTCTTGAACAATGGTTTCAACCAATATTATAAAGGGGGCAAAGCAACAAGAAATGTATTAACATTTTGTCCTGCAATAAACATTGTAGGCACTTTGTGCATCTGTACCCTCACCCTCCACCCCCCATGTTTACTATGAGGGCTTGGATAGGAAGAATTCCCAACCATATTTTTTTATAAGAGGCCATAATCCTTTGCTTCCAATCTATCAAGAAATGTTTCAAAGCTTTGTTTTTTTAATCTCTAGTTAATCTTTTAATAAGCGATTGCCATCGCCAACAGACCAACACACCAAATCTCTCACATTGCCCACTCTTATTCGGCACCTGCAATAAGGATGTTGCACACATTCGATAGCAGCAAGGAGTGTCCTATAACAGAGGCACAAATTTGCACAGCACCGATCTGACATATTTGAACCATGGTAATTTACCCACCCCCAACATTGATAGATCGTAAACAGATTCACAGTAACGTGATGGTTCTCACAAATCCAGATCCTTAGCCAAATAAGTGAGAAGGCTTAAACTATGCTATTCTATTTAGGCCCAGCTCCATCTTTATTGGTAAAGACTGGGCACTACATGGAAGCCGCAACAATCACTTTACTTATTTTCCTTTCACCATTTTGATGTTATGTTGGCCCCATAACACTGGATACCACCTTAATGGTGGCATATTTATGGATACAGACTTATTAATCAAGAAAGGGTTGGGAAAAGGCCTCTCTCCCGAAAGCCAAGAGTGGATTCTGTGCCTCAAAGAAAACTAGTGAAATCTACAGAATGTCCAAAACAAAAAGGTCAGTCACCGTCGTGTCTCAAAAACCTACTTCTATCCCAACACTAACAACTTAAGGATGATCTCTCCACAAGGTAAAGTGTTCCTAGTAATTCCAATGAAAAGAAAAGTCCCCAGTCTATCAGACAATCAAATGTGATTAAATAAAACTATGTTCACAAATATAGGCTTTCAAGGCTCCCCCTCCTGTCCCCTTCTCCTCTGTTCATTCCCTTTGGGCCTATGGGTCCTGTATCCCTTTAGGTCAAAATGTCATTAGATAGTTCACATGATTATACTTCTTAGATTCACTGGTCTTTTATCCTACCAACCTGGCAGATTTCCCTACAAAGCATAGGATTGTCCTTTTCATTTCCAGGGTCCTTGACCCCCTTATTCTCTACTTCTTATATGGGTGCGGATGCCAGATCTGAACGGCTTGGTTTACTGTCCTGCCAACCTGTTGTACTGTCATGTAGTGTTTCTCTTTCTCTTACAGGCACCAAGACAGTTTTGTATTTATTTTTCACTTGTTAGGCGCTTACACAGCAAGTAAATACTGTTTCAAAGCGCCCCTTGTTACTTCAAGCCACTGCCTTTCAACATGGGTGCTGGTCCCAGACTAACAATGTAGGATTGTCTCCGATTGGTTTACTCTTCTGTCAAGCGTACAACTTTCCATGGTTTGCGCCTTTTTCAGTCAGGGTCCCACACCATCTTATTCTTGGTTTCCCATATAGGAGCGGATCCCCGGCTGGCAGTTCGTTATCGTATCGGTTTGGTTAACACTCCTTCCAAACAGGATTCCTCTCTCTGGTTTATTTCGGAATCCCAGACCCTTTTATACTTTAGCTTTGATATGGGTGCGGGTCCCAGACCCTTTTGTCTCCCTGTGACTTTCAAAGAGATTTGGCTGCAGGTCCAAAACTTGCAGTCTGTTCTCAGAGTCCCAGACCCTCTTGCTCCAACTTCTCGCTTCACCCCCTTACTTCCGCAGACCTCCAACGCCTATCATGTAACGCGCATACCTTGTAGCTTCTTTGTTGAAGGTACCAATGTTTTCCCCCCCCGAGCAGCTGCGTTGTTCAAGGCTCTGGTACCGTTCGGGTGTGCGGTGGGCTCTGCAGCGACCCTGCAGACAGCCAACGCTACTCAGCTGCGCGTCCTTCGTCGCTAGTGCTTCACCTGGGCCAGGGGTGCTCAGATGTTCATCACGGTAGGAGCACGAAGGGTCCTTCCAGCTTGGACTAGGTTTGCATTCTGCCTTGCCTCTCTTCACAGCTTTCCTTTCGGCTCTCTTCTGCTCACCCGGTGCATGGCTCCCGCAGTTCCACCTCGTAGTAACATTCTCTGCATCCCTGAGGATTTAATTTTGAAGCTAGACCAGAGTAAGGGGATGGACTGGGTGGGTGGGGGCCGGGGGTGGACTTATTACTTGAGCAGGGGTTGGTGGTGCTGAAACAAGGCATACTGTGTCTCCTGGGAACAGTCGTCCCCAATTCCATAGGGGCTTCCCTTGATATGATATGGCATTTATGATATATGGCATGGCATTTATAACGCGCCTATACACAAGTGTTTCAAGACGTGACACGGCAAGGGTGGGGTGGGGGGAACAGAGGGATCCTACTAGGCCAAGTGTCATTCTGATCGCGCAAGTGCAAGGGTGGGGGGGGGAGGGGTGGGGCAGTGCAGTACATGGGATAAGAATAAATAAACCAGTATGAAGTATGGCCAGCTGGTGGCAAGTTCAAGGCTAAGTGTAGACATAAGGTGCCAAGTGCCGGTGGGGGACTGTAGGAGCACAGAAACAGTCCAAGCGCGGGGGATGACAGGGGGGCAGTGCAGGTGTGTAACTGGGGGGGAGGGAACATGTGCCCGAGATCAGAGGGTGGCCAGGTAACCAGTACAGTTTCAGCCAGGAATTGAACAGGGGAGAGGAGGAGAGAAAGAAGCAAAGATTAAGGTTTTGAGGGGCTTCCTGAACCGGGGTTGGTGCTCCTCAAGTTCAGAGAGGCTTTTCCAGAGGGAGGCCCTAGCCGAAGAAAGATCTACCACCAACTCGTTGCTTGGAGAAGCGACTGACCCCGAGGGAGTTGGAGGCAGATGAACAAAGAATTCGGGAAGGAAGATATTTAGGAAGAGAGAATTGAAGGTATTGAGGCCCCTGGCCCCAGAAGGCCTTGTGGACAATGCAGAGGGGTTTGTACTTAATACTCGCAGCCACTGGGAGCCAGTGCAGAGATTTCAGTGCTCGAGAGATACGATCCCTGGGCTTGAGGCCAAGGAAAAGTCTTGCAGTCCTGTTTTGGATGAGTTGCAGAGGGCGGAAAGTAGAGGCAGGCAGATTTAGAAAGAGGCTGTTGCAATAGTCCAGCCTAGAGAGAACCAGAGCTCTGGAGACAGTGAGCTTCTGGAGGGAAGGAGGGGAAGGGAAGAATACTTCCGAGGAGGTGGAGCTGGTACTCATGTGATCCTCCCCTTGTACAACCACTCTTGTCCCAATGGCGAAGCGACGACATCCAGAGATTCCTCAAAGTTGACTAGAGAATTTCCATATTTCCCCCACCTCTTAGACTTAAAATATTACTACTTTTATCAATTTCGGATTTCAAAGTAAATAGAGCTGTGTGAGAAACCTGAGGGTATCCTTACTTCTACTTCACATGGATCCTCTTCTCAGGTGGCCAGGAAAAGGCCATCACTCTTGTATCCTGACCCTGAGGGTGGAGAAGTGAGGGAGGATCACCTGGGTGGAGGGACCGTGGGAGTGGGGTGCCCACAGGAGAGACATGGTATCCCCCCTTTCCGTATTGAAGACCAACTAGTACTGGGACGAGATAGCAGCGACAGAGTGAGGAACACTTAAAACACATGGATGCCTGCAGAGTACTGTGAGGGTCAGGCATGTCCCTTTAATTGCAGTCCGGCAAGCCCAATTGAGAATGCACACCTGCAACTGGTCAAGTCGTTGCAGGTGTATGAATGGAGAACCAGCGGGCGGGGTGGGCGGGGTTGGGTCGAGGAGGTTTGTGTAGGAGAGACCAGCAGGAGACCCCTTCTGACAAGAGGCATCCATGGTTGGACCGGAAAATGTGCCAGGGAGCCCAGGGCGAGCAAGGCCGTGTTTTTTTTTTTTTTCCCCTCAGGTGTGGGCGCCGCCTTATACTGGAACAAGCAGTTTGTGCTGAGAGTGAGTGGGACAGCGAAGATGCCGTCTGCTTCCCTGTCAAGACCGCATAGCTGCTGGCATGCGCAGGAGTGCCACCGGCGTGCGAGCAAGAGACACAGGAGCCGGTCCGTCGACCGGGGAAGCAGAAAGAAGCAAGGGATGCCACAGAGGACGACGCTGGAGGATAGGTGAGTGTTGGTAGAAGCAACAGAAGACCAGGGCATACCTTGCAGGCTGCCAATAAATAACCAAGTATCGAATGAGATGAAAACTTGCATCTAAGTCGCATTATGCTTATGAAGCGCCGAACTGAATGAAAGCTTGAATGTGAGCATATTGAATACTAAATTGAACACTACTTTATGGGAAAAGGACTTATCAGATGATAGCCAAAGGAAAAGTGTCCATGTGATAAAAATAACACGGAAGAGAGCACAAGTGTGAAAGATTGCCATAGCAAGGTGGGGCATGGAAAAGATCACATGAAAGTGAACTTCATGAATAGATGCAGTGTGGCAAGGCCAACGACGGGCAGGAGGTGTGTAAAATGGTTTGGCAAAGCCAAGAGGCTAACTAGGAGAAGATAAGTGAATGTGACTGAACACAGGGCACATACAGAAGAACCAGTGCAGGCTGAAGAGCCTAGGGATCCTGGACCAGCGAGCCCCGAATTATATGAACCAAAGACACTGTGAAATTAACCAATAAGGAACACTGCAAGTGACCTAGTGAAGTAATCCAGAAGGAGGGTCAGGCTAACAGTTATGTTACGTTTGTTTAGAAAAGACTTAAATTAATACAAGTGGCTGAGTTAAAGACTTTGGGAAGGGAACCTTGAGATTTGAGAAACTACAAGTAGTGTCTTAAGAACAAAGTCTCAAGACCTTTTCCTTGGAGCTGTGTCGCTTGGAACTTGAGGAAGGGAATCCCGAGAAGTGTGTGGAACTGTTACCTTGAACAAGCGATAGGTAATCTTGAGACTTTCTTGAACTTGGCGAAGGGGAACTGAGAAGAAAGCTAAGAGCTAGAAGAAGCTCGGAACTTTATGATGATCACCATTTCTTTGATTATTGATATCACTACACATTTTTTAGCTTTAGTTGTGAGGGCAAGCATAGGTTTTGGACACAGACAGACTTAAGTTGAACTCTGAGGGAAATTCAACCTTAGCATAGAGCAAGTTAGGCCTTCTGACTGTTAAGCTTCATGATGCCTTGGCAGCTTTCAAATCCAATGCCTAGATAATGAAATGCATCATCATTCTCGATAATTGTCTCTTCTATTGGAAACCTATGCAGAGATGTGCTCTTCATTCTCAGTGGTTGACTAACCATGATCTTTGTTTTGGTTAGGTTGAATTTAAGGGCCTGGTTCTTCGCCAAATTATTTGACACTGGAGACCCATCAGATGTTTTGGATATTAAAATGACATTGTAGAGGCGGTTTGGATATGAAGATTGCATTGCCAGCAAACAAAGCTGCCACCCATCGAGGTCCCCCGATAACGATAGATTACACACTGAAAGGGTGGCAGCCACAAAATCACATACGCGGACTTCAATAGTAAGTCCATGGGGTGCCCCCCCCCCACCCAGTCCCCTTTCCCCCTCCGTCTTTCCCTCTCCCCCTCCGTCTTTCCCTCCCCCCTCTCGTTCCCCCTTCCTCTTCCCTCCCCCCTCCCCTTCTCCCTGTGCCCCCTCCACCTCCTCCTCCTCTTCTTCCTCCTCCTCCTCCCCATCCAAGAAAAAGGGGGGCTGTATGGGTACAGATACAGACCCCAGTGCAAGGGGTGGCCGGGAGGGTGGCAGGGTGAGCAGGTACCTGGGCCCGGAGGACAGACTGGCCAGGTGCACAGTGCCAAGAGAGAACAGATCAGCAGGGGAGAAGGAGATGAAGGCAGAAGAGAGGAAGGTCTTGAGGTGCTTACGGAACCGAAGATGGTTCTCCTCAAGGTTTAGAGTGGCAGGGAGGCTGTGCCAGAGGGAAACCCCAGCTGAAGACAGATCTACCCCCAGCTCGTTTCTTTGAAAAATGACTGACCCTAAGGAAGTTGGGGGTAGAGGAGGTATTTGTGGTGGGATAACAAGGTATTTTGGACTCAGGGCCCAGAAAGTCTTGTGGACAATGCAAAGGGTTTTGAATTTAATCCTTGCATCCACTGGGAGCCAATGGAGGGATTTCAGAGCTGGGGAGATACGATCCCAGGGCTTGAGGCCAAGGACAAGTCTTGCAATCCTGTTCTGGATTAGTTGCAGAGGGCGGAGAGTAGAGGTAGGTAGATTTAGAAAGAGGCTGTTACAATAGTACAACCTAGATAGAACCAGAGCTTGGGAGACAGTGAGCTTCTGGGGGAAGGAGAGGAAAGGCCGAGTACCTCTGAGGAGGTGCAGTAGGAAGTTTGACTTTTTAGAGACATCATAACTGTGGGCGGAGAAGGAAAGTGTGTAGTCAAAGATGACCCAGAGGTTCTTAGCCTCGCAGGTGGGGGTAGGAGGAGGGCCAAGGGAGGCTAGCCAGAGAGTGAGGGGAAAGGATGGTGAAGATGTGCCGATGAGGAGGATCTCCGTCTTGCTGGCATTCAAAGATCACTGGTGGCACACCAATCTTGAATGTCAGTTAGGCAATTAGATGAGGGAGAGGAGGTGGCCGAGGACAGCCCGAAAATGAGTCGAGTGTCGTCAGCGTAGCACTGGAAATTTGAGCAGAAAATGGCAATGCAGTGGGCCAGAGTTGCCAGGTATTGGTTGAAAAGCCAGGGCGAGAGGTTAGACCACTGGGGAACACCAAAGGTAGACAGGAAGATCGATGATAGGAAGGACCCAAGTTGGACCTGGGAAGGTCGATCAGAAAGGAAAGGTCACCCAGGCCAGAGCCTGATCAGTGATACCCAGGTTATCACGGAGACGGTTGAGCAGGATGGTATGGTTGTCCGTGTCGAAGGAAGAAGAGAGATCGAGGAGGATGAGGATAGTGGAAATGTTAGAGTCAAGGTTGGAGAGCAGATCTTCACGGATATTCAGGAGAGCAGTTTCCGTGCTTCTGGCAGCTCTGAAGCGAGACTGGTGTTCATGGAGAAGGCCAACAAATTTGGAATGAAGGTTAAGCTGACAGATGGCCAACTTTTCCAGGAGTTTGCCCAGAAAGGGAGTAATGTTAATTGGGCAATAGTTAGCTGGCAAGAAGGATCAGCTGTGGGTTTCTTGAGAAGAGTATGCACAAGGGAGTGCTTCAGAGGGGAAGGATCCTGAGGCAAAGGAGTGGTTGCAAAAATAAGCAAGGGCCGGAGCGAGGGTGTCAATGTGGTCCTTGATGGTTTTAGAGGAACAGGGATGAACCTTATTTGACGAGGCCTTCATAGATCGGACTTGTTTAGCGACCTAGTCAGGGGAGAAAAGAGGAAAGGACGAGAAGGATGGTGGTGGGTGGCTAAAAGGAGGGTCAGCAAGCACAGATGGAGGGGAGAGGAGGGTTGGGGGTGGAGAGGCAGGACAGGATGTTCTGGGTTTTTGAGATAAAGTGAGAGGCAAGGGCATTGCAAAGAGCCTGGGAGGCAACAGGAGGGGGTAGAGACTGCAGCAGGGTTGGCCAGATCCTTGCAGATTTTAAAGAGTTCGGCCGAGTTGTTAGATGCCGCAGAGACATGAGCTTGAATGTAGACGCTCTTCTTGGTGAGGACAGAGTCTCGGTATTGCCTTTGTAGCAGGCGACAGGCCAGTTTGTCAGAGTAGGAACAAGAAGCACTCCATTTTCTCTCAGCCGCCCTACACTTACGTTTAAGTGTAGCTAGGTCGGAGTCAGACCAGGAATTGTACTTGGCTTTGGACTTCAAACGGATCCTCATGACAGGGGCAAGAGCATCAAGACTATCAGAAATTGAAGAGTAGATTAGAGACATGGCTGTGTCAGGATGTGAGACAACCAGATGTGGAGGGGGTTTGGGGGGAGAGAAAGTGGTGGCAAAAGCCTGAACTGACACGCTTCACGGGCCGGATGTCCGAGAAGGTAGGTGGCAGTGTCGGGGTAGGCTTGGCTTGTGGGGGAAGAGAGGGAGAGATGAGAGGAGAGGAGGGAGTGATCGCTCCAGGAGAGAGGAGTGGTCAGAGGGATGGAGAGGGGGAGGTCAGAGGAGATCAACACATTGAGTGTGTGCCCTGCAGAGTGAGTCGGGCCAGAGGGGAGGATGGACAGGGAGAGGGAGTGGCAGAGGTCACGGAAGAGTAAAGGAGGAAGAACAAGGAGAGTTTAAATGTATATTGAGGTCACAGAGGAGCAGGGGTTGAGAGGTAGAGGCCAAGACGGAGGAGAGGTCTGCCCCCTCCAAGGGAAATGAGGTGATTTGACCACGAGGCCGGTAGATGGTAGCCACAGTAAGAGAATGGGTAGGCGAGAGAGAGAGGGAGCCTACAGACAAGGCATTCAAAAGACGAGTAGGTCTTGATCAGGGCTACCTCCCCACCGGACCAGGAGGATCTGGGTGCGGAAAGGTTCTTGTAGCCATCAGGGAGGAGTGTGTCAAAGCTTGTGATAGAGCTGGCCGTGAACCATGTCTCAGTAAGACCAAGGACATCAAGGTCTAGTTCTTCAAGGAGGTGGCAGATGTCAGAGGAGTGTTCGACAGCAGAGCGAGAGTTGAGAGTGGCAATATGAAGGTTGCCAGCCTTAAAGACCTTCCGGGGAGGGGTACAGATCAGTGGTACGCCCTGCGGATGAGAAAGAGCCCTAGGAGGAGGAGATAGAGGGCAAGGTAGCAAAGAGGGGGGGGGGAGAGTAGAGGACAGCAGGGGATGAGAGGAAATTGATGAGGCGAGGGAAGCGCCTATCGAAGAGGAGGAGATTGGCGTGAGGGCCTTGGGCTATGACAGTGCCATTTAGGTAGACATTAATGATGACTTTAGAGGAGTGGAAGGAAGCCATGAGAACTTCCCAGTGAGTGCCACCATTAGTGGGAGAGGAGGAGCAAGGACAGAGCACAGATCATATGTGGAATCCATAGATCTGGCTAAGGAGCAACAAAGAGGATGTCAGTGTCTGTCTGAAGGAAGTATTGGAGTAGGTGTCGGCGATGGGAAAACCAGGGTTAGAGGCCAAGATGTCCTTTTGAACTTCGTCCTACCAGACTTAGTGTTGCTTAACATGGCCACATCGCTTCTGCACGAGATCAAAGCATTGCCAGACATATTTCAGCCTTGTGGGTCTCATCAGTGAATAGTAGCTTGGGTCTACAGGCCCAGCAGGCACGGGACCAATGTCTGGGCATTCCCTTCTCGCTCATGCAGAACGGATGTGACCAAGCCATTCAGGTTGGACTGCCCCTTTTGCAGTGGGGCCAGGCCAGATTTGCATATGGTTTTTCCACTTTTGTAATGGCTTGGCAGGCAAAAAGAGTAATTTTTTTTTTTAATTCTGTGCTTGGACTAGATGGGCTCACTGGAATGTGCCCTGGATTTGCTTACTCTAATGTGTTGCAACTTTTCTTTTTTAACAACTTCATTTATATTTGCTCACAGGTTATGCACATACATTAGCAACTTACGGTTATACAAACATACAACATATACAGTTCAGTTTCATTCTGCATTCAGGTTTTCTGGTTCACTTAGATCAGCCAAATATTGCTTATATCGTGACCATACGTTTCTGGGTCTACTGTGTGGCATGACCGAGTCGATATATAGTTCTTCGGTGTCGTTAACACACACCATATCTCTGTTCCAGTCTTCTATTGTGGGGAGTTGCTCATTCTTCCATCTCATTAATATGACCCTTTTGGCTATTAGCAGGTTCAGAAGTTTTCGCCACGTCGGATTCAGTTTCCCTTCTGCTCTCAACATGCAGATACGGGGTGTCCATACCACCGGTTGGTTTGCCATCTTGTTAAGAGCCCCTCTGACCAATAGTGTCTCAATTTGGTGCAGTCCCATAGCATATGAAATATATTAGCATTTTCAGAATTACATCTCGGACAGGCACCATTCAATGCGGGATATATTTGCTTAAGCTATAACGGCGTGTAATGTGTCCCGTGCACTATTTTATAATGTAGCAATTTAAACCTTGAGTTGCAAGATATCCCTTTAGTCAGTGCACAGATCCAAGACCATTCTTGATCTTCTATCGGTTGCCCCAGGTCTTGTTCCCACTTGCCCTTAGCTGTGTGGGTGGCCGTAGGGCGTGCTTGTATTACAGTTTTGTAAAGTGTAGCGGCAGTAATCTTCTGGGTTCCCCCTGTGAATATGTCCGCCCCAAACAAAAGCTATGCAGGCGCTGTTAATTTTGGAAAACAGAGCGTTGCCGGGCCACACTGGAACTGTACTAAAGAGATAGAAAAGTTTCAGTAGTATCACCATTTTGATTAAGGCTATCCGTCCCGCCATTGGCATTGAGAGCGCATTCCATCGCCTCATCTTAGCACACAGTGTTTCCGCTAGTGTCGTGTAGTTCAATGCACGGGATAATTGGGCCGTTGTGGCTATGTGGGCACCCAGACACACAATGTGTATCGGGCTCCATATAAGTCTGTGAAGGTTTCGGGGCTGTGGTGTGGCGTCCGTGAGTGGGAATATTTCTGATTTATGGGGGTTGAGGCGATATCCTGAATATTCACCCGAACTTCCCCACCTCCGACAGGACCTTGCCGAGCGTACCATCTGGGTTTTTTTAGATATAAAAGTAGATAGTCTGCATACAGCGCTATAATTTGCAGCTTGCCCTCGAGCCATATCCCGAATGAGCTGTAACGAAATCTGAGAATATCTGCTAATGGTTCTATAACTAAGGCAAAAAGCAAGGGGGAGAGTGGGCAGCCTGGTCTTGTGCCTTCCAGCATTTCCAGTATGTCTGAGGATTCCATTTACTCTGATCCTCACGTGTGGCCGCGTATATAGTATCTGAATCCACTTTATGAATTTTGGGCCGAACTCAGTTTCGTAGCACTCCAAAAAGAAAGGGCCATGAGACTGTGTCAAATGCATTTCTCATATCTAGGGAGACCGCTATCCCTTGAGTTGTAGTGGGTATGGAAGACATTATCTGATTACATCGTCTAATAATTTGTGGCTGTAGATCTGCCCATTTTAAACCCCGCCTGATATTCATGCACCATATATGGCATATATGGTGAGTCTTGTTGCTAGTAATTTTGCCAGGTTCTTGGCGTCGGTATTTATTAATGATAATGGGCAGTACGATCCACATTCTCCCAGGGGCTTGCCTGGCTTAAGTAAAAGTGTAATTATTACTTCCCTGGTGGTCTCGGGGAGTTCTATGTCCAGAGCTTCCCTCCAAACAGCATGTAATCTGGGTGCTAAGATTCGACTAAATTCTTTATAGAATTCAGCTCCCTGCCCATCTGCACCCGGAGCTTTCCCATTGGGAAGAGCTTTTATTGCTTCATATATTTCAGCCTCAGTAATGGGGGCTTCTAGCAATTCCGTAGTCGAATCTGCAACAAGCGTTGTTGGTATCTTGGAGAGATATTGCTCTATCTCGATGTCAGTGACTGTACCCTGGGGGGTTGGGGGGGGGTATAGTTCCTTATAGAACTTGTAAAATGTGTCTTTCACTTCATTCTTGTTTGTGGACATTGTACCGTCCTCTATTTGTATGCAGGGTATACTAGTGGGTCCTCTTTCTCCACTCACTGCTCTGGCTAATAATTTCCCAGGGTGCTCCCTCTCTCCATACCTACGCGCAGCTATGGGCCTATCAAAATATCGTATCTGTTGGTCCGCCGCTTCACGATACTCCTCTAATTTGGTCTTAATTTCAGTGCCCAATTGAGGGGTTGGGGTCGTGGCATACTGGGTTTATGTGATGTTAATTGTGTTTCAATCCTCACTAGTCTAGCCCTAATATCTTTGAGGATTCCCCCTTCCATGGATATCGATTGACCTCTTATGCAGACTTTGAATGCTTGCCACAGTATAGCCTGGGTAGAGACTGCATGTTCATTAATCTCGAAATAGTCTTGTATATATTGCGCTATTGAGTTTTTATATACTAGGTCTCTTAGGGCTGCTGGTTTAAACCTCCATGGTGGTCTTTCACCGATCCTGTCAGGGATTTGCAATGCTTAATGTATCGGGAATGATCGGAATAAGTCCTGGGATATATGTGGGATTTTGTTACCCAAGCCATGCTGTGTGTCTATTAACCACAAATCAATCCTGGAGTACATGTCATGGACTGTGGAATAGTATGTGTATTCTCTCCTACCGGGGTTTAATGTTCTCCAAGCATCCTTTAATTGTAGATCTGACATTTGTGCGAGTATTGTCTGTGCTGCCTTGGTTAGTGTTCTGGTCTGCGTCGATGTACGATCTAACTGCACATCCAGAATTGTGTTGAAATCCCCTCTGCATAACACCCGGGCCGTAGGGTATCTTGCTAGTTTTTCAAAAACTGGAATAGAAATCCAGTTGGTCAATATTTGGGCCATACAGGTTTAAAAAAACAGTTTCTTTATCTTGGAGCATACCATGTAATATAACATACCTCCCTTCAGGGTCACATTCAGTCCCATGACAAACAAACGGAAGCGTTTTGTGTATTAGCATCGCCGCCCCCCTAGCTCTAGTGGAGTAAGTCGTGAAATATTGATGAGTGCCCTAATTCGCAATCAATTGTTCACCTTGTCGGGGGCCTGTGTGTCTCCTGGAGGAAGATTATCCTAGCTTTTTTTCTATTGAGGTAGGCCATAATCTTCTGTGTCTTAATCTTAGAGCCTAACCCCCCCCCCCTAACATTCCAGCTCAGTACATTGATAATTTCTGTGTTAGACTTATCCATTATCTATGGGGTATTTGCCAGATTGTGTATCCCGATGCGTCTACGTTGCTTGCCTAAATGTCTGTCTCTGTAATTAAGTAGTCGAGCTATAATGGGCCTGGGGTATGCTCCGGGTTTCGGGGCCAATGACCTGTGCGCCCTTTCCACCATGAACACAGGTGACCATCTCGGTTCTCCCAGCAGTGTTCGCGGATCTTCCACCGCTTTCTCCATCGTCCCTTTAATTGCCCCCTCCGGAACACCAATTATACGGACATTATTCCTCCGTGATCTCGCTTCTAAGTCTTCACACTTAGATTTCACTGTCCCTAGCTCAATAGCCATCGTGGATACCGTGTTCTTTAGTGTCTCCACATTGTCTTCCACTCCTGATATTCTGGTTTCTGCCTCTGTCATGCGAGCCGTTGTTTTGTCAAGCTGTGTTTTGATACTTGCAACACTTGCCGTGATTCCGTCCAGCTTGTCGGTCAGTGCCGCAAATCCCTGTTGTATAGCTTGGAAAACTGCTTGAGGGTCCATCATGGAAGATGGGGGGGTGGGGGTCTGCTCAACCTGTGTTAGCATTTCCACTTCTCCCTCGGGCTCGGTGCCTTTCTGCATTGTGGTTGTGTACTTCTGGATAGTTCCTTTGTACCTTTTCGGGCCAAAGTTTTTGGGCATCATTACTGGTCTGATTATTATGTCGGTGCCCTCTGCTGCAGGGGCACAAATGCTATGAGCCCGGGATACGTCTCTGCAATATACCGTGCTGCTATGTTCACCTGGTATGGGCCTGATCGGTATCGCGGTACTTCATGTGCAGTTTTCTACTCGTGCCAAGGTGTTTTAGGCCGACCGGGGGATTTGCTTCCTCACAGTTCAGTGTGGGCGCCCATGCCCACCCCCCACAGCCCCACAGAGGGTTGCCACAGCCTCACTCTGTTGTCCTTAGCCCTCTTGTTGGATTCGCTAAGAGTTGGGCTCTTTATAGTTCAGTGACCCTTCTGTAGTAGGGTGGGAAACGTTATTTATGCCTCAGATTCAATGTATTTCCTTGTGTGGCCGCCGGAGCACTTGCGTCATGTGAGACTTCCAGCAGTCTCTGTATTTACTGGATGGGGGGAGGGGGGCCAGCGAGCAAGCCGCTTCGCTCCTCGAACATACGGCTTGTTGTGTGGACCAACGCGTCCTCAGGTCTAACCAGGAGATGTGGCCCCGGCCAGTGTTGATATGCGTAGGATAACAGTGTCCGTGGCCCCGGTGTGGAACACTTCTCGTAGGAGGCGGGAAGGGTCCACCAGCTCCGTTCCGCACAGGCCCCCACTCACCGATTCCCAGGACGTGCAAAGGCAGAGCATTGATCATCTGCCTGTCCCCCCCCCCCCCCCGCCCTTCAACAGTTCTGAGGCTCCGTCCGCGAACCAAGCCGAGGCCGCGGGGACGTGCAGCAATGGCATGCACGGCCTACCTTCTCTGCCGCGGGCCGGGCGGTGCTTGGGTGCTTCCTTCTTGTGGTGGGATGCCGCTGCAGTGCCGGTGGTGTGGGGTCAGCGGGCGCTCAACGATTATCGGAGCACCTGCGACACTCCTCTGACACCCCCCCCCCCCGTGCTGGGGAATATGAGTGTCTCGGCCGCCGCCTCCGCTCCAGTAGTCTCAGCGCAGGGCTCCTCCTCTCAATCCCAGGCGAGCGCGCCTTGCCGTGCTCTGACCAGCCACCAAGTCTAGATCTCGCGAACCGCTGCTCCTTTTTAGCCCAAACTTCGTATGGGCTCTCTCGAATCAATGATGCACATTTCTCATGAAAATCGTGCCGAACCGGAGTGGGTAAATGTTGTATTCAGGCTTTGTGGCCCAGGACACAGCCGGAGCCTACACGGAAGCCGCCATTTCGTTCGGTGCGCAACAGCGCCCCCATGTTTTGCAACTTTTAAAGTTGATTGCTGGAAGGTTATGAATGATTCCCAACCAGTGGCAACTTCTCTGAGCAACCCTCCAGAACAATGTTTCAGCCTGCCATTCCACTGTAGAAGGGGAAAGACCATATTCAAATCAGGCTTGGTCCCAACCTTAAAAAAAAAAGAAAAAAAAATGTAAACAATTTAAAAATAAATAAATAAGGTAGTCCTTCCCAAACTGCAAGGTGACTTGCCTCCTGCACTAGACCACAAACCACCACAGACATGTTTCAACCTCACTGCGCATTATTAATGAGTTGTAGCTTGGGTCTATAGAGAGCAGGCTCAAGACCCATGTCTGGGGCATAACTATCTGAATCATGGTGACCAATGCAACATTGAAAACTGTTGATTTGATATTAGTGTTGGCAGGATACCACTTGTTTGCTGGCTACTTGTGTACATTCTTTTCTACCCGTGTTGGAACTAGTAGACTCGTTTTTAGGGATGACCAAGTTGGGCAGGACCTCAAAATTAATTAAGGCGCACACTGCACCAATATTTGTATTTTAATAACAGGGAAATAACAGCGAAATCAATTTCAATCAGAAATTACTTAAAAATAACACATTTACAGATGGTCGAGGCATTGCTCAGAAGGGTGCTGGTACAGTAGTACAAAGATGGAAACAAGAGGCGAGCCAGTTCATGAAGGTGTCAGCAAAATGGGGCATAGACGAGGGGCACAACGAAACAGAAAAGAAAATATAAGACCCAGTAACGTTAAGATAGGTGGGCAACTGCATCAAGCTAACAGAGGGTTTGAGTGGGAGAGGCGGGGGAGGGGAGTTTGACACTAATATAGGGCATAAAATAAGCAGTGTTGCATAACATTTTTGCTATAAAATTCTGTAGGTTTGCTAAATAAATTGACACTTGTGTAGCACAGCTAGATATTTAAATTACCCTGTTCAATGAAAGGATAGTTCATCCTGCATTCCTTCCTTGCCCTCAGGGATCTCTTCACCCTCTTTTCTCTGATCACTTCAATTTCAAAGGAGCTATTGGAGAGAAAGTGCAGCAGTATTCATCTCCTCCACTCTCAAAAGAGTCAAAGGCATGTTTGGGAGTGCTAGGCAAGAAAAGTTATATTTCAAATAACTGCACTCAGGGTACTTTTATAAAGCAAACTATATTCTGTTTGGCAAAGACCAGTATGTTTGAACATTATAATTATTTTTAAAAGACGGTTCTGCAATTCTATTCCTCAAAATGTATAATGTTACTTAATGCATAATTACAGTTTTGCTACTGTAAAACACTGCTTTGTCTCCATGTTTTTCAATAAAGTTTAGGTTAGTACATCTAAAGCTCATAGTGTCAACTATCTTTAATTTTGTAGAGGAAGATGCTCTTGTGGTCAAATGCTTTTTATGACAAACCTAGTTCTGGGACCTGCAGGTTACATAATCGGTGCAACATGTGCTCAAACCGTGAGCAGATTTTGACATATCTGATCACCCTGTTGCTTTATACCAGCTAGAGTGAAAGTGAGATAGCAGCACACTACAATATTCCACCTAGTTTGTCCAGTTATATTCCTGCTAGACCATCCTCTCTGCTTACTATCTCAAATTCTTTCCTCATACATAATGAATACACAAAGCGAACAGAATGTTCATGCAAAATAGTGATCAATAGTTTCATCCAGTCTCTACACCTATAGAGCTACTGCAATGCCAAATGTAGTTAGTCTCATGTGCTTGGTCTGCTCAATGATTAGAATTGCATTATATATTAGCACCTGCAGGAGAGAGCTGGCCAACCCGAAGCCCTATGATTGACTGAGCAATCTGCAAGTAAACGCCTGCATTTCATGTTGGCCCACTGCGCCACTACCCAGCTTTCATCCTGTCCTTGCACAGGCCAAGTCTCCAATGGCATGACGCACCTTGATCAACCTCGCCTCTCACCCCACCCACTCACCTGCACACCTGCTAGTTCACATCCAAGATCTGTAAATCATAATTTCCGATTGCAGCCATTATCTGCAAATTCTTTTTAAGGGAGCATGAATTGCAAAAAGCATGGTGCCATTAAAAACAAACAAAAGTATTGTTACCCCAGATGGTGGTTCAGAGTACTAATCGTGACAACTATTGCTTTCATTGGTGCACGGGGCAGGAATGCTGCACTTCTTGCTACCTGGCTCCAGCTTGAGAGCCGTTTGTGCCTCTTCTGTCCCCCAAAAGTAGTATTTAATGCTATATTGAAAACCGTTGCCATCAATGACCTCTTTCTCAATCTGCCTACCTCTACTCATCGCCCCCCTGCAACTAATCCAGGACAGGACGGCAAGATTTATCCTTGGCCTCAAGCC
This sequence comes from Ambystoma mexicanum, assembly GCF_040938575.1. Lineage (NCBI taxonomy): Eukaryota > Metazoa > Chordata > Amphibia > Caudata > Ambystomatidae > Ambystoma > Ambystoma mexicanum. The sequence goes on along the minus strand of NC_090936.1, from coordinate 162,534,546 downwards.
CAGGGTCCCCATCTCTCCAGCCCTGAAATCTCTCCACTGGCGCCCAGTGGCTGCAATGATCAGGTTCAAGACCCTGTGCATTGTCCACAAGTCTTTCTGGGGATGGGGCCCGCACTACATCCAACTCTCTTCCAAACTTCCTTCAAGAGCTCTTCGCTCAACTACCTCCAACTCCCTGAGGGTCAGACGCTTCTCCAGGCAGAGTGTGTGGGGGTGGGCGGAAGACAGGGAGTGGGGTATTTATAGTAGATCTCTCCTCTGCAGGTGCCTCCCTCTGGAACGGCATTCCTGCCCCTCTCAGACTTTTGCACAAACAGCTCAAGACCCCCTTTTCTCCTCTTCTGTGTCTCTCGCTCCCTTGGTAACTTACCGTCTGCTGCGCCAACTGGTTGCTTGGTTCCCCTGGGTACCAGGCTCCTCCACGACCAGTCTTCATTGGACTGCCTCCTGGCCTACTGCGCACTTAGGATCTGTAACTGCACTTACCTAGAGCCATGGTGCCCCATTTGCCCTTCCCCTCTCGTTCCCCTGCTTGTTGCACTTCCGAATGACACAAGGCCTAGTAGCATGGTTTGTCTTGTCCTCCATATGTATTCGCTCCCTTGTCTTGTGGCGCCTAGAAACACTTGTGTACGGATGCGTTATAAATACCATATCATATCCAGTTTGTACACCTACAGATTTACTGCAATAACATACACTGTCTTTAGTCACCTACGCTTCCTTTGCTCGATGATTAGAATTGAATTACGTATTAGCACCTGCAGGAGAGAGCTGTCCAATCCGAAGGCCCAGAATGAATGTATAATCTGCAAGTAGCCACCTACATTTCATGCTGGCCCACTGCGCCTCTGCCCAGCCTTGATCCCCTCTTTGGAGGCAGAGTCTTCATTCGGCACACCTTGACCAATCTTGCATCCCACCAGCCCACCCACTCACTCACCCACCTGCTAGTTCACATTCAAGACCTGGAAATAACCATTTCCGATTGCACACATAGGCGTAACTTTGTTTTAAGAGAGCATGAAAACAAGCAAAAAAAGTATTGCTACCCCCAGATGCTGGTCCAGAGTGCCAATATCGATAAATACTTCTTTCATAGGTGCACAGGGCAGGAATGCTGCTCTTGTTCCTACCTGGCTCGGGCTTGAGGGCTGTTGGAGCCTCTTCTCTCCCCCAAAAGTTACATTTAATGTTATATTGAAAACCATTGATATCAATGACAATCAAGAGCCATCTTGTCCTTCAATTACCCTGCCTCCCACAACACCATACTACATACTTAGTGTTTCAGGCTATGACTTTCCTTTCAATGTGTGAACTTTATTGACATACGAAAGATTTAAACTTCTCCATGCAGAGCAAATGATGCATCAAGCTTACAATATATGGGACGCTGCCCTGTGCAACACCGACTGCACCCAGCTGCACTGAGCCTTGCAGTGAAAACTGTTTATCTATTTGTGTCTATCCATGTAGCTGACCTTTACATTTCACAGCCACTCATGTCCTACTTAAACGTTACACGGAAATGTGGTATGTTCGCTCATTTGATTTCTTGGGAACAAAGATTAGCAAAATTGCTAAACAAATAAGTGTGTTTGCTAATCCATACCATTTTAAATAGAAAACTCTGCGAATCAATTTTGGAAAACAAATGTATGCCTTGCATGACAAAGAGGTCTACAGGCGCCATATTGGTGAGAGGCTGTCTGGTCCTTGGAGGCGTGGTACTGTGGTCCAGCTGCGCTGGACAGATTAAAGGAGCACCACTTTGGAGCACTTCGGGATGCACTGTCATGCGAGTGCATCTTTGCCAGGTAAAGCAAGGAGGGTAACGGGAGAGGAAACTGGGGTTTTTGCTTCTTAAATGGGGTGAGTTGTGTGGAATTAGATGTGGTTGGAAGAGTGTTTTCGGGGGAGCGGGTGGATTGTTTTATGTCGCAAGTTATTTTTACCTAGTTATTTAAGAGGTGTGGTCTCCCACAAATGCATATCAATTGAAAGTATAGCCTTGATACCCTTCAGTTTGCTTGTCTGGAGCTCTCACCTTAGGGTGAGGTGGCATCATATGCTAAGTCCACCCATAGATACCTTTCTGGAGTATACCCTGGGAAGCACTCTACTTTGTATTGGTAGTGAGGACAGAGCCCATGCCTCGTTTTTCTTGGTTAGTCGAAGTAGTGAAGGATATCTTCCTGTAGTCAGGAAAAGACAGCACTGTAGTCAGAGTTGTACTTGTAAAGAGAGACAGCGGTGCTGTATTGGAAAACATCATCCTCCTTTAATGTTCGAGTGAAGGTGAAATCAGAGAAATAAAGAGGATTTTTGGCCAGCATGTGTTTTGGTAATATGCGGTCTTGTGTATGCCAGAATAGTGCAGAGTTACCAAGACAGTATTGGTGAAAGCGAGTAAGCAGAGAGTGTGCGGGGAAAGTCTTTGTTTTTACAGAAAAGGGAAAGGAATTTTTGGATACTGGAGGTTTTGTGCTGCGGGTTTGGTTCTTGGGGGATTTTGATTTTAGAAAATGTGTTTGCATTAAATCGGTGTTGAATATGTAGACTCCATTTAATCATTTATGTCAGGTGCTCCCCAGTTATAAGTTAAAGATTTTAAAATATCAAGAAGGTTAAGGGAAACAAACGGCAAAATACATAATTCTTGGCATAACAAATAGTTACTAGGAAAGTATTGCAAGTTCTCTAACATACCTCTACCATAAGACCAAGTATAAAGGTCCAAAATTGGAGAATAGATTGAATATCTTGAAGCTATGGAGGTTGTATGAGAAGGGTGGAAAGGCTCAAAAAATCAACATTGAGTTGGGGATAGGAAAGAAGGGTGTAGGAAATTCTTCTGCACTGCCCCGATATGGGTGCTATGCTTTGTCGCCTGCAGAAGAATATACCAACCCGGAGTTTGAGCCTCCATATTCTTCAGCAACTACTCCGGTGGTTACAAGACTAACAGGGGTGACCCCGCCGTCACCTCCAATTTTCAAAAGATGGGATGATTAAGAGAGCAGACGGATAATACCTTCTTTAGTAAAGGTTATTGATGGGTCTCGAACAGATGGTTCAATGAGAAAGGTTTATTCGGTTAGACCAGCTCTGAAATTGAAGCTGAAGGAACAAGTGCGAGAGAGAACCGGAAGAGGAAGAAGCGATGAAGAGCTAAGAGGGGAGGAGGTTCCCCAGTCACCAGAATAAAAGATAGGCTGCGGATGGCAGTAGAGAGGCAAGAGAAACAGGAAGAAGCAGCAAGGTTAGCAGAGAATGAAGTAGCACAGTTATGACAAAGTACGTTGTATTTTATTAAATTGTATATAGCGCTTTAAACCAAAGTGTTTCACATAAAACAACCTGAATACAATAGAAGCAGTAGGTACAAGTCATGAGTCAAATCATGAGTCAAATCATCGAGAACAGTAAGTAAAACAATTTGCCTAGAGAACATTATGAACATGGGTAGGGGAAGAAAGGGAGTAAGTGGTAGAGAGTTGTCAGGAGGGAGGATGAAGAAGGTGGGATTTTAAAGAAGAGCGGAAGGAGGAGACGAGAGCGGATAGGGAGAGGCAAGGAGTTCCAATGGAGAGGGGCAAGGAGTTGGAAAGATGGGAAACGAGAAGGGGCACAAGGCGGGGGAGGACAATGAGAAAGAAGTGGTCAGCAGATCGGAGTGGGCAAGAGGAAGAGTAGAAAGAAAGGAGGGAGGAGAGGTGTGGAGTGTAGGAGTGAAGAACAGGAAGAAGGGAACAGGCAAGGTTGAAGAACAGGAAGTGAAGGAGGTCGAGGAAAAGATGGAGGCATTGTCAGTTCATTCTTAGGTTAGGCAAATCGGTTTTAAAGGGAGTAAATGTGGATCTGGAGGAAGTACGTCCTGTCACAAGTATGGAATCAGAACAAGGGGAAAGAGGCGGCATGCTACAGCAGTGCAGAACACGCTTCCATTCCCATCGAAAGATTAGGTGTGGGGATGAGAACAAGGACAGAGGAGGAAGAGGATGCATGGGAAACAGATAACAAGCATGGAGGACAAGAGGTAGCGGCTATGCCTCCCGTATCAGTAACCAGGGAAAGCACATCATGGGGCATTCAAACGCAACATGGAGCTCACATGACTATAGGGAGAGGCCACGGACAGATGGGGAAAACCCCAGTAAAGGTAGGGGCAACTCAATTCCCACTACTGCAGAAGGATTCGGGGAAGGCGTATTAGGTCCTGTGGTCGCACAAGGACCTGAATAATGTTATCAAGACGCTTCCTACTCTCACTGCAGGGGCGGGGAAGTGGATTTATTTGGGAAAACAAACAGCCGGTATCATTTTACCGATTGGGGACATGAAGCCTTTTCACAGCCTTGATGGGGGAACGGGCAGATGAGATTTTGACAAAAGCTGAATATCTGGTGTTCAATTAAACAAAAACGCTCATGTTGGAGCTGCCTTTAATAATTATAGGGCACAGGTTTGGGGGCGTTGAGGATGATGTATGCTGATGCGCCTGACAAACTACATTTTGGCAAAAATAATTAAACTAAATGAGGATCCTGCCTCCCACATCCAATTAATTCAAGAAACATGGCCATCTTCTACCACATGTTAAAGACAGGACTCCCCAAATAAGTCCAGCAAAATGTGGATAAAGTGGTAGGAATAGAGGCCAAGAGTTCGCCAGACATTCAAGCACACATTGTGCATTTTTGTAAAAAGGGGGTATGAGAAGGAAAGCATGGCGCAAGCAAAGAAGGCATGGGCCAGGCTGGTTCAGAAATATCTCTCGACATCCCACTCACTCCCCCATTCTAAAGAACTCCCAACAAGAATCACGCCAAATACACAAACCTCCCTAAACCAAGGATGATAGAAATGCACGCTCACTTGAGTCACCTGGGCCATCGCCCAGCGAGATAGCCGCATGCCTCTCCCCAAACTAAGATTACAATGTCCTAAGCAACTGTCTCTCAAATGCACGCTCATCAATGCTAGGTCTCTGAATACGCATGCCCTTGACATTGCGGACCTCATCCTAGCCAACAATTTCGACATACTAGCAAGTCTCAGAAACCTGGCTACATGCAGCAGCCGGTCCTTGCTTGGCCAAGCCAGACAACTACATGATCTTGAGGAAGGACAGAAAAATGCCAGGAGGGGGCGTGACTCTTATCGCCAAAAAGCAACTAAAAATAAGAGACCCACCCTCCCTCCACCCATTCAATTCGGGTGATCTCCCAACTCACAAAATTCCCACCTCCTCCAAATCTACTCTTACCCTACACATCCTCTACCGACCTCCAGGCCCTGTGTCCCCGCTTGAAGAAGAGATCACATCTCTCCTCACCAACACCACCAAACCTGGCTCGTAGATCATTCTATTAGGCGACCTCAACTTGTGCCTAAACAACCCTAAAAATAGCAACGCTTTAGCACTAGCTAACGCTATGTCAGAACTAGGTTTCTTCAACCGAATTACCAGCCCCACACACAACAAAGGAAGCCTTGACTGGGTCGCTGATCTCAACTGCGACATCAACATCCTGTCCAACCTACCATTTGCCTGGTCAGACCACCACGTGATCACCTTCAACATTCAGGAATCACCCGGCACCCCCACCTCACCCCCTCTGGCCCCACCGGTCCTAATGAGAAACAAAAAGCACATCACCGGAGACAAAACAAAATGCTTCCGCTACTTCACCCATCACCGACCCACAAAACTACTCCACATGAACAGTGAAAAGCTAGTAGACCTATACAACCACACCCTCACTGCGGCCTTAGACAAAGTAGCCCTCTTAAAAATGCGGAAGGCAAAACAAGCAGCCCACCTCAACTCTTGGTATACCATCAGCCTTAAAAACACTCTGTAGCAACAAAAGGGCAGCTGGGGGAGCTTGGATAAAAAAAAACCTGTCTACCGCCAACAAAGAGAAATTCGCTTTAGCTTCCAACAACTCCAAAAATGCCATCTACATAACTAAACGCAATACCTATTACGAGAGAATAAGTAACGCCAAATCAGGGGCCAAAGAACTGTTCTTCATGCTCTGGGAACTAGAAACACTTAGAACCCCAGATGATCACTACACCAAAGACACTCTGTGGTGCACAAACATCCAAAAAGCACTTCTGGCCAACATCACCCTCCTCCAAAGTAAAATGGAACTAAAAAAGCATAGTCTGATCCTTTCAACCATTCCAACCCAGCACCAAACAGGGTCACATTCTTCCAGTTCTCACCTATCTCCATACTAGAAGTCACCAAGATCATTCAACATTTTAAACCCTACAGATGTCCGGGAGATTCCTGCTCCCACACCCCGCACCTTCAAAGAAATTACAGTTAGTCTTGCACCCTTCATCACGACTTTCATCAATTCCCCTTTTGAAAGTAACAGTACCTACCAACCTTAAAGATGCTTAGGTCCTCCCCCTCTTAAAGAAACCGACTCTTGACCCCAATATCCCCACAAATTATAGACCCATGACCACGATACCGTTCCTCAAAAACCTAGACAGGGCGGCCTACTTCCCAGTGCAAAATCACCTCAAAAATGACAATCTTCTGGGGCTCCGCCAATCAGGCTTCAGACTAGGTCATGGGACCGAAACCGCACTCATCTACCTTAAAACCTAAATGGATATCTCAGATGGGAATATAGTCCTCCTACTAGATCTCTCTGCAGCCTTGGATTTGGTCAGCCATCAAGTCATCTACGAGCATCTGTCCTCTGCTGCCCATTTCTCCACCAAGGCCACCACCTGGATCAGATCCTCTCTCTCCAACAGGACCATGAGAGTAGTCTCCCGCACAGCCACTGCCGACCCAGCCCCAGTTTCACGCGGCGTACCTGTCATGATCACTGCTTCCAAGGAGCCAGGATCAGCCCAACGTCCTTGGAAGCAGGCCCCTAACCCTGATCCTAGGCACCAGCCGGTCCCCACAGGGACCTTTTGGACCTTGTCCTGGCGCCGGTGGCACCAGGCTCATCAGAAGCCTTGGTCCCGGCACTGGAAGCGCCGGGCTCATCATAGTTGCGAAGATGCTTGGGTGGACTTACCTACGGCAGACCATGCTGCTGACTTGCCAGACTCTTAAAAGTCCTCGGTGAACTGGGACTACTTTTCTTACCTGGGTGGGGCAGCGCCACTCCACTGGAACTCTTCTGGAAGCAGGAACTCTTTTCTTACCTAGGCGGGCCGTGGAAGGAGATGCCTCATCACTCCAAGGCCATTTAAACCACACCCGATTGATGAAACATGCTTCGGTTATTCTGCATCTGCAGCAGAACGCTCACCGAGTCTGCTCCAGCTTTTCTTCTTTAGATCCTGAACCTGCAAGAATTATACTCACCATTCCGGTACCCGAGCAACATCAGCACCTGCAAAAGATCAGAAACAACAGGTTAGCAGAACGAACTTTCACACGCAGTGTTTGCTTACCTGATCCTTCGGCAGCGGCCGTGTCTCACGCTGCACCTTCGCCTGCAAAGACAAACAGCATTATTTTACTTACCGGCACGCCGTGCATTCCGGATTCTTCACGCTGCATCTGCACAAAGACAAACAGCATTATTTTACTTACCGGCACGCCGTGCATTCCGGATTCTTCACGCTGCATCTGCACAAAGATAAACAGCATTATTCTACTTACCGGCACGCTGTGCATTCCGGATTCTTCACGCTGCATCTGCACAAAGATAAACAGCATTATTCTACTTACCGGCACGCTGTGCATTTCGGATTCTTCACGCTGCATCTTCACCTGCATAAACAACAGCAGTGTTACACTCCCCGGCACGTGGCGATTTCCGGATTCCTTCTTTCTGCATCGTCGCCTGCAAAGACAAAGAAAGAGACAGTAAGAGCGCTTGCCATACTTACAGACTAAAGGTGTCCAGAAACTTACCGGTCGTGCAGACAACGACGGTACTCATCCTCTGAAGTCAAGAGGCTAACGTTTCACCAGTGAAGGAACTGGCAACGGCACCCTGCACTAGACGCAGATGGAGAGCTCAGAATTCACCTATCTAAGGTGAGCAAGTTGACCTGGGAGGGGGGTTCAACAGACAAGCTGGGAGGAGAGAGATAGGGACATTCAACAACCCAGACGTTTAATCCTCATATTATTTCACCTGCAGAAACCTCACCCTTCGAGTTCGACACACAGTGCGGAGAGGTTCGACCCCAGAAGCCAACCGAATCCTGCATATCACGTTTCGTGTTACGGACACCTTCCTGCCAAGACCCGCGCCTCTGTGGGAATCAGGTGAGCGTTACAGTACCTCAAGGATCATGCACCTCGCAAACTTTGTATAACATCTGTACAAAGCCCCTTTTTGACAGACTATTTGGGTATCACCAACACCAACTATGCAGATGATACCCAAATACTCATCCCTCTCTCAGGCGACTACAACGCAGACTCCACACTCCCGAACAAAAAATACCAAGTCATTCAAGCTTGGATGGCCATTCATGGACTATGCTTGAATAACGACAAAACAGAACTAATTGGTGCACAAAACAGTCTAAAACAAATGATCCCCCCCCCAGTTCCAATTCTTCACAATCGATAAGAACATCATTGAAGTCGCCAAATCAGTTAAAACACTGGGAATCTATCTAGACTCCAACCTCAACCTTACCAAACAAATTAATGCCACTGAATCCTCAGTTGCCTACACTGCTAAACTTATCACTGCCTGCAGACTGTTCCTCTCACCCAACAGTTGTATCATCCTTGCCAGAGCACTCATCTTATTTAAGCTTGACTACTGCAACGCCCTCTATAACGGAACCAGTGTGGCAACTTGATCAAACCTCAAGTACTACAAAATAACGCACTAAGAGCAGCCCTGAATATATCTAAAGTTAACCACATCACTGCCACACGTCAAAGTGTCCACTGGCTTCCGGTTAAAAACAGAACCGTCTACAAAACGTTATTGACACACAAATGTTTAGCCAACTCTGCCCCAAAATACCTCAACTGCAAGTTCTCTAAAAACCACTCCGACAGACCTACCAGATCCGCCCAGCTGAACCAACTCACCATCCCAGATACAAACTAGAAAAATCGGGAGGAAAGAGCTTCCCAGTCTTGGCTGCCAAAAATTTGAACACACTGCCTCCTGACATCAGATCTGAGACAGCTTACCACTCCTTTCGAAAGGATGAGAACGTGGCTAGCTGCACAAGACTAATCTACCTTCTAGCAACAAGCCCCACTGACATTGAGACCTGCCCAGTCTTTAACCTGATCACTTCCATCTACAATATGCTAAGCTTCTAGCTGGCTCACACTGAGCTGCCTTTGTTTCCACTGCAACATCCTTCCTGCTCTTCTTTCAACCTGCTACTTTTAGGCCATGCCAACTGTAATGTTTGTTCACCTATACCCCTTGCCTGAGGTAACTAATGTATACTCCTTACCTGAGGCAACCACTGTATGTAACTTGTACAGCTGCGCCCGGATACCTTTGGGTTTGGAGCGCCATACAAATAAAAACCAAAAAAAAATCAGGCAAGTATCCGCTTAAAAGGAGCAATGATAACCAGCTCCAGAGGGACAACAGGGACAATCAGGACAGCAACAACAAATGGAAACTGGAATGGGCCAAGGACAGGAGGACGGGTACGCAGCAAGATCGATGAGAATTTTCACGAGGTAGGGGAGGATTTTCACAGGGTAGTGGGTCATTTGACAAGTTTGGAGGGATGGGGCCTCGGGCCAATGGGAGGCGGCTATTGAGGAGAATGTGACATGGGACCGTCAAAGCCGGCCACAATATTTCAATGTAGGTACCCCCACAAACAAATCCTCCAACTTTGCTAAGTTCTGTGCCATTGCAGCAAGTCCAGGTTGATCAGAAACCAGTAAGAGGATGGGCACAGATCTATGCACCCCCAGTGACCGCGTCAGCCCAGGCACCGGTACAGGCTTGGGAGAAAAACACCATGGGACAATCTCTCACTACATCGGAGCAAATGTGTTCGGTGGAATCCATTCCTGGTGCTAATATGTACCAGGAATAGGATAGCCCACAGGGATCGCTGATGTGACCAGTTTTATCTGTTACTACTGATCTGGAAGAGGAGACTCGGATAGGAGAAAAGGTAGGTGCGCAGACCTTTTTAAATTTATGGTCAATACAGGGTGCACGCAATCATGTATCAAAGAAGGTGCGTTTACCCTGACGGGTAAAACGATGGACAAAGGGATTTCCTGGGGCTGTCCTGTCAGCTCCTGGCAGAGGATCTGCGTATCAAGATAGGTAAGCACCTTTTATTGCTCCATTGTTATACTGTAAGAATACCTTGACGACTTTTGGGAAGGAACCTCCATAGCAAGCTTAATATGTCGATTACTTTTTCGACAGACGGTATAGTATGCGCAACTCTGGATTGTACCCAGTGAGAGAAGCAGCGCTTTTCCCCCCACGTATTACAGTTACACCGTGACCAGGCGGGTGGGGGGGAAATCAGTGGGAGTCTGTGCATTCAGCATTGTTTCTGTAAGGGGTGATGTTAGTGTTGAGTTGGGTCCCGGGAATAAAAGATTGAACATGACGCATACCTCTGGAATTTTTGTTTTAGTCTGCTGAGTTACAGGAAATAGCACCAAGGACTATTGTTGGCATTCTGTTAGAAGCAGTGGTTGTCAAGAAGGACAGGGTGGTTCGTTCAGGCACCGATGAGGAAGGAGGCAAAGGGCGCACTGCTGCGTATCAATCCGACATCATTAAGAGACATGTGCAATGTGCAATTGTTCAAAGATGCGGAAGACACAGGCAAGATGGTTTTTGAGATATAGGTGCCTTGCCAGCTAACGATAGAGCAAAGGGAGGTACCACAGACCATACTAGTCACTAGGAAAACATTGCCATATTGTAAGGAGGATTTGGAGAAAGTGCCTGACCACTTGTTGACCAGCAAACCTCAGGACATGAAGTTGTTTAAGCGTAGGAGCAGTACTGTTTGAATTAAAACCAGGAGTTTGGCAATATCCCACATCTAGGGCGGCAGACAAAGGGATTTTTTTTTTAGACCATTATAGCGTTACTAAAGCAAGGCATCATACAACCATCTGTACCTCCATGCAATACGGCCATCTACCCTGGGAAGAAACCAAACGGGTCCAGGAATTGCGGCCTCTGAACATCGCTGAAGCAGAGTTTCCGGTGTTACTGAATCCTGCCACCATTCTCTGTAACATCCCTACTGAGTCAAACCATTTTACAGTAATTGATCCAAGAAATGCCTTTTTCTCTGCCCCCTTACAACATGATTCCTGGTACCTCACGACGTTCACATATCGTGGGCAAAAATGTGAGTACACAAGGTTACCCCAAGGTTAGTGTGAATCTCAGTATTTTTAATATGGTCATTCAAATGGATTTGGGAAACTGTGTCCAGTACTGTAAGCCAGTAGGTGGACGACTATTAGTCTAGTGCTTCGGAGCAGCAGTGTCTAGGAGATTCAATCAAGCTCCTCACCCTGCTCGCAAAGAGGAGGTACAAAGTGGACAAAGATAAATTGAAGTATTCCCAGACAGATGTATATATTTTGGACAGGTAATATCTGCGGGGAGAAAGGTGCTGCCTGAGAGCCAATGCAGTCCAGTTACGGTAAAACAAATCCCCAGAAACGGCTGCATCTGTAACTATTTTAGGTCATGGATTTGCGACTACTCTAGTTGCACAAGGTCCCTACTTATATGATCTGATATATGAAGTCATTTATAACGCGCTTGTACACAAGTGTTTCTAGGCGTGACAAGAGAAGGAGGGAAGAAACTGAAGGAGGACAAAACAACGATTTTACTAGGCCTTGTGTCATTCAGATCATGCAAGTGCAGGGAAGAGGGAGAGAAGAACAAGTTACTTACCCCTGGTAACCTCCTTTCGACTGGATGCTCCTCCAACGTATTGCTCATCTTTGACATGCAATATCCAGCTTCTGCTGCTTCTTTTTTCGGCAGAAGGCACCCTGCGTTGATGGCGTCAAATCGATGTCCCTCGAAGGCTTCCGTCGAGGGGGACGTCATCGAGGTTATAAGAAGCATGCACGCCGCCCGTTGGCCTCAGTTCTGTTTTTCCCTCCTCGTGTATCAGAAGCGCCCATAAATATGGGCAGGACAGTAGTCAGCCTTGTAGGGACAACAGCTGTAATAGCATGGGAAATTCTACAGAGGGGTAGGTTGGAAGGGCGATGAGAAGTATCCAAAGAGTAATGCTTAGTAAACTTGTGTATAGATGACCACATTGCCGCATCACAGATGTTCTTAATAGCGACCCCTCTGCAGGGCATTCAAGGTGGCCATGCCCCTGGTAGAATGGGCATGCAAACCCTCAAAGGGTCCTTGTCTGCCAGCCTGTAGCATTCAGAAAGTGTGGATGATCCACCTAGACAAGGTCAGCTTGGAAACAGCCTGGCCCAGTCTGTGCCCAGCATACCCTACAAAGAGATGGTCGTCCAATCTCAATTTGGTCATCCTGGAAATAGGACATCGCTCTCCTAGAGTCCAACCGATGTAGCCTTTCCTCCTCCTCGCTAGGGTGCAGAGGAGGGTAGAATGCTGGCATCACAATTTTCTGCCGTAGGTGAAAGTTGGAACAAGTTACTTACCTGTAACTGTTGTTCTCCAGCATGGGTCTGGCATGGATTCACATGCTCATGAATATTCCCCGTCGTCAGGCTGGGAATCCTCGGTAAAGAAAAAACCAGTATCAGTTTCGTTTCTGATCTGTCTTTCGTAGTAATAACCAATCACTGGTCTCTGCGTCATACTGACCACAGCCAATGACTGCCCTCTACCTAAGCACCGCCTCTGGCAGCCATCTTCAGATTTGGAAGCACGTGAAGTGGCAGTATGACCAAGTGAAGAGCCGCAGAGGGGTAGGCGGGAGGGTTCGCATGTGGATCCATGCCAGACCCATGCTGGAGAACAACAGTTACAGGTAAGTAACTTGTTCCTTCTCCAGCATGGGGTCTGGCATGGATTCACATGCTCATGAATAAAGAATACATAGCAGTACACACATGCACAACCACGGGAGGTGGCAAAGGCTCAACATTAAGCATTGCATCAAACTCAACATTAAGCATCTTACCTCCTCACCAGGCTCACCTCAGGCGAACAGGTTGCGCAGCACTGCTTGGCCGACCCTGGACTCCTCCCTGGAATCCCGATCGACGCAGTAGAATTTCGTGAAGGTGTGCGTCGACCTCCACGTAGCAGCCCTGCATATGTCCAGCAGGGGCACACCAGAAAGGAACGCCGTGGTAGCTGCGATCGCTCTGGTGGAATGGGCTCTCGGAGGGCCAGGCAGCGGTCGGTTTGCCAACCGATGACAGTACATGATACAGCCGGAGAGCCATCTGGAAATGGAAGCCTTCGAGAGAGCCTTCCCCTGATTGACAGGTCCAAAGTTCACAAAGAGTTGTGACGTCTCCCGAAAACACTTCGTGCGGTCCACGTAGAACTTCAGCGCTCTAGCCACATCCAGCGAGTGCAAAGTCCTCTCAGCCGGCGACGAAGGCGACGGGAAGAATACAGGCAACACCAAGGGTTCGTTGAGGTGGAAGTCCGACGGTACCTTGGGCATGAAGGAGGGGTGCATCCTGAGCACTACCCTCGTGTCGTGAAAAGTCAAGTACGGGGCCTTGCAGGAAAGGGCCTGGATCTCTCCCACCCGTCGTGCGGAGGTGATGGCCACAAGAAATGCTGTTTTCCACGACAGAAACTTCAACGGGGCCGAGTGCAGAGGCTCGAACGGAGGTCCCATGAGCTTGGTCAGCACCACGTTGAGCTCCCACGCCGGGGCCGGAGCCTTCACCGGCGGGAACAATCTGAACAGTCCCTTCATGAACTCTTTCACCAGACGATGAGACCACAAGGACGTCCGCCCTGTGGTTCTGGTGTATCGGGAGATCGCAGCAAGATGAATCTTGATGGACGCGTGTGCCAGTCCAGCTTTGGCCAGCGTCAGCAGGTACGGCAGTACTTGGGGAGCCGTAATCCGTAGAGGGTTAATCTTCTGTGCATGGCACCAGACAGAGAACCTCTTCCATTTGTGTCCGTAGCATTTAAGAGTCGAGGACGCCCTGGCCTTTGCAAGAACCTCTCTGCAGTCGGCCGGTATGTCGTATCCTCCAAACTCTAGCGCTGCAGGAGCCAGGCCTGCAAGTTCAGCGACTTCGGGTCGTGGTGGAGGATGGCGCCTCCTTCCCTGGAGAGCAGATCCGCGTCCACCGGCAGCTTGATTGGCGGGGACGCTGACAAGTCCAGAAGGTCCGGGAACCATATCTGCCTCGGCCACGCAGGTGCGACGAGGATCATCCTGCACCGTGACCTCTTGAGCTGGTTGACGAGCCGGATTAGCAGTGGCAAAGGAAGGAACGCGTAGAGGAACAGGCCCTCCCAGGGGAACGAGAAAGCATCGCCCATGCTCCTCTCCTGGGGAAACCTGCTGGCGAACCTCCGGCACTTGGAGTTTGTCGCCGTCGCGAACAGATCGATCTGGGGTGTGCCCCACCGTCGGAAGAGGCGATCCACTAGATCCTGCCGTAGTTCCCACTCGTGGCACGAGCGCAGCTCCCTGCTGAGTGAGTCGGCGATGGTGTTTTTTATCCCTGCCAGATGAAACGGCACCAGAAACATCCCTTGGGTGACTGCCCAATGCCACAGGTCCTGCGCCTCCTTGGACAGTGCTGGGGACCTGGTTCCGCCCTGTTTCCTGATGTAAAACATGGTGGTGGTGTTGTCGGTGAAGATCCTCACCACCTTGCCCTTGAGGGACGGAAGGAAGGACCCGAGGGCCCAAAACACTGCACGGAGCTCCAGGACGTTGATATGTAGGGATTTCTCCGTCGGGAGCCAAAGGCCTCTTGCGTGCAGATTTTCGGTGTGCGCTCCCCACCCTTCCAGGGAGGCATCCGTGGTCACTGTCTCCTGGTGGGCTAGCGTCTGGAAGTCCATGCCCGCCGTCAGATGCGCGCGGGTGCCCCACCACCGGATCGCTCGTCGGAAACTCTCGTCGAGTGTGATCCTTTCCTCGAAGCTGCCTGTCGTTTGGATCCAGCGCGCGTCCAGGAACTCCTGCAACGGGCGCAACCTGAGCCTGCACATGCGAATGAGGTAGATGCAGGAAGACATGATTCCGAGGAGGGACTTGATGGACCTCACCTTGGCCGCGTCGGCCACCAACATCCGCTGCACCTTGCCCAGGATGGTCCTGGTCCTCTCCTCCAACGGGGAGGCCAGAAGGGACACTGTGTTGAGCCTCGCTCCCAGAAACAGAGCGTCTTGCGCGGGCACCAGGTGGGATTTGGCGTAGTTCACGGAGAATCCCAGGTCCGTGAGAAGTTGGACGGTCCTCGCCGTGTGAACCACGGCGAGCTCCCTTGTCTTGGCTCGGATGAGCCAGTCGTCCAGGTAGGGGTAGACGTGGATCCCTTCGCGGCGCAGCTGAGCCGCCACCGGTGCAAGGCACTTGGTGAACACCCTGGGTGCCGACCGTAGACCGAAGAGGAGGGCTTTGAACTGGTAATGACGCCCTTGGACCACAAACCTGAGGAATTTTCGGTGCCCCTTCAAGATGGGAATATGGAAGTAGGCATCCTCCAAATCCGACGACGACAGGAAGTCTCCTTCCTCCAGCTGACCCAGGACGTGCTGGAGGGTGACCATCCGGAACTTTTGCGCCTTGATGAACTTGTTCAGACGTCGCAGGTCCAGGAGGGGGCGCCATCCCCCAGTCTTCTTCTTCACGAGGAAGTATCTCGAGTAGACTCCGGAGACCCGAAGCCTCTTTGGGATGAGTTCGATGGCGCCCTTCTTGAGCATCGCCTTCACCTCCAGGAGAAGTTGAGGGACGTGAAGTTCTTTCCTGGCCACGGGGGGGACGCGCGGACACTTTCTTTGAAACTCGAGCGCGTGGCCCCGGGCCAAGGCGTCCAGCACCCAACGGTCGGTGGAGATGGACTCCCACACGCTGACGAAGCTCGCCAGCCGGCCTCCCACCGGGGTGCTTCGGTGGGGGCCCGACCCCCCGGCCGGTTCAATCCTGCTTCGACGAGGCTTTAGCGCCTTGTCCTTGGCGACGACGGCGGGGTCCGCCAGACTTGCCTCGTCCTCTGTAGGCCTCCTGAGACGACGAGCGGGCTGCTTGACGGTAGGAGGAGAAACCGCCGCCGGAACCTTTGGAGGCGCCCTTGCCTCCGCTGCTCCGAAAGGGCGTCCGTCGTTGTTGCAGAACTCCAAGGGCCCGGGCCGTCTCGGTGTCCGCTTTAATGGCCTGAAGGGAATCGTCCACTGTTTTCCCAAACAGGTTGTTCCCATCGAAGGGCATGTCCAGGACTCTGGTCTGAACGTCTTGACGGAAGTCCGTAGCCTTGAGCCATCCACGCCGCCTAAGGCAAACGCCGTTGCCCAACTGGAGGAACCCAGAGTCGGCGAAGTCCGTCGCAACGGTAATGGCGTGGTCCGAAGCCACCTCACCTTCCTGCAGGATCTCCAGGGCTTCTGCCCTCTTGTCGTCCGGCAAGAAGTCCAGCAGGGGAGCCAGTTTGTACCAGAGCTCCCTGTCGTATCGGGCCACGATAGCCAAGGCGTTGGCAGCTTTAATCGTCGTCGCTGCAGACGAGATGACTCTGCGTCCCATAGCGTCCAATTTCTTTCCCTCGCCGTCCGGTGGGGAAGTCGATGTGGAGGCCGCACCCCCCCCGCTTTTTTCCTGGCCGCCGCGGAGACGACGGAGTCCGGGGTAGGCTGCGCCCGGAGGCACAGGGGGGCCGTGTCCGGGACCCGGTACTTTTTCTCGTACCGGTCTCTTCTAGCTGGCGTCGTGGAAGGGTTCTTGAGGAGGGTGAGGCCCTCATCCCAAATGTCGTCCAATAGAGGCACCGCGAGGACCGTCTTCCTCTTGGCCTGGCGCCGCTGATAAAGGAAACCTTCCTTCTTCTCCTCAGGGCAGAGTTGGAAAAGCTCGGATGCCCTGGCGATCATTGAGTGGAACGATCCAATCTCATCGGGCGGAGAAGCCCTGGTGGGAGGCGACGACGGTACATCCTCGTCGTAAACCTCCTCGTCCGTACCCGTCGCTGCCGTGTCAGTCCCCGTATCATCCCCTCGGGTGGACGGGGAGGAGGGCTGGAAAGGGCGCGACGGCTGAAAAGGAGGTGGAGGGTGGATCCTTCTTTTCTTGGTAGGGGGAACACCAGAAGGTCCCGGTTCTGGGTCCCCCGACGGGAGAGGTTCCGTCGGCAACGGTAGTCTCGTCCTCATCTCTGAGCATAAGGACTGTATAGCCAACAAAATGGCCGCCGAGTTGTCTCGCGGCGCTGGCAGAGGGAAATCCGACGGGCGATCAGGGGCCATCCCGATGGGCTGGTCTTCTTCCACGCCGAGGCCGTGGCTTAAGACCTCGACCAGCTCCTCCTCCGAGGTTGAGGCCGAATCTACGACCCCCCTTTTTCTTCCCCACGGGGGATTTCACGGGGGTCCTATCGATGGGTAGCCTCCACAGGCTGAGCCAGGGCCGCCACGACAGTTTCGATAGAGGGCTTGGCCGGATGGATTAAGGCCTTCACCACCTTAGGTGCGCTCACCGCCTTATCCTTGAGGGGGGGGACACTGCCTCGCTCCCCCCTCCGCCTTCGAGCTCGACTGGGGCCTCTCCAGGAGCTTCGCCGGGTGCTCGGCCTTCCTCTTACCCGACCCAGAGCGTTGGCTCGTGGTTGATGGTGCCGGGGAGGGTGCGCCCTGCCTGGCGCCCGTAGAGCCCGACCGTTCGGCGCTCCCGGTGCCAGCGGACTCGCGGTGCTTGGCCTTATGTTGGACCCCCGTCGCCGGGGCATCCTCAAAGGTCTTAGAAGACCGCTCGGATTTCTTCCTCTTCTTCTCGCCGGACGGGCTCTTCCCTTCTAGCCAGTTGGCGAGACGTTGATGGCGGTCCTTCATGGTCCGCTCCGACATGTTGCCGCAAAACGCACAGTCCTTCTCCACGTGCGTCTTGTCCTCATGTAGGCAGTAAAGACAAAAAGAGTGTTCGTCCTCCTTGAAGACGTTCTGCAGCTGGCATCCAGGGCAGACCCTGAACAGCTTTCCGGGCGTCGAGCTTCCCTTCTCCTGGGCCATGACAGGGCCTGAGAAACTTCTGGAGTCCTCCAAAAGCGTAGCTCGACGAAATCTTCACCCTTGAGGGGCGCAGACGAATCCGAAACGGGTCCCCGTTGATCGGATGGAGAGTCGGTGGAGCTTGAGGCTCTTTTGACCGAAAAAAACTAAGTTTTTGAGAAAAAACGTGAAAAAATAGCACTAACGCTCGAGAGCAATAGCACGAGGATCCCAACACATGAACGTGCGGTAAAAATCTGAAGATGGCTGCCAGAGGCGGTGCTTAGGTAGAGGGCAGTCATTGGCTGTGGTCAGTATGACGCAGAGACCAGTGATTGGTTATTACTACGAAAGACAGATCATAAACGAAACTGATACTGTTTTTTTCTTTACCGAGGATTCCGAGCCTGACGACGGGGAATATTCATGAGCATGTGAATCCATGCCAGACCCCATGCTGGAGAATGAAAACAACTTTGGCAAGAAGGAGAGTTTCACCCTTAAAACAACCATGTCCTTGTGCGATATACTATGGCTTGGAAGAAAGCAATTACAGCTGCAAGAAGAGTGAGCGAGTTGCAAGAGCAACTAACAATATAGTCTTAAAGGTCAGCAACCTCAATGGACAGGAGTGCAAGGGTTCAAAAGGAGCACCCAACAGACATTTTAAAACCCGGTTGAGGTCCCACGCCAGTACCTGAAATGTAGAAGGTGGGAACTCATTGGTGAGCCCTTTTAGAAACCGAGCGACGATGGGGGATCTTAAAATAGGGACATTCCTCTGATGCGCTTAAAAATGGAAAGTGCTGCCAGGTAATCCTTAATGGTACCAACCTGAAGACCTTTGTGTGCCAATGAGAGCAGAAAGGATAGAACATCCTTTTCAGTGTACGACACCGGATCAACATTCTGATCTCTGCACCAGTCACAAAACGTATTCCAACGGCAACGGTACAGAGACTTCGTTGCTGGCACCTCCATCACGTCATCCGGGAGGTCCCAATCCTTGTACCTCAACCTTTCAGAAACCAAGCGTGAAGGTCG
The DNA here is from genome assembly GCF_040938575.1 of Ambystoma mexicanum. Lineage (NCBI taxonomy): Eukaryota > Metazoa > Chordata > Amphibia > Caudata > Ambystomatidae > Ambystoma > Ambystoma mexicanum. Next base: position 162,515,380 of record NC_090936.1, on the reverse strand, counting down.
AGAGTCTTGATCTCTGGATGGAGAACCTGACCCTCCTCTCGCAAGAGAAGAGGGTCCCTTTATGGAAGACTTATCTGAGGACAGATGGACATGTCTAGAAGGTCTGGGTACCACGTTCTCCTGGCCCAATCCACGGCAATGAGGATCATGCGGTTTCCAAATCTCCCGATTACTTGAGGAATGACGGGGACTGGAGGAAACGCGTACAGCAGTGGGATTTCCAAATCCACCATGAACGCATCTCCTAGAGCTCCTCACGGAAGAAATTCCCTTGGCTGTACAGTTTGCACTTCTGGTTGACACTGGTCGCCAACAGATTTGCTTGAGGAGTTCCCCAAAGGGCAAAGATCTCTTGAAGGACTTCCTGCGCTAGTTCCCACTTGTGGGAGACTGCTCAGAGCTACCGCTGCTGTGTGCTCCTTCCCAGGCAGGTCAACCACTGAGAGGGAGATTCCTTCTTGAATAGCCCAATACCAGAGCTGCATTGCCTCTCTGCACAGTGGTAGTGACCCTACGCCTCTCTCTTGTCGTGGTAGTGCATGGCCACTGTATTGTCCGTCATAAGGACATTCTTTCCCCGTACAGACGGCAGAAAATCTGATCGCTCTCAGCTCCAAAAGATTGATGTGCAAATCTGACGGAGACGAACGACCGCTGTCAGTAAACTCGTTAGCGTGAGCTCCCCAACCTGTGAGTGAGGCATCCGTCATTACAGTAAACTCCGGCCATGGTTGCCAAAAGTGTTCGCCTTTCATTACATTCTCCTAGAATAGCCATCATAGAAGATCCTGTGAGATTCTGGGCGGAATCTGAAGGCGGTCCGAAATCTGTCCTGAGAACTGGGACTATTGTGATCCGAGTGCCCATTGAAGGGATCGCATTCGCAAGCGGGCCTCAGGCACCAGGAAAATGCAGGATGCCATGAGGCCGAGCAACTCAAGAACTCCAAGACTGGAGGATTCTGGGCATTCTGGAATTTCATTACCATCTGGAGAATGTCTTCAGCCCTCAACTTGGAAGGCGAGCACTTTCCAAAGGAAGTATCCAAAACCGCTCTGATGTACAGGAGCTGTTGGGAAGGTGTCATCTGAGACTTCTTGAACTCGAGGGAGATGCCCATTCTATGAAGGGAGTGGCAGGTAAGAGATGATCCAAGGCTTGTTCGGGAGAACGTGCCCTGAACAGCCAATCGTACAGGTAGGGGTAGACGTGAATACCGCATCCCCTGAGATGCACTGCCACCATCAGTTTGGTGCATACCCTTGGGCGGAGGTCAACCCGAATGGCAGGACTCGAACCCGATAGTGCGAGCCGCCAACGGCAAACCTCAGGTATTTCCTGTGCTTGAGGTGGATCGGCACATGAAAATAAGCATCCTGAAAGTCCAATGACACCAACCAATCCTGAAGTTGAAGGGCCTGAAGGATCTGAGAAAGGGTGACCATCTTGAATTTGTCTTTCCTGAGGAAGTTGTTCAAGTATCTCAAGTCCAGAAGGGGCGTTGTCGTGCACACAGCCAGATGCAGCGCTGTGTGTGAGCTCCGTGAATGACAGGGAACAAGGCGGCCAGAGCTGGGCAACCCCCCCCCCCCCCAACCCCACATCCAGCACAGTATGCACATTTACCACGGGGAATGGACAATGATCACAAAGACCTCCTGGCTATAAAACGGGAATCATACGCATAATGCAGCAACGCGTATGGGAAGATAGTGAAGAGGCAAACACTTGGGCACCAGAAGTAACGCACAGGGGACCCAGCATTACAAAAAGCCCACACACCTGAACACTACCAGACCAACCCACGCATAGCAAAACAAAAAGTACGAGCAGTCACGCATGACTGGGCAGGCCTGAGCCCATCTACCACTCACAGCTCTGGGCACTCCACCCCAATCACCCAGGCCTAGAGGGCAAAGGGCATCACCCTGATCCAATGAACACAATCTAACACTTCCTGCACACACAGATCACAGCGGACCACCACTGACAAGCTGCGCCTTGTCCACTCTAGCCTGAAAGACAAACAGCGCCAAGGGAGAAACTGAGGACTCTGCTTGACACCAGGTGGCATGGGGACATAGGACACGATGGGAGGCAGAACAGACACTGGCAAACCCACAAGACTGGCACCTGAAAGCCCACACCAGAGGCTACAGTCCCCCTAAAAAACAAATACCAACTGGCTCATGAACACGACCCTAGACATGGGGTATTAGAAACAAGTACATACGGCCCTCGCATCTGAAGGGAGAACAGGTTTACCAGCATCAGAAGAAAGAGAATGGCTATACAGGCAGTACCGGAACAGACACGCAGCCTGTCAATAGTGTAAAGCATGACCTAGGCGGTCAACCTAACACCACAGATGCTGGATAAGGGGTAAGTTACATTATTGGGAGAGGTCACAAGCAAACTGCGAGCAGAGACTGCTGTACTCCGGAATCACCAGCAACAGTCAAACTTGGGAAGCCATATCACCTAAACTGAAGGCATTGCTCAAAAGTATACAGCTGAAGGTGGATGATCCCAATGTCAGTGAGTTACGAAAGTGGCATCCCAAAGCAAATATTGGTAATTTACCCGCCAGAGGTGACAGACTAGAGGGATTGAAGCGGGACAAAGTACAATGCCCAAGGGGGCAGTCCCCAATAAGGGAAAATATATTATAGATAAGTTCACAACGAGCACCACAAGTACCAAGCAGGCACGGCAATCTATGCCTACAGTACCGGCAACCACCATGGACCCCCAGGCGGTGTTTGCATCAATGCAGCAGGGCTTCACTGCCCCGAATGAGACTGGATGGAATCAACACGAATGTTACATCTATCAGATACCAACTCGAAAAAGCCACCAACCGTATTACGGAAGCTGAGACACAGATCAGAACAAAGCAAAATACACTTGGATCACTGCGCAACACAGTGACGGAAATGGCTAAAGACTTGGGAACTGTGAAGCTGAAATGTGAAGTTTGAAGGCGGGGTCTCGCCATAATAATTTACGCATAGTGGGGGTGCCTGAAGAAGCACTCGAAGATCCTATGGAACTTGCAGTGGAGGAAATGTTCAAAGAACTACTTGGTGATCCGGGCTGGTCCGCCAGGTTTGTCGCCACGCCCCAAACCAGGCGCATATCCCAGACCGATCATTGCAATACTGATGAATAATAGGGACAGAGACCTGGTGCTGCGCGCCGAAAGGGACAAGCAGGAGCTAAGATTGGGCTCCAATGTGATACTAATTTTCCCGGACTACACGTGGCAGTCCAACAAGAAAGGCGGTCCTTCACGGGTGTCAAGATAATGCTCCGTGAGCGAAAGGTTCCCTACGCAATGTTGTACCCAGCTAGACTCTCTCTGCAACACAACAATAAAACATACTTTTTCACTTTCCCAGAGGAGGCTGCTACCTTTGTGGCGGCAAACTTCCCAACACTACCCAAACAGATACCTGGCTCCAAAGACAACAGCGGGAGCACATCGCCCGCGCAAGGTCAAGATTGATGAGGCAATGAAGCAGACGACGACTCAAGGAACAGTATATACGAGGCCTCGTTAAAGACACCGATAGACAGCCAGACACATGTAGCGTACAATGCCTCAGTTTATTATGTGTTCTGGAAACGAAACAAGTGAGGAAACCATGAGGGTAGACATGTTATGGTCTTGGCCTCTGCTACCACAGTAACGACCCCCCAATGCGGGTGCACAAATTAGTTAGATCATCCAGAAAGGAGGGAGGTGGGAGGGGCATGGGGAAAGACATATTTGAGGGTTTGGGGAACTATGAGGGTAGGGGAGGTGGAAAAGGGATGTTGGTTTGGGAACTAAAGTTAAACATGCACAGATACGTTTCAACTGGACACACAAAAACATTAAGGGACACTGGTACAAAATTAATGCAACAAGTACTTTTGAAAATGGCTGAAAAAGATCCAAAGGGGACCATACTATTTTGCTGGAATGTGAGAGGACTTGGGATGCCGGTAAAGAGGAGGAAAATCATGGCATACATTAACAGGCTGGAGGGACCAAATTGTATATCTTCAGGAGACCCACTTGATGGGACACCATGCCGAAAGGATAGCGCCAGGATGGGGGACCCAACGCTTTTACACAATCTACTCTAGTAGAGCCCAAGGTGTGCTGACGTTAATACATAAATCAGTGCCCTTTTTATACATTATACCACGGACAGCGACCCAGAGGGACGGTATGTAATAGTCCATGGGAAGCTAGCCGATGTGGAAGCTCATGAATCTATATGGCCCAAACATAAACAACCCCGATTATTATTCCCGGCTATTTCAGAAATGTGCCAAATATCCTACAGCATACATAATTAGCGGGGGTGATCTTAGTACAATACACAACACTTTAGACTGCACGTCCAGTACCCCCAGAACACTCACCAACGCGGCCTATAGCATACACAGGCACCTGGCGGATCTAGAACTTCACGATGTATGGCGATCCCTACATGGGCCGCAAAGCGCCTACACTTTTACTCGTCTGTGCAGGATATGCACTCGAGGATGGCTGTCTGGCTGCTGTCTCAGAGAGCCCTAAACTGGGTGACAGAGGCGAAGATACAGCCGAGTAAATTGTCAGACCACTCACCAATTCTGATAAGTATGCACATTCCCAAAGTCTTCCCACAGAGACGCCCATGGAGATTCAAAGCAGCTGCACTGTCAGACCAAGTGTACAAGACCAGCATGGCCCAACATATCAGTGAATATTTTGAAATTAATGATGGCACGGTGGGAAGCCAGGCGACACTGTGGCAAGCCTTTAAATTATATATTAGAGGCATAGCTATGTCAACCGAACTCTGGGTACTCAGACATTCGAAGAGAGCTGGGAAGACGGGAAAGGGACATTGCCAAATTACAAGCAAAGTACACCACGGACCCAACAGCACAAACTAAACTAGACATGAAGACTCAGCTAGAGGGATTTAGAGCAGCAGCAAATCGAGAAATACGCTATTTCGACAGACCCGCAGCTGCGAGGCGTTATGGAGAGCAAGAGCGGCCTGGCACGCTTCTAGCAAAGATGGTGAGAGGAGAACGTGGAGGCACTGTTATTCCTTGCATAACTAGGCCAGATGGGATAGTGGTAACTGATCAGAAAGAAATAGAGAATGTCTTATGACTTCTACTCTCGGCTGGATTCTCGCCAGAGTAACGGAGGAAGAAATAGACAGGTACTTAGCGAGGATAGCCACCACGCTCCTATCTACCGGGACAAAGGAGGCATTGGAATGCCTGCTTACAGAGGCCGAGATAGCAGAGGCTATTAAAACCCTAACAAACGGGAAGGCACCGGGTTCAGACGGCCTTGGTGCCAAATTTTATAAAGAATTTGCGGAAATACTGGTGCCCCGGCTCCACGCTATCTGGACCGAAGGCCTGGGAATAGGCAAACTCCCCGAAACAACTCAAGAAGCGGTGATAACACTTACTAAAACCCAGAAAGAGACCAGAGGAATGTGGTTCCTATAGACCGCTCGCACTGATAAATACAGGCACGAAAATATTCCCGAAAATCCTTGCCATGCGTTTGGCCCACTGATGCCATATATGGTACAGGAGGACGAGGTGGGCTTCGTGATGGGTAGACCCACGGCAACAAACAAATGCTGCTGTTATAATATATTAGCGTTAGTCCCAAAAAGTATGCAAGGGGTGGCACTAGCACTAGACATGCAAAAAGCATTTGACAGTCTACTGGCCGTTCCTGTTCAGGGTCCTGAATAATTACAAGTTTGGACCGTACTTTCTAAGTTGGGTTAGAATATTATATACACAACCATACGCAAGAGTATGTGTAAATGGGACACCATCAGCGATATTGGAGTTAGCGGGAGGTACCCACCAGGGCTGTCCGCTATCACCTCTCTTGTGAGCTTTGGTCATAGAACCACTTGCAGACCTATTAAGGGTTAGGCATAGTGTGGGGGTGGGAGGAGGGGGTCGGGATCCCTTTAGCAGACAAACTAGAGATTATCACTTCAAATGCAGATATAATGTTGTACTTGAGGGACCCAGTAATCAACCTGGGAAAAGTATTATATGCTGTTAAGCAGTTCGGGGAATATTTCGGTCTGAAACTGAACTGAACCAAATCCGAGATGTTCCCCCTCACAGAAACCACCCAAAAACCCACTGAACTACATGGTCTGCTATGGCCCCCTAATCATGTGAAATACTTGGGAGTGGAAGTTGCGTGCGCGCACACTGCAACTCGTTCGCGCCCTAAACTACGCGACACTCATGGAACCACTCTGTACCAAACTCGAGAGATGGCGGCCCCTCCCGATCTCACTGATGGCAGACTCACAGTGGTTAAAAAGATAATCTTACCCAAGCTGTTTTACATACTCAGCACTGTTCCTGTATGGCCGGGCAGATCAGTTTATACTAAAATTCAAGGAGCATGCACAACGTTTGTATGGTATGGCTGACCCAGGGTGAGCTGGCAGAAACTTAGCAAACCCTAACCACAGGGGGGACTAGCCACCCCCGACTTCGAATTAGATTACCTGGTAGCACAGGCAGACTATGCAACACACTGGGTGGAAGGCAACACACTAGCGACTCGCGCAACGTCCGCAACACATACAGTGAGCCCAACAAAACTCCTACACAAAGCGATGGAAGCAAAAACCAGACACGATAATACTGGCCCAACACTGGTAACATGTACTGCTTGGACCAGGATAGCAGGGAGACCTTCATATAATCCAAACATGCCATTGTGGGAAGCAAACTACATCCCCCTACCCAAGACACAAATCATTTATTTATTTTATTTATTTAGCATTTGTAGAGCACACTACAGCCCACGGGCAACGAGGCGCTATAAGGAAATTTTAAGAAGGCGTGCTTGCGGGTTACAATAAGCGGCCCAAGAAGGTATGCTTAAATACATTCACTTAGATACTTTAGATTGGTTCCAGATGATACACAATGAGCGTTACAGTTGATTACTCATACTCTTGTCTAGGTAGCATATGGCAAAATAGATATCATATACATGGTGATACAATAGTAGTGCAGACCTAGTGTGAAGTGCTCTTTTAGACGAAGAGCTGGGTTTTTAAGGCCTTGCGGAAGGCTGTGTGTGAGTCGATTGATCTAATCTGAGCTGGGAGGTTGTTCCATAAGGTTGCCGCCATAGTGGGGAAGCCGGTACCTCCTGCACGCACTCTGCGCGTGTGCGGGACAGTGATGCGGTTAGCATAGGCTGTCCTTGAAGGTTTGGCAACTGTTTGGTGATCCTTTGCGTCAGATAGGGAGGGGCCTGATCATGAAGACATGTGTTAGGGCCAAAGTTTTGAAGACCACCCTTTCCTTGATGGGGAGCCAATGTACCTGCCTCCTGATCCCCCCCAGATGTGTTGCTTGCGCGAGGTGCCTGTAGCAGTCCTTAAGGCATTATTTTGGGCAATCTGGAGTTTGGCAAGGTTTTTTTGGGAGGTTCCAATGAATAGTGCATTACAATAGTCCCGTCTGGAACCGATGATGGCTCTGGCTATTGAGATTCAGTTTTGCAGTGATAGGAAGGGCCAGATGGCATTGATGAGTTTGGAGTGATATATGCTGCGGAGGAGGCGATGGCATTGTCCTCTCTGTCCATGGTGAGGCTGGGTTCGAGATACACACCCAGTGTTTTGATCGTTTGAAAGACTGATGGGAATATCATCCACGGTGAATGATTGGTACTTTTATCAAGTTTGCCCAATGTTGATGGGGAGACGACAAGCAGGAGTTCTGTCTTATCACTATTTAGGCAAAGCCAATTCTCAGCCATCCATGATTGAATGGGGGCTTAGATGCTGTTGAGTGTGACCAGGTCATTAGCTGGGAAGAAGTTAAATTGATTGTGGGGGTTTAACCCTCTACAAAAATTACACCATTCACGACTATGCTCAGCCATGGCGAATGTATGGGAGACATTCCTGACCGAACCAGCAGTACACCTGGTCTTGGGATACATATTCACTGCAGGGGTGACCAAAATGTCTGCTTCTGCAGCAGCTATTTTTAGCTTGTTTATATCGGATATAGGAAACTCGATAGATGCTATAGTCTCATTTCCGCCAAAAATAAACAACTTACAGGTAAGCTGGCTCCTATATGCGGACGATCTTGTTGTGATGGATTTAACACCTGTCGGGCTGCAAAGAAAACTCGACGCCCTTCAAAATTAAGGTAATCGAGAACCGGCTGCAGATCAATGCAAAAAAAGCGAAATCTTAATATTTAAGAACTTGAGAGGAGCGGTATCAAAAACAGCAAATAAATTCAAATGGTGTCTAGGAGGCGTACCGGTGACGATATCCCAAAAAGTCAAATATTTAGTATGGTCTTAAGTTCTTGCATCAACGATGCCCCCTGGGTAGCTGATGCAAAAAGAAAATGCACCCAGTTAGCGTGTCAAGCGCTATGTATGAAAAATACATTTGTGAAATTCTCATTAGAACCCTTACGACTCTTAACAAAAAGTCATACCAGCATTGATATACGGGGCTGAGAATGCCTTGGGATGCCCTAACAAATTATGGTCTTCCCTGGAGAACCAATTTTGAACTAAAGTATTGGGACTCCCAAGAGGGACTATGACCTTGTGCATTAGATATGAGCTATCGTTCATTTCATTACAGGCAAGGATTACCTGGAATTTGCTATCCTTGTTTAGAAAGACACGTGTACGGGAAAACATCTTGCAATTTGAAATCCTCCACAGCACCACAGCCAAAGGACAAAACGTTGTGGCAATGTGGATGCAGCGTTGCGAAAGCTTACTAGATGAATACGACATTAACATCAACCTGCTCCACGAAAACCCTGACGCAGCAAAATTGAAAATCTGGCGTTCAGATTGGGAGAGAACTTGCTCTCAAAGAGCTATGGCAAAATTGATGAGACGTGCCATCTGAAGCACGTGCCTTTAACACGGCTCAACGTTTTTCCAGATCCATACGCACGGAGACGCTTCATGATGTTTCGTATGAATCTGTTTAAAACCAAAGAGCGTTTACAAACATGGAGTTGTAATAACACCATAAACCTCACGTGCAGATTCTGCATGAAAGACCCAGAAACATTGAAACATTTGGTATTATTCTGTAATAGCCTCTGCGGTGAAAGAACTATGCAGCTAGGTCTGTGGGGCAGGAATCATCCCTCTTTGTGTGCGGAAGAATGGTGGGGTCACATGTTTAACGAAGTTGATTCAAAATTGTTAATCCCATTGACACTTCTTAAAAACAATTGAACAACGGCTAGATGCGGTCTCTGGAACTTAGGATCTGAGTCATGACAGAGGGACCAATGGGGAATTTTTGGACTCTGATGGACATGGCCAGAGGAGGGTCGAGGGGACAATGCAGGATGTTTGTTGTTTACTGATGTGTGTAAACATTTTAAAGGTTTGTATAAACTGTATAAAAAAAAAAAAGAAACATTTTTTAAAAAATGTCTGCTTTTACTCTACAAAAATCGACCACCTGGGAACCACCGACCCAGGAGGCCAGAGGGAAATGTCAAACGGGATTTAGCCCATAACTTTACGGACAAACAATGGGCATAGCTGTGTGGTCTGAGGAGCATATCGTGTAACTCATGATACAGGCCGATATACTACAAGGTAATACATAGAACCCATTTTACCCCAGCTAGGCTTAAGAGTATATATCCCGGACGGGAAATGCCACAGATGCGGGAGCAGGGATGCAGACATACTCCACATGTTGTAGGCATGCACTAGTCTATCCACATACTGGGCGGAGGTGTGCAGTACACTAGATGTCATTTTTGACCAACCCATTGAATGGAGTCAGACTGTATGCCTGCTGGGAACAGTAAGCAAAATGAACCCCACATGGCATAAGCTACTTAACCTGAGTCTACTGCTGGCGAAGCGAGTGATATTGATGTGGTGGAAATGCAAAGAGCCAACTACAAAGAGTGACTGGGAAAGAGACATGACATGGACGAATGATGGTTAAATGTTAAAGGTATTTGTACAGCGCACCGTCACCAACGGAGTTGGTCCCCAGGCACTCTGGCGGATCTGCAAATGAGAAGGTGGGATGGGCTAGTAGGCGAAGCGGGAGTAGGACAGTGAGAGGAGTGGTGTTCTGTTGGCAGCTTCAACTCGGTATACACAGGGTGCTGAGCTTTGGTGCGAGTATTGGATCGATGTCAGTCCTCGTGTGCTGTTGGTGTTGCTTATGTGTTGTTGCGGTGTTGTGAAGTGCGTGTGGGTTGCTGTGCGAGAGATGGTTGTGTGAGATTTTTTGAGTGAGATAAGTCTGCAGAAATGCAGAGTTTTTTGTTAGTCGGTTGTATGAAGTTTAACAGAAGTTAAGAAATCTGTCCGTGTGTGGCACTCGCCAATCGTCCCAATCTCATCATGGTGGGCAAAGGGGCTACGCCGGAAAGGGATTGGTTTGTGTGGGGCACTCCCTGTGCTATTCTAATGTGCTTTGTAAGTGTTCTGATTGCTCCTCGCCGTTCTATTCTAGCCAGCTCTGTATATGTTCTAATGCTGATGGATTGATTAATGTGGGCTGGGTGTCTATTCTCCCCCTTGGGTGCTGGGATTGGTGTAGTGGACTCCTCTCAAACTTTCTATCTAAATGCGTCTCCCGGTTTGGATATGGCACGTCGGAGGGCAGTGGATGAGTCATTTAGGGCTTTCGTCCGAGTATGTGATCAGTCTCTGGAGGCCTCCTATTGTGGCCATTTCCCATGATATCTTATGGTCTGTCGTGTGGTCGGTTCTTTGGATTCAGTGTTTGTTCATTTTGAGAGTGGCCGAGGTTGGTGTTATTTTCGTTGTCGTTTTAATGGGGTGGGCATTCTAGTGCGTCGCTGTTGTGGTTACGCTGTGAAGAGCCATTTTTGAGGAGTTTCCTGAATGCTAGGTGGTTTGATGTGTTCCGTATATTCTTAGGTAGGTCATTCCAGGTTTTCGGTGCCTGGCGAGAGAAAGAGGACCCTCCGAGTTCTCCTCTGTTATAGGGTTTTGGTTCCAGGCGGATGTTGGTGCTTGATCTCAGTGTTCTTGTCGGTTGATGTAGGCGTAGTTTATCGCTTAGGAATTCTGCAACTTGTTTGTGTATTGCTCTGTGCGTGATGTACATGGACTTGAACTTTATTTGCTGTTTTAATGGTAGCCAGTGTAGTATTTTTAGCGCGGGTGTGATGTGTTCTCTTCTGGGTAGCTTGAGGAGGAGTCTGGCTGCTGCATTTTGTACACGTTGCAGTTTTTTTTAGACGTCGTTCGGGCATGCCCAGGTATAGACTATTGGCGTAGTCTACTCTGGACATGATCAGAGCGATGAGGGTAAGTGTTTTGTTGGCGAACGACAGGGACGGTAGGATCCTTTTTGGTGTTTGCAGGCGGAAGAAAAATTTCTTGAGTAGAGAGTTTAATTGTGGCTCTAGAGTGAGGTTGTTATCCATCAGGACCCCTAGATTTTTTTCAAGTTGATGATGGTTCTGTTGTAGTGCCGAGCTCTCTTGGCCAGGGGATGTAGCGGATGTCTCCTCCCTTTTTTGAAACAATCATTATCTCTGTTTTGCCCGAGTTGTTTTTGCGGTGGTTGAGGTTCAGCCAGTTGAATATCTCATGAAGGCAATTCTCTAGTGTAGTGTTTTCTTCTCGGGTGTCTTGTATGTTGAAGATGGAGTATCGTCGGCGTAGTTGTAGCATGTGAGATCGTGTTTTTTTGATGAGTTTGAGTAATAGGTACATGTAGATGTTGAATAGAAGCAGGGTGAAGGATGATCCTCGTAGTACTCCACACGTGCAGTCTCTAGGTTTGGATTTAAAAGGTTTCATCCATACAGTTTCGGTTCTGTTTGTTAGGAAGGATTTGATCCATAGTAGGGCAGTGTCTGTTATCCCTAGTCCTTCTAATCTCTTTATGAGGATGTCGTGGTTGACAGTGTCGAAAGCTGCGGACAGATCAAGGCGAATCAGGGTGGTACTTTTGTCCAAGTCTGCGTTTGTTTTTAGGTCATCCCATATTGAGAGGAGAGCGGATTCTGTTCCTCTCATTGGTCTGAAACCAACTTGTGCCTGGTCTAGTAGGCAGTGCTCTTCTATGAATTCTTGGGTTATTTTGTAGACCTGCGTTTCTAGCAGTTTGGCTATGTTGGAGGTGGGTCTGTAGTTGGATAAGTCCTCCACGTTTCCTGTTGTGTCTGAGTAGCGGCTTGATGTACACTGATTTGAAGGCCTGTGGTACTTTACCTGTTGAGATTGAGAGGTTGAGGAGATTCCTGTGGTATTCCACGGGGGTTCCTAGTTTGAGAATTGTTTTGTATATGTCCGTGGGGCAAGGGTCTTATTTGTTACTTTGGTTTACCATTTTGACGAAAACCTCAACTGATATTTCTGGGAAGCTTCGTAGCTTGTTTGGGTGTCCCTAGTCTGTGTCGCTGGGGTTTGAGCTGTGATCACTTGGTCTGCTTTGTATGGAGGTTATTCTGTTTTTGATGTGGTCTCCTAGGTCATCGTACAGTTTTATCAATGGAATTGGCGTGTTGTTGCAGCCCAGTGGCTTTATTTAGTTTATGATTTTGAGGTTTATACTGGTCTATTGCCCATCCAGGGTCGCCCTAGGTACATATGGAGCAGATAAAGGCAATACCTCTCAGATAAAAGCATAGAGGAAGAGGACTCGCAAGTACTGTAGTTATGTATGAAAAGTGTACCCACAAATGTGTGATGTTGAAGAATGATGATGTGAACGATGTAAAATGGAAGATATGATGCATCTTTGCAAGTTAAAATAAAATATTAAAAAATAAATATCTCAGTCCCCCGTCTTTTTTGGGAATCAAAAACATATGGGGAATACCAACTCTTGTTCATCTCCGTCACAGGCACTGGTTCTATAGCGCCTTTCTCTAACAGGGTTTAAATCTCCTGCACAAGGTGCAGATCCGGAATCCTCAAAGTGCGTTTCCCCTGTGGATTGGTCCAAGGTTTTTTTTTTAGAAAGGGAAGTCTGTAGCCGTGGGATATTGTTTCCAGAGCCCAATCATCTGGAGTAATGGCTCGCCATTCTTCGAGATGCTGAGAAAGCCCGTCACCCACTGGAGAACTGTGAGTGAAGCCTTCAAAGCGGTTTTGAAGCGGCTGATGGTAAAGGGGCTGCTGCTGGAGCGGACTTGGCACCTCGACCACCACGAGAGAACTTTCACGGACCTCCGACTGGCCCATTCCTCTCCCCCTTCCAAATGAGTAGTTGCAAAAAGATCTACCCCTCAGCGGTTGTCTGCTGGAAAGAAAAGGCTGAGGTTTCCTAACAGCGGCGTCTAAAGGTTTGGCTGCCGACTTAGAGGTCTGCAACTTCTCAAGCAAGGCTCTCGTCAGCCGTGCTGCCAAAAAGAGGAGACCCGTCAAATGGCATGTTGACAAGACTAGCCTGCACATCGGGTGCAAAGCACGACTTACTCAACCACGCAGACCTGCATATTACAGTGCTCGTAGCCATGGATCTGCTGATACTATCTGCAGAATCCATCCAGACTGGAGGGACTCGCACATGTCTTCCTTGTCGGACTCAACAATAGCCCGGAAGCTGTCCCTCATCCCCGTCTGGAGTGTGCTCTGCCGCCATGGAGATGCATGCCCACAGAGTGTACGAAAATTTAGCAATCCCACAGGTGGAGTTGACTGATTTCAACACCATACACTGCACCAAAAATAAATTATGTGCCCATCCATCTATGCGCTTATCGTTCCTATCAGGAGGGATGGTAGGGTACGGGGCCTGCTTCGAGGTAGCCGTAGATGCCTGGAACACCAGACTCTCTGGAGTGGGGAGTTGGGCCAGATAGCTGGGGTTGCTACTGGAGGGGTGGTATTTTCATGTAAGAGACTTGTCCACCGCCTTAGTCTCCGGGGTCTTCCAATTCCTGGCCACCCTCTTTTGAAGAGCCACATGGAAAGGTAAAACAGGATCTGTAGGCGGACCCTTATCCAAAATATCCGTAAGATCAACCCGATCATAATGCAGTGTACCAGCCCAAGTACTCTACCACCTTAGACATAAGGGGTCGATATGAAGAGTCGGCATGCTCCCCAGGTTCTGGCTTGCCAAACTCCAGAGAGGTATCAATAACACTGGCTCTATGCAAAGTGTCACACACGTCCTGCATCCCTCAGAAATTAGGTACTCCGGCACATTACGAGTTCCATACTGAAGCCCAAAAGGGGGCATCCTCCCCATCCGAATGTTCCTCCTCTTCAAAAAGTGAAGTGAGGTTCCTAAAATGAAATCCTTTTTAGGAAGGACGACAATTGATTTTTCTGACATGAAGCACAAAGGCTTATAAAGCATCAAAGGTGTCAACTATATTTAGCCAGAGCCTTCCTGGGCGGATCCACAGGACCTGGGGGCTGAGCCGGTAAACTAGTCCCCATCGGCGTCAACAACTGCGCCGAAGGCTTGACTGGCATCGAAGACCCACTGGGCACCAATGATGGCGTGGATGCCTTCAAAGGCTTCAAAGGTTCCGACGACAACAGAGACCTTGACCTCGCACTCCATCTCGAGTGATCCTTCGACACCTTGTCATGATGCCTTGAGGACTCTCGATATGGATCACCCGGTGAAACCGGGCTCAAGGGCGCACATGCATCAGGCCAAGACCGCTCTTTGCCGGCTTCCACAGAAGGCACGGACGTAGCCTTGCCCCGTTTCTCGAAAATGTTAAGCATCGCCAACCGGAAAGCTCCCCACTCTGCCGGAGTCGGCGTTTTGGACAGGCATGTCACCCTCTCAGGGCTAGCCCCTGACGAAGACTAGGAAAGCAACCGACTGTGCCTTCGCTTCGAACGCCTCGACGAGAAGGAAGAGTGGCAGGAACCACTACGGGACCGTGAACACTTGGCTTTCTTCCACTGAGGAGAGTCGTCCAGCTAGTAGGGATTTACGGGGCTTCGATACCTTGCCTAACTTTAACTTCCCCAGTCGTTCCCACAAGGCCTTCCACCGCCAAGCTCTGACATTTCCAGCAGGTATCCGTCTCGTGACTCTCGCCCAGGCAGCAGACACACCCAATGCAGATCCGTAATTGACATCTTGGAGCCGCACTCCTCACATTTCTTAAACCCAGAACGAGGAGTCGTCGAGGTAGAAGACCAAGACTTTGTCGATAAAGATGAACAACAGCAGTACTTCAAGAAGTACGAGGCGTGCCGAGTTTCACGAAGCAAACATGTTTGCAGAAAAACAGAACTTGGCCAACAGGCGCCGTGCGCATTACTTATGACATCGAATGACATCACCCTCAACGGAGGCATTCGAGGGACATCGACTCAACACCATTGACGCAGGGCACCCTCTGCCTAAAATATTTACGAAGCAGCCGAAGCTGGACATTACATGTCAAAGATGAGGAATACTTTGGGAGGACACAATCGATTCAAAGTGCCTGAGGGGGAGGCGGTGGTACAGGTCATTCAATAAGTGCTGCCGGAGGGTGGCTCATAAGTGCAGAGAGAAGAGACTGTAGGGTTGCAGTTACAGACCCTTAAGTGTTGGGGGAGCCCAGAGGCAGTGCAAGGACAACTGGACAAGCAAGAGCCTAGGCCTGAGTTCAGTGGGTGGCAGGTAACCAGTGTGTAGAGTAGTCCGGGACATCAGCAGGGCACACGAAGAGAGAAAGCTGAAGCGAAAAGAAAGGTCTTCAGTAGAGGTCTTGAGTGGTTCTGCTCAAGTTTGAGCAAGGCAGTTCCAGAGGCTGGCCCCAGCAGAGGAAAGATCTGCCTCCCACTCTCTGCTTCGAGAACAGTCTGACCATCAGAGTTAGGGGGTGGCTGAGTGGAGAGCTCGAGAAGAAAGGTTTAGGAAGAGCAAGTTGGAGGTAGTGCGGTCCCAGGAAGTCTAGTGGACGATGCAAAGGGTTGTGAACTTGATCCGTGCAGCCACAGTGGGCCAGTGGAGAGATTGCACAGCTGGAGAGATACAATCCTTGGGCTTGAGGCCAAGGACAAGTCTCGCAGTTCTGTTCTTGATAATTTGTAAAGGGCGAAGAGTAGAGACAGGCAGATTTAGAAAGCACTTAAGTACAGAAGGAAAAGGGTCCGATAACATGGTCGGAGGAAATGAAAACGGAACCCAAGACTGGGATCGGTAATGCTGCAGTTTTGGCATCCCCCAAATTACCAGAAACCGTTTTTTTTCTATTTTCACATGGCAGATGGAACGGTAATGACAGCGGCCCTGGCTCAAAGAAAAAAAAAGTCTTTCAAAAATAAGAAAAATCGCTAGGTCACAAACCCTTGGCTTACTACTGCAGGCTTTTAGATTCAGTTATACAAGGCCAGTTCCCACGTGAACAACCTCTGACAGCAGCAGCCTTTGCGATGCAAAAGTCTTCAACCATTAGTATGGGCTGCCCAGTGACGACATTTGTGGAGCTTGCAGTTTTGGGAAAAGTCCAAGTCAACTTTCAGAACCCAGAGAGTTTCAGGGTAGGAAATCATTTTGTCAGATGCTTCCATACATCCAGTAAGGAAGAGAGGACAAATAAGGAGGGTGCCTTGGAAGGAGGCGAGGTACTCTTTGTTTGCATGTCCTCGACAATTAATCAGTACACTGGTGAGAGGCAGATAGAGCGTCCAGTGTAGGTCTTGTGGATGGGAAGCACCAGGACGGAGTGGAGAAACTGTTGCCTTCACATTACTACGTGCAAGCTAGAGATGAGTAATGGGGAGGCAGTCACCATCTACTCCGACTCTGCGTAGGACACCGTCACGATACATTCTGGGTTATCTAGATGTCAGAAAAGAGGGTTTAAAAGATCCGACGGGACCCCTGTCCAGCATGTAGCGCTGCAATCCTGACTGATTGAAGCACTAACATTGTCGGTACAGGTAGGAATAATGAAGTGTGAGGTGCACACTGACAAAACTGATTTAAAAGCGTTTGGTAATGATGCCGCAGTCAGTCAGAGCAGCAAAACAAGCAGCATATTTGCCTCTTTCAAAACCTTCAAAAATGGAAGTGTCCTGTGGCTCTAGAGCAACTAAATTATCCATCACATAGGGCTCGACAACAAATAGCAGCAGAGCTCCAGTAGGAGTTGTTTATACCAAATATTAATGAACAGGTAAGTAGGTTCATGAGGAATTGGATAGTTTGTAAATAATTAAATCATTGTAACACCACGAGTGTGCTTAGAAATACATTGTGTATAGGCTCTATATAAATAAACTATATCATCATATATGATATCAAGCCAGTTAGAGAAGTAATACGCCAGCCTTCAGGTCCTTTCAGAAGTGCAATGTTAAGCTACTTAATTGTATGTCCATTTTCCCAATGGCTTGAGGTTGGCCCCTGCGTTCACCCAGACGCAAAATCAGCAGCTACATTTTTGGCGAGGGAGGCATTTCCACAATGGGGAGTAGGTGAGGTCTTCAGATGAGATAATGGGACCCTTTTTTAATGCATTATTTGCAGAGATTACATCACTTCACCGGATCAAGCACAGGTTGTACTGGGTGCATCACCCACAAGCCAACGGCATAGTAAAAAGATGTAATGGTTTGCTCACAATGCAGCGGTCTAAACTCTGTAGTGAATTGTAAAAAATGTGGTTGCATTGTCTTCTGTTGGCATATTTCGTAAGTAAAATTGGGCCAGGGAAAGATTACCACGTCAGCCCCCATGTGGTGGGGACGGCCATAGATTGTCTACACAATTTTCACCTGCGCAGAAAGGTTCAGACGCACATAAGTCAGCAGAAATTCTTGGGGAAGAGTTTGGGGAATATCGTATTGCCTTAACTAAGTGTCAGAGTTGTGTCTTCCAGGGTTACAGCATCACATCAGCAAACAATGGGAAAAGACAGCAAGGAACAAGAAGATCAGCAGCAACCATTGCTACTCCCCGGGGGCCCCAACTATGTGTATTACTTTGTACGGTGCTGGAATGGTTTCCGTTTCCATGGGCCCCACAAGATAATTTTTGCTACACAACTGCAGTCAAAGTTGAAGGCAACAAGAATTGGATCCATGTCCATAACGTGCAAAGAGACCCCAGAGTCCCTCCACTGACATCTGTCAGCAGTCATCAAAAAGATAAGTGTGCTTCAGGGAATCACAGTTCATGCCAGTGGAAAGGGGGAGCGCACAAAGATTGAGAATTGTTATTCTGACTGCAAAACAAAACAAAAGAATGGATTTAAAAATGGTTATGACAATGTGTAGATGTATTTCTCTATTGATATCTGTGTTATATGTCTTTAATAGTAGGAATGTAAAGGGATCCCAGTTATTAAGCACTATGGCTACGGCAGAAACATTAAGAGCACACGACCTTGAAATAGTTTTTGTATGATGAAAATGTAGAAATAGTAAATTATACACACGACTTCGCAGAAGACAACCTATGGTACCATCATATGAAAAGGGTGGGGAGGGAGAAAGCGACAGAATTGTACATTTGTGCTCTCTTATCACCATACTTCTGGTGTCCCTAGATTATTTATTCCCGACGAGGTAGTGGTAGCGGAGGCACAGTGTCTAGTGCACATAGCCTTGTGCAGGGTCAGAGGGCAGTTTCATGGGCAATCTGTGGCAGCTTCTATCCTTCCGGTTGAGGAAGAATTCTCAATATCAGATTGGAAACAACAGAAGGATGTCTGTTGCATGCAAAGAGCACAGCTCAATCTTGAAGGACTTGTCAACATGAGAAATGCATTGGAGCAAGTGGTGAAGAGTGACAACTTTGTTACAGATACAATGTAAAGGTGTGAAGTGCCACTCCACCTTAACGTGAGGAATTCATTCACACATGAGATAGAAGGTTGTGAATGGAGATTGTGACGAGGGGACACAGTAGTTTATAACGCACATACATGAACATGCATACACAAGAAACTTTTTGGGATAGTTGGGAGATATGGGGTATATTGTTAATAGAGGATCCTTTGTGCCACATGTCCCCTCATTGTGGGGAGTTTGTGTGAATCACTGAAGCTTGGATTTGCAAAGTCAAACTCTGAATGGCCAGGAAACTGGTTTTACAAGATTGAAGGCTGAGAGAGCAGCAGCTGCTGTCAGTTTCGGGCAGGCCTGCTTTATGGTCTGGTGCTATTGTGGAGGAGAAGTACATGGGAGCATGTTTTTCAATGACTGGGGGATTACAGCCACTTGGCAAGGCTAGGTTGAAGGGTCGGACAACTAACCGGATCAAAGGATTGCTTGCGGGGAAGGTGTACCAATAGATCATGGGTTTCCAATTAAGTTGTCAGGGTGTGGTTTGAGACCATGTGTCCTGGAATGGTAAGTCACATAAATTAGAATGGGCAGAAAAAACAGCAACAATAGATCAAAAGAAAGTTTGTTTCCCTCCTATTTACATCAATGTAATTTCCACAGAATGGAGAGAGAGAGAGAGGGAGAGAGGGAGAGAGAGATTTTATAACAAAACCTGTTTTAGCTGTTGTAAAGTGTATAAAATGTGTGCTCTGTGTGGGGTTGAAGACTCTTGGTTTGACTTTTTGATGTCATCTAGCCCCTCCCAACCATTTGTACAATAAACTTGCTTTATGGACAAACGCCCACTTACTCTTTAAGTTGGTGGGCCCACTTTGGGTTAAGGTGATCAGAGGCCTACTCCTACACCGATCCAATAAACGTATTACGTTATAACTGTCCGTTTAACTGTACCGGGCAACTTGGAATGAGGTCTAATGCCTGGATACAGGTCTTTGCACTGGGTTTGCTGCAGGTGTAGCCAACTGCCTAATTCTCAGAACATAGCACAGATGAACTCCCTAAATTGGATAAAAAGCCACCATCAACTAATGCCACAGTCTAAGCGAGCTTCGCAAGATTCCTGCCATAGGGAAATGTCTAGGGGCAGTAAAGGAAACCTATGATGAGCTTGGAGATTCAAGCACATCAGGACAACAAAATGTTACAGGGCTATCGATTCAGAGCAGCTTTTTAAGATTTCACCAAGGAAGGCACAAGTTGCTTATTTCTAACCCCAGAAAATACTGTCCAGACATACAATGTGTCTTGCTTTCTTTATTGGATTGAGATAAGACGAACGAAGGCCAAGAATTATACACTCAAACCAAAGAGGGTTCTTCATTGCCTAGAATACAACCCAATATTTGTGCAGATGCCACACGCCGTACTGCAGAAAGAAAGGATGGCTGTCCAGACTGCGAAAAAGCATAATACAATGTCAGCTGTTAATGGTTGCACAAAATCGGTACCAAAAGAACTGAAGCCTGGCTGAAGGTTAGTGGCTGGCTGAAGAAATGCAAAGCAGCACCGAATGGCCACATTTGTAGCATTTGGCATAGAGTGGGAACACTCTGGAATGCAATTCAGAGAGCTGTGGGGTGAAGTGTGTGATGTGGGGGATTGAATGTGGTATGAAAGGGGTGTAGTAGTGTAGGAAGCACAAAGTATGACAACGCACAATGCAGTACTGGACAGAGCATGGCAATGAGGGGATGCAGCAAGGAAATAGAGGGTCATGGTGCACAGTGAAGAATGGCGCACAGGCAGTGCAGAGTTGGTATGAGCATCGCCTATAGAGATTATGGTTACACAGAGTGACTGCTTCTAGGAAAAAATGGGTCAAAACGTGTGGCAGGATCAAGGCTCATTTTGCATAATAGTAAGGTCTCCTTGAGGTTGATCAGATGGAGGGTGGGTAGCAGTGGTGGGAGGCGGACTGTCAGTGGTGTGGGCGGCACAGAGGGGGTAGATGTCAAATAATGTGGGCGACATGTATATAGGATACTGGTTGCATTGCATAAAAAAGTGAATTTTGGGAACATTAGAATGACCACCAATTTATCAAACATGTCTGATAATTCAAATGTGCATTCCTTTTGAGCATGCAATACACACTTAGTAGGATGCTCATTTCATCTGTCAGAATAGTCACAGGACAGTAAAATGTGTGCAAAGCATGAGAGAAACAGTTTTTCACAGTTTCATTGTCTGGGTTTAAACTGCACTGGTGAGAAATGGACGACTTTTGGATACAGTTTGTGAAGCCATTGCATATAGCCGCTTGCATTGTGACGCCAAATGCACAGCATTCAGGAGACTCGCTGCAATAAGGGGCAGGGTTATTACTCAACTTGAGGGGGCTGGGGGAGGTGGGGGTGCTTGGCCACGGATCTACACAGAATGACGTTCGAGCAAGACACTTTGTCAGAGTGCAGCTCTGTCTTGTTCTGGTCAAACTCCTTCACTGGTGGGTCAGATTTGGGGGGATCCAAATTCACTGCCAGCAAACACTGCAATTGAAAGACGGTGAGCAGAAAGGTGATTTGCCTGACACAGTATAAACATAAGGAGCACACACAATCAATGATGTTGCACCAATAAAGACCAAATTGGTCATGTCGAACACATTGCGTAATAGTTTGTACATAGCTACACGTGGCCCTTTCAAGACCACACTTAGGAATATGGAGAGCAACTCAAGGGGAAATTCCAATTAGGCAAAATGTTATGAGCGTAAACAAGCTCGCTCTAGGTACAGAGTAGTAATTAGGAAGCTAAAGAGACATGTTATGCCATACAAATGGACACTGCTACCAATCCCATCAAGGAACGATTCAAAATTATGGAACAGTTTGAAATTGTTTTAAAAAAAAAAAACGTATTCATTCCCCATAAACACAGACTGCAATAAAATCCCATCTTTCTAGCATGAGGAGATCAACGTCAAAGCATGCATAAGCTCATCTATGAATGGTAGTCTCACCAAAACAAATCTAAACGCTACCATTATATTACCAGCTCAGGTCTCATAGCCCAATACTTCACAAAGAGCAACTAGTTTGCTTTTTCTACCATTTTCGTACAAGAAGCAAAGGATATAAAGAATTCAAAGAAGTAGCTGGCATAGCTGGTTGCCCACTATAACTGCTCAATCAGTATCACTGATGTCTCCCCATTCCCTGGTCAGACCACCATTCCATTTTCTTTGAAATCAAGGTCTCTAAGGACCAACTCAAACAAACCCCGCTGCCTGCAGCTATGGCCAGAAGTACCCTGCAACTAACTAAAGACAGGCTCATGCCCTACCTATTAGTACCGGCCCCCAAATTCTTGCTGAAGCGTTTACTACAATCATCTCTCAGGCAGTGAAAGCTGTTGCACCCCTCACCCTGGAAAAGGCCAAAACGAACTAAGCACTCTAACGCCTGGTTTTCCTTAGAGCAAAGAAAAGGGCAGCGCTTTCCCACTGAAAAGCAACCCCCAATGTCACCAAGTCTACCCACAAAACCATATCTAAAGAATACAAAACGGCAATCATTACAGCAAAAGACTCTTTGTTCAACTCAGGAATAGCAAATGCTAAATCTGGTACGAAGGACATTTTTGCCATCTTTAGTGAATTGGAAATTCCCACTACCCCACCACTAACGCTCCACAAGGATGAAAAGTGGTGCAACCAAATGCAAATGGCCACGCTGGACAAATTTACCTTGCTCCAGAACAAAATTCTAGCCCATCAACAAGCCCTTAGTCACCAGATAACCCTGGCACAGACTATGACCAGCAATAATGCCCCATCCTTCGAGTTTAAGGATATGAGCGAACAAGAGGTTATCGCTCTCCTGAATTCAATCAAACCAACCGCCTGCAAGGGGGATGCCTGCCCAGCTCATTTTATTAAAGATTGCGCCTGCCTCTTGATTACTTCTTCGCCACGCCGGACATAGTCGCGGAGTGCGACTATAGAGACTATAGGGCGAGAGTCCTCTCTGACCACTCGCCCCTGGTCATGCGATGGCAGCTTTATTCCCCACGAGCGCGTATACCAACATGGCGCCTCAGGGCGGAGGCGCTCAAGGACCCTGCCTTCAGAGAGGATATGAGGGAGGAGATAACTGCTTATTTTGAGGTGAACACAGGTAGCGTTAAGTCGGCTGGCACCTTATGGGAGGCTTTAAGGTCGTAATGCGGGGGATCGCCATTGCGAAGTCCAAGGGATTGATGGGGGGTGTCCTAGCGGATCTGCATAGAGCTGAGACTGAGCTGGAGGAGGAGCTGGAAGGTGGTGGGATAGACGCGGAGGCGGACTCTAAATTGCAACAGAAGTGTGCGGAACATTGGGACAAGCTCTGTAATTTGAACTATAGAAAGTATATTGAGAGACTGCATGCGGGGGGAGACAAAACGGGCCGACTTCTAGCTTGGCTGTACAAGAGCGAGACCCCACGATCCCCGATCAGATTGGTAACTAATAAAAGGGTGAGGAGGTGGACACCCAAGAAGGCGTAAACAGGGCATTTGTGGAATACTATAAGGCCTTATACGAAGATTGTGAGGGGGGCAGCCAAGAGGAGATAGACGAAGTGCTGGAAGACGTAGGCTTGCCCAGGGTCAGTGACGAGGAGCGAGAGGAGCTGGATGCTCCGATCACCCTGGAAGAGTTGAAGGAGATTGTGAGGCAGCTACCCACCAGCAAGGCCCCAGGGGCGGATGGGTTTCCCAGTGAATTTTATAAAGTATATGCAGAGGAGGTGCTCCCGCCCATGCTGGAAATGCTCAATGAAGCGTACGAGGTGGGACGGCTGCCGGAGTCACTCAGGGAGGCGATTATAATACCGCTCCCCAAGCCGAATAAACCGGGACATGGTTGTGGCTCCTACAGGCCCTTGTCGATGCTGAACCAGGACAGCAAGATCCTGACAGCTGTCCTGGCTACTAGAATGCGGAGAGTGATCAGCAAGTTGATCCACCCTGACCAGACGGGCTATGTCCCAAACAGGAACATTACTCATAACCACAGACGCCTCCACAGGGTGGTCGAATGGGGATGTAGTGACGACGGCGAAATGGCGATAGTGGCATTGGACGCGGTTAAAGCGTTCGACTCTGTTCGGTGGCCGTGGCTGCTGGCGGCTCCGAGATGGTATGGGATGGGACCAGGTTACGTTAGGTGGGCCGAGATGCTATACAGCGCACCACTGGCCAGAGTCCGCACGGGTGCAGTGGTGTCAGAGAGATGGCAGTTGGGCAGAGGCACTAGGCAGGGGTGTCCCTGGTCCCCAATGTTGTACATCCTGGCCCTAGAACCCTTGGCAATTTACCTCCGGCAGCAATATGACCCGGTCGGCATCGATGTAGGAGGAGAGTGTCACCTTATATCCCTGTATGCAGATGATATGCTGCTATACCTGAGATATCCAGAAGAAAATTTGCAGTATGTCTTAGAGGTGATGGGGAGGTATGCCTGGTTGTCCGGTATAGCAGTAAACCCCCAGAAATCCACTCTATTTCCGCTGGGTGGCTATGTGGGGACTCCGGTGGAGAGGTTGCCAGTGTTGCAGATCCCGTGGGCGACGAGCTCTTTCCGATACCTGGGAATAGACGTGTATCACACGACTGAGGAAGAACACAAGCACAACACTGAACTTGCCGTGGGGAAGATCGAGAAGTGCATGAGGTTCTGGGAAAGATTGCAATTGGCGATGATGGGCCGGGGAGCTATGCTTAAAATGGTGGTACTGCCCAGGCTTTTGCATTATTTTAACAACATCCCTTATATGATCCCTAAGAAGTTTTTGTGAGGCTACATAGTGTTTGCAGGGAATTTCTGTGGCACGGCACGCGTAACTGAGTCGCACTGTGGAAGCTGCAGAACTTTTACGAGAAGGGCGGAGTTAAACTGCCAAACTTTGAGGCCTATTATGTGGCAGCACAGCTGCAATATGTGTCCAGGTGGCTCTCTGACGACGAGACCCCTGAACACAGGCTGTTTGGGAGGGACTGTTCCCCTTTTTATCTGCGGGAGGTGATCTGGGTGACTAATGCATGCATGAGGGAACGTCCTAGAATGCTAGCTTTGGGACGGAACATGTGGCGACAGGCCTGCCGGATGATGGGTAACCCTTTGCCGTGTGTGCCGCAGTTACCACTGGTCGCACTGGCGAAAGGAGACGGGCAGCTCAGAGCGATCATCCGGACATATTGGGAGTCAGTGGGGTTGGTCACCATGGGAGATATTTGGCAGGATGGGACCATCATGGAGTTCGAAGAACTAGAGGCAGTGTCGGGATTGCACAGGGGTCAATATGTAACGTATCACAGGATAGTACAGGAGATCCGGAGTAGGTGGCCTGAAACTACCTTGGCCGATGAACCGGACGCCACGTTGGAGATACTATACGACACATCGGAGGGCGGGCATGAGGTCCCTAGGTTGTACGAGATGCTGATGACAAAGGTTGGGAGTGATTTAGTGCACTTGAGACTGGAATGGGAAACAGAGATGGGGGCCCCGATGGCAGATGGGTTGTGGGAGCGTGCCTTGTGGTATCATAAAAAAGTATCGAGGAATGCCAGGTTTAAGCAAATACAGCTTTATGTAACGCACAGGGCATACATGACCCCCTTGAGAATATCCAAATTTCGGGACACTGGACGCCAGGCGTGCCCCAAGTGTGACGAGGAGAATGCAGACATGATACACATGTTCTGGGCGTGCCCAGTAATTGCAGGCTACTGGGGTGAAGTGGCGCAGAAGCTGGCAGGAAAGGGTATCACGCTCAAAGTGGATTCAGCCTGGGCCTGCTTACTGGGGGGATATCCCAGAGCGCGTAAACTCAGACATGTTGAGAAATTGAAAGATTTGGCTTATGTGCTTGCTAAACGTAGGATTGCCATGGGATGGAAGGAGTGTCATAAGCCACAAGTGGAGGTCTGGTGGAGGGATCTCCAAAAATGGGCGGAAGCCGAGACGGCGGTGTGGCGGGATACCAGTACTGCAGGGGAGGAGGAGGAAATGTGCTCCCTCGCGGCATGGAAATTGATGATAGCCGAGCTGTTTGGAACAGGGTCGGCTCCAATTGAATCTGAGAGCGAGGACGCCCCTCCGCTCGCAGCGGATACCGATGGTGGACACCATACAGGCTCATAGGGGGGAGGGATGGGGATTGCAGTGCTTTTGTTGTTAAATGTGTTTATTTATGTTCTGTTGTATTGTTGTTTGGTTTATATAAAATAAAAATATATTTAAAAAAAAAAAAAAAGATTGCGCCTGCCTCCTTGCCCCCTTTCTCACTGCATTCATCAATGCATTCTTCCAAACATGCCGCGTCCCCACCAGTCTCAAGGAAGCATGGGTACGCCCTCTTCTTAAAAAACCAACCTAAGACTCAACTGCCCCAGGGAATTAGACCTATCACGACAGTCCCTTTTCTCCTACAAATTCTGGACAACGCAGCATACTTGCAAATCCAGAAGTTTTTGGAAACCAACAAGGTGCTTGGTCTCAGGCAGTCAGGATTCCGCCCCGGGCACGGCACTGAAACTGCTCTCATAAAAAAATGAAATGGACGACTTGAGAGATGCGGGCAAACCCGCGCTCCTCCTGGATTTATCAGCAGCTTTTGACCTGGCGAATCACAATACACTCCGTCATCACCTCTCCACTGCCGCTAACTTCTCCCCCGAAAGCCATAGCTTGGATCACCTCGTTTCTTCAGGAAAGGGATATGAAAGTAATTTCCGACTCAGCCTGTGCACACCCAAGCCTCATCAAATGTGGAGTCCCTCAGGGATCCTGCATTTCCCCCACTCTCTATAACCTTTTCACCAGGCCACTGTTCTAGATCCTGGTCGCCCTGGGCACCATATATACCAACTATGCCGAAGACACACAGGTCCTCATTCCCCTTACAGGTGACTATGAAGCCGATAAGGCTACCCTCGAGTCAATCTACTTCACAATTCAAACATGGATTGGCAGAAAACTGGTTATGCCTCAATGGGGATAAAACCGAGCTTCTGATAATTGGTTCACCAGCCAAACTTAAGAAGTTGGATAAACAATACACCACTAGTCAATCGCTGGTACTGCAAACTGTAAAAACCCTGGGAGTCTTTCTCGACTCGGACCTCTCAATGAACAGACAGGTCAATGCCATTGCCTCGATCTCTGCATATCATTCAAAACGCATCAATGCTGTAAGACCATATCTCGCAAAGCCTGTCTTACCATTGCAAGAGCGATAATCGGATCAAGATTAGACTATTGTAATGCCCTCTCCCTAGGGACTTCCAATAAAACCTCTCCAAACTACAGCTAGTCCAGAATAACGCCCTTAGGGCAGCCACTGGCATCTCCAAAAGGGAACACATCTCTGGCACAAGAAAACAAGTCCATTGGCTCCCCATCAAGGAGGGGATAGCCTTTAAAGCCCTGGCCATAACACACAAATGCTTCCACAACCAGGCACCCCAATACCTGGTGCAAAGGGTTGTTAAGCAAGAACCTACGAGACCCACCAGAACAGCCTATGCTAACAGGATATCCGTTCCTAAAACAAGGAGAGCGCGAGCAGGAGGATCCAGCTTTCCAGTTCTGGCAGCAACACACTTGAATGCCCTCCCTCCACACACTAGGAACACTCTGGGCCTCATTACAACCCGGGACTGTTAGGGATTATCGGTAAGGGCACTGGTGCCAGTAATCCCTTACCGCCCAATTCCGAGGTCCCTTTGCGGGTCCTCCCTCAATGGCTGGTTTTACCAGCCGTTAAGGACGGGACCCACAAAGGGACCGTGGAGGTAATTGCGGTACCGACCGCATTCCCCATTTCCATTGAGCACTATGGGGCAAAAATGGGAAGGGCCAATGGTGAATGGGGAATTACAGCCCCGCCAACCTTAGAATGGGGCGGTAATTCCGCCATTTACCATGGCGGAATCGGTAAGGTACTTTCGTCAACCATGGCGCTAATAGCACCATGGTGAACGCCTGGGTCGTAATGAGGCCCTGTATCTCACCTGGCATTCAGAAAACTAATCAAAACCCTGCTGTTCACCTGAGCCCTCCTTCAGCTCGCCTGACTGATGCACTCTATAACCACAAGCTAGCACATTCTCCTGTACCAATTTCTCCACTTGTAACTAATGCAACAGTTTTGTAAGCTCAATGTAACGAAGAGGTAATTATTTCTGCGTAACTAAGATAAATATGTGCATAAGAATCTTTGCAACAGCGCCTCGATACCTGCGGGCTGCTTGTGCGCTTTACAGATACAAATAAATAGCGATTCCTGTCCCTTTAGCATCGTTAAGGAATGTGTAGACATCCTATGCCCTATAATTAATGAATTTAGTAACACCTCATTCAGAGATGCCATGTCCAAGCATAGGTTACTCCCCTTCTCAATAAATCCTCACTGGAGTGTGCCATTGCCGAACAACAAGCATAGCATTTCTCCTTAAAATACAAGACAATGTCACCACTCTTCAATTTGTGTTATTTATTGACAAACACTAGCTGCAGGGAGACCTGCCATTTGGATGTCACCATTTTAAAAAGCCACAGACTGTGTCCTTGTGTATGCTAAAGATTCCCTCCTTTAGATCACAGGCAATGGAAATGCAGGCCTCCTGATGTTGAACCTGACGGACTTCGAAACCCTCCATTATTCCAAAGTATTCAAGAGACAACAAGATAAACTGTTTCATCTTGTTCATAATCAAAGTAGGGATGTTGCTTTCAAGACTTAGCTAGTGAAATACAGGGTCCATCAGGATTCTTGCACTTCACCAACATTTACAGTAAATCCTTACATGATTTACCAACCAATCTTGGCCCGGTTTTCCAAAACTGCACAAATGACAAAGAAAATCCTAAGCCTAGATAGTGATTACTAGACCATCACACCAGCATTGAGCTTATCTTGCAGCATTTATTTTTGTTTTTAATAATACCATTTGTTTTAGTTTACAAAAAAACCTTTCACACCAAAGAAAATAACGTACAAACTAAAATCATCTCACAAAGTAAAAACACCCAACTAAACAAAAAACAATACAAAATGTCCACCATCTCAATTTAAAATTATTCATGACATGAATCACAAAAGCAAAACTCTTAACAGCTATTCAACTAGACAGAACCATTTAATTGCAAGGAAAGCATTTTCAAATCAGTCAGTAATTCATGGACAGTGTCATATCAGTATAGACGATTCTTTAACAACACAAAGCCCACTCATTTTGATTGAATGACACTTAATTTTACTCAGCTACAACACAGTTCATTCTTTGTAATAATTCATTTTCTATTTTAAAAATTAGCCGTCCCAAAGCAGACAAATGATTTGTGAGGATTGCTCATACATTTAGCCCATAACATTTCCAGTGAAGTCTCCGTATTCATGACATTTTTGTCCCCCAAAAAAGCAATTTTGTCATTCTCAAATGATTGTAATAAATGACCAAATGCTTAATGGATTCTTTTTGTGAAGTTGTATTGCAAAAGCGACATCCCTCTAAATGAAAGGAAAGCCACTGACTATGCATTCTTTACAATGTAGCCGATTCATACAAAATCGCATGTATATATCAGGTATCTTTGCATCGGGAAAACACTCCATACATCAGTCTTGGTACCTTTTGTGTGTGTGTAAAGCAAATGAGCCAATTTCTTCCTGAGAATCAACCCAATCCATCCGATAACTTTTTTTGGAATACCCTGCACGTGTGATCAGATCTTCTTTCGTGATGTTAACGCATTGTAATGCAGAATCCATTCTTTTTCAAAAAAAAGATTGACTGATTGTGGATTCTGTGCAGCCAACATCTTGGAAAATTGCACATAGATGGAATTTCGGGGGGCGGGGGGGCCAACATTTTAGCAGATGCATTCTATTGCCGCCACAAGAATCGAGCCGATGAGCTCGAGAGACCAAGTTCTATGCATATGCAAGTATTTGGGACAGAGTTGGCCAATCCCCAAAATCTGCTTCCATAGGCGAGCTTGAAGAGAGTTAAGAATACAGTCAATATCATGAAGACATAATTCTAGATTATATAGAAGTACTGCTTCTTTAGTAAATAAAATTGAATTACAGGACTTCGAGAATTTGCAATATTTTTTGATAGACTATCCTTAATTGGGAAATCAAGGGTCTCATTTTTACTAAGGAGTCGTGCCAATGTTTTTTAGAGAAGTCATTTGTGACATCAAAGCCCAGATACTTGAGTGCAGATATTCTTTCCAACGTGATATTATTGATTGTCCAGGAGAAGCGTGGAATTTTTTTTCCTCCTGACAAAATGAATATCTTTGATTTTCCTACGTTGGGACGTAAATTGTGATCAAAAGCAAAGGAAGAAAAGGCCTATAATTTGTTTTGGAGTCCCATAGGTGTTTTATCAAATAAGAGAATGTCACCTGCATAAGCAAGCCAATGTATTTTCATATGGCCAAGCTTCACAGGATAAAACATAGTATGAGAGTGCAAATAGATTCCATATCAGCCAGGTACAAGTTGAACAGGGTTGAAGAAGGTTACAACCCTGCTTCACACCTGTACAAGTAAGAATATCATCTGTTACATCGCCTTGATTGTTGATACGAATTTTGAAATATGTATCCGTTTGTAATAGTACCAACATAGGTCGAGAGAGGCCATATAAATTGTGCCCACCGCATTTTTCTTGCAAGAATATAACAGATGTGATAGCACAGTGGCAATAATCGACGTGCCCATTTGCTTGCGAAAACCAGTTTGATTCTGTGAAAGTATATCATGGCTTTTTATGTGTTGCTCCATTTCTTGAAGGAAAAGTATGGAGAAAACCTTTTAGGAGGTATCCATTAAGGCAATGTGCCTATAATTTCTAGGTTCTGCAGAATTAACTTTTTTGTAAATCGGAACAATAAGAGCTGTGTGCCAAGAGTGAGGGATGGTACCTGTGCTGAAGATGTTTTCAAATTTTAAGAGCAAGATCTGGGCCCAAAATGGAGGATCCGTTTTTGGGATACCATCGGGCTCCGAGGCCATAGAGAAGTGAAGTTTACCTATGGCCCAGATAAAGTCATCAATGGACCAAGTGAGACATGGTAAGTCATTTAATTTCTTAATATTAAAACGTTGAAGTTGAAAATAATTGGGGAGTTTAAAGGTTTCAGAAATTAAACACAGACCATGCATTTGCAGAGATGATATTGAGCAGATACCCGTCAGTCATACCAGAACCAGGATTTTTAAACATCTTCCAAATGGATTTTGTGTTGTGTTTACATAGATATTTAACTATTTTTTTCAAAAGGAGCAAGAACGGGTTAGGGTTGAGCAAAGACAATTGAGCCCCCGAGAAAGGCGATACAGCCGAACGAGAGATGGAGACAGTCTTACCTGGTCGTGTGACCACGCTGAAGCCATGGCGGGTCAAGGGCCCTCAAACCAGCTCTGAGGCCAGGAGAGAACAGAGAAAAGAAACCTCCATTCTGCATACAAGGACAAAGGAGTCTGTCGTGCCGGGCAGTAATCAAGAAACAGACACTCATGGGCCACCACAACACCACTGGGACGCCACCCAGAGATATAGAAGGTAACAGGGTGGCCCAGGGAAGAGGGAGGAGAGCGGGACCCTGGACCTCATAAACAGAAGAGAGGGTTATGGGAGCCCTAGAAACCCTAAAAATACTGAAACCAGCACAATGCTTAAAGAATCCACAAAGCCAAAGGGCCTGGAAGACCCGAGAGAAATAAGTGAAATTTGGTAAGCCACAAAGAAAAGGGAACCTTGAGGGTTCAAGCAGATAGGACTGCTTTTTTTTTTTTTATTAACAGACAGGCACCCATAGTTTACTTTATAGGTAGGGAAAGCCCTGTGTTGCAATAGAGACAGCAAGGCATTTTTCTTTTAGTTTCAAATAAACACATTCAAAATGTCATCCCAGGGTCAGTCTCCTCCTTATGGTTCGTTGCAGTTTTTTGATCAAGAGTCATCCCAAATGTATAAAACCTGGAGTTTACCCTATGCAAAGGCTCCCAAGACAACAGTGTACTAGTCTACACTCATTTCTGTCTTATGTTGCTAAGGCAATTAAGACGCCTACTTTCAGACAAGCATTGTGCCATCATTGCTAGCACCGTTATTGGCTTCAACTTATTTCAATACACTGTATGCCAGATTGTGTCATTTAGCGTCAAACTAATAATAGTCTTGCAGTTCTTTCCTGGCTCTCGCTGCAAGATCTTGGACATCTCTTCCAGAGCACAATCAATCACTGTATGTAGGACCTGCTTCTGATTAGCAAGATCAAAACATTCTTATCCTAGGCCTTCACCCACTCCCTCCTTCCTCTGCTTGTTTCACTTCTAAAACGCTTAGATACCTGTGCGGTTGTAGCGCGCAATGCTCTAACCAAATACCGAAAAAATACCAAACCAAATGATGGGAGCACCAAGTAGAAGCATGACAACATTTTCTAAGAAAGCAAGACAATGGGCAGTTAATTTTAACCTGTCTCTCAAACCCAGAAAAAAAGAGTTACTAACAATAATTATCAAAAAGAACATGCCTGGTAAAAACAAAGCACAGTTTGGAAAACACAAACCGTTCTGCTTCAATGCCCAGAATTCATGGTGTCCTTACCCTTATTCATGGTGTCCTACCTTGTAATGTAATGCTTCACTTCAGTGTCAGTTTATCAGAAGTCCTAAGGTAAGGTGTGTCAAGCTGGACATCTCTCAATAAGAAATGGACTCTTTCAAATCAGCAGCTAAAGCTTTTACATTATGTGATGAACCAGGAATGAGAGACAGACAACGGACTTATGGTTTTGACCATAAACCTTTATTAACAAAAAGAAGTGGGTCGGGAAATGCATTTGTCCCTACTCAAAGAGGGGTCTCCCTACCTCAAACAAAACTAAGGGTCTGTCAAATGTCAGAATGTCCAAGCAAAAAGACCTGTGTCCAAAGTACTATTCTGGCCTTCATTCTCTAAAAATCAACTCTAAAGGTGAAAAGGGAAAGAAAATAAATATATTATTTGGCTTTAGTAGTTTACAAATGTTCAAAAAAGAAATGGTTGATGGGGTAGACGCCTAATAAACTATAATACATTTTCATACTCTACTGTAATAACCTGAACCTACAATTAACAGTCACCACCAATGCACAGACATGTGGCTTTTTAAATGTACGTTTTGAAATTAATGATTTTAAATTGGTGAGCCAGTTATATCGGAAACCTACGAGTGTGAAGAGTATATTACATGCAACAAGCTTCCACCCACATTAAAAAGTATACAATTTGGAAAGTTTATTCGAGTCACGTGTAACTGCTCAAGAGAGATTTTCTACACAAAGCACAAAAGAGGAGTAATTGTTCTAATTGCAGAGGTCACTCTATTTGATCAGGTGCAAGAACTCCAGATATCTACTCAAAGGTTCCAGACATCAAGAGCGAAAACACGCAAGAACAGAATCGACCAACCCGAAAGAAGCCAAAGAGGCGG
Organism: Ambystoma mexicanum; assembly: GCF_040938575.1. Lineage (NCBI taxonomy): Eukaryota > Metazoa > Chordata > Amphibia > Caudata > Ambystomatidae > Ambystoma > Ambystoma mexicanum. Next base: position 162,482,069 of record NC_090936.1, on the reverse strand, counting down.
ACAGATCCAAGAGTATGAGAAGGGGAGTGCATGGTGTAGCGACCAGAGAGCAAAACGTCGGACAGAGAAGAGCAGTTTCGGTTGAGTGACATGGATGGAAACAAAACTGGAGGGAGGGAAAAATAGTTATCAAATAAAATTATTAATTTACATACCAGTTGATGTAATTATAGCTCACGTTTTCCTTTTTGGAACATTCTCGGGTATGTGGGCTAACGGGTTGGTCGATTCTGTTCTTGCGTGTTTTCGCTCTTACCTTTCGAACCGTACATATTCTGTCCCCTGGGCTGGTTCCCCTTCTCAAACCCTTACCCTTACCCTTATTCATGGTGTCCTACCTTGTGTTCTTGGCCCCTGTCTCTTCTCCCTCTATACTTCTCTGGCTGCAATCATCTCGTCCTGTGGGATTTCCCACCACTTTCATGCTGATGACCAGCAACCCTTTCTTTCTTTCTCCTCATTAACTCAGACTATCCACGATAATCTATCTTCATGTTTGCATGCTATAAAATCTGTGATGCCAAATCACTTTGTTCTAAATTAATCGAAAACTGAAGTTCTCTTCCTGGCCACCGCTATCCCCCCTTCCTTTGTCTCCTTCCCTGCCTCCCTACCTTTTGCCAACTCTGCTCGTAATCTTTGTTTTTACCTGGATACCAACTTCTCCTTTTCTCTTCACATGTTTACTATTTTCCGGTATTGTCACATCCATCTCTTTAATATCCGTAAAGCTTGCTTTCCCTCCCCACCCCCCGACTTTCGGTGCTACCAAACTCATGATTCCATCTCTTTTTTTCCCCCCTCTTGCCTTTTTTACTGTTTGACTATTCTCTTTTATGTGTGCCCCCCCCCCCCATGTCCATTTTTAATGCTTCTATCCGTCTTCTCCACCAGTTATCTCCTCATGATTCCATCTAGCAATTCTCTTCGCTTGGCTGGCAGTCTTTCTTCCAGGCTCAAATGTTATCTTCTATGCATTGGGTTTAAGTCTCTTTATGATCTTGCTCCTAATTATTTGTCATCTTTGGTCTCCTTCTACACCTCCACTCGGTCCCCCCTTTGTTCGCAATCCCAGTTCCTACTATCTGTCCCTCATCCTCCTTGTGCCCAATCCGGATTCCGTTCATTTTCTCTTGTTCCTCATCACTGAAATTCTCTTCCTTTCTCTCTCTCCACTCTACTACGTCCTACCCTTCTTTCCGTACTACTATGAGGAACCATCTTGTTCATTTTATTGTACAACACTTTGGAGTAAAGCGCTCAATAAATGCCAAACAAATACAAATACAAAGAAATACGTTACAGCCACAGGGCCACAATGTTGATCATTAATTGCATGCATTTTTATAACTAAGTCATTCTCTCATTCTGGTCTTTTTGTGATCTATTTTGGTTATTAATATGTATTGATCTGGGAGCCTACACTTCTTTGTACTCTCAATTTCTATAGACTGTGCACCTTCTTAGCGTTTTAGAAACCTGAACTTTGAGATCTAGACATTAGTTCATTGAGAATATGATCACAGAATGTAAGTGATTTCAATCCGGCATGTCACCTACGTCTACGCCTAGCGTGTAATGCACAACTGAAATCCCTTTTTATTTGTGTCTAAAAGTCCTTTTATTCTGAACGATGTACCACTTATATCACGCCCTCTCTTGGAACCCTCCCGGGTCACACTGAACCAGGAATCAGGCTGGATTGCAAAGTTAAAATATTTATTTCTATATTCACAATATAATCACACTATTTTTAATGGGGATACGATAATCACCAATGGGGTGATGTCACACTAAGCAATCTCTTTAATCACAAGGCGTAATAATGATCAAAAACAATGTAGCACAGCAATAATACTTTTGTGGGTGTGGGTTCAAATCAAATAGCAATGTGGTTACTCTTTCCCCCTGCACGCCCCTCAACCCCCCCAATATGCAATGTAGAGAGACAGGAGGAGAGAGAACAGGTTTCAGGAATGCAGAATTAAAATACAAGGTCAATCCCAATTTCCCCCCAGCAAACACGAGAGAGAAACAGAGTTGATTGGCAAACTGTCAAACTGGTTTTTAAAGTTGTCTGAGAATGGATTGGGTAAAACACTAAATATGGCTTAAATCACTGAAATTGTTTAAATTCTAATTGGAGCCACTTTATATGGTTGCAGACAAACACTAGCAATGATTTGACACTAAGAAGCAATGTTCAAACTGAAAATGGAGGTTGGGTGCAATTGAAAGCTGTTTTACACGTTATAGAAGTTTCCCAAGACAAAATGTGTGGCAAACTTTTCATAGCGCTGTAATCGCGGAGAACTATAAAGATACGGTTTTTGGTTCTATGGAAAGCTGTGGATGTTAGCTACAAGCAGAAGTTTAGATTTTGTTTCTAGCATACAATTTAAAGAAGTTATGGACGTTTTCATGGAGGTCGTTTTTCTGAGATCGGTGCAACAATGAGGGACAGGGATGCGCTTTTAAAAGACAAATAGGATTCCTTTACACTAGGGGTAGCTATGAAGAAGCAAATACTACACTGGGGCACAGCCACTAGACCAGGAGGCCTCTGGATCCAGTTGCTGCCTGCCGAGGAGCTTGCCTTCTGCAGATGAAAGATATCAATGCAAATATATGTTTAACGGGAAGATAGTAGGGATGAGAAAGAGTTCAGGCAATTCGAAAATATTTCTAACCATGCAGTTCTCAAGACAAGATAGGATGGATTTGGATAGGGATTGCTATGGACAGTATATAGGCTAGTGACAGTTCTATACTCTGGATACTCACTATATGTATTTGAACAGAACCGTCAGGAATTCTGGTCAGTCAAGATTTCTGGACAGGAATTCTGCTGGGCAGACCGGACTGGACAGTGTCTGCAATCAGCAAAGTGCTCTGGTCACCGCAGGACAGGACTGTACAGGATCGGCACAGCATTGGGTTTAATCTGCCCTGGTTCTGCAGATAATTATTTGGCAGACAAGCAGTTACAGCACAGCCCGGCTCTTTTCTTTGATGTTCACCTTTGGTGGTGGGATTCTAGTTCTGGAAATTCAAGGCCTAGTTGGAAATGGTTCAACTAATGGAATGGGCCTTTCTGCTTGCAAAGTTTCTGGAGTCTGGAGCAAGGAAAATTGATAGATCTCCTTCAGGGTGCTTCGCCAGGATCAGGATAGTGGGTGGATCTGTGTGTATTTCTAAGTCCTCAGCTATCTCTATTTATGCATTTGGTAAAGGGGTGTGTATGCTGGATTATCCTAAGCGCTCCCCCTTGGCTGGCTATAAGTTAGAATCTCCCCTCTCCCTTGATTGGAGGAGAAAACAGGGTGTCACCATGATGATGTGGGTTTATGAGTCATAGAATCCTCCCCTTGGCCCTTTGAACATGAAATCTACTTTTAGTATAATACATATTTACCATTTTGCAAACTTTATAACAATAAAGTATCTAGATTACATATTTTGTGGAGCAAATTATCTTCCAAGCATCGTCATTGTAGGATCTTGTGTTGGCTTTTGACAGAAATCTGCCCTTTTAGGCCGGAACACAATATCTAGTTTATCCAAGAACTTGTACAACTGTGCGCATTCCATAGTGTGTGAATTTTCATGCTTTTGACAAATACCTTTGCTATAAAACCACAATTTTCAGTTACTTCCTAGAACATAGCAGAGTGTTCTGGCTCCCCTTAAAATGGGCAGCCAAAAATTAGGTTCCGAAGTCCGGGGTTTACATTTTTTTTTTACAATTGTACACAGTAAATTATCAGTCTTTCTAGAAATGTGTTTTTTGTCCATTGTGAATCAACAAAAGTTGTCTGTCCCTGCCTCCTCCTTCTTGCAGCTCAGAAGCAATCTCCGCCCCCTTCCTTCTGGCAGAGACCATTTACGATCCTTCCTGATTAGCATCTCCTTGCTTTGGCGGGGGGTGGAGGGTTCCATTGTGCTCTTTCCTACAGCAGCCCAAGTTCCCCTCCCCTCTTAATCAACACAAGGGTGTGGGTTCCTTGTCCAGAGAGCAGAAGGGAGGTGCCTGGCCCTGTGGGGGGGGGGGGGGGAGTCGTTTGTGGTTTGGCTTGGAGTCAGACTTAAATTTAAATATAATTTTGTTGCAATTTTCTTTGTTTAAATAAACTTGTAATTTTAAAACAAACAGCTAGAACACTGATTCCAGACTCTAAACCATGAAGTTTAAAATAGTTACGACCTAGGTTACTTTTGATAACAGGTCACTTAGATTTCAGACATTAAATCTTAATGATACAAGTTTACAGTTTTAATGCAGGCTTTTGAAACAGTCATTCAGGCGGCCGCTGGTACTGTGCCCAGATTTGGACAGATCCCACAGGCAGGCAAACTTGTGCTGTGTGTGTTTTGATGACCAATTCAGCTTTCCAGGATATTGCAATTTCACAATGATTTCTTGAATTCAGTAAAATGTGACACCCAGCAAGAATATTGGATGTTTGTGGGTGTTTTGGATCAGCATTCTGCAGTTTCAGCAACCAGGAAAAGATTTAAAATGTAAGATTCCGGATTTCTTTCAGCAAGCACTGCTTTTCATGCAGTCTCCGTTTTTACTGGTTGGGCAGCCCAATGCCAGGTTTCAGGAGTGAGGTCTCCGTTCCACCACTGACAACATGCATGGTAGATTTGGCAGCCATCTTTTTGTGCTTTGTAGAGCGCAATTTTCATAGGTTTTGGCGCGCATAGGGTTTTTGCAGCCATTTTGATGATTCTGGCACCACCAGGACACAGTGATGCCGCAGGGTAGAGCATAAGTGGGTTAGTACATCCCACAAGATGTAATATGCATCATGTTTCTCATCTTTACAGTTCAACGATTGCACTTTATGTATTCAGCATGCACTCTTCTGATGCACTATAGACTTTGTTCCATGACGAGTTCCTTGGGAATGGACCTACAGGATACAGAGAACGGGATTGTGTGACTTATCATGCACTTTCCTGATGCACTAAGAACTTTTGTCTGCAAGTGTCTCTTCGATATTGACACATAGGAATCAGAGAACAAAATTGTGTGATTTATCATGCACCTTATTGCGTTATGCACTTTATCGTACTGTATAGATTTCCTTGAATACATGCGATGCACCTTGCACTTTTCTATTCTGCCGTTTGCAAAAGGCCAACAGCATTTATCACTGGACATTGGACTATAATAATGCATTTGCATTTCTCTAGGTTAGTGCCAGGTCCCACCTTTATTATATGGTTGGGCCTTATTCCTCGCTTGACTTCATTCTTCAGCATACATTTGTGATTACAGCCTATGTTTGGATGTGGTAATCCATTTATAGTCCCTTGCTGATTTGCGAGGCGAGCTGAAAATTGACGCCAGCATGTTGTGAACTGCACACCTGTGCAACCATTATGCTTAGCAAATATTTCGACAACCCTCGTGGTCCCTGGCCCCATCCAAAAAAATCCCTAAAAATACAAGGATATAATCTGAGAAAAGGACTCACAGTGGACTGGCCCCAAATTAATCAGAAATTCTCATGAAGGACGCAATTCACGCTTACCCAGACATGAAGTATGGCATTTGTGACAGTAAGTTGCTGGAAATGACTCAAGGGACACAGGACGTTGTCAAGAAATGCCTATGAGCAACTAAACTTCAAGGAACTTTTGCCATGACAAGACCTTCGAGGGGTCATAAATGGCCCGGCTCTGAGCCTCAAAGGACCACCACTATATATAGCATGCTGCCAGGAAAGGGAACTTCCATTTAATATTTTGCTAAATACGGAAAGAAATGCATCTTTATGTTTACATATGGGATCAGATGTTCCTGAATATCTCGACAGATCATTTTTTTTTATTGTTCAGAATGAAAAACAAAGCTGCATGTTTTGATATTTAACTACACAAATGTAAATATTTCTGCACAGAAACGTCCCACGTCAGTTATGTATATATCCTAGCATCTGTATCGGCTAGGCCAATATTCTGAGATGGGAATATTTGTAACTTGATCACATGTGTAGAACATACAGTTTAAGAAAATCACATTTAATGTCCAAATCTCCATGATGACCACATCAAATGGAAAGGGAACTGCATTTAGAACTAAAAAGGGGCTTGTTAACTTTTCATAGAGAAACACTGGAAGCTAATAAGGTCAACATGTGATTTGGGAAAACAATTATTCTACTTTAATCAGTAAATGATTGAGATGAATAGAAACAAAAATGCAAGGAAAGAACTATATAAAATGGCATCACAACCAGCCAGCAAACAACCACAACAGACAGGTAGCTTTGGACACAGGAAAGTATTGCCTTCTGCCAAAGGCCTCATTCCACCTACATAAACCTTCCCATATGCCTGCTGAGGGGAGTAATATGCCTCACCCAAATAGAGTACAAGAAGCAGCAAGGTGTCCAACATTCGCTTACCCAAATATTTGCTCAGGAGGGAAAGCATTCCTTATCAGATGCAGATCACTTCTCGTCCTTACCAGTAGGAGCAGAGTGTCCCAGCCAGCATATCAGGAGTGAAAATGAAAATGCATCTGGTCCAGAGGAAACATATTAAGGATTGACAGTCTTTGAACCGCAGAAACTAATTCTGCAAAGTAATCATCTAGCCTACTTGGCTGAGATAGAAAGGCAAAATCATCAGCCCAGGAAAGGGCACTATAAATGGCTGATCCCACCAAGGGGAACGTGAGGCTTTTTCTAGACCACCTAAGAGACCTAGAAGAGACTGTTTAGTTTTAACTCTAAGAGGTAGAAACCCACTATTATTAAACCTCTTAACAGTGATCCTAGGAAAATAACACTGAGAAGTGCCAGAGAAAAGAACCAAGGGAGGAGTATGTGCCCCATACATCTAAAATACATTCCTGAAATCAGTATAGTAGGGAGAGCCCAGATCGAACAGAATGGGATACCGACAGTAGCTCTGAATCTTGGGAGAGGGTGGGGGGGGGGGGACTCTGGTTCAAAGACGTAAGAAGGGTAGATCCCAAAAGAATTTCACCTAAGACCCCTAAAACAAAGAAAAGCCATTGCAAAATATTCTGTGTGGGAACATCAGGAGTTGTAGGTTGTTCTTGGACATTTGTATAGCACCTTTTACCATTGGTACGATTCCAAAGCACTGTGGGTTGAACGCCCTCAGGGACCGCAGTTCAGGAGAGTGTAATGTAGTAAAACTTGCTTGGAAGCCCTTGGTATGTGTGCAACCAGTGTGGAATAAATGGTGTGTAGCTGCATACTAGTGCTAGGTGTGGTTCAGCATTTGGAAGAGTTCAGTAGAACGTGTGCAGCAAGACCAATGGACTTGGGTATCTGCATTCAGGCGGTGCTGGATTTTGTGAATGAGACTGTACAGCAAGGCCGATTTTGGAGGGGTATATCTGCATTCTTAAGACTGCAGAGGTGAACATTGAGATGTACAAGTATGTGTGCAGCTAGACCGAATAATCGAATAAAATGCATTCTACTCTTTGTTGGTGCATAGGAAGGAGTTAGCACAACAGTGTGTCCGAGTGTCTGTGTGCTTTCCATTGGGACGCTGTCCCTGTTGGGCTTCCAGTGCCTGTCGAGAGGGTGAGCTTCTAGTGCCTGTCGTGGGTGTGAGCTCCCTTTGGGTTCTGGCTATTAGGCCAAGGTCCTCCCCTGTGTCTTGTTGGGTCAAATTGTGTTGGCAAAGAGCAACGGGTGGGGACAGCTGCACAACTGATGAAATTACTGTATAGGTGCTAGAGACTTCCTCGGCTGTAGTTCTGCTAAATGGATCCCCCGATAGCAAAGGATGCCCTCATTTGGAATATGCCAAATGGGAAGTGCTGAGTTTTTCCAGGGCTAGAGGGCCAAAACCACCATAAATGATCTACTTACAAGGCAGCCATTTGAAAACACTTTTCTACACAGAACCACCCCTCCACCCCCCCCCCCCCCCCCAAGGAGGCCCATAAAAGCTGCATACAATATGTGTGAGAAGAACCACCTCCAAGAGAATCTGCCCAAGAGTTGAAGAGTTCATTCGCACAGACCTCTTGGCAGATAAATACCAACAATAGGGAGTTAATTACTACATTAGTTCATGCCCTTCCAAATACACGGTCACCCAATTAGTGAGGGACTTGGATGATTTCCGAAGTCCCAAATGAATGATTTCTCAAACTACAGCGATTTAGGAGGTCCAAAAGCCTACAGAAAGTAAAAAGAAACCTCAAAAATCCAAAACCATCTACAATACCTACAACCGTGAGAGGGGCAGCGGTGAAGGGTTCTCCTCCTGCGGATCTAGAGGCAGGGTGGGTTGAAAAATGCTGCTCTTACTAGCAAACTGAATGGCCGACAGAAGAAACCGTCTGCCCAGTTCCAATCGAGCAGCGCTCAATCAGTCCTCCAAATTACAGACCCCTCCGACCTCAGTACATATATAAAACTTCCATGGTATCCGAGTTCTAGGCGCATCATGGGCTACTGGTACACTCCCCCTCCCCCTGCAACATGAGGCCGGGGGGATCAAAATCAAGCAACAGTTCCGCCGGCAACGCGTAATCAAATTCCTCATGGTAAAGAAATTCAACACTCCCTCCACATCAGCATTTCCCCAAATACTTGCCTTCCTAATTCAAATATCCAAAACAACTTCCTCATGCTCCTCTAGTTTCCGGGACAATGGAGCACAGAACCAAGGGCAGTGGAGAACCAGAAATTGAGGTTACAGCAAAAATGTTCAACAATACCTAAGTTTCCTAGCAAGGAGGGATAGTTACCCTTTCAGGGAGAAACAAAGGTAGGACTAAAGACCTCCCTACAGTTCCGAGGGAGGAGAAATGTTCTCAAATTGGGCAACACATCAAGTAATTGCTAGAGAACAGACGGATGGCGAGGGCCCAACCGAACCCTCAGACTGCCAGCGTTGCCAAACATTCGGGTCAAGCACCCCAGGAGGGGCAATAACAAGAGTCAAACAAACTCGAAAACAGTATCCAAGTAGAAGAGAAAAGTTACATGGAGGAAATTGCATGCCAAGCATCTGAGGAAGCTTCTTTTCGGACCATAAAAAATACCTCCGAATTAAATAAAGAAATGCCAGAAAATAGTAACGACAACTCTTTTCACTGTAAACTAAAACTAAACGTAACAGAGAAAAATAGTGACAATCCAAGAAAAGAAAAAAAACTGTCAGGCTTGAGAGAGAGTAGGACCCAGAAAAGCACTCTTAGAGATGGTGTGACACCACCTGAAGGAAAGTAGGTAAAAATACAAGACCCTGAATCTGATAATATATAAATAGAGACCTAGAAGTGTGAAGAAATCCCTAGACAAGAAAGCCAATTTGAAAAGAGTAAACTATAAATCAAGAAAGTCCAAAAACAGTAGAAGTCCCTTGCTCCTAATGGATTCTGAAGATTGTATTCTTAAAAGAGAAGATAGGGGAGTCTGTGAAAAGAGGTTTGGGAGGGATTAACCTATTGCATATTTAATTTCCAAGTGTGTGTTTATTTAGATAGATTCCCAAGCCATTGCTCATAAAATGTATCTTAATGAAAGAAGTACCTACCTAGTGGCGACCCAAGGTGAAGTTCAAGAACATGCATGTCAAGTTGTCCATTAGCTCACACCTTTGTAAGCTAGTGTTTAAAGAAAGAAGATTGCATGCTCCTGTTCAGATACAAAAAACAATAAAATCAGTGCAATTTATCAGATCTAGTAAACCAGCTCAACCTAGGAAGGGTGGAGCGTCCTCTCAAACCTCTTCTAGGTGAACGCCAACATTTTCCATCAATGGGATTACGGATATGGAGAACAAAATTCGGTAACTCCGTCTGCAACATCTGGCCATCGGCGTGGCTCCAGAATGAACAATGTGTTTACTAGGAAATTATTTCCTTTGGAGGCTGTCCACTCTGAGTGCATGAACAAAGTTCACTGGACCCAAACAAACAGTCCCCATCAAGCTGAAAATGAATGCCAATAAGGTCTGCCTTAATGGCACTTGTCATTTGGTTGAATGATACCCTACCCAGAATGAATCTTCAGAACAATCAGGTTCCCAATATCCCCGTCATCTCAGTAGAAGAGAGTGGTGACAAGCACTCATATCAGCTCATGAAAAGGAATCTCCCTCCCACAACACATGGCCTCCCATGTTGGAGAGGGATTCCTTGAAGTTCTACATTCAGGAGGACCCCAAAGAAATCTAAAGTTCTGAAAAGACTCTAGAAAAACATTCACAATTTACCCGATATTCATTAAAAAGGGCGAAAACGCATTCAGATAAATGAAGCAAGCAATTGAAATGCCACGTTTGAGCGTCTTCAAAAAGATCACACCATTGCTTCCTTTAATTTGACAAACGAATGAGAAGTTGGCCTGGACACCCAAAATGTGCAACTTATGCTATCCGACAGGTGCAGGTTTAAAATTTTAAATTGCCGATAAAACCATTGACCCCAATTGTTCAATCGTTAATGTCACTTCTGAATTTGATCTGGGTAGTGATATTCGCCATCGCTGTGCAATATTTTATTAACAACGTTTAGTCAAGACTAAGGAGTAACCTAATGGTCTTTGAAAATGTTGAGAAAGTATTTGAGTCAGCTCAATTTTCGCCCCATGCGGTAGATGTCCAAGCAAAAGAACAGGTTCTATTACAGGAAATGTGCGACAATTTACAGTAGCATACAAAATAAAGAGGCAAATCCATGATAATCAAGAAGCATTTATAAATTTGAATCATACCCTCCAACAAAAGATTGCTGCTACATCCAACAGCACTAGTCGATGGAAATGACAACACCATTCGAATCTTGGTGGATAACAGTGATGCTCAAAGAGTTACTTTGGGCTCAGATACCTCTAGTAGAATGGCGAACTGACTCCCAATAGTATTCTATCGAGTAAAAAAAACAAAACAACAAAAACACACAAACAAAATAGTTGCAATTCCTGACGACTGTGACAAGACCACCAGTATCCTACCAGAAATATGAATACCCGACAAAGGGGGTATTTCCTTTGTGTATTCTTCATGCCCTCACAGGGTAGAAGAGGTTAACTGCAACATCTTTATTTATTAAGATGAGGTAGTGTTTAGAATTAAAAACAACTATCTCAAATCCATGGAACCGGTCGTCCAGGTAAACATCAACAAAAGATCTCGCCACCCAACTGGAGGATGGTTCAGAATTCTCAAAAACAGAGTTGTTTCTGGGTTTCTGGCAGATGGTTTAAGAAAACATCAGTGTGGTTGGTGCCTGTGAGACAGGTGAACGACGACAACAATGGAGACAGATATTCCTGGATTGCCAGAGTATCTTCTCAGTGGATTTCTATGAATGTGGGCATACAACTAATCGAACAACAATACCTATGTACCCTGAAATGGCTGGGCCCTCAAGTTCATGGAATCACTCACAGAGCTCATCAGAAATCTGGAATCCCGTGGGATTATCAGTCCTGTCCACAGAACCTCAAGTACAGAGGATCCTAAAACCAAATGGAGGCTTTGCGCCAACCTGAGTGAGTTGAATACAACAGGTCCACATGTCAAGGTGGCCTCTTCCCTATATCAGAAAGGACTGGCTCAGATCCAAGAATCGAAGCTATTTTCAGCCCTGGACCCGACAAACTGTTACTGGACAGCACCCGTGAATAGGCAGGATCAGTATAGGCTTGCCTTTACCTTCGGGAGGCGGGCAGCAATATACTTGGATCCAGTTTGCCCTTCGGATACATCAATTCAGGAAATGAGCTCAACATTTTCCTTCACAAGGCCATGCCCGACATGGGCGAAAGAAATAAAACGTGGCCTATGAGGTTGATCTGTTGATCAAAAGCTCAATTCTGGAAGAACATCTGACAGAAAGCGATATGATCTTGCCAAGTTGCAAAAGGGTGCAAAATTATCTTTCCAGAAAGCCCAATGGTGCAAAATCAGAGTAAAATTTCTGGAACATGAAACACCTGTAGACTGGGCAGATAACCTACATCTGCGCAGTGGGATGCTACTCTCCAGACAGGGGCGGCAGCTGAGTTCCACACCTCCCCCCCGGAGTGACAGTTTGCCGTGGTGGCACCGCCACTGGTGGGAAGGAAGAGACTGGCACACGGGCAAGCAAGCAACCCTTCCAACAGTCCTCTCAGCAAAGTCGCTCTCCATCAATCACCCACCAGGAATACTGTGAAAGGCCTGATGATGTGGGGCCGCCGAGGATGCAATCAATCCTGCGCTTATTGCTGGGGGCACATTTGGTGGGGATCTATAGCACAGAACATCCATTCATCCGCTTCTCTCTTCGGGGAATTGTCTTTCTGCATTACAATCTGGTACCATTTACTTAGTGCGTGTGGATAGATTCTGTACCTTTCATATCACTTCTGTACAACCTGGCATCCAACATGGTTAAAAGATTAAGAAGATACTGGCGCAAAACAAAATGGACCAATACTACACTGGGAGCACCCCCACCCCTCAAAACCTTTACATCAACCTTACATATGCAGCATGAAGAACCACCATTACCTAATCTCTCCCTTACAGATGTAACGAGTGCCATTTCAGAAGCTCGATGGAGGAGAAGATGGACACACTCAGCTCGGATGCCTCATTACTCCATTGTGATCTGCTTAAGCTAGCCTCTAGAATCAGGGGCTCAGAAGCGCAGATCGGACTCCAAGGATACACTCTGTACGGCAGAGCATAAACTCTTGGATGTGAGACAGAGGTTGAAGATTCTGGAGGGGCGAGTTGTGGAGAGGGAGCGATGCTCTTTGAGAAACAATATCCGTATCTTTGAGCCCCACCCCCCCAGAAAAAACGAATGCCCCAGTATGAAACTGTTCCTGGATAAGTTGTTGGCAGAGCCAAAAATGAAACCCATAAAAAACTCTTATTTTCTGTCAAAAGAGCTCATCGGATGCCCACCTATACCAGGAGCTGCACCGCAGACAATTATCGCCAATTTCATTAATTATCAAGATGCTCTGTTAAAAATGGCATGTTCGAAAAGGGCGGATAACTTTCAATGGAAACAAAATCACCCTCCCGCCACCCTCAGACTACAACAAAGAAGTGAAGAAAGCCTGCCAATCTGTCGACTTGGTTAAGAAAATTATTCAGATGGGAGGAATCAAATACACCCTTTTCTTACCAGCAATGCTGAAGATCCATCCTAATGGAACACCACAATTCTTCACCAACCCTCTTGAGATATGGACATGCATACTAAATGGGATATTACATTGAGGGAACATGGAACCTCCCCTCCACTGATCCGAGGCAGGACACCCCCCCACCCTCCCCCACTCATTAGACGCTGAACCAACACCATCGGAAGACCCATCGCAGACATCCTGGAAAAAAGTGATGAGGAACCTTGAAAACATGCAGGACTTTCCAAACGGCCCCTCAAACACAGACAGTAACTTCATGATTTTCTTATATGAAGGCCAGGCCCGAAGCTGGTCATGTCGCTTGCTCCCCCCCCCCAGGGCTTTTCTTTTTCATTTTTAGTTCTTAACAATTGGTTATATAAGCACTTGTTAGAAGTGGGTGGACCAATTGGTCGTATGTTCAGGCAGCGGATGCTTCTGGTAGGGGTTGGGTGGTAAACTTGGGTTAATTGAGATTACAGATTGGCCCACCTTATTGGCCAGATCACATACCGGTCACACCTTATTGGCCAGATCACATACCGGTCACAAGTATGACCCACATGGGTTACTAAGGCTCTTACATAGCTTAAGACAGGGCAGAGATCGAACATAGGAATTTGAAACTCATAACATAGAATGTTAATGGCATGTGTGCTCACATTAAAAAGGGAGATTGTGTTGCAACGCCTGAATAGATATTCACATGATGTGGCTCTTCTCATGAAAACACCTGGCTGGCTTGGATTTATAAAGAACGAATTTTAAGTTTGCTGTGCATGCTGGGTTCTCTGGGCATCTTAGTTCTCATACACAGCACTTACTAATTAAAATCCTCTCAATCAAGCAAGACCCGCGAGGTAGATTTGTTCTGATCAGGGAACACTATAGGTATTCTTGCCATATATGCACCTGCACCACTCTCCATGGAACTCCTGGATAATATTCAGAACCTACTTTAATGGTGTAATGGACCCGGTCATGGATTGGACACCTCCGAGGTGGAACCCCAACAAACCCACTAAATTACATACTTGTACGTCAGCACTCTGCCTTGGCAACACATGGAGGGCATTGCACACACAGGACAGAGGCTTCTTATACCCTTCGGGCATTCACGCATCTATGTCCAGAATTGACAATTTCTTTATTGCCCAACAAGATGCACATAAACTGGTAGCAGTTAGAATCCCAACAAGAGAAATATCAGGAACGCTCCTTACGGAACCAAGGGGGGCGAGGGGGACAGACCCAAACCCAAGACAGGCTGGTGTCCAAATAACAATTACCTTAGTTTCCCTAATATCATGAAGAGCAAAACAGAGGAATACGTCGCAATAAATTATGGAGTTGGGTCAGTCAACAGCCCAATGACACTCTGGGAAAGTTATAAGGCAGTACTCTGAAGTAAACTAATCTCCCCAATTGCTGCAAAACGCTAAACCCAGACACCAAGAATAGTTAAAGCTGAGAAGGATGCCAAAAGCCCCGAGGAAGAATTTCTTAGATCTGAATCCCCATAACACAGATTGCTTCCACCATCAAGGCAGTACTCTGGAATGTCTCTTTATGAAACAGTTGAGAAAGTTAACTTCGAAACAGTGTTTTGCCATGTGGCGGCCTCTCGGGGGTCATAATGGCCCAACTACGATCCTTCAAGGAACAATACCGTAGGGACTGCTGCCAGGCCAGGAAAGGTAACTACTGTTTACAATTTTGGTAAATTAAAAAGGTAAAAATGCCTCTTTAAAATGTTTGTAAATGGAATAAGATTTTCCTAAATCTCTTGAAAGGAAGGTAGAAGCAGCTTACTTTAAAAAAACATTTAAAATAAATATTCAGAATGGATAGATAATTCAGCGCAATGTAAAGGAGATGGACAGAAGAATTGACAACAACAGGAGGGAATTACAATAGCTTGCTTTCCTTTGGACACATCTGGGATTGCTAGCAGACCATTGTACGAGGCCCATATCAAACCCAGGCCTTCCTCAGTGCGAAAAAGAAAAGACCTGCCCTAATACAGAACAGGAGTAACCAGGCAGTGGAGGAAAGCGGACCCATCTTGCTGGCTTGAAACACTTGTTTCACACTTCGCCCCTTGAAACACTTGTGTATAGGCGTGTTATAAATGCCATATCATATCATGCACACCCATTACCCAAGGGTGGAACTGAAGCAGTCCTTGAGTGGGTACCCTCTTTTTTGCGGTACAGCCCAAAGGAAATTCCTATGCAAGTATAATGGGGACAAATAATTAAACAGGCAGGTCCTATAAAGGGGACCAAGTTAAATCCCAGCCCCTCTTAATTGTCAAAGTACTGAGGGGGGTATATCAACTGACTTCATATCCTGGGAAATTAGTGTTAATGCTTCTGGAAACTTTGTATTTGATCAAATAGACCCAAATGATGCATCTATTGGGCGATCCAATGGCTGTCACAAAAAAAGTATTACAGACAATATACCGAAAGGTGAATGATTGTGTGCTAAACGGAATTGTAGCAGAATGTAGGACTACAACACTTAAGAAAAAACAAGTCACTGATCGAAAAGAGATTAATGGAAATAGGATACTCCATGGAAATAATCAATGATGCCAAGAAAAGGGCTGATGGTGCAAATAGAGATATGTTGCTAATCCCTAAAGCAAGATTTCAGAAACAGGACAATAGGATCAGAACAATTACCCAATTTTCAAGGGATAAGTTAATATACAAGATTGTTAAGAAACGCTGGCCAATTTTGCAATTAGATGATGGCCTGAAAAACTATATTGGAGACAAAACAGTCTTTGTACATACCAGGGCCCCAACTTTAAAAGCCATTTTGAGTCCCAGCTTTATGACTAGTAATGTGGATCTCAGACGTGCAGTGAGTGGGAAGCTGGTTAAGGGCTTCTAAAAGTGTATGAACTGAACCATGTGCAAATATGCATTTAATAAATGTACAAACATATGTTACTAGAGACCATCAGAAGATACAAATACAAAATTTAATCAATTGCAGAAGTAAGTTTGTGATATATATATTGTTATTTGTGTTTGTAATAAACTGTACGTGGTGTCTACAATCAAAGAATTAAGATTTCAGATCAGAGAACACTTGAACAGGTCCATCACGTCTGAGAAAAAAAGATTCTCACTGCATGAGCATTGGGTGCTGGGACATCAGATGGACAACAAGGATAAGGTGAAATTCATTGGAGTGAAATACATACATCCAAGCAACAGATGAGTGAAACTAATTAGGAAGTAAGGTTTGAATGATCCTTGAGTATCCAGAATAACCCAAGGTGATACCAATACAGTAATAGGGTGTGACCGGACCCAATAGGCCAAAATGGCCACGTGCGTCATGGCACAATGACGTCACTATACGGATGGCGTCACGCTACATCACCAAGTGACATTATAAATATTGTATTAAAAATGGCAGCAGCGATCCTAAACGTGGGCTGCAGCCGCTACTTGTGAGACATCGAGTGAAACACTATTAAGTGAAATATTCAGGCCTAAATGAGTTTTAAGGTTAATCATGTTAGGTTTTGTATATTTACAGAATATATTGAAGTTAAGTAGTCTTTAAAGGTGGGTGTTTATTGATTTTTAGAAATCTGGATGTGTAGTGAAACATGACTAAGAAATGCAGATGTGAAAGAAACTTTGCGATTCAAGCCTATTACAGGTACATACTTATTCCTTAACATGCGCTATCCATTTGGTTAAATAGTTACTTTACTACGTATTGTTTCAAGTGTCATGGTAATCTGTATTGTACTAACTGATGACTTGACACACGCTATAGGATACGGAGGTCAAGAGAGCATATGTTTGCAAGGTAACATTTGCAGATAAGTATCATTTGTAGATTGAGGACCATATTTTTTTATTTATTTGCATTTTTTAGGCCCAACAATTCGGCAGTCCCACTGCATATTAGGTGGTTTCGGTTTGACACATGCCCACTGGGTAGGGACAAAGATGTACATCAAATCTTGCTTGGCAAGCATTCAGAGTGGACGTCTGTACCTGTTCAATCATCTGTGGAAAGCCTAAGTCACTCCCCAGCAAGTGTGCACTGAACTGCTTTCTGGCGTTGTTGGGGCCGATGGTCTCCGATCACAGAAGACGCATCAATGACACAGAGTGTAGATTTATAAAAATATTTATGAGCATTTAATCACTGAAGACTATGGCCAGAGAAAAACAGAACGCTTGAAGACCACACAACAGATTACTCGGATGAACATTTGTGTGCGAGCCAGTTAATCACACAGTTGGAGCAGCAGTGGGAAAGGTGGAGGACTTCATCTCTGAAAGTAGTGGTTTACCCACCAATCTAAATGTATTTGGCTCTCCCAACAGGGCTGCTCTCTAAGTCTTCGTACCAGGATCAAACGTACCAACCACAGGCACCCCTTTACTGCATCAACCAGTGCACCATATCCCCCCTTTTACTAACAACTTGCCTAGTCTTCTAAAAAGAGGTCTTCTCCATGGCATCCGCCACTAGCTTGTCAACACACACCAGCTGACATGAGCCGGGCAATGCACAGTGTATGTGCCTCCATTCTTCATCACTCAGCCTTTGCTGTTGTGGCGAAATAGCATCACACACTGAAATCCACCACCACTAACACGAGGTTGCACTGCTGGTGGTGGTGGGACCCAACAACTGCTGGTGGTGAAAATGTTGACCTGCTAGTCAATGGTGACACTCAGGCCCCTTGAAGTGAACTGCGGCCTAAAGTATTTGCGCACCAAGCCCAATGTACAGTCCTCTAGCAGAGGTAGCACATTACAACGCCTGCCGACAGTACTCGGGGCGGTGCTGCAATATGTGGTGTAAGGGTGCAGAAGTAAGTGTCTGACACAGTGGTGGCATGTTTGTTAGCAAAGACTAATTTATATTTCAAAAAATTAAAAGGAAAAACCTATATTGCCCATTTTCTATGAGGAGTTGCCCTACCTCAACAAAAATACAAAGGACTCCGTCAGGATGTCCAGTATAGTAAAATGTCCACCGTCCAAACAGATTTCCATCCCTTACACTAGAATAAGGGAAGAACTGGGTGTCTTCTTGATCCAAAAGGAGGTTGCTCTGATTCTCTCTACAGATTTCAAATGTTCAGTTCTTGATGAGAAAACACGATGAGTAGTTCTTGAACTTGGTTCTTAATCTTAAATGATCTTCCAGACATATACAAAACACAGTTAACAAGTATCGGGGGCAGTGGGGGGAATTCTTCCTCTATTCTTTTCTCCAGTTCACAAACTTAGTATCAAGTCTGGTGCACTGTCCTGGCAGGCTTATCTTCTTATCCCAAAACACAGTTCCCAAGTATCAGTGGTCAGTGTCTTCCCTTGATCCCTCTCCAGCTCACAAATGTAGCATGAAGTCTGGTTCACTATCCTGCCAGACTGGACTGTAGATCTTAAAATTCCAGAAAATGCCTCTTATTTTGGCAATGGGTCCTCGACCACTTGTTTTAGCTTCTTACACCTCTATTACATGGGTCCCAGACCCCTTTGGGCGGCTGTCTCGGGATCTCCCCTACTTGATCTGGGCCCCAGCCACTTGACTGTGTGCTTATTCAGACTAGCGTCGTCCTTGACCCCCGGGTGCTGCTTTTGCGGAAGTCACCTGCCTTTGTATGGGTCCGAGAACCTGGCGTGCTTTTCTGGCGGGGCTTCCCAGACTTAACATGGGTCCCAAATCCTAGTTTGCTGCTTTTGGGGCCCACTGCCCTTGCTTCACTCAATGTCCAATTGAATAGACCTGATGTACTCTCCTGCCGGGTACTGTTCCACATTGGATATTTCATAGAATTTGTTCCAATTTTTATAGCTCTTCGCTATCCCTTTCTGCCTCCCGGGATATTGGCATATGTGTCTCTAATCTTGTCCCTCCTCGACGGTCTCATTCTCTTCTCCTCGGGTCTCACAACGGAACCGGCATGTCCTACAGGGATGGCTCGACAAGGTACAAAGTCCTTCCTTGCTTTTTAAAATCGCTGGGGATGCCACTAGTAGAGTGTACCGCAGAGGGCTTTTGCCTCCTTGCCTGATCTTCATGTCAGTGATTATATGCATTCCACCTGGGCAAGCCTTACTATTCCTCGTTCCAGTATGATCTGGATGAATGAAGACCACTACTTCACAGAGTTACATAGAGGTGTGGGGGACACAGGGCGAGAGGAAAGGGGACCGAAATGGAGGAGGTATGCACCGCATTCTCCGAAGACAACCGTCGCTGGTTCCACTGGAGTGTGTTACTGTGCGTTTGAGCGAGTGCTATTGGGGAAAGGCAGGGTAAAATTAAATGTCCTTGTTCAGCTTGTACCTGCTACCACTTTCTATATGCAGAACTGTTATGCCTTGAAAGAATTGCCTTTGAAATTAACTACTGCCAATATCTTCATACTAGAATTGTTAAACTAGATTTGTGAAGCCAAATTGAGGGATATTAGCCACCTGTGCAACATCCTGTTGCCTTTCCACTGGAAGGCTGACATTACACTCTGACGTTTTGTAGTTTACTAAAGCCTGCAAGGGCGGTGCTTTATTATTCCATTTTAGGCGCGCTGGAGCGTTTGGTCGGCGCTGGTCCGCGTTGAATGCAGTGTAGTGGTGCAGGGACCGAATAGTTTTAGGTAAGACCCTTCCATAGTCCCTTCTAGATTGATTTTTGACTTGACAACATGGGACGCTTTCACGGAAATGCAATTACCAGCATGCGTGTCACATGGAGAAATACTGTCCGATGCCCAGCTTGTCTCCCCTGTATATGGACATTCAACCACAAGCGTTTTCAAAAATAATAGGAGCATCTTGCTCAGCGCCATACAATAAAATTACAAAACACGGCTGATTCTTTAAAATTGTCCCTATTAAATAAACGGTCCTTGCCTAAACACGCACTGGACATACACTACTAAATCCTTGAAAATGGGAATTACATTTTGTGTCACAGAGACATGGCTGCAAGAAAGCAGTGGCCCCAGAATTGACTTGGAAACGCCTCCCGGGTACAAAATGATCAACAAAAATCATCTACAAGGAAAAGGGGGTGGAGTAGTAATTATAAGTAGGAAGGGAATTGGCATTTTTTAGTCTCTCATAGAATGTGCGGGATGCAAAGTTCTCTATGCTAACATAACCCCTACTAGCAACACCTGCATCTTTATCATTTTAATGTATAGACCACCTATTGATATGCCGTCATTTAATGGAGACCTGAGCCTTCTACTTAACTCCTCTAATCGCCCAAACTCCTCCAGCACACTCTCTGGAGATTTGAATCGGTGGAAAGGGTATGTCAGAGACAAAGAAGCCCTTGAGCAGCAAGTTACAAATGTAGGAATAACGATTCATAACGCAAAGCCAACTCACAAGGGCGGCCACATCCTGGACTGGGTGGCAACACGAAATGTCACTATATGCGACTTTAATACCAACCCCTGCATCTGGTCAGACCACTGTAAGGTCGAAAGCACAATCCGTTTGCCTACACATACAAAACTATCTCACGAACCGCCCAAGAAAATACTTAACCGGAATTACAATGAACTCAAGCCAGGAGATCTAGAAACCCATATGCAATCTGTGAAGAATGAATTCAACCCACCAGAAAGACTCATAGAAATCTTCAAACTTCAAGTTACAAACTACTTGCAATAATGCACCTTTAAAGACCAAGACAACCATGGACCGTCCAAATCAACAAGATTGGTTTACCCCCTGACCTAAAGATGTTAAAAACAGGAAAAAAAAAAAGAAAAAAGACAAGCCCGGCGTTTATGGGTAAAGAATCAGAATATTGAAAATAGAGACAAATGGAAATCTATAGAAAGAAGCAGGAAACAATACCAAGACACTTTTTGAGCTATATAAACCCTGGGAAAAACCTATTGCCCTCACTCATGCCATTAACCCAACAAAAGAGGACAGCGAAAACGTGCAAAAAGCATTTCAAGACAAGGTCCTACTGGCCCATAGTAAAATTCCTAACAAACCAGGTGTCCTAAACACTTTCTGAACAAGCGGCGAATACCAACACTAATAATATTAACACCTCACCAAATTTCTGCTTTGAGACCATGACCATCTACGATACTACCGAAATGTTAGCTAACATCAGGCCTACTTCCTGTATAGGTGACCTTCTCCCAATTAACATCACCATTAAGAAGCCAGACTTCATTGCCAAAGACTACCATCCTGCGAGCACAAGGTATTTGAACCTTGTATTACTGAAAGACCCTTATTCTGAAAGAACAGGCCAACGTGCAGCACCTTATTCCTTTTTTTTTTTTAAAGGCATTTGGGCCATACTTGAAGTGGGCTTTTCACCCAAAGACCCACTATAAGAGACATTAGTCTCACAAAGCACAACAATGAATGTCCATCCATGTAGCTATCCTGTCAAACTCTTTAGGGATTAACCACCAGCAACATCTTGGCCTTGAGAACGACCCGATGGTCGCAACACGTGTCGGCTGTACTTGAATTAAAGATCACTTTTCACATATTGGACATTTTTCATCTATGTACTTTGAATTTGTTATGAGATAGGAACCCTACTTGAAGTGTATTGGATACTATGATTGATTAATCTGTTTTGCGCAACTATACAACACAACCATTTCACTCATTGCCAAAGACCCCGCAAACTGACAAAACTAATACCCCTTTTCTACAATAATATATTGGATAAGGCAGCAACCATAGGCACATTTCGAACCTGCTGCTTCTTTTCATCACAAACAATCTGGTTTCCGTAGAAACTATGGGACAGAAAGCACCTTACTAAACCTGCAGACGCAAATGCAAGGAAGAATAGAATAGATGAGGGTACAATGGGTCTACTTATTTTATTAGATCTCTCTGCGGCATTCTATCTCCTAGGCAATGCTAGACTACCTCTAAAATATGCTGGGGAACTGCCCGATACAACCCTGTCTCCATCAAATACAGAGTGCCACATTGGGCCTGCATTTCTCCAACCCTTTTCAACATCTATATAAGGTCTCTATGTGAAAATCTTGAAAATATGTGCCTTCATTTCACGAACTACGCTGATGACTTCCAGCTCACCATGGATCTTAGTGGTGGTCATGCCATAGACACAACAACCCTTAACCACATCTATTCGATCATCCAGGATGGGATGATTGAACATTGGATGTGTCTAAACAACTCTAAAGCTAGGCTCATGATATTTGAGACTAGACATGCCAGAAATGAACTGGACCAAGTATACACAGTTTCATACTAGACACCTGCCCCATCAAGGTGGTTGAGAAGGTGAAAACACTACGCACAGTATTTGAGGCATCCCTTAATTTAAGGGATGCCTCAAATACTGTGCGTAGTGGGACACTCACGTCAACAACATTACTAAGAATACACACCACCACCTCAAAATCGTGAGACAAATAAATCCATCAGTTTCACGTAAAAACTGTGAAACCTTAGTTCAAGCCATAATCATGCCCAGCTGGACTACTCTGTGGAGCTTACTCTGTGGAGCTAGCAAAAAGAAAAGTAAAAAGCTGCAGATTATTTAAAATGACGCCATCAGGATAATCTATAATGTCACAACGAGAGAACATATTTCAAAACCACAGAAAGGGGCTTCTCTGGCTCCCTGTGGAGAAACGAATTCAATTTAAGACACTAGCTCTGGCTCATAAATGCCTACACAGAGAGGCAGCAGATTATCTAAGGCAAACTTTGAGAAACCATTCCCCAAGCAGGACCCTGGGTTCAAGTGCTGCACATCTTTGTGTCATATCACAAGCCAAACAAGCTCGAGGAAAGGTAGATCTTTCCCTCTCAGAGCAGCAAGCACTTGGAACAAACTTCCCACATCCGTGCGCTCCGAGGAAAGTTACAGTACTTAACAAAATAAATCTGAAAACAACCCTGTTCGAGAAGATTAGCCATTCCCATGCCCTGATACTTAGGTTGTTTGTTGAGCGCCCTGATACGTGCGGGCTATGACGCGATAGAAAAACAAATATATACAAACATTAAAATTCCATGGAGGGCTTCCCTCACCATGAGATCCAACGGCTGAGTACCACCCCCAGAGGAACTATCGGGTAGCGGCCTCATCTCCCTGGCCTTATGTGGAAGAGCTCACCCCAATGGGCGCAGCGACAATACCCTGGGATTCGTCACAGTGGGCATGTTCTCTGGCCAGACCTGGCCATCTTGGGGAAAGTCTGAGCCCACCTTGCAGCCTCTTCACTGTCCGGCAATGGTGCAGTGGACACAGTCTCCAGGCCCCAAGCCATTTGCTGGGGCATGGTCTCTGGCTCCTTCTCCAGTGGTAGGCAGTCTAATGCAACACTGCGCAACCACCTCCTCCCTTTTACTCTTCCCTCTGCACATATTTGGCTCTCTCCCTCTGCTGCTCCAGGAGTACCGCCTCCTCACTGCTAACTACTAAGTCAAGGTACACATCCACCACCCTCAGGCAATCTGAGAGACTTTGCAAATAACACAACCTGCTCTGCATTGGAAACCATATCCTTAACCACCATCTGTCTCCCCACTTTAAATAGTCTCCCATCAAACACTATCACCACCTGCCCCCCCCCCCACCCATCCCCAGAGACCCCCACAACGTCATCACTCCTTCCAGGGCTCCCGCTCTACCTCAATTAATAAACTCACTGCCCAACTCCTAAACTCACCAAAACTACTCCAATTTGTGAGCCTGTACTGTTTACGCCTAACCGAGCAAAACAAACAAACCCCAGAAAAGGAGGCAAGCTGGGCTTTTCAAATGCCCTCAACGTTTTAGAATGGGTACCGGCCTCCAAATGGCTAGCCAAAAAAGGTCCACAAATCTTTGACAGAACCAGGAAGCTGCAAAAGAGCCATTTCCTTTGAACACAACTGGAGAGGGGGAGGAGCAGTTCTCCCACTTCATACTTATGTAGCAACCCATCACCGGGGGCCTGTTGAGAGACACTTAAGAACGAGTGGCTCAAGAAACACATTGAGCTTCTCCTGTTAAACACTTAGCTAGAACAATTCTGTGGTGGAGTCCTGCTCAGAGATCATCTAGAGCCAGGCCATTTGATGGATTCTTTCTTTTCATTATAAATTGGCCAAGAGACTTCACCCTCGAGATATGTGGAAGCGATTAGACTCAGAGACATGATCACATCTCAGATCTGAGAGGTCCAGAAAATGTTGCCATTGTGAATCAACCTATATAAAAGAGACTTTGTTGACAAGGTCCAGTTTTCAGTTACTGTAGTATTTTTTTTGTTTTTTACAGACCTCTGAACCTACCCCTTAAACACTCTCTTGAATACAACTTCTTTCGAACAGAATCTTGTGTGTCAGGTCACATTTACTCACCTACAGCAACACCTAATGCAATTTTGCGGTGAGCTCATGGATCACTGCTCCCTCAAAGGGCCACTGGATGTTGACAGGTCCGCAGAATGTATCCTGCGGGTGGATGAAGTGAACATAATTCAGGGGAGCTGTAAGCTTTTTAGCTCCTGCTTGTACAAGAGCCTGGTTAGCTTGAAACCAACAGCTATCAGCTTTTGGCACCGGAGGTCAACTGATGCCAAACAAGCATACCTAGGTGACATGGACTTTTTGCGTTTGAGACAATCTATAAATAGGCATTAGGACAGGTCTATATGGCATATAAAGCATAAGGGGACATAAATAATAGACACACCGTTAATGAAGTGGAATGCTATGTACTAGCTCCCATTTTCGCACAGGTAGCTCCTGCTCAATGGTTAATGCAGGATACCCAGGAGCTGCTTCTAACTCCCGCTTATCCGTTCTTAATTTCGATCCCTGAACATTCATAGGTCGCTTTTAGCCAAGTTTGAGAAGGAGCGCAGGGTTCGAAATTATGGGGAGATGGGAGTCATTTAGCTCCTGCCCTAGAAGAGCCCGATTAGCTTGACACCAACAACTACCAAGAGCCACTTTGAGCTTCCCTGGCCAACTGATACCAAATAAACACTTATGTGTGAGTATTATTCTGTCCGCCTAAAAAAACAACATTAGGACACATCTATATAACATTTAAAGCTAAGGAGTCATAAATTATGAACAAAATGATAGGTTTGCATCTTATGTAAATGTTAGATTTGCAGAACGCTATGTACTAGATCTCCCTTCCCCTGTGGCAGCTCCTGGTCACTGGTTAATGCTGGATACCCAGGAGGTGCTATTAGCTCCTGGAGGGCATCCAACAAATGACAGAAAAGTTGCTACAGATGTCCCGACAGCAATTATAACATGCACACGAACAAGGATCTGCATTTATTGCCAGCTCACTGTTTAGCAGCCACTGCAGAGAGATCACAGGTTTGCATCCTGCATGGTTTACCTAACTTCCATCCTTCAAAAGCCAATCTAATAAGCACCAGTGAATCTGTTAATTGCACCAAATATGTAAGGCCCATTTCACAATTCAATCTGTGTCACGTCCAATGTAGGCGGATAAAAACAATATCTTAATTACAGCAAATGCCCATAAGCACACATTTGAATAGACGTGAAATTATTGCCATGAAAATTGAAATCTGTAACATGTTGCACAGTATGTGGATTTTGAAATCCCCAAAGTTCAGAAACCAGGTGAAGGCTATGCTTTCAAAAAACTAAAGCAATGCCTTAAGGTGCTCCATGACATTCGCCCTAAATAAACATTAACATGGGACATTTTGAGATCACAGCTTCATTCCAATGTTTTTGGCTATTTTCATAATCTAAACAGTAATAAATGCATCATAATGAAGTTAGTGTGCACCAAAGCCAAGGCCCCTCGAGTTCTTAAACAATTCCTCATTCCGTAAATGTCCTTGGGACAGTGCACAAACGATTCACTCAAGACAGCATTATTTCAGGAACCATATCAAGGGCAATGGGGGTTATTTGCAGAGTTCCAGTGTAAGAATTACAACGGGCATACTATGACAGAGAAAGATAACTGCTGCTGCATTAAAATACATTTTGGAGGTAACAAGAATAAGAATGAAAGATATGAAAAATAATGTTTCAGACAAGTCCATTGGGAACACGTTTCAAGAAACCACTGTGACGTATCCGGAGATGTTGTCACTCTTCCCCCCCACCGCCCCACCAGTGGGGGAGCCCCTTGCCATGAGGCCAGGGTGGTAAGGCCGCTGCCCGATAGCCTCCTGCTGAGTACCACACTCAGGGGTACCATCAAGGAAAGATACCTCCCCTCTGAGGACAAGGGAGAACATCTCAGGAGAATGCAGTATAACATCCCTCAATCAACACCCTACCCAGCTCCATACTGCATAGACCTTAACACTTTGCCCACTACTTCCAGAGACCTTTATAAGACCTACTGAGATGAAGAAGAGTAGGGACTAGCCAAAGTAAGTGTACCAGATAAGTACTGGAACGATGAGGAGGTGCAGAGCCATAAGGAAACGCTGCATGTAACCTGGGTGTGCATTCTAGACATCCATGGCAGTGACACATAAAAAGCAACAAAGGACTTACAACGTTACTCAGCCATCCCAGGCAGAACCGAGGACCTGTAAGCTACTCTGTGCTGGAAATTCAATCGGCTGCAGTCAGGGATGCCGAAAAGAAGCAGACGGCATCCCCAGCGGGTCTGCCGCCAGACGGCCCTTGGCAGAGCAGTAACACGACCTTGCATCGTAGGTGGATCACACTGTCTGTAACAGATACACATACTGCAGAGCAACAGAAGCTGCAGAGCCGCTGTAGTGCAGGAGAAGCCATCAAAAGCCACGAGAGACCCAAGCAAAGCAAAGGCAGATCCGAGGCAGACCAGAGCCCGCCAAAGTCGTCCCAGAAGGTTTTCAGTAAATCAGCTGGCAAGTGGGGGTACGAGAGGATATTTGTTACTGCATAGCCATGCAAGAACAAATGCAGAACTCGGGGCATAAGATGTAATCCACGAGCTACAGAAAAGTAGGGAGAGCCATAAGGAGAAGTGGTTCCCCAATAGGAGCACATATCATACCCCCAAACCCTAAAGACACGTGGCAAGAAAAGAACAAGTCATCCTCCTTGTGGCATCACTTGGCAGGAGAGTAAACCAAGCCCGAGTGATCAAAGAAGCATAAAAGTAGTGGTCTGGGATTCGCCCCGAAAACGTAAGGAAATTACAAGTCATCTTCCTTGTGGTCGTATAGTGAACCAAGGGGGTCACAGTGGGGAAGCCTGGGTCAAGGAGCCTACCAGTACATGAACTGTATTGCTGAGAAAACTAAAAGAGGGAGGCTAGGGGAAGGGACTAATTCCCCTGGTGGTATTCAACTGCACAACCAAGTGGAAAGAGACATGAGGAAGGGAGCAATTTCCCCTGGTCGTATCGAACCCTGAAGCTAAGATACTAGAAGAAGGGAGTCATTCTCCTGGTAATCAAGAGACATGGGGAAGGGAGTCATTCTCCTGGTAACCAAAGTTGTAAAACACTTTTTGATACAGCGTGTTAAGAGATATGCAGTGAGTCTACCACAGAGAAGTGCTTGAACTTTACCCTTTGCGTTGGAGAACAGGTTTGACCCAGGGAATGGAGCCATTGCCCCAAGAAGCAGCCAAAACTTGGAAGTGAACTTGTATCCTTAGTCCAGAAGAAGGGAGTCCTTCTTCTGGACCAAGAAGGTCTACTTTATCTCTAGTTTAGTTTCAAGTATAAGGGACAGAAGTAGAGATCCGAGACAAGATGGTGGACTATTGATGCACGGGACATTCTGACAAAAGCATTACAGTTTTAGTTGCGGCAGGGAAACCCCTCTTAGAGATTAGGAAAATTAGGTTCTCTTTATTTTCACGATAAATGCCTATAGCTATCACAATACCACCTGTGTGTCAGTCTCCTACTTCTGCACCCTTACATATGCAGTCACGAGTGGGATCTGACCTAGTTGACACAAACTGAGGGACTCTAAAATTCACGAAACTAAGTGACCGAGCCTCTAACCCATTTATTTCTACTGTGGAGACTATAGGACTTGAGGAGAGCGACGACTCAACCACCGATATAGTCTTGGCAGCCCCCAAGGGTACGTACACCAGATTGGTCTCCAAGTTGGGGCTCGCTTGGAAGAACGAATTGGATGCAATGGCCGGGGTGGTACATCCAGACTATAAAGCGATATGAAAATCTTACTCCAGAATAACAGCAAATATCTGTATCATATAAAAAAACCAAGGAGAAGATTGCTCGGGGAATTCTAGGGAGAGCGTTATTCTTCCAACTCCTAGAAGTACATGAACTAGATTCCACACAGAGGGGGGCTAAAGGTTTTGGGGAAGTGGATCAAGATCCAGACCCAAACCTAGATCTACCCAAACAGAATATGGAGGAGGGGAAACCGAGATAATCACAGATTTAGCATTCCCACAACGCAATGACCCCGTGTTGGCTGAAGCTTTCCTCAGACTCATGTCCGAGGAGCAGGTGTAAGGAAAGCATGGTATCAAAGTAGGACGGACACAAATGATCACAGTTCAAGGGCGTTTATGAAACTGTAAAAATGGGTAAGATAAACGCCTAATCTAAACCTAAATCGAAGATGGGAGCAAGCTATGACCAAATAATAATAATGTCAGAGTGGAGTCTAGTCAAAAAGAGCCCATAGTAAAAGAAATTACAAAAAAAAAATTTAAAACGATTGCCAACCCTTACCACTGTGCTACAAAATAGTGTGGGATAATGTTGAAAAGAAAGGTAGGGTTCACAAAATTATGTTATGGCCGGGGTCTCCCTTCCCAATGTTTTTAGCATGGGACAAGGCAGGATTTATGAGCACAGCAAACTCCTGGGCTTCTCTGGCACAAGCTTACAGTTCCTTTTCTCCATCAGGGCCTTCTGTAAACAAGTCTCTTGCTTCAGAGGGCCCAATATGCCAAAACAAAAGTTCCTTCAGTTAACCTTCACATCAGGC
This sequence comes from Ambystoma mexicanum, assembly GCF_040938575.1. NCBI lineage: Eukaryota > Metazoa > Chordata > Amphibia > Caudata > Ambystomatidae > Ambystoma > Ambystoma mexicanum. The sequence goes on along the minus strand of NC_090936.1, from coordinate 162,452,981 downwards.
AATTACCCTTCACCCTTGGCTCCCCCCTCACCCGGGCTCAGGCAGGCTTCCCATGGGAAATATGAATGGACCGGGGAACAACCTTCATGAGCAAAATTATTGCAGAAGTCAAACAAATCCTTAAAATCAAGAGGATCTCTGTATGCTATCCTCAGATATGGTAACTGAGGGGGCAGCCCTAAAGGCGGAACCTGAGGCTGAGGTATACAATATATCACAAAAGGGGGTAGCCGCCAAACAATAGTTGGAAAATACTCTTCATTTTGTATGTTATTATTTAAAACTAGGATGTTATGGTGTTGCAAGAATCACCAATGGTCCATACTTGTGAAAAAGTCAAAGAGACCCCATGAGGTAAAGGCTACAGGCACATTAATTTGTACATGTATACACAATACTATCGAGAAAAAGAAAAGCTTTTTAGGGTGCAAATGTATTACATAAAGTTTATGGTATCAGGCCAACAACAGTCAAGGTAGAGCATCCTGGTACCTATATAAACAGACAGATAGCATTTAAGGCATGTATCTCAAATGTATTCATAAACACATTGTAGTGACAAATTGTTCACATACATTTGTACTGCATCATACACAAAGGTTGTAAAAATGAAGCGTGAAAGAAAGAAAAACATAGGAATGAATGCATTTTTCAACAACTTAGAAAAGTGAAACATAAAAGTAGACTGCAATAAAACATGAGCAAGTCTAGTGGGCACTAGTTAGTGGTGCACCAACAAATGTAAGAGAAAAATGCTTGTCCTTGCAAAGTCGGGACAGGCCCCGTATATTTATACATTTGTTGGTGATCTGTAGGTGACCAAGGGGGAATATTATATATATATATCCTGTTAATATAGGTACCAGGATGCTGTTGACTGTTGTTGGCCCAATACCATAAGCTTTATGTAATAAATTTGCACCCAAAAAAGCTTTTCTTTTTCTCACTAGTATTGTGTATACATGTACAAATGAATGTGCCTGTAGCCTTTACCTCATAGGGTCCGAAAGAAGCCGAACACTCAGATATACCACAATAACTTCAAGGAGTGGAAAGAGGACCCATTAGAATCTTCCTCCGTGGTATTGACAGCCTGTTGTCAGAAGAGTCAGACAGGTCCAACTTAGTCCCAGTAGACCTTCCACCATCCCAACAAGACATCCAATATCTCTTAGATAAATTCACAGAGGTCTTTAGCTGTGAGCCTGGGAGAGTGAAGGGGATTTCCCATCGTATACGCACCCTCTCGGAAAAATTCATTCATCTGAAACCCTATCGGATCCCCGAAGTCCATATAGAAATTGTTCCCCAAGAGGTGAAGAAAACGCGGACCGTGGAGATTATCAAACCATCACTAGGTCTGTGGTCCTGGCCAATAGCCCTGCTGTCAAAACAGGATCAATCATTTAGGTTTTACATCGACTTTAGAAAGCCAATGCTATGTCCTAGTTAGACAACTACTTATTGATCGACTGGGCATGGCCGTCTATCTCTCCACTATTAATCTTACCAAAGGCAGGTGCCATTAGACCACGAAAAAACAACATTCCCACTATTTTATTTTAAAGTCCTTCCATTTGGGCTCCATGATGCTCCCGCCACATTCCAGAGGTTAATGGACCATATTTTGCGGCCTTATTCCAGTTTCTGTGGAGCTTAGCTGGACAATACAGTCATTCATAGCAAATCCTGAGAAGAACACATGTACCATCTGTATGAAGATAGTAGAGCCGGCCCAACTGCCAACCTCAAGATATGCCACTTAGACCAGTTGGCAGTCAAGTACTATTGTTTCTTTGTGGGAAACAGACAGGTTACACTGTAATTAGAAAAAGTCTGGGCTGTTAAAGAAACAACCCTGCCCAAGAGTAAAAGGTATTTGAGGGCTTTCCTAGGATTTACTAGTTACTACAGGAGGTTCATCCATAATTATTCTGCCATCACCTCCTATTTAACCGAAGTTAAATAATCCCAAACCCCAATTTACGAGGGCAAAAAGAAGATCTGGCCCGTTTTGATACCCTGAAGTCAATTGTATGCCGCAAGCCAGACTTAAAAGTTCCTAACTTTAAGAAGGAATTTTTGCTTCAAACAGATGCTTCCAAAATGGGGATAGGGGCTGTTTTATCGCAACAATATGATGGGTTGGAACATCCTGTGCTTTAGATCAGCCGGAAACTATTGACAGGAGAGAGCAATTATGTCACCATTGGATCAGAAGCTTTAGCGATAAAATGGGAAATAGAATACCTCAAATATTAGCTCATGGGTAGAACATTTAAATTAATCGTGGACCATTGACCCCTTACGTGGCTCAGTCTTAGAAGAGACACAAACCGAAGGATATAATGTGCTGGTTCCTTGATCTTCAACACTGCCGTTGTAGTATCGAACACAGAAAGGGAAGGCAACATTGATTTCCTGTCCCGTTTTCCTTTAGAAGATTAGAAAGGCAGCAGCATTAGGGGATGGGTATGCGATAAATATGGAGAGGTCGTCACTTCTCCGGCGGTGAGCCCCTTCCCACGAGGCCAGGGTGGTGAGGCAGCTACCCAATAGTCCCCCTGTGGGCGGTACTCAGCGGGAGGATCTCATGAGAAGGGACCTCCCCTCTGGGGACAAGGGAGAACACCAAATAACATTCCTCGCGCACCACCCTACCCACCTCCATACCCTATATACCCTAATACTTAAGTCTAAGTCTGAGTCTAAGACATACCGAGATGAAGAAAAGTAGGGACTACCCAAAGGAAGTGTACCAGACTAGTACTAGGAGAAGGTGCAGAGCCATAGAAGAACACTCCATGTAACCTGGGTGAACATTCTAGTCATCCATGGCAGTGTGAGTTTAAAAGCAACTAAGGACTTACAAAGTTGCTCAGCCAACCCCGGAGGAACCAAGGACCAGGAAGCTGCTCAGTGTGGGAAATTTAAGCAGCTGCAGTCAGGGAGGGATGCCGAAAAGAAGCAGACGGCATCCCCAGCAGGTCAGACACTGGAGGACCCTCTGCGAAACAGCAACCCGACCGTGCAGGGCAGGTGGACCAGACAGGCCGTAATGGGTGCACGTACTGCAGAGAGACAGAAGCTGCGGAGCCGCTGCAGTGCAGGACAAGTCATCAGAAGCCACAAGAGACTCAAGCAGAGCAAAAGCAGACTGGACCCCGCCAGAGCAGTCCCAGAAGGTGCAGGAGTAAACTGGCTGGCCAGTGGAGGTAAGAGAGGGTCTTAATTACCACACAAGAAGAGCAAAGGCAGAACTCAGAGGATGGGATGTAATCCCCGAGCCAGAGAGAAGTAGGGAGAGCCATAAGGAGAAATGGTTCCCCAATAGGAGCACAATCAGACTCCCAACCATAAGGACACATCAAGAAAAGGACAAGAGTCATCTTCCTTGTGGCAGCACTTGGCAAGGAGATTAAACCAAATCTGCTTGATCAAAGAGGCATACAAGTACAGGTCAGGCACCCGCACCCAAAATAGAAGGAACTTACAAGTGGTCTTCCTTGCAGAATAGTGACCCAAAAGAGGCCGAGGCAAGGGAGTCATTCCCCCCACCCGATGTTGAACTGTGACATAAGCAAGAAAGAGGCCAGGAGCAGGGAGTAATTCTCCTGGCAATCAAGAGACCTGGGGAAGGGAGTCATTCTTCTGGTAACCAAAGTTGTAAAGTACTTTCTAACCCAGATTGTTAAGAGATAAAGCACTTTGCCTTGGCAGTGCCTAACTTTACCTTTTGTGTTAGAGAACAGTTTCGACCCGGGGAATGGAGCCATTCCCCCCATGAAAAAGACAAAATCTGGAAGTTAACTTTTATCACAGTCCAGAAGGTCTACTTTATCTCTAGTTTAGTTTCCAGTCTAAGAGACAGAAGTAGAGTTTTGACACAGGACGGGGGAAGCCCCTTTTAGAGAGGAGAAAACTAACTTTCCTACTATATTTTCCTGACTAATAAAAGTCTATAGCAATCACCAAATCACCATGCCACCTGTCTGTCACCTCCTTCTGCACCCTTAAACCATGTAAAGAACCATGTAAGAACTTTCATTAATTACCAAATGGTACAAAATCTACACTGACCAATGAAATAAAATCATCATTTAAAACACATTACAGGTTGGGATTTGCACATGTAAAAAAAAAAAAAGGCTTGGAGGATAAATAAGAGACCGTTGAGAAAAACTGGAAATAGATAATAAATGTATCATACAAAGGAATGCTAAAAGACAGACCTAGGTCACAAATAAAACACATGAAACCAAGCCTCTACAGATGAAACACAAGATCAGTAATGTCTTGGACAAGGTTTTCAAAACGTGTGTGCGATCCTCCTCCCTTAGATGCTGCCACACTTATCAAAATGGGCCCATTATTGAAAAGCATCTTTACCACCATTGCCCGATAGAGCCAAGTGCATCGGTGTAATCCAGTACATATGTACTCATGATCTATGCATGTACTGTTCACTTTCTGTATCGGTTTGCTTCCAGGGTATTTATACAGCACTCGCCATAGCACTATGCAAAATATTTACAAGAACCATAACATAAGGAAGAAAAAGAAGCAGCCAGCATGGAGTTACATTCCATCTAAGGTGTTGCAAGAAGATGGGCTTTTGAAGAACAGCGAAAAGACGAAGCATACGGTACATACAAAATGAAGAGCATTGCAGCGTAAACAAAATTTTAAAAAAGATTGTGCGTGGGCAGAGGACTGCCAAGAGAAAAAGAAGGACTGAAAAGTGCGACTGGAGCATAGCTAGACACCAGTGAAGATAGATCAGAAGGCGCAAGCACGTTGAAAAAAAAACAAAATGAAAAAATAAATCATATGCAACCATACAGGAAGAGCCAATGAAGTGCAATGGGAGACAGATACAAGAGCACAAAGGAGAAGACTGCCGAATTTTAAAATAGATTCAAGAGGGACAAGAGCATAGGCAGGAAACAATACAAGAAGAGAAGAACAATCGTCAAATCATGATAAGACCAAAGACAATAGGAGTTTTAGTTTGTTTTATTTATTTGTAGAGCGCTCCGGACCCGTGGGTAGAAGGGCGCTTAGGGAAGCGGTTACAGGCATGAGATGAACAAGTTACTTTCTTACCTGGTAACGTTCTTTCGATGGGATGGTCCGACGACGTATTCCATATCTATGACAGTAATCACCACAGCTGTGCTGCTTCGGAAACTTTTTCGGCGTCTGCGTCCTGCGTCGATGACGTCGATGCGCCGCCGTCGAGGACCTCCTCCGACGTCCGACGTCATCCGATGTGATAAGTAGGACGCACGACGCCAGTAGCCTCAGTTGTAGTTTTTTCCCCCAGAACGTGTGACAATAGTCAACTGCCAGTCCGACACAAAGCCTTGCGGAACGTAAGCTGCAAACGCAACAGAAATTCTGCAGCGGGGAAGGCAGGGCGGGAGCGATATGGAATACGTCGTCGGACCATCCCATCGAAAGAACGTTACCAGGTAAGAAAGTAACTTGTTCTTCGAGGGGATTGGGTCCTCCGACGTATTCCATATCTATGACAGACTCCCAAAGCAGTACCAAATCAAGGAGGAGGGAAAGAATTTAGAAACAAAATTTAGAATAGCCAATCAAATAGCAGAGCAAAGGACCGCCTTGCCAAAGGCCAGATCCTGCCCTCTGATGGAATCGAGGGAATAATGCCGCACAAATGTATGCACTGAAGCCCAGGTGGCAGCATCACAGATGTTGCGAATAGGAACACCCCTCTGCAGGGCAGTAGATGCAGCCAAGCCCCTGGTAGAATGGGCCCGCAAGCCAGCCGGAGGGTCCTTGCCCGCCAAGCGGTAACACTCCGAGATGGCCAAAATAATCCAGCGGGACAAAGTCTGTTTCGTCACAGCTTGCCCCAAGCGCTCACCAGCGTAACCAATAAAGAGTTGATCGTCCACTCTGACCCGGGACATGCGAGAAACATAAAAGCTCAAAGCTCTCCTAGGATCAAGCCTATGGAGCCTCTCCTCTTCCTTACCAGGATGCGGAGGAGGATAGAATGCCGGAAGAACAATCTTCTGGGCCAAATGAAATTCCGTCACTACCTTCGGAAGAAAAGAAGGACGAACTCGAAGGACAACCCTGTCCTTGTGAAATACAGTGAAGGGTGGCTTAACAGAAAGTGCCTGTAACTCACTCACTCTGCGAGCGGAAGTAACCGCAACTAAAAACACAGTTTTCAAAGTCAACAGCCTCAAAGGGCAAGAATGTAACGGCTCAAACGGAGCACCCATAAGAAACCTAAGAACAAGGTTCAAATCCCAACCGGGCACCAGGAAAGGCGACGGAGGGAACACATTAGTGAGCCCTTTCAGAAACTGTGAAATTAAAGGGATTTTAAAGTAAGAACATTCTTCAGATGAGCGCTTAAAGATGGACAGCGCCGCCAGGTAACCCTTAACGGTACCCACTTGCAAGCCCCTGTGGGCCAAAGAAAGCAAAAAGGACAGAACCATGGGGATGTCACATGCAAAAGGATCCACATTCTGAACTCTGCACCAGTCGCAGAACTTACGCCAACGGCAACGGTACAGAGACTTAGTTGCGGGCCTTCGGGCCGAAAGCAACACCTCCATCACGTCTTCAGGGAGGTCCCAATCCTTATACCTCAACCTTTCAGAAGCCAAGCGTGAAGGTTGAGGGATCCGACCTCTGGATGGAGAACCTGACCCCCCTCCCGTGAGAGCAGATCGTCTCGGTAGGGAAGACGACGTGGAGGGCAGATGGACAAGTCGAGAAGGTCCGGGTACCACGTCCTCCGAGCCCACGCCGGAGCAATGAGGATCATCCGGGAACCGAACTTCCGTAACCTCCGCAGCACTTGCGGGATGACGGGGACCGGAGGAAACGCGTACAGCAGCGGGAACGACCACTCCACCACGAACGCGTCTCCTAAGGCTCCTCTTGGAGGAAATTCCCGCGAGCAAAACCTTTCGCACTTCCGGTTGACACTGGAGGCAAAGAGATCCACTTGAGGGGTCCCCCAAAGGGCGAAGATCTCCAGGAGAATCTCCTGAGCCAACTCCCACTCGTGAGAGATCGTGCTCTGCCTGCTCAGAGCGTCCGCCGTCACGTTCTCGACTCCGGCCAGATGAACTGCCGAGATCGAAACTTCCTGCTGGATGGCCCAGAACTCGAGCTGCATCGCCTCCCTGCACAGAGGAAGTGACCCTGCCCCCCCTTTTTGTTGAGGTAGTGCATGGCCACTGTGTTGTCCGTCAGGATCAGGACATTCTTCCCTCGCACAGTCGGCAGAAAAGCCCTCAGGGCTAGCCTGACGGCCCTCAGCTCCAACAGATTGATATGGAGTCTGGACTCCGACGGAGACCAACGACCGCTGACTGTCAGCCCGTTGGCATGAGCTCCCCATCCCGTGAGGGATGCATCCGACACGATCGTCACCTCCGGCCAGGGAAGCCAAAACGGAGCCCCCTTCATCAAGTTGCCTTCGACGGCCCACCACAGAAGGTCCCGGGCGACCGAGGGCGGCACCTGAATCGGGTCCGACATCCTGCCGGAGGACTGCGACCATTGCATCTTGAGTGCCCACTGCAAAGATCTCATTCGCAGGCGAGCCTCCGGCACCAGAAGAATGCAGGATGCCATGAGGCCGAGCAACCTCAAGAACTCGAACGCTGGGAGCGTCTGGGCATGCTGAAACTTGCGCACCATCTGCTGAATGTGAAGAGCCCTCACCTGGGGAGGAAAACACTGCCCCAGGGAAGTGTCGAGCACTGCTCCGATGTACTGGAGCCTCTGCGTTGGCGTCAAATGGGACTTCTTTAAATTGAGGGAGAAGCCCAGCCTGTGAAGGGAGTGGCAGGCGACGGACAGATGATCCAGGACCTGCTCGGGAGAGCTCCCCCTGATCAACCAATCGTCCAGGTAGGGGTAGACGTGAATCCCCCCTTGCCTGAGATGCGCTGCCACCACCACCATGAGCTTGGTGAAAACCCTCGGGGCGGAGGTCAAACCGAACGGCAGGACCCGAAACTGAAAGTGCGAGTCGCCAACCGCGAACCTCAGGTACTTCTTGTGCTTGGGATGGATCGGCACATGGAAGTAAGCATCCTTGAGGTCGAGTGACACCAACCAGTCCTGAAGCTGAAGGGCCTGGAGGACTTGAGAGAGAGTAACCATCTTGAACTTGTCCTTCCTGAGGAGTTTGTTCAAACCGCGCAAATCCATGATGGGTCTCAATCCCCCGTCTTTCTTGGAAATCAAAAAATAAGGGGAATACCATCCCTTGTTCCTCTCCGCTACAGGCACCAGTTCTATGGCGCCTTTCTCCAGCAGGGCTTGAATTTCCTGCGCAAGGAGCGGATCCGGACACTTCAAAGAGAGGTTCCCCGGTGGATTGTCGCGAGGCCTGTGCCGAAAGGGAAGACAGTAGCCGTGGGTTATGATCTCCAGAACCCACACATCCGAAGTAATGGCACGCCACTCTACAAGATGCTGCGCCAGCCTTCCCCCAACCGGCGAACCATGGGACAAGGCCTCATGACTGAGTAGGAGCGGCTGCGGCGTTACCTGAGGGCAAAGAGGCAACTGCCCGAGCGGCCTTGGCACCACGGGTACCCTGTCGTCCACCTCTGGTACCCCTGCGTTGGCCCCTTTGACTGCCAGCTCCTCTCGCTCTACCAAAGGACGAGTAATAGCGAAAGGAGCCACCCCTCCACTGCTGTCCCCTAGGACGAAAAGGCGGAGGTTGGCGAACTGCAGCGCCCAACGACTTCGCTGCAGCTTTTGAGGTCTGCAACCTCTCAAGGCTCTCGTCAGCCTTGCTGCCAAAAAGATGTTCACCATCAAAGGGCATGTTGAGGAGCCGGGACTGCACATCAGGAGCAAACCCCGACTTCCGCAACCACGCAAACCTGCGTATCACGGTGCTCGCCGCCATGGACCTACTGACGCATTCAGCTAAGTCCAAACCCGACTGAACGGACTCACACATGGCATCCTTACCATCCTGGACCAAAGCAAGGAAACCAACCCGTTCGTCCCCTTCGGGAATATGTTCAGCCGCTAACGCAACACAGTTCCACAGAGTGTGCGTGAAACGTGACAAGGCACAAATGGAGTTGGCCGCCTGAAGCGCCATACCACCAGAAGAAAACACCTTCTTCGCCCAGCCATCAAAACGTTTGTCGTCCCTATCAGGAGGGATGGTAGGGTACGACGCCTGCTTTGCCGGGGCCGTGGCCGCCTGCACCACCAAACTTTCCGGAGTGGGGTGCCTGGTCAAGTAGCAGGGGTCGCCACTGGCTGGACGGTATTTCCGCGACAAGGATCTGCCCACTGCCGGGAGACTCTCCGGAGCAGTCCAAGCCGCCGCCACCCTACGCTGTAAAGCCATATGGAATGGCAGAACCGGGTCAGAAGGGGGACCAACATCAAGGATGTCCGTCAGATCATCCTGCACAAACTCCCCTGGGGAAGCAGACCATCCCAGATACTCAGACACCCTAGCCATAAGGCGCCGGTATGAGGAATCGGCATGGGAGCCAGGCTCAGGCCGACCAAATTCCACCTCCGGAGAGGTGTCCAGACCACTAGCATCATGCAGTGACTGCCTCAAATCGTCAAATTGACTATGGCCCGAGACAATGTCATCCGGCACCTGATCAGGAACCAGGCCAACCGAATCCTCATCCGCCTCCGAAATATAATCCAAGTGGTGGAAAGGCACCTGAGAGTGCCTGCTCTTAGCCAGAGCCTTCCTAGGGGGTACACCCGAGACACGGGGCACCTCCGACACGAAAGGCGTCGATGGCGTCGAGCGAATCGGCGCCGCCGTCGAGAAAACCGGCAACGGCGCCGAGAGGATCGGCGTCGACGTCGAGGAAATCGGCGTCGACGTCAGATGCAGCGCCTCCAATATCGGCGGCGTCGACACAGCCCTCGAAGCCGGAGCCCCGAGCGTGTCTCTCGACGACCTGAACGTCGACGGCTTCGACGACTTCCTCGGAGCCGGAGCTTCGAGAAAGCCTGTCGACGCCCTCGACGCCTCAGACGTCGATGTCTTCCTCGAAGACATCACAGGTGCACACGGTCTCGATCGCGTCGAGGACCGGGACCTGGAACGGGTACGGCGAGAACGAGCCTCCTTGTCCGAACGGGACCTCTCCCGTGACTCGTGCCGACCACTCTTGCGAGCGGCGTCTCTCGACCTCACACGCCCGACCCCACTCGGGGGCGCGGACGGTTGAGTACCCTGCGACTCAAGAATCGCCAACATTTTCTTCCCAAAGGAAGCCCATTCCTCCGGCGTCGCACGGCTGGTGGGATAACCGACGTGCCGGGCAGAGTCCTCGGAAGAGGACCTGGAAGGCGACCGGTGACGGCGCTTCCGAGAACGCCTCGAAGAGGCAGAGGAGTGGCGAGACCGACTCCTAGAAGAAGACCGACGAGACCTCCGACGATGACGCGGAGAGTCACCCCTCGAATCATCCGTCGAAAGCCCCGCCGACTTCGACTTCCGGGGCTTGGACACCCGACCTACCGACAATTTCTTCTTACGTTCGCGTAAGGCCTTGGAAGTGAGCGACAGGCAGTCGACACAGTCATCCGTGTCGTGGGCCTCCCCGAGGCACCAGAGGCAGGCGTCGTGCGAGTCAGTCACCGACATCTTGGACCCACACACCCCGCACTTCTTGAAGCCCGGACGCGGGGTTGAAGACGAAGTGGAAGACATCGCTGCGAAGGAATATTCACAAACGAACAGGCTCGAAGAACCAGAAAGAACAGAACTCCAAAGAGTCGAGGCTAGAACCGAGAAACACGAAGCAACACGTTCGCGGAAAAAACGGAACTGAGGCTACTGGCGTCGTGCGTCCTACTTATCACATCGGATGACGTCGGACGTCGGAGGAGGTCCTCGACGGCGGCGCATCGACGTCATCGACGCAGGACGCAGACGCCGAAAAAGTTTCCGAAGCAGCACAGCTGTGGTGATTACTGTCATAGATATGGAATACGTCGGAGGACCCAATCCCCTCGAAATGTATTTACATAGTACAGCAATTTACAAAAAGGTACATAGTACAACAATTTACATATAATACAGGCATGGTTACGGCTGTTAGATATTAGAAGGTGAGGGTAAATGCTACTCTTTGTTCAATAACTAGCCAATAACAAGTTTCCTAAAGATCGGGAAGGACTCAGTGGTTTTAATTTTGAGTGGTAGGGTGTTCCAAAGTTGGGAGGCTAGCACTGTGAAGCTAGCACCTCCTACTCTTTTTAAGGCAAATCTGGGCACTAACAGGCAAAGGGAGTTGGAGGATCTGGTGGTTCTGGATGTGGATTTTAAAGTGAATTTATTGGAGAGGTATGGTGGGGCTAGGTTGTTTAAGGCCTTGTAAGTGAGGCAGATAGTTTTGAGGTAAATTTTTTGCTGTATGGAGAGCCATTTACACGCTTTGCTAGTTGTGGAGATGTGCTCACGCCTTGGGATGTTGAGTGCTGCGCGCAGAGCATTGTTTCGGAGAACCTGGAGTTTGTTAGTAACGGACTGGTTGGCTCCTAGGTGCAGGCTGTTGCAGTAGTCTAGTTTGGATTGAATGAGTGCTCTGGCCAGAGTGAGGCAGCTCTCGGGGGATAGGAAGGGTCTGCTAGCCCTAATTAGCTTACCCGTATAAGCAGTGGCCGAGGCAGTTGAGTTGATTTGTTTGGAGAGGTTGGTGTTGGCATCAAAGTGGAAGCCTAAGGTTTTCACACTTTTAGCGAGGGGGATGGTGTTACAGTCTATGATAATGTTCTTGTAACTGGGACTGAGTTTAGACAGGTTATAGGAGAGCCGACCAGCAGAAGTTCCGTCTTCTCATCATTCAGGCAGAGGCCTTGGGTGGCAATCCATGCCTGAATGATGGAGAAGATTTCGTTGATCCGGGTGACGTCCGCATTGTAGTTGCCTGTGATGGTGAGGAGGATCTGGGCGTCATCTGCATAGTTGGTGTAGGTGACACCCAGACGGTCCAGTTTATCGAATAGTGGCTTCGTAAATATATTACAGGGTGGGGGAGACACAGGAGCCTTGTGGGACTCCGCAAGTGATGGGGATCGGGTCAGCAGCTGCTGTTGTGGAGAAGACTCGCATGGTTCTGTTCGCCCGGAAGGATTGTATCCATGAGGAGGCAGAGGAGGAGAAGTGAGCTACGGTAGATAGGTGGTTGCATAGGATTTCGTGGTCGACTAAATCAAAGGCCACTGAAAGGTCTAAGAGAAGTAGGATTACTGCATTGCCTTTGTCTTTGATTTCATCAATCTGGCTTTTGAGGTCAACCGGAGCGGTTTCTGTTCCAGGTTGATGTCTGAAGCCAGATTGACGTATTTTATTTTTACAAAAGAGATCCTGTGCCTCACTCGGGTTTAAATTAAGAACAGAAATTCACCAGCTATTCCGTAAGATCCATTTGAAACAATTTTTCCATGAAAATACTTATGACAAAGAGCCAAATAACAGTGGCTTGAAGAACTCTGAGTTATTGCCCTCCAAGACACCAGAAGCGCAAGTCTTTGAGAAAAGAGTTTTGGCCGAATTAAAACTATTGGAACAAAACAATACCACCACACATCATTTTCAAAATGTAACACGTGCAGAACGTATAGCCCTAAAAAGCTTGAAGGATAACAACGAGATAGTAGTGCGAAAAGCAGATAAAGGCGGTGCTATTGTACCGTTAGATCGCGGAGCCTATATTCTAGAATGCGAACGACAACTGGAAGATCAGACATTCTATAAGAAAATTCAAGAGGATCCTACACCTCGATTGAAGTCTTTGATCGAAGAAAGAAGAAAAAAAATCAATAAGGCTCGATAGAGGGTGGATATGTAAACAAGAACATGAATTTTTACTGGCATAGAAACCGACCATACCCCAGTTCTACATTCTACCTAAAATTCATAAATCATTATCCAACCCTCCTGGACGCCCAATTGTGTCCGGTTTAGGTTCACTTCTAGAACCTTTGTCTAAATTTGCAGACGCTTATCTAAAACCTTTTGTGCAAGAAATGTATTCCTATATCCAGGATACTACAGAGGTGATTACAATGATCGAGAATTACCCATTCGACAATCAAACACAATTGTTAGTAAGTCTCGACATTGTGTCACTATACACATGTATTCCTCAAGACTTAACCCTAGAGGTACTCGAAGAGGTACTTCTAACCAAAAGAACAGAAGGCGAGTGTCCTAACAGCTTTATCCTATGGTGTGCTTCGATGGCCTTGAAAGAAAACTTTTTTTAGTTTTAACCAAGAACTGTTCCATCAAATTCACGGGACAGCGATGGGGTCTGTTTGTTGAATACTTTGAGAATAAAGTCATTTATGACCTCTCCAACCCATTCCCCCCCGAGCCCCCTCCATCTACAGATCTGGCGTAGGATCATTGATGACATTTTAGTAATTTGGGACGGGAGTGCTCCAGAACTAGAAGCCTTCTTTAACTGGCTCAATAAACAGAATACATTTTTGAAATTTACAGTGACAAGCAGTGCTAATGAGATCAACTTTCTTGATCTAACTATTTGGGCTAATACAGTTGATAACACCTTAAAGGTAAAACCTTACCATAAAGCAACAGACCGTAACACTCTGCTCCAGTTTGACCGTTGTCATCCAAGACACACAAGAGAAAATCTCCCTGTAGGATAATTTTTTAGATTAAAGCGTAACAGCTCGGACATCAGTACATTTGAAAACGAAGCAGCAGTCCTAGGTGCCAAATTAACAGCAAGAGGTTACCCCAAAAAAATTGTGAAAGCAGCCTGGAAATGGGCTAGGAATAATAACAGAGAAGCTCTCTTGGAATACAGGATAAAGGCGAAAACTGAAGAGCAAATAGTTTGCGAGTACCTTTAACCCATTGTCCAACAAGGTTAATGCCATTATTAAGCGTAACTGGCATGTACTAAGCGGAGGCGAATTCCCTCTGCAACGCCCACTATGTGCGTTTAAAAGAGGTCCAAATATCAAAGATCTCGTCACCAGTAATGACATCTCTGCCAAGCACTCCCAAAAAACGCTCACCGAAACCTGGGGCATGACCAAACCCACAGGCCATACTCCCTGTGGCACATGCAGTTGTTGTGCAGTACTAAACGGACCAAAGAGGTAGATTTAGGTCTGAAGAGACCATGGCTACAACTCCAATTCACAAATTGTAACTCACAAATGGTCATTTATGTCATTTGATGTCCGTGTCAGAAAATCTATATCGGGATGACCGAAAGAAAAGTAAAAGAGGATCATAGAACATAAAAGTTGCATACACAACACAACAGCTCCAATGGTAGGTCATTTTTTGGCTATGGATCACACACCTGAGTCTTTCACGTGGAGTGTACTCCTACAGTTGAATTCCAAAGACCCAACATCAGCGAATACGAAAAAAAAACATATCAACCAAGAACAAAGACTAATCTATCTTTGCAATTCAGTCGACACTGGTCTTAACGAATTGATTGACTGGAAGTCTTTATGAGTAAGGTCAAGTATAGGTCTTTAACACTGGCCGAGTGTCAAACCAATACATATATACAACTTTTTTTTGTCCATGCATTTCCAACTTATATCCATACCTGAACATATATTTAAGATGCAATATGAGATAGATCGATGCCACTAGTAGAATTTTTGGTCAAATATATAATTTGAGTGTCCAGGCAGTCTTACCTACGAATAATAACAAAAAAGCTCCACACCACTTTATTCACCAGAACACAGTAAGTTCGTAGACTTACAATGTATTTCATATATTTACTGTGAAAATCCCAGCATTATGCAATTTAGATGCGAACCCTATTTTTGTTCGCCATTTTTCGCCATACGATCAGGACGTATTTTTTGAGTTCTTTGATGGAGACGGCGAAAGCACAACAAGCACACTAGTTTGCACGTACTAGTGTTTATGCCCCGAGTTCGTCATGTGAGCTCCACTTCCCACTTCCGGTAAAGATAGGCTTTGCTCCGCGGGACGACAGAGCGAATTAGTAGACCAGTTCCGACGGCGAACACGAAGCAATCAAGCACGCCGGACTCAGCAGAACGGACAACTAGCTGAAAGGTAAGTTCCCGTCCGTTAAATACATCCATGTACAGTCATTTTTTTTAAAAAAAAACTGAAGGTTAAACTCGCAGATGAGCACTTTCCACGTTCACTCGCTTTGGACGTTTGTTTGTAGTATTAGTTCCCACCCGCCCCTATGTTAGCATTGCTGTTATCAAGGACAGCTGTAAGGATCTGCGATGTCCGTGGTTGGTGTGAAACAAATGCACCCAGTCAGTGCAAGCATAGTGCCATAAGGACCACAGCCAACGATTGTTAGAGGTCACCCACGCAGACCACAAATGACATGTTCCAATGTGATTGCCGTGGGTACAATAGCAGCACCTTGAATGCATTAAATAATGACAAGTTACACCTGAAAGGGTTGATGTAGACACGCTTGCTTAAGTTAGAAATAGTGTTCATCTTGCACCATTCTATTTTTTCCAACAGCTTCAATAATAAAAAAAAGCCTGCTACCAGAACCACGTAGCAGAGATTAACCAAAAGTGGAGACTCCATGGATCACGACCATAGAGATTGGTAGGAGAATTCGACCAAGGCGGGATCCCTTCCCACGTGCAACTAGGTATGCATTTAAGTTGCTATCACAACCAGCAAACATTTACTCGCACCGGGTTTACCCAAACCAACGAGACCTGTGGATCCTTAGACAGAATATTAATTATATATTTTTTTTGATACTCACAACGTATACAAGTCATCAATCAGATAGGCTTGGAGGCACTTCAACTGCCCATGTGTGCACTTTTATCCACTGGGGTCTGGGAGCAGAGGGTAGTGTTCCATTCTGTAACGTTTAGGTATTGATCCTACAGACTCGGTTCCACTAAAATCACCTTTATGAAAATTAAATAGCACTCTTGTTCCAAGAAAACGAGCACTCTGACCCCATTGACGACCAGATTTTGAGGTTAAGATCGACACGGCTGTTGGTGTACCTCGGTAACCCTATGGATAACTGTAGTTTAGGAGTCGCAATGAGATTTGTATCTTGCTCTAGAGCCACAGTGCACCCCGTCCAGATATAACGCTGACCTGTTATTTCCTCTTTTTCCCCTTTTAGGGAACCAGCGCCTTAATCAAAAGCAGCGCGCCCTCCACCTTTTACTATTGTAAAAGTTTGCAGTGTGGTAAGCCTCACCGAGTTAATTATAAACTTAGGTTGAGCCTTTTGCTCTACTTTGTTCCGAGCTTAACACAACCCACTTTAAATGTTGTTCTTTTCTCTTCCCCCCCCCCCCCCCATCTAGTCCCCCTTCCATTTCCTTAAGGTTATAGTAATTTATAACAAGACGGAAACCCTTGAGGGCTGCAACTTATGGCCAAACCAAGTTTCTCGATAAGGAATCGACATTACACAAATGTGTTCAACGTGGTACTGTTTGTCTCTTTGAAGCAATACACCTGAAGAATTTCCCTGTACAAGATTTAGGGAAAGAAACATGTCGGGTCAATGATACCGTGTGACCGAGACACGGGTTACAATAGAGCATTGATAGCTTGTACTTTTTATTAAAAATGTACTGAGTAATCCTAACTTAATAAGGATTAAGTACTAGGCAGCTAAATGTCACACGTATAGAGCTTTACTAGTATCGTTGATAGCGAATTGATTGTAGATTTCTTAATGTGATTTTATGCAAATGTACTTTTTTGCCTAATTGTGTGTGCATTGTGGAATTGTGAGAGTGCCAATACTTAGGTGGTGGATGTTTGTGTTGAACTTGGTGGTATCAGTTTATGATTAAGTTTATCACTTGCTTTTCCTTTTTTCCTCTTTCCGATTTATGTCAATATTTGGTGTGTAGTTTATGTTGATAACGTATGCGATATAACAATTTTCTACAAATTTTTTAAAAAAAGGTTCACATTGCAACCCCATTCAGGTTGTATATGGTTTTTAAAGAATAGAATGTAATATGGTATAATTAAAATAAATGCATATATATATTTTCAATTTCCTATGGTCCAGAACTCTGTTTTGGTTTGAACTGTGAAGTTGCACACCCTCCAGGGGCTATTGTGAGTATTTCTCTCACTTAGAAAAGAGGGAAGAAAGTGAGGCACAGGATCGCTTTTGTAAAAATATTTGAGTGTGCGTGGGGTATGGTCCTGGCCTCAACCCCAAAAAAACCCTAGTCCTCTTTCAGTTATTAGGCCAGATTGACGTATACCTAGCAGTTGGTTAGATTCTAGGTACTTATGAATCTGGATGTAGGCGACTCTGTCCAGGATTTTTAACAGGACAGTGGTGATGGGTCTATAATTATTTGGGATGGCTGGGTCTAGGGATTGTTTTCTTAGGAGAGGGAGCACCCAAGATTCTTTTAGGTTGTTGGGGACAGAATTGTTAACAAATGAAAGGTTGATTATCTTGGTGATAAAATGGGAGAGGTCTCTGGCAGCGTCTTATTATTTGGGCAGGGCAGCTGTCCCCTTTGCAATTAGAAGGTTTTAGGGAAGTGATGATTTTTGAACTTCTAACTATGTTGACTTTGATAGGTGTTGGTGAACTTAAGCTTGGGTTAGTAGTTTTGTTGCTGAAGAGTTGTTGGCGTTTTGTCCTCAATTTTGGTTTGGAGCCCTGTGATTTTATTGTTGAGGGCATTCTGGATGCTGGTGCACCAGGGTTTATCTTTTGAGCAGTTGTCTGGAGGGGGATTGGGGTTTTCTAGCTCCTTTAGAATGTTAAATAATTCTTTGGTGGAAGAGCCCGCCTGGTCTCTCCTGACATTATAGGCATCTTTTTTGGTGAGAATTATCTCACTTTCTTGACATTGGATTTGTTTTCAGGTAATGGGTTGGTTTTCCATAGTAGTTTTAGTTTGGTTTTCTTTTTCCCAGAGTGGCTGCAAAGGAGAAATATTTGTATTTTATAGAGTTGGCAGGGACCGGCTAATCAAAAACAAAGAGGTGATGGCTGGAAGGTTTAGACTGAATCTTGACCACTGGCATTGCTCGGGGCAACCCTCCAGACCATCGTTCTTCGCCTGCCAAGCCATTACAGAAGGGGAAAGACCATATGCAAATCAGGCTTGGCCCCACCCCAAAAGGGGAAGTCCAGCCCGAACTGCTAGGTCACATCCCTTCTGCACGAGACCACAAGCATCCCCAAACATGTTTCACCCTTGTTGGGGATCATCAGTGAGGAGTAGCTTGGGTCTCTAGGCCCAGCAGGCACGGGACCCACGTCTGGGCATACCCGTCCCACTCGGGGTGACAAAGCAAAAACAAAGAGGTGATGGCTGGAAGGTTTAGACTGAATCTTGACCACTGGCATTGCTCGGGGCAACCCTCCAGACCATCGTTCTTCGCCTGCCAAGCCATTACAGAAGGGGAAAGACCATATGCAAATCAGGCTTGGCCCCACCCCAAAAGGGGAAGTCCAGCCCGAACTGCTAGGTCACATCCCTTCTGCACGAGACCACAAGCATCCCCAAACATGTTTCACCCTTGTTGGGGATCATCAGTGAGGAGTAGCTTGGGTCTCTAGGCCCAGCAGGCACGGGACCCACGTCTGGGCATACCCGTCCCACTCGGGGTGACAAAGCAAAAACAAAGAGGTGATGGCTGGAAGGTTTAGACTGAATCTTGACCACTGGCATTGCTCGGGGCAACCCTCCAGACCATCGTTTTTCGCCTGCCAAGCCATTACAGAAGGGGAAAGACCATATGCAAATCAGGCTTGGTCCTACCCCAAAAGGGGCAGTCCAGCCCGAACTGCTAGGTCACATCCCTTCTGCACGAGACCACAAGCATCCCCAGACATGTTTCAGCCTTTTTGGGCGTCATCAGTGAGGAGTAGCTTGGGTCTCTAGGCCCGGCAGACTCGGGACCCACGTCTGGGCATACCCGTCCCACTCGGGGTGACTTTAGCAAAACAGAAAGGTGATGGCTGGAAGGTTTTGAATTAATCATAACCACGGGCAAAGCTCTGGGCAACCCTCCAGACCATCGTTTTTCAGCCTGCCAAGCCATTACAGAAGGGGAAAAACCATATGCAAATCAGGCTTGGTCCTACCCCAAAAGGGGCAGTCCAGCCCGAACTGCCCAGAATGGTTTTTCCCCTTCTGTAATGGCTTGGCAGGCTGAAAAACGATGGTCTGGAGGGTTGCCCAGAGCTTTGCCCGTGGTTATGATTAATTCAAAACCTTCCAGCCATCACCTTTCTGTTTTGCTAAAGTCACCCCGAGTGGGACGGGTATGCCCAGACGTGGGTCCCGAGTCTGCCGGGCCTAGAGACCCAAGCTACTCCTCACTGATGACGCCCAAAAAGGCTGAAACATGTCTGGGGATGCTTGTGGTCTCGTGCAGAAGGGATGTGACCTAGCAGTTCGGGCTGGACTGCCCCTTTTGGGGTAGGACCAAGCCTGATTTGCATATGGTTTTTCCCCTTCTGTAATGGCTTGGCAGGCTGAAAAACGATGGTCTGGAGGGTTGCCCAGAGCTTTGCCCGTGGTTATGATTAATTCAAAACCTTCCAGCCATCACCTTTCTGTTTTGCTAAAGTCACCCCGAGTGGGACGGGTATGCCCAGACGTGGGTCCCGAGTCTGCCGGGCCTAGAGACCCAAGCTACTCCTCACTGATGACGCCCAAAAAGGCTGAAACATGTCTGGGGATGCTTGTGGTCTCGTGCAGAAGGGATGTGACCTAGCAGTTCGGGCTGGACTGCCCCTTTTGGGGTAGGACCAAGCCTGATTTGCATATAGTTTTTCCCCTTCTGTAATGGCTTGGCAGGCTGAAAAACGATGGTCTGGAGGGTTGCCCAGAGCTTTGCCCGTGGTTATGATTAATTCAAAACCTTCCAGCCATCACCTTTCTGTTTTGCTAAAGGGACCGGCTAATAACACCAAAATACAAACCGGGCTAGGATACAATGGGATATTGTCATTTATGGGCTGTGAAAATATTTGAAATCCTGTCTATTATAAGCAGCTTATTCCACAATTGTGTGCCGGTTGGATTTTTGTCATCAAGTATGCAGTAATTTTCCGAGGGTTTAAAAACGGCAAAAGGAGTTTTATCGTACTGATGGGGAATACAGCTATTAAGGTTACCACTTGAGGACACATTGCTGCCAGAAGTTCCATTACCAATAATAGGAAGGATTTCTCTTACTGAACCCAAGAACCAACAATAAAAACTCTTGCGCTTGGCAAACAGTATGGACCCAAAGAATTCTTCAAGGGACTTTAATAATAATTCTTTGTGATATAGTTCAGTCAGGAACTTTACAAAATCGATATACTAACAATCAAACAATCACCACAATTTCTTTAAAACATGAAGCACATATATACACACACACACACACACACACACACACACACACACACACACACACACCATCTGTCTTGCTGACCAGTGGTAACAAGAAGCTCCTGGTCATCAATCACTCTGAGTAAATAGGAACCGCTACTAGGGGGAACAAAGAGCTAGTACAATACGAGTACTAATTTCCACCAGGAGCAAACTTTTGTCAGTGTGCAATATTTGCACTTGTCAATAGCCATTAGCTAGCGATATTGAACACTTGGTGAGGAAAACATGGTGTGCCATGTGTATGTACAGAATTTATGTGGCAAGTAACTTTGATGGCCGACTTACAGCCTGCAACTTGAACCCCCCCCTGATTTTTTCCATTATTTATGGCCTATTCCACTTGGACATATTCCCAAGCATCCACAGTTAATGTCACAAAGAATTCATGATAGGGCATCAGTTGGCCTGAAAAGTCAAAAGTAGCTCCAGGTAGTCGTTGATGTCAAACTAACTAGGCTCTTCTAGAACACCAGGAAAAGTTTAAAAAGAAAAACAGCAATTTAAACCCTGCATATGGCAGACACACTTTAAATAGGAAATAAAAAGGTGTACTATATATGTAAATTTCTTGCATTTTGGAAGTCTACCAGCAGCTTGTCACTACTACCTGCACATAAGAGGACATCAGAAAATCTTCACCGACATAAAAGATCTTTATCACCATGACAAGAGCTGCAAAAGGCCCACACTGAAGTAATCAGCATTTACATATGAAATTGTTAAGAGCCATTAAGCGCCCTTGTATAGCCAGGAAGAGCCTGATTAGCTGGACGCGAACAGCTAGCAGAAGCTGCTTTTGGCTACCCAAGCCAACTATGGGCACATAACTATACTTCTATGATATTTCACTGTGTGTACCTGGGAATGTGTAGAAAAGGCTATGTTCGAAAATGTTCAGAAGACATTTCCTGATTGGTATTATGTACTGGGCACAAAGTGCAGCACAGTGGCAGTAAATACCAACAGACATCAGTACAGAAACGGATGCATTTGTAATAACAAAACGGGATATAGAAGCAAAATAGAAAAAGTGACAGAAAGGAAATGTATTGGGCCTAACACAATTAATGAGAAAGGAAAAGTGGAAGAAATGAACAGCAACCTGGGAAGAGAACCAAAAGAAACAGTCTGCAGTACAGCAAAAAATAGAGGGTTTGTGACATGCCGATTTGGGTATATGGCAGTTTGATTAAAAAGCAAGTTCAGTGGTATCTCACACCGGAGAGAGACTTGCTACTTGCTGGCGGGGCTGTGGCGTAGTGGGCTCCCTGCTTCGCATGGTCTGGGTATGTCCCAAGGTTTGTATTTACTGCAAGGGGGTGCTAGCCAGAATAAAAGATCACAGGGTTGGCCCTTCCCGTGGACCCACGTGTGGCGATTCTGGGGGATACGGGAGAGGGGGGCTGTTATCCTTGAACTAAAATGGTGCCGGTGTGCAATGCATTCTGGGATTGCTCAGAGCCATGATGGATATTTACTTCATGCCGCAGTGAAAAGCTGCACACATTTTGCTGAGTGTTAGATTCATGGTGCTGAGAAAAACATGCTTTCCAAACCTGGTATGCGGTCAAGGACATTTCTGCTTGGAAAGCTAACTTTGTTATGGTTTGGTACTGTTCTCCACGGAGCGCATTCTTAGAGAAGGGAGGCGCGCTGGCAACCGACGGCTGCTCCAACTGCGCAAGTGCAATTTCCAGAAGGTTCGAGAATTGACTCCCCTTTGTGGAGTGTGCATATATGCGGAAACCCGGAGGTGGTCAGGTGAGACTTCAGCCGGCGAAGAACGCTTACGTCCAGCACTCCTGTGAGCTGTGGTGCTCTCGGCCTGGCTGTTCCAGGGGTCTTCCAGCCGCTTCTGGGCGAGATGAGGAATCCTGTTACGCTCACGGTGATGTATTTCCTTTTGAATTCTTTGTTTCTTTTGTGATTTATGTCCATATTATTTCTGTGAGTTATTTCTATGTTATTATTGGTTGATTGTAAGCTTTGAATAAATAGCCGTATAAGAGCTCATTATCTTCTAAGAGTGTGTGGTTGTGCGCTATTGCGTCCGTCTGCGTTCACAGTATTTGCTCTGTAATTGCATTGGTGATTTATGTTTTTCCGTGCACTCTGGGGAGAGCAATACATTTTTGGCGTCACGAACAGGATACTTGTGATGAGTTGTTCCGAATATTCAAGAATCTGTTGGAACGTAGATAGGATTCCGTTGTCTTGCAAGTGAAGTTTTTGAGTAGTGAAGTTTTTTTCTTTTGTCAGTGTGTTAGTGCCTGTGGGAGTGATTGCAGCGTGGAGAGAAATATATAGATATAACGAGGTTTTGTTTTGTTTGCGATAATGAATAGTTTGTTCAGGAAGAAGAGCGTTACCGCTGGCGGTGACTGTTCTCATGTTATTCCAGGCTGGACTAAGAGTCCATATGATAAATTGGCCCAGGCGTGGGCATGTGGTGCAGGTCTAAGTGAAACGTGGGATCAAGGATTGGGAGATGCCAATCCGGCTGATGTAATGGCATGCTTGCAACAAGTCCTAGCAGAACGTGGCAAAGAATGTGCGGCATTAGGTAGGCGAGGTTGGGTTCTTTTGCATGCTTATTGGAAAATACATTAAATGAAAAATGAGGTTTTGCGATTAGAAAGAGCTAGCTGCAGAACAGCAGACTGCGTTAATGCAGCAGATTCAAATGAAACTGTTTAAAGATAAGGCTGACACATCAGGCGGTGGCCAAGAGGGCAGCAGTCAGAGTAGCCCGGTATAAGTATAGGAAAAGACGGGGAGGGGTCAACAAAAGAAAGGTGGCAACTGTAATCGCTACCACTGGTGTGGACTGGAATCCGGATAAGTGGGATGGTGATATTTTTGATTCAACCAGTCTAGAAAGTAGTTCCGAAAATGAGTTTGACTCCCAAAAAGGAAGTGAAACATAAAACAGTGGCGGCTAAGCCAGTTAGAAGACGGCGAGCCGGACTCCACCCGCAGAATCCTGCTGGCGGAATGGTGGATTTAACCACGCTGGAGGATTACACACAACAGGAGGTTGGGGAAATTATTACCCGTTTGAGGCAAAAATCAGGGGAAGTTTTATTGACATGGATGGTGAGATTACTCGATGGGGGGGTGCTGCAGGGTTGTTGGTAGATTCTACGGATTCACCGTGTTTTTTACCACTGTCAATTGACACAAATGTACAGGAGGTCTTGAGGGCAGGACCGCCCCGTGATGCAAATGGTCAAGATACTCAGGTGTCTTTGTTGCACCTTGTAGACCAAGCATGTAACCGTAAATACCCCATTACCACAGATTGGCCCAGTGAAGAAACAAAGTGGTATACGTTGAGAGAAAATTCAAAAAGTCAGGGAGCATGCTATGAAAGAGGCTATTCACATAGATGCTCCTGATAACCTGGGAGCCGTGCCGCTCTCAGTTTCAACTCGAAACATGGTGATCAGAACTGCGCCACCCGCATACAAAAGTGTCATTATGATTTTGCTCGTAGTTATGTCAGGCAAAGCTACTGATGAGGTAGCAGATGCCATTCGGCAACTTGCAGATTTAGGGGAGTGGGATAAGAGCGATAACAAGCCATGGGAGAGAGAGGGGCGTAGTGAGAGAAGAACCGAAGGCAGGCAGCAAGATAGACTCCCGAGTGTCCCGAAAAGACATGTTTGCTTTGTTAAAAGATGATGTGCCACACGAAGAAATTGATGGCATTGAAACCAGAGTAATGTATGAATTATACAAAAAAAAGAGGACTTGCAGCTAAAGAGCGCTATAAATAGGTTAAGAAACAGGTAGTCACCACGCCACAGGGGGGACACCTCACCTCTGCTCCCCCTGTGGAAAAACAGGATGAAGGGTCTATGGGGACACCTTCCATGTACCAGCCAACATCCGCTGATTTGAGAAAGGTGGTGAGTGCGATGTTAGAGGCGGAGTCGAGTCACACTCATTCGAAGTTTGACTAGGGCTCCGGCAGCATCTGCCCGCATAAAAGTGGATAGGCGGCCTCATGTTGATGTTTTTTTGGGGGCCAGGAAATAAACAAGGGGTGCGAGCATGGATAGACACTGGGACGGAGGCCTCTTTGATTCATGGTAATCCAACACGATTTAAAGGCAAACAGTTTACTATTACAGGTCTAGCGGGAAAGGAGACCCCCGCCTTACAAACGAAAGTGGAGATGAAAATAGGCAATTTAAATAGGCAGAAATACCAAGTGTTGACTGTCCCGATACCTGAATATATAATTGGCTTTGACATTTTGGAAGGGTTAACCTTGGGACTTGGCGGTAAAACATACCAGTTTGGGGTGAGTGCATTGATCTGTACACCCGTTACAGTAGGCTAATTGAAGATGCCCCCAGTGAAAGTGCCAGTGGCAACCAAGCGGGTAGCAATGAAACAATACCGCATCCCTGGGGGGCACAAGGAAATTTCAGACACCATCAAAGAGTACGTGGAGGCAGGTGTATTACGCCCTATTACCACCGCATGGAACAATCCTCTCTGGCCTATTAAAAAGGGAGATGGGTCGTGGAGGATGACGGTGGATTACAGGGAGTTGAATAAACACACTCCTCCCTTAGTGCCCACAGTCGCAGATGCCATTACCTTGATTGAGAATGTCCAAAAGTTTGAGGGGACCTGGTATGCAGTGATCGATTTAGCCAATGCATTTTTCTCTGTGCCAATTGCTGAAGAGTGTCAAGAGCAGTTTGCATTTTCGTGGAGTGGACGTCAGTACACTTCACGAGGCTACCTATGGGGTACATACACAGCCCGACTATCTGTCACTGGCTGGTGGCAGAGCACTTAGACAAGATACTGTGTAAACCTGACATACAAATCTGTCATTACATTGATGATATTTTGATTCAGGGCAAGGATGAACACAGTGTGCAAAGCCAGTTAGATGTCATTATGGAAGGATTGAAAAAGGAAGGGTGGGAGATTAATCCGAGTAAAATTCAAGGTCCAGCTGAAACAGTGATATTCCTAGGGATTCAGTGGCATCGAGAAATGGTGCCAAAAGACCGACAGAAAATACTTGAATTCACCACTCCAATCAACAAAAAGCAAGCTCAGCAGTTTATAGGGCTGTTTGGGTTTTGGAGACAGCACATTCCCCATTTAGGGCAGATATTGGCCCCCCTCTACAAGGTGACACGAAAGAAAAAGGAGTTTCAGTGGGGAGGCAGGAGCAGCAGAAAGCCTTTGATATGGCGAAAGACACCATGCAGCAGGTGCTTGATTTATGGCCCTTGAAGGAAGGCGAAGTGGAATTAAATGTGTCTGTACAAGACAATTATGCTAACTGGAGTGTGTGGCAGAAACAAGACAGGAAACGTGTGCCATTGGGGTTTTGGTGTTGAAGTTGTCCAACGCTGGTAACGCATATACTCCGTTTGAGAAGCAACTGCTGGCGTGTTATTGGGCCCTTGTTCATACCGAGCAGATGACGGTAGGCCATGATGTATTCATGAGACCAGAAATACCAATCATGCAACGGGTACTGAGCTCTCCTAAAATGCATAGAATAGGACAAGAAGCCAGCATAATTAAATGGAAATGGTATATTCAAGACAGAGCCAAATCAGGAAAGGGTGGAGTGGCAAAATTACACGAGCAAGTAGCCAACATACCGCCCCCAGATTACATACCACCGGAAGTGCCTGAAAAACGTGAGTCTCCCGTGAAATGGGCAGTACCATACAGCGATTTGACCGTGGAGCAAACAGAGCATGCTTGTTTCACGGATGGTTCAGCTCGATATGTGGGAACTGAGCGGTACTGGAAAGCAGTGTCGTACAATCCCAAAACAAAAACGATGTTGACAACGACAGGGAAAAGGAAAAGCAGTCAGTTTGCCGAGCTTTACGCAGTTTACCAAGCATTGAAACAAGAGACCCCTGGTCAATGTTATGTGTACACAGACTCATGGCCAGTGGCGAATGGATTGGCAGTGTGGTTGCCAACTTGGCAAAAGAATGGGTGGAAGATTGATTCAAAAGAGTTGTGGGGAAAAGAACTGTGGCAAGATATTGCAGAAATGTTATTACAAAGTGAAGTCACGGTATATCATGTGGACACGCATTGTGCCACAGACTCATTAGAACGTTGGTTTAATTCTGTTGCAGACGAGCACACCAAGATTTCATCTGTGGATGCAGAGGCTCGGGAAGACGATTTGGAGGGTTTGGCCAAATGGGCCCATCAGAAATGTGGGCACCTTGGAGAAAAGGCTACCATCAGGTGCGCACAAGCTCGAGGAATCAGTCTTCCTTTAGAGGTAGTGAAAACGATCATTTTGCAATGTCCAGTGTGCCAACACCAACTGCATAGACCTAGCCCTCAAATTGTTCGAGGCACATTGAGAAGAGGAAAATTACCAGGTCAAATTTGGCAGATTGATTATATTGGTTCCATGCCAATCAGTAGAGGTTGTCAGTATGCATGCACTATTGTGGATACATATGCAAGATATTTGATGGTTTTGCCGTGCAAACGTGCAACACAACTGAACACCATCAGGTTGTTAGATCAGATCATACTACATTATGGAGTGCCTTTGCAGATTCAAAGTGACAATGGGTCACATTTCAAAAAGTCAAATTAATCCAGGAGTTTTGGCAGGAAAAGAGCATTCAGTGGCTGTACCACGTGCCCTATTACCCAGCTGCTTCAGGGTTAATTGAACAAATTAATAGGTTATTGAAAGAACAGTTGCGCAAATCTGGAGATTGCGGGTGCCACGCAAATGCACCAGTGTAAATAATATTATGTCTTGTAATCATACAGTGATAGCTGCCAGTCATTTGAATCATGTGAAACTTCCAACAGGATGGCTCTTTTCAGGTGGTAATATCACATACTTATATTCCAGCTAACATTTCCGGAGGTCCATGTGCTTTAACTCGATTAGGACTAATGAGGTTTCCTTTACACCCAGCGATAACTCAAGGTAAAAGATCAACTTTCGAATCTTTGGATCTATCTCCAGATTGTGATTCACATGTACACTTATCAGAAGCTAAGGTTCTAGCATTAACCCTTTCATTGGTGGAAGTTTGGGGTTTAGCTGCTGGAGGTTACAAATCTTTGATGAAATTAGCATGTTTAGTAGTCAAAAGCCTTAATTATACTTCTCAGGCATTAGAAGGATTACTCCTTGATAGTCAAGTTATTAGAAAAGCAACTGTAGAACAGAGCTGCTGTTGATTATCGATTGCTAAAGCATAATTTAGGGTGTAATGCATTTGAAGGTATATGTTTCAATTTAAGTGACCATTCACGATCTTTTGAAAGTCATATTCGAGGTTTGAGGGATCTCATTTCTCAAGTGTCTCAAGATCGTACTGGGAATTGGTGGGATTGGTTATTTTCATGGATTCCTGATATTGGGGGTACACTACGTTACGCTTTTGCTTGCATTTTTATTATATATCAGCTATCATAATAGCTTGTTGTTGTTTTATTCAATGTATTCCCAATTTAGTTTTAATGTTTCATAGGTTTCAGAGAGCGGCTCCTTTGCCACCGGGCTATGGAAGGTAAATATCCAAGGGTGGAATTGTTATGCTTGAACTAAAATGGCGCTGGTGCGCATTGCATTCTGGGAGCGCTCGGAGCCATGATGGATATTTACTTCTTGCCGCAGTGAAAAGCTGCACACATTTTGCTTAGTGTTAGATTCATGGTGCTGAGAAAAACATGCTTTCCAAACCTGGTATGCGGTCAAGGACATTTCTGCTGGGAAAGCTAACTTTGTTATGGTTTGGTACTGTTCTCCGCGGAGCGTGTTTTTAGAGAAGGGAGGCACTCTGCTCCTGGAGGGTAGCGCTCGATTGACCCAGCTGGCAACCGACGGCTGCTCATCAACTGCGCAAGTGCAATTTCCAGAAGGTTCGAGAATTGACTCCCCTTTGTGGAGTGTGTATATATATGCGGAAACCCGCAGGTGGTCAGGTGAGACTTCGGCCGGAGGACGACGCTTACGTCCGGCACTCCTGTGAGCTGCTGTGCTCTCGGCCTGGCTGTTCGCGGGGTCTTCAAGCCGCTTCTGGGCGAGATGAGGAATCCTGTTACGCTCACGGTGATGTATTTCCTTTTGAATTCTTTGTTTCTTTTGTGATTTATGTCCATATTATTTCTGTGAGTTATTTCTATGTTATTATTGGTTGCTCTGGGGAGAGCAATACAGGGGTGTTCCCCCTTACCGGTCCATTTGGTGACTTAAATCGGTCATCTCCTACTGGCAGCAAAGTTGGTTATCGCCCGAACTTCCCGAGGGCCCGGTGGCTCAGATGTGGTGGGTGAGAGGCGTTGGGTCACATGTTGTGGGCGAGAGTCTGGGACATATTGGTGGCAGACAAAAATCATGGCACTGTGCGAGGGGAGTTACTAAAAGGTATGTTTCAGTGTGGGCCCCATTCATTGACTTTGTCGAGAGATACCCCCACAATATTGGCTAAGCCCCCAATGTTGCAACAATTTTCTCCTCTGTGATCCCGCCTGTCACCGGAGGGAGGGAGGGAGCGGCTGGAGCCAGGAGTCGTGGGGGTTGACAACCGGACTAATCCATGCCTGTACTGTATTGAAGTCTAGCAAGCCTGACGATCCAAGGGCCGTTCCCCCAAAATTGGTCACACTGTACTGTATCTGAAGTTAAGTTTGTTTCTGTACTCCCAACATGTTAACGTAAATAAAAACTGCTTGAAAACAAAACAAAAAAAACGTTCAACCATCTTTCAGGCACTTCCAAGCGTTTATTCTGGCATGTGCATTGCTCAAAGTTAAATTACTATAAAAAGAAGCACCCCCCACCCCCAAATCTCTGCATCGCTTTAAATAATCTACTTTTTTTGTCATCCATAAAAAGTACCTGGTCCAGAGAACTCAATCTCGACAATTTAAAAGCTTTTGGGTTAAAAAGCGTAATTCCTGGTCAGAGGAAAATCCTAACACTGAGAGCTACTTCCAGGTCACGCCCCATCAATTCCAATCGACCCCTGCAAAATAAGCTACACAATATGTGCACACATCTTATTAAATATGGCCGCATTAGGTCTAAATTCTAATCCTAGCTTCCCTACTTGACCAAGATGAGGGATTTGAAACAAATCAATTGATCACCATCTCTTTTGCTTCGTTATATACTAAACAAGAAAATGCACATAAATAAGTTTAACACCAAGACAACATGCTTTATTAAATCGACACATATGGGCCTAAAAAGGAGAGGCGTGGTTAAGTGGCTCAACTGCAGCATTTGGAACCAAGAAATTGATTCTAATCCTGGCTTCCTCTCTTGACCAAATAGTGTAAACTTTATGAGGCACATCACTTTAGCTCCCAGTACTCAATTGTCCTTACCCGACAAAAGCACGAGTGCACAAAACCAAACTGAACAATACAATGTGCTACAATAAATGCTAACTATTGGAGAGGAAAAAAAACAGGTAGGCTAGTAGTGAAGCTGCCAACCTTAGGACAAGACCCAGGTTCTAATTCATGCTTGTAGAAGAGATACAGGAATGGTGCTAAATCGATGCTCTGCAAACCGCTGCTCTATAGATGTTCAGCCTGACTTGCACGATCCCTTACCACGAACTATCCTGGCTCTGGGGATTCAAAGGCTGCAGATTTATGCAATAAAACACACTTTATAATCCAGAGTTCCAAACACTGTGGTTGCAATCATGAGCATCGTTTCAGCGTAGCAATTGATATACCAGTGTTGTTGCTTGCTACCAATGTGAACTGTTATGCAGCAGGCAGATTTAACCAAGGCGGACGTTTACCTGTTAACAGTATGCCATTGGCTTTTGATAGTTTAACCACGGGGTGCTGGTCACCATCATTTACATGTTGAAGTCTCAAATCGCAGTTGCAAATCAAATTATGTCCCATCCCTTGAAGTCGTTGAATTGGCAAGTGTTGTGTGATGTCTCTTCTGCGACACATGTGAATTTGGCTAACGCACAGCATTCATTCCAGTTCACGTAACTGCCCAAAATTGCAAGACCTTTGGAAGCGTTATAATCTCCAAATTTGAGAAGAAATAGGTCATCAGTATGAAGCACCACACGAAAAAAAAAGAAAAAGCAGCGAGATAGAAGTGTGAGGAGGATATGCAGTGAAGTGTCAGAAAAATCTGGCTCCTAAAGTGGGTTTCCTTTCTTGACCCAAGTTTTTATCTTGGGCAGATTACTATCTTCCGGCGCTTCCGTTTGCTTCTCTGGCAAATGTTCTTACCAAGTAAAATCCAAATGCCTTTAGTACTGGTTAATGGGTAAAGTAACCTCTCCTCCTTGAAAATATCAGGTTGGGATAACGTGTCTCTCTTGTCCCGGGAGGATAGCTCAGCGGCAACGTGAGCACCTTGGAAGGAAGACGACACGAAGCAACACAGGTTCGATCCCCGGGTCCGCGCTTAGAAACCTCTGGGTGTTTAAGCGCGTTATAAATACGCAACTAAGACAAAAAAAAAAAAACAACCAATTACACATCCAAAAAAACAAACAAATCCTGTAACAGCGCCTCGATGCCTGTGGGCTGTATGAGCGCTTTAAAAATGTAAATTAAATAAATAAAATCTCTCATCCGTCAACATCTTGGATCAGGAGAAGGACATGGAGAGTGAGCCCAGTCATTCAAACGGATGCTTGCCCTGATTTCATTTGTTCAAAGCCATGTGAAGTGCGATTTTCCTGATGACATTCCCGCATTCCAGTAGCTTTCAACAAACGAGCCCCACAATATGTGACATTTCTCTTGGTCCTGGTTTCCAAGAGTAGACATATGCAACGGCCTGCCTCCGATACTCCCATGCAAAGCTGCTTAACTTTATTTCAGGCACCCCATCATACGGCATTTGCTTTAAATTTCACATAAACAACCACCATCTAAATTGGATATAAAATTCTAAATTCTCTAATTATGTAGAATTAGATTTGCTAGGGTTAAAAAGATTTTTTTTCTTTTCAAACATACAAGTAACCAGTTAGAATTATTCTTAGGAACATGAAAGTGAAATATAGCATGTACTCCCTCACAAACCATTCAATTACATGGTGTATTTAACAGCAGTGGAAATGTGTATTGATTTAAGAGTAAGAAAAGGATCAATGGCATTCAAAATACGGGTATGAATACATTCAGAAGAAAACCACAAATAGTACGATTTGAAAACAAAAAGCTCCAAAGCTACTGTGACCTATACGTTTCGAAGTAAAATGACAATGTATCCCCACCCTCTAACAAAATCTACAGAAAATGTCCAAAAATGCATTCTCTGTATCCATCAGCCTGTAGATTTGAGCATGTCTAGCCTCACAGCACAGTACACCCCTTTACTGCGCACAACAAAAATGAACAAGTGTCCATATATTTATTTATAAAACTTGAAAAGCAGAAACCCACCAAAGTACCCTCAGACCGGACCCCAAAATAACATTAGAGATCAAAGATCACAAAAAGTAAAGAGTACTTAAGGCCTTAAAAGGGAAGGCGATTTTCAATATTCTTGATGTGCTGAGGAAGGGAGGCCCAAAGGATGAACAATACCAGATCTCTAGCTTGTGCCCTGTGGTGCTGCGGAACTTGCGTTCCGTTATTCAGTATTTATAAAAGACTAAAAGAGGTTGAACAGAGGAGTTTGGGTGGACGGTAGAGATTACATTTCGTTTAATCTGAAATGGGCACCATTGATGAAGGTCAGTTGGTGGCCAAGGGGATTTAAAACATTTATTTTGTCCACAAGAAGCTAGAGAACATACTTGGAGTAGCCTGAGCATACCTTGTGCCCTTCACGTACCTAAATTAAACGAGTGCCCTTCACGTATGTGCATGCTTGTAAGGCACCAGTGGACCTGGGGAGCCAAATGTAGCTCACAGTAGATGTTGGTTTAAAGCTAACCAGGCTCCCGGAGCCTAAAAGCAGGAGCTAAATTGCTCCCAGCACTTTTAAACTCTGTGAGCCATTCTGTTACGAATGTAATTTTATTAAGTTAGAGTGAATTATATCTAGCTCATAACTTACAGAACCGAATATTACTGGACACAAGTGCATCATGTCTCCTCTTCACCTCCCATACCACGTACCCCATTGTTCTCCCGAAGCATACTTCAATACATGTCCAACTCTTGGTGCAGACATTCCTCTTAGCTAGCTTGGCAAATTCTGTGCTCTCCCAGAAGATATAATTGTTTCTTACAAACGAATCTGGTGAAAGCCTCCACAATACTAGGGCCTGCTTGAGCACCTCACAAATCCATAAAGCAACCACTCACATTCTAAACACATCCAGCACTAGGCTTTGTCGGTTCCAGATATTGCCATCTCAAAACTTTAAAACCCCATCCCGGTTTTGGGGAAAGGGAGAGTAACCAATTACACAATCCAAGCTCTACTGTAGAAAATGGTTAAAATCTTCACAATCTGCAAAAAATATATAACAAATAGGTATTATATTAGGCTCAGAATGTTGCTGTATAGCTCAAGCAACATCTCTACCACTGCGGAATGGGGCTGGATGGCCCCGAAACCCGCAACCTTTAAGACAGCAGCCACACGCATTAATGCTTGTGCCACTGAGAGTGGTTGGAAAACGAACACACAGCAAGTAATGGTTAAATCTTCACAATCAGCTAAAAATATAAACCAAATAGGCATTATATTAAATGGATAAAACTGGGTGACTGTACAGTAGAAGTGTTTTGAATTCTGATTCAAATTAAGTATTTAGGTAACTTAATCAGACAGCTGCACATCAGTGAAAAGCAGAGATTTTAACCGCTGAATCTCTTAACATACAAATGAATTAGGTACACTTTCCAGGTATTTGCGATATATAACAGAAATGTAATCATTATTAAAGATTTATTGTGTTGGGTCTGGATGAGCAACTTATCTTTAATGAATTATTTTTGGAGGAGTTCCATAAGAAAGTTAATTTGTCATACACACCATTAACTACTGGTGATCGCCAATTAATATGTACACTATTAACTAATATGGTGTTAAAGCTGACAGTAACAATAACTTGACTAAATCAGATTTTTATATATTTTTTCCTTTTATTTTATTTTAAATTTGCTGCTGCTCTTCAACCTCTTCTGAATCAATTTGATTTTTCCAAACTAGAATGGTAATGTCAATGTATGATTGATTATACTGATATTTTATGACTAAGTTGAAACATCGCTCATTATCAAATGAGCTGAACTATGTTATTAGACTGAAGAGTAATGCCTTGAAAAAGACTGCTGGTCGAAAAATGTGGTCGGCAAGATTTAACAGTCAAGCATATAAGAAATCTTTAATAATGATTACATATCTTTTACTAATTATTGAAATTTGCAAGGATAAGCACAAATTTCATAGGAATTATATTACACTCAGAATTTCATAGCATCACATAAGCCACATCTCTATTACTGGGGGATGGAGCAGGATGGCATCCAACCCACATTCATGAACGATTGTGCCACAGAGAATGGTTGGCAAAGGCCTACATAGCAAAGAATAGCCTACATAAAGCATTTTAGTAGCAATCCGAGCAAAAGCTCCTTTGTCATGAACATGCATACATTCACACTCAAAAAGTACAAACTGCACAATGTACAGCTAGGCGCGGTGCTTGAAATACTGTTGAATAAATGGAGGTGGGGGTGGTCTTACTTTTATATTTGCAGCCGGACCATTTTTTTTTATTTTGAAAACCTGGCCATCGTACAAAGAGGCCCAATGGCAATTCAGGCTTTTAAAAAGTCTTCTCTTGATTCACAAATCAATGTTAAGGTACCACTGAATCTATTATCCCCTATCCAACTCTACGAGCCTTCTTGTAATCTCTGCTCTGCCTCCTCAACTGCCCTTGTGGCTCCTCGCCCTCCCTGTGCCTCTCCCTTCCGCTCCTTCTCTCTTCTTGCTACACATACATAGAATTCGCTCTCTTCTTGCTTCACTTGCATAGAATTCTCTTCCCTGGGACATCCGAGAAACCGCCCACACAGATTTGTTCAAAACCAAACTAAAAGCCTACCTCCTTAATAATTTAGCATGTATGTAGCGCTACAAACCCTCAGGCATCTGAGCGCTGCTTATTATTACCCACGGTGTGTGGTGCTCATTTATCGACCTCGGAAGGATGAAAGGCTGAAGTTGGCCCTGCCGGGATTCGAACCTGCATCAGCAGGCTCTGCACCTTTGTCAAAGCGAGAGTTCCACTCACTGTGCTATGTGCTTGCCTCAGATTCCCCCCCCCCCCCCCCATCTGCCCGCTAGCGAACACGTTTCCCTTGCGGCTAACCTGCATCTTTACGCAACTTCCTCTGCCTCCACGCTAGCACTTCATCCATCACGGTCACATCCCAATCGCAGCTGGCTGTACTGCCTACCTGCATTTCCAATGTTCATGGTCCCGAATCCATGTATGTTTACTTATGTATTGTCTCTGGTGACTGTTCCATTTACGCCCCTCCACAACCTGATCAGAACGTCCCTCAAACTCACCCCATTGTAAGAAGCTCACTGCTTCCGTCAAATCTGATTTCTTATCTACTGTATGTTCTTTTGAGATCAAAGGAGCATTGTTCCTCCTGTATATAAACAAATAAAATACAAAACAAATAATAAAATAAAGGTTCGGGAAGCTTTACAATGATTGTGTAAAAAGGAGCCCAATGGAAGTCATGCCGATTACCATAGCGTACACAGAACCAATAAATAATTACACCAATAAGTGAAGAATTCACATTCAATTAATTGCTCGGACTAACAGCCTGGATCGTGGCAATGAAACACACATTAGTGATGGTAACTGATTCCCATGCAGGTAATCTGTGGCCCTAACATTTGAATATAAACACCTGAACCACAATCCTGCAAAGGGAAAGAAAAAAACGGTTCACAATATAATACCGTTCGATCAACGGAATTAAAGATCTGCTTTTCTTTAGTTATATTTACTTTTTAAACAAAACACGGTCGTTGTTCATCGGTTCTGCCATCTCGGTGTTGACCTGCTGGTGTGCTATACCATATGCCTCTGCAAACAACGCCATTAGATTTTTGAAAACACCCTCCTCCTACAGTGAGAGACAGCGAGCTAACGACATGGTCAAATCGAATAGTAAGTACCAAGTGCAGTCCAGAGCTACTAAGAGCCCCCAGGAAAAGCCAATCAAGAAGGAACGGAGACAGGCCACGTCTGCTGCGGGGGGGGGGGTTGTTTTTGTAAACGTGAACAGTAATCTGCAAGGAGACAAAACGGCGTGAACCGCACAGCACATGATCAGGCTTGTGAATGGGGCCGATCCCTGACAGCTGGCCCACTGACACAAGGGGCAGGGTACAGGAGAGAGAGAGAGCTCTTCAATGGTAGGATGCTGGACAGACCATGGCATGTTGTGTGTTTGAATGAGACAACCCGGAAGCCTTGTTAAGTCGTCCTGACAGATGCAGACTGTGTCCAACTTTCGCGTCCTGTCTTTAGGACGGAGCAGTCCCAAACCAGCCAAAGAAACAGGGATGTCCATGGAAGCAGACAGCGGTAATTCCCTGCCCCGATTGTATGTGTATATATATCTCTAAGGGCTTTCCAAGAAGGGATACACCAAGAATCACGGCCTTGCTGCAGGCAGAGCTTTCACTACTGACGTACGGTGGATCCCAGTCCTGAAAAATCAATCCGAACGATGATCCCGACCTTGTTGTAGCCCCCGGGAGTTTACAGTCCTTAGACAGTGGGGACCCGGGCCCAGTTGCAAGTTCTGGTCTTCCCCGACACCGGTAGTGCCGGTGCACTGCCTCAGCTGAGAACACCCCGACACCAGAGTTCCCAGCCCTGCTGCTGCAGGCCCTAGCGCCGACAGCACAGGAATAAAGGAGACCCCAGGCGTGGAGGTTCATTCACGGTAAGGGTGTTCTAAGGTGGGGGGCTCCTATAACCCCTGCGAAGGCCTACATTGGCTGCCTGGATGTGTAAAGTACAGCTGCGCCGGGCCACAGGGAGGTAGATTTGACTGCCACACACTGGGAAAAAGAACCTGTGATGCGAGACTGACTACGGTCCACCTCGGCACGGGTGGTTGCTGCTCCCAGACAACCTACACTCTTCCCCGGGCCTCGACAACCCGTTCCCCGCCCCCTACGGAGGCAGAGACAAAAGCCTCAGCTGCCGAAACCCCATCCCGCGGGAGGCCCCCAGTGTCATTCACAGGGCCCCAAGCCATTGGCCCTTTCCGGGCTATTACGCGCTCATCACCGCGACCACGGGGGGGTAGCACAGTGTAGTATTTCCCGAGAAAAAGGTGCAAAAACTCACCGCATGAAGCTCCCGTTCTCGCAGATTCAAGATGGCTGAGCGCGGAGCAGGGAGGATGCTGGGTGTACAACCTCTCCCCTTTGACCCCGGCTGGCGGTGACCTCTTCTGGGGTGGCGGGTGTCTACGGCTCCGGTGGTGCCTCTAGGCGAGCGTCTGGAGGTGGAGGCGGCTTGCGTGTGAGGTGGATGCTGCGAGGAGTACGGCCCGTAGTTGCGTGGGGAGGAGGAGGAGGCGAAGGAGGAGGAGGAGGGCGCAGCTCAGCCCGGAACTGATCCCCCGGGAGTGAGAACCCGCCCGCCTCACTACCCGGCCGCCAACACAGAGCCAGTCTTCTCTCAAAGGTTGCAAGTCGCGGCTATGAGCCTTAATCAGGCTCGTGCCAATACACGCTAGTGCACAAGCTGATACTTGAACCTACAAATAACCCATTACCCATGCACCCCTCCCGCCCCCCATGGTAGTATAACAATGATTGATGCATGTGTGGATTAGTAGTAGGGCTTTATATTCGGGAGTTTAGTGGATTGCTGATAAAGCCTTATATTGAAGGATATTGGTAAGTATATGTGTGAGCAAGTGGTAGTGTTATTTTTATTGAATGTTTCGACCAAACATTTATTGAAGGGTGGTGGTATTACTGCTCATTGGAGGAATTTGGTAGCATTGTTTAGCTGCATAGTGAGAACTGTTGGGAATGCTGAAGATTTTGTGAGATTGATGGTGCTGAATGTAGTGGGGTTGGAGGTGTATTTTAAGGGTGTTGTAACAAAAAACATCTAATTAGGAGGATTTTTTTATTGTATATATCTGTAATGCAACCGTAGCTTTTAATACACGCTATACATTACCATGCTAATAAGTAATTTTTCAATCTCATACTCACTAACAGTAGAATAAATCAGTACATCATCGCCCACCATGACATTATACCACATGTTCAATTTCTCTGTCTCATTTAAGTAGGGTGCACGATGCCTGGTGTAATGCTTCATATGTAAATCCGTAGTGCCTGCACTGTGCATAGTCTTCAATGTCTGTTACCTGCAGGGATTTTGTTCCACACCCCAACAACTTCCAGGGTAGGCAAGCAGTTGAATTTAAATCTAATAAAGTCTCCCCTAATTGTATTGTTCAGATACTCTTTTACATATAATGGTGTGGACCCTCAAGAGGGAGCATGTGGTATATACTGTAGGGAAATACTTCAAATACTTTTCCCTATTTTGAATTTCAACAAGGGTAGCTCCAAATTTCATCATCCACATTTTAGCAAAGGTTTGAATTTTAGCTAGGGCCAGGGGTGTGAGACACGCGTGTTATGCTCAAGCTGTGCCGAGTAGATGTCAGTATTATAACGCATAAAGCAAATGCCAGCTAATTTGAATTTGACCCTGCACAGCAGGTGTTTATGATTTGCACCATCTATTGCCGGAACTCCAGTAAACACACTGCTGTATGCGGATGATGTAATTCTCCTCGATGAAACTCTGATTGGGCTCCAGTGCCAACTGGACACCCTGGCGTGTTACTTATCGTCCAATAACCTGCGAGTAAACGCTGCCAAATCTGCAGTTCTGACTCTTGGGAACACAAAACGAAAGCTCTCCAAATTCAAGGGTTGGTACATAAACGGCGATCAAATTCAAGAAACAGACTTGCTCTACCTGGGGATATCTGTTAACATGAACAACAATGATGCCCCAAGGGAAACATGCTTGAGACGCAAATTAAAGATGCTTACAGCCCAGGCAAGACTGATTAAATGCAGGTATTTCAAATTTTCATTGACATCCCTGATAACTTTCTACAGCATGACGGTTGTCCCCATGTTAACGTAGGGGGCTGAATCCCCACTTCAGTTAAACTGGAAGTTGTGGCACATTTTAGAGGGTTTTTTTGGAGATCTGTTCTTGGGCTCCCAAACTGTGTGCCAATGGCGGTGATAAGAATAGAGCAAGGTTTGACAACTCTCATCACTTATGTGATTCGGAAAACAATATCCTTTTATAGGAAATGTAAAGTGCCGCCACCGGAAAGTGGCTTCACACTGCTGGGGCAGGTGCTTGAAACAGAAAGAGAGCACCTACTTGTGGAATGGGGCAACAAATGTTTGGTATTGTTGGACTCAGTTGACACATCAGAGAAATTACTTGTTGAAAACCCAAACTGTCAAAAAACGTTTGTATGAATACGACTGGATTGAGTCCTCGGAGGCTGCACATGCGTCCAAACTTTATGTGAAAAACTGTGTTACAGTTAATAAGCGTGGGACAATTCCCACATACTTTAGTAAGTTCCCTTCAGCAGTTCTGCGGCGGCAATTCTTAAGACTGATTAAATATTCTTCCAACTAAAGAAATTCTTGAAGTCAGGAAGCCAAAAGAGGCAAGAGATTATGTACGCAGACTTGGCGGATACAAAAGGGAGTCGCTTCACCATCTTATCATGAGTTGTCATGGTGTGATTGATCCCCGACAGAACCTGCTATGTACATTTTTTGCAAGTAATCGAACTTTAACCAAAAAAGACATTTGGTTGCTTTTGTTACAAGGATCCAGGTTATCTATGACTTTTGCCTTACTGGAGTTAGTGGCAATTATCATCAAAAAGCTTGAAGAGAAAAAGTGAACTCAAAGGGTTGAATTATTGTCACGCTGTTGTTGGCTTTTTCATTTAATTGCCATTTCTGAAATTGTGATTTATTTAAACTGTAAATGGCTATTGAAGCTAAATGCTAATAAAATAAAATAAAAAATAAAAAAAGATTCGCACCACCCCACAGTTATGGACTAAATGCAATGAAAAAGACCCAATAACCTATTCCCTTACTAATATTCAATGCAAATTAGTCTATTGCTTATGAGTGCAGTTGGTGCTGGAAGTGTAGGGAATGTGGAATAAGATTTGTTTCGCAGTGGATATGTGACAGGGTTTAGGTGCGAGTTGATTTATTTAAACTAGCTTCATTGTTAATTTGTACGGAAGGAGGAAATCGCGCCAGATGAATATAACATTTTCTTTTAGTGCTGCAGCTTGAATCTCGATCAAACGCACAAAGGAAATCACATGCTATTTAATGGGCTGGTTTGTTAAGGGGAGGTTTCTTTGAATGACACATGAGTTTTTAGAAAAAGGCTTTCAGCAGAGATGGCTGGGTCATTCACTCCCTGGCAAAGGAAGCATGACTGCTAGAGGGCTGGCTCCAGGCACTTTTTTCCTCTGGTTGACTTTGGGAGCAGAAATGCTGGCTCATTCGTTCCAGGCTTAAAAGGAGTGGACATGATAAGAATTCTCCTGTCCTGTCCAGTAGGTAAAAAAGGGGGAATATCACTAGCTGAAACAGTGAACGGCTATCCTAATCTTTGTGGTCCAAGAATCCATAGATCCCAGCAGATCTAGGTAATTATGCAGTAAATTGAGGAGCATGTAATGTATAAAAGAAATATTTTACAGGCTGTTGTGAGATAGAAATATGTTTGTTTTCTTAAAGTAATTCACAATCTATATTACACTTGGATTCCCATTTATGAAGCAAGCGTTTCTTAAGACAAGAGACTCATAGCTGCCAAGAATTGTGAGAGAAACATTCAAGGTTACAGATGACTGCGCGTTAGCCAGCCAGCAACAAATATGTAGTTGAAGCTTATTACTAGAAAAGCTATTTAATGTGTGCAAGTTCTCTAATGAAACACATTTTATCCATGTTCAAGTATAAATTACTGTAAAATAATAGCACAGCATAATGCACGTGTTTGTTCATTTTCTGAATTTTAACCTTTCATAAAGCCACAAAAGGAAAGAACCAGTTAGTTTCAGTGTTCTCATTATGTGTCTGAATTACTGTGTCGGCATAGACTGAGGTCCAACAGATGGTAAACTCATCTTACTGCATGCGATAATTCACATTAACACATGTGGTAAAATATAAGGTGCATTTATTATTGTGAGTTGAGTTTTTCAGAAGTGCTTATGTGTGTGTGAATATAACTATTTTGTGATGTGAAATGATAAATGTATTTTCAAATGCAGCCAAAAGTGCATAAGGTGGTATTGTACATAAGATACCACTAGCAGATAAAAGTGTGCTAAGTCCAGTACTTACTTACCGTTAGTGACCCTTTTAAAATCGTTATTAGGCTGTGTCCTGAAATTAGTATCTATTATATATGTGTTATTAATACATCATATACACTACACTACACTAAACAGGCTGTCCCTAGCAGAAGGACACCCTTTTCCTGTATCTCGGCGGGCTAGCCCTAGCGTCGGGTGTAGCACCGCTTATCTAAAAGGGATAGAATGGAGAAAACTTTCCCTGTTCCTACAGTCGTAATTTAAAGTTCAGTTCCAAGTTTGTAATAACACAATATGTGGGCATTCTACATTAGATAATGTCCAATTCTGGGATTTTCTAGAGCTTTCTATGCACTGTAATGTATTATTCTTTATTGGCCATTGCAGTGCCAACTACTAGATGTCTCTATAAACTTGTACTGATATAACAAACACATATATGGGGATCATTATCTATAGGGTCCTACAAAACATAAAAAGATCCACAGAGAAAGATCTGTAGTAGACCTGATACATGAATCAGGTCTAGCTAAATTAGTGATGTCTATGCCAGGTTACTCTATACACAGATCATCAGTGGCATGAGGCCAGCTCATGCTATAAAAAGGTCGACCGCAGATACTGCAACCGGAGCTTCAGACACAACACTCTGAACACACAGCCTCTGAATCACGGAAGGACTTGTTTTGAGCAACATAGCCACCCTGGTGATAAAAAGCGGGGTCTACTGAACACATACGCACAGACCAGAGCACTGACAAGAAAGTGTGCCGAGCCACACTTCTAAGCCGGATCACACGGCAGCGTACTCCCGCATATATAGCATGGGCAGCCCATGATTGAGTGCTCGCCACACTACGGTGGATTAAGAAACACACCAATGGGATAAATTAACAACCCATAAGAGAGTCAAGACCCCTCTGCCTTGAACCACTTCTGCGTCCTGATGAAGATGACCTGAACTGCTATGGTTATGAAACCGGTCAACCTTTTATAGCCTGAGTAGGATCATCCTACTATGTGGCAAGAGCCATGGACAGGCAGTGCTGCCACCTATCAGCAGCAACAGCATCAAGCACTGTCATAGGCCAGAGGGCCACAAAGCTCATGGAGGCAATCTCTGCAGGTGTCGAGACCATGCAGAGTACCTGGCTCCTTACTTTGCAGCACATCCGGGGCCAGGAATTGGAGCCCTATTCTTCCCTAACACCCACAGAAGGCTCACTGCCTGGCAGCCCCTGTGGTTGGTCACAGCAAAATGTGGCACGCACACAAGCAGATCAAACTGCTGTGCCAAAGAGGTTATGCAAATGACACTCATACCAGGCACAAGGGAGGTGGGAGGGCGCGGGTGTTGTGGAGGTGGGAGGCGTGATGAATCAGCAATGATTCCCACAGAAAACCTGGCTTGGGACCCTTCTCATGTGGCCAGGAAAAGGCAGACACTCTCTGATCCCGGCTCTGGGGGTGGTGTTCTGTGTGAGGATCACATGAGGGGGAAACGGGTCAGGAGGAACGGAAAACTGCCTTATTGAACTTTGGGAGACAGGCTTAAAAGACCCCCCTCAAGTGCAGGCCTTAGAAGGAGACAAGAGCAGAGGAAGTAAGAAGCAGTGTGGTTCATGCAGGTAGAAGCTGGAGGAGAGAGAAGACTCCTCGACCAGCGTTTGACAGATATTCGCTGCTGGTCCTGAGAGGGTCTGTACCTCTCGATTCCTGAAGTACAGAGGTTGTGCAGCGGGAAGCGTTCAGGCGGGAAACTTGCCCTCTGATTATTTAATCTGCAGAGGCTGCACAGCGGGGAGCGAAGGCGAGGGAAGCTTTCCTTCCCAGGAGGCTGTCACAGGTGGCTGGCGTGCACCCGAGGGCCTGACAGCTGTCTCTGGTGGCTGGTGTGCATCAGAGGGCCTCAGGAGCGAAGGGAGCTCCAGTGGAAGGTGGTGTGGGCGGCAGCAGACTAAAGGAAAAAGAAGAAGTCTGCTGGGTCGCAAGTCGTCACAAACGCAGAAGTCCTGCAGGCGGCGAGAAGAATGGAAGGGCATGTCTTACCCTGTGAGTTCACAGGTTGACAGTGACCCCGTAGTGCTCATTCCCCACTCGCATGTGCAAGGGAGGCGTTTGGTGAGTGAGGAATACTTGCGTATGAATGAAGTTGTTCAGAAAGCACTTTTGAAT
Organism: Ambystoma mexicanum; assembly: GCF_040938575.1. Classification (NCBI taxonomy): domain Eukaryota; kingdom Metazoa; phylum Chordata; class Amphibia; order Caudata; family Ambystomatidae; genus Ambystoma; species Ambystoma mexicanum. The sequence goes on along the minus strand of NC_090936.1, from coordinate 162,409,973 downwards.
CTCAAAATGTTGGAAAGTAGCAACGGCAGCCCTTGTGTATTAGTGAAAGTGATTACCAAGGTGATCTTGAATACTGATGTTGTCACCAAGGGGGCTACTGGAAAGTTTCTTAGCTGGGAAATGTATTGCCCATACTTTGCACAACTTAGTTGAAAAGTTTGGATAAACTCACATTGCCAAAGCCAAGTTAGGAGCAGGAAAATACGCTATCCCTGTCAGTCTTTGGTTACTGGTGTAGTGGGGAAACAAGAGTGGCAAAAAGCTGCCCTTCTGAAAACGGAGACACAGAAGGAGAGGAGCATTATTTACAAAAGAGTTTTAAAGAACACCAATGTGAATCTTGTTTTTCCTGAAAAGTTGTTGAAAGTATTGAAGCTGCAATTTGTTGATTATTATGAAGATGTTGTGAGCCTCTAGTCAGTTGACCTTGACCACAAAAGCACTTGTTGTTGTGAAACGCTGGTTGGGCAGGGTGGCAAAACCTTTGGAGGAGTAGGCCTGTCATGGGAGCAAACCAGGTGGAAGTTGAAAAATTGTTAAAAAGCGGTCCTGATAGAGACATTATGTGGTTTGTGATACTTGAGGAGCAGCTATGTAAAGTGGTTACAACAAAACTGTATTTCTTTAGGAGTTGTCAGTTGTAGCAAATCATCCTGACCAAGACAATTTTTGTTGCCCCGATGAACTGAGAACTTGGTCAAGGAAGAGGAAGAGCCTTCTATTTACTTTGTTGGAACTTTCTGTTGACAAGTTGAAGTTGCACCAAACGGAGTTGTAACTTTCTATTGACCAGTTGAAATTGAATTGTGTTTGAACATTGTTGCAAATCAGGATTTCCTTGTTTTCTTTTCTTGAACTGTGAAGCACAATCGCATTTAATCCTGGGGAAGGGGAATTCGGCCAGGCTATAAAGCGAGACTGTGGTTGCATTATGAATTGTTGTTTTGAACTGTCATGTATTTCCTTGTTCATTTATTATATATATACGTATGAGGGACAGATATCCTTCGTTAGAGTGTTTCCTTTAGTTTATTTTAGGCAGGGATATCCTTGTCAGGGAAGGGATAGTGAGGCGTTCATCCAACCTTTGAATATAATAAAATGGCATTTGTTGAGAAACCTTCATAGAGTTGTTCGCCTCACATTTCTGCCCCCTTACAGAGGACAAGGGGTTGTGGATGAGGAAGGTGGGGTTATGGTGTTATGGGTTAAGAGAGTTGGGAAGAACAAGGGTATTGTGGATGAAGGAGGTGGTTGGGCAAGTGTATTTGGGGATTAGGGAGGTGGGAGGGCAAAGGTGTTGTCGTCAATGACGGGACTTATGACTAGTGCTTGTTCTTGGTGAAATACGGCTGACTGTCTGAGGAAGCCATGCTGTCTAGAGGAGCACAGAGAGGGGACCCCCAATGACGGGGACCAAGTCCATGGAAAACCTTGAAAGGTAAAAACACTGTGCACAGCAAAAGCACTAATGAGGCTTGCAGATGGTTTGAGTCAGGAGGCAGCAGCAACACAGAAGGACGCTTCCAGCAACTGAAGGTGCAATCCTGAAGAAGGGGATTCCAGAAGCAAGTATGAGTAGAGAGCGCAGGAAAGAAGAACCGGGAAGGCAGAACGTAGCAGGGAATAAGGGTAACGGCAGTGAAGTACGAGAATACATATGGAATAAGGCGCGATCCACAGCAGAATTGGATGACTTTACCGGAACTGGAAATGTCCAGTAACAGAATGGAATGCTTGAACAACCCAGGATGCCGTCTTGGAATGGGCGGTAGACAGTGATTGGAGTGTGGCCGGAGGAGATGCCATAAGTAAAGTAAGGAGGCAGGTGGTGGGGCCACCAAAGGACCAGGACTCTCTAGGCCGTGACATTTGTGGTGGGGGATAGGGTTTTAGGGATGAGAGAGGTGGGAAGGACAAGTGTATTGGGGAGGAAGGGGACAGGAGGCCAGAGGTGTTTTTGCGGTTTAGGGAGGGCAAAGGTGTTGGAATGAGGAGGATGAAGGGTATGGGTGTTTTTGTAATGGAAATAAAATCACATATACACTTGATCAGATACTAGAACAGTCATCTTTGAATGGGTGTGACGGATTTACCATGTGACTATGTACAATTGTGTAACTCAAATCAAAATGTCCTTTAAAGGTTGTTCTCAATCAATTCTTGCCTAACAAGACTTCCGTCCCTACTTTGATATGATATTATAAGTCATTTATAGCGTGCCTGTACACAAGTGTTTCTAGGCGTGACCAGACAAGAGAGGGAAAACTGAGGGAGGACAAGTCAATCTTACTAGACCGTGTGTCATTCAGATCATGCAAGTGCGAGAACAAGAAATGCTAGAGGAAAGGGAGGGAGGAAGTGCAAGGGAGAGGGGAGGGAAAAACAAGGCACCAATGCTCTGAGTAATTGCTGCCAGGGCAACACGGCCCTGGCTAGTGCAAGGAGAACAAGGGACTGTAGGGTTACAGTTACAGCCCCTAAGTGTGTGGTAGGCATGGAGGCAGTGCAAGGGTGACTGATCAAGAAAGAGCCTACTATCCAGTGAGACTCTGAGGGTAGCCAAGCAACCAGTCAGTACAGCAGACAGGCAGGGGAGGGAGACAGAGAAAGCAGAGGAGAAGAGGAAAGTTTTGAGCTGCTTCTGGAACTTCAGGTGGTCAGGCTTTTGAGAGGGGCAGGGAGGTCATTCCAGAGGGAGGCACCTGCAGAGGGGAGAGATCTACCCCCCGCACTCTGCCTGGAGAAGCGTCTACACCTTAGAGAGTTGAAGGTAGTTGAGCAAAGGGCTTGAAAAGTAAGGTATTTTGGAAGAGAGCGTTGGATGTAGTGCGGGCCCCAGTCCAAGATAGCCTTGTGGGCAATGTGCAGGGTCTTGAACTTTATCCTTGCAGTCACCGGGAGCCAGTGGAGAGATCAGGGCTGGAGAGATGCGGTCCCAGGGCTTGAGGCCAATGATAAGTCTTGCAGTCCTGTTCTGGATTAGTTGCATAGGGCAGAGAGTAGAGGAAGGAAGATTGAGGAAGAGGCTGTTGCAGTAGTCCAGCATAGAGAGAACCGCGGCTCTGGAGACAGTGAGCTTCTGGGGAAGTGAGAAAGGGAAGAGTCCCTTCGAGAAGGTGCAGCTAGTAGTGGGACTTCTTAGCGACGTCCGAGATGTGAGGAGAGAAAGCAAGAGTGGAGTCGAAGATGCCACCACAGGATGGCGAAGGAAGAGGGCCCAAGGCAGACAACCAGAGTGAGAGAGGGAAAGGAGGGCCAGGGCTCCCAATGAGAAGGATCTCCGTTTTACTGGCATTAAGGCAGAGATTGTTGGAGGCGCACCAATCCTGAATCCCGGATAGACAGTCAGGAATGAGCGAGAGAGTAGAGGAGGGTCAGGGGAGCCTGAATGAAAGTTGAGTGTCATCTGCATAACACTGAAAGTTAGAGGAGAAGGTAGAGATCAGGTGGGCCAAATGTGCCAAGTAGAGGTTGAAAAACCAGGGTAAGAGAATAGAGCCCTGAGGAACGCCACAGGTAGAGAGAGAGGTGGCAGAGAGAAAGGGACCAAGTTGCACCAGGGAGGAGCGGTCCAATAGGAAGGAGGTCAGCCACTCCAGGGCCTAATCCGTGATGCCCAGGTTCTCACAGAGTTGATTGATCAGGATGGCGTGGTTCACAGTGTTGAAAGCAGAAGCAAGATCAAGGAGGATGAGGACAGAAGGAATGCTGGAATCAAGGTTAGAGTGCAGCTGATCTTCACAGGTGTACAGGAGTGCAGTTTCTGTGCCTCTGGCAGCTCTGAAGCCAGACTGATGGTCATGGAGACAACCAACAGATTCAGTGTGGAGAGTAAGCTGGGAAATAGCTAACTTCTCCAAGAGTTTGCCCATGAAAGGGGTAATAGAGATTGGGCAATAGTTTGCCGGGCGGGTAGGATCAGCAGATGGCTTCTTGAGGAAGGGGTGCACAAGAGAGTGCTTAAGGGGAGAGGGGAAAGTTCCAGTGGCAAAAGTGTGATTACAGAAATCGACAAAGGCTGGAGCAAGGGTGTCAATATGGTCCTTGGTGGTTCTGGAAGAGCGGGGGAGCACCTGTTTGGATGCCACTTTCATAGATCGGACTTGTCTAGAAACCTTGCTGGTTGTTGTCATAGAGAAAGAGGAGAAAGGAGGAGGAGGGGAAGAGATGGCCAGGGAGGTAGGGGGGGGGGGCAGAGAGAGGGAGAGGAAGAGGAGATGGAGGAGAGGATGTCATGAGTTTTAGCAGAGAAGTGAGAGACCAGAGCCGTACACAGAGCCTGGGAGGGAACAGGGGAGGTAGAGATTGCAACAGGATTGGTCAGTTCCTTTCATGTTTGAAAGAGTTTGGCCGTGTTGTTAGAGGCTGCAGAGATGCGGGCTTGAATGTGTGCTCTCTTCTTGGACTCGACAGAGAGTCTGTATTGCCTTTGGAGCAGGCAGCAGGCAATTTTTTCATAGGATGCGCCCGAAACCATCCACTTCCTCTCAGCCACCCTGCACTTGCGTTTCAGGATGGCAAGGTCGGAATTATACCAAGAGTTGCACTTGGAGGTAGGCTTCAGCCGGATTCTCATCGACCGCGACAAGGATGTCCAGGGTGTTGGAAATAGAAAGATGCAGATTAGAAAGGGCGCTGTCAGGGTGCGAGTCAGCAGTAGGAGAAGCAGAGAAAGTACTTTGATCATGTGAACGGTGTGTCAGGGGCAATGTCCACATTTGGGGGCAGGAGAACATTTCTCCTATTGTGTATGTTGTGCAGCCAGGCACTCCCAACAAAGATGTTTTACACCTCTTCTAGCTTGTACAATGGTGTGCCTCCTGTTTGATGGAGACACCATAAACGTCCTTCAGCAGTCAAAAGGTACGCTCTATGCTGAGCCAGTGCCTAATTTGTGGCTCATTCTACGCCTCCTCCTGTGCTGTGCGTGGGTTCTGGACAGTTGTCATCAACCACAGGAGTTTGCTATCGCAAGCCACCTGCAAAGGCAATTGGTAGGTTTTGGTTACAGAACCAGGCCACACAATTTGTACTTGCCACTGGCTAGTGTGAGAAACCTGAAGGTGTCTCACCCGCTATTCCCCGGGGAGGTGTCATGCAGGTGGCCAGAACACGGCCATCGCTTTTAGATCCAGTTCCTGTGGGTGGACCGGTGTGGGAGGATCACCTGGGTGAGGGTTCTTTGGGGAGTGGAAGTGGGACATCAGATGGCAAGACTCAGTATCCCCTTCCCTGTAACACCTTTACCCAATCCTACCAGGTAGAATATTTAGGAACTCAACCCACCCCCTTTCACAACACGAACACTGTCTGAATACTGTCTCAGGGACAGCTTGCTATGAGAGAAAACAGACGAAAACCCGACCCATATACCTAACATGTCCCAATACAATGGTCAGGCAGAGTCCAACAATTACTGACCACCACGCACCTGACTTCCATAACACTACCACACACGGATAAAAGGAGACACACAAGAGCACATTATGAGCGAGGCAAAGCACACAAGGAAACAGCAGTTCAAAGATGGCAGTTTAACATGAGGAGAAAGGTGACTAAACAGAAGGGGATCACAAGGAGGGAAGTGCCCTTGACATTTTCAACGAGGGACTGTTACTTTCACGAAACCTCGAGAAAAGAAAGCGTAATAAATAATAATAATAATAATTTGGCACTTATATAGCGCTACGAACCCTCCGGTATCTGAGTGCTGCTTATTATTACCCACAGTGTGGTGCTCATTTATCGACCTCGGAAGGATGAAAGGCTGAGTTTGGCCTTGCCAGAATTCGAACCTGCGTTAGCAGGCTCTGCACAGATGTCAAAGCGAGTGCTCTACTCGCTGTGCCACTTGACCGGCACAGATAAGACCAGGCAACCAGGCTGAAGAATCCTGAATTGTGTGTCGGAGCTACACGGGGGCCTCATGCGTCGATAATCAAGGCAGGGAGAATTACCTGCTGCCGTGGTACTGTCCTTGACTCCAACAACAAAGCAACACCAGTGAAATCAACATAGCTGGTGACTTGGGGGAGAATGATACCAGACCAGTTTGTGTTGAAGCCAAGGTTGCAAGCAGCAACATCGTACGGTGAGCGCTGAAACGAACAGTGTATGAAACGCATGTGATAACCAACAGGAGTAAAATTGAACAACAGATGAATGATTGAACTTTGAAACCAAGATATGATAGCTTTGACAGAGTGGTCAGGCACCGCGTGCATGCTCATTTGATGGTCTCTGTAAGGTATCCAACAGAGAGTTGACAAAGGTGAAAGAGTGGCAAAGAATTATGCATCGAAGTGGTCCTGCGACAGGTGAAGCAAAATCCTGTGCACATTCGAAAGTCTTTGATGTTGATACTGCCAAAATTGTTCATGACAAAGTAGATCAAGTTGGTCCCAGCCCGAACGAGGGAGATCAATTGAAAGCTTTTGGGTTAAAAGCAAGTTTGTTTTAGAGTGAATTAAATTGGTCCGTGCCTGGCGCAGGGAGACTGATTGAACATTGTGCTAAAAACAGATCTGAGCCCAGCTGAGGGGGATCCGAGGTGAACCGTGAATCACTCGAGAAATTGGATACATGAAAATCCTATGAGCATTGTGTTAGAGGGGATCTGAGCCCGGCTGAGGGGGATCCGAGGTGAATGGTGAATCACCTTAGAAATTGAGTATGTGTGAAATCCTAAGAGGAAAATAACATATTGTTTGTTTGTCGCATCAGGTCCTCTGCAAGAAGAGACTTTGAAAGGCAAAGAGACTTGGGCACAGGAGGCCCTGATGCTAATGTTTGAACTCTACCGTCATGCTGAAGAAGCCAGAGACTGTGCCAATCTCGAGTGTACCGCCTTGTCCCGTGCTGAAAATGTGGTGAAGGGTGGCAAACGGCCTGAATTTCCTGACACATAATTTCTTGAACACTTCTTTCTTTTACATAATATTGTTTCCCACACTATTTGTATTTCGAGGTAAGGATTGGCAATAGGTTTTTAGTATAGGCCCTTTTATTTTGGCAAGACACCACTAGGACTGTGTTATTATTTGATTGTCGTAGCTTGCTCCCATCTTTAGATTTATGAGTAGATAGATGTTTTTCAAACCCTTTTTGAAGTTCAATAAATGCCCTTGAACTGTGGTCACTTGTGCCTTTCTTACTATTGATACCATACCTTCCTTGTATGTGGTGTCAGTAAGTGGGATGTGACTCAATTGAGATACATTTTGGAACTCTAAAATTCCAGAAGCTTAGTCATAGAGCCTCAGATCCCTCTATCGCCACAAACGAATTTGTATGCTTTGACAAGCTACTATCCATCCAGGGAAAGGGGGAATGATTCCCACAGACTTAGTTTTGATAACCCCTCCTGGGTGTTATATAAGATTGGCTCCAAAATCTGTTCTGGCCTGGAAGTTTGGTCTAGATGTCCTAGCAGGCGTCATAGATCCTGACTTCCGGGGGGACATAAACATTCTCCTACAGAACCATGGCAAAATTCCATTTGAAGTACATTGTGGGAACAAAATTGCACAAGGAATTCTTGAAGAGCTCTATTTCCTCATTTTAGAGAGAGTGAACCGGAAGATACTGTGAGAGGTACCTTAGGCTTTGGGGAAGCTGATGAACCATCTACCACTGAAGCAAAAAGGGAAGAAGCACCTTCCCGACCTAGCCTCCGCCCAGCAAAATGATCCAGCACTCGCATAGGCTTTCTTGTAAGTGATTGCGGAAGGGGAAGGTTTAGAGAAGGGAAGTCCCTTTTTCTTCCTAATATAGAGATTACTGAACAGAAAGGAAATATCCACAGAAGGCCTAAGTAAAACTCAGTTAGTAATCCCCAAAACCCATTGGAAGATCGTACTAGAGAGTGCACATTCTCCTTTGACACGGGGACACTTAGGACAATCTAAGACCGAGGCGCACATACGTGGGAAGTTTTACAGGCCAGGTATCTATGCTGATATTAAGAACTTCATTCAGACATGTGAAATATATCAGAAAACCAGTACTCCTATTCTCTTGCTGCCCTCCTTTACCAATAATAGAAGTCCCTTTCTCAAGGATTGGGGTGGGTATCATTAAACTGTTAGAAACCTCTAGACTGGGTACCAAATATATCCTCGTAATCGTTGATTACGCTACCAGATACCCCGAGGCATTCACTAGCCGGAACAACACCACCCAGCAGATTTTAAAACGCCTATTACCATATTTTTCCAGGGTTGCTTTTCCTAAGGAAATAAACTCATGGATGAAATCAAGGAGTTGCTCGATATCGCCACCTTGAGAACCTCAGTTAACCACCCCCAAAAAGACAGATTGGTAGAAAGATTCAATGAAACACTCAAAATGACCCTATGAAAGTTGGTAGATAAGGACGTGAAGCACTGGGACGCATGATCCCCAGGGCCCTATTTACAGTAAGAAAAACCCCTCGGACTTCACTGCATTCTCTGCTTTCGAACTACTTTATGGTAGAGAAACTAGAGATGTCCTGGACATGCTCCGGAAGACCTGGGAAGAAAGAGAAGAGGTACCCATTCCCTTTTCGCAAACAGCTACCAGATTGCGAGGGCATATTAAACTTGTTCGAAATATAGTCTATACTCGTATTGGAAAAGCCCAAGCACAACAAAAGTCCACCTACGTCCAAAAGGTAATCTTAAGATCATTTTCAATAGGACAAAAGGTATTAGTTCTCTTACCTACCTCGGAAATCAAACCTGTCTCAAAGTGGCATGGGCCGTATTAAGTATTAGAACGAACAGGAACCTGTACCTATAAGGTAGCCCAACCTGACAGGAAACAAAAAAACATCTCTACCACGTAAATCTCTTAAGAGTGGAAGGAAAATCCTTCCGCCACCAATGCCACAAAACTATCTTGTTTGGTACCAGAAGAAATAGATAACTTTGAATTAATTCCCCAAGATCTATCTAGTGAACAACAAGAAGATTTAAAAGATTTAGTCACAACATTCCCCGATGTAGGGGAGGGGTGGCTAACTGTCATGCTGTGAGGACGTGTCTTATAACGGCTCCTGCCTGATCCTGGATTGATTAATAGAAAGCGGCACATAAAAGAAACATTCAGGGCTCAGAACGAGTGAAACGGTGGAGACAGCAGCTGAGTACAATCTGCGGTGCTTTCCTAGACCGAGACAGCGCAGGAAGACGAACACTCCAAGCTTTGATCGCCCAGAAGGAAGACAAGATGGCGGCTAGCAGTAAGTAACGGTGAAGCAGACCCCGCTGAGATAGATCTAATCGAGCTGGTGGTCGTGCGTGTGGAGAAGAGGAGCGTAGAGAACCCTCTCACCGGAAGGACGGAGGACAACGATAGGACTGGCAGACACAAGCGAGAAGTGCAGATCGCCAAGTACCCAGCAAGTGCATAGATGAGATGCATCGGAAGAGCAGCAGGATATCCCTCCGAGTCATGGCAGAAACACCAGCCCAGAATGAGCAGCAAGAGGTGGGGAGGGAGCGCACAGGGGAAGAAGCACAACAAGGCAAATGGTGAGCGGGGGACCAAGAGGCACTTGGAGGGCAAAAGTGGAAGAGAACCCTCGGGAGAGGCAATATTACGCAACAAAACCAAAGAAGGCTATATAGCAAGGCATGGTGGAGGGCACAGAGAAAAAAGGAGGCAGCACGGGAAACAGACAGTGAAAGAAGGCACGCAAAGACATAGGAAGCCACTAACCGCGGAATAAGCGGAAAGGGGGGAAAAATCTGCAAAAGACAAATAAGAGGAGAGCAATTCCCACACTAACAGACAAAATATGAGAGCAGACTGGACTACAGCACTGGTGTCCACATTGTAGAAGAACCACAGGAAGGGAGAAAGAGCAACACCTGTTGTGGACTGCACAAGCGAAGTGAGGTACAAGCACGCAAGGTGCTGAAGAACGGGAAGGTTTCACTGTTGAAAACCTAACCACACTTGGAACCAAGCAATTAGTGGCACGAGAAGAACCCAAACACCAAATGGCAACAAAAGGCAACAAAACAAAAGCAAAACAGATCCCCATGGAATCCTTCACTAAAGGACAAAACAGCCTGAAAGGTGGAATGCTAGTAGAATCGGCTGAAGCCTCAGGAGACTGGCTGGCAAGAGAGACCAGCAAATACTGGCAGCAATTGCAGCATTAAAGACAGTTTTGGAAGCTAAAATAGATGCAGTAATTGTGGATGTGGGACTGCTGAGACAAGACGTGCGTTCACTGGCTAAACGCACGGAACAACTGGAAGGGCAGGTTTAAGACAACACTAAGGAAGTGACACAAGCAACGGCGGATGTTAAAATTCTGCAACAAAAAGTAAAATTGCTGGAAGATGGAGCAGATTACGTAGAGGGGCGCAGTCGCAGGAACAACATTAGGATCCTGGGGCTGCCCAAAGGCATGGAGGAACTGACCCCACAAACTATGTTGAAAATCTGCTGTTACAAGAATTGGGACCAGGGAATCTCACACAGGTTATCACGGTAGAGCGCGTGCACCGATGCTGGCGTTCTAGAGAACAGGGGTACAATGCAAACAGCCTCGGCCAAACTAGCAATATACCCAGACAACACCTTCCAAGTGCAGAAACGGAGAGCCCTATTTGTATTTTTATTTATTTGTTTATATAGCGCTTTACACCAAAACGCTGCACAATTTAACAACTTGATACATAAAACAAATAACGGTAGAAGCAAATTACAATTATGAATCAGTCTAACAAAACAGTAAGAAGAGCAATTAAACTGAAGGGAATAGGGAGAGAGGTGCAGTAGGACTGTGAGGGAGGGGTGAGGAGGAGAAGGAGGAAAGGGAAAGGGTAAGAGTGGGGTGTGAGGGGAGGGAGATAATCAAGGGGAAAAGATGAAGGAGGAGAAGCGGGAAGGGGTTTCAAGGCGGGGAATGGAGAAGGTGAGATTTAAGGTAAGTGCGGAATGAGAATAAGGTAGGAATAGAGCGGATTGAGAGAGGTAAGGAGTTCCAGTGCAGGGGGGCTAGGGGCTGGAAGGAGCGGAAACGGGAGGGGCACAAGGGGACAGAGGTACGGTGAGAAGGAAGTGGTCAGCAGAACGAAGGGAACGGGAGGGAGTGTAGAAAGAGAGGAGGGAGGAGAGATAAGGGGGAGCAAGATCATGGAGATATTTAAAGACTAGGCTGAAAAAGTGAAATTTAAGTTGGGAGTGAAATGGAAGCCAGCCAAGGGAGGAAAGGAGAGCAGAGATGGAGTCACGGGAGGTAAGGAGACAGAGGGTACGGACGGCAGAATGGTAGATGGATTTGAGGGGGGCGAGATGAGAAGTAGGTAGTCAAAGAGTAAGGAGGAGCAGTAGAAGAGGCGAGAGAAGATAAGGGAAGAGATTAAAACTTTAGTAGCATGGAAGGTGAGAGAGGGGTGGACTTTCCGAATATTGAAGAGGTGGTAGTGACGGGCACGAGAAGTGACAGAGATATGGTGGGAGAAAGAGAGAGAGGAGTCAAAGTGAATGCCTAGGTTACTAGCATGGAGAGAGATAGGGAGATTAGTTAGAGGAAAGTGAATGAAAGGTGGAGGAGAGGGAGGGGGAAGAGAGTTGGAGGGGAAGAATACGACTTCAGTCTTGTCAGTGTTGAGGGAGAGAAAGCGGGAAGGCATCCAGTTCTTTATGGCAGTAAGACGGGAAGAGAGTTTCAGGTGGAGGTCAGTTGAGAAGGAAGAGAAAGAAAGGAAGAGTTGAGTGTCGTCAGCATGGAAATGCCAAACGAGGAGATAACAGGGGCAAGGAAGGAGGTGTAGAGTGAGAAAAGGAAAGGTCCAAGCCCCGAACCTTGAGGTATGCCGTACTCCAGAGGCTGGGATGGAGAGGACGGGGCTCCCGAAGAAACAGTAAAAGAGCGGGAGGAGAGGTAAGAGGATAGCCTGTTAAGAACAGGGCCTTTGAATACAAAGGAAGAAAGAGTGTTGAGAAGAAGGGGGTGATTGACAGTGTTGAAGGCAGCAGAGAGGTCAAGAAGAATAGGGACAGAGGATTGCTTAGAGTGTCGAGCAGAGAGGAGGGAGTTAAGGATGTGGGTAAGAGCAGTTTCAGGAGAGTGTTTAGGATGGAAGCCAGATTAAGAGGGGGGTAGGAGAGAGATTGGTGACAAAGGATGAGAGCTGAGAGTAGGCGAGGCGCTTGAGAAGCTTAGAGAGGAATGGAAGAAGAGAGATAGGATGGAAGTTAGAGGTGAGAAGGGGATCAGCAGAAGGTTTCTTCAAAATAGGGATGATAGTGGCATGCTTGAAAGCAGAGGGGAAGGTGGCTGAGGAAAGGCATGTGTTGATGAAGGAAGTTAAGTAGGGAATAAGAAGAGATTGGATCTTAGGGATAAGATGGGAAGGGAGAGGGTTGATTGGGGCGGACGTGGGGTGGGCCTTGGAAAGGAGGGTGGAGACGTCAGAGGGGGAGACAGGTGAGAAGTCAGACATGCAGGATGAGGGGGAGAGGAGGAAGGAGAGGAGGGGGAATACGAGGAGCAGTTGATTTTTTGCCGAAAGGCAAGAATCTTGGAGGAGAAGAAGTTAGCAAAGTCAGAGGGAGAAAGGGTAGAAGAGGGATCACGGGTAGGAGGGGAGAGAAGTCGAGAGAGAGTTTGGAAGATACAGCGAGGGTGGGAAGCTTGGGAGTGGAGAAGGTAAGAGTAGTAGGAGCGTTTAGCCGAGGCAAGACAAGAGTCGTAGAGAGAGTGGTAAGGGAAATATGAGGTTTGGTTGGAAAGTGAAGGAGACTTGAGCCAGAGTCTCTCAAGACGTCAGAGGAGACGCCGCATAGAGAGAAGTTGAGGAGTGAGCCACGGTTGAGAGGGTTTCTGGGTAGGACCGAAGAAAGAAAGGGGGTAAAGTTGATCAAGGGAGGAAGAGATAGAAGAGGAAAGAGTGTATAGTGCATCATTGGCTGACAGTGAAGAGAAATCTTGGAGAGAAGAAGAGCAAGTGTCGAAAAAGAGGGAAGGGTCAAAGTTGCGAAGGTCACGCCGTGAGAAGATGGAAGGAAAGGGCATACTAGAGGAGGGATGTGGAAGGGGAGTAAGGGAGAAGGAGAGTAAAGCATGATCAGAGAGATAGATAGGAAGAGTAGAGACAGGCGAAGAGGGATAGGAAGAATTGAAGATGAGGTCTAGAGTGGAGCCAGAGGAATGAGTAGGGGAAGAAGGAAGAAGGGAAAGAAGGTAGGAGTCAAGGGTGGAGAAAAGGCGTGAGGAAAGAGGGGGAGAAGGGAGGTGAAAATTTAAAGTCGCTGAGTACAGTTAGAGGAGAGGGGGAGGGAGAGATAAGCGAAAGGAGGTGCTCGAGGTCTTCATAGAAGGAAGAAAGAGGGCCAGGGGGGTCGATAGATGATTAGAAAGGAGATTGGGCGAGGAGAGGAGAAAGATTTGTAAAGAAATTCGAAGGAAGGGAAAGAAGGAAGAGATGGTGAGGAGGTAGAGGAAAGGTATTTAGGGTGGTAGAGGAGGCCAATATCTCCGCCACAGCCAGTAGCGCGAGAGATATGAGAGGAGGAGGAGGAGGTGGTTAGGGAAGCGGGGACAGAAGTGTTGTGGGGGGGATCCAGATTTCAGTTAGACATAGGAAATGAAGGTTGAGACGAAAGAACATGTCTAAAACGGCAGCGGTCTTGTTGCAGATGGATCTGGCGGTCCAGAGAGCAATGTTCATGAGACTGGAGTGATGAGCATTGGGGGGGTAAAGAAGATTAGGACGGTGAGAGAGGGTAGGTGTAGGACAGGAAGAGTGGGGGGATTGAAGAGGGGACGGGGCATGAGGAGGAGGGAAAAGGAGAGTAGAAGGGAAAGGTGGGGTGAGTGAAAGAGGGGGGGAAGGAAGTGAGGGTGGTGATCAAGAGTTTTGGCAGAACGCATAACAGAGGGGTCAGGTGAGACGAAGAGCTGAGATGATCGGCTGCTGTTGAGTCTTAAGATGGTGAGAACAGGGACCAACGTAGCAGATCCTAGTTGAGACCGTGCTGCTGTAGGAGAGTGAGGAGGCTCAGCCGCAGAGGCAGTTTGGTAGGTAGGAGGCAGAGAGTCGGGGCGCGCAAGGTCAGGAGAAGGCAGCGAGAAGTGGTTGGGCCCAAGCTGGGAAGGAGATGAGAAAAGGCTCAGTTTCAGAGACTGTGTGGTAGATGGCAGGCAAGGAGCAGGTAGTATTGGATGGGCCCAAGCTGGGAAGGAGGTGGGAAAAGGCTTCGCTGCAGAGACTGTGTGGCAGGTGGCAGGGAAGGAGAGGGTAGGGTAAGAGCTGCAGCAGTTTGCGTGTGCCTGGTTGAACCCGGTAGGAGGGGTGGGGATTTGGCAGCAGAGACTGTGTGGCAGGGGGAAGGCAAGAGCTAGGCAGGGCCGTTACTGTGGTCTTGGATGATCATGCTTTGATGAGGAAGCGGAAGGAGGACCAGCAGCAGGGAATGTGTAGCAGGTGGTAGACAAGTGTGGTTCTTGCAGGACCCGCGTTGAAGAGGAAGCGTGAGGAGGTCCAGTAGCAGGGACTTTGTGGCAGGTGGCTGGCAAGTGTTTGGCAGGAGGAGGTCCAGCAGCTGTCCCGACCCAGGAATAGGATGGTGGAGAGGGTCGGCGGGTGTCTCAGTCCGAGGAGGAGGGCAGGAAGCTTCACAGCAGTCTCAGTCCGTGGAGGAGGGCAGGAAGCTTCACCTCAGTCTCAGTTAGTGGAGGAGGGTAGGAAGCTTCACTGCAGACCAGAACGCCCGCCCCAGCGACCAAATGTGAAGAGGCCGCACTGGAGGCTGAGTAGGGAACCGCCAAAGGGGTGGCGGGGGAGCCGCCGACATGGCGGTGGGCACCGGCCTATCCGAGGAGTCAAGACAGGAGCGGGGGACAAGAAGCAGCGGCTCCTGCCGTTGTAAGTTGGAGGCCCTGCACCACAGAGGAGGGCCGAAAGATCAGCAGACAGGAGAGCATAAGCGGGCAGCTGGGTGGGAGGAGGCTGCACCGGGGGGCTAAGCTGGGAGTAGCCGACACTTAGCCCACAATGGCGCTGACGTGGACAGAGGCTCAGTCGTAGGCAGTCAAGGAGTCAAGACTGGACGAGGTGTAGAATGCAGCAACTCCTGCCATTGCCAGATGGGAGGCCCCTAGCAATCACGTCTGGATCAGGGTGCAGGAAGCAGCGCCTCCCGCCACAGCAAGATGGAAGCCCCGAGCAGCAGAGACGGACAGGAAGACGCAGAAATCCGGAGAGCCTGTACAGGCCCGTGCAGGATGCAGCAGCACCCGCCGATGCAGATGGAAGCTCCGGACTTGGAATGGAGGCTCCAGGCAGTATAGGCAGATGGAAGCCCCGGGCTTGGAATGGAGGCTCCAGGTAGTAGCGATCCGCCGTTGCAGATGAAAGCCCCGGACTTGGAATGGAGGCTACCGGCAGAAGAGGCAGGTGGAAGCCCCGGGCTTGGAATGGAGGCTCCAAGCGGTAGAGGCGGGCAGGAAGACACTGTAGTCCTGAGAGGCCGTGCAGGCCACTGAGCGGGAAGAGGCTGCACCAGGGGCATAGCTGGAAACTGCTGATAGGTGGCCCGCAGTGGCATGGGCGCAAGCAGCGGACCAGTCGCTGAGCCCAGTCGGGCGGCGAGCTAGAAGCGACGGCTCACGTCGCAGGACACAGAAGGCGGGCAGGCACAAAGGACCGGAAAGGTCTTGCCGACAACGGAGCAGGAGGAGGCTTCACCGAGGGGCCGAGCCAGGATCAGATGAAGGGAGATCCGATTCTGAATGAAATTGCTGTCGGAGAGGCCCCCGGGCTCATGAAGCAGGAGCGGAGAGAGATGGGATGAATAATTGCTGTTTTTATTGAATTATTTTATGAAAGATTCAGCCTGAAGTGAGGAGGCACTGGTTCAGGCAGCTGAGCTTCTGCGCCCCCTGCTGGTAAAATGGTAATTTATTGAAGTAAAGGAGGGATTGAGGAAAGCTGGTCTCAAATACATGTAAATATATCCAGTCTCACTGAAAGTGATACATAATGGTCGTACACTGCTCCTCGAAAACCCAGAAGAAGCACAAGACTGGATGGACAGCGCAAAAGTGCTGTCACCAGAAAGGGACTAAATGCAACACATGCTAAGGAAAAGAACAGGCTCAGCGAGACAAGACCTTAAGAAGATGACGATGGCCTGAATGAACAAGAATGGAGCAAGTTCTAAAGAGGCTGACATTAAGAACTGAATTGGAAAATCAAAGGAGATCAAGCCTGAAACTAAAACATAAAGGTTGACGTCCCTTAAAAGCGGCTTTAGAGCAAGAATGTATTTTGCAGAGACACAGTCTACAGAGTAGGAGTGTTGCTGGGCAGAGCGATGCTCCAACTTTCCAGCGCATTCAGTTAGGGTGCACTACAAGTACCCACCCGTTGGGCACGAAACGCCTGATCGGTTGACTGGGAGGGGAGGGAGCAGAAGTGGGAAAGCCTGAGCATGCATTGCATTGCCAGGTGGTTAATGTTGGAGAAGGGACAGTTGAGCACAGGTGTGGGGGGGCAGGAGTTATTAATTGGTTGAGGGGAAAAGCCAGAAAGAGTATCCATAAGTTCTATCACAAATGGAGTAATAAAGAGGAGAACACATATGCTGGTAGAGAGGCAACAAAAGAGAGCAATTAGGTATATACACATTGGCAGGTAGTATTAAAGTAATGACCCGGAATGTTCGAGGTCTAAATAACTACGTGAAGGGACACAGAATAATTACATACTTACGTAGGAATAAGATAGGAGTTGCCCTACTACAGGAGACGCATCTCAACAAAACCAGACAAGACAAGCTAGTCCAGAAATGGGGAGGTTTGGTAGTGGGGTCTACATATTCAGCTTATGCAAGGGCGGTTCTCATTTGGATAGCCCCGACAGTTCAACTGAAGATTCTACATACCAAACCATAACGCTACAACATTCTTCAGTTCCTTATATGCAAGATAAGGCCCGTACAGGAATGGAGAGCTAGTGTGGGGAGGTGACTTCAATTGCACACTAAATCCCAAAGTAGTCTGGTCAGATGCTAGGTACAGAAGACCTGCGCCGCCTGCAAATGTTTTGAATACCCTCCTACAATCTTTCAACCTTGTAGACGTATGGAGGACACTCCACCCATTAGTGAGGGATTACTCAAACCACTCCGCTCCGCGCAAAGTATATACAACACTAGATTACATGTTTACTGGGGAGGAACACATGAGGGAACTTGAAGAGGCAGAATACAAAGCAAGAGTATTGTCGGATCATGCCCCGTTAGAACTAAAGTGGGTCATTACGGTACCTAGAACGTCAATACCAATTTGGAGACTTTGCAGCAAGGCCCTATTACAGTGTTCAAAGAACATGTACGGAAACACACAGAGGAATTTTTTAAGATTAATGAGGGAAGCGTCAAAGCCGTAGGTACGATACGGGAGGCATATAAAGTGGTGAGCAGAGGGGAAATTATAGCTAAAGCAGGAGGGATACGTAAAGCTATTACCTCAGAATTATGCAGAATCGAACAAGAATGAACAGAGGTAGATAGGAAGAATAGTGCAGGACAAGACAACCTAGGCGAAGAAATCAAGTTAAAACAGGACTGTCTGATACAATGGGAGAGACTAGGCAAATTCCGCTATGCGAAACACTTAGAAAAGACACACGCCAATGGTGATAAACCAGGAAAACTGCTAGCATGGCTATACAAGAGCGATAGCAGCAACATGCCAATAACACTCAGTCTAGAATAAGGAGCGTAACAAGTGCAACATGCAGATGGAGGTGAACAGGTCATTCTATGAATATTACATAGCGCTATACGAAGATACTGGTGAAGCGCGAAACAGTGAATTACAGGAGGCACTGGACCGCATAACACTACCTCGACTAGAGATAGAGCAAGTGCAGATGTTAGAAGAGCCACTGATGGAAGAGGAGTTCAAGGCTGTAATCGGAGCACTGTCCTCAGGTAAGGCACCAAGCATGAACGGACTGCCTAGCGAATTCTATAAAGAATATGCAGACAGCCTAACGCCAGTTCTGCTGAAATTATATAATGAAGCATTTGAAATAGAGACGCTCCTAGAAAGCATGAGAGAAGAGATGATAGGACCTCTACCTAAGCCTAACAAAGAGGCAACAGATTGTGGCTCCTACAAGCTGCTGTCCCCATTAAACCACGACAACAAAATCCTTATGCCACTATTGGCGTACAGGCACAGGAGAATAATAACAGAGTTGATGCACCCGGACCAAACAGGATATGTCACAGGAAGAAACATTTCCTGTAACCATAGGAAGGTACACCACGTCATTAGCAATACCAAAGAAAGGGATGGGCACAGTGCAGTGGCCTCGTTAGACGCAACTAAGCCATTTGATTCAGTCCATTGGGATTGGCTCTACGTGACAATGGCGAAGCTAGGCTAGTATATGCAATGGATAAAACTGATGTATAACAAACCTATGGCTAGGGTCTGAACAGAGAACATCTTCTCAGATGGATGGGAATTGCAGAATGGAACCAGACAGGGCTGCCCACTATCCCAAATGCTTTATGTCATAGCAATGGAACCAATAGCAGCATTCCTCAGTCACAAATATCAAGAATCAGAAATTTAAAATAAATAGAGCGTAGTATACGGATGACATGCTGTTGTATTTACAAATCCCTGAGGAGAACCTACAACACGTATTAGATTTATAGGATAATTTTAGTCAGTTGTCCGGAATTACAATTAATAAGAAAAAATCCTGCTTATTCCCAGTAGCCAAACCTGCTGGAATAAGAAGAAACTACCCACACTAGTACTCCCATGGGAGACAGATACCTTCATATATCTAGACCTGGATATCTTCTACACCCCAAAACACGAGCAGACGCACAACACTGTAAAGGCACTAGTGGGATTAGGGAATTCAATTACATTTTTGGGGAAGTTGCCACTGTCGGTAATGCTGAAAATGGTAGCACTACCCAGAATACTGCATTGTTTTGGGAACATCCCCTACAACAATCCAAAACAATTCTTCACAAGGCTAGAAAAATAATGATTTCTGTGGCAAGGTGGAAGGCACGGGGTGGCACTGAACACCCTGCAGAGACCTTATGAAAGGGGAGGACTGAGAATCCCGAATTTTGAGCTGTATTATCTCGCACGCCAGTTACAGTATGTGGTAGGCTGGCTGGCAGATGAACCCACATTAGACACCGCGCTCCTACAGCCAGCGATGCAGCACGTACACCTGAAAGACCTATTATGGGAAACACTGCCAGAACCACAGGAATACCCATACCTGGTGAAACTGGGCATGTAAATGTGATGTAGAACCTGTAAAAAAACTCAAGATCAAAGATCTGATATCTTATGTATAATACCACTTTATGCCCTTTTGGCTGTGTTTCAAAATACATTTATCATTTCACATAACAAAATAGTTGTATTCACAAACACGTATAGCACTTCTGAAAAACTCAACTCATAATAATCAATTTACCTTATATTTTTACCACTACCACATGTGGTAATGTGAATTAACACCTGCAGTAAGATGAGTTTACCACCTGTTGGTAACACAATAATGAAAACACTGAAACAAACTGGTTCTTTCCTTTTGTGGCTTTATGGAAGGTTAAAATTCAGAAAATGAACAAACACATGCATTATGCTGTGCTATTTGTTTTACAATCATTTATACATGAACATGGATCAAATGCATTTCATTAGAGAACTACTTGCACACATTAAATAGCTTTTCCAGGAATAAGCTTCAATGACACATTGCTGCTGGCTGGCTAACACACAGTCATCTGTAATCTTGAATGTTTCTCTCACAATTCTTGGCAGCTATGCGCCTCTTGTCTTAACAAACGTTTGCTTCATAAATGGGAATCCACGTAACATATAGATTGTGAATTACTTTAAGAAAACAAACCTATTTCTATCTCACTACAGCCTGTAAAATGTTTCTCTTATACAGTACACGCTCCTCAATGTTCTGCATAATAATAGATCTGTTGGGGTCAGTGGATTCTCGGACCACAAAGATTAGAATAGCCCTTCACCGCTTCAGCTGGCGATATTCCCCCTTTTTCATCTACTGGACAGGGCAGGACAGGAGAATTCTTATCACGTCCACTCCCTTTTCGCCTGGAACGAACAAACCAGCCTTTCTGCTCCTGAAGTTTTATCCAAAATAAAATTCAAAACAATTAATTTGAATAGCAGACGACACATGTCTACTCCTTTGGCCTAGCATGTGTCTTTTAGCTAAAAAACTCAACCTGTTGCAATAATAATTCATGACCATTGATAGGGCGAGTCCTTACCTCCGACTGTCCCGCCACTCCCCGAGGAGGACAGAACTGAACTTTGTGAATAAAGGCAAGACTGAAATAAGGGCAACACATGGTGGTGCACCTGAATTTTTTTAAAATAATTAACCTGTGCGGTTCTTTGGTGTGATTAAAAAAAAAAACATTTTCCTACCTGTCAAAATTTCATGAGGACTGATATTTGTTGATTGAGAGGGCGTCGGTCTGAGAGCCATTAGTACCAATGGAAGCCACAAATCCCAGCTAGATACTGCTTCATCTACAACATTTTTCAACATGTGAACTATAGATCTGTTACACTGTTCCACTCCCCCTGAAGAGGAGGGCGGGTAAGAAATGTGTAGCTTCCTCTTCACACCCAGGATTTGCCACAGTTCTGTCATTAATGCACTAGTGAAATGACTTCCACGGTCTGATTCTTATTCTTTGAGGTAAACCAAATCTTGAAAAAATATGATTCACAAGTAAAGTAGCCGCAGTTTGCGCACTGCAGTCTGGAGCTGGAATGCACTCCACCCATTTAGACATTAAACAAATGACTTTTGGCATGTACCTGTTTCCCCTTGCTGATCTCCTCACATGCCCTACATAATCTACTAGCAAATCAGGCTATGGGAGTGTCAAACCCCTTGTCATTAATGGTGCTCTATGGGCTGGTGACGCAGGCTGAAACTGTGCACACACTACACACCCTTGGGTGTAGAGCTCAACATCTTGAGACATGTGTGGCCAATAGGCATAACCTTTTAAAATTTCCAAAGTCTTCTGTGAACCTCTGTGACCTGCAGTTATGGCATTGTGGGCCTGATGTAACATCAATCCCCGAAATGACAAAGGCACTACCCATTGGATTTGGCCTGTCACAGATTCTCTAATAATCAGTCCATCTTGTAACCAAATTCTCATTTTGTTTTTTAAGAACACCCTCAATTCCTCTTTCTCTTTGCAGCCCTCTTCAGTCTTTTCGATTTTGTTCTGCATGTAACACATGGTTGTAAAATGTGCCTAGAATAAGATCCTCCTTTTTGTTACGCTCACCTGGTCTCTGCGGGAACGTTGGGGCATGGTTGTAGCCCTCCCTGAACTTGGCTCCCCTGGATCACACTTCTTCCCCTGCTTCTGTAGTGTGGGCTGCTCTGGTTGCTGGCACTGCACCTGAGAGAATACGAGAGGCAGTGAGAATGCTGTGGTTGGACTGTGATTTCCCTCGAACCCTTC
Source organism: Ambystoma mexicanum (assembly GCF_040938575.1). Taxonomy (NCBI): domain Eukaryota; kingdom Metazoa; phylum Chordata; class Amphibia; order Caudata; family Ambystomatidae; genus Ambystoma; species Ambystoma mexicanum. The sequence continues at coordinate 162,388,442 of NC_090936.1, read as the reverse complement.
CTTCCAGAATGAGGTAGGCATGCGTTTACCCATATAGTCTCACCTGTTTTCTTATGAGGATGAGCTCTCCGTCCTGCTTCTCAACTGCAGGGGCACCTTTGATGGACCTAGTTGCTTCACTGGTCCGTGTGTGTGGCAGCCCAGACCGGCTGTGGCTGAACCACTTTGAAGGTAAGTGTTCTTAACAATGATTATTATCTGTATCCTTTTGCAATGTCTTTTTTCCATGATTATTGTCCGTAAACCCTGTAATGTCTTTCCTCTCCCCAATAGGTGTAAAAAAGGCCACGTGGAGTGGCGGTGTTTGGAGCGAGTCCAAATGGGTGCCAGAGGGGCTTACAAGGTTCCCAAATAGAAGGTAAATTGGGGTTTCAAGGTTGAGCGCAAGGATTATGTGTTGCGTGACCAAGCATAAGATATTTATGTAGTCTCTAACCTTGTTTGTCCCTTACTCTTGCACGGATGGCCTGGCGACGTTAGATGGGAGGCGGCTAGCCGAAGACCTGCCAGCGGTTACTGGATGGATGGATCTGTGAGGATGCTGGGCGAGAAGATTAGCTCCCGTGTAGTTAGACGCCCGGAACAGGTGAGGATGCGCCCCTACTCCGATGACAATCGGAATCAGGTAAGATGCGATGTGCTGCAGTCAATTGAATTGCACGAGTCAGGTAAGATGCGCTTCCGGCGATAGTGTTGCTGGAGTCAGGTAAACTGCACTTTGAGCAATGGTATTGCTGGAAGCAGGTGAAGCAGGTAAGGTGCGCACTGAAGATGAGGTGCCGGATTCAGGTAAGCTGCGCTTCAAGCGATGGTGTGGCTGGAGTCAAGTAAGGTGTGTGCTGAAGATGATGTACTGGAATCAGATGAGATGTGCGCTGAAGATGATGAACTGGAAAGAGGTAAGAGAGCTTCAGGCTGCAGTGAGCGTTACACTGTAAGAAGCAGACTAACGCGAAGCGTTTGCATGCGGGTGGGGCAGGCTTAAATAGCCTGGTCCCAACCATGCCCCTTTGGCTCCGCCTTGTGGACCCTTCTTGCCACTCCCAGAGACTGCTGCATGTGCACCCCAATGTTACCTAATGGCCACGCCTGGCCTGGATGCACGTGGCGAGCCTGCTGGGGAGGAAGTAACACATGCCCCAGACATAAAGTGTGCAGAACACACTTTCTCATGAGCCTGGCGCATTTGGACTCTTTAGACGATAAAGATAGTGGCCCTTGCTCTGTGACCATGACATCACTCCCCCTCAAGGCCCCTCTCACGGGCGTTCTTCTCCCTGGTCCTGGTTTGGCGGGATTGTCACAATGGAATTGTCTGATTAGTCGTGGGGCATGGACGAATTCAACAGGTTCCTATGTGCGGTCTTGGGGTCCACAACCCTCCCAGTCGATCAAGTAGTATAGTTTTGATCGCCCTATCTTGGAATCCAGAATACTTTGACTTAATATTCCGGTTCTCGTTCTATGATCTCAGGCTCAGGGGGTGTTTTAATCTGAGTATCTGGTTTCATTGGTTTCAGGAGAGAAACATGGAACACCGGATGGATCCGCATATTGGCTGGCAAATCCAATTTCATGGCAGCAGAGTAAAGATGGCTTTGAAGGGATAAGGTCCTAGGTACCTGGGACCGAAGGCTCAAGGTCACTTCAATGGAATATTCTTGGATGCCAACCATACTTTATCTCCGTCTTGGCAGTGCGCGGCCTCCCTCCTATGTCTGTCTGCAAACGTTTTCTGTTGTTCATTGGCTCTGATCTAGTTCTCGGTTGCTTCTTCAAGGGTTTGAGTTATGGTCTTATGTAATGGGGTATTGGTGGCATTTCTAGTTTGTCAAGTGGATCAAAGGAGGGCGTTCGAGGATGCCGGCCATGCATTGTGTAGAATGGGGTTTATCCGGTGCTAGTGTGGATAGAGTTATTATAGGCAAATTCGGTTAACCAGAGAATGCTTTTCCAGGATCCTTCAGTTTACTGCAACATACACCTCATGTATTGCTCCAGACTCTAATTGGTCCTTTCAGTTTGTCCATCGGTTTGAGGATGGTGACTCATGGATAATCGAAGATCAATTTGGGCTATCTTACAACACCTCTTCCCGAGAGCTGAGACGAATTGAGTTCCACGGTCTGAAATCAATACAGATGGGAAACCATGTAACTTGACAATTTGCTCCAAAAATACAGTGGCCAGAGCAGAGGCAGTGGGAAGCCCCTTTAGCGGAATAGAATGTGCCATCTTTGAGAATAAGTCTACTATTCCCAGGATTGTGTTAAACCCGTTGCAGGGTGGCAGATCGGTAATAAAGTCCATAGACAGCGTATGCCATGGTGCTGGTGGAACAGTTAACGGACACAGCAACCCAGCGGGATGTAACTTCTGGGATTTGAGCTGCGTGCAAACAACACGAGTCGCAAAAAATTGGGCAATTCTTTTCTCCAGGTTGGCCACCAATAGTTCTTTTGAATTTTGGCCTGAGTTTCAGCAATCCCAGGATGTCCTTCCACTAATGACTCGTGGTAGTTTGCTATCATTTTGTTTTGCATTTCCTTGTCCTGAATATATAGTCTTCCTGAAAATAGGGTAAGTTGTTTTTGATGGAGTACTGGTCTCCCTTAACCAACCACTCCTGTTGGGCTGTTTGGTCCATCCGAGATTGGAGATCGGTCTTCAAGTCTTCCCAGCAGGCGGTTGCAGCGATCTTATTTTGAATCCGTTCTTCAGGAATAATGGCCACTGGCTCAGATTGAAAGTTTCTTTGTCCTCACCCATGCGTGACAGAGCGTCTGCTTTTCCATTACGCGCTCCTGGTCTGTATAATGACAAAATCGAATTTGGCAAAGAAGAGAGCCCAGCTAAGCTGACGCGAAGATTGGGCCTTCGCAGTTTTCAAGTATTGTAGATTATGGTGATCTGTGATAACTGCGACCGTGTGTCTTGCCCCTAGTAGGAAGGGTCTCCAGGTTTTGAAGGCTCCTTTGATTGCTAGTAGTTCTTTGTCAGTGATTGCATAGTTCATTTCTAGGGCAGAAAACCTACGGGACCAAAATGCTATGGGATGTAACTGCCCAGTGTCTGGGTCCCTTTGTGATAATACTGCTCCCATGACCACGCTGGAGGCCTCTGTTTCAACCACATAAGGCAGGTCGGCGATGCCGAAGAACAGGTGTTGAGGTGAAGGCCCGTTTTAATTCCTGAAAGGTGTTTCCGCTTAGGGGGACCAGAAGAACTTTTTATTCTTTCTCAGTAAAGAGGTGATTGGATGGACTATCTGTGAAATCCTCGGGATAAACCGTCTATAAAAATTGGCAAATCTGAGCACACTTTGCACTCCTTTGGTAGTTGTTGGGGATGACCACTGAAAGATGGCATCCACTTTGCGTGTGTCCATGTGAACTCCTCGTGGGGTAAGCATGAAGCCCAAAAATTCAACTTCCGTGACATGGAAGAAGCATTTTTCCAATTTAGCAAACAGTCGATGCTGACAAAACTTTTCCAGAACTGCCTTTACATGGCCAACATGGTCTTCCTTGGACATTGAGTAGATAAGAATGTTGTCAATGTAAACGAGGACGCAGACGTCCAACAATTCTTGAAGCACATCGTTCATGAAGAATTGGAACGCCGCTGGTGCATTACATAACCCAAAGGGCATGACCTGATACTCGAAAATATTAACAATACACAATAATTGGACCACTGGGATAGGGAATAGCCAAATCAACACATTTATCATTTTACATATACCAATAATGCCACATATTAGATTCCAAAATCTTTTATTATAATATCAAAATATAAAATTCAATTGCTTAAAACAAATAAACACAGAATAATTCTTTTAATATTCAACTCATACTGATTCACCCCTACCATTCATTCACTCTTAGTATCCAAAACAAACAAATTGCACAAATCCTCCTGACCCAATTGGTCAGCAAAAAAACAATCTGCTTGCACTTATAAAAAAATGTCCTCCACCAAATGGTCTGATGGTACTGTCTGTGTACTCCTAGTCACACAGATCTCTCTGTCTACACGTGTCTCGGTTGTCTATAAGGACGTCATAAATCTCTGCCCACTTATTAGTGCACCTTTCGTCAGGACCAAATTAGGTAGCTTCTGTATCCCCATTTAAAACAAGTAGGCTGAGTTGCACCACCTAAAAGATAATACACAATATCAAGATCTAGAAACATATTGTACAGATATTCAACACAACAATTATACGAAATCCATGGCCATTCCCTCTTATTTGATTAATCACTCTCATTGTGAAGTAATGATTCTAAATAGTAATCATTGGGTCAACGTGTTTCTAGTGTTAAAGTTACAACACTGTAACCACGTTGTATGGATAAATCCTATTCACATCCCTACATGATAGTCAACGCCGTCTGACCCCACCAAGAATGCAAAAAAACTGCAAGATCTGCAGCTATAATTTCTTTCTCAGTATTAGTGTTCTACAATTTAGTACTATACTTACTCACTCAAAAAACGTCAAAGGCGCTTTTGATGAATCCCCAAAACATACTTACATATCCATATGCTATTTTAAAATTTCATTTTTAGAATTTTTGGATTTCCCAGAGTAATGATTCCAATAGTCTTTTCTGTATCTGCAAAAAGTGGTGCAATTATTGTGTATTGTTAATATATTGAGCCTGGAGGACCAGGGATTAAGACCAGGCACCACTTTTTGTTTTTAAATATATTAGTACAGCCTGTGGCTGTAGGGGCAATAAGATAACAGATTGAATCAATAAATAGAATGGAGGGTGTAAGCATGTATTCCTTCTCCGATGAGCACTATAAAAAAAGTTTTGGATGCTCAGCTCTATTAAGTAATGTGGTACCGACTGCTGGAAACAGTGGTGGTGTTGATGATTTAGAGAAAATTACCCAAAAACTGAAGAAATTAACACGGACGGAGCTCCATGGGAAGTTTATGCTTGAATATTTAAAGGCAGGAATTATTCCTGATGGATTACAGGTCAAAAACATTCCCCGAATATTTTTGGACAGCCCCAGATTCCAAAGAAATGTCAGTGGGGTTGGTAACAAATGTTTGCGTGATTGGATTATTTTGATTGTGGAAACAGCGGAGGAAGAGACAAAAAAACAGGGAGAAGAGCTGGCCGAATTGGAAAAATTGTTCCTAGACAATAAGACTATTAAGGATGCAAAAAAACAGCTAGAAGATCCAGAGGCTGAGATCAAAACATTCAAACAACTTAATTTGGTTAGAAAAGTTGCAAAACTACAAAAAGACATATCCAATTATAAAGAAGAGAGAACATATCCTTATTTGAGAGAGGGTTTCTTTGTGGATTTAGTAAGTGCTCAGTCAAATAGAAGGAATAATAGATATGTATCTTTTTCCAACACTCCGGGATCATCAAGTGGTTCAGATCCCTCCCTGAATATTCAAACGGGTCCCAATACAGGTGGTAGAGGGGCTCCATCCAACCAACAGGTTTTTTTTCGAGGCAATCAAAGGGGCTGACCAAGACAGGGGCAAGGTATAGGAATGCATACCAGGCAGTGGTACATGAACCAGTGAATGTTGACAAAATTCCTGTTTTCAATCTGTCAACAAAGACTTTGGGTGTAGTGGAATTGAGCCTTCTGTCTAAGGGGCTTTCTTTTGTACCTGTTGCAAAAGCGGACTGTTTTAACACGGACGTTGAATTACACAGATTATTCCGAAATATACGCTTGAAACACTACTTTGAAGTTTTTCTGCCAAACCAGAAGAGGAATGACCAGATGACTAACACTATTGAGGGTATTCCCAATGTCACAGGTTTGAAAATGAAATCGGGTTTAATCCTCCGCCCTATGCTTGCCCACCTGAGATTGAGACTTTTGAGAATAGAGTTACCAATGAAGTTTTGAAGGTTGTAAAGAAGAAAAATTATGCTCCGGATAATCTTACTAAAGATGAAAGGGAGGGTTTGAAGCAATTGTGCAACAGAAAGGAGATCACCATCAAGCCCGCAGATAAGGGAGGTGGTATAGTGATTCTTCCCACTCCTGATTATGATAAAGAATGCATGCGGTTATTAAGTGATGAGGGTTCTTATACTAAACTATGTCAAGACCCAACATTGAGACTTCAAGATGAAATCAAGGGGCTTACCACCCATGCTGAAAGAGAGTTATGGATAAGTGCGGAGGAAGGCCGTTTTCTCAGGAGTAACTATCCTAAGAAGGTGGCATTCTATATTCTCCCGAAGATCCATAAGAGCATGATTAATCCACCTGGGAGACCCATAGTAGCAGCCATTGACTCTCTGCTAGAACCCTTGTCAGTGTATGTGGAATTTTTTCTAAAACCCTTTGTGGTCACTATGCCATCATATGGGAAAGACTCGGGGGATATTATTAGAATTACACAAAATGTAGTGGTAGACACTGGGGATATTCTGGTCACAATGGATGTTGAGTCCCTATACACCTCCATTCCTCAGATGGAATGTCTTGAGGTGTTGGGGAATATTTTAAATAAAGATCTGTCTGAACCACATGTCCCCCCTACATAATCTATTCAGGAATGTGCATGGATTGCAATGACCGAAAATTTATTTTTGTATAAAGACTCACTGTATAAACAGCGGAGTAGAGTGAGTATGGGTGCAACATTTGCCACGGATGTTGCTAATTTATTTATGGCTGCTTTTGAAGAAAAGTATATTTTGGGTAGACATAGTTTGCTTAAACAACAAGGTGATCTGTGTGATGGTTTGCGAGCCTGGCACAGATACATCAATGATGTGTTCATAGTCTGGAGGGGGACGAGTGAGACATTAATACAATTTCATCAATGGTTGAACACTTGTGATAGCAATATCAGATTCACAATTGAGTGGCACCACACGCAAGTTCGTTTTCTGGATCTGTTGATTCAAAAATCTGGTGTTAATTTGCAAACTACTCTTTTTCCAAAAACCTACAGATAAAAACACTTCACTTCATTTTTCCAGTTTTCATCCAGTAGGTTTGCGCCAGAGTTTACTGTATGGTCAATTTCTACATATACATAGAAATTGTACTGCGAAAGAAGAGTTTAGCAAACATGCAGAAGGATTGTAAGAAAGAATTCTCCAGAGAGGGTATCCTAGAAAAATAGTTAAGGATAACCTTAAGAGAGCATTTAATACCAATAGAGAACAATGCTTGCAACCACGAGAAAAACAGAAATAGGAAAGGTTAGTTTGTGTCACCACATTTAATCCAGTAAGCAATGAAATTAAAAAGATTGTGAACCGGAATTGGGACCTAATAAAACAACCAGGGAGTTTGTAAAAAAAAAAAAACATTTTTGCCTTTAAGAAAAATCAGAACTTAAAGCAAAGATTGGTACACACTTACACAGATATTAACCATGAACAAACGGTACTTAATCAGTGGGGTCTACCACCCACAGTGGGTCTCCACAAATGTGGGAACTGTGTATCTTGTCCATTGACAGAAACACGCTATGAGTTTAATCATGGGATCATAAAATGGAAATTGAACTCTCATACTAACTGTCAAACTAAAAACATTATCTATATCATCAGATGTCCCTGTAATTTAATGTATGTAGGTAAAACAACGAGAGAGGTTAGACAGTGTACAGGGGAACACCGTAGTTGCATTCGCAACAGAGTAGTTGAGCACTTTATCCAAAACCATCATAATGATACATATCTTAAATGGTTTGTTCTGCAGAGTGTCAAATTGCAGAAGAGAGGCGGAGATATAGCAACAGTGTTGCATTAAATAGAACAACGGTGGATATACCGTTTGGATACAGTGAAATATGGATTATATATTTCCATGGAGTGGAATGCGCTAATCACTCACTGAGTTCCCTGTGGTTCTCAATATCCAAAGTCACAAATGGGGGCCCTGTACTTTGTTTGTCTATACTTTACTCATAAGTTACCCATGGGTAACTAGCTGTATAATACCCCATGATTATCCACATTTGTGACATATGTGGAGGAAACATACATTTATTGAAATACCCACGTTCGGTTCATGGCATGTGAATGGGGGTTAAACCATTGTAATTCTAATCAAGACATAGACGAGTTTTATTAGAGATGCCCTTGTCTTGAGATTAATTGGAGGAATATTACAAAATGCATCCCCTCATTGTGCACTTCACGCCCTAGATGTGGCGAGTTGCAACGGGATGTAGTGTGAAATTTATTCCTTGCCCTTTTTTGTGCCTAATGCGAGATACGGGACAAGAATAGTCCTTTCTTTAGCTCTATTAGATATGGAGAGGTGACCTATAGTAGAGTCCGCTTTCTATACCCATGATCTTTGGGTTAAAACGGACGTGTTAGTGATTCACGGCTGCTATTGGCATCACGCCGGAAGTTCAGTACGCGAGTTAGCCCGGAGAAAATATAAACCAAACGCTAAGGTAAGCGTGAGCGAGACGTGAATATTGCTTGACCGTGAGGGTGGTTCTTTGAATGGAATAATAAGTTGTGAACAAGAAGGTAACATCGGATGGGTTCTAATGTGGTTAATCGGTTTATATATAAATTTGACATATGAGAAGGGGCACGAGTAAGGGCATATGGGTTAATGCTTTGTACTAAATGAACCTGGATATAGAAACTGAGTCCATGGATATGATACGTGTCTTGCCCCTGGGTTAGCAGAATTTTACAACAAAGTTCCGGATGACAAACCCAGCATGGATCTAAATAGGGAGATTGAGTTTTGAACTCGAAAAAAAGAATAGAGACTGGGGGTGGAGGTTAAGGTGAATTCCATCTACCAGTATAAAAACAAGAAGAGCCGAGGGGAGGAGAGATGCATAATAGGATGGGCCAAGTGGATGACAAAATTATCAATTTTTTCTTTCTCATTTTTGATTCATTGCAGAGATACAGTAGTACAGAAAAGACTATTGGAATCATTACTCTGGGAAATCCCAAAATTCTAAAAATGAAATTTGAAAATAGCATATGGAGATGTAAGTATGTTAGCAGATCTAGTAGCGGGTGAATCTCCTAGGTCCTAAGAACGTCCTAATATTCTAATATAGTTTTCCTATTATAGGAAGTGGATCTGAATCATCTGAGGATCTATTCAAACAAGATATGGCCTGGAGATTGAAGAACCTCCTTTAAAGAAGGAAAGGATATGTTTTGAGGATTCATCAAAAGCGCCTTTGATGTTTTTTGAGTTAAGTATAGTGCTAAATTGTAGAACACTAAATCAAAAAGAAATTATAGCTGCAGATCCTGCTGTTTTTTTGCATTCTTGGTGGGGTCAGACAGTGGTGACTATCTTGTGGGGATGTGAATAGGATTTATCCATAAAACAACGTGGTTACAGTGTTATGAAATATCATTAAAAACACATTCACCCAATGATTACTATTTAGAATCATTACTTCACAATGAGAGTGATTAATCAAATAAGAGGGAATGGCCATGGATTTGGTATAATTGTTGTGTTGAATATCTGTACAATATGTTTCTAGATCTTGATATTGTGTATTATCTTTTAGGTGGTGTAATTCAGCCTACTTGTTTTAAATGGGGATAAAGAAGCTCCCTAATTTGGTCCTGACGAAGGTTGCACTAATAAGTGGGCAGAGATATATGACGTCCTTATAGACAACCGAAACACGTGTAGACAGAGAGATCTGTGTGACTAGGAGTACACAGACAGTACCATCAGACCATTTGGTGGAGGACATTTTTTTATAAGTGCAAGAAGATAGATTTTTCGCTGACCAATTGGGTCAGGAAGATTTGTGCGATTTGTTTGTTTTGGATACTAAGAGTGAATGAATGGTAGGAGTGAATCAGTATGAGTGGAATATTAAAAGAGTTATTCTGTGTTTGTTTTAAGCAATTGAATTTTATATTTTGATATTATAATAAAATATTTTGGAATCGAATATGTGGCATTTATTGGTATATGTAAAAAGATAAATGTGTTGATTTGGCTATTTCCTATCCCAGTGGTCCAATTATTGTATATTGTTAATATATTGACCCTGGGGGACCAGGGATTAAGACCAGGCACCCCTTTTGTTTTGACTGATACTCAAAAAGCCCATATTTGGTTCGGAGTGCTGTCTTCCACTCGTCTCCCTTTTTAACTCTCACAAGGTGATAGGCTCCTCGTAGGTCCAGTTATGTGTAGATTTGAGCATTCTTCACCTGATCAAGCAGCTCTGGGATGAGTGGCAGAGGATATCTGCTCTTAACTGTGATTTGGTTCAGTGTTCTATAATCTATACAAGTTCTGAGGTCGCCCTCCTTGGGTACGAAAAAGAGAGCAGAGGAGGCAGGAGACTTAGACGAGCAGAGGAATCAGTTGGCTAGGTACTGATCTAGGTAAGTCTTCAGATGGTGATTTTCTCGCTCAGGTAGAGCGTAAATTCGACTGCAGGGAATTTGTGCTTCAGGGACCAGATCGATCTGGCAGTCATAAGGTCTATGTGGAAGCTGGGTGTTTGCTTGCTCCTTTTGGACCACATCCAGATAACCCAGGTATTCAGGGGGTAGGGAACCAGAGAGTCCCAGGATAGGTTTCGTCTTGAGTTTCAGGCTCTTCACGCCTTTGTGGTAGCAACTCTTGGCGCATTCTTGAGGAAAGGTCAGCACCCGTGTTCGCCAGTCAATCCTGGGGTTATGGGCTTCTAGCCATGACATTCCTAAGATCATCTGGAACTGGGGAGCCCCGATAAGATTGAAAGAAATGTCTTCCCGATAACCATCCTGACACATCAGCATGACTTTGTTGGTATGTTGCGTCACTGGGCCGGATGACAGCTGAGAACGATCCACTGCTGTGACGTTTTCTGATTGTAGCTTTTGCTGGAGGGGAAGGCCTATTCGTGCAGCCAGATCTTGATCGATATAATCTCCCACTGCTCCACTATCAATATATGCTTCCAAGGCATGCACCTTTGATGGTTGTTGGTGGTGGACCAAGAGTACCGGGATGACCAGGTGTGAGGTCTGTACAGCTGTCTTCATTTCACTCGACAAGTGGACCCCTACGCTTGTCGGGCGATGGAGTTTTCCGGGTTTTGTTCTTTCTCTTTGTTGCCCCTACTATTTTCTTGAGGGGGTTTATCGGGCATTCCCGGAGGAAATGTCCTGCTCTTCCGCAGTATAAACAGAGTTGTGTTTGTCTCCTTTTTTTCTCTCCCCGCCTTGGAGATAGTTGCCCGTAATCCCCCAATCTGCATGGGCTCGGTTGGCTCATGGGCTTTGACTTGGTTGTCCCGGGGTCGCATTTAGACCGACCTCCCTTCAGTTCTTGTGCGGTCCATTTTTCGGTCCTGCAACCTATGGTTCAGTTGTACCGTCAGGTTGATGTACTCCACACAACACTCAGGAGGGTTGACCACTTGGGCTAGCATATCCTTTAGTTCACCACGCAATCCCCGATAAAATAGTGTGGTCCTCCTTTCTTCTGGCCAATTTGTCTGTGCTATGAGACGATTAAAGGTGGCAATATAAGTCAGCAGGTCATGGTTTCCCTGTCTGAGGGACAATCGTTTGTTATCCAGGGCTTGTCCTTGGGTGTGCCTAGCAAACAATTTTTCCAATTCCCGTTGGAATTCTCTAAAGTTTCTCTGTATTGGATCATCCGGATTTACTAACGGTATGGACCAGTCCGCTGCGCTGCCTCTCAAGTATGAAAGTACAAAGGCGACTCTAGCGCAATCGTTAGGGAAGGCCCCAGCATGGCACAAAAAGTGAAGGCGACATTGGTTCATGTATATGGCATACTTGTTAGGATCGCCTGTAAAACGTTCGGGCGGGGCCAGTGGTACTGATTATTGTCCGTAACCCTTGTAATGTCTTTCCTCTCCCCAATAGGTGTGAAAAAGGCCACGCAGAGTCGCAGTGTTTGGAGCGAGTCCAAATGGGTGTCAGAGGGGTTTACAAAATTTCCAAATAGAAGGTAAGTTGGGGTTTCAAGGTTGAGCGCAAGGATTATGTGTTGCACGACCAAGCGTAAGATATTTATGTAGTATATAAGCTTGTGTCCTTTTCTCTTGCAGGGATAGCCTGGCGACGTTAGACTGGAGGCGGCTATCCGAAGACCTGCCAGCGGTTACTGGATGGATGGATCCCTGAGGATGCTGGGCGAGAAGAAGAGCTCCCGTGTAGTTAGACGCCCAGAACAGGTGAGGATGCGCCTCGACTCCGATGACAATGGGAATCGGGTAAAATGCGATGCGCTGCAAGCGATGGAATTGCAGGAGTCGGGTAAGATGCGCTTCTGCCGATGGTGTTGCTGGCATCAGGTAAGCTGCGCTTCGAGCGATGGTATTGCTGGAAGAAGGTTAGGTGCACGCTGAAGATGAGGTGCCGGGCTGCGTTTCAAGTGATGGTGTGGCTGGAGTAAGGTAAGGTGCGCGCTGAAGATGATATACTGGAATCAGGTAAGAGATCTTGCATGCAGGTGGGGCAGGCTTAAATAGCCCGGTCCCAACCATGCCTCTTTGGCTCCTCCTTGTGGCCCACCTTGCAACTCCCAGAGACTGCTGCACATGCACCCCAATGTTTCCCAATGGCCACGCCCGGCTTGGATACACATGGGGAGCCTGCTGGGGACGAAGTAACACGTGCCCCAGATATAAAGTGTTCAGAGCACACTTTCTCATGAGCCTGGCACCAAAGGCGCCAGGACTGGGTCCATTTGGCCCCTTTAGACGATAAAGATAGTGGCCCTTGCCTTGTGACCATGACACTTTTGTGCCGTAATCAAGTCTTGATCTGGAGTATCAAAACTCCATTGTGCCACAGGATGTTCAACTGTTTTCGGAGTTTTGAAGCGTGTTATCGCATCCACCTGTATCTCACCAAGCAGGGGTTAAATAGAAAATAATTCCCCCATTACAGCTCCAATTTTACCTAATTGATCTGCCTTATCATTTCCGTTCTTATCCTCACCTGGTGTTTTCAAATAACCACGTATTGTTCTCCAATAGATTATCAGGTCATTTTCTGACACAATTTTGTCCATAGCTTGAATCATTTTACAATATTTAAGTGAGTTCTTGTCATATGTGAGCATGCCTTTCACCTGCCAGCCATGTAAATGCTCCACAAAACTATTTTGCGCATAATCAGAATCGGTGACTAAAACTATTTATTTGGGTCTATTTTCTACTGCTGTGGATATTTCCTTATAAATGGTGGGCAATTCTTCCAATTGACTGCTTTTGGGGCCTATCCTCATGCTTACTCTTGCAATGCCTTCACATTTAATTCACACATTTCTTATTCCTACCAAAAGTTCTTTTCAGCATCATTTTCTACGTGGTATCCACATCCATCTACATACACAGTTGGTAAATTCATACATGTTTATTTGTTGAAAGCCTTGTGTTGGGATTAAACAAATTCATTTTAACTTGTCTCTAGCTTTGTGTCATCAGGCGCACAGACAGCTGCACAATCATGCAACTCTGATGGCCCCTGGGCAACTGGGCTCTTTTTATTTTGTCCATATCTCACTTCTACTGGAAATCTCTGAAGCGCTAATGTCCATGAGGTGATTATTGACTGGGCCAAATTCCCTAATCTGATCCTCTTACTTTGCAAAAATTGCAGAGGCTGGTGATTTTTTTCAACAATCACCTGCTCCCCTTTAATTATGCGACGGAAATGTAATGCCTAGACAGTGGTCAGAAGCGCTTTTTCACATTCACTAAATCTGGCCTCTACCTGTGACAATGCCTTGCTAGCATATGCAATGATTTTGTTATTTACATCATGTCTCTGATATAACACAGCTGACATACATTAATCTGTAAATCCTATGTCTACAAAGAAATCCTGGTTTTTCATTGGATATGCCAAACCTGGTGCTTTCCTTAGACACCCTTTAAGCATGGCCACTGCCTCACCTTGTTCCTTTTCCCATTTCCAGAGTACACCCTGCTTCAATAATCTCATCAAAGGTTATGTAATCTCTGCATAATTTTCAATAAACTTTCTGTTGTAACTTGTCATTCCTAACAAACTCTTTAAACTTTTTAAGTTAGTGGGATCTTTTAGTTTCTGAATCGCTTCTACCTTTGACTTTTGCAGGTTTAATCCATGTTCTGTCACTTCCTGGCCTAGGAGGTTTACCCTTTTTCTGCACCAATGTGTTTTCTGTAAAGATACCTTTGCCCCAGCCTTCTGTAGCTGACTGAGTGCATGTCTAATCTCATTGAAATGGATTTTCAAATCTTCATTTTTGATTAACACATCATCCACATAAACTATTTTTCTTCTTTCAGCTGCATCCGGGAGAGCCTTGCTCAGGAATATCCCAAACTCACTCCCACTATTGACATATCCAAAAGGGGTCCGGGACCATGCAAAATGTGATTTGGCAAATGAAAATGCAAATACATTTTGAATGTCTTCAGCTAGTGGCACACAACAGTATCCAGCTGTAAGATCTAAGGTGGGGGTAGCTTTGACCTGTGAACCGGTGCAAGGCCCTGATCAATAAATGGAGGGGGCCACCTTGAAATAGGTACCTTTTTGTTTAATTCTCGTAAATCTGCAAACAAGCGCCATTGGCCATTGCGTTTTAGCACACCTAATATAGAAGTATTGCATGTACTATGAATAGGCCTAATAAGTCCTCTAGATTCTAAATTTTGGATTATTTCAGCCAGGGACTCCAGACAGGCCAAGGGCAACCTTTATTGTCACACAAATACTGGCTCCCTACCGTGTCCTTCTGGTAGTGGGGCAACATGCAAATCGGTCAGCCGATAGTCATAGGCATCTTTTTCTTCTTCATTTGTGCAAGCATCTGCAGCTAGAATCTGCTCCTCTACCAAAACTCTGGTACATCCTCCAAATAAGGAACCTCTGTACTTTTCTCTAACTGTGTGGCAGTGTCTCTTTGGAGAGTTGCTTGCCTCAAATGTTTTGGAATATTGACCTCCACTTCAATATGCTGCTTTTCGCTCTTAGATTCACCTAATTCGTATAGGATATTATCATCCTGATGACAGCATACCATTTCACTTGGCTCATAAGGGTACACAGACTGAACTTTAAAGATTCCCTTTGGCTTAGACTCCAATAATTTTGGTAATTCACCCTGTGCTGCCACATAGCTTTCAGGGATGTTCCTGGTCAGTAGGTTTACTGAAATCAGCAGTGTAGTAAGTTATCTGTACTGCCATTCCTATTGCTGAATTATCTTCCAAATGAATGTCTTGACACCCTTTATTGTCCGCTAGGATTTGAATGGGTCCATTCCCAATCTCTATCAGTGGTGTATATTCACATTCTAACCCTTGTTGCTTTATGGATACATTTAGGCATACAAATGCATCAGAATCTTTTATCTGTCGTCCCTTCCTGTGGTGTTTTAATGCTAGTGTAAATTGTCTGGTAAATGCGGGAATGGTAACATCCTTTTTCACTTGAAGCTCAGTTGCATATGGCGTCATTTGGGCACAATGGTAAGCTTGTCTCTTGTCATTCAGGTGCAGCTCCACCCAATCTGGACCAGACCTTTTGATTTAGAAAGTCTAATACCATACACATTCTGTGCATAATGTTGTTTCCCAAATAGAATTTGTATTGTGTTCCGCTCACGACCCACACATTGTGATGAATGCTCTTAGAGCCAATTGTAATCTTTAACATGCATCTTCCTACAATTGTTTGTCCCAACTCGGAGTCATCTAGGCCAAAGATGTATTGGTTCTTTATTTTAAACTTTGGGATCTCCAATGAAACTCCTTTCATGCTCAAGCGCCAAAGTGGCTTCAATCATTTTAGAATGCCCATTCACAAGATTAGGGATCCATGGCTGCCCTTCTCCCATGTGTATTTCTGCAATTGTTGAAATGCGTTTTTCCTGATTTAACTCTGGAGTAATATTTGGTTTGTATTTTTCTTCATTTCGATAAAGACGCAAGGTGTTTTCATCTATTTCTGTTTGCCAGTTTTTCTTAGGATCCAAATGAATGTCCAAAGTTTGCTTCTCTTTCCTCACATTTCATCCTGACACATGAGAATGACAGTGAGTATAGACACGCAGCCATTCTAAAAATATACTTCCACCGCACTTTCTGATTTAGCAATGGTGTGGCATTCTTTTACACTGTTTCTTTGGGTCATTATTTCCTTAGGTTTTAATGGTTTTTTAGCTAAGGACCACAATACCCAATTTACCTCATCAATGAGGGGCGATAATCTCCTTAGGGAATTTGTCCCTATGAGAAAGGATATTTCATGAATAGGTGTGACCAATACGTCCTGTCTCTTCTGATGCTTCTCTATCTTTATGTCAACCTCTATGACACCTTCGATAGGTATTTCTTCCCCATTGAAATTGTGCATGGATCCTTCACTTTGCCTCACCTTTACATGATTTTGTGGGTATCTCCCTCCATTGATACCTTTCACCACTTCTTTTGACATGATTGTTGCTTGGGCACCAGTGTCAGTCATTGCAAATGCATTACATCTATCTTCAATAGTGATAGGAGCATACAGGGTCGGACAGGGACAAGAAATAGGCCCGGTCACCCCAAAAAAAGTGGGCCACCCCTCTCCTCACGTCCCTTGATCTCTGATGACATCACCGGAAGTGATATCATTTGACCCCAAAGTGACATCCCGGGAAGCGATGAAACACAACCTTTCACCCCTTGACAAAACAGGAAGTGGCATCAAATAGCATTGTTCCTAAGTACACTAAAGTACTGTGAATACAAGCAGACGTTCAAGGCCAAATGATAATATGTTATTGTATAGCACTTACGCTTAAGCTCTTTTTTATAGAACAAATATGCACACAATATCACCGAACCTGTGTTGGTACTAATTTATCGACCTAAGAAAGGAGAAAGGCTTTTGGAAAAAAAATAATTAAATTTTATTTTCTTCCAAATCGGCCCAGGCATGGCCAGAAACCAGCCCCCACTCCCCAGGGAAGGATTTCGGCCCAGCCACGGGCCGCAAGGCGGAGGGGCCAATCCGATCCTGGGAGCATAGTACCTATCCTCAACCTCCTCTAGTACGCATACAAAATGTGAATTTATACTAATTTCAGGACTTACTTTTCTTAGCTCTTTTTTTACTTTTTGCTAGTCAAATGGGCATATGAAATGACATTTTACCCTCCTTTTTGCCCACTTCATTTTGAATTTCTTTGTCTATTTTCCTGGGCTCAGAACCCATTTGGAGTGTAGCCACTGACTTGGGACCACTAGTGTTCACACCCCCAGTTCTCATTGCGCCTTTCCCACTGTCTCGGTCCTCTCTACTTACTTCCACATTGCAACCTATTGGCTGTGTATTTTCACAAGTGGCATGTCATTTTTTGGTGTATAACACTTATCTGCATTTTGTATGGAGCCTGCCATTTCTGTCCCTTGGAACATTTGTGGCTCAAAATACTCCTCAAGTGACAGACCTGCACCAGCCTTTTGGTCAATTGTTTCCTCCGTCGGGGTATCAACAGTATTTTGATTATCAAGTGAGGATAATCTATCTGTTGAACCTAATTCTTCATTTTGTGTTTAATTTTCACATTGGATATTCCTTTTAAATCTGCTTCTCTGTTCTTTCAGTTTTTCTTGTTTATTTTCCCTTTTTTGCTCCTCATCTTTACACACCTGAATGGCCTGATTCAGCTCCCTTCTTGTGCGTGTTCTAATTTCCTGTCTCACTTTCATTTGTTTGTTTTCTTCTCTTTAAATCGGCAAGCAATTCAGTATTTTTATTCAAAGGCGATACATGGGAATCTGTTTTCATCATGACAAAGGTGATTAGCTAGTCACTTGTTGCTACGTACACAATCACTCCTATGACCTTCTGCCCCTTCACTTGGCTTTTGCTTTTGAACTGCACATAATTGCCCTATCTGTTCAGACAACATTTTGACATAGCATTGAAACCTGTCCATGTTTCTAAATTCCTCCATTTGTGGTTTGGGTCAGTAATGATTAAATTCACCCTGATAAGGCCTGTTCTGATATGTTTCAGGAAATTGATATCTATTTGTGTTACCTCTGAATTCATTTGACACATGAGTTGTAGTGACCATCCTTTGATCATGGGGTGGGGACTGATTATATTGTCGTGGTGCATAATTCACATTTTGTCTTTCATTGTGTGGGAACTGTTCCCTATCCTATGCTGATTTCCATTTTTAAAGAATATATCCACATATCCTGGTCTTTCTTGGTGGCCATATACCATTGTATTAGGGTCAAATCTACCCTTGGCCCCTAGTGTCTGATATGGGCCATTGCACATTTGGTTTTGTTTATCATTTAGGCCTGGCGTACCATGGTGAAATTCCACTCTGGGATTACTACCAAGGTATCTAGGACAAATGTAAGAACTTCTGTCACTGGGATCAATGGATTGGAATATATGAGTTTGGGGTCATGTCCTCTGTGGAGCTACGCCCCTTTGATTAGGTGTCATGTCATTCTTTGGCTGCATTTGGGCTGATTCTAGCAGCATCTTTACTGCCTTTACCTCCAAAATCGCTGGTGTGGATTACATGGTACATTCTGGTATGTATCATGTTGTCGCTCATTCCTGTTCTCTTGTGGGCAAGAACATGTTTGAGTATGTGCAGGTGATTCAGACCCTAGCATTGGGTTACAACCAGGTCTGGCCATGTGGACAGCTGCTGGTACATTTCCTTGGCTAGGGCTGTGATTGAGTTCAGCTCCAGCGACTGTAGTACCCTGTCACTTTTCCTGAGATTTAAGATGAAATATTTGCTGTTCCAGGTGCTTGCACTGTCCATGAAGCTGTTCTGCTTCATGACAGAGAACAGAATTCTCATCCCTAACCTTATTGATGTTGCCTGCAATTCATTGATCTGTGTCTGACAATGATCAAGTGCTTTAGCTTTTCTTTCATTTTCATCCAGTAATTTAAATATCTCCTATTCCATAGCATGGGATTCCTTATCTTTCTCCCTGTTATCTTCTCTAAGGGTTTGAATTTCAGAAATTGCAAAATCTTTTTCTTGCCTTATATCATCCAATATTGTTTTTAAATGGGTTAGTTCCTGCTCACTCTCATTAAGTTGTTTCTCTCTCTGAGCCAATTGAGTAGCAAGGTCGCTACATTTGGCTTGCAGCTCTGTGTCTAGCGCTCTCTGCTTTAATTCTGCTTTCAATTGCTGCACCTGATCACATTCATTGTCCAAACTGCACTATAATTTGCTAATGACCCCACTGTCTTTCCCTTGCACCTGTATGGATCTGTATAGCAGAAACCAAAGTTTTGCACACAGTCTGATGATTCAATTCTTCTCCTCCATGCGTTTCGGGCGCTAGGTACAGTCTAAGGAGATGCACATGCACAATACTTCTTGCATCAAAAATACTTTCAAAGCCTCTTTTTCCACTTCTGTGCTAATCCTACTTTTGCATGTTGTCAAATTTTCAGATGTCCAGTTTGCATGAGCATAAAGCTTCACCGCGAGGTAATCTGATAATTCAGAAAATTCAGCCTAAATCTAGGACATGGCGGCACTATTGCCATTAACACTATAACAGGAGTCAAGTTAGCACACAGTACTGCTCTACCTCACAGGTCTAATTCTGACAATTAGTGCAAGGCCACGGCCAGTAATTATTTTACTGTTTCCCGGCCAATGTACCAAGATGTGAGAGATTTATTTAGTTTTGTTATATTGTGTATATTTTTGTTATCTCATGGTATTTCTGTGGTATACCGCTATTATGGTAATTTGTTAGCTCTTGGTAATATATTGTGGTAACCTTATTGGGGTATCTTTTTAGTGATGAGACTCATTTCATAACACTGCCTAATAATAATTTTACCTGGGTCACTAACGGTAAGCAAGTACTGGACGTAGTACACTCTTATCTGCTTGCAGTATCATATGTACAATAACACCTTATGCCATTTTGGCTGCATTTCAAAATACATTTATCATTTCACATCTCAAAATAGTTGTATTCACAAACACAGACACACACACACATAGCACTTCTGAAAAACTCAACTCACAATAATCAATTTACCTTATATTTTACCACATGTGGAAATGCAGATGTGTTTACTACCTGTTGAACCTCAGTCTATGTGCCAATACAATAATTTAGACACATAATGAGAAAACTGAAGCTAACAGTTTGTTTTCCTTTTGTGGCTTTATCGAAGCTTAAAAGTCAGAAAATGAACAAACATGTGCATTAGGCTGTGTTTTGTTTTTGTTTTACAGTAATTTATACTTGAACATGGATAAAATGCATTTCATTAGAGAGCTCGCACACATTAAATAGTTTTTCTAGTAATAAGCTTCAACTACACATTTGTTGCTGGCTGGCTGGCTAACGCACAGTCATCTGTAACCTTGAATGTTTCTCTCACAATCTTGGCAGCTATGAACCTCTTGTCTTAACAAAAGATTGCTACATAAATGGGAATCTGCGTGAATTATAGATTGTGAATTACTTTAAGAAAAGAAAACAAACATATTTCTATCTCACAACCGCCTGTAAAATATTTCTCTCATACATTACATGCTCCTCAATTTACTGCATAATTACCTAGAATTGTTGTTGGGGTCAGTTGATTCTCGGGCCACAAAGATTAGGATAACCTTTCACTGCCTCAGCTAGCGATATTCCCCCTTTTTCGTCTACTGGACAGGATGGGACAGGAGAATTCTTATCACGTCCACTCTTTTTGCCTGGAACAAACGAGACAGCCTTTCTGCTCCCAAAATCAACCAGAGGAAAAGAGCACCTGGAGCCAGCCCTGTACCAGTCCTTCTGCTTCCTTTGCCAGTAAGTGAGCGAATGACCCAGCCCTCTCTGCTGCAAGCCTTTTTCTAAAAACTATGTGTCATTCAAAGAAACCTCCCCTTGACAAACCAGCTCATTAAATAGCACGTGATTTTCTTTGTGCCTTTGACCAAGGTTCAAGCTGCAGGGCTGAAGGAAAACGTTACATTCATCCGTCGCAATTTCCTCCTTCACTACAAATGAACAATGGAGGCAGTTTAAATAAATCAACTCGCACCTAAATCTGCAAAACAAATCTAATTCCACATTTCCTATACTTCCACCACCCATAAGCAATGGACTAAATTGCATTGAATTTTAGCAAGGGAATCGGTTATGGGTCCGGTGATGTTAGTAGGATTAATATGTTAATTTTATTTTTCATTGTGTTTAGTCCATGACTGTGGTGTGGTGCGAATCATAAACACCTGTTCTGCAGATTCAAATTCAAATTAGCTGGCATGTGCTTTATGCGTTATAGTACTGCCATCTACTAGGCACAGCTTGAGCCTCAGACATGAGTCTCACACCCTTGGCCCTAGTTAAAATTAAAATATTTGCTAAAATGGGGATGAGGAAATGTGGAGCTACCCTTGTTGAAATTCAGAATAGGGAAAATTATTTCCCTATTACATTTCCATACACACCTCAGAGCATTCTTAGGGTTAATCGGTTAGTACCATAGATTTATCCCTAATTTCTCATACAGGACAGCTAGGCTGACAGACAAATTAAAGTACGCTAAACCTCAGAAACTTCATTGGGCTGATGAGGGCGATGTATGACCTACCTAACAAACCTTGTGCCAGAACCCAATCCTAAACGCAGTTGATTTATCAAAGGGCTAGGAGCAGTCTTGTCACAAATTTGTGACGGATTGGAACACCCTATCTTATTCACTAATCACATTCACTAGTTGCAAACTCTTCTCACGTGAAAACATAACTCTGTGCTGGAATTGGAGGCCTTTGCCATCACGTGAGCCATCACCCACCTTAAATACTACCTCCTATGAAGGAATTTCACACCCATCACAGATCATTCTCCATTAGTATGGCTTAGCCAGCGAAAAGATTGTAACCCTCAAGTCATGTGATGGTTCTTAGACCTGCAATCCTACTGTTTCACTGTGGGGCACCGAAAAGGCAAATACCAAGGAAACCTAGATTTCCTTTCTCAGTTTCCTTGTGAAACAGATGCGGCTACCTCACATAGGGGAAGGGCATGTGAGAAACCTGAAGGTGTCTCACCCGCTAGTCCCTGGGAATCTGTCATCCAGGTGTCCAGGAAACTGCCATCGCTTTTGGATCTAGTTCTGGGGGTGGGCCAATGCGGGAAGATCACCTGGGTGAGGAGTCTTCGGGGAGTCGAAGTGGGACACTGGATGGTGAGACGCGGTAACCCCTACTCTGTAACACCTTTACCCCTTCCTACCAGGTAGGATAATTAGGAACCCAACCCCCCCTTTCACAACACAAACACTTTCTCACTGACAGCTTGCTTTGAGAGAAAATGGACTAACACCCGAGCCGTACACCTGACATGTCCCAATACAATGGTTAGGCAGAGTCCGGTATTTACTGACCATCACACACACCTGACTTTCATTACACTTCCCCACACGGATAAAAGGCGGAGCACGAGAGCACACTCTGAGCGAGGCAAAGCACACGAGGAAACAGCAGTTCCAAGATGGTAGTTTAACATGAGGAGAAAGATGACTAAACAGAAAGGGATCGCAAGGGGGGGAGTGCCCTTGACCTTTTTTGATGAGAAACCTTTACTTTCATGAAACCTCAAGAATAGAAGGCGCAAGATCAGGAAGCCAGGCTGAAGAACTCTGCATTGTGTGTCCGAGGTACCCGGGCCCCTTCCGCGTCAATAATCAAGGCGCAGAGAATCACCTGCTGCTGTGGTCCTGTCCTTGGCTCCAACAACAAAGCACCGCCAGTGAAATCAACAAAGCCGGTGAGTTGGGAAGACCAATACCAGACCAATTTGTGTTGAAGCAAAGGTTGCAAGCCGCAACATTTTATGTTGAGCGCTGAAAAGAACAGTGTATGAAACACATGTGATAACCAGCAGGAGTAAAATTGAACAACAGATGAGTGATTGAACTTTGAAACCAAGATACAATACCTTTGACAGAGTGGTCCAGCACCGCATGTGTGCTCATTCAAAGGTCTCTGTAAGGTATCCAACTGAGAGTTGACAAAGGTGAATGAGTGGCAAAGAACTGTGCATGGAAGTGGTCCTTCTACTCGTCGAGCAAAATTCTCTGCACAGTCAAAAGTCTTTCGATGTTGATACTGCCAAGAAAGTTGATGACAAAGTAGATAAAGTTGGTCCGAGTCTGAACGAGGGAGATCAATTGAAAGCTTTTGGGTTAAAGCAAGTTTGTGTTAGAGTGAATTAAATTGGTCCGAGCCCAGCGGAGGGAGACTGAACATTCTGTTAAAACAGCTTTGAGCCCAGCTGAGTGGGATCTGAGGTCAACCGTGAATCATCCGAGAAATTGGATACATGAAAATCCTAAGAGCATTGTGTTAAAGGGGATCTGAGCTGGCTGAGGGGGATCCGAGGTGAATGGTGAATCACCTGAGAAATTGAGTATTTGTGAAATCCTAAGAGGAAAATAACGTATTGTTTTGGTCGCATCAGGTCCTCTGCAAGAAGAGACTTTGAAATGCAAAGGGACTTGGGCACGGAAAGGCCCTGATGCTAATGTTTGAACTGCACCCTCATACTGAAGAAGTCATAGACTGTGCCACGCTCAAGTGTGTCTCCTTTTCCCATGGTGAAAACGTGGGTAAGGGAGGCCAACGGCATGAATATCCTCACATATATTCCCTTGAACACTTCTTTCTTTTACATAACATTGTTTCCCACACTATTTTTATTTAGAGGTAAGAATTGACAATATGTTTTTTAGTATAGGTCCTTTTATTTTGACAAGACACCACTAGGTCTGCGTTATTATTATTTGATGGTCGAAGCTTGCTCCTATCTTTAGATTTAAGTTTAGATAGGCGTTTTTAAAACCCTTTTTGAAGTTCAACAAACACCCTTGAACTGTGGTCACTTGTGTCTGTCTTACTGTTGAGACCATGCCTTCCTTACACTAGTAATATTTGACTCTTGGCATGTAGGAAATTGTGTGCTGTGTGTATGTATAGAATTAAGATGGCTATTCTTTTTTTTTTTTTTTTTACAGCTGACTAATAGCTTGCAACTTGAACTTTTGTCTCTTGCAGAACTATGTGAGACAAGCATGGTATCAAGAGAGATGACACAGACAATGGATGTTCAGTTCCAAACAAAACGTTATTAATTATCATGATGGTGTAACGCCTAATTTGTCTGATGCTATGGTGGGATTTTCCTTACCTAAAGAAACAAAGGAAAGTCTGTGTTTGCAAGTCCAAAATAAGAACTTATCTGTGCCAAAACCTATGCTTGTCCTCACAACTAGAACTAAACATGGTGGGGGAATCTTCAAAGCTAAATATAAGTGTTCAAAAGTAAAGGTTAAACTACTTGCAGCTTGAGTTCTTCTTGAGTTCACTATCTCAAGTTAAATACAGTTCCAATATAGGTTCACTTCAATAAAGTTTGGTCAAGTTCTGAAATTACCTTCTTCAAGTTCTAGTGCATCACAATTCACACCAAACGAAGGTCCTGGGCTTCCCTTCCACAAGTTCAAATGTAGCACAGTTCACACAAAACAGAGGTCCTGGGACTCCCATCGCCCAAGATAATGTTCTCTGGTTGTTTGGCTCTCAGAGTTCCCTTCCCCAAGGCATTAACTGAGCATTCACATTGTTTCATCTGTTCAAAGTTCACAAGAATCACATTGTTTCATCTGTTCACTCTCAGGGTTCCGTTCCCCAAGACTTTAACAGAGAATTCACATTGTTTCATCTGTTCGGCACGAGTCCTCTTGATCAACCTTCAGCTTTACTTAACCAATTGTTTCACACTTCTTTGAAGCTTGTTCACCATTCAGGGTTTCCTGGTCTAGGCGCAGTTATCAGAACACAGTGTCCACCCATCACAGGTCATGCAACTAGTAACCCTATACTTTGTCTCTGGCTTGATTCTTGATGTTGGTAACTTTCATATTAGGAGACTTTCTGGTCGGGGCGCAAGTGTCAGACCGCACGGTCCACCCATCACAGGTCGCGCAACCATGAATCTGCCTAAATCTGCTGTGCTCCTTTGTAGGCTCTTCTGCCTTGGGTTTCCACTTTCCACACTTGTATTCCTTGTAGCACTCTTTTCTAGGAGTTCTTGACTTGTCATATACTTATGACTCTTTCTCACCTTTGCAGTTATAACAGACATTCTTTATTATTCTTCTTTGCACTTGTAGTACTCAAAACAACTCTTCAGTTTCATCACGTCTTTAATTCTGTTCATATTGTGTTTTACAGACAGCGTGCCACTTGAAATGTCCATTTGACTTAAAGTGTTCATTCACCATTCAGCACATCGTAGTTCAGTCAAATATTTAAGGAAGACATAGTATCAAGAAAAGACTGACACAAGTGATCACAGTTCAATGGTGTTTATTAAACTGTATAGGTAAGTTGGAAAAATGATTAATCTAAACCTAAATCTAAGATGGGAGCAAGCTACAACTATCAAATAATAGTAAGGCAGTCCTAGTGGCATCTTGTTAAATAAAAAGGGCCTATTCTAAGAAAAACCCATTGGCAATCCTTACGCTAAATACAAAAAGAGTGTGGGATAGTGTTCATAAGAAAGAAAGTGTTCATAAATAAAAAGTCAGGATGTGGTAGCCAGGGGTCTCCCTTCCCCACGTTTTGAGCACAGGAAAAGGTTGGAATCCTGAGCACAGCACACTCTCGAGCTTTCCCAGCACGAGACAACAGTTCCACTTCACGTATCAGGACCTTCAGTGGTTTTGTCTTTTTTCTACAAAAAGTCTCCTGCCTCCAAGGACCTGATGATGGGTTCCAAAAATAACAAACAAAAAGAAGTTCTGTTCCAAATGTATGTTGGGTGATGACTTCACCCGTGGGTTCCCCTCTTCCGGGCGCAGACCCCTCACGTATCTCTAACAGTATCAGGACCATCAGGGTTTATGTATCTTGTGGTTCTGGGCCCTGGTACAACAAAACAAAAAGTCCTTTCTCGATTACACTCAGGGTGGTACTTTGTCACCCCTTGGTCCCCCTCTTCTAGGCTTAGACCCATCTTGGATGTTAGCCTCCCTCCGCTGGGTTCACTCTGGCTTGTATTCCAAGATAATTTTGTAACCAATCTTCTCTGTTACATTTACAATTCTTAATGTCTTTTTAAACAGTTCATGGTAAGCCTCCCTTTCTTGGGTTCACTCTTGTCAGCTCAAATGTTCATTGAGGCATCAGACTCCGCCCCTTTTTATCGGCATCCCTCCGCCGGGTTCACTCTTGGCAATCTTCTCTCTCACCATGCATGATTTGTTTCCTTTAGCTTTCAATTACTTGCTGGTCAAAGACTTTCGACTGTACAGCAGATTTTGCTCAACCTCTGTAGGACCATTTTGACATTCTTCTTTCTGCCCTTGCAAGGTCTTCTGGTTCTTGTAGTTTCAACGCAAAACAAAGGGGGATAAGCCAGAGTCTTTCACAGGAGCACTCATGTGACGCCGGACCACTCTGCAGCTGGTCTTGAAGGTTTTATTGACATATTTTCTTCACCACTGGGTCTCCCTCTGTAGGGCTCAGAACCTTGCCGGGCTTAGACCCCTTTTTAGTCTCACAAAGGCCTCCCTCTTCCGGGCTTGGACTGTGCTTGCAAAAGTCGCAATTTTAACAAAAAGGTTTTGGGACTTGTAGTCTCAGAATGCACTGGGCTGATTTTGCTCCCACTTCATTGCTCCCAGAAATGACACTTTCTACATTGGGAGCTACAGGAGCCAAAATGGGATGTTTGTAGGAGGTCAGGGTCTCTCCCTCTGCCCCTCAGAGACCTGGGTTCCCCCATAAGGCAGTAACCCCCCTCAGTGAGAGGCAATAAAGGACACACCCCAGGAGGGAATGAGACCAGGACCAAGTGCGGGTGAAGTAAAAGGGTTTTTATATAAATTGGTATAGGTATAGGGCATGCAAAGGACTCTGCAAGCTCCGAGAGCGCTCTGTCTGACAATAGCAAAGACAGTCATATTTATTACAAAAATATGTCATGCATCCTGTAAGCTATAGGGGGCACATAGTCTCAGGGATTGGGAGGCGTTGACTAAACTATAGGCGATGTATCGAAGAGCTGCTCCAGGATTGGTCGACGTCTGCGTGGTGCCAACGTGGGCTGGACGGGTCAGCTGGGCTCGTCGGGGTGGAACTGCCAGGCCAGACGCGGTCTGTGTCGATGATTAGTGGCTGCACTAACACTTTTCCCTTGTGGCCACACACACACTCATCACTTTATACAATTCCAGTTGTCCTGCAAATCCTACAATACGTTAATCTAAGGTCAAGTTGGAGAAGGAAAGACAGCATGCAATGTGAAGCTTCACCAATACATCAGTGTACAATTACTCTTGACCTAATGACTCGGTCTCATAAGTCCAGGTGTCTTGTCCGAGGGCACGGGGTAAGCTGCCTTGTCATTCGATTCTGTTAGATTTGGGAGGGATTGTTTTACAACATGTTAGTACAGGGGTGAATAACTGTCTCCATGGCCCGTTAACTTTGGGTGAACTGGAGTACTATTGGATCAGTAAGGGTACATACCTGGCCCCTCAAAGGCGGTGGGATTTAGGACCAGGTAGCACATAATTCGCTTGGCCCAGCCATGGCGGCCTCTGACATGGGGGAGGTAAATACTTGAAGCGGGTCCACCAGAAATGTGGGGAGGCGAGGCTGTGCTGTTCAAACACCAGCAAGCCCTGGTGGGCCTTGGCGGGAGGAGGGGGAAGTGGCCTTGTAACTCCAAGCGATTCTCTATTCACTGGGCTGCACAATATACCATAAGAGGGGATAGATGTTAATATTAATAGCATTAGGATGATTACATGTTTCTATCGTTTATAAATTCATATATTTCTTCATTCATAACAATGGAGGTTGGCAGTAGCACACACGATACATAACGTTAGTTGAACACATAGTGATAATTCATAGGACAGACAGACGAATAACAAACGTGAGGTAGCGTCAGGTTGGATTGTGTACTCAGGAGCATGGAAGCAATATGTTTGTTTACATTTTCGTTTATAGCAAAAACTAGCTTAACATCGTTGAGGACCGTCCTCCACTTTTAAAATGTATTTCACTACATTATACACACGCATTCCATGTATTGCTTTTCTCTTTATCCTTTGTACATTAGCAAAAATCATTAGTTAGCACAAGGTGGGATCTATCGAGAGCTTACATTAGTTAGAAACATAAATGAGAACTTTGATTTGCGCAGATACTCGTATGAATGTGGATTGTTTGTATGTGCTGTTCTATTTTTTTACAATGATTTTTCATCTTGTCGTTTACTGGGTTATTGCATTAATCTCTATCGAAATGAATGAGGGGGGAAGGAATGGAACCAACATGGGGAATGGAACCAGAATGGTTAAGGAGGGGACCTATTTAATTTGAGATGGATTTCAGCTTATATGGGGTTATGATACGGGCCCTACTCATGTACAGCCCCCAAATGATACCAACAACAGGCCAACCACAAATCCAGTTCCCCCCGATAATGCCTCCGAATACAATGTCTATGGTTTAAATGATCGTAACCCTTCTGTTATATCATGGTTATATGACACTACTGCCACAATGCCCACACCAGAAGTTAACCCATCCGCAGAAACAGGACCCCCCGCAAATAGGAAGGAAGAAAATGCAGAAATCGTAGAAAGGTGTGGTCTCACGCCCCCTTTTTCCCGCGTCCCCCTTTTCCCATTCTTCATATAGTGCCAAAAACCTTTCTGCAATTTCTTCATTTTCTTCCTTCCTATTTGCGGGGCGGTCCTGTTTCTGCGGATGGGTTAACTTCTGGTGCGGGCATTGTGGCAGTAGTGTCATATAACCATGATATAACAGAAGGGTTACAATCATTTAAACCATAGACATTGTATTCTGAGGCATTATCGGGGGGAGCTGGATTTGTGTTTGGCCTGCTGTTGGTATCATTTGGGGGCTGTACATGAGTAGGGCCCATATCATAACCCCATATTAGCTGAAATCCATCCCAAATTAAATAGGCCCCCTCCTTGACCATTCTGGTTCCATTCCCCATGTTGGTTCCATTCTTTCCACCCCTCATCCATTTCGATAGAGATGAATGCAATAACCCAGTAAACGACAAGACCAAAAATCATTGTAAAAAATAGAACAGCACACACAAACAATCCACATTCATACGAGTATCTGCGCAAATCAAAGTTCTCATTTATGTTTCTAACTGCCCTAACATTATTGGTTGCGGGCTGCCCGTTCTTTGCCACGGTTACTCCTATATGTTAAAACATAAAAGTTCATTAAGCATACTGAAACAGTTGTATGTATCATTTTCATCATAGGACAAAAGAAAGGGAGAGAGGGAAAGAGACAAAGTTTTCAATATTTAAAGTTCAACATTATTTACAGTTTTCATGCCCCAGAAAACTATTTATTTCAGTGCACTTTCTCTTTATCATGCATTATCGTTTACATGTGTAGGATATAGTTATCCTCACTTCTCTTCTTCTATTGTGCCCATTCTGCTGTGCTTTGTACTTCTTTGTCTTGTTCTCGTGTGACACTATCATATGCTTTTCGTACGTCTGTTAAATGTATCCAATATCTCGGGCCCTTTACTTTTACAGCCATCAGCGTGCAATAGACCACCTTATATGGGCCATGAAATCTTGGGGCATTCCACCTACGCATGAAAGTCCTGACATACACCATTTCATCTGGCATTAGCTGACCTGTTGGGTTGTCTTCTGTTAGTTTTATTGCCTCATTTCCCTCCTCCCGTGTAAAAGGGGGTGCAAGTTGTCTTGCTATCATGCGGGCTGCTCTGGTGAGTTTTGTTAGGTATTCATTGAATTCCTCACCTAATACAGTTGCACTCTTGTGGGCGTCTGAATGTCTACGGAGCGGGGAGTGTGCAGTGTGCATGCGCCTCCCTGTCACTATTTCGTGCGGTGACAGGTGGTGGTCCTTGCTGGGCTGATTTCTCAACTCAAACAAGGCCAGGGGCAGACAGTGTACCCATTTCTTTTTTAATGAGAAGCACAATTTTGACAACCTCCCTTTCAGGAGGCCGTTGACTTTCTCAACCACGCTGTTGCTTTGCGGATGATAAATCAAGCATAGTTTGTGTATGATGCCTAGCAGTGCTGTTACTTCTCTGAAGAGATCATTGACAAAATGTGTGCCATTATCAGAGCGAATCACGTTGCAAATTCCCCAGCGGGGAAACACTTCACGCACCAAGAACTTTGCAGCGCATTTGGCATCCGGGTGTGCACATAGCCCTGCCTCGACCCACCTTGAAAACGGACAGACTACCACTATCATATACCGTGCTTCATTGCATCTCTCCCCCATATCTGCGTAATCAATATGCAGTTCTCGGAAAGGGCCTGTTGGTTTTGGTATTGTCCCCAGCAGTGTTCTCAATGTCATTCCTGAGTTGTATATTTGGCATGTTGTACACTCCATCGCCAACTTTGATATCTGCTCCTGTCACCCTGGAACAAACCAATCTTGTATCTCTGCGGCGATATGTTGCTTCGCATTGTGTGCTGGAAAGTGTAATTGTTGGAAGGCTATTTCCAGTAGTTTGACTGGCATCACCGCCTTTCCGGTGTTGCTTTGACGCCATAAGAGATCTGTTGCTGACTGGCTACATCCCCTCTTCTCCCACAGTTCCCTTTCTTCTTTCGTTGCTTCGTCTTGTAACTCTAGTATTTGTGACACGGGCATGGCATTATAGCCATCCGGGAGATCTTCCTCTACCTGTTTGTGTATTAAGTACTCACCTGTCCTTTCTTTCACTAGATAAGAGGCTTCCTTGGCCGCAGCGTCCGCTGCAGCATTTCCCAAAGAGATAACATCTGTGTTGGCTGTGTGGGCCTGGCACTTTACTATGGCTACCATGGTGGGGTCCTTTTTGGCCTCAATACGTTCCTTCAGGAGCTCTGCATGTTGCTTAGGCGACCCATCGGCCCTGTGGAACCCCCTCCGTCCCCACCTTGCCAACCCACCATGTACAGTAGTGGTCATATACGCTGAATCCGTGTAGATTGTGACTGCACACCCTTTTGCTGCGTGCAATGCTTCAATGAGTGCTATCAGTTGTGTTGCTTGAGCTGAGTAATGGGCGGGCAGGCGCTGCTGTATTATCACTTCGTACTCACCTTCTTCTAATCTTACAACAGCTATTCCTACGTGATTTTCACCTGTGTCTGGGTTAATGGATGATGACCCGTCTATAAAGAATACCTCTCCTTCATTTAATGCATTTTCACTCGCCACAGTGCTTTCTCCCTCTTCACCCTTGTATGTTGCACAATCTTGTTCCTGCATTTCTTCCAATGTGCATGGTTCTGTGATGAATCTTGCAGGGTTCACTGTTTTGCATCTCACTATGTGTATATTTGCACTTGATAGTATTATTTCATATGCAGTGGCTCATTGTGTTGTGAGTGTGCTTTTTGATCTTTCCAGGATTGCGAATAGGGAGTGTTCCACGAACAGGGTCACGGAGCACCCCATCACTATCGTTGCACTTTTTCCAATGGCGAACGTTGCGGCTGCGAGAGATTGCTCGCACGCGAAGTGTCCTTGCATGACTGCGTCCAGCGTGCCACTGTAATATGCTAGGGGCTTGTGTCCCAGGGATGTCTTTTGTGTCAATACTGCTGTCATGAGGGACCCTTTACAATGCGAAAAACAGGTAGAATTTGCGCTCGTAATCAGGGTTCGCGAGTACTGGCGCGCTTGAGATTAGCTCCTTGAGTGATGTGAAAGCATCCTCAAGTTCTACGGACCATTTGATTTCTGTATTTTCTCATTGTGCTTCCTTGAGTCCCTGCAATAAGGGTCTTGTATATGCTGCGTAATCCAATATCCATGCTCGGCAGTAATTACACATGCCGAGAAATGTTTGCATCTCTTTCACTATTTTCGGTCTTCCCACTGCTGTCATGGCAGCTACTCTGTCTGGTATTATTTTCTTGCCATCTTTTGATATCAATTGTCCCAGGTACAACACCTCTCGTTGGCAGTATTGCAATTTCCCTCTGTCAACTTTGTAGCCTTTGTAGGCCAACAATGTCAAGAGAGCAATGGAGTCTTTCCTACATTCCTCCTAATATTTTGCGCAGATGTGTAAATCATCTACGTATTGAATGATCGTACTATCTGCTGTCATGTTCCCTAAATCTTCATCTAGTACTCGGTTGAATATGCTGGGACTTTCGAAGTTACCCTAGGGTAGTCTTCAGTGCTCGTATCTTTTTCCTCCTAGGGTAAATGCCGTTTTTCAAATCCACTACTGAGAAGTGTGATGCATGTTTTGGGATGCTGCACAGGATGGATGCTGGATTAGGAACTAAAGGGAATTCATTTTGGATGACGTCATTGAGGGGGTGTAGATCTTGGATCATCCTCCACGCCCCACCTTTTGCTTTTTTAATCGGGTAAATGCAAGTATTACATGGCGAGTTTGAGGGCACTATTATTCCCTGTGCTAATAATGCACTAATTGTCTCTTTTATCCCTTCTTCTGCTTCTCGGGACAGGGAGTACTGTTTCACCCTGGCTAGTATGGCTCCTGGTTTAAGTTTTATTTTAACTGGTGTGACCCCGTGTAGCAGTCCCACATCATGGGGGCCTGTGGTCCACAGGTTGTTGGGCACTGATCTCATGACATTGTCATATTATTTCCCCCTCACTTTCTGAATCGGTGAAGAGGTCTTCATCTGATAAATCTCGCAACGCAATGTCGGCATTGATGCACACTACCGTGCGCCATTCGCAGCCATGTATGTCCATTGCAATGGCTGCTATTCTTTTGGCTGAGATCTGAACTGCATGCAAATCTAATGACATCACTGTCCCGGGAACAATCTCTGGGCGGGCTATGAGTCAGAAGATAAACTCTGCAGGCATTCTCCATTCTAGATTTTTCAATTCTGGGATCACCCGTGCCAATGTTTTTAACCCTTCAATGAACATGTCAGGGTCCACCGGTATGCCGCGTACTTCTGGTGCTGTTGCTCGCGTGTGCACCACCAGCATTACACGCATAGGGCAGATCCCTGGAGTTGAACAAACTATTCCTCTTTCCGTGAAGGAGATGGTCATTTTAAGCTTACTGAGAAGGTCCCTTCCCAATAAGTTAATTGGGGACTGTTCGTAGTACAATAGGGGTTCTCCTACTGTTTTTCCTCCTACGGTGACATCTAAATCTTCTGTATAAGGAACTTTGACAACAGCCCCAGAGAACCCCAGCGTCTCCAATTTACGATTAGATAGCGGAAACCGGCCTTCACGCAAACATGATTTCTCAGCTCCCAAATCCACCATAAAAATGAACTGTTTATTCCCTATCTGCGCCCCTATCAATGGTTCCTCTGCTGCATTGAAGGTCGTAGATAGTACTGGACACGCAAGTGCTCTCTGTGGGCTGTCCTATGCTGGGTGTCTCGTGGTCCCCCCCTTGGTTAAAGACATTACCCAATGCCACTGCCACTCCTCCGTACTGTGCAGGTGCACCGTTTGCTGTTGTAGCGAAAGGGTTGCCCTGTGTGTATGGCATATGTTCACGGCTTTGTGGGTGCTGTTGTACATTATGTGGTTGTTCCCTTTGTTTGTCTGGGCCTTTGCTCTTGTTGCCCTTGTCCTCCTCCCATGGGTAACCCATACGGACTCCCCAGGTGTGGGTGACCGTAAGGTTGATTATCTTGGTAACTGCCGCTCGGCCTG
This sequence comes from Ambystoma mexicanum, assembly GCF_040938575.1. Lineage (NCBI taxonomy): Eukaryota > Metazoa > Chordata > Amphibia > Caudata > Ambystomatidae > Ambystoma > Ambystoma mexicanum. The sequence continues at coordinate 162,354,722 of NC_090936.1, read as the reverse complement.
CTTCTGCATTCTCGTGAGAAGTGTCACCACCTTCCACAGTTCCAACAGTTCCCTTGTCCCCCCCTAGGTCCTTGCCCCCCCGTATCTGCCATTTCCCCTGTACCCTTGACCACCCCCTCTGAGTCCTCTGTACCCACCTCGTCCTCCGCGGGGAGCCCACGCTTGCCACTGTGGTCCTTCAAACTGCTCTTGTCCATTCCACTGCGTCTGCCCATTGCCTATCCAATTAGCTGCCATCCTCCCTTGTATCACTACCATTCCCTCCTCCTCCTCTCCATCCCTATCTAGGGGGAGTGCTGCTACGGCTGGGGCGACCTTCACCAGTTTCGTTTGTACTAGCTGCACCTCATCTGCCAACCTTTTTTGTGCAATTTCCTTCTCTCTTTCCTCTATTCTTTTGCAGTGGTGAACTATTATGCTTTGAATTTCTGGCCAACCCTTCGCTTCAATCCTGCTATTTTGTTGAGTGCTTTCTTCGAGCCCTCTCTTTATTATAGAGTAGAATAGGGACTTTGATTGGTCCCAGGCTGTCCCCGTCTCGGCTCTCCACATCTCCTGCACTTGAAAAATTAAATCCATAGCATCTTCCCCATCATTCATGGTACATTGCATCACTGACTGTAAATCTGGTGTGTCTGGGAACGTTTCTCTTAATGCATCTCATACTCTTGCACATACTGTATTAAAAGAAGCTCCATTATGGTGGTCACAATCCAATGTAACTCCCGGGAACCCGGCATTTGTCCAAACCCTATCCGCTTGGTCACCCACTGCCGATACTTCTAAAACTTTGACGTCACCCACTGCTAGTGACACCCCTGCAGTATGCTTCTCCAACGCATATATCCACTTACTAGCTCCTCCCGATAGTGGGGGCAGTGATTTTAGTAAGTTTGCCTTGTCCATCTGAGCCCAGGGTATGTAGTTTGGCTTCCCACCTCCTCTATGTATTAAGGGGAGCTGTAGTCTACCCTTACTTCCTTTTTCACTACTCACCTTTGACCCTTCCCTCCCCAATGTGGCCATTCTTCCCATCCTGTTCCTTAATCTCCCTATCCACTCCTCTTCCATGGCTCTCCCCAGTGGGGTGTCATCCAACCTGTCTAATCTTCCTCCTACCGCTGCCCCTAGTCTTCCATTTTCTTGCTCATCTTCCTCTATATCACACCACAGCTCTTCCATTCCCCCAGTGGCCATTCCTTCCTCTCCTGTGTGCTCTCCAAGATCATGTTATTCCAACTCCATTATTCTAGTCGGTTCTTCCTGTATTCGGAATAGTATTTCTCCCTTCTTCCACCCTTCCTCCAAGGACCTGTCGAGTCTTTGTGCCCCTGGAGTTTCTTCTGTTCTTGACATGCTAGTCCCATTCTGTTCACATATATTTCATATTCTAGATAGCTCATCTCTGGCCATTGAGAGCCTGAAATCTAAGTCTTCTGTTAGTTTTTCAATGTCTACTGCAGGGGTACTTACCTGTCCACTAGATCTGGGGCACTCATAGGGTGGTGGTGCGGTTGGTCATGGGGCAGCTGTAGGGGCTGTGGTGGGCACATACGTGGGATTAATATTTCCTTCAGAAGGCACTGGTTTGTTCAGGAGGGGTTATATCCAAGTTACCTCGACTGATCCTTCTGTCCCTCCCCCTCACCTTCACTTTCGCTCGCCATCACTGGGGTGGCGGTAGTGGTGGGCTGGTCGAGCACTATATCTTTCCTTTTGAGTAGGGGCACCTCTTCAAACAGTCTCCACAGATCCAATATTTCTCTTACCTGGGGCAGCCCCTCTCCTTTTAGTTCCGTGACCCACTGGTCATGGTACTTCGTTATACGTTCTGCATAACCGGGTAGATTTTTACAGATATGAGCCAGGGGTGTTTCCGCCCCCATGTTCTGCTTTTCGTCACTCACCTTCCTGCGTTGTCTGTGACTATTACTGTGACTCGTGTATATCTTTTATCACTATCAATTCTGGGGTGTTGAAAATGCATACTTACAATATTAATGCCTTAAATCTTACCGGGTCACACTTACAATGTCCATACCACAAAACCCCCTAGTACCATTAATTCAAGACCATTTCTTTACAATGCAATTTTGGAACATATGTCGCATAGCATATGCGACACAAGACGGATATTCAACAACCTTTAACATACAACACATAACAATGTCCCTCCCTTTTTGTGCCCTGCAATTTTTCTTTAACAAGGCCTTTTGACCCTCACCCAATTCTCCCCTTTCACCCTTAGAGGTTGTATTGTTTTCCCCTAGTATTTATTCACCCAGAGTAAAGAAGAGAAAAAGCAGTTTCTAATGTATACACAGTGGGCCTCATTATGAGTCCGGCGGTAACCGCGGAGGTAAAACCGCCTGGTTACCGCCAGACTCGTATTACCATTCCGCCTTCCCTGACTCCCGGAATTACCAGGGCATTACAGCCCTGGTGTCCCGGGAATTCCGGAGGCGGAATTCGGTAAATCCCCATTCCCATTGAGTCATATAGGACTCAATGGGAATGGGGAAGTGGAAACACCGGCACCATCTTGTGATGGTGCTGGTGTTTCCACGTCCGCCTGCAGGCGGGAGGTGTTCAACCCGCCAGGTCAGACCTGGCGGGAAGATCACCTCCCGCCTGCGGACTCGGGACCGCGCGACCTGTAATGAGGCCCAGTGTCTCCCTTTTTTCAGACACCCTCGCTTTTATTTTCCAGTATTCAACTTATTCCCAGTACTAGTCAAGATAGCACTATGCAGCGCCGCCTTCTACCCCCTTGCAGAGCTAGGTTCCCGTCATTATCTTCCCTTTTTCACCTTATTATCCTAATGGCCATATGCAGAGAAAGAGAATAGTATTGATAGTTGAAAGTACCCGTTAGATTACCTCTACCTGACCTTGTATAATGTGGCTCCCTCCCCCCTTCTCCTTTTATTGTCACTCGCACTTAATACTCACGTACCGCCTTGATCCAAGAGTCTCCGGACTGGGTCCGTCCAGGCGGCGCTGCCTCACACTCAATGGCCGCCCCCCGGCTCCGGCGAGTGGTACTGAAGGTTTTTTTGGAGCAGGACCCGTTCCCTTTCGGCCTACTGCGTGCGAATGTCTAAGCGTACCAGTTGCCGTAGGCGGGCAGCTCTTTGAGCAGCCTACCATGCGTCTCCACTGCTGCCCGGAACGTCTCGTGCCAAAAGGGGACAATAATTAAAAAAACAAATCACGCCTTCGGGCTCACCACTGAAAGTAAGCATCCCCCATAAGGCAGTAACCCCCCTCAGTGAGAGGCAATAAAGGACACACCCCAGGAGGGAATGAGACCAGGACCAAGTGCGGGTGAAGTAAAAGGGTTTTTATATAAATTGGTATAGGGCATGCAAAGGACTCTGCAAGCTCCGATAGCGCTCTGTCTGACAATAGCAAAGACAGTCATATTTATTACAAAAATACATCATGCAGCCTGCAAGCTATAGGGGGCACATAGTCTCAGGGATTGGGTGGCGTTGACTAAACTATAGGCGATGTATCGAAGAGCTGCTCCAGGATTGGTGGACGTCTGCGTGGTGACAACATGGGGTGGACGGGTCAGCTGGGCTCGTCGGGGTGGAGCTGCCAGGCCAGGTGCGGTCTGTGTCGATGATTAGTGGCTGCACTAACACTTTGCCCTTGTGGCCACACACACACACTCATCACTTTATACAATTCCAGTTGTCCTGCAAATCCTACAATACGTTAATCTAAGGTCAATTGGGAGAAGGAAAGAAAGCATGCAATGTGAAGCTTCACCAATACATCAGTGTACAATTACTCTTGACCTAATGACTCGGTCTCATAAGTCCAGGTGTCTTGTCCGAGGGCATGGGGTAAGCTGGCTTGTCATTCTATTCTGTTAGATGTGGTGAGGGATTGTTATACGACATGTTAGTACAGGGGTGAATAACTGTCTCTATGGCCCGTTAACTTGGGGTGAACTGGAGTACTATTGGATCAGTAAGGGCACATATCTGGCCCCTCAAAGGCGGTGGGATTTAGGACCAGGTAGCACATAATTCACTTGGCCCAGCCATGATGGCCTCTGACATGGGGGAGGTAAATACTTGAATCGGGTCCAGCAGAAATTTGTGGAGGCGAGGCTGTGCTGTTCGAACACCAGCAAGCCCTGGCGGGCCTTGGCGGGAGGAGGGGGGGATGGCCTTGTAACTCCAAGCGATTCTCTATTCACTGGGCTGCACAATATACCATAAGAGGGGATAGATGTTAAGATTAATAGCATTAGGATGATTATTGTTTATAAATTCATATATTTCTTCATTCATAACAATGGAGGTTGGCAGTAGCACACGCGATACATAGCTGTCAGGTTGCTTGATTGTCATGAAGAGTATTGAAACCTCCGTCCCCAAGTACCACAGAGAGTGAATACAAGATTACTCCCTATGCAATCATTGAGGCCACAGGTGGGTAGTTCTTGAAGCCCGGAACCACGGAAATGTTGAAACCCAGGGCAGCTGTAAAGGAAAACCTTTATTAGCAATCAAATGAGTACAGTACTAGCAAACAAGCAGAATAAAGAGCAGGGCTTACCTAAGCTGATGGGTGACGAAGCCCAGAATCCTATGATGGTTGATAATTCCGTGGAGGGGCAAGTGAGCTGGTTTCACCGATGACAATAGGGAGAAGAACTGAAGGCTGGGTGAAAAAACCCAACTAGCCCTCCTGTAACTTGATGAAACGATGGACCAAAATCCAAAGTACTTGATAACGTAATGCAGTGAAGAGGAAAAATGCCAAGTCCAATTCAGGGTAATCCAAGACAGTCCAAAAGGCGTTCCGAGTTCAAAATGATCCAGCAAACAGAGCCAAAAGATGTGAGCAAAGCAAATCCGAAAAACAGTCCAAAAGTCAAGAGCCGTGAAACACAAAGTATCCAAACGCCGTACAGAGTCCTCCAAAGAACAGCTGTGTAGCGCGGACGTGCGGAAGTTCAGCGCTTAAGTAGTGGATGCTTCCGCGTCACCTGATCCGCGAGTGAGACGGATGAACGCGTCACGTGACCCGCAAACGCGACATGTGAGCGTTGTTTAGATCTCAATGGTCTCCATGATTGCGGAAATGACTTTCTACGCGCAGCATTCTGTAGCCGGCGCCTGCGAGCTCCCTCCTGCAGACGCCATGGCAGACGCCAGTGAAGGAACGGGGAACCCTTGAGTCTGCATATGTGGCCCTTGGGGTAAACCCGCTCACGTGTCACCCATCCACTGTGCGTGACCGGGAATGGGAACCTGGCTGGGGTAACTGGTGCATTTTGAGTGTTGCCTGTCCTAGATAGAGTGTGAGTATTGTCTGACCTAGATGCTTGTGTAATAGGGACAGAATGAGGAGAAAGCATGACAGAGCCCCCCCCAAAGGCCCACGACCCCGTGGGCACAACGGATTGTGCCTATGGAGACGGGAAACCAAACGAGGGGCATGAACATCACCCGCGGGAATCCATGAGCGCTCCTCTGGGCCATAACCCTTCCAATCCACTAGGTACTGCAAACCCCCTTTGAAGAAATGAGAACCCAGAATAGCAGACACTTCAAAGACATCCGGGGAGGAAGGGGAAATCGGGGCCCCGGGGCAACAAAGACAGGTGGGACCAGGGCAAGGTTTGAGAAGAGAGACATGAAAGACAGGGTGAAGCCGCCATGAAACCGGGACTCGAAGGCGATAGGCCACGGGATTGATCACCCGGGGGACCACAAAAGGACCAACGAAACGGGGCAACAACTTGCGGCAACCCTGCAGATGTAGATGGCGAGAAGAAAGCCAAACTGTATCCCCCACAGCAAACGAAGGGGCCACAGAACACTTCCGGTCCGCGGCAGACTTCATGGAATCCTGGGCTTCTTTGAGGTGCAGCAAGGTCTGCGCATGGACAGCCGAGATGTCTCTGATGCAATAAGAGGCAGCCGGATTACCAGAAAGTGAGAAATCCGGGATGGGCAGGATTTTAGGGTGCTGACCATACAAGACATAGAAGGGAGAGAAACCAGTGGAGGAGTGCACCGCATTGTTATAGGCGAATTCAGCCATATGCAAGATGCGGAACCAGGACTGTTGATGCTGGAGAGTCAGACAACGCAGGTACTGCTCCATGGTTTGATTAACCCTCTCGGTCTGTCCATCCATCTCAGGATGGTAGGCCGAAGAGTAACGTGAATCGATCCCCACTAATCTAGTCAAGGCACGCCAGAAACGAGAAGTGAATTGAGAACCCCTGTCGGACACCAACACTGATGGTAAACCGAAAAGGCATACAATGGACTTGAAAAACAATCCTGCCAGAACAGGAGCAGAGGGAATGCCCGAGCATGGAATAAACCGTGCCATTTTGGTGAACGAGTCTACCACAACCCAGATGGAATCAAAACCCTGAACCCTGGGAAGGTCCGTCACGAAATCCATTGTCACGGTTTGCCAGGGCCTCGGGGGTATGGGTAGAGGCTGCAGAAGACCCAACGGGCGTCCTTTCCTATGTTTGGATTGGGCACAAACAGAGCAAGTGTTAACATAGCATTCCACATCCCTTCTCATGGAAGTCCACCAACACCAACGTTGTAGAAGCGAAAGTGTTCTTCGCTGACCAGGATGTGCATGAACAGGGAGATCATGGGACCATTCAAGAGCCAGACTGCGAACATCAGTGGTAGGTAGAAACAACTTGTTCTGAAAGAAAGGCAGACCGTCTTGTAATACCAAATCCCAATCTGGAAGTAAGGACGGGTGAGTGGAAACCCACTTACGGACCATATCCAGCAGATTCAGAGAAGGGGTACAAAGACATATTACATGATTCTTATCTAGCAGGGTCTCAGGATAGACTGGCAATGAAACCCCCCAGGAGAGCGAGACAAAGCATCAGCTTTTCCATGAACGGTACCAGGACGATGCATGATCTGGAAATCGTAAGCGGCAAAAAACAGATGCCACCTGACATGTCTACTATTTGAGCATTTTAGGGATGCTAGATCGCGAAGATTCTGATGGTCCGAGAAGACCGTCACCCGATGTTTTGCACCCAGGAGAGGGTGACGCCAGACTTGGAAAGCTTCTTTAACAGCCAGAAGCTCTTTTTCGGTCACTGTGTAGTGACACTCTATGGGTGTAAACTTCCGGGAATGAAAGGCGACTGGATGCAAGTATCCAGTAGAGACACAGTCTTGAGATAGTATTTCCCCTAAGGCGAACGAGGACGCGTCCGCCTCAACTATGAAAGGGAGATCACTGTCAGGGTGTTGGAGGACAGGAGCAGTGGTAAACGCAGCTTTTAGGGTATCAAATGCAAGTTGTTGATCATTGGACCAATTGAATGGTACTAGAGGACTGGTCAAAAGAGTAAGAGGTGCTGCTATGGAGGAAAATCCAGAAATGAATCTTCTATAATAGTTTGCAAAACCCAAAAAAGACTGCAATGCTTTAAGGTTGGTGGGAACCGGCCATTCCAATACTGCCTTGACTTTGGCATGGTTCATAGTGAGACCATCAGGAGTGATGTGGATCCCTAAAAATTCAATGTTGTCGGTGTGGAACTGCCATTGTTCGGATTTTGCAAAAAGGGGAGAACATGCGTAAACGTTTTAGTACCTCCCTTACGTGTCGGATGTGTTCCTCTTGAGAACGTGAAAAAATGAGAATGTCATCCAGATATACCACCATGAATACATCTAGAATATCGCCAAATTTTCGTTCATGAAGCGCTGAAATGTAGCAGGCGCATTGCAAAGGCCGAAAGGCATGACCAAATATTCATATAACCCGTAACGAATGCAAAAGGTCGTTTTCCACTCGTCACCCTTTCTCACACGTACTAAATTATACGCACCCCTGAGATCCAACTTAGTGTGTACTGAAGCATGCGTGAGGCGATCTAATAGGGGCGTGATGAGAGGTATAGGATACCTATCCTTTTTGGTGATGGCATTTAGGCGTCGGTAGTCAACACATGGGCGAATGTCTCCCTCCTTCTTTGGGACAAAGAAGATGGGGCTGGCTGCTGGAGACGAAGATGGACGTATGTGTCCCTTACCTAGGGATTCTTGAATGTAAGCTTTCAAGGTTTGTTCCTCAGTGGGAGATAGCGAATAAATGCTATGCTTTGGGACTACAGACCCTGGTAGTAATTCAATAGGGCAATCGTAAAACCTATGAGGTGTAAGGATTTCCGATGATCCCTTATCAAAGACGTCCAGGTAGTCCCGATAGGGCTCCAAAATTGTCTCTGCTACAAGACCAACAATGTGCGTGTATGCCAAGGGGACGGTAGAAGGTTCCAAAGTGAGTTGTGAAACAGTACTGAGGAGTTGGGCTGGCGTGCTCTCAGTAGGAGATGTACTAAGGCAAAACTCCTGGCAAACTTCTGACTCAAAAAACACAGAACCTGTCTTCCAATTGATCAAAGGGTTATGCAGACGCAACCAAGGAATGCCTAAAATAAGGCCGTATTGGGGCATGGAGATCAGGTCAAAACTAATGGTTTCTTTGTGGTTAGTTTGTATGACCAAAGTAAGAGGTGCTGTCTGCTGTTTAACTGGGCCAGAAACAAATGAACTCCCATATATGGTCTGTACGGGTTCTGGTCGGGTCTTGGTGATAATAGGGAGATTTAGGGTGTGGGCCATATTGATATTAATGTAATTACCAGTGGCACCAGAGTCGATGATGACAGTTACTGAATGTGAGACCTCAGTACTGGGTTGTAACAATGCATGTACCATCACAGGTCTGATGGTGCCAAACGGAGGCACCTGGTCCGGGGAGTGACAAATAGCACTCAAACCCACCCCCGGATCTATGGTCGAGCTGCCCGAAAACCCTGAGCTTTAGCCTTTGGGCGACATGGACATTGTTTCACAAAATGACCAATCAACCCACAATAATAGCAAGCATTGTCCACCCTCCTGCGCTCCCTTTCCGTGGAAGTTAAAGGACTACGTAGGCCTCCCACTTGCATAGGTTCTGAAGCAGACTCAGAATGAGAGGATCCTGCAGAAGGGATAGAACCAGAAAACCTAGCTTCAGCTTTCCGTTCTGAGCGTCTGGCATCGACCTGGAGAGCCAGATCCACTAAATTGGGGAACACTGGGCAAGGAAGGGACTACTGATAATGAATCTTTCATAGTGTTGTTCAGACCCTTGTAGAATACCACGGCCCTATTGCTCTCGGGCCATGAAGTCTCGGCTGACAGTTGGTTGAATTTTGTGATATATTCAATGAGTGTTCCCCTGCCTTGATGTAATTCCAACAGTTCTAGATCCCTGGATTGAGCTTTGTGGCGGGTGTCAAAGACACGTGACATTTCTGTCACCAGGAGGTCAAAGCCGTATAATGCCGGGTTATTGTTCTCAAGAAGTGGTTTGGCCCAGGCAGCGGCTGTACCAGATAAATTTGATAACAGAAAGGCAGCCTTAGAAGTAGGATCGGGAAAGGAGGTAGGTCAACACAGGATTTGTATCTTGCACTGATTTATAAATGTGCGGTACTTGGTGGGATACCCCTGGAATCTTTCAGGTGCAGCCAATGGAAAGGAGTGGGTAGAATCACGGGAGCAGGAGTGGCCGGGCCTGGGGCCTGGGGAAATGGGGCATGTGGTGCCGTATCCCCGAACTCTGCAGCTGCAGGTAAAGGGTTACAGGTACTCTGAATAGCATGTGAGCGCTGGTGAAGGGCTGTGGTGGCTGCAGCCATGTCTGCTCTTAGTACTGTGATCGCTTGAATCATAGCTGCCATGGGGTCGTCCGTGGCACCCTGCATACTCTGCACGACAAAGAATGGCTTCACAGTCTGTCAGGTTGCTTGATTGTCATGAAGAGTATTGAAACCTCCGTCCCTAAGTACCACAGAGAGAGAATACAAGATTACTACCTATGCGATCATTGAGGCCACAGGTGGGTAGTTCTTGAAGCCCGGAACCACGGAAATGTTGAAACCCAAGGCAGCTGTAAAGGAAAACCTTTATTAGCAATCAAATGAGTACAGTACAAGCAAACAAGCAGAGTAAAGAGCAGGGCTTACCTAAGCTGATGGGTGACGAAGCCCAGAATCCTATGATGGTTGATAATTCCCTGGATGGTCACGTGAGCTGGTTTCCCTGATGACAATAAGGAGAAGAACTGAAGGCTGGGTTAAAAAACCCAACTCGCCCTCCTGTAACTTGATGAAACGAAAGGACCAAAATCCAAAGTACTTGATAACGTAATGCAGTGAAGAGGAAAAATGGCAAGTCCAATTCAGGGTAATCCAAGACAGTCCAAAAGGCGTTCCGAGTTCAAAATGATCTAGCAAACAGAGCCAAAAGACGTGAGCAAAGCAAATCCGAAAAACAGTGCAAAAGTCAAGAGCCGTGAAACACAAAGTATCCAAACGCCGTACAGAGTCCTCCAAAGAACAGCTGTGAAGCGCGGACGTGCGGAAGTTCAGCGCTTAAGTAGTGGATGCTTCTGCGTCACCTGATCTGCGAGTGAGACGGATGAACGCGTCACGTGACCCGCAAACGCGACACGTGAGCGTTGTTTAGATCTCAATGGTCTCCATGATCGCGGAAATGACTTTCTGCGCGCAGCATCCTGTAGCCGGTGCCTGCGAGCTCCCTCCTGCAGACGCCATGGCAGACACCAGTGAAGGAACGGGGAACCCTTGAGTCTGCATATGTGGCCCTTGGGGTAAACCCGCTCACATGACACCCGTCCACTGTGAGTGACAGGGAATGGGAACCTGGCTGGGGTAACTGGTGCAGCTGAGTGTTGCCTGTCCTAGATAGAGTGTGAGTATTGTCTGACCTAGATGCTTGTGAAATAGGGACAGAATGAGAAGAAAGCGTGACAATAACGTTAGTTGAACACATGCTGATAATTCATAGGACAGACAGACGAATAACAAACGTGAGGTAGCGTCAGGTTGGAATGTGTACTCAGGAGCATGGAAGCAATATGTTCATTTACATTTTCATTTATAGCAAAAACTAGCTCAATATCCTTGAGGACCGTCCTCCACTTTTAAAACATATTTCACTACATTATACAAAAGCATTCCATGTATTGCTTTTTGCTTTATCCTTTGTACATTACCAGCAATCATTAGTTAGCACAAGGTGGGATCTATCGAGAGCTTACATTAGACCTTTAGGGCACATGGTGTCTTGCGGCGGGCGGGGGTCATCCTCACTTTAATAACTTTAAGTTTTATCCCTTTCCAACACCCAATTTAGCATTTGCAAACAACCCTGTGAATCATTGGGGTTTGGTATGTTTAGTTAGCACTTCATCTGGGGGATCTGGGCAGGGGTTCATGGAGGGAGGTCATGGACACCATATATTTTACATGTTGGTGGTTAGATGCAGGGTCGGGGCTTGTTTGATTGGGCTGGTTCTTGTTATTTTCCAGACTCCGGCTACACGTCAGGTCATTTTCTAGGGCAGTGATGTACTGCGGAAGGTAAACGATACAGTTTTTGTTCTGATACTTGTTCGTGTCTGGTTGCTCATGAGAACGGGCCTTCAGCAGATCTGCCATGGGGAGGTGGCGCGGGGGGTGGAGGGAGTGCATGGCTTTCTGTGCGCGGTTAGCGAGGGCCAAGCTACAGCTTTCGTATGCAGGCTATTTCGCTTGGGCTTTGGTCAGTACATCTAAAATTGAGTCTTAGCGTTTTCAAAATGGCGTCTATGATACGTTTACACTACGGGGCGCGTGGCCTTATGTGTCGATCAGCAGCCACCCTGCCAGGTGCATGGGGGGCCGCTGACAAGCCACAAGCCTCACGGAGGTGGGCAATGTGGGGGAGGGGGTCCTACAGACCTATCCTCCCATACAGAGGTTAACTGTTGGCACTGCCAGGCAACCCCAGCTACCCCTAGTCTTGCCTTCTGGAGGGACAGTTTCCTCCGCCACACTGCAATCTCCTCTCTGGTAGCAGGGCCAGTGTTTGGGCGGTTTTCTCCTCCTCCTCTCACTCCTCCTCCTCTCATCATTCTCCTCATCCTCCAGGTCTCCCAGGGTCTCTCAAGCTCACTAGTGCTCTCTCCTGCTCTCCGGTACCTTCCAGCATCCCTGACTCCCCCACAATGCTGTTCCTGGCTGCTGCTTTTATACTCCCAGCTAGAGTTAATTGGAGTCAGGTGTGAATAGTTGTCCCTCCCTGCCTGACTCTGACTGACCTCATTATCGGGACAACATAGACACTGCCCATAGGAATCCATTGCCCATGGATTCCTATGGGCCATCCTCATGACTCCCATCTGCCTCTTCCTCGTCCCACTCGTTGTGGATTTCAGTAGGGGAATAGGATTATGGGAGTTAAACTGGAGATATCCCTTGGATGTTAGTTTACATCCCCTTTGATATTCTAAAAAAAAAAGGGGATTATGGGTTCTTTAGTGTTGTGGAGAGGCAAAATTCGTATTGGGTTTTAGAGGTAATTTTGAGTTTCTCTGTTTTCTAGTTCTTTTCTGTAATGAAAGTGCTGGGGGATGGGATTTTGGTGGCATCATCCCATAAAGACTGCTGGGATATCGGGTAGGGGTGCATCAGAAAAAATGGGATACTGCGTTTTGCCCAAGGGTGCTTCTCTCGCAGTCTCCAAGGACCCCCTGTCCAGGTGATCCTCCCCCGCTCGTCCACCCCCAGGGTTGGGATCCAAGAGCGATGGCCCTCCCCTGGCCACCTGAACAAAGGATCCCTGGGAATAATCTGGGAGAAGCACCTCAGGTTTCTCACAAATATCAGCTTTGTTTCAGTTCTGTATTCAATAGATGCAACATTTTCCTGTGTTCACTCATATAATAACTTTCTTTCAGTTCGGCATTCAATAAATGCAGAGTTTACTTGCGTTTGTGGACCGTTACTTATTTTCGGTCCTTCGGTGCGCTCTGGTCTCGCCAGTGTCTTCTGACACTTACCAGCTCTTCGCAGCTCCTCCCGGCCGCTCTCCCGTATGGGAAACCACACCGCCAGTTCACCGGGCGCATCACCACGCAAAGCCCGTCTTCTGTGCTCTGCTCCACCTTTGCTATATTGCAGCGCCATTTGCCTGCCTTCCCATACGAAGGTTCCCAGTCCTGCCCAGTACCTCTGGCAGGTCTCACGGGATCATTGCCAGCATCTTGGCTTACTGGTCCTCCAGCACGGCAAATTCTCTCCTCTCTCTCTCCCTTCTGTTGCTGCTTGTATGATTTTGGGCTCCACCTTTTATGCTCTTTTTGCATTCTTAACTGGCTGCAGGTGAAGTGAGTTAAACTCAATTGCCGGATCTTGTATAAGCCTGTTAGTGTGACAAGCCTGATTTTCATTACTGGATGCCTCCAGGCCCCTTTTCTTCATCCCAGTAGTAGAGTGGTGTTTGCAATAGGAAGTGTGCACTACTCTTAGGTGCCTCTTGCTCTTCTCAGTACTTGGTGATAAACTACAGGGAAGGATGGGATAAGATTGACTATAACCCATGAAGACTAAGGGAGGGTCAGGTAGGTCCATGTTAGTGAAGGGGACCTAGGTCCAAGTCTCGCCTTCAGGTACCCTCTCTCCAATCCCCAAGGACCCTCCACCCAGGTGATCCTCCCTCCCTTGTCCACCCCAAGGGTCGGGATCCAAAAGTGATGGCCCTTTCTTGGCCACCTGAACAGAAGATCCCTGGGGAGTAGCTGTGAGGTACCTTCAGACTTTTCACAAGTATGAGCAAGTGGAACAATTGGTCCTACATAATGGCCAATATGTCTGCTGCTGTACCTATGGTACATTTAAAATCACTAATTGTGTATCCATACTTCATACAATTCCTCATGGAATAAAGGGGGGAGATGGTCAATGTCACTTGGGGAATACCCCATTCTCAGGAGGATAGCTCAGGGGCAATGTTTCGCCTTGGAAGCAACACCACGGTTTGATCTCCGGGTCCGCGCTTAGAAACCTCTGGGTATTAAGCACGTTATAAATAACCTATCATATCGTATCATATCACATCACTGACGCCCCACAGGTAGCAGTCATACACTGTAACTGTAACTGGATTGGCAATGATGTCCAGTACTGGGCAGTCATGCATATGCTCTGACAAGCGCATTGGTAATTGTGTGGACTATGATATTACTACTGCTCTGGGGAAATGACATTCATGGGTTGCAGTGTTCATGATATCACTGCCTGTCAGTGTTGCTCTGTCCTCATGCAAAGGAAAAACACTGTGCTGTGTAGGTATGGTTTCCCAGTGCATTGTGGTTCATAAAGTCCTCTATTTGTACATTTCCTAGTACATTTGGGATCATGCGTTTCTGTCAGGCTCTGTTGTCTTGCAGGGCCTTAGTCCAGTGGGGTGTTTTTTTCTTAAGAGGGCAGATCCTTCATGCACAGGACTTTGACAGGGCATGGATTACATTGACATCAAATAGGTTTTGCTCTCCCCACCCCCTTTGTTGGTACCATTTTCACTTGCGAAACCTGTATGTGCTGTTTGATGGCAATTGTACTTACATAGGATCCATGTCCAGCAGGACCATGGCATGACCGATGTAAGCTGGGAAGTGAGCGCAGCACTGTGTTGCGGTGCGGTCTGTGTCACAGGTCAATAGTACATTGCGAGAATGTTGTTGTTTCCTGTCCTAGACCACCTCTTCCGATGCCTGGGGGCCACCAATGTCAGATTTGTGCCTTCCAGGGTTGTGAAGATGTTAGAGAAGTGGGCAGCTGCATATAATCGTGCCTTTGCTGTATTTACCTGTGCATGGATGAAGACAGGGAGATGTGCTGGGGTACATGCTGTATGATCGCGTCCAACACCTGGGAAAGCATGATAAAAAACAGTGAACTGCAACATGCCATGCAGCATTCCCACAGTGTACTGAAAGATGCCTCTGGCAAGTAGGTGCAGAACCGACACAAGCTTCAGCAGTGGTAGGATTTTGGGTCTTATGTTGATCCTGTTAGGAATTTCTTCCATCAGTTGCTACTGTGAGCGGTCAGAAATGTGAGGCGGACAGCGTGGCTCAAAAGGTTGGATACATGCCTCATTATCCCTACCCTGAAAAGTATTTCCCTGCCTAAAATAAACTAAAGGGAACACTCTAACTAAAGGTTTCTGTCCTTCACACTTAAATATACACCAACGTAATAAGGTAATATATGGTAGTTCAACAGCAACAAATATAACCATTAAATGCACATCATAGTTTCTCCTTCTAATCTGGGAGAGAATTCCCCTTCCTCAGATTCCAGTAGGATGTTGTTCAACAGTTCCACAAAGGGTTAAGGAAATCCTGTCTCGTAACAAAGTTCCACTTCAGTTGTCCTTTTGGTTCTAACTTGATAAAACAAAAGTTCCATTTTGTATTCAACCAACAGTTCACAAGTATTCAACAAAGTTTGCTCTTTTACTTTCGACAAAGATCTTGAAACAACTTCTTTTCATCAGGACAGAATATTTCCTTACTTCGTTGGTTTCAACAAAAAGGTCCTTGTCAGGATATTTCTGCATCAGTTCACAAAACCATGTGTTTGACAATATTAAATACTTCTGCAGCAGAACACACAACACTTCAATGATATTAATATGTCAGAATGATTCTGCGTTAATCCACAAAACACTTTCATGTTTTTTTTCAACTTCTTCAATATTTTAACCACATTACTTTTAAGTCACACAAATACTTTAGTGATTGTTCAACTTCTTCTTCAATAACACACAAAAACAGTTCATGGTTCTTCAACCTCTTCTTCAATAACTCACAAAAACACTTTGGTGGTTCTTCAACTTCTTCACAATTTTTAACCATATCAAAGTACTTTAATGGCTTCAACCTGGTCAACTCACCTGCCAGGCCTACTGTAATGCTTATCTTGTCCCTGCAGGAGCGTAAATGATCTGGGACCCTGGTTATCTGCCAATGCTGGTTTAAACAGGATTTTCCCCTGTGTAAAAAGAGAGAAAATATGGGGGAATACTGGAATCAATATTATGTGATCACGATACTATGGTTCAGCCTTTTTGTCCACCCTGATGACTTCCCTAAAGTTTCTATGTGCCACGCTGTGCTCCTTACCTGTGTTTTGTTATTTGGGAGCTCTCCATCCCGCTTTCATACAGGGGCGCATTGGTGGCGAGAATCAAGAACTCCAGCTGAAAGACTTTCAAAAGCCGCTGAAGGTAAGTGTCTTGACTTTTGGCGGGGTCTGTAGTCTTTAGTCAATAGGGTGTTAAAGTCTCTGAGAGAAAAAATAAATAAGTTCTGAGGAGAGAGCTCTCTCTTGACGTTGATCTGATGATTCTCTTTTTCTTTTGCAGGTTTGTTGTAGAAAGGATTTTCCCCTGGGTCGCGCTGGTGACTTTTGAAGAAAAAACAAGAAGTCTTCTCTTAAGGTAAGCAGGCGCGTGTAGTTTTGGAAAGGCACGCGGCACAGCGTGCCTTCGTTGCCAAGCAATGGCACCTTCTCTGAGGAAAGACTTGGGACACTTGGAAAAGCTTGTCGGTGCTTCAGGTACGTAAGCGCGTCTTTTATCTTCATTCATTTTAATGTCTTAATGTTCTTTAATTAACTTTTGTACCTTGTCTTTGCAGGTTTTCGGAGGTCAGAGGTTTTCACGAAGAAACTGCGGCTGAGGAAGAGGACTACTGACTGAACTGGGAAGAAGCCGCGACTGAAGAAGAAGACTGCTGACTACACTGTGAAGAAGCTGCGGCTGAGGAAGGAAGACTGTTGACTGAACTATGGAACTGCAGATACTACAAATTACCTGTCGGAGGAATGCCAATGTGGAAATTCTTGTCAGGTACGTTGAAGAATTAGGTCTGAAGTTTTTCGGTTAACTTAGCAAGTTGTTAACATAACCTTTTCTATTGTTTTGCAGATCTGTGAGCTGAGCACCGGTAGCGTTACACTGTTGTCAGAGGAACTAACGCGAAACGCGTGGTACTGTGGGGGCGGGGCTTTTATAGTCCTCAATGCCCAACTACTAGCTGCCAAGAACTACTTAGACAATGACCCGCATGGCGGCCATTTAAGGAGATCTTGTGACCATTGGATTTCTATGGGAGCCCATTGTAACTTTGGTACTAAGGAATGTGGGAACCCCAGGTTTGCCATGCTAATACCCATTTAGCCCCCACTGATCTGCAACAAGATCCTCTCCTCACCTGAATACCTGATCCCAACCCTGCAACTCTGGAGGTGATCATGACACCTACTAGGACAAAGCTCTCTGCTCTGGTGTACTCTCCTGCCTGAACAGATCAAAATAGTACAACATTCTCTGGCCTGTTGTACTCTCCTGCAAGTCCAGAATAAACTACTACTTGCAAGTACTTATGTGGTAAAGGTTAAGTTCACACAGGTTAGCAATGTCTTTTGCTCCACAACATCAAGTATAAGAAACTCTTCAAGGGAAACAAGGACCATACTCATGCTGTTTGTTACACCTGTGTGATTGTCACTCTCTCTGCAGTTTATGCTCCATTCCTTCTGAATATCTTCTCGTTGAAGGGCAGCCTTCCTGACACACTTGTTTCTCCCCTTTCACATTAACTAACTGCTGAGAGGGGTTCTGTTTCAATTTAACTATTCTTTATTTCTATACAATTCTTAAAGAATCTTTACAAAAAGAAAAAAAATAATTTCATATTAATACAATTTTAAAAATGGCAACATTTACAATATCTTAGCAATATTATTCTACCTTAAAATACTTCAACATACACTTCCTAATCACATAGTTAAAATGTGTAGCACTCTTACAGTCATCATCATCAACCTATGGTGTTAAATTAGCAAGAGTGCTGGGTAAACATACATCAACTCATTATTCCGTGGAAATTAGACTAACAGCTATACTGCTACTCCGTTCATACTTAAATACAAAAACAACAGGGAATAATTATCTTCTCTATTGAATAATCTTTTTATCTGTCGGCAATCGGCAAAAGTCAGATTTGAGGCAGTATGTCCAGAATGAATCACTTTTTATGATGTCATAATTATGTACATATCTACCAGGTATGGACATATATGTATCAACCTGGAGTTTGCATTCTGTAAAAACGTGTTTAGGGGTCTCCTCCACACCCTGGTATGTTACAGATTTGACACACCCTTTTGGCCCGCGGGAATCTTCTGTTGTGCTCCCACAAAGACCAAAAGAGGTAGTTGGTTAATCTGATGTTGTAGAATAAGGTTGCGCACTGCAGGTGAGGAGCATTGACACAAATAGGGCTGCGGGCACAAATATCTATGTACAACCCATGACACATATTCGTATGATTTTAGTCGGTCGTAATTCCTAGTCTAGTCCCATTTGGCCACTCTTTCCGAGCAGATTTTTCATTTTTTCATATTTTGTCCCCTGCTCGAAACGAGGGTACCATCCCTGGGTCTCATATAGATGATTTGCTATATTAAAAAATTCTCCATCATTCCCTCTCCAGTTTCTCTCCCTATCTGCTCCCACTATTGACAGCAGTTTGCATCTGGGATTGGTGTTAGCCTTAAGATGGAGTCCGCCCTGTCTCGCAAGCAACTTGTCCCTCCGTGAGACCAGTCCAAGTTCTAATCTCAGGAATTTCACTGAGACGGTCTTTGCCACTCTCAGTACACATTTCCAGAAATAGCCCTCTAATCTATCGAGCCAACTTAGATCTGTCATCGTTAGGGCCTCTAGGCCACAGAGGATCATTGGGCAAAAGCTTTGTTGATATAAAATGCGGATTCACTCCAATGAAAATCCTGTTGTCTGTCTCGCGAACTTCATGATCATGTTTGGCAGTTTATGGCCCTTGTTCATTTTAGCCTCTACGATGTATTTGTAGTTCAGGTTCTGACTCCTGTCAAGGCCCAGATTAGGATACACATTCACAAGGTCAGATTACCCAAACTCATAGAGATCATGGGCCGACTTGTCTTTCTAGCTGAAACTAACATGATTTCAGTTCATTTTTAGCTGCAAATTTGAACAGTGTTTGAAACATGTTTTTTATACCACTGCCCGTGTGATTAAAAATGACCAGGTTGTCTGCATATATCAATGCTGGGATTGTCATCCCATTGATTCTTGCGCAGCAGCCTGTGACTTTCCCAAAAGCGTCGGGTAGGTCACTCATATGGAGTTTATACAGAAGAGGAGCTAAAACACATCCCTGTTTGACTCCCCTATTTAGCCTTACTGGGGCAGTAGTCACACCCGCGTCATTTAGCCGTACCTGACTTGTTGTACCTTAATGTAGTCTCATCACTATGTCCAACAGCCATTGCGGGCAGTCCCAACCAGATAGTTACTCCCATAGTTTACTACGGCTGACCCCATCAAAAGCCACATGGAAGTCAACAAAAATAATATATAGTACTGGGGCTCCCTTTTTTTAGCTGCTGTGCGGATCAGTTTGTCCAAAGCCCGCTAATTGTACGCGGCGGAACACCCGGCGTGAATTGCCAAAGCTTTCTTTCTTCGACCAATGTTTGCAAGTGATTTACCACCATAGTCACAAATATTTTTCCTGTTACGTCCAGAAGGGATAACAAATCTGTAATTCGATGGAGACAATTGATCACCCTTTTTATAAATAGGTAGGATGATTGATTGTCACCACAAATCGGGAATACGTTGCTCTGTGCATACTCTATCAAGTAATATACAGAGAAGTTTAGCCCATCCCACTGGGTCTTGTTTGAATATGATACTTGTCAGGCCATTTCTGGGGCTCTGGAGTTATTAAGATTTTTAATGGTTCCCACAATTATCTCATTGGAAAATTTGAGGGGCCAGTAATGTGTTTGACATACTCCCCTCACTAAATTCTCCTCCCTCTCTGATCTATCGCCTAAAAGTAGCCAGTCCTTTTCCTGTATAGGATTAAGGGACTGTCTCATTCTGTCCCCTTGGCACAAGACAAAATCTGCCAAATTGAGCTGCTTTTTTTACTACCCAAGGTGAAGATCATGTCATACCAATGTCTGTTCCTCACTGATGCCCGCCGTAGCTTTAGCCACTGTCTATATTCTACATTTATTTTCAAGGTCTCTAGTCTTGCATCCACAGGGTATATCCCCCTCCCCTCTAGGTCTTCTTAATTTGCACCTCATGGAACGTTAAGCATCTTGGATGGCTATGTCAAATTTATTTACATGCCTCTCGATTAGTGCCAGGTTGTCCTGCTTATCAGATCCTGCTGTTGTTGCAAGCCCCTTTACCCAAGTCTGTATTTCGTCACAATTGTCCCAGGACAACTAGTCCATATCTCTGGCTATTGCATCTTTAAATAAATGATTGACTTTATTAATATTACTAGTTGTCCAACTAATGCGATTTCCTGCATGGTTGGCAAAAGCCCCACTGCAATATTTAATCTCTGGGCGTTCACACTGGAGTTCTAAGCTCAGTAACAGGATGGCATGATTACTATAGGGGGTTGGTTCGATTTTTAATTTGCTTGCTTTCATCATTAATGCGTTGTTTCAAAAATAACAATCAAATTTAGCTCTGCTCTACTCGAGCTCCATGTGAACAGTCCCGGGACTCCCCCCTCAGTCCTCCCATTCATCATGGTGAGGTCCCAGTTTTTTAGGAACTGCACCCATTGGGAACCCTTGTCATTGCCTGCTTTTTGTAGTATACTACTGGATCTTAACAACTTAACACATAACTATACAATGGGTATTCCACATCATCTATACATCTAGCATTCAGATCTCCCCCCAGAAGGGTCAACCGCTTGTCACCTTGGCTTAGTCCCTCAGTCAATATTTCATTCAGGGTATCTTGAATGCCCTTCACATTATCCACATGGGGGGGTATATACATGTTAACTATCATTAAATTGAGCTCTTGATTGAATTTGTTGAATGTTATCTGAACCCCCAACATGGTATTATTCGAGGGTGTTAACATATGATGGGACGCTCCAAAATTATGGTTGATGCCTATTATGAGCCCTCTGTATGGCCTCCCTCGGGGGTGCCTTTTGGCCATTACTTGGTAGACTTTGTAGCCCTCGAAAATTAAGGTGGTCTACAGCCAGGTTTCTTGTAACATAAAAATGTCTGACTTTGCGAGTAATCGGGCCGAATCCACTTCACTCACACTATGTCAGAAACCCCTGGTATTCCAACTCATTATGGTACACCTTTATGGTCTCACATAAACTGGGTCTTCATAATGAGATGTCAATACCTTTTTGTTATTTGGTTTAGTGTGGACCTCCAATCCTTGTGGCACATTGTTACCTTTGATACTACTCGTTGAACGAGGGACATCACAACACACTGTTAATGTATAATCTAAGGCACTTAATGATTCAGCACACATGCACAATAGAGAGACTACAGCTGGGGACGCAAAGAGAATCAGCGCCCAATTTGTCTCGCTATACCATCCTGGGAGTGCAATCTGAAGCATAGCTCGACTAATAGATGATACGCTGGGGACAGACGCTCAAATGCGCAATAAGGCAGTGCGATTCATAAAAGGGCTAATAGATGTAGGATTAAGCTCTTCTAATGTTAACAAAGGACCCAGTGGTGCCCATTCATTTTTGATTTTACTCGAATGGGATGGTCTGGGAGACACAAAGACGTGATTGGGTGAGTGTTCTGGGGCCCGCAAATGTTGTACAAATGTGGGTTGGTCTCTGGGTAGGTACGTTGTTTTTCTCATCCCCAGACTTCTTCTACTAGTCACTGGGCCCTTGAGTTCATAGGCACATATTGCCTTGTTTTCAGCAAATTGAGTAGTACATATTTCAGGGAAAAATTTGTGGGCCCTGTGGTTGTCCATGACTCCTTATGCACTTGTAGATAAAATGACTAATCCAGCACCAAGGAAGTGGGGGATTTTTTAAGGGTCCATTCATCCAATGGTCCCTTAAGGGTCATTTGCCATTTTGTTACATCGCTGTGGTTTTTGATAATTATTCGCGGACCCCTGGGCAGGTCACTTGATCCTCTGACTTTATGTCAGGATTCTTTACTGGGGGATGTGAGAGGCACTACCGAAGTTGACCTGCTTTGTGGGATTAGGTGTATTGCCACTCTTGTGCTTTTTATTACTCTCCACCCTCGCCATCATAGAGATTTAATTGCAGAGAGCATCAAGGGCATCATTGTTGTTTTCTGCGTAGATAGTTAACACATCCAGGTTATGATTTACCGGTGAGGATCGATGATCTATTGTAGCCTGCCCAGTTGCCCGACTCGACACCCCTTCTTCTTGGGGCATTCTAGCGGGTCCAGTCCTACACGGTGGTCTGGTCACCAATGCTGGCTCTTGATCAACAGATGTAGTCTTACTATAAGAATCCAGCAGAATGTCTGCGATTTTGTCTGTGATGTCTTTTAATTGGAGTTGATCTGCCGCCATATCCGAGTAGAGAGACTGTAAAGCATTTAGTTTATCCAATATTAAAGACAATTGATGTAGGATAAACTCAGTGTAGCTCTCCCTTGTCTTTTCATGCAGGATTCCCAAAGTGCCTTCTACTATGGAATCACTTTCATCTGATGTTGATTTATCAATCAAGTCTATCAAGTTAGGGCTATTGGACAAAGAAGATGCTGTAGGGTTTTTTGGCAATGCCAAATTAGGCCCTAATGAATTACGTTTAAAAGATCTGCACATTTTCAACAATGCGACTTTGTTATCAATTGAAGGGATAGGACTCCGTATTTGTTTGTAGTTCTTCGTTCCCCGAGGCATTAGGTTTTTTGTTCCTGACGGACAGGTTATCTGCCACGTTCGTCTGGTTGTGGGCCCCAACAGATTCTGTGGGGTGGCAACTTTCAAGTTTGGCACCGGGCTGATAGGAGGAAGGAAGGGAAATTCCTCTCCAGCTAACCACCTCAAAGAAGCCCGTTAAACATGGTTGCTTAGATTCCAATGTTAACCCTATAGATGACTCCAGTGTCTTTCTATTTGTCCGAGTGCTAGGAGTGACCTCTCCTGTTTTTACTAGCGTGTTTGCTCCATGGTTTCGTTTTTCAGTTTGAGCCGTTCCACTCCGCAGCCCTGATCTGCGGTGGCTCACAGGCTTGGTGGTGGTCTGGTATTGGCCCATAGTATTTCAGGATTCAATATTTCTAGAGCAGCAAGATTTGGAGGAAGGAGCAAAGAGGGGCTGGGGGGATAGGAACCAGAGGAGTCACTGAAAAGAGAGGAAGATTAAAAGAACAGGTGGGAAAGAGGTATAAGGTTTTAGGACCAATGGTCACCACCCTTAGCACCCACCCTTGTTTCCATCAGATTGTTACATATCATTTAGCTGATAGATATAGGGAGGTGGTTTCATAGGTGCTTCGTCCCACAGTCGCCAACCTTCGATTGCAATTTAGGTGTTGCAGTAACTGCAGTTTGCAGTCAGAGCTCCACTCCGAACTTGACAATTTTTTTGTGGCAGGGTTTCCCCATGAGCCACCAGCACTCAGTCTCACCTGGTCTATCTTAGAGTGGTGTTGGTGTCGGGCACACAGTCAGTGCCTCTCCTCCCTGGTTATCCGGTCCTTCTCTGTCTGCACCTGTCATGGTATCTGCTTCATCACGCCACTCCAAAGCCGGAGTGTCTTTTGTGGCTAGCCATGCTTTCAGTAGGGAAATCCAGGCTATTTCGAACAGCAGCAGGTCAGGAGTCCGGACACGTGATTCCCGTTGTGGCACCACAACCCAGACACAGAGAAACTCTGCTTTACTGTGCCACGGCTATGCCTGGTGAGACAGGCTTATGAGGTCCACCTCCAGCAAGGTTTCACCGCAATCAAGGACAGACTCCAATCTGGTAGTAAAATGGCATTACACACCGCCGAGACACTCTGCCTTGCTCCGCCATGGCTCTGTCTGGTGGGAAAGGTTTATGAGGTCCGCCTCCAGCAAGGGTTCACCGCAATCAAGGATAGACTCCAATCTGGTAGTAAAACGGCATTACACACCGCCGAGACACTGCCTCACTCCGCCACCTTTCACTTTTACACTTTTTTTGGGTTTGGCAATGTGGGTTTAAGACATATTTTCTTTTAGAACCTCCTTTTCATATGGGCAATAGTTTTTACCAACATGGAAATTCTCAATTGTTTTCTTTTGGCTTGGGCAATTCAGGTTCTTTCTTAATTGCCTAGATATATTTCTCTCTTGGCTTTGGCAATGATGGTTTGTCTTTTCTTTAATGGATATTGTCCTTTTTGTTGCTGGCTCTTATTATACCCCACAATGTCACTATAACACTCTTCTGGTATGGTAATTGAGTTCTTATTCTGCCATCTGCGCCTTTTTAAATCAGCTTAGTTCACAACAGAAGAATTAACCTGCTTTAAATCAGTTTGGTATTCAAAAAGCTTCCTCCTCAATAGCAATACTTTGTTTCTCTTATTTCTGAGATTCAGATCCCTCGTCTTGGCCAGCAGGTAGTTACGAGCGCTCTGGGGACTGTAAGGAAGACATGGTATCAAACAGTGAAGACAGACACAAGTGATCAGAGTTCAATGGGGTTTATTGAACTTCAGATGGGTTGATCGAAAGCCTCTCTAAACCTAAAATTAAGGATGGGAGCAAGCTACGACCATCAAATAATAATAACACAGTGCTAGTCAAGTCAAGCCTATACTAATAAACCTATTGCCAATCCTTACTTTTAAATACAAAAGACTGTGGGACAATGATGTATGCAAAAGAAAAGTGTTCAAGAAATAGTATGTCAGGACGGTTGAGCAGTTGGCTTCCCTTCCTTTTCAGCACGGGGCAAAGCAGCATGCTCGAGCTTCGCATACACTGGCTTTTTGCCCATGAGGATTCACACCAAAGCACAGACATCGGGGCTTTCTGCCAAAGCCTCTTTCCAATAACAGTCTCTTACTGCAGATGGTCTGTTGTAACAAACAAAGTCTCAAAGTTATTCCTATCAGGATTTTCACATGACCAGGTTCTCGCTTTCAGTGTTTATCATGGGTCCCCTCTTGAGGCTGAAACCACCTTTTTATCACAATATTCACACTGGGCCTCCCTCGTTCGGGCGCAGACCACGCATCTCCCTTATTCGGTCTCAGATCCTCTTCATATGGATCTCCCTTGTTCAGGCTCGGATCCTCTTCATATGGATCTCCCTCATTCGGGCTCGGATCATCTTGATATTAAAATCAAAGACTTTCAAATATGAAGAGGGTTTTGCTTAAACTGTCACAGGACCACTTCAATTAACTTCACACAATTATTCTCATCAATCTTCTACTTTTGTTTTTCTTGGCGGGATACCTTACAGAGACATTCGATTGAGCACATACGTGGTGCCAGACCACTCTGTCAACTGTATTGTATCTTTCCTTCTCAAGTTCCAACACTCACCAACAGTTTAGCTTTACTCGCATCTTTCATCACATGCATTTAACTATGTTTGTTCCAGTGCTCGTTATACAATGTTGCTGCTTGCAACCTTCAGTTCAACACAGAACGGTCTTGCATCGATCTTTTACCGTCCTCACACTTTCTGCCTCAGAGGTTTCTTGAAAGTAACGGTGCCTGGCCAAACTGGTCAAGGGTAATTCCCTTCTTACGAACACTTCTTGGTTTGCCGCCTTTCTTCCCTAGTTCAGCTGCTGACTTGAAACTGCTGTACCTCTGTGTGCTTTGCCAAGCCTCTGGGCTTCATGCTCTGCCTTTTATCTGTGTGGGGAAGTCTAATAGAAGTCAGGTGTGAGTGATCGTCAGTAATTGCCTGACCTCGCCTAACCACAGTAGCAGGACATGTCATATACACTGTTTGGGTGTGAGTCTGTTTTCTCCCGGAGTGGGCTCTCCATGTGAAAGTGCTAGGAAAGGGAAAGGGGGGGGGGTAAGATTCTCACGTATCCTAACTGGTAGAATGGGGTAAAGGTATTACAGGGAAGAGAGGGATACTGCGTCTCGCCATCCAGTGTCTCACTCCCACTCCCAGGTGATCCTCCCGCTCTGGTCCACCCCCAGGAACTGGATCCTAAAGCGATGGCCGTTTCTTGGCCGCCTGGATGACGGATCCCCAGGGACTAGTGGGTGAGACACCTTCTGGTTTCTCACAGGTCACAAGGTAGCAATGATCTCACCGGGTCTTGCGTGCACATCCGTTCACCTCGCTACCTCCAGGTCTTCTGCTTCAGATTCCCTGTGAGGCTTCCTGTGACCCACTTCTGTCAATATCAGAGCTCTCCTGGCTTCCACAGCTATCCGTAGCTCACCTCCCACTGGTGCTCGTCTGCCAGTATGAAAAACTGCTTAATGATGCGTGTGCCTCTGCGTGACCTCTGCAGCTGAAAACTTGAGCATAGGAGACCCTCTCACTATCAGCATTCAATTTACACACCACTGTGGTCCCGGTGTCTCGGCTCACATCTGACTTCTGATTCTGCTGCCACGTGGAGGTAGGAAAATGACCCCACCTTCTGCTACTGCTCTTCTTCATGACCAGCAGCTGAGGGGGCTTTTTATGCCTCCCAGTCCTCCTAAGGTGTGGGTCATTACCCCTAATTGACTGCCTCTGCAGTCCTCTTCTTTGTCCCAGTATTTTGCTAATTGTGGGACTTGAAGTCCAAAATCTCAACTTCTGCGTTTTTTTAATGAAATTATTGGCGCCAAATTCATTACTCGCCTTATACTTATTACCTAAAGGAGTACCATACGGATTCAATGAAGTATTTGGCTTTACAGAAAAACAGGGGTTCTCAGGGTTTAACATTTAAAGACTCCTCTTCCTTATTTCTCTGGGATTTGTAGAGGCTTTCATGTCTAAGAATGCCAGTGACTTTGAAAGGGATTTCCTTACTCCCAGTACATGACTGCTTGTAATTATTTCCACTTATATTCTGACAGTCCGTTTGAGTAAGTAAAAGCTCTCTCTGACAGCAAGCTATTACAAATTCCGGTATCAATGATGCTCCCTTCCTTGAGGGAGGCAAATACTGCGTCTCATCCCACCAAGTCCACCTGTTACCCTGGGGCCCTTCTCCTCCCAGGAGATCCTCCCGGCTAATACTGCCCCCAGGGTCAGGAAGTGTCTGCCTTTCTCTGGCCACCTGGGAGGAGAGTTTAGGTAGGGTTCCTGTGAGGACACTGTAAGATTCATCACACTACGCTCCCCTCCCCTTTGCCAGGTAGGTTGTAGCAGCCTCGTTGAACCTGCCACGTGATCATAATTTCCATCTGTCCAAAGGTGGCCGACTGGTAGTGTCTACCAGCCCAATCAAAGATGGCCACCGTGCTGTAACAGCATTCTGCTTCTCATCTTTCCTGCATACTCAGAGTGGTGTTCCGCTTGGATAAAAAGAAGCGGTGCGCAGTATCTTGCATACCAAAGCATTCTAGCACCAAGTCCACCCCGTAGTCGCTTGGCATTTAGTATATGTTGTGTTGTTTGTTCAGCGTCCTGTTTTCTTGTGCCATCCTTTCCTGAATTGATCACTGTGAAGCTACAGAGGGAAGACCTTGTTCGAAATCCTGTTGGTTCTAGATAAGAACAGGATGCATAAGGTAAATCCAGGGGGTTACTGTATGTGATGTGACTATCTCCATGTAAAAATCCAATTGTCACTGCTAATGCCTGTTCCCTTTTTTCCCTCTAATGCAGCTCCTATGCGCTTTACCAAGATTGTGTTAGAAGAGGTGCTTGCCTAAGTCGCCTCTGCCCTGGAAAGGGAAACTGCCTGCACTGTGTATTCTTAAAACAGTGAAGTCTTCCTTTTTGGCGAATTGGCGTACGTTACCCCTCTGACTCCCAGGTGGTTCTGACAGTGTTAGTGTATCCTTAAGACCCATGATCTGACCGATCCTTCTTTGTAGAGTATCCTGTATCTGGGTGAGTAGCTCTGCCATGGTCTCCCTGTTAAGGAGGAAGAGTGTTATCAGCTGCCCATCAGTAAATGCCCTGGGTAATTGTCTGACCCATGGAATAGTCACCCACCTTACATGGCATCTTCTTCTTCTTTCTGCTACGTGCGCTCTGTGGTGCTGCTGTGCATGCCTGTGCAGCTCAATGTAGAGCAGGAGGTCCTGGATTTCGAGGTTTGCAACTTCTAGTGACTGCATGGTGTTGGGAATTGTGTTTCGGGGAATGTGTGGGCCTACATACCATTCCAGGGCTAATTAGGTGCACCTGGGGCTTTATTTCAATCAACTGTATGCATTTACCACCACCTTTTGGGTGGAGGTAACTGCATTGTGTTTTGGGGGGAATTACTGCTTATTTGTGATGGTATTTTAGCTTCTAATTTAGTGGAATTACTCTTTGTGTTTCCAGTGTTAATTCCTCAGCAGAATGAGTATCACCAGAATTGACGCTGGTGCTAATTCCTTCTCAGTAATTTACGCCCATTACTGACACTTTTCCACTAACTGCCCAACCCATAATGACCCTGATGTGTTTCAATGTTAAATGTCCATGCTGTAAGAGAAGGATTACAAACGAAAGGAATAGCATAGAAGAAACATGCAACAGTGGAATGCCTAAGCCTGAAAAAGGAAAGCAAAACAAAATAATAGAATATGCATAAGTTCATTGTGTGCTTTATACTCATCCACTCCCTTTATTGATATAAGAAATCACATTTTGGCCGTTTAGATGGATTGCGCCGGCAAAATCCCAGCCTTTTTGCCGCGATATTTTGTATCCACGGCCATTTTTGCCGCAATTTTAACACATGGAAGTGTATCATAATTCTCAATATGTTCATTTTATCATAAGAACATGTGATTCTCAGGCATTTCAGGTGGTCTGGCTGTGTAAACATTTGATAATTCTTTTTTTTAGTTTACACCGACAAAAACATATACATGCTGCTTTGGTGCTGTCCGTTACCAGATTCACGAAACTGTGAGGTCTTCTGGGTGGCCAGTTGGAGAGAATATCATAGCCAAGCCTTATCAAACTTTTCTTATACCCAGGCCAAATCACTTTGTAGTTTTGTAGTACTGGGTCGTAAAATAACATGTTTATCAAAGGACAAGATACCACTGACCCACCCCACAACTGTAATTTACGATAAATAATTCTGTTCCCTCTAGTGATCATCCCTGATCCAACCCCTCCCAAGAAATTCTACCTCCTGCCATAACTAACTGGGCTGGCTCCAGTTTTCTGATGCATTGCAACAGGTGTTAAGCGATGTGCCATAAAAAAGGGCCAGTCTGTTCCAAGTCCAATACAGATGTCCGGCATTATATCTGGGGCTCCGAGCACACATCTGGTGGGCTGTTTTGCAATCTCCCAAACACTGTGGTGCAGAATCTCGTCCCAAACACACCCTGCCAATCGACCAGGCAGTATATGCCTGGTTGGGGCACACATTTCTTCAAGAGGCCCACGGACCTGAAAGGAGCACTGCAATCAGAGATGGCTCCAGCTGCTATACTTCCAGAACAGTCTCCATGGCCATGGAGTTCATGAGGAATCGGACCATTCAGGGAGTTGCATGGGCCATACCTTGCTCTGCATGGCTTCACTGATTCATAGCAGCTGCTCGTTCAGAAAATCTTGTTGAACAGGAGCTAAAAGCAGCTCGTAATTATCCAGGATCGACCAGTAAGCAGGAACTGCATCTGGGGAAGGGATGATCAGCACATAGTGAATTGCAAGACTAACTTCCATGTGAAAGGCAAACTATAACCCATTGTCCTCTATTCGGCTAATTAAGGTCTACATATCTTAGATCTGTTCTTCAGCTCATTTACATATAATCTCAAACACTCAGAATTAATGTCAATTACTTATGTTTTTATGACATGTGTTGGAATTCGGAGTAAAAAGTAGCTCCCGGTAACTGTTGGTATCACGCTAACTATAGTCTTCTAGACTACAGCCAAGCACTAAATAATTCCCAGATCCTGAAAGTTTGGAATCCTGCTTGCATTTACACACAGGAAATGTGCCCTTCCATTTCTTCTCCAGTGGTTATATGTTCTTCGATCACCAGGTTTTTGTTTGCTGAGTTTTTTGCTGAATTATTTAAAATATATATATATTTGGGGGGTTCCCCCTAGACACCACCTTCCCTATTGTATTGTCCCTATTCCACACACCCCTACCACTTATATCACCTTTCCAACCCAGCCCCCATTATCTTTCCATGAGTTTTTCAGCAGAATATTCCGGAATAAAACTCAGCAAAATAAAAGCCTGGCGATGTAATAACGTCTTCCCTTCTCCAGCCATGGTGGCTTTCCAGATCAGAAGCATCAGGAGTTCCTTGGTGACAACGCTCAAAGTGGAGATGAACTGAAGTTCTCCAACATTGGCATACATGTTTTACATGTATGTGGCCAGCCACCTACTCTAGTCAACCCAAACGGTCATCAAGTGATTGGCCCCTGTACACACTCCAAACTGAAACCCCAGAATGTGCTCATTTCCATAAAATCCTTTTACTCAGCATGGTGAATAATGCTCGCTGTTGTGCTACATGCATAGCTGGGCTATTTATTTATTTATTTAAACGTATTGTTTATTTATCTATTTATAGTATTTATTTATTTGATGTACATGGTATTTCTGCTTTACATCAAACCTTTACACTGTTAGAACAATAAATATTCTTAAAACACAATTGATCTTTACAGTCATGTACATTTAACAATTTGATACTTAAATATCTCAAATAAGCTACAGCTAACAAGACATGAATCCCTAAAATCAATCGTGACCAAAACGATTCAGATTCTCAAAAATACTGGGCTCTTAAGTGATATAATACACTGTGGCATTACGTACAAATAGGTTTGAAAGTTTCGATTGCATCCTTCCTACAATAACTATATACATGTTCCCTTTGTACAAGAACTTACCTAGACCCTACAGCTGGCCACACTGGCACAAGGTTTAAATGATAGCACATGTATGCACTTATAGAATGCAGTGCAGGAATCCATTTCTCATATTGCTGGTTCATTAAGGTTTTGGGGAATAGATTTTATTGTGTTCCCCAAGTATGAAGAATTAACCTTCCAGTCCCTTATAATCTTCCTTTTTAGATCCATACGTTGAAATTCCTTAATAACTTTAAAGGAATATTCAAATAAATTCATACATTCCGCGCAATCATTTTAAAATTCTTTTGAAAAGGTGTTCTTCATCAAGACCTTGTTATTCAATGTATATAACATAGAATCTGCCTTGGCTGTATCTTCTTAACATACACTGAGCACATAGGGACAATAACCCCAGTTCTAAATTTACAGCTTGTATTGAAATCAACTTGGGGAGTCCTAGTAAGGTTACCAGCTTCATCCTACCCAGGTATTCTGGATATTTAGCAGTGATTTTTGCATTATCTCAGTGCCATGCAATACTGTAGGTAGAATATTCAGCAAATGTAACTTAATGAGGGGTAGCAAGCAAGGTGTAACCCCCATATTTGTGATTGAAGCTCTTTAATAAGCTCACCAGTCGTGGGATTTTGGGTTCTTCTTGTTTTAATGTTACCTTCTTATCGGAATTAGTAATGTGAAATCCCAGATATTTTCAATGGCTTACCTGTTTATTTTTCATGGTCGGACGAGAGACCAGAAAACAACAGGGTCCTTTAAAATTATCAATATTTCTTTCAATATCTCAACAAACGGGGGTGCCACCATGTCCACTGCTTCTGTGAAGGGGCCATGTAACCAGTAGTAGCCCATGCACTTCCTCATGATTCTTGTCCTTTACTGTTACATGAACAGTGTTGTTCACGTACCATCTCATCACTGTGAGAAACCTGAAGGTGTCTCACGTACTAGTCCCTGGGGATCTGTCATCCAGGTGCCCAGGACACGGCCATCGCTATTGGATCCAGTTCTTGGGGGTGGACCAGTGCAGGAGGATCCTCTGGATGGGGGGTCCTCGGGGAATGGAAGTGGGACACTGAAGGTTGAGACTCGATATCCCCTTCCTTCCTTGTTTGTTTGTTTGTATCTTGTGCCACATTTTCCCCATCCGACCTAGCAGGATACGTAGAAACTCTACCCCCGCCCCCTTTTCGTACACAAACACTTTCTCACAGTGTGAAAGACAACGAGCCATTTACCTGACATGCCCCAACACAAGGGTCAGGCAATTGCTGATAACTACACACACACCTGACTACCCTTTCCCTTCCCCATAGGGATAAAAGGCAGAGCACAAGAGCACACTCCGAGCAAGACCGAACGCACAAGGAAGCAGCCATTCCAGGACGGCAGTTCAAACGAAGAAGAAAGGCGGCGAGGCTGGAAAGGATGTCAAGGAAGGAGTTGCCCTTGCCTTTTTCAACCCAGGCCAGCAAAAACTCAGATGGAAGAACCTTAAGGCCTGGAATCGCAGCTGGCCTATGGTGTAGCAGATGTCAGAGGTACATGGCACCCTCCCGCCCTGATAGCCAGAGTGGGGGGATGAGGTTGCCATTGTGGCACTGTCCTTGACTCCTGAAGCAAAGGAACCGCTAACAAGTTCAGCATAGCCAGTGAGCCTGAAATGTGTTGAGCTCAAGGCTGCAGTGGCAACAGTAAGAAAATAATTATACAAGAGATCTTTTGTGAACATATTGGTACAAGAGATAGAGTGGTCCGACCCCTCATGGGCGACCCAGTCGAAGGCCTCTGGCTGGTACCCCTATTTGAACAAAGAGACTGTAGCGAATATTAAGAAGAAAGAAAACTACAAGTACCAAGAGGCCATAGGGAAGGTCCGTATAGAGAAGTAAGGTGGTCATACAAGGGTTGAGCCAAATCCCTTGTACAATCGAAGGTCCTTAACCCATTAACGAAGTTTTGACATTGTGAAACAGGCATTTGCGCCCGTCTGAGGGAAACGCTGAATGAACTGTGAATAAGAGCAAGCCTGACTGGGGGCTTAAGGGAAAGCCTGACTGGAGGCTTAAGAGAAAGCCTGACTGGGGGCTTAAGCGAAAGCCTAACTGAGAGCTGGAAAACCAAGTGAATCCCGCTCAGTGTTAAAACACCTATGAACATTGTGATGACAACTGTGAACCCGACTGAGGGATTTTCACAGTGAGTGGTTGGTCTGAACCTGACAGAGGAGGGCTGACAACTGAGAGAAAGATGGGAGCCCGGCTGAGTGGGATCCAAGGGTGACAGGTAGTCACCCCACGTAAAGATTACCTGCAGGAACTTTTGTTTTGTTGTTTTGGCATACCAGGCCCTCGGAAGTAAGAAACTTTGCATGAGAAGAGACTTAAGCACAGAAGGCCCCGAACTGCGAAAAAGAACTGTAAGCTTTTGCCACAGAAGCCCAGGAGTGTTCTGTGCTGGAGAATCCCACCTTATCCCATGTAAAAAATGTGGGGAAGGGAGACCTTTATGAGAGGGCGACCTTCCCTTTGAAATACCACTCCGTCCGAGCTAAGAAGATACAGAAGGGATAGTGTTTCAGCTGGAAGAGCAAAATACCACCAGGTATTCACCACTCTGAAAAGAAAGGAGGGACAGATTTAGTACATGAGTGGAAGAGTGACATGAGTATTCAATTATATCAATAGGAACTAACCGGAATGAACAGTGAATCAACTTTTATTGGAAATCCGGTGGAGGTGGTAGGAAGCAAATAATGGGTAATGTTTTTTGATGGATCTCCTGGATTAGGATGATAGCACAGAAATCAGGAGGTTTGGGGAAGGTAGGAGATAAGGTAAAGGTAGTTAATATGGTTAGCAAGGAACTTTTTTCCTGTACGGAACCAGGGCGCTCTAATGGGAACAGAGTACAATGATATACTGCAAGGTGTCTAAAGTTCAAAGCACTCAGTGAAAATAAAGAAATTCTCAGTAGTTGAAGGAAAATTCAGTGGAAACCGTATACAAAAAATGTGTCAAGAAACCAGGTAAACAACCAGAAAAGACAGTGCCAAACGTAATCCAAGAAAAGCAATGTCGAATTACCAGAGCTGAGGTCAATTACACAGGAGAATGGTCAAAGGCGAGGAAAGTCAGTAGCAGAAGAAGGAGTCGGTAGCCAAGCAGCAAACTGTAGACAACGAAGGATCAAGGAAGCGGAGAGCAGCTTCAATCAGAAGCGCTCGTAAAAACAGAAAGCAAGCCGTTTTATGCATACAGGTTAGAAGTGCATGTGGGCGATGCTGAACAGCACCACACAGCTATGGCAACCCAAGAGGAATGCCGTCAGAGGGAATGACGTTCTAACAGGCGCCATAGCAACCGACAGGAGCACCGGCGAATCAGAAACCACCGTCGCAGAGAACGGCGGCGAGTAGCGTCGGCAGCCACCAAAGCCGTGACAGAACCCCAGCACTTCTACTGTGAATTATTTTGAACTTGGGGACGGGAACCCCGGTGCTACTGTTGTGAAGTGGCTTTAACCAAGAAAAGAAACCCAGGGTCCTGATTCAAACTATTTTCCCTGTTGTCTACGAAGGATCATTTTGAGACTGTGTTACAAAACTACTTTACACTTGGGAAAGAGGCAGATCTTTGGGTTAAACGCTGTTTTTTTTTTTAATATGATATGATATGGCAATTATAACGTGCCTATACACAAGTGTTTCAAGGCGCGAGGAGGCAAGGGAGGGGGAAAAGAGGGAAGACAACGAGCCGTTTACCTGACATCTTACTAGGTCAGGTGACATTGAGATCTTGCAAGTGCAGGGGACGGGGGAAGCGGAGAAGTGTGGGGGGAGGCATGGGCAGTGCATAGGATAACAGTAAAATAAATAAGACAATAAATAAAAAGTGCGGCCAGCTGGTGGCAAGTGCAAGGGTAAGTGCAGACATCAGGTGTCGAGTGCAGGTAGGCGGCTGTAGGGATATAGAACAGTCCCTGACTGCAAGGGTTGCCAGGGGGGCAGTGTAGGTGTGCAACTGGCGGGGAGGGGACCTGGGCCCGAAATCAGAGGTTAGCCACGTAAACAGTGCAGTTTCTGCCAAGGGATCAGCAGGGGAGAGGAGTATAGAAAGCAGAAGCAAGGAGGATGGTCTTTAGGTGCTTCCAGAGATGGTTCTCCTCAAGTTTCAGAGAGGCAGGGAGGCTGTTCCAGAGGGAGGCCCCAGCAGAAAAGAGATCTACCAGCAACTCGTTGATTAGAGAACGACTGACCCTGTCGGAGTTGGAGGCAGATGAGCGAAGAGCTTGAGAAGGAAGATATTTAGGAAGAGAGAGTTGAAGGTATTGAGGCACCAGGCCCCAGAAGGCGTTGTGGACAATGCAGAGGGCTTTGAACTCAATCCTTGCCGCCACTTGGAGCCAGTGCAGAGATTTCAGTGCTGGAGGGATACGATCCCTGGGCTTGAGGCCAAGGACAAGTCTCGCAGTCCTGTTTTGGATGAGTTGCAGAGGGCGGAGAGTAGAGACAGGCAGATTTAGCAAGAAGCTGTTGCAGTAGTCCAGCCCAGAGAGAACCAGAGCTCTGGAGACAGTGGGCTTCTGGGGGAAGGAGAGGAAAGGAAGAATACCTCTGAGGAGGTGCAGCTGGTAGTGTGACGTCTTAGAGACATCAGAGATGTGAGGAGAGAAGGAGAGTGTGGAGTCAAAGATGACCCCGAGGTTTTTAGCCTCACAGGTAGGAGCAGGAAGAGGGCCAAGAGAGGCCAGCCAGAGAGCGACAGGGAAGGAGGGAGCAGGTGTGCTGATGAGGAGAATCTCAGTCTTACTGGCATTAAGGCAGATATCACTGACGGCACACCACTCCTGGATAGCAGACAGACAGTCAGAGACGAGAGAAGGAGAGGAGGTGGCAGAAGGGAGCCTGAAAATGAGTCGAGTGTCATCCATATAGCACTGAAAGTTGGGGCAGGGAGCAGCAATGCGGTGGGCAAGAAGTGCCAGGTATTTGTTGAACATCCAGGGAGAGAGGTTAGACCCCTGGGGAACACCACAGGTAGAGATAGAAGAGAGGAAGGACCCAAATTGGACCTGGGAGGGTCGATCGAAGAGGAAAGAAGTCAGCCAAGCCAGGGCCTGATCAGTGATGGCCGGGTTATCACGGAGACGGTTGAGCAGGATGGCATAGGCAGGAATCCACTCGGGAAAGATCTGGGATACACCCCCCCAGAACAGTTGGATCTGGGCACGGAGAGGATCTTGTAGCCATCAGGGAGGAGAGTGTCAAAGCTTGTGACAGAGCTGTCCGTGAACCAAGTCTCGTGAGACCAAGGACATCAAGGTCAAGTTCCTCGAGGAGGCGGCAGATGGGAGAGGAATGTTTGACAGCTGAGCAAGAGTTTAGAGTGGCAATATGGAGGAGGTTGCTGTCCTTGAAAGACTTCCGAGGAGGGGTACAAATCAGAGGTACGGCCTGTGGAGGTGTAGAAGAAGCTCGAGGGGGGGCAGAAGAAGAACAAGGAGGAGAGGGCAAGGTAGCCAAGGAGGAGACAGCAGGGGGCGGCAAGGAAGCCGTGGAGGGGAGAGAGGGGACAGCAGGAGAAGAAAGGAAATTGATGAGGCGCGGAAGCATCTATCAAAGAGGAGAAGGTTAGCTTGAGGGCCTTGGACCAAGACGGTACCATTCAGGTAAACATTAATGATGACCTTAAAAGAGTGGAAGGAGGGCAGGAGGGCCTCCCACCAGGTGCCACTATTAATGGGAGAAGAAGAGAAAGGAGAGAGCATAGAGACTATATGTAGAGTCCATAGGTCTGGCGAGGGAAAGACAAAGGATGTTGGTGAGGGTTTGCCTGGAGGAGACACTGGTATAGGTATCAGTGATAGCAAGGCATGGGTTGGAGGCCAGGATGTCCTTTTTAAACTTCTTCCTACCAGATTTAGTGAGGAGAGCAGGATAGTCGATAGAGAAGCAGTTAGAAAAGATAGGAGGGACAGAGAGCATCATAGAGTAGGTAGGGAGAGGAGAGAAGAGGAGAGGATAGGGTGCCACAGAGGGCGGGGAGAGCACTAGAGAAGGACACAGTGAGGGGCGCAAGCAGACACGAGAGAGACAAGACAATAGTAGACAATTGAACAAGACGGCAGGTGCTCAGATAATGCTAGAAAAGTTATCTGGATGAATGCTTTGCTAGGAGGCAAAACCACAGAACAGCACTACTTCATAATACAATTTAAATAACAGAGAAAACACACCTAAGTTTGAGAGTCCTAGTTTGGTTGCTGATATCCCTACACATTACATCAATCTATGCCATACTGGGAGTACATTCCGGAATCCACAACCTAAAAATATAGTCACATACATTGTGTAACAACTGAAACTGTAACTAAAAGTATGCGACACACTAACAATTCAATAATGGGCATGACCGAATGTTTCCTAAAAGGACGTAGTGAAAATCAAAGTGAATGTTAAATAAAGTGGGATGGATAAACACAGTTTGATTGGTTATATAAACAAACTTTGACTCCTAGATGGATAAAGAAAAGTTCACATTGTATTCTCTCACTGGATATACAAACAAAACCTCACATATTAAAATAACCATGTATTTTACAGTGCCAAAAAGAATCTGCATCACAAATGAGTCTCACTTTAACAGAGTTCATTATCCAGACCTGTTGTATAATCTTAATGGATTATTCGCTGGATTGTTGCAAAACAGCACATACCAACGCAAAATAAATGTTTGCAAAAAACAGCTAAGGACCAGAGCGGATTCATTCCTTTCGGTGCCAAACATAATAATCTATCTATCCGGTGCAATTCATGTTGTGATTGTAACTTGTTTAAACTGCCACCTCTTTTAGAAACACTCACAACTTCTGAAATAACAATAACATTTGACTGAAAGTATTTCGAGGGTTATGATAGTGCAATGCCACTGGTGATAGTTCCTTATTAGCACACACATTAGATTTATGTTCAGATCATCTGGCTTTGGCCTTTTTTGTAGTAAGGCCGACATAGTATATACCACATATAAATAGTTTTACCAGTATGTAGGTGTTGGATCTCTTCACCTTTTACTCACTTGTTTCAATGTTGGCAGTTTAAACACAGAAACATGCCTCTTTCGTTGTTGTTGTTGTTGTACAATGTCTCTCTGCCACATGCTCTTTCAGCCATAACCAGTACTTTTTTCATAGTTCTATTTCCTGCATGCAAGCAATGGGAAATTTGGAAAAAGTTTCTGTCAGGTCACCAACTTTCAAAAGATTCCAATGTTCTTTAATCTTCATACTTTGTCTTGGATAAATAGACACACAGACTACATTAGGCGAAGATGGAGCTTCTTTAGCTTGTAAAAGAGACATCCTTGGTTTATCTAATACTTTTCTTTGGGCTTCTTCGAAAATGTACTCCTTGTAACCTTTCACTCTGAATTTTATTTTGAGGCATTGATTCTGTAAATTTAGATAACTTTAAACAATTCTTTTGGATATGTGAAAGCTGCCTTAAAGGTAAACTCAACTATTCTTGCAGGATGAAAACCTTTAGCGTGCAATAGATTATTGTTGTTTGTCGTTTCGATATACAGAGATGTCTCTAATTGATTATTTGTACTATTTACAAGCACATCGGGAAAATTGATCTCAAATCTGCTACTGTTTAGGATAAACTTAATAGGTTCATGTGTTGTAACGATTCATGGCATCATGTCACTTGTCCCCAGGGCGAAGCCTTTTCCTGTGAGGCTAGGGGGTTGAGCCCTCTGCACAACATTCCCCCAAGGAGTGACTGAAAGCAGGACCACACGGGGAGAGACTCCACTCATGGGGATAGGGACTCTTGTTCTGTGATGGAACTCCCTAACCCTTGTGCCCTTGAGACTATGACACCCATAATGTCTGCTGAAAAACAATCTGAAAGCACTACTGTATGTAATTGCAACACTCCTTCCTTTCTTCCTGTAAGAAATGATACCACCAAGACAGGGAAGTCTAAAATAAACATATTGGGCCTCATTCCGAGATTGGAGGTAGCCATGGCGCTATTTGCGCCATGGCTGCCTCCAATACCGGGACTGGCACCGGTCTTGTTCAATGGGGACTTACCGGTGCAGTCCGACCCTGGCGGGACCGGAAAGTCCCCATTGAATAAACGATTCCCCATTCCCAATTGAGCCCAAATAGGGCTCAATGGGAATGGGGACGGCGCTAATAACTGGCTTGTGACTTGCAATTCCATTATTAGCGCCCTGGTCCCTTAGCGGGACCCGTAAGGGACATGTGGTCAGACCACACGTTCCTTACGGTCCCCGCCAAGGGACGTTGGAATAGGGTGGTAAGGGATTACTGGCACCGGTCTCCTTACCGGTGCCCGGTATCCCTTACCGCCCAAGTCGTAATGACCCCCATTTGTCTGATCTCAAGTCCTCTTTTAAAAAAATACTGTGAAGAAGAAGGTACTGGGAAGAGGTAGCCCACAGGAGGCATGAAGAATACACAAAGGATGCAACGGACTATGGCACTCTGCTGTGGAGGACGCAATTGTCTGACATAAAAATGGTGAAATGACTCAATGAGGAGCGAAGCAGGCATGACGCCTGGCAGACCCTGGAAGACCGAACCTGCAAGCAAGAAGTTACATCAGGGAAACAAACCTCCAGTCAGGAGGACAGCGACAGCAGGCTGCACGAGTACTTTGCAGGCAGACAGCAGGTTGCAGGTGTACTTTGTAGGCCGACGCAGAGCAGGTCTGACTGGAAGCTGGGAACCAACCGACAGTGGCGTGACCTCGAAGATGTGGACTGATCGGTCCATTAACTGCACTCACACTGCCTGCCAGACACCCCGCTGAACCAGAGCACCTGCAGCGGGGAGGGGATCGAGAAGCAAGAAGAGCATTCAGCAGAAACACAGCAACCCACCACCCCAGGAAGAACCGGTAGCGTATACCCACCAGAGAAGAGGTAACAGGAGTCATGGGAGACCCGATAGGGGATTGTGGAAGGGTGCTGAATGTAAAGAAGGCATCAGGAGTAATCTCCCTCATCTCAGTTGTGTCAAGAGTATTGAATGGAAAGAAGAGTTTGGGAGTAATCTCTCTCATCTCAGTCTTTATACAGAAGTACCGAAAGCAACAGGAGTTATCTGCCTCATTTCAGTCTTTGTATCAGTAATACTGAATGTAAAGAAGGCATCAGGTGCCATCTCACTCGTCTTAGTAGTGGTGTCAACAATATTGAATAGAAAGAAAGCCTTAGGAGTAATCTTCCTCATCTCAGTCTTTGTAATAGAAGTACTGAATATAAAGAAGGCATCACGAGTAATCTCCTTCGTCTCAGTAGTGGTGTCAAGAATATTGAATGGAAAGAAAGCTCCGGGGCTAATCTCTGTCGTCTCCAGAGTTGTGACAGAAGTACCAAGTATGGAGATTGTATCAAAAATGATCTTCCTCGTCTAAATTGTTGTGTCAGAGAGCTTAAAAGAGGAGAACATAGTGGGAGTAGTCTCCCTCAACACTCTAGCCTTAAGAGGGACTCTAAGGACAGAGATTAACAGGAGAAAAGTCTCCTTTGTGTTAGAAGGAACCAAGGACACTATGGGAACAGTTCCCCTTGTTCTTACCGACAGAGAGATAGTAAAGAAAGGCAAGGAAAAACTGTATATTGGAAAATAAAGGAGTGTATGACCCTTAACCGAGCTAGAAGAGAAGCCTAGGAAGAATTGCAAAGGTTTATCAAAACTGTTAAAGGAAGTTATCAAAGGATACCCAGTGGCGGTACCCATTGAACCGGTAGAAAGGGAGTCATTCTCCTGGTTTTCCACATAATTGTTGCATCAGAAAATAAGAAAAAAGGTTACCAAACAGCCAAGAAACTGACCAAATTAACCAGAAAAAGGTTGCTGTTGCTGAACCTTTAGACGAGGAGAAGGTAGTAATTTGCCTGGTATTCGCTACAAGTGCAAAGGTTTATAAAAACTGTTGCAGGAAAGTATCCAAAGATAGCCAGTGACTCAACCAACTGAACCAGGAGAAGGGAGTCATTCTCCTGGCTTTCCACATATTTATTGAATCAGAAACTAAGGAGAAAGGTTACCAAACAGCAGCCAGGAAACTAACCAACGTGACTAATCTGTGGGTGTGGTCCTCTTTTCTCTAGGGGGGGCCCCTTTAAATGCAAACTTAGCCTCTTCCTACAAACCCAAGAAAAACTACTTCCCTAATAAGTTCATAACTTGTAGTCACCCGACCATTCCCATAGGAAGTACTTAAACCCTCACATATGGAGCAAGGGGTGGGATGTAACCTGGCTGACACAAACTGGGGGACTCCGAGATGTTCCAATTGGACTAGCACTAAGTTATACCTCTGGGAAAAGCTGCACCCAGATGATCTTTTCCTCCAGTGGGCTGAGTCCCTTAGAGAGAACGCAAGCAACCATTTACCAACTGGGCCAAAGGATGGGAATCAGGTTTTCCCCCTTCACTGCACACGCTATTCTACCTGCTAGGAAGAAACATGTATAGTCTTCCCCCCCAGAGTATCAGCTTCCCAGTAGGGACAAAATTGTTATGTCCTTAGAATTTAGGATAGAGATCTCCAAGAACACGGTTGTCCATATCATGCCCCCGGAGGGAACGAGTCGTGGGAGAAGACTAAGAGTACTACCCCTCCTAACCTCTGGAGACGAGATGAAGTTCTTTCTCCTGAATCTCACATACAGTATGGTTCAGATTAAAAAGGGTGAGCTGGTGGGATACCTGATATATGAGACCATATGGGAACCTCCTTACCACCAAAACAATAGAAGGAAAGATGGCAGTAACCCAAAGGTTCACAATACCAGAACAGTCTTTCCACCGGGGACAGAGAGCCCTGAGGCCACATCATCCTTCCAAAAAGAAGGTTCTCCACAAACCACGGAATCAATGGCGAGCCCTCTCAAGATAAGTAGTCAGAAAGCGTATGAGGTCCCTTGTCCAAACCTTACACCCACAGACCTTGCCATGTTATACGCTCAGACATCCCCCCCTAAAGCCAAAACTAGAAGGCAAGAGAGAACAGATGATTTTGCTCAGGGAAAGATAGGGAAAAAGAAGAAAGGTAAAAAACAATGCCTTTGGAGGGGAAATAAAACTGCCTATAGAGTCCCTGCAATTTTAGAATGAAGGTCCATCTGGGCCGAATTAGATACTCTTAATAAAAGGTCTGCAATACTCCCTTAATTACATACTACCTCTGGTGTGGAAGAAAATTGAAAAAGGAGAAGTTGGGTGTATCCATGGGCACACCGCAAATACCCTGTAGCTAGGCTCCCTATCACCATCTTGGGAAAGGAGATTTGGGTAATAACCGCTAATTGGTTTTGGAACCCGAAGTGCGCATTAGCCGACTTTGTGATGACCCCAGGGCTCTGAATGCCCTAACGAAAACCTCTGAACCTGATTATAAAGACGTAAGAAGGTTAGGAACCCTTTGCAAAACCACAGGATTTCAAGACAGGAGTGTATTTGTTTTTTCCTGATGAAGACGTTGTCAAGTGATTTTCATACGTCTAAACCAGTCGAGAAATTGGGGATGTGACTGTGTTGTACATCTAATTGATCCACGGCACGCACCGCAGTAAGTACCCTCAAGTACCGCTTGGCCGCTCATTCTCTGCATTGTGAAAATCAAGAGGACTGCTTTTTGTCTCCGTGCTTTACAGGACTTGCATTACACTGCGTGGACTTCAATTACCAGCAGGCTTTGTGATATTTACAAACACACCCCTTACAAGGCGTGTCTAAATTAAGGAGGCCGCACGCTCTGCGCGCGCGCACCGCAGCAAGTAAGCTCAAGTACTGCTTGGCCGCTTAGCCACATAGCTGCGGCGCTGCGGTCTACGATACGTTACATATAACCCACAGGAGTATACTCATTGATTTCTTAGTTACTATGGTTTACAAGGTTAGAAGAATTTATCTGGCGGCAAAAACAAAATGCTTTGACATACCGATGAAAGTTGTTTTCACTAAACCTATTAATATTGCATTAATATTGCATTTTGTATACTTGAAATTGCTAGTGAGCTTTTCTTCTAACCTTTTTTATGTGTATGGGTTCAAACTGTCCAATTAGGAGTTCATTTATCAAGTTAATACTTACGCTTGCTTTTACCCAAACCTGCGTGCTGCCCACGACTTGCTAAATAAAATACACAAACAAAAAAAATAAATATTACAAAGCGGTTTTCAGACAAACCCCTAATGCAAGTGTACACACTCAAATCAAATATGCCTGGGCAAACAGCACTAGCATTGACCCCGGTAGCCAATCCATCTAAACTATCAACAAAAACGAAACGGGCATCTTCACGTAAATCTATAACACTAACACCTGTTCCACGCCTGTCGACCGTCACTAAGGACATCAGGTCGTTTTGTGCTAAATCGAAAGATAAGGAAAATCTAAACAAAGAAGTTCAAAACAAGGTTGCCCATGATTCTAATGTGGTCAATGACAATGCCAAAATACGTTCTCAAACAACAGATCTAAAGTCGAATTCTGTGGAAAAGACAGCAGATGTAGAAACACATGCCAGTGACCTACAACCGTTGCTACAACCAATGGCAGAAACAACCCTGCAAAATTCAAATCAAGCCATATCAGACATTACCTTATTACAAGCAGCAAAATCGCCGACGAAAATGCAAAAGGTGCAGCCATCATGAAATCACAGAAAGTGACGAAGTATTTACAAATGTCTCAATTCATGCTAGTGCAAGAAACATCATGACCTCGTCTATCACTATGTCTCCAGATTATAAGGCACGATGTTCTATGGACTCTAGTATCTCTATTGCCGCCTCCTATTTACAACCTACTCCAAGACGAGGACGAGTTCCCATAGAGAATACCCCAACTCAATCCAGTACTCGGCTAGTGGAAGTCACTCTAAATATGATGAGCACAACAATTAAAAGCTTGTATAAGCTCTTTGAATCGTTTGAGACAAAATGTAATGCACAAGCAATCCAATTTCAAAGATTAGTGGATTGGATGGATAAAAACTCTGGAACATTCAATTCTACAAATTCAGCTCTTCAACCAAGTGCTCCATTAACTACGAATGTTCAGCTCTCACAAAACGTAGTACAGAATTCAACTCAATCAGCTTTACCAATCTTTACACATATAATTTGTCCGGTAGAATCTGGCGATGCTGCAGTCACCGTACTAGACTCATCATGGATCAGTCTAGAGAAAGAATCAATTGTCATATCATCACCATCGACTAAAGAAAATTATGATGTGTTCCAGCAACATCC
The DNA here is from genome assembly GCF_040938575.1 of Ambystoma mexicanum. NCBI lineage: Eukaryota > Metazoa > Chordata > Amphibia > Caudata > Ambystomatidae > Ambystoma > Ambystoma mexicanum. The sequence continues at coordinate 162,310,656 of NC_090936.1, read as the reverse complement.
TCCTTCCAAGAGTCATCCAAGACACTTAGTGTCAAAGCCATGTCAGAAGATTCCAAAGGCAAAGAGAAATGTGAAAGGCAAAACTAGAACATCAGTAGTAGAATCTACACAACTAGTTCAAGCACTCAACCAGCCTAATGCAACTCGAAATGTGACCGTGTTAGAAAATAACACTTTGCCAAATTGCAAGAACACACCTTTGCCTAAATACCCATCTATGGTAATCATCTTGCCCCCAGTACAACCACCATTGGATCAACTAGTGGAAATGGTTGAGAACATAGCTGATGAATTACTGAATGCCATAAAAACCAATGTGCTACCGCTCCAGACAAGGAGAACACAACGGGCAATATCTGCCACTAATTTCTTAGCACCAACTCAAACTCCAAACATACAGGTCTTACCTCCTTAGGCACTGATTTCGCAAGTGCCAATACCTGCCATCAATACTTTGGCAGGTTCACAAGTTCCACCAATAGTAGACGATCAAGCGCATCATATTAAAACAGTTGTTGATGCCTACTTGCGACAACGACTAATGGAGGTTCCATTGTCAACTAATTCTCAATGCACATTTGTTGGAGAATTGCAATCAAGCAGTAAAGTGGATCAAAGGAACTTTCCAACAAAGACTGCACAAGAACAGAATCAAATCAACTCCTGCACAAACCCTCAACAATTACAGCAACACTCCAATCTGCTGACGACCTGCACTCGTGATCATACAAATAAAGTTGGGAACCAAACAAATTGAGTATGATGGGGAAAAAAATGCAGGACCATTCAAGACTGGATGACAATTCGAAGACTCCCAAGAATGAACAAAAAATAAGAAACTTTGCAAACCATCACATGCTGATACTTAAATGTTGAGAGCTCCCACACGCAAAGTATGATCTGTGCTGAAGCAGTATTCTAAATATTTTCAATGAAATACATCAATTAGAAGATATCTCTTCTGCTGACATTGATCAAGTTGAATTTGTCTACGACAATAATCTATCAGTGGTACATTTATGGATCAAGTCAGGATTAGTCATGAACACAATTTGGAAAGCTAAGATGATTCTGTTTGAAATGGGTTTCTTATTAGCCCAGGATACGGAACGACTAGGCCAGCAGCCTAATGATCACACATTTAAGGGAAATCAGATCCAACCAAAACAGAGGTTCCAACAAAATTGCAGTTGTGCTTTCTGTGATCATTCCCAACAAACATAACCATTACCAGACGCACACAAGTCAACCGTTACTCTACTTAGTTGGAATACCAGAGGGAATAGTCATTTGCAATCAACTTTAAACAAAGACCTCAATGAATTTGACATTATAGCACTCCAGGAAACATGGATGATAAATTGTCCAATCTGGGATGACCATGAAATTTCCCTGCTACCAGCAATACCTGCAACTAAGGGTAGACCTATGGCGGGATTATTGGTCGCAGTCAAAATAAGTGCGGGACTTGTGCTACAACCTTGGATGTCACCAAATAAGTTCTTACAGCTGGTTAAAATCTCAAATGGCGAGCAAGCTCTGGCATTGATCAACTTGTACAAAAACCCGGCAGCAGTCGCTGATAATGTCTTCTACAAAGATTTGTTTACCTTACTGGAAACCATAGCCAAAACAGATAACATCATGGCAACTATAATAGTGGGTGATTTCAACCTCAATAGCATGAATCTTGCGAAAAAAAAAACTGATTACATTAGATTAACAAACTTCATGGAAGACGGATGCTTCCGAATGGCCAATGGTTCATTGCCAGGAGATATTCTGGCCCAACCAACATGGGAGAGAGGAAAATCGAAAAGTTTTATCGATTATATATTCCTCTCGGAAAATCTTTTCATGCAAGCAACAAAATTTCAAAATCCTAAAACGGGTTATGAGTGACCACCACATGCTAATTTTAACTTGGCCCTGGGGTGATCCTCTTACCAACCGACATAAATGGATGCCAAGAACCTAATTATCAACAATGCAAAAACCCGCTTTAGGTGGACAACTGACAAATTACAATTGTTGAACACAGCCATACAATATCATCAGGCTGCGTATAAGGTAAATATGTTCCAGAAGGACAGCGAGACATTTATGTCTTCAATTGCGGGGAAAAACAGCTCACAAATTTGGATACTTCTAAATGAAAGATCAGGCCAAAAGCAAGTAGACTCGCAGCTGAATGGTGTTTCTGAAACTAACTGGGTAACACATTTCTCCTTATTATATATGGATGAAAAATTCAAAACTTATAACTACATCATGCAACCTGACTCACTGTGGAAGCGCTCTGTTCAGAAGAGATCATTGAAGAACTCATTAACAAATCTTAAAGTTCACAGGCAGCAGGCCCAGATGGCCTCAAACTTTATGCTAAAAGAACATCCTAAGCAATGGGCCATAATATTGAACAATATTTTCCAACATATTCTTCAATCTCGAAAGATCCCAGACTCATGGCGAACATCCTTGATTATCCCCATCTTCAAAAAGGGCGATTAAGGATTGCCTGCTAATTACCACCCCATCGCTCTCCTCGATACGCCAGGTAAAATCTTTGCACGCCTGGTTTAGCGTGATTTCAATCAATGGATGGACGAGTTCAAGTAACGGGACCCAAATCAAACAGGTTTTGTCGCAGGCATGGGGACGGCGATAAACCTTTTCACTTTGAATGCATTGAAAAAACAAGCACACAATTCAAAAGTTCCAATTTATTTTGCCTTCATCGATTTGAAAGCTGCCTTCGATTCGGTTTCGAGGGTTAAATTAATAGACAAACTTATTGGAGCACATTGTCCATCAAGCTTGATAGACATCATTTATCAGCTGCATTCTTGCACATCAGTACACATTAGACTCTCAATGGCTGGCCTTCTATCATCAGCAATATGCACTGCAAGAGGGCTGAAGCAAGCTGCACACTTGCATCGGCCCTCTTTAACTTTTTCATCTATAATGTAAGATTTTCTTTTATGAACATTGCTTCTGATTCACCTAAAATGAACAATGTAACGGTACAAGCTCTTTGGTACGCTGACGATCTTGTCTTAATATCCAAGACTCCATCTGGGCTTCAGCAATTAATCACTGCATTGACTCAGTACTTTGACGAAAAAGAGCTTGTTATCAACATAGACAAATATCAGGTTGTTATGTATGCACCTAAATGTACAGCAAGAAACAAAATGGAATGGAAAGTTAAAAATGTTAATCTTGCAATTGTGTCGAATTACATCTATTTGGGTTTGGCTTTTGATGGTCATCCTGTTGCACAATCACAAATGTCAATCATTAACAACAAGCTCACTTCTGCCATATCTCAAACTAAACTAATCTTATGTAAGTTTGGATAATTTTGTATTTGGCCAGCAGTTATCTTCTGGTATCCGAAAATTACTCCTATACTGTTACATGGGTTAGAAGCAACTGAAATGTAACTTTTTGAACAAACTTGAGGCTAAATATAGGCGTGCAATTCTAAATGTGCCACAGTCTACTCCGGTATCCTGGTTGAGATATGAGTTAGGACTCACTTCTCTACATGCCAAATATCAATGGCAACTTTGTGCCCTGTTTCGCAAATGCTTGACATACGCCAGGTCTGACTCTTTACTAACAACACTTGCCAAGTATATGTTCACATCCAAGCATCACTTTGTGCAAGAGTGTTATAACTATGTTGTGGAAATAATGGCAACTGCTGATATTACCCTGGAAACTTTGATCAATGATCCAGACAGAGCCAAAAAAAAGATTTTTCTACAAGATTGGATCAATACACGATCGACTTGTCTAATTTATAAACACTTTGACCAGCAACTCTTTGGTGAAAATAAAATGGGGACCATTGAATCATACTTGTGTAAGGCCCCGAATCCCCAAATACGGTGTGCTATCTTAAGGTTGCGTTTGAATTTATGGCCTACCCGTGACCTTATGGCCCAAAGGAAATTGATCAGTCATGGTGAAAATGTTTGCTGATTCTGTGCTAATGTACTACATAAAGAAACATTGGAACATTTGATCACAGATTGTATAGCAGTCTCTGTTGAGAGAAATACATTCCTTGCCAAACAAATGGTTACAATTGTAAGCATCCCACTGGAATACAGGTGGGCTACAATAGTCGCAACAACTAATATGAGAATACGCATAGCAACAACTAAATTCCTCAATGCTTTGCAACTATCAGATGTGCACAAAATGCTGCTGATTTGTGATTAATTTCGAGCTTCTAATGTTTGTATTTTACTTGATTTTTCATCTATGCACTCAAGCTCTCTCAAAATGTTGTGTTCTGGATTGCCATGTTTTGCATTTGTTGCCATTATGTTGTCATTATGTTGTTGCTCTCTATTCATGTATTTAATTATGTTCTTAGCTTATGTTCTTAATTATGTTCACAAATCATGCTTGCAATTTTGCTCTAAATTATGTTCTAAATTCTGTTTGTCACAATGAATTTTATTATGAAATGGTTTTTATATGTTTTAGATAAAAAATTGTAAAGTTGATAAATCAGCTAAATCAATAAAAAAAAATAACTACTGTAATTCCCGATTAATTATTGGGATTAAGGTTCCTCAGTTTCTCTATGGGTCTCACAAATAGCTAATAGACCTTAGATCAGAGGTCTTCAAACTGTGGGGTGCGCCCCCCCTCCCAGTGGGGCACGGCCGCATCTCAGCGGGGGCGTGAGAGCCCAGCATGAAATGTAAAGAAAAAATATTTTTTTAAATGTTTGTTTAGATTGGAGAAAATAGGCAGAGGCAGCTCACATGGTCAGACTGGACCATACAAAAAAAAGTGGCCAGCAGTTGCAAATGGATATTCAGTCTTTTAGTCACAGACTGTTTGAATAGTACCCAAGGTTTTTTTTGTTTAAATGTAAACAAATTGTGATATTTAAAGAATATTTATTCAGCAACAATGGTCAAAACTACTAACTGCATAGTGAGGTAACTCCTCAAACTGGCCCACATTGGCCAAAAAAGTGGCCCATTTTGACTGGCCTACACTAGCATTTTGCATTTTTGGTACGGCCATCGCCCTATTACCCTATAGGCCAGACCAAGCCTGGTGGCTCATCCATAATGGGAGAGGGGGCATCCACCCACTGGTCACCCTCACCCATTATGGAGGAGCCATCCAAGTGAAACACTGAGCACGCCCTCAGCTGCTTTTTCCAGCTGAGGGGGTGCTCCTGGGCTGGCTGAACTGTCAAAGGGAAACACTGTTTGCCTTTGACAGTTCAGTTCACCAGCCGCACATGATCACTGAGCCATGCAAGGCTGGGGTCGTTTTACTTCACCAGCCTTGCATAGCTCATTGGAAATGCTGGCTGGGGCACTGAATGTATGTATGTGCAAGCGGGTGCTCCTGCGCCTCCTCGCACATACGGGCAGAGCAACCTGGAACTGGGCATTTTAGCAACCACGCGCAGGCCCCTGCAGAAGGTACGTTGTGGTGATTTTATTTTTTATATAAATATGTGTATGGATGCGTGTGTGTATGTTTGTGTTATGGGACTATGGTGGGAGTAGGATGGGCGGGAGCACTGGGATAGTGGTGGGAGTAGGGTGGGGAGAGCCCAGGGTCTGTACTGGGAGTAGGGTGCGGTGACGGCGCTCAAATGTTCATCTGGTACATTTGGGGGAGGGGGGCTGGCCTGCCCAAATTTTGCTCTAGGGGTGACCAGGCCAAAAAAGTTTGAAGACCACTGCCTTAGAGTAAGAACCCCAGGATGAGCTCCCCATTGAGAAATAATTATCTATTAAGACACCAAAGATCCTGTCACTAGTTTTAGATGGAAAAGCGACTGTCGGAAGTGGAAGGATATATGACAAATCCGTAGCTGTCATCTCCTTTTCACTAAAATTCAGCCCCTTCCTGCAACCCTAAGAACAACTACTTCACTAATAAGTTACTAACTTGTAGTCACCCTACCATTCCCCTAGGAAGTACTAGGACAGAGAAGCATTGGAGTTACCTAAGTGAAGATCCCTTTCCCAGTACTGTGATGAGGAAGAACCCCAGTGGCTGACATGGGATTCCCAAGATCAGTACTGTGATGAGGGAAAATCATGGAGGCAGGAGGATTACCTGTAGGAACCTGCTTGAGTTCTCTACTGTGTTCCAAAGTCCTATTGGCCAGAGCCAATATAAAAGGGAAGACAGACACAGGAAGTATGAGAGAAGTCCTCCTTGGTGGAGCAAGGAGCGGGAATGCTGTGCTGAAGCAGAAAAGGTTGGTGATCAGTTTGACTCCTAGAGAGGGGGGAACCCCTTGACCACCAGCAGTCTGAGGAGAACTGACGAAAGTTGGAGAAGCCCCCACTGGGGGATCAAGAAACCCCTCTACTGAGAAGAATTCCCAGCGACGCAGTAGCAGTGGCTGCAGGAGAAAAGGGAGGGAGTTTTATTCAAACTCAGCTTGGAGAAGACCAGAACACTATGAGAGCCTCAGAGAGGGGCACAGCTGCCTGGGAACTGTCGAAAGGAAGGAAATGTGTACGCGGGTTTCCTGGGAGGTGCTAAAGGTCAGGGGAATATGAAAAACTGAAACAGAAGATTTGGAACCCTAACACATACGAGAAAGAGTTGTATACTTGGCAGGAGAGTGAGCCAAGTAGGTACAACATAGCATTGCAAATCTTGGACACGCACCCAATAAAGATTACCATTGCCAGTCTGAAATGATGGGCACTTACACTATTAAGGAGAATATAAATGGTTTTATTTAAGTGCAATTGTAAAACCACCGGTTCTGCCAACAACAAAACAGTCATGATCTGTTAACATTCCTTCTAAGCTTCTTCCCCTTACATTCCATGCTCTGTGTTTTACAGCCACCCCAGAGATGAGGCATTGAACACAGAACCCAGTCATGGTTGCACAATTTATTATACATTAAGATATTACACATATACCACACTGAACATTAGAAATATTAGAAACATTGGCTTTCACCTCTACAGTTTGTACTAACATGACATCAAACAAATATGTTGAACAGAATACTCAAAATAGTAAAAACGTAATCCTAAATCCTATAGTATTGCCTACACAAGTGTATGCAGACAGAACAATTAATGTGTGTACAACCAACAAATGTATGAAAATATCTTAACTCACATAATCTTTTACATTTGAGGGATTTTCACATACATGTTTGGTACGTTTGATCACCCTCTTCTGTATTCAATTTGCTTCCCCTTTTTTATTGCTAGTTCCAGGGTTCACATTTATCACTTGATTCAGCATTCCTAAACATTTGACTAATACTCTTACAAACCCTGTTGACGTTCCAGACCCTACAATCTGGTACTTTCACAAATCCATGAAATCTCTCCATCACTTGTGTAGGTTCTGACCACTTAGGATATCCACCTGTAGATATTTGGGGGAGTTTAATGCGTACCCAATCCCCTACTTTCACATCACATACTTTTACAGCCTTCCTGGCATCAAAATAATTTTTGTTCTTCCTCTGTGTGTATAAGATTTTCTCCTCAACATCTTTGAGAGAAATGTCTTTTTATTGAGCTCTGCCCAACCATGAAGGACAAACACTTGTATTAGGTTTCCTACCACTCAGCATTTCATATGGTGATCTACCCGTGGTGGTATGTGGAGTGAACCTATGAGCAACAATGGTCTCCTCCAAAGCCCTTTTCCAGTCACCATTTCCTGCTAGGGCCCCTCTAATGCTGTTTGTTATCACCTTATTAAACCTCTCAACGATTCTGTTAGTTTGGGGATGATATATGGAACTGGTTTTATGTTCAACTCCATTATCTCTGAAAAATGATTTCATCTCCTCAGATACAAGCTGTACGCCATTGTCCGTAATAATCGTGGTGGGATAACCTTCTCTTTTAAAGATGATAACCAAAAAGGAAATTATATCTTTTGAGCATATATTTCTTACCCATTTAATTTCGACCCATCTGGATAAAATATCAATGACCACTATACAATACTTAAGAGTCCCTCCACTTCTTACAGGATCCACAATGTCTAATCACACACGTTCCCATAGTATACTGGGTATCAACATGATTGTCATAGGTTCTTGTCTGGAAATATACCCTTTGGCAGCATCTTCACATACACAACATTCTCTTGTAAGTCTCTCCACTTCCAAATCCATGCCAGGCCACCAATAATCTTGTCTGACAAGTTGCTTGGTATTTGTCATTCCCTGGTGGTCTTCATGTGCCATTTGTAATATTTGGTCTCTCACTCCTACAGGTGGATATACTTTATCACCTCTAATAACCAAATTATTCTTGCCATGTAAGTCGTCAAATATGTGTCTGACAGCCTCTGGAATTTCACCTTTTCTAATCTCATTAACCTTTAAACCTTTCAACAACTGCCCTTTAACTCTCTCTAATATCTCATCAGACAACATGGCTTGCGTCCATTCCTCTTCTGAAACTATCTCATGATTAACATTCAATATTTGTTCTTTATCATTCTCATCAATATCACTGTTGTCAATTACATTGGTTAACCTAGATAAACAATCAGCAGATTTGTTCTTGACGCCTGCCACATATTCCACTTCCCAGTTATATTCTGTAATCCTGCCGCACATTTTCTAATCCTAGAGGAAACTTTATCTAATCCCTTTGTCATGAGAATTTCTTTCAGTGGTTTGTGATCTGACCTCACCACAAACTTTGCACCCCAAATTAATGTGCAAAACATTTCAATGGATCACTTCACATCCAACAACTCCTTGTTGTAGAATAATTGCATTCTGCCTCCCTTAATACTCTTGATACAAACACAATGGGGTATTCCACACCACCTTCAGCTTGCGACAACACAGCCCCTAAACCATAGTTGCTGCCATCAGTGGTAATGATACATTTCTTGTTAGGATTGAATGACTTTAGAGTGGGGGCATTGTTCAATTCTATCTTAATATTCCCAAATTCACATTCACACTGTCACGATTCCTGCCCCCAGCCCCCCGGCATATTAGGCTGGAGCCAGGTCATAGCCACCTAGTCGGCCCCTAAGGGCCTCTCCATCTCACCAGACACCTACGGACTCAGACTTGGCGCCTTTGGCACCAAGCTCACACACAGTCCTGAGATCCACTTAGTATTGGACTTGCAATGTATTATGGGGCAATGGATGCCCCCATGTAATTCAGTTCCTTGAACTGGATGAGCGGTCTAGTCTTTCAGGTGTGGCTCAGCCCAGGGATACCTGGGATACCTACAGACTATTTAAACCACACCCGGCTTGAGAAACATGCTTTGCGTTTCTCTGCACCTGCAGCGTGACACTCACCGTGATCGGATCTCCTGAAGAGGCCCACTTCTTTCTTCAGCGTCAGCGCACCTGCAAGAATAAGAACTTCGTTACCAATACTCACCTCGAAGAGCATCCAACTTCTGTCCAGCTCTTCCCAGTCTTGCGGATTGCTACGGCAGAGTCATCTCCATCTCGGCACGCCGCGCCCTACCAAAGGGGAGAAGAATAGAAGAAAAGACGTTAGTAAGCATTCTGCAATACTTAGCTCACTCAAATTTGCAAATAGAGTTTAATCCTTACCTGAACTCCCGTCGATCGGACAACTTCTGCTCTGGAGCATCCCTCTGATCTGAAAAAGGGGAAAAGACATATCAGGTTAGCGCAAAACATTTAAGAGGCACCGCACATCGCGCTTTCTCACCACAGTTTATCTCCTCAGCTCGCTTCCATGCTGGGTTACTGCGGCACCTAAAAGTACACGGAAAAGACGAACATTGGTTAGTGCTAAGGAAGCTAATAAGCATCATGCTCCGCATTCCTACTTACTTCAGCAGCGCATCACCATCCTCAAGACCTTCATCACCTAAGGAAAGAAAGACACAGTATTAAAGGGACTAGAGCCATCAGAACTTTTGTAAGACTCATTCCAATTACTGGTCGGGCTGAAGCCGCAGCAAGCCCCGTCCGCTGGGCCCGTGCCAATGAAGCAACTAGGCACCCTCCAGCCCGCATCACCCAACGCACCCCTGCATCGAAGGCAGGACGGAGAGCGCCCCACATCAAAAAACAAGGTGAAGAGAGGTCCGGGGGAAGGTTGGCACCCAGGGAATCAAAGGGGGGCCAGACAAGCAAAACCAATAGGGAATTGACCTCTGATAATACTGTGTTTCAGGGCCAGTGCTTGGTTGAGCAAGTCCAGGGAAGGGTTCGAAGTGGTCGGAAGTCCGGACCGGCTGAGTGGCGTCCCCGTGGATAACAGGTGAGCGTTACACACACTGGGCCTCATTACAACTCAGGCGGTAAGGGTTTTACGGCAGCGTAAACAGCGCCGACCCTTACCGCCTGAGTACGAGGTCCCTTAGCGCCATGGCGGACTTAACACCTGCTTTTAGCAGGTGTTAAAATCCATGGCGCTAAGGGACCATGGAGTTAATTACGCCACCGTAATTTACGGTGGCGTAATTAACGCCTTCCCCACTCCCATTATGCCCTATGGGGCAAAATGGGAATGGGGAAGGGTAAATGGGAAAATGGGGATTTACCTCCCTGCCAAGGTTGGAATGGGGCGGTAAATCCGCCAACCACCATGGCGTAAACATAGTTTACTCCATGGTGGTAAAGTCACGGCCCAGGCGGTAACTTACCGCCTGGGTCGTAATGAGGCCCAGTCATTCCACTCGAATCTCACATTCATTTTCACCAATTTATTCCTCATGTTAAATGCCTTACTTGCCAGATCAGGAATGAACTTGGCATAATATTCTGCCCTCCCCAAAAATGACACCAGTTTATCTTTACTAGTAGGACTGGGAAAATGAATAATGGTATTTACCAATTCAACCTTTGGCTTTATGCCTTTGTCAGAAATGTCATGACCTAAATACTGTATACTGGACCTGTTGAACTTGCATTTGTCCCTGCTAAGCGTCAGACCCGCCTCTTTAAATATGTCTTAAACTCTGTGAATCTTACTGTCATGTTCTGCCTTATTTTTCCCACATACTAGCACATCATCTTGGAAGCATAAAACACCTTCCATATGATTAAATAGCTGATACATTATTCTTTGAAAAACAGCTGTAGCAGAAATGAGACCAAAAGGTCTCCTTTTACACTGGAATAAACCCTCTGTAGTGATGAAAGCTGTAAGAATTTTGGAACTGGGATGTAGTTTTATCTGGTGGTACGCAGACCTCAGATCTAATGTACTCATTATCTTGGCGTCTTCGATTGTGCCCAACATTTCTGTTATGTTGGGCAAGAGATGTCTATCTGGAATCACACACTTATTTACACCTCTGAGGTCTATACACAGTCTCAGTTTACCATTTGGCTTGTGTAGAATGGCTAAAGGCGAAACCCATTCTGAGGATTCCACTCTTTCTATTACTGCTTGTGCTTCCATTTTTTCCAGTTCTTCCTTCACTGCAGATCTGATGGTCAAGGGAACAGGTCTAACCTTTTGGACTACTGGAACCGCATCATTTTTCATCCGAATCTTGTGATGAAAATTCTTCAATGTACCCAGTTCCTCACAAAATACAGGATGTTGTTCAAATAACTTTGGCAGAATTTCTTGGTCTACATCATATACAGTCTCCTCAGCACTGGGATGAAATTTAAGTTTTAGTCTTCTTTTGTGTGACCAACTGAGTAGTGGTTATCTTCCTTTCTTGGAGACGTAAACGTTTCCTTTTACTACTCGATCCTTGAAGTTTCAGTACAGACCAAAACCACACTTCCAGCGCAATGCGTCTGCCCCGTATGCAGCAGGTTTGACTATGTCCACTTCTCTGAATGTGATATTGGTCTTGAAGTTCTCTTCAAAAAGCAACTTGGGCACTAAAGTATATTTGGCACCGGAATCAATAACCATATTAAGATTTATACCACTTAATTCTATCATTGCCATTGGTCTCTCCAGATCTGCATCATCGTCCTCAATCTCATTAATGTTAGATCCTTCTATGGAAAAGGTGCATTCTTCCATTTCATCGCATAGTTCATCAACACATTCTATGTTCTCTTGTTTTGTCCTGCAGCAGATGGTGAGATGCCCTTTCCTATTGCATCTTTTGCATATTTCTTTGATTGCAGGACAGTCTTCACTGCTCCCCAAATGTTGTATGCTTTTACACCTGTAGCATTTCCTGCAATCCAGAACTTCTTTTCTATCTTTGAATCTAGTTCCTTTTTTCTTTAAATGTATTCAATTCTTTCCAACTTGTTTCTTCTTGGTGGTATTTTTACCTTGAATTAACAACAAATCTGGAATTTGTAATGTCTCATCTTTTTTTTAATCATATGATTCTGTCCTCTATTCAAATTCTCTCACACACTTACTGGTATGTTCTACTTCCTTCGCAACTCTAAGAACTTCCTCCAAAGATGGATTGCCTTTGGACCATAATGCCTCCCTTACTTTGCTGTCACAGCATTCCAGCATAAATTGGTCTTGTAATCTTTCATCCAAATTAGTTCCAAACTCACATGAGGTTGCTAAACCTCGTAATGCAGTAATAAATTGTTCCACCATTTCACCAGGTTCCTGTTTTCGTTTGCCAAAATGGTAACGCTCAAGAGCAATACTCACAGATTTCTCACAATGCAAATCCAGCATCTTAACACATTTCTCATATTCTGTGAGTCCCTCTGATTGTTCCTCTGACAAAGTAGGTAGATTTTCGAACTGTTCCTGTCCGTAATTGGCCAAACAATGTATCAGAAGACATTTTTTTCTTTCATTGGCAAAATTTAGACCATGAGCTGCTAGTACATAATTCTCAAAAAGTTTCTTCCATCTTTTCCAGGGCAACACAGGCTCTCCCTTAGCGTCCAGGAAATAGTGTGGTGGTGGTATTCCTTTCATTGCTGTGATTGATGGTGTTGATTGGTGGCTAATATTATGGCAGGGCCTAATAACTGTAGTTATTTTCTGTGTGCCGTTGCCTTGCGGAAGAAAAAGTTGGATTAATTATCACAAGGTGGTGTACTTCAAATTAAAGCACATAAGACAGTTCCTGAAGGTTTGTTTCATTATAAATGTAGTGATAGCATTTTATTGGTCACTTTGCTATGTTATTTGTGTATATAACAAAATAACTCAGACCATTTGCAGTGAAATTGACTGATTTGTGAAAGCAGGAGGGATCTGTTCTTCACTTTAACTTGTAATCCATATGTTTAGATTTGAGGCGCATATGAAAACTTCTTTATGGATATATATGCGCAAAATAAATGACTGGCGTACATGAAACTTCTTTAACGTAGCCAAACTAAAACCTCTTTATGCGATTGTCACTTTGTTGTGTAATGAGTGCAACGGAAAGCTTTGTTTAATCTTCGTTGCTATGGAGATCAAAGATGGCCGCTGGACATAATGCTACGTAAAGGTGCCCTTTTCTAAGCTTATCTTTATCGCTCACTATGCTACATACATTAACGTGCTGGCAGTTCACGATGCTTGTGCGTAGGAAAGCACATGATGCCGGTCCATTTGTGCGTGCCTTTGGCCTTTGCGTATTGGGGCGCAGGGACTTGAATGATGCAGTCGCGTGCAGGAATTACAAATAATGCTTGTCCAGTGGCGCGCTTGCAATCAGTGCAGGCATGGCCTGGCTCGCGCCTTTATGCAATGTCCTCTCCACTTTGGCAATAAAGATAAGAATATTTTTTCAGTGGTGCTTCTCTAGAACTATGCTAGTATTTCGCCGTTCGGCAGCATGAGTGGACTTACTTTCTTTGTTCAGTAGTGTTGTGATGAACGTTGGTTTCAGCAGAGAAATGATTGTTATGGTAATACATGCACGAGTCTCTTTAGAACCTCGTGCATGTATATTCCATTTAGAGTGCCTCGCCAGTTGGTGCCTCCACTGTGACTACCCCGGGGGCCTCGAATAAAGCTCTTACTCACCTCCATCATAGTGTGCCTCTTTATTACAATAGCGACGAGGCACCGTACCCCGAGGCCCCCGGGAGCGTATCATGCCACCTGACTGCGAGCACAGCCCCCCCCCCTTTCGCTGCCGCCGACTTCTGCTGACAGGCAGGCCGCTGCTGGCGCTGCCAAGAGAGGCCTCGACATCCTTTCCCCCCACCTTCAGTTCTACACTGTAAAGGGTGCCGCTCCTCCCCGCTGGGAGTTCAGAGCGGCACACATTGCCCTCCTGCCCTACTCCAAAAGTGCTTCAGACAGCAGGAGCTGTCCATCTATCAGGTCAGAGGAGGGGGGAGGACGAAGTGAAACTTACACTTTCCTTTCATTTGGCATTTTATGTGTAAAACGGACGAGGTGAAACTTGCGCTTTCCTTTTGCTGGCATTTTTTTTGTGTAAAACCCTCACCGCTGCCCTGAGCAGAACCCTGCATCATTTTCAAAAGCTGCTAGTTGTTGCCCAGCAACGCACACACAGCATTAGCAGTCTTCATTCTCTCAATGGCTACCCTGACCTTCCGGGACTAATTACTCACTATCTTGGTCCATTGTGACATCACAACTGAACATTCCATCAGGTCTTCCCCGAACCAGCCAACCTGCGCTCCCAGCCCATTGTGAGGTCACAATCTGTACTAAGGACCATCCATACACTGAAGCCTAAAGACTCTGCAGTACAGATACACCTGGGCATTCTCTGAATGGGGTCCCACCCTGCCATTCAAGCAATTCTATAAAAACTGCATCCCAGCGCCTCCTTGCTAACTGCCAACAGTACTGCAAACCTCTGCCTATCACTACAGCAACGGGTGCCACTCAACGCCATTCCTCACCACTTACAACCTAGAATCAGGCACACCACCATGCAGGGCGTTCCGCCTCCGACCAAGTTTCTTCCATGCCCTGGGAGCCCAACCTGCCCATGGGAACAATGGATCGATGGATTCCACGTCTACCTCAGAGCAATTGGGGGCAGCAAATTCAATGATGACCTCAAGGAGGCGACCCTTTTGAACTGTATAGGGGCAGAAGCACTGAGACTTTTCAGGACCCTTCCCGAACCCGGCAACATGGGAGGAGATGGCAACCACAAGTTTGACATAGCATTGGCCAAACTCACCAGTCATTTTGGCAACAAGACCAACGTAGTACTGGAAAGATACAGGTTCTTTTCCAGAAAGCAGCTCAAAGGCGAGTCTATTGATTCATACATAGCGTCCCTCAGAGCGCTTATGTCAACCTGCAGTTTCACAGGTGTCTGTGATGAGTATTTGAGAGACCAATTGGTGCTGAATGTGGCTGATCCACGCATCCAACAAAAATTGTGGCAAACCAAAAATCCCACCCTGGACCAAGCCACGGAGATAGCAAGGAGCATGGAATTGGGAGATCGATGCATGAGGGAAAGACGTGACCACACGACCAGTGTGGAGATCAAATGTGTCAGCCCTGAGTCCGAGCCTTACGAGCCTCTAGTAGCAGCAGTAAGAAAGGCTCCGCCATCAAGGGGTTCGAAATTTGGCTCAAACAGAGCGAGGCCATACAACTCCCAGAATCCAACGCGCTGCCAGAGGTGCGGATGGTACAAGCATGCAAATCCTGACAAAGAATGCCCCGCCATCGCTATGGAGTGTTGTAAATGCAGCCAGATTGGACACTTTGCCAAAGTCTGCAAGAACACACGGGGAAAGACAACCAGATATGGCGATCTCACCAGGCGACCTTTCATCAGACCGTCCTCTGTGAGAGTCATTGAAAGCAACCAAGAGCACAATGACATGTTATCTATCAGTCCAATGCAACAAACGGTACAAATACTCACTGTAACATCCCAACAACAGAGCAACGGTCCCTGGGTCAAAATGCAAATCAACGGCATATCATTACCCGTAATGGTAGACACTGGCTCCCCCTACACCATCGTGGATCTCAAGACCTTTTTGAGTGTACTCTCTGGCAAGATACATGACCTGCGAAGAACTTGTGTAAGAGCTACCGGTTATGGAAAAACACCCATCGAGATAATGGGATATGTGTGGGTGAACCTCAAGTTCCATGACAGAGAAACATATTGCAAACTCTTTGTAGCCAAAGATGGCTCCTCCGTTGTGGGATGGGAAGAACAAGCCGGCCCTTCGAGTAAGAATACACCCTGGAGAAGAAATCCCTGTGCTGAGTGTGCTCAATAATGATATGGACATCAAATCTAATCTAGCAAAACAATTCCCCAAGGTGTTCTGCGACAAGATTGGACTCCTAAAAGGTTTCCAACACAGAATAATCCTCAAAAGAGGTGCTGTCCCAGTGGCCCACCGAGTCCGCAGTATTCCCTTTGGAACAAAAGAGGCGTTGAAGAAAGAACTTAAGCACCTCTGCGATGAAAGTATCATACAGCCCATCGAGAGTTCAGAATGGCTTGCCCCTATTGTCTTAGTAAAAAAACTGGACGATTCCATAAGAATGTGTGTCGACTTGAGAGACCTAAACAAAAACATATGGGTTGACAGACACCCACTTCCCAATATATCTGAACTCCTATCGACCATGAAACCTGCAAAATACTTTACAACTCTGGACCTCTCCTCAGCCTATCGCCAGATAGATTTGGAAGAGAGCTCAAAGAACCTAACATCTTTTGTCACACCTCTTGGTGCATTCATGTTTAACAGAATGCCATTTGGACTCGCTTCAGCCGCAGCAGTCTTTCAGAGACACATGTCACATCTATTTGGAGGACTTGATGGCATACACTGCTTCCAAGATGATATCCTCATATCAGCCAGTACAGAAGAAGAGCACAACGCAAAACTTGTGGGTGTCCTACAGGTCATACAAAAAAGTGGGCTCACACTCAAATTAGAGAAATGCAACATAAAGTGCGACCAAGTTTCATACCTGGGCCATTCCATTGACGCCAACGGCATCAGCCCCAAGAGGAAACTCATGGACACCATAATGAATATCGCCGAGCCTCAAAGTAAAGACCAATTAAGGAGTTTCCTCGGGATGACAGAATACTACTCCAAGTTTATAAACAACTATGCTGATAAGACCAAAAACATGAGGAACATCTTGAAGAAGGCAGCCAAATTCATATGGTCCACTGAATGCAAGAACGAATTCGAAGAAATCAAATTCCAAATTAACCAAGCTCCAGCCTTAGGAATGTTCGATTGTAAAGCCAAAACCATCATATCCGTAGATGCAAGTAAAACCGGACTGGGAGGTATCCTGGAACAGCAACAAGATAAGAACATCGTGACGATCGCATTCGCATCGAGAGTACTGAGGGGAGCCAAACTAAACTATTCCACCATCGAGAGAGAAGCTCTGGGTCTGAGGTGGATTCTTCAGCATTTCAGGAACCTAATTTGGGGCTTACCCGTCATACTGAAAACAGACCATAAACCTCTAGTAAATGTCCTTCAGTCCAAAACCCCTCACCTTATATCACCGAGAATAAGACGTTGGTTCCTCGACATCATGCAATACAACCTCCAACTATGCTATAGTCCTGGTCCACAAAACCAAGTAGCAGATTGTCTTTCCAGATTATCGACCAACATCGACACTGAGATTGCATCTCCAGATGAAGACATCATAGCTGTCGTAAACCCTGCCATCTCGAGAGATGAATGGAAAATTAATGCCAATACTGATCCGGAACAGCGAGAAATCAGGGAAGCGATAGCTAATGACTGGGTGGAAACGGGAGAGGCTTTAACTACCTTCATTCCCTTCAAGGAAGAATTATCAATGGACGATGAGCATATCTTCAGAGGCGATCGAGTAATCCCACCCACCCAACTCAGAAAAAAAGTACTCCAACTGGCACACGAAGGTCACCTAGGAAGGAGCTTGACGAAAAACAAGTTGAGAAACAACTATTGGTGGCCAGGAATGTGGAAAGAAGCAGAAGAACTGGTCAAAAATTGCTCCACGTGTGCCATGAGTGACAAGTCCAAGATCTTAAGAAAGACCCCCTTACAGCCTATTGAACCTCCCAAACATGTGTGGTCTAAACTGGCAATCGACATCATGGGTCCATTCGAGAACCTCGAAACAGTCAAAGTATATATCATAGTACTTGTCGATTACACCTCTAAATGGACAGAATGGGGAATAGCTGAGGACAATGTGACCTCAAAGAAAGTCACAGATTTCCTGACAGAGATCTTCAACAGGGAGGGAGACCCCAAGGAAGTGGTTTTCGGACAACGGTTCTCAGTTCATGTCTATGGAATTTGGGGAATTCCTCAAGAAAAGGTCCATCAGTCACATAACATCTTTGTACCATCCAATTTCCAACGGACTTGTGGAACGCATGAACAGGCTCGTGAAGAGCGTAGTTCAACTGGCCACGGCCAACAACCTCCCGTGGAGAGAAACCCTCAAAGAAGCTTTACATGCGTATAGAACAACCCAACACACCACCACAAACATAGAGCCCTTCACCCTCATGCGAGGTAGGGTTGCAACCAACCGATTTAGACCGGCGTGGATGTTCTTATACACGGGAGAAGCAAGGGTGAACATGGATCTACTTCAAAAGACAGTAAGAGAAAAACAAGCAAAATACACCTGCCAAGTACAATCTAAGTACTGTTGGCTGTGGACTCGGACTGGTCTGCTCTGTTCCTTGGATTTCCTTCGCAGCGCCGCCTTTGTCCTGCGCTGCACCGCACCTTTGCCCCTGGACGCCGTGTGTACGGCATGGAGCTTCTGAACGCCTGGAGGACGTCCCACTGTGTAACACACAGTTTGCCTGGCCCTCGTTTGTGGAAAGGAGGTTTTCCTCCCAGAGGAGGCCCCGCCCCTTTGTGTTGGGTGACGCCCAGGAAGCCTCGTTAAAACTCAGCCTCCTCGCGCACCCGCGCCGCGCACCTGCCAAGTACAATCTAAGTACTGTTGGCTGTGGACTCGGACTGGTCTGCTCTGTTCCTTGGATTTCCTTCGCAGCGCCGCCTTTGTCCTGCGCTGCACCGCACCTTTGCCCCTGGACGCCGTGTGTACGGCTTGGAGCTTCTGAACGCCTGGAGGACGTCCCACTGTGTAACACACAGTTTGCCTGGCCCTCGTTTGTGGAAAGGAGGTGACTGTCTCATATGACTTGATTTGTCCCTGCCCATTGAATTGCCTACTTTCACCTGATTTGTTCCCTGGGAAAGGGCCTTTCCTCGTCACATTATCTCTTGCTGCCCTATTGATGCAACTGTGTTCTTCTCTTTGCGTTGCCTTGGAGGTGTGGCTAACGCTCTCCCTCTGTGTTCCTCCTCTTTAGGTTTTCCTCCCAGAGGAGGCCCCGCCCCTTTGTGTTGGGTGACGCCCAGGAAGCCTCGTTAAAACTCAGCCTCCTCGCGCACCCGCGCCGCGCACCTGCCAAGTACAATCTAAGTACTGTTGGCTGTTCGCGGTTCGCGGGGAGTGCGGAGGCGGCTCTCAGGCTTCCTGCGGTGTCCTGTATGATCTAGTGGCACGAGTGCTTTGCCATCCTATTTTCACAGCGAAGTGCAATTTATTTGATACTTTTGTTGCAAACTCGAGTACTGTGGCACAACAGCTGAAGAATTGGGGGGACTCACTGATTGGGGAGGTTCTCTGTGAGGGGCGCCCCCCACATGGTGCCCATGATCTAAACAAAATTGCAACTACTTTGACAGTATTCTAATATGTTATTCCTATGTGCTTAGAGGCCATACTTACCTTCTGGTACCTCTCCTAGTGAATTTATAGAGGACACTTCTTGAAGTGTGGGTTTGCGCCAGTATAGTACTTGGCGCATTGTTGCTTGACCCTACCCTTCGCCTTGGACAAAAAGGGGTGGGCTTTTCGGCTTGGTTTTGGGGTGTGTGCAGCTCCTGAGTATGAGCCCGATCTTAAGAAGTGGCTGTAAAACCGGCTCTCCTCCGCAAGACCCCGCCCCAGAGTTCATCACTAACACTCTACTCACCTCTCTTCCTTTGTCTTCGGCAGCCCCTGCTCCTTCTCTACCCATGTCTAGCCTTCTGATAGAGAGAGGGGTAGGGCTGGGTCAGGTGGGATACAATGAGACTGCCACATTGGATGTACCAACATTGGCCATCTTTCCATCTTCGAATGGTCCGCTTCCAGCCTTGGCTGTGTCAACTTTTTCAGTCCAAGACGCCAATGACTATGTTGGTGATGAGGGCGATGGGACTACCCATGGTCCTGATTCAGATTGTTCTTCTATACAAGGCCTTCGAGGCCTTCCTTGTCTCACTGACACGTCTATTTTGGCACCTACCATTGTCAGCGAATTAAGTAAAAGAGTGCGGCTCTCTTTAGGCCCTTCGTCTCCTGCGTCGTCTGCTTTCCCATTTCGTGAACAAGTTCACTTTCACATCCCCCCAGAAAATAACAGCGAAAAAGATGGCGGCCATGGGACGGTTCCGTCGACCTTCCATCATAGGGTCTTGGAAGGGGGATCCGCCGCTCTCTTTGACAACATGCAGTTTGGCGACGAGATGTCGGTAGGGCCTTCTCCTGTAGGAGGTGTGGTCCCCTTTTCCCTGGTGAATGCAGAGGCAGACCTTGCAGCTCCAAAGGGAGAAGTTAGATCGGCCTCTACCCCAGAGGAATACTGCTCACATTCTCAGCTCAATGAACCCTTCAACTTTCCCGTAATTTCACGCATTCTCAATCTGCTGGATAAGGGGCACGAGCTGACACATTGCTCCTTAAGGGAGATGCAATCTTCATTATCTCTTATGAAAGACAAGATGGCCAGACTGGAAGGCTTTATCCTAGCCGAAGAACACTCCAGATCCTTCTATCTGGCCCACTTTGAAAAATTGTTGGAGAATGTCCCATATAGAGCACCTCAGCTCCCTACTTATACTTTGACTTAGACTGAGCCGGGAATGTGTTCTATAGTTTTTCCACATACTCCCTATTCTCAGGTAGTGAAAGGGGTTAACCCGTTGATGATGGCGCATGCAAACCCGGAGGCCATAGACTTGGTGGAGGTTCTCAAACTCCAGCACGAACGTCTATTACAGGTGGAATAGCTTCTTTATAAATTACCTGTAACCCAACAGCATTTGGACCTAACAGACTCCCCAAGAGAGGGATCCAATGTTACTCAAAGTCTTGTTGTTCCTTCGGATAGTCCCTCCGCCCTGACTGACATCATCGAGGCCCCGCCCAGTCCCGTATCGACGGCAGTCGACTTATGTTCGGACTTGGAGGAAGGACCTGTGGTGCATGAAGGAAGACATTTTGTCTCACGTAAAGCAAGAAAGTCCTTTCTAAGAGCTCAAAAACGTCTAAACCTTACCAAGGCTGGTCAAAAGAAATCTAGCTTTAACATACCATCTCCGGCCTGTGCCCAAACGATATCAGAATCTAAAGCAAACTTGGGTACAGGGACCAGCCACGATGATCTTGGCCTAACCCTCTGTGACCTTGATGAGGAAAGTAGGAAACATCTACAGGTTGCAGATTTGAAAAATGGGAATATACAGATCGCCCCTTGTGGCCCTCAAGGAACTTCCACGGTCAAGCTCCAACCACAGATACATTCTTTCTTTCCCCACATCCAACCTAGAAAGGCGAGCACGACGATGCTAGCTGAGGCTATAGTGACATCTGCTATGAGTCCAACCAGTGCTCCCTCACAGTCGTTAAGGTCTTCGGCTGGTAAGGATGTAGTTCCCATTCCCTTAGCTCCTTTTGGTGCTGTAAGTGAAGATCGTGGTTGTCTTCCTCTTCCTTTAGAAGTATCTGGGGTTTCGGCGTCTCTGGGACGGCCTCCTAATGTGGAGGTTACGCACCTCCCGCTTCCAGCGGTAGGCAAACCTATTTATGACGTCTTGTCCTTCTCGCACACACCAAAGGACATGAAACTAATCCTTGGTTGGGCGAGTAATCCAGAGACAAATGGCCCTGCTCGCATAATCAGGTCATTTTTGATGAACTCATTCTTTCAAATTCCAGCTCTTAGGAACCTTTCATCTAAGGACCTAGATTGGGTCAAATTGGCAACCCACAACAACCATAGAGCCCTCTGCAGAGTCCAATCGCAGATTATAACTAAAATGCTGTTGGACTTTGCTGAGGACTTTTATTCCATTGGTCTTACTCCATGCCTATTTCCGGATATGGACAGTGCATGAGCTTATCTTGACTGGGTACCTCCCACTTTGCCAGTAAGTTCAGTGGGGCTAGGTATAGATTCATCTGACTCTCAGGTTACCCAACTAGCACTCCAATTAGCATCGCTAACCCAAGCACTGAGTGGGCTAGCTTGGCTGGAACCCCTGATAAAAACAGCTGCAGCCATCAAAGGGCCCACTCCAGGCTCATAATTGGCCAGTCTGACTATTGCATCCTGGAATTGTTGTGGCCTGGGCAATCTGGTTGGATGGTATAAGCGGGTTGCTTCTGACCAGAAACCCGACATTCTATTTCTGCAGGAAACGATGAGTCTAACCGAGATTACTCTCGATGGGTACTCCAGTTTTTCTGTCCCAGCCAGCCGCATACTTGCAGGCCGTCCTTCCGGAGGTATCGCTGTTCTTATTAAAAATGGTCTAAAAGCAGTGGGTTCTATTCTGGATACCTCGAAATCATGCATTTTAGTGGAGCTGTCGTTTGAATCCGCCAAGGTTGTGCCCCTGCTTCTAATGTCGTTGTATTGGAATCCCAAGTCCGTTTCCCTTCCTTTTCTTGTGGATGATCTCAACAGGTTGTTGGGTCATGCTTCAGTCTCGTGTCCCAATCATGAAATTGTGATTGGAGGCGATTTAAATTCATACCTCCAGTTTTCTCATACATTAGGATTTTCTACTTCCTTTTCCTCTTACGCCCAACAAGCTGTTCACAGAGGGTACCAACTGCTAAGTTTCTTTGAAAAATGGGGTATCTACCCAATTCATTTTGCACCTCATTCTCTACACATCTCATGGTCACGGGGCAATGCTTCATCCCTCATTGATTATGTCCTTGCATCTTAAGTGTGTTCTGGGCTGCTTGAACCAATTTTAATTTTAGACCTGGGCCTGAGCGACCACCACATGCTGTGCTCAGTTCTCCATATGGGGTGTGATGTCTATATGCCTTCACCTCCAGTCTCTTTAGCGGCTCCTGACAGAAACACCATCTCTGTCAACTGGAATCCTGCCGTGTGTAGGAAACTGGTGTTCTTGGTGAATAGAGATCTCATATTAACCCATGACGACCTTATGTCGCTGGGGAATATTGAAAAAATTAACGAAAGAAACATCAATATGATTCAGTCACACTTACTATCTTTAGTGAAGGACACTTTGGGTAAAGGTAGCCCCTTGGATGCCCATCCAAATTTGAATCAGATAGCAATTCTAAAAAAGCAAAAAAATCGGGAACTGGCTATCATAAGAAAAAAGGCCCTTAGCCCTGTTATCTATCATCGTGAAAAAAACTACATTATTGGGTGCTTCAAGCACCAAATAAAGTGTCTTCTCCAGGCTGCCTACACTCTCGCGAATCAACGTATGATTAGCCTGCTCTGCAAAAAAGAAACTCGAGAGATATGGGCCATTTTAAGAAACCCCTCAGGTAAGGTGGCTACCCGATCTGTGGCGACCATCTCGGGACCCGAATGGGAGAAGTATTTTTCTCAAAAATATGCCTTGCCTACTATCCATGTCATAATGGAGAGTAGAAATATGCATTTGCCCATGCCGCAAGTCTGTCCCTGGGACTTAAAAGACATCATATGGGCAATCTCCCAATTGAAGTTTTCCAAAGCAGCTGGCCCAGATGGGCTCCCCCCTTGCGTTCTAAAAGACGATCCTCACTTCTGGGCCAGTTACCTTCTTCCTTGCTACCAGCTGATCTACAAAACTGGCAATATTCCGGAATCATGGCTGACCGCCATAATTATTCCAATACATAAAAAGGGTACATTAAACAACCCTTTAAACTTCAGGCCTATTGCCCTTATAGACACTGCTGCGAAAATTTTTGCACGTCTAATTCTATCAGAATTGGAAGGCTATATACATGAGTTAAAAATTCTCTCCAAAGCACAGGTTGGTTTCCGTAGAGCAATGGGCACTCAACTAAATGCCTCGATCCTAGCCCATCTCCTTCGGAATGCACATACCAAGACCAATGGCACCATTTATATGGCAGCCTTGGACCTTTCAGCTGCATTTGATAATGTACTTCGTACTCGGCTTTGGCAAAAGATGCTGGCTTATGGCATACCACCTCCACTAGTTGCATTAATTGCAGCATTACACCAGAACACATCTTACCGGGTCCGCATCAATGCGGAAGGGCTATTGACTGACAACATACCCACGTATATAGGTGTTAAACAAGGCTGCAACTTGGCAGCGGTCCTGTTCAATCTTTACCTTGCCGACATTGACGAGATCTGGCAGGGTTCTAACTCTTTCCCGGTTATATTGGGTTCTATGCGGCTCCATTGGCTAGCATTTGCCGATGACATCATAATATTCGATAGAGTGCCGTTTGGACTCCAAAACAAATTAAAACTGTTTGGCGAATATTGCAAGCTGAATAATATGACCATTAACTCACTTAAATCACATATATTGGTCTTTACTTCCAAAAAAAAGCTTCCGAGATTCAACTTTACAATAAATGGTCAGCCGATTTTGAGAAAAGAGGAGATCAACTATTTGGGCTACCACTTATCGAATGGGACGTCCGCTCACAAGTGGCGTTCAGTGTTGATTGCAAAGTTTAACCCACTTCTGGCCCAAATGAGAATCATTTTTACCAAATATTGTCGTTACTCCCTCTTGCCTCTTATACAATACTACACTATGAAAATAGAGCCCATCCTCCTTTATGCAGTAGATATTTGCCTTCTGAACTTGGGGCCCCTCCTAAATATCCTAGAGGGTAAACTCTGGAAGAAGATTTTGGGGCTTCCTGGTTACCTACCCAACGCCATAATTACACATGAATTGGGTCTATATCCATTAGAAGCCAAATGTATTTGGCGGACGGTATCTGCATTTTCTAAAATGATTTCTCCTCCCCCAAACTCACTTTACGAGGACTTTCAGGAAATGCTAGCCGGAACGTGTCCAACTTCGATCACCATTGTGAAAGACATGATACAAGCAATTTTAATTTCTTTGAATATGACGCAGGATGATTTAATAAATACCCCTGCCAAAGTTAAAAGGCGTTTTTTCAAAAATTCCTGGGCTCGCAATTGTGATCGGATTGGAAGCTACTCTTCCTTCACCATATATGCCACTTTTAGACATGCAGTTGCACCTCGGCTGCCATATATCTTGTGTTTTCCAGACAAAGTGGCAAGAAGGTATTATATGCGCTTCCGCATGGACCTTATCCAGACGGGTGCTCGTATTAGGAATTGGGATGGTTATAGGGCCTTGGCAAAATGGGAGGGATGCAGATTTTGCCTAAATACATCTGAGCCTGAAACCCTGGAACATCTTTTCATGTACTGTAACTTCTTTCGCAGGCACAGACAACGTTGCCTGGTTGCATATATCACTTTGTTCTCTCTGTTTGAAAGTCATCTAGTATGGCTGAGATGTATGCAGGGAAACTCTAACTCCATCATACTAGCAACTGTTAGACTTGTTGCAATAATAGAGGAGCAATTGTTGTCACTCAATCGGACCTTCTGGAGTTGGTAAATTTTGGATGTCTGAGATTTAGTTTTCTTTATGACTAATGGTATTTGCCAACTGTTTGTGGGAATATTTAAGTTGGTGGAGGGCTTCGATGCCACACCATCATTGTCATGTTAGGTAGGTCAGGTTAGGTTTGATATTTTGTATCGTAGATCTCCACTTGTGATTTTTGTGATTCTTGGGATTTTTGTTGATGTATTAGGAAATGTTTTAAGGTTTAATGTTTTTACTATCTTTTGGCTGTGCAAGTATTGATTAATTATGCTTGTTTTATGATATTTTACATGATTTATATGTGCCATGTATTATTTGTCAAGGTGTAAATTAGTTTTTGCTACCAAAACAAATAAAACAAAAAAAAAAATACAAAAGACAATACAACTCCAGACATGGAGTAAAAGAGATGATGGTTCGTGAAGGAGACTGGGTATGTGTCAAAGAACCGAAGAAAACTCTCAAGGGTGAATCCATCTTCAGACCTCCACAGAGAGTTGTGAGTTGTCATGGGAAGTCTGTCATCCTCGATGATGGAAAGAGATGGTCTGGAGATGATCTCATAAAAGTAACAAAAGACATCCAAGAGACCAGCATATCTAAGGACAACAGTCCTGACAGACCATCATAACACACCTCACATCCCCTAAGAGAATCCCTCCGTGAACATGTGGACAATGATAGACCTCACTCCAAGCATCAAGGAGTCCCCACTGGAAGAATGTCCAGAAGGAACCGCAAAATCATCCAAAACTTCAACAATGACTATGTCTATTACTAATGTACCCCAGTTTACCCATCTTCCCTCTGCCTCTCCCACTTGACCCCCTTTTTTCCCCTTTCAATTTCCTGTTTCCCCCCCCCCCTGTTTTTCTTTTTTCTTTTTGCCTCAGGTGGGGGAGATGTTATGGTAATACATGCACGAGTCTCTTTAGAACCTCGTGCATGTATATTCCATTTAGAGTGCCTCGCCAGTTGGTGCCTCCACTGTGACTACCCTGGGGGCCTCGAATAAAGCTCTTACTCACCTCCATCATAGTGTGCCTCTTTATTACAATGATAGTGATGAACGTTGTTTATCACCGGCTGCAATTCAGGTCCACAGCGTTCGCAGATCAATTTGCGGTTCTCACTTTTTCCTTTGGCATGTCTGGTATAAATGTCCTCTACTTCCTCGTGTGGAATGCCTGCACTTGCTGTATTCTCGTCAGTTTTGTTTCAGGATGAACAGCTACTCGGTGGGCTGCTGTTCATTTAACATCCCATCCTCGTTGCCATTGAAATGATGGGCACTTACACCATTAAGGAGAATATAAATGGTTTTATTTAAGTGCAATTGTAAACCCACCGGTTCTGCCAACAACAAAACAGTTATGAAGTGTTAACATTCCTTCTAAGCATCTTCCCCTTACATTCCATGTTCTGTGTTCTACAGCCACTCCAGAGATGAAGCATAGAACACAGAACCCAGTCATGGTTGCACAATATATTATATATTAAGATATTACACAGTCATCTTCATAGACACAGTACTTGGCAGGATAGTGAACCAGGTTTGCCACACTATCAGGAGTGAAGCATACAGATTTGGGACCTGTAACCCAGAAACTTGAAAGCAAGATGAAACAACACAACAGAAGAAGAGACCAGAGGAGGGGAAACATTATGATTGTTATTTTATAAGAAGATTCATACCAGGAGTGCTTTCTAAGCGCAGGATTGGGATTTGAACCTGTGTTGCGCTGCAATGTCTTGCTTCCAAGACAAACGCGTTGCCCCTGAGCTATCCTTCCCCCCTCCCTGAGCTTGCATCCTCCCTGGTGTTGTGAAGAAGAGGACAACGGAAGGGACACATCCTCCCATGTGTTGTGAGAACTGTATGAGAGTAATCAAGAGAAGCAATGCAGTCTCTTTACATTGTAATAAGCCTAAAGAAAGCCACGGGAAGGGAGACATATTCCCTGGTGTTTGTAACCACAGTGAGAAACCTGAGTAAGACCAAGAGAAGAGAACGATTCTCTTGGCATCAAAATTTTGAGTTGGAACTTCGCTTTCTTATGGAGCCAGATAACTTTGCTACTGTGGAACTTTGTTTATTTTTGCAATATTTGGAACTTTGTGTTTTGAACTCTGAGAAGAAGATCATGCTGAGCAGACAACCCCTTTGCACCTTTTATTTAGTTATTAGTGTGAGGGTGAAAGTTAGGGTTCTGACTCGACGGTGGACTTACCTTTATTTTAGAGATCCTGACAACCCCTTTTAATATTTGTGTTGAGGCAAGGAAAGTCCTCTTAGCGTTAGGGTTAGTGAGGCCTTTCCTGACACCGCATTTTCTTTTAATAAAAGTCCATATCCAGAAAAATGACACCTTGCTGTCAGTCTTACTCCTACACCCTCTCACCAAGTTAACCAGGAGAAGGTTATAGTTGCTGAACTGTTGGACCAGGAGAAGGGAGTCATTCTCCTGATATTCTCTACAAGTGCAGAAACTGAACTATTACCAAAGACCAACAGAAATACGCCCATTGGGCTGATCCCATTGAACCAGGAGAAGGGAGTAATTTTCCTGGAACTATTTTTATTAATGTAATTTGTTAGGGGTAGGGCTAGAGCAGGCTAGTTTGGAGAGAGGACAGGCACTTTGAGTTTGGCAACCACCCATAGGATGAAATTTTGTTAGGTAGGGAAAACCCTTTACGGATAGGGAAAAATGGGGTTTTATCATTATTATTTAAATAAAGATTGTAGCGGAAATGTCACTCCTTTGTCCGACTCCTTACTCCAGCACGCCACAGTGTATTAATGTAATCTAAAAATAGATTCAAAGAATCAAGTTTACCATTCTAGATCAGAAAGACATCATCAATGTACTTTATATAAAACAAGGTAATTTTTCCATTCTAAAGATCTTCTGATGTGAACATTTTAAATTTAGTACATACAAATGTTCAAATACATTGGAGACATTTTTGAACCCATAAATGTTCTTGATATTTCTATGTAATGCTGATCTTTAAATCTGAAGAAATTGTTCAAAATTAATTGTAGCAATTTAATAATGCCCATATATCTTTTAGTTGCACTAAGAGCCATTCAACTGCTTCCAAGCCTTCTGTATGGGGATTGAAGTGTACAAACTGGTAACATCTAAAATTACTCAAATATCAGTGGATAAATCAATTTCTGTGTCTTCCAAACACCTCAGAAAGTTCGAAGTCTCTTTCAATTAAGTATGTATTTCTACTAAGTGGTTTTAGGATGGAGTCTATATATCAGCTAATGGCTCCAGTAAACCATTAGCTGCAGCTACAATGGGTCACCATGTAGATCCAGTCAAGGATTTATGGATTTTAGGCACAATATACATTAGCATAAGGGGACATGAATTAATAAGTCATTTCTTGGTGGTGCCCAATATCCATGATATATATTCAGTGTTGTCCAAAACATGTTGTAGAAAGGTAAATACCTCCATAGTAGGGTCACAATCTACTGTGAAATATGTAATGTCATGAAGTTGCCTGAAGCATTCCTGATCATATTTGTTAGTATACATTATAAGAAATCACCCCAATCATATGGGATGGTGTAAGCCATTTAAATTCATCTGACACAATGGCAGTCATTTGCATAATTACTGGAACAGTTGGGTTTACAAATGGGGCAGCAGTTTGTGGTTAAACAGGGGTAGCAGCTAATGCATTGCACTTGCATGATCTTCATCGGATATAGAGTGTGAGAGGGCAATATAGCAAGGAGGAGTATCCTGTCCCTCTTTACACTTCACTGCAGATGGGATAAAGCCCCATATGAAGTCTACGAAACACTTCAGGATCCAAAAAAAGCATAATCCCTCTTCTGTGTCATGCCAGAGACTCCTCTTCCTCCACCATAGGCAGCTTCTCGCTTCAGCTGTGGTAATGACATTACTCAGATTAATTATTCGTCCCAAAAGTTACAATGGTACTTTCCTCTCCCATTGTCCCAAGTCAGTGATCAAAGTCAAGAAATAGAGAAAGCCCAACAGTAAAGCCTAATCGTTATTATCTCCTCTGCATCCTTCGGGACAACACTTTTTTTTAAAGTGGGTTACATGCACCCACACCCACTTGTGGCCTTCTCTCACCTATATTGCGGTGTTCAAGTGAGTAAGACCCTGAAGGGTCCTCTCCAACTGAGGACCAGCAACTTCTTCCTCAAGTGCACTTTATAGACAAAGTCTCCAGGCCTCCTAGAGTGGCATGATTCCTCTTTTTTTTCGGTAAGCCTTTTATCACCTGAATGGGTAGAGACTTCAAAGAGGAAATTAGCCTTTTATAATAGTTCAGTACCGTGTCATCAATAAGGTGAATACATGAACAGGCGTTCTTGAGGTGCGGTGGGAGGGGAGACACATGGGGTCCATCAGGATTTCATTGGGAATTACTCTTTTTGTCCTGCTTACTTAATTTGAATACTGAAGTGTGCCAGAGGTAAGACCTCTAGCCATTTCAAACCTTTTTCAGCACACATTTTGGACAGATTATTCTTAATGTTCGCAATCTGTCTCCTCACTGTCTCTGCTAACTGGGGGTGGCATGGGTAGTGGATTTTTTGTTGTATTTGTAGTTCTGCGCATAATGTGTTGAAAACATGGCATGTATATTGTTGTGCATGCATCCACTCCAAAATGAGGCACAACATCCCTAATTCGAAGCTTGGTCACTGTCACATCATTGTGGCATGGTTATGCCTCTAACTGTCACCATCAGGGTCAACACTAGTGGTGTTCGTACTTTTTTATTTTTTACCAGTCTTCTGCTGACATCACAATGGGAATAAATAGGGCATATCATTGTAGAAGTCCAGCCTAATACCTTTATTCAGAGTCAGATAAAACGTTATTTCGGGAACTACCCCAATAAAGTGAATGACAAGATAAAACACAATACAACACACTATCATATAATATATATACTGTGATGTAGTCCTCACAAAGACCCTGCCTAAAGTCTCCTCCCAGGTGGCCAGGGAAAGGCAGACGCTTTCTGATTCTGACCTTGAGGTTGGTGTTCTGCAGGAGGATCACCTGGGAGGAGAAAGGACCCTGGGGACGAAGAGGACTTCGCTGGGTGAGACTCAGTATTTATCTTCCTCCAATGAAGAAATATAAGTCACCCGTACTCCCAGATATTGTAGAGCTAATTTTTCGACCCTGACCCCCAAAGAAGCTATTTACAGGGTCTAAGACTGGGTCGTATGTTTGAAGTGGAAGTAGCAAGGATTTTGATTTGTTAATGTTCAACCCCGAGAAGGCCCCAAAAGGTATCAATCAAGGAGAGGAGGGTTGGGAGGGTCAACGGGTATCCCAAGATGTCGTCTGCAAAAACGGAGAGTTTGAATTCCACCTGACCTCTTTGGATCCTGTCATGGCCACTTGCCCAGGATCACAAGAGTGGTACCATCAAGTGGAGGGAACAGGGGGCATCATGGGTCATGCACGTCCCTTTGGGACATTTATACATGGGGGGCCTGGTTGGACACAGTCCTGTGCCTATGGCGCCAGGTTCATGGAAGGATTTAAACAGGACATTTCCATTATGGGCAGAAGTGCTTAGAATGAACAGGAACTCTTTTATTATGGGCAGGAATACTCTCAAGAACTCTCATTTGGGTAACTATTCCGGGTGTGGTCTCCATCTTTATCTATATCTGCATGTGCATCTTCTAACTTCTAACTTACCTGAATGCTTCCTCCTGGCACTGTGGCTCACCTGCAAGCATCTCGGAGCGCAGACATCATCCTCCTGGCACCGCAGTCCACCTGCAAACATCTCGGAGCGCAGACTTCTTCCTCCTGGCACCGCGGCTCACGTGCAAGCATCTCGGAGCGCAGACATCTTCTTCCTGACAACGTGGCTCACCGGCAAACACACCGGAACGCAGACAGCATCATCCAGGCACTGCGGCATGACGCACTCCATCTGAACTCGCAGCACCTGCAAAGAAAAGGCAAAAGACAAGGTTAGACACTTAACAGACATTACGTTAAGGGCTCGCTGCCATTAAAACCTCGTGCCTTCCCTAAAGCCATTACTCATCTGCTGCTGAACATTGCGGTCACATCCATCTTCCGCTCAGCTGCGTTCCGTGCCTCCACAGCCGTTGTTAGGCCGCATTTCCACCTTTTTGGGAGAAAACAGAGAAAAACGTTATTCAGTGCAAAACAACCACATTGAGAGCAATAACATCAAAACATTGATAGGGAAAAGACAAAGACATTGAAAGAAAGCAGAAAGAGGGGAAAAGACAAAAGACATTGAGAGAAAGCAGAAAGAGGAACTTAGTCATAGCCGGACTGGACTAGTACTCAGGAATCAGTGAAGAAACTTGATTCCAACAACAAGTGCCCCTGCCAGAAGTAGCAGGACAGAGAGCTCATCATTCACATTAATCAGGTGAGCTTTATGGGCTGGTACGTGCCCACAGAAATCGCATCTTGGGTTGAAGGGGTTTGGAGATACCACAGTCATCTACTAGCGAATTCACATTTTCCCATATCCACGCAGGAGCAGTACCACCAATTGTCGCCACCCTTAGCTGATCTGCAGGGGACAAAACCAGAAGGGGGAGATCTAACACCAGGGAGGGCTGCAACTGTGCCCCAACGCCTCCGCAGATACCAGGCGAGCGTAACAGATCCCATAGTATTCCTGGGTGTGTCCTCACCGCTATCGCTAGGGCTTCCATCAGGGGGGCATATATTAAAGAGGATAAACGGCACCCTTGTCTCGTTCCCCGTGAAAGACTAAAGGGGGCCGTGAGTTCTCTATTTACTTGCACTCTCGCCGTGGGGGCCCTATATAGGGCGCCCACCCATTTTCCCATGTGTTCCCCAAATCCCATTTTTTGTAGGAGCACCGTCATGTACCTTCATCCACCCTGTCGAAGGCCTTCTCTGAGTCGAGGGAAAGCAGGCTGGCATTGAGATCCAATTCTTGTGCATAGTGAATGAAGTCTATGGTCTTCCGGATATTATCCGATCCCTGGGGACCTTTAATGAAGCCCACTTGGTCCCCAAGGACCATGGAGATCATAATCCCGTCCATTCTACTACCAAGCACCTTCACTAGGATTTTAACATCCGTATTTAGTAGGGATATTGGGCGGTAGGAAGAGCACTCAGTTGGGTCTTTCCCCACCTTCGGTAGAACCACTATGATGGCCCCCATCATTGTTTCAGGCAAGATGTCTCCCTCAAGAACTGCGGTAAAGACTTTGGCTAGGTGTGGGGCGAGGGTGGAGCGAAATAATTTGTAAAATTTCACTGAGAACTCGTCTTCCCAGGTGTCATGCCTCCCTTCATCGCCTTTATTACCTGGAAAATTTCCTCCTCTGATATTGGAGCCTTTCAGCATTGTCGCATGCTAGACCCGGTATGGGTATCTTTGAAAGGAAATCTGCAATTAGGGCGTTGTTTCTGTCGAATTCTGATTTATAAAGTTTTTCATAGTATTGTTTAAAGGCCCCCCCTATGCCCGGAGTGTCATGTCGTAAGGCTCCCTCGTCAGTTTTCGTGACATGAACCATTTTGATTTTCTGGGCTTCCCTAAGTTTCCCCGCCAGAATGCTATCTGCCCTATCCCCTTTCTCGTAATATTTTTGTTTGAGGAACAGAAGGTTTTTTTCCGTCTTGCTCAACAATAGGTCCTTGAGTTGGGTCCTGAGCTGGTCTAGGGACGCTGCTTGGTCCGGGGTGATGGACCCGCCTGGTGGTTGACCCGGTTGTAACTCTGCTATTCTTTCTCGTAGGGCCTTTTCCTGGTTATCCCGTTCCCTTTTCTTTTGTGCCCCTACCTTTATGAGGACTCACCATAGAGTTGCCTCAAATGCGTCCCATAGGATATGTGGGCTGACTTCCCCATTATCATTCAGCTCTAAATATTCTACTATGCTTTCTAGAATCATGCGGGCTGTAGCTGTGTCTTTCAACAGAGCGTCGTTGCATTTCCACCTCCCCCTTTGTCGTCGACCCCAACCTCCCATCAGCGTGACCCTTACCAGGTCATGATCTGACCAGGGGACTGGGTCTATCCTTAAGTACCGTGTGTGGG
Source organism: Ambystoma mexicanum (assembly GCF_040938575.1). Lineage (NCBI taxonomy): Eukaryota > Metazoa > Chordata > Amphibia > Caudata > Ambystomatidae > Ambystoma > Ambystoma mexicanum. Next base: position 162,276,981 of record NC_090936.1, on the reverse strand, counting down.
CTAGTAAGACACAGTCCACCAATATGTAGTCTATCCTGGAGAATGTTTTGTGGATTTTTGAATAGTAGGTGAATGGGGCATCACCCCTTGTCGAGCTCGGGAGGGTGTCCTCTAGGCCCAGCTCGTGGTTAATTTGTGGAAATCTTGGGAAGTGGGGTCGTCCGCCTTTAATAGTGCCTGCGATGCCAGTCTCTTTCTATCCCTTGAGGGGTCTAAGACCACATTGAAGTCCCCTGCCACTATTAGGGTCCCCTCGATAAAGAGTCTCAATTTGTCCCTAAACTCCTCCCAGAACTGCACTTGACCCTCGTTTGGAGCGTAGATCACTGCCAGTGTAAGCTGGGATCCCTCTAGTTCTCCTCTAATGAACACATATCGTCTCCCTTTGTCTTTGATTGTAGCCTCCGTTTTGAAGCCCAGTTTATTGGCCATTACAATTGCTACTCCCCGTTTTTTTAGTTTTGTAGGAGGTGTGGAACACTTCCCCTATACCTCCCCCCTCGGATGCCCGGTTCACTTCCCCTCGCCCAGTGGGTCTCTTGGAGGAAGAGCAGGTCTCATTTTGCTCGCTTGAATTCTCAACTGAGTAGGGATCTCTTTGTGGGCAAATTCATACCCCTGACATTTAGGGAACCAATTTCCAAGAAAGGTAGATGCTTAGCCATTGCTAGAGTGGGTCTTTCTCTTTCCACAACTATTGTATGTATCCCTGGGATGTCCCCGCAACCTGTTTCACCTTGCAGTTTCCCAGCTACTAGGGCTTGCTGTGTGCTAAAAACCACTAACCACCCCCCTCTCCCTGACCTTCCTTGTCCCCCTCGCCCCGGGTGGAGCTGAACCCCAAGTGCCCCCCTTTCCTTTCATTGAACAACTAATCCCTTCCCTCAGTCTCCCCCCTCCCCTCTCACTGTGAAAGACTAAAGGGGGCCGTGAGTTCCTTATTTACTTGCACTCTCGTTGTGGGGGCCCTATTCTCATGTGTTCCCCAAATCCCATTTTTTGTAGGAGCACCGTCATGTACCTACATACCACCCTGTCGAAGGCCTTCTCTGAGTCGAGGGAAAGCAGTCTGGCGTTGAGATCCAATTCTTGTGCATAGTGTCACGCTCACCTGATTCCCACGGAGGCACAGGTCTGGCTTCGAGTGCTGATGCTTCTTCAATGGTGAAGCGCAGGACTCTGAAGATGGACAGGTAGGGCCCCTCTACTCTGGCTTCTCTGGCTCGTAGGAATATTCCCCTGTGCGTGAAAAGGGAGTATTACCTACTGACGGAATAATGCTCAAGCCTCCCACTTCCTTCCAACCCTCCACGATACCCTTCCACGATTCCCCGTGAAGTCTCACCTTTGGGTCTGGAAGGATAAGCTCTCCATCCTGCTTCTGATGCAGGGGCGCGTTGAAACCCAGTTACTTCACTGGATTGAGGTTTGATGGAAGTTCAAATAAGCTTGACTATTCAGGTAAGGCGCTGTAAGAGTTCTGTTGCAAGTTCAAAAGTTCAAGCTTAATAATAATGTTCATTGTCTTATTGTAGCAAGCGCTAACGCTTATGTCTTTTTCCCCTTAGGGGCCGGGGTTCGGAATGCCGGAGATATGGCACCGACCCGAAGTGAAACGTGCAGTTCCAATAAATGACAGGTAAGTTCTGGATGAGCGTTCGGGTAATGTCTTTGCATTCGCTCATTCAATGTCTTTGTCTTTTTTCCCCATAGGGGCCGGGGTCTGGAATGCCAGGAAGCGGCAGGACCCGAAATGAAATGGGAATGACCCAACTGGTAAGTCTTAGAAGGAAACTGAGCTTTTCCTATTCCCTTCCTTCTCTCACCTTGTGTTCTTGTCTTTTTCTCTCTAGGCACTGGGAAGTGGCTGCGGATCCGGATGATCGCTGCTGAAGATGGAGGTGCCCAGGAAAGGTGAGTGAAATGCAGCGCTGCAGCGATCGAAGCGAAATGCTTTTAAAAATGATGTCTTCCCTTTCAGGATTGTCGATGTGATGTCTCTGTGGTACAGCTTTAGCAGGTAAGGTCTTCTTTCTCCCCAATTCTCTCTTATCTCCCTTTGCAGGTGACCCAGGATGATAACAGGCGTGGCTGAAGTCCAGATGCAGGAGCTGACACGGTGAGCGTCCAGCTGCGAGGAGCAGAACAACACGAAGCAAGAATTGCTGATCGGGCGTGGTTTAAATAGCTTTGGAAGAAGTTCCAGGTATGTATCCTTCCACCGATCAGGTATGTATCCTTCCCCGACCACACCCAGGTGGAAAGTAGTCCCACAGTTAAAGTAGTTCCATTCAGGCCGCAAGAGGGCCTGGATGTAGCAGCATGGTCTGCATCAGGTAAGTGCATATTGAAACACTTGAACACATGTCTAGATTTATGAGCCTGCCACCTAAGGCGCCAGGACAGGGGTCCAACATGAGCCTGGCGCTTAAGGCGCCAGGACTGTGTCCAAAGGGCCCCAGCTTGGGCCCGCTGGCACTTCCCTGGGGGAAATGATGGCTGCCTCTGGGGTTGCTGGGTCGGACTCGGCTCCTTGGAGGTAGGCATCATGACACATAGTGAATCAAGTATATGGTCTTCCGGATATTATCCGATCCCTGGCGACCCTTAATGAAGCCCACTTGGTCCCTGTGGCCCAAGGAGGGCATAATCCCTTTCATCCCCCTACAAAGCACCTTCGCCAGGATTTTAACATCTGTATTTAGTAAGGATATTGGGCGGTATGAAGAGCACTCAGTTGGGTTTTTCCCCACCTTCGGTAGAACTACTATGATGGCCCCCATCATTGTTTCAGGCAAGATGTCTCCCTCAAGAACTGCGTTAAAGACTTTGGCTAGGTGTGGGGCGAGGGTGGAGCAAAATCATTTGTAAAATTTCACTGAGAACCTGTCTTTCCCTGGTGTCGTGCCTCCCTTCATCGCCTTTATTACCTGCACAATTTCCTCCTCTGATATTGGAGCCTTTCGGCATTGCCGCATGCTAGACCCGGCATTGGTATCTTCGAAAGGAAATCTTCAATTAGGGCGTTGTTTCCGTCGAATTCCGATTTATATAGTTTTTCATAGTATTGTTTACAGGCCCCCCTATGCCCGGAGTGTCATGTCGTAAGGCTCCCTCGTCACTTTTCGTGGCATTAACCATTTTGCTTTTCTGGGCTTCCCTAAGTTTCCATGCCAGAATCCTATCCTTTCCGTCTTGCTCAACAATAGGTCCTTGAGTTGGGTCCTGAGCTGGTCTAGGGACGCTACTTGGTCCGGGTGATAGATACTCCAGGTGGTTGACCGGTTGTAACTCTGCTTTTCTTTCTCGTAGGGCCTTTTCCTGATTTTTCCCTTTCCCTTTTCTTTTGTGCCCCTACCTTTATGAGGACTCACCATATGGTTGCCTTAAATGCGTCCCATAGGATATGTGGGTTGACCTCCCCATTATCATTCAGCTTGAAATATTCTACTATGCTTTCTAGTATCATGCAGGCTGTAGCTGTGTCTTTCAACAGAGCGTTGTTGCATTTCCACCTCCCCCTTCGTCGTCGACCAGAACCTCCCATCAGCGTGACCCTTACCAGGTCATGATCGGACCAGGGGACTGGGTCTACCCTTAAGTCCTGCGTGTGGGCTAGTAGGAATCTGTCCACCAATATGTAGTCCATCCTTGAGAATGTTTAGTGGATTTATGAATAGTAGGTGAACGGAGGATCACCCCTGGTCGAACTCGGGGGGGGGGGGGGTGTCCTCTAGAACCAGCTCGTGGTTAATTCTGCGGAAACTCTGGGAAGTGGGGTCGTCCGCCTTTTAATAGTGTCTGCAGTGCCAGTCTCTTTCTATCCCCTCGACAAGGAGTTTCAATTTGTCCCTAAACTCCTCCCAGAACTGCACTTGACCCTCGTTTGGAGCGTAGATCACTGCCACTGTAAGCTGGGATCCCTGTAGTTCACCTCTTATTAACAAATGTCAGTCTCTATGTCTTTGATTGTAGCCTCCGTTTTGAAGCCCAGGTTATTGGCCATTACAATCGCTACTCCCCGTTTTTTAGTTTTGTAGGAGGCGTGGAACACTTTCCCTATCTCTCCCCCTCGGATGCCCGGTTCACTTCCCCTCGCCCAGTGGGTCTCTTGGAGGAAGAGCAGGTGTAATTTTGCTTGCTTGAATTCTCTGCTGAGTGGGGATCTCTTTGTGGGCGAGTTCATACCCCTGACATTTAGGGAACCAAATTCCAATATAGGGAGATGCTCAGCCACTGCCGAGAGTGGGTCTTTCTCTTTCCTTAACTATTGTATGCATCCCTGGGATGTCCCTGCAACCTGTTTCTGTCACGACCCTCAGCCCTGATCCCCACTGGCAAGCCCATTGGCCAGGTGGAATCAAGACTCGGATCTCAAATAAGGCCTGGCATCCACGTCTCAGGCCCTCTTGGAGCCAGTCCTGGTGCCTTTGGCGCTAGGCTCATACACAGTGAAAGACATCTGCTCAGGGAACTACTTTATTTAGGCTTTCATCCAACATGGAGGCATCCACATAGCTTAATTCCTAAGAACCAAGCTATGTGGTATAGTGTTTTGGGTGTGGTGGCCTAGGGACTACTTTACCTGGACTACTTTGCAGAGGCTATTTAAACCACACCCGAACAAGAGAACATGCTTTGCGTTACTTTGCAGCTAGCAACGTGACGCTCACCGTGTCCAGCTTACTCACGAGCCTGGGGAATCAGAACCTGCAGAAAGACAAAAGAACATTGTTAGCAGCAGCATCTTACCTGCGATCTCCATCCTTCACTGCTCGCAGCTCCTGGGTAGCTCCGTTGGATCTGCGCTCCGCCCGGACAGAGGACCTGAAAAAGGAAGAAAAGACAACATTCAAGGAGGTATTAGAGACATTTGAATCATGAATTGCTTAAAAGACTTACCTGGCTGATCGTCTTTCGGCCAGCACTGCTCCGGGAATCCACACGTGCTGGGAGCACACCGTGACCTACGAAAAAGGGAGAAAACACAGGTCAGCAAAGACAAGACATCGCAGCGCTGCGCAAAGCGCTTACTTACTGCATCATAGTACTTATTGTGCACCGTCAATTACTGGCGAGGCCCAGCTTAGCCAGTTCGCCACGCAGGCGTTCCGCACATCTAAGGGAGATAAAAAGAGACATTATCAAACAGAGAAAGGCATGCAAGAATAACAACTCAATAAACAGCAATCAGACCTACCTGAAAGACATTACTTGGGCTGCTATCAGTGAAGTAACTGGACCGCACACGCCCACAAAAGACAACGGGCCCCTTGCCCAGAAAGCAGGACGGAGAGCTCGCCAACTTCTACAACAAGGTGAGAAGAGGGCCCAGAGAGTCATACGGGAGGTGGGGGGAAAACTTATCTTGGTCGGCCAGTCCTAAACACAGTCCTTGTGTATTTCCAGGCGGAACTTCCACCGAGAACCATACCAGGGAATCACTGAGAAGGATACCAGCGACCAACTGGCTGGGTCGCATCCCCGTGGATATCAGGTGAGCGTAACAGTTTCACCTTGTAGTTTCCCAGCTACTAGTGCTTGCTGTATGCTCAAAACCACTAACCCTGCCTCCCCCCTATCCCTCCTTGTCCTCCTCCCCCCCCGGGTGGAGCTGGACCCCAACTGCCCCCCTTCCCATTCATTGAACCCCTAATCCATTCCCTCAGTCTCCCCCCCCTCCCTAGGCGCCCAGTCAAAGAGTTTGACCATTTCTTCTACTTGACTGGACCACCAGTTTTCCCACTTCTTCGGGGCCCTTCTTTACATGTATCTAACATGTTGATCCCCCTCCCCCCTGCATGACATTGTTTTCTCACATATCACTCTCCAGTCTGCCCTCCCATACTTGCTGTTCATTGGGGAGGTGGGCTATTTCCAAGCCCAAGTACTGGGTCAGATTCCATTGCCCTGGTTAAACCTTTCTTCAGGCATTGGAGCCTCCTGGGCTGTCGTCGTGGGGCGGTGAGGGAGTGTTCAATTCCTTTAATTTTCTAGAATCCGGAAATCATTTCCTGTCCCTTGTGTTTACTCTCCCATTTTTTTGTTCCCACTGCTTGCCCAGTCGGTGGTCTCGAGTCCTCGGCGTTGCCGACATATTCTTAGATTGCTCCTCTGATGTCATCTTCGGTGAACAGCCGTAATCTTTGGCCCATGTATTCGAAGGAGAGTGAAAAAGGGTAACCCCATCGGTACCGGATTCCCTTTTCCCGTAGGCATTGCGTCAGTGGCCTGCAAAGCCGCCGTCTGGCCAGAGTAAAAGCAGAAAGGTCTTCAAAGATCATTATTCTTGCATTGTTGTACGTAATGTTGTTGGCCTTTCTGGCTTCCTCCAGAATTTTCATTGTTTCCACGTAGTAGTGGACTCGTACTGGGATGGAGCGAGGGCCCCCCGCCCTGTGTGCTCTGTCTATATTAGGCTTAGTTGTTGCCTCATTCCAGAACAGAAGGTGGATCACGTCCTTGACCACTCGACACATATCCCTCTACGTCTCCCTCTCCACCTCCGAAAGGCCAAAGAACTGCAGGCTATTTCTCCTTTCCCTGTTCTCAAAGTCATCCATTTGCAGTTCCCTCTCCTCGTCCTTCTTTTCCAGGGTGGACAATCTAGAGTCAATCTGTGTTTCCAAGATATCGGCCGATGACTAGTTGGAATCCAATTGCTGTAACCTATCTTCTACCTTGTCCACTCTCTGGTCCATCTTCTCCAGCCAGTGACCAATGTCCGCCTGCATAGCTCTGATTTCTTGCAATATGGTAGCAATATCTTTTTTCATGGACACGGATTCCTCAGCCTGTTCCCCGATCTGTTCCATCTTGTTGTCCGGGTCCGGCTTGCCTCGGCCTCCTATGCCTCTTGGAAGCAGAATTCCTGGAGGGCTTTCTTCCAACTCATGCGGTTTCGTCCCTCCAGCAGTGGTGTATTTGGTGAGTGGCGGCCAGTTGCGTGGAATGGACCCTTTCGGGGGTGATCACTCCTGTGTTCTTCTGGTCTCCTCCCCCGGGGTGAGAACCTATGCTGCTTTGGCTCCTACCAAGGTGGGCGCACACCCAAGGTGTGGCTCATGGGGGCCCTAACCTTGATCACTTGGTGTTGTTGGCGTTACTTAGGGTCTACATGTGGGAGGGGAGCTCCCCCTTCTGCTCTCTGTTTTGTTAGCTGTTGGCGGTATTTAGAGCCCTCTGTTCTGGGGGTTCAGGTTTCATCACCTGTCAATTGAGCTGCCTTTCGGGGTTGCCACCCAGGTGGCTAGGGTGCGAGAGAGTGTGAAGCATACCTCTTATCTTGCTGTTCTTTCTCAGGGTTTAGCCTGCCCCACCTAGCCTTGTACTGTCGCTCTGGAATAAGGCTCCTTGTTGTGTGTGAAACTGCAGGGAGGGCCCACACCCCAGCCCCAGAAGCCAGTCCTGGGGGCTCTCACCACTCTCAAATTGACCTAGGATCCCTTGTGGTCCCCCAGATGGGCGAGAGGGGGGAGCTCGTCTCTGTGGACCTTTCTCCCTGCCGCCTTTTTGTGTTCTCTCTTTGTGTGTTGTTTCCTCAGGGGATCTGCTCCAGACTGCAGGCCCCCCCCGGGGCAGGCACACACCCCAATCACAGACCTGGGGGTCCTCCCCCTGTCTCTGTCTTCAGGGTATGTTCGGCTCTTTTTGTTCCCCCCTTCCTGGTTTAGATGGGGGAGGAGTGGCTGGGCTCACCTAAAGGTCTCTCTCTGCACCGCCCCTGTGCTGTTTGTGTATGGGCCCCCCTGTGGTGGGGCCTGTGTCTTCTTCTCCTTTGGGGTTGTGGCTCCCTGATCCTGCCGGACAGTCCACTCCTCCCTGCCGCTGTATGACGTGGGCAGTGGCGGTGGTGGGCCTATTTTTTATTTTTTAATGTTTTCCCCCTGAGGGGGTGCTGTGGTGGAAGGGCAAGTCCCTCTGTCTTTCCCCCATGCGGGGACACCTTCCAGCAGGTTCTCCTGCTCCACCGGAGACACCAAGGCCACCAGTTCTTGTTTCTTTGCCTCGGAGGCCTGTGTTCGGGTCTCAGGGTGGTTGTCACGCTCCTCTTTACCTCCCAACTGTCATGCCCTTCCGCGGGCCGCAGGCACCATGGTTAGGGACGGGTACTCATCCTGGAGTCTTTTACTTGCTGGGGAGGGAGGGGTCACCCCCCGTCCGAACGGCCCTCTAGGCCTGGCGGCCGCCCGAGTGTTTAGGGAGGGAGGGGGGTGGGAATCAATCACTCCTTCTGCCTTCTCGGGACTCCCCATGGCCCGTTATCCCCTGACACCTCCTCTCTGCTTGTGTTGCGGTGTGTCCCTCCTCCAGCTGGGCCGCTCTTCCCGTGATGGCCTGGGGCCTCAATGGTGGGCTGGGAGGGGGGGACCCTCACCCACCTCGTAGTTGGTTCTGTATGTTGTTACTTCACGTTGGAGGGGGTGGGCTTCACTGCATGCCCACTCCTCTCGCCGCTCGGTCCCGGCCTTTTCTCATAAAGTTTGAGACGCTGCGCGAGCCCAGCTCCTGCCATAGATCTCCCTCATTCCGGACTGCTAATGCTAACGGCCGTATCTCAGCATCTGATGAGTGATTTCCCTCGCTCTTTCGTCCTGGGGTGCCCTTGGTATTCACCTTCCTGGGGGGCCATTCGCCCACTGGCGGGGGTTCCTCATTGGGGGATCAATCCACGGTTACGGGGGCCTGGAACGGTGAGAGCTACGCAGATGCTGCTGTCCTCTGTGCGCCCCCTGGTGTCCTCGATTCCTTGATTTTAATAGATTTGGAATCACACTTGGGAAAGACCCAGTAGGGATGAAATGCGTTGTGCACATTGTCCCGTGTGGGCATGTAAGAGTTCCCTTTTTGATTGCTGAATTGATGTACAATAAACACAAATTGTAACCATGAATGCTGCAGTGCCTAGTCATCGTAGTTATTTTGTTTGTGTGTGTATTTGTGTGTACATATGTGTGTGTGCATATATATATTGCCATTGCGCCAGCACATGGGATAGTTAAAGTTAAGTTGAAATGTCTATGTAGTTTAAGCTCAATTCCATGGATTTCTATTTTTTAGAGGCTAGGAAAGTTATAAGTACTCAGGGTTTTTGGGATCAGTAAAGTGCATTATTACTAGCGGTGGGGCCTCGAACAGACCGTGACCTCTGAATCTGGCAAAGAAATAAGGCCTCATTTAAAAATGTGTGTCTGTTTCATGAAGGAGCCTAATAAAAGGGTATTTTGCTTATTAAAGCAGATGTCTTTTTGGCTAGCAGGACCCTCGCAACAAGTAATTCAAGCAGGGTCACAGAGTAGAATGTGTTACATAAAAACAGAGATAGATTTGAAGTATCGGAATGATATACATATAAAAAGGCTAAATTAAATTGCATTAATATATTTGCATATTTACTATCTGTTACGAATGGAGCCTCAAAAATATAAAGGCTGTCTCTGGACTGAGAATATTCTTGCAAATCACAATATATAATTCTTATTAATGACGCAGGTCTATATCAGGAATTACAAGGAAAAGACACATTTCAGTTCAATTCTAATTTGACATTCCTAGGTGGAGGTCTACCTGATGGCTAACACATCTCCTTATGACATAGAAATTCAAGACATGGCTAAATCCTAAATTGCTGTGTCAAATGATGCTGCATAGGTGGAGGTTGCTGCATATTTAAACTAAGACAGCAGAAGAGGGGTCTCATATTGGGAAAAACAGAAAAGGAAGAGAGTTTGCCTGACAGGAGGAAAGCAAATTGGGGCTCTCTCTAGGTGTAGCTGATAGAAAACCTCCTTAAGAGGGCCTTTTCCAGATGGGGCTGAATGCAGAGATCTTTCCCAAGCCACAGCCAGATTGCCTCAGATGAAGTTTGGGAGCAAGTCGGCAGATTGAAAGGAAACTCTTGCCGGGTATAGTTGCCTAGACCTAGTTGTTGTCCCTCCCATCATGTGCCTTTGAACGACAAATCAGAAGTGATTACAATAACTGTAGAGCATTTAGATAAATGTCCCAAGAATTAATTACATTCCAGATTGCAATTAAAAGTATTTTGGGGGAACCCTGTTTTAAAAGGTGATTGAGCCCATAAAATGAAACTTTTTCATAGTATATTTAAAATAGATTATCCTAGAATCTAAAATTGCACTGGGCATATTTGTCCTTGACAGAAACAAATCATTAATTTATTCCATGAGTTTTCTCAGGAGCAAACTATGGGGCTCATTCCGAGTTTGCTGGTGTGGTAAAAAAGTGGCAGTAATTCTGTCACCGCCACTTTTACTGCACTGCCAAACTCTGGGTTTGGCCAAAATTACAGGTAAATCCTTCACTTTTCTGCTGACAAATCAGCAAATGCGGCTGAATTGCTGCCAGCAGTAATTCTGCTGAAATCCCTGTAGAGTCCTATGGAGTCATATAAACAGTGATTCATAGCTGCTGCCTCCACTTGTAATCCTGTGGTAAACTCACAGGACCAAGTGGTGGTAACAGTAATTCCATTTGGCAGTAATTCTGCCGAACTACTGCCAAATTTGGAATGAGCCCCTATATCTGAGTTGGCCAGTGTAGGATGTACCTCACATATTTCTACAGATAGATAAACTTCTTGACCTGTGAAAATCATAGTTTATTTAAAAACATTCTGAAAAGTGTTTTCTTGTCATTAAAGTGGGATATGAAAAGAGGTCACTTCTCCTCTTCAGTTCCTGGAATATAATGGCAACTTCAATAAAGACAGTCATTTTTTTCTAAGTAACTTTGCTGTCACCAGTGTGCCCAGGTGGTCTATCTGGCAACGCTGGAAACAGACACGTCGACTATTGACGGTGTTGTTATGCTGTTCTGGAAGCATACTGCACAGTCTATTTTTTCCAAGATGGCGGGCAGCCTCTTCCACTCGCGAGCTATGCTACATAGACCTTTCCTTACAATGCTGCTTCATGTTTCAACTCAACTTCCTTGTTGTTCTACACTTCTTTCCTCCTGTTCCTTAACCAAAGTGCTTTCATGTCCTTGCCCTGTTGTTTCCCTGCTCTTTTCCTGTTTTGTTGTCCGTCTCTCTCTTGGTAGGCCTGTCTTTCCCTTGGCCTGTTCCCCCCTCACTTCTGGGTCCCGTATTGTTCTCCTCTCTTCACCTTTCCCACAAGAACAAAAAAGAGGTAGAGCTAGAGCTTCTATTTGGCTGGGGCACAATGAAAACCTAGAAAGGAATTGTACAGACAAAGACAGTGTACCCTGTTGCAATTCTAATCAATTAAATTCAGACCAAGAATATGCCATATAAATTTGTGCTGAATTGAAATTCAATTGCATTTGATTAAAAAAAACATCCTAACCAAAAACATTAACCACAATATTGTGCAAAACAATTCATCTATTCACAACCTAGAGGACAATTGTTGCTCCCACACATTCATCTCTTTCCTCTTCACTCCTAATTGCATATATACCACACACATTTCATACTTTCACACATAATTAAAAAAACACAATAAAGTAAACATTTAAAACAAAAGAGAACACAAGAAAGACAAAGGAGAATTTGTCTTCAATATTCAAAGTTCATAATTTGTATAGAACAATCTTTTTGTAAGGCCTCAATCCTTTATAACAAATATATTTGGTTGCAATATTCATGTGTCCTCTGTAATCGTCGACTCGAGTTTCGGCTACTGAAAAAGAGTCTTAGATGAAAATCTCTGGCCAGCCTCATCAGGACGACGTGGTTGAGGAGAAGGAAGGCAGGGATAGGTGTCGGCTGTGTAGGGCACACAAAAAATGTATGTAGTTATCCATCTACTGTAACCTATACCCAGATAGAACTAGAGGTGGCGAGGGAACCCTCCTAAATGTGAGGTCATGAGTCTGGTGAGTGAATCTATGAACAGACAGTTGCCAGCGCAGATCCCCAACCCGTGCACCAATGCCGAAGGTGATTAGGGCAAGGGCGTTCGTAGAACTAATGGAAAAAATTGTGTGGTGGAGCAGTGGAAAAAACATGCACCCAAGGCATGAAACCAACCAAGCAAGCATAGGGTTGGTGAATGAGTCTTGACTAAGTGTTCAGCAAAAATTCTGCAGCCCAAGAAACATCTAGATGCTGTTTGTATGGTCCTCGTGGTTTAGAAAACCAGGGACAAACCTGCCAGACAAGGAGAGACCTAGGATATAACGCTGTTCATGGCAAGTACGCTTGCTGTACAATGTTAATGGAACCCGAGCCAGACAGAGTGTGAAATTGTGAAGACTAAAGTGTCTCACAAGGGAGCAAGTGATTTGCCATGTACACCAATGTGCTGAGGGGTCTGCTCTCATACTCTCACAATGATCAGAGTTGTTAATTAGGGTCAGAACCATGCTGATGTACTTTTCCTTGGCCATAATTACTATACCCCCACCCTTGTCAGCCGGCTTAATTACAATATTTGAATTGGCAGACAAGCTTTGTAATGCATCCCTTTCTTGAATGCCAAATTGTGATGCAAAGTGAAATTGGGGTTTTCCTTCATTAGTGTGGGAAGTTCCGTATTGTCATACGTTCAAAAGTTATAATCTCATCTGGAATTTCGTTGTCTCTTGGGATGAAATGTGATCTGAGCAATAAATTGGTGATAGATGTTGCAGATCTGTCGTCTTTATCCATATAAAATGCCTGTAAATGCACTGATCGAAAGAATTCTTTTAATTATATATCCAATGAATTCAGAGAGTTTGTCTGGGTGGCTACGAAGCTGAGTCCTTTAGTTAAGATCTTATTTTTGGCGTCAGTTAAGGAATGATCAGATACATTGAAAATTGGAGGTATTAACGTGGGTATCCTCATTGACGGGTATTGAATGTCTGCAGCCAGCCTACATATTGATTGTTCATTTTCTATCCGGGTATGCGTACATGGCCCTGTCTTTGTCCTAAAAAACAACCCTGTCCTGAAAATGAGAATGGCGAGGCCGATGAAGTAGAGGGTTGATTTACATGTGTGCATTCCTCCCCGGAAGAATTGCTGGTATTGGAGAAAGTCATCCATCTTTTGTTGTGTTGTTGATTGGAGAAACCACGAAAATAAAGGTTAGGTGCCTTATAATCGGCAGCCAAATAAGGATACACCCGTTCCTAAACACAATTAGAAATATCACTCTTCAATTTATTAGATTTATTTATCAAATTGAAATTCTTGAAATCCTAAAATTCCTTGTTAACCGAAGGCAATTTCTCACATGCTTCTGTAATTAAGGTATTAGTCACAAAGACTGCTTCTTGTAGATCCGAATCTTGCCTTGCCTTATTAGTCAATCTTTAAGATGTATTGATGGTTAAAAGCATCAGTTCGTGACTACACTTGGTTGCAATCTGGCTAAATGAAATTTCATATTCCTCTTCCTCTAGAAAGACTACCAGAGATGTCTGTATTTGCATTCCTAGAGGAATAGTATTGGTTTTGAGGTTTTGGATCAGTAAGTGGCCATGGAGTTCTGCCAGAAAACCCTTTTTCTTAAGGTGAAGCAGTTTGTCGACTGTAATCATAGTGTCTCCAGGGACAATAGTGGGCAAATTGTCAAAAATAAATGGCCTGCTTATCGCTGCCTGTATTTGTACTTTGGTATAGCTGAGAGTCTCCAATTCCGACATCTCAACCCAAAATGGGACACAGTAGGGGATCTGCACTGGGACTGTCTGCCAGGATTCATTTGTAAAGGATCCAACTTAAAATACCTCAACAGCCCAGGGCTGTAAAAACCCAGGAACAGAAAAAGAGGTAGAGCTAAAGCTTCTATTTGTCTGGGGCACAATGAAAACTTAGAAAGGAATCGTAAACACAAAGACAGTGTACCCTGTTGCAATTCTAATTAATTAAATTCAGACCAAGAATATACCATATATATTTGTGGTGAATTCAAATGTATTCTAAAGTACAAATTTGATTAAAAAAAAACATCCTAACCAAAAACATTAACCACACTACTGTACAAAACAACTAATCTATTCATAACCTCAAGCACAATTGTTTCTCCCACACATTCATCTCTTTCCTCTGCAATCCTAATCGCATATATACCACACACATACCATACTCTCACACATAATAAGAAAAGTACAATAAAGTAAACAACATTTAAAACAAAAGAGAACACAAGAAAGACAAATGAGAATTTGTCTTCAATATTCAAAGTTCAATAATTTGTGTAGAACAATCTTTTTGTAAGGCCTCAATCCTTTATAACAAATATATTTGATTGCAATGGTCATGAGTCATGTGCCCTCACCCTCCCACAGCCTGGAATTTCACTGCCAATTGTACTTACCATCTGCACTATTGGAAGGAAATCCTGCCATCTCATTACAAACCATCAGAGGGTTTTTTGAGTCTTTGACTTTTTCCCTCTGTAAGAGGATGCTCCTCTGGACCCTTGCCCTTCCTGTTTCTCCAGGGGGACACGGTGGCATCCAGGTGAGATCGCCCTTACTTGTTCACTTCCCGATTGTACCAAAGCAGTAATGCCAAGTTATCAGAAGAGAGAGAGAAGACCACAGGTGATAATTGCACAGAAATTGAAGGATTGTGCCTTAATTTGGATGTCTAACGCTAACTATCATTGATTTGCTGGTTCCTTTCCCATTTCAATTTTATAATCTATGGCTTGCGTAACACTTTGATACAGCAAGTCATTTTGCGCTTGGTAGTTATTTCCATGTATTTTAACATAAAAACTACATTATTTCCCAAAAGCGTTGCCCATGGTGCTGATGATAGAGTAGGATATACTTGAAATACAACTTGTCACTTTTAATGAAAAATATTTCGAAATTACTGTGTGAGACACATCAGGAACCTATTTCTTGCTTTTTGAACACTATAAATTGAAGGCACAATATGATAAACGCACAATAGAATTATGCACCTTATATTATTGTGTCTCTTGTGGTGTTTGCAAGCACTTTTCACTAGAGTTTGCTGCAAGGTATTTTATGCGTAAACCCTGTAGCACATTAACAAAGGATAATTTATCCCCAATTACAATTTATGAGGCTGTAATTATGTCTTTCATTGTGCCAATGTACTATTTGGAGCCATTTGGCATTTGCTTGGGTGCTTGGCACGATCGATGCAAATAAATGACTCTGCTGAGTTGAAGAGTTTGTACTCATCAGGGATCTGGGTGAGGAGGTCAGAGGAATCTTGGGATATGTCGTTTGAGGCATGCTTTCTTCGAGACAAGCAGTCTTCTTGCTCTTCAGACAGTATGCAGAAGATGGGGGTGATGCTTCTGTTGGCCGAGGTACACAGTGATTCATGTTGATGATACCAGTATTCACATTTTCATTAACATCTGCGTTATCTTGCATATACACCATAGAGGGGGGGGGCAAGGAGCTTAGTGTTACTTCAGAAACTGTAATTGGGACCAAGAAATGCATTGCATTTGACTTTGAGGTAGGCATCATATTAGGTTGTGAGGTATCTTGCAAAGCTGTAAACATGGTAGAAGGTGGCAATGTAAGATTATTTGCATCTGTTAAGTTTTCATTTTCTTTATTTACAAATACTCTGGGCCTTGGGGTTAGTCTTGTTAAGTTTTTGAACAAAATAGTGAGGTTAGGGGACGTGTTTTTATCCCAGGTCAGTTTTACCCCCTCCTCCCTTCTTTTATATGGGCCCCCCAGATAAAAGATGCTCCCCAATAAATTCCTAAAACAATTATTGTTATGAAAAACACTATTGCAACAAAATTCAATCTACATTTGTAACTATATGCCCTTGTGGCAATTATTCTATTCCTTCTGCTATCTATCTTAACAGTGTCGCTGTTCAGTGGTGTGAGCTCCAGCATCGTTGCACCTATGAAAAAAGGATAAAACGCGGTAATCGTCTTTTAGAAGGGACGGGATTTATATAGTTGGAAGTTGGACATGTGAGAAATGGAAGAGATTACTCAAGAAAGAAAGTGAGGAAGAGATGAACAAAAAGTCAGTGAGAGAGAGAGAAAGAGAGACAATCACTCATTCTCAGAACCAATTATGCTTGCAGAAAATCTTTCACTATTTACATTTTTGCTGCCATAACACATCTTCAGTACCCTTTTACGGTTGCGCAGAATTTGTCTGATTGCTGTCTGGTGTGTCAGTGGCTACACCATCATGTGCTTTTCGTACATCAGAAAGGTGGATCCAGTACCTTAGTCCTTTCACTTTTACAGCGAGGGGTGTATAAAAGATCAACTCATATGGTCCATGGAATCTTGGAGAGTTCCACTTGCGGACAAAACTTCATACATATACCAACTCTCCTGGCATCAGAGGTTGTATTGGGCTATCTTGTGCTGCAGTAGATGTGTCAGTCCCATTGTCTGCGGTGAATGGTGGTGCGGTTGTTTGGCGATATATCTCACTGCTCGTGTAAATTGTGTGAAGTATTCTTTAAATTCTTCTCCTAACATGGTGACTGTTCTGTGTGCATCAGAAACTCTTCCCACTGGTGACAGTGGTGTTTGCATGCGTCAGCCAGTCACTGTTTCGTGGGGGGACAGGTGGTGGTCCTTACTTGGCTGAGTGCACAGTTGAAAAAGTGCTAGGGGCAGGCAGTACACCCAATTATTCTTGAGTGAATTAGATAGTTTGGACAATCTACTCTTCAGGAGGCCGTTGATTTTTTCCACAATTTCATTTGCTTGTGGATGATAAATCGAGCACATTTTGGGTTTTATTCCTTGCAGGGATGTTACTTCCTTGAACAGATCATTGACAAAATATGTACCATTGTCTGACCTTATGACGTCACATATACCCCATCTGGGGAAAAAACGTCTCTGACCAAAAATGTTGCTGCGCACTTTGCGTCAGACTGGGCGCAGGGCCCTTCTTCCACCCATCAGGAAAATGGACACACCACCTCGATTAGATATCTTGCTCTGTTGCACCTCTCTCCCATATCTGCGTTCTTCCTTATGTATTATTTATTAGAATGTATTCTGTACTCATGGGGCTGGGGTGTGTGCCAGGCACTTCACGATAGCTACTGCTGAGGGTTGTGCTAATACTTCAATCAGCTTATTCAGTAATTCTGCATGTTGTATTGGGGACCAGTCTGCTATCCTAAATCGCCTCCTCCTCCTCCATCTGGACAGTCCAGCATGTACCGTGGTGGTTACATATGCTAAATCAGAGTATATAGTCACTGAACACCCTTTTGCTGCGTGGAGCGCTTCAATCAATGCCACCAGCTCTGTGGCTTGGGCAGAATAATGCATGGTCAAATGTTTTTTAACCGGTATCTCATATTCCCCTTCCTTCAATCTCACTACTGCTGCTCCTACATGCTTTTCACCTGTTTCTTGGAAAATGGGTGCTGATCCATCAACAAAGAACACTTCTCCTTCTTCCAGTGCATTTTCACTTTCTTTAGGAATGTTGTCCCCTTCTCCCTCATATGTAGCACAATCATGCTCTTGCCTTTCTTGGACAGTGTAGGGCTCGGTGAGGAATGTGGCTGGGTTTACTGACTTGCATCTGATGACATGGATATTGGGGCTCAACAGTATAATCTCATACACCAAGGCTCTCTGTGTTGTGAGGGTGGATTTCGCTCTTTCAAGTATGGCAAACAGGGGGTGCTCTACATAAAGGGTGAAAGAGCACCCCATTTCTGTTGTCCACATTATATGTGTTTTTTATTTTTGCGCTTCTTTAAGACCTGCCAACAAGGGCCTAGTGTATGCGGCATAATCTAGTATCCAGGCCATGCAGTAGTTCCATATTCCAAGGAATTGTTGCATGTCTTTAACTGTGTGGGGTCTAGCCGAGGCACGCACTGTTGCCGCCCTGTCAGGTATAATTCTTTTGCCATCTTTTGAGATCAATTGGCCCAAGTCAGGACTTCGGTCAGACAGTATTGTAGTTTTGTCTTGTCTACCTTCTACCCCTTGTGTGCGAGCAGCTGGAGAAGGGCGATGGAGTCCTTCCTACAACTTTCTTCACTATCGCTGCAAACTAGGAGATCATCTGCTTACTGAATTACAGTGCTGGAAACCTGAATTTTGCCAGAATCTTCATGTATGAGCCTGTTGAATATGCTGGGGCTTTCACAGTACCCTTGGGGCAAACGACAGTGTTCGTGCCTTCTCCCCCCCAGTGTAAATGCTATGAGGTACTGCGAACCTGGGTCGAGTGGTATTGAGAAGAAAGCATTTTTCAAATCTACCACAGTGAAGTGAGTGGCTTGTTTTGGGATTCTGCACAAAATTGAAGCAGGGTTTGTAACAAGAGGGAACTCTTTTTGGACAGCGTCATTGAGGGGTGGAGGTCTTGTATCACACACCACCCCCCCTTGTTGCTTTCTTGATCAGATATATGGCCGTATTGCAATTACCCCTTGTTCTAGGAGGGCACTGTGTTTCCTGAATTCCTTCCTCACCCTCTCTAGACAGGGTGTTCTGCTTCACTCTGGGCAATATCGCTCCTGGTTTTAACGTAATTTTCACAGGGCTCACTTCTCTCAATAGCCCTACATCATGAGGGTTGGTGGTTCACAAATGACTAGGAACTTGTTGCATATCTGTGTCATAGAAGGAAGATGGTGCACTGACGACAGCCATGAGGTGGCTTGGTACTTTTCTGTACTGTACATCACTTCACATGGGATACTTATTTCCAGAATAATTTCCCCATCATTGTTGTCGTCTGTGAAGAGCTCCTTATCACTCAATTCACGTATTGCTATATCTGGGTCAATGCACAACACAGCAACTATGGGGCGGAATACAAAATCAGAAGGAGCTCTCCATTCCTTTCTCGTGAGCTCAGGTACTGCTCTAGCCAATACCCTGATCCCATAGATGAACATGCCAGGGTCCACTGGAATCCCTCTCACTCTCAACTCATTTGCCATTGTGTTTATCAACAGCATTGCTCGAAGGGGGCACATGCCATGGGTAGAACAAACAATCTCTCTATCGGTGAATGATATTGTCATATTGAGCTTGCTGAGCAAATCCCGACTCAGCAAATTGACATGGGGAACTCTCATAATAAAGTACGGGTGCCTGTACTGTTTTACCTCCTATTTTCACATCCAAATCTTCTGTAAAAGGAACCGGTACTACAGCCCCAGAGAATCCCTGCGTTTCGAGATTTTTGCCAGACAACGGAAAATCATCTTCGCTGATTTTTCTGCCCCATTGTCCACCATAAAGATGAACTGTTTGTTCCCTATCTCTGCCGCCACCAGTGGTTCCTCTTCTGAATGCAAGGTAGTTGATAGGACTGGACATGCAAGTGCTCTCTGTGAGCTGTCCTAGTCGTGGTTAGTGTCTGTTCCTGGGCAGAAAAAGATGTTCTCACTTAGTAAACATGTCCCTTGGTAAGGTGCTGGTGCACCATTTGTATTGGTGGCAAAGGGATTTTGGGATTGTTGGACCTGCTGAGTGGGGCGGTTTTGTTGTGCTGGCATTGTGTGGGTGGGGTGACGTAATGCACTATAACCGGGTGGCGGGAGTTTGTGATCGCTGTGGATGCTGTGGGGGTCCCTCATACAATCCCTGGGGCATTCCGTATGGGCTCCCTGGGTGCAGATGGCCACATTGGGAGGAGCATATTGAGGTGGTGTGTAGTAAGGTTGGTTGTATTGATAGTTTCAACCCTGCCTGCTGCGACATCCTCATGAAAAGTGACCCCACCTCCCGCATGTCCAGCATTGCCCTTGATTTCCTTCTCTGGGGCCTGGCCCTCTATATACCCCTTGTTCTGTATACCCCTTGTTCCATATACCCCTTCTCCCCCATGCTCTCCTCCTCTTGATCCCCTAAACCCACCTTGTCCTCTTGCTGGCCTTTCTTGCCATTGGGGTCCCTTATATGGCTGTTCTCCTTCCCACTGCCCCTGTCCATTATACGTCCACACTGCGGGCATTCTTGACTGCGTGGCTACAGAGACACTCACCTCTTCAGCCAACTGATCTGTGGTTGCTGTGGCTGTTACTGCTGCGACCTTCACCAACTTTGTCTGCACACGTTTTGCTTCTTCAGCTAACCTCCTTTGAACAATCGTTTTTCTTTTTCTTTGATCCTCCTACAATGGTGCACTAGGATGCTTTGAATTTCTGGCCACCTCTTTGCTTCTATTCCTGGTATCTTGTCTAGGGCCTCCTGTACTTCTTTGGCTAACCCCCTTTTTACGATAAAGTAAAATAGGGACGTAGACAGGTCCCAAGTGGTGTCCGTCTCTGCGTGCCACATCTCCTGCATGCGAAGAAAGAACTGGGCAGCATCTTCCCCTTCCCCCATTGTACATTGCATTATAGAATGTAAGTCAGGGGTGTCAGGGAAAGTTCTCCGCAGTGCATACCACACTTGTGCTCGGGCGTTATTAAATGATGCCCCATCATGAGTGTTGTTACTTAGTGTCACTCCCGGGAAACTTGCTTTCACCCAAACTGCATCTGCTTGATCTCCTACTGCAGACATGAATAGGCTTTTAATATCTTCTATAACAAGGTGTACCCCTGCGGTATTCTTCTCAAATATATAGATCCATTTCCCGCACCTGCTGTGAGTGGGGGAGGGACTTGAGGTGTTTTTATCCATTTGAGCCTATGGGACGTAATGGGATTGCTGTGCTCCGTTATGGATAAGGGGCATTAGCAGTTTTGATTTTTACCTTTCCACCCCTTGTTCCAGTTCCCTTCTTCTTAGCTAGTGCCATTCTTCCCAGTCTATTCCTTAACCTCCCTTCCCATGCATCCTCTACGGCAGGCATGACCCACTGTACCTGCTGTACTTCTCCTACCGCACCCTCTTCTGAGTCGTCAAAATCGCTTCATGACTGTTCGTCCCTCACTGAGGCCACAGTATCACATCCCAAACTATCAGTCTCCCCTTCCCGTTCTACTTGTGCGGCGCGTATGGTTGATCTGTCAATCTTGAAGAGTATTTCTCCCGATTTCCATTTATCTTCCTGTATTGGTGGGGTACCCCTTGGTGGTCGGGGGTCTCCTTCTAATTCTCGTGTTGGGTCGCATATTGCTCGTAATCGAGCCAGTTCTGTGCGGATGGACGCTACTGGCACCTCAAGGTCTTGGGCACCTACTCCTGCAGGGGCAGGAGTGATGGTCGATGGGACATAAGGAGGGGGTGGATCTGTGCTCAGCGTTACTGGTGTATTTCCCCCGTAGACATATACAGGATTTGAATACCCTTATGTCAGCTTTGTGAGTAATGGATACATTTGTTCGGGCTCTGTTTCCCCAGTTTCCCTGTCTCTCCCTTCTCCTCTTTCCATTGTTGGAGTTTCTGACCCGTTTTCCTTCTTATTTGTAGTCAGAGTCTCTTTGAACATGTGCCACAAATCTAGCACTTCCCTTCTGTTTTGCAACTGTTTCCCCTTGTATTTAGCTGTCAGAAATGTGGACAGGTTCTCTAATGTTCCCTTGTCGAACGATCCACCCTTGGGCCAGGCGTGTGATAGTCCCTCCCCTTTCGTCTCTGTTACCCACTGCCCATAGTACTTTTTAACGCGCTCACTGCACAGGGGGAGCTGTTTGCAAATATGAGACAATGGCGTTCCTGCCCCCATGGCTTGTTATTCCTGTTCCCTCTGGTACGTTCCCTTCTCCAAGGTCTGTACAAGGAGAAAGATATCCTTCCTTCCACTCACCCCTCCCTCCTTGGGTTTCTTTTTCTAGGTGTGTACTCCCTTTCTACTACCCAAATCTCATATGTGTTGGTGTACTACACAATCACAATATATAGATACATATACATAGACATATAAATATGAAACAGTTTTCAATTTACCAGGACAGAGTACATAAAACAAACCACATATAACAGATCATCCTCCCCCCTCCCTTTGTTAAGAGCCACCCTTACGTTCCCACTCACTCCCTCATCATTAACATCACGGTAGCCCCTCCTGGGCCTTGCTCCATACATATATATGAAAAAACACTGAAAATAACAAGCTAAAATAACAAGCTAAAACAACAACTTCTACTGGTTCCCGAACCCTCTAATTATATGGGGCTCCTATTTTTATCTTTTTATTTATCTGCCGCACTGGTAAAAACAGTGCCCTGTGGTGCCACCCTCCAACCTCTCTCTAGGTCAGGTTCCCGTACTTCCTCCTTTATCTTTTCTCCACGTGTCTCTAAAAATACTAATGGCCATAAAAAATCGAAAGCACTTTACTTCAATTAATTGTCCAATTCATTCATCTATTCATGCACTGCATGTTCCCCTTATCACATTGCTCTATATTCCCCACAATATCCCATACTTTGTTTTTCTTTGCAATTTATACTCACATGCCTGTGTTCTTCCAGGAGCCTCTGTTCCCGGTCTATCCACAATGTCTGGGCCTCTCCTTGGGGCCGCAACCGGCTTATGCGAGCAGCGGGGTATTCGCAAAGCCGGAACCCACAAGAACCTTCTCCTTCTGCGTATGTGTTTTTGGGGGCTGGTCAGATGTAGGTGGCGGCAGCCTTGCCGGAGAAGCCCTGGATCTCGCCGCAAGTACGGGGGACTCAAGGAAATCACGTCTAAAGGGGTCACCAAATGAAGGCACCCTAGTAGCACGTGTCCCAAAAATATACAAGAACAAGGTGAACTCCCCGTCAGGGGAATGAGATCAGGAGATGAGTTGCAAAGATAACAAAGTTTATATAATCATAAAATTGCCAGCAAAGAAATCTGCTGTCCGCGAGCGCTCTGCTGAAACATTACATGGGCAGCACATTAAAAGGACACACAGCATCACTGATGAAGACATACATAGTGTACACATTCTTGCATCGGATTGGAGAGGGGCATATAGAAAAGTTGATACTATAAGGGATTCAAGATGCTAATTGGCCGCCGTCTCTCAGTTGCTCTTTGCACATGTGGCTCTGCTGGGCTCATCTCTGCGGTGTGAAGGTCATGTCGAGGGTGCAACATAACGATCTAACTAAACTAAACAACAGGAACTGATAACGCAGAAATAATGGCACACGTAAAATCTTCCATGAATAGGGGTACTTAGGTCGTATGAGCTAATACATTGGCATTCCAACCTCTACACTTTGGGTTCTCTTTAATACCACAATCCCCGCACCCTGGTGCCCACCCCAAAGGTTTGATCTACCATCTGTCCTTCTTGGGTCCTAGTGATATAGGTGGACGTGTGTTGCTTTTGGGAGAATATACTGCTACACAGGATTGGGGCTGTGGTGGGGGTTCTGGAATGGTTTGGGCACGGGGGGTCAAGTGGGTATCAGCATGAAAGGATCTGGGGGGTCGGAGCTGGTGGGCTCTGTCCTGGCAGAGTGGGGGCTGAGAGGGCACGGGCAGTTTAAGGAAGATGAATGGGCACTTTGGGTTGTGGCCTGTCATGGTCTCATGCTCTTCACAGAGCACATTCTTTCGGAAATGATACTATGTGATTGTAACAAGGCATGGCTGGGCTTCCGTGATAACAGTGCTCGCACGGAGTTTGCAGGGAGTGGAGATGGTGTGGGCTGGTTGTGCAAGGCACTGGGGATGGGAGAGCTGCATTTCTACAGAGAAATTGATTTTCAGGCTAGTAAAAAGATGGCGTTGGGCCTAGTTCAAAAGGGTTTCTCATTGCGGGGTTAGGGGCTGTAGTGTATGTGTTATTTTCTATGGGATGTTGTGCAACTGACAGCCGCGGGGGGTTGTGATTATTACATATGTTATGTACCTGGAGTGACGAGAGGGTGGGGGGGGGCAAGGATCGTCTCCTTCCCAACAGGTGTCAGCATTGCGAGGCGGACAACATTTGGATGATTGTTCAAGATATGCCATTTTATTAAATTATAAAGGTTATCTAACGCCTCAATATACCTACTCTAACAAGGATTTCTCTGCCTATCAAAACTAAAGGTAAACACTCCAACACAGGATGTCTGGCCCCCACACTTAAACATCATTTACACAAATAAAATATATGGCAATTCAAATAACATCAACAATGATATTCACAGTTTCTTGATAATATCTTAGTAACCTGTGTGAGCTCCCTTTCCCCAGGATTCAAGATAAACTCAGCTCCAATGTTCAACAAAAAGAAACAAGGAAATCCATGTATGTCATACAGTCTCAATTCAGTGTTTGATGTCTTCAATGTCAAATTAAAATTGTGTTAACAAAAGTTCCAAAAACAGAAAAGCTTCTCTTCTTAGTGATAAGGTTTTCTACAAAATAGCATCAATGTCATTCCCAGGTACGATGCTTTGCCGCAACTTTCCGTTGTCCAGGAAGAATGATCACAGCTCAAAGGAAATACTACTTTGGTAGATGTTAATGAGCTACAGTTCTTGGTTAACACTTAGTATGTCTCTCTTTACAAGATTAGGAGTCACACTCAGGGGCATTGCTAGGGGAGGGCTAAGGGGGCTATAGCCCCTGATCTTTTGGTTGTAGCCCTGGATAGAATCTCAGGAGCTACAGCCAAAAGACTAGCTAGCCCCCAGTCCCAACAGTTCCGACATCAGCTTAGCCCCGGGTCTTTTCCAGACCAAGCAACTCCCCTGGTCACAGTAGGTATCTTTGTCAGGATGACTTCGAAAGCACTACTACTACTTCCACTTCAACAACTTCAACTTCTATAAGAATTTACCATGAAGATCTACTTTTGCCTTATAGTATTCCACATTCATTTGTGCTACTGAAGTCTCAGATCTACTGACAACCCAATACACCACCACAGCTTCAGTACTTTGTGACTTCAAACAGGTTTTGACTGTCACAAGAATCACTTTCGGGTACTTCAACATCTTTAAGTATACAAGTGTGAGACAGGCATCGTATCAAGAGATGACACGGACAAATAGATAGATTTGGAAAATGTTTATTTTTGGTGGTCAGGAAGGAAAAATACCTATCTTGCCCTAACTCTAGGGTGGGAATGTTCCCTAAAGAAAAGAAAACCAAGGGAAGACTAAGTCTGTCAGGCAAAAGTAAACTAATGTCTGTGTCAAAACATGTGCTTGTCCTCACTTCTACAAAGTAATACAAGGTGTGGGATTTGGCCAACTTAACAGTGTTCAAAACAAAGTGAATGTGAAAATGGAGCTCTTCCACAGCTCCCTACCCCAAGTTGCAGACACTCGGGGGTAAGAAAGTTGCACAGGTTCTTAGGATTCACTTGGCAAAATTCACAGTACCTTTCCTTATCTGAATTCACTTCTTCACGGGGTCTCTCAAACTCCCCTTCTTTTAAGCTTAGACCCTCTTGGTTATCCTTCAAAGTGTCAATGTTCAAGATTACTTTGTTATGAAAATAAAAGTATAATTCACAACAGCTCGTTTGGAAAATATCACTCCTCAATTTTTGCTTGCGGGACTCCCTTCCCCATTCAAAAAACAAGTCCTTCTGACCTTCAACTTCAGTATCTCAAACAAGTCCTTCTTGACTTTGTTTTCAAACACAAATGTATACAACACTTCCATCAGAAAATATCATTCTTTGCTTATTGCTTGCGGGTCTCCCTTCCCCATGCATAACCAAATCCTTCTTATACTTAGGCCTCACCTGGTCGTGGTGCAGTTTTCAGCCTGAACTGCCCACCCATTACAGGTCGCGTAACCAGGTGCCTGACTTTACTCATAGTTTATTAGGGTAGTGTCTCTTCGGCCCTCCTAGATCAGCCTCCTGCCTGGGTGCCACCCCAATGCTTCTCAATACTTTTAGTTCACTCACAATGTCTCTTATAGTATAAGTGTTTCACAGTTTTGCTCTTACTTCCATATTTATGTAGCCTTCTTTTGCTCTTAATTTGCTCTTTAGTTCAATTTTCTCCCAGCTCCCCTTCTGACAAGGAGCTTCTGTAAGGATTTCAATGTTTCTCAGTTTTCAGCTGCGGACAGATCCCCTACCATTGCAGCGCTTCCCTTTACTTTCCCAGAGAAATTCAAATGCGTATATTCTTATACGTGACCACTCTGTGATAATGTTTCCTTCCAGAATGCTTTTACCATTGTCCTCTTTTTAGCAGTATCCTTTTTGCATTGCTTATTTGTCAAACTGGCTACCAGAGACTTTCAATAACGAGTGCTTTCACTCACGGTCACTCCTATACAATGTATACTGTCTTTTCTTTATCAGCAAAGGAGTTCCCAGCCTACTTCAGCTTTTCTTCGTTAACAGTCCTCACGTCTGAGGTTAAGGTCTCCCCACCTGCCCCTCAGATCCTCCTGGGCTCTTAGTCTTACCCAGGGGAACGAGCATGGAATGGGCAGCATACACTACAGGAAAAGCACGCCCCTCGTCTTCCTCCTGCAGATACCTCCGGCTCCCTGGAGACACGGCTCCCTCACCACACTTCCCTCGGTTTCACCTGACAGTCCCTCAGTGTTTCAGCATCCCGTTCTCCTTGTCCCAGTTCCTAGTTCTGCTGTGATCCGCCCTCCAGCTCAGTCTCCAATTTGCGTTCCAACTCGCGCTCCAACTTGTTCTCAAACTCGCTGTTCAACTTGCTCTCCAACTTCCTCCTTTTACCAAGCTTGTGTGTTCCTTTTATATCCATCTAAATAGTTAACAGGCTGCATGTGGGCATAGTTGAAGTCAATTTCCTGACCCTGCCTGGCCTCGTTAGTGGGACATGTCCATTGGGGAAGTTGGTGTGACTGGATCTGCATTGTCCTCATCCCAGTACCGTAGTGGCGTTTCTCATGGGCGATCTGTACTTCTCTTGATTTGCTCTTCTTCTCCTCAGTATGTGGAATCTGATAAAATGAGATGCCTGGAATTGTTATCATTAGAGAATCAGTACTCTTTGTTAGAGAACCATTACTCATTGTTACCCAGTATTATCCCTTTAAGAATCATTGGATCATGTTTAGTTATCCATAATTGCATCCTGTTTAGTAGTACATGAAGAAGTAGCATCATTATACTATCCACATATTAGACTGCCACTTTGTATGCATTAGCCATTTGTATTATGCATTTGAAGAGAGAAATAGGCCCTGTTATACGAAGGGTTTGCTTAGTTATGTTATTGCTATATGATTGAAAGAGATGCTTTTAGAATGATATGTTTGCATTATAGCGCTTGCCAAGAGAGAGAAACGTATTGTTTGCACTAGAGAGAACGAATAAGGCCTGAAATGACACACTGTCATATTTGGAAATGCCATGTAGAGCCATTTAGAATGACACATTGTTATGCTTTGTAGTTACATGTACACACCATGCATGTATGTAGAGTGTGCACTTAGAATGAGTTTGCATTATGTAGCTAGCGCTTGCATTGCGAGAAGAAAGCGTAAGGGTTAGGAAGCATTTATCTGGCATTTGAAGCCATTTCTGGAAGGAGACACAAAGAAGCGCCACTGTGCTCAGTGCGGAGAGATTGTTATGAATTAGTGTGAGAAGGGATTTGTAAACAGTAGCTTTGCAGGCAGACAGATAAACACAAACTCTTGCCTTAGTGGGGAGACGGCCTGGCTAATCAGCTTGAGCTCTGTGCTTCGCTGAGGCAGAAAGGTTGGGAGGCAGCGCGACCTGGGGAGATGGGAGAGAAGCCTTTTTCAGGCAAGGAGATGCTTTGAACACGGGCGCAGAGAGAGCCAACAGTGGAGTGAATGGAGTGAATGGGGGAATTAGATGGTGTTTTGCACCGCACACTGAAGGCCAAGGCAGAGATATGATGTCCAATGTCACTTTGACACACTTTGACACAGAACATGCAGTGACCAGAACACGGAAGAACATAACACAGACTTTCAGGCACGTTCAGATTTATAGAACGCTGACAGACAGAAAGAGACATTCTTAGCTTAGAGAATGTAAGTAACCATGGGAATGGGTGCGTCATTGGAAAGTATAAGCAGAGGGCAAGAGAAATGAGAGTGGCTAGTTTTTGGGAGTTGCTGTGGGTTGCTGTCGGAGATGGAGTTCAAGATGCGATGAGGAGAGAGGTTTCTTGGTGCAGCAGAACCTGATAAGGCCTTGATGAGATCGATCTGGCAGAGAGAGAGCTGGGCCTGCCACTGACTGGCTGATTGCAGAGTTGTGCATAGAGGAGAGAGACTTGACAAAAACAGAGCTGGAGACCAAGAGACATGCAAATGGGAAGTATGGTTTAGGCCCTAGACTAAACTGGTTGATTTGAACAGACGCTCACACAAAGATCTTTCGGATTGGGGGAAAGGGGAGATCAGACAGGGATTGTCTTAAGAGAGTGAGTGTGAAGTATGGTGCGGATTGAGAAGAGGATCGATTCTGCATGAAGGAGAGGATTGTTGGATGTTTGACGCTTGCATTAGACTGCATTAGAATCACAGTCTTGCATCACAGTCTTGCATTAAAGACCTGAAAGGCTTATAGTTATTGCATGGTAGATTTGCACCAGAGGCATAAAAGGTGCAAATTCGATATTGGCTAGAGTTTTAGCATTGTCTGCATTATGCTTTGCTGTGCATAAATAAATGTATTCCATTTTTATAATTGAATCGATTCATGTGTTTTCTTTATCTCTTGTGTTTTGTGTCCATAGAAGTAAGATAGGTGTATGTTATTAGGTGTAAGATAGGAGTAACACAGTGCATAAAGGCCTCTTGATACAAATGCAGGGGGAGGGTATAGTGATCCAAACCCCCTAGGAGATTGTCTAAGATTGTCTAAGACCGGTGCATGGTTTCCCACTGGCGGGGGGGGCAAGACGATGGTGGGGATTTGTTTTCCAAACTAACAAATGGAGGGGACACCCGGATCGTCACTAATGCTGACTGATAACATGGAATTGCAGCTGGCTTGTTGGTCCACTTATCGGTTTTGCGGCAGTTGAAGTTTGAACATCTTATGTAGCTGTGTTTTTTTTCTGTTAGTTCATCTTGGGAATATAGAATTTTTATGTTTCATGTTTTGTCTGTCTTGGGGATGTTAACATATGATTTAGCGCATGCTTTGTCCACAATTTTGTTCATCGTAGGAAGGGGAACATAATTGTCTGACTGATTTGGCTGAACGAGAGAATTTTTTTTTTTCTTGAACACGCTTGTGGTACTTTGTTTGGAAATCCGCAGAGACTGACACTTTTTGGGGAAATCTGTTTGGATTCCATTTGGTTGAAAATTTGTGTACACATTTTTGGCAAGGTTGCCGATGACTAGAACCTGCTTGTTAGGAGAAGTCTTGGTATTTTTATTTTTATTTGGAACTCACTTAAGTGCCGTGAGATTGGTCGAAGAGAAATCCAGAGGGTGAATAATTGAAACTGCAGAATGAGTTCATTTCTTAGTGACCTGAAGGCAATAAGAAATCGGCTTAAAAATATGCTTGAGGCCTGGGATATATCAAAGGCACCAACTGTATTGAAAGTGAATAGTGACATAGCTATGGCAGAGAGGAGACCATATATTGGTGATTTGCATTCAGTAATATGTCATCTCAGACATGTGATTAGTAATTGGGAAAATGTCCCAGCAGAATCAGACCCATTGAAATCCATTTCATCAGCAGTGATGGGCGGGAACAGAGTTCCTAGAGAAAGGAATATTGTTCGTGGGGAGAAAGAGTTACCTCAGAATAATATGAGAGATAGTGCAGATTTGACAGACATGTGCAGTGTGCCTAGAGAAATGGCTAGAGAAATGCATAGAGGGTTTGCCTATGAAGATTTGAGGCATTGTGAAACTGTATCGTTCGAGACACCTTTGCATGAAAAAAGTTATGTGCATGAAGGTAGTTATGTGAAGATCTTTGATTTGAATAGAAATAATGACAGTTTTTGCAGCAGTGATAACACCAGTATTTTGCCTATGTTTTCGAATGAAAAAAAAATATTGTCTAATGACATAGATAATTTGATAGCATTGAAGCAGAACGTGAATCACGCTGTTCGTGCTAAAATTGGATGTTTTGAGACTTTGCATGCCTGGAATTTTTGTAGTTTAAATGAGTGCATGGAAAGAAAGTTTGTTGACATTAGAGATTGCGTGGCACTGGCAGACTGTTTATTTGAAGCAAGAGTTAGCAGTGCATTGCAGGAATGTTGTTTGAATGTGAATCACATTGTATATGAGAGAGGCTGTTTGAATGAAACCGATTTGTTTTTTCGACATAGAGTTATTCAGCTTTGTGAATATTTAATGATGAAAAAAGATGAGAGTCCTAGAACACATGGAAGTGACACATTTTTGAATGTGCAGCATTTGAATATGAAATGTTTGGAGTATGTGAAACTGGCTGTTTTGTTTTGTTTTGAAAAGGACAGAGATGTAACTATAGGAGTCATGCATTAAGCATGCATGCATTGAGCAGCATGGAGAGACAGGCATAGTAGACATAGGCACTGACACATTGATAGAACTGACTGCAGACACAGAGGAGATAGCATTGATGTCTTTTGAGAGACATGGGAAGAACTAGATGTGCACTGCAATGCACAATGAGAAATGCTGTTTTGTTTTTTGGCTTTGATTAAACCTGAATCTGATTGAAGACTGATACTTGCACTTTTGTTTTCTTTGCATGAAATCTGGAGACACCTTGACCAGACCGAGATCGCATTGATGACTGACCAGATTGCATCGCCGCATGAATTGACCAGACTATGATTGGCAGCAGCATGACACCTGAAAGCAGAATGACCAGACTGACCAGACCAGATTGACCAGACCTTGATGACTGTCTGTTTGAGATCCATGATGGCTGACACCTTGTGTCTTTGAATGGCTGTTCTGAAACAGCATCAACAAAGAGACTGGCTTTTGTCACCTTGCAATGTGACACCACCTGACCTTTTGCTACGCTTTGCAGCAGCACTCTTGGGGAATGCCAACTGACCGATTTGAGGCCTTAGGGTGTGGCCTTGTCTAATGGCTGTGCTCTGAGAATGTACCCAGAAAATCTGCTTGCTAAACAGACTTTGTGGCATGACACCTATTGCCATGGAAAGTGAAGATTGTGACTGACTGTGCAGAGAGAATACACCTTGCAGCATTCTGTGCCGTGAAGAGAGAAAGAGCAGTGAAAGATTGTTCAGCAGCAGAGAAGAAGAGAAGAAATTTGAATTGCTTTGTGAGCAGCTTTTGTAATATGCAGCAAGAAGAGAATCCATTTGGAATGCCTTACTTTGTGAACCAGCACCAGACAAGTTTGGGCCTGAGGAGAAAGAGAGAAATGCGGGTTATGAGCAGAAAGACACGCTCTGAAAGCATTTGAATTCCTGATCCATGTTTGAAAAGCAGTGAAGCTTTGTCTCTTGAGTGAAAGAGATTGAGCATTTATCGATGGTGCTTTGAAATTTGCACTTGCATTCAACGCTGGCTGGTCCCTCATTTGAAGAGCATGGGACTGGCATGGCAGGAACTGGCATAGCATGAGCTGGAATACTGGCAACAGCATGACCTGGCGAGGAAGAAGAGAATTTGAAGCTTGAGTTGAGCCTATGGAGAAGGGCCACTGTGCCAGAGGAGAGTAACCATCTGCATCCTCCATGTCTTGTAAACACTCTGAATGAGTCCATCCCCTTTGTTCCCCAAATTTGAATGAAATGGGAATGAAGGCCTAGGGAAAAGGGAGCATATGATCTGCATCAAATTGACATTTTCTGACACACGGTTTTCCCGGTGCTACCTTTGAAAAGTGAAGAGCATGTGTGATCACTCCATGGGGACAAATGGGGCGCATATGGTACCGACACTTGATGCTTGCTCCTGTCTTTTTGGAGCTCTGTGCAAAATCTCATTAGCTTGCTGCTGTTTATTAAGTAGGCCAGCCTGAATTTGCTTGTACACTTTTCTGCTACCTGAACTATGAAAACTTTTGCTGAACACCGATATGCTCATAGTGAACACATTATCTGATTTGTGAGCACTTGCTTTGTTGGCACTGCATCTTTGTTGACATTCCTTGGCAAACCTTTTGCATTAGAACTGGATTTGTGCTGACCTGGAATTGTGCACATATGTGAGGACACACATACCTCATGAGTGAGGACTTGGAAATACCTTGGACTGGAATATAACTGAATTGGCCTATATGACCAATACACTGGATGTATACACTAATATGTATGCACTGATCTGTGAATTGACTAGGCCTGTTTGGCTACTGACATCTGTACTGACCTTTGACACGTGTGAAAGTGATTGTTATTTTTGTGTTTGACACGTTGAAAGATGGAAACACCTGTATCCACAGTACATGCATTGATTCTTTGCATTGCATTTTCGTTTTCTGCTTGTAGAGACACTTTCACACTTTTGGCTTGTAGACACCTTTGACTTTTGACTTGACTTTTGCAATGAGAAATTTGGCTATGCTATTCTGAATTCTGACACATTTGCAGCTATGCATTTGAAATTTTAGCTTGCCACTGATAGAGTGAAATGCTTGCATTTTTAAAAGGGTTTTTTGCATCATGAAATATATGCTTTTTCACATTCGCAATTTGCTTGGTATTAGCATACCACATTGCTATGTTATGTTATGACATATAGTTGGGAATGATTATCTAACGATAAGAGGAGATATTGTGGAATCTGATAAAATTAGATGCCTGGAACTGTTATCAATAGAGAGAAACTTATTGTTTGCACATTGTTATGCTTTGTAGTTATATGTACACACCATGCATGTATGTAGAGTGTGCACTTAGAATGAGTTTGCATTATGTAGCTAGCGCTTGCATTGCAAGAAGAAAGCGTAAACATTAGGAAGCATTTAGCTGGCATTTGAAGCCATTTCTGGAAGGAGACACACAGAAGCGCCACTGAGCTCAGTGCGGAGAGATTGTTATTAATTAGTGTGAGAACGGAATTTGTAAACAGTAGCTTTGCAAGCAGACAGATAACACAAACTCTTGCCTTAGTGGGGAGATCGCCTGGCTAATCAGCTTGAGCTCTGTGCTTCGCGGAGACAGAAAGGTGGAGAGGCAGCACGACATGGGGAGATGGGAGAGAAGCCTTTTTCAGGCAAGGAGATGCTTTGAACACGGGCACAGAGAGAGGCAACAGTGGAGTGAATGGAGTGAATGGGGGAATTACATGGTGTTTTGCACTGCACACAGAAGGCCAAGGCAGATATAAGATGTCCAATGTCACTTTGACACACTTTGACACAGAACACACAGTGACCAGAACACAGAAGAACATAACACAGACTTTCAGGCACGTTCATATTTATAGAACGCTGACAGACAGAAAGAGACATTCTTAGTTTAGAGAATATAAATAACCATGGGAATGGGTGCGTCATTGGAAAGTATAAGCAGAGGTGAAGAGAAAGGAGAGTGGCTAGTTTTTAGGAGCTGCTGCGAGTTGCTGTCGGAGATGGAGTTCGAGATGCGATGAGGAGAGAGGTGTCTTGGTGTAGCACAACCTGATGAGGCCTTGATGAGATCGATCTGGCAGAGAGAGAGCGGGGCCTGCCACTGACTGGCTGATTGCAGAGTTGTGCATAGAGGAGAGAGACTTGACAAAGACAGAGCTGGAGACCAAGAGACATGCAAATGGGAAGTATGGTTTAGGGCCTAGACTAAACTGATTGATTTGAACAGACACTCACACAAAGAGCTTTGGGTTTGGGAGAAAGGGGAGATCAGACAGGGATTGTCATAAGAGAGTGAGTGTGAAGTATGGTGTGGATTTGTGTGGATTGAGGAGAGGATTGATTCTGCATGAAGGAGAGGATTGTTGGATGTTTGACACTTGCATTAGACTGCATTGGAATCACAGGCTTGCATCAGAGACCTGAAAGGCTTATAGTTATTGCATGGTAGATTTGCACCAGAAGCATAAAAGGTACAAATTCGATATTGGCTAGAGTTTTAGCATTGTCTGCATTATGCTTTGCTGTGCATAAATAAATGTATTCCATTGTTATAATTGAATCGATTCATGTGTTTTCTTTGTGTCTTGTGTTTTGTGTCCATAGTAGCAAGATAGGTGTATGTTATTAGGCGTAAGATAGGAGTAACATAGTGCACAAAGGCCTCTTGATACAAATGCAGGGGGGGGAGGGTATAGTGATCCACCCCCCGCCAGGAGATTGTCTAAAATTGTCTAAGACCGGTGCATGGTTGCCCAGAGGGGGGGGGGGGGTAAGACAATGGTAGGGATTTGTGTTCTAAATTTACATGTATTTGAATAGTGTTTAGGGAAAGGAGGAGTGTGTGCTTGAATATACCGTATAAAGGCTGAAGAGGGGTCAGAAAGGTCACTATCAAGAAGGGGGGATACCATGTCTCACCTTCCGGTATTCCCTCTGCAATCCCTGAGGACCCTCTACCCACGTGATCCTCCCTTGCATGCCCCCCCAGGGACGGGATCCAAACACGATGGCCTGCCCCTGGCTACCTGCATAGAAGATCCCTGGGGTTGGGAAAGACCCTTAGGTTTTTCACATAAGGCACTCTTCCTCTGAACCTTCCTTTCAGAGGGGCAGCCTCTTTGCCTTTATTGTCTGTCTGCAACCAACAACAACTTAGAATTGCCTTTGGAATACATTTCTCTGTTTCTCGTACTGTCATGTTCCATAGGGGGCGATGGTCACTTTGGAATCGATGGAGACATGTCGGGGTGTTGTCTTGTCATTCCCCCAAGATGGCGCCCTCAAGCTCTGGTAACATTGCTGTCTATTAGGCTCTCCGGGCTCAGGCTCCGCCCATGCATCTCAGAGGAGGAAGTTATCCGGAACCACAAACACAGATACTATGCATCGCTACTCCTTCCAGCGTGCGCTCCGTAGCTTCGCAAAGATTCCTAACTATTATCGTGTGATCATCATTTGCATTCCATCTCTTATTCCTCTATCTTTCGCAATGTTTTGTCTCCTCCCTGCCAATACTCCCTCCGTGACCTGTGGCAATCGCATCTCGGAATCCACCGACGCGACCCTGTTACCCAGCAACAGAGCATTCTTCTGTATGCCACAATTCTCTCTGTTTTCATGCTGAACTCCTTTTTCATCAACACTATCTAACTATTCTCAATCCTGCAGATCCTTAGTAGACACTCCTCCTGGGTTCGATCAAAGGACCAACCGTCGAATTCTGTATTTAATCGGCACAGGGGTAGGTCTTCGCCTCTCCCGTTCCTCGTAGCAACATTCTTGTTACTTTCACCTTCTGACTGTTCCCTGTGCCCATAGATCTACATTTGCTGGTTCGCAACATCTGCCTTTGGCTCTTCACTATTCAGAGGGGGTACAAAAAGCTCATGCATGCATAGCAAACCCACACCATACTCAGGGTCATCATTTAAGAAAAGGTTTGCACATTTATAATAAATTTTCCTATAAATAGAAATAGAAACACTATTAAAAGGGTTCATTTCTACCTTTTGATGTTGCCAATAATTTTGCCAAAGCACTGCTTTGCGCTCTGACAAAAGCAGTGCACATAGGGCATTCTCTGTTTTTTCTCTCGCTTTACTATAAAAACACAAAGAACATGACATTTTAAAAACATGGGAACATGTCTAGTTAAATAAGAAGTGCATTTTGAACGGCTTCATTATGTACTGTAATAGAAAGGTATATACATTCTTGCACACCGCACATCTTTGTAAATTGTAAAATTATCAATTTAACAAATTCTCACTTTAAGAGACTCATGTTACAAAAAAACAGAGAAATCTTCCATATTTTATTTATTTATCTGTATTTGGTTTCATAACAAAAACCTTTAGAGATCATTGAGACAATATCAAAACAAATCAATTTAAATGTACAAAATAACACAATATTTCATATAAAAAACAGAATTCACAAATAGAATTCACAAATAGATAAATATATATAGAATTGTTTCTTTGTGCGCTGATCTATCAAATTAGCTTAAAAACATCCTTCAAAATTCTTAGTAAACTCATTCATAACTATACATTTTTACCATGCAACATATTCATCCCAAGGCAATCAAGTGACACAAAGTAGAGATTAAAGACATATTTTCCAAAATACAAAATTCTCTGAGTCCTTAGGGCAGGGCAAAAGACTAATAAATGCATCAAAGATTCTACTAGTGAGTGTTCCTGACAAAACCTACAAAAAGACACAAACATATTATTTGCCTTCCTAATGCAATCCTATAATCCTAGCACACTTCCTTGGAAAGCAAATCAAATACGATTCTAATGTACCAACTTCTTTTTTATATGAGACTATATGCCCATATAGCTTGGATCTAACAATAATATCTATAGTTTTGGACCAATCAGAGGTCCAGTTTTTCTTTTTTTGAAAGTTGGGATTTGTTAAAAATACCATCTGTGATGACCCCATTTTTTCAAGTGTTAATCAAGATTTTACACATAGCTCCTGAATAAAACCTTTATTTTACACACCCTCCCTTACCACTCTTCCAAAAAGCCCATAGACACTGGATACAGGACTCAACAATAATATACTCATGAGCAACAATTGTCTCCACTCAACGAGGCCAGCCAGTGATTGCAGACCTAATTCATATCGTATAGCTGCAAAATACTCACAATGAGGAAGAGGAAACCGGACTTTACTCCAGATTAGGGCCTCATAAAAATCTAACTCCCCAAGGATCCATTCTGGGAAAAATTCCAAACCATATAGAAACCTTGGACCAACCATGGCAATATAATACTTCATTGCCGGTACAAGCGAGAAATGTCCATATTTTTTAATGTTGCTAATAACAAAGCTTTACTCTTCAAATAGGCCTTTTAAAAACCTTTATTAGGGTGAGGACAATGGGGCGGCCCAAATACACCATGTGATCTTTGGCTTGAATCTTAATCTTATTAATAGACCAAGCAAATGCATATTTCTTGCACGTTATACACAATTTCAGTATAACTGTTTTTAGGGGATTGTTTATCAATGTGCATATATTCATTAAAGCAGTTTAGAAGTCTTTGTAAACCAATCGATGTAACATCCATTAATACAAAATAATCATCATAGGCGGCCAAAGAGATCTGAATATTGCCTATTTTGGGTGGTACTAAGGAAGCTTTACTTAAATGATGACCAACATCTGAAACATAAATATTAAATAAAGTTGGAGAAAATAAGCATCCCTGTCTTAGGCTGTTTGAGGGTGGGAATAACGAAGACATTACACCCTCATTTTTGAGTCTCACCCTAATAGAGGATTCTTTATGTAGACAGATCAACACATTCAGCAGTCCGTCAGGCATTCCAAACTCATTTAATTTACGCCACAGTTTATGGCGATCGACCAAATCAAATGCCTTGGACAAATCCATTGAAGTTAGATAGACTGTTGAGAGATCGTATTTCCACGCCGCCTGTTGTAAACTCATCAGAATCAAGCTTCCACAATCGGTTCCCATCCTTTTACAAAAACCCAGCTGAAATATATGCAGTATGTTATTCTCACTACACCAATCTTCTATATGTCCCAATACAATTGCAGCAAAGATTTTTGAATCTGCATTCATTATCGAGATTGACCTGTAATTCTCTGGGGATAGCATATCACCCCTCTTAAAAATTGGGCATACATATGAGGCTTCCAGGAGATTGGAATTTTCTGAGTCTTCACAATGTCAGTAAATAGAATAAAGAGTATACTTGACCATAGGTCTACATTCTGTTTAAAGATAGTGCATGTTAAGGAATTGGGTCCCCCAGCTCTTGAACGGCTTGCACTCGATATACTTTTGACAATATCCTCCAGAGTGAACTGAAGTGTCCAGGTAGTTTACTTTACCTTATAATGAGAATCAAATGGTTGCTCTCCAACATTATATAGTTCCCTAAAGTGTGTATCCCAGATCTCCTCCCTAATTGGATTTGCTTGAATTGTCTTCTGTGTTCTTTCCAGGTCATTAATCAAGGCCCACAAGGTGTGCAAGCTTGATTCCTTCAAAGAGAAGAACAAAGCCTCACTGCCAGCTGGAAGCAGCTTGGCCCTATACATATTGGACCAATTTCTCAATCTGCTTAATACCTTTGTTCTTAATCTTTCTAGACGTGAGATCACCCAGCCAAGAGGCTTTTGCGTGCCTAATCACATTCATGGCATTCCGTTTCATGTATTGGACACTGCGCTCAAATTTATGACAATTAACTTTACCTAGGACTCCTGTCTCCCTACTTTTACAGTTCTTGGGCAACACCCTCTCAATGCACTGATTAAAAGAAAATGAGGTATTTGTTGACCTCTTTAATTCTAATGAGGAGCCCTAAAAATCATTTAAAATATACATATTGAACATAGAAATCTTCTTATTGTTCCATCTAAGATGGTTACCTTGAGGGTCTATCTTGAGCTGAAAATTATAGGACAATGCACTGCATTTCGGTTTATTACATTCAAAGCTAGCGATCAAAATCACATGGTCACTAAATCTGTTACGCAACACATCAAAAGAACTCTTCATATTGTAGAAAGCCGCAGAAACAAATATATAGTCAATGCAAGAAGATGCAGTTGCACCAAACCAGGTATCAGGATTTCGTTTATCCCCCTCTTCATCAGAATAAAATAATTGCAGATCCAAACCTTCCAAGTTCGAACACCACATTTGTCCCTGCATGATATTACGTCTGGCAGCGCTGAGTCCTGCACCACACTCATCCCCACCCAGCAATGTAAGTTGTAAAGGAATGTCATCAGTTAACTGATCAGACTCCAGCCGGGGGGAAGAAAATGATCATCATTAAAATCGTCTAGTACAGTCACCTTACTGCCCAGACATAAAAGATACCAATCCTCAATCTTTTGATTGATCTTCTGCAAGACCTAAGACAGATTACCGTTCGTACTCCAATAGATATTAAACAAAAGAAGATTTTTAAGTTTAAGGACGCCCTCCACTTTGATGGATACCACAAGAACGCCCTTACATAGAACAGAATAATGTATAATGCTAAGGCCCCTTCCTTGTTGAACAGCAGTTATGTGGCCCTCAGATGGCTGGCCCTCAGGCCCTGTAAAGCCAGTTCCCTAACTATATCATATCCTTCAAAAAGGGGAAGACCTGTTATCCAAGTTTCTTGCAAACAAAAACGTTTATGGCTACAGAGGTAATCACACAAAATAGTATTGGTACACAATGCAGAAAATCCCTGAACATTCCATGAAGTATTGTAAAGTCAGGGTCCACGCTAAAGTGTAGCTTTCAATTCCTTTAATTGAGTGATAGATTCTCCTAGGGTGATGGCAAGCCACCTCCAACTATCATCCTCCTTTCCCACAGAGCAATCTGCATTACCCGTCCCAATCCATTCGTTCAAGGTGACCTTCTTTTTATGGGTTGAATCCTTCCCTCCCCACACCTAGACTCCTCATAGACATCTTGGGAGGGATATGGTCTCAGGTCATAACCTAATTTTTGAAGACCCTCAGTTTCATTCACCAAGATCCCATAGACCATTCTAGAGGGGATTACCAATCTGACATAGTCATATCTTCCCAAGTGTTTATAATCAACTCATTTAATATCCTTAGCTGTGAGTAACCTCAGGGAAGGAATTTCAGTAAATAAAGTGAAGAAGGAGAACACGAACATACCTTCCCTCCCGATGGACCTCCCAACCGGAAGAAGAATCCACGACAAAACGACCACCGACCGTATGAGTTTGCACCGATCCCCACTGCTCCCACCATCACCACGCACTACGAAAGATACCCGGACAACAGACCATACAACCCTGCGGTGGTATGAACCCTACCCAAAGTGTGAGAGGAGAGGCAAGACCGAGCTGGAGACGACTACATGGACAGAAACGACTAACAACGCCACAAAAGCCATACTGCAAGTCATTAGAGACGTCATGACGACATAGCTACGCTAGACAGGAAGCACACGTGCACTCCGCACACTCGGGACATACACACACCAACCTACACGA
The DNA here is from genome assembly GCF_040938575.1 of Ambystoma mexicanum. NCBI lineage: Eukaryota > Metazoa > Chordata > Amphibia > Caudata > Ambystomatidae > Ambystoma > Ambystoma mexicanum. The sequence goes on along the minus strand of NC_090936.1, from coordinate 162,237,192 downwards.
AGAATACATGCATACAGTTCCATGAGATAGAGGACGGTAACATATACATACCGTCTGCATATTTATTACTTTGCCACTTAGGCCGCTACAGCACCACAGAAACGAAAGATGCCAGAAGAGATTGTGCAGATGCTTTCAGATGCTACTTGCTATTAACCCTATGTAAGGACAGGAGCACTCGAGGGACCTGACCGACCATGTCTCATTTTAACCTATGGACATTATGCAAAACACCTATTCAGAGCCAGAGTAGGTCTTAGGAAAATCCAGCAAGCCAAGATCACATCACAGAAACCTCAACCAGCGAGAAGCCGTGCAAGCAGAATCACCATGGCAGATGCAACGGCAGCCAAGGCCACGATGTTGCAAACCAAATTCCATATACACCAAGCCAAGGTGATACCGGCCTAAGCAGGGACTCGTCCATGCAAAATACAAAACAAATTGAAGTAATTCAGTCTCACACACGGTGGCCTCACTCGTGACTCAGCCAAAGCTGATATGATGCCAAGAACTATAGGCTGGGAAAGCACAGCAGCCTCACGCCTAAGACCGAGCTTGCAACAAATCGCAACATATCAGCAACAATATACGCTTGGAATGGAACGCTCTCATGGCAGTAGTATACCCACACCATTGTTACTCACTGTCACATAGTCACACATTGTTGATAAACATTATCCGTGACCAGGTGTCTTGCAGGTTGAGAACGAAGTTCGTCGCAGGCTTTGGGGCTGCGGCCTGACCAATCAGAACACTGGAGGCTAAGGGCAGGTGGTGGGAATCACCAGCCAATCACCGGGATGGCCAATATAACACTTTCAGAGTAACCGTTTTTAAAGATGATCCAGGCAGACCACCTGACCCAGCAGCCTCCACTAATATTGTACCCTATATGTCCCCATACTGGACCTACCCTCAGGGAGCCCATCCTGTGTGGCGTTAGGTTCAGGAATGGAACTTGTTGAGTGACGCAAATAGCAATGTCATTTGTCTCAAAACTGGCCTGCGAGCCAGAATATGTGTGATTTGCCTGGAGTACTTCATGTAGATTATTCCTGTGGTCTGTGCTAATAAACTGCAGAAATTCTTGCTCCTTGTGTGGACCTTGACTTCTTTGGGACAGGGGAAGGAGTTAGGGCCTTCTGTGAACTGGAGGTCCCCGGACCCCAGGTGCGGCTCTGTCGACCCCGGAACTACCCTAACAAGTTGGATGTCCCACCGAGATCGTTTGTGATGTCAGCTCGGTCAGTTGCTGCCCCCTCTGCCGTGGGACCTCAGAGGACTGCAGGACCCTCGCAGGAATTGCGAGAGAACCAGATTGCGCAACCGGAGATTGGTCGTCAGGAGCCGACTTCAAAATCATCCCACCCGCAGTCCAGAGGAAGCGAGATGAGCCGAGGGCAGAGAGTCATCAGCTGAGCGGCGCCGGCAGACGTGGAACTAAAGTAAGTGTGGTCCACACAACCTGCAACCAAATATTGTGTGGGGGTTAGGGGATGTGTAAATAAGAACCAGGGCAAGGTGGCATTGTCATAATCGTTGTTAAAGGGGTATTGTTCAGCACTTGCGCGGTTGTAGGGATTGGAGCGGAGGTAGTGCCTTTTCTGTGTTCAATGAGCATTCCGGTTCATGGGCAACGGGCTCCCGAATAAAGGAGGGGTTGGCATGCCGACAAGTTTGGACAGTGAACATACCTCTAGGGGTGTGGTTTTCCTATGAATTGAACGTTCTAGTTCGGTGAGTAGATGTCGTATTCCCGTAAAAGTTAGCTGGAGCTATTTTAGATTGTGGAAGGTGCTTAACTGGTTAAGTTTCCCTGGTGAGAAACGTATCGACGCGATGGGTGCAGTTTAATCATGAAATGAATTGATGAAGTATACTCCACTCCGGGGGAGGTGGAAAAACAGCTGTGGGAATTGTGGGTTATCAATGTGGGATTGAATTGAAGGGGTCATTGTCTTTTGACCGCATGGGTTGTTTTGTTTTATGAACTGTTAGCTTGGTAACGTCACCCATAGGCCATCGCATAGGACACTGTGTTATTAGCGGGTACAAGGGCAGAAGCGCGATGCTGAGCTTGTGAGACAGGTGGACGAGCAGCAGTGTGCAGAAGGCGCCTGCGCACGATTGAGAGGGCTGCCGGACAGCGGCAACCCTGGTGGAGGTGGGGCAGGACAAGAGTAGGTCGCACAAGGTATGGGGCCACAGAGGTCCATAGATATCGATAAAGCAAAATTGAACTGTGTAACACACAACATTTTTATCCTTGCCTTGACAGCGGAGAGCAGAAATCCTCGATTAGAGGTCAGGTAACATACGAAACGAACTATGATGTATCACAGGGGAGGTGGGGGCACATTGGACAGTGGGACCAAAACAGGATAGCGAAATATAGCATACAATGGACAAAAGGTATGGATGGAAAGGTAACGTACCATGGCCGTCTAACGGCAGTTTCGCCAAAGACGTGCTGCAATCACTACTGACCTATTTACACAACACATACAAGGGGAAGAAGTTAGCTAACCACATGGAGATATTAGAACTATGGCGTATGTTCCAGGAGCACCAACCATGGATGATGAGTTTACAGGAGGCAAAAGAAGGGGGGGGGACCTCATGTGCTCTGCCTCCTACACCACCTAATGTTCAGTCGGATGATGCAGAGGAGGAGGATGAGGAGGAGGGGCATGGCTTATACCCGGTGCAAGAGTTAAGAGAAGTTAAGGAGCCTCGAGAATTAACAGCAGCAGAAAGTTACTCAAACCCTACATACAAACCACCCCAATATGCTCCAAAGGTGGCTGCCCCTAATACCCGGCAAGAGGGGACTAGGGTAGAGGATGACAGTGCGGGCCTCGGCGAAGGCGGGTTACGGCACGCAAAGAACGAATTTGCAGGAATAGGTCCAGACGAATGGATAGCGGCACAGGTGCTATTGAAGTTACAGGGTTACTAAGGCCATAGGGGAGTTGGTGTTGGGACAGGGATGTAGAGGAAGATTGATGCACGTACAAGGGAAGGGCAGTTGTGGGGAAAAAGAGGAAGCAGAGTTAGAAGCGAAAATAGCAGAATTGAAGGAGAAAAGGAAAGTGTTAGTGAGACAGCTAGAGTTAAAGAGCAGGAAAGGAAGGGGCAGTTGGCATTGGTGGAGAATGAGTGGAGAGAGGTGATGGGAGCAAAGTGCAGACGGAGGCAAGGAAAACAGAAGTGGATGAGAGTGAAGGGGATGAGGCTGAAAGGGAAATGGCATTTTGGAGGCGGAAGACATTCCTAGACCAACAACGTAAGTACCATGAGGGAAGATTAAGGGAGTTGAAAATGGCGAGGACAGGGAGAGAGCGAACGCAGAGAGAGGAAGACAAGAGAGCACTGCAAAGGGTGACCGAATCGGTAAGGGAGGAGTTGGACAGGAACAGACTGGCCGAGGAGCATCGGGAAAGACAGCAGGACAGACAGGCTCCTAACAGATGCACAGTGGATGGCGCAAGTACGTCTAAGGTGCATAAGAAAGGGACCGAAGTCACATTGGGTCAAACGCAGAGGATGAGAGAGGCCCTACCCAGGTGCGACAATACCGGTGCACACCTGAAGAGAGGGCCGCGTATTCACAGATGCCGCTTTTGGAAACGGGAGGGACAAGACCACAGTATGTGCTGTGGAAACACAGACAAGGAAAACATAAAGTGCAGGTTAACGTCCTTAAGTGGGGCAGCAGGGAAATGGATATATGAAATGGAAAAAATAATGGTAGGACACAGGTTGGCGGTGTGTGACGTCAAGGGCTTGCTGGTCCCCATACTGGTGATGCCGCGGATGACATTTGGAAAAAGGCGGGGTTCCCGGGAGTGACTACCCACAACACAACACATTACGGATCCCCATTTGCAAACTGTAGACATTCGGTGTGGCAGGCACTGCAGACACAATATCCCGACACATCAGATATAGGTGCAATTATGTCATGCATGATGCATGACGATGAGGACCCCGTCAGCTATATCCAAGAAATTGAAGAATGTTGGCGCCTCAAGACGAGGGAGCCATGGGATAAAATGATAGCGATCTTTTATCACATCTTGATACAAGGGTTACCGGCGCAGGTGCAGAGACAACTGTAGAAAATGGTGGGGATGGAAGCAAAAGCATGGTCAGAAATACAACTGACAATAGTGCAGTATTGCAGACTGTGGCAGGAAAAGATGACGCAAAAGGCAGAGGATAGAAAAGCAGATGAAGCAAAAATTGATCCAAAAGAAGCTATCCAAATACACTCTAGAAGGAGCATTCATAACAAGCCCAGTCCCACAGCCACAGACAGCAGTATCACAACCCCAACCTCAACCCCAACAGCAGCAGCAGTATAATACAGTACACCAATACACACCACAAATGGGAGGAGGATACATGCGAATGGGTGGGTATAAGAACAATTATAGAGGAAGAGGTGGCTTCCAGAGAGGGTGGGTTTTTGGACCACAATCCCATTAACCAGGAGGAGGGTTCAGGGGATACCAACAGCAAGGGCAACAGGGACAGGGTGAGGGGGGAGGAGGATTCCCATGGCAAGCCCGAGAGCCGCCAAGGTGCGGGATGTGCGGGTAACTAGGTCACGTGTCCTGCACATGTAGGAGTAGAGGCATACAACAAGGGTGGGGTGAACAAGGGCAACAAGGTTACCAGGGTGGACACAATGGATACTATACGCAAGACCCCTTAGAGACAGGCCAACAATTCTGCCACAACAAAACATACATCCGCCACAGACACAACACCAAACCACGCCAGGAACACAACACATACAAACACAACCAGCACCACAACAACAACAAATGGCTGCACCAGTGGCCCAACATACACAAACAGCACAGCAACTGACACAACAACAGGACAACTCAGCACAACCCATCGACACAATGGGCGGGGTCACTATAGTGGGGCACAACCCTTACACAGGAAACGGACAATCACTATACCCACAATAGGACATCCCACAGACAAACTTGTTGTGTCCCATCCTATCAGTAACACCTAACCCTGCGGAGGAACCTTGCATAAAGGTGGTGATAGGTGCCAAAACTTTTTCCTTTCTTGTTGACACTAGGGCCACTAGGTCATGCATACGGGAGGGAAGGTACACATTGTCAGGCAATGCCATGAACATTCAAGGACTTTCTGGGGCTTGAGAAGTAGTTCCCTTTACTGATAACATCTCCTAATCAATAGAAGATCATGACTTATCTTTGCCTTTACTTTACTCTAAACAAGCACCTGTAAACATACTGGGTCGCAACATAATGAGCAGACTGAACATGACAATATCCTTCACAGACAAAAGTATAGTGTGCTCCACACCAGGCATTCAAATGCTCACGGCCAGACAAATACCACAGGCATATTGTGGGGAAAGTGTACAAAGGGGGGGAGCCGGTTGATCCCGAAATGCTCCAATATGGAACACACATGGCACTTGCATGGCTACCAGGAATAGCAGAGAAGATTTGGAGAAGGCTTGGTGAGTACCTATTTAGGCCGGAGACACCAGCAGATGAGAAGGAGGGAGCATTCATATCAATTGATATAGAGGGAATTGTGGCAAGAGAAGACCGGGTTGCAGTGCATGCCCTAGATTAGTGGTCTTCAAACTTTTGTGGCCTGGGGCCCCCTGAGCAAAGTTTGGGCCGGCCGGGCCCCCCCAAAAGTGCCAGATGGACAGTATGTAGAAATTGCTATGAACTTTTGCGTGCCGTCACCACACCCTACTCCCAGTACAGACCCTGGGCTCTCCCCACCCTACTCCTACCACTATCCCAGTGCTGCCGCCCTTCCTGCTCCCACCACAGTCCCATAACACAAGCATACACACATCCATACACATTTAAATAATAAATAAATCGCCATAAACATACCTTGCGTGGTTGCTAAAATGCCCCGCTCCATGTTGCTCTGCCCATATGTGCGAGGAGGCGCAGGAGCACCCCCTTGCAAATACATACACGCAGTGCCCCAGCCAGCATTTCCAATGAGCTATGCAAGGCTGGCGAAGCAAAATACCCCAGCGTTGCATGGCTCAGTGATCATGTGCGGCTGGGGAAATGAACTGTCAAAGGCAAACAGAGTTTCCCTTTGACAGTTCAGCCAGCCCAGGAGCACTCCCTCAGCTGGAAAAAGCAGCTGAGGGAGTGCTCAGTGTTTCACTGGGCTGGCTCCTCTGCTCCTCCATAATGGGTGAGGTGGCCAGTGGGTGGACGCCCCCTCACCCATTATGGATGAGCCGGCAGGCTTGGACTGGCCTATACCAAAAATGCAAAATGCTAGTGTAGGCCAATAAAAATGGACCACTTTTTTGGCCAATGTGGGCCAGCTTGAGGAGTTACTTCACTATGCAGCTAGTAGTTTTGACCATTGTTGCTGAATAAATATTCTTTAAATATCACCATTTGTTTACATTTGAACAAAAAACAACCCCTTGGGTACTATTCAAACAGTCTGTGACTAAACACTGAATATCCATTTGCAACTGCTGGCCATTTTTTCATTGGTGCCTAAGACCATTTTATGGCACAGTCTGACCATGTGAGCTGCCCCTTCCTGTTTTCTCCAATCTAAAAAAATAAAATAAATAATGCCTTTTTTTTTAACATTTCATGCTGGGCTCTGGCGCCCCCTCTGGGATGCGGCTGCGCCCCCCTGGGGGGGGGGGGCGCCCCACAGTTTAAAGACGTCTGCCCTAGATGATGAGGGCAAGGCATGGAGGGCGATGATCGCAGAAGGGTGTCGACTAACTCAAGTGTCAGATCATGAGCTATTTTCACAAGAGAAAGGAAAAAGCGAGATGATGATGGGAATGAGTGTGTATTTCTGGTTACACATAATATATAGAGAGGTGGCCCAAAAAATAGCAATGGCACTGGAAGCACCCCCCTTGCACTGCCTCCCTTCTGCGAGGAAGATCTAGCGAAGGTAGCCAACACACTATAGACAGCAAGTCCCTATGATGTAGGATGCATAAAAAGCATAGGGGGAGTGAAAATGAAGCTGAAGAAGGGGCGATTTTACCCAGAGTCAGACAATACTCCCTGATGAGAGAAGCAGATGAAGGCATTTATGAGACAATCAGCGCCCTCATAGACAGAGGTATCCTAGTACTATCAAACCCCCCATGTAACACTGCTGTGGACCCCGTCCGCAAGCCAAATGGAGGTTGTGGCGTTTTATCCAGGATTTACAACCCCTCAACTACATTGTAGAGGCAGAATACCCCATAGCGGCTAATCCTGCCACGATACTCTGTGGCATCCGAGCTGAGGCTGCATGGTTCACCGTTATCGACCTCAAGAGCGCCTTTTTCCCAATACCCTTACACCCAACTCACAGGATTTGACAAGCTTCATGTACCGCAATTAAAAATGGAAACACACTAGATTGCCCCAAGGATATTGTGAATCACCATCCATCTTTAACAGAGTCATCCAGATGGACTTGGGCAATATCCAAACAGAGAGCACGATCCTACAGTACGTAGATGACATTTTCATTTGCAGCACCATAGAGGAAGAGTGCCGGAAGGACTCAGTACACATGCTCATTGTCTTAGCTGAAAAGGGGTACAAGGTGGGCAAGGCAAAATTACAATATTGTCAGAAGGAGGTACTATACAAAGGTCAGCTGATATCTCAAAGCGGCAGGCACAAAGCACCAAAGAGAGCACAGGCAATACTTGACACACCTCGACCGAAAATGGTACGGGAACTGCAGCAATTCCTCGGCCTGTGCAACTATTGTAGGGCTTGGGTTTTTTTACTACAGCACCTACACGTTTCCTCTACTTACCGCCATTAAGGAAGCACAGAGAAGACAGACACCGCTGGGGTGGACAAGGGAAATGACAGATGCCTTCCATGAGCTGAAGGAGGCAATCTCTATAGCCCCGGTTTTAGGGACACCAGATTACGAAAAGGAATTTTGTATATTCTCACACTCTGATGGGGTGGTCATGAAGGCAGTTCTCACGCCAAAAACTAGTATGGGCCACAAAACAGTTGCATACTACAGTGTCCAGTAATTACAGGACACTTCCCTTGCGAACATGATTTGGCTGCTGCAGCCTTTGCTGTAGAAAAGGCATCATTAATAACTATGGGATACTCCACCACACTTTACGTGGAACATGCCCTCTTCGCGATCCTGCACAAACCAAAAAACACACTGACGAAACAGAGGGCAACAGGATAGGAGATACTACTGTCACAACTTGAATTAAAAATAGTGAGGTGCAAAAATGTAAACTCAGCCCACTTCGTGGCAAAAGAAAACGAAAAAGGGGAATATGTCCATGATTGTACAAATGCTATTGAAGTATATACAGCAACACGGAAGGTAGAGAAAGATGCACTAGAGGGGGAGGGAGTAGGTGCTATTTATTGATGGCTCATCGACAATTGATCAGGGCAATGGGAGTAAGAAGTGTTTCACTACCCCCTCAATATTCCACACAGGCAGCAGAACTAGTGGCCCTGATATTGTCCCACAGGGAATGTGAAGGAAAAAGGGTTACAATATACTCCGAAAGCGCCTACGTAACATCAACAGTACACTCCGGCTTAGAAAGATGGTTAAGAAGGTGATTCAGAAGAGTGGATGGGAAACCTGTACAGCATGCCCTCTTGTTGGGGGAGTTAATAGAGGCTGCTACTTACCCAATACATACCCAAGGGAACTTGCATTAGTAAAGTGCCAAGCACACACTAATGAAGACGATCCAATATCGAAAGGGAACGAAGCAGCAGACTGCCATGCAAAACATGTCTTCTATTTTGGGGAAATGTGGGACATCAAAGAAAAACAAAAAGAAAGGGGAAGGGTGAGACAGATGCTGATGAAGGAAGGATACAACCACCTACCAGAAACTCAGATTATGGAACTGCAGACAGTAGCAGCAATGGGTGAGAAAGAGTTATGGGTCAAACGAGGATGTTCAATCTCTCCCACTAACGCCCTATGGTGACAAAACAACACTGGAAATGTAGTCATGCCACTAGCACCATTGAAAATAGCACTGGCACAATTACATTATCCCACACACACAGGGAAGGGGGTCATTGCAGCACACATTGGAGAATCATGGTTTTGCCCCGACCTAAATGCACAGGTCACAAATTTTATCAGCAATTGCCTGACGTGTCAGCAGTTCACTGCTGGACACACACTAAGAGTATTAGAGGGAACAATCCCCAGACCAGAAGGACCATTTTTACACCTCCATATTGACTATGTAGACATGATCAATTTATGTCAAGGCTACCGATACATGATTGTGGTAGTGTGCCCCTTTTTAAGGTGGGTAGAGGCAGGACCATGCTCCCATGCCGAAGCCCTTAGAGCAGCAAAATTCCTGGTACAACAAGTATTCCCAAGAAGGGGCGTCTGTGAGGTCCTGTGGTCTCACAACAAACCTCACTTCACAAATGAACTGTTTCAGAAGATAACAGCCCCATTAGGGATCAAGCACAAGTTTGCATGTGCATATCACCTTCAAGCTAATGGCGTCTGTGAACGCCTCAATGGTGTCCTGACAGAGAGCATAGCAGCGACCCAGCAAAGTACCAGAAAGAATTGGCTTAATTGCCTAACCCTGGCCCTGTTCGAACTTAGAAACAAGCCCAGGTCTGACCACCATTTAACGCCCCACAAGGAGGTAACTGGACGCTGCATGCATCTCCCTTTGACTCCATACACACGGGCTATGATGGACTGTGAATCAACTGCAAATGTTCTTGGGGATCAAATGTATACATACGTGACTTCTCTTGTTTCTAGTGCATCTTTTATCTCTCGACAGATGCAACGTACAAAGGGGAGGCCAGCGGACGGTACAGAAAGGAATGACAACTTTCCTGAAGTAACTAAGGAACCCCCAATCAAAATAGGTGACACAGTTCTCATCCAGAAATTTAGAAGGCATTGGAATGCACCTCGATTTACAGGACCCCATAGAGTTTGGCACCCTTCCCACGATATAAAACCCTACAAAGCACCGGCTTCACCCCAACGTGACACTACAGAGATCAACAGAATAAACGCTGCAGCGATGAACATCGTACAACCAGACAATACCGCCCCCAACTCAATAGCTGAGGAACTAGATACATTTCCCAGCACAAGTGACCAAGAAGGCACTGGCCATCCGATGGTCAGACGCTCCCAAGGATCTGAGATCCCCAATGCAGCACTGATGCAAATTGACGATTGAAAAGGAATATTGTTATCATTTCCCTGGACATTAATTATTTTCCTGAACATTAGCTCCTGAAGAGACACTAGGTTACCCTGTACAATTATTCCACTATTATACTGAACTCAAGCCAGCAAAATATATTAGACCCAGGACCAACTTCTCCAATAAAATATGAGCTCCTAATGATCAGTATACTGTGTAAACACTGTCTTAACAGTCTTCTTATTCGCACGTGCAGGGTTCTGCATCTGATAAATGTAAATGAATAAATGCTAGAACTAGACTGTGATATTTGATTTAGATGTTACCCTCTACTGACTACCCTGAAGCATTGTCTCATCAATACATCCATGCTATACGAAGGCCCCTATATTCCAGACAAAGGCTACCACAGGTTTATTACTATGCATTTCTCGCATAAAGAGAGCAAACATACTCACAACTTCACCACATCCTGCCCACACTTAGAAATCGATCCCTACGAAAGATCTGGGAGGAAATGTTTGTTTGGGCATTGAATGATTTAGTACACTGGGCTTAAAATACTTACAAATACTAAAACAATACCGCTTTTTATTGCGATTTTCTGGCGGGCAACTTTATCGTCTCATCAACCGCTGGACGGTGGTGTAAGTACTAAAACCATGGTCATAATAATAAAACTTGTTTTGACTACCTTGTGGTTTATCCTGAAGACTGGACTGCTAACTGCTGCCCTTTGGCAGCTTTACATGGCTTTGCATGTTTCTGCAACACCCAATACTAATATTCCCCCTACCCAAGCTGCAAGGAGCACTGTGTCAGGTGGTACAGACAACACTGCTGACAGGGTAAGGAGAGGTAAGCGCAGTGTTGGCACTGAAGACACATACCTCACCGGCACAGCACACAAAACAAACAACATGTGGTATAAACACATGTCAAAAATAGGTAAGGACACAACAAGGGATAGCTGCTATATCTGCTCATTGATCCCATATGCCACGAGCGCCTCCAGGACCTTTGTAGCCACAGAAGTACCAGCGACGACAGCACAGTACCTCCTGTATCTTGCACTTTTCCAGACACAAGGAAGATTCCAAGGGAAAATAGCAACACTCAAATGGAGATCCAAGGCAAAATACCCTTATGAATATAATTTTATCATAACACTACCCATGTTCGACAATTACTGGCAACGTACTGAAGCGCTACGATACATAACTGACAGGCCGGAAAAGGACGAAACACAAGAAGTAACATTGGACTACTTACTTTGCAAGTGGAACGCAAAAGAAACAGGCTGCTGGGAACAACCACAAATGTTGATATGTGGAAAAGTATACACCAACGATGGATGGGTAGATGGAATGGTGGGGAACAAACCGTTGACTTTGACGAAAGCTGCTGTGAACAAAGTTCAGGAAGAAAATGACAAGTACCTTAAAGAATGGCCAGGAGCACAAGTCTGCTGACATGGTTGGATAAAGAAGATGGACCACTAACAATAATTCCCCTAACAACACCAGCCTTGTGCTACCAACACAACAGGGAAATTGAAGTGGGAACCAATGAGGGGTGCAAAAGGACTGAGAAACTTGCTCCGATGGGGACAGGTCCAGTGGTGCTCATGGACCACTTTGGGCCTGTAGTTCAAAAGCATACAACAAGGTCTCACCAAATTGAGGAGGAATATGCTCCCTGGCAAATGTCAACATACCTTCACTGGTAGTACCAAAGAAACACATTAAAATAGACGATTTTCTGAAAATGGATGAAGGCAGCAGTAGAAGGAAGAGATCAATATAATCAGCAAAGCGTCTCACAAGTAACATCACTGCCAAAGATGGAAAACTAAGAAGAGTAAAACGACAAGGACACTACTTCTGGGGCAAGTCTGAAACAGCTCTCGATGAAGTACCACCATCACACAGGCTGTTTAGCAGAACTGCCATGTTTTTCTCAGCACTGGTACATCCAGGATTTCAAACATATGCCAATGCCAAATGGCTACAAATTACTCGATGGGAACTAATGATGACAATAAACTCAAAAGTGAACGGGTTCAATGCAATAAAAGAAGAGCTCCGAGCAATACGATTGGTGGCACTACAAAATAGATACGTCTTGGACCTCCTTACAGCAAAGGAAGGAGGAGTTTGCGCCAAGACTGGAAGTTCCTGTTGCACATTTATACCGGCAAACGATGAAGACAATGGGACGCTGTCAGAAGCAGTAGCACAAGTGGCCAAGGTGCATGCCAAAATGGAAGAAGAATCTAAAGGCACAAAGAAGGACGGAAGCTGGTTCTCGTATATCTGGTCCTGGATGTCGTCCTGGCTGTCGGATGGCCTGAAGGTACTGGCAGGAGCACTGATCCAGGGCTTCGCCTCCTTGTTCGCGGTGAAAGCATATATGGCGAAAAACAAAACAACAGCAGAGGAGGTGATCAGAATTAACTTACTAATGACCATGGATGACAAACAGCAAACGGACGTCATACTTAGGGAACGAGAGAGACTGTGCCAACAGCTAACAGAATCAGACCTGTACTCACCTTCAATGAAGTTTTAAAATCCAAAGAATCTGAAGAAGTATGTAGGGATGTGGGTCTACTGTAAGCCTGGATAAGGGTGTGTATACATGTATTGGTCGTTCGAAGATCATGTCAACCACTACAGACACCTATCTGGGATCACAAAGGTGTGATGCCTGAGAGAGGACAAGAGGAATAATAATTTTGTGGTCGACAAGTCGACCAGAGGGGGGACTGAAGGGGGAACACCCGAACATACCTTCCCTCCCGATCGACCCCCCAACCTGGAAGAAGCATCCACGACAAAACGACCACGACCATATGAGTTTGCACCGATCCCCACTGCTCCCACCATCGGCACGCACCACTAAAGATACCCGGCCAGCTGACCATACAACCCTGCGGTGGTACGAACCCTACCCAAAGTGTGCGAGGAGAGGCAAGACCGAGCTGGAGATGACTACATGGACAGAATCGACTAACAACACCACAAAAGCCATGCTGCAAGTCATTAGAGATGTCATGACGACATAGCTACTTTAGACAGGAAGCACACGTGCACTCCGTACACTCGCGACATACACACACCAACCTACATGAAGAATACATGCGTACAGTTTTATGAGATAGAGGACGGTAACATATACATATGGTCTGCACGTTTATTATTTTGCCACTTAGGCCGCTATAGCAGCACAGAAACGCAAGATGCCAGAAGAGATTGTACAGATGCTTACAGATGCTACTTGCTATTAACCGTATGGAAGGACAGGAGCACTTGAAGGACCTGAGCGACCATGTTTCATTTTAACCTATGGACATTACGCAGAACACTTATTCAGAGGCAGAGTAGACCTTAGGAAAATCCAGCAAGCCAAGATCATCTCACAGAAACCTCAAGCAGTGAGATGCTGTGCAAGCACAATCGCCATGGCAGACACAACGGCAGCCAAGGCCACGATGTTGCACACGACATTCCAGACACACCGAGCCAAGGTGATAGCAGCCCCAGCAGGGACTCGTCCATGCCAAATACAAAACAAATCGAAGTAATTCAGCCTCACACACGGTGGCCTCACACGTGACTCGGCCAAAGCTGATATGATGCCAAGACCTACAGGCTGGGAAAGCACAGCAGCCTCACGCCTAAGACCGAGCTTGCAACAAATCGCAACATATCAGCAACGATATAAGCTGGGAATGGAACGTCCTCATGGCAGTAGTATACCCACACCATTGTTACTCACTGTCACATAGTCACACATTGTTGATACACATTATCCGTGACTAGGTGTCTTGTGGGTTGGGAATGACGTCTGTCCCAGGCTTGGGGGCCTGCGGCCTGATCAATCAGAACACTTGGGGGTAGGGGCAAGTGGCAGGAATCACCAGCCAATCACCGGATTGCCAATGTAACACTCAGAGTAACAGTTTTTAGGGATGATCCAGGCACACCACCTGACCCAGCGGCCTCCACTAATATTGTGCACTATATGTCCCCATACTGGACCTTCCACTCAGGGAGCCAATCCTGTGTGGCATTTGATTCGGGGACGGAAGTCGCTGATTGACGCAAATAGCGATTTCATTTGTCTACAAAACTGGCCTGTGAGCAGGAATATGTGTGATTTGCCTGGAGTACTCCATGTAGATGATCCTTGTGGTTTGTGCTAATAAACTGCAGAAATGCTTGACTTCTTTGGGACAAGGGAAGGAGTTAGGGCCTTCCGTGAACCGGTGGTCCACAGACCCCAGGTGTGGCTCTGCCGGCCCCAGAACTACCCCAATAAAAGCAAGTTTGGTGCTTCTATTCAAATAGTTCCGGGCCCCCTTATCGAAATGTAGTTCAGTGTTAAACTCATTGCATAAGTGAACGGCAATTTTTTAAAAGAGATTATCTCCCATAATCTCTTGAAGGAACGCCCAAACAATCTCTATCAGGTTGCAATCTGTAGTGAAGCGAATCCTCCCTACAATTATTTGAGGCTCCAGCAGGATCCCTAGTAGAAACTCTCAAACCAATGCTGTAAGGCTTCATCAGGGTCCCAGGACTCTGAGGCCTCACACTCTGGGCCTTACTATAAATGGGACCTCTAGCCGCAAGTTTTTCCACACCTGTACTATCATGTGGGGAAGAGGACTGAATTGCTGTTTTATTTATGTTGTCCTCAACCCTTATATCACTGGAGGCTTGAGTGTAAATCTTTTCTCCACATTTGGAATAAATCCCAATATCTTTTTCCTGCCTTATAATTTTTTTAATAAGATCTCTAATAAACAGTTCATTTGTTTTGGGTACTAGTGTGGAAGGAACATGATTATTCCCTCTAAGGGTATTGGTGCAAATATTATTCCCGTTCTGTTTCATTGGCAATACCCCCAATGAGACATTGTGATTACTAGCGCCCACCACCTTGTTAGCAACCACAGATGCATCACCAAATACCCTGACCTTGTTCTTGCATTTGGCTTGAATAGGGACGTTATGGTTAAACATTTTAAAGGTAGCTTTTGCAGCGCCCGACTCATCTTCCATAATAGATTTGGACTTCGTCTTACATTTCAGGGCATCTTCAAGTCTCCCATCGGAGGGTACGTAGTTCCCCTCTATATTCAAAACCACATCCCCCGTCTAAATCCAGCATCCATCTGCTCTAAACTTGGCTTAAGACTCAACTGTCCCATACAATACAAATCCACTTCTTCAAGTGATGTATGAGGTGTCTCCACAAAATCCTGAAAATCCGACCACCCCTGTTTATGCTGTACATTTCCTAGATGATTTATTTAGGGCTTTCTTAGACAGGGGGGTCTTACCATCTTTGGTCAAACAACTTTTTTAATTTTGTTTATTGTTTTTCTTTTTTTCAAGACTTGAGTTTGGGTAATGGGCCCCCAACCGACTCTCCCATTCCCATATTTTTGGTCACCCCTATTCCTTATTGAACCGGGGCAAATCATGCGAAGGATGGCCCAAGCCATTTAGTCCTATATCCTTTCCAAGTATGCCAGGAGTCTTCTTCATTAAAAGTGGTAAGCTTATTGCTAATATAAAAAAAGTGCCTCGTTTGAGTTTTAAATTCCACACAAAGCATACTATGCAAGTTCGTAATAGTTACAACCACAGGGTTAGGCTCCTCATCGATAAGGACTGATGAACTTACAAACGAGGTTTAGAAGGACTTGTGTTTTCATTTGAACGGACGAGTGCCGCCCATTGGATCCCCCAGTAACGGCATCCTAACCAGCGACAACGTAAGCAGCATAGCCACAGCACGTGACATACTTTTACGACGGGAAGAAAATAGCAAAGGAGCCGTAAGGGCAGTGGCGTCGCCAAGAATCAAATTTGGGAGGGGCACAGAGGGGGCCAAAGACAAATTTAGCGGGGCACAGACAAAAGTAGGGGGAGAACATGGTCACTGCTCGTTTTAGGTAGGGGGGCACAAGGGGGGGCACAGGGTTTCACAGGGGGGGCCGCCCCCCCAGACTCCCCTAGGGGTGCCACTGTGTAAGGGGGTCAGGGAGTGCTCATGTTTTCTTGCTCATAATATCTGATTTTCATATCCTCTGCAAATGAAGCAAATGAGGACGAAGGTTTGGTTCTGCCCTGATTCACACAACCAATATGAAAAGAAAAAGAACAGAGAGCCTACCGCCTCACCCCTACACTGCCTAACAGCCCAACGGCACTCACTGGGCACTCCCTGGAGTGCTCGCGCAGGTGAACACACCAGGCAGCTAAATCCTTTTCAGGCAGGGGGTAAGGCAAGTACTCTTAATGCAATTAGTCCACAAATGTTTTTACTAAGGTACCCCAATATTGTGCCTACAAGAAAGTGTTCTTCCACAGAGGTCTCTGTATTAAAGTCCAACTAGTCCATGCACTTAATATCTTTCCCCCATCCGTTCATGGAAAAGTCAATTAAAGGATCCCAAAGAAAAACCAGCGTTCTCCACAGCCCAACAGCACTCACTGGGCCCTCCTCTTCCATATTGAAATGTGAAATTCTGCAAAGAAAACATGCTTACTAATGCACTGTCCTTCATAAGGAGCAGATGCTAATAGTCTGCAAATATAATTAGGGGTTGTGCATGCTCTAATCTGAAGTCGCTAAATAGACAAAGAGGCATGTGGGTCACAACCAATCTCTCTAAAACCCATAAGACACACTTGTAACACAAATGAGAGAGGTACATTTGTCATCTTGAAACAGTGCTAGCACTAGTCACAATCTAACCCTTAAAAGAACTCGACTGTCGCTTGTAGTGCAAACTTCCCCTAGTACACGGTCATGTGGTACCTATCTAATGAAAGTATAGAGAGAAAAAACGTACCCTCATAAAACCTAGCACTCTGGTGAATACACCACTTATCTCAATGTGAACATGTGAATATTAAAAACGGTATTTAGATGAGTGTACCTCAATTATAATATACACATGCTAAAATACAGTGATTTAAAAGGCATGAAAAGACCATGATATTAAATTTATTATATTCACTGGTCAATACAGTAGCAAGTATCTTAGGCTAGTGACAGGACAGTGTTCTGTCAAAAACCTATCCTGATTGAGAATTTAGTACAGAAAACAGCATGGGCTGTATTTCCCCATGTCAGAAACAATCTCAACCGGTTTCAGAAGTCAAGAACTAATTGCCTTTTCTTCAGGACTGAACAATCTTCAAATATTCAAGCAGATGATCGTAACACTCAGGCTGTATCTTCTCGGAAATCCTGCTTTAAAGGCTGGTTCTGTAGGGGAGATGAAAAAGAAAATCTGTTTGAAAACTCTGGCTATAGATTTGCAATTAATTTTAGGTTTTAGGAAGTAATAGTATCGATTACTACAAGAGAAGGAGACAGTGGCTGATCGCAGTGTGCCTTGAGAACGACCAGGTGGTCGAAACACGTGTCGGCTGTTCATCATTGACAATTAAATTTTGATTTCATAATGTCTGATTTGTCACAGTGATATTTATACATAGCATTGTTCAAAACTGGCAGTGGTTAGAGCGCAAGTTGCCTTCCCAAAACCTAAAATTCATTGTTTAAATTTTACAAACCCTGTGCGTGGTTTGTGGGAATTGTGTGCTTGCTGCCACCTCATCCTTTTATATCAATTGTTTATTTCAACTGGAGAGTGGTCAATAGCGCACAAGAACTAGATCAAACCCACTTTTTGATTCCTTAGATTTGCATTTAGTTTAACATTTTCACTAAGCAAGATAACTCACCCTATTTACAGGGTAATTCATAGAATTCGGCGCACAAGTGGCGCACGCGGCTGGCGCACAGTGTGCGCGTGGGGCAGTCTGCGCCAGCCGCGTGCCTCAAAACCCATTTCAGCACACAGCATATTCATGGATTTCAACATCCATAAGCAGCCGTGGCGCGGAGAAGCGCAGCGACCATGCAGCAGCTCCAGTTATGGCCCCAACACCGCCCCGTGCGCCATGACCAGTGCACAAATCCAGTACATGGCGCAAAGGCCAGTGGACTAGCATATAGCCCCCCCAACCAAGAAAATGCGTGTAAAACTCCCCGCGCACCCCTCAGAATACACATACCCCTCCCGCGGCAGCGAAACGTGTGTAAAACTCCCTACGCACCCCTCCGAATACACGTACCCTGCTCGCGCCAGGTAAATAGCTTAGAAAAATCACCCACCCTGTGACGTGGGCTGCCTGTGGGGCATGCACAGGGTGGATGGGGGGCCTGCATGTATTTGGGGGGTGCGCGGGACGTTTTACACGTGATAGGCCTAGTGCGAACGGGGTACGTGTATTCTGAGGGTTGCGCGGGGAGTTTTACATGCGTTTTCTCTGCCGCGGGAGGGGTACGTTTATTCTGGGGGTGCGCGGTACGTTTTACACGCGATAGGCCTTGTGCGAGTGGGGTACGTGTATTCTGAGGGGTGTGCGGGGAGTTGTACACGCATTTTCGCTGCCGCGGGAGGGGTACGTGTATTCTGGGGGTGCTCAGGACATTTTGCACGCGATAGGCCTTGTGCGAGTGGGGTACGTGTATTCTGAGGGGTGCGCGGGGAGTTTCACATGCTTTTTCGCTGCCGTGGGAGGGGACGTGTATTCTGTGGGTGCGCGGGACATTTTACACGTGATAGGCCTAGTGCGAGTGGGGTACGTGTATTCTGAAGGGTGCGCGAGGAGTTTTACATGCGTTTTTGCTACCGCGGGAGGGGGACGTGTATTCTGGGGGTGTGCGGGACGTGTTACACGCGACAGGCCAAGTGCGAGCGGGGTACATGTATTGTGGGGGTGTGGTGAAGTATCACACGCGATAGGCCTAGTGTGAGCGGGGTACTTGTATTCTGAGGGGTCCACGGGGAGTTTCACATGCGTTTTCGCTGCCGCGGGAGGGGTATGTGTATTCTGGGTGTGCGCGGGACGTTTTACACGCGATAGGCCTAGTGCGAGCGGGGTACCTGTATTCTGAGGGGTGCGCAGGTAGTTTTACATGCGTTTTTGCTGCCGCGGGAGGGGTACGTGTATTCTGGGGGTGCAGGGGTACGTTTTACACATGATAGGCCTTGTGCGAGCGGGGCAAGTGTATTCTGAGGGGTGCATGGGGAGTTTTACACACGTTTTTGCTGCTGTGGGAGGGGTACGTGTATTCCTGGGGTGCCCCAATGCAAATTGGCAGTGTGTGTCCTCCCAGGTGTGCCCTCTCCCCGCCTCCCCATGCCCTGCAGGCAGCCCACAACACAGGGGAGTACCCTGCACCCCTGGCCATGCCCCGCAGGCAGCCCATCCACCCTGGCCATGCATCCCAGCCAGCCCACATGTCACCATGCACAAGTGAGCACCGACCCATGTCCCCCTGCACTCCCACCCACCCGTGACAGGCACCTGCCAGCAGGCCCCGACTCATTTCCCTGCACCCACTCACCCACCCAGCAGTGACAGGCACCTGCCAGCAGGCCCCGATCATGTCCCCCCACCCACTCACCCACCCAGCAGTGACAGGCACCTGCCAGCAGGCCTGACTCATTTCCCCCCACCACTCACCCACCAACCAAGCAGTGAAAGGCACCTGCCAGCAGGCCCCGCTCATGTCCCCCCACCCACTCACCCATCCAGCAGTGACAGGCACCTGCCAGCAGGCCCCGATCATGTCCCCCCACCCACTCACCCACCCAGCAGTGACAGGCACCTGCCAGCAGGCCTGACTCATTTCCCCCCACCACTCACCCACCAACCAAGCAGTGAAAGGCACCTGCCAGCAGGCCCCGCTCATGTCCCCCCACCCACTCACCCATCCAGCAGTGACAGGCACCTGCCAGCAGGCCCCGACCCATGTCCCTGCACCCCCACCCACCCAGCAGTGACAGGCACCTGCCAGCAGGCCCTGCTCATGTCTCCCCACCAACTCACCCACCCAGCAGTGACACACACCTGACAGCAGGCCCAAACTCATATCCCCCCACCCACTCACCCACCCAGCAGTGACAGGCACCTGCCAGCAGGCCCCGACTCATGTCCCCCCACCCACTCACCCACCCAGCAGTGACAGGCACCTGCCAGCAGGCCCCGACTCATGTCCCCCCACCCACTCACCCACTCAGCAGTGACAGGCACCTGCCAGCAGGCCCCGACTGATGTCCCTGCACCACCACCCACCCAGCAGTGACAGGCACCTGCCAGCAGGCCCCGACTCATGTCCCTGCACCCGGAGTGACAGGCACCTGACAGCAGGCCCCGACTCATGTCCCCCCACCCACCCACCCAGCAGTGACAGGCACCTGCCAGCAGGCCCCGACTCCTGTCCCCCCCCAACACATCATGACGATCCACTATCATGGGCCTCATGGCCACCCAAATCACACCCCATTCCACCCCAGTCCAAACACACAACCAGGTATTACATCCACCCCACATTGAAATCCCCATCACATGATACATCCCAAATGGCAAGTATGCACATCAAAACATTTCCGTCACACACACAATGGGTGCATGTGATAGAGAAAACACACGTGACATGCATGAAACCAAAGAGAGAATACCACACATTGAAGTATGAAATAAAAATGTATTAAACACAAAAGCAAGGGAATGAAATGAAACATAGAATACTGTAAATAATGAAGAAAAAGCTGCATGTCCAAAATATAAAATAAAAATGTGTGAAAGCAGAATCCAAATCAATCCAAAAGCACATGGGTCCAAAGTGTCTGTCCGTCAAAACAAATCCAAAGTGAAAAAACAAGACAAAACCATTGATCCATGGAACAAAACAAAAAAAAAGAAGTGAAATCCAGTGTTGAACTATATACAAAGTACAAATCCAGGGTCCATGAGCCCAACCATTGAAAGGGAACCTACAAAAAATCCTACCTAATGAACAACTATATACAAATCGGTGGGGCATTATCCAAGCTCCCAAAATAAATAAAAACAGAAAGGAAACCTAACACTAACTAACTATATACAATGGCGGTGGGCAAGTCCTACGGCTCACTCTTTGATGTCCCGGGCCAGGGCATCATCGAACTCCATGTCGAATTCCCAGAGGCGGGCCTCTCCCCTGGCCCCGAGGTTTCGCAGGGATGCAGTCATGGCCTGTTCCAACTCCCTGTGAGTTGCCTCGAAGCACTCAGCCCACCTCAACGCCCTGCGCATGGAGAACTCCGCCCTGACCATGGTGAGCCGTGCCTCTTCCGCCTGCTGCCGCTCTGCATCTATCCGCTGGCCCACCCGCTGCCACACGGAAGACACTCCCATTCCAGGGTCCTCCTGCCCTCCGGCCTATGCCTGCCC
This sequence comes from Ambystoma mexicanum, assembly GCF_040938575.1. NCBI lineage: Eukaryota > Metazoa > Chordata > Amphibia > Caudata > Ambystomatidae > Ambystoma > Ambystoma mexicanum. The sequence continues at coordinate 162,215,655 of NC_090936.1, read as the reverse complement.
CACTGATGTAGATGGCCCCGAGCCATCATCGCTCCTACCTTGAGCCTGCTGCTGCGGTCCATGTGCCCTGCCCGATGATGCCGGCACGTCCTCCATCTGCTGGTCTCCAGTTGGTGGGGTGTCCACCCCTGCTGGACCTCCGATTCCCAACTGTGGCAGGGATGTGATCTCCACCAAGCTGGCTGCGTTGGTCGGGCCAGGTCCACAGGGGGCCCTGGTGGAATCTGGGCCGGAAGACGGCAGGGAGAACGACTGGCGCATAGTCTCCACAGAGGAGGAGAGGGCCGCCAGAGTGCTCGACACATGTAGGAACCCTCTGACCAGGGCCCCTCTCAACTGTGCCACGTTGCCACGCAGCTCTTCGTGATGGCGTGCGTGGTCCCCCCAGGAAGCACGCACGTCATCACAGATGACACACGTGCGCAATGCGACACCAATCAGGACGGACCCCATACGGTCATGGGTCTCCTCGTCCGCAGGTTCGTGGAGTGCCAGATGACGTGGGCCTCCCCCCTACCTGCGGACGGGCCTGGGACAGGGCATCCCTGCTGGTGCATGGCGGTGCAGTCACAGGGTCAGGGACAGTGACATGCACAGGCCCCTCCGCGGTGACCTGTGCTGCCTCCTCCCCTGGATTGCACCACTTGCACCAGTGGTACCACCCCCACCAGGCCCCATGTGCGGCTCAGTAGCAGCCTCCTCCTCCTCTGTGTAGACCACCAACCTGGATGGCTGCGCACCGTCTTTCACCATCGCAAGCCCCTATGGGGGCTCACCCGGCCCTTCCGCTGCAGCTGTAGTGGCAGACGCGGCACCAGTCCCCTCGCTCCCGGATGATGGTAATTCCTGGGAGGGAGGCTGGGCCTTGCGTCGCCAGCCGGTGGAGGCATCCCAGCCGCTTTGCTCCACAGCGCCGTCTCCGCCCTCTTCTTCACTCAACACTGTGTAGAGGGAGACATAGAACACAAGCATCAGGGTACTGTACAATAGTCTCCTAGACAGGAAGCAATAGCACATGAGTGGCACTGTCAAACGTCACTTCCATCCTGTCCCTCCACAACACATGGTTCAATGCAGGCAATACACATGCAGAAACAGGCACGGCGCATGCAATCAACATTAGCATCCATGTACAAGGGCCTCTATTGACATAAATGTTGTCTTCAAACTCACATGCATCATGGGTCATACTGATCCCATGCACACACATCACAGGAGGGGCATGCATCTGGCCTCGTACACCACAGACACAGTGGATACAAGGATGACTAGACTGCATCAGTGAATCAACACATCGTCACGGACATGTGTCATGCATCCATGGCGTTTAAAAGTCACACACACGCTACTCAGACACACAGACATGTACACCATACATGTCCATGACAGCAGCACCCATCTCTCACACCCCATCCATGTCCAAGAACAGAGACAGGCATGCATTCATGTGTGCATTCCGCATGCTGCTCCCCATGTTGCATTGGAACACATGCACCATCCATGTGGTTCATGCATGACTGGTCTCACATGCAGCACCATGATGTCCCTGCACACACACATCCATACATGGCCTATGTCACACATACAGGGAAGTAGCTGACTACCAGCACACTTCAACATGCTCTGTTTCACACAGCAATGCATGGCCACTTACCGCTCGACTCCAGATGGGTCTGCCTCTGAAGGATCTGGACGTGGAGCGCTGGGCTAATGCGTTCCAGGACCCTCATCTGGATGTTGGTCAGGCAGACCCGGCACCCCTCTGCATCCTCTGCCTTCAAGAGGCGCCGGACCTTGCTGAGGGTCCTGGACCTGAAGTCCTCCCAGCGCTTCCGGACATGTTTTATGTCACGGGTTGCCACCCCCTCCACATTGATGGTAACCACTCCGTCCTCCCAGATCCTCTCCCGTCCTTCCTTGTCGGTGCGCAATGGTGTGAAGAGGGAATCATATTGCCCCAGAACTTGCTCCACCAGGATACCAACTTCCTTATCGCTGAAGCTGGTAGCCCTCTGTCTCTCTGGCTGGGGGTCGCCAGTGGTCTCGGATGGTGTTTGCCCCGACATGGCGACCCCCGAGGCAGGAGTGGGTGGGCAACTGGGTCCTGGGGCTGGGCTGTGGAGCGATGGTATACCAGTCGGGAGTCTTCTGTTCCAGCAGGGGTGGACACAGCAACTGGACCCCTCCAGATGGCTGACGTGCAGGCACCAAATACCAGGGCACGTTGGCAGCAGGCAGGCAGGCAGCAGCAGATGGCAGATGGGAGCGTGCTCGGGATCTGGGGGGCAGGAAAATGGCCTTCTGGGCAGGAGCATGGTCTCTGTGTGTTGTCGCGTGGCCAGCTTGATACGGAGTGATTTGGCATGTGAAAAAACTGCACGTCAGCGTGTAATTTGAGGAAAGGCCCTTAGCGCATAAGAGCATCTGTAATGTTACGCGCACAGGCGTTTCCCTCGTGACGGGTGCATAGTGATTCAGCATGTGAAATACCAGCACGTCCGCGTGTTAATGCGGGTAATCCGAGGAAAGGGCCTAAGCGCGTAAGTGACGTGATGCGCGCTGGCGTTTCCCTCAGCGCGGGTTAAAGGTGAGCGGGGCCAGCAGTTCGCTGTGCGTGCCTTTCGTGGAGACCGACGTGTGTGTTGCTACTTTGTGTTGTATCGCGCGCCATCACAACTTCACAGCAGATCAAGGACGTATCTCTTCTTTTGGCGGGTGTATTTGCTACACGTGTTTTTCATTATCACGTTAGTCTGATGGTGAGTCGCGCATGCTATTTATCCCACTGCGGGTGCCCCTGTGTATCGCGTACCCATTTTCGAGGTCATAGTAGCCTGCGTGTCCCACACGTACGTGTTTTCCATGTCCCTGGTTGCCACCGCGTACTGCGGGAGGTTAATTCCACACACGTGGGCTACCAGGGATTGCGTGCACGGTTTTACTGCAGTTTTGGGGTACCTGAGTGTTGCGTGAACCGTCACTTCATCACCGGGGTCACATACAGCCGTGCAGGTGCAGGGGTGCTGTTAACATCTTATATCCCACCCCCTTCACCCCAATTGCCCAGGACAATTGTCGTGTACACCTCCCATTGGCACTACTCCATCTGTGCCGGCACTACTCCATCTGTGCCATGGCTGGGAGGCCACAAAAGGTGAGGGGCGCCTCAACTGGGCGTACTCCATGTGGCGGGCGTGGTCAGGGACGTGGCTGGGGTGACCAGGGAATAGGGGGACTCCAGGTTGTCCAGGGTGGCTGCAGAGGGGGAAGAGGCAGGGGTGCAGCAGCTCGGCACAATGTTGTGCCACCTGTTGGTGCAGTCATGCCACCAACCCCTGTGGCTCCAGGAGATGCTGTTCATGCATCTGACACTGGCGTCCATGTGACCCGGCAGTCTGTTTCATCGACTGCCACGGGCCCAACGGTAGTGGTAGCTGCAGGTGCAGCTGTGGACAACACCACCCAGGCTCAGAGTCTGCCAGCACAGGCTGTGTTGGCACTTGAAGAATCCATGGCAGAATCCCAGGTGGTCAGGAGGCACACCGTAGGTGCACGCAGGGCTGTCCTGACCAAGGAACATGTCCCTGGGGCAGCAATGTCATCTGCTGCCCCAACCAGCCGGGTGTTGGCAAGTGCAGGGACAGATGCAGCCGACAACACCCCGGTTGTGAGTCTGCCAACCAGGACAGTCCCGGTCAATGACCCTGGCACAGCGGATGTTGCTGCGCAGGGTCCATTCCAGGGCACCCAGCAGCCACTGACGCAAGTCAGGGCCTCACTCCATGTTCCACCTGCCACTCCCTCGGCTCATTCCACCAGCGCCACTGCCCATATTGATCAGGGCGGCATTTGCCAGCCAGGGTCCGTACCAGCGTCCAAGAGGAGGAAGGTTGCACCTCCAGTACAGGCTGGGACCCCAGACACAGCTACGGCCTCCGGCACGTTGAGGAAGAAGCCTTTCTGCAAGCAGGAACTGGACGTCCTCGTGGGCTACGTGCGGGACCCCAACCGTGACATGCTAGTGGGGCTGAATTGTCAAACTACGGCTGCCCATCGTGATACCCACTGGAAGCAAGTTGCGGAACATGTGAGTGCATTCGGCCATGAGGTGCGCACGGCGCAAGGGTGCAAAAAGCGTTGGAATGACCTCAAACGCAGCGCTAAGGCGAAGCATGCCTCAAATTACAACATGACTCTGGTGACTGGCGGTGGGCCAGCACCTGAGGAGGAAGACCTCACTCCGCACGAGTCACTCGTTGCGGAGTTCATACCACCAGAATTTGTCAAAAGTGTGGGAGAGATGTATTGTCAGGAATAAGGGCCTGTGGTGCAGGAGGAAGCAGGTACGGCATATCTAAAAACTACAATTCCCAGCAGGCATGGGGAAATGTGTAGTTCCTTGGGCCTGTCGGTACTCAGCTCCCGGCACTTTGCAATTAGGGATTGGGCTCTTAACGGCCGCCCGCCCGTGCTCATGTGCTGTTGATTAATGTTGGAGAGCATGGGCGGCGGCGGCGACGGCGGCAGGAGCGAAGCAGGAACGCTGAAGGTGTAAGCGAGTGGCGGGAAGGAATCACGCCGGTTATGTCGCAAGGCATCTTTATATCCCGGGGTGCGGCGGCACACGCTCCTTAATCTGCTCCAGAGCTGCAGGTCCGGGTCAGCCGCAGTAGGCTCCCGGACCATCAGTTAAGTGTTTCTATGTTTGTTCACTTGGCCGGTTTATGGCATTAACATGGAGTAATCAAAAGCTTCAAGTATTTATGTCCGGACGTCTCAGGAAAACGTCCGGACCAAAAGTTAAGTGCAGGCACATAAATCCTTGGTTTTTGGGCAAGATAAATGTCAGTTTGGTAGCCGGCACATTGCTTCCTCACGTTCTAAGCACCAGGGAAAATTCAACTCTTCTAATCTGCATTTCCAGTATTAAGTTTTTTCTATGTGCAGTGTATTATGTTAATTCATGTTTTGTGAGGCATGTGAACGTCTCAATGTTCTCTGTTCATTATCAGTGTATTATGGTTCTAAGTCATTTCTAGTTAAAGCGCCTTTCTATGTGCATTATGTTGTGCTAATCCATGTTTGCTCACGATTTGTGTAGGGTGGCGTGTTATGTGTTAATTAATTACTGAAGATAGAGTCAGGTCAGGTTGCAGGAGTATTAAGCTATCTAGTCAGGAATTGTAGGGGTCTTTTGTCTTTTTATGTCTTGTTGTCTTCCCTTCCTTCCCTTTATTGGTCCATCCCCTTTCCCTAACTCCTTCTTCCCCCCATTGGCTGCCACGTGGCTACCTGTAATTCGAACATCCAGGCGCCCGTGCAAACCACGGTGGGAGGGGTCGATCCATTCGGCTTCTGTGGTTCGGGAGAGGGGATTGAAATCCTCCTCCCTTAAGTTCAGTTGTGACAGAATCAACAGCCCCCGATTTCGGGATTACTGAACCACCCAGGCCAAATGGATAACCCTCCCTCGTTAGCGGAAGTGCTAAAGGCACTTCAGGAGATTCAGGTGGAATTGATACATATCAGACAGGAATCTAGTGCTCTGAAGAATCAAGTACAAGGATTGGTAGCACAAGGGACTCCTTTGGAGGAAGCAGGGTCTTCTACCAGTAGAGCAGGAACAAGAACGCCCACTCTGGTGGTTCAAGCTCCCAGTAGTGTACCATTGGCTGCGCCTGAAAGATTTTCTGGGGATCCAAAAAAATACATGACATTCTTGACCCAGTGTAGGTTACATTTCCTGTGTAAACCATCGGCCTTTGAGACTATTCAAGCAAGAACTGCCTTTGTGATTTCATATCTAACAGGAGATGCGGCCGCTTGGGCAATGCCATTGGTACAGAAAGATGATCCATTATTGTATAATTGGGATAATTTTCTGGCAGAATTTGGTCGATTATTTGACCGAAGGGAAGTGTCATTGGCACAAGACAAGGAGTTATTGGCACTAAAACAGGATACCAGGGATTTGGTTTCTTATGTGACACACTTCAATAGACTGGTAATTGAAACAGATTGGCCAGAAAATAAACAGACAGTTTTATTCTATCATGGATTGAAAGAAGAATTAAAAGACGCTATGGCACAGGTGGAGCCTCAGCCCAACACATGTACAGCTATGATTGATTTGGCATTAAGGTTGGACCATAGGATTAATGAACGAAAAGGAGATAGGAAAAAACCAGAGGTTTGTACGATTGGATAGAGGAAGGGTGAACAGAAACGGTGAAGGGGAACCTATGCAGATTGGAGGGGTGAGGGGACCTTTATCGGCTATAGAAAAGGAGCAGAGGAAGGTTAATAATTTGTGTTTGTACTGTGGTCAACCTGGACATTATTTTCGTACTTGTCCAAATACCCCCAAGAAGATAGTTGGTGGATATAAGAGCAAAAGCGAGTTGGGAAAAGGATTGGGCCGGCCTTAGGGGGAACACAGGTGTCAGGCTCAGTGGTTGAAAAGTTCCCCACTTGGGTAGCAAATACTTCACGAAAAGGTAATTCTCATTTGTATATCTTGGTAACTTTATTTTTTGCTTGTACAAAACAGATGGTGTCAGCCATGATCGATTCAGGGGCAACTGGAAACTTTATTGACATTGATTTGGCCAAAAGACTGGGGTTACCATTGTGAGAAAAGACTCAGGTGGAAGGGGTGCAGTCGATGGATGGGTCGCCTTTAATTTCAGGACCCATTTGTCAACAAACTCAACCCATAGAAATGAGGTGTCAGTCTGAACATGTGGAGGACATTGTACTGGATCTAATTGCAGCTCCCCAATTTGGTCTTATTTTAGGAATTCCTTGGTTGACTCAGCATAATCCAAGAATTGATTGGGTAGTGTCATGATCTCTGCTTCCAAAAGATCAGGTCTTGCCCGACTCCCTGGGAAGCAGACCCAAAACCCCGGTTCCGAGTGCCAGCCAGTCCCAATTGGGACCTTTTGGACCTTGTCCTGGCGCCAGTGGCACCAGGCTCATAAAAATGCCCAGTCCCAGCGCTGGAAGCGCCGGGCTCATAATGCTTGGGTGGACTTACCTGCAGCAGACCATGCTGCTTACTTACCTGCCAGTTGAGCCCCTGATCCTGTTCTGTTTGGGACTACTTTTCCTGTTGGGTGGGGCAGGAGCCACTCCCTAGGTTCAGAACACTGGAACTCTTCTGGAAAGCAGGAACTCTTTTCTCACCTAGGCGAGGCTGTGGAAGGAGACACCTAAGCACTACAGGAGGCTATTTAAACCACACCCGATGGATGAATCTTGCTTTGCGTTATTCTGCATTCTCTGCAGCAGAACGCTCATCGTGTCTTCTGCTTCTGATCCTGGGCCTAAGGGAACAAAGGCTTACCATCCTGGAATCCAGTCTTCAGCAGCACCTGTAAAGACAAAGAAAGAACAGGTTAGCACTACGGTCTTCAGTGGCAGCGCTTCTCTTACCTGGTCCATCGGCTGTCACCAACGCCTCGCGCTGCATTCCGGCATCTGAAAGACAAAGGCTTACCTACTCTTCGCATGCTCCGGAGGTCTTCGCACTGCATTCCGGCATCTGAAAGACAAAAGCTTACCAGCTCTTCGCACGCTCCGGAGGACTTCGGCGCTGCATCTCGCATCTGAAAGACAAAAGAAGGTGCGTTTAAAGACATTGGGCAACTTTATTACTCACATGCCATTACTCCTTCCCACGCCGAATCCAGTGGGTATTCCAGCACCCTTCAGCTTCTCTAAAGCTCCGAACTTGTACCTGCAAGATAAAAGGGACAGTTAGTGCGCATCGTGAAGCAGGCTACAAGCGCTTACTTACGTGCTTCCAGGCGCTTCTATTCCTCACGCGGGTTCGATCCTCAACTCTCATCAGCCCGCCATCCGCCATCGCCGGAACCCTGCAAAACAAGAGATATCATTACAAAAGACTTTTAAGACATTTGAAGTGCCCAGAACTTACCGTTCGTGCAGTTAACGACGGACAGCAGTCCTCTGAGGTCAAGAGGCATGCACCCTTATCCAGTGAAGAAACTGGTTACGGCACCCTGCCCCGAGGCAGATGGAGAACTCGGCGTTCACTTACCTAAGGTGAGGGCGTTAACCTTTGGGGTTCTACAGGAGAAGAGAAAGGGAGGAGGAGAGAGGCACCCAATAACCCCAGTTCATTAATCCCATATTTTCTATCTGCAGACATCTTACTCTTCGAGTCAGACATACAGTGCACAGAGGTCCAGCCCAAAGAGCCAACCGTGTGTTACACATCACCTTTGAAGATATGGCATTCACCCAGTCAAGACCGGCCCCTCTGCGGGAATCAGGTGAGCGTTACAGAACGCAAAGCCGACCGCAAAACTCCCACCCAGGCGCTATGGAAACCTCGGATACCGACCAGCTAGCCCAGTTACTTGGGGAACTAAGAGCAGAAGTGCATGCAGCCCGTCAGGAAACGAATGCTCTAAGAAGGGAACTGATTATTTCCAAGGAGCGAACAGACGATCTCGCTAGACAATTGCTACAGTCACAAGCCGGACAAACTCCGTTACCCGCATCAGGGGCAAATCTTCCTTCAACATCCTCTACGAGCCCAGTGCAGATCAACCTACCTGGGAATGTACCTCTGGCTCCGCCCGAACGATTTTCTGGTGACCCAAAGAGGTTTGCAGTATTTATTAATCAGTGCCGGTTGCACTTCTTATGCCGGCCAGCAGCCTTTCCAACTGATCAAGCTAAGGTAGCTTTCGTGCTTTCGTACCTTAGTGGCAATGCGGCAGACTGGTCGATCCCTCTAGTTAATCAAGATGATCCGGTTCGCCATGATTTTCAAGCTTTTAAGCTCAGTATGGAAAAACTGTTTGCAAGACATTCACAGGGGCAGGCCTTGGACAATGAGCTCCTTTCATTGCGACAGGGTAATCAAGACCTTTTGGCTTATATTGCATCTTTCAACAGACTGATAGTGGAAACTCGATGGCCTGAGGACAAAAGGATTACGCTGTTTTATAGAGGTCTACGTGGAGAGCTCAAAGATGTGTTAGCCCAAGTAGTGAATCCCCCGCAAGACTGTTCGGACTATATTGACTTAGTCGTTCAAATTGACCACAGACTGCAGAACAGGAAGGCTGATCGTTCCAAGTTTGATGCTCGAGTATTTTCCAAACCACCAACTCCTACCAAAGGAGTAGACTCCGGGGAACCCATGCAAATAGGTGGCCTAAAAGGACCACTAACACAAAAGGAGCGGGAAAGGAGAAAACAGCTGCAATTATGCCTCTATTGCGGAAACTCGGGGCACTTTCTTCGAGACTGTCCGGTGAAACCAGCCAAGAAGGCAGTAGGAGCTGCATTTACCAGGGTCACAAACGCTGAGCAGGGAAACGGCCTCGCCCGACAAGAATAGAGGTCCTCTTGCCGAGCGTTAAAACCAGTTCCGTGACCTCGCATTTCGTGATACCTATGGTCCTCATTAGCCCTGAACATCCGGATCCATTACATGCGATTGAAGCTTACGTCGACAGCGGTGCCATCGGCAATTATGTGGATCATGAAATGGTTTTGAGGATGAATCTGACTCTTTGTCCAAAGGCTGTAAAGGACGTCATTACTACGGTGGATGGTACGGAGATAGCCTCCGGACCAGTAACGCATGCCACCCAAGAAGCGACGCTAGTAAGTCAAGATGGACACCAGGAGAAGATCGTGTTCGATGTGATCAAGGCCCCTCAGTTCCAGATTATTCTAGGAATTCCTTGGTTAGAGAAGCACAATCCTCAGATCGATTGGCGGGCAAGAACGGTTCAGTTTCCAGAATGTGTCTCTACTTGTCACCCTCGACCTGGTGTTGCACTGGCAGCAATTTCCTCGGAGGCTCCCCAGTTACCTCCTGAATACCTAGAATTCCAAGATGTTTTCCGGAAGGATCAGGCTAACTCTCTACCTCCTCATAGGTCTTATGACTGCCAGATAGACCTGATACCTGGATCTACTCCTCCTTGTAGTAGAATTGATGCCCTCACCGAGCCTGAGAATCTTCACCTCCGACAATACCTGGATCAATACCTAGCGAATGGGTTTATTCGTCCTTCCAAGTCCCCTGCTTCCTCAGCTTTGTTCTTCGTTCCCAAAAAAGAAGGGGACCTTAGAACTTGTATAGATTATCGCGCCCTGAACCAGATCACCGTTAAGAATAGATATCCGTTACCTTTGATCCCTGAACTCCTGGACCAAGTCAGAAAAGCATGCATATATACAAAGCTGGATCTTAGAGGAGCCTACCACTTGGTACGAGTAAAAGAGGGCGATGAATGGAAGACGGCCTTCCGCACCAAGTATGGGCTATTTGAATATCAGGTCATGCCCTTCGGACTTTGCAATGCCCCGGCCGCCTTTCAATATTTTATGAACGATGTCCTCAGAGAGCTCATAGATGTGTGTGTTGTTGTTTACATTGACGACATCCTCGTTTATTCTTCATCGGAAACTGAACATCGGAAACATGTGAAAATGGTCCTCGAGAGATTGCGTCAACACAAACTTTTCGCTAAGTTGGAAAAATGTGTTTTCAACGTGACTGAAGTTGAATTCTTGGGATTCATATTATCACCTAGCGGAGTGCGTATGGATTCAAAGAAGGTCGATGCAATTCTCAAATGGCCATCGCCATCCTCCGTAAAAGGTGTTCAAAGCATGTTAGGCTTCGCTAAATTTTACCGCAGGTTTATCCCCGAATCCTCTCGAATAGTCCAGCCCATCACCGCCTTGTTAAAGAAAAACAAACGTTTTGAATGGTCTACCGAGGCGGAACAAGCTTTCCAGAATTTGAAGACTAGATTTATCTCTGCACCGATCTTAAAACATCCTCGCCCAGAACTCCCCTACATCGTTGAAACTGATGCTTCGAGCCTTGCCATGGGGGCAGTTCTATCACAAAAGGACCCAGTAACCAATCAGTTGCATCCCGTGGCATTTTGGTCCCGCAAATTCTCGCCTCCTGAAATCAATTACACTATTACTGATAAGGAACTTCTAGCTATCGAGTCCGCCTTTAAGGCCTGGCGGCATTATCTTCTGGGGGCCCGACACACCGTTACTGTGATTACAGATCACTGAAACCTGCAATATTTGAAAACCGTAAAAGCTCAATCCTCTAGGCAACTCCGTTGGGCACTATTCTTTGCCGAGTTTGACTTCATAATTACCTATCGACCTGGTACAAAAAACGGTAAAGCTGATGCCCTTTCTCGGATGGGAGTGGAAGAACATTTGATCAATCCTAAACCTGTACCTATCATTCCCGAACAAAGAATACTAGGTGTAATCGCCACACAATCCATAGAGGAAGTTAAGGAAAAAGCCAGGCTACTGGTAACTCCAGCAGACATACAGAATTGGCATCTGCAGGGAAAGGACTTTACGGTGAAGGACAACCTATTATATTTCCAAGAACGGTTATACCTGCCCAGCACAGATTTACAGAAAAAGGTAATCTCTTGTTATCACGATTCTTTAATGGAAGGACATCCCGGTATGACCAAGACCTCGGAAAAGATCAAGCGCTACTTCTGGTGGCCGTCTTGGAAAAAAGATATCAGAGACTTTATAATGTCCTGTGGAGTATGCGCCCAAAACAAGAGTCAAAAGGAAAAACCAGCCGGCCTCTTACGCCCTATTGACATCCCACCTTGCCCTTGGCATACGCTTTCTATGGACTTCATCACCGATCTACCTCCATGCTCCGGATACAATACGATCCTAGTAATCGTGGACCTATTCTCCAAGATGGCACATTTCATTCCACTCAAAGGCTTACCAACAGCAGCAACTCTGGCCCGAGAATTTCTCGAAAACATCGTCCGACTGCACGGTTTTCCTTCAGTTCTCATTTCGGATCGAGGTAGTCAATTTATTTCTCATTTTTGGCGAAGTTGCTGTCGGTCGGCTCAAATTGATGTGAGACTTTCCACCAGCCACCACCCTCAAACCGACGGACAAACCGAGAGGACCAATCAAACTCTGGAACAGTATTTGCGCTGCATGCTACAACAAACTGAAAAAACTTGGAAAGATATCCTTTGGATAGCCGAATACGCCTACAATAACTCTGTCCACTCGGGAACTGGGAAGACCCCGTTTTTTTTTTTATACGGTAGTCACCCTCGAACCTTGGAGTTGGATCCATTCCAAGATCTTGGAACACCAGCAGTAGACCACCTGCATTCTACAATCACCCAAGCCTTTAAGGAAGCCGTTTCTCACCTTCAAAGGGCTAAAGAACAATACAAGAAAGGAGCAGACCAACATCGGAAGGAAGCCCCCCAATATCAAGTAGGAGATCAAGTCTGGTTATCCACCAAATATCTACCTCTAAAAGGACCACGCACATTCAACCCAAGATACCTTGGTCCCTATTCCATCACTACCATAGTAAATCCAGTAGCGGTCAAGTTGGACTTGCCCCGTCACATGAAGATACATCCGGTCTTCCACGTCTCTCTATTAAAACCCGTGCAACCTCAAACCCGACTAACTAAATTTCCAAAACCTATTCTAGTTGATGGAGAACTCGAGTTTGAAGTCAAAAGCATCCTGGATTCCAAGATCTCCAAATCTAAACTATTTTACCTGATTGACTGGAAAGGCTACGGTCCCCAAGAAAGATCCTGGGAACCTGCAGAATATGTCCACGCCCCTCGTCTAATCAAAAGATTTCATCAAACATTTCCTAACAAGCCCAAACCCCCGGAGAAGCCCGGTTTGGGAGGGGCCTTGAGGGGGGGTGCTGTCATGATCTCTGCTTCCAAAAGATCAGGACTTGCCCGACTCCCTGGGAAGCAGACCCATAACCCCGGTTCCGAGTGCCAGCCAGTCCCAATTGGGACCTTTTGGACCTTGTCCTGGCGCCAGTGGCACCAGGCTCATAAAAATGCCCAGTCCCAGCGCTGGAAGCGGCGGGGTCATAATGCTTGGGTGGACTTACCTGCAGCAGACCATGCTGCTTACTTACCTGCCAGTTGAGCCCCTGATCCTGTTCTGTTTGGGACTACTTTTCCTGTTGGGTGGGGCAGGAGCCACTCCCTAGGTTCAGAACACTGGAACTCTTCTGGAAAGCAGGAACTCTTTTCTCACCTAGGCGAGGCTGTGGAAGGAGACACCTAAGCACTACAGGAGGCTATTTAAACCACACCCGATGGATGAATCTTGCTTTGCGTTATTCTGCATTCTCTGCAGCAGAACGCTCATCGTGTCTTCTGCTTCTGATCCTGGGCCTAAGGGAACAAAGGCTTACCATCCTGGAATCCAGTCTTCAGCAGCACCTGTAAAGACAAAGAAAGAACAGGTTAGCACTACGGTCTTCAGTGGCAGCGCTTCTCTTACCTGGTCCATCGGCTGTCACCAACGCCTCGCGCTGCATTCCGGCATCTGAAAGACAAAGGCTTACCTACTCTTCGCATGCTCCGGAGGTCTTCGCACTGCATTCCGGCATCTGAAAGATAAAAGCTTACCAGCTCTTCGCACGCTCCGGAGGACTTCGGCGCTGCATCTCGCATCTGAAAGACAAAAGAAGGTGCGTTTAAAGACATTGGGCAACTTTATTACTCACGTGCCATTACTCCTTCCCACGCCGAATCCAGTGGGTATTCCAGCACCCTTCAGCTTCTCTAAAGCTCTGAACTTGTACCTGCAAGATAAAAGGGACAGTTAGTGTGCATCGTGAAGCAGGCTACAAGCGCTTACTTACGTGCTTCCAGGCGCTTCTATTCCTCACGCGGGTTCGATCCTCAACTCTCATCAGCCCGCCATCCGCCATCGCCGGAACCCTGCAAAACAAGAGATATCATTACAAAAGACTTTTAAGACATTTGAAGTGCCCAGAACTTACCGTTCGTGCAGTTAACGACGGACAGCAGTCCTCTGAGGTCAAGAGGCCTGCACCCTTATCCAGTGAAGAAACTGGTTACTGCACCCTGCCCCGAGGCAGATGGAGAGCTCGGCGTTCACTTACCTAAGGTGAGGGCGTTAACCTTTGGGGTTCTACAGGAGAAGAGAAAGGGAGGAGGAGAGAGGCACCCAATAACCCCAGTTCATTAATCCCATATTTTCTATCTGCAGACATCTTACTCTTCGAGTCAGACATACAGTGCACAGAAGTCCAGCCCAAAGAGCCAACCGTGTGTTACACATCACCTTTGAAGATACGGCATTCACCCAGTCAAGACCGGCGCCTCTGCGGGAATCAGGTGAGCGTTACAGGTAGCTAGAGAGATTTGTTTTGAGAATCCAGAATGCATTGGTCACATTGAGGAGGAGGTGAGTCCTGCATTGTTTTTGGCAGATCAGCCACGGGCAGTGCAAGTGGTGGGGGCTGTGGGGTTACAGGTTCCGGCTCAATATCAAGAGTTTGCAAATGTGTTTGACAAAGGAGGAGCGGAACAATTGCCTCCCCATAGACCATATGACTGTGTTATAGAGTTAGAACCCGGGGCTAAACTGCCATGTAGCAGAATCTATGCATTAACAGAAACCAAAAACCAACATCTGAGAGAGTATTTGGATGATATGTTAAAGAAAGGATTAATTCGACATTCCACATCACCAGTCTCATCTCCATTGTTTAGTGTGCTTAAAAAAGAAGGTACGTTGAGGACATGTATTGATTATCGTGCCTTCAACAAAGTGACAGTAAAAAACAGATATCCACTCCCTTTAATTTCTGGATTGCTGGATCAAGTGAAAACAGCAGTGGTATACACAAAACTTGATTTACGTGGAGCTTATCATTTGATTCGTGTCAAAAAAGGTGAGGAGTGGAAGACTGCATTTAGAACTAAGTTTGGACTGTTTGAATATTTGGTTATGCCTTTTGGTTTGTGTAATGCTCCTGCGGCATTTCAATTTTTTATGCAGGAGGTTTTGAGTGAGTTTTTGGACATTTTTGTTATTGTATATATTGATGACATTCTAATTTATTCTAATTCACAACAACAGCATGTGAACCATGTAAGGGCAGTGTTAAAGAAATTGCAAGAACATCAGTTATATGTGAAATTGGAAAAATGTTCCTTTCATGTGAAAAGAGTGGAGTTTTTGGGTTTCATTTTGACCCCGGAAGGGATAATTATGGACAAAAGCAAGGTGCAAGCAGTCCTGGACTGGCCAAAACCCCAGTGTGTCAAAGATATTCAATCTTTTTTGGGTTCGCCAATTTCTATAGACAATTCATTACTAATTTTTCTCAGATTGTGGCACCGATAACAAGGTTATTAAGAAAAGCAACAAGTTTTTGTTGGGATGTGGGGGCGGAGAAGGCTTTTCAAGAACTAAAAATGGCATTTACCACAGCTCCAGTATTACGACATCCAGATTTGGATAGGATGTTTCAAGTAGAAACTGATGCGTCCAATGTGGCCATAGGAGCAGTATTATCTCAGAAGGATCTAGAAGGGAGTTGGCATCCAGCAGCCTATTATTCACGAAAGCTCACTCAATGTGAACAAAATTATTCCATCACTGATAAAGAATTGTTAGCTATCAGGGCAGCTTTCTTGGAATGGAGACATTATTTACTGGGGGCTAAACATCAGGTGGTGGTAGTGACAGGCCACAAAAACCTACAGTACTTTAAGACGGCTCACACATTGAGTCCTAGACAATTACGGTGGTCTCAATTTTTCAACGAATTTGATTTTGTGGTGACCTTCCGTCCGGGAAAAAGAAATGGAAAAGCAGATGCATTATCACGCCAAAAAAACATGGACAACATGGTAGCGGAAACTAAATCTATAATTCCGGCAGAGAAGGTGGTAGGAGCCGTAGTCTCTAAGTTGATGAAGCAGGTGAAACAGGCAATGAGGAATCAAAAGAATCAGAGTTGGGGAGTGAATAACCCTTTGGAAACATTTAAAGAGAATCTCCCTTATTATGATGGCAGATTATATTTGCCCACTTTGGAACTCCAAACGAAGGCTATGCATTGGTGCCATAATTCCCCTCTGGCTGGACATGCAGGGAGTAAAAAGACACAGACTTTAGTGGAAAGATACTTTTGGTGGCCCAATATGAAACAAGAGAAAATCAAGTACGTGCAGGAATGTGAAACATGCGTACGAAGTAAAGCTGATCACACCAAGAAGTCAGGGTTACTTAAACCTTTGCCCACTCCCACCAAAATATGGACACACATATCAATGGACTTTATCATAGACTTACCACCGGATGATCAGTATGATACAATTTGGGTGGTAGTAGATTACTTGTCTAAACAGGCTCACTTTGTGCCTTGTAGAGGCATTCCAGGAGCAGGTGAATTGGCAGAATTGTTTTTGCAACATGTGGTTCGCCTGCACGGACTACCACGTACTATTGTGTCTGATAGGGGACCGCAGTTTACATCAAGGTTTTGGCGCGCTTTCTGTCAGATGTTAGGAATCAATTGTGCCCTTTCTACTAGTTACCATCCCCAGACCGATGGGAAAACTGAAAGAGTTAACCAGACGCTGGAGCAATATTTGCGCTGTTATTTACATGAAGGAATGGAGTCGTGGGTTCAAGCCTTATGGTTAGCGGAATTCACTTATAATAACGCAGAACATGCTTCCTGGGAATGGCTCCCAATGATTGCTTGTATGGGCAGGTACAGGAAATGTTACCAGAACAGCTACCAAATGTTGAGAATTTTCCAACACTCCAAAACAGAAAACAATTGCTTCTAACCATCAGACAGAAGGCGCGAGATAATTTGGAATATGCAAAAAACTCAATATAAGTTGTACGCAGACAGAAAGAGAAGGGAGGCTCCGCAGTACAAGGTGGGGGATAAGGTATGGCTATCCACACGCAATTTGCCTTTAATTGGATCTCAAAAATTTGCTCCCAAATTTATTGGACCCTATGAAATAGTAAAAATTGTGTCAGAAGCTGCTGTGAAACTGTGTTTGCCTAAATCTCTGAGAATCCTCCCGGTATTCCATGTGTGTCTGCTTAAACCCGCAGCGCCTGGAACACGCGTGCAGAGACCTCCAGCTATCCACAAAGAGGGTCATGCGGAATATGAAGTAAAGCAGATCTTGGACTCAAAAAGGAGGAGACAAGTGTTATGGTATTTGATCCGGTGGGCTGGTTATGGACTGGAAGATTGCTCCTGGGAACCTGCTAGTGCAGTGCATGCACCTCGTCTGGTAAGAATGTTTCATGCAAAGTACCCGGAAAAGGCAGGTCCTGGGAGGAGCCCTGGAAGAGGAGGTAATGTCAGGAATAAGGGCCTGTGGTGCAGGAGGAAGCAGGTACGGCATATCTAAAAACTACAATTCCCAGCAGGCATGGGGAAATGTGTAGTTCCTTGGGCCTGTCGGTACTCAGCTGCCGGCACTTTGCAATTAGGGATTGGGCTCTTAACGGCCGCCCGCCCGTGCTCATGTGCTGTTGATTAATGTTGGAGAGCATGGGCGGCGGCGGCGACGGCGGCAGGAGCGAAGCAGGAACGCTGAAGGTGAAGCGAGTGGCGGGAAGGAATCACGCCGGTTATGTCGCAAGGCATCTTCATATCCCAGGGTGCGGCGGCACACGCTCCTTAATCTGCTCCAGAATTACAGGTCTGGGTCAGCCGCAGTAGGCTCCCGGACCATCAGTTAAGTGTTTCTATGTTTGTTCACTTGGCCGGTTTACGGCATTAACATGGAGTAATCAAAAGCTTCAAGTATTTATGTCCGGACGTCTCAGGAAAACGTCTGGACCAAAAGTTAAGTGCAGGCACATAAATCCTTGGTTTTTGGGCAAGATAAATGCCAGTTTGGTAGCCGGCACATTGCTTCCTCACGTTCTGAGCACCAGGGAAAATTCAACTCTTCTAATCCGCATTTCCAGTATTAAGTTTTTTCTATGTGCAGTGTATTATGTTAATTCATGTTTTGTGAGGCATGTGAACGTCTCAATGTTCTCTGTTCATTATCAGTGTATTATGGTTCTAAGTCATTTCTAGTTAAAGCGCCTTTCTATGTGCATTATGTTGTGCTAATCCATGTTTGCTCACGATTTGTGTAGGGTGGCGTGTTATGTGTTAATTAATTACTGAAGATAGAGTCAGGTCAGGTTGCAGGAGTATTAAGCTATCTAGTCAGGAATTGTAGGGGTCTTTTGTCGTTTTATGTCTTGTTGTCTTCCCTTCCTTCCCTTTATTGGTCCATCCCCTTTCCCTAACTCCTTCTTCCCCCCATTGGCTGCCACGTGGCTACCTGTAATTCGAACATCCAGGCGCCCGTGCCAACCACGGTGGGAGGGGTCGATCCATTCGGCTTCTGTGGTTCGGGAGAGGGGATTGAAATCCTCCTCCCTTAAATTCAGTTGTGACAGAATCAACAGCCCCCAATTTCGGGATTACTGAACCACGCAGGCCAAATGGATAACCCTCCCTCGTTAGCGGAAGTGCTAAAGGCACTTCAGGAGATTCAGGTGGAATTGATACATGTCAGACAGGAATCTAGTACTCTGAAGAATCAAGTACAAGGATTGGTAGCACAAGGGACTGCTTTGGAGGAAGTAGGGTCTTCTACCAGTAGAGCAGGAACAAGAACGCCCACTCTGGTGGTTCAAGCTCCCAGTAGTGTACCATTGGCTGCGCCTGAAAGATTTTCTGGGGATCCAAAAAAATACATGACGTTCTTGACCCAGTGTAGGTTACATTTCCTGTGTAAACCATTGGCCTTTGAGACTATTCAAGCAAGAACTGCCTTTGTGATTTCATATCTAACAGGAGATGCGGCCGCTTGGGCAATGCCATTGGTAAAGAAAGATGATCCATTATTGTATAATTGGGATAATTTTCTGGCAGAATTTGGTCGATTATTTGACCGAAGGGAAGTGTCATTGGCACAAGACAAGGAGTTATTGGCACTAAAACAGGGTACCAGGGATTTGGTTTCTTATGTGACACACTTCAATAGACTGGTAATTGAAACAGATTGGCCAGAAAAAAAAACAGACAGTTTTATTCTATCAGGGATTGAAAGAAGAATTAAAAGACGCTATGGCACAGGTGGAGCCTCAGCCCAACACATGTACAGCGATGATTGATTTGGCATTAAGGTTGGACCATAGGATGAATGAACGAAAAGGAGATAGGAAAAAACCAGAGGTGGTACCTTTTGTACGATTGGATAGAGGAAGGGTGAACAGAAACGGTGAAGGGGAACCTATGCAGATTGGAGGGGTGAGGGGACCTTTATCGGCTATAGAAAAGGAGCAGAGGAAGGTTAATAATTTGTGTTTGTACTGTGGTCAACCTGGACATTATTTTCGTACTTGTCCAAATACCCCCAAGAAGATAGTTGGTGGATATAAGAGCAAAAGCGAGTTGGGAAAAGGATTGGGCCGGCCTTAGGGGGAACACAGGTGTCAGGCTCAGTGGTTGAAAAGTTCCCCACTTGGGTAGCAAATACTTCACGAAAAGGTAATTCTCATTTGTATATCTTGGTAACTTTATTTTTTGCTTGTACAAAACAGATGGTGTCAGCCATGATAGATTCAGGGGCAACTGGAAACTTTATTGACATTGATTTGGCCAAAAGACTGGGGTTACCATTGCGAGAAAAGACTCAGGTGGAAGGGGTGCAGTCGATGGATGGGTCGCCTTTAATTTCAGGACCCATTTGTCAACAAACTCAACCCATAGAAATGAGGTGTCAGTCTGAACATGTGGAGGACATTGTACTGGATCTAATTGCAGCTCCCCAATTTGGTCTTATTTTAGGAATTCCTTGGTTGACTCAGCATAATCCAAGAATTGATTGGTTAGTGTCATGATCTCTGCTTCCAAAAGATCAGGACTTGCCCGACTCCCTGGGAAGCAGACCCATAACCCCGGTTCCGAGTGCCAGCCAGTCCCAATTGGGACCTTTTGGACCTTGTCCTGGCGCCAGTGGCACCAGGCTCATAAAAATGCCCAGTCCCAGCGCTGGAAGCGCCGGGCTCATAATGCTTGGGTGGACTTACCTGCAGCAGACCATGCTGCTTACTTACCTGCCAGTTGAGCCCCTGATCCTGTTCTGTTTGGGACTACTTTTCCTGTTGGGTGGGGCAGGAGCCACTCCCTAGGTTCAGAACACTGGAACTCTTCTGGAAAGCAGGAACTCTTTTCTCACCTAGGCGAGGCTGTGGAAGGAGACAACTAAGCACTACAGGAGGCTATTTAAACCACACCCGATGGATGAATCTTGCTTTGCGACATTCTGCATTCTCTGCAGCAGAACGCTCATCGTGTCTTCTGCTTCTGATCCTCGGCCTAAGGGAACAAAGGCTTACCATCCTGGAATCCAGTCTTCAGCAGCACCTGTAAAGACAAAGAAAGAACAGGTTAGCACTACGGTCTTCAGTGGCAGCGCTTCTCTTACCTGGTCCATCGGCTGTCACCAACGCCTCGCGCTGCATTCCGGCATCTGAAAGACAAAGGCTTACCTACTCTTCGCATGCTCCGGAGGTCTACGCACTGCATTCCGGCATCTGAAAGACAAAAGCTTACCAGCTCTTCGCACGCTCCGGAGGACTTCGGCGCTGCATCTCGCATTTGAAAGACAAAAGAAGGTGCGTTTAAAGACATTGGGCAACTTTATTACTCACGTGCCATTACTCCTTCCCACGCCGAATTCAGTGGGTATTCCAGCACCCTTCAGCTTCTCTAAAGCTCCGAACTTGTACCTGCAAGATAAAAGGGACAGTTAGTGCGCATCGTGAAGCAGGCTACAAGCGCTTACTTACGTGCTTCCAGGCGCTTCTATTCCTCACGTGGGTTCGCTCCTCAACTCTCATCAGCCCGCCATCCGCCATCGCCGGAACCCTGCAAAACAAGAGATATCATTACAAAAGACTTTTAAGACATTTGAAGTGCCCAGAACTTACCGTTCGTGCAGTTAACGACGGACAGCAGTCCTCTGAGGTCAAGAGGCCTGCACCCTTATCCAGTGAAGAAACTGGTTACGGCACCCTGCCCCGAGGCAGATGGAGAGCTCGGCGTTCACTTACCTAAGGTGAGGGCGTTAACCTTTGGGGTTCTACAGGAGAAGAGAAAGGGAGGAGGAGAGAGGCACCCAATAACCCCAGTTCATTAATCCCATATTTTCTATCTGCAGACATCTTACTCTTCGAGTCAGACATACAGTGCACAGAGGTCCAGCCCAAAGAGCCAACCGTGTGTTACACATCACCTTTGAAGATACGGCATTCACCCAGTCAAGACCGGCGCCTCTGCGGGAATCAGGTGAGCGTTACAGAACGCAAAGCCGACCGCAAAACTCCCACCCAGGCGCTATGGAAACCTCGGATACCGACCAGCTAGCCCAGTTACTTGGGGAACTAAGAGCAGAAGTGCATGCAGCCCGTCAGGAAACGAATGCTCTAAGAAGGGAACTGATTATTTCCAAGGAGCGAACAGACGATCTCGCTAGACTATTGCTACATTCACAAGCCGGACAAACTCCGTTACCCGCATCAGGGGCAAATCTTCCTTCAACATCCTCTACGAGCCCAGTGCAGATCAACCTACCTGGGAATGTACCTCTGGCTCCGCCCGAACGATTTTCTGGTGACCCAAAGAGGTTTGCAGTATTTATTAATCAGTGCCGGTTGCACTTCTTATGCCGGCCAGCAGCCTTTCCAACTGATCAATCTAAGGTAGCTTTCGTGCTTTCGTACTTTAGTGGCAATGCGGCAGACTGGTCGATCCCTCTAGTTAATCAAGATGATCCGGTTCTCCATGATTTTCAAGCTTTTCAGCTCAGTATGGAAAAACTGTTTGCAAGACATTCACAGGGGCAGGCCTTGGACAATGAGCTCCTTTCATTGTGACAGGGTAATCAAGACCTTTTGGCTTATATTGCGTCTTTCAACAGACTGATAGTGGAAACTCGATGGCCTGAGGACAAAAGGATTACGCTGTTTTATAGAGGTCTACGTGGAGAGCTCAAAGATGTGTTAGCCCAAGTAGTGAATCCCCCGCAAGACTGTTCGGACTATATTGACTTAGTCGTTCAAATTGACCACAGACTGCAGAACAGGAAGGCCGATCGTTCCAAGTTTGATGCTCGAGTATTTTCCAAACCACCAACTCCTACCAAAGGAGTAGACTCCGGGGAACCCATGCAAATAGGTGGCCTAAAAGGACCACTAACACAAAAGGAGCGGGAAAGGAGAAAACAGCTGCAATTATGCCTCTATTGCGGAAACTCGGGGCACTTTCTTCGAGACTGTCCGGTGAAACCAGCCAAGAAGGCAGTAGGAGCTGCAGTTACCAGGGTCACAAATGCTGAGCAGGGAAACAACCTCGCCCGACAAGAATAGAGGTCCTCTTGCCGAGCGTTAAAACCAGTTCTGTGACCTCGCATTTCGTGATACCTATGGTCCTCATTAGCCCTGAACATCCGGATCGATTACATGCGATTGAAGCTTACGTCGACAGCGGTGCCATCGGCAATTATGTGGATCATGAAATGGTTTTGAGGATGAATCTGACTCTTTGTCCAAAGGCTGTAAAGGACGTCATTACTACGGTGGATGGTAGGGAGATAGCCTCCGGACCAGTAACGCATACCACCCAAGAAGTGACGCTAGTAAGTCAAGATGGACACCAGGAGAAGATCGTGTTCGATGTGATCAAGGCCCCTCAGTTCCAGATTATTCTAGGAATTCCTTGGTTAGAGAAGCACAATCCTCAGATCGATTGGCGGGCAAGAACGGTTCAGTTTCCAGAATGTGTCTCTACTTGTCACCCTCGACCTGGTGTTGCACTGGCAGCAATTTCCTCGGAGGCTCCCCAGTTACCTCCTGAATACCTAGAATTCCAAGATGTTTTCCGGAAGGATCAGGCTAACTCTCTACCTCCTCATAGGTCTTATGACTGCCAGATAGACCTGATACCTGGATCTACTCCTCCTTGTAGTAGAATTTATGCCCTCACCGAGCCTGAGAATCTTCACCTCCGACAATACCTGGATCAATACCTAGCGAATGGGTTTATTCGTCCTTCCAAGTCCCCTGCTTCCTCAGCTTTGTTCTTCGTTCCAAAAAAAGAAGGGGACCTTAGAACATGTATAGATTATCGCGCCCTGAACCAGATCACCGTTAAGAATAGATATCCGTTACCTTTGATCCCTGAACTCCTGGACCAAGTCAGAAAAGCATGCATATATACAAAGCTGGATCTTAGAGGAGCCTACCACTTGGTACGAGTAAAAGAGGGCGATGAATGGAAGACGGCCTTCCGCACCAAGTATGGGCTATTTGAATATCAGGTCATGTCCTTCGGACTTTGCAATGCCCCGGCCGCCTTTCAATATTTTATGAACGATGTCCTCAGAGAGCTCATAGATGTGTGTGTTGTTGTTTACATTGACGACATCCTCGTTTATTCTTCATCGGAAACTGAACATCGGAAACATGTGAAAATGGTCCTCGAGAGATTGCGTCAACACAAACTTTTCGCTAAGTTGGAAAAATGTGTTTTCAACGTGACTGAAGTTGAATTCTTGGAATTCATATTATCACCTAGCGGAGTGCGTATGGATTCAAAGAAGGTCGATGCAATTCTCAAATGGCCATCGCCATCCTCCGTAAAAGGTGTTCAAAGCATGTTAGGCTTCGCTAACTTTTACCGCAGGTTTATCCCCGAATCCTCTCGAATAGTCCAGCCCATCACCGCCTTGTTAAAGAAAAACAAACATTTTGAATGGTCTACCGAGGCGGAACAAGCTTTCCAGAATTTGAAGACTAGATTTATCTCTGCACCGATCTTAAAACATCCTCACCCAGAACTCCCCTACATCGTTGAAACTGATGCTTCGAGCCTTGCCATGGGGGCAGTTCTATCACAAAAGGACCCAGTAACCAATCAGTTGCATCCCGTGGCATTTTGGTCCCGCAAATTCTCGCCTCCTGAAATCAATTACACTATTACTGATAAGGAACTTCTAGCTATCAAGTCTGCCTTTAAGGCTTGGCGGCATTATCTTCTGGGGGCCCGACACACCGTTACTGTGATTACAGATCACCGAAACCTGCAATATTTGAAAACCGCAAAAGCTCAATCCTCTAGGCAACTCCGTTGGGCACTATTCTTTGCCGAGTTTGACTTCATAATTACCTATCGTCCTGGTACAAAAAACGGTAAAGCTGATGCCCTTTCTCGGATGGGAGTGGAAGAACATTTGATCAATCCTAAACCTGTGCCTATCATTCCCGAACAAAGAATACTAGGTGTAATCGCCACACAATCCATAGAGGAAGTTAAGGAAAAAGCCAGGCTACTGGTAACTCCAGCAGACATACAGAATTGGCATCTGCAGGGAAAGGACTTTACGGTGAAGGACAACCTATTATATTTCCAAGAACGGTTATACCTGCCCAGCACAGATTTACAGAAAAAGGTAATCTCTTGTTATCACGATTCTTTAATGGAAGGACATCCCGGTATGACCAAGACCTCGGAAAAGATCAAGCGCTACTTCTGGTGGCCATCTTGGAAAAAAGATATCAGAGACTTTATAATGTCCTGTGGAGTATGCGCCCAAAACAAGAGTCAAAAGGAAAAACCAGCCGGCCTCTTACGCCCTATTGACATCCCACCTTGCCCTTGGCATACGCTTTCTATGGACTTCATCACCGATCTACCTCCATGCTCCGGATACAATACGATCCTAGTAATCGTGGACCTATTCTCCAAGATGGCGCATTTCATTCCACTCAAAGGCTTACCAACAGCAGCAACTCTGGCCCGAGAATTTCTCGAAAACATCGTCCGACTGCACGGTTTTCCTTCAGTTCTCATTTCGGATCGAGGTAGTCAATTTATTTCTCATTTTTGGCGAAGTTGCTGTCAGTCGGCTCAAATTGATGTGAGACTTTCCACCAGCCACCACCCTCAAACCGACGGACAAACTGAGAGGACCAATCAAACTCTGGAACAGTATTTGCGCTGCATGCTACAACAAACTGAAAAAACTTGGAAAGATATCCTTTGGATAGCCGAATATGCCTACAATAACTCTGTCCACTCAGGAACTGGGAAGACCCTGTTTTTTCTTTTATACGGTAGTCACCCTCGAACCTCGGAGTTGGATCCACTCCAAGATCTTGGAACACCAGCAGTAGACCACCTGCATTCTACAATCACCCAAGCCTTTAAGGAAGCCGTTTCTCACCTTCAAAGGGCTAAAGAACAATACAAGAAAGGAGCAGACCAACATCGGAAGGAAGCGCCCCAATATCAAGTAGGAGATCAAGTCTGGTTATCCACCAAATATCTACCTCTAAAAGGACCACGCACATTCAACCCAAGATACCTTGGTCCCTATTCCATCACTACCATAGTAAATCCAGTAGCGGTCAAGTTGGACTTTCCCCCTCACATGAAGATACATCCAGTCTTCCACGTCTCTCTATTAAAACCTGTGCAACCTCAAACCCGACTAACTAAATCTCCAAAACCTATTCTAGTTGATGGAGAACTCGAGTTTGAAGTCAAAAGCATCCTGGATTCCAAGATCTGCAAATCTAAACTATTTTACCTGATTGACTGGAAAGGCTACAGTCCCCAAGAAAGATCCTGGGAACCTGCAGAATATGTCCACGCCCCTCGTCTAATCAAAAGATTTCATCAAACATTTCCTAACAAGCCCAAACCCCCGGAGAAGCCCGGTTTGGGAGGGACCTTGAGGGGGGTGCTGTCATGATCTCTGCTTCCAAAAGATAAGGACTTGCCCGACTCCCTGGGAAGCAGACCCATAACCCCGGTTCCGAGTGCCAGCCAGTCCCAATTGGGACCTTTTGGACCTTGTCCTGGCGCCAGTGGCACCAGGCTCATAAAAATGCCCAGTCCCAGCGCTGGAAGCGCCGGGTCATAATGCTTGGGTGGACTTACCTGCAGCAGACCATGCTGCTTACTTACCTGCCAGTTGAGCCCCTGATCCTCTTCTGTTTGGGACTACTTTTCCTGTTGGGTGGGGCAGGAGCCACTCCCTAGGTTCAGAACACTGGAACTCTTCTGGAAAGCAGGAACTCTTTTCTCACCTAGGCGAGGCTGTGGAAGGAGACACCTAAGCACTACAGGAGGCTATTTAAACCACACCCGATGGATGAATCTTGCTTTGCGACATTCTGCATTCTCTGCAGCAGAACGCTCATCGTGTCTTCTGCTTCTGATCCTGGGCCTAAGGGAACAAAGGCTTACCATCCTGGAATCCAGTCTTCAGCAGCACCTGTAAAGACAAAGAAAGAACAGGTTAGCACTACGGTCTTCAGTGGCAGCGCTTCTCTTACCTGGTCCATCGGCTGTCACCAACGCATCGCGCTGCATTCCGGCATCTGAAAGACAAAGGCTTACCTACTCTTCGCATGCTCCGGAGGTCTACGCACTGCATTCCGGCATCTGAAAGACAAAAGCTTACCAGCTCTTCGCACGCTCCGGAGGACTTCGGCGCTGCATCTCGCATCTGAAAGACAAAAGAAGGTGCGTTTAAAGACATTGGGCAACTTTATTACTCACGTGCCATTACTCCTTCCCACGCCGAATTCAGTGGGTATTCCAGCACCCTTCAGCTTCTCTAAAGCTCCGAACTTGTACCTACAAGATAAAAGGGACAGTTAGTGCGCATCGTGAAGCAGGCTACAAGCGCTTACTTACGTGCTTCCAGGCGCTTCTATTCCTCACGTGGGTTCGATCCTCAACTCTCATCAGCCCACCATCCGCCATCGCCGGAACCCTGCAAAACAAGAGATATCATTACAAAAGACTTTTAAGACATTTGAAGTGCCCAGAACTTACCGTTCGTGCAGTTAACGACGGACAGCAGTCCTCTGAGGTCAAGAGGCCTGCACCCTTATCCAGTGAAGAAACTGGTTACGGCACCCTGCCCCGAGGCAGATGGAGAGCTCGGCGTTCACTTACCTAAGGTGAGGGCGTTAACCTTTGGGGTTCTACAGGAGAAGAGAAAGGGAGGAGGAGAGAGGCACCCAATAACCCCAGTTCATTAATCCCATATTTTCTATCTGCAGACATCTTACTCTTCGAGTCAGACATACAGTGCACAGAGGTCCAGCCCAAAGAGCCAACCGTGTGTTACACATCACCTTTGAAGATACGGCATTCACCCAGTCAAGACCGGCGCCTCTGCGGGAATCAGGTGAGCGTTACAGGTAGCTAGAGAGATTTTTTTTGAGAATCCAGAATGCATTGGTCACATTGAGGAGGAGGTGAGTCCTGCATTGTTTTGGCAGATCAGCCACGGGCAGTGCAAGTGGTGGGGGCTGTGGGGTTACAGGTTCCGGCTCAATATCAAGAGTTTGCAAATGTGTTTGACAAAGGAGGAGCGGAACAATTACCTCCCCATGGACCATATGACTGTGTTATAGAGTTAGAACCCGGGGCTAAACTGCCATGTAGCAGAATCTATGCATTAACAGAAACCAAAAACCAACATCTGAGAGAGTATTTGGATGATATGTTAAAGAAAGGATTAATTCAACATTCCACATCACCAGTCTCATCTCCATTGTTTAGTGTGCTTAAAAAAGAAGGTACGTTGAGGACATGTATTGATTATCATGCCTTGAACAAAGTGACAGTAAAAAACAGATATCCACTCCCTTTAATTTCTGGATTGCTGGATCAAGTGAAAACAGCAGTGGTATACACAAAACTTGATTTACGTGGAGCTTATCATTTGATTCGTGTCAAAAAAGGTGATGAGTGGAAGACTGCATTTAGAACTAAGTTTGGACTGTTTGAATATTTGGTTATGCCTTTTGGTTTGTGTAATGCTCCTGCGGCATTTCAATTTTTTATGCAGGAGGTTTTGAGTGAGTTTTTGGACATTTTTGTTATTGTATATATATATATTGATGACATTCTAATTTATTCTAATTCACAACAACAGCATGTGAACCATGTAAGGGCAGTGTTAAAGAAATTGCAAGAACATCAGTTATATGTGAAATTGGAAAAATGTTCCTTTCATGTGAAAAGAGTGGAGTTTTTGGGTTTCATTTTGACCCCGGAAGGGATAATTATGGACAAAAGCAAGGTGCAAGCAGTCCTGGACTGGCCAAAACCCCAGTGTGTCAAAGATATTCAATCTTTTTTGGGGTTCGCCAATTTCTATAGACGATTCATTACTAATTTTTCTCAGATTGTGGCACCAATAACAAGGTTATTAAGAAAAGCAACAAGTTTTTGTTGGGATGTGGGGGCGGAGAAGGCTTTTCAAGAACTAAAAATGGCATTTACCACAGCTCCAGTATTACGACATCCAGATTTGGATAGGATGTTTCAAGTAGAAACTGATGCGTCCAATGTGGCCATAGGAGCAGTATTATCTCAGAAGGATCTAGAAGGGAGTTGGCATCCAGCAGCCTATTATTCACGAAAGCTCACTCAATGTGAACAAAATTATTCCATCACTGATAAAGAATTGTTAGCTATCAGGGCAGCTTTCTTGGAATGGAGACATTATTTACTGGGGGCTAAACATCAGGTGGTGGTAGTGACAGGCCACAAAAACCTACAGTACTTTAAGACGGCTCACACATTGAGTCCTAGACAATTACGGTGGTCTCAATTTTTCAACAAATTTGATTTTGTGGTGACCTTCCGTCCGGGAAAAAGAAATGGAAAAGCAGATGCATTATCACGCCAAAAAAACATGGACAACATGTTAGCGGAAACTAAATCTATAATTCCGGCAGAGAAGGTGGTAGGAGCCGTAGTCTCTAAGTTGATGAAGCAGGTGAAACAGGCAATGAGGAATCAAAAGAATCAGAGTTGGGGAGTGAATAACCCTTTGGAAACATTTAAAGAGAATCTCCCTTATTATGATGGCAGATTATATTTGCCCACTTTGGAACTCCAAACGAAGGCTATGCATTGGTGCCATAATTCCCCTCTGGCTGGACATGCAGGGAGTAAAAAGACACAGACTTTAGTGGAAAGATACTTTTGGTGGCCCAATATGAAACAAGAGAAAATCAAGTACGTGCAGGAATGTGAAACATGCGTACGAAGTAAAGCTGATCACACCAAGAAGTCAGGGTTACTTAAACCTTTGCCCACTCCCACCAAAATATGGACACACATATCAATGGACTTTATCATAGACTTACCACCGGATGATCAGTATGATACAATTTGGGTGGTAGTAGATTACTTGTCTAAACAGGCTCACTTTGTGCCTTGTAGAGGCATTCCAGGAGCAGGTGAATTGGCAGAATTGTTTTTGCAACATGTGGTTCGCCTGCACGGACTACCACGTACTATTGTGTCTGATAGGGGACCGCAGTTTACATCAAGGTTTTGGCGCGCTTTCTGTCAGATGTTAGGAATCAATTGTGCCCTTTCTACTAGTTACCATCCCCAGACCGATGGGCAAACTGAAAGAGTTAACCAGACGCTGGAGCAATATTTGCGCTGTTATTTACATGAAGGAATGGAGTCGTGGATTCAAGCCTTATGGTTAGCGGAATTCACTTATAATAACGCAGAACATGCTTCCTGGGAATGGCTCCCAATGAGTGCTTGTATGGGCAGGTACAGGAAATGTTACCAGAACAGCTACCAAATGTTGAGAGTTTTCCAACACTCCAAAACAGAAAACAATTGCTTCTAACCATCAGACAGAAGGCGCGAGATAATTTGGAATATGCAAAAACTCAATATAAGTTGTACGCAGACAGAAAGAGAAGGGAGGCTCCGCAGTACAAGGTGGGGGATAAGGTATGGCTATCCACACGCAATTTGCCTTTAATTGGATCTCAAAAATTTGCTCCCAAATTTATTGGACCCTATGAAATAGTAAAAATTGTGTCAGAAGCTGCCGTGAAACTGTGTTTGCCTAAATCTCTGAGAATCCTCCCGGTATTCCATGTGTGTCTGCTTAAACCCACAGCGCCTGGAAAACGCGTGCAGAGACCTCCAGCTATCCACAAAGAGGGTCATGCGGAATATGAAGTAAAGCAGATCTTGGACTCAAAAAGGAGGAGACAAGTGTTATGGTATTTGATCCGGTGGGCTGGTAATGGACTGGAAGATTGCTCCTGGGAACCTGCTAGTGCAGTGCATGCACCTCGTCTGGTAAGAATGTTTCATGCAAAGTACCCGGAAAAGGCAGGTCCTGGGAGGAGCCCTGGAAGGGGAGGTAATGTCAGGAATAAGGGCCTGTGGTGCAGGAGGAAGCAGGTACGGCATATCTAAAAACTACAATTCCCAGCAGGCATGGGGAAATGTGTAGTTCCTTGGGCCTGTCGGTACTCAGCTGCCGGCACTTTGCAATTAGGGATTGGGCTCTTAACGGCCGCCCGCCCGTGCTCATGTGCTGTTGATTAATGTTGGAGAGCATGGGCGGCGGCGGCGACGGCGGCAGGAGCGAAGCAGGAACGCTGAAGGTGAAGCGAGTGGCGGGAAGGAATCACGCCAGTTATGTCGCAAGGCATCTTTATATCCCAGGGTGCGGCGGCACACGCTCCTTAATCTGCTCCAGAGCTACAGGTCCGGGTCAGCCGCAGTAGGCTCCCGGACCATCAGTTAAGTGTTTCTATGTTTGTTCACTTGGCCGGTTTACAGCATTAACATGGAGTAATCAAAAGCTTCAAGTATTTATGTCCGGTCGTCTCAGGAAAACGTCTGGACCAAAAGTTAAGTGCAGGCACATAAATCCTTGGTATTTGGGCAAGATAAATGCCAGTTTGGTAGCCGGCACATTGCTTCCTCACGTTCTGAGCACCAGGGAAAATTCAACTCTTCTAATCCGCATTTCCAGTATTAAGTTTTTTCTATGTGCAGTGTATTATGTTAATTCATGTTTTGTGAGGCATGTGAACGTCTCAATGTTCTCTGTTCATTATCAGTGTATTATGGTTCTAAGTCATTTCTAGTTAAAGCGCCTTTCTATGTGCATTATGTTGTGCTAATCCATGTTTGCTCACGATTTGTGTAGGGTGGCGTGTTATGTGTTAATTCATTACTGAAGATAGAGTCAGGTCAGGTTGCAGGAGTATTAAGCTATCTAGTCAGGAATTGTAGGGGTCTTTTGTTGTTTTATGTCTTGTTGTCTTCCCTTTATTGGTCCATCCCCTTTCCCTAACTCCTTCTTCCCCCCATTGGCTGCCACGCGGCTACCTGTAATTCGAACATCCAGGCGCCCGTGCCAACCACGGTGGGAGGGGTCGATCCATTCGGCTTCTGTGGTTCGGGAGAGGGGATTGAAATCCTCCTCCCTTAAGTTCAGTTGTGACATGCATGACTTTGATGCCCAGTCCAGTGAGTGTTGTTGCATGTTTGTCGAGGCCATGTGTGTTTTACTTGTGTGATGTGTTGTGCATGAATGGCACTACATGTCATGTGTACATGGTTCTCATGTGCAAGTCATGCAATGCTTCACTGATGCATGCCTGCTGTGCAGGATGGTGGACATGTAGAGCAGACAGGGACTTTGCTCATAACCACACTTGCACCCTACTCACATGCTAGTCACCTGGATGCCCCTCTGGTCCATGTTCCAGCTCACTGGCCCTTCTGCATGTAGCCTGGGTTGTCCTTCCTCTGAGCACTGGGACTATGTCATTGCATGACTGACGTGCATGTGTCCTCTGCCTGCATGCGGGTACTCCACGTAGGCATGCTCCCTTGCCCCTCCACCCCCCCTGCACCCCAATGTCACCATTGCACTGGTGTGCATCATTTTGCTGTGATGCAATGCCCTGTTCAAGCCTCCTGTGTACATGCAAACTTCGTCCAGCCAACCGGCCAGACACATGCAGTGGGGTACATCCTCTGTCCTTCATGCAGGCTGTCTCACTTGGAGTGTGCAGATGGCAGATGCTCCGCAGGGACATGAGTGCCCATTCATGCTCCATGTGCATTCCATGCATGCCCCTATGTGTCCTTGACTGGACGATCATTGTAGTACGGTCCAGGGTGACCTATATTTCATGGCATTTCATCAGCATTCCCATGCCCACTCTGGCTCAGTCCTGCGTCCCACACATGTTCAGGGTGTGACAGTCTGTGTGGGGTACATGCCTCACCCTGTTTCAGGCCCACTGACTCTGTCCAACTGGTGTAGTGTCTTCTGCACACATGGGTGTACTACTGAGGGTTGATCATGTGTCCTGCTCACTGTCCCATCATCATCTGCTGTGTTGTCAGTTGACTCAGATGATGCAGTTGATGCTAGTCAACACTGTCTACCAATACACAGGTCTCTGGTCATCCTTTTGATACCATGCAAGCCATCCCTGCATTTCCACTTAGGGGGAGGGGTGGTTTGCATGTAGCCATGCAACCCATTGCATGCACATTGCACATGATGCCTGAACTTGCCCTTGCACTGCCTTCACATATATTGATGCACATCATGATGCACTTGTTCATGTAGATAGTGGGTGAAGTACACATTTACTGCACTGCATAAACCCCCTTCTGAGCTGTGTTACACCGTTCTAAATGCCTACTCACTGATGCCATGTCAATGTGACCTTGAATGCATGGCAGGTTCTCAGTTGTGTCTGACATGTCTGCCTGATGTGTTGGCTGTCTGTGTGATGTCTATGTGTGTGTGTGTTATGTGCTTCTGACATGTGTACTGATGTTATTTTTCTCCACTTTTCAGATGATGACGCAATGGAGCCAGAGGATGGTGTTGTCATGCCAGGCACAGGGTTGTTATCACAACAGCAACCCGGCACAAGTGGGGGTGGTGGGGTGGTAGACCACGAGAACCCACATGTGTTAAAGACCATCTTGTCTATGGCTGGCAATGAGTCCAGCCCAGATGACCACTCTGACGTCCATGTTGAGTTGGATGTGCATCAGGTCCATTTGTCAGGGTTGAGTGATTCTGATGTGGATGCTCCTCTGTCCGTGACACCTGCACTGAGTGGCCAGACGGCGATGGGACCTCCGCCTGTGGTGGATCGGGACACAGAGTCACCCTTCACACCAGTCACTGATGTGCCTGGGATATCACGTCGACGGGGGAATGTAGTCCTGCAGCTGCGGGCTTTGCCGACCCGACAAGGACGACCAGTCCTTGGGACCCGCAGGTGTCAAGCCCAGCAACGCGGTGGCCGCGCGCCACTGAGGTATACTGAGTGGGAGCAAGACATGACTGCCAATTCAGAACGGCAGGGGGCAGCAATGGAAAACATCGCTGTGAGCATGGAGCGTGTAGCCCAATCCGTGCTCCCCACTGCTTGGCAGGTGCTTCTCCAGCAGCGGGCGGCACAGTCCATGGCCCGCTCGCTCAGGCTGGGCATGGCGGCCTCAGGCAGGGCACGCCAGGCTGAAATGTCTTTGCATCAAGCAATTGCTGCTCACGCAGAGGCACACATGGAGGCCCTGAGGGCTGAGTATGAGTCCCTCAGATCCACTCTGGGTGTCCTCTTGATGTCCCAGAGGGTGCGGTCAGAGGAGAGGTTTGAGCAGCTTGAGCGTACCATCTCGGCTGAGCTCCGTGCTTGCCGGGAGGTGCATCAGTTGTCCAGCTAGGCCACGCAGGAAGAACTCTGTGTTACACGTGTTACCTTGCAAGAGGAAGCACGTGTCGCACGGGAGGTTCTGCATGCTGACCTACGTGTAATCGCCACACAGAACCAGGCTCACTCACTTGCTGCTGACGAGGGGCAAGCTGCGCCTAGGCGTGGCCGGGCTCCTGTGCCACGTCAACCTTTTGAGGAAGAGGCTGACTCGGACGACTAGATATCTCCCACACAGGTCAGGCTGTGCAGGCGTTGAGCCCATGGAGGTTTTTTTTGTCTCAACATCATCACATGTGGGTGTTGAGGTGCACCCTGTACCTCCCCCCTCCTGGGTGCCCCCCCGGTCGTATGTGGCCATTTTTGATTTTTGATTTTAGTTTAGTTAGTTAATATTGACTATTTGATAGTTATTTTAATTAGGTTAGGTAGGTTATTCATTGTTAGTTTAATTAGTTAATATAGTTTAATATTGTTTGTCTATTGTGCATTCATGTGACAGTGTGGTGCTTTGTGGCTTTT
Source organism: Ambystoma mexicanum (assembly GCF_040938575.1). Classification (NCBI taxonomy): domain Eukaryota; kingdom Metazoa; phylum Chordata; class Amphibia; order Caudata; family Ambystomatidae; genus Ambystoma; species Ambystoma mexicanum. Next base: position 162,181,653 of record NC_090936.1, on the reverse strand, counting down.
GAAAGCATCCACTGTCTGTTCCAACTGGGCCCTTCAAGCTTGTCTCGTGTATGTGTTTGCAGCTTGGGGTCCTGACTCACATAGGCCACTCCTGATTCCCTCATCCAGGGGCTTGCTAGGATGGTTCAGTGTAACAAACATTTACACAAGGGCTTTGGACCTTCGTCATAACTGTGGCCTGTCTGCTGCTGTACTACTTGTGTTAACACCCCTAGTGGGGATTTGTAGCGTTTTATCCACCCCATGTCTGTAATCAATTTGGGTGAGTACGTGATTGATGTCTCCATTAATTGATGTGGATTGTGATGTATGTTATTTTCTTGCCTGTATATGTGCTTGATGCCCTTCATGCTGTAGACAGTAGCCTGCACCCTTGGCCTGTCAAAGACACACTGATGGTGGGAGGAGTTTGGATGTAGGTCTGTAACCTGGCCCAGTGACAACCAGCATGAATACACACACAGGGAACTTTCGAGCCTCATTAATATCTTTTATGCCCTTTCTGCAGGAAAATGAGCCTCCACACTACCTTTGCCAGCAGACACAGGGACAAGTAATCCTGATGACTGGCCACGTTCGGTGGTGCAGACGTGTGCATGTGTGCGCAAGCAGAAGCACAGGGCTTATGCTCAGATGTCCGACAGAAGCAGACCTGTTTCCAGGAGCTCCAGGCAAGGTGAGCAGTACAAGGGCCCACACTGCAGCCTACCTTCCACCAGGCCACTTGCACATGCATGCCAAGTAGCACCAGTGCTGGGGAGCTTTGCCAGGCATTGTTGAAGAAGCGCACAGTACAGCTGACATGCATTGCGGGCCAAATGCAAAGTGGCTTTACAAGTTGTCAGGGGCACACACAGGGGCCATCGAACATATCCTCGAGTACCCCCTGCTCCATTGAAGCAGAGTTATTAGGGCAGTAGTGTTCCAAGCCAGAAACTGATGCAGCACACAGGGACACCCTGCGAGGCACAGACTCATGTGCAGTGCATATCATTTGCATGTGCAAATTGACACCTGCACTACCTATTGAAATCTGTGGCTGCCAGTACACAACTTGTACTGAAGTTGCACCTCGCTATACGCGTGTAGCAGCTCACCCAGGCACCATTGTATCATGTGTGATTCTTGACACATTGGTCTTCCATTTCCCTCGCGCCCACATGCATTACTGCATTGACAGTGTATGAACCATGAGGGGGCCAAGCTAACGTATGGGTACAAAGCAGCAGACAGGAGTGTTTGTGGAGGAGTCACTTACTTTGGGGCATGGATGGTGTTGTGTGTGTGTGTTGTTAACACACATTCAGATTAGTAACTCACGCTCTCTTTGTAGTATTGAACTGCTCCTGTTACCAGTCCTGAGAGTGCACAAGCAGGAGGCCAGCACTCAGCCCAGAGATAAGTCTCTCATTGACTTGCTTTTGACTCATTTGGTACATGTGCATGATGAACATGTTTTCTCAGATTGAGTATGTGCTATTGGGAATTGTATTTTGACTACTTTCCCTTGCCAAACCGACTCCCCTCTCCTGCCCCTCTTTCCGGTTATCCTGCATACCAATGCCTGTCCAAACAACATATTCCTGACCCTCCTTCCCCGCCGGGGTCTCAGAGGCCTGTGTAAGTTTGACCTTGCAGGCGCACAGACCACGGAGGGGGTGGTTGGTTTGTGCCACTCCTGAGCCTGGACACCAGAGCTGTGACACTACCCATCAGTTGTTGCATCCACATTGTATGATATGTACCGTAAATGGTACCCATCATGTAGGACCATTGTTCAACTGTGTTACCTTGGTTGTTCTATCATTGTGCTTGTACATGTGCTTTGACATTTCCTGCTACTTCAAGTCATCTACTGGAGACTCTTCCTGGGTTTTTTGGTGCCTACAGGCTTTTTCCCTGGTTTGTGGGTTTGGCTCCTTGGAGTTCTCTGCAATTTGGTATTTTTACCAGTCAAGGTGGCCTCTGAGGGGGCTGAACCCTATTTACACGCAAGCTGGAACATGGAGACCAAGGGGTAGGGTGATCCTGTAGCCAGGTAGACTTGAAGGAAGAAGATATCTACTGGAAACATAAAATAATGAAACCAACGTGCTTTATTGACATGATAACACAATTGCTTGATGAAATCAAAGGAGCAAGCTGATTCATCAAACATTGTACTCTGTGGTGACCTAAACATTAGGTGCATAGAAGATAATACATCAGCGTACAAGAATGATTCAACCATAGCTAAGCAATGGTGCATAGAGATGGAATCATGCAAGATGCCCATGTTAAACGGAAACACACCAGGTGATATACCAGCTAAAATGACCTGGAGAAGAGACAATCAGAAATCCATTTTAGATTACTTTTTTGTATCTGAGACTTTGCACTGGCGAATAAAGACCCTGCAAATCCATGAAAATCAAGAAAATGATTAAAATTTGTTGTAATTAAGTCCGATTAATATAACTTCAGAACCTCAAGCCTACTGGAAACATAATGTTGTTACTGATTCCACAAGACTACGTTTGAAACTTGAGGATTCCAATGTAAAAGACATTACAGCATTGTATAAGCACGAAAAGGATGTGCTGAAATATGATCATATTCTCACTCAATTTAAGGAAAAAAACTATGGCCTTAAAAGAACAGGCTTTTTACCAAAACATACATTTGATTTAGAAATTCTAAAACAAAAACGTAAATGAGAAGTCAAATACGAGCTATGCAGACAACGAATACTCCTGAAACACAAAGTTAAAAAAAAACACATTAGGCAAACGTACAAAAATTGGTTAAAGTCCCACAAGTCGATCGTGAAGCAACGCGATGCCGAAATGATGCTATCAAAGCTCGCTAAAACAAACACCGAGACTTCTCGAGTGTCATCAACCAACATGGAACCTCGCAACAAGCCATCATGACAAATGCAGTAAAAGAAAAAGACTGGATAACTCACTATACCACCGTATACAGTAAAAAAGAAAATGCAAAAGAGCCAAAATTCCCAGCCGTAACATAGTGGGATCTAACCTTTGACCATGATGAGATCCTAACAATCATTAAAAATCTAAATCTCTCAAGAGCTCCGGGTCCCGATGGGTTGAGCAATTACATCTTAAAACAGAACCCCGAGGAATGGGCCAGTTTCTGTCATGTACTTTTCAACAAAATTGCAACATCATGCTATACCCCGAAGTCCTGGAAAAGTGCTATTGTAGTCCCTATCTTCAAAAAGGGAGATAGAAGCAACCCGAAGGACTAACGTCCAATAGCACTTTTAGACGTCTTGGGAAAGGTCTATGCTACAATGTCAACACGTAAATTAAATCAATGGATCCACACTGTAAACCAAATGGACCCAAGACAGACAGGATTCGTGAAAGGAGTTGGATGTGCCTTGAATTTGCTAATTGTAAACATTCTAAAAATGGAAATAATAATATCGGGCAAAAAAATATACATTGCTGTCATAGATTTTGCACATGCTTTTGATAGCATTGCTTGAGAAAAGGTATGGGCCAAGCTTCACTCTTGGAATTGTCCCATAAGTCTCCTATTAGCAATACGAGAACTGCACACTGAAACTAATATACAGATTAGACTTGACAGAGCTGGTAAATTATCGGATGCCATACCTACCCATTGTGGAGTGAACCAGGGGTGCCCACTGGCATCCATAATTTTCAATCTATTTCTTTCTGACATAGATATCACTCTTGATCAGATTCAGTCATTTCCACCGAAAATAAATGGTGATCAAATAAGCCGTCTTCTCTATGCAGATGATTTAATTTCACTAGATCTTGCTCCTATAGGCCTTCAAAGAAAACTAAATGCCCTAGAGAGATATGTTCAAACCAATGGACTTAAACGACAATCAACACGACAAAATCTGAAATCCTCGTGCTAGAAAATCTTAGAGGCAAAAATAGAGGTCGAGTAAGTAAATTCCGCTGGTCACTAGAAAAGACGTTCCTTCAAAAGACACCATCAACAAAATACTTAGGAATGATCATCAATTCAAGCGTTAATGACGCACCTTGGGTTGCCAGTGTTAAATCTAAATGTCAACAATTGACAAACCAAGCATGTATCATCCACAAAAAATATGGACAATATTCACTCCTCCCAGCCTTGGCGTTTTACAAACAAAAAGCAGCTCCAGCACTTATATATGGAGCGTAATGTGCACTTGGTGCCCCGTATCAGCTGTGGAACTCTCTCGAAAATATCTTTTGGACTAAGGTCCTACACCTACCCCAAGGAACTCTGACGGCATGCATCAGATATGAACTAGGCCTTATATCAATTCACGCCAGAATCTGTTGGAACACGCTAAATCTGTATTCCAAAATGACCAACATAAACTCCCCTGTCCAATTTGAGATTTTACAAAACACGGCAAGGAACAAAATGTGTTAACATCTTGGGTAGAGAGTTGCAAGATGATCTAGAAGAATATAGAGACCGATATTGAAACCCTACATACCAACCCAAATCTGGTGAAAAAACGCCTATGGAGAAGTGACTGGATCGTAACAGAAGATAAAAGGAGAACTCACAAATTGATGGAAAATGTACCTCATGAAAAACGAGCATACAACGAGATTCCAAATGATCTAAAACTATTTCCAGAGGCTCGGCGGCGAGATTTGTATTTTAAATTTAAACTGAATCTACTTAAGACACTAGAGCAGAAAAAGCTTATGGCAGAAAAATAAAAACTTGACAAAGATCTGTAGATTCTGTGGACTATGCGAGGAGACCTTAAAACATCTTACCTTGCTATGCACAGCCCTCAGAAAGGAAAGAACAAGCTGTCTTGGAGACTTGATCACAAAAAGACCTTTTTTAAATGCTAATGATTGGTGGCAAATTTTGCTTGATGAGACAGAAAGAAAACTAACTTTTGCCCTTACCTTTTTTCTAGACATTTTGGAAGTGAAACTAAATAATTTTGAAAAAGAAATTGTCTAAGTAAAGGGACTAAAAACTGTTGAGTAAAAATGCAACAATTTGCTGAATGGAAACTTCATGTTATGTTGATTAGATTATGAGGATGTAATCATATTTTAAAGGTTTGTAATAAACCATATAAAATAAAAGAAAAGAAATAAAAAACGGAAGAAGGCTACATACCCCACACAAAGTTGTTTAGAAGGTCACGGTGATGTGTAAATGAGGGAGGGCCTTTTGTGGTTGGACAGTTGGCTTGGGCTACAGTGTTTTGGGCACTCTGACATTGTAATTGTGTGGTACTATGTACACAATGTGTTGTGCTGGTCAATGCCTGTTCCTGTGTTGTCTTTACTTTTCAGGTGTCAGGGGATTGGTGTGGTTTGACATGCTGGGGTGTACACATGGGCAATGTTCACATGTGATGTGTACAGGACACTGAGGGTCACTTTATTTCACATGCATATATTGAGTGCATGTCCCTAATGACACACACAGTTGCACAATGATCCACCACATGTACAACCATCCTTCCATGGCCACAGGTGCACACAGATTGCATTCTCGGGCCTGCTGTGTCCCTGCAGCACATGATCTATTACCATGTGGGTATCCTGTACATGCGTCATTTGGTTATTGATTTGATTTGTCATTTTCATGTGATGCTCAAGGTGAATCTGCAACACAATGGCTGCTCAATGTGCTGTGTGCTGAGCAGTGTGTTGCAGGAGACACACACAGCACACGGGTTCGGGAGTAGGGATTTTGCCATGCCCAATGTGCATGTGAACAGGCATTCAGAGTTGTGTTCATGCTACGACTGGTGGAAAGCATTTGTGTCTGACTTTGTATGTGTGGGAGGTTGTTGGTCAGTCATTTCATCTGATTCCATGTCAGGCATCATTGTCTCGTGCCAGTTTTCATTTATGACATGTCACTTCGTATCCTTTTAGTCATGTGTTGGCCTTTTGCTATTGTATGCCATGTCATGGTGTGGCAGACAAGGGTGATGTGGGTTGGGAGGGTTTCGGTGACATTCCAGGGATTGTGATAGCCTGTTTTGCGGGGGGGTGTGATACACACCTTGCATGTGTTCCTTTTGGTCACACAGGATTGGTTATGTTTAAGTAGCTAGGGATACACACAATGTAGCACTTCCGTGGCAACATTCTCAGGGTGGTAATGTTGTGACAGTTGACTGACTCTTTGTCATCATCGATTGTCACCTGGTATGTGCCAGGCCTGTGTGCACTCCGCAGGGGTGGGAGTTTAGGTGAAAAATGTGGCCACAAGCTGGGTCCGGGCTGCCTCGCCACATGCCCTTTCCCCTCCGCTGGGCAGCGCCTGTGCCTGTGGTTGGGGATGTGGGAGCACCACCATGTCCACTGGTACGTCCCGCCATGTTGCAACATTGTGCAGGACACATGCTGCCACAATGATCCTGCACACTACTGTGGGTGCATATAGTAGCTAGCTGCCAGAGCGGTCAAGGGAGCGGAAGCGTGACTCGTGACTTGAGTACTCCGAATGTGCGCTCCACTATGCCCCTGGTTGCAATATGGGCAGCGTTGTATCTTACCTGGGGTGGTGTGGTGGGGTTCCGGATTGGTGTCATCATATGGTTGCTGAGAGTGTAGGCACTGTCCCCTGGGGAGGTGATAATGGTTGTGATTATTGGGGTTTGTGTATTTGGCTGTGTGTGACATGCATGCATGTGCACAGGCATTTGTACTCACCTAGGAGCCATGTGTCGCCATGCTGCCCAGCTTCCAGGGCCCGGCTCAGGGTGGACATTCTATATATGAAATGGGTAGAGCCAGAGTAGTTTGCATAGACAGAGGTGATGATTCCCTTTGCTTTGCATACGACCTGCACATTGATGGAATGCCAGTGCTTGCGGTTCCGATAGATGTGCTCAGTGGCCCGAGGTGGACGTAGGGCCACATGGGTGTAATCTATGGCACCAAGCACTTTGGGGAATTGTGCCACCCTGTAAAAGTCCTGGACCACGGCCTGCCTTTCTGCGGGTGTTCTGGGCATGTATATGTGCTTGCAGACTGAGGGGCGCGCAGGGATGATTGCCAACACCTGGTGTAGGCAGCGTGACTGCGTGGCCTGTGAGACCCCCCCACTATGGCAGTTGTCCGCTGAAATGACGCTGTGGCCAAAAAATGCAGGACATTGAGCACCTTCTCCAAGGGGCTCAATGCTCGGGAGCACAGGGTGGGTGATGTAAGGTCATCTTCCCACTCCCTGACCAGGTCTAGGATGATACGGGGTGGAAATCTATACCTGCCATAGACCTGGTCGTCAGACATCCCAAAAAGGCTAGTCCAGGGAAAATAAATGTGGGCCATGGCTATTCTCCTCCTCCTGCGGTGTCCCACGATCCGTGCTGCGACAAATGGGGCATTAATCGTAGCTGGATATTCGTTTTTGTTGTTTGCGCGAACTTTTGTACTGTGCATGGGGACGCTTCTGCCTGCCTTCGTTTGGCGGACGTGTTGACGCCTATGCGCCTCTTTTGGTATGCGCGGGTTTCCGATATTCGATTCCATGAATACGTGTTGTTCGCGTGCGTATGGGCGTTTCGTGTATTTCCCTGCAGTACTTCCCCAGTTACGCCTTCTTTTTCATGCGTTGTTCCCCATTCCGCGTGTTACGCCCCGTGTCCCGCCCCCTTTTTGGTGTGTGCGCCGACGTTGTGCGCTTTCCCCTGTGCGCGTCGCGCACGGATTTTGGGATGTTGCAATGGCGTGTGCGCCCGTGTGCCTCACGCACGGATTTGGCGCACATCCTGGGGGAAACACGCGCAGGCTCTTCCTCGAATTGCACGTGTGCCCTTGCTTTTTCACGCTTGTGCCAGCTTGCGCCTGCTTGCGCTCTGATTTTCGGCGCACATTTGTTCCATGAATCGGCCCCTTAGTATCATACTTATCCAGGCTTGTGTTGATTGCGGTCTTCAAAAATAATTTGTATTCGCTTTTGTTCTCAAATACCTGTGTAAACCCTTTTATGAACACAGGAGAGCATATCTGTTAATACAAAGGGACTTCAATGTCTCTTCCATGCAAAACTGTCACATCCGGTATATTGCAGGTCAAACCTCTATAGCTGTGTTATAATATAAACACATGACTTACCATTTTTAAAGAAATCACATAGTGGATCCTCATTTTGCAATGTATTTTATCGGATCATAGTAATGCCATAGACTGGGAAGCCGTGCCTGTCAAGGTGAGAAAGGCAACGAGGACAAGGTCAGCGAACCTGTTGGGGGTACAAAATCTAATAGGAACTCAGAACTGCTTATTTGGGGCGCCACACAAAAACAACTTACCTGAGACTTCAAACAGCAATATTGCACGTCATATTCTTAGTTTCTCTGACCCGAAAGATGTCATAAGACTTTTATTAACGCTGCTGATATTCTCGCGTAACAGCACTCATGAGTGTCAGGTGGCTGAGCGTATTCCTTCATCTGTTTGCCATAGCCAGACCGGTGCCTCAACACGAAGTTTGGAACCATCTTGAAATGGAACACACATTATACTTCAACAGTTGAGAGGCAGTGTGTCGCTCTTCTAACCATCATTAGTATGTAATCACAACAAACTAAATATGACCAAACCAAAGGAAGATTTATCAAAAGAAATCCTTATACATGCAGGATATTCTTTATCGAAAAATCGATTTTCGGGAAGAAAATGGGAACACCTATGTTAATATTACATTTAAACAGCTGCTTGCATTTCCAAGCATCACGTGTGTTAGGTGCTTATACATATTCATATATTTTGAGCAGTGGTGGCCAGTTCAGAAGTCGTACCCCCCTAGACTGCATTCAATGCCATCTTGTGATGGGATATAGGCACTGTCTTTTTCCGCAGCCAAGGTCAAATTTTATTGTGTCCCGATATTTATTGGGGACATTCACAGCAGAATCAATGTCTCTAAAACAAGTGTACTTCAACCGCTACATATATTATAGTTTTCTATGCACATAAGAGATAATTTTCTAAAAGTATAATTTAGAAACTGACTTATGAACCTAATACAATGTAGCTAAATGTTGCCAGGAAATATCTTTATTTAGGTCACACTTGTCTGTCTTGTGTTTAAAAATCCATCTTTGTTCATGTTTAAGGAGGATGTTGTGTAAATTCCCTCCCCTTCTGGGTAAATTGATTTGTTCAAGTAATGTCCATGTGAAGTCCTCCACTGAATGATGTTTTCCTAGGAAATTTGCCACCATAGCTGCTGTGATTTACCTTGTGCATATGCATGATTTATATCAATCATCCTTTTCTTCACTTGTCTTTGTGTCATCCCAATATAGCATAACTCACACCGGAATGTGATTAAATAGATCACATTAAATGAGTTACAGTTGGTGAATGACCTCTGTTGCCAAGGGTAATGCCAGCTTATGTCTATTAACATACTGTGACTCGTCTGTGCGCACATGGAGCACATCCCACAGGGACCGTGTCCCATTGATTTAGGAAGGGAGCAGAGAGTAGATTAATCTCCTCTGTTGGTGTACTTCTGAGAGTAACTCTGAACTAGAAGGTCTCTCAGATTCCTCCTTCATTTAATCGCAAACCTGGGATTTGGGAGTGATTGTTGCCTGACATTAAGGATAGGCCACAATTTAGTCACTTATTTTTTAAATTTTTTAAATGTATTAAATAACGGTGAACAACTCAAAACCACCATGATTTGATCACAACATCCTCTGGCCAGAGTCTTTAATATGTTGTTCTATGGTGCATTCTTTCTGAATGTTGTGTGCTTGCATGTAGAACTGTTTGAGTACTTTGCATCGATACCTTGGTAACAGTTTATTTGTGAGGGTTTTCATCAGAGTTTCATATTCCTCTTTCTTCAAACAATTTGAACAATTTGAACAATTTCTGCTGTAACAAAAACTACCCAAATGGAAGATTGTCTTTCAATTGTTTAGGATGAAAACTGTTACACTATAGCAAGTTCTTGTCTGTCACCTTTTGGTGAACTGTTGTATGTAGCGTGCCTTGTGAAATACTTATCAGAAGATCCAGAAATTGCACAGAAACCTTATTCAAACACTTGGTAAATTTTAAAAACCTATTTTGAGTCTTTAGACATTCATGACACTCATTGAGTGACTGATCATTTCCCTGGAAAATGGGCCCTGTGTTCCTTCTTCGCCAGTCTTTGTTTCAATGGCTTTTTCTGATGATTGTATTTCTAAAAAACATTTGAAAATGTTAATTTTTTGTTTTTGGGGGATTCCAACCATCCCCGTCCTCTATTTATTTTAGGCTATTTCTTTAGTTTAAAAAAAAGAAATAATCAAAAAAAACATTAAAAAAAGGACTGCCAATGAATGAAGGTTATACTGGAAAATGTTGGTGTAGATATACTGATTTTCAAAACTGGTCACTTATAAATTGGCATGGTTAGGCGCAAAAGTAGCACCCATAGCCATGCCTGAAGTTTGTTAAAAAAAACTGTTCATCAAATACAAAACATTTTTGTTTAGGCAAAATCAGCCAATTGTACCAGTACACCTGGTGCTGGTGTAAGATTTTCTAAGACATCTTGTATGACAAGTAATATTTCTTTCTGTGGGATCTTAGTATATATGAATTCAATATCCATTGTTACCAAGTTTTGGGTGTTAACATCAAAGGGTTTATTCTTAATTAAGCTGAGCACCACGATGGTGTCCTTAATAAAGGAGCAAGATTTCTGAACCTTCTGCTTAATGGAAAAATCAACAAATTGAGGCAGAGGTTCTAAGTTCTAAAATAGAACTTATCCCTGCGACGGGGGGACTGCTTCTTCAATCAATGGATGGATTAAACTATGATGGTTTTTTATTGGATCAACCAATAGTGGTTTATAACTGGTTCTATCATCAATAAGGGCTGTCATCATGGCTTTATAGTCAATACAATACATTATGACAATGGCACCGCCTTTGTTGGCAGGCTTCATAGCTATACTTGAATTGCGAGATAGACTGGAAATTACCGCTCTTTCATCATTTGTACAATTATTGACCACATGATGTGCATTGAACAACACTTTTTTTTAATGCAACTGATTCAGGAGAGACATTTCTCGGAGGGTGCTGAAATGTTGATGGGTTACGTAACCCTGTGATGTCTCCCTCTGACATGTCATCACCTGATGTAAAATGCTGCTTGAGTCTCATTTTCCTAATTCATTTGGCCAGCTCAATGCAGGTCTCAAAAGGATCATGGGGTTCCCTGGCACAAAGGACAGACCTTTCTGAAGCACCTTCACTTCTGCCATGCTTGGGTGCTACTGTGAATGGTTAACTACTAATAGTTCTGAGGTTGGAAATGCCCTGCATTGTTCAAGGAACACCACTACTGGGTGATCAATCTTCTTTCGTTTGGGTCATATTTAGGTTTTTGTAATCAGAACCTAATAATGGTAAAATGAGCGGTTCACTGGTTGTCAGCTGTTGAAGTATAATGTGTGCTCCGTTTCAAGATGGCGCCAAACTTCATGTTGAGGCACTGGTCCGGCTATGGCAAGCCGATCTAGGAATACGCCCAGCCACCTGACACTTGTGGCGAGCTGCAATACGAGAACGTTAATAGCATTCAAAAAGTCTTATGACAGCTTTTGGCTCTGAGAAAATAAGAATATGATGTGCAATATCGCCCTTTGAGGTTACAGGTCAATTGTTTTTGTTTGGCACCCCCAAATAAGCAGTTCTGAGCTCCTATTAGATTTTGCAACCCCAACAGTTTCCCTGACCTTGACCTCGTTGCCTTTCTCACCTTGAGAGGCACGGCTTCCTGGTCTATGGTGTCACATGATCCGATAAGATATATTCATAAATGAGGATCCACTATGTGACTTCTTTAAAAATGGTGAGTCATATGTTTATATTAGAACACAGCTATAGAGGATTAACTTATAATAAACCGGTTGTGGCAGTTTTGTATTGAAGAATCAATGAAGTCTCTTTCTATTAACGGATATGCTCTCCCGTGTTCATTAAGGGATTTGCATGGGTATTTCAGAACAAAAGTAAATAAAAAATGTTTTGAAGACCGCAATCAAAGGAAGCCTGCATAAGTATGATCATAAAAAGGGTGACCTATCTCGCTAAGTAAACATGCTAAACTATTTGGAAATCTATAACCAGAGTTTTCAAACAATCAGAAACGAAATACATCTGCTTTTCTTCTTTTTTATCTCCTCTACAGAACCTGCCTTTTAGGCAGGATTTCTGAGAAGCCAGAGTGTTACGATCATCCACTTGAATAATTGAGGGTTGCTCAGTCCTGAAGGAGGAGGCGATTAGTTCTTAACCTCTCAAACCGGTTGACATTGTTTCTGACATGGGGAAATACACCCCATGCGGTTTCTGTTCTATATTCTCAATCAGGATAGGTTGTTGACAGAACCCTGTCCTGTCACTAGCATAAGATAATTGCTAAAACATTGACCAGTGAATATAATAAATTGGCTACCATGGTCTTTTTGTGCTTTTTAAATTAGGGTATTTTAGCATGTGTATATTAAAATTCAGGTTCACACATCTAAATACCCGTTTTTAATATTCACATGCTCACATTGAGATAAGTGGTGTCTTCGCCAGAGTGCTAGATCGTTTATTAGCATACGTTTTCTCCATCTATCCTTTCCTTAGATAGGAGGCCCACCACCGCATACTAGGGGAAGCTTGCACTACAAGCTACAGTCAAATTCTTTTTAGGGTGAGGTTGTGACAGTGCTGGTACTGTTTATAATCTGAAGTTCCCGATGTAATCATATGGCGGACATCCATGTTAGTTAATGAGTAGTGAAACTGTATGGCACAAACAGTTTTGATACGAGCTGAAGCAGCCAGAATTTCTTTTTTCAATGGGTTGCTCACTTTACAAAGGGCAGTCAATAAGAGACTGAGATGGGCGGTACTGGTTTTGGGTAACCAATCGTGCCTAGTTTTCTTGGCGTTGTGCCAGATTAAAGCTATGCACCATACAAAGTATAATTAGCTTCAACTCATTAGAAGCTAACAGGAAGGACAGTGTAAGTGATTAAATGAATGACAGACACTTGATAGGACTGGATTGGCTAACAAGGAAACAGTGGGATCAGATTAGCCTAAAAGGGACGGATTACTCCTTTATAAACCAGCTGTACAAGACACCAAGGGACCAACTCATAGAAGCAGCAAGAGGCCACATCACTCTACTTCCAGATGGGGATAGAGATTGGAGGACACAGCTGATCACACAAGACTTTACTACCTAACTAAATTACAAAGCTGAACCGCTTTGGAAACAAGACGCAAGCAGCTTTCAGGTGTCTTCATCCTCAGACAATAAACTACTGATGGGGCAAAAACGTGTCACTACCAACTTTTCCCAAATTGTAATTTTTGACAGTTTAATATTTTGAAGGCTGAAATAAGCCATTTATACCCATTGTTGTAGCATATTGTTTCGCCAAGGTTACACCACAAAAAGACACCAGCCATGATGTATTTTTGTTACGCAAGTCTTTCAGGCACCTCTGTGCTGGTGGAACACTAAGTTTAGCATTGCACACGTTTTGGTACAGTGCATAAATTTAGCCTGTGCTGTCCTTCAAGCTTCTTTGGCCAGGAACATGTCAAGAGTAAGGAATGAAACTCAGACACAAATTAGCCATGTTTCTGGTAAAAGACTTTTATTGCAAAATAAAAGGGGTTAGGAAAATATATGGCTGACCGTGCTCTAAGAGGAATTTCCCTATCTTAACCAAAAACCAAGGATTTGTCTGTGTCAGAATGTCCCAAATGAAAGCTGTCCTGTGTCCAAAGTCCTACTCTGACCCACACTCTAAAACTAAACTCTAAGGTGAAACAGGAAATGTCTTTAACCTTGGAAGGTTTGGGAAAGTGTTCTACAAAAAGAGGAATAACTGGCTTTCAACATAAATGTCTGCAAGTATATAGGTGCTTGCTCAAGAGGATGGTTTCCTTCCCCTGATTCCTCTTGGTTCTCTCAAGACTCACGTTTAACAGTTCCTTGTGCCTTTCTTGTCTCACAATATGTCTGAAGTTCACATTCAACATTTCCTTATGCCTTTCCTATCCTACACCAATGTTGACAGAAAAAAACAGTCTTGACTTTGCAATTGTATCTCTCTTGAATATCCAGATCATACAATCCTTTTTCAGTCCTGATATTCCTTCTCAGGACCTCTTTGGTTAAACACTCAATCCTTCACTTTTATTAAACACCACAGTTCTGGTTGCCTGGGATACTCTCCTGCCAGTACTTCTTCTTTTCACATGGGCTTCCTGCCCTTTGCCCTTTTCCATAGTCACATACACATTTTGTTTGCATATATGTCCTTCGGATATATAATCCGGTCTTGGGTTTTTCTTCATTCACACAATTTGTATTTATTTGCTTGCAAGTGTTTTATTTACAATTTGCTTTCCCTTTTAATGTCAAGTACATTATCTCTTTCTCTCTCACTTGCTTGTTGTTCATTCACTTGCATCCGACATACTTGCTGACATGCCCCGGGGTTCCCAATGTAAGCATTGCGGTCTGCTCCTGCAGTCCACCGGAGAAGTGCTTACATCTGCTTCCTTCTTGTGACCACCTCTGTCTGGTTTCTTGTGTCGCTGCTTCCACTTCCAGCGTCGGCTTCACTCTGAGCTCCGGTAAGGAAAGCGCTGCTCTTCTTGATCACCTTGAACGCCCAGGAGCCGCTCGCCAGCTCCTGGCATTCGCATAGCGTGTCTTCCTCTCTCTGCAGCCTTCTCCTTCGCTGGTAAGACACCTGGCTCCACCATACCAGTACTCGCCCGTTGCTATCCTCAACCTCACAGAGAGACACAGTTCTCTTACGCCAGCAGCAGGCATTGATGTTCTGCCTCACTTGCTTTTTAAACTTTCTGGACACAGGTGTGTATGAATAAACACTAGAATGCTCACTGTGCTTGGGGCTTTCCTCATTCTGCATTTCTCGATTCTTCTTCTTAGTCCCAGTACTTTGGTCATTCTGGGACATGAAGTCCAGATTTTGGAATTGGTTCAGAAGAATTGAATAGACATTGTTAGTAGTCTGAAATGGTGAATGATTCTTAGATGAATTTGTAGGGGGAATTGGAGAGAGGGATTTCCCTATTCTTCATGGGAAAAGGAGTGGGCGTATAATAATAGGTCACAAGGGTATTAGATATGGTAGGGTTATTTTCAGGAGAAAATGGGGGGGGGGGGGATACCATGTCACACCCGATGAAGCCATGACATTTTCCTGGAGGTTGTCTCACCACATGTGATCCTCCCTCATATAGCCGCCACCGGCGTCAGAATCAGGTAGTGGCTGCCATCCCCTGGCCACATAGGAAGAGGTCACCACCGGGAAATCAGTGACGACTCCATCGGGTTCATCCCAATAAGCTGACCCATGAAAGCACAGAAGAAGGACAAGTGTAATACTTGCAGGGAGATGAATGCTTTATCTATATTTTTTTAATAATTGCCCATAAAAGCCATGGACCATTGACAGAGTTTTTAACCCTTTATATCTAATGGGTTTTTCAGGGTGGTCTGTAGAACCTCAACTGTCCGCTGTCTCACCTAACCACACAGCATCAAGATTGTGAATATGATTTTACATTTTCCTGTTCCTTAATGGACGGGCACCCTAGGCCGATTGGTTGCTTATTGACTCAACCACTTTATAGCAGCAAATATTGGGAGCTGTATATTGTTTGACAATGCTAATTTTAATGCTCATATATTATCTCTACAAGAGAATAAATATACACAAGAGAGTGATAGAGTTATTCATGTGCTTCTATTCATGAAGATAAAAGACACTATGTGCGACTGCAGATACTTTTTTTAAGTGATAAAACTGGGTAGGAAAGATGTTGATAAAACAGAGCGTTTATCATATACACCAGGGAAATAAGCATTGGTTCCTAGGTGCTACAGAGGTAGACCAATGGCAATATTGGTTTCCAATAAGATTGTCATGTGCTAATGGGCTGCAGTTTCTCTTGCACTAAGTGCAGAGAGACAGATCTCTCCAGAGCCTTTCCCTCAGCTGCAAAGCCTGCCTCAGACCCAGGTGGGCATTTAGACCACTTTTGAGGTGGAGGTTAGGCTCTGGCATGCAGAGTCTGATGAAAATCAGGACAACTGGGTCTCCTTAGTCAAGGAAAACAATTTGTAGAGGAATGTGAAAGGAAGAAAATCTCCTTTTGCTCACTTTTGTGAGTACCCTGCACTTTTTTGATTTGTTCTTTATGATGCCATCAACATTCCTCCGCAGTGAGTTCCATCCAGAAATCATTGGTGATGCAACTCTTATATGTTGATTTCAGCTGGTTGATCATTATGACCCCTATGGGGTGGAGGCTACTACCAAGGTGTGCCTTAGTCTCCTTGGGTCAGTACCCTGACTGAGGTGGTTAGAACGATTCGAGTTGGTGTCAGTATATTTTAATATAGAAGCTGTATGAATAGTACATTTTGGCTCACAGGAAGCCTTTTCCTTCACAGAGGCTCTAGTATTGTGAAATCCAGAATTAAGGGTACAGTCATTTTCTGACTGGAGTTCACAAAGGATGTGTGTCGTTCATTTGGGTAGTGTGACAGGGCCATGTCAAGCAACGTTCTGCGTTGGCGCTTCATAACGAATATTCCTGTTGTGGTATGAGATTGAGCCAGAGTGATCGGCACACAGCGTGCAGTTCAGGAAGGAAGCCTTACGCACCATGAGAGAATAGAAAACTCTTGGGGCAACACCGGACCACCCACCCTGCACCACAAGAGCAGTGCCTCAGATTATTGTGAGGCAGAGACAGTGCAAGCACTGTACTGGGCTACGGGATTGACGGTAAATTCAAAAGTGAAAGGATCCAGGAGAGGAATCTACGGTAAGGTGACACAACAGCAAGGAGCAATTCTGACGGTAGAAAGGGGAAGAAGCAAAGGGGAATATATGAGGCAAGAGAGGCAAGGGGAAACAGAAGAACTCCTAAGAACAAGGAGATGGAAGAAAGGAAAACCAGCAGGAGCGAGCACAACAGAGCAGTTGAGATGCACTGAGCAGTCTCCGAATACGACTCATATAGAGCCGGACCCAGAAGAAGGCTGTGGAGTGTTGCTTAGGAACCACTGATGCATTGTGCATGCCCAAACATCAGCGGTCCCTGGCAAATGCTTTTGTTGTGCAAGATGGTTACAGCCAGAGCCACAGGCGTGAGTGCTGCGGAACCCCGTAGCTGCAGAAGAATCGAAGAACTGTGCAGTGTCACAGTCACCATCAGACATGCAGGCTCTAGGCAGTTGTTTCCCCTGAGCCTGTGCCGTGGTCCATGAAGGTACAGTGTGACACACTGCCCCCCTTCAGGAATGGCCGGGGCCCTGGTCTTCCAGAGCCATTGGTGACAGTACTGCCGAACCAAGTGTGGAGCATGGACCCGTGCTGCCAGTTACCAGGTGCGACCGTTGGGGGCATAGCACTGTCAATGAACAAGGTACTGTAGATGACCATGTTAGAAAATGGAGTCACATATGGCTTCCACTTCGTATTCTGGCTGCCCATTCACCAATAAAGGCGGGCGACAGGGTTTCCAACCATGTCCAAACAGGTCAGGGATCAAATCTTAAGTTGCAACATGTGAAACACTGGATGGATGGCAACTGCAGGCGAAAGGCGACTGAAGAGAGCTTTTGACCGATTGCAAAAAAGGCCCCACAAACCATGGCGCAAACTAGTTGGGGCAGTTCCTTAAAGGAAGATTGGATGTAGACAACCAAACCTTGTCATCAATGCACAAGGCAGGCTACATGGTTCTCCTCTTGTCGGCTTGCAGTTCGTATGTCCTTTTGTTTTTTTCTAAGATCTCAAGCACAGTCTTCTGTGTATCTTAAAGCCCAAGGATCCTGTCGTGAGCAGCTGGTACCACTACATAGGAAGGATATTGGGATGCAAGCCTAAAATGCAATAGTAAGGGCTCTGACCGGTGGACAAATGTTTGGCGTTGTTGTATGCCACCTTCCGCAGTGTCCATGTATTCGGCCCTGACATTCAATTTTGACCAATGTATCCAACGATGTTGTTTCTCCATCACCACTGTACAACAATTTTTCCTGACCAATTCCACAGAGACTACTGGTCATCCTATCTGTTGCTTGGGAGCCCCAGAAGAATACATGAAATATCACAAGGCTTTTGCGTCCCCTGAGGACATACTGTTGCCACTGCAACAACCGTTTGACGTTTGACTGAGAAATTAGCCTCCAACCCGCCAACCCATTCCTCATGGACGGTTCTACTCTCTTACGCACAAGGAAAAGGAAGAACTGTGGTGATACCTTACTGTGTGTCTCAAAGGGATACATTTGACCATCATTTTCACCAGCTCTGCATCCCTATCTTATATCTCCAACAAAGGTACATTGCGGCCCTGTATCAACTACCGCCTCCTGAATGAGATCACACCTAAGGATCGATACCAGTTACCACTAATCTGAGACATACTAGAGTCCTTACAGGAAGGCACAGTCTTTTACAAGATTGACCTTCATGGTCCATACCATTTGGTACACATCAAACAAGGCGATGAGTGGAAGAAAGCGTTTCAAGCCCCACTGGGGCATTATGAATACCATGTGATGCCAATTAAATAATGCCCCAGTGGTCTTTCAACCCTTCATGGATACCATATTCTTGAACCTGCTGTGTAGCTCTCTGTATACTGGTGCTCTCATCTTCCATGGAAGAACATCACAACAATGTCTCCTATGCTTTGGAACTATTGATGAACCACCATCTTTATGACAAAAGTGAGAAATGCAAATTTTACAAAGCCTTCATAGAATTCATGGGCTATGTGATTAGCGACACGTTGATCCACATGGACCCAAAGAAGATCAAGGCAATAGAGGAATGGACCAGTCGGCAGGAAGTGAAGGGTATAAAACACTTTTTGGGTTTCTCAAATGTATACATGACTTTGCTACATTAACCATGGACCTCACTTGTCTGTTACGCAAGGGTCACCTTTTCCTGTGGGACATGAAAGCCGAAGCGGCGTTTCTGGCCATCAAAAGTGAATGAATCAAGGCACTCATACTCCAGCATCCTGGTGATTCGCTACCATTTGATTTTGAAGCCAATGCCTCTACCACAGACATAAGAGCTGTGTTACTGCAATGTAATCTGTCCACCAAAATGGAACACCCAGTGGCTTATTTCTCTCGGCAGCTTACGTCTAGTGAACATAATTACACTATTATTGAGAAATAACTGTTTGCAATAAAGGAAGGGTTCCAGGAACGGATGCATCATCTTTTGGGCGGTAGTTAACCGGTGACGGTTCGGACCGACCACAGAAACTTAGGTTCCTGTGCACCCTAACCTTTAGTAAGAGCTACCAAGCCAGATTGGCACTTTTCTTTTCTCAATTCGATTTTACAATCTCATATATTCCAGGCACACAAAACGTGAAAGCTGATGCTCTGTCTCAGATCACAGAGCCTACAAACACCAGTGCCATCTGGAAGACCCTGTTGCTCCCTAAAAAGCATTTTCTGGTTGCCGTATTGCCTTTTATGGACCAAGTACGGTCTGACCGCTTCATTGTTCCAGAAGTCCCTGGCCTGCTCTCGCTGCCAGATGTAGACACCCAAGATGACCTGTTGTACAATCAAGGACGTCTTTATGTCCCCTCTTTGCACTTACATAAAGTCGATTTGTGTGGACCCCATGACTCTAAGACTGCGGGACATACTGGACAAACAACGACTGCTGACCTGATATCCCAGCATTCCTGGTGGCCCAAACTAAGGAATCAAGTACAGGAATATGTGGAGACTTGTCCAATATGGGCACTCCAAAAGATTTCCTGCAGAAAGCCCATAGGTGTGTTGCTGCCCCTGGATATTCCACCCTACTGACCGAGGTCAACAGTTTGTTTCCCATTTCTGGCTGTCCTTTGTCAGGCATTAAGTGTCCAAAGAGCACTTGAATGGGGTTATCATTCCCAAACTAATGGGCAGACAGAAAGAACTAATCAAACCTTGGAACAATATTTGCAGCCAATTGGGTCAAACACCGGGGAATTTGGAAGAGGCAAGAGGGAATGCACAGAAGGGCTCAGAAGAACAAGGAGACAGTGGAAATGAGGAACAGCAGGAGCAGGCACTACAGATAGGTTGTGATGCACCGAGGGGTCTCTGAATATGACTTGTATGGAGCCAACACCAGAACGAGGCTGTGGAGTGTTGCTTAGGGACCGCTGACGCATTGTGCATGCCCAGTGAGATGTCCGTGGTCCCTTGCGCATGCTTTCGGCATCGAACATGTCGACAGCCAGCGTCGCAGGCTGTGAGCGCTGTGGGACACCCTAGCTGCCGAAGAATCGAGAAACCGTGCAGTGCCACAGTTGCCATTGGACATACAGGCATACAGGCTCCAGTTGGGTGTACCCCCTGAGCCTATTCCATGGTCCGTGAAGGCGCGGCATGATAGACCAGACTTGTGGCCCTGTCAAGGGAGGAGGGAGCCTGACCCCCAACATACTTCTCTGGTGCCTGCGTGAGGGTGAGCCCTTACCGTGTCTGGTGGCACAGCAACACTGCAGGAAGACCCAGCGACAGGAAAAAAGCAGCTGTGGGTAAGACGCCAGAACCGCAGAGCAGCGGTATAGTGACGGAGCATTTGAATCGGCCATGGAAAAAAGGAATGAAGGGGTGCAGTGGCCGTAACAACCCCGGCCACCACAGCACCAGGCTGCATGGAGTCCAATAGCCTACTACTTAGGCTATTTTTATAAAGTATGGGGTGGTCTTTATCCTCCACTAAACCACCAGG
The DNA here is from genome assembly GCF_040938575.1 of Ambystoma mexicanum. Taxonomy (NCBI): domain Eukaryota; kingdom Metazoa; phylum Chordata; class Amphibia; order Caudata; family Ambystomatidae; genus Ambystoma; species Ambystoma mexicanum. The sequence continues at coordinate 162,160,839 of NC_090936.1, read as the reverse complement.
GACCTGTATGGGTAAATGGTACCAGAGAGGCCTGCAGGCATGCATGACTCCTGGAACCCATTACAGGCTCCAGGTCCAGAATGCAGCAGGATGGGGGGCGGGGATTACTAGCCCCTTGGGAGCCTTCCCCTGACACACACCCTCAAAGAAGGTATGCTCTTGAATAAGGTAATTGGCCAATCCTGGGAGATGGTGGGGTGTTTATGGATGAGTGTGAGAATGGTTGAGTGTGGGTTAGGTGGGTGAGGACAGGAGTTGGTGGAGAGCATCCAAGAGAAGAGAGGCGGTGAGAGCGACCAGAGTATGGAAGCCATTGTTGAGAGGCATTATGTGGAATATTTGTGAGTGAGTGGAGAGTGTAAGGAGTAGAGGTAGAGTAGGAGTAGTAGGGCAATAGTGGTAGTGGAGGTGGTGTCATTGTAGATGTGGCAGTGGGAGTAGTAGGTTGTAATTGGTAGTAGGGGACAGTAGAATGTTTTGATGAGCAGTAGAAGGAGTAGAGGAGACGAGAGATAGTAGTGGCAGTAGAGCGGTGGTTGTAGCGACAGGGAGTGAGAGAATGTTTGATCCTCTGGTTGACAAATCCTGCGTGCTTCACGTATTTCCTTTGCCTGATGTCTAGTCCTTGTTTGATTCTCCGGTTACTGAACCCTGCGTGTTTCACGGACTTCCTCGCCTCCTGACTGGTGCCGACTTCCAGAACTTCCCAAGGTTCCATTTACAGGTACCATTACCTTTTGTTATTGCCATTTCTGTGTCTGACTCCCGCTTGCACACAGACCTCTGTCCCTTTCTTCCTGACTGGGGAATAACACTCCTTGCTGCAACAAGACCACACTTCTCCCTACTGGAACTGAGTCTTCACACCGATCTCCTGTGAGGTTGCACATAAAGACCCGCATTACCATTGCGGAATCCTTCGCACGTGCACACAGAGGCGCTCTGCTGCTACAGTGCACCAACGTGGCCCTAGTGCGACTCTCGTGCCGCCCGTGTTACAATAACTCTACTAACCTCCCTGTTTGTTATTTTGTCCCTGTCGTTGTGCTCTGGATTCCTAAAACTTCCTCTGACTTCCAACCTTCTATGAAGACTGGTAAAACCATTCTCCACATCCTCACTCTTAGTGCTCACATTCTTTTCATAGTGGGGGAACTGATTAGACCGTTTTGTGATTACTATTGCAGGTGATCCATACCCTGCAAATCCAAGCTTAAGGGAAAGGTAATTGTGGCAAGGGGAACAGTGAAGTTAAACTTGTATCAGCACCGGTTGTTATTGACCTGTTGTTTCTCTTTTTTCTCCGGAAAGCTTGGCCCTATAGCAGTGCGTGTGTAACCCACTCTTTTATGTGATCCACCCCTCTGTCTATTTCATATCAATAGCAGAGGGGCAGATCATAGAGCAGAGTTCCCTCAAGTTGAGGAGGCCTTGATTTTGGGTAATCTTGGCTCGCCAGTGCCACAACCCAGGAACTGCAAACAGTCCTCTCCGCCGTTCAAGTGGGTGAGTACCAACCACTGTGCGTGTGCGTGAGTAACAGATACTAAGAGCAGCAGTAAGAGGAGAAGTCAGATCAAAGGCTGGAGGTGGAAAGGCACAGTGAGAGCATGGAGGGAGAGTAGTACAAGGGAGGGGAATCTTGGGACATAGTGCAGGAAAGTGTCCGGTGAGACGGTGTGTGCAAGAGGAACAGGTGGACCTGGGTGGAAGGAGGCACCATTCCATAACACCCCTGGAGTACTAAGTGGGCTAGGTCATGGACATCTAGAAGTCCCCCTAGCGAGATGGGTAGCCATTGTCTTAGGTAGAACATACTTAGTCCCAGTTGAAAGATCATACAGATAGGGGGCGCTGTTCAATAGAACTAACATCCATGTTACAGCTGCCTGGGCTTGGGAGGAGGGAACACCGCAGAAGTTGAGCCAGAGAAGGATGGCCCTAGCGCCAAAACCCCAAGCTCTGAGAACCCTCAGAGCGCACCTACACATTCCATCCAGTCTGTTTGTACAACTACAATAAACACCCTTGGACTTGCCATAAGAGTCGGCCTAGTTATTTGTGGCGGGACGCCCTGTCACAGTAGCTGAAGGGTGATGGCTGTATGGAATGTTTCAGTAAATACCATCTGCTGGTTTTAGTAGGAAGATGCCTGTGAAAGTTTATGTGGTGGTCAGCACTGACTGACTGACCACCAAATATTTGAATGGTGCACATGTGTATGATTGGTGGTTAAAGTTGCCCTCTACTCTCCGTATGGCATAAAATCTGACATTCTCTATCAAGAACTTTTTCAACTTCTGTGATTCTATCATGAAGCATCCAAGAAAGGAAAATGACCCAAGAGCAATGAAGAATCTCAGCTCCAGCCTCTTTAAGACTCTGTAAAACACAACAGCGAAGCTCTGCCTCTCTTATGACCAGAGGAAATCATGCCTGGGGCTCACTTTTATTGGCCCATTAGGGACAGCTGGATCTGTTTCTTTGCAGGCATGTCCACGTCTCTCCAGTTTTTATATATTGCCTGTGCTGTGTGGCTGCTGGAACTGAGCACAGTATCCTTCTGGCTTACTGGCGTGGCTGTTGCCTATGTTGGACCCTTTGTTCAGCACTCCATCTGTGTAGCAGGACCATGATACCATTCTACTGGCATGGAGACCTCCTGTAGCCTGTTCTGCTGCACTTTTGTTGCACCATTACGTATGAGCCCTGACTAGTGTGACTATTGCTGAATCTTTGAGTTCAAATCACAGACTCATTATTTCCCGTGCACATCTTCAGAGCCCGTGCACATCTTCAGAGAGAACTTCCGACCTCAGATAGGGTCACTGTTCCATTCTTTTAGTGCCTCAGTCTTTGTTTGCAGATCGTGAACATCTGGCTGACATTCCTGAAATTCCTAGCTGCTGCTTCAAAGGCTACACTCTGCAGGCTCTGCACTGGAACAACTGCTTCACTTGTTAATTGGGCACTCCTCTCGGGTAGCTCCTTTCTCACCCCTGGGTGTTAGTTTCTGTGGCTGTAGGATCCCACGCTGAACTAGCATGTTCAGAACCAACCAAGACCATCATGGCTGGTAATGTCACTCACCTACACAATGTCCTACACAATGTCCTGTTCTGCAGATTAGCAAGTGAAACTCTTACACTGGAAAGCCTCTGGTGGGTCATATCATCTTTCTGGAGGTCTTTCTTCACAGCTACTGTACATAGGGTCCTGTGTGCAGACCTCCTACGATGGGCTTAATAACAGTCTTGAGCTGGTCAGCTGCTGGATGCAGGCTGGTGGCCTCAAATTCTCTAAAATTAGGTCTTTTGCTGGATCCGTGACACTACCCAGCTCCTTGCTCCTCCATTCATCCTTGGCTACAATTACAAAGTGCCAGCTGAAAGGCGCCCTAACATTAATTTCAAGGAATCTTCACCACATTGTGGTGGGTTCCCTCATCAACTTTGTGATTTATCCTACCTAAATGAAACTAAGCAAAGTCTGAGTCAAAGAGTTCCACTTAAGAATCTGTCTGTGTCCAAAAACTTGCCCTCACAACTAATCTATACAATGTGTATGGTTGTCAGCAACCAAAAAGAAAATGTTCAACATACAGTTCTGAGCTTCTTCCAGCTCGCAGCTTCCTTTCAGTTCCCTTGCTCAAGTATAAAACAGTTACGACAAAAAGTCTCAAAATTACCTTTCTTAAGTTCAAGATGAAACAGTTTTCACCAATACTCAGGTTCCCTTCCCCAAGTTCCAAGTAACACAGTTCTAAACACAAAAGCACCTTGAGACTCCATTCTCAAGCTAATAAATGTTTCAAGTCTCACCGTTCCCTTTCCCAAGACTTAATTTCAGTATCACAAAAAATATCCTTTGTCTTCTTAGGGTTCTTGGCCACGCTTGCACCTTCCTTTTATTGTTGGTTTTCCTGTAAATATCTTGGCTGTGTTAGAATAAACTATAGGGTTCCTGTTCATTCTGCTTGCATTATGTATATGTGTCATATGTTGCTTTCACACAATTTGGTATTCACTATGCCTCTCTTTGGTTCAATGTTAAGGTCCTATTCACTTTAGGATTCAGCACACCGTGGGATTTAAAGTTTCATTCAATTTAAAATTCAGCATGCATTCGTCTTACTTGAATTAAAGTTTTGTTCATTTTAGAATTCAACATGCAGTGGTTTTACTTGCATTTAAAGTACCGTTCAATTCTGCACTGAGGATGGACAGTTATGCTTATTCATAACATTTTCATGCAGTTCGGTATTCAATAAAGACGGGCTGTATTCATTACATACTTTCAATTTAAGCCGCTGTGTAATTAGTTAGTTTGCTTCAAATGTAATGCTCGGCACTCAGAGATTTTTGAAAATGTGTTTCCTTAAAACATGTGAGTACTTCGATACAAAGTGTTCCTGGTAATTGACTAGATGGCAATAGATTGTACCGGAGACCTTTGAAAACGTGTTTCCTTAAACACACAACCACTCCGATACAAAGTATTCCGTTTAGAATGGGAAAAGTTAAAACGCTCGCACAACGGGTTTCTTACTTGTTGGAAATTCACTGTTCACATTCACAGCTTTCACAGCTTTCACAGCAGAGCAGATCAAACAGCCTTCTGCACTTGAGGTCAGGGTTCCAACTCCTGCCCCTTAGCGCTCCTATGGTGACCTCCTAACACAGGGGAACATGCATCTTTACCAAAAGGGAAAGGGTCAGACTCTCCACATGGCTCCCTTCACAATATTCAGTCTGCTCCACGGAGCCTCAGCTCCCCTGCCACGCTTCCATAGACCGCCTGTCTCTACAGACCATAAAGTCCCCTGCTGCTTGTACCGGCCTCGCTGCTGCTTCTCCTGTCACTTTCTTTGCTGCTGGGCTGGTCTCTTTGTATACACCTGCAGCCCCTTGACAGGCTGCAGGTGTGGCTGTCCAATCGACCCTCCCTGATCATTATTAAATGGACATGCGTGACCTTCACTGCTCTTAGCAGGCATCTTTCTAGTCCCAGTACCAGAGTGGTAAAAGTGTGTAGTCTTCATTGCTCTTAATTGCCTCTTCCTCGTCCCTGTACTATCAGGTGTTACATGTGGGGAAACAAGGGGAGCTGACTTACAATAACATATGAAGGTCGGGGAAAGGTTGGGTTGGTCATCAATAGGGAACAGGGGATACCATGTCTCGGCCAAGGGTACCCCACTCCCAGTCTCCAAGGACCCTTCACCCAGGTGATCCTCCCTCGCTTCTCCACCTCAGGCTCACGAACCAAAAGAGATGGGCTTTCCCTGGCCACCAGTGCAGAGGATGCAAGGGGTTTAAGAGTAAGAATACCGTCAGGTTTCTCACAATATGCAATCTACATTGGTTGTCGATCTTTTCAGATTCAATGCTTCCAACTAGTCCAAAATGCAGTCATTCAGCGCATTTGTGGCTGAAAGGGAAGGGACTCCATTTCTCCCCTCCACCACAAACTACATTGGTTTCACATTCTTATTAGAAAATTGTTCAAGATTTGCTGCCTGGTGTTCAAATTCGCTCTTTGGTGTCACTCTTCCATGCAGCTAAACACCATATCTTCACTCCCAGAGGATCCCTGTATTATACACATTTTTTATTGCATGAAGCCCCAACAGCTGAATTTAAGTCTCTACTAAAGGAAACATTCCCATACATGTTCAGAATCTACAACTTGTTTCCACTGAATATTCAACTCCTTTCTGACATTAGAGCCTCCAATAAGGCTGTAAAAAGCTTCTTGTTAAGCTAATCTTGCTATAGCTTCAAATTCATCCTTAACATTATTATTTCTTTTGCGCCTAGAGGGTATTTAGTTTTGAGTGTTTGTCACCCTGCATAATTTAAAATCTCAAATGAAATCAAATAATGCTTGGCACTAGAGGCCTGTGGGTCCTACTGTGTCAAGCCAGCCTGTGTATGATTCGTTTATTGAAAAAAGCCTCAGGTAGACATTATATGCGCCAGTCTAGAGTCGCTCACCACCACAGTACATGGGTAATGTATGCATGATGTGGGCACTGCACATTTTACAGAAACGGGGAGGCGAGGTTTGCATTTTTAGGTCTCAGTTTCCCAGTGTAGTCCAATATCAGTAGAGACGTCTACCTGAAAAATTAACGGCAGCACCTAGGGTCCATGGTATCACTCCCGCCTATTGATTTCAGCTCGGATATTTATGTAGCTGTTCATGATTTGCTTGTGTGGGGACGTAGTGGCATGTTCGGAGTTTATCAAAGATTTTTATTATCAATAGAAAAAGAGGGGTTGGGGAAATCCTACCAATCCCTGACTCTAAGAGGATTTTCTCTGCCTCAACAAACCTAAGGAACGTCTGTGTCGGAATGTCTAAAGCAAAAAGAGTTTTCTGTCCTGTGTCCAAAATTTTAATCTGACCATCACACATTAAACTCAATATAATGTGAAATGGGGAATGTCTCTTGGCTGAACACCTACAGATTCCTTCCAAAGTTCCAATTAAAAGTTTAAGGTGCAGAAAAGAAAAATAAATACATTTCCACTAGCGAAGGGCGTTACCTTGCCTTAGAGTCTTTCTGGTTATTCAAAATTACACTTCTCATATATTCACAGTCCAAAACGGATGACTTTTCCCTTGAGTTTTCTCTGTTTACATAACACTTTACAGTTCTTTTTCTGCACCACTGATGTCTTTTTCAGAAAGGGGGTTGTTTCTTCCCTTTTGGTCTACAATTCAAAAAGGGGGTTTCTTCCCCTGTTTCCTGGGGGTCTCCAATCCCTGGTTTACTCGCCTGCCAGGACTTTTTGAGTCCTCTCAATATTTCGAGTGCAAACCCCATGTTCACACTCTTCATTAGCACTCACTCGCTTCTCTATCCAGGTAATTATATCTTTCATTATATCTTTCATATGTCAGGCCCCCAACCTTCCTCCAACTGTGTCAAAGATCCCAGCTCCGTTGTGTGGGTTTTTGCTATTTGCTTCGGCACACGGCATCTGCCCTGAAGTGCCCCGATATCCCAGTCTTCTTCTCTGGGCTTTCTGGTCTTCTCTGACAGCTTTGGCATCCCTCGGTCTCACCATTTCCTCCGCTGTTTGTCTGCTCCCTGGCAGCGTGTCGCGTCAGCTTCTCGGTTCCTTCGCTCGGCAGCTCCTGCTGTACAGGATGGCTGTGCGGAAAACACTCTTCTGCTTGAATTTCTTGGACTCCGTTCTTGCCAGCCTCTTCGCTCAGGTCTGCAGCTCGCTTTCCTCCCATGTACCAACCAGCGTCAGGAGGGCTGACTCTCCCGTCTTGTTCAGGTGTTCATGTTTGAATGTTCCAGCACTTGTTAACTTCTTCCAATAACTAGAACGCTGCATTGCTTGCCGGTCCTAGTGATTTTCATCACTCCATCCATCATCCTCGCCTCAGTGTTATAATATCGGGGTAATGTACATAAGTCCCAGTACTTGTTGTTTCAGTGTTATTCAAGAGGGAGGGATGTACATAAGATTGGTGTACAGTGGATAGTGGAGATTCTTTATCCACACCACCCCATACAAAAATGTGGTGAAGTAAATGGGTGTTACCAAGGAGCGCAGGTAAAGCCCTGTCCTGGCCCAGCGGGCTCACTTCACCTCCCCAATGGTTGTCCGCCATCATGTTGTCCTCCCACAGATAGCCATCCCCAGGGTTAGAATTAGGTAACTTCTCCCTTTCCCTGTACACATGAGGGAAGATTACCCCCGGGGAAGCAGTGACGAGCTTGCTAGATTTGTCACACATGGCATGTGACGACAATGGAAATGCGGTTCAGTGTTTGGCATAGGCGTTAATTGCGCTGGAATACTGCCCAATGCAATTAATGTTACCGCAACTCGGTCAGGCGCAATAAATGCCAAGCATTATTTGGGGGTGCTATTACCGGCGGTGGTAATAGTGCCGAAAATGGCCTTCAAGCCGGTCGCATGACCCTGAACACGGGATTGGGTTGAGCAGTAAATGTGGCGGCAATAGCATTACCACTGCATTTTACTGCTCCGCCCAACTCGTGATGAGGCCCTATACTTTTAGAAAAATATGTTTGTTAGATCTGCCTCATATGTAGATGTGGGCCCTGACATTAATTCTACTGTGTGTCCTGAGTAGCAGTGCAGTAGGTCAGATAGGTTTGCACAGCAGTGCTCCTTCCTACAACACCTTTGCTTACTATGTCCTATTTTTGTTTGGAGAGCAAAGCAGAACTATCTCCAAAAGTCATAAGGTTATATATTTTCAGGTTCTGCTTAACGTTCGTTTTAACTGGCTAGACGTGGTACTTTAGGAAAAGTTTTATTTGTATTACAGTAATCAAAAAATGAAAATGCCTTTCAACAGTCCGTGCAATTAACACATGTCTGTGGAAATTTAAAGATCTAAAGGAACATATCTGTGTTCAGAATGTGAGGATGCCAAGCATGCATACATTTTGATAAGCTCAGGTTGTTCCAGATGCATGTGCAATATCAAAGCATGGAAGCTTGTTTGACACAGTGGTAATTATGATACATCCCCCTAATTTGTAAATGAGAAGGCAAGGCTCCTTTGCAACCCTTCAGAAAACTATCAGTAAAATTAACATATTTGTTTGCAAATACATCAACAAGTATGGTCATTTTTCATCTTATGACAGGTTAAAAAGGGTAAGGTATTCAAATACAAATTAATCACAAATGTATAATGAATAGTGACTTTATCCAACTAACAGGATTAAGAATGAGCTCATTATTTTGTATCCTAAAATGCCTAAGAAAGGAATATACAAACAATAGAGCATGAGAGATTCACGTAAAGCCAAAGATCAAGAATTTCTGAAGTCACTGGTAAGGTACGTTGTTAGAAATAAAAATATGGTTGAAAAATGAAAGACTGTGTAACCCAAAGTAATCATGAGACTTAACAGCGCATTGTAGATGCAATAGAGGAACCCGTAACTGAGGGTGCACATCGAAAACAAACTAGAATTAAAGTGAGTATTTGATATTTGATGAGCCAGACAAAGAAATTGGCAGGATGGCACCAGGATAACAGACCGACACCAAATTAACTTTCAGAATAGGTGTTGATCCTTTTCATTTGAATACATTTTACAAAGATAATGGCACCCTTTGCAACAGGAAGAAATGTAACTTAAAATGTTCAGGTCAACATCCTTAAGTGAAATTGGGCTCTACGCGAATTTCCCACTGTTCCTGAGTGGGGACCGTTTCAGTCTCCCACAAACGAAACAGGTGCAGGCTTCCAAAGGGATATCCCAAAAACTCTTTATGATTGTCCTGGGTTATATTCCTCAGGTCCACGTAGAGAAGGGAAACAAAATAATGTGTATCTGATTGTCACCAATGTTCTAATATACAAATTTGATAACATGTATTAAAAAACTAAAAACATCTATATTTTTGAAAATTACAAATTACAATTCCTTGATCCATAGAGTATGGCTCTGGATACTACCCACGTGTGCGATACAAGCCTGTAGCTTGAATAGGTAGTCTCTGGGTGTCCTTCCGGCTTCTCCTCTTCTAGGCCATTTGGTAATCTCTGGTATCCAATGTGCAAGCATCATGAAGCGAAACACAGACAACAGATTGGCGGAAGGCCTAACGTGCCCCATGCCAAGGTGGTATTTCCCTACCTAAAGAAACTAAGGAAAGTCTGAGTCAGAGATTTCAACTTAAAAGTATGTGTCCAAAACCTATACTTGCCCTCACAACTAAAGCTAAACAATGTGCAGGTATGTCAATAACAAAAAGAAATAGTGTTCAAAATAATGTTCTGAGCTCTTTCCAGTTCCTGGCTTAATCTTCAACTCCCCATCCCCAAGTTCAAGAAAGTTCTAAGTCTTGGGATTTTAAACAGTTCCACAAAAGCCTTGGGGTTCCCTTCCCCAAGTTCAAACAGACACCTCGTACTTGTTATCAATCACTCAAAGTTCAAGATTATTTCCAGATCAACTCTATACTGCTTTGGTTTTCTTACCAGTTCATCAGGTTTCTTTTCCTTGGTTTGCTTCAGCAACCTCCTTGGCATTTCACAGTTGGACTCCCTGGTCTAGGTATAATTGTCGGACCACACGGTTCACCCACTACAGGTCACAAAACCAGGAGCCATCGGCTGTCCTGTCCACACAGGTTCTTCTGTGTTTGTATCTGTAGCAGGATTCACACTTAACCTTCTTATCTTCTCACAGTTGGGGCTCCCTGGACTAGGCGCTGTTGTTGGACCGCACGGTCCACCCACTACAGTTCGCGCCACCAGGAACCCTAGGTTCTCCTGGTTAGCCTCTTGGCTTTGCCACAATGTGTCACAACTCTGTTGCCAGTCTTCGGCCTTATCACACTGTATTCCTGTGTATGATTCACTTTATAACCATTTTGTTTCTTTACCACTTTATTCTTGTTTTCACTTTCAATTTCCCATCTCTGCTTTCTTTCGTGATTCATACAGTTTCATATTTGGCTTTCAAATGGGCAGTATCTGTAGTTCATGCACATTTGTCATAGGCTCATAGCTTTGCCCAAAATCTTTTATTTAGTTTGGCACTCAATAGTCTGCACAATCTCTGACCCAGCCGCTTGCAGGTTAAATGACTTTTAATATTTTCTCTAGTTCGGTTTCTCATGTGCATGCATTTTATTAATTCAGCTTCCATTACAGCCCCAGGACTGCCCATGGTCGAGTGGCTTCCCTCCGTACTCACCGGTCCTCGGTGCCCCCACTGGGCAGCTGTGTGCCTTGCTTCTGCTTTTGTCTGCATGTCTTGTTTGGTTGCGAGCCCCGCTCACAGTTCGGTTCTGCTCTGCACACGACTGGCAGCACTGCTTCCCTTCTGTGGACACTATCGGTCCCTTCCTTTGTTCACGAGCACCGCTCGCACTTTGGATTTGCCATGCACATGGCCGGCAGCTCTGCTTTTCTTCTGCGGACGCTGTCAGCCACTTGCCCTCCTCTCACTTTTCTGGCCGCCTCGGCGGTACACTGTGGACCATTGAGGCCTCCCCAACTGTGGTTCTGTTGCAGCACGTTGACTCCTGGGCTCCGCAGTCCATTGGGTTCTCCTTTTACCGGCGTCCTGTCTCTCCAGCAGGTGCCACCTTGACGGCGTCACTGCAAAAAGATGTTCCCTGATGGTTTGGTCTCCCATACTGCTGGTCTCCTCCCTTCTTATACACCTGCAACCACCTGACATGTTGCACGTGTGAATTCCAAATTTTAATTGCCTTGTTGCAATTAGAGAAGATCTTGGGACGTGCCTAACCCTTACCACACTCTGCAGGCTTCTTCTTCTTCTCAGTACTAGAGTGGCGAAATGCATTACTAGTGTTCGCTACTCCTAGTTGTCTCTTCCTCGTCCCAGTACTAGAGCGGTTTGAATGAGGGAAAATGTGAGGAGATGTGTTGCAATGACCTATAAAGCCCGGTGAAGGGTTAGATTGTTTGTCATAAAGAAAAGGGGGATTCCATGTCTCACCTATGGGTACCCTACTCCCAATCCCCAAGGACACTCTACCCAGGTGATCCTCCCTCGCTTCTACACCTCCAGGGTCAGAATCCAAAAGCTATGACCTTTCCCAGGCCACCTGAGAAGAAGATACATGGGGAGTAGGAGTGAGGATAGCCTCAGGTTTGAAAGGTACCTGGTACTATGCTTTATAGTGGGGTTCCACACTGATGCACCTAGTGCCCTGACTGGTCTTGCCCTCCTCATCCCTTCTTCGCACTCCCATACCTACTCTCACTTGGGCTCCTCCCCTTCAGATAAGGGAATCTGCCCCTAAACAATTGTCTGTCTCCTGGACCCCTATCGTCACCTCCTTAAAAGATTCCACATCTCCTCCTTTAGATACTTCTCCAACCCCTCCTACAATTAATTTGTTTTCCCCACCCCCTACTGATAACTTCCCCACCTACACCATCTGTTGTTTCTCTATCCTTGTAAAGAAAGGTTCTCCTTCATATAACACTCCAACCTCCTTTAACAATCCTTCCTCCTTCCCCTGCTATTTATTCTGCATCCTCCAATACTTCTCCCACCCTCCTTTCTTTATTGTTTCTCCAATCATTCTCCAATACTTCTATCCATCTCCTTCCTCCGGTTTTCCTTCAATCACACTCAAATACTTCTCATGGCCTCATTCTATGATATTTCAACAATCCTCTTCCAATACCTCTTCCCTCCTTATTTCCTCTGATATTGCTCAAGCAACTCTTGCTAAATTCTTCTCCCCTTTTAGCTCCACGCCCTCCTGCCTCCAACACACTCTAGTGTATGTTCCGGTCTCTACAGATCTTCCTCAATCCGCTTACCAACTGTCTTTAAAGGCCTTCTTTCCTCAAGCTCAATAACCCAAACACTGTGCTGCGAGCTTTGGCTTTTTATATTGCACAAGACCCTCCCCTGGTTTGGCTCTCCTACTATTGGCTTGTCCATGGAGCTTAGGAAGAGTGACCAGTTATGATTGGTTATTCCTTAGAGCCTACGCCCGGAATCTTCTTAGAGAGGTATGCATTATAAGTGGAGGGTGGCCATTTTGATTTGTAATTAGCTAATGTGACCTGTCCGGTATCTCTGAACTCTGCAGTTTCCGGTGCCAAATGCAAAAGGTGAGTCCATCCTTGTAGAAAGTCCCCTGGGGTGTTTGGGACCTCTCGTCAGGGTATTTTGGGGCTCAGACAGACTTCATCGGGTACATGAAATAGAGTCCAGGCTTTCTGCCGTCAGCAGACCAGACGCTGGGTTTGCAGAGTTCACAGAACACAAACATCCTTGTTGTTTGTATTGGTGCTTGGCAGGGCATGGCAGCAGGCTGTGGGCTCCGCACAATGTGGTCAGATAAGCTGGTGGTGTTAGGGCTGCTTCCACATTCCACAGACTGTTGGTGTTTGCAGGCATGTTCTTTCAATTTAAAAGGTCCTAGGCAACTTCCGATGTACGTCCATAAGTGAATTTGGGTCCAAAGGAGTATCAGTCTGTACTTTAGCAAACTGGTCAGGAGAAAAGGGAATTGTGGAACTAATAGTTCCAGAGTTACAATCCCCTGCTAAGGAAATCAGCCGCAGTGCTGGGCCAGAGGGGATCCCCAATGTACTTCCCACAGGGCCACCAACCTGGAGTGTACTGGTACCCCACCCCCAAAATACCAACACTGCAGTCATCAATGCCATGCAGGGGATTTTGTCACAGAATTTACACATTTAGTTTCTAATTAATTATGGTGTGCCAAAAATACCAACAAATAACATTAAACTCTCTTTTTTGTTTTTCAGATATGGAGAAAGATGTTATGGAAAATAAAGGCTGGAGCACTGTTACCAATTAGATCAATAATTAGTGAATAGGAATGACACCCTGAAGAATCCTTGACATGTACAAAAGCACATAATCATGTTGATTTAAAAGGTAATGAGTAGAATCACAAGAAACTCAAAAGAATTTGACAATATTTGTTGGATACCTGTTAACAATGTATACTTAATGATAAAGTCATGCAGGAGAAAGCAATCAGTGGGCTAGAGCAGAGCATAAAGAGACTGTATCAAAGCAAAAGGCACATCTAACATGTCTATTTAGAGAAAGGTAAATAAGATACTTTTTTAAGTGAAACATTGATTTAGAATATAATTAAAACCTTTCATTGAGATAGTATGCTTAATATACAAATCTTTGGAACAAATATATAATTTATCTTGGGTATGGAGGAGAGGTCGTGCTGCTTGTTGACACATTTAACTAAATTTTGCACTACAGAAAAATAGGCATGATACTTGATTTGGTTTCAGGATTATATGATTTTTTTTTTTTTTACCTATGCCACCCAAATATCATTTAATTCCATGAGACTTTAACTCCACACCCTTTTCTGCAGGAATATGATTGGGATAGCCCTCTGCTTTAAAAACGATCAATCTATTTGAGAACATTATCTTTGGTGACTTCTTATATTAAGGCCACTTGGATTATCAGCCTTTCAAACTATAATGACTGTGATCTCACATCACCTAACCTCAGTAGACTTTGTAGGTCTAAACTAACACAATACCACGGCAACTCCGATGAACCTATTAGAGGATGTCTTAATTGTAAGTGACGCGCCACTGTACTTTCAGTCAACAGACTGACCGTTCATCATTTTCCTGACTCAGCATGGTCACTGAGGGTGAAATAGGTGCTGTGACAGTGAGCATGACGCAGCCAGGAGAGTATCATGGACAGAACCTGGCTAACATGGGGCAAAACTGGGGCAACAGGCAGCATGAAAATGTGTTTTACAATGGCTATGGTAGCACATGGTGACTGTACTCCACCCTTTTTGTCTCAGTCCCAGCAATAAAACACCCCACATTTGTATTGTTAATCCTACAAGCAAGAATACCTGTCCCTCTTCCTTTAAGGTATTATCTTGCAATACTCCTACCAGCGAGAATGTCCTCCCAATTACATGGTCATTATGAAGCTGAATTATTTTAACCAACGAGCCAGGGTCGCCCTCCTGTGTCAACACTTCAGCCTTCATTTCTCCTCCCTGGTCTCTGGCCCCTGCCATGGTCTGTGATTTAGTAGTCTGTTTTGCAGTTTCCTTGCTCTCTCTGGGCCTGTTCCTTGCACATGTCTGAAATATAGTCCTCAGGAGGTTTGGGGCTTTCTCTCTGGGACTCTGCCTTCCTCCTCTGGCTCTTTCCCATGGATTTATTCTACCACAGGGCTCCAACTCTTAGAGGGATAGGGTGCCCTCCTCATTATACAGAGGCAATGGTATTGAGGTCTGTGCAGTCTCTGCTGTCTCTCCAGTCCCCTGGCCCCACTGAGCTGTCTCAGTTCTACTTGTCCTCTAATTGAATCTGATTTCACAGCTCTGCAGCTCACTTCTGCAATTTTGCTTCCCTTACCGCAGACTGAGGAAACAGAGATAATTTTTATACTGCATGGGCCAGGTGTCTACTCCCTGATTGGCTAAGGTGGCCGGGTGGCTGAAGGGAGAACATGCTACCCTAACCTACACCCACAAAACACTACAATAGCACCATCCACTTGCCAGATAACAATCATCTCACAAATCAAGCACAACTAAATTCCCTAAAATTACCCCCCATCCTTGCTACCTCACCATAACCTAGACTAATCTGCACAAAGACAATGGGTTATGGTTTGCTGAACCCCAAAACCCAGGTAAACCCTAACCCATTACACACAAAAATGTACATGTACACTCTCCAGCATACAACGACAAAGCATGGCCTGCCTTGCACAGATGATCTAATACCTCTGCTCTTCGCCATCGCCTCCCACCCAAAACACCAATTTTTCTTGCAGGACCCAATGTGCCGAAAGACTTAGCAATGGAAAAATCCAGTCTATAAAAAGACACTGGGCCTCATCACGAGTTGGGCTGTAGCACTTAAATGCGGTCTTAACGGCATTACTGCCACATTTAAGGGATGGCCCTATCACGAGTTGGGCGCTAAATCGGCTGTTTTACCTGGAGGTGAAAATCCCTGTTTTTGGCGGTATTACAGCCGGCTGTATTAGCCCACAGTATTAGCACCGAAAATTTCCCATTGGATCCAATGGACTCAAACAGGAATGGGGATTTACCGTTAAGGCCCAACACGTGATCCAGTGGTAATACCACCGGGCCGGTCGGTGCTAGGGCTATTACAGTCGGCGGTTTTACAGCCGGGAATACAGCCCACAGTAATGTAACATAGCATATATTGTTGCGGCAAGACTAGTGGTATTCTTGGGAAACAAGAATAATGATATGTTTTACAATGGCAAATTAGGCATAAATTCTGTAGACAGTTCCTAATAGGAGTCTTTCACCTTCAGGTACTTCCTGCACCCCTCCTTCCTTTCTCGTGCACACTTGAACACTAACACTGCTTCTCATTTGCTTTCACCTTTTCCGTGCCCCTGGCACTTTCCTTTGCCCTCCTGTGCTTCTTGCACGCTTCTCTTGTCCTTTCGGTGCACACTTGCGCCCACCGTTTTCGTTGCGGGTTACTTGCACCCTTTTCCACACCTTTCTGTCCTCCCAGTGATCATTTACACCTTTACTTTTCTTTACAGTCTCTCAGGGGCGCTTCATTGCACACTTTCTGGTTTTTACTTTCACTTTCGTGTCTTTCGTACTCTTTTCCAATCAGCATCAAAAGCTGTTTACCTTCTGTTGCTTGCTTTTCACTCTGTGCCGCTTTGCTACAGTCACACGCATGCTCCCGAGTTTCTTTCTCACTGCTTTCCCGAAACTCACTGAGCAGCGTCGCGTTCATTGGCGGTCCCTTCAGGATATACAGGGTTGATGTCAGGGTCTCACCACCTGCCACTCAGACACAATTGGCGCCAGCACAGGTCCCAAGGGAACGAGCACTCTTCTCAACGCCGCCAGCAGGATGCAGGCAACCTCACTTCGGCTCCTTGGAGACACGGCTCCCTCGCCACGCTGCAGCCCCTCACAGACACCAGGCTAGCGTATCAGCATGTCATTCTCTTCCAGCCCTCATCTCTTGTCAGCCTCTGCTCCTTGGCTCCTCTGGTCCAGACAGCATGCCAGCTTGCTCACTTTCTTGAAAAAGACCACCCCTTTTATAGTTGTGAAAACAGTCAAGTGGAGTCGGGTGTGAGTGATAATAAGTAAATGCCTGATTTTATCAGTGGGACAGTTTAAGTTCTTTCTATAGTCGGTTTCCCTTACTTTCCCCATGTTGTTTCTATGGGTAAGCTTTACTGCTCTTAGTTGCCTCCTCCTTGTCTCAGTATTTGTTGGAAATGGGGATGGTGAGATGGGGTGAGATTGAAAATACCCCATGAAGGCTGAAGGAGAGTGGGTTGGGGTATTACTGGGAGAATACCATATCTCGCCCCATGGCTATCCTCCTCCCATTTCCCTCGTGACCCTTCACTCAGGTGATCCTCCCTTGCTTGTCCACCCCCAGCGTCGGGATCCAAAAGCAATGACCCTTCCAGGGTGACCTGAATTGAAGATTCTGAGGGAGTAGGTGGGAGAATACCGTCAGGTTTCTCACACCACTCACAGACGCTCCAAGGGCCTCAGGGTTGCTGACCTACACCAATATATCATGGCTACTACCACGATTAAGAACAGACATGCAGGGGCAGTACTTTTCCCCCACAACTATGGGCTTAAATTAAACACCCAGCAGTTTCTACAACAGAAAGAGCACACCACAGACCCCTTCGGCAAACAGTCATGGACACACCTTAGGTTAATTTTGGCACACCTAAGCTCTAATCCATTTTGGGGCCATTGAGGGCCCAAAATCTTGACCAACACTTCTAATTTTCCCCAGACAATGCTAACTAGCAGATAAGTGCTCAGCACCCCGAATCAGGTGTGAACGTGAACACCGGGCCACCATCACAAATCAGGACTCACATGATACTGCGATCATACCGGGACGAGAATTTGACATTGTACCCCGGACCTACTTCCATAACCTCCCCTCAATGGCTGGCCAACATTCCACACGGTAAGACCACGAGTTTATCCCATTCCTAATAATACAAAGTGACAGGCTTCACTTCACGGAAATAGCCAACCATCACCTTTTTCTCCCTTTCCCTTCCCTGGCGCATTCCATCCCTCATAAACTACAATGCATTTGTATGTATGTTTAACTTGTAACAATATGCTCTAATATTTGATGAACTTCAATTTCATGTACCCTCTGACCTTGAACCAATATACTGACCACTATATCATATAATCACCTGTCACCACACATGATGGATCTCTCTTGTTCACCTCAGATCTGGGATTCACGTAACTCAGTTTTGAAAATATGCACATACACTATGTGACCACATGAATCACAACCTTGAGAAAGACTCCGGAGTGTCGAAACACGTGTCGACTGACTTCTAACAATAAACATAGCACCAACAATGGTTTTGAATCCTGTCTTATTGCAACAACCATTACTCATTGATTAACCCAGCGCTCAGGTGAACAGGGCTCAATCTCCTATTCATAACTTCACACTTGGAGAAGGAAGGTCACTTTCTCATTGGAACCCCACCACGAGCAGCAGGGTAAACCTATTAAGGTACAAGATCAAGCAGAGTGATCTACCTATTCTATTGCCCCCCAACTACTTCACTGTTCTGGAAACAGGCCTCACAATTGTTTTGGTATAAGCAGCATGATATGTGTTGTGTAGTGGTAATGCTGGTGTTGATCTTTTAGACTAGCCTCGTGATCATCTTTGGGGGCAACATGCTGTATGATTGTCCTTGGGCATCGCATGTAGGATATTCAATGGACTGAGTTCCAGTCGCCAATACTACTTTATAATAGAGAGAACACAGGCGCTTTGGGAAAAGATACTTTAATGTGGAAGAGGATCCCTTCTGACACTTCTTTGTATATTGCCCAAACTACATGCATTGCAGTACATCAAAATCAGACTTTACTAGTGCTAGTAACCACACCAATCACAACACCTTTACATGTAACCAAGCCGAGTAGCAGTGCCATAATTGGGTACCCTGGCAGATATTCCTGAGAAGCGTCATGATTTTCTTGAGACACAAGTGGAATGAACATATGTAGTTTTACAGTGACAATACCAGCACATATATTTGGAACATGCCTCATGATTTCTGTAGAGCACAGCCAGCATTAAAATATGTTCTTAGATGCTCCTGTGTACCGTTGGCATCCTCCATCTGTAGGAGTATTACTTGTGTTCCTTTACAGAACCAGCTGTGCATTCTATTAATCTCCCTGAGTTGATTTGGGCTTGCTTGCTGTGCACTCTCAAGCCAATTCAGGGAAAACATTTACACCCCACCACTTTACAAATTATACAGCCACCACTGGCCTTGGCAAAGTTCCAAGATCCGCCAAGGTGATATTGTCTCCCAGGTAACATCAAATGGTCATACTCTTGCCTTCCATCACTACACACTCCAAGAACTCTCGATCGTTCTCAAAAACTCTTGGGGAAACTAAGGCTACCTCAGAGTAGATACCACTTAACTACTCCTCGAGACACAGGGCCTGTTTTGAGTAAGATCCTTGCAGTCCCAGCTATCTTTTGTAGTGTGGGTACCACTTTGTCATTGATCCTAGCAACCTCCAGGAATGTTAGGCTTGCTATCCTGTTTGACTCATCTCCTTGAGATTTACACTTTGGTTTCAGGACATTTTCAGATTAAACTTTGTTTTGTCTTTTTGTTTTTTTGGCAGGCCCAGTTTCCTGTGGTGATATACATAATTTCTGGATTATCGGTTCAGCAACTAACTGATGTGCAACCAACACATGCATACGTGTCAGTTACCTTGGAATCAGCTCACTTATTTATTTTTGACACCATGTGCCCCATTACAAGGTAAGGGAGTGTGGTAAAAATGGTGGTAAAGTGATGGTAATTCTGTTACTGCTACTTTACTGTACCACTACACTACAAGTTATGCAGTAAGGTTGATGTTTTACAGCCAGCAAAAAGCTGGAGGTAAATCTTCCACTTAATACTGCCAAAACTCAGTGCGGTATTACGACAAAAATATCCATATGGAGTCCTGTTGGTGCGAGCGGCGGTAACGGAAACCGGGCAGATTTACAGCTGGATTACTGTGAAACTCGTGATGAGGCCCTGTGTCCTTTAACTTTTTCTTTCCTGCTTGCTTACTTTCTACACCTTTTTGCTCACAGAGTTCATTAATTCTCTCGCTAGTTGTTAATGCACTGCTCTACAAATGACTCCAAAGCACCTTGTCGCTTTTGTCTACTCTCATGATTACTTCCAGGGTTTCAGATGATACTATGAAGTGTGAGTAGTTTACTCCCTATTTTTTAAGTGGGAGAAAACATATTTTTGGGGGAGTTCAAAAGTAACTCCCATTCTTAATTGCAGTAATTTTTAGGCAACTAGAAATACATTTTAACTCTACAACAGAAAGCTTTTGTAATCCATGCTTCTGTTCACCCAGTAGTTCATACAAATGAGAAGATTCAGAAGCTAGTCTTCACAATAGGCAATAATAATGGTCGAGCTCCTTCATGTGTCACTGCTCTGCTGATGCCACTGATTCAAACATATCCATAGAGCTGTGCTGGTGGAAGCAGGGGGCAGTTTCCTATATCGTTGTTGTTTCATATTTCCTGTTGAGAGAATTCCACTCGCCCTCCTTGTTTTTTATGCTGAGAGTGTCTCCATGTTTTTAGGGTGCCAAACGGTTGATAGGTTGCTCATACTTATCGCTGATTCCACGTATATTGGCATAGCAGCTAAATACACATCATGCTCGAGACTAAGGTACTTCCCAACCACAGGGCGTGTGGACTGTCTGTCTAATTGTTTATTTTTACTATCCTCTCAATTTTCCCTTTCTATTATTTCCCTTTCTGGATTCATGGCAGCAGTAGTGGCCAATTTGATTGCCGTTTGGGCGACCACATTTCTAGACCCCTAAACAATGTTCCGTGCACATACTAGGACTGATATTATTTACTAAACTAACTCCAGTCCTAGCATATTTAGGGAAAGTGCTGGATAGTGGTTCAGGTCACCTAATGGGACCCAAGTCCACCAACTGGTGATCAAATTGACCGCAATGAACGGACGCCATACAGGTAATAAAGAGATGGCCCGATAAATCGCAATCTTCACAAAAAAACCATTTACTCATGTGAGAACCCAGAGGGTGTCTCACCCGCTAGTCCCGGGGGATCTCTCTCTCAGGTGGCCAGGGCACGGGCATCACCTTTGGATGCAGACCCTGGGGGTGGAACAGTGCAGGAGGATCACCTGGGTGAGGGGCCTTCGGGGAGTAGGGGTGAGGCAGCCGATGCTGAGGCATGGTATTCCCCTTTTTTGTTCATCTACCCCATCCTATTTTATAGGCTTTTCCGAAGTCCCAAACACCCCCTTTTTTCACAAACACTGGGTCGAGTACAAGGATGACTGAGAGCAACCAGACTAACTTTCTCACATTGTACTGGACATGTCCCGTTAAACGGGTCAGGCAAAGTTAGGCACTTTACACTAACTGCACACACCTGATATCAGGTAGCTCTTCTCATACAAATAAAAGGCAACACCTAAAGACACACTCTGAGCAAGGCGGAACACAAGCACGAGCACAAGCAGAACTTCCGGGACGGGAGCTACTGGAGCAGAACAATGGACCAAGGGACAAGAGCAGCGGGCTGAAAACCCCAAGGGTTCCCTATTGGAGATCGTTGCCTCTGACAGACCGCGAAAGACACCTGGAGAAGGTCGTCAGATTGCACAAGTGAAGATTGCATTGCGTTCCAAGGATGCCAGTGACCCTGCCGGGTGAACGGCAGAGTTGGGGAGGCGAGGGCAAGCCTGTGTTACTAACCTTGCCTCGTGAATTGAAAATAGCGAAACAAGAAAGTGGCGCACACAGCCGGTGAGTTGCCAAGCGGCCTCAGAGATCGGTGTGTGTTAAATCAAATTAAGTAGCAACAGTATATCACAAGTGAAGGCTGCATGCGGATGGATGAGACGCAAAGAAAGGCAGAACTGTGAATGAACTTTGGAGTAAAAAGCAGCTGTGAGATCAGCAATACTGACTAACGGAGTGGTCTAGCAAAAGGAAGTAGCCCATTTGTAAGACACCATGAAAGGTACATTGTTTGAAGTTATAAAGCAAACAGACAGCAAAAGCAAATTGAGTGAAAGTAATCGTGAACTTTTAGTCAAAGTGGTCCTGCGGTGGCCTGGTAAAAGCGCCACGCACATTCGAAAGTCTTCAAAAGGGGTCCCAGCCCGATTGAGGGAGACCAGAAGTATAATAAACTTGGGGAAGGGAGCCACCTAGCAAGTTTGTTTTGAACTGTGACGTGAGAGGTCTGAGCATTAGTACCAAAAGGGACAGCCCTGAAAAGGGAAAGGCCCATGGGTTATCTAAATATCAACACAAGGGGGGCGTCCTTCCCGTAGTATTTTACTGTTTGTCTTCCATTTAAGCAAACATACTCATGTTATTGTCATGCTGAGTACACATCTTGCAGGCTTCAGTATACCGTGCACATCATTTGCAACAATTCTTAAGCAAGAAACTCAATTTACTCATTCAAAATAGGCCTTTTGAGATCCTAGTTTCAACACATTGAAGGGAGACCTTTCACAGTCCGCAGAAGAAGGATAACCAACTAAACCTGCCGAAACGTCCAGGGACCTATCACTGTTTTGTATAGACTGTCCCCTACATCTGAAATTGTTGATTCAATTCCTGATGCAGACTTTTTATTAGGTCACCCTTATTTGTCCGGCATTCCAACGCTATACTTGCATAGATTTCTATAATGTGACTGCTATTTGAATGTGTTAAAATTGATTATATTCACAAGTCACTGGAGGTGAAGGTGCATCACAAGTATCACTATGCACCACGCACTACTGAGTGTATGAATCTTGGGGTAAAAATCCAAACTTGGACCTGGATTTTGCCATCAAGTGCTTTGTTAGAAAACTATGAAAATAAGTTTTAAAAAAAGACCAAACATAAGGCAAAACGAATATAAAGTACAGCAAACTAATAAATGCTGGCCTATTTCGAATGAGTAAATTGTGTTTTCTTGCTTAAGAATTGTTGCAAATGATGTGCACGGTACACTGAAGCCTGCGAAATGTGTACTGCGCTTGACAATAACATGAGTATGTTTGCTTAAATGAAAGACAAACTGTAAAAAGCTAAGGGAAGGACGCCCCCCCCTTGTGTTGATAGTGAAAGGTCTGAGCCGGCGAGGGGGACCTTCTTTAAGTGTGTGCTGTAAGGTAGGGGCCCAGCAGAGCGGGACCTTCGTGAAGTGTGTGCTGTAAGGTCTGAGCCCGACAGAGGGAGGCCTTTGTGAACTTTACGTTGGAAATATAATTTTGGAAAGTCAAGAAAAAGACTTTAACGTGGAAGGCCAGGTGGCCCTCAAGCCACGTTTTGGAACTGCTATGAGTGTTAGAAACCGAGCCAGAGTGTGTCATCCTGCCTACAGGGACAGCCTTACTCCGTGAGGTGTAACGTGAGGAGGAGAGCTGGTTCTACTACCTTTATTCTTTTGAACACTGATTTTTCCTTTTGCATACATTTCTCCTTTTTACATTTTTTGAATAAGAGATAGGGCAGGCATTTGGTTTTTTAGCATAGGCCATTTGGATTTGACTGATGCCATTAGGACTGCTTTGTGTATCGTTTTATGATCGAGACTACTCCCATCTTAGTTATAGGGCAAATTGGGAGTTTCTCCGAACCCAACATTTGCAATGAAGGTTTTACAAATTGTATCCATTGTGTTAGTGTCAAACTTGTGACACCATGCCTTCTCTACACTCAGGACCAATCAACACTTTATTCACCAGTTATATAGCATTCTTAAAATAGTTATGATGCCAGTGTGTTTGCATAAAACCCTTTACAGGAATTAAATGTAGTTAAATATTTTTCATGAAAGAACTAATCCTTGGTGGGAAGACTAGCTTGTGATTGTTTCATTATGAGCATTTTCGCATGGAAGATCAGTTTAGTTGGGTAGTCATAATCTTGCAACACTTTAGCTATAGACTCAATGTGTATATTACATGCGCATATTATATTCCTCCTCTCTGGAGCAGTTGTAAAAATCATACCCAAGAGAAGTTGTTAAGAACTGCGTTTGGAAGACAGCCGAATTATTCCAACAAGCTGTGGCGATGAATTGGTTTCAAGCGCAAAGGAGTAAAGTGGCTATTGTTTTCTATGAAACATCAGAATATATAAATTAACAATACAGTACATATCTATATGTATAAAAGTCAAAAGTTGTGTGTGGGTTTGTGCCACAAAGCATTGTTCCTTATACAATTCCACATCATTTCACCAACCTGCACCACCTTTTGCATAATTACCTGCTAAGACCTTCTGGACATTACTGGCTACATGACATTTGGACACCCCACCCCTTTCACCGGATTTCAGCAAAATTCAAAATTTGTTTGTGGACTTGTGGTTTAGCAAAGCGTTGTTCCTTATACAATTCCACACCGTTTCACCTATCTGCACCAAATTATGCATACTTACCTGTTAAGAGACTCTGCACATTACTGGCTACATGACATTTGGACACACCACTCCTTACCCCAGGTTTCAGCAAAAGTTAAAATGTGTTTGTGGCCTGCTGACGAAGCTGTAAACCATGTTCACTAGGAAGGGAAACAAAAAATGTATGAGAGTCGAATGGACCATAGAGGCGAAGGTGAAGGCAAGTAGCATTCCAGACGTTTCCAACTCTTTGCTGCATCAGGTGAAATTACTTTTCCAGAGGATTTTTGTGAGATGGTGCCTGCCGATGAAGCCATAAACCATGTTCACTGGCAGGGGCAATGAAAAATATTTCAGAACAAGCCTTGCAATGCTGTAAACCATGTTCACCGAGAAGGGAAACAACAAGGTTTGCTTAATCAGGTGAAATTACTTTTCCAGAGGATTTTTGTGAGATGGTGCCTGCCGATGAAGCCATAAACCATGTTCACTGGCAGGGGCAATGAAAAATATTTCAGAACAAGCCTTACAATGCTGTAAACCATGTTCACCGAGAAGGGAAACAACAAGGTTTGCTTAATCAGGTGAAATTACTTTTCCAGAGGATTTTTGTGAGATGGTGCCTGCCGATGAAGCCATAAACCATGCTCACTGGCAGGGGCAATGAAAAATATTTCAGAACAAGCCTTACAATGCTGTAAACCATGTTCACCGAGAAGGGAAACAACAAGATTTGCTTAATCAGGTGAAATTACTTTTCCAGAGGAGTTTTGGGAGATGGTGCCTGCCGACGAAGCCGTGAACCATTTTCACCGGGAAGGGAAAGATCAATGTTGTTTCTCAACTGGTCTCAACACAAGGAACAACACTTTCAAGGAACATGTTTCAAGGACCTTGGATGCATGGTTTCTGGGATATTTACACAGCAATGCAATGCACGGCAACAAACTGTACCACGCCAGGGTAAGGTGGTACAGCGATCTACAGGATCATTCCTTTTTAACAGTTAATGAGAGTGTTATCATGTCTGTTTACAGAACTCGTTAAGAACAGGTACTTTTTACTAGTAGAAAGTAATATACAATTTCAGATTAGGAATACTTCCACTGACTCATAGATTAAATGTTTCCTGCATGGTAGTAGAAACTGAACACATTAATGAAAAAATGTTGTCTATGTAACTTGGCCACAGATTGATATTTACTCAAACAGAATCTAAAGGTTTACCATGTGTGAAACTGTTTCTGCTCGAACTGTCTGCCATCTTCAACACTACTGCATACAAAGTGCATGTTAAATTACTAACAGGCTGACTGGGGATTCGGAGACACAGTTCTACGATGGTGCACCTCCTACATCAAGCTATGATGAAGATGGGCACGTATGGACCTCACTGACACCCTGTCCTTCCATCTCTATATGGAACCACAGGGGGAACTTTTCATTAAGCTTGATGCCAAGATCCACAACATGCTCATGACAACCAGTGCTAATGTTATGATGTATGATCTTTACTGGAATGTGTTAGGGTTCTAGCTATGGAATGGGTGGCAGTTGCTGGTAGGAGGGGGACAGTGATGTTGTAAAATGCTGGTTGTGCAGGGCGCTTTCAGATGGAAATAAAAAGTTGCTGACACCTCCTGTTTCACAATATATGGCGTCGAGGAGCAGCTGTGTTCCACAGAGTAATGGAGAAGGTCACAGAAAGGTTGAGGGAGGGAGTTGTTTCCCAGTCACCTGCAATTGAAAAAAGTGCGAGAATACAAGTACCAGAATCCTTAGCGACATCAATGTGAATTAACCTGAAACACCTGAAAAGGAAATGTAACTAGACACGCCTGAAAAGGAAAAGAAACACAGCCTCCCTGATGATTGATGGTGTCAAGAAAACGTTTGCAGGAGAAGACAATTTGTTGCTACAGCAGGAAAACTTGACTGGGAACCAGAGTGTGTGCCTTGTCATCATTCTTAACACAGAAATGTTGAACACTGTGGTATTTCAAGATGATGTGTTAGTCTACTGTGCCTCAACATAGGAGCATGAGCAAGTCTTGAGAGAACTTCTGGAAAGGTTGAAGTCAGCTGGATTCACTATACAAAGTGAAAAACGCACAATTTGTGCGGAGGCGGTCGAATATCTAGGTCACAAGATGTCTGTTAGAGAAATAGGCCCAAAAACAGCGATCAAGTTGACACCAGCGCATGGAGATGAGGAACAACTTTGGTCATTCCTTGGTTTAGCAGAATTTGATCATGAATTTGCAAGTAACTTTGCTATGAAGTCAAACCCATTTAGGGGTTTGCCGAAGTAGGGAGGACATCTTTTGTGGTCAGATCAATGCAAGACATTTTGCAGCCAAATAAAAGAAGATATAGCCAATGTACCTTCTTTAGGAAATTTCCACTCGGGATTGCGAACCACCTTGATTTTGGCTGCCAGTGGGTTCTGACTGGTAGCCACATTGTTGCAACATTCTAAGGAGATGAGGAATATGTCACTGCTTTTGCATCCAAGCCTCTCAAAGGGGGGAAGATTAACTACTTGCGCAGGGAGTTTGATCCTTCATTTGAAGTCAAGGATGAATTGTCCATCATGGATGAAAAGTTAAAAAGGGGAGTGAAAGTCATACCGCCTCAATGTTTGAGAGAAAAGCTGGTCAAGTTAGGCCATGAGGGGCTTTCTCGAGAAACTCTACAAAAACGAGATTGAGACAAAGTTATTGGTGGCTTAATACGAATATGATGGCGGAGAGGAATGCCAGACAAGGTTTTGAGTGTATTGGTAATGATAAATCTAAGATGGTTAGAAAGGCACCTGTGTTGCCGATTGCTGGACCAGCCCAACCATGGACCAAAATGGCAGTCTATGTAATGGGCCCCACTCAAGGTAGGGATGTAAGTACATTTTTGCACTGGTGGATTAACATTACAGATGGGTTCAGTAGAAGGAAGTAATGCAAGAGACCACCGTGGAGATGGTGAAGTTCCTGCCCACTGTGTTCTTTAGTATTATTGTGTGTATTTAGTGTTCTTGTGTATAGGCGCTTTACAAATGCCATATCATATCATATCATAAGTGTGTCCCAAGGAAATTGTAACTGATAATGGGGTGCCAGTTTAGTTCAGAGATGATGAAAATGTTTCTGACCGGTTTCACTATAAAACATTCTCGCACTGTATTGTATCACCCAACGGCAAACGGATTGGTGGAACAGATTTATCATTTTATCAAGGGAGGCATACAATTGGCTATCAGAGCAAAAGTACTGTGGAGGGAATTAATAAAACACATGCAGTGGGATTATTGCACCACCCCACGTTCTGTGACACCCTTTGTATATCTCAAGGGGCGTGAACTTGGCACAACTCTTTGTCTAGGTTGGTTGGGACTGGCCGTTGCCATGCCAGTAGACTGTCAGAAAATCACAAGAGTTGTTAAGGAAGGGCAGGAGCAATGCAAGCAAATGTTTGATCAAGAAAGGAAGGCCAAGCACAGAGAGAGGAAGGCTGGTTATTCAGTGTAGATATTGAATCCCAAGATGGGTTATAAGTGTCAGGTGGCCAATTCTTGGGTTCGTAGAAGGTAATGACTGTGAGGAATGGTGTGGTGATTGTGGAAGGTGGGAAGTATGGTCTATGGGAAGGATCGTACCATGCAGAGGAGACAGTGGAGATGTGGTCGAGAATGAAGATCAAGTCAGGAAATATGATGAGTGTAAGAGGCAGGAAATGACTGGTGCTGCATGGACGGATGTGAGGACTTTGGGGGGAAAGGCGGTTGAGTGTAGGTAAGTTTACAGAGCCTAGACAGAGAAAGGACTACATCAAATATTTTAATTCTACCTAATGCAGGTTTTGTAAATGGTTGGGTACATTTGCTATTCTATCAGCATGGTAGGGGGTTGTAACTAGTTTAGTTATTTATTCATCAGCTGCTGCGTAAGGACATTCATGGATTAGTTTGCTGTTGCCAACTACATATTTATTTGTCTTCTGTATAGTATGCAAAGGTTGTTGGGTGGAATAAATGTTATGATGTATGTTCTTTACTGGAATCTGTTCGGGTTCTATTTGTGGAATGGGCAGCAGTTGCTGGTTTGAGGAGGACAGGGATGTTGTAAGATGCTGGTTGTGCAGGCAGCTTGCAGGTAGAAATAAAGAGGCTGCTGGCACTCACCTCCAGTGCCACAACAGCTACCTTATGTCAACTGCATCAATTACATCAATTGACTAAAACTCTGCCTTGTTCAAGTATGGAATTCAAGTACCTAGCTGAAAGTGAAATCCATTTTGACAGATGTCATCCTCCTAAGGGGCTCTATCATAAACGCTAAAATCCAGAACTGGCTGATGGAAATGAAACGCAACGGCTGCTCTCCTCAGCTGAAATCCAACACTGCATTCCTGGGCTTCATCATCAACGGGAATCTTTTCATCAAGCCCCACATTGTGAAGAAAACCCAGATACCCTGGATCCAAACCTCTCTCCTTTGGAAAATGAAGTCCTTCATCTCAATTGTAAACATCAGAACTGTTGTTTGGTCCCTGGTCCTTGGACAGGACAACACTCTCTTCAAATGAGTCCTGATCATATAATACGCCCACCAAAGGGTGTGTAACACACTAAAGCCCATCTCATCGTAGGACTGAAGAAATGAACCACATCACCCAACCCTGCGAGAACTACACTGGTTATCCCTCCAAGCCTTCATCAACTTCAGAACAGCCTGCATCACATACAAAGCAGCAACAAACAATACTACATCCGAAGTGGCTGCAAAACTCATGTCTTTGAAGACCCACCACCCCATCACTTGATGAAATTAGGAGATGCAATAAGAAGAAAACCAGAAAACAGATATTCACACCTAGACTCTGGAACAACATACTGATGCATATTAAATTGGCTGCATCTCTGCTCCAGCCATAAAGGAACAGAAATCCGTAGTCATAAAGAAACACCTTCTCAGCCATTGACGCCCTAATAACCTCTTTTGGCCCCTCTCAGGCTTTTCATGTCATTATCTTGCTTTTGCCCCCTTTTTGTACAGTGTTGTATGGATTTGTAGCCAGGTTTGCATTATATTATAGGGTGGCGGCGGTTGCCGCACTATATTTATGGTGAAATCAATGAACCATAGGAAATCCGAAAATTCTATTGATAAAAACATTTGACTTGGTGGACGGAGTTGGATGTAATTTTACAAATAAAGTTTGTTACGGGCCTCCCTTCTATGGAAATTTTGGGAAAGAACGATTTGTGAAAAAATGAATAAGTTATTAAGAAAGCAAAAAAACACTGATATTGAACTTTAAGATATGCTAGAACAGGGTATGTTACGTGGGGAACAGATAGTTACATCATATATGACTTCACTAATCAATGCACTGATTACATTAATTACATTTTCAACTTTTAGGGCTATTTAAAAAAAACATTTTTACATAAAATATATATACATATTTTCAAAGTGAATTTTAGTCTGCTGTAATTTCTTACATTTAGTGTACGGTCCACAATTTGAAGTACATACAAAAATGAGTACACAATATAGTACATTTTGTAAAGATTAATTTCCTATGGAGGGTTATAGGTTGGACTGGAATATAAAGTTATAATTAATGTACCAAAGAAATAACTGAAAACAATACAAACCGGTTATAGATCTAAAAATAAATCTTCCATTTTTAAGTTTCATTTGGTTTGTGTATATGTAATTATGTACTGCTAATACATTTTTTATATTACCCAAACTAAAAATTATTATATTACAATATATCACAGTACATAGAATATATGTTGTTGAACAAGTGTTTTTAACACTTCTCATTTAGAAAGCAAATTTTTAGATACTATTTTTATAATAAATACAATATAAAATTTTAATCT
The DNA here is from genome assembly GCF_040938575.1 of Ambystoma mexicanum. Taxonomy (NCBI): domain Eukaryota; kingdom Metazoa; phylum Chordata; class Amphibia; order Caudata; family Ambystomatidae; genus Ambystoma; species Ambystoma mexicanum. The sequence continues at coordinate 162,130,932 of NC_090936.1, read as the reverse complement.
TTACATTAAGCTTTTTCCAAACAATCAGGACTAAACATGTTGCTGGTTCGAGCTATTGCTATTTTTTTACTACTATATTATTATATTATCTTACAAATATCTAAAGTACATTTGCCACAATCAGGTACATTCTATGCAATGATCTATTTTAATTAAAAGTATTTCTATAATATTACATATATCTATTTTATATTTCATAAATTAATACTACAAATGAATGCTTTACAAGTGCTCATATCAAAAATGTGTATCCGTCCATTATTCTGTCATGTTCTTATTATTGAATATACTGAAATAACTAATGTATAAAGAGAGTGACTCAAAAATATTTTAACATGCATGAGTGTTGTCATCAGTAATGTCACCAGCGATGTAATCTCTGAGGTCATCATAGTCATCATACAATGCCTAACAGGGGGCGTGTAGTTAAGGTGACTTTGCTTGAAATGTCCGCTTAATTTCAGGGGTGTTGTCGTGTTAAATGTTCACCTTAACTTCTCTATAACTAAGGTTTTTCACTGAATCGATGTAGCATAGTCTAATTGAACCAAGTAACACATTCCACAACACCACATACTAGCCATTGCTGGCACTGCCCTGTAAGACCAAAACAATTGAATTGAGAAAAAGGCTTGCATTTGGGCTGATTTGCATACTCACAATGCCTTGTTGAAGTGCCTCAGAATTGGTGGTGAACTTCCAGCAATGGTTACTAAAGTAGGTGTTGTGGAATGTGTGACTGAGTGAGCTCGAATGGACTATGCTACCTTTTCAATCAAGGTGAAAGGTTTTTTCAAAGCATTTTTAAACCCACCATAACTTTATTAGTGCTATATATATATATATATATGTTTTTAATGAAAAAACCTTAGTTAAGGTGCACTTAAGTTGAGAAGATTTACTGCAACAAAACCCTTGAAATTCAGCCGATGTGGGAAGTCAAGACCAGCTTAACTCTGCACGCTCCCATTGATGTCCCCCATAATGCCATTTTGTATGCCATTGTGAATCCCTTCTCATGTAATATGTATGCCATCATGGGCTTTTCACAGGAACGTGCCGAGTTAAGCTGGTCATGACTTCCCACAACTGCTGAATTTCAAGGGTTTTGTTGCACTAAATCTGCTCAACTTAACTGCAGCTCAACTAAGGTTTTTTTCAGTGAATTTTTAAGGGTTTTGTTATACCATGTTTTTTATGGGCTACTAGCCATGGCGTTTGGCCATGTCCACTATGCATGTTCCGCCAATATGTTTCTTTTGGACCATCGGCCATGCACACTTTATCTGTTAAAACACTACCTTTCTTTCCTGCTTACTAGCCATGACCTATCAACCATGACCTTTGGCCAGTGCCACTTTACATGTTGCCCCTATAGCTTTCTTCCGGTCCCACCAGCCATGATCTTCAGCCGTGGCCACTTTACATATTGCTCCAATAGGTTTCCTAAAAGGGCCCACTAGCCCTGGCCTTTGGCCTTGGCCACACCACTAGGCTTCTTTTGGGCATTCTAGCAATGGCCTTCGGGAATGGACAGTGGCCACGGTCTTTCACTGTGGCCCCTTGACATGTAACCCCAATAGGTTTTGTTGGTGGCCACTAGCAATGGCCTTTGCCCATAGCTTGTGGCCACGGCCATTGGCCTTGTCCACTTTCCATTTTTCACTATTGGGTTCCTTAAAGTAACATACTAGGCATAGCCTTCGGCCACACTCACTGAAGCCCCACCTCACTGTCATTGTAACATTCCCCTTTTTTGGCTAAATCTCTTTTTTGAAACTCTTTTTTTAAAAAACTTTTTTCAGATAACCAGGGTTATCAATGTACTATAGATAACCACAGTTATCCGTAAATGCACACAGATAACCGTGGTTATTCGAAAACACTTATTGTTCCCAAAATTTCCAGTTTGGGGCAAGAGGCCTGTGACAATCTCTTGGTTTAGAAAATGTCCCCCAAATCCATCCAGCAAGTCAAAAGTTATTAGCTTCTCTCAGCCTCCCTGCTGCAAAGCAACAATGCTTATATAAAGGTTTTAAGGTGCAGGGGCACCCCGTTCTCTGTTGAATATTTGATAAACAACTGAATGGATTTACCCCAAACCCATTACGGAAATTAAGGCAATGCTCTGTGTACAAATTGTTCCTTATTTGGTCCAAATCTGCCAAGCGGTTTTCACTCTACAGCTGTTCAAAAACTGCACTTTTTCTCTATGGGTAAATGAACCGTGTTTTTATGTTTTCTAAATAGCTTTTTAATTTTCTAACTAATCGTTCCCAAAATGTCCAGTTTAGTGGGGCTCTTGATAAACTGTTTGTTTGAAAAATTGCATCCAAATCCATGCAGCAATTCAAAGGTAATTAGCCTCACTGCTGTAAAAAGCACTTAGGCGGATATGAAGGTTTTAAGGAACAGGGGGCACCCATTCTCTGTTAAATATTTTCAAAGCTACTGGATGGATTTACCCCAAAGAAACAGTGAAGAAATGTATGTCAATGCTTTGTGCCCAAGGTGTTTCTTATTTGGTCCAAGTTTGCCAATTGGTTCTGGCGCTACGGCTGATCAAAAACTGCAATTTTTCTCTATGGGCTGAAAACTGTGAAACTGTGGTGTTTTGTTTTCTTAATAACTTTTTCATTTTATAATGTATTGTTCCCACATTTTTCAGGTTGAAGGGGTGGGTGGGCTTGATAAACCTTTTGTTTTTAGAATTTCATCCAAATCCATCCACACAGTTCAAAATGTATTAGTAATAGAATATGGGGAAACATGGCTGCTTTGTCATTTCTGAAGATCCTGCAATGTACCATCTGACATTTAGCTATAATTTTGGAAAAAAGGGGCACCCCATTCTGTCAAATATTTTAACAACTACTGGACGGAATAACTCCAGGCCCCCCTCCCCCAGAAATCAAGTCAACTCTTCGTGCCCAAGTTGTTTTGTGCCCGGTCCAATTCTGTCCAGCGGAGTTGGTTGTGCGCTGGAGCAAACGTTTGACTTTTTCTTTATGGGAAAATGAATGGGGCCTAGGTCGAAACCGTTTTTTTTTACCTTCTTAATAACTTCTTTATTTTTTTAATGGAACTTTCCCAAAATGTACAGTCTGTGGGGCCCCTTGAGTACAATTGTGTTTGAATAATTTCAGCCAAATCTGTCATATAAGCCAAAAGTAATCAGCAATTAAATTTTCAGGTTTTCTATTGAACTTGATACTCAACTAAACTATAGTGCGGTGACTGCCGCAATATAACATATATATATATATAACACAGCTGCAGGATTCGTCCTCTGCAATAAGGCGGCGGCCCTCACTCCTGTGAAAACAGTGTAAAGAGAGATTCTCTGGCCCCTTTAGTAGTTATTTCAATTCTTTATTTTCCATATAGATGGACATCAGGGATATAGCAAAATAAATGGCGCGTTTCACTCGAACCGGGCTTCGTCAGATTTAACATTTGCCAGTACCACGTGTCCTTTCTTTATGTCGTGGGCACTTCCATATTTCCCCTGTTTGGGATTGTCCTCATCATGGGTGCCATGTTGGAACATATATATCTTACAATGTGACTATGTAAACAGTTCCTTTTAAAACATTCACATTGCATTAAGTATGCTACATATAATAAATTATGATTCATGTATAACATTTAAATGCATTGGGATTGTTTGTCTCATTTGGATCTGATGCCATATCATTCCACAAAGAATATATGTTATTAACATGCTGTCTCTTCTTGTTTAGCTCTTGGCGCAACAAAGTATGTTTGGAAAAACCCTTTAGTGCACAGCCATATGGGTAAATGTTCTCAGAATACTCCTATTTTGACTCACCCTCAATAAAATACATAGTGCTCTAGAAGGTACATTTTTGAAGCGCGCCATATCTGCATGGTATATCGAATCTTTGTGTGGCTGGCCGATATACAGCCATGTTAATTATCACATTGATCTACATACCCTATTGTCCAATAGGGCTATCGTCCTACTCCATAAAGTGCAACGTGCATAGTACAGTTATGCTGCAGTACAGTGTAATAGATACAGGGCCTCATTACATGGTAGGCGGTAACCATGGTGCTATTAGCGCCATGGTTGCCGCCGGTATTTTACTGTGTCCGCCTTGGTGGATGGCGGAATTACCGCCTTACTCCAAGGTGAGCGGGGGCGGTAATTCCCCATTCACCAAGGCACTTCCCCATTCCCATTATGCCCCCATAGGGCATAATGGGAATGGGGAAGGTGCTAATTACGGTACCGCAAATTGCGGTCCCATAATTAGCTCCAAGGTCCCTTTGTGGCACCCTACTTTAACGGCTGGTAAAACCAAAGGGAACTCGTAGTAAGGCGGTAAGGGTTTACCTGTACCGGTGCCCTTACCGGTAAACCCTTACCGCCTAACGTGTAATGAGGCCCACAGTCTTTTACAGCCACATTGATTACTTCATAAAGTGCAACGTGCATAGTGCAATAATGCTATAGTACATTGTTGTACACACGCTGAGCATTTCAGATACCATGTAGTGATACCATATCCATCATTGTGTGTTTCCACTGTTATCTGACCACGGTATTCCTTATATGTTGAAAGTGCGTGTTGCAGAGTGCACATTTGCTGCAGTGCTTACTTATATAAAGTGCACAGTGCAAATTCATAATTGGTCCTTTTGTTATACTCGCTACAGTACATCCTCATACAAAGTGCATACTGCATAGTGCAAATTCATTACAGTGCAACCTCATGGCCACAGTAAAACGCAGCTTTAGGATAGGTCTATCTTATTGCTCAAGTGAACTTCGGAATAGCACCAATGGATCCTGTCGGACAAAGAACTACTATTCTCCATACTGTTAAAGTGCCTAGTGCATCATGTAGATGGGTTGTAAGCCATCTTCCAGACATATCAAAAAGTCAGTGCTTTCATTCTTCATAGTCTACACTCCACAGGGGAGACCCCTTCTTTTACTGTTCTTCCTAGGTCAGCATCTATTTAGGGGGGGGTGTTTGGGTGGACACCCTGGCCCTCATTACGACCCTGGCGGAATTCGCGGTGCTAAATGCACCGCGGAGCACGGCGGAAAGCCGCCGATAGCGCCATGGGGGTTGGCGGATTTACCACCCCATGCCGACCTTGGCGGAGCGGTAAATCCCCAATCCCCATTTTGCCCTTCCCCATTCCCATTCTTGCCCCATAGGGTATAATGGGAGTGGGGAAGGCGTTAATTACGCCACCGTAAAGTACGGTGGCGTAATTAACAACGAGGTCCCTTAGCGCCATGGATTTCTCCGCCCGGTAAAACCAGGCGGAGAAAGGCTCCATGGCGCTACGGGAACTCGTAGTAGGGCGGACGGGTCCGCCGCGAATAACGCTGGCGGAAACCCACTCCGCCAGGGTCGTAATGAGGGCCCCTGTCTTTACTAGGCACATGTTATTCGTACATTACAGCATGAACTCTTTCCACATTTATAAATAAAACTTAAGTGTACCGATAACCTGATGGTCACAGCATATCACTTTCATGTTCTTCTATTGTGCTCCTTCTCCCTTTGGGCCTATTTTACATCTTAGGTTAGTTACCCACGAATATACATATATCCCATATACACATTAACATACAGTGCTGTCAAAAAACATGATTTATTGTAAGGCGCCTGTCGAGCCCATTGGCAACACACATGAACATGGGGTAGTAATATGTTATGAAACACAAGCAGGCATTTGTTTTTCAAATTTCATTTTCTTTTATTCAGGTGACGCAGGCAGATCTTCATTGCTGTTTGTCATGTGTTTCATGTTCGTTTTATTGTTGGTACAAACAGAAGACAGACATCAGGACGTGCATTAACGTGCCGCATGCATATGTACTCTGTGCTGTTACAGACATTTGAAAAGTAGGTCAGTATTGACTGAAAGGCACCTCCTGCCTGCAATCCTGTCAAGATTTATGGAAGTGCAGTTTGCAGAATACTGATCGACAGGGCTGATAAAAAATGAATGTAATGTAATGGAAAACATTATGTGAGCTGAAACTACATTTTGTTTGGCTGCACTGTTCAATGGTATGATAAAGAGGACACGAGTAAATGCTCTTTCCGTCATTTAAACTTCCTGTATCTTCTTTTCGGAAGACTAATTCCAATAGGCTGGCAATAGATATGCATTGGGATGTTTTTAAAATAACTGGAAGCCCACGGCCTGTTTAACACAAAAACAAAATAAACATATGTTAAAAGTGAACTTTTTGTTGTCTTTCTTTGGTCTGTAAAGCACATTTCACTCTGTTAAACACTCTAAACACATGACACGCCAAGGTTGCTTTACAAAATGTTACCACATAAGAAACTTAGTAACATATTATAATTTTATGACTACAAAGAACATAATTGCATGAGATAAAGAGGAATCCAATGCTAAACCTATCATTATTATTACATTACAATGAAAGTTATGCCAAGATGCCACATTCTTTGCCTTGAAGAAGCTGGCAAAATGGGTATTACCCCAAAAAACCGAATGAACGAGGTGGAAAAGAGTTTTTTTGGTTGAATTTTTCCGAGATGTTCACACATTTCTATTAAAAAGTAGATGGGGGTGGGGTAAGGGTATAACTTAAGGGAGGGGAAAGTGGGCAGGGGTGCAGGGGTCTCCCCCGCATTATTTTGAAAAAGTGAAAAAATCCAAAAATGTTTTTGTAATTCGACCAAAAAACGTGCTCTTTTCCACCTTGTTATTTATTTATTCACATAGATCTGGCAAAATGGCAGAAGTTGTGCTATATCACGACCATTTTAGATAAAATTACATTCTTAGATGGTATGCTTCTTTACGATTTATTTTCAGGCTCTGTTATGATTAGAATGTCTCACATTCCGAATGCAGAACGGTACATTAGGAGCAGATCCCTTACATCAGAGACCACAAGGACTGTTCTATGGAATCTGGACCATCTGCACAGTTCTGCATTCAGAAGGTAAGGCATTGCCAACATATCACAGTATCTATCCTAAAGAAGCATACCATTTCAGAATGCAATGTAATGTAATCTGGCCTTAGATAGAGCAAGGTGTGCCATTTTATCAGCCTGTCTTGTTATGAGGCAAGAGAGGAAGGTTGTCTTCTCCGTGCCCCCATTGTTGCTTGGCCTGAATTTAGCCCAGAGTCCAGACAGTCTTGAAATTCGTATAGCCTTGGATCTTTTGCAAACCTGGCAATACCACTGCCGCCCAGGAATTAGGCGACAGTAGCTCCCTGTGGATCGCATCAGTGAGTCACACGCGTGTGACATTCGCCATTGCACATGCGTCTTTATTGGAGATGGTGGCATGATCACAATGGTGAATGAGGATATCTTCAAGACATAATGACACGACACAGGTTTAAATACTGGTTATGCAAGTGCTGTTTGCTTGGATAATGAATTGGCTAGATCAAGAAAATGTATGAATCTATCTCTATATTTTTTCTCTTTCCCCATAGCCCATGATGGTTGCCCTTTGTGGATAATATTGACATTACATATGGAAACATCCTTTTCTATGGATTGTGATTATAAAACTATTGGCAATGTACAAAATGGAAAATCTTTTATGTTATGTAATTTTTCTTGCATGTATTTTCTTGTAACGTTTTTGGTTGATTTGTTGGGATAAAAGCCCTGAGGAAGACCTGAGTGTTTAGGTCGAAACACGTGTTGGCTACCCAGTAAAGAAAAATAGGCCAAATATTGATGAGTTTTTTTGTGATTTGGAACATTGTTGATTGAGAAAGGACAATTAGGGTGCAACACAATTGGTCACACATCCCATAATGTGTGGATGTCTCCTTCACATTCATAGTATTACGTTGTCCTCTACTGGTCCCATTATAATGGTTGCTCTATGGGCTCGCATCTTAGTGGCAGACTACACTGGCTTTAATAAAACATGGTCTAGTTTATTCTTCTTGATTCTCTTTTTGGTTAAGTCTATACATTAATTGTTGCTGAATAAATCACAATATTTTATAAGATATTCTTGGCTTTGATATTACGTTATTTAACTCTTCGCTATATTGTATTTTTGAACTGGTTGTGGCTGCATCCCCCCTGATCACCTCTGTGGAAATGCCACCTTTCTGCTCAGTCAGTGTTAGAAACCTACAGGCGTTTGTAAACCCTGGATAGGATGTTTGGAATCCTCAAGCTAGAACGTGTTGTGGGTCAGTCTAGCCACTTTAGTCACTCCTCGCTCCAGTCCCATAAGTCTGTTTACTTACATATGTAGAGATGTTTCCTAACTTCACTGAAGAATTTTATTTTGCATTCTGCTATCTGCTTCTAAGATTTATTTAAGTAATATACGTGAGGAGGGGGTCTTTAACAGCTAACAATGGCCCTATGACCTAAAGTAGGCTTTATGCCATTGACAGCTGGGAAAGCCCCCCTTCAGGGGTTTATATTGCTATTGGCACTCGAGGAATGTGGGCCGGGTTGCTAGTAGCTTTTAAAAAAAGAAATGTGGCTTTGTGCAGTGCCAAATTCCCTTATATAAAATTATACACCAAGACAGCCACCATGGACATACAAAAGGAGTCACTTTTCTATGCACATGCTGGTTGAGATGGGTGACGTGGTAAGAGAGGACACTGGAGATAAGTGTGTGCTGTGGATGGGAGGGGCTGGTTGTGCGGAATGCTGCCAGTTAGCTGTGGGTTGGGGGAGTGAGTGCATGAGCTGATGGTGGTCAGAGTGGCGGGCATTGAACGCGTGAGAAAACAGCAGTTTGGGTGAGAAGTGCCGGTGGCTTGCAAACAGTAAAGCCCACATTACTAGTCACTTAATCGGTGGGCATCTCTTTACGGATACTAATACTGTTTATATATCCCATGGTGTTGTGTGGTGGAAGTGATGAAGGGATAGACCCCCTCCTCAATGTAAAATAGCAGTTCTGTACAAGCAGAAACCGGGTCGTCTGAGACAATAAGAACTTTGCACCCAGATTAGAATGAATCAACTGCTGCCAGAAACCTATGTACAAGAGCGTGCAAAAGAATGGGAAGTGATCACCTGTCTTCACCTTCTTCCATGATGTCAACCAGCTCCCAGATGAGTCGGGCCATGCAGTTCTTTGCATCCCTGCCCTTCTACCAGAGTATATATTATGTATGACTCAAACATGAATCCTAAATAGAGGAGCCAGCTAATATAGTTCACTACCAACCATAAGTACCTCAACCCTTGTTTACCAGCAGTGCCTCTGCCCAATTGTGATTCCATCTGTGTCCTCCAACCATTTGGTACCAGTTGGTACCACCCAGATATGCCAATAGCGTTTTCCCAAAGTAAGACATTTTATTAAAGTAAATGTTTTCAAATCAAGCCTTGCTTGCCCTACTCTACTGAGGAATTCCCTACCTATTCTAAAGGCTAAAGGAACAATCTCTAGCATGGGTAAACTGGCCCTCACTCTAAACAACAAGCATTCAAAGAAAATTATTAAGCAACACAAAATAATAACCTATATGGAACGATATCTGGATGACCTTCACCTGTTCTGGGTAAAATCCTTCCCCCGGGGTTTGAAAGTGAACATCAAAATGTTCAAAGGAAAAGAAAAGTCTTGAACCAGTTCTTATCAGTTCCAAGTTAAAGCAAAAGTTCAAACACAAATCCACTGGTAACAATTCTCTGGTTCTGGTTGAACAGATCTGCTTCCAGTTCCAGCAAAGAAAATAGCACCAAAAGTAATCCTGGTTATCTTCTCTTCAAGATTGTTTGTCACAGTTCAAATAATAGGTAATATTTACTTTTAGAACTTCGCCAGCTACAACTTTGCAATTGGTTCGAACGTCTGCAGTACATTTGGTATATTTGTCAGATGCTTATCTTTGGGTTGCTGCTTCCTTTTTCACCACCACACTTCTACTGTTATTACTGTGAGAACAGTCCCCTTTGTCTCACAGTATGCCAATACTTCAAACCACCCCAATGTGACAACCTCTGACAACTTTGTATACCACCACAGTTCAAGTACCTCTACTAATGCTTTGTCCTTCTGAATTATTAGGCAAAGTCTGACAAGACACTTCAACCTCTTCAGGTAGGCAAGACACTCTTCCCTTCAATGACTTTCTACAAGGGGGCAGCCTCTTTGCCTCTTCTGTCTGTCTGACTGCCACAAGAAAATAATGACAACTGTTCAGTACTTTAGAATTATTAGGCATGTATTGACAAGACATTTCAACTTTGGCCTCTTCAGGTAGGCAAGGCACTCTTCCTTTTAATAAACTCCTAAAAAGGGGAAGCCTCTTTGCCTCTTCCGTCTGTCTGACTGCCACAGGAATAACCTGCCTCTGCTAACAAGACTTACTTCCTGTCAGCTTCAGCAGTCTTTAGCATTACAGGCTAACATCTTAATATTCCCAGCTCTCCTTCCCCACCTTTTCTGCCCACGTCATTACTGAGAAGTCGTAGTGCCACTATTTCAGCTTCAGGTAAAAATGCCACACTTATATCTGAGTTATTGTTATTGTTATTTTCCATTTACATAGCGCCTTATATACCATTGGTATGGTCTGAAGGCGCTGGTAGGTTGAACGCCCTTGGGAACCGAAGTTTGGGTTGGTAGAGAGAGTCGAGAGAGTCCAAAGGTGCAAGTGCGCACCAGATATGTGTGCAGCTGGTGTGGAATTCAAGTGGTAGCTGCTTCTTAGCGGTAGGTGTGGTGGTTGAGAGATCAGGAGTATGTGTTTGCTCTGGCCGGGTTTATCCAGACCGAGTGTGGCTGCGTTAGGCCTGAGGAGAAAGCCTGGCTGGGGGTGTGTGAAACCAGCAGTGTTTACTTAGAGTGATGGGGAGTAAGCGGGAGATGTTGATATGAGAACAGTTATACCGAATGGTGTCACAGTATCTCTGTGTTCGAGTTGAGTGGTGGTGTAAAGGAGAGATTAAGCGTGGGGTGTGGTATGATGTATGCTCTTTCAAATGTTCCCTGTATTCCAAAGCATATTATGTACGTCACACAATTCTGTGCGGTCATGTCCATTCTATGCATTTTTGTTCATTTCAGGTGTTCAAGATTGCCCTACACACTCCTGAGTCTACTGGACTGTTGCCAACTTCACAGATTAGGTGGATGGGTTTAAACAATACGAAGTTCAGTCTTCAAAGTGAAAACATAATTGGGCACACAAAACAAAACCACTCTTTAAGGCAGATTTTTAAACTTAAAGTGATGAATATATATTTGTATTCCAGTGTAGTATTAAGGAGGCAATAGGTGACTTCCTTCGTGAAAACACAATTGGTCACACGCAACCTTCCTTTGGTGCAGTTTTCACTTATTATTACTTGTAACTCTTGTATGATGTTATTGTTAGATTTTCAGAATGGATTCAATAAGCGTTCCTTCTCCACAATTAAGGACACGCAACCACTCCAGTAATCCGAAAAGAGTTCAACAATGGATGTAACAGCTTTTTACTTCTCATGCTAATAATACAGCTTTCGGAACAAGTGCTACAATTCCATTGTTAACAACCAGTACAAAGATGCCTAATAACTTCTGTTTGCTTTACACGTTACACAGGTTACCTCAGAGCTGGCTATAAATACAGGCAAGGCTTGTGAAGTGAATCTGAATGCTGTGCTTCACTCACCGGCTTCAGGGACACTGCAGTTGCGGGTTGCTGTGCTCGTCCGACTTCCTCATACCACTGCTACTACTTCTGGCTCACTTGGGACTGTGAAGGCATCAGAAAGTAGACACAGACAACTGAGTAAAGTTTGGGCTACAGACTTATATTAAAATCAAAATAAGATTGGGAAAGGACCTAACTTGCCCTAAATGTGGATTTCCCTACCTAACTGAAACTACTGGTAGTCTGTGTCAGGAAGTCCAAAGTAAATGTCTGTCTGTGTCCAAAACCTACACATTCCCTTACATCTACTTGGATACAATGTGTGGTGATGTCAGCATCACAATGAGAAGTGTTCTACCAAAGGTTCAGAGCTCCCTCCAGCTCTTGGTCAGAAAGGGTTCTCCCTTCCCCAGGATTCAAGACAGTTCACTTTACCAAAAAGGGGGGGTTGCCTCCCCAAAGCTTTCAAGTCTCTCAATGTTCCAAAACAACACAATTCCTTGGGATGCTTCCCAGCTTTTCAGACTTCTGTGTCTTTTCACCAATATCACAAATTTCAGTTCCTTAAGTTCAAAATACAAACGCTTTCCTTGGTATTCAATCACAAACTTATGGATGAGTCAAGTGGCTTTTCCTTTAGTTGGGTGTACTGGGTCTAGGCACAGTTGTCGGACTACACGGTCTACCCGTTACAGTTCACGCAACTGACACACCTTGCTTGCTTCTTTTCCACAGTTACACTGCCACTGCTTCAGCTTAACAGTGGTATTAGACTTATCCTCTTGCAGCTTTCTCAATACTTGTTTTTTCACCATTCACTTGTTAGATTATCAAATCTTCTCAGAGCTTTTGACTCTGCTTAGTCTTTCAAATTATACAGTTCCTCTTATTTGTATGGCTCTTGCCAATGCTTGTTTTCTTCAGATTACACAACCCACAGTTTCTATATTCTTATGGCAAATTCCAATGATTGTTATCTTCAGTTTACACAATTCACAGTTCCTTTGTATCAGGGAATATATTATACTTGCTTTCCTTCGGTTCGGTATTCAAAATTGGATACATTTTCTTCCAATCAGTTCCATTAAATAGAGCAACTGCAAATTCCCAGTTTACTCTCCTGCTGGGAATTTGCACCCTGTTCACTGGCTTATTCACACTTTCAAAGTTCACTGCTTTACTGGCCTTTCATTGGCCTTGTTAGTTTCATTTTATTTACAATTCGGTATTCACAAATCCTTTCATTCATTTCTTTCAGCCTAGGGGTTATCGTATCAGTCATCTGTATATTAATCTGGACCGGCATTCCAATTGCCTCCACTGTCCCTGGCTCACTCGTGAGCGATCACACCTGCATAAACCATGCGGTTCACACCACAGCATCCCAGAGCATGCTTTGACTCATAAGGTACGCTTGTCTCCGGGTGCTGCTCTCTGCATCGGCAGGCTCCCTGTGAATGTTGTTTCTCCTGGCTCGGCACGCCTTTCTTTCAGGGTCTCCGCTGCGTAGATTAATGGAGAGAGAGGCCTCCTGACTTCAGGAGGTCGGCAGACCAACCCTGCCACCGGAGACCTTCTGAATACTCCCGCCACAATCCATTTCTGCTGCAACGACTCTGCAGCTCCTTGGTGGTTTGGACACACGTCTCCCTGCTTACACCTCCGGCTTCTCCTGCAAGCGTTCCAAAGGCGATCTCCTTAGCCTCATCTGAGTGGGCCATTTATACCACCCCTTTGGCAAGAGTTGCAGGTAATGTTCTTCAACTGCATAATGGTCTTGGTACTTGGCATCCCTCTTCCTTGTCCCAGTACCAGAGTGGAGTCTGTATGCCTGAGTTAATACAGGAAGGATGTATGTTTCCATATTGCCTCTTCCTCGTCTCAGTACCAGATTGGTGTATATTGGGAAATGGTTTTCTGGCAAAATAGAAAAGGGACTTGTAATACCCTATAAAAGAATGGGGAACATTTGACTCATTATAAAATGGAAATGGGGGGAGTGGGGAATACCTTGTCTCACCCAAGGGTGCCTCATCCCCACTCCCCAAGTCTTCTCGACCTGGATGATCCTCCTTTGCATATCCACCTCAAGGGTCATGATCCGAAAAAGAGACAGTCTTTCGCCCGCCACCTGGGAGGCGGATATATTGGGAAAAGAAGTAAGGGCGCCCTCAGATTCCTCACATGACCCACACCCTTCTCCAGCATGGGTGTCTACGGTCCGTCCAACTTAATTGGGAGTTCCTTTTACTCCTGAGACCTTTGGTTTGCCTTCTACCTCTGGCCTTGTGCTCTTGCAAGGCCACGGCTCTACAATCGCAGCAACTCGGCTCACATGGGGAAAACTTCACTTCCAGCACGTCTTACTCTGCAATACAGGTTTGGGGAATACAGGACCTTCTCAGAACTTGCAGGTGAAATCTTCAGTCCCCACGGTCCAGCAACCCTTCTGTGCTCCCACTTCCTCATAACTTGCCAGCCTTGTGCTTCTGCTCTGCTACTAGTGCCAGCCTTCCAACTCCTGCTCCAGCTCCTCCTCTCATCTCCTGCTTTCCTGCTCGGGCTTTTCATGCCTTTCAGGTTTGACCATGGGCTTCGGGTGTAAGCCATTAGCTCCAATTGCCTGACTTTTACAATGGCTACTAGGCCTAATTGCCTGACCACTACATCTTTAATATAATTATTATTGTTAATTTATAACGCGCATAATACCATCGGGTGGTTTCTAAGCGCGGGATTGGGATTCAAACCTGTGTTTCGCTGCATTGTCTTGCTTCCAAAAGAAACGTGTTGCCTCTGAGCTATCCTTCCTCCCTTACATACCTCTTCAGCCCTCTTCCTCGTCTCAGTTGCTCTAAGATTCTGGGACATGTAGTTTGTTTTAACAAAGTTAGTTCTTTCTACTTTATAATGGTAGATTTAATTCCCTTCATATTTTTAACAGAGGGGCTGTGAGTTTTAACTTTTATAGAGGAAGATGGTTTAAAGAAGACAACATTTCTACAATCCTTTGTATTGGCTGTAATTGGAGGGCATTGGGCGACATACACAACTACAGAAACAAAATGCTGAAAAGCTCTAGTATCCTGCTAGAGTGTAAGAGAAGAGATGGTAATGGAAATGGTTATGTTTATTTGTAAAGCGCCTATACACAAGGCAAGTGTTCCAAGGCCCTCAAAGAGGGAGGCAACAGGAGAGAAAAACAACAGTCATTCAGAGCCCTTGCGTTTCTGAATGATAACCGGTCTACCAGGCAGAGTAAGTGTGTATGATACAGTTGACAGTATAGACAACAACAAATAGGTCTGCCAACGATTCTGCAGTTTTTCCAAGAGCGTAGAGGCACCACCATGCAGGAAGGGAGACAGGGAGGAAAAGATAGAGGATCTTCAAGGCATGGGACGTTCAGATCGTGCAAGTGCACAGACGATGTAGGAGAGGGGAGGCGAGGGGGAGGAGAAGAATTGCAAGAGGGATCCAGAAGCCCCCAGTTGGTCAGAAACTGGGTAAGTCCAGAGAGATGCATTCTCAATGTGCAATTGACCGAGTGCAGTAGCAATGAGGCAAATGCAGGCCCTGAGGCAAGTGCTGAGGACTGGCGAGGGTGCCGGGGACCTGTGAGACTCGGAGGTACACCCGGTGGCCAGTTAGCATGCTGTGTAGAAGGGAGGGAGATAGGGATGGAGCGGAGAGAGAGGTCAGCAAGGTAGAGGGAGAGAGAAGGAAGAGGAGAAGAGGTATGTTTTAAGGAGTTTCCCGAACTTAAGGAGATCAGGCTCAAGGCGGAGGGTGGTATGGAGGCTATTCCAGGGGGAGGCCCCTGCTGAGGATAAATATCTCCCTCCAAATCTCTGCTTAGAGAAACGGTTCACTCGCAGAAGGCTGGATGTAGATGAGCAGAGGGCTTGGGAGGGACAGTATTTATGAAGGCATCAATGAAGATAGGTGGGTCCTAGGCCCCAGAAATACTTGTGGACAATCCAGAGGGTCTTGAACCTGATCCTTGCAGCCACAGGGAGTCAGTGGAGGGATTTCAGTGCCAGAGAGATGCGGTTTTAGGGCTTGAGGCCAAGGATAAGTCTTGCGGTTCTGTTCTGGATGAGTTGCAGAGGGCACAGAGCAGAGGCAGGGAGGTTGAGAAAGAGGCTGTTGCAGTAGTCAAGCCTTGAAAGAACCAGGACTCTGGAAAAAGTGAGCCTCTGGGGGGAGATAAGAAAAGGAAGAGTACCTCTGAGGAGGTGCAGCTGGTAGTTGAACATTTTAGAGATGGCCAAAATGTGAGTGGAGAACGAGACAGTGGAGTCGACAATGAGCTCAAGGTTTTTTGCCCCGCATGTGGGTGCGGGCGCAGTGCGAAGGGAAGCCGGCCAGAGTGGGGAAGCGGGAGCAGGAGTCCCAATGAAACCAATCTCAGTCTTACTGAGGCAGAGGTTGTTTGCAGCACACCATGACTGAACAACGGACAGGCAGTCAGATATGAGCCAGGTAGGGTGTCCAGTCAAAGGGTCGAATACATAGATTCGAATGACAATAGTTTCGAGTCAAAAGGACCAAGCAAAAAGGGCGAATGCCTTTTGTAAAAATGTATATATATTTTTTTGGCTTCCGTATAGGAAAAAAAAGTGTTTTTTTACACCAAAAACAGGGGTTCGGGGCTCCCCCCCCAAAAAAAAATTCAACCTTTTTTTCCAGTCCTTTTGACTGGAAACTATTGCATTCGAATCAAATGCAGTCAACCCTTTCACCTACAACCGCCAGGTAGAGGACGTGGCTGAGGGTAGCCTGAAAGAGAGTTGCGTGTCGTCTGCATAATACTGGAAATTTGAGATGAAACTGGCAATATCACATGCCAGGGCAGCCATGTAGACATTGAAAAACCAGGGGGAAAGGTTAGAGCCCTGGGGGATGCTGCAGGTTGAAAGAGTGACAGTGGAGAGAAAGGGCCCAAGTTCCACCTGGTATGGGCGGTCGGACAGGAAGGAGGTTAACCCCACCATAGCCTGACCAGTGATTCCTAGGGTGTCACAGAGACATGCGATCAGGATGTATGGTTTACCGTGTCAAAGGGAGACGAATGGATGAGGACAGAGGGAGTGTTAGTGTCAGGATTTGAGAACAGGTCTTCACAGGTGTTCAGAAGAGCAGTTTCCGTGCCTCTGGATGCTCTAAAGCCAGACTGATGGTCGTGGAGGCAACCAGCAGATTCAGTGTGGAGGGTGAGCTGCACGATAGCCAGCTTCTCTAGGAGTTTGCCCAGGAAAGGGGTTATAGAGATGGCGAGGTAGGCTGCCGGAATGGAGGGGTCCGCAGACGGTTTCTTAAGCAGAGGGTTCACAAGGGAGTGCCTAAGCAAAGTTGAGAAAACTCCAGAGGCAAAAGAGAGATTGCAGAGATCAGCCAAGGCTGGAGCGAGAGAGTCGATGTTGTCCTTAATGGTTTCGGAGAGGCAGGGGTCCACCTGTTTGGGCGAGGCTTTCATAGACCGGACTTGTCTGGTGACCTCATCAAATGTGATGGGAGTGAGAGAAGAGAGGAGAAGTGGTGGAGGGGACAAGGGAGGCTCCAGGGGTGTTGGTGTATGATGTGGTGTGGAAGTGAGAGAGGAAAGGATGTCATGGGTTTTTGCGGAGAAGTTAGAAGCCCGGGCTGAGCAAAGGTCCTGGGTGGGTCTGACAGAAAAGGAGACTGCTGCAATATTGGCCATTTCCTTACAGACTTTGAAAAGTTTGGCTGTGTTGTTTGATGCCGCGGAGATGCAGGCTTGAATAAAGACTCTTGTCTTGGTGCGGATACAGAGTTGAAATTTCCCTTGGAGAAGGCGGCAGCCCAGTTTGTCAAAGGGTCCGCCTGACGCATTCCATTTTCGTTCAGCTGCCCTACACTTGCGTTTAAGGGCAGCCAGATCAGAGTCGTACCAAGAGTTGCACTTTTTGGAAGGCTTCAGTCGGATCCTCATGACAGGGGCAAGACTGTCAAGGGTGTTGGAGATAGAGAGATTGAAGTTAGGGAGGGTTGTGCCAGGGTGGGAGTCAGCCGCAGGAGTAGGAGGCAGAGAGTAGGTGGAGGCAAAGGCAGCCACTGCCACTCTTTTCATGGGACATGTGACTTTGAATCTGAGTGGCCGCGCCGGGTGTGCCGATGCAAGAGGAGAGGAGACTTTTAAGTGTGAAGAGAGGAGAGAGTGGTCAGTCCAAGAGAGAGAGGGATAGAGAGAGGGATGTCAGTAGAGATGAGAGCATCCAAAGTGTGACCTGCAGCCAGAAGGTAAGATAGAGAGGGAGAGGGAATTGAAAACGTTGTGGAAAGGTCCTGAGGAGTCAGGAGAGTCCAGATGGATTTTGAGATCACCCAACAAGAGGGGGTGACAGGAGGAGGAGAGTAGAGAGGAGGCCAGGTCAGCCCATTCTGAGAGGAAGAGAGTGGATTGCCCTGGTGGCTGGTAGAAGGTGGCCATAAGAAGGGAAGATTTAGGTGAGAGTGAGAGCCTGCAGACTAGGCATTCGAAAGAGGAGTAGGCCTGAGTGGGGATGATGGACACATGTATCCATTCTGGGAAGATCAATGCCACTCCCCCTCCTGAACCCTTGGGCCTAGGTACAGAGAGGATCTTGAATCCTTCAGGGAGGAGTGTGCCAACACTCGTGGCAGAGCTGTCCTTAAACCAAGTCTCCGTGATGGCGAGCACATCAAGATCCATGCATTGAAGGAGGTTGCAGATGTCGGAGAGTGTTTGACAGCGCAGCGAGAATTAAGCGTGACAATACGGAGCAGCTTGCCATCTTTGAAGGTCTTCCGTGGGGGGGTGCAGGGGACGGTGGTCCCCCCCAGGGTGGCAACAGAGCCAGGGGGATAGTGGAGGATGGAGGAGGGGGCAAGGCTGACAGTGGGGCAAGGCCAGGATGCATGTGCGGAGGAAGGCAGAGCCAGCAAGGGGGCCTGTGCAGAGGAGGAGGAAGGCACAGTAGGCAAGGGAGACTGTGCAGAGGAAGAGAAAGGCACAGTAGGCAAGGGAGCCTGTGCAGAGGAGGAGGGAGGCACAGTGAGCAAGGGAGCCTGTTCAGGGGGAGAGGTAAGGTTTGAGAAGCGAGGTTGGAGCCTGTCAAAGAGAAGAAGGTTGGGTTGAGGACCCTGAACCATGACAAATCCATTCAGATAGACATTGATGATGACCCTGGAAATGGCAAAGAGGACGAGGAGGACCTCCAAGCGGGTGCCCCCATTAATGGGGGAAGAGGCGATAAGGGAGGAAAAGGCGACCAAGTATCGGGTCCATAAGTCGGGTGAAGGAACGACAAAGAGGATGTCTGTGAGAGTCTCTCTAGCAGAAGCCGTGACATAGGTGTCTGCATTAGGAAGACCTGGGTTGGATCCTGTATTGCTCGCCCAGAGTGCACGGACAGTCGTTAATCACCAGTGCAATTACGGAGCCAATACTTTAAACGCAGGTAGACGCAATAACTTGGAACCACACACACTCTTAGAAAATAAGGAGCACTTATACGGCTATTTATTCAAAGCTTGGAAGCAACAAGTGATAACATAGAAATAAATCACAGAAGAAACAGAGAGTTCAAAAGAAAATACATCACCGTGGGCGTAACTGGATCCCTCATCTCGCCAGAAGCGGCTGGAAGACCCCAATGACAGCCAGGCCGAGAGCACAACAGCCCACAGGTATGCCGGACGAAAGCGTCCTCCCTCCGGCTGAGGTCTCACCTGACCGCTAAGGGGTTCCGCATATATGCACTCCTCAAAAAGGGGTGGCAATTTCTCGAACCTTCTGACAACACACTTGCGCATTGATGAGCAGCCGTTGGTTGCCAGCTGGGTCAACCGACAGTAACCCCAAGGAGCAAAGTGCTTGCCTCCTCTAAAAACAAGCACCAGGGAAAACAGTCCCGTAACTCATAACAAGACATAGCAAAGCTAGCTTTCCCAGCAGAAATGTCCTTGACTGCATAGCAGGTTTGGAAAGCATGTTTTCTTCAGCATCGTGAATCTAGCTCTCAGCAAAATGAGTACAGCTTTTCACTGCGGCATGAAGTAAATATCCATCATGGCTCTGAGGGCTCCCAGAATACACTGCGCACCAGCGCCATGTTTAAGCTCAAGCATAACAATTCCATCTTGGATATTTATCTTCCATAGCCCAGTGGCAGAGGAGCCGGTCTCTGAAACCGACGAAATATTAAAACTAAGTTGGGAATGCATTGAATACAACAACAACAAGCTATTATGATAGCTAATATAATGCAAATACAAGCAAAAGCATAACGCAGTGTACCCCCAACATCAGGAATCCATGAAAATAACCAATCCCACCAATTCCCAGTATGATCTTGGGACACTTGAGAAATGAGATCCCTCAAACCTCGAATATGACTTTGATTGGATCGTGAATGGTCACTTAGATTGAAACAACACATACCTTCAACTGCGTTACAACCTAAATTATGCTTTAGCAATAGATAATCAACAGCAGCTCTGTTTTGCAAAGTTGCTTTTCTAATAACTTTGCGATCAAGGAGTAACTCTTCTAATGCTTGAGAAGTATGATTAAGTCCTTTGACTACTAAACATGCTAATTTGATCAAAGATTTGTAACCCCCAGCAGCTAAACCCCAAACTCCCACTAATGAAAGGGTTAATGCTAGAACCTCAGCTTCTGATAGCAAATCCACATGTGAATCACAATCGGGGGATAGACCCACAGACTCAAAAGTTGACTTTTTGCCTCGAGATATCGCTGGGTGTAAAGGGAACATCATTAGTCCTAATCGAGTTAAGGCACGTGGACGTCCGGAAATGTTAGCTGGAATATAAGTGTATGTGATGTTGCCACATGAAAAGAGACATCCTGTTGGAAGTTTCACATGATTCAGATGACTGGCAGCTATCACTGTATGATTACAAGACATGGGGCCTCATTCCGAGCATGGCGGTAAGGGATAGCGGCCACCGGTAACGAGACCGGTGGCGGTATTCCCTTACCGCCATACTCCGAGTTCCCTCTGCGCCCTCGCCCTTAACGCCTGCTTTGAGCAGGTGTTAAAGTCGAGGGCGCAAAGGGGCCTCCAAGCCAATAACGTGACCGTAATGAACGGTCACCGTTATTTGCATCTTCCCCATTCCCATTGAGCCCTATGGGGGCTCATTTGGGAATGGGGAAGAGCCTTGGTGAATGGGGAATTACCGCCCCGCCAACCTTGGAATGGGGCGGTGATTCCGCCATCCACAAAGGCGCTGCCGTTCCGGGTACGGCGTCAACCAAGGCGTTAATAGCGCCATTGGTTAGCGCCGTACTCGGAATGAGGCCCATAGTGTTATTCACGCTGGTACATGTGCGTGGAACTCGCAAACACAATCGTTGCTCGAACACAGGGTGATTTTGCTGTTTGGTTAAATTGAGCTGTTGGCATTTGCCAATTTCTTTTGCATTGCATGTCATAAGGTAGCACACATCGCCTTGGGTTATATTATAGGTTATGATACGTGTCAAATTTCTCCATTTGCGATCTGTTTCCTGGCAAAACCTGCAGTACTCATAGACGGAAAAAGATTGCCTGATATCGGAATCTTGAACCAAAGAATCATTGTGCGTGACGCCGAAAATATGCTTTAGAACCGGAACTGGCGTCGGCACTGCTACTAAGCACGTAGCCAATAAAGCTTCAGCATTGGGCACGTCAGTAAGGCAAAAGTGCGTAATGTTGAGCACCTGTTGTGCCAGGTATATCCACATATTCTCCAATTGGGTGATTATGGGAGAATGTTTTCGCCGTCCTGAAGATACCTCTCGCATGACTGGCATCAATGTTGTTTTTACTTGCGCCTGACGTGTTTGCCGCATTTCACGAATCCATGTCTTTGGTCTGGCTGGCTTTTCGGCATCGGTATAAGGCTGCTTTTGGACATCATTACTCATCATTATCAGTTTCCCCTTGATCGCTGGCACAGATGTGACATTTTTCGTTGGTAGCAGCATGCCGTTTAACTCTCCCAAACGGAGTCCATTTAGTCCCACAATTACACCAGCCAGACACAGGATCTACAAGGCAAACCCAGAAAAGAGATATCAGTGTTGTACATCACTCTCTCAGGTAACATTTGTCTGCGGACACATATGGCCATTTCTTTCTACCGGGCTCCATTACTAAAACTACTTGGTCTTTGCCTGATGCAATGACATCTGCGGCCACTGGTGGGCCACTTGGCCTTTCCACCCACACCTTCGCACCCGGTACCATACTGTCTGAAGAGCCAAAACCACGATCCCCACAGGTAGTTAAAACTGTAGGATGCTCCCCCTTCTTAATCATGGACAACTTAACGGGAATGATAATCAATTGGGCCACCCGATCACCCTTGTGGATCGGTAACAATTGGTCCCCACTATTCATCAGGATGACTTTGATCTCGCCTTGGTAATCGGCATCAATTACCCCTCCCAACACTTGAACTCCCTTCAATGCTAGGCCAGATCTAGGGGCAATCCATCCCATATGCTCTGGGGGAATAAGTACTCCAATCCCTGTTTCAATTACAACAATCCCTCTTGGGTCTAATCTGATTTCCTCATGGGAATGCAAGTCTACCCCTGCTGACTCTGGAGTTGCCTGATAGGGAGCTAAAGAACCTGAGGTAATTTCCCAGTACAATAGGGTTTCTCTGACTGAATTGGGTTGAATCTGTAAAGCAGGAGTCATTAGCCGCATCAAAGGAGTTTCATGCTCATTCACAGGCCTATTGTTTAGCACCTGCACCGCATCAAACACACGATCACGCCAGCCTGCCAAATTGCCATCTCCAGATTTGCGCAGCTGTTCTTTCAACAACCCATTCCTTCGTTCAATCAGCCCTGAAGCGGCAGGGTAATAAGGCACATGGTAGAGCCACTCAATGCTCTTTTCCTGACAATATTCCTGTATTAATTTGCCTTTGAAGTGTGACCCATTGTCACTTTGAATCTGCAAAGGCACTCCGTAATGCAATATGATCTGATCTAACAACCTAATGGTGTTCAGTTGTGTGGCACGCTTGCACGGCAAAACCATCATATATCCTGAGTATGTATCCACAATAGTGCATGCATACTGACAACCTTTACTGATTGACAGGGGACCGATATAATCAATCTGCCAAATTTGACGTGGTAGTTTTCCTCTTCGCAATGTACCCCGAACAATCTGAGGGATAGGCCTATGCTGTTGGTGTTGGCACACTGGACATTGCAAAATGATCATTTTCACTACCTCTAAAGGAATACTGATTCCTCGAGTTTGTGCCCACCTGATAGAAGCCTTTTCTCCAATGTGCCCACATTTCTGGTGAGCCCACTTGGCCAAGCCCTCCAAATGGTCTTCCTGAGCCTCTGCATCCACAGATGAAATCTTGGTGTGTTCATCTGCAACAGAATTAAACCAACGTTCTAATGAGTCTATGGCACAATGCGCGTCCACATGATACCAAGTGACTTCATTTTGTGATAACATTTCTGCAATATCTTGCCACAGTTCCTTTCCCCACAACTCTTTTGAATGAATCTTCCACCCATTCTTTTGCCAGGTTGGCAACCACACCGCCAACCCATTCGCCACTGACCATGAATCCGTGTACACATGACATCGACCAGGGGTCTCTTGTTTCAATGCCTGGTAAACTGCGCAAAGCTCTGCAAACTGACTGCTGTTCCCTTTCCCTGACGTTGTCAAAATCTTTTTAGTCTTGGGATTGTATGACACTGCTTTCCAGTATCGCTCAGTTCCCACATATCGGGCTGAGCCATACGTGAACTAGGCATGCTCTGTCTGCTCCACGGTCAAATTGCCGTACGGCACTCCCCATTTCACGGGAGACTTGCGTTTTTCAGGCAGTTCTGGTGGTATGTAATCTGAGGGCGGTATGTTGGCTACTTGCTCATGTAATTTCGCAACTCCACCCTTCCCTGATTTGGCTCTGTCTTGAATGTACCATTTCCATTTAATTATGCTGGCTTCTTGAGCATGTCCTATTCTATGTGTTTTAGGAGAGCTCAGTACCCATTGCATAATTGGTATTTCTGGCCTCATCAATACATCATGGCCCACCGTCATTTGCTCGGTATCAACAAGGGCCCAATAACATGCTAGCAACTGCTTCTCAAACGGAGTGTATGAGTTACCAGCATCGGGTAACTTACGACTCCAGAACCCCAATGGCACACGTTTCCTGTCCTGTTTCTGCCACACACTCCAGTTAGCATAATTGTCTTGTACAGACACATTCAATTCCACTTCACCTTCCTTCAATGGCCATAAATCAAGCACCTGCTGCACAGTGTCTCTCGCCAAATCAAATGCTTTCTGCTGCTCTTCCCCCCACTGAAACTCATATTTCTTTCGTGTCATTTTGTAGAGGGGGGCCAATATCTGCCCTAAATAGGGAATGTGCTGTCTCCAAAACCCAAACAGCCCTATAAACTGCTGAGCTTGCTTTTTGTTCATTGGAGTGGTGAATTCAAGTATTTTCTGTCGGGCCTTCGGCACCATTTCTCGATGCCCATTATGCCACTGAATCCCTAGGAATATCACTGTTTCAGCTGGGCCTTGAATTTTATTCGGGTTAATCTCCCATCCTTCCTTCTTCAATCCTTCCATAATGACATCTAACTGGTTTTGCACACTGTGCTCATCCTTGCCCTGAATCAAAATATCATCAATGTAGTGAGAGATTTGTATGTCAGGTTTACACGGTATCTTGTCTAAGTGCTCTGCCACCAGCCGGTGACAGATAGTCGGGCTATGTATGTACCCCATAGGTAACCTTTTAAAGGTGTACTGACGCCCGCTCCAAGAAAATGCAAACTGCTCTTGACACTCTTCAGCAAATGGCACAGAGAAAAATGCATTGGCTAAATCTACCACTGCATACCATGTCCCCTCAAACTTTTGGACATTCTCAATCAAGGTAATGGCATCTGGGACCACGGGAACTAAGGGAGGAGTGTGTTTATTCAACTCACCATAATCCACCGTCATCCTCCAAGACCCATCCCCCTTTTTAATAGGCCAGAGAGGATTGTTCCATGCGGTGGTGATAGGGCGTAACACACCCGCCTCCACATACTCTTTGATGGTGTCTGAAATTTCCTTGTGCCCCCCAGGAATGCGGTATTGCTTCATTGCTACCTGCTTGGTTGTCACAGGCACTTGCACTGGGGGCAACTTCAATTTGCCTACGGTAATGGGTGTGCAGGTCAATGCACTCACCCCAAACTGGTACGTTTTACCTCCAAGTCCCAAAGTCAACCCTTCCAGAATGTCAAAGCCAATGATATACTCAGGTATCGGGACAATCAACACTTGGTATTTCTGCCTATTCAAATTGCCTATTTTCACCTCCACTTTCGTTTGTACTGCGGGGGTCTCCTTTCCCCGGAGACCTGTAATAGTAAATTGTCTGCCTTTGAATCGTGCTGGATTGCCATGAATCAGAAAGGCCTCCGCCCCGGTGTCTATCAATGCTCGCACCCCTTGCGTATTTCCTGGCCCCCAAAAAATCTTAACATTAACATGGGGCCGCCTATCAACTTTTATGCGAGCAGACGCTGCCGGAGCTTGGCCGTAGCCCTAGTCAAATTTCGAATGAGTGTGACTTGACTCTGCCTCTGGAATTGCACTCACCACCTTCCTCAAATCAGCGTATGTTGGCTGGTACGGGCAAGGTGTCCCCATAGACCCTTCTTCTTGTTCTTCCTCAGGAGGAGCGGAAGGTGAGGTGTCCCCCTTTGGCTTGGTTACTACCTGTTTCTTAACCTGTTTATAGCGCTCTTTGGCTGCAAGTCCTCTTTTTTGTATAATTCATATATCACCCTAGTTTCAATGCCATCAATTTCTTCTCATGGCACACCATCTTTTAACAAAGCCAGAAACATGTCCTTTCTGGACACTCGGGAGCCTCCTGCCTTCAGTTCTTCTCTCACTATGCCCCTCTCTCTCCCGTGGCTTGTCATCACTCTTGTCCCACTCCCCTAAATCTGCCAGTTGCCGAATGGCATCCATTACCTCATCAGTGGGTTTGCCCGTCATACCTACGAGCAAAGTCATAATGACACTTTTGTATGTGGGTGGTGCCGTTCCTATCACCATGTTTCTAGATGAAACAGAGCGGCACGGCCCCCATGCGTCCTGGAGCATCTACGTGAATTGCCTCGTTCATAGCATGCTCTCTGACCTTTTGAATTGCCTCTTTCAAAGTATACCACTTTGTTTCCTCACTAGGCCAGACTGTGGTAATTGGGTATTTACGGTTACATGCTTGGGCTGCTAGGTGCAACAAAGACACCTGTGAATCGTGACCATTCTCATCAGGGTGCGGCCCTGCCCTTAAGACCTCCTGTACATTGGTGTCAGTTGACAAGGGTAGAAAACGCAGTGAGTCCGTGGAATCTACCAAAAACCCCGCAGCGCCCCCATCTAGCAACCTCACCATCCATGTCAATAAAGGTTCCCCTGATTTTTGCCTCAAATGGGTAATAATTTCCCCAACCTCCTGCTGGGTATAATCCTCCAGCGTGGTTAAATCCACAACCCCGCCTGCAGGATTCTGCGGGTGGGGCCCGGCTCTCCGTCTTCTAACTGGCTTAGCAGCCACTGTCTTCTGCTTAATTTCCATTTTGGGGTCTGACTCATTTGCGGAACTACTCTCTGGACTGGTTGAGTCAAAAATATCACCATCCCAATTATCCGGGTCCCAGTCCACACCGGCGGTAGCGATTACAGCTGCCACCTTTCTTTGGCTGACCCCTCCCCGTCTTTTCCTATACTTATACCGGGCTACTCTGACTGCTGCCCTCTCGGCCACAGCCTGGTATGTGTCAGCCTTATCTTTAAAAAGTTTCATTTGAATCTGCTGCATTAACGCAGTCTGCCTTTCTGCAGCCAACCCTCTTTCCAATCGCAAAACCTCATTTTTAATTTCCAAATTCCTTTGATGTATTTTCCTATAGGCATGCAAGAGGACCCAACCCCGCCTGCCTAGTGCAGCACATTCTCTACCCCGTTCTACTGGAACTTGTTGTAAGCACAACATTACATCAGACGGATCAGCATCTCCCAATCCCTGATCCCATGTTTCACTTAGCCCCGTGCTGCATGCCCACACCTGGGCCAATTTATCATATGGGCTCTTAGTCCAGTCTGGAATGATAATATCAGAACATTCACCGCCAGCGGGAACGCTCTTTTTCCTGAACAAACTATTCATTACTGCAAAATGGTACAAAACCTCTTCATATCTATATTTTATTTCTTTCCACACTGCAATCACTCACGCAAGCACGCACACACCAGCAAAGAAAAAAAAAACATCTTAACACAGTTCAACACTCACTGCCAAATTACTTTCGCTTGCAAGGTAAACAAAGCCTATCTACGTTCAAACAGATTATTTAGTATTTGGAACAATTCATCACAAATACACTGCTCACAGCGCCAAAATGTATTGCTCACCCAGAGTGCACGGACAGTCGTTAATCACCAGTGCAATTACGGAGCCAATACTTTAAACGCAGGTAGACGCAATAACTTGCAACCACACACACTCTTAGAAAATAATGAGCACTTATACGGCTATTTATTCAAAGCTTGGAAGCAACAAGTGATAACATAGAAATAAATCACAGAAGAAACAGAGAGTTCAAAAGAAAATACAAAAATACATCACCGTGGGCGTAACTGGATCCCTCTTCTCGCCAGAAGCGGCTGGAAGACCCCAATGACAGCCAGGCCGAGAGCACAATAGCCCACAGGTATGCCGGACGAAAGCGTCCTCCCTCCGGCTGAGGTCTCACCTGACCGCTAAGGGGTTCAAAAAGGGGTTCAAAAAGGGGTGGCAATTTCTCGAACCTTCTGGAACGCACTTGCGCATTGATGAGCAGCCGTTGGTTGCCAGCTGGATCAACCGACAGTAACCTCAAGGAGCAAAGTGCTTCCCTCCTCTAAAAACAAGCACCACTGAAAACAGTCCCGTAACTCATAACAAGACATAACAAAGCTAGCTTTCCCAGCAGAAATGTCCTTGACTGCCTACGAGGTTTGGAAAGCATGTTTTCTTCAGCATCGTGAATCTAGCTCTCAGCAAAATGAGTACAGCTTTTCACTGCTGCATGAAGTAAATATCCATCATGGCTCTGAGTGCTCCCAGAATACACTGCGCACCAGGGCCATGTTTTAGCTCAAGCATATCAGATCCCTATATGTTCTTCTTAAGTTTCATCTGCCCAGATTTAGTGATAGGAGAGGGATAGGAAATAGAGAAGCAATTGGACAAGATAGGAGAGATAGATAGTGACATAGCTGGCTGCAATGGCGACGAGAGGACACAGGAGGGTCAGTGAGGCAATCAGTAAATGGTGGAATGAGTCAAAGTGTGAAGGCAGAGAACAGAGTCACAGTAGAGCAAGGGGCATTTTCCGAAGTTGAAGACTTGGAGGGCAGAAAGGGAGGTTCTATGTGGATGAGGCAGCCCTTTAACTCACTGTAACATCCTCTTTCCACTGCTAACATTTGGGACGGGCCAGCCGGCCTGTGTGCCAGTTCACGCCTAATGATTAAAGGAATCACAGCTACCAGCAACGCCTCCACGTTTCATTTGATACGTATTATTAATGCCTGTTATTTTTGATTACTAACATTGCATGCCTGCATATAACATTGGCGATGAGGTTATCCCACATTGTACAAGTTCTTCAACAATGGTGTCCTCCTGGGTCCTTACGATGGTGATCTATCCAGCCGTGTTCCTGAACCGTTGCGAAGCCGGAGGCAGCTACACCCCGCTCCAGCCTGTCGCACATGCTAAATTGCTCCGGACCGCTCCACATGATGGAGCTGCTGGCTCAACAAGCCTCAGGCACATAAAAATCTACGCGCTCGCAGCATGTGGCATGTGCTGAATCACGCGAGCCCTGAGAGTGTGTGCACATCCACAGCCACAGAGGAAATTGTAGTCCATCATTGCTACTCTGCATCTGCCTGACAAGGAGGCTCCATTTCAACATGCTCACAGCATTCCAATTGACATGCTACCACGAGAGGAGGCGGTCTGCACGACGCACTCCATTAAGCTGCCTGCACTACCAAGGAGCCATAATCTCAGGTACCACGATCACCAGGCACAGAACACCACAGGTTCTGTGAGGCCTTCCACATTACTGATTCATCTGGACTGCGTCAGTCTACCAAGCACCCACGGGCAGCCCACTGCACCTACCATAGGTGAGCATTTGCAATCCCTACTGCCACAGCCACCATGTCAGATAATGAAGTGGGCAGTAGCTTGCAGAGTCCGCAGTCAAATTCAACTCCTCGCAATCCACCGTACAGGGAGGAGGGAGGTCACGAATCATTACAGCTGCAAGCCATGCAGCACTTTGATATCTCTGACACAAGCAGTCTGGCGCCAAGATGGACTAGGTGGCTTAAGGAACTACACATATATATATATTGATGAGACGTGTGTCAGGGAAGAACACCGTCTTAGACGCAGTGATCCCCAACGTGTAGCTCGGGAGCAACATGTTGCTTGCGGCACCATACATTGTTGCTCACCAGTTGCTCTGGGCCATGGTGTGGAGACCTAGAAGGAGGTACTGAAGCGATGACAAGTCAATAGCAATATAGCCAGGACAGAGTCCTGGACTGTGCAAAACTGTTGCCCAATAAGCCTATTGTGATTCCAGCTGCCTTATTTTTATACATGCAAGATTTGTGTTTGTTGCCACCATGCAAACTATTATTTGGTAAATGTGCTTACTTATTATAAACCATTTCCTCTTCAGATACTTTGCCCAGCTGACAAATAAATGAGTAAAATAATTGAACCATTTTTGTGTCCTGGAGAAAATTGTCATATTCTGTTCCTTTGTACAGCTAGTAGGAGCATAATGGACAAATAAGTGGCATGCTTATCCAACTTTTCTTTATTAAATATTTAGCATGCACTGATTTTTGTACAAGTGAGGTTTGTGTTTGATGCCACCATGCATTATATGTATCGGAAACATTTATTTTGGTGTCAACTAAATGTATTATTACATAGTGTCCTGGTGAAAAAAATGTCATCGTTTGATACTCTGCCCATCTGGCATGAGGCTAATGGGCAGATAAGGTAAATGCAAGCCACATTGTTTCATACTTAATTTGCTCTATATTCAAATCCAATTAATTTACTTTTAATTAATTTAAATTAACAACCCAACTAATTAAAATACTTAGTTAACATCATCACACCATTCTATGAGGTGGTCATCAAAGTTTTGACCAATGTTTTCCACCAAGCCTTGTGTAAAATCCCTTTGGGCAGAAAAAAGAGGCTCCAACTCCTTCAGAAAAGTATTATTGTTATTCCTAACCACATCTTCACCAATGTAACAGGCCCCAGGAGCTTTACAATCCACTATTTACCATTACAGGCCAAAATAATTCTTAGGAGGTAACCTCCAAAGCCCAGTGAAGTGATCTTTAAAGCCTATCATGTAATGACCAGTATTACTCAATCAATATTAATTTAAATTGTATTTCTCCATTAAGTTAGCAACACTTAAAAACATGTATCCTATTTAATAAACTTCTCATAGAATAAGCACAAAATAAAAAAGCAGTTTTAACATTCTAACAAGCTATATAAATATCTGATCATTACAATTAATTATATAAAACATAGCTGCCATGTATGTCCATGCTTATGCAAAACAGAGAAACAAATGAACAGGAAATGAACC
This sequence comes from Ambystoma mexicanum, assembly GCF_040938575.1. Taxonomy (NCBI): domain Eukaryota; kingdom Metazoa; phylum Chordata; class Amphibia; order Caudata; family Ambystomatidae; genus Ambystoma; species Ambystoma mexicanum. The sequence goes on along the minus strand of NC_090936.1, from coordinate 162,100,556 downwards.
AAATCGTCATCGACTCCTACTTTGCAGGCACAGTTTGTGCTTCCTCCTGCACACCATAATTTATTGAGGGGGTGGGTAAATGTAAACACGCCATTTGCATCAGCCTCTTGCATTCTGGGGGGTCTTATTTACAGATTTCTCCTTGCCATTTTATATGTGTACCTAAGTCTGTAAGCTAAAGAGGGCAGCCTATGTATATTTTGGGCATCTGCCTCTTTCCTTATCGGACAAGCTCTTGCTTTAAGAGCTATTTTGAGTTGACTTAATGTGCCAAATTTAGTTATATCCCACCCCCTATCCAAATGGACAGTGCCTTACAAACCCGTACCACAAGTATTTATTTCTACCAGGGAAGGCTGCAATTGCATGTGCACTGAAATTCATTTTATGATTAGCAGAAAATCCCAGATGTGGTTTAAAAAAAATAAGTAAAACATCTTCACTGGCCCAACACCTTCAAACTGAACATCCCCAATTTACCTCATAGTTAGTAAAGTATTTTATTGGTATTTTATGCATATGTAAACAAACGTGTTAGAAATGCTTCTTTCTCAGCAATACAGTTCACATCCGCATACGTTAATTGCACATCTTTGATAGCAAATAAACAGAACAACAAGCATAATTTGTCTTCACTTGACGGGTACCGCAGATTATGTATCTTTCCTTGATACAGTGCATATGATCTGGTGTTCATTTGAAACACATACTTCCCTCTATGGGGGTGGCACCTTTGTCACTATGTCTGAATCGTGCATTAAATAGCAGAACAACATGGCATGCAGTCGTTCATGGGGATTTGTCATCCGAAGGGTGGAACATATCCCAGACCAGCGACTTCCAGGATTCGTAAATTACATTGGCATTTCCAGCTGAACTAGCAGCCGCACCACTCCACACCCTTGTTTCCATTTCTGCCCAAGCGTGGATATTGTGGGGCCTTAGCCGATTTCCACGCCATTGCGATACATCTTTTAGCCAGTATGCATGCCATGTCAATGAATTTCATAACATGTTTGTATTCACTAACTCTAGGGTATGCTCCCAGCAAACATTCCTTTGGTTTCCAGGTGTATCGTGTTATTCCCGCACTTCTGCAGGCATGTTCTATTTTCGCCTAGAATCCCTGTACATGCACACATCCCGAGAACATATGTATTAAATCAGCTTTTGCATCACTAAACCAAGGGCATATTGGTTGTGCACTATTGTTGAATGTACCTACATTGTGTGCCGTCATGTAGGTGCAGTAAAGGACATTTAGCTGAATTAGTCTAAAGCGGGTGTTCCTGGACACCTCCCTGGGGTACAGCAGTATACGTTCCCACTCTTTATTGCTAATGCCTTCACCCAAGTCTGCCTCCCACCGTTCCTTCAGTACCACACTCTTAGGGTTAGGTCTGTCCGCCAGTTTGCCATATATTCTGGATACCGATCTCCAGCCATCTCCCTGATTGTGCATCAGGGTCAGCAAGGGATTTGCGACTGGTTCCTCCGGCCAATCCTCCCTTTTCTCTTTTGCAACACTCCTCACCCTCTGGTACCACAAAAACTGCCCCTTGGGCAGTCCTTCCTGGTCAAGGAAAGACGCAGACTCCCTGAACAGACCCTCTGCATACAGGTCACCCCAGGTTTAAACACCCCAGCCGTCCCAGTGTCTAATCTTAACCAAATCCCCTCTATCCCTGCAGCCATCCGCTGCTATTGGAGTCTCAGGCGGGTATGGGCGCTCCAGTTTCAGCTATTTCAGCGTCCTATGCCATACTTGTCGTCCTAGTGTCACGATCATGGGTGTACTACCCAAACTACTCAGTGGTAACCATAAAATCTCTTTAAGCTGTGCCAGGGCAACTAATCTCTGCAGCAATATTGATTCCGAAGTAATCTCATCTCAGAGCCACTTACGTGGCTAAGTTGTGCTGCCAGGTAGTACCTTTCCAGATCTGGTAACTGCACCCCACTCCCCACTCCGTGGGGCAGGCAATGGGTTGCAAGCGCAAATCTATGATGGGCCGATCCCCATAGGAATTCCCTTAACAATACTTCTGACACTCGAAAGGAGGACGGAATGTAGTATTGGACATTATTTTAAAAAAATACAAACATCTTGGCAGGATTATCATTTTGGTTATAGCAATCCTGCCCATCAGAGACAATGGTAGTTTAGACCAAATTGTTATGGACTTTCTCAAACCCTTTACTACTTTTGCTGTGTTACCCTTGTGCCTTTCCTTAGGCGTATGTTTAATGTCCATTGGTCCTATGGGACTCAATGGGAATGGGGATTTACCGAATTCCGCCTCCCGAATTCCCGGGTCACCGGGGTTGTAATGCCCTGGTAATTCCAGGAATCACGGAGGCGGAATGATAATTCGAGTTCGGCGGTAACCGAGCCAGAAAAACCAGCAGGTTATCGCCGGACTCGTAATGAGGCCCATTGTGTTCCATCCACATAGTGGCCGCAGCCAGGGTCTCAAGGAAGATCACCCTACCTTTGTATATCACCTTGAGTCTTGAAGAATACATAAGCATGTGCTTAATAATCAGTTGTTGTAGCTTGACTTTAATCAGCAGAAAAGAATTTCATGCCCACTGGACCGCCAGGGTGTAATCCGGATAGATGGCTATTTTGGAATTGTCTCTTTGTACTGCCCGTCATTCCCGTGGGTATTTCAGTATTACTTCCCTGTCTTGAAAATTCAGAATTTTTGCGAGCATTGGGCGAGGGTGCGACCCCAGCGGAGGTCATTTCTGCAGAGATCGATGTGCCCTTTCCACCACAAATCCTTGTGAGAGGTTACCAGCACCAATTTCTTGAATTAGCAAGTTCTCCATGTATCTTGTGGGGTTTTGGCCTTCCAACCCCTCAGGAATTCCTAGCAACCTGACATTATTCCATTGAGCCCGCCCTTCCGCGTCTTCAGATCTGAGTTCCAGCACAGTGTTCCTCCTCTCCAGTTCTTTTAGGCGCATTTCCAGATCTTTTGCAGTCTCGCCGGTTTCCTCTAGGGTGATTTCAGTGGTCGTTACTCTCTCTGCCAAATTGCGTACATCCTGTCTCATCAACTGCATGTCTACTTTGAGTTTGTCGATTTTTGTCTCAAGAGACGACCTCAGTGCTGCTATTGCCGCGAGTACCTGATCGTCTTTGTTGCCAGGTTCTGGCATCCCTCCCCCTTTCTGTGCCATAGCATTGCTCTGTGTCGGTTCTCGGGACCTGGCTGCATTGCTAAAGAAGTCCATAATTGTATTCTTGATCTTCCCTTTAGATGGGGACATGACACTGTCCTCCGGCATAAGGGCAAGCCTCCAGTAGCGGCTAGGCACACGATTTCTATGTTGCTGCTCTGTTACCTTTCCTCTTTGTTCACTACACCAGTGGGCCCCAACACATCCGATTTCTGCCTGTGGCAACTATGTGTCAGGCCTCCACACTGTGCTTTTCATAGGTTGCCTGTGCCCTGGACCCTGCAGCGGGCACAGCCGCTTTTGGTATTGCAGTCAATGCCCCAACTTTTAGTAGGGCTGTTCCCGCCAGCAAGTGCCCATCAGCTGTGACTCCACACAGTTATTGATTCCAGCCAAATGAGCTTCCTGCCCAGTGTAGCGGATCACCTCGTGTTGTTGAACTGCATGCCTCTGTGGAGACAAGCACCAATTTGTGTGTCGTAGGTTGCACCATGCGGTAAGATTGTGGTGCACAGTGGCCATGCCCCCAGTCCATTCTTTTGGCAAGAAAGTGCCAAATGTCGGATCCACGCACTACAGTTACTTCGCCGCTAGCTGCTTGGCTCCTCGATCCGAGGTTCACCACTCTCAGCGTCTTACTTCAGAGCCGCTGCATCTGGCTCACCCCGCTTAATTCAATGCCCCAGCAGGCTGGTTGTCCCCGATCTGATCAGAACATAGTATAGCTTTTCAAGGTCTCCCTTTCTACGCAATCATGTTGCGAAACCTGCCATGATTCACCTGCTCTCAGCTGTGCTCACCTTGTGCCTTTCATGCTTTGTGCATCAGAGGACGTATCAATTCACCCAGTGGAGGTTGCCGCCTTCCCAGCATGCACACCAAATCAGCCGGTAGCCAGAACCCTTGTGCTACTTTCCTTCTGCTCAGTCGCACTGTTTTTAAAGCTCTAGGGACCCCAGGCTGCGTGTCTGGAGTGTATGTACCTTGCTGAGGGGCTTTAACGTCCCAACTGCTTAGTCCTCCTCCTTCGTTTCACGTTGCAGCCCTCCTCACCTTGTTATGGCATGTCCCCGCTCCTGTACGCGGTCTCAGCTGCAGTCAGTGTCAGCCCTCCATTGGACGGTGCAGCCGTTGCTGTTTCACCGTTTCCCGGTCACCGGCTGGGCTCTGCCTCGCCCAGTCGGATGTTCTCCGCCACTTCAGTGGTCCCGCTGACACCGCTGCTGCTCCAAACGCTCCCTTCCTCTTGTGTTCTGGGCCTCTGCCAAGCCCTCCTCTACACTGTTCACCGTTGGGGCTGCGTGTCGGCATTCAGCTTCGACAGCGCTCTGATGCCACTGTACTGCAGACAGAGCACACAGAGCCGCTGGACGAGGTTCCTCCTCACTTCAGGGTTTAGGTACGGCATCATCCGCCATCTTGTCCGTGCAGGGCCCCCTGCTTGTGATCACTGTTTCACCCCAAAATCCGCTCCGATTTTCACCAACGTCTCGCTGTAGGGGTGGAGAAACACTTCCTACACCTGTACGTGTGTTTAGACTCGGATAGTTCACGGCAAAACGCTGCATATCAGGATCATTAGCAGGATCACGGTGGGGGCTTAGTTCAGGCTGTACCTCACTCCATGGGCTCAGGCCACACCCCCTCTACCCCCGATTCACCTCATAAGGCACTATCAGGTGTATCTGCAGGGAGACCTGCTATTTGGCACACGCATTTATTTTGCAAACCCTCCAAGACATGACAGTTTGAAACACCCTAGATTTCGCTGCCATAGAAATCATGGAACAGACCTTTGCCTTATATACCTCCAGGCACTTGTCCAATCAAAATGCCCCAAACTTGAAATAAAAATGTGGAAAGCCCTTTAATCCTTAAAGATGCCCTTTCAGCTGTCTTCTAAATAGGGTTGACCCAAGCACCGCTCTTTCAGAAGAGAAGTCTCAAATAAAACTGAGACTGCCCCCTCATCTCTACATTCATTTAAAAACTAGCTGCAAGGTTTCACCCTTTTTCCCAGCACCATCATCTTTGCTTTTATCATTTATTTTCAAACCCAAAATATTAATTTGTGTTTAGCAGGCCCTGTTGGAAACCTGCCGGGTTTCAGTCCAAAATAGCTGTGTCTTCGGCATAAAGAAGCATGCTATAAAATGTACCCTTCAGAGAGGGTGGATTAACGTTCCAAAAAGAAGTACAAGAATCAACATCTGAAAGGAATATATTGGGACCGACTGACATCCTTGCTTTTCACCTTTATTGGTCAGGAAAAACAATGAAAATTAATAATTCTACTTTCTTGTGTATCAGACAGATGTTGAGATGTCTGCATATCAAAGCTGGATAAGATTTAATAAAACATTAGGGACTCCAATAAAATGTAAATTACGCCACACTGTTTCTATAAATCAAATGTTTTCTCTAAATCTGAAAAAAGCCAAAAATAATCCCCCTCCCTTAACCTTACCAGATTTCTCCATCATGGTGCTCAGAGTGAAGCAGTGGTCCACTGTACTAAGCCATCTCCGAAACCAGTTTTGGAGGCCTTCAAGATATTGTTACTTTGAGTCCACTCCTCCACTGTGAGCACCAAACATTTGGAGAATACCTTCCTAGCAATGTCCAGTGTGGAAATTGGCATATAACCATGGGGGGCTCCTGTCCCAAAGACTACTTGTCCAAGGAGATGGCATAATGCCTGTCTCGACAACTGAATTGAACATTAAACAATTTGGTGTCTTTTGAAAAAGCTCCCATTCTTTCTCAACTCTTTTTTTTGGGTCTTTTGGCAATTTTTACATGCCATTTTGAAAACTATAAATATGACCAGTCATGTACAGACCACTCCTCAAATCATGGTTGAATTTTCTTTTCAAGATTCTACATTCTGCATTGAACCATGGGTGGGGCATCCCTTTCTATAACTTGGAACTCCTGAACTTGGGGATGCTGTTTGCAGGCCAGGACTGGCCCACCGGGAGACCGGGAGTTTCCCCGGTAGGCCTGCGGCACATAGGGCCTCTTTTCTTGGAGGAAGCATACACAATACATCAAATGATGAATACCAGCGCATCTGATGGTTGCTCTGTGCTGAGCACACTGGCTTCCACAGAGCTCTGTAGTAGCTGTAAAGTACTGAGCACACTGACAGCAACTACAGGAATGAGGTGCTTGTCATCCATGTGAGCCAGGGTCCAAACTCGCAGATCTGCCAGAAACGAAACAGGCAGCTCTGCACTGCCTCGCACACCAACACAGCAGAGTTGGAGGGTTAGCCTTGCGAGCACAGGCATAGTTAAGAAGGCCGCACCCATCTACTCCCCAGAGTTCGGGAAATGCCCTTCAGGATGTAGTCGGTGTCCTTAATTTCAACATTCGGTGGCAAGAATGCAGATCTATTGCGGCGCATTTCTGTACATTTAGCAGCGTCATGATAAATGAAACTTGCTATATGCACCTGATAAAGAAACATAGTCCTCTTACTGGTGTCCTAACTGTGCAGCCTGCATGGGAGCGCACTCTCACGGTTTAGGTGCCTTCCTCGATGTGTGGGTCTCGGCAATAATGGCGCCCTTGGCTCCAAATAGCAGAAACTGACAATGATTTGACCGTCAGAAAACTCAAATAGCGCGGCGGGTTAGAGAAATAACAATAGGTCATGCGATTTAGTATCACTTCACACATTTTTCAGCTCGTTAGAAAATGTAAAATTATGCATTTTTTTTGTTTGAGCACAACATCTGCATTCACTGGTTGGCCTGCATAATGAGTCGTGTCAATACATGCTTCGATAGTCTGCCGTGTTTCTGCATATGTACAATGATAATATTAGCATTCAATTGTGCACAATATTAGCAAAATTGTCTCTTTGCCCCTCAGCTTTGACAACAAAACTTGTGAGTCATTTTTCCTTCACAGAGCGTGAAATAAATTGTATATCACACCGGTTTATGGCACATGTATTCCAAATGTTTTTATACTTACAAATAAAGGGAAGGGGCTCGTTTAGAGTCAGGCTTTAATGGTATACCACCTGTTTTATCACTCTACCAGATTAGGAGATGTAAGGCATACAGCATGCGGTAAATGTCACCCGATTTTGCATTTTTAATGCTGAAAACCCCTCCAATTTTGACCTCCCCCGAATACAAAAACCACTTTGGGATATCCAGGTGTGGTAAGAAAGTGGGTGCCTCTCATGGCCCCTCTCACCACCATTGTCATAAGATGCACAAAACGGATTCATACACATGCAGTGTTATTGTTGTTGTTATTGTTATTGTGCATTTATATAGCACCTTATATACCATTGGTATGGTCTGAAGGCGCTGGTAGTTTGAACGCCCTTGGGAACCAAAGTTCAGATCAGTAGAGAGAGTAGAGAGAGTCAAAAGGTGCGTATGAGCACCGGCTATGTGTGCAGCTGGTGCAGTATTCGTGTAATAGCTGCTTCTTAGCGGTAGGTGTGGTGGTTGAGAGATCAGGAGTATGTGTTCGTTCTGGCAGGAATGCTCCAGACCGGATGTGGCTGCGTTAGGCCTCAGGAGAACGCCTGGCTGGGGAGTGAGTAACCAGCAGTGTTGACTTAGAATGATGTGGAGTGAGCGGTGGATGTTGGTATGAGAACAGTTATACCGAATGGTGTCATAGTATCTCTGTGTTCTAGTTGAGTGGTGATGTAAAGGAGAGAGTGAGCGTGGTGGTGAGATCTGATGGGTTATGTGCACTTTCAGACGTTTTCTGCATTCCAAACCCTACTATATACGTCACGAAATTCTATGCGCTCCAGTCCGTTCCATGCACTCCTATCCACTCCATGCATCCCAGTTAGCTCCATACACTCCAGTCCGCTCCACGCATTCATGCATTCCAGCTCGTGCGCACGTTCCGAGTCCGCTCTGCGCGCTCCAGTCCGCTCTGCGCGCTCCAGTACGCCATGCTTACTCCAGTCAGCCCTACCCATGCACTCTTGTCTGCCCCACACATGCACTCTTGTCTGCCTCACGCATGCACTCCTGTCTGTCTCACGCATGGACACCTGTCTCCCCCACGCATGCACTCCTGCTTGCTCCATGCATGCACTCCTGTCTGCCCCATGCTCTACAGATTCATCCATTCTACTCATTCCTCTACGCACTCATCCCCTCTATGCTCACTCACCTCCTCTACGCCCACTCACCCCCTCTACGCACACTCACCCCCTCTATGCACACTGACCCCCCTCTACACACTCACCCCCTCTACGCACTCACCCCCTCTACGCACTCACACCCTCTATGCACTCATCCCCTCTATGCACTCATCCCCTCTACGCACTCATCCCCTCTACGCAATCATCTTTAAGCACTTGCGCTTTTCACGCATTCAGCAGCAATATCCTGTTCTATATATTCATCTCTTCACTCATCTGTTTTATACCCTCATCTGTTCTATACACTTATCCACTCCTCCGCTCTATGCACTCATCCACTCGTCTGCTCTGTCCATTCATCCGCTCATCCGCTCATCCACGCAACCACTCATCCGCTCATCCACTCATCCGCTCATCCACTCAATCCACTCTATCTACTCATCCGTTCTATCTATTCATTCCCTCTATTTACTCATCCTCTCTGTACACTTTATCCTCTCAACGGCTCTATCCACTCATCCACTCAACCGTTCTATCAACTCATCCGTTCTATCCACTCTATCCACTCATCTGCTCTATCTACTCATCCGGTCTATGTACTCATCCGCTCTATCTACTTATCCGCTCTATCTACCTATCTCAACCGTTCTATCCACTCATCCACTCATCGCTCTATCCACTCATCCGCTCTATCCACTCATCCGCTCTATCCACTCATCCGCTCTATCTACTCATCCGCTCTATTCGCTCATCCGTTCTATCCACTCATCCATTTTATGCACTCTATCCACTCATCCGCTCTATCTACTCATCCGCTCTATCTACCTATCTCAACCGTTCTATCCACTCATCCACTCATCCTCTCTATCCACTCATGCGCTCTATCTACTCATCTGCTCTATTCGCTCATCCGTTCTATCCACTCATCCATTTTATTCACTCTATCCACTCATCCGCTCTATCTACTCATCCGCTCTATCTACCTATCTCAACCGTTCTATCCACTCATCCACTCATCCGCCCTATCCACTCATCCACTCATCTGCTCATCCACTCTATCTACTCATCCGCTCTATCTACTCATCCGCTCTATCTACTCATCCGCTCTATCTACTCATCCGCTCTACCCACTCATCCGCTCTATCCACTTATCCACTCACCCACTCATCCGCTCTATCCATTCATCCGTTCTATCTGCTCTATCCACTCATCCGCTCTATCCACTCATCCACACACCCACTCATCCACTCTATCCATTCATCCATTCTCTCCACTCTATACAATCATCCGCTCTATACTCTCATCCGCTCTATGCACTCATCTGCTCTATGCACTCATCTGCTCTATCCACTCATCCGCTCTATCCACTCATCCGCTCTATACAGTTATCCGTTCTACACACTCATTCGCTCTGTACATTCATCTGCTCCAGCGATCTACACACATTCCGCACTTCCATATTCATCCGTCATCCACACTCATGTGCTCTACATACTCATCCGCTCCATATACTCATCTGTTCTACACATTTATCTGGTTTACGCTCATCCATTCTGGACATTCATCTCTTTTACGTACGCTTGCGTTCTACTCGATTTTCTGTTTTTGCGCACTCATCAGCGCTACACGCTCGTCAGTTCTACACATCCAGCCGCTCTGCACACTCATCCACTCACCATGTTCTTCCATTCCATACACTCATCCCATCTACATATTGATTCGATTTCCACACTCATTTGAACTATATAGGTATCTGTTCTTCCACTCATGCATTCTTCCACTCAGCGCATTCATTTGTTCCACCTGTTTCATCCATTATAACTAGTTCATCCATGCCATTCACTTTGTTCACTCCGCATGCATTCTATCCATTTCAGGAGTTTAAATCCCTTTACTGTTTACGTATGATTTACTCTTATTAGCCATTTCACTGCTATGATCTACTTTATTCGTTTAATTCTGTTTGTCCTTCTAGTTTTTGTTAGGGGTTATTAGCTGTCAGTTTCTCACATCAGGCGGTTTGATGGATTGGTGTCATTGAGTTGCTGTTGGTCTGTTTGGGTTAGTTTAGTACGGGTTGGTTTTAGGGGAAGAGCCAGGTTTTCAGTAGTTTGCAGAAAGACGTTAAATCCTCAGTTAGGCGGATGTGGGGTGGGAGTAAGTTCTATAGTGTGGCGGCCAAGGCTGAGAATGATGATCCGCCTAACCTGCTTGAGATTGTCTTCGGTATGACTAGGAGGCCGGCTGAGCTTGATCTTAGGGTGCGTGGGGGTTGGTAGGGTTTTAGCTTGTCTTGAAGATATTGAGGTCCGGTTTTGTGCAGTGCTCGATGGGAGATGCACAATGCTTTGAAAGTTCACCTCTTGGGCCGAGCACAAGTAGCAATTTGGCTGCAGCGTTTTGTGCCCTTTGGAGTTTATTCAGTTGGTACGTGTGGACTCCGAGGTATAGGGGGTTTGCGTAGTCCAATCTTGATATAACGATTGATTGGACCGCGGAGAGTCTGTTGGGAAAGGAGAGATATGGAAAGATGCGCCTAAGGATTTTAAGGTGGTAGTGGCAGGACTTTGAGACGTTGTTGACTTGGCGTGAGAGTGTTAGGTCTGAATTAAGGGTGCATCCAAGATTTTTCACTGATTTGGAGGGGGCCGTGAATTGCCCATGGCGGATGGCCAGGGTAGTGGGTGCGGAAGAAGTTTGGAGTTGCCACATACCATGATTTCTGTTTTGGAGGGGTTTAACAAGAGGTGGCTTTGGGTCATCCAGAGTTCTATGTCAAGGAGGCAGGAGGCCAGGTCTGGCCGGGAGTTGGGTTTTGAGTTCAGGAGTTTTAGAATTAGTTGAGTGTCGTCGGCGTAGTTGTAGCACAGGATGTTGTGCGAACAAATTATTGGTGGGAGGGTGATCAAGTAGAGATTGAACAGGAGGGCATATAGGAATGCTTTTTGTGGGACTCCTGTGTCGACTGGTCGGGCTTGGGAGGTATAGGTGGAGAGTATCCTTATTTGGTACCGATCTTTGTGGAATTAAGCTCTCCATTTAAGAGCGGATCCACAAATTCCTAGGGAGTGGAGGCGGTTTAGGAGGATTGAGTGATTGATTGTGTCAAAGGTGGCGGATATGTCAAGGAGGATTAGTGCTGCGCATCCCGCGGAGTCTGCCGTCATTTTAAGGTCATCCCAAATTGAGGTTAGGGTGGTTTCAGTTCCGTTTCGGGCTCTGAAACCTGATTGAGCCGGGTCTAGGAGATTGTTGGCTTCGACAAAGGCATTTCGTTGGCAGTAGGCGGTTTGGTCAATGAGTTTGGCAAGGAATCTGGTGTTTGAGATGGGGAGGTAGTTTTTGGGCTCCAGAGGGTCGAGCAAAGATTTTTTAATTAGAGGTTTGACATGAACCGTTTTGAATGTGTCGGGTAAGATACCGGAAGAAAGGGAGGCATTTATGATGGATGTTGCGTGTTCTCCTGCGCAGGTTGAAGCGAAACTTTCTTTGAGGGTTGTGGCTGGGCAAGGGTCCAGCGGCGAGCCAGATGGTTTGCGGGCAGACAGAAGTTTGAGAAATTGCTCTGGTGATATTGGACTAAAGGAATCGAACGTTGGTTGCGTAGTGGTCGCAGCTGGTGGTCCGACCGGTATGGGGGGAGAATTGCTTGGTGGATGTAAGAGAGCCAGTTTGGTGGCTAGCGTATTTGTTCTTTCAAGAGCCGTGGTGTAAAAGTGGAGGGAGAGTGAGTCGCACAGTGATTGTCAGGGAGTCGGGACGGTCGTGTTGCAAGCCGGATTGGTGAATTTGGAGATGATTTTGTGGAGTTCTTGGGTTCTTGCTTGGGTTTTTGCAGTTTAGGATTCGGAAGTTGTACTGGGCTTTGTGAACTGTGAACTGCTACTGCTTACAAGCTCAACATGCGGGGGAAATGGATTTTAAGTAATGCAATAATAATGCATGCATATTTCCATAAATGTTGCATGCAGTATTACAGGAAGACCACATCCATTACTACCAACTAGTAGTAGTCTCATAATCCGGCAGATTTACAGCATGCAATATTTCTGGTGGGAAAATCCACCAAAAGCAAAACATGGCCCGAATCTTCTCTTGCGTTAGTGTCCCCACAATCGTTTTCTAAATACATCAGTAATGGTAGACCAAACCTGAGTGACCTTTCTTTTTCTGTACTCTTCTCAGTAACTTCACTGCCCCGCTTAGTATCTGATGCAATTGGAATATTCTAAGCGTTCACAGCTGCATGTAAATCCTTAAAGGTTTTGATGCAATTTCTTATGGAAAATGTGCAACAAGGTGCTCCATTTTGAACCATTAATTCAAAAATATGTTGAGTGGGAGAACCACCGTCAAAGAGGAGTCCGGTTCCCTCTTTTGGTTTGGTTGCTTGCTTACATTTCAGGAGGGGATTTCTGCCCCATAGCAAAATCGAAATATGGCACCCATTTCCATGGCGGCTCCATGTCTTGTGGTGGTCCTCTCTGGTGTAGTAAGGAAGCTTGCACAGCTGTTGCCCCTGCAGTGCAATAGCTATTCTGTGTATAAAGGATTCTTACACTGCTGCTGCCCCTGCGTTACCTGGTTTGTGTGTGAAGGAAGCTTGCACAGCTGCTGCCACTGCAGTACCTGGTCTGTGGGCAGGGATTGGCTGGCCTACAGTGAACTCTGGAGATGGTCCTATTGGCCTCCGCACCATGGCCTCTTTTGTGTGGTTACTTATTTTTTTTCAAATGTTCATATGGGAAACGGGTTGAGCTTGTTCAAAATGTGTGATATGGGGCCACTTTGAACATTATTTCCAGGGCCTCTTTTGGTTACCAGTCCACCCCTGGCTGTTTGCCAATAGCTCTGTTCCGGATAGTTTCAACCAATGACTGAAACTGATACTTTCCTCTGTGGCCTCTGAACTGTTTAACAGTTTTGAGAGATTCTTATTTTCTTGCGATTTACTAATTCTTTCCAGTTCCTCCTTGTCGAGCTTAGGCATCGCCAACCAGCCGCTCTCGCTGTCGGGCATCTTCTTCGTGGTGCCTATAATGGCCATTGAAAAATTAACTCAAGTGGATAGTGTTCACACTTTGTTCAAACAGAAATGCATAATTTCATAACTGAAGAAGAAACAATCCACAATACAGTAATCGATGACTGTGGGACAGTATTGCTGATCTTGTATGCATAGGAGTGCACGATTTGCAACTTAAGATTCCAGAAAATCCCCTGGCAGAACCCCAAAGTACACCTGAAAATCAGTGTTCCATTTGTGACCAACTTTACTGTCCAAACATTTGCACTGCATGTCTATAAAATATTTTGCTTGAGATCCTGAAACCTCTGGTATTGTTTATTTAGTCCTACTTTACTTTTTAACAACTTGACTGGTCCTGTGTGTCTAAAGATGTACTACCAACCACTTACTTTCCTCAACATTTCCTGCAAACAACCACTCAATGTCAAATGAAGTTAAAGGAATTGGGCAACAAGGTGCTCCATTTTGAACAGTACCGGTAAGCTTGCTGGTACCATTGTTACTGGACTGGCAAACTACGAGGTCTGCTGTCGGGTCCCTTTCTGCCCGTCAGGAGTGACATGGCGGGCGTACCGGGACCCGAGAGGACTCAATGGGAATGGGGAGCAATATATTCCGGTGCCCGGGAATGGGCAATTACCGGGTCCACCGGGGCCATAATGCCCCGGTAATTACCCATTCCCAGGTACCGGAAAAATAATTATTCCGGCGTCAGCCGTGCCAGTTTTACCGGCACGGCTACCGCCGGTCTCATAATGAGGCCTATTGTAAATTTCCTTTACTAGAATTGCACGTGGTCTAGTAACTATTAAATACTACAAATTAAACTTTTCTAAGTTTAGTATATTTCTAATTTGTGTTGCAATCATTTGCCCACCAACTGAATGCCGATATATAGTCAAAAAATGATGTTCCTTACCATTTCATTTGATATGTACATTTTGCTCATCGTGCACAAAAGGTTGGGGACGCCTGGTAGATGAAAATAGACTTTGGGCATGCTACACTGATACTTGAAGATAAGATCATGCTTGCATTCCCTTTTATTATCAGGCGCAGTGATACTTTGCAAGGCCGAGTTCAAAGACAATTCGAATGGCAGACAGCAGGAGTGATGATGGATGATGGGCTAATTGGGTGGGGAGTGCACGTACAAGAGCACTGAAGAAAATGCAAATCGCTTTATAACAGTAGAGATGCTGTAAGACAAGTAGACTAAGTAATCATAAGGCTGGCTATATGTAGTGAATAGACTGCAGGTGGTGCCGCCAATATACATATATGTGTATAGAATCTGGATGCTCCACGTCGTGTTTAAGCAAACTAGGACCCCATGAGCGAAAAGGCTGAAAGTGTGGCGCAGTAGAAAAAAACTGCTGACGATGGAGGAAGAATCAAGAAGGCTTGTCTGGCCCAGTGACAAGGGTTGAGGCAGCCAAGAAACTCATTATCTATTCGAGAAGATACAATGGACGTGAGAAGCGAGGCGCCCTCCTGTTGAGGTATAATGGAAAAACACTATGAGTGCCAGGTTTTATTCATTTAATAGTATTAAAAATGAAGAAGCAGCTAAACACACGGTCTCCTGTCACATGGTCTAGATGGAAATAGACTTTGGGCAAGTTACATCGAGACCGAAGATAAGGCTGTGCTCACACTCCCTTTTTATTCTCAGGCGCAGTGATACTTTGCAAGGCCGAGTTCAAAGAATATTCAAATGACAGACAACAGGAGTGATGATGGATGATGGGCTAATTGGGAGGGAAGGCATGGTCAAGTCCACCCACAAGCACCTGGGGTACCAGCTTGCGTGCTGCTGGTGAGTGGAATATTCCAGAAGGGTACAAGCGCGGCAACCAATTGTAGAGGGCCACGTAGCAAAGAGCCCTATAGTTTGAAAGCCAATGAAACATTGTGTATTTCATGACGGCAAAGATGGTTTGCTCTAGGGGTGGGCATAAGTTGTCCACCTGACTGTAGAGATCCAATCATAATCCTATCCCCTATAGAAAAAATATCTAGATGTTCCCCGTAGACCAACCAAAACCCCAAGTAGGTTTGCTTATTTTGCCACAAAGTATGACGTTAATGATGATGAATTTGTGCTATATAAATGTAATTTTTTAAGAAATGCTTTGAGAACTCTCGAGAGATTTGAGCAATCGTTTGTTGATGTCCGTTGTACTCCGTTTTAGATGGTTGCAAATAAAACAGTTATGTTTTTGCAACTTCCTGAGTCTGTCTTATTATTGTTGTCAGAGTAAATTCTCTATCCCCATTCATCTGATAAATCGTTACCTCACTTAAAGGGCCAACGGGTTCACATGGTAGACGGCAGAGGATGTTTATAGTACTCATTGACCAGTAGATTACTAGGGTTTTGGATAATTGGACACCCTCTGAAATCTAGTTGGAAGATTGTGAAGTTTCCTGTGCAGAACGGCCAAAATAGAAAACTTGCAAGAAGATTGATACAGGTGGTACGGATCCCTCTTTGACTAAATCACTCCTGGTTTCCACAAGCGCTGAGCGGACTGAAGGCGACAGTGGTCGATTGGAGGAGGGGGACAATACCGAAGGTCTTGAACTGAAGAGCGAATGGTGAGTAGATTGAGGGGAATGGCAAATAAGGGGATAGGATTGTGGTAATGTAAAAAAGTAAGGGGTGGATTTGTCTAGTATAAACTAAGAGCGAGGAGCGTTTAAACAAGGAACGTTTTATAGAGCCCGGTTTCCAACCTCAAGGCAGGTCTAGAATGAGTCATTTCAAAACCCCAAGTGTTTAAATAGGCGGCACATAAACAGGTTTATGATAGGGAATGACTCAAACTCCAATTGGGGTATTTTAGAGGTAAGGAGAAAAAGAGTACCATGGTGTATATGTGAAAAGTCTAAGTCTAAGATGCTGTAACACAAGTAGACTAAGTAATCATAATGCTGGCTATATGTAGTGAATAGACTGCAGGTGGTGCCGCCAATATACATATATGTGTATAGAATCTGGATGCTCCAAGTCATGTTTTTTTTTTTTTAAATATATTTTTATTTTATCTCAACCAAACAACATTACAACAAAACATAAATAAAACACTTCAAACAACAAAACCAAACAAACAAAAAGTAAGGCACTGCAATCCCCGTCCCTCCCCCCTATGAGCCTGTAGAGTGTCCGCCCTCAGTGTCCGTTCCGTGCGGTGGGGCCTCATCGCTCTCAAGTCCAGCCGAGGCTGATCCCGCACCAAACAGTTCAGCTAACAACAACTTCCATGCCGTGAGAGAGCCTATTTCTTCCCCATCCCCTGCCATACTGCCATCTTGCCACGCTGTCGTTTCGGCATCCGCCCATTTTTGGAGATCCCGCCACCAGACCTCCACTCGCGGCTTGTGACATTTCTTCCACTCCATGGCTATCCTACGTTTGACAAGCACATAGGCCAGATCTTTAAGTTTCTCAACATGTCGAAGCTTACGCGCCCTGGGATACCCTCCCAGCAGACAAGCCCAAGCCGAATCCACCTTAAGTGTAATACCCCTCCCTGCCAGCCTCCACGCCACTTCACCCCAGTAAGCTGCAATCACTGGGCACGCCCAGAACATGTGTATCATGTCCGCATTTTCTTCGTTACACTTGGGGCACGCCTGGCGCCCACTACCTAGGAATTTGGAAATTCTAAGGGGGGTCATATATGCCCTGTGCGTAATATAGAGCTGTATCTGCTTGAACCTGGCGTTCCTCGATACCTTTTTGTGGTACCCCAGGGCGCGCTCCCACATCCCATCCGACATCGGGGCCCCCATCTCCGCTTCCCACTCCAGTCTAAGGTGCCCCAAATCCTTCCCACCCTTTGCCATCAACATCTCGTACAACCTAGAGACCTCGTGTCCACCCTCTGATGCGTCATACATCGTCTCCAGCATGGCATCCGGTTCATCGGCCAAAGTAGTTTCGGGCCACGTGCTCCGGACCTCCCGGACCACCCTGTGATATGTTACATATTGACCCCTATGTAGTCCCGACCCTGCCTCCAGTTCATCGAACTCCATCAGGGTCCCATCCTGCCAGATGTCGCCCATAGTGATCAATCCCACTGACTCCCAATACGTCCGGATAATAGTTCTTAGCTGCCCATCCTCCTTTGCCAGGGCGATCAGAGGGAACTGCGGCATACACGGCAAGGGGTCACCCATCATCTGACAGGCACGCCGCCATATATTCCTGCCAAGGGCTAGCATTTTAGGACGCTCTCTCATCCATGAACCAGTCACCCAAATCACCTCCCGCAGATAGAAGGGGGAACAGTCTTTCCCTAGCAGCCTATGTTCGGGGGTCTCTTCATCTGAAAGCCACCTGGCCACACTGCAGTTGCGCCGCAATATAATAGGCCTCAAAGTTCGGCAGCTTCACGCCACCTTTCTCGTAAGAGTTCTGCAATGTCCATAATGCGACCCTGTTGCGCGTGCCGTGCCACAGAAAATTCCTACACACGCTATGTAACCTAGCGAAAAACTTCCTAGGTATCATGTACGGGATGTTATTAAAGTAATGCAGGAGTCTGGGCAGCACCACCATTTTAAGCATAGCTCCGCGACCCATCATAGCTAAAGGCAATCTTTCCCAGAACCTCATGCACCTCTCAATCTTTCCCACAGCTAGTTCAGTGTTATACTTGTGTTCTTCCTCGGTCGTGTGATACACGTCAATGCCCAAGTACCGGAAGGAGCTCGTTGCCCACGGAATCCGCAGCACCGGCAACCTCTACGCCGGTATCCCCACATAACTGCCCAGCGGGAATAATACGGATTTCTGAGGGTTAACCGCTATGCCGGACAACCAGGCGTACCTCTCCAATACCTCCAAGATATACTGCAAATTCTCTTCTGGATGTTTCAGGTATAACAGCATATCGTCTGCATACAGGGATATAAGATGACACTCTCCTCCCACCTCTATGCCCACCGGATCATACTGCTGCCGGAGGTAAACTGCTAAGGGTTCGAGGGCCAGTATGTACAACATTGGGGACCTATTACATCCCTGCCTGGTACCTCTGCCTAACTGCCATCTATCCGACACTACTGCACCCGTACGGACCCTAGCCAGAGGCGCACTATATAATAACTCGGCCCACCTCATGTAGCATGGTCCCAGTCCGAACTGTCCCAAAGCCGCCAGCAGCCATGGCCATCGGACGGAGTCGAACGCTTTAACCGCTTCCAGCGCCACTATTGCCATTTCGCTGTCCTCACTGCCCCCCATTCCACCACCCTGTGAAGGCGCCTGTGATTGTGAGTAATATTCCTGTTCGGGACATAGCCTGTCTGGTCAGGATGGATCAGCTTGCCTATTACCCTCCGCATTCTGGCCGCCAGGACCGCTGTCAGGATCTTGCTGTCCTGGTTCAGCATCGACAGGGGCCGGTAGGAGCTAGAATCATGCCCCGGTTTATTGGGTTTGGGGAGCGGTACTATAATCGCCTCCCTGAGTGATTCCGGCAGCCGCCCCACCTCGAACGCTTCATTAAACATCTCCAGCATGGGCGGGAGCACCTCCTCCCCATACGCTTTATAAAATTCACTGGGGAACCCATCTGCACCAGGGGCCTTACAAGTGGGTAGCTGCCGCACAATCTCCTGCAGCTCCTCCAGAGTGATCGGAGCATCCATCTCCTCTCGCTCTTCGTCACTTATCTTGGGCAGGCCTATGTCTTCAAGTACTACCTCTATGTCTTCCCGGCTTCCCCCCTCTCGATCCTCATATAATGTCTGATAATATTCTGCGAATGCTCCATTCACCCCTTCCTGGGTGTCCTGCTCCACTCCCTTTTCAGTGATAACTGATCGGATCGGGGATCTTGGGGTCTCGCTCTTATACAGCCAAGCAAGAAGCCTGCCCGTCTTGTCTCCCCCGGCATGCAACCTCTCAATATACTTCCTGTAATTCAGATTACAAAGCCTGTCCCAATGTTCTGCGCACCTCTGTTGCAAATTAATGACCTCCTCCATGTCCGTCTCCCCCTCCCCCAGCTCTCTCTCCAACTCAATCTCGGCCCTCCGCAGATCTGCCAGGACTCCTCCCATTAATCCTTTGGATTTAACAATGGCAACCCCCCTCATTACAACCTTAAAGGCCTCCCACAAAGTACCAGCCGACTTGACGCTGCCTGTGTTCGCTTCAAAGTAAGCAACTATCTCCTCCCTCACTTCCTCTCTGAAGACTGCATCCCTAAGCGCTTCCGCCCTAAGGCGCCATGTTGGAATTCGCGCACGTGGAGGACAAAGCTGCCAACGCATGACCAGGGGCGAGTGGTCCGAAAGGACTCTCGCCCTGTAGTCTATCTGGTCACACTCCGCGACAACGTCCGGAGTGGCGAAAAAGTAATCCAGCCTTGTGTGTAACTGGTGCGGGGCCGAGTAATGCGAATATTGCCTCACGCCAGGGTGTCTCGTCCTCCACACGTCTGCCAGGCCTAGGTCTACCAGCAGCGCCTGCAGTACCCTAGCCGCCGGGCTGGGCCTGTCCACCCTGTCATCTGACCTGTCCTCCTTAGGGTCTAGTACACAATTAAAGTCCCCTCCCCAAATCACAGGACCCCCCCATCCCCTCACCCAGTCTAGTGGTCAGTGTCCTAAAGTATGTCGCCGTGTCACGGTTGGGGGCATAGGTATTTATGACGCACACTACTTTATTTTCCACAAGCCCCCTTACCATGACCAACCTCCCATCAGATTCCACAACCTCCCCAAGTAGCTTAAACGGGACATGTGGTGCAACCCAAATCAGCACACCTCTAGCATAGGCAGAATATGTGGATCCAACTACAGTCCCTCTCCACTTTCTCCCCACCAGTTCCAGTTTATCCCGTGTCAGATGTGTCTCCTGTAACAAGGCGATATCTATCTTTTGTCTTTTTAGGTACAACATGACCTTGTTACGCTTAAGGTAGCTGTTAAGCCCTCTAACGTTCCACGTTAGTATCCTAAGGTCTCCCATGATGCATCAGTAGCTCCCATCCCTTTCCCAGGTCCACTCGCCTCCCCCCTACCGCAAGGGCCCCCATCCCCAGTTTCTCTCCCAGGCTCATATAAAAACTGACCCACCCCACCCCCCTAACCCAACCAACTGCCCAGCTCCATCCCTGGATCTCAGGCATCCCTGTGTTCGGCTCTCTCTGGAAACCAAGTAGAGAACCCGACAGGGTGTCACCCCACACACCGTGACTAACCTAAACTCAAACTGGGGTACAAAGAACAGTCCCCGGAGGCTCCCCTCCCACAATTCCGTATCCGCACACATGGACCATGTTTCGAAGTCCTAACGTGAACACTACCATAACAAAGTCCCACCAACTATATTCCAGTCCCAACTGGGCCCGCAGCGTCACTTATCTCTTCCCGATACATCCGCCATCCGCTCATCTGGCTCTTGAGGACAATTTTGTGCATCGAGCCATTCCATGGCCTCCTCCGGAGTGTCAAAAAACAGTGTCTTAGTCTTAAAGAATATCTTCAATCTGGCCGGATAGAGCAGCATATACTTGTACCCCGCTGCCCGCAATCGCCTCTTGACCGCCCCAAAGTTCATGCGACTACGCTGCACTTGCAGGGTGTAGTCGGGGTAAGCAGTAATGGTCGCCTCTCCTCGCTGTATGGTGCCCCCCTTACGAAAGTGCTCAAGGATCCTTTCCCGATCCCGATAGTTAAGGATCTTGGCGATCACAGGCCTAGGTGGGTTCCCCGGCGGTGGTCTTCTGTTCAAGGCCCTATGCGCCCTCTCCACCGCAAACCCCTGCGACAGGGCTCCCCCAGTGATCTCCTGCAGCAGCAAGTTCTCAATAAACTCCGTGGGGTTCTGGCCTTCAGCCCCCTCCAGCAGGCCCACGATGCGAACGTTATTTCTCCGAGCGCGTCCTTCCGCCTCTTCGGCCCTACTTTCCAAGTTACCCACCCGCTGCACCAGGGCATGGATATCGCTCTTATATGCAGTGCAGTCCACCACAGTAGGGCCCATCTCCTTTTCCAGAGTTTCCGTGCGCTCAGCAAGGGCTTGTACATCCTGCCTCAGGAGGTTCACGTCCTCCTGCATCGCCCCGACCTGTAGTTCCAAAGCAGTTTTCAATTCGACCACAGCAAGTTGGAGCTTGGTCTCCCACGTTACCTTCAGGTCCGCGATCGCAGCGAGGACCTCCTGGTTCGCACCCCCGGTGGCCATCTCTTTGGTCTGAGCTTTATCCTTGCTCCTGGCACCTTCCAGGCCGGGCGACGTCTTGGCGTATTCGTCGAGCGTAGGCTGCTTATTCTTCGCCCTCAGAGGTTTGTTCGACATATCTCCAGTCAGGAGCGTCCTTCTGGCAGCGCTCCGGTCCAGGCCAGGGAGGCACCGTGCCCATACACCACGACTCAGTTGAGAGTCCCAGCTCGCCCCACAACCTCGGGCACCACTGTTGTACGGCGCTCCCCCCAGATGGGCTAGGTCGCGCTGCCCCCTTTGTTCCGCTGAGAGGGCGCACGTATGCTGTGGTCCCAATCCACCGCTCCTTTGTCCCCTCGTCAAGCGGCGGCGGCCATTTTGTCGTCAGTCGTGATCTCGCCACCAGTGCTTCATTCGGCTCTTAAGTACACGTGCGCACCACAAACCCGTGTAAAAATGTGTCCTCGCGTGCAGCCGGACTTCATGTTCACAGTCTTCCCACTTTCTGCCAAATCACAGCGGTCCTCGCGCGGTATCAGTCGGATTATGTACGGATCAGCGGGAGCTCCCGTACAGGCACGTCCTTTCACATGGCTTCCAAGCCACGCCCCCGCTCCAAGTCATGTTTAAGCAAAGTAGGACCCCATGAGCGAAAAGGCTGAAAGTATGGCTCAGTAGAAAAAAACTGCTGACGATGGAGGAAGAATCAAGAAGGCTTGTCTGACCCAGTGACAAGGGTTGAGGCAGCCAAGAAACTCATTATCTATTCGAGAAGATACAATGGACGTGAGAAGCGAAGCGCCCTCCTGTTGAGGTATAATGGAAATCACTATGAGTGCCAGGTTTTATTCATTTAATAGTATTAAATAGGAAGAAGGAGCTAAAAACACGGTCTCCTGTCACATGGTCTAGATGGAAATAGACTTTGGGCAAGTTACATTGAAACCGAAGATAAGGCTGTGCTCACACTGCCTTTTTATTCTCAGGCGCAGTGATACTTTGCAAGGCCGAGTTCAAAGACAATTCGAATGACAGACAGCAGGAGTGATGATGGATGATGGGCTAATTGGGGGGGAAGGCATGGTCAAGTCCACCCACAAGCACCGGGGGTACCAGCTTGCGTGCTGCTGGCGAGTGGAATATTCCAGAAGGGTACAAGTGCAGCAACCAATTGTAGAGGGCCACGTAGCAAAGAGCCCTATAGTTTGAAAGCCAATGAAACATTGTGTATTTCATGACGGCAAAGATGGCTTGCACTAGGGGTGGGCATAGTTTGTCCACCTGTCTCTAGAGATCCAATCATAATCTTATCCCCTATAGAAAAAATATCTAGATGTTCCCCGTAGAGCAACCACAACCCCAAGTAGGTTTGCTTATTTTGCCACAAAGTATGACGTCAATGATGATGAATTTGTACTATATAAGTGTAATTTTTTAAGAAATGCTTTGAGAACTCTCAAGAGAGATTTGAGCAAACGTCTGTTGATGTCCGTTGTACTCTGTTTTAGATGATTGCAAATAAAACAGTTATGTTTTGCCAACTTCCTGAGTCTGTCTTATTATTGGTGTCAGAGTAAATTCTCTATCCCCATTCATCTAATAAATCGTTACCTCACTTAAAGGGCCTACGGGTTCACGTGGTAGACGGGAGAGGATGTTTATAGTACCCATTGACCAGTAGGTTTCTAGGGTTTTGGATAATTGGACACCCTCTGAAATCTAGTTGGAAGATTGTGAAGTTTCCTGTGCAGAGCGGCCAAAATAGAAAACTTGCAAGAAGATTGATACAGGTGGTATGGATCCCTCTTTGACTAAATCACTCCTGGTTTCCACAGGCGCTGAGCGGACTGAAGGCGACACTGGTCGATTGGAGGAGGGGGACAATACCGAAGGTCTTGAGCTGAAGAGCGAATGGTGAGTAGATTGAGGGGAATGGCAAAATAAGGGGATAGGATTGTGGTAATGTAAAAAAGTATGGGGTGGATTTGTCTAGTATAAACTAAGAGCGAGGAGCGTTTAAACGAAGAACGTTTTATAGAGCCCGGTTTCCAACCTCAAAGCAGGTCTAGAATGACTAATTTCAAAACCCCAAGTGTTTAAATAGGCGGCACATAAACAGGTTTATGATAGGGAATGACTCAAACTCCAATTGAGGTATTTTAGAGGTAAGGAGAAAAGGAGTGCCATGGTGTATATGTGAAAAGTCGACTAGTCTATCTGTTTGTGTAGTTTGTAATTGAAAAGAGGTGTCGAAGAGCGACGAGAATAAACTGTGAGGTTAAAGAACAGATAAAAAGTTATTTTAGGTCATTGTCGGCACCGACTGAAAAGATGGATTGAGATAATTGAGAAGTAGAGGCTTTGAACAGCGAAGGTTGGAGCGCGCTCATATTTGTTGTTTTTCTGAAACATATCTGTGTTAACGATGGTAAGTATTGACAGTCAATTGAGACTCATAACAATGGGAGATATTACTCCACTGATGAATCTGTGCAAAACGCTGCCAAAACACACGCCTAAGCTGAAACAGTATATTGCGGAATAGGCAAAAGGTACATCAGACAAAATGTTCATGCCATGGCCACAAGGGGGATCGATGTCAAAAGAGGTATTGCAACACATGACCACATACATGCACGCTTCGTACACGGGGAAGACATTGATGAAGAGGCTAGCTATTTTAGAGATTTGGAAGATGTATCAGGAAGAGACGGAGGATCCGCCACCTGAGGATTGGATGCTTAATCAGTGGAAGGAGGAAGGTGCCGAGCCGTCTGCTCCCCTTGCCACGCCTGAAGTAAAAGTTGTCAGTACAGAAAGCAAAGGATTGTATCCATTGAAGGAATAAGCAGTGATAGGGTATACTAATCCGATAAACAGTCTGCTTATAATAGTGATGATAATCCAGAGAAGACTAGGAAGAGAGAAGAGACCTTTAAGGTTATACAAAACAGGGAAGAAAAGAGTGAACGACCGAATATATCAAAAGAGATAGAATGAGAGATTAAGAGCTGGAAAGGAAAAAAGGAGAAAGTTGACGAGGTAACGCTCGTACAGAATGAACGGATGAAAGGATAGATATTACTCAAATTTAATGGGAAGAGTATCAAGGAAGTTAGGCAAAGGGAAGATCAAGACAAACAGGACAGAAAAGACAAGGAATGAGAAAAGCAATTGAAAGAAGATGAACATGAGAGAAAGAGCAGGCAGAGATGAGAACAAATGTATCAGGAAGAATAGCAAAAGAAGGAAGAAAGGGCAGAGGAGCAAAGGAACAATGACAATAGACACAGAGAAATCGAAGACCGAGACAAGGAAGACAGGAAAAGAGAAGAGGAGGAAGCGCAGAAATTAAGGGATAAAAGGATACAAAGACGAAGGGAAGAAGAGGAGCGTAAAGCGAATTAAACAAGAGAAGCGAAAAGACAAGAAGAGGAAAGAGTTAGATGGGAAGCGAGAAAGCAAAGAGAATTAGACGAAGAAACGGAGCGAAAAAGGAGACAAAGGGAATGCGATATTGATCGCATTCAGAAAGAGTTAATGGGACCGAGTCCACTAATGCCATGGGGAATTATTCGTTGTTTTTCCTGACCAATAAAGGTAAAAAGCAAGGATGACAGTCAGACCCAATTTATTCCTTTCAAATATTGATTCTTGTACTTCTTTTAGGAACATTAATCCACCCTCACTGAAGGGTACATTTTATAGCATGCTTCTTTATGCCGAAGACACAGCTATTTTGGACTTAAACCCGGCAGGTCTCCAACGGGGCCTGCTAAACACAAATGAATATTTTGGGACCTATAGTTTGAAATTAAATGATAAAACCAAAGATGATGGTGCTGGGAAAAAGGGTGAAACATTGCAGCTAGTTTTTAAATTAATGTAGAGATGAGGGAGTAGTCTCATTTTTGAGCCTACTCTTCTCAAAGAGTGGCGCTTGGGTCAACCCTTTTCAGAAGACAGCTGAAAGTGCATCTTTAAGAATTAAAGGGCTTTCTGCATTTTAATTTCAAGTTTGGAGGATTTTGATTGGACAAGGGCCTGGCCGTATATAAGGCAAAGGTCTGTTCCATGATTTCTATGGCAGCAAAATCTAGGGTGTTTCAAACTGTCATGTCTTGGAGGGTTTGCAAAATAAATTCTTGTGCCAAAAAGCAGGTCGCCCTGCAGATAGACCTGATTGCGCCTTATGAGGTGAATTGGGATGTTAAGTTTGAAGATGTTGGGCCAGGGAAGATTTTTCACTTCTTTTTTTTAAACCACATCTGGGATTTTCTGCTAATCATAAAATGAATTTCAGTGCACATGCGATTGCAGCCTCCCCAGGTGCATGCTTACATGCTCATACATGCTCATACATGCTTGTCGTACGGGGTTGTAAGGCACTGTCCATTTGGATAGGGGGTGGGATATAACTAAATTTGGCACATTATGTCAACTCAAAGTAGCTCTTAAAGCAAGAGCCTGTCCAATAGGGAAAAAGGCAGACACCCAAAATATACCTAGGCTGCCCTCTTAGGCTTACAGAATTACATACACATATAAGATGGCAAGGAGAAATCTGTAAATAAGAGCCCCAGAATGCAAGAGGCTGATGTAAATGGCACGTTTACATTTACCCACCCCCTCAATAAATGATGGTGTGCATGAGGAAGCACAAAGTGTGCCTGCAAAGTAGGAGTCGAAGATTTGGTTCATTTCCTGTTCATTTGTTTCTCTGTTTTGCGTAAGCATGGACATACATGGCAGCTATGTTTTATATAAATAATTTTAATGATCAGAGTTTTATATATAGCTTGTTAGAATATGTTAAAACTGCTTTTTATTTTGTGTTTATTCTATGAGAAGTTTATGAAATATGATACATGTTTTTAAATGTTGCTAACTTAATGGAGAAATATGATTTAAATAAATATTGATTGAGTAATACTGGTCATTACATGATAGGCTTTAAAGATAATTTTACTGGGGCTTTGGCGGTTACCTCCTAAGAATGATTTTGGCCTGTAATGGTATAAAGTGGATTGTAAAGCTCCTGGGGCCTGTTACATTGGTGAAGAAGTGGTTAGGAATAACAATAATACTTTTCTGAAGGAGTTGGAGCCTCTTTTCTCTGCCCAAAGGGATTTACACAAGACTTAGTGGTAAACATTGGTCAAAACTTTGATGACCACTTCATAGAGGGGTGTGGTGGTGTTAACTAAGTATTTTGATTAACCCCTTAACTGCCAAAGCCCCCCAACCCGCCCAGTGTCAAGGCCTTGTTTGGTGATGTCAGTATGTTTCCATTCAATCCCTTGTAACTTTTTTGTTACATGAGATATCTTGGCCAAACTTGGCCCCTTTTCTTCCCACGTGTAGGAGGTCATAACGGCACCAGGGAATGCTAGTTTGCTGTAGGGGGGGTGAGAGAAAATAACCAAAAAGTGAGCAGATTGTTTTTTTTTCAGTAAATGCCAATAAAATGATGTACAAAGAAGGCTGTGGTTTTTCCGCTATAAGAGCTAGGAAGAAACGGTTTGCTGTGCTGAATTTGCCATTTTCCAGGCTTTCAATAACAGGTTGAGTGGAAACCAAAAGAAAATATTTTGATGTGGTTACCAGCCATTTGTGAGAGGTAGGCGATTTTGGCCGTTTCTTTCAATAGAACATGCGTTGACGGAATGGAAGAGGAGAGTAGGAACGCTGAATGGGAAGACAGAAAGGCATACATTTCTGAAAAGTAGCAAGATTCCAAGTTTAGGAAGGGATGATCTGTGCAGGTTAGGCAAAAACTAAGTAGGGAAAAATTCCATAGTTTGGGGAAAAATGACAGATAAAAAAGGTATGTGGTGGACATGGTTGGCCTGGTACGGCAATGACTTCTGTGAATTTTGAGAAAAGCAATGCCCCGCTACATTCCTCCGCCTCTTCCAGTTAGGAAATCACACATTTTTTGTAATGTTTCACAAACAAGCAATACCACAAGCCAAAAACAGAGCGATTATACACAGGTTTTTTATGCATATGGCCTAAAGAGACGTACTTAGCATGTGTAAGTAAGGAAAACAAATGTGGTGAGGAATGGCACGCATACATTTTGTGAAAGAGCACAGACAGACCCTTTGAAGGGTAGGTGACTTGTGCAGGTTACAAAAGTGAATAGTGCCTAAAACAGTGACTAAATGTAGGTCACATTTGGGAAATGAAAGGATTGTGTGACAGAGTGCAGCAGCAAATGTTCGAAAACATTATGAAAAACACGCAAACCCAACAAAAGTCCTACCTTCCTGCGTTTCCACAGGTGTCCCGACGAAAACAGTAGCTCACATGTGTGGGTGCACCTACCTGGGTGCAAAGGGAAAAGGCTGAACCATTGGTAACCCCAAGTGATTCGGCAGAGCAGATTATGCAGAATTTTGCTCTTGTGGACAACCTACAGATTTGGGCCTGGTGTGTCGCAGCCACCAAGGAAAAAACAGGCGTCTCCATGCATTTCTGAAAGGAACACACCAGTGGGAATCCACAGAGGTCTGACTTGCGCGAATCGGCCCAGAATGTATTACCCACAATCCCCGGCAAAGTCAGAAATTTGGCGAAAAAACCAAAATTTTCAGATATTTCCCTCTGCCCACCCACTGGAACATACCGTCAACAACACATGTCCTACCTTACTGTGTTTCCGAAGGTGTCCCGACGAAAACGGTACCTCACATGCAGGGCTGGACTGCCCCACCGGGACACCGGGACATCCCCCGGTAGGCCTCTGGCCTGTAGGGCCTCTTTTTGAGCGGAAGGATACACATGTGTTAGCATAAACACATCACGTGCGCGTGATTTTCCTCGCCTCCGTCTGGGTGGTTTGCCTTGAATTGGCTGTCACCACTGACCGA
This sequence comes from Ambystoma mexicanum, assembly GCF_040938575.1. Classification (NCBI taxonomy): domain Eukaryota; kingdom Metazoa; phylum Chordata; class Amphibia; order Caudata; family Ambystomatidae; genus Ambystoma; species Ambystoma mexicanum. The sequence continues at coordinate 162,072,144 of NC_090936.1, read as the reverse complement.
GGCAGCGGCACCAGCATTTATTTATTTTTTCCCAGCATCTGGGCCGGGCCCGCGCCTGCGCAGGGCCTCCTGGCCTGGGCGCCAGATTGGAACCGCACGTGCCCTGCCTGCTGCCCTGCCTGCTGCCCAGGCTGCACCTGCACGCACAGTGCACACATTAACAGGCAGGCAGCTGGTCCGGGCTGCATGAGGCCTGGCATTGCAAGCCACAAGATCGATCGATTGTCAGGTGAGAAGCGACTAGCGAGACACACTGCACATTGATGATATGTATCTCGAGTCTCAACTCGAGATTGTCCACGTAAGTAAAGTTAACTTGCAGTGGCTGCTTGAAATCATTCCCTAGAGCCCTGTTATTGGGCAGTAGAACCGTCTAGGCCAGACTGGGTAAGCACATCGATGCTCGGCTGGTGTAGGTTCAGCACCTGGGTGAGGGAGAGCCCAGCCGAGCGTCGATGCAGCAGGACCTACCCCGGCCTGTCTCTGCTGGTAGGGCAATAAGGCAATGCCCGAACCAAAAACACAACAAAATGCTAGTTTGGGCCTGTTTTTTTTAAACAAAGTGGGCCACTCTTTTGGCCAATGTGGACCGGTTTGACAAGTTACTTCGCTCTGCAGCTAGTAGTTTTGACCAGTGTTCCTGAATACATTTTGTTTAAATTGCACAATTTGCATCACATTTTATCAAAAGCCTCGCCCTTGGGTACTACTCAAACAGTCTGTCACAAAAGCAATGAATTGCCACTTGCAACTGTGGGCCACTTGTTCAAGGTGCTCGAGATAATGTTATTCCCCAGCCCGACCCTGGCACCAGGTCAGACTCCGGCCGGTGTCTGCAAGTGGCTCGTCTCAGCCCAGGCTGTCTCAAGCGGCATCATCCATGCATGTCACCACAACACTCCAAAGGTTGTGTACCCATGACACGTCCTCCAGTCCGCGTGGCTGTGGCGAGAGTCACCTCACTCCACCCCTCCAAAGGCCACGTGGGGTTCCCTTATCGCACCACCGAGCACATCATAAAGCGCCAAGAGGTGGCCATGCAAATGACAAAAAGAGCGCTATAGAAGACCCAGCACATAACATATGCACCTTGCACACAAAATGGGACCCATATCACCACGTGCCCTCCACATGCACACTGCAGGGAGCACAACAGGGGCATCGCGTGCACACTGCAAGGGTCACCACGGGGTGCAGCACATGCACTCCGGCACACCTTGCGACCTTTTCACGTACAGAGAAGTTTCAAATCAGGTCTCCTCTGGTCTGTGATGGTCACTCACTGCTACTGTTGATGAAATGCATGATTTTGTTCAGTGAAGTAACTTAACTTAAAGCCTGCAAGTCAAGTTACTTTACTGAACAAAATCAGCTTTTTCTTGAATCGTGCATTATTTGCAGCGGCAGCCAGTCCCTCAAATCATTCCCCAGGACAGAGCTCTCAAGGACTGTCCGTCCAGGTTCCCTGCCCTGGGGAATGTAGGGCAATGGCAGTGCGCGTGAGATGGGGGCTATCGCTTGTTTTCTTTTAAAAGTTGTGGCTGCCAGTGACGCACAGAATCTTCAACGAGCAGTAGCTGGCCTGGTGCAGTAATTAGACTGCTTGCGTGAGTCTAGCATGGCTCTCAATGATTTCATGTTGATAAATATGTTAATTTCTTATTGTGTTCCGGGTATGGAACGTATAGGGAGCATCAGCATGCAGTGTTCGTAGCAATCTAAGCTTTTGAGTGCAATAGGCGCTTTGCTCAGATGTGTCCCAAGACCAACGTTTTTAACACATTAGGCACGAAATGTGGATGGTTCCATAATGAGACCCCTCCCTCCCCCTTCACAAGTGGGAGATTATGAGACAGAAATAAGTAGAATTCAGTTCGCCTATAGACTTGAATGGGGCGAGGGATTTTAGAAGGTAAAACTTTATGGGAAAAACATTTGTGTCTGCAAAATCGTGATTCTCCTTCCCGAATAAGGAGGAGTTGGCGTGTATGCTTGCCCGGCAGCAATGTATATATCATTTTGTTGGTGAGTGCCTGGCACACTCACGTTTTACCTGCTGCAAACGTTTCTACCCAGTGGCAGTAAAATGGCTCTTAAACTAAAGTAGTCACCTCATTTCCACAGCATATGTCCATATGTCTTGGCGTCAATCAGCGACAGCACCTTCTGGCCCCACTGCTTGAGTTCAAGTAGTGACAGCCTACATTTGGTCTCCTTTCGAGTGAAGGGTGGGTGGCACTAGGGAAGGAATGATGTCAGACCGAGTTATGCTGCTGGGGCCTGCATTTGGCATTATATGGCACATGGTCTTCTGAGGAGGGAAGGATGGGTGGCATTAGGGAAGGAATGAGTTTCAATGCAAGCCTGCCTGGTCAGAGCGAGGTATGCTACCGGGCCCTGCATTGCCTTGGGAGAGCAACTGCAATTCTGCTTTGCTTTGCTTTGTCTGCTGTTTTTGAGATGAGCGGCAGGTTCCTGAGTCATCGTGTGTTCTGGTTATATTCTGGCTTATGTCCATCCACTGTCATTCTAGCATTCTATCAAATGCTTTTGGACATCGTATGTTTGGGGGGGGCTCTGAATATCCAGCGTTTACAATTGGAAATGATAAGTTGGCGTTGCTATTATGAATATTGTAGTGTGGGTATAACCTAGCTTAATTTATTGACTTATTTTATTTCTTTGATTTGTGTAACACGCCGAGTGACTGAGTTTACTAGATGAAATATGTTGACTGTTTCTTATGAATTGTTGAGTGTATGCGAGTTAGAGCTAAGGTGCAAAAGAGAGCTTTACCTGCAATGGTGAAAAAGACCCAAGGTTCAAATGTCAACAGGTTTAGAGAAATAAATAGGGTGCATAAGATGGTAATAAGATCGCTGTCTCTGTCTTCCCTCTGTTCCCCCCTTTGCCTGGTCGCGCCTTGAAACACTTGTTTTATAGCTGCGTTATAACTGCTTTATCATCAGATGATATCATGGGCTCTGTGCAAGGTGGTAAGAGAGACAGGGAGCAAGGGGGGTGTCACAGCAAGGGTGCTGCCAGCAAATGGCGTATGAATGTGTATTGTTGGGAGGATGAAAATAAATTCAGGGTGTGTGGCACAATGTATACAAGGGTGAGTGAGAGGTAAGTAGGGTGCAGGAGAGCAAGAGAGTGAGAACGATTGGTGAAGAGTGTGTGGTGAAGAGAGCGAGGTACACATAACGAAGACCGGTTACAGAGAGTGGGCTAGAGGCAGAGGGAGTGTGTTAAAGAGGGAGTGCAGTAGAGAGAGAGGGACAGAAGGGTAGACAGACAGTGAAGTAGGGAGGTGGGACTATATTAGAGAGAGGGAGATAGAGTGTGATAGGGAGAGAGAATAAAAGAGCAATTTGTTATTATTTGTGTAATCCTTTCTCATTGTTCTTTGGATTACCGGGTCACTCACTCCTTTACTGAAAGGTCTCTGTCTGCTGAGGTAGCTGCTAAGGGGCCCTTTTTGTGGAGTTTGGCACTGTATGTGCTATGGGGGCGGGGTAGAATGAGGCACACTCTGCTGTGTGGAGGTGTCATGTGTGTGCAATGAGGACCTGCATGTGTGCTAATCAGCTCTTACAGGCAGAAGAGGCCTTTGTTGTGCTGTGTAGCCCGAATATGCACAGTATATGAGATGGGGCACTGCTTGTGCTAAGGGGCCCGATGTGTGCCAAGAGGCCCCTGTGTGTGTGTGCTGAGACCCTTTTTGTGCTGAGGGGCCCCTTTATGTGCTGGCAGACCTTTGAATGTTGTGAGGAGATTCTGTGCATACGGAGTGGCACCTGTATTTCATGGGGCCCACTGTGTGCTTTGGGCCCCTCTATGCATGGTTTCCCATTCGGTTCTATGTGATGGGTGAAAAAAGATCCATTGTGCTTAAATGTTTAAGTGCAACTGGAGTTGGAAAAAAGATCACCCTCCTTTCCCTGTTCTCCCACCCACCTATGCCACTTGCTAACTCTCTGGGGGACACCACCAGTGCCCACCAATATTTCACAGGCCTCCCCACTTTCATTATCTGGGGGCACTACGTGGAACTCCGATGACTCATCCAAGCTCTCCTTACCTGACCCTTCCACTTCCCAGACCATTCCCTGCCTACCTGCCTATTCCCTCCCATGTCGCCACTTACCACTGCTCCCCCAACGCTGTCCTGTCCCGTTTCGCGTCCTGGTATTGTTTTGCAGTATGGGGTAATGCCGCCCTATCTATGCGCCTCTACCAGTGTGGCAAGGGCCTATACCTGCCTGTATGAGTGGTGCTCCACTGTGTGCTGATGGGCCTTTAGTTGCTGAGGAGAGCTTGTATATGCAGGGGCCTTTCATGTACCGAAGCACTCTTTGAAAGTGTTGATGAGTCCTGCATGCGCTGATGTACCCCATAAATGGACTGATCAACATTTTATGTGCCGAGGGGCCAACCTTCGCATGTGAATAAGGCCATGTATGGGGGCGCATAGTGCGTGCTGAGTGGCCCCTGTGTGTTCTGAGGGGCTCCTGTGTAATGCAGAGGCTCATGTAGTGCTGATGGACCCTATATGTGTTGGGCAGTCCTTGTATGTGATTGGGCCCCCAGGAGGCCTTAGATGCACTGTTTTGAGATGTGGGGCCACTACCTATGTGTTCGAAGGCCCCTGCATGTTTTAGGGAAGCTCAATATGTGCATTGTAAAGCTCTGCCTGGGCCCTTTGGAGACTCGGTCAGATTGTCAGTACATATTTTGGCACAAGTGATGAGATACCTTTGACAATGAGGTGCATTTGAGAATATGGTGACCTGCCCATTTCTCAAACTAATGCAAATAAAAAAGTGCATTATCTCAGCTGTTTTATTTGCATTTGTTTTTAAGAATGTGCCCCTATATGTGCATCTTGTTCTGTTACTTAATAAGAACATTTGTTACAATCCATGTATTATTTGATATGTTTCTTATGTTTATTGAGACTGATATTGCACTCGTGGTTTGTCCATCTATCATTGAAGATATACTTTATGAGATCATGGTTTGTCCATCTATCATTGAAGATATACTTTATGAGATCATGAACTTACTTAAAACATGAATTTTTAAAATCCATATATTATTATAACATGGTTAAATGCACTAATTTGGACTAATTTTATTCAACATCTTCTTGGGGGATACTCGCAATCCCCTCATAGAAAGGTTGGGCTCACGCGCTATGCTCGCTCCTTCGACGAAATATGGGGCCACTTTGAAAAAAAAATCCAGGGCCACTTTTGGTTCCCAGTCCAGCCCTGCTCACATGTGTGGGTGCATCTACCTGGGCACAAAAGGAAAAGGCCAAACCACTGGTAACCCCAAATCTTTCGGCAAAGCAGATTGAGGGATTTTGCTCTTGTGGACAACCTACAGATTTGGGCCTAGGGTGTCGAAGCCACCAAGGAAAACAGAGAACCCCATGCCTTTCCGAAAAGAAGAAACCTGTGGGAATCCACAGAGGTCTGACTTGCGCGAATCACCCCAGAATGTATTACCCACAATCACCGGCAAATTCAGAAATTTGGCAGAAAAAAACCCACTTTTCAGACATTTGTCTCTACCAACACACCGAAACACGGCGCCAACAACACATGTCCAAACTTCCCGCGTTCCCACAGGTGTCCCGACAAAAACAGTACCTCACATGTGTGGGTGCACCTACCTGGGCGCAAAGGGAAAAGGCTAAACCACTGCTATCCTCCAAAGGGTTTGGGGAGCCAACCTACAGATTTGGGCCTGGGGTGTCGCAGCCACCAAGGAAAACAGGGAATCCCATGAATTTCAGAAAAGAAGACACCCGTGGGAATCCACAGAGGTCTGACTTGCGCAAATCGCCCCAGAATGTATTATCCACAAGCTCCGGCAAAGACGCAAATTTAGGAAAACACCACCATTTTCAGACCTTTCCAACCTGGAAACCACTGAAACACGCCACCAACACCCACATGTCCTACCTTCCCACATTCCCACAGGTGTCCGGATGAAAATAGTACCTCACATGTGTGGGTGCACCTGCCTAGGCGGAAAAGAAAAAGTATCGACCGTCCACAAGTCCAATGGCAGTCCCAGGGACCCCGGGAGGGTCTCTGTCCGTTCCCTGAGGGAAATTCTGTAATGCTGCCTAGCCAGAGCTCCAGGATGGTCCAGTCCTTGGCTGGTTGTCCCTCATTTTCCCTCATATCGGTTGACCATCCACAAGTCCAGCAGCAGTTTCAGGGAGCCTCGGCAGGCTCCCTGTCCTTTCCCAGAGGCAGAAGGTGTAACGCAACCCAGCCAGAGCTCAAGCATAGTCAGGGTGATGTCTCAGGCCTTGAGCACCCGTCACCCATGTGGGTCGACCCTCCCCAAGCCCAGCCTGGAGCTCTGGTGGGCTGCGTTACAACTTCTTCCTCCGGGAAACGTCGGGAACCATGCTGGGGCTCCCTGGGACTGCAGTTGCACTTGGGGATGGTCACCCCACATGGCAGACAGCCTCCCAAGGCCAGGGACATCGCCCCACACTTCTTGGAGCTCTGGCTTGCCTGTGTTACAGCTTGTCCATCCAGGAAAGGACAGGGAATGTCCCAGGCCTCCCTCGACCCGCTGCTGGGCTTGGGGACGTTCAACCCACATGGGAGTCAGCCGCCCAAGGCTAGGGATATATGCCCCTACCACCCTGGAGCTCTGGCTGGGTTGCGTTAAGGCTTCTCCCTCCGGGAAAGGTTGGGAACCCTGCCGGGCCTCCCTGCACCTGCTGCTGGGCTTGGTGATGGTCAAACCACATGGAGACAGCTGCCCAAGGCCAGGGACATTACCTCCAACTTTCCTGGAGCTCTGGCTGACCTGCGTTACAGCTTCTCCCTCTGGGAAAGGTCGGGCACCCTGCCAGTCCTCCCCGCACCCGCTGCTGGCCTTGGGGATTGTCAAACCACATGGGAGACAGTCGTCGAAAGCCAGGGACATCACCCCGACCATACTGATGCACGGGCTGGACTGCGTTACATAATTTCCCTCGGGGAAGGGAAGGGGACCCTGCCGGGGCTCCCTGGAGCTGCTGCTGTACGTGGGGACAGTGCACCCACATGGTAAATGGATGTCCAAGGCCAGGGACATCACCTCCAACCGTCCTGGCGTTCTGAATGGCCTATGTTACAGCTTTTCCCTACTAGGGAGCCCTGTCAGTGTGCCAATACCTTCCCGAAGGGAAAAGCTGTAAAGCAGCACAGCCAGAACTCTAGAACAGCTGGAGGTGATGTCCCTGGCCTTGGGCATCCATTACCAATGTAGGTGTACCGTCCACAAGCCCAGTGCCAGCTCCAGGGAGCCCCGGCAGGGTCCCCTTCCCTCCCCCGAGGGAAATTCGTTAACGCAGCCCAGCCAGCACTTCAGGATGGTCAGGGGTGATGTCCCTGGCCTTGGGCAGCTGTCTTCCATGTGGTTTGACTGTTTACAAGCCCATTAGCGGGTCCAGGGAGCCCCTTCAGGGTCCCTGACCTTTCCCAGAGGGAGAAGCTGTAATACAGGCCAGCCAGGGCTCCAGGAAAGTCGGGGGGTAATGTCCCTGGTCTTGGGAAGCTGTCTCCCATGTGGTTTGACCATCCCCAAGCCCAACAGCAGATGCAGGGAGAACCGGCAGTGTCACCGACTATTCCCAGAGGGAGAAGCTGTAACACAGGCCAGCCAGAGCTCCAGCATAAACCAGGGTAATATCCCTGGCCTTGGGCGGCTGTCTACCATACGGGACGACCATCCCCAAGTGCAGCAGCTATCCCGGGAGCCCCAGCAGGGTCCCCATCCCTTCCCCAAGGGATATTTTGTAACACAGCTGAGCCAGAGGGCAGGAAGTAACGTGTACAGTGACTCTGCCTATATGACATCAACCGTGCATGCAGAGCTAGCACATTGGAAAAAGAGGGGCTACCTCCGAGCGGATGGCATTCCAGTGCAACACACAGCATTATTGGACAGGCTTATTAAGGCACTACAATTTCCAGTAGCCATTGCAATAGTTAAATGCGCAGCACATACTAAACAAAATCTCTCGCAGGAACAAAGCCGCAGATGAAGAGTCCAAAAGGGTTGCATATTCGCCAGATATTTCAAGTTTTGATACTCCAGGTGTAAAGGAAAAAGTAGTTACGATCATGACAGTAAATGAAGGGTTTAATCATTTATCAAGAACACAGTTGATGGAAGTTCTAAGCAATGCGTCACAGGCAGAGCAGGAATTGTGGAAACAAAGGGGGTGTTATTTGTCCCCTCTGAAGCATTGTGGCGACAAGTCAGCACTGGAAAGCCAGTGATGCCTGTATCCTTGTTAAGGGTAGCGCTTGAAAAGCTGCACTACCCTGCGCATATAACTAGGGAAAGCCTTGCAGCAGCTATTGTGGAGGACTGGTTCGTACCGAACCTGTTAGAACACGTTGCATTTTATGTACTAAATTGCATTGTATGTCAAAGTGATTCCTCGACCAAATGGTCCTTTTCGGCATTTACATATCAATTATGTTGATATGCTGAAAGTATGTAGTGTATATAAGTACGGGATAGTGGTGGTGTGCCCTTTTTCCAGGTGGATCGAAGCAGTTCCTTGTACACACCCTGAGGCCACTTGCGCAGCAAAGTTTTTAGTCTGAGACGTTTTCCCAGATGGGGAGTATATCAGGTGCTGAGATCCAACAGTGGGCTCCATTTTCTTAATGAAGTATTTGAACAGATTAGCCTATTGCTTAGTAAAAAAAACACAAGATTTCTTCTGCTTATCACCCGCAAGCGAACACAATATGTGAGAGACTCAATGGTCTTCTTAAAGAGAGAATTGCAAAATTAAAATTGACATAGAAGAAGGGATGGCTATACTGCCTGCACCTTGCATTATATGCATTAAGGAACCAGCCTGGGTCGGACCACCACCTCAATCCCCACAAACTAGTGACAGGAAGTGAAATGAGAACGCTTTTATCTCCTCCATCGAGGAGCAGAAGTGATGCCCAGAAAACTGCAGAAAAGTTAGGATATGAGTTTCATGCTTATTTGACATATATAACCGCTAGAATCTCTGTCATTTCAGATCAACTAAAGCCCAAACGGGGGTCAGTCTCAGGACCCTGATGAAGACCATTCAGCAACCAGAGCTCAAAAACTTTTATCTGTACCCAGACTATTTGTTGGAGACCAAGTTCTAGTGCATAGTCTTACCCAGAAGTGGCACAAGCCTAGTGGTCCCTACATTGTTCAGAACATTACTCCCTCAGCAGTAAAAGTCCAAGAAAGACACGCATGGATCCACTTAAGTGACGTAAAGCCTTACGCTGGTGAGACCGACGCACCCCCAACCCTTTATTCAGAAGCAAGCCAAGAAGAAGTTTAGCATGTGCAGACTCGATCAATGACGAGGAAGAAGGACGCCAAGGTTGCTGATTAAATAAATGGAAGTGTGCATTTGGACTGTGGCTCACCCTGGACACTCTTTATAGATATAATAGCAAGGGTGCAAACCAAGTTCTTGAGTCACAGGAATCTTTGAATTGAGCTATTAGAAAGTGTTGACGTTCTAAATATGCCGAATCTAGAGTTTGAATTTGACGACTGGAAACATGACCAGTTTCCAGATTAATTCCTCAATGAGTTTCTTTTTGGTTAATCCAATGGTCCTGTCAGATGCTGACGCCTATAGGCTCCTTCTCGCTGTTTTTGTTTACATACTTCAAGCTTATCCTGCTCTTGTTGGACATAGTACTAATATATGCATTTTTCTACAGGATCCTAAAAATGGCACTTCAATCAGGAGGCTGCTTGTGCCAATAGTTGAACAGATCCTACAGTTACTTTTCATTTAACAGGATTTTCTGATTAAAAAATGTTTCCCTTTTAAAGCAGTATACAGGCACAATGAGGACTGTTGAGAATGATACAGTTTTGTAAAATGAGCAAAACTCAACGACGTATGGGAAATCGTAAATGGTGGGGATTAATGTACTGGTGCATAATTTATGCATGCTCAATATTTATCATTGTTTTTCTGATTTTGTTAATCCATACTGTCTACTTCATTGGTCCCAGCAAAATAGAAGTCGCTGTGATTTTTCCAACTCCAGTAACTCTCACAGATTTATCTATTACTGAAAGGCCAAGACCATTTGTGATTATCCATACACCAGTGACACATGCAAGGTCATCCATTTCTCTGACAAGTGTTCGCATGGTTCCCCCTGTAGGAAGGACCCTTATTGATGTAGTTCATGAGCATTATGCACACACCCCCCTTGCAAGAGGGAGACACAGGAGAAGCACAAGGGAAGACGATTATGAGTTAAATAATTACCTAGACAGTTCAGCACACATGGGGAATAACATGTGGTATCAGCACATGAAAAAGGTAGGAGAGAGAACCTCTAAAGAGAGTTGCCAAGTCTGTACTTTCATACCTTATGCCGTGGGGAATTATAAGATATTCATAGCTCTAGAAGTTGCAGTCCAGAAAGCTCATTGCCTGAGACACCTTGCACGCTGCCATACGAGAGGTCAGTTTTAGGGTCGAATGGAATCCTTGGTATGGGTGAACGAAAAGACAGCTCCAGTAGAAGATGATTATGTGCAATATTTAAAGAAAAGAGACACCACACACCAGAGATCAAGTGATAAGATATGAACAGCCTGGAATGAATGGAGCAGGAATCCGATGGAAAGTAAACAAAAAGCTTGATTGTCAAGGAAAGAATTATGAAGAAATACGAAGATGTAAGGAGAGAGGCCAGCTGCAAATCAAGGGAACAGTACTTTCTCCAGACGGTTGGGAGGAAAGCCTGATTGTGTGCAGAGCAGTAGCAATAACAGGATATTATGAACCAGTTTTAGATACTGTGGAGAAGGAATGCAAATATCATTGGCCGAAGATTGCAAAGTTGCTAACATGTGTCGATGACAAAGGAGGCCCTTTGCAGATAGTGCCTCTGGCTAGTGCAGAGCTACGCTTCAGAAACAATGGCACAAGGGAGTGAATCACCAGTGCAGCCACATTTTCAATGTACCAGGAATGAAGGATGGAACAGTAGTGATAATGGACCATTACTCGGCCGTCGGATCTAGAGCATATGAAGTTGCCCAAGGACTGGTGAGGGCTATGTTCTATAGTGATTGTCTATGTTCCAGCATTGATGATTCTAAAGAGAAGAGTGACCTGGACATTGGGGGGGGTTCCAAAAGCATTTTGCTCACCTGAGAAAGAGGAGATCAGTTGAATTTCTCAATCAAACAGAGAGGGAGAACTATTTTATAGCTAAATCCATAGAAAATGTTGATGCTAATCAGTATGAACACAGGTTGTTCAGTCAGACTTCGGCAGTATTCGTGACAATCTTCATGCCAGGGATACAGACGATTGTGAATGCCAAATGGTTACAGATTACCAGATGGGAACTTCTACAGACAATCAACACTACCATAAAGGGATTCAACGCGCTCAAGGAAGAACTAAGAGCCTGATGACTCTTCAGAATAGATATGTTCTGGACATCATTACAGCTATAGATGGAGGTGTTTGTGACAAAATTGGAGAATCATGTTGTACATTCAAGTTGCACATTCATACCTTTTCATGATGACGAGAATAGGACCTTGACAGAGGCCATAACGATGCCGATGAATCTGCACATCAAGATGGAAGATGAAACAGAACATATTGCAGATGACAACTGGTTTGCATCGATCTTCTCATGGGTTCCACAATGGATGGCGAATATTTTCAAGTTTCTCTGAGCATTATTGGTGATGATCATGTTTGGATTCTGTGTTATCAGAATAATAATCACACAGTGTGATCAGAATAATAATCACAGAGTGCAAGAAGACAGCAAAGAAAGCAGTAGGAATGAAGATCATGATCGATCAATGTCGAGTCTGGGTTTGGACCCAAAGAGTTGACAGATGAAGAAATCAGAAAATATATAGAAGCCAGCATTCTAGCACCTGAGTGAACGAAGTTCCTGTATCTGAGAAACCACAAGAAATATGTGGGATGATGAATCTACTGCAGTTCGTATGGACAATGAAGCCACATGACCCGGAGAATTGATGAAAATGCCAAATCAGTAGGATCGCTAAAAGGAGTAATGAAGATATGGGGACTCTATAACTATGCCTGTCCGGTAACAACGGTGCCGGAAAGCCTCCCAGCACTGTTACTGGAACGGAACAGAATGACTCTGCGGTTGGGTGCCGCCCCGCCTGCCAGGGTCAGACCTGGCGGGCGAAACAGCACCTGCCCAAAGAGTTTCACGGCAGAACCGACACCGTTGTTAATGGTGTTGGTGCTTCCGTGGTGCCCATTCCCATACAGGACTCAATGGGAATGGGGATTTACAATTACTGGCGCCTGACTTCCCGGAACACTGGGGTTGTAATCCCCTGCTGTTACCGGCAAGCCAGGTGCAGGTAAGTCTTGCAAGTCCGACGGCAATCCGCCGGTATGACCAGCAAGGTTACCGCCGAACTTGTAATGATGCCCATGGACTCCAAAGAAGCCCTTTTTTTTCTACAAACTTTATTTTCTTTCAAGAGCTCAAGTTACAGACATACATAAGAGAAACAAAATATAGTTTTACCATCCTTCTTACATTTGTTTCTCATTTCCATCTACTATTGGCTCTTGAGTATAACAGTTGAATAGTTGAACTCCCCTCTCCCCCTCCCCCTTAACCCCTTCCCTCTTCTCACCATTAATCTTGTCAGTGTTCGGTTGAAACTGAGCATCTTAACATAAAGAGTTGGATATATTGCAGGGAAGGTCTGCCTTTGCGAGGCTTGCTTGGTCAAGGAATAGAGACCTTACCAAGGATATTGGATTTAAAGTACATTTGCTCCCTATCTTTAGTAAACTCATGGAGGTGCATCCACGTGTTCAAGTATTTTGAGTATGAGCCATATGGCAATGCTGTCACCTTTTCCATAGCCATAACTCCCCATAACCTCACCCACCACGTAGCCACCACTGGCCCCTGTTTTTTTCCCACATGTGTGCTAGATTGATTCTGGCCACGCTCAGCATATGCGTGATGAGGGTAGCTCTGTTCCCAGTGTTTGCAAAGCTTCCTTCTACTGCTTCTCCCAGCAATACCACAGCTGGATCAAAGGGCAGCTGTACCCCCACCACATCTCTAATGTGACTCAGGATCTCCTTCCAATATGTCTTTGCCACCAGACAGGCCCATCACATATGTTTCAAGTCCCCAGTGTGCCCACAGCCCCGCCAGCATAATGAGGGGAAGCTCGAGTGGATGGAGTGCATTCGTTGTGGCGTTATATATCATCTCAGGCACAATTTATATGCCGCCTCTTTGATTGAGACTCACTTCAAACTTTTCATGGCACAGTGCAATATTTGGCTCGATGTCTCCCGCAAAATTGGTTTTCCCACATCTAGCTCCCATTTTTGCATATATGGCAAGGTTCCTTCCGGGTTCGCCCCATACAGTAGTCGGTAGAGTCTCGACATCCACCTCTCCGGTGCCCCCTCCTTTACGGTGAGTTCCAGTCCCACTGGGTTCCGGGATGTCCCCTCTTTTACTTTTGTGATCGTAATCCAGTCCCTAATTTGGGTGTAACGGAATTGTTCACTTTCAGGTATCTGAACTTCTCTTTTCACCCTTCAAATGTCAGAGGGGCCCCTTCTCCGTAGAATTCTAGTGTCAGGGCGCGCCCTGCCCCCACAGCGGGTCCAGAAGTTGGGTTGCATGCCTGGTGTAAAGTCTGGATTGTGGGCCATTGGTGTGAGTGGGCCTCCTCCTATTTTTATCTTCCTTCCCCGTATTGTTTGTTCCCAGTACCATAAGGTGGCTTTTGTCATTTCCATCAATGTTCTCTCTTTACCCCTGTGCCTCGTGCCCTGGAATCCCAGACTCTCTAGGGGGACCTTGGTTGCTTCCCTTTCCAGAGTTGCCCATTGATTCTGGTTCTCCCATTGGGCCCATTGTAGCATCGGTGCCACATGTGCAGCCCATAAATATCTACAGAGTTCTGGTATTCCCAGCCCCCAATTGCTTGTGGCTGGAATAGGACCTTTCTAGGGACCCTGGGCTTTTTTCCCTTTCCAGATGAAGGACATTACTCCCTTTTGTAGATTCTTAATCGCTGGGCCTGGGATCCGTATTGGGAGCGCTACCACCACATATAAAAACCTAGGGAGAAGGGACATCTTAACAGTCGGTATGCACGCAAACCAGGACAACTCCTGCATGTCCCATCTTTTGAGGTCTTCTGTCCGGGTTTTCAGCAGTTCTGGGATATTTGCCCCTTAGAGCCTCCCATAAGTAGATGTTAAATTTTTTCTCAGGTATGCAAAGAACCTCTGTTCGCATTTTAGTGGGTAGCGTCTCCCCCATTCTGTCACCCGTTCTGGGTCTTCAGTGATGTTGAGTGCCTTGGATTTGAGATAATTAATATGGAACCCAGAGACCCTTGCAAATCTGTCTAGCAGCTTAATAGCTTGGGGGAGTGAACGTGCTGTGTCGTTCAAAAACAGTAGGATTGTGTCCGCGTAAAGGGCTATTTTCTGGGTACCACTGGATCCTGCCGCCACCCCCTGTATTCCTTGTTCTGCTCGAGCCATTTGTGCCAGGGGCTCCATGGCCATGGCAAAGAGTAGCGGGGACATGGGCACCCCTGCCTAGTCCCTTTGCGGATCGGGATACTGTCAGTGAGCTGCACATTAATCATTAGTCTTTTGGTCGGGTTCACATAGTTAGCCAAAATCATACGGGAAAAAATTGGCCCCCATATGAATTTTTCGAGGGTCAGTTGTAGGAAGCCCCAGTCTAGGGTAGCAAAGGCTCTAGAGGCTTCTACTGCTAACATTGACATACGCTGCCCTGTCCTTCGTCCCCATTCATTGGGGTGTATGGCTCTGCACATATTATCGTATGTGTGGCGCCCCTTCACGAAACCTGCCTGGTCCGGATGAATTTTCTTCGGGAGAATGTTGGCTAGTCTTTGTGCCAGGATCGTGGAGTAAATCTTTGCGTATCCATTTTATAATGAGATAGGGCAGTAACTCCTGCAATCTGATGGGTCTATGTCCGGTTTTAGCAAGAGCACTGTGGTGGCCAGGCCCATGTCCCCAGTAACTTGCCCCTTTTCTCTTATGTGATTGAAAAGTTTTGTTAAGGGACCCACCAGAATAGTCTGGAAAGTTTTGTAATAAGCGTTACAGAGACCATCAGGACCTGGGGATTTATTCCCTTTCAAGGCGTTAATTACCCCGCTTACCTCCTCCTCCAGTATCGGTGCTTCCAACATTTGCCTATCCATCTCTGTGATTTGTAGCAATTCCACTTGCACCAGGAACTCTACCTGTGCTTCCCTCTGCAGGTTATCCCATTTCAGGTTACTTGTGTAGTATGAGTGCATGATTTCGGTTATCTCTTTTACCCCTCTTTTCATTTACCCCCCGGGGTGCTTGAGTTGGTTGATGTGGTTATGGACTCTTTGCTTCCTCAGTTTGGCTGCTAGAAATCGGTTAGCCTTATCCCCTCTTATATAGTACATTTGTTTAGTCTGTAGAAGGAGTAGTGCAGATTCCTCAGGAAGATGAGCTTCTAGGGAAGCTCTGTTTTTGTTACCCTTTGTCTTTGTAGTGAGTTTCTGAAGTTTTTGCCTTAGTTTCCAATTCCTGCCTCACATTTTCTTTTCTCTTCAAGAAGTTTGCAGTATGCGCAACAAACTCGCCTGCACCACTGCCTTACTGGTGTCCCATATTGTTCCCCAGTTGACCCCAGGTGTAGTGTTTTCTTTAAAGTAGTTCCTGAGGGCTAATTCTATGTCTGATCTAAGATCCCGGTCTTTCAGGATCAGTTCATTTAGGCGCCCCTGCTTGCGGATCGTGAGAGCAGCGTCATCGGCTCCACCTTCAGGGAGACTGGTGCGTAGTCCTATAGGCATCGTACCCCTATTTCAAACCCTGTGACCTGGGGAATTACTGTGTTCGAAACCGATATCATATCAGTCCGAGAGAAGCCCTTGTGTGCGGCTGAGTAAAAGGTATAAACTTTTTCCTGAGGGCAGAAAAACCACCAGGTTTCTATTAAATGTAAGCCCCTGAGGAAACGGGCCAAAGCTTGTCTGTTCACGTTGTCCTTAGGGGTAGCTGGGAGAGTTTTGTCTAGTGGGGCATCCATCAAGCAGTTGAAATCACCCCTATTAGAATCTGCCACACTCCCCATTCTGCAATTTTAGGTAATAACCCAGCCAGAACTGGTCCTGTTTTTCGTTAGGGGTGTAAACTGCCACCATCGTAACTTGTTGGCCCATCAGTATCCCTCCCAACACCAGGTAACAGCCCTCCAGGTCCCTTTTAACAAACTGTTTCTCGAACAAACCCCTTTAGCTATTAGAATACCCACTCCCCTTTTCTTTGTTTCACTTGAGGCTAGGTATTGTGTTGGGAAGGTTCTGTGTTTTAACCTGTGTTCGTCCTCCGGGAGCAGATGAGTTTCTTGCACCCACACCACTGAGGCCTGAAGTTCGGAGAGTCTTCACATGATTGACTTCCTTTTAATTGGAAAGTTTAGCCTCTGAACATTTAACGTTACAAATGTTAGGTGAGCCATAATTTAAATGTTGTTGCATGCCCTCCATCCAGCCCCTAAGCCTGTCAGGACCCCTGATTACGTCACCTGTCTTGTGCGTATCGTCAACCGTAACCCCTTTCCCTTTTAGTCCCCCACCAACAATCAAACTTACAACATTCCCATAAACTTCAACAACTTCAACCATGATCTATCACAGTGATTCACCTGGTTGTATTACCCCGGGAGTTTAGTGATCCATATCCCCCCTTAAGCCCCCCTTCCTCTATTGCTATTGTATATATTTAATTCATACCCCCCGATCATAGCTGTTTGCACAATGAAAGAGTCCAACCAAAATGTTGCTTGGCCCCCCACCTTCCAAGGTTTACCTTCTTACTCTCAGATCACCAGTTTGCTTCTCGCGTACAAGCCCCTCATGTGGGGTCCACGGCCTTGGTCTCTTTGTTGCGACCCCTTGGGCGAGACTGCGCTAGTTTCCATCGTTCTCCCGCCGGTCTGTCATCTTCCCCCGAATGTCCAGGTGGGGTTCTTTCCCGATCTTCGCCCCCAGTACCTTCATCTTCTCTCATAAGGTCATCCATATCTTCTTCCTTTAAGATTGTATATCATTGCCCCTTCCACTCGAACTGGAGACCATTCAGGAAATATCCATCGGTAGCGAAATTTTCTGGATCTCAGCAAGTCTGTGATCACCCTTAGAAGTTTCCTCTTCATTAGGGTGGCTTGTGCTAAGTCCTGGCAGAGTTGAATTGATGCCGATTGGAAACAAATGGGTTCCATTTTGCGGCCTGCCTGCATGATGTCTTCCTTCAGTTGGAATAGGTGTATCCGAGTCAGCACATCCAGGTCAGGTTCTTATTGAGCTGATAGGTGGAGTAAACCCTATGCGTCCAGTCCAGGATGATGCCCCTTTTATCCTCCTGGCCCAGGATCTGCCGGAATAGTTCCACCATGAGTGGTTACAGGTCGGAGTCCGGCACGGTTTTTGGGATCCTCCAGATCCGTATATTATTTCGCCTGGACCTGTTTTCGGCATCCTCCTGTCTGCTTTGGACCTGGTCCATCTGTTGTTCTAACGCCTGTACTCTTCTGGCCAGCTTGTCATGTTCCTGTCCTTGTTCTGCCACTGTAGTCTCCACCTCGTCAATTCTTTTCTCTACAGCCATGACCTTTGTTGAGGTCTGCAATGTCCTTTTTTAATTCTTGCAGCATTGCTAACAGGTCCGACTTGCATATTGGTGGGTCCTCCTGCTCCTGTGTAGTTTCTGGGGGGGAGTGAACCTGGGCAGCCGTTTGTTGCTGACTGCGTTTGTGGGTTTCTGCAGCCTGCATCAGGGTTTTGATACCTCCAGATGTTGACCATTTCTGTTTTGTTCGTTGCTTGGCCATACTTTCCCTCTCCGGGAGCTGTGGGGGGGTCCCAGCCTCTGCTTCAGTACCGGGTTGGCCGCTGACTCGTAACCTCTAATTCCAGTCGTTACTTTACCCCGGGCTTACTGCACCCAGGATTTCGTGTGGGTCTATCGCTTGCTTTCAGATGAGAAGGGTGTCCTCTCCCCAGTCTGGTGCTCTATAGCTCATATAATGTATAGGTGCCTGTGAGGGATCCTGCGGGTTGGCGTTCGTAGGGGCACTCTGTTCAGGTTGTGCTTCCTGTCCAGCCTTTCCCAGCAGTAAGCGCACGTTGGAAGTTCCTTCGTGTGTTCACAAGAGCTCCCTATCAATCCTGTTGTGGTGGGGGGGGGGCAAGATCTGTAGGGTTGCTTATAGAAGGTTACTAGGGCAGTTACTGTTCATCTGTATCCCTTTTTTAGGGGTTCTAGCTGCCTAGATCATATGCCTGGTGCATGCCCCAGTGCTTCTTTGCTTCATTGGGCACCTGGAGCAATGCCTTGTTATGTGAGCTGAGGGTAGTGCTGCTCTGTATTATTGCATCCATGCGTTATATGCTGCGTTCATTGATTCAAGTGTGCTTTTGTTTTGTTATCTTCATTTCTTTTCCCCCCCAGCCCGGCGGCCGTTGCAGCATTTCGGCAGGGAGCTCAGACATCTCCCATGGGCGGCCCTCCCTTTTGTTGCTGCTCTCACTTTCCCTGATGGCTACTCCCTGCGTCTCCTTACTTGTGACAGCGGGCCACTGTCTGTGTCAGCACTCACCGCTCCAGCCTCCTCCTCCTCACAATCAATCCTCCTGCTTGTGATGTGGAGAGGCATGGGCTACAGAGCATCGTAAATTTTCTCCCGGCTGGGGGTCTCGTAACTCGGCTTGCTCGAGGCGGTTCATGTCACAGCTATTGTCGGGCTGCTCGCTGCAGGGGGTACTTCTCTTGAAGTGGACACAGTCAGTTTGTCAGCCCCTCAGCTCCGCAGCTCGTCGGGTCTGCGGCTTCGGCCCTGCATTGCTTCTCAGCCGCAATCTGGCAGGGTGTCCGATTTGTGCCGCGGAATTGTTTGTAACACCGTCGGTGGGCACCTTACCGCTGCAAACTCGCCCTGCTGATGCCCTGGGCATTCATGTACTCATGGGGCTTATCCTTCACTTGTGGAAGGGGATTCAGGCCTCAGGGTAGGGAAGGAATACAGAGCTTACCGAGGAGGCATCCGTCGGCGTCCTCGGCTGGCCATGCCCCCCCCAAAGAAGCACTTTTTTAGACGAGGATGTCTAGATGTGAAGACGGATGGGAGAGTGGTCGATAAATCAACCAGAGGGGTGTAGAGGAGGAGCCAAATGCCTCTACCGGAAGTTCCGCCCCCATTCTTCTTAAGCCGGAAATTGCAACATGCAAAAGCAAAAGGCCAGTATTGCTATCTATCCCACGAAGGATCCTCGAAATAAGGTATCGATTAAGAAAGCCCTACATAACGTATCCGTGAAGAAATGACAGCCTCTTAAAGGAGGTCCTTGAAGAAGTGTGAAGAGACTGGTGAGGGCACATGAAGCAGAGGTGACACACCAAGAAGAGATGCCAAAGAATAAAGTATATAGACCTTATAGAATCTGATGACGAAGTAAAGAGTTGTGTAACATTTCATGTACGAGAAAGAAGATAGCACGTACAAGAGCACTGAAGAAAATGCAAATCGCTTTATAACTGTACAGATGCTGTAACGCAAGTAGACTAAGTGATCATAAGGCTGGCTATACGTAGTGAATAGACTGCAGGCTTATTTGTATCGAATCTGGATGTTCCACGTTGTGTTTAAGCAAACTAGAACCCCATGAGAAAAAGGGCTGAAAGTGTGGCGCAGTAGAAAAAAACTGCTGATGGAGGAAAAATCAAGAAGACTTGTCTACCCCAGTATCAAGGGTTGAGGCAGCCAAGAAACTGGTTATCTATTCGAGAAGATATAATGAACGTGAGAAGCAAGGCGAGCTCCTGTTGAGGTGTAATGGAAAAACACTGAGTGGCAGGTTTTATTCATTTAATAGTATTATATACGCAGAAGGAGCTAAAAACATGGTCTCCTGTCACATGGTCTAGATGGAAACAGACTTTGGGCAAGTTACATCGAGACTGAAGATAAGGCTGTGCTCACACTCCTTTTTTATTCTCAGGCGCAGTGATACTTTGCAAGGCCGAGTTCAAAGACAATTCGAAAGGCAGACAGCAGGAGTGATGATGGATGATGGGCTAATTGGGTGGGAAGGCATGGTCAAGTCCAACCACAAGCACCTGGGGTACCAGCTTGCGTGCTGCTGGCGAGTGGAATATTCCAGAAGAGTAGAAGCATGCCAACCAATTGTAGAGGGTCACGTAGCAAAGAGCCCTATAGTTTGAAAGCAAATGAACGTTGTGTATTTCATGACGGCGAAGATGACTTGCACTAGGGATGGGCATAAATTGTCCACCTGACTCTAGAGACCCAATCATAATCCTATCCCCCATAGAAAGTATACCTAGATGTTCCCTGTAGACCAACCACAACCCCAACTAGGCTTTCTTATTTTGCCATGTAGTCTGACGTCAATGATGACAAATTTGTACTACATAAATGTATTTTTTTATGAAATGCTTTGAGTACTCTCTCGAGAGAGAGATTTGAGCGAACGTCCGTCGATGTCCGTTAAACTCCGTTTTAGATAATTGCAAATGAAACAATTATGTTTTGCCAACTTCCTGACTCAGTCTTATTATTGGTGTCAGAGTAAATTCTGCATCCGCATCCATCTGTTATGTTAGGTCATTTGTAAGACGCCAAAGCCCAAAGGCATCCAGGTGCCATAAGAAGGGAAATACAGTAACTATCTTATTATTCAAACAGAATGGTCTTCAGCTGTTTTCTGAAATCCAAGTGATTTTTAGTATTTCTCAATTGTTCAGTAAGGGCATTCCAAGCCTGTGCAGCTTGCACGTGGAAGGCACGTCTGGTCCCTCGAGCTCTCTTGATGCGATCCACTTCTAAAAGACAAACTTTAGCAGATCGCAGATTTCTTTTAGGTTGATGGATTCTCAGCCTATTTTTAAGATAGGCTGGGGTATCACCAAAAACACATTTATGACAAGTGGTCAGTAACTTAAACTGAACTCTGGCTGAGACCGGAAGCCAATGGAGTGTCTGTCTGGCCAGCGAGGTGGGCTCGGAGCGACTCATTTGATATACAATGCACACAGCAGCATTCTGAATCTCCTGTAATTTTTTAATGTCTATCTTCCTGGCTTCCCCCAGGAGTCCATCGCAATAGTCCACTCTCGGGAGTATCATGGCTCTAACCAGTTGTTTGCGGTTGGCTTCAGAAACCAGTGGAGCCACTTGTCGAAGCACCTTAAGGTGGTAGTTGGTGCTTTTCACAATAACATCCAAGTGGGCACCACTATCCAGACTGGCTTCCAAGTAGGTGCCCGTAGTCTTTACCTTAGGTGCTACTGAGATCTGACTGCCATCAATCAGGAAGTTTGTGTATGCCGGGCTCAGTTTCTCTCTGGCTTATCTAGGGCCATATAGCATTAACTCGGTATTTGCTGAGTTAAGGCAAAGCGAATGGCTAGACATCCAGTTCTTGACTATTTGGTAGACTGAATTCAGCACCTGTTGGTCTTTGTCATGTTTTCCACTGATTTCTAGTGCTAATTGGAAGTCGGCTGCGTAGTTGCAGAAAAAAAAGACCCAGATTTTCAAGGTCCCGACACAGTGGGATGATATAGATATTAAAGAGCAGAGGGGAGAACAACGCCCCCTGGGGAACTCCACAGGTGGTAATTTCAGCCTCTGATTCACTTTCCCCCCCAGTGGACCCGGGAACTACGTCCTTTGAGTAAAGATTTGAGCCAGATTATAGCCTCCACTGACACACCCCTCCACCCCCCCAACAGTGGCCATCCGATCAAGTAAGATTTTGTGGTCCAGCAAGTCAAAGGCCGTTGACAGGTCCAACAGCATCAGCAGCCCCGACTTGCTGGACTCCAGCCCGGAGAGCATGTAAGTCTGAAGATCAACTGGGCGCTCTTGGTGCCGTGGAAACTGCGGAAGCCTGATTGTTTTTTGTGTAGGATACCCATCTCAGAGACATGGGCCTGAGGTTGCAGCATTGCTACTTTATCAATGAGTTTCGAAAAGAATAATGTGTTGGTAATTGGCCTCACATTTGCTGCGTCATTAGGGTCTAATCCCGCTTTTTTTAATAATGGTGTAACTGCAACATTTTTTTTATCAGGGACGGAATGTTACCAGCTCAGAAAGAAGAATTTACAAATCTGCAGAGGAACGGGACGAATATATCCTTCTGCTCCAATATGATCTTTGAAGGGAGGAGCTCAACCGGGCAGCTTGTGGGATGCACCTTCCTCAGAATATTGTGAATTTCTGAAGTGGTATGCTCCCTTAATCTGAAGCCAATTTGAGGCTTCTGTGGGGCTTGCTCCCCGTTACCCAGGGGTTGACAGCCCGCTTCAGGATTGACGTGTCCTTCGTCATTTCCCTCATCACTGACAGTGTTGGCATGTGAGGTTGTCCAGGTTAATTCTTCCTGGATTTTCTTTTGAGCAGTTTTTAGTTTATCAGAAAAAGCTTTCTGTACTCTATTACAATCTTCGTTAGTAGGTTTAATGATGGGATTGGTGCTCGGAGGTTTCTCCCAGGACCTAGATAATCTGAAGAGTTCCTTGGTTTGGTTCCCAGCCTGGAGGATTTGTTTGTTGTAAAACTTGTGCTTGCTTTCCACAATTTTAGTTTTGTAATCCTTTGCCTTGTGCATCCAGGCTGCCAGGTTTTCAGAAGTCTTATCTCTCAACCAAGTATGTTCCGCTTGTTTTTTTGTGGTTTTTAGTTCTGCCAGCTCAAGAGTAAACCATTTATGGTGGTTAGGGTTATCTCTGATACTTCTAGTTTTCAGAGGTGCCACATGATCATGCACACTCAGAATCTCATTGTTATACATTTTAATAAGGACTTGTGGATGGTCAGAGTCATTCGTTTTTGTCATTAGAGTGTCTAGACATTTTACGAGAATGGGTGCAGTAACAGTCTTCATATTTCTGTTAAGCACTTTACGCCCAGCTTCGTGCTTTCTAGGTAAAAAGGATGGAAATGTTAGCTGAAAGGAGATTGAAAAGTGGCATGACCAGATACATGGTGTAGTAGTTATATTATCAAGAAGGCTGTTTCCACTTCCCACCCAGTCGAGGATATGTCCTTTTATATGTGTAGGTTCACAATTATGTATTTTTATCTGGTGACCATTTAGAGCCTTCTCGAGTGCAAGAGCTTTATTGTCTTTAGCATGACCCTTACAGAGATTAAAATCACCCAATATCAGTAAGGTAGAGTTAGTTGTCAATAATGGGGCTAAAACATCTACAATCTCCTCATTAAATTTAGAGGATTCACCTGGTGGACGATAAACTAAAACCAGATTTATGCTATGATTAGAGTCAGGAAGTAGTTTAACATGTAGCAAGTCACAGCCTATGCATTGTATTTTTACTTCGTAAATTCCAAGTTCTTTTTTGCATATCTAATAAATTGTTACCTCGCATAAAGGGCCTACGGGTTCATTCTAATTTTTGTTTATTTGAATTTTGTGTATATCTTCCTGTATCTCTTATTGGCAACCGAAAAAATCAGCTACATGGACACTACAAAATTAAGTGGCACAAGCGGTTGAGATTAGAACCACACATCTGAATACATTACTTTCTCCATGTATTTTAATTATCTTGTGAATGTTTTATATTGATGATTTTGTATATGTATGGGATCGGATTTTAAATGATATGGTTTTTGTAATTTGTTATTGTAGCATGTATGCTTTTGCGCATTTCATAGATGATGTTTTTTGCCCAAATAAAGTGATTCACTTTAAAGTCATATCTGATTCCCCAGGCGTCAGAACCTGCGCTAATTTAAATATTAGTGAAATGTCCTGGTATTCCATAAAAGAAGGATCCTCAACATTGGTTGCTTTTCCAAACTGTCAGTCATTTTTGTGTCAAACTTAGCCTGGTTTTAATCCAACTGAAGTTCCAGACTACAAGATGGTAATACCCACAATTGTTCGGACAAGGATTTATGGCTCAATTTAAGTTCTCTTATACCCTCTTCGGTGTATTTTAAATCTTTTCTTACTGATGCATGATTGTCCTGCATCTTTTTAAGTGCATTCATAAGCATATCCAGTACTGCGCAAATGCATTCTTCACCAGAATTTTTGCTACCCATTGTTTTACCTTTTTCTTCGTGTCGATCACGAACATTTAGGCACGTGAATGCCCTAATACAGATTTTTATATTTGTTGGTGCTATATCAACTCTTTCTTATTTATCTCAAACCACCTGTTTGTGCCATACATTTCTTTTCATCTTGTGTTTCTGTCAGTACTTTTTAAAATTTTGGAGGAATGTTTGAACATTTTTATGCATATCTCTTTTGTCCTTATCTGGGAAGCCAGAATCGCCAGAGGACATGAACTAGAGCCTGAGATTAAGGTTAGCCCTTCCGTCGCAGGCCCCTCTCGGATTGGACTGTCGGATCAGCTGCCCGGCTGCCTTGAAAGATAGTGGGTTTACTTCTATCTCCTTTGGTCCATTTACAGCCACTGCTTTTGTTGCAGAATGTCCGTGTTTCCTCTTGGGTTTAGTCTTTAATCACTAATGTCCAGCATCTTGCTTCCATCTTAATGCTGAATCGTCTTTCTCATTGCAGAGTTGAGTTTCCCTTTCAAGTTAGATCTCCATCGAATCAAACTTTCAACTAAAGGAATCTTGAGTTTGTGGAGGCTCTCTTGCCTACAGAAATGAATCAATGAATCATTCAAAGATATACTTAGAAGACTTAACCCTATAATTTCCCTTATGACATATGTGTGCCCTAATTTTCCTAGTAAA
Source organism: Ambystoma mexicanum (assembly GCF_040938575.1). Lineage (NCBI taxonomy): Eukaryota > Metazoa > Chordata > Amphibia > Caudata > Ambystomatidae > Ambystoma > Ambystoma mexicanum. The sequence continues at coordinate 162,047,239 of NC_090936.1, read as the reverse complement.
GCATTGAACCCCATCTCTAAGGACTAATGGGCTTGGTTTGATCCCAAGTCTTCCTCTACTATCACAGTGGGAAATGCAAAATGCAATTACATTTTCTTTTTAAGCACACCTATTTCTTTTACAGTCTTAAGTCAAAAATCAAGCTACTCTGAAACGCAACAAAAAGGGGAGTGAAAAGGCACCATACACATTTAGATGCATGATGGATAGTGTGCTTATTGGAAGAATAGTTTTGCCTTTCATTTTTTTCAGAGAAAAACTGAGAGAAAGTGTGGCCACCTTTGTGTGAAGATTGCAAACCCATTTACTGGGGAGTCAATCGTTTCTCCCCACTCCAACACACTGATCGCACCCATTTAACATTGCCTCAGGCGCTTACTTGCTGATACGCTGACTCATTGTGATATAATGCAAATTCTTCCATCTGTCTTGATTTTCTTCTTTTCTCAGATCTTCTTGCTCTTTTTGATGCTCCAACTCAATCCTGGTCCTTTCCTGAATTTCCTCTTCAAATCGAGCAAGCTATATCAGAAAAAGACATGTTACTCCAAAACTTAACATACAGACTTTTCCCATAGTTTATTTAGTTATTACAATAAATGTGTTATAAAATCAGAACAATTGGGGTCATTTTGAGTTTCCCGGTCTGGAAATAAGGTGCCGGTAACAACGTGTACCGGCAGCTTTCCGGACCGGCAAACTCCAAGTCTGCCACTAGGGACTGATCTACCGGCAGGCCTGACCTGCTGGTAGCTCAGGCCCCTACCGGTAGACAATTGCTACAATCACCAGCACCAGTATTCCCGGTGCCGGTGATTGCGTCAACCCCATCCCATGGAGTCCCATACTCCCTGGTAACACACCGGGATATCAGGCGGCAGAGACCCTACAGTAGTTCCCCGGAATCCCACCGGAATTACCGGCAGGATACCGGGGAGCTTATAATGCGAACCAATGTCTTGTGAAAATAGTGGTATTACCATATGAATTTATCATTTTAATTAATTTAAGCAGGGAGTATCTCTGGGTGCCCTTAAGACTTAACACTGTGCCTTAAAAGTCTTCTGTTTTTGCCAAAAACAAGGCATATATGTCCTAGTTTGGGTCTGGGAGGCAGAAGGTCATGTGCCCGAAAGTACTGCAGAATGGGATGTGCACGCAAAGGTCATATTTCTTATTCTACTGCTTAACCCATTTGGTTCATCGATTGTTTTCCTTCTCATTCTATTTGGAATTTTGCATTCTTTTCGGCAATAGGGCTTTTCCCCCATACATGGTTCCACAATCCTTCACAAACGTCTCCAGACATATTTCTTTATATGTATACATATTTATAGTCGGCATACCACCATTCTCAACATAAGCGCTTTTATGAGGGGAGAGCCAGGGGACATTTGTCCCTTTTGGACACATGAACGGAATCCTAAGGGATATATATGCCATTATGCCTCCAACCTATTCCCAGGAGAAGCAGCCTGGGGTGATCTGAGAGCCCGAAATTTGGTATCATTACGTCAACCGAGTAGCTTTATAGATCGGTATACAACTAGACTGCAAGACAGAGTGATAGACATCCCCTAACACGGTCCAACATGTTCCCACCACACTTCCCACCACACGTTTTCCTTTTCCATCCTCGGCAGTGCATATATTATCCCCATTTAAAAGTATCGACAATGAATTAGCCACCCTGTTGAGATCATCTGCATCTCCATCTAGGAAAGGAAACGCCCTCTCTATGTATATATCTCCTATCCTCCTATTTTAATACTCTTAATGATCAAAACCACCTTTCCTCCCTTCCTAATCAACCCACATTATTTTCTGAATAGAATGTAAAAGCAATAGTAACTTAATAGTACCTTATTCCGTGACAGCTACCCCATTGTGGTCTCCATTGTGCCCACACCTGGCAGAACCAGACCTTGGTAGTGAAGGAAAATTCGGGAAGATGGGAGGAAACTTGGAGGAGATGGCACAGAGGGAGGAATTTAGGAGGATCAGTAAGCTAGGGTATTTCTTATCTTTGATTGGATGCGTGCATGTCTGGTGATACAGCAAGATATGTTTTTGATTGTATCTTGCATGTGTGGTGATACAGCAAGACATGTTGGTGAGGAAATTGAGTCATTGGTGAGCCAGCAGTCGCTCAGTGTTTTAGGCAGGCCTAGGGACTCCATTAGGATACTAGGTAAATGTTGGTGACTGTGTGATGGGCCTAGGATAGGCTCAATCTGATCCTTGAAGCATGCAAGCTGTGTAAATGTGGAATTGTACACATTATCCCAGATTATTGTAGCCTGGGGGCACAGGAAGGCTTCCATTGTAAATCACTGCTGAAGTAAGAGTTGACTGTGTTTATAAGGAATGGAAGGAGCAGAGTAGAAGAACAGGAGATTGCGGGTCAGGCCGCCAGGCCCCAAACCTGCTTGGAACAGTACGGGGTTTGATCAGAGGAATCAAATGAAGGGTGTAATATAGTACTGCTGCAGGCTCGGGCCCACCTATGTCTTTGACATGGAACTGGAGTGTAACCGCACAGCTCTTATGAGCCTTGATAAGATATGATATGGCATTTATAACGCGCCTATACACAAGTGTTTCAAGGCACGACGAGGCAAGGGAGGGGGAACCAGGGGAAGACAGACAACGATCCTACTAGGCCAGGTGTCATTCAGATCGCACAAGTGTAAGGGAGGGGGAGGAGGAGAAGTGCGGGGGGAAGTGGAAGAGGAAAGTGCAGTACGCGGGGTAAAAACAATAAAAAAAAGTGCGGCCAGCAGGTGGCAGGTGAAAGGGTAAGTGCAGATGTCCGGTGTCTAGTGCAGGAAGTGGGACCGTAAGGATACAGAAAAACAGTCACCAAGTGCAGGGGTTAATCAGGACCCGACTGACTGGCGGGGGAGTGGATCTGGGCCCGAGATCGGAGGGTGGCCAGGTAACCAGTGCAGTTTCCGTGTCAGCCAGCAATCAGCAAGGGAAAAGAGGAGAAAAAGCGGACGAGGAAAGAAACGTTTTGAGGTGCTTACGGAACCGAAGGTGATTATGGAACTGACCGCCCATTTCTGTGTGCCTTTGCGGTTGTGTTTGTAATATGAGATGGCAACAGCACAGGGAGGTGTACGCTGTAGGAGCATATGACCTAACAGCTGTTTGCATATTTACACAACTCAGCAGACGGGGTAAATAGGAGGCCTTTTTTTTAGGTCTTGACTATGACGAGCTGCATTTGGCAAAGTGCTACAGTCGCCATTTGCATGACTTCTTGGCACCGCAGACTGCCACGCAGGCGTGGGGCTGTTTCACTAGGCATAGGGTGCCGAGCAGTTGTGCTACATCCCTGGGTCTCAGATTATGTATGGTGTGTGAGTGTTGAGTAGTGTGCGCCCAAGCAAGACATAGGAAACAGGGTGTGCAATCCCCTTCTTTTCACTCCAAAGGCCCTGAATAGCCACGTTCCATAGGCAAGACAACTTTACATAACTTTTACACCAGTTTGACATGCATTGTTTTTTTGGGAAATGTAAATTTCTAGAAGAAACCAATCTGGAAGTAATGCCAGTAGTAGGCCTAGCCTACCTACTGCCATGAACGGCCACACGCAGCTCTATGTAAACAGCCATCCATGTTATATATAACATTTCATTTAGTTTCATTCAGCTTTATTTCAATAAAGGCATACAATCATCGATCAAACCACAATTAAAATGCATAGTTAAAAGACATACAATTCTTAAACCAACAGTATAAAACGCATGCACCCAAGACGACCACCAGCCTTGAAAGGGCTGTCAAATTATCAACGAAATTAATACTCATTATCAGAAAGGAAATCATGACTGCAGCATTTGAATAACATGGGGTGGAACTGATCGAAACACTTTAACATATAATAAATATCATAGGGCCACAGCTCTCTCCCTTCCGCGCCATGGGGCAACGTGCTCGCCTTGGAAGCAAGACGACACCGAGCGGTTCGATCCCCGGGTCCGCGCTTAGAAACCTCTGGGTATTAAGTGCATTATAAATAACCACTCATATCATGCCCAATAAAGATACTTGGTATCAGGTAATATTATCCCCTCAAATAATATCGCCATACATATGGTCGCCGGGAAACGGCATAGGTAATATTACATGTGGGGATAATTTATGGGGTAAATGGGTGCAGGGGTTGCAGGTTCCATGGGGTAATATTGCTGGACAAATATGGCGCCCTTCTTGTATGGCAATGTTTTTGCAGGGATATTATCACATGGAACCCGATACTTAGGAGTAGACTATACTGCTAACGAATCAGTGGAACAGCAACAAAGTGACATGACTGCAGCCATAGTCCTCACCACTCTTTCTCTCAAAAGGGGCCTCTAAAATCCTTTCCGCCCAGTCCATTAGAAAGGGAAGAGTAAGACGAAATTAATATCTGTCTCGATGGTGTCTTTACAAAATGGACAAGTGGCCACCTCCCTTGGGTTCCATTTGTTACAAAGGCTTGCACATGGGAGGGTACCACATCGCACTGCTATATATAGGGCCCAGGAGAACTTGGGTCTTACAACATCCAGCTATATTGTGTACTCTCTGAAGCACTTTGAGTTCCAGTCACGCAGCAGTGTGGGAGGTTGATTGACAGTAATAGCGAGATCCTGCCCCATTTCCGCCCTATAGGCTTCCTTAATGGTTGCCTTGCAATCACTGGTCCAACTGCCCAAATGAGTGCAGAGCTCATCACGCCCCAATGTATGCAGCTCACTCTTAACATGATTGAAACAGGACAATGATTTCCCTCCAGGAAGACCCAACACGTTTCTCAGTGCATCCCTACAACTCGCCAATTGGGGCAAAGTCCACACCCTCGCCCAATGATAGAAGGGCCTGGCTCTGCACTAAGATTCTGCACGGAGCAGGCCTGTCTCTAGCAACACTGGGAGATTTGGGGGGCTGCCTGGTAAACAGAGAAGGTTCTTCAAATACCTGTTTTATGTGGTTGACAAAGTGCGGCACCCCTTATGTCCCCATAGCTGCGCGCCACAGGTAGCCGCGCGTCTCGCTTCAGCTTCATACACCTGGGGAGAGACCTTGGCAGCTCCACTCCCATGTTCAAGTGTACAATTCGCTAACGCCCCACTGTACCATTTCAAGGTAACCCCAGCCCTGGCCAACTGCTTGTGCCAGGAACAACTTGAAGTAACCCTTAGGCTCAAGTAATCATACTCCTCAACTTGGTTGATGGGTCCACTACTCAAGTCTAACGCCAGCTGCGCCTTTTCGTTGAATTTCCTGCCTCTGAAAACAAACACGTTTTGCTTTTGTAGTGTCAATAGTTAACCCATTAGCATCACCGTAATCAGTCAAAAGGCTTTAGCTGTTTTTTGAGGTCCATTGGTGTGAGGGACATGAGGACAGTGTAATCGGCAAACATTAACACCAGAATTTTGCCGTTAGTCAGAGCTGGGGCATCAGTCGATGAAGTTAAAAGCTGTTCGATGACTCCATTAATAAAAATAATAATAATTTAGAAGCCAGCACACAGCCTTGCCGCACACCCATCGAAATGGCAAAGGCAGGGCTAGTGCTGCCATGAAGTCCCCATCTTAAAACGGCCTCATTTTTGGATAAAGGCTCTGAATAGCTTTTAAGAGGGGGCGTGGTATGCCAAGACTTAACAGCATCTCCCACAGATGAACTCTGAGTCTGGCGACTATATCGAACGCTGCTCGCAAGTCACAGCAAAAACAGAATTTAAAGTGCCAGGCTATTATGCATGTCTATGCAAAAGGGACGAGCATACCCGTCCTTGGCACTTAAGGGGTTAAGCACATTTTCTTTAGCAATACATCCTTCATGCACATAAAGCCCTAGACTCTGGTTGATGGTATTATTCCACTAGGGAAACCTGACTGCAAAAGGTTAAGCACACCTCTTTCTTCAACCCATGCCTCAAAGTGATCAGGTCCAGCTCTGGCAAAAACGTTCCCGCTAACGTCAAGGAGGGAAAAGGACGTATACTTTTGTGGTAGATCCCTCGAGCCTTTTATTTCTGATTTGACCTAGGAGGGCGGAGCCAGTCCTGATTCCAACACTGAATTAAATTGTTTTGTTAGATAAGGTATCCCAACATGAGGTCCTTGTGCATACAAGTCTATTTGAATTATCTCTGCACCTGGTGCTTTGCCCAATTTTTGGTACTTGGGAGCAATTCCGACTTCTGCACAGTTAAACATGTCTGGCTAATCCCTGCTCTATGAAGACTGGTCACCCTGAAGTCCATGGATTCACAATAAAGAACTCTGGTCAACCCAGTCCGCCTCCGTGACACAACCCTGCAGTAAATTACCCAGTCTGCACCCTCTGTCCGCATAATAGACCAACATTCCTGAGAATCTCCAATCCCAATGGTGGAAAGCAGGGAACTCCAAGTCTGCTCTGCCCAAGCCATTTTCTTGCGCTTGATAGGAGAGCGATAATTCCTTCTGGCTTCTCGAAGGACTAACCTACCATCCTCATGGACCATTTTAGCCTTTTCAATTAATATACCTTTTAAGCGACGGCACTCTCCATCATATCAGGGCGCTCTGCCATGTGCATGTCGAGCGGTTGTCTTACATGGCTTAGTGACAAAGGTTCCCCGTAAACAATTAATTGGCTCATGTAAAGTTCTAAGACACTGGTGGTCACCCCTTTCTATGCTGAGAAAAGCCTCTTGCTCCTTCAAGATGCACTCAAAAGCCCTTGGTATGGCTTCATCGAAGTTGAGACGTGCCCATTGAATGGTACGCCTTGCATGATTTACTACTGATATCACACTACTAGGTCCTGGTGCCATTCTACAAGTCAGCTCCATGAATGCGTCCTCGACCTCAAGCATCAATGGATGATGATCACTCTCTGGCCCAATTGAGAGGTCCTTTACGGACGCCCAGGCCTCAAGATTGACTAAATATCGTTGCTCCTGGACTTGCAACCACCCATATTAAAAGTGATACCTGCTGGCATATGCACCTGGAATCTGCCAATACATGCCCTGAGAATCGCCCCCATAATCAAGCTAGCAACCTCTTCCACATTCTTTATTGTCTCTTATGTTTACAAGAATTCAATTTGGATACACGCCAGGAGGCATCCTCTTCATCCAGAATAGCTTCCATGATATCAAAGGGTTCGTATTGGGTGTTTAAATCACTCATAACCAGTAACCTAACAGGGCCCCTGCATCTTGTTCTCCATGATGTAATTCTGTCATGTACCAGCGAGATAATCCCACAATCCCCCCCTTCGATTGACGATTACACAAATTGATTAAAAGGGCTTTGCTGCCTTCATGCAGCTTCAGACTAAGTTCCAGGAGGTCTTGTGAGGAATCTGAGAGTGTCCTCCCATCTACTCCCCTTGGGTCTTCTGCTCAGGTGGCCACGGAAGGGCCACCGCTTTTGGATCCCAACCCTGAGGGTGGATATGTAAGGGAGGATCACATGGGTTCGAGGGACCTGGGAGAGTGGAAGGAGACAGTCATCAGGTGACACACAGTACTCCCCGTTTCCATTCCATAATGAGCCCTCAGTCCCTGAAGCTTTTATAGGGTACTGTTAAAACCCCGGCTAAAACCCATGTATCAAGGAACTAAGAAAGAAAAAACAACATGAACACCTCATCACAGAATATTCCCACATTCAAACCCCCTGGTAAAATCGAGAAGTTATCAGAATACCCTTGGCCCTCCATGTACTTCTGTAGGGTATTATCAATCTTCCCCATTACCACACACTCCAGCTACCCCATATGTACATCGCTATAGTACTGGGACGAGGGAGAGGCAACTAGGAGTAATGCAGCCTAACAGATCTTTTCACCACTTTAGTACTGAGTGGAGGAAGAGGTTTACAGACTGGTGTAAGACTGGTATAAGGGTCAGCCATGTCCAGAGGGCTTCACTAATTGTGACTAATTGTGACCAGGCAATAGGGCCTGAAAACTCACACCTGCAACCTGTTAACGGTTGCAGGTGTATAAAAGTTGGAGCCTGAGAGACTAGAGAGACCAGCAGAGACCAGCAGGGAGGCCTACAGAGGGAGGGATCCTGTGAACTACGAGGCAGCTTAGGGTGGTCCGATTGGGAAACCAGGACACCGGCAAGAACTGAAAGGACCTGTGGCGCCAGGGATAGGAAGGGCTCTGCGAAGGCCACAATATTGGGAGCCTCACTGGTCGGTGTCTGCATCAGGAGCAGCGGGGCGGAGAATAAATCCCATCTTTGTAAGTCACCAGCAGCATCCACGGGACGTGAGAGGAGCTGCTGGCAACACACACAGAGGGATAGAGAGGCGCGAACTGTGAGTGGGGCTCGCCGGCAACCCGACAACGTGTACGCAGCATAGAGCAGGAGGTGACAGCCGCCCAGAGGAGACACCAGAGACTGGTGAGTGAGGAAAAGGGATCACTTGAACCTGGGTGCTCCTGAGGCTGTTGCGTGACAAAAGGGATAGTTGAATGAACGAGAAATAATGTGCAAGATACAATGAACCAAAGTAAATGGTTTTGATGATTACTACAAAGTGTGAGCAAATCAGAATTGGAAACTATTGAATACTGAATGAAAGCTTTTAACAAGCATACGAAAGCTTTTTCATAAACCCATGTGCAAACAAGAAGTTAGTATGAAGAACGAATACCATATACTGCAAGTTAAGAGCGAATCTGGTGAAATTTAATGTAAAGCAAGTATGTAACATTGCTGAGGAGCGCGAGAGCAATGTGGTGAAGGGAAAAGGAGCACCCAAAGTGAACTGTATAACAAAACTCATGGTGGCAAAGTCCAGAGACTGGCAAAGAGTGAAACACGTTGTGGCAAAGCCAAAAGGCTGGCCAAGTGAATGCGAACCAGATCTCAGATGCAGCTACAGAAGAACCTGTGTGGGCAAGCAAGCCTAGGGTGAACAGCTGCGTTACCTTTAATGGGTGGACCGTGTAGTCCGACAACTGCGCCTACTCTGGGTATACCCTATCTGCGAAAGTCAAAGAAACACACAGAAAGCAAATTCAAGTTCATGAAAGAGATGAAGAAAGCAATGTGTATGAACTATCAATAACTAGAAGGAGTATAAAGTTGAGCTGGAACTGGTTTTGAATATTGAGAGACTGAACTTGAGTACAAGTTGGCAAGCTGAGCAGGATTGTGTCTTGGGGAAGGAGAATCCTGAGATTCCTTTTGAACTGTGTTGTCTTGAACTTGGGGAAGGGAACCACAAGATTTTGTGGAACTGTCTTGAACTCGGGGAAGGGAAGCTGGAAAGTAAGCCAAGAACTTTATTTGGAACACTATTTATTTTGATGCTGACATCCCTACGCATTGTTTATCTTTAGCTGTGAGGGCAAGTAAAGGTTTTGCACACAGACAGACTTTTAAGTGGAACTTACTGACTCAGAATATCCATAGTTTCTTTAGGTAGAGAAATCCCACATTGGCATGGGGCAAGTTAGGCCTTCAACCATCCTGACATTTAAGTTAATAAACCATTTTTGTTTGAACTTTGAATCTATTGTCTGTGTCTTGCTTCATGATAGTTAGGCCTTCAACCATCCTGACATTTAAGTTAATAAACCATTTTTGTTTGAACTTTGAATCTATTGTCTGTGTCTTGCTTCATGATTCCTTTAAAGTCCCTAAAACCAGCCTCTTGGACCCTAAGGGATGAAAATCAAGCAACATTAGCCGAGGTTAGGACCCCACCACTAGGTCTGCCCGCAGGCCCTTGTAGTGCTGGAATAGCATACGTAGAGTAGACCTGAAGGTGAGGGGTTTGTACAGCCCAGGTCTCCTGAAGACTAATCATTTCAAAGGATTTAATATAATCCACCCAATCACTGTCTTCAAGATATTTGTTCACCACAGCTATGTTCCAAGAGGCAAAGCACACCCCAGACCCAGACGATGAGTTGTTTCCAGATAGATGCTGGGTAGCCAGATCAATGACTTGTTCCTCACTGTCTGAGTGCCCCATGGTTATACTCGAGTGCATATCCTGGCAGTCAATCTTACTTGTGGGAGATCTCAACTCACTGCCCATCAGGGCAAGAACCTGGCAGCAAACTCACACCATACCGGGACCGGTAAAACTAGCTTGTTTCTCTGGGCAACCACTGGTGACACATCCTGGCTGCTGACTGAGGTAACGGAAGGTGCAGCATTCAAAGATAGTGGCAACACGCCAGAAGGGAGACACAAATCTGTTTTGGGTGACTTTTGCTGAATTAATCTATGTGAAGGAGCACTTGAATAGCCTAACGGATGAAAGAAACATCACATCCTTGATTTGGCATATAGCCTGGAAGAGACAATTTGATTGCGATACTGGGCTGTGAGGGTGGAAGGTCCCTTTCCTTCATTAACAAAATTACACCCAATAGCTATTCATCTGATAATTGTACTCTGATAGTATCTTTCTCTCTGTGCCCGAGGATACGCGTACATGAAACTAAATCACTGTGAACAAGTGAATAGCAGACCCTTTTTTCTCTTAACCAATGTATCACTTTATTTGTAAGACTATCTCAGGATTCATGTCGAGGATTAGCTGGCTTGGTCACATTAGTCAAATAAAAACTATTCTTGTAGCTGCGTCGCTCAGGGAAAGATTCTCCCGCTCGCCTTCCCATATGCCCAAAACCTGCTCTGGATCTCGTTGGATTGGACCAGGCCTCATAGGCACTAATAACCTCAGTCACTCTATCAGCATTCCTACGTCCCATACCAATCCCCATACTGCCCCCTTTGTCTGCCATAGGCTTGGGGGAGACAAGTGGGGTCATACCTCCTACAGCCACCTTGACCGAGCAAAGTGCTGTGAGACCATTAATGCTGGCTCTGACTGCTTTTACATCACGGCACAATAACTCATTCTGCTCTGTCAAATTCCTCATTCGAGTAAGAATATACTTACAGCAATCACAACAAATCATATCAGACTGTCCTTGTGGGATTGCCTCCTCATGGAGTTTGCCAGATAGAGTATCACTTACAGCCCCAGGGATACGTACATTCCTCCCTGATCTCTCCATATGGTCAACCAGGGCACTGAACCTATTAGAAGTTGTATCAGAGGGTGGATATGTTACAACCTCACAGATCTCTGGGACACCAGGCACTGAATTTAAAGAGGCGGGCCTGGAGCAGGAATCAGGTGAGGGAGGATGATGCTGAATGGGCAGCCTGTAGCTTAAACAGCCGCCACCCTTATCCGCCGCCGGGCTTCACTGCTCCGGGACACCAGGTCCTGAATTTAAAGAGGCGGGCCTGGAGCAGGAATCAGGTGAGGGAGATGATGCTGAACGCGTCATCCTCACCTGCAGCCGGGCTTTATATAACACTACCTTATGCCTTGCCCAAACACTTACGGCCAGGTTCAGAGGTATCTTTTTTTTGTATTGTCAAATGTGTCCAGTATTCCTCAATTCCAGATTTCCTCATGGCCACTTAAAGCAGGCTGCACCATCTGTCAACCTAGAAGGGGCGTTGCAGCTCTAAAAAGGTATAAACAGTCAGACAGTAAAAACAGCGGGATTTATGGGTCAAAAGACTGACACTGGTGTACAATGTACAATCACAAAACATTGCAATCGCACATTTATGAAGTCTAGGGGACCATACGTGCTACAGATCTCTGTCATGGCTCAATGGAAAGCTGCACTCAAAAGAAAAAGGATGAGCAGTTCCCTACCAAATATTTTCTCTGTGGTGCTACATGCTGACCTCAAGCAATGTAAAAGCGGCCAATGGCTTCAGTCTACAGTGCAGGATATCACATCCAAGATGCACTTGATCCTAGAGCTCTGCTAAATCCATAAATGTTGTTTCTTAAAATATCTGATGAAGTAGGGTGCACTTTTGCAAAGTCTAGATTTGTCAAGTTCTCAAAATATACAATATTGTATTATTTATCTACTGTCATGGGTAGAATACACAAAGAGGCCAACACAAGGATATTATGTTTCACACAACAACATGTTACTAAACAAAACAAATGGCGGATAATTCTCCAGTAATTAATTGTGATAAAAGCACAGAATTTTCTTTAAAGTTGCTGTCACAACCTTGCCCCCTACAATGACCACTAGTTTATACTTGTCTTTGGGTTGAGGCTTTATAGGGGTTCCCAAACTCTCTTCATTTGTGCCCAGGGTAAAAGCTGTACAAGGCCCATATACACTGGCCTTGTAACAGCCTGAAAATCCCCTTCAATATCAAGATGCACAATTGGATCTTCCACCACAGTGCCTTGCTCATCCAGATTCTTGGGGACAGTCTCAGTGAAACAGCTCTAGCCTGGACACCTTCCCCCTCTTGTGTTCTGCTACCTAGGATACTCCCCTCTGATGATTCCTAAGTAACCTCCCTGACTCTTGGTGAGATTGCCCAATCTCATACTTGCTCCCTCCCCTGAAGCCACCCCTGACCGGCATTGGTCCACTGGAATCTACCTGCTCTTAATATATGGAGGTCACCTGTCCCCTCCTGCTTTTATAGGTTTTGTGTGTTTTATTTCCCTTCTATTTTTCCTCTGTGCTCCTCACTAGATGGTAATGATTATATCCTCCATAAACCTCCTCAACCTCAATCATAGGACCCTTCTCTTCAAACCTCCTTAATCTCTCTCTCTCCAGAGGTTACCAACTCCAACTTCCTCAATATTCTCTCTTAAACCCCCAATTCTCTATTTCAGGTGCTAGCTCTTTCCCCCCTGCCACCTTGCTATTTTCACTCCAAGCTCCAACTCTCTCCTCCAGCTCTCGTCTCAGAAGACCCTCAGCTCACCAATTTCTTCCAAGCACCTTCCTCTAGTACCTTCTCAAATGCCCCATACTGCCAGATGCAGCTTGCTAACTTTTATAGTGTGGTCCCTCCTCCTCTGCAGTGGTGATTCAAGACATGGATTGCACCTGCTTTGTGAGGGCAGTTCTGATTTGCTATTGGGCCATGAGTTGCAGGTTATGTGGGTTAGAATGGGTTTGGCCTAAGGTGACCTTATTGCTTGCTTCCATCTTGGATTTCAGAAAGAACCTGGACATATGCAAGGTCCTGATCCCTGCCACTTAAACCCTGCTGCTATTGCCTGCTCTAACTAACCTAGAGCCATGAAAGCCCCAAGAAGCAGCTGTTCATTGTACTTGTAATCCCTTCATCATGGGGAAATGGCAACTTCTCAACCCCTGCAAGGGTAGCTGGAGAATAGTATTTCTTTATATTCTCCCTCATGAGGCCAAAGAGGGTCACTTTCTCATTGTTCGAGCACAACTGTATATCCGCAGGATCTCTCCCTTACGCTTGAGGATGACTCGTATTCAAAAATGTTTCCCTATGCATCAATGCTAAAGAATGAAATGTATTCCCTGCTAGCCAGTGACTATCAAATGTTACAACTTTGTTTCCATAAAGGGAAAGGCTTTATGTCCTATAATACTTTTTTGGGGGGTTGACTAAGGAGCAGGAGTGGCCCCCTAAGAGGTCGAGCTTATGTGCTGAGTTTTAGTGTCCCCCCCTGGTGATCAAGGGTGTTTGTGAAGGTGGCAGGGTGTGAGCACTCCTGTGACTACCACCTGCCTTACGACAGAGACTCGGTTGGGTGGGGAGGAGGGTCGAGGGATCCCCTGTAAAGCTCTTCTGGTTCCAGCAACTACAAGCCCAGGAAGTCCACTGCCCTTTTGAGCACCAAATTGCCAGTCCCCAAGGATAGGCAGGGGATTTTTGTCACACCACGTTTAGGTTTTTTTCTGGGTTGAAGAGGGCAGTAGAGCCCAATCTGCAGAGTGTGAGGAATCTGCCTCTATCATCACTCCTTTCCCCGAGATGGCCTCCCTCGATGTGGCCAAGGGGACGGCAGCCGCTACCAGGGGTGGACTGGGAAATTAAAGAGGCCCTGGAAATAATGTTCAAAGTGGCCCTGTATTGCACTTTTTCAGCAAGCCCAGCCATTTTGGAAATACCTGACAGACTTCCCTGTAGGCCAGTCCAGCCCTGCCTCCTTCCTTTCGACAGTCTTCCTGACACCCTCCGGTCCTCAGTTCTGCAGTATCATTAGCTGCTGGTCTTTACATGTGAAGCTCAATAACCCAGCTCATTTGATTCGTACGGTCTCGAGGGCAGCCTTGTTTCTTTTCCTCAACATGGCCTGGATTTGTGGCCTCTCTGAAGTGTTCAGTCAAAGCTTTGCCTTTTCTTCACTCTCTTTGCTGGCAGCTCATCAGCTCTTGCTCCGCCTCTGTTTATTTTATATTGCATTCGCTCTTTCCACCCCTCTGCACAACTCTACCACTTTCTGTCACTACTCAGAAAACCTGCCATGTCCGACACTGGTGGGCCGGAATTTATTTTCCTGCCACCAAACCATGTATGGGGGGTACTTGTTCTGAGAAGAAAATCAGAGCCTACCGCTTTGTGCTTAACTCTGTCGTTGCTTGCTTTTTCTTCTGCGTGCTTTAACGCCAACACAAGCGCTACCCGCGCGCAGCATAACGCGCTAACCTGTTGCTCAATTTCTCCTCCATGTGTAAGGTGTAGTGCGCTTTGATAGTGGAGAATGAGGTGGAAGAACGGCCAAATAAAAGGATAGCTGAACGGCTAAGCAGCGACCTGCAGGGGAAGAATCCAGGGAGAGCGGGAGATAAGACCAAGCCTGAGCGTTAGAGGGTGGCTTAGTGCCCCCACCGAAAGTGAGCTGATTGGCCAGCTCACAGGCCCCTTATTTACCGGTAAGAGCATGTCCCTATTCAATCAGGTTATACTTTCAAATGCATGTTCGGATTAAATAATATCCACACACACCAATGTCCTAAAAACCCTGTAACAGGATCACCTTTATACTCGTACATACTGCATGAATACATATCTTAATGTCACATTACGTTAGACACATAAATACACATTTGCATCGATGTCAGACAATCATTGCAATACTGCATCGTGGTAAATACAGATGGCTTGTAACTATACCTTCAAGGCCTCACAACCATACAGATGCCCTGCTGTGGACGCTCAGAAGTCTAAATGCATAGTAAATATTGCATAACATAGTGATAAACAACACGTGTTTGATCACCATGGCGAAATGAAAGGTTATACCTTCACTTTCTTTCCCCACCAAACTGACAACCCTGGTCTCTTATGTTTCCACAATCCTCACAGCCCCTTTCATAGGGGCTATGTTTTCAAGCACAAAATCCTAATCCATGGGGGTCTATTCTAACTGGGTACTCGCGTTTCAGACGAATCCCTCAATGACACCTCGGTAGCTGCAACCTACCACACCAATAACAAGACACCCCTCAAAATAACATGTTTAAAACATCGCACACACACACACACAAGGGGAAAACACCACGTTTAGCCTTTAGATAAAACGGTTTCCTCCCAACATCCGCCGAAGGACCGAGGCCCTCAGATTAGCAGACCAACTGGGTCTGCGTTTAGTTGAAGTGGAGGCAAATGGGAATATGAGTGTCGAAGGCACTCAATCAGTCACAGGGGGGAAAACACCTGCTTTGCCCATTCATAGCCGGTGGGCGCAAGAGCAGAGCCTGTAATAATCCTTGCTGTCCAGACAAGCTCCCGCTGAGGTAATTAACTGTTGCCAGAGGGAAATGTAAAAAGGGATCCTCTTAACGTGCGTACCATGATCTGGGAGGGGGCATGGGTACCACATGGAGTTAATACAGAGTAAACCTATCCCAAGTGTGAGTGTTAAAAAACAAACAAACACCCTCGATTTAGATAGCACACCCCAGACCTGTAACCTTCCCTAAAACAACCTCGGGCTAGAGTTTAAAGCCATGCGCTTGTTCTCTGGGTAGCTGGACCGGTCACTGCTGCAATCTCCGGTGTCTGCTGCTGCTCCCTTGCAAGACACACCGAAGTGTGGTGTAGCAGCAGCAGTGCACACTGGTACCTGGCACAGAGTGTGCCGTTTCTGGCATGTCCCCTCTGGCCTTGACTGGGTACACGAGTGCCTGTCTGCTGTTGGACTTCCATCCCTCACCTGTGCCTTGGAGGAGACTGCAGCGCTGCCTGCCACATGTCTGAAATGGTTTATGTGGAGTGTGTGGAAGTCTTCCTGGCATTCATGCACCCTTAGCAATCACATTGAAAGTCGTTTGTTGTGTACACATAATGGTGTCAGGGAGTCACCCTCCCTGGTGCCCCTGTGCGCGCATGTTTTTTTTTTTATGACAGAGTTTTATTTCATGCCACATTGGTGCTTTGCGGCTATTTCATAGAACTTGTATAGACGAGCCCGAAGACGGAGGGTATACATCTCAGCAATTATGCATTGGAAAGTCAGCTCTTTTGGTTCTTGTATAGTGGGCGTGTTCTCCATGTTAAGCGCACGAGAGGAGCAGGACAGTGGAACACTAGGAAATAGCGCAAGCGGCGTTTGAAAGGCTACGTAGCCTAAGGGCCAGTGTTTGCCATATCAAAAGTTCCTTCATAATATGATATTGTGATATCTTTGTTCAGCGTCTTGCTTACCTTTGCCAACATCGATCTTGCCAGGGGTTCACGCAGCCTGGCCGGCCAGTATTGACCTGCGCTGGCAATGTGCACTGTGCGGGGCACGTGCGGTTCCGGTGCCCAGCCCAGCAGGCACTCGTGCGCAGGTGCGGGCCTGGCCCTGCTGGGAATGAAAAAAAAAACAGTGCATCGCCTGCCTCAGTCGGTGGTGGCAGCCGACACTGCAGGCAGCTGAGCCAATTCAAGGAAAAGCACCCAGGCAGATGCGGAGTCACGCAATATGCATGTGTGTGATGCTTCGCTCCAAAGAGGCCCTACAGGCACAGGCCTACCGGGGATGTCCCGGTGTCCCGGTGGGGCAGTCCAGCCCTGGCTGCTGCCTGATCCTGACCTTGGGGCGGCTATATGAGTGAGGCCCACCTGGGCGAGGTGACTCTCAGGGAGGCCAGATGATATTGTTGGAGACAACCACATTCTTCCCATTCCCTTCCAGGGATGTTTCATCAGTGCCCCATGCCTTAATGGCATGGTGTTACACTCATCCCCACTTACTAATAGATATATTGTGGTGAATTCCCAAACTCCCATTGGGGAGCAAATGTTGACAGCTAGGACGAGGAAGAGACAGGGAGTAGGCAGGATCCCTTCCAAGGAGGCTCGATGTGCACGTCCTTAAAGTCAGTCAGAAAGCAACTCCATAATGACTGACAATAGAAAGAGCAACAGAGTAGTGAGGATCATGAAAACCGGGCGACCAATGCAGGGATCTAATTGTTGGCAAATAAGGAAATAAGCTGGTAAATTGAAATACGGCCTGGCTGTAGCTGATTATGAGAAGGAGAGAGGAGAGCTGCAGGCAGGTACTGCCTCGTAACCCGTAATACAGCTGAGCACCACGCTGAAGGCAAGCACGCTGTGGCAGGTGACTAGAAGGCGAATCCGAGAAGGGAATGGAGAAACCAGTGCACAGGCAGTCTGCTGTTGACAGAGAGAGAGCAGTGGGAACACAGTGAAAGCCGGCATAACGAGAGTGCGCAATTGGCGGGGCGCACACAAAAGCCAGTTCCCTGAAGCAGGGGAGACCGCAAAAATGCTGGAGACAACCAATAAGCCCTAGGAAGGAAAAAGGGTGCCTCGTATTGTAAAGTCCCGGCAAAAAAGAATACCAGGTGAAGTTAATTTTATATATATATATATAAATATATAACAAAGAGTGTTTGTGTAACAAGGTCCTGGCAGGAAAGTATAGCAGGTGAAGTTTAGTATTTATGTATAGTCAAGCCCTGGCCAGGAAAGTATACGAAGTGAAGATTGATTTTTATATAAGGAAGTCCTGGTAGGAAGGTGCAGCAGGTGAAGTAGAAGTTAGGCATTTATGTGACAAGGCCTGAGGGGAGAGTATCCCAGGTGAAGAACAAATACCCATTGCAAAGAACTTTAAGGATGGCCATACTCATGGATGAATGAACTATTATGAAATTGTACAGAGAGAAAGAGAGTCCTTTGGAAGAGGTATACCCCTGGGATTTGCAACGTGTAAAAGAGGAAGAGAAAACTTGGGGAAGGGAGCTGCTAGCCCAAGACAATTAAATACACAAAGTGGAGAGAGTAATCCTCTTGGAACCTGAATATTCTTTTGAGTTGGTGAAACTTGATGCAATGAATATGGGGAAGGGGGCTGTTCCCTGGAAATGTAAACATTGTTAATTGGGAACGTTTTTGTAGAATTGGAACTTGTGTGTTGAACTTGAACATTTGAATATTTTGAAAATTCAAGAGTCAATACCCTTGCACATTAGAGTTTATTGAGAGTGTGAGGCCAGAATAGGATTACGGACACAGGGCAGACCTTTTGTTTGGATATCTTGACACTGGACAGATTCATTAGTTTGGTTGAGGTAGGGAAACTCCTCCTAGATTAGGGATAGCAAGGTATTTTCCAACCCCCATTGTAGTTAAGAAATGTTTGTAACCACAAACATGTCTCCTCTGCGTCAGAGTCTCATTACTGGCTCCTCACAATAGTCATCATAATTATTATTATATTTCTCCTATTTCTAATCAAAGTTCCTGCCTTGTCTTGTTATATCTAGAGGCAAATGTTTCCCAGAAGACGAGTAGTAATAAGAATCTGCATAAGGGAACTTTCAGGACTTATCTGCAACACACAGGCTAATCTTGGGGTTGTAAGAACTCAGTTTATGCCACAACACCTAATAGCATTAGAAAGGAAATGCCAGCCTTCCAAGAAGAAGAATCATGCAGGGCCGGTCAGTTGTCTGTCATACAAAAGGAGAAATCATGTGTATAGTTTTTACACACACAATAAAATGTGGTTTTATTAGTTAATATGAAATATAAATGTTTAAGGGAGAGCATGGTAAGCACTGTACACATTTACACACCCATGTACTGGACTCACAGGTTCCCATCGCTATATTGGTTTTGTTCTGTGATTGAATCTTATATGACCCCAAACAATGTTACTTTCATTGATTTTTGATGCTTAGGGACCTTCAAGAGATGTTTTCGGTTGGATGTGGTTGAGGTAGGACGTTAGTAGTAGAGGAAGGAGAGCAAAGTACCTTTTTGTGCTTTTTTTGTAGCTTATTTTTATTGTCATTTTATATAAATTAACAACAACAATCAAGCCCCCCTTCTGCTCCTTCCACCACCCAATTGCTGTGATCCAGCCAGTCCAAGCCACCCCAGGGGGGCTCTATATCCTTCACATTATGTCCAAAATATGCAGATTCTGCGGGCACCATTGTTTCATATAGTCCCCTCGAAGAAATTCTAAAACCAAGCCCCAGTCTTGCTGGAATTTCCCAGCTTCGCACTGTACTCTGTAGATGATCCATTCCATCGTCAATATTCCCCATATCTTATGCAGCCATTCTACACATGTTGGGGGCCCTGTCTGCTTCCACTGTTTAGCTAGCACTGACCGAGCCGCTATGAGCATGACCATAAACACTTTCCACTGGGGCTTAGAGGGAAGTATAATTGCAGGGTCTAATAGGCCGCACATCCATTTCCTGGGGGTAAGTCTCGTGGAGCATTGAACCATTAACTGTATTTGGGCCCCGCTTCCGTCTAGAACCCCTTCAACCCCAGGCAGCCCCACCATAAATGTTTCCAGTCACTGTCTGCTTATCACCTTGTTCTCTGTAACTGTGAGCTGCTAGACAATTCGTCATTATCCACCTATTCCAACATTTTTGGGTAAAAGGCTAACCATAAACTATGTATCCTAAACTTTGACAAAAGCCATCAGTTTGATGAGATGGTACAAGCCTCAGGACATTATAAAGGCCACAGATTGGGCCCTTAAATATCCAATCCTGATGTATATGGCTTATAATTGTGCAGATGCTTTGGGGAAGTGTATCCTATATAGTCCAATGAAAAACCCATTATGGAATCTGAAGATATCAGAACCGTTCAATGTCCTACTAAATCCTATTTATAGTGTGGAAGTAATTTGATTATTTCCACTGTGGTTTCTTCCTGTCACTATACAATCTATTCATAAAACACAGATCAGTAGCCCTTTAACCCATGTAATTGACAATTCAGAGTGTTTGATGTTTTGACAAGTGCCTGCCTTATGTCCTTAACGGTCAGTTCTGGACCTGATGGAGCAGTCTTATTTCGGTGCCTGCTGTGAGGAGAGGCATGTCTCTGCATTAAACACTGGCCTCTCGCGGAGCATACAGAGTGCCAGAGTGTTTGGTGTTTTGTGTGCGGTGTGCCAGGGACGACATAGGCAGTAGTGCCCAACAAGGAATATTAGTAAGTGTGTGGGTGTTTTCCATTCCTGTGAATAAAGGAAAGGTGTGCCTGTGTGCAGTAATTTATGCCGGCTAAAAGTAAATATCCCCTATGTGGAACAAACAGCCTGTAAGCAACAGCATGATAGAGACCTCGGGATCAAGTAACAAGTCTGCCCCCTGGGGTAATAAGCATGCCCCAATCAAGCTAATTATTACAACCGCGGCCAAGTGCACAATGCGACCACTAAAATTACTAAGTACTTTCTATCCCCACCCGAGAATTCAAACGGCGATGTATGCAAAGGTAGAGACCAAGGGGTGAGTATGGTGGTGCCGCCAGAGGTGGTCTAAATAGAAAACAATAATTTGTTATTAAACTTATGTTTGTCGCTCCAGTCAGGGATTCAGCTGGAATTGGCAAAGCAACGTTTGCCGACGGTTATCCGTCCCCCCCTTGTTTGATGGGTCTGATTGAAAGAAGATTGGCTTACGAGCAATGAGCTCCACAATTTCAAGACTGTTTGAAGATTGAGTACTTCCATTAAATAGAAGAGCATCACTAACCTTATTTGGTCACTTACCATCATTAAGAATTCTCCAAATTAGAGACTTTGAATTTGTTGAGCAACTATAAGGTCTCGGTATAGTTTGCTAAGAGATACATTGTCGTGTTGCTGAGGTGGTCTCCCTGGTTAGAAGTAATGCCCCTTCTCCATTGAAATGGGGTTTTGACCTGGACCAAATGGTAAAGCCCACGAAGGAGGTAAAAGCAACATCGAATAAACCCATGGTGACTGTAAATAATGGCCCGATTTAACTAGGTTGCAATGAAAATCAAGGGGCGAAATCTCACTGGGAATAGTTGTTAATGTTTTTCCCGGTTCCTATAAATAGCTCCTAACAAAGTCTTGATAATAAATTCATGGAATTCTAGTGGCCATATGCACCTATTTAGAAGGGATCCTTTGTGAATTTTCAGCAATCAGATGTGATTTGCAGAGTCTTTCTGGTCTTTGGCGTTACTATGTCACTGCTGCTGTGAAGGAGGAAGCGAGGAGGAGCTTTTGGCACAAAGACTCTGACTGTACGCGGCGCATTCGTTGAGTCATTTGCAGAGTCCTTCTGGTCTTTGGCATTACTGTGGCACTGCTGCTGTGAAGGAGGAAGCAGTCTTTTAACACTTCTTACTAAGGAGGAGGAGCTTTCAGCACAAAGACTCTGACTCTACGCGGAGCGTTCACAGAGTCATTTGCAGAGTCTTTCTGGTCTTTGGTGTCATCAGCGAGGTGAGGTGAGGAAGTGACCGTGGATTTCGCCATCGGCACGGTAAGAGATGTTGCGAGTCTTCAATCTTCACACTCATATACTTTTTAAGTTCAAGCTCAAGCAGCTTCGATTACATAATAGACAACGTGACTTACCCTGTACTCACACCTGCTCCTAGCACATTTGACTGCACTCGTCCTATTGAGATTTGGAATTTGGGAAGGCCAATTTTTGGCGACTGTTGGGCAGCAATTTCACTCTCATCCATTTCTTCTGAAGCCCTTTGAGCTTGAAGAGTATTTGGCACTGACAAGTGTTTGGGTGACTGTTGAGTTGGACATACCATCCTGCCCTTTTAACCCGGCACATACTGGAACAACATACTGGAATACTGTCACTCGCGCACTTCATGTTAAGTGGCCATGCATGTTGGACTGCCAGGGGGCTATTCACGTTCCGGCTTGCTTCACAGGTGCTCTGTGTGAACAGCTTCTGTCGCACAGTGACTTCTTTTTGGATCATGGTCAATATCTACATAATAACAAATCAAGTACTATTCTTAACATGAGACATCTACATTGAAAACATGAGTATCACCCCTCATCAACAGAACTAAAAGAAGTACATGTCACTTCTATATTATTTCTTCATATCAGTCTTCATGTACAACTTAAGAAGCACCTTAATGAAAGATGACTTGAGAGCACCGGAATTGGAATCCTCATGAGATATATGCAAATTTTGCAAAATAACACACTTAAATCAATTCCTCCACTCTCCACAGTAGCCAACCCGAGTCAAGCAAAACCTCTTTCTCGCATGGGGATGATCACTCCCTTCCATGGAGAGAACAGTGAACTTGATACGCGAGATATCTGTCCCATTCTGAGACAATTAATCAAAAAAATCGCTGCTAAAGACTTAGAATATACTATCTCAACGACTACCATGAAAAAGACAATCTCCAATTTAACCGGTAGCAGACGTCGGACCAGGAGTCTCGACATACCAAATAACTCATTGGCCCTCATTACGACCTCGGCGGTAGCCATGCTGCTATTGGGGGCATGGCTGCCGCCGAAATCGCGTCCGGGTCCACAGAATGAGGAATTACCGGGCCATTCCGAGTTCGGAAGGCCCGGTAATTCCTCCCTCCAAGGACCCGGACCTGGTCCTTCCCCATTCCCATTTCAGCCCCCATAAGGCTGAATGGGAATGGGAGAGGGAGCAAACAACGGGCCATTACGAGTTGACCCGTTGTTTGCTCCCTCTTCCCCTCGCGGGACCCGGTAAGCACGCCTTGTTTGACCAGGCGTTACTTCCTGGGTCCCGCGAGGGGACCTCGTAATGAGGCGGTATGGGTTAAATGGCGCCGGCACCTTTTACGGCACCGTTAACCCTGTACCGCCAGGGTCGTAATGAGTCCCATTATGTGATAACGGATTACAACAACAGTGCCCGGTCATTGATAATATGACAATAAATCCCTCAATACAAATAGAAGCAGACAAGGAGATTTTTACAGAAATGGGCAGCGATCCTTGTGAGTATTTGATATACCACGCTGAAACTGGAAATTAACCATTAACATCACAGAACATTCAGTCTGTACCCCTGAGTAAGAGTACAAACTTGAGAGAAAGCTCTAAGAGATCAAATTCTAGGTATACCCCCTCTCAAGGCCAATCTACAGATGAGCAATCACATGAATCTACCTGGTTGGTACTGCTATAACTTTCTCTTCGTTGTCCGTTTTGTAAAATTTGGCTAGAGCAGATTTTATATCTTTCCACATATGCTCACTGTGATCTTTGTGCGAGTTAAGATCAAGATGACACCCCACTATCTTCCTCAGCACGGAAAGAATTTATGAGGTTAGCGCAAATAGCCGATGACCTAGAATTAGAGCAAACAAATGTGCCCAAGGCAGCCGTAATTATCAATATTACGCAGTCAGAGCAAGATCCTGCTCCCTTAACTGATAGTGTTGTTAAGAACATAAAGGAAGTAAAAAAGAAAAATGTGAACGTTTACAAAGAAAATAAAGAACATATTGTAAATAAAATGCAAGGATCAAGAAAAAAGAAAAAAGGCAACAAAAGAGATCAAGAAATTATCGTTGAAGATTCTGATGAAACTTCACATCTCGTAGATAAAACAAAACCAAGGAAAAATGGAACGAAAACAAGTAAAAGAAAGGTTTTGTAAGAACTGAATAAACCTACTGATTCTGAACAAATTAAAGTACAGAAATCAAAAAAACAATGTCAAAGTAACAACCTTGAAACATGTAGAAGAAATGTCAAGCACTACTCCAGATGACTCAACAAAAAATATTGATGTGTCTTCCAATACAGCATTATTAGAAATACCTAAAATAAGAGCTAGCACTGTCTGCCTGACAGAAGAGTCTACCAGTGGAGCCAAGAGCTCCAATAAAACCTCTGCGCTTAGCTCCGATCTTCTGCAAGAAAAATCAAACCAAGGCGAATGACGTGGAAAAAAATAAAATGGCCCAAATGAAGCCCATTGAAGTCTTACCAGAACTATCCAACCAAAAAGAATCAAACCTGGATTTAACTTAACAACCATGCGAAAAAGAAGTTACATTGATGCAAACAGTAACAACAACAAAAAACATTTGCTGTACCAAAACTATGGTCAAGACAATTAAACCAAATATCAAGACATGGGGCACTTAATCGTAGCAAAGCACGTTCCAGATCTTTATTTGTTTTCAAGTAAAGACATTGAACGCATCTCTTTTCCCCATGAAAAATGTACATCCATTGCATGCCTTACTAACATGCTCCGAAGATTTGGCACATCAATGCATTGAAGTATCCAGCAGTCTACCATCGATAGAATTCCCATGAATCAATAAATAGATGTGAAACTGTACCAACGACTGATCGGAACACAGTTTCTTTTGAGGGCAGAACATCAAATGCATCAAATACAACTCCAAGAACACCAGTAGTCATAATTCGTCCAAAGAAAAATCTAAAATCTGGACTTTATTTCCAGAAATCTTAACTGAAGTGGTACAAAGGCTTAATGATACTGAGGAATTACTCTTGGGAACAAAGGACTTGCATATATTCAGCTGGAACTTAAGAGGCCCCTCACCTAACAACGATTCTGAAACGATCAATGGCATCTTTAAAACTCATATTCAGCTCTTTCTTCATGAGACATGGATGATGCAAAACATATATATGGATGGTTTTTCCATATTAAGCCAACTTGCCACCTGTCCAAACGGGGGAAGACCATCAGGAGGTTTAGTGATAGCAATTCGAAATACCTCTGCTAGTGACATTAAGTGCTTGAGGTTTGATATTGAAGGCATCCTTGCTGTTAGATGTATTGTTAAATGTGGAGAAAAAATAAAAGGGCTGATTCTGATTAATGTCTAGTGGAATCCAGCAATCAAGGCAATTTTTTCCTTAATAGAAGATCTCTCCACTATTCTCACCCATATAAACATTTAATTTTGTGAGGACTTCATTATTCTTGGAGGTGGTCTTAATGCCGATTGCTTGGGTACTGTTAGACATAGACCAAAATATAGAGTCAATCCCTATAATGGCGTGAGTTATTGGAGAGCCTATTTAATGATTGGAATTTGTTAATTTTTAATGGTAACATAAATACTGATTTGAACACCGGCCTCGACATGGAAAAATGGAAAAGCAGAACTATTCACTACATAGTAGTATCGCAGGAATTATTCCATCACTGTACACAGTTTAGAGTGGTCGATATGAGATATAGTGACGACCTCTCACTCCAGGCCTCCATATCCCTCAATTGCTCACACAACATAAATCGATATCATGAGAAACGTCAAGTCTCTGCCCAAGGCAATCGTGCAGTAATCTTTGCCAAGCAAGGAAAAAACTTAAATTTTAAATTGAGCGAGAAAGTAAACAAAGGTCTTGCCTTGAATACAAAAAATCTTTATTCTCTAGGTAGCTATGTCAAATTCTTATGGGATCTCGATCCCCCTCAAACGAAAAAACATCTAAATGCCAAGCCCCATTTGCATAGGTTTGATCCTACAACACATATGAAAAAAAAAGAATTGCCTTATTACCCATGCAAACAAGGAATTTCTGGTTATTAATCAATGGTCAAAACACAACCCAGAACTCGTTGCAGACAACTACAATTGCTGGTGATACCTGGGTGGAATTCTTCACAGAGACCGATATCATTCCAAGTCAAGAGCTAACAATCGCCATAAAAGAAATTATATGGTCTCTGACAGTATCAATTGAACAAATAGAGGGTCTCATTATCAAATCCTCTCGATCCAGAGCCTCTGGCCCCAACAGCCTGACTAATGCAATTTTAAAAGCAGACCCAAGCACCTGGTCTAAGATTCTTTACAGCCCTTTCCAAAATATCCTACACACCTCAACCATACCTGATTCTTGGCATCACGCCATCATTCCTATTTATAAAAAAAGGGGATAGAATGGACCCCTTAAAATATCGACCTATAGCCCTACTCAACTGCAATAGTAAAATCTTTGCAGGTTTAATTTTAAAAGATCTTAAAATATGGGATAACAGTGTATCAATTCTCACCAAGCAACAAACCGGATTACATAAAGGCCCTTCGACTACACTTAATGGCTTAATTCTCAGTTCCATGTGTTGATTCCGCCGCAAAAATAGTGCCATATTTTTGCGGCAGAATTCACACATGGACCCTGCAGGGGACACCCCGCATCCCCTGCATAATTTTTTAAAGTGCGGGGGACACCCCCGCAACCCCCGCTCCCACATAATATCCCCAACAAAAATATTGCCTATGGCGAACCAAACGGCCATATCTATGGCAATATTTTTGTTGGGGATATTGTGTAGTGATACCTAATTCTCTATACTATTAAAGACCAAAGAATGCATGACAAACCCAATCCTGCTTATATAGCTCTTATAGATCCAACTAAAGCTTTTGACTTAGTTAATAGAGCCAAACACTGAGCAAAATTAAAGAAATGGGGGATTCCCAAAGGATTACTTGCCATCCTAATAGCCCCCTATCAACACACCTCAATTCGGGTGGGATTAAATTTAAGTGGTGAATTATCTTCGGATATTTCCGCCACCTATGGTGAGACAGGGATGCATTGTAGCTGCCTTCCTTTTTCATTTATATCTTGCAGATTTTTCAAATTTCCTGCTTAAACAAACGCATGCATGCCCTAAAATAGGAAAAAGCCATGTTCACTTCTTAGGCTATGCTGATGACATTGCCCTGATTGATCACACCCCGATCGGGCTTCAACATCTCATAAAAGCACCAGAACAATTATCTGATATAAATGAATTAAAAATGAATCCGAGTAAAATGAACATAATGATCGTAGGATAAAAATTGAAGGAAAGAATTACCCAATTGGTGCATGAACAACCGTACCCTACCGGTATTAAATATGATGAAGTACCTCAGATTCAATTTGAGAACAACTAAATCTTTAAAAGACCTGACTCTGGAATTAGAAAGCAAGACGATAAAATACGTGAGCCAGTTAAAAAAAGATTTGACTCCTTTTGTAGATTTTCAATCACACCGTTGCAAACATTTTATAAAGGAAAGGTAATACTGCCGATTTTGTACGGGATGGAACTCAATCCGATCGCTTGGAAATATAATTGGTCCATTCTCGAAGGGCGTTTGTGGAAAAAAACGTGTCACTCCCAATGTCACTAACAACAGCTTGTCTCAGATATGAATTAGGCTTACATTCTTTACAATCACAATTTGATTGGAAAGTGTTCCTTCTATATAGAGCTATTATAAACCCATGTAAAAATTCACTATATGAAGATATACGAGATCACACAAATTCACAGAAAAGTCACTATCTTTCAAAATGACAGTAACATGCTGAACAGATCCTTAATAAATGTGAAACAACCCATGAGGTTCTTATTGCAAATCCGGATAAAGTAAAACAGGCCTTAATGAGAACAGACAGGATTACAACTAGGGTTTCATTCTGTGATCTTAAAAACACCAGAAATGTTGCCATTTGTGAATAAAATAGTAAATATGTTTTGCCATACCTAAGGAGATTTCCGGACCCAAAGTGGCATGCTGAATTCCTGTGCTTCTGCCTCAATCTGGTAAAAACGAAAGAAACACTAAGAATATGGAAAAATTTAGATCAGGAGGAAGGAGAATGTGATCTCTGTGGTGAAGGTTTAATCCAGGACATCAGGCATCTCCTGATAAGCTGTTCAGCCACACAACCAGCTCTCCAGAAATATTTCTCCAAATGTGTCCATGATAAGGATTGGCTAGAAATTCATGAGTTTTGGCATAGACTTTCAGCGGGTATAAAGATCTCCTTAGCTATAGAATTGTGAAAATTATCGAACGAATTACATCTCCTTGAAATTCTCTTGTAAAAAGAAAGATAACTCGAAACAAATGAGTAATTGTCAAATTGTTACGTTTTAGTTTAACACTTACACATATTTCTTTATTCTTTTAAAATGAAATTTATTGAATTAAATGATCAATAGACTATTTGTTATTTTTCAGGGCTTTTTTGTAAATTTTGAGAAAACTGTGTAAAAAGTCTTTACATGACTAATAACACAATAAAATAAAAAATAAAAAAATAAAAATATGTGACCCTGATACAGGAGAATTGGTTGCTTGATCATGCACATTTTGATGGGTTTAGAAGTTTTAGTAACCCAGCAAAGAAAGGGGTAAAGGGCCGTCCATATGGTGGACTATTAACCTTGACTGCAAATAGATACAACGCTTATGAAGTCAAAGTGTGTGATCAAGGTCCAAATGTTCTTATGGTAATGGTTGAGCTGTCCGTGGACTCACGCATCTTGCTGATAAATATATATGATCCTCCGAAAAATGTAAGTACTGAGGAAATTCAGGATAATAATATACTTGAAGTAATAACTACTCACTGTGTTATGCGCATGGATACCTATATACTAATTGGTGTAGATTTAAACGCAAGATGCCTTGAGCACAAGGTTACAAATAAAGGGACATTTGGTAGACCGGGTGTGACTGTGAAAAAGGATAAAAACATGGAAAAGGTGGTTAAATGGATGGACTTCTTGTGGAGGTTGAATGTAATTACCACTAATGGCACCATTTGGGGGGACATGTCACCAGCGGTGACATGGAGGAGGGGAGATAAAACATCCACCATAGATTTTGTCTGTGTGTCAGACAAGCGCTACCAAAGAATTCAATCCATGTCTATAAAACTCACTGAGTTTAGTGATCATGGTATAGTGACGCTTGAAAATCCTAACATTGAATGTCTGGGTGGCTTCAGGGGAAAGATGGGTGAGGTTATAGTGAATAACAGTAAAAGCAGAGTGGGATGGTCTGAAAGAAATATAATTTTTTTAAATGTCTTTATTATTATTTTTTTTTAAACGAACAACAGATATAACATACAAACAAATAACATAACTGGCATGTTGGCATTTCTACGGGTTTCTTCTATGGGTTCATTTTCTCTGCGCTTTCTGGTGACCTTGCCATCTTCGTCTCTGGCTGCTTATGTGGGCAGGTTCGACCCTCCCGTTTATGCTGTCTTTTGGTTGGTTACCCGTGCTCCACTAACTTGTACCCATCATTGTTCTCGTGTCTCCTCGGGGCCTTCTCCTTCTTCTTCCTCCCTCTCTTGGCCAAATAAGTCCTGTACCAGGGAGTTCCATGCAGCTATTTTCTGTGCTGTTTCTCCTTCCCCACTTTGCACTTCTCTTATCCACACCGCAGTTTCCGCCAATGTCCACTTGCGGAGGTCCGACCACCATGACTCTACGGTCGGGCCTTCCCTTGATTTCCAGGACATCGCTATCCTTCTTTTGGGTAATATACATATCAGGTATTTAATTTTTGCTAGATGCGTCCCATGTCTGCCTCCTCTCGGGAAGAGGCCTAGCAAGTACCTCTCTGGGTGCTCCGCCTGTATCTGGAGTCCACTGTCTATTATTTTGGCTCTGATACCCTCCCAGAAGGTTTGTATAGTTGGGCAGGTCCAAAACATATGGAGCATGTCTGCTTCATCGGCTGAGCATTGGGGGCACCTATTAAGATCTCCCTCGTACATCTTGTTCATCCTCTTGGGTGTGAGGCACGCCCTGTGTTTCACGTACAGCTGTGCCTGTCTGAACCTTGCGTTCCTAGACACTTTCTTTGGATATTTTAACATCCTGCCCTATTCTTGGTCGCTAAAAGGCCTGTGGAGTTCCTCTTCCCAGCTCTGTCTTATGTGTAACTCTTTCGTGTTACTGGCCCTTAGCATCCATTTGTATAACCTGGAGTTTGTGTGCGTTCCCTCAGATATATCATACCATGTGTCTAGCTCCCCTGTGGCGTCCTCTTGGTCCTCCCATTCTGGCCATCTTTTCTTGATTGTGAGGACTATTCTGTTATGGAGGATGAATTGGCCTTCGTGTATATCATGTTCCTCCACCATCTCTTGGAAGTCTGCCCACCTTTCTTCTCTCTGCAGATCCCCAATTTGCGCTACGCCTTTTACTTCCCACTGGGTTCGGTATATTGCTAGCGTATTTGTGTCTGTGTCCACAAGGCCCGCAAGAGGGATTTGTGCTGATTGGGAGTCCTGTGTCCCTTGTAACTTCCACGCTCTGTTCCATAACCCCACCGCGAGGCTAAGTAGGCGTGGTAGGGTCCTGAGTAGGGGTTTGTCCAGCCATAGTATTTCTCTCAAGTAGTATATTTTTAATGTTGGTTGAAAGATGATTGTGTCGATTGTCTCTTCCACTCCCAGCCACTTGACTGCGAATTGCAGCTGCCCCGCTAAATAGTACTTTTCAAAGTCCGGCAGCCTAATGCCCCCTTCTTCATAGTCTCTCTGTAGGGTTTTCAGCGCGATCCTGCTTCTCCCCCCTGCCCACAGGATGTTCCCTGCTATTGTGTGAATTTGGTGAAGAAGGCCTTGGGAATACTATGTGGGATATTTGTGAGGTAATATAGCAGGCGTGGGAGTACCACCATTTTCAAGAGGGCCGCCCTACCCATCATCCCCAGTGACCGTGTTCCCCAAAATTTCATAGACCTTTGTGCTTTTTCCAGGGCTGCCTGCGTGTTATGTTAATGAGAATCTGCAGTGTCATGATGTATCTCTATTCCCAGATATCGGAAAGAGTGTGGTGCCCAGGTTAAGCCCAGGTCCGGGAGCTCTGCCGGCCGAACCTTCAGGCCGGCCAGGGGAAAGATCAAGGATTTTTCTTTGTTGATTGCTATACCGGAGAGTCTAGTGTATGCCCCAATTGCTTCTAGGAGGTAGGGCAGACCGGTACGCGGATTACCCACAAAAAGCAGCATGTTGTCTGCATAGAATGAGATTTGATGCAGCACTTCGTCCAAGTCTATCCCTGTGTCTCCATATTCCACCTGAGAAAAACCGCCAGTGGTTCAAGGGCCAAAATATACAACACTGGTGACAGTGGACACCCCTGTTTGGTTCCCCTATGTATTCTCCATTCTTCCGAGATATATCGCCCGGTCTTTACCCTTGCTCTGGGGTCCTTGTACAGTAACCTAATCCATCTGAGGAACCCTTCACCTATGCCGAAATGGGTGAGGACCCTCAGGAGCCACCCCCAGTTCACCGAGTCAAATGCTTTGACGGCATCCAGGGACACTATCGCGCATTCCCCCTGTCTCTGGTTTGTCCTATCTATTACATGATGTAATCTGCGGAGGTTCCATGATGTGTTCCGTCCTGGGACGTAGCCTGTTTGGTCAGAGTGTATTAAGGTGGACATTACTTGTTTCAGGCGGTTGTATTTTTGCGTCTTGGTTAATAAGGGAAAACGGCCTGTATGCAGCGCATTTCGTGGGTGGTTTTCCTGGTTTGAGGATGGGTACAATTATTGATTCCGACATGCTGGTCGGTAACTGTGCACTTTCATATGTGTCTTGGTATGTCTCTAATAGTTTTGGAGTGATGGTACATTTGTATATTTTATAGAACTCCCCCGGGAGTCCTTCTGGGCCCAGGAATTTGCCGGTGGGGAGCTCAGCGATTACGCTCTCTATCTCCTCCACTGTGAGTGGGGCATCGAGTATTTGAGCTTGCTCTTCTGCTAACTTTGGCAGCCTTATCTCTGCTAACGCATCTGTAATGTCCTCTGGGTCCATTTCTGGATTAGGGGTGTACAGTTGCTCATAAAAGCGGGCAAATGACTGATTAATGTGCTCTTGGTTCCTAATCTCCATCCCCGTTTCGTCTTCTATGACTATTATGGGGTCCCTTTTAGTTTCTTGCTTGGTGAACCACGCCAGGAGCCTACCAGGCTTATCCCCTTCCGCATGCAATCGTTGTAGATACCTCCCATAGTTCAGCCTTCCCAGTTTCTCCCATAGCTCTATACATCTTGTCCTCAACTCCATCAACTCCCTAGGCTCTTCCCCCACCGCCTCTGCTCTACACTCCTCTGTCTCTATCTGCCTTTGCAGTTTGTTGAGTTCTTCTATGGCTGCACCTTTCAGTCCCCCCATCCTGCCAATAGCTGCCCCCCGTATCACAACTTTAAATGCGTCCCAGAGTGTAGCGTTACTTCTACGCTTCCCTCATTATTTTCGAAGTAGTCTTCGATCACCTCCTGAAGGTGCTCCTCAAACTCTCTCTCTTCAAAAGCCCCTGGCCGGAGTCGCCATGTTGGTATCGGAGCTTTCCTGTGTGTATGTGCCCATGTTGCCAGTATCGGGCATGGTCTCAAAGTGTGCGGGCTTTGATGTTAATCGCTGTAAATTCCTGCAGTGACTCAGTGCCCATGAATATATAGTCTATTTGTGTAAATGTTCCATGTGGTGCGCTATAATGTGTGTACCCTCTTTTCCCTCCATGTACCTGTCTCCAAACGTCCTCCAGCTTTAGACGATCGAGGGTTCTGAGCAGCTCCTTGGCAGGGGGTGCTGGTTTCTTGTGGTTGTCGTCCGACCTATCCAGGAGCAGGTCCAAGGTGCAATTAAGGTCTCCGGCCCAGATAAACATAGCTTCTCTGTACTGGGCCAGCTTGGGTGCTAGCTTCTTGAAAAAATCTTCTGCATCATGGTTCGGAGCATAGGTGTTAACTAGGTACACCTCCTTGTTCTCCAACATGCCGTGCACTAGCACCAGTCTGCCTTCTGAGTCAGTTTCTCATTTTATGAGCTGGAATGGCACCCCTGGAGCGATCCATATTAGTACTCCTTGCGCATAATTTGAGTACGTGGCACTGTATACCTGTCCTCCCCATTTCTGATCGACCTTAGCCTGTTTTGCTGGTGTCAAATGCGTCTCCTGAAGCATCGCTATCTTCACCTTCATCTTATTCAGCCAGGCATAGACTCGCAGCCTCTTGACATATGGGTTAAGTCCTCTCACGTTCCAGGTTGCAATTATTAACTCATCCGGACAAATGTGTACTTATTTGATCCGGCTCCGTCGTCCCATAGCCTCTTGCTTGTCCACTGTCTCTTGCGCCTGCTCTTGGTGCTGCTAGGATTCTCCCATTATATTTTTTGTTATCTGCTCTGCTGCCAATTCCTTTCGCAAACCATTCACACAAGTCAATAACTCGAACTGGAACTGTAACTAAAGAACTGACGCCCAGCCACCCTCTCCCTGCTCGGGCCTCGCCGCTTCTCTTGTCTTGCTCCTCTGGATGGAGCCGACTCTCCTCAGCATGATGCCTTAAAACTAACATCCGAACTAGCTTATGCTTTTTCTTGGGGGTAGGTTCCTCTCGGCTGACGCGACTGGGTAGAACTGGTTGCTCCTTCACATTTTCTTTTCTTCCTGACTCATGTGTTTATCAGAAGCTTGGCGTCGTTGCTCCTAACTATCTGCGGGCTCTTTCACCGAGGCTGATTTGCATCGTTGTTGCTATTTCTCTGCCCTAGCTGGGGGATCCCCTGCGCGTCCATCCATGCGTGGGCCTCTTCCGTGGACTCAAAGAAACATGTTTTCCCCTTGTGCAACACCTTCAGTTTGGCCGGGAAAAGGAGCATATATCGTATTTCTGCTCTTATGAGGTGTTCTTTTGTAGGCCCAAACTGTGCTCTTTGTTTTTGGACCGCAGCTGTATAGTCCGGGTATATGGTGACCCTGGAGGAGCCCCTGATGATCTCTCCCCCCACCCCTGGAGAATGCTAGTATCCTTTCTCTGTCCTTAAAGTTCATAATCTTAGCGATCATCGCCCTCGGGGGGGGCACCGGGCCGGGGTCTCCTGGTTAGGGCTCTGTGAGCCCTTTCCACCACAAAATTTTGGGACAGTATCCCAGCTCTGATCTCCTGCAGAAGCATGTTTTCAACATATTCTGTGGAGTCGTTTCCTTCCTCCCCCTCCGGAACTCCAATTATGCAAACGTTGTTCCACCTTGCCCTACCTTCCGCATCTTCAACTCTTTGTTCTAGGATCTTGACTTTCTGCAGCACTTCTGACATTTGGGTTCGCGTGACGGCGACATGTACAGTGTTTTGTTGCACCTGCTACTCTGTTGTCGTTACTCTGTCCGTCAGGTTCCTTGCGTCCTGGCGAAGGAGGCCAACGCCCACCATAACTGTTTATAGTTTCTTTTCTAAGGATGCTTTCAGGGCTCCCATAGCAGTGTCCATCTTGTTTTCAAGGGTTGTCTTTAGGGAGGCAATCGCCTCCAGGATCTGGCCATCCTTTCCGTTTTCTGGTTGGTGCGGGGTGCTCGTCTCCGCCATTGCTGTGTCCAGTAGGTTCTGCTGTTTATCCCCCAATATTTTTGCAAAAGTGTCCATGCTGATTTGTTTGGTTTTCCCTTCTGTTTTCTTGTTGGGCATGGGCGCTGTGCGTATTATACTACTCCTGCGTGTTTTGCGTGTGGCCCGTTGTGAGGATCTGTGTCCAGCTAGTTGCGATCCCCTGGTTTCCTTCTTTCACTCTCCCCCGGGTTTATGTCCTCGATGCTTGTTGGTCCAGCCTCTATTGCCCTGTGGGACAACTCTCCAGTGGGTGTTGGGGCTGTGATTCGTATTGTCCACCTTGTCCCTGTGGGCTTGTGCGTCGGGAACCCTCTTCTGTCGCAGTGTCTGTAGGAGGTCTTATTCTAATATTTCTCCCCTTTCTTTTTTTTTTCGCCAGCGTATCTGTGTCTTCCAGGGTGTGTTGGGTGCCTCCCACACTGCTGGGCCGCGGGCGTGTCCCCGGAGCGGGACCTGCTCCGCCTCGGCCCCCCTTCCCTCTGTCTCTTCCTCCGTGCTTTTATGGGGCCGCACCGCCCGCCAGTTCTTGAAGGAGCGGAGGGGTGCTCCGGCTCCTCCCCACCAGCCTCTGCCTGTGGCACAGATGCCCGGCCCCGTGTGCGGGCCCGCGGCGCTGCTGCTTTCTCTGGAAGTGGGAGGGGAGTGGAGTGGGCTCTTGTCGCTGGCTCACCGTCTTCTGCGCGGGTTCTTCCCGTGCCGTGGGTTCTGGGAGGTCTTCTCGGCCCCGGGCTCACTTTCGAGCCTCCTCTCCTGTGTCATTTCGCCTGCCACAGGCATCCTCTTTTTCCCACTCTGTAGCTGAGTCCACGGTTTCCTCCAGCTTCATTTCAGATCGCCTCGCAGGAGAAGCCCCCTCGGCCGGCCGCCATCTTGTTTCTCGTGATCGGCTACTTCTTTGGGCCGTTTCTCCTCAATCCTTAGTCCGTATTTCTTCCAGAATCGCACCGAGTGGTCTGCAGGTGTTCCGACGCCTTTCAGTCGAATTTGGGCTGATTTTAGTCAGTTTACGAGGATCGTAGTCAGGATCTTAACAGAGCTCTCCAGTAACGCGACTCACCGCATAGCCGCTTAGCCACACCCCCCCAATTACAAAGTTATTCTTCTTCAGAAACATTCTGCATCGAATTAAAGATTCTAATAACCATGTGCACCCATATGAAAGTGTGATAAAGAAAGATAAGCGCCAGTTAAGACCGGAGATTCATGAAGCATGGAGAATAAATATGGACTTTGGCGACAGAAGCAAGGTGATAAAAAAAATGAAAAATAGATATAGGTTATGGGTCCAATCCTATCATGGATCCTTAAAGGTTACAGCGTGGCAGCAAATGTATGCTTCCCTGAGGAAAAATGACATTAAACATCTATGGCATACATTTAATAATAGAGCTGCACATACTGACAAGGCGTTGATGAATGTAATACCTGCAAAAACTTGGGAAGCACATATTCCAGGGTAATTTAAGTCAGCTGACGTGCTGATGTCATTTTCTGAAGGAAAGCTCCAATTGGAGGTTTCTCATGAAGACATTGGGCCTCATTACGACCCGGGCGGTAAGGGATTG
The DNA here is from genome assembly GCF_040938575.1 of Ambystoma mexicanum. Taxonomy (NCBI): domain Eukaryota; kingdom Metazoa; phylum Chordata; class Amphibia; order Caudata; family Ambystomatidae; genus Ambystoma; species Ambystoma mexicanum. The sequence continues at coordinate 162,011,375 of NC_090936.1, read as the reverse complement.
CCTGTACCGGTAAGGGCACTGGTGCCGGTAATCCCTTACCGCCCAATTCCGAGGTCCCTTTGGGGGTCCTCCCTTAACGGCTGGTTTTACCAGCCGTGAAGGACGGGACCCGCAAAAGGACCTTGGAGGTAATTACGGTACCGCAATTTGCGGTACCGTAATTACCGCCTTCCCCATTTCCATTGAGCCCTATGGGGCAAAAATGGGAATGGGGAAGGGCCAATGGGGAATTACCGCCCCGCCAACCTTGGAATGGGGCGGTAATTCCACCATTCACCATGGCAGAATTGGTAAGGTACCGGCGTCAACTATGGCACTAATAGCGCCATGGTTAACGCCCGGGTCGTAATGAGGCCCCTTGTGTTTCTAATCAAAAAATGTAAACGACCACTCACCCCGGGCCCAGACAGGGTCTGTAACCTGGCTGTGTTGGCAAATCCCGAGTTATGGGCCGACAACCTAAAAACGCTCTTTGATAGAGTTATAACTATGGGTCAGTTGCCGCTATCTTGGACTTGATCTTATATGGTTCCAGTATATAAGCAAGGGAGGAGAGATAGTCCAAGTAATTACCGCCTTCTATCTTTATTGGATGGTCCTGGAAAGATTTTTTCAGGTTGAATTTTAAGGGAAATCGAGAAATGGATTGCCCATGAAAATATTTTGAGCAAGTTCCAGGTGGGATTCCAACAAGGTCTATCATGCCTACACAACATTCTTATTGTTAATTTCTAAATTCATCAGGCAGTGAAGAAAACGACTGCACCTCTTTATATATTATATATTGATTTTGCAAGCGCTTTTGATACAATCAACCACGAGAAATTGTGGGTAAAGTTGGAAAAGATGGGTATGCCGAAGCATCTTCTTTATGCTTGCCAAGTATTGCACCAGGGCACAAGGGCGCAGGTGAGGCTGAACAGTTCCGGGGACATGACCTCCCCTGTTGACATTGAGAGGGGTGTTAAGCATGGTTGTGTCTTGTCCCTGGTCCTGTTCAACCTTTACCTGGCGAACCTTGATGAACAACTAATCAGTACGGATAAGTGTGCGCCTAAATTGGGTAATGTGAGAATATCTTATCTGGCGAACGCAGATGACTTGGCAATGCCGATTTCAAGAAAAGCACTATGAAAATTATGAAATATGCAAAAGAAAATGATTTAAAAATGTATTTTGATAAATTAATAATGATGAATTTGGGGAAAATACATGTTGTTCAAAAGGGATTGGAGGTTCGGGAGCACAAGATTGAGAATGTCAATTCTTACAAATATTTGCGATATGAAATTGGTCTAAACCAGAACGAACAAGTGTTATTTAAGCATTGCCAAGCAAAACCAATATTGTTGATGCTTGTGCTGAAAAAGTTAATGCCCAGCAATCTCAGTTATAACTTAATTAGTGTAGTGACTCTGCATCGACAAACATTGGCAGCTGCTGTCACCTTTGCGATGGGATGCTCATTTGCACATTTTGAGAGTTTGGCAGATGGTTTGAAAAGCCTACTGACATTCAAACAGAATAATGAAGAAAATTTTAAAGAGATTGCCTGGTCTCTGAATTGGGATGAGGGCCTTGGTGTGTCAAACCTATCTTTTAAGAAATGTGCAACTGCGTGGGATTGGGTATGTAATCACGATCACATCGGAAGATTGAAATCCTTGCAGGATTATTCAAAATTATGTTTTACTTACATGTGCCCGCAAAAGTACATTTATAGGTTTCCTGACCCAAAAGTTCAGAGAGTTTATATGCTGATTCGATTGAATAAGTTGCCTGTACTAGCCAACACTGGAGCATGGTTGAACATTTCTGGGGAAAATTGTGGATGTAGACTATTTGAAGTAAGGAATAAAGAAGAAACTCTAAGACGTCTTAACTGGGTGTTGGGTAATGGGAAAACTCTATTTAAGATTTTGTAGACACCTGGCTGCTGGATTCGAAGAGGTGGCAAGAGAGCATTTATGGTTTAATGGTATGGTGGGGCGTAGTCTTACAAGGGCAACTAATTGGATACAGGTGTGGTTTGTTTTTGAGAATGAGATTTTAACTAAGAAATGAATTGTATCATGACATTATCTTTTTTTTAGAATTCAATTCTGTTCTAGGTTTTCTTTAGTAAATGTTGTATGAATTTGTAAATGAAATGTATGAAATGAAATGTGTGAATTTAATATATTGTATTGTGAAAAGTTCAATGAAATATAACACAATAATACAAAAATAAAAAAATAAACTATAACCAAATGCTTGTGTGAAAACTGTCTTGCAGATCCACAGTGCACGGTCCTGGGAACAAGGTAAAATTAGTTTTTACCTCATGCACGCCCCATATCAGAAAGTGTGTTCTTTTTGCAGGGCAAATATCAATTGAATATGTTTTATGGAAACTGATATTATCTGAAAAAAACTCGAAATGAATGAACCGAGTGAGACTTTACTGGCTGCATTTGTGAGCAAAAATACAAATCAGCGTGGGATACCTGCTACTGCTGACTCCACCTGCTTCCATCACTTATTGTAGGATTTGAGTTAAGACACCTTCACATCACTTAGTTGGGCAGTATATTAATATTCTTTAAGAGTGGATCAGGCTAGTCCAGTCTATTTTTTTAAGTTACATTTAAGGGCATTTGGAGTTCTGGGTTCTGTGGAGAATCAGAAGGAGGAGTCGGACTTAGGAATGACATGCTTAAGGGTCTTTATTTAAATAATAATAAAAATGCCTATGCAGCCCTAGCGCTATAAGGGAAGTTCAGTCCTAACAAAACTCAAAGTAAGGGTGCTCGTCAAACTCTAAAAGAAATAGTGCTTAGTCCAAATCCTTCTAACTATCTGGCCCTAGCACTTAGGAACAAAACCCAAAAAGGAGGCCGGAGCAATAGCTTCTGTCTTTGGGCTTTTCCTGGCCCGATTCCTTGGATTCCAAGAAGGCTTGTTTCATTTTTTAAGTTCATCAATTTCTCACAATATAGTTCTCAGCCTCTCTGCAGGTTCTTTATGCCAAGTTTTAAGCCTTTGTTTATCCACTCGTTAGACAAAATGAGACATCCCAACAGCAAAATGAATGATCATGGTACCCACTTTTCTAACATTGCTTCAGGTTTTCTTAGCGCTGTCCCATCTTTGCATTATTATAGCGATACCCTGAAACTGCATGAATGTTTTTCCATCACAAGTGATGTTTCCTCATTTTGGTGAGGATCTTCTCCTTCTGGGAAAAAGAGTGACAGTTTACCAAGAGGATTCCATGCTCTCCTTTGACATTAGCATGAGGAGCACTGACCCGATGGGTCCAGACAACCACAATCTGCCCGAGCCTTAAAACTTCTTGACATGCGATTGAGTCTGGGACTTTGGCCCTTCATCTAAATAATTACATGGAAGATTTCTGGTTATGTTTTCAGGATTGTCTAAAACTGGAGCTCTGCTATGTGCTTTCTCAGATCCTTCCTCCTATGGCCTCTTAATTAATGCAAGCACAATTGCTGATTGTTATAACTTCTATTGCACTCTTGGTGAAGTCTACATGTAGTTTGACTTGAGGATCATTCAAAGATACTTCCAGGTTACTTTTAGATAGGGAAGCATACTCCATATATGGTGAGGCAGCCTAGGAAGGGCAGAGCCCAACCACAAAACATTGCCGCCTCCTGAAGGGAAAACACGTTAATCGTCTGAGAGGCGTTTTTCTTCCCTTTAGATTGAGGCACCGTCTGAAATATTGATGGGGCAGGCCAATTCAGCAGCGACGACAACTGAAAGCTTGCAGTCACTCGGCATGAAGAAGGCTTTGTAGTATTACGATGACCAAAGGCCTGATTCATGGAATTATTTGCGCTGAAAATGCAGATTTGCGCGCCTTTCTGTCCGAAAATACCCATACTTTAAACAGGGATTTTCGGGCAGAAAGGCGCGCAAATCTGCGTTTTCAGCACAAATAATTCCATGAATCTGGCAGCAAATATTCCTTAACTTGACAAAAGCAAACACCTGCCTTAAACTGTCTGGGCTGTCTACTCAACTGACTCTATTGATCCCAAGCTCAGATTTAGTTTCAACCAAGACTCTTGGCATATATGGCACAGGTACATACCAGCAGGCTGGTCAAGTGTTGAAGGCTACCCCTCCACACTGCTGGGAGAGCATGTCATTGGAGAGTATGGATTTGATGTAGCCACAATTTTCAAGTTCTATTGCTGCCTTTCAGTATTGTCTCCAGTATTACACAAGATTGAGGCAGCTATAGTTCTTGAAGATATGATACACTTTGTGAAGGGTACAGTTTACCTTCTTACTATGTGATTATTTCAGGTATCAATACAAATATTGCAGACCATTACTGATAAATAGAAAACCTCAAATTTAAAAGAACGAATTTAGAAGAATAAATAGATCGGAGGGTTGGGGTTTGTATTAAAGGGGAGATGCGGGGGGATGCAGGGGTATTGCAGTAAAAAATTCGATAGTTTCACCCCAATCCAATCCCTGCAAGCTTGCGCCTTTCGTACTCGTACACTGCCTGCCTGATGTGGTCTTTGGAGAGCTCCTACCCAGCCAGAGTTCCTTCGGTTCAGTCGGCAAAGCCATTCCCCCCTTCTTGACATCTCTGGAGCACCTCCACCGGGATACTGTCGGCCATGTGGATTCCAGCTGCAGCCTCAGGCCCACCCAAAGAGCCTGAGCCAGTGGACAGGAGCCAAGGGGCCTGAGTGGGGTTTCCAGCACCCAGTGTCAGTACAAGAGGAATGTTTGGGTGCTGGATGCTGGAGAGAATCACTGCAGGCATGTAACCGCGGGCAGGGAAGATGCGGAATGAACCTGCCACTATGTGAACCTCCCACCACCAATATTCATCACCTGCCTTGAAATAACGCCCCTACCTCACACTGGGGAAAAAGTGTAAATTCCAAAACACTGTGCACCAAAGAGAAAGCCCAGCTGTCGTTTTACAGAAATAGTCCATCCACACCAGATATAGTCGCTCTTGACGTCGTCAGCTCTGAGAGGTTCTAAGTGCTAACAGCACACCCAAACAACCTACTTTTCAAAAGAAATGTTATAATGGTCTTATTAGAAATACGTTTTGATTCTAGCATATCAGAGCGGGACCTTCCACACTCCTGAATAGCCTAGGTGCCATGCACTCTCTTCATTCACCCTGCAATGGGATAGTTATCCGCCATTTTGTAGGACTGCAAATAAACGGTCTACTGTGCACTGTAACCGTACTCGTGGGAGGAGTCGCGATTCACACGTGACCTGCAGGTTAAGCAGAGATCACAAACGTAATCGGTTACCTCAATGGGCTATCTGACTGGCCATATTGAAACTTTTTCCTGTCACCCACCTCCCCCGAACCACAACGACTAACCACTTTCTTCATGCTTGTTCCTCAAAAATACCCCAGCGCGACACAACGGGTTGGACAAGTCACAGAGCAAAGCAATTAAACAAATAAATACACAAATAAATAAGAATCTGAAACATGTCTTAAGCACTTGGAAATAGAAATCTATATTTTAAAAAAAATTGCATTTCTCACTTGCCTTTCTTGCGTATAATAATGGTCAATAATGTACACTTTAAACTGCCAGCAATAGTGGCGTACACACAGAAAGCAGGCCGCAGGTACGTGAAGGCGCTTACACTATGATGTAATTGAATGTTATAACCCCCCGGATGACCTGGTTTTCCTACATTGCAAAACACGTTTGCTGCAGACTTTGCTTCAATGTGTATTGTAAGATTTCTCGGTCTGTGCTATTCGACCAGATTGCCTCTTTTAAGTTATTCCTTGCCATGTTACAACACCCACTGTCATTGGGTTTTCGGTAAATTTTCAGAATATAAATTGAAAAAGAAAAAATGCTAAAAATGTGGAATGAAAGTTGGAGAACATCCAAATCTTGAATTTGTAAATGAACAATTAACACAAATTTGAATTTTAAAATAAACGCATCCACAGGGTGGAAGAATGTGGAGTTGTGGGGGAGGGAGCCAGGAACAGTATTGCTTAGTAGATTGCAGGTGAAAATAAAGAGGCTCAGAGTCCTGTTTAAGAAGTTGGTTTCAAAAACTGAAAAAGGGTGAAAGAAGTAAGCAGGGGGAAGACACGATGAAGCATTGTTACTAGTTAAAAAATGACACAACAGTTTATTTTCAATGTTGCTAAATCGTGTTTTAGATGCTGTTGTACCTATGCCTGCAATAGAAAGCAATTCTTTAATTTGAGATTTAACATTTTTCACTCGAGATCTACACATTTTGTCTTTACTTTCAAGATTCTGAAATGGAATCAGACGTGGTCCTCTCTCAAAATGGCATTTATAAAATACTGATGTGGTTTCCTGCGTAAAGGTACTGATGTGGTTTCCTGCGTAAAGGTTAAATACAAGCTTTTTCTCGTATGTCCTGTTTTGCTCTACAACCCCACTTTCCTTCTACTGGAATGTTCAGGGCATAGTTTGAACATGGGAAAGTATAAGAGGCCATTACTAATTGGCTGGTGACTGCAAAAACTCCTAAACTTCCCCACCTCAAAACTCTCTCGAAGGGTCCTTTATTTCGTCCGTGCTCATTTTCCATTGCCAGCTGGAGTGAGGGGAGAAGCCTGATGGGGGTGCTGATAGAGTCAGCCGAGGGGGTGGCCGATGGAATCCCCAGCGTCCATCTGTTGGTTGTGAGTTAGGGCCCGCTCTACTGTCCTAGTGAGCCCTTGGAACCCTTTCTCTAAACCTTAGGTGACCTCCCTCATGCACAGGCTCTGCAGGGCTACGGCAGCTGCCAACCTCTGAACCCCAACATCTTGGTCATAGAGCCAAGTGTCTCTTCTATGGTTAGATGCACCCCCCCTGCCCCCACCCCTCCGCCTTTCAACAGCTGCTCCTGATCCATTGACAGAAGCCTTATAATCACTGCCCAAAGTTGTGAAGACAGAAGAAAGACAGCATCTTTCCTGAACCTTTCCTAAGTTCCCTGGCGGGTCAGCGGGGCTGTCATCAGGGATGGAATCCCCACCCTTAACACCCACTGGTGCCTCATCATGTATGCTATGCACCCGTGACACACCAGTTCTCCTGTCACTTCTGCAGCTGGAGACCCCTGATCCACACTCCCCACTAGCACGGCTTCCCCGGGCAGCAGAAGGCAGAGCACTTCATCACTTACCCCTAAGTGGGGGTAGAGCAGTCCTCCTGTCACTTCTGCAGCTGGCGACCCCTGATCCACACTCCCCACTAGCACGGCTTCCCCAGGCAGCAGAAGGCAGAGCACTTCATCACTTACCCCCAAGTGGGGGTAGAGCAGTCCTCCTGTCACTTCTGCAGCTGGCGACCCCTGATCCACACTCCCCACTAGCACGGCTTCCCCGGGCAGCAGAAGCCAGAGCACTTCATCACTTACCCCCAAGTGGGGGTAGAGCAGTCCTCCTGTCACTTCTGCAGCTGGCGACCCCTGATCCACACTCCCCACTAGCACGGCTTCCCCGGGCAGCAGAAGCCAGAGCACTTCATCACTTACCCCCAAGTGGGGGTAGAGCAGTCCTCCTGTCACTTCTGCAGCTGGCGACCCCAGATCCACACTCCCCACTAGCACGGCTTCCCCGGGCAGCAGAAGGCAGATCACTTCATCACTTACCCCCAAGTGGGGGTAGAGCAGTCCTCCTGTCACTTCTGCAGCTGGCGACTCCTGATCCACACTCCCCACTAGCACGGCTTCCCCGGGCAGCAGAAGGCAGATCACTTCATCACTTACCCCCAAGTGGGGGTAGAGCAGTCCTCCTGTCACTTCTGCAGCTGGCGACCCCTTATCCACACTCACCACTAGCACGGCTTCCCCGGGCAGCAGAAGCCAGAGCACTTCATCACTTACCCCCAAGTGGGGGTAGAGCAGTCCTCCTGTCACTTCTGCAGCTGGCGACCCCTGATCCACACTCCCCACTAGCACGGCTTCCCCGGGCAGCAGAAGCCAGAGCACTTCATCACTTACCCCCAAGTGGGGGTAGAGCAGTCCTCCTGTCACTTCTGCAGCTGGCGACCCCTGATCCACACTCCCCAATAGCACGGCTTCCCCGGGCAGCAGAAGCCAGAGCACTTCATCACTTACCCCCAAGTGGGGGTAGAGCAGTCCTCCTGTCACTTCTGCAGCTGGCGACCCCTTATCCACACTCACCACTAGCACAGCTTCCCCGGGCAGCAGAAGCCAGACCACTTCATCACTTACCCCCAAGTGGAGGTAGAGCAGTCCTCCTGTCACTTCTGCAGCTGGGGGCAGAGCAGGGAATAGCTACAGGGCAAGGGTGATGATGGGTGTGACTGTCCTGTCGATTCCTCGAGGAGATCCCCCTTTATTACCCCCCTGGACAGCTGCAGGGATTAATGTGGCAGGCATGGGTAGAGGGGCAAGGCAATAAGGACGGTGGTGGTGGAGGTGGCACAAGTGGTGTGGCAATTGGAGTGGGGGTGCTTGGAAAGGTAGCAGGACAGCTGGTGGTGGTTGAAACAGTGCCAGTGGTGGGCGAGGCACTGCGTCTTCTGGCGGTTAGAAAGGTGGCACAGGCACAGGCTCTGATACTGAACCCAGGAGAACCACTGTCGCTGCATTGGGTGACTTTGGGAAATGCAAATGACAAGCAGTTAGCAGCTGCATACTGATGGATCCGAGGGTTCTAGACACTAAAGCCATGTGGAGACAGCACATAGTAAACGATTTAAATTGGGTGAATGGCCCTGCGTGCTTGGTTTGGACACTCTGTATCTGAAGAGAATGCGATGTCTGACAAATTAATCAACAGAACATGTAGGTACCATCTGTATTGCTTACCACTTTATTATATGCAACAGAATGTATGGGCTCTGGGGTTTTCAACTTAAACACTATCGGGATAACTATTCTAAAAGGTGTTAGGATTGGAAGTACTCACAGTGGCGCAAAGGGCGGTTCTAAGGGCTATCTGGTCCTCTCATGACTCTCTTTTCTAATCTGCTGTCTCAATGAAATAACGCCCTGTTTGCTACTTGGGTCAAATTCACAGTCTCACCCCCCAGTCACTTCTTTGCTTCGCTCACAGTGACGGGGATACAGCAACAAGCCCCTTCTTGGCTTCACCTACCAGCAAATACATCCCCCTCCCACCCCCCCCCCCATTTGCTGGACAGCATAGGTCAGGCACATATATTCTGACCTTTTATCTGAGGGTCATCCTCTTGGCCAATACCAACAGCTTTGACAGGCTCCTATCCTACCCTTGCTTAGGGCATTTGTCAAGTTGTGTTATTTTAACCCACCAGGCAGGGGTCAACAGTCTTTGGTCAGTGTCTCCTGTACAGAGTTCAACAGGCTAATAGAATTCTCTCCTCTGGGTCCGGTCACTTCCGATACCTAAGCTGTAGCCCATGGCAGGCTTTCATTCTCCAATTCTGAAAAGCCCCACTCAGTGCACCAATGCACCATGGGAGATATAGACACTTTTTTTCTTAGAACCAAAGGCACCCCTTTCTTCCCAATTTTTTCAAAACGACAAGAGGAATTTACAAAAAAAGAAAAAAAAGGAAAATCGGTGACACTTTGTGCCCAACTTGTTTCTCATTTGGTGCAAATCCGTCCAGTGCCGCCCCCCCCCCCGCACCCCCAGGCACCCCCCAGGAGTGTCCAATGAAGGCAACCTTTTCTCCACGGGAAAATTAACGATTTTGTTCAATGCTTAGTGACTTTTGGTCTGGTGGATGAATCTACCCCACGATTTCCAGTTTTCATGGGCCTGTGCCAATCAAACATTTATTATGAAAATGTTCAGCCATATCGGTCCAGCAAAGTTATGAGCAATAGAAATTTCAGAAAATAAAATACAAATGGTTTAATATATATATATATATATATGAATGAATTGGCTCCCCTTTCACACTTATTTATTTATTTGTATTTATGTTTCAATTTATAGCAGAGTACAAAAGCTTCAGGCATCTAGGCGCTAGTTACAATAAGTGTGAAGTGGCATTCTACAAGGTGCAGTACCACGCATAAGGTTACAACATGCGGGTGGTTCTTGAAAGCATAACCTGGCAGCGCCACATCTCATGGTCCGGGGGCTGCTGCAAACTTTTCAAGATTTGCTGTATTAGTTATAAGGCGGTGGTCCTGGGCTATCCAACCTAACTGGCTGCAAGTTTGCTCATTTTTGGGATTTCAAAGCATTCCAAAATTACCAATATTGTATGCCTTGATATACCTTGTTTTACTTATTCTCATTTTTTGTCTCAAACCTCTTAAGCAGCTGCTATTCAAGTCTAAAAATATCTCTCTTCTAACTATTCTTACCAACCTGCTTGAGCTAAGAACGGCCCTTAAACACATTTATTTGAGTACCTATTTTTAATGGTTTCTGTTTTATCTGTTGTATAATCGGTTGTATAATTTCTATTTCTGTACTGACTACTGTCAATGTGTGTATGTGCTTTAGTTTTATGATGTTATTTTTAGCTTTGTTGGGGGGATTGGATGGTGCCCCAAAAAAATGGCCACATGACAATGCTTTATGGGAATGTGAGCATGACACTCCAATAGTCTGGGCCAAAGCAAAAGTGGCACGGAACGATGTTCTGGAATATTTTGAACGTGGCATGGGGTCAATGTGAAAGTGGCATTTTTTTAATTCTCTGGTGGAATTATGAATGAGGCATGGAAAAATGATGTTGGGGCAGTGGGAAACAGGCCTGGTGCAATACTATGGGGGCAATGTGAAGGCAATATACTGCAGGCAGTGCAAAAGTATCATGGGCAATGTAAATATGCCACAAGAAATGTCCTGCAGGCAATGGGAAAGAGCCATGGATACTATGCTGGTTGCACAGTGAAAGTGGTTTGGGGCAATAGTGAAGGAGGAATATGAAAGTAGGATGAGGCAATATTCTGGGACAGTGTGCAAGAGACATGAAGTAATGTTCAGGGGCAATGTCAAAATGGCCTGTCGCAAAATTCCAGGGAAATGCGAATGAGCATAGAGCAATGCAATGAGACAGTATGAAAGTTGCAGGCAGTCGTTTTCTGGGCCAATGTGAAAGTAGCACTGGATGCTGTCCTAAAGCAATATGAAAGTGGCATGGGGAAATATTTTGGAGTATTGTCAGTGCTGCATGGGAAAATAGTCTGGGCCAATGTGAAAAAGGTATCAATCAAAAATATGCTGAAAGGATCATGATGCAAATGTGAAATTGACATTGGCAATGTGAAAGTGACATGCTGCAGTTTCTGCATGGAATGCGAAAGAGGCATGGGGCACTATTATGTGTCAGCGTGAAAGTGGTCAGGGGAAATGTCCTCGAAGGAATATGAATTTGGCATTGTGGAATATTCAGGCACAATGTGAAAGTGGAATGGGGCAGTGCAGAACTAGCCTGGGGCAACATTCTGGAAGCACATGAAGGACCATAGGGCATTGTTGGAGGACATTGTAAAAGTATCATGGGTCTGTGTTCAGAGGCAGTACAAAAGTGGCATGAAGCAATACTATGGAGAGAATGGGGCTCTAATCTGGAGCACCTAGAAAGTGGGGGGGGCTGTCCATGGGGTTATACTCTGGGGCAACTAGAAAGGGGGCAGAGGGGAGGTCCTCGAGGCAATGTGAATATGGCATGGGAATATTATGGCATCATTTGAAAGTGGTATACAGCAATATTGCCTAGGTAATGTGGAAGTGACATGATACAATAATCTGAGGAAATGTGAAAGTAGTTTTGGGTAATATACAGGGTCGGACTGGGACAAGAAATACGACCGGACACCACAAAAAAATTGGCCCACCCCTTGCCTCAAAAAAGTGGCCCAGCCCTCGCCTCACAAAAGTGGCCCACCCCTCGCAAAACGTGGCCCTCAAACCATCACTCGTGAATCGGGTCAATTCACGACTTTACAGAAAATGCTACTTATGGAGGGTTCATGTGTCTGTTACATTACAACACAACTCATAAAATAACATAACTTTGCATGCAAGAATGGATCACCATATGTATCATTAATATCTGTATGTATAGATCCATATTGTCAAATTACTGTGAATGCAAGCAGACGTCCAAGGCCAAATGATAATGTTATTGTACAGCACTTACGTTTAAGCTCTTTTTTATAGAACAAATATGCATACAATATCACCCAACCTGTGTTGCTACTCATTTATCGACCTCAGAAGGATGAAAGGCTGAGATGGCCTTGCTTGGATTCGAACCTGCAGATCATACACACACAATGCAGTGGCGAGCGCTCAACCCACTGAGCTATCATATCAGCTATAGTAAAATTATCAATTATTACGTAGTGGATACCATTAAACTGGTAACTGAGATATTGTTTGGCACGCCCTCTGCCAAACCTTTGTCAAATACCAATGTGTCCCAGCTCCCCCACTCCATCCCAGCTGGAAGGGACAGCATTTCAACAGTTCTGCGCTTACCTTCTGCTCACACTGCACATGACGCATGCTTATCTGCTTCCGCTTGGTAACGGAGGCACAGCATTATTTGCACCAAGAGTACACATGCACTAAGGATCTGGGCAGGGATTTGAATTAATTGCCACTTGGCTCTAAACCCAGAGACCTAAATTGGCAGCTCTACCCCAGACCCTGGGTATATACCTCCAGCATTGCAGATTTCGTGTCATATTATGGGTCCCAAAAGTTGTCGCTGGCCATATCTTTCACGGTAAATCAGTGAAAGGTGTGATTCTGGTTTATGAACTTCTACTCTACGTGGCTAAAGGCTGTATTCAGGGAATATGGCCTGACAGGAAGTAAACATATGTCAACCATCAAGCCCAAACAAACACTATAGAAATTCTATATGATCTGCAAGGGGACAACGTAATGTGTCCATACGGTGCTGGCTAGTATCTGGGTGGCGCCTCTCTTACCTCAGCTCAGGGCCGGTTGTGTGTCTCTCTCTCTCCGCTGCCAGCAGCAGCAGGCAGGCAGTCTCAGCTTCAGGCGTGCGCCTGTGGTGGTGGAGGTGAGTGGGCTGTGGGGTAGGATGTCGGTGGGTCGCCTCTTTGCCAGCTGGCTGGCCTGGGTGGCTGGTGGCTGGTGGAGTCAGTGCCGCTCTGTGCCCTCCTGGTGTTCTTCAGCATCCCGCTCTTCGGTGGCGCTGCACAGATGGTTGTCCTCACACACCATGGAAGAGACAGGTGTATGACACTACCCGCCCATCCCTTCTTATTTGATGTAAAGTGCTGCGGTGGAGGGAGGGATGGGTGCGTTGGTGGATGGATGAATAGGATGGGTACGAGGGAGGGATGGGAGGTACGTGGATGGATGTATTGGTGGATGAAGGATGGAACTTGAGGCTTGATGGATGGACAGAGGAACGGACAGGACACGTGGATGGATGGATTGGATGATGTATGGACGCATGGATAGATCGAAAGACAGATGGACGAATGGAGAGATAGAAAGATGGATAGGTGGATGAACGGACGGACGATGGATAGATAGAAAGACGGATGGATCCAGGATGAATGGATGGATAGGTGGATGGATAGAAAGATGGATAGGTGAAGGATGGATGGATGGATGGACGGGTAAGTGAATAGATGGATAAATGGATGGATAGGTGGATGGTTGGATGGACAGCTAGGGTATGTGAATGGATGGGATGATGGAGGGATACTTTGGGTACTGTGGTTGGGGGAGTATGGATGTAAATATGATCGGGGTGTGGCAAGAGAAAGAATGGGCAGTTGATTGGACCTGGGCGGGGGTGGATTGATGGATGCTTGGATAAATCGATGGATTGATGGGTGCATGGATGGCAGGATGGGCAACAGGACAGATAGACTGGACACACATCCATTAACCCTATATTGGGAGAGCACGCTTTCATCTTTCAGGCTCAGCCTATCACATACCTGCCAGCACAGAATCCACGAGCACAGAAGGCCTTGCCACATCATTATAAGGGAAGCCTCCTCTTATATATGCCCCTGCTATACCAGTGAAGTGACAGGGGCGCCGCCCATGCCCGTGCCAGCACACCCTGGCCTGGCCGCACGTCCAATCCCGGGGCACCACGGCCTTCCGTGTTGTACCTGTTCAGAGCGTATCTGAATGCACAGTCAATCACTGCTTGAACTACCGTGCTGACAGTAAACACAATATGTGGGAAAAGGGCCAAGGGCGGAGAGCGGAGGCCGGGCCACGGGGAAGTGTTCAGACAAGTGCTTTCCGATCGCCTTGGCATCACTCATGGCATCAGTGCCCCCTCCGTGGCGGGGTCAGAGAGTTAGTGAACGGGTGTGTGAGAGTGGACGGGTGAGGTGCTCTTCACAGTACCACCAGTGCTGCCATGATGTGCTTTCTTACATACATCAGATGTCAGTCAGTGCTGTCATATAACATATAATGCCATCATGTGCCCCAGCCCAGGTAAATACATCGTCAGAAGACACTCCCATCACATGCACGGCTACTCACAGCATTTTCAAGTGAGTGCCATCATATGCCAAGTTTCTCCCGCAAGAAGTCGTATTTTCACATCATACGCCTCAGTGCCCTGACTGTTTACCATGCAGTGCTAGCACACATCAGGAATTGTCAGGCAAAAGCGTAGGTACTCCCATCGTTAGCTAGGACACTCATGATATGGCCAGGTGCTCAGGTCAAAGGGCAAGCATTCCTAGCATATACCATGCATCGCCATCATGCTGGCATGTTCGAGCATGCCATGTCAGATTGTGCCCCATTTGGCAAGTAATATGTGATACACACAGGTGCTTACATCATTCACTCAGCATTTATTTCCACCACGTGCCCAAGTGCACCATTAGACACGGCTTGCCATCATGTTCCCAGCCACTCACACCATATGCCAAAAATGCCTGGACACACACATCACTTACACAGTGTGTGCCATGCTATGCCTTGTGCACATGCCGCATGAAAGGCTCTGCTGTCAAATGCACAGGTATTATCGCCATTCAACATGTTTCTGCCATGTGTCACAAATGGGAGCGCATTGCCAGCAAAATCGTATTTATTTCATTCTATTTCAAATGTTTCTTTAGCGCGAACATGGCTCATGAGAACATCACAGCATTTTACAAAACACAAATACAATTTAGTACAACAAAATGACAAAACAGCAAATCCATCAATGCATTTCGTGTGGGAAAAGGGTGGAGAGCGGAGGCCGGGGCCACGGGGAAGTGTTCGGACAAGTGCTTTCCGATCGCCTCGGCATCACATGGATCATGGCATCTGTGCCCCCTCCGTGGCGGGGTTAGAGAGTTAGTGAACGGGTGTGTGAGGTGCCCTTCATGGTACCACAGGTGAGGAAGTGGAACAGATCCCTGATTAACGCCTTCATAGAAAATACGTCTCCCGAGTCCCCCGCCACCCCAGTCCCGACCCCCCTCGGCCGTCCCAGGCTCTTGGGTCCTTCCTTACCGGGGTCAGTCTGCTGCTGCTGCTGCTGGGGGCCAGGCCCAGGCTCAGGGCAGGCTGCTGGCGGTGGGTGCCGCGGCCACTACTCTAGTAGTGCTGCTGCCTGCTGGGCTGCAGGGCTGGCAGTGGCTGCCTGCAGACAGTGTCTTCGTGAGTCGACGACGGTCAGTTTTGGGCAATGGCTGGGCACTGGGCTGGCTGCTGGCTGACTCTCTGCTGCCTCCTCGACTCGTGGCCAAAAAATAATGCCAGGGTCAGGACTCAGGAGGAGGAGGCCCACTATATCAGAGAGAGTCATCAGTCATCAGTCACCCACGTGTTCACACTCTCTCCCTCCGGCTCCAAGACTGTGGCGGCACGGAGTCTGTCTCATCGCCGTCCCAGCCCCCACACAGCACAAGTTGCTTTCAACTTTGCAGGGCAACGAATTGATACTTCCTGAAAGTTGAAGGTAACTTGCTTGTGTGAACTTGGGCAGCCCCGCCCCCGGCAGCCAGGCCCCAGCCCTGCAGGCAGAGGAACCGGAGGGAGGGAGCGAGCAGCCCAGCCAACCTCTTGCTGTGTGTGCTGCAGTAGTCTGCAGACCGCCTGCCCCCCCGCCAGTCTTTGTGTATTGAGTTCAACTTCTCAGGGGGGTGGTGGGACGCTTGCACAGTGCCGCCGCGGCCTGGCCCTCTCATATGCATGATGCATCATGCACTATGATTATGATGCATGCATCATTGCAAATCATCAAAGCAAGGTAACAACGTGTTACCTTGCTTTGATGAATATGCTCGCCCTGAGTCGCCTCGCTCCACCCACCTCCAGGTCAGTAGGACCGGCAGCTCCAGAGAGTGAGAGCGTGCATGAGACTGACAGCGTGTCAGTTTTCTTTGTTTCCATTCCTTTTCGGGCCCGGCACCCGAAGCGAGCTGGCTGCTCAGTCAGGCTGCGCACTAGTCTGTGATCTAAAGCTTGGGCCGCGCAGAGCCGACGTGAAACACGATTAAAAAAAACACAATTAGAAAAAAAACGGCCCACCTCAGGAAAAAACTGGCCCCCAAGGTCCCAAAGGTCATCGGCCAGTGGCCGATCGACCGATAGGGCCAGTCCAGCCCTGGTAATATATCAATTGTCGATGTGAACATGACATGGGGCATGTAGTGTGACAGTGGCCTGAGGAATTATTGTGGGGTAATACAAATATGGCAAAGGACAATGTTCTGGGGGTAATGTGAAAGTCATATGGAACAAAATTCTTGTGTACTGTGAAAGTGCCATGGAGGAATGTTTTAGGGCCAATGTGAAAGTGGCGAGGATATGACGCAAACAGGTAACTTTAAAAAGTAGGTTACAGCATACAGCAGCCATTTTTTTTAGTAGCATTTGCCACTTAAATCGTAAACACAGGGACACAGGATGCAAATAAATCAGGAGTTGTCACTGAACTGGTTAAGGTGCCTCAATACTTTGGTATTACCCAAATTGTTCGAACACAAGTGTTCGAATGACCTTATTGACCGAAGGTCAATGGTCTGAATTGACCTTTGCACAATTGACTAATGATTAATGGGGTGTTGCAGGGGGTTTCCCCCGCATATATGTAGCAATTGACCTTCACAATTCGGTCAATTGTGCAAAGGTCAATTGTGATTCGAACAATTGTAGTTGAACAATTCGTATACAACCAATACTTTTCTATTGCTATTTGAAAAGTTACTTTTTGCTTAAGACCCCACCAATTCAATTTAAAGAGAGATGGAAGAGGCCTATTAAACAACATAAGTTCAATGTGAAAGGTGGGCAGAATGTTAACAATATAAAAATGATTTAACCACAATCCACTGGATTCATAATGGAAGGTACTATAATTAAAAATCGAGATATATTTAGAAATACACAAAAAATGATTATTAATGTTTAGAGAATGTTTATACCTGGATACCTTGTGCTCGAAAAAATAATTTGCAGTGGTTTGCACGCATTTTCTTTGCGTGGTTTGGTGGTCAGTCGACATGTGTTTTGACCTCTCAGGGTCTTTATCAAGGCTGAGTTACATATTGTGATACATGGTGACAGTGATTTTTCATATTATTTGTGAATACAGTTAGAGGCATAAAGACATGGTGTTCCTTTTAAGTTATATACAAACATATCGTTATTACACATAGTAATTGAGAACATTGGAGGAGGAAGAGGGAAGGAAAAGAACAAGGTTTATTGTTAGTGAAGTGTTATTGCTCTTAGGTCATTGTGTGTATCAGGAGAGCCTTACAGGAGGGCTTGTGAGTGTCTGTGGCCTGTCTTGGAGGCCTTACCTATGTTGTGGATATTCGTTGCCTGCTGGCTGTACTTTGTTGGCCGCCAGTTTTCACCATTTGTTCCCATTGTCTAGGTCCATTTAGTGGACTGGTGGATGGTTTATGGAGTGCACCCAGTGAGTATTAAATAGGGCATGGCTGGGCACATGTGTTGGAGCATGCAAGAACTCCTTGGTGTCTAGGGGTGGCATGCTAATTATCAAGTTGTGCATCCTGGTTGGGACTGTCATGGCATGTGGCCCTATTTAGGGTCGGCTGATGTCCCCATTGTGAGACATTTAACAGTGCATCCCTCAGTTGGGACATGCACGTGCCGAAGTTGCGTGACTAGGTGCATTGAGTGTGCTGGTGAGCATGCACACTGTTGGTATGAACAACAATGTTTGTTGTTGTCATGCAGTCTAGATTGTGTTCAAGGTATACAGTGGGGAAGGTGATTACCATACAAAAAACATCTAACAGAGCTGTGATGTGTGAGAAACCTGAAGCGTTTCTCCTATGCTATTCCCGGGGGTCACTGACTCAGGTGGCCAGGAAGGGCCATCACTCTTGGATCCCAACCGTGGGGGCGGACAAGCAAGGAAGGATCACCTGGGAAAGGGACCCTTGGAGACTGTGAGAGGAACGCCCTTGGGCAAGACATGGTATTCCCCTATTGCAATACATCCTTACCCGACATCCCCTTAGTCATCATGGGATATTATCGCCCAAAATCCATTCACCCACAACAAAACATCTGCCCCCTTCACCTTGACAATAAACCACATGGTTTTTCCATGATCCCAAAGAAAAACTACAACTCCCACAATCCATTCATCCACTATAAAAACCCAAACACTGAAACGAGAAAGACTGCCTAACTGCTGGGCCTGTGAGTACAGGGGAGGCTGCAGTGTGGAGAGGGAGTTCTAACTCCAGGCAACGAAACCACGGGCAGATGGGGGTTACCTGGCAGTGCCCATACCAGAGCTCTTATCCTGGGCAAAACAGGAAATCCCAAGCCTTTGAGAGGCAGGTAGCGAGACTCTGATATCAACAAGTGATGCCCTTGACCTCCTGCAGCTCCCAAGACCCCAGAATGCTCTATGGGGGAGCTGATGAAGTGGGAGCGAAATAAGAAAAGTGCATTCTGGAACATGAAGTCCAAAGACTTTAAAACTTTGCAAATCAAGAGTGGTCCAAGCCCGACTGAGGGAGACCTGTGTGAGAACCTTTAAGGAGGGGTCTGAGCCTGGCAGAGGGAGACACCTGAGAGGACCGAGTAAAAGAGAACAGTGCCTCAAATATTACATTTGAAAGACACCAGCCACAGCTGTGGTATCGTCCTTGGCTGTCAAATCAAGGATACAGACAAAGAAACCAACACAGCCGGTGAGTTGAAGTGAGCAAGTGATGAATAATAGTCATACAGTATAACAGAGTGGTCCGGCATAGCGACAGTGCCCAGTCGAAAGTCTCTGTTGAGCGAGTTCTAATGTGAGCCTAAAGGATATGAACCGTGTTTGGTTTCAAGGCAAGAGAAGCCCAAGGAAAGTGAATCACGTTGAGTTGCAAAGTGAGAGGTCACAGCTCGACTAAGGGAGACCTGTGATGAACTGTGAGTGATTGAGAGGTCCGAGCCCGGCAGAGGGAGACCTGTAGAGAACTTTGAGAAAGTCAAAGTGGTCCTGTGGAGGTCAATAGAAAAAGCCTTGCACATTCGAAAGTCTTTGACATCATAAAAGGTTCGAGCCGGATTGAGAGGGACCGGAAGTATGAGAAGTTAGGGGACGGGAACCCCTGACAAATGTGAATTAAGCTTGGGGGAGGGAATCCCTGAAAGCGCCATGATTGAAAGTTCCGAGCCCGACTGAGGGAGATTTGCGTTGAATCAGGTACTGATAGGTCTGCGCCTGGCTGAGGGAGACCTATGTTAACTTTTTTTTGAACTGTGAAAGAACTTTTGGAATGCAGTAAAAGTGACTTTAACGTGGAAGGCCAAGCGTGCCTCGATCCATGTTTTGAACAGCCTTTATTTTGAGAACCTGAGCCAGAGTGTGTGCTCCTGTCTACATGGGCTGCCTTACTAAGTGGTGTCCGAAGTGGGCAGGAGAGCTAACTCGCCCATCTTGATATTTTATGTTATAACACTGATTTTCGTTTGCATACAACTTTTTCCATGCACCCATTTATTGTAATAGTGTAAGGGTAGGCCATAGGTTTATTTAGTATAGGCCACTTTATTTTGACAGACATGAGTAGGACTGTGTTATTTATTATTTGATGGTAGAGACTACTCCCATTATATCTATAGTGAAAAGTAGGAGTTTTTCCAAACCCTACAAATCTAATAAAGGTTTTGAAATCGTATCTAATGTGTCAGTGTCATACTTGTGATACCATGTCTTCCTTACAGGTGCTAAAGGTGAAGAGTCTGTGAGACCCTGTGGGTCCATAAGCATCTTAGTGGTAGCTTTTAGACAGCCTCTGCTGTATTTCTTACCTGACCAGGTGGCCCAGTCTTTTTCTCTCGGAAGTTGGCTCATACTGGAGTCTGCTTGGGATCGTGGGGCTATATGAGCATGTGCTCCATGTGAGGAGTCGCTCACTACTTATATGGGCATACGTGCAGCTTAGTGCAAGTCATTCTGACTTGCTTTTCTCTGAATGCTGCTCTTCCATTGCGTATGAGTGAGGAGTTGCACACTACTTTTCTGGGCATGCGCATAGGGTGCAAGTCATTCTGACTTGCTTTCATCGGAACGCTGCCCTCTCATTGTGCATGCACGATGCCAGTTCGGCCGTGTTGTGTACACCTTATGGTCCTAAGTGGGATTGTGGGGCTATAAGTGCATGTTCTCTGGGTGTGGAGTCGCACACTGCTTGGTGTTTCGCCCGCTAGTGATAACGAGCAGTGCGCATGTGCAGAGGCCAGATGGGGTCTCTGTGCACACATGCGTACCGTATGTTGGGGATCTGTGGGTATGCAGTAATAAAATCGCAGCAAAAATATTGCCTTTACAAAAAATCGCAGCAAAAATGCTGTGGTTTGACCCGGTAAAGGTGTAGCCCCATTATACCATTTAAGGGGAGCCGGGGTTGCGGGGGTGTCCCCCGCTCCCCTTAAATGGTATAATGGGTCTGGGGCTTGCGGGGGTGTCCCCTGCATCCTTTACATGGATTGCGGTGCCAAAACCACTGCCTTTTTTTCTGCGTTTTTTTGTGTAAACTGCCATTTTAGTCGCAATTTTAACACATGGAACCGATCTGTGTTCCTTACGTTTGTGGAGCTAGGTGCACATGCGCCATCTGCTCAAGTCCAGTGTTCCCTGTGTGCACATGCACACATTGTTGGGGGACTGGGTGGTCCCAGCGGTTGCCTCATTAGGCAGGCGAGAGCTGTGCTGTTAGGAGATGTGTTGATGTATCCATGATGGATAACTCTGGGTCCCTTGTGTGAATTAAAGCTGGGGTCCCAATGTGATGATAGTTCTGTATCATAGTTGTCTCTAGTTGGCTGCTATCCAGGGACTGCCCGGTGGCAGAGGGTGGGGTTCCTGGGTGTGTGGAGTCCTCTGTGTGTAAGGGGGCAGCAGGGTTTGTCATACTAGTACTTGTAAAGACTGGTAGGGGGTGTCTGTACTTCCGCTCTCTATATGGTAGAGGAGAGGCACAGAGGAACTATGGCCGTGAAGTGGCAGCTTTGTTCCTAGCGATGCTCGTCGACGACAGAGCGTTGGCGTCCTGCCAGGAAGAGGCGTGCGGGGCACCTCGGTGACGATAGTTCTGGACCGCAAAGAGATGATGAAGACCTGTGGCCCAGCAAGGGCGTCGAGTCGTCGGCGTCTCTGTGGTTTTTAGGTGGTGGGAAACCCACCCGGGGATGCTCCACGGCGCGTCGACGGTCGGGCCTTCTCCAGCGGGAGACAAGCGGGTGACGATGCAGACAAGAGCGTCCGATGATCAATTGAAGTTCTTAGGCAAACGGGAGCACGGCGGCTCCGGTCGGCGACGGCGGTCGTCGACAGTGGCGGACAACAGTCCGAGTGCTTTTCCTTGGAGTTCCGCAGCAGTCCCCGTATCGGGTCGGCAGCCTGTCGAAGGTCTGTCTACCAGGGAGCTTGGGCAAAGATCAGCTGTGCACGATGGTCCCTCGTAGCTCGGGAAGAGGGCGCCTTACCAGGTCCTCTCTGGGTCAATCCTTGGAAACACAGCAGCTTTCAGATTGCGAGGGAGAGCAACAGCACTCCTTCTCGTCCAGCGGGGCTTCAAGGTCAAGCGTCAGTTACTCCAGTTACTCGTCGTAGTGGACTTCAGCTTCTGAACACGATTCCTAGCAGTGAGAGGTCCCCAGATATACTGTTGATCTCCCATTCATTCCGCTGGGTCACACTCAAGCATCCAATCACGACTAAGGGCATTTATGCAGGCAGGCAGCCAATCAGGCACACGAGGTATTCAGGCCATTCACTTCTCTCCAGACACTCACAACAAGTTATGTGTCTTGGGACAAGTACCGAGCCATTCAACACTCCAAGCTGCATTCATACCGGTTTCGGGCAGGGTTGTCTCAGTCATTGTGTCAACCACCAGATACTAGACACCCACAACACAGAATGCATATTCGTCACACACTCTATTCACCCAGGTCCCACCCACAGGAGGTACCCACAACATACATCACCGGGAAGGCTCCAGCTAGTCTGTCCGGGCCTTCACAACAACACCATATATGGCATTTCCACCCAACAGCCAGTCAGGGGGAAGGGACAGAGTCAGGGCTTCCCAGGACTTTGGGAAAACAAGGTAATGGGTAATAGAAAGCAAGAGGCCACAGGGGCCATCTGGAATCAACTGATCCCAATGGCAGGGCCTGGGTATCCCAAAATGGAGGATACTCCGCGCACCTGTCAACTTCAGCATGGAGCTGCCACCAGCCCATACCCTGCTCTGCGGGCCACCCAGAGGTGCCCAAAAACATACACTAGGGGCACAGGGTTGTACCCCCAACCATGGGTGCCATAAGGGTATCCCACGGGTCCGTTCAACAAACCAAAAGAGGGAGAGCTGCACCGCCAGGAGTCCCACATGAACTCCTTCGCGGAAAACACGACAGAACACACAATAAAAAGCAGTAAAGGACAAGGATACGGAGGCCCTGCCCCTCCGATGCATTTCCAGCATCACAGTACTGTATGCTGGCTGCACTGGGGGCGGGTTTGGACCCCCTTGTGGGGGCTAATGATGCATGTATACAATTTTGGTTGCATAATATTATATAGCAATTGTTTATTACAAAAAGACATTAAGTTTGTGGTCTGAATTAAGACCACTGGCAACGCATCTAAAGCAGCAGATGAGTCGTGCTTCCTGCTGCCTTAGTTTTACTTCACGGTTTCCGCCTCTTGTACTGCACACGGCTGTCTGTAATCCTACAAAACGTAATTTCTTCTTATCTCCCAGTTGGTGTGTTGTTTGCCAATAAGTTGCCAATGGCAGTTTTGGGTCTTGAGAGCCTATCCTATTTAGGTGTTCCCTGATGTGTGTGCGGAGCTCTCTGATGGTGCTTCCTATATAGATTTTCACGCAAATACATACAATGGCATAGATCACATATTTTGTTCAGCAAATTAATGTGTTCCTTAATGGTGAATGTGTTGCATTCTTTGAATTTAGCAGTCTTGGTGCTCATAGCATATGCGCACGTAGAATAGGTCCCACATTTAGTGAACCCTGTGAGTCTTGCTTGTGCTAGCCAGTCTGATGGGGGCTGTACATTCTTGGGCATAAAAGACAGGCTAAGTAGTGATCGTGGAGATTGTGCCCTGCTAAATGACATGGATGGGTATGTTTCAAGGTCTTTTTTAAGGTCCTCATCTATGAGCATCAGTAACCAATGTTTTTTGAGAATGTTTTGAAATTTGTAGCGGTGTGAATTAAATCTTTTGACAAATCTTATGTTAATATCATCACGTGTTGTTTTGGTTTTAGTTTTGGGTTCTAGTAATGTTTGTCTTTCCAAGTCACATTTGCTGTCAAGCTTCAACGTTATTGCAGTTCCTTCTTGCCCTGATGAATTCTTCTTTTGGGATGTTCGTGATTTTCTGTGGCAGCTAAAGGCATGTAGGACTGAGTTGACCTCTGACGGTTTCCGGTAAGTTTTTGTGATTAGGTTCTGATTTGATGCTCGGATGGTGAGGTCCAGGAATTCTATTTTGGTGGCGCTGGCATTGCTTGTAAGCTATATGCCAAAGTCGTTGATGTTTAGATGGTTCACAAATACTTCCAGATAGTCCTGTGTGCCCTGCCATATTAGGATGACGTCATCTATATACCGATACCAGTGCTTGGCATTGTTCTTGAATTGAACAGTGGCTAGGGCGTGTGTTTTTTCATATATATGCATAAAGCTATTCACCAGAGCTCGGGCATAGCTAGCTACCATGGCTATTCCCTTCGTTTGGGATAGTATTCGTCATTGACTAAAACGATTGATTAATATGTAGCCATGTTTCATGTCTGTTCAGAGAATATTTGGAAGAAGCTTGTTTCAACAAAGCTTAAAAAAGAATTGAGGATAATATTTCCCTTCCATCTCTGAGGCGGCTATCTTAGAACAGTATTTTGTTTGAACAAAATACACCACTGTCAGCACTGCGGTTTGCTGGATTGGCAACCCAGGTTGCTAATAGTGGTAACACCCTCTCCAGTGTGCCGGATCGGGTGTTACCGTCCCGGGGACCCTTGTTAAACACCCTTGCTTCACTAGGGCCTTTAACTCAGGCCCCAGGATGATAACACCCCATTTGGCCCGCCGTATCGGGTGTTAAAGCTATATCATTGCTTAAATGTGTAGAGTACAGGTGGGGTGAAAAAGAAGAGGAGGATATTTGTCAGTGCCAAAGGTGTCTGAACGATCAAGAGAATACGGATGGAAGAACATTTGGGGACATGAGCAGAAGTGAGAAAGGTTAAGACATAAGTAAGTGGAATGTAAGTGGAGTGACTGTTGTAATAGCCAGATTGAAAGCGATCGCAGAGTCTTAGGAAGTGAGATGGTTGGACACTATATGTTCCAGAGCTTTGGAATAGTGATATAGAAGTCTGACAGGCAGTTGGCTGGATTGTTAGGGACAGCATTTTTTTTAAAACTGGGTAGGACAGTTACCATCTTGTATCGAGCTTGGAAAACCCCAGAAACAAGTGATATATTATAGAGGGGAGACAGAGAAAGTTCAGTTCCTTGACTGTTTGAGTGGCAAACAAGTCAATGGACCACAGCATTGGTTGGAAATCTGAAGGGTGGGCTCCAGTTTGGGGGTGGGGGAGTCTAAAGAGTGTAGGAATTAAGAGCTATATAGGTGCTAAGAAAATGAAGGAGGATTTAAAAAGTGTCTTAAAAGTGTCTTGGTCCGACCATAGGATTATCACCAATTACTTGGCCATTGTGAATCTTTGGCAACCAGCATGCAGTAGTGAACAGTTGAAACTGGATTCAAGTTTTTGTTAAATTAACTGTAAATTCTGTGACTACCGTAAAGAGTTGTAGGGTTGCAAAAAGTGCATAACTATGATTCAGGACTGGTTTCCAAGAAACTCAACCCACTACCCAGATTGTTTGGGGTCCTGCCTGGAACCATCTACCACTGCCCAGAACCTCAGAATCCTTATGGATTCCATATTGAATTTGGAGACCAAAGTGAGTGCAGTACTCAGGGGCTGGTTGTTATAGTCACCTAGGCTGAAATCTGTTGTTTTAGAATTAAGAAGAAGAGCCAAGAAGCTTTATTGAACTGCATATATTATCATAGCCGTGGAAGGATCGCTCAGTTTTGTACTTTTTGCTTCTTGTATTCCCTTATTAATGGTTATGAATAATATCTTTGCCTTTTTAAGATGGGAATCCAGCAACCGTATATAACTTGATATTCAAGTCAATTGTGCCTTGTGACTCCCCTTATCAGTTTAAAAAAATGACTACACATCTCCCATGCAGGCAGGTCTTCAATTGACATCAATTCACCAAAATGCCAGAGGTAGCAATGTGACAGCATTGCCCTTTCCTTTGAGCCTCACCATGACATCACAGGAGGTGGCATCATATGATCTTTGACCCCCTTGCTTACACCCATTGTAATATTGCATGACCTGTGGTCCTTATGATAACACAGTAAATAACAAGTTACAAGTAAAAAAATATAATTACTATATGTGTAAGATTAATCAAATAAAAAAAGTGAATGTAGCATGCTATGGACTCCCTTTATTGCATACAACATATCAACTAGGATGCTGCCATGAAATGGCATGGATATAGCTGTGATATGCTAAGTATGATAATCCTTATACTCTATGTTCAACCTGCCACCAACCCAGTGCAGCCTTATATGTTCAACCTGCCTGACATGACCAGGAGAACCTTAACTTGCCAATCACACCTTAATGGGCCCAGAAATAGCCTTGAATACCCAGGCAGAGCTTCATATGGCATTGAAAGTTTCATATGCCTGTCTAGAGGCTCACACCCTTCTACAGTGAGCGCCTTACAGCCCTCCATGCCTCTGTGCATTTATAATAAGCCGGGAATGGCCTCATTTTTCACGAACAATCTCCTATGTCGAGGAACAGACCCTCATATCCAAGTATGTATATCATATTCCAGGAGTAGCCGTTCCTGTCAGGGATAATTGCATATACCAAGGGGATGCCTCCTGTGGTCAGCAACAGTCCCTTATTCCCAGGCTGGTCTGATATTACTCGATTTTTTCCTGATATAACCAGATGAAACCTGTCCTGGCACAGCCCCACATGACAAACTGTAAACTTGTGTGCCCAGTGTGACTGCCAAGGGGTGGTGGGGGGGTTGTGAGCCCACCCTATCCCAACATGGTAAGCCTGTGTGAATGCTTTGGTGTGGGTTATGTGATGAATCCTGTGGAGTCCTCACATAAACCCTATCTAAAGTCTCCTCCCAGGTGGCCAGGGAAAGGCAGCTGCTTCCTGATCCTGACCCCGGGGTGGTATTAGCTGGGAGGATCCCCCGGGAGGAGAAGGTTCCCCAGGGGAATACGAGGACTCTGTGGTGTGGGACGCAGTATTTGTCTTCCTTAAAGAAGGAACTATCAGTGGTACCAGAATATTTAATAGCTTGCTGTCAGAAAGAGCTCTTTATTCCCCAAGCTAACTATCTGAATGTGGGTGAAAACAATCAAAACCAGTTATGCAACGGGAGTAAGAAATTCCCTTTTAAAGTCACTGACTTCATAGAAACGAAAGCTCCAATGCCCTCCAGGGGAATATTAAATATGAGTTTTTAAATATTGACAATCTAGATTTTGAAAACCATAATATCCCTGTAAAGCCAGTCCCTTAATTAAATCCTTAGTATGCTCCTTTAATATAATTAAGGAAAGAGATGAATTTGGTAATGATATTTCCATGAAAAAAGATAATCTGGACATTGTGGACTTCAAGTCCCGCAATGTCCAAAGTATTGGGATGCAGAAGAGGGCTGCAGAGGCACAAGACTGCAAGTTGCAAGTTGCAGATATTAATGACCCACACCGGAGGGAGACTGGGAGGCATAAAAGGCCCCCTCAGGTGCAGGCGAAAGAGGAGAGTAGTAGCAGGAAGTGGAACAGTTGTGGTACCTTCACTTTGCAGCTGAAGCAGAAGCTGGGGGATAGCAGAGATTCTGTGACCGCTGTCGTGTGGTGAACAGAAGCTGGTCCTGAGAGGGTCTCTGCCTCCAGAGACCTTGATTGCAGAGTTTGCACAGCAGGAAGCATGGAACTTGGAAGCTTTCCCTATGATGACCGAGGCTGCAGAGATCACGTGGCAGGAAGCGTACATTTTGAAAGCTTCCCCCAACGTGACTCATGCTCCAGTGGCAGGCGAGCAACGGAGAGCCTGTGGAGCGTGGGGCGCTCCTTTGCTGACTGGCGTGGACCGCTAGGGACCAGGAGAAGCAGGTTACCGAGTAATGTACAGAGGCAAAAGAGCCAGAGGCAGCAGAGTGAGCGGACACGCATGCCAGACCCGGTGAGTTTATTGTGACCGCAAAGCGCTCTATGATCGCCCGCTGGCCAAGCCTGGGAACTTTTATTAATATCCAAAGAGTGAAGTTGCCAAACAAATATAATTTTGAATACCGAACTGACATAAAGCAGAGAAATAACCAGTTTAAAGATCAAGCTGACTTTAGTAGGAAGAGGTGGCAGAATAAGAACTGGACGATCTGACCAGAAAGGTGTGATTGTATTTATGTGGGCCAAAATAATTACCAGCAACAAGGGTGGGCAATATTACAAACCAATGCAAAAAACAATTGACAAATCCAAAAGTGTATGATAACAAGGAAAATTAGGAAGAACAAACATAGCCAAAGCCAAGAGGGGGCCATTCAGAATCTAAGTGTTTGTTAGTCATATTGCCAGTGTGTGAAAGAGGCTATGAAAGGAACTGT
Organism: Ambystoma mexicanum; assembly: GCF_040938575.1. Classification (NCBI taxonomy): domain Eukaryota; kingdom Metazoa; phylum Chordata; class Amphibia; order Caudata; family Ambystomatidae; genus Ambystoma; species Ambystoma mexicanum. The sequence continues at coordinate 161,983,198 of NC_090936.1, read as the reverse complement.
CTCAAACCCACATTGCCAAAACCAAAGAAGTGTGAGAGTAAAAGAAAATCATTTTCGGCATTTGGTTAATGCGGAAGTGGGGAAACAGGAGTGCCAGGAGGGCTGTCCTTTTGTGAGTAGGTATTCAGAAGGAGTGCAGCATAACCTGCATTGCGTGTGGCAATCACAAGGTTGTAACAAACAGCACCAGGGTGTTTCTTGTGTTCCCAGAATAAGTAGGTAAAATTGATATTGTGAAGCAAAAGATATTGCCAATTTGTTGGGAGAAACCTTTACCACAGAAGTATTTGCTGTAGTTAGTAGTTTCATTTTCATCCTGGCAGTAGAGTACACCAGGATTAAGGATCTTGTAGTTGTATGCCTAGTAGGTGAGTGGACCAGGTGGGGAATAATAAAGTACGAAATGCTACAGAATCATTTAGCATTGTTGAAAAAAGTGGTTTTGTGAATGATTACAAAACTATCCTGACAAAGACTTTTTTTTGTTGACCTGAAGGAACTATGGAAGTGTTCTGGGTTTATGATACAACGGTTCTTTGAACTTTTGATCACAAGTGGAAATAGGAAAAACTTGTGGCACTTTGTGAACTGTTGGTGGAAGTTCAAGTTGAAACAAATAGAACTGTATTCGAACTTTTGTTGCAAGACAGGATTTCCTTATTCCTTTGAACTGTTGATGGAAATCCTGTTTGAATCTAGGAAGGGGAATTCACCCAGCTTATAAAGAGACACAGTTGTCAGGTTGTGAATATAACTGTTATTTCTGTTATATTTGAATTGCCATATGTTACCTTGCTAAGTTGGTGTATGTACAAGTGTGATGGACAGAAACCTTTTGTTAGAGTGTTTCCTTTAGTTTATTTTGATAGGCAGGGAAATACTCATCAGGGTAGGGATAGTGAGGCGTTTATCCAACCTTTTGAGATAGTAAAATGATATCTTTAGAAAAACCTTCACAAAGTTGTCCGCCTCACATTTCTGATCCCTCATAGTTAGTTGGGTGAGGACAGGAGACCGTGGAGGATGTCCGAGAGACCAGAGGATGCGGGAACAATTGGAGTGCAGAGGCTTTTGTTAAGAATGGTGTCTATCGAGTGTTTGTGTGAGAGAGAGGGGATAATGTGAGTAATAGAGGTAGAGTAGGAGTAGTGGAGTGAAGTAGTAGTAGTGGTGGAGGTAGTAGTTGGGAGTAAAGATAGTAGGCAGTGGCAGTAGCAAGTGAAGGAAATAAGTAGTAGAGTGGTAGTCGGTAGTAGAGGGGTGAGAAGGGCACCATGTCCCTGAGGATCTGAATAGGGGATAGCGAGAGGGTGAGCAGGGAACCAAATCTCTGAGTGTCTGGGAGAATTAAAAGTAGTAAAGGGATAATGCTTGTAGCGGATAAGGAACAGTAGTAGAGGGAGAGTGGGAAGTGTGACAGTGAGCCGGAGAGAGGAGTAGCTATTGGCATAGAGTGAAACAGATATTATATGTAAAGGAATGGTAAGAACAGGAGTAGAAAAAGAAGTAAGATGGAAGGGTGGAGGTGGAAAGGCAGAGTGAGAGATTATAGGGACAATGATGTGGTGGGAGGAGAACAGCTTAAGAGACCAGGATAGCGAAGGGTCAGGTAAGTCAGGTAGGAGAGGATGTGAAAGGAGTGAATGTGACCCTGGGTGAAAAAAGGCACTGTTCATTACTCCCAGAGACTACTAAGTGGGGATAGGAGAGGGAAAGTTGGAAGATCCCTAGGGAGTCAGACAACCAGTGAATCAGGGAAGTATGTGGAGCCCAGGTAGTGAAAGACAGACAGAGATTACCGATCCTAGTGCTACAAAGATTCCCGATAAGGACGTCTGGGTTAGGGAGGTGGGGACAAGGCCAGGGAAGACTAGAGAGAGAGGGCCAGAGCTAGTGCCAAATATCCCAAGCCCTACTAGGCACAACTATCTTTGCCACAAGAAATATGGTTATCCCATCTATAAAGAATTGTAATAAACACCCTTGAACTTGCTATCAGAGTCAGCATGGTTCTTTGTGGCGGGCCACCATGTGACACCAGCTATAGCGTAATGTGCCCAAGAATATCATCCTTTGTCCAGATTCAGCTATTGTTTGCAGGAAACCAATTAATATGCCAAGAAACAGATGCATATCACACCCATACCACAGGGAACAAACATATAGTCCCTGGGACAGCCCCTATACCGAGCTACAATGTCATGTACCCAGCTATAGCCTCGTATACTGAGTGAAATCTCATATGCCAAGCCACATTCTCAAGTGCACAGATAGATCCTTACATGCCTTAACAAAACCTAACATGGCCATATATCACATCATGTGAAATCTGAATGCCTATTATTATAATTATTATAGAGGAGCCATGCCATCAGGTTGAGAGGCTGGGTCGTGGTGGAGAATGTCCCCATTGTCCCTGGACACTAGCTCATGCTGAGGATGACGTCTCAACAGGGCCTCGGAGGAGAGGTCGAGGAGGCTGAGGTACCAGAATTGTCTCAGCCAAGCAGGGGCTACTAAGATCAGTCTGCACCACTAGTTGTCTAAAACACTTTACACGCGTGCTACCAGTGGAATCGGTGTAAAGGCATAGAGGAACTTCCCCTCCCATGGGAAAGTGAAGGCATCCCCCAAGCTCCCTGGATGTGGGAATCTGCTGGCGAAAGCTCTGCATCTCCTGGTCTCGTAGGTTGCAAACAGGTCTATTTCTGGTGTTCCTCTACAGTGGAAAATCTGACAGAAGCTGCGCCCCCTGCAACTTCCACTCGCGATAAGACTGGAGTGCAGTGCTGAGGGAATCTGCCATGGTGTTCTGAAACCTTGGAAGGTGAAAATGGAATGATGATCATCTGTTGTTGTAATGCCCAAGGCCACAGGGTTTGTGCTTCCACTGATAGAGAGGGAGATCTTGTTCCTCATTGCTTGCGTATACAGAACATTGTGGTGGTGTTGTTCATAATGATCTGCACTACCTGACCGCTGAACCGTGGGAGGAATGATTTAAGAGCCCAACAGATGGCACGCAGCTCTACGAGACTAATATGTAGCACTTTCTTCTCCTCTGCCCAGAGACCCTTGGCATGCAGGTCATCTGAATGTGCCCCCCCAGGCCTCTAGAGAAGCGTTTGTCATGATGGTGATCTGGTGAGGGGGTAGTCGAAAGGGGGCACCCTAAACCAGGTGAGCTTGAGTTGACGACCAGTGTAATGCCCCCCTGAAAGGTGGTGTTACCGTGATTGTGTCATCCCATGAGCCCAACACCTGCATCCAACGTGTATCGAGGAACTCCTGAAGGGGTCACATGTGGAGCCAGTAGTGTTCTAGCAGGAGGACATAATTCCCAGCAGGTACTGAGGAAAGCCGGTGCACGTTGGCGAGGAGGGCTCAGACTCTTTCTTCGGATGGAGTAGCCATGCAAGAGAGTGTGTTCCAGTCGGCTCCTAAGTAAAAGAGCTTGTTGGGCTGGTACAAGATAAGATTTCGGATAGTTGATTGAGAAGCCTAGGGATTGCAAGCATTGAATGGTTTGTGCAGTGCTGTGTGCCGCTGCAGTGTAGGATGCTGACCTTACTAGCCAATCATCTAGTTACGGGTAGACATGGGTGCTGGCCACAGGTGAGCCACCGTAGGGGCTCGGCATTTAGTAAATGCTTGTGGGGCTGACCTAGGGATGAAGGGTGGGGCTTTGAACTGATAGTGGTGGCCTGCCGGTCTCTTGTTGATTCATCTCCAACAGTTTGTTTTTGACAACCTTATTTTGAAAAAACTCATCGAAATATATAGGTATCACAGTTATACGTCACCTATTTATGTAGTACTCATGGGTATCAAGGTGCAAAAGTATTGGTGAGCTATGGGTGGATTTTACGACTGGAAATTATTGTAACTTAATATTTTACATGGTTAGGGTTTATGAATTTATAAGGGGTATTTTAAGGGGTACTTTAAATGAATTGGATTTTCATAGTATCTGTACTTTTCTATTTTTTTATATATTTTATATCTTTCTTTTTGATGACTGTTTGTATTTATTATCTAGATGCAGCAATGTTGATGATGACATTGTGTATAAAGTCATTTATATGACAATATATATGCAAATACTTTTTTTTTCAAATAAAAAGATATGAGGGATGGGGTAAGTGGGTATAACAGGTGGGGGGTCAGTACGGTTTATAATATGGGGAGGTGTTGGCCCCCCTACCCCAAATATACAAAAATAAAATGTGATGACTTTTGTTGAAATCACTTCATTGAAGTACATTTTCTTTTTAAACTCATCTTCGACTCCTCTCTCTCCCTCTGCACGCACATCACGGACCATGCCAATAAGCCCCACTTTCAACTTCACCTCCTCATAGGCATTCTACCCTTCCTCAGCTTTCTCCAGAAACTCAATGTCTCCAGAGCTCTGGTTCTCTCTAGGCTGGACTACTGCAAAAGCCTCTTCCTCAATCTGCCTCTTTCCTCACTTCACCCCCTTCAACTAATCTACAATAGGGCTGCAAGACTTATCCTTGGCCTCAAGCCCAGGGACTGCATCTCTCTAGCCCTAAAATCTCTCCATTGGCTCCCTGTGACTGCAAGGATCAAGACCCTCAGCATCACCCACAATGCTTTCTGGGGCCTGGGACCCAGCTACATCCAACTCTCTCTCCCTAAATACCTCTCTTCTAGAGCCCTTCGGTCCTCTAGCTCCATTTCTATGCAGATCAGATATTTCTCCAAGCAGAGAGTGGGGGTAGATCTCTCTCTTTGGCAGGTGCCTCCCTCTGGAATGGCCTCCCTGTCCCTCTCAGACTTGAGCTGGATCTCCTTAAATTCCAGAAACTTCTCAAGACCCTGCTTTTCTCTACTTCCTTCCCTCTTGCTCTCACTTGCTAATGGCCCCATCTCCCGCTGCGACTGGCGGCCTGATACCTTATTCCCTGGTTGCTCATCCCTCCTGAGTCTGGTCCTTGCACTTAGATGGTGGTCCTCGCAACCAGCAATCCCTGGCAATTACCCCCGGACTCCCCTCAGCACTTGCCTAGCCCTTGGGCAGTTCCCCCTTCCCACCCCTGCATTGTATGTCCTCCTGCACCGCCTCTCCTGACCTTCAGTTCCCCCCAATCTCTCCCTTCACTTTTTGTTAAAGCACTTTCATGATCCGAATGCCACAACCCCTAGTAGGACTGTTATTGTTACTTATCTCCTGTGCCGCGCCTTTTTTGTCTTGTGGTGCCAGGAAACACCATTTGCTGTATTGGCGCCTTATAAATATTCAATAAATAAAATAAATAAATGTCGATATAGGGACATAGAACCGGCCTACCACGACAAAACGCAGGTAGCAGCAGTGCTTTAGGAGAATAGGGATATGAAAGTAAGCGTCCTCTAAGTCTAGAGACACTAGGACATCCCCTTGCTGTAGTTGTGCTAAAGCCTGTTGCAGAGTAACCATCATGAAGGTCTGAGCCTTTAGAAACGTGTTCAGCACACAAATGTCTAATATGAGCCTCCAACCCCCTGATTTCTATCTTGCCGGGAAATATCTGGAGTAGACTCTGTTCCCTTGTTGTGGGCCAGGAGCCTTTCTATGGCTCCTTTCAACAGCAAAGACTGGAGCTCCTGTTGTTGCTGATGATTGTGCTTCTCTGCCATTTTCATATCAGGAATGGTAGGTGGGTTCTTGATGAACTCCAGCGTATGGCCCTGCTGGATGAGGAATAGCATCCATTTGTCGGTGGTGATGTTTTTCCACAACCGAGGAAATATGGCAGCCTTCCTTCCACTAGGGTGTAAAAGTTGGAGGGCGTGATCTCGAGGGTCAGTGCTGTTTAGCCGATTGGCCCCTGGCTTGCGAGGAGCCATGTCAGTGTTGGTTACTGCAATACGATTAAGACTTGTTTCTGCAGGGGTCAGAAGTGGTATATGATGGGTCTTGTGGGAAAGCAACTGATAAGAGGCCCTGTAGTCCTGTGTAGTTCTGGAAAAACAGGATTTCCCTGAGCAAAATGACTGGCACCTCTGTTGCAATGTGCCTAGGGAGCCGGCCGTGTGCATGTCAGATTTTATGGTCTGCAGTGTCTCGTCGACCTTCTTGCCGAATAAATCAATGTCGTTGACAGGCATGTTGACCACCTTCGTCTGGACTTCTGGCTGGAAATTGGTGGCCTTGAGCAGTCTTGCCTATGAAGAACAGTGCCATTACTCAGTTGCCTAAAGCCGGTGTCGGCTAAGTTGATGGAGGCTGAAATGGCGTTTTCAGACGCTGCTTCCCCGTTGTGAAGGATTCCAAATGATTCCTGCTTTCTATTGTCAGGCAGTAGCTTGAGGACGGGGCCCAACTACTTGAACCACAGTTCCCAGTCATACCTTGATAAGATAGTCATGGCATTAGTTGCCTTGGTGGTGGTGCCAGCTGTTGTGATGACCCTTTTCCAAAGGCATCTATTTATTTATTTATTTTTATATTTATTAATCGCACACAACCCGAAAGGCACCAAGGCGCTAGTTACCATAAGGACGGAGGGTGTGAGTGGGGGTGGGGAGGGGAAGAGAAGGGGAAGAGCTCTTATCAAGGTAGTCCTGAAGGAGTCGATTGTTAATTAAAGAGAATAGTTTTTAATTGTTTCCTGAATGGGCAGTAGGAGGGTTCAGTGCGTAGGTGTAGAGTTAGAGCGTTACAGAGACAGGCGGTGGTAGCTGGGAAGCTAGATCCCACTGCTTTGGATCATATGAAGCATGGGATAGTCCGTTTGTGGCTATGGATTGATCTACTTGATCTTGTAGAGGTGTTTCTGGCAATCCTTTGTGAGAGATATGGTGGAGCAGAGTTGGAGAGACAGCACTGAGTGATAGAGAGAATCTTGAAGTTGATTTGTTCTCTCACTGCAAGCCAGTGTGCTGATTTTCTGTTGGCTGAGATATGCTCGTGTTTTTCTAGGTTCAGGGTGGCTTGAATAACATTGTTCTAGATAGTTTGGAGCTTGTTAAGGTTGTGAGCCGAAGTTCTGGCGAGAAGAGCGCTCTGTTTTCCTACTTTATCCGGTGGACAGGAGCAGGAACAGGAAGGGTTGGTCAGACACTTGCATGCTGCTGCAGACACCAGAGAATCTGGAGTTGGTTGTGTTGTCAGGCAAGTGGGTGCAGGTTATGGGGCTCCCTACTTTTTATCGAACCTTTCCTTCTTGGGGGGTGCCTGTGAGGGATTGGCAATGGTTATTAAATCGTCATCCCAGATATCGTCCAGCAGGTGTATGGCTAAAACAGATTCCCTGTGCTGCGCTCATCTTTAGTAGAGTTAGCTGTCCTTCCTTTGTTCCTCCGGTGTCAAACCAAAAATGTCGCCCTAGCCATTAAAGCATGAAAAGAACCAATTTCGTCCGGTGGGGAATCTCTGGTGGGCACATTCTCTGGCTCACCGTCCACTGGGACGATGTCATCAAATTCACCTGAAGCATCTGTTGTGTGGATGGAGACTTGGTTGTCAGGGCGTGAGGAGGAGCCACAGACCCTTGGGTTGCCTATTTGCGGCCCTTGGGTTCCCTGATATTGTGGCACCGAAGGATTTGGCAACCTGTGGTGTAGTTCTGCAACAAGAGCCATTAGGGTGTCTAAAATGTCTAAAAAAATGTCTCTAGAGGTTGATGGATGCAGAATTTCACCTGGTACTGGAATACCTTGATGCAAAAACCCCTGAGCAGGAGTTGGCTTTGGACGAGGTATGTCCACCTGAGCGCTGGCTGGATGGCACTAACTCCAACTCTTCATCTGAGGAAACATGTAAGGGGTCTGTCAACTCCAACAATGATTGAGGGGTGCCCTCCAGGTTGTCAGAAGGTCCATGGGCTCTTCCCAAGTTGATCCCAAGAGCCAGAGGGCGAACAAGCCTGGAAAGTGCTGTGAAAGCTAACGGCTGCAGGCCGTACGTGTCAATGGTGGAGGTGGAACAGATGGGACGGGCTGTTTGGTAATAGTTGTCGATGATGTTATGTCTTAGTTGTGATTGATTGGGTCCTGGTCATCCATGATGGCTTTGATGATGGTCTAGTCATCTGCGCTGATGGTGACATGCTGCTTTAGACTAGGATGAAGATGAAGACCACCTTACCTGAGTGCAAGATGTGTGTGGTCTTGGAGATTTTTCAGTCGGCTTTGACAGCGTTGTCATAGCTTCTGACAAAAAACCCTTGGTTGATGTTGCATGAGTCTTCTTCCCGCTTCGTGAAGCCTCCTCATGCAATCTGGAGCACTTACTAGAGGTAGTTTGCTGGGTCATTCTGCCTTGCCTGAATGAGGCATGACTCCATATGGAAGCTGAGTCAGCCGCCCCCCCCCCGGCCTCGTCAAGCTGCGTCAACAGCCGCCAGTGATGGTCTCTCAGTGTTTTATTGGAAAATGACCGGCAGTTTTTGCATTCCTGGATGACATGTTGTGGATGGAGGCAGTATAGAAAGTTGCCATGGAGATCTTCCACAAACATGTTCTTGTGGCTGCATGGAGTGCATGCTTGAAGAGACTCTTCTTTCTGGCTTCAGTTATGGCTGTAGGCCTAAAATGTTGAAGAGTCATGCACACGGGAAGCCGTTGGCAGGAATATCCGGAGACCAGGAGAGACAAACCAACTGTCTTCGGGGTCGCGGATGCTTGGTGTCTTCCGAGATTGAATTTGATGTATTTAAAGATATGAACATGTCAAATATGTAGAGAGACATTTTCTGAGGACTCCCAACATGAAACCTGCGGTTTCAAATCTAAAGATGGTCTCCACTGGTGGAACTAAGGGAGTCTTTCCTATTGGTTGCGGGCAGTATGACCCAAAATGACTATACTAGAGGAGTCCCAACCTGATGACTGGGAATATTCACAGGATGTGAATCTATGAAAGATCCAATGCTGGAGAAATGTAGCTTTAGTTGAAGCCTTTAAAAAGGGCATATTGGAAGAAAGACATGCCGGCATGGCATCTTGATTGGCATACTTGTGGTTTAGAGTCAGCTTTGTACATTTTAACAGCTATTCATAGTTCAAAATTATTTTAATTTTTGTTTGTAAACTTATTGGTGTGAGACAAGTAAAAACATCTTTCAGAAATGTAAACCTATGTTTAATTAAGCGGGAGGAGCATGTTGCATGGAAAAATGTACCTCTTCAGTGATGTATCAATGTTGACAGTAGGTTAGAGTGACATTACCAGTTTGGCAATGCTAGCATCAATATCCCACATTATTCTTAGTTTTTTTTGGTTTGGCACAAATACCATGTCCAAACCACCCCTTAGTATTTTGTATCTGGAATATGACTTTGAAACATTGATACTGGGGGAGGATGCTCTCTTGGAGGACCTGACTTCTGGTTATTTAGGGTGGCTTTTTTGGTTAAAACGTTGATTCTGGGGGACTGGAAATCCAACAAGTATTCATCTAGAGTGGTCTGGATTAAGGAATTACATAAAATGTGTAACTTGAGAGAGTGATACTGAGACAGCACCAGAAACGTAAACTTTACAAAGACATTTGAGCCAGGTTCTTAGAACTGGGTATGGTGTAAACATTGATGTTACCATTTTATTTAATAACTTACATTTAGACCTGTTTGAAGGAGTTGGAAAGTGGAGGGTGAAGGGAGTGGGGTTCTAAAAATGGAATATCTGATTCTAATTTATGTTTGATATTAATGTGTTATGTGTAAACCAATAAAGTGTTAATAAAAAAAGGACCACAGCAACCTTTTCAAACTAGCTATATTTAAGAGAAACAACACGTGTGATTAGGAAAAGTAGATTAACATAAATACATTATCAGAAATAATAGTAGATTAGTGTTTTACATCATTATGACAATTTAGAAAACTGTACTTAATGATAATATATGTATGATTTTATGTCTTTAACGATGTCTCTTGCACATGTAATAATATTTACCATATCAGGGTGATTTGTTTGTATAGGCCAGATCCTTTTTTCATTGCACTAATTTATGTTTCATCTGTAATGAATGATATGATTGAATATTGTATGGGTTAAACATATTTTGTGTACATTGTGTGAGGGGTCAGACATGAGAGGCGGACACAAAGTGGTAGTGTTCTCAACATCATACATCTTTATTGAAAGAAAAGGGTTGGATACAAGCCTCTCTGTCCCTATCCTAAAGAGAGTTTCCCTACCTAGTGTGGAAAGCCAGAAGGTGTCTCACCCATTAGTTCCCAGGGATCTGTCATCCAGGTGGCCAGGACATGGCCATCGCTTTGGATCCAGTTCCTGGGGTGGACCAGTGTGGGAGGATCACCTGGGTGAGGGATCTTCGGGGAGTGGGATGCTGCATGGTGAGACACTGTATCTCCTTCCCTGTAACACCTTTACCCCATCCTACCAGGTAGGATAATTAGGAACTCTACACCCCCTTTTTTAACACAAACACTGTCATGAAGACAGCCCGCTATTACAGAAAACAGACTAACACCCGAGCAGTATACCTGACGTGCCCAAATACAATGCTCAGACGAGGTCAGGCAATTACTAACCATCACACACCTGACTTCCATTAAGCTTCCCCACACAGATAAAAGGCAGAGCATGAGAGCACACGCTGAGCGAGGCAAAGCACATGAGGAAACCGCAGTTTTGGGACGGCAGCTGAACGAGAGATGAAAGATGGCAAAACAGAAGGGGATCGCAAGGAGGGAAGTTCCCTTGACCGTTTGACAAGGAACCGTTACTTTCCACAAACCTCAAGAATAGAAAGTGTAAGACCAGGAAAGCAGGCCAAAGAATTGAGCCAATGTAGGGAGAAGTGGGCCCGAGCCCAGCAGAGGGAGACCCAGGGTGAACAATAAAATCACCTGAGAAGTTGTATATGTTGAAATCCTAAGAACAAAGGAACTTTAATGTTCACGTGTTGCATCAGGCCCTCTGAAATAAGAGGCTGAAGAGACTATGGTACAGAAGGCCCTGATTTTGAGGTTTTGAACTGCATCCTCATGCTAGAGAAGTAAAAGCGTGTGCTAAGCTTGAATGTGCCACCTTGTCCCGTGCTGAAAACGTGGGGAAGGGAAGCCAATTGCTTGGATATCCTGACATATCATTTCTTGAACACTTTTCTTTTGCATAATATTGTTTCCCACACTATTTGTATTTAGAAGTAAGGATTGGCAATAGGTTTATAGGTATAGACCCTTTTATTTTGACTGACTCATTTAGGACTGAGTTATTATTATTTGATGGTCGTAGCTTGCTCCCATCTTTAGATTTAGGGTTAGATAAGCATTTTTCAAACCCAATTGAAGTTCAATAAACACCCTTGAACTGCATTTGTGTCTTTCTTACTGTTTGATACGATACCTTCCTTAAATATGGTGTCAGGGAGGGGATGCGACTCAATTGAGACAAATGGTGGAACACTAAAATTCCAGAAGCTACAAAAGCATCCATAGGCTTTGATATCTATAGCAGCAGAGAAGTTACTATCCCTCCAGGGAAAAGAGGAATTATTCCCACAGACCTAGTTCTAATACCCCCTCCTGGGTGTTATATATGATTGGCTCCAAAATCTGGCCTGGCCTAGAAGTTCGGCCTGGATGTCCTATCGGGCGTCATGGATCCCGACTTCTGGTGAGACATAAAGGTTCTCCTACAGAACCATGGCGAAACTCCATTTGAAGTACATCGTGGGGACACATGGAATCCTTGAAAGGGCTCTTTTTCCCTGTTTTATAGAGAGTGAACCAGAGGAAACAGAGAGGTACCTTAGGCTTTGGGGAAGCTGATGAACCATCTCCCACTGAGGCAAAGACGGAAGAAGAACCTACCTTCCTTCCCGATCTTGTCTTCGCCCAGCGAAATGATCCAGCACTTCCAGAGGCTTTCTTGCAGGTGATTTCTGAAGGGGAAGGATTAGAGAAGGGAAATCCCTTTTTCTTCCTAAGACAAGGATTACTGTATGAAAAGGAAACCTCCAGAGAAGGCCTAAGTAAAACTCAGTTAGTAATCCTTAAAACCCATCAGAAGATCATGCTAGAGATTGCACATTCTCATTTGACAGGAGAACACTTAGGCCAAGTTAAGACCCAGGCGCACATCAGTGCGAAGTTTTACTGGCCAGGTATACATGCTGATATAAAGAACTTCATTCAGATAGGTGAAATATGTCAGGAAACCAGTACGCATATTCCCTTGCCTGCCCCTCTGTACCCTCTACCAATAATAGAAGTCCCTTTCTCCCGAATTGGGAAGGATATCATTGGACTGTTGGAATCCTCTAGACTGGGTAACAAATATGTCCTTTTAATCGCTGATTACGCTACTCGATACCCAGAGGCGTTCCCCATGCAGAACAATACAACCCAACACATTTTAAAACATCTATTGCCATATTTTTCCAGGGTTGGTTTCCCCAAGTAAATTCTAATGGATCAGGGATCCAATTTTATGAGCAAACTCATGGGTGAAGTCAAGGACTTTCTCCACATTTCCACCTTAAGAACCTCAGTTTACAACCCCCAAACGGACGGATTGGTAGAAAGATTTAACAAAACACTTAAGACGATCCTAAGGAAGTTGGTAACAAGGACGGGAGAGACTGGGATTGCATGATTCTCTGGGCCCTATTTGCAGTAAGAAAGATCCCTCAGGCGTCCACCGTATTCTCTCCTTTCAAACTACTTTATGGTAGAGAACCAAGAGATGTCCTAGCCATGCTCAGGGAGATCTGGGAGGAAAGAGAAGAGGAAACTTGTTCAAAATCTACTTTATATTCACATGGAAAAAGCCCAAGCACAACAAAAGTGAGAAGAAGGTAAACTTAAGATCTTTTTCAATAGGACAAAAAGGTATTCGTCCTCTTACCTACCTCTGAAAATAAACTTGTCTCAAAGTGGCATGAGCCATATGAAATACTAGAGCAAACAGGGACCTGTAGCTATAAAATAGCCCAACCTGACAGGAAACAGAAGACCCACCTCTTTCACGTGAATCTATTAAAAGAGTGGAAAGAAAATCCTTCGTTAGCCACTGCCTCGATACTGTCTTGTTTGGTACCAGAGGAAATAGATAATTTTGAATTAATTCCTCAAGAGCTATTTAGTCAACAACAACAAGACTTACAAGATTTAGGGGGTCATTACGAGGTTGGAGGTAAAAAACAGTTTTTACCGGCATGGAGCAAATACCGTGTCTGTGTAGTAAAGGGGCTGCTAACAGTGGGCTATTACGAGTATGCGGGCACGAGCAACAGTACCGGCATGCCGCAAAAGTCCCAAAAATGCCCCTTAGTGGCGTCATGGAAAGCGCTGACAAGACTACCGCCTCCGTCTACCCCTAAATAACGTGACCGACATCAATAGAAACGGCATTAGCGGGCACCGCTAATAGTGGTGGCCACTAATAGCGGTGCCCGCTAATAAGAGGAACCGGAAGTAGCGTCATCGCGCCGGAATGGGAAAGGGCACGGCGGCCATCTTGAAAAACACAATCCATTGCCATCCTCACTACACAGGACTTGGAGCCTCATTGCGAGAGCAGAACTATAACATCACCACCAGCATCATTCCGAAACAAGTCAAAAAAGGCGCAGCCAGGCAGCGTAAAGAGTGCTTTACGGAGGACAAGCTAACAATGCTTGCTGAGACACTGGCAGAAAATGCTGAGGTTGTCTTTGCCAACAACCTCAAGCGAGAAGCTTGGTTACAAAAAAAAGACATCTGGCAACTTGTTGCCCAAAATGTTAGTGCTGTCGGCAACACCCCCCGCACAGTTAAGGACGTGCGCAAGAGATGGGACGACCTGCGCCTCAGAGTCCAAAACATAATGTCGGCCAACCGGAGCCAGGACCTGGCTACTGCTGGTGGCCCTAGCTCCCCTATCAAATTAAGCCGGTGGGAGGAAATCTGCGGCAGCACCATTCGCATCGAGGCAATCAAAGGTGTTGGGGAGATGGAACATGGCACCACACCATCGGCAGATGGAGGTGAGTGCCCTAAGAAAACACTGTAATGCATTGTATGATGATAGTACACCAATTCGACCGTACCATGATGCAATGCATGGGCCAATACAGACACATGGACACATCCCTGCCTAGATGCCGTCCTCAGCACTGACACATCCACATGCATGCAGCATGCCAATGCCATACCTGACACACACCCCACAAACATGGAAACGGCATTAGTCACACTGCACACAGTCCACAACAGAAATGCATGTCACACAGCATACACCACCTCAAACATGTGTGACCCTGACGGATGCCTGCATGCTCCACCCATATAGCAAGCAACCTGATTGAGAAAACTCCAATACCCATTCCCCTCTAATGTGTAGAACAGCAATAATACCAATGTATGAATGATGCTTGTAGAACCATCACTGATGCCGTCCCTGTCTCGGTCCCCCACATGCTCAGATCCTGACAGCGAGGCCCTGGACTCAGCCGCACAGGCAACAACACCCCGGAAGAGGGCCAGGGGCTTGGAGGAAGGCAACAGGCCTTCAACATCGAACGGGCAAGGCAAGCCACGACTGGCCCATAAGGGGAAGGCACTAGAGGAGGACACGTCACTGGTGCAGCTAAGGGCCACTACCACAGCTACAATCCCCACACCATCTGTGTCACCTGCACAGGAGACAGTGGCTGATGGGGCCCTCTCAGCTGCGAACAGCTCTGTTGGGGAGGTGGCAGCCACGGCACCCCAGACGGATGAGGATGCTCAGAGCCAAGACCAGGTGTGTGTCCCTGTGGAGGATGACACATAAGACATACCTGACACACCCAGTCCCCAGCATCACCCCAGGTCACACCATTGTACTCCACCTATGACAGCACACTAATCCAGTCTAGAGGGGTGCCAGGTCAAGGGAGCATGACCCCCACAGAGCACCCACATAAATTTGCGAATTTCACATATGCAGCATCCACCTCCACTGGTGTCCGGGATGGGGTGCAGCAAATGGAGCATACTGTGCAGCGCCATGAGGAGCTGACAGCTCTAGTCAGGCAGTTTGTGTCTGACGGTGCCCAGGCAAGGCAGGAGGGGTGGGACAACACTGCGTCCCTGAGACAGGCAATTGAGGCCAGTACCACGCGCATCTGCAAGGAGGTGTCTGCTCTGAGGCAGGTCCTATGCCGCATAACGGATGCAATGGAGGCAGAGCGTCCTGCACCGAGACAGGAGAAAGCGGGAACAGCTTCATCATGTAGCTCAACTCAGACCAGCCCCCTTTGTAGGTCTGCACACACCTTGCAGCGATCGGACATGCTGCAACCAGGTGCAGGAAGTGGACAGAAGTAGATGGGGCAGCCTGATAAAGGCAATTGACGCAGTAAACTGCTGCATTAGCTTGGACACCATGTGTGGGGGAGTTGTGGGGGGAGAGGGGGAGGGGGAGAGGGTTTGTGGGGGAGTTATGGGGGAGGCAGAGGGGGAGAGGGTGCGTGGGGGAGTTGTGGGGGGAAAGGGAGGGGGAAGGGGGAGGGGTAGATGGTGTGTGGAGGGGTTGTGGGGGTAGGGGGAAGGGGAGAGGGTGTGTGGAGGTGTTGTGGAGGGAGGAGAGGGTGTGTTTGAGGTGGAGGGTATGAACACTTTCTACAATTTAACAGTTTAATACACCCGTTGTGTAGCAGAAAAAATACTTGAGTGGACATTCCTCATTGCATATGTGTCATTATTGGTCTACATGTATTGGTGTACATGTACTCACACACCCAGTGCCCTCTGTCCCACTTTAATGGCACCCTCTGTACACTTGTGCATCAAAAATATTGTGCAATCACAGAGTGGCGCACAGCACATCCCTCCTGTGCATCGGCAGCGTGGTGATGTGTGCCCACATCTTCTTCATCCCCTTCTTCATCACCTGGTGGTTGCTGTTAATTGTCTGGGGGCAGGAGCATGTTCCATCGGATACACGTGTTGTGCAGCATGACACATTCCATGATGATCTTGGCCACATTCTCATGGCTGTAGAGGCGTGCCCCACCCGACCGGCTAAGGCAGCGAAAACGTGCCTTCAACAGACCAAAGGCCTGCTCGATGACGACACAGGTACGGGTATGGGAACGATTGTAGTCCTCCTCGTGCCTGTTCTGCAGGTTTCGTACAGGAGTGAGGAGCTACGGCTTCAATGGATAGCCACTGTCACCTGCATGGGAGCAGAATTAGGTATGTGTTAGCCAATTCATGATGGACAGCTGTACTTATCACACATGCCTACATATCTTTGTTGGTCACATGCACATGTCCCTGGTTGTATGCACACATTTTTCCTTGCCTCAATGTTTGCTGTCCCATGGTCTTATGGTGTGGATTGCATCTTCAAGATGATACATGGGGTACACTGCCTTGATGTTGTTCATGCATTGTGGACGCATACAGCTTGGTTTGTGATGTATATGTGATGTGTAGTGTTATGGATGATTTTCTTACTGGCAGCGTTGGCAGTAGTCTCTGAATAATTTTGCATTCAGTGCAGATTATCACCATTGTGACATTCTGCACTACTGTGGTGGTGACCCTGTGACAAGCAGTGGATTCCCTTGGTGGTTTTGTTTTGGGCACTCTCATGGATGCTTGTCCTGTGTGGTGATTTGCTGCAGACATGTACATTGTGAATACTCACAGCATGTTGCTGGATTGTGTTATGGAGGGTGAGGTCCCATGATGGGTGGTGCACGTGTTGTGGGATGTGGGGTGGTTTAAAGTTTGCCATGTTCTTAATTAATGTTGTAAAGATATTTTATCGAAAAACAACAATAAAAATAAAAAATAAAAAATAAATAAAACGTTTGCCATTTTGTGATAGGTGTGCAGCTTACTTCATTGCTATGGGAATTGGTGGTCATTCCTGAAGGTTTTGCATAGACTTCCGACAGGTCAACGCCATCTCCAACTTTGTGCCTATCTTATGCAGCGCATTGACGAATTGATTGATAAACTCGGAAATGCCACCTTCCTATCAACCCTAGACTTAACCAAGGGATACTGGCAGGTCCCAGCATGGACCTGATAAGGAAAAGACAGCTTTCACGATGTCCCCCTGGGACTATTACAGTTCAAAGTCCTCCCTTTTGGCCTAGATGGGGCTGCCACCACTTTCCAATGGCTTATGGACAGGATATTCATCCCTACTCCAATTTCTGTGGGGCTTATATTGACGACATAATCATTTATAGTAATACTTGGGAAGACCATCTTTTCCATCTCTTTACTATTATGAAAGCCCTCAGAGAAGCCGGTTTAACTACCAATCCACCCAAATGTAAGCTGGCTCAATCAGCCGTGAAATACCTCGGCTTCTTTGTAGGGAATGACAGTGTCCAGCCTAAATGAGAAAAAGTGAAAGCCATCATAGATACCCCCATGCCTAAGACCAAGGGAGACCTAAGAGCATTCTTAGGATTAATCAGTTATTACTGTCGGTTTATCCCTAATTTCTCAGACAGAACAGCTAGGTTGACAGACAAATTAAGGAACGCCGAACCCCAGAAGATTCATTGGACTGACGAGGATGATGAATGTTACAACAGCTTAAAACAAACCCTGGGCCAGATCCAGATCCTAAAGGTAGTGGATTTTTCGAAAGAGTTTGTGTTACAAACTGACGCCTCGCTTACAGGGTTAGGAGCAGCTTTGACACAAGTTTGTGATGGATTAGAACACCCTATTCTATTCACGAGTCGAAAATTCTTCCCACGTGGAGAAAACCTACTGCATGTTAGAATTAGAGGCCCTTGCCATCAAATGGGCCATCACCCATCTAAGATACTATCTCCTAGGAAGGACGTTCACACACATCACAGACCATTCTCCATTAGTGTGGATAAGCCAGCAAAAAGACTCTAACCCTCGAGTCATGCAATGGTTCCTAGACCTGCAACCCTACTGTTTCACATTGGAGCACCAAAAAGGTAAAGACCAGGGGAACGCCGATTTCCTTTCTCAGTTTCCCTTTGAAACAAATGTGGCTACATCGCATAGGAGAAGGGCATGTGAGAAACCAGAAGGTGTCTCATCCATTAGTCCCCGGGAATCTGTCATCCAGCTGGCCAGGACACGGCCATCGCTTTTGGATCCAGTTTCTGGGGGTGGACCAGTGCAGAAGGATCACCTGAGTGAGTGGTCTTCGGGGAGTGGGATGCTGGATGGTGAGATGCAGTATCACCTTCCCTGTAACACATTTACCCCATCCTACCAGGTAGGATGTTTAGGAACTCTACTGCCCTTCCCCTTTTACAAAATGAACACATTCACATGGACAGCCTACTATGAGAGAAAACAGACTAACACCCGAGCAGTATACCTGATGCAGCCCAATACAAGGGTCAGGCGGGGTCAGTGTCATGGCCACTGGCCAGGAACCACAGAACCCACAACATAAAGGGTCCAGTTGGTCCCAGTCTTGGTGCCTTTGGCACCAGGCTCATGAATAAGTGTGCATTGCACCCTTTTATTTTGTGCCTGGTGCCTGCCTCCTTTGCAGGGGCCTCCACGTGCATCCAGTTCAGGCGTGGCCTTGAGAAAGAGCTGGGCTACACGTGCAGCATGCTTTAGGAGTGACAGGGTGGGGCCATGAGTCAGAACTAAGGAGCGTGGCCGGAGCCAGGCTATTTAAGCCTGCCCCGCCCGCAGGCAAGCGCTTCGCGTTAATTTGCTTATATCAGCGTAACGCTCACCACCGCCTGAGCGGAACCTTACCTGTTTCCAGCTACAGCAAGCAGAGCATATCCTTACCTGCTTCCAGCCACTGCAGCTTGACATCCTTACCAGTTTCCAGATACCACAAGCAGAGCGCATCCTTACTTGCTTCCAGTCACCGCAGCCTGAGCGCATCCTTACCTGTTTTCAGCTACCGCAGCCTGACCACATCCCTACCTGTTTTCAGTTTACAGCCAGTACCCACGTAGACCCAGGCATTCCTCATCCGCTTGGAGACCGCCGGAAGGCAGCGTTCACGCTGGCATCATTCCATCACGAGCAACCCATCGGAAGACGGGACCTGCAAGACAAGAGATAAATACAGGTTATAATTCGCAAAAGACATTACGTTTAAGGTCGCGCTTTAACAAATCTTCGTGCTACACCTTAGATCACCACTCACCTGTTGTTGGAGCATTGCGAACTCCATTCTCTTCTCATTGGGCCCCGCTTCATGCACCGCAACTATCGCTGGGCCGCATATCACCTTTGGTAGAAAGCGGAAGAAAGACATTATCAGAAGGATACGGACAGTAATCAAGGATCAATACTGAAATACATAAAAGCCAAAAGACACTTACCTTAAAGTGGTTCAGCCACAGCCCGTCTGTGCTGCCACGCACATGGACCAATGAAGGAACTCGGTCCGTGAAAAGCACCCCCGCCAAGAGAAGGAGGATGGAGAGCTCGCCATCATCAACCAGGGACAGTGCCAACAACCAGCGCAGTCCATAGCATACGAGCAGGGGAAGAAGCCTGCCAAGGGGAATCCACTTCCTGGGAGGGCTGCAACCGTGCCCCAACGTCCCCGCAGAGACCAGGTGAGCGTAACAGTCAGGCAATTACTGATCATCACACACACCTGACTTTCCTTAAGCTTCCCCAGACTGATAAAAGGCAGAGCACGAGAGCACACTCTGAGCACGGCAAAGCACACGAGGAAACCGCAGTTTTGGGATGACAGCTGAACGAGAGAGGAAAGACAGCAAAACATAAGGGGATCTCAAGGAGGGAAGTTCCTTTGACCTTTTCAACAAGGAACCGTTCCTTTCCATAAACCTCGAGAATAGAAAGCGTAAGACCAGGAAAGAAGGCTAAAGAATCCTGCATTCTGTGTCGGTGATACCCGGGGCCCTCCTCCGTCAATAATCAAGGCAGGGATAAGGAACACCCACCCATGGTACTGTCCTTGGCTCAACGAACAAAGCAGCATCAATGAAATCAACACAGCCAGTGAGTTGGGGAGACCGATATTCAAGACTGGACTGTGTTGAAGCCAAGGTTGCAAGCAGCAACATTGTATGGCGCGCGCTGGGGTGAGCGCTGGAACTAACACTGTTCAAACGCATGTGATAAGAGATGCAAGTAAAGTTGAACTGTTGATGAGTGATTGAACTTTGAAAGCAAAAGACAATACCTTTGACAGAGTGGTCCGGCACTGTGCGGGAGCTCAATCGAAGGTCTCTGTGAGATATCCAGCTGAGAAGCGGCAAAAGTGAAAGTGAGAAAAGGTTATATCAAGAAGAGAACGAATAATTGTGAATCGAAGTGTCATGCGATGGGTCAAGCAAAATCCCACACACTGTGGAAAGTCTTCGATTTGGATGAAATAGAGAAAGTTTGGAAAGTAGATAAATTTGGTCCGAGCCCGGCAGAGGGAGACCAATTGAAGGTTTTGTGTTAAAGGGGGTCTGAGCCAAGCAGAGGGGGGACCCAGGGTGAACAGTAAAATCACCTCAGAAGTTGCATATGTGAAATCCTAAGAAGAAAGGAACTTTAATGTTTGTCGTGTTGCATCAGGCCCTCTGAAATAAGACACTTTGAATGGCAAAGATACTTTAGCACAGAATGCCCTGATGTTGAGGATTTGAACTGCATCCTTGTGCTAGAGAAGCCAAAGAGTGTGCTAAGCTCAAGTGTGCCGCCTTGTCCTGTGCTGAAAACGTGGGGAAGGGAAGCCAATGGCTTCAATATCCTGACATATCATTTCTTGAGCACTTTTCTTTTGCATAACATTGTTTCCCACACTATTTGTATTTAGAAGTGAGGATTGGCAATAGGTCTATTAGTATAGGCCCTTTTATTTTGACAGACTCGACTAGAACTGTGTTATTATTATTTGATGGTCGTAGCTTGCTCACATCTTCAAATTTAGGATTACATTGGCGTTTTTCAAACCCAATTGAAGTTCAATAAACACCCTTGAACTGTGATCACTTGTGTTTGTCTTACTGTTTGATACCATGCCTTCCTTACATTAGGAAACTAAAACTAAAGATCAGTCTGTGTCTCGTCATCAAAATTAAGTAAACTGTTCTTGTGTCCAAAACCTATCTGACCCTCACAATAGAAATGAAACAATTAAAAAGTGTAAGGAAAATTGTTTCATATCTAGGTTTGGCCAAAAAGTGTTCAAATGTAAAGCAAATAGATAAATCCAACATCAATGGTTTCTTCCAAGAAGGCTTCTATGGATCCAGAGGATGCTTCCATTCCCCTGGATTCTTTCAGAAAGGATAGTGAAAGTGCCTTTTCCAAACAGTGTTCTATTAAAGATATTAGGAATGCCTTTTCCATATAACAACTTCGCAAAGCTGATAAATGTGTCTCTTTTATACAACAAACACTTCAAGGATGGCAAAAAGTGTTTCTTCCACGCAATATCATTTACGGATGGCAACTTTTGAGGATGGCAAAAGTGTGCCTTTTATATAACAACTTCTCAAGGTTGGCAAAATTGTCTCTTTTATACGATAGACGCGTCAAGGATGTCAAAAAAGTGTCTCTGCAACACAATGGGCCTCATTACGACCCAGGCGGTAGAGGGTTAACGGCGCCGGTAGAGCTGCCTGCACCGTTAACCCTCTACCGCCTCATTACGAGGTCTGCTTGCGGGTCCCGCTAAGGACGTCTGGTAAAACAAGTCGTCCTTAGCGGGACCCGCTAACGACCAGGATGCTAACAACGTGCCCGTCAATAACGGGCCCGTGTTTAGCATCCTCCCCATTCCCATTGAGCCCTATGGGGGCTCAAATAGGAATGGGGATGTACCGGTCCGGGTCCCGGGAAAGGGAATTACCGGGCCCTCTAAGGTCAGAATGGTCTGGTAATTCCCTATTCCAGGAACCCGGACTCGGTACCTGGTACCCGGTACCCGGTATGGGGGTAGCCATGCCACTAAAAGCGGCATGGCTACCTCCATACTCATAATGAGGCCCAATATCTTTTAAGGATGGCCAAAGTGTCCATACATGCTTCAATGATTACTTCCTGGTATAACATTGCTTGACGTTTCATGCATGAGGATTTGTGCATGTTCTGTCTTTCTGCTTTACTTAGTCGCTATTCAAAATGAACTTTCAATTGTTTCCATGCCTGTCGGTACACCCTGGGGTCCCACTATCATTGGGCCAACACACCAGTGTTTTCCGACTCTTGGCACACTACTGCAGCAAAGTCCTCACTTGGGAATGGTGTCTCCTGCTTTGCAGACCATCTGTTAGCTTCCCCGCCGGCTCTGCGCTCACTCGCTGGTGAAGCTGCTGTTTTCCGACATGACCGCTCTCTGGGCAACATCGCTGCTGCTGATGGTTCTGTAGTGATTCTTCCCTGGTGCCTGCCACGCTTTCCTGGGTCTCTCTCCACTCCAGTAAGGAAGGCTGACAAGTGGCAGCTTGAAAGCCTCTGCCTTCTGCTGCACTGTTCGTTCCTGTGCATCTGCCCTCACTCGCGGTTCTGCTCCCCGCTTTACCCGCTCTTCTGCTCTGCTCACCAAAGCGGACTTCAAATGGAAAGCCATTTTTAAAAGTTCAGCATATCTGATCTCCACCATAACAGCTAGCCTGCATGTTGGACTTGAGGTTTCTTTCAATCCCTACCTACTCCTTCTTCCTCTTCCTTGTTTCAGTACTTGGGGCATTGTGGGAGTTGTAGTGCATAGGCTGGTTGTCAGGAACAGAAACATCTGAGTAACAAGATGTATATGATTTAATTTGTGTCTTTTATTATGTTAATGTAGTTTATTACTGTGCAATGGTGTGCTCTATTTCATGATAAGAGGGCTTCTTAGAATGCTTCACTGAGCGACTGTAACACACGAACTGTGACATACAAGGGCACTTGTTAAGCTTTAGAGTTAGTGATTGGGGCCACGAATGGGCTTACTTGACCTGAACCCAAGCTAGCAGCCCAAAGAGAAGAAGCCCAGATCTGGAGGCACAAAGTGATGGAAGCATGGAAAATCATGCCATTGATGACACAGAGCAGGCTTAGAGGAATGGACAACTGGAGGTGGGAAGAACAGACCATGGAGGACCCAGCCAGGGGTGAAATGAAAAACAACAACGTGCACCAGAGAAGGGGAGAAGGCGACTGGGGAAAGCAGAGACAGACACTGGCTGAGTCTCAGACAACACAACCCTAACAAATTGCAGGCAGCTACCTGTAGTTGGTGCTCATATTCTGAGTATCCTGATTGGCCGAGACTGAGCCAGAATTCCAACCCGTGGTGTTAATAATTATTATGCATTTAACTATCATACTGTGTAAAAATCGAAGTTGAAGACATTTGTATCACTTCAATACCAGTGACTAGGCAGCAGGCATGTTTTGTCCAAAACAGGTCAAATGCTCCACTGAAGTGGCTGGGTGGTGGGTCCGACTACCTCCTTGGAAAGCTTTATCGTCACTTCAGTGGCTGAGAACATTGGGCAGACCGCAAACCAATAAAGTCCCAGCAAACTCCTTCTTCTTGAGTCCACAGATTAATCAGTTGCGGGGAGACTCTCACTTCCCTTACAAACAATTTTTGCCCGGCACCTCCATCAGTACAAGGCTGAAATCCGAAAAGCAAAAAAAGCCCATTACAACTTCCGAATTCTAAACTGTAAAAACCCCAACAAAGAGCTTAACAAAATCATCACCGAATTCACCAAACCATCATGCACCACCACTGCGTCGACCCCCTCTCAATCGCTGTGCGACTCACTCTCTCTCCACTTTTACACCACAGCTCTCGAAAGAACGAATGCTCTAACCAACAAACTTGTTCTCTTATACCCACCAGGCAACCCACCGTCCATACCAGCCATCCCACCGCCAGCGACCACTAGCCAACCAACGTTCGACTCCTTTAGTCCGATATCAGCTGACCAATTTCTCAAACTCCTCTCTGCCCGCAAACCATCCGGCTCCCCGCTGGAAACTTGCCCGACCACACCCCTTAAAGAAATTTTCGCATCTATCTGCGCAGGAGAACACGCAAGAACCATCATAAATGACTCACTTGCCTCGGGAATTTTTCCCGACGCATTCAAAATGGTTCATGTCAAAACTCTATTAAAAAAACCTTCCCTCAACCCTCTCGAGCCCAAAGACTACCGCCCCTTTACAAACACAAGGTTCCTTGCCAAACTCATCGACCGAACCGCCTACGCCCAACTAAATGCCTTTGTCGAAGCCAACAATCTCCTAGACCCTGCTCAATCAGGTTTCAGAGCCCGACACGGAACTGAAACCACCCTAACCTCAATCTGGGATGCCCTTAAAATCACAGCAGACGCCGTGGGATGCGCTGCATTAATCCTTCTCGACCTATCAGCCGCCTTCGACACAATCATTCACTCAATCCTCCTTGACCGCCTCCACTCCCTAGGAATTTGTGGAACTGTTCTAAAATGGATAGCTTCGTTCCTCAAAGATAGGTACCAAATAACGCTACTCTCCACCTATTCCTCCCAAGCCCGACCAGTCGACACGGGAGTTCCACAAGGAGCATTCCTATCTGCGCTCCTGTTCAATCTCTACTTGATCACCCTCCCACCAATAATTCTCTCACACAACATCCTGTGTTACAACTACGCTGATGACAGTCAACTAATTCTAAAACTCCTGAACTCAAAACCTAACTGCCGACCAGACCTCGCTTCCTGCCTCCTCGACATAGAGCTCTGGATGACCAGAAACCACCTCTTGCTAAACCCCTCCAAAACCGAAATCATGGTATGTGGCAACCCTGAACTTCTTCCACACCCACTACCCTGGCCATCTGCAATGGGCAATTCACCGACTCCCTCTAAGTCAGTAAAAAACCTTGGATGCACCCATCACTCTGACCTAACACTCTAGCGCCAAGTCAACAACGTCTCAAAGTCCTGCCACTACCACCTTAAAACTCTTAGGCGCATCTTTCCATATCTCTCCTTTCCCAACAGACTCGCTGCGGTCCAATCAATTGTTATATCAAGACTGGACTACGCTAACCCACTCTACCTCGGAATCCACGCTTACCAACTGAATAAACTACAAAGAGCACAAAATGCTGCAGCCAAACTGCTACTAGCGCTCGGCCCGAGAGACCACATCTCCCCAGCCCTCAAAACTCTGCACTGGCTTCCGGTGGCCCGAAGGGTGACCTACAAAACCTTATGCATTTCTCACCGAGCACTGCATAAAACCGGACCTCAATATCTTCAAGACAAGCTAAAACCCTATCACCCTCCACATACTCTAAGATCTAGCTCAGCCAGCCTCCTAGTCATACCTAAAACAAACTCAGTCAGGTTAGGCAGATCATCATTCTCAGCCTTGGCCCCCACGCTGTGGAACGCACTCCCACCCCACATCCGCCTAACTGAAGATCTAATGTCTTTCTGCAAATTACTGAAAACGTGGCTCTTCCCCTAAAACCAACCCTGTAGTAAAACTAACTCAAACTGAATAAAAGCATCGCAATGAGACCAACCCAACAAACTACTAGATCTTGAATAACAATAAGACAAATAACCTATGAAAAAGGCGATCAGGCCGACGCCATGCTGGCAGCTAAACTCAGAGGCCAACGGGCAGATAGATGGGTGGCAAGAATTGAGAGTGGGGATGGTAGGGAAAGATCTGACCCGGAAAGCATAGTCGAGGAATTCGCGGGCTTCTATGAGTCACTTTACGGGAAGGAAGGTGAGGTAGAGGGGGACGCACTTGAGGCATACCTCGAGGGGGTCACCTCCCTGTCCTCGGAATCCCGGAAGCATCCGCCCTGGACGCCCCGATAACAGAAGAAGAGGTGCTTAGAGCAATATCTGGGTTGAAGCTGGGTAGGGCCCCAGGGGAGGATGGGTTCATGGCAGGATTCTATAAGGCCTTTTCGGGTCACCTGGCGGGGTTCCTAGCAGGCCTCTTTTCCAACATCATGGTGTCAGGGAGGGCTCCCCCATCCTTTGGTAAAGCATTAATCACGGTAATCCCTAAGGAAGGGAAGGACCCGGCAGACTGCTGGTCCTATAGACCAATTTCTCTCCTGAATGTGGATGCCAAGTTATTCACCAGAATCATTGCTACGAGGCAGGACGGCCACATGCCGGGGCTTTTCCACACCGATCAAGTGGGCTTCATACAGGGGACACAGGGGGTGGACACCCTTAGAAAGACTGTACATCTTATGAGAGAGGCAGCTCCGAAGGGGGATAATCCGGTCCTGGTGGCCATCGACGCGGAGAAGGCGTTTGACCGGTTGGACTGGGGTTTCCTTCATGGAGTAATCAAGAAATTGGGCTTGGGTGAGGGGATCCGGCAGGCTATCAAGGCCCTATATACGACCCCATCAGCCAGAGTCACGGTGAACGGGCGCTTATCACGTATCTTCAGTCTTGAAAGAGGGACTAGGCAGGGTTGCCCCCTCTCCCTGCTTTTGTTCGCCATGACTATGGAGATACTCGCGGAATACCTCAGAGGTTCCCCGAGAGTACGGGGTATCGATGTAGGAGACCATACCTTTAAACTTGGCCTCTATGCAGACGACATCCTGCTACACCTGAGAGAGCCCTCCAGCTCAGTTCCAGCTGCTCTGCAGGTGATTAAACAATTCGGAAGGTTTTCAGGCTTTAGGGTAAATATAGGTAAATCCATGATCTTTCCCTTTGCACCTGACACAGATAGAAATTTAGAGGAACTCACTCTGCTTGGTCTCCAGATCTGCACGGAGGGGATAAAATACCTGGGGATCAACATTGTTAGACCCAACAAGGACCTGAGTCAGGCAAACTTCCCTCCACTCTTCGATAACTTATTCAGGGACATGGAGGGCTGGGGAAGGTGGCAAATATCCTGGATGGGAAGAATCAATGCCATAAAGATGAACCTTCTCCCTAGGGTGCTTTATGTGTTTCAGATGCTTCCACTGGAGGCCCCAGAAAACTACATCATAGAGGCCAAAAAGCGTATACTGAAATTCATATGGCAAGGCCAAAGACCAAGAATAAGCTATGAGACCCTCACCCTCCCCAAAGAAAGAGGGGGGTTGCCCTCCCGGACCTGCAGACTTACCATAGAGCGGCCCAATTAAGGGCACTGGCCCCTCACTCAGGGAGGACCCTAACAAACAATGGGTCTATCTCGAGAACTTCCTCCTGCAACCAGTCACAGTAGGGGAATGGTTATGGGTACCATTAAAAAAGCTCCCAAAAAGAATTAAGGACCACCCAATACTAGGCACAATGTGGAACGCACTAGCAGGAAAGGGTAGTGGAGAAAGGGTGACCACATGGCCCTCCCCACTGAGTCACATCTGGTCCACGCCAGTGTTAGAGGAAATCCCATGCCATGAAGATTACCAGTCCTGGTTTGACGCGGGACTCTGTAGGGTCGGCCAACTGGTGAGAGAGGACACCTTCATAAGCATTCAGGAACTCCAGGAAGCGCTGGGAATTGGTGGGCTCTCCCCCCTCTTATACCTAAGCCTGAAGGGAGTTTTGATGAAACCGAAGCTAAAGCCATGCATACAAAGAAATCTTCCCCCCGTCGAGAAAATCCTAGATACCCATGTAGAAATGAGGGGGCTCATCTACCTCCTCTATGGAGCACTCATGACCCCCTGGAGGGAACAACGAGAAGCCTGAGAAGAAAATGGGAGAGGGACCTGGGCTGTGAAATTGGGGATGGCCTCTGGGGCGACTCTGTAGCAGGGCTTTCAAGACATTGATCTCATGCCAATATAAGACACACACCATCAAACTCCTCCACAGGTGGCAGTATGACCCAATCAGACTCTCCAGGATGTTTCCTGACGTGATCCCTGCGTGTTGGCACGGCTGTGGAGAAACTGCCAATTATTGGCACATGTGGTGGTCATGCAATACAGTTCAAACCTATTGGTCAGAGGTCCTTAGCTGGCTTAGGGGGGCGGGAGAGGGGGTTTATCCACTAGACCCAGTCCTTTTTTTAAAAAAAATAGAGTTTTATTGGCATTTTTAGGTTATTACATCGTGTCTGCCGTTTCAACCATGTACATTTCCGAAAAACATTTTGACAATAACCCTTATCCACCCCCCCTAGCCGATGATAGAGTGTTGATTTCTAGTTTGTCCAACAGGCCCACAAAGATCGTTCACAGACTCGGATTGTCAGATGATCTTGTGCACACATGTCCTGGGCTCGGTTTGTTGGTACCCCATTGGAGGGATCACTTATAGATTGGTTTGTGTCTATGGGGCATCATTCTCATTGTACCCTGGTGACTGAGCATGTCTCCAGGTTTAGATTCTTCCCTTCAGGTCGGGCGTTCGTATTTTTCAAAAAAGGGGAGCCAAAGTTCTTCAATATTGGTCCTAGACTCTTCAAGGACGTGCGTTAGGAACTCCATGTCTTATATGGCCCGAGCCTTAGAGACCCATTTCTTCTCTTCAGGCATATGTGGGTTCTTCGATCTTTGGGCCAAGCAACACCTGGCCGCCACCAGCCTGACCTGAAGCATGTGGCCCTCAGTGTGCTTGTGATCGTCCCCTACCTCAATCCCAAAGAGAAGCAACCACGGGCACAGGGGTCTGCTGATTCCGTCGACCCCCCTGATCCAAGACAGGACCTCTCCCCAATATGACTGTACCCTGGGGCATGTCCACCACATGTGAAAGTAGTCACCTTTCGTTTTACGACATTTCCAGCAGTGGGGGTCATAGCCCGGGCTCATTCTGGAGATCCTCTGTGGGGGTAGTGCCGCCTGTGTAGCACTTTTAAGGCTTGATGTCGATACTGAAGAGAGGTTGTTGAGCGGTGAGCTCGGATGCACAGCTTTGTCCACCTTTTGTCGTCTATCACCTCCCCCAGATCTTTTTCCCATTGCGTCCGTGCTGGTGGGGGGTCCCTCGGGATCGAGAACAGGAGGAGTTTGTACAGGCGAGATATGACCCCTTTAGAGCCCCGGGTGGAGATGATCTTTTTCTCAAAGTCCGTTAGGTCCCTCCTGAGGGTGTCGCCGCATGAGGGCTCGGTGAGAACTCCCTTAAGTTGGAGGTAGCGGAATGGTGACAGTTTTCCCAACCCCAAGACCTCCTCAAGGTCCAATAGGGGCATAAATGACCCTCCCCCCCCCCACAGATGGCCCGCCCTGGTGAGGCCCGCCTCGTACCACTGCTGATATGCGGCTATAGCCACTTTGTCTATGAACGGAGGGGCCAAAATGCAGCTCAGCGGGGAGGGCCAGGTTGTGAGCCATTTGTAGTAACCTCCCTCCTTCCAGATAGCCCACAGGACTCCCAATACTGGGTGGTCTATAACCCGTCTGGGGACCCGTGATCTTGGGACCCATAGCCACTCATCAAGCGTGACCGGGCGAGTAGTCTGTTGTCCAAGGCCACCCACTGCTTTTCTGTCCCAGGGTTGAAATGGTCTACGAGGATCCTCAACTGGGCCGCCCTGTAGTATGTGTCAAAATCCAGGAACCCCACCTCACCGTCCTCCTCGGGCCTTGTTAGTACATCGTATGAGATGTTTCTTGCCCGCCCAGAGAAACCTAAGCAGAGTGCGTTTTATTGAATTTAGGAAGGTCTTGGGCACCTGGATAGGGAGCATCTGGAAGAGAAACAGGAATTTGGGGAGCACCACCATTTTGATCAAATTGAGGCGTGCCATCCATGAAAACCCTGAGCCCGCCCACCTCTCTATGTCTCTCTTGACATCTGTCCATAGTGGGGAGAAGTTATTAGGGAAGAGATCAGTCGAGTTGGCCGTGATCTGGATCCCAAGGTGTCGGAAGCTATCTCTCTGAAGCAAGAAGGGGAGCTCCTCCGCATATTTTATCTCGGTTTCCGATAGGTGACCCCCCATGAATGCCACGGATTTTGCCCAGGTTAACCTTGAACCCTGAAAGATCCCCATAGTGCGCCAGGCCCTGCAACACGTGTGGGACCGTTTGTGAAGGTTTGGTGAGATAGAGGAGAGCGTCATCGGCGAATAGGCTGATTTTGCATTGTGAGTCGCCTATCCGCACTCCGTTAATCGCGTCATCGTTTCTCACAGTGCTCCATGACCAGGGCGTATATCAAGGGGAACAGTGGGCAGCCCTGTCTTGTACCTCTCGCCAGAGGGAAGGCCTCCGACTCCATCCCGTTGGCAACTACCTTGGCCGTAGGGGCTGAGTACAGTGCCGACATCCATGCCAACCATCTCCGGCCCATCCCTACCGCCAAAAGGACCTCCCCCATGAATGCCCAGCTAACCCTATCGAAGGCCTTTTCTGCGTCTAAAGCCAGCATTAGGACTCCCTCGTCCCGGGTCATCCTTGAGTTTAACACGTGGAGAGTTTTGTGCATGCTGTCAGAGGCTTGCCTGTTAAGTATGAAGCCCGCCTGATCCGGGTGGACCAGACGGGGTAGGCATTTCTCTAGGCGGGTTGCCAGAACACTGGCGAAAATCTTGGCATCAAGGTTCAGGAGTGAAATGGGTCTGTATGAGCCGCACTCTGCCAGGTCTTTACCCGGTTTAGGGATTACTGTGATGAGGGCCTGCAGGAAAGTGGGCGGAATCGTGTCCTGATTTCTAATTTGGTTGAACAGTTTGTCTAGGGGCTCCATAAGTGTGGGCTGAAACTGTTTGTAGAAGTCAGCCGTGTACAGAAGGGGCCTTTCCCACTTTTAATCTCTTGATGGCTGCTTCGACCTCCTCCACTGCTATGTCCCCCTCCAGTTCCTGTAGTTCCACCTCGGACAACCGGGGTAGTGGGTGCTCCCTCAAGTATGCCCGCATCTCCTCCACTGATTCCCTCTCCTGCTTTGTATAGAGTTCCCTATAGAAGTCGGCGAAGGAGTCGACTATTTCTTCTTTTTTGTTGCGCCTGTTGTCTCCCCCATCCCTGATGGGCCCGACCCTCCTCTCCAGTCTGCATCCCCTAGCTCTACATGCCAACAGCGTCCCCACCTTGTCTCCCCTTTCATAGTACCTCTGCCGCGTGTATCTCATTTTCTTAACCACCTCCCTTATGAGGACTGTGTGCAGTGTTTGTCTCTTCTCTCTCATTTCCGCCAGAAGGGATTCCCTGTTTTCCCCATCCTGGTTGAGCCTAGCCCGTTGGGCCTTCACCTCTGCTCGCATCTTGTGTTCAATGAGTCCTCTCTCCCGTTTACTTCTAGCGCCCTCAGTCATGAGGAGACCACGGAAGGTGGCCTTTGCTGCCTCCCACACAGTCACCATATCCGTTTCTCAGTTATTGTTTGTTTCGAAGTATGCCTTCATTTCATTTCTTAAGAAATCCTTGAACACTGGGTCCCTCAGGAGTGTATCATTACAACGCCAGCGTGACGATCTGGGGGACAGGAGCAGCAACCAGTTTGCCACTAGTAGCTCGTGGTCGGACCATGTTATTGCTTCAACCCTTCGGGCCGTGGCCGCCCCACCCCCCGCCTCTGAGGTCAAGAGCAAGTCAATTCTTGTGTAAGTGTAGTGGGGGGGGGAGAAGAAGGTGTATCCCCTGGGCCCGGGTGCGCCGAACGCCAGACGTCTATCCAGTAGTGTTCTTTTAGGAGGGTCTGCAGTGCTAGGCTGTCTTTAGTGATCCCTTCTGCCCCACCCCTCTCGCTGTCCACCAGTCGAATTTGGGGTGCTTAATGAGATTAAAGTCAACCCCAGTATCATGGCGCCCTCTGCCCACTCATCCATTACCCCTAGGATCTGAGTCAAGAACCGTATCTGGCCTGAGTTGGGTGCATAAAGGGTGGCCAAAGTGACACGTTCGCCTTCGCAGGTGCCCTTGATCCCCAGGCACCTCTCCCCAAAGCCTCTCTTGGTTTCTATGTTTGAGAGATGGAATAATTTATTCAGGAGAATCCCCACCCCTTCCTTCTTTGAGCTTCTATGGGAGGCCCAGAAGTTGGACCCGATTTCCTTTCCTCTGATGGGTGATTCTTTCCCTTGTTTATAATGGGTTTCCTGTAGGAAGAGCACCATTAGTTGTTGTTTGCGGAACATGTTGCTAGTCAGTGATCTTTTATTTTGGGAGTTTAGGCCCTTGATATTTAGTGTGCCTATCTTGCCTTCAACCATGGTCATCTTTAGAGTCTTCTTCTTTTTGCTCCTTGGTGTAGTTCAGATGTGGGGCCCATTGCAAAGCGCGAGACTCTGTATCGATCAGGCTAGTCCCCCCCCCTTGATCCCTCTTGGTGTCTCCGTCGTACCCTTTTCATTTGTCCTTCCCCGCCCTCCCACCCTGACCTGGTACCCCCCCATGCCCTCCCCCACCCATTCCCCTGCATATCAAGGCGTTCCTCCACGTCCCCCAACGGACGTCAGGATTGGTCAACGAACCACCAAGGACTCTAACCCCAGGCCCGGGTATTTCAATTATTTGGGAATCCCATTTCCTTCATTTTATGTTGGATGACTCCACGCAAACCTTGGCTCAAGTGTCCGAGGTGGGATCTCAGAACCGTGGTCCCCCACCTCTGCCTGTGCCCTCGAACTTGGGCCCCATGTGCGGGTCCACTTAACAATGTTGTTAACATTTAGCAAACATCAACCAGCCCTGTAACCTTGCGGGCCAAACACTGCGCCAACGTGGCACGTAACCGTAATGCCTCCGGACTCCGGCCCTCAGCTCCAGCAGTGACACCGCCTGGTGTCGATGAACATAGGAGAGTTTCCTCCGCATCCGAAGAGGTGGTGTTGTTGTCACTTCAGGTGGCCCTCAGAGGTCGTTGATGGGTGTCTGTTTTTTTTAAACTTGCGGGCCCCCTTAACCTTAGCTTTGCTGCTGAGCTTCTCCAGTCTGTCAGGGCCCCGTGGGGGGTCCCGGGCTTCTCCTTCTCAGCCACCGGAGTAGCCGGCGCGGTCGCCCACTAGGTCATCCATGACCCGTTGGATGTCCTCCTCCGACACCAAGTGGTGTCTCTCTCCCAACCATTCAAATGCCAGGTAGAAGGGGTGGCCCCAGCGGTATCTGACCCCCTTTCCCTGGAGCCATCTAGTAAGGGTGCCACATTTCTCTCTCATTAACAGGGTGAGGGCTGAAAGGTCCTGAAAAATAGCCACCTTGGATTCTCCATATTGAATGCTGCCGAGGTTCCTCGCTTTCTCTAGGATCTTGGCTTTGTCTTTGTAGTAGTGTAGCCGAGCCAGCACCGAGCGTGGGCCTCTGCCCCCTCCACCTGCCCGGTGAACCCTGCCGAATTTGATCTCGCTGTCGGCCTCCGCCCCTATGACAATCCTTATGATGTTGTGTACCTTGCCCTCTAGGCCTTGTGTGCTTTCACCCTCGGCTTCTGCTAGTCCAAAAATACGCAGGTTGTTTCTCCTCTCCCTGTTTTCCATGTCATCCACCTTGAGCCGAAGTTCTTCTTCACGCCGTTGCATTTCTTGGAATCTGGCTTCCATTTGAGTCTCCAGGAGTGCTGTGGAAAGCTGGTTGTTTTCGACTCCCTCCATTTGGTCCTCTAAGGTGGTGACTTTGGTTGTGAGGTCGGCCAGCTTGGCACCCATATCGGTCCTTATCCCACGGATCTCTTCCAGGATCATCTGAATGTTGTTCTGGATGGCGCCCAGGTCGGGAGGCGGGGTGGATAGGCCCCCGGACGCCATGTTGCTCTCGCTGGCCACAAATTGAAATTTAGAAAGGGTCTCTTTCCAGCTCATGGGGCGCCTTTTCCAATAAGCTGTTATTAGTGTTCGCTGTTTAGCCTGCGGCCGTGTTGGGACCCACCAGGGTGAGGGGAGGGTGGAAGTGCGTTGTTCGCAGTTATTGGCACCGGGGGTGAGTCTGATTTGCCTGGAGCGGACAGGTGCCCCTGTGGTGGTGATCTCTGGGTTCCTCAGCAGGGGGGCTCTGGGTTCGAGACGGTGGCAGCGGCGCGGCTCAACGCCCTTGGGTGTGGGGCGCACCCTGGGTGGCTGACCGAGGGTCAAACGTGAGTAGTGTCCTCTATGGTACACCTCGCAGCCAAGCCTCTCTGAGTAGCACTCCCCCAGGGGTCCAAGTCCTGAGGAGGTGAATATGGGCATATTGGCCCAGGGGGCCCCTCACCTGTAGCGTGTAGCATCCTGTGTCCTCCTGTTGGATCGAGGGCGTGCTCCCGCGACGGCCCAGACTGGGGTGGGGGGGTGAGGCCTCCTTGGCTTCCTGTACTGCAGTGTCACCACAGCCTGTGAGTGGGTTGTGTGGCGAGGTGCCTCCGGCCTTCCTGAGTTGGTGGGGGGTCCGCGTTTGGTGCTCCAGATGCCCCCTTTCAGTGTTCACAGCAGAGGGGAGGTGGGGGCGCGCTCCCGCGTCAGCCCCCCGGCCCTCCTGTCCGCCTGGCAGCAAGGACCGGGTGCGCACTACTCAATGTTATCCCCCGCGTGCGCGGCTTGTGGGCCCGCGAGACGGGCAGAGGCGTTGGACTCACACCTCATGGGGCCGCGCTGCCACGGTCTCAAGGGGCCCACCCAAGGTGGTAGGGGTTCCGTGTTTGGTGCCCCAGATGCCCCCTTTTAATGTTCACCTCAGGAGGGCGGTGGGGGGCACGCTCCTGCGTCGGCCCCCGGTGTTCCTGTCGGCCTGATGGCAAGGATGGGGCGGGCACCACCCAGTGTTGGCCTCAGCGTCGCAGCTATTGAGCCCTCGAGACGGGCGGAGGCGCTGGGCTCCTGTCCCACGGGGCCGCGCGACCGCGGTCTCACGGGGCCTGCCCGGGAGTCCGGGGCACGGGGCTTCGGTGTCCTCAAAGCCGTCCGCTTTCCCACTGCGTTTCTCTGCCACAGCCTCCTCCTCCCTTAGGGCAGGTTCCTACGTCGATGCGGCGGTGTGCTCCCTGGTACCCGCGTATAGCACGGCTTCCGCGGCTTCCTCCGGCGCGTCGCTCGAGGTCGTGGGGGAAGGGCCGCAAAATCTTTTGGGCGGCTGAACTCGGCACAGGAGTGTCGGTGAAGCTCCGGCGTTGGGCCCAGTGGGGGGGCCACAGGTTTCCAAGGCATTAACTGGGGGTCGTGTGCCTGATGGGGCCCTTGCTCTATCTCGTTTCTGCAGATTACCCGAGGCTGGGTACGGAGCTCGTAGCTCAGGCAGCCATCTTTCCTGCGCCCCCTGGTGGCCTCAGACCCAGTCCTTTTGATATTTGGGCTGCAACAAAGAGATGAGCATTGGGAAAAACTCCCGGACCTGACACACTCTCTATTACTGGCAGCTAGAGCCGCTAGAGCCAGAACATGGAAGAGGGCCGCCCTCCCCACAAGGAGAGAATGGGTGGCAGTGGCCAAGGACATCTATTTTATTGAAAGACTCACGGCAGCGATACAGGGCTCTAGTGCACAGATAGAAACTGATTGGCTCCAATTCATGGAGGCGTTTGTCAACACAGAGGAAGCGACCTGAACTTCACACGGGCTCCCGACCTGGCCCATAACTTGCTAAAGTACAGAATATAATGCCATTGATATAGGGAAGTTGGCTTGGTTCCAACTTTCTGCAGCCTGGTCGGAGCTACCCACAGAGATTCACCACGGTCAGGAGGGGCCTGTGTCCCGAGACAATGTTTTTGGGGGGCGGGAGGTGGGGGGGGGTGAATACATCGGGGAATGGGGGCTTCCTTGTATTGTTCATGTGGGCTTTTGCCCAAAGTTGTTGACTATAATGTGCCCCCTGTTTTTCTTAAAAATCAATAAAATTGAATTAAAAAAAAAATAAGACAAATAACAATACAACATCAAGATCCAAGCGAGAAATCGACAACTAATAACCGCTAATGTAAACTAAAAGGACAAACAAAATAGAATGAGGAAAGTAGATCAATGCAGTGAAATCGATAAAAAGACTAAATTGTACGAAAACAGTAATTGCGGATTAAATTGATGAAATGGATGTAATGATTGCAATGGACAAATGAACAAAATGAACGAAGTGAATAAAGAGAAGACAATGGAAAGATGAATACAGGAGACTGATGAGTACACAGACAGATTACATGGAATGTATGAGTGCATGGCATAAATGGAAAGTACAGAATAGACGATTCAAGTACATGAGACGGCTGTAGTGAATGAAACAGATAGAGAGCACGGAACAGATCCAGTGCGTATGGCAAGTGACATGGCCTGAACCGATAATGCATAATGTATGAACAAAGTGAGTAGAGCGGACGAAATCGGTAGAATGGCTGAAGCGCGTGGAACGGATGAGTGCGCTGAGCGGATGAGTGTGTAGGTCGGATGAGTGCGTAGATCGGATGAGTGTGTAGATCGGATGAGTGTGTAGAGCGGATGAGTATGTAGAGCGGAGGAGTGTGTGGAACAGATGGGTGTGTAGATCGGATGAGTGTGTAGATCGGACAAATGCGTAGAGCGGAAGGGTG
Organism: Ambystoma mexicanum; assembly: GCF_040938575.1. NCBI lineage: Eukaryota > Metazoa > Chordata > Amphibia > Caudata > Ambystomatidae > Ambystoma > Ambystoma mexicanum. The sequence goes on along the minus strand of NC_090936.1, from coordinate 161,946,944 downwards.
CTTAGAGCGGATGAATGCATAGAGAGGACGATTGCGTAGAGCGGACGAGTGTGTAGAGCAGATGACTGTATAGAGCGGATGAGTGTGTAGAGCGGATGAGTGCGTAAGAGCGGAGGAGTGTGTAGACCTGCAGGAGTGCATAGAGCTGATGAATGTGTAGAACGGATGAGTGTATAAAGCGGATGAGTGTGTAGAGCGGACGGATGCGTAGAGCGGAATGGTGCTTAGAGCGGACGATTGCGTAGAGCGGATGAGTGTGTAGAGCAGATGACTGTATAGAAGGGATGAACGTGAAGAGCGGATGAGTGCGTAAGAGCAGAGGAGTGTGTAGACCTACAGGAGTGCATAGAGCAGATGAATGTGTAGAGCGGATGAGTGTATAGAGCGGATGAGTATATAGAGCAGATGAATGTATAGAGCGGATGAGTGTATTGATCGGATGAGTGTATAGAGCGGATGAGTGCGTAAGAGCGAAGAACTGTGTAGAGCAGAGGAGTGCAAATAGCAGATGAGTGCGTGGAAAGGACGAGTGCATAGAGCGGATGAGTGCGTGGAGCAGATGAGTGAGTGGAGCGGATGAGTGTGTGGAGCGGATGAGTGCGTGGAGCGGTAGAGCGGATGGGTGCATAGAGCGAAGGTGTGAGTAGAGCGGATGAGTGCGCTGAGCAGATGAATACATTGAGCAGATGGGTGTCTAGAGCGGATGAGTGCTTGGAGCGGAAGGGTGCTTTGAGCGGACGATTGTGTAGAGAAGATGTGTAGAGCGGACGAGTGTGTAGAGCGGACGAGTGTATAGAGCGGACGAGTGTGTAAAGCGGACGAGTGTGTAAAGCGGACGAGTGTGTAAGAGCGGACGAGTGTGTAAGAGCAGACGAGTGCGCAGAATGGATGGGTGTGCAGAGCGGACGAGTGTGCAGAACGGATGAGTGTGCAGAGGGGACGATTGTGCAGAGCGGACGAATGTGTAGAGCGGGCGAGTGTGTAAAAACAGAGGAATGTGTAAGAACGGAGGAATGTGCAGAGCGGATGAGTGTGTAAGAGCGGATGAGTGCGTAAGAGCCGACGAATGTGTAGAGCGGGCGAGTGTGTAAAAACAGAGGAATGTGTAAGAACGGAGGAATGTGCAGAGCGGATGAGTGTGTAGAGCGGGTGAGTGCGTAGAGTGGGCGAGTGCGTAGAGAGGGTGAGTGCGTAGAGCGGGTGAGAGAGTAGAGCGGGTGAGTGAGTAGAGCAGGTGAGTGCGCAGAAAGAACAACTGCTTGGAGCGGTTGAATGCGCCTCAAGCGGACGAGTGCCTAGAGCGGACGAGTGCCTAGAGCGGACGAGTGCCTAGAACGGATGAGAGCCTATAGCGGACGAGTGCCTAGAGCAGATGAGTGCGTGAATGATGGAACAGGGAAGCATGTGGATAGAACGAGTGAAATATGTGGATAGAACGGGTGAAATATGTGCATGGAACGGGTGAAGTATGTGGATGGAATGGATGAAGTACGTGGAAGGTACTGGTGTAATATGTGAAAGGTACGGGTGAAATATGTGGATGGAGTGCCTAAATCAACTTGGAATACACGGACCGGATCGGAGTACATGGAACAGATTAGAGTGCATGGAACGAATTTGAGAGCGAATTCGAGAGCATGGAACGGGTTGGAGTGCGTGAAATGGATTGGAGTGCGTGGAACGGATTGGAGTGCGTGGAACGGATTGGAGTGCGTGGAACGGATTGGAGTGCATGGAACGGATTGGAGTCCATGGAACAGATTGGAGCACATAGAATTATTCGACATACATGGAATGGTTTAGAGTGCATAGAACGTTTGAAAGAGCATATAAACCATCATATCACATCACCACGCTTACTCACTTCCCTACACCACCACTCAACTAGAACACAGAGATACTATGACACCATTCGGTATAGCTGTTCTCATACCAACATCCGCCTCATACTCCCCATCACTCTAACTAAACCCTGCTGGTTACACACCCTCCAGCCAGGCGTTCTCCTCAGGCCTAACGCAGCCAGAATCGGTCTGGATAAACTTGCCAGAACTAACACATACTCCTGATCTCTCAACCACCACACCTAATGCTAAGAAGCAGCTACTACACGAATGCCACACCAGCTGCACACATATACGGTGCTCACACGCACCTTTGACTCGCTCTACTCTCTCTACTGACTTGAACTTCGGTTCCCGAGGGCGTTCAACCTACCAGCGCCTTGAGACTATACCAATGGTACATAAGGCGCTATATAAATGCAAAGTAACATAACATAACAGTGGATCGGACCATCTGAAGCCTTCTGTAAGGCCCTTTGCAGGCTGATGCCAGTCCCACATTGCTCTGTCTGCAGGAGGTAGGGTTGTCCATGAAAAAGTCAAATGCGAAATGTCTGAGGGAGAAAAAAATGAAAGTTATTTGAATGCAAATGACTTTTGTTTTTTTTCTCCCCTCGACATTTCTGGCTACCTGCTCCCACCCACCCCCTTACTTACCTTTTGGCGGCACACTTTGCTGTGTGCCACCAACTCTGTCACTGTCTCCCTGTGACTTCCGTGGATGGGAACCGGCACTGAAGGGTTCTTTTTTTAAAAACTTCTTTTAGGAGTAGGGGACACCCCGCAAACCGTGCTTCCCTTGTTCACTATAATAGTAATGAATGGTTGAATTGTTCGAAATTCTAATAATTCTACGATTCGTTAAAAGAAATCAGACCTTTTATACGGATAGCATGTGTGTGACCTAGGAAAATCCAAGACGGTGAAACCCCTCTCTTGGTTGTACCTTCTCCCCTACCCAGACCCAGTCATTACCCCACAGGTGGGACATCCCCATTGTGCTGGCGGAGGTTTCTTTGAAGCACTAGTCCCACCTGGCCCCCTTGCATCAGAGTCTGTTCCACTGGGAAGGTGTTAAGCCTTCACAGCAAAGAACAAAGGGAGCTCTAGGGCTGGACTTAACATCCTCCAAACCAGAGACCGTGATAGACACAACTCTGACAGTTGCAAGGGCCAATGGAATATCCAGTTGACAGAAAGACATCAAATGGGCATTGGCTTTACAAATTCATCTATTTCAAGCCTGATATAGTTTTATATTTTTTATCAATCTGCAATGAAGCCAATTAACAGATGAACTATTTACTTACTTTCAAAGTGATTTCTGGTTTTATTCCATAAAACACCAAGACGAAAATTAGAATAGCATTGTTTCTAGACATGACAGTAAGAAACATTTCGATATAGTCAGGAATGTATCATTCCATTTCTAGGCTCCTATCACATATACAACAGGATTGCCAACCAAAAATGGGTGTATACCTTTTAGTGGACAAATTGGCTGGGGCACTTTTGAAAAAGTGTCACCAAGTACTGCTAAAGATGAATATACATTTGTCAGACTGTAATTCCACACCCTACATTTCCTCACCCTATAATACTGGATTGAATAAGGTGAGATGTGTCATTAGACAGTTATAAGTTGTGAAAGTGTTCCTGAGTGTCAATTAGGCTTTTAAAAGGAAACTTATATGAGAAACGGCTGATCAATTACTGTATTTGCCAATTTCTGGCTGTGAATACTTCTATATTAGGTACTGTTTAGCCTAGAAAATGCTGGAATGGCAATTTTGTATATATTTTTTTTTTGCATTTGGTTTCATCAAACCTTTACAATTTTAGACAGTAAGAAATACAACAAAGAAAATGGATCAATTCATAATAAAACTTCAAAGGAAAAAACTGAGAAAAAAGAAAATCCCATTAACAAATAACAATTCTTAGTGAGAAAAAAAAGATAGATGTAAGCATAACAAGGAATAAATATAACCTTGTACAATCCTCAGTCAGTTAATCAAAATTAGGGCTCTTCTAAATCAGTCATAGAAGGATTCTATAAAAAACCATTCATTAATAATTAAAATGCAGTTCCTAGAATACAGTTTGGAATGTATACCAATAGAAGTTTCAAACATTAAACCACAGGTCCAATAGGATGGCCTATATTATTAGATATCATTGGCATATCCTACTCTAGCTTAATACTCTTCAAAAAGCCAGAGAGGGCCAATCCTTCGTGTACATTCTGGATCGATAAGCAGCGTTTCCATATAGTATCAGTAAAATAATGAGCGTAGTGATGCTCTAGAGTACCAAAATAGGCATTCCTTAGATCCTTTAATTTCACACACTCGAGGACTAAATGCTTGGCAGTCTCATTACTAGCATTACAGAATATACAATTAGTATCACCCGGGAGTATTTGTTTCCTTCTCAGCATAATTTGGTTTGTTGGTGAGATGTTCCATCGGAACCTGAGCAAAATCCCCTGATAATGGCGATTAGGAAATTGCTGTAGGATTTTGGAGAGGTTTCCTGCTTTTTTTTTTTTTTCTCCATGGGCCAGATGGCTCATTGAGCTATAGGGATGGAATGACTCTGTTGTTCCAATCCAATCCTGCTCTAATAGGCGTTTCTTAATTAAATTTGGATTAACAAACAATGTTTCCAGATTCGAGTGAGTATTTTGCAAAATAATTTCACAGTTATTTTTAAATGATTGAAGAAATATGTTTCATTCAGTATTATAACCTATCAGTTCATATAACGAATTTGGGAGGGGAGCCATAATCTTTGCGTAGAGAGTTAGCATTCTCCATTGCACTTGCTGGAATGCCAATTGTCAATGTCCAACAGAAAGTATAGATTTGGGGCATCATCATGAGTTGGGCTGTATTCCCAGCTGTAATACCGCCGACTGTAATAGCCCTAGCGCCGACCGGTCCGGTGGTATTACCACCGGATCACGGGTTGGGCCTTTACGGTAAATCCCCATTCCTGAATGGGTCCATTGGATCCAATGGGGAATTTTCGGTGCTAATACTGCGGGCTAATACAGCCGGCTGTAATACAGCCGAAAACAGGGATTTTCACCTCCAGAAAAAAGCTGGAGGTAAAACAGCCGATTTAACGCCCAACTCGTGATAGGGCCAGCCCTTAAATGCAGCGGTAATACCGTTACCACCACATTTAAGGGCTACAGCCCAACCCGTGATGAGGCCCTTGGTGTCTTATATATGAACGTTGGAAAGCTCAATTATGCACCCAATAGCTGGTAGGCCCATCTCGGTGCAAATTCACCAACACCAGTTTTTGAAACACAGAGCACTGTCTGAAAGTGAGACAGTTTAGCAGACCTGAATTTCATGGCAGAAACTATTGACTAGAGCCCCTACATTTGTTTTAAAAGTCTTGGATATTCTCTGTAGCAGATAGAAATCCATCACAATGAGAAAGTGATCAACATGGGGAGCTGGATAAAATATTACTAAAATAATACATTAAAAACACAGGATGGTATTAGGAATGGGGTGACTGTTATCCATATAGTGTGACCTTTTGTTCCATATATCCACATTAATCAGCAAGTTTCAGTTTGCTTCCTTCTTGGAACCGCTTCACTTGGTTTCTTCTGCTCTTGCGGCTTCCACTTCACCCGTCTGCTTCGTTCTGGGCTCCGGTAAGTAAAGTGTTGCTCGCTGTCATCCACGAACGCCCAGGATTTTCACAGTGTGTCCCCCCCATGCAGCAGGCCTCTTCCTTCTTTGCTGGTGAGTCACCTGGCTCCACCACGCCGGTAACTGCACTTTTGGATTCTTCAACTTCACGGAAAGAGACCGCTCTCTCCCGCCAGCAGCAGACATCCATTCCTTGCTTCAATTGCCATTTAAACTTCCCGGTATAGGTGTGTACGAGCAACCACTAGAGCATTCACCGGGCTTGTGGCCTTTCTCGCTCTGCATTGCTCGATTCCTCTTCCTCGTCCCAGTATTTGGGCATTCTGGGAAAGGAAGTCCAGTTTTGGGTTTTGATATGGAAAGCTTGAATACATAGTTTCAGTGTTCGCAATCGGTAAATGAGTTCTGGTTGAATGACAGGTGGAACTGGAGAGGGTGATCACCCTAATCTTCACGGGATAAGGAGTGGATGTGGAACAATAGGACATGAGGGTATTAGATATGGGAAGGTTATTTTCAGAAGAAAATGGGGGATACCATGTCTCACCCAATGAAGCCATGATATCTTCCTGGAGGTTGTCTCCCCCATGTGATTCGCCATCATATAGCCACCCCTAGGGTGAGGATCAGGTAGCGACTGCTATCCATTGGTCACATGGGAGGAGGTCACTGCCAGGAAATCACTGATGACTTCATCGGATTCATAACACTGGTCTCCCAGCTTGGCTTTTCTACAACCACACACTGAAAATGTAGTTCTTTAGCTGTAGTTATTGGGATCGTAACTATGAAGAAATGGAAGGAAAACAGATTGTAACACCCGCATGACAGGGCCATGATGGCATCACAGAAGTACCATTCCAACCCAGAGCTGCATATCAATTAAGATAATGGGGGAGAGGATACTGCATCATAAACCGTACATAAGCCATATAAGCCAAAATCCATAAGGGCTTCCAAAGTACTATACATGTAAAGCAGGGATGTGAACAGCAACAAACTACACAGATACCAGCACTGTCAAAAGGATAACAGATAGCATATACCATTGTGGGTATCGAAGAAGTTGGTAGCTGGATGAGAGTAGTGAAGAAGCAGGACATGGATGTTGAGCATAGGTATAATAAATGGGCGGCAAAGGTGTTGCAAGCTCCTCAGCTACTTTGTTGCTCCGAGGACCCCTTGTCGACATGCCTGCACACCCATATGAAAGGATGTGATGGAATGGAAGCAGGTGAATCACTGGTCCTTAAATATGGCTACAAAATATGTTTGGAAAGTGTGGAAATTATAATGATAAATGTTTATATGTGTTTCTGCATGAATTTGATTACGCAGATAAAATGTAATGTTTTCAACAGATGGAAATGTATAGGTAAACAAATTCTGCATTTGAAATCTTGTATGATAATGCTTTTCAAGATGGCAGCCAGATATACTTTTGAAAAGTGATCTTTATAACTGGGCAGTGAAATAATAAAAGGACTGAATATCTATTTTCTACAATAAAGCCATATGATTTTAACAAAATTAAGGTTTTGCTATTACAACATTTTTTCACATTCTACCCCTGAGACCAGCTACATACTTTTAGCTTTGCATTAGGGTTCATATACATTCCCCCACATCTAGTGTTCTGCACTGTTTATAGCCTCGGTCTAAAAGTTTGGAGCAGTTGGGAAGTACTGTTTATTTCATTACACTACCTTGCCAATACCTGTACTATTATGTGAGTAACTGGGCATACAGTATGATAGAGAGACCTGACATGTGGTAAGAGTACAAGGTCATGTGCTAGTACTACAAGGCATCTGCGAACTTGGAGTGTTTGAAACATCTAGCATGTGAATAGGGGGTTACATAGACATTTGGTACAACACTGATGCACCCCTGTCTACAGTAACCCATCCGGTAGTACATTCAATCCTACAACCCCGCATACACAAATCACACACCCAAAACCCTACGTACACTCACACACACAATAGATCACAAGCCATGCATCCATCCACTCACAAATAGACACCAATATATAGATTACACAAAACAAAAACCTAAGCTGCCAGCCCTGTTGGATTTTCCAATATTTGTTTTAAAATGCATCAATATGATTTCAAAGCATTGTAAGCTATGATTTGGATATCATTGATTATGACATTACCCCATCAAGCAGCGTGTATTGCTGCACTTGTCTTGCGTTCTCCGCATACCATAGTCCTTCTTTTATCACCAGTTCTTCATCTGCCCTGAAAAGCAATTTGATATATTGAGAATCATATCAACATAGTATCATAAGTAAGCAATCCTTGTGCTAACTGTGCAAACATAGATGCATCATCGTTTATGGGGCTTTGTACACTTTTTTTCCCTTGTGGTCTTACATTTCAGCTAAGTTGCCCCTTTTCTAATGAATATTTTACTTATTTTTAATGTTGCTCTTCATGACCTAGGCCTGGAAAATCACTGTTCCTGCATAGGCGAGCCTTGGTTAGGCATAGTTTCTCCAGAAAACCATTTATAAAATACTCTCAGTAAGTGGGCTTTGTACACCAAACATTATTGGAGAGGAACCTTGACTCACAGACATGGCATTAATCTCCTCCTTATGTGACAGTAAAGTTAAGTTACAAAATTACAAAATAAATTACAATGCAGGACTTAAGATAACACTCATGGTGTGGTGTTCTGTGTTGCCCAGGACATGGACAGTCATGTATAGGCTGCACCCACTATAACTGAACTCCCCGCCTTTAAGCAGGAGAACTTTGCTCCAGACCTTCCATGAATAGAACTGGGGACCCACGCATGGCTCATGAAGCATGGCTCTCATAAATAATTGTATATTTTTCTGGGAAAAGAATCATAAAGAACATCCCACTCAATGAAGAGTACAACACCCGCCCAAGTGTGCCTCATACTTTCTTTCTGCTCTGAGGAAAGCTCGGTCTTGTGAATTACATCTGGTTGGTTTAAGCCGAAACTCGAGTTGGCACTTTGTTTTGTGGAAATCTATTTTTTCAACCTGTGGGTGACAATGGATGGTTTCTTTGAAACACCTGTGTAGGTGCTGGGTTAACACACATAATAATAAGGCAGTCCTAGTGGCGCCTTGTCAAATAAAAGGGCCTATAATACAAGTAAAACGATTGACAATCCTTACAACTAAATACAAAAAGAGTGTGGGATAGGGTTCACAAGAAAGAAAGTAGTGTTCACAAATGATGAGTCAGGATGTGTTAGCCAGGGATCACCCTTGCCCACGTTTTGAACACGGCACAAGGCGGGACTCGAGAGCACAGCATACTTTCGAGCTTTCTCAACACGAGACAACAGTTTCATTCTCAGGTATCAGGACCTCTAATGGTTAAGTCTCTTCTCTACAAAAAGTCTCTTGCCTCAAGGACCCGATGTGTTCAAAAAAACAAACAAAAGTTCCTTTCCGTATGCACGTTGGATGATTACTTTTGATCACTGGATCCCCCTCTTCTCGGGCCAGATCCACAAACAGTTCTTAGCGATATCAGGACTTTCGGTGGTTAACACTCTTGCTTCTGAGGGCCTGATAGGTTCAAAATAATAAACAAAAGGTTTGTTTCGGATTGGACTGGGGGTGATGATTGTTCACTCCTGGGTCCCCCTCTTCTGGGCTTAGACCCCTCTCGAATATAAGCATCCGTCCGTCGAGTTCACTATACCCTGTATTCAAATATTTTTCTCCATTATATTCACGTGTCGGTGGGTGATGGCGTTTCACCTCTGGATCCCACTCTTCTGGGCTCAGACCCTTCTCGAATAGCAGCCTCCCTCTGTCGGGTTCACTACAGCTCTCTTTGACACACTTTCTCCTTTTGCATTCACACATTTTTGGGTGACAGCTTTTCACTCTTGGATCCCCCTCTTCCAGGCTCAGAGCCTTCTTGAATGTTAGCTTCCCTCTGTTGGTTTCACTATGGCTTGGTGTCCAAAACAATCTCACCTTTCCCATTCACTAGGCTTAATGTCTTTTTAAATAGTTCACTGTGGACACCTCTCATTCGGGTTCACTCTTTGTCAATACAATGTTCATTGGGCATCATGCTTCGCCCCGTTCTGCAGGCATCCCTCCATCAGGTTCAATCTTGCCAATCTTATTATAGTTCCTTTTGTTTTCTCACTGTTTGGGATTCACTTCCCTTAGTTTTCCAATGGTTTGTCAGTGAAAGACTTTCGACTGTACAGAGGATTTTGCTAGACCCCTGTATGACCACGTTGACATTTCTCTTGCGGCTCTCTAACGGTCGTCTGGTTTCGGTAGTTTCAACAGTAGGGGGAATTACCCAGAGTCTCCTGAGTGAGCACCCACGTGGTGCCGGACCCCTTTGCAGCTGGTTTACCCTTGAAGAGTTAACAGTTCTTTAATTTCCCTTTTATTTTGCCATTTGTATATTTTGCTCAACACAGTTCGGTTTCTTATCGGTTCTCCGCTCGACTCATCGGCTGTGATGAACCGCTTGGCTTTTCTTTCTTCTGAAGTCAAGGACGTTAGCACGGTAGGAAGCGTCTGTCCCTCTTCCGATTATCAGTGTAGGAGGGCTCTGTGTACCGTTGACATCTGCTGCAACACACGCTGGCTATTGTTTGCGGTCCTATGATTCCTTTCAGTGAGGCTTCACGGGCTAAGATCGGAAAAGTGCAAGGTTGTTTCTCTCCTTGTCAATCCTTTGGTTCTCGCTGCCTTTCTCCTCTTGAACTGCCGTACTTGGATAACTGCCTCGTTGTGCGGTTTACCTTGCTCATAGTGTTCTCTCGTGCGCCACCTTTTATCCCTGTGGGGAAGAGAAAGGGCCGTCAGGTGTGTGTGATTCTTGTCAAGTGCCTGACTCTGCCTGCCCCATGTGTCGAGGTATGTCGTGAAAATGGCTCTAGGGTTCGTTTTTTGACTTTGTCGTAGGGGGGTTGGTAAATTCAGAAGGGTGAGATCGGTAAGGTTTGTGAAACAAACAGAAATGACAGGGATTATTGTCATGAAATGAACGGGTAGATTGTGGGAACGGTAGTGTTTTGTCTGAGCAGATTGGGAGTGCAGGAAATAATAAGTAGAGGGATATGAAGGAGAATGACTGGGAGCATTTGGGTAGGACACAGGGAAAATGGGATTCTGTGAGCTGTAGTTGCTGAATACAACAGGGTTTGGGATCATAGGATTTGTTACATATGGAGGAGTTGTTGGATTTGGGCAAGAGAGATGAGAGGAAGGCAGGCAGATGTGGTACAGCCTACTCCGTCCTCCTCACCTTCTTCTTCGGTATAATACTGTATCTCACCTGGGGTATTTCCCCGAGCGCAACCCCGGGCTGCCCTACCCAGGTGATCCTCCCTCGCTCATCCACCCCCAGGGTTGGGATTTTAGAGAGACAGCCCTTCCCATGCCACCTGAATAAGGGATTCTCAAGGTCTACTCAGGAGAATACCCTCAGGTTTCTCACAGCGTATTTTGCGCCATGTGTGGTGCAAGTTCTATTACAAATGTACATGCATAATGTGTTTATGTTTTATTCTTAATATGCCTTTTCTTAAAAAAACATTTGGTATTATAGTCAATTAAGTTTTCAAAAAAAAAAATCTTGTCTGTGAAACAGTAACTCACTACAGACCTGATCTTTTTGTGTTCTGTTTTTGATGCCACTTTGGTCAGGCAGATGTTAGAATAATGTATGGCCCAGCCTCTCCTTGTTGTGGGTCACGATCCCTACTCTGTTGAGGATTTCCCTGCCTAACCAAAGCTAAGAGGAAACACTCTAACACAGGATAACGGGCCCTCACACTAGGCAACAAAAACACAACGTAAATATATGGCAATACAACATAACATGAACAACATTCACAGTCTTTGAATAACCTTATATTGTCCTGGGTGATTTCCCTTCCCCAGGATTCAAGGTCAATTCTATTAGTGTTCAACCAAAGAAAGAATTGTCTCAAATCAATTCTTGATGTTTCAAAGACAATGTAAAAGTTTGTTAACCAAAGTTCAAATGATAGCAAATCTCTTCTCCTTGGTGAAATATCCACTTTTCACTTCCACCAAATAGTACCAATGGTAATCCCAGCCACAATGCTTTGTTACTTCTTCAAGAATACTTGACACAGTTCCAAAAGAAATGCAACATCAGGTTAACAAATAACATTTTATTGCGTAGTTTTAGAATTCACAATGGTATATTTGTCAGGATGACCTCTCTGTACTGCTTCTTCCACTTCAGCAACTTCACTTGTACCTGAATCACTAAGGGAACCATCACCTTTGTCTCACAGTACTCCACTGGGCTTAGACTACTACACTGTTGCATCTACTGACAACCAGATATGCCACCATAGCTTCAGCGTTTTGGACTACTACCACAGATTCAGTGATTTGTACTTCTAGACAGGCTTCGACAAGATACAATTCAAAGTACTTCAACAACTTCAAGTATGCAAGGCACTCTTCCTCTGAATAACTCTCTTCAAAAAGGGCAGCCTCTTTGCATCTCTTATCTGTCTGCCACAATAACAACCTGACGTTGCTTTTAAGACTCATTTCTCTCTGCCTTCCACAGTCTCTGGCAATATAAATTGTGTCAACTCCAAAATAGTCTTTACAAGCAGCCAGCCTCCCTTCCCCAACTATACGTACCCCTTTCTTCCAGTTGTCAGCCCAAGTAATTACCAGATGCCTTGGTGCGACTCTCTTAGCTTCAGGTAAAGCGTGCACATTTGTATCACAGGACAATTACACTGTTATTAACTTTTCAGTGCAGTTAGGTTGCTTTTGAACTCTGAGAAAGGCTGGTTTCAGTGTTAATATGGGTAGACTTGTGGCTTGGGAAATGCTTGTTCTCTTCTTCAAATAGAAAATACCCTTTAACTTCTTATAAACAAAAGGTATGCCATGTTAATTTAAAGAACAGAGTTCAGTATTCCGTTAGGAATCACAATTAGATACACACGACCACTCTTTGATGTAGTTTTTAAAGTTTAAGGATTTGTTTGAAATTGTATTCCCGCAAAAGTGAAGGATAGAGTTCAGTCCTCCTTTGGGAATCACATTTAGGCACAAGCAACCATTTCTTGATGTAGTTTTCACAAAGGTGTTTGGTAATGGTCTTTGTAACGTTCACGCCTTGCTGCCACTCCCTTAGCTTCAGGTAATGCTTGCACACTTATACCGTAAGACAATTACACTGTTATCAACTTCATAGTACATTTAAGTTGCTTTTGAACTCTGAGAGAGACTGGTTTTGGTGTTAATATGTGGTGACTCTTGGCTTGGGCAATGCACTGTCTCTTCTTCAAATAGAAAATACCCTTTAACTTCTTATAGATGAAAGCTATGCCATGTTAAAGTAAAGAATAGAGTTCAGACTTTCTTTAGGAATCACAATTAGGATAGGAACTGGATACTGTTGCCAGCAATGCTCGTGCAAGGTGTTCGACCACTGTGCTTCACTCACTGGCTTCTTTGACACTTGCTGTGCGGGCTGCACTGCTTCCATGCCTTCTGCTACAACTTCTACTGCTTCTGGCTTCTTAGGGACCCACAACCTTCCCCTGCGAAGGTGTCTCCAGTCCGGCCATATGGTTTTGGAGCCCCTCTCACTCCTGAGACCCACGGTTTATAACTGCTACTTGCCTCGGTCTCCAGCACGTTCTCTGCGCATCAACCACAGCAATCTGGCTCACATGGGGTAAGACAGCTCTCCTGCATGCTGTCCACTATGCATCCTCTGCATTTCAGAGCTTGAGGGAACAGTACCCTCTTATAACAAGCAGTTGAAATCTGCTGTCTCCACGTTCCAGACCCCCTCTTGTTCTCCCACTTCTGCTTGGTTTGCCAGCCTCGTGCCTTCTTCCTTTGGCTACTACTGCTACAACCTGCATTCCAGTAGCAGTTCCAGCTGCTTCCAATCCTTCCAATTACTTGCACCTGATGGGGCCTTTTATTCCTTCCAGGTTCCTTCAGGTGTGGGCTTTTAGGTTTCATGGCTCGCTGCTGCAACATCATACCTCTTCGGCTCTCTTCCTTGTCCCAGTACCACTGGGATTATGGGACATGTAGTCCTCTTCAACAAGGTAAGTTCTTTTAAGAATTGAGTTAATTTTAAGGGTAGGTTTATTTCCCTTCAACTCATTGAAAGGTAGACTGTTTGAATTGGTTGTTACAGAGGAAGATATTGAATGCAAGGCATTTTCTCTAGATCCTTTTTCATTATACCTTTGGGAGTAAGGAAGGTGTTAATCCTGAAATATCCTGAAAGATCTTTTGTTGCTTAAGCTTGCTCAGCTTTAACAGAACTTGTATCCCAGGTTGCAGATCTTAAATGCACAGGTTATATAGATTGTATATGCACTCTGCACTCATCCCAGTCTCCACTGACAGGATGCACTTGGACCTCCCCCTCCCTGTATCCGACTGTGCACTTGCATAATCTGAATACACCATGCCTGAAGATCGTCTGTCTGTTCTCCCATGTCTTCATCCTTTAATTGCACTTGGCAAAACTGCAGAATCGTTGTCAGGCCTATTTGCTGTGTCACAACTGTTAATTGTATAAGTTGCACTTACTCTGCCTTGCAGACCATTATCGTCTCAGAATGTCAAGGGCTCTGAATGACTGCTGTTTTTCCCCTTGTTCCCGCCCTCCTTGAGCGCTTTGAAACACATGCTGTGTGTATAGGCACTTTATAAATAAACATTACTACTACTACTACTATATGGGTGTTAGTGTCATTATAATGACAATGGGGGTCATTACGACCCTGGCGGTAAGGGTTTAACGGCGCCGTAAAAGGTGTCGGCGCCGTTAAACCCTTAACGCCTGATTACGAGGTCCCTTTGCGGGACCCGATCTTAACGGCTGGTTTTACCAGCCGTTAAAGTAGGGTGCCGCAAAGGGACCTCGGTGCTAATTACGGTACCGCAATTTGCTGTACCGTACTTAGCACCTTCCCCAGTCCCATTGAGCCCCATGGGGCGAAAATGGGAATGGGGAAAGGCCATGGTAAAATGGGGAAATACCGCCCCGCCAACCTTGGAATGGGGCGGTATTTCCCCATTCCACCATGGCGGACTCGTTACAACACCGGCACCAACCATGGTGCTAATAGCGCCATGGTTTAGCGCCGGGGTTGTAATGAGGGCCAATATGCCACTACCTCTGTTGGCAACCAAGCAAGGCACTTCCTTTCAGAGGACAAATCCTGTGTCCCACCCCGTGGGATCTCCTCGCCACCTTGGCCCTGTCTTCTCCCAGGCACTCCTCCTGGAGTACATCACCCCCAAGGTCAGGAAGCGTCTGCCTTCCCCAGGCCACCTGGAAGGGCACTTTAGGCAGGGTTTCAGTGAGGGATCCGTTGGATTCTTTACATACCCTTCCCCTAAAGACCTGACCTCCCGGTCCAGGTTCCTGTTCCTCTCCTTCACCTGCCACCCCCACATTCTTAGCAGGTCCACCAGTTTCCCAATCCCAGACTGGATCATTGGGAAAGAACTTATCATGAGACCATCAATCATGAGGACAATATGAGGAATACATAGGTTGGTTTACATTCTGATGTAATTTCCCAAAATGTGGGAAGTCAGTACCAATAATAATTTTCTCTGGTAGCCCTGGTATAACAGCTACATTCTTTCTAGTAAGGGTCCCCTGAATTTTAATAGAAAAGGCCGTTCTATAGTACATTTCTTTATCTACATGTACACAAGTAACTCGAATGGGCTGATTTTTCTTAAGGGTTTTCTAAGAAATTAAATTAGGTCTTATAGATGTCTGTCGACTACCAGACTCAATCAAGGCCTGTACAAGAATGCCATTCACCAAGGCATTATCATGGGGTTTGAAACTTTCTCCTCCCAAAAATAGGTTGTTTATAGTTTATATTGCTTTATATTCCTCTTCCTCCTCAATTTCACCTTACTCATCTTCTCTCATCATGTAACCAATTTCGATGGGTTCTTCTTTCTTATTAGAGCGACAGTGTCTTGCCGAATGTCCTGCATATCCACATGAAAAACATAAGAGGGTAGAAGATCTATGGCCTCTGATAAGATATGATATGGCATTTATATTGCACCTGTACACACGTGTTTCTAGGTGTCACAAGACAAGGTAGGGAAGAGAGAGCAAAGACAAGACAAACAATCCTACTAGGCCTTGTGTCATTCAGATCATGCACGCACGACAACGAGAAGTGCATGGGGAAGGGAGAGAGGTAAGTGTTAGGCAGAGGGGAACGCGAAGTGCGAACAGGGCAGCTTGACTCAGAGTAGGTGCAGCCATGGCAGCGCGGCTCTAGGTAAGTGCTAGGAAGCAGGGGGCATTAGGGATTACAGCTTACAGCCCCTAAGTGCACGGTAGGCCAGGAGGCAGTGCAAGGATGACTGAGATTCTGAGGGTACCAGGCAACCAGTCAGTGCAGCATAAAGGTAAGTTAGCAGGGAAGCGAGAGAGAGAAGGTAGATGTCAGTTTGCATGTCCTTTTTTCTCTGTGGTCCCGTTACAGACGGATACTGCCCTTCTCAAAATGGCAGCCACTCTGTGTCTCAAGCACCTGCCAAAGATGGTGGCCAAGCACGTCTGGTTCCAGGTGTTGCGCTCGAACTCTGCCACGCGATATGTCGCCTACAATACAAGAAGCCATGTATCCGGTAAGGCAGAGCGTCACAACTTGCTCCCCTCCATTGCCGGACGCTCGTTTCTTCCCCTCTCTCTCTCCTAGGACTGATCGATCTTTCTGTGGTTCTACTCCTCCATCCTACCTTTGTTCCTCTGTTTTCTCTGGCTCCTGCATCTTACCTGTTATTGGCTCCCGCTCTTCATCATCTGTTGGCTCTTGCTACCTGTTTGCTGGTGGCCCTCGCCTTTTCCTATCGCTGGGCCCTGCTCATTACTGGCTCCCCGACTTCTGCTCCTTTTCACCAGAAGTACTGCCGTGATGCCGTGATACCGATCCCGATATCTGTGGCCAGTCGACCTGCCATTCCTGTAATTGCCCCTACTCTGGATAACTGCAGCTCTCATACAATCATGCAGTGGGATTTTTTCCCACAAGGGTTTTTTCCCCAAATTCAGGGTTCATCCAGAGGTGAGACCACCCTTGCCTTCCTTCGCAACCAGGGGTCAGGGTAGCTTTCCGACAGGATAGGGCCTATCTCTTCCCTGAACAAAAACACCAAAAGTCTCAGGTAAGGCATGAAGCTCAGAGTTTGCGATGCCCTGAAAAAGAAAAAAATGGCTCAGTTACAAGAACTGATAGCCGCTGTACAAAACCTGTCAGTGGAAGTACAATCATTGAAAGATGAAAATGCCTTCCTCAGACAGGCTCTTACTAATCGAGATGCTCTACCCAGGTGTTCCTTGATAGGGATCTCCTCTATGGAAAAATGTAACAGAGATCCCAAAAATCTTTCAGAATATTTAGACACCTATACTGTGGGTTTTTCCTTTCATCAAACCTTGTTTCAGTCACACAAATCTAAAATTGGGTTCATGATCACCCACATGACATTTAGCGCCCTAGCCTGGGCTACTCCATTGGTCATGCAGGATAATCCACTTTGAACAGCTATGATGGGGCCATTGCTTCGTTCAAAACCTATTTCGATAGGCCTGACTTACTTACTCCAAACAATAACAGTTGTTGGTCTTTCAACAAGGCAGTATGGACATTTTGACTTATACAACCTGATTTAAAATGCTTGCTATTGTAATTGTAATTGTTTATTTGTAAAGCGCTTATACACAAGTGAAGCGCTTCAAAGCGCTTCAAGGCAGGAAGGGAGCAAGGGAATACAGCAGTCATTCTTAGGCTGTAAAGTTTCCGAATGATATAACAAAAAAGTAACTAGCGTACTAGCTCTGACTGCATTTCTCCTAGTGCAAGCGCATGAAGTGTAACAGGAGCAACCAGATTAGGGAGGGGAGACAAAGGAGGGACAAGACAATTTACTAGGCCTAGTAAATTCAGGTCATGCAAGTGTACAGACGGAAGTGCAAGGGAAGGGGAGAGGGAATAAGTGCGCTGAGTCCAGCAGGGCCCTGGGTTAAGTGCAGAGTGGTTCCCTCTCTCATGGAACGTAGGCGGAATGTGCAGTAGTGCTGAGCATAGTGCAGAGGCCCGGAGGCAAGTGCAAAGACTGGCGGAGGAGCCTGGGACCTGTGAGGCTCTGGAGGCGAGCCAGCTGACCAGTCAGCAAAGCTGAAAAGAGTTAGGGGAGAGATGGAGGTGTGAAGCTGGAGAGAAAGAGAGAGGAGGTTAGCAAGAGAGATGGAGAGAGAAGGAGGAAGAGAAGAGGAAGTTCTTGAGGAGTTTCTGCAACTTAAGGAGCTCCGGCTCAAGGCGGAGAGAGGCAGGTAGGCTGTTCCAGAGCAAGGCACCTACAGACGATAAGAGATGTACCCCCAAATCTCTGCTTGGTAAAACGGCTCACGTGCAGAGATTTGGAGGAGGCCAAGCGGAGGGCTCTAGAAGAAGATTATTTAGAAAGAGAGCGTTGTAGATAGTGCAGGCCCTGGCCCCAGAAAGCCTTGTGGACTATGCAGAGGGTCTTGAACTTGATCCTAGCAGCCACAGGGAGTCAGTGGAGGGAATTTAGCGTAAGAGACATGTGGTCTATGTGCTTGAGGCCAAGGATAAGTCTTGCGGTTCTGTTCTAGATGAGTTTTAGAGGGCGGAGAGTAGAAGTAGGAAGATTGAAAAAGAGGCTGTTGCAGTAGGCCAGCCTAGAGAGAACCAGGGCTGTGGAAACAGTGACCCTTTAGGGGAAGGTAAGAAAAGGTAGGATACCTCTGAGGAGGTGCAGCTAGTAGTGGGACTTTTTAGAGATGTCTGAGATGTGAGAAGAGAAGGAGAGAGTGGAGTCAAAAATGACCCCCAAATGTTTTGCCTCACTAGCAGTTGAGGGAGCATGGCTAAGGAAGACCGCCCAGTGGGAAATTGGGAAAGCTGGGGCAGGGGTCGCAATGAGGACAATCTCTGTCTTGCTGGCATTGAGGCAGAGATCGTTGGCAGCACACCAAGACTGAATTGCGGACAGAAAGTCAGGAATGAGCGAGGAGGAAGAGGCTGAGGGGTACCCTGAAGGAGAGCTGCGTGTCATCTGCATTACACTGAAAGTTAGAGGTGAAGGTAGAGGTCCTATGGGCCAGAGGGGCCATTTAGACATTGAAGAACCACAGGGATAGGTTAGATTCCTGGGGGACGCCACAAGTATAGAGAGTGATAGAGGAGAGAAAGGACCCAAGTTCCACCTGGGAAGGACGGTCAGAGGGAAAGGAGGCAAGCCACGCCAGGGCCAGATCTGTGATGCCCTATCACGAAGAGGGGAGATCAGGATGTTGTGGTTAATCACGCCGAAGGCAGAATAGAGATCGAGAAGAATGAGGACAGAAGGAGAGTTAGAATCAAGATTTGAGAGCAGGTTTTCACTGGTGTTCAGAAGAGCAGTTTCAATGCCTATGGATGCTCTAAATCCAAACTCATGGTCATGGAGAGAACCAACAGATTCGGTATGGAGGGTAAGCTGAGAGAAAGCTAATTTCTCCAGGAGTTTGCCCAGGAAAGGAGTGAAAGAGGTCGGGTGATAGTTTGCCGGGCTAGCGGGGTCAGCTGAGGGTTTTTTCAGCAGAGGGTACACAAGAGAGTGCTTGAGAGAAGTGGGGAAAACTCCAGTGGCAAAAGAGAGGTTGCAGAGGTCGGCCAAGGCTGGAGCAAGAAAATCAATGTTGTCCTTGATGGTTTTAGGAGGACAAGGGTCAACCTGTTTGGAGGGTTTCATGGACCAGACTTATCAAGAGATCCCCTCAGGTGTGACAGGGGAGAGGGAGGAGAAAGGAAGGGGGAGAGGTGGCTGAGGGGGGGGCCCAAGAGATGTGGGTGCAGGCGAAGGTGCGGGTGAGAGAGAGGACAGGATATCCTGTGTTTTGGCAGAGAAATGTGTAGCCAGGGCCAAGCAGAGGGCCTAGGTGGGTGGAGTAGAGGATGAGGCTGCAGTAGGATTGGCCAGTTCCTTGCAAACGTTGAAGAGTTCAGCCTTGTTGTTAGATGCTGCTGAGATGCAGCCTTAAATATAGACTCTTTTCTTGCACCGGATGCAGAGTCTATATTGCCTTTGAAGAAGGCAGCAGGCAGTTTGTCAGATGGTGAACCTGAAGATCCTCATTTCCATTTCCATCCCGCTGTTCTGCACTTTAGTTTAAAAGCAGCCAGCTTGGAGTTGCACCAAGAGTTGCACTTTTTGGAAGTCTTCAGACAGACCCTCATGACAGAGGCAAGAATGTCAAGAGTGTTGGAGATGGAGAGGTGAAAGTTTGAGAGGGCTGTGTCAGGGTGAGAGTCAGCTGCAAGAGTAGAAGGGGGAAAGTAGGTGGAGGCAAAGGCAGCCACTGTCACTCTTTTCATGGGTTGGATGACTTTGAAGGCAGGAGGTAGTGAAGGGTGTGCCGATGCTAAAGGGGAAGAGAGCTTCATGTCGGAAGAGAGAAGAGAATGATCAGTTCAGGAGAGTGAGGGATTGAGAGAGGGAGGTCTGTGGAGAATATAACAAAAGTGTGCATTGAGTCAGAAGGTAGAATGGAGAGAAAAAAAAGTTGCATAGGTTGCGCAAAGGACCAGAGGAGTCAGAAGAATCAAGATGGATGTTAAGATCCCCCAGAATTGGGAGGAGGAGGAAAGGAGATAAGAGGCCAGGTCAGCCCATTCATAGAGGAAGAGGGTGGGCTGGCCCAGCGGCCAATAGAAGGTGGCCAGAGTAAGAGAGGAGACATGGGAGAAAGAGAGCCTGCAGGCCAGACATTCAAAAGAAGAGTAGACCTGAGTGGGAATGATGGAAACAGGGTTCCACTAAGGAAAGAGCAGGGTTACTCCCCCTCCTGGCGTGTTAGGCCTGGGCACTAGTGGATCTTGTAGCCTTCAGGTAGAAATGTGTCAAAACTCATGACAGAGTTGGCCTTGAACCATGTCCCAGTAAGGGATAGGGCATCAAGATCAGGAATTTAAGGAGGTGGCAGATATCAGAGGAGTGCTTAACAGCAGAGCGAGAGTTAAGCGTGGTGACGCAGAGCAGATTGCTGTTTTTGAAAGACTTACGAGGGGGGTACAGGGGATAGTGGTCCCCCAGTGAGCAGCAAGAGTGCCTGAGAGATAGAGGTAGGAAGGGGCAGAGGAGCCAAGGCTGACAATAATGTTGGGGAGGGGAGTGTAGGTGAGGGAGCCAGGACAGTAGTGGATGGAAAGGGAGCCAGTGTATGAGGGGCCATAGGGGGCATGAGAACCTGTACAGTTGCAAGCGACAAGGGAGCAGTTGTGCGAGATGCGGTGAGGTTAGTAGGATGCAAGGTAGCCAAGGCGGGCATAGCTGGAAAGGGAGCCAGGGAGTCTGTAGAAACAGGTGGCAAGGGAGCCTGTCAGGAGGAACGTGGAAAGTTGATACACCGAGGAAAAAGTCTATCAAAGAGGATGTCGGTGAGAGTCTCTCTGGCTGAAACACTAAAGTAGATGTCAGCAATGGGCAGGCCTGCGTTGGAGCCTAGTGTGTTCCTCTTGAGTTTCTTCCTACCAGACTTAGTGAGAACAAAACTATTGGAAATAGAGAAGCAATTATAGAAGATAGGAGGGATAGAAAGCGCCGTGGCATTGAGGGTCACAGATTGTGGTATACTTAAAACAGGCAGAGCAGCTGAGGTACGTGGGAGAAGGTAAGCAAGGAGGGTTCAGGCACACAAGGAGACACAGCAGGACTGGGAAGAAATAGTGGGAACTGAAAAGGATGGGGGAACAGAGAACTAACCAGAACAGTGGACAAAGGTGGGGGGACAGAAATCAAACCAGAAACAGAGGACAAAGTAAGTAACCAGTAAGCGCAGTACCAGGAAAATGCAGGATGAGCATAAACCTAAATCCAATTATTAAAAAAATGGAGGTACAACACAGTGAAATGCAGGAAATTCACAGACGTACTAAAACAAACCTAAATCCGATTTTTAAAAATGGAGGAACAGCACAGTGAAATGCAGGAGGCAGTGTAGTGAAAGAAGATTCACAGCTAACAGATACTTAGAATTGAGGCACACAAGAATGCAATGAGGCAGTAGAATGGTCTGAAGAGAAAGGCAAGAGAATGCAACAGTTAGACAAGCTGAAGGGAAGAAGTAGACAATGGAAGTCCAGCCATCACTCACGTGAGGGGTAAATGGCGGGTGATGTTTAGTAGATCCTGTTCATGGCAGCTAGCATTATGACTTGATGAGGGGCAGGGACACTCCAGGGCCCTGCCATGCACAGAGAGGCACAGACAGGGCCTTAGAGGAGGGCCTTCGGTGTAGTGGTCGGCTCCCGCCTTTCGGTGCTTGTGGTTGGCTGAGATAGGCTGGAGGCAGCCTATTAGGAGGAAGCAGTTTATGGATACAGGATGGCTCTGATGCCCATAACAGGGGCAGCATCTTAGGCTCAGTTAGAGAATCTGCATGACTCATGCTTCAATCTGTATCGACATGGACTGAGTGAAGAATTGAAAGATGAGGTGGCTTGGACCCCTAGACCTACCTCCTTTGAGCAGTTAGTGGCCTTTGTTCTACATATAGACTTTTGTCTTAAAGAAAGAAGACAGAACAAAGGAAAACAAGGCCCCTTTCAACTCATTTTTCACCTATTACCAGCCCAGAAACGTCAGCGCCATCTTCTACAGATCGCACTGAACTTATGAAAATAGGAGTAGCTAGAAGACCCTTGTCTTCAGAAGAAAGATTACGCAGATGCTCCAAAGGTCTGTGTATTCACTACAGATCCTCCACGCATCTACTAGGCTCCTGCCCTCTAGTACCTCCTAGAAAACAAGGAAATGCCAGCTCCCGCACCTAATAGGGACTGCTGTTCAGCAGGCAGAAAAAGGTCCCTTGTTGAGAGCATCCACTGAATTCCCTACACTACCTCATAACAGTGCTTCTATGTCGGTGATACAGATAACCCTTTGGCATTCCGAAGACCAGGCCTGGGAAGTACCTGCTATGATTGATTTCATCAAGCTGCAGGTCTGTTTATGGACCGGTCCAGGTCTTCCAATATAGGAATTCCATTTGCTGTTAAACAACTGCATTGCCTGTGGAAGGTGTAAATGGCCGGCTTTTGGAGAGTGGTCCAATAACACTCAGGAATTGAAGATGCAGATCGCCCAACATCGAGAGACCATTTCCTGTAATCTCATTAAAGCAATACACATTATCCTGTTATTCTTGGTATAGCGTGGTTAACCTTGCACAATCCGTACATAAACTGGACTGCTCAAACTTTGTTCTTAGGCTCGCTCAGAACATTGTGTAACATCTTGTATTACAACAGCAAAGTGTCCTTTAAATATAACCAAAAAAACATTCCAGGAACCTGTAAGTAAGGTGATACAACTGTGCGCTATTCCAGCTAAATATTCATCATATTTAAAAGTGTTTAAAAAAGAAACAGGGAAGACGTTACCGCCTCACTGTCCCAGGGACTGTCTTCTTCCAAATACCACACCTCCTTTCAGTAGAATGTTCATTTTCTCTCCGTCTGAAAAATATGCCCTCAAAGCTTATCTCGAGGAAAACCTACCCAATGGATTGATCAGAGAATCCACCTACCCCCAGGGATGGGGGGCTCCTTGTTCTTTGTGGCAAAAAAAGATACTACCGAACTCCGCCCCTGCATCGATTACTGTGAACAACATCACACTGAAACATAAGTACCCTCTACCACTGTTACCAGACATTTTGGAAGCTGTCTGTGGTGCCCCCATCTTTACTAAACTGGAACTTAGAGGGCCTTATCATTTTATCTGTGTGAAAAGTGGGGACCAATGGAAAACCGCTTTTAGGCGACCATTTGGCCACTTTGAGTATTCTGCCATGCCGTTCGGCCTCTCCAATGACACAGCGGTAGTCCAGCAGTTTATGGACCATTTATTCTCTGACTTGTTACAACAATCAGTAATTGCATACCTCGATGATATCTTGATATTTTGCAAAAACCCTGAAGAACATCAAAAACACGTAGAAGAAGTCTTACATTGTCTGCAAACAAACCATTTAAGTGTCGAACCTGAAAAGTGTTTGTTTGATGTGTCCTTGGTCCCATATTTGGGATATATCTTATCCACTACTGGCATTGCTTTGGATCCACGGAAAACAAGCACCATTCTAAATTGAAAGACTCCCACATCAGTTAAAGGACTACAACAGTTTCTTGGCTTGGCCAATTTTCATTGAAGGTTTATACTTGCATTCTCTAAGAAAGTGTTGCCCTTATCTTAATTTTTTTTAAAGAATCATCATTTCATATGGAGTACTGTTACCGAGGAAGCATTCTAATCCCTAAAATGAGCCTTCACAGAACTACCAGTTCTTGTTCAGCCTGACACCCAGAAGCAGTTTCTATTAGAAACTGATGCCTCTGATAAAACAGTTGGTGGTGTCCTCAAGCAATGTCATGATGATCAAGAACAACATCCGGTTTGTTATTTTTCCAAGACATTATCAGACTCTGAAAGAAACAATTTCCTGTTAGCAAAAGAACTGCTTGCGATCAAATTAGCTTGTACCGAGTGGCAACATCTTCTACTTGGAGCCCCAGAAATGATTGAAATACAAACTGATCACATTAATCTACAGATGCTGCAAAATGTCGATTGTAGAAACAGCAGGCAGGCACTTTGGGTTGACTTTTTCTGGTGGCAGATATGTTATCTCGCTGGGGGCAGGTACATAGGATCGCCTTACAAAGAGAAACGATTTTACCAACCTCCACCTTTATACCAAGCATCTAGACAGCATTCCAACAGATAAATCAGGATCTTGCAAGAAACCCTCCTACACATGCCTTTAGTGACGATTGAGGTTTAGTCCATAAGTACAGATATCTGTTCAAAGACGATTTCCTCTTCATTCACTTACAGGATTTCCGCTTAGCATTAATTTCTCTTCATCACAATACCCCTGTTGCAGGTCACAGAGGGATCAACACCACTTTTGATAATGTTACTCGTCAATTCTGGTGTCTGGAATACGAAAAGATGTTCAACATTTCATCACAACCTGTCCTGTATACGCTCAGACAAAAACTCCCAGACAAATACCTGTTGGATCTTTACTGCAAGCTGAGGCCCCTACAAGACCTCGGCAAATCAATTCAACCAATTTCATTGTTGATCTTGGTAACTATAGACATGACACATTCACAAAGATGGCTCATTTCACTTCATTGGCAAACATCTTTGTAAAACAGATCTTTTTGACTGCATATCTTACCGATTGGATAATTTCAGATAGCTGACCACAAACCACCTCCAAATTATGGGTCTCCCTCTGTGAACAACTGGGCATACAAAGAAATCCCACTTCAGGATACCATCCTGAATGAATGGACAGGCTGAACGTGTTAATCAAACCCTCGAACAGTATCTACTATGTTTTGTCACTGCTACACAAGATGATGATGCAGAATTTTCTTCTAATAATACATACCATACCTCAATAGGCATGAGTCCTTTTCAGTGTGCCTATGGATTTCACCTGAGATGGATACCTGGCACTCCACCAGCAAACATTGTCTCCTTCTTTAGCTGATTTTCTACAACATCTTCAGAAAACACAACAATCGACAGCAGAGCATCTAGTCAAAGCCAGACGGGATATCAAAAAATATGCGGATCGGAAACGGTCAGCTACCATTATCTACAAACCTGGGGATCAAGTCTGGCTATCAGCTAGCACTTTGCCTTCTCACCTTACATCTGGCAAGTTTGCTCCACGACAGTTTGGACCTTTTATCATCCAGAAGGTCATTGATCCCGTTGCCTTTTGTCTTTTGTTGCCCCCTTCCTGGAAACACATACATACAGCATTTCATTGTTCTCAACTCAAGCATTACCAATGTGATAAATCCATGCATCCAATACCCAGGGTACCTCCTCCTGTGATAAACGACCAACAGGAAGAATACAAGATTCAACAGATTTGCAATTCCAGAATACATTGCGGGAGGTTACTATACCTCATTGATTGTAAAGGCTATGCTCCCTGTGAATATACTTCGGAAAAGGCTTCTGATGTTCATGCACCACTTCTAGTACACAGTTTTCATCTCTGTAATCCCGGTTCATTTGGGGGTGGACAGGGGCATAATGTCAGGTTGCATCCCCATTTTTCTCTATGGTCCCATTACAGACAGACTTTGCCCTTCTTAAAATGGTGGCCACTCTGAGTCTCAACGACCTTTCCAAGATGGTGGCCAAACACTTCTGGTTCTGGTTGTTGCGCTCATAATCTGCAGTACGATAGGGCACCTACACTACAAGAAGATATGTATCCAGTAAGGCAGTGTGTCACAACTTGCCCCCCTCTGTTGCCGGACGGTTGTTTCTTCTCCTCTCTCTCTCCCAGGAATGATCCTTCCTTACATGGTTCTAATCCTCCATCCTACCTTTGGTCCTCTGCTTTCTCTAGCTCCTGCATTTTACCTGTTATTGGCTCCCGTTCTTCATCATCTGTTGGCTCTTGCTACCTGTTTGCTGCTTCGCCTTTCTCCTGTCACTGGGTCCTGCTCTTTACTTGCACCCGACTTCTGCTCCTTGTCACCAGAAGCACTGCCTTGATACCGATTATGATATCCATGGCCAATCAACCTGCCATTCCTGTATCTGTATTTACTCTGGATAACTGCAGCTCTCCTAAAATCACACAGTGTTTTTTTTTTGGAAGATTCAGGGTTCATCCTTGGGTGATACTCCCATTGCCTTCCTGTGCAACCAGGGCGAAGGGTGGCTTCCCCAAAGGATAGGCCATACCTCTTACTTGAATGAAAACACCAAAAGTCTCAGGTAAGGCGTGGACCTCAGAACAGAGGTAAAAAGGAAGGTCTTGATCTGCTTTTGGAATTTCCGGTGATCTGGCGCAAGTCTGAGAGGGGCACGGAGGCTGTTCCAGAGGGAGGCACCTGTAGAGGAGAGAGATCTACCACCCACTCTCTGTCTAGAGAAGCTTCTGACCCTCAGAGAGTTGGAGGTAGCAGAGCGAATGGCTTTAGAAGGAAGGTATTTTGTCAGAGAGAGTTGGATATAGCATGGGCCCCGGGCCCAGAAAGCCTTATGGACAATGCAGAGGGTCTTGAACTTGCTCCTTGATCTTTGCAGCCACCAGGAGCCAGTGGAGAGATTTCAGGGCTGGAGAGATATGGTCCCTGGGCTTGAGGCAGAGGGCGGAGAGTAGAGGCAGGTAGATTCAGAAAGAGGCTGTTGCAGTAATCCAGCCTGGAGAGAACCCGGGCTCTAGAGACAGAGAACTTCTCAGGGAAAGTGAGAAAAGGTAGAATACATCGGAGGCGGTGCAGCTGTGAGTGGGCCTTTTTGGCAAGGTCCGTAATGTGAGAAGATAAGGAGAAAGTGGAGTCGAAGATGACACCAAGGTTTTTTTGCCTCACAGGAAGGCGAGGGTAGAGGGCCCAAGGAGGGCGGCCAGAGGGAGAGCAGGAAAGCAGGAGTCCCAATGAGAAGGATCTCTATCTTACTGGCATTAAGGCAGAGATTGTTGGAGGCACCCCAGTCCCGGATCACAGATAGACAGTCAGGAATGAGCAAGGGAGATGAGGCGGTCCGAGGGAAGCCTGAAAGAGAGCTGAGTGTCATCTGCATAAGAATGAAAGTTAGAAGAGAAGGTGGAGATTAAGTGGGCCAAAGGGGCCAGATAGACATTGAAGAGCCAGGGTGAGAGGATAGAGTCCTGGGGAACCCACATTTGGAGAGAGAGGTGGTGGAGAGAAAGGATGCAAGTTGGACTTGGGAGGGTTGGTCCAGGAGGAAGGAGGTCAGCCACTCCAGGGCCGGATCTGTGATGCCCAGGTTCTCACAGAGTCGATTGATCAGGGTGGCATGATTGACCATGTCGAAAGCAGAGGAAAGGTCAAGGAGGATGAGGACAGAGAGTGAGCAGGAATCAAGGTTTGAGAGCAGACTTTCACAGGTGTTCAGGAGAGCAGTTTCCATGCCTCTGGGTGCTCTGAAGACAGACCGATGGTCATGGAGACAGTCAACAGATTCAGTGTGGAGAGTATGCTGGGAGATGGCTAGCTTTTCCAGGAATTTGCCCAGGAAAGGAGTGATAAAATCCGGGTGATAGTTTGCCGGACAGGTAGGCTCGGCAGAAGGCTTTTTAAGGTGGGGTGCCCAAGGGAGTGCTTGAGGAGAGAGGGGAAAGATCAAGTGGCATAAAAGTGTTTGCAGAAATTGCCCAAGGCTGGAGCAAGGGTAGAAATGTGGTCCTTGATAGTTCTGGAAGTGCAGCAAAGCACCAGTTTTGACGACACTTTCATAGATCGCACATGTCTAGAAACATGGACAGGTGTTGCCAGAGAGAAGGAGGAAAAATGGAAGAGGAGAGGGAGAGGTGGCCAGAAAGGGCATGAGAGAGGTAGAGGAAGAAGAAGAGGAAAGTGAGGAGAGGATGACCTGAGTATTTGTGATGAAATGAGAAGCCAGCGCCATGCAGAGGCCCTGGGAGGGAACAGGAGAGGTGGAGACTGCAATAGGAGTGGCAAGCTCCTTGTAGATTTTAAAGACTTTGGCTGTGTTGTTAGATGCCGCAGATAGGCAGGCTTGGATATGGACCCTCTTCTTGGAGAGAGGACAGAGAGTCTGTATAGCCTTTGGAGAAGGCGGCAGGGCAGTTTGTCAAATGATGCACACAAAGCCCTCCACTTCCTCTCAGCCACCTTGAACTTTCAGGGTGGCGAGGTCGAAGTCGTAAAAAGGGTTTCCCTTGGAGGTAGGCTTCAGGTGGATTCTCATGACAGGGGCAAGGATGTCCAGAGTGTTGGAGATAGAAAGATGCAGGTTAGAGAGGGCTGTTTCAGAGTCTGAGTCAACCGCAGGAGTAAACGGGGCAAAGAAAGTAGAGGGAAAGACTTCCACTGACACCTGCTTCATGGGCTGAATGACCGAGAAGGAAGGTGGCAGTGCTGGGGTAGGCTTTGTCTGCGGGACAGGAAGTTTCAGTTGGGAAGCGAGCAGAAAGTGGTCAGTCCAAGAGAGAGGAGTGGTGAGAGGCTTAGAGAGAGGGATGTCTAAGGAGATGAGTACATCCAAGGTGTGTTCGGCAGAGTGTGTCGGACCAGAGGGTAGAATGGAAAAAGAGAGAGAGTCGCAAAGCTTGGGGAAGAGCTCAGAGGAGGGATTAGAGACATCTAGGTGAATATTGAGGTCTCAGTGGAGAAGAAGCTGAGAGGGAGAGGCAAGGAGAGAAGAGGAGAGGTCAGCCCATTCTGAGAGGAAGGGTTTGACCTGGACAGGTGGCCTGTAGATGGTGGCCACAGTCAAACAGAGGCTAGTAGACCAGGATTCTTCTGATCTAGTTTCATCTTTGCCTTTGATCCTGGGTGTTCTTTTAATTCCACCCACAGTGTCTCTAGAAGTTGGTTTAGAGAATCTCCCTTGAATTGTAGACTTTTCTATTTTATGAGGAGAATGATGTATAACTTTAAGTTCTTTTCTTAAGTCTTTGCTTTTATGTAAACCTCATACATGTTTACCAGCTTCTAAGAAATGTTGGGCCGTTTCAACAACTAGAGATAAATTAGGTTTGTTAATCTGTAGAATGGCTTTCTGTAGGAAGGCAGACACAGAATTAATGATCTGTTCTATAGCTAAGGTTTCTAAGGCCTCTTCTAAGTTCTTCTTTTCCAGCCATAAGGATAAGGTATTTTGTATCCTGGCAGAGTCTCATCGGAGTTTAATTTGATACTCCAGTAATTTTGTTTATACAAATTGTCTGTCTGACCGACCTCCTTTAATAAGAGTATAACTCTGAATAGAGTGTACATCATCATCCAGGCATGGATGGCCACACATGGACTATGCCTGAATGATGATAAAACTGAACTCATCATCCTGGGTACTACCGCCAGCCTAAAGAAACTAGGCCCTACCTATTCATCTTTCACGATCAATGGCAGTAGCATCAAGGTAGGACAAGAGGTTAAAACGCTAGGCTTTCTTTTGGATTCCAACTTCTCTTTCAACAGACAGGTGAACTCCCTAGCCTCCTCCACGGCTTATAAGTGTAAACTGATCCATGCAGCTAAACCCTTTCTGTCCGACATTAGCTGCTTGACCCTTGCTAGAGCCCTCATATTGTCCCGCCAGGACTATTGCAACGCTCTCTATCTTAGGTCCTCCAAAGCCACCACTAGCAAACTACAAACTCTTCAGAACAACGCTCTTAGAGCGGCACTGGGCATCTCCAGAAGAGATCATATCACAGTACACAGCCAACAGAATAATTGGCTCTCTATCAAAGACAAATTTCTCCTAAAAACTGCGTCACTTATTCACAAGCCCCTCAATAACGCTGCTCCAACCTACTTGATTGATTGATTTCATAGACCCCTGAGACCCACAAGAACAGCCTATAAAGACTGCCTTTCTGTCCCCAACTTCAACGCTCCACTATAGGGGGCAATAGCTTCCCAGTGAAAGCGGCTAAATTGTGGAACTCCCTACCGCCAACTCTCAGAATGGACTTACCTTATCAAAACTTCCGATCAAAGATTGTTGCATGTCTGAAAATGTAAGCCTTCAAACATATCTAGTCGTTAAGTCTTTCACACTCCGGCCAACTGTATATATTGTACCCACATGTGTTTACCTGTATATATGTATATAATCCTGTTACTACTATTATTCTGTGTACGTACATGTATATACCGCTGTTGTTGTACCTAAGCTTCGCAAATTCATGTAACTGCTGCGCCCTGTTACCTTAGGGTATTCTGGCGCATTACAAATAATAAAACAAACAAACAAACAAACAATAATCCCTCTTTTATTTCAGAAAAGGGTGTTGTACCTTCTGGGTTAAGAAGATGGTAGGAGTAGTGAATTTCCCCTTTTAAAAGGGTAGCCAGATAACAGGTTTTTAGTTCTGTGCTCCAATTCAACTGATAAGCTAGTGTTGCAAAGTTGAGAAAATAATGTCCCAGTTCTCCCTCTCCCTATATGGTTGTAATATTCCTTGTGGGATCACAGGTCTCAGTGAAGAGGCTATCATTGTGTCCAAGCCTTCCTGAAACCTCTTCTGCCGGAATTTGATGTTCAGTCAATTTTATCAGAAGATCATTTAGTGTAGCCATTATAATAGTTTTCTGACATTGAGGAACTTTTTTGAGATATCATAGGCCTGTACCTTCACGACCAAATCAGGGTTACTTGGTGATTGTTAGCCTTTTTAGGGTTTTTGTCTTTTGTGGTTGGTTCTTTGTCGCATGAGTGTCGGTCACTACGGAGACACTGAGTTCCTCTACTCCGTTTGTAAACTGTAGGAAAAGTTGCAACTGTGCCTGTACTTATTTGCACCAAGATAAATCACTGGTGTATTTCCTTTTGCTATGAATGACAAATCCAAAAGTTCTGTTGTATTTGATAAAGTTTTTTATTTTGAATTTTCAGCCCCTCTTGGATGACACGTGTTTCGGCGTACAACCTGCGCCTTTTTCAAATCCGGGCTGATAGCGCGAGCATCAGAATTTTCAGCCCGGATTTGAAAAAGGCGCAGGTTGTACGCCGAAACACGTGTCATCCAAGAGGGGCTGAAAATTCTAAATAAAAAACTTTATCAAATACAACAGAATTTTTGGATTTGTCATTCATAGCAAAAGGAAATACACCAGTAATTTATCTTGGCGCAATTAAGTGCAGGCACAGTTGCAACTTTTCCTATAGCCATTATAATACCCTCAGATAGTGTTCCTTCGTTTTCTTCAGAGGGGAGAGTTAAATACTCCTCACTAGCCTCGGATTCTGATATTATATCTACCTCAATAGGTATTTTGCCTTCTACTTCCCCAGTTGTCTCGGGACACTCAGCACCACTGATGTTAATATTAGGCAAGGTAGGTGAAAAAGAAAGGGAATGTTTTGACTTGGGTGTTAGGATCAAAGCTAGTTGGCTATAAGTCTTTAAATGATAGTCTGATACTCACTTGATGTTGAACAAAGGTTTCTGGCAAAGGAATAGTTTTTGTTGATATGATATGATATGGCATTTATAACACGCCTACACACAAGTGTTTCAAGGCGCGACGAGGTAAGGTGGGGGAACACGGGGAAGACAGAGAACGATCCTACTAGGCCAGGTGTCATTCAGATCGTGCAAGTGCATGGGAAAGGGAAGGGGGAGAGTGCGTGGGAAGGGGGGAGGGGACAGTGCAGTACATGGGATAAAAGAATAAATAACAATGGTAGAAGTGCGGACAGCAGGTGGCAAGGGTAACTGCAGACAACATGTATCAAGTGCTGGAAGGGGGACTGAAGGGATACAGAAACAGTCCCCAAATTGCCAGGAAGGCAGTGCAGGTGTTTGACTGGCTGGGAGGGGACCTGAGCCCGAAATCAGAGGGTGACCAGGTAACCAGTTCAGGTTAAATTTCAACCAGGAATTCAGCAGTGGATAGGAGGAGAAAAAGTCGAAGCAAAGTGAAAGGTTTTGAGGTGCTTCTGGAAAAGGAGATGGTTCTCCTCAAGTTTCAGGGAGGCAGGGAGGTCGTTCCAGAGGGAGGCCCCAGACGAAGGAAGAGATCGACCACCAACTCGTTGCTTGGAGAAGTGACTGACCCTGAGGGAGTTGGAAGCGGATGAGCGAAGAGCTCGACTAGGAAGATATTTAGGAAGAGAGAGTTGAAGGTATTGCAGCCCCAGGCCCCAGAAGGCCTTGTGGACAATGCAGAGGGTTTTAAACTGAATCCCTGCAGCCACAGGGAGCCAGTGCAGAGATTTCAGTCCTGGAGAAATACGATCCCTGGGCTTGAGGCCAAGGACAAGTCTTGCAGTCCTGTTCTGGATGAGTTGCAGAGGGCGGAGAGTAGAAGCAGACAGATTTAGAAAGAAGCTGTTGCAATAGTCCAGCCTAGAGAGACCCAGAGCTCTGGAGACAGTGAGCTTCTGGGGGAAGGAGAGGAAGGGAAGGATACCTCTGAGGAGGTTCAGCTGATAGTGTGACTTCTTAGAGACGTCAGAGATGTGAGGAGAGAAGGAGAGTGTGGAGATGACCACAAGGTTTTTAGCCTCACAGGTGGGAGCAGGAAGAGGGCCAAGAGAGGCCGGCCAGAGAGTGACAGGAAAGGAGGGAGCGGGAGTGCCGATGAGGCCAATCTGAGACTTACTGCCATTAAGGCAGAGATTATTGGCAGCACACCACTCCTGGATGGCGGAAAGGCAGTCAGAGATGAGAGAGAGAGAGAGAAGAGGTGGCTGAGGGTAGCCGGAAAATGAGCTGAGTGTCATCTGCATAGCACTGGAAGAGGGCAGAGCGCGGCAATGCAGTGGCCAAAAAGTGGTATGTATTGGTTGAAAAGCCAGGGAGAGAGGTTAAACCCCTGGGGAACACCATGGATAGAGATAGAGAAAGAGGAGAGGAAGGACCCAAGTTGAACCTGTGAGGGTCGATCAGAAAGGAAAGAAGTCAGCCATGCCAGGGCCTGACCGGTGATACCCAGGTTATCACAGAGACGGTTGAGCAGGATGGCATGGTTGACCATGTCGTAGGCAGAGGAGAGATCAAGTAAGATTTGGACACAAGGGGTGTTGGAATCAAGGTTGGAGAGCAGGTCTTCACGGATGTTCAGGGTGGGAGGCAGTGTTGGTCACTATTTGTTGTTTAAGATAGTATCCTTGGGTTTCGCATATATCACAAAGTCCTCTCCCTCTGTAGAACATATTATTAATTTCATGCAGGAGTCCTAATCCCACACTTTCTTGTGGTACCCTAGTTTGTATTAGCTAGTTGAATCCAACTCATGCCATATATTTGAGGAGTCAGTAATGTGAGTCAGACAACTGTTTGATGATTTATCAACATATACCATTGTATTCTTAAAAGAAATATACTAAAATGCCTCACTATCCCTGCTCTGCTGAGGATTTTCCTGCCTAACCAAAGCTAAGAGGAAACACCCTAACACAGGATAACTGGCCCTCACACTAAGCAACAAATACAACAATTATATATATGGCAATACAACATAACATGAACAACATTCACAGTCTCTGAATGACCTTATATTGTCCTGGGTGATTTCCCTTCCCCAGGATTCAAGGTCAATTCTATTTGAAACCAAAGAAAGTAAAGAAATAATTGTTTAAAATCAGTTCTTGGTGTTTCAAAGTCAATGTAAAAGTTTGTTAACCATATTTCCAATGTTAGCAAATCTCTTCTCCTTTGTGAAATATCCACTTTCCACTTCCACCAAATAGAACCAATATTAATCCCAGCCACAATGCTTTGTCACCTCTTCAGGGACGTCATTTGGGGGTCGCCAGAGGTCGCAACTGCGACCTCTGGTGATTCCCTTGCGACCTCTGTGATCTTTTTGAGACCTCTGATTAAGGCCTTGCAGCATAATTATTTTTAAAATAATCAACGGTCGCGAAAAGATTGCAGAGGTCATGGAGCTTGCCTTGCGGGTTACCATGCTCGTGAGTCAACCTGCCAGTGCCTTCAACCTCCGATTATTTAAAAAAGAATTAGGAGTCAAGTCACTGGTGGGCTGAATCGCGTGCGCAGTGACTTGCAGGGCAGGCTCCATGATGCCTGCCTGGGGCGGGCGCGGCTCCACTAGGTCTGGAGGCTGGCACTCGAGGTCATGGTTGCCTGGCAACCATGAACTTTGTCCGACCTCGCCTACAAAAAAGCGCTGTGTATGTTAAAACTGTGTGCCCTGTCTGCGAGAAAAATATTTTTCCTTAAAAATGCGCATACACAACGCAACATGTGTTATTTATTTATTTCCGGGTTCCGGTCCCTACATGTCACTAAACATATTTCTAGAAGAGCCGGATTTTGTCCAGAACCGAATTCTTGTGTTGAAAATCGGCAGCGGGAGTTCAGCTCATTAAAGCCGTGGGAGACCTCTTCTCCATGGAGATAACCTTTGTTTCACTTTCAAAGCGAGGGCAGCGTGTCAGCTTTCACAGCGAGAAGAGTTGCACTCTGGCACAAGAGGAGTTTATAGCCCTAGTAAAATATCAGCTGAGCTGCAACAAAGGGAACAACGGTGCAAATGGCACAAACGGATGAACATGCCCTGATCAAGCTATACGAGAGCCGGGAGAGCTGGCGCACAGTCCAGGCGCACAGTAAGCAGTTCTGGCTCAGGGCCCAGAGGAGGCATTTCCCGCAGAAGACTCCCACTGTCCTCGCTCAGCCTTCACCCTATGCCACGGAAAGCCGGCTTTCCTGGGCTACAATGCACCCGCCCGCAAGGGAGAAGAGGCATTTTGCAAACCAGGGTAAGACTATTTATATTTGCAATTTCAGCTTGTATTTCGAGTCATAAAAGCATATAGGCGTACAAGAGGGAGTTTGATAAAACATCTGTTAATGTCCATTTATCACATATTCATTCCTATAAGTAATACATGTGTAAATAATTCTACTTTTTAACATAATTGCATTGGAATAAGTTGAATACTTCAATATATGTTGACACATCATTATCATTTGGTCATGGACGTCTGCTTGCATTCACAGTAATTTGGTAATATGGGCCTATACACACTGATCTTAACGATCCATATGGCGATCCATTCTTCTATGAAATGTACATCACATTATAGTGATATCGTAACCATATTTTTCGTAGTGTACAATGCTATGTGATGCCACTTCCTGTTTTGTCAATGGGTGAAAGGTCGTATTCCATCGTTATCCGTGACATCACTTTGGGGGTGGGGTCAAATGACAATACTTCCTGTGATGTCATCAGGTGTCAAGGGTCGTGTGATGTCACTTCCGCTACCCCTGGCATTTTGGTGAAATGACGTCCCTGCACCTCTTCAAGAAGACTTGACAAAGTTCCAAAAGAAATGCAACATCCACAACAGCCAGGGATATACAGTTCTTGGTTAACCAATAATATTTTCTTAGGTACAGTTTTAGAATTCACAATGGTATATTAGTCAGGATGACTTCTCAGTGCTGCTGCTTCCACTTCAACAACTTCACTTCTACTTGTTTCAGTATGAGAACCATCACCTTTTTCTCACAGTACTCCGCTGGGTTCAGACTACTACAACGTTGCATCTAGTGACAACCAGATATACCACCACAGCTTCAGTGTTTTAGACTATTGCCACAGATTCAATCATTTGTACTTCTAGACAGGCTTGACAAGATATACTTCAACAACTTCAAGTAGGCAAGACACACTTACTCTGAATAACTCTATTCAAAAGGGGAAGCCTCTCTCTTGACTGTCTGCCACAATAACAACCTGATGTTGCCTTTAAGACTCCCTTCTCTCTGTCTTTCATAGACAGGCAATATAGGTTGTGTCGGTCATTGCTGCAGCAGCTTCGGTTTTTGCGGTGCTTGTTGACGATCGGTCGAAAACATCCTGCAAGCTGAGGCGTGCGGTGCACCTCGACGACGAGTGTCCGTTTCCGCAAAGAGTTACTGAAGAATTTTGGCCCAACAAGGGCGTCGAGTAGTCTGGCGTCTCTGTGGTCTTCGGGTGGCGGGAAACCCACCAGCGGATCCTTCGAGAGTAAGCATCAACGCCAGCTTCTGAATGATTTCGAGCAGTGAGAGGCCCCAGATATATTGTTGATCTCCCATTCACTCTGCTGGGTCACACTCAGGCAACCAATCACTCAGAAAGGCATTCAGGCAGTGAATCGGCTCACAGTGCATTCAGGCCATTTCTCTCCATCCAGACACTCACAACACAGAATGTGGATTCAGACAAACACTCTGCCATTCAGCACTACACACTGCATTCATAACAGTTTCGGCCAGAGTTGTCTCAGTCATTGTGTGAAACACCAGATACTAGGCACCCATAACACAGAATGCATATTCGTCCTGGACTTCCCCACAACACCATATATGGAACTTCCACCCAACAGCCAGTCAGGGGGAATGGACAGGGTCAGAGCTTCCTGGGACTTCGGGAAAAGTAAGGTAACAGACGATAGAAAGCAAGAGGCCACAGGGGCCATCTTGTCTCCATCAGGAATCCACTGATTCCAATGACAGGGCCTGGGCATCTCAAAATGGAGGATGCGCAAAGCACCTGTCAATTCAGCATGGAGCTGCCACCAGGCCATACCCAGCTCTGTGGGCCACACACAGGTGCCCAGAAACATACACTAGGAGTACAGGATCATACTCCCACACATGGGTGCCATAAGGGTATCCCAAGGGTCTTTTCAACAAACCAAATACAGGAAAAGCTGCACCGCCAGAAGTCCCACATGAACTCCTGCACAGAAAACAAGACAGAACTTACATGATAAGGCAATAAAGGACAAGGATACAGAGGCCCTGTTCCTCCAATGCATTTGCAGCATCACAGTGGCCCCCCCGCCCCCTAGACTGAGGTTAGGGCATCTAATCTCACACGAAATTGAGGATCTCATCCAGATGGTCAACATACCTTCTGGAAAGGCCATCTGCATTATCATGATTCTTCCCTGGTCTATGCTCTATGGTGAAGTCTATCCCTTGCAGGCTAATGGACCAGCTGAGCAGTTTCGAGTTTTCACCCTTCATCTGCATAAGCCACTTCATGGACTTATGGTCTGTTTGGACCTTGAAGGTAGACCCTGTAAGGTAGAGCCTAAAACGCTTAAGGCTCCAAACTATACTGAAACATTCCTTTTCAACAGTAGCCCACCTAAGTTCTCTACCCTTGAATTGTCTACTGATGAATATGATCGGATGTTCTCTCCCTTTTTCATCTAACTGGGACAAGACAGCTCCAATTCTGGTGTCGCAGGCAGCCGGCTGGACGATAAAGTGCTTGCTGTAATCAGGCGCACACAACACAGGTGACCTACATAGACTTTCTTTCAAGCCAACAAAGGCCCTGTGACGGTCTTCTGTCCAAATAACCTTCCTCGGTTGTTTGGGCAAGTTCAGAGCTGTCAGAGGTGCAGCTATGGTTCCATAGTCTGCCATGAAGTTGTGATAATACCCAGTGAGGCCCAAAAAGGCTCTCACCTGGGTTTGAGTAGTGGGAGTCTCCCACTCATGTACATCCTGTACTTTACTGGGGAGAGGTTGGATTTGAGCCCCGCCTACCTCGTGACCAAGATATGTGACTTTCCCCTGAGTTTTCTGGCACTTGGTGGCCTTGATAGTGATTTTAGCCCTTTTCAAGGCCTGCAACACTTTATCCAAGTGAGTCAAATGCTCCTCCTAAGTGGAACTGTAGACAACAATGTTGTCTAAGGAGGCCACACAAAAGGCCTCCAGCCCACTGAGTGCATGATTGACTAAACGTTGGAAAGTGGCAGGTGCAATTTTCAACCCAAAAGGCATGACTCTAAACTGGTAGAGTCCCTCAGGTGTTGACAATGCAGTCTTTTCCTTGACATGGTCCGTCAGAGCTATTTGCCAATAGCCTAAGGTAAGGTTGAAGGTGCTCACAAATTTGGCAGCACCTATAGTGCCCACGAGCTCATCAGCCCTGGGCAATGTGTGCGTGTCAGCTTTGGTGACGGTATTGACTCCTCTGTAGTCCACTCAGAACCTCCAATCCTTGGTACCGGCCTGGGAACTTGCCTTGGGAACAAGGGCCACTGGACTGGACATGGGATTGGTTGAGGGTTCAATAACACCCAGATCCAACATCTTGGCAACCTCAGCCTGGATGTGGTTCTTAACTGCATCTCACATACTGTAGCCCCAGCTTTTGACAGGCACACTGTCACCAGTGTCAATGTCGTGCCTACACCACAGTGTAAGGCCTGGTGTCAGTGAGAACAGAGAGGCATACTGCCGGAGCAAAGCCCTGAAGGCCCTCTGCTGCTCTGTTGTCAGATCTAGAGAGAGATGCACTCCCTCCACTGAGCCACCCTGAGGGTTGCTATGCAGCAAATCAGAAAGGGGCTCTCTCTCATCCTCTTCTTGCTCTGAAGCCAGCAAGAGATATGATACTTTGGCTTGTCTATGGAAAGGCTTGAGCCTGTTAACATGGAATACCTGAGGGGCTACCCCAGGTACTCCCATGTCAACCAGAAAGTTGACTTTGCCCATCTTGGAGATTATTCTGAAGAGTCCAGTCCACTTATCTGCCAAAGCCCTAGGCTTGGCAGGCTCCATCACAAGGATCTCCTGTCCTGGAGTCAATCCACTTGCGAGGCTTTAAGGTCATGCCAATACCCGTTCAATTCCTGGCTGGCCTTGAGATTCACTTTAGCCTGACCCATCATCTGTGTCATCCTCCATCTGAGGCCTTACACATAGTGCCCAAATTGCTTGGCAGGACCTGGAGGAGTGGCTTCCAAACCTTCTCTGATCAAGGCAAGGGGCCCCCTCACTGGATGGCCAAAGAGTATCTCAAAGGAGGTGAAACCAACAACCTCTTGAGGTACCTCTCCGTAAGCAAACAGCAGGCATGGTAGGAGGAGATCCCATTTCCTCCTTAGGGCCTCTTCTAAAGCGCCTAGCATGCCCTTGAGAGTTTTATTAAATCTCTTGACCAGACCATTGGTCTGGGGATGATAAGAGGTAGAGAACTTGTAGGTTACCCAACACTCTTTACACATGGTTTTCATGTAACTCGACATGAAATTGGATCCCCCGTCAGAGACAACCTCCTTAGGGAATCCAGCATGGGTAAAAATAACCAGGAGAGCCCTGGCAACCACCTTGGCAGTAACAGTCCGAAGGGGTATAGCCTCAGGGTACGATCAGCCAAGACCAGGATGAACCGATGTCCACCTGAAGTGGGAGGGTCAATGGGACCGACAATGTTGATGCCCACCCTCTCAATCGGTGTGCCAACCACTGGCAATGGCTGCAGTGGGGCAATGACACTGCCTCCAGTCTTGCCAGACAACTGACAAGTTGGGCAGGTCCTGCAGTGGGACTCCACTTCTACTCCCATCCGGGGCCAGTAGAAATGGGCAGAGAGCCTTTGCTTTGTCTTCTTGGTCCCAAGATGACCAGCCAAAGGCACCTCATGCGCCAACTGCAGTAGGAAGGGCCTGTAAACCTGGGGTACCACCAACCTCTTGAGGGCACCAGGTTCAGGCTTAGTGGGCTCACTGACAAGGAGCTCACCCTTCCAATAGATCTGGAATGTCCTATGCACTTCTCCCTGTGCCTGGGACAGGGCTTGTTTCCTCAGAGCCTCAAGAGAGTGGCACTCTCTCTGACCTTTACAGAAGTCCGCCTGGGAGGGTCCCCCTTCAGCCAACAGGCATTGAAGGTGGGGTGGTCCTCCATGTTGAGCACCTCTCAAGCAGGGGGGTCTTCTGCCTCAACTCCCTCAGGAGTTGAGTGGCGGTTTACCACTGGATCCAGCCCGCCTGGAGCATGAATCCCAGTGGGTGCTGCAGGAGCAGCAGGAAGAGAAGGGGTCCCTTTCGCAGAGGCAGCCTTCTTGATCTTCCTTCTTCGTGTCTTGGGTTTCCCCGTCGGCGAGGGAACCGGACTCGAAGCCGGACCCAGTGTGACCTTTGATCGGCTGACCGCCGCAGCAGCCATGGGTAGACCATCCAAGATCATCCCCGTTTCTACCAAATAATTTCCTAACAAAATGTTAGCAGGCACGTTGTCCTGTGCAGGACAGGAAGCTTTGCTGTCTTGTCTCCAATCGTAATGCTGACTAAGGCTACAGGCGATAATTTGGGAGGCCCACCAGCCAACCTGGTAGTTCTCAGATGAGCAGCCAACATAGTCCTCTGGCTTGAGCAGGGTCCTATCCACTACTGTCATGATTGCCCAAGTGTCTCTCAAACCAGTAGAAGGCTGGTCATTCAAGAGGACACTTCTCAAAACCCTAGAGGTGTTCTGTGGGATTGTCGCCAGTACTTCTGCATACTGGTCCCAGCCCCCAAGGGACACTAGGGAAATATCTACAGGAGCACCGAAGGTGATTCCTGTAGAGGAGGGGAGGACAGTGGCCTCCACCTCAGGCATGGGGTAAGGGTACGTCAGGCTGACAGTCTGGACTCCAAGCGCCTGTAACGCTCACCTGATTCCCGCAGAGGCGCCGGTCTTGACAGGGTGAATGCCGTATCTTCAAAGGTGATGTGTAACACACGGTTGGCTCTTTGGGCTGGACCTCTGTGCACTGTATGTCTGACTCGAAGAGTAAGATGTCTGCAGATAGAAAATATGGGATTAATGAACTGGGTTTATTGGGTGCCTCTCTCCTCTTCCCTTTCTCTTCTCCTGTAGAACCCCAAAGGTTAACGCCCTCACCTTAGGTAAGTGAACGCCGAGCTCTCCATCTGCCTTGGGGCAGGGTGCTGTAACCAGTTTCTTCACTGGATAAGGGTGCAGGCCTCTTGACCTCAGAGGACTGCTGTCCGTCGTCAACTGCACGAACGGTAAGTTCTGGGCACTTCAAATGTCTTAAAAGTCTTTTGTAATGATATCTCTTGTTTTGCAGGGTTCCGGCGATGGCGGATGGCGGGCTGATGAGAGTTGAGGATCGAACCCGCGTGAGGAATAGAAGCGCCTGGAAGCACGTAAGTAAGCGCTTGTAGCCTGCTTCACGATGCGCACTAACTGTCCCTTTTATCTTGCAGGTACAAGTTCGGAGCTTTAGAGAAGCTGAAGGGTGCTGGAATACCCACTGGATTCGGCGTGGGAAGGAGTAATGGCACGTGAGTAATAAAGTTGCCCAATGTCTTTAAACGCACCTTCTTTTGTCTTTCAGATGCGGGATGCAGCGCCGAAGGCCTCCGGAGCGTGCGAAGAGCTGGTAAGCTTTTGTCTTTCAGATGCCGGAATGCAGTGCGAAGACCTCCGGAGCATGCGAAGAGTAGGTAAGCCTTTGTCTTTCAGATGCCGGAATGCAGCGCGAGGCGTTGGTGACAGCCGATGGACCAGGTAAGAGATGTGCTGCCACTGAAGACAGTAGTGCTAACCTGTTCTTTCTTTGTCCTTACAGGTGCTGCTGAAGACTGGATTCCAGGATGGTAAGCCTTTGTTCCCTTAGGCCCAGGATCAGAAGCAGAAGACACGATGAGCGTTCTGCTGCAGAGAATGCAGAATAACGCAAAGCAAGATTCATCCATCGGGTGTGGTTTAAATAGCCTCCTGTAGTGCTTAGGTGTCTCCTTCCACAGCCACGCCTAGGTAAGAAAAGAGTTCCTGCTTTCCAGAAGAGTTCCAGTGTTCTGAACCTAGGGAGTGGCTCCTGCCCCACCCAACAGGAAAAGTAGTCCCAAACAGAAGAGGATCAGGGGTTCAACTGGCAGGTAAGTAAGCAGCATGGTCTGCTGCAGGTAAGTCCACCCAAGAATTATGAGCCCGGCGCTTCCAGCGCTGGGACTGGGCATCTTTATGAGCCTGGTGCCACTGGCGCCAGGACAGGGTCCAAAAGGTCCCAATTGGGACTGGCTGGCACTCGGAACCGGGGTTATGGGTCTGCTTCCAAGGGAGTCGGGCAAGTCCTGATCTTTTGGAAGCAGAGATCATGACAGCGCCTTAACTTTACAGGTGGGGTCACTCTTCTTGTGATCCAGAGCCCCACATTCCCAATAGGTGCCAGGAATGCGGGTATGGTACTGGAACCACTGGGATCCTGCTTTGCAGCAGGAGGACCACTACTCTTAGTCCCTTCCACATAGGATTTATCCCCACAAGATTTTGGGTCTTAGGAGAGGAAGGTTTTGGCTTATTCGACTGTGATTGCTTTTGGGACTCCTCAGCTTTCTGAGCGGTCCCCTTTTCTTTGTCCTTGTCCTTCCCACTGGAGTGCAGAGGGGACACCCGGTGGGAGATGCACTTGTCAGCTAGCCGGGCCAGCTTAAAGGGATCTAAAATGTTCTGGTCAGCAACATACTGACGCAGCTCCGGTGAACAGGTTACCGAAGAATG
The DNA here is from genome assembly GCF_040938575.1 of Ambystoma mexicanum. Lineage (NCBI taxonomy): Eukaryota > Metazoa > Chordata > Amphibia > Caudata > Ambystomatidae > Ambystoma > Ambystoma mexicanum. The sequence continues at coordinate 161,904,554 of NC_090936.1, read as the reverse complement.
CTCAAAAAAACAAAAGGTGTGACAATTCAACAAATGTTTTCGCTTTGTAACCATCAATCCACCCCATCATGTTCATGTGCACATCACTCACCCAGTCAACCATAGACACATTATCTTGTTTCTTAAATTCCCTGAACCTTTTAAGGTATTGGGTGGGTGTCTTGCCAAACTTGGCAATCACAGCAGACTTCATGCACTGATACTGACCCCTTTCTTCCACACTCAGTTTCAGAATAGAGTCTTATCCAGTCTCAGGCCCCCTACTTAACAACCACTTAGCCCAATCTATTTTATCAACATCATGGATTCCACAAGCCATCTCAAATGATTCAACTCATTGGAGGATATCAGAACCCTCTGCATACACACCAACCATATCTTTCATAAACTTGGTGGCTGGGGACCTGACACTCTCAACTGGTTTCGCTGAAGTCTCACTCTGGCTTTCTCTAGCTGGCTTCGCTGACATTCAGTGTCCTTGTTCTTAAGTTCAAGATCCCTATCCTTTAGTTCCAGATCCCTGGCTTTAAGGATCACTTGCTGTGCCAGCTGCTCTTTCTTAAGCTGAGCTTCTAATTCCATCTTTTTATATTCAAAGGCCAATTTCATCCTCAATAATTCAAGTTCCAAGGCATTCCCTGAAACATTGCTGGAGGTCGGAACAGAGGCAGCAGGAGTGATGGAGTTCCCAGAATCGGATTCAACAACATCCCCAGGGGTAGGGCCCTCATTGGTTACATCTCCCCCTTCAAGAGCTTCACAATCACTCTGGTAGTCCACCAGGGCAGCTATCAGCTCAGCCCTAGACTTATCCACAAAGTCTAACTCCCTGGCTTCACAAGCACTCTGGAGAGCCTCTAAGATCATCCAAGTCAATTTACCATTTGCAATAGATTCCATTGCTTGTAATGTAGTTATCTTGTATACAACTAAACCTCAATTTAACAAAGTGTAGATATTTTGTAAGTTGCAAGGTTAGACATTGATTCCTAAAATAAGCATCCCACCGCTGCCACCAGTGTAAAGACTGGAGGGGGTGTCTGTACTCCTGCTCTCTATATGGCAGAGGAGAGGCACAGAGGACCCCAGCCAAGATTCTCTATTGTTGGTAGCAATGGATGAGCAATCCAGGCCTAGCTTCTCAGGAGGTGATGCAGGCTTGTTCTTAAGTACAGTGTAGTCCCAAAGCACCCAAAAAGGAATGTTAGTTAAAATACAGTCTTTTTTATAATTAAGGTTCAAGGTTTATTTATTTATGTATTACATTTATATAGCGCGCAGGCAGCCCAGGGGCATTGTGGCGCTGTTACTTGTAGAGGCACTTAGTTACAATGGGTACAGGTTGTGCCTTGGGTTACAGTGAGGCAGGATCCTGTGTTCAGCGATAGGAGGTATCATACAGCATAATACATCATACATGTTAGTGATGAGAGCTTGAAGAGAGGTTATATACACAATCACAACAACTCACTTTGTGCTCAGTAAATCTACAATGGCAAATATATACACAATTCTACGTGGTACCACAATTACTTTTTAAAGATAGTTATCCTCTACCACTCATTTCCGACATATTGGAAGCTGTTCGAGGCGCTGTAATCTTTACCAAGCTCGACCTTCGGGGTGCCTATTACAGGACACCCTTTGGTCATTTTGAATATCTGGTTATGCCCTTTGACCTCGCCAATGCCCTGTGGTTTTTCAGCACTTCATGGACAGAGTCTTCTCAGATATGCTGTTTCTTTTTGTCATAGTGTACCTGGACGACATACTGATCTATTACAACAACCCCCAAGTTCATCAGGAACATGTAAATTCAGTTCTACAGCGACTACGAGAAAACAAACTCCTGGCCAAACCAGAAAAATGCATCTTTCATGTCCAAACCGTTCATTACCTAGGATTTGTACTAAGTTCCAAGGGAATCGGATTGGATCCTGCTAAGGTCGACTCTATTCTTTCTTGGCCAGCCCCCACTACAGTAAAACAAATCCAATCCTTCATGGGACTTGCACATTTTTACAGGAAATTCATTCCTACATTTTCTGACATCGTACATCCCATAGTCGCCTTGCTAAAGAAAGACACACCATTCACTTGGTGTCACGCTCACATGAGTCTCCGCAAAAGGCAATTGAGGTCCTCCTGTCCCTGCCCGTGACCTCTATCTGTCCCCAGGGGATTGGAGTGATTGCCTGAAAGGGAATGACAGGCCTGTTAAAACTAGAGGAACAACCCCAAGGGCACCTTCGCCCCCACCCGTTCTGGGTTCCCCTTCAATCGTGTTCTGTGGTGGTGCAAGGGCTAGTGGCTCACCTTTTGATGTGGTGTAGCGAGCTCTCCTTCCTGCATATGCAGGGGCGCTAGGGTCTTGATGTCATCTCTGTGCTGGTTTGGATGGCTGCACTGCTGCTCTTTGGCAATTCTTGCACTGGGCCCTTGGGTGCGGGATCTATGAACACTGTAAGAGTTCTTATCTGTCTGAACCTCCCCAGTTCCTTCACTGGGTATTAAATATAAATGCTGGTGAGTTTGTTAGATCAGGTAAGTCCCTTCCCAGTTGCCTCACTGGGTATGGAATACTGTTCCAGGTAAGTTAGTTAGATCAGGTAAGTCTCCTCCGAGTTACTTCACTGGTTATGGAATACGGGTTCAGGTAAATTCGTTAGTTCAAAAGTTAGTTTGTTCTAACCTGTTTGCTTTCTTTCCTTCTTGCTTGCAGGTTCTGTGGTGTTGCAGTGTATCAGGAGAGCTCCGGCGATCAAAAGAAGGCGGAACAACACAATCTGAAAAGTTTGTGTCAACGATGAAGGGACCAGGATCCTGCTGAGCGGGTTCGCAGTGCGCGAACGCTGAAAAGGTAAGCAACCGATGATAAGTTCGGAGATACACTAATGCTTTCTTCTTGTCTTTCAGGTGCACGGAGTCCTTAGCTCGAGGAAACGCCGAGGCGTGGCACGCGATCAGGAAAGGAGGACCGGGAATCAGGTAAGCGTGTGTCTCAGGTTGAAGATTGCACGCAAAGCACGATTCGTCCTCTGGGCATGGCTTAAATAGGCCTCCACACCCAGAGGCTGAAACAGAATGGACCTGGCATCAGGGAAACCATGTTGGAGGAAACAGGAAGTGCCTTATGAATGCTGAGTGTCTATGGAATGTATGCAGGATGGTTTATTCCTAGCCTGCCAAGCTTTCACCAAAGATGCTCCTACCAGCCCTCCTTTCTACCACCAGTGAGGGGTACCAGCCTCGTACTCATGACAGTCCTCCCCATCAAGACCCCTCCCAAAGGTGTGTTCCCCGGGCCAGGTTTGGTAGGGTTGTCCCAATGGAACTTGCGTAGCAATCGGGGGGCATGGATATTCCCACTTGGTTCCCAAGACCTATCCTGGGGTCCATAACCCTTCCAATCTACTAGGTAGTATAACGTTCCTTTAACTATCTTAGAATCTAGAATCTGCTTTACTTCGTACTCGGGTTTGTTATCCTCAGCAATTATGGGGGCCAGAGGTGTTGGTACTCTGGTTCCTGGGTGTACCGGTTTCAAAAGAGAAACATGAAATACCGGATGTATGTGCATTTGAGAAGGCAAGGTCAGTTTCATGGCCACTGGAGAGATCACGGTTTCTATTGTGAAAGGTCCCAAGTAACTAGGTTCGAATTTTCTCGTTCCTTTTAGTGTGATGTACTTGGATGATAACCACACAGAGTCTCCTGCTTGATAATCAGGGGCCTTTTTTCTATGCTGATCGGCGTATTTTTTCTGCGCTGTCTTGGCCGCCTTTAGATGAGTCAACGCTTCTTGGGTTGCCTGAAAAATCTGTTCATGTAGAGTTTTGATGGCTGGCATCTCGATGCTCTCTGGTGGATCATAAGCTGATGTTCGTGGATTTCGCCCATGTAGAATATAGAACGGAGACATATGTGTGGAGGTATGTGCTGAGTTATTATACGCATATTCAGCCATCCACAGGACTTCTACACAGGGGTGTTAGGTTTGGTGCAAAAGGCAACAGGGATATTGCTCCAAGGTCTGATCGTGCACTCTGTCTGCCCGTCGGTTTGTGGGTTGTGGCTCATGGACAATCAGATTTCAACTCCAGCCAAGGTACAGCACCTTTTCCAAAACCGCGACACAAACTGACTTCGTCTGTCGGAGATTATTACTAATGGAAACCGTGCAATTTTACAATAGTATCAAGGAAGGTCTGAGCCAAGGCCTTGGCAGACGGAATACCCTTTAACGGTATGAAATGGGCCATTTTGGTGAACAGGTCTACCACTACCAGAATGGTGTTGTATCCAAAACTGGAAGGCAGGTCTGTAATCAAATCCATTGAAATGGTGTGCCAAGGAGTAGGGGGTATCGCCAGTGGTTGCAACAGGCCAGCTGGTCTTTGTTTGGAGGCCTTGTTCTGTGCACAGATTCCACACGAGTTGACAAAGTTGATAATGTCCTGTCGCCATGTTGGCCACCAGTACGATCTTTCTATCTTCTCTGCAGTCTTGGCTATTCCAGGGTGCCTTTCGATAGGTGAATCTTGATAGTTAATGAGTATTTCCTCTTGCAAGATGTGTGTGGGGAGATAAAGGCGATCCTGATAATATGGCAAACTGTCTCTAATGGAATAGTGGGTTCCTTTCTCCTTCCAGGACTGTAATTCTTCTACGGGCAGGTTGTTCTTGACTCTTTGCTTGAGTGATTCCCACGTGGACAGGTCTTCTCCACAGATACCCAGGATCTTATTTCCCGGAATGATATCCCCCGGGTCAGATATGCTTTAAGCTTGTTCTCCCTTACCAATACACGATAACGCATCCACCTTGCCGTTCTTGACTCCTGGTCGGTAAGTGATCAAGAAATTGTATTCTGACAGGAACAGTTCCCAGCAGAGTTGTCAGGAAGACTGAGCCTTTGCTGAGTGTAGATATTGAAGGTTGCAATGATCAGTTATTATCGTGATTGTAGGTCTAGCCCCAAGCAAGTAGTGCCTCCACTCCTTGAGGGCTTCTTTGATTGCTAGTAGCTCCTTGTCTGTGACAGCATCATTCAACTTGGCAGGAGAACATTTTTTCGACCAAAATGCTACAGGGTGTAAGTGACCAGAGTCAGGGTTCCTTTGGGACAGAACCACCCTCATGGCCACACTTGAGGCATCGATCTCAACGATGTATGGTAAATCTGGTTGTGGGTGTTGTAAGGCAGGAGCTGAGGTGAATCTGCTCTTTAGGGCACCAAAAGCCTCTTCTGCTGTCGGAGTCCACTCAAATTTTTGGTTTTTACGTAAGAGGTTGGTGATAGGGTGTAACAGATGTGAAAAGCCAGGTATGAATCATTGGTAAAAGTTCACGAAGCCAAGAAAACTCTACACCCCTTTCAAGGACGTTGGTGACGGCCATGTAAGAATGGCATCCACCTTTCTATTGTCCATCTTGATGCCTTGCGATGATAACACGAATCCCAGAAACTCCACTTCGGTGACATGGAAGGAGCTTTTCTCAAGTTTGGCATACAAGTCGTTCTCATGTAACTTCTTGAGCACTACCCGTACATGCAATACATGTTCCTGTAGGATGGTTCAATAAATCAGGATGTCATCTATGTATACAACAGCGCATACGTCTAGTAGTTCTCGCAGAACATCATTCATAAAATGTTGGAATGGCGCCAGAGCGTTGCATAGCCCGAACGACATTACCTGGTATTCTTAGAGACCATACCAGGTGCGAAATGCAGTCTTCCACTCATCCCCTTTTTGGACGCGCACCAGATGGTAAGCACCTCGGAGGTCTAATTTTGTGAAAACCTGTGCCTGTCTCACTTGATCTAACAATACCGGGATTAAGGGTAACGGGTACCTGTTCTTAATCGTAATCTGGTTTAACGTCTGGTAGTCGATGCATGTTCTAAGGTCCCCCTCCTTCTTTGGAACAAAGAAGAGAGGGGAGGTCACCTAGGTTTGGAGGGTCGAAGGTCCCCCTCCTTCTTTGGAACAAAGAAGAGAGGGGAGGTCACCGGAGATTTGGAGGGTCGAATGAAGCCATTGGCAAGATATTGATCCAAATAGTTCTTCAGATGAGAATTCTCCCCCTCTGTTAGGGCATATATTCGACTACAAGGAACTTTTGATCCTGGTATCAAGTCGATTTGGCAATCGTAGGGACGATGCGGCGGCAGTGTATTAGCTTGTTCCTTGACAAATACATCCTGGAAGTCTTGGTATTCGGTTGGCAGAACTCATAGTAACCCCAAGACGGATGCTGTCTTGGGGGCTACGCACAGTGGGTCTCGTGACTCTTGCTTAGTCTCCTAACAACGGCTGCACTCCTTCAGGAACGTTAGCGTCCTCTTACGCCAATCTATTGACGGATTATGTCTTTCGAGCAAGGGTATACCTAGAATCAATTGGAACTGCGGGGCTGAGATGAGGTCAAAGGAGACATCTTCCCTATGACCGTTTTGACAAAGCAGAGTAACGTTTGAAGTGCAGTGAGTTACCGGGCCAGAGCGCAATTGAGTGCCATCTACGACGGTTACATTTTCCACTGTGTCCTTGGAGCAAATAGGTAATCCAATCCTGTCCGCCGTTTCCAAAAGTAATTCCCAATGACCCCACTGTCAACGACAGCTTCCAGAGCGTGTAGCTTAGTCGGAGACCTTTGGTCTATGATAAGTGCTGGAATGATAAAGTGTGAGGTCTTGTGGTCCTGTACTGAGCTCGACAGAGCGACCCCTATGTCTGTCGGGCGTTGAAGTTTTCCGACTGAGCAATTTTCTCGCTTCCATCCATGGCTCCTACTGTCTTTCGAGGAGGAGTAGCTGGACGATTATGAAGGAAATGGCCAGACTGGCCACAATACAGGCATAACTGTTCTTGCTGCCTCCGGTCCTGCTCTGCCTTTGTGAGCGGGCCTCGAACACTGCCCAGGTGCATTGGTTCAGGATGTGTCTCTATGGGCTGAGGGACTGATGCCTCCCTGGGCCGCTAGTAGAATGTTCGACTTTCTGAACGTGCGCGATCAGCTCTGCGAGTTTGTAGGCGATGATCATGTTGGATTGCTAAATCTATGTACTCTGCGCAGCCATCCGGGGGGTTTACTACCTGTGCCAGAACGTCCTTTAGCTCCCCTCTTAGTCCTCTATAAAACAAGATGGTTCACTTCTCCTCGGGCCAATTTGTTTCCGCTACCAGGCGGTTAAACGTTGCTACATAGGCCAAAAGGTCCTGGTTGCCCTGTCAGAGGGATAACAATTCGTCATCCAAGGTTTGTCCTTAGGTGTGTCTAGCGAAATGTTTTTCCATTTCTTGTTGGAACCCCGCATAATCCCGGAGTAGAGGGTCATCTCTATTTACAAACGGCACAGACCAATCTGCAGCATGTCCCCCTAAATACGACAATACGAAGGCCACCTTTGATTGATCGGATGGGAATAAACCAGGTTTGCATAGAAAATGCAAATGGCATTCGTTGATGAAGGTACCAAACCTCCTGGGAACTCCCAAAAACCTTTCCGGGGATGCTAATGGTATATTCCCCGGGATGACGACCTGTACTGGTGCTGGTGCTATGGGCTGAGGTACCGCTGTTGGTGCTGACTTAGCCCCGCCCGATAATGGAGCCAGTCCAGTCTGGGTCTGTAATAATTGCTGGGCGATCTCATCAGTCTTGTCCCTCTTCACTATCAACTCACGCCTCAGTGCATTTGTCTCTGCACGGGCTGCATGTACCTCTGCCGTAATAGTTGGGATAACTGGTCTACTTCGAAGGTCTCCATCACTCAGGCGGAGATGTTTAAGGTGGCTTTGCATTCTGTCACGCTCACCTGAGTCTCCACAGAAGCGATGAGGTCCTCCTGTCCCTGCCCGTGACTCCTATCCATCCCCGGGGGATTGGAATGATTGACTGAAAGGGAATAATAGGCCTGTTAAAACTAGAGGAACAACCCCAAGGGCCCCTTCGCCCCCACCCCTTCTGGGTTCCCCTTCAATCGTGTTCTGTGGTGGTGCAAGGGCTAGTGACTCACCTTTTGATGTGGTGTAGCAAGCTCTCCTTCCTGCATATGCAGGGGCGCTATGGTCTTGATGTCCTCTCTGTGCTTGATTGCATGGCCGCACCGCTGCTCTTTGGCAAATCTTGCACTGGTTCCTTGGGTGCGGGGGCTATGAACACTGTTAGAGTTCTTATCTTTTTGAACCTCCCCAGTTCCTTCACTGGGTATGAAATATAAATGCTGGTGAGTTTGTTAGATCAGGTAAGTGGTTGTAGGTCAAATGATCGAATCTAAATGGTCGACAGGTCAAATGATCGACACCAAAAGGTTGACAGGTCAAATGATAGAATTTAAAAAAAAAAAAATTCACATTTTTTTTTTTTGGGGGGTTCCCCCCAAACCTCCTTTTATTTGTTAAAAACAACTTTTTTTCCCTAAACGAAAACCTAAAAAAATATATAGAACTAAAAAAAAATTCCATCATTTGACCTGTCGAACAAATTGTGTCGACCTTTTGACTGTCGATCCTTTGTCTGTCGACCATTTCACTAGACAGCCAGGTAAGTCCCCTCCCAGTTGCCTCACTGGGTATGGAATACTGTTCCAGGTAAATTCGTTACATCAGGTAAGTCTCCTCGCAGTTACTTCTCTGGTTATGGAATACGGGTTCAGGTAAATTCGTTAGTTCGGAAGTTAGTTTGTTCTAACCTGTTTGCTTTCTTTCCTTCTTGCTTGCAGGTTCGGTGGTGTTGCAGTGGATCAGGAGAGCTCCGGCAATCGAAAGAAGGTGGAGAGACACAATCCAAAGGTTTGTGTCAACGATGAAGGGACCAGGATCCTGCTGAGCGGGTTCTCAGTGCGCGAACGCTGAAAAGGTAAGCAACCGATAATAAGTTTGGAGATACACTAATGCTTTCTTCTTGTCGTGCTCAGAGTCCGTAGCTCGAGGAAACGCCCAGGCGGGGCACGCGATCAGGAAAGTATGACCGGGAATCAGGTAAGCGTGTGCCTCAGGCTGCAGATTGCACACGAAGCACGATTCGTCCTCTGGGCGTGGCTTAAATAGGCCTCACGCCCAGAGGCTGCAATGAGCAGTACAGAATGGAACTGGCACCAGGGAAACCATTTTGGAGGAAACAGGAAGTGCCTTATGAATGCTGAGTGTCTATGGAATGTATGCAGGATGAGTGTCTATGGAATGTATGCAGGATGACTTATTCCTGCCTGGCCTGCCAAGCTTTCACCCAAGATGCTCCTTCCAGCCCCTCCTTTCTACCACCAGGGGGTGTACCAGCCTCGTACTCATGACAATTGGTCTGTTGCTCAAGAGACAGCCTTTCAGGAGCTAAAACAAAGATTCACTCAAGGTCCCATCGTGGCTCAGCGTGACATAAATAAACCCTTTCTGGTGGAAACTAATGACTCAGATTATGCAATCGGGCCAGTCTTAAAACAAGGATTCGAAGACAAGGTGAACATCCCATTGCTTACCTATCCCGAACATTGACTCCCAGCGAGACTCACTACTCAGTCCTGGAGAAAGAACTGCTAGCCATTCGGCAGGCCGTTACAGAGTGGCGTCATTTACTCCTAGGTGCCAAATATCCTGTACAAGTGTGAACCGATCACAGAAACTTGCAGGTCCTGCAATCCTTGGAATGCAGAAATAGTCGTCAAGCTGGTTGGGCCTTTTTCTTTGCCCAGTATCAGTTCCGCATACATCACTTCCCTGGAACTAACAACATAATAGCAGATGCCTTATCCAGATGTCCCGATTATGAGCCTGTAGAAGCATGTGCCTTTCCGAAGATGTTTCCTGACACTGTTTTCGTGGCCCAGGCCAATTCCTTATTGGAAGAATAATGCCGAAACACCACCTTCTGATCTCTGGAAGGACTTCACCAAGGCCAACCAATGGACCTTAGTCACAAAAGATGGTTACCTCTTTAAAGACAAGAGATTGGTGATACCCACGCAAAGACTGAGAATTAAGATTATAAACCTCTGCCATGATACCTTCCATTCCGGGAAACGAGGCATTGCAGCAACTCTCCGCCTCATTCAGAGACAATTATGGTGGCCAAAGATGATCGACGGAGTAAGGGCTTCCATCCAAGCCTGCACTGTCCGCAGTCAGAATAAGTGTGATAACAGAAAACCTGCTGGTCTTCTCCACCAACCTACATTGCCAGAACTTCCTTGGGAAATAATAGCCAGAGACTTCATCGTGGAATTACCTCCGTCCAGGGGGTATACTACCATTATGGTTACCATTGATCTATTCACCCATATGGCTCACTTCACCCCCTTGTACAAGTTACCTTCAGCACCAGAATTGGAAGGAATATTTTTAAATCATGTCTTCAGGCTACATGGACTCCCTTCCAAGATCATCTCCGATCGTGGGCCTCAGTATATATCCCAATTCTGGAAACATCTGTGCCAAATGTTGGGTATCCATCGTGCATTGTCTTTGGGATACCACCCTCAGACCAATGGGATAACCGAACGAGTAAACCAAACCCTACAACAGTATTTAACACGTTTTGCAGCCAAGGTCCAGGATGATTGGTCACTTTTAATCCCGGTAGCTGAATTTGCTTACAACAATTCGGACCATTCAGTTATCAAGACTAGCCCCTTCTTTTGCATTCAGGGGTTCCATGCATCGGTCCTACCAACTATCCTACCACATTCTATCCCGGTTCCCTCGGTCGATTCCTGGATTGAATGTCTGGTCAATGTACATAGAGATGTTAAAGATCACTTGGAAAAGGCCAGGATGGATGTTAAAAAACATGCTGATGCTAAACGAAGACACAGTCCCCTGCATGGGATCAGTGATACGGTCTGCCTATCTTCAAAACTCTTTCCTCGACACCTGTGACCAAATAAACTGGCTCCCAAATTTTACAGGCCTTTTCCTATTAAGGAGGTCAACTACCCAGTGGCCTTCCGACTTCAGCTGCCTGAATCCTGGAAGAAGATACATCCCGTTTTCCACACTTCATTACTGAAACCTTATGTGCAATCCACCAGAGCAACTCATCGACCTAACCTAGTGCTCGTCAATGATCAGATAGAATTTGAGGTCTCCAGGATATGCGATTCTAGATACAGAAGGGGTCGACTACACTACTTAGTGGAATGGAAAGGATACCCCCCCAGCGAACGAACCTAGGAACCAGTCTCCACAATGAATGCCCCCCATTTAATACAGGGATTCCATCTAACCCATCCAGGCAAACCCGGTGGATCAGGGTTTAAGAGGGGGCATGCTGTCATGATTCGCCGTTTCCGGCCCTTTTGGACTTCATGGTCCATAACGCACTGAAGAACTTTGGGCCAGCACGGGTGTCAAGTTGTTCAGCGTCTCTGCGGTCTTCGGGTGGCGGGAAACCCACCAGTGGATTCTCCTCAGTCGTCAATGGCCTTGACTTTCTCTGGCAGGACGTAACGGTTGACGATGATGAACAAAGGCATCCTTTGATCAAATGTTCTTAGGCAAAGGGAGCACGGTGGCTCTGGTCATCGACGGTGGACGGCTGTCCAGTGCTTAACTTCATTCACCTCGGCAGTCCCCTTCTCCGGTCAGCAGCCTTTCATAGGTCTGTCTACCAGGGAGCTTTGGCTAAGATCAGCTGGTGCACAATGGTTCCCTCGTAGCTCGGGGAGAGGTACCCTAGCCAGGTTCTCTCTTGGATCAGTTCTTGAAGGCACAACAGCTTTCAGATTGCAAGGAAGGGAACAGCGGTTCACCTTCTTCTTCCGGCTCAGCTTTGAGAGTAAGCATCAAGTATCAACTTCAGGTTCTGAACAATTTCTAGCAGTGAGAGGCCCCCAGATATACTGTTGATCTCCCATTCACTCTGCTGTGTCACACTCAGACAACCAATCACTGAAAAGGGCATTCAGGCAGTCAGGCAGCCTATCGGCTCACAGTGCATTCAGGCCATGCTTCTCCATCCAGACACTCACAACACAGAATATGGATTTGGGCAAGCACTCTGCCATTCAGCACTACACCCTGTATTCATACCAGTTTCGGGAAAGGCTGTCTCAGTCAATGTGTCAAACACCAGATACTAGACCCATAACACAGAATGCGTATTTGTCACGCACTCCATTCACCCAGGTCCCACCCCACGGGCGTACCCACAACATACAGTCATTGGGAAGGATCCAGCCAGCCTGGCCTGGACTTCCCCACAACACCATATATGGAACTTCTACCCAACAGCCAGTCAGGGAGAAGCGACAGAGTCAGGGCTTCCCGGGACTTCAGGTGAAAGTAAGCTAAAAGGTGATAGAAAGCAAGAGGCCACAGGGGCCATCTTGTCTCCATCAGGAATCCACTGATTCCAATGACAGGGCCTGGGCATCCCAAAATGGAGGATGCCCAGGGCACCTGAAATTCAGCACAGAGCTGCCACCAGCCCATACACTGCTCGGTGGGACACACACAGGTGCTCAAAAACATACACTAGGAGTACAGGGTCGTACTCCCTCCCGTGGGTGCCATTAGGGTATCCCAAGGGTCTGTTCACTAAACCAAATACAGGAAGAGCTGCATTGCCAGGAGTACCACATGAACTCCTGTGCGGAAAACAAGACAGAACATACATGATAAGGCAGTAAAGGACAAGGATACATAGGCCCTGTCCCTCCAATGCATTTCCAGCCAGCATCACAATCAACTCCAGAATAGTCTTTACAAGCAGTCAGTCTCCATTCCCCAAATTTACCTGCACCTTTCTCCCAGTTGTCATCCCAAGTAATTACCCAGATACCTTGGTAGTACTCTGTTAGCTGCAGGTAATTTTTGTACATGTGTATCGTAGGCCAATTACACTGTTATTAACTTTACAGTAGAGTTAGGTTGTTTTTGAACTGTGAAAAAGGCTGGTCTCAGTGTTAATATGGGTAGAATATTTTCTTAGGCAATGCTTGTTCTCGTCTTCAAATAGCAAATACCCTTTAATTTCTTGTAACTGACAGGTATGCCACGTTAAATTAAAGAATAGAGTTCAGTATTTCTTTAGGAATCCCAATTAGGCACACACAACCACTCTTTGATGTAGTTTTTAAAGTTTAAAGATTTGTTTGAAATTGTATTCCCGTAAAAGTGAAGGATAGAACTCAGTCCTCCCTTGGGAATCACATTTAGGCACATGCGACCACTTCTTAATGTAGTTTTCACAAGTTAAAGGTTTCAACAATGATCTTATCAAACGCGGCTGTTCGGTAATGGTATTTGTAACGTTGACTCCTCTTATTCAGTGACACGCGACCACTCCTTCGGGGAGTAACATTCTTTTATAGTGTGACCGATGGGTTGAAGCAGCGTTAGCTTCTAACGCGAATACAATGACTTTTACGTTATAAGGTAGTGCTACATTTCCATTGTTTGGGTATTTCAGCTTCAATGAACAATTTCTACTCGCTTTCAATCTTATGCAAGTGAACAAGGAACTGGATACTGTTGCCGGCAATGCTCGCGCAAGATGTTAGAATGCTGTGCTTCACTCACCGGCTCCTTTGACACTTGCTCTATTGGTTGCACTGCTCCCATGCCTTCTGCCACAACTTCTACTGCTCTGCTTCTGGCTTCTTAGGGACCCCCACCCTTCTCTGTGAAGGTGTCTCTGGTCTAGCCACACGGGTTTGGATCCCCTCTAGCTCCTGAGACCCATGTCTTGACAACTGTCCCTTGTCTCGGTCTCCAGCATGTTCTCTGTGTGGCAACCACGGCTGTCAGGCTCACATGGGGAAAGACAGCTCCTCTGCATGCCTTCTGCTGTGCAGTCTCTGCACTTCAGAGCTTGGGGAAACAGGACCCTCTTAGAACAAACAGTTGAAATCTGCTCTCTCCACGTTCCAGCGTCCCTCTTGCTATCCCAATTCTCCTTGGTTTGCCAGCCTCATGCCTTCTTCCTTCAGCTACTACTGCTACAACTTGCAGTCCAGTCACAGATCCAGCTCCTTCCAATGGCCTGCACCTGAGGGGGCATTTTTTCCCTCCCATGTTCCTTCAGGTGTGGGCTGTTAGGCTTAGTTGCCTGTCTACTGCAACAGCATACCTCTTCAACCCTCTTCCTTGTCCCAGCACCTCTGGGATTATGGGACTTGTAGTCATCTTCAACCAAGTGTTAAAGAGGTTATTTGTTAGCCATAGCTCCTTGCAATCAGCCATCCTTGGAAATACACACAAAGTCCAAGAAACAGAAGCCTTTATTCTTTACTGCCAGCTGGAAGCATTTCCCATGCCACAGATGTTCAGTTAGCACGGAAAGACTCAGAGTTCATCCATCTTGAACACACTTTTATAGAATTGAGATATTACACAACATTTCTGTTGTAATATTAACCTTATAATATGATAGGCCAGATGTCTATAAGCAAAGCGTATTGACTGTTTTTATTGGACATAAACACTTCCTAAACACATGCTTACTTATTTCTTGCAATGATGTCATCTTAATTCAAAGAGCTGGTTGTTTTCGACATTCACTGAACCACAAGGCATATTTCGCAACTTTAAAACTGGAAAAAAGCATTTCTGTGATGACGCACACTTGAGTAAGACTCTAGCACACTCTGCCAATAATATGAGATTAACTGCACGTTTTTATTAGTCACCTCACTCTTATCTCCTTTTATCCTACTGCCATTTTTTAGTCTGAAACCCCCTTTTTGCCCTGGTACCGCTATCATTTTATTTTCCTACCATTTAATAATGCCAAGTCCTTGCACCTGGCTTTCTGAACAAGCCCTACCTTGTTCTTAAAAAACATTGGCTTGAACTGTTATTTGTCTGAGCTTCCAGAAAGCCCTATACTTCTGCTTGTTCAGCACATTTAAGTTTCCCTAAGGCTTACAGCCTGTAGCCATTTGTAATGCATACTGTGGTGTCCATTTTAAAAAGAATGGACATGTCTTGCTGTAATATTTCTTATGTCAGGGAGCTATATTCTGGGTGTATTTGAGCGCTACTTTTTCTGATGTTTATTGTCTATTGAGTGTGGGTAATATCCTTCATATCTAAACACAATTTGGTCTAATGTCTGTGGTACTTCGTAATAAATACATATTTCCCTTGTCTCTTATCCAGCTACATGTGTCAAAGGTGAGATGACATCACTTACTTCCGTCATCCATGATCCACACTGTGCTTATCCTCACTGTTTCTGTTTAGGGCATGGATAATATATCCTCACTGTTTCTGTTTAGGGTATGGATAATACAGTTGAGTGCATAACTCTTCTCATATTTTCAATATTGGACCAGGGAGCAGGACACAGGCCCTGAATGGCGTGTTCACCTGTTTATTCTGAAATGTCCTGCAAAATACTTCTGTTAATAAATCTTGCTCAGCTTTAACAAAACTTGTACCCCGGGTTACAAATCTTATATGGGGGTTAGTGACATTATAATGACAATATGCTATTACCCATGTTGGCAAACCAGAAAGGCGCTTTCTTTCCCAGGACAAATACTGCGGCCCACCCACAGGATCTCCTCACCACCCTGGGCCCTGTCTCCTCCCAGGTGATCCTCCCGCAGTACACCAACCCCAAGGACAGGATCAGGAAGTGTCTGCCTTCCTCTGGCCACTAGGTAGGAGACTTTAGGCAGGGTTTCAGTGAGTGATCTGTAGGATTCTTCACAGTAAGCAAATTAGCCAACATGCAAATCTTTTTCTCCAGGACATTGTCCGTGTCTTACAGGGCAGTGCTATTTTATACATAGCTGTACCAACCCAAGACAGATTTTTTATCAAGGCTGAAGACAACTACATACTGGTTCCACCCTTGCTAGGAATCATCACTGGAGTACATTTTTGACAGCCTTGTGGTTGGAGCATTGGTGCATGCTTACCAAACACCAACAAAGCTATGGTGGGTTTAAAAAAGGCTTACAAAAGTGTTACAACTGAAATGTGAAAAAAGATAAAGCCATTTGAGCCATCACACATGACACAGCACCATCCAGTAAACATACATCGATGGGAGTTCACCTCCAGTTTAGCGCCACATCAGCAAGGATTTGTGGGTATGCAAATTAGCCCAATTGCAAGCTTTCTGCTCCATGAAATTGTCTTTGTCTTATAGGGCAGGGCTATTTCATACATAGCTATATCAACCCAAGACAGACAGTTCTCAATGCTGAAGACAACTACAAACTAGTTGCACCCTTATTAGGGATCATCAGTACGGAACAGTCTTGACAGCCTTGGAGCTGCATCACTGGGGCATGTGTAGCAAACACCAACAAAGTTATGATGGGTTTAAAAAGGTATTAAAAAAGCCCTTTCGCCTCAAATGTATAAGAACTTTAACTTGCTCACTTTTTTTAAAAACAGCTCAACCTTATCTGGCAGGCTTTTTCAATAAAATTAAACAATGCATTTTGTACCATTTTCTTGTCTGAATTCTGGATTAAAATTCTGAATGAGCAGGCTAACCCTACGATGGTATGCTTTGCATCTCAAAACCTTTCGGTGTACATGACCTCGATCTATGCTTTAAATAGAACTAGAAAAATGCCTGTCTTTCAACAATGCATAAATTAGTTTTTACAAAAATTGATTAGCACATTTTGCTAATTAAAAATTGTGAATAGCAAATGAACTTATTTGTTTAGCAATTTTTTACTAATATTAATGTCACCAGAATTAGTTGTACCCCAAGTTATGGAATTAGCAAGAATGCAGACATGATTTCTATGTACCTCTGAAGTATAACATCAGTGCAATGTCTGTAAAATGTAAATGTTTGCTGCATGAATGGCCAAACAAAAGAAGCTCTAAAAACATTTTTCAGTTCAAGGATGTGTGGCTGGGTCATGCAGTCAGTGTTGCAGCACAGTGCTGTGTCCTTCATATTGTTAACAAGACATCAATTAAAGACTCAATAGTGTGTGCATGTGCACTTTTTATTTTCTTATATCAAGTTACATATAGCAAGTGTTTGGCATAAATGGTCACAAGCAACTTTACTTGTTTGAAAATTGGGAAAAACATTTTAAAATGAATGTGTAGGACTAAGAATCTGTGTCTTGAGACATGCTTGGTGTGCATGATCTGTTCTTTTTGGGAGAGGTAGGTCTTAAGTCATCATCGGCAACACCAGGACGTCTTGGTTTCATGCTAAAAAATAATTCTACAGCCTTTTTGGATTTGAACTCTGCAGGAGAAGGGCCCTGCTTCTTAATATGAATGAGTGTTTCAACGGTCTCTTCTGATAGGGATGTCCTCCAGTCAGTTTTACTTTGTTCATGCAGGAAAAGCAGCGTTCTACAACTGCATTGGACACAGGGAAAATCCTCAAGATATATATGAGCTTCACAAGCTGGGGATATGAGGTGCCATAGAGGGTTGCCAGTTTCACCCAGATCTCTTTTGGTGGCAGTTTACCAAGGTTGTTCTGGGCGAATATTTTAAACTCTTGCCACTCAGAAAGAATTGTTCCAGAACTTGCTAATGGAAAACTGCAGTCAACAATTAAATCAGAAAAGTGTTCTGCCACTCTAACAATTTCATTATTTTCATATTTTCCAACTCTTTTAACTTTGATGACCATAATCTTGTCTCTAACACTTTAGCACAGGTGTACATTTTGTGTTCAGTAAAAGACAATCTATCTTCACAAGATTTGTCAATGTTTGTGAGTTATGTTGTACACTGTTGCTTGAAACTGTTCACAACTTGAGCACTTACATGTGTTAGTTGAACCCAGGATAGGAAATGGACTCAGAGGTAGTCTCTCCCCTTAAGGTTTGCAGAGTCATTTTTATAGTAG
This sequence comes from Ambystoma mexicanum, assembly GCF_040938575.1. Classification (NCBI taxonomy): domain Eukaryota; kingdom Metazoa; phylum Chordata; class Amphibia; order Caudata; family Ambystomatidae; genus Ambystoma; species Ambystoma mexicanum. Next base: position 161,886,761 of record NC_090936.1, on the reverse strand, counting down.
AAATAGAGCTAATGAGTTCTGGCATTTCAATCACTTCCTTCTGAAGTGCAAGAGAAAATCTAGCAAGGGTTTGCAGCATCTGCTCAAAGAAAAGCATATGGCATACCATCTGAAACCGTGTTAAAATGTGCAATACTCCCTTGGCTTTTGCCTGGTCATGGCTTGGATAGGCTGCCATACTTTCTAAATGTGCACAAACAACAGGGAAAGATTCACTCAGGGCCTGAGTAGCAAGTAATTTATGTTGCACCCAACAGGTCCCATGAGCTTTCCTTGGTTTCTGAACAGACTGTTCCATAGCTAATGCCTGCGCACGCAATTTACACAACCTTTTGGGGCTTTTTTGATACAAATAAAACAATTGAATTAACATATTGGACACATCACCGAAGTAAGTCTTATCCAATGCATCCTTCACAGCCAATTCAAAATGGTGAGAAAAACAATGGACAGGCACCAGCCATTTAATGTCTTGTCTGAGCAGTGCAGCAAGACCTCGTTTCACACCCAAGATAACAGCTGCCACGTCACCCCCAAAACCCACCATTTTCTTTAAGGAGAGTCCCGTTTCATTAAGGATTTCCAATAGAAGTTTTTTCAATCCCTCAGTGCGACCAGCACTAACTAATTTCATTTTGAGAAAAAAAAACTCCACTTCACCACTTTGTGAGTTTATGTATATAACGTACACCAACTCCTTCTCTATTACACTATCTGTGCTGCCATCCATTAAAACAGAAAAAGCATCGGCAGTCTTGAGAACATTAAATAGTTCTTCCTCAAGGAAGTGTCCAATACAAATTGTAAGCTCTCCTCCTGTTACAGCAGTAGTGTACTTGGAGCCCGGGTCAACACCATGATGCTTCTCCTGCTGAGCCAATGCAGAAAATATTTTAATAAGAATGTCCTCCTTTACTATTGTATAAAGGATATCCATTAGCTTGCCCACAGTGAGTCTATGCTGATTCTCTGCTGTAGCCAAAGCTCTCACTGTTTTAACAAATTAAAAATCATAAAATCAATGACTGTCAAAAGCAGCTTGCAATTGCTCAAACAAAGCACAGCCCTAGGAAATATATTCACTAATTTACCAATTGGAGTGTGGCGATAAAGGTCGATAGCACTGTGCTGCATTCCAAATTTCTTGAATTCTTCAGCTTTCCGGTGTTGCTCTGTTTCCAGGTGCTTGCAGAGTGTCTACTTTCAGCTGGGAGCCACTGAGCCCAGAAATCAATGAGGTTCTGAAATTCCTCACAGAACGCAAATCTGTTTGAAACTCTGAACAAAGTGTACATCTTGCACACACACAGTGTCTTCCTCTTCATAAATGTCTAGCCAGGTTTTGCCTGGGTCGTATTTTTTTTGCCTCCCCAAAGCCCTGGCCAATTTCACAGTATGTGGTTTTGAGGTGGCCATGACTAAACTGAAAACAATTAAATATTAAAGGTCCATCAGTTGGCTGCATCACAGTGTCAACTGCTCAAGATGAAGACAGCCGCTACAAGGAGTTTGTGACAAACTGGGGGCAACAACTTGGGGACTGACATAATTAGTCTCTGCAGCACCAAAACCATAGTAGATGTCCAGATTTCAGTCTCTTGGTATGCACGTGTTGGTGGGGCCCTAATGCTGCACCAGCCAGTTAGTGCCAGAAATTCTTAACAGGCCCAGCAAGTGTAATCATCCATGGTCTGGCTTATTGGAAATTAACAAGAGGGGTCCTGGGAGTCCCTCTGCCAGACATTAGTCCTGATTCCGAGAGACTTACCCACAGTCTTTAGCTCACTATCTTTCACAGAGGAGAAATATCCTAAAAATATCAGTCTTTGTCCTGCCTTGGGGCAGTCCAGCACCGAAATGCTAGGCAATTCTCCTATGAACAAGATACCAACAGCAACCCCAGACACGTGTTTTGGTCTGGCTGTGCCTCTCTAAGAATAGTGAGCAAGGCGTCAGAAAAATCTCAGATGATCTAAAAGATCAAAATAAATCATCTAAATAATTATCTAAATAGGGCATGCAGCCGTCCCAGATACTGCTTAATTCCAATTAAAAAAAATTAACCAGGTGCCCAAGAGATCAGAAAAATGTTCTCTGAACCAGGCACAGGTGCATTGTGTGACTCCACAGCATTGTGGGAAGTACTAGGCCACCCAGTGCTCCAGATATTTGAACGTGGGAGTATTTTACTCCCTATTTTTTAAAGTCTGGAGTAAAATGACTTTTAGGGGTAAAAATGTAATTCGAATTACAGTATTTTATAAGTGGGAAAACATTTTTATTTACTGCAAAATGAAATTGTCTTAGTAATAAAAATGTTTTGCACCTAGTTATTCATGCACAATCAAAGCTACGGCTTTCCTTCTGATCAGGCAGATATAACCCTAGTTTCTTCCTGTGGTACTACTGGTCCAAACATAATATACATGGAGCTGTGTGGGTGAAAGCAGGGGCACACATTTTTTGTTGGGTGTATTTGCCTTTTTTAAGGGAGTAAAAGGGGCTGATACACCCCTTATCTGTAGGGCTGAGGCCACTGACATTGCCTATGGATACAATGCACATTTCTGTTCTTGCCAGCACTTGGTGGGTCAAATGATTTGCCAAGGATCAAATGCTTTGTTTAAGCAGTGAAGCCAGAATTTCCAGCAATGTAATTTACCTGCCACAAACTTCCAAGCTCTAATTAGTACACATTTGTTTTGGGTTAAACAGGAGCCACAATTGTCTTGTTTATTTGCAAAGAACACCCAGAGAAACCTCCTTGGATTATATGCACAACTCTGAACTGAAGACTACACATCCCAGTATGAAAACCATGTTTGATCTCATGGATGAACTTAGATTTAAAAAGAAATAGCTTTGAGTCACTTTCTGTGCAAATGTGGGGTTTAAGGTATCTAACTTATTTACAGTGTGGGACTCTTGACAGTTAGCTTTAATGCTAAATGGTGTCCCGTTTCCTCTTGCTTCCAAGCACTATTCTGATTCAAGTGCTAACATGATGCATGATTATCACAAATCTATTATTGCAATGGTATTTGCTGCTGACAGGAAAGAACACATGATTTAGCCTTCAGCAGGCTTTATCAGTTTAGAGCCACAACCTCTAACACCCAGCACCCGCTGTAATAACGCAGCCTGCTGCTCGTAGAAGGCCTCTTCCTCAAGCAGCAGGCAGCTGGCAGCCACTCTCTAACACCCAGCACCCACGGAAATCCACTCTCTAACACTCAGCACCCGCCGTAATAACATAGCCTGCTGCTCGTAGAAGGGCTTTTTAAAATGTCTTCTGTCTTACGCTCACCTGGTTCCCACAGGGGCGTCTATCAGACCCGGACAGCTGCGGTCTCCACCAACGAGATGGCTGTCTGGACTGGCCCACCTAATTTCGTCTGCTTGATCTGTAGAAGTATTCTCCTGCAAGTGGAGAAAGGGATTTAGCCACCGGTGGATATGAGTGATAGCTCCCTCCCACTGTTCTCGTTCTCCCTTCTTGTCACCTCTGATAACCCCTTTTAGGAACCTCACCTTATGTATTTAAATAATGAACTCTCCATCCTGCGTGGATTGCAGGGGCGCGTTGATGCCAGTTACTTCACTGGTTTGAAGGCGTGGGAGAGTTCCGGAGAGTATTGACTCTGAGGTTCCTGGCAAGGTTTGGTAAGTACCAAGTTCATAGAGTTCAATATGTCGGATGTTTCACTCTTGTCCCCCCTTCCTTCCTTGTCTTGCAACTAAGATCGTGAGAAGATACGCCTCGTGGCAGTTGGTGGCACTCAGGTAAGAGTTTGTATTAACCGACGCCGTCCGGTAAATGTTGCCGGTGTTTAACGTGTTGTTTTCTCTCCCTTTGCAGGTGCGGCACATGAAGATGTGGAGAGTTATAGAATAATGCCTCCGGTGGTAATCAGGTAAGTCTATGGTGATAAGTGTTTTATTTGTTGGTTTTCTCGGCTCACCTTGTTGTTTTCTTTTGTCCCTCAAGTGCCGGAGTTCGGCGAAGAAATGATGGAGGCAGCGCTGAATCGAAAGATGCTGCGAGGACTGGTGAGTATGGCGCGGCGCTGCAGCAATGCGACGTGTACAGAAAGGATGTTCATTCCAGGTCCGGAGGCAAGATGGATCCGAAATCAAGTGAGGAATTCAAAATAGTTTGTTTTCTAATGTTGTCCTTTTCTTTCCTCTTGGTTTTAGGAGCTCCAGATTCGAGGCGGGCGTGGCAGAAGACTGGATGCAGACTGCAGGCACGGTGAGCGTTACGCTGCTGGATGCAGAATAACGCGAAGCGTGTGCTGTTGTTCGGGCGTGGTTTAAATAGCCTCCAAAGTAGTTCCAGGTAAGAAGTTCCCTAGAACCACGCCTGAGTAAAAAATAGTCCCTGTAGAAAAATAGTCCCATCCAGGCCTCACGTTGGCTTGGACTCACTAGCAGCATGGTCTGCATCAGGTAAGTAAAGTCTATGAGCCTGGCGCCTAAGGCGCCAGGACTGAACCCAAACAGCCCCCAGCCGGGGCTGTTGAGGTTTTAATGAGTATCTGGATGCCTGCTCCTGGAGCTGATGGGCTTGGTCCTGATGCCCGGGGGTAGGCATCATGACAGCACTCCTCCCCAAGGCCCCTCCTAAAGTTGTTCTTCCCCTTGGCCCTGGTTTGTCTGGGAAGTCCCGATGGAATTTCTTCACTAACCGAGGTGCATGAACATGGTCACTAGGCTCCCATGACCTTTCTTGTGGTCCATAGCCCTTCCAATCGATTAAATAAAAAAGTTTTGATTTCACCATCTTGGAGTCCAGGATATTTTTTACCTCAAATTCAGGTTCTCCATCTATTAAGATGGGGTCGGGTGGTTTGGTTAATCTTGTTCCTGGTTGAACTGTTTTTAAAAGTGAAACATGAAAGACAGGGTGAATTTGCATATTAGAGGGTAATTCCAATTTGACGGCCACCGGGTTGATAATGGCCTGAATGGTGTAAGGTCCCAAATATCTAGGGTTAAAAGTCTGAGTTCCCTTTAGAGGTATGTGTTTTGTAGCCAGCCAAACTTGATCCCCAATCTGGTTTTGTGGAGTTTTACTTCTATGTTGATCAGCATTTTTCTTATATTTCTCTTTTGCTTGTTTCAAATGTTCTGTTGCCTCTTTAAAGGCTTGTGTAATAGTTGAGTGCAAATGACTAACTGCAGGCATTTCTAAATGCTGAGTGGAATCTAGTTCTGAGGTTCGAGGGTGATGTCCATATATGGTATAAAAGGGGCTTTGTCCGGTTCCTGAATGTACAGAGTTATTGTATGCATACTCAGAAATCCATAAAATATCTTTCCAATTACTTTCGGTCTGGTGTAGCATGCAACGTAGGTACTGTTCAAGGGTCTGGTTGGTCCTCTCCATCTGACCATCGGTATGGGGATGGTGACTGGTTGATAACCTCACGTCCATTTGCGCCAATTGACAACATTTCTTCCAAAAAAGTGAAATGAATTGACTACCTCGGTCAGAGACCAATATGGAAGGAAATCCGTGTATTCGAACAATGTTTTCGAGGAACTCCTTGGCCAGAATTGAAGCAGAAGGTAATCCCTTTAAAGGAATAAAGTGGGCCATTTTGGAAAAAAGATCCACAATAACTAGAATGGTGTTAAATCAATTACATGGAGGTAGATCTGTAATAAAGTCTAAAGATAAGGTGTGCCATGGTGTAGGTGGAATATCCAAAGGTTGTAAAAGGCCAGATGGTTTTTTCTTCTGACTTTTGCTTTGGGCGCAAATGCCACAAGACATCACAAATGCTTTACGTCTTTACGCCAGGTAGGCCACCAGAATTGTCTCTTAATTTTAGCTTCAGTTTTTGCGATACCTGGGTGCCCTTCCATCAGGGTGTCATGATAATTGGAGATGACTAGTTCTTGTAGTTCCTTGTGTGGTAGAAATAGTCACCCTTGATAATAAGGTGGGTCATTGATGACTGAGTAGTCCGGGCCTTTCTTTACCCAGTCCTGCAGGGCTGTTGGATCGAAGAGTTGTTGGATCTTTACCTGAATATCCTCTAGTGTCTGTAGAGTAGTTATGCCAAGAATTCTTTGTTCTGAAATTATAGGCACCGGTTCCGGGTTCGCATATGCTTCTCCCATCCCTATTCGGGATAAGGCATCTGCCTTGCCATTTTTACAACCTGGTCGATAAGTGATCACGAAATTGAACTCGGCAAAGAACAATGCCCATCAAAGTTGGCGCGACGATAGGGCCTTGGCTGTTTTTAAATACTGCAGGTTTTGGTGATCGTGATTACAGTAATGGTATGCCTGGCACCGAGAAGATAATGCCGCCAAGCCTTGAAGACGGATTTGATGGCTAATAACTCTTTATCGGTAACCGCATAGTTTAATTCGGGTGCCGAGAACTTTCTGGACCAAAATGCTACTGGGTAAAGTGACCGGTTTCAGGATCCTTTTGGGACAGGACAGCTCCCATGGCTGAACTGGATGCATCAGTTTCAACTATGTATGGAAGTTCAGGGCGTGGATGCTTTAAGACAGGTGCAGACGTGAATTTCGCTTTCAGCTCTTGGAAGGCCTTTTCAGCTTCTTCGGTCCACAAGAAGCATTTGTTTTTTCGCAAAAGTGCTGTGATAGGGTGTACAACATGTCAGAAATCCGGAATGAATCTGCGGTAGAAATGAGCAAATCCAAGCATCCTTTGTACCCCTTTAACTGAATTGGGTGATGGCCACTTGAGAATTGCGTCCACTTTTCGAGAGTCCATTCGAATTCCTTTTGGAGTCAGGATAAATCCAAGGAATTCAACTTCCGTAGCATGAAAAACACATTTTTCCGATTTTGCATATAACTTGTGCTGGCGTAGTTTCTCAAGGACTGCACATACGTGCTTCACATGGTCTGATTCTGAGGAGGAGTACACTAGAATATCGTCTATGTATACGACAACACAGACGTCAATGAGTTCACGAAGGACATCGTTCATAAAATACTGGAAGGCTGCTGGTGCATTGCACAACCCGAAGGGCATCACCTGGTATTCCAATAACCCGTACTTAGTGCGAAAGGCAGTCTTCCATTCGTCGCCTTTCTTTACACGTACCAGATGATATGCCCCTCGGAGATCTAATTTAGTGTAGATGCAAGCGTCCTTTACTTGGTCTAGTAATGTAACGCTCACCTGATTCCCGTAGAGGCGCCGGTCTTGACTGGGCGTATACCGTATCTTCAAAGGTGATGTGTAACACACGGCTGGCTCTTTGGGCTGGACCTCTGTGCACTGTATGCCTGGCTCGAAGGGTAAGATGTCTGCAGATAGAAAATATGGGATTAAGGAACTGGGTTATTGAATGTCTTTCTCTTCTTCCCTTTCTCTTCTCCTGTAGAACCCCAAAGGTTAACGCTCTCACCTTAGGTAAGTGAACGCCGTGCTCTCCATCTGCCTCGGGGCAGGGTGCTGTAACCAGTTTCTTCACTGGATAAGGGGAGCAGGCCTCTTGACTTCAGAGGACTGCTGTCCGTCGTTTACTGCACGAACGGTAAGTTTCGAGTAATTCTAATGTCTTTAAAGTCTTTAGTAATGATGTTTCTTGTTTTGCAGGGTTCCGGCGATGGCGGATGACGGGCTGAAGTGAGTTGAAGATGGAGCCCGTGTGATGAATAGAAGCGCCTGGAAGCACGTAAGTAAGCGCTTGTTGCCTGCTTCACGATGCACTCTAACTGTCTTTTTATTTTGCAGGTACAAGTTCGGAGCGGCTGCAGGGTGCCGGAATACCCACTGGGTTAGATGTGGAAAGGAGTAATGGCACGTGAGTATTAAAGTTCCCCAATGTCTTTAAACGCACCTTGTTTTGTCTTTCAGATGCGGGATGCAGCGCCGAAGGCCTCCGGAGCGTGCGAAGAGTTGGTAAGCTTTTGTCTTTCAGATGCCGGAATGCAGTGTGAAGACCTCCGGAGCGCACAAAGAGTAGGTAAGCCTTTGTCTTTCAGATGCCGGAATGCAGCGCGAGGCGTTGGTGACAGCCGATGGACCAGGTAAGTGAAGAGCTGTCACTGAAGACCGTAATGCTAACCTGTTCTTTCTTGTCTTTATAGGTGTTGCTGAAGACTGGATTCAGGATGGTAAGCCTTTTTCCTTAGGCCCAGGATCAGATGCAGAAGACACGATGAGCGTTCTGCTGCAGAGGATGCAGAATAACGCAAAGCAAGATTCATCCATCGGGTGTGGTTTAAATAGCCTCCTGTAGTGCTTAGGTGTCTACTTCCACAGCTACGCCTAGGTAAGAAAAGAGTTCCTGCTTTCCAGAAGAGTTCCAGTGTTCTGAATCTAGGGAGTGGCTCCTGCCCCACCCAACAGGAAAAGTAGTTCCAAACAGAAGAGGATCAGAGGCTCAACTGGCAGGCAAGTAAGCAGCATGGTCTGCTGCAGGTAAGTCCACCCAAGCATTATGAGCCTGGCGCTTCCAGCGCTGGGACTGGGCATATTTATGAGCCTGGTGCCACTGGCGCCAGGACTGGGTCCAAAAGGTCCCAATTGGGACTGGTTGGCACTCGGAACCTGGGTTATGGATCTGCTTCCAAGGGAGTTGGGAAAACCCTGACCTTTTGGAAGCAGAGATCATGACAGTACCCCCCTCAAGGCCCCTCCCAAACCGGGCTTCTCCGGGGGTTTTGGCTTGTCAGGAAATGTTCGGTGAAATCTTTTGATTAGGCGAGGAGCGTGGACATATTCAGCAGTTTCCCAGGATCTCTCTTGGGGGCCGTAGCCTTTCCAGTCAATTAGGTAAAATAGTTTAGATTTGGAGATCTTGGAGTCCAGAATGCTTTTGACTTCAAACTCGAGTTCTCCATCAACTAGGATAGGTTTTGGAGATTTAGTTAGTCGGGTTTGAGGTTGCACAGGTTTTAATAGAGAGACGTGGAAGACCGGATGTATCTTCATGTGCGGGGGCAAGTCCAACTTGACCGCTACTGGGTTTACTATGGTAGTGATGGAATAGGGACCAAGGTATCTTGGGTTGAATGTGCGTGGCCCTTTTAGAGGTAGATATTTGGTGGATAACCAGACTTGATCCCCTACTTGATATTGAGGGGCTTCCTTCCGATGTTGATCTGCTCCTTTCTTGTATTGTTCTTTAGCCCTTTGAAGGTGAGAAACAGCTTCCTTAAAGGCTTGGGTGATTGTAGAATGCAGGTAGTCTACTGCTGGTGTTTCAAGATCTTGGAGGGGATCCAACTCCGAGGTTCGAGGGTGACTGCCGTACAAAAGAAAAAACGGGGTTTTCCCAGTTCCCGAATGGACAGAGTTATTGTAGGCATATTCGGCTATCCAAAGGATGTCTTTCCAAGTTTTTTCAGTTTGTTGCAGCATGCAGCGTAAATACTGTTCCAGAGTTTGATTGGTTCTCTCGGTTTGTCCGTCGGTCTGAGGGTGGTGACTGGTCGATAGTCTCACATCAATTTGAGCCGACCGACAGCAACTTCGCCAAAAATGAGAAATAAATTGACTACCTCGATCCGAAATTAGAACCGAAGGAAAACCGTGCAGTCGGACGATGTTTTCGAGAAATTCTCGGGCCAGAGTTGCTGCTGTTGGCAAGCCTTTGAGCGGAATGAAATGCGCCACCTTGGAGAATAAGTCCACGATTACTAGAATCGTATTGTATCCGGAGCATGGAGGTAGATCGGTGATGAAGTCCATAGAAAGCGTATGCCAAGGGCGAGGTGGGATGTCAATAGGGCGTAAGAGGCCTGCTGGTCTTTCCTTTTGACTCTTGTTTTGGGCGCATACTCCACAGGACATTATAAAGTCTCTGATATCTTTTTTCCAAGACGGCCACCAGAAGTAGCGCTTGATCTTTTCTGAGGTCTTGGCCATACCGGGATGTCCTTCCATTAAAGAATCGTGATAACAAGAGATTACTTTTTCCTGTAAATCTGTGCTGGGTAGGTATAATCGTTCTTGGAAATACAATAAGTTGTCCTTTACTGCAAAGTCCTTTCCCTGCAGATGCCAATTCTGTATGTCTGCTGGAGTTACAAGTTGCCTGGCTTTATCCTTAACTTCCTCTATGGATTCTGTGGCGATTACACCCAGAATTCTTTGTTCGGGAATGATTGGTACAGGTTTAGGGTTGATCAAGTGTTCTTCCACTCCCATCCGAGAAAGGGCATCAGCTTTACCGTTCTTTGTACCAGGTCGATAGGTAATTATGAAGTCAAACTCGGCAAAGAATAATGCCCAACGGAGTTGTCTAGAGGATTGGGCTTTTGCGGTTTTCAAATATTGCAGGTTTCGGTGATCCGTAATCACAGTAACGGTGTGTCGGGCCCCCAGCAGATAATGCCGCCAAGCCTTAAAGGCAGACTTGATAGCCAGAAGTTCCTTGTCAGTAATCGTGTAATTGATTTCAGGAGGCGAGAATTTGCGGGACCAAAATGCCACGGGATGCAACTGATTGGTTACCGGGTCCTTTTGTGATAGAACTGCCCCCATGGCAAGGCTTGAAGCATCAGTTTCCACGATGTAGGGAAGTTCGGGGCGAGGGTGTTTTAAGATTGGTGCAGAGATAAATTTAGTCTTCAAATCCTGGAAAGCTTGTTCCGCCTCGGTAGACCATTCAAAACGTTTGTTTTTCTTTAACAAGGCAGTGATGGGCTGGACTATTCGAGAGAATTCGGGGATAAACCTGCGGTAAAAGTTAGCGAAGCCTAACATGCTTTGCACACCTTTTACGGAGGATGGTGATGGCCATTTGAGAACTGCATCGACCTTCTTTGAATCCATACGCACTCCGCCAGGTGATAATATGAATCCCAAGAATTCAACTTCAGTCACGTTGAAAACACATTTTTCCAACTTAGCGAAAAGTTTGTGTTGACGCAATCTTTCGAGGACCATTTTCACGTGTTTCCGATGTTCAGATTCCGATGAAGAATAAACGAGGATGTCGTCAATGTAAACAACAACACACACATCTATGAGCTCTCTGAGGACATCGTTCATAAAATATTGAAAGGCGACCGGGGCATTGCAAAGTCCGAAGGGCATGACCTGATATTCAAATAGCCCATACTTGGTGCGGAAGGCCGTCTTCCATTCATCGCCCTCTTTTACTCGTACCAAGTGGTAAGCTCCTCTAAGATCCAGCTTTGTATATATGCATGCTTTTCTGACTTGGTGCAGGAGTTCAGGGATCAAAGGTAACGGATATCTATTCTTAACGGTGATCTGGTTCAGGGAGCGATAATCTATACAAGTTCTAAGGTCTCCTTCCTTTTTTGGAACGAAGAACAAAGCTGAAGAAGCAGGGGACTTGGAAGGACGAATAAACCCATTTGCCAGGTATTGATCCAGGTATTGTCGAAGGTGAAGGTTCTCAGGCTCGGTGAGGGCATAAATTCTACTACAAGGAGGAGTAGATCCAGGTATCAGGTCTATCTGGCAGTCATAAGACCTATGAGGAGGTAGAGAGTTAGCCTGATCCTTCCGGAAAACACCTTGGTATTCTAGGTATTCGGGAGGTAACTGGGGAGTCTCTGAAGAAATTGCTGCCAGTGCAACACCAGGTGGAGGGTGACAAGTAGAGACACATTCTGGAAACTGGACCGTTCTTGCTCGCCAATCGATCAGAGGATTGTGTTTCTCTAACCAAGGTATTCCTAGAATAATCTGAAACTGAGGGGCCTTGATCACATCGAACACGATCTTCTCATGGTGTCCATCTTGACTTACTAGCGTCACCTCTTGAGTGGTATGCGTTACTGGCCCGGAGGCTATCTCCGTACCATCCACCATAGTAATGTCGTCCTTTACAGCCTTGGGACAAAGAGTTAGATTCATCCTCAAAACCATTTCATGATCCACATAATTGCCGATGGCACCGCTGTCGACGTAAGCTTCAATTGCATGTAATCGATCCGGATTATCAGGGCTAATGAGGACCATAGGTATCACGAAATGCGAGGTCACGGAACTGGTGTTCACGCTTGGCAAGAGGACCTCTATTCTTGTCGGGCGAGGTTGTTTCCCTGCTCAGAGTTTGTAACTTTGGTAACTGCAGCTCCTACTGCCTTCTTGGCAGGTTTCACCGGACAGTCTCGAAGAAAGTGCCCTGAGTTTCCGCAATAGAGGCATAATTGCAACTGTTTTCTCCTTTCCCGCTCCTTTTGTGTTAGAGGACCTTTCAGACCCCCTATTTGCATGGGTTCCCCGGAGTCTACTCCTTTGGAAGGAGTTGGCGGTTTGGAAAATACTCGAGCATCAAACTTGGAACGATCGGCCTTCCTGTTCTGCAGTCTGTGATCTATTTGAACGACTAAGTCTATATAGTCCGAACAATCTTGTGGGGGATTCACTACTTGGGCTAACACATCTTTGAGGTCTCCACGTAGACCTCTATAAAACAGCGTAATCCTTTTGTCCTCAGGCCATTGAGTTTCCACTATCAGTCTGTTGAAAAACGCAATATAAGCCAAAAGGTCTTGATTACCTTGTCGCAACGAAAGAAGCTCATTGTCCAAGGCCTGCCCCTGTGAATGTCTTGCGAACAGTTTTTCCATACTGAGGTGAAAAGCTTGAAAATCATGGAGGACCGGATCATCTTGATTTACTAGAGGGATCGACCAGTCTGCCGCATTGCCACTAAGGTACGAAAGCTACTTTAGCTTGATCAGTTGGAAAGGCTGCTGGCCGGCATAAGAAATGCAACCGGCACTGATTGATAAATACTGCAAACCTCTTTGGGTCACCAGAAAATCGTTCGGGCGGAGCCAGAGGTACATTCCCAGGTAGGTTGATCTGCACTGGATTCATAGAGGATGTAGAAGGAAGATTTCCCCCAGATGCGGGTAAAGGGGTCTGTCCGGCTTGTGACTGTAGCAATTGTCTAGCGAGATCATCTGTTCGCTCCTTGGAAATAATCAGTTCCCTTCTTAGAGCGTTCGTTTCCTGACGGGCTGCATGCACTTCTGCCCTTAGTTCCCCAAGTAACTGGGCTAGCTGGTCGGTATCCGAGGTTTCCATAGCGCCTGGACGGGAGTTTTGTGGTAGGCTTTGCGTTCTGTAACGCTCACCTGATTCCCGTAGAGGCGCCGGTCTTGACTGGGCGTATACCGTACCTTCAAAGGTGATGTGTGACACACGGCTGGCTCTTTGGGCTGGACCTCTGTGCACTGTATGCCTGGCTCGAAGGGTAAGATGTCTGCAGATAGAAAATATGGGATTAAGGAACTGGGTTATTGAATGTCTCTCTCTTCTTCCCTTTCTCTTCTCCTGTAGAACCCCAAAGGTTAACGCTCTCACCTTAGGTAAGTGAACGCCGTGCTCTCCATCTGCCTCGGGGCAGGGTGCTGTAACCAGTTTCTTCACTGGATAAGGGGAGCAGGCCTCTTGACTTCAGAGGACTGCTGTCCGTCGTTTACTGCACGAACGGTAAGTTTCGAGTAATTCTAATGTCTTTAAAGTCTTTAGTAATGATGTTTCTTGTTTTGCAGGGTTCCGGCGATGGCGGATGACGGGCTGAAGTGAGTTGAAGATGGAGCCCGTGTGATGAATAGAAGCGCCTGGAGGCACGTAAGTAAGCGCTTGTTGCCTGCTTCACGATGCACTCTAACTGTCTTTTTATTTTGCAGGTACAAGTTCGGAGCGGCTGCAGGGTGCCGGAATACCCACTGGGTTAGATGTGGAAAGGAGTAATGGCACGTGAGTATTAAAGTTCCCCAATGTCTTTAAACGCACCTTGTTTTGTCTTTCAGATGCGGGATGCAGCGCCGAAGGCCTCCGGAGCGTGCGAAGAGTTGGTAAGCTTTTGTCTTTCAGATGCCGGAATGCAGTGTGAAGACCTCCGGAGCGCACGAAGAGTAGGTAAGCCTTTGTCTTTCAGATGCCGGAATGCAGCGCGAGGCGTTGGTGACAGCCTATGGACCAGGTAAGTGAAGAGCTGTCACTGAAGACCGTAATGCTAACCTGTTCTCTCTTGTCTTTATAGGTGTTGCTGAAGACTGGATTCAGGATGGTAAGCCTTTTTCCTTAGGCCCAGGATCAGATGCAGAAGACACGATGAGCGTTCTGCTGCAGAGGATGCAGAATAACGCAAAGCAAGATTCATCCATCGGGTGTGTTTTAAATAGCCTCCTGTAGTGCTTAGGTGTCTACTTCCACAGCTACGCCGAGGTAAGAAAAGAGTTCCTGCTTTCTGGAAGAGTTCCAGTGTTCTGAATCTAGGGAGTGGCTCCTGCCCCACCCAACAGGAAAAGTAGTTCCAAACAGAAGAGGATCAGAGGCTCAACTGGCAGGCAAGTAAGCAGCATGGTCTGCTGCAGGTAAATCCACCCAAGCATTATGAGCCCGGCGCTTCCAGGGCTGGGACTGGGCATATTTATGAGCCTGGTGCCACTGGCGCCAGGACTGGGTCCAAAAGGTCCCAATTGGGACTGGTTGGCACTCGGAACCTGGGTTATGGATCTGCTTCCAAGGGAGTTGGGAAAACCCTGACCTTTTGGAAGCAGAGATCATGACAAGTAATTCGGGGATCAGAGGCAATGGGTATCGGTTCTTAACCGTGATCTGATTTAATGCGCGGTAGTCTATACACGTTCTGAGGTCACCTTCCTTTTTAGGTACGAAGAACAAAGCTGAAGATGCAGGGAACTTGGATGGACGAATGAAGCCATTAGCAAGGTATTGGTCCAAGTATTGTCGCAGGTGAAGGTTTTCGGGTTCCGTAAGGGCGTAGATCCTACTACATGGAGGTTGTGCACCGGATATGAGATCGATTTGACAATCGTATGATCTGTTTGGTGGCAAGGTGTTGTCCTGTTCTTTTTGGAAAACATCCTGGAATTCTTGATATTCCTGAGGTAACTGCACGACTGGAGTAACAACTGTGGCCAGGCCTTGGTTCAAGGGTTTTTCTGGGTAACAAGTATGTGCACAATCCGGGAAGGTTATTCTCTTCACTCGCCAATCAATACAAAGATTATGTGTTTCCAACCAAGGTATCACCAGTATTATTTGGAACTGCGGGGCTTTGATTAAATCAAACAAAATAGTCTCTTGATGCCCATCTTGACCCAATAATGTCATCTCTGCGGTGGAATGAGTTACAGGCCCAGAGGCAATTTCAATTCCATCGACTGTGTTGATGACATCCGAAGTGGTCTTTTTGCTGAGAGGTAGATTCATCCTAGTAGCCAATTCGTGGTCCACATAGTTTCCTATGGCCCCGCTATCAATGTATGCCCTTACGAGGTGCATGCGTGATGGCTGCCTTGGATCCACAAGGACCATTGGTATGATGAAGTGAGAGGTCTGAGTATCCTTCTTCAAGCTCGGCCAGCGGACCTCTACGCTTGACGGGCGTGGTCGTTTCCCAAATCAGGCTCTGTTTGATTTTTATCAGCAACTTCGACTACTTTTTTGGATGGTTTTATAGGGCAATCCCGTAGAAAATGTCCTGAGGCCACACAGTACACACATAATTGCATCTGCCGTCTCCTTTCTCTTTATTTTTGAGTTAAGGGTCCCTTGACCCCCCTGATCTGCATCGGTTCTGGTGTATCTGTTCCTTTGAGGGTAACATTGGGTTTAACCAATACCCGATTCTCGAACTTAGCTCGATCAGCCTTTCTATCCTGAAGTCGGTGGTCTAACTGGACCACTAAGTCTATATATTCTGCGCAATCCTGAGGTGGGTTCGCAACTTGGGCCAAAAGATCTTTGAGTTCACCCCGAAGTCCACAATGAAATAATGTAATTCGTTTTACCTCTGGCCATCCGGTTTCCACCACCAACCTATTGAAGGTTGCGATATAGGTTAGTAGATCCTGGTTACCTTGTCGTAAGGATAAGAGTTCGTTATCCAGGGCCTGTCCCTGTGAAAGTCTGGCAAATAGTCTCTCCATGCTCAATTGAAACCCTTGGAAATCCCGAAGAAGAGGGTCATCCTGGTTGACTAGTGGAATTGACCAATCTGCTGCGCTGCACTAAGGTATGATAGGACAAAGGCTACTTTGGCTTGGTCGTTCAGAAAAGCTCCAGGTCTGCATAAAAAGTGCAATTGGCATTGGTTCATAAACACTGCAAACTTTTTCGGGTCCCCAGCAAAATGTTCAGGTGGAGCTAAAGGAATGCTCCCTGGTAGAACCACTTGCACAGGATTGCTCGATGGAACAGGAGTTGGATTCCCCCCGAGTCCAGGTAAATGTATTTGCCCAGCTTGGTTTTGCAGCAATTGTCTAGCAAGATCATCAGTGCGCTCCTTTGACACCTCCTGAGGACATTAGTTTCTTGGCGCGCAGAGTGCACTTCTGCCCTAAATTCTCCTAACAATGGGGCTAGTTGGTCGGTTTCTGAGGTTTCCATGACGCCCAGGTGGGGATTTGTAGATAGGCTTTGCGTTCTGTTACGCTCACCTGGTTCCCACAGGGGCGTCGATCGAACCCGGACAGCTGCGGTCTCCACCAACGTGATGCGTAGTGCCGAGATGACTGTCTGGACTGGCCCACCTAATCTCGTCTGCTTGATCCGTAGAAGTATTCTCCTGCAAGTGGAGAAAGGGATTTAGCCACCCATGGATATGATTGATAGCTCCCTCCCACTTTTCTCGTTCGCCCTTCTTGTCACCTGCGATATCCCCTTTTAGGAACCTCACCTTATGTATTTAAATTATGAGCTCTCCATCCTGCGTGGATTGCAGGGGCGTTTTGATGCAGTTACTTCACTGGTTTGAAGGCGTGGGAGAGTTCCGGAGAGTATTGACTCTGAGGTTCCTGGCAAGGTTCGGTAAGTATCAAGTTCATAGAGTTCAATATGTCCAATGATTCACTCTTGTCCCCCCTTCCTTCCTTGTCTTGCAACTAAGATCGTGCGAAGATACCCCTCGTGGCAGTTAAGAGTGTGTATTACCTGATGCCGTCCGGTAAATGTTGCCGGTGTTTAACGTGTTGTTTTCTCTCCCTTTGCAGGTGCGGCACATGAAGATGTGGAGAGTTATAGAATAATGCCTCCGGTGGTAATCGGGTAAGTCTATGATGATAAGTGTTTTATTTGTTGGTTTTCTCGACTCACCTTGTTGTTTTCTTTTGTCCCTCAAGTGCCGGAGTTCGGCAAAGAAATGATGGAGGCAGCGCTGAATCGAAAGATGCCGCGAAGACTGGTGAGTATGGCGCGGCGGATGGCGCGGCAGCAATGCAACGCGTACAGAAAGGATGTTCTTTCCAGGTCCGGAGGCGAGATGGATCCGAAATCAGGTGAGGAATTCGAAATAGTTTGTTTTCTAATATTGTCCTTTTCTTTCCTCTTGGTTTTAGGAGCTCCAGATTCGAGGCGGGCGTGGCAGAAGACTGGATGCAGACTGCAGGCATGGTGAGCGTTACGCTGCTGGATGCATAATAACGCAAAGCGTGTGCTGTTGTTTGGGCGTGGTTTAAATAGCCTCCAAAGTAGTTCCAGGTAAGAAGTTCCCTAGAACCACGCCCGAGTAAAAAATAGTCCTTGTACGAGCAGCAGACTGCATTATTAAAGCGGGTGCTGGGTGTTAGAGAGTGGCTGGCAATAATATTTCTCCCGCCCTTTCAGTCGGGAGAAATATTATTCTCAGCCACTCCATACTTGCCAACATTCTGTGACCAAAAATATTTAGGATTTTTGAAGTTTCAAAAATAATAATTCCCATAACAATGACATCACAGGAAAATACAAAACATACATTGTTGGCAACACTGAAGCATTCTAAAATGCACAACCCGTCAAACAGCACAATATGGAAAAAATGTTCAAATGTATCATTCTGAATGGTAACTTAGCACCGAATTCATGGACCATCTATTATCTATACCCACCTATAAACACCACAGTTGCATTGGCAAAAATGCGAAGACACTAACCAGGAAACTGTGGGCTTTTAAAAGAAAATCTGCCCTCCATGGAAATTGAATAAAGCTACAAAGTGTTTCACTTAGAGGACAGTCTTTTATGACACAAAATAAAGACATTTGACCAAATTCTGGCTCCTCTGGAATCTTATTGTGTTCTGTACTGGTATTTTTCCAATTCTGATGAGATAAAGATTTTACCTTTGCTCAAAACAGATGTCAAATTATTGTCTTGAAATCATTCTGGTACATCAGACTAACTATTGAATACGAATGGGTTTAATGACCTTTGATTGCCTAACTATATTCTCAAAAACTTGATCATTAATAAATGAAACTGTTTACTGTACTAGTCTATGTGTGGGCCTTCTTGCCTTGGGTGACCCATATTTGAGACCACTTGATTCTATTGGGACTATGTGTCCCCCAAGGAATACATTATAGGGCTACCTTTTGGCAACAATCGGTTTTGTTTTGTATAATTAATGGTAACCACTCACACCTAACTTGCATTAAGCTTCCTCACACAGATAAAAGGCGGAGCACGAGAGCACACTCTGAGAGAGGCAAAGTACACAAAGGAACATTGTTTTCTAGATGGCAGCTGAACAAGGGGAGAAAGACGGCAAACTAAGAAGAGTGCACTAGAAGGGGGATACCCTTCACCTTTCTGGTGGAAAACCGTTACTTTCCAAAGTCCTTTGGATCGAAATGTGTAAGGCCAGGAATCAATACTGAAGTATCCTGCATTTTGTGTTGGAGATACGCGGGGCCCTCCTGCATGGCTGATTGAGTCAGGGAGGACCAGCAGCTGCCATGGTACCGTCCTTGGCTCCAAGATTAATGAAGCACCAGTAAGATTAACACAGCCATTGAATTGGGGAGACCGATGCAAGACCGATCTGTGTTGAAGTCATGGTTGCAAGCGACAACATTGTATAAAGAGCGCAAGAAGGAAGATTTGTAACGCGTGTAATGAAACACGCAAGGAAAGCTGAATTGTTGATGGATGTTTGAACTAAGAGAAAACAGATACAACACCTGTGACAGAGTGGTCCGGCATCGCAGTTGTGCTCAATCGAAGGTCTCTATAAGGTGTCCAGCTACAAGTGATAAAAAGTAAAAGTAAAAGATGAGAATGAGAAATTAAGTGAATCGAAGTGGTCCTGCGACGGTTTAAGCAAAAACCATTGCACAATTTAAAATCTTCAATTTTTGACAAGTTCTGGGCCCGAACGAGAGAGACCAATTGAGAACATTGGGTTAAGGGGTCTGAGCCCGAATGAGGGTTATCCGTGGTCCGAGTCCAATTGAGGGAGACCAATTGTGAATATTGTGCTAAAGGGGTCCGAACCTGAAGGAGAGAGACCCATGGTGAATAGTGAACCCGAGAACTTGTGAATGTGAAAAACCTGAGAAGAAAGGAACTTTAGTGCTTGTTTGTTACGTCAGGCCCTCTGCAATAAAGAGACTTTGAATGGTAAAGAGACTTTATACCTATGCTTTGAACTGTATCCTCGTGGCAGAGAAGCCACAGTGTGTGCGAAGCTCGACCGTGTCACCTTATCCCGTGCTGAAAACGTGGGGAAGGGAAGCCAACTGCTCAACTATCCTGACAAATTCTTCCTTGAACACTTTTCTTTTGCATACATTGTTATCCCACACCATGCCGGTCAGATAGTACAGCGAGTAGAGCGCTCACTTTGACATCCGTGCAGAGCCTGCTGAAGCAGGTTCGAATCCCAGCAGGGCCAAAGTCAGCCTTTCATCCTTCCCAGGGTGATAAATGAGCACAATACACCGTGGGTAATAATAAGCAGCGCTCAGATGCCTGAGGGTTTGTAGTGCTATATAAATGCAAATTATTATTATTATTTGCATTTAGAAGTAAGGATTGGCATAGGTTCATTAGTATAGGCCCTTTTATTTTGACAGAAACTCCACTAGGACTGCGTTCATTATGTGATGGCTGTAGCTTGCTCCAATCCTTAGATTTAGGGTTAGATAGGCATTCAACCAACCAATTGAAGTTCAATAAACACCCTTGGACTGTGATTACTTCTGTCCGTCTTCACTGTTTGATACCAGGCCTTCCTTACAGAGCACAGGGGACTCGAGTGGTGGCCAGGAGATGAGCTGAGGACGAGCGTAACAAGTGAGGAGGGAGATGAACAGATAGCTAGAGTGGGGCAAGTCCATGGATAGTTTTGAAGATGATGAGAAGAAATGTATACTTAGCCCTTTGTTTCACAGATAGCAAGCCAATACCTCTCAATGGGCAGTGGAGGTAGAGGTAAAGCGAGAAAGGTTGAAAAGTGTCCGATCTGCGGAGACTGGCACAGTTGTCAGATCGAGAAAGGTCTAAGGAGGAGATTAGCCGTTTAGCAGCATTGAAAGGAAGAATATTGCAGATTGTTCTGATTTTGAGTTGGTTGAGTCTGGCTGCAGTGGCAGATTTGGAAATGAAGAGCCAGAAGTTGTGTGATGAGTCGAAGATGACACCAAGGTTTACCAGCGGAAGGAGAGTAAGGAAGGTAGTCAGGGAGAAGAGGTGATATTTGCAACCATTAGCTATATTTAGAATGTATAAGGATGTTGACTAATGCAGCGATTCATTATTCAGATTGCCAAGAAGTGATGTATGGACAATCCGCAGAGACATAATTTAATGCTGTTCGGTATTATGAGAAGTATTTTTAGTTTTATCAAAGGATTTACAATGGCAATAACTATACTGTTGCAATTGCATACACACATCAAGTTTGTGTTATGGATAATTGGCTTGAGTTGAGATGGTTTTTAAGAAAAATCAAATTACCTAAATGACAGTTAGTGAGGCACGAGTATCAAAAGTGTTTTTTTGTTTCCAGAGCAAAGAAAGTGAAATATAATGGTATATGGTGTCTTATATAGGAATATATAAATACATTTTCCTGTTTTCCTCTATGACAGAGTCAATGATAGTCTGTACTTAAGTAAATCACATTGAAGTCGCACTTTTCTGTTGTTTTTATTATTGGCAATAATGTATGTTTTCAGAGCACAAACCTAGCTCAGGAGCAATGGAGTGCTGCAGAGGTCAAAGAGCAAAACATTGGTTACGAGAATTTAACAAGTCAGCAAGGAAACATTAGTAATAATTCTAACAGTGCAATATTATACGGATGTGGTGTACAGAAGATAGCTGGAATGTAGGTTAATCAAGGTGTTGTTGAAGGGCAAAGTCTTCAGGTCTTTCCTAAACTTAAGGAGATTTGGAACAGTCTGGATTGCCACTGGGATGGAGTTCCAGAGCACCGGAGAGTAGCACGAGAAGGACCGTTACTAGTTTTCCTCTTTTGAGCCAATCCAGTTTCCAGTCTGGTGACAGTCTTACAAGATGACTGGGTGTGGCCTGATTTTTTTAGTTCAGCCCTCAGTTAGGCCGGTGTACTGGCGATGGTTCATTTGCAGCTGAGGCCCACAATTTTAAACCAGATCGCAGCTGGGATGGGGAGCCAGTGTATCTCAAACAAGTTCAGCGTGATATGATCATATCTGGACATCTGGGAGTGAGCCAGTGGTTCCATATTGAGGTTAAATGTGACCGGGGAGAAAATTGAATCCAGAGGGACTCACAGAGATGATGGGGTGGTGTTCGCACCTAATGGAGCCCATATGGATAGCCTATTGTCTGCGAGGTAGGTAGGATGTGAACCATCAAATACTTATACATTTGGTATAGACTTTCCCATAAGCACACACATCCATCTGAATTTAATTGAAAAGTTGGATGCTGTCCCGTCTGGGAAGGCAAAATAATGCAGGATTCCCAATACTTGCATTTCCCATGCAAATTCTCATTGTGAGACATTTGCTCCCAATTAGTGCAAAAGTAGCTGGACAGGTGTACATGAAACCTATGCGATAAATCGATACAGGGGGCCTGACTTAGAGGTCCGTGTAAAAACATGTTGCTCCAAGCCGGAACACCACATTTCTTAACTGCACCATATTCTGACAGGCAAAGAATGTGGTGCAGGGACATGAAAGTCTCGGCCTCTGCATGAGCCTGATGTGCGGCTTGACAACAGCCCTAGCAACCATCAGGAATGCAGGGCAGCCACATGGAGGGGATTCTCCTCCCAGTAGCATTGGTGTAGCACGCCAATAAAAGGAGTTCAAATACGACACCTCTGCGGTGCCGTTAAACTCCACTGCACACTTTTCCCTTTCTAAACATAGCATTTCTTTGACTGCAGCACTTGCAGAAACTTTCTTAAATTAGAAAAATTGAAGTCTTTAAAGAAATGCTTGCAATGCCTCCAGAGCACATGTTTCCCCCACAACGTGTAATTGCAGCAGCTTTTGCTGCTCGAAAGCGCCACATCTCCCCTCCAATATTACCACCCACCTCAGAATTCTGGTGCTGGAAACTGGAGGGGAGAATGGCGTATTTCCACACACTTTTCATCACAAGCTCAGAATAGGGCCCATAGTCCCATTGGCGAGTTTTGTTTGGTTTAGTGAAAGTTTGTCTGGTATTTCATGCTTTAGCTGAGTTGGTGTGTGTGTGTTGAGATGGAACTTTGTATTTTTTGTTTTATTGGTTCACACAGTTCCCTAATGCCTTTCCTTTCACCCACTGCAATGCTGGTTCAGGGAGACATTGCAGAAGGTAGAAAGGGACAATAGGGGGTTGGGGGGGTGGGTACACAACATAAAATAAGAGATGGGTATCTTTTAATTCCAGCGTGTATTCCATCTCGTAGCTCCAAGTGACATCATAGACATCAGTACCCGGCGAGACTTAATGAGCATGTAAAGCGCAAGCTCATTGGCCCTCGCCAGGGCCTTACCTGCCCTAGAAGGCTCCAAGCTCAGCACGGTGTCCAGAGTTCTTCCCTCGACTGGCCGCCATGGAAAAGGAGAAGGGAAAACAGGTCCCTTCTCCCCTTCCATGGTGCCCATTTTCTTGTGTACTATTGCTGCCAAAGAAAGAGAAAATGGACTACGTTTTCCTGTCTGTGGCGGCCATTTTTTTACTTCAGTACTCCGATGGGCCGGGGGACTAATGGCAATAAACCTCTCGACTGCTGGCCATTACCGCATGCGGTAATGTCACTGGGGCCTTCGTTAAGTCCCTCGCTATGCTCGGGCCTGTAACTATGGGCCCCGGTGGCATTACCTTATGCGTTAATGGCCCACAGTCTCGGGGTTTATTGCCTAAATACTAGCTGTGCTCTCGTGATTCACTAGTCACTTTGAATATATCCCCTTGCATTTATTTATTTAATATATTTTTTACAACATCGTAACAAGCAATAAGTAGTCTATGAATTACAGCTCAGGTTCCAAGAAATTGACAGAACCATTTACTCTTCAGTCATTTCTTTTGTTCCATGCAACAAATTAATTGAGTTTGGTGTGCAAAACAGGGTTCATTTCAAGGGTACACGCGGGTGGGCGGAGTCCATCCACCTCTCAATCTCCCTCAGCTAAAATGAAAAACATTGAATGTCCTCTTTGAATTTATGAATTACAGCAGCCCTTGGGGATAGAACCGCAGTGGTTTGCAGGCCGGACACTTCACCACTGCACTTATAACCTGATGAAAAATAACAAAACAACTCAAGGTGAAATGTCCCATTTCGGTCCTGGAAGTTCCAAGGAAAACATTTGTATTGGCTCTTGGAGTTTAAAACATGCACACCTTTTAATGTTTTGAAAAACACTATTAAAAGAAAATAACCTCCTTTGGGTTTGTGTGTGTGTGTGTGTGTGTGTTGATTTTATGAAAGGCAAATGCCATTCGTCCTGTGCAATGTGGGTGGTTATGCAAAGCCAATTTAATGCAATTGGCATATTTCACCTGGATATCCTACTTTCTGGCAACGTCACATCCCACCGCTTTTGTTGATGAGTCCTCGCACTTGACACCTGGTGCAAAAGAACATATGAGGGAACAAGCGTGTTATCAGACTCTGTGGCTGCATGCTAATGGCTTTACTTCTCGGGAGGATAGCTCAGTAGGCAACGTGCTCGCCTTGGAAGCAAGACGATACGGAGCACCACAGAAACCTCTGGGTATTAAGCGCGTTATAAATAACCTATCATATCATATCTGGGAAGAAAACACTAATGGGGCTCGATTTCCCCTTAAATCTTGGATTGTGGGCAATTTAAAACTGTTAAAGCCTAACCCAGGGCACTAATGCACAACCATATCCCTCACAATTTGAAATCGGATTCCATGACTAATTTTTCAGAAGTTGTTGAAAGTCTTAAAGAATGTAAATCTCAAGATGCTGGAAAGCCTCGTGATAGACTAATACCCACCGTGTGGTAATACCTACCTGATATTTCTTTGCTCGTTCTCCTTCTTCCTGGGTTCATCGCTGGTCCAGTTTGGATCCTTTCCTGATATATCTTCTTTATTTTCCAAAGGAGATCCCTCAGCCAGTGCCTGTAATACATTCCAGGACACACTACTTAGTGGTCAAAGATTTAGCTCTGATGAAAACACACCAAGATAATAAGCAAAGGAATGCTGCCTTCCCGCCGCTAACGATCTGAACATGGCCAAACTATTGATCAAAGCAATGCTTATTTGAAAAAGGCTTTCGTTTAACTTGTTCTATACAGTGGAAAACACAATGCCTCGCAGCCGCTCCAGAACATCTAGATGATGACTAGGAATCAGATTGCATCTTTGGATAGGCATGGAACGTGGCACTCAGATGACAACCCGCATCCTGATATAATTAGTCATACCTTACACTGGATTGCCAACATGTGAAATGCAGTTCAACAGAAAAATAATTTAGAGTGGAGGAGTTATTGTGTTCCTAAGAATGCATGCAGAGTCGACCAACATCTCTTTGTGCTTCCAATTTTTTGTAGACTGTGGATGGGATTGAGCGCGTCAGTCATAAACAATATTGCTTGACCTTAAGCAAAACTGTGTGCCAAAATCTCATGTGCCTTATAATTTATGACTGTTCAAACACATGCCAGGCACTGGATTGGCATTGTGAGTGAGGCTGTGATATAAGACCAGTGTCTCTCTTATGGGAAAATATATAGTGAAGATATTGTGCCTCATTATAGGTTTACCGGTATCCTGGTGGAAAATCCACCAGGATACCGGCAAGCATACCTACCTTTTCCGCCGCCTGATATCCCGGTTTTACGAGGATATTACAGGTGGTGGAAAGGGTGGTAAATCTCCATTACATGGAGTCCCATAGGAGTCCATGGGGGGATTTGCTGGTATTTTTGGCACGACAATACCGGTTCCGAATATACCAGCTGTTTTATGCAGGTGGTGGCCTGAGTTACCTCCCAATCTTGGCTGGAGGTATGTCTGGTTATCCCCAATGGCTTACTTATGCTCTGCCGGACCAGTAGGGTTATAATGATGCATGTTTGATTATTATGGATTCTGTTGTTTTGTTGAGGTATTTGTTGATACAGTTGTTAAGGTTCTATGAACTAAAATACAACTATACCAACAAATATATAAATAATGAGGCCCATTGTGCGATTGTAGCCTGGATCAAAGCTCCAAACTCTACTCAGAGTTTGACCTGTGTGTTGTTTCGCTACTTTTAGAATTATGGTGACATTGCTATGTTGACAGACTACACCACTATTTTCTCGGATCGTTGGAAGGAACTCATTTTGTTCTGCTGGCTGCAATATTAGAGGAAACTGGATTCGCTTCAGATTAGTGCCAGATATTCCCATAAACTCTCCTACGCATTTCTATAGCATGATGTGGTTAAGTCTGTCAGATGCTGCGAAGGTGTTGGAGGAGATCATGGCTCAAGGGACGACCTGGTCCAACTAGATCTGAATCTCCTCAATGATGATCACCTCCTTAGTCAAAGATCTGCTCACAAATCTGAACTCTGCCCCGGCTGCTGTGGATTTTTTTGGCTCTTGATCTGGTTCAGTTCTTTGGTAATTTGACATAGGTTATCACTTTCTCATGCTTTGATCACGTGTCTGGAACCTTGCTGTTCTGTTGGTAACGTGAAAAGGCGTTCCTTAGAATCAATTTTCTTAACTGCTGTAATTTGTGACTCAAACACCTATATTCACATTTATTTAGATATTAGTGAAAACTAATATATTTTTTAAAAGGGTCACTGTTTCTACCTCTAAAAAGGTGAAGTCTAAAAATTGTGCAAATTCCAAGGTAAAGGTTAGCCCAAAACCTAGTTAGGTGTAACTATGATACCCCTGTACATACTTAAACTGAACTCCTAGCTGAGGGATTGAGGCCCACATGAAAATTAATGCACCTTTCGGCAGCAACAGCATACTATAATACATCAAAATGTAATTACCCAACAAAAATCCAACCTTTAGGGACCCTACTCGCCTACTTGCTGAACATCAGCTCTTCTTATTATTCACATAAATATGACTTTGAAGAATGACGCACTGTTAGTCTCAGTATGGTCTACGGGGAACGACCCAAGCTTTCAATTCATTCAAGTGGACTACTTGAGCATTGAGCACGAACTTACCTATGAGCCTTCAAAATATTGCATATTTGACGAAATCAACTTGGGCACTGAAACCAGGCCTGAGGGAAAGCTAAAGCCCATCCGCAAATATTCTAACTGAGGTGAACTCACAGATAAAAAACAATAACAGAATCAATCCCTTGCTGCCCACCAGACTTCCAATGAACTACTTGTAAGCTTGTCGCACGTCCTACGAAGGAACAGAGGGACTTCAAGAATCCAGGCAAACATGGACACTCAGCATTCATTCTTGGCGGGGAGTGTGAACTCATTGCATGCTGATCAATGCCAACCCAGTTTGACCACGACACTGGATGACATTAGGGTGATTTGCAATTAGGCATTGGTGAGCAATAGTGGAGAGTTCAACCCTCCCCTGTCCTTCTTACCCCTGATGCTAAAGAGTCTGGGTGTGTGGGTTTTATAGTGTGTTTCTGAGTAGGTGTCACACTTCTGTGATCTGTCAAGCCCAGTGGTCAATTCCACCTAGTTAATGGCATGAAAGTTGTCCCAGCCTGGTATTGTGGAAAACTCAGACATATCTAGCATACACAAGGCCTTGCCTTATTGTGCGCAGTGTATTTCATATACAATACAAGTCTTGGATTAAGAAATAGTGTACAAAACAATCCTAAAATAATCTTGTGTTTTGATATAGTTATAAACAATTTCCAAATTGTACTATTTGTATCTTGATGTAACCCTATATTATCCAAAGCAATGTTAAAGTCTTATTTACTCAAATGCATCTCCTAGGGGTGTCTTAGGGTGATATATCACCCTTCTCATGTGCCATTGACTTTGTGTTTGATTACAGATTAAGGGGAACACATGCAATCCTTTTGCAAAGAGATACTTCGATTTAAGGGAGTGCTACATAAGTCCAGAATCCAGGCTAAGATTAGAAAGGAGAACGCTGAATGCAAAAAAACGTGTGTTTCAGCACAAAGCACATGGTTTCCATACTTTATTGTTTTAAAAAAATGTGTATCCATTCAAATTATAGCCGTATCATGATCCTAATTTGGGCCTAGCTATCTAATAGGCCTGCAGTCAGGAGCCGGGAATCAGGCCAGACAATAGGACCAAAGCAGCGTTCACAGTAATGTGGTACTACACATGAGAGCGACCTTTGCACATAGCACTCCTTTTTCTTGGTGTAAATATTTGTCTCAAATTCTATGAGATCATACCCTTTGAATAATAATAATAATCATAATTTGATATGTATATAGCGCTTTGATCAAAAGTGCTTTACATAGCACAAGTTTACATACATTATTACCTTCGCCGGGCTTATAACTATGAGTATAGAGTGTCCTTCATAAAGATGCCCCCTCCCAAATTTCATGCGTGTAGTAATCAGAAAGCCAAACAATATCTCCCCTCACTTCTGAACCACAAATCTGCATTCTCCCCATGCAACCTATCCTATCCCTGTTCCCCTGGCCTATGCTCCCCTGGCGCATACAGTTCTGCGTTGCTCCCCACGCATCAACTCTCTACGTTGCTCCCCACGCAACCTGTCCCCAACTCCCCCAGCCTAGTGCATCCCACTCTACATTGTTCCCTTTGCATTAACTCTCTGCATTGCTCCCCACGCTACTCATTCACTTCCCTTCCTCTCCTTCCTCTCCAGGCTCCCTGAGCCACTTCCAGTGCATTGCTCACTGCCTGTGCCTCGCATCCTACGTCATGCTTCCTGTGACCATTGCACTGTTCAGTACACTATCTGCATGCATCGCCTACATTCCTCTTACTTAGAGGCTCCTTGTACTACCAGTGTTTTACTTTGTGGGGTTACTATTGTATTGTATACACAATGTATTGCTTGCGTTTCTCCTCCTCTCCTATAGGGCTCCTTTGACCAGCAGCTGTGTAGGCTGTTCTGTACTTTCATTCACGCCTTGAGTTCCATTGCATTGTATTTTGGTGCGTTCACTGTTCTCTCCATTCACAATAGGACCTTGCAAGGTCCTAGTGTTCTTGTTCTGTGTTGTACTTCTTGCTGCCCCACTTTGTGTTGACCCCCCCTGTGTGCCTCCCTCCTGTTTGCCCCTAGTGTGTAACTCCCACCCCTCCTGCTTGGACTTTCCACCAACTCTCCCCCCTACACCCTCTATGGTGCTCTCTGTCTCCCCTATCTTCTCTAACTGCTTTCTATCAACTATCCTTCCCCTCTCACTAAGTCTGGTAGGAAGAAGCTCAAAAGCGACATCCTGGTCTCCAACCCAGGCCTCCCTATCACTGATACCTACACCAGTGCTTCCTCCAGACAGACCCTCACTGATATCCTCTTTGTTGTTCCCTTTCCAGGCCTGTGGACCCCACATATAGTCTTCTGTTCTCTCCTTTTTCCTCCTCTGCCATTAATGGCGGTACCCGGTGGGAGGCCCTCTTGGCCCCATTCCACTCTTCAAAGACTATCATTAATGGTTACTTAAATGGTACAGTCGTGGTCCAGGGCGCTCAGGCCAATCTACTCCTTTTCGACAGATGCTTCTCACGTTTTATCAACTTTTTTTCTTCTCCTGCTACTCCTCTCTGGCTCCTCTGCTGCCCCCTTCCTCCGCCACCTCTCTGGCACCCTCTGCTGCTTCTCTGACCGCTCTGCATTCTCCTCCTTCTGCCACATCTCTGACACACTATTTGTATTTTATTTTTGCATTTGTATTTTATTTGTAGTTTATAAAGCGCCTTAACCCAAAGCGCTGAACATTATAAAAGAAAGTACAGTACAATAAAAATCATTAGACAATTAAGTAGTCCAATCCAGACCACATACAATCAGGGATGTTGAAGAAGACACGTTTTCAGGGAAGCACGAAATAGAGTGTAGGAGGTAATAGAGCGAAGTGAGAGAGGGAGGGCATTCCAGTTAAGGGTAGCAAGAAAATGAAAAGATCAAAAAAGGGACTGGGAACATGGAGGACGAAGGACCACAAGTCTGAAAAGGGAAGAAGACCAAAGAGAGCGAGTAGGGATATAGAAAGATACAAGGACAGTGAGGTAGTTAGGTGCAGGTCTGTATAGAGATTTAAAGGCGAGGCAGAGAAAGTGAAATTTGATTTGTGACTAAGAAGGGAGCCAGCCAAGTGTAGCAAGAGAGGAAGAAATAGAGTCATGATGGGGAAGGAGACATGGTAAACAAATAGAGGAATTAAAGACTGATTTAGGAGGGGCAAGATAAGAACTTGGGAGCCCAAAGAGAGTAGTGGAACAATAAAAGAGCTGAGAGAAGATCAGTGAAGATATTAGGAGTTTAGATGCCTGGAAAGTGAGGAAAGGGCGAGCTTTCCGTATGTTAAGAAGGTGGAAGCAACAAGAATGGGAAGTGAGGGAAATATGCAGGGGTGGACTGGTAACCAAAAGAGGCCCTGGAAATAATGTTCAAAGTGGCCCCATATCACACATTTTGAACAAGCTCAACCCTTTTCCCATATGAACATTTGAAAGAAAATAAGTAACCACACAAAAGAGGCCATGGTGCGGAGGCCAATAGGACCATCTCCAGAGTTCACTGTAGGCCAGCCAATCCCTGCCCACAGACCAGGTACTGCAGTGGCAGCAGCTGTGCAAGCTTCCTTCACACACAAACCAGGTAACGCAGGGGCAGCAGCAGTGTAAGAATCCTTCATACACAGAATAGCTATTGCACTGCAGGTGCCATATTTCGATTTTGCTATGGGGCAGAAATCCCATCCTGAAATGTAAGCAAGCAACCAAACCAAAAGAGGGAACCGGACTCCTCTTTGACGGTGGTTCTCCCACTCAACATATTTTTGAATTAATGGTTCAAAATGGAGCACCTTGTTGCACATTTTCCATAAGAAATTGCATCAAAACCTTTAAGGATTTACATGCAGCTGTGAACTCTTAGAATATTCCAATTGCATCAGATACTAAGCGGGGCAGTGAAGTTACTGAGAAGAGTACAGAAAAAGAAAGGTCACTCAGGTTTGGTCTACCATTACAGATGTATTTAGAAAACGATTGTGGGGACACTAACGCAAGAGAAGACTCGGGCCGTGTTTTGCTTTTGGTGGATTTCCCCACCAGAAATATTGCATGCTGTAAATCTGCCGGATTATGAGACTACTACTACTTAGTAGTAATGGATGTGGTCTTCCTGTAATACTGCATGCAGCATTTATGGAAATATGCATGCATTATTATTGCATTACTTAAAATCCATTTCCCCCGCATGTTGAGCTTGTAAGCAGTAGCAGTTCACAGTTCACAAAGCCCAGTACAACTCCCAAATCCTAAACTGCAAAAACCCAAGCAAGAACCCAAGAACTCCACAAAATCATCTCCAAATTCACCAATCTGGCTTGCAACACGACCGTCCCGACTCCCTCACAATCACTGTGCGACTCACTCTCCCTCCACTTTTACACCACGGCTCTTGAAAGAAAAAATACGCTAGCCACCAAACTGGCTCTCTTACATCCACCAAGCAATTCTCCCCCCATACCGGTCGGACCACCAGCTGCGACCACTACGCAACCAACGTTTGATTCCTTTAGTCCAATATCACCAGAGCAATTTCTCAAACTTCTGTCTGCCCGCAAACCATCTGGCTCGCCGCTGGACCCTTGTCCAGCCACAACCCTCAAAGAAAGTTTTGCTTCAACCTGCGCAGGAGAACACGCAACATCCATCATAAATGCCTCCCTTTCTTCCGGTATCTTACCCGACGCATTCAAAATGGTTCATGTCAAACCTCTAATTAAAAAATCTTTGCTCGACCCTCTGGAGCCCAAAAACTACCTCCCCATCTCAAACACCAGATTCCTTGCCAAACTCATTGACCAAACCGCCTACTGTCAACGAAATGCCTTTGTCGAAGCCAACAATCTCCTAGACCCCGCTCAATCAGGTTTCAGAGCCTGTCACGGAACTGAAACCACCCTAACCTCAATTTGGGATGACCTTAAAATGACGGCAGACTCCGCGGGATGCGCAGCACTAATCCTCCTTGACATATCCGCCGCCTTTGACACAATCAATCACTCAATCCTCCTAAACCGCCTCCACTCCCTAGGAATTCGTGGATCCACTCTTAAATGGAGAGCTTAATTCCACAAAGATCGGTACCAAATAACGATACTCTCCACCTATACCTCCCAAGCCCGACCAGTCGACACAGGAGTCCCACAAGGAGCATTCCTATATGCCCTCCTGTTCAATCTCTACTTGATCACCCTCCCACCAATAATTTGTTCGCACAACATCCTGTGCTACAACTACGCCGACGACACTCAACTAATTCTAAGACTCCTGAACTCAAAACCCAACTCCCGACCAGACCTGGCCTCCTGCCTCCTTGACATAGAACTCTGGATGACCCAAAGCCACCTCTTGTTAAACCCCTCTAAAACGGAAATCATGGTATGTGGCAACTCCGAACTTCTCCCGCACCCACTACCCTGGCCATCCGCCATGGGCAATTCACGGCCCCCTCCAAATCAGTGAAAAATCTTGGATGCACCCTTAATTCAGACCTAACACTCTCACGCCAAGTCAACAACGTCTCAAAGTCCTGCCACTACCACCTTAAAACCCTTAGGCGCATCTTTCCACATCTCTCCTTTCCCAACAGACTCTCCGCGGTCCAATCAATCGTTATATCAAGACTGGACTACGCAAACCCCCTATACCTCGGAGTCCACACGTACCAACTGAATAAACTCCAAAGGGCACAAAACGCTGCAGCCAAATTGCTACTTGTGCTCGGCCCAAGAGGTGAACTTTCAAAACATTGTGCATCTCCCATCGAGCACTGCACAAAACCGGACCTCAATATCTTCAAGACAAGCTAAAACCCTAGCACCCCCCACGCACCCTAAGATCAAGCTCAGCCGGCCTCCTAGTCATACCGAAGACAATCTCAACCAGGTTAGGCAGATCATCATTCTCAGCCTTGGCCTCCACGCTATAGAACTTACTCCCACCCCACATCCGCCTAACTGAGGATTTAACGTCTTTCTGCAAACTACTGAAAACCTGGCTCTTCCCCTAAAACCAACCTGTACCAAACTAACCCAAACAGACCAACAGCAACTCAATGACACCAATCCATCAAACCGCCTGATGTGAGAAACTGACAGCTAATAACCCCTAACAAAAACTAGAAGGACAAACAGAATTAAACGAATAAAGTAGATCATAGCAGTGAAATGGCTAATAAGAGTAAATCATACGTAAACAGTAAAGGGATTTAAACTCCTGAAATGGATAGAATGCATGCGGAGTGAACAAAGTGAATGGCATGGATGAACTAGTTATAATGGATGAAACAGGTGGAACAAATGAATGCGCTGAGTGGAAGAATGCATGAGTGGAAGAACAGATACCTATATAGTTCAATTGAGTGTGGAAATCGAATCAATATGTAGATGGGATGAGTGTATGGAATGGAAGAACATGGTGAGTGGATGAGTGTGCAGAGCGGCTGGATGTGTAGAACTGACGAGCGTGTAGCGCTGATGAGTGCACAAAAACAGAAAATCGAGTAGAACGCAAGCGTACGTAAAAGAGATGAATGTCCAGAATGGATGAGCGTAAACCGGATAAATGTGTAGAACAGATGAGTATATGGAGTGGATGAGTATGTAGAGCACATGAGTGTGGATGACGGATGAATATGGAAGTGCGGAATGTGTGTAGATCGCTGGAGCAGATGAACGTACAGAGCGAATGAGTGTATAGAACGGATGACTGTATAGAATGGATGAATGGATAGAGCGGATGAGTGGGTGTGTGGATGAGTGGATAGAGCGGATGAGTGGATAGAGCGGATGAGTGTATAGAGCAGATAGAATGGATGAATGGATAGAGCGGATGAGTGGGTAGAGCGGATGAGTAGATAGAGCGGATGAGTAGATAGAGCGGATGAGTAGATGAGTGGATAGAACGGTTGAGATAGGTAGATAGAGCGGATGAGTAGATAGAGCGGATGAGTGGATAGAGTGAATAAAATGGATGAGTGGATAGAACGGATGAGCGAATAGAGCGGATGAGTAGATAGAGCGGATGAGTGGATAGAGCGGATGAGTGGATGAGTGGATAGAACGGTTGAGATAGGTAGATAGAGCGGATGAGTAGATAGAGCGGATGAGTGGATAGAGTGAATAAAATGGATGAGTGGATAGAACGGATGAGCGAATAGAGCGGATGAGTAGATAGAGCGGATGAGTGGATAGAGTGGATGAGTGGATAGAGCGGATGAGTGGATAGAGCGATGAGTAGATGAGTGGATAGAACGGTTGAGATACGTAGATAGAGCGGATGAGTAGATAGAGCGGATGATTAGATAGAGCGGATGAGTAGATAGAGCAGATGAGTGGATAAAGTGGATAGAACGGATGAGTAGATAGAGTGGATTGAGTGGATGAGCGGATGAGTGGATGAGCGGATGAGTGGTTACGTGGATGAGCGGATGAGCGGATGAACGGACAGAGCAGCCGAGTGGATGAGTGCATAGAGCGGAGGAGTGGATAAGTGTATAGAACAGATGAGGGTATAAAACAGATGAGTGAAGAGATGAATATATAGAACAGGATATTGCTGCTGAATGCGTGAAAAGCGCCAGTGCTTAAAGATGAGTGCGTAGAGGGGATGAGTGCGTAGAGGGGATGAGTGCATAGAGGGGATGAGTGCATAGAGGGTGTGAGTGCGTAGAGGGGGTGAGTGCGTAGAGGGGGTGAGTGTGTAGAGGGGGGTCAGTGTGCATAGAGGGGGTGAGTGTGTGTAGAGGAGGTGAGTGAGCATAGAGGGGATGAGTGTGTAGAGGGATGAGTAGAATGGATGAATATGTAGAGCATGGGGCAGACAGGAGTGCATGCAGGGAGCAAGCAGGAGTGCATGCGTGGGGGAGACAGGTGTCCATGCGTGAGACAGACAGGAGTGCATGCGTGAGGCAGACAAGAGTGCTTGCGTGGGGCAGACAAGAGTGCATGGGTAGGGCTGACTGGAGTAAGAATGGCGGACTGGAGCGTGCAGGGCGGACTCGAACGCGCGCACGAGCTGGAATGCATGAATGCATGGAGCGGACCGGAGTGTATGGAGCTAACTGGGATGCATGGAGTGGATAGGAGTGCATGGAACGGACTGGAGCGCATAGAATTTCGTGACGTATATAGTAGGGTTTGGAATGCAGAAAATGTCTGAAAGTGCACATAACCCATCAGATCTCACCACCACGCTCACTCTTTCCTTTACATCACCACTCAACTAGAACACAGAGATACTATGACACCATTCGGTATAACTGTTCTCATATCAACATCCACCGCTCACTCCACATCATTCTAAGTCAACACTGCTGGTTACTCACTCCCCAGCCAGGCGTTCTCCTCAGGCCTAACGCAGCCACATCCGGTCTGGATCATTCCTGCCAGAACGAACACATACTCCTGATCTCTCAACCCCCACACCTACCGCTAAGAAGCAGCTATTACACGAATACCGCACCAGCTGCACACATAGCCGGTGCTCATACGCACCTTTTGACTCTCTCTACTCTCTCTACTGATCTGAACTTTGGTTCCCAAGGGCGTTCAACCTACCAGCGCCTTCAGACCATACCAATGGTATATAAGGTGCTATATAAATGCACAATAACAATAACAACAACAATAACAGTGCATGTGTATGAATCCATTTTGTGCATCTCATGACAATGGTGGTGAGAGGGGCCATGAGAGGCACCCACTTTCTTACCACACCTGGATATCCCAAAGTGGTTTTTGTATTCGGGGGAGGTCAAAATTGGAGGGGTTTTCAGCATTAAAAATGCAAAATCGGGTGACATTTACCGCATGCTGTATGCCTTACATCTCCTAATCTGGTAGAGTGGTAAAACAGGTGGTATACCATTAAAGCCTGACTCTAAACGAGCCCCTTCCCTTTATTTGTAAGTATAAAAACATTTGGAATACATGTGCCATAAACCGGTGTGATATACAATTTATTTCACGCTCTGTGAAGGAAAAATGACTCACAAGTTTTGTTGTCAAAGCTGAGGGGCAAAGAGACAATTTTGCTAATATTGTGCACAATTGAATGCTAATATCATCATTGTACATATGCAGAAACACGGCAGGCTATCGAAGCATGTATTGACACGACTCATTATGCAGGCCATCCAGTGAATGCAGATGTTGTGCTCAAACAAAAAAATGCATAATTTTACATTTTCTAACGAGCT
The DNA here is from genome assembly GCF_040938575.1 of Ambystoma mexicanum. Taxonomy (NCBI): domain Eukaryota; kingdom Metazoa; phylum Chordata; class Amphibia; order Caudata; family Ambystomatidae; genus Ambystoma; species Ambystoma mexicanum. The sequence goes on along the minus strand of NC_090936.1, from coordinate 161,851,163 downwards.
GAAAAATGTGTGAAGTGATACTAAATCGCATGACCTATTGTTATTTCTCTAACCCGCCGCGCTATTTGAGTTTTCTGACGGTCAAATCATTGTCAGTTTCTGCTATTTGGAGCCAAGGGCGCCATTATTGCCGAGACCCACACATCAAGGAAGGCACCTAAACCGTGAGAGTGCGCTCCCATGCAGGCTGCACAGTTAGGACACCAGTAAGAGGACTATGTTTCTTTATCAGGTGCATATAGCAAGTTTCATTTATCATGACGGCTGCTAAATGTACAGAAATGCGCCGCAATAGATCTGCATTCTTGCCACCGAATGTTGAAATTAAGGACAGCGACTACATCCTGAAGGGCAGTTCCCGAACTCTGGGGAGTAGATGGGTGCGGCCTTCTTAACTATGGCTGTGCTCGCAAGGCTAACCCTCCAACTCTGCTGTGTTGGTGTGCGAGGCAGTGCAGAGCTGCCAGTTTCGTTTCTGGCAGATCTGCGAGTTTGGACCCTGGCTCACATGGATGACAAGCACCTCATTCCTGTAGTTGCTGTCAGTGTGCTCAGTACTTTACAGCTACTACAGAGCTCTGTGGAAGCCAGTGTGCTCAGCACAGAGCAACCATCAGATGCGCTGGTATTCATCATTTGATGTATTGGGTATGGTTCCTCCAAGAAAAGAGGCCCTATGTGCCGCAGGCCTACCGGGGAAACTCCAGGCCTGGAAATATGATGAGAAAGGGAAAGTTTAGAATCAAAGTGAAGACCAAAATTACGAGCAGTGGTGGAAATTGGAAGATTAGAAGGAGGGAAGGATATGAACGGGGTGAGGGATGAGGAGGAAGAGTGTTAGCCGGGAAGAACAAGACCTCAGTCTTCCCTGCATTAAGAGTGAGAAAGTGAGAGGACATCCATGATTTAATAGCAGTGTGACAGGCAGTAATAGTGTAGTGAATTTCAGGATTAAACGAAGAGAAAGACAGAAAAAGCTGAGTACCATCAGCATAAAAGTAATGACAGAGACCAAAGGAAGAGATAATAGCCGTGAGTTGTGAAGTATATAGTGAGAAGAGGAAAGGGCCTACGACTGATCCATGAGGGACACCATGGTCAAGAGGGAAAGATGAGGAGGTCTTGCCCGCCCATGAGACAGAGACCGTCTGATTAGAAAGATATGACCTAAACCAGAATAGAACAGGACCCTTAAGACCAAAAGAACAAAGTGAAGTCAAGAGGAGAGAGTGATCTATGGTATCAAATGCCGCAGATAAGTCAAGAAGATTAAGAAAAGAAGATTGTTTAGCGTGCCGAGCTGAAAGCAGAGAGTTCAGAACAGAAGTCAGGGCAGTTTCAGTTAAATGAAGGGGACGAAAGGCAGATTCAAATTGAGGAAGGAAAGAGAGATGGGTGACAAAAGATGAGATCTGGGAGTACACAAGACGTTCAAGCAGCTTGGAAAGATATGGTAAGAGAGAAATAGGCTGGAAATTAGAAACAATCAAGGGATTAGCTGTGGGTTTTTTTAAGATCGGAATATAGTTGCGTGTTTGAATGAAGCAGGGAAAACAGATATCGCAAGGCCAGCATTAAAGAAGGAGACAAGATCAGGTATTAAGAGAGGGTAGACTTTAGGTATGAGAGCAATGGGAATTGGGTCAGTGGGACCGGCAGTAGGGTGTGCTTTGTTGAGAAGAAAGAGAACATCAGCATTAGAAATAGGAGTGAACTGAGAAATAAAGACAGAGGGGGTAGGAAAAGAGGCAAGTGAGGAGCCTCGAGGTAGCAAGGCTTCAATGTCTTGACTAAGGGAAAGAACATCTCCGCCAAGGACTGTCTCAACATTGCCAGAGCCACCATAGGTGCTAAACTGGATCACTGTAATGTCCTCTTGCTAGGTACGTCTGCCAAGAACATTAACAGGCTACAAATTGAGCAAAACAATGCTCTAAGAGCTGCTCTCAGTATCCCCAGGAGAGAGCATATCACCCAGGCCAGACAAGATGCCCACTAGCTCCCTATCAAGGAACGCATACTGTTCAAAACGCTCACAATCACACACAGATGTCTCTCCCAATCTGCGCCCCGATACCTAGCTGATGGAATTCACCCTGTACAATCACTTAGACCCAAGCGAGAACATTACTCTGACCAACTCTCGATCCCTGCCTTTAACAGAGCCAAAGCCGGCGGTGTGAGTTTCGAAGTGCTAGCACCTAAATCTTGGAACTTACTACCACCTAAACTCAGAAAGGAAACATCACTCTTAGCCTTTAGAAAGGCTTTGAAAACCATACTATTCAAATAACTGCTGTTCCACTGTAACCAAGGAACCTGTTTACTGCCTAATCTGTATAATCTTGATCCCTGAAATTGTACACTGTTTTTTGCCTGCACCCAAGTGAATATGCTGTAACAGCGCCACGATGCCCTAGGGCAGTTGTGCGCTTTATATATGGAAATAAATAAATAAAATAAATAAACCTTTGATGAAAAGAATTGGGCAAAGTCAAGAGGAGACACAGTAGAGTTAAGGGAGTGATCGCGAGTAGGAAGAGAGAGAAGGCAAGCAAGAGTTTGGAACAGACGCCTAGGATGGACAGATTGAGTATGAAGAAAACCAGAAAAGTAGGAGCGCTTAGCAGAAAGTAAACAATCATCATACAGAGTATGATAGAAGTAAGAAAAGTGGTCAGATTCAGATTTAGATTTGAGCCACAGGCTTTCGAGTCAGCGGAGAAAGCGTTGCATAGAGCGAAGGTGGGGAGAGAGCCATGGCTGAGAAGGTTTCCGGGTGGGATGAAATGCAGATAAGGGATAGAGTTGATCTAGAGAGGAAGGAAGAGATGAAAAAGGGCAGAAGCCACCTCGTCTGCATTGAGTGCGGGGAAGGATGAGTGGGAGGAAAGTCTTTCAGCACAGGTGTCATAAAAGAGTGTGGGATTAAAGCAGTGCAGGTCGCGCCTAAAGAATGTTTTAGGAGAAGGAGGGGAGAACACTGGGGGATGGAAGATAAAAGTGACGTTGAGAGTAAGTAGTGGTCTAATAAGTAGACAGATAAACAGATACAGGAGAGGCCGTAAAATGTGAGAGGAAGATTAGATCAAGAGAGGAGCCAGATATGTGAGTAGGAGTGGTGACAAGAAGTGAAAGAAAATGGGAATTGAGAATTGAAAGAAAAGAAGAAGTGGAGTATACAGTGGAAAGTTGGAGATTGAATTCACCACGTAGAACAAGAGGAGTAGGACTAGGCAAGATATGGGGTAGAAGATGATCAATATCATAACAGAAAGATCCAAGTGGTCCAGGAGGACGACAGACAATAATAAAAGAAATAACGTGGGGTGTAGTACAGATTTTGTACGCGAATTCGAAGGAAGAATAAAAAGGAATATCAACAGGGGGTGAGAGAGAAGAGAAAGAAGGGTGATAAAGTATACCAGTGCCTCCTCTGCGACTGGTGGCTCGGGGGACATGGGAAAAAGAGGACATAGTTGTCGTAAGCGAAGCAGCAACAGTAGGATTGTGGGGTAGAATCCAGGTTTCAGTAACACATAGAAAATGAAGTTGTAATCTTAAGGATAAGTCCAGAACTGAGGAGGATTTATTACATAGTGACCTGGCATTCCAGAGGGCCAGGTAAATAGTAGTGGTAGTAGTGGTAGTGTTGCAAACGACAGGATTGATAAGGTTAGAGTTAATACAGGTGCTTGAGGGCCTGACATCTGAATGAGGGCTTTCAGGAGATGCAGGGTAGATATTGACAGGGTCATGAGTAATGAGACCAGTACATTGATGTAGAAGCTGGTACCAGGGTATGATTTACCTGGGTGTTGTGGGTAAGTAATGAGAATACCAGATGTCTGACATGGCTGCGGCCGCGTGTTCCCGCTGTGGACAGCAGTAGACAGCTCAGCTTTCCCCCAACTTCACCCTGGCTTCGCATCCAGGCAGATGTTAAAGCCGAGGGTGGGTTGTGAGTGAGGCACGGGGCGTGGCCAAGAGCGTTGCCTGGTGTTGCCAGGCAATGCAACGCAGATGTAAATCATCTTGCTCCGGAAGAGCAGGCTGACAATGAGATGATAGCTGATCACAGAAGTGGTGTAGTTGTCCGTGCCCTCACAATCCGGGCTTGATGGTAGCAGATGCAGAAAGAAGTAACTGTCGATACAGCCGCTGCAGACAGCTCAGCTGGCCCCCAACTTCGACCCGGCTTTGCCTCCAGGTGGATGTTAAAGTTGAGGGCGGGTTGGGAGTGAGGCGGGGGGGTGTCCCAAGAGCATTGCCTCTATTTGTCCTCTCTGTCTAACCTTCCACCTCCTCCTTCCTCCTCTGCCCATTCTCGGGCATCTCTAACACTTCTGCAGAGTGTACCTCATGCCTGTACCCCCCCACAAAAGGTGGCAATTTGTTCCATGTCACTACTCTTAACCCTTGCTCTGCTGTCAAATACTCCTCAGACATTTGCCGCCTCCTGGAAGAGTTCGATTTGGATGTACTCGGTCTGACCGAGACCTGGTTCACAGCCAGCTCTGTCGTGAGTTTTGACACTCTCCTCCTTGATGGCTATAAGATCCTCCCCAAACTCAGAACCAACAGCCCGGGAGGGGGAGTAGCCTGATATTCTTGGAATAGATCCCTGCTTCTGTCATTCTTATGCAGTACTATTCCTCCTTTGAATGCCTGGTCTGCAGGCTCGCTATCTCTCTCTTCCTCTCCAAGTGGGCTGACCTCTCCTCCTCCCTCCTTGTCTCTACCTCTCAACTTCTCCTCCTCTGACACCTTAACATCCATTTGGATGCTAGCTCCTCCTCCTCTGGGCTCTTCGCGACCTCTGCGTCTCTCTCTCTCTCGCTCTCTCGCTCTCTCTCTCTCTCTCTCTCTCTCTCTCTCTCTCTCTCTCTCTCCTCTCTCTCTCTCTCTCTCTCTCTCTACCCTCTGGCCGACTCACTATGCAGGGCACACCCTAGATGTTCTGATCTCCACAGACCTCACCCCCTCCAACCCCCACACTACTCCTCAGTCTTGGACTGATCACTTTCTTCTCTCCTCTCACCTATCGCTCTCTGCCCCTCAAGCTAATCCATCCCCAGCACTGCAGCCCACCTTCTCGGTCATCCGGCCCATGAAGCGTGTGTAAGGGTGGTCAGTCAAAAGGCTGAAAAAATAATACCGAATGACGAAAATCTCGAAATAAAAATCTCGGAAAAAAAAATATCGAATTATTTATTTATTTATTTATTTATATGTGTTTTTGGGGTCAGGTAAGTAAAAAAAAGGGTTAAAATAAAAAAAAAATAGAAAAAAGGGGGGTTAGGGGGAACCCCCCCATTTCGAAAAAAAACGTCATAAAAAAAAAATCGATATTTTTTTTTTCAGCCTTTTTTTTCGAGATTTTACAATTCGGTATTATCACTATAAACCGTGTGTCAGTGGAGGATATTGCCACTACTTTCTCTCCTCCTCCTACACCTTTGACTGACTCACACTCTGACACAGCTCTTTCCATCCTTCATCTCTCTATCTCTAACACTCTGGATGTCTTTGCCCCTGTCATGAGGATCCACTTAAAGCCTGCATCCAAGTGCAACACTTGGTACGATTCTGACCTTGCCACCCTTAAGTGCAAGTGTAGGGTAGCAGAGAGGAAGTGGAGGTCATCAAGCACACCCTCTGACAAACTGGCCTGCCACCTGCTCCAAAGGCAGACCAGACTCTCTGTCCTCTCTGAGAAGAGAGCACACATCCAAGCCTGCGTCTCAGCAGCCTCTAACAACTCAGTTGAACTTTTTAAAATCTGCAAGGAGCTGGCCAATCCTGCTGCAGTCTCTACCTCTCCTGTTCTCTCCCAGGCCCTCTGCATGGCCTTGGAATCTCATCTCACCACTAAAACTCAGGACGTCCTCTCCACTCTCTCTTACTCAACATCCTCTTCCTCACCCTCTACCTTTCCAGGCCCCTCTCTGGCCGGTTCTCCTCTTCCTTCCCCCTGTGCCCTCCCGACAATGTTTCTAGACACGTCGATCTGTGAAAGTCTCGTCAAAACAGGTTCTCCCCTGCTCCTCCAGAACCATCAAGGACCACATCGACACCCTTGCTCCAGCTTTGGCCGATTTCTGCAATCACTCTTTTGCACTGGCACCTTCCCCTCCTTCCTTAAGCACTCCCTTGTGCACTCTTAAGAAGCCTTCTGCCGATCCTTCCTCTCCAGCAAACTATCGCCCGATTTCCATCAGTACCTTCTTGGGTAAACTCGTGGAAAAGATGACCATCTCCCAGCTTAATCTACCCACTGAATCTGTTGGTTGTCTCCATGACCACCAGTCTGGCTTCAGAGCAGCCAGAAGCACGGAAACTGCTCTCCTGAACACCTGTGAAGACTTGCTCTCCAATCTTGACTCTAACCTTCCTTCTGTCCTCTTTCTCCTTGATCTATCCTCTGCTTTCAACACAGTCAACCACGCCATCCTGCTCAATCATCTCCAAAACAACTCGGGTATCTCTGGTCAGGCCCTTGCCCGGTTGACCTCCTTTCTCACTGATCGGCTCTGGAAGGTGCAACTTGGGTCTTTCCTCTCTTCTATCTCTCTCTCTACTTATGGTGTTCCCCAGGGGTCTAACCTCTTTCCCAGGCTAATTAACCACTACCTGGCACCTCTGGCCCACAGCATTTCTAACTTCTGCTCTAACTTTCAGTGCTTTGCGGATGACAACCAGCTCTCCTTCAGGCTCCCCTCAGCCTCTACTGCTCCTTCTTTCATACCAGACTGTCTGATCTACTATTCAGGAATGGTATGCCTCCAACAATCTCTGCCTTAATGCCAGTAAGAACGAGATCCTTCTCATTGGGACTCCTGCTCCTGCCTTCCTCTCGCTCTGACCACCCACCCTAGACCCTTTACCTGCTCCTTGTAGTGAGGCTAAGAACCTTGGGGTCATCTTCAACTATACCCTCTCCTTCTCTCATCTCTGACGTCTCTAAGAAGTCACACTATCAGCTGCACCTCCTCAGAGGTATTCTTCCTTTTCTCACTCTCACTTTCCCCTCAGATGCTCACTGTCTCCATAGCCCTGGTTCTCTCAAGGCTGGACTACTGCAACATCCTCTTTCTAAATCTTCCTGCCTCTACTCTTCGCCCTCTACAACTTATACAGAACAGGACTGCGAAACTTGGCCTCATCCTCACGCCCAGGGATCTATCTCTCCAGCCCTGAAATCCCTCTAATGGCTCCCTGTGGCTGCAAGACTCAAGTTCAAGACCCTCTGCATCATCCACAAGGCTTTCCGGTGCTGGGCCCCACACTAAATCCAACGTTCTCATCCTAAGCATATTCCTTCTTGAGCCCTCTGCTCATCCACCTCCAACTCTCTCAGGGTCAGACGCTTCTCCAGGTAGAGAGTGGGGGGTAGATCACTATTCTCGGCTGGGGCTTCCCTCTGGAACAGCCTCCCTGCCTCTCTCAAACTTGAGCATGGCCACCCAAGCATACTGGTCTCCTGGCCACCCACTGAACTTAAGGGACAAGGCTCCTGCATGACCGGTTGCCCCTGCACTGCCTCTGGGCCTCCCAACTACTTAATGGACTGTCCATGCAACCCTACAGTCCCCAGACTCTCTGCACCTAAGAGCCACCTCCCGGCTGCATTTACTAGTTACTTGCACTCTCCCTTTGCCCCCCCCCCCTTGCCCTTCTTTCACTTTTCCTCTCCTCCTGGCACTTCTCCCACTGCCCCACCCCCCGCACTTGCATGATCTGAATGACACAAGGCCTAGTAAGATTGTTGTTTTGTCCTCCTCCTGTTCTCCCATCCTTGTTTTGTCGCTCCTAGAAACACTTTTTGTACAGGCGTGTTATAAATGACTGTGATCATTCACAATTGAAAAGAAACAGTTTGCAACTGAAAACAGAATGCAGTTACTTATTGATAAACAGTATATATACTATTGCGCTTACTAAAAATGTTTACAAAATGCAGACATTTACAAAATCAGGGGATCCTTTTTGAAAAGAAAGATTTTCCAACACCTCTTATGAACAACTTAAAAAGAGTTAAAACTGTACACAAAGTCATGGAATTAATTAATGGCGATAGTGAATAGTTTGGCATAGGTTGTACAAAGCATTGGGTGGATTTACCATTTCAGCCACCATTTCAGCCACGGTCGGACATTGGTCAGCAAGTTATATTCATTTTAGGCATTTGTCCACTGTCCGTGCAGCACCAACTAGTGTGGAATACCAGGTCCATGACCAGTGGGCCAGTGCGACAAAATGACTTCTGCTCTGCAGGTGTAAAAGGGTGACTAGTGGCTAAATCGCCTACGCTGCCCACATAATTCTACAAACCAAAAGTGATCACAATCATAAAGGTAAAACTGGAACAGCGAAGAGATAGACCTTCTCATTTTGTGGCAAAGTGGGCTGGTGGGTGGGAATGTGAGCCAGTAGCAACCCAAATAGCAACTATAAAACAGTTTCAAAATAAAACAATGTCCAACCAAGGTTCTATTAAAATATATACTTTAATCACAAAAATTAATTGTACACGTAACTATTAAAAACAAAATATAAAATCCACCCATTTAAAGGAAGACAGAGAAATGCAAAATGTAATGATGGAAGCACTCTGGTTACGGAGGTAGGAGGAAAAATAGACAAAAAATGCAACAGGGTCAAAAGGATGTCTTGTAGAAAAAGGTGCAAAAAGGGCCTTAACTAGTTTCTAGTGCCCCAAAGTGTGGACCAGGGGGATAGGGTCACTTCGTAGTACTGGATTCCAAGACTAGGTGGTTAAACGATTTTGAGGGTTCAAGATGCATGTCAAAAGAGGTTCGGGTGCAGCGAGTCACATTGGTCCAAGTGGCGAGCATGCGTCAGGTTGGTTTGAATCAGTAGCTCAGAGTAGTTTGTTGGTTGCATTCAAGTGATGCAGTTCAGAGGACTCACCAGGGTCAGTTCAAGGTTGAGCCGGCTTGAAGCGTTTCTCAACAGCTGGTTAGGATTGATGAGTGACTCTCCAGCGGTTTGAGTCGAGGTCCAGTGATGATTCGAAAATGTGATCCAGATGGTCCAACGTGCGATTGGACGAAGCAGCAGTTGAAGGCTGAGCCGGTTTCAGACATTGGTAACCACTGGTTTGGGTCGATGCATGACATGATGCTTCCAACAGTTCAAATCGTGGTCCGGTAATGAGCTTGTGATTTGAGCTGAACAGGTGATGGCTATGCTTGACACAATGAGATGCGGAGCAAGACGATTTGAAGATGCAGCAGCAGGGGTTCAAAGGTCTAGTGACAAATACAATACCAGCGGGTCCCGTTGGTTCGAAGGGTGTTAAACGGTGTTCGCAAAATATCTCAGAGTGGTTTGATGGTAAAAACAGGAATCCTAGATGTTCTGTCTCTCAGGAAACAGACTCCGAATCCAGGGGCTCAGTGACAAGTTGAGTGCTTGTTCTCAACCCCCCACATGGCTGAGGCTGTCAAACACCTGCAAGGGTCCTTCAAGGGTCCTTCACCCCAAGGAAGGACCTGGGTACCAGTGTAGCTGACAGAGAGGTAGGTCTTGCTCCATCTGACTCACACAATTCTGCCTCACACAATTTGACCACTATTACACAACTGTTCCGTTTGGAACAAAAATGGATATTCTGGTTCAAATCTCACCAGCATGGTTTGAATGAAGATCTGCAATGGTTGGCTCTACTGTGGGCCTTTCACAATGTCTGATGAGGCCACCCTTGGTATTTAGCGCATTTTACTCCAGGATTACCACAACTGCAGCAGTGTTATTTGTACATTCATCCCTACATCTGTTGACCAATATGAGTCAAAGGTGCCTGCATACCAGCAATTGGGTATGCATTGTGACGTCCTTTGCATTATACCTGTATGGTTTATGAATTCTTAAACAGCTGGGGGGCTACCTGCAGTAACAATCATGAATATAACATCCGATGTGTTAACTGGGAACTTTCTTCCCTTAGTTACCAGTCTTGACTCACAACCTCTTATCTCTAATATATCCCCAGACAGTCTGTCCACGCTGTCTCACCTTCGCACATACTGCTTACTTTACAATTTGAACTTACACATTGCACCCAACGGCATCAGGTCAGTACAAAGCTCCTTTTGTTATTCAGACACAGCCAAAGCTGGGCAACTTACACTGTGCTACAAACATGCTTCCCGATAAAATATACACTTGCATTGGTAAATGCTCCTTGCTTTTTCTACATTTGGAACTAAAGCTGCCGACGTTACTCAGTTAGTTGGTGCCTACTGTTGTAATGTTTTTAAATTTTGATTTTTGATTCTTGGCTTATACATCAACACTTTTGGTCTTGTTGCAGGCTCCGTTCTGGCAACCGAGGGATCGACCGTTCAGAGGCTTTTTCCTATGTAAGATGGGGCTATGTACACCCAATCATAAAAGCATTTTCAGCAAAACAATGTAAGATAAAAGTTGATTAGTTAGTACAATTCACCTTCTTTAGTCAAAACTAGGACTTCAGAAACATGTTGTAACAGTTTATAAAAAACGTATGTTTTGTAACTGTGTCATTATTATTTTTAGTGCTATCTGTGAATGCATCATGAAGTAGGCACAGGCAGCAGGTTCCAGTTTTAGTTCAGAAAGTTTTATTAACTTAAAAATCAGGATGGATTAAGGCCTAACCTGCCCTATGCGAGGTAGGATTTCCCTACATAAAGAAAACTAAGGTTAGTCGGTGTCAGGAAGTTCAGCTCAAAAGTCGGTCTGTGTCCAAAACATATACCTGCCCTCATCTAACTGTATACAATGTGTAGGGATGTCAGCATCACAATGAATAGTGTTCAACATAAAGTTCTGAGCTTCTTCCAGTTCTTGGCTTATAATCAGCTTCCCCTTCCCCAAGTTCAAACAGTTCACAAGATAATCGGGGTTCCCTTACCTAAGAGTTCAAATCTTACAGCTTTTAAAAACAACACAATTTCTTGGCACACTTGACATGTTATTTTATTTGTATCGTATTCATACACAAGTGTTTCAGAGTGCAACAAGAAAAGGGAGGGCAACAAGGGAGAACAAAAATAACCATCTTACTAGGCCCAGTGACATTGAGAAAGTGCAAGTGCATGGGAGAGGGAAGGGGGAAAAGTGTATGCAGGGGGGAATTGGAAAGTGCAGAGCAAAGGAAAACAGATAAATAATAAAACAGATAGATAATAGAAGGCAACAAACAATGGTAGTGCAGCCAGTAAGTGGTAAGTGCTCGGTTTAAGGCACCAGACAGGGTATGTCTAATAAGTGCAGGAAAAAGGGCAGGCTGTATGGTTACAGATACAGACCCCAGTGCAATGGATTGCCCGGAGGCAGTGCGGGTGCATGGCAGAGTGAGCAGGTACCTGGGCCCGGAAGACAGAGGGTAGGCCAGGTGCACAGTGCTGAGAGAGAGAAGATTAGCAGAGGAGAAGAGGGGCAAAGGTATAAACAAAGAGGAAGGTTTTGAGGAGCTTCCGGAACCAGAGATGGTTCTCCTCAAGTTTCAGAGTGGCAGGGAGGCTGTTCCAGAGGGAGGCCCCAGCTGAAGACAGAGATCTACCCCTGCTCGTTTCTTTGAAAAACGACATACCCTGAGGGATTTAGAAGTAGAGGAGCGAAGAGCTCAAGAGGGAAGGTATTTACGGAGGGATAGCTGAAGGTATTTTGGACCCAGGCCCCAGAAAGCCTTGTGGATAATGCAGAGGGTTTTGAATGTAATACTTGTGTCCAATGGGAGCCAGTGGAGAGATTTCAGGGCTGGAGAGATACGATCCCAGGGCTTGAAGCCAAGGACAAGTCTCGCAGTCCTGCTCTGAATGAGTTGCAAAGGGCAGAGAGTAAAGGCAGGTAGATTTAGAAAGAGTCTGTTACAATAGTCCAACCTAGAGAGAACCAGGGCTCGGGAGACAGTGAGCTTCTGGGGAAGGAGAGGAAAGGCAGAGTACCTCTGAGGAGGTGCAATAGGAAGTTTGACTTTTAGAGACATCAGTGATGTGGGCAGAGAAGGAAAGCGTGGAATCAAAGATGACCCAGAGGTTCTTAGCCTGGCTGGTGGGGGTAGAAGGAGGGCCAGGGGAGGCCGGCCAGAGAGTGAGGGGAAAGGCGGGTGAAGGTGTGCCGATGAAGAGGAGCTCCGTCTTGCTGGCATTCAGACAGAGATCGTTAGCAGCACACCAACCCTTCCCCGCTCTTTTGTCATCAGTACTTTTCAGTGGTACACATAGGTAATTCTGTTTCTTGACTTCAAAATCACATAAGCGGCTGCTGCAAAACACACGCTTCTTTATGTATACATTCATTGGCTTTTTCCATACAGGGAGGCACTCTGTCTAGGCGCAGTTGTCAGACCACACAGACCAACCTTTACAGGTCAGGCAACCGATACCCCTTCTTATCTGCTATTCATCAACAACTGTCCACTGCTTTCCTTTGACAGTGAAGCTTGTTTCTCTCATCAGTGTTACACTCTTCTAACACTTAACCAAGGCTTGGCTGGCCACCATGCACTTTGTTACACCTTCTGTATCCTTCTGGCTCTTGCCAATACAGGTTTCCTATTAACTTGCAGATTATTGACCTCTTTTGCCAATACTTGTTTCTCCTCTCATTCCCTTCTTTGTATTCCCTTGGCTTTGTCAACACTTGTGTCACAAATAATCAATTCCATGGTATCTGCTACTTGCACCACCTTGCTTTCATTCCATTCAAAAGTGCTCATAACTTGCTTTTGCTCTGTGCGGCATTCAAAAGTGCTTATAACGTCTTTCAATTTGTTCGGTATTCAAAGATATTTGTTTCGGCAATCAAAAGTGCTTATAACAACTTTCAGTTGGTTCGTTATGCAAAAGCACTTGTTTCGGCATTCAAAAGTGCTTATAACAACTTTCAGCTCGTTCAGTATTTAAAAAGTGCTTGCAGCGCCCCGGAATGAGTGTTCCTTGTTTCCACTCACCAGCTACACATGGCAGCTCCAGTCAGCTTCTTTCCACCCCTCGCACTGCTTTCCGGCTTTCAGTATTTCTGCTCTTCCAACGCGGAGGCCAGAGAACACCACTCGCTCTACTAGTGGATCATGGTGACTGGAGTGCTTCAGCACCCCACAGCTTTACTTTACTTTACTTTATTCACTTGTATAGCGCACCAGAAAACCAGCAGGCATGAGAGTGCAACAAACAAAAAAAGATCTTGCGCAGAACAGAAACAACTAGCAGTATGCAATCTTAATTAAAAAGCAATGTCTTGATCTTTTTCCTAAATATTACTATTGAGTCAATGGGCCTCATTATAAGGCTGGCGCTCCCGGAATGAAGGGGGCTGGTACAGCACTGGCTCCCTTCATTCCGGGAGCGCCGATTACAAGCTTCCCATCGCGCGACCCGGATCGCATGCCTGGTAAAACCAGGCGTGCTTTCTGGGTCCTGCGAGGGGAAGAGGGAGGCAATAAAGAGTCAGATGTAATCTGCCCATTATTACCTCCCTCCCCATTCCCATTGAGCACTATGGGGGCTCAAATGGGAATGGGGATGGGTTCCTGCAAGGAGGAATTACCGGGTCCTCCTATGTCGGAGTAACCCGGTAAATCCCCATTGCAGGAACCCGGTAATGGAGCCCGGAACGGTGGCAGCCATGGAGCTAATAGCTCCATGGCTACCTCCATTCTCATAATGAGGCCCAATATCTCTAAGGCCGGGTCCGATATTGTTCCACAATTTAGGAGCTGCCATAAAGAACGCACATTTAATGACTTGGGTAAGATTGCATTTGGAAATTTGTAGCTGGTTTAAGTTATTTGACCTCAATGTTCTAGCATTGGATTTTTTCATCAATGCTTCTGTTAAAGAATGCGGGCCCAATCCCTTTATAAGCATGTATGAATAATAGTCAGCAGCCGGAACTGAATCCTAGCAGCAACGGGCAGCCAATGCAATGCAGCTCCTGCTGCGTGCACCTGACGAGGAGGGCTTGCAGGACTTTCAGACCTTCTTGTGGCTGGCTCGGTGTCCCTTTCTTCTGCTCGACACAGCTCCCAGCTCCCGTGTCGACTGCTCCTCTCTCTCCAGGCCACTTATTTTTCCACCTCTGTGCTGTGCCGCCAGATTTTTATATTCATTGGTATTGTTAAATGACCACATGTGTTGTTCATTAAGTTCAATTGTCTGACCAAGGTGAAACCTATTAGCTGGACACGTCTGGCTGTTTCATGGGTACCTCATAGCCCTCTTCTTCGTCTCAGTACCAGAGTGGTGTTTGGGGAGGTTCAAAATAAAGGAAGTGTGCATGTTTCTCCTCATATTGCTACTTGACTGGTGTATGTCTGCATTAACAATATAAGGCTGACAGGTGTTTATCCCATCCAAATGAGGATGCGTCCTACTAGTTGATCTCTTCCTCGTCTGGGGGACATTTTGGGGGGACGAAAAGGAAAAGGGCTGACAGTATCCTACAAAGGCTAGAGGTATAGAGGGTTAATTCTGAATCAGGAATGGGGGATACCATGTCTCACATAAGGACGTCCTCTCCCCAGTCTCCAAGTTCCCTTCACCCAGGTGATCCACCCTCTCATTCCTATCCCCAGGGTCGGGATCCAAAAACGATGGCCATTCCCATGCCACGTGAGAGGAGGATCTAGGGGGAAAAGACGTGAGGACGCCCTCAGGTTCCTTACATATACCATTTGAGCTCTCTGCCTACCAACATCTGTCCTGGAATATTAAGAATTCATACATCTGTGGCCCTGAAGAAGGCTGGGCCCCAATGACTGACTCGGGCCATAAAAGCTGAAACTTGAGTTGGCATCCACTTTATTTGCCTTTGTTTTCCAAAGACATTTCCCAAAGGCTTCATTGGTAATTTCTATTGCTTAAATCCTAAGGGGATCAAGGCCACAGCTCACCCTCAGACCCCTGTAGATTCTAATTCAAACTTTATATCTGTGGAGATGTATGTTCCTGAAGGGCCAACACATGTGTGTGACCCTATGTGTTAATTATAATTGAATTATATGAGGTTTATGTAATGTGTTTCTCTTGAGATTTGTCTTTTCCGTTCACAATCTTTTTTCTTGGTTCTTTGCACAAACGGTGACGGCACAATGCCAAGTGAAGCCTTTTGCCCTGCGAAGACAGAGTGGTTCTGTTTTCTTCTCCTGCGCATATTACCACTCTGTGATTTTGTATTTAAACATTCTATACAAGATTACTTTTATGTGTGCTTTTGCATTTTCATTTTCCCCAAAAAACTTGTGCTAGGATTCAGTGTCGGTTAAATACCACTGTTCATTTTTTTCTTCAAATAAATCTATTTTGACTAACTCTCTGGAATTATCCATTTAAAGCTGTTATTAGCTTTGGACATTATCACACATAATTGACTTTGACATAGAAATAGAGGACCTGGAATCTTCTGTTTTGTATATGTTTTGTGGGTCCACAATTGCAGGCCCTTGAATTAGATAATGTTATGGATTGCCTCTGTTTGTTGTTGCTTAGGTATTTCTCCATCAGCAGGTCACCGACAATGTTCCCTGGAAGTGGGTAAGAAACAGAGCTTGCCCCTGCCTTGGAACACTCAATCTTTACCTCACTGGCAGAGGGCTCTGGAAAGATCAACTTTCCCAAATGAGGTCCAAATGAATTCTTCCTTAAG
This sequence comes from Ambystoma mexicanum, assembly GCF_040938575.1. NCBI lineage: Eukaryota > Metazoa > Chordata > Amphibia > Caudata > Ambystomatidae > Ambystoma > Ambystoma mexicanum. Next base: position 161,835,506 of record NC_090936.1, on the reverse strand, counting down.
GGCCTGGATAGTCCAGAAGTGAATCAAAGAAGGTGTGGGAGACCAACTCGTTTATAGGTAAAAGGCCCCAAGGGATTTGATGAAAGCAAGCCTTCTTTAAGGGGTCCATTCGCTCTCCTTGTAACAAGTGGTTTTTGCTTTGTTGCACCATACGCCAAGCACTTTGTGTTGAAGGACGTGTAGGAGATAGGAAGGAAGAACAAATACACAGAAAAGCAAAATAATGGAATCCTTCCCCAACCGTGCGGAGCTCCCTCTTACTATACCACCTCGCTCCCCCTTCTCAGACCCATAGCATCAAAGGCTCTTGTGTATGCAACACATGGTGTGATGCTAGTCCTTTTGTTTAGGCTGTGCACTTTGATTCCTGCTTCCCAGCACAGCTCCTGCTGAGGGCTGTCCTGCTGGAGAGAGGTGTTAATCAACCCCAAAAAGGATTTAAAAGAAAGGCAGCTCCCACTAGCTAATGTCCTGTAGGAGGCAGCCAGTCTAGGGAGAATACACACAGCCTGTCTAGGGAGAATACACACAGCCTATCCATATCTTTCCTGGGCTCACTGTGTAGACATATGTATGATACAGATCACATGTGGCTTTAATAAGTGAATTGCCAGCTACCTGCAAGTACCTTGTCTCTTGGACGCAAAGCTATTGCAGTCTTGTTTGCAATGTTTCCTCAACGTACATCCAGGTTCTGCCTGATGACAAAGTAGTAGAAGGAACCAACCCCTTCCCACCCTGAAGCATTGAAACTCAGGAAAGGTCAGGGACCAGCTTCCCACACCATAGGCTCGCCTCCCAGAATTTGCATGGCATCCGAACAGTGCAGACACTGGAATGGGAGGTGTAATGATGGTATGCAACAGAGTACCTAAAAGGAGTCAGGTAATGGGTACAAGTAGGAGAAGGTGGAGGTGTTTGGAGCAAAGGAAGAATCGGGGGTAGAGGGCATGTGAGGGAGGCAACCCGAAGGAGAGCACAAGTCCAGAGCAAGGAAGGAGAACGAACAGGCAGGAGAAGGGGAGAGCACTGCAGAGGTGGCCAGGAACTGCCCGGCAGTGAGAGCATTAAGAGGCACCATGAGAAGATAGTGTCTCCCTTTTATGAGATGCCACGACTACAACGAATCATTGAGCCGGGGCACATTGCTATGGTAACAATATGGTGCTGTACACGTTGTACAGGGCGTGTAGAAAACCTACGGGCATCATGGTCATGACCCTCAGCGTTATGCCATATGAGAGCTGGTCGCCACCGCCGTCACTGCTCCACCGCCGCAGGAAGAGATGGCCCATGCTGCCCTCGCAGAAAACCGCACCATTGCAGATACAAGAACCAGCCTGTTGCAGGTAAGGGGAAGTGGGACCGTTGGAGATGCGTAACACCACCCAACCCCTAACTCAGGTATGGCTTATGTTTAAATATGAAACTACCACCATCATAACTATGTCGTTTTGGAATGGAACCTCTGTGCTGAAAGGACTTTGCTGTCACCCCAGCTTCAAGAGGACACCTGATACCTTCGAACCTGCTCTGTGCTACTGAAGAGCAGGGGCTGCGGATAAGGGAGCTAATGAAGCAGGGCATATGTGTCACTATGCATTTACTATGGAGCTTAACAAAAAGGAAGGTCTAGTTAGCAAAAAGCATATGATATAATGTACAATATCTGAACTTAATTATGCAAGTGGAGAATCAAAGCATGTACAGTAAAACATATAGGACAATTGCATCATGCTATTTAATCTTACATACACATAGTTCAAGTGAACCTACATCAAAATGTATCTTTTTAAATCTGTTTATTTTAGTGTTGTTTTATAAACCATTTTTTTCCAGGAAACCTTGCTTCAAAGCACGGGGGGCGGCGGGGCGGACGGCGGGCGGTAGGGTTGGGGGGCGACGACTGAGGGAACAAAGAACAGGGAAGTGCAGTATGCACTCATAGTACATGGATGATAATACTTTCTATGGGGGGTTATATGTCTTTATAACGAAGCATTTTATAATGAATACATATTTAACGAAAATATATAAAGACAAAGCAAAACAAATAATGTTTCCTTTTTTGGGGGAAGGGTTTCCCCAAACCCCAATTTCCCACCCCGACAAAACCACCCCAACCGTTTCCCCAAATGTTGTAACCCTTTACTCCGCCCCACATACATTTTCGTTATGTTTTTCGTTATCTATTTTTCACAATATATTCATTCGATATACAATTTTCGTTATAAAGCCTATATACCGCTATGGGGACATTTTGCAAGGCGGGAACAACTGAAGCGCTGACCATGATTAGAAGCCTGCAGAGCTACCGGTGTCTTCATGTGTGGGACTAAGGGGACACTCACAGCAGTCATTGGAGAAAGCTGAAGTAAGCGTGAACAATGTGCCAATTGAATCACATTATGGATTAACACAACGAGGAGACAAGGTATGGAAGACCTGGGAGAAGTTACCCCTGCACCAGTGCACTTTGTCACAGGATATTGAAGGCCCACAACTGAAATGAAGACATTGATCAGAACACCTCTATAGAAACAAGACAGACCTGAGCAAATGGTTAGGAGAACGCTTCTTGTTTTGCGTTCAGTAGGCGACCAACATGGCTTGATACAGGTATTCATAGATATTTCAAATTAAAGTAGGAGACATTGCAATAACTTATAGGATTGTAGCCAAAGAGCAGCTGCTTTATTTGCTAATGTGGCAAATTTACAAAATACATAGAGGCACACACTAAAGATGCATGGAGGATTAATCAATGTATCGACTACCTAGTCTCCATTTTGCTCTGCCAGTTTAAACCTGTACATTCCAAAACATATGTAAGAAACCGAGTGTTTTTTGATCTATGAAAGACAGACACGGGTTGATGTTGAAGTTCATGCTTTTTGTAATGAGAAAGTTCAGGGAACACCCGAGGATTTGGAGTGATTTGGCTAATGGAAAGTTGCCCCCACCAGGAACAGATCATGTATGGAGCATTTGAAAACAATTCACAAGCACACACCAAATGACTAAAGGCATTCTGTGGAGTCTGTACCACCTGGTAACGGCCCACAGTCTTGGGGAAACGGCCTGAGCAAAGTGGTGGCTTTACAGGGCGGATGGGCCGTTACAATGCAGTCAAACATGGCTGACAGGGGATTATCACGACTAGGGGCCATCAGGGAGGCTGAGAGGGAGGCATATTGCTGAAAAGAAGAATGCATACAGGGAGCATGAGCTCGACATTCTACACCGTGCTTAGCACATCAGGGGCGTGGCACGGGGGGGCGGGGCAGGGGGAGCAGGCCAGGCTCAGGCAGGGTGGTGGGGGGTGAGGGGTGAAGGAGGCGTTTTATGATTAGGGAGCAGGACAGGGCACGCAGGAGAAACGGGAGCAACCAGAAAATGGGGGCCAGCGATGAAGAGAGTGTGTGGCGAGAATAAGGGAACCGGCCAGGGGTGGACTGGGAACTAAAATAGGCCCTGCAAATAATGTTGAAAGTGTCCCCCATACTACACATTTTCAGCAACTCCAACCATTTTCCTATGGGAACATTTGGAAATTCCACACAAAATAGGCTCAGGGTGCAGAGGCCTACTGGGAAATCTCCAGAGTTCCCCATAGACCAGTCCACCCTTGGACACCCCACCCCTTTCCCTGGATTTCAGCAAAAGTGTTTGGGTCTGTGACTTTGCATATGTTTTCTATATTTCACAAAAGGAAGCAGGCGCTCCTCTCCAGAGAGAACATGGCATGATAACCTTCTCTGAGATGAGAGTTTGCAGCACACGCTTTTTGCTCACTGTACCTTTCACAGATGGTTAATATCCATTTGCATTTCAGTCCTTGTCCAGTCCAGCACCGAAATGCTATGGCAATTCCTCTCTGAACAAGAGTACCAACAGCAACCCCATACACGTGTTTCATCTTTGTTGGGCCTCATCAGTGAGGTGAAGCTGTGCCTCTCTGAGCGCAAGGAGTCCACGTCTGGTTGCCCCAGGTAACTCAGGGTGACCAACCCCAAGTTCCTTGCAAATATTTCAAAAAAGGTAGCAGGCGCTCCTCTCCAGAGAGAACATGGCATGATAACCTGTTCTGAGATGAGAGTTTGCAGCACCCGCTTTTTGCTCACTGTACCTTTCACAGATGGGAAATATTCATTTGCATATCAGTCTTTGTCCCGCCCACATGGGCAGTCCAGCACCGAAATGCTATGGCAATTCCTCTCTGAACAAGAGTACCAACAGCAACCCCATGCAAATGTTTCAGCCTTGTTGGGCCTCATCAGTGAGGTGGAGCTGTGCCTCTCTGTGCACAGTGAGCAGGGAGTCCACGTCTGGTTGCCCCCAGGCAACTCAGGGTGACTAACCCCAAGTTCCTTGCAAATATTTCAAAAAAGGTAGCAGGCGCTCCTCTCCAGAAAGAACATGGCAAGATAACCTGTTCTGAGATGAGAATTTGCAGCACACGCTTTTTGCTCACTGTACCTTTCACAGATCGCAAATATCCATGTTTCCTAAACAATTCCACACCGTTTCACCAATCTACACCACATTTTGCACAGTCACCTGTTAGGACCCTCCAGACATTACTGTCTACATGACATTAGGACACCCCACCCCTTTCCCTGGATTTCAGCAAAAGTTAAAAAGTATGGGTGGGTTTGTGGCTTAGCGTATGTTCTCTATAGATTTCCCCACCATTTCACCAATCTGCACCAAATGTTGCACAGTCACCTGTTAGGACCCTCTTGACATTACTGGCTACGCCTTTCCCTGGATTTCAGCAAAAGAGAACACAGGTTTGTGAGTTTGTGGCTTGGCAAAGCGTTGCTCCTTGTACAATTCCACACCGTTTCACCAATCTAGACCACATTTTGCACAGTCACCAGAACCAAAGAGGGAATGAATCCCCGGGCAACACCGGGTATATCAGCTAGTGATGAAATCAAAATCAAAATGTTCATATTTTTCTATGACCCCTGACCCCTACATGAAGCTCTAATATTTGCCTTAACGTAAATGTATCTCATATTTGCATGGCTAACAGGACTCTGCTGTGATTCGGAGAGAAAGATCAGGTGTCACAGTGCATCCACTGTGTTGGATAGTGCAAATTAAGAGTGTTGTGTTAAATTGAATGTCGGTATTATTTTATCCTGGTGGTGCTAAATTGCATAGGCCATATAGCAATGGTGCAAATTGAGGTGGTAAATCAGACCGTCTGACATGGGCAGCTTGTCCTGTGCATTATCTTCCTGTTTAAATGTGCAGTAGAAGTGAGTGCACGTTGAGTGTGCATTTAAACATATGTGCATAAAATAAACTCCGAAAACAAGCTGAACATTTACCCCACCACCATTGGAACTATGTCTATGTGCAATTTAGCACCACTGGAGAAAAATAACATAGAAATAAAATGTAACAAACTACTCTTATTTTGTGCCACCCAAGATATTTGGTTCCCTTAGGCTCAGACACTCTGTACTGGTGGCAAAAAGGTACCGCATAGCCAATGCAGCATTGCCAGTCCTCACCTGCTCTCGACACACATCGCCCTGGGCCTCCTGCATTCCTCTTGGCTGCTCACTGCTCCAGCTCTCCTGGTTTTGGACATTTTTTAATGTATTTACTCATTAAGCCCCACAGCCCTACTATACACAATATACACTGTTCATTTAAAAAAAAACACGTCCATTTTGCTCCATTTTTAATATTTGTGTGAAAAGGAATTGGAGAAAACAGATTTTGTCCAGTCTATATTACATTTCCAATATAGGGGTTGTATCTAAAAAGACACAAACTACGAAAGCGTTAGTTCTAATGGTTATTTATTAAGGATCTTTGACACGAGGAGGCAAACCTGTAACACAATCAGTGGCGGAGAAGAGCAATCTGTGTGGTTGCTGAACGTTCTCAGGTTCAAAGTAAATGTCTCTCAGAGGTTTTCTTGAGGTCTCTACGCGGCATCATTCAGACCCTCTTGTATAACCGCAGAGTGCTCTCTCCATTGGTGTGCCGGTGAGTTGTACCTTGGCCCACTTAGTCCCAGTCACTTAGTTGCTGATTGCGCGGTTCCCAGCTCTCAATCCCACTCGGCCAAGGGTGCCACAGGTCTCAACACGTTCAACGCAGGCAAGACTGGGGCTAAGATTCCGCAGGCTAGTTTCTTTGCTGCTGACCAACTCCATTCACACTGGGCCTGCTCCTGTAGCCCACCAACCCAATATCACTCTCCTCCTCGCTGCCCGGGCACAGTTCATTGCTCAGGTACACCCCCCTAATTACTCTTATCCTCCTTTACTACTGTCTGCCTCCTGGTGTACCGCCTTTATGTTTGGCCAAATGTTTGTTTCCTCAACCCACCTCCCTTGCGCACCCTAATGGTTGGTGTACATGTCTATCTCTCCTTCCTTTCTGCTCTCTCCCACTGGTCTTGCTCAGTCCCATCTTCCTTTCCAACTAATAATCTCAGTCTTACCTCCTGACTCCTCCTTTCGTATTTACTCCTCTTTCCAACTGCTCCTCCTTTCACCACCCCCTCCACAACTCCTTTGCCCACCAACTCCTCCTCAGCCTCTCCTTTCACGACCTACTCCTCCTTTCACTATCCCCACTGCTTCACCTGGTACTGACTCCTCCTTCTCTCATCCTTTTACCACACCCTTTGCTCCTCCTTTTCCCCCGTCTCTTCCCATGGTTTTACTGCTATCAAATCCTCCTATGTTACCTCCAACATCCTCTCTGCCTTAAGCCTCTCCTTTTTCCTGCGACCTCCACATTTGCACTGTTTCCTGCTCCCACAAACACACACACCAGGGGAGCAGAATAGGCAGGTGTTCTGGAGCTCCTCCAGGAAAGGCCAATTGCATGAAAGTTCCCATATGTTACAATGGTACTTTTTTTTGTTGCCGCCCGCCCCTTCCCTAAGTGCCTGCCGGGAAAAGCTAAATTCTACGCCCTGACACACACTATCTTAAGCAAAAACAAAGGGCTGATTTCTGGAAGGTTTGCAATTAATCCTAACCTTTACCATTGCTCTGAGCAACCCTCCAGACCATCGTTCTTCGCCTGCCAAGCCATTACTGAAGGGAAAGACCATATGCATATCAGGCTTGGTCCCACCCCTACAAGGGGGAGTCCAGCCCGAACTGCTTAGTCACATCCCTTCTGCACGAGACCAGAAGCACCCAGGGACATCATTTCACCAAAATGTCTGGGGTAGCGGAAGTGACATTACATGACCCTTGACCTCTGATGACATCGCAGGAAGTGATGTTATTTGCCCCGCCCCAAAGTGACATCATGGGAAGCGATGGACCACAACCTTTCACCCCCTGACAAAACAGGAAGTGGCATCACATAGCATTGTACCAAAGTACACTACGAAAAATAGTTCTATCACTATAATGTGAAATACATTTCAAACAAGAATGGAACACCATATGTATCGTTAATAGCAGTGTGTATAGGCCCATTTCACCAAATTACTGTGAATGCAAGCAGACATCCAATGCCAAATGATAAGGAAGTGTTATTATATAGCACTTATGCTTAAGCGTTTTATATAGAAGATATATACATACAATATCACCCAACCTGTGTTGGTACTGATTTATCGACCTCAGATGGGTGAAAGGCTGAGTTGGCATTGCTGGGATTCGAACCTGTAACATGTAGATCACACAGACATCGCACCAGCAAGCACTCAACCCACTGAGCTATCTTACCAGCTATAGCTATCTTACTGGCTATAATAACATGAGCAATTACATGTCTGAATGTTCTCAAAGTCAGAAAATTACACTCTGTAGTGGATACCATTAAGCTTGCACTGAGATTTGACGGCAGGAAGTTAATCTGCAGGTCTGGTGCAAAGTTGGCCACATGTCAAAACTGCATGGATCTACTTTTCAGGCTTCAGAGGTTGGTAAAATCCCTACCATTGGGAGGATTCATAACTGTGTATTAAAGAATTCAGAGTAGGCCAGGGAAAGCAGCACACTCACACGGCATCCCATATTCTGGGCACTCGCTACCTCATACATGCAAATAAACATCCTGACCAGCATGCCAGGGAGATAGGAAAGATAGACACATTACAACAAAGCATTCATTGTGGCACAATGAAATCAAGCGCCACTTCATGTGCTATGGTCAAACATTTCTACACGGTACACAAGCTTTTAGGCACAAGGATTTTGTCCAGTGACCGAGGACACCGAGATGGAATGTCTTGTGATGATCATAACAGAGACAACGGCAGAAAAAAAACACGCTATAACTGCAACTTGCGAAAAGCTAAATACATAGTCCGAAATGGATGCTTATTCTGCTCTAAATGCTTTTTGGACTTTTTTGTCTGTGTTGTGAATTTGAGGTGTTTAAGAACAGACTAAATCAATGGCCAGCTAATACCAATACAGAAGTGCCTTACCCATGCCTACACGAATGCCCAAACTGTTAGTATTGCCAGTGCTCTTTTTGCTTTACCCTTGATGCACAGGACTATGCATTAAGGTTAAAGCAAACATACTACTCGGCTAAATTGGCACACATTGAATGTAGGCCAATATAGCCAGTAATAACACTTATGGTACACAGTCAGCCTGGATATAATTTCTGCTGCATGGCATTTTTACTGGCTGAGAGTCTGTACATGGTAATAATGGCATATATTGATGCAGCCTGCATGGACATAATTAGAACAACCAGCATGAATATATGTTTATACTAGCATATCTTGCGTGGAAAGGCGGCATTAAATGTATTGGAAAATGTTCCTATGCACTGTTTGTGATTTGCAACTATTGGGATTTTCCATGTGGTTCCATACAAAACCAATGTATGGATTTCTACCCAATTTTGCTAAGAAAGTGCTGTAAAATGCATAATTTTAACCCAATGTTTCAAACATTTTCTTGGGCGTGAGAACCCCACTCAAGCAACCCTTCTTTGGTTTGGGCTCCCTCACTGTGCTCTGTTCATCCTGGCTAATTGGCACAAACATTTAAGCCTCTTAAGTTCAGAAATGTACCAGCCTTCACTGTATATCATTTGCCACTGTGTATGATGTGTGTTTTAATGTGCACACAGGTGCAGGGTGCTCCTTAATGATACGATATGGCATTTATAACGTGCCTGTACCCAAGTGTTTCAAGGCGCAACAAGGCAAGGAGGGGGAAACAAAAGAGTAGTACAAAAAACAGATCTTACTAGGCCTTGTGTAATTCCGATTGCGCAAGAGCAGAGAAGGGGGCGAGGGGGAGTGCCGAGTGTGGGGTAGGATGCAGAAGAGCAGGAACAAAGGAGAAACAAGAGTGCAGCCAACGGGTGGCAAGTGTGGGTACTCATAACTGCAGCCAACGGATGGAGAATAAGTGCAAGAGAGGGGACTGTGGGGTTACAGATACAGACTACAAGTGCAGGGGAGTCAAGAGGCAGTGCGTGATTGCAACAGGACAGGCAGGTACCTGGGCCTGAATTCAGAGCTTGACCAGGTGACCAGTGCATGGATCAGGCAGGTGATCAGCAAGGGAGAGGAAGAGAGAAGGCAGAAGCAAAGGGACAGGTCTTGAGTTGTTTCCGGAACCGGAGATGGTTCGGCTCAAATTTCAGAACGGCAGGGAGGCTGTTTCCAGAGGGAGGGTCCAGCCGAAGAAAGAGATCTGCCCTCAACCCTTTGCTTGGAAAAGTGACTGACCCTCAGAGAGTTGGAGGTGGCGCACTGGAGAGCTTATGCCATCATATATGTATTTTTGCATATGATACAAAAGTTAATCTGGCGTAAAACCTTTCTTCAGTAGAGAAATCTAACTTTGCTGTAGTTGATTTGGAGTTGTAGTAATAAACCATATTTGGGATCCTGCACACAAACTCAAGGGGAGATTTCTCCAGTCTCCTGTTTGCAGAGGTGCTGCTGCTGGCCGAGTGCAAAAAATTGTAAGGGGGCCTCACCAAATGTTTTACCCCAGGCCTCACCACATCTTTTGACAGCCCTGATTCCACCAGACCGAGGGGCAATTCCTGCCAAACTTGTGATGAGACGAATAGTATTTAAATTCTCCCTACATGTCTCTCAAGCTTGGATGGTTGAGAGAACCTTTGAAAAAGCTGGTGAGGCATGGCACACCCAGAACGTCATGCATTTCTATTCAGCACAAATGGCTTAAGAAAACAGGCCTGATTCATGGAATTTTCTGCGCGGTAAATTGGGACTTTGCAGATCAAACTGCGCAAAACCCCCTCCGTCAATTCATGGAATCGACTGCACAGGACTTATTCGTACTTACTGGGGCCTTCATGCGGACTCGGCACGTCTCTGCGAGTGGCCGAGTGCCTTGCGCGAGATTCCAAGCCGAGCGTGGCCGTGGCCTGTGCAGGGACTAGAGTAGGGGGCGGAACACGCAAAATGAGGAAGAAAAAGGGAAAATGTGGGTATTACGAGGGACGCCCGCAGGCCGTCCATCGCACGCCCACAAATATGCACAACCAAGCGCATTCATTGATCTGACCACGCAACCCCTCATCTGGGAAATGCCCACGCAAAGCTCTCGCTCCATCCGCTACCCAAAGGCAGGTGTACAGACACTTGCGCATAGGAATCACAGCACCGAGGTTACAAAAAATGGTACGCATGTTGTTGGGGTGCCGGTAACAGTTACGGGGGATCCCAAGCAGTGCTGCCGAGGCGCTGGTCTGGTTGCATGAGACCCCACGCAGTAGGTGCATGAGTTTGCGCCCGAGGAGCCTGCAGAGGAAGGTGTTTATGGCTGAATTTACTTTGCGCGGGGGCGTGTCTTGGCGTTCCGTCCACGACTTGCATATAGACTTACTTTGCAGGAAAAATGTCCATGCATACGCAGGGCGCGCAGAAATACGTATGTGCCAGGCTTGCACGCAGTCATTCTCGGCATGCAGGCTTTGCAGGATCTATGCGCACTTGTCTTTTCCATTAATTGGGCACAATGTTTCAAAATTCAGGCAGCCATCTTCCAGTCCCCCTCCGTGATAAACGCATTGTTTGCACTACAAACTGTAAGCAATGAACGGATGAACAGACGGGCTTGAGTTTCCGTGCATCACTTGCACTTCGTAGTGTAAACAATCGTAAATGCTTCAACCATGCGCCTAAATGGCGGAAGGCATTCACCCGGATTCCTATGGAATTCAAAGCATTTCTGCCAACAGCAAAATCAGATGCTGGTAGAAATGCATTTGGATTTGATGGCGGAGAGGATTGGGGGGTCGAAGGGGGTATGCAGATTGGTCATTTGGAATCTGTAGCTCGCTTGCCCCATACAAATCATTAAAAAGGCGTGTATGCTTAAACTTGTGCGCATGCTTTTTACGCATGCATTTTATGAAGCACCCCAATGAAAATTAGACCCCCTAGAATCGTTTTCCATCTCAATGGAGATTTGATTGTGTGTGAACATATGGAGCGAATTAGGAATGGGCCAGGAATACCAGAAATAAGTACCCATGAAAATACGTCACTCCCTCACACAATAACGGTAAGATACAACCTATTTTGAAAATGAACAAACACACTGGAAAAGGACCAGCGAATAACAAGTTGCTATGTCTCTTTTTCTAGACACAGACCAGCCCATTTGAGGAAAGAGCACAACTTTTTGTACACAAAAGGTACACAGGTGTTTTCAAAGCATGTACGGTCCCACCCCGATTTGGTAAAATAGTCCAATGACCATACGTGGAATTTGTGATGTTAAACTTATGAGCTGGAAAAGTGTTACCTTTCTTCCTTTTTCCCCATAGACCGCCAACGTATGACACTCCACACCCAGGTAACTCCAAACCTACCTATTGGCCGATCAGATGACCTTTTGGAAATTACCACAACATGGCCGGTCACTAAGACACAAGAAGTAAAATGACCCTGATATGACCCAGAGGTCTCTAAGCGCGGACCCGGGGATCGAACCTGTGTTGCTCCTTGTCTTGCTTCCAAGGCGAGCACGTTGTCGCTGGGCTATCCTCCCGAGAGGATGCCTTCCTTTGAGTTTAGAACTAACCCCCATTGTTCTGGCTCGCCAATGTTCCCTCACAATGGGCCGGGGACAACAAGACCCATCTTGACATCCAGCTCTACACACCTCATACTTTTTAGATCAATAGCAACTGCACCCGATTGACTGCTAAGACCTTCCGCTCTGGCCCATATCCTCACATGGATTGGAATCGCAGGTGATCCAATCAAACCGGACCAGGGCCAACTCCATTACTTCACTTCTGCCGAGTCACTGGCCCCAAATGACAAAGTACTGTGCAGTCTGGCAAGTCGCCTCAAGCCCGGATCTTCTCACCACCACACACAGAGTGCACTGACCTGTCACAATGCACCAGGTGACAACATTTTTTACGTGGCCTGGGATAAACCTTCCGCCTTCCTGACCCAAATGATACCTTTGACTATGAACATAGGCTACGAGCACACCACAATGCAATGTAATGCCTGCGAGTACTCCCCACACTCAGCACTCCTTTCCACACCAACGTAATCCAGTTTCTACACTTCTATTGCCAGCACCAACACATCCCCCATTTTCCATCCTCGCTCTCGGGCCAGTCCTACTTGGCAGTGACCCATGAAGAATACCTGCACCCGGGGCTGCCATCAGGACACAAACCCCAGGAGCCATCCCCAAAAACTCCTGGAACCATACTGGCAGACAGAAAACAGGGGTTCCTGCCACTAAGTTCCTCTTAACCTTCTTTTAAAGAACCTTAAACCTTCAACCTTCAACCAAAGCTGTGCCGCAAAAAACACAAGAGGTGTGCTATATAAGAACACATTGCATTAGAGATAATGGGTCTGAAACTGTGTGGCCTGTGGTCACTTCATAATCTAATATATGTGTAAATACTTCAACTGGAGGCCGCAATAGACTTCTAATATAACACAAAGCGCTAGGTTTGGGTCAATTGAAATTACATTGTAAAATGTGTAATGCGATTGTTCACACTTGTTATCTGAACTATTTAGTGGTCTGTTGATTTGTTTTTCCCATCAAATTATTACTGAATAATCTAGATATTTACAATTAAATAACATGACTAATTGCACGTTATTAATCATATGCTTGTGGACCCAGAACGGTGTATCACACAGCCTATCAAATTCCTTTCTCACAGTTGTTTAAGGTCAGGCCATATTAAATAAAGTTTTTTACATTAGGGCAAATATGGAGCACATTGGCCCTCCACAATATGTATGTTTGTATGACAGTGAATACAGCAACCTAGTTTGCAACTAATTCAGCACGATCTTTATTGTACACAAGGTTGCACTGGACCAAATGAAGCAAAATGTGTGCATTTGTTTGCGGTTTACACAAAAAGGAATGTGGAAAATGCACACTCCACTTTTTAAATGTGAAAGGTACGGCCAAATATGTCCCAGATTTAGTTTGCTGTCTTGATGATTAGCACCCGTGGCAGCAGAGGCGGAGGTAGGGGGGCAGCCAATCAGGTTACTTGGATCACGGGCTGAAGGTGTCCTGGACCAATCACATTCCTCCAAACACTAAACTGCACATTATAGTTCACACTCTTGCATGTTGCAGTCGTCTTCCTCGTCTCAGTACATGTTGCTTCAAAAGGTGTCAAATGAGTTTTGTCAGCAGCTTTTGTAGGGTGTTGAAGGGGTTTATCACAATATGCCATAAAGGCAGGAAATGGGGGTTACCATGTCTCATCTGATGATGCCTGTCCTCCCCCTGAGGACCGCTTACCCTCATGTGATCCTCCCTCGCATAACCACCCCCAGGATCAGGTAGCGGCAACCGCCCCCCCGGCCCCGTGAGGACAGGCTACCTCTGGGAAAGGAGTGATGACATCATCAGATTCATGACAGTACCCTAAGGCCCCACCCTCACCAAACGGACAGTGCCCTCTACTCTATCATTGTGTGCTTAGCAAACTGTAGCACAAGTAAAACAGTCCAACATTGAAGTGCAGCAGTCAAACGAGCCCATACCCGACCTGCGCCCTGTGCTGATTATTGGGAGCTGTAATTTGAAAATAGGGCCCAGTATTTATTATGGAATGGGCCACAATCTGTTCTCATTCCCTGTATTGCAAGCAGCAATCATAAATGGCAGATCCCATTGCATGCACCATTGCAAGTTTATGTCCTGTACAAAAGCAAGAGTTGACCTTTTTTTGTAAGAAAACTACTATATTTCCAAGTTCTGGGCATCCAACAGCAGTTTAGCCAAGAGACGAGATGTAAACCGAACACTGAGAACCAGCTGTCACTGGAGACTAATAGGTTAGTCTCACCTCACTGATGATATCAGTGTAAATAACCTGAAGTCAATGGAGAGAATCTGGGGCTTAGGTTGCAGCACCGGCGCATACAAAATGAAGGCAGATTGCATTACACTGGACAATAGGGACAGAAGGCAACTGTGGCACTCTTAGTTCCTTCACTTTATGGTACCAAGAGTTGTGTTCATTTTATGAATGAGGCATTTCAGTGCTCGCTGGGAATTGGTCCGAATCTTGCACAACAGTGATTCAAGGCAGATCTCGCTTGTGAAACAAAAGGCTAAGATTTCACAGTTGGAAGACCAGAAGTAAAATTTTAGGTTAGGTTTGCACTAAGGCAAACATGAAGTCTGGGACGTCATTTCACCAAAATAGCGAAAGTGACATCACACAACCTTGACACCCTGATGACATCACAGGAAGTTATGTCATTTGACCCCACCCCCAAGTGGAATCACTTTCTGTGAACATTTGGGTAAAAGGCTAACAATCGGTTTTGTAGGGTGCAGGATAAATCATGAAAAAGGTACTATAGATGGAAGTCACCAAAAGTGCACAGGGCATTTCCCAATGCATTATCACGCCGGTCCATGCAATATATGCCAGTACAAAAAACATTTTCATGCTGGCTGCTGGCTCCACCAAAATATGCTAGTATTCTCATATCAGGCCATACTCATGTTCACTTTAAGATTTTTTTATAGTGTCATTACTGGCACTGGGATCATAACTGGCTCGGCCAATATATACCAGTACTCCTATGTAAGAGCATACTGCCGTTGGTTTGGCCATTAAAAGTGAAATGTCGCAATATGAAAACCTGTCCAAACTGGTTCCATTGTAAGCCAGGCTAGAGCCATAAGAACACTTATCATGCTTGATTCATCATAGATGCTCAGTTAATAAAAAATAAAAAAATTATGCTATTGGAAAAAATATACTGGCCACTACAGCAAAACATCAGTCTAGTGAGGTAACACTACTTATCATGCTTGCTTTTTTAGAGATGCCGAGTGATAAATGTTATGCCACAGTAAGCAATGGCTAGACTGACTGCACCAAAACACAAGTCTTGCCAGGTAATGACACACATGAACTTGGCTCTGCCCGAAAATACCAGTAAAACATGCAAAGTCAATAAAGGATGTGTTAAAAATGCCCCAGTGATCCCCAGTTTCCCAGGGCCTTACCCACACATGCATCACCTTTCACCCACCGGTCACTCGCACATACATACCTTCTCAGATTAATTCCCGTTGCATTCACCACACAGGCACACACCTAACCCCCACCCAGACCATTCAAACACACACTACCACATTCATACGCATTGACTCACCAGTCACTCACACCTTCTTTTACATCCACTCATTGCATTCTCAACACAGGCACACACCCACCCAAACCATTACATTCAAAAACACACCCTCACATTCATACTCATTCACCCACCAGCCACTCACACCTTCTCTTACATCCACTCATTGCAATCTCTAAACATGCACACACCCACAATATTGAAAAACACACAATTGCATGCATATCTATTCATCCACCAGTCACTCACCCACACCTTATCTTACATCCACACATTGCATTCTGTACACAGGCACACACCCAGCCACCCAGAACATTAAAAACAAACAACAGCTCACATTACTTCTCATTCACTTACCATTCACATACATACACACACTTCACACATGCAAAATACAAATCATATTTATTTTTAAAGCCTTCTTACCTTTTTCTTGCAGCTTCAGTCCGTCCTTCCAGGTCTCCCTCTGCGTGCTGCTCACAAACAGGAACCAGGAAGCTGCGAGAGCTTCCTGGTTCCTGGGTGTGAGCTGCTAGGAAGCTGAGGGACTAGGAGTTGCAGCTGAATGTCCCATGTGACATGTACCCCATGTCACGGGCAGCTCCAATGCCAACTGGGCACCTACCCGGCCCACCTTCACCCTTATCTGGTGTGGCATGAGCCCCACTACACCAAGAGCTTCTGTTTCTTTCCTTCAAAATTTGGGATCGCAAGCTGCAGCTGCGACCCCCGGTGACCCCCAAATGACATCCCTCCCTGAAGCATATCAGAATTGTATCCAATGTTGCTGCTTTCTTTATAGGCACTAGAGAATAAAGCCTTTTCCACAGCTTTATTATGCAAATATTTAAAACTTGTTGAAAAAAATGTTTTGCGGTATGCTTGAGTCTTATGCAATAAGGAAGGTTTTACCTTAAAGATAGTCTTTTATTTCACATATCAAAAAGTAGAGCAATACCACTTTGTGCCATTCATTAATAGGCACAGTGCAGAAAAAATGTGAATAGTATTCCACCTTTTCTAACTGGTGCACTACATTGTAGTGATCACCCCTGTTTAGGGGGGCGTAGAGGGCTGGTAATGGCCTGCCATCCCAAGCGTAGGTAGGCCTGAGCAAATCGAGGGCTGCGGCGAGGGCTCAGGACCGTTACCGGATCTGCACGCCCCCCTAAGCGGGCGGGGGGGGGGGTGATTGCTATTCGCACCCTGGGGTTCGTCCAGGGTGTGAATCGTTTTTTAACAGAAGATGTGCTCCGCCATTACTGCGCAAGGCCAATATTCTTTAAAAAAAACAAGATGATCACCACGATAGTAAATAGAAAAAGGACTTAGTCCCTTTTCTATTTTTACTGAGGCGGCAGCCGTGGGTAGGGCGAAGTGCTGGGACCAGAGCACAAAGATCTGATCCAGCAGGTACGTAGGGAGGTAGGACGGAGTGGGGCAAGTGTTCGGCATGTCTTGGAGGGGTTGCCTGGGGAGGCAACAGGGAGCGTCTCCCTGATGCCTAGCCACAATCAAGATGGCGGTACCTGGGGACGGGCCTCGGGTGGCTTGAAAACATGGGCATACACTGTGTGTTCTCACCTGCGTTTCCAGCCATTTGATTGCCTGAGCGCCCTTCCCCGGGTGCGTATAAGCAATGCGGCACAGACTATCTTATCCACTCCTTTCATTGTGCCGAATGGATTATGCCGGATGCTGCAACACTTTGCGTAATATGGGTGCATTTTACTTCTTGAATGCAAGATACTGCACAAGGCATTCCATCTTAAACCCTTCAATAGCAGCATAGGCATAAGGAGGGCGACAACCATGGGAGTAAAAGGGATTGAGGTTCATTCATCATGTGATCACTCACAGGAAATGGCTATGAGGATGAAAAGGAGAGCTGGAGAAAGAAGGGAGAGAAAGAAGATGGCGCAGGCGACATAAACATGGCGAGGCATCGATAGCGAGGGGAGCAGAGGGAAAGGAAAGGACTGGAAAAGGAAGGTAAAGGCTTTGTTATGCCTGATCACGTGCAAACATGGAGTCCCTTGATGGCATAAGGGATGAAATGGAGACCCTATGTAGGGGGTGTGTAGGGTAATAAGGCCAGGCCAACTAGGAACCCTTTCCTGCTAGCTTGGCCTATCCAGTTCCCTTCCTCTATTCCTAGGGGGCAATACCGTGTGTGGACTCTAGTTTGTGAACCTCTGTGATGTCTACAAGTGGATCCACTACCCTGGCTGTCTGCTGCCTGTTTAGAAAAACGCTAGGTTTCCTTGGCAGGGGAGTGAGAAAGGCAATTCCTGGGTGAAGACCACGAGGGCAATGGACCCCCGAGTAATGTCGGTGGACGCACCCATCTACCGCCAGCAATAGCTCTCTTATGCAGACCAGAAAATGACTGGCAACATTGAGACCCCAAGGCACAGTCAGTCCAGTGCTCTGGATAATCTTGACTTCTTTCAGTGAGATTACTTTCTATTACTTGCCTTATTGTGTATTTCTTTTTACATGTATTGGAGACGTGGTGTTTTGAGAAGAAAACAAGTACATATTTACATAAGCTGCTCAGTCATTTCTGTGAGTGGGTTGTCTTGCCATACGATATGTGCACTGAACCATGTGATGTTAAGGGTGAATTAGGGACAATATGGGCAACATGGCCCGAGGCCTGCAGCGCGATAAAAACATTTAAATACATAAATAAATAATATGTACAAATGGTGCCCAGGAGGGAAGATGTTAATATATGTTGAAAATATTGATGATAGTGGAGAAGGATCCATGGGGGGGAGTGTAAGAAGAGTGTGTGACCCCTTTAAGGAGGAGGAGGAGCTTAAGGGTCGGCTTGAATTTGTGGGCAGGACTAAGCCATTTTGCCGGCATGTTGTTTTTTTCAAATGTATGAAACCCAATTACACTTTAAGGTGCATATCACTGAATATTTCAACCCCAAGGCAATTACAAATGTATTTAAATAACATATCGGAACTTGTTGGGGGGGGTAGGACGCTGCGGGGGATGGGCAGAGCTAGCGGCACTGTGAATGTCTGGAACATGAGGGGTCATGCGGCTTGAAGGTCCATCCTCGGAATGGTGGTGAGCCAGTAGCCCGAGCTGTGGGTCGCTCGCCTTGGGAAGCCACCTGCTCCCTCCGGGGGAGGGGGCAATTGCATGAAGAATCCAGCCGGCCTCCACCAGGTTACCTGCTGATGCCCACCTGATTGCGCGGTGGGATTGGCCCACTGTACCCACATGTTACGAATGCTCCTCCACACCGGGGAATTCACGCCTCATCACCTTTTACACCAGAGTCATGGTTACTGGCTCCTGGCACAGAAGGAATATGGAGGGTAAGACAATAGTAAATGACACCGGGCCGGCAGAGTGTTCACAAGTAGTACACAAGGGCTTTTGATGCCAGGGAAGTTACAGAGTCGCATTTGGTTATTGCCGTAAACTCTTGGCCATAACAAATGCTTCCAGATAAAACAGATTCCTAGATAGAACATCCTTTTTGTGGTATGGGATTTTTCTCCAACTCCTCCACCTTCAGGATTTTGGGGGGTCTGGATGTGCGCTTCCTTTATACTTTTCCTGTATTTGGGTTAGGTAGCTCTTTTGTCATTGTTGCCTGTGCATGTGTTTAACCTTTTAAGGTTCTATGTTCTTACATCGCACGTTTTTATTTCGATTAGCCCCCCCGACAGTTTTTTGCTGAAAAAAACTAATTGAAAATGTTTATTTTTTATTTTTGGTGGTTTACCCAATCAACCCCCCCCCGCCAACCCCTCACCTATAATTCACTACCTATTCCCCACCCCCTGCCCCTTATATTCCCTTACCCTATTCCCCACCTCCTGCCCCTTATATTCCCTTACCCTATTCCCCACCTCCTGCCCCTTATATTCCCTTACCCTATTCCCCACCTCCTGTCCTTTTATTCCCTTAACCTATTCCCCACCTCCTGCCCCTTATATTCCCTTACCCTATTCCCCACCTCCTGCCCCTTGTATTCCCTTACCCTATTTCCCACCCCCTGCCCCTTATATTCCCTTACCCTATTCCCCACCTCCTGCCCCTTATATTCCCTTACCCTATTCCCCACCTCCTGCCCCTTATATTCCCTTACCCTATTCCCCACCTCCTGCCCCTTATATTCCCTTACCCTATTCCCCACCTCCTGCCCCTTATATTCCCTTACCCTATTCCCCACCTCCTGCCCCTTGTATTCCCTTACCCTATTCCCCACTCCCTGCCCCTTATATTCCCTTACCCTATTCCCCACCTCCTGCCCCTTATATTCCCTTACCCCCCATATTTTCCAAAGAGATTTTACAGCAAAAATCAGTCAGGAAAAAAACTCTTAGAAAAAAACAGGCGATGTAACAACGTTGTACCATATATTGACCTTAACGTTTTCAAATTATTAAGCAGGATGGACATCGAAGAGTGAATGATATCCCGGACCGGTCTTTCTGTATTGGTCTGGTTTCCTCAATGGTGAAAGGGAGCTCGTAGCATGCGTGTTGTATCTCAGACGGGCTTTCCATGTATGCGTCATTGCCCATGGCTATGCATTCGGATCGCCGATATCTTGGATGTACATTCCCCAATTTCCTCCTGCCCATCTAAAGAGGATGGACAAGCAGAGCCGGAGTGTCGCCCCAACCGGGGTCACCCTTTATTTGTGAGGTTGATGAGCTGGATCGACGACTAAGCTGGTAAGATGACCAAAACAAAGTGTCCCACAGGCCAAATGGCAATTTTTTACTTTTCATGTCTAACTATTTGAGTTCCTCCTAAAGAGGACTTTTGGCAACGTTTGTTGCAAATGTTCCATTTTGAAGTACATCTGGTCAGTAAGATTGTTCAAAACTGCTAGTTTCACAGATCAGTAACTCATCAAATTGTCCCACTCTGAAGCAAGAAAATGGTCCACGCTATTCTGTTGGGTTGGCCATTCGGGCATTGCCCTATTTCCCTCTAGGCTGGTGTGACTCTGACTTAGATAGCTCAGTAGCCTGGGCACAGGTTTGGTGCCCAGTAGGGCCGATTCAGCCTTTCGTCATTCTGATGGTGATAAAAACGAGTAGAATTGAGGAGGGCATTAATAACTTATAAACGATTCTGTGTAGATTATTGGTTATATAGTAAAGGAGACACCTCTGATTCATGAAATTAGTATGCCGAAAAACGTTGATTTGTGCGCCATTCTGCCCGCAAATCCCCATTTGTTAAACAGGGATCTGCGGGCAGAATGGCGCACAAATCCCTGTTTTTCGGCGCACAAATTCCATGAATCAGCCCCCAAATGTTTAGTGTACAGCTGATAGCCCATATGGTGCAATGGATGACATTATGAGTGACCTATTCATAGCACACATTTTATAATAGCAGGATTGATGGTTTCTCCCACTGAAATCTTCACAAGAAAGCGAATGTTTAGGGAGAATGACCATAGAATCGGCCATTTGCCGACTGAAGGCTAACAAAAGAGTGCACGAATAACGGAATAGAATAATTCGGCTTTACTGCAATTCTCTACACTTGACCTATCTTTATAATTCATGATTTTCTTTCAAAACATTAGGGTTGATTTGCTCTTTCGAGAGCATGGCTCCTACGCATGACTCACAGTAAATCGGGTGTGAAAGGCGTGCAGAGGCTGTACCCCTTTCAGATTGCTGGTCCCCAGAAATGGCCAGGTCTCAGTATTCAGTGATTCCCCCGCATCCTCCCACTTGTGGTGTGCTAGATACCTCCCTGAGTGTGCAAGTGTGTGAGTGCAAGATATGAAGACACGGATGTGTAGAAAATTAAACACAGTGAAACTTTAAAATAGAGTTGCCGCTCCATTCGAGAGTTCTAATCCTAGTAGTTTTGGCATTGGAGCTGCTTCAGAATAGACCTAGATCCGAATTAAAAATAAGAATCAATGAATAGGGGAATTGAAATTAGATCACGGCTCTTTCCAACTAGGAGTAGTTTCCTATTAGGGTAGAAATCCCCACTTACCATCATAGGCTGGGAACCTATTTTCCCCACACTTGGGTTTTCCCGACCCGAGCCTGTGGAGGGGTGAGAAAATGGCAATGGAGGAGTAGGAGGCGGATAGCCCGAGGGGTTGAGGGCTCAGAAAGGCAGGGAATGGGGCAGGAGTTAGTGCTTGTTTGAGCATAAAGGCATCTGACTAAACCTTTCTGATTGAAGTCATAGTGCAGAGGTAGGAGGCAGGGGTGAAGCTGGATCTAGTGTCCTCTACTATTGGCAATCCCAAGTATTACCACTAAGCAGTAACTTTGGGAGGAGAGTGGGTGCATGAGGAACTGGAGAGGTGCTCAAACAATCCTGCGTAGTGTGGCGCTAGGGACTGGGGCTAGTGTGACCCTGGGGTCTGGAGACTGACACGGGTTCCCGAACGCCGCCTCGAGAGCGGTCATACCATAGCATATCTGGATCCTCGGTTCTGCCTTCCATAATGCTACTAAGAATCACTCCTGGCAAGACAAAGTTGTGTCACCATGAGGGCAATACAATAGAAAGAGCAAAGTGTTCATGGCACTGTGACGGAGGCATCTGGGGGACAGCGCACCGTATTTATGCGGAGAATTGGTTCTTTAGGGGAAGCAAGTCTGCTGCTGCCACTCATTCAGGCATTGGCAGGGCCACAAACCAGTAACTTCTTGGACCTTCACATGTACCAGAAACCTGAAAAATTCCATCGATAGCATACGACAGAGAAGTGGCCACCAGCAAAGTACGAAACCCATTGGAAACAGAACGGCGGATTAAGCAGGCATAGCTTCATCACCACACAGCCTGCAACGCGCTGAAGTTGTTATTCAGGGGCCCCTCTTCTAATCAGAAGCTCATATCCATAACAACCACACTGGAGACACTTTAACCACATCTATGCCTTATGTGCTGCCTGGTAGAACACAAAAAAGGAATGGGACGCGGGAGATAGAGTGAGAGAGAGGCGTACGGTGGGAGAGGTGGGGAGTAGTGCATGGCAATGCGTCGAGAAGGACAGAAGGAGAGAAATGCATGAGGAGGGAGAAGTGAAAGCAAGGGTCAAGGTGGAAAAGTCAAGAGGAGGGAAAAGGAAGCGAGGGAAAAGAGGAGGGAGAAATGGAGAAGCCCATATCATGGCAGGGCAGAGTGATGATAAGTAGAAGATCTAAAGAGGGGGGGAAGGAGCAGAGCGAGGATGTTTAAGGGACAGATAGGAGGAGCCCTAGACTGAGGGCAACATGAGAGGGAAAGGACAAAAATGAAGGGCCTTGGAAGACTCCTAGGCTGGTAAAAGGGCGAGTCCGGAGAAGCCCCTTCCAGTCGCAAGTATGGGACTTTGCCTGAGAATCACCTTGCTATTCCATGGCCTCGGTGAAGCTAATCCCTACCTTTTGATGCTACCAATAAGCCACTTGCACTCGACTCCTAATCCTGCAGATTGCTTAACCATGACAGTATGCAAGGCTTTTTCTTTTCTAGCAAGTCTTCGGAAAAGGATGAATTTGGCAAGGACACAACATACTTAGCAAAGTAGAACTAAAGTGGATGTGGCCCTTTTTAAGCAATCTATTAAGAAACTCATATAGTGTCTTTACACTCTTTATCCACAAACCTCAAAAGTACTTGTGACACAACGTGCAGGTCGCACTTGTGTGACTTGCTATATTTATAAATGAGGAGCATATGCGCAGTTTCACAGAACCACTAAACTTCAGGTCTTGTCTATATAACTCATACATGTAACCCCACCATTCATAAGCGAGAGGGAGAGAGGGAGAGAGGGAGAGAGGGAGAGAGGGAGAGGGAGAGAGAGAGAGAGGGAGAGAGGGAGAGAGAGAGAGAGATCTCAGTTTCCCGATTTTTCGGACGTCATCTCCCGCACAGGTGGGTTGAAATGTTGGCATGTATGAGAGAGTGTGTGTGTGTGATCTATTATACCCCCTACGGAAACTGGGAATATATTATAACTTCTCCCCTGACCCAATCAATGTGTTGTGCTGCTTTGCTTTTTTACGTGGACTTGTTTCAAAAGTAATGGTATGTGTTGAGCCAGTAACGAAATAAGGCGCAACGTACGTGCTAACATTTTACTGAAAGCGGCATTTGACAAACCATTTCGTGCCTCCGATTGTGCAGCGAATCCTTGACAGGCATGTTTCTAATGGCAGAGAAGTGTACCTGGTCCATTGCTGTATCCTCCCCTCTTCGCCGCTGGACTCTTCTTGCTGGGAGTGATTTGGTTCCGCGCACTGCTCTGCCGGTGCCTCCCTGCAGCTCCTCCCGTAGTCTTGTTTCTGTCTCTCCGCTACTTCTGCGTCTTGCAGGCCTGTCCTCTTTCTAAATAATGCATTGGCGAGGAATCTCCAGTTTCTCCCTCAGCCTCCATGGTCCGGCTTTTCGGGTGACCCACTTAACGCCCCGTTGCTGTGCCGCTGCCCTAATGAATAGCCAATACGCTACGGAATCCTCAGACAATTGGCAGGATCTGTTTTAAATTAGTCATGATCGGAAGTGCTCATCTAGGGTTCCATTTTGGATGAGGCCCGGCGTTGCTGACACATTGCGCAAACGCCCCTTCCTGTTCACGGCCTCATAACTTCTGTTTAGTCAAACAGGGGTCAGGTCATGGAACATTCACACCCCTGATAACAGTGAACAAATGCTCGGATATCGTGAAAAAATGGAGCAAATAGGTTTTGTCACAATCAACAAATCGACTGCCTTTTGCACTATGGTTCCTGCATAACATAAACAGGAAAGTGTTTGCTTTATGTTCTGCGCCAAGCACAACTGTTTCCCTTTTTGCCTTCGACATTTTTTTTTAATATAGATTATCGATTGGGCGCTAAGCCTATTTGCTCCATTCTGTATAATCGAAGCAGCAAAATTGTCACTAAATTCATGTGCTTCTTTATTTTTTGCAAAAAGGATAACATTTTGATAATCTGGCCGGTCTTTGCTTACTGTTTTTTTAATTTGGACAAGATAACATACAATTGCCAAGCACAATTTGCCGCCTGCAATATGTGTGCCATGGCATCAGAAGGCCGGATCACAGAAGGTTGCGTGCAAAAGTGTGCTCTGCTGTTCCCCGGGCTTCCCGTGGCACAGAGAGTGCCGTGTAGGGGCTGGAGGTTCAGGGGAGTAGTGGCTGGAGGTTCTGGGCAGGGAGACCCCCTGCAGGGCAACCCCCCCCCCCAACATGAACTGGGAGACAACCCCAACATGGACCGGGAGAGGGTCATACACAAAAGGTTGCACCAACCGAATTGTGACCTTTTGTGCTACAATCGCGTGTGCAACCTTTTGTTCGTGACCCATAGACATAGAACTGAATCTGCGGGTGTGATTGGCCAGAGCAACATTTGATATGATATGTTATGGTATGATAAGTCATTTATTACGCGCCCTGTACACAAGTGTTTTAGGCGCGACAAGACAAGGAAGGGGAATAAAACAAGCAATCTTGCTAGGCCTTGTGTCATTCAGATCGTGCAAGGGAGAGGAGAAGTGCCAGGGGGAGGGAAAGGGAGAGTGCAATAGCAAAGCTCAAGTAAGTGCCGCCGGGGTGGCCGGTTCTAAGGAAGTACCAGGAGACAGGGGACTGTTGGGTCGCAGATACAGTCCCTAGTCCGCAGTAGGCCGGAGGCAGTGCATGGAGATACTGGTCGTGAATGAGCCTGGTCTCCATAATGTTTAGAGGGTGTCCAGGTAACCAGTTAGCGCAGCAGGGGAGAGAGAGAAGGCAGATGCGAAAAGGAAGGTCTTCAGTTGCATCCGGAACCTGAGTTGGTCCTGCTCAAGTTTTAGAGAGGCAGGGAGGCTGATCCAGAGGGAGACACCAGCCGAGGAGAGAGATCTACCCCCACTCTCATCCTGGAGAAGCATCTGACCCTCAGATAGTTGGAGATGGATGAGCAGAGGGCTCAAGAAGGAAAGTACTTAGGAAGAGAGTTGGATGTCATGTGGTCTCAGGCCCCGGAAAGCCTTGTGGATGATGCAGAGGGTCTTGAAGTTGACCCTTGCAGCCACTGGGAGCCAGTGGAGAGATTTCAGGGCTGGAGAGATACGATCACTGGGCTTGATGCCAAGGACAAGTCTCGCAGTCCTGTTCTGGATGAGTTGCAGAGGGCGCAGAGTAGAGGAAGGCCGATTTCGAAAGAGGCTGTTGCAGTAGTGCAGCCTAGAGAGAACCAGGGCTCTGGAGACAGTGAGATTCTGGGGAAAGTGAGAAAAGGAAGAATACCTCTGAGCAGGTGCATCTGTTAGTGGGACTTCTTAGAGACATCTGTGATGTGAAGAGAGGAGGAGAGGGTGGAGTTGAAGGTGACACCAAGGATTTTTGCCTCACAGGAAGGTCGCAGGTAGAGGGCCCAAGGAGGGCAGCCAGAGTAAAGAGGGAAAGCAGGAGCAGGGATTCCAAACTCAGCTCATCCTCAGCAAACGTTGTTTGTCAAATTGAATCACAAAATAAGACATCTGATTTCTATATCTATCTCTGAACAAGGTCGAAGAGAGAAGGTATAATAAGCTCAAAGGGCAGACTCATAGAAATGTTCAGTACCTGAACACAGGGTTTCCATACTCGGATTGCTATGTTTGATTTTCAAGGCCATAGAAACCTGTGCTCATTAGGGAGGCTGGAGTTGAGGGGGGCACTGACTGAACTTTGACGGTCACAGTCTAACTAACTACAGATCTGTTTCTGAGTAAAGGGGCAGAACCACTGTCGCAGGTGCCACATTCCATAATCATTTGCATTTGTATGTATCGAACATGGTGTCATTTCGAGCAGAGGCAATCCTAGGGTCAGGTGTCTTGACCTAAGAGCATGTTAGATTGAATGAGGGGCACCGGGTGGGGTAGGGGTTGGAACACACAGCAGGGACAGGGACATGAACTGGACATCATATTTTTAACAGTGAAAGCCGGAGGCCAGTATTTACATATTTGCAAATGACCAGATTCTCAAACATATTTGTGGCGCAAGTGATGAGATGCACGTGCGCATCATAGATGCGCACCTGCAGATGCCCTTTCGCACCCTCTTTGTGCATTTGCACAAATGAGTGGGCGGTTCTTTGCATATCAAAGTGCATCCCAAATTCCTGCGCAATGAGCATTGAAATGCGCAGAAAATAAACACAGTCCTCTTCACCTGACCCTGATATGCATTTTGTTTAAAGTGTGAAAGCAGCAGGTTCACTTCTTGTTTACTTCTTCTTAACAAGTATCTTAAAGTGCATTTACAATACAATTCACTTCAAAGGATAGTTCATTGACTTTGATAAAAGAACACAATTTTCTCATTCAATGACAGTGTGTCAATTAACACAATAGTAGATTCTTGGCTGCTTCCTCTCCAAAAAGAAAACGGACCAATCCTGGTCCTAGCCAGTGTTTAAATATTCAAGTCTTGGCGTTTCGGCTGTAGACCCTTCATCAGGGCCTGTTCAACACTGACGTCTAATTGCTAACATGATTCCATTTCCTCTATGCTTTCCTCATACGGTATAGGAAACACCTATAAGAAGGGTGTGATGTCATTATTTTTCAATTGAACCCAACTTTACAGTTTCCTATCAAGTTGTCATGCACTCACCCTCATGTTCCCACGTGAGATATTATTGCTATTAATATTAGCATTTACGTTACTTATAAATCCCCTTCCACTCAACACGTTTATAAGCACAAAGTATTGTGATCCCAAAGTTTAACAGAAACTTTGTGTAATATCATCACAGAATTATTCAGATGTTCAATCCATGTGCCGTTACTTAAAAGAAATGCAACCCGTCTTATATTATCTCACAGATGTCTACATTCACAATACACACA
Organism: Ambystoma mexicanum; assembly: GCF_040938575.1. Taxonomy (NCBI): domain Eukaryota; kingdom Metazoa; phylum Chordata; class Amphibia; order Caudata; family Ambystomatidae; genus Ambystoma; species Ambystoma mexicanum. The sequence continues at coordinate 161,808,058 of NC_090936.1, read as the reverse complement.
AACATCAATTTGTATAAAAACTAATCTGAATAACAATTTTAGACAAAAGAATAAAATCCTCTACAATATAACAAATACAAATTATTATTGGCTGTTGAATAAAAAATGTATAAAACATTCTTAGAGTAAATATATCAAAAAAATGCAGTTCAATTAGTTCTTTCTGAAACTATCAACACGTGTTTGATGTCAGAAAACAATGCGTTTAACATAGAAACGATTCACTTTAAAATGTTTGAAACTATTGGTTTGTAGTTCCTGTCACAGATGGCCTGAAAAATTCTTTCAAATGCGCCAGCTGGAGAAGGTTCTTTCAGGGGTCTCTCTCTCTCTCTCTCTCTCTCTCTCTCTGTCTCTCTGTCTCCCTGTCTCTCTTTCTCTCTCTCTCTCAGGTCTAAACATATATTTTTCTGTGGATGGAGTGCGCTTTTGACTCCTCTGAGGTGCTGATCACTGTTGGGATGTGGGGAAGGCTTATGGTTTGTCTTGGTTGCCATGTTTCTATGTCCTTCTTTGTTTGATTACATTCTGGGTCTTCTTGGCTGCTCCCAGGTGGATTGTGGGAGATGAAGTTGTGAAATTGAAAAAAAAGAAAACCATGGCCAGAGACTGTATTCGGAGGCATTGAGAGATCAAGAGTGGTACCATTGATAATGTCTAAAGCATATACCACTAACTGGTTTCCCCTTAGTGCCAGGACTGTCTTGAAGGTGTATTCTGGTAATTCAGCCCCTCCTCAAAAGGCCAGGTTACTGGTCTTGTCACACCTGCACATAGATACAAGAATGGTTGACTTGGATATATATGGCCTACAGGCTTGGGCTCACAGTAGCCATCACAAACCATGGTTCAACAATTCCCTCCTGTCTATCAAGCAGGAAGCCAGTTGCATAGAAAGAGCCTGGGAAAAGAACACATGCATCTCAACTGGGACACCCCTCGGACACTGCTGCAACAAATTTAAAACAAGCGTACGCAATTCCAAAGCCACCCATTACCGCCAAGAACTCCAATCCGCCACCATCGTACCCAGAAACTATTCAATATCGTCAAGTCCCTCTCTAAACCACCCTCCCCACCCCCATCCACTGCAGCATGCAACACCCTCATGAACTACTTCATCTCCAAAATGCACAATCTCAGGATAGTCCTCCCCTGTGCTCTCCCACCCCACTCCCAAACATTCCACCAACACAGGGGACACCTTCCACCCCATCGACACCGTCACCCTCACCAACCACACCCTTATCAACCTCACTGGCAAGGCAACACCTGCACATTTCTTGGATGATGCATGCCCACCTCAAGCTGAATCAAACTGGACCAGAACCGTTGCTCGCCACTGGCTCAACATCATCAACTCCTGTCTCTCACATTGTGCTATGCCCACTGCACTCAAAACAAGACAAATCGTACCCCTCCTCAAAAAACCATCTCTTGACTCCATGCTCCCTGAAAACTACCACCACATTACTATCCTACCATACCTCACCAGAATCATGGAAGGCTTTATAACTACCCAACTGCAAGAACACATCACCAAAAACAACCTACTCTATCCCTTGCAATCTGGCTTTCGACCTAGTCACATCATAGAGACTGCTACTATTTAGATCGTTGATGACCTCCACAGCATCATGTTCTTCGGCCTCTCTGCAGCCTTCAACACCAGTGACCAAACATTCTACTAGACATCGTAGCCACAGGATACATTTCTCTGGCACCGTACTCGACTCGTTAACCTCCTTTCTCACTGACAAGACACATTTTGTCTCCATGCCCCCTTATCGATCAGACCCCACCCCTACCAAGTATGGGGTCCTGCAAGGCTCCTCCCTATCAACACTTCTCTTCAACCTATATGTTGAATCCCTTGGACAGACCCTTAGTAAGCACTACATACATTCCCACCAATACACAGATGAAATACAAATATACTTCCAAATTCCATCCCCTTCACAACTCCACACCCTCAAAAGCTGCCTCTCCACCATCACAGCTAGATGGCACCAACTTCCTCAAACTCAACCCTTCTAAAACAGAATACCTCTTCATCTTCCCCACAAGGCACAAACCTGACCTCACCCCTGGATCCAAGAACTGGCCACAGGTAACCCACACTTATCATTCCCCACATCTGTCAAATGTCTTGGCTTCACCATCGACCGCCACCTTTCCTTCACACACCACATAGCCGCTGTCACCAAAACATGCATCTACAACTACATCTCTTATGCAAAGTCAGACATATAGTGTCACAACTGTGCCACAGGAGCACCAATTGGCACCCATGCTGGACTATTTGGGACTCATTCATTGCCATAGCACCCCTCACACCCCCCTGAAAAATGCCTATTAATATTTGTGTCTTTCTTTTCCATTTCCAAGACTTTGGTACTTCCTTATTTAATTTCACAAACAAACTACATATCCCATAATGCACTGTCTGGCAATTCTCAATCTCTGGCTATTCCTATGCAGCAGTCTTAGAACTACAATCCTCAGAAGCCTTAGAGATCAGTGCTGCTTTCATTTTCCCAGGACCAGAGAGGGAGGAGGGGCAGATTACCTTCCGGTGTGCTGCTCCTGGTGCTGCTAATGGACCTGCTTCAGCACAGGGCAGGTCAGTAGTTAAGCAGCATCCTGCAGGAGCACAAGGCTCTTGTGTTGAGTTCACTCCCAGGGCCTTGTGCTGTGATCCTTGTTCTGTGCCCATAGTCTGTGCTGCCTGGCTTTAGCTTCCTAGATTCCAGTCTTGAGTTTCCTTGTTATCTTTCTGCAATCCTGCCCTTGTTATTTCAGTCTATAGTTACTGTTCCTTGTTACCAGTCTGTAATTCAGTTCTTTCTATCCTAGACCAGAGTTTTGGTCCTGCGTTTTCTTGTTCCTGGTCTATAGTTCAGTCCGCTGTTTCTTGATTCCGGTCCTTAGATTATAGTCTGCAGTTCTAGTCAACTGTACCCTTGCACTTAGATTATTGTCTCTTGCTTTTCCTCTTTCTTCCTGTTCTGTCCTGAACCTTTCTCACTTTGACTTCCTATTCTTTCCCTGGATATTTATGTTAATGCCCTTGTCCTCATTTGTGCTTGTGTAATTCCTTTGTTCAGAGTTTGGCTGCTGGGTTTCCCAGCAGGCAATCTCTGCCCCTTTCTTTTGTCATGTTTCAGTATCGTTCCATGTGCCATATTGTTAACACTGTGTTTCTTCCTGTTTCAGGAGGCAGCCATTGTTCAGTTCCTGCTGGACCCATAAAGGCTTCACTCTTGTGAGAACTGTTTCCTTGTTCGTGCCTTAGGGTCCAAACACAGACAATCACTGCTGTTGATCCTTTCCATGAGCATGCAGAGTGGGGCCCTGTAATAGTAACCAGCTCAGGAGGTTAGAGTTTCCCCGGACCCTGTGGGAAACTCTTCCCCCATTCTGTGTACACTCCAAGTGGAAACGTAACGTGTTTGTCTTACTTGCACTTCCTGCTCCTTTCTGTTCACTGCCTCTGTTACCTGTCTGTAATTATTGTCTGTCCTTTCTTGTCTGCAGGAACCCTTACATTCAGGTCTCTTGTGCACTTTTCTCCCCTCAGATTTGTGGGCATGTATCTGCCCTCAAGCCCCTGACATATAGTTCCTCCTGATGACTTCCACATCTCAGTCCAATCACTGGTTCTCTCTAGGCTGGACTATGGAAATGCTCTCTTCACTAGACTCCTCAACAACAACTTTGGCCCGCTTCAAGCCGTACAAAACACAGCAGCCAGACTCATCCTCCAACTACCCAAACATTCACACATAACCCCTGCTCTTACCTAGTGCCAGTGGCTTGCCATAGCCCAGAGAATTGCATTGAAAGGTCTATGCATTGTATTCAAAGAAATCCACCTCAAAACTCCATTTTACCTGCACGGACTCACCCCATCACCCACACCCACACAAACACCAGACAAGCAAGCCAACACCTTCTACACATTCCACCCTGAAAACTCACAGCACACAAAAACAAGCATTTACCCATTGAGAACTCACGGCATAAAAATCCCTACATCTTCAGATGCACACTGCATCCTCCATCATCACTTTCAGAAAGACTCTCAAGATATCCTTGTATCCCCACACATATTCCTGCTGTCCTCCACTGCTATCACTTGTCTATCCCAATCCTCCTATTCTTTCCTGAAAACATTTTGTAACTTCTTTTTTCAACTCCCACCTTTTCAAACTTTTAACCATGTAAGACACTTTGAGACCCACTGGGTAGGGCCAAAATATAATGATGTATTAAGGAGAACACAATTATGATATTATACAATTGCTATAGAAAGGAATTCAGCAAGTTATCTTTAATTGGGATAAGGAGTCTATTTAAGGCAGAATCCTTCTTTTTCAGTGGAATGCCATTAGGAAACATGATGATTACTTACATTGACATTATTTACTTGGGAATGTGGAAAGAAACTAACCTCCTTCCTATTCCACTTTGGTGAGTTGAAATCTCAATTCAGAATTTCTTTTTGAAGTAAACTATAGTTTTTACAGATTAAGAAGTCTACTAATCCCTGAAAATCTACGAATCATGTTGTACATAATGCTCACAAACCCAGATATATTTAGCTCCTGTGAAAACCTATGGAACTGATGAATAATTGATTATTGTCAAAGAAAAAGGTGCCCTGCAAAATTTTGGATTTTATGACAATCTATTTTAAACATAAAATGTTTCATTTATCTACCCAGTCCCCATTTAGTGGCCTAGCCTGTAAACCGGTTTCCCCTCAAATACCTTCAGTTGCTATCTGTGATTTAATACATTTTTGGGACATTTATCTAAATGCACTTGATACTGTACTCACTTCTGGTTTGCCTTTTAAATGCTCGTGACAGGTAGGGACATCAACAGCTCAAAGCAACTCCAACAGTCAAGCTCTTCCTTTCAGTCTGTACCCCTGCTCCCTCTGTATCCCTCTGAGGCAAATTGGTTCTGTCTTGTGAATGTCTTCTGCATTCATTTCCCTCTGGAAAGGGCCTACGTGTGGAGAAATGGATACTTGCAAGTGTAACCCCAATCGGTTCTTCAGCTGACGGACAGGCTCTGTTCTTTTGCTGCTTTCACAAAAACGCCATGACTTCCTAAGTGTTTAATTTTAAATACCCAACAATAACCCATGGGGTGGGAACATCAACTGTCACTGGCACCCTGAGGTAGAACAGTACTATAGAACAATGGTGGTGCCAGGAGAAATAGGAAGAGAAACTGGTGAGGTCGAGACTAGAGCTGTAAGTATTAAATCATTGTTTTTATTTCATTCTGATTTAGATATAAAAATAAACATTTTTTAATTATTTTTTCAATAAAAAACATTATAAAGTAATTCATTCATATGTACCATTTAATCTTAGCACAATTCATAATTTTAAGAACTTAGACATGTATCTCTAACAGTTGTTCACTCAAAAAACATTATCGACTATATGTGCCCCAGCTCATAGATCTTCTATTAATACAGGGCTTCCAGGTTTACAATAGTTTTGACTCGACAATGTCTGGTAAAGATCTTCCAGACAATTTGTCTGTGTCTTCTTCAGGACATGTGAATATTTGTGAGTTCTAAAAGCAAACAAATAATATACTATTAAAATACAAGCTTGTGTCTCTACTTTCCAAGTTTTTCAACCAATTGAACAATTTTAATCAAAAAAGGGGAGCGACCTGCACTGTCTAGCTCTTACCCTAATGTTCAAAAGTCTATAAGGACCACCTTTACATTTGGTCCATATCAATACAAAATACATCTGTTTACAATAGCTGAGCTATCTTATTAACAATGGTATATAAATCCCTATCTTGGTCTTAGTTCAGCAAAAAATGTATACTAGCCAAACCGCCCCTTAGTCACTTAGTCGGTATGCAGACAATTGGCAAAAATGTCTCCAAAGAGAATTTTTTGGGAGAAACTCTTTCTTTAAAAAGTTTTTCAAGTGCCACCCTTTTTAGCCCCTGCTCCGACCAGAGCGTGATTCAGCCATTCCTTTTGGAAAACTAACAAAACACCAAACAGCGTAGAGTGCATAGCATCATAGCTGTACAGACAAATGTTCAAGGAGTTCAATTCAAAGGAATTTTTATTGTCACTTGAATTCGGAAATTCTTTAATCGTTGTCGCTCCCCTTTTTTGATTAAAATTGTTCAATTGGTTGAAAAACCTGAAGAGTAGAGACACGAGCTTGTATTTTAATAGTATGTTATTTGTTTGCTTTTAGAACTCACAAATGTTCACATATCCTGAAGAAGACACACACAACTTGTCTGGAAGATCTTTACCAGACATTGTCGAGTCGAAACTATTGTTAACCTGGAAGCCCTGTATTAATAGAAGATCTATGAGCTGGGGCACCTATAGTCGATAATGTTTTTTGAGTGAACAACTGTTAGAGATACAGTTCTTAAAATTATGAATTGTGCTCGGATTGAACGGTACTAATGAATGTATGAATGAATGACTTTATAATGTTATTTATTGAAAAAATAATTAAAACATGTTTATCTATTTTTATATCTAAATCAGAATGAAATAAAAACAATGATTTAATACTTACAGCTCTAGTCTCGACCTCACCAGTTTCTCTTCCTATATCTCCTGGCACCACCATTGTTCTATAATTTTAAATACCCAACAAACTCCATCAATGCACCATCATTTGATGCAGGAATTTTGGTTTGAGAAAGATTGTGCGATATGTTCCCTTTCACCTATTCGCACCGACTAGCATCCTCCTCTTTGCGTCAATTAGCAGAATGCATTTACCATACTATAAGGTGATTATTTAACTGTGGATTAGCCCTTCCCTCAGCAATTATGATCAAACTTGACTGAGCTATTTCTTTCTCTTATAGCTTCTGGTATGACCTTTGACATTAATGAGTCCTATATATACAGAAACTCACAAACATTCGGAATTCAAATATATGTTTCTGCTGCTGCAGGCATAACTGCATTATAAAATGTGTGAATGTATTAAAAAATCATACATTTCAATATATTCTTTTATATGCATGTGATCAGCCACTGTGCAGAATTCAAACCTAGTCTTGTTATATTTCATTATTTTGTCACTTTAAATGCATTTCTTTGGTGCACATTACATATTTTATACGGGCTTGCCTACAACAGAATACATCTGTTGAAACAGATATTCTGGGAAAAAAGGGATCGATTAACAGGGTGCTGTTCATGAGCAGACATCAAATTGATTATCCTTATTTCTCTGCCAGCTGAAGGTTCAGGATTTGTGTAGACATATGTTCCTCTGATGTTGCCATTGCGTGCTTACCAGATTTCTGAACATTTTGACCTTGCTTTCCTCTTAAACATAGAAGACCAGGATATTGAACTGAATCCTATGTTTAGCACACCTTTAGTTATATTTTCCGGTCAACAAGGTCTTTTTTTCTGAATTCACATAGGTGTGTCTATTTATCTCTGTTAATGGATAAGTCACAGATTAATGATAGTATTGTTTACAGAAAGCTGACACTTACATTCCTTGTCTGAATAAAGCTAGGCCCTGGATAAACACACATCTTACGTATGACCAGAGTTCAACTATGCTAACCATTTTGAGGTTACATGTAAAAAGGAGAATGTTCTTTGTGCAATTTTTACAGGTAATGAGAATTTAGTAAGTGTAGGCTCTATCAACAAATTTAACAATCTGTATAACGTATAAAACACATTCTGCATATCATCTCCTTGTAGAATATGAAAATATAATTTGTATAAGTCTGCATGTTTTTCATGCAACATGGCTGCATAAAACACTGATACTAGTTTGCATGAATTACTTTAATTTTTTAAAGGCAATATATTCCTGTTAGATGTGACATTCAGTTACATAATATTTAAATACAAAATTGTTTAAGAGGCACCTTGTTTAATGAAACACATTACATTTTTGTCAAATTGGGAAATGTGCGCTCAGTATAATGTGGAAGCTGGGAAATTGTAGTACAGTAGTGTCATGCACTATGCATCCAAGGAGTATCGCCAGCACATCTATAACTGCACCTTTGAATGTAGGGTAACATGACTAGTGCAAATAAACAAAACACATCCAATGCACTTTATTTTAATTGTGCTAGTTTTTCAGAATTTACCTTATAGAGTATAATGTAGGAAAAGTGAGGTCAGCAGGTAGTTTGGATTAGAGGGCAAGGGGGATTGTGGGATCCTTCCATCGCTAGGTGGAGTCTGAGCATCGTTTTGATGAGTTCAACTGAAGAGCTGCTTTGAATGCTGGAGAGAGAGCATTTCAATCGAGATGGGCAAATAGGGAAAACAAGCAAAAGTCGGTTGTGGCAGAGGAAGGCAGAGGAACTGAAAGGTTGCTAAGTAACAAGGAGCTGAGTGTTTGAGAGGGAGAGTATAGTGGGACGCAGTCAGCACGTTTCTTTTGAAGGGTGGTGGGGGTCAAGACCATAGGTGGATTTATAGACAAATTGCAGGAATGTAAATATCGTGTGATTTTGCACAGGGAACCATTCAGCCTAGAAACGGTAGGTAGAGATGGGAGGGTCTGGGTAGGTTGAAAATGTCTGTGTCAAAAAGTTGAAGTATTTGTTGAGGGGAGCAAAAGATTACATATGCATACAATGAAGTAGCAGTTCACAGTAGTGCAGTGTGGTGTGATGAATTCAGTGGAGTCATCACTGTTTCCCCGGCAGTGACCTCCCTTTTCTCCTAAAGAAGACCACCCGACACCCAAGACTTTAATTGCTTATTGACAGTTAACGGTTCCCCCCATAGAGAAAGTCAAGAATCCTCTTCTCTAAACTACTTTGGTCAGAACACCACATTTCACCTAAATACCCACACATAGCACGTTTTGTTTCCAATATGCAATTATGTAGAATCCCTGAGAAAAAACATGTAGGAGTTAAAAGTCCAATAATTACTATGGACTCCAACTCCCATAGCCACTCAGGTACTGAGACAAGGAGGAGGATGAAGCAGTTTATGTAAAGTGACAGGAGCCGGAACTACAATACGCTGACTAGTTGTTGGTCCAAACTTCCAGTGTGTGGAACATTTAAAAATGGTTACTGCACTGTGAGAAGAGGTAGTGTAGAAGGCAATGCAAGAGGCAATGCAGGAGAGGGCGCTACATTCCCGGCTGGAGCCAGTGAAAGATTAGCACACAGGCAGGCTTGCTGGCACAGTGAAGGCTGCCGGAACAGAGGAGGAGACATGGGCAAGCTAAGAGGGTCACAAAGACGCGGGGAGCAGTGAAGGTTGGCCGCGCTCTTCAGTCTGGAACGAGAGTGTAAGTCGGTGTGATACCGCAGAGCCACACAGGGCACTTGTGAAGTGTCTGCACTTGCAACAGTGGAATGCAGGTGAAGAAGCAGTCTGAGGAGCTGCAATCATGATCAGAAACGCTGGTAAAGCCTGGCGAGTCTACTCAAAGCAGCTAGGGACCCTGGGGTGTTCCAGCAGGTGCGGCAAGACCGGTTGTTTAAAAATGAAAAGATTACCTGCTATAGAAAATGCCTTAAGGCTGTTCATACCCAATAAGAAGAATGTTTGAATGCAGACAAGACAAAGTGTAAAAGCCACACCCAGTTCAATACAGATTCATAAGGTGCCAATGTGGGGAGCAGTTTGAACAATTTTTGAACAAAAATAGATATACCAAGTGTTCATGGTATATCTTATTCTGATACAATCAAAGAACTGAGAATCACATAAGAGGCCCTGGCAGACGAGTTTACCACAAAGCTGAAGTAGAATAAAGATTCCTAGCAGGGGAGTATATCAGGTAATCTGAAAACCCATAAAAGAAGTCCTGGCAGTCGAGTACACCAGGCAATTGAGATTGAATACAGATTCCTGGCAGGGTAGTATAAGAGGCAATATTCAAGGTTACAAGCAGTATACAGAAAGACGTCTGCAGAACTTTATTGCTTAAACCAGAATTTTGTGGGCTCAGAGAAGGTCCAAACGAACTGTAATGTAAAGAGACACTTTTTGGTATCCTGTTTAAAGAATCCAGGGAGAGGCAACCACCCTTTGGATCCAAGGATCTTTTCCTTGGTGGACATTTTCGTTGGAGTTATTGTGATACTTTTGATTTTTGAACACTTTTGCTAACCTTAAGACAATGACAGTTCCTTACACCTTTTCTTGTTTTATTTGTGAGTGTGACGGCCAGGATAGGACTATTGGACACAAGGACGACTTATTATTTATGGACATACTGACAGAGACAGATCCTTAGTTTAGCTTTCTAGGTAAGGAGATTCCTTTTTACAATAGGTCTAGTAAAGCATTCTCCCAACCCTTTTTCTGTAATGAAAGTATTTGGTTAACATCATGAATACCTTGTGCCCACCTCTCATTCTTGACCCCTCACAGTGGGGATAACTAGAGATATGTTTTTTAGTCAATTGTTGCATGAGGTGTGGGTGGGTTTTTCTAATGTTTAGGAGGTTGAGTCTGGTTGCAGGGAAGTGTCCAGGATAAACTGGAAGAGTTTCAGATCACTGACAAAGAGAACCCCAAAGGTGTGAGACATTGGTGAGAGAGGGGGAAGAAGAGGTGGAACAATGATGCGAATAGTGGCGTTCAGCACTGCAGGCAATGCAAAAGAAGAGTTCCATCTTGAGAGATGAGCATGAGACAGTGGAGACTCATCCAGTTGTGGATGGTGGATAGGAAAATGGTTATAACTTCAGAGATGCAGGGGAGAAGAAGGAGAAGGACAAGACGATTTGAGTATTGTCAGTGAAGAGGTTATATTTAAATCCCAAGGATGAAATGAGTTTGAGAAGGTAGGTGGTGTATAGGGTGTAGGGGAGTGGGCGTGAGAGTGATTCTTGAGATATGTGCAGGGGGTTGAGATAGGTGGTCACCCAGTCAATTATAGTGTCCTTGAAGCCAAGGGGGGATAGGGTGTTGAAGGAGGGAGGTATGACTCACGTTGTCAAAGGCAGCAGAAAGGTCTAGAAGGAGAATGGTGAAGAGGTAAAAATGGAGACAGTGATGATAGAACTGCCAAAGCGGGGGAGAGAAGGGCAGTAAGTGCGTGTGCATTCAGATATTTAACTGTGGCTAAAGACAACCCTCTCATGAATTTGAGAGTAGTAGGGGAGGAGATAGACTGGTCTGTGGAATGAGGGATTGTTGTGGTTAGCAGTTGATTTCTGTAGCAGAGGTACAACAGCTATTGGTTTCTAAGAGGTTGGGAAGATTATCCATAGAGAGAGATGTAGGTTGAATAAGGCAAGGAGGTGAGTGAAAGTGATAGTTGCAAGCTCCTTAACAATTTGTGATGCAAAGTGGCCATTTGCAGTATATGCTGGGTTGGCGGAGCGAAGGATGTTTAGAAAGCCGCCAGTGGGAACTATGGGTGGAAAAGGGGAATAGAGAGCATGGTGAAACAGTGAAAATCTCGAAATCCCACGATACAAAAGAGAAAAAGCAGGCGGGATCAGCTTCAAAGTTCTCGCTCCTAGGCACTGGAACGCCCTTCCCACCAACATCAAGAATGAAACCTCCTTTCCACTATTTAAAAAATCACTCAAAACATGGTCATTTAATTAGTCTAATGTACATAGAGCCCGACCAGTGCAGACCTAACTCCCTTGACCTTGTATATATTTGTTTTAGAAATGTATAACTGTAATCTTCTCTTTATTAATGTACTCTACCTTAAGATTGTGTTTGCCATTGTCTGTTACTACGCAGTGATTCCTCAGGGTCTGGGCTTATAACAAATGTAATAAATAAATAAAATAAAAATGGTATGGCAAAGATGGTAGCAGAAGAGAATGAGAGTAGGGTGTGAGAGATAGAAGGGTGGACAGAGTGTCCCATAGTTTGATAATTTTAGTGGGGAAGTAAGAGGCACAGTGATCCTGGGGAGAGGTGGAAACAGAGCGATTCTTCGAAGAAGAAAGCATGGACAGGAGGGTCCTTGATAACTTGCAAGGGTGTGAGATGAGACACAATTAGTGTTTGAGGAGTATTTGGCTATTTTGAGATCTGTAGTTAGGGACCGTAGAGAGTCCTAGTAGGCAGTGTAAGTCACACATACGGGACAAACAAGAAGACATGTTTCAAAGGGTTTAAGCTTTATATAAAGTAAAGAAAATGTCTTATCTATCTCTATTTCTATGACGAAGCTTACCTAATCACTCAATTTCTCCTCTTGGTATTTCAGGCCTTGGCCTGCTCGGGCAGTTCAAACAAGTCCCTTTATTTTCTATGCAGAAAAGTGGGCATCTGATCCCTCACCAAAATCTCACTTAAGTTAGAAAGTTTATTCTTCAAATGCGACACTTGGATCTGTATATCCTTCAGTTTTGTAAGCTGTGTCTCTTGTTCACCCCCCTGTGTATTTCAGTTCATTTGAAGTGGACTTTGTTGGTCCAGCATGGAACTTCTGACTCTACTGCCAGTTGTGATTTAACATGGTTTCCCACTCTCTGTGAGTGGCTTGGATTCTTGGCCAGGACTGTGCTCTCTGGTCCTTCAGACCTTTCGATCCTCTGGTGGCCCTTAGCCCCTTGCGGGGTCTTGATTATATGTTCACCCCTCCAGGGTATTTCTATTTCTTACAGGTCTCTCGTACCCCATCTGGGGGTCTTGGTTTCAGGTACGACCCTCCCGGGTGTTTCAAATCCTCTGAAGTCTCTTGTAGCCCCACCTGGGCCCTCTGGCTCTTTAGTTTGCCCCGTATTGTCTTCACCCCCTCTTGGAGTGCCTCTGAGCTCTCACACGCCGCTTCCTCTCGTTTGCATTAACTGCATACCTTTCCATGGTGTTCTTCATCTGGAGAGATGGCTGCTCCAGTAGCTGAGGAAACGTGCTTCTTAGATTGTCAGTTCACTTACAGCAATTCTTCGTCCAGGTTTTGTGGTTCATTCACGTTGGTATGCCGCATATATGGTGGTTTGGTCTCTCTCTGTCAGAGCCCTGGATGCCTGGAGCTCTCCACCCTCCTGGACTCGGCAGCGCTCTGCAGGCTTTTGCAATCCCTCTCCTCACCATGTATTTGATGTGGTCCTGCCTCCAGGATTGATTGGCTCTGCGCTACAGCATAGGTATCCGCTGTGTGTGCCCTTGTGTAGGCTGGCTCTCTCACAGTGGCTTGCTTCTCTCTGAGGTAGGTGGGAATGTTCTTTTACATTACTCGCTGCAACGGGAGATGTAACACCATTGGTTTTGTGTTTCTGGCATCAAGGTGGGGTCAGCAGCCAAACCAAACACAGTTAATGGTCCCTGTACATTATTAATGTTTTCAGCCACCATGCATCCAACACACAATTGGGACCCTGGTATGAAAGAAGATGCTGCAAACCTTTCACCTGGGGATTCCTTCTCCCTTCGTGAGATCCTGCTTGCCCTGTCCCCTAGTGAGTGTTTTGTGTAGTGGGCTCTCCTCCCTAGTCCCAAATGAGGTGGCTCAAAGAGGAAAAGTGACACATTCCCTGGATTCACCAAAAAGGGATAGAGGGGTATCAGTCATTATGATGGCAGGCACATCTGCTAGCAGAATCCTGAGTTAGTAGTAAAGATCATAGAAGAAGAGGTTGAGGGTGCCCAGTGAGCAGTAGGTGAAGAGAATAGGAAGAAGGGTGGGAGCAAGGAGGTGGGCCGTGATATCCTCAAAGGAGGAGGGACTGACATCTGATAATGGAAGGAGTGCTGATGATGTGTCTTTGCTAAGCATTAGACAACACAACCACCTTTTTTGGAGATATGAAGGAAGATGCAAAACTGGTGTGAAGAGCTTGGGGAAACTCTGGCATTGGGGGATGTACAGGTGTCAGTGATAGTCATCACCAAGAGTTTGGGGTGATAGGAACCAAAACAATTCATGAAAAAGCAGCTTTTGTTTGCTGAGGGATTGGGCATTCCAGAGGGCCAATGAGCGGACATCATGAGGGGTAGAGGAGGTAGATACTAGAATAGATGAAGGAAGGCAGCTGAAGTAGAAGAGGTTGGAGTGTGTTGGAAGTGAGAGAGAGCAGTGCCATGAGTGGCATTTTGGAGGTTAATGAAGGGTAGGGCTGGAGAGAAGGAGAGGGGCACAGGAAGGAATTGGGGCACAGAGGCTGTGGGCAGGGTCGGACTGGGACAAAAAATTGGCCCAGACACCCAAAAAAAGTGGGCCATCCCTCGCCTCAAAAAAGTGGCCCACCCCTCGCCTCAAAGAAAGTGGCCCCTCAAACCATCATCCGTGAATCACGTCAATTCACAACTTTACAGAAAATGCTACTTATGGAGGGTTCATGTGTCTGTTTCATTACAACACAACTCATAAAATAACATAACTTTGCATACAAGAATGGATCACCATATATATCATTAATATCTGTGTGTATAGATCCATACTGTCAAATTACTGTGAATGCAAGCAGATGCCCAAGGCCAAATGACAATATGTTATTGTATAGCCCTTATGCTTAAGCTCTTTTTGATAGAACAAATATTCAAACACTGTCACCCCACCTGTGTTGGTACTCATTTATCGACCTCAGAAGGATGAAAGGCTGAGATGGCCTTGCTGGGATTCCAACCTGCAAACTGCAGATCACACACACATTGCAGCAGTGAGCGCTCAACCCACTGAGCGAACATATCGGCTATAACAAAATGAGCAATTATTCTGTAGTGTATACCATTAAACTGGTAACTGAGATTTAACAGCAGACCAGTTAAGTTCATGTGCAGGTCTGGTGCAAATTTGGCCACATGTCAAGCTTGCGTGCATCTACAGAGGTTGGCAAAATAGGGATAGCAGCGCACTTACAGGACATCCCATACTCTGAGCACTTGTTATCTCATTCATGCAAACATCCTAAACAGCATGCCAGGGAGATGGGAAAGATAGACACATTACAACAAAGCATTCATATTGGTACAATGAAGTCGATGGTCAATTGATGTGCTATGGAAGAGGCACACTGCTGTTGACGAGTAACCTCTCTAAAAAATTGCAGAACACTCACGTGCACCTGTATGTGCAGCAGCCAACCCTCTCATTGTGTAATCATGCACACGAGAACAATGTAATTACATTTCTGTTCCTCAAAGCTATAGAAATTAATGCGAAAAAGCAGGTATTCATCCACATGCATATGCACCTTGCCTGTCCAGTAGAATGTGCGTTTCAAATTCCAAATGGAAATTATCGACTAAAAACGAGAGAAGCCGAGCGGAAGATGAGTGCAACAGAAGATATGTTAAGCTAGAGATCCTTCTGGCGGCTGCCATGTTGGCTCTGATGGGGATTCGTGAGAACAATGCATCAACAGATCAGTTCCGTCAGTCCCCTGTCTAGGTTCTCTTTATGAAGAATTACCTTTTGTGGCATAGTTATTTTGTGATTTGGGAGGGGAAATGTATGTGCACCCCTTTTATCATATGACTATCACGGCTTAGAACCTATGTAAACACTGGCACATGTGATTTTTAATGTGTGTTCTTTTTTCACACAAAATCGTTTCAGTAAGCTAATGTTGATACTTAAACACCCTTTTTTTAATTCACCCGCAGAATAAACTATTAAGTTATTGAATGGCTGAGATGGGTAATGCAACTATTGTGTTGCTTATTGGCTTTTTGGTGGTTCCTTTCTGTTATTTGCTGAAGACTGCCCAGATTGTGGTTCTTGCATTCGCATCGTTTTCAAAAAGCCCCCTGCAATCTGTTTAGCGTGTGGAATAGTAAACATGCATTATGATATATGCCCTAAAATTGCTTTCGTAAACACTTTAGTGTTCACGAACCAGATGTGCAATACAGGTTTTAATTCATTATCATGCAATGCAGTCGTTGTGCATATGAGGGAGGCATAGGTCAAACACACACATCACATCACTCTGATACAGTGTTGTTTCATCTTCCCCATCCACACATCTATTCTCTTTCTATTTTTTTGTTGTGTAGTGTCTATGTAACAGTACTTCAAAAGACCTGTTCGCATTCATGAATAACCTCTTATTGTATGCAATCGACCTATAATGGGGTTGACCTGTGTATTTGGTGTGGCGCACTGGGTATCTGAGTTCACACCCCAGCTGACACAAACATGGGTCAAACTATGCATATTAAACATCTAGGGGCCAAATGTGCAGACCCTGCGCTTCCAGTGTTAAGCATACTTCACATCTCCACCTCTATGGGCTTAATTAGTTGGCAGGTGCCCCCAATAACACGTCTGAGTTTTTATTTAATGAATATATGCCTGGGTCAAGATACCAGCAATTACTATAAAATGTGCACCAATAAAATACATGGATCAATGTCAGGTAATGTATCACCATAATTCATGACACAATGGTATTTATGTGTGGTAACAGCTGGAGTGAAAATAGATGATGCCAGACTCACTCATTAAGGCTGTAATTGAAAGCTTGGCTCGGCATCAGGGAAAACAAAAAGGGAACTTGTATTGGGATGTCCCATGAAGACGAACTCTTATTTTATTATGCTAAAATGGGCACTGAAAATCGCTGCTTGCACCTTCCTCCTGCCTTTCCCTCGTCTGCTCCTCCACGCATCCCAGCTCCCCTGCTCCCCAACGCCTTTTCTTGTAACCGCAAGGGTGTGCCCTCTAGATAAAGCGTTCAGTTGCTTCCCATACATATATATTCCAACAGATTTGGCCCATCTGAGCAACAGGGAGAATCTGTTTCGTCCTAATATGAAGCACCGCATGACTAACCGCAGCGCTGTAATTTACTCCACCACTAAATATTGGGAGGTGCTTCTGAAAGCGCTGTCGACGTATGCTACTAAACAATTTGTTTAACCATCACACAGCTGAACACCTACGGGGCTTTATTACCTGACTCACCACCAGTGCAGAGTATTTGGAGGGGGCTGCTGCAGGAAGGTCAATAGTATACAGGGCAGGCTTTTGTCTCACTTACCCATCGCTATGTGCCACCTTGCGGCATCACTATTCCAGGTCTGACGGATACTACCTAGCCTCGTCCTTGGCGATGCTTAATGTGTCCGTGTCTCCAGAGCCAGATAATCGGGCTGGTACGGTCGGAACCCTTTGAGGGCCTGCTGTGACTGTCATCATCATATACAATACCAACCGAGGGGCGCTGCCAGGCTTCTGCTGGTACCATGTATCAGTGCACAATCACGAGCAGAGGAGCCCAGGACATGATGCAGGGTCCACAATGAATTGCAACAAAAGGAGGGCCTCCAGCCAAGAGCCGCTCCATTTGTTGCGATCATTGCATTTGCAACAACTGGTGCCACGCTGGCCCTACGCCGTCGCCGGATGGGCTCAGGGCCCAGGGCCCAGGGCACCGGCAGGTCAGCACGCCCACATGATGCGTTCATCAAATAAAGGTAACACTTTCGTTTACCTTTCTTTAATGAATGTATCCGCTGTGCGTTGTGAGGCGTGAGCTGGCTGCTGAGCGGGCTGCAGCCTGCAGCCCACAGGCAATCCAGCCAGCCCTGAGCACACCGGCCCACTTATAGCAGACAGTGGTACCGGCCAAAGGAGGCCTTGGATCGGACCGGCTATGGGCCGATTGGCCGACGGGCCAGTACGACCCTGGCTGCGGGAGAGAGAAAGGAAAAGAATAGTAAGGAAGACCATGATTGGGGAGAGAATGATAGGTAGGGGGCAATTGGGGAGGTTGCAGGTGTTAACACAGGGCACATGGTACCCAAACACTGTAAGTTAAATACACAGGGTCATAGGCAACCAACAAATGCAGTTGAAAAAAATCCCAGGGTCGTAGGCAACCGAAAATGCTATCTGAAAAAAACACATAGTCCTAGATGACCACAAATGTAATCACACAGGGATGTTACAATAAGCATGCTATGGTCAGCTAATTTCAGTTTGTGTTTCAGCTATCAGGGCGCTGCTGGATGGCATCTGAAATGTGGTAAAGTATTTGTAAATATATACATAGATGTTGTTCTAATTGCTAATGAAGTTGGGCAAGTTCTATCTGCTGAACCTTTCCATATTGCCCTTAAGACACCTGTTGTTTTCCCTTGCGTTGCCCAATATGACATTTCTAAGAAAGCTGAGGAAGTCATCATACTGGTGATTGATTCCTTGTTGCAGTAGGACATTATTGTTCATATGAGAAGCTCTTGTAATACTCCTAGTGCCCAAGCCTTGAAAGGATACATATCACTTTGTCAAGCCCTATGAGCAGTGATTGGTGCTGTGATCCATATCATTCCTGTTGTTCCAAATCCAGCACTTATTCTTTATTGAATTCCTCCATCTGCTACTCATTTCACTGTTGCTGATATCTTTTCCAATTTCTTTAGCATTCTACTCACCTGACACCTAATTTTGTTTCACTTTCATGTATGCTGGCTTTCAATACACGTGGCAATGACTTTCAATGGGGTATACCGAAAGGGCCACCCTTTTCTCCCAAATTCTTAAGAAAGAAGATTTGGGTTCTTTCACATTTTTGCTGGCTCTACTCTAATATAATAAGTGAATTACCTCCTGCTTGCTGCACCTTCTCCCAAAGCTTGCAAACCTGACTCTCTTACTCTGCTCACAACACTTTTCTTCCACTGCCACAAGGCCACTATGGTGAAACTCCAACTCTGCTTCACCATTGTCCAATATCAGGGCATGGTATATAAGACCGAATGTGAGACCTTTCCCACTCTTGCATTTAATCTGTTCTTCAGATGCCCTGATTGTGCACAAACAACCAAATGTGTGCTTTCCTTGGGATGGTGGGCTACTACCACGAATGGATGCTAGGCTACTCTGCAATTGTTTGGCCTTTGCAGAACGGTACCTTGCAATATGTCCCTACCATGTTAATCTTGACTCCCAAGGCTACCTCCACCTTTATGGCTGTTTAGGAAGCCTTTTCCTCTCCCACCTGGTATTGGTGTACCTGATTATGACAAGCATTTCACACTCTTTTGTGATGAGCATGATTTCCTTGTGTTAGGAGTCCTCATTCAGCCACATGGTGATCCCCACAAGCAGTTATTTCAGTGTTTCACTTGTTCCTGTCCTTCCTGGGTTTCCTCCTTGCCTCCACACATTTGTTTCTGCTACTATTCTTATTAAAACAAGCTGACACCTTAGTTTTGGCCTAGACCCTCACTGCGGCTCAACCACGTTCAGTTTCTCCTCTCCGTCTCAAAGGCAAGACTCAAAACATGTCCAATGCCAACATTATCAAATATGAGAAACATCTTCTGTCTGCACCTCACATCTCCATTTTTCCTTGTCCAGTGTTAAACCCAATTTCCCCCTTCCGATTCCAGGTGATGAGGCTTCCATGATCATCTCGCTGTAATTGCCTTTAATGTTACTTGCTCGTTGATTTGAAATATGTTCCATTCCAGAATGCGGAGCATGTTTCTTTTGTGGATGCTCTTGCCCCAGATTAACAATGGTCCTTCTTGTGGGCTAGACTGTCTGTATGCTGCACTCTGCTCGTGGGGCTCATTGTCTGTCACATGTTCACTCTGCTCAAGTTACAGATCATGTGGCACTCACCTGTGCCTGCACTCTATGCAAGGGTTCTTCGTCCACCATGTACACTGACTCTAGCTGTGTTTTGTTTGGGATGGTCTATGACTTTGGCCAACTCCGGAAGCAGTGGGCTACCTTACCTCTCAAGGTGCCCCTATCTCCAATAGACATTATTTTGAATTCTATACAATTTTGTATTGTTGCACTCTGCTGTGGCTGTTGTGAAATGGCATGCCCAGATGTTCTTCTCTCGTAAAGTGACTACCAGAAACTGGTTGTTTGATTATTCTGCCAAACAGGATGACCTTTCTGGGACGTCGACTCCTACTGAGGTTAATATTTTCATATTATAGTCTGATTATCCCTTTAGTTCACTTTCCCACCTGGCAGACATCCAAGAAGAAGCACCCCAGAGAAGAAACAAAACTGGATACTGGGTTGTGTTCACTGTTCCATTTGTTGTACAGTGTCAAATATGGATGACTTGTCATGCCTCAATCAATCCCACCTTAACTTGCTCGAGAGATCCATTTGTTGGCTCATACCAGCAAAGGGGGAACGGTGTCCTAAGTGAATTGATTCTGGTTTGATCCCGATTGCTCTTCTGTTACCCAATAATATGGCACCATCCATCTCACCTGACTATCACATAACATTGGGCAACTTATCAAAAAAAAAAGGTTGCCCATCCACTACTATGTGGCCGCTTTAGCAACACTGAATTGGATTTAAATGTTTTTGAGTATGTGCACGCCATTATAGACATGTCTAATGGCTATGGAGAGGCTGATTCTATCACTGTAGCAAAGCAACTTTTGAGAGGTTTAATTCTTCATTTACTCCTTAACATTCACAGTGATAGAGGGACCCATTTTGCTGCAGAGATCATTGCTGATTTGTTTGCGGCACACAACATTGTACAAAACCTCCATTATGCTTATCACTCAAAATCAAGTGGGACAGTTGAGAGAAATAATTTGGGTTGAAAGGTTACACTTGTGCTGTAGGGTACTTCACAAGTAGTTTATGTGTCATCAGGTAATCAAGTTTCATCAGGTTATTTCAAAGAGCTAGAAAGATAATTGGAGAGCATACTAGCTCCCACCACCCAGGCTACATCTTCATCAACTGCCTGGGTCAGAACACTACCCACACAACTTTCTTCTCAGACACACAGGGCTCCACAGTGACTTTCCATACTGACATCACCACTACCTTGACCATGTATACAGGGGCCGGGACCAGACATAACATACCTACCTCTGTTTACAATATGAAGTACAGAAAAATTAAGCACCATTCAACCAACTCTCACACCACCTCTAAAACCACAATAGTTCCTCACCCGGAGACAGAGGCACCCACATCTACACACTCCAAACCAGCTAGAAATAGCACGACTCCTCCCATCCATTCCTGCCACAAATGAAAATCTAGGCGGCCACCCTAGAGAATTAACCTGCCCCTCCATGGGCCACCAAACTGTGTTCCTACGCCACCAATAACAAACAAAGCACCTTCCATCCATCTCTGCCACTGATGGACCTCCAGACTGCCACTCCAGAGCACTACAATGTCATGTTCACATTTACTCCACTCAGTTATTTGATTTGTGGAAGTAATTAAATACCTTCTCCTTCCAGCTAAAGTGCTGCAGATCATAAACTGCAGCGACCACATTGTGACTTATGTATATTGCTTATGCGGTATGATGATCACCTCGATGTGTGGTGTCTGTGGTGTGGGAGTTTGTGTACTGTTTTACTGCTGAGCGTCCATGCATGTCCATGCATATTGGTGTGTGTTTGTAGTGTTTTTGTTTAGAGTTAACCGTTTGAGGAATTACAGGAAGAATCTGCTTCTGGGATTTATATTGCCATGATATTATTGCATAATCTATGTATTGGCAACAGGGTGCTAGTGATCCTATAACTAAAATGCTGGGCAAGTGTTTAGAGAATTGCTATTTAGAGCATTAATACTAATTGCTTTAACATGTTCGTTTTGAGTTGTTGCAGCCTATAGCATACAATTATATGAAGACATTTGTATCTGATTTGTAACTCAAATATGTCATTAGCACACTGAGGCCAAAAGATGACCCAGAGCTTTTGTGTGAGTCCTTTTGCCAAACTTGTTAAGTCAAGAGTGTCATCTTGGTGTGGGAAGGACGCTGTTGATAGTATACATATATGTAGCATAAAAGAGGGACAGTTATATCATGAATAGTAAAGGGGTTTATTGTTACATTTAAGTTTATATAAGTATATGAAAGGGGATATGAAAGGAGTCTCTGAAGAAGGATGCTTCAGTCTCTCCAACGCCAGCTTCAGTGTCCACCATTCCACATTCTCCTTCCAGAATCCCTGTAGATTCCACACCAAGTGCAGCAGCAGATGTTACCATGCTACACATCCCTCTTCTTTCTAGACACATCTTCACTCTCCATAGTCCATTAAGTACTTCGGTTTTTGATACTTTCTCCCAAACCTTGATACTGAAGTTTGTATCCCAGTTGGTGCATATATTGAATTTACAGGTAAGGAAAAAACTCGACTCAACCTCTTTTCATCAACATTAATCTTGTCCACACTCTCACCATTGGCTTTAGCATTCATTCCCATAATTCTCCCATTGTTCCATACTCTTCCATCACTTGTTCTTACAGCATGTTTAAACACCTCAATAACTTGGATAGGATTTGACCACTTAATGCCTTTCACTCTCAAAGTTTCTGGTAGATTAACTCTCACAAAACATCCTACTTCCAATTTCTTGTTAAACCTAAATCTTCTCTTGTCATGCCATGCTTTATTACTATTTTGTCTCTGTCTAATCACATCTACCACATTACCGGTTACTACTCCCATATTTAGTACGTCAGTCATCCATCCAGGGCATCATTTAGTGGTTGCTTTTCTACCTCTGCTCAATTCAAATGGTGATACACCAGTAATACTGTGTGGAGTAAACCTGTGTGCTTTAACCACCTTTCTGACTGCTTCTTTCCAACACATTCCATTGGCCCATGCCCGTCTAATAGCATCTTTGAGAATTCTGTTGTATCTTTCTACTACACCATTGGTTTGTGGGTGATAAATTGCACTAGTTAAATGCTTAATTGATTTTTTCTTTCAAATACTCTTCCATCTCTCTGGAAATAAATTGGGGCCCGTTGTCTGATAATATAACCTCTGGATAACCTTCACGACCACATATCTCTTCCATGAAATTAATAATTTTCTTGTTCGTGACACTTCTGCCCACCTTATTAATATATCAATCATTACCACACAAAATGTTTGACTTCCTTCACTCCACACTGGACCCATTATATCAATACCTACTTTCATCCAAGGTCTACTTGGTATATCAGTCATGACCATCGGGTACTCATTACTCATACAATTCTTATCTGACTTATAACAAAGGGTACAGTCTCTTACGCTCCTTTCGATTTGTGCATCACATCCTGGCCACCAATACGTATTCCTTATTCTACATTTCGTCTTGGAAATGCCTTGGTGCCCTTCATGTCCCAGTTCAATTATTTTCTTCCTGATGTCTTCTGGTGGAATTAGTCTGTCTCCTCTAAGTAAATATCCATCTTCTACACTTAGCTCATCTCTGACACTCCATAATCCTTGTACTTCTGCCTCTTTAATTTTATTGATGGGAATATGTTTACTGTTGATATTTTCTATCATAAACTTCATTTTTATGTCTTTATTCATCCCTTCCAACCATTCATCTTTGGCAATAGCTGCATCTTGCAATATACATATTGTTTCTTGTTGAGTTTCTTCACTTTCACTTTCACCTTCCTCTTGAACATTTGTAAGCCTAGATAGGCAGTCTGCAGCATAATTCATTACGCCCGGAATGTATTTAACCACTACATTGAATTCTTGCATTCTATGAACCCATCTCCTTATTCTTGCCGATATCTTATCTAATCCTTTATTCATGAATAGTTCTACAAGTGGTTTGTGATCCATGTGTATCTCAAATTGTGTTCCCCACACACAACTCCTGAATTTGTTCACTGCCCATACAATAGCTAAGGCCTCTTTTTCAATCATTGCATATGTCTTTTCTGCTCCCTTTAACAACTGTGAAGCAAACGCAATTATTTTCTCTTCTCCATCATGCACTTGTAATCATTGTACGTTGTCCTCTTACATAGTTTTTCAGTGCTGGCACAGTTGTCAAGGCATTATTTATGTAATTGAATTCTTTCTCACAATTTTCATTCCACTCATATTTCACATTCATCTTGTTGAGATCTCTTATTACGGCTGTGTGATCAGCAAATTTCCTTACATATTTAGAATAGTATTCAGCCATTCCTAAAAATATTCTCTATTGTTCTTTATTGCTGGGGGTTGCCATAGTATTGATTGCAGACATCAAATCTGGTTTTGGCGCAATCCCCTCTTCTGATATAACATGACCTAGATATTCAATTTGTTTCCTATGTATTTTTGACTTTTCTTTGCTTAATGTCATGCCCATTTTGTGCAATTTCCTCAATGCTTTTTCCAGTCTACTATCATGCTCAGATTGATCATTGGCATATATAAGAATGTCATCCTGAAAGAAGACTATGCCTTCATCACCATCAAAAATGTGATGCATGGTCTTCTGAAACATAGAAGCTGCTGATATAAGACCAAATGGCATTCTCCGAAATTGGTATAAACCCTCCGGGGTTATGAACGCAGTCAGATGCCTTGAGTCCTTATGCAACAACATTTGATGATATGCAGAATTGAGATCTAGGGTCGAAAACACTCTTGCTGACCCCATAGTTGATAGTAACTCTTGAATATTGGGTAGTGGGTGTCTTTGAGGAATGATGCATTTGTTCAGTTCTCTAAGATCAATACACACTCTAACTTTTCCTGAGCTCTTCCTCACTAGAACCAATGGTGATACCCATTCTGCAGCATCAATTCTTTCAATTATGCTTTGTTCCTCCAGTTTCTTCAATTCTTTTTTTTTTAACTTCCTCTCTCATGGCTAGAGGCACATTCCTCAGCTTCTGTGCAACTGGTTTGCAATTTTCTTTGAGTTGTACTCTATGTGAAATGTAACGTGATGAAACCCGGTTACCTGATGACAAACTACTTGTGAACTACCCTACAGCGCAAGCTTAACCTTTAAACCTGCTGTACAATGATGCCCTATAAACCCACCAAGGTCCCATAGTCTAAGGACCTTGGGCCTCCACGGATGAAGGTTCATTACGCTAAGGACCTCGTATCTTTCTCACTAGCAATGTCATCCGGCTCACTAGGGAATGCGGAAAATGAAGGGGTTCTATATTCACCAACCCCTACACTGCCATTCTGATGTCACTATTGTGGCCAAGGACAAGGCGGGGAAGACACCTCCAGGCTCCAACCGCTGCAACGGTTAACACAGCAACCTTGGGCCAAATCCAGTCATGTCACACACTCTGCTCCAGGGACCTGCAGACTCACTGAAACACAGAGCCTTTGGACCTCGCAAGGCAGGAGCGCAAAAAGTTCACATCGCAGGACAAAAAGCTTCTTTACAAACACAATTCAATCCCTGGGGCAGTCCTGCGCCTCCAACCTGCTCGTTACTGCCAGTTGCAGTGGCACGTGGTAACATTACAGCCATGCGCCACTTCCCAAAATGTTGCAGCTTGCACTGGGATTCTCTCCCTGTCCTCTTTCTCAGCTTCAGTTCTTGCCCTGGGTGGTGGGTGGGGTTCATCTTTTGGGGAGCAGGGGGTCTCCCTCTTCCACTCCACAGTCATCAAGCTCCATTACTGCACCCCACCCCCCGCAGCAATCACTTCCATTTCTCGCTCACTGATGCATTTACAGGTACCTGTTTTTCTTCATGTTTCATTTATTGGGTCCGTATCTGAGACCAACTCGTCGCCAGTATTGTATAGTGGGTCAAAAGGTTACACTTGCGCTGTAGGGTACTTCAAAAGTAGTTTATTTGTCATCAGGTAATCAGGTTTCATCAGGTTACATCAAAGAGCTAGGAAGATCATTGGAGAGCGCACTGACTTCCACCACCCAGGCTATATCTTCATCAACTGCCTGGATCAGAACTTCACACACACAACATTCTTCTCAGACACAGAGGGTTCCACGCTGACATTCCACACTAACATCACCACCAACCCTAGGCATGCATACAGGGACCAGGACCAGACATAACACCTTCACCATCCCTTTCTTTAATTGGGTCAAACTAATACCCTGGCACCTGATACTGTAGCTCAGAGCTGTCACAGGCCAACGTTTGCCCAGTGGCCCACTGGTGATTTGCAGCGCCCAGTGGACTGTTCATCATCTGTGTTTATATGTGCTCTCGGCGGCCCAATGTCTAAAGTGTGAAAGGGACTTTGGCCTCAGATCTTGGAGGATAGTGGCCTACACCCCCTGAGGAGTATCTCTGTCCCATTGATTGCTGCAATATCAGAAGTAGATGCTAACAGAGTTGCCTTCCACCCCATACTTAATGTTCCAACAAAGGCCATGATCGTTTTACATACGTACTTTAATCTACCGCCCATTAAGACATCAAGAACAGAATTATTCGCAGCACATATTGACTTTGGCTTTTCTATGATTGTACAATGTCCTGAGGAATGGTGCAATTTTGTTTTGTTTGTTTGTTTGTTTTTTTCATTTGTAATGCGCGCCAGACCCAAGGGTATCAGGGCGCAGAAGCAACAAGGATATTTTTAACTTAGTTACATTGCTGTACAATCATTTACAAGTATATACATGGGTAGTATAGGTACAAGTACGAGGCAGAAACAATAAAGGCAATTTACACAATGTTCATAGTGAAGGCGTGAGAGGGTAAGGTTAGCGGTTGTTTTCCTTTATCCAATGAATGTAATTGCGCCTGAAGTGAGTGCAGGTTTGGGCTGTCCTCAAGATAGCTGTCAGGGAGTTCCAATGTTGGGCCGCTTTCACCTGGAAGCTATTACCTCCAGTTTTGGAATGTTTAGATCTGGGCACTGTGAGAGGTTGGAGTTTGCTGTTCTAGTGGATCGGTTAGGGGTGTATCTCTTGAATCTGTCTATGCGGTAGCGAGGGGCTGCATTATTGAGGCATTTGCGAGTTAGTGAAGCTACCTTCAGCAGGATTTTGTCGGTTGTGGTGAGCCAGTTATTAGCTCTTCTAATGTTGGAGATATGTTCTTTTTTGGAGATGCTCAGTGCTGCTCTAAGAGCATTATTTTGCAAAATCTGGATTGTGTTAGTGACATATTTGTTGGCTCCTACAAATAGGGCATTACAATAATCCAGTTTTGACAAGATTAGGGCTCTGGCTAGGGTAGTGCAACTATGGGTCGAGAGGAAGGGTTTAGCTGCTCTCATCAATTTACAGGTGTAGGCTGTGGAGGAGGCCATGGAGCTGACCTGTTTACGGAAGGAAAGGGTGGCATCAAGGTAGATCCTAGCGTTTTAACTTCTTTGGCTACATTAATAGAGTTTTTTTTAAAAACTCTATTTTAAACTGGCATTATAAAAAAAAAACAGTATCACCTTCAGCATTGGGTATTCGTAACATGAATAAGTCAAATCAGGTTTGCATAGACTTCATTGCAGTATTTAAGTATTATAGGAGAGAAGGCGGGGGGAGAAAGGGATAGGCGCTTCAGATTCATTTCTAGCCAGTTCATTCATCGGTTGCATCTTCTGTGCTTCGTAGGTATTCCCTGAGGGGGGCCCAAATGTCTTTCGGTCTGGACGTGGATTGAATGCCTCGGATATATGATTCTTTGCTGTCTTGAACATTTATGAGGTCTCTGAGACAGTTTCCGTGCATGGGAGGGGTCTTGGATTTCCACTTCCTGAGGATATTTCGTTTGGTCACTACTCCTATTGCGAATAGTCTGCGGGTCTTTGTGGACGCCTTCCCAATGTCTCTGAATAAGTATTTCAGTGGCGTTGCTGGGATATGCATGTTCAATATTTCACTCATAGTTTCTGCTATCTCCTCCCAGAATCGTCTGATTGGAGGTCACACCCGGTGCATGTGGATCGCATTAGCAGCAACTGCGCCACAATTGGGGCATATGGCTTGTTAAGCGGGGTCGAATTTGGCAACCTTGTGTGGAGTGATATGTTGGTGGTTTAGGATTTTTAGTTTTATCAGCCTAGAGTTAGCACAGAGTGAGATGGATTTGGTGTATCTGCAGTAGTTTACCCACTGCTGTTCGCTGATTGTCATGTTAAGGTCTCTTCCCCACTTGCTTTTCATCCCATTTTTGGATGGAGTATTGTGTTGTATTACTCTGTACAATGTGGAGACGTTGCTGGTGAACCCTTCTTGTGTTAGGATGTCTGATAGGAATTTATGTATTGGGAGTGCGTTCGGGAAGGATGGCCATTTTTTCATACAGGCTGCTTTGATACGTTGATACTGTAGGATTGTGAATAGGCCGGGGCCCATTCTGTTTTGGATTGCAGCAGCAGTAAGGAATCGTCCCTCAGGAAAAAGATCTCCTATTTTGGCCTCTTTACTCGGGTCCCACCTTCTTTGTATGGTACTGTCCATAGTGGGTTCAATTGCAGGGTAGTGCCATAGTGGTAGGTGTGTCCAATATGGAGTGTCACATCCTACTCTCTTAAGTATCCATGACCATGCTCGCACTGTTGAAGATAGTGGATCTGCCAGCACTTTCTCCTCTGCGATCCTGGTGAATATCATGCTCCGCAGGTTGAGGGGAGATGCCGCAAACTCTTCTGCGTGTACATGTGCAAACTGTTCTGCGGTGTCATTCCAGTATTTGGCAAAGTATGCCTGTGCGGAGTAATAATATAAGAGAAAGTCAGGGGCCGCCAGCCCTCCAGCGTCGTAGCTCTCTGATAGCTTTGGCCAACTTAGTCAGGGGTACCTCCATCCCAGACGAAACTGGACACCTTCTTTTGTAGTGTATCAAAAAATGTAGCTCCTGGCCGTATTGGGATTCCACTGAACAAGTATAGTAGCTTCGGTACAATCACCATTTTGAGCAAGGAGATACGACCGTACAGGGACAGTGGCAGCTTTACCCATGCGTTGAGCTTGTATTCCAGCTGTGTCAGGAATGGCGCATAGTTGTTAGTGTACAGGGTATGCTTATCTGTTGCCATTATAATGCCCCAATATTGTGCGCTGTGGGAGACCTCCGGAAGCCCTCCATGGGTGCGGATCTGTTTGTTGAGCTGGACAAAGGTATTATTTCCGATTTGGCCTGGTTTATCTTGTATCCTGAGTATTTAGTGAAGACTTGGCTGGTGGAAGATTAGTGTCAGGATTTCTGAGGTACAGCATGGTGTCGTTGGCATAGAGGGTAATAAACTGGGGTGTCCCCATAATCTGAATCCCTCTCCAGGAGTTTCTGTGACATAGGTATGCCGCCATTCCTTCAATTGTTAATGCAAAAATTAGAGGGGAGAGGGGACATCCTTGTCTGGTGCCCCCTTATAGCTGGAAGCTAGATGACATCGTCTTATTGGTCCTTACTCTGGCAGTGGGCTTGCAATACAGCAACTTTATAGAGCTGAGAAATTCTAAGCCGAACCCCATTTTTTGTTATATGGCGTGCATGAACTTCCACGTAATAGAGTCAAACGCTTTCTCCGCGTCTAGCGTAACCGCCACTGTCTTTGCTCGAGGGTCCATCTGGGAGGCTATGGCGAAGAATCTCCGCAGGTTTAGAGCTGTGGATCGGCCAAGTATTGGTCCAGGTGTGCTAATTTGGACATATATGGGTTCAGTTTATTAGCTATGGCTTTGGCATAGAATTTGGTGTCCACATTAATTAGGGATAATGGTCTATATGAGGAGGGATACTGCGGGGGTTTATGAGATTTCAATAGGACCGTGATGATGGCTTCTCTCATTGACGCCAGCAGGGTACCCCTATCCATGGATTCCTCCCACACCCCCCAACAGTATTGGGGAGAGTTCCTCTGTGAGGGCCTTGTAGAGGTCTGCAGGCATGCCGTCCAACCTGGGTGCTCTACCTGCCCTAAAATCATTGATTGCTTGTTTTACTTCTTCCAGACTCAGGGGGAGGTCAATGTTGGCTCGTTCGTCTGGGTCTAGGGTAGGAAGAGGGAAGGAGTCGAGGTATTTTTGCACCTCTTCCGTCGAGACTTGGTCCGAGTTTGTGTATAGTTCCATGTAGAACCTTTGGAATTCCCTGTTCACCCTCAGATGGTCCACATGTGTGACACCCTCCTTGTCCGTTATGCTGGTGATCTGTCGGTGTCCGTATTCAGTTTTTGTTAAGTTGGCTAGCATCCTTCCAGACTTATTTCCTTCACCATATCTTCTGGCCTTGGGAGGTTGTATCATATACCAGACCTCTCGTTCTGCAAGGGTGGCAAATTCAGCCAGGGTGTCGTGTAACGGGGCTAAGGTTCTTGGGCCTGGCGATTCTATGTATGCTGTCTCGGTTTCCTTAATGCATTTCTTGGTGCGGGACAGCTGTTGTCGAATTTCTTTCAGTGTGCCGTGGACTTTGGAGATCAGGTGTCCCCTCAGCCATACTTTGAAGGCCTCCCAGACCGTGGAGGGTGAACTGACTGATTCACGATTGCGTTCAAAGAAGTCTGTCATGTCGACCCGTAGTTGTTTTATTAACATGTCATCTGGCAGGAGATCTGGGGGCATTCTGCAAGTGCAGTGGGACTGTGTGGGTGTTCCTATATGTATCTCCAGGACGATCGAGGAGTGGTCTGACAATGTCCGGGGGAGTATTGTGCATTCACTTTGTCCAGGATGCAGTCCGTGGAACAGAGCCAATAATCGATAGGGGAGCTCGACCCGTGTACATGTGAATGGAATGTGTAGTCCCTAGTTAGGGGATGCAATTCTCTCCATACGTCTGAGGGTAGCAGCATGGTCATGTCCTGTTTGATGGTTAGTGCTGCCTTTGAGTCCGCACACTGGGCTGTGAAGGTCCTGTCTTGTGCAGGGTTGAGAATGGTGTTGAGATTGCCTCCCCATATCACCCTCGCTTCATCTGTTGGCATTATCAATGTAAATATTTGCTGGTAAAATTCCAGAGTGTCTATATTGGGCCCATAAGTGTTAATGATAATTACATCTTGACCTTGCAACGTTCCCCATATTATTATGCATCGACCATCAGGGTCTGCTTTCAACTTAGAGACCAGGAATCCAAGTCTATGATGGATCATTGTCATCACCCCCCTTGACTGCGATGAGTAGTCCGTGGCAATAATTTGCGAGCCCCAAGCGCGGCCAAACGAATCAGTTATCCGCTTAGTGGCACGCGTTTCCTGTATCACTAGGATATCAATTCTATGCATATTGGCATAGGCCAGCACCTTTCTGGCTTTCATTGAATTGACAAAATCCCTTACATTGCAAGAGAGGAGTCTGGTGCTTTTAGTTATTTTTTGTGATGCCATAAAGTGTGTTCATTATGAGGAGACCTGTGCCTTTGATGGTGTATTGTTTTCTTTCCCAATGCGGTAATGCCAGATTTATCGCAGTATAACCACAATTAACTTTAAAAAAACAAAAACCCTCCCAACTTGCCTCATCGATATCAGACTTGAGGACAAACACACGGATCCAGGTGGATCCAGTTTAATGAAGGCAGATCATCTTTATCCCTTCCCACCCTCCACCCTCACCATCCCCCAATCGGGTGGTGTATGCCAATAAACTAGCTGCAACTTTTCAAAATGGGGCGGGATGGCCATCACCCTCTCCGAAGTAGTAGCTTCATTAGACAATTGAGAATGGTGTTCTGTTATTGCGTATCCAACTTGATGTGTGAGTAATTGTGCTTTCACTGGGATTGATTGTATGGGCCACAGAGCTCAGGTCTCGTTAGGTACCGCCGGGATATGTTGTTCTATGTAAGTCAAAGCCTCCTCAGGAGTTTCGAAGAATTGCGTTCTACCCGCATGTTGAATGCGCATTCTGGAGGGGAACAACATTGCATATACTATCTTTTTTCCCCGCAGTTTCTTCTTCACATGATCAAAAGACCGGCGTGCGGCCTGGACCCCCGTTGAGAAATCAGGGTATATATGAATATGGTTAGAGTCATAGGACAGAGGCCCCTGCTCACGCACCAGACGAAGGATATGATTACGACCTCGATAGTTGAGCAGCCTTGCAATGATTGTTCGAGGTGGGGCCCCATACTTAGGCGGGGGGGGGAAGTGCCCTGTGTGCTCTCTCGACCAGAAATTGCTTCGAGAACTGTGCTTCTGGGAACAGAGATCAAAGTAGTTCTTCAAGGAATTGTTCCATGGGAGCGTCGGTTACGCCCTTATATTGTTCCATCTCGAACGGGATTCAAGGTCCTCACATTTATTCTGGAGTAATTTAACATCCTTCTGGATCTTTTCTATGCCTGCGTTCTTTGAAACAGCTGTGTCCTCCAGGGTGGACACACTATTATCAGCCTCTGAGACCCTGGAATTAACCTTCCTAATAATCGCCCGAACGGAAGTTATATTGTCCCCAATATCATCCAGCTTCGTGTTGATTGCCGCAAACCCTCTCTCCATGGCCGCTTTGTAGGGGGTCATACACTGTTCGTAGGGCTCTGTTGTAGGGGCCCTGGAAGGCAAAGTTGCATCAGCATTGTGGTCTAGCGTAGCGGCATTAGCGAATGCGTCCATAGGCCCCTTTTTCTTGTCTTTGTTTTTTTACACCTCCCACCATGGTAGCGTACTGAAAAGGAACTGTGCCGTGTTGCTGCGGGGCTGTAGAATGTGACAGGGGACTCTGTCCGACAGCAGGCTTTGTCTCCAGAATGGATGCGAGATAGAGGATATTGATGAGGGCTCAGTCCGCCCTACCCTGTGGCCGCAGTATCCAGCAGAAGTACCCACTGTGGGCTAAATGTTAATGCAGTGTTCCAGGCGGCCCACAGTATCTCTCCCTCACGACTCAAGGAGTGTGCCGGGTGTGTAGACCGTAGTAACTTAGGGAATTGAGTACTGCCCACAGGGGGAAAGTTATTGCGTGTCACCAGCCAGGGGATTCCTTATTAATGTACTGTAGGCTGCTGCCCTGCACCCCGAGCCAAGCACCTCCGGCGCCTTGGATGCCACCACCGCCTGCGTGGCCACGGGAGGTTATCTTATCATTGCTGGATGTTTAGATGAGCATGGGAGGCCGGAGACTGTTGGTACTGAACTGTGGAAGGAGCGGATAAGAAAGGGGGGGTGGCGAGGCTGAAACCCCTGGTGGACGGCTAGTATCCCCTCCTCCCTACGTACCTCATAGAAGTCGGGGGGCTGGGCAACTGGGCCCATTGGATTGCTACCGGGGAGCGGGGTAGCCCAGGTGCATCCGCTGCGCTCTTCTTGCCCACCCTTCCACCCAGATCGGTCCTCCGCCACTCCGTCACCAGGAGCCTGCACCCTTCTGGAGTTGAGGTGTCGGGCCGCTCGTCCCTCCTGGGCAGCCCAAATCTAGGAGAGCTGGTGCGCGCAAGCAGCGGGGGGGGGGCAGCTACCACGATCTCGCCCCCCGCCACGAACAGCATGAGCAGGGAGCCGGGTCCCGGTGAGTACAGCCGCTTGGCTCCCGTCCGCCGTAGGATCGATTGTGCACTCCCGACCGCCCAGCACAGAGACGCTGCCTTCGGGCTGATTTGGGCATGAAGAAGCCGGCCGTTTGTCAGGGCTTCGACGAGTCGGACGCTGTTCCCCTGGAGCGGTGCTCTGTTTTTGCCTGAGGACCACCTATGTGTATCCCTGGAAGATTCAGCCGTGCATCCTTGTTCGTATTTGAAGTGTCAGTTACACCATTTCGCAGGATTTACGTGTACAGGATATTTCAGCTACGGAGCTCTCGGGTCAGGTGGCCATCTTCTCCGGCGCACAACAGCGCCGACGGCTACATTAATAGAGTTACAGTCTATAATGAGCTTGCGTTTTTGAGGTCAAGTTTGTTTAGGTTGAGGGTGGTGCCAAGGATGATGAGCTCTGTCTTGTCATCATTCAGGCATAGACTATGAGAAGCCACCCATGCTTCGATGATGAGGTACACTTTGTTCACCAAGGCCAAATCCTTGTCATAATCTCCCGTCAGCGAGATGAGGATCTGGGTATCATCGGCATAGTTAGTGTAGGTGATACCAAGACCATCGAGATCATCGAACAGAGGCTTTGTGAACACATTGTACAGAGTGGGGGAGACGCATGAGCCCTGGGGGATCCCACAGGTGATGGTATGGGGTCAGCGGAAGCTGAAGTTGAGAAGACACGCATAGACCCGTTGTTGAGGAAGGATTGAATCCAGCCGATTGCCTCTTGTGAAAAGTGGGCTGCCGAGTCTAGGTGGTTACAGTGTAATTTGTTGTCTACTGAGTCGAAAGTCACTGACAGGTCAAGTAGAAGTAGTAGAGCCGCTTCCCCATTGTCTCTGAGAGTGTCAATTTGTGCCTTGAGGTCAATGAGATCTTTCTCAGTCCCATGTTGTAGTCTAAAGCCCGACTGACGGATTCCCAGGATGTGGTTTTTATCTAAATATTGTTGTATTTGAAGATAGGCTGTCTTATCTAGTATTTTAAGCTGGAAGGGGACAGTGGCGATGGGTCTGTAGTTCGTGGGAATTGAGGGGTCTAAGGAAGGTTTTTTGAGTAGAGGGAGAACCCATGACTCTTTGAGGTTACTGGGGATAGTGCCTGAGGAGAAGGAGGAGTTGATGAGCTTAGTAATGAAGGGTGAGAGGTCTCTGGCAGCATCTATGATGATTTGTGAGGGGCAGGGGTCACCCTGGCAGTTCGAAGGTTTAAGGGTGAGAATGATTTTTTCAACCTCTAATGTAGATACTTTGGAGAAGCTGAAGCGGAGGGGTGGTTTCGGAGTAGGTCTTTGGGAGGGAGGTGTGGTGTTGGCTACACGGTTGGTGCAGAGGAGAGATTCTTTCTTGTTATTGATTTTGACTTGTAGGCCTGCAACTTTATTGGAGAGGGCATTTTGGATGCTGGTCCACCATTGTTTGTCTTTCACACATGTGTCTGGGACTGGGATGGGTGTTTCCAGCTCTTTGAGGATAGTAAACAATTTTTTTATGCTGGAGTTTGCTTGCAATATTCTCAAATTGTAGGACTCTTGCTTGGCCATTATGATTTATTTTTTGTAGAGGGCGGTTATTTTGTTAAGGTTCGTCTTATTGTTATCTGAGGGTGATTGTCTCCATGCCTGTTCACTTTTGCATTTTTCGAGTCTGAGAGATTTCAGGTAGGGGGAGAACCAAGTGTTCAGATGTCTTTTAGGTTTGCTTTTTCTAAGTTTCAGCAGAGAAATTGAATCTAGGGCTGACCTCATGATTTTGTTATTTTCATCTACGAGGGTGTGGGGATTGGATGATTCTGTGAGTGAGTTCAAAGTCGGGAGAATAAGGGGGATGAGTTTTTCAGCTGTAATGTTTTTCTTATTTCTCGTGGGGATGGCCGGGCCTAGTGAGTTGTTGGGGGTGGTTGGGGTTGAGGCCTCAAGGGAGAAGGTAAGGAGATGATGGTCGGACCAAGGCTGGGGGGAGATGGCAGTGATGGCGGCCAAACAGTTATAGTCCGCCACCCAGTGAAGGTTCATCCCCTTATTGTGGGTGGGGAGGGTCACTCTTTGGACAAATCCTAACTCAGATAAGGTGTTGGGAATGAGTGTGGCCTGAGGGTCTTTGGGGTTTTTAAAGCATAGGTTGAAATCGCCTATGAGGAGGCTTTGGGCTGTGTTTTTTAAGTTGTCAGTGAGGATAGTTGTTAGCTCCTCCTCAAAAGAACCTAGAGGGCCAGGGGGTCAGTAGAGTAGGTGGATGGTGAGGGTTTGGGAGTTGGCAGTGGCAGTTTAGCTTTTAGCGATTTGCAGGAGTTGGAGTTGTGCGAAGGGGCAAGTCTCATGTTAAGGTGGGTTTTGGAAATTATGGCGAGGCCTCCGCCTCTAGATTTAGTTCTGTCAGTCTGAGGATGGTGTAATCTTCTGGGATGGCTAACATGAGGGCTGGTCCTGTGGCTGCATGGAGCCAGGACTTAGTGACGGCTAAAAGTCCAGTTTTTCTAGTAGTATAAGGTCTGCTATGTCAGTAGCATGGGCTACTATGGAGCGTGCGTTTATTAGGGAGCCTCTAATGGGTGGGGGGCGATGGTCTTAGTGGGAGTTAGCGAAGAGGCTAGATTGTCGGGATTGTGCTTGCCGTGGGTGTTAACTGGGTTGTGTGTCTGACTGTTGGGAAGATAGTGGGTATGCTTATGTGCTCAGGTATAGTCCAGTTGCTGGGTTTAGTGTAGGGGGAGTTCCTGGCTCGGGATTTGAATATTTTGGGTAACCTGGCAGGTAGTCTGAGGATTCTGGCAGTGTGACTACAAGGGAGGGACATGGTGGATAATGTTGTTGAGTGGGTAAGTGTGGGTTGATGGGTGTAGCACATAGTGTTGGACGGTGGGATATCTGCAGAGGCAGAGGTGAGGGTTGGGCTGGAGTGGCTGGTTGAGTAGAATAGGTGGAGAATTACTCTCAGTAGCGCTGAACAAATACCTGGTTTATACATTATGCATATAGTTGCTAATTCCTGGTGGTCGGTAGGAGGAAATATTTCATATTGTAGGTAATTTTCCTTCCATGTGGCAACCCCCAAACTTTTTGCTGTTGTTTTACACCCTGATCTAGACTTGGCCAGAGAAGCGCATCCTTCCGCCGCACTGCTCTGGGCTTTCGCTCCATTCTTACAGGGAAACTGACATGCCCTTAAGACAGTAAGTACCAGGAAACGTTGTTTTCCGTAGTTCTTTACTCATGTTGCAGCTTTCGCGCAACATGGCACAAGAGTGCACCGTAACTTACATTACCGCGCTCTTGGGTCTCTAGTCATTCTACAGGCCCTAGTAACTGTCGATGGATTTATAACGAACTGTGCAAGTATGTCACGGACGGGACTGGTGGCAGCGATCATTTCTTTGTGTTTTGAACTCCCTTTTGCCCTGTTAACCGCGCTTCTCGCATTTGGCCAAAATGGGCTTCCAAACTGGCCATGCCACGAGGTTCTTTGTCCTGTCCGCTGACCGTCTTGCCCCTTCACCTTCCCCCAGGTCGAGTCGACCCCGGGGCCATCCTTATTTGGGCATGTACTTTCCCGCGAAACACAAATGCTTTCGCGGGCTTCTACAGGCCTGTTGTGAGCCTCCAGGATGTGGGCTGGGATGTCTGGTCCCAATACACATCCTGGGTGCCAGACAGTCTAGTGTGTCTTGAATGCTTGGGTCCACCGTGGTCCGTGATAGGTCCACGTATGGTGTGAGTGTTTTGTGAGCAGATCTCCCATTGGGTCCTCTCCGTTTTGGCGAGAAGGGAACTCTGGATAAGAGGAGGCTGGAAACACCACTACCATGTCGATCTTCTGAGTTCTCACGAACGACGGATACAGGAGCCAAGTATCCTGCAACTAAGAGGCTGAACCGAGGAATCGCTGTTGTCCCACTGAAGGACTGCTTCTCTGCACTGCTATCGCCCTGTGAGACCATTCTGCCTCTGATCGAACGAGAAGGCCTGTACTGGTACTTCGACCCTTTGGAATAGTGGGAACAACTATTCTCGGCATCTTCATCATCTCCTGCACGTAAACCTTCGGAAGCGTCTCTGGGCCATCCAGTGGACTGACCAGCCTACCCAGGAGCCTTGCTCTGTCACCACCGTCAGGTTGCTGCTGTATTCCTTGAA
Organism: Ambystoma mexicanum; assembly: GCF_040938575.1. Classification (NCBI taxonomy): domain Eukaryota; kingdom Metazoa; phylum Chordata; class Amphibia; order Caudata; family Ambystomatidae; genus Ambystoma; species Ambystoma mexicanum. The sequence goes on along the minus strand of NC_090936.1, from coordinate 161,770,855 downwards.
ACTCTCACACGATTCGTACACTTTGCATTCCCAGGTCTGAAGTGAGAAGTGTACATTGGGCTGAAATACACACAGCCACTTCGTTGCCCTGCTGTGGTAACAATCTGTGTGGGTTCACTGCGTTTGGGACATCCTCAACTCTAACTTCTGCTGCCGCAGAATCTACACGACGCTGAGACGTCCCCTGCTCGTATCTGAACCTGCCAGCACTGAAACTGACGCGGAGAAGTCTGGGTCTGCCTGCATCGGGGACCGGTGAGTAGCAACGCTAGGAACCGGTCGACCTCCTGCAGTAGCCTGTAGCTTTTCCTTGCTATGTTAAACAGCATGCCTTTTTTGCACTCGCGCTCTGCTTCTGCCCGCAAGTGGAGGCCGCGCTTGAGTAGCGGAGATCTGTTCGCCCTACTTTGTTCACTGATCTGAACTGCCTTATTTCCTTGAAGAGACTCCCCTTGGCCCATTGGCACCAGCGTGTGCAGGTACTTTTGAGCACAAGGCTCCACTCTTCGTAGGGCTCGGACTTCCTTCTAGTTAGGTGGCCTCTGAAGGTGAACTGGGTCTAACGATTACTTGCACTGCCTGTTTTCCTCCCCATCTAGGTGGTCTGCATATTTCGTGCTTCTAACTCTTTAGACCCTTCGGTAATTGTATATATATTGTATCTGATTGTGATGTGTTGGTTTACTTGAGTTTTACCGTGATTCTTTACTATGGTCAATGTTATAAAGGCCTTGTAATAAATGTGTCTATATTTTAAATATAACACCTGCTTGGAGTAATTTGTAAGCGTCCTTGCTTTGAGTGCTCATTGCGGGCTTTCAGTCACCCTCACCCCTCTTGAGACCTAGTCTTGACTGCAGCCATCGATACCCTGATTGGTCTGGCTTGTCCAGAGGTTACCCTGTTCCAAGAAACTAGGCTGGCCTTCTGAACCTCTGCCCCTCCAGGACAGGGTTCAGAAATCCATCTTAACAGTTGGTAGGAGGGAGGGCCGTGTAGAATCAGTGTCCTATTGTTCCACAAAGTTACATAGGCAAGAACAGGTAATTCGGGCTTCACTATCTAATGCAGACAGGCAAATATAGCTCTGCAGTAAGTTTAAGCAACAAGGTAGTTCAGTTATAGCATTTCAAAAGCAACAGCAATCAGGCAATTAAATTCTAGCGCATAGAAATATCAGCAAACAAAGGCATTTCAATACTAGGGCATTGGAGCATTGTCAAATAACGTATTTATAATGCTTAAATGCAACAGTAGTCAAGGAAATTAAATTCTAGTGCTTCAGAGCATCAGCAAGCGTAGGCAATTCAATACTAGCGCAATTATCAAGTAGCCAAGTCAAATTATAGCGCTTCAGTTCATCATCCAACAAACAGTTCAGTTCAGCGCAGGGGCCAATCAGTGTAGTTGAGTACACATAGATGCGGTACACATAGATTTTCATTGCAGGCATTATTTGCTATGCCAATAATGGCTCTGTGATACAGTGTTTGTAATGTAGCACTCTCTCTATTGACAAAATCTCTCTACAACGTGACTCAGGATTTCCCTCATCTTTCCCGTTCACAAAGACAGGATTTATTGCTTATCACAGAACATATTAATTTGTGGATTAATCACATTCAATTGAATGTCAATGGCAACTGTCTGTCATTGAATGCCTATCAACTGGTCAGACTCATGTTATTTGGAATTCATCATTCCTACTATTTTCATGTCGCACCTCTCCATCAATTATAATTGGTCCATCTCTGTTCCGGATAGGTTATATCCACTTTTCAGGGGCCTTACAATCCCTTGGGTTGGCACTGAAGGACACTGTTATCTCTCCTGTTTGAGAAAGTGTCTAATAACATGACAGATGCCTTAGCTGCTCTTACAGCTTATTGTTTTTTTGTAAAGCTCTAACCACGATAGATGTGTAATTTCATAGTGTTCCAAGCCCAGAACAGAAAAAAAAGGGAGTGGAAATTTGTTTTAGCTAATGTGGGCAGGGGTTTGTGCCCTTATACTTTCTGAATGCTGCACATACATATCTGACAACTTTAGTCACATTATCGACCTATCTCACACATTATGACTTCTTCTTCTTCTGCTTCATGAATTAAGGTCAAGGAATGATTGGTACTTGTGGAAATGGGTGTAAACCAGTGTAGGGTCTCTGGGTACTTCAATATTACATGGAACATGGATATGTAGGATCATTATTATGTCTACGATTGATTTCATTGCACTGCTGTCATGTTGCTTGTCCACCTACTTCAAATATAAGGTCATATTTTTTCTCCTAAACAAGATATAATGGCCAGGAATGTCTATGATACTATTGATGTCATTGCTGATGATTATTTGATGAAATATGGAGACTCATGACCTCCAAGGAGTAGGCATTAGCACCGCCTTTGCGCTATTCATTGAAGGGTGGATTGCTGTGCCCCATTTACTGAGACACGATGCAGCTTTGATTTGTTTACTACATTTGAAACTGAGAAGGGGACTGCATCTGGTATCGATTATTTTTTATCTTTTGATCTGATACAGTGTACAACAACTTGTGTAGGGTCCCAAGTCAACAGTCACTCTTATCAGTTTCTGTCTGTAGATTGCTTGCAATATATCTGTGGCATTAACTGTTTGTGAACATTATGTTTCAAATTATTGTGGAGACTCCCTGCCTTCTGGAATGCACAGAATCAATGCTCCAACACATTATATATTTGTGTGCTCCCTGGAAGTGATTGTGTTTCTTGGCAATTTCATGTCACATTGTGTTTTCTGCAAAGCTGTCTTGTGTGTTTCAATAAATCCTCCTCCTGTCCTACTCCAAATTTGAAGTCATTGTTTTTTTCACAACACAACTGTAGAATATTGTGGCTTCTGGTGAAGTGTTTGTGTTTCAACCACATGGATCGCACATTTATAGTCATTGATTTGCATATAATATATGCTGTCATAAAGCAGATGCAGGGCTGGATGGATGATTAACCATTACATTTCCTTGAATGTGGGAGCGAAGTTGACAAATTGCTTCAAGTTTTCATGGTTGATATTTTTCAGGGGATCCAGGATCCAGGGTGGGTGTATGATGGGGTGATGAGGAGGGAGTTCCCCTGTCCATGTAGGAGAGGATTGGGGCTTGGATACCGGTTCTGAAGTCGGAGGTGTTTAAGAAGCGCTTGATTATACAGAGAAGGGAAAGCTGAAGTACACTATTTGTTTTTTTTCTGGCAATATCTTCCTTAAGGAGAGATGGCAGTCAATGGTAAAAAAAAAGAAGAGATTGCGTATGTGGAATATGAATGAAGAGTCTTCTATGGTCAGCTTGTGATGCACTTGAGCATGCTTGGTGGAGCTCCCGATGAAGATGAACTCTGTCTTGGTGGTGTTCTTGTTCATGTAGGGGCTTCACATCCATGATTTGTCAGGGAGCGATAGTGCTACATTCAATGGCTTTTGCTGAAGCAATTGACTCTAGGCAGAGTTGTTTGGGGGGAGCTATAGTATCCAGAGCCCTTTCATATGTGCAGGTACTTTTCTATGCTATCTGTACCATCTTTCATCTTCTTAATGTGTGTTGTCAGCAAGCATTATTATGTAGCTTTGTAATGCCTCATCTAGATCCCATTTAAATCAGCTACTTAATAGAGGTCTATTAGCACCTGGGGTATTCCGTGAGTAACTTTCTACAACAGGTTGATACTGCTCTAATAACCTGTTTGTACATATATTGTCACAAAATACACTGAGTGAGGGACATGCCCCAAGCCAGTGTCAGGTTATCTCAAGTAATTAATTCATTTTACAGGGGATAACTTGTTTCAGGCAAGGCAAGTATAGGAGATTATGCCTAGTGAGATGGTGTCAATAAATATACAAAAACAGCAGCTTGCTTCAGCAGGATCTCCTTTCTACATCTTCCGTGTTCAAGCCTCACTTCCTTGATTATGGAGGAGAGAATTCCAGAGGGGGCATCAAAAAGGAAACCTATCCTGCTTCTCCTGTTATAATTTGTCTGTGCAAGTCAAAACAAAGAAGAGAGTCAATTAAAATGTTCCAGAAGCTGGGCATGCGCTCGTGTCTTTGGATTGCAGTTTTCATGGAGTTCCTAGACCTTTGCCAGTAGAGTGTGCTAATCATACCCTCAGTGCCCAACATGACCCAGGCTGGAACAAGCTTGACAAACTTGTCAGGAGGTTGAGGAAGAGGTGGTATCTCTTTGGCTCTGGTTCGGTTTTCACATGTCTCAGCTCAGAGAGTTCATTATCCACTGACCAGCTCTTTGTTCTATGGCCCTGCTCCCCACGTTACTGGTTTGTTCCCTGAACACTGGTGAGATTGCACCATCTTGTAAAACCTCCCAACAGCTCTACATTCTGTCCTTGGAAAAACCCAGTCTACTGCTAATGTTCTCTCTCAGGGGGTACTTGTCTTCATACTTCCTCTTCCTCTCCTATTATAGCTTTATTTCTCCATTTATCTCTCCTCTCAACCACTTATGGTAAGACATCTTTCCCCATTCTACCTTTTGTCCATTGGCCTCCTGATAATTCCCTCCTCCAACTTCCCCAAACTCTTGGACTCTAGATGGTATCAACTCTCCTCCAACCTCCCCATAACCTTTCTCCTTCTGGTGGCAATTCCCCTCTCCTTGATGTAAACTTGCATTTCTCAACTCCTTTATTTACTTCCTCCAACCTCCAATTCTCTCCCACAGATGGCACCCCCCTTCATCCATCCTCCTCATTACCTATTTCTCTGCTAATACGTCTCTTCCATTCTCAAACAACACTTATCACCCTAATGACAACTCCCTCCTCAAACCTCTTCCAGAATTACCCTCCAACTGTTTCTTCCTAATCTCCTCTCAGTAGTCCTCTCTCACCAATCTCCACCAAACCCTGTCTTCCAACTCCTACTCAAACTCTCCACACTGCCATATGATCTGGTTATATTATGTATTAGGGTCTCTCCTCCCCTTGGGTGTTACTTAAAGGTATTAGGGCATGCAGCACTGTAATTGGGCCATGCGGTGGGGGTCATGTGGCTTGGAAAGGGACTGGGCCAAGTATACAACAAGGCCTGCCACCATCCGGGGTTCCAGAAAGGCTGTGGTCCAGTGCTGAGTCTCCCTTCATCTCCTTGGGACTCCTGCTGTCATTGCCTGCTTTAGTCTTGGCTCCTCTACTGTCCCAGCAGTACCCAGTTACATTTAAATGTGCTTCATTTAGCAGAATTTGCATCCTTGTGATGATGGGGGAATGGGGTTGGTTTGATTTTTTTGTGCGTTCTGCACAAATCACTTCATTGTTCAAGTGCAACTTTGTAACCGTGGGGCAGCGGCGGGCTGCTCGAGCATAAATGACATTGTGAAATAGCTACTTGGGTATCAGAGCCAAAGAAATGCATGTATTTCTTTTCTCATATAGGACTTTAAAAAGTCATTGGGCCTCATTACAACTCAGGCGTTAAGGGTTAACGCCGTCGTTAACCCTTAACGCCTGATTCCGATTTTAACGGCTGCTTTTAGCAGCCGTTAAAATCCAGGGCGCTAAACCGCCTTGGTGCTAATTACGCCACCGTAATTCACGGTGGCGTAATTAGCGCCTTCCCCACTCCCATTATGCCCTATGGGGCAAAAATGGGAATGGGGAAGGGTAAAATGGGAAATGGGGATTTACCGCCCCACTCACCTTGGAATGGGGCGGTAAATCCGCCATCCACCATGGTGTAAACGTAGTTTATAGTCCTATATGAGTAAACGTAGTTTACACCATGGTGGTAAAGTTGGCGTACTTACCGCCTGGGTCGTAATGACCCCATTGTAATTTCCTGAACAGAAGAGGCCTAATTTCCTACGTTAGACGTTTGGGTCTTGCTAGAGAATTTAAACAGCTTTCTAAGTGTATTCGCCCCATGGGAAGGAGTCTGTCTCTCTAGGCGTTTTGGGTACCTATTCTACCTGTGGTTGTCACAGGTAAGGACAGGAGTGGTGGGGCTGTGAATACTTCCTTGTGGCCCTAGATATTACAATAGGTGAAGTGCTAACACCCTCATGACTACTATCTTGCTGGTCATGCATATCAGTAGGAGTGGTATGGAGTGTTGTGGGAATTGCTTAGTGACTACCACTTCGGGGATCCTGTATATCAGCATAAGTGGTGGGGTAGTGAATGCCCTTATGAATAACCCCTTGAAGTTCATGCAAATTAGCATGAGTGCTGGGGGTGTACAATATGTTATTGCTATCTGTAGGTAATGCAGGTATCTGTGGGGATCGCGAGGTTGGAAAAGCTGCTGCGACCAGCCTGTGAGTGATCATAAATGTCTGCTGGTGTGGGTCTGTGTTGGTTTTGGTATTCCCTAAACACTTCTTCTGGGTCCAGGATCCACTACTATCTCACTAGTTAGCCTGTAGGATCTTTGACCGGTCCCTAAGGTTAGGCAGGGAACTTTGTTGTAATATATATAACATCTGCTATAATACTGCATACAAATTTGAAACAGAATTGTATACGCCTGATGTTGACCTTTTGGTTATCAATATTTACACAATGCATTTTACTATTTTGAAAGGTTTGGAGTAAGCAATACAATTTGTAGTGAATGTGGAAAAATGTGCAGTAATTACATTAATGCATCATTCACTGAATCTATAATAGTAGTATTGAGTCCCATAGTGTAAATGTTTTACATAGTTCTTCCAATCATAGTAAATGCAGATATTAGGCAGATTCTCTTGGAAACTAGGTTTAGAAATTGATAAACCCATAGTTTGGCATGTGTTACAAGGTGTGATTTCTTTGCAAACAGACTATAACAAATAGTTTGCAATAATACATTCTGTGCAAACAACTTATAAAGTTCGGGCTTACAAATACAATTATACATTTAAAACATGAAACCACCATATCTAGCTCAGGGAGCAGCAATGCTCCTTACAGAGAACATTTTCAATGATATCATTTTGTTTATTTAATCAATTTTAACATTTTATAAAACACAACACGAAGGATGCCAGGACGCTGCACAAACACACACTACTTGAATGATACATTAAAATCAGACAGAACAATAATTTAACAAAGGGAAAATTCATAATAAAAAGTACAATAAAAGAACAACAAAAAATTAAAATACAGAAGCAAAAAAAGAGCAATGTGAGAACATCAGCCAAAGGCAGCCTGGAAAAAAGTATGCTCTTGAGGCTTTAGGGAATTAAATAAAATTGGGCCAAGTCTGACCTTTGGGCTGGATTGCCTTAAGCATTTCTTTGGATAAAAACACACTGAGGTGCCGTAGTATGGTGTAGCAACAGGGTGCCTCAAGAAAAGTATTGAACAGGGAAGATTAGTTTTAATACCTTTCCCAAATATTTCTGAGGTCCTGACACAGGAAGGCAACAGATTCAGGCTAGTGGACCCATGGAGAATACATATCACTGGGAGGAATAATGTTTCTGGTCAAATACATTGGCTTTGGTCTGTCCCTGTTAATCATTCAAATGTAAATGTTATAATCAAAGGGTCAACATACCTTTGTTTTATGTTTATAATATGCAAAACACTAGAAAGCTATCAAACAATGTCTTTGGTATATTTACAAACATGCACAATGCAGTAAATAGAAGTTCGGGCATATGGATTGCATCTTAGTAAACATGCTTCAAACATAATGTACACCAACAAACTTACAAAATGTTGTGGAAAGTCCAAGTTAATATTAGGTTTGCAAAAACATTGTTGATATCCTGACATTACGGTTTCCACATTCTGGAAACATTGAAAACAATAGCTTTCATTCTGTGCATTTTGGTCTTTAATTACAATATCCACAACAGCTGTTATTATCACTCACGTTCATTGAACCTATTTTATTGAGTGCAGATGGATGGGAGTGACCAGCAGGTTACACATAGATCTGAGCAGCAACTACTTAACCCACTGAACCACCTTTTCGGCTCTGGTCATAAGTGCCTTCTGCCTGTGACCACATAACAACTCACCCATGTTTGCCACTATCCCTATATGTTAGTCTATATGTTAGTCAATTACTATGAATGCAAGTAACTGTTTTTAAGTGATGGCAAATGCTTTACATGCCATTAGATACATCACAATACTGCTGCCCCAGCCCACCAGATTCATTCTTTATCCAAAGAATTCATTCACAGCCCCATGTGGGCTGTTCTTAAAAGGTACCTTCTAGGTGTGCACCAGTCCAGCATCTCACACATTTTAATGTGACATACTAGGTCACTTTGACAGTGAATAAATGTGGCCGGCAAAAACTGTTGCGATGGAATGAGTAACTGAATGGTGGCGGAGTTGAGGAGTTCAGCGGTACAGGGCGTTACCTCTCTTAACAAAAAAAGGCAATGCTGCTGTCACCGGTGTTAATTGCCCATGGCATTCACCAGGTGGCATTACTACTTATTACTGACTATGAAGCATAGTGGTAGTTAATTTTCAGTTTGACATATTAACCTGTTTTAATGGCGGATACGTCCGCTGCCATTTTTGGGGCTTGATCCGTTTGAATCGCGGCAGTTTCTTAGAAGTGCCTTGACGGTGTTTCAAGATCACATTATCTTGTTGCCTGAAGAGTTGAGAGGACAGGATACCACTGGCTGATTTAGCCCTTTCTAAATGGTTACTCATGACCCTGTTCCTAGAGGATATTCCCTAAAATACTGGCATCACAATATGTAAGTGCACCAGTGGATTAGGCTGTTAGTACTACATCAGAAGGGAGAGCCAGAGAGCATGTGTCTGTTCCACAAGCACCTTTAAATATGCTTTTACTGCCTTCATAGAACAGGCTTAACATCTTACCGACTAGAACCCTACAAAAATACGGGAAAAGCATAAAGCGAAAATGAACTTTTAGGTATTTATGTCTACTATGGTGCATATTGTATTTCAAATCAACTACTTGTGTCTGGAAAATATATCTGCATATCAGATATCTGGACAAATTACTAAGTAGTTCTGATTCCTCTCATATTTATTTTACAGATTATTTATTTAGGATTTTGTAAAGTTGTCATTGATGCTTTGCAGCCTCATCGGTGCACTTTAAATCTTTAAGTCACTGACCGTTGTTAAGAATATACTTTGAAATCCAGCCCAGCGTTTGTATTTTACCACCCTTCTATTCAGGCCTCTGTACCTAATATTCAATGCCTGCTACTGAAAACAAAGATGATGTGATGTACTAACTCTGTATTTGGTTCCATGTGTTGATGCCCATTGACTAGTCACTGAAGTATCTTCAATTCTGAATTCTGAACTCTGTCTTGGCTGTCATTAGTCACTCTGGCCTATGTTGCCTGTACTAACCAAACACTGAATTGGATATGGTTGTGTTTTTGGATAAAATGCTAAACACGGTGAGCACATACATCTACCCTAATAACTAAATTTCTTTATTTATATCACAAAAATGGGTACTGTACAATTCAAGGAAAAATTAATGCAGAGCTCAACATTATCTGAAAACACACAGGCCTATCAAATGGATATAAAAACGGCTCAGTGGAACATGAAAGGCAAGACATCTGTTGGGTAAGTGTCATCAAACTCCAAAGCAAATTACAAACTAAACTTCTCAAGAGGACTCCTGGAGAGTGCAGAGTAATGTTCTCAGTCATTAATAACACTGGTCATTCCAGAAACTCCTTACATGCAAAATTTACAAGATGATGTATTAGATGGTTATTTCTGGCATTTCTTAAAATTTCTGTTATGAGGTTCTTGCTCAGTCCAGAGGCACGTAATTATTTCTTGATGCACAGGCGTGACATGGTAAATTGCAATCTGTGCTTGAAAGCATGGTTGAAAACACCACCAATACTTTGTGCTCCGACACATTTCACCCAGTCATGTTTGAAAAAGGATTCCTGATAAGTGAATATCATAAGGCTATATTTTCAATTTGAAAATACCTGGTGCATTGCCATGTAAACATTATTTATGTATTGTTCATTTAAATATTTGATTTCTGACTGCCTCAGTAATGACTATCCAATTATTCCCTCTTGGTGGGGAACCCAACATATAGTGTATTATGGTATAATTTCCTTTAATAGACACTCTGCCCATATTTTGTTGCAGTTATCTTGTGAATTGCTGTACTATCTCTTTTAGTGTATGATCATACCAGCATGATATGCAGACAAGTAGCTAAATAAAAAAATCGGAATTGCGGCCATGTTGATGCTGGGCCAACACAAGCAGAGTCTGGGTGCCTCCAATTTGCATTCTGACTTTTGATATCTCACTGACATGTTGCCCCAATGCACATTCCTGACAGGTGTAATCTAAAATGCGTATATGATAGTGCCACCTTTTATAAATTCATTGAAATAGGTGACAGTGTTTTCATTGGTTTTATTTCAGAGAAGAGTATAATTTTATATATTGAAAAGCAATTTAAAAAATAAACATTAGGCATGTTTATGTTTTCAGCATTTACAGCTCTAGTTACAAGGGAATGTAAAAAGAGAAGAAACACTTTGGACATCTGGTAACCCTAAAAGAAAGACAACTGGCTCCTGAGCTTTTCCAAAATACCTCTTTGGATGAAAGAGGTCCTTGGACAGAAGTTCTTCAACTGCATTGTCGATAAAAGTGGAAATAGTAATCAGTGAAAAATAATCCAGCAAAAAAAGGATCTGTCGAACAATTTGCAAGGTCCTGTGGGCACAGAAAGAAACACATATGTTAACGATGAGCAGTTATTTGGATAACACAGGAAGGTGATCTTTGAGCATCAAATAGGTAAGTCAGCCCAGCAGATTTAGTAAAGATAGATATGTCTCTGTTCAATTAATAAAATTGATTAAGAGTATAATGAAAATGTAGGCAAAGAAATTAGTGGAAAGAGGCTAAACTGTACTATAATGCAAAAAGCTAATGTAACAAACTCAATATTTTATATTTGCAAGAGATTGTAAAAGAACTGGAACACATTTTCTTACATGCTTACCTTTTTTAGCTGTCATTAGTTTCTTGAAATGTTTCCATTTATCCTTAGTTTTATGTTAATTATGATTGTAGAATATTTATCTCAAGTTATTGTGAAATCTATTTCCCCAAACAATTCTATATGGGATAAAGACTCCATAGTGTGGGTTATAAGCATATTGCAAGGCAGGAGGAATTCCAAGACCAAATAGGGGAATGAGGATAAAGGCTGTGTTCATGTACAAGATTACAGAACTCTGAAAAGGTGATTTGTGATATCCTTTTTTAATATGTTAGGGTATATTTTATTAATTGTAATACACGCCCATACACAGCCATTCCCTTTCATACCTGGCCTCTGGCTTAGAAATCTTCCAGTTGCTTGCACATAATTAATTTAGAATTTGTTTGGATTAAACAAAAACTCATGTGCAGATTCTTGTGGCTTGCAGAAAAATAGTTAGTTTAATAAAATACATTTAAAAACGTTTTCTTTTTGCATTTTAAAATAAGTAACATGCATGGGCTTGCTCTCAGATGTTAAACTCCAGCAACGCACAAAAGACATGTCCTTAAACAGATTATTATCAGGTAATGGCTGTGATGTGCCACAGAAGCTGTTTTACATTAAATGAATTTGAAAATCTTGCCACAGCTTTCATTAGGTCATGCAGTGGCAGCTAGAATTCTGCTCTGTGCTGGCTCAAGCAGCAGGTATTGTGACATCAGAACTGAAGTTTATACCTGATTACAGTGCAGTAGTGATGTCATTTGCTTATTACAGGTCATTAACGATGTCACAAGTAGGCTGCAATAAGAACATTATTTACAGGCTGTTACACAGATATCGCAAGCACCCATATATTTATACAGAATGGGATGGGGTTGCATTATCCCATATTGGCACCCTACCGGTTGCGTTGTCCAATCAGGATGCTTGAAATTCAGACTGTTGTCAATAATTCAAGCCCAATTTCCGAGCAGCTTGTCAACTACAAGACTCCTGACCCTTGCTGGCAATGCTCCTCTTTGCCTCTGTGCAGCTGCCCACACCCTCTTATCACCCATGAGCTGTGTACGTGGTTACTAAAGATGTGTTATTAGTTGCATTACATACCTAGCATTTTAACAGCTCTAAACCTCAAGCCAGGCCACATAGGCCTGGAGTTACAAATGAAGAATTCCTGTTATCTTTGACAGATACATTTCACAATGTGAGCTCCAACTAATGCCTTTCACATCCTTCTCCTTTCAAGCACAATTGTAAATATACAGAACATTGCTGATCTTTTCAGAATGTATTACGGGGTTAATGTGTTCACTGGAACTCAAAAAAGCTTGGTACGTTTTAAAAATGTGCTTAGTTATTTCTCACAAGAAAGCACAAGATAAGATATGGCCTAGGCGTGTTGCTTATATTCTAACATTGTCCTGCTTGCAAATTGTCTTCCAAAACAAATTATCTCTCAGATGTATTATTATTAGAATGTAGCATGTGCTTGCATATTATGAAAACATAGCAGCAGACAGCAAAACTATTCCAAACAAGCACAGATATTTTGTTAAAAAGGAGAATTATGTTGAAAAGATGTAATTGCAAAATGCAAAACATACACAACATCTGTTGCAAACATAGCTGATGATTATGTAACCAAAAAATAAAATAAGTCCAGTATAATATAGAGAGAGGGTACCCAAGAAAATCAATAAAAATGGCTAAAAAGAGAGCAGCAAACACAGACTGCACCATCTGTCTTACCCCAAGGATAAGAATCCTATCGACAGGACAGGCTGTGTCACCACCTTTAATCCCCTCAGTAATCTCATCAAAGCCTCCATCAATAAACATTGGTATCTCATCAAACATGAGGGACCCTAGCAAAAAAAACTCTTTTTGCATTCAAAAAGAACAAAAACCTACGAGACACACTGGTACGCACCTTCTTGGAACCAGAAAAAGAAATGCAAACATTATGGGATTTACCACCTGTGGTTAGACACTTCAGCTGCGGTCGATGTGTGGCCTGCAGATACACAAAATCCAGTAAAACATTCACCTATAAAGATTTCCACTGGACTCTAAAAAATCACACCAACTACGAAAGCAAATTCGTCATCTATGTCATCAGATGTCCGTGTGACCTAATCTACATCGGCAAAGCCATTAGGCCCATCAAACAACGGATCAATGAACACAGGTCATGCATCAAAAATGCGGTGGCCGATAAACCACTTGTGGAACACTTCACAAAGAAAGGACACACCAATGAAGAATTTACATGGACGATGGTACAGCAACTGACCCCACAAAAACGAGGTGGTGATATCAATCTATCACTTACAAAATTGGAACAAAAATGGGTACATAGACTAGACACTGTGAAAAACGGACTGAATATCACAGTTGAATGGAAGCATTTTTATTAACCCACGACACCTAGCACATGAGATTTTTTGCAAGGTATCATACCAAACGGGCATTTCTCATCTTCAGCAACGCCCTACCATCTTGTTATATTAACAAGTATACAGCAGCATAGACCTTTGTAGCTTAAGTCACAGGTCATGACCTTGCCCAACCACATCTCGCCCACTTTGCCCATAGTCTAATCTATTGAAAACCTGGAACACATAATTCTTCGGTTTACAAAAATCAGTACCATGCCATGTTTATATCTGTATAAAATTATGCGAATGTACTGTTTTTTGTTAGTAAAAATGCATCTGGTGCTCGAGATCCCCGACATAGATCAAGAAATTACGACTCGTGGAACAAATGTTGCTTTGATTATATTACACATGGATTTGATCATTTATAGCACACAATCAATTGAGTTGAGTGCAGTTACACCTCTTTGATGAAACTTGTATTTAATTCCTAATCGAATTGTCAAAACCAGCCATCCATTGCACCTGCATGAAATTATGTAACTGTACCATATTGTATTCCAGAAGCAATAGCATCTGACACTATGTCTGCAAAAGATCTCTCTGTAAAATGTATCTGGTGCTTTACACATCCAAACTAGACTACGCCCTTACCTTTCATGGATTAAATGTTGCTTGGGTCTTACACCGTTTGGATGCCATGTACATAGATATGATCGTTGTTATCAAACTTTCAACTCACTTGTGCAACATAATAGATATTTCTTTCCCGCAGGTGCTTCCTTACATCATCAAACTGCCCTAACCAGTCATTTGTTGTATCTGGCAAATCATGCCACTTTTTTCAGTATTGACAGTTATACACATAACCTCACATAGAAACATGGCTCACGTATGGGCGTTTTCATTTGCTGCCTCCCAGCAGCACTAATAACAGACCTCCTGCACACATCCTGACATGGACGCTCGCTTGTGCAAAGACCACAATTCCCATCATGCTCCAGGCAGAAGGTGCCTTTTTGCCGCACAGCTTGTTCGTATCCATGCGACCACGCTTGTTCCAACATTATTGAGTTGGAACTATCCCCATCACTAGTCCATTCTTCATTGGCCAAGCTGCATACATCTTTAGCCAATCACACTTGCTTTCACTTTATCTTGAACTATGCGCCACGTCACACGCACACCCCTGTCCCCATTGGCCCATTTAGCGTACCACCATTGGCCGCATTGGCCCAGGGGCAGAGCATACTATAGAGCATTGTAACTTATCTCCAGGACAACTCTCAGCAGACACTGTCGTATACGCAGTGAGAGTCAGACGCTCGCAGATCCTACAAGTAAGTTTTATAACAGAGGGCCCTTGACGCTCTTATTACCCAACGGGTACAGACAAGGATTTACGCACGATCCATCTGCTGCATGCATGCATGCCAGGCACGTTCACTCTCATAGATATCACTTAGCGAATTTCAGATGCTTGAAAAGTCATTGGTAACGTCCACGTCCCCATTACATCACGGCACAAACATGCACGCATACACTGCCCATATACGCCACGCAGAAATATCCCGGTACCGTGCTCCAATCCCACCGCCTGATGGGTCACCATGTTCTACCTGATTACCACACGCCCAGTTTACTACTTGCGACATGCCTCACAGCACGTTACGTGATAACTACATGCAAAGTTTATCACTTGCGGCATGCCTCCCGGCACCTTGTATTTCACTAAGATTAGGCATGCTCCTACCCCCAGCATCGCCCTTGTTTTGACATCTTCTGTTTATTTTAAATTGACGGAATACATGTTATTTTTCCGTCTTTTCTCTTTTAGACCTGGGGATTTTGCTTGCCACTCACAGGCACTGCATCCTGGCCAACTTATTGTGCTCAGGATCTCCAGAGTGATTCTTACACTCTTGTTTCTCCAAGTAGTGTATTCAGTACACCGCCATACCAGTCTCCACTATGAAACACTGAGGGGCCATTTGTAGAAGTCCTACCGCCGCACCTTTGCTTGACGGTAAGCTCTACATGAATACACGCTCTAGTGTATTTTTTTCGGCATCAACCAGCCACTAATAAGTATTAAAAATAATAAATAACACATCACAAAGATCATAACAGCCTTTTCACATCTTTATTATACTCTGACAGATACCACACGGACAGTCACCCTTCACCCCTATCCTGAAGAAGGCCACCACAACAGCTAGCTCCAATCAACCGCTATAGTTGGCCGAAACACTACAGTGTCGATTTGTGACACAACGCCTGGTCCCATTTTTCTGTTTGTACATATTGTTGTGTGTTATGTTTTTCAAAACCCTTGGACCATTAGGAGTCCTGGGCAGCACTTACTCGTGTTTATATTGAAATGTGCATTTGTTCACTAGAGAATGTGCACTAATATGGGGAAAATAACCTCCATATTGAAGAGATTGGTACTCAGAAGTACCCCCTATTGATAACGTGCAAAACCTGTCCGTTCACTGTCTTGTATTACTTAAAAAAAGTAAATACTTATCAGTATGCTATTCTTTTGAGATTTAATACATTAAACCAAAATCATGCAGTTTTGATCTCCCATCCTGATTTTTTAAATTTTTACAGCATAATATAGATAAAGCACTAGCCAAGGTTGAATGCTTAATTAGGACATACTGATATCAGGCTGTGCCATGGATAAACGCTGATGTCTTATCGTTTGTCAAATGCCCATCTTGTTCAAACATGCCATTTTATATGCAAGCAATAGATAGTGACAAGATTAGCTTCATTTAAAATATAAACAAACAAGACAAATGTTGAGTTTTGCTGTTTGTACCAATTACTTGAATGGCATAATTATCTGAAAGAAATTGAATGGCTAACTTGGAAACAGAGGTGGAACTTAGCCTGAATTTAGACTTTATAAGCCAGCTGTTTTAGACAGTTGAGATGAGTTCATGAAGTATATTAATTTTCCTTATTTCAATATAATAACAACTCTTGGATGATTTCTATTTGTTAGTCAATAAAATAAGCAACTCATTTCCTTCAGGTCACTGGCTCCAGTACCAGGGCACCTCCCAGCTTCCCTTTTCTCAAAATTATGCATTACAGATATTTGTAATTTTCTTTTTTTAAAGTTTATATTCCTCAACCCGATCTTTGTATTTTGTATGACTCTAACAGCCAGAACATTTTTGGGTTGGTGATACCCAAAGCAAAACACTCACTGTAAAAGTGGTCTCACTATTATGCTATATGTTAAGCTATATGTATTCTTTCCATCTGTTCTTTGTACACCACACCTAGGACACATGCTGCATTTGCTTTCTTTGTTACTACTGAACATCATAATGCATGCTCCTGTCTTGTTTGTTACTCACCGACATCATAAGATTCAAAGTTACTTCTATCAGAAAATACTCTTTTTGCACATCTGTGTTGGATAACTGCACACAAGAACCACATCATGTAAAGTGGGCAATGTGTTCTGAGCAGTGACTACATGTGGGACACCAATACAGCAAGGTGTCTCCTTAACTAGGAGACCTGTATCCGAAAGGGACAGGGCTGGTAATTACATCTACCGCAGGCTACACAAGAATTCTCTTCATTTCTCATTTGATTGAGTCCAGCCTTGACAAAGACTGTTAATAGGTCGAAACACGTGTTGGCACTTGCAATTTCTCAAACCACACCTGGTTTTTGGAATATGGAAGAAATGGTTGAAACCAATTTTAAGAGTGACTTATCCTCATTGATGAGAGAGGAAATCTAACTATCAAGACTGTTGACTCACATCTTTACCCAATTAAAATGTGTAGCTAATGCGCTATTATTGTTCAGGGACATGCGCATGGATTAAGGTGTAGCATTTTCTTTTGTTCTTGTTTTTTCTCTGCTTTGTGTGAGCCAAGCGCACTTATATTTCTCAGACGCTCCCTATGATTTCCTCTGCAATATCGAATGCGCTAGTGTAGTCTCCGCCAGTGCATTGACAGACAACAGTCCCCGAATTTTCATGGGAGCTTTCTCCACGTAAAGGGGAGAATCTATCGGTAAAAAATGCATGTCCCTTTATGTAAATGGGGACGAAATGTGTCCTTCCGAGGGATTTTTCTCACTTAGTGGGCAGAGATGGATAAACAAGTTAACATCTGCATTAGCATAGTGCTCTATGAAAATGACGTAAGACCTCCTGCCAAGATTCAGATGTAACATTCAAGCTACTTCATTGCATACTATAACAAGCATTAGCAATGCCAATAGTTTGGTTTTATAAGGCACTTGCCAGGCACTGCCTTAGTTGTATTAACTGGTTATGCAGTACAAAATAGTGAAAGTACCTGGGCATCTAATAGCAGTTCCTACCAAATTCCTAACACCCGTACACAGGCCAAAAGAAGCCAATTTGTGTTTTTAACAGGACTTCATTGAAGGACACGCATAGTGCTTATAAATCGAGTGGTTGAAAGCAGGCCTGGTTAAGATATTTTTATTACACCTGTAGCGGGTATACAGCTCCAATTAAGTCCTTAACTGTCAGAATATTGCTTTGAAAAAACACTGACAGGCCCTTCGAGTTCCAGGTTTGATGGCACGGCTTGATTAAAGCGAGCTCAAAGAGTTCCCATGAGGAGATGTTTTGGGTGGGGAGTGGCAGAAACTGAGTGGGAATGGCCATATGAATTAGCATGGAAATGGTCAGTCAATGGGTGGGCAAATAACCAAACACTTACAAGATGCCTGTCCCTCTTCGTATGCCATTACTCCCTATCTGTACTCTAATGCAATAGACTCGGCTTATAGGCCAAACTGAAAAGGGGCACTCTAGAAGCTGTTGACATTTCTATTCTATGAACAGTATGCATAGGGAATCCAAAAAGGAGTGTAAAATAGGGTCCATAGATTTTGATCCCCAGAAGATATATATATATATATATATATACTAGAGTATAGGACATTGGTGGCGGCGGCTCTATGGCTAAGATGAAACCTATGAACATTGCCTTTTTGAAACATTTTCTGCTAATACATTTTAACTCATTTTGGCTGTGTGAAATTTGGAAGACCGAAAGACTGGCCTGTGCAAACCCACTCCAAAAATTGAAATGATATGTGAATTTGTCCAGTGGCACAAAAGTTATTAAGAGGTTGAAAGAAGCTGTGTTCCGACTGATATGGTGCAAGCATGCCCCAGAAGGCTGATATATGCCCTTTTTATTGCCTCCTTACCACCTTATTTTACCCCACCATGTTTGGGGTTTCCACATTAGACTTATGAATCCAATAAGGCTGATGTTCTAACAGTTTTAGGGGACCATCAGACAACCAAATTAACCAATGTTGTGCATGCAGAGGGGAGCCCCTTTCCATGAGGCTAGGGAGGCGAGGCTACTAACCGATAATCCCTCTAGGGGTGGTAACATGCAGGAGGATTTCATGGGGAAGAACTCCCCTCTTGAGGGCAAGGAGGTGAATCTAGGAAGCAGCCCCTTCATCTTCAAACCCCACAAGGTAATATGAACACCCAACTCTTCCTTATGTATTCTAAAGTCTGAGACTATGTGTTACTGTAATGTGTCAGACAGTCTCACTATGATAGGTAATGGGACGAAGGGGAACCAAAGAACACTACAGTCAAGCATGAAGAGTATTCAACCAGCTGTTGTCAATCAAACTGACTTTATGCAGGGACAGCTACTTAACCTAAACAGTAACTAAGGACAAGGAGAGTAACATCTAGAAGGAGAAGTCGGCCAAAAAGCCAGGAAGTTGGAAAAAGGGGGATCAAAGGCTGTATCGAAGCAGCAGTGTGGCGTGCCTAGAAGGAAAGCATCTCGCAAGTTGGCTGAGAGCCGACAACCGTGCAGCTGAAAGTCAGTGTGGTGGAGCGACCTGTGCTGGGTGGACTGTGCAGTCCAAGAACTACGCAGAGACCGCCAACCCTACCCTACTGCGGAGCCATGTAGGCGATTGCATGGGAAATACGAGGAACTGTGGTGGTTGTGCAACCTGTAACAGGTGGACTGTTGGTCTGAAACTTGCACACAGACCGCTAACGAGAACAGACAGTGAAATCTGGCAGGCCAAAGAAGAGCAGAAGAAGAAAGAACAAACCTGTGACCCCTGGCGAAACCATTTAAGAGTTCCCCTGAGAGAAGTTAACAGTAATAAATCTGGGAGGGGGCAGGAGAAACTTGAAAAAGTGAAACAAGAAGACAAGAAATAAATAGATCATTTTGTGAGGCAACCACCTAGCCAGTTCCATAAGACTGTAGTACTGAAGAGTCAAGAAGGACTCAGGGAGGCTCTTCCTCTAATCCCGGTGGGGACAAGTTGAAGGACATTGTTCAACTGGAGATAATACAAAGTCAGTGGAGAGAACTTAAAGCATTGATGAAGAATCTTAAGTTAAAATAACTGAAGGAAATCCTGTTGACAAATTGGGTGGAAACTAGGAGAAGGGAGCCATTCTCCTTGTCACGTGATATTTCTGGAACTTTGCGAATCCTGAACTAAGAAACTTTTACCCAGGAGAAGGGGTCCCGGGAGGATAGCTCAGCGGCAACGTGCTCGCCTTGGTAACAAGACGACACAAAGCAACACAGGTTCAATCCGCAGGTCAGCGCTTAGAAACCGCTCTGTATTAAGTGTGTTATAAATACGCAACTAAGACATATTCCTGTAACAGCGCCTCAATGCTCACGGCTGTGTGAGTGCTTTAAAATGCAAAATAAATAAACAAATAAATAAGGGAGTCATTCTCTTGGGTTGGGATAAGAATTCTTTCGTTAGCATAGTGATTTATGTTTAAGTAACAGGGAGAGAATAGGAGTTTTGACTTGCATGGTACCTTTTCTTTTGACACAAATGGACTTCCTGACCAGCTCAGTGTTTAGTTTTGGTGAGGTAGGGAAACCACCTCAAGTTATAGGGATAGACAGGATAGCATTTTCTGTTAAATAAAACTGTGTAGCAACAAACATGCCTACACTTGGTCAGACTCCTCATTCCAGGTCACCACAATATCCACAGATCCGCACACAGCCAATAAAATGTTTATATTTTTATTTTAACAATCGAATTGGAGCTTTTCAATTTATATACAGATCTGCAGATATAACAGCCTATTTAAACTAGACAAGGGATGGATTTTTTACCAAACCAAGCAAACATTGAGGTTGGCCCAGACATGCACTCCTCCCAAAGGTTTGGTGCAAATCCAAACAGGATTTTCTTCCTGTAGATGGGAGTCAAAATTCCCTATGGGAAGTTTAATGTGAAATGCAACATTGTGTACTTCCCCTATAACTTTGCTCTCCCTTGACAAAACTTCACAAACTTTCCAAAACATTTCAGAGTGTCGCCTATATTTCTTTTTCCATTAAATGGCACTAAAGGTACAAGCATCACAAAATGTCAAGATGTCTCTTCCTAAGGAAACACCAACTTAACCCTTACTACAGAGTCAGTGATCGGTATATGTATATATGCTATAAAAGTCTCCAAACAAAAAGTGGTATTGTCTATCCAGTACACGCATTACATTATTAGCACCACGAGAGAGGTAACAGCAAATCAGATAACCTGGAACACAGACTGTATTTGCCAGTATAAGGCTACGTCCTATCCTATCCACCGTGGCTTTTTTAAGGGTCCACCATTGCCCTAAGCCGTGTATTTCACCCCACCCCCGCTCCTTGCATGAGTCGCTGGCCTGTCTCTCACATCCACCCACTTACCAGCCAACGCTATCCTCCACAGTTCCGTCCTCCAGTTATGCTGTGGTCATGCTGGCAGTGAAAATAGGAAAGGGACATGTTCCCTTTACTATTTCCTTCAACAGCCAACTTTGTTTGAATTTTCTTTTAAAGGAAATAGGCCATGCACAAAATACACTTTCGCATGTCCTAAAAAATAACACTAAAGGGCCCATAGAGCTAAAGACCCATGGTGCTAATAGCGTTACTGAACCTCGGCTGGCGTAGGCTTGGCTGGTAATGGCCTCATGTGCTCACTGAGGCCGTCAGTTAGTTCAAGCTTTCCTAGTCTGGGCAGGCAGGCCGCCTGTTCACTGCAAGCGTCCGACCAATGTTGAATTAAACAACGTTTGATGACGCCCCTACTCTATTAAAGAGTAGATGAATGCTGGCGCGGTAGGATCTAAGCCACACCAGGGGTGTTGCTAGGTCTGGAAAAGACCTGGGGCTACGCTAATGTCGGAACTGTCGGGACTGGGGGCTAGCTAGCCTTTTGGTTGTAGCTCCAGAGATTCTATCCAGGGCTACAACCAAAAGACCAGGGGCTGTAGCCCCCTTAGCACCCCCCAGCAACGCCCCTGCCAGTGTCAATGTACTCGCTATCAGAGTGGAGGATTCAGCACACTTCATTATTTAGAAAACATATATGTCTGTTCTCAAGTACACTTGCAACGGAATGGGGCCCTCTTTTTTGTAGCTGACAGAAAGTAGTAATTTATGAATTAGTTATTTTCACTTAAATATGATTTACTTGTACTTATTGTGCTTAATTTATATTTATTATGTTTTAATTTGGTCTTTGTGTTTTCTTTTGCATGTAAGGCTGTAACGTTTCACCGTTCACACTGTACATTTTCTTGAACGTGTTTATGCATCGTCCTAGTGTCCTGTTCTTTGCAGCTAAGGCCTTTCATAATTTAAAGCAGTACTCAGGCTTTGCCATTCATAAACGCCATATACTCAGGTCAGAGCGGGCACAATGGGTTCCTTTAACATACAGGACAACTAGAGACTCAGGCTAAATACATCTGGGTCTGACGTCACGGATTACCAGGCAATATCTGCTGTTTGGTCAAACAGTGCAGCATATAAAATATCTATCTGTCAGTGGGTAAGTTATGATCTGTGGCTCGCGATTCAGACCCTTTCTGCAGGCCCGAGTCCTACGCTAGGGGCATAGAGAGGGCAATAACTAGCGTTACTGACTGGTTTCTCGATCAACAGTGGCACTGTCATTCCTCACGCTCCCTCTCTCTTGCTCCAGTCAGCTGTTACTGCTCTGCTGATTTCTGAGCTTTTAATGAGGCGTTTTTTTAATAGATTATAAAAGAGGCCTAGGCATCCAGTCACCCCTTGGTTTTCCCATTTGCATGAGTACAATGGACATGTCAATTCATTGGAAAACACCAGGTGGACTGGCAGCACGGTCTTGTTACAGCCCTCCAGCCTGCGAAACAATGCCCAAGCAAATGGAGGGTATACATTGACATTACCAGCTGGTACTGCCTGCCAACTTGATGTTTTTTGGCATAAGAGCCCTGGCCAAACAGCCAGAGGGCTGATGGCGAAGGTGTCCTTCATTAGCTTAGAACTCTTTGCATTTCAGCTACTCGAAGAAATAGCTCCTCGTCCTATTTCTTTTGCTGCCCAGTATCTGGAGAAAGAGTCACAGCGAAGGAGTAAGGGGTAAGAACAGCTTAAGGGGTGCCAATGCCATTTAACAGCATTAGGTGCAGGGAAAAGGCCATCCATCCGACTTCTCAAATGTTGGTTAGTGCCGCCAGAAACAGCCTGCATGCCATAAAGCTGATTGGCCAAATAACACCTGGCTTAGGTGTCTGGCCATGTGGCTTACAGTAAGAAACAGTGCCCAATTTTAAAAAGTCCTTTGGAAGAACTTGCTTGCAACAGAGTTAATACTCAATTACTTGAGTTTTACTGCAGCCACCAGCCCAGTCATTGCCTTCACAGCAATTGGGGACGATACTCAACTATTGTGATACCCTGGTTCTCTGATTCAAGTAGGTCATTGTTGATTGAAATATTTACTAACCACTTTATTTGCTTGTTGAAAGATTAACATGGTAAAACATTTCTATCAAGGAGACATTCATTTAAATTCCTATCACAGAACAATACAAAATACACCCTCTAAAATTATTTTCTAAAACAGAACAATTCTCATCCGCCTATGATATTCATTATAGTTTTTATAATTTCATGTTCATGCCTTACAACCAATACTAGCTTGTGCACTGCTTGGTTGCCTGACATTCCATTTTATGCATTCTGCCAAAAGCCTTAATTATCTTTTTAGTTTTGGCTGATTGGCAATGCCACTGCCAACTGCTAATTGCCGTTATGCACACGATAGGGGGCAGAGGCAATCAGCTGAACTATGTAGCGCTATACACACATCCATGTTCTCTATATCATTCTATCTACAAAATAGTTCATTAAAAAAAAAATATTCCCACAGCCGGAATGCTGTGGGGTGCATGAACCCCGAGGAGAATGAGTGTGGAATGTGCTCGAATAGTATACAGTGTCCAGGTGCTCCACAGCCATGAAGGCCATTTTCACATGCCACTTAAGCATTACTATTCCTGGCTGATGATGCGAGCACCGTATGGAATGGCAATAGACTGCAAAGGGTGAAAGCCTGGAACATGTCTACACAATCCTTACACAGACAACTGTGTAACTACTGGCTTGCCAATGCTTGTTCAAGCTTAGGTCTGACCTCCTGTCCGTTGAATTCTCTTCTTCGTCACTGTGTCAACTATACATTAAATTCTCAGATTTCCTAACTAAACCTACTATAAAGGGATTTACTGCAGATCTGAATTTTATATAGGGAAGAGGAGGGGACTGAAGAAGTGACAGACCACACTCTTTGTGATCATGTGCATATGCTAATGACTTCTTAGCCTAGGTCCTGGACCATGACACAACCTAGTTCAGCCTGGGGACCCCAGCTCAATGTCCCGGGGTGCTAATAGAAATGTATTTGTTTCAATCAATGTGTTTCATGCTCGCACCAAGCCGCTGATTCAAGCAAATGCTCATCCAAGATGGCCACCGTGGAAATAGCAGGTGGAGCTCTTTGAGGTGTGGTGGCCCGGGATCAAGGAGCACCCGCCGCAATGAAAAACAGGTGAGTGGAAGCAGGCGAGGCAGAGCCAGACAACGGAGGGGCGGGGAGGATGTCAGGACCGCTGCAAGCAGCTTTCATCTTGTTCAGAAAGCAGGATTGGAACATGGGAATCAGCTCGCAATCAAAGAAATCCGATTGCCCGGTCCCCAGGGTTGTACTGAGTGGTAACGGCCCGAGGCCCAAGTTAATAGTCCCTATCAAATACAGAGTTAATAATAAAAGTAAATATTATGTGCATATCATCACAAAGAGTGTGGTTTGTACTTCTTCTGGCCTCTCCTGTTCTCTATATAAAATCAGATCTGCAAAGAATTACCCAATAGTAGATGTAGTTAGGAATTTCCACAAATCGGGCAATTTAATGTCGAGTTGGCCCAGTGATGAAGTGCATCCCGAAGACCACGTTATATTGCTATTAACACTCCAGGTTAATGTGCTGGGTGCCAGTAGCGATGGATTTGGTTACATCAACAGGCTGTGCGCTTGCCACTTCCCGTTGATTCAAGAAAATAATCGACCAATATGGGTGCCATGCAGATCCCCTCTTCCATTTGCATGGTGGCCCAGGATCGAGAAGTGGCTTAGCAGTGGTGTCCGTCACAATGAAATACTGGTCAGTGGGTGAGGGGCGGGTGGGCAGGAGGCAGCGACAGACAGCGGAAGGGGGAGTGAGGGGAAGTTTGGCAGGGCGGGTGTTAACCTGCTCAGAATGTGGGCTTGGATCATGGGATTCAGTCCACGGTAGGAGGAACCTGATTGGCAGCCACACCCATGCCAGGTGCGAATATAAGATATTGATCACATTTACATTGACTCATAGTTATAAATTGCCAGGAGGAGTTAATAAATGTCCTAGTTTACTGCTGTTTTAACAACTATATTTGTTGAGTTTTAAATAATTACTAGGCAAAATGATGCACAATTTCAAAAGGAGTATGCAAACTTCTTCAATCTTGCACAGCGATCAACCACCAAAATGTAATTATTAATTTGAAAAGCAAGTGAGGCGTTCCCTCCTGTATCGGAATGAATCGCTAAAATGTGGGATATTCCGGCACAGTTCAGAGGTAAAACTAAACCCTTCTGAAACTTCCCTGGGTATCACACTGGAAACAGGAGCAGTATCCTTTGCCAAATCTGTAAGATTGCTATATATGTGAAGGGAAACTTGACTATGTTTGCAACAATAACACACAAAATATAATTGTTCTAATTAACAACACATGATTTGCATTTTAGTGAGTGAATATTGGTTCTGCCCTCAGATCTCGAATTGTATATGCCGTTATCTGCTTGGCCAACACTTTTCCTTTCTCTAGCTATGGACATTGTGCCCACGCCCTTCCCTTTTCCCCATTTAACAAGTGTGAGAAGTGTTTTAATGATCGAATGTTTGGTTGTAAATTGGCTTCTGCCATATACTCTAGTGCCAGGAATCTGGGTGCAATATGCTTACCGGTGCAGCCACCCGGAAATGGTATGTGCTCTCGGACAGCCAAGCGACTGGGAGAATCCAGTGATGCTGAAGCCCCTGGGGAAAGACAAAAAAATAATGCCATTGTGAGATATACTTCATGGCCTCATTTTGCAATGAATAGAATCTGAAGTGATGCTGACACAGCGCTCTACTACAGTGAGCTGGAGAAATAATTGCTCATTTGCAAGGCTTGATTTTTCGCAAGTTTGATAAACCATCAGATTGCTGTAGGAAGCCGGACATTTGTGTGAAAGAGGTCACTGTGTTGATCTCTCGGAATCAGGAATTGCAATTTGTCTGTATAGACCCGGAAGAAATACCTCTCTGCCAAATGTTCTAAAATTGCCCAAGTTGGCAAAAATGTGCATCCCCTGGATCCTCTGGGAAGCAAGACGTTTTTGCATTTTTCCCTAAACTATACTTTTTGCCTCCTTTGGTGCTGCCTCCTCTCCCCCACCCCACACACTTTGGTTACACTGAGTTGCCTCTATATCAAATCTCCCTGTGTTCCCCAAGAATGATCAAAGCATGTATTGCAAACCCCAGGATGCATTTGGAGGCAACAAGAAATGCCGATTAGGTGGCTCGCTTAAGTGAAGGTGATATAAAAGGTCACACTACCAGGCCTTCCTCTAGCCCGGTAAACACAATACACAAAGTCTACTTGTCCAGTGTGTAATGGGAAGGGCTGGACGGCTGGGCAGTAACTACAGTTACCATCTGGCTGTACAACAACAGGGATTGGGAATTGTGATTACTGCCCCAGCTGGCACAGATGAATATAAACGCCTCAAGAAAGGTATAGTGAGCATGGGACTTTACACGAATTGGCAGTGAGAGAGAGAGAGCGTACGGACTGAGAAAGGAGCACCAGAGAAGCCAGATGCTTGAAGGAGAGAGCCATAAGTCCAAGAGTTCTGACTGGCTTAAGCGCAGAGAGTGGCCCAAGACTGAAAACGGGCTCAAGAACCAGGATTCACCCAAATAAGCTGAGAACCGAGTGGCCTTAGAGATTTGCAAGTCCCAAGAGAAATAGGCGAAGACAGTAGAGATTCTCATAAGTTTGAAGCAGCAGGAGAGAAGAGTGGACTGCAAGACCAGTTGGACTTGGGGGAATTGATGTGGGTGGACAATCGGAGCATTTTTCAGAGAGAGACCCAAGCAGAGGGTAGGAATATCTGTCAATGACTGTGAGGGCGAGAGCAAGAAGGGCACGCTCTATGCCTTAAGTATAGTGAACTGGGCTCACTAGGACATATCATAATCCTGAGATAGCGCTTGGAGCGTCATGAAGCGTGCTGGGTGCTAGTGTACTGGGGCTAGGATAACAAGAAGCAAGCTGGGCCTCTGGGACTTCGTTTGGGCCAGAGGAACAGAGGGAGACTAGGATTCCTACTTGACAGGAAAACGCTGGTGATCTATAGTTTACCTCTTCTCACCATCCTTTTGTTAAGTTATTCTGAGAATAGGACACCCGTTTCCTTTTGTAGAGAAACCCATTGGACCCACAGGTATTGATCACATTATCCACCCTAAGAAGAGTAAAGTATTTCTGAAACATATGTAATTTGTTGTGTGTTTTCCTTCAGTCACAATATCCCAGCAACATTTGACACCAACCGCCCAAAATCCTTCATAGATTAGAGTTCTTAGGAAATTGTGGGAATCCGGTTATGCTGTCTGTCTTCTTCATTATTTCATTTTTTCGTATAAACTACAGTAGCTACACTCCATCTCAGACTGGAAAGATAGAACAAATCATGTCAGATTTCCCAACCCTCCATTAGTTCCCAGTCAAGTGCAGTATTAACTATAAAACCCTTTATTACCCACTGCACCTTCCAAGTCTGTAGGCCAAAAACCATAGTAAGAAAGATCACCCCATGAACTCCTGTCAGCACACTTCAATCCTGTAACAGAGTTTAAGTGACAGCCCCACATTTCACACAGAAACACATAAGAGGGAACTCTTTCTCAGTCCTAGCAATCAACCCCAGGAATTCCATACCCAGGTGACTACACATTTTGGATGACAACATGCCTTGCAAGAAATCCCTAAAAATGAGTCTGTTTGTCAGGCCAAAATAAAGAAAATGACACTGATAAGCTTACTCTGGAAAACAGGCCCCACAGGATCAGTTTCACCTGTGAAACTTGGTTTCTCTTTGTCAGTTTGCATAGACAAGCACCCACGTCCAAGTATTGTGTTTCCCAGCCTTGCATGGCCCATTGGGGCAGGAACCAGGAAGCTCTCCATCCTATGGTTATGTGTTCTTCCTTGGGCAAGTCATTTTTTACTGCCCATCAAGGTTAAAACAAATATGATACGTTTTATTATGCAGCTAAACTGGCCTACATTGCTACAGCTAGTCTTATTACATGTTCTTACTGTGGCATGACATTTTCTACTGGACATCAAGGTTAAAGCAAAAATAAGTAGTATGTGGCTAGACTGGCCTACATTGCTGCAGCAAGTCTGGTTTCTTACTGTGGCACTGGCATGACATTTTTTACTGGGCATCAAAATCAATGCAAATGTTATAACGGTTCTTCTGTGGCTAGACTGGCCTACTGTCATGATGCCCGCTCCCGGGGAGCCGGTTCAAGCCCGGCGTCCCCGAAAGCGGACATCCAGTCCCCAAGGAAGGACCCAGCAATCCCATATAGGGGCCCTTTGGACAGTGTACTGGCACCTATGGCGCCAGGCTCATAAAAGACATCAGTCCTGGCGCCATAGGCGCCAGGCTCATTATGGGAATGCTTGGGTGCACTTACCTGATGCAGACCATGCTGCAGGATCCCGGCCTCCTTGAGGCCTGAAAGGAACTACTTTACCTGTGGGACTAATTTACCATCCGGGCGTGGTCGGGGAAGGATACATACCTGATTGGAGGAAGGAGGAAGGATACATACCTGGAACTTCTTCCAAGGCTATTTAAACCCCACCCGAACAGCCACACGTGCTTCGCGTTGTTCTGCATCTAGCAGCTGGACGCTCACCGTGTCTGCTCCTGCATCCTGACTTCTGCCACGTCTGCCAGCATCCTGGATCACCTGCAAAGGAAGAGAAGAAGAGAACAGAAGAAGGAAAAGTCCTTACCTGCTAAATCTGCATCCCTGAGACATCTCGCCGACAATCCTGAAAAGGAAGACTTTAATTTAAAAGCTCATCGCGTCGATCGCTGCAGCGCCGCATTCCACTCACCTTTACAGGGCGCCTCCATGTTCAGCAGCGATCATCCGGATTCGCAGTCACGCCCCAGCGCCTAGGGAGAAAAACACCAGAACAAAAGGTGAGAGAGAGAAGGGAATAAGGAAAGCTAAATCTCCATGTTAAGACTTACCTGTTGATTCATTCCCTCTTCATTTCGGGTCCGCGCCGCATCCTGGCATTTCTTGATCCCGGCCCCTAAGGGGAAACAGAGACATCAGCGTTAATGAGCGAATGAAAAGACATTACCAAAAAACGCTCATTAAAGACTTACCTGATTTCTACAAGGATTTCACCTCTCATCTCGGGTCGGTGCCTGTTCCCCGGCATTCCGTACCCCGGCCCCTATGGGGAAAAAAACACTAGCATTAGTACATTAATGCATGGACACAAGGGGAACCTCTTATCAAAAAAAACTTGCCTGGAAGCCAAGCAAGTTTGGTTCTCACCAATCCGAAAATCCAGTGAAGTAACTGGATACCAATGCGCCCCTGCATCAGAAGCAGGATGGAGAGCTCGTCCTTCCAGACCCTAAGGTGAGACGCTACGAGAAATCACAGAAGGGTTTCAAGGAGGGTGAGAGGGGAAAGTGGGAGGCCGATTGCATTACCCCGCAGACAGTTAATCCCCTATTTTCGCCTACAGAAGGATACTTCTGCGAGCCAGACAAGCCAGATTTGGGGGCCCGGTCCAGTCCGTCTTCCGAACCCTGCTCATCACCTTAGAAGAGGTCACAGCAGCGCGAACCAGGCCAGCGCCTCCGTGGGAGTCAGGTGAGCGTAACAGAACGCGAAGACTTCCTACAAATTCCCACCCAGGCGCTATGGAAAGTTCTGAGACTGATCAGTTGGCCCAATTACTGGGGGAATTACGAGCCGAAGTACATGCCGCTCGTCAAGAGACTAATGCCCTCAGGAGGGAATTAATAATATCAAAGGAAAGAACTGATGACCTGGCCAGACAGCTTTTGCAAGGTCAAGCTGGGCAAACTCCTCTACCCGGTTCCGGAGGGAACCCCGCGCCTGTGGTTTCCAGTAACCCTGTGCAGATTAATCTACCTGGAAACATGCCGCTGGCCCCACCCGAACGCTTTGCTGGGGACCCCAAACGATTTGCCGTATTCATGAATCAGTGTCGTTTGCACTTCCTATGCAGACCTGGGGCCTTCCCTAATGATCAGACCAAGGTAGCCTTTGTATTGTCATATCTCAGCGGCTGCGCTGCCGATTGGTCAGTTCCACTGGTTACTCAAGATGACCCGATTCTCCGTGATTTTCAAAGGTTTCAAGCAAGCATGGAA
This sequence comes from Ambystoma mexicanum, assembly GCF_040938575.1. Lineage (NCBI taxonomy): Eukaryota > Metazoa > Chordata > Amphibia > Caudata > Ambystomatidae > Ambystoma > Ambystoma mexicanum. The sequence continues at coordinate 161,740,601 of NC_090936.1, read as the reverse complement.
AGGTTATTTGCTCGACACTCTCAGAGGCAGGCTCTGGATGACGAACTTCTATCCCTGCGACAGGGCAATCAGGACCTCCAATCCTATATTGCAACCTTTAATAGACTAATTGTGGAAACGGGATGGCCAGAGGATAAAAGAGTCACGTTGTTTTATCGAGGCCTTCGCGGAGAACTTAAAGATGTCTTGGCTCAAGTTGTAAATCCGCCCTAAGAATGCACAGAGTATATAGACTTAGTGGTCCAATTGGGTCACAGACTTCAAAACAGAAAAGCAGATCGGTCCAGGTTTGAGACCCAGGTGTTGGTCAAGACCCATGCTAATCCCAAGGGAGCTGTTGTCTCTGAGCCTATGCAAATTGGAGGGGTTAAAGGACCCTTAACTCAAAAGCAACGTGAAAGGAGGCGGCAGTTAAAATTATGTCTTTATTGTGGGAATTCTGGACACTTTCTACGAGATTGCCTGGCAAAACCGCCCCGAAAGGCGGTAATAGCCGCTGATAAAAACCATGAACACTCTGTTTCGGGAAACGACTCCGCCCGACAAGTGTAGGGGTCCGCTTGCCGAGCTTGCAAACTAACTCTCAGACCTCGCATTTCATTGTGCCAATGGTTCTCGTAGATCCAGAACAGCCTAAGCGGTTGCATGCAATAAAGGCATACATCGATAGTGGGGCTATTGCAAACTATCTGGATCGTGAATTGGTCTCTAGGATTAACCTCCCTCTCCGTCCTAAAACCAGCAAAGATGTCATCACCACAGTCGATGGAACTGAAATTGCCTCTGGACCGGTAACACATTCCACTACTGAGGTGACTCTTATTGGTCCCGACGGCCATCGGGAGGGTGTTGTGTTTGATGTAATCAAGGCTCCACAGTTTCAGGTTATTCTTGGAATCCCTTGGTTAGAGACACATAATCCTCGAATTGATTGGCGAGCTAAGAGAATAACCTTCCCGGATTGTACACAAACCTGTTACCCAGAAAACCTGAAGATTAATCTAGCATCTGTAACCTCTGCCTCCATGCAACTACCTCCGGAATACCAAGACTTTCAGGACGTCTTCCAAAAGGAACAGGCCAACACGTTACCTCCTCACAGATCGTACGATTGCCAAATCGATCTGGTGCCCGGTGCACAACCCCCTTGTAGCAGGATTTATGCCCTTACCGAACCTGAGAATCTGCATTTGAGACAATATTTGGATCAATACCTAGCTAATGGTTTTATTCGCCCGTCAAAGTCCCCGGCATCCTTGGCTTTGTACTTCGTGCCCAAAAAAGAAGGCGACCTTAGAACTTGTATCGATTACCGCGCATTGAACCAGATAACGGTTAAAAACCGTTATCCTCTGCCTCTGATCCCTGAACTCCTTAACCAGGTGAAGGACGCTTGCATATACACCAAGTTAGATCTCCGGGGGGCTTATCATCTGGTACGAGTTAAAGCATGGAAAACTGCCTTCCATACTAAATACGGATAATTCGAGTACCAGGTGATGCCTTTCGGATTGTGTAAAGCGCCAGCTGCCTTCCAATACTTCATGAATGATGTCCTTCGGGAACTCATTGATGTTTGTGTTGTCGTATATATCGATGACATTCTGGTGTACTCCTCTTCGGAATCTGATCACAGAAAACACGTCAGGGCAGTACTTGAAAAACTGCGCCAACACAAACTATTTGCCAAATTGGAGAAATGTGTTTTCCATACCACAGAAGTCGAGTTTCTAGGTTTCATCCTGACACCCAAAGGAGTCCGAATGGACTCAAGAAACGTGGATGCCATCCTCAAATGGCCATCGCCTAGCTCTGTAAAAGGGGTTCAAAGCATGCTCGGCTTTGCCAATTTCTATCGCAGGTTTATCCCGGAATTTTCACGCGTGGTACAACCCATTACTGCACTCTTGAGGAAAAATAAACGTTTTGAATGGTCTGAAGAAGCCGAGCAGGCCTTTCAGGATTTAAAAGCTAAGTTTACCTCTGAACCTATATTGAAACACCCGCGTCCAGATCTCCCTTATGTCGTCGAGACTGACGCATCCAGCCTAGCCATGGGAGCTGTCCTGTCCCAAAGAGATCCCGAAACCAACCAATTGCATCCCGTAGCATTTTGGTCCAGAAAATTCTCGGCACCCGATATTAATTATGTAATCATGGACAAAGAACTGTTAGCCATTAAGTCCGCTTTTAAAGCCTGGCGGCATTATCTGCTTGGCGCTCGACATACCATCACAGTGATCACTGATCACCGGAATTTACAGTATTTGAAAACCGCCAAGGCTCAGTCATCACGGCAGCTCCGATGGGCTTTGTTTTTCGCTGAATTTGATTTCGTGATTACCTATCGACCTGGCTGCAAGAATGGCAAAGCAGACGCCTTATCCTGAATTGGAATGGGAGAATCTGATACAAACTCAGAACCAGTACCAATAATTCCCGAACAGAGGATTCTAGGCATGACTTTGTTACAGACGCTTGAAGACATTCAAGCCAGAGTGAAACAACTCCTGGACCCTACAACCTTACAGGAATGGATACAAAAGGGATCAGACTTTACCATAGATAATGGTTTACCTTATTTCCAAGAACGCTTATTCCTGCCACATAAGGAATTACACAAACTAGTTATTTCCGGTTATCATGATACATTAATAGAGGGACACCCCGGTATTGCCAAGACAGAGGAAAAGGTGAAACGACAATTTTGGTGGCCCTCTTGGCGAAAAGATGTTAAATCTTTTGTGATGTCCTGTGGTGTTTGCGCCCAAAATAAAAGTCAAAAGAAAAGACCAGCCGGTCCCCTTCAACCTCTAGACATACCACCAGCACCCTGGCACACCCTATCAATGGATTTTATTACAGACCTGCCTCCTTGTTCGGGGTACAATACTATTCTGGTAATTGTGGATTTGTTTTCCAAAATGGCCCACTTTATTCCTTTGAAAGGTTTACCTTCAGCTTCTGTCCTAGCCAAAGAATTCCTCGAAAATATTGTTCGGCTACATGGATTCCCATCTATACTAATCTCTGACCGGGGAAGCCAATTCATTTCCCACTTCTGGCGCAAATGTTGTCAAATAGCGCAAATCGACGTAAGATTATCGACCAGTCACCACCCTCAGACCGATGGTCAGACCGAGAGGACAAATCAGACCCTTGAACAGTACTTACGGTGTATGTTACAGCAATCTGAAAGCAACTGGAAAGACATTCTTTGGATAGCCGAATACGCATATAATAATTCGGTACACTCTGGAACTGGCCACAGTCCTTTTTATACTTTGTTTGGGCATCACCCTCGAACCTCAAACCTTGACTCACCTCAGAACCTCGGAATGCCTGCAGTAGAACATCTGCATTCTACAATTACCCAAGCCTTCAAAGAGGCAACTACGCATTTACAACAAGCCAAGAGAAAATACAAGGAGAATGCTGATCTACATCGGAGTGAAGCACCTCCGTATCAGATTGGGGATCAAGTGTGGTTAGCTACCAGACATTTACCACACAAAGGGCCTCGAACTTTCAACCCAAAATATCTGGGACCTTATTCTATTACGGCAATAATTAACCCAGTGGCTGTTAAACTTGATTTACCAGCTAGTATGCGAATTCACCCTGTTTTTCATGTGTCACTTCTGAAACCAGTGGTACCCGGAACCCGACTACTCAAACCTCCAGAACCTATTCTAATAGATGGGGAGCCCGAATTCAAAATGAAGAACATTTTAGACTCAAAAATGTTTAGGTCAAAACTGTTCTACCTAATTGATTGGAAGGGGTACGGACCTCAGGAGAGGTCGTGGGAACCCAGCAACCATGTGCATGCACCTCGATTAGTCAGGAAATTCCACCGACTCTTCCCAGACAAACCAAAACCCCCGGAGGGAACAACCTTGGGAGGGGCCTTGGGGGGGAGTGCTGTCCTGATGCCCGCTCCCGGGGACATCCAGTCCCCAAGGAAGGACCCAGCAACCCCATATAGGGGCCCTTTGGACAGTGTCCTGGCGCCTATGGCGCCAGGCTCATAAAAGACATCAGTCCTGGCGCCATAGGCGCCAGGCTCATTATGGGAATGCTTGGGTGCACTTACCTGATGCAGACCATGCTGCAGGATCCCGGCCTCCTTGAGGCCTGAAAGGAACTACTTTACCTGTGGGACTAATTTACCATCCGGGCGTGGTCGGTGAAGGATACATACCTGATTGGAGGAAGGATACATACCTGGAAATTCTTCCAAGGCTATTTAAACCCCACCCGAACAGCCACACGTGCTTCGCGTTGTTCTGCATCTAGCAGCTGGACGCTCACCGTGTCTGCTCCTGCATCCTGACTTCTGCCACGTCTGCCAGCATCCTGGATCACCTGCAAAGGAAGAGAAGAAGTGTCCTCATCTTACTTGATCTCTCTTCGGCCTTTAACACGGTCAACCATGCCATCCTGCTTAACCTTCTCCGTGATAACCTGGGTATCACCGATCAGGCCCTGGCTTGGCTGACTTCTTTCCTCTCCGATCAACCCTCCGAGGTCTAACTTGGGTCCTTCCTCTCCTCTATCTCTATCTCTACCTGTGGTGTTCCCCAGGGGTCTAACCTTTCTCCCCGGCTGTTCAACCAATACCTGGCACTTCTTGCCCACTGCATTGCCGCTCTCTACCCCAACTTTCAGAGCTATGCAGATGAAACACAACTCATTTTCAGGCTGCCTTCTGCCACCTCTCATCCTTCTCTCATCTTTGACTGTCTGTCTGCTATCCAGGAGTGGTGTGCTGCCAATAATCTCTGCCTTAATGCCAGAAAGACCGAGATTCTCCTCATCGGCATATCTGCTCCCTCCTTTCCTGTCACTCTATGGCCGGCCTCTCTTGGCCCTCTTCCTGCTCCCACCTGTGAGGCTAAAAACCTCGGGGTCATCTTCGACTCCACACTCTCCTTCTCTCCGCACATCTGTGATGTCTCTAAGAAGTCACACTACCAGCTGCACCTCCTCAGAGGTATTCTTCCTTTCCTCTCTTTCCCCCTGAAGCTAACTGTCTCCAGAGCTCAGGACTGCGAGACTTGTCCTTGGCCTCAAGCCTAAGGATCGTATCTCTCCAGGACTGAAATCTTTGCACTGGCTCCCAGTGGCTGTGAGGATTCAGTTCAAAACCCTCTGCATTGTCCACAAGGCCTCCTCAATACCTTCAACTCTCTCTTCCTAAATATCTTACTCCTCGAGCTCTTCGCTCATCCACCTCCAACTCCCTCAGGGTCAGTCACTACTCCAAGCAGCAAGTTGGGGTTAGATCGCTTTCTTCTGCTGAGGCCTCCCTTTGGAACAGCCTCCCTGCCTCTCTGAAACATGAAGAGAGCCATCACCGATTCCGGAAGCACCTCAAGACCTTCTGCTTTGCTTCTGCTTTCTCTCCTCCTCTCCCCTGCTGATCTCCTGGCTGAAACTGAAACTGCACTGGTTACCTGGCTACCCTCTGCTCTCGGGCCAAGGTCCCTCCCTGCCAGTTGCACACCTCCACTCCCCCCCCCCCCCCCCGGCAACCTTTGCACTCGGGGACTCTTTATGTATCCCTACAGCCCTCTACCTGCACTTGACACCTGATGTCTCCACTAACCCTTGTTCTTGCCACCAGCTGCCCGCACTTTTTAGTTATTGTATTTATTTTACTGATTATCCACTGCACTGCCCCCTCCCCCTGCATTTCCCCCCTTCCCCCTCCCCTGCAATTGCACGATCTCAATGTCACCTGGCTTAGTAAGATTGTTGACTCTGTCTTCCCCTGGTTCCCCCTCCCTTGCCTCATCGCGCCTTGAAACACTTGTGTAGAGGTGCGTTATAAATGCCATATCATATCATACATATATTTCCAACACTTTGTATCAACTTTGCTGTTGCCTGTGAGTTCACGGCAAAACAACACAAGTTAGTCCTAAATATGAAGAGCACTCAGTCCGGTGTCTCGTGCTAAAGCATTTACTTTATTGTGAGATTTGAACAATACATACAAATATCACCATTTAAAAGCCAGCATGGACTTACAAACTTAAAGAGTTGTTCAATGGACCCTCCAACAAATGCCACGCATTCATACCTTGGCTCAGGGACTTCCTCAGGTGAAATTTGCAAACATTAAACATGGGCGTTAGTTATCTCTACACTATTGCAAGAGTTCGCATGTGACCAGTCATGTGATTGTTGTTTCAATCTTACTGCACACAGCCTGCTCAATGCAGGCTGCCATTTTAGAATGGCAATTCATGTACAGTTGCAAATGTATTTGTTATTTCTACACAGACATACTGAACAAAATAGATCTATTGAGTTTCCTCATGTTATAGTTTAGTGATCAAAAGCGCCAGCACTTTTTATGCAAAGGGCTACGCTAATAGTGTTGCAGCTCCGGGTTGCGAGTGTTTGACGTGACGTCACACGCCCTGTGCTTCTACAACTCCTGCTTACGGGAATTGTAGTTTTCCTGGCTGCCCGTTGCCCAAGAAAAATGTCAAGCACCTGAATCAAAACTGAAGTGAGGGACGACCAGGAGCCAGGTAAGTTATCTAAAAAACAGTATTTATTTTCATAAAATTATGAAGTCCTCCTGTTGCAGATGAGTCTGAACACCTGGAGAGTTAGATTCTTGTATATACAGCATATTGGAACCGGGCAAAGATTCCATATCTCCTGGAAGACTACATTTTTTTTTACATACATGGCAACAATAGCAAGATGCACTTTTGAATCTGGCCTGGCAGCACAACATGTTTATACATACAGTTGATGTCAGAACCAAAACATGTTTATTTACTAGAATCTTTATGCCCATTTATGGAAAAGGCATCATAACATGTGTACTATGTCAGTTACAAGTCCTAGAATACATTTTATTAAACAGTCCTTAATTACAATATAATGTAAAGATATTTTGGCTTAATATAATGTGAGCCACTAACACAATAATATCAAGAGTATATATGCAGCCAGGCACGCTGGAGAGGAGAAAGCTGACCAGGTGAGATCCTGACAATAAGCTAATACTGGCATGAATTGGCGCAGCCTGCATGGACATATATGGGCACAGCCAGCATGAACATGTTTTTAAACTGGCATATATTGTGGGTAAAGTCATCATGAAAATTAGTTGGAAAAAGCTCCTGTGCACTGTTGGCGATTTGGATATACTGGATTTCTTTCAAGTTTAAGCCTACAAAACCAATGTAAACTGTTTGGCTTTTGACCCTTTGTTAGGCATAGTATGCCCTTTAAATGCACCATTTAAATCCAATATTTCTAAAACTTTTATGGTGGGAGAACACTGGAAGAACTTTTTTGCAAGCTTAATTGCTCCATAGCCAAGGTCTGTAGGAAAGGCCTCGGCCCAAAACATTTGTATGCTTTCCAACAGCTCTTCCTTGTACTTGGGTAGGTAGATTCACATCAAATAAACCTTGAACTGCACCCAGACTGAGCCAATCAAATTTCAGTCAGGGTACTATGACAGAGTTTGCACCCAAGTGAGTCTCTGGCTCTCCGTAAAGGTGGCAGCTGAGGAATAGCTTGGATCATTGCCAATCACTTTTTTCAGGTTTCAAGACGTCCAGCTGGATGCTGTTGTGGCTCCTGAGATAAGAATATGGTACAATGAAGGGCCTTGTCCCCGTCCAATTTGTGGGACCACAGTGACTTTACAGTCCCCTTTTCCACTTTGTTCTTTAAGACGCATGCTTTCTGCCGGTCAGATAGCACAACGAGCAGAGTGCCCGTTTCTGGCATCTGTGTGCAGCCTGCTGATGCAGGTTCGAATCCTGGCATACCCAACTCCACCTTTCATCCTTCCGAGGTGGGATGATAATATCAACTGTTCACTCAGTGCTCAGATGCCTATGGGCTTGCAGCGCTATATAAAACTAGATATTATTATTATGATTATGAAGAGTGACATTGTTTCAATGTCTTGCCTGAACACCCCTGCTCATTTACCCAGAGTGCCGTCCGTCTGCAATTTCTTTGCCTCTTTATAGGGGTGGGGTTTTGCTAGTGTTTTTAGTTACTTGATTGCATTTTTATTGTTTAATTCAGGTATACATTTTTACAGAATGTGATTGAGCATTCTTTTATTTGAGAGCCTTTGTATTAATGCTGTTTGGGTTGCTACGCTTACCACCTTACACCCTTACTGAGAGCATAACCTGTCCTCGGCCCACTTTACCACAAAAGGCAAATGAGGTGTACCCGTCAAGCTGTGTCCTTTTTACCTTTTAGTAGCGTGAGGCTAAATTGGCTGTTTAGCCGCGACTCATCCTTGCACTCCTCCAAAGCAGTAGTTATTTCCTCACAGTCTGGCCTCCCGCTCAAGAGTCAGGAAGGCAACCAGCACAGACACGGTGCAGTAGGTTCACCAACCACTCGATTAGTGTTGAGTGCGTACTACTCTGTGCAGTTGCTCAGTGTCCAAATAGGACAGCACTGGCGAACAGTCATTTGTTTTCTGGGGGGGGTGTAAGACTCGGTATGCACCTGACGCTAGCAGTGCTGTTGTGCTTGTGGCACATACGCGATGAGGCTATGCAACCTGTATGTTATGCTGCTTCTTAGTATTATACCTTAAACTACTCCTTGTGTGGCGGCCATTTTCCTATGCAGGGCACATTGAAAATACGCGTTTTCACTTCAATTCTGCGGTCTGTGTTTTTAACCTTAAGCAACACTGCCCGGGATATCAACAACCTTATAGCTCACATTCATTTGTTTGTGCCATAATGTAGATGTCCCATTTTAAATTAGAAATTAAATGGTTCGATTTGAATTTGCACTGACTATTTACATCCAACTCAAAACAGTTATTTTTTTGCTGAAGGTGCACTTTTTCATTAAAAGACGTTCACATTTTGGCAGCTCTGCCAACGCTCATCCATGTCCTCGTTTTACAGTATGCGAGGGAATTAAGAATGCAATGATGTCGGTTTAAGCTGCTTCCTTGGATTCTGCATAGTATAGTACAGGCTCTGATTAGCCCCATCTTGGCACATTGCTGTCGCTCTGAGAAATATGGGCACTGTGCTTCTTTCACCAACCTTGTAAATGGCAATTCTTTTATGGGCATTCCACTGTAAGTCCCTTTTCTATGACTTTTTTAGGAACTCAATTTCCTCGTTATCCTACTAGTTTAACAACATTATAATAGAAGGTACATAAACACCCCATAGGCCAGATTTTTAATGAGCGGAAGGGTTGGGCCATTTCTCACCAGAATTTTGCACTGGAGCTTTGAAAGACCAATGACATGTAAACTGATTGACCAGTGCAAAAGGGAGATTTGCACTGGCAGATCAGTGAACATTTAAAATCTATTTTTGACCAGGCGATTAGTGCAGATGTAAGTGACAAACTGCACGGCACTGTGCCAAATCACCCAACACGGGTACAATGTATGCAACCTGACTCCATGTGTATATTGTGAGAGTACACCAAGCGATAAATAGCTGTAACCTCAGTTTATGTAGCTAGAAGAATAAACATTGCATCACAGCGCCTCACTCTTAAAGAGACACCGCAGAGAAGAAGGTTATGGATGTTGGTGAGACATTTATGTGATGATTCATGGATTATTTGCGCCGAAAAAAACGAGATTTGTGCGCCATTCTGCCCGCAAATCCCTGTTTAACAAATGGCCGTTTGCCAATATCTGCCCCCCCCCCCTTGCACCAGAGCTGTGCCTATTGTCAAGCAAACGAACAGGAACAATCCTAGCGTAGCCACACATTAGCAAACTTTACCTGTGTTGTTTCCTGGGTGGCCTCCCGCTTCCGCCGGCTGTGTGTGCTGTGGTTGCAGACGTTTCCAAAGGTGATTTCACATTGGTAAATAATTAATGGCTCGATTGTGCTTCATAGAATTAAAAAGAAGAGAGGCAGGTGTTAGCAGGGGCAGGAAGATTCTATTGCAGCAGATTTGGTCGAATGCAAAACCATTGCATTTTTTGGACCGAATTTGGCCGAAAATATATGTGGGGGCTGGTAACAATGAAGGTAGAACGGTGAAATGGCGTCTCTCCCTGCATTTATTGAAGGCCAAATGGATTAAAAGAAACAATTCAAATCCGATGGTTTTACATTCGACAAAATCTCCATGATTAAATCAGATATAACCGTTAACAGATGTGTTCATTACAGAGGGTGGCACGACAGAGAAGAGACAAACACTATCAACAGTGAAGAAAATACACAGGAAGACAGCATGGCTGGAAGCTCCGTTTTTACACCAGAGGATAAGCAACAGTGGAGCTGGCCAGGTGCAGTTGGACAACAATACCTAAAAAGCACAGTGGGAGGTGCAGTCTCATTTGGCAATTTCTGCACCATTAATTCCAATAATGTTAATAAATAGAATTGAAATGTTTAATGTATAACGAGGAGTATTTTTAATGATTTGTTTGTATGAATAACTTGCTGAAATCTGACAGCCAATTTAGTTCATTTATTTATTTATTTGTTTTGGTTTCTTTTCTTAAAAGAGCGCTCTTAGTCCCATAGTGAACTAGTCCTTTTTTGGGAGAGCTCGTTGACCCAAAGTCAGTGTAGCATTTAGAATCGCCATTAAATATGAAAATAAATCTTCACTAAAATTCACTGATTTCAAATGTTTGCATGAATGTTAATTGTGGGCACCTTCAAAACCAACATCGATTTTAATAATGGTGAGTTCACAGGTTTAGCTCCAGCTCTCGAAGCTGTGGATTTTAAACTTGCCATCAACAGTAGCTTCCCGCTAGTAGATCCTTACGCATTCTACAACCAAATTACACTGGCAGCCTTATTTAGGCCCCAAGGAGAACATACTACATCATACAGGCCATGAAAAGACACCAACCGTTGACTACAAAATCCTATGTATGGTACACAAAACTCTACATAGCCAGGTAGTCCTAAACCCGTCAAAAGTATTCATGCTCTAACTAGGGCTCAAGTCGCGGGACCACGCGTGTTGATGGCGTCGCTCCACCGTATTGAGCGGGTGGACACCAGCCCCCCTTTTTGTTTAAGACATTTTAAAAGAAAGAATAACACGTTCCAGTGCTGGGATTCGAACCCTAGATGGGAATCGAACGCTGGCCTCACGCCTCTGAAACAAGATACTTAACCACAGCAAAAAGTTGGAAATAAAGCTGCAAAATGGCTCATTTGACACCTTTCTATACAGACATGTTTTGCTACAGGTTCTCAGATTTAAAAGGTGGGTACTGTGAAAAACCAGAGGGTGTTTCACTGCCTTAACCACAGGGATCCCTTGCTCAGGAAGCCCAGGCATGGCCATCACCTTTGGATCAAGACCCTGGTGGTGCACAAGTGCAGGAGGATCACCTGGGTGAGAGTTCCTCAGGGAGTGGGGGAGGAACACTCTATGACGAGACATGGTATCCCCCCCTTTTCAAATACCCCTGCCCCATCGTATTTTATAGGCTATTCCAACTTCCCAGATCCCCCCTTTCCTATGCAAACACTGAGCGGAGGAAGAGGAGGTCTGAGACTGAAAGGATTACCACCCATGCAATACAGGGTCAGGCTCTTGATCTTAATTACATACACCTGGTACCTGTTATCTCTCCCCACATGGTTAAAAGGTGGAACACTGAGACACACTCAGAGCAAGGAGCAAGAGGCAAAGCGAGCAGGAAGGAGCAGTTCTTCCAGGGCAATGCCGAAGCAGGCGAAGCAGGCGGAGCAGAGAGACAGGCCGAGGGACGGAGCCGAGGTGCAGAGAAACCTTGGACATCCCAGTGAGAGATTGTTGCCTCCGAAGGGTCTTGAAGGTTGCGCAAGGAAGCCCCGCCAGAGAGAAGAGACAAACCCCTTTTGTGTTTCAAGGATACCAGCCACCCTCATGGGTGAACGGCAGAGTTGGGGAGGTGTAGCAGCAGTTGTGGTATCAGCCTTGACTTCAGCATCAAAGCCGCGAAAGACAAAAATTAATGAACACAGCCGGTGAGTTGATGAAAGCAATGGAAGTCCGGTCTGCGTTAAATAAAACTTGACGGCAACAGTATCTGACGAATGAAGGTTGCGCGCGTGCCAATAAGACGTGAGAGAAAGCAAAGCATTGTAAAGAACTGTAAATTAAAGATACAAAGTAACAGAGTGGTCAGGTGAAAGAAGATTGCCCAATTGAAAGTCTCTGTGAAATGTCTGATGCTGTAGAAGTGGCGGGATGAAAAAGAAAACTGAGATGCAAGATTTGAATTGTTAGGTTTGATCCCGGCAGAGGGAAACCTGGATGTGAGAGAGGTCTTTTAGCTATTAGCTTTGATCCCGGCAGAGGGAAAGCTGGATGGGAGAGATATCTTTGAAATAAGTTCTGTTCTCGAAACTACATTTACCAAGAGGCATTGGTGTAGGAGAGAAAAAGTGACATTTGAGGTTGAAGTGGTCATGCCGAGGCAAAAGTAAAAGCCTTGCAGTTTCAGAAGTCTTCGACAGTAGAAGGAAAGTGAAAGGAGCCTGGAGCCGAACAGAGGGAAGCCTATGAAGGTGTGATTGAAGCTTGGGCGAAGGGAACTCCACACATTGTGATTGAAAGGTTTGAGCTTGGCAGAGAGAAACCTATACTGAATTGTGGTAACCAGAAGGAAACAAACTTATGTTGAACCGTTTTACATGTCAAAAGGTGATCTAGGCTAGAGTGAAAGAAAGACAAGAGGTCCAGCGGATAAACTATTGACTCCCTGTGGAAGGCCAAGTAGGCCCTGGTCCACAAAACAAACTGCATCCTTGTGTCCGAAGCCAGAGTGTGTAGCAAGGTCTAAGTGTGCCACCTTATCCCGTGCTACAAAACATGGGGAAGGGAGTTTACTCAGCCATACTGACATTTCTTTTGAACACTGATTTTCCTTTTTGCATTACACATTCCCTTTACAAATGTATTCTATTAGAGAGAGGGCAGGCTTTAGGTTTATTAGTATAGGCCATTGTATTTTGACTAAAGGCTGACTAGGACTGTATTTACTTTTTGTTTTATGGTCAAGAATACTCCCATCTTATTTATAGAGCAAAATAGGAGGTTTGAATCCTCTTTTAAACCATCAATAAAGGTTTTGAAACTTGCAGCTCTTGTGTCAGTGTCTACCTATGATACCATACCTCCCTCACAGTACACTTCATTCTTACAAAGCAAGGTAATATGAACATATGTTCTCTTGGCAAATGCTTTTTGTCATGTGTGTTTTTTTTCAATAGTGAAAGACAAGCCTGGATGAAATGTATGTATTTCATATTGACGACCCGTGACATCACTTCCCTATGCTCGGCATGCTTTTTCTTTCTTAAGGACTTGAGCCCTGTTTCTTACCGAAAAGCAAAACCCTGTTCAGCCTCCAAAAAAACTTGTTGCCACAAGGCAAACAGACTCCTTTTTGAGGATTGATCGGTTCAATATCATGTCGCCTCTTCTTAGGAACTGCTAACCGCTGCATATTCACATAGACCGTGATTGTGTGAATGATACTCAATTTTCAATCTAAGTAGGATAAAGGGCTGAGTCAGTACTGCCATTTTCTTACTGTGGCATTGGCATGGCATTTTTTACTGGGCATCAGGATTAAAGCATATATGATAAGTGTTGTTCTGTGGCTAGACTAACCTTCATTTCTGCAGCCAGTCTGGTTATGTTTTCTTCCAGCAATATAGCATTTTTTACTCTGCATCAAGGTAAACTAAACATGACGAGTGTTATTACGTTGCTAGACTGGCCTACATTGGTGCAGCTAATCTGTCTATATTTTCTAACTGTGGCATGACATTTTTTACTTGCAAAGTCAACATGAGCATGTTCGAATGTGGTAATACTGGCATGTATTGGTGCAGCCTGCATGGACATGTTTTTCATACTGGCCTATATTGTGGGCAAAGCCATCATAAAATGAGTTGTACAATGCTCCTGTGCACTGTGGGTGAATTGGAGCCATTGAATATTTTTTAAGTTTTTACCCAACAAACCCAATGTAAACTGTGTGGCTTAAGACCACATTTTAATAAAGTATGCTGTAAAATGCAGCATTTTAACCCATTATTTTTAGAATTTTACCCGGGAGTTCTCTGAATAAACACTGGTGAGTCTACAGGTTTAGGCCCAGCTCTCGATGCTGTGGATGTTAAACTTGCCATCAACCGTAGCTTCCCACTAGAAACTACACTGCTGGCCTTCTCTAGGTCCTGAAGAGAACAGACCACATCATGCAGGCTATGAAAAGACAGCAACTGTTGAATTTAAAATCTGAAACGAATCGCAGGATTTTGTCGCTTATCCCCAGAAAGCGAGCCCTTCCTTGTGAGGCTGGAGAGGTGAGCTCACAATGCAACATTCCCCCAATGGGTGGCGGTAAATGGGACCTCAAAGGGAGAGACTTCCCTCTTGGGGATAAGGATTCCCGTTCCATTAAGGAACTCCAAAAGAGCGACTCTTGTACACCACCAATACCACCCACACTTCAGAGCAACACGTTGAATCAAGCTAATGTTTGTTATTTTAATGTTAGCCCGAACATCCAGTTTGAAGAGAAGAGTATCACACATACTGGGACAAAGAAGAGAGGTGAGTGAGAAATATTGATGAATGGGTGAGAAGGAGAGATTGCCCATACAACAGAGAGAACAGACTTTAAGGTTCTGCTGGGGAGGGCCCATGGCTTCAATATAAAAATGGAAGAAGGACTGAGCTAAATGTGTGTTCAAACCTGGGGAAGGCTTGAAGCTGCAGAGGAGCTCATGAGTAGCTATGAACCAGAGGCATGAAAGAAACCTACGACCATTCCATGCAGGGCACTGAAAGCCAAAGGAAACGAGGAGCGAAGTGATGGTGGGGTAACCTCGAAAAGGTGGATTGATCAGTCCAAATCCAATATTGATACCGTTACCGCAATGGCCCTGCAGGTCAATGCAGAAGAAGCCAGAAGAATCAGTAAGAACGGTGAAGCCATTCCGACTCAGGAGATTTGACACAACCCTGGAGGAGCACCGAGTGATGCTAACTCATGGATACAGAGTTAACAGGAGAGGCAGGAGACCCGGGAAGAGAGATTTACTAATCATACTCGTCCCAGTGAAGCTAAAAATACTTACAAGTCTGATAATAACTATGGGACTCGGTCTACTTATCCCAGTGGAAAGAGCAGGATTCACAAGAGTGACAAGAAACAAGGCATGCATCCTGCTTGTCCCAGTGAATGTACAAGAGACATTAATGTAGAGGATATCCGTGGGGGAAAGGGTGGCCCTGAAGCCTAACAAAGGTTGTATATTGCAAGCCAGAACCAGCAGGTAAAAATAGTTGCGAATATCACACCAATGTAACAGAGGAAGTACAAACCAAGACAAAGCTGAGAAAAACTATTTTGCTTATAACGGAATAAGTAATCAAAGGAACATACAGAAGCAAAGACAAGAAGAGGAACCACTGAGTCCCAACAAACCTTAAAAAGACAGTGGAAGGAACTATAGCCCAATGGGGCAACAACCCAAATATTTGGATGAGATGAAGTTCACTGTTAAAAAATAAGTGACGCCGAAAGACTGAAGAAGTCCATGTGAAGGACTAAGGGAACTGGTTGTAGAAATAGCCAGGAACTATTTGAAAATCGTTAATTACGGCTGAATAGCCTATCCAGGAGATAGGAGTCATTCTCCTGGATTTTCATTTGTTGTTTTCTCATAGTTGTAGGGCCAAAACAGTTTAGCTTTCAGATGGAGGACAGACAACATTCGTTTTGGACTTCACTGCCGATGATGAGCAGACTAGTTACTTTATTAGGTAGGAAAACCCATAGTGTAGGAATGGGTAGGCCCTTATTGTTTAATACGTCATCTGTTGAAAATGACCAATACTAGTCTGCATCCTTCTTCTGGCCTACTGCAAATCCTATGACTGAAACACAAACCTCTACAGGCCCAAGCACGCCAATACCTTTCTGAAGTATTCACGCTCTAACCAAAAACGAAAACCCTAGTCAGCCTCCATAAAACTGGTAGCGACCAGGCAGACTAAGTACATCAGTCCTGAGGACTGAGCGCTTCAATATCACGTTGCCTCTTCTTAGGAACTGCTTACCACTGCAGAATCACCTACACCTGAGTGTGTGAATGAGATACTCAAGTTTCACCTTAAGTTTGATAAAGGGTTGAGTCAGTCCTGGCAGGATCGGAACCTGCAAACTGCAGGCAGATACAATGTCTGAGGCGAGCATTTAACTCATTGATCTATCATCCCGGCAAGTATGGTGATTGATTGTTCTGAAAAGCCAACTGAATTGTACATTTCTGTGGATCAATAACCATAGCCTTTCTTCAACTGAGCATGTGAATTGCTCTTATTTGGATTTAAATCTGCCAAAATCAGAAATAAAAGATCATGTAAATGACTGCCCCAAAGGGAGCTTCAGTCATACACTGCACCTTTAAAATATCAGTTGATGAATACCCATATAAATGCTGGTACTACTTTGAAATTAGGTGCACCAATGATACATTATTGAACGTAAACAAAATATATATATAAAAAAAGTGTAATCAACGTGCCATTATGAAAATATATGCTATAAATGTTGTGAAAAGTAAAGAAATATATACGAAATATGCTACAACATTACGTTACTTATGTACTCGTCTTAGACTTTAATGGCTGTCTACATTTCACAATGCTTACAAAATTCCTTGTTATTATCACAATATCATCTATTGTGACATAATAGTGGTACATTCGTAAATGCAGTAGTTCTGCATCTTATTATGAAGTGTTGAGCACATGTCTTTAGATTAATACTGCAGAACACGGAACAATACCTCATGCTAACAGATTCACCGGCAACAGTCTCGTTCTGAAGGAGGTGGAGCTTGGAGAAGCTCGCTGAATAATTACTTCCGCAGGTTTTCCCGTATCAGCCACATTCCTGAAAGGATTTCCTTCCATAGAGCAGGAGCTGTGGGGAGGAATCTGCATGCAGGGTTTTTCCCTCATTGTGCAGGGAATCTGAAGCCTCTCCGCACAGATCAGGATTCTAACCCCCCACGTAGGTTTGATCCGGATGAATTCTTAACACATCTAAAGAGAGGTTGTGGTCTGCGTGAACCAATCGTAATTATTGTACGCATGCATATACACAACACAGACATTCATTTGGATTTTCTGCTTGGAGTGGAAGCAGGCAGGGGAACCCGGTATCTGCTCGGGTTCCCCCGACTGTTGCTTCTCCCAGAAGAAACATCAGGACAATCCCTTGGAAAGGATCCGTACTGCAGAGGCAGTAGAGGAAGTGCTTTTTCTCACAGATTCTCCGCACTTGTATATTGAGGCTGCTAGTACAACACCCACCCAGGCGGTAGGGTTGTTGGTGTGCAAGGCACTTCAACAGGTAGTACAGGAGCTAAATATAAAAGAAACCAAAAGGAGTACGCTTTCACATACTTGATTTCCAGTGTCATCCTCACGTTGGTTGGCGTATATTTGTTAAATGGAATGGTGTAGCTGTAATTTCCAGACCTGCATGTTTAAAATAAAATATTAAAACAATTAGTGTGATTTTCCAAAAAATGTGAAAGACAGAAATGCAGTGTTTTTTGTGATCTAATGTCATGTAAAGACTTCTTATATAGCTCCGTACTGCCATTAGTATGGCCTTGTTGCATGTTGCCCTGTAAAATAATGAGGGGGTTAGTGAGGTTGGTGGGTGCAGAAGTGCCCGAATACTGGGTGCTGTGTTTATCTGTAGGGAGGAGTGGTTTGAGGGGTCAGATATGTGACAAATAGGTAGAGTTTTCTCACGAGTCGCCATTTTATTAAATAAGGGGTGAGATAAACGCATATCTTTCCCTAGCCTAACACGGATTTCCCTACCTTGCAAACTAAGGCTAAAGGAAAATGACATAATTTCCAAAACTATCTGTCTCTCACACTAATACACACAACACATCATACAGGAATAATTTGGTAATTTAAACTTCATAAAACAACATATACATTCAAACATAAAAGTTATAAACAGGAATCCCTGTGACCAGGGTTTGATCGCCTTACCCTGGGTCAATTCAGGATGTTTCAAACCAAAGTTCCATTTTAGGAAAGTTCTTTTCACCAGCCAAGTTCTACTCCAAGTAGAATACACAGTTCCAATATTTCCTTCACTAGAAAAGTGACTAATTGAGTTCCATAAGGATTTCTCACTCTTAAAACAATTGTTAAAGCTTTCACAACTTTCTGCTCTGCAAACCAAAATGATTCCCTCTTTGTACATCAAGTCATAAGGTCCATGTAAATGTTCCTTTTCTCTGAAGACCAATCATGTTTCATCATGCATTTCTTCTTCATAAGCAAAACTTTAGTCAGGATGGTTAATTCAGAAAGTCATACTTTAGTCAAAATGATTAGGCAACAGTTCATCAAAACACATTAGTTTCCACCACAACCTTCTACCACATTCAAAATACTTCTCCCTGGTCAACTCGCCTGCCAGGACAAACCACTACTTGTCCCTTTCCTGGTGTACTCACCTGCAGGATAAAACTTCTACTCCTACAACTTCTACTCTCTGGGGAGGCTTGATTCAAACTTTCCACACTTAAATCCTCAATGGGGAAAGTTTAACCAAAATTGGCTTTTTGGGTAAGTCTTTTTACTTGCAACCTCAAGTGGCATACAACTTCTTCCACAAATATACTGCATACAAGGACAGTGATTCTCACATCGATCTGTTTGCTATAGGCAATGCAGGTTACAGTTCTCTTCCCCCTTGATCCTTTCTAGAAGGAGTGATTTTATCCTGCAGTCTCTGTTTTCTTTCCACATAACCTATTTCCTGCTGGCAAGGTAGTTAATAACAACTTTCTCCCACAGGGTATCTTGTTCTTGGACTGCTACATTAAAATTGCCTTGATGTCACTCTCAGCTTTTTTTGGCTTTGGCAATTTAGGTTACAATGTCCCATTGCTGGATATTCCTCTTTAGAAAAGTTATACACCGTTTGCTTTATTATTGCCTCCTTTTGGTGTTGGTAATTTAGGTTATAATATTCCCTTATTGGATATTTCCCTTTTGGTAAGTTGTATCCACTTTGGTTGATGATTGCCCCCTCTTGGCTTTGGCAATGTGTGTTAGAATCCTCTCCTATTCGACCTCTCGTAATAGGAGAGTTGCGCCCAGTTTGCTTTAATGAAAAGGTTTGGTATTCAAAAGGTACATTCTTACACAGTGGTCTATTTCAGAGCGCCCCGGGGTCACATGTATTAGGCCAGTTCACTGGTATATCCTGGTGACTCCTTCTGACTCACTGCTTCTGCTTCTTCACAGGTTGGGACTTCCTGGGCGTTTGATAGCGCCAGCCAGCCTTCCACTGCTCGTGCTGTCTATCATGGAGCTTCAGTGCTCCTTACTCACTCCGGTAAAAACCTCAGAATGGGGTGAGATGCGCAACCTGAAGAGCTTCTTTCTCTCCCGTGGGACAGCTGGCCTCAATACAGCTTCCCGCTGCATGTCCTCTGCATCTTCCAGGAACCTCGGCCTCTGCCACGTTCTCTGCACAGCTTCCCACTGTCAGTAAAGCGGCGGCTCCAACCTCTGCTTCCTCCTTCTGCTTTTTACTGACCCGCACCTGACAGGCCTTTAAATGTTTACAGGTTACACTCAGATGTGGGTCATTAGAACAACTAGACCGCTCACTAGGCTTTAGCAAATCTGGATCCCTCTTCCTTGTCTCAGTACTAAGAGCATTATGGGACTTGAAGTCCATAATGTTCTTATCTGTTTTAACATCATTTAATCTATTCTGTTTATAGGATGTACTTTTAAGGGAGGATTGTAAAGGAAGTAATGGTTTTCTCTTATGTTTATAATTCAAACGCAATGTAGAATCATAGCTACTAAAAATAGTTGTATTAACTCCCTATGAGTTATATACATCATTTACATATTTACAAAAAGGGTCCTCCTGCTTGATACCTTGGGTAAGTCAGGAAGGGGAGGCCCTGCTGTGACAACATGCCTTTACAGATTCAGGCATTAGGGGAAACCTCATCCTCAGTAAAGGTTGAATACAGCGTCTCTCCTGATGGAGTCACCTGATTCCTTTAAAAGCCTTCTCCTCCCATGTGATCCTACCTCCTAATAACACCCTCAGGGTTAGGATCAGGTAGTGGCTGCCTTTCCCTGGCCACTAGACAGGAGACTCTAGGCTTGGATTCTGTGAAGACTCTGCAGGATTCATCACAGGGGTCTAAGATCTGATATAACTTACAGCACTCTGGGTCTGGGATACGTAAACCCCTGAAGTAGGTGGGGTGTCACAGAACTAGGGAGGTGAGCCTCATCATAGACTGGTTAGTGCAGAGGTAGTAGCTGATCCACTGTGCAACAGGGGGCGAGTAGTTAAGGTAGCTTTGCCAGAACTGTCTGTAAGATTTTCAAGGGATTTGTTGCATTACATTTCCACATTAACGCGTCTTTAACTAAGGTTTCTTCACCGAATTTGAAAGGTTGTGTTGCAATGTATTCTTCATCTTATTCTTTTCAAACTAAAAGATTTTTCAGTGAATTTCAAAGGTTTTGCTGCTATATCTTTTTCACATTAAATCTGATCACTGAATATATATATATATATATATATATATATCAATATATGAGAAAATTGGTGACTTAAATGTAACATTAACATAGGGAGGCAAGTGCTTCAAACTAAAGAGAAGAACTATTTAAATATACACAATAACAATATTAAGCATTATAGTATCAAGCAATCTTTACCACTTTGTTCTCTTCCTTGACCCTCCCATTTTGAGGATAATGTCTTGTGTAAAAGATGCAAGTTTCCCCCCTTAAAATAATTTCTCCTGGGGACTTATGTATCCGACCTCTCACCTAAAAATCCTGTTCCCCAGAATTCGGGGTACCGTGAGGTAGAAGTGGAGACAGCAGATCCTGCGTCTAGCTTAGCTCTGAGCTCTCAAGCTTTCCTATGCCACGCATAGTTAACTCACCCATCCTATATTGTCTCACGTTTTCTAGGACTTGTACAGTTGTTCTCACTTTTTAAAATGGGAAAAACAAGCAACATGTCATATAATGCTATAAATGAAACAGGAAGGCATCAGCTATTTACATCATACATGTGACACTTTCAGAGTTCTGAATGTTCATATTCTTGTTTATTATATGCAACACACTTGTGGTCTCCTGCTATTTGTGTTGCTTTTTTTGTTTTCTTTTTAAGTGACAGTGGGCATTGCTTAGTGTGAACTAGGGTCCAAACATATCATGTAAGATGCCCATGAGAAGCCAGGCTCTTTGGAAGCTGTGCTGGTCCTGCTGGGGACACATGGATTTGTTTCCACAGATTCTGCTTTTGCCTTCTGTTAAAGGCAGCATGGGTGAATGCTAGGTCTGGGTTCCCGGCCACCTTACACCCACTTCCCATTATTCTCTTTCAAAATCCATCCTCTTCTCCAGCTATTCCTGCACCAAGGACTTTGTTCCACCCTTGTTCCCTCTTTCTGCTTCTCTTCTACTACTCATTAAGCTCCCAGATATTGATTCTATGTAGTGATCCATCTATCTACCTGTCTCCCTACATATTCATCTTTTGGCCTATCTATGTTGGGGTCTATTTCTCTCTTTATTTCTTTCTATCTAATTTATGCTCTTACCATCTCCCTCTCCCTCTCCCCTCCCTCCTCTCTCTCTCTCTCCCTCCCCCCTCTCTCTCTCTCTCTCTCTCTCTTTTTCTCTCTCCCTCTCCCCCTCCCTCTCTCTCTCTCTCTCTCTCTCTCTCTCTCTCTCCCTCTCTTCAGGTCTTCCCCATCCCCCCTCACCCTCTTTTTCATCCAATCTCCACTCCTACTCATCTCCTTTTCTCCCAATGTGCTCTTTCTCTCTCCCTCTACTTTGTCCTCCTCACCACTCCCAATCACACTGCTATCCATCTCTAACTCCACCCACAAACATCTTCCCTCTGCAGGGAATGCTTAATGTCTTGAAAGCAATGAAGGTGCACACTCACAGCCAGCAGACCATACCGACTGTGCAGCTCGGTAAGCTGGGTGTGGGCACTGGTACCCAAAATTATAATGCTCTTCTGCAGCTGCTCCTGACCAATCTATGTGGCCATGCACGGAGCGTCAGATGAAAGACCCATAAGGCCCACCCGGTTTGTCACATCTCCAATGCTCCTCCTGCTACCCTCATCCACGCAGTTGCTGGCAATCTGCTAATAAATGTCTGAGCATTCCATCTCCAAGCTCGCAGGCAGCCAAGCAAGCATTTGGCAAATCAAACAATTGTTAGAATGTTTGGTTGTCTTGAGAGCTGCAAATCCCTATATTCTATCACTCTCACGTGGGCCCAGCTGTCACTGTCACCTGGTCTTTGGTGATGGCAGATATTTTACAGGCAGTTTCTTGAACCAAGGCAATAAAGTAAGGTTGTTGGTTGAAAGGTACACTTTCATCTGGTGATAGCTAATGACCAATGCAGAGTGTGTTATCATGCAGGACCTTTAAGAACAAGTCAGCCACATGTCTGGTTTAGGTACCTGGGCTTTGCAGGGTGGAAAACAAGACAGAGTTGAGGAGATTTGCTGAACACCATAGTTTAGAGATGGACAAGGGATTCTCGGAAGTCCCACTTTTACCACCCCCGGGCCCACTTCACTTAGTCCCATTGCCTAGCCTCAAACATGGGACTGTGTCGCAATGTGCACTTATGACCCAATTGCCCTATTTTACATTGTACTGCTTTATTCATTTTTGTAAAGCCCTTTGGCAAAACACCATACACATAATTAAAATAAACAATATTTAAGTTAAAATAGGTTTTAGAGATCCTTCAAAATCTATTAAGGTAGCCAGAAGCATGCTTCTGGTGTAGCAGTAAATAGTTTGAGCTATGCAAGTTATCGATGGAGCTCACCACCAGCAAGTGCAGCTAAGTGCTGGGGTACACTTTATTAATTTTTGTAAAGCACTTTGGCAAAAACACCATACATAATTAAAATAAACAATAAGTAAGTTAAAATAGGTTTTAGAGATCCTTCAAAATCTACTAAGGTAGCCAGAAGCATGCTTCTGATGCAGCAGTTAATAGTTTGAGCTATGCAAGTTATTGGTGTAGATCACAACCTGCAAGTGCAGCCAAGTGCTGGGGTACATAAGAAAACTTATCTGCTCACTGTAAACTACACATTTCATTTAAGGAGGTACACCTGCAGAAATAGACAGATACAGGCAAAAAATCTAGATGAAACTAAAAGGGTAAGTCCACAAATACAAATTCCTTAAGGAAATGTTTTAATCAAATTAATATTTGCATTTGATGCTAAAAGGAGAAACTGGCCAGCATTGATTAGGATATATTTTATAAGAACGCCAAATGAAGTCAATTGAAGGACTATTGTTAATAATTTTAGCAGAAGAATTCTTCACAAATATTGAACTTACCCACACTGCATACTCCTGCTGCAATAGCGCCGGTCAATTATTTGTTGGTTTTCCAGTATATGAATAGATCCAATCGAAGTATCGATCCCTGAAAGTTTAGAGGTGGTTAAACAAAGAAGTTTCCAAAGTGTCCCTTCTTAATATGGTGCACTGTATCCATCAAATAGAGCAACACTTCTAGTTTTCACTCAAAACACAATTCTGAATTTGGATTCAGTGATTGCAAAGATGATGCCCTTTGACCAGTTACAGTTAGTCATGAATGAGAAATGCCCAGTGCACATACAAACGATGCCATGTTGTACATAGCCAAAGACAACTGCACATCATTTTCCCTGTACTTGACTTCATTTCCATTCACAACAAATCACAAATTCTTTTGTTTAGTCTTTGACTCATGTGCAGTCAGGGTCCAGGGAACAGCAGACTTGGAACATGCATTCCTAAAAGGTTAATTTTACCACATCAGTGTGCCAAGGGGTTAGGCTTAATGTGGGCGATTTTCACAGCCGCGCTGTCAGGATTTGCTCATGCACACTAGTGCCTGACTTTGGAAGGAAGCCCCAGACCTTTTCTGACCCACCCCTTTCGGGAGATGTCCAGAGAGACCGTGTCACCTTAAGAGCCCCTGTGCCTTCTTCCAAAGTTCTCCCCAGTGGTCAACACTAAAGGTTTTCACTAACCCATTGGACTTTGTGTGTCATCAATGTCCCATAAAGGCTATCATGGAGGTATGCAAAAGGGACTGACTTCTTTTTTAAAGCCAACATCATAAATGCAAATAAAGGAATGCCATCTTGTTCCGCCATCTGATGCTGGGAAGGAGACAGAGCTTGACACCACGGCCTCAATGTACGAGTTAACTTGTATTTATCATACTCGCATCCACCATCAGGATGACACTCCTATCGAAGAAGACAAAACCAATGCACTTTTTAACGTTAATGAAGTTACAGCAAAAGCGCAAGTAGCTACTGCGTCTGGTTTTGTGATGTCAAAATTCCATGGTCAGTGCAAACATGGGCGCTAACTCCAATTGGGTATATGTTAGTCACTGTTCTGTTACTGGTTCACATTGTTCGAAACAACTTTAGCAAAGCTATAAAGAAAGTGAGAAGTTCACATAAACACAAAAGAAGCTAACTACAGATGTAAGAAAAGTATGATTTAGAAAGAAGATTAGGCCATGTTGGAAGCATGGGACAATTTGAGGGAGGGGGCTACCTCAAACGGCAAACTCTAATAATGTCCGAAGTATTAACTGACTCTCGCTCTTCTCCAGGATCCACTTCATAATTCTAAACCTGTGATATAAAAGTCTCAACAGCTAGGCACTGATGTACCTACAGGGCCTAATGCGCCATTAGTCTCCTGCAGAGTCTCTTATATTTAGAGTAACCAACTGGCTCAATGTCCCTTCATCATGACCGGCACTTCTCAGTGTTTGGACCCGGACTAAAAACAGGCTTCCATAAGATTTGAGAAACTCACAGACACATGTAGTTTTAAGCAGCCATAAAGATGGAAATGTTCTGGTCAATGTTCCCTCACCCACCCAACTCTTTTATACCTCTTCCTTTCTAGATGTTTAGCTCATCTATTAAACCTTCCATGGTCTAGTTTAAATGTTGGCAACATAACGTTTTCTGACCTCATTTACTTGTAATTCATATTGCAATTGCATTGATGTTTTGCTGAGTTTTTTCTTGCTCATTACCTGTGAACTCACCCTGCATCAGGCTTTTTGTGTGTGGGATATTGTGGTTACTAGCAATAATATCAGAGTGTGTGTTGTACGAACTATAAACATGATGATGCTTTCTCAGCTGCAGAGGATATAGATCCTATTTTTGGGAGATTCGTGTTTTCACTCTACTGACTAAAAGAAAGACTGATTGAGAACAATATGGTGGCAAGGAAACTGAGTGTTTCTAACTTGCCTGATGTTTGGTATACATTGATTTCAGTACTTAATCTCACAGGAATGCCTGTGATAATGATGTTGGCATGGCATCTGTATTGTAGGGCTCTATTGGTTGGTTGAGGTGTAACTTCAATGTCACATGACCAGACTGTTAATACAAACTCTGATTAGCTTTTCCTCCTTCTGTCTGGTACCAACTAGGTCCATTGGACTGGCTGCCAAGCATGCCTTCTCTCTTGTATCTAGCAGTTTAATTAAATAATCTCTCATATGTTGCTGGTGACTGGCGTCAGCATGGCAGGCATTTTACCAGTTCCCATTGATTGGCAGAAGTGAAATGTCAGAGTTACATAAACAGCCCATCAATTATGGTGAGTACACTGCCTGCTTCCTCCGCATCTGCTCCCCGGTGCATAGTGGTTGTAGGCCATATGTATACCCCAGCCACCTGGCCTGTGAAAGAGCCGGAGATCAACAATATCTTTCCAGATTCAAATGGTGGCTGGAGGCTAAGGTGCCCCTGGCGACTAGTTGTTTCCAACTTTCCTTGTCCCTAGTAGGCAAAGGTTTGAAGACAAAATCTCTCCCTTCTTGCATGCGACAGTAGCTCTTCCGCAGCAACCATTTTGCCAACGCTTATTGGTTGTCAGAGCCATGTCTTCCAAATCAATCAGCATACACCAGGTCCTCTTAATCAGCTGTGTCCATGAGTTTAAGCTAAGCATGTCGGGCAAAGGAAAGCTTGTGCCGGAAGCATCGGTTGTTATGTTATGTGTTTACGTGCTTGTGTTGTTTTATGCTAGGGTTATTCAAACATGTGTAGTTAGAATTAAAATGAATCCTGATTTTGTGGTTTGAGCCCATAGGGATTAGCTCTTGCAAGATTCCTTGCCCATCATTGCGTATTAATGGGTTTAGTAGCACAGGCCATCCTTTAACCTGTGCTCTGTGCAATTCCTCATTCTCCTGAAACAGCTGAACTTAATATTTCCTGCAATCTGAATGCATTGTCATTCTTTAGGACCACTCTCATCATATATTAGAAATACATCTTTGCAAACTTTTCGACCTCCTGCCGGCTGATTATAACAGTGAAATGAGTGGTGGCTAACACGTAATCTTTAATGTTGGCTCCCAATGGGTATCTCCTGTCCCTTAGACCTCTTTTAGTTGCCTTGCTGCTTAATAAGGAGCTATACTGTAAAAAAAGAAAATGGCATTCCATAGATTTGAGGTATGTCCATCCAGAAATGTCCAGCACCTTTCTTCAAGCACAGGAGGTATTTTGCCTCAGTGATTTCATTCAACTCTGAGGAAAACCCATTTACAAAATTACAGAGTTAAAAGATATGTTTTTTTTAACCTTCATTTTATTTAGCAATCTACCCTCACAACTCACTTCAAGTCATGTCAAGGTTAGTTTCCTCAGCACTAGGCACTCGTGCTCCCTGCAAATAAGGAAACCCCACAAGAGCAGCACACATTGCCGAGTTGTCCTTATAAAAACGGGATATGAAGCTCTTACATGAATGTAATGGCTGATTATTGCAATGATCAGTTACTGAGACTAGTAGACGCTTTTGCTTCAAAATCCATTGAACACCCGTCTGCGAGCCCTACCGCTTCCGGGTACACAGCAGCTCTTCACACACCTTTAGTTCAGTAGGAGGAGAACCATCTCTGGTTCCGGAAGCACCTCAAAGCCTTCCTCTTTGCCTCCGCGTTCTCTCCCTCTCTCCCCTGCTAAAAACACTGAACCTGCACTGAATCCGCTACTGGGCCACTCGCCAATCTCTGTCCTTGGCCCAGCCACTCTTCCCTGCACTGCCTCACTGCACTACCGGACTGCCTCTGTATCCTACAGCCCCTCCTCCCGGCACTTACCTTGCACTTGCCACCAGCTGGCCCTATTATTTATCTTGTATTCTACTACCATGTCCTGCACTTTTCCTTGCACTTGCCACCAGCTGGCCCTATTATTTATCTTGTATTCTACTACCATGTCCTGCACTTTTCCTTGCACTTGCCACCAGCTGGCCCTATTATTTATCTTGTATTCTACTACCATGCCCTGCACTTTTCCTTGCACTTGCCACCAGCTGGCCCTATTATTTATCTTGTATTCTACTACCATGCCCTGCACTTTTCCTTGCACTTGCCACGAGCTGGCCCTATTATTTATCTTGTATTCTACTACCATGTCCTGCACTTTTCCTTGCACTTGCCACCAGCTGGCCCTATTATTTATCTTGTATTCTACTACCATGCCCTGCACTTTTCCTTGCACTTGCCACCAGCTGGCCATATTATTTATCTTGTATTCTACTACCATGCCCTGCACTTTTCCTTGCACTTGCCACCAGCTGGCCCTATTATTTATCTTGTATTCTACTACCATGCCCTGCACTTTTCCTTGCACTTGCCACCAGCTGGCCCTATTATTTATGTTGTATTCTACTAACCATGTACAGCACTTTCCCCCTCTCCCTTCCCCTTGCACTTTTTCCCAGTGCCCTCTACCCTTGCACTTGCGTAATCTGAATGACACCTGGCCTAGTAGGATCGTTGTCTGTCTCCCCTTGTTCCCCCCGCCCCCTGTCTCGTCGCGCCTTGAAACACTTGTGTATAGGCGCGTTACAAATGCCATATCATATCATACCATATCACAGGGTATGGAAGGGAGGGCTTGATCGCTGCAGAGTAAGGGAGGTTGATAGTGAACAGTTTTCTGGCTGCTACCCCTGCCTAAATTCCGCTTGTCCCTAATCTTCATGTCAAAAGCCATAACAGCACAGCATGTTATAGCCAAGATGAGCTTGGCTGCATAGCAAGGATTTGCTTTTGCCACTGTGCAGGGCAGGTACGGTCACGTCCTACAGTTGCTCTGAGAGAAAAGCTTGCATGAAGATGTGTACTAGATTTTACACCATTGTATATATTTTTTTTAAATTTATGAGTGGATTGACTGCATTATTTTTGTTCAAATGCTTTATTAAATGTCATGATGATGGCCACACTTGACTCAGGGGCAGGTCCCTCTGAATGCTCCCTGGTCTCCGTCTCAAACAGCGCATCGTTTGCCAGACCTGTCCTTCAAGAGGAATGGGACAGAGGCTGATCTCTGGCACCTGAGGCTGCCAACTTGTGGAATGAATCTTCACTTCTTTGCGGAGTGAGGAAAAACACATGAGGTTAAGCAGTGTCTGACGGCATGGCTCTTGGGAAAGGCTTTCATAATCTACGAGTACATGCTGCTCTCCTCCGCCAGACTCATCAGGTACCCCAACGATCCTGTATGCCACCGAGAGGCTTACCCACTTGCCCTCACTGGAATATGACCAACTTGGACCGCAGCAGCAGTAGCCATGCACATGGTCTGTGTGGTTAGCACCAGAAGATTCTGCAGCACAGGCCCTCGCCAGACGCGTGGCTGCCGGGCTGCTCTCTGTTACCCTCACCGCTTTGCACCTGCTCTCATGCAGAGGGCCCCTGTCCACCTGCAGCACCAGGCCTTCCTGCCTCACCGTCAAGGTGACTGTTTGCCTCATGTGACGATGCCATCTACCTCTCTCAGCCTTTTCAGACTTCTTGACGTTCAGCTTGGCCTGAAGGAGAGGGCATTCCCACCTCCTCTGGGCCTTCCTGTTCTTCTGGGAGCTCCAGGTCTTCACAAGTCCTGCCTCGCCGTAGGGCTTGTTTCCCTTTCCCTTCTCTTGCCCTTACCAGATAGGAATGCCCAAGGACTGTGAGCGATCTGCTCACCTGTGCCCCTGTTTCCTGGGGTGCCACAAAGCGAGCCTGTCCAGAGTGGGTGCATTATGGATTACCAATAAATAAATAAGGCAGCAGAGGCAGGTCAAATTGAGTGCCACTGGTAGAAAGATGATTCCGATGACAATCTTGGACGCCTCGATTTTTCTCCCAGGCAATCTATACTGTTGGAGCATCCCAGAGAACTGCTTCGGGAGCGGTGGCTTCATGCTGGCGTGGGTGTCGTCCTACTTTCTGACTTACTGTTCTCAGTTGGTCATGAAGGTGGGAATGCTGTATGGGAGGGCCTCTTCCTCATTCTGTGTGCCTCACAGGTTTATCTTGCCTCCACTGTCTCCAGTCTCGGGAGGACAGCTCAGCGGCAAGGTGCTCACCTTGGAAGCAAGACGACACGGCGCAACACAGGTTCGATCCCCGGGTCCCCGCTTAGAAACCTCTGGGTATAAAGCGCGTTATACATAACCTATCATATCATATCATTGTTATTTAACATATATATAGAGCCACTGTAAGAGCTAGTTAGAGGCTATTCCATCCGTCTGGAGCTGTACACAAAGGACACCAAGCAATACCTGTGGTTATTGAGGGTCGACAAGCATCGAGTGCTCAAATGCTGTCTTTTAAGAATGAGTGGTTAGATGGTGGATAACTTCCTCAAAGTAAACGCATCGAAGATTAAGGGCCTGATTCTCGGAACGTTTTCCTATGAGATTGCACCATTAAAAAACACTTCCATGAATCAGGCTCTCAGCGCCTGTGTCTCTCTGACATATATCCCATTTTTATGTTACAAAATTGATCTGGGTTGTGGCCAATGATGGTAATAACGGCCTCTAAACACTGCTATTAAGTCTTATGGGTTTGAGTGCCACTTGGTCATGCCTACTCACATTCAGAAGCTTCTCAGATCTGCTCGGTTCTATCAGTGTTCTAGTGGTTGCCTGAGGAATCCATTCCATGACCTTCACCCCATAGCATAATTCAGACCCCTGCCATCTCATGAATGTGTTCTGGAAACTCAGTCTTTATCTGCCTAAATCCACCCTTCCCTCGCTCACGGCAGTGCCACAGGCCACCGACAGACTCGCGGTTGGGTTATGACGGCATTTAGAGTGCCTGCTCCTTTTCCTCATAGATCCAATGTAAAATGGCTTCACGCCTAGATGCATCAACGGCAAGTCCAAGATCGGGGTCAAGAAGGACGTAGGGTAAATATTGAGATCCAAAAGTCAACATTTGCATTGCATTGTTTTCAAAGACTGGAGTTATCTTGGATACACTTCATCCTTGTAAACGGATAAAAACCTGATTACGTCACATTGTTAGCTCTCGGCGTAATGTTTCTAGCACTTGGTCCCCTTCCTTTGCTGTATTCCTGTAGCTGACCTTCATCTTCATAATGTCAGGCCTATGGGCAGGTTGCCGTCCCTGGTTACTATTGTGATGTGCTTAACTTTCATAAGCTCGTGGAAAGCTCCACCAGCTTCATTTCTTCTTGTTGTTAATGAACCACATGCTTCAGTCTCAGACTTAACCGTAGACATATTTCAGAGATTTTGAAACTGGTAATGAAGTGGGATGTTTTCAGAAGATTTATCGATGGGAAAATGAGCTCGCAACCTGAACAACGATCTATTTGAAAGCATTGCTATAGGTCTGAAACCTTGCTCAAGATTAATTCCAAATAACAAAAAATGACAGAAATGTCTCAAGTGATCACCAAAGATTTTAGAAATTTTTAAAAGAAGATCATAATGGGAGCTAAGGGAAAAAAAGTTAAACAAAGAGAAGTCTGTAGAGGAATTTGTGGCTTGTAAAAGTGCATAATAACGAGCTTGCTGTTAAAGATGGGGACAAAGAGGGTTCACTAGAAAGAAAGGATCATATTGCAGAAGCAAGGAGAGCATTCCAAACGTGGATAGTTAGGACATTTTAAAATGAGGGCCAGCTTTTCCATTGGCCGGTTACTCTGTGATGGAGATGTATTTGCTGGCATGTTTGCATTAGTGCTAACCTTCTGTCCCTATTAAATGTGTCAGATAATGGACTTTTGTGGTGATGCAGTGCAACATTAAGGCCATTGTGTGTTGCGCCACCTTGCTTCCTGTCCGTGCACTGCAGTCACTTGACGACCGGGGTAGAAATACTCAGATGGAATTTGGCACTATGCTGGGATTAGCTTCGCAAACATCAATGCAAAAGTCCTGGCAAAACGCAGCTTTCCCACAGCGCCACGTAAGGCGCCATGCATGGCAGCGTCATAAGTCCGTGCTGGGCTTTTGTGTGTGGAGGAGATAGAGGGGTGCATGGTGCACATAGAGGCGGGTTGGTCTGCAGGGGGTCAGAGGAGTCGAACGTCGTGAATGGGCTTGTGTGCAGTGCAGAGAGGAGTTGAACACAGCTCCTTAGAGCGGAGAGCACGGGGGAGGGTGTACTAGGTACACAGAGTTGGCATGCTTGCCGAAGCGGAGAAGGGTTACTGAGTGAATGGGGAACGCTACTAGTCCAGAGGCAGTGCAAACCCTCATACCATCAAATGAGGGTTCTGAGTGCAGCCATTGAATAATGGTGCAGACGAGCAAGAGCCGCAGTTTCAGGTGCTTCCGTGGTGTCAGTTTTGTAGCGCATGAAGCAGGGGCGCAGAATCCAATTTCCAAAGCCCCTATAGTGCTAGGCAAAACTGGCACCACACTGCAATACAACCTTGCGCCGCAGGGACTGAGGAAAATCAAGCCCTCAGACACCATGTCACCACTCACTATGGAGCATCAACAGGACATTCTGTGAATAATTTTCAAAGGATTTACTGGATGTGGTTGAGAACATAGGCCTGATAAGAATGCAGATTTATAATCAGTCAGATTAGATGTTTCAATGAATATGCATTGGAATTCACTGGCAGAATTATATTCATTTTATACTCATTAGTAACGCTTTTAAAGTTCTTAATTTCGTTTTTTATGTTCCTTTAAACGCATTTCTCTGCGAGTTCCAGTTAATACAGGCGGCTCGGCTAACTGGACGCCCTTTTATCACGTTGTTGCAATTATATTCCAATGCTTAGTGTTATTATTTTGACTTATTTTAATGTGTTTCAGTTCCTTGTAAGCCGTTTGTCGGCATTGAGGTTGCATGGCCTCAGGCGGGTTCTCTGTGGTCTCGTGCCCAAGATCTCCCGGTTTCATTTAATTTCTCACATGCGCTCGATCAACTCCCCTGTTCGAGTAGTGAGTCTGTCTTCGCTGGCTAGTGGACCCTGCGCCCCGGCGGCTCTCTGGCGATACTATGTGTAGATATATTGCAAGCCGTAAACAGGAACGCAGTGACCGAGCGCATGCCAGAGTCGTGCCAAAGTTTAGCCTGTATGCACTCATCCGCGACAAGTCAAAGCCCTGGGCTCTCTACCATGTAGATCATTCTCTTAGTCGTGCAGGTATTCTTTCTTGCTCCGCCTGATACTATTTTCCCCACAGGTTGCAATCATTATGTTGAGTCACCGATTATACAGCCGCGATGAGCCCCCGGCTCGCATCCAGTTCATTCTCCTTTGATAAATACTTGCTCTCTGGTAGCCGACAAACTGGATATATTTACGATTATACAGGATAAGGACCCTGTTGTGCTCTGCATCACAGAGACGTGGTCATCTCTGACCTCATCTCATGGTCTGGTTCAGGCTTAACCTGCTGATTTTTCTATTGTACATGTTGACAGTAACTCATCCTCCCCTGAGGGGTGTGAGGGCGCCATTATTTATAAGGAAACGTTGGTCTGCTTGCTCTTGCCACTTACCTTTGATGTTACCATGGAAGCCTTGCTGGCACGTGTCACTATTTCACCATCTTATAATTTTCCTTTGTTAATTGTTTATCGTCTGCCATTCAAAAGACTTGTCATTTGTTAAGTCCTCTTCATCTTGTATTGCTGATCTGGCTCTAACCTATAACAACCACTGTGTGGTAGGCGATTTCAATGTCTGGCCTGACTCTCCGGATGGTCGGATTGCAGCCTCTCTCCTTTCATGTATTCAGGACATTTCTTTGTGCCATTTTGTGTCGGGTCCAACACATATTAAAGGACACACTCTGAATCTTATATTTGCTCCCTTATCTTGTATTCGTATGTGCCCGACTTTGCCGGTAATGTGGTTAGACCACTTTTTGATTCCTTTTGAACTGGATCTCCCAGCCCTTTAAGATGAGATAGCAATACCCTTGAGATAGGTGGGGATGCAGAATTGTATTGAAAGATCAATAATCAAAACAACTCAGGTAGTTGGCAAAAGGATAACTGTTTTTTAATATCAATTATCTAAAACAGGGAGTAAAACAGACATCAGCAGACGTTTCTCATTACGATCTCAAATCATTTCATTAAAAAATCAAATTTTTATAGTAAATATTTGTCATTGATGACGTTAACCCTCGTATCACTAAAGTCATTCGACGTAGCAAAACTTAAAACCTACGGGTGAATGTGATAGGGTCTAAACAGATCATTTAGGTATACGATCCATACTCGTTTGGGCATTGAAATAAAGTGATAGGCTTCTTAACATCAGGTGGGGAAACTAAGCCGTTACCTAAAATATGTCATTATGAACGTCACTAAATATACGATGTCTATTGGCTATACAACTATAGGACCCTTGATCATGCAGTCCTCTACCATTGGTTACTTTCTAACCTCTGTCAGTACCCTCCCAACCTGGAGAACTAATCTTAACCATGCTTCCCCCCAATTAGCATGACCACCCATCATCACCTCAGTGGTCTGCTGTCAATTACGGCTTTGAACTCATCCTTGGAAATGATCCTTGCTACTGAGGAATTCAGGGGAGTGAAGGCACAATCTGCCTTGCTACTGAGGAATTCAGGCGAGTGAAGGCACACTCTGCCCTCGTGCGTAGGTGTGACCATCATGTTCGTCCAACTTCTTCTCCCCACGTGACTAAAGACCACGAAATTGAGCTTTCAGTGTATTAAAATACTTTTTCTAATAGAACTCTGACGTCTTCTTGTTTCCGTCCATGCATTCTGAACAGAATCTTCCTTCTTTCACACGATTTGTATCCAATGTCAGCTCACCCCAGTTGATATGGCCTTGGCTCATCCAACCTTGCTTTTCAGAGTTTCGTGCCTGTAATTCACCCTGTTTTCTGACTGCGACAAAAATGGAAAAAGTGGCCTTCCTTCTTTTGCTCAGCACTGCTATCGTACGTAGTGGGAACATCCATCTTTTACTGACTCAAATATATATATATATATATATATATATATGTACATGTTGGCGCATGCCGCACTCTATTTACTATAAAGCTAGCCTTAAGAATACTTCATCTGCTTGCATTTCATTGCATATTTACACATGTGAACTAGCTTGATATCTTCATTATTTCTGTAGCATAAGTCTCTTCATCTTGATCCCAAGATGTCATTGATCTCAATACGTTCTTGATGCCTTTATAGAATTGCCAGCATTCTCTGATCTCTGCATCTCTTCTCCATACGTCAGCTTTGTATTGTGTGATGTCATTATTTCTCTTTGTATAATCAATTTGTCCTGTTTTCTTCTGGACTATCACTCGGACAGCCATCATACTGTCTCATATGCGGGTATGGTTGCCTCAATGGGAACCTTGCTTCCAGAATTCCCCTTGGTATCTGTAATTCAAATGGCTTTGTAGGTGTGTCATATTCTGGTTTCCAGCAGATAGGCAATATGGGCAAAGTGATTGAGGTGGGGGTACTCAGCTCCTTCTCTACACTTTTGAATTTTGTATCACTGTCCCTAGTACTTGACCTTGACATATCTAATCTCTGCAAAGGTGTTGGACGTTCATTGACCCTTTGGCATTAGCTGGACTTATCAACGCTAAGTTCTCCAATCTCTCTACTAGTCCTTCGTCCTCTCCCATGTTCAGCTTTATCACTGTTTCTGCTGCAGCTGACACTATGGCTTTGCTTGAACTGGTACGTAAACCTACTCGCCACTCTGCCCCTTGGTTTACTCCAATTATTTCAACACTTCATCTACAGAGCAGAAGTGGCCAAAAAGTTATAGCTGTGATCTGAAAGTCAAATTCAAAGAGGTGCAGCTTATTTACCATAAATCCAGAAATTCAGCTCAATGCTCTTTCTATGAGGATTTCATCTCTTCTGCTTCTAATTCTTCTAAAACTCTATTTCAGACCATTAAAGACCTGACTTCTCCCCAGGCAGCTCCTGCAAGTACTATGCAATAATGTATCTAGGTATTTTGTACACAAAATTAAGTCCATTAGAGACCACATTGAAACACGTGTTGGTGATTCCACTTTAAAAAAAAAACTACGCTAACACTGCACTTCCCCAAAATGCCCCCTCTTCCCTTTCTCTGGAAGCTGCTGGAGGCTTGGCTTACCCCCAAGCTCAGGTCATTCATTAAAGCTGCAAACATTCCTGATCCGTTTCAGATGGGTTTTCACCCATTAATGGGTACCGAATCAGTCCTTGTATCAGTGATTGATGACCTCACCACCGTTTGGGACCAGGGCAGGGTTTCTGGTCTTACTTTGCTGGATCTGTCCCCCGTAATCAACACCATCGACCATGCCACCCTCCTGGTCTGGATGTGGGAAGCTGGTATCACTGGCACGGTACTGGACTGGTTCCATGCGTGTTTAGCTTCACGCATCCAGCTGTTTTACCTCTGGCCTTTCAAATCTGCTCCAACCCTCATTAGATGCGGGGTGCCCCAGGGCTCAGCACTCCCACAGCTGCCTTTCAATATTTATGTTCAGCCTTTAGCCAGTTTCATTCATTCACATGTCTTCTGCTTTTACTCTTATGCAGATGATACCCAACTGCTTCACAGGCTCGATCTGGACCGTGAGGGCTCAACAAATCACCCGACAGCCTGTCTCGAGGCAGTTTGTAATTGGATGAATTCATACTGGCTTAAACTAAATGCACATAAGAACCAAGGTGCTAATTGTGGGCCCCTCGCCATCATTTTTAGGCTCATTGCCTACACCGGTCCAATCGGTCAAGAACCTGTATGTGAAGATAATGGCATCCCTTGCACCCGATGTTCAGATCGGTGCACTTTATAGTTCTGTTTTTTTAAAACTCAAACTACTGAAAAAGGTGATCAACCTTATCCCTCCTTGGTTTCATGCCTGTCAATGCCGCACCCGCAAGCAGAACTCGTAATGTGGTGGTATGGTAGCAACGGTGCCGGTAGCACTAGCGGCGCCGTTGTTGCCTTACCGCCACATTCATAATGAGGTCCAATGTGTTGGGTTGGGATGGAACAATGCCTATAAAATCTCTAAGAAATTCTTATACAAATAGGGACATTTCAAGGGGAATATAAATCAGGATAGGAGTAAAGAATCAATGCTCAAGGGTGCTAATTAAAGGTATTCACTGCCCTCCCTCCAGGGAATCACCTATATATTTTTAGAAACATGAAAATATCTTTTACTCTAGCTTACTGCCAGGCCAGTTTTTTTCTGAGTTACTACCCAGGCAAGTCTTTACCATGGGCCACTGTCAGGCCAGGCTCCTTTCCTGGGTCCATGGCCAGGCCATGCTTATTTCCTTCCATGGCTAGTGCCTAGGCCAAGCATGTTCCTTGGATAATGACCAGACATATTTCCTGGGCTTCTTATTACTTCTTCTCTGGGTTAGGGGTTAGGGGTGTCCCTTTGTACTCTCAGCAATCATCCCTCACACCTTGCCTTGTTACTATTGTAGGAAATATGTCTGTCCCGTTCATTGAGAGGGTACTGATAAGCTAATCTTCTCATCCTCAGTATGGGTTACCCTCCTGGGCTGTCAGCTTCTCCTGACATGGTAAATAGTCCTGTCACCCGAATGTTCAGCAAAGCATCGAAGTGTCTGCAATTGGCATTTAGAAAGCACTCTAGACGATTCAGCCATCTGCACTCCTCCTTTGGCTCGTGTTCCTCTGCCAAGACTGTGACCAGTTGGTTAAAAAAAAAAAAGAGGCCTCTTTTTATTCTTGGGCTGATTGATGGTGGGATTCAGCTGTGCATTTTTGGCTTTACCTTGATGTTTCTTGCAGGGAATATTCTCTGTCATTCCTATGTGACTCTTCTGAGGACTAGGTATTCTGTCTGAATATTCTTAAAAGTCAGGTGGCTTTGTAGTTACAAAGTTAGGGAGGAAGGGCCTCATTACACGGATGGCGGTAAGGATTTACCGGTACCGGTATTTTACCGGTACCAGTAAATCCTTACCGCCTTATTACGAGGTCCCTTTGCGGGTTGGGGAATTTAACGCCTGCTTTTTGCAGGCGTTAAAAACCAACCCGCAAAGGGACCCAGGGAGCTAATTACGGTACCGCAATTTGCGGTACCGTAATTAGCGCCTTCCCCATTCCCATTATGCCCTATGGGGCAAAAATGGGAATGGGGAAGGGCAATGGTGGAAGGGGGAATTACCGCCCCGGCAACCTTGGAATGGGGCGGTAATTCCCGTTTCCGCCAAGGCGGTGCCGGTGTTTTACCGGCATGAACCATGGCGCTAATAGCGCCATGGTTCTCCGCCATCTGTGTAATGAGGCCCTACATCACTACATTTGTGCTTCTCCACTGCCCACTCCATGACTCTTCTGCTCCTACTAGATATACTTTCATAATTTCCCAGGTTCTCAGAAGCTGACACC
Organism: Ambystoma mexicanum; assembly: GCF_040938575.1. Lineage (NCBI taxonomy): Eukaryota > Metazoa > Chordata > Amphibia > Caudata > Ambystomatidae > Ambystoma > Ambystoma mexicanum. The sequence continues at coordinate 161,702,777 of NC_090936.1, read as the reverse complement.
CACGCAGACAGGAGGTTTGACATAGTGGTTTTTCCTGTGTGTGCATGAGGAAGAGGGTTTGCCCATTGCTTCCAATAGTGGTCTGAGAACCAGTAGGTTTACTGCTAATGGGGGCTGCTGTTGAATGTTTCTCCAAGCTCCATGGTTTCAATTGAGAAGGCGGTTTTCTTTGGATTATTGGTCTTTCTTGATGGGCATTCTTATTCTGAACCCACTCTGGGGTTTGGGTCTCTGGAGCTGGTACATTATGATAGTCATAGTCGGTTTGCAGTTATTTGACCTGCATGGTGTTGTCTCCTTCCCTTTCAGATTCTCCAGCCTGCTGGGAGGAGGGCTGGTGTTGGTTTGCCCTACGTGACGTCTCTTGTGGGTAATACATCTGTGTGGGTTTATTCCTTCTTTACACTTCACAATCACTCCCAAACATCTCCTAGAGTTTGGTATTTGGCAATACTTTGGAGAAGGACTTGTTGTAGGCCGTTTTCTCTGCAAATCCATTCTAAGATTTTGTTCTGAAAGAAAAGGGTACTATGGGAGTTGTAGTTTGGAACTCTCCGGTTTGTTCAGCTTTACCTGTGCTTTGCCTGTGCTAAAGATTGGGAAATAGTGTAAATATTTGCTTTGGAGACTGGAGGAGCTGATGAGTACGATATCTACCCTGAGTGGTGACAGGCTGTCCAGAAAAAGGGCAATCAAAGGTGTCAATTGATCTATCTATCGATCTATCTATCTATCTGCATTTTTCTATAGCACCACTAAACGGTAGGCCTCAGGGCACTTACAAAGAGTAACATAGAAGACAATAAAAGAAATGGTAGAACCAGGCACAAAAAGGGGGCAAGCCAAAAAACGAAGTCAATTGTATTGATATTTTTACTAGTCATTTAACAAGTTCTTGATCAAAGAGGACGATTTTCAGATGTTTGACTCTGGGGAAATATGTTCACGTATCATTGATTGCAAATCATTCACACTTGCACATTCTCTTGAGGCATTTGTGTCACTATTACAGAAAATATGCGGGCAGTGCAACTGGCACCAATGCTGGTTTCATCACTCCCCACACAATTTTAGCATTATGGAAAGAGTAGTTGCTTTTGTGCAGACCGCTCTGTAATATTTAAAACATATGCAGGAGCTCATTTTGTGTCCAGGGATGCTCTTCATGAAAAAGAGGGAACTCACCTTTGCACATTTGCATGCCCTCATTGCAGAAGTGTTGATCTTTGAGTGAACTTTGGTTGAAGGAACTGAGTGGCCTTTGGCGCTCCCATGAGAACAGGTGTGGCCTAGCACTGTACCATCCCTATGGGCACTTCAGGCACATTCACAAAGGTTGGGTACCTTACTGCACACCCTTGTTGATCAGTGGGTGAAGTTGCTGCTCACCAGGTGTATGTTTTGTTCTCTGCTTTGTAGCTGGCAAGTGCTGCACCTGGAGGGTTGAGTACGGTTGTGCTTTACCTTTAGTGATATTCACGAAAACACTGGTTTGCACAAGGTACTTACCACCAGTTGCACAGTTGCAAACCAGCATTTCTTAAAGGTGCGATTGATGAGATAACACATCAACTACATATAAAAAGCATTGGTAAAGCCAATAGTTTTGGTGTTTACTGCTGTTCTTTCCATTTTGCATTCATGGGCACCAGGGTGCAAGGAGAAGGGTGCCGAAGTTCAAGGAGAATGAACAAAGGGATGCAGGTATGCAAGAGAATGAGCAGGGCAAACAAGCAAGGGAGGAAGCCATTGAGAGAGGGTGCCAGTGTTGGTGAGCTCGAAGAGATATGAGCAAGAAAGAATGAGTGGGAAGGGGAAAAAGGCGAGTTATGACAGTAAGGGTAAGAGAAAAAGTAAGGGCTCTCATTAAATGTGAGAGTTGAAGATGATGAAATGAGGGTGCAGAAGTCGATATTTTCAAGGGTGCCAGGGCAAGAGGGGAGTGTAAGGCAGTGAGGAGCAAGGGTGTATAGAAAGAGTGAGTGACAGCATAAGTTGGGGGAGAGAGAGAGACAGTATACAGAGAAAGATGAAAATGCAAGGTGAGGGGGTGAAAAACAAAGAGTGAAAACACAAGGAGAAAGGGTGAAAGCCCAAGGAGAAAAAGTGACAGCACAAGGAGAAAGAGTGACAGAACAAGAGACATCACATGGAGAGAGTGAGACAGAGTATGACGAGGGAGTGACAGCGAACGGAGGGAGAGTGACAGTGCACAGAGGGAAAGTGGCAGTGTACAGAGGGAGAGTGTGACAGAGCACGGAGCGAGAGTGTGACAGCGCACAGAGAGTGTGACAGCACACAGAGAGAGTGCAAGAGTGGACACAGAGAGTGACAGCACATAAAGAGATTGCGACAGTGCACAGAGAGAGTGTGACAGCGCAGAGAGAGACAGTGCAACAGCACACAGAGGGAGTGCGACAGCACACAGAGAGAGTGCAAGAGTGCACAGAGAGTGTGACAGCACATAAAGAGATTGCGACAGTGTTACAGCGCAAAGTTAGAGCAACATCTCACAGAGAGAGAGAGAGCAACAGCTCACAGAGAGAGGGACAGCTTGCACACAGAGAGCGACAGCACACAGTGAGTGAAAGTGCAGAGATTGATACTGACAGCACAGGAAGAGCGTGTGTGACAGTGCATTGGAATAGTGTTATAGAGCACAGAGACAGTGTGACAGTGTACAGAGAGAATGTGACAGCACAGAGAGAGTGTGAAAGTACACCCAGAGGGAGTTTGACAGTGAGTGTGAGAGTGCACAGAGAGTGTGTGTGACAGTGAATGTGAGTGTGACTGTGCACAGACATGGAGTGTGACAATGCATAACAAGCAAGTGTGACAGCACAGAGAGAGAGAGAGAGTTTGACAGCAGATGGAGAGGATGCGGGAGAGTGTAACAGTACACAGTGTTGGAGAGTGTGGCAGAGAAAGCATATGATATCATAAGGAGAACGTGTGGGATGATGTGACAGCACAAGTAGAGTGTGTGGGAGAATGTGACAGCACAAGGTGAGAGTGTGGTAGTGTGACAGTACAAGAAGAGAGCAAGAGACAGTCCTACGAGAGTATGGGAGACAAATGCAGGAGAGAGACAGTGCAAGAAGAGAGAGGCAGACAGTACAATGAGGGAGAGGCAGAGAGACAGTGCAAGGAGAGAGCGAAAGTGCAAGCAGGGTGAGAGAAAGTGCAAGTAGAGAGAGTCAGACATTGTAAGGCATGAGATATTGAGAATGCAAGGCGAAAGAGAAAGTGAGAAAGTAGAGAGAGAGTGCGAGGAGAGAGAGTGCAAGGACTTAGTGACAGTGCAGCGAGAGAGGCAGTGTTAATAGAGGAAGACAGTGACCGTACAAGGAGAGAGAGAGAGTGATAGTACAAGAAGAGAGAGAGAGAGAGAGAGAGAGAGAGAGAGAGAGAGATTGACAGTACAAGGAGAGGGAGCGGATGACAGTACAGGAAGAGGGAGGGATTGATAGTACAATAAGAGTCTGACAGTACAAGAGAGAAAGTGACGGTACAAGAAGAGAGAGAGAAAGAGAGAGTGCAAGGAGAGCGAAAGAGACAGTGCAAGGAGAGTGAGAGAGAGAGAGAGAGAGAGAAAGAGAGAGAGAGACAGCACACAAAAAGCCAGACTCACTCATAACTACAGACAGACAGACACGTATACAAACACACAGAGCTTGAAATATATTCTAACATGTATGCATACAGTGTAAGGAGAGAGTGTGACAGTGCAGAGTGTGTGTGAGTGCAGGGAGAGAGTGTGACAGTGCAAGGATACAGTGATATGGGGAGACAGTTCAAGAAGAGAGAGTGAATGCAAGGAGAGAGGGATAGAGACAACACACACACAAAGCCAGAATCACTCATACATACACACAGACACGTATACAAATACACACAGCTTGAAATACATTCTAACATGCATGCTGCACACACAGTCCCCCACACAGAAAATCACTCACATCTACACACCCACAACACAGCCAGCCTCACACACATTCTCACTCACACATACAAACACAGCTTGAAATACATTCCAACGTGCATGCATACACTTACACACACTTTTTAAAATGTTTAAACACAGCATGCATACATAACAACACTTTAATTACAATTACTTTCACATGCTGTCCTTCCCGATCTTCTCACACTCCTAATGCCTATAATCGGCACGACCATCTCCCCATTGAAGAGAATTCGGGATTACTTCAATTTTTAGGGACACAAGCCCAAACCCCCTTAGGAAAAAGTCCCGAGAAATGAAGTTGATATTCGTGGAGCTGCTAGCAGAAGCAGGGGCCCCTGCAGTCCCTCCTGTGACTGGCTAGCACCAAGGGTCCCCCCCCACTTGCCCTGGGTCTCCCCCACACTGTGGAGGCTGCAGGAGTGCCTGTTAACGCCAGTGGGTGAGCAGGGAAAGGCAGGATTAAAACACTAGCACAAGATGAAGGCATGTGCTTTCAAACAAGATTCCTGATTGGGAGAATCATTGTAAAAGACCCATCCATTGGTTTAAAGGGCCTGAAGGACACAGGAAATAAAATGTTCTGATGCATCAAATTCATGCCTTAGCATTTCCAGTTACAATCTCAACCAGATCCGGCTTGTGAACACCCATGCTTCTTTCTTATGTTTCTAATGCTTTGCCAGATTGGTGGTGCTTGCGCCACCATATGCACCAAAACCAAAAAGGTAGCGTGCATAATGACACTTAGCATGGTATACCTCCACCATATACAATATCCCCCTTGCTGTGAGGAAAAAGGCCACTTTTTGGTCTTTATGGCAAAGATGGAAAAGGATACATCTTCTTGACTTCACAACACCTTCAAGATGGTGCCTGATATTTACTATGCTGTTGAACTGCAATCCAGACTCTAGTGGTTTCCAAGATGGCGCCCACCGTGCCGAACGCTGCTGTATCAGCACGGACTTCACTGATTTAACCGGAACCAGCTCTTGTATCCTTGCCGCATGTTTCTTCCTTCTTTGCTCCTACTACTACTCAATCCCTGCCCCGCTCCTGCTTCCTAGCTACCGTGCCCTATGCCTTTGCTGCCTACTTCATTCACTACTCATCATCTTGTGGTGATGGAATCTGATGCTCAGCTATCTACGTGCCTGATTCGCTGTTCGCCATTCTCCAGCAGCTGACGCCTGGCAGTCCGGCTAAACGGATCGTGTGCAAGGGTTTTCTTCCCCAGGAGTGTTTCCCGGAGTATACAAGAACCCCGGTTTCATCGATAATGATAAGGAATTGGAAAACTGCTACTACCTTACACAAAGATGTTTGGTTTCATGAAATGGATAGTCTGGCTGATGTGGAAAAGTTTTTATACAAAAGACAAGACAAGAAAATGCTATTTAATAAGATATGGGGGAGATTTCTTTCAATATACTGAAAATGACAATTGCATATGTTCGGTTGTGAATTCTACAATTGGGGGGTGGGGTGGAATTTGTGTTCAGTGATTTGTAATCTTGTATATAGTTTATTTTTGTATTACCTTGATGTTTTTAATGTATTGTTGTATTGTTGAAATTGAAAATAAAATTAAAAAAAAAAAAAGAACCCCTGTTTCATTTTCAGGGTTTGGGATACCTTTTGGGCTGTAATCCCATAGAACTGCAATTATCAGTCACCATTCAGGGTAGTGCTCGCTTGTGCTTGACACTTGCAATTTAACACCAATTAAGCTGTTTTGTCGCCTAACTGTACAACTATCTAACACAGAGTGCCCCATTAAAGGTTTTGCAAGAATTCCAATTTTTTGACCATACTATAATTAATTGACTGGATTCTTTTTTGTCACATGATCAACTCCAATTAAGATATAATGTTTATGCAGCATCACACCAAATAATCAGAATTTACATGTATTCAATGTAAAATTAGCAGGAGCTCTATTTAACAATTAACTATTAAAGTTAACATCAACTCACAGTCAGTTCCAAAGTCAGGTCTGTCCACCCAGCTTCTTTTTGAGAGGGCTTTGTTTGTTTTTTCTGCAAGTAAAATATGGGTATAATGAATGTCTGTCTTCTTAAAATATGGTAAACATAATATCAATATAAACATAATAATGCAATAATAAAAAAAAAGTATTTTCGATTTACAATCTTTATAATCCTCTAGTTGAGACTTTACAGCTGGCGTATTACATCATACACTCACATTGTGATATCAGAGAGCCATTACTGACAGGAAGCTGTGGCAAAGTCTCATGTTTGGGGCTTGAGGGTGGGACTGGGGTAATCATGGCAGTCTGAGACTATCAACCGTGTTGAGATATAGGGCTGAGGCAGTTTATAGTGTATTCCGAAGGCTCCCCACTCCATCCCTAGCCTCATCGGAGTAGTCCACCATGCTAATCCAAACCACACTAGGCAATGTAAGCACAGACTACAATACAAGACATTTAGCAGAATGGCAATCAAGGATTATGCAGTTTGCAGAGCCTCCAGCCTGGGCGTCTGCAGGGTGTGTAAAAGTGAAATATGGCTTATTATTATTTTTTTTAAAGGTGTTTTTATTGGCATTTTTTTTAATCTAATTCTCCCTCACTTCACCATCCCTCACAACTTCAAACCAGTTCCAACACCCGAAATCTTCGTGGACAGAGGAATTCCCTTGAGTCGCTGTGAAAAAAGGATTAAACAACATCCCAATCTCCCATGAATTTTTGCAGGTCGCCATGTACAGAATATGTCACTCGCTCGTGGGCGACAAAGTTACACACGTTTGACAAACATTCTTGCTCATCGGGCATTGCCCTGTTCTTCCAATTTTGGGCCACCAATAATAGTGCTGCTATGCTGAGGATCAGATAGGCACTCCTCTGAGCTTTTGTGGGTAAAGTCTCAAAAATGTCCCCCATCCCAAGCATGCCCTCCTTAATGTCCTTGTGGGCCTGTATATCAAATATCCCCGACATCGCCTTCCATACATAGTGCCAGAAGGGCAGAAACCTCCCACACAACCACCATATGTGGTCCCAAGTTCCCGGTGTGTCACACCCTTTCCAAAATCTATCGGAAACCACTGGATAGCATTTATGAAGTCTTACAGGAGTGAAGTGCCACTGCACCATGGCCTTGATCCACATTTACCCGATGTGTACCGCCCTGGTCAGCCTTGGAATATCCCCCCAAAGACGATCGCATCTCCCTCTATTTCATGTCCCACGTTATCCTCACAGTGTTTCATGTAGGACCACCTCACTGCCTCCCTAGAGGTAGAAAATATCCTATAATAGTCAGCCATCATATGAACCTCACCAGTGCTACTTGTTACATATTTCTCAAAGATGGTGAAATCTCTTGTCGCCGCCCTCAAGAACTTGGGATTTTTTATGCAATGCCGAATTTGAGAGTATCTATACCTCTCTCTCTCGTAGCACCCGGCACCCCACCCTCTCCTACTTTCCAAATACTCCCGCCTCCTGGCCTGGGGGAAAATGTGGGTTCCTAAATATTGATGTCAACAGGGATGGTAAGGTTGTCAGGCCCACCTGTCTAACCAGGGAATCCCACACCTCCCCCACCAAAGCTGTAATCTTGCTCATATACATATTCTTAGGTCTTTCCACCTTGGGGAACCATATTTCTTCATCTAGGGGCCTCCACACAATCGCCCTGTCCATAGTCCTCCATATCTTGTACCGATCGCCAATGAACCATTTGCGTTCCACCCTAATTTGGGATGCCAAGTAGTAAAGATAAAGGTTCGGAACCCCCAGACCTCCATCGTGAGTAGGTGTTGTTAGTAACCTCATGGACACCTGTGGTTTTTTGTTGTTCCAAATGAACCTACTCATGTGTCTCTGGAGCTCCATAAAGAAATGCTTTGGGACCTTCACAGGGAGAGCCTGAAAGTAGTAGAGGATTTTAGGGAGGATCATCATCTTGAGGGTGTTTATTCTCCCCAGCCATGATATCGATAGGGGGCCCCATTCCCTCAGGAGTTGCTTGATCCTCTCCAGTAGAGGCGGGTAATTGTCCCTGTACAGATCCCCCATGGACACTGCGAGTTGTACACCCAAGTAACGAACACTACCAACAGCCCACACATAGGGGCATTTCCCCTTCAGACCCCTCACCATTTACCCAGGCACAGTCAGATTGAGCATCTCAGATTTTTGCCCATTAATCTTTAAGCCTGCTACACTGCTAAATTCCTCCAACTTCCTCTCAATCCCCGGCAATATTGTCTCTGTAGTCGTGATTGCCATTAACATGTCATCTGCAAAAGCAATCACCTCATGATTCTCCCCCCCAAAACTAATCCCCTTGTCACCCGGTGCTACCCTAATGCGAGAGAGTAAGTGTTCCAGGTGAATTGCATACAGAAGTGGAGAAAGCGAGCACCTCTGTTTCGTACCCCAGGAGACTCGCTCCTGGGACAGCCGGCTATTGATAGCAAGGCAAAGGGTCGGGTCCCGATAATTAGCCCTCACCATATGCATGAACCTTTTCCCCATGGCCTCCATGGTGAGAAAAAGAAAAGACCATGCCACACGGTTAAAGGCCTTTTCCGCGTCCAAGGCCAGAATCGCTACTGGGTTGTTGGCCAAAGTGGCTTTCTCTATGAAGTGGCATACCCCGAGTGTGTTATCGGAAGTCTGCCTGTTTGATAAACCTGGATTGATCTGGTCCGATCAGTTTGGAGAGCAACCTGTCCATGCAGGATGCCAGGATCTTAGTGTATAGCTTCACGTCTGTGTGAATTAGGCCTATGGGCTGATACCACCCGCATAGCATAGGATCTTTATTGGGCTTCGGGAGCAGAACCACTTTGACTTCCTCCTTGGATTGGGTGATTCATCCAGTCCTCCCAAAAGAGTTGAAATGGGGCACCAATATTGGGATCAGAACGTCCCTGAATGTTTTATAAAAGCTGCCTAAGTAGACATTCGGCCCCAGAGCCTTACCAGACGGCAACAACAAGATCATGGGCCTCACTTCTTCAGGGGTCATATAACCATCCAGTTCTTCCCTTTCCCCTGGTGTAGTTCTCTGCAGGGGGTATCTCGCTAGATGTTCTTTCTGGGTCCTCTCCTCTGGTGAATCGGTTTTATAGAGACTGGAATAGAATTCTGTAAAGGCATTCATGATTCCCTTATTAGAGGAGCTTTCCCCTCCATGCCCTGATCTAATCCTTAGTATGATATGATATGATATGATATATGATAGTTTATTTATATAGCACGTATACACAATGTGTTTCAAAGCGCTTCAAGGCAAGGGAGGGAACAAGGGAAAATACAATGACATTCTTACAGGCCATGAACAGTAAGGATGTGAAATTAACTATCGTACTCGGCCTGACGACATTTCAGATAGCGCAAGAGCTAAGACATAGATAAGGAAGGGATGGGGAGAGTGGGAAGGAAATGGAAACAGACAGGCGACTACTGTACTAGGCTTGACGACATTTCTGGTAGAGCCGGAGAAAAACAAAAGGTGAGGGAGAGGGGTGCAGAAAGGGAAGGGAGGAACAAAACAAGCGACTAACGTACTAGGCCGGACAGTGCAATTCTGATAGAGCCTTCCTGGTGCCAGAGGGGGGGGGGGGCTCTGAAGGGTGCTGCACCCTTGCAAGGATGGATGGGCTTCAGGGCCCCCGGTCCACTCCTCCCATGTATCCAATTGCCCAGTGGGGCTGAGGTATCCCTCTGCTCCATGCCTCCAGCGCCCGCCTCTGTCAGTGCCCCCGTCCTTTGCTTCACACCTAGCGCAGGGTTTCTCAGCCTCCCTGTGTCTTCTTCTACTGGGGTTCGACAGCCCTCACCTCCACCTGGTCAACTCTCTGGGGGATCAGACTGGGGGTCTCCACTCCTTTCCCCCGCTCCTCACCTTGTCCCAAGGCTTCAAAGAGCTCCTAGTGCTCCTAGAGCTCTCACTCAGTTCCGGGGGCAGGGCCCCCCTTCTTGATTTTAGGTGCTTCCGGGAAGGCCTGCACCAGTGATTTGCTGCTCCAAGTACTGTTTGCCCAGTGAGGCCTGCACCAACACCCCCAGCAGACCTGCTGCACCATGGATCCCTGCTTTAATAGGTGTCGGAGCCACTTCATCCTCCACCCGGGCTCCGTTATGCACAGGCTCACTCCCGGCTATGGGCCAACAGCACCCCAAGCCCTCGCTGCTTAACGGGCTGTTCTCAGACCGACCCCTTGCCTGCTCACAGCGGGGCTCCGCTGCTCTCCAGCAATGCTCCTATATCTGCCACTCCGGGCAGGCGTGTTGTGGAGCCCGACCCGCACTGGCATCCGAATCTGCGTTGCAGCCGCCTCACTGATCCACACTCGTTACAGAGCCGAGTCGGCAGGCACAGCACAATTCCTGCAGTCCTGCCTTCTCCCCCTGACCTCCGCTGCTCCTGAAAACGTATCCCGGACTGGGGATAGCACTTTTACAATTCTTTATTGTTCAAGGTCTTGGAGGGTGAAGGTGCTCTCAAACCGCAGATCTACCCTCGGCGGCCATCTTGAAACATGGTTTCTTAAACACCTCATGATCACGCCTTGCCTGGCAGTCCATAGACAGCGCGGTTATCTTGCACATGCTGCCCTTTATCATAGCTAGGGAGATAATGAGCAAGAGATCCTGCACCTCAAATACAGGATGAACAGTCCTCACACAGAAAGTAAAACAAAGATCGCTACTGGGCATTTTGATGCGTCGACAGATTGAGCTGCAGAGTAAGTCACTGACCAGAAAATTCCAGGTTCCAATCCTGCAGTTCAGATGAGTACTCACCAAACACAAAAGACTGTTGGATGCAAGTCCAACGTCGGTGAGAGAAAGTACAAGCTAAGAAAGTCTCTTTAGCATGGACTGCACAGAAGGCCAGTTATCCAGCCATCTCACACGACATATAAGCCTCATGTGAAGCTGACAAAGGGAGAGATAAGTTTCTGAGAACAGTTCAGGAAGAAATGCGGACACATACAGTACAAAACGCACATCAAGAGTATAGCCCATGTGAGATAATGCCAGAAGCAAATACTATGCTGTAGAGCACTAGGCTGAACACACATGTGTAAGCAGAGCAAGGTACAATATGTACCCCTGACAGCAAGGGAGCTCCTATTAACAACACTGCAGGTAGTAAGTACAAAACATAGTATTAACACACTGAACATGTATTAATTGTACAACACATAAAGTAGGTCTAGGTGCCAAAGCAGCCTCCTGGGCTATTTAGAACTAATAGGCCACAGGAATACATGTATTCCTCAATACAGAAAAAGACATTTAATTTAGAGCCTTCTTAGAAAGAACCACGTACAAGGTTAGAGGCTACGGAAGACAAGGTGAAAAGCAGCTCTGCGATTGGTCAGGAGAGAGAGGAGCAGCTCATTCCCAAGCTTCGGACAAGTAGCAAGGCACAATCAAACTTTGCAACTCTGAGCAGACCCCATGAGGAAGATGTAAAAGCTTCACAGGGGTAGGCTAGAGCAGAAGATGCAGCGGGTTCGTTCCCAAGCCTCAAACAAGTGAAACACTTAATGAATAATGTACATACCCATTACTTTAGAAGCTAAAAAGCAAAAGGTCATAGATCGGTGGGAACGAGCCAATGTGCAGAAAGATGCAAAGAACAAAATCAGTCAGGCAGAAGACACACTGCCCCCTGTCGGAAAACATCCACCAAGGCGTGGAATCACAAGTACTAAAAATATAAAGAAATATATATTCATGGCCATCGAAGCAAGAAGCTGATTGACCAATGTAGGAAATATAACAGGGATTAAAAGCTCTGATACTTCTTAAACTAAATATGTTCATTAAAGTTAAAGCCAGTCACACACACCTTCAAATAAATCCACAGTTTAGATTTGCACAGGGTGCCGTAGCAAAGGGCTAGGAAGCACACCCTATGAAGTCATGTAGCCCCATCATGAGAAAGGAAGGAGATGTGCTAAAAGGGGCAACATGTGTCCATTGAATAATCACAATGTTAACTTTCCATTGAACTGTGCCCCAAGGCTGAGAACTATCATATGTGCCAACCTTTTGCGTCCCATGGGAATCAGGTGAGGTATTTTTTGTGTGCCACACTGTTCACACCTCATGGAGTGATTGGTTAATTAAGGTGGAAGTAACCCACCCAGGAACATTTGACGACAAACAGCCAATGAGCAACTGAGTTGTACGTTACAGAATACTAGCATGTCTACTATCCAATATAAAATGGAGAAATTGGATAACCCTATCATTAGATCAATGTCAAGAGGAAGACATTAGCATGGTCACAAGGGATAGGATAGTCTAATAGGGCAAAGCATTGTATTGCATCTCTTATAGAATAACAACCACTGTTCAATCAGTGAATATTGTAAAATGTAACCTCACTATATAAGCCACCATTTAATATAGAATGACTCATGTATAGTTCCTGGCCGAGGCTGCATGTAATACATCCTTGGTTTTTCTCAGTTCTTGTGCACTTTATTGGCTCATTGGATTTTTTTTTTATACAACTCGGGTTCTGAGCCTACCTTACAAGACCCTCAAAACCCAAACACAGATGATGACATGTACACACTTGTCAAAGATAAATCCCATGTCCTGTGGGTATAAAAAACTGGCCATACAGGCGATAACTAAGTTAGGAGTACAGGAAGCGGAGTGGTGTTTGGGGTGTGGCAGTGTGGCAAGGAACAAAAGAGAGAGAAAGAGAGAGAGAGAGAGAGAGATAGAGAGAGAGAGAAAGACAGAGAGAGAGAGGGAGAGAGAGAGAGAGAGACACGTGGAGAAGCAAGAGAGGAGAGTGGACGAAGTAAGAAGGAGCGTTGGCAGAGAGGAGAGCAGAGTGGAGAGATGACGGAAGGAGGAATAGAAAAGGAGCAAGGTTAAAGGGAAGAACAGAGGTGGGAAGAAGAGGACATTGGGAGGAGAAAGAGGATCAAAGGTAAAGGGGCGTAAATATTGTTTTACAAATGTGTGTGAGAGACCAACTGTAGCAAGGTAGAGTTAGCCAACTAAGAGTTTCACAGCGGTTCTCCTCTCAAGAATCTTTTTTAAATAACAGGTTAAAATTGTGCATTTTAGAGCACACCCTTTCTCAAAAAATAGGTAAAGACTCAAACCGAACTAAATCGATTGTAAATTGTGACCCATGAAAAAATCCAATACATGCCAGGTCACTTAAAGTGCACAGGATCATTTTAATGTTGCCTTTGCCCAATATATGACATTCTTTTGCCAAGGTAAGCAGACATGGGTAAGCAGACATGTTCAAGCTGGCTGTGCCCATACTATATGCCAGTATTACAATTCATTTCCATGCTGACTGTGCCTAATAATGCCACTGCCAAAAGACACATTCACACAACATTTTTCAATATATGTTGTATTCCCATGCACAAAAACAGATGTTGGCCGTGCCCATTAGCCACTGTAAGAAGGTCTGTGCTGGCTATGCCACAGTTATCAGTATTCCTATGCAAAGACACTCATGTTGGCTTTGACCATAATGTCAATAATGGCACACTAAATAAACCTGTCCATGTTTCTTGTGCCAATATTTAACAGCAGTCCCGTGTATTGCAATATTGCTATATAAGAACCCTCCTGTTGGCGTTGCCCATAATTCCAGAAATAAAGCCTGCCTCTGAAAGAAAACATGCAATAGAAAGTCCAGTTGTGCGCTCCTAAATTTCATAGATTTACTCACGGATCTTCCTGTCTGTTATCCTAACTTAGGGTGCACGGGAGAGTAAGTCTACCCTGGCACAAGGTAGAGAAATAATGGGAAAGAAGAGAAGCATTCTAGTAACTAAGGACCCTTGCGTCCCCTGCACATCTTCAATATTGAAATTGTCAACATTTATATATGTAAAGAGAATTACAAAGTTCAAGTATTCAGTCCAACGTTAAATTTATAGACAATTAAAAAATAAGCAAAATGTATGACAGCAAGGTTTTTAATAAAAACAATATTGTTTCACAGCTCAACAGTTTCGGGTTTTCCCTTCATCAGGAGCAAAAAAACATTTTTTATCACTGTTTCTTGAACAGTTCAATCTTCCTTCTCTACAAAACAATTAGAGTTTTTTTTTAGTAAACAAATCGTATTAATGATAGTCAACCAAGTAGAATAAGTACCATTGAGTTGATCTGCAATGTGGTACAAGTATACTACCTAGGCAGCAAAATCGAATAAAAAAACGATTTCTGATATTTTCTTTTTTTAAATGTCAGGGTTAGGCAAGTACAGGGGGTGAAGGGCACAGCCTGCCGTGCGCCAGCCTGCTAGTGCATCAAGGCACCTTCTCCAACTAAATACCAAAATGCAAGCAATTCACAATTTGTTACAATTAAATATACAGTTTTCTACATTTAGATAATGCCTGGTACCTTGTTATAGTTAGCACTAAAATAATAATATGTCTAAAGCAAAGAAAGGTTCTGTAACCCGTGCCCCTCTGGATACTTTGAACTATGACTTCCAGGAATCCTCACCATTGACTAGGCCGGCTTGGTCTGAAGAGAGTTGTAGTACAAACCTTCAGGAGAGCCAAAGGTTGCAGACTCCTGGTCTAAATTGTTTTTTTTTATAACACATATACTATTCATGACATGGACTTTTAGAAAAAAAAATACTTAAGAATTCTGTCATTAAACAATACTTACTCCTTCATGGGGTAATCCATGCTCTATTAATTTCACTGATTTTGGGGGAAAATAACAACAACACAAAAGCATTCTGTTTTATAAAAGTGCTGCATATGGGTATCTTGGACATTAAAAAGCTTATGGGCACAGTCCAAGTTTGGCAGTAATTTGGTGCCATATTAGGTTACTGTTACTGCCACTTGGTCCTGTGGGTTTATCATGGGATGACGAGTGGTGGAGGGTGGACTCCATGGCAATTATTGGCGGATTTACAGCTGGCGGAATTACTGTGTGGTAAATCCACCGATTTTGTTTGAGGTAAAGCAGAGTATTTACCTTCAGCAACAAGCTGGAGGTGAACTGGCCAAAAATATAATTTCGTGGCATGGAAAAATGGCAGAATTTCCGTTACCCCCCAAAAAAGTGACGGCAACAAATGATCACCACTTTTTTTACCCACACCACCAAACTTGGAATGAGGCCCTATTTGGGTTAGACTTGTGATACATGCTTTATTATTATACACACATATTTTGAGAAAAAAATAATAAAAATGTATAATATTGATTCCATGGATATAGGGGACATATCTTGGTTAAAAAAATACCCATGCTGGTAGCACTAACATAGGTCAGTGTTCTCACGTAAGAGCACGCATGTTGCCTTTGCCCATAATGCCATTTCAGCATATGAAATCATGCCCATGTTGGCTGTGCCATGACAGGATGACGTCCTCACGTAAGGTAAGCATAAAGCAGGCGAACTCCATAGGAATCCATTGTAAAAGCTGCCTGCCATTCACGCATGGCAGGCACCATTTAATTGTAATTGTAAACGCTGCTTGCCATGAGAGGATGATAGGCAGTGTTTACTCATTTGCAAGGCAGAGGGCAAATGTGCAGGGCAAAAGGCAGCACACACATGTTTATTCCGCCTTTTACCTTGTACATTTGCACTCTGCCGTGCAAATGAGCAAAAGTTGGTGGCAGTGGGACACTTACCTGTATACTTGCATGCAACATCTCCCTGATGCTAAATTATGTGTACATTTAAAATGAGCTCCCGAGAGATTCAAGGATCTGACAAGGATCAAAACACATTAGTTAAGTGATGAAGCCACGATTTGGGATCAGTCTCCAGTTGCAAATATCTTAAACGTTTAGACCCTAAACCTAATCATACAGCAGTGCTGGAGAAGGGTCTGGTGAGGTGCAAGGTTAAGAACCGAAAGTAGTTGAGGTAGGTACACACAACTGATGTTGAGGAAGAAGCAAGTTAAATCCTGTGTCCAAACACCAGCTAAAGAGTCTGGCCCCCTGCCCCCTGAAGAAGGCGCAAAGCACTAGGCGTCGTGGTGCCAGGTGCTCCAAGCGTCCATGTAGACCAACGTGACAGCCTCACAAGACCACCTAAAACGGGAAAGATGATACAAGGTTCCCAGAAAGAAGTTCCGGGCACTCAAAACCCTAGAGACTGTGAGTGACTGTTTTTCCACCAGGGACACAAACTTGCTCAGGGGAGAAAGGGAAGGATTGGGGTAGCCAACCAAAAGATAGGGTACTTAATTTGCATGCACACCTGAACCTTGCACCACAGACTCAGTCACAGTCTGTTGTGGCCAATCAAGAGCCTGTACCAGGACCTTGGCTTCGAGTTGCCTGTTGATTCATTGGCCGTAATGAAGCACTATTCATGTGATACTGCTGCAACCTCTGGAGGCCCTCCTCCCACTCTGAGGCACAGCACCTATCGTTGCTACTATACAGAACTATACACACCCATAAAGTATATTTTAAGATTTAATGGTCACCTTGGAACTCCATTCATGTATAAATTACAAAAGTCAAGATGACTTTGAAAATAAATGTACTTAATGGTTAGAGATAAGGTACTCTGTGTATAATGTTAGAGTGCGGGGAATGTTATTCATGACCATAGGCATGTCAACAGACATACATGGCAAAACATACCGCATGGGCATAAGAACTTAGCCAGGAGACTGTACACTAGAATAAATAAAATCATTTGTCCACATGGGGACTAGAATAAATGGGGGCAATGAGTTCAAAGGAACGCTACATATTCATGATCTGTCAAGAGAGCGCAGAATGTGCTTCCTCCCCTATTGGGCACCTGCAACGAATTGGTCGAATGCATTTATTCAGCACTTTCCTTACCTTTAAGTAGCTATTTTAGAACAATGTTTCACCTTCTCTGGAGGGAATGTTTCGTCACACTACTGTCCTCTTCTGAACCATTAATTGGTTGGCTGATGGATGGAATCTGGTGGTATAGATTGCATACCTCGCTTGAGGCTCATAGCTCAAAGTATCTATTGCAAGACGCAAATGAACAAGATGTAACTAGCCCATCTCCCCGGGCCTTAAATAGAGGTCATTAATCTTACAAGCATTAACTGCCAAACGTATTAAAAAATGCATTAAGTTTATCTGTGTCCTTTTCCCACATCTGAATATTCTGTAATACAGTACCCACTGTTTATAGGTCCTGGCGTAAGACAACAATGTTTCTGTGACATGTAGTGACCTACACCAGATACTAATGAGGCCCTTTAGGGGCTGGACTGGAACTATTTATTTGTTTTGTAATTTTATTTATCTAATTATATATACAGGAGGAACAATGCTCTTTTGATCACAAAAGAACGTACAATAGATAAGAAATCCAATTTGACGGCAAGCAGTACATTTCTTACAATGGGGTGAGTTTGAGGGACATTCTAACAAGGTTGTAGAGGGGAGTAAATGGAACAGTCACCAGGGGACAATACATAAGTGGACATACATAGATTAAGGACAACCAACATTGTACAGTTTTAAGTGCAGGTAGGCGATACAGCCAGCTGTGCTCAGGATGTGACCATGATGGGTGAAGTGCTAGAGTGGAGGCAGAGGAAGTGAAGCACAGAGGCAGGTTAGAGGCGAGGGAAGAATGTAAGCTAGCAGGCAGATGGGAGGTAGGTTAAGAAGGTAACTCAGAAGCGAGGAGGTAGGCTTTTCGTTTGGTTATGAAGAAATCCGTGTGGACTGTTTCTCGAATGATCGGCGGAAGATAATTCCATGCAAGTAGAGCAAGAAGAGAGAAGGAGCGAAAGTGAGAGGAAGCAAAGGGAGGGTAAAGAGCCACAAGTGTAGTCGAGGAGGCAGAGTAGAAATTATGAGGATTCTGATAGAGGAGGATAGATACAGTAGTGTCTTACTGTGAATAGATTTGTGAACCAGGAGAAGAAGTTGAAATTTGGCCCTGTTTTGCATCATCAGCCATCCATCCTGGTGACGGTACGAGGAAGTAGGTGTGAAGTGAGGGAGTTCAAAGAGAGTCCTAGTAGCAAAGTTAAGGATCTTGTTGAGAAAACAGAAAGCATATTGTAGAGACCAAAGAGGATGCTGAAACTGTAGTCCAATTTAGAGAAGACAAGAGTAGTGAAGAGATGCTTGGTGGTGTTAAAAGGAAGGCAGTGCCTGAATTTCCTAATATTTAGGAGGTTGAAGTGAGCTGCTGTTCCAGTTTTGGAGATGAAAGTAGAGAAGGTGTAAGAAGGGTCATAGATGATGCTGAGGTTTCTACCTGAAGAAGAGTAGGGGAGAGTGTATGGTGGTCAGAAGAAGAGATGAGAGAGAGCTTTTGGCAGGGAAGAAAAGTACCTCTGTTTCGGTAGAGGTTAACATCAGAGAGTGCAAAGCCATCCAATATTTACTGGCAGAGAGACAGTTGGAAAGTTTGATAGAGAGATCAGAAGAGAGTTCAGGAAAAGACAAGAAGATTTGGGTGTGGTCCACAAAGAGTTGGCACGAGAACCCAAAGGAGGAGATAAGTGCTGCAAGAGCAGAGGTGTAGAGTGTAAAGAGGAGCTGATCCAAGACAGAGCCTTGTGGAACACCAACAGTTAGAGTCATGAGTTGAGAGGTGTTGAGAAGACAGAGAATTGGTGAAGTTCAAGGTAGGATTCAATCCAGGCAAATGTTTGATCACAAATCCCTAGAAGAAAGAGTATTAAGAAGATCAGAGTCATCAACAGTGTGAAGGCAGCACACAGGTCAAGGAGAATTAGAATAGAGGATAGGTTGGCGTGTTTAGAAGAGGCGATTAAGTTGAAGACATTCACAAAAGCAGTTTCCACAACCCTTTCGAGCACTTTAGAGCAGTGCATAAAGAGAGAGAGACAGGGTGAAAGTTAGCCAGTAGGTTTGGATCAAACTCTTTCTTTATTAGGAAAGGGATGACCATGGCTGTTTTGAAAACAGAGGGAAAGCAAGCAGAGTCGAATGGGACAGGTTGAAGAGTTCAGCATGGTGAGAGGCCACTAAAAGGGGCAATAGGCTTGACTAGTTGAGGAGCCAGAGGGGCTGACTGGGCACAAGAGGGGGTTTGCCTTCATCAGTAGAGATAGGATTTGGTCAGTATTAGTGTGTTGAAAGTGGGAGATAGAGGTAGGGGATGATGGTAGAGTAGACAGAGTTTAAACTGTAGGAGGAGGGAGTGTGAGGAAGGTCAGGAGGGAGTCTCTAATTTTGGAAATGTCTGCAGTGAAGTATTCAGCTAGGTCATTAGCTGTGAGAGTGGAGTTGACAGTCATAGACTTAGGAGAGGTGAGGAGTGAGTTAAGGCTGCCTTGTACCCGACGAGGATGGTTGGATAGATAGTCAACGGTGGTTAGGCAGAATTCCCTTTTTGCTTTATCAAGAGTAGACTTGAGAAAGTTCAGGGCAGAGAGGCAGAGTTGCAGGTCCCCATGCGAGTGAGTACGCCTCAAATTGCGCAGCAGCCGACGCATGTCTGTGCGGAGAGAGCATATGAATGGCTGGACCCATGGCTGAGGATGTTGAAACTTAGGGGTGAAAGTAAGGAGTGATAAGTGAGAGGAGCATGAGTAATACAGAATTTATTGGAAGCTGGAGAAGGCAGTGCTGGTGGAAGAGGCATGGGGTGTGAAGGAGCAGAGAGAGAACTGTAGGTCAGAGAGAAAGGGGCAATGGCGGAAGGTTTACATTTGCTTTTAGTAATAGGTGAAGCAAGTGGTGAGGAAAGGTCAGAAAGGAGATGGTGGTGGAAACTATTAAGTGATCAGATATGGATGGAGCGACAGTGGTATTAGTGGCTGATAGGGAGGTGGAGAGGAATAAGAGATCCAAAGAATGACCCCGTGTGGATAGGCAGGTTATGGGCAGAGTGGAGAGCATGGTCACTAAGAAAAGACTGAAGTTCCCATTTATAAGAGGTGGTTGGAGAGGAAAGGTTAAAATCACCTAAGAGAATGATGTGATGTTAAGTGGAAAGAGAATCAAAGAGTTGCCTAAGATCATCAAACCATGGTGGAGTGGGAACAGGAGGGTGATAGATGGGGATGATGTGAACCGAGTGAAGCAGAGCAATAGAAGAGATGGTAAATAAAAACGAAGAGCCTGTTTGTCCTCCTTCTTAGACATTTAGTGCTCCTATTGAATGATGCACCGTTCATTAAAGGTATACACTGAAACTTCTCCTGGGAGCCCGAAGAAGCAATGAAAGGTGAGCAGCACTTGGAAATAGACTGGCTTCTACTAGCCAATGGCACCAAATAATTGTGAAATATTAAAATAAAGTATTCATAGCAGTACAGTGTGCCTTAGCTATTAATACTTTTCTGCAACCATGATAATTTAGTTTGAACGACAACTACTAATCACATGCCAAGCAGACTGGGAGGTGGTAACAATTCAATCAAGTGCTTCTGAAGCAGAGGTAAGATCATGTAATGACCTCTGTATTCCAATTAGGATTAGAAATTATGGAACTCTTAGCACAATAAGCAGAATTGCTCCATTAACTGTTACAGCCAATCAAATCAAGAGAGAAACCTACATATTCAATCCTATGCCATACCTTGATCTAACTGAGTGGCACAGGGTAAGTGAAATACTTTAATTAAGAATTGAGCTAACCATGGAGTGGTGAATAAACGAGACAAATGAGTTAAACTGCCACTTCCATTGGTTTCCATGGAATGTGATTCATGCTCATGGTGAGTTATCTTAGATTATACCCATTAATGGTGGTATGCTATCATTGGGACATTAGTATGGCACCCATCCATTCATATAGTTGAGAATGGGCATGTCAGTTTCATGTAGGTCAGAATGAACCTCACAGTCACTGGCAGTAATTGACATTAGAAAGTATTAACTCACCAGCTTTTGGTGATTGCACAGCGTATACATGTATCAGTATTGGTGGGCAATTTGCCCTATTGCAATTACATTTTAGGCAATGGCCAACTGAACTATATGACAATGTGACTCAAGTACAATCTGTTTTCTTGCTTGCAGACCTGTGTTTGCCCATCCACCTATCATGACCTTGGTATGTACTATCATGATTTATTATCTTGTTATAAATTATCAAAAAATAATTGTGTACAAATAATGTTCTGTATATTTGATTTTATGATTCTTTTTTAATTTTGTAACTCGTCCTCATGTGAAACACAACATTGGGATTATTTCAGCCTTGAGAAAGACGACCTGTCGAAACACGTATAGGCTGAAGATATTGGAATAAGAATCACAATAAAACTATTTGATGAATCTATTACTAAAAATCAATCATTGATTTGAGTTGATGAAGCTCATGTGATCGGTAGCTGTTCATATTGTTATTTGAGGTAGGCGTATAACCCCAGGATATTGGTCCTGCAGCACATCTTTACAACCAAATGGAGGGTTTAGCGCACTGCTACATCGGTCTACAACCACGTATTTCTCATGATCATTTATTTACCGGTATTGAAGGTAAACTCCTACAATAACTCAGCTTGGAGGAGACATGTGTTTCAAATGGTGGCTTCAAAGTTTATGTCGGATCATAATATC
This sequence comes from Ambystoma mexicanum, assembly GCF_040938575.1. NCBI lineage: Eukaryota > Metazoa > Chordata > Amphibia > Caudata > Ambystomatidae > Ambystoma > Ambystoma mexicanum. Next base: position 161,681,287 of record NC_090936.1, on the reverse strand, counting down.
CAACTTAATTACAAGAATCTTGCTTTGACAGTTGTTTGATAAATGGGTTGGGCACCAGAGAAAGGGTACCAGCCAACAGTGGTGGCTAGTGAATTGTTTAATTGGTGGGGTGCAAATATTTCCCCCAAATAGGCCCTATCAAACCAAGCGTAGCGAGAGAGCCCAAACCAATCAAAATAGTACATTTTAGAGGACCCTTTTTGAAGAATTGGTTAAAAGGTTAACTCATGAAAAAATCCAATAGATGCAAGTCACCAACAGGGCACAGGAGCATTTCTTGAACACATTTTCATGATGCCTTTGACTGCAATATATGGAAGTATAAAAAATAAATAATGCTGGATGTGCCCATACATTTCCACACTGGCTGTACAAATGGATGCCAGTATTCCCATATAAGAACATACTCATGATTGCTTTGTGCATAATGCAAGTAATGATACCATTGTCCATGCTTGCTCTACCAATATATGGCAGTATCCCCACAGTAAACATACTTCAGTTGGCTTTACCATTAAAAATGCCATGCCACAGTATGAAAAATGTCCAGACTGGCTGCAACAAAATGCCAGTCTAGTTACATAAAAATACTTATCATGCTTGCTTTCTCAAAGATGCCCAATACAAAATGTCATGCCACAGTAAGAAATTACTATACTGGGTTCAACAAAATACCAGTCTAGCCACGTAATAATAGTCATCATGTTTGCTTTCTCAAAGATGCCCAGTAAAGTATGCCATGCCTGCCCCCTATCCCGCAAGCACCTGGCAGGCACACTCAATCACATTCATTATGAATGTGATTATGTGTGCGTGCAATGCACTGGGGGCAGATCATATGTGCCAGGGGCGCACGTGTGTGTATGTATGTGTGTGTGTGTGTGTGTGAGAGAGAGAGAGAGAGAGAGAGAGAGAGAGAGCGAGAGAGAGAGAGACAGTTCTTCAACAATATTCCTGTCTCCTTCGTTAATGCTGGCTAGAGATAAATACAATTTCCAAAGAGTTCAATGGAATCTACTTCCTGATGAAGGGACGCTTGACAACACAAAGCGTAAACCACTAAACATTTGGATAAAAAAAACCTTTTATTTTGATTATTTGTTCATTTATTTTCCTGTTATTCAATCATTTTTCTTGCTTTTCATATCCAAATCGTTCATTTATTGTGCCACAGTGAATGCCACACCACTGACATGTTTTTCTTGCAACGCCCACAACAATCAATGAAGCAAAAACCTCCCATTGACATTATGTTTCAATCATCTATCATAGGTGCTCATTAAAAAATGTAATGCCTTCCCCTGGGTGCTTCAGCACCTCACATGTACAAACAATCAATTATGTGTACATGTGAGGCACTGGGAGGCCAATGGGACTGGCATGGCATTTTGTACTGGGTATGCCCTGTCCAAAATGCAAGGCCTGTCCCCTGTGCCCCCCAGTGCCTCACACCCACACAATCAATGTGATAAGGTGTGTATGCGAAGCACTGGGAAACCATAGATGCCCAGTAGAAAAATACCATGCTGTCCCCTGGCCCCCCAGTGCCTCGGAGAAGGAGCTGATTTTGGCCTGTGGGAAAATTCTGTTATTGCACAACCCGCTACCGGTACCCACAACCCACCAAAATCAGGACCCCACCCCAGCCCTACACAAACACACATGCACAGACATTCACACGCAGCATACACTCGCTCATTCACACGTGCACCCATCATCATACACTCACTCATTACACACAACACACATTGTGTCTCATTGTTCACACACAGGAACCTTTTAGCAATCGCTTCCTGGCTCCTACACATGCACACAGGAGCACCATTGATGAAGCACCCAGCACCGTTTCTATGTGCAGGAGGGGCCCCTTCGCACATAAGAACATGGAGTTCTCCATCCCTCATCTCCAATGGGCCATGCCAGGGGGGGGATTCAAAAGGTGCCTGGCCTTGCATGAACCTTAGGAAACTGGGTTTCCCTTTGACAGTTCAAGCTGGCCCTGGAGTGTACCCTCAGCTGTAAAAAGCAGCTCAGGGGGCGCTGAGTGTTTACACTGGGCTAGCTCCTCCATAATGGGCGAGGGTGCTGGTAGGTCGGCGCCCTCTCGCCCATTATGGACACGCAGTCACTGCCATCCATTATCGCTCACAGTTCGTAAACTTATATAAAGAGTTCAATAATAATATTATATTCTTATATAGCACTACATGACAGGCTCCTCCAGCTTCTTAGTGCTATAATATCAGGTGTTGTTACTACAACATTTAGTCAATAAGGCTAAGTAATGACACTTTCAACCCCCGGTAGCTGTAGCTCAAACGTTAACTTTTGATTCAGTATTTTGTCTGGGAAGAGGTTGGGCTAAACACCTTTAAGAACTAGAGAAACAACTAAAATTAAAAAAGGTGTCCCTACAGCAAACAGTGTCAGGGATGGAATAACACAAAAGTGGTGTTTTTCCCCAGGTGATTAACTTCTTCAAGGATGCTTCTCTAACTCATACAATGTGTAACCTATTTTTAAGAGTCCATGTCCCACCAGGATCACCCTAGAATATAACTTTACTTTAATAATTTATACCGCGCTATCCATGGACCCGAAGGCTTAACAAACTCCTCAAGCCAGATAAAAGACTAGAAAAACTAAATAATTAATTAAAAGGCTATGTTTTAAGTATTTTTTTAAACTTCAGTAGATTTCATTCCCCTGAGCTGCGGGGAGGGTGGTGGGAGGGGGCACTTGGTGGTAATCCATTCCAAATTCTGGGAGCCGCATGCAAGAAGGCCGTTTTACTGGCCTTCACCGTGTTGTATTTCAGAACATTCAGCAGATCAGTATTGACCTAAGGCACCTGAGATGGCCCTTTTCATTAATCAGGGCTTGAAGGTACGCCAGCATCTTACCCTGCCGACATTTGTGTACGATAAGAGCGAGACGATATAGAAGTCTAGATTCCACCGGTAACAAGTGAAGGTTACGGCGAGCCTCTGAAACGTGATCTCTACGAGCGGTGCCTGTAACCACTCTCACTGCACTGTTCTGCACAACCTGCACACTCTTGCACTCTCCTTTATTGGTACCCGTCAGCAAACTGCAACAGTAATCTATTTTTGTGCCCACTTTTGCTCTAGCAATAGTCTCTGCATACTGTTGAGTGATAAAAGGGAGCAAATGAGTCAGGAGTTTTACATAATATGGAGACCATGACAAGATCGAACTGACATGATCTTTCACATTAAGGTGTTGGTCCAGTACTACACCCAGTGTTTTGCCCTTTTTTTGTGTAGTGATTTTAACCTCCTCCAGGCTAAAGCTCTCATAAACTGAACCCAGTTTTTTTAAACAGATTTTGAGAGCCCACAACCATGAGCTCTGTGTTATCCTTATTTAAAGCAAGGTTATTCTGGATCATCCAATTTTCTACAATAGAACAGACCTTATTAAGGTAGCATTCATCCTTCTCATGATTACCGTACAATGGTATAAGACACTGCGTATCATCCACGTAATTGGCGAATTCTATGCCATTAAAATCAAGATGTTTAAAAAACGGAACAGTACAAATATTCTACAAACAGGGCAAGAGGCAAGCTACTTGGGTCACCACAAATTTTAAAATAGTCGGTGGAGATTCCGCCTCTCCACAGAAGACCCCACTTTCCCTGTCATTTAAGACAAAAGAGAGCCACATTGATGCCCTATTGGAGAGGTTTGCCACCTCCTTCAACCTGGGGATCAATATAGAATGATCCACCAGGTCGAAGGCGGCTGATAGGTCTAAAAGCATAAGAAGGGATGGCAAGCCTCTATCAAGACGGTCTACTAATCTAGACTTCAGTTCCAAAAGGGCTGACTCGTTTCCATACCCCTGCCTGAGGCCTGATTGGTGCGGATGAAGAATAGGATAAGAGTTCAGGTGGGCAGTTAGTTGAGCATAAGCCACTTGATCAAGAATCTTCAATAAAAAAGGAGCATTGGTGATAGGTCTAAAATTCAATGGATTCCTCAGGCAGACTGGGCTTTTCAATAATAGGCGTGATCCATGCCTTTTTTATATCAGTTGGCACCAGATTTTCAGCAAAGGATACATTAATATACTTGCAAATAGCGTCCAGTAGGATGGCCGAGATTTAACAATTAATGTAGAGCAAGGGTCACCTTTGCACGAAGTGGTCTTGAGTTGCTTGATAATTATTGAAAGTTCATCAACCGTTATAGGAATAAAATTAAACTCCGGGGTCTGGGAGATAAAGACCAGGCACACTTGGTTAGTGGCTCTGGGAGTGCCAGAATACATAACCCTTTTACTGACGATATCTGATTTAATTTTATTTAGCTTACCCTGCAATGCTTCCTGAATTGAAGTGCACCAAGCCGCGTCCTTAGTAATAGTGGAAATCTCCTGCCTAGGAGGTGTTGCTTGTTCTTTAAACATTTTAACAAGTTCCTTGGTTTCACATTGTGCGTTAGTAATTCTATTGTTAAGACTATTTTCTTTGCATTAGTGATAGCATATTTATAGTCTGATATTCCCTCCTGCCCCCATTGGGTCAGGATTCCACCTGACTTTGGGGTCCAATCTAAATCTTATTGAATAGAAAACACTTGGATTAACGCTTGAGACACATCTCTGTAGATTTTACAAGGATGAATTGTCCATAGTATTTATTGGGTACAGTAACATAATTTAATTGAAATCACAATCCCATTGTCTTATAATCACATAGCAGAAATGTATTTCAAACTGCGCTCTCTTCTCCAGGGCTACAGTTTTAGTGAATATTGATGACCTGAACTGAGATAATGAAAGTATTCATTGACATTCTGTGAGATTATTTTTAAAGGAGAAACAAATGCAATGGAAAATATATTTATTTACACTCTAATGAATGCAGAAAGAGAGCATACAACAATGCAACGTCTAAACAGGTATGATAGGAGACTACCTGCAAAGAGGAAGAAAACAAACCCACATCTCAAGCACTCTTGATGTGAATTATGCAATAATGATCACCTATCAATATGATGTTTCACAGATTGTGAAACATGCATGCACACAGTACTAAGACACATGCATGGGCGGCCCTGAGACACAAGCACACGTCACTGAGACATATATGCACAGGACCGAAACACACCCGTGCTCAGCACTGAGACATATGAGGGTGTGCTGCACTTAGTAACATGCATGTGCAGAGTACTGAGAAACACACACATGCAGCAATGAGGCAAGTGTGAGCCACTGCTAGATGCACATGCAACACAGACACACACACGTATGGGCAGTAATGACACACACACTCAGCAGTGAGACGTGCTTGTGTGCAACACTAAGAAACATGTTCATGTACTCACAGCATTGGGAGATATGCGTACAGCAGTGAGATACACACACACATCACTCAGACATTGACAGAGCACAAAGACACATCAGTGTGTACTAAGACACACATGTGCATGCAGCACTGAGAAACACATTCGAGCAGTACTGAGAAACGCATATGCATGCAGTACTAAGAAACGCACACACATGCAGTAGTAAGAAACACGCACACATGCAGAATGGAGACACATGACCACAGAACTGAGGGAAGTGTGTAGCACTTAGAAACACTGCAGTACTGAGGCAAAGGCATGTAGCACTGAGTCATGTGTGCAGCAACTGAGACACAGGTATAGGGAGCACTGCAACAATGTGAGCTTGCAACACTTACACCCATGTGTGCAGCATTGAGACACACGGCTTGCAGTACAAAGATGCACACGAGCATAGGACAAATATGCGTGCATCACTGAGTCACCCATTACACGCACACAGCGCTGAGACTCACACTTTTATTATTGAGACACATATGTGCATGAAGCACTAAGACAAGTGTGGGAGCAGTACTGAAAGCATACACACATGCTCATGGCCGATACAGACACATGCATGCAGAACTGAGACATGTTTTGCGTTATGTTATGTTATGTTATTGGGCATTTCTATAGCGCCTTTTAGCATTAGTATGATTCCAAAGCACTGTGGGTTGAACGCCGTTCGGAGACCATAGTCCAGGCCAGTGGAGATAGTAGTGTAGTAAACGTGCATGGGTGACCGTGGTATGTGTGCAGGCAGGGCGGGTTAAGTGGAGTGTAGCTGCATTCTAGTGCTAGGCGTGATGCAGTGGGTGTGTGAGAATTGTAGAATGTGTGCAGCAAGGCCAATTGGACTTGGCTAGCTGCATTCTGGCAGCAGTGGAGTTTGTGAAAGGGACTATGTGTTCTGCTAGGCCAATTTCTGTGGGTTATAGCTGTGTTATAAAGACTATTGAGGTGATCATGGAGGTGTATAAGTGTGTGTACAACTAGGCCAAATTAATCGAGGGGTGTAGCTGCATTCTATTGTTTGTTGGTGCAGAGGAAAGAGTTAGCATATTGTTTAGTTTAAGTGTCTGTGTGGCTTCGAGGGGCATTCTGTTCCAGATGAGCTTCCAGTGCCTGTCGAGGAGCTGGTATCTTCCTTTTGGGTTCAGGGCTTTTAGGATAAGGTCCTCCCTGTGTCTTGTTGGGTCTGCAATACTGGCGTTGTCTGTTCGATGACAGCCAGATCTGGCCCAAATCATACTGCTTCAATATGGTGCTGGAGCGAGGCCCGTGGTTAGTGGTTCTGCTAAATGCATTTCCAGATTGGTAGGATTAGCAGAGCTATAGGTGCTAGTAGGCTCTTGGTATGTAGTTCTCCTCAAAGATTTCCAGATAAGTAGGATTAGAAAAGATGGGCAACTCCTGGACTGACAGCAAAGAGCATATCTGGAGGGGGCAATGATATAGCTCAGTCATGGTGTTGGTACTTCAGTGCTATTAGTGCTGGTTTACGATCAGCAATAAGACATGCATGCAGCACTGATACACACACACACACACACACACACACACACACACACACACACACACACACACACACACACACAGCACTGAGATACACACGTGCAGCATTGAGAAAAGTGTGCAATGCTGACACACACACAGTCAAGGAGCACTGAGAAACGTACAGTGCTGGGACACATGAACATAGGTGACATAAATGTGTACATGCACTGAGACACACACTCCTATGCAGCACTGACCCACATGCATATATAGCACTGAGACCCATGCAAACAGTACTAGGAAATGCATGCACTTTACTGAGATACACATGTATGCACAATGCATTGAGAGACACGTGCATGGAGCACTGAGAAACACCTTCACACAGAATTGAGACAGATGCATGTGCAGCACTGATAGACACACATGTACACTGATACACATGCAGCACTGAGAGATCCATCCAGCACTCGGACACACAAGTGCATGCTGAGAGACTTTCAGAAGCTGCCCTGAGACAAACCCCATGCTCAACACTGAGAATCACACATGTGCATCATTGAGACACACATGTGCACAGTACGGAGACATATCCACTGCAGCGCAGAAGCGCACATGCTCGCAACACTTATTTATTTTATTGTTTTTTTTATAACGTGCCTAAAATCATATCTGAGTTCGGTTTCTAAGCGCAGATCCAGGATTCGAACCTCTGTTGCTCTGTGTGGTCTTGCTCCCAAAACCATCGTGTTGCCCCTGTGCTATTCTCCATTCACAAAGACACATGCACAAGCAGCACTGAGACGCATGTGGGGATTACTGAGACACAAAGTTGTTCAGATGCAGTACTGAAACATGTTCACACATCACTGAGACACATGCAGGCAGCACTGAGACACACATTGATGCAGCACTGAGATGAACACATGCACAGGCATAGCACTGACAAAACACACAAGGTGAGTACTGAAACACAAGTGCATGTACAGCCCCGAGACACACCCATGCAGCACACACAAGGGATACCTGTGTGCGGCACTAATACACACACATGCAACACTAATACACACACATGCAGCTTTGAGGCACATGCATATAGCACTGAGAAACATATACAAGCAGCACTGAGGCGCAAACACAGCCACAGTCTTGCAGATGTAACACACACATGTGTGGGTAGCACTGAGACATACAGGTGCATACAGCACTGTGACACACTTCTCGAAGCACTGACCACACTAGGAAAGGTGTGTGCATTAATGAGACACACATGCATGCACACACCATTCAGGCACACATGTACATGTAGCACTGAGACACATGCACACACGGCACTGAGACACATGTGTGTGCAGCACTGAACACATACATAGGTACAGTGCTGAGGCACATGGATACAGCACTGAGATATGCAAACACATAAACGGCACATATACATACGGGACCCTGATACTTATACATGCAGTAGTTAGACACATGAGAAGTGCGCTGAGACACACATAAGTGGGCAGCACTTAAACACACGCAGCACTGACACATACAAATATGCAGTACTGACACACACACACACATGTACGCCACTGTGACACATGGATACAACAATGAGATACATATGTGTCTGCAGTATTGAGGGATTTTCAGCACTGACACACACATGCACAGCGACACACATGGAACCCTGAGACATGCACATGCAGAATTTAGATACATGGACAGAGCATTGAGACATATATGTGTGTGCAGCACTGAGACACATGCACGAGCAGCACTGACACATACATCACTAACACACAAATGTACAGCACTGAGATGAGTGATGTCAAAACTGTGTCAGGTGTGTGCATGCTGCACTGAGACATATGAGTGCACCACTGAGATACCAGAGGCACACACATGAAGCACTGAAAACGCATTTACTGGTGCATCCCTGAGAAAGACACATGCAGCACTGGGACCTGTTATGCACTGGAACATATGTGCATGCAGCAGGATTCCATGGGAGGCATGTTTTCTAGATATGGAGAGACACACCATTGGAAACAAAAGGAAAATGGGTATGGTCTCTTTATCTACACTGTATCCATCTCAGGGGGATCTCACACCAATGGAACACTGCATAATTGCATGAATTATTCTCTTAAACTCCATTTAACCATCAGAGTTACTTACAGAGAATGGAGTCCTGAAGAGTGAAAGTCCCGAAACACGTGCTGGCTTCCATAGCATACCTTATCCAGAGCTTCTTCAAGCCATAACTATCACACTGGAATATGCAAGACTATCGAATATTTTGAGGATAACCTTTTGAACTATATCATTTGTCGAATTAAGGTAAGGATACTTCTTACATGGATATTGTTCAACGCTTATTGAAGAGTTTCTCCGCAAGGGAAATAACTGAACTCTCAAGCAAACAAACTGTGGTTTCCAGGTAACTAAAATAGTTACCTGACATTAACAGAACAAAGCATGCAATACATGTTCATTTCCTGATTATCTACGTAGGCCAGACAGCAGCATGCTGCACAAGTTAAGCCTTAGGGGGGCTACATAACTACAGCCCATATCCTCCCGCTGGCAATGATTTTTTTTTAAACTATTTATTGGTTAATCTTAGCAATGATGGTCCTATAAATCACTACAGCCCATTCCCTCCCGCTTACAATGTTTTAAAAAAAATATTTATTGGCTAATGCAAATCTTAGCAATTATGGTCCTATAAAATCATTCAAACGGAGATCGAAATGTAATAGCGGCGATGGCAAAGCTTTGGGGGTAACAGTGGATGAAGCATCGCAAACCCTGTATTTGCTCTCAGAACCATACTAGAGTAGCGCTGCTTATTGGTGCTTCTGGTTATGCACACTTCGTTGGGACATTCTTACAGGAAATTGGGTGGCCAGTTTGTGTTGCTTTGCTTGCTCTCCTCTCCACCCTAAAGGTGAACGCTCTACAAGCTGGCATTTCCCACTGGACAGCTATGCACCTTTTTTTCTGGTCGCTTTTTACACAGATGGAGTCGGGGCATGTGTGTACAACTATACTCCAACTTCAAAGGTACAATGATGAAGTGAGAAGAGATTATTATTTTGATGAGTTTGTTAGTTTAATTACAGCAATAAGTCCAATGAGGTAAAGTCCTAGTGGGCTTCATTCAAATGAACACAGTAGGGAGAAGGGTGTATGGTTTTAAGTGAAATACAAGTTCCTTAGATATGTGGATTACTGAATAAAGGATGGAAATCTGACTAAGTGAATGTATGTTTATTGTTTGTTCATTTGTGACGTGTGAAGATTATATATATATATTAGAAGTGTTAACCAGATTCTAATTGTTCGTACTCACTTGATGGAGGACAGCAGCTAACATATGCCTCCTCTTACCTTTGCGCACCTCGTTATGTTTTTTGCTTTTACCTTTTGGGCGTTTTTAAAAAAATCTTTATCTCCTACTTGCTCCACCTATTCGCAGTGACCACAACCTTCCCAATCCCCACCCAGCAGCCATGCCCCTACTGTCACCAGGTCAAGCGCCCCACCTCTCTCTACAACACAAGGTTCCTCTGGGCTGCCTTGCATGGGAAATCGTCACATGGAAAAAGGGCGATGCCTCCTCTCCTGTTTGCCATGCCGCCCAGGGCTTGCCCTGTGATTCACAACCAGGCCAGGGTTCAGCCTGCTTTACGACCAGGCCATCTCCACTGTAATTTCTGCCTTAGTTACTGTGATTTAATCCCCAGAGGTCCCACTGTAAATCTGCTCTGTGCCCCACTGTGGTTGCTGTTTGACTGTGATTTTGCTCGAGGTGTTCCGCTCTGGTTATTACGACTAGGCCTCTACTGTGAATACTGCCTTGTTGTGAATTTCCTCCTACGTGTCTCACTGTGATTTTACAATCAGCTGTCCCACTGCAGTGCTGCTCCTATGGGTCTCAATGTTGCTGCTCCTTACTTTTTTGGTACAACTATAAATGCTGCCTTCCTGTGATTCTGCTCCTGGGTGTCCCACTACGTGCCCCTCCTCTGTGACTGTGTTACTGTGTCTCTGATCCTAGGCGGGCCACTGTGACGTTGCCTGCATGTGTCCATCTGTGATTTAATTCCCAGGTTCCCACTGTGATTCTGCTGCTAGGTGTGCCACTGTTGTTGCTTCCATACTCTGTTGTTGCTCCCAAGTGCCCCACTGTGTTACTTACTCCTTGGTGCTGCATGGCGCTTCATGCCAAAGCGTTCTACTGTGCTTTTACTCCTATGTATCCCATTGTAATGACTGTATTTCTGTGACTTTACTCCAAGGTGTCCCACTGTAATGCGTGCCATCCTCTGATCTTACTTCTAAGGGTCCCATTGTGATTGCTCTGATTGGGCCCCTCGATGCACCACTGGGACTTCACCCTTGGGTGTTCACTAGTTAATTACCCCTTTGCCGTTGCATTGTGATTTCTCTCCAATGTGTGCTACTAAAACTTTATTCCTGGGTGTCGCACTGTAGTTGCTGATTTCCTGTGATTTCACCCACAGGCGTCCCCAATGATTTGAGTGCTAAATGGCAAACTGTAGTTGCTGCCTATGATTTTATTTGCAGGCGACCCACTGTGTTATTATTCCTAAGTGTGCAGCTGTGATTTCCCCCAGGCATCCCACTCTAATGTTATCCCTAGCTGCCACACTGTGAGTTTGCTCTAAGATGCGCCACTGTGTTTTCCTAATAGGTTTCCCAGGTACCATTGTGTTCTTTCTCAAACGTGTCCCACTGTAGTTAATTCCTTAATGTGATTCTGAGCAGATGTGCTCCCCCTGTTGTGACTCCTTGGTCTCCCACTATGGTTTCAACCCTAGCCGTTTCGGTAGGATTTTATTCCAAGGTGTTTCACTGTGATTACTGCCTTCTGGAATTTTCCTTCCAGCGCTCCAATGTGTTTTTACTCTTACTTGTCCCACTACAGCTGCTGCCTTACTGTGTTTCTGCTGCCAAGTGTCTCACTGTAGTTGATGCTTTAGTCTGATTTTGCTCCCAAGCGTCCAGCTGTGTTATTTCCCGTCAGTGTCACACTGTGATTTCCCCTCCATTGGACTTGATGGGGATTTATTTTTTTAAAACTGCATAAAACAGTGAACACATGTGCTAATGTTTTTGAGCGGCAGTAATTACTGCCGGTCAAAAGTAGGTGTAAAAGGTGACTTTCATGCTTGAAACTGGTAGTTTGGTGGAGTGGTAAAACATCCCGCATTGAAAAATACCAGACATTTTACCACTGCTGCCAAACTTGGAAACAGGCCCTAAGTGTACGACTGTCATTTCACCCCGAGGCGTCCCACTATCATGTTCTTCTTAGGTGTCCCAACGTAGGGGCTGCCTTGTTATGATTTTGCACCCAGGTGCCCACTGTGTCACGGCTACCAGCTGTCCTGCTGTGATTTTCTTCCTAGGTGAGGTGTTGCACTGTGATTGCTGCCTTGCTGTGATTTTGCTCCTAGGTGTCCCGCTGGGCTTTTACGCACAGTTGTCTCACTGTGATTTTGGCTCCTACGTATTGCACCGTGATTGCTGAATTGCTGTGATCATACTCCTAGAAGTCTGACTGTGATTTTACTCCGAGTTGCCCCACTGTGTTTCTGCTCCTTCAAATTCCACTTTGATTGCTGAATCGATGTGATTTTGCTCACAGATGTCCTGCTGTGCTTTTACGCACAGTTCTCCCACTGTGTTTTGTCTCCTGCGTATTCCACTGTAATTGCTGAATTGCTGTGATTCTCCTCCTAGAGGTCTGACTGTGATTTTACTCCCAGGTGTCCCACTGTGATTTTGCACCTAGGTGTCCCACTGTAGTTGCCACCTTACTGTGAGATTGTTCCTATGCATATCACTGTAATGCTCTCTTTCTGTGATTTTACCCATAGCCTCCCCCAAACCTCCTTGCGATTTCAATCCTGTGTGTCTGACTGAATTGCTTTGTTACTGCTATTTCATTCCAAGATGTCTCACTGTGATTGCTACAATTACACACCCAGGTATCTCACTGATGATATAGTTCTAATGTGATTTTTCTCCCAGTTGTCACTAGGATTTGACTAGGTGTCCCATTGTGATTTTGCTTCTAAGTGACGCACTGCGATCTTACTCCAAGGTGTTCCACAGTGATTTACCCCAGATGTTCACTGCCTTATTGTGATTTTGCATTTAGGCATCCAGATGTGATGGCTGCTTTACCGCGATGTTCCCAAGATGTTCCCAAGTGTTGCACTGTTATTTTTGCCTTGTTCATCAACAGTGTTTGCCCCCGCTTGTCCCTTACAGTTTTACCCAGGTGCCATACTGTGATTTTGCACCAAGGTATGCCAAGTGTGATTATGCCAGAGTATTCCAAACTGGAATTCCAGATCTATAATCTGCTCAGAGATGTACTCACTGGAGTCTCCAGTCTTGCCCCCAGACTCCTCACTGCCTACACTCCCAGACACCCACCTCTGCACCTCCAGAAGTTCTGCCACTAGGTTTGTGATTAATGCCACAATCAGCACTGGAAAATTGTTGACAGTCAACCAATCTAATAATATGAAAGTCTATGAAAAGGGCCGGGGGTAGAAATTGATAAACCCTAAAGTAGCTGTTTCTGCACTCTACGAGTGCACCGCTAGCCAGCAACCACAGACCACACATGACAAGGAACAGACATTTGCAACATACTTACTAAAGGGGGCACCATCCTACTTTTTGTCACACAAACATGTATGTCAGATGACTACAAAGTGAAGGCACGCAAAGCCATCCCAATTAAGTTCAAACTCATCCATGCAAAGAGGGAAGGAAAGAGAAGGGGAGGAGTCAACACTGTGCGCAAGAACCACTTCAGGCTACAAAACACCCCCTCCAGCAGATATATCAGTCTGCAAATAGATCCTTGCACGCAACAGCCTCAACCGCAAAGTGAACCTATCATTCTTGGAAATACATCTCTACCATCTTGCTACCACCCCATGTTTGCATAGGGATTTGCAGACACAGTCATGTAGTGGAACACAAGCACTGTATTGTGTTAGGAGATTTTAACATCTGGTTTAAAGAAAGAAATTAAGAAGCTACCTGGCTTACCTTCACTTGAATCAAATGGTAAAAAGAGCAACACGCTCAGCCAGACACCCAATGGACACAATCATCTGTAAGGAGGGCCTTACGATTACAACCCCACCATTCCACATGCTGCAGCGCTACAACCTCAGGGCACTGTACCTTCCATGATCGATACAAAAATTGCACACTTCCTACACATAAGAGACACACATCCATCACCAGCACAGCCTGGAAAACCTGTGACTTAGAGGACATCAGCAAATTAGTGGATGGTTGTGACGAAATGACTACTGCTCTGCAAGAGTACAGGGATGAGTAGTGAATAAAGCACCTACTCAGCCCCTCACTGCTACTAAACCAGCAGTGATCCCAATCATAACGGTTAAACAAGCACAGCCTGAGGGATATGTCTCCATTGGTAATGTGGACCGAGGGTAGGTTGGGTGTAAGCTAGTACAGAAGCAATCCAAACAGTACTGTGGTACCAAAATAAAAAGAAAGTAATGTTCAACTAAGGGTCTATAAAATAAGCACAAATTTAATAGAAACACTGCTGGCCCACCCTTGTAAGTAAAAACACACAGGAAGCAGATATGAAAATAACAGGGAACTCTGGGCTGGTAAACAGGGGTGCTCTGGCAAATATGTCAGCAGTCAAATGCCAAAATTCAGTGAATATGTCTTTCAAAAGGTAGATAAAGGGGGCGTAAAAGTTACTAGGGACACTTAAGGCTCACCAAATGAAAGGGTCACTTCCAATACCTGTAGTACTTGGTTTTGGGGCTCATCTGGTTACAGATAGGTTTTCAGTGTCAAACTGGGTGTCTGGGCCTTTTTAGTGAGGATCGGGTCAGGGGGATGGGTTGCAATGATAGGGTGAGCCTTGGCATGTCGGTGAAAGATTCTGTGATGGCAGGCAGAACCGGGTTAGTGGCGCTGGCAAACTCAGCAGCCTCGAAAGCAGAGAAGCGTTAACACTCAACGCAGCATTGTGGTACTGCAGCAGTGATGGCTTGGAACTCGAAGAAGTTAGTAACAAGGCAAGTGGTGTCAAGTAGTTGGGTAGATTAGGAGACTCAGAAGGTCTCAGATGTGGAGATGGAGGAGCTTTGGCATCAAGGTAGGAGATGCCTCCAGTGGTTCCCGAACAGCAGCTTGAACAGTGTGGAAGGTGTCCAAACAGGCGTCAATATGGTATGGAGGCAAAAGGAGAGCTGGGGACACTTCTTTTGTCCTTTGCTTGTTGGGAGACCCAATCCAGGGTCTCACAGGCAAGGTGAGTCATTTCTTATGCCCTTCCCAACCAGGAACGTTTGTAGAGAGCACTTGCAGGGTTTTATCATTTTCAGTGGGCAGGGTCCTGGGAACCAGTGTCTCAGTTTAAGTAGTCCTTGCCTAGCTACGTGGCCCTTGGGATGGTTAGGGAAAAGAGATTTCCTCTTCTTTGGAGCTCCTGACAGTAGACTTTGGAGTAGATTGTATTCCCAATCAGGTTCCAGTAAATCCTTCTTCAAAAGTGTTCCAAAGATAAATCAATTACGTGGAGGGTCATGGCCCCTCATGCAGGGAAAATGCTACAGCGTTTGGTTCACAGCAAGCCTGTGCAGCGTCAAATCATAGATGTTGTAACAAGAGTCCTTTGCCTGCTGATGTCATACCCAGAGTATCTTGCCTGCAGGCAATAGGGACGGAAACAGGACGGATGGGTGCTCCAGAAAAATACAAGGTGGTAAGACTCCTCTGTGGACTCAATATCTTCCCCGGGCTACTCTAACTCAGTCCCCTTCCTCTGTCTTCCCAGATGGGGAAAAGACAGTGAGGTGTGAGGTCCTGTGATGAAAGTATGTTGTGAGACTTTTGTTTGATCTTGCTGGTTGACCTGACCAGAGTTCATTATTTGAGCCCATCTGGCAGTTAACTTGCTTTTTGGTAGGTTTCGTCTGTATGTCATGGTATTGCATTTGGTTTGTTGCCCCTGCCTCTGTTGATTTTGACGGCTAGGGCTAGATTGGTTACATTTTTACAGTTTGCTTAGCAGCCAGGCATTTAGTGGATTCCAGAAGATATGGTGATCATGTATTGTGCACCAATCTCTTGGAATAGAGTTCCAGAGTTTTGCTGTTGTGTTGGAGATGATTGTTTCTCTTCCTGATGTATCACGAGGTAGGTAGGAGAAGAAGAATGTTGCTGGACATTAAAGGGTAATATGGAGTTGAATTCACTCAGATTAATTCAGCATCATGGGCTTGAAGAGCATGTTAGGGGAGAGCACTTTAAATAGTGGTGTGCCCGCACCATCCACCCATGCCATTAACTGCTTTTAATTTCAATTCTTCTAACATGTCTGAATTTAGCACCCCCAGACCAGCTAATCTGAGCACACCAGAGGGAGTTGGCCTTTGCGTGATGCCAGATGTGCGCAACGCCAAGTGCAGCTGCACATGGCCAGCGCCAGCTCTGTTCTCCAATGCTTTTGTGAACTATTTGTGAAGGCTCTGTTATTCTTCCTGCAGGATTGTCTACTGCAGGGCTTAGTTTGGTGTCTTTGTGACAGAATCCAATCTGGTGAGGGAAGGGTAGCTTGATGTTTTCTATCCCAGTTGGGTCCAGTCAAGGAAGCTACTCTTTGATCCCTCTGAGGAGGGAAATGCTTCAAAGGCAGTCATGTCATAACAATGGCCATCTCGCACCAGGCCGCTGAATACTGGAGACCTTTTTATGTAGGAAGGGACCAACATCCACTGGCTATTGCTGGAATCAGCGGTCTGCTCTCAGCCCAGTGCCTATTCACGACAGGGGTGGAAGGAATCGGAAGCGGCTGAGTGCGTGAGGATGTGAGGATGTGCGGCTTGATTCCTGCTTCCTGTTCCTGTGTCTGAGTCAGTGCACGTGAACATACACTTCTCAAGGTCCTTTTCTCTAATCTTGTCCATGGCGGTCGGTGGACGGTTGCTGGAGTGCCTCTGCGTCCTGCAGTGGACACAACGCAGTGGACACAATGCCAGCTGAATATTGGCTAAACACATGCCACAACCCCGCAAGTCGCAAGCCGCTGCGCAGCTGACCTGTGGCTGTGGCTTGCCTCTGTGAGCGGCGGTGGTCTGACCTGTGGCTTGCCTCTGTGAGCAGCGGTGGTGGTGCAGACGTGCCTGGTGTCTGGCTGACATCCCGGATATCTCTCAGCCCTCGGGTGGTGAGTTGAGTTGAGCGAGTATAAACGGGCACATTTACATATTAGATCATCTAATATCATATATTAGATACGTGCCTTGGCTGTTTGAAAATTTAGTCTTTTTTATGACTAAACACCTTTAAACAGCAAATAGTAAACACGCTCAAAATAGTAAAGGCTATTGGTGCTAAGAAAAAGTAGCCTGCGGTTCCTGCCGGTGTTTGTTGGTGTTTGTCAGTGACTGCGGATGGCGCTGTAGGCACAGCTGTGACAGTGCCTGTGATTGTTCCTGCGCATAGTGCATAGTGCAATATAAGCGCAAGTGTATAGCACTCACAAGCATTTTGTCTTTGAGCCAACTTATACTCATAGGGTGTATTGCTCGCCAAGAGTGCACAGAAAGTTATTTATCACCAGTACATTTGCAGAGCAGAGCAAATACTTTGAACACAGGTAGACGGAACAATAACTCACAACCAGACACGCAGTAAGCGAAATAATGAGCACTTATACAGCTATTTATTCATAGTTAAGCATAAATAAGGAACAAGTGATAACACATAAATAAATCACAGAAAAGATAGTGAATTAAAGGCAATACATCACCATGGGCGTAACTGAATCCCTCATCTCGCCAGAAGTGGCAGGAGGACCCCGGTAACAGCCAGCCGAGAGCACAACAGCCCACAGGAAGTTTGGAACAAGGCGTCCCCCCTCCGACTGAGTTCTTTTTGTTTTTTCCACCTGCCCTTTCCAGAGCTCTGCATATATGCTCTCCTCAAAAAGGGGTGGCAATTTCTCAAACCTTCTGGCATTAGCGCTTGCGCATTGATGAGTGACCGTTGGTTGCCGGACGGGCCAACCGACAGTAACCCCAAGGAGCAAAGCTTCCCTCTTCTAAAGCACCACGGAAAACAATTCCATAACTCTTCTTCAACCTTGGCATGGAAATTACATTCTTATCAGGTACCAGCAAGCACCTGTGAATCCCAGCTGCTTTCCCAGCACAGTGTCCTTGACTGAGGCCTGCATACCAGGCTCAGCAACGAATAACATTGAAAGCAGGTTTTTTAGCAAAGCAAGTGCAGTTTTCACTGAGGCATGGAGTAAATATCCATTCTGGCTCTGAGTACCCCCAGAATGCACTGCGCATCAGCGCCATGTTTTAGCTCAAGCATCACATAGGGGGAAGTAACCAAAACGAATTTAGAGCAAGATCATTTACCATCTATTCCAGCATATTGGTAATTCCAGGCCGCAAGTCAAGAAAAACGTACGGTGCTAGTAATTACAGCATGAGTAGCTTGTATGCCTGAAGTTAACTCCATGCCGCCCTACAGTGTTTGTGGAAGAGCACAGTGAAGTGAAGTTTGTTTCTCTTGTCAGCCTGCTGGCTTGGAAGTTTGTTTGGACTTGTACAGCGGATCTCTTGGTACGCTTTTTGGTACGCTTCCTTATGGACTTTTATGGACCTTACACAGACCTCTGAAATGGACTTCTATTTAATGAACGAGCAATCGGCTGCATTTTAGTCTGTATTTTAGCTTATATTTAAGTCTGTTTTTTAGTTTGATTTTAGTCTGTTTCTTGTTTGTTTTAATTTGCTCTTAATCTTTTTATAATAATTTGTGTCCTACGTTGGCGTGAAATACTGTGTGTAGTATGGAGGAGTATGCGAGTGAAATCGCACTTCATAAAAATCTACGTAATAGAAGGATATGTATTCCGAAAATCATTTGCAATCCAAAGATGGCGCTCCCAAAATGCAAACAAATAACTTAATAACTGAATATTACAGTAAAATGCCACTAGTACCGATGAATACACCATCTTTAGAGTCGGTAAAGGAATCTCTCGTCACTGAATTAACCACAGAGCTGAGTTGTGTTAGCTCTAAGCTATTAAGCGATGTGTTGAGTGGCTCAGTTTTCTCCATGCCTATAATGAACAATGTAGTTTGTATGGGGAACACTGAAATTGTTCAATTGCCAAGTGAGGTGATCCAGATAAAGTGAGAAGTAATCTTGACCCAGCAGCCTGTATTTTTTGTCTAATTGCTGTGTGAATACTTATATTATACTTGACCATAAAACTGATCATGCAGCCTTAGTTCATGTTCCACCAGAAATGGGGGTGAACCTTCCATTGACCTACTTATTTCATTATTGGATGACCAGGACCTGGAATACATGGGGTTAGATCCTGACCAATCTCTTATGGAGGCTGTATCGACCCCCATGTATTTCACTCCTCCTTGTAAACCTCATGTGTACCAAAGTGATGCAAATCTTTTGGACCCCTGTGGTCCAATAATTACTCCAGTAAAGGCTTAAAGTTCCTTGCCTGAAGCCATATTCTTTCGTTTAAATTCTATAGACACTAAGTCAAACTGTGCATTTCATTTCCCTACTACTAAGGCCATTCCTGACCCAAGTGAAACCCAGTCAAAAAGTTCTCATGATATAAGTATGAACTCTGACGATATGTTTTATGCTCTTGAAAACCTGTTGACCCAACTTATCTCAAAATGTGACATGTGGAAAAGAAGATCAATATCCATTTTTTGATCATAAACAAGAATATGCGTGGGTGTTGTCATGTTGCATGTAGTGGTGAGTCAGGTCAATCATCATGTAAAACAAGTGCGTTGTTATACCCGGAGCCAAACAAACACACAAAGAAACCCAAAACACCACGCCTTGCTCCTGTTTACCATGCATTTATGTATGGTAATAGGAGATTAACTAGGCAACAAAAAAACTAGTCAAATTTTGAAAGCACATGCAGATCAAAGCCATGTGAATCAAGGTATCCCTGCTGTTGTTACACCACACCCAAACGTTGTGGTGAATATTCCACCTCTGGTTCCGATAACTGTGGCTGATGATAATGACATAATTTTGGACGATGTGTCTGGAAAAATAGCTAGCACAATCAAATCCACCAAAACGCTACAGCGAAAAGCCTCTAAACGCAAATCAACCAAACAAGTGGCCTGTGTAAATAAGATCTCCAACACACGACCCACTCTACCGGTAGTTTGGGCTAATCCTTCGAACATTCATGCAGTGGACAATAGCCTACAAACAGGAATTAAACCTAAATCGCTCAGAAAGATGGTTCCTGCACTTCAGTTAGTGCAATTGTACCAAGAACCTTCGCCCACTCCTTTGAATAGATCAGCCGTGTTGTGTATCTACAAGTCTATTGTACCTTTAAGAGTCATAACATCTGACGATATACACAGATGACCAGGCTGAAATTCATAACAAATATATCTTTTGTTGTAGAAGCCTCTTTAAATTATGTATTAAGCTTTGAAGCTGACTTTCTGCGATTGGGTTACAATATTCACTGTGTGGAAATTCCGTTACATACATTTGAAATCGTAGCATTACCAAATAATGTCAATGTTAATAGTGACAAGCAAAGAACCCACATATCTGACCTACCATTTACTTCAGTAATGTCTAACCCTACCACACATAAGGGTGCTGTAAGTCCTAGGTCCGCATTATCAGAACCCATGAGGCTAGTGGCCACCTCTCCTTCTAATAATATTCCTGATGGTTATTGGCAGTGGTTACCAGTGGC
The DNA here is from genome assembly GCF_040938575.1 of Ambystoma mexicanum. Classification (NCBI taxonomy): domain Eukaryota; kingdom Metazoa; phylum Chordata; class Amphibia; order Caudata; family Ambystomatidae; genus Ambystoma; species Ambystoma mexicanum. Next base: position 161,660,598 of record NC_090936.1, on the reverse strand, counting down.
TTTCAAGCCCCATTTCTCTGCTAAGCCACAGTGATGTAACATGGTGGATATGCTCTACTCTTGGAACACCAGAGGGCATACCCACTTGTTTGAGAATGATAGTTTGGTGAGCATGATGAACTTATTCTGTGTGGTCGCATTGCAGGACACATGGTTGCTGGCAGAAGTTCAATTAGATAGTAGGAGTACAGTTCACCAGCCTGCTATCAAAGGTGCACTGGGTCGACCAAAGGGTGGTCTCCTCGTAACTGTTTTACCACCATGGTGGATAGCAAAATTAAAACTGTGGTCTCAATGCATCTTAGTCACTATGATACCCGTGTTTTCTCTACGAGCCGCCAAATATGGTTATGTCATCTGAGAATATTAAGATTGTCGACACTGTGCTACAGACATATAATCAGACCTTGCCGGTATGGCTAGTTGGGGACTTCAATGGGCTAATTGGTCACCTTCCCTTAGTGGAGAATCACACACTGAATCTTATATCCTCAGCACTGCATTCGAAGAAGGTCAACAAGCAGAGTGCTAAGTGGCACTCCATGTTAGCCGGCCATAGGATCGTGAAACTGAATGGCTGAACTCCAGGAGACCCCAACACAGCCTTCACTAGAATTGAAGGTCGATCGGCATCAACAATCGATTACGCTCTCTCAAACATAAATGGGCTAGCCTATATAAGGGATTTGAGCACGGTCGTTAGATATGAAAGCGATCATGTTCCGTTGTGTTGGTTTCTCAAGATGCCTACGCTAATGAATACCCCAGCTGTTTATGATGGTAATGGCCAATTATCACTAAATGAGAGAGGGAACTGCATTCGATGGCATGAGCGTAACATTGACCAAGCTAACATTGTGGTGTCTGCACTGTTACCTTTTATAGAGACGGGTTCTTGTGGGGAGAATGAAGATGAGGACATGTTGTCTAAATTTTCAGATATTATGTTGACAATTAGAGAAAAGGTAGTTGAAAGACGGTCATATGCTAGAAATGCTGAACGATCTAATATGCCGCTCAAACGCCGTGATGGCTTTGATCGAATATAGCGTAGCCAAAAAAAAAGATGTGTCTCGAAATACAAACAATCTTAACAGAGAATGCATTTCCAACCTCTTCACTGGTTGTCCCTTCTTTAATTAAAACAGCTAGAAGGAATTATAAAAAATGGTTAGCACAATACAAGTTGGAATGTGGAGCTAGATTTTGGCAACGCATTGCTGAGAAGGCGCGTACCAGTGACTCTGTTGGCATCTGGCAATTGCTCCAACACTCGCACTCATGTCCTTTGTCCATTAATTGCATAACTGAAGGTCAATGGTGCCGTCATATAAGCAGCACCCTGGGATGTGCCGCTGCTAATGAGGACATATTTCAATTCCCATCTGAGCATTGGGTCTGTCGTGCCACCGTACCAGACATATTGGCGATAATCATGAACTTAAAAAAGTCAAGAGCCGCAGGGCCTGATGGTGTGTGCAATTTGCTAATAAAAAAGCAGCCAGGGCTCTGGGTGGCTGCCTTCCACCTACTGTTTGTTCAGATAGGTGTCACTGGAATGATTCCCAGTTGTTGGAAGTCTAACCACATACTAACTGTTCATATAAAAGGTGTTTGGGATTGCCTGAGCAATTTTCATATGTTGGCAATGTTGGACACTTTATCCAAGATATTTGCTATGTCTTATTGCAGGAACTGAATGTGTGGATTCAAGAAAAAAATATACTCCCACCAAACCAAATCGGTTTCCGGGAAGGATCGGGAACTGTGCATGGTTTGTTGTTGTTATCCACTGCTGTTGAACATTCCTGGTTAAAACGTGGTCTTGATGTATACTGCGCATTTATCGATTTCTCTGCAGCGTTTGACACGGTGCAGAGAAACCGACTATGGAAGAAGCTGCATAGTTGGGGAATCCCAATGGGTCTTCTTAAGATGTTGATGATACTGCCCACTGATACAGTACGGATACGTTTAAATGCTGAGGGTAAATTATCTGCTTCCATGATCACATCTAGTGGTGTAAAACAGGGGTATATGGTTGCTGCAGTACTATTCAATTTATACTTGGCAGATATGCAAATGGCAATCCGCCTCATTACCGCGAATCCTGTGAAAATCAATGATGTGATCATTGGATGGCTTGCATATGCTGATGATCTCATTTTGTTAGAATGTACACGTGCAGGTCTTCAGCAAACGCTTGATGCCCTTGGCAACTATTGCGCTGATAACGGTCTACAGGTTAATATTGATAAGAGTAAAGTGATGGTTTTCACAAAAAAATGTAGATCAAAAAAAATATGTGTGGAAACTAAATGGCAAAACAGTGGAACAAGTCAACTCCTATAAATACTTAGGAATTATTGTTGATGACCGATTAACATGGAATGCCCATTGGGTCTCCTTGCAGGCCCGATGCATGATTTCGACTAATGCCTTGAACATATTCATTGGCAGAAACAGTGGATACTCAGTATCAGCAGTACCGACCATATATACAGCAAAAATAAGAGCCATATTGCTGCATGCTATTATCATCTGGGGCCACAGCCTCATTAAGTTGGTGGAGTGTTTTGAAGCGTGTCTGTTACGGAAACTGCTCTGCCTACCTTTTAATGTAAGCGTCGAGTATCTTTACCTCGAATTTGATCTTCTGGCGATGCCATATGTATTCATTAATCATTGTGTGATAAATTTCGAGAAGTTAAATAGATTGGAAATGGATACAATTATTGTACGATATGTAGCCGCGTTCATGAGACTTGAGGGTAAAGCCTTGTTTGGTATTATGGGTAAACTAAAAATGTTACACATTAGGTGGGCAGATACATTTTTAACCCATGGCAAAACTAGCATACTCACTATGAAATCAACCCTAAAAAGAGTACTGAAAGAAGTTTGCCATGAACAACAGCTCACTAACCTTGATACTAAATCCCACAGTAGCATTCACTGCCAAGAACGCATAAATAGAGGTTCCCCGCCAGCCTATATCAAGGCTTATCCAAGTCTGCACACTGTCCGGTCATATCTATTATTGAAATTTAATATATCTGAAGCACTTGATACAAAAGGTGCTCAATTAGGATTACCGTGAACTGAGCAAATGTGTCATCTGTGTGGTAATGATACCACTGAGATGCTGTCCCATCGACCGATTGTGTGTGATAGTTTTCATGCACTGCGCTATAAACATATGAAGTCCTAAAACAATCAATTCGAGCCTGTCGAAATGGAAGCACTATGGTCACATTTCATGAGCGGCAACGACATAAATTTGATATATTTTATGGTTGCTTTTTATAGAAGGATTGTACTAATCTTACATTGTATTGACTGACTTTATCATGCAATATACTGTATTGTATGGAATATAATTAGATGAGAGTTGTGATTGGTTTTAATCTGTTTTTAATTTGTTCTGTAATTGTATTAATTGTGTTATACAAAACATTTGTTTTGCTATATGTATATAAATAAACTTGAAACTTGAAACAACCGCTGGCTAGGGGTGGCACTAAGCCCCCTGAGTCCTCAGATTGCCAGTACCCAGAACCAAGCAGGGGGCCTCATCACACAACATAGCCACCGACACATAGCAATTCAACCCCCCTGCCTAACACACTTCAAAAATTCAAACATCAGAACATTACACCTATCCAAATAATGTACACCAATGGAACGGCCAATGCATCCTCACACTATGGGCACACAACCCTCCCCTAAGGCCTAAAACAATGTAAGTGTGCTTGAAACTACACACCTAGACAAAGACCAACACATAGTACTTGCATGACCCTTTAGTGGAAGTTTGATTAATGCCAATCCTAAAATCAATATATTTTCCTGTTTCAAATAGTAGAAGAAACTGTTTTACTTAGTAAATATTAGTCATGTATCTAGTTTCTAGGCCTCATAATGAGTATGGTAAAAAGTGGCAGTAATTTACTGAAACCTTTTTGACAGCAATTGAAATTACTGTTACTTTTACTGTACAACCAAATTCAGAGTTTGACCTTGAAGTGGAGGATTTACCTCCAGCCTGACGCTGGAGGTAATTCCTCCACTTCAGGGCTGAAAATTGGTAATTTACTGTGCCGTATTACCACTGACTGTAAAACCACTGAAATTCCCCATGGAGTCCTACCAGCACTCATAATCCTGTAGAAAAAACATTGAACTGGGATTTGGCAACAAGATTGGTGGTCAATCATCAGATTTACTGCTGATTTACAACCAAACTTGTAACAAGGCCATCAGCGTTTAGAAGATCTGTAATTAATACATAGTTACACCCATTATGATTTGCTTATTTTGTAAAATCTCTTATCAAAGAAAAGGAGGACATCACAAATCGCAATTTAAAGAGAGTTCAAATGTTCTTCTAAATTAGCATGTGTTTTGTTAAATGATAGCTAAGTGGCTAGCTATTCTATAAAGATATAAGGAATTCCCATTTAGCCCACAATACACGGGAAGCAGATATATTGATGAGAACTACTAGGAACAATGACATACTCTGCTTAGTGTAAGGCTGTCGAGAAAGAAAGCTGACACAAAGGTGGCATGATTTTGGAAATAGACTTGTATTAGTGTATAGAAAAGGTCCTCACTATCCCTATCTTCTAAGAGGGGTTTCCCTGCCTCAAAATTAATACAAAAGGGTCTGTCAGAATGTCCGTTCAAATTAATCTCCGCCGCCCTGTGTCACAACCTACTTCTATCCCTCACACTACAACTAAAAAATAAACTAACAGAAAGTTCCTTCTTCAAGAGAATGGCCCCCTTCTCCTGCACCTTGAACAGTGTCCAAAAGAACATTCTCTTACAACAGAAATGTGAGGGGGAATGACTCCCTTCCCCAAGCTTGTGGGTTTCACCCAGTCTTTATGCAATTTCACCTACACGAGAATAGATCCCTTCTCCTGGTGTAGATCTATACAGTTTCCAATAAAACCAGGGAGAATGACTCCCTTGCCCTGGTGTCTCCAACACAACTCTCAGCCCAGGACCAAAGAATGCCTCCCTTCTCCTGGTATTACTTTGTAAAGTTCACAACAAGACCAGGGGGAATGACTACCTTCCCCTGGTGTCTTTAACATAACTCCTAGTTCAGTACCAGGAGAATGATTCCCTTCTCCTGCTATTGCTTGCCACAGTTCTTTCTGACTGCTTTCAGCTTGCAATAGCCTTTGCCACTCAGGTATTTTCTCAGTAAAGTCCCAAATCTTGCTGGGGTCCCAGCCCTTTCTCTGGTGGTCAGTGGTTTTTTTCTTTCCCACTGTGACGAGAAAGATTTACTCTTATGCGTTTGACATCTGCTTTGAAGTCTAGACTCTGCTTGTATTCATTGTAGGACCTTCCCCAGAGATCTTCTATCTGCTGCCGATGCTTCTTGGGCTCCGATTAGGGTCCCCGACTGGGCTCTTATTCGTAGTAAGGTCCCCGACCCTTCTCGGCTAGGAGAAGCTTACTTGAGCCATTAGCGCAGTATCTAGACGAGGCTATACAGCCTTTGATTCAAGCAAGCTCGATATACAACAAGGACACGGGCCACTTTTTGAAAAAGCTACAGGGACTGACATTCGTACCAGGGCGAGACCTCCTTTTCACAATGGATGTCTCTAGTCTGTATATGAATATAGTACATGAAGCAGGCTTGGAGGGTATACGATGGCTGTTATCTAGTGACATGTGCAAAGCGGAGAACGTTTTTGTTTTGACATTACTGAAAATGGTATTGAGCAACAATTTCTTTTGTTTTGGAGAACGCTTGTTTCTGCAAGTGCCAGGGACACCCATGGGTGCTGTCACAGCATCAAGCTACGCTAATGTGTTCATGTTCCATTTGAAAACCGAGCATGTGCTTAACTCTACGAGATGATTTCAACATCTTGCTTTGTATATGAGGCACATTGACGAAATTGTTGGGGTATGGGCAGTTTCAGAACAAGAATTGACGGATTTATTTTAGCACATGAATCATGTGCAATCCCGCATTAAATTTAAGTCAATATTCAGTTATACAGAAACATCAAAGGAAATGCTTTGAAATCGACCATCTATAATAAACCAACTGATTGCAACAGTTTAATGCTAGCCACAAGCTTTCATCCAAAAAGCACCCTGGATAGTGTGCCCCTTAGCCAATTCCTTCGATATCATCGAAGCATCTTGAATCAGGATGAATACAAGACTTGGGCAGAAAATGTGAAACAAAAATTCTTGACTCGTAAATATGACCCTGATCTGATGAATACAGTGGCACAACAAGTTTAGCAAACTCCAAGGGAATTGTTGTTGATTGAAAACACGATTAAGACATCCACCATTGGTGTATGTGACTACTTTCTCACTGCAGAGTTCTTACATAAAACAAATAGTGAAACGGAACTGGCAGGTCCTGGGGGTAGATCCCACATTGAACAGGTTATTCCCCAATGTACCTTTTTTTGCATACAGAAACATTAAGTCCATCAGAAATGTTCTGGTACAAGCAAAGTTTGACATAAGTGACCGTGTGGTACCTAACTTTAAGGGTACACCACCATGCCACAACTGCTAGCATTGTGGGAATGTACTGAAAGGAAAGGTGGCTACACATCCGTATTCAGGTAAAACGATCCTTCTGAAAAATTCTTGTACTCGCAATGCCAAAATTGTTGTCTATGGTTTGAAGAGTCCGTGTGACTTCTTCCACATGGGGATAACCACACCTAAGGTGAAAGTCCATTGGTCGGAGCATAAATCTAACATCAGATTGAAAATCCTTAAATCTCCAGTAGCGGTACATTTCATTGAGGCTGGACACAATATAGTGCAGGTACAATGCATAATCCTTGAACAAGTAGCTGTGTCCAATGGGGCAGAGACTGCCAGAGAAGATTACAACAGAGAGAGATATTTTGGAGTGATACCCTTGACTCAGTGTTGCCCAGAGGAATGAATAATGAATGGGACTTATCAAGTTTCATTTAAGCAGCATCTCTACCAAGCTGACTGATAGGTGATCTTTCGTTCTTTCTTCTTTGGTACGGATTAAGCACATCATATTGTTTACCAGACTGACAGTGACCGTTCTTGAGATTGTGAATAGTTTGGGAATAATGGATAATATTTTGATATACACATGATAAACTGAGTTTTCTATGCGCAATATGAGATTAACGATTGGTCAACGACTTGTTTGTGAAGAAGTACCTGAGGACTTTTGTAAGCAGCAACACACAGATTCATGAACAAACTAATGGGATGATTCAGATGCAATGGTATATTTTACCTGTTAATCTACATTTACCTAATTTCTATGTTGGACCACAAGCAAGTACAGTAAATATTATTTTGAATTATTATTTGGTAACTAACATTCACACTCTTAGGTGGAATGGATATCCACGTTGGCTGTGGAAATTAGTGATGATGGCTATTGATTTATTGCTAAAACAAAGAGGTGATGGCTGGAAGGTTTAGAATTAATCTTAACCACTGGCATTGCTCTGGGCAACCCTCCAGACCATCGTTCTTCGCCTGCCAAGCCATTACAGAAGGGGAAAGACCATATGCAAATCAGACTTGCCCCTACCCCAAAAGGGGCAGTCGAGCCCGAACTGCTAGGTCACACCCCTTCTGCACGAGACCACAAGCATCCCTAAACATGTTTCGGCCTTGTTGGGCCTCATCAGTGAGGAGTAGCTTGGGTCTCTAAGCCCAGCAGGCACAGGACCCACGTCTGGGCATACCAGTCCCACTCGAGGTGAGATAGCAAAAACAAAGAGGTGATGCTGGAAGGTTTAGAATTAATCTTAACCACTGGCATTGCTCTGGGCAACCCTCCAGACCATCGTTCTTCGCCTGCCAAGCAATTACAGAAGGGGAAAGACCATATGCAAATCAGACTTGGCCCCACCCCAAAAGGGGCAGTCCAGCCCGAACTGCTAGGTCACATCCCTTCTGCACGAGACCAAAAGCATCCCCAAACATGTTTCGGCCTTGTTGGGCCTCATCAGTGAGGAGTAGCTTGGGTCTCAAGGCCCAGCAGGCATGGGACCCACGTCTGGGCATACCCGTCCCACTCGGGGTGACATAGCAAAAACAAAGAGGTGATGGCTGGAAGGTTTTAAAATTAATCTTAACCACTGGCATTGCTCTGGGCTATTGATTTATTACCTGTTGATGTTTCTTTAATCAAAGGGACTTGGATTTTACAACTAGTGTTTGAATCTATGCTGTCTTAACTTGTCTACAAAATATCTAACGTGTAAGATTATGGGAACTAGATCAGTATGTTTTGGTACTAATGAAGGATGAGGTACAATTTTGTGGCATATACAGTGATAATAATAATGTGTCATTGTTGAATTGCTTCGGTTGTGAGTGGTAGAGTCCAGCACGAGATATCGTTCATTTGTGATTCACATGCACAAATGTTTTGAAGGCTCCCTTTAAAAATGTGCGCCCTATCGGCGGAGCATTTTTGCTCCGGTATTGTGCTTGTGGGCGACGGCAGTAGACGATTCGGGAACGGAGCCTAGAGCCAGTTAAAACTGGCTCTCTGCTTTGCTGCCAGGCATGGACATTTTAGGGTACACTCTGCTAATTGTGATTATTAACTCAAGAATACTGTTATTAAGGTCACCTTCGATGTGCGCTCAGAATTATTGACTTTGGAAGCATGTTCATAAGGAACCCTTGAGATCAATGAATTGGGTTAAGTTAAGGAGTTCTTGGAGACTGAGCGGACGATTTAGCCATGAGGTATACTTGGAGAGATACACCTTAAGATGGCCACCACATTCTTGCACGATGACTGAGTGGCCGCTCTGGTCATGTGATCGCTGATGTTGTCTTTAAATGGTGGGCACAGAGCATTAAGCTGGTTGATACAAGCTCTGTGCTCGGTGGCCTGCCATTGAGGATTTCGAGTAAGTACTGAGTGGTGTGATTAGCAGAACCTTAGTGTTGACAGTGTTAGTTAGGAGGACTGAACCTCTTTTTTGGTTTTCGATCCGGGTAAATGTCCACTGAGTATTACGACTGATAGAGGACTGGGGAGTTGGATAAGTTACAAATTATTTGACCATACATAGATGCTTTCCAATGAATTAGGAGATTTGTGACATTGTATTTTTAGTTTTTTAGGTTTTCATGTTTGTGAACATTTGGAATTTGGCAAGGTTAGTCTTACAGGGTGTCAATAATGTGAAGATAGGAATCATGAATAACCATGGATTCATTTATGAGTAACTAAAATGGAGATATCTATTGCAGGTTAAATTGAATGACAGTGTTGTATCCCCTGAAGGTGGTGCGGTCCATCTATCAGAAACACGTTGGGAATGTTAAGTAACTACTCGTTGGGTTTCATTACAAGATGTCAATTATGTTCTTGGAAATTATTCTTTATTATGTTGCATCTCGTTGTGGGTTGAATTAATTCACAGTGGACATTTATAGTCTGAGGACCACCAGGCTATTTTTGTAAATTGCATAAGAGTGCTCATGTGAAAATTGTTCTCTTTTTTCTTCTTTGAATTTTGGCAATTACAGTCAATTTCAACAACACATGTCTGTGTTTTTTATTTTAATTGTTTATTTTAATTGTTAGTACAGCTTATAAATTTACATTGGAAGCACGTCTCGCCAGACTTGGAGTGCATGTGTGCTACCTGTGCACATTCATGGGTCATGTTTTATGCAAAGACACTTCCCTGCTGGTCGGTAGGTTTCTGTCTGCCACTGACATGAGGAAGATGATGTTGGAGGTGCGACTGACACTGGCTAGGTCCAATATTTGGTTCACTACCACTGGGGCGAGGGAAAGCTGTTTGAGCATCTCTTCTGCCCCTTCCGCCATACCCTCTGGTTCTCCCATACCTCCTCTTATCTTCTTTGGGACTTCAGTACATCACCAGGGCTTCCTGGGACTGGGATTGGTGCTGTTGGCTCCTCGGGCTTCTCTCCTTTTCAGGACCTGCAGTGTGGCGTCACTCCGCACAGCTCAGCTCACTTCTCTCTCTTGCTTCTGTACTCGGGTCTGCACCCTCAGACCCAATGGAGAACTCCCACAGCTGCTCACCAGCGTTCTCCACATCGCCTTCTTACTGGTCCGCCAGCAGGTTCTGAATCTCCTGCATTATAGATATGTTACACCTGTTTCCTCTCACGTCTGTGCTTGACTGCACGGCCGGGTTTGACACATCTGATAGTCCTTTGTGCCTTTTTAGACATTGTATCCAGTTCCTCCCATGCAGATTGCACAAGTCCTTTGTTTCTTGCCTCCTTGGGGCCACCTCGTACCAGTGTTAGTACAGTCAATGATCTTTATGTCTCCTGTACTCTTCCTCATCCTGGAACGTTTGGTTTATCTCCTATGTTACAACAATACATTGGTTTGCTTTCAATGCAGTGGTTATGGACGTTAGGGAGGGCTATGGAATGTCTGTGAGTATAAACATTCAATGTGCTGTACCCCAGGTGATTGTCCTTATCCTTAGAGGCGGAGGCCATCCCCATGAGGTCCTCCCGCATTAAAACACCACTAGAGGGACTGTTGGTTAGCGGATGCACCTCCCTAGCCTCATGGAAAAGGCTCCCCCCTAGGGGAGAAGTGTCAACACCTTGTGAATCGTCCCATTGGCCATTCAGTTAGTGTTGTCTGAAGAATAAGGTTAATGGGGTTCTAACATATTTTAAAGGGAACTGGACTCACAGGCTCAATGAAAATGATCTTGCATCTTGGCTAGAAAGCAACAACCATCCAGGTCTTCCCTAGGTCACATGATATGATATGATATGACATTTATAACGCGCCTATACACAAGTGTTTCATGTCTGACACAGGCCTGATAGATTTCGGCCACACTGGGATCCGATGACTCTTACTTGGCAGTGGTCATACAATTCAGAATCAGAAGATGGTTCCAGCCCCCGCTAGTCTCCGGCTCCTGACTTTATCTCTGTTTCCTGTCCTGCGCAGTCTTAATGCATCCAAGCAATATGACCACAGTCACTGGATCAATTGCTAGCCGGACGAGGATTGTTCTGTGAAATGATTTCAGCATATCTAAGCATACTCTGAAATCAAGGGACCCTCCTTTTCTACTTTTGGTCATGCCCATTTGTGGATAACTCGTAGGATTGACAGGTGCATCCCCTCATTATTATATTATAATTGTTTATTTTTAACGTCCTTAATAACCAGAGGTTTCTAAGCGCGGACCCAGGAATCGAACATGTGTTGCTCCATGTTGTACTGCTTCCAAGGAGAGCACGTTGCACAAGGCGAGCGCTTTGCCTCACTGCCAGCATGGTCTGAGGTCTATGTTAAACATCTTATTCAATTCAAGTTTGGGTTAGTCTTATTGCTGGTCAAAGGAACCACAAACATGAGTGTATGAGTCATGCAGTTTACCATTAATTCCCAGATTTCGAAAAGGCAATCAGGAGGATAGAAGTGTGGAAGGAAATTTTGTTTGACTCTGCTCGGGTTCTCCTACATCGAAGCTACTGGTCACCTGTGGGAATTAAGGGTGGGAGGAGAAAGTGGTCTAATGGCAGATCAAAAAGAATCAGGTAATTGGCCATCAATAAAGCAGGAAGGTAGTTCAAAACCCTTACACAGTGATCAGTTTTTTGTGTTGGTTGTTGAACTAATTGAGAGAAGCCCAGGCATGGCATATCCTTGAGGCTAGCACTTGCATAGGCATTTGTAGGATCTTCTACCAAAAAAATGAAGTCTTGCATGATGCAGACATAATTGGATAATGTCGAGACAGAGTATTTGTGTTTTGAAAAACATTTCTGCTTCAAATTTCTCAAGATGCTCTGAATTGCCCAGAATGTATTTTTGAGTTTATTTTCCCGCCTTTTCTTCAATGAAAGCTTTATTGTATAAAGCTTCCTGTTTGGGTTTCTAAAATGGAAACATTACTTTGAAAGTTCCCTAACTTGGTTATTGTTCTCTTTTCTCTAAGAAAGTGTTTTTTTCATGAAATAGCCGACTTCAGTCAGTTGGGCGGTACTACTTTGGACAAACTCTTGAATAAATGATCCTGTTGCCACCACCATGATATGCATTGTACTGAGTCCTCTGTTACAAGAAGAACACAATGCTATGAGTTTTTGATTATTACTGTCCAAGTCCTTTTTCCCCAATGCCCTGTCAGTGGCTGCAGACACTCCCATGTGGTCTTTTTGAATGTATTCCATTACACAATGGCTGTTATAAACTGGGTTCTTCCTCCCCGATCTGTCCTTTTTCTGCTTTTCCAGGGACACCCCAGAAAAGGGGCGGATTGGCCTGTAGGGAACTCTGGAAATTTGCCGGTAGGCCTCTGCACCTTGGGCCTATTTTGTGTGGTCTTTCCACACTTTACCATAGGAAAAGGGTTGGGCTTACTGAACATGTGTAATATGGGGACACTTTGAAAATTATTTCCAGGGCCTCTTGTGATTCCCAGTTCACCCCTGCTCCAGAAACCTTGGTGATTTGTCTTAGCCCAAACCTCCTTACGCCCAACCCACCAACTCCTCGCTCACCTAATCCAGAGGACACCTCTGAAGCCCCTGCAATGCCCCAGGTCTGCTGAAACCATTCCCCATTCAATGGACTTGCATGCATCTCATCTTCTCCTATGGTGGCCTTGCCTGTACTGTCCCTCTTTGCTTTCCATGCATTGCAGAAAGGACATTTCATACTAGATAACGTGCAACATCCTTATTCCTCCGTGCGTGCAGGCCGCCATGCAGACAATGTCATCCTACTCCATACAGAAAGCTGATTGCCCATGACGCGATCTATATGGCAGAGCGAGATCTTGCAGAGAAAAATGTACAATTGGTACTAATGCACCTGAGAAAACCTACCACCAAGTGCTGCAGGACAATGCTGCAAGAAAAGCAACAACAAAAAAACCTTTAGTGTGTGTTTAAAAATGTCCGTATTTGAAATCAGACTTCATGGTTTTCCCATTTAGAAAATCAAGCATGGAAGATTTCGCAAGTGAACAGCAGTGATATGATGATAAAAGGGCAAAATTACCTCTCCGGAATATGGTACAGGTTTAGAAAGCTAAAGCACTATCACTGGCTATTCTTCAGGTTTTTTGATTAGTCACCATGCCAGTGGCCTACATGGCAAATAACATGATTTTCATAGGTCATTTTTTTGCTTACCCTAGATGGCACCAATATATCCATTACATATATACGAAGACCAGGATTTCCTACAAGTTAAAAACAATGTGGCTCCTCTTTTGATGTGGGCTACAATTTGGATGAATTAACAGAGAGATTGTTGAAGATATACAGAAGAGTTACTGTTTTCATTGCTTTTTGAAAAACACAAGCTAACAAAAATGGGGCTAATCTCTTTGTTTTATAATTGTATTTCTATTTGTGGTTCAACCAAAAGATTGTTACACCTCAGCAAAATATGAGACAGTGCAAGATCCCAGTTAATTGACACCTCCCTTCGAAATCTATTCAATGGATTCAGGTTATTGTAAACTGCATAGGAATCACATGGAAGAGAACTCTCATTTAGAAGATTATAACTCTTTTGCCGCTCAAGACAAGATACCTCAACATAGGCCAAGCATAATTGTTTGTATAGGCGCTGCTCCTGTGATGGCCTTGTTCTTGAAACAGGTTTGCAATTTGTTATTTCCCCTCATTATGATGCTCTCAGCTGGAACAATTTACTTCCTGTGACATTCTCCTTTGGATAGGGAAAGAAAGGCATTTATCTCACCCCCCTTTTAAAAAAAAATAAAATGGCAAACATTGAGAAAACTATACCTTTTGTGTCTGCCTCACATTTCTGACCCTTATACTCCTTGTGTAAGGCAAGCATAAGGAGCTGTTGTCCAGCCACATGTTATCTTTTATCTGCTATTACTGCAACTTTGTCAAAAGCACTAACTTACACTTTATCTATAAAAATACCCAACTACATAACACATAATTATTGCTCTATAATATTTAGATAGTGATTTGTTTGGTAATCTTGTGCAGTTTGTATACTGTTATTTGTTATGTAGTGTCTTGCTGATATATTGTGGATTTGTGTGTTGTATATTTAGTGCTATATTCTTTTATGAAAATTGTGTTTATTTCTGAATAAAGATAACTTAATTCATTTGATTTACCACATTATTGTTGTGGATTGTATCTCATGCAATTTTTGTTTCAGACATTGAACCATCCATGTTTTCTTCTGGCTGAGAAATGTTTTCTAAAAGCAAAACAACTATTTTAAATTAAGTGCTTTACTGTGTACCTATTGTATATGCAGCAAGAATGTATATATCCTGGTGTTATTCTGCTTATAGATTCGTTTCTGTAAATTAATTTACAAGAGTTACTGCATAGCACTCCTAAGTGTCACCTGTATGCATTTCCACACGTGCAACTAACATCTGCACACTTATTTAATTAATAAATCTGTGTCTTCACTGGTACTCGTCAAAACAGATTTAAAATATGTGCCTCAAATTTTAAATCCTTTTATGAAAACCTTTATCAGCAATTTAAAAATGCAATTATGCAATCTTATCTCAGCACATTTCCAAATTACTAGATATTTCAAAGCTCTAAGGCTATCAGTTGGAAAAACTTGAACCATAGAGTAATAAGCCTAAAACAAACCTAAGGAGGTGAAGACATCTTTTCGAATATAATGTCACTCATAAGACCTCAAGAAGAATCCCCAAGTCAGAAAACACCCCACACCTGTTAGCAGTACTCATTGGCACCCTCTCCAATGTTGCTAGTTTTAACATTGTCAATAGCCTAGAGCCTCCCATGTTTTCCAGTTTCTCTGAAATACTTTCTTTCCAGTGGTATTGCTGTTTTCATCTAAAGGTATTTCCAGGATGGCTATTGTCTTGTGTTATGTGATAATACTGAAATAAAATATAGTTTCATCCTTTTATATTTCATATGCAATTTTGTTTTAATTTTACCTATAAATTGGACATTGTAGACCAAAAAAAAATCAACAAATACACTCTGTGATTCTACAATAATTATTTAAATAGGTATGTCCAGCTTAAGTACTTCACATAATGTAGCACCATGATTGTCTAGGGTTTCCTTGTGCGACCTTCTGTTTTGAATAATATTTTGAATTTATGTGAAAAAACCTTCCTGAAAACATCTATACCTGTAACGTCTTAAATTGAAGGTCATTCTTTTCGCCCTTTGTCATTTGTAGAAGGCTACTCCCTTAGCCCTGCACCTCCAGCCTACCACCTCTTACCTTCTGGCCTGCCTTAATGTTTTGGTTAACCCTTTAATACTTCCCCCTTTTTCCTATGTTTCTTGGATCCAGATTATTGAGAAAGGAGTTTTTCAAACGGCCTTTCTTACAGAATACTATTATTTCAGGAATGGGGCAGCTCAGATAGATCTTATAATTCGCACATATTACTTACGTTCTTGCTTGTTATTTGCACCATTTATTGATCGTCTTTTTGACGGAACTGTGCAACAATAAATTTGCGTACATGGCAGGATGTCGCAGAAATGTATTTCCATAGCCTGAATGGAGGACCTTGTAGTAGTGAGAGAGGTGCTTTTGCCGAGTGCTGTGAAGAAAGACAAAGTTTGAGGTTAGAGTTAGTTGCCTAGAAGAAGATCTCTGTTTCATTGGCAAATAAGTCAGCTAATGCAGCTCACGCCTACCTGCTGACGTTGTGTGCAAGAGGTGTGTAGTGTAGCTGTTGGTACCTGTAGCATTGCTGCTATTAAAGAATACACAGATCATTAAGTCAGAAAAAGGCATACGCTTTATTAGAGGAAAGTCAATACTGCAAGCGAATAACTTACACAAAGGAGTGCTCCAGCTCAGAGATTTCCTCTTGCACATATAGAAGGTAAAGGGTTGAAATTGTGACGGCACTGTAACAAAATAATGGAAATTGGTGAAGAGAAATAGGGATGTGTAGACAAACTATATATCTTGTATTAATATGTTTTTTAAAAATTAAAATGATGTGTAAGAATAATAATAAATAATAATATTAATAGCTTTATTCGGCACTGGGCCCTGAAAGCATGCACATTCGTAAAAACATCTCGGAACAAAATTGCAACCAAACAAACTATTTAGACTTCATGTGTAAAAGTTAAAATCATTTTGAACATTATATGACAATTTAGATATTAAAGTGCAATTTGTTGCAATATTGCAGAAGGCTTGCTTCCATCAGTCAGTCGGAATTTATATCAGCTAAGGTGCTAAACAACTAAACTTCGTACACAGATATTCAAACCATATGAACATCAGAAGGGTGCATAGTTATTAAGTGCCATTCAGTGTGATGCCCCCATTGCCCCTGCCTCCATCCAGAATTTGTATCAATTAAAATGCTAATACAGTTAAACGTCCTACATGAGTATTGAAAACCATTTTAAACATCAAATAACAGCATAGTTACTAAGGTACGGTTTTGTCAAGTGTTTTCATTGACCCCCGCCTCCATCAGTCGATCAGTCAAGAACAGTGGTGCAGGGCCCAAGAGGAGGGACTCACTATGACACATATGTGACATTATCACAATAGCCTGGACTACCTTGTTATGCATAGCAATGGATAAAACAAATAACTACAAATAAAATATAAAATCCTGCTCAGGAGTCAAAATCAAACTGCTCTTTCAAGTTATCAAGCTGTTTTCGCCAAGGACAGGCACAATTTATATTGAGATAGAGCAAACGTCCTTCTGGACAAAGCTTGCTTTAAAACTGAAGCAGTGAACAGCTCACTAATTGGCTTTCTACCCACAATAAATACATCAATGCTGGGCGACTGCAGAAATTGCCCATCTCTTAAAATAGGCACCGGTGTTCTTGCTCCTATATCTCTGCATGCTGGGCAAAATAGCACAAAGTGCAAAATATCCCCACCTATGTCACGGCAAAATATGTTTTTATTATTAACATTGGCAAAACAGTGCAAGCAAGATCAAAGACCACACAAATGATCACATGTTAACACTAATTGAGCTGTTGAATATATTCTATTCCCTCTTTGTCCCCCCCAGCTCCACCCTTTAGCATTTCTCTCCCAAATACACTTTTACCTACCTCCTCAGGTGGAGACGAACCTGTAAACAAATCTCCACTAGTGCCTCTGGCGTCAGTCATCAAGTTAATCTTTGAAAGCTTCTTGTTGACATTGCCAGCTACCTGAGTGTCCCACATCACAAGCACTTTTTGTGATGCTGTAGATTTTGGGTCTTTGTAAGGAACCAGGGCACAGAGGACTCGTGTTTGTGGGTACACACCTTTATTACAATAATAAAGGGGGTAGGGAAATGCCTCACTGTCCCTACTCTAGGAGGTATTTCTGTACCTCAACCAGAAACTAAGGGTCTGTCCTGTGTCAAAATGTCCAAAGCAAAAATGTCCTGTGTCCAAAATCCTATCCTAGCCCTCTCATTATAAAAGTAACTATAAGGTGCTAAGGGTAATGTCTTTGGCTTGGCAAGTGCACAAATGTTCAAGTTCAACAAAAAGGTATATATCCAACAAAGTTTTAAAGGGGTAGTGTTCACAGTTCTAGGGAATGGCTACCTTCCCGAGGTTTCTCTCCACCAAAACAAAAGTTCAAACGAATAACCACGTTTTGTGTAGCCCAAGAGGATATCCCCCACCTCTTGGTGTTGCTATCCACTCCATGGGAAATTACTCCCTTCCCGAGGTATTTTACCCATTCAATGTAATTAAAAATCATAAGGGCATGAATCTTCCTTGGATTCTCTTTTCAAAGTTCCACAACTTGGGTGTGCGTCCCAGACTCACAGAACACCTGGTATACTCTGCTTTCAGATTCCTCTTTTAAAGTTCCTTTACACAATTTGGGTGCAGGTGACAGACTCACAAATGCCTGGTATACTCTCCTGCCAGGACTATATATTGTAAATCTCTCTCTCTCAGTCAGTACAAAGGGTTATGGGTCTTCCATAAGTTCTTCTTATCAATGGTGTATTGTATCTCCCAAAATGCGTGGGCTATATAAATCAGTTTGTGATGTAAGCCATAGGGAATTTGCCTTCTTTTTCAGTTGGGGAGCACCTTCTCCATTTCCGCCCCAACCTTCAAATATAGGCTCCCCAGTTTTAGAACAGCTCCCTTGGCTTCTCCAACCCTGCTCGGGTCCTTCTCTGCTTTAGCTCTCTCTCTCTCTCTCTCTCTCTGCTTCGGGCAGCGCATCTCTGTGGCAGGCGGTGGTCTGCGTGTCATTCCAGCTTCCCTTGCCAGTGTAAAGCTCTTTGTTTGCCTCACGTCCTGCTTCGGCATCTCTCCAGCCGGGGGGAATGCTACTCCTGTCCAGACACCACCACATTCTACGGGGTGCTTCTCTGTCTCGCTCGCTGCCTTCTGAATACCCAGCCCATGCTGGGAATTCTCCTCCACGGTTCTCCCAAGTCTCCATATTTGCTTGTCCACCTGACAGATTGACTTCCCCGGCAGTGGCTAGTCGGTCGGATCTCACTGCGTTGCTCAGCTTCCAACTGTGAACTCCCACTCTGAGGAAGGGCCAATCGGATTTTTCCAACTGTTAGACTCCTTGTTTTGCTTCAGTGGAGCAATGTTCCTTCTGGATGCCCTCTTCCACGTGTCAGCTTTTGTCATTAGGTTGGTTACAGAATATTGAAGTATACTGTCAGCAGGCTTTGTGGGTTTTTGAAGGGGATAAGGGGATGATCACAATATGCCATCAAGACATGAGGAATGGAGACCAGGCTACCTCTGGGAAAGGAGTGATGACATCTTCAAATTAGTCACATCATGCACCCAAGATCAAGATTACTGTGCTACTAGGAGCTATTTTAAAAGGTTTACTTTGGCCTTAACACAGGGTAACACAGGGAATTACATCAATCAAGCTTCTCCTCTAGTACAATCCCTAACTTGGCCCCATCTTACATGGTTCATAAAATCACAAAGCATCTGTCGGCCAGGCCCACCAGAAACCTTTGCACCCACAGGTTGGTCCAACCGAAATTCAAACGTGCAAAAGCAGGTGGATCTAGCTTCCCAGTCATAGTCGCCAAGTATTGGACCTCTCGCCCACTCGCCTTAAGGGCAGACGAATCCTACTGGGCCTTCCTGAAAGCCCTCAAAGCATGGTTATTCACTTAACCATCCCTATCCACTGCGCAATGTTACGCCTTGTAACCCCATCTTATGTACTATTGCAACCTACCTATGTACTTATGCTTCCGCCGTGGCCTAAGGGCCAGAGGTAACTGGTTTCAGCGTACTGATGCCCGAGGGTTTGTGTGCGCTCTACAAATGCAAAAATAAATACATAAATAAAATAAAATACAAGCCATCTTGACTTCACAGACTGACATCAGTTTAGAAACTCTACCTATCCCTGCCGACAATATGTGTATTGGAGATGAGAGGATATCTACTGTGGACTCACACTCTTGGAATGAACAGCCACTGGGAAATGACATTTCAAAAAAACCTGACCAAATTCAAGAAAGCTGTGAAAATTAACAGTTTGAAAGAATTATATTTCTTAGCATTTTCCTTATTGAACAAATGTAATAGTGAATTTATTGTCTTTCTTTGTATGGTATGGCACGGTATTAGAACTGATAGTGTGCTGACTATCACACTGAAAAGATATCTGGGCGCTAAACAAGATCTCAAAAATACCTCGCCAAATCACAAGGCTATGATACCAGATTAAGGCAGGAGCATTGATTAATTTGATGGTATTGAACCAAATACTGCCCGCCACATAGACCATGAAAAGTGAACGTTCGGTCAAGTTGTGAACGGGCCTAAAGAGGCAACCAGTTTATCGTCCCTGCACTCTCCATTTCTACCCACTCGCTGCACCATGAAGCTACCTGTTTACCTTGCAAGTCCCAAATAAATAAAGCAATCCTTATCACAGGACATGGCTATCGTCACTCTTCTGGCCATAGTTGGCTACTACGGGGTAACTGTCAAATCACTTAAAAGCTCTTCTTTCGATAGTCAAGCTTCAAGGGCTAGAGATCTACTCAAGTGGGAGATGGGCTGCTGCAGCAAATACAAGATTGGTGTTACAAAATATTTTTTTAAGTGCGGCTTATGGTGGGGTGATTCGGCATGAATGCTAATGCATAACTAACAGGATGTTCTAAAAAAGAGCCGCACCATTTTACAAGATAATGAAAAAATGAAGTCCTAACTCATATTTTTGTGGGCATTATTATTGCCCAATGTGGTGCACTGAATTTGACTCGGGGATCTAAAATGGATCATTCGTCTCTTGTGATTATCTGGTCAGACATTTTAATCTTCCCCAGCCTCAGTTTTCCAGGTTCAATTCTATTTGGATCGCCAATTAGATAACTGAAAGAGCCAATAGAAATCTTGTTCTCAGAGGTAATGCTGGGAAACGGTAGCATTCCCATGTTATATGCCAACTCTAGTGCAGATTCTCTGGAAGGTGATCTGGTTTTGAGCAAATGGCAGCAGGCGACCTACCCACACATTCTTCTGGCAGGCAGCCTTACACCAACGCTTAGTATTGCTTCTCCAATGACTCCACAAATACACCAACACCAAACCTATTCTGGTTGTACTGCACTCCAGCTAAGCTTAAGATAAGGAGAGCAAGTCGTAGATATTGCAGTCCTACATCTGGCATGAGCAGTGCAGAGATGATGCAAACGTTTAGAGGCAGCGCATAAACCAGGGATATCGCGGGCAGTTTTTTCTATGCAGTCTACTTTTATTGGCCAGGGGATTGGGCTCACCTGAATAGGAGTCCCTTATCCTTTCTGACTAGGATAATTGGGGGTGGAGGTAGATGAACTGGTATTCCAAGGGCAGCAGTGTTGTTTTGAGGCATCCAGCTAGCTCTTCAGGTCATTGATAGATGCTGGACAGATAGTGTCAGTATTGACAGGTCAGTGGCATGTAGAATTAAGTTGTATTGCAAAAGTTAATAAAACTCCTAGCAAAAGGTCAGATGAAGCTGCCTTTAAGAATTGTGCGGGGTGGATTGGATCAGTATATTCAAATCTGGGCAAACCATAGATAATCAAGGTTACTACAGATGTATATGTTTGACAAAACAAGTGCCACTGGTACTGAACTATAGCTTATTCTGCTTGCACAAAGCCCCCTTAGCCTGTAGTTCCATCTTCCTCTTCTTTCACGATGAACGATTTCTTGCACTGCTAATTGAAACATGCTTTTTGTCACTAGGATAATTGTTGCTATTATATTATCATGTGTTGGCATCCAAGTGTGGAAAAGGCAAATTTCATGTGTACATAGTTACTTACATAGATACCGCTCTGCACACACCAGGAATTAAAATGGTGCAATGATGAATGATGAATGCACTATTGTTGTAGCATGCATTTTCTTTTTCTCTCTTTTTCACCACAACAGGTAAAAAGAAGAAAACAATAATTATGCAATAAATGAACACAATAGGAAGCCATTACCAAATACATGCAGCTCTGCATGTTGGAATCTTCCACTTTGACACGGTGCTAGTGGAACAAGGCAGTTGCATTCCACCAGTGTGAAACGCCAGCATTCCCTTGCCTCCTAATTATAGGTCTACAGGCTGCAATCCACCTAATAGTTGTTATTGCCAACGCTGAGGATTGCCATCTGGCTGAAATGAAAAGGGTTCCACGAAGCAACTGCACCCTTGCAGTCAATCTTCAACAGGGACAGACCGGTTTTGTTTCAAACTTTCCCTATAGATGTTATTGATATTTTGAAATACATTCAAAATGTTCGTTCGAATTGTGTCTTCGAGTGCAACAGAAAATTGCTTATTGATAAATTACATTTCAGGATGTTCCCTTCATCAAGAAGAGCCACACAACAAACAACCAAGACTATTATCAAATCATTGTTACACCCAACATGCATTTTCTATGACTGGGTTTTCCCCCTCTTTTTGTCCTCTATGTTTCTTTCTTTGTGAGCGCCCTATAGAAAAGAGCAGATGGATGGATGGATAGATGGATAGATGGATAGATGGATAGATGGATAGATGGATGGATGGATAGATGGATGGATAGATGGATGGATAGATGGATGGATAGATGGATAGATGGATGGATAGATGGATAGATACAGATGGATAGATAGATAGTTAAGAAGACAGGGAACATTTCTAAATTCAGCACATTATGATGCTGAAATGCAGCTCACCATCTGTTCAACCGGAATAGGAAGTTCATTGTGTCATCTCAAAAAAACACTAATATACGATATGATATGGCATTTATAACGCGCCTGTACACAAGTGTTCTAGGTGGCTCAAACATAAAAGAAACAACACGTTTAAAGGAACCCGCAGAATCAACATCATTAAAATCCTCATAAATAAATATAATGAAAATATATAGGTAAATACATAAAAATACTTCTCGTGAAAATGCCTCATTGAAACCTCCTGCTATTTGAGTTTTAAAAAATAAAATAAAAAACATTTCTTTCTTTTTCAGACTTGCTTCTCAATCGATTTTTCGGGAATGAGGTCAAACATTCTGAAGGGCAACTGCACAATGCTTTAGCCTGCCATGAAGCCCACTGGGATCCGCAACACACATGGGGAGCTGCCGTCAGAGTGAGGCTTGTTAGGGAGTATTGGCTGAAGGAATCAGGCTATACAATCTGAGGAAAAGGAGAAAACAACAGGATGGATTCTCCTGGAGCTCAACTTAATAATGACAAACCACAACAGAGTAACTTCTTCGGGAACACAGGCATATAAGGTACAACAACACCCACAGAATAAATTCTCCACGGACTCAGCCTAAAGATGATTCACCAAAACCCACAGGATACCTTGACATAGGTCTAGCTACATCCACAGGATACCCTCTCCCTGAGATCAACAGTTCCTGGTTCTGCAAACCTCAATCTGGGGTCCCTTCTCTGAGAGGGTGTTTGGTTCATGGTATGTCACTCACAGTGTTGATGTGTTTAGTTGTCCCCAATAGACAATACTACTGCTTCTGCAGGGTGAGTCATATGCTCCTTTTCCTCAATGCAACAGAGGAAAGCTTTCCAGGCCTACTTGGGCCTGCATACTGGGCATTCAAAGAGCTGAAACTGGAGTTATAGCCACGATAAGAAATGTCCAGTTTGTCCACCTTTTCATTATTCTCTGTTTGCCCCCTTCCTACCACACCGTCTATCTTTATTACCCAAAACCATGGCCGCATTGTCCTTCTCTATGATTCACAACTGTCTCATTACTCAGGAGTCCTGTCTTTCTCCTCCCCTCTCCACTCGTCTATCTCTTCTCCTGTACTTACTTGATCCCTGCTCTGATGTCCCATGTAATAATCCTCCCAACTACCTGGTCAATATTCTTATTTTCTCCCTTATGGTTTCCTCCAACCTCCTCTGTTGCATTCCTTTCCACCGACCTCCAGATAGTTCACCCAACGTCCTCCCCGATAGTCCTCTCCACCCTCACTTCTCATAACCCCTACTAAGCTTCCTACACACAACTCCTTCTAACCTCTTCTCCTATGGTCTCTTTTACACTATCCTCGCAGATTCTTGCAACTTCCTCCTCGCAGCCTTATCTTCAGTATTCTCCTCAAAACCATCCTCACAACTATTCTTAACTGTCATCGTCACAACAACTGCCAACCACTGTCTCACAACTCTTGCCAACTTCCTCCTCCCAACTCCTGCCAATCTATTCTCAGCTCCTGCCAATCTCCTCCTCACAATTCGTTCCAACCTCCCCTTTAATTTCCCATCCGACCTACCTACTTATACACCTTCCCTCCTCTTGCAAGCAGCCTTCATCCTTTAATTAAACCACCTCCTTTTGCCTCCCTGACACAACCTTCACTCCCTCACACTCCCCATGCCTCTCTCACAAACTCCTAATGCCCACACTGAAGACAAGGAGTTGTTGACATCTATTAAGCCCCCTTCCTGCAATCTAGACTGCACTTTCCATGGGTGAGTGCACCTGTGGGCAATAATGAACTGAGGGTATAGATTGGTGCTGTCTTTGCCTAAACATGCCCGATTGCAATGTGACTAGACAAGGCCTCCATGGGACACAGAGGGAGCATTCATTAAGCTTGTCCACCATTCCGCTGCCAAGATGCAGTGGCATCCATATTGCACTGTATGCTGATGAACTGGAGACCAGTAATTCATCAGCAACAATGGGCCTCATTACGAGTTTGGAGGTAAGTAATGGTCCTTACCGGCATAGCGTAAATAGCGTGTCCGGTCAGTCATCAGTCCGCTAATAGAGGACTATTACGACTTCGCGGGCACGAGCTTTACGCCATGCTGGTAAGGTCATTACCGCCCTGCCATTAAAGGGTGACAAATCGCCCTTACCGGCATTGCTCAAAGTGCATATAGCTCCACCGCCATCCATGCCACTGGCATTAGCGGTCACTGCTAATAGTGGTCACCGCTAATAAGCGGAACCGGAAGTAGCGTCATTGCACAGGAACGGGAAAGAGCACGGTGGCCATCTTTAAAAACACAATCCATTGCCATCCTCTGTAACCAGGACCCATATCACCACCACACCTGTTCCAACATATCACAATGCCCAAGGCACTAAAAAAAAGTGCTGAGCGCTTGCGCAAGGAGCGCTTCTCACAAGAGGAGCTGAACATGCTGGCAGAGACGCTGGCAGAAAATGGGGATGTTGTCTTCATCAATGACATGCACCGACCTGCAGTGCAGCAGAAAAAAGAGATATGTACGGAGGTGATGCGGAAATTGAGTTCTGTTGGCACCACCCCGCGCACAGTGAAAGATGTCCGGAAGCGCTGGGACGACCTGCGCTTACGCGTCCGCAACATCATCTCTGCTAACCTGGGGATGGCAACAGGTGGTGGTGCGGCCTCCCCCATAAAGATGCAACCCTGGGAGGAGGTCTGTGCAAGCACCATCGGGATGGAGGCAATCGAGGTAGTGGGGGATATGGAGCGTTTGAGCACCGTCATCGGCTGATGCAGGTAGGTGTCGCAAATGAAACACTGTAAAGAACAACACAATGATGTCCCCCTGAACTGACAGTGCAATGATGGAAAGCAGGGTCCACCAGACACATTTTTGCAAGACTGCCTACAGGCAGTTCACAGCACCATCTTGTCCACATGCATGATGCACCCCATATATGTTTCTGTAGTGTTCCTAATCTACATTACACAGCACGTGTGTTATCGGGCACGTGAGAGAAGCACGAGGAGCAGGAGCAAGGTTGTGATGAGGGGATTCCAGCTTGGAATACGGAGAGAAGTCAGTTGGAGAGGCGAAGGAGAAAAGAGACGTTACATCTCATGCCCCTAATTATCAATTTAACTTGTTAACAGTTTTAATACTAATTTAATTGTATGTGAAATAAACCCATTGTGGCCGTTGAGAGGGATCTACGGCCGCGAAGAAGGTAGGGGGTGCTGTTTTACACGATCACTGTCATCGGACGCTACACCAATTCCTTTCCTAAGGTTTCTAAGCATCTCCGTTTATTCACATACAACAGTCTTTTCGATTATTTGAAGGATTCCTTTCCGTGTTTGTTTTCATTGACTACTCTTCATTGGCTGTTCAGCGCCCAATCACATGACGTGTCCATTGCTCAATCAAATCAGCGTGACGGAAGGGAGGCGGACTAATACAACACATCCAGCCTTTCCTGTATCTCGTTTCATTTAACTGCACGCCTCACTTATATGCACAGTGAACTTTACCGTTAAGCGGCGCACATCACGCCGTGCTCCTAAGCCGCATCTGCAAGCACTACCAACGTCAAGCTGCCAAGCATCGGGCTGCGCACTTACTACTGGCGTACGCTCGGAAAGGGGGCGTAGCCACATCGACCCGACGAAGGCTCGAATTAATCCATGTGAAAGCACCGTAACTGATATACTCACGACACAGTTCAGCATTCATATTTACAGTCCTGCTCTTTGCTTTACTGTCCAGCCATTTATGAACATAGGTTTTCAATTAACTCATCTGATAACGTTTTTGGGAACTTGGATCAGTTTTCATTGGAAATAAAGTTTACTTCCAATTTGTGATTTCCAATTGGTAATCCTCATCACTCCTACCGCTCATCCTCTTCACAGTTGTCTGTTTGTGAAAATCATTTTTCTCTACCGAACTGTCTTTGATTAAAGAGCATGGCAATGCAAGAAGCCCAGTCTCCTCACATGTTTCTACCGGAAATAGGGGAGCCTGTTCTTCCATGGAAACATTGGCTTAAGGCATTTGAACACTATGCCCATGTAGTGTGTGGGGCAACTTATAGTACTGAAAGGAAGAAGTCTTTATTATTACACTGTTTAGGTCCGGCTGGACAGCAGAAGTATGAAGATCTTCCATGTTTTAACAGATGATGAGATAGGGGACATGAACGAGTACTAAGTTGCTATCACTAAGCTCAACAAACATTATGATAAGAAAATGAGTACTATCCTTGAAAGATATAAATTCGGCAAGCGTGTCCAGGAGAAGGATGAGTCTGTAGAACAGTATGTTACTGCTTTGAGAAAATTGGCCCGAAACTGTAAATTTAATCAGCAACTTGATGAGCGAATCAGGGACCAATTTATGCTTCAGTGTAGGAGCAGTAAAGTCAGAGAGAGACTGTGGTCCGAAGACGATCCTATGCTCGATACTGTCCTGAGACTAGCTAAAGAAGTTGAGCACACGGAAACGTGTGTATCAACTTTGGAAAATAGAGTGAAAGACATATCAGTCAAACCATCGATCAGTTCCGTACAGTCTGATCAAGATGAAGACATAGAAGTGATAAGGGGTGGTAGAAAGAAGAAGCCAGCACAATATCACAGTGGAATAATATCGAGTGCTCAATGCGCAGGAGTTCTGGCAATCCTGAATTATATAGGAACCAAATGATGGTGAAGAGATCTGATAGACTAGAGACCAGAAAGAGTGATAAGTTTGAGACGGCCAGGATACCCATGTTGGGAGGAGAATGTCAGAAAAAAGGACAGATCCCTCGGAGTGGAAGAGGGAGAACCAGACAAAGAGGATGTTACAGATGTGGCAGTCCTAACCACTGGGTGAAAAACAAAGAATATCCAGCTCTTAAGATCATTTGCAGGAGATGTGGAGGTAAAGGAAACATGGTCAAATGCTGCAGGAGCAGCCAAAATGAAGATTGCACGGTGAATTGGATTGGAGATGATGATGATGAAGAAGAATGTGTGTTCATGGTCTCTGATGAAGGTACACTTATTGAAAGTCCCAGAACAAAGATTACTGTGAATGGTTTTCCCCTAATTATGATGGTGGACTTGGGAGCCAAATATACACTTATACCAGAAGAAATGTGGAGGACATGTGGTCCGGAATATCTACATGAAGTGGATGTAAATCCCAAAGCTTATGGTGGGGCTAAGATTGAGCTAATTGGATGGTTTATAGGTGAATTAGAATTCAAAGGCAGACAGGCATGCGGTCGCATTTATGTCTCTAAGACAGGGGAGACGGCTTTGCTTAATTGGACCCATCAAAAACTGCTGAGTGTACGCCTAGACCCGAATGCCGATGACACAGTCTATCAAGTTGATGGGACTAACATTGAGAACATTCAGAAAATTAAGGAGGACATTTTCAAGGATGATGTCATTGGATGTCTAAAAGGTTTTTCACATCGCATATTACTTAAGTCAGGATCGAGACCAATAGCTCAGAAACTCAGGAATGTACCATTGGCTCTCAAGACTGAGGTCAAAGAAGAATTACTTAAATTGGAAAAGCAGGGCATTATTGAGAGGGTCGATGCTGCAGAGTGGGTTTCTCCGATGGTCATAGTAAGAAAAACTACAGGAAAAGTAAGATTGTGTGTTGATTTGAGGGAACTGAATAAGTGCATGATTCCGGATAGGCACCCCTTGCCTAACATACAGGAACTGATATCTACACTAGGACCTGCAAGAGTTTTTTCTACTCTAGATCTCACAGCAGCATATCACCAAGTCAAACTACATGATGATTCAAAATGTCTATTAGCCTTCATAGCACTGGAGGGGCTTTATCAATTTCGCAGGATGCCTTTTGGCCTAATCTCTGCGGCCTCAGCTTTTCAAAGAGTTATGCGGAAGGTACTTGGCGATATGGAAGGAGTGGTATTCTTTCAAGACAATGTTTTGGTTTATGCAAATGATCAAAATGAGCATAATGTGAGATTGAATAGAGTACTATGGAAGCTACACCAGGCAGGAATGGTGTTGCGTAGAGCCAAATCTAAGATAGACAGAAAGGAAATTGAATACCTAGGACACGTGATTTCTGGAGAAGATATCAGGCCAAGGAAGGATCTAGCAGACTCCATCAAATCCATGGTTGTACCGAATAGCAAAGAACAACTCAGAACATTTCTTGGTATGGCAGAATATTATGCAAAATTCATAGAAAATTATTCTGATCATACTGTAGAATTGAGAAATGTACTCAGAATGAACAAGAAGTTTGTGTGTAACAAGAGAAGTGAGAAAGAGTTTTGTTTTATTAAAGATGCCTTAGCCAGAGCCCCTGCACTTCAAAGCTTTGTTAGAGGGAGGAAAACTGTAATAACGACCGATGCAAGTGAAGTAGGGCTCGGTGCCTCCTTATCACAATATCATAATGGTCAAGAATTGGTGATCGCTTTTGCTTCCAGACGGAAGGGAGCGGAAAAGAATTATGCCACGATCGAGAAGGAGGCTCTGGCAATTAAATGGGCCACGGAAAAGTAGAGAAGCTTTGTCTGGGGAGTACAATTCAGTATTCACACGGATCACAAACCGCTTGTGGACATTTTCAGTACCAAAGGTATTGATAAAGTGTCTAGTAGAATCAGGAGATGGGTCTCTAGACTACAAGAGTACAGCTTCAAAGTTATACATGTTCCTGGATCAAAGAATGTTACAGCGGATTGTCTGTCATATGATATGATATGATATGATATGATATGGCATTTGTAACGCGCCTATACACAAGTGTTTCAAGGCGCGACAAGGCGGGGGGAAACAAGGGGAGACAGACAACAATCCTACTAGGCCAGGTGTCATTCAGATCGCGCAAGTGCAAGGGTAGAGGGGAAGGGAAAGTGCAAAAGGGAGGTGGAGAGGGGAGAGTGCAATACAGGGTTAAGAGCATACAGGATAAATAACAAGGGCCAGCTAGTGGCAAGTGCGAGATAAGTGCAGAAAAGTCCCTGGGAAGGGGGGCTGTAGGGATACAGACACAGTCCCGCGGTGCAGGGGGTTGCCAGGGAAGCAGTGCAGGGGAGAGTGGCTGGGCCAAGGACCGAGAGCGGGGAGTAGCCCAGTTGCAGATTCAGGGCAGTTTCAGTAAATTTAGCAGGGGAGAGAAGGCGGAGGCAAAGAGGAAGGTTTTGAGGTGCTTCCGAACCCGCTTAACTGGTTTGGACGAGGCTGAGGATGATCCGGAAGAACAGGAAGCTGTTTGCATGGTGTCCGACCAGGCTATATCCGAACAGGAGTGGAATGATGAGATGGTGAAAAATGAGGCTTTAATGGATATAGTAAAAAATGTCAGGGAAGGAAGGTGGAGGAAGAACGAAATGATGAGTACGGACGTCAAAGCATTCTGGGAAGATTTATATTTACAGAGTGGATATCTCATGAAAGGTGACAAGATGGTACCCCATACCAATCTCAGGGAGAAGATAATGCAGATGGGCCACGAAGGTCACAAAGGCATTGTAAAAACAAAGAGGAGGATTAGAAATACCTATTGGTGGCCCGGTTGTGATCGCCAGATTGAGGACCGAGTCAGAAAATGTGTCCTTTGCTCCAAAAGTGATAAAGTATGTATGGGTGCTAATTATTCAATGGTGATGAGAGAGGTTCCTAATTCTCCGTGGAGTAAAATTGCTATGGATGTGATTGGCCCAGTGTGGAGTGGTGGTTGTTCAACATTCTGTTTAGTAGTCATTGACATGTTAACCAGATGGGTTGAAATCACTTTCTTGCCACAGGTTACCACACGTAAAGTTATAGAATTCATGGAAGAATTGTGTGAAAGAGAAGGGTATCCCAAAGAGGTACTCTCAGACAATGGTGCTCAGTTTCAATCCAAAGAAATGGAAAAATACTTGAGTGAAAGGTCCATTGACCATAAATTCTGTGCTATTTACCATCCACAAACCAATGGTATTGTGGAGCGTTTTAATAGAGTGATTAAGGATGCAATCAAGTTGGCGTGGACTAATGGGAGAGAGTGAAAAGGAGTTGTCAAAGAAACTCTGTTAGCTCACAGATTTACACCTCACAGCTCTACAGGTGTTTCACCTTTTGAGCTGAGTAGGGCCAGAAAAGCCAATACAAAGTTGTTTCCAGGGTGGATGAGTACAGTAGTGGGAAATGGAGTAAATCTGGAAGGAGTGAAAGAGAGTGTTGAGCAGAGACAACTGGATAATAAAAGACTGCATGATAGTAAATGTTTCAGGAAGAGACCAGATCTTATAGTGGGAAGTTTTGTGAGGATAAAACTTCCAGTAAACCTGAGACAAGATGGATGCCATTGGTCTAAACCAATTAGAGTAATAGAGGTATATTCTCATGCTGTAAAAACCCAGGATGGCAGAGTGTGGAACAACGAAAATGTTGATGAAATTAAGAGATGAGTGTTTGGAGAATAATTCGGACGAAGTGATTGAAGTGGACAGAGAGAGGGAGAGAGAGAGAAGGTTGATAAATAGCGATTGTGAAAGTGTATGGGGAGAGAATAGAAGTAGTAGATCATCTTGGAATGTGTCTTCCTTGGCAAACTGTTAAGATAATATTCCAGAAGAAGAAGCCAGGAAGGGGTCAAGGACAGGAAGAAAATACAGACAACCGAGATATCTTTCAGACTATGTGAACTAAACTTTTTTAACGTGTGTTCTATAAGGAAGGGGGATGTGTAGTGTTCCTAATCTACATTACACAGTACGTGTGTTATCTGGCACGTGAGGGAAGCACGAGGAGCAGGAGCAAGGTTGTGATAAGAGGATTCCATCTTGGAATACGGAGGGAAGTCAGTTGGAGAGGCGAAGGATAAAAGAGACGTTACATCTCATGTCCCCTAATTATCTATTTAACCTGTTAACAGTTTTAATACTAATTTAATTGTATGTGAAATAAACATACATAAAACTTCATACTCACGGCCCCGTTTCTTCAGTTTCATCCCAGACGCATCCCTGCATAACCCACCCAAAAGGCAAGCAACCCGTATGTCACTACCCCAATGCCAATCACCTGCCATTCCATAGAAATGCAGCTACCCCAATGCATGCCTGATGCATGTAGACCCATCACTAATGGACTCCCTCTCTTGGTCCCCCACAGGCACACATTCTTAGAGTGAAGATCAAGACCCCAGGGAGGATGCTGCGACACCAGCCAAGAGGTCCAGGGGCATGGCGCCTTGAAACACTTGTGTATAGGCGCGTTACAAATGCCATACATTTTCATAAACCGTCCCTCAACATCCAGGGGAAGAGGGTAACCAGGCCTACTGCGCAAGCCCAACACAACGCAGGATCCGACAGCACAAATTTGCATCACTGACACCACCACAGCATCCCCACCAGCCACATCCACACAGGAGCCAGTGGATGAAGGCACAGTATCCACTGCAAGCAGTACCGTTGGGGAGACAGCTGCCACGGCAAATGTGTCCGATGATGAACAAAACACTCCGACACCCGGAACACCTACTGCTACAGGCCCCCAGCAGTCACCCCAACACTCCCCACCCAGCAATCAGTATGCCAGCAGCCATGAGCTGTCTGCGGTGGAGTCCTGGCAGGGAGCTTCAGCCCATAGGGAGCATGCTTGAGGCCCCAACCATTCCGCATGCACCTACAACATCCGCCAGTGTCCGGGACAGGCAGGAGGGCATCAGGGCAATACAACAGCGCCAGGAGGAGCTGAAAGGGCTGCTGACCCAGCACATCACTGAATGTGGCCAGGCAAGGGAGGAAATCGGGGAATGCACAGCATCCCTCAAATCTGCCAGTGAGTCCACTGGCAAAGACATTTGTAGTGAAATGGCGGCTGTGAGGCAGGTCCTCACCCAAATGGTGTTAGCATTGGTGGCCCTGCATCCCACACAGGTGGTTCAACAACCAGAGACCTCCTCAAATGGCAGCTCCAGACAGACCAGCCCCCTGCGTAGGTCTGGGCGGAATGTGCGCAAGTCAGACAGGAGTCCACCTGATGCTGCCAGTGGAAAAGGGGTGTAGGTGCAGCCTGGCAATCCAAACTCCTGAAGACTACTGTTGCATGCAAGTGCACACCATGTGTGGGGAAGTTGAGGGGGCAGGGGGAGTGGGGAGAGGGTGTGTGGGGAAGTTGAGGGGGAGGGGGTAGAGGGGGAGGGGGGAGAGGGTGTGTGGGGAAGTTGAGGGGGAGGGGGGAGAGGGTGAGGGGGGAAGAGGGTGTGTGGGGAAGTTGAGGGGGGAGGGGGGAGAGGGTGTGTGGGGTGGAGGACTTGTGCACTTAATGTTACATTTCTTCAAACACCTGTTGTGAAATCAGAATTCACATGAGCGGACATTGTTTATTGTGTGCTTTATTGGTGAACAGTCTACAGTGTCCATGTCCCTGACACAGCCCGTGCCGAGTCCCACATCCATGTCACACTCCCCATCCATGTGTGCTAGAAACATTGGTTTATCAAACTCTGACGCATGGCACGTCCCTCCTGTGCATCGCTGCGTCCCTGTAGTGCAGCCCCATCTCCACCCTCCTCATCCTCATCCTCATCGTCAGGTGGTTGCAGGTCAGCGTCAGGGGGCAGAGGCACATTACGTCAGATGCACATATTGTGTAGCATGACACATGCCATGACGATCTTGCCCACCTTCTCATGCCCGTACAGGAGTGTCCCACCAGACCTGCTGAGGCAGCGAAACCGTGCCTTCAAAAGGCCAAATGTCTGCTCAATCACCACACGGGTACGTGTATGCGCACAATTATTGTCCTCTTCGTGCCTGTTCTGCGGGTTCCGGACTGGGGTAAGGAGCCACCTCTTCAAGGGATAGCCTGCATCACCTGCATGTGTGCAACAATGGTCATGTGTAAGTGATGACATCATATCGGACCTGTATCAATGACTCCATAGCATGCATTACTGTTTGAACCCACATACCCATGCATGAATGGAGCCTCATGATGTAACTGCAATGTGTGTATTGATCTGGTCAACAGCTGTGCGTGGCATCATGTAGTGGGCGCAGGGGTGTCCCATTCCTTGTGTGTGCCCATGCACTGTGGTAGTCCACGCCGGTTCTTCCCATGATCAGGGTGCTGTGTAGTCAATTGTATGCTTTCATCCTGTTACCGTTGATGGCAGACTCATGATGATCTTACTCAGCACAACAGATGTTGACATGCTGTTTTGGTGGACCTCTGTGTTGGTGTAGGGGTGTGTTCATGTATTTTGGCCTCATGTGACTCCTTTGTACGCTGTAATGGAGAACTGTCCTTTTTGATGATGGTATTAGGTGCTGTGCATTGGCCATACCAATTGCTTGTCGCTGCATTGTGTTGCGGGGGCTACGGTCTCATTATGTACAGTGTACATGTTGATGGCTATGGAATGGTTGTAGCACTGCATCATTTTCATGGTAGGGAAGCTTATGTTGTGCATTTTGGGGTCAGGTGTCAGGTCAAGTCTGGCCTGCTTTGGGGTATGAGCATGGTGCATCCTCTCAGGTACTCTCAGCCAGGTGAAGTATGCATCTTCCCCCACCCCATCTCAGCCAGATGAAGTATGCATCTCCCCGCCCCCATCTCAGCCAGGTGAAGTATGCATCTCTCCCCCCATCTCAGCCAGGTGAAGTATGCACCCCCCCCCCATCTCAGCCAGGTGAAGTATGCATCTCACCCCCCAATCACCTACCCACATCGCGATCCCATGAGCCTGAGATGCAACTCACTGAGAAGCCAGGATCTGTGCCCTGCGTGTCACTTCATGTAGCGTAGTATTGTGGAGTTCCGCAGGATCATTGAATCATGGGTTGATCCGGGAAATCGGGCACAACAATGTGTGATGATCTTGTTTGAGTCACATACCATTTGCACGTTTATGGAATGGTATAATTTACGGTTACGGTACACTACCTCCATGGCATGTGGGACCACCAATTCTACATGGGTGCAGTCGATGGTGCCAATGCAACCAGAGATGCCGGCCAGTGAATGGAAACCAACTTTGGTGTTGGAGATCTCCTGGGCTGTCTATGGTAGGAAAATGTGGTCGCCTGTGTGCTTCAGGAAGGCATCGAGAACTTGGTTCAGCGTACGTGAGAATAATGGTTGTGATATGCCATGCATGTGCCCCACTGTGTGCTGATAGGTGCCTGTGGCCAGGAAGTGGAGCACAGACACTACCTTCAGTAGAGGTGGGATGGCGGTGCATATTTCAATCAGGCTGACAATGTCGTCATGTATCATGTCCACAATGGTGGTGATGGTGTCCCGGTCCAGACGGTACAGGGTGTGGATCTGCTCAGGGGTTAGGTTGAATGGACTGGCTCTGATGCGAGGGATTGGGGGCTGCCTGCGTGGTACCACTGGCTGCACCGGTGGGACATGCTGGGCCTGCCTCAGCCTCCTTCTCCTCCTGCGTCTCCACTGTGCTGCCTGTTGTTGTTGTTGTTGATGGAGTTCCACTGCAATCATGTTCTCCAGCCCCAGCATTGCAAGTAATATTGGGATCATTTTGTGGTGTGACTGGGTTTGGGAAGGGGTGGGGTGTGCTCCTTTTTTGCTGGCCCAGTCTATATTGCCTCCACCTGTGATGATTGTGTGCACCTGTGGCAGTTGGGAACATTGCACATGGCCGTTTACGGGTGGTCCGCAATGCCGGTATTTGCTGCATGCCGGTAAGGTACTTTTCTGTCTTCTGTAGGCCGTTATTAGCATGTCCGCATTACTCGTGTTCAGCTCCTGTTTACGCCATGCCGCTATTGCCAGCATGTGAGGTCGCGTGCCCGCGCCCATGGCGCTAGTAGAGGCACCGTTATTTACGGTACCGCTAATAGCGGGTTGTTGGGTCATAATGTACCAGAGCGGTAAAGGATGCCAGTAATCCTTTACCTGCATCGTTTTTCCCTTACCTCCAGAGTCGTAATGAGGCCCAATGAGTCTTATTCTGCTCCTTTATCCTGTGGACGGACGGCTCAGACGATATAATGTTAGCATTGTGCACATGAGCACAGCAGCACGCTGTACCCGGGGGACATATTTTAAAGGCACTGAGCAAGTGTGAGGATTTTCCATCTGGCAAGGGTGCCAGGTTTGATTTTTTATTAAATGATCAAATGATGACGGTAATTCCATCTCTGAAAGGGAAATCGGCTGATCAGATTACCCTTTCATAAACCCTAGGCCAAAAGGATAGTATTTATCTGTGTCCTGCTGCATCAGTATCCTAATCCGATGTGCCTGCTCTACCTGTGGCACAGAGTAGGGTCAGAGGCTGCAGATGCTCAACTGACAGTGGAAGGAACAGAAAACTCTCTGCTGTGCATGGGCTACACTTCCAACATGCGCTCATGTACCAAAACTACAATGATCCTAAGTAACCCATGATGGTGGCAGGACAATCTCTAAAATAAAGCTATTCCTGAGTTTAGGTATCGTGCATGGTGCTACTTGATCACAATCGCTGCAACCCAATCGATGTTGCACATGTGTCAGCTCCTGTGAGCCAGCTATGCTGTTGAAGGTGATGTGTATTCTGGTCAGAATCTAGAGGGACGGGCCTCATCTTTGATCTCTTTGTGAGGGATGGTAAAACCCTCTGCCCCAGACAGCCGCACAGCAGGCAGCTGACCAGGGCCTGGGCTTCAAAGGAGCACACCCATTCTAAAGGAGTAGCTTCACACTAAGGTGCTGCATCTCTAAAGGCATTTGTTCTCAGTGAGAAGGCAAGGGATGTGATTATTACAGGCAGAAGGACTCAGTCAATGAAAGGAGACTTTCACCATTTTGGCTCTTGCTGTCTCTCTCTTTCCTGTTCTCTGAGCAAAGCACTTTGGGAGTGACATCAGAAGGGCAAATTCCACTGTTAAAGGGAAGGGATTGGGACACTAAAGCAGGCTAGCTTCAGTGCAATTAACCGGGGACTGTTGCCTTTAAAAGAAGGGGTCTGTCATCCCTTCTTCAAATTCTCTCAGATCCTTTAAGGCCGCAGATTCGCTCTGAAGATCTCACTGGACTTCCTTTGGGAAAGTTGCACTTTCCAAAGCCCTCAGCCTGAGGTGAAGAAGGAATCATCCAAGACAGAAGGAAGATCTGTTCCCTACTCAATCCCAGGGAACATCAGAAGTGACCTCTGCTGTGGATCAGTCCCTAACACTCTGCACTGGAATATCCGGAGCTGGGAGAGCAGACCCCGAATTGAATCATCCTATCCTTGATTCCCCTTGAGTGGGCCTCACAGCAACTGGAGGGCTAGACCAACCAAAGCTCTGTGTTCCACCACACTAAACCAGTTGCTCTGCATTCACCGCACCTGGAACAAGAGGAAAGTCACTGGCTGCTGTGCTCCTCCACCACTTCGAACTTTCATGCACTTTGAACCAGCTTAACACCACATCATGCCCTAGCTAAAGTTTGTCAACTGCTAGGCCTGGAGCGACTGCTCAATGCTGGGACCCAAACCGAATCACTGGAGACTCACACCCAGATCTAACCAGGGGTTACCACCATGGCTCGACCCAGCTAGATCTTTAACTGCCTTTTCATTGATCACACAATGATGCATCTAAGGTCACCAGTTCGATGAATGCCACTGGAGTTCATCTATCCTTATCGGAAGCTAAATCCCAACTCGGCCTGGTCAACTGCAAAGCATTCCTGGGGCCGTCCCGACCTGCATCACCCCCTCCCCCCTACATGATCCAATGTGCCCGAACTGAGCTTGATCCGCTTGCATCAATGTTTGACAGCGGATCTGACTTCACCAGTCCCCCAAGTACTGCATCCAGGCACTGTGGACTCTGAATTTCCCCCTCGTTCTCCTTGGATCCTAGAGACTAATTAGGTCACGATTACTCCTGTTTCATCCAAAATATATCATTTTTGTAGCTAGTGGTTTACCTACCACCACTGGAACTATGCTAAGAGTGCTTTTTTCTCGTGTCTGTTGCATCTTCTGTGTTCTTTCTTTTGGGTGGGTTTTTGTACAGTTTTCTCTATGCAATCTATGTGGAGATGGTGTGTTTGATTAAAGTATATATATAGTTTTACAGAACCTTTATAGGACATTCCCTTTATTTTGGAATGTGATGCTGTGTTGTTTGGGTCACTAATGAATCACCATCACTCCCTTCTTAAGAGCATAGCCTTCCCGGGGCCCCATTTCACCACAGAAGAAGGAGATATATCTCTTATCTGTCCCTGTTTTACCTTTATAATTGCGTTGTGATTTGGCTTGTAGAAGTGTGATGGCTAAGTTTGCCATTTTATCCCTACTCATCCTTGTACTCCTGAGGAGCAGAATCCAATTTGTCATACTAAGCATGGACAAACTCCCAGTGAAAGTCCTATGCCACAGAGCTGGCACCATTGGGCACAGTTTCACAATGCAGGCAGTTGCACCAACCCCATGTGACCCATCAAACACTCCTAGAGAGAGGGCATATATTGAGAAACAATTTTCCAAGGGCGATTTCAAGTGCTTCATTCGAATATCTGATTTATGCTCAATAATATGGGTCTTCACTGGCTATGTTATCTAGCACACACACCATTGCCCACACAACCTAGGGAAGATTAGGTGCCTTTCTGTGGGTATACTGAAATTATTATATCCCCTTCAAAGTATAAACATCAGTTTTTACTAATAAATCCGGTAAATTTGATATTCATTTGCAAAACGTTGTGTTCCCATTGGGGTCATTGACAAATGCTCTCTGTTTTTGCAAAATTGGGCAACATTTTAAAATGATTTGTTTGAATTTGCCAATTAAGGGCACAATAGTGTGTACACATTTGTAACGCTAATCTTCCTTTATGCATCTATCTGATTTATAATTTTTTCTGAAGAGCCATTTCACGAGTTAGAGAAGAAGCTCTTGCCAGTGCATTCTGAGTTGGCATGTTCTGTGAATTGGTTAGTAGTTTATACTACTTGGGACTATAAATTAAAGAAGACTTATTTGCTGGTGGATTTGCAAAGGTTTTTGATTCATGATGGAAATAAACATGCCCAAACACATGTTAGCAAAGGACATGTTCATGGTGAGTTTAATATAATAATGTATTTAAGTATTCCAATCATATAAAAGAAACAGCTCTTTTCAGATTTTTTAGTCTGCACTGCCACAAAAGATTCTAAAAGTATTTATATGTATTTGAAAAACAGGAATGTCAATTTCGATTAGAAATGACATACAATTACACATTTATTGATTGCAGAGGCATTCCATAGAAGAGTGTCTGTACAATAGCTCAAAGATGTGAACATGTAATGAGCCATGTTATGAGGTTGTGCACAAAGTGGCACGTAGACCAGGGACAAAACAAAACAAAATTAAAAAAAAGAAGAACATGTGACTTACAAAGTAAACAGTAACCTGGGGGGGAGGGGGGGTAAGTGCTACAAAGTACAGAGGAGTACTGTACAAATATACAAAATTATAATATTACATTATTATGCAGCACTGAAGGGAGGGCTCAGGTCAAGCAGGAAGCTTGGGGTAGATAGGATGGGGGAGATTGCCGGGGGAGCTCCCTCTTTGGCTAGTAAGTGAAGTTTAAGCCGAGCTATGAAGAGAGCCACAGTCGGGATGGCTTTGATTGTTATGGGTAGCGGGTTACAATGGAGCGGGGTGAAGAAATGATAGGAAGCGAGAAGAGGTACATGGAATGAAACAGTGAGGTTGAGTGCAGAGGAGGAGGAAAGAGAACAAGGTGGTGCGTAGAAAGAGATTCAGACAGACAGGTACTGAAGAGTACGACCATTGATAGCTTTGTAGATTAGGTGACGGGACTTAAAAAGGGAGCAGTTGTGCATAGAAAGCCAACTAGAATGGTGTTGGTAGGTAGAAGTTGTGGGTATCTGAGTAGGTTGTAGGGTACGACGTCCTTTCATCGCGGGATGTTTTTTCACAGGGTTTTTTACAGCAAATGTTTTGCCGAAAAAACTCATACATTTTTTGGGGGGATTTAGACTAATGTATAAATTGGGAGTGAGTGTTCGGGAATATATAAAAATTAAAGCGGATGACGGTTTGGGGGGTAAACCCCCAAAAATAAAAAAATACAAAATATGATGAGTTTCTTCATAAAAAAATCAGCGGTAAAAAAACCAGCAAAAAAACATCCCACGATGAAATGACATGGAACCGGTTGTTGAGACTGTGAAGGAGTAGAGAGGAATGCCAATGAGTAGGCACGAGCATTTGTTGAGTTTGCTGGGCACGAGTGGAGATTAGAGATTTTGCAGAGTGGTGAGCAAGAAATTGCCATATTTTCTGCATATTGAGAAGGTTAATACGAGCAGCCAAGGCAGTGGTAGTGACACATTGTGCAAGTCGTAGGTTGCTTGTATGAAGCACTCCAAATTTGTGAGCTATGGTTGAGGGAGCAAACAGTTAAGGTGGAGACGTGGGCATAGGAGTGGTGAGGGATTGGGTTGGAAGAAGGGAGAAAGATTACTTCCATTTTGGAAGGGTTCAGCGTGAGGCAGATGAGAGCCATCCAGTGAGGTATTGCAGTCAGAAAGTTATTTGTCTATTCTAGATGTGACAAGAACATTTTTACTATTTTTGTTTCAAAATCAACACCCATGGAAACTCCTTGAATCTGTTATAAAAATTACCAATTGTAGCAGAATTCTTGTTTATGGAATAACAGGTCCAATAGAGACAGCAATACTATATGGTCACTGTGTGGCAAAGCCAAAATTTTCAGATTCTCATTTACAGCATGTAACCTAAGGAATCTTGGTGTACAGGATGGTAATATCAAACATAACTAGTTATGAATTTGTAAGGTATTTTTGTTAATTTTTATAAAAAAATAGATGTTGGGGTGGGCAAGGGGATAGGTTAAGGTAGTAGGTCATTTTTTTAATCATTTCACGATAATCCGTTAAAGTGCTGGGTGAGCCAGAGAGATCAAATTGAGGGGACGCAAGCTTACAACGGAGTGCCTCGACTGATACACACCTAGGGACAACCAGAATCGAGCGCAGCAGCTTATCCTCGAATTTATCCACCCAGGTCATCATAGTTTCTGATAAGACAGCTAATCCATAGAGGATCCCGGGTATAACACTTTTGCGATAGATCGAGACAAGGCCCTCTATGTTGTGGCTGCCTTTTTTGCAAATAAAACGCTTAAGCAGCAGCCATTTCTTAAATACTTTAGTATGAATAAAATCACCGTAAAAATCTTGTGAAGGAGAATAGCAAATGGGGACTCCCAAATAGATATATTGATACACAATTTCTAATGCAGACCCCTTAAAAAAACATCGAGACCTAGTTTTCATAGATTTACCACCAATGGTCAACATTTTTGTTTTTTGAATATTGACCGTAAGGAAAAAATAATCAGCATAAGAGGCTTAAGCATCAAGCGAATGTTGCAGACCAATCGAGGTTTGGACTAATAGAATGGTGTCATTCGCATACCTAATCCAAGGCACTGGAATAGTTTCAATGCGAGTGGGAGAGTTGCGAGCGGACTCAATGGCAGCACCCATGTCTGCAACATATAGATTATAGAGCAGATGAGCTAAAACGCAACTCTGTTTCACGCCGACATTTATAGGTATTTTTAATCTCTCCTGCCTGGTTGGTGCGGCAAGGTTTTATAGGTGCTAGAAATACTGAACCGCAAACTAAGATCAGGCAGCCTATCATCAATGAACCTCTGGACAGTTTAGGAACAAACTTAACACTTATATCGTAAACTAGTAGAAATCAGCAGAACGTGTATTGTGAGGATTTTGTAGGTGATTTAGTGGTGTGAAGGCATCATGAACTAGACACAGACAACTGAATAGCGTTTAGTTTTATTAATTTAAGAAAGGTATTCAGAAAAGACCTATTTGTCCCTATGCAGAGGTCAGATTTCCCTACCTAAAGAAAAATAATGATAGTCCATATCAGGAAGTCCCTGCAAAATATCTGTCTGTGTCCAAAACCTATACTTGCCCGCATATCTAAATCTATACAATGTGTAGGGATGTCAGCGTCACATGAAAAGTGTTCAACATAAAAGTTCAGAGCTTCTTCTAGCTCTAGGGTGGAAAGGGGGTTTCCCTTTCCCAAGATTCAAATAGTTCATGTTATCAATGAGGGGTTCCCATCCCGAAGCTTTCAAGTCTCTAAAAGTTCCAAAATAATTCAACTCCGTGGGACACTTCCCAACTTCTTCGGGTTCGGTTTGCATTCAATAAAGTTCAGCTCCTATATTTCAATTCACATACGTTTCCTTGATTCAATCAAGTAGTGGCTCTTCTTTAGGTGGGTGTACTCGGTCTAGGTGCAGTTGTCGGACCGCACGGTCCATCCATTACAGGTCACACAACCGGCACACCTTATTTGTCTTTGCTTAATGCCACAGTTTCAGCACCAGCCATCCTAAGCTTACTAGTACACTCTGCTGCTAGAAAACCTAGTCACTATTATAATTCTAATTCACTTGGCCAAAGCATCTGTTGCCCTTTCCCAAGGTTTCTCTGTATTTTACTCTTGCAAACAGGTTTCCGTTTCTCAACAGTTCCTCTCTTTCATTTTCATTCAATGTGGCAATAAGCCCTGAGACAGTGGGCCAATACCGCCCCAGGTAATGGCCCCGGGGCCCGTAGTTACAGGCCCGTTAGACCGGGGTACTAATAGCATTTTTTTCTGCTCCGACACGCTGCCAAGTTTCAAAACAGAAAAAAAGAAATCAAATAAAATGGCCACCGGGAAAGGGAAAACGTAGTCCATTTTCCCTTTCCATGGCGGCCATCAGGAGCGGACGCGCTGGGAACAAAACTGTTCCAAGCGCTTTCACTCCCGAGAAAAGAAGAAAAAAGAAGGTAAATGGGGTCGGGAGGGCAGGGAGGGGATAGTTTGTATGGGACCAGGGTCGAGGAAAAAAATAATTTACCTGATTGCTCCGTTTCGAGCCTCCTCATTTGCTAAGGCCATGCCCCCGCCGGGAACAAAAGGCACATAGTGCGTGCAAGGTATTCCCGGCCTGGTAATTCCTCGGCGAGGGCCAATCAGAATGCTTGTTGCATTCTGTTGACCCTTGCTGGGTACTAATATCTGGTAATGCTTGCTTATCTCTTGGCAATGTTCATTTGCCTTCCAATAATGTTCATCACAAACTTTAATCTTGGCAATGCTTGTTGGCCCCTTAACAATGTTCATCAGAAACCTGGCTTGTGGCAATGATCGTTTGCTTTCTAATAATGTTCAACTTTCTCTGTACACTTGACACGCCCCGGGGTCCCCTTGGTTTCGGGCAGACTCACCGGTTTCCATTTGCGTGTCTGTTGGCTTCGGTGTTGCGTTGGAAAACCTCCTTTGGTTCTCCCTGTTCTGTGCCACCTTTTCACGGCCTCTGGTTCACCTTTCCCTGGCTCTGCTTCACCCTGCTCCATTCCCTGCAGCACCAGCAAGCACTGTCCTTGTGGTCCTGCAGCTGTGAACGCCCAGGGAGCTTCTCCTGCTCCCGGTGTCTCTGCAGCATTCCACAACGCTGGCTCTGCTTCTCACAGCTCACCCACGCGTCTCGACCTGGCTTCTCTCCGGTTCCTGCTCCTCTGCTGCTGCAGCCTCTCTGGGTCTTCGCTTCTCATCCTGTGTCCCACTGTGTTTCTGAAAGGAAAGTGACATTCTCTCTCTCCTGCACCCATTTCCTCCATTTAAGGTTCCCGGCACCAACTGACGCTTCAGAAAGGCTAGACTGCTCCTTGTCAAACCAATAGTCTTTCTTCTGTGTTTGATGCCTCTCCCTCGTCCCAGTAGCATAGTGTTGTTTGTGTGGGTTAGAGTCAATAAGGATAGAAGGAATGACTCTGCTAGGTATCTTCCTCATCCCAGTAATTAACTGGTGAATTCTGAGAGATGATTTATTTGAGAGGTAGGGAACGGACTGATAGTGACCTACAAACGTCCGGGGGATATTGTGGGAATACTGGGAAATGGAAATGGGGAATACTGTGTCTCACCCAAGGGTGCCTCATCCCCACTCCCCAAGTCTTCTCTACCCAGTTGATCCTCCCTCGCATATCCACCCCAGGGTCAGTATCCAAAAGTGATGGCCTTTCCCTGGCTCCTGAGAGGAGGCTATATTGGTAAAATAAGTGAGAACGGCCTTACATTCCTCAGTGGTTATAGAAGACTATGCTATACTCATAATCCCTCTGTAGCTCAGACACTGAAATTCAAATTAAACTGGGCTTCTCGGCTGGAAATAAGAAAAATAAAAGAAAAGAAAACTCCCACAGTTTAAAAAAAGGTCTCACGAAAGTTTCAAAGAAAATTAAGACACTTTCTGCAAAATGATGCAGCACCCACACCATCAACCATAAATCATTTCAAAACTCCAGAGGAATGTGCTAATTGTGATACCCATGAAATATCTGGCAACAAGTAAAAAAGGGGAAGTCCTCTAAGCTGACTGTGAAGCCTGTAGCTGAAAAAGGTTCAAACATACTTTTGTTTTAAGTCTGTTTCCAAATCTT
Organism: Ambystoma mexicanum; assembly: GCF_040938575.1. Taxonomy (NCBI): domain Eukaryota; kingdom Metazoa; phylum Chordata; class Amphibia; order Caudata; family Ambystomatidae; genus Ambystoma; species Ambystoma mexicanum. Next base: position 161,616,885 of record NC_090936.1, on the reverse strand, counting down.
TTCTGCCGGAAGAACCTGAGGCTAATTTTGGAAAGGTATTAGGCTTCCTCCCTCTAAAAACTTCAAAAGGTTTTACCTCAGTAACACCATGGGGTGTCACTGTGTACTGAAATACTCTCCGCAACAATTCCAATCCCCACCATTAGCCACCGTCATTCTCACACCTTCCATGATCGTCCTGTTGAACCTCTCTACACACACGTTGGTCTGAGGATGATATAGATAGGTTTTCTTGTGCTTAATCCCTAAGGATTTTAGCCAATCCTCAAATTCAACTGACACAAATTGAGGACCATTGTCACTCAGAACATAAGCAGCAAATCCTTCCATTAGAAACACACCTTCCAAGCATTCAATTGCATGTCTTGATGTTATCCCCTTCAATACTCTAACCTCCGGCCCCTTAGACATGCCATCTACCGCTACAAATACATAGCACCCTCTAGCGCCTGAAAAATTGAGTGGTCCTAACAAGTCAACAGCCACAGTGTCCGGGGGACTGTACCCACCTCTAGTATCATCATCGGAGCCACCACTGTCTTCAAAACCATGTCACTTTCTTTGCACTTAGTACATTCATCCACTGATTGTTCAATGTTTTTGTCCATCCGAGGCCACCAGAAAACCACCCTAATAACGGACTTGGTCCTCAATATTCCCATATGGGATTTGTGACCCAGACATATCACAATCTCTCTCATCCCTTTGGGAACTAACAACCTCTCTCTTCTATAAACCAATCCATCAAAAACACGCAATTCATTCTCAACTCTCTTGAAACCACAAACACCAGGACACTTCCCTTCCCATTACTCAAAGTCCACATTACGCCATCTCTCTTCTGGGAACTTCTTCACAACTGATCCAACTCATTAAGGCTGCATTCCCCTGACCAACACATCTGATCCAAAAATTCCTCTAAAGCGACAATATCCAAAACATCTTTGTCAAATTCAGCCCATCCGATACTACATTCTTTTTCCCTTCAATGTGTTCCACCATGAAATCCAGTCCTTGAACATTAGTTACCCACTTGACAATCTGTCTAGATACTTCATCTAAGCCGCCTCTGTTAAAAATGTTGACTAAAGGTTTATGATCAGTCCCGACAACAAATGACCTCCGGAACAAGTACACTTTGAATTTCATTATGGCCCATACCACGGCCAAAGCTTCTTGCTCAATGACAGAATAACGCCTTTCAGCATCCTTTAAAGTCCTGACGAGAACGCTAAAGTCCTGTCCCTCCCATCATCATCTACCTGCACCAAAGCCCACATCACTGGCATCAGGGTAAACAACAGTCCTCAAATCACTCCTAAAACCACTCAGCACTGGGGCACTCACCCCTTTTCTCGTGAGCTTTCTGAGAGCACGAGTACAATTCGCCAACTCCTTCATGAACTTTGCATAATACTCTACCAACCCCAGAAAATATGCTACTTCCTGGCTTCAGGCATCTCCACAATAGCCTTGGTGGTACTGACTTTTGGTTTAACTCCCTCACCCGACAAATTATGCCCTAGATACTCAACTTTTTTTGTCTGAAACAACACTTTTCAAGTGTCAATGTTAGCCCTGAGTCAGCTAACCTTTCTAGTACTACTTGAAGTCTCTTATCATGTTCTTCTGTGTTCCCTCCCCACACTAAAATATGATCTTGGTAGCATTTGACACCTTGGAGATCTCCTAGGATGATGTAAATACTCTTTGAAAAAGGCTAGCTGCATATACAAGACCAAAGGGCATTCTTATACATCTGAACATCCCTACGCGCATAATAAATGCTTTCAAATCTCTGTACAGAATATATAAACAGGAGAAAACATATGAAAGACATAACAAATAGCTAATGAAGCCCCAATAAACTTTAGTAAGATCACAACAGGTAGCTCATGGGCAGCTTTTAAATCATTGACTGCTGAACCTAACCAACTTGAAGGGGGGGAAGTGCTATCGAGAGGGAACTAGCAGGAAAGGCGATTTATGGATACACGATCCAATTCTTTTTGTGCTTGTCTAGAATGATAATTTACATCAGATAACCAGGTGGTGCTCAATAGACAAAATGTCGTATCACTGTTCCAAGAAATTCCTAGACTGAGATTGCCTCAAATTATTTGTTACAAGTCAATTTTTTTTACAAGTACTCGCATTGATCTGGTTGTGTTGCATTTTATATCTAATTTATTACTCAAAGAAGCATTATCATTCTTATCACTGGGCTATATCTACAAACATAGCGATCTGAATTTGCCAGATGTAAAGAATGGGACCGTGATGAAGCTAATATGAAAAACTCAGCTTGTAATCCCAAGGAAGATCTGAACATTTTAGTCAAGCAAGGCTCTTTAATGAAATGACAGGTTACCTCGCAAACAAATTATAACCACAGTGTGGATGCTATATCTGATTGGTCAGTTTTGACACAATATTTACACTATAATGATCTAAAAAAAGAATTATTTGTGGAATCAGGAACTGGAGAGGTTTGTCTGAATATCCTGTCATGGAATGTGTGAAGGCATATTCATTTGCTTAATAGATCCTTTGACTCTTTTCATTTTTGTGATTCTGCCATTATTTGTTTACAAGACACTTGGTTACTAGAAGAGCCCATTTTGGATGGTTTTCTAAACTATCATACATGCGGCCAAAAGGGGCCTTATGGAGGCTTAATCACTGCCATTTGCTCTAACCTTGGAATTATGACTGAAAAGTGGCATATAGATTCTTGGGATATAATGGCTATGAGACTGAATTGGGTGGATTCTATTTCCCTAGCCCAGATTCATTGCTTGCTATTGAACTTATATTGGAATCTGAAAAATCTTGCTGGGGCTTCTTTTAATTAACTTGTTCTGAGATGTTTTAGATACATGGTACTCGAAAGCGTCCTGGCACATGATAATAGTTGGTGATTTTAATTGTGTCTTCTTTGATTGGAAGACCTACAGGAACATATCCTATTCCATCTCAGCACCAGACTCACTACATCATGGTAGATTAATAAGGCATGTTATGAATTAATGGGTCTTTTTTTTGTTAATATACCAAATGACATTCCTTTCCACTGTACCCGGTGCAGTAACGATTGTACTTCAATTTTAGATTATATATTTGTTTCAAAGTCACTATTGGATAGATGCGTAATTCTAAAAATAATTGAAAATAAAATGAACGATCACTGCATATTACAATTAACCATGAAACTAGCGATCTGTAACGTATGCGGTTTTGCATATGGGTTAATCAACACAAATCTAAGTTTCAGTGGAAACCACAAATGTCTTCTTCTTAGGTGCCTATGTAACAGAAATTGTGGCTTGTTCTTATGAGGGGTTTTGATCATTAATGCCCCACTTGTATTTTGAAGAACATTGCCAAAATATTATGGAGTGTCTGTACTGCCAGGCTATTATGCAAGTCTATGCAAAAAGGATGAACATACTCATCCTTGGCACTTAAGGGTTTAATGAAAACTGTTTTCCCACTCCTATATTAATCTCAATAGAACTGTTTTGATTCAGAGGTCTAGACAAAGAAAAATTAACTTAGTTGTAGCATTCACCTATTTTGTTGTGAAAACACAAAAACATAATTAATACTGGTGAAAAAACTAAAACAAGCTTATCAAAACTGGCTGAAGGCACATGAATTCCTAATGCTAGAATGAGATTCAGAACAGATGTTAAAAGCTTTGACCGCTAACAAAGTGTTAGATGGAATGATCATTTTCAAAATGTCTATGGTAAACAGATTTGTCAGTCACTCAGATACCAACTTTCGAACCTATGATTTGTTGCATTTGATTTCTCCGGAGATGACATTCTTTTTATTATCCAGAAGATAATTTGCTCTAGAGTCCCAGGCCTAGACAGTCTTTTGATTTGCTACGTCTAGGGGCAATGCCAGGTTATGGGCATCAATCCTAGATGTTTTGTTTAAAAGCATCTTATCTATGCATTGCACCCTCCCGCTTTTAAGGTCTACAACATCATTCCAATTTATAAAAAGGGAGATAGGCTTACCCCAGCCCATTTCCCTTTTGGATGCCTCTGGTAAAAAATGTTGTGCTCTGAACTTGAAAGAGCAGGACAAAGGGGCCTTTGCTATGGGCGCACTTGATTACAATCAATTAGGCTTTATAAAATGAGTGTGTACCTTTGCTAAACAGTTTTATATTGTACTTGATCCACCAATAGGCCCATTTTTTGCAACACCCTATTGATGTAGCCTTGGTTGATCTTAAGATGGCGCTTGACTGGGTCAATCAGGCTAAACTATGGACCAAGCTGTTTAAAATGGGGTTGCCCATTTTTTCTGTAAAATGCACTGATACAAATCTATATACGGACAGCGGAATCAAGGTTTGACTTGATAGAGAGGGTAATTGCTCAGAATGTATTCATACTCTCTGAGGTCTGCGACAAGGTTGTGTATTGGCACCTTTTTGTTCAATGCCTACATTACAGATCTCAGTCAGGTATTATCATGTGCAAATGCTTTTCCTCCATGCCTGGGTAATGCCTCTCTACAGTAGGTTGCATATGATGATGATCTTGTTCTTCTGGACTGGACCACTACAGGATTACAGCTTTCTATTCTAGCATTATCTAAATACTTAAAGGGTCTAGACTTGGAGATTAAACTGGGTAAAACTAAAATATTGGTCTTCAATCACAAAAATATAAAACTTAAGTGATTTCAGTGGCACCTGGACGGTGTAATCGTGGACTGATCAGATAGTTTTAAATACTTAGGTTCAATTGTATTTTCAAAGCCGGCCATGATGACTGTACAAATTTATATCCAGATATCTTGTTTGCCACCCAGATGGAAAAAGTTGACCTTAAGTTTGGTAGGTTTCCCATGGTGCCACTTCAAATTTCTTTAAAACAAAAATAGTGCCAGGTATTTTATTTGGTGCTGAATCAAAATCTCTGAAAATGAATTGGACTAATTTGTGATCTTTTTATGGCGGCACTGTCTGTAGTTACCATCTGGAGTCTCAGTTCTATGATTCGCCATGAACTTGGGCTAATTTCGCTACTGGCCTTCGTTGACTGGAAGGCATTATAACTCTTTCAGTAGATTCTGAATTCTCCACCTTGATCACTTTTTTGTAAATTTCCTAAGTTAATAGTTAATGATTAATGACATGTGTCCTCCTTTGAATTCATGAGTGTCCTATTGCTCATCCTTACTATCCTACCTTGAAGTTGACCAATTGGACTTGATATCTAATCCAACTAGGGTGAAAAAGAAACTCTAGTCTCTTGATTGGATAAACACTATCAACCTCATGATGTACCAACTCTTCTCACAATCCCTAAAGGAGATAAAATCATTTAACACTGTCCCCTGATTGTTTTCTCCCTTCTATGATGAAAAGGACTCCATTTCACATAATTTAAATGTAACCTATTTTTAACTAATGAAGTTAAGGGAGCGTGTCTAAATATTCCAAGAGGCCGGCGACATTGCAGATTCTGCATATCAGTGTGGAGACATTCAAAAAATCTGTATATTGAATGTCCAGCATTATATCTTTAAAAAGAGAGGAATATTTTAAGTGCTTTGTAAACTGCACATTTTATGTATCAACTGAGCAATTCTGGCAACAAATTTTAAAAGGGACTCAAACTTCTTTCATTGCGGTTTTAAATTCTGACCCTGTGATAAAAGTGGTGTGGAAATACGACATTCTCCCCTCCAGTTTACAGCACCACCTTTCTGAAGTGGGTGGAAGGATTCAAGGGGAGATGTTGTACTTTCCAGCAGCAAAAGCTGCTAAAATCTCCAGTTGTGGTGGAAAAATGTGCTCCAGTGGCATTGCGAGCATTTCATTAAAGAAAGACACTTTTCTAATTTAACAAAGTTTTCTTAAACTTTCATTAAACTAGAAAAGTGGTGCTGCAGTTTAAGAAATGCTGTCTTTATAAAGGGGAAAAGTGTCCAGTGGAGTTTAACAGCACCTCAGAGGTGTCATATTTGAACTCCTTTTAAGGACGTGCTACAACAGTGCTGCTGGTAGCAGAATCCCCTTCATGTGGCTGCCCTGCATTCCTCATGGTTGCTACGGCTGTTGTCAAGCCATAAATCAGGCTCATGCAAAAGCTGAGGTTTTCATGTCACTACACCAAATGTGTTGCCTGTAAAAATATGGTGCAGTTAAGAAATGTGTTGTTCCGGCTTAGAACAACACATTTCTATTTTTAAACGGACCTCTGAATCAGGCCCACAGTATCTAATTTTAAATGTGACTTAATGAAATGACAGTGTTCTTGTAGATAATGATGGTTTTAACCTTGTTTAAACTAACAGCTATACATGTATAGTTCTATTTCTTTTTGCTTGATTTTAGTTTGTGAAAGGTATTATGTTTAAACAAATTCACACTAAACAAAATGCTCTTCCAAATCTTCTTCCAAGCCAAAAAGGACCAGTTACCATCATTAGAGGAGGAGTAATTATATATTTGCAAAAGATTAGAAGCCCCCCCTCCCCGAAGGTTTTATCACAAATGTTCAGGAGGTCTTAGAAACACGATGCCAACAATGTATTACATTGCAAATATGTCTTTTTTACAGTAAACAGATGCAGAACAGAGATATCATTTTTTGCAACGAAGGACAAAAAAGGGTTGACAGCTCAACCTCAGTGAGATATTTAACTCTAATACTATCAAATAGCCAAAAAAAGCATCATGAGAGAAAATATCACCCACAGTGAATATATTATCTGCAATGCATGTTTGATACTATACAGACCTGTCATTAACTTTAATATTGGGAATACCCCATAAAGAGGCATAACCGGGACAAGCAATATTTCACAAAATCAGTTTATCAAAACCAAGAGAGGCCCATTTGGTGGCTTGTAAAACAGAAAATATCTTCAATTTAGGAATGAAATTTTGTCTATCTGGAAATATAAACTGTTTTCAATATGCAGAAAAACTGGCGACAAAGGAGAATCAAAATCTTGGCACCATAATGCACCATGCCTGATGAGAAAAGCTGAATCGTATCATTTGAAATCCAGAAGTTGTAATCCTCCATTAAATCTGTTGGCTTTCAATTGATCACTTGATTTAAAGCCATTAAAAGGGTTGTCTCTTTATAAAAGCAAATGTTATTTGATCTATTTGTTCAAAAGAAGAAACAGGAATAACCAAAGGTAAAAAGACAGAGGATATAAAGAGGTTGATGGCCTCGTTTTAGTGGTTTAAATTCTATACCCCCAACTGAAGTACAAAGGTATCCATTTTTGAATATTATTCTTACTTTTATTAAAGATATATTCAATGTTTAGGAAAATTGTTTGGGAATAGAGTTGGTTAAAATAAAATCTTAAATACCTAATATTACATGTTTCTCAGTTAAGGAAGACATTTCCAAACATATACAGCATACAGGTAACTTTAAGTTAAAAGATATACAGAGAATTGATCTAAAGTAGAAGGTATGGACTGAACAGTTTTTGAAGGATTAGAGATAGATAGAAAATTATTGCCATATGCTTAAAATTGAATTTCCTTGACACCAATTCTGATACCCTGTATATTCTTGTTTAATCTGGTAGAATCTGATAGAAATTAAAAGGTTCTAAACATGATTAAAAATGAAAAGGTGGCAAAGGGTAACCTTGTCTCTTGTCTCTAGTTGGGTTAATGAGGAGATGCTCCAATTCACAAAAAATGGTGCTCTAGTTGTGAAATGAAAGTCTTGAATAAGATTACAAAATTGACAACCAAAATTAAATCTTTAAGGCTTTACAAATAAAATCTGATGTTACACGGTAAAATGCATTTTTATCTTCTAAACACATGAGACCATGTGGAATGGGACAGGAAAATCGAGCAATGATATAACACATTAATTTTAGATTATCTGAGAATAAGCAAGCAATAGCTGTCACTGTGGATTTGGATGACTTGGCACTACGATAACCAGCCAACATTCTCCCACCTCAATTAGGTCCAATTCACTTTTTAGTTTTTGTATTGCTAATGTGTGCACAGAGCATCCAGCTTAGAATGGACTTGCACTCATGTTGTAGGATCAACAATAGGCAGACATGGAGAGATATCGTTAAAGTATTTTTTTTATGGATAGTTACAGGACTGGGCAGAATACACAATGATAAGCAATTAAAAACAAGGTTCAACAACAACAGGATGGCTTCTCCGTTGGATCCACTCAAATGATTTAAACACCAATACAACTGGATGACTAACTTTAAGCTGAACCTAATCAAAGTTCAAAAACAAAGGCAGGAGGTATTTTCTTGGGGATAAAAATGTTTCACTTTTGAAAATCTCAATTCAGGCTCCCTTCCAAAAAATGGTAGTCAAATTACAGTCACTCCTGCTCCCATGGTATTTAGATGACCCTGGCTAAAGTGATCTGCTTCTCATCCTCAAACAGTGGGAGGTCCCACCGAGGGATCTCTAGTCCCACATAAGTGTAAAAGTCAGATATTGCAAAAGGCTGAAGATGGGCTCAGCAGCCGAGCACCCCCTCCCAACCAAACATTCTGCTGACGAACTGAGAAATTGTCCTTCTACGCTTATCTCACGCACCAGTTCTCTTGTCCCCAGCGTCTGGGCTCTATCACTTAAGATCCCTACTTTGTTTTCCTACTCAATAACTCACAGCTGTCCCTTTCAAAGAGGGACCTCTCTTTTTTCTCCCCTTTCTTCCTCTACACTCTCCTCCCTCACCTCCTGTTTTCCTTTCGTTACACCCCTGATCTATCTTGTGAGGATCTACCAAACCGCTTCCGTAATCTAATGTGATGAAGAATGGGATTCCGTTACTTCTCTCAAGAGGGAAGCCTTTTCCTAGGAGGCTATGGAGGTGAGCCCGGTACTCAATATCCTCCCTAGGTGTAGGGGCATCGGGACCTCACTAGGAGAGACTCCCCCTGTGGGGACAAAGACTCCCATTCTCGGAAGGAGCTCCCTAAGCCCGATGGGTTAAACAGTCCTTCAATTACCCCTTTTCAAGAAAAGGATGAAGAATCAATCAAAGTCTGCTATTGTCAATCAAATGCAATGATAACACCTACAATAGCAATCCCATGTGTTACTGGCATGAGGAAACGCAATGGAGGAATACAGAATAGGAGCTCAACAGAGAGAAAAGGACTTTGGCAGTCCGCCAGTGACGTTCCCTGACAACGTCATAAAAATAGAAGGCAAAGATATCAGAGTGAGAAGCTCGAACAAGCTATTCGAGCTGCACGGGGTAGAGCTAGAACCCGTGGCGTCCAAACCTTGTGAGGCATATATAGCTGTGAAGCCTAATGCCTACTGTGAAGCAACCCAGGAGATGCAGGAGACTGAAGAGGACCAGGGCATCCAGAGACTGGACCGGGTGGTGGCGTGAGTGTTCACAGACAGCAATGGACCAGGAGGTCCAGTCACAGTGCTGATACCCCCTATGGTGAAACCATGAAGAAGGATGCCCCACAAGAATGAAGGGAGGAACCATTCATAGCAGCGCTTAAGATGAGAAAAGCCAACCTGACAAGAGAAGGCCCCCAACACTTGTGAGCCCTGGTGATGTTATCCCTGCAAGCTCCAGGTAACACAGGAAGTGGGAGACCCTGGAGGGAGCCCTATAATCATTATTGGAATACTTATACTCATCCTAGTGAAGAGAAAATATGAAAAGTACTAGAAGGAAGTCTGAATCGTTACTGGAACTTTCATACCCAACCCAGAGAAAATAGAGTATTAAGAATATGGGATGATATTGAGAATTGTTACGGGAACGCTCATACTCATCCCAGTGAAGAGAAAATACTGAGTATCTGAAGAAAGCAAGAATCACTAGTGGAACGCTCAAACTCGTTCGAGTGAAAATAAAGATATAGAGAATCATTATTGGAATGCTCATACTCGTCCCAATGAAGAGAAAATACTCAGAGTATCTGAAGAAAGTAAGAAGCGTTATTAGAATGCTCACACTCATCTCAGTCGGACTAAAGACATTGAGAATCATTACTGAAACACACTCAACTCGTCCCAGTGGAAATAAACATACAGAGAATCATTGCTGGAACACTCATACTTGTCCTAGTCAAGAGAAAATATTGAATTATTCTTGGACCATTCATCCTTGTCCCAGTGGAACTGGAATAGGACGAATAACAAAAGACTGAGAATCAATACTCGAGCTCTCAAGTTAGTCAAGATAAAAGATGTATAATCAGTAAAGAGGAAATTAAAAGGACCAATAAAATAAAGGACAAGGTTGAGACCTTGCTGAATCCCATACAAAGAACCAGTGGTCGAAGAGTACAAAAAGAACTAGTGGAACTATGTTCCCTGCTGGCCTGTCCCTGCCCTCCATCACACGCACAAAATAAACTCCCAAACAAACGTGCTTGCTATTTAATGGAACGTTCAGTGCAGTGCACTGAAGTGCAACGTTTAACTTCTTCCTACATTTTTATTTTAAAAGAAAATAATTCCGGAATGGTTTGTTTTTAAAATAAAAGTATGGGAACGGTAAAAGTTAATTTTAAAAAGTAGAGGAGCACCGCTCCTGCCCACTTCCACCACTGACAAGAACTATGTCCTTTGATCAAAAGAATCTCCAAAGACTGTTTTTGAAAAACACCTTTTTGAACTGGAGTTGGTGGAAGATCCACAAATAGAAGGGAGCCATTTTCCTAAATTTTACTTATCCACATTAGTGCTAGGGCCAGAGTAGTTCTGATTTGGGACAGTGGACTACGTTTTGGTGTTGGACATCTGACGAGCACCATTGTTAGTTCTTTTTGGGTAGGGAATGCCTTGTAGCTTAGCAAAAGTCAGGAGTTTTCAGTATATAATTTAATAAAACACCAGGCAGTGGTAAAACCAGAGTCTTTGTCCTTCTTTTGACCCACCACACTACTCTCTGTCTATCTTCCTATGGCTTCCTCCAAACTCCTCCTGATTACTCCTTCCCACCCTCCCCTGAATGTTCTCTCTGTCTCCCTCCTCACAAATCCTTCCAAACTCCTCTCCGATGTTCTCTCCAACATTACTCGCAATACTGTCTCCTTTGTTTTTCTTTTTCCAACCGGCCTCCTTTCTCCACAATCCTTCCACTTCCTTGTCTCTACTCTCTGTTACAACCTCATCCCTCCCACAGTCCATGTAGCTCTCTCTCTCTCACCAATTTCCAATGTCCACGTCAAAACTAAGGAGTTTGTGGATTTTATTGACCCTCAGCTCCTCCCTCTCACTTTCAAGGTCAAATCGCACTTACAAGCAATAAGGGATTCAGGGTTTGGACTGTGCATGTGGAACTGGTGGCACTAAGGGTATGCAAGCCTTCTGAGTGGTGCAGATGAAGCTCTCATAATGGCCCTTAGCTATCTTGGATTGGACATGCGTAGTTTGGCCATTCCTGGACAGATGAACTTTGGGCACCCTTGCACCACTAGGCTAAAGTGGTGTCTGAGCTGTATTGTATACTGACGCATTCAAAAATAGTAATTTCCTTTGTGGAGATAACTCGTATGCTGTTTCTCCACCTAGCTGGCTGATTAAAAGATGTAGTATTAGCGAGCTAGGCATGAAAGCAGCAATATGAGTTCTACAGAGGCATCCCCTAAAGGGGCAGGTACAGCATGGGCACATTTCCAGTGGCAGTGCTCTCCTACAGAGCTATGGCATGGTGGGGTGGTTGAAGAGGATCCTTATAGCCTCTGGGCATGACACCATACTGCGAGTGATGGCAATCGGCCAATCTGACCAATCCAGGACCCCAAGAGATCGGTGGGGGACTTTGTCAAATTTCCTAATACAAGCTGTAAAAGTATTCCAGTTATTATTCGGACCTGTATCCGTCAGAGCATTAGTGTGAAAAAAGTCAATAATATCATTCGAACTCTTGCTAAATAATCAGGACAAACATTTCAGAGTTCATTCTCCAGCTGTGATTTATATCTTTAACTCCTAAAGTGTCCAGTTGTAATGCAATGTCAACATTGTCCTAGGCACATAAAGGATCAATAAACTAATCTTCAACAATATAGAAAATATTACGAGATCACAATCAATTTCAATCACGCTCAATTCTCTTTCAGAGACGTCACTGAACTGGAGGTCCCCAATCTCATCAAAAACCTCAAACCATCTCTCTGCAAAGCAGACATCTGCCCGCCAAAACTCATCAAGGAATGCGCTAATGACCTAGCATCCCTGATTACTGCCTACATCAACGCATCCTTCCAAACAGGAACCGTCCCAGACAATCTCAAGGAAGCCTGGGTACGGCCACTCCTAAAAAAGTCCACGCTTGACCCAACAAATCCCAACAACTACAGACCGATAACAACAGTCCCGTTCCTCTTAAAAATCCTAGACAAAGCAGCTCACAACCAGATACAATCATACATAGAAGCAAACTCCATACTAGGCAAAAGACAATCCGTATTCCGTGTTGGGCACGGGACAAAATCCGCCTTTTTGGACCTAAAAAATCTAATCAGATCATGGACAAAGGCAAACCTGCACTGCTCCTCCTACTCGATCTATCAGCTGCATTTGACTTGGTAGACCACCAAACATTTACCACTCACCTCACCCATGCAGCTCATTTCTCCAAACAAGCAGCATCCTGGATCACATCCTTCCTTGAAGGTAGAGCCATGAAGGTCTACTCGGACACAGCAAACGCAGACCCTACCACCATCAACTGCAGTGTCCCCCAAGGATCTTGCAAAGCCCCCACAATCTATAACCTCTTCACAAAACCCCTCTTTGACCTACTGGACTCTAAGCTGATCACAGCATGTCGTCCTTTTCTTTCCACGCACAACTGTACTACCCTTGCTAGGACCCTGGTCATGTCCAAACTGGACTACTGCAATGCACTGTACCAGGGCACTAATCAGGGTAACCTAGACAAGCTCCAGATCATACAAAATAACGCCATCAGGGCAGCCCTCAACATTCCCAGATCTGCACACATCTCGGATACCAGGAAGAACCTTCATTGGTGGTCAGTCACCCAAAGGATCTCACTAAAATCGCTTGCCCTAACCTACAAATGCATGAATAACCTGGCCCCCACTTATCTCTCCACACGTTTCACGCTTTACACCCCAGCGCGCTCACTTAGATCTACCCTGAACCAGAGCCTACTGATACCTAGATACAAGCTCCAAACAGCTGGTGGATCTAGCTTCCCAGTCCTGGCAGCCAAATTATGGAACGCTGTCCCCTTGACTATCAGAAACCTCCCCTCCTTCAACCTATTCCAACACAGAGCCAAATGTTGGCTAGTCACTACCAATGCCCAAGCTACATTCTAAAACGTGATGCAATAACCTATGTATGGATGTACTATCGACAAACCATGTATCGCTGCACTACTTACCTATGCCTACTTCTATGTTATATTTATTGACTGTCATATAATCACTGTATGCAATTTATGTAACCATTGCTTTCAAGATATGCGCCCGGTAGCCTCCGGGCCTGGTTTGCGCTATACAAATAAATAAATACAAATATGGGTATAGCATATACCAACTATGCAGACGATACCCAAGTACTTATTCCCCTATCTAGACTCTATCACCAAGACACCACGACCCCTCACAACATCTATGCCACCATCCAAGCCTGGATGGCAATCAATGGCCTCTGTCTTAACGGGGAGAAGACTGAAATCCTCATCCTTGGCCTAACAAACACAATAACGAAACTAAGCCCCCAATACGACAACTTCAATATAGACAGCACTTCCATCCCTGTATCATCCACCGTCAAGACTCTAGGTGTTCACATTGATGCAAATCTATCGATGAACAAACAAGTCAGCTCCATAGCCTCTGCATCTGCATTCAGCACCAAACTCATCAATGCCATTAAACCATACCTATCCACCCCCAACTGCCTGGCCATAGCTAGAGCAACTATAGGCGCCAAACTCGACTACTGCAACGCCCTCCTAGCTGGCACCTCCGCCAAGAACATTCAAAGACTGCAAACCACACAAAACAATGCACTCAGAGCCGCCCTGAGCATCCATAAAAGAGACCATATATCCCACGCCAGACGTGAAGCACGTTGGCTCCAGGTCAAAGACCGTATCACTCTGAAAATCCTCACCATCACACACAGATGTATCTACAAAAATGCCCCAATTTACCTATCTGAAACATTATCCAGGACCACATCCACTCGCCCCACCAGAGCCCAGTACAACAAACCAGCTACAACCACCACACATAAAGAGAGCTACAGCAGGAGGTTTAGGCTTCTCCTACATTGCACCAAAACTTTGGAACTCTCTCCCGGCCACCCTTAGAGCTGAAACCTCCATCCATGTCTTCCGCAACAACCTCAAGGCCACGTTCCTCAACTAGCCTTGCCCTGGCATTCTTATTGTAATATAATACAAATGTATATCTTTATTGTAACCTGTACATATATTACCAATGATTATATAACTATTTTGTACCCTGTACCACCTGGACCTTGGCTTCTCTCAGGTTTCCACAATATATTCCTCCTGGACCTTGGCTTCACAACAGTCCCTGTTAGACCTTGGCTTTCTCAGATTGTATAAATGCTTCCTCCTGGACCTTGGGTTCACAACCGCCTCAATGGGTCTCCCTCAACACTCACGGTCCTTGTCAGACACAGTCAATATTTTGTAAAAACAAATTGGGAGAACCCAAATGGCCACTCCCAGAACAGGGTGGACTCCTACCTTGGTTTTGGGAAAATAGGAATTAATTATACAAGGAAGGTAGCAAAAAGGAATGTCAAAAGTTACTCCCTTACAATAAAAGTAATCAATCAGTCAAAAAATATACTTTATTAAAGGTTCCAAGGTAAAACATCTCTTTACATGAGAAAAAATCCATATTCAATCATGGAAAAATAACATCAAAAAACTCTAAGAGTATATACAAATATAACAATGAGATAACACACATTTCTAAAAAATAGAAAAAACACCAATGTTAAAATAAATCAATTTGTAGTAAAACCTCAGGAATCTATCCTTTTAGATAGGGTTTCTGATCACTCAAGATCTCCAAATAGTTTTATCCAATCTGGTATAACTCCTAGATTACAGATTTCAGTCCCCTCAATGGTAGTGGGACTTTAATCAGGAGTGGTCATTAACAGTTTTAGAGTTTATACAAAACTGATGTAGAATCTTCTTTTACTGAAGGTTCACTCAATGTGCTTAGGGGGTAACTGTTGACAAAAACCAGAAGTACAGAATCAGCGCTTAAGCACGTATTCTTGGGACACAAAGGTGTCTGGGTAAGCTCACGGTTAACTAGATTGTAACGCTCACCTGACTCCCACGGAGGCGCTGGCCTGGTTCGCGCTGCTGTGACCTCTTCTAAGGTGATGCGCAGGGTTCGGAAGACGGACTGGACCGGGCCCCAAATCTGGCTTGTCTGGCTCGCAGAAGTATCCTTCTGTAGGCAAAAATAGGGGATTAACTGTCTGCGGGGTAATGCAATCGGCCTCCCACTTTTCCCTCTCACCCTCCTCGAAACCCTTCTGTGATTCCCCGTAGCGTCTCACCTTATGGTCTGGAAGGACGAGCTCTCCATCCTGCTTCTGATGCAGGGGCGTGTTGGTATCCAGTTACTTCACTGTATTTTCGGATTGGTGAGAACCAAACTTGCTTGGCTTCCAGGTAAGTTTTTTGATAAGAGGTTCCCCTTGTGTCCATGCATTAATGTACTAATGCTAGTGTCTTTTTCCCCATAGGCGCCGGGGTACGAAATGCCGGGGAACAGGCACCGACCCGAGATGAGAGGTGAAATCCTTGTAGAAATCAGTTAAGTCTTTAATGAGCGTTTCTTGGTAATGTCTTTTCATTCGCTCATTAACGCTGATGTCTCTTTTTCCCCTTAGGGGCTGGGGTCCGGGAATGCCAAGATGCAGCGCGGACCCGAAATGAAGAGGGAATGAATCAACAGGTAAGTCTTAACATGGAGATTTAGCTTTTCTTATTCCCTTCTCTCTCTCACCTTTTGTTCTTGTCTTTTTCTCCCTAGGCGCTGGGGCGTGACAGCGAATCCGGATGATCGCTGCTGAACATGGAGGCGCCCTGTAAAGGTGAGTGGAATGCGGCGCTGCAGCAATCGACGCGATTAGCTTTTAAATAAAAGTCTTCCTTTTCAGGATTGTCGGCGAGATGTCTCCGGGATGCGGATTTAGCAGGTAAGGGCTTTTCCTTCTTCTGTTCTCTTCTTCTCTTCCTTTGCAGGTGATCCAGGATGCTGGCAGGCGTGGCAGAAGTCAGGATGCAGGAGCAGACACAGTGAGCGTCCACCTGCTAGATGCAGAACAACGCGAAGCACGTGTGGCTGTTCGGGTGGGGTTTAAATAGCCTTGGAAGAAGTTCCAGGTATGTATCCTTCCTCCAATCAGGTTTGTATTCTTCCCCGACCACGCCCGGATGGTAAATTAGTCCCACAGGTAAAGTAGTTCCTTTCAGGCCTCAAGGAGGCCGGGATCCTGCAGCATGGTCTGCATCAGGTAAGTGCACCCAAGCACTCCCATAATGAGCCTGGCGCCAGGACTGATGTCTTTTATGAGCCTGGCGCCATAGGCGCCAGGACACTGTCCAAAGGGCCCCTATATGGGGTTGCTGGGTCCTTCCTTGGGGACTGGATGTCCGCTTTCGGGGACGCAGGGCTTGAACCGGCTCCCCGGGAGCGGGCATCATGACAGCACTCCCCCCCAAGGCCCCTCCCAAGGTTGTTCCCTCCGGGGGTTTTGGTTTGTCTGGGAAGAGTCGGTGGAATTTCCTGACTAATCGAGGTGCATGCACATGGTCGCTGGGTTCCCACGACCTCTCCTGGGGTCCGTACCCCTTCCAATCAATTAGGTAGAACAGTTTTGACCTAAACATTTTTGTAACGCTCACCTGATTCCCGTAGAGGCGCCGGTCTTGACTGGGCGTATACCGTATCTTCAAAGGTGATGTGTAACACACGGCTGGCTCTTTGGGCTGGACCTTTGTGCACTGTATGTCTGGCTCGAAGGGTAAGATGTCTTAGGTAAGTGAACGCCGTGCTCTCCATCTGCCTCGAGGCAGGGTGCTGTAACCAGTTTCTTCACTGGATAAGGGGAGCAGGCCTCTTGACTTCAGAGGACTGCTGTCCGTCGTTTACTGCACGAACGGTAAGTTTCGAGTAATTCTAATGTCTTTAAAGTCTTTAGTAATGATGTCTCTTGTTTTGCAGGGTTCCGGCGATGGCGGATGGCGGGCTGAAGTGAGTTGAAGATGGAGCCCGTGTGATGAATAGAAGCGCCTGGAAGCACGTAAGTAAGCGCTTGTTGCCTGCTTCACGATGCGCTCTAACTGTCTTTTTATTTTGCAGGTACAAGTTCGGGGCGGCTGCAGGGTGCCGGAATACCCACTGGGTTAGATGTGGAAAGGAGTAATGGCACGTGAGTATTAAAGTTCCCCAATGTCTTTAAACGCACCTTGTTTTGTCTTTCAGATGCGGGATGCAGCGCCGAAGGCCTCCGGAGCGTGCGAAGAGTTGGTAAGCTTTTGTCTTTTAGATGCCGGAATGCAGTGTGAAGACCTCCGGAGCGCACGAAGAGTAGGTAAGCCTTTGTCTTTCAGATGCCGGAATGCAGCGCGAGGCGTTGGTGACAGCCGATGGACCCGGTAAGTGAAGAGCTGTCACTGAAGACCGTAATGCTAACCTGTTCTTTCTTGTCTTTATAGGTGTTGCTGAAGACTGGATTCAGAATGGTAAGCCTTTTCCCTTAGGCCCAGGATCAGATGCAGAAGACACGATGAGCGTTCTGCTGCTGAGGATGCAGAATAACGCAAAGCAAGATTCATCCATCGGGTGTGGTTTAAATAGCCTCCTGTAGTGCTTAGGTGTCTCCTTCCACAGCCACGCCTAGGTAAGAAAAGAGTTCCTGCTTTCCAGAAGAGTTCCAGTGTTCTGAATCTAGGGAGTGGCTCCTGCCCCACCCAACAGGAAAAGTAGTTCCAAACAGAAGAGGATCAGAGACTCAACTGGCAGGCAAGTAAGTAGCATGGTCTGCTGCAGGTAAGTCCACCCAAGCATTATGAGCCCGGCGCTTCCAGCGCTGGGACTGGGCATATTTATGAGCCTGGTGCCACTGGCGCCAGGACTGGGTCCAAAAGGTCCCAATTGGGACTGGTTGGCACTCGGAACCTGGGTTATGGATCTGCTTCCAAGGGAGTTGGGAAAACCCTGACCTTTTGGAAGCAGAGATCATGACAGTACCCCCCCTCAAGGCCCCTCCCAAACCGGGCTTCTCCGGGGGTTTTGGCTTGTCAGGAAATGTTCAGTGAAATCTTTTGATTAGGCGAGGAGCGTGGACATATTCAGCAGGTTCCCAGGATCTCTCTTGGGGGCCGTAGCCTTTCCAGTCAATTAGGTAGAATAGTTTAGATTTGGAGATCTTGGAGTCCAGAATGCTTTTGACTTCAAACTCGAGTTCTCCATCAACTAGGATAGGTTTTGGAGATTTGGTTAGTCGGGTTTGAGGTTGCACGGGTTTTAATAGAGAGACGTGGAAGACCGGATGTATCTTCATGTGCGGGGGCAAGTCCAACTTGACCGCTACTGGGTTTACTATGGTAGTGATGGAATAGGGACCAAGGTATCTTGGGTTGAATGTGCGTGGCCCTTTTAGAGGTAGATATTTGGTGGATAACCAGACTTGATCCCCTACTTGATATTGAGGGGCTTCCTTCCGATGTTGATCTGCTCCTTTCTTGTATTGTTCTTTAGCCCTTTGAAGGTGAGAAACAGCTTCCTTAAAGGCTTGGGTGATTGTAGAATGCAGGTAGTCTACTGCTGGTGTTTCAAGATCTTGGAGGGGATCCAACTCCGAGGTTCGAGGGTGACTGCCGTACAAAAGAAAAAACGGGGTTTTCCCAGTTCCCGAATGGACAGAGTTATTGTAGGCATATTCGGCTATCCAAAGGATGTCTTTCCAAGTTTTTTCAGTTTGTTGCAGCATGCAGCGTAAATACTGTTCCAGAGTTTGATTGGTCCTCTCGGTTTGTCCGTCGGTCTGAGGGTGGTGACTGGTCAATAGTCTCACATCAATTTGAGGCGACCGACAGCAACTTCGCCAAAAATGAGAAATAAATTGACTACCTCGATCCGAAATTAGAACCGAAGGAAAACCGTGCAGTCGGACGATGTTTTCGAGAAATTCTCGGGCCAGAGTTGCTGCTGTTGGCAAGCCTTTGAGCGGAATGAAATGCGCCATTTTGGAGAATAAGTCCACGATTACTAGAATCGTATTGTATCCGGAGCATGGAGGTAGATCGGTGATGAAGTCCATAGAAAGCGTATGCCAAGGGCGAGGTGGGATGTCAATAGGGCGTAAGAGGCCTGCTGGTCTTTCCTTTTGACTCTTGTTTTGGGCGCATACTCCACAGGACATTATAAAGTCTCTGATATCTTTTTTCCAAGACGGCCACCAGAAGTAGCGCTTGATCTTTTCTGAGGTCTTGGCCATACCGGGATGTCCTTCCATTAAAGAATCGTGATAACAAGAGATTACTTTTTTCTGTAAATCTGTGCTGGGTAGGTATAATCGTTCTTGGAAATACAATAAGTTGTCCTTTACTGCAAAGTCCTTTCCCTGCAGATGCCAATTCTGTATGTCTGCTGGAGTTACAAGTTGCCTGGCTTTATCCTTAACTTCCTCTATGGATTCTGTGGCGATTACACCCAGAATTCTTTGTTCGGGAATGATTGGTACAGGTTTAGGGTTGATCAAGTGTTCTTCCACTCCCATCCGAGAAAGGGCATCAGCTTTACCGTTTTTTGTACCAGGTCGATAGGTAATTATGAAGTCAAACTCGGCAAAGAATAATGCCCAACGGAGTTGTCTAGAGGATTGGGCTTTTGCGGTTTTCAAATATTGCAGGTTTCGGTGATCCGTAATCACAGTAACGGTGTGTCGGGCCCCCAGCAGATAATGCCGCCAAGCCTTAAAGGCAGACTTGATAGCCAGAAGTTCCTTGTCAGTAATCGTGTAATTGATTTCAGGAGGCGAGAATTTGCGGGACCAAAATGCCACGGGATGCAACTGATTGGTTACCGGGTCCTTTTGTGATAGAACTGCCCCCATGGCAAGGCTTGAAGCATCAGTTTCCACGATGTTGGGGAGTTCGGGCGAGGGTGTTTTAAGATCGGTGCAGAGATAAATTTAGTCTTCAAATCCTGGAAAGCTTGTTCCGCCTCGGTAGACCATTCAAAACGTTTGTTTTTCTTTAACAAGGCAGTGATGGGCTGGACTATTCGAGAGAATTCGGGGATAAACCTGCGGTAAAAGTTAGCGAAGCCTAACATGCTTTGCGCACCTTTTACGGAGGATGGTGATGGCCATTTGAGAACTGCATCGACCTTCTTTGAATCCATACGCACTCCGCCAGGTGATAATATGAATCCCAAGAATTCAACTTCAGTCACGTTGAAAACACATTTTTCCAACTTAGCGAAAAGTTTGTGTTGACGCAATCTTTCGAGGACCATTTTCACGTGTTTCCGATGTTCAGATTCCGATGAAGAATAAACGAGGATGTCGTCAATGTAAACAACAACACACACATCTATGAGCTCTCTGAGGACATCGTTCATAAAATATTGAAAGGCGGCCGGGGCATTACAAAGTCCAAAGGACATGACCTGATATTCAAATAGCCCATACTTGGTGCGGAAGGCCGTCTTCCATTCATCGCCCTCTTTTACTCGTACCAAGTGGTAAGCTCCTCTAAGATCCAGCTTTGTATATATGCATGCTTTTCTGACTTGGTCCAGGAGTTCAGGGATCAAAGGTAACGGATATCTATTCTTAACGGTGATCTGGTTCAGGGAGCGATAATCTATACAAGTTCTAAGGTCTCCTTCCTTTTTTGGAACGAAGAACAAAGCTGAAGAAGCAGGGGACTTGGAAGGACGAATAAACCCATTTGCCAGGTATTGATCCAGGTATTGTCGAAGGTGAAGGTTCTCAGGCTCGGTGAGGGCATAAATTCTACTACAAGGAGGAGTAGATCCAGGTATCAGGTCGATCTGGCAGCCATAAGACCTATGAGGAGGTAGAGAGTTAGCCTGATCCTTCCGGAAAACATCTTGGTATTCTAGGTATTCGGGAGGTAACTGGGGAGTCTCTGAAGAAATTGCTGCCAGTGCAACACCAGGTGGAGGGTGACAAGTAGAGACACATTCTGGAAACTGGACCGTTCTTGCTCGCCAATCGATCAGAGGATTGTGTTTCTCTAACCAAGGTATTCCTAGAATAATCTGAAACTGAGGGGCCTTGATCACATCGAACACGATCTTCTCATGGTGTCCATCTTGACTTACTAGCGTCACTTCTTGAGTGGTATGCGTTACTGGCCCGGAGGCTATCTCCGTACCATCCACCGTAGTAATGACGTCCTTTACAGCCTTGGGACAAAGAGTTAGATTCATCCTCAAAACCATTTCATGATCCACATAATTGCCGATGGCACCGCTGTCGACGTAAGCTTCAATTGCATGTAATCGATCCGGATTATCAGGGCTAATGAGGACCATAGGTATCACGAAATGCGAGGTCACGGAACTGGTTTTCACGCTCGGCAAGAGGACCTCTATTCTTGTCGGGCAAGGTTGTTTCCCTGCTCAGAGTTTGTAACTTTGGTAACTGCAGCTCCTACTGCCTTCTTGGCAGGTTTCACCGGACAGTCTCGAAGAAAGTGCCCTGAGTTTCCGCAATAGAGGCATAATTGAAACTGTTTTCTCCTTTCCCGCTCCTTTTGTGTTAGAGGACCTTTCAGACCCCCTATTTGCATGGGTTCCCCGGAGTCTACTCCTTTGGA
Organism: Ambystoma mexicanum; assembly: GCF_040938575.1. Taxonomy (NCBI): domain Eukaryota; kingdom Metazoa; phylum Chordata; class Amphibia; order Caudata; family Ambystomatidae; genus Ambystoma; species Ambystoma mexicanum. Next base: position 161,595,016 of record NC_090936.1, on the reverse strand, counting down.
AGGAGTTGGCGGTTTGGAAAATACTCGAGCATCAAACTTGGAACGATCGGCCTTCCTGTTCTGCAGTCTGTGATCTATTTGAACGACTAAGTCTATATAGTCCGAACAATCTTGTGGGGGATTCACTACTTGGGCTAACACATCTTTGAGCTCTCCGCGTAGACCTCTATAAAACAGCGTAATCCTTTTGTCCTCAGGCCAGTGAGTTTCCACTATCAGTCTGTTGAAAGACGCAATATAAGCCAAAAGGTCTTGATTACCTTGTCGCAACGAAAGAAGCTCATTGTCCAAGGCCTTCCCCTGTGAATGTCTTGCGAACAGTTTTTCCATACTGAGCTGAAAAGCTTGAAAATCATGGAGGACCGGATCATCTTGATTTACTAGAGGGATCGACCAGTCTGCCGCATTGCCACTAAGGTACGAAAGCACGAAAGCTACTTTAGCTTGATCAGTTGGAAAGGCTGCTGGCCGGCATAAGAAATGCAACCGGCACTGATTGATAAATACTGCAAACCTCTTTGGGTCACCAGAAAATCGTTCGGGCGGAGCCAGAGGTAAATTCCCAGGTAGGTTGATCTGCACTGGATTCATAGAGGATGTAGAAGGAAGATTTCCCCCAGATGCGGGTAACGGGGTCTGTCCGGCTTGTGACTGTAGCAATTGTCTAGCGAGATCATCTGTTCGCTCCTTGGAAATAATCAGTTCCCTTCTTAGAGCGTTCGTTTCCTGACGGGCTGCATGCACTTCTGCCCTTAGTTCCCCAAGTAACTGGGCTAGCTGGTCGGTATCCGAGGTTTCCATAGCGCCTGGACGGGAGTTTTGTGGTAGGCTTTGCGTTCTGTAACGCTCACCTGATTCCCGTAGAGGCGTCGGTCTTGACTGGGCGTATACCGTATCTTCAAAGGTGATGTGTAACACACGGCTGGCTCTTTGGGCTGGACCTCTGTGCACTGTATGTCTGGCTCGAAGGGTAAGATGTCTTAGGTAAGTGAACGCCGTGCTCTCCATCTGCCTCGAGGCAGGGTGCTGTAACCAGTTTCTTCACTGGATAAGGGGAGCAGGCCTCTTGACTTCAGAGGACTGCTGTCCGTCGTTTACTGCACGAACGGTAAGTTTCGAGTAATTCTAATGTCTTTAAAGTCTTTAGTAATGATGTCTCTTGTTTTGCAGGGTTCCGGCGATGGCGGATGGCGGGCTGAAGTGAGTTGAAGATGGAGCCCGTGTGATGAATAGAAGCGCCTGGAAGCACGTAAGTAAGCGCTTGTTGCCTGCTTCACGATGCGCTCTAACTGTCTTTTTATTTTGCAGGTACAAGTTCGGGGCGGCTGCAGGGTGCCGGAATACCCACTGGGTTAGATGTGGAAAGGAGTAATGGCACGTGAGTATTGAAGTTCCCCAATGTCTTTAAACGCACCTTGTTTTGTCTTTCAGATGCGGGATGCAGCGCCGAAGGCCTCCGGAGCGTGAGAAGAGTTGGTAAGTTTTTGTCTTTCAAATGCCGGAATGCAGTGTGAAGACCTCCGGAGCGCACGAAGAGTAGGTAAGCCTTTGTCTTTCAGATGCCGGAATGCAGCGCAAGGCGTTGGTGACAGCCGATGGACCCGGTAAGTGAAGAGCTGTCACTGAAGACCGTAATGCTAACCTGTTCTTTCTTGTCTTTATAGGTGTTGCTGAAGACTGGATTCAGAATGGTAAGCCTTTTCCCTTAGGCCCAGGATCAGATGCAGAAGACACGATGAGCGTTCTGCTGCTGAGGATGCAGAATAACGCAAAGCAAGATTCATCCATCGGGTGTGGTTTAAATAGCCTCCTGTAGTGCTTAGGTGTCTCCTTCCACAGCCACGCCTAGGTAAGAAAAGAGTTCCTGCTTTCCAGAAGAGTTCCAGTGTTCTGAATCTAGGGAGTGGCTCCTGCCCCACCCAACAGGAAAAGTAGTTCCAAACAGAAGAGGATCAGAGACTCAACTGGCAGGCAAGTAAGCAGCATGGTCTGCTGCAGGTAAGTCCACCCAAGCATTATGAGCCCGGCGCTTCCAGCGCTGGGACTGGGCATATTTATGAGCCTGGTGCCACTGGCACCAGGACTGGGTCCAAAAGGTCCCAATTGGGACTGGTTGGCACTCGGAACCTGGGTTATGGATCTGCTTCCAAGGGAGTTGGGAAAACCCTGACCTTTTGGAAGCAGAGATCATGACAATTTTTGAGTCTAAAATGTTCTTCACTTCGAATTCGGGCTCCCCACCTATTAGAATAGGTTCTGGAGGTTTGAGTAGTCGGGTTCCGGGTACCACTGGTTTCAGAAGTGACACATGAAAAACAGGGTGAATTTGCATACTAGCTGGTAAATCAATCTTAACAGCCACTGGGTTAATTATTGCCGTAATAGAATAAGGTCCCAGATATTTTGGGTTAAAAGTTCGAGGCCCTTTGAGTGGTAAATGTCTGGTAGCTAACCACACTTGATCCCCAATCTGATACGGAGGTGCTTCACTCCGATGTAGATCAGCATTCTCCTTGTATTTTCTCTTGGCTTGTTGTAAATGCGTAGTTGCCTCTTTGAAGGCTTGGATAATTGTAGAATGCAGATGTTCTACTGCAGGCATTCTGAGGTTCTGAGGTGAGTCAAGGTTTGAGGTTCGAGGGTGATGCCCAAACAAAGTATAAAAAGGACTGTGGCCAGTTCCAGAGTGCACCGAATTATTATATGCGTATTCGGCTATCCAAAGAATGTCTTTCCAGTTGCTTTCAGATTGCTGTAACATACACCGTAAGTACTGTTCAAGGGTCTGATTTGTCCTCTCGGTCTGACCATCGGTCTGAGGGTGGTGACTGGTCGATAATCTTACGTCGATCTGCGCCATTTGACAACATTTGCGCCAGAAGTGGGAAATTAATTGGCTTCCCCGGTCAGAGATTAGTATAGATGGGAATCCATGTAGCCGAACAATATTTTCGAGGAATTCTTTGGCTAGGACAGAAGCTGAAGGTAAACCTTTCAAAGGAATAAAGTGGGCCATTTTGGAAAACAAATCCACAATTACCAGAATAGTATTGTACCCCGAACAAGGAGGCAGGTCCGTAATAAAATCCATTGATAGGGTGTGCCAGGGTGCTGGCGGTATGTCTAGAGGTTGAAGGAGACCGGCTGGTCTTTTCTTTTGACTTTTATTTCTGGCGCAAACACCACAGGACATCACAAAAGATTTAACATCTTTTCGCCAAGAGGGCCACCAAAATTGTCGTTTCACCTTTTCCTGTCTTGGCAATACCGGGGGTGTCCCTCTATTAATGTATCATGATAGCCGGAAATAACTAGTTTGTGTAATTCCTTATGTGGCAGGAATAAGCGTCCTTGGAAATAAGGTAAACCATTATCTATGGTAAAGTCTGATCCCTTTTATATCCAATCCTGTAAGGTTGTAGGGTCCAGGAGTTGTTTCACACTGGCTTGAATGTCTTCAAGCGTCTGTAACAAAGTCATGCCTAGAATCCTCTGTTCGGGAATTATTGGTACTGGTTCTGAGTTTGTATCAGATTCTCCCATTCCAATTCGGGATAAGGCGTCTGCTTTGCCATTCTTGCAGCCAGGTCGATAGGTAATCACGAAATCAAATTTAGCGAAAAACAAAGCCCATCGGAGCTGCCGTGATGACTGAGCCTTGGCGGTTTTCAAATACTGTAAATTCCGGTGATCACTGTGATGGTATTTCGAGTGCCAAGCAGATAATGCCGCCAGGCTTTAAAAGCGGACTTAATGGCTAACAGTTCTTTGTCAGTGATTGCATAATTAACCTTGGGTGCCGAGAATTTTCGGGACCAAAATGCTACGGGATGCAGTTGGTTGGTTTCGGGATCTCTTTGGGACAGGATAGCTCCCATGGCTAGGCTGGATGCGTCAGTCTCGACGACATAAGGGAGATCTGGACGCAGGTGTTTCAATATAGGTGCGGAGGTAAACTTAGCTTTTAAATCCTGAAAGGCATGCTCGGCTTCTTCAGACCATTCAAAACGTTTATTTTTCCTCAAGAGTGCAGTAATGGGTTGTACCACGCGTGAAAATTCCGGGATACACCTGCGATAGAAATTGGCAAAGCCGAGCATACTTTGAACCCCTTTTACAGAGCTAGGTGATGGCCATTTGAGGATGGCATCCACTTTTCTTGAGTCCATTCGGACTCCTTTGGGTGTCAGGATGAAACTTAGAAACTCGACTTCTGTGGTATGGAAAACACATTTCTCCAATTTAGCAAATAGTTTGTGTTGGCGCAGTTTTTCAAGTACTGCCCTGACATGTTTTCTGTGATCAGATTCCGAAGAGGAGTACACCAGAATGTCATCGATATATACGACAACACAAACATCGATGAGTTCCCGAAGGACATCATTCATGAAGTATTGGAAGGCAGCCGGCGCGTTACACAATCCGAAAGGCATCACCTGGTACTCGAATAATCCGTATTTAGTACGGAAGGCAGTTTTCCATTTGTCGCCTTCTTTAACTCGTACCAGATGATAAGCCCCCCGGAGATCTAACTTGGTGTATATGCAAGCGTCCTTATCCTGGTCAAGGAGTTCAGGGATCAGAGGCAGAGGATAACGGTTTTTAACTGTTATCTGGTTCAATGCGCGGTAATCGATACAAGTTCTAAGGTCGCCTTCTTTTTTGGGCACGAAGAACAAAGCCATGGATGCCGGGGACTTTGACGTGCGAATAAAACCATTAGCTAGGTATTGATCCAAATATTGTCTCAAATGCAGGTTCTCAGGTTCGGTAAGGGCATAAATCCTGCTACAAGGGGGTTGTGCACCGGGCACCAGATCGATTTGGCAATCGTACGATCTGTGAGGAGGTAACGTGTTGGCCTGTTCCTTTTGGAAGACGTCCTGAAAGTCTTGGTATTCCGGAGGTAGTTGCATGGAGGCAGAGGCTACAGATGCTAGATTAATCTTCAGGTTTTCTGGGTAGCAGGTTTGTGTACAAACTGGGAAGGTTATTCTCTTAGCTCGCCAATCAATTCGAGGATTATGTGTCTCTAACCAAGGGATTCCAAGGATAACCTGAAACTGTGGAGCCTTGATAACATCAAACACAACACCCTCCCGATGGCCGTCGGGACCAATAAGAGACACCTCAGTAGTGGAATGTGTTACCGGTGCAGAGGCAATTTCAGTTCCATCGACTGTGGTGATGACATCTTTGCTGGTTTTAGGACGGAGAGGGAGGTTAATCCTAGAGATCAATTCACGATCCACATAGTTTCCAATATTCCCACTATCGATGTATGCCTTTATTGCATGCAACCGCTTAGGCTGTTCTGGATCTACGGGAACCATTGGCACAATGAAATGCGTGGTCTGAGAGTTAGTTTTCAAGCTCGGCAAGCGGACCCCTACGCTTGTCGGGCGGAGTCGTTTCCCGAAACAGAGTCTTCATGGTTTTTATCAGCGGCTCCTACCGCCTTTCGGGGCGGTTTTGCCAGGCAATCTCGTAGAAAGTGTCCAGAATTCCCACAATAAAGACATAATTTTAACTGCCGCCTCCTTTCTCGTTCCTTTTGAGTTAAGGGTCCTTTAACCCCTCCAATTTGCATAGGCTCAGAGACATCAACTCCCTTGGGATTAGCATGGGTCTTGACCAACACCCGGGTCTCAAACCTGGACCGATCTGCTTTTCTGTTTTGAAGTCTGTGATCCAATTGGACCACTAAGCCTATTTACTCTGTGCATTCTTGTGGCGGATTTACAACTTGGGCCAAGACATCTTTAAGTTCTCCGCGTAGGCCTCGATAAAACAATGTGACTCTTTTATCCTCTGGCCATCCCGTTTCCACAATTAGTCTAATAAAGGTTGCAATATAGGATAGGAGGTCCTGATTGCCCTGTCGCAGGGATAGAAGTTCGTCATCCAGAGCCTGCCCCTGAGAGTGTCGAGCAAATAACCTTTCCATGCTTGCTTGAAACCCTTGAAAATCACGGAGAATCGGGTCATCTTGAGTAACCAGTGGAACTGACCAATCGGCAGCGCAGCCGCTGAGATATGACAATACAAAGGCTACCTTAGTCTGATCATTAGGGAAGTCCCCAGTTCTGCATAGGAAGTGCAAACGACACTGATTCATGAATACGGCGAATCGTTTGGGGTCCCCAGCAAAGCGTTCGGGTGGGGCCAGCGGCATGTTTCCAGGTAGATTAATCTGCACAGCGTTACTGGAAACCACAGGAACGTGGTTCCCTCCGGAACCGGGTAGAGGAGTTTGCCCAGCTTGACCTTGCAAAAGCTGTCTGGCCAGGTCATCAGTTCTTTCCTTTGATATTATTAATTCCCTCCTGAGGGCATTAGTCTCTTGACAAGCGGCATGTACTTCGGCCCGTAATTCCCCCAGTAATTGGGCCAACTGATCAGTCTCAGAACTTTCCATAGCACCTGGGTGGGAGTTTGTAGGAAGGCTTCGCGTTCTGTAATGCTCACCTGACTCCCACGGAGGCGCTGGCCTGGTTCGCGCTGCTGTGACCTCTTCTAAGGTGATGCGCAGGGTTCGGAAGACGGACTGGACTGGGCCCCCAAATCTGGCTTGTCTGGCTCGCAGAAGTATCCTTCTGTAGGCGAAAATAGGGGATTAACTGTCTGCGGGGTAATGCAATCGGCCTCCCACTTTCCCCTCTCACCCTCCTCGAAACCCTTCTGTGATTCCCCGTAGCGTCTCACCTTAGAGTCTGGAAGGACGAGCTCTCCATCCTGCTTCTGATGCAGGGGCGCGTTGGTATCCAGTTACTTCACTGGATTTTCGGATTGGTGAGAACCAAACTTGCTTGGCTTCCAGGTAAGTTTTTTGATAAGAGGTTCCCCTTGTGTCCATGCATTAATGTACTAATGCTAGTGTCTTTTTCCCCATAGGGGCCGGGTTACGGAATGCCGGGGAACAGGCACCGACCCGAGATGAGAGGTGAAATCCTTGTAGAAATCAGGTAAGTCTTTAATGAGCATTTTTTGGTAATGTCTTTTCATTCGCTCATTAACGCTGATGTCTCTTTTTCCCCTTAGGGGCTGGGGTCCGGGAATGCCAAGATGCAGCGCGGACCCGAAATGAAGAGGGAATGAATCAACAGGTAAGTCTTAACATGGAGATTTAGCTTTTCTTATTCCCTTCTCTCTCTCACCTTTTGTTCTTGTCTTTTTCTCCCTAGGTGCTGGGGCGTGACAGCGAATCCGGATGATCGCTGCTGAACATGGAGGCGCCCTGTAAAGGTGAGTGGAATGCGGCGCTGCAGCAATCGACGCAATGAGCTTTTAAATAAAAGTCTTGCTTTTCAGGATTGTCGGCGAGATGTCTCCGGGATGCGGATTTAGCAGGTAAGGGCTTTTCCTTCTTCTGTTCTCTTCTTCTCTTCCTTTGCAGGTGATCCAGGATGCTGGCAGGCGTGGCAGAAGTCAGGATGCAGGAGCAGACACGGTGAGCGTCCAGCTGCTAGATGCAGAACAACGCGAAGCACGTGTGGCTGTTCGGGTGGGGTTTAAATAGCCTTGGAAGAAGTTCCAGGTATGTATCCTTCCTCCAATCAGGTATGTATCCTTCCCCGACCACGCCCGGATGGTAAATTAGTCCCACAGGTAAAGTAGTTCCTTTCAGGCCTCAAGGAGGCCGGGATCCTGCAGCATGGTCTGCATCAGGTAAGTGCACCCAAGCACTCCCATAATGAGCCTGGCGCCTATGGCGCCAGGACTGATGTCTTTTATGAGCCTGGCGCCATAGGCGCCAGGACACTGTCCAAAGGGCCCCTATATGGGGTTGCTGGATCCTTCCTTGGGGACTGGATGTCCGCTTTCGGGGACGCAGGGCTTGAACCGGCTCCCCGGGAGCGGGCATCATGACATAGATTACCTGAACTCCCTTGTGTTAGTAGGATAAAATGTTTAATCTGCAGCTGATAGGGTGTTCGTCCGACTGGGTATTACTCATCCACTTTGTGGATTGTGGTCCGGACACAGTCTAGAGACAATAGCCACAAGAAACAAAACAGGGAGGGCTGTTTAGCAAAATGTGACCCGTGCACATTGATCTTGTAACATGTCTACCTAGTACTCCCGCCTTCTATATTATATGTTAGGGTGCTTCATCTGTGCACCCAGATTAGAAGGTATAGGTACTGGTCATGATTAGCATAACACTTGTCACTAGATATTACGTATTAGCTCAATTGTTACTACATCTGCCCCCATTCAGTGTTCTGATACAACGGTAAACAAATTACAGCCCTCCTAGAAACTATTCTCTGTTTACAGGGCATAACTCGCATCTGCAAAGGACCAGGCATCTACAGACCCACACTTACCTTAGTCAGTGTCGCAATCGCGTAATGCATGGTCAGGATCTTCTCTCCTCGACGTTAGTGTAATCCGCTGGCTGTCTGCGTGTGACTGTTTCCTGTTCTCGCACTACATGAGGAAAAACACCGGAAGGTGCCGAAAAAACGCTGCAGTGTTCCAACATCTTGTTAGCTCCTTAATGGACTATCGGTGCAATGCAATGCAGTTCTTAGTCCTCTTTTAGTGTTTATAGTTCTCGGGATGTGAACATCCATTAGTTCTAGGATAAAAGCCTCTCAACAGGGTGTAAAGTGTATATTATCCCTGGTCAGGCACCCAAAGGACAATAACACACTATGTGCACCTGAGCCTGCCCTAAACAAACAAATCTATTTCTTGGATCAGATTCGATATTTAGAGAGAAAATAAATGCAACTCCGGTAACATCAAATGCCGAGCTATCAGGGTCTTAAAGATATCCATGTACAACATTAAATGGCATCAGTAAACAAAGAGAGAAACTTTCTCGTGGTAGATTGAGCAGATTGAAGGCACGGCCATTGGGGCATCAATGGCCCCGAGTTTGGCGAACCTTTTTCTTGAATTCTTTGAGAAAAAGTTCATCTATACGTCCAATCGATTTGAACAACATGTCCATTTTTGGGCTAGGTACATCGATGATGTCCTCATGATTTGGACAGGGACAGCAGAGAGAGCCCAGGAGTTTCTCCTAAGGCTCAATAATTGGAATCACCATTAACAATTTACCATGAAACATTCTCCATAGATTTTCTAGACTTGACCATTTTCCATGAAGAAGGTTGGCTAATGGTTAAACCATTCCACAAACCAACTGAGAAAAACTCTTTACTACATTATGAAAGCCATCATGTTAAACACTTGAGAGACAATTTGCCATACAGCCAATTTCTACGCCTCAAGAGGAACAGTAGTCATCGAACAGCGTTCGAGGAAGAAGCAAAGAATTTAGCTTCGAAATTAAAACAAAGAGGCTATCCTAAAAAATTGATTAAGAGATCTGTGAAGAGAGCGTCTAATAATAATCGGGATGCCCTCCTAGAAGACAAGACAAAACAACCCCTCGGGGACCATCTGATTTGTGTGAACACGTTTTCCAATCTGAGTTTAAAGATTAGCCAAATTGTCAGAAAACATTGGAGGGTGTTTACAGATACGAATTGAGAAGTACCCTTACCCATGTTTGCATATAAAAAAATACACTACCATTGGTAATCGGGTAAGTAGTAGCAAACTCAAAGAAAAATCACCCATAAAGACCAGCCTGACACAATCATGGGGGCTTATGCCCATTACTGGGTATTTCCCATGTGGGAATTGACTATATGCAAACTCACGTGGAAAACCAAAGAAGTCAATATTGGTTTACCTAAGTTATGGCAACAGAAACAACTGACCAACTGTAACTTAGAGTATGTGATCTACATGATTACGTGCCCGTGTAACAAGCACTACATAGGTAAGACTAATAGGAAAGTCAAGGTAAGGATCCTAGAGCACAACAGCTGTTTTAAGAATAAAGTCCTTACAGCCCCTCTAGTGAAACATTTCACTGAGGCACAACATGGTTTTGAAGATTTCCAGTGGACAGTGTTACTAATGATACGGGGTTGTAAACACAACATCAAAAGCAAGGTCCTGTTAAAAAAAGAACAAAGGCTCATTTTTTTTTACTCAAAGTGACAGTAACGGCCTTAATGAATCCATTGAGTGGCTCAATATTTGAACACCAATGGTTTTGAACCTACAACAAGAAAGTTTTTCTCTTTGTTTACTGATGCCATTTAATGTTGTACATGGATATCTTTGAGACCCTGATAGCTTGGCATTTGATGTTACCAGAGTTGCATTTTTTTTCTCTCTAAATATCGAATCTGATCCAAGAAATAGATTTGTTTGTTTAGGGCAGGCTCAGGTGCACAAGTGTGTTATTGCCCTTTGGGTCCCTGACCAGGGATAATATACACTTTACACCGTGTTGAGAGGCTTTTCTCCAAGAACTAATGGATGTTCACATCCCGAGAACTATAAACACTAAAAGAGGACTAAGACCTGCATTGCATTGCACCGATAGTCCATTATGGAGCTAACAAGATGGCGGAACACCGAAGCGTTTTTTCGGCACCTTCCAGTGTTTTTCCTTATGTAGTGCGAGAACAGGAAACAGTTGCACGCTGTCATGCCCTGGGGGAGATGGCGTGTTTGGAACTGCTGGAAAGAGGTCCGCCATTAACTGTTCCATTACGTCTCCCCCTATGGCGCTTACAGGTCTAGTTCTTTTTTTTTTTGCCTCGCGTCCATCACCGGTAGTATATCAGCATCTACTTCCGGCATACGGACGCGTTGCAACGTTTCTAGGTTTTCCTCCTGTGTTGCCATCGCTTTACAGTGTTCTTCTTGCGGTTTCGCCCGCTTTTTCCTGTACTCCTCTTCTTCTGTGTTTTCTGATCCTCTCCGGCTCCTTCCCGTTTCGCTCCTGTTCCGCCTTCTCGCTCTCCCGTGCCTCCCGCTACCCTTTCTCTCCCTGTCTTGTCTGTCCTTGCTCTTGCTTCCCCGTTTCTGCTTTCCTTAGTAGCTCTGTCCTCATTTATTCTTTTCGTGTAACGGATCCCTTTCCTGCCTACGGACTGCCTTTGCCTTTCGATTTTGGACCTTATTTTCCTGCCCGTATACTAGAACCCCTTGCCTTCCTACGGACTCCCTTTGCCTAACGTTATTGTGCCTCTCAGCCTGCCCGTGTACCGGATCCTGCCTGCCTGCCTGCCTACTACTTCTCTAGTGCCTACTCCGTGGGTATTGATTTATTTTCATTGACTCCCGGAATCCTCATCATCTTTAATGCCAGTGACTGCCCGTCTTCAGACCTCGAAAGCCTCGTTGGGGTTTTTTGTGCCACTGGCTTTTTCCCCAATTTTGGCGGCCACGAAGGATCGTCCACAGCCCACCTATATGGTTGCGCTGTGGCGTCCTTCCGTGGATGCCCTTATCTACATTAAAAAAAAGGAGAAACCCGGGAGTAAAGGGAGGAAGAAGCCGGATCCTAAGTGGAAGAATAAAGGTGAGGAGGAAGGGGAGGGAGGAGAGACGGAGTCCTCTTTTGAGGAAGAGGATATTTCAGACCCTTGTGACAGTTTGCAACGCCACAAATCCAACATGGCAACGCCACAGCAAATACAAGAACTAGTGGCAGCAGTCCAGAACCTAAACCTGGAAGTTCAGAACCTTAGGAGTGCCAACGCTACTCTACAGCAACGGATGACCGAGAGAGAACGACCTTCAACGGATTTGCCCCCGCTTCCTTTGGTTTCGGGCAAATTCGATGGCTCGCCCAAAAGGGTAAAAGAATTTCTGGATGCTTGTAACCTACATTTTTCATTTCGTGCTGAGACTTTTTCTTCTGATCATGCCAAAGTGGGGTTCATGATCACCCACATGACGGGCAATGCCCTGGCATGGGCCAACCCACTAGTGAACCAAACCGACCCAGTACTCCAGGATTACAGTGCCTTTAAGACTCTTATTCAACAGACTTTCTGGCGAACCGAAGGCACTTTTCTGGCTTCTGAAGACCTTTTGGACATCAGACAAGGTAACTCAGACCTATTGTCTTACATTACATCCTTTAAACAAGTAGCGGCTGAGGCAGGATGGCAGGAGCAAGCTCAATATGCCATCTTTCGGAGAGGTCTAAGAGAAGATCTAAAAGATGAGCTGGCCCGTATAGCCCGATCTCCTACCTTTGCAGAACTTGTTACCGCCACCCTCCGCATCGACTTCCGTTTGACGGAATGTGGCGCTGAAAGAAAGAAAACCAAGAACTATGGGTCTCCTCCCCTTGAAACCCTTCCTCCTGTTTCTTCATCTACCTCAGGACAACCCAGAAAAGAGCCTATGCAAATAGGTACCACTCGTGCCCCTCTTACACCTGAGGAGCGTAAGAGGCGTAGAGACAGGAGCCTATGTATGTACTGTGGAGCCTCTACCCATTTGCTAAGAGATTGTCCAGATGTCCCTCCCAGACGCTCGGGAAACGATCGCCCTCGGTAAGTGTTAGGACTACCTGCCAAGGGGCTCTTGCAAGTCCTTATGCTACCCTCTCAGTAACATCCTCTGAGAGGACAGAAGACTCTCGGCTCATGGTCATCTTAGTGACTCTACAACTTGGAGGTTCCGAGATACAGTCCCAAGCCCTGCTCGATTGCAGAGCAGCCGGAAATTTCATTGATACCCAGTGGGCAGAACAGAAGGGTTTAACCCGTATCACCAAAAAAGAAGACCAGAAGGTAGAGGGTGTGGACGGTGAACCCTTAAGTTCCGGCCTGATTACCCATACCACAGAGGAACTCACCATGTCGATACAACAACACTCTGAAAGAATCATTTTCGACATCATTCGTGCTGCACACTTTCCCCTCCTTGGTATAGGCTGGTTGATGAAGCACAATCCCACAATTAATTGGACCAAGAACCTCCTAAGCTTCCATTCATCTTTCAGTAAGGCTGAATGTCTACCAGAACCGAAGTTTGAGACTGTAAAGACAGTGAGCAGTTCTGAGTCCAGAGCCGTTCATTGCTTACCTAACCATCTAAGGAACTACACAGAGATGGTCAAAGAGAAGATTGCTTTAGAGTTACCACCTCACAGGCCAGAAGACTACAGTATCGAACTCACACCTGGAGCCCTGGTACCCTTTTGTTGTATGTTTCCTCTGTCATTGGAAGAGAAGCGATATCTCAGAGAGTACTTGGATAACCATCTTGCCAACAAATTGATTCGACCCTCGAAATCTCCAGCTGGAGCCTCGCTATTCTTAATCCCCAAAAAAGGGTCCCCGGAATTACGACCCTGTTTAGATTACAGGGGCTTGAACAAAGTGACCATCAAAGATCGATACCCCATGCCACTCATAACAGAAATATTACAAGCCGTCCAGGGTTCTACTATATTTACAAAACTAGACTTGCAGAATGCTTACCATCTTCTCCGAGTCCAGACTGGTGATGAGTGTAAGACAGCTTTTCGTACTCCTTTTGGGCTTTACGAATATCAAGTGATGCATTTTGGGTTAGTCAACACCCCCTCTATTTTCCAACGTTTTATGGATCGCCTCTTCTCTGACTTGCTGTGCCACACTACTATTGTCTACCTTGATGACATCTTGGTATTTTCCTGCACTCAAGAAGAACATGAAAGGCACGTTAAGGAAGTTTTCCAGAGGTTACAAGATAACCATCTATCCGTAAAACTTAACAAATGTGTCTTTTCCTCCCCATCCATTACGTACTTGGGATTTATACTTTCCAATAAAGGCATCTCAATGGCTCCTCAGAAAGTCGGCTCTATCCTGGATTGGCCCTCACAGAAGACAGTTAAAGAGGTCCAAAAATGTCTTGCACTTGCGAACTTCTATCGGAAGTTCATCCCTAATTTCTCTCAGAAAGTCTTATCCATCACTACACTCCTCAAAAAATCCTCTGCTCCGTTCTGTTGGTCCCAGAACGCCGAAGAAAGTTTTTGCCATCTCAAACAATCCTTTTGTTCAGCACCCATTCTAAGACAGCCAGACCAAAGTCTCCCTTTCATCCTGGAAACAGACGCATCTTCTGCGGCCCTAGGGGCAGTCTTGTTGCAGATGCATCATGACAAGGAGCATCTTATATCCTATTTTTCCAAGACCCTCAACGCCAGTCAAAAGAACTATTCGGTCATTGAACGGGAACTGTTGGCTATGAAGTTGGCCTGTCTGGAATGGCGTCATCTCCTTCAGGGAGGAGAACACCCTTTCACTATCCGGACCAATCTTAAAAATCTACAGGTCTTGAGACAGTTCGAGTGTTATAACACCCGCCAGGCGAGATGGGCCAATTTCTTTGCTCAGTTCGATTTTAACATAACCTATATACCCGGTGACCATAACTTGGTGGCTGATGCCCTCTCCCAACGCAGTGATTACACATCTGACACAGAACTCACAAATGAACTGATGTTCCCCCAGATCAAGAGGATCGAGTACTCTCCACCTTCCTACGGCAGGTTAGAGAAGCGTCCAGAGGACACTTTGAGGTAGAAAAACATCACAAGGATACCAGATACGACATCAAAGATGGACTCTACCTCATAGAGGGAAAACTGTATTTACCTACACAATCTCTAAAGAAGACTGCATTATCTTGGTGTCATGATTCCAGGGTTACAGGACATAGAGGCAGTAAGGGTACATTGGACTATCTCCAAAGACACTTTTATTGGCCAGGCATGAAAGAGGATACTAACCAATGCGTACAGTCATGTACCATTTGTCTCCGCAACAAAGTACCCACTCAAAGACCTTTGGGGTTATTAGAACCTAGTGCTGTACCTATGGGTCCCTGGAGTACGATCTCTACTGATTTCATTGTTGAATTACCTAGATCCCAAGGATGTGCTTGCATAATGGTCGTTGTAGATTCTTTTTCGAAATTGGCTCACTTTTCCCCCTTGCCAGGGGTTCCCTCCGCAATCGAGATGGCAGAAGTCTTCTACCAAAATTATCTCAGACCGTGGTTGCCAATACACATCACGATTTTGGAAGGCTTTCTGCGAAAGGTTGGGGATTGAGAGGGCGTTGACGTCGGGCTTTCACCCCCAATCCAATGGGCGGACCGAACGACTTAATGGCACACTTGAGCAGTATCTTCGGTGCTTCGTGAATATACAACAGGATAACTGGGTTACACTCTTACCCACGGCCGGATTTTCATATAACAACTCCATCCACTCAGCCCTAGGGATGTGTCCGTTCTACTGCACTTTTGGGTACCACCCACGTTCTGTTCTACCCCTTTCTGGCATATCATCTAGTATTCCCTCCATTGACTCTTCCTTAATGCCCATTCATGAGGCCCACGATAAAGCGAAAACGAGTCTCCAGGAGGCTCGGGATCGCAATAAGATCCAGGCCAACAAACACCGCAGGCCTGTCCCGGTTTGGGAAGTAGGATCTCGAGTAATGCTTTCCACTAAATATCTACCCCGATGGGTACGTCCCTCTAAGCTGTCCCCTAAATACATAGGGCCATACAAGATCACTCATAAGATAAACCCTGTGGCTTTCGACTTCAGCTTCCAGTGGGTCTACGACGTGTCCATCCAGTGTTTCATACTTCCCAGCTAAAACCCTTCCAGGTTGATGAATGATCATGTATCCCAAAGAAGGTCTCCTTACCCTCAGACTCTACACTACTATGAAGAATACAAAGTTGCTCAGATATTTGACTCTAGATATCGTCGGGGAAGGTTGGAATACCTCATACACTGGAAAGGTTATCCCTGGTCAGAGAACGCCTGGGAACCAAAATCCCATATTAGTGCCCCTCTTTTGTTGCGCAAGTTCCATCGATGTCATCCGGGCAAGTCTGGGGGGGTATGTCTCAGGAGGGGGCATACTGTCATGCCCTGGGGGAGATGGCGTGTTTGGAACTGCTGGAAAGAGGTCCGCCATTAACTGTTCCATTACGTCTCCCCCTATGGCGCTTGCAGGTCTAGTTCTTTTTTTTTTGCCTCGTGTCCGTCACCGGTAGTATATCAGCATCTACTTCCGGCATACGGACGCATTGCAACATTTCTATGTTTTCCTCCTGTGTTGCCATCGCTTTACAGTGTTCTTCTTGCAGTTTCGGCCGCTTTTTTCCTGTACTCCTCTTCTTCTGAGTTTTCTGATCCTCTCCGGCTCCTTCCCGTTTCGCTCCTGTTCCGCCTTCTCGCTCTCCCATTCCTCCCGCTACCCTTTGTCTCCCTGTCTTGTCTGTCCTTGCTCTTGCTTCCCCGTTTCTGCTTTCCTTAGTAGCTCTGACCTCATTTATTCTTTTCGTGTAACAGATCCCTTGCCTGCCTACGGACTGCCTTTGCCTTTTCTATTTTGGGCCTTATTTTCCTGCCCGTGTACCAGAACCCCTTGCCTGCCTACGGACTGCCTTTGCCTAACGTTATTGTGCCTCTCAGCCTGCCCGTGTACCGGATCCTGCCTGCCTGCCTACTACTTCTCTAGTGCCTACTCCGTGGGTATTGATTTATTTTCGTTGACTCCCGGAATCCTCATCATCTTTAATACCGGTGATTGCCCGTCTTCAGACCTCGAAAGCCTCGTTGGGGTTTTTTGTGCCACTGGCTTTTTCCCCAATTTTGGCGGCCACGGAAGACGTCCACAGCCCACCTATACGGTTGCGCTGTGGCGTCCTTCCGTGGACGCCCTTATCTACATAAAAAAAAAGAGAAACCCGGGAGTAAAGGGAGGAAGAAGCCAGATCCTAAGTGGAAGAATAAAGGTGAGGAGGAAGGGGAGGGAGGAGAGACAGAGTCCTCTTTTGAGGAAGAGGATATTTCAGACCCTTGTGACACACGCAAACAGCCGGGGGATTACACTAACGCGATCGCGACACTGACTAAGGTAAGTGTGGGTCTGTAGATGCCCGGTTCTTTGCAGATGCGAGTTATGCCCTGTAAACAGAGAATACTTTCTGGAGGGTTGTGATTTGTTTACCGTTGTATCAGAACACTGAATGGGGGCAGATGTAGTAACAATTGAACTAACAAGTAATATCTAGTGACAAGCGTTATGCTAATCAGGACCAGTACCTATACCTTCTAATCTGGATGCACAGTTGAAGCACCCTACAATATAATATAGAAGGCGGGAGTACTAGGCAGACATGTTACAAGATCAATGTGCACGGGTCGCATTTTACTAAACAGCCCTCCCTGTTGTGCGTCTTGTGTCTATTGTCTCTAGACGGTGTCCAGACCACAATCCACAACGTGGATGAGTAATACCCAGTCGGACGAACACCCTATCATCTGCAGATTAACCAGTTTATCCTACTAACTCTCTGGAGACCTACTAAGGAGCTCCAACCTTTTTCTGTAGAGGTAAGAAGCCTTTCTCCAGGGCTCTAATGATCCATATATTCATGAGTAATACCCGGCATCTAAATAACGTGGATGCGTTTTTCAGCAGAACAGCCTTTTAAATTTATAATGTTTTAACATCTCTATCTGACGATGGAGTGTGCACCATGTGAGGCATGGGTGCACCGATGTCCGTAGATTGATGGCCATTCTTACGGTTCCCTCTTGTTATGAATTTGTTTGTAGGAGCCCGTGGAAGAAATGTAACCTTCCCGTGTAAAATTGTTGTGAGGGATCGATTACACAAGGGAGTTTGGGTAATCTAGTTAACCGTGAGCTTACCCAGACACCTTTATTGTGTCCCAAGAATACATGCTTAAGTGCTGATTCTGTACTTCTGGTTTTTGTCAACAGTTACCCCCTAAGGACATTGAGTGAACCTTCAGTAAAAGAAGATTCTACATCAGTTTTGTATAAACTCTGAAACTATTAATGACCAGTCCTGATTAAAGTCCCACTACCATTGAGAGGACTGAAATCTGTAATCCAGGAGTTATACCAGATTGGATAAAACTATTTGGAGATCTTGAGTGATCAGAAACCCTATCTAAAAGGATAGATTCCTGAGGTTTTACTACGAATTGATGTATTTTAACATTGGTGTTTTTTTTATTTTTTAGAAATGTGTGTTATGTCATTGTTATATTTGTATATACTCTTAGAGTTTTTTGATGTTATTTTTCCATGATTGAATATGGATTTTTTCTCATGTAATGAGATTGTTTTTACCCTGGAACCTAATAAAGTATATTTTTTGACTGATTGATTACTTCTATTGCAAGGGAGTAACTGTTGACATTCCTTTTTCCTACCTTCTTTGTATAATTAAGTCAATATTATGTCACCTGCTGCTAAAAGTCAAAGTGCACGCTATTCTCAGATGTTTCTGATGGTAAGCATTAGGAAGTGGCTTGCCAATTCCTCTATGGTCTGGGCGTTGCCTGCGTATACCTTCAAGCAAGGCCCCTCCTTGGGAATTCAAGGACTCAGACACTCCAAAGAGACATCCCAGAACTTCAGGGTCTGAGCCAGCTTGCTCCAGGCAGTAGTGGTTTTAAGGACTCTCTGCACACTTCAGCCTTTTCACAGGCTATCAGCTTCTCTTCCAATCTTCCAACAGCATTCTCCCTTTATTTTAAAGAAGCAGTGCTCTGCATCTCTGCGTGTTCCATGATTCTCTCCTCAAGTGTTCTTTCCCCAGCCCTTCTATACAAGCAGGGTTGTGGAGGCTTTGTTGAGTCTTCAGAGGATTGGTTATTTCTGATGCTTTTTGGAACCCTTATTTTGGAATGCTTATTCTCTTGGGGATTTTTTAGTTGCACTCAGGCTATTGTGAGTGCAAGTCAAGCATGTGTTAATTACTGAATGGGCTAATGGTCAGTTACATTGGGACTGCAAGGCTTAATCCTGCCTGCATTTAAATTACTTCCTCTGGGTGAAAAGAGTGCTACCTACAATCTGGAAGAATATTTAGTGTCAAGAGAAGATGTTATAACACTCCTTGCATCCAGAGGGATTACTTTAAATGCAGGCAGGATTAAGAAAATCACAACAAAGGAATTCAGTCTGAAATTCAAAAAAATGTTGGTTGAAAGAGTATTTGTTAAGTAGTCAGTTATCCACGTTTGTTAGATTGTAACAATCTGGTTAAACATAACTTTCAATTGCAGTATTGAGGGATATGAGCAGTGGACAAACCAAACAACCTTTCCCCATCTACAGAATATGCAATAGTTGAGTAAATAAATGGTAAACATGAGGAACTGCTCAATGGTAGTGATACGTTTCAAACAAAGACAGAGGAAGAAAGCCCCACACACTGAAACACGCTTCTCACTTGTAGAAATACATTCCAATAACAGGAATTAGAAAAGCATTGAGTGTTAGCATGCCAGACCTTGTAACCTCTGCCTAAAAATGCTTATAACCGTTTCAAGTGAAGAATCGGAAGCAATCGAAGCTCCTGAGATTTATAAAGATCAATTGTAAACAAATAGTGTCAAAGCTGTCAAAACCTTAAATAAATACTACTAAACCTGTGCGCAAACTACAAATGAAATTACCACTTTCCTAGCAAAACTTCGGAAAGCTTTTATATGAGCAATGGTGTTGGGCTGAAAGGGAGAAAATGGTGGGCAGAATTTTTTAAAGAGCTACAGCACACCAATCCTCTTTTCTCCAGAGTCATTTCATTCATCAGCCTATCAGATGTAACCAGTGCAGGCTCTCTCAAGCATAAAAGACTACTTAGTTTTGGCTGTTAGGTGGCGCTTCTGCACTGCCTATAAGCCAAACCTATTGCAATGGAGTACAGCTACGAGGGAGATGGCATGTGAGGAGGGACACACAGGTTGTAGGTATTGTTTTTTTGGTCCACTCAATGATTGCCCATGGCCTTAATTATTCCAATGGCCATTTCCGCCCAGCACCTCCCATTCCCAAAACACATCCTCATGGGATATTTTCGAGCGATCTTTATCAAGGAGTAACATCAAACGTTGGCCTGCCAGGTATTGTTTCTAAGCTGTCTGCTGAGAGTTAATGGCTTAATTGCATCTGTAAAATGTGCTAGTGGTGTAATAAAATGACTTTCTTAGACTACTCCTGACAGGTGGCAGAATTAAAGCTATAAATCAATATGAATTAATTTGACTATTAAATAAAGCAGACTCCCCACCTTAAAATGATCCAGACTTATTTTCTGGGTACAAGAAAATGTTCTCATTTGTGATTGCTCATAAGCAGCTTTAAAACGGTGGTGCCCATTGCACACCATCGTGGAGTGAATGTGTTCTTTACATCTAACCATTTTTTAAGTGGTCCTCACTGTTTCTCAATACACAAACTGTATCCAATGAAATATCAAAATGTCTTATTCACGGATGACTTTCGTTACATGAATATCTTTGGAAATTAATGGTCCAAACAGGCGGTGGGTAGGAAAAGCAACTATATTGATTTTCAAAAGAGAACTATTCATTTGTAATCAGGGCTGTTACTGTGCTAACTGGGACATTTGCACATTGCCAGCTTTCAAAAGGTAAATACATTCACTGCAAATGGTTATTTCTGCATGTTGCGCGTTCCATTCCTAGTTTGTCGCACACCTTTCTCTGTGACTTCTGTTTGAGTGGCTACATGCCATTTCCTTGCATTTCCCATAAGCTTTCCAGTGTTATTTACCACGACACTTTTTATTTTCAGTTTCCCCTCTTTTAGACACTGAAGTGAGTGGCTGGGGGGGAAATTATAATACGCCCCCTAAACAATGTTTTCTAGACGGAGACAAATCAAAATGCTTTCTTGAAGTATGTTTCAGATCAATGATAACATTGCAGTCCAAGCTCAAATGTTTAACTCTCCAGGCTGAGAGGCAGGAATCACATAGCTCTCATGTTTCATATGGCCTTGTGTGAGAAGGCCAACCAGCACTGTTTTTGCTTGGAATTTTGGGACTTGTAGTTTTCATAAATTTCATATGGGAAAGAAAAACATTTAAGTCCCAGGAGAAAAAGGAAGAAAAAAAAACAGGACTGTATGTCCTACTCCCGTGTGGCCACTTGAAATTTGAGAGTTCTGCAGTCACAAGTTTAAAAAATAAAACACAATAGTCAGACAAAGGACTTTGGGTACACTTCTCAAAAAGTGTTTAAGTTTTGGCAATTAGGTGGCGCTTTAAGCACTGCTGATACGCTGCAACTATGCGAAGTGAAGTCAAGAGAGAGCTGGGATGCGAGGGGGAGCACACATGTTATAGGTACTGTTTGAATTTGTATCCACCAATTGACCACTAATGGCTATGCTAGCCTCTGTGATCAATCTGAACTATAACTTGTTGCTCCCCGTCTAAAACCCACCCTTCCTCAAGAATCTATCTGAGCTAGCTCCATGATCTTAAGGGGGAGCCTATGTTATTTGATAATGGCTGATTTGCAACTATAAAACAGTTCCTGGTGTAATAAACATTTCTTAACAAAAATGTGCTTTCATGCACTTGATTTATAATCAATTTGTGTGCCCTTGCATCTGTTCCTTGCTCTAAATTCTTGGTAATAACAAGCATTTACAAAGCCAATAGGTTTCACCAGTGGATTTATTTTATTTATTGATTATTTATAAGCCGCACTACACAGCAAAAAGTGAAAATTAAACAGTCCTACTAGGCCTTGTGACATTCAGATCATGCAAGTGCAGATACAGGAAGTGCAGGGGGGTAGAGGAGTGGTCTAGGAGTGGGGGCCAGGGGCTAGGCAAGTGCTCGGGGTTTGGGGGGCAAGTGCACAGGGATGAAGGGGGAAGAACTAACTGTTAAATGGGAGGGAGGGAGGTTAACCAGACTCAAGAGGGGTGCCCGTCCCACCGGGTTAGTCATGAAAGGGCCCAGACGGGCAGCAGTGGTTGGGGGAGGAGGGGTTGCTGGTGAAGACTGGTTAGGGAGGGCCTGGTGCTCTGTGTGACTCATAGGTGCACCACGCCACCAGTCGCAGCGGCAGGTGGGGGTAATTAGCAAGGAAGGGGGAAGGAGGTAGAGAAGAGAAAGGTCTTGAGAAGCTTCCGGAACTTAAGGAGGTCCCACTCAAGTCTGAGAGGGGTTGGGAGGCCATTCCAGAGGAAGGCTCCTGCCAAAGACAGAGATCTATCCCCCCACTCTTTGCTTGGAAAAATGCCTGATCTGCAGAGTTGGAGTTAGAGGACTGAAGGGCTCTAGCTGGGAGGTATTTATGGAGAAAGAGTTGGGTGTAGTGTGTTCCCAGGCCCCAGAAGCCCTTGTGGATGAGGGTCTTGAATTTGATCCTAGCAGCCAATGGAAAGATTTAAGGGCTGGAGAGATGCAGTCCCTGGGCTTGAGGCCAAGGATAAGTCTTGCAGCCCTGTACTGGATTAGCTGTAGGGGGCGAAGAGAGGAAAGAGGCAGATCGAGGAAGAGGATGTTGTCTGCAGACATTGAGTTTCTGGGGGAAGGTAAGGAAGTAGCGAATGCCTCTGATGAGGTGAAGCTTAAAGTGGACCTTCTTAGCAAGGTCCATGATGTGAGCGGAGAAGGAGAGACGAGTCATAAATGACACCAAGGTTTTTTGTCTCACGAGATGGTGAGGGGAGGAGGCCCAAGGAGGGCAGCCAGAGAGTGGGAAGAAAAGCAGCGAGCCGGGGGACCAATGAGAAAGATCTCGGTCTTACTGGCATTAATACAGAGATCATAGCCATGCACCATGCCTGAATAGCAGTAAGACAGTCCAGAATGAGAGAGGAGGTAGAGGAGGGAAGCTCGAAGGAGACCTGGGTGTCGTCAGCATAACACTGGAAATGAGGAGAGAAGGAGGAAGTCAGGTGGGCCAGAAGGGCAAGGTAAAAGTTAAAGAGCCACGGTGATAGGATAGAGCCCTGAGCGACGCCACAGATAGAAAGTGAGATGGGGCAGAGGAAAGGGCCCAGTTGTACCTTGGAAGGATGATTAGAAAGGAAGGAGGTTAGCCAGTCCAGTGCAAGGTCTGTGATCCCAAAGGTGCCATGGTGCCGGTTTATGAGCGTGGTCAATCATGCCAAAGGCAAATGAGAGATAAAGAAGGATGAGAACAGAAGTAGAGTTGGAGTCAAGGTTTGAAAGCAGGTCTTCACAGGTGTTCAGGAGAGCATGTTCCGTGCCTATGGGTGCTCTGAAGCCAGACTAGTTGTCATGGAGACAGCCAACAGATTCAGTTTGACGGATTAGTTGGGAGATGACCAACTTCTCCAAGAGTTTGCCCAAGAACGGGTAGTGTGGAGAGGGTGATAGTTGGCCGGAAATGAAGGGTCAGCAGATAGCTTTTTTAGGAGATGGTGCATAAAGAAGTGCTTAAGGGTTGGAGACCAGAAGTACTTTCTTAAACATTTTCCTTGCAGGCTTCGAGAAAGAGGTAGGAAAGATAATAGAGTAGCAGTAAGAGTAGAGTAAGAGTAGATAGGAGAGATGGAGAGCACCATGGTTGCAATGGTTGCAGGAGGGGAGAACAGATAGAGGAACTGCACAATGTATGATGAACTCAAAAGGTGGCCTAACAGCAAATCAGGCGAATACAAATCAAATGAACAGTAAGTCAAGGGTAAAGGGGGATAGGCCTAGGTTACGACATGCAGCAAATGTCACAACACCAGGAAACAAGATAAGGAGGCAGAGGGAAAAGCCAAGACGCAACCAGCAATTGCTGGCCGAAACAAATATGACTTTTCAAGAGGGGGAGAGAGCAAATAAAGGCGCAACGCCAATACGGTGAGCACCCAGAAAAGACATTCAGAACGAAGGTAAAAAGGCCTTACAATTAAACACAGCCGTATTTTACAATAGTACTCTGATTGGACTCACAGAAATAGGTACAAAGCCTAACATTTAAGCACAGCCAGTGGCTTTAGAGCTTCAAGGTTAGACTATCAAAGGTTACAGGTAAAATGTCAATTGGGAAAAAACGAACCTTTCAATCACGCATTTCCCGACCTTTGGGAGCTGTTGGACGCTGCGCCTGTGCCTGGAGTAAGCGCTGGGAGTTGTCATCACTCGCGCACCCACAGGCAGCCACAGACAAGTACTCGCTTCCTGGAGGAGGCGGAGCTTTGTGGCTCACGTGACCGCTCACGTGACATCCTCTGCCACAAAAGCAGAGACAGCGCTGCCGAGCGGCGCATTTCTCAATTGGGAAAAAACGAACCTTTCAATCACGCATTTCCCGACCTTTGGGAGCTGTTGGACGCTGCGCCTGTGCCTGGAGTAAGCGCTGGGAGTTGTCATCACTCGCGCACCCACAGGCAGCCACAGACAAGTACTCGCTTCCTGGAGGAGGCGGAGCTTTGTGGCTCACGTGACCGCTCACGTGACATCCTCTGCCACAAAAGCAGAGACAGCGCTGCCGAGCGGCGCATTTCTCAATTGGGAAAAAACGAACCTTTCAATCACGCATTTCCCGACCTTTGGGAGCTGTTGGATGCTGCGCCTGTGCCTGGAGTAAGCGCTGGGAGTTGTCATCACTCGCGCACCCACAGGCAGCCACAGACAAGTACTCGCTTCCTGGAGGAGGCGGAGCTTTGTGGCTCACGTGACCGCTCACGTGACATCCTCTGCCACAAAAGCAGAGACAGCGCTGCCGAGCGGCGCATTTCTCAATTGGGAAAAAACAAACCTTTCAATCACGCATTTCCCGACCTTTGGGAGCTGTTGGACGCTGCGCCTGTGCCTGGAGTAAGCGCTGGGAGTTGTCATCACTCGCGCACCCACAGGCAGCCACAGACAAGTACTCGCTTCCTGGAGGAGGCGGAGCTTTGTGGCTCACGTGACCGCTCACGTGACATCCTCTGCCACAAAAGCAGAGACAGCGCACCCTCGCGGCGTTGAGCCCGGTAGGAGTAGAGGGCGCCGGCTGTTGTGTGGCTGTTTGGTGGCGTGGTACCTGCGCATACCCCTACACCTGACCCCCACTCAAAATAGTTGCTGGGATGAAATCATTCCTTGCAGCTCCAAATAAGCCGGAGACGGGGTTGAGAACAAGACTGCAGGTAAGGCAAAGACTGGCGTCACTCCCAGGGGTGACTGAGAGTAATGATTATCCCCAAAAATCGCAAATGATGAAACAGACTCGTTTACCTTTCTGTAAAAAGCGAAAAAGCGGTTCTGTGGGGGATATTACAGACATGGGGAGCATTAGCCCCCCTATGAGATCAAAATTAGACACTCTCTTATTTGTACCAAATACGCCGACTCAACCAATGGCCTGTACGGTTCCTTCACTTGGTGAGCCAACACCCCAGACAATCGGAGGTCAAGCTCAACCAACAACAATCAAAAGATCATTAGATCAGGTAAAGGTATGTTCGCACCTTTGTGGGAAGCCAGATGGAAACCACCATTGTGAGAGGGGCACTCCTCCTAATGATTATCCTATGAACCCAACTGAGCCCCATCTCCCACTGGAAGATCGAGCAGGGGAGATTTGGGATAACCTAGACAATATGGGACTTGAGGAAATAATCGAAGGACAGGTTCCTGAAAGTAACCTAGAGGTGAGAGAGGCGTTACCGGGACCTCCTAGTGAAGAGACCCCCTCTTCGGGTGAACTAGGTGATGACCCGATACAAAGATCTAATCAAACAGGCATTGAACCTGAGGTAAGTATGGAAGGCTCACAAGAGGTTGGGGAAAAGCCATGTATAAGTACTTCCCCTAAATTACCAAGAGAAACAGCAAATAATCTGGAGGTGGAGAGGGAAACACCCAATTACATGAGCAAGGATCCTCAAGTGTTAGAGGACTTTGGAGGTCACTGGGAAGACCATGAAATGGCCCAATGGGAAAAAGCCATCGTTGATCCTACAACTGTCAAGGAGGGGAAAATATCACTATTGAACCCAAGGGGGTCAAATTTAGAAACTTTTGACATTTTTCAACCTTATAGTGAAGATAACTGTGCTCCCTTAACTAAGGTCAAAAGTATTCAGAAAACACAAGATGGAAACCAGGTAGCCCACCAAGACTCAAAACGAAAAGAAGTCACCGAGAGGGGTTGTACATACGGGCCCTTTGAAAAGTCATCAATTGAAGTGCCCGTTTGTAATGAGAACTACCCTCCACAGAATTGCCTAGATAAGCAAGGTCCAATGGAAACGGAAGGGATGACCCCCCCAGGTACTCCAGAGACTAGCAGAAACTTGATGCAATCACCTATAAAATTGACTAACTTAAGCCTGGCAAATAAAATCAAGCAGGATATCATGATATTGACGGGGAAAATCGAAAGGGAAAAAACGAGAAGTTTTTCCCTAATAAATGAGAGGATGGCCGCTCTGGACAGGGATCAAACCAAAGGGGGACCCTGTATGATGGATGACGTGAAGACTACTTTGAACTCCCAGTCACCCATCAATCAACTGCAAGAGACCAACTTCGAGAAAACCAAATCCATTTCAGATAAGAGACATCAAGACCCTAAGGGACAACCAATGGCCAACGATCACAATAGGGCATCGGAAATGACACAGACCTCGAAAATGGATGAGATAATGACACCGCCAGCTTTCCTTCAAAAAGATCAAATAATACAACTTATCAGTGAGGCCTGTGCAATCGAGAGAGCTAAAGACAGTGAACATATTCAAAAAGTGGTGATGACCTCACTGAATATTTCGCTGGCTCCTTTTCTGAAACTATATGAAGTCATTAAAGATTCAGTCCAAGAGGTAACCACGACGATTCTGCAAATTAAGGAAGCAAATCGGCAAACGGGTCTCTCTCTACAGAATTTAAACTCAAGAGTGGATAAAGAAGCAGAACAAACTCAGACTTGGCAAAATCGTCTGGGTGACTTGGCCAGAAGAGACGCTAGTGATAAATCACTCCTTATGGAAGCAGTATTAGAAGACTGTAAATGGATGAGATCCCAGCACAAACAAAGTAAATTGGACCTGCAAGTCGTAGAACAGCCTAACCGAGGTAATGGGCCAATGAAATTGAAACAAGGAAAAGTCACTAAGCCCATCGAACCAGAACAGCGATGTGGAGATGTAATTCTTATCTCCCCGAGCAGTAAGGAGGGCCAAAAACAAGACAATTCCCCCATAAAAGAGCAATTGAGCTTTGCTATCTTTGCAGGTACGGGTAATAAATCCAAGGAACATCAACCTGAAACCGTGCCTGCAAATAATTTTAAAGAAAAGGGGAAAAAAACCAAAAACGAAATACTTAAACGAAAGGTGAATGGATCAAGAGCATTCCTGAGGAATCTAAGAACACCACCGAGAAGGGAAAACCCACAGTGTACCAAGAAGCCAAGAAGAGAACTCGTGATGGGTGTTTTGGATTGCATAGAAGCCGAGGGGGAAATTGCGTCTAAAACATCTGTGGGCTCAGTAGATGAGAAAATGGAGGACTTGGAACAATCAGCCGGTTTGAGTGATTTAATCGAACTTCTCTCAAATAACAGCGATGAAGAGGGGTGGGGAAACATCACGCCGTCGGAATGGAAAACAATTGACAACTGGGATAGGGACGAGCGGAATTGCCACTTGAAGGACAAGCAGACTGAGAAAAAGGATCGATCTAGTAAACCTAGGGAAGAAACAGAAAAAAGTATGATTTCGCCTTGGAATGATTATGACATGGAAATAGAAGATTCGAGGTTTAAAACACTAGAAGAAAAAAGGAGAGAGTTGGCTCATAAGGGAAAAACCGTCCACTTTGAACCAAGGAAGCATAGTCTAAAACAAAGTAGTCACAGTAGAGAAAAAGATCGTATGGGCAGTAAGACCAGTAGAAAGTTATTAACTGATAAGCAAACACCCTCCACCAAAGACCACCTTGTGAAACTGGGAACTACATCGAAGGGGCCGAGGAAGGTCCTTTTGAATAGATGCTACGTGATGTCTCTATGCAAACAAACTCCAGCGCTCAGAGCGATCTCAGCTGACGATATAAGAATTGTGGAATTCCCAAAAGAAGGAAGGATGGATCAAGTAATATTACATCTCGTCTCAAAGGAAGTAAAACAAAAATTCCTAAAGGCTGAAGATTGCCTTAAACTAAAGGGCTATCGACTGGAGGACGTAGATTGCAGTAGTCAACTGAAGAACCCAAAAGAAACAACAAGGGGCAAAGGGAGACCCAGGGAAGTGGAGAGGGAGGACGGCAATAATAAAAAATATATGGTGAAGGACTATAATAATAAAGGACGAGATATGGAGGAATTGGGGAAAAGGCCCAGAAAACTAAGTGACAAAGTAAAGGAGGTGGAAATAAAAAGTGATACTAAATCTCAGAAAGCAAATGCCACCTTGATGAAGTTCTCAGATGAGAATTTGAAAAATCTGAGATTTACGGTGGACAATTCGGATAACCCAAAGAAGGTTAATTCTACATTGAACAAAAAAGGCCGGAAAGCGAATGAGCGGCCTGATCCGAAGACCACGAGCACCACTAAGAAGAAGCAATAGAGTGAGGAGGCGCAGCAAAGATCGGTCTCCTGTGCCTCATGGAATACCCGAGGCTTCCAACACTTATTCTCTAAGGAAAGTGATTTCCTGGCTGCCTACGACCTAATTTCGATTCAGGAGTCGTGGCTGCGTGAAGCACCTATGTGTGAAGGCTATGAAGTCTACTTTAATCCGGCTAAGAAAGGCCCTAGAGGTAGACCTTATGCAGGCCTCATGGTATTAAAGAAATTGGACTCGCCACTACAAGTTTTGGAACATGTGATCCCAAATCCCTATGTGCAGATATTAACAATCAACCTTAAAGAGGACACTAAGGAGAAATTTGAGAACATGACAAATAATCAACAAAAAAAAAAAATGACTACGATGACTCTAATCAATACCTATTGGAGTGAAAATATGCCGAACCAGAAAAATTATCTAAAAACCATCATGAATGCAATAGATAAATCTATGATTGAAGACAAAGAACGGCTAATTTTACTAAACGGGGATTTGAATATCAAACTCCTTGACAAGAATGGTAAAATAAGAGATATAGAAAATCTAAGAGGTAAAGAAAGTCTCTGGACAAAGGAAATGTGTACTCGTGATATGAGGATGTTAAATAGTCAGACGCAAGGTGATCTAATGGGTGCGAATACATGGCATAGCGGTAAAACAGGGGCCTGTTTAGATTACTGCTTTGTCGGAAACAACACGCTACCCTGGATCAAAACATTTACAATAATCAAACAAGCAAATAGCGATCACAGCCTCTTGAGAACGGAACTAGCATGGAATACTACATTACCACCATCGATGAAAAAATGGAAGGAAACAGAAGTATCCTGGGGAAGAAACCGACTGAGACTTAAAAATCAAGTTATACCGAAGCTGGTAAAAGACTTTAAAGAAGCGGGTAACAAAGGCGATGAGACAGTAGAATATAAATGGCTCCTGGAAGCTTTTGTAGTTAAGTATGATCCAGCAAAAGTGAATAAAATTGAAAGAAAGCATGCGTACGATGATTCTGTGGTCACTAAAAGGAAGCAATATAGAGCAGAACTTAAACGCATTAAAAAAGAAAATTCCCCGGTGAAAGAGTTTCTCCTGCGGAAATGCCGGCAAACCTATAAAAACTGGCTGCGCTCGACCCGCTTCTTAAGAACTCAAAGAGATGCGGAAAAAATGCTGGCGGCACTATCTACCAACAACTCAAGAAGTACCTGGGACTTAATTAATAATAGAGATCTAAATCAGTCGGCAATTGGTGTAAATCAAGTCTCAGAGGAGGACTGGTATCGGCACTATAATGAATTGTTTAAGGGGAAAACCATGGGTACACCTCCAGAAAAAAGAAAAACGAGTTCAGCATGGGATTTTGAGTTCGACAAAGATGATATACGGATGCTTATTAAAAAGCTCAGCAGTTCCAGGGCAACTGGTCCGGATGGCATTTCCAACAAAAAGCTAAAAGAGAACTGCGGAGATTGGACTGATTTGATCTAAACCCTTTTCAAAAAAATAGCAAAAAAAAGGCAAATTCCAACAACATGGACGGAGGCGTATATAGTTCCGATCTTCAAAAAGGGGGATCGGTCTAACCCCAAAAATTATAGGCCAATAGCCTTGCTAGACTCTATTGGGAAACTCTTTGCGGCCATCCTACTAATGAACTTAAAAAAATGGGCCATAAGAATCAACATCCTAGATGAAAGACAAACCGCCTTTATAAGCGGGGTGGGGACATCTCTAAACCTGTTCTTGTTAAACCTTTTGAAAGCTAAGGCTTTGAAAGACAATGTGACAACTTATCTGGCTTTCATTGATCTTCAACAGGCATTTGACAGTATCAACAGAGAGCGACTGTGGTCGAAATTGAGAAACTGGGGATGCCCGAACGCCCTGTTGGCAGCAATCCAAGCGCTGTATACCAATACCTCAATCCAGGTCCAAATTACTACTAATGGAGGATTATCTAGAAAAATCTATACCACTCGGGGAATCAAACAAGGATGTGCTCTGGCTCCCTTTCTATTTGTTCTCTATATGGCGGATATGAAGACATCCCAAGAAAGGATCCGTGCGTTCCCTCCAAAAGTGAACGGTATGGAAGTCCCGTGGATGTTATACGCAGATGATGCGGTATTTGCAGATCAGACCCCTATTGGTCTGCAACGGAGAATTGAAGCTTTCAACAAATACCTGAAAGAAAATGACATGCAAATCAATGTAAAGAAATCAATGATACTGTGCATGAAATCGAGTCGTGGAAAAAAACCTGCAGGGAAACGACAGATATGGATGTTGGACCAAGAGAAACTTGAAGAAGTGGATACTTCCATCTACCTGGGTATTAGGATAAATAAAAATTGCAATGAACAAGCACAATACACCCTTATTCGAGAGAAACTCGCAGCGCTAACTAATCAAGGAATCCTACTGCACTATAGATATGGAAAATTTTCGCTGCAGCCAATTATCACATTTTATAAGCAAAAGGTGGTTGCAGTGTTAACATATGGAGCAGAGGCACTTTTGTCTTTGGGATGGGAAAGCTGGAATCTGTGCGAGGCCTACTTTTGGCGAAGGATTTTACATCTTCCGAATTCACTGCCCTTAGTTCTGATAAGATCGGAACTTAGACTTCAATCTATGGTTTCAATCACGGTGTGGAAATCTCTTTCATTATTTCGGAAGTGTATTTTGGACAAACCGGCACAGCCATTTAATGTTTTAGCAGGACCTGGTATGCCCAATGAAGATATAATTTTTCAAGAATGGAAGAAGAGATGTGAGGATACCTTAGAACATCTAGGTATCTCACTGGAAATTCTAAAGTGCAATCCTGACAAGGCCAAAAGAATCCTGCGGGAAAAAGACTGGGAGGAAACCCAGGCCACTAAATTGGCAGGAAACTGGGCTCACAACATCGTCTGGGAACGCAAAGCAGTAAATATTCTCCCACCATATCTTCAGAAATTTCCATCTAAACATTATAGAGATCTGCTATTACGATGTAGATTAAACATCTGGCATTCCCGAGAGGTTAAGCTGAGAAGAAGGCTCATTGGAAAAGCATCAGCAATCTGCAGGTTCTGCAAAATGAAGGACCAACTGGAATCAGTGCGACACGTGATGCTAACATGCCCGGTTCTGATACCAAAGCGATTAGCGTTTTTGGGCAACTATATAAACAACATCACGATGGAAACAGAAGAAGAATACTGGGAACGCCTTCTAACAGCGGATAAGGTGGGTCGTACTATTGACGCACTAAAGTTTGTCGAATCCCTAAATCTGGACCAGGAAGAAACGGAAATGGAGGAGAGATAGGAGCCCTAAAGACTACTGGGTGCATCTGTTACGGTAAAAGGCTTCCATTGGAAGGATAACTAAACCGATTGGAACTCAAATAATACTTTAGTAGAGGAACTTTGGACTCTTGTTTCTCGGACTCTTATTTGAGGTTATTTGAGTTTTGTTAAAGGTTTACCTATGATTAACCAATAAAAACAAAAAAAAAAAAAACAAAAAAAAAAAATGTCAACATTTGAGCAAAGCCAGCAGATTAAAGACATCCAGATTTGAATTTCAGAATTCCAGGTAAAATGCCAACATTTGAGCAAAGCCAGCAGATTAAAAACATCCAGATTTGAATTTCAGAATTCCAGGTAAAATGCCAACATTTGAGCAAAGCCAGCAGATTGAAAACATTCAGATTTGATTTTCAGAATTCCAGGTAAAATGCCAACATTTGAGCAAAGCCAACAGATTGAAAACATTCAGATTTGATTTTCAGAATTGCAGGTAAAATGCCAACATGTGTAAAAAGTCAGCAGATTCAGAACAAACCAATTTGACTATCTAGAATATAAATGAAGAACATTAGAGTTACATATGGCAAGCAATTGTCAGGCAGCATGCAAGTTGGATTTTGTTGGTCTCACTAACAAGAAAACATACTGAGACTATGCAGGAAGGAGGCAATTGGAGAGTTTGTCGTCGCCGCTATAGGTATGTATGAGATGAGAAAGTCAGGTAGCATTGTGTCTGGTAGAAGAGGACAGGTAAAACCAGATAAGCACTTGGTGTACAATGTTGGTGGATCACGTGTAGTTAGCGGAAGTTACAATGTGCACGCATTGTAGTAGTGCAGGGAGAGATTTGGAGCAAGGCTACTGTGCAATAGAGCGACAGGCAAGTCGGGGACAGGAAACTGCGGGGAGGGAAGCGCTCTGCATTGAAACTAGAATGATGGGGGCTCAAAGGCAGGCGGGGAAAGCCAGGTAATAAGGCCTTGGTTGTGGAATAACAGCTGAGCAGTAGGCACGGGAAGAACGTAAAGTGCCAGGCCACAGCACTTAGCTTTGGGCCAAGTGCAGGAGTGGCAAACAACCATGATGGAAGAATCTCAAGGAGCTACACGAGGTAAAACAGATCAGATGGGGGTGCAGATTTGGGGGCGGCACTGCAACCACGGCCGGACAGGCCAGGCATGGGTGAACACAGGCCTTATGAGTGGACCTTGAGTAGGGGGGCAGCTTTGCCTGCCGGCTCCCTCGATTGGCCTAAGGACCGAAATGCAGCCAATCAATGGGATGAAGGGCGGTCTCCGGGGCAGAGAAACAAGGCACCGGAGTGATTCCTCAGGCCATCTGGACTTACCTGGCGCGGGTGTTGACAGCATCCAACGACAATAAGAATAAGCTAGGAATGGTACTTGATTGCAGCCGCAGCTCCCGGCCGGCACAGAGAAGAGAAGAGAAGGCCCGACAAGGGTAACACAGGCCTTATGAGTGGGCCTTGAGGAGGGGGTCGGCTTCAACTACCAGCTCCCTCGATTGGATTAAGGAACGAAATGCAGGCAATCAATGGGATGAAGGGCGGGCTTCGGGGCAGAGAAACGAGGCATGGCACAGCCATTTCTCTGTGGTGAACAAAGCACCGGAGTGATTCCTCAGCCCAACTCGGCTTACCTGGAGTGGGTTGTCGCTAGCATCCCTCGATATTCAGAATAAGCCAGGAATAGGAGGTGATTGCAGTAACAGCCCCCGGCCTTCATGGAAAAGAGGCTTTAGATTCAGAGAGGCATTTGCCAGGCACTACCATGATATACCAAAGAGCTAACAGCATTTGCCAGCTCTTGCCAGTACCATTATGGAAGTGCCTTACAAATGAACGCATTTCCCTGGCCTGCATAAAAGCTACCACTGCTGGCTTTGCCAATGCTTGGTTTCGTTTTGCAGGTCAGATGAGGCACCATTATACAAGCCCCACAGAGGTGCTGAACATGGGGGGGGGAGGTGGCAAATGGCGGGCGAGGCTTGACCCGAAGCTGCACAACAGCAACGAAGTCAAACCGTTTAATGTTTACCATCAACACTGTGCTCAAGTCAGCCGCGAGTTGTGCATATGTCACACACTTCAGGCAGGCAATTGGAGCACGGAAAAAGAAAATACCGCGGAGCGCTGTAGCAGAGCTCAGGAAGGAATGCCTCTGCGTACTCCAGTGACCTTGCGCACTTTGAGATTGTACTTCTTCAAAGGTTATTCCGATATATGGTAAACTGGCGATCTTCTCCGCTAGTTGCCAAAAAGTATGCAATTGTTTGAAGTTGTAGGCAACACTTTGCTTTTTTGGTAGAAACAATGTCCCACTTATCTCGCTCAAGTGTCCGCTTCTTTGCGGGAAACCGTTGGAACTCATCGGGGTTTGCAATTCATTGTTTTGTGATTAATGGCGTGACGGATATTGTTGTTTGCAGGACTGATGTGTCGCCGTTAGACAAGACCATATGGAATAGTTTGATTGCTGTGCAATGGCTCGCGTGGCTCGTACGTACCATTGTTTTGGTGGACTTTCTTCCTTCTCCCGTCGGCTTTATTGTGGGCGGGTGCTAAATGACTCATTAAAGGTTCCGAGGGCTGAAAGGTTTGCACTCATGTGGGCATGGGCACTTGTGCATGGCTTGAGGACTTTGCACACATTATTACAGACATCTCGTTGATTTCGTTGGAATCCGGGTCAGCAGCTAGTAAAGAGGACGAGTCTGTATTTTCCCTGCCTCCGTTGCGTCTTCGCAGACCGGAGGAAAGCAGAGGAGGCCATGTTGCCTACCGCTGAACCCCTGCTGCGATTGCCAGCAAGCCATTGGCAGTGGCGAGGCCTCTGCCCAGTGGTCTGGCGCCTGTCAGTGCAACAAGCCTGCGAATCCCGCACTCTCCGAGAGCAGCCCCACACGCCGAAGCTGCCCCGTCGCTGCCAGAGGCCTGCTGTTGAGTAGGGCCTTGCCTCCTCACAGCACTGCAGGAACACGCCCATCACAATGACAGGACAACAGCTCCAGCGCCGACATGAACCAAAGCTGTGATAGTTGCTCTAGGCAGAGGGGGAAAGCTCATGGAGGCGGGGGTGGGGGAGTGATTAGTATGGTATCCAATTTCTCCCCACCCTACCTGAGGCTGTGTGGCCTGCTCGCAGCGGTCTCTCCCCTGGTTGCTTGTAGATCCTTTGCTGCCAACTGCCCATGCACCCTCGCCCTCCCCTGTTAGCTCCCAGCTCCCTTTTTCTCTGCTTCCCTCACTGAGTTCTTCTCCCTATGATTGTAAATCGCTCTGTTGCGTCCAGCAGCTAGGACCGCGCTCAATAAATATCCCAATAATAATAATAATAATAATAATGTCTTTCCTTTGCGGAGGGACTGGGGTAGTTGCCTCACGTGCGAGTAGGGGGAAGGTGCAGAAAAACAGGTTTTTTCAATGCACTTTGCTGCTTTGTTCCGGTGGAGGGGGAGATGGGCAAGTAAATGAACTAGGGAGTAGGGGGGATGGCAGGAAGCGATTTTTGCTTTGGTGTTTGGAGTGTGTTAATGAATGTATTAATCGTGTATAACAAGCTCAATATGGGTAGAAATCGGGGGAAAAAACGGATTTAGAAAGACCGCTCTGTGACCGCACAGAGTGGTCTTTCTAAATCGAACTGTCAGCCCCTGCAACACACACAAGTGCGTGTGTTTGTATGTGTTGGGTGTACGTGTATGTGTGTGTGTGTACCTTTTTGGGGGCTTGGGAGGGGAGAGAGGGGGTGGGTGCTGAGGGAGGTGGTTTTGGACTAAAAATGGAAAGAGAGGGTGGGGGCGTTGGGGATTAGGGGGGTGTAAGAAAGGTCAGTATTTCCATTTTTGTAGGCCGCCTAAAATAAATAAAAAAACGCTCTTTTGATTAGGCAACCTACAAAAGCGAAATAATGATATAGAACACAATACCGGAGACCAGTCTAAGCGCAGGACCAGGATTCAAACCTGTGTTGCTCTGTGTTGTCTTGCTTCCAAGACAAGGGGCCTCATTACGAGGTGGGCGGAATGGGTTTAATGGTGCCGGTTCCGGTAAACCCATTCCGCCCCATTACGAAGTTACCTTGCGGGACCCGCTCTGAATGTCTGCTCAGACCAGACGTCCTTTGCGGGTCCCGCAAGGGGACCAGGGAGCTTATTAGCTCCCTCTCCATTCGCATTGATGGGGATGGGTTTTTTGAAAGAGGAATTACCGGGTCCTCCAAGGTTGGACTGGCCCGGTAATTCCTCATTCAAGGAACTCGGACCCGAGTTTGGAGGCAGCTATCCAAACTCCTAATGAGGCCCAAACACTTTGCTGCTGAGCTATCAACCCGGCCCAGTTTATATGAAGAAAAGGAAGCCGGGAGAGTGACAGTCCACCAGGTACATTTTTGCCCATGTTGTCTCTTTAGCCCATCCCTGGTGGTCAAAGGTCGCAACACATGGTATAGGAAAAGGATATAGGGAGAGCGGGTATACCCCACATTAAATTGTGTATTTGCACCTAACAACAACAGAGTGTATTCTTCTTCAGGGTTCTGAGCGACATTCCAGATGTTCAAGCAGTTGTTTGTCCAACTTGCGAATGATGTCACGCTGAACCTCTTGGTGGAATATCCCCCTTGTTGATAGTTACCCATGCATAAGTCTATATGTTCTGCATGCCTTCAAGTAAAAGCCATCAGACACATCAGCTAAACATAAAACATGCTCCTATCTGAGACCTATCAGCAGGACACAACCGAGAAGATTATACACATCTCCAAGGTCACCAATGCCTGTTTCCACAGTTGCTGGAGATGGAAGGAACGCTCTGTGCAGTGCGTCGTCAAAGCGGATCACTTTCAGTGCTGTCACCACTGCAGGTGTCCCGGGGGGACCTCACCAACGGCAGCTCAACTAATTTAAAGAAGAGCTGCCGCTGGTCCAGTAACATTAGGGGCCCCTTCTACCTTTGAAAGTCAAATGATTTGTACAGTCTCTAAAAGAAAGGACACCACCTCATTCAACATGAAACTGTAGATGTAGCGTATCACCAAAGGGAATGTTTTCCACCTTGGCGTTCCAAGCGCCATCACAGACAACTCTTGCTTTGCTCTCAATGATGTCACTAGGGGCTCCTTGTGGGGAAAACATGCCCCAGTTAATACCTATTCATCTACAATTCCAATAATTGTAGCATTCTCAAGAAATTGTATTTCACGTGGTATTGTATGTCATTGTGTTAACATACAACTTTACCAATAATATACCGGCCTCTCAGGATTTCGAAATGTAGTATCCGTCTGTTTAAAGATGGCTGAATATTTGATGCCCAGACATTTGCACCTTATGGTTTGTAAGTGGTCTGCATGAGCTAGTTTCTGGCTCAACATGGGGAGTCTTAGCCAATCTTTGTGAAGGTGTATCATGCAATTGAAGCCCGGTGAAATACATGGAAAATGCTGGAAGCTAGGAATGGCACGACGAATCCCACTCGAAAAGCCTTTGCAAATGTCCTCTCTATATTGAAATGGTATGGCAGGCAAAGAAGGCATTAATGTACAATAACATGCACTCTTGTTATCTTTAAATTCAGACTTGTGTAATGCATTAGTGGCCACCCAGAGTGACAAAATAAATTAAGAATACTTTTTGAGGGGATACTTCTGCACCAGAAAGAACGTATTTTCTATTCACTGAAAAATGGGGGGGGGGGGGGTGATTAAAACAATATTGGTTGATATAAATGAAGGTGAAGTGGGAGAATGGAAGAACAGGCTCCCGTCCTTCACCTCTCGCGCTTGGCCTAGAGGGTCACGGCCCAGACACCCGCCGCGAGAAGAGTTTGTCCATTTACCAGACGACCAGGTACCCTGGTACAGGAACATACGGATGTGTCCACCTGCCTGCCCAGCAGCCCGCACTGGCCATGCCGACACCTGCGGCTCGGATCAGCTAGACTAAAAACCACACGTCGTTAGAGATGCCATGACGACCTAGACAACGGGAAGCACATCTGTACAAGTATACACACTTAACATTTCCACACCAATCTACACGAAGAACATACTCAGTGCTCTGACGTAGGCGACAGGCATATTCACGGACGTGCATCTTTATTATTTTTACATAGGCTTTCAGAATGCAGAAACGCAAGATGCATCATGAACTCATCTATAACGCTTGCTCACGCTTCCCTTGAAACCCGTTACCACCATGAGAGGTATAATGGAAACACGATACTGGTCATGGAAATGTATGCTACTATAATCTAAAGCACCTATGCACCAAACAGACTACTTAAGCACCAGGCCCGAGTAGGCCTCAAACAAGAGCTCCCGTGGACATTAACAAAGCAAGAGTCAGGTTGCTGATCCTGCAGAAAGAACCCGATGGAGCAACCAGCCAAGGTCGCAATGTTGCAAGCCCACATCCAAGAACAAATCATCAAAGGCACGATGTTGCAACCTCGCACTCCGCGTACCAACGTTAAAGTCATATCTACAAATTAAACCAGACACACAGTTCTGCCTCAAACACGGTCCCGCCTCACGTGACCAAGCCGAATCTGACGAGATGCCAAAACCCAGGAGAGAAAAGGCGTCTGGGTCCCTCACTACGAGACACAGGCCGAGATACTTGAAAGGCTCAATGGACACCTGCTACAGTGGGAGCGGTCAGCCTTCCACCTATGAATAAATCCTCACATTGTCTGCACGTACCCATATTGAAACATTGTTGCAAACACAGGTACACCGAGAGCTGGGAACAACGGTGGTCCCAGGCTGGGGAGCTCACGGATGCACCAATCAGAACATGGGGCTCTTATCTCAGACGTCAGTAACATTAGCCAATCCTCAGGAGCCTTCATGTAACAATTCTTATGTATCCAATTATAGGGACAACCCAGATATACCACCTGACTACACCTTGTCCACTAATATCATTCTCTATATGTGTACTATACTAACCCTACCACTCGAGCAACCAATTAAGAGTGGCGATAGGTTTTTTGTTAACTTTCTGAAGTGACGCAAGTAGCGCGTCATAATGCAGTAAAAAGGGCCTGCGAGCCCCACGATTATGTGTGTGTCAGGACGGACGCGTACGCTCCTTGACCCATCCCTGCCGTTTTGTATAAATAAACAGCAGAGTCGCCTTGCTCCTTGTGTGTGTCTCATACTCTATCTCATCTGGGATATACGGGAGGAGTTGGGGCCTCCCTGCCCGGAGGTCTGCGGACGGCCCGGCCGACCCCAGCAGAATTTCCCCCCGACAAGTTGGAGGCACTGCTGAGATCTGTTTAAGATCAACTTTTATTTTTAGTTTTTCCAGGCACTCCCGTTGCGAGGAGGCCCGGCGGCGCGGCCCCCTCTGCCGTTGCCCCCTTCTGAGGACTACAGGACCATCGCGGAGCCGCGAGAAGACCGGACAGCGCAATCCGGATATTGGCCCTCGGGAGCCGGTTGAGAAGTATCCAGCCCGCGGTCGGCGAGTGTCCAGACGTGGTCCAGACGAGGGGAGGTGGCGAGCCGCTTGGAGGGTGAACGCAGTCGAGCGGCCCTGCATCGAGAGAACTTGGTGAGCATGACACGCACAACAAGCAATGCGAAATTGTGAGGGAGGGGGAGGAAGTAAATAAGGGAGGGGGGAGGTATTGTAGAGATGTGCGGCGAAGGTTTAAGTGAGTGTTGCTAATGGAATGAATGGTAGCAAAACGAGTGCGAGAACAGTCGGCTAACGTTACGCGAAAGAGGGGGGCGGGGCACGAAAACATCACGTGCAGCCGCTCGTAAGACACTGATGGTTTAAATTGCGACTAAGTGTGAGGGTGGGTGTGTGTGGTTTCCTACGACTTGACATTATTGATCAATGAGTAGATGAGGTTCCCTATTGTTCGAGCAAGAAACTCGATAGGTAGATGACGTTTCCCTGTGGGCGGTAGCTAGTTACATAGTTGCCCAAAACGGAAGATAATTGGCTGGTTAAGCCCTCCTGTTAAGGGGCGTATCACACGCGAGGCGACGCAGCGTGCGCAGTCCGGTTATATTATTGATGAGATTACCTTGTTCCAGGAGAGACAGGAAGACAGCTGTAGGGTTAGCGGGGTAGATTGCAAGTGTATTTTGAACTTAAAAAACATAACAAGAATATACCAGTAGCTCGAAGAAATCGGTGACGTCACCAGTAGGGATTTAATAGGATATCGCGAGCAAAAGGAATTTTGGGTTTGAGAGTGGTGGGGAAGAGAAGCATGATAAAGGAGCTGGTACGGAGATAAACTATAAACCAGTGGATCGAAAAAAAGGGGAAAGGGGCGTGGCTGCGCACGGAGAACGCCGGCCACGGCAAGTGTAAACGGGGGAGGAGAACGGAGAAACAGGACGACTGTATAAGATCATAGTAAGGGGTACGCAGCCGCAGGGGGCTGCGTGCGCTTCGGCCGCAGGGGGCCGTAGGGGAAGGAATATAATATAACATCATATTCATTATTATTGCATAATTTGTCAAAAGGATTGTCGAAAGTCCCCACACTTGCGGGGCGAGGTAAGCAATACAAGGTTGTATATCGTAAACTGCTAGTAAGGGGAAGGGTAACAAGGGGAGTGAATTTATGTCATACGGGAGAGGGTCGGGAGGGTGGGGGAACACCCTCACTACCCCACTACAGCACATATGCACCACACTGCCACCACATAGGGAGAAGTTAATTAAGTACAGCATAGAGTGGACCCAGGGGACAGATAACAAAATGTTAACACCATGGCCGCCTAATGGTAGTTTCGATCCATATGCCCAACATTCACTACTGAACCATCTGCACAATACATACAAGGGGAAGAAGTTGGCAAACCATGTGGAGGTGTTTAACTTATGGAGGATGTTCCAGGGGTCTCGACCAGGACCAAATGGAATGTTCACTATGGGGGAAACACCGGAAGAAAAGGAGATTAAGAAAGAAGGAACGGGTGGGGAAAAGGAGTGCGAAAGCACAAAGAATACGGGGAACGAAAGACAGGGAGGAGAAAAGAT
This sequence comes from Ambystoma mexicanum, assembly GCF_040938575.1. Taxonomy (NCBI): domain Eukaryota; kingdom Metazoa; phylum Chordata; class Amphibia; order Caudata; family Ambystomatidae; genus Ambystoma; species Ambystoma mexicanum. The sequence continues at coordinate 161,554,447 of NC_090936.1, read as the reverse complement.
TGATAAATCAGACGACATAAAAAAGGAACCGAGCAATGGGATACCCATAACACCGGGAGTGAAAACAGAGGGAGGAGGGTTGTACCCTTTAAGAAAATTAGGAGAAATAGCAGGACAGTTAAGGGCGGCTGAAGGATACTCAAACCCGGCATACAGCCCTCCACCATATGTGGCTCATGGGAAGATACCAATGGGGGACAGGAGGATTAGAGAAGAGCAGACTGTAGAGATAGGAAACGATGAGTGGGTAGCTGCACAGATATTGTTGAAATTACGAGGCTCACTAACTGGAGAAGAAAGGGAAGCGGTAAGGAGAACAAACGGGGATAGTGCCAGAGAGAGTGAAATGAGGGGAGAGGAGCTACTACGGCAGAAGGAAGAGATTTCGGAGGAAAGATTAGCAGAACTAAGGGATGAGCAGAATGAACTGATCAAACAACTTGAGCGGGAGGAAAGAGAGAGAGTGAGGAAAAGGAAAGAAGGTAAGGACGAATTGGAAAAATTAAGGGAACGAAGTGAGGAACAAAAGAGAGAAGCTGAAAGGGTAAAAGGAGCAGCAGATAGGGTATCAAGAGTATTGCTGAGAGAGAAGAAGAAGGAAGAAGAAGAAAAGGAAAAAGAAATGGAAATATGGAGGAGGAGGATAATATCAGAGGCAACTAAGAAATATGAAGAGGGGAAGGTAATAGAGAGTATAGTAGAAAGAGAAAGGGTGAAATGGGAAAGGAAGAAAGAGGATGAAAGGATATTGGAACAGATGAGCAACGAAGTAATGGAGGAGCTGAAAAGGAAAAGGGAGGAAAATAGTAGGGAAATGGAGGAGAGGAGTGAAGGAGGAAGAGAAGAGAGGGGTTGGGAGAGTGAAAGATGGGGAGATGTATATAAAAGTAGAGAGGTAGCAACAACATCAGCACAAAGGGGGACAGTTGGTAACAACGGAAAGGGAGAAAGAGACCTAATAGACTTAAAAACAGTAACAATAAAAGGAAAAAAGGCAGAGTGGGGGGTGCCATTTATGAATGATTTTTGCAGTGAGGAGGAAGGAGGAGTGGAGAAGGATGGAAGGAAGAGTGAAAGGGAAAGCTTAGATAAACTATACCTTACTAGAACAAACATAGATTCGCCCTGGATGAGTAGAAGATGGGAGGAGCTGGAGAGAAGTAAGGAGGAAGTGAAAAGAATAGGGGAAACACAAACCAATGAAACCACGCCACCCACATCACCATCGCACCCTCCCACGTCACGCCCTACATGTTCAACTACCGCGCGCTCTCTGCACAGAATAAAGCTCGCGCCCTTCATGAATGAACTTACACCTTATGCATGTCGGCTTAGGGACCTCCCTAGTCGCAGGCAAGACAGACAAATAAACATACCCATATTGAACACAGGAAATGATGAAAAAAGGGGAAAGGAAGAAGAGGGAGGTAGGAGCAGAGGTAGTAAGGAAGAATTTGAAGTAGTAAAAGAAATGGGGGAAGAGGAGGGGTGTGAAGACTCAACATTATGGAGCGTAAAGGGTGACACAAGACAGAATTTAATGCCACTGCTGGAGAGAGGAGGGGTTAGACCACAGTATGTACCTTGGAAACATACGGATAAGGAAAATATAAAATGTAGGCTCCCATCACTAAGTGGAGGTGCAGGTAAGTGGATATATGAAATGGAAAAACACACCGCAGGACAGAAACTAGCAGTAGGAGATGTGAAGGGCCTGTTAATATCAATATTAGGGGATAGAGCGGATGACATTTGGAAAAGAGCGGGATTCCATGGGGTAACAATAACGGACACATCGCATGATGGGGCACCATTTGCAAACTGCAGACATGCGCTATGGCAGGCACTGAGAGTGCAGTACCCAGACACATCAGACATAGGAGCCATTACTTCCCGTAAGATGGGTGAAAATGAGGATCCTGTTGATTATATCCAGGATGTTCAAGAGAAGTGGCGCATGGAAACTAGAGAACAATGGGACAAAACACCAGCCATATTTTATCATATACTAGTACAAGGGCTCCCAGAAGGAGTTCAAAAACAACTAAAGAAAGTAGTGGGGATGGAAGCAAAACCATGGCCAGAAATACAACTGACTATAGTACATCACTGCAGAACATGGCAAGGAAAAATGAAACAAAAGGAAGAGGATAGGAAAACAGAAGAGGCCAAATTAGTACAGAAAAAACTTACTAAATACACAATGGAAGGGGCACTAATAACTACGCCCACACCAATGGCCCAAAGCCCAACGCAAGTAGTGGCTGCACAAGATCCCGCACAAATAACGCCTCCACAAGGTGTAATACAGCAAGTGCCGCCTCTGCAATTACACGCACCAAACATGGGAGGAGGGTACCCAATGCAAGGAACTGGGTATTATAGTTATAACAGAGGGAGAGGAGGGTTTATGAGGGGGAGAGGATATGGATATAATACCCAACAACAGGCTGGGGGACTAAGAAATAACTACCCCACAGGGCAACCCGTATACCAGGACAACACAGGGAGCTTCCCATGGCAAAACAGGGAACCACCCGTGTGTTGGAGCTGCGGACTATTAGGACATATGTCACGTACATGTAGGGTCAGGCCAGGAACCCCAGCATGGAATGAACAAGCACAACCCAGGACATTACAAGAACAGCAGGGCATACAACAACAGCAGACGTCACAAAAAGGGAGTGACCCACAACAACAAACAACACAACAGCCACAAACCTATTCACTGCCACAACAACAAGTAGCGTTAATACAACCACCACCCCAAAATGAACGAACACAATTGGGTGGGGTGACGGTGTTGGGACACAACCCTTACACAGGGAATGGCCAATCATTGTACCCCCAATAGGCCAGCCCACAGACGGCCTTGGTGTGTCCCATCCTGTCAGTAACACCTAATAGTGCGGAGGAACCACGCATAGAGGTAACGATAGGTGACAAAAAATTATCATTTCTTGTTGACACCGGGGCAACCCGGTCTTGCATAAGGGAAGGTAAATTTAAGATGTCAGGCGAAGCCATGAACACCCAAGGATTTTCTGGGGCTAAAGGGTTGGTTCCATTTACTGATAATGTTCCCTTATCTATTGGAGATTATGATCTGTCAGTTCCACTCTTGTATTATAGTGCCTCACCAGTAAATATACTGGGGAGGGACATAATGAACAGGTTGAACATGACGATCTCCTTTACAGAGGATGGCATAATTTGCTCTACTCCAGGGATTAACTGCTCGCAGCACGACAGATTTTGCAAGCATACTGTGGACAGACAGCGATTAGGGCGGAGCCAGTAGATGGCGAGATATTCCAATATGGCACTGACATGGCATTTGCATGGATGCCAGGGATAGAAGGGAAAATATGGAGGAGACCAGCAGCCTATCTATTCCGACCAGAAACACCAGTTAATGAACTAGAAGGGAAGGTGTTTGTAGTGGACATTGAGAGCATTATTGCAACAGCTGATTATGTTGCTGTGCACGCCCAAGATAAAGAAGGGAGAGCATGGAGGGCGGTGATAGCACTAGCAGAAGGATGTAGGCTGACCCAGGTGTCAGATGAAGAGCTGTTCTCAGAAGAAAAGGAAGAAAATGAAATGGTGTTCATGATGAGTGTAGAAATATGGCTAAGAGTGGCTCACAAACAAGTAGCACAGAAGATTGCAATGGCACTTGAGGCACCCGCAGGCACCCCAGTCCCATTTTTTAAGGAGGATATGTCAAAGGTGCCCAAATCATTATGGACTATTAGCCCTTATGACGTGGGATGCATAAAAAGCATAGGGGGTGTAAGGATAAAATTGAAAAAAGGTGCCATACTACCAAGAGTTAAACAGTACCCATTGTCAAAAGAGGCAGATGAGGGCATATATAAAACCATAACGGCCCTTATAAACAATGGCATATTGGTCCCCTCAGAATCACCATGTAACACAGCTGTGTACCCGGTGCGCAAGGCTAAAGGGGGGTCTTGGCGCTTCATACAGGACCTCAGACCCTTGAACAACATAGTAGAAGCAGAGTATCCAGTAACAGCAAACCCGGCCACAATATTGTGTGGCATTCCAGCAGAAGCATCACGATTTACAGTGATTGACCTTAAAAATGCTTTTTTCTCAATACCATTACACCCAGACTCACAAGATTTGACAAGCTTCACTTACCGAAATACAAAGTGGAAACATACCAGATTACCACAGGGGTATTGTGAATCACCCTCAATTTTCAATAGAGTAATACAGATGGATTTGGGTAACGTTGAGGTGGAAAGCACAGTGTTACAGTATGTGGATGACATAATAATTTGCAGTACAAACGAAAGTAAATGTAGAGAGGACTCCTTAAAAATGTTGACGATACTGGCAGAAAAGGGGTGCAAGGTAGACATGGAAAAGATACAATACTGTCAGGAACAGGTACTTTACATTGGTCAACTGATATCCCAACATGGAAGAAGGATTGCACCACAAAGAGCACAGGCCATCTCAAGCACTCCCGTGCCACAGACTGTGAGAGAACTGCAGCAATTTCTGGGGCTGTGCAACTACTGTAGAGCATGGGTATTTGATTACAGCTCATACATAGGACCCCTGCTTGAGGGTTTGAAGGAAGCAAATAAAGGGGAGAAAAAGTTGGGATGGACTATGGAAATGAGGGAGGCATTTGACGAATTAAAAGACGCGATATCAACTGCTCCAGTACTTGCATCCCCAGACTATGAGCGGCGCTTCTTTATGTTTTCACATTGCGACTCAGCAGTGATGAAAGCAGTATTGGCCCAAAAAACTAGCATGGGCTATAAACCAGTAGCATTTTACAGCGGTCACTTAGACCCTATAATGTTAGGCCACTTCTCTTGTGAACAAGGTCTTGCTGCAGCTGCTTTTGCAGTAGAAAAAGCATCAGCAATAACTATGGGGTGTCCAACTACACTATTTGTGGAACATGCACTATTTGCGATATTGAATAAACCTAAGTCCACATTAACGACACAAAGGGCATCAGGTTATGAGATTATTTTGTCTAAAGCTGAACTGGCAATTGTTAGATGTAGCACGGTTAACCCTGCAAGGTTCCTAGCAGAAGTAATTGAAGAGGGAGATTACGCCCACGACTGCACCCAAGTAACTGAAATATACTCATGTACTAGGAAAGTTGAAGAAAACGCACTAGAGGGAGGTGAGCTTTTGTTTATTGATGGGTCATCAACTATTGATCAAGGAGATGGGATACGAAGGACTGGGGCAGCAGTAGTAAAAATGATGGAGGCGCCGGTGTGTGTGGCTATGAAGTGTGTACAATTACCACAGCACTACTCTGCTCAAGCGGCGGAACTCGTTGCACTAATATTGGCATTAAAGGAAAGTTTTAATAAAAGAGTAACTATATATTCCGACAGTGCATATGTTACATCCACTGTCCACTCAGGGCTATCAAAATGGAGAAGGAGAGGGTTTAGGAGAGCTGATGGCACTCCAGTACAACATGCCCTCTTGTTGGCTGAACTAATTGAAGTAATAAACGACCCCCAAGAACTAGCCCTAGTAAAATGCACCGCACACACCAATGGAGAAGACTACGTTTCAAAAGGAAATGCAGCAGCAGACGCACATGCGAAATATGCTGCATATTTTGGTGAGATATGGAACCCCACAGACTCACAGAGAGGGAGAGGGAGGGGAATAGCGAGGGAGATGTTAATAAGAGAAGGGTACACCCATCTCCCAGCCACACAGATTATGGAGCTACAAGCGGCTGCACCAATGGCCGAAAAAGAAGTATGGGTGAAAAGAGGATGCACAATGTCACCAACCGACGCACTATGGCGCCAGGGTGGCACTGGGAAAGTTGTAATACCGTTGGCACTGTTAAATACCGCCTTGAGCCAATTACATCACCCTGCCCATACAGGCAAGGAAATAATTGCAGCACGAATTAGAGAAGATTGGTTTTGTCCCGAGTTAACCTCCCATGTGTCAAATTTTATCAGCAATTGCCTCACATGTCAACAGTTTACGGCCGGTCATACTCTAAAAGTGATACGAGGTACAATACCCCGGCCAGAAGGACCTTTTCGGCACCTTCACATTGACTATGTTGATATGATCAACATCTGTCAAGGCAATAGGTATATGATTGTAGTAGTATGTCCATTTTCTAGGTGGATTGAAGCAGGGCCCTGTTCACACCCTGATGCGTTTAGAGCAGCCAAATTCATAGTAAGGGAGGTCTTCCCCAGGTGGGGAGTGTGCGAGGTGTTAAGATCAGACAACGGCCCACATTTCGCAAATGAAATGTTCCAGCATATTACATCCCTGCTGAACATTAAACACAAATTTGCATGTGCATACCACCCACAGGCTAATGGTGTATGTGAACGCCTGAATGGCCTATTGAAGGAGGCAATTGCTAAAATACAACAAACAACAAAGAAAAGTTGGTTGTATTGCCTTCCGTTAGCATTGTTTGAACTTAGAAACAGGCCAGGGTCCGACCACCACCTCACCCCTCACGAAGTGGTTACTGGACGTCAAATGCGCCTTCCCCTAACACCAACGTCAAGGGCATTCACCGATAACGAAAGTTCAGCGAATGTGTTAGGAGATGAAATGTATCAATATGTGTCTTCTTTGATTACTAGTGTCGTGTTTGTGTCTCAACAGCTCGAGCGCACACGGGGCGGGTCTACCAGCAATCAAGAAAAAGACGAAAGTACGGAATTGGGAAAGGAGAACTCGTGCAAACTTGCCAAAGGTGACCACGTACTACTTCGCAATTTCAATAGAAGGTGGCACGAGAAGAGGTTCACTGGCCCCCATCTGGTAGAGGACGTATCAACAAGAGCAGTAAAACTAAAGGATAAGCGTGCCTGGAACCACCTACATGACGTAAAGATCTACAAACTGCAGACCCGCCCCAGCGCCAACGACAGGTCCATTGGAAGAACAGCAACAACATCGCCGACAGCGGAAGAAAGTTCCACCACAGACAACGACCCAATTGTTCCCTCGGAGACAATAACTGACGAAGAAGGGGGTGACCCCCATACTGCCCACCCCATGATCACTCGCTCAAAGAGTAAAAATACTTCTGCCATCTGAGCGCAAACCCCCCCATTGACTGCTAAGTACAGTTGTAACTAAAATTGAAGGACATTGCTTGCACCAATACACATGTAAACACGTGAATGTTCTCTTTTTCTCTCGCACATACAGGAACTGCGTAATATTGTATTGTTAAGAAAAGCTAATTAACAAGTTCAGTGTGCAGGTGTAGATGGTGCTGCCAGACGATAACTACCCAGAAGAATTGTCACACCAATTTGTATACGAAATAAAGAGGCCAACATACTTAAAAAGGAGAAGGGTACGTGTATACTACACAGCCTTCCTCCTGGCCATAGAATATTACATGCCCCACCTCCGCCCATACTTGCCGGTCCTAAGAGACCCATCACTTAGAGTAGCGTGGGAGCAGCTCTTCGCCTGGGCACTGAATGACTACTTGATAGGGAGAGCTTAAAGGAAACAAAACTAACATTTAATAACGAGCACTTTTGAGAATTTTTAGGCGGGCAACTGTAACGTCGCAAGAATAAGCTGCCAGGACCGCAGCAAGGTAAGAGCAAAATGCCGGTGAAATTAGCATATGTAATAAAAATAATAGGGATTTTTATGATCACCGGGTTCTTGGCTGCCTCTGTCTGGCAGTACAGCTATGCTATTGATTTTATTGCTGCACCCAAACTTAATATACCCCCGTCCCCTGCTGCAACAGGTGTTACGTCAGGTGGTAATCGTAATTTTGCACCCAAGCAAAATAGAGTTAAACGCAGCACGTACTCAGACAATAAAGGTATTGATAATTATGTACAAGATTCAGCACACGTCACAAACAACATATGGTACCAACACATGACCCGCATTGGTAAGCAGACAACTGAGGATAGCTGTTACGTTTGCTCATTAATACCATACGCCATGAGCGCTTCACGAACATTTGTTGCCACAGAAATAGATGAAAAAACAGCACAGTGCATAATATATTTGGCCCTGTTCCAAACGAAAGGAAGATTTCAAGGAACAGTAGTGCACATGACATGGAAAACACGAGACTCATACCCATATGAAAACAACTTCCTCAAGACCTATCTGAGTTATCACAAGACCAGTTTACATGCTGAAGCATTCAGGTACATAACAAGTGGCCCTGCAAAAGGAGAAACAAAGAAGGTAACACTGCAGTATCTACCATGTGATTGGTACGCAACTGAAGTTCCGGGTAAACAAGGATGCTGGGTGAGGCCGCTACTGACGATAACAGGAAAGGTGTTCCTGGGCAACAGCTGGGAGATAGGAGTGATTGGCAGCAACATGGTAACAAAAGAAACTATCTCAACTATCGAGACACACAATCATCGATGTTGGACGACGTGGATCAAGTATGTACCAATGCTCACGTGGGTAGAAGAAGATGAAGACCCGATAACTATACTACCATTGACTGCGCCTAAAGTATGCTACCAGCATAAAGGAGAGGTGGACGTAGGATATAACACCAATTGTGCAAGCGTGATGGAGTTGCCTGAGGGGGGAGCGGGAACAGCAGTAATAATGGACCATTATTGGGCCTGTGGGGAAAAGGCATATCATACACTGCCTCCCCTGTGGAATGGTGTGTGCACAATGGTACACGTCAATGTACCATCACTAGTGGTACCTAAGAAGCATGTCGATGTGGCGAAATTTCCTAAAATGGATGAAGGGGATAAGAGAAGAAAGAGATCTACACCACTTCAGAAGGAGCAAGGAAACAGGACCAACAGCAATGATACTGTCCTAAACAGGAGAAAAAGACAAGGAGAGCCATTGACAGGAAATTACCTGTGGGGAAGGTCGGAAACGGAACTAACATCAATACCGCCAGAACACAGACTATTCAGCAGAGCAGCAATGTTCTTCTCCTCAATAATACATCCGGGACTGCAGGCATACGCAAACGCAAAATGGCTCCAAATAACAAGGTGGGAACTAATGATGACCATCAATTCAACAGTAAATGGGTTCAACGCAATTAAAGAGGAGCTGCGAGCTGTAAGGATGGTAGCACTCCAGAACAGATATGTATTGGACCTTCTCACAGCAATGGAAGGAGGAGTTTGTGCAAAAATAGGACAATCTTGCTGCACGTTCATACCTGCCAACGATGCTGACAATGGTACACTGACAGAAGCAGTTTCACAATTGGCCCAGATGCACTCCAAAATGATGGACGAAAGTAACGGTGTAAACAAGGATAAGAGCTGGTTTTCACTATTATGGTCATGGATGCCATCTTGGCTGTCAGATGGACTGAAAATAATAGTGGGATGTGCTATTTTGGCTGGAGCTACCCTGATCATAATTAGATTTTGGAAGGCCCGGAAAGCACGCACGACTGACGAGTTGCTGGAAATGGTGGGAATGCACCCCTTAATGCCAGCAGATGACGGCCAGCATACAGGTGTGATAATACAAGAAAGGGAGAAGTTGCGCACCCAAATCATCACCAATCATCTAGACCCACCATCAGTGAAGATTGAGAACCCAAGGAACCCCAGGAGCTACATAGGAAGATGGGTATACTGTACTCCTGGAGGAACATGTGAATACATGTATTGGTCATTTGAAGATCATGTAAACCATTATGGACATCTCGGAGGGATAACTAAGATATGGAGAGTAAGAGGAGATAACGAGAAGGATATGTTTGTGGTCGACAGGTCGACCAGAGAGGGGACTGAAGTGGGAGAATGGAAGAACAGGCTCCCGTCCTTCACCTCTCGCGCTTGGCCTAGAGGGTCACGGCCCAGACACCCGCCGCGAGAAGAGTTTGTCCATTTACCAGACGACCAGGTACCCTGGTACAGGAACATACGGATGTGTCCACCTGCCTGCCCAGCAGCCCGCACTGGCCATGCCGACACCTGCGGCTCGGATCAGCTAGACTAAAAACCACACGTCGTTAGAGATGCCATGACGACCTAGACAACGGGAAGCACATCTGTACAAGTATACACACTTAACATTTCCACACCAATCTACACGAAGAACATACTCAGTGCTCTGACGTAGGCGACAGGCATATTCACGGACGTGCATCTTTATTATTTTTACATAGGCTTTCAGAATGCAGAAACGCAAGATGCATCATGAACTCATCTATAACGCTTGCTCACGCTTCCCTTGAAACCCGTTACCACCATGAGAGGTATAATGGAAACACGATACTGGTCATGGAAATGTATGCTACTATAATCTAAAGCACCTATGCACCAAACAGACTACTTAAGCACCAGGCCCGAGTAGGCCTCAAACAAGAGCTCCCGTGGACATTAACAAAGCAAGAGTCAGGTTGCTGATCCTGCAGAAAGAACCCGATGGAGCAACCAGCCAAGGTCGCAATGTTGCAAGCCCACATCCAAGAACAAATCATCAAAGGCACGATGTTGCAACCTCGCACTCCGCGTACCAACGTTAAAGTCATATCTACAAATTAAACCAGACACACAGTGGAAAAGCAATATTAATTGTGCAGAATTCTGCCTCAAACACGGTCCCGCCTCACGTGACCAAGCCGAATCTGACGAGATGCCAAAACCCAGGAGAGAAAAGGCGTCTGGGTCCCTCACTACGAGACACAGGCCGAGATACTTGAAAGGCTCAATGGACACCTGCTACAGTGGGAGCGGTCAGCCTTCCACCTATGAATAAATCCTCACATTGTCTGCACGTACCCATATTGAAACATTGTTGCAAACACAGGTACACCGAGAGCTGGGAACAACGGTGGTCCCAGGCTGGGGAGCTCACGGATGCACCAATCAGAACATGGGGCTCTTATCTCAGACGTCAGTAACATTAGCCAATCCTCAGGAGCCTTCATGTAACAATTCTTATGTATCCAATTATAGGGACAACCCAGATATACCACCTGACTACACCTTGTCCACTAATATCATTCTCTATATGTGTACTATACTAACCCTACCACTCGAGCAACCAATTAAGAGTGGCGATAGGTTTTTTGTTAACTTTCTGAAGTGACGCAAGTAGCGCGTCATAATGCAGTAAAAAGGGCCTGCGAGCCCCACGATTATGTGTGTGTCAGGACGGACGCGTACGCTCCTTGACCCATCCCTGCCGTTTTGTATAAATAAACAGCAGAGTCGCCTTGCTCCTTGTGTGTGTCTCATACTCTATCTCATCTGGGATATACGGGAGGAGTTGGGGCCTCCCTGCCCGGAGGTCTGCGGACGGCCCGGCCGACCCCGGCAGAATTTCCCCCCGACAAAGGAATACCCCTAGCCTATCTTTACACTTGCTTTGAACAATAGATGTGTCTGATTGAAAAAAGGGATCAGAATGTGAGTACATGCCCTTAGTAAGTACATCTGCACAAGTGTGCCAAGCTGGGGACGGGACGCTTTCCCCAGGGGGCATCCATGATTCCCAAATGCCATGCCATACACTTTCCTAAAGCGAAACATTGTACTCATGTCCTTGGGCTAGTTTGCATAAGGTACAGTGAGAGTCACTATGCATAGTACAGATTGTTTTGTTTACTTTACGCAATGGCAGGCCCTTTATGGGCCTTATCACAGAAATTATTTCACGGCACCTGCATGGGTGCTGGGATCCTACGATACAGCAGGTCCCCAGTAGCTTCCCGTTCCTGTGCATACTTTTTTCAAGGCCTGGTACGGCAAGACAACGTTTCCTCATTCCCACTTCCCTGCCAAAGCCTTTTCTGAGCCTGCCCGGTCGGCTCCCCTCTTCACTTGCATTACGAAACGTCTTACAAATGTACTAGGCTTTCTATTTACAGATAGCTGCCCCCTGTACTTCATAATGATGAAATATTACTCTTTATTTTAGATTGGTGAAAAATTACGATGTTGTATGTAATGCTTTGAACAAAGGTAGCGGGCGCCCCTCTCTCGGAAGAACAAGGCATGATAACATGTTCAGTGGTTGTTAACCACATTGAGAGTTCGCAGCCATCTGCTTTTTGCTCACTGTACTTTTCACAGATGGGAAATATCCATTTGCATATCAGTCTTTGACCCGCCCACATGGGCAGTCCAGCACCGAAATGCTATGGCAATTCCTCTCTGAACAAGAGTACCAACAGCAAGACGTGGACTCCCTGCTCACTGTGCTCAGAGAGGCACAGCTTCACCTCACTGATGAGGCCCAACAAGGCTGAAACACATGTATGGGGTTGCTGTCGGTACTCTTGTTCAGAGAGGAATTGCCATAGCATTTCGGTGCTGGACTGCCCATGTGGGCGGGACAAAGACTGATATGCAAATGGTTATTTCCCATCTGGGACAGGTTCAGTGAGCAAAAAGTGTGTGCTGCAAACTCTCATCTCAGAACAGGTTATCATGCCATGTTCTTTCTGGAGAGGAGCGCCTGCTACCTTTTTTGAAGTATGTAATGCTTTGGAATTTTTGTACAAACCCCAATACTTTTGTGTCAGGGTTGGACTTTAGAAAAGGTTAAAATACATTTTTAAAAATGCCAGGTTCAGAGGAATGATGAACATGTATTAAAGAAGATCAGCAAATGCATCATTTGTTTTGGAGTTTCTCCTAAGAAAAACGTGCAGGTCACCTTAGTGAGTGGAGTGACTTGCGCACTTCTCAGTCTCGTGCAGAGCTTTTTGACATGCATGATTTTTTGTGAATTGGGACCACATTATTTATTATCTATTGACCTAACATTTTAAACAAACCAAATTCAATAATACTGGACATTATTCGAAAATATTTCGAACAAAATCTTTTTTTATTTTTGTATTGTGCTTAGTTCAAAAATTGCACTTTTCACAAAACAGCAAAAACGTACAAAATGTAACATTACATTTCCAAACATAAATCAAATAATACATGCAAAACCGTACTACTCGATACAATAATATTTGAGATCTCCTTCAATCTAAAGTAGATATTATACCCGACTCTCTTTAAATTGATTTCTCCCTATCCAAAACATTAATTAAGCATCTCATCAAATCAAGTTTAATAGAGAGTTGTGCGCCATTCAGCAGCAGCTGCCATAATATATCTACACATCTAATCTGAAACTCTCCAATAAACTTACCCAAGTACCTATCTCTCAAAGTTTTAAAATGAGTACATTCAATAGCTACATGTTGCAATGTTTCAACTAGTACAGATTTACAAAACCAACATTATCTATTCCTCATGGTTTTCTCTCTCAAACCTATGATTGTATCGGTTTGTAAAACATTAAACCTAATTTTCCTAAAATATTTTCTCCATCGCAAATCAGGAAATGTACACAAGTAAAAAGGCAACTCAGGTTGAATAAACCATGCAGGTAAGAATACAATTTAGAAATTTCAATTGTAGATGACTAAGCAAGCGACCATAACTATAATGTTTTCACTTCTAGCAGATTAAATGTCAAGCGATCTAGTGACCGGTCGCATTTTTCCAATCTCATCAAATCAGTCTGCTCCCACATTGTTAGTGCTGCTACCTTCCATCTTTTAACGCTTGCTGAAGGAGAACATGTAAAGATTGTTTCTTAGCAATTATAATTTTCCTTAAGTAAGGCAAAGTCCAGATACAAGACCAAGCTCATAAATAATCAAATGGACTGGATTAGCATTTGGAGGCCCAGAATTTGCCTTCAATAACAACCCTCCAGAAAGCCCCAATATAGCTTTTCCCAATTCAAAAGTATGTCAGAGCCATACGTTACTATTGGCATGACTTTTGCCCCATAGAACTTTAGTACTGGATACATTGAAATCCTCCCAAATCAACCATCAATTGATCTGGCCTGAGCAGTCAGTATCTTTACTTTCTCTTTTAGTGTGGCCATTTGTAGCGTAACACAGCTAGATTCAGTCACTGACAATCTCAGGTATGTAAACTGTGGGGAATTCTCCGGATCTCCCACCAAATCCCTGCCTAAATTCTCCTCCCATGTGGCCAGGAGAGGGCAGATGCTTCCTGATCCCAATCCTGGGGGTGGTGAACTGCGGGAGGATCGCCTGGGTGGAGACAAGGCTCAGTGTAGTGAGGAGATTCTGCGCAATGAGGCACAGTGTTTTACCTCTGAGAGGAATACTCTTACCACCATGTCAGAGGAGGTCCTTGCTTATTGTCACTTTAATATATCTTAATCACCCACTAAGACTGAAATGGTAAATACCAAGGTTGTAACCCTGCAACATATTATATCCAAATAACAGGTCTTTTGTATCCCTAAAAATAAACATCTTCCTCAAAGCCAAAGGTATACCATAAGGAATGGCCGAAATGTATGCTTTTCAATACCACCTGTCTCTAAAAAGATTTAAACCCACAATACCACTTCTAAAAATATTAAGGGAATTAAAACTACCCTTGCAGGTATAAAAGAAGTGGGAAAACATAACTCCACTAAATTAAACTACATGTCCCAGAATACCACAAGGCCTGAGAGGAAGAAGAGGGCTCAGGAGGCATGTAGAAGTGAAGGACAGGCAAGTAGGCCTAAAAGCCTTTACAAGGATCAGGCAATTAACATTAAGGGCCTGCACCAGAACTTAATTGCCCCACATCAGAGGCATAAACGGCTGCATCAGGAAGAAGTTGAAGGAAGGAGCTGGATCAGAATCTGGAAGGCTGGCATTAGTAGCAGAAGGAGAAGAGGATGAGGCTGGCAGTTCATGAGGAAGTGTGATCACTTAAGGGACGTCGGGACAAGAGAAGAGCAGATTTCACCTGCAGGTTCTGAGTTGGTCCTGTGTTCACAAACCCTGCCTTGCTGTGGCTGCACTGAGAGAGACATAGCGAGATTGAAGGTCTTTCCATGCGTGCCTAGTAGCTGTGATTGCAGAGCCGAGATTGTGCGGCAACCCGAGGCCCGTGAGCAGAAGCAAGCCGAGGGATTGCAAAGTGAAGGAGACTCCCTGTAGTGGAGGCCGGACTGGAGACACCTATTCTGCAGAGGAGTGTGGGTCCCAAGAGTGCCTGAAGCAGTAGTAGCAGGAAGAAAAGTCGGGAAGTGGAAGCAGCCTGCAACCTCATTGTTTCTGGAGCCGGTGAGCAAAGTTTTGTATTCAGATTCACTAAAAAACCCTTGACGGCAACAGTTACCAGTTCAAGTGTAACTCGCATAAGAAGTAGAACGAGTGGAAGTTGTTTGTTGATGTGATAACAAAGGGAGTGTATCACGCACACATCTAATGCAAGTCGGAGTGCTTGCGTAAACAAAAAGCTTTCCATTTCCTATTGTTGAACTGAATGACTTTACCAGAGTGGTTGCGTGTCTCCAATTAAGAAGGGGAACGCTTTGTTAAATCCTCCGAAAAAAGTAAAGCTGACTTTCACAAACTCTTACAAGGAATATTATATGAAAAAGAGGTTGCGCGTGGACAATTGTTATTCCTGATCACAGCTGAAGTACCTTGCTAATAAGAGGGAAGAACGCAAGTCCTTAGAGGTCTTTAAAGTAAAAAATCTCCATCAAAGAGTGGTCATGTGTACCTAAATCTGTTTCTCTTATGAAACTTTAACCTTGTAACATCTCAAACTAGTATTATATAAATGTAGAAGTCACTGATTGAAAGAGAACAAGCATTGGCCAATCCAGTAGGTGAATTCTTTCTATAGTGATGCCAGCCCTATTGAGATCTAACCACCTGCCTTTTGAAGTTGCTAAAGTGTTAAAGGTCAAGTGTGACATAGTTATCCAAAGCTGGGAGAGTGGAAATACAGCTTTGGAGTAACTACTGGAATCAAGAATATGTGCATAAAGCTGGGGAAGGGAGCTCAGTTCTTGTAAGAAGATTAAGTCAACAATCTGTAATGCTGAGACTGTTGAAGCTGAGAAAGAATCTGTCTGGAAGCAGAAGCAGATTATACTGGCGGCAGTAAGACAGATAGAAGAGGCAAAGAGGCTGTCCTTTTCTTATAACATAGGAAAGAAGATTGTCATGCCTACCAAATACTGTCCGAGAATGATGTACTGAAAGTGGTTCAAGCAGTAGCATACTGTGGAGCAAAAGAGCCTGCCTCCACAGTAATAGTAGTAGAAGGGGGTTGTCGAGGGAAAGGCAACTCCCTAAGAAGAAGCATCCTGACAAAACATATCAATGACGCTGCACAGGTTCTAAACATATGGACAGTTGTTGAAGTAGAAGTAGTTCTTATGTCTTTGAACGATTACAATACTATGCTTAAAGGAAGATATCCAGGATTATCATTGATGCTGTTTTCTTTGCTGGAATTGGAAAGTGGATTTCTTTTTGAGTGAACTTTTCTTTCTTTTGGAACTCTCAAGAACTGATCCAAGACTTTTCTTTTCTTTGTGAACACTTGGCGAGACTGACTTTCGTTAATCCCGGGAAAGGGAGCTAACCAGGACAGGGGAAGATTATCCAAGTCATTGGTTGTTTGGTAATCACCTATTTATATTGTTTATGATTTACTTTGAATATTTAGTTGTTTAGTTTGAGGGCCAGTTTTGTCTATGCTAGGATACCGTCCTGTAGAACTTAGACTAGTGTATGGGAGGATAGGTCTCTAGGATCCCCCTCCCCCACATTACCCACCTAGGTGAGGCTCATGACTCGTCGGCAACCCCCCATGCACCTGGGCCCAGGAGGCAGAGTGGCTGCGGATCGACATGTGAGGCTGCACGGCTCGCCTCGTGTTCTGGTGCCTAACGTATGGCCACTCGAGAATCCACCTTGTACCGACCAATGTTTGCTGCTATTGTAAAAAGGGTAACGAAAAAGCAATATATAAAATGCTTGCACATGATGTGAAAAAAAATGTTGTGCTGCATGTGAGCCACCTAGGGCACTGAGCCAGTTTTTACCGTAATCCTGAGTTGTAAGCATCAGACTGACTGACGTTATGTAATGTATGTGCCAATGAAAAACTTGCATTTTATGAACCTCGTAATGTGAGCACATGGAAACGGCAGAAATGTGCACTTTATCTAATGCCCCCCAGCCCTAGCAATCCGTCCTCTCTAATAGTATTTGTGCAGCCCAGTGAATAGAGACTCGCACGAAGCTACAAGGCTGTCTCCCCTTCCTCCCGCCAAGGCCCGCCGTGGCTTGCTGGTGTTCGAACAACACAGCATCACCTCCCCGCATTCCTGCTGGACCCGCATCTAGAATTTACCTCCCCCATGTCGAGCCACCCGGTCCCTAATCCCGCCGCCTTTGAGGTGCCAGCTATGTGCTCCCACTGACCTAATGGTATTTTAGTTCACCCCAAATTCAACGGACCACGAAGACAGTTATCCGTCATTTACTACATCTAACAGGAGAAAATGATGAAGGTAGTTTGATCCATGCCCCCTGATAAGACACCAGGACCCATGAGACTGGACCCTTTGTTAACGACAACTTTACGATGATGTATGAAGGAAGCCTTGTATTGGATACTGTTTTCCTGTGTCCCTACCTGCCCTGGAGCTCCACCCCAACGAGCCCAGCTGATCCAAGCACTTCGTGATGCCACCACGTGGATCCCCGCCAATCATGGAACACCGAGCATATAGTTAACATAGTAGCTAGACGTCGACATCCAATCCCCAGGATTATGTGCACCCTATAGTTTAGCTCATGCATGACGTGTATTTGTAATATAAATGACTGTCTTTGCTATTGTCAGACAGAGCGCTCTCAGAGTTTGCAGAGTCCTTAGCATGCCCTATATCGATTTAGATAAAAAACAATTTAATTTCAACCGCACTTGGTCGTGGTCTCATTCCCTCCTGGGGTGTGTCCTTTATTGCCTCTAATTGAAGGGGGTTAACTGCCTTATTGGGGGATGCTTACTTTCAGTGGTGACCCCTTAGACGTGATTCCTCTTTTTTTCCCCCTTTTGGCACTAGATGTCCCTGGTCACAGTGGAGACGCACGGCGCGCCCCCTCAAGAGAGCTGCCCGCCTACGGCAACTGGTACGCTTAGACGTGCGCACGCAGTAAGGTGAAAGGGTACGAGTCCCGCTCCAAAAAACCCTTAGTACTGCTCGCCAGAGCCAGGGGCGGCCATTCAGTGTGAGGCAGCGCTGCCTGGACGGACCGGGTCCGGAGAGTCTCGGATCAAGACGGGCGCATGAGTATTAAGTGCGAGTGACAATAAAAGGAGGGGGATAGAGACCAGAGTATATGAGGTCAAGCAAGATAGAAAGGGGTTTTCTTGGGGGTAAATCGACCGGTACTTTAATACTTTTCTCTTTCTCTGCGTATGGCCATTAGGATAACAAGGTGAAAAAATGAAGACGGGAACCTAGCTCTGCAAGGGGGTAGAAGGCGGCACCGCATAGTGCTATATTGACTAGTGCTGGGAATAAGTGAAATAACGGAGAATAGAAATAAAGGTGTCTGAGAAGAAAGAGACACAGTGTATAGATTAGAAAACGCTTTTCTCTTTTTCCTTATTCTAGATGAAATTGCATTAGGGAATACTCTATAAACTTTAAGGGTTGCAGGGAAGAACTGGGTAAGGGACAGAGGGTAATTTTCAAAGAAAATTACAGGGCAAGGAAAGGGAGGGTTTTTGTTATGTGTTGTAAGTTAAATGTGTGTTGGATGTCTATCATGTTTTGAATATGCTATTTTTTGCAATGCACGGTTAAAATGCTAAATTAATGCTAACAAGGGTTTTTGAGCAATGGTCATTGTAAGTGTGACCTGGTGAGATTCAGGGCTGAGATATTTTGCAGAAATATGGTGGAGTAGGTGCTGAGTAGGTGCAGTCCTGCAGTCTACTCTGGAGCGGACTGTTTGCAGTGTCTACTGTGGGTGGAGCAAAGCAGAGCAAACTCAACAGTTAAAAACCCCATTCTCCAGCAGAGCGGAGTAGGTGCTGAGTAGGTGCAGTCCTGCAGTCTACTCTGGAGCAGTCTGTTTGCAGTGTCTACTGTGGGTGGAGCAAAGCAGAGCAAACCCAACAGTTAAAAACCCCATTCTCCAGCGGAGCGGAGTAGGTGCTGAGTAGGTGCAGTCCTGCGGTCATGCAGGCAGGAAGGCATGAAGGAATGATCCCTATACCTTCTGTGTGTGAAGCTGAAGACGACACCAGGAGACTACACAGTTCTCGACTACGCCTAGGCTCGGACGTTGTGATTGCCAAGCCAGTCTCTGGCAAAAGAGGTGAGTGATCACAACTGTCTCATAAAACTGTTATCACACTACCTAATGAAAGCACAAACCATTCAAAACTAACATTGTCGCCCATACAAAGCACGATACAGACAAAGGTCCCAGTGTACCCCCCCGCCTAATCAGCATAATCCTGCGCTGCCCTCCCCCAGCGTGGCTGGTGACTCAGAGCCCACCAGTTTGGTGGCTCTTAACTTGGCGACGGTGGTGGTGGTAACTGGGACTGGCGTACGGAGAGAAGAGGAGGGGCACGGAGTGGAGCCGGAAGCAGCGGAGGACGAGGGGGAGAGGGGGGGCTTCCCCCGCCTCGACTCCGCGACTCCAGGCAAATGCATCTCGGAAGCCACTCGAGGCACAGGGAAGAGATAGAATCCCCATCAAGGAGTTCACGCCATCGAGGGCCTTGGAGGCTAACGAGGGGGGCTGCCCCCTAGAACCCCGCCTCCAAACACAAACTTGGAGGAAGGAAAGGAGCTCTTCCCGAGGGCCCCTCCTACAAATCCAAAGCAAATCCAGGAGTTTGCAGGACGAACAGTCTTGGTTGAAGCCATGATCCACCTTCCCCAGGTACCCTGTGAGTTCAGGGCCGCCCAGGAGAACCCAACGAAGAGTGAGCAGGAGCCAGGAGCCCCGGACTCCCTGGCGGTTGAAAGAAACAAATGCCTAAAAAGAAAAAGGCAACAGGTTGACACAGTAAATAGGGGAAAACCTAGGGAAAGACAGAATAATAGGAACTCTTTGAGTAAAAACAAAGCAGCACCTAAAAGAAATTTAAAATGAAAAGCACCAAATCCAGCGATATCCCGCGGGGGGCCCCAAAACAATAGCATGCTCAAAGAGCAAAATGGGGATCGAAATGAAAGAAATAACTTAAAAAACTATTTCCAACCTTCCCACAAAATACACAGGCCATTGATAGAGGAACTTTCAGACGCAGAAATCCTCCAGGCGGTTAAGGATTGCTGGCCTTTTTCGAAACATCGTAGAACGAATGAGCCAGAGCCTCAAACAAACTTAACTCCTCGGGGAGACACCCCAGACATTACAAGAGGAGAAGAAAACATGGGACCCGAGGAACTAATGGAAAGGCCTTCGACACCAAGCAAGAAATTGGGATCAAAGTTGAGCTCTGCTCCAACCAGCCAAATCGACGATGCAACACCGTCAAGGGGCGATGCGACAGCCCAAACAAAAGCAGGCCCACAGACAACAGAGGAAGATCCTACCACACTCGTAGCCCCTAAAGACTCATCCTCCATAACGTCCCGCACGGAAAAACGCATCTGCGAGGAAAACAGATCTACAGGAGCAACCACGGCACCCTTCCAAAGCCCAGGTCCTGAACACTTGAATTCAACTCCAGTAAGTCAAAAAGATCCTGCGATCATGGCACAAAACGACAAGCCCCTTACTGAAGATCGAATTTGTGTGAAAAACATGAACACAGGAACAAATACAACACCTGTGAAAAAGTCAGTGACGAACAAGGGGACATTGACCCCAATAAATCTAAAAGACCCTGCAAGTTTGGAGAACCTTCAACAAGGACCTCAAAAAAGTAGTAAAGAAAATGTAAACTTACCTTTAATAGGTTCTTTAACCATAAACGAAAATGTACGACTACAGGATCCTCGAAGACACTCTTTTGGGGCAGTGGGGAGCCAGGGCATCTACCAACCTATGAGACAGCCCAGGATACAGGAACTCCAAGAGAAAACAAGAAGCAACAGCCCACAAAACCTGTCACCTCTAGACACACCAACGAAGAAAGGTGACATGCTTTCGATAATGTCAGCAATTACAATAGCTTTAAATACATTCTTAAAGGTATATGAAACAATCAGTGACAGTTTAAAAGACCACACCAACATTCAAACTACAATGAACAATAAACTAATCTGCCTAGAGGCTCATATCCTGGCACGAGAGCAACTGGAGGCTGCGCTGCTCTCAGGTAGGCTAGTATCACGCTCCTCTGACAAATCCACACAAGGCGATTTGATACACCTGGAAACTAAAATATCTAGCAGCACTCAAACAGAAACAAAAATTGATCTGACTGAGGAGACTAACAACGTGTGGACAAAAAATACAAGTATCTGGGGCCCCTGCAGTAGCAATATGAAGGAGTGTATAACAGAAGAGTCGACAAACAACAACCTAAGTGCAATAAAATCTAGAAAAGTAACATTGGGACAGCGTGATCAAACCACCGGTGAGAAAACAACAAAAGCAACCACGAAAGAACATACAAGTACGATCGTGCTGGCGGGCAATGAAACTCCATTAGCCCCAATGTTTAAAAAAGTGCTAATCACGAAGGCTACTACATCCTCTACACCCACAGCTTGTACTACCAACAAAGGTGATCCTAAACTGACCATGGATGAGAAGAAAGAAACTGAACCACAAACTGAAAATCCCAAGGTCATTCTTAGACCTGCAGGCTCCCCAAGGTTGGTAGAAGATTTCCTGACAGACAAGGAAATGATGAATTTAAGGCAACATATAATGGATGAAAATAGAGGGGAGGCTATTTCATCTCCCACACTTGCGACCTCCTTACAGATAAAGGAGCCTAGAGAAAAAACTAAAGCTGACGGTTTCTTAACATTGGAAGAGCGATGTAAGAAGACAGCAAAGAAAGATGGATGGATGGACTCAAGGTACATCGGAATACTGCAATCGCATGCAAGAGGCGAGACCACAAGAATCTATCCCGAGGGAAATCAGGAGGAAGTCCCGGGAATTACATCAAAGCGAGAACCCTCGAGAACGAAAAAGGTCTAACAGAGCAATATCTCACCTATACCTCTCTTCCAAAAGGGTGCGCGACCTGTTAAAAGAAGAGACCAAATCGCTCTTACGAATGGGCTATGACATTGCTGACTCGTCAAGGTCGATAGCCTTGATGCCAAAAATCAGGCGCGACGAGGAGCTTAAATTAAGAACAAGAAACTCCAAGTCAGTTCAGCGAGGGACTCGACATGAAAAAAGGTCACCCACCAAATCTGGAAACCAAGAGGAAGAGATCCCGGCCCAAAAAGACAGAAACGAAACAGTACTTCGTGGACCTATCCAGGATGGTCACTTTGTACAATTTTCAGAAGAAGATGACAAGAGCGTGGACAACAATAAGCATGAGATGCAAGATAAAAGAAGTGCCAGAAGAGGGAGTGATAAAAGCAAAGTCAGTACGATAACGGGAACCATAAAGAAAGTAGCAGCCAAAGACAACAACAGACCCAATCCAGAGTCAAAATTGTCTCACAGCATTTGGTCCTGGCTTCCTAAAGCCCTCCAAAGGGAATCTAAGAGATAGCAACCCAACGATCAAAATCTAAAGAGCGGCGTCAACGACAAAGAAGCAACACACAGGCAAATTTTCCGTATAGGCTTATGGAACACCAGAGGCCATACTCATTTGACAGCACAAGGACCTATAAAATTAGCAGACTACGATCTACTGTGCCTCCAAGAAACGTGGTTAACACAAGCACCAACATTTGATGGCTACGAAATAGCGTTCTCACCAGCAAAAATAGGACCAAGGGGACGACCATCTTCGGGGCTTCTGATAGCCTGCAGACAGGGAAGTGGCTGCACTTTGGAAAAAACTTTGATCAGTAACCCTTCTTTGCTATTGGTCAAGGCCATATGGTTAGAGGGTATCAAGAAAGGAGACAAAGGTGAGCCACCAGTAATTATAATTGCAAACACCTATTGGAACCCGGCGACCCTCACTGATTTAGAGTACCTGGAAATGCTGGAAAGATTGACGAAGCCATAGGTGCCCATCTGGACCCTACCTTTTGATTTGTGGTGATCTCAACGCCACGTGCATACAAGCTTCAAACAAGCTAGCACCCCACGATTCCACGAGCGCAACAGTTAAAAGAGGTACGGCTTGGCTCAAATTGATGAAATCTAGAGAAATGCACAATATAGACAGTGTGTTCCCAGATCCCTCTCGCTTGCCAACCTGGAAAAGAGAGTCTACAAGGGCCACAATAGATTACATTTCCATATCCACAACCTTGCTATCAGTTGTGACGGCATTTGAAGTAATCGAAACAGCAGCTAGTGACCACAATCTCCTCTGTGCAACGTGGCCCAGAAAAAGGACGGTAAAATCAATGGGGGAATTATCATTATGTATCAACAATCAGCGCACAAGACTGAAGCTATCAGCAGCAGCGATCTGTGACCTTAGGTCAAAGTACAACACCCAGTCAGATCTTACCTCTGAAAAACAGATTGACTATTTTCCATTGCTACTCGTATACAGCCACAAAACTGGAAATAAGGATCCCAAAAGATCACATGTTCATAAGTATGACCTAAAAGTGGCGACTAAAAAGAGGGAAATGCAAAAATTGAAACGACAAGCCAGTAAACTAGGTACACAACTCGCAATTAAGGCAGCGAACGAAGGTCAACGAGAATATAAAACCTGGGTTCATAACCATCGTTTGACCTTATACCAACAAGACGCTGAGAACATCATAACTGCAATAACAGCTAACAATACCCGAGAGTTTTGGTCTCTCTTAAAAACGGCCTCGTCTCCATCTGAGCCAGCGTTTATTTCAAACATCGGAGAAGGGACATGGGTGAACTTCTTCCAAACACTTTTTGAGAAGACGCAAACATGGCCAAGACCAGCTAAAGAGACCATTCCAATAGTGTGGAGACCTCTGAATGACAAAAAAGAAATAACAAGACAAATAAAGAAATTGGAAAATTCTAGAGCTCTGGGTCCAGACGGCGTAACCAACATAGTCCTTAAAGCCTTTCCTGCGGAGTGGGCAAGTCTCTTGAGTGAAATTTTTAAGAGATGTGCAACACTACATTCTATCCCACCCTCATGGAAATCCTCAATTGTGGTACCTGTCTACAAAAAAGGGAACAAAGCCGACCCAGCAAATTACAGGCCAATAGCTTTATTGGACTGTATTGGAAAAGTCTTTGGCTCCTTGCTCTTGGAGGAATTTAACTTATGGGCAAAATCAGCTCCGTGCAGCGATTACCTTCAAACGGGCTTTAAAAAAAACCTGGGGACTTCGGCTAACATTCTGTTACTGAGTGCCCTAAAGAGCAAAGTCTTAGAAGGGGGCCCAAGGCTGTTTGTCATTTTCATTGATCTTACACAGGCTTTTGATCGTATTGACCAAATTCTTCTGTGGGAAAAACTGGAACCCTGGGCATGTCCACAAGATATTCTGGACCCAATTAAGGCGCTATACACAGATACCACCATGAAAGTGAAGCTAACTCCACAAGGTCTCCTTTCTAAAGCTATTCCAACCGCCAGAGGAGTTAAGCAGGGGTGTCCCCTGGCGCCTGCGCTCTTCCTGGCCTTCTTGGGTGATTTACAAGAAGTAAACTTGTCGACTCGATGCTTTCCGCCCAAAATAGGAAGCGCCCATATAAATAGACTGCTATACGCTGATGATCTAATCTTAATGGATCACACTCCAATTGGATTGCAGCGGCAGCTGAACAGCCTGGAGGAATACATGAGGACAAACAATTTGGAGATAAACGAAAAGAAAACTAAATTCATGATTATCTCGATTAGCTCCAAAAAATCGGAAAAGATATCACTGCACCCGACGAAAGAACCAATTGAAAAGGTGCTGGAATTTAGATATCTGGGAGTGATCTTGGACAGCTCGAAAAAAGAAAATGCAATGCAGATGCCCTTAAAACTGATGGTAAAGAAACTGATTGGGCAAGGCAAAGCCATTAACAGGAAATTTGGCCGCTTTTCGTTGCTGCCTGTGCTGGAATTTTACAAAAAAAAGGTTGTTCCATCATTAACTTACAAAGCAGATGCAATGCCAACTCTTCCAACTACATTTTGGCTGAAACTTGAAGCACAATTCTGGAGATCAATACTAGCCCTGCCGGACTCCACCTCTATGGCAGTGATAAAACAGGAACTAAGTTTACTATCTCTGGAAGGCACAGTAAAAATCAATTACTTGATGCTATTTCGCAAATGCAGAATGGCAGAAGATCAGTCAATTTACAACTTGATACTAAGAGAAATTAAAAGTGTAACCAACAAAATGTTAAAGGTCTGGTGTACACGGAATTGCGAATATCTAGCATCAGTGGAATGCGACGAAGAAACTCTGTTCGTAAATCCAACAAAAATCCAGAAGAAATTGAAAGAACTGGACTGGATTAAAACCAAAGAAATAGTATCGCAAAATAAACTAATCCAGCACTTGCCACTAAATACAAGGAGGTTAAACGAAGTGCAGCCTTACATTAAGAAATTTCCATCAAAACCAGCGAGAGACCTGATTATGAGAGCGGGATTGAACCTCTTACAAACTAATGAAATCCTATTCATTAGAGGCTTATCATCGAAAAAAAGAATGTCGCTTTTGTACTGATCAATCAGCAACGGAATCAATTTGTCACCTGATCCTTGAATGTCCCGGTACCAGAGGTTTAAGGTCACCATAGCTTCCGGACATCCTAAGCGAGTTTGCTTTAAGCGACCAAGAAAATTGCTGGGCTAACTTAATAGGGGGGGACAGAACACGATGGCAACTAGCAACCTTTAACATCGTAAAATATGTAAACTCTGCTCTACTGCCACAAAACCCCCCTTGTCAGACACCTAGGAACTAAAAGAACTTATGTTTAAAGAATCCGTGAGAAAGAGAATCTGTTTCTCAACATGATCACTTTGTAAAAAATCTTAATGATTAAACACATAAAAAAAAATAAAAAAAAATACGTTAGTGTTTAAGAATTGCTATTACTAAACACACACACGTAAGGCACCCTAATAGACGCATGTAACACAGGAGAGTGAACAACGAGAGGGTAACATGGGGGCTGAGACACCCCAGGCCCATATTTGTAAAAATGTACCGGGCTATGCAGAAGGCATAACCAAATACCACAACCAGTGGGTCACAGAATTGAAGGGAGAAGGGCTACCCCAGGTATGGCCCCAAGGTGGGTCATTTGATAAAAGTGTTCTGGACATGATAGCCACATGCTTATTCATAAAGTACAAGGGAAAACAATTCCATAATAGAAAGGAAATACTGGATTTATGGAGGCTATTCGAAGAGGTGCCACCAATCAAAAGGAAAGAAACAGCGCAGGAACAAACCACCAATACCACCACTCCCCTGGCAGCAGAAGAAAGTGAAGGCGAGGGTAGGGGGAAAGAGGAGTCAATAGAGGTAACGCGGTTGTACCCCCTCTTGAATAAACCAGTACCGGCTGAGGGGTATAGTGATCCCGTGTATGTGTCCACGCCTACTCCCGCAGTTGTCCCACGACCAACTGCACCGCCACCATAGGATTGCCCCAGAACTAGTGGGCAGTTAAGTACTCCTACAATAGATATTGAAAAATTAACAGAAGACCTAGCCTCCTGACTCTCAATGGCCCGGAGTGAGCTATCTAGAATACGAAATATATGTGAACAAGGTGGGACAAGCATGTCAAGAACAGAGCAAACGCCAAGGGCACAAATACTTGACAGATCCTCTGAGGAAGGGTGGAAAAAGGGGGAAATACTATTCCGAATACAGGAAGCGCCAACTAGAATAATAGAATTGGAAACACATACACTCGGAGAAAACACAGGGGAGGGAGAAATGGCCACTGGAGGAATGGAGGAGCTGTGGTGTGACATAGAGGACGATGAGCTGGAAGCAGGGAGACTCGGGGCAGCAGCAGGGGGAATGTCGGAAAGGTTGGATGAGACACCTCTGGGGAGGGCCATGGAAGAAGAGTGGACTGGGAGATTAAGGAATAGAATGGGAAGACTGGCCACATTGGGGAGAAAAGGGTCAAAGGTGAGTATTGGGAAAGGAATTAAGAATAAACTACAGCTTCCACTGATACATAGAGGGGTTGGGAGGCCAAATGACATACCCTGGGCTCAGATGGATAAGGCCAATTTATTGAAATTATTGCCCCCGCAATAGGAGGAGCAAGTAAGTGGATATATACATTCGAGAAGCACACACCGGGTGTGCCATTAGCAGAGGGTGATGACAAAGGTTTGTTGGTATCGGCAGTGGGTGACCAAGCAGACAGGGTCTGGGCAAAGGCTGGTTTCCCAGGAATAACATTAGATTGTGACCGCCATGATGGAGCTTCCTTCAATACAGTGCGCGCAAGGATATGTGATGTTTTGAGAGACACATTCCCAGACACACCTGATTTACAGTCAGTAATGCAGTGTACCATGAATGATGGGGAAGATGCTATGGATTTCATTTTACGGGTGCAGGAGATCTGGAGAGCGGAGAAGGGTATGGCCTGGGATCAATCAACATCCCTATTTTACTCTATAATAAAGAGAAGTTCAGAAAGCACTCGACAAAATAGCAGGGATTGAAGCGAAGGGCTGGCCCGAAATTCAAAGTATAATAGTACACCATTGCAAAAGAATCAAAGAAAGGGAGAAGGAGATAGCACAGAGAAGGTTGGCAGACGAGGCAAAGTTAATACAAACGAAACTGGTGAAGGTTGTCGCAGCTGTAGCATCACTCCCCACAGATAGGGACGCGGAGGAGGAGGAGGGATCGGTAACAATACAAGGATGGATGGCAGCAAATTGGGCTGGCAATGGGCAGTCACAGTGGAATAGGCAAGAGCAGTACGGAGGACCGCAGTGGCAAGTGTGGAGCGCCCGGGGAGGAAGAGGTGGGTACAGATGGCGCAGAGGGGGTGGTCCAGGGTATGGAGGAAATGGCGGGTATGGGGGGCAGGGACTTAAAGGAGGACAAGGAAATGGTTGGAACTGTGGGAGGTGGGGACACTTCTCACGAGAATGTAGAAGTAGGCCAAACAATAATTACCAAGATGACCAGCATTATGGTCACCCCACCCGGGGAGCCCATACAGGTTACCATTGGGAGGGGGGCAAGGACACCAGGATCAAAGGTACCCAGAGCAACACAGGGAGCAACCACATAATGTCCAACAGCACCCACAATGCCGCGAACACATGCCATACACAAAGGGTAACCCCTTCAACACAACAGCAAATGGTGCACCTGCACCATATGGAGGAGTGGCGGTGGTATCAGGAAATGTTTTCAGCCAAGGGGGGACCATGAGGCACCAAGCATAGGACAGCCCACAGAGAGCACTTGCATGTCCAGTACTATCGACTACCCTCGATGCAGCAGAGGAACCATTGATAGGGGCGGTGATAGGGAACAAACAATTCATTTTTATGGTGGATTCGGGAGCTGAAAAATCATGCCTATGTGAAGGCAGGTTTCTGCTATTGGAGACGCAGGGGTTCTCTGGGGCGGTGGTTGAAGTTCCTTACACAGAAGAATTGGATGTAACAGTGGGGGGTAAAACAGTAAGAGCACCCCTATTGTTCTATGAACAATCCCTGCTTAACTTACTGGGAAGGGATCTCCTCAGCAAGCTTAACATGACTATTTCCTTCACAAAGAGAGGAATAGTTTGCTCAACACCCGGGATTTGCCCTATGCGAGTGATGTTGGTAGTGCACACACGAGCAACAGCGCCAGAAATGCGCGCCATACCTGTGGACCCCGATATGTTCATCCAGGGGTTAAAAACATTGGCACGGGTGGTCCCAGAATTGAAGCGCCAGGAGTGGAGGGTACCTGCAGAATTTGTTTTCCCCCCCATAGCACGCCCAGAAATAGTGCCAGGAACAGTGATGTCACTAGATTTACATGCAGTACAGGTTTCGACACAAAGAATAGCGGTAATTACAATGGACATACATGGCTGCGAGTGGCGCACAGTGTTGTGCATCAATGCCGACATTGCACTGCAAGACTTATCAGACGAAGACCTCTTCACAGACTAAGATAGTGATGGGGAAATAATAATGGAAATAGCAATCCCATGTGACATTATGGTACAGACAAGACAGGTACCAGTGCAGCTGATGGCAGTGGTAGGTGCGCCACCTTCATATTTTGAAAGTGACATGAAAGCAGTGCCAGTTGACCTGTGGACAACAGGCCCACATGACGTGGGACTGTTACATGAAGTGACACCAGTTAAGATAAAACTCAAACAGGGAGCATTATTGCCCACAGTAAAACAGTACCCCCAGAAGCAGAGGAAGGAATAAAAGAAACGATCACCGCACTGTTAGCACAGGGAATAATAGTACCATCAAATTCACCATGCAATACCTGTATCTACCCAATCAAGAAAGCAAAAAGAGGAGCTTGGAGGATGATCCAAGACCTACGCCCACTCAATGACATCATACAAAAAGAATTCCCATTGGTCCCCAATCCTGCATCAATACTATGCAGCATCCTGAAGGATGCATCTTGTTTTACAGTGGTCGATTTGAAGAACGCATTCTTCTTAGTACCACTGGCGGAAGAGTCCCGATATCTGACAGCATTTACACTGGGAGGAAAAAGGTATGAGCATTGCAGACTACCCCAGGGGTACTGTGAAAGCCCAAGCATATTTAACAGGATTCTACACGAAGATCTAGGAGATGTAGTCACAGACAGCACAATTATTCAGTACGTGGATGATTTGCTGATTTGTGGGAAAAATGAAGAGGAGCGCAGGAGAGATTCTATTGCGTTTTTGACATTGTTGTCCCACAAAGGTTACAAGGTGTACAAAGGAAAATTACAATATTGCCAACGAGAAGTGTTGTACCTGGGACAACTAATATCAAAAGATGTAAAAGAATAATACCAGACAGAGTGGCTGTCATTAGGGCAGTAAGCAGGCCAAAAACAGTGAAGGAAATGCAGAAGTTTCTCGGCATGTGTAACTACTGCCGAGCATGGATATTAGATTACGCAGCATATACAAGGCCATTACTGCAGGGACTCAAAGAAGCTCAAAGAGAAAACACAGAAATACAATGGTCAGCAGAACTTGATGATGCCTTCACATCACTCAAAGAACTAATTTCAAGCGCACCAGTACTCGCAAACCCAGACTATGAGCGCAAGTTTTATCTGTTCTCACATTGCAAGGGGTCAATCATGACAGCAGTACTGACACAAAAGACATCTTTGGGACACAAGCCCCTGGCCTATTACAGTGGAACACTGGATGCAGTAATGCAAGGACACTTCACTTGCGAGCAATCTCTCGCAGCCGCAGCATTCGCCATTGAGAAGAGTGCAACAATAGTGATGGGATGTTCCGTGACACTCTTCGTGGAGCACTCCCTATTCGCTATATTGGAAAGATCAAAAAGCACACTCACAACTCAAAGAGCCACAGCGTATGAAATAATTCTGTCCAGCGCAAACATACACATAGTGAGATGCAAGATAGTGAACCCTGCAAGATTCACCACTGAAACATGCACAGTGGAGGACATGCACGTGCACGATTGGGCCACGTACAGAGGTGAGGAGGGAAAAACACCCATGGTGAGTGAAAACGCACTGACTGAAGGAGAAGTATTCTTCATAGACGGGTCAGCTACAATAAAATTGTTAAATCTGCATATTTAAGTAACTTTGGGTCTCACCCTAAGTTACTAGGGGAATCCAGACGTGGACCCCTTGCTCACTATTCTTAGAGAGGCACAGATCCACCCTACTGATGAGGTCCAACCAGACCGAAACACGTGTCTGGGGTTTCTGTTGGTACTCTTGTTCAGAGGAGAATTGCCTCGCATTTCGGTGCTGGACTGCCCCAGGGCAGGACAAAGACTGATATGTTTGGGATATTTCTTCTCTGTGAAAGATAGTGAGCTAAAGACTCTGGGTAAGTCTCTCGTAACCAGGACTAATGTCTGGCAGAGGGACTCCCAGGACCCCCCTTGTTAAATCTGCATATTTAAGTAACTTTGGGTCTCACCCTAAGTTACTAGGGGAATCCAGACGTGGACCCCTTGCTCACTATTCTTAGAGAGGCACAGATCCACCCTACTGATGAGGTCCAACCAGACCGAAACACGTGTCTGGGGTTTCTGTTGGTACTCTTGTTCAGAGGAGAATTGCCTCGCATTTCGGTGCTGGACTGCCCCAGGGCAGGACAAAGACTGATATGTTTGGGATATTTCTTCTCTGTGAAAGATAGTGAGCTAAAGAATCTGGGTAAGTCTCTCGTAACCAGGACTAATGTCTGGCAGAGGGACTCCCAGGACCCCCCTTGTTAAATCCACAATAAATTCAGAGACAGGAGAAAAACATGTGGGAATAGCTGCTGTAAGGTTAGAAGAAGAGGAATACGAAGTGCTAGTACAACAGCGCCTACCCGCCCATTACTCAGCGCAAGCTGCAGAACTAGTAGCACTCATTGAAGCATTACATGCCACAAAGGGGTGTGCAGTTACCATTTACACAGACTCAGCTTACATGACTACTACAGTACACGGAGGATTGGCCAGATGGGGATGCAGAGGGTTCCACAGGGCAGATGGGTCACCTGTACAACACGCAGAGCTTCTTAAGGAACTGATAGAGGCATTAAAAGAGCCTACCGTGGTAGCTATAGTGAAGTGCCAGGCCCATACAAACAATACTGATGTTATCTCTTTGGGAAACGCGGCAGGGGACACTGCTGCCAAGGAAGCGTCTTACTTAATAAAAGAGAGAACAGGTGAGTACCTTATACAAAAACATGTAGAAGAGGACCTCCCAGATGGCTATAATGCCATGCCCGTATCGCAAATATTGGAGCTACAAGACGGGACAACGGAAGAGGAAAAAGAATTGTGGGAAAAAAGGGGGTGTAGCGAGTCATCAACAGATCTCCTATGGCGTCAAACCAGCACAGGTAAAGTAGTGATGCCAATCAAACTATTAGAAATAGTCTTCCAACAACTACATTTTCCAGCATACAATGCGAAGCAACATATCACTGCAGAAATACACGAGAATTGGTTTGTCCCAGGTTTGCAGGAACAACTTTAAAAAATGGCAGTGGAATGAACAACATGCGAAATATATAATTCAGGAATGACACTGAGGACATTGCGAGGAACAATACCAAAACGAACAGGCCCCTTCAGAGAGCTGCACATTGATTATGCAGACATGGGAGAGAGGTGCAATGGGTCACGGTACATGATAGTAGTGGTTGTCCGTTTTCACGATGCGGTGAGGCAGGGCCATGTGCACATCCAGATGCCAAGTGTGCTGCAAGATTCTTAGTACGGGAGGTATTCCTGCGCTGGGGAATTTGCGACATAATTCGCTCCGATAATGGCATACATTTTGTCAATGATCTCTTCAAAGAAGTAACAGCTTTATTAGGTATAAAGCACAAACTATGCTCAATTTATCACCCGCAAAGTAACGGCGTAGTTGCAAAGATTAACAGCCTCCTCAAAGGGAGGTTGTCGAAATTGTGTTTCTCACTCAAGAAAAACTGGGTACAATGTTTGCACTTGGCCTTGCTTGAGCTGAGA
Organism: Ambystoma mexicanum; assembly: GCF_040938575.1. Classification (NCBI taxonomy): domain Eukaryota; kingdom Metazoa; phylum Chordata; class Amphibia; order Caudata; family Ambystomatidae; genus Ambystoma; species Ambystoma mexicanum. The sequence goes on along the minus strand of NC_090936.1, from coordinate 161,521,868 downwards.
AATCAACCTAGCAAGGACCACCATCTGTCACCACACAAAATTGTAACAGGAAGGTGCATGCACAAAGCAAACTCCCCACTCCACAGACATTCAGACGCCCACAGAAGTGCCAGTGTACTGGGCGAAGAGTTTAATGAGTACTTGACAAAACTCACAAAAGCGGCTTGTATTATAGCAAAACAGCTCACGCCCCTGTTCACCAATGAGGAAGGAAACAAGGGCATAACACCCACAGAAGGGAACCCAAAAGGTCAGCTAATGCCAGGGGAGATGGTGTATGTAAGGAGTTTTGTGCGTGGGTGGAATGCCCCAAGATTTCATGGCCCATACGAAGTAGTGTGTTGCACATCAACGGCAGTTAAGGTGAAGGGCCTGAGATATTGGATACATTTAACAGATGTGCAAAAAGCCTATGATAATGTCACACAAGGCCAGGATGATGGAATAGAAGAGAAAGAACAAGTGTCACAATAAGTGAAGAAACAGATGTAGCTGCCTCCTATCATTAGATAGTTGTGTAACTTAAAACTAAATAACTGAGTAGAATAACTATGTAACATTTAAAATGTATATAATTTTGATAATGCAACACAAAGCACTCTCTCTCTCTCTCGCTCTCTGATTAAAAATGTTGAAGTGAAAGTAACATATAATTTTTTGGGGATGCTTAATGCACTTTTATATTTCAACATATAGGAGAAACCATGGCAACGGATGTGCCACCCGCACTGAGTAGTTTTAGGGCAGACAGGAATGGCAATGTAAATTTTGATTTGCGTAGATATTCGTATGAATGTGGTCTGTTTGTATGAGCTGTTATATTTTTTACACTGATGTTTGGACTGGTTTTCTACTGGGATATCACATTCATATCTATCGATATGAATGAGGGGGGAGGGAATGGAACCAACATGGGGAATGGAACAAAGATGGTCAAAGAAGGGGCCTATCTAATATGGGATGGCTTTCAGCTCATATGGGGATATGACACTCACCCTGATCATGCACAACACCCAAATGACACCAGCAATAGGCTGACCCCACGTCCCACTTCCCCGTACAATTCCTCTGAATATAGTATCTATGGTTTAAATGATCGTAATCCTTTTGTTTTATCATGGTTATATGATACTACGGCCACCCCGGTCGCGCCAACAGTCCATCCATCCACAGAATATGAATCCCCCAAAAGTATACAGGAAGAAAATACAGAAATGTCTGAAAGATTCTTGGCCCTATATGATGAGTGGGAAAAGGGGGGGGCGGGTGAACAGGGCACAACACTACAAGCAGCAAGGAATGCGAGAGGGTACCTCAAGAGCAACAGAAGGAGGATGGAGGTAGGGAAGAGGAAATATGACGAATATTCTGGCATGGGGCTAGACACAATAGAAGACCCTTGACACCCACATCAATCAAATAAATGGTATGCAGATATGAGCTCCACCGCAGAGCAAACAACTAACGAGAGCTGTTACGTATGCTCCTTGATTCCACACGCCTCAGGCACACCTAAGGTACTACTGCCTGAAGAATTGCCTCTTGCAGACGCCCAGTGTCTCCTTCATCTCACCCTATGTAGAATTAAGAACACCTTCCAGGCACACACAGTATCTTTTGAAATGCTGCAAAACGAGAAGACCTGCTATTCGAGACCCAAAGGAGTGATATGTTTAAAAGAACCATTCTTAGTGATTAAAGGAACATTGTTTTCAGAAAACAAATTGAAAGAGGAAGTAATAACATGCAAAGCAGAAGCGCTACGAGTATTGCCAGAAGAGAAATTGCAATGGATCGAGAAAACCTGCGCGCCAGTTTGGACCGAGCATATCACAAAGCTAACCAGGGTGACAGCCATAGAAAAACCCTTCAAATTGCAAAAAGAAATCGGATATGAACTATGCTTCCTTGGCGAGGGGAAAAACAACATGGGCACAAATAAGAACTGCAATAAAACGCTAATTATCCCAGACATGAAGAAAGGGACATCTGCCCTTATGGACACTTAGTGGGTCTGCGGTAAACAGTCATACTTACACCTCCCACAATCTTGGAGGAGCACATGTTCTTAGGCGACGCTGCACTCTGCCCTGATGGTGGTCCCGGAGAGTCACATCGAAGGAGGAGAAGGGCTGCAAGGCGCCCGTCATCCAGAACATTTACAACCAACAGAAGAACCGCCAATGTATGTCCTGTCCGCGGACAACGCAAAAGGTGTGATATCAAGAAAGCGGAGATAATCCAACTACATATCCAAGGCCTCCACAGAACTGTTGGCACAAATTCCGACTATTCAACTCTGCTGAAATATTCTTTGCCTCCCTCGTCCCTAGCATCCAGGCACGAGCCAATGCAAAGTGGCTGTAAATCACGCGCTGGGAGCTGATCCAATTGGCTAATGACACTGAAGAAGGGTTCAACGTGATAAAGGTGGAGCTAAGGGCCCTACGGCTAATGGCAATGTAGAACAAGTATGTCCTAGACCTGTTAACGGTGATGGATGGAGGTGTTTGCCGAAAAATCGGGAGCCCGTGCTGCACATTCGTGGCTTCTACTGATGTGGACAATGGAACACTATCACACGTTATCGCGGCAGTGCACAATTTGGGGGAATGGATGAAGAAAGAAGGTGGAGCTCTTGGTTCAACAACATTTTTCCATGGGTACCATCCTGGCTAGGATTGACTGTCAAAATGCTGATACCCATCATCGTATTTTTTCTTCTGATTTTTTGTGTGTGCCAGCTAGGTCTTCGGTGCTGCGCAAACGCAGTTCCTAACGGCGCAATGATGATGGTGACAATGGGCAACACTAGAGAAGCAGCACAAATTATGCAGGAGGCACAAGTGCAAACAGGTGAGGATCTTGAACCCAAATATAGAATGGTGGCATTATACTATGACGGGGATATAGTGGATAGGTTATATCACACAACAATAAAAGAACCTCTGGAAAGAGAATGGTATAAGGAGGTATGGGTAGACCTGGAGGGGGATGGGGGATGTATATACATGACCTGCACACCGGATGAGTATGCTAGGGCGGGAGAGCGTCTCCGAGGGGTGTGTAGAGCCTGCATGCCAATCAAGGGGACACCAGCATGGGATGAAGCAGTAGATAATGAAAAAGAACACCAAAGGTTGTGTGAGTTACAATATTCGTTACTTAAGTAACAAAAGGGGGAAATGTATGGGAGGACAGGTCTCTAGGACCCCCCTCCCCCACATTGCCCACTTACGTGAGGCTCATGACTCATCAGCAACCCCCCATGCACCTGGGCTCGGGAGGCAGGGTGGCTGCGGACCGACACGTGAGGCTGCACGGCTCGCCTTGTAGCATAACATAGACACCATTTTGTAACACACTGAAACTCCATTTTGAGTATACTGAATCCAGGCTTCAGTAGAACAGCCTGCGTACAAATGCTGCAGCTCAGCCCCCACTCGACTGCGCACAGAGAGTCCTGCACTTCCCCCCAGCCTCCACCCCATGGGAGATCCGCTGAAGGCCCGTTCTCACTAGCAACCAGACATGAACAAGTAATAGAACAAACACTGTATCATTTACCTTCCACAGTACATCATTGCTCTAGAGGTGACCGGACTTGTAGTTGGGGTCTGGGTAAGAACAAAAGCTGTTCCTATCAAGTATACCCCGACCCTGCGCCTAACCCCTGTGCTTGCGATATATGGTGCTCATGACCCCCAGCCCAGTTCCCCAGATGAAGTGTTGACTATGAATGTTAAACTTTTGAGTTTCCCAGTCTTATCCATGCTGCTAAAATGTGTGTTAAAAATGTTAAAACGTATAATGCCTGTTACTCGTATTAAAGTAAGGTGACCCCACCCACCCCAGGACACCTTTGTGTTCTGGTGCCTAACGTATGGCCACTCGTGAATCTGCCTTGTACCGACCAATGTTTGCTGCTATTGTAAAAAGGGTAACGAAAAAGAAATATATAAAATGCTTGCGCATGATGTGTTAAAAAATGTGCTGTGTGTCAGCCACCTAGGGCACTGAGCCAGTTTTAACGTAATCAAAATGTTAGATTAACATGTTGTTTCCTTGCTCCTGAGTATATAACCCAACCTGGTACTACCTCACGCTTTTTGTATGTTCACCTTCCTCATGAGTTGTAAGCATCAGACTGACTAACGTTATGTATGCCAATGAAAAACTTCCATTTTATGAACCTAGTAATGTGAGCACATGGAAACAGCAGAAATGTGCACTTTACCTAACATCCCCCAGAGCCATCATTTACTACATCTTGTTGAGCCAATAACCACACCAGCAGGGCTCATTGGTTGATTTATTGGTATTAATCAAGACACATATTTAAGACCCCCAACCTCTACAGCAGCTCCAACCAACTGATAAACTTTGAGCAACAACAACATCAATGTTCTAATATAGGAATCCTCTGACCTCATAGACTCAGGAGCCTAGAGCATAACATTCCACAATGAATAGCAGGTAACACTGTACATGCATTAGGCATTCACATAACACACACCCCTCCCTTAATAAAAAAAAACTATACACTACATAACCTTTAAACATTTACAAAATCATTTCTAGTGAATATGCGAATATGCAACATAACAACACAGTACATATATATACTTTTTACTTCTTCAGTTTTGCTACTCTGGACATGTTCCACACCTGCCCACTCTCCAATCTCAAAGCATTTTCAAAGACCTGAGTGACCCTTACAGGATCTGAGTATAACAGATCCCCCTTTTTGGGTATCACAGCTCTCCTTATCCTAACAAGATCTCCCACTTCAACCATTGTTCTTTTTCTTGGGAATTTTTCGTTCACTCTTCTCACCCACTTATCCTTCCGGTCATTCATCCTCTTTCTTACATCATCCACAACAATATCAGATTCTCTCGCCCTCCCTAACCAGGCAGGTGACAACAATGTATTGCCCTTGCGACCTCTCATAAGTTCAAAGGGGCTAACTCCAGTTTCGATACATGGCGCCATTCGCAAAGCGTATAATCGTTCCTTCACAGCAACTTTCTTATCAAGGCCACAAGCATTTGCCCCTCTGATAGCCTCCATTATGGATCGGTTTACCCTTTCAATCATACCGTTTCCCTGTGGATAATATAGAGCAGACCTTTTGTGCTTTATACCACACTTTGCCAAATAGTCTTCAAACAATTTCCCGGCAAATTGTGGGCCATTATCCGTGAGTACACTCCTGGGCAATCCTTCTCTCTCAAATTTCCCAGGCAAAAACTCCACAACATGCTGACATGTAACATCTCTCAGTGTTATGAATTCTGTCCATCTAGAGAATGTATCTACTAAAGCCAGAATAAATCTTCCTCGCCCCATTCCCATATCAACTGGTCCCAGAATATCAATCGCAACATCTTGCCATACTCCCCTGGGTGCTTGAACCTTTCTCATCGGCTGTGATACAGCCATCAGATTCTTCCCCGACTTGATACAATCAGCGCAGCCTCCCACCATTTTCTCAATATCGCGCTCCAAACCAGGCCACCAGTAATCAGCTTTGAATATTTATTTAGTCTTGTACACACCTATATGTCCTTGATGTGCATTTTTTACTAATCTTTCCCTCAGACAATGTGGAACAATTAATTTATCCCACCGATAGACCAGACCCTCTTTCACCGACAACTCATACCTTACTTCCCATAAGGCTCTTTCCTCACCAAACAACAGTCTTTTTTCCGGCCACTCCACCGTGACAAAACTCACAATCCTTTTCCACATCTCGTCCGACTCCAGTATCCGTGTCCATTCATCCTTTTGTATGATTCCCTCTGCAGTCGCAAAAACCATATTATCCATCTCAACACATTTTACTCTCTCCTCTTCATTACTCTCTTCAGTTCTCACTCTGGACACATGATCAGCCTGTACATTGTTTTTACCTGAAACAACTTCTATCACAAATTTGTGACATTTCAGCCTAGTCACCCAACAGGCAGCCCTCCTTGACACCTTATCTAGGCCCTCTGTTTCAAATATGGTTTTCAATGGTTTATGATCAGTCCTTAGGCTAAATTCTTGTCCCCACACAAAGTTTTAAAGTTTTTCTATGCCCCAATGACATGCCAGGGCTTCTTTCTCCAAGACAGAGTAATTACGTTCTGCACCTTTCAACATGCGGGAGGCATGTAATACAATTTCTTCACCTCCATCTGCTACCACTTGTGACATTACCACTCCTATGCCAGTATCACTGGCATCTATAGCTAAAACTGCTCTCCTTCTAGTGTCATACATGCCCAAAGGCTTTGCCATGTCGATCTTTTGTTTAATAACATTGAATTCGCGCTCACATTCCTCGCTCCACAAAAACCCTGCTCCCTTCTTCAAAATAGCCCTCAAGGCAGTTACACAATATGCATGATTTTCCACAAACCTATGGTAAAATTCAATTGTTCCCAGGAACGATCTCAATTCCGCTTTATTCTTGGGTGATTGCATTTTCACAATATCATCCACAAGATCTCTTTTCGGCCTCAGACCTTTGTCTGAAATCTCATGGCCTAGGTACTCTACCACACGGGTAGAGAAAACACATTTTTCTCCTCTTAATGTTACACCTCTCGTTCTAAAGACCTCCAAAACACTTTCTACTCTCTTTTTCAATTCCTCCTCGCCCTGTCTACAAATCAGGACATCATCCTGAAAACACCACACTCCATTTACATCTTTTAACAACTTATCCATTATCTTTTGGAACACTGAGGATGCAGAGATTAACCCAAAGGGCATGCGGCGAAATTGGTACACTCCCTCATAAGTAATAAAAGCAGTGAGCTTTCTAGACTCCACATCCAAATTTATCTGGTGGTACGCACTCGACATATCTAATTTGGCAAAGAATTTTGCATTCCCTATGCGACTCAAGCGCTCTCCCATATTGGAAAGCGGATGTCGGTCAACGACCACACAACGATTAAGTTCTCTTAAATCCACACAAACTCTCAAATCTCCATTGGCTTTTTTCACTACCACCACTGGAGATATCCATTCAACAGCTTTGCCAGGTTCTACTATTCCCTCTTTTTCTAATTTCTTCAGTTCTTCACGCACAGCAGCACGCATAGATAATGGCAAAGGCCTAAGCTTAGCAGCTACTGGTACGCTACCCTCTTTCACCACTATCTTATGTATCATGCCTTTGAGACAACCCATTCCCTTACCAAAGACTTCAGGGTATTTGGCAATAATATCTTGCCCCATGTTGGCAATTTTGTCAATGTTGGACACATTAAGAACTTGTTCCTTGCTGTTGGGATCGAGTTTGATACTCAACTCCCTCTGCTCCCTCCACCCGAGCAGAGTCTCACCCATTTCAGTAACATAAATCTTTCCATAGGTCATGCTACCCTTGAATTTAAATTGTGCTTTGCAGCAACCTAGGATTTCAATTCTACTTCCATTATATCCCCCAGGACTTTTATCTGAGGGACTCAAATCCCCCATAGATCCTCCAACTATATTTTCATAAACCATCCTGTACATCAGGGTGATTTTAGAGCAGGAATCAGCCAACATCGTCACCTGATGACCATTTACCTCAACCCATGCTGATGGATGTTCACAATCATCATGATCTGAACAATGAACCATATTCACTGTAACAATCTCATTCTCTGAGGTATCACCTTCTTCCGACGAATTTGCATCATTCTCATCAATCAACATTATGCCTTTCCCACCACCTATGCGATAGTTTTTGCAGCAGTTTTCAAAATGCCCCCACCTCTTGCAAATACTACAATTGTTTCTTCTCCCAGGGCATATGGGGGAAGTGGACAAATGACACGCACTCCCGCACCGGTAACACAGTCTGTCATCTTTCTTAATTCCTCCTTGCATGTCTCCTTGCATACTATCTTTCTGAGACCGTTTATTTCCCAGATCACTCACACCCCCTTTGTTTTGCCCATACTGCTTAGATGATCTGACTTTATTTTTCTTTTTCTCCCTCATGCCATCTTTTTTCTTATCACTCACTCTCAGAACTTCTGCACCTTGAGCAACCTTAGGTACATTTACAGATAAGTTAGCTACACACTGCAAAGTATGTTCAATTCTTTTGGCCATCCTAATTACTTCCGCTAAACTGGGATCATCTTTCAGCCACACTTCTTCACGAATTTTGTCATTTGAACAATGTAGCATAAATTGGTCTCTTATGTGTTCGTCCAACGATGCACCAAATTTACAGTTTAAAGACAAGTGTCTCAGGGCGGTGACATAATCTTCCACTGACTCTCCTTCGTGTTGGTATCTCATACCAACGTGATATCTTTCAAGAACAGTGCTTATTTTGGCTTCAAAGTGCTTATCTAATTTAGCCAATGCCACATCAAACTCAGTCGCTCCGTCTTCCAATTCCAACTCTGAAGCATCCTTTGCCCTTCACATCCAAGAAAGTGCATCAGCATGGCAACCCTGCGTTCCACCGACATACCATTCCCACACGTAGCCTTAACATAATGTAAAAATCCCTTTTTCCAGGGAGCCCACTTGATCCTAGGTGCTCCCGGTGTGGGCATGAACACTTGTGGGCCAGGTACACCTGACAAAGCCATCCTAGCTTTCCGGTGTTTGCTAGTTTATGCTTATTCCCTGAGTGCCTGGGTGCAATATCCAGAGATGCAAACAATATCAGACCACCAAACTTCTTCCTTCACACCAAATGAGATAGGCACTTCTCTCAACTGTGGTTCTCTCACCTGTGGTTTATCCAACGTTTCACACAGAAGAACAAGTTACTTCTTACCTTGTAACGTTCTTTCGATGGGATGTTCCTCCGACGTATTCCTTATCTATGATATTTGTATCTCCAGCTTGCTGGCCTCAGAAATGTTTTTTCTCAGTAGAGGGCGCTGTGCGTCGGCATCCGTCGAGTAGGTGCTCCTCGACAGCCACCGTATCGACGCCGACGTCATCATGCCTATAAATGGCCACGCGCAGCGTCCGTTGCTCAGTTCTGTTTTGTAGAGTAAAGTAGTTATTGTATGAATGGTTACTACCCTTGAAGGAGCGTAAGCTGCAACCACAAGGGAAATGTTACTGCGGGGATGGATGGGAGGGGCGATAAGGAATACGTCGGAGGAACATCCCATCGAAAGAACGTTACAAGGTAAGAAGTAACTTGTTCTTTGAAGGGATTGTGTCCTCCGACGTATTCCTTATCTATGATAGACTCCCATAGCAGTGGTATGTGATTGCAGGCGGGAGTAAGAGATGCCATATTACCCTTTAAGAATGAACAGCGTGTAACACAGCTTTGCCAAATCTAGTCTCTTGACTAGAGGAGGAATCCAGGCTATAAAATTTGGTAAAGGTATGTGCGGGCGACCATGTGGCAGCCGCACATATGTCTCTAATTGGTACCCCTCTTTGAAGAGCTGAGGATGTTGCGATACCTCTGGTGGAATGAGCCCTTAGATTTTGAGGGGGCTCTTTCCCTGCCAATTTGTAGCATTCCAGAATGGGTAAAATAATCCATCTGGAGATGGTTTGTTTGGTTATTGGTAATCCCAACTTATGTCCTGCGTAACCTACAAAGAGTTGGTCTGCTTGTCTAATTTTAGCAAGTCTACTGATGTAAAAACTCAAGGCTCGCTTAGGGTCCAGCCTGTGTAGTCTCTCTTCCTCTTTCCCCGGATGGGGAGGAGGATAGAATGAAGGTAGAGTAATCTTCTGAATAATGTGAAATTCCGAAACTACCTTTGGGAGGAAGTTAGGCTTCACCTGTAGCACTACTTTGTCCTTGTGAAAAGTTGCATGAGGAGGTTTACAAGACAGGGCTTGTATCTCGCTAACCCTTCTAGCAGATGTTAATGCTACCAATAAAACAGTTTTGAGGGTGAGAAACTTCAATGAACAAGAGTGGAGTGGTTCAAAAGGAGCACCTTTTAGGAAGTTTAAAACTAGATTTAAGTCCCATAAGGGAACTTGGAATGGTCTTGGAGGGTAAACATTAGTTAGACCTTTCAGGTATTGTATTACCAATGGAATTTTGAAATACAATGGCTCCTCTGCAGTAAGCTTAAAGATTGATAGTGCTGCGAGATAGCCCTTAATAGTGCCAATTTGAAGGCCCGAATTTGCCAAATAAAGTAAGAAGGATAACACCGCAGGTGTACCACATGAAAAGGGTTCGATATTCTTCTCTCTGCACCAGCTGCAAAATGTATTCCAACGGCAGCGGTATAGAGTCTTAGTTGCTGGTCTTCTGGCCGAAAGCAACACCTCCATGACGTCATCTGGAAGGTCCCAATCCTTGTACCTCAACCTTTCAGATACCAAGCGTGAAGGTTGAGGGTCTTGATGGCTGGATGGAGAACCTGACCTCCCTTCTGCGAGAGAAGATCCTCTCTGTACGGTAGACGAATTGGAGGACAGATGGACATGTCCAGAAGGTCCGGGTACCACGTTTTCCTGGCCCAATCGGGGGCAATTAGGATCATGGTCTTCCGAAACCTTCTCAACCTCCTGATCATTTGAGGAATGACAGGGACCGGAGGAAACGCGTACAGAAGTGGGAACTCCCAGTCCACTACGAACGTGTCTCCTAGAGCTCCTCTCGAGGGAAGTTCCCTTGAGCAAAATCTGTCGCACTTCCTGTTGATACTGGTGGCGAACAGATCCACTTGAGGGGTTCCCCAAAGGGCGAAGATCTCTTGAAGGACTTCCTGAGCTATCTCCCATTCGTGGGAGACTGTGTTCTGCCTGCTCAGAGCGTCCGCTGTCAAGTTCTTCTCTCCGGCTAGGTGAATTGCCGATAGAGAGATTCCTTCCTGAATTGCCCAAAACCAGAGCTGCATCGACTCTCTGCACAGTGGCAGTGACCCTACGCCTCCTCTTTTGTTGAGGTAGTGCATGGCCACTGTATTGTCCGTCCTTTTCAGGACGTATCTCCCCCGTACAGACGGCAGAAAAGCCTTCAGTGCCAGTCTGATGGCTCTCAGGTCCAACAGGTTGATGTGTAGTCTGGACTCCGATGGAGAGCAACGACCGCTGATGGCCAAGTCGTTGGCATGGGCTCCCCACCCCGTGAGTGAGGCGTCTGTGCCTATTGTTATCTCCAGCCATGGTTGCCAAAACAGTTCTCCTTTCAAGATGTTCTCTGGAGAGGCCCACCATATAAGGTTGTGGGCTACCTTGTCCGGAATCCGGAGGAGATCTGTCATCCTCCCTGAGAATTGTGACCACTGAGTCCTCAGTGCCCACTGAAGGGATCTCATTCTCAGGCGGGCCTCTGGCACAAGGAATATGCAGGATGCCATGAGGCCTAGCAACCTCAAAAAGTCGTAGGCTGGGAGACGTTGGGCATTTTGAAACCTGCTGACCATCTGCAGAATATCTTGAGCCCTCACCTCTGGTGGCGAGGCTTTTCCCAGGGACGTGTCCAGGACTGCTCCAATGAATTGGAGCCTCTGTGATGGTATCATCTGTGACTTCTTTAAATTGAGGGAGAAGCCCAGCCTGTGAAGGGAGTGGCAGACATAATCTAGTTGGATCCGAGCTTGTTCCGAAGAAACTGCTCTGATCAACCAATCGTCCAGGTAGGGGTAGACGTGAATCCCTTCCCTCCTTAGACTTGCAGCCACAACCGACATTAGCTTGGTGAAGACCCTCGGGGCGGAGGTCAGCCCAAATGGCAGAACTCGAAATTGATAATGAGAGTTGCCAATTGTGAACCTCAGGTACTTCCTGTGCTTGGGATGGATAGGCACATGGAAATAAGCATCCTGAAGGTCCAGAGATACCAACCAGTCCTGAAGCCGGAGGGCCTGAAGGATCTGAGAGAGGGTTACCAGCTTAAACTTGTCCTTCTTGAGGAACTTGTTCAATTCTCGTAAGTCCAGGATGCGTCTCAGTCCTCCGTCTTTCTTTGGTATGAGAAAGTAGGGGGAGTACCAGCCCTTGTTCCTGTCTGCTACAGGTACCGGTTCTAAGGCACCTTTCTCTAGCAGGTCTACAACTTCCTGCAAGAGGAGCGGATCCGGCACTTTCAGAGGGCTGTTCCCCGGTGGATGTCTCTGAGGGATGCGTAGAAAAGGCAGGCAGTAACCTTGGGCAACTGTCTCCAATGCCCAAGCATCTGACGTAATAGCCTGCCATTCCGTCAGATGGTGAGTTAACTTGCCCCCTACAGGTGTCTTGTGATGGGAGACCTCAGAGTGGTTTGGGAGCGGCTGATGCAGTTGCCGAAGGTAAAGCGGCTCCTGCTCCTGCTGATGCGGCTTTCTTTACTTTACCCCTTCCACCACGGGTAAATTTTCCTTGGCCTCTTTGAGTCGGTCGTCCTCTGCCTCTTCCATATGAGGAATAATAGCGAAAGGACCTTCCTCTCCAAGAGGATCCTGAGGGACGAAAACTAGTTTGTCGGATAGCAGCTACTAGTGACTTAGCTGCTGCTTTAGATGTTTGTAGTTTTTCCAAACTGTCATCTGCCTTTTTACCAAATAGGGAAGAACCGTCAAAGGGCATATTTAAAAGTCTGGCCTGTACGTCAGAAGCAAAGCCGGACTTTCTCAACCACGCATGCCTGCGGATTGTGGTGCTTGCCGCCATGGCCCTGCTGATACTGTCAGCAGAATCAATGCCAGTTTGAAGGGACTCACACATTGCATCTTTACCATCTCTGATGATATTTAAAAATGCGTCCCTTTCTTCTCCTTCCGGAATGCAGTCAGCCGCCGATGAAGCACACTCCCAAAGGGTGTGGCTGAACCTAGCGAGCGTACAAGTTGCATTAATAGATTTTAAAGCCATGCTACAGGCTGAGAAGACTTTCTTAGCCATGGCATCATATTTTTTATCATCCCTATCCTGAGGAGCAGTAGGGTAAGCAGAAGTACTACCTGATGAAGTTGCAGCCTGGACCACAAGACTCTCTGGAGTAGGGTGCTTAGATAGGTATTCAGGGTCAGCAGCAGATACCCTATATTTCGCTGACAACTTCTTGTTAACCGCAGGGACAACTTCAGGAGTTTCCCAGTTAGTCAAAATCTTTCTTTGTAAAGCAGAATGAAAGGGAACCACAGGATCCTCCGGTGGACCTTTAACCAGAATATCTGTGAGGTCATCCTGTTGAAAAACAGGTGAAGGCGCAGACCAACCCATGAACTCCATAATTCTAGACATTAGGGTTCTATAAGGGGTATCAGCATGTTCCCCTGGGTCTGGTTTGACAAATTCCACTTCTGGGGAAGTGTCTAGGCCACTTGCTTCCTGTAATGCATCCTGAAGGTCTTTCAACCTTCTTTCTTCAGAGGCAAAAGTCTCTGGTTCAGTTAATGTGGTCCTCTGCAGCCCAAAAGGCCTTTCTTGATCAGAATCATCCCTTTCTTCAATAATTGAAGTTAAGGGGGGATGCTCTGATCTGTGAAATGGTATAAAACCCATCTCTAAGGCAGAGGGAGCCATCATCAGTGGCCTTGAAAAGGTCGATGTCGTTGATGCCGATGTAAAAATCCTCGAAGTCGTCGAGAAAACTGGAAGAAGCCTCGAAGAACTCGAGAGGATTGGAATCCTGCTCGAGGATGTCGACGACGTTCTCGACGTCATGTCGGAGGCTCTCGAAGTAACCGTTGGCTGTGGAGTAGCCGTGGGTCTTTCTTTTATCGGCGTCGATGTCGGCGTCAACGCTGGCGTCGACTCGATCGACGGATGCGTCGAAGAACCCTTCGATAACGGCGTCGATGGCGCCGATCTACGCTTCGAAGGGGCTTTCGACGATGGCGTCGAAGATGCTTTACTTTCCGATGGCTCATGGCGCTTTCGGGTCGACTCTTTCGCCGGGTGCTTCGACTCGCGGCGTTTAGGTTTTTTGGGCTTTTCACCCGGGGTATCACCCTCAGCTGACTTCGAGGGGGACGAGGCCGCTTTCTCGAAGACGCTTAGCATCTTTTTTCTGAATTCCTCCCACTCAGCCTGAGAGCTGTGCTTAGTGGGGCAATTTACTCTTTCAGGGGAACTAGAAGACAACGATAAAGGGGATCTTCTTCGTCTTTTTTTCGAGTGTCTAGACCTCGACGAGTGGTGGGAGCCACTTCGAGACCTAGACCGAGAATGCTTTCGACGGTGAGGAGACGAATGTCTCGACTCTACCGTGGAAACTTTCGAGGAAGTTAAAATTGACTTACCTCTCTCGAGCCTCCCCTTACGCTCCTTCAAGGCTTTCGCCGTCATAGATAGGCATTCCTCACACTCCGAACACTGGTGTTCGATTCCCAGACACCACAAACAGATCCTGTGAGGATCAGTCAACGACATTTTCTTCCCACAGTCTCTGCATTTTTTGAAACCGGACCGAGGAGTCGTCGGGTCGGAGGAGGAAGCCATCGAGTACGAGTCGGTTTTCTCGAGGAAATATGAATATATATCGACTGATGAACTGAGCAACGGTATTCCGAGGCACACGAAGCGCGGAAAAACGGAACTGAGCAACGGACGCTGCGCGTGGCCATTTATAGGCATGATGACGTCGGCGTCGATACAGTGGCCGTCGAGGAGCACCTACTCGACGGACGTCGACGCACAGCGCCCTCTACTGGGAAAAAATGTTTCCGAGGCCAGCAAGCTGGAGATACAAATATCATAGATAAGGAATACATCGGAGGACACAATCCCTTTGAACGTTAATTATATAAATTAAGTTGTGGTTCAGGCTGCCTTCCCGTTAGGGCCCTGGGCAGCTGTGAGACTCTGTTGCCTCACGGGGCTTGGAATCAGCAAACTGCAATCCTGCAGCGTCGCGTATTATCTGCAGGGGCGCTGCTCTCAGCGCAGCAGCAATCACGTGACACTGCAATTCCGCAGCATCGCATATTGTCTGCAGGAGCGCTGCTCTCAGCGCAGCAGCGATCACGTGACCCTTCACGTGACGTTCAAGGGGGCCGGGGAGAGGTGAGGCTCTTCACCTGATCCGGACTCTCCCCCCCTTCTCTGCGCGTACGATACTCCGCCTATGCAAGAGTGGAATGCACTCACCAGCGGGAACGGGCGAGCGAAGAAACACACCAATCCGCTTCCTTTCTTGTGCGCACAGCGGCCTCAGTCCGTGTCCTCTCCTGGACACTCGGCGGCCTCCGCTCCGCTGCTCGTCGCAACTACCGGCGAAGATAGGGAACTCCGCCCCACCTCTCTCTGGTTCCTGAGGAGTCCAGGAATCTCCCCGGTCTCCCGGCGCCAGCTCCACAAGGTATCCTCCGTCTATAAGGGGCGCCGCCTTTCTGCCAAAAAGGGCTCTCCACCTGCCAGCGCCGTTTCCCAGCCTTCGAAAGCGTCTGGGAATCGCGAGTAGGTCCACGGGACACCTGGCAGCCCACGGCAGCTTCTTCGGGTGGACAGCAGCTTCGCTCCTCACTCCAGCGACGTGTCAACAGGGGAGGAATCTGCTGGGTGATCTGCTGGGAAGGTAGCCGCCACCCTGCTGTAATTTGCTGGTCGGGGGTCTAGGGATGGGACCGGCACTAGAGGGACAGTGCTGACATCCCACATCCCATCCTCGTCGCCAATGTTGAACCAATAACCACACCAGCAGGGCTCATTGGTTGATTTATTGGTATTAATCAAGACACATATTTAAGACCCCAACCTCTACAGCAGCTCCAGCCAACTGATAAACTTTGAGCAACAACATCAATGTTCTAATATAGGAATGCTCTGACCTCATAGACTCAGCAGCCTAGAGCATAACATTCCACAATGAATAGCAGGTAACACTGTACATGCATTAGGCATTCACATAACACATCTAACAGGAGATAATTATGAAGGTAGTTTGACCCATGCCCCCTGATAAAACACGAGGACCCATGAGACTGGACCCTTTGTTAACGACAACTTTACGATGATGTATGAAGGAAGCCTTGTATTGCATACTGTTTTCCTGTGTCCCTACCCTGGTATTAGATTGATGTGTTAAAGGTTTTACATAACAACTGGGTATAGATGAGTGTGATGAATGTGTATGAATGGCCACAAGGGCATGTTTCTAGGGCCAAAGTGGTGAATCTCCGCTAACAGCCAGTGCCCTGGAGCTCCACCCCGATGAGCCCAGTTGATCCAAGCACTTTGTGATGCCATCACGTGGATCCCCGCCAATCATGGAACACCAAGCATATTTGTATTTATCTAGATTTATATAGTGCTTTAAGCCAAAGCGCTTTACATGAGGAACAAGCAATTACAACAAGCAATACATAACATTGAATCAAACAAGAAAACAGTACAGAGAACAATTTACATTATTGGTGAGGTTAAGTGCATATGGAGGGGGACTGAAGTGAGAGAGGAGGATTAGAAGGTGAAGGAGGAGGCCGATTCAATGGAGAAGGAGGAAGCAGAAAGAAGCTAGGGGGTGAATGGAAGAGGTAGGATTTTAGAGAGGTGCGAAATGAGGAGTAGGTGGTAGTAGAGCGGATTGGGAGGGGAAGGTGGTTCCAATGGAAAGGAGCAAGAAGTTGGAAGGAGCGGAAGCGGGAAGGGGCACAGGGTGGAGGGGTAGGAGAAAGAAGGAAGAGATCTGCAGAACAGAGAGAACGAGGAGGGGTATAGAAAGTGAGGAGGGAGGATAGATAGGGAGGGGTAAGACAATAGAGGGCTTTGAAGACTAGACAGAGGAAGTTAAATTTAAGCTGGGATTGAAAAGGGAGCCATCCTTTTGAGTCAAGGGAAGAGGAGATAGAGTTGTGAGGTAAGAGAAGGCAGAGGGAGCGATTAGCAGAGTGGTAGATGGATTTGAGGGGCGAGAGGTGGGAGGAGGGGAGTCCAAAGAAGAGAGTGGAGCAGTAGACGAGTCTGGAGAAGATGAGGGAGGAGATTAGGAGTTTAGTAGCATGGAAGGTTATGAGAGGACGAATTTTGCGGATATTGTAGTGGTGGAAGCGGCAAGATCTGGCAGTGAAAGAAATGTGGTGAGAAAGAGAGAGGTGGGGGTCGATGTCGAGGCCAAGGTTGCGGGCATGAGGGGCGAAGGGGAGTTAAGAGGGAGGGAAGGAAATGAAGGGAGGAGGAGAGGGAGGAGGAAGAGTATATAGTTAATAGTATATAGAGTATATAGTTAACATAGTAGCTAGACGTCGCCATCCAATCCCCAAGACTATGTGGCCCCTATAGTTTAGCTCATGCATGACGTGTATTTGTAATAGAAATGACTGTCTTTGCTATTGTCAGACAGAGCGCTCTCAGAGTTTGCAGAGTCCTTTGCATGCCCTATATCGATTTAGATTAAAAAAAACGTTTAATTTCAACCGCTCTAAGTCGTGGTCTCATTCCCTCCTGGGGTGTGTCCTTTATTACCTCTAATTGAAGGGGGTTAACTGCCTTATTGGGGGGCGCTTACTTTCACTAGATAGGGAACTCCCTAGTAGAGTAGGTTTGGTAAGGTTTTCTTTGCACCTTTTGTTATTAATAAAATGTCTAACACTGAGAAAACTACAAGCAGTTGTCCACCTCATATCACTGAACTCAGTGATAACTTCCAAAGGTTCATTATTAAGAACCCATCTAAAGGCAGGGATGTGTTTGCCCTTGCAAGCTTTCATCACCATGACTTTGTTTTTCTAAATATTGACAGACAGATCATTGCATAATCCTTAAGTGCTAAAATGTGGCGTTGCAAACCTATAGGTGTACGGTGTGAGGAATCAGAGGGCATCCTCACTTCTTTCCCCCAACATATCCTCCTCCCAGGTGGCTAGGGAAAGGTCATTGCTATCGTATCCTGACGCTGAACCTGGGGGTGGATAGGCGAGGGAGGATCACATGGATGGAGGAGACTTGAGGAGTGGGGATGAGGCACCCTTTGGTGAGACACAGTATCACTCATTTCCCTTTTTTTTTAAACCTTTATTTTCAGCTTGACAGTACCAAAAAGAAGAAGGCAACATCAGTGAACAGTACAATCATATACAGTGGCTACAGTGCAGGCGCTGCACATGCTCACGATCCACACTCATAGAACCATAACATATTGTTGTGCGGAGTTGGCCAAGGGGCCGCAGCTCACAAGGTGGTCTCAGGGGAAGGGGTGGGATGGGGGATTCAGAATCTGAATCGGCGTATGTGGAAGACATGTAGGAGCAGAACCTTAGCCAAATGTCTCTGGGCCTCGAGTGTGTTGGTTGCTGGCTTGCCCAGGAGTCTTCAGTGTCCGCAGCCCACGTGACTGCCTTGAGCCATTGTGCATGTGTAGGTGCTGCGGGGCGGAGCCAATGCATTAGGATACAGCGGACCGCAAGAAGCATGCAGAGGCCAGCCAGTTTTCTAGAGTCACGACCCAGTTCGGGGAATTCATGAAAGAGACATCGCTCTGGAGAAGGGTCGATGGTACATTCCAGCATGGCAGACACAGTAAAACATACATCAGCCCAGAATTGCGACAAGCGGGGGCAGGCCCAAATCATGTGAACATAAGTAGCACTGTCGCAGCCACACCTGGGGCATCTTGGGGAGAGGTCCTTGAACATATGGTGCAATCTGCTTGGGGTGTGGTGATATCTGCACAATACTTTAAACTGCATTAACTTGAAACGGGAATTAAAGATACCTTATGGGTACGTGCACACATACGGGCCCAACGCTCCTCAGTCATCTCCAACACCAGGTCCTACTCCCATTTGTGTTTCAGCCTAGTAAACGAGGTGAGTGCTCTGGCTTGCAATAGTGCGTATAATCTAGTCACCTTCACTTTCGAAGAGGCAAACGCACACAGCTCAGCTATAACGGGGTCATCGGGAGGTATCGTAAGGAAATTGGGGTATTTAGCTTTAAGAGTTTTCTGAAGGGACGAGTATTGGAGCCACGCAGAAGGTTTCCGCCTCAAGTAGGGCGGGTGATCCGACCATTCAAGGAAGTTTCCTTAAGAAAATATGTCCCAGAGCGATATGTACCCTGCCTCATTCCTCCGGGAAACAATAGGCTGTGGCACTCGTGCAATCTCTGGGAGGAAGTTCGGCAAGTCACCATGAAAGGGATGAGGTACATCTAGTAATTTCCAAATTTTTGAAAAGGCCAGAGATGTACTAGCCACTGGGTCAGCTGATTCTGGGATGGTTGGGACGGGTTTTAGGATAAGAGAGCAGATATCACGATCGCTGACAGCCAGTCTCTCCAGTCGAACATGAGGAAGGGAGTTCGGGGCACTGAACCAGTGTGATGTGAATTGTGACTGCGCCACCAACCAGTACCTTAGGAAGTCAGGGGCGCCAAATCCACCGCACTCCATGGGAGTGGTCAGTGTCCCCAGCTTGAGACGTACTGCGCCGGAGTGCCATAAAAAGGTGTTGATAGTGCGGGTTAATGAATTTAAAAAGTTATCCCCCGGACACAAGGGAAGGTTAGTGAATCTATGTAGGAGTTGAGGTAATACAAACATCTTCAGTATCCCCACCCGGCCCTCCAAAGAGATTGGGAGTTTCGCCCATCCCAGGGTCTAAGCATCTAGGTGTGTGAGATAGGTTAGGTAATTCTCCTCTAGTAGCCCCTGAAAGTTACGTGCAACTTCCGCCCCAAGGTAGGTAAATTTGATTTGGGACCACGTGAACCCCATGAGGTCTGGCAGGGGGCGCGTGCAGTCCATGAGAGGGAACAGGCTAGATTTAGAGCAGGTCACCTGCAATCCCGAAATACTCCCAAAGCGGACTATGTCTTCCAGTATCGGGGCCAGTTGGTTGCGGGGGAGCGAATATACAACAGGGCGTCATCGGCATATAGAGAGATTATGTCTGATTGACCCGCTGTTCGCAACCCCCTGTGTGAGTGGGACTGCCGCATCATGTCGGCAAAAGGCTCCATGGCTATGGCAAAGATTAATGGTGAAAAAGGACAGCCCTGTCTGGTCCCTCTGGATATTTGGAAAAGGGGTGAGAATCTATCTTCCGTGCGGACCCTAGCCCCTGGACAGGAGTAGAGGAGCTTAACCCAGGAGCGAAAATTTTGTCCAAACTTTTTCCAGGACTCGCCACAGGTACTCCCATGATACTGAATCGAAGGCTTTTTGCATATCCAGAGTAGCGGCCACCGCCTGCACGTCTGGGCTAATCCTACTGATTACATTGAAAAGGCGTCTAAGGTTCAGGGAGGTGGATTGACCGGGGATGAATCCGGGCTGATCTGGATGGATGATGTACGGCATAAAGGAGGTTAGGCGTCGAGATAGTAATTTAGCATATATTTTGACATCCCAGTTTATTAATGAAAGGGGTTGGTACGAGCCGCATTGAGTAGGGCGCTTGCCAGGTTTAAGGAGGACCGTTATCGTGGCCTTGCGGAGTGAGGGTGGGAGTCTAACGACTTCACCTGCCTCCTCCAATAGTGCCAACAAGTGTGGGGTCCTCATTTCCCTTTTCTAATGAGTCTAAAATCCCCCAGGCCTTTGTAAGTTATTAGTAGACCTGTTCCTATCCTCTCCCACTAAACACCAGTCAGGTACTGGGACAAGGAAGAGGCACACCAGAGCCATATATTCACTCTTTATTGATTCTGATACACATAAACCCCAATTTGGTACTGGGATGAGGAAGATGCAACAAAGACTGACAACAGACTACAGAAATAACCCTGTGCAGTCTAGTTTCTGAGTACCCAATCAAGCTGGCGGGATATTTAAAAGTCCAGTACTAGATGAAGGAGAAAGACGTGAACGAGGGAGCAGCCGTGTGGAAGGAAACCTACAGAAGTTCAGAGAAACCGAAGAGGGATGAAGAGCAAGTGCAGCAAGAAGCACGGTAGAAAGCAAGCCAGCGCGAGAAAGCTCTGTAGGGGAAAACTGGTGCTTCCCTCTGAACCGGAGAGGCATCTGGAGAGGTCGGATTAGAACCAAAGGAGCACCACTGAATGAACCGCAGCAGAGAAGCGACAAGAGTGTAGCTGTCCACCAAGCCGTAGGAGAATCGGCAGGACAGAGAACGCTTATCGGAGACACAACCAGTGCTGCAGCCCTGCACCATACGTCAGTCATGCCAAGCGACACAGGTGAGTCTACCCCAGAGCGCTGGGAGCCTTATGGTGTACCGACATGGGTTTCAGTGGGAAATTCACCATATTTAACAAGCTGATAAAAGAAAGAGACTGTATTTCCGTGAACTCCCTTACTTAAGTCCATTTGGGGAAAAGTCAGAATAAATACATCAGCGAATTAGTGTACTGTGATAAAACCAGAAAAAACATTGATACAAGTGAAGTGAATTGGTTATGAACTGACACGAAAAGCAATGCTAATAAACAACGCCAAAAAAGCATAAGTGAATGCAAGTAGCACTGAGATTCAAGTGAGCACTGCCACGAGTCAAGTAAGCATTTCCCAGCAGCAAACAGAAATCATTAGGCATCATTAAAAGAAGTGGATGGTTGAGAAGAGAAAACCTGTATGCAAGAGAAACCTGGAAAAGGGTGCCAGATGTTTTGGGCAAGAGACCTAAAACAGTAATTGCGTTTCCTAGCAGGAGTGTGTACTGGGAAGCCTATGTGGGTCTTTGCAAGTGAAAGCTACTAAACAAGTGAATCGTGACAAAACAAATGATAATAAAGCTTCAAAGGCACAAGGAGGATGATAAGTCAAACCTCACTGTAAAGCTGAAACTGTGGCAAGATAAATTTGAGGCAGATGCAAGTAAGGTGTGTCGGTTGCGTGACCTGTGATGGGTGGACAATGTGGTCTGACAACTGCGCCGAGACCAAATACACCCACCTAGGGAAAAGCCACTTTGTGATTGAATAAAGGAAAATCTATGTGAACTGAAATTTAGGAATTGAACTTTATAAATTGGTGAAAGGTAACCAAACCCGAAGAGCTGGGAAGTATCCCAAGGAATTGGGTTATTTTTTTAACATTGATAGACTTGAAAGCTTCGGGAAGGGAACCTCTCTTTTGTAACGTGAACTGCTTGAACCCTGGGGCAGGAAAGCCCTTTTTCCACCCAAGAGCTGGAAGAAGCTCTGAACTTTTATTTGAACACTTCTCGTTTGATGCTGACATCCCTACACATTGAATACAATTAAATGTGAGGGCAAGTATAGGCTTTGGACACAGAGAGACATTTGTTTTGGACTTCCTGAAACAGACTATCATTAGTTTTATTTAGGTAGGGAAATCCCACCTTAGCATAGGGCAAGTTAGGCCTTTTTTCAACCCTCCTTTTTTAGTTAATAAAAGTTTATAGACCAAAATTATATTCAGTTGCCTGTGTCTCCTTCGTGGTGCCTTCCAAAGGATCAAACAGATCATCAGCATATAGCAGATGACTTATGAAATGATTACCCAACTTCGGTAAAAAGGACCAAACGACTTCCAGGGATTTAAAAATGTCACTGATATAGATATCAAATAGAAGCGGTGCCAGCACGCATATACACATTGAATGTGGGGTCCCTTTGATTAGGGTCTCTTTGAGCTATGTTAGCTATGGTGTTTATTATATATACTCCTTGGAGTGGAAGTGGTGCCTAAGTGGGTTTGTGAGGCACAGACCGCAAAGGTCCTTGTTTCCCTTGTACACCTGGGATACTGTATTTCTAAATATCGGGTGGGATGCTGGGAAAAACAGTTTAAAAAGCAAAGATTTATAATCTCCGAAAACAACCATGTAAGAATGGGAAAGCACGTAACAAACGTGTTAGCCTGGAGAGAGATCAAGGCCTGGTGTGCAGTCGGCCCAGTGTGGCGACTGGTGTAAAAGAACTTCCTAAGAAAGTTCCCTCTCTGGCTGAGCAAGGGTTTGGTAAAATAAATGCCTAATTTCAACCCAATGTAACATGGGCTATTGTGCATGCCTCTCCCCTCGCCGTAGTAATTGAGGTGAATGAGCCCCAGGACAAAACTCATGTATCTACTCCGGGTCCTGAGGATGATTCTCTGTTGGGGTTATGCTATGTATTGCAGAACATCATGCAGGCTGCGTTCACTGGCAGTTTAACGTGGGGCCGCCTGCAGCTGCGGAGGTCGATGGCGACTTACTACACTATGTTTTACAACTCTTTGCCACAAGACTTTCAGCTACCCCCGTTCTATTTCCTGACTCTGTACATGAGGGTAATGAGGATGGCATCACCGCCCATTTGTCAACTCTTGCTGGTGATGGTGACAATTTGCAGTCTCCTGTTTCCAGGGCTGGGGATCAGGCAGTTTGCTATAAAAATCTTGATTAAGCTGTGTGGGAAAATTCATGAATACCTGAAGACACATGGCTCTTTGCTCCAACACGTATAGGCCACAATCGATTCAAGTCCTTCAGGGGTTTTTCAGGGGTGTTTCCCGTATTGAAATGGAGGTTACAACCCAAGTACTCGAGGACGATGAAAAGGGAGGACAGGATGTGGACAGGATGTGGTTGAGGTAGTCGGGGAGGCTGACGGGAGTCCTATAGATAATTCCACTGACTTCTTTTAACCTACTCGAAGACAGAGGCGTTTGGTGAAACTCTGAGTACGAAAATTCATGAATACCTGAAGACACATGGCTCTTTGCTCCAACACGTATAGGCCACAATCGATTCAAGTCCTTCAGGGGTTTTTCAGGGGTGTTTCCCGTATTGAAATGGAGGTTACAACCCAAGTACTCGAGGACGATGAAAAGGGAGGACAGGATGTGGACAGGATGTGGTTGAGGTAGTCGGGGAGGCTGACGGGAGTCCTATAGATAATTCCACTGACTTCTTTTAACCTACTCGAAGACAGAGGCGTTTGGTGAAACTCTGAGTACGAAAAAAGGAAATAAAGTGATCTAGGCTTCTCCAGCGGCACCGACTGACCCATTAAACTCCACACTTCAATTTGGTTCATTTATCAAAAACAAGTTGGTACTTTGACTAGTTGGGTGCTCAAGGATAATATAGACCCGGCGACGGTGGAAGTAGCAGAGGTCACTGTGGAAAGTGAAGGATGTGAAGAGGAGTTGGTGCTGCCTCTGCGGGCCCATGTGGTTGCTCAAGGGCTAATTGAAGGCTGCTTGAGACCAGGACAGGATCAATTGAACGTGCCCTGTACTAACTTAACCTCTGCGGCTGCTACTGTTCTCGATCCTAAAGTTTTCATTATAGGGGTGGAGCCCCTCGACTCTACTAATAAGAGGTTCAATCATTAAGTGATGTTTGATGTTCTGCAGACAATACCCTTTTTACGTGTCCTGAATTCCACAGACTTTGATTCTGTCAAGCCTATGAAATTGGAAGGGCACAGTAGTGCCTGCATTCATTGTTATTTACTTGAGACTAAAACCATGGTTCAAACCTATACTGATTCACTGCGTAATATGGGATATGTTCTTGATGTATCTCCCACTAGTGTTTTGGCATCTAGCTGCTGTCCTACCTGCAGCAATGGGCACCAGTGTGTGGCGCAGCACCCACAAAATCTGAAGGATACCAACTATGATAAAAACACAGGTAGGGAATGGCTTAGAGGCATGCTCCCAGCATCGCTCACTAATTCTAAATTAACTACATTGGTTGCCTATTGGAATACACAGGGGTCCTCCCATTTTACTTCTGCAGGTGGCTCGATGGAATTGTTAACGAACTATGATATTTTTATGTTGCAGGAGAACTTCTTGACCTATCCCATTGTTGTAACCCGCTATCATGTTCATCAAGAACACGCTGTGAGTGGCCCAAAGGGGTGCCGTTCTGGGGGCCTCTGTTGGATATAAAGCAGGGTTTTAATTCCAGAAGGCTTGGGGTGAAAAGTGCTAAGGGTAATGTGATGGCTATTGAGGTTCTCCCTCGTATTGCCTCAGGCAGTAAATTGTTGCTGGCCTTAAATATATACAAATCCCCAGGCAACAAAATTATCGGAAGCCCATTTTGAATCAATTGATCAGATCCTTATTGATTGGTTAGCTAGCCCTGAGCATGAGCTAGTTATTATTGGTGGGGATCTGAACTCCTGCTGAGTTGATAGGATGCTAGCCACTCAATATAAACATGTGAGGCCGGGGAGATAGATGTTGGGTCCAAAGACTAGTAGGAAAGGTAACAAATGGCTGTCCTTCCTTAGGGACTGCGATTTAACTGTATTGAATGGTCATACGCTGGGGGAGTGTCCTGGCAAAACCACATGGAGGAACGAATGTGCAGAGGGTACACTTGATTACATTGGAGGGAATAATGCCTTCATGGACAGGGTGATTGGTTTTGCAGTTCTCTCGAATACCTATATTGACCAGGTGCTACTGTCAGTATCATTGACCCTAGACTGGAAGTAACCCAGTGTTCAAGTGAATACTGGGGATGTAAGGGTTGATCATGCTGGGGTACGTATATGTTGTACTGCCAAGAATGCTGAAAGGATCTCTCTGGCCACGGGGAAATCCTTTCCACTTGGCTCTTCCTATTTTAAGCAATGTTCTGCTGAAGAGATTGTGAAATGGCTTTCCGGTTTCATACTTAAGTTTGCGTCAGTACCGGCACAGAAACTCCTTTGGATGTGGCAGAAGAATATCAGCGCCTTTTGATATTAAGATACGGGATGCCAAAAGGCATGTGCATCACGAGATTAGAGCACTAAGAAAATCTCGGGGTCCTTCGAATGAACTGAAGGTCTTAACTGCAAGGACCAAACAGACATATATAAGCTGGTTATGTAGGTGGAAAAGCTTGGAGATCACTGCCAAATGGCAACACATGGTGCAGGTTCTGGCTGGTAATAACATACGTACTATATGACAACTACTATCCAAAGTGAATGGGAATTCAACATTAACATTGATTAATCATTGCATTTAGAAGTGTACCCAATAGCTTCTCTATGGAAAGTTGAATTTAGAAGTGTGCCCAATAGCCTCTCTGTGAAAAGTAGAATATAGAAGTGTGCCCAATAGCCTCTCTGTGAAAAGTGGAATTCAGAAGTGTGCCCAATAGCCTCTCTGTGAAAAGTGGAATTTAGAAGTACATTTAGAAAGTTGCATTTAGAAATGTACCCAATAGCTTCTCTATGGAAAGTTGAATTTAGAAATGTGCCCAATAGCCTCTCTGTGAAAAGTAGAATATAGAAGTTTGCCCAATAGCCTCTCTGTGAAAAGTAGAATTTAGAAGTACATTTAGAAAGTTGATTTCAAAAGTGCACCCAATAGCTGTGAAATGTTGCATTTAGAATTGTGCTCAATAGCCTCTCTGTGAAAAGTTGAATTTAGAAGTGTGCCCAATAGCCTCTCTGTGGAAAGTAGAATATAGAAGTGTACCCAATAGCCTCTCCGGGAAAAGTTGAATTCAGAAGTGTGCCCAATAGCCTCTCTGTGAAAAGTGGAATTCAGAAGTGTACCCAATAGCCTCTCCGTGAAAAGTAGAATTTAGAAGAGTGCCCAATAGCCTCTCTGTGAAAAGTAGAATATAGAAGTGTGCCCAATAGCCTCTCTGTGAAAAGTAGAATATAGAAGTGTGCCCAATAGCCTCTCTGTGAAAAGTAGAATTTAGAAGTACATTTAGAAAGTTGAATTCAGAAGTGCACCCAATAGCTGTGAAATGTTGCACTTAGAATTGTGCTCAATAGCCTCTCTGTGAAAAGTTGAATTTAGAAGTGTGCCCAATAGCCTCTCGGTGGAATGTAGAATATAGAAGTGTACCCAATAGCCTCTCCGGGAAAAGTTGAATTCAGAAGTGTGCCCAATAGCCTCTCTGTGAAAAGCAGAATTTAGAAGTACATTTAGAATGTTGCATTTAGAAGTGTAGCCAATAGCTTCTCTGTGAAAAGTTGAATTTAGAAGTACATTTAGAAAGTTGAATTCAGAGGTGCACCTAATAGCTGTGAAATGTTCCATTCAGAAAGTTGAATTCAGAAGTGCACCCAATAGCTGTGAAATGTTGCATTCAGAATTGTGCTCAATAGCCTCTCTGTGAAAAGTCGAATTTAGAAATGTGCCCAATAGCCTCTCCGTAAAAGTTGATTTTAGAAGTGTCCTCAATAGCCTCCCTGTGAATTAGAAGTCTCTGAAAGTGCATGAAACCCATCATATCTCACCAACACGCTTACTCTCTCCTTACATCACCACTCAACTAGAACACAGAGATACTATGACACCATTCGGTATAACTGTTCTCATATCAACATTCGCTGCTCACTCCACATCATTCTAAATAATCACACCCCCCAGCAAGGCGTTCTCCTCAGGCCTAACGCAGCCACATCCGATCTGGATTAATCCTGCCAGAACGAACACATACTCCTGACCTCTCAACCACCACACCTACCGCTAGAAAGCAGCTATTACACTGATACTGCACGAGCTGTACACATACCTGGTGCTCACACGCACCTTTTGACTCTCTCTACTCTCTCTACTGATATGAACTTCGGTTCCCAAGGGCGTTCAACCTACCAGCGCCTTCAGACCATACCAATGGTATATAAGGCGCTATATAAATGCAAAATAACAATAACAATAACAATCGAATTCCGGAAGTAAATTGGCTTAGACATGTTAGCTCTAGCCAACACTCCATTGAGTTGGAAGCGATTGTAATTGAAACTGAAGGCGAGTAGTGGCCACTTGCCTGTAGTATACTGGATAGTGGGACGGCTATCAGACCTCTTAAATCCTCAAGAGCCACTGGTCAAAAGGGCCTTTGCAGTACTGTACTCAGGTGTGATCCGGATGGCTGGTCTCCGATCTTAAATTTACTGTTTGACAGAATATGTCAGGAACGTAGGCTTCCGCTTTCCTGGTGCTGTTAAACTTTGATCCCCATTTTAGAAAGGTGCCTGAGACTTAACTGGCAATTACAGACTCCTCTTTTTACTTGATTCCATGGGCAAACATTTTGCTACCTTGGATTTGAAGGCCTTATGGAATTGGGTTGAGACAAAGAACTTGTTGTACCTGTACCAGGTTGGCTTCCAGCCAGGCTCATCCAACACACATAACATCAGATTGGTGGATGTGTTGGTGCAAAGGGTCAGAGCCAGGAAGGAGGCTAGCTTATATCTTGGATTTATAGATTTTACATCCGCATTTGACTGTGTTAATCTGGCCAAGTTATGGGTTAAGCTGAAAGAATTGGGATTTCGTAATAGGATAGTGGAAATTCCAATCCTATTCCATACCAATACTACTGCCAATGTACGTTTGAAACATGAAGATGCTATGGCCCTCATTACAACCTTGGCGGTAAGTTTTCAACTTTACCGCCAAGGCGTAATTTACGTTAACGTCATGGTGGATGGCGGAATTACCGCCCCATTACAAGGTGAGTGGGGCGGTAATTCCCCATTCACCAATGGCCCCTTCCCCATTCCCATTTTTGCCCCACAGGGCATAATGGGAATGGGGAAAGGCGCTAATTACGGCACCGTAAATTACGGTGCCGTAATTAGCACCAAGGCGGTTTAGCGCCTTGCATTTTAACGCCTGCAAAAAGCAGGCGTTAAAATGTGAATCGGGCGTTAAGGGTTAACGGCACCGACTGCGCCGTTAAGCCCTTAACGCCTGACTTGTAATGAGGGCCTATGTCATCTTCAATCCAACTTAGCATTGGAGTCAAGCAAGGTTGTGTGCTAGCTCACCTGCTATTTAATTTATATCTGGTGGCTCTCCCGGTTCCAGTACACGCACTATCCAACTCTTCGTCCAGAGTGGGGTATACCAAGATTTCATCGCATCTGTACACTGATGAATTGGTTACTTTTGACAGAACATTTTCAGGTATGAGAAACATGATAAATTAATTGCAGGCCTGCAGCCTGGAAAACGATCTGACCATCAACTTAAATAAAACCAAAGTGATGCTGGTATCCCGCCGCAAGATAAATAGAGTAAAGAAGATCACTACCCACAGCAAGATTGAATATACCAACAGTTAAGTTTATCTGGGTCTGGAGTTTTCTTCAACTGGGGATTATTCTTTAATAATTGAAGTCAAAACCAGGAAGGCTAAACACTTGGCTAGCCTAATATATAGATTTGCTACTTAGACTGCGGGTTTCACTATGAAAGGGGTTTTAACGCTTTACAATCAATGCTTTTTCTTGTGATTAAACTGACTTGAAGCTTATTTCTGGCAGAAGATGTTGCAACTACCCCAATCCGTATCCATGGAATATTTGTGCCTGGAATTGGGAATCATCTCTCATACAGGGGATGGTCTTAAGGAAACACAGGCTGTTGTACATTAAAACCAAAGTCTCGCCCAAATGCCCTATACTTTGTTTTGTTGGGGGAAGGCTTCAGTGGTATGAGCAGGCAGAGTGAGTACGAGGACAATGCAGGAGCTATTTCAAATCATTGATTGGGCTCCTCAGTTAAACTTGGAAACCTCAACCAAGGTCTTATTGCTGATTTAAGTAAATAACTGAAACTGTGGGACTGGAATGTCAATTTAGAGCACCTGTATACATTGAAACATTATGCTTTGGTAGCAGTAGCAGCCTATACATATTTGAGACCTCAGTTGTACATGTTGCTTTGTCCTTATCCTGCTGTTCATCACTTTCTCTTATTGCTACCCACAATAAGTTACCACTTTGTTCTATTGTGGATCTCAGCATGCTGAGAGATCTGTTCTGATCTGCTGTAGGAAGGACATCCCTGAAGGCCTTTGGCATGTCCACACCAAATGTGCTGTGTGGGTCCTGTCTATATGAAGGTGCTCGGGTCCCTAGTCCATAACTGTGCCTCGATAAAATCTAAGTCATGGTGGGCATATTGTTTGAACACTGACTCTACCTCTGCACACTTGGCCTTATATCGAGTATGGCTAAAATCAAAGGAGATACTTATGTTAATTGAGGGAGCCTATGAATGTGATAGTTTGTGTCTGTCTGTTATTTATTGAGGTACTGTGAATATTTTAAATGTATTTTTTATGTATGTATTTTTGGATTTGTTTTTACTTGTGAAAAGATCTTATGAGCTGAACACAATAAGGATATTATTATACTAATAGTATTATCATGATTATAAAGAATCCAAGATACCTGCATCACCAGCTCAAACTATTGGCACAATTATAGAAGATCTCCAAGATTGGGGAATACATTTCCTCTTATACGACACAGTTAAAATACATGCCCATAGACCTGAGTTGCCTTTTTAAGAATAATGTAAGACAACCCATCAGGCCGGGTGCTATATAGTTCTTACTCTTATTTATTATCATGTGTGTGGGGGCTGGCGCTGCTCTGTGGAGGTGGTACTGTAAGGCAGGAGATACTTCAAGCAAGCGGCTCTGAGAGGAGCGCATCAATCAGAAGTCCTGCACAAAAGTAAATATGGTTCTGTGGTTAGCTTTACCTCAAGCTGCACCTCAGTACAGTTGGTAGGTCTGCGATCCCTATAGAGGAAACTGGCGAGTACACAAAACTGGGTCAACCAACCGTTGAGAACCAAGTCAACGTTCCAACCATGGACCCCAAAAGTAGTGACACAGATATGTGAAGGGCAGAGGCAGTGGGGCCACACCTTTTTACAGATAATTAAGATGACTGGTAAGTTTGCATTAATGAGATAGGGAGTGCAGACGCCATGCACGACAAGCAGAAGTTAGGCCACTTCCCACCAGAAGCAGAAGGGTCTCCGATACTGGTGCAGCACTTGCCCTCTGATGAAAACAGTGCAATACTACCTTGTAGGGAGCTCTTTGTAGAGAAAGGGTAGTGAACGGTTGGGAGGCCTCACATTGGGAAGAAGAGCTGCACCTACATATCTTGTTACAGCCGACACTATCAAAACATTGAGGTATTCCACCAAAGCTCATGAGGGTCCCATGACCAGTGGAAACACTGCAAGACATCAAAATAGTCTAAACTGCAGACTGAGGCTTCAATCCCAGCAGAGGGTCAAGGAATGCCTTCTGGCGACAGAGAAAAATATATCCCTCACTACAGAAGACTTTGAAGTTCCACTAGCAAAATTCAAGATGGAAATCACAGCCACAGTAAAGTAGAGACGGCCAACATTCAATAAGATCTTTTCGTAGCTACTTCCGTAAATAAATAAGAGATTGAACTGCTAGGTGCAAGTCTTAATGATGCAGAGGATGAGGTGGGCAGCATCAAGCATTGAATACCAGAGCTCCGTCAAGATTTGCAAAAACGTAAAGAGCTGGTCCAATATATGCTAGTCAAATATGAGGATATAGAAAACAGATCCAAAAGGAGTAACAAAGATTAAAGCTTTCAGTGAAGGAACTGAGTTATCAGGTATGATATTATAACTTGCATCCTGCACACATTTTCCCAGAGTCTCAGGATGCATTATGGTAAAAAAGGTTCAAATTGAAGGAGCATGTAGAGCAGGAGATGCAGAATAAAACCTGAAGTCCACCCATGGGAGGTATTAGTGAATGTACATAACAATAAAGATAAGGTGGACACCCTTTCGGCAGCAAGGAACATGGGAGAGATACACTTTCTTGGAACAGTAAAGCACTACTATAACGTGACATTGCACAAATTACACTGGCAAAGTGATAAATATGGAAATTGATCAGACACAAGCCCCTGAAGTAGAAAATGGGATATTAATGATATCTGAGAAACCAGAGGGTGTCTCATCTGCTAGCCCCCGGGGATCTCTCTCTCTGGTGGACAGGGCACGGCCAACGCCTTCGGATCCAGACCCTGGGGGTGGACTAGTGCGGGAGGATCACATGGGGAGGGGTCTTCAGGAAGTGGGGGTGAGGCAGCCGATGGTGAGACACGGTATTCCCCCCTTTTCTGTTCATCTACCCCATCCTATTTTGTAGGATTTTCCAAAGTCCCAACTCCCTCACCCCCTTTTACACAAACACTGGGCAGGGGAAGAGGGTGACTGAGAGTAACCAGACTAACTCTCTCTCATCGTACTGGACATTTATTTATTTATTGCATTTGTTGAACGCCCAAACCCAGGGGTATCACAGCGTTAGTTACATAAGTTCACTTGTTACTAAATTTGATTGTGAGAGCAACAGTTACACATTACAGATACAGAGACTTGTAACCGGGAGAGGTAGCATCATCATGTCCCGTTAATTAGGTCAGGCAAAGTCAGGCACTTTACACTGAGTGCATACACCGGATACCAGTTAGCTCTACTTGCATGAATAAAAGTCAACATCTAAAGACACACTCTGAGCAAGGCGGAACACGAGTGGGAGCAGATCTTCCAGGACAAAGGCACACCTACTGGAGCAGAGTAACAGACCAAGGGACGAGAGCAGAAGGCCGAAAACCCCAAGGGTTCCCTGCTGTAGGTCGTTGCCTCCAACAGACTGTGAAATAAACATGGAGAACACCAAATCCCATAAGTGAAGATTGCACTGTGTTTCAAGGATGCCAGGGACCCTCCCGGGTGAACAGCAGAGTTGGGGAGACAAGGCCAAGCCTGTGGTACTAACCTTGACTTGTGAATTGGAAATAGCAAAACAAGAAAGAGACGCACACAGCCAGTGAGTTGGCAAGCGACCTGAGAGACCGGTGTGTGTTAAAGTGAATGAAGTAGCAACATTATATTGCAAGTGAAGGCTGCATGTGTGTGGATGAGATACAACACAACGAAAGGCAGGCCTGTGAATGAACTTTGGAGTAAAAGACAGCTGTGGGATCAGCAATACCAAATTACGGAGTGGTACGGTGAAAGGAAGTAGCCCACTCGAAAGTCTCAATGAAAGGTAGATTGTTTGAAGCAATAAATCGAATGAATGGCAAAAGTAAAGTATGCAAGAATAAACGTGAACTTTGAGTCGAAATGGTCCTGCGGTGGTCTGTAAAGAGAGCCACATACACTCGAAAGTCTTCGACATCCGAAAGTGGTCTGAGCCCGATTGAGGGAGACACAAAGTATACTAAGCTTGGGGAAGGGAGCCCCCTTGCAAGTTTGTGTTGAACTTTGATGTGAGAGGTCTGAGACAAACATACAGGGAACTACGTGAACTGTGTGGTGAAAGGTCTGAGCCCGAAAGAGGGGGAACTTTGTGAACTTTGTGTTGAAATACAATTTTGAAAGGAAAGAAAAAAGACTTTAACGTTGAGGCTAAGGCGGGCCTCAAACCACGGTTTGGAACTGTTCGTAGTGATGGAAACCAAGCCAGAGTGTGTCATCCTCCCTACAGGGACAGCCTTACTCTGTGAGGTCTAATGTGAGGAAAAGAGCTGGTTCAACCACACTTATTCTTTTGAATACTGATTTTTCCTTTGCATACATTTATCCTTTTTACACTTTTGGTACAAGAGATAGGGCAGGCATTAGGTTTTGTTAGCATACACCCTTTTGATTTGACGGACTCCACTAGGACTGTTTTGTTTATCATTTGATAGTCGAAACTGCTCCCATTTTATTTATAGGGCAAGTTTATCCAGCTCCAACATTTTCAATAATGGTTGGACAAATGGTATGTATTGTGTCATTATCATCCTTGTGATACCATGCCTCCCCTACATAGCCCAAGAAAAATGCAAGTCAAGATTAATAACATGGAAAAGACTTCAGCTGCGGTGGACAATGGCATCAGCCTTCTTTTGCCTGACCCACAGGAGGCTGATCTCAATATTACAATGAAGAGGCATGCCTCACACAGAGCTGAAGCGGACCATGACAGTGCAACCATCTGTGGATTCCTGAAAGAGGAGAAACAAGGGCGCCTGCGGAGAGAGCAATTCCGCCTTGTGTGAGAGAAGACCCTGGGGTATCAGTTTCTATTGCATTAGATTGTTGTTAATGTATCCTGGGAAATGCAAATGTTACGAGTCATTTTATGGTTAGGCAAGGGGTGGGGGAGATAGGGGAGGAGCCAGAGATTTCTTGTGAATAGGGGTAGCTGAGGAGCTGGAAATACTGTCCAGATAAGTTACTAAGTAATTGGGGAATAGGTTTACCAGTGCCAAAACACAACACAGTTGACACATCAAGGAACATTATTTTGTAAAGGATAAAGGGGCTGGTATTTATGGGGCATCATATTTGGGGATTGTAATTTAGCACGCTATGGTGCACTTATGGCCTTGGAATGTTAAGGGGCTAGGTTCCCCGGGGCAAAAGAGCTAAGATTTTACAAGTAGTACACATGGATGTCCTGGACCTGGTATGCTTAAAAGAGGCACACCTCACTAAAAAGGTGCAAACAGATTGCACAGGTGATAATATCGCACACACATGGCGTTTAAGAGGGTGGGGAGGGCCACACTTCTTCACAGGGTGTACACTTCAAGGTAACTCATATTAAAAAGGACTCTCACAGCAGTGAACTGAAAATGCAAAAATATGCTGTGGGGTCTATTTATGCCCCAAATAGGGACAGGACCGTTATTCCTTTTTTAAGGAAATACTGCACATAATAGACCAATTTGGGGAAGAAGAGGTGTTTATGGTGGGAGATTTTAACTCAGTTCCAAGCCCCAGTACGGACAGATCCAACCAGATACTGGTAACCAAACAAAGAGCCATGTCTTAATCTCTGAAAAAAACAAATAGGGGCTCATTTCATGTACATGTTGTTATGCATGCACCCAACAGAGAGAAATAACTCTTTATTTGCATACTCACTGGAGCATGCTACAGCACCCCTACATAATAAAAGCCACCAATAAGACTTTGATATGGATAGTAGCAGTGTCACATCATGCCCCAGTCCAGCTGACATGGGTAGGTGTGTGGGTCTGAAGAGGTGGAGACTGGAAGACTATATTTTTAGACACCAGTGACAAAAGCAGGGGATGGGGCAGAACCCAGAATTCTTTTGAACAATTAAGAGATAGTGTCAACGGTATAGTAGGGATACATGAAAGGACTATACATGGCAGATATTAATGGAATGTCCAAACTCCTAGGACACCTACGTAGGCGCACAGAAAGTGAGGTGATACTGGAGCTTGCCAAGCTATAAATTCAACACAGGCAGGACATAAAATTCAAAGGTTTATGGTAATAAAATGTAAATTTAAACCATTATTAATAGAACAGCAGAAAGTAAGCTAATTAGTGTTAAACAACATATCTACAAACAAAAATAACAAACCAGGAACACTTTTGGCCAGGCGCTAAAATGGTAGGGAACAGAGGAGGGCCCTTGAGAGCCCAGCCAAGATGGCCACCTCGGAGTGAGCTCCCGCTCTGCCCTCATCAATCCCGTCTCCCTCCTGTGGTTTGGATGTAGTTTAACTGTCACAGCATTGCCTACTGATGGAGGAACATGCTGGGCAACATCTGAGCCCATTGGACTGAGGGGTTCGAGGGGGTGATCAGCGATCAGATGTTTTTTGTTATTTTATTAACACTTATTAAGTGCTCGGTCGCCGAAAGGCAGCATGGTGCTGTAGCAGAGAGAGGAGGAAGGAGGAGCCAATATAGGGGGTTTACTGAAATAAATAACTTTTCAGTAATTTCCTAAATGCCAGATGGTTTTGCGAACTCTTCAGGAATAACTGAAGGCTGTTCCAAAGCTGAGAGGAGGCTACTAAAAATCTCTGCCTGCAATACGTGACCGGCGGAATGGGGGAACAACCAGTAAGCCTGCAGTGGCTGATTGGAACGGCCCAACAGGAAAATAGAGGGTGAACTTGCTTTGCAGATATTTGGCTCCTTGATCGTGCAGGGCGCGATGCGCCAGGCACAGGGATTTGAACATAATGCACTGGGTGACCGGCAGGCAATGTAAGGACCGCAGCACCAGCAAAATGTGGGCCCCAAAAGTGGAGCCAGTAGCCACCCGAGCAGCCATATTCTGTAGATGCTGAAGTCGCTAAACTAATGCTCGAGGCTGAGCCAAGCATAGTGAATTGCAGTAATCTAGGCGACTGAGTACCAGAGCTGCAACCACAGGAGGGCGAGGGTGAGGACATATCAATGAAGGCAAAGGTGAGGTCAGATCAATGGAAGCACCTTCTTAAGGATTTTTAGGTGAAAGTGGCTAGCCTTACTAACTGCAGCCACTCGCCGCTCCATAGATAAGGAGGCAGTGACCATCACACCCAAATTCTTCACCCCAACTGATGGGGCTCGGAGAGAACCAAGGGAAGAGGGCCAGTAGGAAGACACCCTGAGTGATGGATCAGGGGGAGAGCCCACCACCAGCACCTCCGTCTTGTCTCCATTCAACTTCAGCCAATTGTGGTTCATCCATACCCCCACGGCAGTCAGGCAGCGATGCACGCACAACGACACCACAGCCTCATCATGATCCAACCAAATCAGGATCTGGGTGTCGTCGGCGTAAGAATAGCACCTGATGCTGAAGGAGCGTATGAGACAACCAAGAGGCCAGATATAGATATTGAAGAGAACGTAAGACAAGGCGGCAGAGCGCTGCGGGACACCACAAAAGAAAGAAAACAGTCCAGAAAGGAACGGAGGAAGTGAGAGGGTCTAGGTTCTGTCGGTCAGGAATGAGGAGAGACAGGCAAGAACCTGACCCAATATTTCCACTTGGGCCAGACGGGCTTGCAGGATGAGGCGGTCCACAGTATCAAAAGCTGCTGAGAGATCTAATAAGATCAAGGCACCTACCCCTCTTGCATCCACCAGCCTGGCCATGTCGTCAGGATGCAGTGAGTAATGCGGCTCATCTGAGGCTGAGACATCACCGGAGCCCAGCTGGGGCCTCTACGATCACACTGCACCTAGGTAGGCGAAGAGAGATTGGCTATGCGACTCATCTTTGCTGGGAGCATGGACGGCTAGTGGAGCACAGTGCAGGGAGCACTGCACAATACTGGTGAATTCTGTTGTTACCCGCACTTCGAATATAAAGAGGCGATACCCATGGCTCTTATCTCTAAGATTTGATTTGACACTGTGGCCTGCCAAAGCAGACACGCTGTAACGTCTTGTGTGCCTTTGGATCCACAGTGACTATGCTCTCTTGTGCTACGGTGGTTGCTGGGGCTCCATCTATGCTTTGCATTACTGGCTATCATTCTTTGCCCTGGCTTCTTCCTGCAGACTATTTGCCTTGGGCATCTTGAATTGCATTCGCATAATGAGACTAGCGTAAATACTTGGGGGCTGATTTGTGTTGCTTTACAGTGCCCCAAAGCACACACCATCCCTGGTGTTGGGAGAGGTTCCCCCTACATTGTTTCTACGGCTCTCAGACCATTACTTTTCATTCATCTCAGTGGTCTGCACCTGGACCCTGGCATTGACTTGGTTGGCTGGAGGTGAGAGAGGTGGCAGATTTCATTAATCTTTTGCGCCCCTTTGCAATGGGAGCAGTGTCAGACCAAGCTTCAGTTTGCAGCCTCAGCCCATAGTAAGAGGGTGAGGACGTCAGAGTCAAAGGTAACAAAGTCCAGAACCATTTGCTGAGAGCTCACCTGAAGTCATGCAAGACATCAAGGAAAATGTTTGCACAGCTACAAACTCGAATTCAGGCTCTAGACATTAAGTTGCACACTCTGACCTGCAAAGCTGATCATATGCAGGTCAGGCTCAACAAATATGGCAACAGGCTGGATGAAGCCGAAAACCACTTGTCCTCTGTAGAAGATGAATCCTCAGCATCCTTGAGAGAAATAGCCAAGCTACAGAAAGTGCTGGGGCACATATCCGAGAAGCAAGAAGACCTCGAATTGCGATCCCACAGGAATAATATTAGGATCATTGGAATTCTAGAACCTGATGCCTCCAGACCCATGGAATTCCTTGTGGAAACTATACTTTGTGAAACTTTGGAGCAGAATGGCTTTTCATCACCATTATTCGTTTTGAGAGGGCTCATCGTATCCCTAGTGGAAGAAAGCCTGTTCCTGGAGCTCCGGCCCGACCCATCATCGCTCGGCTGCCTAATTACGAGGACAGGGACTTTGCCCTGCATCACTCTAGGGAACTTGGAGACATTACATATAAGGGTGACCCTGTGTGCCTATTCCCAGACTTTTCTAACAAGGTTAAAGCTTCCAGGAAAACTTTTAGGGCTGTCAAGAGGCGGCTACGGTGGAAGGGTCTCAAATATGCCACGCTTCTTCCCACCAAATTCCGCCGGGTAGGATACAAAATGTGGGCAATGTTTTTTTCATTCTCTGGAAGCGGCTGTGGATTTTTGGGATTTGTCATTTTTGGGTTCAAAATTTGTCAAGGGTGGTGCTGGTCCGGGGGAATCTGGTGCAGGGGGCAGTGGCTGACGATGGAAAGTATAACTTCTGCTTCAGGGCTGCTGATAATGTGACCTACTCTGTTGGTTGAATATTTGTGGGTAGGGTGGGTCTGTCTGGTCCTCCTTGTGGTCCTCATGTGGTGACAAACTGGGAGTGTTGTATTTAGTTGTTTTTTTTAACTGGTGGGCTGGGGTTGCAGGTGTGGGTTTGGTGAAGGCTTGGGGAGGACAAAATTCATTGAATTTAGTAACCTCCTTGTTATTCCGAACATCTCTGGTTCTGATATTCTACAGTAGGGGGTTGGCGGGTCTTTTCTAATATGCGTGGACCCCCTTTGATGACACAAGTTGAGGTTTGGTTAATGGGATGGAGTTTCAACAAGCATTTTGGAGGTGTTGGTGAAGGGTCTGAGGTTGGGTATCTTGGATGTGGATTTTTGTGGTTTGATTGCACATACAGCAGGGTGTACCGGCTCAGTGTGCATTATAGTGATCTGCCTACTAACACCTTCGGCACAGCGAGTGCCAGTAGAGAGGACTATGCTAAACTCCTTATGATTCCACATGGCTTATGGCACAGTTGAGCACTGCTAGCAGATTTGCCATAATGATGGCTAGTAGCAGCATTAAATGCATGACTTGGAATGTCCCTGGTCTTAATTTCCCCTCCAAAACTAGGAACGTTTTATTATACATGCAAAGACATCATGTAGACGTGGCCTTTTTGCAAGAAACAAACCTCTCTGTCTCAGATGAAGCTAATTATGCCAAATCCTGATGTTGCCATATATTTTTCTTCCATCTTACACTATTCTAGGGGTGTCTGTATGAGGAACATTAGGGTTTCACCTCTGACCTGGTGAAGGACACTGAAAGGAGGGAGCTGATCCTTTCCAGGGTGGTACAAGGTCATGGTGTCACATTTGTCAATGATTATAGACCCAATACCGATTCACTTAACACATTGGAGTTTATTGAAACTAATCTCTGGAAATATCCAGTCAATATTGTTATTTGTGCGGGAGATTTCAATGCAGCCTTGGGTCCTGATCTGGATAGATGGGGGCGGGGGGATGCCAAATCAGTCTAAGGCCATTCATTAGATTTAGCAGATTTGTATCACTAGTGAACTTGTGGGTGTATGGAGAGACCACCTTCGAGCTGATAGAGGTTACACGTTT
Source organism: Ambystoma mexicanum (assembly GCF_040938575.1). NCBI lineage: Eukaryota > Metazoa > Chordata > Amphibia > Caudata > Ambystomatidae > Ambystoma > Ambystoma mexicanum. The sequence goes on along the minus strand of NC_090936.1, from coordinate 161,482,663 downwards.
AGGTCTACTATGCACCACTCAGCGTACACATTATATCATATATTGGTTTCACAGAGGGGTGCTGGTTGGGTAACTGAATGCAACATTTTGGTGCATATTTTATCAGATCATGCACCCGTCATTGTGTTTTTTAAGAAGGCAAGCCTTACTGACGTGGTGTTCCGTGAGTCCATTCAGGAAAATATAGTAAACTTTTTTCAGGACAGTGTGATGACAGTGGCCTCTTATTCCGTGCTCTGGGAAGCCTTCAAATGTGTAATCTGCAGTGTATGCATGGCCAAGGAATCGAGAATTCTTAATACCATAGGGGCTGAGCTGGAAGATAGCAAGTCTCTCAGAGTTCCTTACAGAACGTGTATTGCAAGTGAAATTTAATAAAGAACCTGGGAGGTTCAGGGAGACAATGTAGAGGTATGTGAAGTTTCTACACAGGCAGACATCAGTCCGCCAATATGGTGAGGGCCAGGATTCAGGAAGGTTGCTGGGTCAAGCAGTGCGAGTTGAGACTCCTAGTTTCCTCTCCATCCTTCCCCCTTACTCCCTGGCCTGCCTCCCTTGGCCCTCCTCCTGCCCATACCTGCGAAGCAAAGAACCTCGGGTTCATCTTTGATTCCACACTATCCTTCTCCTCACACATCTCTGAAGTCTCAAAAAAATCTAACTTCTTACTACAGCTGCTCAGAGATACCTTTCCCTTCCTCTCCTTCCCAGAGAAGATCACTGTCTCCCAAGCTCTGATTCTCTCTAGGCTGGACTACTGTAACAGCCTCTTTCTAAAGCTACCTGCCTCCACCCTCCGCCCTCTACAGCTAATCCAGAACAGAACTGCGAGATTTGTCCTTGGCCTCGAGCCCTGGGATCGTATCTCTCCAGCAATGAAATCTCTACATTGGCTCCCAGTGGAGGCAAGGATTGAATTTAAAACCCTTTGCATTGTCCACAAGGCTTTCTGGGGCATGGGTCCAAAATACCTTCAACTATCCCTCCATAAATACCTCCCTTCTCGAGCCCTTCGCTCCTCTACTTCAAACTCCCTCAGGGTCAGCCGCTTTTCTAAGAAACGTACAGGGAGCAGCAGATCTCTGTCCTCAGCCGGAGCCCCCCTTTGGAACGGCCTCCCTGCCACCCTGAAACTGGAGGAAAACCATCTATGATTCCGGAAGCTCCTTAAAACCTTCCTCTTCGCATCTGCCTTTGCCACTCTCCTCCCCTGTTGATCTGCCTTCTCTTCTCAGCACTGCCTCACCTGCCAACGGGGCCCTTTGGCTCAGTCACCAGCCCTCCCGGACATCCTCTGGCACTGCCTGCCGGCCACCCCTGCACCGGGGCCTGTTATCTGTACCCTTACAGGTCCCCCCACTCCTCTCCTGCACTTATCAGATGTTACCCTATCTGACTTGCCCTGCACTGCACCCTTCACTGGCTGCACTAATCACTGCTCTTATCACCTTATTTATTCACTTATTTATCCGCTAACCTATTATTTATCCTATGCCTTGCACTTCTTTGCCACCCTCCCTTTCTCCTTTGCACTTTCCCTTTCCCATGCACTCGTGCGTTCTCAATGTCACTGGGTCTAGTAAGATCGTTTGTTTTTGTTTTCTCCCCTGCTCCCCCTCCCTTTGCCTGGACGTGCTCTTAAACACCAGTGTATGGGCGCGATATAAATAAAATATCATATCATATCATAGTTCCCATGTGGCTGCTATTAGGAACAAGGCTGGGACGCTACTCCATATCGATGATGACATCTCTACGGCCCTGATGGTTTCCTGGTGGATTTTTGCAAAGCCCTCTATTTTTCTAAGACTACAGCTCATCAATCAGCCGTGGATGATTATCTAAATCAGGTTGTGTTGTATTGGCTTACTGAGGGGGAAAGGGACTGGCTGGGCAGCTGGCTCTTAGCGGAAGAGGACCATAATGCTATCAAGGCTCTTCCTTTGGCGAAGGCACCAGGCCCGGATGGGTACTCCAGTGACTTTTATAAGACTGTTGAGATGATTCCAGTGCCCCACCTGCTAAATGTATATCAGCATGCACTTGCGAATGATAGTCTCCCTGAATCCATGTGTGAAGTTGTTCTTACTTTATTTTTGAACCTATGAAGGAAGCTGAGGAATGTTCGTTTTATAGGCAGATTTTTCATATAAACTTACATAACAAAATATTGACAAGGATTCTTGCAGCTAGTCTAGCCCCGTTAATGTCTAAGTGTGCTAAGGCGGATCAAGCAGGCCTTCTCCCAGGAAGTTCCACATTGTATGGCTTAAGTAGAGTGTTTAGCCTGTTGTCGGCACTAGATCAGCAGTCTCCTGTGGTTGCAGCCCTTCCTGATGCTAAGAAGGCATTTGACTCAGTGGAGTGGCCCTTCTTGTTTTCGGTGCTTAGAAGCATGGGGGTTGGTGAGACGTGTATTTTGTTGGTAACTTTGCTGTATACATCTCCTGTAGCATGGCTTCAAGTGAACAGTTGAATATCTGCTCCCATTAAGATGAGTCATGGAACTTGACAGGGGTGTCCCTTTCCCCCCTTCTGTTTGCCCTTGTCATAGAACCTTTGGCTGAATTAATACGCTCCAGACAAATTCATAGGGGTGTAGGCCTGTTCACACATTGTATGCAGATACAATGTATCTCATTGTATGCAGATTACATGATTTTGTTTGTCACTGATGCCAAGGTTAAATTAGCACTTATTTTGGAAGATGTCCTAGACTTTGGGCACTATTCTAGACTTAACATTAACCCTACTAAGTCAGTGCTATTTTCCTTGACGAATAGCTTAGTGAGGTATTTAGGATTCGAGATTGTGCAATCTCCCAAGATTCTCAACAAAAGAAATTACATGGCTAACCTGGCTCAACGTGGGGTCAACGTTGGAAAGATGGAAACGTCTTCCATTGTCATGGTCATATATCTCTGACAAAAATGATCATCCCCCTGGATGTTTGTAGACATTCCTGAATGTACTTATTGAGGTTCATTCAGGAGGTTGAGTATTTTTTTGAAGGCGGTGAAATCTTTGGTTTCGGGTTTGATTTGGCATGGTAAGCAGACTCGTATATGCTGGAATAAGCCGATTGCTCCACTGGAGAGGGGTGGCTAGCGCTCTCAGACTTCAGAAATCTTATATTATATTGCTCCCCAAGCATCGTTCCTATCCTACTGGTATGACCCAGTACCTGGTGGATCACATGTTCAGATTGTAAGGGCACTCACTCCTGAGGGCAGTGATATATACCTCTCCGCGATGTAGAAGTAGAGCTAGTAACCTGGTTGAGATCTTGTATAAGGCCCTGTGGTCAATTGAACAAAAGTTACATCAGGATGTGCTATATTCTCCCCTTTTTCCCGTTTTACTTTTTCTTGGGATCCCACTATCTAGTGAAAAGGTTTGCACTCAATGTGGAAATGATCAACCTACACCAAGGATAATAAACTTGTGATTAACACAGAGGAATATTGTATCTTAATATATAACAAAAGGATAAATTTGAAAGCATGTACCATGAGTACAAATGGTAATTTATTTGACAAGGTCCAGGAATTGGTCTATTTAAGTTTTACCTTTGCTTCACGAAAACATTTAGTGACGTTAAAGGAAAAGTCAGGAGCGAGGATTGAGGCTTTCAGTATACAAATGAAGATTAAGCACACTCGTTTGCCTTTTAGAGAATTTTATAAGACGAGAGTAATGCCAACGATAATGTATGGTTTGGAATGGCTACACACTTCAATAATAAAGAAATGGCTACGGTCCCTTGAAGGCAAATTATGGTGGTCAGCCCTGGGTATTCCTACATCTGTGCCCATCGGAGTCATTCGATTAGAGTTAGAGCTAAGTTCCTGGTGACATACTTATCAGTGCAACAGGTTGAGGTTATTTTTTTAAATTAAGGACTAAGCACAGGTATACCCTTTTTAATAAATTGGGTAAGATATTCTGAGAAGACTTGGACCCATTTCTAAAGAACTTTAGGAAAACGTGTGACCAAATTTCAACGTAGCAGTCAATAGATCCCGATATAAAGAAATTGTTACTAAACAAAAGTTGAAGCGATAGGATACAATAGAGAACTGGGTAAGTATACAACATCTTATACTCTATAGAGAATTTCACTGTACCTAGGGCGGTTTTCAGGTGCTGTTATCTTATGTTTTAAAGTCCCCTTCATGATCATTCCAGATGTGGCTTTTAAAATGTAGGTTGAATTGCGTTCATGCTTTAGAAGTGTTGGGTCCACATATTGGCTCACCAATTGAAAAGAGGACATGCCGACTTTGCAAAACAGAGCAATTGGAAGTAAACACTTGGCATTTAACGCTTGTTTGCTCAACTTTGCTAGAGCGCCATATTTTTTTGTTTTGGGAAATGTGTACATTCTTCTAGCGATGTTATTAAGAAACATTTATGGAACCGCATGATGATGGCGCGAAAACTATCAATGCCTATCGCATTAGTTGATTTTTGAAAGGAAATGTTTGCACAGCTGGGTGAAATGCAGACTCCTACTGCAATTTTAGAGTTAACAAGTATGCATTAGCAATACACATTTGTAGGTAATCTTAATATATGACTATGAGAATACGTTCCAAGGGATGTTAGGGATCAATGCTTTTCATTGTTTAATGTATTTATAAATGAATACTTATGATGAAATTTGTGGTGTGAAATCTTTTAATGTTAAACCAAAGCTCATTGAATAAAATAATCTGCTGGGATTGCTGTTTGACAATATGTGAATAAATTATTATTTGTACTACTATTTACATCAAAGTGAATAACAAGATATTGAAAATCCACATATTAAAACTGCCTTGAAACCTAACTGAATAATTTAAATTACATCAAAACCACCATGAATGATCGTTTTGCCCATCAAAATGTTTTATGTGGTTTTCAAAGGAAAAGGGGACTGCATTTCCTATGCCTAATGTCTTTTTACAGCAGATGTTGTGAAATATGTCCAATAACAAGGCACAAAACAATCATACCCTTCTCCCAATGTTCTACATTGGAATAGATGTATAATACAGAATACTGGGTTCCTCTGTGCATTTATCTGCTGGAAGGAACAGTGAGCAAGAGTCTGGCACGGAAGCTGCAGTATGGGTTGGATTTACCCCAACATTAATAATAATGGGGGAACACTATGCCAGAATGGAACACTATTATTATCCATACACTATTGACCAGTGCATGTTATGCATGTCAAAGTGATTAGAAGCCAGTTTCTCCACTTGAATCGTAAGATCTCTGGTTTGCTGAGATATAATGCAGATTTGCAAGAAAAGATCACACGGACAGTGGAGCATCACCAAGGGCAGCTCAGTTAAAATAAGCCGCTGTGCTCATCCTTGCTCCTGTTCATAGTTCCTCAGATTTCTTACTGCACTCTTTTGTAGGCATTGGAGGGCCTATCACATCAGTTTGTCAATGTGTTCGACACTTCCCCACAGTCACCGGATTGTGTTGACGAGTGGTTGAAAATTGATGGCTAGCAGCTGGTAGCCCTCACCCAGTGGATGCTCCTCCTCCGATATCTAAGAGATTAGGAATAAGAAGTAGCACTGTGTGAGCTACTAAATCCCTCAGGTTTCAGTGACACAGCCAGGGCTGGGGGCCCTTTTCTCCATTGTTCTGCAACACATTGAAGAGAAATGGGACACACAGCTAGTCTACGGAGATAAGACACTGCAGGGATAATACCTGCGTCAGACCTCCAACCTCACTAAAAGTCACTTGTAGAATCAGAAAAACCAACTGTTGAATGGCTTTACTGAAGCTCTATCACATGTTCCATCCTTCTTGGTATTGCAGGACATCAGGGAGGAGTGGGCACTAAAAGAGCATTTGCATCGGCTAACCCTCATGGTATGTGAGGGTTAGCATTTTTAGCTTTGTTATGACCACAATGAGTAATTTCACTGACACACAATGGACTCTTACCTATACCTAGTAGCGTCTGCCAGTGGAGAAGTGGGGAGCCTTCCACAAGCCTCTCTGGTCCCTGAGAGATGGATACAGAGCCTGATGGGAAACCCTCCAGGGGAATAAAACCAAATAGATGACCCAGGTGCAGCTCCCTGGTAATATTGTTTCTGCAGTTCAAGGATATTTGCAGCAATAATCTCCAGGAATGCAGGTAGAGAAGAGTAGAATGATGTAACCAGGAAGTCTGGAATAAGAGTTTCTGCAACACTGCCTTCTTAGTAGTTAGGGCAGTTTGCCTCATCACGAGTCAGGCTGTAGCCCTTAAATCCACCGGCGGTAATAGTGTGAATTTTCCCCATTGAGCCCAATGGGGAATGAGGAATTCCCAAATGGGCCCAATGGGGAACCGGCACTAACCGTTCCGCCAAACCCGTGATCCGGCGCTAATAGAGCCGGGGGTTTGGCGGTAGGGCTAATGGCGCCAACGGTAATACCGCCGGAGTTACCGCCCAACTCGTGATGAGGCCCAGTGTACAAACCAATACAGGCGAAAATAGGAGTTAGTGAAACCTGAGAATGAACGAGATGTTGTTCAAAATGGGCTATGTAGGAGAAGGAGAGATGTCTCCATGGAGAGCACTCCATTTATCAGGGCACAGGCAGGCAGAAACTCTGACTCGCACAAGCGGACGTGGATAAAGTGTTTGTTTGCTCCAACAGGTAGTGAGCAAGAGCCGTGTATAGCAGAAACGGAAAGCAGAAAGCTGCGCTGCAGCTCTGAGATTGAAGCGAGTGCAGAGCTTTCAAAGAACAATTTACAGTAATTGGAACGGAAAACAGACTTGCGCACTCATATCAATGTGGGGAACGTGTTATGCAAAGAAGATACATATGGGTTGCAGTGTTGCGCTCGGGAACAGCAATAATTATGAAATGTCCAGACGTCCCGTGTTGGTGTAATTGGAATACACATAAAAAGAGGGGAAAGGGGAGAAAGGGGAGAAAGCAGGGAGTGAGAAGGGTAGGGCAAAGAGGATATAGCATAGAAAAAACAGGATAGTCAGAGTAGAAGAATACTTACAGTAGCATCGGGTCAAAGAAGAAGCAATGCACCAAGCCATCAGAGAAGTCCTTACTGATACTGCCTGCAGAGTGTTTTGGTTTGAGTAGCATTTTGCTGGTGGCCATTTTGAGATAAGCTAGACTTCTGCTGACAGATGAAGGTAGAGGAAGAATCTGGTGCCTGCTTGGATGGGGGGGAGGGGGGTTGATCTGTCTTATTCCCATTCTCCTCCACCTCTGCCAAGAAGGGTAACGGTTTATGACAGTATATCTCCCTCATGCACAGAGGGTCTCATGTTTCCAAGATAGGCTCTATGAAAACCTTTCAGGCATAGAAGGGCGTGAACAAAGGAAGCAGGAATGCATGTGCGGTCGGAAGGGGGATATACCTTCCAGTCTACAAGATACTGTAGTCTTCCCTGATAGTAACAGGAGTCCCATATTCCAGCTACTTCATATTCTGGACCTGACTTGGTGTGGACCAGAGGTAGGATTTCTTTGGAAACGATCATGTTCATGCAGTTTTCGTTGTTATATATGAATACAGGATGGATTCTGGACCACATCTTTGGTAACAGGATATGAAAGGCCACAGGACCTACTACTGCCTGGACGGTAAAGGGACTGAAGTATTCAGGAGATCATTTAGACAGGTCTAACTGTCTAGGAAGGAATTGTGAAGCCAGCCATACTTTTTAACACAGTTTCCTTAGGCCTTTTGCGTTCTGCGTGTTTCTTTTGATGTCCTCTTGAAGCAAGGAGAGCGGAAACTGCTTTTTTGGTGGCCTTCTTTTACTTGGTCTACCAATTCTTCAATTGCCGGACATTTAGCAGTGGATGATAAATAGGAGGGTAAACTAGAAAGGTGATGGTCATCTTTATAAAAAAAGGAACTGTGATTGATATAACTGTGGTGGGTGTTGTTATAGGCAAATTGCGCCAGAGGGAGACAACCTCTCTAATTACATTGCAAAGCAGGTACAAAACAAAGTAAGAAATGTTCAAGTGTTTGATTAATTCTCTCTGTTTGCTCATTGGTCTGTGGGTGGAAACCTGAACTTAGAGCGTGTTGTATGCCTAAGGTTTTACAAACTAGTGTACAGTATTTGGAGGTATACTGTGGCCATCGCTCAACTATAATTATATCTGGGTTACCATGTAAAGTGAAGATGGATTGTACAAAGTGTTTGGCCATCTAAGAAGCTGAGGGAACACGGGGTATTGATACAAATTGCACTAAGCGAGTGAACAAATCTACTGTTAATATAATAGCAGCATGACCATTTGAAGTGGGAAGATCCACTATAAAATCCATAGATATTTGTTGCCACAGCCTGTTTGGCAATTTTGTCTGCAGCAGCAAACCGAAGGGGCGATGCCGAGGATTCTTAGTTTGCAGGCAAGTGATGGAGGCCCCTACATAAGCTTTGACCTCTTGTACTAGATTGGGCCACCAGACAGTCCCGCTTGCCTGCAGATTGCTGATTCCGAATTGTCTGCTTTCCTGTGTACCGAACCCGGTCTGCTTTCCAACACTCCCGCTTGCCCGCTGATTTGAAATTGTCTGCTTACCCGTGTACCAAACTCAGTCTGCATCCCTGACTTCCAGCTGCCTGCCGAGTACATTCAATTTGATATTCTATTAACTACCCCAGAACGTTGTCTAGTCTGCTCCCCAGTAAACAGGTTTGGTTTTGTTTGCCATCAGTAACCAGACCGATTGCCTTGATCAGGAACACTCAGCGACTTCACCTACCTCGATTACCAACTTTTCATCACTCCTATCTTGGAAGACACCAACAACACCAGAGTGTATTACAAGAAAGCTCTGGAACTTGAGACTGCCCCCACCTGCGCTGAAGTCGTAAGGCGTCCTCATGCTGACGGGATAGAACAGGGACTAGAGACTGCCTCAAATCGTTTAGGCGCCCTCGTGCCGTCGGTTTAGGAATAGAATACACTGGGTGTCACGTTGGTGTAAGAATATCATCAGAAAGATTATTGGTAAGTCTCTGTAACTGCTGTTCCTTATTCCTTGATCCTCAATTCTATCCTTGTCTCATGTTACTCCTTTTGTCTCATTAGATTGAATACTAAAATTCAGTCTTGTGCTCCGAATTGACCCAGAGCAGTCAGGAAGAGTTGTTATTCACTCTGGTCAGTGCTTTGGTGTTTTTCTTACGTTGTTCGTTGCATAACTTGAGATTGACTCTCCAAGTAATTTGACCTTGTCCCTTTGCAGTGCCTGGTCGTTCGTGTGGTGTTCCTTATCTTTCGACTAATAGATCCCTCTGTATTTCACCTTGTGTATCCAGAGGATTACATTGGTAGGAAGAACTCGACGGCTACACTACAGCTCCAACCTTGTGTTCTCCTACCTCTGATTCTGACATAATCAGAAGCCTTATACAAAATGGACGCCAACGAAACCTTGACTGCATTAATGCAACTTGTGGCTGAGCTGCGTGTTGACATGCAAACAGCTCATGCTACCACGCAGGCTCGCATTGACGAACTTCAGGCAAGAGTTCCGGCAGCTGATCAGATCCCTGATCAAGCCATGGCTGCTGGTTCTGGGGAGCCTGCGCCTCAACCTGCGGCCGCAGCTCCAGTATATATGGCACCGCAACATCCTCTACCACCACCTGAGCAATTCCATGGGGACCGTAGGGTCTTTCGTACGTTTTTGAATCAGTGTCGATTGCACTTTCTGCATTTCCCGATTCTGCTACCAAGGCTGCATTTGTTCTTTCTCGTTTGGCTGGTAACCGGGGCTGCCTGGGTTAATCCTTTGTTGAAGGCTGGCACTCCTCTCTTGTTTGTTTGATTGTGATGCCTTGTTGGAGGCTATGAGTCGGGTATTTGACCCACGATACAAAACCTAGGCTACTGAATTGGAACTTTTGGGCTTGCAACAGGGAGACACTCCTCTCCTTGCCTATGTTGCCAAGTTTAGTCAGCTCGTCGCGGAAACAGCATGGCCCGAGGATAAGAAGGCCTCACTGTTCTATAAAGGTCTGTCAGATACTCTCAAAGACACCCTTGCGACTGTTCCGGTGGTTCCGACTGCCTTAAATGAGCTTTTGGATCTTGTTCTACAGATCGATGCTCGTAGAGCAGAAAGAAAGGGAGAGAAGAGGCCTCAAATACCAGTCTTAGTTCCATCAGTGCCTGTTTCTACTAATCATCCTCATACGAATGCAGATAGGTGCCTTGAGGGGTCCTTTGACCCCTAGTGAAAGAGAAAGGAGACAGGCAGACAATCTATGCTTCTATTGCGGCTCAGCTGAGCATTTTGTAAAGTTATGCCCAAAAAAACCAAGAAGTCAGGAAACACGAACACTCGGTAGTGGTTGGGGTCCAGCTACCGAGTTTTATGCATACGGACTGCATCATGGTATCTCTGATTACGATTCATGCATCGTTTAAACCCCCGATGGGTTCCAGCTGGTATGGTGAACCTGTATTGGATTCAGGGGCCACGAGAAACTACATTGACCTTTCTTTTGCCTAGGAAAACAATGTACCTCTTGTCCCTAAAGACCGCCCAGAATTGATAAATGCAGTGGATGGTAGCACCTTACTTTCGGGGTTGGTTACCAAGCAAACTGTGCTCTTGATCATGACCACCGATTCGGGACATATGGAAACCGTCTCTTTTGACGTTATAACTGCACCTCAGTTCAGAATGATTCTGGGCTTACCATGGCTGAAGTTACATAACCCAGCCATTAATTGGGTGACTGGGGAACTCCGTTTTTTGTCTACCTATTGCAAGGATCATTGCCTTATAACACAAACCAAGCTCATGAATCCCTGCCGATCCTTTTTGGTGATTGCACTTATCATGGGGGCGGTTTCCACAGTTTCTTTAGCTCAGGTGTACAAGACTTACAACTGATGCATACCAACATAGCTAATTCAGCACGAAATCTAGTCCCCCAGCGAGACACGACATATAGTCTAAAAAACATGGCAACACAAATGGAGCAGAACGATCAACGCTCCCATGAGCCAGACAAGGGCCCTTCCTCTGATATAAACAACAGAGGAAGCATTGTAGACTGCTTAATCGACTTAACTATTGATCCGAAAGCTACAATAAGAGAGCCAGCTAACTGTCCAGAAGTACTCTCTGAGTGCCCCGTAAAAACGAAGGACTCTTACAGTATCTTCGATCCAATGCGGCCACACATCAACGCCAATTCCAGCCACCCGAAAACAAAGAAACAATATAAACAGCATCAAAAAGGCTCACAAGCTTTCTTACGCAATCTCAATTTCCCAGCAAATCACGCTACTAAACCACCAAAATCCACACACAACAGATCTTGACCCGATCTATTACAGAACCGGATCCTACAATTAGGCCTCTGCAGCAACCGCCGATAATACCATCAAGTATCACTAGTGAAGCAGACTTACCTGAAATAGAGCAGGCTGAGACAGAACTTCTATTAAATTTATCTACATATTCAAGTGATCATAACGAAGCCAGCGATCAGGAAGAGATCCAATTAGATGAATCTGCCCAATTTACCATCGATCACTATGAACAGACACAGTCAGATCTACAATCCATGATAAATCATGTTGATGAGACACACGGAGATGCTTCTTTTCAAATTCCCACTATCGATCTAGATGGCTCTGCCATCTCGCAAACCTCATTAGATTTCTCAATTCTTAACCAACCGGTGCCTGCCACCTTGACACTTCCTCTTTTCATCAATCCACAAGAGAAATCTTCAAAAAACAGACTCCAACTTGCAAGAATTGACATCCAACATGACAATTTAATCCTTAATAGGACAAATACTTTACGTCTCTTTCACGCCATTCCAGCGCTGAGCACAGTTACTACTAAAGACATACAGCTAATCGAATTCATGGATCATAAAATACTTGACAAAATTGCGATCAAATGTGCTACATTGAAGACTCTACGCTTGATTGAAGCCCACACCGAAAATCTCTGTACGTTGGGCTTTCATCTCAGCGTCACGGATACGACAATTTACTCTGAATTTGAACAAGAGAGAGATGAAACGATTAATACAACAATTTACTCTTCATTTAGCTCCAGTGATAGCATTACTCAGAAAACCGGATCGCCTCCCATGAGCGATCAATAAACCTTGTGACAGAGTCCGCCCTTTATCATAGACATCAGTCAACAAAGGAACGACACCCAACATGGAGAGACATGAGTTACACATCTACATCTACCAACATGAGCGTCCAAGAAGCTACTTAGCAACGATCAGATCAACATCTGTGCTCTTTGACAATTTGCTTATGGAACACCCGTGGTCACCTTCATCTGTACCAATCGACACGACCCGAACTAACAAATTCTGACATAATCTGTCTCCAGGAAACATGGCTTAATCAAAAACCAGTAAGTGATGGATACACTGCGGTTGCCAGACATTTGGTCGAAAAAATGTGGTCGACAGGACAAATGGTCGAACCAATTTGATCGAAAGCCAAATGGTCGAATTTTTTTTATTTTTTATTTTCACCCCTTTTTTTGGGGGGGGTCCCCCCAACCCCCTTTTTTTTCTAAAAAACCCTTTTTTTCCCTAAACGAAAACCAAAAAAATACATATATAAATAAAAAAAAAAATTCGACCATTTGGTTTTCGACCAAATTACGTCGACCACTTGTCTGGACAGCATACACTACCTATATGAACCCAGCGATTTGCCGGCAAAAAGGACGCCCCTCCGCTGGTCTTCTAACTTTCATAAAAATGGGCTCTCATCTTAATGTAGCAGAAGTGCAAGACATCACTCCATGGATCCAGAGACTCATTATACAACAAGAAGGGACTCCTGAGAAGAACTCTATACAAGATCTTTTGATACCCGGCCACAAGAAATACATGGGTATTTTCAATCTATACTGGAGTCTCAACAAAATATCCGACAACCTTTTCTTAGATTCTTTCTTTACAACAATGGACGAAGATACCTTGAAATATCCCGGAATGACATTTATCATATGCAGTGATTTGAACATCCACCTTTTTTCCTCCAATGGCGAAGAGCTCGCTGACCAACGGCTAGAACCTTGTGCTCGGCGATGGTCTAAAGAAATGACAGATCGAAACATGATGCGGCTTGATGCCCTAAATGCATCCTCTAACTCATTTACTCCAACGTGGTCACGTGGAACCAGTTCTGGGATCATCGACTATATCTATCGTTCACGGAGCATCAAAGAGCCCATACACCGGATGGAAACTATTGCCACAAAGGACAGCGACCATTACATCTTGATCAGATCATGGTCCAACAGCAGAGAACCACCACTGCGACTTCAATTACCTGAGTTGGAAGTTAATTCTAGGGCAACAAGATTGAAATGATCACAACCTGAAATAAAGTCTCTCCCAGATAAATTCATCAGTACAACAATGATAGACGAATCCAAATTAAATTATGAATGGATACTACAAAATTTTCACCAATGTCCAACTGCTGGACACCAACCGAAAAAACAACATCATCATGCCTACAGCCGCATGATAGCTCTAAGCAAAAAAGCCCTAAGATCTCAGATCAGGCAACTGAAGAAACAACTAAACCCAACTAAGTATATTCAGATTAAACACCTAAAACAAATTCACAAGAACTGGTTGAAAAATGCTAAGATGACACTCGAACTAAACAACGCAGAGACCATGTTAAGAGCTATGGGAACGCGAAATACACGAGATCTCTGGAAACTGTTGAATGAAACAAAACATACAGCCGACCATATGATCTCCGAGGTCCCTGAAACAAGCTGGATCACCCACTACAACCACTTATATCAAAAACGGCCCTTGGTCGACTGCAAGGAATTAACAACCCTACAACCAAACTGGACGTTTCGAGTGGGATCTTTCGGATATAAATGATGCAATTCGCCATCTAAATGTATCTCGGGCCCCCGGTCCGTATAGCTTATCAAATGCCATTATAAAAAAGAATCCTGACACATGGGCAGCTTTCTGCAGCCATTTATTTGCGCTGATAAATCGCACAAAAAAAATCCCTGCGTCATGGCAAAGAGCGACAATAATCCCTATCTACAAACAAGGACCAACTGAGAATCCATCAAACTACATGCCCATTGCGCTTTTGGACCCATTGGGTAAAGTTTTCGCTAACATCCTTCTTTTGAAACTGAACCAATGGGCCAACACAGCAAACAGACATGCCATCCGGCAAGCTGGTTTCGTAAAAAATGTTGGGACCATAATCAATTTACTCATCTTAAACCTGCTCAAACATGAAACCATCAGATCCAGTACCCCGACCTATGCGGCCTTTATCGACCTCCATCTCGCTTTTGATCAATTTAATAGAAACATTTTATGGGAAAAATTGTCAAAATGGGGCTGCCCAAACAACATACTGGAACCAATAAAGATGCTATATTCAACTACACAAGTGTAGATCCGTTTGAGCAAGAGTGGTCTTGTCACGCAACCAATTAAAATTTAGCATGGACACAAACAAGGCTGCCCACTGGCTGCAGCCCTGTACAATTTGTATACCTCAGATTTTGAAGAGACTATAACTACTCCACAAATGAATCTGCCAAAATTAAACTCAACATCAATTCCAACGATCCTCTATGCCGATGATATTGCAATCTTTGCCAAAAACACTGAGAGGCCTGCAGACTGCCCTGAATAATATTAAAAAATACATGGATACAAATCAGTTGAAAATAAATATCAGAAAAACTAAGATCATGTCATTAACCACTCAAAAGGGCCCTTCCCAGAAAACACCATCATTCTTTCTACAGAAGGAAAAAATTGAGCAAGTTCAAACAATCAAATATCTAGGGGTCTGCCTCAAATAATCCTCTGTCGAACAACCATGGATTGACCACCTGAAAAGTAAAGCACATTATCTAGCGCGTCAGGGCTTAGTACTACATAAAAAATGTGGGAAATATTCTACGAAACCAGTCATAATGTTCTTCAAACAAAAAGTTGTACCCATCTTGACATACGGCGGAGAGTCAATGATAAACCTACCAACAATTGTATGGGACCAATTGGAGCAAATCTTTTGGACAAAGGTCTTAGCCATCCCGAAATGCATTCCAACATCTAGAATTCGATTCGAACTTGGCCTCCAATCCCTGCAATCAATCATACGGTGGAAACAACTGGATCTTCTCAGGAAAATAAACAATAACGAGAAGATTCCCGTCTTGAACATTCTTCGTCCAATCGCTGGAAATCTCAACGCAATGGCTCTGAATAAATGGAAGGAATTCCTTAATCAAGAAAGGATAAGATACGACATAGCACTTGAAACCCTAATCTGCAGACCCCAAAGAGCCAAAATCGAAATTGAAAGATTCGATGGGATATCAACAATAAAAGAAAAAAACGGATACAAACTCACGTTAAATTGTACCACCGAAGTGAGAGCCTTAAACGTGATCCCTCGTTATCTGAAGCTGTTTCCTGACCGTCTAATTAGAGACACCTTCATGAGGCTGCATCTTAATGTACTTGCAACACAGCAAATCCTTGGGATACGAGCACAGAAAACCCTTCGAAATCAAACATGCAGGTACTGCAAGGAAGATGATAGTATTGAAAGTCTACATTATTTATTAATGCAATGCCCAGCCCTAGCAGATGAACGCCTTGCAGTCGCTACGCTCTATATGAAATCCAACAAATCTATGGACCCTAAAGAACGATGTGCACACATCTTACCTGGCAACAACATTTATATGACGACTGCGGTTATCCGCTTCTGGCAAACAATCCAGACACAATTAAGGCCTGGTCATGGACAATTGCCTTGCCTCGGATAAATGCAGACTAATTTGTTAAACTTTTTCGTATGAATTAATTTAACGAGATTTTTGATTAATGTAAGGTTTAAAGCTATAAACCATATGCATTTGAATAAAAAATAAAAAAAAAACAAGACTTACAAGGATATCTTTGATCCCAAAGGCGCAGAAGTACTTCCACCCCATAGACCCTACGATTGCCCCATTGACATTCAAGGGGAAAAAATACCAAACGGTAGGGTTTACTCTCTAACCCAGAAAGAGGATGGCATCCTGAAACAATACATTGAAATGTCATTAAGCACAGGTTTTATCCGCCCATCACGTTCCCCAGTGGCTTCACCTATGTTTTTTGTTTCAAAGAAAGAGGGGGATCTGTGTCCTTGTATAGATTACCGTCAACTCAGTGCAATTACCATCCGTAACCAATACCCAATCCCTCTGATTTCAGTTTTACTCGATCAATTGGGTACATCCAAAATCTTTACTAAATTAGATCTAAGAGGAGCTAACAATTTGGTACGGATGCGTTCCATCGATGAGTGGAAGACAGCGTTTAAAAAACAAATATGGCTTGTTTGAATATTGTGTCATGCCATTCGTGCTCTGCAACGCCCCCGCCACTTTCCAACATTTCATCAACGATGTATTCAAGGACATGTTGGATATGTATGTCGTAGTATATCTAGACGACATTCTCATCTATTCTCCTGATTACGAGTCACATGTCTTACACGTATCCTCTGTTTTGCAACGACTCAGGGAGAATCAGTTGTATGCCAAACTGGAGAAATATATCTTCCATGCCACCTCGGTGGAGTTTTTGGGCTGTGATATAAGTAACTTGCCCTTGTTCCTTTGCAGTGCCTGGTTGTTCGTGTGGTGTTCCTTATCTTTTGACTAATAGATCCCTCTGTATTTTACCTTGTGTATCCAGAGGATTAAATTGGTAGGAAGAACTCGACAGATAGACTATGGGTCCAACCTCGTGTTCTCCTACCTCGGATTCTGACAGGATCCCAGGAAAAGGGAGGCCGCCATTCAGTTGACAAAAGTATTGTGGAGAAGCAACCATGGATGACCCAGAATGTTGGGATAGATAGCTGCATATAGCAGAAACTGAGAGCGGGAAGCTGAGCTACCGCTCTGAGAAGCGAATCGGGCACAGAGCTCTCAGAGAGCAATTTACAGTAAATAGAATAGAACACTGAGATGCACACTCCTATCGATGTGGGGAATGTTTTGCGCAAAGAAGACACATCTGGGCTACAGTGGTGAGCAAGATGCGCTCAGGAACAGCAAACATAACTAAATGTCCAGACGTCCCGCGATGGTGTAATTGGAAGAGAGAGAAAATGAGGCAAAATGGGAGAAAGCAGGGAGTGAGAAGGGTAGGTCAAAGGGGATATAACAGAGAAAACCAGAATAGTCAGAGTAGAGGAATACTTACAGTAATGTCGGGTCAAGGAAGAAGCAACGCGCTTTGCCCTCAGAGGAGTCCTTACTTATAGTGATAGCAGTGTGCTTTGGTTTGAGTAGCATTTTGCTTTGAGGCATTTTGAGATAAGCTAGACTGCTGCTGGCAGATCACTATAGAGGAAAATTCTGGTATCATCTTGGATGGGGGGTCGGTCTGTATTATTCCCATTCTCCTCCACCTGTGCCAAAGAGACCAAGGAGGAGACCAACAGTTTATGACATCCTCATCTGGCACCCGGTACTAGTTCTTACCTCACAACAGAAGGGAAGATATGTGGAGCACTGTGTATTTTATATGCTTGTGATACCATTCTTATGGATGGCTAGAAGCAGATTGTATCCCACAAGGGGCACTGAGGTGACTACCAGATCTCCTGCTCCCCCCTGATGTCTCATACAAAGTGAGTCACTGATCAGCCCTGTTCTGTTCCTGCCTATGCACCTCTGAGAACATGCGACTAGAGCTGTGTCCACCGATACAGCTTTCCAGATTACTCCGTGAAATCCTCTTCACTGAATAGGTGTCTTGGCATCCTGTATTTTACAGGATAGAAAAAGACCTGGACTATTTTTGTAAATGAGGGTGGATTGTTTTTGCAGAGAGCTGTCTCAGGGCACAATGCCCACTCTGCTCATCACATTCTGCTTGTCACCATTTTCATGAATTTGCTCCTTGGAAATGGTTGCAAGCCTGCTCAGAACATATGTGAAACAGGAAGAAGCAAGGAATTGGTTTTAAATGTTACACAAGTACCCTAATACAGAATCACAAAACATATGAAAATATGTTTCAATGCCATATGAGAAACCTGAGGGCGTTCTTACAAGTAATCCCTGGGGATCCGCTGCTCAGGTGTCCAGGGGAGGGCCATCGCTCTTGGATCCCAACCTGGGGGCAAGGGGGGACAAGCAAGGGAGAATCACCTGGGCAGCGGGTCCTTGGTAACTAATGGGAGAGTGTCCAAAGGTGAGACTTGGTATCCCAACTGGACGATAATTGGGGAAGAAGTCCTGGAAGCTTTTATGGGATATGTTGGTTCCATCCTCCATGATCCAGGCCTCATTAGCCCCAATACAAGAGAGGATAAGAAAAGATTTTTATTGTGGGGAAACTAGGTGACAAACAAGATTTAATAAGAAAAAGACATGGTCTTAAGGGAAGTATCCATTCACCTTCCACTACTCTAGACCACAGGGAATACTATCAAGTCCCTCGCTCATATCAGTAGGTCAGGGGTACAGAGTGAACTATATTGAACTATATTGCGCTGGCAGAACTACACCTATTGGTAAGACTACTTGAAACCAGCTGTGGTTGACATTTCCCTTTTCTTGAACCACTATTTTTCTTCAAAAGGACTTCCTATCACATTTTGTCAAATAGTGAGGGCAAGCATAGCTTAAGACTCAGATGGATTTTGATTTTGGTCTTTTAGACATTGACGTCCCTTAGAACCACCAGCTGAGGGAACAACCCCTTTAGAGTTAGGGCCAGTTAGGTATTTCACCAACCCCAGAACTTTATTCAATAAAGGTTTTTGAAACGGTTATCTTTGAGTCTGTGTCTCTCTTGATACCATGCCTGTCTCACATATTTCATATCATTTCTATTTTTTAACAAAAATACATGCATTAGCAATTTTATGCAAAACATCAAACTCTGTATATAATACAAATTAGTCTGTTGATACTGAAAATCATTATACATGTGTAACTTTAATTGTCTTACCAGAGTATCATAACAGTGATCAAAGCAATGACACTGGCCTGGAAAATCCTGTTGGAGCATGACTGCTGGTTCTTTGGAATCTAGAAAAATGTGCAGAGAAATACAATAGATATTACAGCACAAACAATGCCTGATTGAAAACACCCCACAACGTAAGTAGGTGGATCACAGGCTCTTTTATACTGACTAAGGCCTTATGCTTAGCAGATAAAATGCATAACAATTAGGCCTGGCTTTTCAGCAACTCAGACACTATTTAAAATGTTAATTTTCCTTTCCCTTTCAGAGAAAAAAACTTCAGCACAAACCTTGGCCTTTGCTAAGTATAATCTTTGTCATCAAGCTGGGTGTTTAAGCTCCCCTCTAATAGGCCACTCTTCAAAATCAATAATAGATTTCAAATTCAGCAGAATAAAGCAGCTTGCCTAGTCTAGCCAGTCCGGTAAAACATCACTTTGTGCTCATCCTTACTGGCAGCTGATTGTGCAAGGAAGCAACTTCAAGATTCACAACTTCACCATGAATCCAGTCAATGGATTCCCTCTTGTAGCAAAAATAAAATACTCACCTAGGTTCCCATGTTAAACCTTTGGACCCAACCAACCTCTATTCTATTTCTTGTAGTCACTCCTATATTCAGGGTGCTCTCCAACTGGCGGCAGGTCTGTTTGTGTAATCGGTGGAACACCATGCTATTGGATTTCAGTATACTACCAATATACTTCTAACAGTCTACACAATGATTCCAAAGCCATTAATGGCCTGTTCAAAAGTAAACCATAATCATTCTGGTTCTGCAGGAACAAGGGAGAAACAGGAGTAGGCCATCCTAGGGCTAGAATTGTTGAAGGTGGTCCATAGCTTCTTGCCACTACAGGGTATTCTTCACATTAGCTTCAACGCAGCTGTGAAAATGAGTTGAGAGTGTATCTGTCAGGAAACAAATGGACTTCCATGTAGTGTAACAGAAAATGATGGGTGCACACTGCCACATCTAGTGAGGGGAACTTGAGATTAATGCCACCCTGATGAACACAAAGGTGTTGTTTTGAGCAAGGGGGGCCTAAATAGCACACACTATTAACAGAGGGAATCATGTTAAGCCCTTGGATTTGACCTGCATTTCTGAAAAATTCCTCTGAGAAGTAGATACATTTAATGTGTACATATTAACTGACTGTATTTGTACGCTGGTACAGAGAACTCTGATTTAAGCAGTGGGAACACATTACAGGTCTAACCTAGAAAGCGAATATAATACCTGGGTAATACCAGAGTAGGTCATGAAAATCCACATTTACACAACTCAGATATTGTACATATTAGCAATTGAATAAATGGTGGGCCACGACCTGTCACCAAGATCGTGTGAAGTGAGACGTTGCACAGCAGAGAAATTGCAATTACTGCCTTTCAATCTGCCTGCAAACATACACCCTTGAATTAATCAACAACCAGTCCAGCCGTGCAGAGTCTGCGTATTGGCAAACTGAATTAAGTGCATGTAGGATTAATACAACACAGTTGTCTATGTATGCAATGCATAGATCATCTCATATTTTGATTGAAATTATATACTTTCTACATATAGTTCTTTAAACACTACAATGTGTAAATATCTTTCCATTTCATCATCATTACGTTTGTATTGTACTGTTGAGGTAATTTTGCATATTTGTGTAAACAAAACATTGAATAACTGTAATGAAATTGCAGGAAATTGTTAACAAAAAAAGGTTTTAAAACTTGACACATTTATGTTAAATATAATCTATCAGGCTTTTGTTTATTGATATTCTTTATTTCACATGAAATTTGGCAAAGTTCTGGATGTGATTAACCTGGATGATAACTACTAACTTGTTATGTGTGCATCTCCCGCTCCAGTAGCGTGCAATGACATAATAGTGCCTGACGCTGTGACGTAAATGCATGTTGACGGCCTTGCACTGCCGCAAATCAAGCATTTATTAACTACACACTACACTAAAGTATTTTTCTTTGTCGCCACATTGTATCCTCAACCAATTGCTGCCTTGCATTCCCTTTTGACCCGCACCAGAAGTGTTCCTCGTTATTGTGTAAAGTATTCTGGTGCAAACTCTCTGCTGTGTGCTTTGCACAAAGCCTTGTCCTTTTTTTAAAAAACAGGCATTTTGTATCAGGGATGTTTGAGACATAATTTAATATTCGTAAATGTGTATACTGTACATTGAAATGTATTCATTACATACTGAGATGTAAATACATATTGAGTTGCATATTTTAGATACTGAAATATATATACTGTAAACTCAAATATATACATTCTATACTGAGAGGTATACTGTATATTGCGATACATGCATTATATATTGAAATAGATACACTGCATGCTGAGATACATTTATTGTATACTGAGTCATATATACTGTATAGTGAAATTAATATATGATATATTAATGTATGTATATGCAATATACACTGAGGTGCATACATTGTACATTGGGATGCATATACAGTATTCTGAGAAGAATACATTATATATTGAAATATATGCACTGTATATTGAAACGCAAACGTTATATACTAGGATATACATACAGTATGCTGAGATGGATACATTGTATATTGAAACACACTGCACAAAGATGTATTCATTGTACTTCGAGATGCATATACTGTATATTGAGCTACATATATTACATATTGGAATGCATACACTCTATGCCGAGATATCTACAATATATACTGAGATGTATACGTAGTATATTGAGATGCATCCACGTTATATTGAAATGCATACTGTGCAGATTGAAATGCATACATTGCATTGCAACCTATGAATATTATACAGTCAGATGTGCATGCTACCTTCTAATAACTCATACACAATATGCTGAAATGAAATGCATACATGATATAATACATTGTTTATATTATATGCTAAGAGAAATACATGCCATATTGTAAAGTATCCACAACATAATAAAAAAGATATTGTAAAATGAAACTTCTCGTACACTCCATTAAAAAAAACATATATCGATTATTAAAATGTGTATGCTACACATGAAATGTATATACTAAAGGTTGAAACAAATACATGATATATTGAGAATCTTTACACACTGTAGTGAGAAGCTTGCATATAGCATGGTGAAACTGCTTATGCATGAACTCTTTTTCACACACTACTGAACATGTCACATGGTTTACAGTCCTGCCCACTGGAGGGGGTGTCTTGTACTTCTTTTGCTAGTTTCACTTTCCACAAGTTGTCCATGGGAGTAGCTGGGCCTTCAGAGACTGGAGGCTCTTGGAAAGATATTCCCTGCCTGTCGGTATCTTGAAAGTCTGACTGTTAGTCAGCTAGCCTGGGCTGCTTTGTGGGGAGTGCCTGTGTATGCTTTCTGTCGGTTTTGGGGACAAGAGAAATGGTTGCCAGCACAGCCGTATGGTACTGTAAATATTCAGCAATGGGCACAGGGTTTGAGGTCTGTTGGCCTGGGGGCACAAAGTGGTTGTTTATTTGTCATTATTACTGTTGTTCCTCAGCAGTTTATAAAACAAAAATTTATTTAGATAAAAATGGTCCTGGCTGACACTAAATGAAAGGATAATAAGGAATTTATTTACCATTAATGATGTATTTTGGATGCAAAGATTTCTTTTTCTCATACTATATGCTAGGTCACAAGAAGGAGGACATAATAGTGGCATTTTTACAAGATTCCTACAAGATTTTATTTGAATAATGAAGAAAGAAGATCTATCTATCCCTAACAAAAGTGTTTGCCCTCCCCAACACAAAACTAACAAGGGTGCTCATCATCAGCAATGCAGTCCAAAGCAACAGTTCATCCTCCATCCACAAACTGTCCTATTCTGACCCTACCACTATTCCAAGATATCGAAGAAAAGCAGTCTAGGAGAATGACTCCCTTCTCCTGGATAGGCTTTGAGTCTCAGTATTCTATCCTGAAATAGTTCTTGGTGATTCCATGAAGCAATTCCTGTAGTTCCTCCAGGGGACTGTTCACCCTCTTGGGTCTCCCCTGTTTTTCCTTAGATACCGTTCTTAGGCTTTTAAGATAGGGTCTTGAGT
This sequence comes from Ambystoma mexicanum, assembly GCF_040938575.1. Lineage (NCBI taxonomy): Eukaryota > Metazoa > Chordata > Amphibia > Caudata > Ambystomatidae > Ambystoma > Ambystoma mexicanum. The sequence goes on along the minus strand of NC_090936.1, from coordinate 161,459,548 downwards.
ACTATTATTTTGGGATTCTTCTTGCAGTGCCTCTTTATTACTATCCACACTGGGTTTGATTATCAACCTCGTCTTGGGCTGACTGACTTCGGCTTCAAAATGTCATTCCTTATCTTTAGGGTATTCACAATCACTGGGACGAGTATGATGAGTCCCTTGGTATTCTTCACTTTCTTTATAGTATTCACAACCACTGGGATGAATATGAGGAGTCAGTTGGTATTCTTAACTTTTTTTAAGGTATTCACAACCACTGGGACGAGTAGGATGAGTCCTGTGGTACTTCTCCTGCACTGCACCCCTCTCGGGTCTCCCAATGCTCCTGTTGCTTTCGTACTGTTGGGCTGGCGGCACCGGGCCTTCCAGTGGAGTCAGGCTTCCTCGGTTATCCTGAAACCTTCTTGCATTTCATTCTTTTTCCTGTCTCACTCGCAGAGCCCTTTCGTTAACGGTCACCAGCGTTGTTTGAGGTGATTGGGGTTAAAATCCAGTGACAGAAATGTTCGAGGGAGAAAAGACTGAAGATCCCATACCAGGAACAGCCCTAGATGAGAACAGTGATGCAGACCCATGGGCTGAACATTGCAGTTTGAAAGTTATTTCACCCTACCCTCTGCTTCTCTGCTCTTTTCACTGTTTTTATTCTGTTCTCTTTTCCTCTCCCTTCCCCTTCTCTCTCTCTCCTCCCACTCCCCTACGTTTCTCTGTGCACTTACTCTATCAGAATTGTCCCTGGACCTAGTATGATTGTAACAAATGTTTGTCTCTCTCCCTCACGTGTTATCTACCCCTCCCCATCCAGCGCTATCTGAAATGTCATCAGTTCTAGTACGATAATTGCTTGTTTTGTTCCTCTCCCGCCTCTCTCCTCCCCTCTCCCTCACCTTGTGTAATTCTCTGGCTCTACCAGAAATGTCATCAGGCCTAGTACGGTAGTCACCTGTCTGTTCCCATTTCCTTCCTATCTGTGTTTTAGCACTTGCCTTGAAGCGCTTTGAAACACATTGTGTATAGCCATGATATAAATAAACTATCATAATTTTTCTGAAATAACCTTTGGTTCTTTCTCCCCTGAACATTTCTGATTTGGATCCCCGCCCCCACCCACACCCTACTTACCTTGCGGCAGCACACTTTGTGGTGTCACTGCAAAACCTGTTTCCTTTCACTTCTGTGATCGAGAAATGGCGCGGCAGGGTCCTTTCCTTTTTTGAATTTTTTTTGTTTACTTTTTGGGGTCGGCTGCGGGGTCACCCCTGCAGCACCTGCTCACAATATAGTGAACAAGGGTGCGGGGGACACTGCTGCATCCCGCAGCCCTTAGCACCGAATGGGGGATTTGGGCAAACGTTTCGGCCGTTTGCAATATGTGAACGGCAGAAATTCGGCCAAATCTCCCATTCAGGCTTTTTATTTTGCTGGGTTTTTGGGCGTTTCCGTTTGTGGACCAGAGAGGTCCACCTCTGCTGGGTCACGCCACCCCCTGGACTTTTCTTGAGCTTGGTCCCTGACTTGGGTCCCTGCCCACTCCATGCCCCCTTCCCTTCTCGGTTGCCAGCGTGCTCTTTACTGAGGACCTCCTGGAATCTCCTGGTTTACTTGTCTCAAAAGCTTTGAAACTCCCTGGCTCCACCAACATTATACGTTGGTCCATCTTTCCTTTTTATGTAGAAGTACTTGGTCCTGCCCTTCGAAGAGCTGAAGTCCTTTGTCTCCCTTCCTTGAGCGCTCCTTATTACTCACTTGATCTTCTTTGTCCCAGTATGGTTGTCTTCTACCCACTGAGTAATCTTCATGTTTTGCACATTCTTCTTCTCAGTATGTTTGTCTTTCTGGGACTTCATTATCAAAAGCTTTGCACTGGTGCGAAAAAGTGGAGCAAATGAATGTAGCACCGGAATGGGGCAAACAGATTTAGCCTCAATTTGTAATATCTAATAATGTTTTCACACGGGTAAAAAGGAAACAGACTTTTATTTGTTTTTTGATGAGAAACATGAAAATAAATGTAGCAAACATAATACAAAAAAAGTATGATTTAGTTTTGTCAGAGTGCAAATGTTTTTAGATAATACGGATTGTGACGAAACCCGTTTACTCCATTCTACTTTATCCAAGTATTTGCTCACTTTTTAGAACATGTTCAAATGTTTGATAATCCAGCCCTAGTTGTAGATTTTCTGTGACATTACAATAACAGGCAGTGGCTTGGGTGCAATGGTTCTCAGGAAGTCCTGTTGATATTATAGAGTTTTTATAAAGAGTTTTAGGGAGTTCATTGATGTAACGGGAGTTCAAGAGCCCAAGAGGGGAGTCTCTCCCTGTGAGGTCCCACTTGCTGCCACCGCTAGACAGAATGTTGTGTAGCGGGCTCACCTCCAAAGCCTCACAGGGAAGGCCTTCCCTCTGGGGAGAAGTGCTGAGATCCTGCAAATTGTCACAACATGCATAGCTTTATTCCAAAAGAAAGTTCAAGTTACATTTTAATTAAAAAATGAAATATTACCAAGTATGAATAATTTGTGTGCATTTAAAACCAGACACAGCTGGTTGGATCCTGCAGTATTGAAGTTCAGCATATCCTGGACTCATGTGGTGTTTTGAAACCATTATCTTGCAAATCCTTTATACATTAAAATATGTTGCTATACATTACAGTATATATGTCAGCCATTTGTATAATATACTTATCACTATTTCTGTCTCGAAAATCCCTGAAACACCTAGATCATATTAAAAAATGTGCACATATGGTTAAAAAATAGACCGCATACTTTTTGGGGGAGAATACTGCACATAGATGAATTACCATCAGAAAATGTACCTATGCTCTTGAGAACCTGAGATTGGACGCAAATCTGTGAGGCTTACCGCCCACCCTCAAAAGCTGCCATGAAGGCCCTGGTAGTTCAAAGCCAGGCTTTTGGGGGTCTGGCTTGTTGGAATTAATACTAAGCAAAAAATAATGTTGAACCACCATCTGCAGCGATTATGCCGCTATGTTTACTTTTATTTCCTATAACATTAATCAAACCGCTGCACCATATGACACTAATGCAAAAAATTAAATTCACAACTTATAATCATTTGACTCCATATGAAACAAACGTCAAACCACAATACATTTCTCAAATGTCCCTCTTTTGGATGACATGTGTTTCAATGCATAGCGAGTGCTTTCAGCTTTCAGGTTCTAGGTTATGTAATGTCAAATATCTTCATGCATTCCCAATTCCCAGTGGTGAATTCACAGTTATTTTTGGAAGCCCTCTCGCGTCTTCTTCAGGGAACCATTCATTGGGGACACGCGCTATATGAATAATAGGCAAAGGAAGTGTAATTAGTTCTCCTATCTTAAATGGAATCATGTGCATAATACTGAACATTATACCAGAAAAATCCAGTGCCTGTCAGTAAATCACTGAAAGAACAAGAATGTAGCAATTTTATATTTTTGTATTGTTTATTTAAAATGTGCCGTAGCCCGACAGGCATCAGGGCTCAACAAAGGCACGTAAGACAGAACATACAGCATGAGACAGCTAAAGAAGAAGTAACACGTAAAGACACTTATGCAAATAGAATTAAATTTAGTTGCTTTCCAAAGGGCAGCAGACTCTTCTCCTGTCGCAGAATCGACGACAATGATTTCCAAGAAAAGGGAAAGACTTGCCTTTCCCATGAGCTCATCTTGGTCTGAGACAGGATAGTAGATGATTGTTGCTTGATCGTAACATTCTTTTAAGCTGATCGCTAACCAGCTTATCTTTTCTATAAACTCGAGCCTTCCCATAAACGCACTTGTGTATCAGAGTGAGGATTTTAAATTGCACCCTAGCAGTTACAGGCAACGAGTGGAGATTTTTCTTTGATTCTGAAATAAGGATACCGCATGGAACACCTTTGACTATGCAGACAGCATCATTTTGGATTACTTGAATTTTTTGGACATTACGCTTGGTAGCGCTCTCCAGGAGAGGGTTGCAGTAGTCGATTCTAGGTAAGATCATTGCTCCGGCCAAAGTCTCACAATTTATTTTAGATACAAAGGGCTTGATTTGTCTAAGTAATTTCAGGTGGCATTGCCTACGTTTGGCAACAAGGTTAATTTGAGCATTAGAGCCCAGGGTTGATTCCAGGTAAATACCTAAGGTCTTTACTTTATTTTGAACTGTAATATTAAAACTTGAAAACTGTGAATCCAATTTAGATGTGGTTTGTGGTAACGCAAAAAGCATAAACTCGGTTTTTGAATTATTGAGGCACATCCAGTGTGTGTAGTCATCCAGTGTTTTATGCCTTTAAATACAGAATTAAGTTTTTTGGCATCCAAATCATAGTCACAATCAAGCACAAACAGAAGTTGCTTATCTTCCGCATAGTTCATGAATTGGACACCCATTTGGGCTAAGAGATCACAAAGAGGCTTGATGTAGATGTTAAAGAGGACAGGGGAGAAACATATTTAAAATCGTGTGATGAACCTTACTCCTATCATATGTTAAACACAGTGTTACCGAGGCTCATTAGCATAATATTAGGTGCATCCCTGTTAGTATTTGTCATGTGCCATATAACACAGGCATTGCCTCTATTGTAAAAAGATGCAAGTCAAGCTGCGGGCTGATGCATACTGTGAGAAAGCAGACAGTGACTCACCCGCTAGTCATCAGGGATCTCTTTCGCAGGTGGCCAGGGCACAGCCATCGCCTTTGGATCCAGACCCTGCGGGTGGACCAGTGCAGCAGGATCACCTGGTTCAGGGCTCTTCAGGGGTTGGGGGTGAGGTAACCAATGGTAAGACGCGGTACTCCCCCCTCTTTTGTTTATCTGACCCATCCTATTTTTTAGGATTTTCCAAAGTCCCGCCCCCACCACCCCCCTTTTTACACAAACACTGGGCCAAGGAAGAGGGTGACTGAGAGTAACCAGTCTAACTCTCCAACACTGTAATGGACATGTCCCGTTAATCGGGTCAGGCAAAGTCAGGCAGTTTACTCTAATTGCATATGCCTAATACCAATTAGCTCTCCTAAAGACATACTCTGAGCAAGGCGGAACATGAGTACGAGCATAACTTCCCGGATGAAGGCACACCTACTGGAGCAGAGCGACAGACTAAGGGACGAGCGCAGCGGGTTGAAAATCTCAAGAGTTCCCTACTGGAAGTCGTTGCTTCCAACATGCCTAAAAGACATGTGGAGAAGGCCAAATCCCATAAGTGAAGATTGCATTGTGTTTCAAGGATGCCAGCGACCCTCCCGGGTGAACGGCAGAGTTGGGGAGGCGAGGCCAAGACTGTGCTCCTAACTGTGACTCACGAATTGCAAATAGCAAATCCAAGAAAGAGACGCACACAGCCGGTGAATTGGCAAGTGACCTGAGAGACCGGTGTGTGTTAAAGCGAATGAAGTAGCAACATTATATCGCAAGTGAAGGCTGCACGCGTGTGGATGAGAAGCGAAGAAAGGCAAACCTGTGAATGAACTTTGAAGTAAGGACAGCAGTGAGATCAGCAATACTAAGAAACAGAGTGGTCCGGCGAAAGGAAGTAGCCCACTCGAAAGTCTCCATGAAAGGTACATTGTTTGAAGCAATAAAGCAAATGAACAGCAAAAGTGAAGTAAGCAAGAGTAAATGTGAACTTTGAGCCTAAGTGGTCATGTGGTGGCCTGTAAAGAAAGTCACGCACATTTGAAAGTCTTTGACATTCGAAAGTGGTCCGAGCCAGACTGAGGGGGACCTGAAGTATAGTAAACTTGGTGAAGTGAGCCCCCTTGCAAGTGTGTGTTGAGCTTTGTCGTGAGAGGTATGAGCCTGAAAGAGGGGGACCTACATTAACTGTGTGGTGAAAAGTCTTAGCCCGACAGAGGGGGATCTTTGTGAACTTTTTGTTGAAGCATTATTTCGGAAGTCAAAAAAGAGAGGCCAGACGGGACTCAATCCACGTTTTGGAACTGTTTATTGTGTTGAAAACCAAGCCAGAGTGTGTCATCTCGCCCTGGCTTTTCAACAAATACCTGGCAACTCTCGCCCACTGCATTGCCATTTTCTGCTCAAATTTCCAGTGCTACGCTGATGACACTCAACTCATTTTCAGGCTGCCCTCTGACACCTCCTCTCCCTCACTCATCTCTGATTGCCTAACTGCCATTCAAGATTGGTGTGCCGCCAATGATCTTTGTCTGAATGCCAGCAAGACAGAGATCCTCCTCATCGGCACACCTTTACCATCCTTTCCCCTCACTCTCTGGCTGGCTTCCCTTCGCCCTCCTCCGACCCCCACCTGCGAGGCTAAGAACCTCGGGGTCATCTTTGACTCCGCGCTTTCCTTCTCCGCCCACATCTCTGAGGTCTCTAAAAAGTCAAATTTCCTACTGCACCTCCTCAGAGGTACTCTGCCTTTCCTCTCCTTCCCCCAGAAGCTCATGGTATCCCAAGTTCTGGTTCTCTCTAGGTTGGACTATTGTAACAGCCTCTTTCTAAATCTACCTGCCTCTACTCTCTGCTCTCTGCAACTAATCCAGAACAGGACTGCAAGACTTGTCCTTGGCCTCAAGCCCTGGGATCATATCTCTCCAGCTCTGAAATCTCTACATTGGCTCCCAGTGGATACAAGGATTAAATTCAAAACCCTGTGCATTGTCCACAAGGCTTTCTGGGGCCTGCTGGGGCCTCCCTCTGGAACAGCCTCTGTGCCACTCTAAAACTTGAGGACAACCATCTCTGGTTCCGGAAGCACCTCAAGACCTTCCTCTTTTCTTCTGCCTTCGCTCCCCCTCTCCCCTGCTGATCTGTTCTCTCTTGGCACCGTGCACCTGGCCACCCTCTGTCCTCCGGGCCCAGGTACCTGCTCACCCTACCACCCTCCCGCACTGTCTACAGGCCACCCGTTGCACTTCGGTCTGTATCTGTACCCATACAGCCACCCCCCTTTTTCTTCCTGCACTTATCAGACCTACCCTGTCTGCTGCCTTAAACCTAGCACTTGCAAATTGCTGGCTGCACTACCACTGTTTGTTGCCTTTATTATTTATTTATTGTTATTTATCTGTTTCTCCTCTGCTTCGCACTTTCCACTTCCCCCCCTTCCATGCACTTTTCCCCTCCCCCTCTCCCATGCACTTGCACGTTCTCAATGTCACTGGGCCTAGTAAGATCGCTGTTTTGTTCTCCCCTGTTTCCCTCCTTTGCCTTGTCGCGCTCTGAAACACTTGTGTACGAGCGTGATAGAAATAAAATATTGATATCAATATCAATATCCTGCCTGCAGGGACAGCCTTACTCTGTGAGGTCTAACAAGCGGAGGAGAGCTGGTTCAACCACATTTATTCTTTTGAACACTGATTTTTCCTTTGTATACACTTATCCTTTTTACACTGTCTGTACAAGAGAAAGGGCAGGTATTAGGCTTTGTTAGCATAGGTCATTTTGACTTGACAGAATCCACTAGGACTGTTGTGTTTATCGTTTGATGGTCGAGACTACTCCCATCTTAGTTATAGGGTAAAGTAGGAGTTTTTCCAAACCCCACGAATCTAATGAAAGTTTTAAAAATTGTATCCATTGTGTCAGTGTCATATTTGTGATACCATGCCTCCCCTACAATACATACCCTTGTGTTTGAGCTTTAATATGTGCTGAAGACTGTCCCATAGTTTAGCAAGATGGTGCCATGGAAATGTTTCTAGGCCGAGTGTAGATTTTCTAAAAGCAAGAAGGAAATATAGTAATGTATATACTATTTGTCTCCGTCCCAGGGATGGGCTTAATGAGCCGGTCAACCCATAAGTGCTTACCAGTCTCCTTACTGTGTTATCACTGATACTTCAGATCTGCACCAGAGCTGGGAAACATCAGAAACTAGCTAGCGTCTTTTCATATTGAAACTGAAGAGGCTAAAAGAATTAGAGCCCTGCATCATTACAAAGACACTTTAAAAGGGGGGACCTTTCTTTTACTGCTGGATGTAAACCAACATAAATAAAATAAGTACTGACCATTTAGGTATTTATGGGTGTCTCGCAGCTCGTCATCCTCCACAGCAGGTCGGAAAGGAAACCCGCTGATGCTCAAGCAGTCATACATGAAGAATAATCACACTACCAATCGTCACTACTGCTGGCCTACAAAGAGAGCGAGCTCCATCTTGAAATTGTGCACCAATAAAACAATAACGAATACATACATGTTTGATAGAGATGAGAGTGGCTATTATATTATTATAAAAGAAAATGTGTTTTAGACATTTGCAGCATGCATTAAGCATAGAATTAAATTGTTCATCCATTTTATGGGTGAAAATAATTAGTGGAAAAACTTCCAGAAACCTCTCAATATATTCCGCTAAAACAATATGATATTACAGAAAATGTTTAAGATCAGCTAAGGCATAGATAATGTAACATTTGGTCAGAGGCTTAAGGTGCATTAGAAGGATCCAATGTACAATATACATAGACACTTTCACAGATTCTGCTTACATGGCTGTTATGCCTGCCAAAATGCAATGGCGATGTACTGAACAATATGACGAAGTCAAACCAAAGGTGCAATGCTCACCCTAAAACATCAATACAAATGTCAACCATAGAATGCTGTACATAATGCTCAACATTGTGACTATTCATTGAAGAAATTAATATCAACAAAGTGCTGTATCACACGAGGATTGGCCCTGATAAACAAGGAAATTAAACTACATAAACTAAAAACATAGACACTCAAATAAAAGTTATGGAGATATAGGATTGCAAAACACTCTTCTCAGTCATTCAGTCCTACTCTCACTGAATCCTTAAGAGTAATCCAGTATGCCTCCATCTTCTTCAGGAAGGTGGTCATGTTGCAATTCGTGCACAATATTTTTGCTCTTTCGATGACCCTACACCTTAGTTCTTCTGCTGTGTGTTGGTTATCGTTAAAGAGTTCAGTAATATTGCTCGATGCGGTACACGTTCTAATGCTAGAATGATTGTTGAAATTAATAGGCACGAAAGTGTCTATTTCAGTGTTTGCAATCCAACCACTGAAGAGCACAAATGAACCCCTTATTTTCCACAAACAAATGAAGCTTACAGTAAAGCAGAGTGGGTGTAGCATCCTGGATGCCATTTTCAGAGCACCCATTTAATTGGGTTCAGAAGGATGAAGTGCATACTTGTCTCTGACTGGATTTGAACAATGTTAGCTACCATATATGTATATTTGCATTTGTTTGATTCACCAAGCAGGCATTATTAGTGAGTGCTTTGATCAGGAATGCAATTCATGGGGACAGAAAGATGGCATCTTAATTTAGTTTTGGAAAGGATGAAGACGTCTCTTTTTGGGCCTTGCATCAGTGTGACCTGACAATACTTGCATCTGAAACAACCTCTTTGGTTTCCAATGCCTATGCAAGACGAGAGGCTGGGCCTCAGACATATTGCATGGATGAAGCACTGCTCTTTTGTGTTCAAAATTTACACTTCTGTCTATTTCTTTACTGGTTTTGACACTTGCATTTAGAATAAAGAGATGGGTGGCTGTAACTCCAATGTAAACAACATATGATACTTGCACTAATGGTGTCAGGTGTAGGTGACTCAATGTGATTCAATGATCACAGTATGTTAATTCCAGAATGCTCAAAGATTCCCTAACTAGTATTTAGCAGGCTTCTTAGCTTAACAGTCATCTTTGAGACATAGCACCCAGTTCATGTCTTGATTTTGCCCGCAGCACTTACCATCCCTCCCTTGCCTTTGGGTATGTATCAAGTTGAGATATTATCACCCTTTCTTCCTAGGTTGCCATCCTGCATTTATGAAAATATTGTTCACACAGAGACACCTATAAGGAAGTATTTCCTCCTCCTTGCTTGGGGTTTTCATCAGACTGTGCTATTGCAAACTAACAGCCACTGGCACACATTTTGGGGCCCATATAGGAGCCATACAGAGGGACCCCTCCTAAGCTCACCAACAAAGCAGGGGCCATGCAACACTCCAGACCAGCCTACGCCACCACACATGCACGCGCCCATGATGATCCTGTTGCGGCAGGGGTACGCCGCACTCTACACTAGGTGAAGAATTTAAGTATGTTTTAATCAAAGCTTAAATCTTTCACCAAGCGTAGAAACAAGGGGAGGGGGAGTGCTGTCCCCTGGCTGTACCAGCCACCATTGGCAGCTGGTGAATATTTTACTTCGCTTGGTGGAAGCACACATAATGAATGTGCTTATGAGTGCATGTGAGGTGCTGGGCGGCCTAGGGGGCAGGCATGCTATATTCTACACATAGTCACATCCATAATGAATGTGATTATGTGTGCGTGCGAGGCACTGGGGGGGGGGGGCAGAGGACAAGCATGACATGTACTACTGGGCATCTACCACAGCCCAGTAAAGAATGCCATGTCTGCCTCCCCTCTGGATCCCGCAGCATCTTGCATGCACATATAAGCACATTCTTTATGTCTGCTCAGTCGCTCTTGCATATTTGTGGCAAATATTTACAAGCATCCAATAAAGAAATGCACCATGCTCATGATGAATGTGATCATGTGTGCGTGCGAGATGCACTGTAGGTTCCTAGTCATTCCATCGACATCCGTAGCATCGACAGACCAAGCCATCAAAAAAAAGTGCATCGAAAAAGAGTGCATCGAATGCATTTTATTTTATGAATTTATTTTAATGGGGGGTTCCCCCCAACTTCCCTTTTTTACCCTTTAAAACCCATTAAAATATAAATAAACCCTTTACCTTCCAAAAACATGCATTAGATGCTATTTATTTTTGATGCTATTTTTTAGATGCATTGGTCTGTTCATGCTATGGATTTGGTGCAATGACCAGATACGGCATTGTAAGGCTCAGGGGGCAGGCAGAAATGTCATGTTTTACTGGGCTTTGATAGATGACCAGTAGAACATGTCATGCTTGCCCCATGTGCCTCCAGCGCCTCACATACACACATAATCACGTTTATTATCAATATGGTGCATTTTTTTATTGGAAGGGTGTAAATATTTGCCACAAATATGCAGGAGCGACTGAGCACACATAAGGAACGTGCTTATGAGTGCGTGCAAGATGCTTCGTCATCCCGGGGGCAGGTACAGCATTTTCTACGGGGCACCTATCATAGCCCAGTAAAAAATGCCATGCCTGTCTGCCCTCTGGACCCCCCAGCGTCCGCAGCCAACATAATCGCATCTATATAAATAAAAGTCAAAATGTGTTTGTGGGTTTGTGGCACAGCGTTGTTCCTTATACAATTCCGCACTGTTTCACCAATTTGCAACATACTTTGCATAGTTACCTGTTAGGACCCTCCGGACATTACTGGCTACATGACATTTGGAGACTCCACCCCGTCCCCCAGATTTCAGCACAAGTCAATATTTGTTTGTGGGTTTGTGGCTTGGCGAAGCATTGTTCCTTATACAATTGCACACCCTTTCACCAATCTGCACCACATTTTGCATAGTTACCTGTTAGGACCCTCCTGACATTACTGGCTACATGACATTTGGACATCCTACCCCGTTCCCTGGATTTCAGCACCTTCACACATGAGACGGTTGCCTGAAATCGACAAAACATCCATGTGGTCGTAGAAGGACCGATCAAGACACAAGGAACAAAAATCGAGGTCCAGGCCCTGGGATGCACAGTTTCCAAGACATATGCACTGCAATGAACTACACCACACCATTGTGAGGGGACAGGTCGGGAGAGAACACAGAAGTCCCAGTATGCAGCAGTACACCAACTCTTGACTCCCCCCAACGCCTGCTCCTGGGTATGTCAATCAGCCACACTTGGCCTTGCTCAGTGCAGTTTACTTCAGCGTGCTAAGCACATCAAGCGATAAGCGAATCGGAACAGCGACCTACAGGATCAGTGTTATCATATCTTGTCTACAGAATTCGTTGGAGAACGGGTACTTCTGCTAGTTAATAATAAATGTGATTAGGTGTGTGTGCAAGGCAATAGGGGCTGGCATGACATTTCTAATGGGCATCTATCATAGCTCAGCAGAAGATGCCATGTCTGCCTGCCCACTAGGCCCCCCCCGCGCCTTGCACGCACACAAATTCACATTCATTTTGATTGTGATTATGTGTGCGTGTGTGCGAGGCGCTGGGCGGTTCAGGGGGCTGGCAGGCATGGCATAGATTGATGTTATATGCTCAGTAGAATATGTCACGCATACCCATGTGCCACCCAGCACACTGCATGCACACAAAAGCACATTCATTGTGCGTGCTCAGCTGTCTGGTATATTTGTGGTAAATATGTACACCTACCCAATTTAAGAATTCACCAGGGTGGCTCGTACCTGTGGGCACCAGTGGACAGGCACCGCCCCCTTGTTTCTATGCTTGAAGTTTGATTCAAAACATACTTCCATCTTTCTTCTAGTGCACTGCACTGCGAGCCCCTGCAGCAACATCATCAGCATCATGGGAATGCATATGCATGGTGGTGCAGGCGTGTATGGAGTGTGGTGCGGCTACAGCTTTGTTTAGGAGTGTGAGGGTCCCCCCTCAGCAATGCTTCCTTATAGGTTTGTGTGTGTGAACAATATTGTCATCAATGCAGGACAGCAACTTGGGAAAAGAGGGTATTGATATCTGAACCTGATACACACCCAAAGGCAAGAGGAGAAAGGAAGTGCTGCAGGCCAAACCAAGACATGAACTGGGTGCTGGATGGCTGAGATTAATGTGAAGCTAAGAAGCTTGATAAATACTTGTTGCAGAATCTTTGGGAATATTGGGATTAACATAGGGTGATCATTGAATCACCTACACCTGACACCGATAGTGCAAGTATACTATGTTGTTTATATTGAAGTTAGCGCCACCCACCCCATTTTTCTAAATGCAAGTGTAAAAACCGACAAAGAAAAATAACTTTTTTTGAACAAGAAAAGAGCAATGGTTCATCCATGCAATAAACCTGAAGCTCAGGCTCTCTTCTTGCATAGGCATTGGAAACCAACGATTTTGTTTCAGATTAAAGAATTGTCAGGTGACACTGATTCAAGGCCCGCAAAGAGACTTCTTCAGCCTTTCCAAAACTAAATTAAGATTCCATCTTTCTGTCCCCATGAATAGCATTTCTGATCAAAGCTCTCACTAATGCCTTCTTGTTCAATAAAGACAAATATAATCATGCATATATGGTAGCTAACCTTGATCAAATCCAGTCAAAGACAACTAAGCCTTTCATCCTTTTAAACCAAATGAAATGGGTGTTCTGAAAATAGCATTCGGGTTGCTATACCAACTGTGTTTTACTGTAAGCTTCATTTGGCATGTGGAAAATAAGGATACTTGAAGTCTTAGCGGGTTGTTTTGCAAGCACTGAAATAGACACTCTCATGCCTATCAATTTCAACAAGCCAGGGCCCCCAGACAGCATAGCTCAACACTAGTAGGGCCTGGAAGCTCAGCCTCAGAGTGTCCAATCACAGGTTCTCAGGACCATCGGAAAACCTTCTGATGGTCGTTCATTTATGTGGAATATTCTCCAGCACAAGTCTCAAATGATGTTTTTGGAACATGTGTGCAGATTTAGAAATATGATCTAGAGTGTTTCAGAGATTTCAATACATAAATAGGGAGAAATCAATTATACAAATGACTCACATATATACTCTAATATAATGTATAGCAACATGTTTTACCATACAAAAGATTTGCAAGATGATGGTTTCAAAACACCACATGAGTGCAGGATATGCTGAATTTACATCCTGCAGGATCCAACCAGATGATTCTGGTGTTAAACGCAAACAAATTATTCATATTTGCTCATATTGTAGTTTTTATTTCAAATGTCGCACAAGCTTTCTTTTGGAATAAAACTATGCATGTATGAAAAAAAGAAACATTTGCATGCAAATGTCCGCATTGTCTCCTTTCATTTACTGTCACCCAGGACCATTTGTATTATATGTATGTATATATATATATATATATATATATATATATATATATATATATATATATATATATATTGAGGCATGGGCATATCACAGTGTAGACCACCAGTTCAGATTTGCAAGTGATCCTGCTTTTTATGTGGACCAGATGTTTAAGGATAGGATGCATATAGCTTTTACATTTTGTTGCATATTTGCACATTTTACACCTGGTACACTTCGAGAAGCCATCTCCTGCTGTGGAAAGCCAGTTGGTACCTACATCAATCTTTTATGCGGTCATGTAGCTATTCACCAATAGATCTTTAATAGAGGTGCTCTTTTAAAAAGTGATGTCGGGATAATCATTTAATAAGCTGCCTATGTCTTTGTCAGCTTTCAAAACTTTCCAATATTTTTTTATTATTCTTTTGATGACTTGGGAATGGCTTCCGAATGTCAGAATCAATCTGATGGTATTATCTTCTTCTGTATTTCGCAAATCCGTTTTTGATGTTAATAACATTTCTTGTCTGTGCATTCCTCTGACATTTAAGTATGCCCTTTCGATAATCTTTTTAGGGTATTGTTGTTGTAGGAAGTTTTGGGCTGTAACTTGGCATGCTAGATCAAAATCTATAATGTTGCTGCAATTCCGTCTAATCCGAATGAATTCACCATGTGGGATACTTCATAGCAGGGTTTTGGGATGAGAACTATTTTCATGCAGCGGGATGTTGGCACCACTGATTTTTCTGTATAATTCGGACTACATTTTTTGTGCCACTATCTTTACTTGCACATCCAAAAATACAATGCACTGTCGGCTATGGTGTTCTGTGAACCTTAGATTGAGGTCATGGGTAGTTAACAATTTAACAAATTCACACCATAGTTGAGCTGTCCCATCCCAAATGATGAATAAATCATCAATGTAGGGAAGCCACAATATGATGTTCTCAGTATATTTGTCATTGGATTCTGCCCAAACCATTGTTCTTTCCCAGTGACCCATCGTCAAATTCGCATATGCTGGTGCGAAAGTCATGCCCATGCCAGTTCCACGGGTATGGGATACATTACTCACCGTAATTGTATTTCTGATGCTTGCATCTGCTTAGATTCACATGCTGTGCATAGGCCGACATCTAGTGGAAGCTGCAGAGTATTACAGTTTGTTTTTCAAAACTCGGAAATGGGCATTGACACATGGCGTGCAAGTAATACTATCACTAGTGTGACGTCCACTGTACCCATGATCCCTCATGCGTGTAGGACCCTCAGATTGTATTTTTTCTGACATGAGGGAGGTAGCATGAGGAGTAGCGTGAGTACAGATTATCCAAGCAGATAAAGGAAGATACGACTACAAGCATCCATGCGCCTTCTCTCAGAGGGGAGGAAGGGTGGGTCGCATGTGAATCTAAGCAGATATAAGCATCAGAAATATGATTACGGTGAGTATGTATCCCTTCTGAGGCTTGTGGAATCTGCTTAGATCACATGCTGTGCATAGATTAGCGAGCAGTATTAGAAGAAGGAGGTGGGATGTGAGAAGGGTCCTGTGCAAACAGATGTCTTAGAACTGCTTGTCCCACTTGGGTATCTGTCTTGGAATGAGTGTCAATGAATAGTGCTGAGTAAAAGTGTGAATAGAGCTCCAAGTAGCTGCTTTGCAAATGGTGTCAAGGGGTACATTTGCAATGAAAGCCAGAGTGGCCCCAATGCCTCTTGTAGAGCGGGCTCTTGGCGTGAAAGGCAGAGTTCTTTTTGTAAGGGAGTAACACAGCTGGATACAATTAACAATCCACTTAGAGATGGCACCTTTAGAGATGCGATCTCCCTCTTTGCCTGTAGCTACGGAGACAAACAGTTGGTCTGTTTTTCTTAGCGGCCTGGTCTTGTCTACATAGTAGAGGGCGCTCTTCGCACATCTAGAGTGTGTAGTTTCACCTCAGCTGAGCTCTTGGGTTCTTGGAAGAAAGCTGGAAGCTCAATGAACTGGTTAACGTGGAATTTAGAAATAAACTTAGGTGAGAACCTAGGGTGTGTACGTAGAATCAGTTTATCTTTATGAACAGTAAAGAAAGGATCCTGCACTGACAGAGCCTGAATTTCACTGACCCTTCTTATGGATGTAATGGCTACTAAGAAGGCAGTTTTATACGTCAGGTGTTTAAGACTGGCTGTATGCATGGGTCCAAATGGTGGCCCTATGAGCTTAGCAAGCACCACATTAAGGTCCCAACCCGGTGGTGGGTTAGAAATTGGAGGGTGGAGTCTTTTTACCCCTTCCATAAAAGCTTTAACTACTGGTACTTTCCACCACAAAATCTTGTTATGGGAGGTGGTGTAGGCTGACAGAGCCGCCAGGTGTACCTCAACGGGGTAGTTCATAGAATTCAGCGCACAAGTGGCGCATGTGGCTGGCGCACAGTGTGCACGTGCGGCAGTCTGCGCCAGCCCCGTGCGCCAAAATCCATTTCCGCGCACAGCGTATTCATGGATTTAAACATGCATAACCAGCCGTGGTGCAGAGTGGCGCAGTGACCCTGCAACAGCGCCAGTTACGCCCCCAACCCCTCCCTGTGCGCTATGAACAGCGCACACATTCCGTACATGGCGCGCAGGCCAGTGGACCAGCATACAGCCCCCCAACCACAAATACGCCTGTAAAACTCCCTGCGCACCCCTCTGCACCCCTCCAAATACATGTACCCCACTGTGCGGGGAGAATCACATGCGATTGGCCCTGTGCGAGCGGGGTACGTGTATTACGGGGGTGCGCGGGGAGAATCACATGCGATTGGCCCTGTGCGAGCGGGGTATGTGTATGTCGGGGGTGCGCGGGAAGTTTTACCCGCGATTGGCCCTGTGCAAGTGGGGTACGTGTATTTCGGGGGTGCGCGGGAAGTTTTACCCCTGATTGGCCTTGTGCGAGTGGGGTACGTGTATTACGGGCGTGCGTGGGGAGAATCACACACGATTGGCCCTGTGCGAGCGGGGTATGTGTATTTAGGGGTGGGTGGGAAGTTTTACCAGCGATTGGCCCTGTGCGAGCGGGGTACGTGTATTTTGGGGGTTCGCGGGAAGTTTTACCCGCAATTGGCCTTGTGCGAGCGGGGTATGTGTATTTCGGGGGTGCGCGTGGAGAATCACACGCGATTGGCCCTGTGCGAGCAGGGTACGTGTATTTCGGCGGTGCCCCAACAAATTGTTAGTGTGTGTCCTCCCAGGTGTGCCCTCTCCCTCCTCCCCAGGGCCTGCAGGCAGACCACAACACAGGGGAACACACTGCACCCCTGGCCATGCCCCACAGGCAGCCCATCCACCCTGGCGAAGCCCTCCAGCCAGCCCACGTGTCACCACGCACAAGTGACCACCGACACATGTCCCCCAGTACCCCCATCCACCCAGCATTGAGGGTCAGGCCCAGACTCATGTCCCCAGGCACCCCCATCCACCCAGCATTGAGGGTCAGGCCCGACTCATGTCCCCCAGCACCCCCATCCATCCAGCATTGACGGGCACCTGTCAGCAGGCCCCGACTCATGTTCCCCAGCACCCCCATCCACCCAGCACTGACAGGCACCTTCCAGCAGGCCCTGACTCATGTTCCCCAGCACCCCCATCCACCCAGCATTGAGGGTCAGGCCCTGACTCATGTTCCCCAACACCCACATCCACCCAGCATTGACGGGCACCTGCCAGCAGGCCCCGACTCATGTCCACCAGCACCCCCATCCACCCAGCATTGACGGGCACCTGCCAGCAGGCCCCGACTCATGTTCCCCAACACCCCCATCCACCCAGCATTGAGGGTCAGGCCCTGACTCATGTCCCCCAGCACCCACATCCACCCAGCATTGACGGGCACCTGCCAGCCGGCCCCCAACTCATGTTCCCCAGCACCCCCATCCACCCAGCATTGACGGGCACCTGCCAGCAGGCCCCGACTCATGTCCCCCATCACCCCCATCCACCCAGCATTGACGGGCACCTGCCAGCAGGCCCCGACTCATGTCCCCCAGCACCCCCACCCCCACAGCATTGACAGACACCTGCCAGCAGGCCCCGACTCATGACCCCCTGCAACACAACATGAAGCTGCACAATCATGGGCCTCATGTGCACCAAAATACCACAGCACGCCACCCCAGTCTTGACATGCAATGATTTTACCAATCCACCACACACTGACATGCCTATGTCATGACACAAATCAAAAGTCAACCATGTACATCAACACATGTCCGTCACACACACACACACTGATTGCCATAGATCGTTTAAACCCACATTTTGACATGCATGAACCCAATGAGCGAATCCCACACATGGAAGTAAAATATCAAAATGTATTATGAACAAAATCAATGTGATAAAATGAAAGCATACAAAAATTACAAACATGAAATGAAATGCATGTCCAAAAATATGAAAAAGGAAATGTAGAACCAATCCAAAGAAATCCTAAAGAAAAATGGTCCAAACTCTCCGTCCACCAAAACAAATCCAAAGGAAACGTAAAATTTAAAATCCATTGGTCCACGGTGAAATCCAAAGAAAATGTACACATAAATCCAATGTCCAACTATGTACAAGTAATTTTCAAAGGGTCCATGAGCCCAACAAGATAAATGAAACCTATCAAAGAAACTACCTAAGAAATAACTATATACAAAAGTGTGGGGCATAGTCCAATCACCACAAAATAACGGAAAACGAAAATGAAACCTAACACTAAAAACTATTTACAAAGGCGGCGGGCTAGTCGATGGCTCACTTTCCGATGGCCCAGGCCAGGGCTCATCGAACTCCTGCTCAATGTCATGGAGGCGGTCCTCTTCCATGGCCCCGAGGGTTCGCAGGGACAATGCCATGTTGGACTCCAACTCCCTGCGAATAGCCTTGAGGCACTCAGCCCGCCTCAGTGCCCTCCACATGGAGTTCTCCACCCTGACCATTGTGAGCCGTTCCTCTTCCGCCTGCCGCTGCTCCGCACCTATGGCCTGGCCCAACCGCTGCCACACGGAAGACACTCCCAATCCTGGGTCCTCCTGCCCTCTGGCCAATGCCTGCCCCTCGGATGTTGATGGCCCCGAGCCATCGTCGCTCCTGCCTTGATGCTGCTGCCGCTGTGCCTGTGCCCTTCCTTCTACTGCCTGCACATCCTCCTCCAGCTAGGGTGTAGTTCTTGTGGTGGCCACCACTGCTGGACATCCGACTCCCGACTGTGGCAGGGATGTGTCCTCCACCAGCCTGGCGCTGGGTCTGAGGCAGCTCCACAGGGTACCCAGGTGATACATGGGTGGGAAGATGGCATGGAGGACGACTGGTGCGTAGGGGGTTTAGGTGAGGAGGGGGTCGGAAGAAGGTCCAGCACACGGAGGAATCCAGCACTGGGGACCTGTCCCAGCAGGTAAACACGGTCAAAGAGGTATCCGAGATAATGTGCAGTGTCTTCACGAAAACACTGCAGGTCAGCTCGCATGCCCCGTTGACGCAACGCTATCCCAGCCAGGACAGGCTCAACCCGGTCCCGGATTGCCACGTCTGTAGGGAGAGCAAGGCCAGTTGTTGTGTGTTCATCCCCTCCCTGAAAACGGGTCTGGACATAGGCATCCTTGCTGGTGCGGGATGATGCAGCGACAGGATCGGGGAAAGGATTACACACAGCCACCTCTGCGGCGGCCTGTGCTGCCTCCTGTCCCTGCCCCTGCACTGTACCACTAGCTCCAGTGGAATCCCCACCTCCAGACCCTGTGTGTGTCCCTTCCACGGCCTCCTCCTCCACCAACCCCCCCACCAACCTGGATGACTCCATGCCATCTTCCTCCGTTGGACCCTGTGGGGTCTCAGCTGCCTCTTCTGCTGCCGAGGAGTCCACCTCTGACCTCTGTCTCTTGGACCTACCCTCGGCAGCTGTGGCCTGGGACGCGGCACCAGACTCCTCACTCCCCGACGAGATGACAACCTGGGACGGTAGCCGGGCCTTGCGTCTCAGGCTGGTGGTGCGATCCCTGCCGCTTTGCTCCTCAGCACCCTCTCCGCCCTCTTCATCAGTTGACGCTGCAGACAGGGAGAGATAGAACACAGGCATCAGGGCACTGTACAATAGCCTGATACACACATGACAGTTGTACATGAGTGGCAGTGTGAAACTTCAGACACGGCATCGCACTCCCCAACACACGTCATTTTAAGTCACACACATGAGCAAATCAACAGGAATGTTGCACCAGGCAGCACCATCCATACACAAAACAACAGCACGAGCAGCCGAAGGTGAGCCTGACGTCACATGCAACACGGGGAGTGCATAACACATGCACACACACTACCGGACTAACATGCATCTGTACATCTGCACCACTGCAGTGATAATGTCACCATCCATGTCACAACTGTCAATCAGCCACCTACATGTCAGTGTCACACGCATCCATGTTGCATCACAGTTGAACACTTGTCAAATACACACACATGCACATGTACATAGTGCAGATACATGCAGCAGCATCCAGCATCCATGTGTGATGCCACAATCATGCCACAGTACATGCACATAATATTCACATGTGTGCACCCACACATGCATTTGCCCAGCATGCTTGCCAACACATACACCATCGATGTGTCTCACACATGAGAGGAATCACATGTGGCAGGTTCACTTCCCTGTACATACGCATCCATACATGGCCCTACATAGACACATGTTCAACCTGCACACTCCTGGCACACCACAACACGCACAGCGTCCAATCAGTAGGCATGTACACTTAACGCTCGACTCCAGACAGGTCTGCCTCTCAAGGACCTGGATGTGGAGCGCTGCGCGTATACGTTCCAGGACCCTCATTTGGATGGTGGATAGGCGGACCCGGCACCCCTTGGCATCTGCTGCCTTCAAAAGGTGCCGGGCCTTGTTGAGGGTCCTGGACCTGAAGTCCTCCTAGCGCTTCCGGACGTGTGGAATGTCGCGGACTGCCACCCCCTCCTTGTTGATGGCAGTCACGATGTCCATCCAGACCCTCTTCCGTCCTTCATTGTCGGCGCGTGATCTTCCAAAGAGGGCATCATACTGCCCCAGGACGTGCTCCACCAGGACGCCAACTTCACTGGCACTGAAGCTGGTGGCCCTCTGCCTCTCTGCCTGGGGGTTGCCAGCGGTGCCAGATGGTGTAGTGTCCAACATGGCAACCCCAGAGGCAGGTGTGGGTAGGCAACTGTGTCCTGGGGCTGGGCTGTGGAGCGATGGTATCCCAGTCGGGAGTCTTCAGTTCCAGCAGGGGTGGTCACAGCAACTCCACCCCTGGCTGACGTGCAGGCACCAAATAGCAGGGCACGTGGGCAGCAGGCAGGCAGGCAGCAGCAGATGACAGGTGGGAGCGTGCTCAGGGCTCTGGGGGGCAGTAATATGGCCTTCTGGGCAGAAGCGTGGTCTTCCATGTGTTGCTGCGTGGCCAGCTTGATACAGAGTGATTTGGCACGTGAAAAAAGTGCATGTCAGTGTGAAATTCGAGCAAAGGCCCTTAGAGCATAAGCGAGTCTGTGACGTTACGCGCGCGGGCATTCCCCACACACGGGTGCATAGTGAATCAGCATGTGAGAAAACTGCATGTCACCGTGCTATTGGAGGAAAGGGCCTTAGCGCTTAAGCGCGTAAGTGACGTTTGCACGTGTGGGCTGGCTTAAAAGGTACGAGTATGACGCTATTTTCTTGTATGTGCTTTTTGTGGAGAGCAAGCGGGTGAATCTTGTACTTCTTGGTGGTTCACACGCGATTACTTCACAACGTTTCCAGTTTGTTGTCCCTGTTTCCTCAGACTACGTTCTTTTCTTCTTTTGGCGGTGGTGTTGCCAACACGCACACGCCCGTCTTTTTCATGTTCTTTTTCAAGGCAGACAGTAAGGGCCTCATTACACAGAAGGCGGTGAGCCATGGCGCTATTAGCGCCAAGGCTCATGCCGGTAAAATACCGGCACCGCCTTGGCGGAAAGGGGATTTACCGCCCCATTCCAAGGTTGGTGGGGCGGTAAATCCCCCTTCCGCCATTGCCCTTCCCCATTCCCATTTCTGCCCCATGGGGCTCTATGGGAATGGGGAAGGCGCTAATTACGGCACCGCAATTTTGCGGTGCCGTAATTAACTCCGAGGTCCCTTAGCGGGTTGGTTTTTAACGCCTGCAAAAAGCAGGCGTTGAAGCACCAACCCGCTAAGGGGCCTGGTAGTAAGGCGGTAGGGATTTACCGGTACCGGTATTTTACCGGTACCGGTAAATCCCTACCGCCATCCGTGTAATGAGGCCCTAAGTCGCGCATGTATTTTCCAACTGTGGTTGCCCCCGTGTGTCGCGTACCCCTTCAGAAGTCATTGTAGGCTGCGTGTAACACGTGTACGCTTATTTTTGTGTTTCTGGGTGCCACAGCGTAGTGCGGGTTCATTTTTCCACGCACGTGGTCTACCAGGGGTTGCGTGCATGTGTACTTTTGTTTTTGGGGTGCCTGTGCGTTGCGTGACCAGTCATCTTACCCCGGGGGTCACAGACAGCCTTGCTAGAGCACTAGGGTACGAATTCCATCTAGTACCCTACCCCTTTCACCACAATTGCCCAGGACAATTGTTTACTGCAACTCCCATACGCACAACAACATCAGTGCCATGGTTGGGAGGCGACCAAGCAGTAAGGGAGGCAAAGGTGGCCGAGCTCAAAGAGGTGGGCGTGGTGGGCGCGGTAGGGGATGTGGCCAGGATTTGCAGGGTGCCCCTAGAGCCCAGTGTGTGGAGGACCAATCGGGGCCACCTATGCCCCCCCCAATGGTTGTGGGACTTCCAGGTCACCAAGTCTAAGCCATGTGTGGCGGTGAAATTTGCTGTCACCAGGCCACGTGGATCTGAGGAAGCAATGTCATCTGCTGCCCCAAGTAGCCAGGGTGAGGAGGCTGCACGGGCAGCTGCAGCTCAATCCACCCCAGCTCCGAGTCTCACAGCCGGGACAGTGTCGGTCCAGGTCCATCACACTGACGTTGGCCCTGCCAACATCACCCTGCAGCCAATTCCTGCACCAAGACCTTTGGTCATTGTGCCTTTACAGATTTCAAGTACCCAGTCCACCTGCGCTTCTGCCCCTACTGACCAGAGCGGCGTAAGCCACTCAGGATCCGCACCACCTTCCAAGAAGAAGAAGGGTGCTCTTGCACTACAGGCTGGAACCCCAGACACGGCTACACACTCCGGCACGTCAAGGAAGCCTGCTTCAATGATGCCGAACTTGATGCACTTGTGGCCTATGTGTTGTGACGTAGCCGCGAAATGGTGGTGACTGCAGGCTGCAAGACTATGCCTGCTCAACATAGGGCCCACTGGCAGACCATCGTGGACCACATTAGTGCCCTTGGATTTGTGAGGCACACAACTGATGATTGCTACAAGCGGTGGAATGACCTGAAACGCAGAGCAAAGAGCAAGCTGGCTTCCAATCATGCCTCTACTCTGTTGACTGGCGGTGGGTCTCCACCAGAGGACGACCAACTCGCTGAACATGAGTCTGTTGCTGGAACCTTCATCACAGAGGAACAGATCCAAGGCGTGGGAGACCTACCAGATTATGAAGCATTGTCCGGTGAGTGCCCATGCATGTGTGTCTAATCCATGTGTATGTTGCTTGGGTGATGTGTTCTGATTGAGTGCCAGGTGAGGGTGTGTACTCATGAGTGGCATGGGTCACCCATGTGCTTCCTCCAATCATTCATCGGCCTTGGATTTGGGTATGACAGTATCCCTTCTAACCACAGTAGCCAATTAGCAACACATTACTGCAGTTGCCCTTGAACTGTCATCTTGCAACAACATTGTTTAAAATTGTCAGTGTTCATTCAGCCTGATTGTTTCAATCCTCCCATTTTTACAATGCATTTTTCTGTCCTAATGCCACATATGTGACATGCTTCTGTCATAGATTACACCCCACAATGGCCCACATTTATTACCCTGTTATGGGAATGATTTCACCATTCAGGCTGATTGAGTAATGGCCTGCTCACATTAATTTTTGGGCCCTGTATGAATGTGGGACATGACTGTTGTCTCCTGTCATGTTGAAGTGACCAACCATTGATGTATCCATCTGCCTGCCATCACTGGATAATTGAACACTGGATGTGTTGCAGTGTGTGGCACATGCATATTTTGTCACACTATTTTGCATTTTTCATCTCATCATGTCCATCTCACATGGATGGGTGACAGTACTCATTCACTAACATATGGCTGTAATTGTCAAATGTACCATGGCTATGCTACGTGCCATCTGTATGCTGGCATGTGTCATGTATGTGTATTGGACATGCCACTCACAGGCTAATGGGTGAAGCCAGTGCTATCCAGCATGCAGCAAATGTGTTGCTTTTCCATCTTGGAGTCCTCAGTGTCATCATTTTGCCTCCCCTTCCAACTCATTGACAGTGCATGCATGCCAGGGTTATAGTCATGTGGGACATGTGTAATTAATGTACTGGATCTCTGGCTTGTCAGGCCTATGTGTGTGCTATGGTGCTCATGCCTGTTTCCATTTGTTGTCTTTCATGTTTTTGCAGGTGATGAGGCACTTGATGCTGTTGAGGTGGAGGAGATGGTGCAGACCCAGGGTGAATCTCAGCCACAACCGGCCACAAGTGGAGGACGTGGCGTGGTGGTGGGTGAAAACCCAATCCTCCTGCAGACCACACTGTCCATGGGTGTCTCTGGGTACACCTCCGCAGAACTCTATGATTCAGGTGCTGAATCGGACAGTGAGACATATGTGCCGTCGCAGGTGAGTGTTTCTGGCAGGGATGATGTTCTGTCCAACCCACCTGCACCGGGGGTAGACCCCTCTATGGGGATGTCAGTGTTGGTAACTCCGCCTTTGGCGGTTACGGATGCAGGGTCACACTCCACAACATCTGCTCCTGTTTGTGGGCCAGCAGATCAAAGGGGGAATGCAGTCCTGCAGCCTCAGGCAGTGCCAGCACAGCAAGGTGCAGATCGCCTTGCCCCAAACAGGTGTTGTGCCCGCCGATGCGGTGGCCGTGCGCCACCAGGCAATAACGTATGGGAAAACTCCATGTACGGTATAGCAGCACAACAGGGAGCATTGTGTGAAATAATGGCTCAGGGACTGGATAGGGTGGCCACTTCCATTCTCCCCCCTGAAAGGCAGGTGGAGCTCCAGCAGCAGGCAACAGACTCCATTTGCCACTCACACAGGGAGGACATGTTGGCATCCAACAGGGACTGACGGGCGGCACTGGAGACTCTGCGCAAAGCCATATCTGTAGAGTCACAGGCCCACAGAGAAGCCCTGAGGTGAGAACACGTTCCTCAGGGATACTCTGGGTGAACTTGAGGCTTCCCAGAATTTTAGGTCAGAACACCAGCTGGAGCAGCTCACACGTTCACTCTCAGCAGAGCTCCAGGCAACCCGTACGGAGATCTGGGCATCACACGAGGCCATGCAGGTAGAAATGCGGGCTACCCGTGAGGTGCTGCATGGGGATCTCCGTACCATCATCCTGCAGAACGAAACCTTCAACACCCGCATGCTTGCTGCCATGGAGGACCATACCAGGGCTTTGCATGAGCTGCCTCCCATATCACGGCCACCTCCTTCCTGATGTAGCAGCAGAGGGTGAAGAGAGCGACAGCAGTTCTCCCACTCTAGCGTAGCCGTGCAGGCCATGAGCCCATGGAGGTATTTTTTTTTGTTCTCAACATCCATGCATGTGGGTGTTGGGGTGCACCCTGTCCTCAAACCTCCTGGGTGCCCCCCTGAACCCCCTGGTCCACACATGGCCATTTCTTTTTTAAACATTTTTTTTAAATTATTTTTTTATTTTCTTTACAGTGTGTTGCCTTGTGTGGCTCCTGTGGGCATCCACTGTGTATTCCAGCTGGGCACATGCAGGCTTGTCCTGTCTTTGGGTTAGATGCTTGGGTTAATGAAACACACACCCCCCCTCCTGCTTCCGCTTTCCAATGGGCTTGCAAAGGGTGTGACCAAGTGACAGTAACTTATACAGTGACATTGGGCTCCCATGAGCTGTGTGGGCAGTCTGTAGTCAAAACTGTGTGTACATCCCTAGTGGGGATTGTTGTTGGATTGAACACTGCATGGTGTATTGATATGTGCTTGTGCATCCATGTCTTTCTACTTATTCACATGTACCTTCTTCATGTCTTCACAAGGCTGTCTCCTTTGCAGATGCAGTTCATGTTGTATGCAGTACACTGACACATTTGACTGACAGCAACACTCTGCAGTTGGAAGGGGTGGATGTGCTGGCTTAGTCAGGTTGTGAGACTTGCACTACTTTGATTTTGGACTGTCATATATTGCCACTGTTTTATCCTGTGTTGCTGTTTTGTGTTGCTGGTAAGTATTTGTTCATGTGTCCTGTTTCTCATTGATTACTGGGAGCATATTGTCTGTGGCCCATTTACATTTGGGACAGTGCACTTTCTGACACTTGTGTCATGTGTTGTGCATTCATTTTGCTGCTTTCACATTGCATGACATGCCATGGTGTGTTGGGTAGCGGAGATGGGGAGGGGTTGGGTGACATGGCACTATTTTCATGTTGTATTTTGCAAGGAGGTAGTCATTCATGCTGCATGAATGTGTGTGTTTTTGTAACACAGCATTGGTTGTCTTTAAGTAGGTAAGGATGCACACAATGTAACACTTCCAGGTGACCTATCTCAGGCTGGTATGGTTGTGACAGTTGATTGTCCCTTATGTCATCATCATTGATTGTCAGCTGGTATGTGCCAGGGCTGTGTACACTCCACAGGGGTAGGATTTTAGGTGAAGTAATTAGCCACCAGCTGGTTACGGGCTGCCTCACCATGTGCCCTTTCACCTCCCATGCGCAGCGGCCGTCCATGTGGTTGGGGATGTGGGGGCATCACCATGTCCACCCGCAGGCCCCGGCGGGTTGCAACGTTGTGCAAGACACATGCTGCCACTATGATCCGGCACACTACTGGGGGCGCATATAGCAGCTGCCCACCAGAACAGTCAAGGGAGTGAAAGCGTGACTTGAGCACTCCGAATGTGCACTCCACTATGCCCCGGGTTGCAATATGGGCTGTGTTGTATCTTACCTCAGGTGGTGTGGTGGGGTTCCGAATTGGCATCATCATGTGGGTGCTCAGAGGGTAGGCACTGTCCTCTGGGGAGGTGATGATGGGTATCATTAGTGGGGTTGTCACATTACTCAGTATCTGACATGCATGCATGTGCAGAGGCATTTATACTCACCAATCAGCCATGTATCGCCATGCCGCCCAGCTTCTATGTCCCGGTTTAGGGGTGACATTCTGAAAATCAAACTATCATGGGTGTACCCTGGATAGTTGGCATATACTGAGGTGATGATTCCCTTGGAATCACATACTACCTGCACGTTGATGGAATGCCAGTGCTTGCGGTTTCTATAGATGTGCTCAGTTGCCCTGGGAGGACGTAGAGCCACATGGGTGCAATCAATGGCACCTAGCACTTTGGGGAAGTGTGCCACCCCGTAAAAGTCCTGGACAGCAGCCTGCCTTTCTGCAGGTGTTCTGGGCATGTATATGTGCCTGCGGACTGAGGGGCCTGCAGTCATGATGGACAACACCTGGTGTAGGCAGCGTGACTGCGCGGCCTGTGACACCCCCCCCACTATGGCACTTGTCCGCTGAAATGAACCAGTAGCCAAGAAGTGCAGTACATTGAGCACCTTTTCCAAGGGGCTCAGTGCTTGGGAGCACAGGGTGGGTGATGTGAGGTCATCCTCCCACTCACTCACCAGGTCGAGTATTATGTGTGGTGGAAACCTGTACCTCCCATACACCTGGTCATCAGGCATCCCAAAAAGGCTGGTCCTGGGTGAAAAAATGCGGGGCCTGGCTATCCTCCTCCTCCTCCTGCCATGTCCCACGACCACTGCTGCGAGGAACGGTATATTCATTGTAGCGTCTTAGCTTGTTTGTTGCTTGCGTGCACTTTTATGCTGCGTGCTGGCGTACGTGTTTCCGGATTAGCGCGTCTTTTTTGGCGCACGCCTTTGCCCTGTTCGATTCCATGAATACGTGTTGTAGGCGTGCGTGTGGGCGTTGCTTGCATTTACCTCCTGTTCTTCCCCCGTAACGCCCACATTTTCACGCGTTGTTCCCCATTCCGCGTGTTACGCCCCATGTTCCGCCCACTTTTGTTGTGTGCGCTGCGCAATGTGCGCTTTCGCTGTGCGCGTAGCGCATGCCGTTTGATGATGTGTGCGCCTGCGTGCACCACCCACGATTTTAGCGCATATCCCAGGATTTACACGCGCACTGACTTCCATGAATCGATGTGCGCGGCTTGGCACGCTTGCGCTGTGATTTTCACGCTTGCGCTGCCATTTTCGGTGCACATTAATTCCATGAATCGGCCTGTAAGTGAATTAAATACCAACCCTGCGTCCAGAAGGTGGACGATGTAGGTGGCAATACTGGAAGGAGTGCAATCAACCGGGTTGATTTGTCTATTCTGGCACCAGATAACAAATCTTTTCCATTTTTCAAAATAACAGTGCCTAGTGTTTGGCTTTCTAGATTCCTTTAGAATGTCCATGCACTTCTGTGGTAAGTTGAGGTGTCCAAACTCTATGACTTCAGGAGCCATGCTGCCAAGTTCATTGAGCTGGGTTGAGGATGCACTGTTTGACCTTGGTGCTGGGATAGTAGGTTGTACCAGCACGGGAGTCTGATGGGTTGGCACGCTGCTAGTCTGCGCAGGTGTGGGAACCACGGTTGTCTCGCCCATATGGGAGCAACTAGGATGAACGTCTTTGATTCCTTGTGCATCTTGTTGACCACCTTCCTCATTAGAGGAGTTGGTGGAAAAGCGTAAGCAAACATCTCTGACCAGTTTGCCCACAGGGCGTTCCGTTGGAGCCTGGTTGGGGAAACCTGGATGCGAAGTCTGGGCATTGTCTGTTTTCGCTTGTGGCGAATAGGTCTATAGTGGGGAAACCCCACTGTGAGAAGATGTCTTCTACGACTTCTCTGTGTAGACACCATTCGTGTTCTCTTGTGAGGGGATCTCTGTTCAAAGCATCCGCTAGTGAATTGAGATCCCCTAGAACATGTTGAGATGCCAGGTAGATGTTCCGTCTGAGTGCCCATATCCAAATTTAAGCTTGGACAGATTTGGCAAACAAGTCCCTCCCTGCTTGTTTAGGTAAAACATTGCTGTTGTGCTGTCTGTCAAGATCTGCAGCGACAGGTTCAACAGGTGGGGCTCGAACGCTTGAAGCGCTCTGAATACTGCCAGAAGCTCTAGCAGACTAATATGATTCTTGGCCACTGTGTGAGACCAGAGACCCTGAGCTGTGTGGTGAAGAAGGTGTGCTCCCCACCCTGACAGGGATGCATCTGTTGTGACTACAGCCTGTACCTCAGGATCATAATAGGGGTTCTCCTTTGACAGGTTTTCTCTTGTCCACCAGTGAAGACTTTGTACAAATGTTGGCGAAACGACCATTAGATCGTCCCACTGACCACTTGCCAACCATTCTTGCATGGGACGCATGCACAGGCGTGCGTGGGGGTCCAGGTAAATACATGACGCCATCATGCCTAGCAAACGCATCGCTTTGTGCACCGTTATCTGGCGACCGGCCCGATATAGAGGAATTTGCAGCAGTAGATTCCCAATTCTTTCCTCTGATGGAAAGGCCAACCCCTCTTGCGTGTTTAGAAAAGCTTCTAGGAACTGTTTGGAGGTGCTTGGCACCAGGCTTGATTTTTTCTCGTTTATAGAGAAACCCAATTCGAAGAGGAGGTTGATCGTTCTTTGAATGTTTGCACTGCAAATTACTGGGGTTTCCCCCGTGATGAGCCAGTCGTGGTGGTCGGTCAAAAGGCTGAAAAAAAATCTCGAATAACAAAAATCTCGAAAAAAAGGCAGAAAAAAAAATATTGATTTTTTTTTTTTTACATATGTATTATTTGGGTCAGGTAAGTAAAAAAAGGGTTAAAATAAAATAAAAATAGAAAAAAAGGGGGGTTGGAGGGGAACCCCCCCATTTCGAAAAAAAACCGTCATAAAAAAAAATGGATATTTTTTTTTCGGCCTTTTTTTCGATATTTTTTTTTTCGAGATTTAGAACTTCGGTATTATGACTATAAACCGCCAGTCGTCCAGGTAAGGGTACACTGGGATTGCCTCCCTGCGTAGGTTTGCCGCCACCACCGCCAGAACCTTGGTGAATACCCTTGGAGCTGAGGCTATACCGAAGGGCAGCACCTTGAACTGGTAGTGCTGACTGTCCACCTTGAAGCGCAAGAATTTTCTGTGCGCTGGGAACATGGAAATATGAAAATAGGCATCTTTCATGTCCAATGTTGCCATGTAATCCCCCTTTTTTAGGAGGGGGATTACCTCTTGGAGAGTAGTCATGCGAAATTTTTGGGGCTTGACATACTTTTTTGCAGGGCGTAAGTCTAAAACTGGGCGCATTGTCAAATCTTTTTTTGGCACAAGGAAGTAAGTTGAATAAATACCCTTGTTTACCTGTTTGCCCGGGACGAGTTTGATCGCATCCTTTTCTAGAAGATTGGCGATCTCCTCGAGGAGGATCTTCTGGTGGTCTAAGGAATGTACCTTTTGTCACAGAGGGTGGTTTCGGGGACGCTCGAGCAGCTCTATGCAGTATCCTGCGGACACTGTGGACAGCACCCATCTGTCTGATGTGATCCCTTCCCAAGCTTGGGTGAAGTTGGTAATGCGTCCCCCTACTGGAGATGCGTGGGAAGGGACCCTGATCTCAGCGTCACTGTTTTGCGGGAGGCGTGCCGCCTCTGCTGGGGCTGCCTCTACCCTTACCATGACCCCTCTTGTTTCCCCTGTTGTAATTTTGGGTAGACTGCTGGTTGTTACCCCATGGAGTATCCTACCCCTGAGAATAGTTGGAGCTTCTTTGTGAATTTTGGCTGCTTCGGCGGCAAAAATTGCCATTCCCTCTTTGATTAGGGGGCTTGTTGGTCAACTGTCCCAGGGATTTCAGAGTCTCGTACTCATCCTTGGCATTGTTTAATGCGTCCTCTACCACCTTGCCAAAAAGTAGCTCAGGCTCCACCGGCTTGTCTATTAATGATGCTTGTGTCTCGGGTTTAAACCCTGATTGTCTTAACCAAGCATGCCTCTTAATAACAGTGCTCTCTGCAATCAGCCTGCCGGCGTTATCGGTGGCATCAAAGGTTGCCTTAAGGATGCAACCAGAAACGGCTCTCCCCTCTGACGCAACCTGTGCCAACTGGCTTTTTAAAGGTTCCGGTGCGGAGTCGATGAGTGGCGCAACTTGTTCCCACTGGTGGCAGTTGTAACTAGACAGCAGAGTGGTGGAGTTGGCAATCCTTGCCTGGTAGGTGGAAGTGGAGGCTACCTTCCTTCCCAAACCGTAGATCTTTTTGCTCTCTCACTACCAGGCAGTCTGGTTTCAGTTGCCCCCTTATGTACAGTGGGTCTGACTGGGCTGCCCTGAACAACTTTTCGATCCTGGGCTTTACTGCCCTGGTGAGGTTCGGATTGAGAAGGGAAGGATCAATTCTCCTCTGTACAGACTTGAGAATGGGTATGGCCTGGGCGATGGGTCTTTTCTCTCCCACTAGCTCCTCGGCAAAGTCCCTCTCCTCCTGTGGTCCCTGAGTATCTATGCAGATGTGTTCTGCCGCTCTAGACAAAACCTCATTTAGGAGAGGTTGGTTATCGACTGGAGAGTCGGTATCCAGAGGTTCCTTGCCTACTGGGGAGACTACTCTGTAGACTTCTGGGTCATCTTCGTCCTCCTCTTGGTCCTCGTCATCCGCATAGTAGTCCACTGCAGTTTGGTCATCCAACGTTGCCAAATCTGGATCCTCATCTAGTAGTGGATGCTCATTATACTGAGAGTATGGCTGTACGTAGAAGGGGTCAGAAGACCGACTTTGTGCTGGTGCCTCAACTCAAGGTTTCTTACCAGGGGGTTGCGGGTCCCTAGACCCTGAGAGAGTAGCCCCGTCAGGGGTATAGGAAAGGAAGTGATCTGGATTCTTGGCATAGAAGTCTGCTAGGGATGAAATTCTAGACACAACTCTGTCTATATCCTCACTGGACCATTCTTTAGAGCTGGGGATTACCCTTTCTGGGAGGGTTTCCCTGCAATATCTTGACTGGACTTATGGGCTTGTGCAGGGGTCGTGGTTAGTTTAACAGAAGACTGTGAACTGTCCTTATGTTTCTGTGGTGCAGAAGGCGGCTGAGAATGTTTCTTCTGCTGTTTTCCTCCCTCCTCGTGAGTGGAAGAGTGCTTCCCTGGTGTTTTCACCTTCTCAGGGATTTTCGACGTCTGGCGTCGAGATTTGGGCCGGGACCCGGGAGCAGCCGTTGCGCGGTCTGCTGACGCTGACTCCTGGAGTGCGGCCTGGGGATGGTGGTCGGCTTTGTCTTCCGACGATCGTACCTCCATTACTTTGGTGAGTGAGGCACTCTTGGCAACAGTGGATGTTTGCCTGGTGTCATGCGGCAATATTGACCGAGAGCGCCCAGAGGACACCGATTCGGTGGACCGTTCTCTTTGTGCCTCTTTCCGAGAACTCGACACGCGTGTCGAATCTCGGTTGGACTTCGAGTGTTTAGTGGAAGTGGTGTGGGTAGCGCTCATGTCGCCGGGTGTCTTCCCCATAGCTGCCCTGCCGGACACCCTTCCGAGGTCGGGGACTTGCGCTTGGCTGTCTTTCGACGCCACGTTGCCCTCGGCGTCTGATAGTACGGCGTCGCTGCCATCACTGAAGGGCCCTCTGCTTCCATGGCCTCTCATTGCCTGGCGTGGTGGGCCCAACGTTTGGTCGAACGGTCCTTTAGAGTCTTAGCCTTGAACAGGCTACATGCTCTGCAGTTCGCCTCGGGGTGGTCCCTCGGCAAGCAGAGGTTACAGGTGGCGTGTCTGTCAACCCAAGGGTACTTGCGGTTGCACTTGGGGCAAAATTGGAAAGGGGAACCCTCCATACGCACCCTGTGGCAGCGGGCTAGTGTGTAGGAATACATATATATGAATATAAGTGAGTGAAGAGTATGTACCACCCCCCACTCTCCCTACTTGTACAGGGCCGAGGCAAGAGGCCTTCCAAGGCCCAGGCCGAGGCCAGAAGCCTTCCGAGGGCCAAAGTCCGTCATGCAGCTCTCAACAGTAGTTTTCTTCTCCGGGCCGGCGTCGAGCTTCGATGACTCGACGTGGGTATGGAAGAAACAGGGAAATATTATAACTTTTAGCAAAATTATGGCTAAAGCCAGGGAACTCTGCGGAATGCTTCCGACCAGTATGCCGGAAAAAAACAATCTGAGGGTCCTACACGCGTGAGGGATCATGGGTACGGTGGACGTCACACTAGGGATAGTATTACTGGCACGCCCTGTGTCGACGCCCATTTTCGAGTTTCGAAAAACAAACTGTAATACTCAGCATGTGATCTAAGCAGATTCCACAAGCCTCAGAAATATATATATATATATATATATATATATATATATATATATATATACAAAACACGTGCAATACCAAACCTTCAAGTTGCCTAATTTATTTGTATATATATATATATATATATATATATATATATATATATCCATTTTCTTTTGGATATAGCAAGAGGTACTGGCCAATCCATTTGAAATAAATAACTCATGACACTCCACTGATCTTGGAAAGAATTATGATTTAATTAATTCTTGACATAATGAATCAGAAAGCCATGACAGGATTACATAAGAACTCCTAAAACAAAGCAATCATGTGTTCCACACCTTCCAGGGCTTTGTCAGCCTAAAATCAATTAAGAATTCGCAAGTATTTCTTTATGAACATTGTGTTGTCTAGGCACACAATGACAGTTTATCAAATATAGAAAAAGGCATGTTTTTCCATACTGGTTCAGACCTCAAACACAAATGTAAATAATGAGTGCCATTTTAAACTAGTGTTACTAACAAATAGGTTCAGCAAAATGAATTAACCAGTAATGCATACAACAGGATATCCGGTCCATTGTGAGGCCACTAGATCTGTACTTCCTATAGAAATCAAATCACGGTTCAATGTACAATTTGTTGTGAAATTATTTTTAAAAATCAAAGTTGAGTCTCGTAGAATATGGGACAAGTCAACTTCTACATTCCAGTTAATTTGTATAAACAGAAACCAGGCAAAAAAGCAGCAACTAATTAAATGGGCATCTGAGTATGTCAGTCATGTTGGGCAATTGTACTCAGTTTCATAATCCGCCCTTCAGCATATGCAAAGCCCACAATGACGATTCCGTGCTTGCTATCATGGCTGCATTATAACAGCACATGTCTGCAAAGAGCAATGATGGTAGCAAGTCCATATCATGATGTAATATTACAGCACAGGTGTACAAAGAGCAGTAATAGCAGCAAGTCCATATCCACAATAGTATAAATACAAAGCTGTCATTAAAAAGTCCCAATGTGCAAAATAGCAATCTTAGCAGCTCATTTTTCAAATCATTCAATATTTTAAAACACAAGTGTGCAAATAGCAAAAATAGCAGCTGTTCTTTAGATGAGAAGTATATATGTCAATGTGCCAATTAGGCAAAAATGTGCCAAATAGCAATAACAGCAGCAAATCTTCATTGTCTATATTAAATAACAAGGAACTGCAAATAAGCAATTTTGCAGCTATTTCTAAGGATAGAATTCCAAATACACGTAGACAGATATACTTCTCAACACAAAGTCCAGATTGGAACATTATCTTGCACTGTTACAAACAGCATAAAGCACAAAAAGTGTAATTGGGCCATATTTATAGAGCTGGACACACCGACTTTTCTTAAAGTGCCAGTGCTCTTGAATCATAAAGCAGCTATCCTAATGAGCACAATTGTGCAACAAGAAGGTGATGATGATCCAACAAAGAAAAGAAAAATACAAAAGTAACGACCATTGGGCTGCAACGTATCGAAAAGAATAATGAGTTTAGATTCAAGTTGACGTAACTTTAACTCTCTCTTACCTTTTCTAATGTGCTCTGATACATGGGCCAAACCTAAGAATGTAATCCTTTTGGGATCACCATTATGTTTCTCAAAAAAAATTTGGGCTAGAGGATAAGCCTCATCTTGGTTCTTTATAGCCCGATAGTGTTGCAATATACTAATTGTCTAACTACATATCGTAGATCAATGTACGCTTGTTTACAAGGACAAAGTATAAGATATACAACAAATTTGTTCAGTCATGTGATTTCATGCTTCATTTTCCACTTGACTCTCATTATATTCAAATTCAGAGGCAGATGGTCAATTTACATAGTTTACATTTACCACACCAATAGAACCATGGGGTCTGTGTTGTCATGCAAGCCAGTTAGGTTCATTCAAAGAAAAACTATTGATCATAATAGGAGCCACCATATTTTTAATATGCATTGCTTTGGAAAAAGTGACCAATGGATGAGAGCCCACCACCACATTTTTTTTAATCAGCTTTTAAAATATTTTACTTAGATTTTCAAGAACAAGTAATAAAAACAGAATAAATGTAATGCAATACTCTCCAATAATACAGAATTCATATTAGGTGAAAGGCACCTTCTTAATGTCTTGGTCAGACTGTAATATCGCCCAACGTTTCTCAAGTATCTTTTTAACATTGGCTGCTTGTGTAGTATATTTAGTAATGAACCTAATGTGTCAATCATTCTCTTTTATGAATGACTTGTTCATATTATTCTTGCGCAAGTCAACACAACTACGTTTTTGTGTAAACTTGTTTGGAATAGCCCATGCTGGTTTAGCGGGTGCTAATCTTTCTAGCTTCCTGCAAAAAAATCAGTTTTGCCTTGCTGAAAGGTATACTTTTTATGAGAGATTTTGAATAAAGCTGTTCCCATGGAGTGTGCTATTCACATTCGTGGGTTTCCTGTATAATCGACTTTCTAATCTTCCATCTATAATTTCAAAACAAACATCGATAAATTCTAGCTTGTTAGAATTCATAGTAACAGTCAATTCTAAGTTCAGGTCATTACAATTCAGTATAGGAACATATTGCAACATTTTAGCGGGGGCTCCTCCCAAGATTAGAAACAGGTCATCAATGTACCCGATCCACACAACAACATCATCCATCGATTTGTCGAGGTCCAAGGACCACAATGTACACTCCTCCCACCAACCCAAATATAGATTTGCGCAGGTCGGGCCACACATGAGCACATGGTGTTAATTGTTTTTTGTCTGTACAGCTCGTCTTCAAAAAAGAAACATATTGTTATTCAAACAAAACGTTAAAAGCTCAATAATTACTTCATTTTGTTGTTTGAAACTTATGGACCTCTGTTTCAGATAGAATTCACAAGCTTGAATCCCTGCTATATATAGTGAATGGACTGCAAGATTATTATTTTTCATGGTTCAAGTGTGTGCACTGTAAGGCCCATTGCCTGCTGAGAAACAACAGTGATAATGATAAATGAACAACTGTTTTGGCAGGCAGGCCAACAGACCTCAAACCCTGTACCCAACACCTTATATATTTAGAGTTCCATACTGCTGTGCTGGCAACCATTTATACTGTCCCCAAAACCAACAGAAATTATACCCAGGCACCCACCACAAAGCAGATCAGGCTAGCTGGCCGATAGTCACACTTTCAAGAAAGTGGCAGGAAGGGAATATCTCTCCAAGAGCCTCCAGTCTAGCAAGAGAATAACAAGTCACCCCATACAGTGGGCAGGACTGTAAACCATGTGACATTTTCACTATTGTGTGTATAAGAAAAATAGTTCAGGTGTAAACAGTTTCACCATGCCTATATGCAAGCTTCTCACTACATTGTATAAAGATTCTCATTATATCATATATGTTTCAACACGTAGTATACACATTTCAGTCAATAGCATACACACTTTAATAATCAATTTATATGTTTTGACATGGAGTGACAAGAGGTTTCAGTTTGCAGTACGTTTTATGTTGTAGATGCATTACAATATAACATGTACCCCTCTGAGTATAAGCAATTTCACATGTATGCATTTCAACATGTTGTTTATATGAGTGATTAGAATGTAGCATGCACAACTCACTATATAATATAGATAGGTTGCTATCAATGTATGCATTACAGTATGCACTATATGCATTTCAATATGAAATGGATGCATCTCAGTATGCTAGGTATACATCTTAGGATACAGTGTATACATTCTAATATGTAATACATGTAGCTCAATATAGAGTATATGCATCTCAGAGTACAATGTATATATCTCAGTGTATATGTTTCAATATATGCATCTCAGTATGTTGTTTCTATATATATGTATATATCTTATTATATAATGTATGCATCTCAGTATAGTGCATATATTTCAATATATAATATATTCATCTCAAAATACTGTACATACATTTCAGTATAGAATGTAGGTAACTCAGTGTGCAGTGCACAGGCTTACTTCGATATATCATATATGAATTTCAATATAGAGTATATGCCTCTCAGTATAGAATTAATGTATCTCAGCATGCAGTGTATCTATTTCACTATAGAATGCATGGATTATATTTACATCTCAGTATCTAATGTATAAATTGCAGTCTAACTGCTATATATATTTATGTCCCAAATGCCCCCAATTATTATTATTATTATAATTGTTCTTTTATAACGTGCTTAATACCAACGAGTGGTTTCTAAGTGTTTGATCTAGATTTGAACCTGTGTTGTGCAGCGTTGTCTTGCTTCCAAGACAAACACATTGCCCCTGAGAAGATTACTTGCCTCACTAAATTTGTAGTGTATGCAATTATGTGTTCATGTGGACAGATGTACTTTGGGTCGACAATCTGCCAACTGAAGATGTGTATTTTACAACACTAGTGGCGATTCCTAACATAGATGTCAATTATCCCCTAACTGTACACTTTGCAGACAAACATGGGAGTGATGCTTCACTCATTCGGTTCTTTGCATTGGCACATATAGCAGTACACAAAAGAAGAGGCAATAGAGAAAGAAAACTATGCAAGTTAGAATCCCGACTGATAGTGACATTCAATACTAAAAATCACAGAGGTCACAATTCCGGAGAAGAGCTAGCCATACATTTATTGGAGGATTGAATACAGTATAGAAATATGAATGCCATCAGCGGCTGTGTAGCAGATATGTCACTATTGGACATCAAGATCGCAAGACAATTCTACTCTTTATGAAATGTTATATTAATATAACACCTTTTAGCACTGAGACACTTTATGTATTTTATTTATTTCGGCACAGCCTTTTAGCCCAATGGGGAAGGATTATAGAATTGGCTGTGACCAACTAAAGAATTGAGATTTGTGAAAAACCTGAGGGTATTCTCAGTGGAGTAACTTTGCTGAAAATGTTGGGGGGGACAGGGGTGGAGTGGAGGGAGGGCGGGTGGTGGCTCTTAGTTATCGTTTCGGCCAAATTGTTTGATAACATTTGGTGGAATGGTAGATTTGATTGAATTTGGTCAATACCATTAGTTCGAAGCCGAAGATACTGAACATGGAGAGCTGGGGTTGGAGTGTCCCCCGCTTCCTCAGCATTGGTGGCAGGGGACCCAACAAAAAAATCTGAAAAAGGGACCCTGCAGCGTCAGATCCGACCTGCGTAAGATGGATGGATCTGACGCTTCAAGGTACAGGAGAGGCGGCAGATGGAGAAAAGGTAAGCAGGGGGGGTTTATGGGTGTACTGGCGGTTTGGGGGGACATGGGTTTGGTTTTTTGTACCGAGGTAAAAACGTATTTGCAGTGAAAATGACTATGGTCAATTTCGCTGTGATTTTGTACCGAGGTCAAACAACCTAAATCCCTGAGGGATAACACTAGACTACTACACCACAAGAGTCCATTGCTGACGCTCTGTTATAAGAATAAGACTGGTGGCCTATCTTTAAAATTCAATTGGGCCCCCACACATCTCTAGCCGGCCTGCCATGCACCCAGTGACACAACATAACATTCTGAAACTTAATTCCAATAGAACACACAAACAATGCATTATTTATCATTCATTCAGACACAAACGTCAACACACATATGCTTGCATACACTCTCACTCACACACAAATGCACCCAGCACCTCCATTGACATACACTGTGTGCACACAACATTTATATGTACAGATACAATAACAAATTAAAACAGTGGCGCAACGTCCATTGAGCAGACCAGACTTTATCTCCCCCTGATCCCTGAAATTTTGGGCTAAATTGACTTGACCTAGCTGAACTGTAAAGCCATGGCCCAAAGGAACAGATTCACTGGTATGTCAGCAATTCCCTTGATTTTTCCTTTCATTCAAAGGCAGAAGCCGTCGGTTAATGCAGTGCAGTGGGTGACCAAGTATACTTGGTATCCATTTTTAAATGCCATATATCTCCAAACCTGGGTGGAGCACAGCAACTTATATGTGTACGTGCTGATAGATATGTTCTATAAGATTCTGACTGATTAAAATTAAGGTATGTTTTCCTGTGTTCAAATGGCTCCAAGCAGTGGAGTACCAAGAAGGAGAGGCACGGGGGTTGGGGGCCAAGCTGCCCCCCGTGGCTCTTTTAAGAGCCAGACTGGGACATTTGTCATTGGGACACCTCTCCCGTTCGGCACATCACAGAGGGTGCCCAACAGCAAAGGTGCCCCGCTGGCAGGACAATGTGTGCTGAGCAATTCCTGATCAGCATGCTCATTGTCCTGGCAGCAGGACACCCTACCCGTTCCGAATGGTAGAGGTGTCCCGCTGCCAGGACAATGTCACAAGGAGCTCTGGGCAGCAGAGGGTCCTCACGTTGCTCTGTATCAACAGAACATTACAATGTGAGTGATTAGGCACTGATGGGAGGGAAGGGGGTACTATTAGCAGGAGCTTTTGTCCCATTAGAAATGTGAATGGGAGGGAGTGAGCAGAAGTGAGAAGGGTGAATAATGTTGCATGCTTTATGAAATAATGACTATGGCTTACATGATGCTATTGTGACTTTGCATGCAGAATGGGGAGAATAAAACTAAAGCCATACTCCCATTGCTCAACATATTTCTATGACAATGTATATAGTGTATGGTTAGTTTACTATGAAAGGCTAGTTTATTATGTAATGTGGTTTGCTTCTAAGGCATTGCTATAAATAATTATTTAAGCACATGAAATGTAAAGAAAAGCCTTAATAAATATCTATATCAACTAAACCTGGAAAAATGTGCGCGTTCCCTTAAATTGTCCACATCCCAGTTTCACCATTTAACCAAGGGCGTGATCCTGGGCAAATCATTTAATGACATTGTGCTTTATCTGCAACTCTGCAAGTGACTCTGATTCACTTCAAAACTTATGTTAATGTATCATGGTATGATAATGGAAAAGCCTAATGACTATAGAGTTGCTCCACATATAACAAAAGTACCATTTAGGCATTTTGCACCACAAGGTTATTTGTCACTTGGCTTATTTATGGCAACTTATTCTAAAGTCACTTCCATGGTGCCTCCAAGTATCAAGGACTGATGATGCACCTTGCAATGTCCTTTTCTGTGAAGTCACTTCTGTTGGTGCAATCCATAAAATAATTAGGAAGTTTGCATATATTTTGCCTCAGAGGGCTTGGACAGAGCTCTAATAGATGAGTTTCCTGCATCTGGAATGATCCTGCAGTTTTATTGCTGTTGTTGTGTGTTAAAATGCCACCTTCCACTAATGTTACCAAAAAAGTAGATTGGGGCAGGGGTCCTAAAAGTGTGCTTTTAACACAAAATCCCATACGGTTCCTTCTGTGCACCTAGAAGAAAAACTGCTTAACAAAAGTTCACCATGTTTGGAAGGCGT
Source organism: Ambystoma mexicanum (assembly GCF_040938575.1). NCBI lineage: Eukaryota > Metazoa > Chordata > Amphibia > Caudata > Ambystomatidae > Ambystoma > Ambystoma mexicanum. Next base: position 161,418,696 of record NC_090936.1, on the reverse strand, counting down.
ATAGCACTCAAATTCATTTAACAGAATATGCAGAGTACGACAGTTTTGGGTCACAAGTTTTCTCAGCTTCACACTTTCCACTCTACTGGGGGAGGTCGCACCTTCTGCCAACTTCATTTTGAAATTAGGATGGTGGTGCTTTAGTAGCATCTGAAAAGTGGCAAGACTAATTTTAGAGGCATGGCAGAGCTGTGGCTTGCCACAGAGAAAGCATCATTTGTTATTGTTAGTGTGTCTTCGTACCTGGGACCTTAATGTGTACTGTGAGCTCTGCTCACATTTTCCAAATGTGACACACGCCCTTACTAGGGTCAGCCTGCATCCCAGCCCCCCAACAAACATACACAAACACAATTAAAAATTATATTTAAAAAAAAGTACCTCTGCTCTGCTTTCAAATGCCGGTCTCATGTTACACCGACCTAACATCTTTTCACTCATGCACCTCCAGACAGAAACCAGCAAGCTGAATGAGCTTCTTAGTTCCTGTCTGTGTGTCGCCTGAACACAAAGCCGGAAAGCGATTCTCTGCGCCGCAGCCCCTAGAAGTGTTGCTGCTAGCGTGGAAGCACAGGTGCCAGGCCCTGCAACACCCAGTTCAGCACCCTGGCTGCTGACTTTGAGTCAGGCCAGCCAGGGTGAGGGACTGAGCCATGCCGGGAATCCCGGCCCTGAATGTGTTGCAGCGCGGCTGCCAGGCATCTCAGCATTATGTAATGAGACAGTACAAGCCTTGCTGGGCACCCCAGCCGGGCTTGCACTGTCCAATTACATAATTGATGATTGTGGCCCCCCTGCCCTCCCTCCAAATGTTGGGGGGGACAAAAGGCATGCCACAGAAGTTGGGGGGGACAAAACCCTCTGTCCCCCCTATAATTACGCCCAAGGGTATTCTGCCCGCAAGACCTTGAGAATCCCTTATTCAGGTGGCTAGGATACAGCCATCACTGTTGGATCCAGTTTCTGGGGGTGAACCAGTGGGAAAAGATCACCTGGGTAGGGGAACCCAGAGTTATGCTGGGGGGGAATACCCCAGGTGAGACGCAGTATTGTGCCAGAGAAGGAGAGAAAGACAAGATATCTGAATCTTTCATGGGCTGTATTGCATCTGCCTCCCTCCCAACTGCTTTTTCTGATACTCCAACTCCTTCCCTTTCTGACATGAACACTGGTTTACAGTCTTGTAATAGAACTATGTACCTTACATGTCCCGGCAGAAGGGTCAGGCAGAGTCAGGCAATTGACTCAAATCACACACACCTGACAGCCCTTCCTTTTCCCCACAGTGATAAAAGGGTGTGCAAGCACAGGACGAGCAAGGCGAGTACAGCAGACAGCATGACCAGACCACTACCACACGGCAGTTCAAAAGAAGGAGAAAGGCGGCAGTAATGGAGAGGGTGGCAAGGAGAGAAGTGGCCTTGCCCTTTTTGTCCCAGGCCCACAGAACCTTTGTAGAGGAAAGTCTAAGACTGCAAACAATAGCACAAGTGTCCTGCAGCAGATGTCAACGGTACACAGGGCAAATTTATGAGGATAAGCAGGAGCGAGGGAAGCTCCTGCACCCATGGTACCTGCCTTGACTCCAGAGAACCCAAAGGCCAGGCGGTTGATCACAGCTGGTTAATCGAGTGGAGAACCGATAAGAAGCGGGCTGTGTTGAGTGACAATCGCAGGAGAAGCAAGCTTTGAAGCAAAGCGAATGAACTTTTAATAAACTGTTAAAAGTGTGAAGAGGAGAGAAGCAATAGAGGGAAAGCAGCACCACGTGGGTGCTAATTCGAGAGACTATGGTCGAGCCCTATTTTAGAGAATCTACAAGTACCAGATGGCCATAGGAAGGCCAGCAAAATAGGTCAAAATGGTCATACAGAGTGTCAAGCAAAATCCCAGTACAATCGAAAGACATTGATGTACAGGCACTGTGAAAGAAAGGGAAATTAATCCCACCGTGAAAGTTAATATTGAGAAACCAAGGAAATTGAATCCCGGTAAAGTCAAGAGGGGTCCGAGCCCGACCGAGGGAGATCCAGGGGTGAAGCCATGACCCAAAGTTGTTTGATAAATAACCTTTGATAAGCAGAAGTTAAAGAAATGGCAGGGGTGAACCCGAAGGAGGGACACCGGAGATGAAGCTATCGCCCAAGTGCTAACAGTCAAGAGGGGTCCGTGCCTGGCAGAGGGAGATCCAGGGGTGAAGCCATCACCCGAGTACTGACAGTTAAGTGAGGCCTGAGCCCGGCAGAGGGAGATACAGGGGTGAAGCTATCCCCCAAGCTTCAAGAATAAACTGATATATAAATGTGTGGATTACAATTAAAAGGGGTCAGCCTGGAAGAGGGGAACCAAGGGTTAAACCCTCACCCTATCTGAATTTCGGAATACAATTGAGAAGGGTCAGCACACAGAAGAGGGGGACCGGGGCCAAGGGGTGAATTGTCACCCAGTGAACATTGGAAAAGAACTTTCATCTGTTAAAGGAACTTTTGTTTTGTTGTTTGAACACGTCAGGTCCTCGAAGTCAAGAGACTTTCAAGTGAAACAAGACTTGGCTATCGAAGGCCCTGATTACGAAAAGCTTGAGGGTTAACGCTGAACTATCATCTTGTGCTAGGAAAGCCAGAGAGTGTGTCCAAAGAGCTGCCATTTGAACTGTCGTCTCATGCTGGAGAAGCCCAAGACTGTACTGTGTTTCAAGCTCCCATCTTACTCCATGCCCAAAACGTGGGGAGGGGGGGGTTTATGCAGGTCAGATAGCACAGCGAGTAGAGCGGTCGCTTTGACATCGGTGCAGAGCCTGCTGATGCAGGTTTGAATCCAGGCAGGGCCAAACTCAGCCTTTCATCCTTCCGAGGTTGATAAATGAGCACCACACACCGTGGGAAATAAGCAGCGCTCAGATGCCTGAGGGTTCGTAGCGCTATATAAATAACAAAAAACAAACAAACAAAAACAAACTAAGGCTACTGCATCCTGACATATTATTTGAGAACACTTCTTTCTTTTCTTGAGAACTATCCCACACCCCTTTGTGTATTAGTTGTGAGGTTTGGTAATAGGTTTTTTAGTATAGGCCCTTTTGTTTTGACACAACACTACTAGGACTGCCTTATTTTCATTTGATGGTTGTTGTATGCTCCCATCTTAGATTTAGGTTTAGATTAGGTGTTTTTCCAACCTGCATACAGCATTTCATTGTTCAATAAATACCCTTGAACTGTGATCACTTGTGTCAGTCTTACTTGTTGTCACCATGAGTTCCTCACATATTGTAACCCTCTTCAGTGTGAATACTCCATTGCAACAAAATGCCACTGCTTTTGTTTGGCTTGACATCAATGAGACGTCCAAGACGTTGCCGCGCAGGATCTTACTGTTGTGGTTATTGTTACAAAATAAACTTCCCATGTAGCCATGGGGCAGATTGTAAGAGTTATCAAGAAAAGATCATAAGTACAAGTGCCCAGTAGCAGTACACTCCTTATACATGATATATAATGTTCATTATGTTCTTATATGTGAAATGAAATGCATTGGCAACTTTATATCAATGGCCATTCTAAGATGGCCACCTGAATACAGCAGGTGATTCGGAGTAAGCTCGAACAGTAGTCACGTGATTTGACTCTCAGAGTGTGGAATATTTGCAGATTTTGCCTGAAGAAGTCCCTGAGTTAGGGGTGGAACGGGGTGGAACGTGTGGTGTGAGTTGAAAATCCTTTGGACTACTCATTTAGTTTGTAAGTTCATGCTGGCAATCGTAACTCTTAATGGAGCCTCTCTAGAAAACATTTTGAAATATGTGGATCAAACTCTTTTACCGCTCGTATTTACCCTACTATCGTATCTGCGAGATACTCAAGATTTCCTCAGCAAAATCGAAGGAATAGCCTGGGAAGAAAATTACATGTTTGCCACGTTAGATGTTGTTTCACTCTATACTTCTATAATGCATGAAGATGGCAAGAAAGCCTGTAAATATTTTCTTAATACTAGATCACTAAATTATCTTTCACATGGATAAATGATAATTGAAATGATAGAGATTTGCCTCACTAACAACGTCTTTTTGTTCGATAATGAATTCTATAATCAAGTCAGAGGAACTGCCATCGGCACGAGTTTTGCTCCATCCTACGCAAACTTGACAATGGGGTGGTGGGAGAAATTCATAGTATGGACAGAACATAATACCCAGCACACCAACCGAGTAATCCTATGGCTTAGGTTTATTAATGATCTTTTTATTCTCTGGAATGGCGAAGAAAATGATTGGCTCGACTTTGTCAAAACCTTAAATGTGAACAATCTCAACCTGAAATTCACAGAGACCCATAGTCGAAAACAGCTTGTCTTCTTGGATGTAGTGGTCAAGACAAACCAAAGAGAAATCATCACTGAATTGCATCGCAAACCCACCAGTTCCAATATGCCACTTTTCGGCACTAGTAACCATCCCACGTCGCTAAATGGAGTATTCCTTATGGTGAATTCGTCAGAATACGACGAAATTGCAGTACAATGGAAAATTTGGACCAAGAATGCAGATTTACTGCTGCTAACTTTGCCAAACAGAAATACCCCAAAGCTATTCTGGAGAGAGCCTATCTGAAAGCCCGAAACCTCAATCAAACCACTCTGCTCTTGTCGAATAGAATACCAGAGAAAGACAAACAAAATGACGAAACAAGGCTTATTCTTACATACGGAACCCATGCCAACGTCATCCGAAAAATACTGCATCGACACTGGCATATTTTGCAATCAGATGAAGTGTTATCAACTGCCCTCAAAGAACGTATCAACATCACCTTTAGAAAGTCTCTTTCGTTCAAAGACTCATTGGTCAGCAGCTTCTTGCCCCCCCCCCCCCCCTATGCAAAATCTCGAACAGTTCTTGGCTCAACACTAACCCTAGTGGTTTTTTTAAATGTACTAAATGCAAAGCAGGTAAGTTTGCCCTGAATAGAACTAATTACACACATCCAGTCACAGAACAATTGGTTGAACTGCAGAGTCACATCACATGCAAAACAGAGTTTGTGGTTTATGGACTCCTATGCCCTTGCAACCTCTGGTACATCGGAAGTACCATTGGCAAACTTAAACTGAGAATTTTACAACACATGCGAGCCATAAAAAACTCTGACCCTTCCTATCCGATGGTAGTTCACTTCAAGGATGTACATCAGGGCAAATTGGACTGTTTGAGATTTTTAGGCTTATACCATATCACAGCCAACCCACGGGGGGGAAACAGAGAACTAGATCTGCGCCAAAAAGAAACTAAATATATTCTGGATTTTGAATCTAAAAAACCTAAAGGACACAATCTTGATGAGGAGTTGTATACGTATCTAGGAACTTAAGTTAGGGGACAAATGATTATATATTGTTCTCTTTTGGTCTCTGCTCAGCTGCTATTTTGAATACTGCTCTTCATATAATTTTTACCTATCGGCAGAAATTCCATTAATTTAGATGCTTATATAGACAAGGTTCTACATAGCTAGCTGAACAGTTATATACTTTGTGCAATAGTGCATGTGATGTTATCACATGAAGTCTCCCTGCTAAATTTTAAAAATTGTAATTTATTATTTGTGCTTATATATTAGTTATATTTTAATTCACTTGGGTGAGATTTATTGGCCAGTCTCAAGTTTATGGTTGTCCGCCACAAACGAACGGTTGTGGAGTTGCTTTCATGATGTAGAGGGTTCCTTTCTTTCTCTCTTTTTCCTTAACCCAGAGGAACATTGGCAGTCACTACATGTGATAGATTCTATGTCCTATTTTATAAAGAGGATGTGCAGATATAACGTTGCATTATACAACAAAAAGTAATGTTTTAGAACTATGCATATTTTAGATTTGTCAACATAAGATGCATTTTATTGTAACCATGTATTTTAAAGCACTATGCACTTTAATCTCATTGCTTTATATAGCTAAAGATGCACTTTAGCACTTAGCACTTTAGAGCACTATGCACTTTAACTACTCTGCTTACATTCCCTAAGTTATAAACATGCATTCTAGAATATGGCTGATTAGTCAATTTTCTAGTAATGAGCTGTTTATTACTGAGGTTCGCCTCCCATTCAATTGGTACAGAATACCTAATAGCATTCTTTACTTAGGCTAACTCAGGGTTTGCATTGGCTATTCAACACAATATTTTTGCAATTTACATCCAAAGCATGGTTCTTGCAGATGGGAGTGTGCAATCCTCGCTTCATTGTATTCTGTGGTTTATAGAATCCTTATCCGGGTTCACTCAGATACAATTGATAATTAATTATTATATAATTGGGAACTAGCAACATGCCTAGAATCTTAATCACTTGTTAAATCACCTGTCTTTTACTCTGGACGGTATAAATTTTACAGTGTCAAAAGCCAATGCCAACATTGCAATAAGGAAACCTAGGCTATCTTCAAAATGGCTGCCGTGTTGTACCTAAAGCTTACCAAAGCAATCTATAAGGTAAAACTAGAAAGCGAAAAAGGACAATTCGTACCACGGACCATAGAGACTGGCTGAATGTTTGCATACATACACGGATGTTTAAGCATTCACTTGTACGCGAACAGGCTGCGAGCTAGCAGTGAAACGCATTGTACCGTGTTCTTTTAATTGTTGGCAGATGCCTAATAAAACTGGAAATCAAACAGACTCGAGGCTGCATTAATCTTTGGGTTTTACGAAGGAAGTGTTCTTTTACCGGCGTTTTCTGCACTGCTGTGAGTGCTATCCCCTTGGGAGAAATTGAATCTTTTTCTCCTTCTGCAAATATATATATATATATATATATATATATATATATATATATATATATATTCTTATGCATTGTTTAAACCTCACAATAAAGAATATGTTGTTGCACGAGATACCGGACTGAGTGCTCTCTATATCTAGTACTGACTTGTGATGTTTGCCGTGGACTCTTAGGCAACAACAAAGTCAGAACAAAGTGTTGGAAAGTTTTAAAAGGTTGTCCCACAACCGATAGTAAGAGCACCCGATGGCTGCAGGCATGAGCACCACTTTGTGGGAACACGTTTTTGGTAATATTTAAATATATATAAAATATATATATAAAACAAGAAACTCTTGTGTACAGGAGCGTTATAAATGCCATATCATATCATATTATACAGAAAACAGTACAAAAAATGAATGATTTTTGCCCAAGTGCAAATGTTTTTCGATAATACGGTTTGTGACAAAAGCTGTTTGCTTCATTCTACATTAGCAAAGTATTTGCTCACTTTTTGGAGCTTGTGTAAATGTTTGATAATCTCGCCCCTGCAGAGCAACAGGTAAACTCTGTAAATGAAGGCAGTCAGCCGCACGGAGGAGCACACATTAATTCGGTCAGACATCTTACAGTAGCTGCTGGGGGTGGGGGGCAGTTGGCACATAACAATACAGACCCTTGGTCGCGGGGCTCCGCCATGCCACAAACCTTGCTCTGTTTCACTGGAATTCTGTATCTTTGCGGTTGGACTCTGACAACTGAATTACATTTTCTGTCAAAACAAAGAGAACAATTGTATCATCAGCAATAGTGCTTTCATCTCGTAACCTACACAACTTCAGATGGGAATAATAAGTGCAGGTACAGTACTAAAAACGGATGGAGGTGCAAATTGTAAACATATTTGAGAAATGTATTGTTTTATTTTGCTTTTAATATTAAATACGTCTATTTCCGATGCATATAAAAAATTTCTTTACCCATTTTTAGAAAGTAAAAAATTAAATACAAATTATCACAATGTCAAATTGAGATTTAAGGTTAAAATAGGAGGATTTCAGCTCATGCAGGATTTCCGTTAGCAAGTTAAACTTACCCAAGCTTTATCAAAAATAGATTTTCACATGTATATGTAAGCAGAAACATAAACAGTAACAAGCCAAATGTCATTTGCTCAATGTATATCAGCCAGCTACTCTTCAATTTCTAATCATGGACCACTAAAATTGTGATTGTGGGTTACTGCAAGGTGGATAACTAGATTCCAGCTAGCTATACCATATCTGCATCAACAAGAATCACCAAGAATAAGGAATCAAGAATATCCCTTTACTAGAGCTCTGCATGCTTTTTGAGACCCACTGTCTCTCTGTCAATAGTTATTCTTCCCTGGGGGCAAACAATGTGAATAACAAACAAGAGCAAGTACTGACCCTGCACAGGGAATATTTTCATTTTAACAAGACCATAAATGTTCTAACCCACACATCAGAATTCACAGTCATGTTGATATTCCTCTATAATCTTGCTACTCGCAGACAAAATATTACTCACATACAGCTCCTCATTCTTGGCAAGTCAACTTAATGACCAGTTTTTAATACCCTCATATATTTACAACCAATAGCACCACCATTCTGACATTCTATGAAATCTTCCATCAGAAAGTTTTTAAGGTGACCTAATAACAACCAACAATGTGTTCATATAGTACTTGCCAGTGGCATTAAAATGATGCCAATGTATCGCTAGAACTTTTGATTCCTAAATCCAGCCAAAGCTAAGGTAGCTGTTTATCGACAAGATTGGATTAACACTCAAAATCTATGTGAAAAGTATGCTGATTACTCGATTTTACTATTTGGTCATAAAAGCTTAGGATCAATGGAAAGGTGTCTTCAAAGGTGTCCATCAAGTTATGTCAGAACACAGATGTTAAGAATACGACTAAATCTGTATCCCACAAATGAAATTCTTGCTAGGCGTGGAATTGTGCCAAGAAATCAAAACTGGTGTCGGTTTTGTAAAAACAACATGCAGACAGAATCTTTATCTCATTTAGTAATAAGTTGTCCTGTGTTAACCTTTTTACGACAAAAATATTTAAAGAATTTATTACATCTCCTCTGCTATCGATCAGAAGAGGAGATCTGGAGTTGTCTAGTAACCAGTTGTAGAACATCAATGCACATTGCATTGGTTCAATTTATGTCTGCTGTTCTTCCAAAATGAAATTAATATTGTATGAAAACTGAATGTAATTTTTTAATTTTTCTTTGTAATTGTAACTATAATTTAATTGCTGAATTTTTCTTATTCTTGTATGTAAATTTGAAAGGTTGATATAATCAGCCGAACAAATAAAACAAATAAAAAACCTCTTTCTCACAGCAATGGCTTTAGCATCTATAGGTAGTGCCAATTTTTCCATATCAAATGACCCTGCTAGATGCCTACTAACCTTGTGTGATATACTGTGTATTGCTTGATTAGGACCTGTCTCCTTCCCACTCCTTCCCATTCAGAGAAAGCAGTGGCCTCATCTCAATTTTACTGTTTTATAGTCGGTGCACCTTTTAGGCTATGTATCTTATGGGCTGGGACAATGGATGATAGGACCATCAACTACTTTCTACAAAGAATTCTAGACTGGACTATGTACTATAAATCCCACAAATACATAACATAAATAGAGGATAACCTCTAGTTGAATGCTGAGAAAATGGAGGCCATCTGCTTTAGATTACTTGAACTAAGTTCCCTACCTTTCAAATATCCTTTGTGTTCGGCATCTCCACCCAGCAATGCCTTGAAAGCTAAAATCTTGTGCATTGTATTTTGTGCACCTCATAAATCACCCTGGTCTCTCAGAAATGTAATACCAAATGCGTATGACAAGAAAATCTTCCAATACCTAGTAATGCCACAGAATATTGCGGGAATTGTGGGCACTTGAGCCCTCATACCCTCAAGAATGCATTACTGAAACTCTAGCCACATGGGCATAGGTAATTATGTGACTCAATACTTGCAATTAGGCCTACATAAAGCACCAAGGATTATCCTTGCCTTAAACCCTGTGATGCGATGACACCGGCATTGAAGGCAGTGCAGTGGTTACCCATCAAACAAAAGAGCACACCCAGAACATTAAACATTGTCCACAACATCATAATGTAAATGGGGCATAACTACCTGAAGCCACGCTTCACAAAAATGGACCTAGAATAAAACAGAGATCTTCCATTCTCAACCAATTGGCTACTCAGATCTTTAAGAAAAATGGTCTTCGAGGCACAACCCTTGTAGTGGGGAGTTACAAAAGCTTGAATTCATTTCCTTTGGAAATTAAGGTGTTACAACCTATAAGAAATGTAAGTGACTCACTAACGCAAGCCAGGGTACTAGTCTGGACCTTGCACCATCTCGTCTTCTGTTTATTAGGAGTGTGCTTGTTATTTTGCATTGGGAATGATTTCGTGGTGTCTCCCCTGCCCCTGTTCCCACCATTCTGGCCTTTGAAGCGGTTGTGCAATCTGGCATGTTGCAAAACTTCAAAATAAAAATACCAAAACAATCCATTTCATGCACTCCTTCATATGCGTTTCTCCTTTTGGTGTCTTACATGTGGTTCCCACTATTGTGCTCTATCCACGTTTGTATTTTAAATATTTGAATGCCACCTATTTTTGTTAAAGCATCCCCATGAAGTCATTTTGTTAAACCATCAACAAAGTGATCTCTAGGACCTGCAAATTATACACTTGTCGCAGTGGGAGCTCATTTAATCTGAAGTGCCAGTTTGGACACTCTTCCAATTTTTAAACATTCAGCACTGTATTTCCAGAAGCTGTTGTGAAGACTCCTGCAGAACCCTCACTGTAACCCTGCCTAAAGTCTACTCCCAGGTGACCAGGGGAAGGGAGATGCTTCCTGATCCTGGCCCTGTGGGTGGTGTAGCAGGAGGATCACCTGGGTGGGGACAGGGCTCATGGTAGTGAGGAGATTACATAGGGCGAGACAGTATTTTCCTCTAACACAGAGACCTTTAGCACAGTACTGGAAGAGGTTATGGCTTACTGTCATTTTAATGTGTCCAAACCTCCTATTAAATCTAAAGTCATAAACAAAACAATATACCAAAAGAAGGACTTTTTGGTTCCTAAATGTCCTCCTCAATACCAAAGGTACACTACAAGGAAGAGCAGCAATGTTGTCTTTTCTAAATCATTTTCCCCTCAGCAGTTAAATCGTACAGCCCATCTGTTACAATTACTAAGGCAATTAAATCTACCATTAAAGATATTTCAGAAGTAGAAAAACCTCACTTTGATAAAGTGAACTACATGTCCCAGAATCCTATGAAGACTGAGACAAAGCAGAGGGGTGAAGAAGCAGGTAGATGTAGTAGCCAGGCAATTAAGCATAACAGCCTTTGCACATGTCAGATAATTGAAGTCAATGGCTTACAGCTGAAGCCAATTGCCAAACCTGTGGGGGAATAAAAGGCTGCATCAAGAGAGGAGAGGGAGAAGGAGCTGGAACAGGAGTTGGAAGACTGGCAGCAGAAGTGATAGTAGCAGAGCACGAGGCTGGCAATTCACAGGGAAGTGTGATCACAGAAAGGACGCTGGAGCGTGGAGACAGGAGATTTCACCTGCTGATACTGAGAGGGTCATGTGGTCTTAAACCCTGCATTGCTGTGGGTGCACTGAGGAAGATGTGCTGAGAGTGGAGCTTTCCCCATGTGCGCCTAGTAGCTGTGATTGTAGAGCTGTGACCATGCTGCAGCTTGAGGACCATGGCAGAAGGCAAGCCAAGGGACTAAGGAGAGAAGGAAACCCCCAATTAACGTGACCAGACCCCAGACACCTGTGTGGCAGAAGGGTGTGGGCCCCAAGAGTGCCAGAGCTTAGTAGCAGTTCAAGAAGCCGGGAACATGAAGCAGCCCACAACTGCAGTGTTCCTGGAGCTGGTGAGTGAAGCTCGGCGTTCAGGTTCACTTTACAAGCCTTGCCGGTAACTGTTACCAGCTCAGAAGTAACTTGTGTGAGGTCTAAAGCGAGTATAAACTGTTAATCGCTGTGGAAGTTCTTCTTAATAAATGGAAATGTATCATGCACACTATTAGTGAGAACAATAGGGTTTGCGTAAGAAGGAAAGCCTGATAATTCCATTGTTGAACAATATACTGTTGCCAGAGTGGTCGTGTGTCTCTCATAAAAAGGGGAACGCTTGTTATAGCCACTCCAAACCTTACTTCAACTTCCACGAGTGTTACAAGAATATTCAGCATCAAAGGAAGTTTGTGTGTGACCCATTGTGTTTCCTTACAGGAATCAGAAGCCGTCTCTGTGATAGTGAATAAGAAAAACAAAGCTAAAGATCTACGTAAAAGAGTGATTGTGTGAACCTAAATCTTGTTTTATATCGAAGACTGAACCTTGCAATAGTTGAAACATTTATCTTTTTGAAGTCCTGAAGTTGTTGCATTGACTAAAAAGAACAGGCAGTACCCAAGCCAAGAGGCAAACCATTTCCATATTAAAACCAGCCCTGTTAAGAACTTGCCATCTGGTTTAAGAGGCTGTTAAAGGTACAGTGTTCTCCGATACAAGTGTGGCATTATTACCTGAAGCTGGAAAAGTGGCAATACAGCTTAAGGGTAGTTAATGGAACCAAGAAGGTGTGAACAAAGCTTGGGAAGGGAGCTGGGTGCTTTTAAAGATTCGAGCAAAAGCATCTGAGTGGCAAGAAGGCAGATAGAAGAGGGAAAGAGGCTACTTTTTCTTGGAGTATAGGGAAGAAGAGTGCCTTACCTACCTGTAGAGGTCGAAGAGTCTTGTCTTTATATGCCTAAACAGCATTGTAGAAGCAGAAGTGCCTGAACTACGGTGGTGTAGAAACTCTCAGTGGATGTTACATTGAAGTTGGTTGAAGTAGTATTATATTGTGGAACAAAGGAGACTGTTCCCACAATAACAGTAGTAGAAGGTTGGTTGTCAATAGGGAGGCAACAACCCAAGAAAAAACATCCTGACAATTATATCAAATGTACTGCAGGGGACTTAATCTATTGTAAAGTTGTTGAATAAGAAGTTGTTAACCTAATCTTTGAACTGTGGCTATTAATCTTGGAAAGAGAACATCCAGGGTTATCATTGGTGCTATTCCCTTGGCTGAACTTGGAAGGGGATCTTTACAACTGAAAGCTGAAGAATTGTTACCATTGGATTTTTGTTTGATGAACTTTTGTATTGACTTGGAACTCATAAGAACTGGTTCAAGACTTTTCTTTGAACTTTGGAGAACTGACTGAAAAGCCCCTGGGAAGGGATTCACCCAAAACAGTTGAATGTCACCCAAAGACTGGTTAAATACTTTTTATCCTTTTTATGTTGTTTATGATTACCTTTTAATGTTTTGTTATTTAGTGTGAGGGCCAGCTTGTTTATGTTAAGAGATATTCCCTTAGCCTTTAGACAAGGTAGGGAATTCGCTGATAGAGTAGGATTAGCAAGGATTTTTTTGTAAATCGGTTTCTTAATAAAATGTCTATTCTTGAGAAAAACACAAGCAGTTGTCTGCCTCGCATTACTGACCCCTCACACTGTGCTTTACGGGAATGAGGTATCTTTTTATCTTAGGGTGACTGTTCACACCCTGCACTAGATGTGTCAAGGAACTGCATATCATGCAATTGGCCTCATTACAAGTACAGTGGTGTGATAAAAAATGGTGGTTATGGGGCAGAAATGTTGTTTCTGCCGTATTACCACACTACCGTACTACAGGTTTGGCAATTAGGGGTGGAGGATTTTCCTTCAGCAAAACGCTGGAGGGAAATTCACCATTTTACTGCCCAAAAATCGGCAGAATCCCCATGGGGTCAGAAAATGGGGACTAACACTGCCTACCACCACTTGTAATCCAGTGGTAAATCTGCTGGACCAAGTGGCAGTAGAGGTAAATCCGTTTGGCGGTATTCTGGAGGATTTGAAATGTAACATGGTCATGCATAGCTACAGTTTTGCCATTTTGCTAGCCGTATTGCGTGGGGGTCAAAAAAGGTAGGGTGCTTGTTATTGAGCTGGAGGGATCGACATATAAGACAATTATGATGATGATGGGTACTTGTCATAAAAAACATCTAATTCCTGAGTGCCCCTCTGGTACTAAATGTTGCTGGTGACACTTGTGAATATGTTTATCCACAAGGAAGAGTCCAAGATCTGATAAATTACAGCACTCATTGCCTTGTTTGGGAACTGTTATAAGGGATTGTGGTAGAGCGAATGAGCCAAGTTCTGTCATAGATTAATTAATGGTGATGTTGAAAATGAAAGGCCTGATATAGACAGGTGAAGCGTGTATAGTTTAAGATGATAGGAGACTTTAGAGAAGAGTAGGTTAGTCAGAGGATGGATGTAAACAAACTAGGCGTACATTTTGTAATACAGCAGTTGAGTGTGACAGTAATTCATGTAGCTATGTGGCAATAGTACTGGTCATGGAACAATTAATCTAGAAGTTAAACAATTAATCTGCAATAATCAAGGTGTAAAGTAAATTAGCACTGTGATTATTCTAGCAGCAGAGCAACACATCTAACTGTGCAACAGTTAAACTGCATACATTATAATTCATCTACCTATGCAACAACTGAGCTAAGTATGCAGAATTAATTTACTTATGCAATAATGAATATACATATGTAGCAATTTAGTAGAGCTATGCAACAATTAATCTAGAGGTGAAGCAATTCACATGGGCCACCAGGGTGTAATGGTAAAATGAACAACATGTAATCTAGGTTTAAAGCAGCATATTAAGCTATTCCATAATTAATGTAGGATCACAAAAAACAATCTGCCACACACACACACACATTGACGTACAGTAGGAACAGCAATTAATCTAGATAGTTACTATAGCTATGCAACAGATTAGTATAGCTATGCAGCAACCAAAGGAGAGGTGCCAATGAAACTGTGAAACCAAAGAGCAAAGTGCAGTTGGATAACAAAATATCCAGCCATTCAACAATGAATGTAGCAATACATAATTCAATCTGGCATTGGAACAATTTGTTTGGCACTGCACTAATTTATCTGGGGCAATCAGGTACATGAATACAATTGGCCTGTAACTAGTCCATGAGTGCAACATTAGACTTATACTGATGAGACAGTTAATCTAATCAAGCAGCAACTATATGAAGGTGTAATAACTAATCTAGCGGTTGAATAATTAATCCCATGGCGCAGCCCTTAATATAGACAACCAAAAAGCAAAACAGTATTGGGTTGGAGGACAATTAAGACAACATTGCAACTGCAACAATTAGTCTCATAATTAAGCAAGCAGTCTAGATGTGCAATTATTAACCTGAGTCATCCAAAATGTGTAGTATAGTTGGACAACAAATAATCTACAAGTGCAACAATGCAATGCGATGCAAGCAAGCTATGCACTAGTTAAATGATTTATGCAATACTTAATCTAGCTATGCAATAGAACTACCCTGGCAATTACAAATCTAACTGTGCAACAATTAATGCTGTATCCAATAATTCATCTGCTCATGCAATATTTAAACAAGCTATGCAGCAAATAATTGCAGATATGCAAGAAAATCATGTAGAGGTGAAATCATTCTAGGAAATGTGTGCAAAGAGTGCAGTTGGACGACACATGATCTGACAATGCATTAATGTATCTATCTGTGCAAAAAGGAATCTAGCTATGATGTACTTAATCTAGAGGGGAAACAGTTAATCTATGTTTAATAAGAGCAAAGAGTGTGGGTTGTTGTCCTTCACCTAAATTTCCTAAAATGCAAAGAAAACAAAGACTGGAGAAGAATCTCCAATGTGACATGAGACATGTATAGGAGGTGGTAATTGGAGAAATGGAATATGTGAAGGCTTGGAGGAAGGGTGGAGTTGGACAGGGTGGAGAGAATTAATAGTGGGAAGGGATAGACAATGAAAGTACTGGAGATGTTCTGCATCAATATTTCCCTCAAGAATTCCCCTTAAACCGGTCTGACATCCCCTCTTTCTCTTTTGAATACACCCCATTCATCTCCTCCCTCTTACTCCTCTCACTGTTGTGTCTCTGTATTAACCCTTTAGTCCCCTTAACTCCCTTTCGCCTGATCCGTCTGAGTCACCTCCAAATCACATCTCCACTGGCATGCTGAGGGACTTTAACATTCCCAATCCCTCTTCATCCTCCTGCCTTGAGCTTAACTCCCTAGAATCTGGCTACTCACTGCACAACCAGCCTACCCACTCTGGCGGCAACTCTCTTGCCCTGGTCTTTCTCTTGAATTGCCTCTCCCTCTGATCACTCCATTGCTCACTTTAACATCTTGGTCCCTCTGCTCCCTCCTTCTCCTCTGTCCTTCGATGACAGAGTAAATTCAGGCAGCACTCTCATGCCCCTTACCTTGATGAAATGAGGACCTCTCATATCTCTCTCTTATTCATGCATCTTCCACTGACCATGTCTTTTCTTGCTTCTATCGTGCACTTATGACTCCCTTTGACCAAAACTATCCTCCTTGCATCTTCACACCTTCCCGCCCCCAATCCCCAGCCCTGGATCACCTCCATGATTCAGACATTCAAAACAAACATGCACCATGGTAACCTATGACACTGGCTGAAGTTACAGGCCCCTACCCTACTCCTAGTTTATAAAAAATACTCTTGCTGAAGTGACCTCTGCACTGAACTCTGCCAGATCCTTCTACTTTACAAACGTAAACTCCTCCCTTCGCTATCTGAGCAAAGTTTCATGTACCCTCCAAGCTTTTTTCACACCCCCTAAGCCAATATCCATTGGTCCTCCCTTTCTGCTAATGACTTTGTTTGCTACTTTTCCTCTAAAATCTACAAATCTCACAGCTCTCTTCTCTCTCCCTCCTCACCCCTCACCCTGTCCACCACCTCTGCCCTTCTACTCGTGACTACTTCTCCCTATCTCTCCTACCAAATTAGCATATGTCCATCGCAGCACCAACCCACTTGCGCTCACATCAACTCTTTTGCTCCCCAAATTGTCAAAGATTCAGACTGATTACCTGTACTTATTTCTGTGTTCTCTAACCCCTCTCTTCACTGGACACTTCTAGGCCTCCTTCAAATCTGCAACTGTTCTACCCTTATTGAAGAAGCCCTCTGCAGATGCATATGTCCCAGCAAACTCTCACCCACTATCCCTCATTTCCCATTATTAAAAGGGCATTGAGAGGGTGGTCTTCAACTGGATCACTAAGTACCTTGAGGATTATGGCCCTGGAGATGCACTTCAATTTGGCTTCTGTAGTCAACACCCCACCAAGTCTGTCCTCAAGCATGTTTCCAACTCTCAATCTCTCTGCAGCTAACCATTGAACACTCTCTTCTATACTCATCCTTTGGGAACTCTCTGGCACTTTCAACACTGTCGCACACTCCTCACTCTTTCGCAAATGTGCTCTCGTCTGGATTGCCTCCTACCTGGAAGGTCGAGCCTTCAAAACATCCTGCAACTCAAACATCTTACCCATCCCTCTTTATGTCAGCACCCTCCCTCGCCCAAATAGGTTCAATCCTTGAACATCTGCTATGCACCCTCTATATCTCTTCTCTAGGAAGACGTATCTCCTTCTTTGACTTTCACATCACCTCTTTGCAGATGGTACACATTTTTTTCTCCTTTCCCACCTTCAACCCAGCCATCTCAGAAAGGATTACAAACTATCTTACTGCAATTTGACACCTGATGGCTATTTGATACCACTTTCTGAACTCTTCAAAAATTGAGGTCATATTTTGCCCAGCTTCCAATGCCATCCCTACCTCTCCTTGCCCATCTCCTTCCTGCTTGATCTTCTTGCTGCCTCAACCAGGGCTCACAACCTTGGGGTTCTATTTAATAGCAACATCTGACTGCAATTCAACACTACTACTGCATCTGTTGCTCATATTAACCTCCTCAACATTCAGAACATTATTCAATCTCTTACTAACAAGTCTATGAAATAATTCTAATCTCTACCCTTGTGGTCAGCAAACTTGATTACTGCTCAAGCCTATTCCTTGGTCTTCGTCTCTACTCCTTCCTCCCTCTAGACTAAGTCATCAACTTTGCAACCCATATTCTCTACAACCTACCAAGATCCTCCCCCATTTCCATCTACCAGGAACATGCTGGTTGTTTCTTAATGCACAACCATACCCTTTTAAAGTTCCTTGTTCTGGTCTACAAAGACATCAAGGGTCTTGCTCCTCAGTACCTGTCTATTGTATCATTACCTCATTCCTCCTCTAATCCTCTGCACTATATCTTACTGCCCTATGCCCCATGTGTCTCATCTTGCTTCCAATTGTTCTCCCTAATCGCCACGCTCAACTGGAACCTGCTGCCAATTGCAATCAAATCCAGTGCAACTGTCTATCACTTCAAAGTTTGGCTTAATCTTCATGTACTTGCTAGAGAGGAAGCGTCACCTGCCGTCACTCAAATACCCCCACAACCACACCTTCTCTACATTTACACTTAATAATGTAATTGTGTATATCTATATAGCACTCCTCGTTAATTTGAAGCACTTTTCCACCCTTACTTTTGTAAATCTCCTGTTTCGGATACATATTTTTTCTGTTTGTTTTGTCTTGTCCCTGGCATTTGTCCACTTCTTTTTTTTTTGCACTGCCATAAACTGGCTCACCACTCGTTCTCCTCTTTCTGGTATTGTACAGGCACCATTCAAGGAAATGCCTCAATCATCTATAGATGAGTTTTTGGGAGTCCTATCTGATCAAAATTGACACCTCTGTCCTTCAAATAAATGAAATACGGTTGATATGATCTAGGGATAAAGAATGTAGGTTCTTAGATCACCCTTCATGCCGGAATACAGCCTATATGCACAGGACTGGGATTCAAACTCATGCTGCTCGACGCTGTCTTGCTTCCAGGACAAGTGTTTTGCTCCCAAGTTATCTTCCCAGCACAGTGGAAAGTGATAAAGGGACGAGTAAACAAGAAGGCATGGAATTACAAAACATTGGTGGTCAATGTTGTAGGCGCTTGCCTTTGCAAGCAGAATTCCTTCCCATGAGTCTCAACCAATATGTATTCACTTTTTTATCATTCAACATATGGAATATAAACAGAAATATAAAAAGTGCTCTGATTGCAGTTTGCCGCCTGGCAGTATTCTGTGAATAGTGCCTCACACTTGGTGTAGTACTCAAGATGAACTGTACACAGCATTCAATCACACATTGTGACAGAGGACATTTGAGACACTACCTGTGGCACTTTAGTGGAATCTGGAGATCGTGGAGGGCCATAAGCACAAGGAAGACCTACATGGAAAAGGTAAAGAGGGGATATCCCAGGGCCCCTCCCCCATTACGCAGATGGTGAAAGGAACAAGAACCACATACAAGGCACAAAAACACTTTCAAAGGTGCTTCCCTAGTGGGCGATAGATCCCTTCTTAATTCAGACCCTGACTCACTGGAGCAGAGCAAGTGTGATTGGCGACTTTACAAACGATTGGACAAGCACAGCTACTTTAGCAGAGTAGCACTCAAACATTCCCAAACTTTGGAGCGGCTCCAGGGTCTACAGACATCCCTTCCACAAAATACAATCTGGGAGTGCTACTGAAGGCAGTCCGGGACACTAGTACTGGAGTGCAGTATCACATAAGGACAAATCCACGTCAGTGGTAGAATAAGGTGAATAAAATTAGGCCGAAAGTGTCTCTCTTGAATTCCCTACTTTGACTTCGTCCACAGGTTTTTTTTTTTCAAGAATCAGGCGTTGGCTGATTTCTTCTTTTTGTTTGGGGGTAAGCTGGTCATGTGATGTCACAAGTACCGGTCATGTGTTGTCCTTGAAAAGTTCCTTGAAGAACCAACCTGCAGTCTCTAAACCCTCTCTGGTCTTATTATGCAGAGTAAAACACATCTAGGAAATGAAAATGGATAGTCACAAAGACAGTCCAACAGAGAGGTGTGTATCTGCTTAAATTGAGGTGACAGATTATTGATAAAATGAGGTTGAAAATGTCATCTGTAATGTGGCTTAGTTCAATTTCCATTTGTTTTCAATTCTAGATTGCCTATGACAGTCCCGATGTTTAGGTCCAGTAGAATGAGAAACCTATTAAAGGGCTACACATCATGTAGGGATAGGTCTAATAGCTCTGATGGAAGAAATGAATGGCATTTCATAGGTAATAATACATTAGATAACAAAAAGCAGAGCTGGTGCATGTAATAGTGTAATCAAAGAATGTCAATTTACGTATATGATTTTACAGGTGAGATTGTCATTGGCGATGGGGACACTCCACGTTCATTGCTGTTGTCCCTATTTATCATTTAAGGATTTGTTTTTAGGCGGTTAGGAAGAAACTGGAAGTCTCATTGAACCAGGTCTGTGTGAATTTAAGGAGAGACAATGATCTTCCACTGATCAGATTGCAAATGGCTGAGTTTGCTCTTGGGAGTGAATCTGGCAGATCCAGCCTGACCAATGAAGGAAAGGTCTTGGTAGTGGCTACATGTGTACGTGGAAAGATATGCACCTTACATGTTCCTTAAACCATTTGGCACATATCTCTACCCTTCACAGCCCAACATCTTAACCCATGTTCCACATATATGCACAACCGACGAGCAGGAAACCTAACAATCTGCACATTGCTTTGAAAAAGCATGGACCTACTACTGTAGAAGGGGAGAGCTGCAAAGCAAATATCCATTATGTTGTCGATTTAGGTGGAGAGCCTTCTAAGTGAAGTAGATCAACCGCACCAGTGACAGACAATTGTGCGTTGACTCATTTATTTAACATGGACTGCTTGCCTTTTAAAATAGGAACTTGCACTGAGTTCCATGCCTGGTTTTTCATGATATATGTGTCACTCTGTGCTTCAGAGCATTTTCATTTTATTGTGGTGTAACAATATGTTCAAATGATGCTAATAAAGACAACAGTACAACATGGCTATCCTTAATTAAAGAGAAAGAGAACATGGGAAATGAGGTCACAAACTCTACTGAATTAGGTAGTTCAGTTATGCAACAACAAATGCTGTCATGCACTACATAATTTACATACATTCAAATCTAAACATTGCATTCCAAATAAATTAAACAATCCTTCTTGGTGGTGTGATGAATCTGATGATGTCATCACTCCTTTCCCTGGGATAGTCTCTCCCCATGTGATCAGGGGACGGCAGCTGGTATGTGATCCTGACCCTGGGGGTGGCTATATGAGGGAGGTCACCCTCAAAGGGATGAGATGACATAATTGGAGGAAGTCACATACCCCCATTCTCTTTAAGGGATGCTCCTTCCATTCCTTGTGCCCTGATGGCATATTGTAAAACCCTCCATCATCCACAAACTAGATCTACTCCAAGTATTCCCCAACATCACACTAGGAACAGCATGCTAACAACTGAGACGAAAAAGAAGGAAGGATCAATGAAGATGACTGAGACCGGGAAACAAACACAGCGGTCTAGTCTTTCGAAGTTGTTCAATCATGCCAGGAAACTTAATTCAGCCACAGCTGGCAGACAGCGGTGTGACCTGCAGAGGCTGAGTTGGGCTGCAACAGTCAGAACACCAACAGGAAGCACGCTGTGGGAAGCGGTGTGGAGGCAAATCCAGGCAGCGGAAAGAGAAGCCGCAATACAGAAAGCCTGCTTCCCGAGGACGTGAGACAGTGGGAAAAGGGCCTGTGAAGGCATCATAAAGCAAGACACAAACAACAGATTCAAAATCTTTAAAAAAGTGTTTATTAGCTAATATGTCAGGATGGTTGAAGGCCTAACTTGCCCTATGCTCAGATAGGATTTCCCTACCTAATGAAACTAAGGAATGTCTGAGTCAGTTAGTTCAACTAAAAGTCTGTCTGTGTCCAAAACCTATTCTTGCCCTCACAACTAAAGCTAAACTATGTGTAGGAATGTCAGCAATAATACAAATAGTGCACCAAACAAAGTTCTGAGCTTCTCCCAGCTTCTGGCTTACTTTCCTCTGCCCTTCTCCAAGTTCAAGACAGTTCCCTAAAGTCTCGGGGGTTTCCTTCCCCAAGTAGACAACACAGTTCCAAAAGAGATCTCAGGGTTATTTTCCCCAAGAAGATAACAGTCCCAAACAGGGTCCTCAAGGTTCCCTTCCTAAAGACAGTACCAAAGTTCATAAAGTCTAAGGTTCTCTTCCCCAAGACTCCAGCTTCTCAACTTGTACTTAGTCTCAATTTCTCAATTTTCAAAATCAGATCCAGATCAACTTTACACACCTTCTGCTTTTTTAACAGTTCATACAGATTGCTTTCTTTTGCTTCACTTCAGCAATCTCTTTTATCCACTTGCCTTTGTTATCGGGTACAGTTCTTTGGTTTGCACAAGTAGGGTATCCCTGATCTAGGTGCAGTTGTCGGATCACACTTTCCACCCATTACAGGTCACACAACAAGGAACCCTAAGCCTTGTAGCCCACACAGGTTCTTCTGTATCTGCACCTGTGTGCTGGTTCTCACTCACTTGGCTTTTCCTTGTCAGCCTCTTGGCTTTGTCACAATGTGTTTTCCCACACAGTTCATTTTGTGGTACTCTCGTTCCTTCACCACATTTGCTTACATACTTTTCTGCAATTATCCATACTTGCTTTTCACTTTGTTTAATACAATTCGTTCTTGGGTTTTAATATACTGTATGTGTATTTCACACAGACTTATCATCTGTTCATAGCTGTGTCAAAAGCTTTCTTTTTTGTTCAGTATTCAATTCATTGGATCTTTCATTCTGTGGTTCATAATTATTCTTCCTAACCCATTGCTTTGGGTTCCCGGTATCGCACACATACTCTTTCATTCATTTGGCATTTACTTTGGTGTTCTAACAGTCGCCAGGAGTGCCCCAGTTTGAGTGCTCTCTCTTTTTTACTCAACGGACACTGGCACCTCCTCCAGGTGGCTGTTTTCTCTGTTTCTGCTCTGCTGACATAGTTTCTTCGGATGGCAAGCACCGATCGCACTTTGCCTTCTCTCTGTGGGTTGCCAGCAGCTCTGCTTGCTTTCTGCGCACACTGCCGCAGCTTGCAAATCTATTCCGTGCCCACAGCTGACACCCGACCAATGAGGCTCCCACCTCTGTGGCCCTCTCGCAGCCTGCCCTAGCGTCGGATCCACAGCTTCTTGGGGGTACTTGCCAGCTTCCTGGCTCTCCTGCAGGTCCCACCTCGGCTGCCTCCTTTTACACAGGATTCTTCCCTCTGGCCCACGACGCTCGGCCCTGCTTCTCTCCTGCTGGTCTCTCCCACAAACCATCGGCTACACCTTTTATGAACCTGCAACCATTTGGCAGGTTGAAAGTGTGAGGCCATGGTCCCAATTGCCTGACCACAATTAGTGGAGCCATCTGGGCATGCTTGACCCTGACAACAGTCTGTAGGCCTCTTCCTCGTTTCAGTACTGGAGTGGTGAAATGACACGTTAGTGTGCACTACTCTTAGTCGCCTCTTCCTTGTCCCAGCACTATAGTGGTCTGAATGAGGGGAAATGAGAAAAAATGGTGTGCAACGGGGTTGTTGGCGTCTAAAAGTATCTTTATTGTTATGTTTCTATCAACTTTCTCTGCTACCATACTTGTTTTGATGCTGGAGAAAATCAAGGGTTTTAACCATACTTGCATTCTGTGAAATGGTTCGCTAAGCAGAAAAGTTTGTATGCCTGTTACATTACCATAATATTCAGAGGAAGACTGCATGATTGAAAGTGGATACCTTTTTGGACTTTTAATAGTGAGATTCTTGTAAGCAGGTCAATTGGTTTTTTAGTTTAAGTTTTTTTTTTGTCTACTGTAATGAACCCTATGGACTCCTCACTAAACCCTGCCTAAAGTTTCCTCCTGGGTGACCAGGGAAAGGCATACATGTTCCGATCCTGACCTTGTGGATGGTGTTCTGCAGGATCACCCCTGGGAGAAGAAAGGGCCCAGGGTAATGAGAGGACCCCGTGGGGTGAGACGCAGTATTTGTCTTCCTCTACGAGGATATCTCCTCAATGCCAAAGTATGTAATGGCTTGTTGTAATAAGCATCTTTTTGTTCCACAAAGTAAACATCTAAATATAGGTGAAAACAATTAGAAAATTCGAAGCATTGGGAGAAAAAAAACCTAAAATCCTGAAGACTTATAAAGCTAAAGACCTCCTTAACTCTATGAAGAATGTGATGGGATTCTCCCCAGAAACTTGGCCTGGGCCCCCTTTCATGTGGCCAGGGAAAGGCATACACTCTCTGACCCCATCCATGGGGGTGGTATACTGCGGGGGGATCACATGGGGGAGCAGACCAGGAATACTGGGAGTACCCCCTTTTAACTTTCCCCAAAACCCCTCCCTTTTGAGGGCCTTTTGCCAACCCAAACAAGTGGAAAAATATAACTTCACTAAAGTGAACTACATGTCCCATAATGCCACAGGGACTGAGATGAAGAAGAGGGCTCAGGAGGCATGTAGGAGTGGCGAATAGGTAGGCAGGCATAACAGCCTTTCCTAGGGTCAGGCAATTAACACTAAGGGCCTGCATCTGAACTTAATTACCCAACCTGTAAGTAATAAAAGGCTGCAGCAGGAAGGTGCTGGAGGAAGGAGCTGGAGCAGAAACTAGAAGGCTGGCAGTAGTAGCAGAAGGAGAAGAGCACAAGGCTGGCATTTCATGAGAAAGTGTGATCACTTAAGGGACGCCGGGACGAGAGAGGAGCAGATTTCACCTGCAGGTTCTGAGTTGGTCCTCTGGTCACAAGCACTGCCTTGCCGTGGCTGCACTTAGAGAGATGTGGTGAGATTGAAAGTCTTCCTGCACCTAGTAGCTGTGATTGCAGAGCTGAGATTGTGCTGCACCCAGAGGCCCATGTACAGAAGCAAGCCGAGGGATTGTGGAGCGAAGCAGACTCCCCGTGGACGAGGCCGGACCGTAGACACCCATGCTGCAGAGGGGTATGAGTCCCAAGTGTGCCTAAAGTAGTAGCATAAGGAAGAAACGTTGGGCAGTAAAGCTCTGTATTCGGATTCACTGAAAAACCCTTGCTGGTTATTGTTACCAGAGCAAATATAACTTGTATAAGAAGGAGAGTGAGTAGAAGTGGTTTGTTGATGTGAAAAATCTGAATAGCAAAGGAAATGTTTCACATGCATATCTAATGCAAGTTGAAGTGCTAGCGTAAACGAAAAAGCTTTAAAATTCCGTTGTTAAATTGAATGACTTTACCGGATCAGGCGTCTGTCTCCAATCAAGAAGGGGAACGCTTTATTAAATCATTCGAAACGGTAAAGCGGACTTTCACAATTGTTACAAAGGATACTATATGAAAGCGTAGTCGTGTGTGGACAATTGCGATGCCCGACCAGAGCCAAGTAATAAAAGGGAACGCAAGTCCTTACAGTTCTTTGAAGTTAAAAATCTCCATCAAAGAGTGGTTGTGCATACCTAAATCTGTTTCTCTTGTGAAACCTGAACTTTGTAACATCCTGAACAAGTATTATATAAATGAAGAAGTTGCTGATTTAAAGAGAAGAAAAGTATTGCCCAAGCCAGTAGGCGAGTCCTTTCTATAGTCAAACTAGCCCTATTAAGATCTAATCACCTGTCTTTTGAAGTCGTTCAAGTTGTTAAAGGTCCAGTGTACTCTGATACAAGTGTGACAAGGTTATTTTGTTTTCTTTATTGTTATTTGGTTAACACAATAACCTTTAAACACGCGCAAATTATTCAATCACATTAAAATTCATTTGAAACATTAGAATAAATACATAAGAATCAGAACATATAAAAATGCATCCATACATAAGAGTAAAGAACACTACTATTAAAATAAGGTTGATTGGTTCAATGGCTTAATTGATTGATTGATTTGATATTTATTATGCGCCTATACACAAGTGTTTCAAGGCGCAACAAGGCAAGGGAGGGGGCACAAAGGGAGGACAAGACAAACGATCTTAATAGGCCTAGTGTCATTTAGATTGTGCAAGTGTGCAACAAGAAGAGCAGGGGAGAGGGTACACAGAGAAGTGCACCCAGGGCAGCAGGACCCTGAATTAAGTGCAAGGAAGTCTGGGATTACAGGGGGCAGTCACAGCCTGGTAATGCAAGTGAAGACAGGCAGCAAGTGCAGGGGGAATGGTTGGGGGGCCTGGTGACCTGTAAGACTCAGAGGACACCGAACAGCCACTCAGCAGACGGAGCATGAGCAAGGGTAGGTTAGCAAGGGAGAGGGAGCGAGAAAGAAGAAGAGAAAAGGAAGGTCTTGAAGAGTTTCCAGAACTTAAGAAGATCTGGCTCAAGGCAGAGAGAGGCCATTCCAGAGGGAGGCACCGGCAGAGGAGAGAGATTTACCCCCATTCTCTGCTTGGAGAAGCGGCTCACCTGCAGAGAATTAGAAGTATACGAGTAGAGGGCTCTAGGAGGAAGGTACTTAGGAAGAGAGATTTGAAGGTAGCGAGGACCATCACCCCAGAAAGCCTTGTGGATGATGGAGCGGGTCTTAAACTTGATCCTTGCAGCCACCGGAAGCCAGTGGAGGGATTTCAGGGCCTGACAGATGTGGTCCCTGGGCTTGAGGCCAAGGGTAAATCTCGCTGTCCTTCTCTGGATGAATTGAAGAGGGTTAAGAGTAGAGTTAGACAGATTGAGAAAGAGGCTGTTGCAGTAGTCCAGCCTAGAGGGATCCAAGGCTCTGGAGACAGTGAGCTGCTGGGGGAAGGTGAAAAAAGGGAGAATACCTCTGAGGAGGTGCAGCTGGAAATTGCCCTTTTTGGCAATGTCAGTGATGCGTGGAGAGAAGGAGAGACTGGAGTCGAAGGTGACCCCAAGGTTTTTTCCTGCACAAGAGGGTGAGGGCAGAAGGCCCAAGAAGGGTAGCTAGAGTGAGAGCAGAAAAGCGGGAGGAGGGGTCCCAATGAGAAGGATCTCAGTCTTACTAGCATTAAGGCTGAGATTGTTAGAGGTGTACCATGCCTGAATAGCAGATTGACAGTCAGGGATAAGTGAGGAGGAGGCCAAGGGTAGCTGAAACAGAGCTGCATGGCATCCGCATAACACTGAAAGTTAGAAGAAAAGGTTGCAATCAGGAGGGACAAAGTGACCAGATAGACATTCAAGAGCCAGGTGGAGAGGATAGAACCCTGGGCAACACCACATGTGGAGAGAGAGGTGGTGGAGCGAAAGGACCCGGGAAGATCGGTCCAGGAGGAAGGAGGACAGTCACGCCAGAGGCATGAACCGTGATGCCTAGAGTCTTGCTAAGGCGAGTAATCAGGATGTTGTGGTTGACTGTGTCAAATGCAGAGGAAAGGTTGAAGAGAATGAGGACAGAGGGAGAGCTAGAGTCAAGATTAGAGAGCAGATCCTCACCAGTGTTCAGGAGTGCAGTTTATGTGGCTCTGGCTGCTCTGAAACCAGATTGATGATCATGGAGACAACCAACAGATTCAGTGTGGAGGGTTAGCTGGGAGATAGCCAACCTCTCCAGGAGTTTGCCCAGGAAAGGAGTGATATAGATCGGCAATAGCTTGGTGGAATGGAGGGGTCGGCAGAAGGCTTTTTTAGTAAGGGGTGCACAAGTGAGTGCTTGAGAAGAGAGGGGAAAGATCCAGTGGCAAAAGAGTGATTACAGAAATCAGCCAAGGCTGCAGCGAGAGAACCAATGTTGTCCTTAATGGTTCTGGAGGGCAAGGGGGATCACCTGTCTGGATAAGACTTTCATAGACTAGACTTGTCCGGCAACATCATCAGGTGTTACAGGAGAGAGGGAGGAGAGAAGAAGAGGTGGGGGGCGACAAAGGAGGGCCTGCGAGAGGTAGAGGAAGAGGGAGGAGTAGACAGGAGTTCAGGGTGTTAGTGGTGAAATGAGAAGCCAGAACTTTGCAGAGGGCTTGGTAGGTGTAGAAGGGGTAGCTACTGCAGTAGGATTGGCCAGCTCCTTGCAGATTTTTAAAGGTTTAGCCCTGTTGTTAGAGGCTGCCGAGATGCGGGCTTGAATAAGGACCCCCTACTTAGAGAAGATTGAGAGTCTGTATTGTCTTTGGAGCAGGCAGTAGGCCAGTTTGTCAGAGGGTGCCCCCGAAACTCCCCACTTCCGTTCAGCTACTCTGCACTTGCATTTCAGGGCGGCCAGATCAGAGTCATGCCAAGAATTGCACTTGGTGGCAGCCATCAGGCGGATCCTCATGACAGGGGCAAGGATATCCTGAGTGTTAGAGATGGAAAGGTGAAGGTTGGAAAGGGATGTGTGAGAATGGGAGTTAGCCACAGGAGTAGGTCGGGGAGATAAACCCAAAAAATCCAATCCAAAAGAAATCCAATCCAAAAAAAATCCAAGTTCCTTCCAACCACTGACATGATAGAAAAACATTCTTTAAAAAAACAAAAAAAACAATTCATATCTAACAAGATTCTAAATTCATTGATACATAAACGTATACAAGATCACGATTAATATCAAAGATAAAACAATATATCTTCTAGATTAAAGTGCATTATTAAGGAGCGTCCAGTTAGAGAGAGTCCAAAATACCATTCACGGCTAATACTGCTGAGGTGGTCCTATCGGACAAACAACATTGCCAAACAGTTTCATTACCACGCAGGGCAAACAGATTTAAATATTTCTTGAAATAGATCAATCTTTTTCCTTGCACCGCAGCACAGGATAGATCAAGATTTCCTTGTGCTGCTCATTATTACAGAAACGACACATTCCTTGCTCTGGCACCAGTAACCCAAACCATACTAGAACTTCCTTGGTTAATATAGGATTCCAGCGAAAGGTTATCTAAGGCTACAAGACCGGCAATACAGCTTTGGGATAGCTACTGGAACCAAGAAGCTGGCAATAAAGCTGGGGAAGAGAGCTTGGCGCTTGTAAGAAGATTAAGTCAACCATCTGTCTGTACTGCTAAGACTGTTGAAGCTGAGAGTGAAGCAGACTGGGAGCAGAGACAGATGATTGTGGTGGCAGTAAAACAGGCAGAAGAGACAAAGAAGCTGCCCTTTTCTAATGACATAGGAAATAAGAGTGCCTTGCCTACCTGTGAAGGTCGGAGAGTCTTGTCTTTACGTTGCCTGAAGTACCAAGTTGAAGCAGAAATATCAGAACTGTGGTTGTCTATAATACTGTCAGTGAATGTTGTGTTAAAGGTGGTTGAAGCAGTGGCATACTGTGGAGCAAAGGGGCCTGCCTCCACAGCAACAGTAGTAGAAGGGGTTTATAAAGAGGAAAACAACACCTGACCTGACCTGACAAGCATCCTGACAAATGATACCAAAGACTCTACAGAGGTTATAAACACATGGACAGTTGTTGAAGTCAAAGTAGTCCTTTTGGTTTTGAACTGTTACAATAGTATCCTGGAAGGAGGATATCCAGGATTACCATTGGTCCTATTTTCTTTGTTGGAATTGGAAGGGGGAACTTTTCAACAGGAAGACAAAGGGCCGCATTACGACTGTGCCGGTCCGGGAACACTGGTGCCGGTAAGCCTACCAGCAACCAGTGTTTCTGGACCAGTACAGTACGACTCTGAGGGTGGGTGCCGTCCCGCCCGCCAGCGTCAGACCTGACAGGCGGAACGTCACCCGCCCGCAGAGTTTCCGTGTTCCCCATTCATATTGAGTCTTATAGGTGGCACCGGGAAGTCAGGCACTGGTAATTCATTATGGGTCTGGCAGCAACCTGCCGGTTTTACAGGCACGGTTACCGCCAGACCCGTAATGAGGCCCAGAGAACTGCTACCTGTCAATTTTGTTTTGGTGAACTTTTTGTTTCTTTGGTAACTCTAAACTGATCCAAGACTTTTCTTTATGAACACTTGAAGAGACTGACTTTGGATAATATTGTCAAAGGGAGCTACCCAGGACAGGTGGAGATTATCCAAGTCATTGGTTGTTTGGTAATCACTTATTTATTTTGTTTATTATTTACTTTGTACGTTTTGTTGTTTAGTGTGAGGGCCAGTTGTGTGTATGCTAGGAGAATTTCCCTTAGAACTTAAAATCGAATTGAATTGAATTGATATTTTATTTCTATCGCGCTCATACACAAGTGTTTCAGAGCTCAACAAGGCAAGGGAGGGGAACCGGGGAGAACAAAACAGCGATCTTACTAGGCCCAGTGACATTGAGAACGCGCAAGTGCATGGGAGAGGGGGAAAGTGCATGGAAGGGGGCGAAGTGGAAAGTGCGGAGCAAAAGAGAAACAAATAAATAATAAAGGCAACAAACAGTGGTGGTGCAGCCAGCAAGTGGCAAGTGCAGGGTTTAAGGCAGCAGACAGGGTATGTCTGATAAGTGTTCACTGGTAAATATAAATCCTGAAATAAAATCCAATAATACAATAAAGGGCGAGACCTAGAATTCAATAAACTACAACTCTGCAGGGACAGCAGAGGTAGATACCTCGTGGTCAAAGGGACAATAAAGGGCTGCGTGTACACAACCCTGCCCATCTATGCCCCCAACGAAAGGCAGGATGTATTCCTCTTGGAACTGCTAAACCAACTGGGCAGCTGGTGCGAGGGCCAATTGATAATAGGCGGGGACTTTAACTGTGTCATGGACCCAACGCTAGTTAAAACTCTCCCCCCCCACAGCAGCGGACCAAAACAATCGGCAGGCACTAGGGCGCCTCTTTAGAGAGCTGGGGGTTATAGAGACTTGGCGATTTTTCCATGAAGGAATCAGAGAGTATACCCATTACTCGGCAGTTCACCTGGGCTATTCCAGAATAGATATGATCCTGGTATCGGCAACACTAATCCCCCAGATAACGAAGGTAGAAATAGGGGTGGAATACTGTTTGGACCATGCCCCAGTTATGGTGGGGGTGGACTGGGGCGCAGGAGCGCGGAAGCAGAATCCTCCCTTGAAACTAAATTAACTCCTCCTGAAAGATATAGCGTTAAGAGCCCATATGGAAAGCTCCATTAATAACTATTTTAAACAAAATGACAATGGGGAAGTGAGCTGGGGGGGGAATATAGGACGCAGGGAAAGCGGTGATTAGAGGGGAATTCATATTGCAAGCAGCAACATATTACAGGAACAGAAACCTTGCAACACAACAACTAGAAAAAGAAGTGAAACAAGCCAAAGCCCAGCATAAGGCCCATCAAACAAGGAAGTCCCTACGCGAACTCAGGAAGATTCGAGGTCAACTTGAGAACCACATGGCAGAGCGAGTGGCCCAGACACTATTAAACGCAAAGCAGTCCTATTACAAACACACGGGGGCAAGGCAAATAGATTCCTCGCTGCTAAACTAAGAAAACGGAAGGCCTAAAACTACATCACACAACTACAAGACAAGCACGGCAACCCACACACAGTGGAACAAATGAAATTGGAAATAATGTTGGAATTCCACGAGGCCCTCCTATGCAGAGAGAACCTGGATCGGGAGCAACAACTCTCATATATCCGCTCAACTCCCCTGCCACAGATCGTGGAACAAGAAAGGCTGAACGTAGGAAGCCCGATCACAGCACAGGAGATCAGTGATGCAATCTCAGCATTACCGACGAGGAAAGCTCCTGGCCCAGGCGGATTCAGCAATGGATACTATAAAACCTTCTGTATGCAACTTTTAGGCCCACTGACGAGGCTCTTCAATACAATCAGAGAAGAGGGGCGAGTGACACCGGACATGGGACGGTCCACGACCATACTTCCTCTAAAACCAGGGAAAGCCCCCGACGAGTGCTGCAGCTATCGGCCTATCACATTATTAAACACTGACGCAACGTTAGATATAAAAATCCTGGCAACAAGACTGATGAAGGTGCTTCCGAACATAATCCATGACGACCAAGCATGGTTTATCACAGGCCGACACACTCAGGACAATGTAAGAAGAGCAATAGATGTAACAGATGTGGGGAGACTGACACAACAAGCGTTAGCGGTGGCCGCCCTGGATGCAAGACGAGCATTCGACAGTATGGACTGGCATTATCTGGAAATGGTGTTGGAGGGCTTCGGCTGTGGACCAGAGTTCACAAAAATGGTACTAGCAAACTACCAAATCCCGTAGACCAGCTTCACGATCAATGGCCAAAGCACGGAGTATGTTAAAGTCTGCAGAGGTACACGACAAGGATGCCCACTCTCCCACTGATATTTGCGATGGCAATGGAGCCATGCGCCATGCGCTTTAGACAAGATACAGAAATCTGGGGACCCAAATTTGGTCAGACGACCCACAAAATCGCACTTTATGCTGATGACATCATGCTCTTCATGAAAGACTCGGAAATAACGATGTCCCGAGCAATGTTACAACTACAAGAATTCCGAGACTTCTCTGGATTTGCTATTAACTTCACAAAATCCAAAGGATTGAATATCACGGAGAAAAGGGAAGTGATCAAGAAGCTGGAGAAGAACTGCCCTGTGCCATGGGTAAAGGACTCACTGGAATTTCTGGGGATCCGCCTAATGCTCGATCCAAACAAATTACACAAAATGAATATAGACACCCTATGGAAACAATTAGAGGAAGATATGCACAGATGGAAAAATCAGGAGTTGTTGTGGTTCGCCCGAATCACGGCAGTAATAATTACTATCCTCCTCCGACCCCTCTACGTGGTGGGAGCCATTCCGTTGTCTATTACCCCGGCCAAGATCAAAAAACTACAAAACGTTATACTCAAGTTAATTTGGCAAGGGAAGAAAGCAAGGATCCAGAAACGCATTATGCTGCGCCCACC
Organism: Ambystoma mexicanum; assembly: GCF_040938575.1. Lineage (NCBI taxonomy): Eukaryota > Metazoa > Chordata > Amphibia > Caudata > Ambystomatidae > Ambystoma > Ambystoma mexicanum. The sequence continues at coordinate 161,386,135 of NC_090936.1, read as the reverse complement.
ACTTCTTGGAGGCCTAGGAGTACCGGAAGTAAACGGATACATACTTGCAGCTCAGCTAGCCCCCATGTTAAGGTGGGCAAACCCTGAATATCACAAAGGCTGGTGTTAAATCGAGCAAGCGGCCACGTCAACCCCCCTACAAGCTCCAATAAACCTGAAAAGTGGGGACCGAGAGAAAGGGGGACCACTACTGGAAGCGACCAAATGGTCCCTCCTCAACTGGGACAAAGCCCGGAAAAAGTAGGGAATCTCACAAGGGCTAGGCCCCAACACTTCACTAATGGATAATCCAGAGTTCTCACCGGGCCTACAAAAGAAGTTCTGGGAAGGATGAACGATACAGATACACACAGATTAGGCATTGGATAACTCACCCAGCAGTGAAGCAGGTGGGCACAAGGACACCATCAGGCCTGGAACTGACCCTACAGGAGGGCCAAACATCAAAGGGAGTGACCAGACTTTACAGACTACTCTCCAATGCACAATCAGAAGATGTGCTCCCATATAAAGAAAGCTGGAACAAAGACCTAGACGAACACATAACCGAGCAAGAATGGAACCAAATCTGGACAAGAGCACATGGTACCTCCAGATGCACCACAATTAAAGAATCAGCATATAAATTATGCTTCAGGTGGTACTTGACCCCCTACCGGATACACAAAATCAACAAGTCCTACTCACCCAATTGTTGGAAGAAATGCGGAGAGAGAGGAGATCTAATCCAAATGTGGTGGACATGCCCTAAAGCGAACACTTTTTGGAAAGAAATATTAGGCCATATCAGAGACATTACAGGGGTGGAACTGCCAATGTCCCCAAAAACTATACTGCTGGGAGTGCCCATAGAAGGGATATACGCAATGTCAGGGCCCAGAGCCTCCTTAATCACTCACCTGCTATCGGCGGCGAGAATGTCCCTAGAACATAACTGGAAGAACGAGACAGGACCACAAACTGCCTGTTGGTGGGTCAAGATCTGGAATGTAATGGCCATGGAGAAGATATGCGTCGCCAACTCCGGAAAATACCTAAGATTCCTAACTATATGGTCGCTCTTCCATGACCTAGTAAAGGACAGAGAAGCCCATTATTTCAAGCGACGACTCCTCAGGAATATGCATGTTATATGAACCACTACTCTGCAACAACCAAGACTCAAATGCCTACGAAAACTTTACTCAGAGCTCTACATCCCAAGTTTGTGTTTGAACGTTGAAGAAATAGAGGGGTTAGCGGGGGGAAGAGGGAGGGAAGCGGGGGTAAACCAGAAAACACTCGAAGATTTATGGACAAATTTCACCCTGAAGAGCAAGAAGGCAGGTGATGCGAAATTCCTTACCAGTCAACAAGGCTCTATCAGGGAATAATGTAACACTGCATTGTTTTTGTATGCCTTCAATTAATAAATAATGTTGTAAAAAAAATTTAAAAAAATAGAATAGACAGAACAAAATTAGAATATATCAAAATACTCACTTAAGGGTAAAACAAATCCGACTTCAGTACAATGTTTTGAAAGCACTAACACCCTTGGCATCACGGGCCTAGCACTGGTTTAGTTCACCTCCTTTCTCTCTGACCTACCTTGCCCCTTTGTCCCACTTGATCTCCTCCTTCTCTCTTCACTTCAGTGTTATGCAAACAGCACAGAGCTCTCCTTCAAGCTTCCTTCTCAGGCCTCCTCTCTTATCCCTGACTATCTGACCGCTATTCAGTCATGGTGTGTGCCAATGATCTATGCCTTAATGCCAGTAAGAACGAGATCCCTCGCATCGGGACCTCAGCTCCCACCTTCCGTCCCACCCTCTGGGCGCCCTCTATCAGACCCCTTTCCCCTCACCCTCTTGTGAGGCAAAAAAAACCTTTAATTCATCTCACTCCTTTGCTCCTCACATTGCAGACCTTGCCAAGAAGGCCCACTATCAACTTCCTCACCTTCCCCCAGAAAGTCAATGGGCCTCATTACGAGGATGACGGTAGCCGTGCCTGTAGTACAGGCATGGCTGCCGCCGGTATTGAATTTTATCCGGCGTCCAGAAAAGGGCAAATTACCGGGTCATTATGACCTTGGCGGGCGCCGTAAAAAATGAATCCCCATTCCCATTGAGCTCAATGGAATGGCGAGGGTGGTAGCAACGGTACTGCTATTAACGGTACCGTTGCTACCTTCAAGTTCGGCTTGCGGGTGCCGGTACGGCCACCCGGTAAAACCTGTGGCTGCAAGGGCACCCGCGAGCAGAACTCATAGTATGGTGGTACGGTAGCAACGGTGCTGGTAGCGATACCAGCGCCGTTGTTGCCTTACCGCCATACCCGTAATGAGGCCCAATGTCTCCAGAGCTCTGGTCCTCTCTAGGCTTGACTATTGCAACAGTCTCTTCCTCAAACTTCCTTTATCCCCTTAGCCCCTCAACTAATACAGACCAGGACTGCGAGACTTATCCTTGGCCTCAAACCCAGGGACCGCATCTCTCCAACCCTGATGTCTCTCCACTGGCTCCCGGTTGCTGCTAAAATCAAATTCAAGACCCTCTCCACAAGGCTTTCTGGTGCCTGGGACCCCGCTCCATCCAACGTTCTCTCCCTAAATACCCTCCTTCTAGAGCCTTTTGGTCTGCTAGATCCAACTCTCTCCAGATGAGACGCTTCTCTAAGCAGGGAGTGGGAGGTAGATCTCTCTCCTCCGCAGGAGCCTCCCTTTGGAATGGTCTCTCTGCCCCCTCTCAGGCTTGAGCCAGACCTCCTTAAGTTGCGGAAGCTCCTCAAGACTTTCCTCTTCTCCTCTTCCATCCCTCTCCCCTGCTTATCCCTCCCTCTGCCACAGTGACTGGCTTCCTGGTCCCCTATGAGATCTACATGCTCCAAGCCCCCACCCCCGCGCGCAGTCCACCCCTTCCTTGCACTTAGCTTGTGGACCCGCACCCAGGATTGGACTGGGCCCAAAAAAAGTGGGCCACAGTTCCAAATGACTATTCATTCCTTTTGTGACACTGTTTGAATAGTACCCAAGGGGGAGTTTTGGGGTAAATGTGATGCAAATTGTAAATTTAAAGAATATTTATTCACCAACACTGGTCAAAACGATTAGCACATAGTGAATAACTCATCCAACTGACCACATTGTCCAAATAAGTGGGCCACTTTGACCAAAGAAACTGGCTCACACCAGCATTTAGCATTTTTAGTTCGCCATGGGCCTTTTGCCCTATAGGCCAGTCCAAGCCTGCCCGCAACACTGCATTCCCTGCGCCTTGCACTTGCCTTCCTGGCCTCCTTAGCACTTGCACGTGCTCCCCTTTACCTTGCTTTTCCCTGCCCACAGTAGCACTTAGCTTTTCTGCGCACAACAGCATTTCCTCCCCTCCCCTCCCTTCCCCCCCACTCTCACACTTCTTGTTGTGCACTTGCACAATGTGAATGTCACAAGGCCTAGCAGGACCGTTATTGTATCTTCTCCTGTGTTCCCCCTCCCTTGTTTGTCTTGTGGCGCCTTGAAACGCCACTTGTTGTATAGGCGCCTTGCCAATATCTAATTAAAAGAAAATAAACAGAAAGAAACCAGACACATGCCTGGGAATGTTGCGCTGAGTTGCTGATGTTGAAATTTTGCATTCCGGACTGCAGTGTTATGCTATGCCCACACCAAAGAGAAATACATAGGCTACATGCCTGGGTGAACTGCTCGATGCTGCAGATTTCAAGGTGCTTTTCCGTTTCAAAATGTCCAGTTTTTTGTTCCACACTTCAAGCTCTTCTATTCTTGTTTCAAGGTTGTTGGTCAGTTTACAGAGCTGCTTCACCGCCCCCACATTCTCCATAAAAATCTGGTCCTAAAGAGAAACAAAAAGGCTATTATGGTAATATTTTATATCCGCAGAACCAACAAAGGGTGACACGACAGTAACAGAACGCGGCAATAAAAGAAGAAACCTTGACTATGTGCAGCAAATAATGGCCTGGTTACCATGTCTCTATGCAGAGCTCTCAGACAGATGATGACACGCTGATCATTTGCAGGCCTGGCCTTCCGTTGGGAATTCTTTTCCCTGAACACAGGCTTCAGGACGAGCTTGCCTGTCGTTGGCATTCTGTAGAGCATGAACCCGGAAGGAGAGGCGCACACACACGTGCGAAGTCCTTTGCGTCTGGCCTCCAGGTTCAGGGCCTAGAGACGGCAAGCAGAGGCAAACGGAGACCACACTAGATAAGTGATGGGGGCGGAGGGGGTCACGCAGTGGAGAGAGGGGCCCCACGAAAGAGACCAGGAGAGGGCCGTCAAAAAAAACATCCACCCTACTACTGGTACTAAGTGAAAAACCTATATTCTATGCAATGACTCAATGGTGATGGAGGAAAACTGACCTCAAGCCTAGCTGACTAATGGTTGTTTGTTGTTAAGAAATCTGATTGCACACATGCTAACAAATGCGCCGTAAATGTATTTTGTCATGCTCCTAACTTTGAGACAACAGCTACTTCAATAATTCTGTTTTTCCCTAGTCATTGTAGGCAGACTCAGACCCCCCTGACCTCCCCGCCCCCTTAAGCTAGCCCAACAGTGATACTGGTGGTTCTTGATTTGTAAATCTCATTTCTACAGAGATATCTGGTGAAGAGGACTAGAGGGATCACATGTCCTATCCAGAGGTACCCATGCACTGATGAGGGGAAGAAATATAGGACGGTCCCCTGCTTCAAAGGCATCACTGAGGTCAAGCCAAAGGAGGCCTCGACTAGATCTATGATCAGGTCTGCTGTGACATCCAACAGGGCTTTCTCTATGCAATTTAACCAACGGAAAGCTGGTGTGCTGCTGAGGTGACTTGCTTCCTGGTAGTTTGGCGGCTCTTTGGTAAGAAAGAGAAGGGTAGACTTAAGACAGCTGCTTTTCATGTGCAAGCCTCAGAATTGGGCTCTATCTAGAAAACTGCTAACTGTGGTTGTTGGAATCACTGCAAACATTTGACCCAGTGTATACCAGTTCCTGGCCAGATTCATATCACATCCTGGGTTGGTGTTCTGCACTGAGAGGAAGATTTAGGGGTGTGTGTGTGTGTCGGATCTCTCTCTCATGTGGCCAGGGCACAGCCATCGCCTTTGGATCCAGACCCTTGGAGTGGACGAGTGTGGGAGGATCAGCTGGGTGAGGGGTGTCGGGGAGTGGGGGGAGACACGGTATCCCCTCCTATTTTGTTTATCCAACCCATCCTTTATTTTAGGATGCTCCGAGGTCCCCCCTCCTTTTTACAGAAACACTGGGCCGAGGAAGAGGGTGACTGAGAGTAACGACATTAACTTTCACACATCGTACTGGCATTGACCCGCTAATTGGGTCAGCCAAAGGCAGGCACTTAATTCAAAGTGCATACACCTGATACCAATTAGCTCTCCTCACACGAATAAAAGGCAGAACCCAAATACACACTCTGAGCAAGGCGGAACACGAGAACGACCATGGCTTCCGGGATGAAGGCAAACCTATTGGAGCACAGCAACGGACCAAGGGGCGAGACCAGCGGATCGGAAAACCCCAGAGTTCCCTAGTGGAGGTCATTGTCTCCGACAGGCTGAGAGAGACACGTGGAGAAGGCCAGATCTTGCCAGTGAAAGCTGCATTGTGTTTCAAGGATGCCAGCAACCCTCCCGGGTGAAAGGCAGATTTGGCGATGCGAGGCCAAACCTGTGGTAACCTTGACCTGTGAATTGGAAATCGTAAAGCAAAGAAGAAACCCACACAGCCGGTGAGTTGGCAGAGCGACCGGAAAGACTGGTGTGTGTTAAAGTTTGAAATAGCAACATTTTATCACAAGTAACGGCTGCACGCTTATGAACGTAACGCGAGGAAAGGCAGACTTGTGAATGAACTTTGAAGGAAAAGGCAGCTGCGAGTTCAGCAATACCAAGTAACAGAGTGGTCCAGCGAAAGGAAGTAGCCCACTCGAACGTCCCTGTGAAAGGTAAATGGTTCAAAGCGAGAAAGCGAATATACAGCAAAAGTGGAACTATCCATTTTGATTCTAAGTGGTCCTGCAGTGGTCTGAAAAGTAAGCCAAGCACATTCGAAAGCCTTTGACATCCGTAAGTATTCTGAGCCTGACAAAGGGAGATCTGAAATGAAGTAAACTTCGGGAAGGGAGCCGCCCGTGCAAGTTTGTGTTGAACTTTATCGTGAAAGGACTGGGCCGAGCAGAACGGGACCTACGAGAACCGTGTGGTGAAAGGTCTGAGCCTGACAGAGGGGGACCTTTGTGAACTTTTTGGTTGAAACATTATTTTTGGAAGTTGAGAAAAGAGACTTAAATTACAGGGACAGCCTTACTCCATGAGGTCTAACGTGGGGAGGAGAGCTGGTTCAACCACATTTATTCACCTGAACACTGATCGTTCCTTTTGCATACATTTCTCCTTTATTCAATTTTTTTGTACAAGAGATAGGGCAGGCATTAAGTTTTGTTAAAGTAGGCCATTTTTGATTCGACAGACTCCACTAGGACTGCGTTATTTATTATTTGATGGTCGAGACTACTCCCATCTTAAATATAGGGCAGACTAGGAGTTCCCCCAACCATTTCAATAAAGGTTTTACAAATTGTACCCATTATGTCAGTGGCATACCTGTGATACCATACATCCCCTACACTGCATACTTTTTCTCTTGGTTCATGTCTAGTGTGGAATAGGGCTCTCTTGTAAGGCTCCGTAGCTCTCAGGGACTTGTCTTTGCTGCTGGTTGATTCGCTGCTATCTGCATCCTTCTCAGAGCAGCTCTGCTCCACGTTGCAGCTCTCCAGTTTGGGGCACACTTGTGGTTTGCCTCAGGTAATTGCTTGCAGCGTCCCTTCTTCCGAACTTCCTGCGCCGTACCTCCATCTTCTGTGGATGGCGTATCCCCCCTTTTTACCAGGCTTGCAAATGTGGTTCTCGTGGCTGCTCGTCAGCTGCCAGCAGCTCTGGACTTTCCTCCTCGGAGGGGAGCTCTATCTCTCTGTTTCAGCTGACAGGGATTTGAACTCCTGCACTTCCCGGTTAGGTTGTTCTTGACCAATGACATTTTTCAGAAGACTAGACCATTAACTCCAGTTCTCTGGAGTGATCGGTATACTCCTGTGCACCTTCTAATTCTTATATGGAAAACCAATTGCGTCCCCTGGTATTCTAGTCAGATCTGTGATATTAGGTTGACTGACTGTACAACAAAGAATGTTTGTCCTATCTAGAGGAAGGAAGAAGGGTTTGACTTTGGTAAGGATGGGGTTTGATGTAGAGCAGGGTTCTACCGCGTTCTCTGGGAAAGGTCGTCCCTAATCCCGTAATGGGCTTCCTCTTTTATGTGATCCTCCCCCACGGGGACTATTCTACTGTTGATGCACCGCCCTGGCCCCATGGGAAAGGTCTCCCCCTTAGGGCAGAAGGGACGTCATCCTCAGATTTCTCACACTACCATAGGAACTGTTACTCTGAGTTATTTCTATGTATAGTACTTATTTAACGAAGAGAGATGTATGCATGTCATCTAATAAAGGTATATTTTTATTATGCAATGTATTGAGTGTGGACATAGCTTCTGGAAGAAATATAGTGCTTTACAATCAGAAGCAGAGAAAAAGGGAGTGGGGAGCTAACAAGGGAGGGCAGGCATCTGCCAGCAACGAGTCTACAAGCAACTAGGGGAGGATACAGTGAGGAGCAGATCACTGACTCTCAGGTAGGGTGGGGAGTGGAGGTTATGTGAACCTAGGTGTTAGGGAGGAGCCATACCTTGAAGAGGAAGGTCTTGAGCACTTTCCTGAACTGTAGAAGCGATGGGGCGAGTCTGATGTTGACAGGGAGTAGGTTGCAGAGTCTGGGGCATAGACAGAGAAGGCCTGTCTTTTGTTTGCTTTCTGCACCGGAGTTCAGGCCTGCACATGTACTTACTTCTGGTGGATCACAGGCCTTCGGAGATGCTTAGTTTCTCATTGAGGTAGCTTGGGGATTTCAGGGTGACATCCTTATAGATGACACAACAGGATTTGAAGATGCTACTTAATTGCAGCGGGAGCCAGTGCATTTTCGATGAGGGTCAGGGTGATGTGGTACATAGGTACCAATGGCATGGAATGGTGCTTACCCTACTGAATTACATCATACTGCACTGCGCCCACACATTATTTTGCTGACTTTCACATCCCAGTTTCATTCCCCTTTCAAGCAGCGGACCCATTGTCCCACTGCCTTTCCTCCTGAATATTTCTATTGAGCCTGCGGCTGGCTTCATTCACTTCTAAGCTTCTGATTTTTCTCCTATGTTGATGATCAGATCCTGTTTCTTTAAAATTGGGATCTGTGTAATAACACTTGCCAGTTTAGGGAATGCATGGAGGCAATTGCATGATGGATGGTAAGTCACTGCTCAAAGCTAAACACAGATATCTCTGAGGTGCTGCGGAGAGGAGTAAGCTGGAATTCTGGATCCGGTTCTGTTAGCATGCCAGGATACCATCCACATAGGTTGCCTTAGTACATAAATGTTGACCTTTGCTAGACACAGATTTTACAATTTGTGTGCAGATTGTGTACTTGCAAAATGATGTTAAATACATTCTGTGCCAAAATCCCCATTTTGGATAATACTGTATGCTCACAATTGGACCTCAGGAATACTCTTTATCTGGATCTTCCAGATGAATCATCCAGTGTCTACTGCTCATTAAGACCATCAAAATCTAATCCTTTGCACCCTTTTTGGCTTTGGAATAAAATAGTATATTACCTTTAAGCTTGTATGCATGGCACATTGCCCATTTTATGGCACATATGTTTCTTTTGGCCTTACCCTTTCCTCTTTTTTTCTTAATCTGTTATGCACACCTAGCTTTTTTTTGTGTTGGCTCCTACACTCTGGAATGACTCCCTAGTGAAGCTATGTTCGTTAAGGACATACCTTTTGTTCGTCAAAGCTTTAAAAAGCTGGATTCTTTTTTCAGTTATTGAGCTATGTTGTCTTCAGTTTCTGCAGTCAAACCTCCAAAATGCACCTGGGTGAATTTGCATTATACAAATGCATATCTACACAACGTCTGGGAGCCCCTCTACAAAGAACGGGCATGGTCAAATGACCGGGTCTATGGGTAGGTTCCCATTCGGGAGAGTCTACCACCACATTTTAGCCCACTTTACATTACACAGTGAAGAAACATCCATCTGCATATCAGTCTGGTACCACCCTGTTAAGGATTTCAATCAGGCAATACACCCGGGTCTCAGCCTAGCATGCAATGCACTATTGTGTCTATAGGTTCAATATTCTGAGTGATATACCACTCATATCACACCCCTTCTCAAAATACCACCAGGTCACAATGGACCAGGAATCAGGACTTTAATATATGGGGCAGCAATCACCAAGGTGGTGACAATACAAATAAGAAAGTAAGTAAGGCAGATGAATTCACTTGTTAGCAACACAGAATATAAAACACAGAGAAAAGAACAGTTTTGGCTTGTTGAAAGATCGTATTTAAGTTAAGTTTTCTCCCTGCAAATGTCTCAACTCACAAAGCAACTCAGAGCAAGAAGGAAGTGGAATGGACACTCCCCATTGACATAACATCCATTGAAGCGAAAAGTCGAAAAAAACGGAAGAATTCTAGGGCGCCGGGGCTGGACGATTTAACAAAAGCCCACTTGAAACAAGCTCCAGAGGAATGGGCCGTGTTTATTAGAGCTGTCTTCGATACAATCACAAGAACAAAAACAATACCCTTATCTTGGAAGAAAGCGACTATTGTTCCAATATATAAGACCAGCCTGAAGACAATCCTAAGAACTATTGACCAATAGCGCTGCTTGACGTTATTGGTAAGCTTTACGGTTCAACCTTATTAGACCTTTTTCAAAACTGCGCTGACAACACAAAGGTTACAGACCCATTCCAATCAGGGTTTGTTAAAAATGTGAGAACCTTGGCAAACATTTTCCTAATCAACATCTTAAAATGGAAAACCAAGGGAGCTGGACCTCCGATCTACGTGGCCTTCGTTGACCTGGTCCAGGCTTTTGACCAGGTCAACAGGGAGCTTCTTTGGAAGAAGCTGAAAAATAATGAGTGTCCAGACAACATCCTGGAACAAATTCAAGCTCTTCACAATGAAACCTCAATATATGTTTGATTAAACCAACTGGGAACCATCTCTAAACCCATTCAAACATCGAGAGGAGTTAAGCAGGGATTCCCATTGGCGCCTACCCTGTTCAACATCTATCTATGGGACTTTAGAGACACAGAGCCGCTGGTAAGATCTTTCCCGCCGAAACTGGGTGGGATCAAGATTTCTCATCTTTTATACGCTGATGGTCTAATCATCTTAGATCAAACACCTATAGGCCTGCAAAGGCAGTTAGATAACTTGAGTGCGCATATAAGAAAAATCAACTTGGAAATCAATACGACCAAAACACAGATAATGACATTTCAAAAACCAATGAAATCAAACACCAATTTTACATGGCTTCTGGAGGGAGCAAAAGTTCAGACGGTTGCAGAATTCAAATATTTGGGTGTCATGATAAGTAACAACCCCACAGAAAAGACCATGCAACAAAACTTGTGGGATAAGACGAAAAGACTGGCTGCCCAAGCAAAGAAAATTGAAAGAAATTTTAGCAAATTCTCACTGCAACCGGTTATTCAGTTCTATCGAATGAAGGTTGTACCAACAATAGTTTATGGAGCAGAAGCCTTTCTAAACCTTCCAGGTGACCTATGGCAGAAACTTGAAAGCTTCTTCTGGAGGCACCTGTTGAATCTACCACCATCAACACCAATGGCCCTAATAAGAAGGGAATTGTGTATCTCCTCACTAACCTCCATTCTAGAAAGAAATTGATTAATGCTCTTTAGAAAGGTGATAATTCTCAAATGACCAACAATCTTCAATATTATCCATGACGAACTGTATGATTCGAACTCAAGACTCTTAAAACCATGGGTACAGAAAATCACGCACACCTTAACTAACATAGGATCAACGGAAACTGAAAGCCAACAAAAATTATAATAAAATTATTAATGTGGGATTGGATAAAAACTCAAGATACTGCAGCCACGTATAAATCAGCAGCTCATATTTTACCAGTAGGCAGAAAACGGAACAATACAAGATCTTATCTGAGGACATTTCCAAACAGACAGTCCCGACAAACCTTCATGAGAGCTCGTTTGAACACCATCGCAACAAACGAAATAAGAGCTATTAGAGGGACATCAACCACAAACTTATGCCGTTTTTGTGAGATGACGGACCAAAAGTAAACTATCAGAAACCTGCTACTGAATTGTAAAGGTCTCGAGAAAGATAGAACGATCCATATGATGCACCTTTTTAAAGATCTATCTTATTATGACGAAGAGACGGGGTGGAACAGCCTAATGGAAGGAGAAAGAACGACTGAAATCATTGCAGTGACCCAATTTCTGAAGAACATTCACCTTATGAAATCCTAGAACCAATTGCAGTTTCTTTGAAAAAACAAATGGTTTATCGTCAATTGATGTTGATGTTAATAAGTACATTTCTGCTCTCTCTTACAGGGACGTTTAAAATGACGTGATGTAAGAAGTTTTGTAAACTAATGTGCAAACATTTTAAATAAAAATAAATGTAATTAAATTAAAAAAATAAGCAAAGCTATACAGATGTAAGCAAGCAGCAGGTATTCAGGAATAAAGAACAGGGTACAGGGTTTGAATACAACCGTATCTCCCAAAACAAGAGAAAAAAACGTTTTGGAAATTTTACACTTTTAAAATTACATTCGAATAATGGCTGAGCAAAACAATGAAAAGTGTGCAAAAAGTCCTTAAATTGGTATAAATCTCTATGGGAGCAACACTGAAAAGATTCCAACAATCATAAGCTTTAGTATGAGCAACAGTACAGACTTTGAATCTTTATGGAAGCTTGGAAATAATTGGAATTGAAAATCGCACTTGTAAAACTTTTGCAGAAATGCGAATTCCCACCTAAAATTCACTAAACGGTTTTTAAGAAAAACGGGTCGAATACACTCCTTTTGGTTGCGGTTTTTGGGTGGGGATGTAGCTAAAGGTCTTAGCTTTAAGTCAGAGTTAAAATTAAGTCTCTAGCTATTAAATAGAATTGAGGAAGTTATGCAATGTTGAATGAGAGGTGTTTTTAGAAAAATAGAGCAGAGAAAAGCAGAAAATCGGTTTTAAAATGACAGGTATCACTTAAACTAGATTTAAGGCTAAGAAAAAGAGAATGCCACCCATGAATTACTTTATTTAATCCAAATCACTAACGGTTTATGCTCTAGTAAAACAAAATGAAGATAATATCGCTAACACTCGGAATCACAGGCACAGATGCAAGAATGGTTCTGACAATATTATAGGTTCTTAAGTTAAAAATGGGATAGGTTATAGATTGGGATAGGACAATGTAAGGCAATATATACTATGGTTTACTATGATTCCTATTGATACTTACAGTCCACTTTACTTTAATATTTTGGACCGTCAAGGGCTCTGGTCCTCACGGATCGGGTCTAAGGACAGCAGGGCACTTCTGGTGGAATTAGGTCAGCTGGGTGGTTCTGGTCAACTGGACTGGCACCTCAGACTGGACTGGCCCTTCTGGGTACTTGAGACCGGAGATCAGTGGGATGGCGAGTTTGGCGTAGGCAAGCATTTAGTCGTAGCAAGCCAAAACAGGTTCATTTTTGCCATTTTTGGCTTCCCTTAGGTTTTGGGATGGTTTCAGAATTTGAGCCTAGCTGAAAAGGAGTTCAGCAATGCAGAGGCCTTGGCTTTGCAAAGAAATCTGGAATCAGGAACAAGATGGAGAATTCAGGAACAAGGTGCAACACAGAAATCAGGATGGAGTCAGGAATCAGTGTGTGTGTGTTGTGAGGTTCCCTTATTTATCATGCCAAATGACATCACTCAGTTTATGGTAGGGGCACACTTACTACCCACACCCACAAGGCTATGATTGGGCAAGAGCACAGTTCCCGCATTGCTCTTTGCTGGTTGGATGACAGAAAGGGTTGTCATGTTTTAGGATATGATCTGGAAACCTCCCATAGTTATTGGGACCAAAATCTAACTTTCCCACAAATACATATTTATGTACTTATGCCCTCTAAGAAAGTCAGATACATAAAATACATATTTGGTGGGTCACATTTACATCCAACTCCCAAGTCGGTGGGACCAGGTTTTGCCTTTCTATTGAATTTTGGCAATTTTAACCATGAAAGGTTTGGCCTAACATTTCCTAATTCTGTACATATATGCGCAATCGCCCCTAGTACATGGGTACACAATATTAGATTTGCATCATTCATAGTTTCTGTGCAATTGGTCATTCTTACTAACTTCTGTTCCTTACGCAGTAAAAAATCCTACCAAGTTTTCAAATGGCTAGCATACATTCAGATTTATATGTATGTACTTTTCACTTGTTTACTTATTATTGCTGCCAAGTTAAATGTCTTGAAGTTCAGTGGCAATATAAGCATTTTAAACCCAAAAATGACATGTCAGTTCTTTTTCTTCCTTCCCAAGTGTGAGCAAATGGCAAGTCCTTTGAAGTTCAATGAGAAGCCTCTTCCTGGAGAGTGGAGCTTCCTGCCCCTCCCCTGGAAGGATGAGTGTCCAAGCCTGATATTGTCTTTGACTGGGGCCCAGATGAATGTCTAATGAAGCCCATTGTCATGAGTATGCGAGGCCTCCCAACAGCAATTAGCCTTTCTTGCCAGCAGTGAAGTGTCAACCTTTCTCAGGCTCAGGACTGTCAGAGCAGAATTGTTTTTTTATAAATGGTTAATTAACTCAAGACTGGGTTTAGCTTTAAGTTTCACCTAAATCTTTCATTTAAATATATAAAATGAACACAGTTTATAGGTCGATTTTTCACATTAGCAATCCTTTGACATTCTTAAAAAATTAGGCCTTTTAACAAAAACATGCTTTAAAAACAGGCGATTGTTCACTTCATTCATGAAAAAGCACATTAAACTGAGTTCTTTAAATCTGATTTTCCTCTGCAGCACATACACATTTTAGTCAGCACTAGTTCTTCCCTTGAATGCTGGGATTGTTTGCAGTCTGGATACATGTATCATGCCTTTGTTGAGAGTTTCTCTCTGCACAGCTGATTCTGTTACTTGCAGCAAAATTTAGCTGCGTTTTTACCGTGGAAAATGAAAACAAGGGTTCCTGGGTTGCTTTTTCATTAGATACATTTTATAGAGCTGTCGGTCAATGAGGCCTGGTTCCTCTGAGCCACAATGGATGATCCAGGGCATTGCAGTACCCTTTTAATCTCAATGATTCAATGGAAATCAATGGATCTAGCGCCAAAACAGCACTTTTTAAGGTTGCAAAGCTAACATTTTAAAAGGCATTTTCGGTTTTCAGCACATTTCTGCTGCTTTCCTCCATGCTGAATGTTGCAGAGCCCACTGGCATGCTCCTGCATCGAGAACTCTGTTTTCACCCCCCCCCAACTGTGTTGTGGCAGGGTGTGCAGCCTTTTTCTGGTTGTGTCCCGAATGCAGTTTTGAAAATTTTGGCGCGCACAGGATTCAGTGCATCCATTTTGGGCTGTTTCTTTCACCATTTGTAAAGTGATGCAATGGGGCACATTGGAATGGGTCAAAATATTCCACAGAAGCCCCCCCCGACTTCGGCTTGACTACCAGTGGTGGGGAAGTCGGGCACGTGGGATTTTTCTTTCTTCTCGCGAAGAACACACGTTTCTTCAGGTGTAAGTTCTTCATCCCTCCACGAATTATGCGACACACTCTCTTCGCCCGCTCTGGTTGGAATAGGAACGATATACCCCTGTTGTCGCTCATGCTTTCTTTTCCGGTGTGCAGCGACACTCTGGATATCTTTGGGTTTTTCCACCCGGGTCCCTGAGGAGGTCCAACTTGATTGTTAGTGACAATCAGTGCCAATTCTATAAAATAGAACACAAACCAGTTATGGAAATTTTCCCCCCTACTGACCTCCAATCGGGATTTCAGTAGTGGGATATACGCATGCATTCAGAAACAATTTAAAAGCTTATTGATGTGGGCCAATTTTTACTTTCATCAAGTCACCTTTGGGGATGCAGATTCTGTAGGTGAGGCCTGGGATGGTGACCTCTCCTCCATTTCTGAACTTCCATTTCCTACCGTAGCACTAAGGCTGACCGGAAGGCTTTCTTTAGGATTGCCAGGACCCTGAGATTTACTCTCCAGTTGGGACCAGGCTTGGCAATAACTGGGGTCCAAATTAATCTTGAGCTGGTTGAGGAGGTGACTGCCCATATAAAAGGCGGAAGGAGCACCTCGCACGACCCAACAATTGTGTTCTATGCTTTTGTCACCACTAGAAATTTTTATCATACAACAGCTAAGCAGACGATGTGTGGAACAGGGAACTTCCAGGCCCCATACCCATAGACAAATGGACTGAACAGCGAGCAGGGTCTGGTCTTTTGGGAGTTTCTTGAATAATACTTCACTGATGAAGCTTTCTTTGCTATTCAAGTCAACTCGGGCGAGGACAGACTCCTTTCCGTCATTTAACTGAATCGGGAGGAAGAGCTGTTTGCCCTTCTTCAGAAAGCCAGCTAGACTTGGTGCTGGTTTGTGATCAATTTTGGCTATGGAATTGGGATTTTCTGATTGTAAATTAGTATAGAATTTCAGAGTATTTCCTTCCAGTGTGGAATGCCACTTGAGACTGGAGGGAAGGTTGATTTGAAGAAATGGAGAGGAGTTCCCATCACCAGTTTGTTGTCCCACAGCAATTATGGTAACGTCGGGTATTTCATTATTTTGAAGATAAAGCTTAATTTGGTCTGGTTTTTGTTCAACCATGTGGCATGTGCCATTTAGACTAACATGGTTGACACTCTGTTTTAAGTTGATTGGCCTGTGAGCCTGGGTCCAGAGTACCTTATTCACACAGTCTATTAGGGGAGACAACCTACAGAGGATGTCATTTCCCAATAGACAGGGCGTTCCCTCTGGCGCCACGACTATGACCGGATGCTTCATCTTGTCTCGCCCTATTTTAATTTCCAGCTCTGCAGACCCCTCAACAGGAATTTCCTTCCTGTCGAAGTTCTGCAGTTGTCCCGGAAGAGGGGTGAGAGGGATCTGGTATTTCTCCCCCCTTCCTGAATTTAGCTGCTCAAAGATCCTCTTTGACAGCAGAGTGGCTTGGGATCCAGTGTCCACCAGTGCTGGAATTGCACAATGCCCTGGCACTTGGATGCAGGCGTACAATCTATCTTCTTTCTCCTCCAATGGGCAAAGGTAATGGGCATTCTTGGTAAGCTGGGTGGTCAATTTCCTTATTTATGACTCCAACACTGGGACAGTTGGGTCAGGAGTCGGTGTTGGAGTTGGGGAATCTGACAAAGAATTTCGACACACCGCTATTTAGGGAGTTTTGGGCTCCCTTTTTTCTGTTTCTGGGCTGCCCCCCCCCTTTTTGGAGGCAGTCAACAGAAGTGGTTGGTGAGGTTTGGGGTTCCTCTTGTGCTGGTGCAGCCCCTCCCACCCCCTTCTAGGAGGTGGTCCCCAGAATGGAGTTGGGTAGTTTGGGAATCTGAACAGGAAATTTCACACTTGGGGATTCAAGGAGTCTCGAGCTCCTCCTTTTCTGATTCGGGGATGCCCCACCCCCTCTTTGGAGACAGTCACCAGAATGGCTTTGGGGAGCTAGGGAATCTTCTTTCTCTGGTTCTGGGCTCCGCCGCCCCCCTGTATTGCTCTCCCCCAAAGTGCACAGAACAACCATAAATCATCAATGCAAGTATAGAGCAAATACTTTGAACGTAGACAGACACAATAACTCACAGCCACGCACTCTTAGAAGATAATCAGCTCTTATATGGCTATTTATTCAAAGCTTAAAAGTACATAGAAATAACTCACAAAATAATATGGACATAGATCACAGAAGAAGTAAAGAATTCAAAAGGAAATACATCACCGTGAGCGTAACAGGATTCCTCATCTCGTCCAGAAGCGGCTGGAAGACCCCGGGAACAGCTAGGCCAAGAGCACCACAGCTCACAGGAGGGCCGGACGTAAGCGTCCTTCTCCGGCTGAAGTCTCACCTGACCACCTCCGGGCTTCCGCATATATACACACTCCACAAAGGGGAGTCAATTCTCAAACCTTCTGGAAATTGCACTTGCGCAGTTGAGGAACAGCCGTCGGTTGCCAGCTGGGTCAATCAAGAGCTCCCCCAAGAAGCGCAGTGCCTCCCTTCTCTAAAAACACGCTCCACGGAGAACAGTAGCAAACCATAACAAAGTTAGCTTTCCCAGCAGAAATGTCCTTGACCACATACCAGGTTTGGAAAGCATGTTTTTCTCAGCACTGTGAATCTAACACAGCTTTTCACTGCGGCATGAAGTAAATATCCATCATGGCTCTGAGCGCTCCCAGAATGCATTGCGCACCAGCGCCATTTTAGATCAAGCATAAAAATTCCACCCTTGGATATTTACCTTCCATAGCCCGGTGACACAGGAACCGGTCTCTGAAACCTACGAAATGTTAAAACTAAATTGGGAATACATTGAATGCAACAACAACAAGCAATTATAATAGACAATATAATAAAAATGCAAGCAAAAACGTAACGCAGTGTACCCCCAATATCAGGTATCCATGAAAATAACCAATCCCACCAATTTCCAGTACGATCTTGAGACACTTGAGAAATGAGATCCCTCAAACCTCGAATATGACTTTCAACAGATCGTGAATGGTCACTTAAATTGAAACAACACACACCTTCAAATGCGTTACACCCTAAATTATGTTTTAGCAATAGATAATCAACAGCAGCTCTGTTCTGCAAAGTTGCTTTTTTAATAACTTGACTATCAAGGAGTAATTCTTCTAATGCCTGCAAAGTATGATTAAGGCTTTTGACTACTAAACATGCTAATTTCATCAAAGATTTGTAACCTCCAGCAGCTAAACCCCAAACTCCCACTAATGAAAGGGTTAATGCTAGAACCTCAGCTTCTGATAACAAATGTACATGTGAATCACAGTCAGGAGATAGACCTACAGATTCAAGTTGACGTTTTACCTCGAGTTATCGCTGGGTGTAAAGGAAACATCATTAGTCCTAATCGAGTTAAAGCACATTGACCTCCAGAAATATTAGCTGGAATATAAGTGTATGTAATGTTACCACATCAAAAGAGCCATCCTGTTGGAAGTTTCACATGATTCAAATGACTAGCAGTTATCACTGTATGATTGCAGGACATAGTGTTATTTACACTGGTGCATTTGCGTGGCACTCGCGAACACAGTCGTCTCTCGAACATTGTATGATTGTGCAGATTGGTCAACACTATTTGTCGGCATTTGCCAATTTCTTGTGCATTGCATGTCATAACGTAACATACATCACCTTGGATTATATTATACGTAATAACACGTGTGAAATTTCTCCATTTACGGTCAGTCTCTTGGCAGAACCGACAGTATTCATAAACTGAAAAAGATTGTCTAATATCGAAGTCTTGAACTAAAGAATCATTGTGTGTGACGCCGAAGATATGCTTTAAAACTGGAACAGGCGTTGGCACCGGTACTAAACACATAGTCAAAAAGCTTCAGCATTGGGCACATCAGTAAGACAAAAGTGTGATATGTTCAGTATTTGCTGTGCCAGATATATCCACATATTTTCCTCTTGAGTAATCATAGGAGAGTGTTTTCGCCTTCCTATGAACGTATCTTGCACAACTGGCATCAAGGTTGTTTTCACTGGTTCCTGATGTGTTTTTCGCATTTCATGAATCCATGTCTTCTGCCTGGCTGGCTTTTCGGCACTTGCATAAGGCTGCTTGGGGACAACATTATTCATCACTATCAGTATCCCCTTGATCACTGGCACAGATGTGACATTTTCTGTTGGTAGCAGCAGACTGTTTAACTCTCCCAAATGGAGTCCATTTAGTGCCACAGTTACACCAACCAGACACAGGATTTACAAATCAAACCCAGAAAAGAGATATCAGTGTTGCACATCACTCTCTCAGTTAACATTTGTCTGCGGGTACATATTGCCATTTCTTTCTACCAGGCTCCATAACTAAAACTACTTGATCTTTGCCTGATGCAATGACATCTGCGGGTACTGGTGGGCCACTTGGCTTCTCCACCCACACCTTTGCACCCGGTACCATACTGCCTGAAGAGACAAAACCACGGTCCCCACGGGTAGTTAACACTGTAGGAGGCTCCCCCTTCTTAATCATGGACAACTTAATGGGAATGACTATTAATTGGGCCACTCGATCACCCTTGTGGATTGATAACAATTGATCCCCACTATTCATTAGGATGACTTTAATCTTGCCCGGGTAATCAGCATCAATTACCCCTCCCAACACTTGAACTCCCTTCAATGCTAGGCCAGATCTAGGGGCAATCCATCCCATATGCTCTGGGGGAATCTGTACTCCAATCCCCGTTTCAATTACAACTATTCCTCTTGGATCTAATCTGATTTCTTCATGGGAATGCAAGTCTACCCCTGCTGACTCTGGAGTTGCTTGATAGGGAGCTAAAGAACTTGGGGTAATTTCCCAGTACAATAGTGTTTCACTGACTGAATTGGGTTGAACCTGTAAAGTAGGAGTCATTAATCGCATCAAAGGAGTTTCATGTTCATACCCAGGCCTATTGTTTAATACTTGCACCGTATCAAACACACGATCACGCCAGCCTGCCAAACTGCCGTCTCCAGATTTGTGCAACTGTTCTTTCAATAACCCATTCATTCGTTCAATTAACCCTGGAGCAGCTGAATGGTATGGAACATGATACAGCCACTCAATGCTCTTTTCCTGACAAAACTCCTGGATTAGTTTGCCTTTGAAATGTGACCCATTGTCACTTTGAATCTGCAAAGGCATTCCATAATGTAATATGATCTGATCTAACAACCTGATGGTGTTCAGTTGGGTTGCACGTTTGCACGGCAAAACCATCAAATATCCCGAGTATGTATCCACAATAGTGCATGCATACTGACAACCTATGCCGATTGGCGTGGGACCGATATAATCAACCTGCCAAATTTGACCTGGTCATTTTCCTCTTCTCAATGTACCTCGAACAATTTGAGGTATATGTCTATGCAATTGGTGTTGGCACACGGGACATTGCAAAATGACTGTTTTCACCACTTCTAAAGGAAGACTGATTCCTCGAGCTTGTGCCCACCTGATAGTAGCCTTTTCTCCAAGGTGCCCATATTTCTGATGGGCCCATTTGGCCAAACCCTCCAAATCGTCTTCCTGAGCTTCTGCATCCACTGATGAAATCTTGGTGTGTTCGTCTGCAACAGAATTAAACCAACGTTCTAATGAGTCTGTGGCACAATGCGCGTCCACATGATATACAGTGACTTCACTTTGTAACAACATTTCTGCAATATCTTGCCATAGTTCTTTTCCCCACAACTCTTTTGAATGAATCTTCCATCCATTCCTTTGCCAAGTTGGCAACCACATTGCCAATCTATTCGCCACTGACCATGAATCTGTGTACACATAATATTGACCAGGGGTCTCTTGTTTTAATGCTTGGTAAACTGCGTAAAGTTCTGCGAACTGACTGCTCTTCCCTTTCCCTGTCGTTGTCAACATCTTTTTTGTTTTGGGATTGTACGACACTGCTTTCCAGTACCGCTCAGTTCCCACATATCGCGCTGAGCCATTCGTGAACCAAGCATGCTCTGTTTGCTCCACGGTCAAATCGCTGTAAGGTACTCCCCATTTCACAAGAGACACAAGTTTTTCAGGCACTTTCGGTGGTATGTAATCTGAGGGCGGTATGTTGGCTACTTGCTCATGTAATTTTGCCACGCCATCCTTTCCTGATTTGGCTCTGTCTTGAATATACCATTTCCACTTAATTATGCTGGCTTCTTGTGCATGTCCTTTTCGATGAGTTTTAGGAGAGCTCAGTACCCATTGCATGATTGGTATTTCTGTCTCATGAATACATCATGGCCCACCGTCATCTGCTCGGTATCAACAAGAGCCCAATAACATGCCAGCAATTGCTTCTCAAACGGAGTATATGAGTTACCAGCGTCGGGCAACTTACGACTCCAAAACCCCAATGGCACACGTTTCCTGTCTTGTTTCTGCCACACACTCCAGTTAGCATAATTGTCTTGTACAGACACATTTAATTCCACTTCGCCTTCCTTCAAGGGCCATAAATCAAGCACCTGCTGCACGGTGTCTTTCGCCATCTCAAAGGCTTTCTGCTGCTCTTCCCCCCACTGAAACTCATATTTCTTTCGTGCCACCTTGTAGAGGGGAGCCAATATCTGCCCTAAATGAGGAATGTGCTGTCTCCAAAACCCAAACAGTCCTATAAACTGCTGAGCTTGCTTTTTGTTCATTGGAGTGGTGAATTCAAGTATTTTCTGTCGGGCTTTTGGCACCATTTCTCGATGCCCATGATGCCACTGAATCCCTAGGAATATCACTGTTTCGGCTGGACCTTGAATTTTACTCTGATTAATCTCCCACCCTTCCTTCTTCAATCCTTCCATAAGGACATCTAACTGGCTTTGCACACTGTGCTCATCCTTGCCTTGGATCAAAATATCATCAATGTAATGAGAGATCTGTATGTCAGGTTTACATGGTATCTTGTCTAAGTGCTCTGCCACCAGCCAGTGACAGAAAGTCGGGCTGTTTATGTACCCCATAGGTAGCCTCGTGAAAGTGTACTGACGTCTACTCCACGAAAATGCAAACTGTTCTTGACACTCGTCAGCAATTGGCATGGAGAAAAATGTATTAGTTAAATCGATCACTGCATACCAAGTCCCTTCAAACTTTTGGACATTTTCAATCAAGGTAATAGCATCTGGGACTGCGGGCAGTAAGGGAGGAGTATGTTTATTCAACTCCCTGTAATCCACCGTCATCCTCCACGACCCATCTCCCTTTTTAATAGGCCAGAGAGGATTGTTCCATGAGGTGGTAATAGGGCGTAGTACACCCGCCTCCACGTACTCTTTGATGGTGTCTGAAATGTCCTTGTGCCCCCCAGGAATGCGGTATTGTTTCATTGCTACCCGCTTGGTTGCCACTGGCACTTGCACTGGGGGCATCTTCAATTTGCCTACGGTAATGGGTGTACAGATTAATGCACTCACCCCAAACTGGTACATTTTACCGCCAAGTCCCAAGGTTAACCCTTCCAAAATGTCAAAGCCAATTATATATTCAGGTATCGGGACAATCAACACTTGATATTTCTGCCTCTTCAAATTGCCTATTTTCATCTCCACTTTCGTTTGTACTGCGGCGGTCTCCTTTCCCCCTAAACCTGTAATAGTAAACTGTTTGCCTTTAAATCGTGTTGGATTACCATGAATCAAAGAGGCCTCCGCCCCGGTGTCTATCAATGCTCGCACCCCTTGTGTATTTCCTGGCCCCCAAAAAATCTTAACATCAACATGAGGCCGCCTATCCACTTTTATGCGGGCGACACTGCTGGAGCTTGGCCGAAGCCCTAGTCAAACTTCGAATGAGGGTGACTCGACTCCGGCTCTAGCATCGCACTCACCACCTTTCTCAAATCAGCGTATGTTGGCTGGTACGGGGAAGGTGTCCCCATAGACCCTTCGTCTTGTTCTTCCGCAGGGGGAGCAGAAGGTGCAGTGTCCCCCTGTGGCGTGGAGACTACTTGTTTCTTAACCTATTTATAGCACTCTTTGGCTGCAAGTCCTCGTTTTTTGTATAATTCATACATTACTCTGGTTTCAATGCCATCAATTTCTTCGTGTGGCACGCCATCTTTTCACAAAGCCAAAAACATGACTTTTCGGGACACTCGGGAGTCTCTGCTATCTTGCCGCCTGCCTTCGGTGCTTCTCTCACTACGCCCCTCTCTCTCCCGTGGCTTGTTATCACTCTTATCCCACTCTCCCAAATCTGCAAGTTGCCGAATGGCATCTGCTACCTCATCAGTAGCTTTGCCCGTCATACATACGAGCAAAGTCATAATGACACTTTTGTAAGCGGGTGGCGCAGTTCTAATCGCCATGTTTCGAGTTGAAACTGAGAGCGGCACGGCTCCCATGTGATCAGGAGCATCTATGTGAATAGACTCTTTCATAGCATGCTCTCTGACTTTTTGAATTGCTTCTCTCAACGTATACCACTTCGTTTCTTCACTAGGCCAATCTGTGGTAATAGGGTATTTACGGTTACATGCTTGGGCTACCAGGTGCAACAAAGACACCTGCGTATCTTGACCATTTGCATCAGGGGGCGGTCCTGCTCTTAAGACCTCCTGTACATTGGCGTCAATTGACAGGGGTAAAAAACGCGGTGAATCCGTAGAATCTACTAACAACCCTGCAGCACCCCCATCTAGTAATCTCACCATCCATGTCAGTAAAGCTTCCCCTGATTTTTGCCTCAAACGGGTAATAATTTCCCCAACCTCCTGTTGTGTGTAATCCTCCAGCGTGGTTAAAGTGGCACAGCGAGTAGAGCGCTCGCTTTGACACCCATGCAGAGCCTGCTGACGCAAGTTCGAATCCCGGCAAGGCCAGACTCAGCCTTTCATCCTTCCGAGGTCGATAAATGAGCACCACACACCGTGGGTAATAATAAGCAGCGCTCAGATACCTGAGGGTTCGAAGCGCTATATAAATGCCAAATTATTATTATTATTATTATTATTAAATCCACCATTCTGCCAGCAGGATTCTGCGGGTGGGGTCCGGCTCGCCGTCTTCTAACGGGCTTAGCCGCCACTGTTTTCTGTTTCGCCTCTGTTTTGGGGTCAGACTCATCTGCGGAACTACTTTCTAGACTGGTCGAATCAAAAATATCACCATCCCACTTATCCGGATCCCAGTCTACGCCAGCGGTAGCTATTACAGTTGCCACCTTTCTTTTGTTGACCCCTCCCCGTCTTTTCCTATACTTATACCGGGCTACTCTGACTGCTGCCCCCTCGGCCACCGCCTGATATGTGTCGGCCTTATCTTTAAACAGTTTCATTTGAATCTGCTGCATTAACGCAGTCTGCCGTTCTGCAGCTAACTCTCTTTCTAATCGCAAGACCTCATTTTTCATTTCCACCTTCATTTGATGTATTTTCCTATTAGCATGCAAAAGAACCCAACCTCGTCTACCTAATGCCGCGCATTCTTTACCACGTTCTACTAGAACTTGTTTTAAGCATGCCATTACATCAGCCGGATCGGCATCTCCCAATACTTGATCCCATGTTTCACTTAAACCGGCACCACATGCCCACGCCTGAGCCAATTTATCATATGGACTCTTAGTCCATCCTGGAATAACAACATCAGAACAGTCACTGCCAGCGGTTACATTCTTCTTCCTGAACAAACTACTCATTATCGCAAACAAAACAAAACCTCGTTGAATCTATATGTTTTCTTCTCCACGCTACAATCACTCCCACAGGCACTCACACACTGACAAAAAAGCAAAAAAAAACTTCACTATTCAACAACTTCACTTACAAGACAACCAAATCCTATTTACGTTTCAACAGATTCTTGAATACTCGGAACAACTCATCACAAGTATCCTGTTCGTGACGCCAAAAATGATTGCTCTCCCCCAAAGTGCACAGAACAACCATAAATCATCAATGCAAGTATAGACCAAATACTTTGAACGTAGACAGACACAATAACTCACAGCCACGCACTCTAATCAGCTCTTATACGGCTATTTATTCAAAGCTTAAAAGTACATAGAAATAACTCACAAAATAATATGGACATAGATCACAGAAGAAGTAAAGAATTCAAAAGGAAATACATAACCGTGAGCGTAACAGGATTCCTCATCTCGTCCAGAAGCGGCTGGAAGACCCCGGGAACAGCCAGGCCGAGAGCACCACAGCTCACAGGAGGGCCGGACATAAGCGTCCTTCTCCGGCTGAAGTCCCACCTGACCACCTCCGGGCTTCCGCATATATACACACTCCACAAAGGGGAGTCAATTCTCGAACCTTCTGGAAATTGCACTTGCGCAGTTGAGGAACACCCGTCGGTTGCCAGCTGGGTCAATCGAGAGCTCCCCCCAAGAAGCGCAGTGCTTCCCTTCTCTAAAAACACGCTCCACAGAGAACAGTAGCAAACCATAACAAAGTTAGCTTTCCCAGCAGAAATGTCCTTGACCACATACCAGGTTTGGAAAGCATGTTTTTCTCAGCACCGTGAATCTAACACTCAGCAAAATGTGTGCAGCTTTTCACTGCGGCATGAAGTAAATATCCATCAAAGCTCCGAGCGCTCCCAGAATGCATTGCGCACCAGCGCCATTTTAGATCAAGCATAACACCCCCTTTTAGGAGGCAGACACCAGAATAGGTTTGGGCATGATTCTGTGTGGGAGCTTGGGATCTGCAAAAAAATTATGGCAGTTGGATATTGGGGGAGTTTTGGGCTCCCCTGGTTCTGATTCTGGGCTGCCCCCACCCCCTTTTGGGAGGCAGTCCCTAGAGTAGGTTTGGGCAAGGTGGATTTCTGGATTATCATTCTGGGGAGGTCAATGATGGGCGATCCTAACTCAGTCCCCACATTCACCCAGTCTTCATTAGGAAGGAGAAGATGTTTTTCCCAGAGTCCTCTGAGGACCCCTCTCCTTCAAATTGGCAGACACTAACCTCCTCCACAAAATGGGTCTTTTTAGGTCCTTTATTTCTCCTACCCACCCTCTGTTCCTTGGGTTGCAGACTTTCGGGGTCAGGAGATTTTGATTACGGTTTCTGGGCTTCCAGGGGCTTTTCACAAGTGGGGAAGGAAGCTTCATCTAAGGCTTTACACCTCTCTTCCCCCCGTGCCTCCTCCTTTGGAACTGGTGAGTTGTCGGGGTTCTCTCCCCGTCATTGTTCTGGAGTACCAGACGCTTGGTTTGTGGGGTTCTGAGCCGCAATGTTCCTCTGAGGGTTCCGCTGAGCCCTCAACATGCGACCCAGATCCTGGGACAAGTTCTAAACCTGCCGCTCCAGTTGCGACACCCGCTCTGGCTGGTACGGGGGTCTCTGTTCCATCCTAATTGGCTCACGGGAAGGGTAACTGTCCCTTCTCCCATAGTACCCAAGGTTTGGATAGTTTGAGTAACCCTCCACCCTTGGCCCCCCCTCACCAGGATTGGGCTGTCTGGGCTCAGGAAAGTGGGGAAAGAAAGGAGGGTTGTTTTGTAGGTTGAAGTTTTGAGGGTACCGGGGAAAGAAACTCCACGCGACATTTGGGGGATTACTGTCCTCCTGGGGAAAGTTAGGAGGGAAGTTTCATGGGGTGGTACCTACCTGGTTAGATCCCCCTCTTGTGCTGGGGGAGTCCACACATACCCGCGGATGGGTTTGTTGCCCTTGTATCGGGGACTTATGTAATCAGGGGACTTAGGGGTCCCATTTGTGGGATTACCTCCCTGATTACCTGTCTGGGATTGGCCCGAGGGCCTTCTGGTTCCTTGATTGGATAGGTTCTGCAGAGGTACATTTTTAGGCCCCCCATCTCGAGATCTAAAATGGAGGCAACCTTCACCTCGGCTACCTTAGCAGCAGCAGGGGTGTTGGCTGGTTTGGGGCTTTTATTGTTCTTGTTATCTACATGTTTCTGCACCTCATAAATACGAGTTTGCTGTTCTATGAGTGATCTCTTCTCGTGAAAGTCCCTCACCAGCTGAGTCATGATGTATTTGGGGAGTGCATGGAAGAAGGTGTTGATGAACTCCCTACTATCTGTGCGCACCCTCCTGGTGGTCTGCGCAAAGGCCCGTTTGAGTTCCTGCACACATTCTTGTGGGGCCTGATCTTCCCCATACTGCAGACTGTAGGCTACCTTGCTGGCCTCTTGGGGATTTCTATGGACAGAGAAGTGTTTTAAGATGGTCGCCCTGTTGGTGGAACATCTTGAGTGGTTCTGATCCTCCAGTCCCGCAAAGATGCTGGAGTACTCAGAGGGAGAATGGCCATTTCACATTTTGGATGGAATTCTGACTATCTTTCAGGTGAAAAGTATGCATCATCTGTTCGTATAATTCAAGGTGTTCCCATACTGAATTCTTGCCATTTTTATGATAGGGAGTTATAACACTCCTAATGGCCTTGATCTGCTTCAGGGTATCTCTTTGCATAGCTCTCTTTATTTTATTTGCCTTTTTGGTCTTAGTCACTCGAGTCCACTCATCCTCTGACTCAGAGGCACTGCTACTAGAGGTGGCTTCCTGATCTTCTAGGCACTCCCTGATTCTGCGAGCTTGAGAAGGGCTTACAGAATGTGGGGGCCTACTTTCCCTATTCCTGTGGTGCTCAGAAGAGTCTCTGACTCTCCGCTGCTCCCACGATTGGCGGAGTACTCCCCCCCCCCACTGCCCTACCTGGGAAGAAGTCTTTAGGATAGGCTTTATTTCCTGGAGTTCCCCACCAAATTTAACAAACGGATCTTTTGAAAGGCGGTAGTTTTGTGGATCCAGTTACCTGACTCTCCCCTCATAGGACTCTTCCTGATCAGAGATGTTAGCTCTAACATTTAGGAATCTGTACAGTGACGCACATCCATCAATTTCTGGGAGACGCTGATCTGTCAGTCCCATCTTACCAATTCTGTTGAAGTCTACTATCCCCATGGCCCCTGGTTCATATACGCCAGTGGACATGAAGGTGGCAGAGTTCATTGCATTGAAGGGGTTAGAGTCCCTGAGTACAGGGGTCCTGATGTGATCCTCAGAGGTTGCTCTGTCCCTCTATACCTTTTCTCTTTCAGCCCCTATTCCCTGATGATATGCAAACATCTGAGACTTTTGTTCCTCTATCAAGGCCTTGCTGGTCTCAATGATTTCCTCTTGCATTGCTACTTGTTGGTGGAGCCTATCATTCTTTTCACAGAGAGCCTCATTGTCTCTCTGTGCTTCCTGCCTGGCCTGGGAATACTGGGCCAATTTCTGCTGCAGGAGACTCACATCCTAAGTTTTAGCATCATTGGTCTGGGTGTTCTTTTCCAGAGCATCCTCCACCCGTCTGGTGTGCTCTAGTAGCTTCTCATATTCTGTTTTTAATTCATTGAGCTCCTGGAGGGCCAGCTTTCTTCCCTCTAGCTTGGTTTTTAATTGGCTGACTTCCTGGCCTAAGGCGTCTCTCTCCTGACTCAGGGTGCCCCTCTGTTTAGCCAGGTCATCCCTTTGCTTTTTGAATGCATTGGATTTCTGCCGCTCCTCATCAAATTCTGTTTGAGAGTCTAGATCTTTAATAATTAATGTATTATTTTTCTCTTTTAATTTGTAGGATAACCACCTGTTCTACACAGACTCTATTAAAAGTTAATTGTTGCGCCAGTTTCTGTTGACTCTGTTGCAGAGAGTCCACCCTTTCCTGACACTCCTCTTTTAGTGTCTGTAATTGGGTATCTTGCTCTGCCTTCTCTTGCTGTAGGAGAGCCAGATCTTTTTAATTTTGTAACATACTGTCTAGATTCTGTCTATAATTCTTGGCTCTTCTGTAGCCTTTGTCCTGCAGAGTCTAGATCAGTCTGGATTCTTTCTAGTGTTTCCACTTGATTCTTTGCCAGAACTATGTTGTCAGCATGCTTTTCCTGCATTACTCATATGTGGAGGTATAGGTAGGCCGCTATTTTGGCAATTTTACTCTGCTCCTCTTTCACTTTTGGGGCCATGTACAGTTCACTAAGAGCTTGGGGTAATGGGCTCTTGTCCTGCCATGTATCCAGGTCCATGGCCGTGACCCGTTCTTTGATTTCCTGCAGCCAGACATGTTCATTCTGTTCTGGCCACTCAGCCCTGACAAACAGCTTGTGCAGGGGGTGTTCCCTAGCCATATTGATTTCTACTGGGATCGCCATTTTGGAACTATCAATTTCTTTATGAATTATTTCAGGGTTGATTTACTTTTACAAACAGGCCTGGTTTTGGAGTATTTATTTTGAAAGGTCTTGTACAGTGTAGCACAGTACACCAACCCAGCAAGGTGTCTCTACCCTGCAGGCTAGTCTGCTGTGTTAGACTGTCACGGGTGGTAACTCAAACTCAAAACCATGGCACGAGCCCCCAAATCTGTTAAGGATTTCAATCAGGCAATACATCCGGGTCTCAGCCTAGCATGCAATGCACAAATGAAATACTTATTGTATTGTGTCTATAGGTTCAATATTCTGAGTGATATACCACTCATATCACACCCCTTCTCAAAATACCCCAAGGTCACAATGGACCAGGAATGAGGCTGGTTGGTAAAGGTAATATTTATTTTTATTTTTTTATTATTATTACTTGTATATAATCAGAAATCAGATTTTTACAAGAACTGGTTCCACTCGAAGCGAATCCCCTTTGCATTGCAGATAGTTTGACAGTAGTATGAACCACGGTCTCAAGTTTCTGTAGGTGAGGAATCAACGTCCGTGCTAATTTTTATCTTTTCAATTGCAAATTCCAGAAGTTTAGCGGCTGCCGTGTGCCATCGAGTCTTTTCACCGTTGATAATGCGGTTCCACCAGATGTCTTCATTACCCGCAAAAGAGGTGGCTGTCAGAGAACTGAAGTAGGCGATAGGTAATATTTATTTATTTATTTACAATTCTAATCAAACATATGTTTTAATATATGGGGCAGCAATCACCAAGTTAGTGACGATACAAATAAGAAAGTAAGTAAGGCAGTTGAATTCACTTGTTAACAACACAGAATATAAAACACAGAGAAAAGAACAGTTTTGGCTTGTTGAAAGATGGCCTTTAAGTTAAGATTTTCCCCTGCAAATTTCTCAACCCACAAATAAGAAATTCTGCACAGATGTAAGCAAGCAGCAGGTATTCGGGAATAAAGAACAGGGTACAGGGTTTGAATACAACCTTCCCTCACCAAACAAGAGAGAAAAACGTTTGGGAAATTTTACACTTTTAAAATGACATTCGAAAAATGGCTGAGCAAAACAATGAAAAGTGTGCAAAAAGTCCTTAAATTGATATACATGTCTATGGGAGCAACACTGAAAAGATGCCAACAATCATAAGCTTTAGTATGAGCAACAGTACACACTTTGAATCTTTATGGAAGCTTGGAAATAATTGGAATTGAAAATCACATGTGTAAAACTTTTGCAGAAATGTGAATTCCCGCCTAAAATTCACGAAACGGTTTTTAAGAAAAAAGGGTCAAATACACTCTTTTTGGATGCGGTTTTTGGGTGGGGATGTAGCTAAACGTCTTAGGTTTAAGTCAGAGTTCAAATCAAGTCTCTAGCTATTAAATTGAATTGAGGAAGTTATGCAATGTTGAATGAGAGGCATTTTTAGAAAAATAGAGCAGAGAAAAGCAGCAAATTGGTTTTAAAATCACAGGTTGATTTCACTTAAACTAGATTTAAAGCTAAGAAAAGGAGACCGCCACCCATGAATCTCCACAGTTACACGGCCACTTTTAACCCTTCATGTGGCGGATACCCCTTTTTCTTTATGGGAATTACTTTATTTAAGCCAAATCACTAATGGCTTATGGTCTAGTAAAACAAAATAAAGATAATATCGCTAACACTCGGAATCACAGACAGAGTTTCAAGAATGGTTCTGACAATATTATAGGTTCTTAAGTTAAAGATGGGATAGGTAATAGATTGGGATAGGACAAAAAGATGGGATAGGTTATAGATTGGGATAGGACAATGTAAGGCAATATATGCTATGGTTTACCATGATTCCTATACAGTCCACTTTACTTTCAGATTTTGGACCGTCAAGGGCTCTGGTCATCACGGATCGGGTCTAAGGACAGCAGGACACTTCTGGTGGAATTAGGTCAGCTGGGCAGTTCTGGTCAAATGGACTGGTACCTCGGACTGGACTGGATTGGATTGGCCCTTCTGGTTACTGGAGACTGGAGATCAGTGGGATGGCGAGTTTGGCGTAGGCAAGCATTTAGTGGTAGCAAGCCAAACTGGATCAAATTGCTTCCCTTAGGTTTTGGGATGCTTTCAGGATTTGGGCCTAGCTGAAAAGGAGTTCGGCAATGCAGAGGCCTTGGCTTTGCAAAGAAATCTGGAATCAGGAACAAGATGGAGAATTCCGGGACAGGGCGCCATGCGGGAATCAGGATGGAGTCAGGAATCAGTGTGTGTGTTGTGAAGTTCCCTTATTTATCATGCCAAATGACATCACTCAGTTTATGGTAGGGGCACACTTACTACCCACACCCACAAGGCTATGATTGGGCAAGAGCACAGTTCCCGCATTGCTCTTTGCTGGTTGGATGACAGAAAGGGTTGTCATGTTTTAGGATATGATCTGGAAACCTCCCATAGTTATTGGGACCAAAATCTAACTTTCCCACAAATACATATTTATGTACTTATGCCCTCTAAGAAAGTCAGATACATAAAATACATATTTGGTGGGTCACATTTACATCCAACTCCCAAGTCGGTGGGACATGGTTCTGCCTTTCTGTTGAATTTTGGCAATTTTAACCATGAAAGGTTTGGCCTAACATTTCCTAATTCTGTACATATATGCACAATCACCCCTAGAACATGGGTACACAATATTAGATTTGCAACATTAATAGTTTCTGCGCAATTGGTCATTCTTCCTAACTTCTGTTCCTTACGCAGTAAGAAATCCTACCAAGTTTTCAAATGGCTAGCATAAATTCAGATTATGTACTTTTCACTCGTTTACTTATTCTTGCTGCCAAGTTAAATGTCTTGAAGTTCAGTGGCAAAATAAGTATTTTAAACCCAAAAATCACATGTCCGTTTTTTTCTTCCTTCCCAAGTGTGAGCAAATGGCAAGTCCTTTGAAGTTCAATGAGAAGCCTCTTCCTGGAGAGTGGAGCTTCCTGCCCCTCCCCTGGAAGGATGAGTGTCCAAGTCTGCTATTGTCTTTGCCTGGGGCCCAGACAAATGTGTAGTGAAGCCCATTGTCATGAGTATTTGAGACCTCCCAACAGCAATTAGCCTTTCCTGCCGGCAGTGAAGTGTCAACCTTTCTCAGGCTCAGGACTGTCAGAGCAGAATTGTTTTTTTAAAATAGTTAATTAACTCAAGGCTGGGTTTAGCTTTAAGTTTCACCTAAATCTTTCATTTAAACATATAAAATGAACACAGTTTATAGGTGGATTTTTCACATTAGCAATCCTTTGACATTCTTAATAAATTAGGCCTTTCAACAAAAACATGCTTTAAAAACAGGTGATTTTGCACTTCATTCATGAAAAAGCACATTAAACTGAGTTCTTCAAATCTGATTTTCCTCTGCAGCACATGCACATTCTAGTCAGCACTAGTTCTTATCTCGAGTGCTGAGATTGTTTGCAGTCTGGATACATGTATCATGCCTTTGTTTAGAGTTTCTCTCTGCACAAATGATTCTGTTACTTGTAGCAAAGTTTAGCTGCGTTTTTCCCAAAGGAAAATGAAAACAAGGGTTCCTGGGTTGCTTTCTCATTAGATATATTTTATAGAGCTGTCAGTCAATGAGTCCCGGTTCCTCTGAGCCACACTGGATGATCCTGGGCATTGCAGTACCCTTTTAATCTCAATGATTCAATGGAAATGAATGAATCTAGTGCCAAAAACAGCACTTTTTAAGGTTGCAAAGCTAACATTTTAAAAGGCATTTTAGGTTTTCAGCACAATTCTGCTGCTTTGCTCTATGTTGAAGGTTGCAAAGCCTACTGGCATGCTCCTGCAGTGAGAACCCTGTTTTTACCCCTCCTGACTGTGTGTGGCAGGGTGTGCAGCCGTTTTCTGGTTGTGACCCAAATGCAGTTTTGAAGATTTTGACGCGGAGAGGAGTCAGCGCCTCCATTTTGGGCTGTTTCTTTCACCATTTGTAAAGTGATGCAGTGAGGCACATTGGAATGGGTCAAAATATCCCACAACCTGCCTCGGCAGTCCAGCACCGAAATGCTAGGCAATTCTCCTCTGAAACAGAGTGCCAACAGCAACCCCAGACAGGTGTTTCAGTCTTGCTGGGTCGCATGAATGAGGTGAATCGGTGTCTCTCTAAGCACTGTGAGCAATGTGGTCCACTCCTGGATTACCCTTAGGAACACAGAGTGAAACCCCAAGTCCCTAAACATTTGTACAAAGGTCTACAAATGTATATCATACCATATCATTGATACAAAATGTTGAATATCCCGAGAACAATGGATAATTTTTAGTACTTAACGTCTTGTGGGTAAATAGGGAAAGCAATTAAAATGGAGTTTAGAAACCCCAATGCAGTATAGTGATTCTAGCATATTTTGCTGCCACCTACAGGAACTAGTGTATTGCTTGTGGTGGCACTTTAGATGGTCTCATTACAAGTTGGGCGGTGCAGGAAAAATGCAGCGGTAATACTTTATACCGCTGTATTACCGCACTGCCCAACTATGAGTTTGGTGTTAAGTTGTTGGATTCACCTCCAGCTATGAGCTGGAGGTAAATCCGCCACCTTTCTGGCTAATTCCGCCAAAATCCCCCATGGAATCCTAAGGACTCAATTATATGGGACTAACACTGCTACCGCCACTTGCAATCCGGTGGTAATACCACCGGACCAAGTGGGAGTAACAGTAATTCCGTTTGGTAGTATCTGAGTGGATTTCCTGCCGAGATACCACTAAACCTATAATGAGGCCCATTGTAATGTAACCAAATATCAATCAGTGCCTTGGCCTGAAGTGAGCTGCTTGAGGATTGATGTTGCTGGCTTGTCTTGAGATGGACCCATGTATATCAGATTGGAGTTAGGTGGTGATTTTGAGCTGGAACAGGAAGTCTAACTAGGGAGGTGGGTTAGGCTTTGGAGGCAAAGCAAGTAAGAGTATCTTGTTCCTAAACAATGAAACTTGTTTTGACAGACAGATGCTATCTAATGAGTTATAGATGTTGGATATGTACAAATGAGTTCAAACAGCGGAGTATGTCCAGTTGCGCCAATAATAGTCACATTGAATTGAAATCCGAGCGTAGACTGAAAAAATAGTTTGAATCATTCATTGATGCAATATCATATTTAATAATGTTGGAAAAAAATAAATGTACTAAATGCCAACACATGTTTCGACTCTCCGGTCTTTGTCAAGGGAAGCCTAAAATTACATTTGCATATAATTCAAAAATTGACATCGTACAATCTATGCATCAATTTAGAGCACATAAATCTGTGCTATTCATCCATGAAGTTGTCGGAACTAGAATAACGTTAAAATTGAATGCTAAATTCAACTCAAAGTGTAGTCCCCAAGCAAGCCTAAATCAATATATCCTGACATGGAGGGGCAATTAAATTTGCACTGGGGTGTTGAGGCAATCATACGTCGGTAGAGACATATTCAGTACATGCATTTCCCTAGTGCTTATAAGAATTCTATTTGTTTCATTCCAATAAGCCTGGGGAGGGTGGACAGAGTTGCTGGTCATCATGCAAACAACCTTCTCTGTTTCTGGTCCCCTCTTTGGGACACCTTGTAACGTAAGCTGTCCGCCATTCCCATCATAATGCACCTTAGAATGGTCATGTAAAGCTGGAAGAGGCTCATGCTGAAAAATCATTTGGAATAACAATATTTTAACAAATCTAATATTTTGTGAATTATTTTAGAGAACAAGACAATTGAATAATAAAATAGTATAGAATGATAACATCAACTTGGTTAGAGCCCACCATAATTGACACACGCACAATTCTTAGCCACCTGGTACATTGTTACAGCATTTGTGCATCTGTACACCACTACATATAGTGAAGTCATCCATGAAGTCCCTTTCAGCTTAAAGCTTTCAGGTGATGTGGACATCTATTAAATCAAGTGTCCATTTTATCCTTTGTGTTGTGTATTTCTTGGCTGTACTTTAACACAAAATGTGCCCAAATTCCATACAGCTGGGGTTGGGTGAGTTGTTTTCTTTTTACCCACATATATTCTGTTTTTCCTGGTTTTCCATTTCAAAACATACACAAATAAAATACAATGGAAAAATACCTTATCGACCATGAGGAAGTTTTCTATTGTTTCTCCATTACCACAGACTATGTCTCCAGTGTCTCTCACAGCTTGGGGCAGCAAAGTCTTCACCTCTTGTGCTATTATACCTATTTAAACAAAAATGAAGCAGTTTTGATCCCGTACCAGGAACGTGTTTAAAGTCAATGCTTATTGTAGAAACACAATTTGTAACTAGGTCAAATGGGGCAGGAGGTAAATACACTGGTTTATCAGAGCCACCAGCTCAATGCCCCACTCCACTGACCCACTGGACCCTCATGAGGATGCACCACACAATACATGTATGATTGCTGTATTTAGGTAGAACATTAAAAAGGATATGGCGCAGCTCCACTTTTATCTGTATTCTGGAAATAATGTTGATTCTATCAAAAACTTTCTTACACCACTTTGCATATCAATCAGAAAACTTAAGGGGGAGTCACAGATAATCAATTGGAAAGCTTCAGGCAGAGGAGTGGGTTGGGGAAGTAACGAAACTGGCATCAATGGAAAGAACTGCTGGAAAGTTAAGGGCCAGGGTTTGACATTGCTACAAACATCTGGAAAAATGGCATTGGCTTGTATGACATTGAGTTAAGGGTAAGTGAAGCAGCATCTTATATTTTCCCTTTCCAATATTATGGTTTCATTATTTCTGTTTGAATTTTAGATTTGTATAATTTTCTTCCAGTTTTTCATTTTTTGCATTGACATTTCTTTAAGGAAATGGTCTTTTACAACTTGCAGTGTATGAACATTTTAGGTCTTCTTGGTATCGTATGGCTCTGGGTTCTGGCTGCGATATGCACAATATTTAATAAATAAGTAAACAGAGTGCATGAGTCTGCTCAAAGTCTGTAAAATCATTGTAATTTTTAGAGCAGTGGCCAGAGGATCATGTCCTAAATTGTCCAAATTAATCCAATAAAAACACACCACATAACAGAAGTCCTGGATTAAGACACATTTATAAAATTTTGCCAAATATCAGGTCAATAGTTTTTGTTGCCAAAGTAACTCGGTAGATCATTCAAGGGTGATTTTTGATGAGCTGAAAATAGCTCACCGCTAAATCAGACAGAACTAAACAACAACCCTCCATATATTCATATTTCTCACAATAAAAGGTAAAACTGTACTTTATTTTTATAAATTACAAGAATAAGCATCCACCAAAAAACCTGCTTCAAAATCTGGGAACCTCGGTTAGAAACACTTGCAATCTATGACATGGTAACTATCCGGGTAGGCTTGGCTAGTTGATGAATCCAGTGAGTCGTGAAATTGAAGGAAAGGCTGTCTTGCAAGATGCAAAGCTGAGAGTGCATGGAGAGTGAGGAGTGAACAGCTGCATCATGGGCTGTCAAGGGAAGAGAGGAGCAGTAATAATGAAAGCACAGCCTTCCAGTGTGCAGAGGGGGAGTAGTAAGTCTCATTCTGCAGGGCTAGGTAATTTGAAGAGGGATCCTGCACAGAACATTACTGATGCCAGTTTCGTTGCAGGCATATGCTAGTATAGATTTGTTGGGATTGGAGTCAATGAGAGATAGCTTGAAACTCAGAACTTGAAAGCCAGAAGTGTAATCCAAACATTACGCAACTGCGGGTTCTCACCTTTAGAAGACATCTTGCAATCTAGGCTTTGCAACAACCTCAGCTGAAATACTGAACTATGGGTCCAGTAATTGTGAATTGGAAAATCAAATGCCCGTGAGGCTTCTTCTATGATTCCACAATTTTGATGGTGGCCCAGAGACAAGAGTGGATATTTACATTGGCACTGCTTCTGACGTCTCCTGGTATTTTCATACTAGCCATTTTCAGTTTTGTAGAGAGATAAGATGGCGGACCATCTGCTAAACAGGCTAAATCGTGAGTGTGGTTCACTTTCAAATAGGACTTTCGGCACAGCGGTTTGATTGTGGCCATGTGCTGCTTTTCATGCCACAAGGAAAGGATACATGTGGGTGGACAGTGCTGCTTTTTTTCAGAGGGCAGACACAACACCCCTTGGGTGTTTTTGAGACCGGAAATCTTGCTCAAGTGTTTGGGTACCAGGATTACGCCCAGGTTTTTACATTGCCAGTGTTGACGTTTAACCACAAGACCACATAAAATGTTCATCAAAGCACATGTCTCATATTTGGATGTTGCTTTGATGGGATTATTGCACTATAGATTGCTGGGTTTAAAAGGTGAGCACCTTTTATATTTTGCCAGCATAGTTATTTGAAAAGCTCATCTGTCGGGTTATTATTCTGATGATGGGATCCCAAAGCGATTTGAAAGTGCCAATGATAACACATTTTGGGAGCACCACTGCCATGGAAGTGATTTAAAGTGGAATTGATATACAAAGCAGAGTTTGGAAGGAAGCCGCATGAAAGAAATAGCACCATTTGTAAACTATTATTTTGAAAATTTCCGTTGAGCTGAGTTCAACTGCCAGCTCCGCCGCCGCCGGGGAACTCTACCTCCTCGGAACTCTGCCCCCACCCCGGTCCCTGTGGGATCCCTTTACGTTTTTTCTATTTCCACCACCGACTGACTGCATGCTATCATTTTTTGATGAGCCAAAATACCAATAGATCATATAATGTTTTTGAGGCAACATATTGCTTTCAGTGGTGATGTTTGAGTGTGCCATCTTTTTGTGATGAAAAATTAC
This sequence comes from Ambystoma mexicanum, assembly GCF_040938575.1. Classification (NCBI taxonomy): domain Eukaryota; kingdom Metazoa; phylum Chordata; class Amphibia; order Caudata; family Ambystomatidae; genus Ambystoma; species Ambystoma mexicanum. The sequence continues at coordinate 161,348,398 of NC_090936.1, read as the reverse complement.
TAGTACCAAAGAAATACATTGAAAAGGAATTATTTGGAGGCAAGAGATGCCATTCAAGGGCTGTAACTGCATATGCCACTTTTGAAAAGCATTAGCAGTGAAGAGAGAAACATACTGTCCGGAGGATGGAGATTACATTCAGGGGACGTAACTCAATATACAATATTTTTTGTAACAAGAAAAACGACTAGTAGGAAACATCACAAATTATCACAAAACCACCCCAACCTTACTGTGAAACCTGAAAACAATTCTGATCCTCCCTAACATCTGGATCCACCCACCCTCCACCCCAGCGAGACTAGGTAATCTTCTCCCCTCTGTTCCCTCACCTTGTTGCTTGTAGATCCCCTGCAGCCATATTGCCCGCCCTCCCCTTACACGTTGTTGCGTGTCCGGTTTCTTGTATCTCTGCTTAGCGGTTGTTGTTGGAGCTAAGGGTATTAAAAGTTATTTTTTGTTAACTGTAAAATACCGTAAATAATAAATAAATAAATATCTCTGCTTCTTCACTGCGTCCGTCCCTCTAGAATTTGTATTTCACTCCACTGCTTTCCGAAGCTAGGTCTGGACTCATAAATACTGTAATAATAATAATAATAATAATAATAATCACATTATTTGGAAGAAGAGGGAATGCATTAAGTGGCTTGAATTGACCTTGCAACACTTGTGTCATCATCTAGTGACTACCAATACTGCCAGTAACCCTCTTTTGTGACAAACGCACATGACATTTTACGTTAGTAGAAGGAGCAATAGCATGCAACACGTCTGAAGCACCTAAAGGTGCCCGGGGGGTGAGTGAGGGAGGGGAGGTATGTGACTAGAGAGCATTTTCCATTAGTTTTAGCAGCTGTCAAGAGCGCCACAGATGTCAGGGGCGTGTGAGGCAAATGGGACGCATACATCCTGCAAGGTCCCGGAGGTTATGTCTACTCCCTTTCCAGCCGAAGGAGAGCTTGCATACATTGATGAGATGGAAGAAACACCCCACAGAGGAGGAGGACATGGGAAGTTACAGGTCCCCTCCACCTCCACCCACATCCAATGTGTGTGACGATGATGAAGATGAGGTAGATGAAGATCACACGCCATCTGAGTCCAGGATGAAACCCCTGATTTTGGAAACGACTGATACAGAGTAGGACGATAGGTGGGAAAGACACGACTATGTATCCACAATTGTACAGTGTGCAAGGCTGTACAAGGGTTCTATGGCAAAGTACTCTTCGCAGTGTGGCGAGAACGACGTCAGTCCAAAGGCCAGAAAGAGTCAATTTCAACATGGACAGAGCACGAGCTGCATGGCTGTGACTTCACACTGGTTGACATACCCTTCCCCATCCAGCGTACAGTGCCCTAATCCTGAAATAATTCACGGGGGGAGCAGCTCAGTACCAGGCACATTTGTGTAGGCCAGGAGTTGAAGGCAGAGGTCACAGGGGCGTTGATAGCTGGGAGAAGGTGGAGGAGCTGTTCTTACAGTAGCCACATCTACTGCTGAGCTATGTTGCTGCCAACAAATGGTCTAATATGCGTGCTGCCCTGTGAATTAGGATGACCATGCATTATACTTGCATTGCATATGTACTTCACCTTGCAGTGACACATTTCATTAGCAATTGCCATCCTGAAAAGGAAATAGTTGCTGTGGACCTGAAGATCCAATCACCTGTCTGCTGGGCCTACAGTGCAAGAAATGTTCTGCAACCATTCAATGGGTGCCACAAGTTGCCATTGCACAACTGGCGTCACTCACTCCACCAGCTGAAATTCCACTTCATACAAGTTGCACTGATCAAGTGAATAGATGACAATGCAATGATCATTCCTTATGCCAGGAGAGTGGAAAGTGCTGCATTATGGATTTTGTATGTGACAGACTTATGGGAAGGCCAGCAAGAATGTTAGCTGGCACAGTGCATCACTTACCGAGGCAATGCTGCTGCAGTACCAGCTTGAACGCAACCTGTACAACATGATAAAGACGCATTATTTAGCTGACAAGTGTTATTTAGTGAGGCTTGTGAGGGATATGCTGTAAACTTTGTATGGGGTTCCAGGCATCCTCAATGAAAGATAACACGGAATACACGCTGGCGTCAATTCTCAATCCACATTTCAAGATCAAAGTGGCTGCTTTTTAGCTGAATGCTGCAGATGGAAATGCAAACTCCAGCAGAACGAGCCAGTTAAAATGTCCCATGATGCACTGATGAAGCAGTTTGAAATTAAATCCCATAAAGAATAGATGCAGAAAGACAGTGCAACAGCCCCTCTGCTTACCACACCACCAGAGGTGTTAAAAACACTTCATTGTCAGGAAGAATACTCCTCTTGTCGCCTACAAAACCTGAACCATTGTCTGTGATCACAGTTGATGATGGCAACAGGCTGCAGGTGTAGTGTCAGTTGGATAAACTCCTCAATCAGTCAGGATTTCTCAATGTGGATGGGACTACAAAGACGCAGAGTGGACGTGCAGCTGCTCAGACGGATGATGCGTATCTACTAGATGCAGCTCAAATGGTTAGAGGTGATCATCCATTATAGAACCTGTTCAGTAAGCGGTCCACCCGGTGAGCAGCATTTGTGAGATTAGCCATAGTTCCTGACACTCTGAGACAGTCTTCAGTGCCGCAAGGGCTACTGTGTCCTATTGAAGGAGAAGTCTTACAGTAACTCATATTGATCAATTAACATTTGAAGAAGACTATGGAACGATATCTAACCACAGCCAAGACAACAGCTTGGACAATGAAGACTTGTGGTCCGGTTCCAGTGACACTCAGAGAAGAAGAGGAAGGTTGGTTAGTTGGTCTTGTGGTCATTAAATGGATATTGCTGGTGGAGACTGTAATATCATGAAAAGATGCCATTAGCATTCTTACAACTTGCTCACGCTTTTCGTCAGGGGCCAGGATAGCAGAGTGCAGCCCTAGTAAGCATACAAACTATGGAAAGAGCAAGCACCAGACAGCAGCCGGCATGCTAGAAGTCATATATGCCCTATGTGCACGTAGCACCAACAATGAACTTGGTTTGAGCTCAGAATGGTAAACAAAGCCCAGAACTACAATCCCCAGTCATGCCCATCAAAAGGACTACAACATGGCACCAAATTGCATGGGGTATGCCAATGTAAAGAACATGATTGTGACTTGCACTCAGGACTTTGTCCAGAACAGTCCTGGAGCTGCACAAAACTCTGTGCTCATGAATGGGGCTACGCCTCAAGGAACTCCATCATTCCCGGCACTGCCCACCCAGCAGATAAGTTCCTCTGGAGGAATTTGGGAGGTTTCTCTCTACATGGACAAATCTAAGACTCATAGAGGGGGTCAAACCCAACTGTTTATGCCCTGCTAATGATTATAATGTGATGCAACATTTTTGCCAATTGATTGACAAGACTTGTAAAGTTCGAGCGGTGATTAAATCAATGGGCTATGATACAATAGAGGTCTGACACGTGACACTGATTTGCAGGTTTACAAGCATGGACAGAAATCCATAGGACCTTTAGGGAATGCTAAGTGCTGATTTAATCATTTCAAACTTGAACTAAACTAGCAATAACAACGAGAGGTGAATGCGTGTTGCCGTCTTTGTGAACTTGTTTAATGTAGGAGCATGATTCTAATGCCATACTAAACAGTGCATGTTGTAATACCTCCACTGCATACACTTCTGAATATATTATCTATTTTTAAGGTGCACTGTTGTAAGTTGTCTTTTCTTGAGAAGGTAATGTCTAGGGCAAGGGGTGTGGGAGTGTATATGAGTTAAAGCCACCATGGGGGCCACCAGTGAACAAAGGATCTGCAGCTGAGGAGCATTTTCCCTATTAACCCTACCTGTCTACAAACCAACCCCATACCTGGTTTTCTCTACTGCTCCCTACCTATCCAACCAATGACCCCTACCACTCCTTCCTAGTTGGGGTAGCAACACCCCATGTATTTTACAAGCATGAATGCCAAATCCTCAAAGGGAACATTGGAGTTTGTGCTACGCCTGCTTATGATGACTACAGCAGCATTCAAGACCTGTCGGAAGTGTATGCCAAAGAGTTTCCAGCACCTGGCGAGCATGACCATCAGCCATGGAGGATATGTTAAAAGCTCAACAAGATTTGCATGCTGTATTGAGCACCACATGCCAAAACTATGCAGCTCTGGCCACACACATGTGTCAACCACTGCTACGTACACCAGCTCAAGTCCAGGTCACAGCAGAACCTACCATTCCCTTAGCCACTCCTGAAAGGTATTTGGGAGATCCTCAAAAGTATTTCACCTTCCTTATCCAATGTTAACTACATGTCCTGACTAAACCTGCAGCTTTTCGCACCAGACAGGTGAGAGCCGCTTTCATGATCTCCTATTTGTGGGGGATGCGGTAGCCTGGGTGACACCATTAATTCAAAAGAATGAGTCAGTGCCGTACAACTGGGGGTTTCTAGAAAAGTTTGGGAACATGTTTAATCGCTGAGCAGCATCACTAATCAAGGATAAGGAGTTACTATCATTAAGGCAGGGAAATAAAGATCTGAAAACTTAGGTGAGCCAATTTAACCAATTGGTAGTTCAACCGGATTGGTCAACTAAGAAAGGACTGCCACTATTTTACCAGGTTTTAAGGGATGAACTAAAGGAAGTGATTGCCCAAATAGACAGACAACCAGACAAATGTTCTGCTATGATTGACTTTCATTGCGACTAGACCATCGCCGGAGCAAAAGAAATACAGATAAAAGTAAATGGGATACCAGGCCCTTTGATATTTGACGGGATCACAGAGGCCCCCAACGTGGAGCAACAACAAGACTAGCAAAGCAGAATTGATACAAATGGGCACTGTTTGTGGGGCCTTAACCAAGGAAGAAAAGGAAAAAGAGAAGAAAGGAGAACCTATGCCTTCAATGCGCCAAAGCAGGACACTTTGTTCGAGAATGCACCAGTACACCAAAAAGGGAATGTTCCAGGAAATGCTCCAGCTCAACAGCAATAGGGGTTGAGTTGCTGAGCAGAGGGGTTCTACAAACCCAAACACAAAATGTTGCCAATACTACACAAAGTTTGGCTCCGATGAATTTTGAAGAATGAACAGTACCAGTGTCTCTGATGGTAGAATTGTATGGCTATCCGGAACACTTCCCAGTTGTGGATGCCAGTTAGATGGAAAGACAAGGTGGGACCATTTAAGGCCATAGATGGCTCTCCCTTGACCTCCTAAACAATCAAACAACAGACACTAGAAATTATGTTACTCTGTTCACCAGATAACAAAGAAATGATGTCCTTTAACTGCAGCACCACAATTTGGTTTAATCTTGGGGTGTCCATGGTTCGGCAAGCAAACCCAAATCATAGATTCGACCCAAGGAACAAAACAACCGGACTCTGAGACCTGTACGACCCATGGTGAGAGTTTTACTGCTGTCAAACCAAACCCTTTGCCAACGCCCAACCAGTGGTCATTTGATTGGAAGTGTAACAAATTCGGAATTAGCACCAGAGTATGAGAACTTTAAGGATGTCTTCAGTAAGGAAGTTACAGATTCCTTACCTCCTCACTGGTCATTTGATTGCTGAATAGTCCCTGAGCCTGGTACTTGCTTGCCTTTTAGTCACATCTATGGGCTTACTGAGGATCAGAGTAAATATTTAAAGGAATATATCGATGCTAATTAAAAAAATTGCTTCATTACGCATTCGTCCTTTTCAGTGTCATCATTGCTATTTTTTGTGACCAAAACAACAAGAGGTTTGAGAACCTGAGTTGACCACCTCACTTTATATCGCATTAAAGAACCCCTAAAACTGATTTCAGTATTGCTGGATCAAGTGAGAGACTCCTGATTTACACAAGACTTAATTCATGAGGTGCTTACCATCTGGTGCAGGTGTGTGAGGTAGATGGGTGGAAGACCCAATTCAGGGCATGGTTGAGTTTAGAGGAATACTCTCTAATACACCCACCACTCTTCCTCGATGAAGTTCTCAAGTAGTATTTAGATATATGCATCAATTGCCAAAATCTGGAAGAGTGTCAACAGCACATCAAAGCAGTACTCCAGCAGTTCAGAGAGCAATAGTTCTCTGCGAAATCAGAAATATGTGTTCTATCATATAAACATTGAGTTTTTGGTTTTACATTACCGCCCGCAGGAGTCCACATGGAGAGGAAAAGAAAAAAAAAGGCTTCTTTTGGCTTTGCAAATTTCTATCACCGCTTAATAGAAGGTTTTGCTAAATTGGTCCTTCCCATAACCAAACTGATGAAAAAAGGAAAAATGTTCTAATGGATTGAAGAAGCTGCAGTAAGCCTTCAGTCTTTAAAGAGCGTATTTACAACTCTCCTGGTGTTGCCACACCCAGATTCTTCACAGCCATTTCTGATAGAAACAGATATATGCAGTTACGCACTGGCCATCATTCTATCTCAATGGGACAAGACATCAGATGTTCCGAACCCAGTGGCCTACTCCTTCCAGAAAGTTATAACCACTAAGCAAAATGATACTATTACTTGTAACTGAGAATCTGATGTACTAAGGCAGACGATTGCGGAAGTGTGTAGGAGCAAAAGCCACCACGGTAGCCACAAGTGAATGAAGGAGGTGCACCAGAGCTGAGGAGCATGTTTCCGCATTCTCTCGACCTATCAACAAACCAATCCCTAATCACCCTCCTGATTTCCCTACTCTCTGCCGCCAATCCAACCAATGCAGCCTAACACCATTTTCCCATGGGGGTTGCAACACTTCATGGCTGCAAAACCTCCAGGACGACATTGGAGTTAATGCTGCCTTGGTGCAGGAGGACTATAGTTGCCTTCCCGACCTATCACCATTTCAGAACCCCAGTAATGGTTGATCATTTTTCTGGCTCACCAAGTCACCCTAGAGCTGCAAACATGAGAACGTTTTATGTTCTACACTATAGATACAAACCCTGACATTTGCCAAGTCCCCCACCTTCGATGCCCGACCTGCAAACGATAGCAGGATTCCATTATGCGTAGGAAAGGATACTCCAGGGCCCAACAAGAGCCAACTGTAATCACAGGAATTCACGCAATCAAACCAAGACCCCATAGGAGGCACCGGACCGCATCACATAGCCTTGAAAAGGTCCTACGGGTCGAAACACGTGTCAGCTGACCACATGGGGACACACGAGCCCCCACTGTATTTATAAGAGGTGTTTTCAATCTAACTAGTTCAAATAAAAAAAAACTCTTGCAACTGAGCACAAATGTGAGACAACTACGTGGAAAATAAATTTCTTGAAACAAACAGATGCGAGGTACCCAGGTTAACCCCCCTTTTCTCTACTAAACAAATGAGGTGTGGGCTACACCTCAACACAAACCTGTGACCTTGCCACCAAATATACCAAAAACGGACTTACTAAACTAGAGTTTAGCAAGGTCGGTTCCACCTCTACGGCCCACGTTCTCCTTTTTTGCAAACATAAGAACTTAGCAGATTCTTCCAGTAGCACCAGAGCTGCCAACATGTGATTTTTTTTCAGGTACTCCTTGATGCACAAGAGCCTCGAACATTACATTTTTTCAGGTCGCCCCGTTCCAAGAGGGCCAGAAGCATGACGGTTTTTCTATACAAGGGCTGCCAACTCAAGACTTTTTCAGGTTCTCAGAGAACCAAAACCACACAAATTGTTAATGTTCTACCTGCCACACCTGAGAATAGTAGGCTCAGCCTTTTTCTACGGTTTTCCCTCTTTTGTGATGACTGCGATTGCAAATATTCCTCAGGGTCTCCTTGCTTTTATTCCTTAGGGTCTGCAATCTACTATATCCCAGGAGCTCCCAGCGACTATTCTTTGCACGTTTCCCAGATAAGCATCAGCTGCCAATATTTCTTAGGGCTTCCCTAGTACTATTTCTGGGAGCCTCCTCCTTTCTTGCAATAGCTGCAGCTGCATATTTTTCCATAGGTTCTCCTTAATATATGACGGCTGCTTCCTGTCTAGTTCCTCATTAAGCTGTTGTCGGTCTTCTCATCACATTGCTTAGTATTTTGGCAGGTGATGGACACGCAGGAGAGCCTCTACAGCATTTTGGACTACACTGTCCTCCCTCTGCTGAGGGCCTCCCCACGATGCAAGCAATGTGTGTCTGCATGCTGGAGTAGGTGATCACACCAACTGCTCCCATATGTAGCCGCTGCCAACCTTTTCCACCAGAGGGAGCTGAGAGCCAACACAGGCCTGATTGCTGCAGCTGGTGCCACTAGCTGTGGTTGGGTTTCTTTTTTTATTATTATTGTGCATTATTGGTTACAATAAACCTTAAACAACAATAAACCTTAAACACATGCATTAATAAAAACATTATAGAAAAGATCTAAAATGCATATGTTAAAAGACTAAATACAATATCAATACAGGAAAATACCTCTAGTTAAAATTAATTGCTGAATACTTCCAACAATCGTTATGGAATCTTAAAAACATTCACTTGTTGCATATACCAAAATTTACATAAAAACGAGGATCAGGAAAGGCCATTGACGCAATTATTGGCACATTTCCATATATAAAACACAGCAGCCATAATTACAACAGATTCCGCGCTCATAAAAGAACTCCAGAATTGATCTCCCTCACTGTGGGTTTGCAAGTTACTGAGCGTGGCCCTTATCATATCATTTAGATATCTTTGCACACTGAGTTAATAAATGACGGGCAGTCTCGATTTGACTTCCACACATACGACGCAATCGTTTTTCACGGGGAATCTTTTATGACCTCCCTGTATGCTCCAGCGTGGGTAATATATTAAATTGAAGATGGGTTATGAATTTTTCGGATCAGAATTGGGCAATATTTTACCAAGTAGCTGTTAGCATGGAGCCCCCTGAGTGCTTGTTTACAGTATTCCGCATACATTGATTTAGCTGCCAAAGAGTCCAAGTTGTTGGAGACAGCTGGGCATTTGGTTCTCTTTTTTAATACTGTTAACCAATTAGGGTGGTCCCAACGATTGAACACCCAACTCATATCTTAGGGCTTGCACCAGAACTTATTGGGGGACTTCTAAAATTGATCTGAGTATTTTACTCGCCAGTTTATCAAGTCATACTATCATATTTTCCAGGAGAATGGCAAGTCCATTAAGTATAGCTGGAAGGATAATTTTACTATATACGGCTCCTTGACCCTCCAAGTTATTTTCGCCCTTTATACGCATGATCTTTTTATAAGTAAGCCATTTTTTCCTCGCCTCAGAGGTCACAATGTTGCAATAATAACCTGTAGAGGACAATTTACATATGTGGAAACCCAAATAAATGTATTTATCCACCACTTCCAAGGGCGTTCCATTCAAGTACTATTTGTAATTATCTGATTTACATTGGTTACCCAGTGTCATTATTTTAGTTTTTCCGATGTTTATATTTAAGTTGTTTATCTGTGAATACTTTACAATGGCTGAAAGGGAGCGTTGGAGACCGATGGCCACCAGCTGTGGTTGGGTTTATTTCTCACGCTGCTCTGTGTCAGGGTGAGGGAACAACCTGAATGTGCAGGCATGCCGGCAGGTTCTTCATTCACACCACTACGTCACTCAAACTAAACAAGTCAGGGTGGTAGATGCCATGTGGGAGTGAAAGGTGTCACCACCAAATTGGGTTATGCACTGCAGCTAAACAACTCAATCTTTCTGCCCCAATGCACACTCTTTTGGCATAACCTGCACACAACAGCACACTCATCTGCCTGTGTCTTTCATTCAGGCAGACGGAAGTACTACCATACCTAGGAGGAGCCCATTGTAGAAAACGAAGCAGCGGCACGATGTTCTTTGTCCTGTACTCTGTCCCGCCCTTTAACTGCTCCACAGGACAGGATCCACCAGTATCTGTTTGGTAAGCTTCCTCTCTTTCCCCTTGGCCCATATTTGTGTCCTCTCATCCCTCATCCTGCTGAACATCAACCTTGTATTCCACATTCGGCTCCCCCTCATCCTACTGCCCTTGGTCCATGTCCTCATGTTCTGCCTTCTGATTTTCCACCTCCTTCCACACATACACCACTGCATGTACCATCTCCTCATGTTCCACCTGCTGCCAAACATTCACATCCTCATATGTTCCACCTGCGGCCAAACATTCACATCCTCATTTGTTCCACATGCTGCCATACAACACTTTCTTGTGCATCATATTCTGCCCCACATCCGTCTCCTTGTCTTCTTCTTCTTCCTGCCCTTCATCCATCTCTTCATGTTCCCTCTCCTTCTGCCCTTCCATCTCTGCCCGTTTATGTTTCACCTCCTACTGTCCCTGCATCTCTCCCTCTTTGTCTTCACCACCTGCCCCCACATCTCCTCTTTTTCTGCTTCATCGAAGGTTTTTTTACCTCTTCCACATCTGTCGTAGTATATCCCCCAAAAATTCATGCTACTGTCCTGTGCCTGCACCCTTTTCACCTCCTCTCGCTGTTCCTGTCCTGCTCTTGGTAGCTCTCCACCTTTATCATCTGCCAAGGCTCCCACATCTACCGGCTCAGACAAAGTGCCAACCATCGCCTCAATCACAGTGGGCTGTCCACCATATCATCCTAATCCAAAGAGGCTCTCAAGGAGTTCCAAACGTTTCTTTTCTTTAGAGTAATTGGGGGTGTTAGGGGAAAACGATAAACAAAATGCAAATGGCGTGCCACACAAAGATTTGATCAAGGGCTTCTAATAAAGGATGTGTTTTTCTTTTTTCAGCGGAAGGAGGAAGGGAGTCAATAAACAAACAACCATACGTGTTTTCACAAAGGATTGCTCAAAAGTGGTTTCAAACTTGAAAAAAAATTAAATGAAAATAGTATGAGAGTGGGTGTGGTTTTCCTGAGAGTCCCAGCTCCGCCTGCGGCCAGTATGTTTCATGGATGGGTGGAGAAACTCGATGGTTTGATACTAATGATAGTTACTTCTTTCAAACAAAGATTACCAAGGAATTGAAATAATGCATATATTTGTTCCTAAAACGTACATTTGGGAAAGCACGAAGAAATCGGAAATGTTGATTTTTGGAGTACTCAACTGACGTTTAGGCGTTTATGTTTTTGTTTAAGAGCATAAGACAACACAGGAGAGAGAATATTGTTGCGGTTTATAGAACTTTACAATTCTCCAAGGTAGACAAAAAAATGCTGAGGGAACTACTGTGAGACGTCTTATTCAAAATCAGTGTTCAAAATAATTAATAGTTTTTAGTTTGTCTGAATTTTAAGCACAAAATACATATAAGGAGAAATGCACAATAAACATAACTTGTTTCTTTGTTTTGAGTACTAAAACACACTTGAAGAGTTACGGAATATTAGCTTAGTAACTGTAATTCAGGAATCTAAGTTTAACCAATGTTAGCAAACGATCTAGCAGGATTTTATTTAATTTTATGTTTTTACACGGGCGCTAGGAGTACATTTATGTTTCTGATAACTATGAACTTACAAGTGGCCTTGTTTCCCAACAGTGATCGTAATGGGCATTTGCTGCCCATATGATCATCACTAAAAAAAAGACTTATAGTTTTTTCAATGGCAATGTCTATTTATGCAGAATGTACAAATAATCGAAGTCTCGTTCAGGTGCTCTTTCTACTTCTACTTTTTTGCACGCATACATCTTTGATTATCGCGAAAATGTATAGTTCCGTTTCGTAGGTGAACACTGAAAATTGCAATTGTTTTTTAAACATTGTGTATTCAAATTCCATCGAAATAATTAATCAGAGTACTTCATTTATAAGTAGCCTACTCAATTTACCCGCACAAGAGGAATAGTTCAAAAGAACTTCTGCTGAACAAAGAAAAATCTCAAGAGGTAATGTTCAGGTGTGGAGGATCTGCAGTACATCACTCATTACCATGAAGAACATATACCCAACATGGGCCATTGAGCAGAATCTCTTAAACAAATGTTATATTTCATAAGCACATATGTTCTAATATAAGTCAATACTTTCAATAGTCTTAAAAGGGTTTACAGCAACAGCCACTAATAACCAACAGCTGCTCATCATTAACACTATGCTTGAAGGCCTTCACAGGGAGAGGTGGAGTTGAAATGGAATTCCCATATAGGATCCAAAGCTACATGCTGAGTTGTTCTATCGAGACATCTTTTCCTGAAATAAGGACATCTGGGACTGCCTTCCTGGCAAGGAAAATGACTAGTTTAGCTGAGCTCTTTCCAAGTGCACAGATGTTGAAGAAACACTAACCAGAACCCAGGCAACATCATCATCAAGTTGACGCGCATATCCAGTTTCACTAAATATTTGAGCAGCCTTCCATTTGTAACTCAGAAATTCAAAACTCAGAAGTATGTCTATAATGTTTGGGACACTTCCGCCTGCATCCCCTCTAACACTCAAGCAGAAGGTTGGAGCTCAGTAATAGCAAACTTCAGTGGGGATGCAATCAGGCCGCAAAGCTGTCCTTTTTTGCAAAGTTATGACAGTGATCTCTTTTCCTATTATCACACCGAGTGATTGCAATTCCACATTTCCAAGTCTTATTATATCTGAAACGAATACCTATTACTCAGTACATATTTCTTAACATATAGAATTGTATAGGAGTGACTATCTACTATGGGAGAATATTTCACTGAGGAGTTCAGAGTCACATCTAATAGACAACCAGGGCGATGGCCGAGTTGTCAATGATGTGACTCTGAAGCTCGAGGAGGAATATGTCCCCTTGGTTGATAGCTACGCACGTGCAATGCTATGTTGGAAATGGGTGACTCATCAGTTTTGACTCTCTTAGAGGAAAGGGAGGGTCCTTTCCCCTAAAAGGACTTCTTGTTTCATCACCGTTTTGGGAGCAGGGTGAGGAGAGCCGACCGGCAACTGAGTAAGCTAGGCGTGAATGTGCGTAACATCACCTCAGTGAAATATAACTTTCATATTTCACTACGGTGACGTCAGTGAGAACAGGTAAGACTTTTTGTGTCACTTCTATTCTATAAGAGGCTTCCTTGAATGGAAGTCATATACAACAAACCTGTCCTGTTTTTTTTACATTTAAAAGCTAAACGTCTACCCCTTGTTCAATGTCGGTTTGCTTAGAATTTGCAAAATACGTTGTAGCCTTTTTTGTGGAGACTGCCCTCAAGCCTGCTTGTGACCTGTCCTATTCTGTTAGGTCACCTACACCTCTGCTTTTCCTAGACCTGAATTCTAAGTCAGACGCTTTTGGCACAAGGCATCAGTTTCTTCCTTAGATGATTTAATGTGTCCTTATCAAAGAGACGCATGTTGTCCCTTGAAAAAAGTCCTTCATGGTGCCCCTGCAGACAATAAAGGGACTACATTCCCATTTATTTTACCTCCCAAACGTCCTCTATTATCCACTTCATACCCTCCCTTATAAGAGTACTCGAGCATGGCCAGGTTATGCTTCCATTGCGATTCTTGTTTAGGAAATGCCTCAAATATTTGTTCCGTAGCTAGATAACATGCTAAGCAGGATGTCACATTTGGTAACTGCAGAATAATTCATTTTGGGAAGAGACTGTATGTCTAACCAGGAGTATGACAAGCGGGAATGACAGAAGAAAGTGCATTTCATTTGCTCACTGTGAACCTTCCTCCCAAACATCCTTAAAACCAAGGTCAGCAGAGAAGTCTTTAAGGGCAGTCTTTCTTGTCCTTCTTAGGTGCAGAAACTGCCACCTGCCAAGGGTGCAAAGCCCTGGCTTTTTTATTTTTATTGAATAATAAAATGATGTGGCTAGTTCTATCTCCGAAAGGGTAATCTACTGATCAGAATCCCCTTTCGCAAGCTTCATGCCAAAATCATTGTATGCATATATAGCCTGCTACATCAGTATCCTGATTCACAGCACCTTCTGTACCCCTGGCACCAAGCAGGTCCAGAGGTCACAGGTGCCCATGTGACAGTGACAGAAAGACCAGAAACAACAGTGCTCAGAAGTACCCCATGATGGTGGCAGGATAATCTCCAAAATAAAGCTATGCCTGAGTTTAGGCATAGTCATATGAAAAAAGGGGATGTCATGTGGGATACATTGTGCAATAACCAGCTATATAATTATCTTTTTAAGCAAATATCTATACTGTCATTTCTTTTGTCATACCCATGGTTCATTAACACTTACGAATTATGCTATTCTATAGAAAATATATTTAATACCATCAGTTATTCATCTGAAATCAATCAATATTTAATCTCTTATTACAATCAGCAACGTGTGTGTAAAAAAGTATTGGTAAAAAAATACAGTATGGATAATTGCTTAAAAAGATAATTAGATAACTGATTATTGAAAAATATTTCCCACATGACTTCCCTTTTTTAATTTGTTTATTTAATTCACCTGGTGTCAACGGTTACAGAGACAACCACCATTATGGTTTGGTAGGTGAGTTTAAGCATAGTGAATGGTACTACTTATGATCACAGCTGCCACATTCCAATTGATATCATACATGTTACAGCTCCTGTGAGTCAGCTCTGCTGTGGAAGGAGATGTATATTCTGGTCATCCGTGTGTAGCCTGCCAAATGGCAGGACAGAAACCCAGAGGGCTGGGCCTCCTCTTTGATCTCTTTGCAAAGGCAGGTAACGCCCTCCGCCTGAGACAGTCGCACAGCAGGCAGCTGTCCTGGGCCTGAGCACCAAAGGAGAACACCCATTTAAAAGGAGTAGCTTCACATGAAGACGCTGCATCTCTAAAGTTCTTTGTTTTCAGTGAGAAGGAAGGGGCGGGATTATGATAGGCAGGAGGGCTTGGGTCAATGGCAGAAGACTTTGACCATCTTGATTCTCACTGTCCCACACCCCCTTTCCTGTCCCCTCCACTTCCACTGGGTGTGACATCAGAGGAGCCAAGTCCACTCCGTTCAAGAGCAGGTATTGTACCACTAAAGCAGCTAGCTTTAGTCCAATCACCTGAGGACACCCCTTCTTCAAATATTCACTCAGATACTCAGAGATTCTTTAAGGCCACTGATTTGTTCTGAAGATCTCACTGGATTTCCTTTGAGAAGTTGCACTTTCCAAAGTTGTCAGCCTGAGGTGAAGAAGGAATCATCCAAGACAGAAGAAAGGTCTGTTCCCTTTCTACTCCTTTCCACTCCCAGGGAACATCAGGAGTAACTTCTGCTGTGGATCAGGACCTACCACTCTGGACCGGAATCTCCTGGGCTGGGAGAGCAGACCCTGAACAGAACAATCATATCCTCAAGTCCCCCTCAGAGGTCCTCACAGCAACTGGAGGACGAGACCAGCCGAAGCTCCCTGTTGTACTGCACCGAACCATCATCGCTGGCACTGGTTGCTGCGCTTCTCCACCACTTTGAACTTGCTTACAATTTCAACAAGCTCGACTGAGCATCGTGTCCTAGCCATAGCTCACCACCTTCTGGGCCCAAAGCAACTGCTCAATGTTGGGACCCGAACCGAATCACTGGAGAGTCACATGCTGAGTCTAACCAGAGGTTACAACCACAGCTCCACCAATCTAGCTCTTGAGCTGCTTCCTCATCGATTGCACCCAAGATCACCACATCAACGACTGCCACCCCCTAACTTAACCACTAGAGCATTCCTCATCGACCCCTCCTTTTGGCTAAAGCCCAACTCGGCCTTGCTGTGCCCAACTGTGAAGTGTTCCTGGGACTGCTCAGACCTGCATCCTTGAGAGCCACCCTTCTACCACACAGAGCGATCGCCTTCTCCCCTACTCAACACCTGCTTGCTGCTTGAGCCGCCACAATCCAACATGACTGAACTGCGCTTGAGCCGATCGCATCTACGTTTGACACCAGGTCTTACTTCATCAGCCCACCAAGAACTGAATCCAGGTACTGTTGACTCTGACCTGCACCCTCTGTCCACTTGGACCCTAGAGACTGGTTAGGTGATGATTGCTCCTTTTTTCGTCCAATATATTCTTTTTGTGGCTAGTGAATTACCTACCCCCCCCGAACCTACACATAGAGTGCTACCTTCTCAAGTCTGTTGCATCTTCTCTATTCTTCTGCAAGGGTGGGTTTTTGTACAGTGTTCTCTATTCATTCTACGTGCAGATGGTGTTTTTGATTAAAGTATATTGTTTTTTTATAGAACCTTGATTGGGTATTCCCTTTGTTTTGGAATGTGATACAGTGTTATTTTGGTCACTAGTGGTTCACCGTCACACCCCTCTTGAGAGCATAGCCTTCATAGCCACGTTACCACAAAAGGAGCATCAGGTATATCGCTTAACTGTCCCTGTTCTACCTTTATGATTGGGCTGAGTGGGCCATTTTTACCCCTGCTCATCTTTGTACTCCTGCGGAGCAGGATCAAATTCGTCAAAATGGGAGAAAGAGTAACATCAAGAGTAACATAGCCAGGATTCCCTGGAAGATAAATCTCTGTGCCAACACATATTTGCCCTCCTTATCAAGAAGGATCTCCCAGACATGAGAGGGAAGGCTTTTTTTTGATATACCGGTAGGCAGTCCTCTTTTGCTACTGCAATATGATGTACTGAATACCTGCCCTTTTCCCCACCTGCTTAATGGTGGCTTGCCTTGCTTCTAAGTGACCATC
Organism: Ambystoma mexicanum; assembly: GCF_040938575.1. NCBI lineage: Eukaryota > Metazoa > Chordata > Amphibia > Caudata > Ambystomatidae > Ambystoma > Ambystoma mexicanum. The sequence goes on along the minus strand of NC_090936.1, from coordinate 161,331,797 downwards.
TTTTCTATGCTAGGTTGAACTTGATGTTCTGAAGGAATGACATCACCAGGTGTCTCTTAGTAGGACTTCCTAATGGATTAGCATCAATGGGACATAGTTTAAAATTCACCATTCCCTGTCAGATAGTGTGAATAGATGTCAGGGACAACTGTGAGTTCAAATCCGCTCCATGTCTGTCATGCTGAAGAAACTACGTTCTATCTCCAATGGATGGCCATGGTATTGCCCAATCAAATAATGCATGCTTGATGTGTATCTGGTTATGCAGAGCAGACTAGAGGTTCACTGCAAAACAGAATAAGGTCACTGGCTTTAAATAGCATCACTGAACATCGCCAGAGCAATTCTCATTTTAGAAGAGTCGCTAGCATCACAGGGCAGATGGGCAAAGTAAACGTGAACTACGACGTTCTATATTTCGCCCCTTTTGAGATGTCCCGGCTATGAGCTGATCTTTTTACTAGCTCTGTGTTCTTGGTTTTTTGTAGTATCGGGGATGGTGGAAGGGGTGCATTTACTGTTTTCTTTGTTATTACTGGCTCCAGACGCAGTTGCTTAAGAGTTCAACTTTCGAACAGCGTCAAAAGCAGTTGCAGAAGCAAGATTGAAAAGGATAGAAGACATTGCCGCCTTAGCAAATAATTTAAAGGAATCAATTATTTTAAAAGATGCATAGAGCATTAAGTAGACTCATGAACCGGTCTATTTTAGCACATTAAAAGCAAGACTAATGTCCCTCAATTGTCCACTTCCAGAGAGGAATCATGAGAGGGTCTGAATAGATGTGCCGGATATTAGTCGAGGGGTTTTCCAGCTGAATCAAATGGTGGTGCTATGCTTGTAGCTTGTAACATGGGGCTGTGTGGGTCACCATTAACCTGTCCATGTAGAGAAATCCTGCAGCTTTGACTGGCCAGGTGCAGTCCTCAGAGTCCTAAAATCAGTACCGTAACTTTGCAGAGCAGATACTGGAGACTATGAGCTGCATGCTGATGCCATACTTCACCATAGAGCGTATGGGGAATGGTACCATGGTGGATACACCAAGAGTGGAAATAATATAATTACTGCCTCCTGTGACAATCCTTTAAAGTCCTCCACAGCCCTTTGTAGTTCATCAACTGCGACTGCAGGGTCACTCCCAGCACCAGCACCATGGGGCACTTGCAGATGGCCTTTGAGCACAGATTGAGCATCCCTGCTGCAAACAACCACCATTGCATCAATCCTCTTCTGCAATCCAAAGCAATCAATCCGTTGCACACAGGAGGCCTCATTACAAGTTTTGCGGAACGGGTTAACGGGCTCCGCTAATGGAGGCGGACCCGTCAAACCCCCTCCGCGAAATTACGAGGTCCCCTCGCGGGACCCGGAAAGGACGCCTGATAAAACCAGGCGTCGTTACCGGGTCCCGCGAGGGGAAGAGGGAGCTGACAACGGGCCGGTCATAATCGGCCCGTTGTTAGCTCCCTCTCCCATTCCCATTGAGCCCTATGGGGGCTCAGATGGGGAAGGTCCGGGCCCGGGTTCCCAGAGGGAGGAATTACCGGGCCCTCCAAACTCGGAATGGCCCGGTAATTCCCCATTCTGGGAACCCAGTAAGAGAGCCCGGTTTGGCGGCAGCCATGGAGCTAGAAGCTAGAAGCTCCATGGCTACCGCCAAACTCGTAATGTGGTTCAGGGGCTTTTAGATCGCCATACATTCAGCATCCCGTTGCTTATGTTTCTGCTCAATAATACAATGGGAAAATAGGTAATTTAGTGGAGCAATGGCAGAATTAGTGGTGATCTTCAGCCAAAGGAGGCCACCTTGTCCAATCACTTCAACACCCCTTCTCACACCAGATGTTTTATAGTGTTTTAGAAAAAAGTTGTTTTCATATTAGGATAAAGATTGAATTATTGATTTAATGGAGAAATATTACATATCATTGCTATACATATACGCTGTAAACTGTATTTGCAAATATGTTTTTTCTTTTAGAGATGTAGTATGGATGTTTGTTTTTAAACAATTAATATTGTGCATTTGATCATTTAAATAAAGTGGGAACAGTATTTAGGGCCTCATTACACGGATGGCGGTAAGGATTTACCGGTACCGGTATTTTACCGGTACCGGTAAATCCTTACCGCCTTACTACGAGGTACATTTGCGGGTTGGGGAATTTAACGCCTGCTTTTTGCAGGCGTTAAAAACCAACCCGCAAAGGGACCCAGGGAGCTAATTACGGTACCGCAATTTGCGGTACCGTAATTAGCGCCTTCCCCATTCCCATTATGCCCTATGGGGAAAAATAGGAATGGGGAAGGGCAATGGTGGAAGGGGGAATTACCGCCCCGCCAACCTTGGAATGGGGCGGTAATTCCCCTTTCCGCCAAGGCGGTGCCGGTATTTTACCGGCATGAACCATGGCGCTATTAGCGCCATGGTTCTCCGCCATCCGTGTAATGAGGCCCTTAGTGTTGAATGCGTGTAGAATTTGATTTTTAAGAGTGTATCATATAATAAACCTGTTAAATCCATTGAAAAACTTTAGTTGAGGTGAAGTTAAAATGACAATGAAATAATTGTCCTCATATTTGTGTAAACATTCTATGGAATTCACTGGAAAATACATAGATGAGGTGAAATTAAGGTTACGGTTAAGTAATTGTTCACATATTAGTGAATACAACTGGAAATCCTCTACCACAAACACTTTACACATTTGTTCCCACACTAGTAAATAAAACCTATGGAAAAAAAACACATTCGATGTGGTGAAATTCATGTCCTGATTTAAAACCCCAAAACTCAGACATTGCAAGTCCGGTGGCACGAGAAGTCAGGCGCAGGTAAAATGTTAGTCCCCGTTCCCATCGGACTCTATGGGAGTGGGGACTCGGAAGCGCCGGAACCATTGATAACGGTGCCGGCGCTTCCGTGGAGAGTCTTCTTACAGCAGCCGCTGTGCCCGGCAGAGTCAGACCTGTTGGGCGCAGCACCCTGGCAGTCAAACTCATAGTTTGCCGTTCTGGAAACAAGAGTGCTGGTGGGCTTACCGACACCCTTGCTTTCCGACCCGCAAACTTGTAATGAGGCCCAGAGTCTGTAAATCAGAATACCAGCCCTCCACTATCAGCTTTTTCCTCATTTTCCGTAATCTCAAAATGTGCTTGGCCGCCACCATGAACCCTTTATCTATCCAGCATCCAAAGCTACGAGCCACATTACATCTCCCTTTAACCGAAAGGAGAGCCACTGAAGAGGGTGACCTTGGGAATACCCCACCCAAAACCATATCTAATCTGTCCAACACTTCCCTCCAAAAGTCAATAACCCTTGAACAATCCCACACGTGCTACAACATGCCTCTTCCCTGACCGCAACTCCAACAGGATTCATCATCCAACATACCTAAGCCATGCATCAGTACAAATGACCCAAAATCCTTTGATGAATACATCTTAAATTCAAATCTGTCTTTGACTTAGCACACACCTTCAATATACAATCCCACTCCTTGACAGAGATATCTCTTCCTAACTCCTCAATCCACACCTGTCTCAATTTTTCTCATGATGCAACATACAAAACCCCCCTTGGCATCATTTTAAGTTCTTAATACTGACAGTCTTTCCATGATGGGCTGATTATGGGCAGTCATTCCAAAAGTCTTGCAAAAGCGGTTTCATGACTTACAGGCTACCCTGAAAGAGGGCACCCAGTGTCGTCATGTGTGGAAGTATTAGGAACAGGAAGAACAAATTGGTGGCACCTGGGCAGTGGGAATCAGATTGAGTTACGGGTGAGGACTTAGACGTTGCTAGAGATGTGGGGGATATATAATGGAGTGGACAAGTCGAGTATGGGGTGAAAAAGTGGGTTTGGAGGGAGGGAACTGCAGGGCAGTGTGAGAAACCTGAGGCGTTTCTCCCAGGCATCGCCCAGGGATCCTTTGTTCAGGTGGCCCGGTGAGGGCCATCGCTCTTGGATCCCAACCCTGGGGGTAGACGAGCGAGGGAGGATCACCTAGGCAGGGGGTCTTCTGGGACTATGGGCAACACGGCCTCAGGTGAGAAATGGTATTTGTCCCATTCTGATACACCCCTACCCGTCATCCCCTCAGTTGTCATGGGATATTGTCGCAGAGTCCCATCATACCTCAGTACCTTTCTGTAAGAAAAAGGGTAAAACAACCAGGGAAATGAAAACTCAATACAAAATCCATTTACCCATCACAATACATTTACCATGATCTCCAGGAAAACCTACAACTCCCACAATCCCTACTTCCATTCTAGAAGTCCAACTACTGGGACGAAGAAGAGGCAGAGGGGAGTCATGAGGATTACACATAGAAATCAATAGGCAATGGATTCTTATGGGCAGTCTTCATGTTGTCCCGATAATGAGGTCAGGCAGAGTCAGGCAGGGCGGGACAACTACTCACACCTGACTCCAATGAACTTTTTCACAGAGCATAAAAGGTCAGTCACCATGGCACACTCTGAGAGAGCTGGGGATGCTGAAGCAACCGTGAAGACCAGAAGGAGAAGTCACAAGCTGGGAGAACCTTAGGAAGCCAGAAGGGGAGACAGACTGTCAAGATACTGAGGCCTGTGAGTACAAAGGGGGCTACAGTGTGGCAGGGGAGCTATGCCCAAGGGAATCAAAACTCCAGCTACACTTTTCTGGTAGTGTTTAAATCAGTGCTTGCTCCCTCGGTAAGTCCCAGAAACATAGACAGTTGAGGGGCAGGTGCTGGAACACCGAACTCAAGTGAATCCCTATTGAGGACCTGCTAGCACCTCATCACTGAGACTAAAGGATCGAGACCCTGTGACTCGAGAAAAGCTAAGGCGGGATAACCTGTTGTGTCAAGAACTTTGTGCAAATCCCAAAAGTGCCTGTAGCTGGCAAAGTGAGAGCAAAACCTCAAATGTGCATTCTGGGACTTGTAGTCCAAAAGAGTAAAGCTGTGAGACAGAGTGGTCCGGTGCCACATGTGTGCCCAATCGAAGGTTTCTGTAAGGTATCCAGCTGAGAAGTGCCAGAAGTGAAAGTAAAAGAGTTCTGAAGAATTGTAAATCGATGTGGTCCTACGACGGGTTAAGCACAATTACGCGCACAGTCGATAGTCTTCGATTCTGTTGTCAAAAGGGTATTTAGCCCAGAAGAGGGAGGATCCATGGTCCGAGCAGGGATAAGGGAGACCAAATTGTGAACATTGTGTGAAAAGGGATCTGAGCCCCGACAAGGGGGATACATGGTCCGGGCCCAGATGAGGCAGACCAAGTTGTGAATGGCGAACATTGTAATAAAGGGGTCTGAGCCCGGACGAGGGCGACCCAAGGACCGTGCCCGAAGGAGGGAGACCAATCGTGAACTTATGAATGTGAGAATCCTGACAAAGGAAAGGAACGTTTTTCTTTTGTTTGCTACATCAGACCCTCTACAGTAAGAGACTTTGAATGGTTAAAGAGACTTTGGCACAGAAGGTCCTGATACTGAGATATTTAACTATACGAGGAACAAAAGGAACAACAAGAACCAGCAGTCATTTGAAAGAAGGTAATACTGTGTATTTTGACAGGTAAAGTGAACTTCTCTTCCAACGTGGAGGAAGCCTGTATTCTGACAAAGGAAGTCTGCATTTGACAAGCAAAGTGAACTTTGTTTCAAGGTGGAAGAACCCTGTGTTTTGACAAGAGATGTTTCTTTTGAGAATCCTTTTTGTTTCTTAAACACTTTGCCAGAGTGGGGTGAGATCAGCTGAACCATTGAACTGTGTCCTCATGCCGAGGAAGCCAGAATGTGCATGAGGCTCGAGTGGGCTGCCTTGTCCTGTGCTGAAAGAATGGGGAAGGGAAGCGTACTGCTCAACCGTCCTGACATATTGTTTCTTGAACACTTTTACTTTTTTGCATACACTACTGTCCCACACCATTTTGTATTTAGAAGTAAGGATTGTCAATACGTTTATTAGCAGAGGCGTTGCTAGGGTGGGGCTAGGGGACTATAGCCGCTGGTCTTTTGGTTGTAGCCCAGGATAGAATCTCAGGAGCTACAACCAAAAGGCTAGCTAGCCCCGAGTCCCAACAGTCACGACATTAGCGTAGCCCTGGTCTTTTCCAAACCTATCAACACCCCTGTTTATTAGCATAGGCCCTTTTATTTTGACAGACTCGACTAGGACTGCGTTATTATTATTTGATGGTCGTAGCTTGCTCCCATCCTTAGATTTAGGTTTAGAGAGGCATTTAACCAACCCTTTAAAATTCAATAAACACCCTGGAACTGTGTATCATTTGTGTCAGTCTTCATTTATGATACCAAGCCTTTCCTTATAGTAGCAACAGGGTAAGATGGAGCAACCTACCCATACACAATCAAAGCACAGGCAAAAATAAGTGTGTGATTAAAAGATCATGGGGCAGTGATCATGGAAATAAATGTGGGCAGGTGCAAGTCAGGAAGATGAGCGAAGGAGGCCGAAACTGCAATATTCATGAAAGTGTACCTCAGGGTAAATTTACTAATTTCGGTCTGCAAAAATTGATCAATGCTTTTGTGTTGTTTACTGCTGGTTTACACCTAAAAATTAACGCAGAGAAAACTATTATTATAAGAATGGGAAAACCTAATAAAAAACAATCTTCCTCAACATGGTGTTGTGAGGGGAAACGATTAAAAAGTCAACCGATTCTGAAATATCTAGGATACCATTTTATAGCAAATAGTATGATGCCAATAATTAAAAAACAGTTAGAAGTTAAAGCAGAAATAATAAAGCGTCAGATGTCAAAAATTGACGCCAAATATGGCAGATTCACTGCAACACCATTGAAACGCTTTTATACTATTTCGGGCATCCCTAAACTTACATATGGTTTAGAATTTTACGAACTTGAAAGCTCTGATTTCATGAAAAAAATCGAAAGAGATATGTGGAAAGGTGTGTTATTTTTCATCCCTAAAGGCGTACCCATTCATGCGATTAGATATGAATTTGTTCTGCAATCCTTACATTCAATTATTATATGAAGAAAAACGTTGTTATGGAGGAAATGTTTGATGAATGATACCTCATCTCTATATACGATTGCAGCAAAAGATCAATCCAACCCTTTTTGTGTGAATTTAAAATCTGCAATTGATGAGTCACTATTGAATATAGGAGTAACTATAGAGATGTTGATAAGTAAACCGCAAAAAGTGAAACTTATACTTCAAAGTAATGATTGTCAAAAGACTTTGGACTCGGTCCGGCAATCTAAAACCCTTAATCAGATACACTCTTTTTGGAAATTTTATCCCGTGCTTGAGAATTATTTAGTGAAATACCCTTCTCGGAATTTTAGAAACTCTTTTTATGAGGTTCCGTTTTGATATCTTGAAAACAAATTATATTTTAAAAAGATGGAACCTATCGAACGGTGAATGGATGTGGTGTAAATACTGTAAGGTAGAAAGGACCGAAGAAACTTTGAAGCACATACTACTACAATGTCCAGCTCTTTTAAAACAAAGGATTTTATATTTCGAACAATTTGTTATGTATCTTCATGCAGTTGATACAGAATCCTTATGGTATCAAATCAGACATAACACATCGACTGTCTTAAAATTGAGAATTTTGGCGTTTTAAAAACATTTCTGTAATTTATCTTAAATTATTATAATGAATTTTCATCTTATGTTCAAACCTTATATATAAATAAGAAATATCGGTTTAAACAAACTGACATATTTTGGGAATTTTAAGAATTCTTTTAAGGTTTACCGGATCGACTTTATATGAATTGTTTCTGATCCGCTTTGTAATTATTATAGTTTTCATGATCTAATTGTTATTTGTTTGTTTTTATCTTGTGATCTTAAATTGTGAAATTTTATCTGAAGGTGTTTATAATGTCTGTTTGTTTCAACTATGTATCAAATGTACGATATGTTTTTTATTTGATTTTGAAATGTAGTTTCCTTTTTTGTCTTGATGTTCTATTTTGTAAATTGCACTTCCTGCCTTTTGGGTACAGAGGTTCTTCTTCCAGTACCTCTTGATTGGGCACTCCCTTCTGCTCACCTTAGGGTGACGTTTTGTGAGGCACCACTAGTCAAAGGGTCTACCTGTGGATATTTCAGTGCCCAGAGTCTCTGATCTTCAGCAACAGACAAGCTCTTCGGTCCTCTGAGCAAGTCTCCCTTCCATTCCTCAGAGACATTTAAGAAAGGGTAACTCTCTCATTGTGATTCTCCTGCCTTCAGTCCAATGCAAGGAGGCTCTGAGTTCTTAAAACTCAATCAATGATCTAACAGAGTAGGCCCTTCCCACTCTGTTTATTTGCAAATCATAGTGTGGGATGGGTAGTTTCCAAGCCCCCTACCAGAGTCTAGGTCTAAACGGGTTATGCCTCTCAGGAATGGTCCCACTTGTGCAGCAGCAATTCCCTGGGTACATTGCTTTTGGTGGAGTTGCTGAGTGTCAGGTGCTGCGCATGCTCATACATTCAAAATGGTGGAGGTGATCCTCAGTGTCCATGAGCTCTCAATCTGCTTTAGCCCCTCTGACTTCCTGCCTCCTGGAGAGCAAACAACCCTGCCTGCATTTGGTAATGCTCTGCCCTAATCACTTATCCCCTTGGATGTGTTGGTTCAGTCCAACCCTTGTAATCCCCCCATTCACACATAATGCAGCATGTCTGTGTCCCTTGGTAGGATAAAGAGCCTTTCAGAGTTGGGCCCAAGCAAGCTGATGTCAGTTCTGAGAGAGGGGGGTTGCTTTATCAGCCTTTACCCTTTATCTCAGGAACATTCAGTGAGTGCCAACTTTCGCCCATTTATTTATGTTCAAACCTACATGGCCATAACCATCTTTGCATTCAATCACAGCACATTCTTTCAGCAATAAGTTGCTCTATATTCATACGCACCTACTACCCAATGTAGTTTTAACATAATGCTTTGGTATCTGCAACAAGACCTCACTGATACCAGGCACGATTTTGGGCTGAGCAGTCTTCCTGGTAAATCTCATACTTTCTCTGACACATTGGCCCTCATTACAACCGTGGCGTTAAGGGGTTAACGGCGCCGTAAAAGGTGGCAGCGCCGTTAACCCCTTAACGCCTGATTACGAGGTCCCTTTGCGGGTTGGCGATTTTAACGCCTGCTTTTTGCAGGCCTTAAAAACCAACCCGCAAAGGGACCTTGGTGCTAAGTACGGTGCTGCAATTTGCGGCACTGTACTTAGCGCCTTCCCCATTCCCATTGAGCCCTATGGGGCAAAAATGGGAATGGGGAAGGGCCATGGCGGCATGGGGAATTACCGCCCCGCCAATGGAATGGGGCGGTAATTCCCCATTCCGCCATGGCGGAGTCGGTAAGTTACCGGCATGGACCATGGTGCTATTAGCACCATGGTCCAACGCCAGGGTCGTAATGAGGGCCATATACTTTGATACTGCTAAGATCAGGGTTACCAAGAGACGTCTTGGTAACATTACATCCTCTCCCTAATGGCAATGGGCTTCTAAAGGAACGTATCACGAGAAGTTGTCACACAGTTTTCCATGGGCACAATTCAGACTGCATGCAACTACTGGAAGTTTGCCATTTGACACTCGCAACAGAAGCTCACATTTATTATCTATATGAATGTCAGTGTTTTAGTTACTCACGTGACACCTGGGTTTTAACTACTGAACCCACCTTTTAAATACAGAGCATCTGTGGCCTTCACTTGGTTCTCTCAAGCTTCTGGAAACTCTGAAGAATGTACCTCGCAGACTGTGTTCTCTCACAGCCAGCCTATTTCTTTCAGCAACCTAATGTGTGTAATTAGATGCTACTTTATCATTTCATGTAGAAATGCGGGCTGTATTAATTGATTTTGATTTTTCTTAGTAGGCCATATAAAGTATTGTATGACAGTCTTTGGCATTAATAATATATGCTGAACTTGACCATTTGCCTTGAACTACAAGAACCATTTGTATGAATTTAGACTTTTTTTTTTTAATGGGAATATTTGGATTCAAAGTAAAATGTACATAATGTTATCAGAGCGATCTGGGGCATGCTAAATAAGGCAGATGGCTTCCAGTGTTCACCATCATCCTTCTGGATTTGGCACCGTAGAAGCAAAACTCGCAGTTACCCATTATGTATTTTTTACATTTAGAGCCATTTTGTGTTCTAAAAAAAAAATCTTCTTCCAAGATTTTTCATCCATAATTCAGAGAATTGATGGTAATGCGAGATTATACCGTAAAATAAAGTCAGCAGAGTCTTGTGGAGTCTCTGTGGAGCCTACACCATTTTTGGAACGTTTAACATAGTGTTTCACTTTCGCGAGCAGTGTGCAGTCCGTTAACCATTTCCATCCATTCAAGCTGGAGACTCAACCTCAAAAACTCAGCTGACCCCGCGGAGTGGACGTCGAGTCAGCAGAGTCTCATGGAGTCTGGGTGGAGGCTGTGGGGAGGTGCTGCAAGAAGCATCGGAATAAGCAAACCGCATAACATCCGCTAAGAAAAACGATTGTATTTGGTGGTTATGATTGCCTCTACAGGTCCACGCACTCGGCAACGAGCAAAAACTACATCCGCTATAGACTCGCCTCTTTCACTTGTCTTACCGCCGCCACTGGAGCAAACACTGGCACAACGTAACCATCCACGAGAGAAACAGTCTGCGAACCAATTGCGACAACTAGGAACCTTGGAGAGTACAAACCCTTTCTTTCTTCCACATCAGAATGTTGAACATTTTGCGAACCAGGGAGGCCCACATATGTCCATTACGATTACCGGTGATGAACCTAAAACATTTACGAGCCAAGTGCAAGACCAAGATGTACAAAATATAAGTGATGAGGCTTTGCTAGCGGTGATAGACAAAGCCATTTCGACCAGTACCAAAGCGACATCTCCTAATCTCAAACACAGTGACAGGAGTTCTGTGAACGCTCACAAATATACAGCGAATCAGCAGAAGCCTAGTGCTTGCCTAAATCCCAATAAATTAACATCCTCAAAGAAAGACATGCAACTAGATTTCCAGATACATGAGCAGAGTACTGACACCTACGAAGAAAAGAATAATAACAAAGATAGAGACAGTGAACTTCAATTACGTCAGACGGGTCATACTGAAACACCTGCAATGAATTGGAAGAACCAAGCCGAGCAGGCGAATCGTAACTGGCAAATCATATATGAACAACACAACAAATCAGTAATAACACCGATTTTACCGGCAACTTTGCATAACAGACGAATGGCACGATTATCCATGGATATAACAAAAATTGAGGATTTAATGATAAATCGAGAAAAACAAAATTACATTTTTGATATGCAGAGTACAAAGAAAGCTACTTCCTTGACAGCCACAATGACATCAACTCCTCTGTTCCGGAATTCAAAAGACCTGCTGCTTCAACTGCCGTTGAGACAGAAATTAAAGTGAAACATTACACAAGTAAAAGAGGAACTACATAATATTCTGCCACAGACAAACAATCTGACAAACAGCCTGAGATCAAGAAACCAACAACCTCAGGATGTGGTAAAAAATGCCAATGCAGTTCTTCACCAGATACACGACGTGAGGCGATACCTACTTCCATGCTAGAACTCCAAAATATGTTAATGGCAGCCTCAACACACGCATTAGTGCAATTTATGAAACTTTATGAAGCAATAGGTGATTCTATGAATGACCAAGCCACCTTGTTGCCAATGATCCACACAAAACAAATACTCTTTGAATCCTTTATCACCAAAATCCAATCTAGATTAAACATGGAAGCAGAAGTATCAAGCCAATGGCAATTAAGATTGTTTGATATTGCCGTAGCGATCATGCCGACAAGGCGCTTCTGACAACCACTATGATGGAAATGTTTGCAGAAAAACAAAAGAGCCACTCTGATAGCAGAGACCGGGAGCTAAAACAAAAGAGTCACTCTGACAGCAGAGACCGGGAGCCAATACGATCCAACCAGATGCATGGTACAATTCAACAAGTCCATGTGACACATGGTATGACAGTCCAGCAAAGGAACATTTTACCACTCTCTGGAAATAAACCCGGGCGAGATACAACAAGTGCGCCACCGGAAAATCAGTCAGACATAGCAAAATCGGAAACTGACAGATTGGGTCGAATTTTGCAACCAACACCTGAAATAAGCCCACAAATTCAGGACACACTTGTGGGAAACATGGCCATAAATTCTGGATTACATGGACCAGATACTTTCCCGATCTTTGGCCGAGCTAAAATTGATCTGGATGATACCCAGACAAAGCAATTGAAAGAAAGGGGGAACAAAATAATAATAAAGACTCACCGGCCCGGAAGACCAATAAAATTACAAAAAGAGGTTTGGAAGGATTCTTAAGAAATTTGACAATATCTACATCGCCAGGCCGCATACAACAAGGTAAACCATCAAAAAGCATGAGCATACAAAAAGCCCATTTACCTGAAAAGGAAAAAAATAGAACTCCTGTAGAACACTGAGTATCTCCAATAAACAACGAACAAACTGAACAGGAGATTATATTGAACCTTTCAACATACTCTGAAGAATCAGTTCAATCCTTCAATAAAAGTATTATACATAAGGAGGACCAATCCCTAATCATAGTTGACAAAAATGAAGAAGGGCAGACTATAAATAGCGGAAGAAAAGATCTCTTGTGTGATAGTATGTTTTGTAATTTTTTTTAGTTTATTACAAACTTCAAAAAAAGTAAACAGAACATCTTATTCATCAATCAAATACATAATATCAAAAATCCAATATTTAAAAGTGGTCAAACGGTGCTTTACATTCATTATGGCTTCAAAAGTCAACTGATAGCACTAGAAGATCCACGATAAGTCTGTACAGCTATAGATCTTAACATTCTGTATTTAGCGTATCCTTACTACTTTTCAATCTCTTTACTATTTCGTCCAAAAAGGCAGTTACTGCAAACATGTGCTTATTGTTTTCACCAATATGCATCATACTCCACCATTCATTGGAAGACCATACGGTATGTTTGGCTATTTCTTGTGCCATACATCTCTGTCTTGAGTCATTCATTATAGGACAAAATAGCATCAAATGCTTTAAAGATTCATCGGCACTATTGCAGAACCGACATAAGTTGTCTATTGTCGATCGTTCACAGCCATAATGTAACGTCTCCTTGGTTTCTCATGCATTTAGTCTAAAGTTCAAAAAAACGAAACGTCTCCTTTTGCAACGGAATTGGATCAGAAACTTAGGAAGCGCATTCAATTTCTTTGCTTCTATCAGGGTGTTTTTCATTCATGTGTGTTTCATATGCATTTCACATGTGTCGGTCCAATCTTGTTCCAAGAGGTTTTTTTAGACAGCGCAAGGGTTTAGAGAAAGGGTTTGAGCATCAGTGTTAAGTTGACTCAGAATAAATTCACAAGATGCTCTCCAAAGATCAAAAATAACATCAGGACAGATGGCAGTTTTTTTTTTTTTTAGAATCAAAAATTGTGCAATGTTATCTACTCCAGAGATTTTCCTATACAGAGTTAGAGCATTCCAGGTAACAATCACAGATAGAGAAGACAAACTTAACTCATAGCGCATACATGCCGTAGGAAGGCCTTTAGATAATTGGAGTATTCTTCTATATAATACCTGTTCACATCTGGACCAAAATTCATGGGCGATTCCAAACAGGGTCTCAGCTCCATATAGCAAGGCCGGGACAATCTTGGTTCTGTAAAAGCGTACAACTGTAAGCATGGAAAATTTACCATATTTCATGTGGAGCTTGGAACCTTGGGCAGCTAACTGATTGCATTTTGGGATGAGTTTTTTTGTCATCAGCTCATCACAAATATTAGCACTTACTGTGGGTCCTGGCTTCTAGTACGACTTTCAGTGACTCTTCTCCAAGCTTCCAGTTGGTTTTTTGACAGAAATTTCGAGTCCGAGTTCCCGGCAAGTTCTTTAATATTAATATCTCTGTTTTCTGTATGTTGGTCTCTAGTTTATTGAAATCAATATAATCTTTCAGAGCATTGATCTTCCTCTGTAGCACAACTGGTGTTAAATCTAGGATCACAATGTCGTCAGCATACAGAATCATGTTAATGTGATTTCCATTAAATGTAAGAGGAAAGGAAATCACTTTCTTCAGGGCATCACCTACATCTGAAATAAAACAGTTAAAGAGAGTTCTCACCCAAGGGACATCCCTGTTTGACTACACACGTAGTAGGTATGGGTGCTGTTAGATGGCCTTTTTGGTCTAGGTGAACTTGTACATGTGTTTTGGTGTTGAGAGCCTTGATTGCTAGAACTAGGCTAGTTGAACAGCCTTTGTTCACCAGTTTTCTCCAAAGTAACTCTCTATCAACTCCATCAAATGCGTGAGCTAAATCTACAAAAGCGATATAGATCAGTGTTTTTTTCCTTATCGCTTCCATCTTCATGGAGTTCAGCAGGAACAGGTTTAGACTGCAACCCACTCCTTTGGCAAAACCAGTCTGCCTCACATCTGCTACTCCCAATATATTTATACAAGTTGTTAGTTGTTTCAGCAACTGTGAAGCAAACAATTTTCCTACCACATCTAGAAGTGCGATAGAATGATAGTTGCTTGGCTCTAGTCTTGAGCCTTTTTTGAAAAAAGGCACAATAATAGCACTCCTCCATGTTATTGGAATTCTGCCTTCACGTAGTATCCTTTTAAAGAATATGTAGCAGAAATCTGCCCATTCATTAGCATTTTCCTTCAAGATGTAATTGGTCAGGCCGTCTGGGCCATGAGCACGTGAGGCACTTAATCTCTTAATATTCATATAGATGTCATCTCTCTCTATAATGAGGTTCCAGGATGATTGAGGCTGTATTTCATTGGAAGTTGTACAGCTTATTTTTTTAAATAGCTCAGTAAAATGGGCAACCCATCCATCTTCAGTCACCATATTACAAAAGCTTGTGCGCTGGGGTCTTTCAAGCTCATTAATCGATGTCCAAAAGTCTCTAGAATTTCTTTTAGCAAGAGACAGCGTCATTGCTTCAGCATCTTTTTGTTCGAATACGGATCTATGCCATGTCAGCCAATTTTTATATTGCATATTCTTCCTTTTTTTTCGTTAGCCTTCTGCGATCTTGACATCTGTGATGTTTCCAGAGCTCTTAATTCTTTTCGTAAGAGTCTTTTTCTTTTGACCACTTCAGGATCAAATATGTGTTTTCTCACTAGATTTTTACCATTTAGATTAGATTGAACTTTATATATCTGAAGTAGGGCATCATATTCGAGCGTTTGCTCTGTTAGCTTTAATGATTGGGGTGCTATTAAGGCCGTCAGATTTTTAATCTTTGCACTATTCAATCTTAATCGGTTACCTCCTGGTTCTACTTCAATTTTCTGATTCCATTTCGTTAGCTCTTTCAGTGGTTCAGTGTTGAAAGAGGTAGTTACAATATTATGATCACTTAAGGCAGTTTTCACCACTTTCATATTGACAAGGATATTTGTCATGCTTTTCAAGGTTATAAAGTAATACAAAATGGAATTTTGATTCTCTCTTTCCCATGTCGGATGGGCTGGGATGTTGCCTGTCAGCTTTCCATTAAGGATATTCATATTTCTTACATCAAATTCTTCAAGAATGGATTTTCTTAGACTTTCTTTATTTTCTTGGTTTCTTTATTGTTTAGCATTAGGAGGTCGATGTTAAAATCTCCACAAATTATGATGGCAGGATTATCCTCCATCTCCATTATATTATCTATCAAATCACATAGCTGCTCAAGAAAACCTAGTCCACCAATTGCTTTGTGTTGCCAATAGAGATTTATAATATGAATCTTTATGCTTTCAGAGTCAGGCTTTCTTCCGTTCTTAACCGTAGTCATCTGGATATAAGGTGACACATTTTTTAAATCGATTATTCGAAGGCCACACTTTCTTCTTACGAAGGTAAGTAAACCAGACATAGGACGCCCTCTTGGTAGAGATATCGCTGGACTAAAAGCAACATCGCAACCTTCAATAAACAGAGGCACACACAGCCATGTTTCTTGGAGACAGATTATATCCACGTTAGCAAGGAGTTTGCCTGAATTTTGAGTTAAATGGGAAAAGCCTCTGGTATTCCATGATCCGATGATCTTTGTTTGTCTGACATCGGCTACCTGAAGTTAGCTTGATTTTTTAGTGTTTAAAACACAGATAGTATTTCAGACAATGAACTAGTGAGTCTCAGGACCGACTATAGTACAATATCTGACACATCTTTACAAGACCAGTCGAATGAACTGTAAAAAAAATGTTGACCTAGGACATGCTAAAACCCCTAAGGAATCGACTGAAAAACACCTCAAATTACCGACTTTTCTTGATCCTTGGCGCAAGGACTCTATGAATAGATTAAAGCTGGAGAGGAAGAACACAAATAATGACAGACTTATTATGAACGGAACGAATATTCTCTGTCTAATACATGTAATACCACAACTAAAAAGATCAAGTCAGGCGATATTAAATTAGTGGAATTCATCCACGAAAATAAAATGGACGTGGTATGGGTCCAATTCAACACATCCTCTATTCTTGGAAAACTGATGGATAATGCAAAATTATTTACTAAACTGGGTTTTGCTTGCACACATCCGGACACAGACAATTTTGATGAAAGCTTGCAACATGATGTGCCTCACCGAAAGCCCGAAGACAAATTTACGAAAAAATCAAAAGATCTCATCCCAGAGCTATACAGATCAAGAAACCATGGCTAAAGCCGACAGATCTAGAAGCATCCACTCTGAAGTACAAACACCAACAGAAGATCGAACATGGACCTCACACCATTGTCCAATACGCCGAGAAGAAATGCACAGAAAGGAGCACCAGTAATAACCAATAAAATATCCAGACACAAAACTTAGTATCTGCTCATGGAATACTAGGGGTTCATGCCATCTACTGAATGAGGAAAACAATGATCTAGCAGAATATCAGATCACCTGCCTACAAGAAACATGGATATACCACCCCCCTATCTGTGATGGATATGTGAAGTGCATAAATCAAGAAATTAAACTGCCTAAAGGGCGTCCCTCAGCGGGAATGTTGATGTTGATTACAATAGATGGCGTTCTGGAAGTTCTAGAGAGTACAAATCCTAATGCGTGGATTCAATATGCCATCATCGAATATAAACCACATAGCGACTATTCGCACAATGATGACAATAAGAAACTCATGCGGAAAAACGTAGTGATTGTCAACCTCTACTGAAATCCGGCAGCAATCAATGCTAACCAATTTATCGACACAGTTTTAATAGCTATGGATGAGATACACCCAAAAAATTAACCCATAGAGCTTATTGTGTATGAAGACCTAAACATTCATCTGTTTGACAACAAAGGGGAGAAAATAGAAATACAGAACTTGCCAAAAAGAGCTCAAATATGTTGTAAAGAAATGGAAAAAAGAAATGTGACCCTAATGAATGGCTATCGAGCTGACGATAAACCGGCCAAACCAACTTGGTCGAGGGGTAAGACACATGCATATTTAGACTATTTCTATACACCTGATGGAATCACCAATGACATCATAACATTCACCAATAAAGAAACGACCAACAGTGATCACAGCAGAATTATCATTGAATGGATTGTCTCCATGTCCGTGACAAAAAAGCTCTGAACATCTCATTGGTATTGAATACTGGTGCAAATTGCTTAAGAATCTCTGTAGCGCAAGTCGCAGAAATATCGAGTACTTTCCAACTTTCATCTCGATCTGACAAAGAGAAACTTGAGTACGGCTGGATGTTGAAACTATTCATGATAGAAAATAACCCAAAAAAATTGGAGAAGAAAAAACATCGACATTGCTGTAACAGATAAAATAGCAACGAAAAAAAAAAAAGAACTACGAAAGAACATGAGAAAAACTATAAACCTAAGACAAGCAAGCCCAATAAAAACTGTAAAACAGCTTAAACAGCAATACAGGAATTGGTACAAGATGACAAAAGCAGCCATAACTCAGAATGACGCTGAGAATATGCTTTCAGCTCTCTGAAATCAAAATACCAGAAACTTATGGAGTTTGTTAAACGAAAATTATCAACAGAACGAGAGACTAATTCTTGATGTTCCAGAGGCTGAGTGGCTGTCCTACTTTTCAGCACTATACAAAGAACTTGATGACCAGCATAACCATCAAATGTCCAACAAGAAGGAGAAATGGATCATACTCTGGGCCTATGATGACATCCTTATACACATAAAGCATCTAAACCCCTCCCGTGCCCCCGGGCCGGACGGGTTAAGTAATGTAATGCTCAGGCAGAATTCTGAACTATGGGCAGACATAAGCAAACAAATATTTGCTACCATTGAGAAAAATAAAGCGATACCAACCATGTGGAAAACAGCCATATTAGTACCAATTTTCAAGCACAGTGACAGAAAATCACCAGCAAATTATCAACCTGTTGCGCTTTTTGATCCTCTGGGAAAGGTGTTTGCCTCTCTTCTCCTCCAAAATCTAACTAAGTGGGCAAAAGTAGCAGGTAGACTTGATCCCAGACAAACCGGATTTGCAAAAGACATAGGAACTAACATCAACCTGATCATATTGAATATGCTGAAATTCGAAGATTTGAAAGACAGATCTGTCACACATGCAGCCTTTATCGACTTAAAACTCGCATTTGATTCTATTAACAGAAACAAACTACGGAGAAAATTGGAAGTATGGAATTGCCCAATGGACATCCTTGGTCCAATTACAGCCTTGTATACCAATACTATGATAAGAATTAGATTAACTCAAAAAGGATTCTTATCATCTGAAATTGAAACGTGGAACGGGCTTAAGCAAGGATGCCCACTTACGCGACTCTATTCAACCTGTACACATCAGATTTCACAGAGAGTCCGCAAAATATTATAGCAAACCCTCTAAAGCAGAATAACACACCAATACCATATGTGATGTATGCCGACGATTTTGTGATCCTTGATAAAAACCCAAGTTGGACTCCAAAAAAGAATAACACAATTGGAAGCACACAGAGCTTTTAACGAACTCAAGTTCAACATCAAAAAAACACACAAGTGATGACCCTAACTCGACATTTCAGTTGGAAAAAAAACTTTCAATTTTCCTAGAAGGGAAAAAACTTGAGGTGACGAACACAGTTAAATACTTGGGTGTTTTACTGAATCAATCAGAAATCGAAGCAGAATGGGTCGAACAGCTGAAAACGAAAGTCCTGTCTTTAGCACGTCAAGCAATGGCTTTGCATAATAAATATGGATCTTACTCAATGAAACCGATCACTATTTTTTACAAGCAGAAAATAGTGCCGATTCTTACATAGAGTTGCGAGGCAATGTTGAATGTACCAGGAAATCTGTGGAACTACTTAGAGGTCCTACTATGGCAGACAATTCTCTCTTTACACCCTGCGTATCCAGTGCCACGTATAAGTTATGAACTTGGACTACAATCACTCTAGTCCATCAGGAACTGGACATTTTTAACCCTACATAGGAAGATCCTGGTAAAAGATGACATCTTGGCCATTTCCATATTACATCATAAAGAGATTTCATCGAAACAATCTGTACTAAATATATGGAAGAAGATATGCGCACAGATAATGAAGACAGAAGAAATATCTGCAGACATGCTTGTTAATCGCCCACAAGAAACAAAAAAAAGACTCCAAAGAAATGACTGGATCCACACCATACAAAAAAAGCTGATTACCAACTCACATTGCATTGCGCAATTGATGAGCGAGCATTAAAGCAACTACTTCAATATCTGCAAAAATTTCCAGACCGAGCAATGAGGGATACCTTTTTGGGACTCCGGCTTATTTTGCTTCCAACATGGGACGTTTTGACCATTACAAAACAGCTACCGGGGACGATGCTCTTGTGCAGATTTTGTCTTCAGCAGCACCAAAAGAGTCAATCCATCAGGTTATTTAGAGATATGATGCCATCCACTAAAGTTCAACTTGATGCAGACCAGTGATGGCCTTTAATCTTAAGTGGCAACAACCCAGTCCTCACTATCAGAATCATTCATTTCTGGAGAATTATAATTGCCACTAGTGTCAACGGCACAATACAGGACCCTGTAATTTAATAGATAAGAGACTGATGTGACATATACACCCTACAGATGAGAAACGTTTAATTTGAAATAAGATTCAATGAAAACAGTTTGTAATAAACTGTGACATTGAATTAAAAAAAAAAGAAAAAAAGAAGGCATTCACTAACACAGCAGTAATGACTGCAAACCAGTGTTTCCAAACTAGTGATGTAAACCGATAGCATTTTTATACAGCGTGAGGCATGTTACATTTCCGGTATGGCGAGCTCCAATTCTTACTCCATCTTAACTCTTCAGAAGGTGCATATACTAGTACAAAAGCAAGATAGCTAGTTTGCTCTGCGCAATATCACCTCTAACATTTGAAACATCTGGGGTGAAGGGTCGCTATAAACAGACATTACGACGTAAATGAGTTGAGCAGCTTTTAACTTCTAGCGGGTCAGTTCGGGCTAACTAAGCAGCGTCGGCTTGGCCCCTCGGCATTTCGGACTGTGGCCGGGCCGAAATCATCCCTGAGGTGTGGGGGCCGGTTTCTGGCCATGCCTGGGCCGGTTTCTGGCCATGCCTGGGCCGGTTTGGAAGGAGGAAAAATTGAAAAAATATATATATATTTTTTATTTTTTTCAAAAAGCCTTTGGAAGCGAAAAGGGCTGGCACTGTTTGGCTGCATATTGGTCGTGCTGCCGTGGATTTGTGTGAAAGTGTGAAACTACTTTCATTTTGGAAACTTGGAAACTTCCCTGCATTGAAGAGTGAGGAGGAGCAGCTCCTTTAACTCTCCTGAGAATCCCCTGAACACGTGACTGCTGACTGCACACATAGTCTGCATCCTCCTAGAAAGGAGCCACCCCACGGGCCTTGCGGCGAGAAGCCCTGGAAGCGAGAAAAGGGCTGGCACTGTTTGGCTGTTTGCTGCTTTGCGGAGGCGGTGTCCCACAGTCCTAAAGTGAAACTGCACATCGAGAGGAAAGTTGCTGTGCCTACACTTGGAGCCAGTAATAAATTTGGAGGAGCTGCACCAACGGACCGGACCCAAATGGGTCGCCTGACAAGTGAGCCTACGGAGCAGGTGACGGAGCCGGCGTTGAAAACACAGCTTCATGTAAGACAGAGGCTTGCCTCTCACCCAGCCTCCCAAATGCCAGCTTCTCCACTACGATTAACGAAAAGCAAACATTTGCCCATTTTAAAGCAGATGAAACTCCCCTTTATGAAAGACAGACTCCCTCTGGAGCCGGAGCTGCTCACCCCCCGCCCAAGTCACAACCAATCATGGTAGTGTCACCTAATCCACTTGAAGGGGAGATGACATTCAAAGATGACATCACCTCGGGGGCAATGTCTAGATCTATAAAAATGAGGTGTGGGACCCCCGAAGCCGTGGGTGAGATGCAGGAGGTTGTTTCCCCGCAGGCACTGACGACGGGGGCCCCACGGAGGCCAACTGGCTCAGGAAAAGACTCTACAACATCAGAAAAAGGTCAAAACATGCAAACGGTGAACTTAGATGTCATGGAAATCCCCCCTTATCGCCTCAGTCCAGGTCCTCCCACCTGGCACTGGAGAGTAGCTTGACTACGAAGGAGGCAGATCCCTCTCATTCAGCTACTCTAGGCTCATGTCAGTCAGTAGGCGAGACACTCCACCCGGATACTCAATTGGGAGAGAAACCTCAGATAACAGAAAACAATCAACTAAAAATCAATGAAGTGGAGGCAGAACATCCTGCTATGTCCTCTCCACAGACTATAGGACAGGCCTTAAAAACTGTGGAAATAGATAATCACAAGATCGATACGATCCTAGATGCGGAGGATAATTTGAAAGAAAAGCTTCCAGTACTAGCGATATCAATTGATCCTCTAGCGCAAACTGTAAATGAGGAAAACAGCAGGAATTCAACAAAAAATGCTGGAGGAAAGGAACCAGCAAATACCGACACTGACACTGATATTTCTACACAGGAATCCCTGATAAGACCACGTGTTTTGTCGACCCTGCCCAATACCGAAAAATTGCAGCAGGTGGCTCTGAAGGACTCCGAGCAGCGGATGGATTTGATCCAGAAAAGGGACTGCTATGAAACTGACATAGGCGAGATCAGTGAAAATGAGTTATCAATTTGGCAGGATGAGGCTCTATGGGCAGACACAGAAGGATTTGCAGAGACTCGGACCCTAAGGATTACTACAAAAAAAGTATCAAAGGATGCTTTAGTTACGGAGCGAAACTACACCCCCCAGTGGGGGGCAATAAACTTAATGGTACCACCAGGCGCTCCAAATTGGAAGATCAGAGAGGAAAGAAAGAGCATGGAAAAAGTACAACGAAGCAACTCTAGCCTGGCAGAGAAACTTATACAGGACATCTCCAACTTAACTGTGAAAATCACCTCAGAAAAAAGGAAAAGCCTATCCTTTATTAAGGAAAAAATTGACGCCCTTGATGTGGAGGATCCTTTTGAAGAAACCTGTCAAATATCTGGTAGGGAAAAAGTAAGAGAAATCTACACCCCAGTAAATAATTTTATAAACAAGAGAAATGAGGGAAATACTCGGGGGCCTAAAGAGAAACCGGAAATGAAGATAGATGACAATTCCTTGGAAAAAATAAGAGAGTTGTGCAGTAAGGGGAGAATGGATGACCTCGGGCACACACAAAACGTAGTGATGGCGGCCCTGAATATTGCAATTGCCCCATTCCTTAAGCTCTATGAAAACATCAACGATTCCCTCCAAATGGTTCTCGCAGTAAATTCCAAAACAAGGGACCAGACAATGGAAATCGAAGGTTTCCTGAAAAGATTAGAGCTGAGAATGGATATGGAAGCGGACAAGTCAACCAAATGGCAGCATAGGTTAAGTGATATGGCACGCCGGGACTCTAACGATAAGCCATTACTGATGGAGGCAATACTGGAAGAGCACAAGTGGCAAAGACTGACCTCACAACAAGTTCCTTCTAAAGGCCCTAGGACCGGTGAACGCAGACCCGAAATAGCAGAACCGGGAGTTTTAGAGGTCCAACCTCTGGCATTGTCAGAGGAAATAAAACAGAGACTGGCGAAAGGAGGCCCCTTGGTACTCGGCAGGGGTTTGAGTAAATCAAAACTAAATCAAGACAGAAAAGAAATTTCCCCGTCTGATGATCCTCCTTATCCGACAGAAAAGGAGACAAATGATGAAGACCTTGAATTAAGCTATGAAATATTCCATGAAGTCCCAAAGGAGAGGAAAAAAGTGCCCACACTAGGCTTAAAGATATCTGCAAAAGACTCACAAAATAAATCGCAAAAAAAAAAATCGAAGAACCAAGTAACTAAGAGGAAGGAGTGTGGCTCAAGAGCCTTCCTAAGAAATATCAAAATGCCAGAGAGAGAAGAGCAAAGACATCCAGCAAAGAAACCAATGTTGGAGTTGAAAATAGGCAAACTTGAAAAAGAAAAGGAAACCCCAAAAAAATCAGGCACTCATTGGAATAGAGAGTGAGTCAGAGGCAGATGGGTACTTAAGTGACTTAATTGAAGTTATAGAAGAAAATCCGGAGGATGAACGTTGGCTAAATATAAGCCCATCAGATTGGCAGAATATTGATAACCAGTTACACCACTATGAATTGGAAAAAAAGACAAAAGGTGAAGATAAATATAAAAGATTGGAGAGGAGCACTAAAAAAACAGAGGAAAGGAAGAATGACAAAGCTAGGAAATGCCCTAGGAGGGAAGAAAAACAAGATGAATCCGCAAATTCAAGAGAGGATTTCTGGAAGAGACTAGAAGAACGCCGAGGGTCGAGGCGGCATGCATCAAGATCGACTAGAGAAATTGACTCTAGAGACAAACTGAAGCTGCAAATAAATACCAAAAATAAGGGTCGCAGTGAGGAACGGAAACCCGAAGCTGCCGGGAGTAGAAAGGCCTCTTAACAGATGTTCAACCTCAAATTGGAAAGAGTGTCAAAGGATTCAAAAAGAATAATTTTGAATAGGAAAAACGTGATGTCCATTTTCAACCAAATGACAATACTCAGAAAGATCTCAACAGATGATATCTTGATTATCGAATTCCCGGAGGAAAAGAGGCCTGACGTGATAATACTCCATCTTAGAACACAAAGGATAAAATAAATATTGATTAAAGCCAAGGAAATGCTGGCTGAAGCCGGCTTTAGACTATCGGAAGTCGAGTTTGTGGAAAGAAGTAAAAGAAAGGTGCTTAGTGAGCATTCAAGAAATGAAAATCAGAAAGCCAGGTTGAAAGCACCTAATGGAGAACTCAACAACTATGGTTATAAAACCCTAGAAAGAGATTATAGGAAAACCACGTCTGGGGAAAGGAACAAGGAAAAAGATCTGTTTATGGCAATACAGGGAAAGAGACTGTACCGCCCAAATCTGCTCTGAGAATTAAACGCACAAAAGGAACAAAAGCAGTGATGACCACAGACCTTGGACTAATAGTCCAATGACAGCAATGAGATTCACGGTGGACAATTCCAATTCAACAGAATTAGCACAAAGATTTACGGCGGAAAACTCCAATTTAAAAGAAAAAGCATATAGGAGCTGTAATCTAGAGCAAAAAAAAGGAGATCATGATCTAAAACCTGAGAAAAAGAAACAATAGGCCGAAAATGAGGCAGAAAGGGGGAAATCCCGACTGGCCTCATGCAACACCAGGGGATTTACCCATCTTTTTTCCGGGGAGAGTGCGTTTCTGTGGAAGTATGGTATCATATGTCTGCAGGAATCTTGGATAAGAAAGCTTCCAATATGTGAAGGATACGAGGTATATATGAATCCAGCAAAGAAAGGTCCATTGGGCAGACCACATGCCGGTCTATTGACACTAGTAAAAGGAGAGAGCGACCTTCATGTTTTACGACATCATACACCAAATCCATATGTCCAGATCATAAGAATAAAGAAAAAGACTAATTCCTAGGAAATTGGAATCCTTATAATCAACACTTACTGGAGTCAAACTGATTGTGCAATTGAATCATACTTGTCCGACATCATGGTTGAAATAGATGAATCCATGATAAAGGAAAAAAAACAACTTATTCTCCTCTGTGGAGACTTGAACATAAAGCTACCGGAGAAGGAAGGGAAGCCTAAACCTAACTCTATGCTGGAGGGAAATTCTAAACAATGTATGGAAGAAATGGAAATAAGAGAAATGAAAATTTGAAATGGCCAGATGAAAGGAGACCTGGAATGAACCTCTACATGGTTTAATAACACTGCCAGTGCGGTTCTAGACTACTGTTTCATAGCGGGGAACACCCATAGTTGGATAAACTCCATGAGAGTCAAGAAACAAAAAAACAGTGAATATGCTCTCCTGGAGATTGAGTTTAACTGGGATCCCAGGAGTGTAAACACACATCTCCGTACCCGCTGTAGAAGTGACATGGGGCCGAAATCGGCTGAGAATAAAGCCACCAACAATTGCAAAACTAATGGATGACTATAATAACCACGTCAAAAAAAAATCTCGACGATGTGGAATATAAATGGCTCCTAAAACAGTATAAGACCAATATAAGGGGAAAAATAATCCTTCGTGTATAACGCGGAACTGGTGGCTAAGAGAAAGGAATTTTGTGCCCTACTTAGAAGCTTAAAACAAAGCGTGCTGTCTAGCAAAGAGGAACTAATGCGGAAATGTAAACAATCCTACAAAAATTGGCTGATTTCATCGAAGCCCTGGCGAGCACAACGTGACGAGGAAAAGATGTTAGCAGCAATTCAAACAGCAAACGCACACAGCCTATGGGAGATTATTAACAAAGGCGAGGATTTCCAATCAGCCCTACCCACCTCCCAGGTCTCAAAAGAGAGATGGGTCAACCACTACACTAGCCTCTTTAAGCCAAGTTCGGCAGAAGAAATAAATCCATCCCCTTGCAACAAAAAAAAAAGAACGCCCTGGCAAATTGAATGTGACTATGATGACATTCTGGGGATCATCAAAAAGCTCAGCTACTCACAAGCAGCAGGGCCTGACGGGATCTCAAACCATCTATTGAAAGAAAACGGGGATGCATGGGCGAGTTTTATTCTACGGCTCTTTGATCAAATAAAGAAAACTCGAACCATCCCGTCATCATGGAAGGAGGCTTTGGTAGTACCTATATTCAAAAAAGGAGACCGGGAAGACCCAAAGAATTATAGGCCCATCGCCCTCCTGGACTCTATAGGAAAAATCTTTGCCTTAATTCTTCTAAGAGATCTTAAGAAATGGGCATCAAAGGAAGGCTTATTGGACAAACGTCTAACAGCTTTTGTTAGTGGTGTTGGAACCACCTTGAATTTATTCATCCTGAATATATTAAAGCTCCGGACCCTCGAAAAAAAAACAAATTTATACTTAGGCTTCATAGATTTGGATCAAGCCTTCGATGGAGTCAGTAGAGATCTCCTTTGGGCAAAATTGAAGAACTGGAATTGCCCGAGAGATCTAATGGAAGCATTTCAGGAACTGTACACAGGAACATCAATTCAAATCATAACTACAAAAGGAGGAACCACTACGGAAAAAATCCCCACATATAAAGGAATTAAGCAAGGCTGTGCCTTGGCACCCTTTCTTTTTATCTTATACTTGGCAGATATGGCAGAGTCCCAGAGCAGGATCAGAGCGTTTCCGCCGAAAATAAATGACGAGGAGCTGTCCTGGATCCTCTATGCGGACGACGTGGTCTTTATTGATCAAACAGCTATAGGCCTCCAGCGTCGCATTACAGAATTCAAACAATATCTGGACAGAAATCAAATGAAGGCAAACATAAAGAAATCTGTTATCCTAATAATGAAGTCACCCAGAAGGCAAAAAATCGCAAAGAAAGAATTTTGTATGGTCAATCGACAATGAAAAACTGGATACAGTGGAGTCAATGATCTACTTGTGAATAAGAATAAATAAAAATGTTAATGAGCATGGTCAATACATTTTTATTAGAGAAAAACTGCTAAAATTAACAAACCAAGGCAGAGCACTTCTTCAAAGATATGGGAAATACTCAACAACGCCAATACTGACGTTCTATAAACAAAAAGTGGTGGCGGTACTGATTTATGGAGCTGAATCCCTGCTAAATCTGCAGTGGGAAACCTGGGATGTTATCGAAGCCTTTTTTTGGCGGAAGATCTTAAGACTGCCCAACTGTCTGGCAATCTCGACAATAAGACATGAATTAAAGCTGCAATCTTTAAGATCAACAGTCCTGTGGAAGACTATCTCCTTTTACAGGAAGTGTATTCTGGAGCCTCCTCAACCTCCTTTCGAGATTCTGGCTAAAACAATGGCAGGAGAAAGGGACAAAAACCTCCAATTGTGGAAAGTGAAATGCCAGATGGTTCTTACTCATTATAACATAAAAGAAGATACTCTAAGAACAAATCCCTACAAAGCAAAGAAAAGCTTGCAGGAAAATGTCTGGGACGAAACGAGTACCTTAAAGCATGGAAACAAACTATTCCATAACAACATCTGGGAACGTAAAACATTAAATGATCCACCACCTTACTTGAGGAGGTTCCCATCGTCCCACTACAGGGATCTGCTGATGCGCTGCAGACTAAACATCCTACCAACCAAAGAGGTGCAACTTCAAAGAAAACAGATTGCGCCCATATATGCAAAATGTCGATACTGTGGAAACACTAACATTATTGAAACAACTAGGCATCTGGCGATATCCTGTCCAAAATTAGCAGTTGAAAGAAAGCAATGTCTGGGAGATTATCTCTCACTTATTACCTCAAGCACGGAAGAGGAATATTGGGAGAGACTGATAACAGTGGAGAAGCTTGGTAAAACGCTTGATGTGCTCAAGTTCATAGAACATTTTCTGGTAAACAACACCCCAGATACAGTTCAAAGAACCTCTGGAGGAAAAAAGGGTCCAACTGACCCGAATAGTCAGAACTATCTGGCAGGGACTGACCCCACACGTCTCCTCGCCGTAAATCTCTAATTTTTAACTGGACAGAAAGGATGGCTTTTCTTTCTTCTTTTTAAGGAATCGACTGGATTTGGAAGCATATGATGTTTGTCAAAGCGGATTCGAATCATGTTATGTTAAAGGTTAAAAAACCCTAACCAATAAAACATATAAACATTTTTTTTTTAAAAGCCTTTTATCTTTCTTAGGTCGATAAATGAGTACCAACACAGGTTGGGTGATATTGTATGCATATTTGTTCTATAAAAAGAGCTTAAGCGTTAGTGCTATAGAATAACATATTATCCTTTGGCCTTGGACGTCTGCTTGGATTCAAAGTAATTTAGTGCACTTAGGAACAATGCTATTTGATGTCACTTCCTGTTTTGTCAATGGGTGAACGATCGTGTTTCATCGCTTCCAGGGATGTCCCTTTGGGGTGATGTCATGAGAGGTCAAGGGTCGTGAGGCAAGGGGTGGGCCACTTTTTTTTGGGTGACCAGGCCTATTTCTTGTCCAAGTCTGACCGTGTAACTAAGCCATCCAGTCATGCATTACTCTTTGCATTCTGGGACTTGAGCCCCGCGTTTATTTGTAAAGGAAAGCAGTGTGAGCCGTCCATGCCAGACATGAGAACAGTTTTGAAACTAGATGTTATTAATTACCATAGCACAGCATTCATGCATGGGGGGGTGTAAATTACAAAGAGACACCTTAAAGATACCTGTTTCATGGGTGCGTTCAATTCCCATTGCTGATGCAAATTCAGGCTTGTAGTCGTACTCCACCAGCCGCATCTGAGCTATTCTTCTCAGCTGCTGGTTTGTGTCCACCTAAACACAGAAAGGCCAGAGTTAGCACATGCTGGTTATATTATACTCCATGCCAAGAAGCGCGCGAGATCCACGAGAAAGGCCACCGGTGTGGGACCTGGATGCCAGGGCACGAGGTGAGCACGTGATCATGCTCACAGACGATGGGCCAGGCTGCTGGTATGAACTGTGAAGTTTAAAATGGAAAAATATACGTGTATACACAAGATATGATAGGTTATTTATAACGCGCTTAATTCCCAGAGGTTTCTAAGCGCGGACCACGGGGATCGAACCTGTGTTGCTTCATGTCGCATTGCTTCCAAAGCCACGTTGCCCCCTGAGCTATCCTCCCGAGACTAGAGCAAAGGACACATGGATTCCAAGTCGTGCCAATCAGCAAGTTGCATATGTCCGCTGCTTTATCATGCACGCGTGCACATTTTAATTAGTTGCCCCATTCCCGTTGCAAAGCTCACATCTGACCACCCCCACTCACCCCCACCCACCCCCACTCACCTCGCAGGATTTCCAAACGTAGGTGGCCTCTCCACTGGGTACCTGATATGCATCACTGTGTTCACTGTGTTCTGAATTTCTAACTGCTTCTCCATTGACTATCCTGCTCTTCTCACTAAATCTGGTAGGAAAAAGTTTAAAAAGGACATACTGGTCTCCAACCCAGGCCTCCCTATCGCTGACACCTACACCAGTGCCTCCTCTAAGGAAACTCTCAATGACATCCTCTTTTTCGTGCCTTCACCTGACCTATGGACCCTTCATATGGTCTCTGTGCTCTCTCCTATCTCCTCTTCTCCCATTAATGGTGGCACCCGTTGGGATGTCCTCTTGGCCTCCTTCCACTCCTCTAAGGCCATCATTAATGTCTACGCTAATGGGACCGTCTTAGTCCAAGGCCCTCAGGCCAACCTTCACCTCTTTGATAGACGCTTCCCGCACCTCATCAACTTCCTTTCCTCTCCTGCTGTCCCCCCTCCTCTGTCCTCGGCTACCTTGCCTCTACCCTCCCTCCCTGCCCACTCCCTGGCTCCTTCTTCTCCTCCGCAGGGCGTACCTCTGATCTGTACCCCTCCCCGGAAGTCCTTCAAAGATGGCAACCTTCTCCACATTGCCACTCTTAACTCTCGCTCTGCCGTCAAACATTCCTCTGATATCTGCCACCTTCTTGAGGAACTGGACCTTGACGTACTCGGTCGCACTGAGACATGGTTCACAGCCAGCTCTGTCACCAGCTTTGACACACTCCTACCTGACGGCTACAAGATCCTATCCATGCCCAGGCCCAACCGTGCTGGGGGGTGTGTGGCCCTTATCTTCCCTGAGTGGATTCCTGCCGACTCTCTCTCTCTCCTAGCTATTCCCTTACCGTGGCTACTATCTATCGGCCACCTGGTCAAATTTCCTCCTTCCTCTCCGAGTGGGCGGACCTCTCCTCCTCACTCCTGTCCTCAACCACTCAACTCCTCTTCCTTGGAGACTTCAACATCCACCTGGATGCCTCCTGTCCCCCCTCTGGACTCTTTCGCGACCTCTGCGACTCTCTCTCACTCTCTATTCTCCCGTCTGGGCCGACCCATTCTGCTGGGCACACTCTTAATGCCCTGATCTCTTCTGACCTTCCCCTCTCTGTCCCTCTCTCCACTCCTCTCTCCTGGAGTGATCACGTTCTCCTCTCCTCGCACCTCACCCTCCCTACCCCACAGGCAAAGCCACCCTCATCACTGCCATCCCCCTTCTCGGTAATCCGACCCATGAAGCGTGTGTCAGTTGAGGCTTTCGCTGCCACCTTCTCGCCTCCTCTTCCCCCTTCGGCTGACTCCCACCCTGACACAGCCCTCTCCACTCTTTACTCTGCTATATCTGATACTCTTGATATCCTTGCCCCTGTCATGAGAATCTGCCTGAAGCCCAAAGCCAAATGTAACTCCTGGTTTGACTCGGATCTCGTCACCCTCAAACGCAAGTGCAGGGTGGCAGAGAGGAAATGGCGTGCTTCATGTTCATCCTCTGACAAACTGGCCTGTCGCCTGCTCCAAAGGCATTACCGGCTCTCCGTTCTCACCAAAAAGAGAGCCCTTATCCAAGCCTGAATCACTGCGGCATCTAACAATTCGGCTGAACTCTTTAAAATCTGCAAGGAGCTGGCCAACCCTGCTGCAGTCTCTACCTCTCCTGTCCCCTCCGAGGGCCTCTGTACGGCACTGGCCTCGCACTTCATTTCAAAAACTCAGGACATCCTGTCCTCACTCTCCTCCCATCACCTCCCCCCCCTCGATTCCCTGCCCGTCCTCTGGCCCTTCTGCAGCCACCCCTCCTCTCTCCTTCTCTGCCTTTCCCCTTTTTTCTGCTGATGAGGTTTCGAGACAAGTCCGATCTATGAAAGTCTCGTCAACACAGGTCCACCCCTGCTCCTCCAAAACTATTAAGGACCACATCGACTCCTTGGCTCCTTGCTGACTTCTGCAATCACTCCTTCGCCTCTGGAGTCTTCCCATCCCCTCTCAAGCACTCCCTTATGTACCCCCTTCTTAAGAAACCCTCCTCCGACCTGTCTTGCCCAGCTAACTATCGCCCTATCTCTATCACTCCTTTCCTGGGCAAGCTCCTGGAGAAACTTGCCATCTCCCAGCTTAATCTCCATGCTGAATCTGTTGGTAGCCTTCATGACCATCAGTCTGGCTTCAGAGCTGCCAGAAGCACGGAAACTGTTCTCATGAACATCCGTGAGGACCTGCTCTTGAACCTTGACTCTAACATTCCTTGTGTTCTCATTTTGCTTGATCTCTCTTCTGCCTTTGATACTGTCAACCATACCATCCTGCTCAACCGTCTCCGTGATAACCTGGGTATCACTGGTCAGGCTCTGGCTTGGCTGACCTCTTTCCTCTCAAATCGACCCTCCCAGGTCCAACTGGGGTCTTTCCTGTCTGACATCTTTTTCTCTACCTGTGGTGTCCCCCAGGGTTCCAACCTCTCTCCCTGGCTGTTCAACCAGTACCTGGCACTTCTCGCCCACCGCATCGCTGCTCTCTGCCCCTACTTTCAGTGCTATGCTGATGATACCCAGCTCATTTTCAGGCTACCCTCAGCCTCCTCTTCTCCTTCCCTCATCTCTGACTGTCTTTCTGCTATCCAGGAATGGTGTGCCGCCAACGACCTCTGACTTAATGCCAGTAAGACCGAGATTCTACTCATCGGCACACCCACTCCCTCCTTCCCTGCAGCTCTCTGGCCGGCCTCTCTTGGCCCTCTTCCTGCTCCTACCTACAAGGCTAAAAACCTCGGGGTCATCTTCGACTCCACACTCTCCTTCTCGCCTCACATTTCTGATGTTTCTAAGAAGTCACACTACCAGCTGCACCTCCTCAGAGGTATCCTTCCTTTCCTCTCCTTCCCCCAGAAGCTCACTGTCTCCAGACCCCTGGTTCTCTCGAAGCTGGACTACTGTAACAGCCTCTACCTAAATATGCCTGCCTCTACTCTCCGCCCTCTGCAACTCATCCAGAACAGGACTGCGAGACTTGTCCTTGGCCTCAAGCCCCGGGACCGTATCTCTCCAGGACTGAAATCGCTACACTGGCTCCCTGTGGCTGCAAGGATTAAGTTCAAAACCCTCTGCATTGTCCACAAGGACTTCTGGGGCCAAAATACCTTCAACTCTCCCTTCCTAAATATCTTCCTTCTCGAGCACTTCGCTCATCCGCCTCCAACTCCCTCAGGGTCAGCCGCTTCTCTAAGCAACGAGTTGGTGGGAGATCACTCTACGCTGCAGGGGCCTCCCTCTGGAACAGCCTTCCTGCCTCCCTAAAACTTGAGGAGAACCATCTCCGGTTCCGGAAGCGCCTCAAAACCCTCCTCTTTGCTTCCGCTTTCTCTCCCCCTCTCCCCTGCTAAATCACTGAAATTGTACTAAATCAGCAACTGGGCCACTCACCAATCTCGGTCCTTGGCCCAGCCACTCTCCCCTGCACTGCCTTCCTGGCAACCCCTGCACTGCAGGACTGTCTCTGTATCCCTACAGCCCCTCTTCCCAGCACTTGTCTGCACTTATCTTGCACTTGTCACCAGCTGGCCCTTATTATTTATCTTGTTCGTTACTAACCGTGTACTGCACTTTCCCCTCTCCCTTTCCCCCTTGCACTTTTCCTGTCCCCTTAACCTTGCACTTGCGCAATCTGAATGACACCTGGCCTAGTAGGATCGTTGTCTGTCTCCCTTTGTTCCCCCCTCCCTGCCTCGTTGCGCCTTGAAACACTTGTGTATAGGCGCGTTACAAATGCCATATCATATCATTTGTATGTGTGATCACATGAAGGCATAGTGTTGGGGAATCTTGCACGCCCTATGATCTTCGCGTTGGGCGATAACTGCAACATATGATGCGGCGCATGCAAGCCCCCCTGCGGCTCTCAGCAGTGCTACTGGCAGGCAGAGAATCCAGCTCATTGACAAAGCTCGGACTGACAAGGGCAGAGGGCAGCCTGGTGGAAGGGCCTCTACCCGCCACATTGTGTGCGCCACCTGGGAGGCTGCCAGCTATGACACTGTCAGGGCTAGCCACCCTCTTTCCCTCCTCCCCACCCACGGGGGGGGGGTGGGTGTTATGCCAACTAAGAAAGCATGCAGAGACATAGTGAGGAATCTTGGATGGGTAACAGGCTATGGGAAAGGAAAAGTAGGGGGCCTGTCACCAACCACCCATTTCTAAATAGATTTGTAGGTTTCCATCACTAGGTTTTGGGGTGGCGGATAGGGGGTGGGGGGTTCAGATTATTAGCCCCCCTCCCGGGGCAGGAACATCTACAGCATGACGTAGGGAATACGCTGTCTTGAAACAGATGCATCCCATCCCAGTACAGGGACTATCCCCAGAGGTGGCAAAGGATCAGCATTAGGCGACTAGTTGGGCATGGAGGCAATGTAAGACTGACACAAGAGCTGAAGGGTAGAGTGACCCACATTCCGACAGACCTCTCCTGCCCTGGCAAAGAGCAGTCTTATTCTAGTCGCTTAAATGACAGCGGTCAGCAAAGGCAAGCCCAGTATGTGTAGCCCTCCTTGGCAATGAGCAGCACCAGCTTTGGCATGTGAGTAGTACAAGCCTGTCGGTAGGAAAGCCCATCCCTGCCATAGAGGACACAGATATTACCACGAGCCCAGCACTGGAGCAGTCTCCGATCATGCACATGCGAAAAACACCGCTCAAACAGGAACAACCCTAGGCTAACAAAGGAGCAACCCCATTCATGATACAGTAGCTGAGCATTCCAAGGTCAGGCACCGGATTGCCCCAGCCGGTCACCGGAGTGCACTTCCAGCCTGGAATGAGAGCGGCCCAATCAGGTGACATGATAGCCCCAACGCTGAAATATGTCCAGACCCAGACGATCCTATGAAGAACCATATCCCTCACATAGGAGCATCCCCTGAGCCAGCACAAAATCAGCCCAGTCCTGTGAAAAGAGCAGAAGCAGTCTCATCTGTCATCCGCCACAGCCTGCGACATGATCAGACGCAGCCTCTTGCAACAGCAGCCACATTCTGACACTGGTGCATCTTGAAGCCGACACGTGTGCACCCCCAGTTCAGACATAGAAGCCCCTTCAGACTAGCACAGAACCAGCCCAGTCCTGTGACAAGAGCAGAAGCAGTCTCATCTGTGATCCGCCGCAGCCTACGACATGATCAGACGCAGCCTCTTGCAACAGCAGCCACATTCTGACACTGGTGCATCTTGAAGCCGACACGTGTGCACCCCCAGTTCAGACATAGAAGCCCCTTCAGACTAGCACAGAACCAGCCCAGTCCTGTGACAAGAGCAGAAGCAGTCTCATCTGTGATCTGCCGCAGCCTGCGACATGATCAGACACACAGTCTCTTGCAACAGCAACCAAATAATGACAATGACACTGGAGCATCTTGAAGCTGGCAAGTGGGCATCCTCCCCCCCCAGTTCTGACATACAAGCTCCCTCAGACCTAGCACAGTATCAGCCAAGTCCTGTGACAAGAGCAGAAGCAGTCTCATCTGTGATCCGCCGCAGCCTGCAACATGTTCAGACACGGCCTCTTGGAACAGCAGCCACATTCTGACACTGGTGCACCTTGAAGCTGGCACGTGGGCACCCCCAGTTCTGACATATAAGCCCCCTCGTCCCTATCACAGATGCAGCACAAACCTGAAAAAGAGGCACAGCCAATCCCTCTTTCTTACTCTTACACTGTTTACCCCTCACTGATGACTCATGACCATAACACACGGAAAGCACGTGCTCTAACAAAGGACAAGGCTTATTCCCGGCCCAAACGCATCCACAGCATTGGTGCTGGACCAGCACCACCGTACCACAGGACCAGGCCTCAGCATAACACAGGAGAAGTCCCAGGTTGGCACAGGCTAACCACCAGCACCACACAGTGGCAGGGCGCCTGACATAGGAGAATCCCCTGCTCCAGATCAGAAGCAGCCTTAACTCTGGCAAAGGATCAGTACAAGTATGGCACAGTGGCCAGCCCAGTCTGACACATGCGCAGGTCTCGCGCTTAGCCCATGAGAATGTCGAGCCCTGGCACAGCTAGCCTTCTTGCATGACGATGCCCAGCCCTGGAAACAGAGTGTCACCAACCGGCACAGGGGCAACTCTTCTTGGCACTTTGTCGTAATGTATATTACGTGTTGTGGATGACGTGCACGTGAAGGTAATGTGTGTTACGTGTTATGGATGACGTGCACGTGAAGGGGTTGCTGGCTTCTAGAATCAGAACGTGCAGTGTATGAGTGCGGCGCTACGTTCTTTGTTTGGCAGTTGGAGATAACTGTGTACGCCGGGTGGGATGTTGCCGGTGTCGCTCATACCATCTTGAAGAACATGCAAGCCACCAACAATAAAAGACATTAATACTTATCTACTGTCTGTCGAGTGTATGTTGGCACATGAGCTTGCGTCACACTTTCACAGCAGACGAGAGGCCCAGACTATGAACCAGCACAGCAGGGGCGCATCCACAGTGCTGGCACAGAAGAAGTCTCCTTCCACTTGAGGATCATCATCTCGAATGACAACAATTAAAGAACGCTTTGTTCTCATCTAGGAACTGCCAAGCAACCCTCTCCCCTGAAGCCACCACATAGCCATATGTTCCCTCATAAAATATTCCTTATACAATACATCTGGTAAGCTTGATGGTAACCTACATCCAATGCTTTGTATTAAAAGACTCATTCCCTCACTTCCACGTCTCGACTGTATGAGAAGATGGGATGCAGGCTCTCTGCAGATTCAACAATCTGCAGTCAATCCATTTGGACCTGCCCCCAATGTGTTGTTAAATATGGCTGCCTGACTATTCAGACCAATATTGTTAATATCTTCTCGCAGGAAGGAGCAATGGCACTTAAATGAACAACCATTAGAAGACAGGTGAAAATCCCTAACCAAGCTCCCTAGAGTCTGTGAAATGAAATACCTATACATGGTTCACTGATTGTATTGAAAAGGTTCAAACACAATAGTAGTGACTAGGTCCAAGCAACCAGGAACTACACAAATGAACGGCCATTTCCCTATCGGCGTGTCAGCCCGTCCCTAGAATCGGGACTTGCCTAGTGGGTGGGTCGGTGGAACTAATGGATGGGAAAGGGGATCCATGTTAGGGTCGCTTTCATTACTGTTGGCCATACAATCTGAAAGAGCTGGCCAGATTGGTAGAAATGTTGCTGTCAGTCATCAGGTGGTTTAAGTCATTTCACTCTGATATTCTCAGGTAAGACTTGGCCAGCTAGTGTCACTGCTCACAAAACCCAAGTGGGCTGCGGCAAGGGTTCCACACTCCAACCTCCAAACACTCATGCTCCTGGATCATTTATCTAGAGTCTCTGTAGACCTGGTTATTAAATAATGAGTACCACAGTAAATGATGCTAAATACTTTCACAATAAATGTTCATAATGCTTATGCTTAATCCAAACAGTATTGGGGCACCCGTTGCAGGGGCTGTAGTAAAGTCCTGGCACACTTATACCAACTTTCTATTTTTTGGCATACACAAATCTCCCTGTCCAACTGCAAAATTTAGAAAATGCTTTATCGAGAGCTCAGATTGAGATATTTGTTAAGAGCCGAGGCGTCTACTCTGTATCTCGGTCTAAGGCAGAGTTCAGTTCAATGCCTGGCACACTATTCCCCACATGGCTTAGCACCAGGCCACCTGGTAAAGAAAATAGTCAGATAGGTCCCCAGCAAATACACATGAATAGTAAATGCAAACCTAAAATGCAGCCTAAATGTAGGCTTGCAACCTAGAGTGGCCAAGGATTTTTGGTAATGATCTACAGAAGTTGCAACTCTTTTCTAGACAACATCTCAAAGGTGGCCTACATTTTGTCTTGTATTCAGTAACACAAGGGATTCAGATCTGCATCAAGATGTGCTCATTGTTGTAGAGCTGCATGCGTCTGAAAGGTCCCTCATTCGCCTGCTCACAAGTGTTTGCGACTTGCTGCGCCACCATGCCACTCCACGTTGTAGGATAGAATTAACACATCATGCACCATTCCAGGCACAGGCCACAGACTGCTGCGCAGTATTCTAGAGGGGGGATAGTGGGGGGTGCAGGGAGAGCGAAGCCAGCCTGACTCTGATACCCAGATGTGGTGGAGTGTGGTGTAACAGAGATAAGTGCCCCGGCTTCCATGTTGAAATGAAGGGCAGATATGTTTAGGCAGTAATGGTGTTGAGTGAGTATTGGGAAGGGCTCTGGAAAGATGTATCGGATATAGGGGTTGAATAAGAGGGAAGGGCAGAACATACGTTCTGTATTCTGCTTCGCCTAGGACTAGAGAGGGTAGAAAAGAGGCTGTGTCAGGTCGGGCGTTATTAAATGTCCTGGCCAATAACCATGCATCTGCCAAACAGACGAGCAGAAATGAGGTGGCCAGGCTGACAAGATCTGGTGGAGTGGGGCAGAGTTTAGAGAGACAGAGGGGTACGGATATAGGACCCTCAGGAATTGACCCTACCATTCTCAACTCCGAAAAGCACCAGGGAGGGGTTTAAGCTAGAGGTGGATGCACTCTGACTACACACACACACACACACGTACGCACGCACGCACGCACGCACGCACACACACGTGTGTGTGTTGGGCGCAGCGGTAAAAATGCAGCAGTAACGCTATTACCGCTCCGCCCAATTATGATTTGGGGAGAAAGTCGCCCAGCTTTACCTTCAGCTTTACATGGCCTTTATGTCATATTTCAGCAATAAAGACCTTGGGGGTGTCGGGCATAGTGGCTGGTAGCCAAGTTAACAGCCCGAGCAAAGTGAGGGCCATTACTGTCCAATAAGAGTCTGCACTCAGGTCTGTATCACAGCTGGCACCCACCCACGGTATTTCCTGTCTTGCTAAACAGGGCCATGCAGGAAGCGCAAATGAATGTACATGGAAAGAAAAACTGCAAACATAGGTGGTCACCATGAAAAAAATGCAACGGGAGCTTCAGCAAAGAGACTCCTTTCCAGTTGCACGCTCCTGAAAAGAATGAAGAGGTGCAGCCAGGAGTGGGGGGCAGACGAAATGAGATGATTAGGTAGTTTAGAAAGAGGGATTGTAGCAGCCAATAAAGCATGCTGACTGGCTGGCTCCTCCGAACCGAATGATTGTTTACATTCTGCATGCTATTTACAGGCAATTACTAACTCAAAAAAAAACATTATAGATACATGCTCCAACTGAGTAAATAAGATCACCAAAGGGGAGCTAGAGAATCAAATACTGTTTACAATTGTCCAAGAAGCATAGTGAAAGATACGAACTCCCCAGGCCAATGTCTAAGCGTATCCAGTGTAAGTAAGCTGCTTCCAGAATGCCAGGTCCATAATGCGTGCACAGTGAAGATACGCTCTGAAGGGCCCATGCTGTCCACAACACTCACCTCCTGGACGTTCTGCTTCGCTCGACTGTCAGATGGGTGCATGACCATCCCCATCACTTTCACATTGCCGCAGATCACCAACGCTTCGTCCGGCGTGTCTGTATTAATTCCTATCCGACCGTGGCAGACTACCGTCTCCGGAGCATGCCCTCGCTGCCACAGGACATCATTATCGTTCTCAAACTGCCCAGGGTTAGAGGCCTGAAAAACAGTGGAGACAGAGATACAATGGCGAGGAGTCAAAACTCATTGCTGCAACCAGCGGCGCGCAAGGGCACGCAAAGAGCAGACAGCGTTTACCAGTCACATTTGAACTCCTTTGCCTGTTTATAGAAGAGAGGAAAGAAAGAATACAGCAGAAGAGAATTGAATCTGACAAGTAGTGTGCATCAAATAAATGTTTTTCAATGAGCCATGAATAGGGAAGGGGTTTTCTTATCCTCACTCCACTGATCTGGTTACACTTCTACTGTTGCCTGTATACCACCATTGCTATTATGCTTTTCTTTTTTTTATAATTACTGTTTTTGCCTAATTAACAATTAGATTTCATGAGAAATGTCATTCGACTAATTGTGTTATGTAAAGGAGCACTGAATTTAAGAGAGATTAAAAAGGGATATGGAAAAGGAAATGTGCTCCATTAGAACTCTTGCCACTCTCTCACTCAGCCAATCTTATTTTACATTGGCTGCATTTCTATATCATTGTGTAAAGTAGAACATTTTTTGAAAAATATGACGGGAGAAAGTAAAATATATTATGAAAATCCTTCCGGAGATTTTTCTTTGGGTTTATATACTAGTTATCATACATTAGGATCAAGAAAGCAACGTATCCATGCACTACATGAAGTCATAGCATTCATATGTTGTGATATGGATTGTAAATACTATCCTGCCATTTTATA
The DNA here is from genome assembly GCF_040938575.1 of Ambystoma mexicanum. Taxonomy (NCBI): domain Eukaryota; kingdom Metazoa; phylum Chordata; class Amphibia; order Caudata; family Ambystomatidae; genus Ambystoma; species Ambystoma mexicanum. The sequence goes on along the minus strand of NC_090936.1, from coordinate 161,292,036 downwards.
GGACCAAGTCCCCTCTACCGTATGTTATAATGATATTGCAAGTCTCAGAGGAGTTCCTTTATAAGGCCACAGAACTCTGAGGTGACTTGCAAAATCATTTTTATGTATGGTAGGGGGTATTTTATACCTTATAATATATGGTCACACACTGTCAGCCCCTTCAAAAACTAGCCTCTTAAATAATCCACTGTAAGAGATCTTGCATTTGCTTATCCATTAGCACCCAGGCGGGGGCAGCCAATCAGATGGCTAGTAACGCAGGCTTGGATCGCTGACAAAAGCCAGCGTTCCAAGTATCCTGATTGCAGGCTCCCCCCACTGCCATCCTTTTTTTTATCCTCCCCTGACCCCTCCCTACTTACCCTTTTTGGGTGGCGGCGAGTCCCGCCACCGCATCCGCTCCTTCTTCTTGCGTCCTGCACGCCGTCAAGGAAAGGGAAGAGGGGCACGGTACGGAGCACCGGCTTCGGGTGTTAATGCCACATTATAATCAATGTAGAAACTGTTTGGATCCAGCTCCTAATGTGTGGCAGAAAAATAATGTAAGCAGTCCAATGCCTTGAAAAACGTTTTCATTTTGTGCTTTAAAATAAATAACATGCAGAGTATTTCCCGCATGCTGAAATGAGCGCCACACGCTTGTCGGATTGGTTGAAGCTCCTTTATTGCAGCCATACACAGTTGTGGGTAATAAAGCCCCCAGCTACAGTGCCCCATCACTCTCCAATGGATGATTCTTAAGAGACTTTCACCACTCCCTTCTAAATAGGAACTGGAAATGTATTGCGCGGAAAGTGGACAAGAAGTGTTCTGTGGTGTCTGCTGCAGTGTTTCTCCAGTGTTTTTCACTTTTGGAAGCGTGTCCACAACCTCTGCTAACCTGCATCGACTTCATAAGCCCCAGTAGTCCGCAGAACGGAAAGTGGACGAGAAGTGTTCTGCAGTGTCTGCCGCAGTGTTTCTTCAGTGTTTTTAATTTTTGGGGGCATGTCCACAACCTCGCCTAACCTGCATCGACGTCATAAGCGCCAGTAGTGCGCGGAACAGAAAGTGGACGAGAAGTGTTCTGTGGTGTCTGCTGCAGTGTTTCTCCAGTGTTTTTCACTTTTGGAAGCGTGTCCACAACCTCGCCTAACCTGCATCGACTTCATAAGCCCCAGTAGTCCGCGGAACGCGGAGCAGAAAGTGGACGAGAAGTGTTCTGCAGTGTTCTCGGGGGCTCGAAAGGGGCCGAACACCGACAAAAAGTAAACAACAAAAAAAGAAAAAAGGCAAGAATCCCCATGACATTGTATCAGGATAGAGGCACTCTTGCAGAGGCAAGCAGGGAGAAAAGACCCTTGAGGATATCCCGTCCGACTCAAAGGTTTGGGGCCGCTACTCAAGAATGTCCTTGCCCATACTTTCAGCCGCCAGCCTCACAAATTTCCACTCGGGAAATGAGGGAGATTCTAAGAACAGATAACAGCAGCCCGCCCAGGCGGCAACCACCCTCATTTTCAGCAGCCAAATCCAGATCAAGAGAAGGGGAAAGCGTTGAAAACAACTGCCTCCCCAAAACGCAAAACAAAGCCTCAAATAAAGACTGTGAAAGCACGGGAGTGATGGCCACCTCGCCCGCAGGGATGGGCTCATACCCTGGATTTCCAAATGCAGCAGAGAGCCCGACGCGGCCTATGGCCTCCACCCCGCCCACCTCTGGGATCGCTCCCCGGCCTTCGCCAGCTGGAGGGCCGACGAGGCTGGGCCGCGACGAGGTGGAGGTGAAGGGGGCCAAAGTGCAGCAAACGAACGAGGCAACAGCAAAGGCAGATCATGGAAATAACAAAAGGAGCCCGCTTACCTTGGAGGGGGCACCTCCGGACCCCTCTCCTTCCATCGGGAGCGGGGGGGGCCTTGCAACGCCTCCTCTGAGGGGAGTTGGTGCTCAGGACCAGCCAAAGAGATCCGAGATGACTACGACACCGGCATCAGGAATGGAGGACGCCGCACGTGCAGGCTCAAGCTGCACTACAGCCCAAATACACATGGCGCTGGACGCAGCAGACCAGCGCCCCCTCTTGACAGATGACCTCCGAATCACACAGCCAGAAAAACAAAAAGCGCAAGAGGAAACAACGCCCAATGGCATGGGATCTCCGAGAACCATGGAACGGAAACCCCAAACAACCCTAACAGACGAATCCAGTATGAAAGGGGGGAACATTTCAGTAGCACTCCCCAAAAATCAAAAAAACAAAAAAACAAAAAAACAAAAACAAATCCTAACACAAAAAGGAAGTCAGCCAATGGGCGACAAAAAATCAAAAACAAGAACACATCACCTTCAAAAGACACCTGGATCGAGATAGGCGATGAAACAACCACAATCTCTCCTCTTCGAGCCCTAAAAACAAAAGGAGGGCAAACTAAAAAAACAGGAAAAAAAACAAAAAAGGAACGACAAATAAGCAAAACAAGCAAAGGACACACGCAAGAAAGGCGCCCCTAAAAAAAGGACACATCAACTCACTGATGGACTTTTTCAAAAGCCAGGGTAAATGAAAATACGACATCCTAGAATTATCTGATGCGGAAATCTTGGAAGCAATCCAAGAAACATCCCCACTATCTAAATCACGCAAAACCGCATCAAATCAAGAAACCTCAAGGGAAAAGTCCCCAAGTCAGGCGAACACACCATCACATGTCGCCAACTCAGAGGAAGCTTTATTGACCATAGAGCAAGCAGGCGAAGAAGAGACAAAATCAGCGATCGCTGAGTCATCACACGATTATGTATCAGAGGAGTATTCAACATGCACTCCAAACAGAATGCCCAGCAAGGACAACAGCGACAAAGAAACCAACTCCTCAGAAAATACTGAAGCTCAAGACCAGAGATGCTTAACAACTCCTCAACCACCATCAAGGGCACCACAGCAGGTTCCTGCACGACCTCTTCCGATACCATTAAGCCCGGCCAGGCTGGACCCCAAAGGAGATGCCCAAGACCTGTCTTTACCTGAAGGGCCACCCATCAAAGACCTGGGACCGCAGACTCCACCACGACCCCAAAAAAAAACCCAGGAGCAAAGAACAAATAAAGTGGAAAGTCCAAACCAGGTAGAGGACAGCTACCATCTAGTAAATAACAAAACAGGGCAAAGAAGAAACCACAGACTCTCCTCACCACCTCCACGTCGGAAATCATACAATCAGTTCTTAAGCTCCTCATTGGGGTTTTTAACCAGAAACGAAAGATCCAACACGGTCCAAAAAGAGACGCCAACGAAAAAACCGGACATGCTCACGATAATGACTGCCATCACCATCGCCCTCGCTCCATTCTGTAAACTGTATGAAGCTTTAAACAACTCGATGAAAGACCAAACATCAGTCTCAGCAATGACACTCACCAAACTGACATATTTGGAAGGCTATGGGATGGCAACGGAAAAACACTTCGAGGAAATCATCAATGCGAAGAATAAGGAAATGCAGAAGCTCCGCCCGCAAGAAGAAATGGGACAGGTAGCAAAGAAAATGAGGGCAAACAACTGTCATCCAAAAATATGGCAACACAGACCTCGTTCCTAACAAGTCCCATTGATCTGACCAAACAAAGTACAAACGCCGAAACTCAAACACAAGGAGCATTCAGTATTTTCAATACCAAAACGTGAAACGGTCACACCTTTCCTTTGTCACAGAACAATGTGTTCAACTTCAAACCAAAACTGACAGAAGTGGCCGACGCAACAACATCAGCCGTGCAAAAAAAGAAAAAGGCAACACCAGAAAAAAGAGAGGAATCTTCAATTACAAAGGCCAACGTTCAAAAAACGAATCAAATTCTCCTTAAACTACCACCTGAAGCGACAAGTGTAAGATCCTCGCCAAAAAAAGAAGAAAACCTGCCTCAGAGAAGAAGCTCAACTGGAGCACTATCGAATGAATCAGATGTGGGCAAAGGCCAAAAATATTCAGGCCCTATCAATCATCCACCAACCCAACCAAATAAGTCTCCAACTACAGTAGAATAATTTTTGACTGACAGAGAAATGATGAAAATCTCTGTATATGAAGAGCCAGAGGAGATTTTTGAAAAGAAAACCAAAACAACAGGCCAACACACACCAAGGGGGGCCCACATACAGGCACGTACCCAGCCACATGAGCCGACTCGCAAAGACTCAACAGATAAACAACAGCACAAAAGCCCGAAACCCAAACGAAAGGGACAAGATGGACCACGCCAACACTACACCAGAGCCTCCCCTGATCGAAGAGCAGACAGGTACTCTGACAGACAAACGCATCGATCCACGTTTCGACCCAAGAAAAATCATCAGCATGATTACTACCCAGGGCAAGACAAAATCAACCTCAAAGAGACCCGCCACTTCCAGTCAACTTCACAAGGGAGAAGTGACTTAAGTCAGCGCGTGGACCACGCTCAGCCAAGGAAGACACAGTCCGACATAGGACACTTGCCCATAACCCTGAAACTAGAACAAACAAGCAACAATAAAGGGGACATAATTCTGAATAGAAGAACAGTTTTGAAAATGTTCAGACAACTCCGGTCGATACCTCATCTGTCAACAGAGGATTTAACTCTAGTTGAACCTTACCACTCGGGGAACAAAGCAAAATGCTACTTACAGATAAGATCCAAGCACTACAGATTCCAATTTAAAGTGGCCCAAGAGTTACTAGCAGAGAGAGGCCTCAGGCTAACAGATATTACTACCCAGAGGGACCTGAATACACCCAAAACGTTTCAAGCTACCATGGAAAAAAACACGCACTTTCTGTCAAGGACGGAATTACTATATAAGGACTACAGACTGCTCCACGACAAAGAAGGCTTAGAGAGACCTAAAGATAAGCGGACAGAAAAGTAAATTCTACCAAAAGCATCCACAAAGAGCAAGACGGAAGAACACAGAAAGGAAACAAACACACCTTCCCGAACAACAAGACCTCAGACAATCAATTCAACTGATGCAAGGCCCTCAGAACAGGCAGCCCCCTCCAACAATTCCTCAACTAGGGAGAAGGGGCATTAGAAATGACATCTCCAACGACTCAACCATTGAAAGAAAAACCGATACAAATCGCTTCACGGAATACGCGTGCGTACAAGTACCTAATGACAAGAGGCGGCCCCGATTTGGGCCGTTTTGATATAATAGCACTACAGGAGCTTCGGCTAACAGAAAAACCAGCCCTTGAGGGCTTTGAGATTATCTTCGCACCAGCAATTAAGAACAGGCTTGGGCACCCGTCATCAGGATTTCTGGTGGCAACTAGAGTGGATAGCGGCATAAACATCACAGAGCCACTCACGTTTTCGAGCAACCACCAAGCCATCAGAATGACATGGACAAACCACAAGAAACACTCGGGGAAAAAAACAACAACAGAAATCGCAATCATAAACACATATTGGAACCCGCTAGCAATCTCGGACAAGAAGTTCTTGAACATAATGGAAACAGAAATCGACAGCATATTTGCCGAAAAGAACATCCCTCATGTCATCATCTGTGGCGATCTAAACTTGAAACAAAAAACACAGCCCAAAACAAGATCCACAGACCAAAAACAGCAGCAGAAACACGAGGAGAGCTGTGGAACGACCTGATGTCATCAAGAGGTTTCCACAATTTAGACCAGTCTCTCCCACTTCCTGGCACATTCCCTACATGGGAGAGAGGTGCTCTAAAAGGCACAATAGACTACATCTTTGTCTCTGATGCAATGCTAGAACTAATAACGGAATTCCAAGTTATACGCACCGAACCAAGCAACCACAACCTCCTAAGAGCATCATGGAATTCGATAGTGGAAACTAACCCCAAAATGACCTCTGAAATAGAGTCCAATGCACAGGGCAACCGTCCAAAACTGACCGCGGCAAGAGTAGAAGATCTGATGTGAAATTACAAAATCAAATCCCAGGCCCCTGAACACGATCAAACAGTCATGGACTTTCGACCTTTGCTGAGTCCCTACAAAGCAGCCTCACACACTAGGACCATAAAGGGGGCACCTGGGCTACAGCAATACGACAAATTAATCGTGGCAAAACGCGTAAGTCTTAGACAACTAAAACGCAAAGCAAAAAAGTCAAATTCACCCGAACTAGTAGCCCACGTAGCACTAGAGGAAAAAAATACAAGGCCTGGGTCAAACATCACCGAATAAATCTTTACCAAAAAGATTCAGAAGAGATATTAAAAAACGGAGCAGGTAAAAACACTAGAGAATTCTGGTCGCTTCTAAAAGTAAGAACGGAACAGAAGGCCAATGAACCATCTAACTGCGTTAGCGAAGAAAAATGGAAAACGCACTTCGAAGCTCTATTCAGAAAACCAACGGCTCCGATAGGATCAGAACTAATCCAACATGACAGTACCTCGGTGGATGTATCCGACCAAGAAGACATGAGTGAAACAATCGGCAAACTGAAAGGTTCCCCAACATTGACCTTAAAGACTTTCAAAAACAATGGACTCCCTTCATCAGCTTGGTATTCAGGCAGTGCGCAACATCACAATCAATCCCAAGATCTTGGACATCCTCCAATGCGGTACCAATATACAAAAAAGGAGACAAATCTGATCCCTGTAATTATCGACCAATCGCCCTTCTTGACACAATTGGCAACATTTTCAGTATGCTTCTTCTAAAGAGATTCCAGACCTATGCGATGGAGGCACCCTGCAACGATCCATTCCAAACAGGCTTAAAAATAAATTCATCAACGACAATCAACATTGAACTGAACTCCTGGAATTGCCCGCAAACCATCTTGGCACCTATTAAAGTGCTACACACGAGCACCACCATGAGAGTGATATTGAACACAAAAGGTCTTCTGTCTGGAGAAATCCCGACGCGGAGGGGTGTCAAACAGGGCTGCCCTTTGGCTCCTGCACTGTTCGTAGCCTTCATGGGAGACTTTAAAGATACATACACCACGGTGAGAGCCTTTCCCCCAAAAATAGGGAACGTGCCAATGCCACGTCTGACATATGCAGAAGACATTGGACCTAACGCAGATAGGGCTTCAGAGGCAATTATACAACTTGTTTGACTACATCAAGTGCTCAAATTTGGAGGTCAACAAGAAAAAACAAAAATCATAACATTTGGAAAAACAACAAAGAAACAAAACACCTTCAGATGGGTTATGGAAAAAGTCCCGATTGAGTCAATATCGAAATTCAAATTCCTGGGGGTTGTCGTGGACAACTCACATCTAGAAATCAGTATACAAACCCATTTTTGGGCTGAAGTGAGATCACTAACAACACAAGACAAAATTCTGGAGAAAAAAAATTGGAAGATTCTCGTTGATTCCAACCATCAAATTTTACAAGGCGAAAGTAGTCCCCGCACTCACTTATGGAACAGAAGCAATGGCAGCAATACCAGTAGCCTTCTGGCAAAGGATAGAGGGCTGCTTCTGGAAGACAGCCCTGAATCTACCTAAATCGACGGCAATGGCCGGAATAAGGAGGGAATTGGGACTGACTTCGCTTAAAACAACGGTGGAAGCAAACGACATTGCGCCCTACAGGAAAACCATCATCCTGCAACGTCTGCCGCTATACAAACTAATCAATGAAGAAATCGGCCTAGGAAAGTGTAAAATGCTTGGGAAATGGGCAGCAAAGATAAAGAACCAACTGGATCAAATAGCATGCACAGAAGCAGACCTAATCGCTAATCCAATGAAAATCAAAAAGAAACTGGCCGACCTAGATTGGATCACAACCTTGGAAAAGGCGACTGAGAACAAACTCTTGGCACAGCTCCCACCATACACACTAAAACGAAACGAAACAGCCCAATTCTTAAGAAGATTTCCGAGTAGATCTTTCTGTCAACTTTTCCTAAGAGCGTGTCTGAATCTACTAGCCACCAATGAGATTCTGCAAATCAGAGGCCATTCAGAAAACAAAAATTGCAGACTGTGCAAAAGATCAGACCAAACAGAAAATGTGAGACATCTGCTTACCAGCTGCCATGCAATGACCAAAATATGGCTCAGAGGAGTTCCTTTATAAGGCCACAGAACTCTGAGGTGACTTGCAAAATCATTTTTATGTATGGTAGGGGGTATTTTATACCTTATAATATATGGTCACACACTGTCAGCCCCTTCAAAAACTAGCCTCTTAAATAATCCACTGTAAGAGATCTTGCATTTGCTTATCCATTAGCACCCAGGCGGGGGCAGCCAATCAGATGGCTAGTAACGCAGGCTTGGATCGCTGACAAAAGCCAGCGTTCCAAGTATCCTGATTGCAGGCTCCCCCCACTGCCATCCTTTTTTTTATCCTCCCCTGACCCCTCCCTACTTACCCTTTTTGGGTGGCGGCGAGTCCCGCCACCGCATCCGCTCCTTCTTCTTGCGTCCTGCACGCCGTCAAGGAAAGGGAAGAGGGGCACGGTACGGAGCACCGGCTTCGGGTGTTAATGCCACATTATAATCAATGTAGAAACTGTTTGGATCCAGCTCCTAATGTGTGGCAGAAAAATAATGTAAGCAGTCCAATGCCTTGAAAAACGTTTTCATTTTGTGCTTTAAAATAAATAACATGCAGAGTATTTCCCGCATGCTGAAATGAGCGCCACACGCTTGTCGGATTGGTTGAAGCTCCTTTATTGCAGCCATACACAGTTGTGGGTAATAAAGCCCCCAGCTACAGTGCCCCATCACTCTCCAATGGATGATTCTTAAGACACTTTCACCACTCCCTTCTAAATAGGAACTGGAAATGTATTGCGCGGAAAGTGGACAAGAAGTGTTCTGTGGTGTCTGCTGCAGTGTTTCTCCAGTGTTTTTCACTTTTGGAAGCGTGTCCACAACCTCGCCTAACCTGCATCGACTTCATAAGCCCCAGTAGTCCGCGGAACGCGGAGCAGAAAGTGGACGAGAAGTGTTCTGCAGTGTTCTCGGGGGCTCGAAAGGGGCCGAACACCGACAGAAAGTAAACAACAAAAAAAGAAAAAAGGCAAGAATCCCCATGACATTGTATCAGGATAGAGGCACTCTTGCAGAGGCAAGCAGGGAGAAAAGACCCTTGAGGATATCCCGTCCGACTCAAAGGTTTGGGGCCGCTACTCAAGACTGTCCTTGCCCATACTTTCAGCCGCCAGCCTCACAAATTTCCACTCGGGAAATGAGGGAGATTCTAAGAACAGATAACAGCAGCCCGCCCAGGCGGCAACCACCCTCATTTTCAGCAGCCAAATCCAGATCAAGAGAAGGGGAAAGCGTTGAAAACAACTGCCTCCCCAAAACGCAAAACAAAGCCTCAAATAAAGACTGTGAAAGCACGGGAGTGATGGCCACCTCGCCCGCAGGGATGGGCTCATACCCTGGATTTCCAAACGCAGCAGAGAGCCCGACGCGGCCTATGGCCTCCACCCCGCCCACCTCTGGGATCGCTCCCCGGCCTTCGCCAGCTGGAGGGCCGACGAGGCTGGGCCGCGACGAGGTGGAGGTGAAGGGGGCCAAAGTGCAGCAAACGAACGAGGCAACAGCAAAGGCAGATCATGGAAATAACAAAAGGAGCCCGCTTACCTTGGAGGGGGCACCTCCGGACCCCTCTCCTTCCATCGGGAGCGGGGGGGGCCTTGCAACGCCTCCTCTGAGGGGAGTTGGTGCTCAGGACCAGCCAAAGAGATCCGAGATGACTACGACACCGGCATCAGGAATGGAGGACGCCGCACGTGCAGGCTCAAGCTGCACTACAGCCCAAATACACATGGCGCTGGACGCAGCAGACCAGCGCCCCCTCTTGACAGATGACCTCCGAATCACACAGCCAGAAAAACAAAAAGCGCAAGAGGAAACAACGCCCAATGGCATGGGATCTCCGAGAACCATGGAACGGAAACCCCAAACAACCCTAACAGACGAATCCAGTATGAAAGGGGGGAACATTTCAGTAGCACTCCCCAAAAATCAAAAAAACAAAAAAACAAAAACAAATCCTAACACAAAAAGGAAGTCAGCCAATGGGCGACAAAAAATCAAAAACAAGAACACATCACCTTCAAAAGACACCTGGATCGAGATAGGCGATGAAACAACCACAATCTCTCCTCTTCGAGCCCTAAAAACAAAAGGAGGGCAAACTAAAAAAACAGGAAAAAAAACAAAAAAGGAACGACAAATAAGCAAAACAAGCAAAGGAAACACGCAAGAAAGGCGCCCCTAAAAAAAGGACACATCAACTCACTGATGGACTTTTTCAAAAGCCAGGGTAAATGAAAATACGACATCCTAGAATTATCTGATGCGGAAATCTTGGAAGCAATCCAAGAAACATCCCCACTATCTAAATCACGCAAAACCGCATCAAATCAAGAAACCTCAAGGGAAAAGTCCCCAAGTCAGGCGAACACACCATCACATGTCGCCAACTCAGAGGAAGCTTTATTGACCATAGAGCAAGCAGGCGAAGAAGAGACAAAATCAGCGATCGCTGAGTCATCACACGATTATGCATCAGAGGAGTATTCAACATGCACTCCAAACAGAATGCCCAGCAAGGACAACAGCGACAAAGAAACCAACTCCTCAGAAAATACTGAAGCTCAAGACCAGAGATGCTTAACAACTCCTCAACCACCATCAAGGGCACCACAGCAGGTTCCTGCACGACCTCTTCCGATACCATTAAGCCCGGCCAGGCTGGACCCCAAAGGAGATGCCCAAGACCTGTCTTTACCTGAAGGGCCACCCATCAAAGACCTGGGACCGCAGACTCCACCACGACCCCAAAAAAAAACCCAGGAGCAAAGAACAAATAAAGTGGAAAGTCCAAACCAGGTAGAGGACAGCTACCATCTAGTAAATAACAAAACAGGGCAAAGAAGAAACCACAGACTCTCCTCACCACCTCCACGTCGGAAATCATACAATCAGTTCTTAAGCTCCTCATTGGGGTTTTTAACCAGAAATGAAAGATCCAACACGGTCCAAAAAGAGACGCCAACGAAAAAACCGGACATGCTCACGATAATGACTGCCATCACCATCGCCCTCGCTCCATTCTGTAAACTGTATGAAGCTTTAAACAACTCGATGAAAGACCAAACATCAGTCTCAGCAATGACACTCACCAAACTGACATATTTGGAAGGCTATGTGATGGCAACGGAAAAACACTTCGAGGAAATCATCAATGCGAAGAATAAGGAAATGCAGAAGCTCCGCCCGCAAGAAGAAATGGGACAGGTAGCAAAGAAAATGAGGGCAAACAACTGTCATCCAAAAATATGGCAACACAGACCTCGTTCCTAACAAGTCCCATTGATCTGACCAAACAAAGTACAAACGCCGAAACTCAAACACAAGGAGCATTCAGTATTTTCAATACCAAAACGTGAAACGGTCACACCTTTCCTTTGTCACAGAACAATGTGTTCAACTTCAAACCAAAACTGACAGAAGTGGCCGACGCAACAACATCAGCCGTGCAAAAAAAGAAAAAGGCAACACCAGAAAAAAGAGAGGAATCTTCAATTACAAAGGCCAACGTTCAAAAAACGAATCAAATTCTCCTTAAACTACCACCTGAAGCGACAAGTGTAAGATCCTCGCCAAAAAAAGAAGAAAACCTGCCTCAGAGAAGAAGCTCAACTGGAGCACTATCGAATGAATCAGATGTGGGCAAAGGCCAAAAATATTCAGGCCCTATCAATCATCCACCAACCCAACCAAATAAGTCTCCAACTACAGTAGAATAATTTTTGACTGACAGAGAAATGATGAAAATCTCTGTATATGAAGAGCCAGAGGAGATTTTTGAAAAGAAAACCAAAACAACAGGCCAACACACACCAAGGGGGGCCCACATACAGGCACGTACCCAGCCACATGAGCCGACTCGCAAAGACTCAACAGATAAACAACAGCACAAAAGCCCGAAACCCAAACGAAAGGGACAAGATGGACCACGCCAACACTACACCAGAGCCTCCCCTGATCGAAGAGCAGACAGGTACTCTGACAGACAAACGCATCGATCCACGTTTCGACCCAAGAAAAATCATCAGCATGATTACTACCCAGGGCAAGACAAAATCAACCTCAAAGAGACCCGCCACTTCCAGTCAACTTCACAAGGGAGAAGTGACTTAAGTCAGCGCGTGGACCACGCTCAGCCAAGGAAGACACAGTCCGACATAGGACACTTGCCCATAACCCTGAAACTAGAACAAACAAGCAACAATAAAGGGGACATAATTCTGAATAGAAGAACAGTTTTGAAAATGTTCAGACAACTCCGGTCGATACCTCATCTGTCAACAGAGGATTTAACTCTAGTTGAACCTTACCACTCGGGGAACAAAGCAAAATGCTACTTACAGATAAGATCCAAGCACTACAGATTCCAATTTAAAGTGGCCCAAGAGTTACTAGCAGAGAGAGGCCTCAGGCTAACAGATATTACTACCCAGAGGGACCTGAATACACCCAAAACGTTTCAAGCTACCATGGAAAAAAACACGCACTTTCTGTCAAGGACGGAATTACTATATAAGGACTACAGACTCCTCCACGACAAAGAAGGCTTAGAGAGACCAAAAGATAAGCGGACAGAAAAGTAAATTCTACCAAAAGCATCCACAAAGAGCAAGACGGAAGAACACAGAAAGGAAACAAACACACCTTCCCGAACAACAAGACCTCAGACAATCAATTCAACTGATGCAAGGCCCTCAGAACAGGCAGCCCCCTCCAACAATTCCTCAACTAGGGAGAAGGGGCATTAGAAATGACATCTCCAACAACTCAACCATTGAAAGAAAAACCGATACAAATCGCTTCACGGAATACGCGTGCGTACAAGTACCTAATGACAAGAGGCGGCCCCGATTTGGGCCGTTTTGATATAATAGCACTACAGGAGCTTCGGCTAACAGAAAAACCAGCCCTTGAGGGCTTTGAGATTATCTTCGCACCAGCAATTAAGAACAGGCTTGGGCACCCGTCATCAGGATTTCTGGTGGCAACTAGAGTGGATAGCGGCATAAACATCACAGAGCCACTCACGTTTTCGAGCAACCACCAAGCCATCAGAATGACATGGACAAACCACAAGAAACACTCGGGGAAAAAAACAACAACAGAAATCGCAATCATAAACACATATTGGAACCCGCTAGCAATCTCGGACAAGAAGTTCTTGAACATAATGGAAACAGAAATCGACAGCATATTTGCCGAAAAGAACATCCCTCATGTCATCATCTGTGGCGATCTAAACTTGAAACAAAAAACACAGCCCAAAACAAGATCCACAGACCAAAAACAGCAGCAGAAACACGAGGAGAGCTGTGGAACGACCTGATGTCATCAAGAGGTTTCCACAATTTAGACCAGTCTCTCCCACTTCCTGGCACATTCCCTACATGGGAGAGAGGTGCTCTAAAAGGCACAATAGACTACATCTTTGTCTCTGATGCAATGCTAGAACTAATAACGGAATTCCAAGTTATACGCACCGAACCAAGCAACCACAACCTCCTAAGAGCATCATGGAATTCGATAGTGGAAACTAACCCCAAAATGACCTCTGAAATAGAGTCCAATGCACAGGGCAACCGTCCAAAACTGACCGCGGCAAGAGTAGAAGATCTGATGTGAAATTACAAAATCAAATCCCAGGCCCCTGAACACGATCAAACAGTCATGGACTTTCGACCTTTGCTGAGTCCCTACAAAGCAGCCTCACACACTAGGACCATAAAGGGGGCACCTGGGCTACAGCAATACGACAAATTAATCGTGGCAAAACGCGTAAGTCTTAGACAACTAAAACGCAAAGCAAAAAAGTCAAATTCACCCGAACTAGTAGCCCACGTAGCACTAGAGGAAAAAAATACAAGGCCTGGGTCAAACATCACCGAATAAATCTTTACCAAAAAGATTCAGAAGAGATATTAAAAAACGGAGCAGGTAAAAACACTAGAGAATTCTGGTCGCTTCTAAAAGTAAGAACGGAACAGAAGGCCAATGAACCATCTAACTGCGTTAGCGAAGAAAAATGGAAAACGCACTTCGAAGCTCTATTCAGAAAACCAACGGCTCCGATAGGATCAGAACTAATCCAACATGACAGTACCTCGGTGGATGTATCCGACCAAGAAGACATGAGTGAAACAATCGGCAAACTGAAAGGTTCCCCAACATTGACCTTAAAGACTTTCAAAAACAATGGACTCCCTTCATCAGCTTGGTATTCAGGCAGTGCGCAACATCACAATCAATCCCAAGATCTTGGACATCCTCCAATGCGGTACCAATATACAAAAAAGGAGACAAATCTGATCCCTGTAATTATCGACCAATCGCCCTTCTTGACACAATTGGCAACATTTTCAGTATGCTTCTTCTAAAGAGATTCCAGACCTATGCGATGGAGGCACCCTGCAACGATCCATTCCAAACAGGCTTAAAAATAAATTCATCAACGACAATCAACATTGAACTGAACTCCTGGAATTGCCCGCAAACCATCTTGGCACCTATTAAAGTGCTACACACGAGCACCACCATGAGAGTGATATTGAACACAAAAGGTCTTCTGTCTGGAGAAATCCCGACGCGGAGGGGTGTCAAACAGGGCTGCCCTTTGGCTCCTGCACTGTTCGTAGCCTTCATGGGAGACTTTAAAGATACATACACCACGGTGAGAGCCTTTCCCCCAAAAATAGGGAACGTGCCAATGCCACGTCTGACATATGCAGAAGACATTGGACCTAACGCAGATAGGGCTTCAGAGGCAATTATACAACTTGTTTGACTACATCAAGTGCTCAAATTTGGAGGTCAACAAGAAAAAACAAAAATCATAACATTTGGAAAAACAACAAAGAAACAAAACACCTTCAGATGGGTTATGGAAAAAGTCCCGATTGAGTCAATATCGAAATTCAAATTCCTGGGGGTTGTCGTGGACAACTCACATCTAGAAATCAGTATACAAACCCATTTTTGGGCTGAAGTGAGATCACTAACAACACAAGACAAAATTCTGGAGAAAAAAAATTGGAAGATTCTCGTTGATTCCAACCATCAAATTTTACAAGGCGAAAGTAGTCCCCGCACTCACTTATGGAACAGAAGCAATGGCAGCAATACCAGTAGCCTTCTGGCAAAGGATAGAGGGCTGCTTCTGGAAGACAGCCCTGAATCTACCTAAATCGACGGCAATGGCCGGAATAAGGAGGGAATTGGGACTGACTTCGCTTAAAACAACGGTGGAAGCAAACGACATT
The DNA here is from genome assembly GCF_040938575.1 of Ambystoma mexicanum. Lineage (NCBI taxonomy): Eukaryota > Metazoa > Chordata > Amphibia > Caudata > Ambystomatidae > Ambystoma > Ambystoma mexicanum. The sequence goes on along the minus strand of NC_090936.1, from coordinate 161,276,739 downwards.
GCGCCCTACAGGAAAACCATCATCCTGCAACGTCTGCCGCTATACAAACTAATCAATGAAGAAATCGGCCTAGGAAAGTGTAAAATGCTTGGGAAATGGGCAGCAAAGATAAAGAACCAACTGGATCAAATAGCATGCACAGAAGCAGACCTAATCGCTAATCCAATGAAAATCAAAAAGAAACTGGCCGACCTAGATTGGATCACAACCTTGGAAAAGGCGACTGAGAACAAACTCTTGGCACAGCTCCCACCATACACACTAAAACGAAACGAAACAGCACAATTCTTAAGAAGATTTCCGAGTAGATCTTTCTGTCAACTTTTCCTAAGAGCGTGTCTGAATCTACTAGCCACCAATGAGATTCTGCAAATCAGAGGCCATTCAGAAAACAAAAATTGCAGACTGTGCAAAAGATCAGACCAAACAGAAAATGTGAGACATCTGCTTACCAGCTGCCATGCAATGACCAAAATATGGCTAGCATACTTGCGACAATGCTCGAAGCTGGGCCATCCCTGTTCCGAGCCTCCCCACGGCTGAGAAGCTGCCTTCGCCCCCCCGCCAGGGACCCTGGTACGTTTTTGTTTCCGTCCCGTTTCCCCCACCTCCCTGCCCTCCCCACCCCACTTACTTTCTGCCTCCTTTGTCCACAGCAGGCGGCGTGGAAGCCTCCAGCCGTGAGGAGGCTCGAAGCGGGGCCATCCCCGCTCTGCGCCTCCCCACGGCTGGAGGTTACCATCATCCCCCGCTGGGGATTCTGGTGCGTCTTTTTTTTTCTTTACCCTCTCCCAACCCCACTTACCTTCTTCTCTGTAGTCTTTCAGGAGATGGCGGCCATGGAAAGGGAAAATGAGCGGGGGCATTACCGAGTCGGGTAATGCCCCGGGGCCTTTGTTATAACTATGGGCCCCGGGGCATTACCTGACTCGGTAATGCCCCCGCTGCTCAGTGCATACTGCTTATTACAGAGGAGCAGTAATGCCACTTTCTTATTGCAGGTAAGTTGTGATGTCACAACTACCCTGTAAAAAAGAAAATGATTACCAGGCTTTTATATGGCTATTGTGTATATTATAGGATACATATTTAAATGCAATCTTTAAAAACGTCCATTTGAGTGTTTTAATGCATTTAAATAATAGATCAGATCGTAGACATGTGTGCAGTTTTTTGTCAGACGTTTGCCATGAAGTGCACATAGTTTGTGAGTAAGTCATTAATACTTTTGTGTGCTCGTTTTTGCTACTTGACGGTGAGAAAGAGCCAAAACATGGATGTTGCTTCATTTAGATGCAAATATCATTGAGCAAGCACTCCTTCCGTTCCAGTTTTGAGACCAGAGTAAAAACATATAGGGTACTGGTCTGGAGTTATTGTTTGGCAGGACGGACCACTTCAACGGCGCCACCAGTAACTGTTTTGTTGAACTCTGTGCAACTGGAGCCGTCTGGTATGGATATAGCACTCTAGTTGGAAATTAGTCTTAAACACTTTTTGTGATTGTCTTTTTACATTTGCAATTATTGTATTAGAGTATATTTTAATATTGATGATTACATTTTAAATTATCTTGTGAATTGCAAATTATGAATTTTGAAACTGAAACTTAAGATTGAATTGTATTTATAGACAACGAGGCTCATTAACTGTGTGTATACCTTATGTTTTGTTATATTTTCTTAAGTTCAAGTGTGTTAAAAGTTATTGTGAAACTAACATTAATAAAAACAAATTAAAAATATATATACTTAAATAATGGTTCGTCCACTTTAGGGTACTTTGTACAACTATTCATACAAATCAAATAAAAAAAACAGAGTTGGCTGTTTATTGTCTGTTCAACAGGTGGCCTGAATATTTTAAACAGGCAAATGCTGCATAAAATCACATGGGCTGGAGTATATCTACAACCAACAAGAGAACCGGAAGCAAATAACATCTGACGAGCCAACTCTTGTACAATTATTGACAATATACCACCTTGATCACTTCTGCATTGCTTCAAAAGCACTGTGGAACTGTAGGTCATGATTGAATCATTTGCGTAATATTGAACAAAATAACTATTTCAAAAATAAATAGCTAGAAAGAGTTGTGTATCGCTCTCTGTGAATTAAATGCACAGCCCTACAAGAGTTGTGTGTGAGTTTCGTTGCTCCCTTCGAAAATTGATATTCAAACAAAGTTGCTCAAGGGTAAGAGTGCTCACTCAAACGTACTTAGGTTGAATTCATTTTGCATACTTAAATCAAGTGTCAGGAGAAGAGAACATGAAATTAACACAGAATGCCTGTGCCCGGTTATCTTTTTGAAATGATGCACAAATAACCATTTGAGCATGTTTCAGTTGCAAAATGACAACTATAACCAATAGATAAATACACATTTGTATAGTATTTTATTGAATTTATACAGCTGTTTCCCCAAAGCACTGAACTAGAAATATGTATATAATTGTAAAACACATGGGACAAAGAATTAAGATGAAAGAAAATGAGGGTTTAAAAAACATGTTTTTATTGCTAGATACCAATCTGAAAAAAGGCTTTTCATAATATCATGAAATTCACTTTCATGAGTTTTGAGACAGAAACGAAAGACAGAACGAGAAGACCTAACTGATGGAGAGCGCAAGGGTTTTCCAGTGATTGGGTTCACGAAGCAAAAAGGAGTGAGATTAGGCACAAATAGGCTTACGGATAGTAAGAAGAAACTGAGACTGGCAGAGCAAAGAGCAGAAAGGTATACAAAGAGAAACGAGAGAAAAATCAATACGTTGTGACAAGACCATGTAAGACATTTGTTGACAATGCAGACAAAATGAACGGGAAGCAGCCGAGCTAGCCACAAATGGTTGTATTGGTTAGACCTACACTTGTTTGTTTGTTTTTTTTTTTTTGAACTTTCTTTAATACCGTGTTTGAGGCCTCTGTTCGTCAAAGAGGGATTTGGCGTAATGTGTATACATACCCTTACAATGATTCTTTCTGACACACAGGCAGCCAGCAAATATGAATGGTCCACAGTGGCAGCATACAAGCCAACCACCAACTTGAAGTACCTAGAAGGAAATCAATAAAAAAAAATCAATGATAATATATAAAGGAGGATTGAATACATTAGTGAAGAACGGAACTCTAAGGACGAGGTTCGGGAAATGTACCCATTGATTGGTTCACCTAAGAAACATGGAGAGAGACGAACAGTAATCACCAATTCGAAATATATGTCAGGCTGTGAAAAAGGCCAACGGCCGAAACATGTGTCGCCAACGGACACTACTTGTACTATAAATAAACTCAGGTTTACATTGGCGCAAATTGAGGTGTGTCATTAGGAATCGATGATATATAAAGCAGCTCCTTCCATATGGCCCCATGCCAAGTAGTTCAACAGTACTTCAAAATAACAGGGTTTCTCCTGGTATCCTTCTTTGCAGTCCCCTCCACGGATTCTGACCCATATCTTACTGTATGAATTCACAAGCTCTTTTTATTTTTGACTAGTGGCTTGCCTGTCAAAGACCCAAGCCCCATGCTGCTAGCAATCCCACTGCAGTTTCCACTCATCTGTTGACAAACAACTTAAATGTGGCTCTAGATTTGTATGGACAATAGTGAGGATGCATGAACTGGGTTTTTGACTCCTGGGTGCAATGAATGAGTAGGCCTATGCAAAGGAGTTTCATGACTAAGTCTATGAGAATACAGGTGCACAAGAGTACACATCACAAAGCCATGTGCAACCACAGCAAAAACCCTGTGGCAACCGCCCTAAAGGGACCATGCTTCTTAAGGCGGAAGTCCTTGCTGGTGGTGTGTTAACTCTGTCCCTAGACCCATCTGTGTTAATTGGAGGCGGTGATAGGGACCGTGGGCAGGCTGTCTGTTATTCAGCAAAGGGAATACACTGAAAAGTTCGCTAACGATCAAAGGGAGGAATTGTTTCCTGGATTGGCCAAAGAGCAAACGGTTGTACAGGCCGCAAAAGCTATGCATAGTCTGTATCTTTAGAAAGATACTGTCAAGACCTGCACCACGCCAGGCATAAATCACATTGGATGATTCTGGTGGTGGCTCCCATGGTGGCTCAGTGATCACCGCCTGTAGTTGGGTACTACGACCCCCAGGAGGCAAAGCAAGGATGATGCCATGGCGCTTGAGGTCTGCTGAGTGTTCTGAATCTTGATGGTCGGGCAGATTAAAAAATACCTCCGTCCCCAAGTACCGCACAGGCAGTAAAATATTCAATCCCTGTGCAATCTTTGAGGCCACAGGTGTGTAGTGAGCCGTCAGATCCGGAACCAGGAACTGCCAGAAGAACCCCTTGAGCGCTGTAAGGCAATGGGTAATTATTCAAGAGATATAACGTGGAAGATAGATGCAGTAAGAAACAATAGGAGCACCACTTACCTAAAAGTATGGGAATTACCGCCCAAAGTGTGATGATAGATGGCAGGGGTCATGGACAGGGAACGTGAGGCAGGTTTCCAGTGAGGGTTGGTTAAGCGATGAACACTTGAAGTAATGCAAAGTGCACAAAACGTAGTTTGTGGCTTGAGTGCACCACCAGGCAAACACCAGCAAGAGGCCAAGGGCCTGGAGTTCCAAGCAAAGACAGATCCGTAATGCAGTCCGATAAACAGAATCCGGGGTCGGATACCAGTAAAGTAAACAAACGATGTCCAAAACGATGATGAATGTAGGGCAAAGACAAAGCAATCCATATAGCAGTCCGTGGTCGTAGAATCAGGGCAAGACAAGGGAATCCGTATAACAGTCTGTGGTCGTAGAATCAAGAATCCAATAAACAAACAAAACGCCAAACAGTCCTGAGGAAATCAGCTGTGAAGCAACACTTCCATGTCTTCCAATGCATTTGAACTGTTAGGAGTGATCACGTGATATGGAAGACGAAAGCGTGGGAACGTGAGGGGTCGTCACGTGATGCCAGGATGTTGTGCTGGTCCTGTCACGTGATGCATGGATCTTTGCGAACGATGACAATTTTTCCAAGCAAACAGGAGTCTCCACTTCATTTGCCAACGGAGGGAAGGTCAGAAAACACCCGGTCTGCCGCACAGCGCTCTCACATGTCTGGCGAGAGGTCGGTGTTTCTGCGTACAAGCCCATGAGTATTGAATCCCCTGGTGGATGGAGACTGCAGGTGGGCTAACTCGTGCTCCCGTGGAATGTGTAGAAGAGCGTGTGGTGGGAGACGTGACACTGAGACACAGAAGTATATAGCTCCATTCGTCAGCACAATGCGCTTCTCAGTGCTCCTTTTGGATGTCTGCCAGCAGGGCTCTGGTGTTTTCCCTTCACCTTCTGCTTTCCAGCTGTGGTTTGACTCCTGCATCAATTTCTGTTTTTTATCCTGTGTGACTCGTACTAGCTTAGATGTTCTGATACCAGTGTGGCTTTTCTGGTATGTTCTGACCCTCGATTTTGTAGAACAAACTTGGCTGTTGACATCCTTTTGACACTGGTTCTTTTGGACGTGGTTTTCGCTTCATCTGTGATGGAAAATTTAGGAATGGACATGTGCATGGACTCTTAATCCAGAGGGTGTTTTCCTCTATGCCTGCACATTTGAAACCTGGGGTTCTCCTGAAAGTTTGTCAACCTCCGCTTGTCCCTTCCTGGCACTATTGCTAGATTTGCGTCCTCGGGGGAACTCTTGGCCTCTGGCCTGCAACACATTTTCCCAGGTCCATATCCTGACTCACAAAAGGTAAGATAAGGAAAGATGGGGGTGAGCAGTGGAAACCCTGGTGTTTTGTTTGCTCTAGTATTAATTGCCCTCAACCTTTCTCCTAGGGTTCTGGACACAGCCTTTGGGAATTCCTCTGCCTTTCCGCTGTATTCCTCTCTGCGGACAGTAGATAAACTGTGTGAGGGGTGGAGTGGAAGGTTTGTTGCCTCCCACGGGTCTTGATATTCACAAGCATAAAAGATATTCAGCACTTGATGCAGATAAAAGCAGCCATGGAAAACTAGTCCTCTGTGTGGTTGAACACTTTAACACCTTACATTTAACTTATTAAATCAAAGGTGTCTTTTGGGGCCCGAGGCCAGCACTACTGCTTCTTCAGGTCTGATGCATTTCTCACCTTTTTCTGTGAGTGGGTCCGGCAGGACTTGCAGCCCCTCTCAATTGTTTGCCTAATGTTTACCCTTGTACTATGATACACTAATATCTCTGGCCTGTAACTGCACCCTGGGATGTATCTTGCAAATTCTCCAGATGTTTGCCCAATGAAACCAAGAAAAACATGTTCTCAAAATCTGCGAATGCTCGCAACCAAGGCAGTTATTCATGTCTCCCTTTTAAGCCATTAGTCCCCATGCTATTATAACCTGTGATAGAGACAGATATAGGGGGTCATTAAGAGTTGGGCGCTAATGGTAAAATTGGCAGTATTTGTCAATCCGCCCAATTCAGGATTTGGTCACACACTAAGGGGGCTATTTCACTTCATGGGAGTATTTTGAGTGGACTTTCTGTTGAAACTCTGCCTATTTTTACCTCCACACAAAAGGTCATGGTAAGTATTCCAATTGGCTTCAATATTGATTTGAGTTTTTTCTTTTACTGTACAGAAGGGAAGCACACTTCACAACAATGGCAAAGGGGTGAGAAAGTGGCCATCTCTATTGCCCCCTCTCACCACCGTACCAATGTAATGCACAGAAGGGTCAGAATGTAAACTTCTTTAGGTTACCACTAGAAGAGAGAGAAAACGTTGAATAGAACGGCTTATCCAAAATATCCAAAATACCAATAGCCGAGTTAGCAACTTCCAACAGCTCTATTTTGTTTGGATAATCCACCAAACTCAGAATAAGGTCCATAGTTATGTACCAACATATGATGTATGCCATCATGCCTGAACATACCAAGGGAATGAACATGGCAAAAATAGGCCATCACTGTCCCGCTGATAAAAAATGTGCAATTGCTTATTAGACTCCCTATTGCATCAAGTATTACCACCATCTTTTTCCTTCTCACCCAATCCCTCTTTGAGAGGAGAATGGTCCACAATAATCCCATCCCGGACCATTGTTCCATGAACTCCCCCAACTCTAACTTTGGAAGAATACGACTATAGGTTCTCCAGCTTCGTTTTCCATAGCATATCATTCACCCATGCCCGAGGTAAGTTTATGCCTCTTCGGCAAATAGCACTTGTATCAGCTGCTCCTCCCATCTCCTTCCTGCCCAACGGCCCAATGATTTGTCATACACAAACCCCATTAGCCAACCAAATGGCCTTATCTAAAACTGCACAGAGGAGTACTTCATAACTTCATGCTCTATTACCAAAATAAACACAATGGGCCTCATTCCGACTTCGGCGGTAGCCGTGCTGGTAAATACCGGAGTCATGAATTTACCGGTGCCCGAGAATGGGAAATTACCGGGGCATTACAGCCCTGGCAGACCCAGTAATTGCCCATTCCCAGGCGACAGTAAATATTAGACCCCATTCCCATTTGAGTCCCATTGGAACGTGAATGGTGCCGGTGCAACCGACATGGTCTGTGAGCGGGTGCCATTCCGCCCGGCAGGTCAGACCTGCCGAGCAGACAGGCATCCGCTCGCAGACCTCGTAGTTCGCCGGTACGGTAACAACCTTACCGGCAAACTTACCAGTACTGTTGTTACCAGACCAGCAACCTTATAATGGGGCCCAATATCTTAGCGCCTGGCTATTTTCTGTCCACCTTCTGAAAATCAAAACCATTTCACCATTCCATCTGTGTGACTCTGTAATTATAATTGTTCATTAAATCCTTTATTAGGTGCTTCTGAGCCAACAGCTTATTCTTGCATGTTGGCAATAACACCTGAACCCAATCCCTCACCTAGAACCTCTAAAGGCAAATCTGGCAATCGCACACACTCTTCCGTTTATCCTTGACCTCAAGCATATGTTTGTTCAACAACTCCGCACCAATGTCATCCTGCGTCTTGTCTTCTGTTTGGTGTTCAAGGCCACATCTTATCAACCGTGCCAGGTCTCCTTGAGCATATTCAAGACTAATGTCGGTACAATCATTTGAATGGCAAGAAACCATTAGATGCCTGCAGGGTCTTACGGACAGCAAAAATGTTTCAGGATTCAGGCGGCACAAGATAAGTAGTGTAGGAACAAGACGAGAAAAGGACCACATTGGGGGTCGAAGATCTGGCCCAAGTTGGGATGTAAAAGTTAGGAGACCAAAGGGTGAGAAATACTGTTGTTTCCAGAACAACTTGTTTTACATAAAATATCTTTCCAAGATTTCTCCTGTATCAGACGCAGAGTGGAAAATTTAAAAACAAAGGGCTACCTACTATAGGATTTGATGGGGCTATGAAGACCTTGGGCTAACGTGATGTGGTTCACTGGCAACATTTTTCAGTGATCAGTCTCTGGTTCCATTGCAGCCCCTTTCATTTTATTTGGAGTTTTGCTTTGTTGTACTTCTAGTGGAATTCTTCCACTTCCATGGCCCACCTTCCAAGTCAGACCTTTGTTCTTCTATCTCTCCTCTGCTCCTTGCCTTCCTCTTCCTCTCTTGCAGACTCTTTACCCTACCTTTCTATTCTGCACTGCTCCCATGCTCACCGGCGCCTGCTCTCCTGGCGTTCCCACTCACGCTGGGAACAATTGTGTTCCCAGCGCGTCCGCTCCAGATGGCCGCCGTGGAAAGAGAAAACGGACTCCGTTTTTCCCTTTCCATGGCGGTGGCCATTTTCTGTTTTTTTTCTCCCGAAACGCTGCAGCGTTTCGGGACAAAAAAAAGCTTTTAGTGCCCCAGTCACGCAATTTTTGCGGGCCGGGGTACTAATAGCAATATAACCCTCGCGTTGGGGGCATTACCGACTCGGGTAATACCCCAGGGCCTTCGGTAAGGCCCTTGCTTCGCTCGGGGCCTTACCTATGAGCCCCGGGGCATTACCTGAGCCGGTAATGCCCCCGACGCTCGGGTTATATTGCTTAATTATACATCTCCAGTATCAACACACACTATTTAACAACGTCAACCGTGTTAATGTTTTTCATGGGTAAAAAAAATTGGAGAACTCTATCAGAGTTAACAGAGACAGAAAGGTAAACGTTGTGATGAACGCCATCACTGCTGAAGTTAGTTAGGAAATCCATACAAAACATTTAAAAAACAAAACACACAAGGACAAACAAGAGAATCCAAAGACAACGGAAAACTATTCTAATAATAGGTTAGTAAATTAAAAATAACTAGTGTTTGTATAAAAATGACATGACTACAGCAATAACATTAGGAATAATAACTTAAACGTCAACCATAGTTTGTTAAATAGACACATATCAATTAAACTCTACATATATTTACAGGATCTAATTTGCATGAGCCTCAGAGGCCACATACTGCATAAAATGATGCAGCAAGTAACCAGTTACTGCCACTGGCAACATCAGAAACTGGTAAAAATAAAAAATAAGTGTTATAGTTAGCAATCAATCAATCAATTAACCCCAAACCAAACTAAAACTGTAAACACGGCATTCATCTTCTGAAAGTTCTGTCATTCGGTGCTATTAATATTTAAGATCTTCTGCTGAGCTCTTGGCCGCCCTCCCTATTCTCGTGTTACCATTCTTCTCCGTTTCGTCAGCCATATCCAGTAACCCCTTTGAATCAGGGGGGGTGCCATCGGATGAGGTGAAGAGAGCGTGCACTAGGGCATTCCAGCTCGTTATATCATCCAAGCTTTCCCTTCTTCCCAGTTAGAGTGCTTCATACCACACAGCAGCCTCCACCATGGGCCATCTTTTTAGATCCTCCCACCATCTATGTTTGGGCCTTCTCATGCCTTTCATGCCATTGCAATTCTTCTTTTTGCTAGTACCCGGGCCAGAGCTATCATCCTATTTTCAAGCTCCGCTCCTTTAGGTTGTGGGGTCTCTGCCTTCTGCCCCCTCCGGTAACCCCAAGATCTGGACGTTACTTCTCCTCGCCCTTCCCTCAGCATTCTCGGCCCTGACCTGCAGCATCCAGACTTTTGCGTTAAAGTCTTGCACTGTTTCTTGCAATTCCTTGGTGGAGGCTGAGACGTCCTCCAGTTTCTTTTCCGTTTTGTCCACCGTTTCTGCCAGCTAGGTTCATCACGTCCTGTCGCAAGAGGCTTTTTCCTCCCTCCTTCCGGCATTGTCTCCTGTGTGTTTTACAAGTGCCCCCATGAGCAACTCGAGTGAAGGTGTCTCTCCTCCACATTCCTGGGTGGACTTGCAACTAGTACCAGACCTGTGTGTCTGTTCCTCTTCCCTGTGCAATTGTCTTCTCAGTGTGTGATTTGCTGTCACACTGTGGCTCCGGGTGGCCTCTTTCATGAGTCTGTGCCCATATTGATGGTTGTTTTAGACCCTCTGTTAGCTTTTGGTATGAAAGCAGCTCTTATGACGCAGTCTTCGGAGCGGGTCACTGTTATACAATCACTTGTGCCTGCATGAGTCCAGCCATGCTCCTGCTATCCCGCTGCTTCTTCCTCGTTTTCTCCTTCCTCTTGGATCAGGCGAACCCAATCTGTGTATCGTTGGGTATTTGATTGTAGGTATGCCCGTTTGTCACAATGAGAGGTGTTCTGCTTTGGAGGGACGTTGGGTGAGCGGTGGTTGTTGCCGGTCTGCTGTTCTACTTATTCTAGCACCTGAAGCACCCAGGGGGTGCCACAGGGAGGCAGCTCGGCCCCACTCTTAACCGCTCTTTGTGAACAGATCATGGGAGCAGTGCTGGTGCCTGGGAAGAAGGTCCAAGCAGTCTGTGGTTCCTCACCTCCTCCGTTGACTGCTCTTCCGAAGAGTGTATTTGCACTTTCTGCCTCACAGCCCAGGGCCAGCACCTCACTCTCCCACCAGTACCGAGGTGTTCTACTCCTTACACTCGATCCATCCTGCTTGGCTTTGGGCTGTGGGAGGCCTTCAAGAGTGCCCAGGTTCTCTTCAGAGAGGGATCTCACAGTGCTCTCCTCTTACCAGTTTGCACCCGCCATTTTGGAGTCTGCCTTTGCCAAACTGTAACTGCCAGTTTCTCTGCTCGCGGGCAGCTAATTCTGACTGGGCCATGGCAGTGCAGTGGGGTTGTGAGATTGGGGGCGGGGGGTGCATATTCCACCTGGGTGGAATTGGAGGCAGTGCATATTCCACCTGGGTAGGATTGGCGGCGGGGGGGTGCATACTCCAACTGGGTGGGATTGGGGGTGATGCATACTCCACCTGGGTGGGATTGGGGGGGGTGCATACTCCACCTGGGTGGGGTTGGGGGGATGCATACTCCACCTGGGTGGGATTGGGCGGTGAGGGGACAATGCACTCAGAGCTAAACACTGTTGTCCTGAACATCCCAACCTGAACATGACACATCAATGCCATGCATAAGCCCAATGCCGCATATCAATGACAACATGTCAGACGCACAAGCAGGCCACCATGGGTATGTGAAGCGATGCATGACTAAAAATGATCACAACAGTGCCAATGCCGCTAGTGCGATTAGGTACAGAGTAGCATACACTGCAATAATGGGTGGCAAGACATCGTTCCGCATCCACAGTACATCCGCATCCGCATGCAAGTGGACACCCTGCATCATCTGTACAACGCAATCCACATTGGTAGACCACGGTGCAGTACACAATGCATCAAATTAACCTGTGTGCATACTTCCAGGGACATGTGCATGTCAACACCAAATAGCTGCAGCCATGGCCTTTATTCCTAAAGGTGTCAGCTTAGATATTTACTCACACATACCTCTTTGTGCTCCCATGCAGGTGATGGAGGCTATCCCTTGAAGCCGTGGCTACTTACCCTTGTACGGAACCTGCAGAACAGGCACGAAGAGGAGTACAATCGGGTTCATACCCGTACCCGTGTTGTGATTGAGCAGACCTTTGGCCTGTTGAAGGCACGGTTCCGCTGCCTAAGCAGGTCTGGTGGAGCACTCCTCTATGGGCCTGAGAAAGTGGCAAAGATCACCATGGTCTGTGTCATACTGCACAACATGTGCATCCGAAGAAACTGACAACTGCCACCTGACATTGACATGCATGCACCGGGTGAGGATGATGATGATTGAGGAGAAGCAGCACCCCTGGCAGTAGGTGATGTACAAGATGGCCGTGCTGTATGCCAATCACTCATTGACAAATACTTCTGAACCACAGGGACGTTGATGGTTATGTGTCGGTACTACACTGAGCTTGGGACCATGTGGACATGGACACAGGATGTGTGGGGAGTTGGGCACGGTGCGCTGTCATGAATAAAATGTACACACACAAAATGAACAATGTCCAGGCATGAAATGATTTTGAACACAACGGATGTATTAAGAAAAATAACAATGTAGTGCTTCCTCCCTCCATCACTCACATGCCTTCCTCCCCTCCCCCAAACCTCCCCAAACACCCCAAAACCCCCCCAAATCCCCCAAACCTCCCCAAACACCCCAAAACCCCCCCAAATCCCCCTAAACACCCCATACCCCCCAAACACCCCATACCCCCCACACACCCCATACCACCCAATGAACACACTAGGGGTGTACCGAACTTCGGCTTCGAGTAAGTATTCGGCCGAATTCCGGCTGAAAAAAAGCTATTCGGCTCCGGCCGAATAGTTTCTTACTATTCGGCTCTTGCCGAATACTTTGACATTCTCATTTGAATACAATGCAACATGAACTCAGAAAGGCAAATATGGACTTCAGTTTCCAAAACTGAATAGAATTAGAGCAGACAAATTGCTATCACACAGCTGAAAAATATCTTATATTGTAATCTGCTCTTTAGGACATATTTTGTTACAGATACTTAGACATAAAATGTGCTCATCTTTTATACTTAGCCTGCAACAATAGAGGAACATCTTTTCCTATGGCAAATGTTAATATGTAATGTGCACTTATTTCAGTTGGAAAAGACAAACTGAAAGAAATGTGCATAGATACTTTCAGTTCCTGTCATGTCACTTCCCATAGCATATGTCATAGTCCACCCTTTTCTTTTTTTATGGACTTGAGTCCTGAGTTTAACATTATCTTATATTTATCGGGAATGATAAGTTGCAGATGTTTGTGTATTGGCGAGAAGGGGTGGCTAAGATAAGTGAAAAGGGCGCAGCTTTTGTTTGGGTGGGTTGAATAGTGGTGAGATGGAGTTCACGCATTTCAGATTTACTCTTGACGTGTGTCCTGCATGAGCCGACATGAACCATTTAATACATTTCTATGTGAGCTGCAAAGAAGTTTTGAAACTAGACCACATCGACTTTGCAACTCTATAGAGAATGCAATGCATCTGATTCACAAAGGCAGTCCTTTTGCATTTGTGAAGCCTCCTACTTTAACTGGCACTGAAAATGCAACAATCTTCTGTACATGTGGTCCCTTCATTTTGGTTAAATTTGCTTTTTTCTGGCTTTTATACTTTAAATAAAGATGCTACATTAATTACAATGAAGAGAAATACATGTATAGAATGCATTTAAAATGGTGCTTTATTTGTTTTTTTTAATAAGTGTGTTTTTTGAAGTTTGGAACAAGGTTTACTAAATAAAGCAACTATTCGGCTTCATATTCGGTTCGGCCGAATAGTTGACAAACTATTCGATATTCGGCCGAATACTAAATATGCTATTCGGTAAAGCCCTAGAACACACCCATAATCCCCTCTACACCACCAACACCACCTCCCCCCTCACCCATTGTCATCCCACACACGATGTGGTTATCCGGCTATTTGCAGGCTTTTTTTGTGTCGGGGAGGGCAGCATTTCTGTGTGTCTTGCATTGCTCCTCGCCATCCGCACAGGGCTTCAGGGAGTCGAGCTTGCAGGTGTGGTCGATGGGGTGGATGGATTTTGCACCGCCGGGTGCAGGTTGTTGGTGCTGCATGTGTTCCAGCATCCTGGTAAGGACCTGTGTGACGGCCCCTAAACTGTCATGTATCATTATGGCACTCGAATTCATGGCCGCAATGGTTCCAGCATTCGCCTCCCATATCTCACAGCGTGTTTGCTCACCCTCAGCCACATACTGGTGCACCAGTTCGATCAGTGAGTCCTGGCAGGCCTCTACCCTCAACAGGCGTGCCTCTGTGTGAGTGGCGGCTGTGAAGGTGGAGGGTGCTGCATCTGGGTGGGTCATTGCAGGGCTGGACTCTGGGGTGCTTGACAGATGCAGACTCTGCAGTTGTACCGCTGGTTCCTGCATGGGGCTGGACGGTGTGCCCTGTGTGGAGTGGTGAGGGGTGGACGGGGGTTTGGTGTGTGGGGATATTCGACATGGATTGTGCCGTCAATGTCCTGGTACTCCTCTGCTTGCACATCCACATCGCTGAGGGGGGCTGTGGCTGCTGCCTCCCCCACGGAACTGGTGGCAGCAGACTGCGTGCCATCAGCCTCGCCTCCAGAAATTGTTGCCAAATCAGAATTTGCTGCCTCGTCCGCTGCTGTTATCTCCTCCTCAGCCAGCCTGGCCTGTACTGGGTTGCACTCTGGCCTGTGGTGCTGTCCCGGAGGTGGAGGGCCCAGTGCCCTGTGGTCTGCCCCTGGATGCTGATGCCTTTGGGGCAGGGTCCTGCCCTTCACCTTTTGCATCAGTGCCTGTGGGGAACAAGAGATGCAGGGCATCAGTGATGGTGTTACATACAAGATGCATGACCTGGTGCGGTACAGTATTTGATTTCTCATGCATTGCATTGTTATAGGTGTATCAACCAGGTACTTTCAAGGGGGTAATATTGGCATAAGCTGTGGCCTCTCCATTTGGTACTGATGTGTACCAGGTGGCATACCGTTGTATTGTGGTTTGAGTGATGTGTGACATGCGATCGGTCCCTGTGTATTAGGTGTCTATTGGTAATGGGATTGGCACACAGCATGCCTTTCATTGTGCCAGGGTTTGGCCATCCATCTGGAAATGGATCTGTATATGTTTGTATGATGGGCCATGCATTGGCTTGGCTCACTTTCACATCTGTTGTACTACGTCATGGTTTGGCATAATGAGGTTTGCAGTGTCACTCACCTCCATCTCCCGATGTCGCCGCACCCGCCTCCATTTCGCCAAAGCCCTCTATGGACTCCATTTGTATGATGGTGCTGCAGGTCTCTTCCCAGCGCATCAATGTCACTGGTGAGTGGGCACCCCGCCTGTTGCCATGGCCTGCCTGCGATTGGATGCCAGGATATTAAGGACCCAGAGACGTAGGTCATCCCATCGTTTTTTACAGTCTTTGACCATGCGGGGCATGGTGCCAACCGCTGACACCTTACGGGAAACCTCCTCCCATATTTCTTTTTTTCTTAGTTGTACTTACCTTTTGAGGTTTTTGCGAAAACCTCATTGCATGGGCTGCAAGAGTATCAGCCAGCATGTTTAGCTCCTCATCGGAGATGTGCTTCTTGCGCAGGTGGCGGGTAGTTTTGCGGGTAGCCTTGGACATGCTGGATGGTATGGCCCTGCTCTCTACTTTGTAGCACTGCTGGAATGAGAGGATTGCAATGGATTGTGTTTTTAAAGATGGCCGCCGGCAGATTTCCCGTTCCGACGCGATGACGTTACTTCCGAGTCCGGTATTACGAGCCAGGTATTAGCATGATGTTATTACTGGGTCGTTATTAAGGGGTTGCTCCTTGGCAGAGGCGGTATCGGCGGGTCCCGTGATGGTGCTATCGGGTAGTTGGAGGGCCTTTACCAGCATGGCGGTACAGCCATTACCGGCATGGGGGTTCGCACGTTCTCGTGCACTTGTAATCAACCGCTATTAACGGTGTCAAGGGTGCACGGACGCGCTATTACCTCCATATCGGTAATGACTCCGTTTTTAGCGGGATTCTTGTAATGAGGCCCTTAGTCTTTTATAAGCTCCCCGCTCCCTTCCCCAGCTTCATTTACCTTTAGGATTCCAGTAGCTACCCTTAAGCTGTATAACCACACTTCCATCTTAGGATAGCAATGTCACACATGTATCAGAGGGCACTGGATCTATACCAACTGCAACACTCTTAGAAGGTGTGTGAATAGTGCTTAACAAGGCTGGTTTTCCTACAGGAAGGATTTGCCTACTGGCTTGGGCAATGCTTGCTCTTTTCTTCTATCTTCTTAGAATGATTGTTCTGAATGATACAAAAGTTTTTCTTCCATAAAGGGACAGATGTAGGCATATGCAACCACTTTGAAAAAAGATTTTCAGCTTTAAAGGATTGGACGAAACTGGATTTCCCTTTATCACAGGGTTACTCTCTGACTCCAATCAGGAGCCACAAGTGTTCGCACACGACTTTGCTTTGATGGAGCTTACCTTGTAACAAGTTATATAAGTCAGCTTAAGGTTTCTGTATGTTTCCGAATGCGTTTCCCTTCTTAATTGGAGACACGCAACCTCTCCAGTAAGTTTTAATAGTTCAACAACAGAGAATGAAAGACTTATTTTGTACTTAAACACTCTATCTTGCACTAGTGTAACACATGATACATTCTAATTGTTAGACGCCCTCTTCAGAGCAACGAACCACTTCTACTCGCTCCTATGCTCACGCAAGATATTGTTAAGCTGGCAACAGTTACCAGCAAGCTTTTAAAAGTGAACCCGCATGCAGAGCTTGACTCACGGAACACTATGCTTGTGGATTGCTTACACTTTCCAACCTTTTCCGGCTCTTCTACTCCTTTCGTAACTCTTGGGACCCACACCCCTCGGCAACACAGGTGTCTTTGGTCTGGCCTCAACCATGTGGAGTCTCCTTATCTCCTCAGTCCCTCGGCTTGCTTCAGTACACGGGTTGCAACACACTCTTGGCTCTGCATTAAAGGATAGTTCCGGGACTTTTTTTTTATTGTCCCTACGGTTCGGCCATGTGTTTTTAAGCATAAATCGGTAGATCGTATAAAACTTTCCTATTGTCCTTACCCGACTTTTCGTCCATTAACGCACTCGAAATCAGCTGCCATTTTGTGATAATCCTATCACTTTCCGCATCGCCCTGGCTGACCTGCTTTTGCGGCACTAAATCAAATCCCCCGCCCCTGAAACAGACTTTATCAAAACATTCATATTCCCCGCCTCTCTCCGTGACGTGACTGTGCTGCGTAGGCAAACGTGCCCAGGCGTCTTCTACGCGACTCCACACAGAACCCGGAAACCAACACAGATCAGCTCACAACACAGCGCGCCACAATTCGGAATATGAAACTGTACTTTCAAATCAAACCGCAAGATTGTAAATTTGGTGAAGTACATTTATTTGACATCAAATGTTTAGAGAATATTCAGCGATTTGCATTTTTATTTGCTCTCGATCCAAAACAGTTCGTCTTGAGGCAAGCGATGTACGTGTGCAGTACACAGGGTGTTGGTTTACGATAAAATAAGCTCTTCGGTCGCACTGATCATCGCATGGCTGTTCCAACAACGAGGCACTAGGCCACCACAATGGTATGTATGTTGCATCTAGCCGTTAGTACCGCGTAAGGGCATACTTGTACTTGGCGATCGTCCCATAAAATGGTCAGGGTGGTAACGTTGTTCACGCGGAGAAGCAACTGGCGGCTATAAAAGCCATCCCCCGGTGTCTGGTACTCGTGACACGGACAGTAATGTAGAATGTACCTGTTTTAAAAACATAAAAATTGAAATTAGTCTCACCATCAGATCTTTATTAAAATTATTCAGATCGCGCAAGTGCAGGGGTAGGGGGAAGGTAAAAGTGCAAGGGGAAGGGGGAGGTGGAGTACAAGGTAAGTAGCATAAAATAATAAATACATAGGGCCAGCTGGTGGCGAGTGCAAGGTAAGTGAAGAACAATTGGTGGGAAGGGGGGGCTGTAGGATACTGAGACAGTCCCCCAGTGCCGGGGTTGACAGGGAGGCAGTGCAGGTGGAGAGTGGAAGGGCCCAGGACCGATGTCGCAGACAGTGGACCAGTTGTAGCAGGGGAGAGGGAGAGAGAAAGCAGAAGCAAAGAGGAAGGTTTTGAGGTGCTTCCGTAAAAGGAGATGGTTCTCCTCAAGATAGTGCGCGGTACAAAACAATATGCCACATAGAACGAACAAGTACACCTTAACCCGTCTTTAAAGCTACTGTATAGTAATTAAATTGCGGTATAAACTCATCTAAAGAGTTACTTACATTATATTTGCAATTTCCATTGTATCTGTGTGTCGGGCAGCCACGAAATACCACTCCTTCTATGCCGACGTGATTTCTTCTAATGAACGAACATTAAATGGCTTTCGTTTCGGAAATTATATTCATTATCTTTCACGTTACTGCACCACACCCCCAAAAAGAAGTCTTTTGGGATGGTCCCGGCCTGTCAAGGTCAAATAACAATAGAACCTTATACTGAGTCGTGGGCCATTCCGGCACCCGAGCAAAAAATCAAAGCAGCTGACCTTCACTTTGAACGAGCACACATTCCTAGTTAGCTACATTCAGTGTAAGGCCATCTCACAGGACTTGAAATTTACGCTGCATCTTTGCATTTTGTCTGCGTGCTTTGCAGCCCCAGAAAACCATAAATACGGAGACATTCTATAATTTTTGAAAAATGATTTATATTACTGTTTGGTTTAATTTAATGCGCAAATGAACAAGGTGGAATAGACACATTGCATGTACACTGAGCAATCACTTTTATTTACACAATACATAGCTCAACAACCCATGCTCTATAGACCACTTTGAAGTGTACATGGTCTTTGGCACCTCTTGGCCTTTATCGCTCCCCGACAGCTCCACTTGCCAGCGCAAGTACCCCGGTGCGAACTGCCTTTGATAGGGCGGGGGGTGGATTGGAGCGCTGGTCGTGCAGACAAGACTCGTTTGCCGCAGGGCCTCACCAAGGAGAGGCCATCTAACTGCATGTAAGAGGCAGGCTGCAGGATCTGGTACATGGAAGGCAGGGGGGTGAGTTTATAAATACCAAATCAAATCAAATCAAAACAACCATTGTTAAAATATATGTTGGGTTTTATTTTAGATATTAATTTCAATTGAACATAAATAATAAACATTACACATTGTAAAGTTCCGGTTGCAGCACATCCAGGGAAAATCTGCGGTATTGTCCACTGTCGCTGGGGAAATGTTGTCTAATGGCAAGTACCGCACAGGCAGGTATTACTCTCCGAACGCGGTGTCCGAGCCTCCCGTGAAGCCACCAAGTGAAGCAACGATAGGCCACCAGCCTGTACCACCTGTGAAAAAGAAAGATGCAAACTGTATTAAAATGAAAAAACTTTCTTATCAATGTCGATTCAGGTAAAAAATGTCATTCTGCTTTGAAAAAAATTCTATCTAGAAAATGCACAATATGGAAGCAAGTGGCATCACTGACATCACAACCAGAGTATACTTACTCGTTACTCGGATTACGCGGACGAACAGTGCCGCGAAGTTCGTGCATAAGCACCATCATCATCCTCAACACGGTCC
Source organism: Ambystoma mexicanum (assembly GCF_040938575.1). Lineage (NCBI taxonomy): Eukaryota > Metazoa > Chordata > Amphibia > Caudata > Ambystomatidae > Ambystoma > Ambystoma mexicanum. Next base: position 161,257,267 of record NC_090936.1, on the reverse strand, counting down.
GTGAGAGGCAGGCTTCCCTGAACTCTGGCAGCTCGGTGATGCATTGCGGACTTGGCTCGCCTTCCGAAATGTAGGCCAAGCACCCGGAATTTTCACGGCAGCAGCAGTTCTCCTCCTCAGTTGGCATTAGCTCCCACCGATTGCACGTGCACTAGGTGGAGACGCCGTCCATGCGACATGGTCCAGGCTCTTCATCCGTTGACTGGTCCTCCCAACTGCCGTCCGAATCCCCATCGTTTTCGCGTGCTTGCCTTTCCAGTAGTTCCTCCTCGGTGTACTCGGGCTCGTACATATACGGCATAATTGTAGCCATTGTGTGGTAAAGAAAGTAAAATAATTTACAGAGATGGTACAGGTGTTCACAAGGCCTAGAAGCGGCGCAGGTAGCTGACCAGAGCACAGAAACGAGTCACAGAATACTCAAAGTAACACAGAGAGAGGAATGGAATAGAAAATCTGCTGCTGTGTGTTGTGAAACGGTGTGTTTATACTTATTGAGGAAAGAGGCGTCCTGCCGTTTCCATGGCGACACTCCATTAGCTGAGGCGCAGCGATTGTTGACACGAAACGTGCTTTGGCGTTGGGAAATGGGCGGTGCGCGTCTGCTGATGTCAGGCTCAGGGGCGGGGGATTTGATTTAGTGCCGCAAAAGCAGGTCAGCCAGGGCGATGCGGAAAGTGATAGGATTATCACAAAATGGCAGCTGATTTCGAGTGCGTTAATGGACGAAAAGTCGGGTAAGGTCCATAGGAAAGTTTTATACGATCTACCGATTTATGCTTAAAAACACATGGCCGAACTGTAGGGACAATAAAAAAAAAAGTCCCGGAACTATCCTTTAACAGTCATTAGGTGCACCTGGGAAGACTTTCAGCCTTGACACGTCTCTCTCAGTGCAGCCACAACCAAGCAGGGTTTGTGAACACAGGACTCTCTCGGGACTTACAGGTGAAATCTGCTTTCCTCTTGCCCCGGTGTCCCTTAAGAGAACACACTTCCACATGAACTGCCAGCCTCGTGCTCTTCTCCTTCTGCTACTACTGCCAGCTTTCCGGTTCCTGCTCCAGCTCCATTTTACTGCAGCCTTTTATGAACCTTAGGTAGGGCAATTATGTTCAGGTGGAGGCCTTCAGTGATGTCATTATGGGGTGCATGTGATTTCCAAGAAATTTTCATTTGTGATGTCATCTTTAATGTCATGGGTGTTAGTCCTTGCAGAGCAAAGTGGTAGCGCAAGTTATAGTTGTATAGCGTACCATAACCTGCGGATTTCTGTTTTTTTTAGGTTTTGCCTGTAACCATAACTATTCAATGATCCTTCCAATGCATGTGGAAGTCGGTGCCGGATCGCCGAGTCTCAGAAGCATGCCTCAGAGGCGTTGCTAGAGGGCGCTGAAGGGGCTATAGGTTGTAGAACATTGAAGTAAAAGTCACAAATGCCACATAAACCCATATTCCTAATGTGCACCATCCAGTGGAATTAATGTAACTTGGCCCCAAATGTGTGAACATAAAGGGGCTTTTAATCCAGATGGATATGGTCCTCCAATCCTATTCAATGATAGAAGCTCAGGGGCTAAAACCAAAAGGCTAGTAGAGTCCTGACAGTCCAGACATTAGCGTAGCCCCAGATCAATTCCAGAACTAGCAAGCCCACTGATGCAAAGATATTCCTAAACACACCAATCCAAGATGCATGCAAGATGAATGTCGTTTTTCCATTGAATTTCATAGGTTTTGTAGTGGTGCACCTTAACCATAACATCCCTTTAAAAACGTTTTTTGTTAGTGAATTTCATAGGTTTTTAGTAGGACACTGTAAACTTAAGTTTCCTTTAACATACTGTATTCAGAAATGATGCTATGTTTGTAATAACGCACCTGTATCGTAACATTCCTTTAGGAATGGTTTTTGTACGTGATTATCACAAAATGCTCCTTCTAGATTGTGACAAAGGAAGTGGCAATGAAGCGAGTAAGTGCGACGCGCATCGTAGACCCTCCACACAGTTGTTTCCTAAATGGAAGAACGGTGGTAGTGTGGAAAACAGTGCATTTGAAATAGGTAGAAATAGGTACACAATGAAAGAAATGGTTGTGCGTGTTGCAGTGCATCTTGAAGGGCGCAAGTGCGCAACAGCAAACACAAACATTGTTCCTGCACTTCCAAAAAGGTCATCAAAGAAATGAGTGTACAGCGGGCACAAAAGGAACACGCAGTATTAGGGAAAAGAACGCTATTTGTGGCCGAAAAATGCTTGTGCTGTGAAAAGATAGAATCCCATTTGCATAGTAGGACAATGGCACAAGTTGTAAACGACACAAATACACTTCTGTACAATATAGTGTGGTGTGTCCATTTTGGCTCCAAATTAAAAATAACATCCCTAAATGGGTGGCTGCATATTGGAAAACAAAATTATGCAGGAGTTCGGAAACAGAATCATTGCCTGCCCACTACCTCCCTCAGCACAAATGCCACAATATGTCGTGTTACATGGTGTGCATTTCTCCCTACACAATCAACAACAATAATGTCGTCTACATTGAGCGTCACCAAAGTCTCACACAAAGAAACCAAAAGCAATCACTTCAGTGTAGGTGTTCCATACATATACAAACCCACATGATACACTGCACACAACTCCCATCAGACGCAATTTTTCATTGACTGTCAAGTAATGTATGTGCCATTCACCCCCCAGAGCATACACTGTCCCTCGTGCAACACACAGCCATAAGCTCACCCTCTACAGTAAGGTTAACAAACATATGGTATATCAGGTTGTGGGCATTCTTGCACACCAGAAAGCTTATTGTGCAATCCTGTGTCCTCCACAATCTCAGACAGAATATGTACATTTGTAAAATCTGCGCATATTACACTTACAACCCTGCAACAGTAGCAATGTCTGGCATTTTTTGCAGGTGTGTATGCGCCAGTGTATGGGAATAAATATCAACCAAGGTAGGGTATGTCCTTTGTACTGCTGGCTTTTAACGAAAGCCGTCTTGTTTTTTTTTTTAAACAACTTCCACAGTAACAACTGCTTTTGCGGCCTTTCATAATGGTTTTTATTTGTTGCTCTGTGCCTCACATTCTTACAATAGCGTCTTCAGTGCAGCCTGTATATCCGAAAACCAAATGTCATTGCCACTGTGCGACAATGAAATGCCACTTCCATTGAGAAAGTGGACATAGCGATTACCAATGTTCTCATTCTTACAGGAGCACATCCCAGCAGCACGCAAAACGTTGCACATACTTCTGCTGAGAAGATGCCTTCCCACCTCAGGCTGCCGACAACATTCATTGGAATAATTATATACTGGACTTGGTGGTATACAGGAGAAAAAACCTTTGCAGTGGAAAAATGGGTTCATAGTCATAGTTTTGAATCAAAAGATTTGAAAAACAAAAGTTTTGAAAAAAAAGTTTCAAAAACAAAAGCTGTGACATGTTATGTTTAACATGCAAAGTGCATTTCTTTCTAAACCAATTCTTCGACAATAGTCATGGATTGGTTTCAACTGAAATGCACCTTTACATGTTAAAAGTCAATGGGCCTCATTCCGAGGTTGGAGGTAAGGGTTAACGGTCACCGTTAATGGCAACGGTGACCGTTAACACTTACCACCATATTCCGAGTTCCCCTTTGCGGGTTGGCATTTAACGCCTGCTTTTAGCAGGCGTTAAAAATCCAACCCGCAAAGTGACCTTGGAGTAAATTACGGCACCGTAATTTACGGTGCCGTAATTTACTCCTTCCCCATTCCCATTGAGCCCTATGGGGGCAGGAATGGGGATGGGGAACCGGTATGGTGAATGGGGAATTACCGGTCCCTCCAACCTTGGAATGGACCGGTAATTACTCCATTCACCATGCCGGATTTCCATGGAGTAAATAGCTCCATGGTTGCTTACCATGGTGCTATTTACTCCATGGATAGCGCCAGCCTCGGAATGAGGCCCAATGCTTTTTTTTGTTTTTTGGTAACGTTGAAACGTTAGATGGCACTGTCCGGCGCTGTAATTTCAGAACTGGACAGCTCCATGTAATGTTTCAAGGTTTTAGTGTATATTGGGGGGGCTGGGGTTCCGCCCCAGGCCCCCAACACCCAAGCCACCCTCCCACCCCCCAACCCTAACCCAAGCCCCAACCCAAGTTTTGAAAGGCAAACTTTCAAATTTTTCTCAAAGAAATTGTCATTCGAAAGAATGGCATTTCGAAAAAAAAATTCGAAAGTTTGCCTTTTGAAACTTTTGGATTCGAAAAAATGACTGGACACCGGAAAAATGTGCATCACTTCTTTCATCATATTTTTCAGTTGACGGGACACACTTGCACAAGCTACTGAACCCAAAAGCAATTCTCCATAATGCACTATCACCATGTCCACAGTACCTAAAGTGGCCACTCAGCGACATTCTTCAACCAAGTAGTGGAAACTACGGACAGTGAACTGCACCGCAAAGTCTCCACTTCGTCCAAATTGAAATTGCCATTAAGGCCTCTTTCCACGGCATACTGGAGCAGATCAAGCACAAAGCGATCACCCACTGCAAAAGTTTGCGTTTTGTCATCCCTGCCCGCCTCACGACACAAATGAAAGAAAATATAGCTGCCTTTTCCTGTGATGCACACTCTAGCCACCTCATTGGAGAATTTCAAAAACTGCATTTCCATTGGCCAGCATGTTCAAAAGCAAAGTACCGTTAGAGCCGCACCCGAACAATTAATAAACAGTTCTTCTTCTCTTTCGACTATGCTCTTCCCAACACGCCCTTATCTGCGTCCCTTTCATCAGTGCTCCTTCATACACTTGTATGTAGCCACAATACAAATAGCAGGAAGTATCATAGGACATCATATGATATGATACACACACTGCGTGCATAACACCTTTATTGCTGCCACATAGGTTATACGCTTCACAATATGGTCTTCCCATTGTAATGCATGTACTACAAATGTCGGAAAAGTGATCCCACAAAAGCAGCAGGGAATGTATAGTAGCTATGTTACGCAAGTGCATGCAATCCATGCATACAAAAATGATGCATGCCCCTTACCTTGCACATGTTCACCATAGCCTCCTACATTTATCTGTACAACCAAACCTTCCAACACACTGTTTGTGTACACACCACAGCCAGTAAGCACATTGCCCAATGGCTTTGCCTCCTCAGTGCCATTGCTATAGCTGCCATCCTAAAAACAACCGGATGTGCCACGTCGAATCCTCACAGTACTGTGCATTGCGGCACTACCGTGCTAGACATTAGAGGTGGGGAGTAGGGGGGGTTGAGAAGGTGTTAGGAGTAGTGGGGGGGTAAAATAAAGGGGTGGCGATTGTGTGTGTAGAATGGTGTGTAAAAACACATTTTTTTTGCCATTTTGTTGTGTTTTCATTATGTATGTGATTTCATACATTGTTTTCTCTTCCTTTTCTGTCTTTTGCTCAGTTTTTGTTTGCTTCTCCTCCTGCCATGTTTTCCCACTGAAGACGAACCATTATGTAACATTTCTACAGGATTCTCTACAAAGCTTTGTGCACAGTGGCAAACATAACAGCATTGCCAATGGAAGTAAAAAAAATGCCATTTCCCTGGAACCACTGCAACTCTTGCTGGTTATTAATGCTGTCATAGTCTGTGCAGTACATCCCAACATTGTAAATAAAGTCGCATGTGCTTCTTTTTATCCAACGTTGCTCAACCTCCAGCGGTGGACAACTGACACCGGCATGCTCCCATTTTCGTCTTGGTGTGATCGCTGAGAAAATCACCTTCGCTGTAGGAAAGATCTGCATCACAGCTGTCATCAATCTCTTTAAATAAACGAGCAAAAATAAACACGACATTTGCCTTAAATGTAGTCCTCCAAAATGTACGACCACCGCATCTAAAGTACCAACAGAGGCCGCATAGTCGCAAAGTAGATCCATGCAGCCGAAACCTCATTCAAACTGTGGCCCAAAAAGCCTGCACTCCTTTTAACTGAAAATCAATATTGAAGCCTCTTTCCATGGCATAACTGTGCAGATCGTGCACAAAGCTATCAGCAAATATAAGCACTCGCCGTCTCTGCATATCCGCTGACCTCAGTACATCTACCTTTCAGTAAATAAGTCACTGCCCCTTCATTTAAACCACACCCTGCAATCCTCATTGGATAATCCCAACAATTCCATTTGCTAAGGCCCCATGCTCATAAAGCCATGATGTGTCACGTGCACTTTCCCAGCTACACCTAAGGCCACGCCCCAGTAAAGCACACACAATACTTCTTCACAACTATCCAATTTTCAAAAACACCTACACCAACCACATACTGAAACTCTGCATAGCACACTACCATTTCTGTACACAACTCAATAGGTCCCCTTTAACACTCTCAAAACATGTTCCCTTTGCTTTCAAAGCCCCTCCACCATAAACTTTTCCTACACGATGCCCTATTTCACCAGCCACAACAATCTGCTGGTGCACCCTGCACACCCTTCGCCATTCACACAACACTGCACCCTTGCGCACACCCACAACAACACTATGAATGCATGCATACGACCATGCAGGCAGCAAACATAGTACACAAACGTAACATGCATAGCGGCACTTCACCCCAACTCCCTCACTCCATAGAGCACCCATGGACAAAAACAGGTCGCAATTACCGCGATCCACACACATACCATAGTCTCGCTCACCCCTACCCACTGCCATTCACAAAGTAGTGTTTCACTAGCAACCTAACCACAACATTGGCCCTACCTCAACAATTCTGCACACATCATATTAAATAACCCAAATAAGCTGCACTTCAACCACACCCTGTGCCATACTGCCCGTATGCACATACTGCACCAAGTGGGCACACTGTATGACTTTTCATTGCACCATCTCCAATCACACATCCAAAACTTTACCATATTCTACCATCCACCTCACCTGCGGAACCAAACATACACTCCTGTAAGCTAATTTCTACTTCTCTATTTTTATTTATTTATTTGCATTTTTGTCATCTGCAACGTACTGCACAACCATTCTTTACAGGTCATCACCATCTACCAGATGCACAGTCAACACTGCATCAGTGGCGTGGATTTCCCAAAGTCCAACGCTCTGAAATCCATGGCCTACAGCCTACCACCTTCGGCCATACACCCAATAGGCTACCCCTTCAACACAGGCACCGCAACTCCATAGTGACAGTATACAAACCCAGCACCCACTGCCCACATTGCATCACTTTTCACAACACCATCTCCAAGTACACATCAAAAAGTTTACCATGTAGTAACAGTGACCTCACCAGCAAAACCACACAAGCAGTCATGGCATCTCACTTCTTCTCCTGTATTGCGTTTGAAATGTGCTCCACACCCATTCCATACAGCTCACAACCCTCTGCCTGCTGCAGCCTCTAAAATGCCTTACTCTGTGTGTGTTCTAAAGACCTCGCCTCTTCAGTGCATTGCCTACACCCTTCAGCCATACACCGAACAGTCAACACGTTCAAGACTGTCTCTGCTACGTAATACCATCATCCATTACATCCACTTTGCCTATCCACATACACAGCAGTATCACCAGAACTACTACCCAACCTGCACACCGCCATTGACCTATACAATTACAATTTGCACAATTAGAAGAATGTTGAAAGAAAACACTCTGTCCTACAACCCTGTGCACTTTCATTCACATACTATGGGCGTCCCCACTTCCATTCCCAAACTATAGTGCCACTGCCAACGCTGCCACATCAGTTTGCAACAATAGCCTACTGCAATAAATGTGCACACACTGCACTATGCAAGCACCACCCTGCACCAGATGTAGACATTCAATTCCTTTACTGCACTAGATATCGTAAAGGCCTACACTCTTCACTGCATGCCCTACGGTCTATGGACTTCGTCCATGCAGCCAATATTATAATCCTTCCACAAACCCAATGCAGCTTCTTTAACCCATGCATGCCACCATGTGCCCAAGTACCGCATTCCATCCGCATAACTCACCCACCTGCGCTCCCACCCAATCTATGTCATGTGCAAATCATTCCCCTTTTACACTGCACCTGCCACCACTTACCACAGAAAGAGGTGGCTGCAAACAGGGGACCTGCACACGCATCCAGCAATCACATACAGAACCTCTACATTGCACCCATTCACTACAAGAGGTCGCTATAAGCAAAATACACAAACATACCACAGCCTCCATTGACCCTACCCAGACCCATTCACAAAGTATGGTATACCTGTCAACTTACCCACCACTGTTGCACAACATTGGCCCTAGTGCCACAAAGCATCACACAGTATAGTTATCAATCACAATTAAAGTACACTTCTACCATATCCTCTGCCATAGTAAAAGTATGCGAACCCAGCACCCACTTCCCACGCTGCATCACTTTTCACATCACCATCTCCAACTACACATCAAATACTTTTCCATTTTGTAACATGGTCCCAGCATCAAAAGCAAACATGCAGCCATGACAGCTCACCTGCTCTGCTTTATTGCATTTGAAATGTGATGCACACTCTTTTTCTTACAGGTCACCACCCTCTACGTACTTCACATTGCAAAATGCATTAGTACCGTATGTGTCGTAAAGGTCTAGCCTCTTGAGTGCATGGCCTTTGGCCTACGGCCTTTGGCCATGCACCCAACAGTCTACCCATTCAACAGGCTCACTTCCACGTAATGGCACCATCCATTCACCAGCTTATAACTAATGCTTTTGAAATATGCTGAACACCCTTTTTTTACAGTTCACCATCATCCACGTATTGCACATTGCAAAAAGCATTAGTACCGTCTCTATCCTAAAGTAGTAGGCTCTTGAGTAGATGGCCTATGGCCTACTGCCTTGGCCCAAGCCCCAACAGTATCACTTGTACATAATGTCACCATCCATTCACCAACTTGTACTACTGCACATTCCTAAATGCATTAGTGCCATGTGCGTCCTACAGTCCTAGCCTCTTCAATGCATGGCCTACGGCCTTGAGCCATGCACCCAACAGCGTACACCTTCAGCACTATCACTGCTAAATAATTGCACCATCCATTCGACCATGTGACCAACTTTACCTATCCACATACACAGCACTACCACCAACACTACTACCCAACCTGCGCACCGCCATGTACTTATACAGCAGCAAACGACACCACTTACCATAATGTGCACTTTAATTCACTTACTGTAGCCGTCCCCACTTCCATTCTGAAACTACAGTGCCACAGCCAAAGTACCCACAATCGCTTCGCAACACTACCTACTGCAATCAATTTGCACACATCGCACTTTGCAAGCACCACCCTGCACTGGATGTACACCCACACTTGTGTTACTGCAGTGGGTACGGTAAAAGGCTACGATCTTCACTCCATGCCCCACTGTCTACGTCCTTACTCCATGCAGCGAATATTGTAATCCTTCCACTTACCCAATGCAAGTTCCTTAACCCACGCATACCACCATGTGCCCAACTACTGCATTCCATCCGCATAGCACACCCACCTGCGCTACATCCCAACCTATGTCATTGATGAAATGTTCCCCTTCTAAAACATACATACTGTTAGGAAAGATTTCGTAATTGTAGGTAATTTTCCTTCCATGTGGCAACCCCTAAACTTTTTGCTGTTGTTTTTCACCTTGTTCTTGACTTTGCCAGAGAAGTGCAGCCTTCTGCCGCACTCCTCTGGGCTTTCGCTCCTTTTCTTACGGGGAAACTGACATGCCCTTAAGACAGTCAGTACCGGGGAACGCTGTTTCCCGTAGTTTCTTTTATCATGTTGCGGCTTTAGTGCAACATGACACAAGAGGGCACTGTAAGCTAAGATACAGCTCTCTTGGGTCTCTAGCCTTCTACGGGCCCTAGATACTCTTTTAGGATGGTATTTGATCGGTGCAAGTCATTCAGGGACTGGAATGGTGGCAGCGATCGTTTTGTTTATTTTGAGCTCCTTTTGGCGTTCTGAGCACGTTTTTCGCACTGAACCCAAAATGGTGGCCTGGCTCCCAAAATGGCCAGACCACGAGGCTCCTTTGTCCTGTCCACTGACCGTCTTGCTCCCTTCACCTTCCCCAGGTCGAGCGACCCGGGGCCTTCCTTATTTGGGCATGTACTTTCCCGCGAAACCTGGTTGCTTTCGCGGGCTTCTACATGTCGTTTGTGTGCCTCCAGGGTGTGGGCTGGGATGTCTGGTCCCAATACACATCCTGGGTGCCAGAGAGTCTAGGGTGGTGTGAATGCCTGGGACCACCGTGGTCCGTGATTGGTCCACGAATGGTGTGTGTGTTGATGAGCGGATCTCCCATTGGCTCCCCTCCGTTTTGGCGCGAAGGGAACCGTGGATAAGAGGGGGCTGGAAACACCACTACCATGTCGATCTCCTGAGTTCTCACGAACGAAGGAATACAGGAGCCAAGTATCCTGCAATCACGAGGCTGGACCGAGGAATCGCTGGTGACCCGCTGAAGGACTCCTCCTTTGCACTGCTGTCGTCCTGTGAAACCCTTTCCTCCTTTGATCGAACCAGAAGGCCTGTACTGGTGCTTCGACCTTTGGAATAGCAGGAACAGCTATTCCCGGCGACTTCATCATCTCCTGCCAAGTAAGCCTTCGGAAGCGTCTCTGGGCCATCCAGTTGACTGACCAGCTTACAAGGGAGTCCTGCTCTGTAACCGCCGCCAGGTTGTGTTGTATCTCGAGTCCTGGTCACTCTCCCACGCTTCGTGCACTTGGCGTTCCCAGGTCTAAAGGGAGGAGTGTACATTTGGCTCAGATACACACGGCCGCTCCGTTGTCCTGCTGCGGCAACAAACTGTGCAGGTTTCTTCGATTGGGACGTCTTTTTGCTCTACACGACGACGAGGCATTCCCGACTCTTCTGAACCTGCCAGCTGCTGAAACTAACGTGGAGAAGCCTGGGTCTGCTTGCTTCGGGGACCGGTGAGTATTATAGCTAGGATCTGGTCGCCCTCCTGCAGTAGCCCATTGCTTTTCCCCGCTGTGTAAAAACAGCACCCTTTTGTCCGTACTCGCGCTCTGCTTCTGCTCGCTGTGGAGGCTGCGCTTGAGTCGCGGAACCTATTCTTCTTCTGTTGTGCACTAACTGAACTGCCTGACTTCCTCCGAAGAGCTTCTCCTTTTGCCCGTTGGCACCAGCGTGTGCAGGTACTTTGAGCACAAGGCTCCACTCTTCGCAGGGCTCGGACTTCCATCTAGTTAGGTGCCTTGAAGGCGAACTGAGTCTAAAGCATTATCGCACTGCCTGTTTTCCTTCCCTTTCAGGTGGACTACACATTTCGTGCATATAATGCTTGCGACTGTCGTATTTGTATATTTGTATATATATTGTGTTGATATGGTATGTGTTGGCTTAATATTGTGATATTGTGATTTTCTCGCTACGGTCATTGTTTTAAAGGCCTTAAAATAAATGTGTATATATTTTTGATATAACAACTGTTTGGAGTAGTTTGTAAGCGCTCTTGCTTGGTGTGCTCATTGCGGGCTTTCAGTCACCCTCACCCCTCTTGAGACCTAGTCTTGACCGCCGCGATCGCTACCTTGATTGGTCTGGCTCGTCCAGAGGTTACCCTGTTCCAAGTAATTAGGTTGGCCTTCTGAACTTCTGCGCCACCAGGACAGAGTTCAGAAATCCGTCTTAACAAATTGGTGTACAGCGGTGGGATACGACTGAAGGTATCCAGTGTTGCGCTCGAACTAAGGCATTTCAGGTTATTCCAACCAGTACACGTAGTGAATTGTTGTAGTATAACTTTAAAAAGGCCATAGTCCTATCAAACAGTATGGAAACAAGTACATTGTTAACTTTAAATGCTTCTAAATCAGAAACACTAAAAAAGATGTGTGCGGAGAGAGGTGTTTCCTCTCAAGGCACGAAATTGGAAATGATCCAAAGAATCGTGGCGTGGCAAGAAGCGCAGCTTGACGCTATAACTTCTGAGGACAGTGCGGAAGGTGGTGGGCTGCTCTCACTGGTAGAACCGACGGTTCTGCCGCCGCACTGATCCACCGCGACCACGAGGACAGGGAGGACGAGATGTCTAATGTTTCCTCTGCCAGTGCTGATGGGGAGGCTATGCTTGAATTCAAGAAGCAAGAGCTGCGGTTTAGGCAGAAGGAGCTTGAATTCAGCATAGCCAAACTAAAAATCGAACAGGGAGAAAAACAGAAAGACAGGGATCACCAGTTGGAACTGGCCAAGCTTCAGTTTGCAAATGGGTCCAAGGGTCCTGGACATGGGTCTGGGGCCTCCTCTCATCCACGGTTTCCGAAAGATCTGCTCAGTGTGTATGAAGAAAGGAATGACATTATGGACTGGCTGAATGCGTTTGAGTATGCATGCGAGGTTCAACAAGTTGACAATGCTGATAAGATTGCGTGGTTACTCAGTAGACTGCCCCATTCTGGCTGTAGTGCCATTATGGAAATGTCGAAGGCTGAGCGGGCTGATTTCGCAATGTTAAAGCAGACTCTCATTTTAAAGTTTGGGAAGACTCCGGCCCAATATTTGAAACGTTTCAGAGAGTATAAGAAAAAGGAAGGTGGTACTTGGGTATCTTATGTCGCTGAATCCTTGAAAAACTTAACTGGCTGGGTCGAAGGTTATAAGGTTTCTACCTTCGAAGGCATGATAAATCTTGTCATGCTGGAACACATTTTTGCTTCTTCTTCCCCGGAGCTTAAGCAGCATTTGGCCGATTCAAAGGAGATAGATCCTAAGAAGCTGGCCATTGCATTAGACTTATGGGTGTCACATCGAGTGTCCCATAAGGACAAAACTCATCCTGGTAAACAGGAGGAAGGGAAAAAGTCCAAAGATATGGAGGGTGGGGAATCTGCTAAATCTTCTTCCCATAAGGGCCACAAAAAGAAAAACAAGGGTAAGACACAAGAGACCTCACAGGGTAGTGGAGGTCAGCCTCCGAAACAGAACTCGGGTTACAATAAGCCTCCCTATGTAAACAGACCCACTGGGGCTTGTTTTGCTTGTGGAGCAACTGACCACGTGAAGGGGGATCCCCGTTGTAAGGTTAGAACTTTGGGGGTCCACTCCGCTAATCTGGCCTTCTCCTCCTACGAGGAAGAAGAGATTACAGGAGCATCCTTCTCCTCAGACTCATTTCCCAGCGGGTTAGAGGCTGAGGTAGTTTTAGTGTCCCTGGGTTCCTGGGAGCCTAAAGTCGCAGAGGCTTATGCTAGGATTCCGGATAAAACCAAGCACTACTTTAAAGACAGTGTGCTGATCCATGGAGTGGATACTCCAGCTCTTAGGGATAGTGGGTGCAGTCGCACTGTAGTGGATTCTACCTTGGTAGACTCAGAGGAAGTTGCCAGAGCTACTCTGATGCCCACTAAGTTGGCTGACGGCCCCCTCCGTATGTTTCCCGTAATACCTGTAAATCTTACTTTAAATGGTACAGGAGTCAGGATTCCAGTGAGCATTCAGAGAAACGTCCCGGGAAAGGTCTTGCTAGGTAATGATCTCAGAGCTTTAGGGCTCCTAGGAGACACTGCCGAAAGACCCTACACACGGTCTCAAGCACGGGCAGCATTGGCCAAGTCCAATACGCCGCCCCAGCCGAAGGGGAAACCCAAGGCGAAAGGAGTCGACAAGTCACGACGAGGGAAAGTGAATATTCCCCCGAGCTCGCCTACCACTGCGGTGGAGGAAGTTGGTCGATCGCCCGGACCTGACGAGGAGGTGGCGATGCCTGAAGTTTTCGACCCCAACGATCATCCTGAACTAAAAGACTTGTTAGTTGAAGGAGGTCCTGATAGGGACGAATTCAGTAAAGGCCAACGTGAGTGCCCATCTCTGGAAGGCCTAAGGAGACAGGCCTGCTCCCAGCTGGAGGGTGAACCTCCTGGGACGCATAGGATTTATTGGGAAGGTGGACTCCTGTATAGCGAGCCCACAGAGTCTACAGAAGGAGACCATAGGAGGTTGGTGGTTCCCCTTGCTGTTAGGCCCTTCCTCCTGCAGTTGGCGCATGAAGTTCCCCTTGCTGGTCACCTTGGTATGAAGAGGACCAAGCAAAGGTTATCCATGCACTTCTACTGGCCCAAGATGGGGGTGCAAGTAGAAAGTCACTGCAGGAGTTGTGCCTCCTGCCAGTTGTCTGGTAAGGTTGGCGCGACAATCCAAGCTCCGTTGGTACCGCTCCCAGTTGTGGGGGTACCATTTGAAAGGGTAGGGATCAACATCGTTGGTCCCCTTGACCCGCAAACATCCTCGGGCAATAGGTTTATCCTGGTGCTGGTCGACCATGCAACCAGGTATCCTGAGGCCATCCCATTGAAAACTGTAACTGCCAAGTCAGTTGCAAAAGCTTTACTCGGCATATTTACTAGGGTTGGCTTCCCTAAAGAAGTTGTGTCAGATCGTGGCAGCAACTTTATGTCGAAGTATATGCAGGCTATGTGGAAAGAATGTGGGGTCACCTACAAGTTCTCTTCTGCATACCACCCCCAGACCAATGGTCTGGTGGAACGTTTCAACAGAACGTAAAAGAGCATGATTGGGGCTCTAGAGTAGCCCCAGAGAAGAAAAAGGGATCTTCTTTTACCATGCTTACTGTTTGCCTACCGAGAGGTACCACAGGAGGGTGTTGGCTTCAGCCCCTTCGAACTTCTGTTCGGTCATCCCGTACGGGGACCCTTAGCCATCGTCAAAGAGGGATGGGAGATGCCCACTCCCCCTGTTACTACCAACGTAGTTGATTATGTGCTAGGGCTCAGAAAACGGATGGTACTTCTGATGGGCTTGGCTAGTGAGAAATTGAAGGCAGGGCAAGCGCTGGTGAAACATTGGTACGACCAGAAAGCTTCCCTCATCAACTTTACACCTGGTCAGCAAGTCCTGATCATGAATCCCATAAGGCCTCGAGCTTTACAGGACAAATGGTCAGGCCCTTACACAGTGGTGGAGCCCCTGGGTGAGGTTAACTATTTAGTGGACCTTGGAAGGCCTGGACAGGCTCCAAAAGTGTTTCACGTGAATAGGCTGAAGGCTTTCGTCCCAAGAGTCGAAATCGCAGCACTGCTACTGGCTTCAGACGTTGAGGAAGAGGAGTCTGAACCTCTCCCCGACCTGTTCCAAAGCGGTCCTTCAGATAGCTCCATTGAGGGTGTCCGAGTGGCCCCTCACCTGACTTCTGATCAGCAGGCTGAGGTGAAAAGTTTGCTTAGGCAGTTTTCCCCCCTGTTTTCACAGTCGCCTGGTTTGACACCTTGGTGCAAACATAACATTGACACAGGAGACAGTGTACCTACCAAAAGTAGGGGATACAGGATGTCAGACAAAGTACAGTCTTATATTAAGACCAAGGTCAACAAGATGTTAGACCTTGGGGTGATTGAACCCTCTAGTAGTCCTTGGTCCAGCCCTGTGGTTTTGGTTCCAAAGGCAGGCACTTCTGAATTGAGGTTCTGCGTGGATTACAGGGCTCTGAATGCTGTCACCAAGACAGATGCACACCCCTTGCCTCGAACAGATGAGCTGGTGGATACTTTGGGTGCCTCCAAGTACCTCAGCACGTTTGACCTCACTGCTGGCTATTGGCAAATAGCTTTAGCAGAACATGCCAAGGAGAAGACAGCATTTTCTACTCCAGACGGCCTTTACCAATTCCGGGTAATGCCGTTCGGGTTGAAGAATGCACCTGCCACTTTCCAGAGGCTTGTGAATCATGTGTTGAATGGGTTGGACGAATTCTGTCTTGCATATCTGGACAATATAGCAGTTTTCAGTGCCACCTGGAAAGACCATGTGAAACACCTCGGGATTGTGCTCCAGGCTCTTCAGAAAGCCCACTTGACCATAAAGGCTAGTAAATGCCAGATTGGACAAGGCTCAGTGGTTTACCTTGGACATGAAGTAGGTGGAGGGAGGATACAGCCTCTACCCAGTAAAGTACAAGCAGTACAAGACTGGCCTACCCCCACTAGGCAAACCCAAGTGAGAGCCTTCTTAGGACTCACAGGGTTTTACCGCAATTTTGTGGCAGACTATGGCACCATAGCTGCTCCTCTGACTGCCCTCACAACTCCGAAGAAACCCAAGAAGGTAACTTGGACCGACGAGGGTGAGAAGGCCTTCAATGGCTTAAAAGACTCCTTGTGCCAGGCCCCTGTCCTAAGGGCCCCTGATTATCAAAGACCTTTTATCGTGCAGACAGACGCCTCTGACACTGGGATAGGAGCTGTACTATCACAAGTAGATGAGAAGGGTAAGGAACACCCTATCGGTTTTATTAGTCGCCAGCTTAAGGACAGAGAGCTCAGATGGTCCACGGTAGAGAAAGAATGTTTCTCTGTTGTGTGGGCCCTAAGGAAGTTGAGGCCCTACCTCTATGGGACCCACTTCACTGTGCAGACTGACCATAAGCCGTTAAAGTGGCTAATGAACATGAAGGGGGAGAATCCAAAGTTGCTTAGGTGGTCCATAAGTCTACAAGGCTTCGACTTCACTATTGAGCATAGGCCAGGTGTCCAACATAGCAATGCTGATGGGTTGTCCAGAATGTTTAACCGACCTGAACAAGAGACTCATCCAGGGGTGGATTAGTTCCCCCTGTCCATAGTCTGGGAGGGGCGAGTGTTAGGAAAGATTTCGTAATTGTAGGTAATTTTCCTTCCATGTGGCAACCCCTAAACTTTTTGCTGTTGTTTTTCACCTTGTTCTTGACTTTGCCAGAGAAGTGCAGCCTTCTGCCGCACTCCTCTGGGCTTTCGCTCCTTTTCTTACGGGGAAACTGACATGCCCTTAAGACAGTCAGTACCGGGGAACGCTGTTTCCCGTAGTTTCTTTTATCATGTTGCGGCTTTAGTGCAGCATGACACAAGAGGGCACTGTAAGCTAAGATACAGCTCTCTTGGGTCTCTAGCCTTCTACGGGCCCTAGATACTCTTTTAGGATGGTATTTGATCGGTGCAAGTCATTCAGGGACTGGAATGGTGGCAGCGATCGTTTTGTTTATTTTGAGCTCCTTTTGGCGTTCTGAGCACGTTTTTCGCACTGAACCCAAAATGGTGGCCTGGCTCCCAAAATGGCCAGACCACGAGGCTCCTTTGTCCTGTCCACTGACCGTCTTGCTCCCTTCACCTTCCCCAGGTCGAGTGACCCGGGGCCTTCCTTATTTGGGCATGTACTTTCCCGCGAAACCTGGTTGCTTTCGTGGGCTTCTACATGTCGTTTGTGTGCCTCCAGGGTGTGGGCTGGGATGTCTGGTCCCAATACACATCCTGGGTGCCAGAGAGTCTAGGGTGGTGTGAATGCCTGGGACCACCGTGGTCTGTGATTGGTCCACGAATGGTGTGTGTGTGTTGATGAGCGGATCTCCCATTGGCTCCCCTCCGTTTTGACGCGAAGGGAACCGTGGATAAGAGGGGGCTGGAAACACCACTACCATGTCGATCTCCTGAGTTCTCACGAACGAAGGAATACAGGAGCCAAGTATCCTGCAACCACGAGGCTGGACCGAGGAATCGCTGGTGACCCGCTGAAGGACTCCTCCTTTGCACTGCTGTCGTCCTGTGAAACCCTTTCCTCCTTTGATCGAACCAGAAGGCCTGTACTGGTGCTTCGACCTTTGGAATAGCAGGAACAGCTATTCCCGGCGACTTCATCATCTCCTGCCAAGTAAGCCTTCGGAAGCGTCTCTGGGCCATCCAGTTGACTGACCAGCTTACAAGGGAGTCCTGCTCTGTAACCGCCGCCAGGTTGTGTTGTATCTCGAGTCCTGGTCACTCTCCCACGCTTCGTGCACTTGGCGTTCCCAGGTCTGAAGGGAGGAGTGTACATTTGGCTCAGATACACACGGCCGCTCCGTTGTCCAGCTGCGGCAACAAACTGTGCAGGTTTCTTCGATTGGGACGTCTTTTTGCTCTACACGACGACGAGGCATTCCCGACTCTTCTGAACCTGCCAGCTGCTGAAACTAACGTGGAGAAGCCTGGGTCTGCTTGCTTCGGGGACCGGTGAGTAGTATAGCTAGGATCTGGTCGCCCTCCTGTAGTAGCCCATTGCTTTTCCCCGCTGTGTAAAAACAGCACCCTTTTGTCCGTACTCGCGCTCTGCTTCTGCTCGCTGTGGAGGCTGCGCTTGAGTCGCGGAACCTGTTCTTCTTCTGTTGTGCACTAACTGAACTGCCTGACTTCCTCCGAAGAGCTTCTCCTTTTGCCCGTTGGCACCAGCGTGTGCAGGTACTTTGAGCACAAGGCTCCACTCTTCGCAGGGCTCGGACTTCCATCTAGTTAGGTGCCTTGAAGGCGAACTGAGTCTAAAGCATTATCGCACTGCCTGTTTTCCTTCCCTTTCAGGTGGACTACACATTTCGTGCATATAACGCTTGCGACTGTCGTATTTGTATAAATATTGTGTTGATATGGTATGTGTTGGCTTAATATTGTGATATTGTGATTTTCTCGCTACGGTCATTGTTTTAAAGGCCTTAAAATAAATGTGTATATATTTTTGATATAACAACTGTTTGGAGTAGTTTGTAAGCGCTCTTGCTTGGTGTGCTCATTGCGGGCTTTCAGTCACCCTCACCCCTCTTGAGACCTAGTCTTGACCGCCGCGATCGCTACCTTGATTGGTCTGGCTCGTCCAGAGGTTACCCTCTTCCAAGTAATTAGGTTGGCCTTCTGAACTTCTGCGCCACCAGGACAGAGTTCAGAAATCCGTCTTAACACATACCTGCCACCACTCTCCACCGTGGTAGGTGTCCGTAAACAAGTGGCGGCACAATGTACTGGGCCATTGTGGCACCTGTCTCCAATCACCGCACCAATTACTTGCCTGTGTAGGAACCCGCCAGTTCAGACAGTATGCGCAAACACTAGAGGCACATCTCTGTCTTCTTCCATGTACACACATATTTCACATTACCCACTTTCACTTCCCCACCCGTTCCGTACTGTCTATTTTCCACACCCTTCTGCTGCCGCACTGTCCTCTGATGCACGCTTCCCTCTAACCAACCACCGGCCGCGTCCAACGTTGCCGACATTGCAGCGTACCGCAGGATAATGACACTGCGGTCCGCGGAGCGAACAGAGGAATGGGTCAGTGGAGCAGACCCATATATCACACATTTTTTGGGACGTACATTTCAGTCATTCTCACAAAAAGTAGTGGTCGGATTTCCCCCAAACACACAAAAGCATGCTTTCTAACGCAAGCCCCCGCTCCTGCCACAAATTTGGTGAAAATCCATCCAGCCGTTTGGCCTGTAGCCGTTCGCAAACCTTTTACCCATTCACATTTTTTTGGGACCCCCCCCTATAACTTTGCCCCACCCCCCACTAAACCTCACCAAACTTGGAGAAAAAAAAGAAGACAAATGTAACCAGAATATACTGCTGAACGGCAGTTGGAATGGGCTCAACCCTGTTCACCAAGCTTGCCCGCATCACTAGAGGCCCATGGGTCTCCTACAGACTAGTGGCTCTATGCTTCCACTCTGCCTTATGTCCAGACTACCAGATGATGGCTGTGTCTGGTAATATCACCTGTCCCTCTTTCTTTCTCTGTATAAAATGCTCCTTGATCTATCCCTCCCCTACTATGCACTTGATGGATTACCTGAAACACAAGATTCATCTGTCCTACACTGAGCTGGAGAGACTACTTCCCTGAAACAGCAACACTGCAGCTCCACTCTTAAATTGGACAGAGGCATACTCCATGTGGCCCAGGAGACTCAACCGTTGCATGTATCTCTGGCCCCATGGCATTTATATATTTCATCATGTCCTACTCAATGAAAGGATGTATGCCACAGGACCTTGACTCTCTTGCACAATGTGTTGTTCTTTACCAACTTCACCCCCACATTACCATTGAAGATTTCATGAATGGGATCAATGGGATTTCGCTTTTAATGACTGACACCCCCTTATCTTGCTCAACACCCCGCCCTTCTCTCCAAGACAGGATCTGCAATGCGGCCTCCGTGCTTAGCTGTGAAGACCTGGTCATCCACTCGTCTCCCTCACAACTTGTCTTCCTCACATCCCATCCGTGATCCTTGACAGGATCTTGAATGTACCCTACAGGTTTAGCTATAGCATTATTTCCTTCCATTAAGCCTCTCCAATTCATACTAATTGTGTCCAGAGGATGGCTATGGGCAACTGACTTGTTTTGGAAGCAAGACAATGCCAAGCAGCTTGGGTTTGATACCTGGTTCCACACTTAGAGGCTGGACTCTGGCTTAAACCCAATTTACATATATTATTTTTTGTAATGCCACACCTGTGCTGTTATGGTATGGGCTTTAACTCAATTGTTTTAATGCAATTTGGCACATTAAAAAGCACCAAATAAATGAATCGGCTTTGATGATGGTGCTTGGAATGTGCCTTCTTTTATGACCATGCAATGTTAACATAGTTCTTAAAATCACATTTTTATGTAGATTGTGTCCTGCTTGATTTCATTTGTACTTGCAATTGTACTCCTCATTTCCAATATACAGTATGCACTAACAAATCCTTTATTTAGTGAGGATTAAAAGTCTACCTTTGGTCTGGATTTGGTTTTCCCTTCTTGCGCATATTGTTAGCTGTCGTCTCACTGAAATGCAACCTTCCCAGGGTGACTTTTGTAACTTGGTCTCCTGGCAAACCAACTCTGCAAATCAAAGAAAGGAACACAGTGTGTCAAATATACAGAAAAAAGAGATGCAACCAACTAATTTACATGTACTAGTCTTTCAGCATGGGTCTGTTCACTGATATGAATTTCGCTTTCCTGCACAAAGCAGAACATGGATGCTTGCCCCTCGTCCAAACTTAACTATGCACCTAACAATGCTGGTCACATAATAATACAATGAGAGGGTTTGCATTACAGGCACTGAATTATTATTTTTTTTAAATTGGATATGATTCCATTTTGTGTAAAAGGGAATTGAAGGTAGGGTGCACACACACAGAAAGGTAGGGGTGTATTTAGTAGCAGTACCTGGGCTCTATCTTTGCTTTAGTGTTGGTGAAATTATTTTAATTATTAATTTTATTTAATTTGATTTATTTAATGGGAGCTACAGTCACCATTACAGGTACAATATTGATTATGCTGAGACATTTAGGTTAAGGAGTTGCTTGTAGTTTTCTTGGAGTGATTACGTGGCAGTTTCCATTTTGGGTGGCATTCCACTTTCTTACTTTCCAATCAACTAACCTTCTCATATTCTAAGACCTGCCCATACAGGTATATGGCTCTGGCTTGTCTGGAAAACTCTCTTTGTTACTGTGCAGTGGTTTTAAATGATCATAAAAACGTTCACAAAATACAAAAAAGAAGTAAAGGAGGAAATACAAAAAATAGAGGTAAAAGAAAAACAAAAAATTAATACATAACATTCAGTACAATTTCATACATTTAAGTAAACAATTTGCAAACCTTGACAACACAATTCACACACAAATTTCGTATACCATTACCTGTGAAGTTACAATTCTGAGATCACCATGTTCTTCTAAAATATTAACTGTCATACCTTATCCACTTCGCTAGGCGCCAATATTCACATAAACTTCTTAATATTTAGCAAATAATGGATCGATTTGTCGACATGTGTTTCAAGCGGAGCTCGGTGGCAGATAAGACCACTTCAATAAATTCAACCATGCAGTGGAATTTTAAACGGGAAAACGAAGGCAGCAGGCAATGAATGGCAAACAGTGGCCAGTGCAGCACAAAGTGTGAACACCCGGCCAAAGGAGCAACACCAAACTCGTGGGGCCCTACTTCATTGTCTGCAGAGACATATCGGACACAGATAAACAAACACAACAGATTGCTGAGAATCCATTGGAAAAATTCCACTGGATGGTTGAATTTCTTGAAGTGGTTTGATCTGTGGTAATCCCCAGCAGACCGGAGAGCCTGATAAGAAAGATACTCTAAGAACTAGAACAGCCAATGCAAGTCAAGGCAGACTGTGACAAAATATAGAAACCTGCATGTGAGAAATACGAGACACTATTGTACACTGAAGGTTAGTAAGGAGGGCAGTCCACTCTGATGCCACTCCTTGTCCTGATGATGGCGGGAGAAGAATTTGGCTCGAATGTTTAGCCAATGAACTCCACCTGAAACACGTTTCAACACAAGGATCCACTATTTGCTAAATACTAAGAAGTTTACATGAATATTGGTGTGTAGAGAAGTGGATAAGATATGGCAGTTGATCTAGGTGAAATTAATGTCTATGAAAGTGAGACATGAATGGATTCAGCCAAATGAATTAATTTGTGAGTATTTTTATATAGATATGTTATGTCAATATTTTTATATAGTTGTGTAAAGTGCTAATTTAACTATTGAAATGAAAATAATAAATAATAAATGAATAAGAAATGCAAACAGAATTTCCCATTTGTAATTTATTTGAGATATTGAAACACTAATTTAAAGGTGCTTTCTTCTGTTCGGTACAATTGGTCTTGATCAACATTTTGAATAAAAAATTCATGAGAGCCTGCACGATCAAGACCCAATCAGGCCCCCGTACTTATAATTTTCTTCTAATAAATTATACACCTTTCTACACACATTTAAAAGACTTGTGATTAAAAACATCCGATTTCCTTGGAGTAATCAAAGCCAAAGCATTATTCATTGATGTTTTGCTAGGTATATAGCCTGCAAACTCTCTTACATCTTGGGATACCCGCTTGAGTCCCTAGTCTTTCAAACATCTACAACAAGTTAAGATGTAGTTTCGTATAATAAATGTGTGTCAGGCTCCATGGACGTTGTTCAATATATCTCTGGTGAGTACAGACACTGGGAATGAGTTTTGAAAAAAATCTGTCATCGTAATTAGTTTAGTTTTTCAAATTGGCTGCACCATCAATTGAAGCACTGCAATCTGCATGTTCAAATTAGTAAAAATCCAGGTGTGTTACATTTCGATGAGTAGCAGCCAATTTGAGTCACCTGTTCATCACAGGGTTTAAAATATTGAGAAATCACTACAGACCTATTGTTCTAGATCAATATGATTACTATCATGTAGTACAGAGCTGGAGCCACCAATTTGGATCTTAATCCATATGGAAATTGTACTTAATTGTGCAAAATGCTGTAAACAAAGGTAGCCTAAATTCCACCCTTCTATATATCTGCAGAGGGTGTCCATTTTAATAAGGAGCATCATATGAAACCCTCCAGTCAAGAATGCCAATCCCACTTATCACACATCCAGATAACAACCATACCTGAGTATTGGTAGTATTTTCTGTAAATGGACTCATTTGAAAGGTAGACGACTAAAGCACCCATACTGATAATGAAACTACTTCAACTTCGCCGCAAGAAGAATTGAAATCATATCTACATGATTTTGTTCCTTCTGAAAAGATTTCTTACTGGAAACTCACAAATGTTGCTTCCTCCACTTCTTCCAAGGAACAGCCTGCTCACTTCCATGATATATTTTGTGAAGTATCCTTGCTAGTGAATCTCATCATTGTATTTTTCCATTTAGCCATGAAATATATCGAAGACCGCATCCAAAGAGTAATCTATAGGGGGCGATGAGTAAGTAAAGAGAATGAAAGACTATAAGAGGCTTGAGTAATCTATTTAATGTTTTGAAACCCTCAAGTAGAGGCTCACTCATGAACCATGTATTCCTGATAGGGGCATTGGATGTCATAATTGTAGGAGACGTAGAGGCTGTACAGTAAGTAAACAAGCTTTAAAGGGTGTAACATATGCCATGATGTTGCCAGTGTTGTTAAAATCACATGAAGCATCATTTGTAGGCCAACAGATCATTATAGCATACCGGAATCACAGACATTGCACTATTAATGGCAGATTTCCATTTGAAATACCCATCAAACCAAACCGGCAAGCCAGAAATGGTAAGACCTGTATTGATTTTGCACTGGGCCCCATGACCACCTACAGACAGATAATAGATACAGATGTAGCAGCAGAAGTAATTGAATCCAGAGTGATCATGAACTAGTTAAATTCCTTTCTCTATTGAAAACTCAATCAATGTTTTGTATCTCCCTTAAGATGATTTGAACGTCACCTCAATTAATATCATTTGTTCTGTTGGAGGGACAAATAGATTTGTGAAAGATGAATGTCTATTTATTTTTTGGGGTCTTTCTGTCACCTGAGGTACCTGGAAGTACTAAAACCCTATAAAGAATCCACCAAACTGCAATGACTTATATCCATGACATATATTTGCTTTTAATGTCATTTGGTTCACAGAGCCATAGCCCTGATCTAACAACCCCCACGTCCCTGCCAGCGCCCTCCACCAGGTTATGTTATTTTGATTCATACCACGCACCACTACCACCAGAGGGCAGTCTCCAGACGCTCTATCATGACAGCCCCATCATAAAATCTAGGACAGCAAACAGGATGTTTTTAATCTGAATATATATTTACTTAAAATAATAAACCAAGAAAATAAATACAGACTGCTTGTTTACAGAAAGGACAATGCAACATTCCTGCTATTGTCTCGCTAAACAACACATCATTCAGAAGAGACCGTTCAAAATTATGGGATTGGGCCTGAGAGGGTGCACAGAAATTTACTGCAAGCTTGTCTATCGTTAGCATTCATTACACTGCCCTGAGTTTCCTTGTGACTAAAAAGTTCAATAAAGTGTGTTAAACAAAAAAATCTATTGTGCACTTATCAAATGAAACCAGCAACCTATTGTCTCTAACAAGAAAGAGAAGTTACTGATATCTCACACAGTCATTTCTAAATAATTCTCATTACAAGTGACAAGATGTGTTGCAAGTATATGATGATCAGAGGAACATGTTTCTACATCAGTACTTCGACATGGCTTTTGGAAATGACTCAGGTTTTCCTGTTGAAATATATGGAAATGAACTTGATGTATTAAAGTGTCACACAGGTGGAAATGACTCAGGTTTTCCTGTTGAAATGTATGGGCATGAAATTGATGTATTCAAGTGTCACACAGGTGGAAATGACTCAGGTTTTCCTGTTGAAATGTATGGGCATGAAATTGATGTATTAAAGTGTCACACAGGTGGAAATGACTCAGGTTTTCCTGTTGAAATATATGGAAATGAACTTGATGTATTAAAGTGTCACACAGGCAACCCATACAAACAAAACATAGTACTTGGAAATAATATAAACCGGTGAAAACAACTTATCATGTTGACCTGTTTCTTGAAAGGAATTTTATAAGAATGTGTGTAGGAGGCAATGTGGTTTTCCTGCCAATATTGTCATGCATTACAGTGGCTAAACCGCATGGGCAGAGTAGAAAGGGGTGGGGTCCTTTGTATGAAATTGTCACCACACAACTAATTTGGCGTATTGTTTCTGCTAGGAAATTAAAATGTATCTCTCATCAGAAGAGAAAACAATCAAAACAGACATTAAATACAACCAATGTGTAAATTAAATAGTTCATCTATGACATCACCTTTATCACCCCAAACCCACATAAAACAATAGATTATGGTTTCACCTCATCCCTCTTGAATCCCAGAAAAACACTAACCAAATTTCACACAAACTATAGAATTAAAAATTAAACAAAGACAGGAAATGAATGCCAGTCATGCAGAAGTCTTCTAACCTACAGAAAAAAGGACGGCTAACTACAAAGTAATAACTCATAAATCTGACCCCACATGACCTGCTTATTGCAAGAAAAACAAATACTAAGGGCCCGATTAAATAGCACGCTTCACTGCACCTTTTCCTGACGTCCGGGCACCACAATTATTCTCCAGTGGACCTGGGCGTCAGCGTAGAGCACGACAGTGCACGGCCTGCAATCCGCCTGTTTTCATGGATAACGGGCGGATTGGATTGCAAGTCTCGGCAGCATTTTCATTAAACAGTGAGTTCATCGCAATTTAACGGAAGTGCTGGTGGGAGCACCTCGGCAGCACCTGTAGTGTATTATGTTGGTGTGTATTTGGATAAAAAGTGACTTGCTCTGAAATGTAAAAGAAAAACCCTGGGTTTTACCGAGTCCATGAAATGAATAGATGTGTGTCAATATAGGGGACTGGATATATAGTGCATTTCAATGTTTGCTCGATTAATGGGCACATTTCTATTATAAATTAAGTGGGTAGAAGGAGGCCAGATGGAATTAATGGGGACCAACCAGACAGTGCCCCAAACGGACGGTAGACAATAAAAAGAAAATTGGACACAATACAAATGCCCAAAAGTCAGTTAAATAAGGAAGGAACTTTATTTATTCAGGTGTGTCAGTACAATATATATGTCACGTGTGATATAAGCAACAGTTATATATATATATATATATATATATATATATATAATGTGTGATATACATAAACATATATGTGTTTGTCCTTCCAAGTGTATTTGCCCCTACAGCGTGGGCAAAACTTAAAAGGTGTCCTCTCCATAGCTGAGGCAATAAAAACTGGTGATAACAACCCCAAGGGAAAGATAGGGGAGAAAGAAAGACATTCTCGACGAGAAGATAAAAGTTCGAACCCCCACTCTCCCTACTGTATGTTGGCCGGCGAGGCCTGGCCACGTGTTCGGCAGCGCCGAGGGATCTCCTCCGTCTCTTCCTCTCAGTCGAAAACTTGCACGGCGGAGAAACAGCTTCACAGCTAACGTCGAGGGGAGGGATCTTTACAATAAGTATATATTAAGGACCGAGGTCCGTAGTAATTGTTTTGCAATGTCTCTCTAGGAGCTCCGCGTAAGGCGATCATAAGCTGGGTGGAAAAAAACAATCGGAGGGACCTCGACGCGTGAGGGATTGTGGGTACAACGCACGTCACTATAGAGATAGTGTTACAGACACGCCTTGTCGACGTCCCCTTTTCGACTACGAAAAACAAAATGCAATACTCCGCAGTGACCACTGGATGTCGGACATATGCACAGCATGTGATTCTAAGCAGATTAACAAACATCAGAAAAACATATATCTTGCGTGATATTATGTGCCACACACACACCATGCACAGTGGTGAGTGGGTGTACTTACCAGTGCTATCCGGGGCACTCCTCCACACCACCCAACCCAAACTGCCACCAGAGAGGTACTGTGCGCATTGGCGCCACTTTTTGGCTGACGCGATAGTGGAGGAGTGTCATGAGAATAGGCTTGGTAAATCACTGATACCGAAAGTGCCGGTTGCTAGGTTGGTTTCCAGCCAATCCTAGCAACGGGCTCATAGGTTCCGGAACTGGTGCTTGTTGCACACGGTCGGGCCCGATTCTGATGTTGGCGCAGTGAGCGTGCTAAAGAGCATGCTTCACTGCACCAAATCTGGACGCCCAGGCTCCACCATTATTCATAAGTGGGCCTGGACGTCCTCAGAGTGCACGACAGTGCACCGCCTGCTTTCCGCCTGCTTTCCGCCTGCTTATGGAGACAATGGGTGAAATGGAAAATCTCAGCAGCACTTTCGTGAAATAACAACAAAATCGGTATTTTACGAAGGTGCTGCAGCAGTTTCAATAGAGGGGTCTTCAAAGTGACAGTCACGGGTAACAGAGCTTGCATTGTCAAAGAGATCTTTGGTATGGTTGTATGTCACTTGTTTGTTGTCTTAGGCATGGTTAATGCCCAACACTGCTCCGATTGTGTGCATTCTTCACTGATGTCATTTGTATGCTGTCACCATTCTACTTGGTGCCCTGTTGTGAACTCCTGCCATGTGCTCTACCATGTATTTTTCTTGTATCAATGTCAGACTGTATGTAACGTGCCATTAGCCCTTTTTTGGTTCACCTGTGAATCTTCGCCACAGGGAATAAGGGCACTCCTCCACAAAACCATCACAAAAGTGGTATCGTATCTGCGCGCCACTTTAAGGCAGGTTCTAAAGTGGAGGAGTGCCACAAGAATAGCCGTGTTAAATGTAGTGGTTGCTAGGTTGGTTTCCCGCCCATCCGCGCAACCGCCACATATATTCCGAAAGTGGTGCATTTGTTCCGACTTTGGAAGAATGCGCCAACTTCAGAATAGGTCTTAAGTACCAAGAAGTTTGTTAACGCTTTCTGTGACCTTTTCAGTACTTAAGACCCACACTGCCACCAAAGAGGTACTGTGTATTTGCGCCACTTTTTAGCTGACGCAAAAGTGGAGGAGTGTCATGAGAATAGGCTTGGTAAATCACTGATACCGAAAGTGCCGGTTGCTAGGTTGGTTTCCAGCCAATCCTAGCAATGGGCTCATAGGTTCCGAAACTGGTGCTTTTTGTAAACGGTCGGAAAAAAGCCCCCGCTTCAGAATAGGTGTTAATTACCGAAAATGTCAGTAACCCTTTATACCTTTTTTTTCGGTAATTACCACCTCGTTGAGAATCGGGCCCTAAGCGAAAAGAAAACAGCAGGCACTCTTTGAATCAAAGAGGGACGCCACAGCAAGCCAATAAAAAAGCATGCATTTATCCACATATTCCAGTCCCTCCATGCCCTGAACATTTTATACCAATACTTTTGTCTCACATCGGTGGCAAGGAAGTGCCCCCCGTAAGTCAAAACAGATAAAGGGAATTCTTCCAGATGGTATACATAGAAACTGCTGGGTAGCCTGCATATTGTGTTTCATATAGGGTCAATTCCCTCCTGTCGCATTCCCAGGTCCACAATGGGCTCTAGTTTTACAATCCATCACCGCTGAGTAAGCTGCAAAAGCGCTGATCTTCTCAGAGAAGATCACCACAAGCACCTCCAAACAGGTCACCCCCCGCTTAGTAAGCCTCAAAAGCGGAAGCGTTCCACTACACCACAGGCAGGCTCCCGCGACAGGTGGTTACCAAGATGTGCATCACCAAGGCCATCACTGCATTCAAGGAACCATGACACTGCAGCCCCTTTGACAGTGCCAGTCTCAGACTGGCAAGAGGATCCGTATGACCCAGACCCTAGGGATGACCCAGATAGGGACTTCTCCAATTTGGATATGCAGGACGATGAGCCAGAGGAAGTGGCACTTCACAGGGATGCGCCGGGTCAAGGTACGGATGAATGGGACACCTACATTATTGAGAAACCACAATAACATGGCTCACCGGAGGGGGTCATTTGCCACCAGATGATGTCATGTCTTTTCAGACTATAATAGCTAAGGCAGCTAAGTTGTGTAAGCTTCAGGTTTCCTGCAAGGGAAAGAAGTCTGTGGTCTACGAGCATAGGGACAAACGCATATGATCAGTGACAACCATCCTAAAATATTATCTAGTCTCATGCTCTGGTTTCTGGGCTGGAGAAAGAATATAAGGCCCCTGATACAGCACCCTTTTGCATAACGGGACCCCCTAAGCCTGACTCTGTAATCATCGTTACGGCAAGAAAGAGGCTAGCTAACCCTGCCCACAACACTGACAGCTCCTCCAGACAAAAAAGGTTGGAAGCTGGAAATCATGGGCAGGAAAGTATCACCAGCAGCTTCACTCCCTTAATGTGGGTTCAGACAGACGGGCACCGGTTTGGTACTGAGTGGATAGGCCCGGATGAAGGCAACAAACTTCAGGCCTGAGGTGCAGGCCCAGATCCTGGACATGCCTTTTAATGGGCAGGAACTTTTCAGCAAAAAAATAGATGATCACCTCAAAGGAATCAAATCTGATATGTATACAGCAAGGGCGATAAGCTCGCTGATAGATAAAGACAAAGCCTGCCGTCCCTTTTGTGCCTTTTGCTGCTCCAGCGTGAGATACAGAGGGAACAACAGATCTTTCAACACCCAAGTATCCTCCTCCACCTTGTACCAAGCTGGAAACTGCCAATAGCACATCAAAGCTCTCTTGCTCTTCTGCCTCTCAATCCCACTAACAAACCCCCCCAAGCCTCCTTCCATTGCAGATCCGCCAGAGCACCAAGAGACCACGCAAGTTGCAACAGTTTGCGGTACAAGACTTAGTAAGATTAACATTAACATCCAGTGTTCAGTTCATGGGCAAGGTTTGCTAACTCTTTGCTGCTCACCATCTTTTGCCCTGACCCTATTTCTCTCTCGAGTGCACTCTCTTCCTCTCCGTCATGTCTCTGCCACTTTGTATCGCAGTAGGTGATGGGTTTTCTGACGACACATGTGCAAGTTTCCTATTAGATTTATTCTGCACATCAGCTGTCAGGATTTCTGCCACCAGATTTGGGCGCACTTCCCTTTGAGAGAGGCAGCTCAATCGGTTTGTTTTCTTTAGAGCAACTGGACACTTAAAGCCCCCAGTTTGTCATCAAGGTCTTGGAGTCTACATCCATTTCTGCAACACTCCAGCGTGAACTAGAAACATCAGAGTGAATGCACCACATGGCATTGCCATGAAAAGAAGGATTCAAATGAGTCTTTAATATACTCCATAACCTGGACTCATTTGTACAAGTGATACTGTTAAAAAACAAGCATGCAGTGAGCTTACCATTTTTCTGAGCATACTCCTCTCCATGAAAGTGTATTGATGTGCATGCTTAACTAAACTGCAATGAAAACACTTTCATAGAATCTCAATAAACTATTTTTGTGATTTTGTCTTGCTCTTCTGTCATCATCTTCCTCGCCCACTGTGTGATTTCCCTTGGTTCACCCATCTTATTTTTTGCAACTGAGTGCAAGGGTATGCCTGGAGAAGATGTTCCAACTTTCCATGTTTTATCAAACTACACTACCACTGGCTGACTACTTAATGTGGCCGGAAGAAAGAAATCAAAAGGGAACAAAGGTAGAAAACGGGTATAAAACAAAAACATGTTGTTTGCATTTAACAAATATTATATATTTGAATCTCCCTCTTATGTGTGAATTCCCAAAGAGCACAAACTGTAGTTAGGTAGCAGCAAGCTTTAGGCTCATCCTGCCGGTTTCCCGTCCCGGACAGATTTTAAGGCAATGTACAGGTGGTGGTAAGTCGTCCACTCATCACTCCCAGCTCACCTAGGAACTGGGGATGCTGAGTGGAGGGATTGGATGTTGGGGCCAGTCAGAGCCTAATTGCTGAAGACCAGTAAAAGAATGGAAATGCCTCTGCATGGCTATGCATGCCCATGCAGAGGGAAGACCCACACAGATTCTCAGGAAGGTGACTGAATGGGGGTTTGTTTAGCGCATTGTTGAGGGGGTGTCCTGCCACCATGTGCATGCATCTTGCCAATGGACACTGCACAACATCTGCCTGGAAGAAGTACTTCAGGGAGAAAATGAAAATTGTTTTCTTATGCACTTTTTAGTCAGGGTGATTTGCTGATTTGCTGATTAATCTATTTTTTTCTTTTATTCACTATGTATATATGATTTATATATGAATATTATTGCACTAGAAAGTTTGACGACTTGATTAATAGACATCAAATTAATGGATGTGTCAAATATTAACTAAGAAGTGTAATTAATTTCTTAATATCTTGTATCAAGATTTGTTGAATGTGTAAAGTTTTAAAAACATATTTTTAAACTGTATCACATTACAATAAATAAATAAAAAAATGAAAATTGTTTTCACATTTAAAAAAATTAAGCATGAATGTCTGTTGTAGGTCTGATCTGCATTGCTGATCTCACACTCTCCCCATTGGGTGTCTGATCATTCACTTGCCCGGCTGTATCTGCAAGCCCTCTCTCTTACTCATCCAGCTCTCTCCCCCTTGCAATTTCGCAGTCTCTTGTTATCCTCTCTCATCTCGAGGCTACTTTACCTCTGTGTCTAGGATATCTTGCATATATCTGCATCTCTGATATCTCTATAACCTATGTGCCAGCAATCAATCTTGCTCTTCTGTGTCCTTAGTTCCTTCTGTGTCTTTGATCACTTCCAAACTTAGGGGTACGTACCTTTGTGTCTTTGATCCCTCATTTACCTTTCAGGTATCTTTTAACCCCTGTTCCCCTGATCTCAATAGCACCCTTTAACTGATACAGTGATACTGTATCACTGACCTCGGATTCCCTTTCGTACAACAATTCAGGAAACCATTAAAGACCTGGCTCTTTGTTCAAGAATAGACTCTACCCTCATATACTATGCAGGAAACGTGTACACATGTTCTACTGTCATTATGCACGGTCTGTGGTATTGATGTTTGGCAAAACGAAAGTGTGACCAAAGTAAAAGTAAAGTGTATTTCAGATACATTTCCTACGCCTCCTCTCATATATGAATAAATGTGGTCACAGTTAGAGATCAGGTGACTTTTAAAAGTCCTCACATCCTGAAAAAAATAAATACATGGAACAATGGTTGCATAGCTTTGTATGGCCCACCAGGTCAAGAAAAATAGGAAACAATATGCAGTCATTGGGCTAATGCAAATAAGCCAGGTCAATTGCCATCTTGTTCCCATTAAGGATAGAAAAGAGTACCTTTTCTTTGCCAGTTGAATAAGTTATTGGAGGCAATGCATTTGCATTGAAAGGTAACTCCCATTAAACTTCTAAAACAATTGGCTGGCAAATTTGACAATCAAGCTTGTATACAAAACACCAATAAAGTTATGGTCGTTTTTAAAAGGCTTGAAAGAAACATTTCACCTGAAATGTGAAATTAGGATTATCCATTTGAGCAAAGTCACACATTCCACAACACCACCTAGTAATCATCGCTGGAATTTCACCTCTAGTTCACATCAGCAACAAAGTGTGGCTAGGCAAATTAGCCCAAATGCAAGCATTTTGCTCCCAGAAATTGTCTTTGTCTTAGAGGGCAGCACTACTGTATCCATAGCTTGATCAAAACAAGACAGACCTTTTTCAAGGCTGAAAGCAAGTCCACGCCCACCAATGGAAAAGCTCTGAACCGTTTAAACAGCCAGCAGTTGTCCAACCAGGGACAACTACTGGTTTCACATCCGCCCCAGTAGCAGACTTTCTGGCACCAGGGATGTGGACTGGGAATAGACAGACCCACCCCTCCTTCCTGGGCCACACACACACAAAGGGCTCACTAGCCCACGAGAGAAGCAGTGAATAACCTTTTAAGGAATTTCCAGACCTGGGAAGGCAGAAAGAACTCCAAACTACAACATGGCCAAGGAAGAAGTGAAAATCTTGTGGCACAGTCATTTTAGGGCACTAGCCACGTTTAGTAGCCATATGTGATAAACGCGAACGTGCACAAGAAAATTAAAGCAAAAATGGTAACAGTGTAACTGCTGCCACCAGCTTGATTTTAGGTACACATAAAAAGTAACCAGAAATCCCCAATGTCAAAATCCCCATTGCACTGCACTTTAAGCTGCTTTGTGCAATGTAAAAATACAAGAATTCCAAAGGTAAACAAAGATTCCCAGCACTGATTGTCTGAAGGACTAGTCAGTTTCCCCAAAACAACTGATCAAAAGTTAAGAGAAATGAAGCTGAAGGCTTGACTTCCCTTTAAATCAACACAACAGGATCAAAAACAAAGCAAAAAGAATGAGGTTCCATAGAAAACTATGGAGGTAAAGTTACAAAAAGAAAACCTTTCCTAACAGTGCACGATTCACAAAAGGGAATATAGCGGATTCCCAAAAAGTGATCTGACAGTCTCTGGATGAAAAATGCACATAGTAGCACACTTTGCACCAGGAATGGTGCAACCCACACGCACGTAATCTCATAAAGCTGCAATCTGGAGTGGGCGTGCCAATTATGGGTGTGTCAATGCACTTATGATTGTGTCCAGGCATGTGTCACGTGAAAGGACATACAAAGCCACAAAAGTGTTACTTCGAAAGTATTCACAACAAGTAGCTAAGTGTTTATGGTGTAATTGTGGGTGTACATAGAAGAAATGTGCATTACAAAGGTGTAGCTTGTGTTTTTACTATTATTGTTGAATGGGAGCACATCTTCTCACAAAGTAGCTTTAAAGAGCAAAGGGGTGGACGATTGGGTACAAAGGAGGTAGCAGAACTATGTGAGATTGTGGGGAGAAGCCAGGCAGTCACACACAAGGGTAGTAGGTACAAAATACATAGTAGCTACATTGACACTATATAAAACATGGATAAAAATAGTGCATCCATTTGATAGGAGAAGTACTTTTTGGTGAGAGCAAAATATATTTATTAATTGGGGAATAGTATTGTTTGTATCACCTAAGTCTGTGCCGCCACAAGTTGTTCTGGCTAAACCACATCTGAAATTGGGGTATGTTGGTCTCCTTAGAGAATGCGGCTCAATGTGCAGCTCTTTGCTGACTGGCTTATGTTGCACCTGGTTTCACTAGCGACTTATGGGAATGCCGTTTTCACGCGAAAGTATTTTGTTTTGTGGCTTGGTAGGGAACCAACTCTCCCCTGCTTTATTTGTGCAAGCCTCTCAGAGCATGTTTCTAGTGGTTGAACATTTACAGGAGCTCACTAAAAAAATGATTTCAATAGATATGGTACTCATTACTCTGCAATGTAACTTTGTGTAAAGAGACCAATGCGAATTGCTTGAAATGACACTGCTCGTGAGTATCTCTAGCATAATCACCCTTGGTCAACCTTTCTGGTTTTATTTTGTGAGGCGCTCAATATTCCATCCTGCCATATTGGTTTCTCTTGTTATGTTATGCAATCTTTTAGGTGTTTATAGCACTCATTGCCGTCACACTGTATGAGTGTAAAATAACGTAACATGTTCGCTGAAATATTAGGGTTTGTTACCTTTTTCCAAAATGTATGAATGAAGTTTTTAAAAACACATTACAGAAACTTTGTATTGGTGCAAGTGCAATTAGCTGTAGGGCAAAAAGTGCCCTTGTGCAAAAAGCAAGTATTTTTGTACCAGGACAAAGGATTAGAGGAAACATTGAACTGGGGAATAAATGTATTGAATGCTTATGGTGCCCATTTGCAACACTTTTTTTAGCACATCTCCTCACTTGTGGCAAACAAGGGGAACCTTGTTCCAAAAGGGGCACCCCATTCCAAAAGGGGCACCCCATTCCAAAAGGGCATCTGAACGAGAGTGTTCAGATTGTGCTCCTTCAGATGTCCTTTATCACCCCTTTGCACATTTGCGCAAATAAAGGGGACATTCTGAGCATTTAAAAGCGCATTCCAAATTCACAAATGGGTTGTGCTTTTAAATTGCGCAGAAGTTAGTCACATTCCCCTGTACCCATTGGGATGGCAAATCGTGACAGGGCCATTTCTGACCATGTCATGCTTTTTTTTTTATTTAGGAGTAACAAACATGGTTTAAAGTGCAGCTGTAACCATTGCATTTCCATTACCCAAACAGGGATGGAAATGCTTTTGTAACTGCAAGAGTATCAGGCCCGTTTCTGTGAAGTGCGCTACCCAGGATCCACAAGGTTGCAGGAGCCAGCCATACATTAATGTCGGGAGCGCGCTCAGTAAAGTGATGTATGAGAGGGAGCTGGTCAGCGCATATTTGCGCTACTGTCTAGCCCCTCATGAAATGCGCAGGTCACTTTAGAGAATAAGATGGCCTGCGCATTTCAGCAATGAATGCAAATGAAAAAAGCGCATCCTCTGCGCTTGTTTCACTTGGCTCATTTTTGAGAGTCTGTCCCCGTGGGTTTTGCTGCAAGGCTATTTTTGCCCAAGTGCAAAGGTCGAGTTTTATGATATAGGGGTATTTTCTTTACAGAGGGGCTGGTGGTGGAGGAATTGACAGAAATGGCTTGCCGGAGGCAAAGGGTAGTTTAGGATGCTCTCTTTAAACACTGCACTAACTGACCTTTTCTTAATTTTTTTTTTAAAACAGCTTTTTGTTTTTGCCTAAAGACTCGCTGAAATAGCTCTACATTTTCTCATTATCAAAATAGCTTCCACTTATAATAAAGGATGTTCGTTTTATTTTTTAAATATATAAATAGCTTTCATTTATAAAAAAGGAGGTTAGTTGTGGATGCATTTTTTCAAATGGTCAAATTCATAGATTGATATTTTACACTTATGTTCAATTAAAATAATAAGAGATTTATTTCTGCGCTTTGCTTAATCTATTAAATTGAATGTCCACATTTAGACACCCTTTAATTTTCAAGTCAGTATCTGAAAGATCGTGATATGCGTTTGGGATATCCTGCAATGGAACCAGTGAGAATATTCCTTTGTTTAAGTTCCCCAACAGAGAGAAGTTAAAGGACCCTCCCATGTTGAAAATGATTAAAACATATGTGTGCTGAAACATGCAGGCTTTTGTGAAATACACAAATACTCACATAACAGGGTTAAAGGCTTTCTTACTCCGGTCTGACTGGGACTGTTCAATGGTGATGGTTTGATTGACAGCTTCTACCTAGTTTTAAAATAAAAAAAATAGTGAGTACATATTCAGCCCCATATCCATGAAGTAAAACTATCACACTTATTTTTTTAACAATCATAATAGTGAAACGAAGCATTTTAATATCAGAGGCTTTCAGCTCGTTTGGACCAAAGGGAGTTTTTTTGCTGCATAAAATGTTTCAACAATGCAATATGTAGACCTCAAAAAGCACATTCTAATTATAGACCATCCATTTTGTAAATGCTGATCAGTGGTGTAGCAACTCCAGGGTGCAGAGTATTTTTGTGGGTCTAGCACCAGAAACTAAGAGAGAAATGTATCATAAATAATAGCCATTGCAGAACTACTACCCAACTACAGGATGCAAGGCAGAAAGAGAACATGTGCACGTAGGTTGCCCAAGATCTCGGCAGATCTTCATATGTGCAGCTCTGCCTCCTTGGGATACACTCTCCCTATTGGCCTCCTCTCCCACAGCTCCCCGGCAGATCTTCATATATGCAACTCTGGTTCCATGGGATAAACTCTCCCTATTGGCCTCCTCTCCCACCGTTCCCCCGCAGATCTTCATTTATTCAACTCTCGTTCCATGGGATACACTCTCTTAATTGGCCTTCTCTCCCACAGTTCCCCGGCAGATCTTCATATATGCAACTCTGGTTCCATGGGATACACTCTCCTAATTGGCCTCCTCTCCCACCGTTCCCCGGCAGATCTTCATATGTGCAGCTCTGCCTCCTTGGGATACACTCTCCCTATTGGCCTCCTCTCCCACAGCTCCCCGGCAGATCTTCATATGTGCAGCTCTGCCTCCTTGGGATACACTCTCCTAATTGGCCTCCTCTCCCACAGTTCCCCGGCAGATCTTCATATGTGCAGCTCTGCCTCCTTGGGATACACTCTCCCTATTGGCCTCCTCTCCCACAGTTCCCCGGCAGATCTTCATATGTGCAGCTCTGCCTCCTTGGGATACACTCTCCCTATTGGCCTCCTCTCCCACAGCTCCCCGGCAGATCTTCATATATGCAACTCTGGTTCCATGGGATAAACTCTCCCTATTGGCCTCCTCTCCCACCGTTCCCCCGCAGATCTTCATTTATTCAACTCTGGTTCCATGGGATACACTCTCTTAATTGGCCTCCTCTCCCACCATTCCCTGGCAGATCTTCATATATGCAACTCTGGTTCCATGGGATAAACTCTCCTAATTGGCCTCCTCTCCCACCATTCCCTGGCAGATCTTCATATATGCAACTCTGGTTCCATGGGATAAACTCTCCTAATTGGCCTCCTTTCCCACTGTTATCCTCTCCCACCGTTCCCCCGCAGATCTTCATATATGAAACTCTGGTTCCATGGGATAAACTCTCGTAATTGGCCCCCTCTCCCACCATTCCCCGGCAGATCTTCATATATGCAACTCTGGTTCCATGGGATAAACTCTCCTAATTGGCCTCCTCTCCCA
Organism: Ambystoma mexicanum; assembly: GCF_040938575.1. NCBI lineage: Eukaryota > Metazoa > Chordata > Amphibia > Caudata > Ambystomatidae > Ambystoma > Ambystoma mexicanum. The sequence continues at coordinate 161,219,526 of NC_090936.1, read as the reverse complement.
CCATTCCCCGGCAGATCTTCATATATGCAGCTCTGGTTCCATGGGATGAACTTTCCTAATTGGCCTCCTCTCCCACTGTTCCCCCGCAGATCTTCATATATGCAACTCTGGTTCCATGGGATAAACTCTCCTAATTGGCCTTCTCTCCCACAGTTCCCCGGCAGATCTTCATATATGCAACTCTGGTTCCATGGGATAAACTCTCCCTATTGGCCTCCTCTCCCACCGTTCCCCCGCAGATCTTCATTTATTCAACTCTGGTTCCATGGGATACACTCTCTTAATTGGCCTCCTCTCCCACCATTCCCTGGCAGATCTTCATATATGCAACTCTGGTTCCATGGGATAAACTCTCCTAATTGGCCTCCTTTCCCACTGTTATCCTCTCCCACCGTTCCCCCGCAGATCTTCATATATGAAACTCTGGTTCCATGGGATAAACTCTCGTAATTGGCCTCCTCTCCCACCATTCCCCGGCAGATCTTCATATATGCAACTCTGGTTCCATGGGATAAACTCTCCTAATTGGCTTCCTCTCCCACCATTCCCCGGCAGATCTTCATATATTCAGCTCTGGTTCCATGGGATGAACTTTCCTAATTGGCCTCCTCTCCCACTGTTCCCCCGCAGATCTTCATATATGCAACTCTGGTTCCATGGGATAAACTCTCCCTATTGGCCTCCTCTCCCACCGTTCCCCCGCAGATCTTCATTTATTCAACTCTGGTTCCATGGGATAAACTCTCCTAATTGGCCTCCTCTCCCACTGTTCCTCGGCAGATCTTCATATATGCAACTCTGGTTCCATGGGATACACTCTCCTAATTGGCCTGCTCTCCCACCATTCCCCGGCAGATCTTCATATATGCAACTCTGGTTCCATGGGATAAACTCTCCTAATTGGCCTCCTCTCCCACTGTTATCCTCTCCGACCGTTCCCGTTTCCCGCAGATCTTCATATATGAAACTCTGGTTCCATGGGATAAACTCTCCTAATTGGCCTCCTCTCCCACAGTTCCCTGGCATTTCTTCATATATGCAACTCTGGTTCCATGGGATAAACTTTCCTAATTGATCTCCTCTCCCACACTCCCCCTGTCATTCTCGATCTGAATTCACCCACTGTGCTCTGTTGCTTGCTAGATAGGTTTGCGCTATATAAACTCCATGCATGCATACATACATGGGCATATGTTTCTATTCTTATGCACAATAGTAACCTGCTTGAAATGCAGACGGACTACTGCCAACCTTTCTCACCCAACTATGTCATTCACACTCTTGCATCATAAAAAATAATGCTGAAACAGAGCTTTGAAATAATGTTGTGTAACCCTGCCTTTGTGGGCACAAGTTAGTATGCCTTTCAGAATAGTTGAATGCAGTCCTACAAGTACCAGAATACAATATTATGTAACTTAAATGCCAGACTAGTTGATTATTTAAGACCCGTCATGAGACAACTAGAGACCCTACTCAATGAGATGGTCTACTTAAAAGACTTAAACCACACCACAGAATAGCCTATTTGGTTATGTCAAATGCTTGTTGTCTTTGACAAATACATGCATCCTGTTGTTATGCATTATGTGCATAACATTTGCAGCTCTTAATTTTTTTGATTATCAAACAAGCAAATCTTCACCCTAATAAGCAGGTATTGTTGCTTTCACTTGCCCATATCTGACCTCGCCTCTTGCAACAGTCATGCTATTCTGTGTAAGATTTCATCTGAATCAGCTGTCTCCTTCTCTGATCGGTGCAGTGAGTTAAATCTAGTGTATGGGTAAGCAGTAAAGGATTTAGGGTGCAAGGAACTGTTTTAAGTCATAGGGAATTGGTAGTGGAAAGTACCGCCCATTGTCGGTGGCCTAAGTGCAGCAGCTTGGGGACTTTTCTGGTGTGCAATAAGAACCATTGGAGAAAGATGGTTGTGAGCTTTACCTCATTGAATATAGTCAAGCACTGTAATAGCACAGCAGACACTATTCTTATGTTGACCAGAAACTCAGATCATCAAGCTATCATAGCAGACCGTGCAACCAAGAAACCAAACAACCATAAACACTTCTTATTAGGTGACTCACAGAAATGAATACCAAACAACTGTATCTTTGCACAATACAGTAGCGTTGGTGCATGGATTAACCACACCCACATTAAAAAAAATAGTGACACTGATCAGGCAATAGATTTTAGGCCAAGTGGATGAATGCATAATCTTCACCAGTTAACAACCACACATTTTGTGAAATATTATTCCTATGCCATACCTGGTTTCCCAAATGTGGTTGGAGCTGTGGATTGCACCTAGGTGTCCCTGGTCCCTGTAACTGGCAGTAAGCCAGTGTTCAGAAACGGAAAAAAGCAGAGAGTATAGTTGCAAAAAGACCTATATGTTAGTAGACCTATGACGTAACAATTGCTGTGCTCGATTGCCAGCATTAACACATGACACCAGCATCCTGAGAAGGAGTGCACAACCATGCATCCGAGAGAAATCCAGCCAAACTAAGAATGCTAGAAACAGAAACACAGCATCGCCCATACTCTGACATATCATCTTTCCATGACATGCTTCCTTGGGCTGAACAATTTAGTCACATCACCTAACAACATAATTAATGTCTGGCTACGAGTACAGCAAGCAACACAAAACTACACACCTCGGTCTGTATGAATAAAAATTGCATGGCACTGTACATGCAATTGGGTGGAAATGGGGATGGGACTAAGTCAACAACACATTCAAATACTATCAATATTACACCCACAATCCCAAAGAGTAATGTGTGGCAGTAGTGCACACATATACTTAAAATGTAAGATACAATTCTCACTGGATGGCCATCGGCCCTGGCTGAATCCACATGTATCCGATGTCCTATGTCAGACTAAACACATTGTACTTCTTCCTGAAGACTATATTTGGCATTCATTTGTTTGAAATGTTTCTTGACCACAATTTGTCACTTAGAAATCGCCAGGAGGAGGGGGACAACACAGCACACATCAGCACAAGAAATGCATTAAATAAAGCCTTTAGTCTGCTAAAAAAAAACAAAGGTCTGATGTCTAAAGAGACAGAGGCGCTATGGTAAAATTTCAAACAAGAAATGTGGTTCTATGCTAAATAGTTAACATTGCCATACCACACAGTGTATTAATGTCACCTTATGAAGTGACATTCATAATCCTCTTTTACCAAAGGTTATCTTCGGTTTAAGCCCAGTCCAATCGTCTCACCTTTCACACCCTTCCAATGCCTTCTACTTAATCCCTTTCTGAATGAGAGAAACATAAGGGTGGAATGCTGTTTGGTTCTAGCTAAATATGTTTTGTGGGTGGCTGAGGAGGAAAAGAAGGAACAGTGGAGATGCTGGTGCTTTCCCTAACCAGGGAAAAGGCCATCGCTTACTAAATGCGTCAGACAAGCTGGCATGGAACCAGCTACATTGGCTATTGACCATCTGCTGGCGAAGGCACTAGTTAGAGGAAGGTACATGACTGAAGTCACATGATAAGGGCCTGTGTGTGAGACCTAGCCTGAGGATAATGCATCATTGAGGCATATTTTTAGCCTCATGGTCCTTGTTCACGCCTCCATTGCTCCATCTGATTCTAGTTTTCATACAGGTCCCACTTCTAGGAGATACTGGGCTAGCTTCTTAGTTAAGCGCGCAATCAGACAAGCAGCCTCCACTTGGTTCCCTCTGTGATTAGGTCCCCTGCCTGGCTCTTTGAGAGAAATGTGGTGTGACCACTGGGCTATGTAGCATCACCGCTAAGTGATGCAGAGCCTGAGGGTGATGTGGGGATGATCCACTTTCCCACCCCATCACATCCCGATTGTTTGTCACTGGTGGTGTACCTTTGGGACTGGTCCTTTTAAGGACCCCACCATACTCCAGATGTAAATATGAAATTTGAGACTGTCCAATCGTCAGGTGCACTCCAAAGGAAGCCTAATTTCAGGAATGTGCAGAGTAAATAACAGATATCAGCACATATGAACACAAGCGAGGAAAAGCTTGTGTTATCATCTACATGCATGATAACTTTAATTCACACGCCTCGATAGTGAGCACTTAGAGAAAACAAAAATCATGGAGCGACCAGCTTCACTGCGATAGTCCATCCCTGTGTGCATGCAGTATGTCGATCCAAGATGGCAGCCAGCCTTCATAAATGCTTTGTCTATGGATCATAGGCAGGGCCTCAGGAGCACAGGCCAACTACACACAAACTAAGAAAGACCAGTAGCAAGGAATAAAGAACACACAAATTAAAGTTAAGAAGTGACAGTATTTCTCGGGAGCAGAGCCAAGCATTCTAAAAGAAGTCAACAGGATTATAAGGGTGTGGAAGTCCTGAGAGAGAGTGGAGATACATAACAGGAGAGGCTTGTAGGCACAAGCTGGAGAGGAGTGCAAGAGGCTGTGGTAGAAAAGGATAGTCGATAAAGTCAAGTTGGGTGGTGTAGAGGTGGTTTCGGAAAGGGGATTAAAGAAGAGGATACATGAGGAGGAGCTGGTGATACAGAGGTTGAGGGGATAATACAGGAGGCTGTGATATAGGAGGAGGAGATACATCAGAGGGGTGATATCAGGAAGAGAAGGTGACAATTAAGGAAGGTGGCCTAAACAGGGAAGAGCTGGAAAGGTGCACTGGGGAGGATAGAGAAACATCAAGTGGAAGATTGAAGGAGATAACAGACTCCCAAAGAAGGATTGAGAGTTAAAGGTAAGAACCCCATGCTCAAACAATAAAGAAAACACTGCAGCTCTAACCTCACAATCACTTCTTCTAAAGACCAAGTCCAATTCTGTCTCATATTTCTCAGGGCCTCATTACACGGATGGCGGAGAACCATGGCGCTATTAGCGCCATGGTTCATGCCGGTAAAATACCGGCATCGCCTTGGCGGAAAGGGGAATTACCGCCCCATTCCAAGGTTGGCGGGCGGTAATTCCCCCTTCCACCATTGCCCTTCCCCATTCCCATTTTTGCCCCATAGGGCATAATGGGAATGGGGAAGGCGCTAATTACGGTTCCGCAAATTGTGGTACTGTAATTAGCTCCATGGGTCCCTTTGTGGGTTGGTTTTTAACGTCTGCAAACAGCAGGCGTTAAATCCCCCAACCCGCAAAGGGACCTCGTAGTAAGGCGGTAAGGATTTACCGGTACCGGTATTTTACCGGTACCGGTAAATCCTTACCGCCATCCGTGTAATGAGGCCCTAAGCCTGATTGTCGATGCACCAACATCTCTCCTTTGATGAAATTGTTAACATAGGTCACTTCAAACAATGAAATGTGCCTTTCCTCGAGTAGTCAGAAATGTTTGTGTTTTAGTTATGGTGCATACATTAGTTTTTATAAGGAAATCTCTTAAATTAGGCATCCTTTCATAAGCAAAAAATGGCTTTATCTTCAAGGGTGCTGAGACAGATATGAAACAGAACACAATGCAGGAAGCCAAGAAAGAAGTGTGGGAACACTAAAGCTCCCCAGAATTTGAGCGACTGAGGACTATTAAGGACTGCCAGGACAGAACCTGGGTTATTAATTGGACTGTTTTCATCCTAGAAACCTTTTTGATGAAAAAAGAATTCATTCAAACCATGTGCGTGTTAAAACCAGGTATATTAATCCATACAAACCATAAGGAGTTATTACTTGTGGCCTAGGTTCTATACTCACCCACCTGGCCATTAGACACTGATAGAAAGATGACTAGATAATCCGATCGATCAGAATGCGGTCCATGCAAGGATGACAACTAGTTAGAATGTACCCTCTGTTTCTACTATCGCCTGCAGAATATCCCCCAAACTGCATGGAATAATCTCAGACTATGGGTTAAATAAAAGGGTACCTGTACGTACAATAGGCCTTCCAGGTAAACTTATATATCTCACAAATAATAAACCATGGGCCCAGGCACAAATGAGGCTAGAAAGAAGATTTCAAAAATATACACATTTTATAGTTTTTTGGAAACAGAACCAATTGTACTTACATAAAAAACGATTTTCACAAGAATTTCAACCTTTTGTACATCATATATTTCTTCTCATCGTCTCTATTCTCTCATACTTTCACACGTGCCATCACTGTCTCAAATATTTAAACAGAAATAATTGCACAAAAAACAATGAACAATAAACAATCCCGTTATTGTCAATACTGTTTCTTCACATGTATGTGATCAATTCTTGTTCATAGGACAACTTCAATTGTTTATCCCCATGATCAATCCCAACAATAACGGGATTGTTTGGTGTGCAGTCATTTTTTCGAAAACATAATGTCGAAAGACAATAATGTCGAAAAAAAATATCAAAAAAAAAGGTTGAATTCTTTTTTTTTAAATTATATATTTATTTTGGGGTCCGGGAATAAAAAAAAAAGGGGTAAAATAAAAAAAAAATTGAAAAAAGGGGAGTTAGGGGGGAACCCTCAATTTCGAAAAAAAACGTATTGAAAAAGAAATTCGACTTTTTCTTCCGACATTTGTTTTTCAAAAAAATGACTTTCGACATTTTTGTTTTCGAAAAAATGACTATGAACCGGATTGTTTATTGTTCATTGTTTATTTTTTGTGCAATGATTTTTGTGTCTATGCACCTCTGTTTAAATATTTGAGACAGTGATGGCATGTGTGAAAGTATGAGAGAATAGAGACTGATGAGAAGAAATATATGCTGTAAAAAAGGTTGAAATTCTTGGGAAAACTGTTTTTTATGTAAGTACAATTGGTTCTGTTTCCAAAAAACTATAAAAGTTGTATATTTTTGAAATCTTCTTTCTAGCCTCATTTGTGCCTAGGTCCATGGTTTATAATTTGTGAGAATCTCAAAGTATACATTGATGGCTGTGGTCACTACTGCATTGGGGATATGTTTTCTGCCTGCAGGCTAGCACTCAGACATGTGCATGGCTATTGCTGGTTGTGGTGGTGCTGTACCTGATGGGACCTAGTCGCCAACCTGCTCACTGCCCTACTGCTCATCTGGCTCTCCTGTGTGCTAAATACATCTGAAATAGCAAATTATGCTGGTCTGTGTGTGACACTGCACAGCTGGCCATTTGCATGTGACATTAGGATGTGCAATAGACTACTGTAGTGCGACATAGCTCAACTTCATGATTGCTTGCCTCCTGTATCCACTAATATCATTACCTCAAGACCCCACATGTGAATAATGGCCCAAGGGTGCAACAACATGTTTTTGTGTACCATCTTTTTTGTCAGGAGGCAGTCAGTAATGTTCCACGACCTTGCTGTCGATGGTTCTACGTGATTACCAAGCAGTGTGATATTGCGAATTCGAAAATATCGAATTCCAAAATCACGCTGTGCAGTGATCACATAGATCACTTTTGCGGCATCCTGCATCCCCTACCCCTTCCCCCACTTACCTTTTACAGAAGTGTGCCGCCAACTCTCTTATATCCCTGTGACGTCAGTTACCTCCCACTAACGTGGTTCGAAGCTGGTGCCACAGGGTCCCTTTTTCTTTATTGTTCCCCACTTCCAATGTCATGGAAGGAGGGGATACCGCCGCAACCGCCGAAGCCCATAATGCAGAACAAGAGGAGCGGGGGACACCCCCGCAAACCCCACTCCCCATGGTTGGCATTATGGGCTTTGATTTTTTTCCCCCAGCCGAATGCGCAATGATAGTACATTCAGCTTTTTTTTCAGTTTATTTCTACCAATACCAGTGTCAATGTGCTTCTGTCTGTCATTTGACCGTTTCTAAGTTATACCAACAGTGAGGGAGAACAGACACCATGTAACTTTTCTACAAAACTCCTGTAATAACCTAGTCCCAGTGAATGGAGTGGCCTTCAGCCTCAGACTTCTTAAGAGTATTCTTCAATAATCTCCACCACTAGACATGTCCCGGTTTTCTAATGAAAACTTCTGTTTTCACTGTCTCCTGCATATAACAGTCCCAGTAGAGATTATTGTAGAGCAAGCAGATGAAAGATGGAAGCAAGTGAGGAAGTTGTCCTATACAGGAAGGTGGAGAACGTCGCTGGAATAAATAAAAGGCAGTGACATATTGAGAAGGGGCGGGAAGCAGGTGGTAATGTAGGTCACATGATCTACAACGGGGGTATTCTCCATGCAACAAAAATTAGAACACTGGAGTCATAGCTCCAGGCAGAAGCAATAACTGTAGGTTAACTATAGCTAAAATAGCAGCCGGGACCCACCTATAGGGGGAGCTCTGGGGAGCTGCTGCGGCACATGGTGGGAAAGGTATGTGGCACAGTACAATGACTTTGATGTTTGTTTCCGGCCCAGGTACAGTTAGTATGACTCTTAAACTGGTGAAGCATTTGCTGTGCTATGCACGCCCTGGCCTCATGATTAAAGCATGTGTGCAAAAATCAGTTGCAGGGGAGTTGCTAGGTCTGGAAAAGACCCAGGGCTAAGCTGATGTCGGAACTGTCGGGACTGGGGGATAGCTAGTCTTTTGGCTATAGCTCCTGAGATTCTATCCGGGGCTACAACCAAAAGATCAGGGGCTATAGCTCCCCCCCCCCCCCCAGCAACGTCCCTGAGCACAAGGGATTTGTGTTTTCTCTAAACAGGGACGTCATTTCACCAAAATGCCAGAGGTAGCGGAAATGACATCACACAACCTTGACTCTTGATGACATCTAAGGAAGTGATGTCATTTGACCCCACCCCGAAGTGATATCACGAGAAGCGATGGAACACGACAATTCACCCCTTGACAAAATAGGAAGTGGCATCGCATAGCATTGTTACTAAGTACACTACGAAAAATATGGTTACGATATCACTATAATGTGATATACATTTCATACAAGAATGGATCGCCATATATATCGTTAAGATCAGTGTGTATATGCCCATATTACCAAATTACTGTGAATGCAAGCATATGTCCATGGCCAAATGATAATGATGTGTTATTATATAGCACTTGATATAGAACAAATATACATAAAATATCATCCAACCTGTGTTGGTACTCATTTATCGACCTCATAAGGATGAAAGGGTGAGTTGAGGTGTTTAAGAACAGACTAAATCATGTCTCACCACCCCTGTTTGCCTGAAATAAACCTTTAATGAGTCTAGCAATTATTGTATAGAATTCCACAAAGACAAATTAATTGGTATTCCTATTCTTTCTCATTTAGGGTCACTGCGGAAAGTGTTAAACTTCTGGAACTGTTGTTTTTATGTGTTAATATTTTTTTTTAAGAGGCCTGAACAAGAAATCCAGCCACTCCAGAAGCAATGAGCCACATGGTGCTGGCCACCGCCCAGGAGCTTGCCCTTTTTTTAGGAGTAGCAAGGGAGAACACAGGGGTAGTAAGGGAGACCTTACTAAATGACACCCTAAGACAACTTTAAGCACTTTTCCCGGTTTCACAGTAAATGCCCCATGTAGCTACATAGAAAAACTGTATAATGGAAAAGTTAGAAGATTTATTATGCAGCTCAGATTAGAGTTATGTCGCACTATGTCCAGTGGGAGCTTGGTAAATCATTCCTTACAGGACCATTTATGGCGGTTTTGCAGTACTAAAATTGAAACATCTAGACATTTATTAACTGGTTGCATGAACCTTGGAGAACTGTACACACAAGGGTTTCATAAACTTAATTCTAAACTTGATAATTTTAACACAGATCAAACCTAGGCACATCTGTATTTCACTAATTGCACAATTCAGAAATGTACGTTTTACCACATCTGGCTAGAAATTTTGAAACGTTTGAATGATGTTCCTATGACTCAAGACTTCACTAACACTGGCTGATTCCAAGAAGATTTGTTTGAAGGTGGTAGCATGTTAGTTTGGTCTTATCGTTATTAAATGATCATGGAATTGACACACATAGGCTGGTAAAATTAGGTGCTTTATAATATGATAATGAATTTAGGAATACGTATAGTTGTAGATTGTAATGATAAGTGTGTACATTTGTGTATAATCATGTATATTTTTGTATTTTTCTGATGTAGTGGTACAAAGTTTATTTAACCATATAACATGTTACAAAAATTAAAATGTAAGCAATTTTGATGAATGGCTTTGAAAACATCTGGCTTTCATCGCAGGGGGGTGGCGATTAGTGCCAGTATAGCAGTGATGGCGGTTTCCATGGTGCCTGGGGGCTTGCACCACAAATGCCAGAAGAACTTGCACTGACGTCCACATGATGCAGCACATCCGAGATGCTGGAAAGACTCTCACTACAAGTACAGCCTCCAGAAACAAACAGCCTCCCAGTGAGTCTTGGTACGGGTTGTTTGGCATTCTTCTGCTTCTTTGGGATTTCTTATTACCTGACCTAGCCTGCATCTGGAATTGCTTTGTCTTGCCCACTTGTAGCACATTGGAACTGATGTGACCTGACCTTGTCCTGCACATTGGAACTCCCTTGTCTTTCCCACTGGCACCATACTGCAACTGCTATGATATGATAAGGCATTTGACCAGAAGTAGCCTGCATCTGGAACTGCTTTGTCTTGCCCATTTGTAGCACATTGGAACTGCTGTGACCTGACCTTGTCCTGCACATTGGAACTCCCTTGTCTTTCCCACTGGCACCATACTGCAACTGCTATGATATGATAAGGCATTTGACCTGACCTAGCCTGCATCTGGAATTGCTTTGTCTTGCCCACTTGTAGCACATTGGAACTGCTGTGACCTGACCTTGTCCTGCACATTGGAACTCCCTTGTCTTTCCCACTGGCACCATACTGCAACTGCTATGATATGATAAGGCATTTGACCTGAAGTAGCCTGCATCTGGAATTGCTTTGTCTTGCCCACTTGTAGCACATTGGAACTGCTGTGACCTGACCTTGTCCTGCACATTGGAACTCCCTTGTCTTTCCCACTGGCACCATACTGCAACTGCTATGATATGATAAGGCATTTGACCTGAAGTAGCCTGCATCTGGAATTGCTTTGTCTTGCCCACTTGTAGCACATTGGAACTGCTGTGACCTGACCTTGTCCTGCACATTGGAACTCCCTTGTCTTTCCCACTGGCACCATACTGCAACTGCTATGATATGATAAGGCATTTGACCTGACCTAGCCTGCATCTGGAATTGCTTTGTCTTGCCCACTTGTAGCACATTGGAACTGCTGTGACCTGACCTTGTCCTGCACATTGGAACTCCCTTGTCTTTCCCACTGGCACCATACTGCAACTGCTATGATATGATAAGGCATTTGACCTGAAGTAGCCTGCATCTGGAGTTGCTTTGTCTTGCCCACTTGTAGCACATTGGAACTGCTGTGACCTGACCTTGTCCTGCACATTGGAACTCCCTTGTCTTTCCCACTGGCACTATACTGCAACTGCTATGATATGATAAGGCATTTGACCTGAAGTAGCCTGCATCTGGAGTTGCTTTGTCTTGCCCACTTGTAGCACATTGGAACTGCTGTGACCTGACCTTGTCCTGCACATTGGAACTCCCTTGTCTTTCCCACTGGCACCATAATGCAACTGCTATGATATGATAAGGCATTTGACCTGAAGTAGCCTGCATCTGGAGTTGCTTTGTCTTGCCCACTTGTAGCACATTGGAACTGCTGTGACCTGACCTTGTCCTGCACATTGGAACTCCCTTGTCTTTCCCACTGGCACCATACTGCAACTGCTATGATATGATAAGGCATTTGACCTGACCTACCCTGCATCTGGAGTTGCTTTGTCTTGCCCACTTGTAGCACATTGGAACTGCTGTGACCTGACCTTGTCCTGCACATTGGAACTCCCTTGTCTTTCCCACTGGCACCATACTGCAACTGCTATGATATGATAAGGCATTTGACCTGACCTAGCCTGCATCTGGAATTGCTTTGTCTTGCCCACTTGTAGCACATTGGAACTGCTGTGACCTGACCTTGTCCTGCACATTGGAACTCCCTTGTCTTTCCCACTGGCACCATACTGCAACTGCTATGATATGATAAGGCATTTGACCTGACGTAGCCTGCATCTGGAATTGCTTTGTCTTGCCCACTTGCAGCACATTGGAACTGCTGTGACCTGACCTTGTCCTGCACATTGGAACTCCCTTGTCTTTCCCACTGGCACCATACTGCAACTGCTATGATATGATAAGGCATTTGACCTGAAGTAGCCTGCATCTGGAATTGCTTTGTCTTGCCCACTTGCAGCACATTGGAACTGCTGTGACCTGACCTTGTCCTGCACATTGGAACTCCCTTGTCTTTCCCACTGGCACCATACTGCAACTGCTATGATATGATAAGGCATTTGACCTGAAGTAGCCTGCATCTGGAATTGCTTTGTCTTGCCCACTTGCAGCACATTGGAACTGCTGTGACCTGACCTTGTCCTGCACATTGGAACTCCCTTGTCTTTCCCACTGGCACCATACTGCAACTGCTATGATATGATAAGGCATTTGACCTGAAGTAGCCTGCATCTGGAATTGCTTTGTCTTGCCCACTTGTAGCACATTGGAACTGCTGTGACCTGACCTTGTCCTGCACATTGGAACTCCCTTGTCTTTCCCACTGGCACCATACTGCAACTGCTATGATATGATAAGGCATTTGACCTGAGGTAGCCTGCATCTGGAATTGCTTTGTCTTGCCCACTTGTAGCACATTGGAACTGCTGTGACCTGACCTTGTCCTGCACATTGGAACTCCCTTGTCTTTCCCACTGGCACCATACTGCAACTGCTATGATATGATAAGGCATTTGACCTGAAGTAGCCTGCATCTGGAATTGCTTTGTCTTGCCCACTTGTAGCACATTGGAACTGCTGTGACCTGACCTTGTCCTGCACATTGGAACTCCCTTGTCTTTCCCACTGGCACCATACTGCAACTGCTATGATATGATAAGGCATTTGACCTGAAGTAGCCTGCATCTGGAATTGCTTTGTCTTGCCCACTTGTAGCACATTGGAACTGCTGTGACCTGACCTTGTCCTGCACATTGGAACTCCCATGTCTTTCCCACTGGCACCATACTGCAACTGCTATGATATGATAAGGCATTTGACCTGACCTAGCCTGCATCTGGAATTGCTTTGTCTTGCCCACTTGTAGCACATTGGAACTGCTGTGACCTGACCTTGTCCTGCACATTGGAACTCCCTTGTCTTTCCCACTGGCACCATACTGCAACTGCTATGATATGATAAGGCATTTGACCTGAAGTAGCCTGCATCTGGAATTGCTTTGTCTTGCCCACTTGTAGCACATTGGAACTGCTGTGACCTGACCTTGTCCTGCACATTGGAACTCCCATGTCTTTCCCACTGGCACCATACTGCAACTGCTATGATATGATAAGGCATTTGACCTGACCTAGCCTGCATCTGGAATTGCTTTGTCTTGCCCACTTGTAGCACATTGGAACTGCTGTGACCTGACCTTGTCCTGCACATTGGAACTCCCTTGTCTTTCCCACTGGCACCATACTGCAACTGCTATGATATGATAAGGCATTTGACCTGAAGTAGCCTGCATCTGGAGTTGCTTTGTCTTGCCCACTTGTAGCACATTGGAACTGCTGTGACCTGACTTTGTCCTGCACATTGGAACTCCCTTGTCTTTCCCACTGGCACCATACTGCAACTGCTATGATATGATAAGGCATTTGACCTGAAGTAGCCTGCATCTGGAGTTGCTTTGTCTTGCCCACTTGTAGCACATTGGAACTGCTGTGACCTGACCTTGTCCTGCACATTGGAACTCCCTTGTCTTTCCCACTGGCACCATAATGCAACTGCTATGATATGATAAGGCATTTGACCTGAAGTAGCCTGCATCTGGAGTTGCTTTGTCTTGCCCACTTGTAGCACATTGGAACTGCTGTGACCTGACCTTGTCCTGCACATTGGAACTCCCTTGTCTTTCCCACTGGCACCATACTGCAACTGCTATGATATGATAAGGCATTTGACCTGACCTAGCCTGCATCTGGAATTGCTTTGTCTTGCCCACTTGTAGCACATTGGAACTGCTGTGACCTGACCTTGTCCTGCACATTGGAACTCCCTTGTCTTTCCCACTGGCACCATACTGCAACTGCTATGATATGATAAGGCATTTGACCTGAAGTAGCCTGCATCTGGAATTGCTTTGTCTTGCCCACTTGCAGCACATTGGAACTGCTGTGACCTGACCCTGTCCTGCACATTGGAACTCCCTTGTCTTTCCCACTGGCACCATACTGCAACTGCTATGATATGATAAGGCATTTGACCTGAAGTAGCCTGCATCTGGAATTGCTTTGTCTTGCCCACTTGCAGCACATTGGAACTGCTGTGACCTGACCTTGTCCTGCACATTGGAACTCCCTTGTCTTTCCCACTGGCACCATACTGCAACTGCTATGATATGGTAAGGCATTTGACCTGAAGTAGCCTGCATCTGGAATTGCTTTGTCTTGCCCACTTGCAGCACATTGGAACTGCTGTGACCTGACCTTGTCCTGCACATTGGAACTCCCTTGTCTTTCCCACTGGCACCATACTGCAACTGCTATGATATGATAAGGCATTTGACCTGAAGTAGCCTGCATCTGGAATTGCTTTGTCTTGCCCACTTGCAGCACATTGGAACTGCTGTGACCTGACCTTGTCCTGCACATTGGAACTCCCTTGTCTTTCCCACTGGCACCATACTGCAACTGCTATGATATGATAAGGCATTTGACCTGAAGTAGCCTGCATCTGGAATTGCTTTGTCTTGCCCACTTGCAGCACATTGGAACTGCTGTGACCTGACCTTGTCCTGCACATTGGAACTCCCTTGTCTTTCCCACTGGCACCATACTGCAACTGCTATGATATGATAAGGCATTTGACCTGAGGTAGCCTGCATCTGGAATTGCTTTGTCTTGCCCACTTGTAGCACATTGGAACTGCTGTGACCTGACCTTGTCCTGCACATTGGAACTCCCTTGTCTTTCCCACTGGCACCATACTGCAACTGCTATGATATGATAAGGCATTTGACCTGAAGTAGCCTGCATCTGGAATTGCTTTGTCTTGCCCACTTGTAGCACATTGGAACTGCTTTGACCTGACCTTGTCCTGCACATTGGAACTCCCTTGTCTTTCCCACTGGCACCATACTGCAACTGCTATGATATGATAAGGCAATTGACCTGAAGTAGCCTGCATCTGGAATTGCTTTGTCTTGCCCACTTGTAGCACATTGGAACTGCTGTGACCTGACCTTGTCCTGCACATTGGAACTCCCATGTCTTTCCCACTGGCACCATACTGCAACTGCTATGATATGATAAGGCATTTGACCTGAAGTAGCCTGCATCTGGAATTGCTTTGTCTTGCCCACTTGTAGCACATTGGAACTGCTGTGACCTGACCTTGTCCTGCACATTGGAACTCCCATGTCTTTCCCACTGGCACCATACTGCAACTGCTATGATATGATAAGGCATTTGACCTGAAGTAGCCTGCATCTGGAATTGCTTTGTCTTGCCCACTTGTAGCACATTGGAACTGCTGTGACCTGACCTTGTCCTGCACATTGGAACTCCCTTGTCTTTCCCACTGGCACCATACTGCAACTGATATGATATGATAAGGCATTTGACCTGAAGTAGCCTGCATCTGGAATTGCTTTGTCTTGCCCACTTGTAGCACATTGGAACTGCTGTGACCTGACCTTGTCCTGCACATTGGAACTCCCTTGTCTTTCCCACTGGCACCATACTGCAACTGCTATGATATGATAAGGCATTTGACCTGAAGTAGCCTGCATCTGGAATTGCTTTGTCTTGCCCACTTGTAGCACATTGGAACTGCTGTGACCTGACCTTGTCCTGCACATTGGAACTCCCTTGTCTTTCCCACTGGCACCATACTGCAACTGCTATGATATGATAAGGCATTTGACCTGAAGTAGCCTGCATCTGGAATTGCTTTGTCTTGCCCACTTGTAGCACATTGGAACTGCTGTGACCTGACCTTGTCCTGCACATTGGAACTCCCTTGTCTTTCCCACTGGCACCAAACTGCAACTGCTATGATATGATAAGGCATTTGACCTGAAGTAGCCTGCATCTGGAATTGCTTTGTCTTGCCCACTTGTAGCACATTGGAACTGCTGTGACCTGACCTTGTCCTGCACATTGGAACTCCCTTGTCTTTCCCACTGGCACCATACTGCAACTGCTATGATATGATAAGGCATTTGACCTGAAGTAGCCTGCATCTGGAATTGCTTTGTCTTGCCCACTTGTAGCACATTGGAACTGCTGTGACCTGACCTTGTCCTGCACATTGGAACTCCCTTGTCTTTCCCACTGGCACCATACTGCAACTGCTATGATATGATAAGGCATTTGACCTGAAGTAGCCTGCATCTGGAATTGCTTTGTCTTGCCCACTTGTAGCACATTGGAACTGCTGTGACCTGACCTTGTCCTGCACATTGGAACTCCCTTGTCTTTCCCACTGGCACCATACTGCAACTGCTATGATATGATAAGGCATTTGACCTGAAGTAGCCTGCATCTGGAATTGCTTTGTCTTGCCCACTTGTATGTAGCACATTGGAACTGCTGTGACCTGACCTTGTCCTGCACATTGGAACTCCCTTGTCTTTCCCACTGGCACCATACTGCAACTGCTATGATATGATAAGGCATTTGACCTGAAGTAGCCTGTAACCCTGGAACGGTCTTGCCTAGCCCATTGAAACTATTTGGAACTGTTTTGACCTGCCCCTATGTCTGCATGTACCATGGATCTTCCCAGCTTTCATCTTGGATCTACTTGCCTATCCCGCTGGATACTTCTTGCCTAGCCCACCGCTAACATTTGGAACTGCTAGAACATTCAGTGGGCATTCCCTTAGTTGCGTTCTCATGCCATTTAGGAGGTTTTCTCTCCATTTTTCACCCTCTCTGATGGGACGCTGTTTTGCTTTTTCTAAAACAGTTCACAAATGTCTATATATTACTTAGTTTTCTCCCCAATATACTAAATGGGAAAGCATTTTACACGTCAAACGCAAGAATGTACACACACTCAGTTGAATTGTAAAACTGGCCGTTTAAGGACATTTATTAATGAATAACACAACAAAAAATAAAAGCAAATTAAATGGTATACTTCACCATTGGCAAAGTTGCAAGCCACTTCATCTCGCCAAAAGAGCTTCACTGGACAGCTTCCAAACCAGGTTGGCAGAGAAAATTCTTCACAACGGGACCGGCTGTAAAAAGATACGCCTACTTTTTCTCCAGCCCTGAAGCCTTTTCTCTGACAGCCTAATCCAGTGCTCTCCAATTTAAACATTACACAAATGTAAAGTGGCATTTTCCAGAAAATCCTGTCCTGGCTCTCACAGTTCACCTGTTGCCAATTCCCAGAGATTATCGGCCAAACAACCCATGGTCATCTGAAGAGGTAAACACTTTGCTTTCTCATGGGACAACGTTCAGCTTCTGCAAAATTATCAGGCAGTAATTCCAAACAGTCCTTGAACACGGCAAAGTAGCATAGAGAAAAAACAAGATGTTTTTCTGGTGAATGCAGACAGTATTCAGGGCTCACATTTAAAACTGAAGCCTTCAATGGGACGTGGCGAAAAGTCCACTACACCCAGAAGGCATTTCAAATAGCAGTCTCACATTCAAATGAAGCAAAAATATTAACTTTTTTAAAAAGCATTACATTACACCCTTGGACATTTGACTACCATAACTCAGTAACTCTAAAGTCGGCTTCTGAAATGGACGAAGCATTATAGCTAGGCTAGAAATGCATTGAAAACAACAAAAATAATCCAAATAATAAAAATGCAAGCAAAAGTATAATGGAAGGTTTTCCCAATATTTGGATTCCATTAAAGCAACCAATTCCACCAATGCCCAGTATGAAAAGATGTCGCTTGCTTTGTCAAATCCTTCAATTTTTGGATGTGGTTTTGCACAGGCTGGGAATGGTCACTCAAATTTCAATAGCACATTCATTCAAATGTATTACAAGCTATATTATGTTGTTATAGTCAATGCCAGCTCTATTCTACAAAACTACTTTTCTCATAACTTTGCTATCTAAAAGCAATTCTTCTAAGGCTTGAGCGGTGGGATTCAACCCCTTCACTACGAAACATGCTAACATAATCAAAGAGTTATAGCCCCCAGCAGCTAATCCCCAAACTCCCACCAATGAATATGCAAGTGCCAGGACTTCCGACTCGGATAACAAATGCACATTTGAATAACAGTCTGGGGTTAGCCCTATAGATTCAAAAATTGATCTTTTAACTTTGGCTGCAAAAGAAAAAAAAACATAAGTTCTATTTGTGATACTGCACAGGGCCCTCTAGAGATGTTAGCAGGAATGTAAGTGAAAGTGGTATTCCGCAGGAAAATAACCATCCCACTGGAAGTTTGGCATGCTTCAAATGACTAGCAACTACAATTGTATGATTACAGGTCATGGTATTGTCAGCGTTGGTGCACGTGCTTGGAGCACGTGAGCACAGTTGTTCTTCAAACACAGTCCAGTTCATTTGTTTGGTCATATTCAATTGCTGACATTTGCCAACCTCTTCTGGCTGACAAGTCATGGAAAAGCAAACATCCTCTTTTGCAATATTGTATGTGAAAATCTTAGCTACATTTAAACATTTTTCATTTGTCTCCTGACAGAAATGAAAATATTCATAAACAGGAAACGACTGTCGGACATCATCATCCTACACAAAAGAGTTGGTAGGAATGATGCTGAAAATGTGTCTCAAAGTTGAAGCAGGTGTTGGCACAGCTACCAGACATTTCAGTAGCTCCAATCCGTTGTGCGCATTCGATAAACAAAAATTGCCGATATTGAGAACGTCTCGAGCAAGGTAAATCCATATGTTTTCCGTTTGGGCAGCTTGTACTTGGTTTATCCTCAATGCTTTACAAATCCATTTCTTCGTGTCTGCTGGGTCTGGTATATCGGCGTTAGCATCAAGCGACTCACAAATCTTATTCTCCAACCTCGTCAAATTCAGGTTGGTAGTCTGCACAAATGTGGCATTTTGATTCTGCATTATGTGATTTGACTCTTCCAAATGGAGACCATTCAGAATTGCACTTACACCAGCCAGGCACAGAATCCGTAAAGCAATCCAGAAAAGGCATATCAGAGTTGATAATCATTCTCTTTGGTAACATTTTTCAGTAGGAACATATATGGGCCTCATTACACGGTAGGCGGTAGGGATTTAACGTTACCGGTAATGGAATACCGGTAACGTTAAATCCCCATCCAAATTATGACCTGGCTCACCGCTATTTGCGGCACCGCTAAGTATGGTGCCACTAATAGCGGCCAGTCCGCGGGCGCGCGACCCTCGAGTCTGTAATTTATGCCATGCCGCTATTAGCACATCATCACAAGCCAGGCGGGCATGCCAATAGCGGCATGGAAAAGCACCCAAAACCCCTTACCGCCATGGCGCTAATACCACCATCGCGAACCACCCATTAAGAGAACTGAGCAGTGCTCCCACCTGCCACAGGTGGACACAATCAGCACAGGTGGAGGCAATGGAGCCTCAGGCAGCACAAAAGGAGCACACCACACCCCTTCCCACACCAAGATGGTTCCAATACTAGCAGCATTACATGGGCTGGAGGACATGATCGCAGCGCAGCAGCAGCAGGCAGCACAGAGGAGACGCAGGAGGAGGAGGGCAAGACAGGCACAGCAAGAACCACCACGACACCTAATCATACCACAGGGGCACCCACCAATCCCCAGGATCAGAGCCAATCCATTTAACCTAACCCCGGAGCATATACACACCCTGTACCGTCTGGACCGGGATACCATAACCAGCATTGTAGACATGATACACAACGACATTGTGAGCCTCATAGACATCCGAACTGGCATCCCCCCTCTACTCAAGGTGGTGACTGTGCTCCACTTCCTGGCCACAGGCACTTACCAGCATACGGTGGGGCAGATGCATGGCATCTCACAACCAGTATTCTCACGCATGCTGACCCAGGTACTCGATGCCCTCCTGAAGCATGCACCTGAACACATATTCATGCCATGGACTGCCCAGGAGATTGCAAACACCAAAGTTGGCTTCTATGCACTGGCAGGCATCCCAAGTTGCATTGGGGCAATCGACTGTACCCATGTGGAATTGGTGGTCCCACATCACAATGAAGTAGTGTACCGAAACAGGAAGCAATTCCACTCCATCAATGTCCAAATGGTATGTGACGCCAACAAGATAATCACTCATTGCTGTGCCCGATTCCCTGGATCAACCCATGATTCCATGGTCCTGCAGAACTCAACTATCCCACGCTACATGGAGCGACAAGCCGGACAATGTTCGTGGCTACTTGGTGAGTAGCAGGGCAAGCACATGGCAGTGTGATTGGGGGGGGGAGATACGTACTCCGATTGGGTGTAGCTTGTTGTCCGTTGGACAAATGCACATGCAGATGTACGCCAACATCCATCTGGGTAGGCCCAAAACGTACCAGAGATGAATGGACATGCAAGTGTGAGCTACATAACATAGATGACAATCAAGGTCTAGAAAAATCAAACATCCATCCACATCGCACAACATTCCACACCTCAAAATACACATATCTCATACATGCCACCAACATAGTCCTACAAAATGAGCGCAGCACAACAACAATAATGCATTGTGGCCTTGAATGCATGCGAAGGGATCACCCCTAGCCATAGCATTACACTACGCACCTATAGCACAACTCAAGTGATGCCTATCAGCATGGCAACATCAATGTTGGAATGGCAGTACACCAGCAGTGTGATACGAAATCTGCCTAGGACCAAGGAACCCCTAACACACGGCTTCAGCCATGACATGTCAATTACTGTTGTAGGCATTGACGGGGCATGTGTACTTGCAGGGTCGCCTTTACCTTTGCACATTCCAGTCACACAGACAGTCTGCATGTATGCTGTTACTTGTGCACTTCAATCACAATGCAAATTAAAATAGCCTGAAATTAACTGGCCACACTTGAGCTGAACAGTAACAGGTCCCCATTTGTCCACCCATACAGGTGATGCTGGCTATCCCCTGAAGAGGTGGCTCCTTACACCTGTACGGAACCCACAGAACAGGCACGAGGAGGAATACAATCGTGCACATACCCGTACACGCAACGTGATTGAGCAGACCTTTGGCCTTTTGAAGACACGGTTCAGGTGCATTAGCAGGTCTGGTGGCGCTCTCCTGTATGGCCATGAGAAGGTGGCCAAGATCACCATGGCATGTGTCATGCTGCACAATATGTGTATCAGACGGAATGTGCCACTGCCCCCTGACGTTGATATGGAAGCACCTGATGAGGATGATGATGAGGACGGAGGTGAAGGGGATGCAGGACATGCAAGAGGGGATGGTCAAGAGGGACGTGCTGTGAGACAACATCTGATCAACCAAATATTCTGAGTAACGTGGTGTTTTACTGTCCCATGGATATGGGTATGAATGCACTGGTGTATGTTTGGAAGCACGCAATGGACCCTGTCACCAATAAAGTACACAAACACAATGAAGATGTCCAAGCCTGTGTTTTGATCAGACACCAGTGTATTAAGTAACGGAAAGATGAAAAAGTGCATGTCCCCAAACATCCCACCACCCTTCCACCCACCCCCCACAACAGACCCATAACACCCTTGCACCCACCCCCCACAACAGACCCATAACACCCTTCCACCCACCCCCCACAACAGACCCATAACACCCTTTCCTCCACCCCCCACAACAGACCCATAACACCCTTCCACCCACCCCCCACAACAGACCCATAATACCCTTTCCCCCACCCCCCACAACAGACCCATAACACCCTTCCACCCACCCCCCACAACATACCCATAACACCCTTTCCCCCACCCCCCACAACAGACCCATAACTGTCAAGGATGGCACTCTAATAAGAGTGGCACAAGACACCCAGAAGAGTTTGGGTGCTGAAATAAAGTGGACAGACAAGTACACACACTGCAGAACGGAAAGAGAACGAAGAGTAGGGAAGAGTAGCAAGGGAAAAGGTACAGAGTGAATACCCTCTTGGGGTGTATGCAGAATAGGGAAAGAGTATTCCACGAACCTTGGAAATACTCTAGCCTTCTGCACAGTTTGCTATAACAGAGTCCCACGCTGTTTGCTCATGACTTGGAACAGCAGCTATGGATGTCTGTAATGTAGAAACAAGACAAAGGAAGGGGCAGAGGTTGACTGATGGGAACCAACAGACAAGCTCTGAACAAAAGGGTCAACAAACAGTACAAGAGATGTTACTACAGACAAATCCAGGAAAGGAGGATATAGCAAACTAGCAGAAGGTATAGAAGGGAAAGTCGAGTAACAGGAAAGGATAGCAGAGGACAGTAAGGTACAAGGTAGAGAGCTCCGAGGAGCAGGGAAGTAGTGAGTAAGTCCACAGGAGTAGGACGATAAGATAGAAAGCCAGAGGAAAAGGGTTTAGGGCAGCCGGAGAGAGGTAGGCTGTAGAGCAGGGAGCCCAGAGGACAAGGGCTAAGACAGCCGGAGAGAGGTAGGCTGTAGAGCAGGGAGCCCGGAGGACAAGGGCTGAGGCTGGAAAGCAGCAGAGCGAGATCCGCTACAATGTGGAGAGCCCGGCAGGGCAAGGGCGGAGACTGGAAGGGGCAGCAGAGCGTGATCCGCTGCAATGTGGAGAGCCCGGTAGGACAAGGGCGAAGGCTGGAAGGCAGCAGAGCGTGATCCGCTGCAATGTGAAGAGCTCGGCAGGGCAAGGGCGAAGGCTGGAAGGCAGCAGAGCGTGATCCGCTGTAATGTGGAGAGCCCGGCAGGGCAAGGGCGAAGGCTGGAAGGCAGCAGAGCGTGATCCGCTGTAATGTGGAGAGCCTGGCAGGGCAAGGGCGAAGGCTGGAAGGCAGCAGAGCGTGATCCGCTGTAATGTGGAGAGCCCGGCAGGGCAAGGGCGAAGGCTGGAAGGCAGCAGAGCGTGATCCGCTGCAATATGAAGAGCCCGGCAGGGCAAGGGCGGAGACTGGAAGGCAGCTGAGCGTGATCAGCTTCAGTGTGGAGAGCCCAGAGGAGCAGGGCTGAGAGGCAGGGAGCCTGGAAGGCTATGGCTGGAGGCAGCAGGGTGGAGCAAGCAACAAGGCAGGGAGCCCAACAGGCTAGGGCTGTAGGCAGCGGGGTGTAACAAGCTGCAAGGCAGGGTCCAAGCAGGAGTGAGGGTAACAGCATACAAGGATCCGAAGACAGACGCAAAAGGTGGAGGAAGGACTCTCAGATGCAAGAGGCCGAGCCACTGCAGGCAGCCGCCTTTATACTGACTAGCCCGGCACAGAGGCAGGCCAATTGGTTTCACCTGGCGAATCACACCTGTAGGCAATCGGCCACCTCCCGTTCTGTTCCTGGGCTGGTGGATGCAGGACCAGACTCTAAGGCTTCTGGGGCGTGTAGTTCCATAGAAACCCAATAGGAACGGCCAGGAAACAATGCTTGCGGCCCAGTGCATTATGGTATGCGTAGTTAGTTTACAATAATCATTAAGCAGCAAAGTCCAAATGGAGCATAAATGGATGTGCCCATGGCGCAGGCATGACAATAACACCCTTTCCCCCACCCCCCACAACAGTTCCCCATGTGTCTGCCAGTATGTTTGCGTCTGGCCATGCACGCAGAAGCTTTGCCATAAACTCCCTATTGGCCATTGTCTGCACCAGCATTTGGAGGCTGGCTAGACATGCGCCTGGTGGTGCGTGTGGAGCGGCGGAGGGGGCTTGTCTGCGTTGAACCGGCGGATGACGACGTGGCTGACTGTCCTGGAGGTGTGAAGTGGCGGTCCATTGTGTCTGCTATTCGAGTGAGGACCTCCCTAAGTCTGCCTATCCCCTCACACAGCCTGTCTGTACAGGCCTCCATCCCCTCCCTGGAGTGCCTTGCTGTCTCCACAATCTCCTCCCTGAGATGGGCAGCCTCCTCCACATGCTGGCCAACCAGCACAGTTAGTTCCTGTTGCCGCTGGCTGATGGTGGCCAGGTCGAGGGCAGTGCTGGGTGCTGGTGGAGTGGCTGCTGTGCCCTCTGATGCATCCATGTCAGCAGGTGAAGCCACCGTGGGGGACATAGAACTTAGAACGTTGTCCTCGCCAGTGGCATCAGACCCAGGTGTCTGGAGTGGTGATGGCTCAGGGTTCCAGGGGGGGTTGGGGTGTGCATCTCCATTGTGACATCTGTTGTGTCCTCAACATCAGATAGTGCGGCAGTGGCTGCTGCCTCTCCTGCAGAGCTTGGTGCAGCTGATGGTGGGCCCTCCGTGGCTGGGATTGGTGGTTGTGGGTTCACCTCCGGTGGTGGGGCTGTAGTTGGTGGTGTGGCTACTTCTATCCTGGCAGTGGCACTCCTCCGATGCTTGACACTCATCATGTGTAACCTTCCCCCCTTGCCCCTTGATGTCGTGGGGGTGTCTTCAGAGTCCTGTGCCCTTGCTCTCTTACTTGCAGTGGGTGCCTGGGATGCATTTCTGGCATCCTCACCGTCTGTATGTGAGCCTGTCAGGGACAAGAAGGGGGATGGCATTGGTTACGTTTCTATGTACTTTATGCAGAATACATCAATAATGCAGTTGTGGCCATTGGGACTTCATTGTTGTGGATGCAGGTGATGTGTCAGTTCAGTACCTCATCCATGCATGGTTGTGTTTGGCACTTGTCTCTGGTGATGTGTGCATGTGTGTGTGTTTGGGTCTGACATGGGCAGGGATGGATGCATGTGTGGATGTTTGTCCATCCATGAGATGATTCTGGACTCACATTTAGGGGGACCAGTACATTCACATAGCATCCTGTCATGTGTACACTCACCTCCATCTGAAGTGGTTGCCACGCCATGCTCCATAGTGCCAACTCCCTCAATGCATTCCACTCCTATTAGGTTCGCACAGGTCTCCTCCCATTCCTTTAGTTTGATGGGTGAACGGGATCCACCTGCAGTGGCTATTCTGTGGTTTTCGGCAAGGATGCTTCTCATCCGGAGTCTGAGGTCGTCCCACCTTTTCCTGCACTCACGCACATTGAGGGTGGTGGTGCCCACTGCACTAACTTTCATTGAAACATCATCCCAGATTGCCTTTTTTTTTAATAAGTGTGTCCCGCCGCATGTCGTTGGCAAAGACAATGGCGGCATTGTCAGCCAGGGCCTGGGTCAGCATGATTAGCTCCTCTGAGGTGAATTTTTCTTTTCGCTGCCGGTCGGTGGTTTTTTTCAATGCCTTGGGCATGTTGAGGGTGTCCCTGATGATTTGCAACTGCAAGCTACTCCAAACAGGTCAAGGGGCAGAGGATGGCAATGGATTGTGTTTTTAAAGATGGCCGCCGCACTCTTTCCCGTTCCTGTGCGATGACGCTATTTCCGGTTCTGCAATTTAACGGTCACCGCTAATGGCGGTGACCGCTATTTGCATGCAACGTGAGGGCGGAGGTGCTATCTGCACTTTCGTCGAGGGCGGAAAGTGACTTTTTGGGGTCTTTAGCGGCATGGGGGTAGGGTAATTACCGGCATGGCGCTATGCTCGTGTCCGCGTACTCGTAATGGTACGCTATTAGCGCCCTCTTGCGAGGGCGGACACATTAAGAGCGCCATGCCGGTAATTTGAGATTTTTACTGCACAACGTGTAATGAGGCCATAGTCCCATTTCTGTCTGCCAGGTTCCATTACTAACACAATTTGGTCTCTGCATGATGCTATGACATCTGCGGGTACAGGTGGGCCACTAGGCTACTCTACTCAAACTTCTGCACCCGGTACAATGCGGTCTGATGAGCCAACACCACAGTTCCCATGAGTAGTTAACACTGTAGGGGGCTCTCCCTTTCTGATCATGGACAGTTTAACAGGCATGACAATCAAATGGGCTATTCTGTTTCCTACATGGAGAGGAAACATCTGATCTCCACTGTTCATTAAAATGACTTTGATTTCTCCTTGATAGTCAGCATCTATCACTCCTCCCAGTACTTGGATGCCCTTCAATGCTAATCAGCAGTGGCTGGTGAATGTTTTCATTGGGAAGGCGTACATATTTCACATGAATTTTTATTTGTTACAGCGCACAAATCCCTTGGCTATCTAGGCGCAAGTTACATTAGGGTACACAGTTACATGTTCCATTAGGTAAAAAAGACAGAGGGGCTGGGGGGGTGAGAATAAGCAGTAAGGGGATGGATTTAGGAAGAACACAGATTAGTTGAAAAGCTACGTCTTTAGGTTTCTGCGTAAGGTCCAGTAGGCCTGTTCTTTTCTGAGTGCTAGTGGAAGATTATTCCAGAGTTTGGCAGCCATGACCGGGAACCTCTTGCCCCCTACTGAAAGGCGGTTGAAGTTGGGGGTCTTCAAGAAGTGAGAGTTTGCCGATCACAGAGGACGGGCAGGGGCCTATTTCTCTATGCAGCTCGAGAAGTAGGCCGGCAGTGTTGAAGAGACATCGGTGGACTAGGGACAAAGTTTTGAACTTAATCCTTTCCCGGTTGCACATTGGAACTGCTGTGACCTGACCTTGTCCTGCACATTGGAACTCCCTTGTCTTTCCCACTGGCACCATACTGCAACTGCTATGATATGATAAGGCATTTGACCTGAAGTAGCCTGCATCTGGAGTTGCTTTGTCTTGCCCACTTGTAGCACATTGGAACTGCTGTGACCTGACCTTGTCCTGCACATTGGAACTCCCTTGTCTTTCCCACTGGCACTATACTGCAACTGCTATGATATGATAAGGCATTTGACCTGAAGTAGCCTGCATCTGGAGTTGCTTTGTCTTGCCCACTTGTAGCACATTGGAACTGCTGTGACCTGACCTTGTCCTGCACATTGGAACTCCCTTGTCTTTCCCACTGGCACCATAATGCAACTGCTATGATATGATAAGGCATTTGACCTGAAGTAGCCTGCATCTGGAGTTGCTTTGTCTTGCCCACTTGTAGCACATTGGAACTGCTGTGACCTGACCTTGTCCTGCACATTGGAACTCCCTTGTCTTTCCCACTGGCACCATACTGCAACTGCTATGATATGATAAGGCATTTGACCTGACCTAGCCTGCATCTGGAGTTGCTTTGTCTTGCCCACTTGTAGCACATTGGAACTGCTGTGACCTGACCTTGTCCTGCACATTGGAACTCCCTTGTCTTTCCCACTGGCACCATACTGCAACTGCTATGATATGATAAGGCATTTGACCTGACCTAGCCTGCATCTGGAATTGCTTTGTCTTGCCCACTTGTAGCACATTGGAACTGCTGTGACCTGACCTTGTCCTGCACATTGGAACTCCCTTGTCTTTCCCACTGGCACCATACTGCAACTGCTATGATATGATAAGGCATTTGACCTGACGTAGCCTGCATCTGGAATTGCTTTGTCTTGCCCACTTGCAGCACATTGGAACTGCTGTGACCTGACCTTGTCCTGCACATTGGAACTCCCTTGTCTTTCCCACTGGCACCATACTGCAACTGCTATGATATGATAAGGCATTTGACCTGAAGTAGCCTGCATCTGGAATTGCTTTGTCTTGCCCACTTGCAGCACATTGGAACTGCTGTGACCTGACCTTGTCCTGCACATTGGAACTCCCTTGTCTTTCCCACTGGCACCATACTGCAACTGCTACGATATGATAAGGCATTTGACCTGAAGTAGCCTGCATCTGGAATTGCTTTGTCTTGCCCACTTGCAGCACATTGGAACTGCTGTGACCTGACCTTGTCCTGCACATTGGAACTCCCTTGTCTTTCCCACTGGCACCATACTGCAACTGCTACGATATGATAAGGCATTTGACCTGAAGTAGCCTGCATCTGGAATTGCTTTGTCTTGCCCACTTGTAGCACATTGGAACTGCTGTGACCTGACCTTGTCCTGCACATTGGAACTCCCTTGTCTTTCCCACTGGCACCATACTGCAACTGCTATGATATGATAAGGCATTTGACCTGAGGTAGCCTGCATCTGGAATTGCTTTGTCTTGCCCACTTGTAGCACATTGGAACTGCTGTGACCTGACCTTGTCCTGCACATTGGAACTCCCTTGTCTTTCCCACTGGCACCATACTGCAACTGCTATGATATGATAAGGCATTTGACCTGAAGTAGCCTGCATCTGGAATTGCTTTGTCTTGCCCACTTGTAGCACATTGGAACTGCTGTGACCTGACCTTGTCCTGCACATTGGAACTCCCTTGTCTTTCCCACTGGCACCATACTGCAACTGCTATGATATGATAAGGCATTTGACCTGAAGTAGCCTGCATCTGGAATTGCTTTGTCTTGCCCACTTGTAGCACATTGGAACTGCTGTGACCTGACCTTGTCCTGCACATTGGAACTCCCATGTCTTTCCCACTGGCACCATACTGCAACTGCTATGATATGATAAGGCATTTGACCTGACCTAGCCTGCATCTGGAATTGCTTTGTCTTGCCCACTTGTAGCACATTGGAACTGCTGTGACCTGACCTTGTCCTGCACATTGGAACTCCCTTGTCTTTCCCACTGGCACCATACTGCAACTGCTATGATATGATAAGGCATTTGACCTGAAGTAGCCTGCATCTGGAATTGCTTTGTCTTGCCCACTTGTAGCACATTGGAACTGCTGTGACCTGACCTTGTCCTGCACATTGGAACTCCCATGTCTTTCCCACTGGCACCATACTGCAACTGCTATGATATGATAAGGCATTTGACCTGACCTAGCCTGCATCAGGAATTGCTTTGTCTTGCCCACTTGTAGCACATTGGAACTGCTGTGACCTGACCTTGTCCTGCACATTGGAACTCCCTTGTCTTTCCCACTGGCACCATACTGCAACTGCTATGATATGATAAGGCATTTGACCTGAAGTAGCCTGCATCTGGAGTTGCTTTGTCTTGCCCACTTGTAGCACATTGGAACTGCTGTGACCTGACCTTGTCCTGCACATTGGAACTCCCTTGTCTTTCCCACTGGCACCATACTGCAACTGCTATGATATGATAAGGCATTTGACCTGAAGTAGCCTGCATCTGGAGTTGCTTTGTCTTGCCCACTTGTAGCACATTGGAACTGCTGTGACCTGACCTTGTCCTGCACATTGGAACTCCCTTGTCTTTCCCACTGGCACCATAATGCAACTGCTATGATATGATAAGGCATTTGACCTGAAGTAGCCTGCATCTGGAGTTGCTTTGTCTTGCCCACTTGTAGCACATTGGAACTGCTGTGACCTGACCTTGTCCTGCACATTGGAACTCCCTTGTCTTTCCCACTGGCACCATACTGCAACTGCTATGATATGATAAGGCATTTGACCTGACCTAGCCTGCATCTGGAATTGCTTTGTCTTGCCCACTTGTAGCACATTGGAACTGCTGTGACCTGACCTTGTCCTGCACATTGGAACTCCCTTGTCTTTCCCACTGGCACCATACTGCAACTGCTATGATATGATAAGGCATTTGACCTGAAGTAGCCTGCATCTGGAATTGCTTTGTCTTGCCCACTTGCAGCACATTGGAACTGCTGTGACCTGACCTTGTCCTGCACATTGGAACTCCCTTGTCTTTCCCACTGGCACCATACTGCAACTGCTATGATATGGTAAGGCATTTGACCTGAAGTAGCCTGCATCTGGAATTGCTTTGTCTTGCCCACTTGCAGCACATTGGAACTGCTGTGACCTGACCTTGTCCTGCACATTGGAACTCCCTTGTCTTTCCCACTGGCACCATACTGCAACTGCTATGATATGATAAGGCATTTGACCTGAAGTAGCCTGCATCTGGAATTGCTTTGTCTTGCCCACTTGCAGCACATTGGAACTGCTGTGACCTGACCTTGTCCTGCACATTGGAACTCCCTTGTCTTTCCCACTGGCACCATACTGCAACTGCTATGATATGATAAGGCATTTGACCTGAAGTAGCCTGCATCTGGAATTGCTTTGTCTTGCCCACTTGCAGCACATTGGA
This sequence comes from Ambystoma mexicanum, assembly GCF_040938575.1. Classification (NCBI taxonomy): domain Eukaryota; kingdom Metazoa; phylum Chordata; class Amphibia; order Caudata; family Ambystomatidae; genus Ambystoma; species Ambystoma mexicanum. The sequence goes on along the minus strand of NC_090936.1, from coordinate 161,189,469 downwards.
ACTGCTGTGACCTGACCTTGTCCTGCACATTGGAACTCCCTTGTCTTTCCCACTGGCACCATACTGCAACTGCTATGATATGATAAGGCATTTGACCTGAGGTAGCCTGCATCTGGAATTGCTTTGTCTTGCCCACTTGCAGCACATTGGAACTGCTGTGACCTGACCTTGTCCTGCACATTGGAACTCCCTTGTCTTTCCCACTGGCACCATACTGCAACTGCTATGATATGATAAGGCATTTGACCTGAAGTAGCCTGCATCTGGAATTGCTTTGTCTTGCCCACTTGTAGCACATTGGAACTGCTTTGACCTGACCTTGTCCTGCACATTGGAACTCCCTTGTCTTTCCCACTGGCACCATACTGCAACTGCTATGATATGATAAGGCAATTGACCTGAAGTAGCCTGCATCTGGAATTGCTTTGTCTTGCCCACTTGTAGCACATTGGAACTGCTGTGACCTGACCTTGTCCTGCACATTGGAACTCCCATGTCTTTCCCACTGGCACCATACTGCAACTGCTATGATATGATAAGGCATTTGACCTGAAGTAGCCTGCATCTGGAATTGCTTTGTCTTGCCCACTTGTAGCACATTGGAACTGCTGTGACCTGACCTTGTCCTGCACATTGGAACTCCCATGTCTTTCCCACTGGCACCATACTGCAACTGCTATGATATGATAAGGCATTTGACCTGAAGTAGCCTGCATCTGGAATTGCTTTGTCTTGCCCACTTGTAGCACATTGGAACTGCTGTGACCTGACCTTGTCCTGCACATTGGAACTCCCTTGTCTTTCCCACTGGCACCATACTGCAACTGATATGATATGATAAGGCATTTGACCTGAAGTAGCCTGCATCTGGAATTGCTTTGTCTTGCCCACTTGTAGCACATTGGAACTGCTGTGACCTGACCTTGTCCTGCACATTGGAACTCCCTTGTCTTTCCCACTGGCACCATACTGCAACTGCTATGATATGATAAGGCATTTGACCTGAAGTAGCCTGCATCTGGAATTGCTTTGTCTTGCCCACTTGTAGCACATTGGAACTGCTGTGACCTGACCTTGTCCTGCACATTGGAACTCCCTTGTCTTTCCCACTGGCACCATACTGCAACTGCTATGATATGATAAGGCATTTGACCTGAAGTAGCCTGCATCTGGAATTGCTTTGTCTTGCCCACTTGTAGCACATTGGAACTGCTGTGACCTGACCTTGTCCTGCACATTGGAACTCCCTTGTCTTTCCCACTGGCACCAAACTGCAACTGCTATGATATGATAAGGCATTTGACCTGAAGTAGCCTGCATCTGGAATTGCTTTGTCTTGCCCACTTGTAGCACATTGGAACTGCTGTGACCTGACCTTGTCCTGCACATTGGAACTCCCTTGTCTTTCCCACTGGCACCATACTGCAACTGCTATGATATGATAAGGCATTTGACCTGAAGTAGCCTGCATCTGGAATTGCTTTGTCTTGCCCACTTGTAGCACATTGGAACTGCTGTGACCTGACCTTGTCCTGCACATTGGAACTCCCTTGTCTTTCCCACTGGCACCATACTGCAACTGCTATGATATGATAAGGCATTTGACCTGAAGTAGCCTGCATCTGGAATTGCTTTGTCTTGCCCACTTGTAGCACATTGGAACTGCTGTGACCTGACCTTGTCCTGCACATTGGAACTCCCTTGTCTTTCCCACTGGCACCATACTGCAACTGCTATGATATGATAAGGCATTTGACCTGAAGTAGCCTGCATCTGGAATTGCTTTGTCTTGCCCACTTGTATGTAGCACATTGGAACTGCTGTGACCTGACCTTGTCCTGCACATTGGAACTCCCTTGTCTTTCCCACTGGCACCATACTGCAACTGCTATGATATGATAAGGCATTTGACCTGAAGTAGCCTGTAACCCTGGAACGGTCTTGCCTAGCCCATTGAAACTATTTGGAACTGTTTTGACCTGCCCCTATGTCTGCATGTACCATGGATCTTCCCAGCTTTCATCTTGGATCTACTTGCCTATCCCGCTGGATACTTCTTGCCTAGCCCACCGCTAACATTTGGAACTGCTAGAACATTCAGTGGGCATTCCCTTAGTTGCGTTCTCATGCCATTTAGGAGGTTTTCTCTCCATTTTTCACCCTCTCTGATGGGACGCTGTTTTGCTTTTTCTAAAACAGTTCACAAATGTCTATATATTACTTAGTTTTCTCCCCAATATACTAAATGGGAAAGCATTTTACACGTCAAACGCAAGAATGTACACACACTCAGTTGAATTGTAAAACTGGCCGTTTAAGGACATTTATTAATGAATAACACAACAAAAAATAAAAGCAAATTAAATGGTATACTTCACCATTGGCAAAGTTGCAAGCCACTTCATCTCGCCAAAAGAGCTTCACTGGACAGCTTCCAAACCAGGTTGGCAGAGAAAATTCTTCACAACGGGACCGGCTGTAAAAAGATACGCCTACTTTTTCTCCAGCCCTGAAGCCTTTTCTCTGACAGCCTAATCCAGTGCTCTCCAATTTAAACATTACACAAATGTAAAGTGGCATTTTCCAGAAAATCCTGTCCTGGCTCTCACAGTTCACCTGTTGCCAATTCCCAGAGATTATCGGCCAAACAACCCATGGTCATCTGAAGAGGTAAACACTTTGCTTTCTCATGGGACAACGTTCAGCTTCTGCAAAATTATCAGGCAGTAATTCCAAACAGTCCTTGAACACGGCAAAGTAGCATAGAGAAAAAACAAGATGTTTTTCTGGTGAATGCAGACAGTATTCAGGGCTCACATTTAAAACTGAAGCCTTCAATGGGACGTGGCGAAAAGTCCACTACACCCAGAAGGCATTTCAAATAGCAGTCTCACATTCAAATGAAGCAAAAATATTAACTTTTTTAAAAAGCATTACATTACACCCTTGGACATTTGACTACCATAACTCAGTAACTCTAAAGTCGGCTTCTGAAATGGACGAAGCATTATAGCTAGGCTAGAAATGCATTGAAAACAACAAAAATAATCCAAATAATAAAAATGCAAGCAAAAGTATAATGGAAGGTTTTCCCAATATTTGGATTCCATTAAAGCAACCAATTCCACCAATGCCCAGTATGAAAAGATGTCGCTTGCTTTGTCAAATCCTTCAATTTTTGGATGTGGTTTTGCACAGGCTGGGAATGGTCACTCAAATTTCAATAGCACATTCATTCAAATGTATTACAAGCTATATTATGTTGTTATAGTCAATGCCAGCTCTATTCTACAAAACTACTTTTCTCATAACTTTGCTATCTAAAAGCAATTCTTCTAAGGCTTGAGCGGTGGGATTCAACCCCTTCACTACGAAACATGCTAACATAATCAAAGAGTTATAGCCCCCAGCAGCTAATCCCCAAACTCCCACCAATGAATATGCAAGTGCCAGGACTTCCGACTCGGATAACAAATGCACATTTGAATAACAGTCTGGGGTTAGCCCTATAGATTCAAAAATTGATCTTTTAACTTTGGCTGCAAAAGAAAAAAAAACATAAGTTCTATTTGTGATACTGCACAGGGCCCTCTAGAGATGTTAGCAGGAATGTAAGTGAAAGTGGTATTCCGCAGGAAAATAACCATCCCACTGGAAGTTTGGCATGCTTCAAATGACTAGCAACTACAATTGTATGATTACAGGTCATGGTATTGTCAGCGTTGGTGCACGTGCTTGGAGCACGTGAGCACAGTTGTTCTTCAAACACAGTCCAGTTCATTTGTTTGGTCATATTCAATTGCTGACATTTGCCAACCTCTTCTGGCTGACAAGTCATGGAAAAGCAAACATCCTCTTTTGCAATATTGTATGTGAAAATCTTAGCTACATTTAAACATTTTTCATTTGTCTCCTGACAGAAATGAAAATATTCATAAACAGGAAACGACTGTCGGACATCATCATCCTACACAAAAGAGTTGGTAGGAATGATGCTGAAAATGTGTCTCAAAGTTGAAGCAGGTGTTGGCACAGCTACCAGACATTTCAGTAGCTCCAATCCGTTGTGCGCATTCGATAAACAAAAATTGCCGATATTGAGAACGTCTCGAGCAAGGTAAATCCATATGTTTTCCGTTTGGGCAGCTTGTACTTGGTTTATCCTCAATGCTTTACAAATCCATTTCTTCGTGTCTGCTGGGTCTGGTATATCGGCGTTAGCATCAAGCGACTCACAAATCTTATTCTCCAACCTCGTCAAATTCAGGTTGGTAGTCTGCACAAATGTGGCATTTTGATTCTGCATTATGTGATTTGACTCTTCCAAATGGAGACCATTCAGAATTGCACTTACACCAGCCAGGCACAGAATCCGTAAAGCAATCCAGAAAAGGCATATCAGAGTTGATAATCATTCTCTTTGGTAACATTTTTCAGTAGGAACATATATGGGCCTCATTACACGGTAGGCGGTAGGGATTTAACGTTACCGGTAATGGAATACCGGTAACGTTAAATCCCCATCCAAATTATGACCTGGCTCACCGCTATTTGCGGCACCGCTAAGTATGGTGCCACTAATAGCGGCCAGTCCGCGGGCGCGCGACCCTCGAGTCTGTAATTTATGCCATGCCGCTATTAGCACATCATCACAAGCCAGGCGGGCATGCCAATAGCGGCATGGAAAAGCACCCAAAACCCCTTACCGCCATGGCGCTAATACCACCATCGCGAACCACCCATTAAGAGAACTGAGCAGTGCTCCCACCTGCCACAGGTGGACACAATCAGCACAGGTGGAGGCAATGGAGCCTCAGGCAGCACAAAAGGAGCACACCACACCCCTTCCCACACCAAGATGGTTCCAATACTAGCAGCATTACATGGGCTGGAGGACATGATCGCAGCGCAGCAGCAGCAGGCAGCACAGAGGAGACGCAGGAGGAGGAGGGCAAGACAGGCACAGCAAGAACCACCACGACACCTAATCATACCACAGGGGCACCCACCAATCCCCAGGATCAGAGCCAATCCATTTAACCTAACCCCGGAGCATATACACACCCTGTACCGTCTGGACCGGGATACCATAACCAGCATTGTAGACATGATACACAACGACATTGTGAGCCTCATAGACATCCGAACTGGCATCCCCCCTCTACTCAAGGTGGTGACTGTGCTCCACTTCCTGGCCACAGGCACTTACCAGCATACGGTGGGGCAGATGCATGGCATCTCACAACCAGTATTCTCACGCATGCTGACCCAGGTACTCGATGCCCTCCTGAAGCATGCACCTGAACACATATTCATGCCATGGACTGCCCAGGAGATTGCAAACACCAAAGTTGGCTTCTATGCACTGGCAGGCATCCCAAGTTGCATTGGGGCAATCGACTGTACCCATGTGGAATTGGTGGTCCCACATCACAATGAAGTAGTGTACCGAAACAGGAAGCAATTCCACTCCATCAATGTCCAAATGGTATGTGACGCCAACAAGATAATCACTCATTGCTGTGCCCGATTCCCTGGATCAACCCATGATTCCATGGTCCTGCAGAACTCAACTATCCCACGCTACATGGAGCGACAAGCCGGACAACGTTCGTGGCTACTTGGTGAGTAGCAGGGCAAGCACATGGCAGTGTGATTGGGGGGGGGAGATACGTACTCCGATTGGGTGTAGCTTGTTGTCCGTTGGACAAATGCACATGCAGATGTACGCCAACATCCATCTGGGTAGGCCCAAAACGTACCAGAGATGAATGGACATGCAAGTGTGAGCTACATAACATAGATGACAATCAAGGTCTAGAAAAATCAAACATCCATCCACATCGCACAACATTCCACACCTCAAAATACACATATCTCATACATGCCACCAACATAGTCCTACAAAATGAGCGCAGCACAACAACAATAATGCATTGTGGCCTTGAATGCATGCGAAGGGATCACCCCTAGCCATAGCATTACACTACGCACCTATAGCACAACTCAAGTGATGCCTATCAGCATGGCAACATCAATGTTGGAATGGCAGTACACCAGCAGTGTGATACGAAATCTGCCTAGGACCAAGGAACCCCTAACACACGGCTTCAGCCATGACATGTCAATTACTGTTGTAGGCATTGACGGGGCATGTGTACTTGCAGGGTCGCCTTTACCTTTGCACATTCCAGTCACACAGACAGTCTGCATGTATGCTGTTACTTGTGCACTTCAATCACAATGCAAATTAAAATAGCCTGAAATTAACTGGCCACACTTGAGCTGAACAGTAACAGGTCCCCATTTGTCCACCCATACAGGTGATGCTGGCTATCCCCTGAAGAGGTGGCTCCTTACACCTGTACGGAACCCACAGAACAGGCACGAGGAGGAATACAATCGTGCACATACCCGTACACGCAACGTGATTGAGCAGACCTTTGGCCTTTTGAAGACACGGTTTAGGTGCATTAGCAGGTCTGGTGGCGCTCTCCTGTATGGCCATGAGAAGGTGGCCAAGATCACCATGGCATGTGTCATGCTGCACAATATGTGTATCAGACGGAATGTGCCACTGCCCCCTGACGTTGATATGGAAGCACCTGATGAGGATGATGATGAGGACGGAGGTGAAGGGGATGCAGGACATGCAAGAGGGGATGGTCAAGAGGGACGTGCTGTGAGACAACATCTGATCAACCAAATATTCTGAGTAACGTGGTGTTTTACTGTCCCATGGATATGGGTATGAATGCACTGGTGTATGTTTGGAAGCACGCAATGGACCCTGTCACCAATAAAGTACACAAACACAATGAAGATGTCCAAGCCTGTGTTTTGATCAGACACCAGTGTATTAAGTAACGGAAAGATGAAAAAGTGCATGTCCCCAAACATCCCACCACCCTTCCACCCACCCCCCACAACAGACCCATAACACCCTTGCACCCACCCCCCACAACAGACCCATAACACCCTTCCACCCACCCCCCACAACAGACCCATAACACCCTTTCCTCCACCCCCCACAACAGACCCATAACACCCTTCCACCCACCCCCCACAACAGACCCATAACACCCTTTCCCCCACCCCCCACAACAGACCCATAACACCCTTCCACCCACCCCCCACAACATACCCATAACACCCTTTCCCCCACCCCCCACAACAGACCCATAACTGTCAAGGATGGCACTCTAATAAGAGTGGCACAAGACATCCAGAAGAGTTTGGGTGCTGAAATAAAGTGGACAGACAAGTACACACACTGCAGAACGGAAAGAGAACGAAGAGTAGGGAAGAGTAGCAAGGGAAAAGGTACAGAGTGAATACCCTCTTGGGGTGTATGCAGAATAGGGAAAGAGTATTCCACGAACCTTGGAAATACTCTAGCCTTCTGCACAGTTTGCTATAACAGAGTCCCACGCTGTTTGCTCATGACTTGGAACAGCAGCTATGGGTGTCTGTAATGTAGAAACAAGACAAAGGAAGGGGCAGAGGTTGACTGATGGGAACCAACAGACAAGCTCTGAACAAAAGGGTCAACAAACAGTACAAGAGATGTTACTACAGACAAATCCAGGAAAGGAGGATATAGCAAACTAGCAGAAGGTATAGAAGGGAAAGTCGAGTAACAGGAAAGGATAGCAGAGGACAGTAAGGTACAAGGTAGAGAGCTCCGAGGAGCAGGGAAGTAGTGAGTAAGTCCACAGGAGTAGGACGATAAGATAGAAAGCCAGAGGAAAAGGGTTTAGGGCAGCCGGAGAGAGGTAGGCTGTAGAGCAGGGAGCCCAGAGGACAAGGGCTAAGACAGCCGGAGAGAGGTAGGCTGTAGAGCAGGGAGCCCGGAGGACAAGGGCTGAGGCTGGAAAGCAGCAGAGCGAGATCCGCTACAATGTGGAGAGCCCAGCAGGGCAAGGGCGGAGACTGGTAGGGGCAGCCGAGCGTGATCCGCTGCAATGTGGAGAGCCCGGTAGGACAAGGGCGAAGGCTGGAAGGCAGCAGAGCGTGATCCGCTGCATTGTGAAGAGCTCGGCAGGGCAAGGGCGAAGGCTGGAAGGCAGCAGAGCGTGATCCGCTGTAATGTGGAGAGCCCGGCAGGGCAAGGGCGAAGGCTGGAAGGCAGCAGAGCGTGATCCGCTGCAATGTGGAGAGCCTGGCAGGGCAAGGGCGAAGGCTGGAAGGCAGCAGAGCGTGATCCGCTGTAATGTGGAGAGCTCGGCAGGGCAAGGGCGAAGGCTGGAAGGCAGCAGAGCGTGATCCGCTGTAATGTGGAGAGCCCGGCAGGGCAAGGGCGAAGGCTGGAAGGCAGCAGAGCGTGATCCGCTGCAATATGAAGAGCCCGGCAGGGCAAGGGCGGAGACTGGAAGGCAGCTGAGCGTGATCAGCTTCAGTGTGGAGAGCCCAGAGGAGCAGGGCTGAGAGGCAGGGAGCCTGGAAGGCTATGGCTGGAGGCAGCAGGGTGGAGCAAGCAACAAGGCAGGGAGCCCAACAGGCTAGGGCTGTAGGCAGCGGGGTGTAACAAGCTGCAAGGCAGGGTCCAAGCAGGAGTGAGGGTAACAGCATACAAGGATCCGAAGACAGACGCAAAAGGTGGAGGAAGGACTCTCAGATGCAAGAGGCCGAGCCACTGCAGGCAGCCGCCTTTATACTGACTAGCCCGGCACAGAGGCAGGCCAATTGGTTTCACCTGGCGAATCACACCTGTAGGCAATCGGCCACCTCCCGTTCTGTTCCTGGGCTGGTGGATGCAGGACCAGACTCTAAGGCTTCTGGGGCGTGTAGTTCCATAGAAACCCAATAGGAACGGCCAGGAAACAATGCTTGCGGCCCAGTGCATTATGGTATGCGTAGTTAGTTTACAATAATCATTAAGCAGCAAAGTCCAAATGGAGCATAAATGGATGTGCCCATGGCGCAGGCATGACAATAACACCCTTTCCCCCACCCCCCACAACAGTTCCCCATGTGTCTGCCAGTATGTTTGCGTCTGGCCATGCACGCAGAAGCTTTGCCATAAACTCCCTATTGGCCATTGTCTGCACCAGCATTTGGAGGCTGGCTAGACATGCGCCTGGTGGTGCGTGTGGAGCGGCGGAGGGGGCTTGTCTGCGTTGAACCGGCGGATGACGACGTGGCTGACTGTCCTGGAGGTGTGAAGTGGCGGTCCATTGTGTCTGCTATTCGAGTGAGGACCTCCCTAAGTCTGCCTATCCCCTCACACAGCCTGTCTGTACAGGCCTCCATCCCCTCCCTGGAGTGCCTTGCTGTCTCCACAATCTCCTCCCTGAGATGGGCAGCCTCCTCCACATGCTGGCCAACCAGCACAGTTAGTTCCTGTTGCCGCTGGCTGATGGTGGCCAGGTCGAGGGCAGTGCTGGGTGCTGGTGGAGTGGCTGCTGTGCCCTCTGATGCATCCATGTCAGCAGGTGAAGCCACCGTGGGGGACATAGAACTTAGAACGTTGTCCTCGCCAGTGGCATCAGACCCAGGTGTCTGGAGTGGTGATGGCTCAGGGTTCCAGGGGGGGTTGGGGTGTGCATCTCCATTGTGACATCTGTTGTGTCCTCAACATCAGATAGTGCGGCAGTGGCTGCTGCCTCTCCTGCAGAGCTTGGTGCAGCTGATGGTGGGCCCTCCGTGGCTGGGATTGGTGGTTGTGGGTTCACCTCCGGTGGTGGGGCTGTAGTTGGTGGTGTGGCTACTTCTATCCTGGCAGTGGCACTCCTCCGATGCTTGACACTCATCATGTGTAACCTTCCCCCCTTGCCCCTTGATGTCGTGGGGGTGTCTTCAGAGTCCTGTGCCCTTGCTCTCTTACTTGCAGTGGGTGCCTGGGATGCATTTCTGGCATCCTCACCGTCTGTATGTGAGCCTGTCAGGGACAAGAAGGGGGATGGCATTGGTTACGTTTCTATGTACTTTATGCAGAATACATCAATAATGCAGTTGTGGCCATTGGGACTTCATTGTTGTGGATGCAGGTGATGTGTCAGTTCAGTACCTCATCCATGCATGGTTGTGTTTGGCACTTGTCTCTGGTGATGTGTGCATGTGTGTGTGTTTGGGTCTGACATGGGCAGGGATGGATGCATGTGTGGATGTTTGTCCATCCATGAGATGATTCTGGACTCACATTTAGGGGGACCAGTACATTCACATAGCATCCTGTCATGTGTACACTCACCTCCATCTGAAGTGGTTGCCACGCCATGCTCCATAGTGCCAACTCCCTCAATGCATTCCACTCCTATTAGGTTCGCACAGGTCTCCTCCCATTCCTTTAGTTTGATGGGTGAACGGGATCCACCTGCAGTGGCTATTCTGTGGTTTTCGGCAAGGATGCTTCTCATCCGGAGTCTGAGGTCGTCCCACCTTTTCCTGCACTCACGCACATTGAGGGTGGTGGTGCCCACTGCACTAACTTTCATTGCAACATCATCCCAGATTGCCTTTTTTTTTAATAAGTGTGTCCCGCCGCATGTCGTTGGCAAAGACAATGGCGGCATTGTCAGCCAGGGCCTGGGTCAGCATGATTAGCTCCTCTGAGGTGAATTTTTCTTTTCGCTGCCGGTCGGTGGTTTTTTTCAATGCCTTGGGCATGTTGAGGGTGTCCCTGATGATTTGCAACTGCAAGCTACTCCAAACAGGTCAAGGGGCAGAGGATGGCAATGGATTGTGTTTTTAAAGATGGCCGCCGCGCTCTTTCCCGTTCCTGTGCGATGACGCTATTTCCGGTTCTGCAATTTAACGGTCACCGCTAATGGCGGTGACCGCTATTTGCATGCAACGTGAGGGCGGAGGTGCTATCTGCACTTTCGTCGAGGGCGGAAAGTGACTTTTTGGGGTCTTTAGCGGCATGGGGGTAGGGTCATTACCGGCATGGCGCTATGCTCGTGTCCGCGTACTCGTAATGGTACGCTATTAGCGCCCTCTTGCGAGGGCGGACACATTAAGAGCGCCATGCCGGTAATTTGAGATTTTTACTGCACAACGTGTAATGAGGCCATAGTCCCATTTCTGTCTGCCAGGTTCCATTACTAACACAATTTGGTCTCTGCATGATGCTATGACATCTGCGGGTACAGGTGGGCCACTAGGCTACTCTACTCAAACTTCTGCACCCGGTACACTGCGGTCTGATGAGCCAACACCACAGTTCCCATGAGTAGTTAACACTGTAGGGGGCTCTCCCTTTCTGATCATGGACAGTTTAACAGGCATGACAATCAAATGGGCTATTCTGTTTCCTACATGGAGAGGAAACATCTGATCTCCACTGTTCATTAAAATGACTTTGATTTCTCCTTGATAGTCAGCATCTATCACTCCTCCCAGTACTTGGATGCCCTTCAATGCTAATCAGCAGTGGCTGGTGAATGTTTTCATTGGGAAGGCGTACATATTTCACATGAATTTTTATTTGTTACAGCGCACAAATCCCTTGGCTATCTAGGCGCAAGTTACATTAGGGTACACAGTTACATGTTCCATTAGGTAAAAAAGACAGAGGGGCTGGGGGGGTGAGAATAAGCAGTAAGGGGATGGATTTAGGAAGAACACAGATTAGTTGAAAAGCTACGTCTTTAGGTTTCTGCGTAAGGTCCAGTAGGCCTGTTCTTTTCTGAGTGCTAGTGGAAGATTATTCCAGAGTTTGGCAGCCATGACCGGGAACCTCTTGCCCCCTACTGAAAGGCGGTTGAAGTTGGGGGTCTTCAAGAAGTGAGAGTTTGCCGATCACAGAGGACGGGCAGGGGCCTATTTCTCTATGCAGCTCGAGAAGTAGGCCGGCAGTGTTGAAGAGACATCGGTGGACTAGGGACAAAGTTTTGAACTTAATCCTTTCCCGGTTGGACAAAGAGAACGGCGAGCATAGCGAGGGAGCCCTATCCAAACAAGATGAATTCAGGGGGTAGGGTCCCCTTGAGACGTTTTTTCAATTAGTTAAACTGGAGCATTTTGGGGAAGAATTGGGTAAAACACCATACAAGTTACAGTGTGTTTGTAAAATCCAATTGATGCCAGATCACCAACAGTGCACAGAAGCATTTTAGTGATGCCTTTACCCACAAAGAATGCCGGAGTAAGAGGACATTGTTCTACTAGCTCTGCCCAATGATTGCAGTAATGCCAATGTAAGAAAACAAGCCCCTGCTGGCACAAGAACACTCACGTTGGCTCTACAATAATACACGAATACACTAACGACACTGTAAGAAAACATGTCCATGCTGTCTGGGCCAACATATGCAAGTAGCCTCAGGTAATGTAAAATGGTAGTGTGGTCTGCTGCGCAAAACGGTTTATAGTGAAAAGATCAACAAAAAAAATCTAGAAAAAAAAAAGTCGAATTTTTTTTTCAATACGGTTTTTTTTTCGAAATGGGGGGGTTCCCCCCCAGACCCCCTTTTTTCATTTTTTTTTATTTTACCCCTTTTTTTTACTTACCTGACCCCAATAATACATATAAATAAATAAATAATAAATTCGACCTTTTTTTTCGAGATTTTTGTTTCGAGATTATTGACATTCAAGATTTTTTTTTCGACCTTTTGACTGACCACCGCGCAAAACTCATGTTGGTTTTGATTGTAAAACCAGTAATGTGCTGCACGAACGCATGTCACTGCTGGCTCGGCCCATACATGCCAGTATTCCCACGAAAAACATAATTTCGCCTTTATCTCTAATGCAATAATGTCACTATCATGAATACTTGGCATCTAGCTGTGCCAGTGTATCCATGTAGCACTTAATGCCATAGATGTCAAACAGTTAACAGCTATATATATTGTTTCCTAAGTCATTGTAATCTGCAAGATAATCACTTCTACTAGAGGTGTTTGGAGTGCAGAGGAAAAATAAGTGCTGGACAGAGCCTTGTGTGTTGTACTGCTTGATGCAACATTCTCTGAAAAACATTATGCTTCCAAACTCAGCATAGCTCACATGGACGAGCACTTCCACAAGAGCAGTGCCCTTTCAAAGACTGCCCTCTGAATGGTGCTAAGAAAAGGCTACATAAAAAGAGGACTTCTCTGGCTTATTGTTGCAGTCCCCAATACCAACACGACTCGGAAGGCAGCAGAAGGCAATGGCTCTTCCAACTATACAAATGCTCCTCGTGTGCTTGCCAGGCTGTATGAATGGTTATTTATGGGGAACATAGCAATCTAGGTATCAGTTTCTCTTTGTGGGCATTTTTCAATATGAATGCACAGCATGAGAGTGTAATGAAAAGCTCACAATGGCTGTGTGCATTAAGTGCTGTGCTGACCTATGTATACAAATGCAGTGCTGTGGCGAGTAGAAGGGCAGTGAAAGAAGCAATAACCAGGCGCAGGAATGTTTGGCAGCCTGCTCGTTTCTTACCAAAAAAACATGCATTGCTCCACTAGCTAGTTTAATATAGTTGTATGTGTGCAGGTTTTTTTGTAAGAAACCAGCAGGTTGTCAAACATTCCAATTGGCATTCCACACAATGGACTAATATCATTATAGAACTATAGAAGTGGATTCTAGAACTGTGCACTGAAGGAGATGGTTGCTTGAGAGCTCAGCTCCTGCCCTAAGATCCTGTTTGAATTGAAGATTTCAGACTCAGCCTCTAACTCTGTTGAGATGACGGACCCCCCTTCCACTAGCAGATGAAGACAGGGGGTGAATCTGCAGAGCTTCAGGAAAGCGAAACCAGCCCTCCAAGAGAGTTAAGGAGGATGGCTTGATTGCCTGTAGAGCTGAGGGACAGTGTGCAGAGGACTACCTGACAGAGATCATGGACAGTGCTGTGCTGTCTATTGGGAAAATTAAACAGACTGTACTGGAGATGAAAAATGACCAGAACTTGGTAAAAATATGAACTGAGAGACTGGAAGCTAGAGTATCTGACTCTGAGGACCGACCATCTCCGTGCTCTAGAAGATAACGTTTACCATTTGACCCTGCGTCTGGATGAAACTCATAAAAAGGTCTCTGACCAAGAAAATTACAAAAGACGCTCGAATCTGAGAACTATTGGTTTTCCTGAAAATGTGGAAAACGGACACCCTGTGGATTTTCTACAGAAAACCCTTCCAAAGCTACTGAAACTTCAACCAGGGCAAGTGCTTGAAATTGAAAGGGAAGATAGTACCCTAGCTCAAAAGCCTGCTCTGAGTCACCCCCCCCCCCCCCCCAGGGCCTTCTTGGTGAAATTACTCAGATTCCCCATCAAGGAGCTCTTACTGAAGAAGGCTAGAAACCTAGCTGAGCTAAGATGGAACGCCCACAAGATTATGCTTTCCAATGATTACAGTAAAGATACTGCTGACCAGTGGAAGCTTTTCTTGGAGTTTAGGTGCCAGGATCAAGAAAAAACCTTGTTCACTACATGATTTATCCTGCTATAATCTTTAAAGAAAAGGAAATTGGAGGGGAAAAAAGGGGTGGGGGAAGATGTTGCCTTGCCTTGTCCAGCCCTGTACACGTTATCTTATTTAGTATGGTGTAGCTTATAGAGACTGTGTTTCTGAGTAAATTACAGTTCATTATAGAGGAGAACGCTGGATGCCACTTTGTTTCGGGAATCAGACATTTTTGCTCTGGATGCAGGACCTAGGCCATGGGCTGAGGTCAGTTAAGATATTTGGATTGTCGGGAAATGGTGCTCTTGTCCCTCTGCCCGGTTCCTTTAATTCAACATTCCCTGTATGTAATTTCACGCACTAATGTAAAAAGTTGTGTTAAGAGTAGGGGGAGGCAATGCACCGTTAATGGGGTCATGGGAGGGAAGCATTCCCACCGTCATAGTACTGCCGCAGCCCGTAAATGCCGCTGTTGAGGGGATAGATGCGAGTAGAAGGTAGAAGCAGGATAAGCCTGTAACCTGCTAATGAGGCTCTGTGACTTGCAGGAAACTACACAAACATTTGCGAGCTCTAATGTGTTACACTATGCGCTGGTACATTTAATATAGTGGACCTTCCATTAGATGAACGATGTCAGGACACTGATTAACCCAAGATGTTGGTTATGTGCCCAAAATACAAATAATGTTGTGTTATGACTTGGTGGGGGGTGGAGGGGAAGGGCGGGGAGCAAGACTGTGACATAGTACATATGGTTGCCAGACATTTCGTCGAAAAAAATTGGTCGACCAGACAAATGGTCGAACCAATTTGGTCGAAAACCAAATGATCAAAAAATTTTTTTTTTTATTTTAACCCTTTTTTTTTTTTTTTGGGGGGTCCCCCCCAACCCCCTTTTTTTCTCTAAAAACCCCTTTTTTAACTAAACGAAAACCCGAAAAATAAATATATATAAAAAAAAAAAAATTCGACCATTTGGTTTTCGACCAAATTGCGTCGACCAAATTGCAGTCGACCAGTTTTTTTTCGACGAGTTGACTGGACACCAGTACATATCTATCAGGTTAGTATACACAGACCCAATGGGATAAGCACTTGATTTCCCCTGTCCTCGTTCACTCCCTCTTGTTTAATTGTCTGCTTTAATTTAATATCTATATAGTCTGTGTCTCTTTTGCGGGCATGAAGGCAGGGAGGAGGGGAGGGAATGTGGGGTGAGGACTGAGGGGAAAAGAGGACGAGGGTGTAGACAGGGATGCAGATACTTTATTGTATGATATCCCTCAGTATACTGTTTTGGCTTTTCGATCTGAACATCTGCAATAACGTGGATAGCCTTTACTGATGGGCTTGGGTGCAATATTCTATTTTGTTAATTGCTTCTTTAATAGATAATAATGTGATGGCATTAGAGATGTGGACTTTACAGGCAGGTAGCCAGAGAGTTTGCTTTGCTTGGGTAATAAAGATGTTTCTGCTTCCAAAACTACTTTACGTCTTTAGCATGTTCATCTACCTTTGGCAGGGGATTTGCTTCGTGATATTAACAGGGTTTTACGTAATTTCCTATGAGGAGAAGGGGGCAAATCCAGGATTCCGATGGAGGTACTTAAGAAGCCAGTGGGTTTGGGTGGTTTTTGTTTTCCTGATGTTGTCTCATACCGTAGAGCTTTTTCCTTGCGCGCACTGCATTTCGGGTTAGGGGAAGATGCAGCTAGCTGCCTGAACTGGGTCAATATGGAGAGGGACGTGGTGCACCCTGTCACTTTAGATTGCCTCCTTGGTATGGAAAAAAAGATGCCTGCGGATCAATGTACACCGTTTGTTAACCACATTCTAAAATACTGGAAGAAATGCTGTGACATTTCTGGGGTTAAGTACCTGCTGAGTCCGGAATCTTCTATCTGGAGGAACTTGGCAGTACGTTTTAATAACCGCACCCTCTCGTGGTCCTCTTGGCAATCCTCAGGTAACTGGCGTTTGGGACAGGTGCACAACAGGGTTTCAATGCTCTTGTTCGGATTCCCCAAATTTAAATATAAGTTGCGCACGTCCGAGGATTATCAGTACTGAATCCTCTGCAAGGTTTTCTCAAATCTGCACGCGCCTTTAAACGCCTCGTTCCATAGATGCCTCCGATACTGCAGCTATCAAAGAGTATGCCTCTGTCGGATTCTACCCTGTACAAGCTTCTTTTTACGCAGGTGGGCCGTGATGTACCTTCTGAGCAGGGTAGGGCAACTTGGGCCATGGATATGGGATTTGAGTTGTCTGAGGAAGTATGGAAAGGAATCTGTGCAGGACCATGCAGGTCTAAAGTTGACCAAGACGTGAGGTTTACCCAGCAGCAAATTGTGCATTGCATCTATTGGACACCTTCTAAAATGAAGCATTGCAACCTAGTGCAGGATGACACATGTTGGAAATGTAAGTCTGATGTGGGTACAGGATTGCACATGTTTTGGTCTTGTGCGAAAATTGGCACCTTTTGGGAGGATGTTCTGCAACGTCTGGAGCTTGTCTTGGGCCTCTTGCTCCCCCAGACACCTTTGATATGTTTAATGTGCTTGTTCCCGGTAGATGTTCAGCTTTCAGAAGGACAGGTTTTTTGGTTTTAAAGGGCACTTTTGGTGGCTAAAAAGCAAATCTGGAAAGATTGGAAAAATGATGCAAGGCACTAAGTTGATGGCTGGCTGCAGGGTCCAACCATTCTATCAAGTAGGGAGAAGGTTATTTACCAGAGACTGAAAAAGACGGATACATATCTAGCCATATGAGACACTTTCAATGAATTGTACTTCTGAATAATGTTCCATCCCATTGTACTGTTTAATGTATATGTTGGATTTAATTTTTTTTCTTCTCTTTTCTCCTTCTCTCTCTTCTTCTCTTTCCTTTCCTTCTTCTCTCTCTTACTATTTGCTACTTCTTTTCTTAAGTGCTACCCTTTTTCTCTCCTCCTTCTCTGGCTCTTTCTTTCCTTTTTTGTATTACATGCTGCCTGTAGAAGTTGTGTAAATATGCAGTTCTATTGTTTATAAGATGTTTATTTGTTAAAATATGATATTGTGGTTTATCTTTTGTATGCTATAAAAATGTCAATAAAGAAATTTCAACAAAAAGAAATAAAGAAACAGCAGTGCTTTTAAAATGTTCACATGCATATTCAGTACTCAGTGTACTCAATCACACATTGCCCAGGACACTTTGTAAGTAGACCTACGGCATCCAGGGGTCCTAACTTTTTAAACAATATGTGTATTTAAACTAGGTCACGTTGTACGCCGCTGGGTAAGAAGGATGCTCCTTTAGAATAATTAGTGTCATCCTCATACGTGAGATTCCCCATATTCAGCAATAGGAACCTGCATGAGTATAGGTATTAAGTCATGTATTTTTTTTAAATCAACAAAATACTTAGCTGAAGCAAGAAATGGAGTAGCAAAATAAGGGGATTATAGGGAGCTGTAGTTTGAGTTGTCTTGCACCTTAAAGAAAAGAGACGTGCATAATAGGAGCGACTGTGCATGGAATTTTCTGGTTAACAGCCCGGGCATGAAAGATACGAGAATTGCTGACACCAGGCTAACATGTGCACACGTTCAAGAACCTGCGCTCACAAATACAGACACAACTCTTTCCCCTTTCCTGGCACACAATCACACATACTTTTTGTATACATTACATAAATGCATAAAACGTTTTCCTCACTTACCTGCTCACTAACGCTGCCTCTGAGACCGGACCCCGTGCTATATGACGAACCAAATGGCCTTCCTCTGGCATGGGGCCTAAGCAGTTCACTGGACTGTCTCTGCTGTCAATCAGTAGTTTCATTAAATTACGAAGTTTATGTAGTGAAATAGAGCCGGCGGGGCCAGACCTCAGTCGCCCCGCCGGCCTCCTCATTGACTAGCCAAGTAATTTAAATAGATCTTCAAGCTCTCTGAGCACAAAACAAATGAAAAACGTGCTTGGAGCCGGACGCGCCCCCTGAGGGAGCATTGTTCCATCACTGCTGTGCTGCCACTAACCAGTAGCCACCACATGATGGTGCTGTGCCTGACAAAAGCAGGCAGCAGCACTGCAAAGTCAAGAAAAGATGTTAATTTTGACTTTTTTTAAAGCATGCAGCATATTACATCTTATTTCCTTGAAGCTTGCCATTGTGCCAATGGGGGTTGCGCCCCCACGGCCTGCCATAGCAGCCACCACTGATGCTAATCCAGATCTAGGGGCAATCAATCCCATGTGTTCTGAGGGAATTTGTACTTCAATCCCAGTCTCAATGACTATTATATCTGATTTCTCTGTGCGCACGGAAGTCTACTCCTGCCAATTCTGCAGTTGTGCGGTATGGGGCTAGGGCACCTGGCATGACTTCCCAATACCCTAGGGTTCCTATAGATGAATTAGGTTGCATCTGCACAGTAGGTGTTAACAAGTGTGTCAAAGGTGTCTCACTGTTAGCTAGTGGACGATTGTTTAATACTTTTACAGAGTCAAACACACGATCACGCAAGCCTACCAAACTGCCATTAGCTTATTTATGTAATTGTTCTTTCAACAAACCATTTATCCTCTCAATCTGAGCCGCCCCTTGTGGTTGAGACGGCACATGGTAGAGCCACTGAACATTCTTCTCCTGACAGTACTTCTGAATTAACGTGCCTTTGAACTGTGTGCCATTGTCACTCTTAATTTGCAAGGGCACTCCATGATGCAATATTATTTGATCTAACAGCTTAATGGTCTTCAATTGTGTGGCCCTCTCGAATGGCAACACCATCAAATATCTTGAAAAGGTTCCACAATGGCACAAGCATATTGGCAGCTTTTACTGATTGGCACAGGACCGATACAATCGATCTGCCAAATTTGACCCAGTAACTTGCCTCCTCGCAACATGCCCTGGACAATATGAGGTATGGATCTCTGCTGGTGATGTTGACACACAGGGCATTTCAAAATTATTGTTTTCACTACCTCTAAAGGGATATTGAACCCCTGAGCTTGGGCACACCTGCAAGTAGCGTTTTCTCCCATGCGCCCACCTTTCTGGTGAGCCCACTTGGCCAGACCCTCCAAATTGCCCTGATGTGCTTCTGCATCCACAGATTAAATCTTGGTGTGGTCATCTGTAACAGAATTAAACCAGTGTTCTAATGAGTCAGTAGTACACTGTGCATCCACATGGTACACTGTTACTTCACTTTGTGATAGCATTTCCCAGCTATCTTGCCACAGTTCTTTCCCCACAATTCTTTTGAATGAATTTTCAATCCATTCTTCTGCCATGTTGGCAGCCACACAGCTAGCCCATTCGCCACTGACCATGAGTCTGTGAATATGTGTGCAAATGACATTGACCAGGTGTCTCTAGTTTCAAAGCTTGATGGACTGCATAGAGTTCTGCAAACTGACTGCTCTTCACTTTCCCTGACGTCATCAAGATCATTTTAGTCTTGGGATTATATGACACTGCTTTCCAGTAGGGCTCCGTTCGCACTTAGCGAGCAGAGGCATCAGTAAACCAGGTATGCTCTGTTTTCTCCACTGTCACATCTCCATAAGATACTCCCCCCTTTCACTGGAGACTCATGTATTTTGGCCACTTCCTGTGGTATGTAATCTATCGGTGGTGTATTGGGCACTTACTCATAACGTTTTGCAACCCCACCCTTCCCTGATTTGGCTCTGTCTTCAATGTTCAATTTCCATTTGATGATACTAGCTTCCTGACCGTGCACTATTCTGTGTCTCTCACAAGAGCGCAACACCCACTGCATAATTAGGATTTCGGGTCTAATCAGTAAATCACGACCCACTGTCAATTGTTCTGTGCCAATAAGAGCATAATAGCATGCTAGCAATTGCTTCTAAAATGGAGTGAATTTATCACCTGCCTTGGGTAATTTGCGACTCCAAAATCCCAAAGGGACTTGCTTATTGTCTTGCTTTTGCCACAAACTCCAGTTTGCATAATTTTCTTGCACAGATACCTTTAGTTCCACTTCTCCTGATTTCAAAGGCCACAAATCAATCACACGTTGCACTGTGTCCTTTGTCAACTCAAATGCTCTTTGCTGCTCTTCATCCCATTCAAATTCATATTTCTCTCGTATCACTTTGTAATTTGGGGCAAAAATTTGCCCTAAATGTGGAATATGCAGTCTCCAAAATCCAAACATCCCTATGAACTGCTGAGCTTGTTTCACATTCACTGGCGTAGTAAATTCAAGCATCTTCTGCCTGGCTTTTGCCACTATCTATCAGTGCTCATTGTGCCATTGAATTCCCAAAAATATCACAGTCTCAGCTGGCCCTTGAATTTGATCATGGTTAATCTCGCAGCCTCCCTTTTTCAATCCATCAATGATTGCTTTCAAGTGATTTTGCACACTACGCTCATCCTTGCACTGAATCAGAATATCATCAATAGAATATGAGATTTGTATATCAGGCTTACATGGTATTTTGTCTTAAGTGTTCTGCCATCAGCCGTTGACAGAGTATTGGACTATGCAAGTACCCCATAGGCAATCTTGTTAAGGTGTACTAATGCCCACCCCAAGAAAATGAGAACTGCTCCTGGCACTCCTCAGCAATTGGCACAGCGAAAAATGCATTTGCCAAATCTAACACAGCGACCAGGTTCCCTCAAACATCTGTATGTTCTCAATCAAGTTAACAGTATCTGGCCGTGCAGGAACTAAAGGGGAAGTGTTTGTGTTTAACTCTCTATAGTCCACAGTCATTCTCCAACTCCCATCCATCCCTTTTTTTTTATAGGCCAGACCGGATTGTTCCAAGCAGTAGAGACTGGCCTTAATATCCCTGCCTCTACATATTTTTTAATGGTGTCTGAAATGTCCTTATGTACCCCTGGAATGCGGTGTTGCTTCAATGACCGACGCTTCACGGCCAATGGCACGTGCACTGGAGGGATCTTCTATGTGCCTATAATAACTGGTGTGCAAGTCAATCCATTCACTCCAAATTGATAAGTTTTACCTCCTAACTCTAAAGTCAACCCCTCCAGAATGTCAAATCCAATGATGTTTTCAGGTATTGGGCCAATCAATACTTCATATTTCTGTTTTTCAAATTGTCTATCTTCCTCGCCACTCCTGCCTGTACTGTGGGTGTCTCTTTTCCACCCTGTCCAGTAATGGTAAAGTGTCAACCTTTAAATCCTGAGTGATTTCCCTGAATCAATGAGGCCTCCGTCCCGGTGTCACTCAAACCTTGGACCTCTTGTGTGTTCCCAGGCTTCCAAAAAATCTTCACATTAACATGAGGTCGTCCGTCAATTTCTATGCAAGCTGACACTACCAGGACTTGGCCATAATCCTATTCAAATTTGGAATGAGTGTACCCAGACTCACTCACTGTTTTTCTTACCTCAGCATATGTTGACTGGGAAGGGATCCCCATGTCCCCTTCTCCCTGTCCCTCCTTAGGAGATGCTGAAGGCAAAATGTCACCTTTCTGCTTGGACACCACCGTCTCGTGACTTGTTTAAAGCGCTCTTTCCCAGCAAGCCCTGTTTTATTGTACAACTCATACATCTCCCTGGTTTCAGTACCATTAATTTCTTCCCATGGCATACCATCCTTCAACAATGCCAAAAACATGGCTTTTCTGGACACCCTGGAATCTCTGCTATCCTGTCTCCCGCCTTCTGTTCTGCGCTCACTGTGCCTCTCCCTCTCTCGAGGCCTGTCCTCACCTTTGTCCCATTCACCCATATCTGATAATTGCTGTATAGCATACACCACTTCATCAGTTGCCTTCCCAGTCATGCTCACCAGCAAAGTCATTATGACACTCTTATATGCGGGTAGGGCAGTTCTAATAACCATATTTTCTCGTTTACACTGACATTGGCACCACCCCCATATGTACCAGTTCATTCACATGAACGGCCTCCTTCATAGCATGTTCTCTGATCTTTTGAACCACCTCTTTTAAAGTATACCATGTTTCCTCTTCAGTGGGCCAATCTGTGGTAATAGGATACTTCCTAAGCTGCTAGGGGCAATAAAGACAACTGTGGGGCCTGCCCATTTGCATCAGAGGGAGGCCCAGCCCGTAACACCTCCTGTATATTGGGAAAATCAGTAGAATCAACTAACAAGCTTCCAGCTCGACCATCATACATACAAAGCATCCAAGTCAGCAAGCGCTTGCATGACTTCTGCCTCAATTGAGTAATAATTTCACCCACTTCCTGTTGAGTGAAATCCTCCAGTGTGGTCAAATACACAATACCACCCCTTGGATTATGTGGGTGAGGGCCCATTCTCCGTCTAGTCACTGGGTTAGCAGTAACAGTATTCCCATCCTGTTTTGGTGTAGATTCTGCCTTCAATTCAGGGCTAGAATCTGTACCACTTGAGCACCAAATGTCGTCGTCCCATGAATCAACATTCCAATTCACAGCAGTGGCAATGACTACAGCTACCTTGCATTTGTCAACACAGCATTTTTCATATTCGTATCTGGCCATACCGACAGCCTGCCTCTCAGCAATTTCCTGATACCTAGAGGCCTTGCCACTCCAGATCTTTAATTGCAGCTGTTGCATTAAGGAAACCTGTCTTTCTGCTGCTTACTCCTTTTCCAAACGCAACACGTCTGCCTCTAATTGCAAGTTTTTCTGATGTATCCTCCGGTAAGCATGGTGAATAATCCAGCCCACCTCCCTAAGGCTGCTGACTCATTCCCCGTTAGCACTTTCGCGCCTAGAAACACTTGTGTACAGGTGCATTATAAATGACTTATCATATCACATAACATCACTGGGACCTTTGTAAACCAGAAACTATGTATGCATGCTCTGAACTGTTCAAAAATTCATCTTACGGCTCATTCAAACCAGCAGCATATGCAAATTGCTTAGCTAATAAATCGTATAGAGCTGCAGTCCAACCAGGAATGAACACACCACAAGATCCCCCGCCAGCGGAAGAAACCTTATTTTGCTGTTTAAACAGGGAATGCATAATTTCAGCAATTTACAATGATCTACGCACAATGAATAATTCAATGCAGTTCCCTTAAAAAGTCACTCAAAACAATTGCACACAAAGTGCTTCCAACACAGCAAGGCTTTCCCTTCAAAGAAGGGGAAAGAAAACAAACAAAAACACATGCAACATTAATCGTGTGTTTCAAGGTACAAACACAGATTGCTGGCTGCCTGGAATGTAAAAGAGTAAGGCTGCCAAGATGTTCGTGACGCATATTTGTTTAGCTTTTTCTAGATAAGTGCATGGATGTCTTTATATTACTTAGTTTTCTCCCCTAAGCACTAAATAGGAAAGCATTGTACACTTGAAATGCAAGAAGTTACACGCTCTCAGCTGAATTGTAAAACTGGCTCTTGAAGGCTGTATATTAATGAATGATACAACAAAAAATTAAAGCAAATTAAATGGTATACTTCACCATTGGCACAGTTGCAAGCCACTTTATCTCGATTGAAGAACTTCACTGGACAGCTTCCAGACAAGGCTGGCAGAGAGACTTCTTCACAACTGGACCTAGTGGAAAAAGATACGCCTACCTTTTCTCCAGCCCTGAAGCCTTTTCTCTAACAGCCTAATCCGGTGCTCTCCAATTTAAATATTACACAAATGCATAATGGCATTTTGTAGAAAATCCTGGCTCTTACAGTTCACCTGTTGCCAATTCCCAGAGATTGTCGGCCAAACAACCCATGAAGAGGTAAACACTTTGCTTTCTGATGGGACAATTTTCGGCTTCTGCAACATTATCAGGCAGTAATTCCAAACAGTCCTTGAACAAGGCAAAGTAGCATCGAGAAAAAAGAAGATGTTTTTCTAGTCAATGCAGACAGTATTCAGAGTTCACATTTAAAACTGAGGCCTTCACTGAGGTTTGAGGAAAATGTTGACTACACCCAAATTGCATTTCAAATAGAAGTCTCACATTAAAATGAAGCAACAATATTACATTTTTTTAAAGCATTACAGACGTGTTACAAAACTCTTTGCATATGACTCAAAACCTTTGCCAGGATTTCTTCCCAGCATTCCTCTACAGCAGAGGTCTTCAAACTGTGGGGCGCGCTGCTCCCAGGGGGGCACGACCGCATCCTGGGGGGGGGGCGCCAGAGCCCAGCATGAAATGCATTAATTTAGATTGGAGGAAATGGGAAGGGGCAGCTCACATGGTCAGACTGGACCATAAAACGGTCTTAGGCACCAATGAAAAAATGGCCAGCAGTTGCAAATGGATATTCAGTCCTTTAGTCACAGACTGTTTGAATAGTACCCATGGAGTTGTTTTTTGTTCAAATGTAAACAAATTGTGAAATTTAAAGAATATTTATTCAGCAACAATGGTCAAAACGACTAGCTGCATAGTGAAGTAACTCCTCAAACTGGCCCACATTGGCCAAGAAAAGAGGCCCATTTTGACTGGCTTACATTAGCATTTTGTATTTTTGGTATGGTCATGGCCCTATTGCCCTATAGGCCAATCCAAGCCTGCCGTCTCATCCATAATGGGTGAGGGGGCGTCCACCCATTGGCCACCTCACCCATTATGGAGGAGCTGAGGAGCCAGCCCAGTGAAAAACTGAGCATTCCCTCTGCTGCTTTTTCCAGCTGAGGGAGTGCTCCTGGGCTGGCTGAACTGTCAAAGGGAAACACTGTTTGCCTTTGACAGTTCATTTCCCCAGCCGCACATGATCACTGAGCCATGCAACGCTGGGGGTGTTTTGCTTCGCCAGCCTTGCATAGCTCATTGGAAATGCTGGCTGGGGCACTGCATGTATGTATGTGCGAGGGGGTGCTCCTGCGCCTCCTCGCACATACGGGCAGAGCAACCTGAGGCGGGGCATTTTAGCAACCACGCGCAGGCCCGTGCAGAAGGTACGTTTATGGCGATTTATTTTTTATTTAAATGTGTATGGATGTGTGTATGCTTGTGTTATGGGACTGTGGTGGGAGCAGTATGGGTGGCAGCACTGGGATAGTGGTGGGAGTAGGGTGGGGAGAGCCCAGGGTCTATACTGGGAGTAGGGTGCGGTGACGGCATGCAAAAGTTCTTAGTGATTTCTACATACTGTCCATCTGGCACTTTTGGGGGGGCCCGGCCTGCCCAAAACTTGCTCAGGGGGGGGCCAGGTCAGAAAAGTTTGAAGACCACTGCTCTACAGTCACAACACAGGTATTGAAAGAACACTGCCTTGAGAGTGGGGACTGTTCCTTGACATTTTAAGTGACATCTTCCCTTTTATCTGCCTTAAGGTTTTCCGTTCTTCACTTCCAGGTGACCTACTCCCCACCCAAGTTTTTGTCCCTCGAGTTTGAGAGGTGAAAAAACACTGCGATAGCCGAATCGGCACTCATTCTAACGTCTCACAGGGAAAAGGTCTGAGAATACCCATATCATTTAAGGGTATTTACTTAACCATGGCTTTTCAGAGAATTGACGGCCCTGAGAGCTCAAATTAAAGGAAAGTTTAAAATGCATTTGTAACCAGAATTATACTGTTTTTGCAAACCTTTGTGCCATTTCATTAGCACTATCTTCAGTTCAGCAAAAGCCATATTTAAGTTAGATGCATAAAACATCCTCAGTAGGTGCACATACCGAGGTTTGTGTCACAGAAGCAAAAACCACTTCCCAACATTAAAGAACTTCTTTGGGGAAATCAAATACAAGAGTATACAAGATTGAACCATCCTAAACCACCAAAAAGGCAATGATCAATGCACCAATAAAAGAAAATATGAATATGACACTTTGAAGGACTCTAAGCTGCACTGATTAGCTGAGTAGCAGGAGTAGGCACATTCAATTCACCCAAAAGCTAATCGACCCAAAATTCTCCTCATTGGCACAATGGGAATCACTGCATTTCGCCAGAAATAATCACATGGGGAAAAATGAAAAAGGTCATCAAATTGTCACAACCAATTTATCTTTTGCAAAAAAGAAATGTTTTACTAAAATTAATCAGTCTGTCAAGAACATACATTTATTTAAAATCGATGTGTTTATTTAAAAGAAATATTTCCAAAATTTAAATCTCATCTTTAAAAAAAAATCAATTTGGGGGCGTGACCAAGAGCGCCATCGATGTGGCCGCTCTTCTAACGGCCTCTGTGGGGAGCCTGCTGCGGTGCCGAAAATCAGGCGATTCCCGCGGGGGTACGAGATTCGGAATGCAGGGCTGCCGCTGTTGGAACACCCCAGGCACATTGGGGGCTAAGAACATATAGTCATCGTACCTCCTGAGCCCCGAAAACTGATGTAAGAAGAATTGGCCCGCTGGCCTCGGAGGCTCCAAGATGGCGCATGGGCGTCCCGGCGAGAGGGGAAGGAACAGCAGCAGCGCGAAAAACAAATGAGACTCTCCGTCCCATGGCCCAGCCACTTCACGGGGTTCTACATCCCACACGACCGGAGGGGCCTGCTGCCTACAGACAGCGTACACAGAGATCATAGGGGCGCTGCCCCCACCCACCACACGGTGAGCGGGGCATCTGCGGTCCCATTGGGTCTACGGAGGACTCTGGGGACGTGCTGCCCTGCTCCCCGCCTGCTGTCCTTCTTTGGGCCTCACTTCGGGGGCTCGGCGGCTCCCGACCGGGACGCTCAGCAAGCCCGATCGCACTGCCGGTCCGGCAGCCACTCTTCAGAGTCTGCCCCGGTCCGAGACGGCGGCAGGACTCGCAGGCCGAAGCCTGCATCCCATAGACTTACCATCGTGCTGCGCGCCCACAGGGCCTGCCTCACCAGCAGCAGCGGAAGGCATCCGGCTCCCAACAAGATTTCCCCCCCTCGCCTGAGGCCGGGGCCGACCTGCACCCAGAAGCGGTGTGGGGCTCCCATTGCTGGGGCTGGCAGCCTCCCTCCAGGAGTCCCCCTCGATCAGGGGCGGCAGCGACCAGCAGGCTGGAGCCCGAGGCTAGCAATCTTCACCATCGCGCTGCACGCCACACGGAGGCCGCTCCGCCTGCAGCAATCAAGGGCATCCAACCCCGAACACGATTTCCTGCGCTTGGAAACAGCTGTGGGGCTGTCTCCCGCACACCATCTCCTGGGGCGCCCCAGTCCACAAACTGACTGTCCGTAGCGACATGGGACGAGAGAACTCCCCCCTCCCCCTTTTTTGTCCCACGGCCTTTGAAGAGAGGAATACAACTCTCAGGGGAACCGATGTGGATGAACCGGGATCCCACAATGTAATACACAGGCACCCCGGTATGTGCACTCTGCCCCAATCACAAAGCGTCATAACGCTAGCCTCCTCGGACTCTGCAGACCCACCATGCCCCCTGGGGCACCTAACACCTAAATTCCACTCTTGGGGCTCCCCTGCCCACTCGGCGGCCCCAGCCCCCCCCCCCCCCCCCCGGGGTCCCTCCTGGATGACCTGCAGCACCGGAGGAGGGGATTTCCCCCCCCCTCCAACTTCTCGGCTCTGAGACCCACGCACAAGTCTTGGTTTCCCAACGCCCATGAGCAGGGCACCCCCGGGATCTCCCGTTCTCCCATTCCCGCCTGCAGGCTGTGGTACGCCTTTCCTTGTCCCCAAGATCTGTGAAGCTCTCGCTCGCTTAGATCCCATTACGGCCTGTGAACTCTTGGCCTCTAAAGACTTCCAGCACTATTCCTGGGGCACCCCGGCCCATCCATTGCCTATCCAGAGAAAGGGGCATCATGTCAAAACAACCAAAACTCACGATAAACACAGACATTGCCACAATGCTGCTGGCAGCGGATAAAGGGAGGAAACAAGATCCACCCAGCTGTACCTCACAGGCGGACCAGGAGGGTAAGGAACACCTCGCTACTAGAAGCGATTTACTGGCCTTTATGGCCAACATTAAAGAAGAATTCCAGTACTGTATGACTGAGCTCTCGACAAAATTAGAACACACAGACCAGAGAGTTACGGAGGCAGAACAAAGATTGGGGGAGGTTGAGGCCCAGGCCCAGGACCATGCCACGGCTATAGATGGGATCCAGCAGTACATCACAGCATTACAAAACAGATGTGAAATCCTGGAATTCAAACAGGAGGACCTCAAAAATCGAGCTCGGTACAATAATCTCCGAATTCGAGGTGTTCCCGCCTCGGTTCTGGACCAAAACTGAATACCTCGGGGATGTCTTCCAATGCCTTCTTCCAGATTTAGACAAGGCCCAACATCTACTGGACCGCACGCACAGGTTACGCCCGTGCCATGGAGTGGAGTCAGACTCTCCTCCCGACGTTATCAGCAGAGTGCACTTTTTTACCACCAAAGAGGCCATCACATCAATTTCCCGCACCCGAGACGGAATAACTTTTCAAGGATCCCCAATCCAAATTTACCAGGACCTTTCCCTTCTCACCCTGCAAAAAAGAAGATCTCTCCGTCCATTGGCTTTCTTTCTTCGGGGCCAACAAGTCTGCTACAGGTGGCTCTTCCCAAAAGCGTTACAATTTACCTACAAAGGGACTTTACGAAGAATTACCCATCTGGAGGACGCCGCACAAATAATGCACCCACCCTCACCCGGGATGACCTCTCCGGGGGCATCCGGGGGCATCGCTAAGGGGTCTCCGGTGCCCCCACCAAAAGAGAAACGAAACACGTGGACGAGAGTCCCGAGGGACAGAAGGAGGAAGTGACCATACACTGCGGGATGGCGCATAAATGGGAGACCGGGAAGCGAACATTCAGAGTTCGACCTAACGCAACCCTGTTCCTCTCTGGCCCTGGTTCCCCATTGACCCTGGGTAACGCCATTCATTATACCTCTGCAAAAGACCATCATACATCTGCCGTAGCGCCCCCCCCCCACGGCTCCTGCCCACTTCCAAGGTAGGTTACACCTACAGATCCTTGGAATGCCAGCTATAGACTGGCCACGAGTTCCAGCCACGTTGGCTGACCTCTGTTATTTGGCCAAGTTGGCCTGGGGTGGTACCGGCCTCACAACGTCGACCCCCCCCGTTAGTTAACACCCCACCTCCCCGTTGGAGGCGAGGACTAAAAACCCAAAAGCAGGATAACTACCATTCTTACCCATTCAAGCAATGGCTGGCCTCATCCCAACCTATACCTCTCACATGAACCCTCCAGAGACCCCCCCCCCACCCGGGATCATAGCACTCTGAGAATCGTCTCCATCAATGTCAGGTGGCTGAACTCCCCCCCCAAACGCAAATATATTCTACAGAAGCTCCAGGACGAAGAAGCAGCCCTGGCCCTGCTCCAGGAAACCCACCTGTTGCCAACGGACTTTGGGCGCCTACGCTCCCAACAATTCCCTAAACAATTCATTGCCTCAGGTGGCAACAAGAAAGGAGGCACCGCAGTCCTCTTTAAGAAGGGGCTGAACCCCCACGTCCTGGACACTAAACTTTGCCCAGAGGGACGATTTGTGGCAGTGAAATGTCTCTTGCTGAACCAGCTATACACCTTCCACCTTCATTTCGGTCTATGACCCGAACACGGGAAAGGTCGCATTCTACGAAGCCCTGTCCTGTGCTCTGATTCCCTTCACGGAGGGTCAGGTTGTGTTGGGTGGGGACTTCAATGGAGTGCCAGACCCCTCGAGGGACAAGTCACACCAGGCCTCCTCCGAAGACACCACTCTGGCCCTTGGCCTGCTACGACAATTCAGGGCCCTAGAGGTGGTCGACTCATGGCGGGTGCTGCACCCCTCGGAAACAGATTTCACCTTTTACTCCTACGTCCACAGAACCTTTTCAAGGATTGACTCCTTGCTGACATCACCGCAGGTCCTGGCTTCACGAATGAGGTGTCCATTGGATCAAGAATTCTGTCGGATCACGCCCCGGTAAACCTGGAAATCCGCGCCCATGACTCTACCCCTGCTGCCCACCGCAGATGGTCACTGTATGACCCATTGCTGAATGATATGTCGATCAGGGACGCCATAGCAATATCAATTTCGAACTTCTTCCAGGAAAACCCCACCGAGGACACCTCCCCGGCCAATACCTCGGATGCCCTGAAGGCAGTCATCCGGGGAGAACTGATAGCACGTGGGGTGGTGTATCATAGGAGCAAAAGGCAGACCCGCATAGCTCTCGAGGAAGCCCTCCGGGAAGTGGAGGCTAGGCACAAAGAACAAGGTTGGTCCCCTAAAATACAACGAGCGCTCCGAACGGCGCGGATGAAAATTGAGGAGCTCTATGCCGAGCACACGGCACACCTTCTAGCGAAAACCAAACAGTTTTATTATGTCAGGAACAACAAAGCAAACAAGCTAATGGTAGCAAAGCTCACCAAAATCAAAAAGAACAACACCATCATTGGTCTGCGTGACCCTCAGGGTACAACCCAATACTCGGAGCCGGAGAAATTGCGACTAGCAGCCGACCACCTTGTACAAGTAATGTCTGCGCATCCACGCAACCAACAGGAGCAGACAGCATACCTACAAAAGGCCTCCCTTCCCCAGCTGAAGCCTTCAGCCCGAGATACTCTGGATGCGCAACCTCAGCAGAGGAGGTTGAAGAAGCCATAAAAGCCCTCAATTTCAGAGCCCCCGGACCAGACGGATTCACCACCTGATTTTACAAACTCTTCAGGCATCAACTGCTACCACCATTGGTGAACCTCTTTAACTCTTTCCAGAGCACTGGCATGATAACCCCCTCCATGCAGGAATCTATTATAATTCTCCTGCCTAAACCCGGGGGGGACCCAACAAATCCGGACTCTTATAGACCTATTGCACTGCTAAATATTGATGCTAACATCTACTCGAAGGTCCTGGCAATGCGTCTCTCTCGCATCCTACCCAACATAATCCACCTGGACCAGACCTGATTCATCAGAAACAGAGCAACAAGCAACAACATCCGCAGGACACTGGACCTGATAGACCTGGCCAACTGTAACTTCCAAGGCCTGGCATTGCTAGCCCTCGACGCCACCAAGGCATTCGACAAAGTAGACTGGACCTTTATGAACCTCACTCTGGAGGCCTTTGGCTTTGGATCGGAGTTTCGAACCATGGTCCTGGCGAATTACAGATCTCCAAAGACCCTCTTAAGAGTTAACGGCTCCCTTTCTTCCCCCAATCCCTCTAACCAGCGGAACCAGGCAGGGATGTCCCCTATCGCCACTCTTATTCGCCCTGGTCATGGAACCCTTTGCCCAAAGGATTAGATTAAATGACTCCATCAGGGGATTCCGAGTCAGACCCTCCCAAAATAAAGTGGCCTTATATGCAGACGACGTCGTACTCACCATCTCACAGCCTTCCGTCTCACTGAAACACGCCCTGGCTGAGATAAAAGACTACGGGAGAGTCACCGGTTTCACTATTGATTTCAACAAATCCACTGCTCTGGGGATAGGGTTGACCTTGTTGGAAAAGGCAACCCTGACCCCGCTTTGTCCCATCCAATGGAAAACCAAGATGATCCCCTATCTTGGGGTTCAAATCCCGGCAAACCCAAAGGAGGTCTACCACGTAAATTTCGCCCCTCTTTGTAAGGAACTAGCAGATGACCTGAAGCAGTGGAAATTGCAGGAAATCTCATTGATGGGCCGTATAACTGCCTGCAAGATGAACCTTCTTCCCAGATTCCTGTATGCCTGCTCCTCGCTGCTGGTGCCTATCCCACCCCCGGCTCTTCGGGACCTCCAGAGGAATGTGCTGCACTTCATCTGGTGGGGGAAAAAACCCAGAATGCCCCTGGAAACAATGCTGGGGAACGCCAGGCTGGGCGGCCTCGGAGTACCCGACCTACAGGGATACCAGATGGCAGCACAATTGGCAATCACCCAAGCTTGGCGGGTGTCCTCCGACCGCCCTAGATGGGTCGATCTCAAACAATCTCACCTTGCCCTCCCACTGCGCTTCCTCCCACACATTCCACCCCCAATGCGACAGCCAGAGAGGCTACTGCTGGCCACTAGACACACTGTGGATGCATGGGATAAAGCGCTAAGGAAAAAAGGGGTTCCCAGAGGGCTGAGCCCCGCATCGCCAATCTTTCTTAACCCTACCTTTTCTCCGGGTATGAACCCCCGGAACTTTAAGAACTGGATCGCGGCGGGTCTGGAGTCGTTGGGCCAATTGTTTGAAGGGGGGAGCCCCGCACGTTTGCGCAATGCAAGGAGACCTTTCATCTGCATGAGGCCGACAGGTTTTCCTATATCCAGCTTTGTCACTGGTGCCCCCACCCGCAAACCCGTCTTGCAGCAGTCCACCCTCCCACAGCTCTGGAACTTACCCTGTTGGACCTCCCGGCCCGAGGTAAAATCTCGGCCCTATACAAACGCTTCCAGGGGGATTTCCTCACCTCCAAAACTCTTGCCATGGCGCACTGGGAGGTGGATCTGGGCCATCCCATAGAAGATCAGGCCTGGATAGACATATGGTCCCGAGCACACTCCTCCTCAGCCTGCATCACCAACAGGGAATGTGCCTATAAAATATTGTTACATTGTATTACTCCCCCCTGAGGCTTCACCACATAAATATTTCCCTGGACCCGGCATGCTGGAAACAATGTAGACACACGGGGTCCTTCTTCCACATGTGGTGGACATGCCCACAAGCCCAACAATTCTGGAAAAAATGCCTGAATATTATAGAAGATATCACTCAAACAACACTCCCCCTAGAGCCCGAACCTGTCTTGCTGGGTGCTCCTATCCCGGGAATATACTCGAGGTCAGGGCCCAAAGCCAAGCTCCTGTCCCAATGCCTTCTAGCAGGAAGGATAACAGTCGCCCGCTCATGGAAAACTAAAGAAGGTCCGCTCCTGCCCCTCTGGTGGACCAAAATGTGGGATATCCTCATCGAAGAAAAGGTGACAGCGGCGAGGGCAGGGACTCTTCACCGATTCCAGAACATTTGGGGTCCTTTTCTTAACTATGACCAAAAATTCCCAGCTCTCACCTATAAGCCCCATCAGGCCAAACGGATTCTGGACAGTGGTGACACTTCCGATAAGGGGGGTGGAGCATGGGGGGAAGGGGAGGGAGCACCAACTTCCGGGAGTGTAATCCAGACGGGTGTCCGGGGTGGGGTTGGGGGCGAGGATGAGAGATAGAATGGTCGTAAGTGATTGATGAGGCCTGGACGGCCAAAGTAATGTATTACGGTATTTGTTTCCTGCCTTGTTTAAAATAAAGATATTTAAAAAAAAAAAAACAATTTGCTCCAAAAACAAAATGGATTTGCTACTAGAAAATCTATTTTCTATTAAGTAATGTAAATCATCGCGCCTTGAAATACTTGTGTATATGCGCGTTATAAATTCCATATCATATCTTCCAGAAGGAATGTACATATCCCCTTTCTGTTACAATAGCCAACTAAGCACATTTTAAACTTTGTTCTGAATTGGTTCTGTGAGAGCAGAAAATAATACCTTACCCCAAAACTAATGGCAACTTAGTCCATACAAGATTTATATGCCAAAGATGTGTGAGAAGATTAAACATTTCTAAGCAAGTCCCAAAAAATTAGCATGTAACAGCTGAATTGCAACAAATTAAAAGCTACAGACTGATTCACAAAACGTTTTCCAGGAATATGTTTAAATTACTCCTGAAAAAGTATTAACTTACTTGTGAGCAAGTTCCTCAGAATTCAAAAAATAAATGACTTACAAGTGATTCACAAAAGGATTTGTGATTTTTATATTGACTAAAATTAGCAAAAGAGAGTGCTATTGGGGGCATGTTAAGAAGTTGTCAGAGCGTCAAGGGAGAGGCCTGAAATAAGGAAGAGGTGGAACTCAACCACAAAAATGTATCTTTCTGTTTTTTCACACTTGTTATACTTTAACATTCCAGGATAAAGTGTTGGAAGAGAGGTGTAAAAGTGAATGGAATCATATGTAATTATAATGGATGCATGTAGTAGGGAAGAATACATGTTGGAAAAATATTTTGTTGTGAGAATAAAGGTTTGTAAAAGCAGAGTAAGTTACTCCAGATCAATTTATACCATGTCAGACAGCCAATTTTGGTTGCACAATTTGACCTTTTTTGTGAAGCACTTGCAACTTACAAGATTTTCTGACAGCAGTAAATGACAACAGATTTCTTTGTGGGTACCGCTAACAGGTGAAAGTTACAATCATACTTAGGAGCTAGTTGCAACTAGATTTAATTTATTAAAAGGATAACAGTTTCATAAAATCCAACAAGTATCAATTATCAGTGCAAAGAAGAAAACATCCAAGTGAATAAATGTACTACATGAATCATATATAAAACAGTACATTAATTTGTACTCTTAATTTTCTCTTACTACAAAAAAAGTTATTCTACATGAATTACCCCCTACGTAGGAATTACTAAAAGAGTCAATCTTCTTTAAGTATAATAAATCTTAAGGCAGAGTGTGTCATTTTTCTTTTCCCAAAATACGGTATAAGCATGACTGTAAATCAAACATTGTCTTAAAGAGATTCAGTGTACTTATCTCAGAAGCATTTGCGATTATGTTTAAGCATGGAAAGAAATGGGGGATTTGCATTTTATGGCCCTGAACAATAACCTTTCAGATGTTTCATCACTGAAATATTTTGAATGTGTATCCTTAGTACTTGATAAGGGTGTGTGATATACCGATAATCTGATGCAATAGAGATTTAGGAGACAGGGATGGAAATATTACCTGATGGGAAAAATATGTAGAAAAATGACACTAACAAGAGTATGATATTTAAATTGCAATGCAGTTTACAGAGCACAAGGGAAAACGGCTATATGCAGAATGTGTGATTGAAGTTTTAAATCTATGAAGGTTGGATGGTACAATAGGCAGCAAATGTAGAATACATTCATTAACGATTGGCATATTTGTATTTATTACCATGTGTTGCGTGCATGTCCTGCATTGTCAAATTATGAAAACCCTTATTGAAGACAAATTAGAATTCCTTTTTGAATGTCAATCAGCAGTTGTCTGATTGTCTTGCATACATCTCATACAACATGTGTTACCCCCACTGACACACAGTTATTACATTAAAGTCTTCGGGAGTGTGTGGTAGATGAAATGCTAGCTCTCCAATCTTGCCTAGATCATGTTTGGGAGTGCATACAGGAAAGCAAATTACAAATAAATATTTGCATGGCAGAAATATAAATGTTTGGATTACAAAACAGGACAGTATTGTGTTCTGACATCCTTGTATACTTCTAAATAGTGTTTTGCTGTCCACCGAGAACCTAGGGTTTCAGTATGTTAGCTACGTGCCTCTAGCCCTACTAATCCATATGGTGGTAGTTGCAGACTTGTTCAGCTCTACAAGTTGAGAGCAAAGACTGTACTCCCATTGCATAAAGATCGTCAGTGGTGGTGTGCGCAGCACATGCCAGAGTGGACTCCATATTCTGCAATCACCAAAACAATCCCTAACAATTCCCAGAAAACAATAATTGCAAGGATTTGGCTGATTGATGGTGTACGCAACTGTGACTGGTCATAAAGTAAGACGATCGGAATATTGGCTGACAAAAAAGGTCAGACTAAATTTAAAATGGCAATGCAATATCAAATGCATAATAGCCTATGCTTCTATAGAAATCGAGACACATAAACCTTATCTGATGCTTTGCAATCTTACACTAATTGTCAATAGGACTTCCAAAATCTTTGAAAAGGGTGTGACTTTTGTGGTTCAAGCTGGAGCGAACCAGAGTGCCCTTGCAGTAGATCTAGCAGTGATAACTCTCACCAGTTCTAGAAACTAGCTAATGATGGTACTGTGATAAGTATTTAAGTATAATGGCACAAGCAGAAAGAGACAAACTAGGGATTGTGAGGAGCATTTGAATGCTACGCACATTGTCATTGGTAAATAACAATGTGGTAGTAATTTTGCAGGAAACCCTGATGAAGAGGCAAGAATCTGAGATCAAACCATGCACATCTTCTGGAATTTTAGATTTTACCAATGAACACAATGAACACAAACAAAAACAGTACGGCAGACTCCAACTTCTTCATATTGATTCCTTGTATTTGTGTGTAGGTGAGCTAAAATCAAAATGACCAATATAAGCAAAATATTTTAAAGTACTGGTCACAACCCTAGCTGCAAAATGGTCAGTTACAAAACCATTTCATTTCATAGAAAATGTGAGGATTTCATTAAGGAATGAGTCTGTGTGAACAAAAGGATTTTGATGCTGTGTAGAATACAGTGTATGTAGTAAATGTACTCATTGAAAACCCTGATAGGCCAAGACAGACTGGGATAGGTGTATAGGTGCAAAGAGAAAAACCTTAATATAGGAACAGAACATGTTATGTTCTTATACAATGCATGTCACCACTTGTGTGGTCCCTTGGCACTCTGGCAGATCTGTAAAGCATGAGGGTGAGGGGGGGTTTAAGTTAGTTGGACTGAGTGGGAATAAAGAGCAAGTAAGCTGTGATGTGCTGTTGGCAGCTTCAGTTCCGTTTACACACGTTCGCTGAGCGTAGGTGTGATTTTCAGTTGGTAGCCATCATGTCCTGTCTTGCAAGTCTATGTGTGGTTTGTTTTATTGTTGTGGTGTAGTGAAATGTGTGGTTTGTTGTTCTGTAGAGGTTTGGTTGTGTTTAGCTCAGAGTTTGAGAGGTGTATGCAGATGGTTGAGTTTATTCAGTAGGGTTAGTTAGTGGAGGTACCCTACTCTACCCTCACAGTTTTTATTGACTGTGGCACGTGTCCCCTCCCCTGTTGTATATTCTGAAGTGCTAAACTTACCACTCCTATGTTGTGTGCGGAAGAGTGGGTTCGCAATGGGCTATTCAGTGGTGGTACCATTCCGCCCACATCGTGCAGACCAAGTAATGGCCATATCCCTTTCCCCTTAGCACATCTCTCGCCCCATTTTCCTCTAAAGCTCTATGTTAGTAGTCCAATTAGGTCGGACCCATCTTTCTACCTTGTTTCCCGTTTTACACTCAATAGGTAAGAGTACACATAAATCCCCCTCGCATTCAGACGGCTCTCTTCCTCTCACCACCCCACTCCAGTCTGGCCTACTCTGCAGTCCTTCTCATGGGCAAATGCCTATATTTGGGACTCAACAGTAAATTTCACCTAGAGTTGAAACACAGCAGTCATCGATAAAACACGCACATTTGGGATACCAGGATCAATGGAGCAATGCCTAGATTTGGGATTCAGCAGTAAATACAGTGACATCTAGATTAGGAACAAAGCAGTCAGTGATAAAATGTGGGTGTTCCCTGGACCAGTGGAGAAACCCGGAAATCTGGCATTCAGTATTAAATGCAGTGACACCTAGATTTGAAACAGAGCAGCAAATGAATAAGCAGCTTGATTTGAGACAATTGGGCAGCTGGAGAGGACGCCTTCATTTGAGTGTCAATAGTCTATGGAGCATCATCTTACTTTGCCATACAGCAGTGATTGAAAAACGAATATATTGGGTGAGTAAAATGGGTGTGCTTAAGGTAATAAGAGTGGTAGGGCGCTGCCGGAATACAGTAATTGCTGCACTCCTCACCCAGACCACACTTACCTTGTCAGTCGCTGCTGGTTGACGGCAGCTGGCTTCACAGACGAACAAGGTCAAACATGGACTGGTGCTGACCTTTGCATTGAGACCCTTATCCAGGGCTGCCCGGGCAGAGAGGCTGCCATGCGAGGTGAGTTTTAAATAGGGCTGCAGGGCCCAATCAAGAGCTTTGGGAGGCAGGAGCAGGGCGGGGACAACGCTGCACATGCACAGGGCCTCACATAATTTATTTATTGTTTGCTTGTTAGGTGCATATACAGCAAGTAAAATACTGTTTCAAAGCGCCCACAGGGTGCGGAGGAAGGGAACAAGGGAGTGAAACACATTACAAAACACAATACTTAAGAGAGGAAAAAAAGGAAAAAGGACAAACTTACTATGCCTTGTGAGTATTCAGAACGTACAAGCGCAGCTAGGAAGAAGGCAGAGGGGGTAAGTTCTGCGTAGTCCGAGCTCATGGGTGAGCCACAGATGAAGTGCTAGGATTGTTGAGTGCTACACAGCATGGAGCCACGTTAGATGTAAGCGTGTGCCAATGCAAGTGCTGAGTGTAGACAGGAGCTGGGCCGATTGAGTGTGAGAGGACAGGAGCCCTAAGGATGCACAGGGGCCCTGGACAGCAATCACAGCAACTGTGGGATTAGCACAGGGGAGAAGAAGGGAAGGAGGAGGTGAAGGGGAAAGTTTTAAGGAGCTTCCAGAATTTAAGAATGTCCTGCTCAATGCGCGGAGGGACGAGGAGGCTGTTCCATAGGAGGGTGCCAGCTGAGGAAAGCGAATGACCACCTACCCTCTGTTTAGCAAAACGGTTTACACACAAAGAGGTGGTGCCAGAGGAACTTAGTAGTCTAGAGGGAGAGTATTTAGTAAGATAAAGATAGTGGGGTCCCCGGGCCCAGACAGCTTTATGGATGATGCAGAGGGATTTGAATTTAATCAGTGTAGCAACCGGGAGCCAGTGAAGACTTTTTAGGGCAGGAGAGATGCGGTCCCTGGGACTAAGGCCAAGGAAAAGTCTCGCTGCCCTATTCTGGATTAGCTGGAGGGGTCACAGAGTGGAAGATGGTAGATTCAGGAGGAGGCTACTGCAATAGTCAAGCCTAAAGAGAACCAGAGCTTGGGTAACATTGAGCCTGTGGGGGAAAGTGAGAAAAGGGAGAATTCCTTTGAGAAGGAACAGCTGGAAGTGGGACTTTTTGGCAATGTCCTGAGTGTGAGGGAGGAAGGAGAGAGAGGAGTCTAAGATGACTCCAAGGTTTTTGTCTTCAGAAGAAGGAGCAGAGGAAGAGCCCAATGAGGAAGGCCAGAGTGAAGGGAAGAAGGAGGGAGCAGGGGTCCCGATGGGAAGGATCTCAGTTTTACAGGCATTGAGGCAGTGATTATTGGAGGTGCATCATGGCTGGATGGCAGATAGTCAGTCAGGGATGATGGAGGGCTCAAGGGGGTCAGCAGGAAGTTTGAAAAAGAGCTGTGTGTCGTCTGCGTAATGCTGGAAGTTGGAGGAGAAGGAGGAGATGAGGCGTGCAAGCAGAGCAAGGTAGATGTTAAAGAGCCAAGGGGGAGAGGATAGAACCCTGGGGGACACCACAGGTGGGGCAGGAAGAAAGAGAGGTGAAGGAGCCCATGATGGTGGTCAGTAAGGTAGGATGTCAGCCAGTACAGTGCCCGTTCCGAGATACCAAGGGTATCGTGGAGCCTTTGTATGAGGATGGAATGGTTGACCGTGTCAAAGGCAGAGGAGAAATCGAGAAGGATGAGGACATCTGGGGAGTTGGAGTCCAGAGATGGGAGCAGTTCTTCACGGGTGTTCAGAAAAGAAGTTTCTGTGCCTCTGGATGCTCAGAATACAGATTGATGGTCATGGAGACAACCAACAAGTTCAGTTTGTGAGTTGAGTTGGGGCAATTACAGCTTCTCAAGCAGCTTCCCCAGGAAGGGGGTGATGGAAATAGGGTGGTAGTTGGCAGGGCAAGTAGGGTTTGCTGAAGGTTTCTTTAGGAGTGGGTGCACAAGGGAGTGCTTAAGGGACTAAGGGAAAGATCCAGAGTCAAAAGAGTGATTGCTGACATCAGCGAGTGCAGGGGCAAGAGAAGCAATGTTATCCTTGATGGTCCTGGATGAGCAAGAAACCTTCATGGAGCAGACAACTCTGGTAACTTCTTCAGGTGTGACAGTGGAGAAGGAGGAAGGAGGAGGGTGTGGTGACAAGTAAGGTAAGGGGGTGTGGGATGGGTTGTGAGGGTGTGTAGCAAGGGTAATCAGGATGGCCTGAGTCTTGGTGGTGAAGTGTGTGGCCAGTGCGCTACAGAAGGCCTAGGAAGGAGAAGGGAGACTTTGGAAAGGTTGACAGATCTTGAAAAGTTCAGCCATGTTGTTGGGTGCACCAGAAACCCATGCCTGTATGTGGGCTCTTTTCTTGGCATGGGTGGAGAGTCTGTATTGCCTTTGGAGCAGGCGGCAAGCCAGTTTGTCAGAGGATGAGCCTGAGGTTTGCTACTTCCGTTCAGCCGTCCTGCACAATCTTTTCAGGCCAACAAGTTCGGAGTCGTACCACGTGTTGAGCTGAGAGGCAGATTTCAGGCAGATCCTCATGACTGGGGCAAGAATGTCAAGAGTATTGGTGAAGGAAATGTGGAGGTTGCTGAGGGCAGAGTCAGAGGTAGAATCAGAGGAAAGGGGGTAAGGGTGGATGAAGGTGAAAGCGAAGGCAGCAGCTGACACTCGTTTCATCAGGTGGATGTTAACGAACGAGGTTGGCAGGGCTTTTGGGGGGGTGGTCGGAGGGCCAAAGGGACCCAGGTGGGAGGAGAGGAGAGAATGGTCTGACCAGGAGAGAGGGGTGACTAGTGGGGGGAGAGAGTTCAGAGTGTATGAGGGCATCCAGAGTGTGTCCACCTGAGTGGGTTGGCCCAGAAGGGAGAATGGAGAAGGAAAGCGAGGTGCAGAGTTCAGTGAAAAGGATGGATGCACAGCAGGGGAGTCCAGTTGGATGCTGAAATCACCCAAGAGGAGGAGGAGATTGGAGGTGGATTAAAGTAAGCAAGAGCAGAAATGAGCCCATTTAGAGAGGAGCAGGGTGGTGGCGCCGGGAGGCTGGTAAATGGTAGCAATGGTCAGGATGGAGAAGGGAGAGATGACCAACTTGCAAACCAGCCTTTCAAAGGAAGAGTAGACCTGGTGCATAAGAAGTGTGGTGCATCTAACAAACTTACCAAATGCAAAATAATTAAATAATCACATAATCAGGGTTGCAGACCCATGCAAACGTACGTGGGCCAAGCCTGGAAGCTCATTTTGAGGGGCTATTTTTCCTGTGGAAATTCCAACCTGTCTTTACTCCATTGAATTGCTGACAAATGGACGTTTGGCTACCTATGAAGATGTCATGCAGAACATCCCAGTTGATTCCACTTCCATGTTGCATCTTATTATTGGTGTTTGTTGGTGACAAATGGTTTCATTTTATATATTCATTTAAACATTCAAATTCATGCACCGGACAATTATATCCAATGCAAATAAAAGTATGCAGCAG
The DNA here is from genome assembly GCF_040938575.1 of Ambystoma mexicanum. NCBI lineage: Eukaryota > Metazoa > Chordata > Amphibia > Caudata > Ambystomatidae > Ambystoma > Ambystoma mexicanum. The sequence goes on along the minus strand of NC_090936.1, from coordinate 161,148,067 downwards.
CTGCATCCAGTAGACACCTTATGGAACACGAAAACAGTAATTTTCCCAGAATCTCAGTACTCCAGAACCTTCAACCTCCCTAATAAACATGTATCAAAGCTACAGGCTGGGCAGACAAAACAACCAATTCTGTCCAACTGCCACTTTGAAGAAACAAATAGTAAATAGTTTACCTTAACACCAAAGACTTTTATGTAAAACTTTCCAATGGCACTCAGCCCCAGTTGTGTTTTTACATATTTTGGGCTTCCAATCATTCTGACGTGGACGGTGACCTGGAAGTGATTCTTTTTCTGGCAGACAAAAGCGTCATCAATCGTGGAAAAATTAAAGCCTTTGTCTGTAACCACCTGGTAGCCTACAGTAGGCCTGTAGAAAGTGGAGAGAACATGAAAAAGGCATTTGCATTTGATCTTAAAGTGCTTGCAATGATAGGATACACAGTGGTTACTAAACCCACCACAATTGACCATTAACTATGTAGAATGTGAAGGCATCATGAAGCAAGACACAGACAGCAGACCCAAAGTTCAAACAAGCTTGTTTTTTTAACTTAAATGTCAGGATGGATGAAGGCCTAACTTGCCCTATGCTAAGGTGGGATTTCCCTACCTAAAGAAACTAATGAAAGTCTGAGTCAAAGAGTTCAACTTAAAAGTCTGTCTGTGTCCAAAACCTATACTTGCCCTCACAACTAAAACTAAACAATGTGTAGGGATGTCAGCAATAAAAGAAATAGTGTTCCAAATAAAGTTCTGAGATTCTTCCAGCTCCAGGCTTACTTTTCAGCTCCCCTTCCAAAGCTCAAAGCAGTTCCACACAACTCTCAGGGTTCCCTTCCCCAAGTTCAAAACAGAAGGGTCAAAGTTCAAAACAACACAGTTCTCAAAGGATGTGGATCCTCCATAACCCTCTTACCATGAGTCATTTTCACTGGTTCACCAACGCACGTATGTTACAACACAAGTCTTTCCATGTATATTTTCATTGACTTGCTTCTTTTGAGATTTACACTCTTGACTCCTCCTTTCACTTGCTTTTCATGCAGGGCACTCAGTATAGATGCTGTTGTCGGACCACATGGTCCACCAATTACAGGTCACGTTGACAGTGAAAAGTATTTCTTGTATCAGGATTATTTTCCTCCAACACTTTACCATGGCTAGCTTGATCACCATTCACTTAGTCACACTCTTGTTTCTCTTCTCACACCCTTCTTGGGGTTTCACTTGCTTTGCCAACACTTGTATTTCAATCAATTCACTCTGTGGCATTTGCCAACTGCACAATGTTGCTTTTGTTCCACTGAAAACATGCTCATTATTTGCTTTCTCTCTGTGCGACATTGATAAATGCATATTCAATCATACTTCCATGTTACTTTAATTCTGTACGGTATTCAATAATCCTTTCAGTTCATTCAGTATTCAAAACTCATCCGTTTTTCCCTTGAAAATACCTTCAATTCAGTTCACAATTTTAAGTACCCACTTCAATATTTAAAAGTGCTTTTGACAGTGTCCACAAGGTTCAACATTCAAGAAAGACATATTGATGGTTTCCAGAGTGCCCCAGTATGAGTGGTTCCCATCTGCACTCACCGGCTTCAGGCGGCAGCTCCGATCGGCTTTGTTTCTTTCCTCGCTGTGCCTTTCCAGCTTCCACGTCCTTTGCTCTTCTCTCGCGGAGGTAGGGAGAATGCAGCTTGCTCTCCTGCAAGTCCAATATGACCGGAGTGCTTCGGCGCCCCACAGCTCCTGCTTGTGTGCCCGACATGGAGGGTGCATAGGACTTCCTGACCTTTTCTCGGCCTGCCTTGGACCTGGCGCCTCTCGCCCTTACCTGACACGGCTTTCCGCACTCGTGTCTCCCACTCCTGTCTCTCCGGTTCACAAGCTTCCAGCTCCAGCCGGCACCAGGCTCCAACCTGCTGTGTGTCCCCCTTCCTTGTGAACAGCCGAACTTTTATATCAATTGGGCTTACTAAGTGAGCACAGGTGGTGGTCATTTAGTCCAATTGCCTGAACATAGCTAAAGGCACATGCCTGACCTTTACAATACTCTGCAGGCCTCCTCCTCATCTCAGTACTAGAGTGGTGAAATGATTTACTAGTGTTCACTACTCTTAGTTGCCTCTTCCTCGTCCCAGTACCATAGTGGGATGAATGATGGAAAATGTGGGGAAATGCGTTACCATAGTCCATAAAGGTCGGGGAAGGGTTGGGCTGATCTTCATAAGGGAAAGGGGGGTACCATGTCTCGCTATTATCCTCCTCCCTTTTGTCCTCTTTCTGTAATTTTTAGATTGATAACAGCATATGCTGTTACCCTAGCTAGAGGGAAAGGGGCCACAATAGCCCATAAACATGCCTGGGATTATGGGTTCATCATAGAATGGGAAGGGGGGACACCGTGTCTCCCCTAAGGACGCCCTCTCCCCAACCTCCATGGACCCTACATCCAGGTGTTCCTCCCTCGCTTCTCCACCCCGAGGTTCAGGATCCAAAAGCGATGGCCTTTCCCTGGCCACCTGAGAAGAGGACCCAAGGGGAGCAGATGTGAGGACATCCTCAGGTTTCTCACAAGAAGCACATATTTCTTCGGACTGTGTCTATTTGCTGATCATGTCTTACCATGATATTCTGATTTTCGGAACTGATCCATAAAACTAACATTGACAGACACCACCTTCCTCATGTAGTATATTGGCAGCTCTTTTGGACTCACATTTATAGACTGCTCCTTTCCTGCGTTCTTGGTTGATTACTGAAGGTATTTTGTTCCCACTCTCCATCAATTCTCACTTTTCAACACTTTCATGCTTTGCCATGTCTGTTGGGCTGGGATTGGCCGAACACACAGAAGCTTTAATTAATACCACAATAATGAAATGAGTGGATCAATGAATGTGACTAGTATTACTAACTTGCTGGATGTAGGAAAGCCAATGATGGAATGACATTGGCTGAAAACCCTGGCTTAAGCTTGTTTGAGTTGGAACAGTGACAACCAATGGCCAACATGGCATTTAAAAAGCTAAAAAAAAAAAGTTAAGCATCACATTATGCATATGACTAATCTTTGCCAGGGTCTGTAGACTGAGCAAGTAAAAAAAGTGCCTTTGTGAGGGTCCATACAATGAGGGAGACAAAATTGTGTTGTATTGAATTAAGTTAAAGATAGTGGTTGCAACTAGACGTGAGTAAATAAATATGTTCTATTATGAATCGAACACATTTCTAGAGTTTGACAAACCTCACACCATTTCAGAAGGTTTAGGTTATGTTATTTTATCTTGCATTTGTATGGCGCCTCCTGCCATAGGTTATGGCATCGAAGTGTGTTTGACCATCAGAGAGACAAAGGGGGAGAATGATAGTCCTCATAATAATCAGAAAACTTGTACTATGTGTAAAAACATCAAAAGTAAATAAAGTACATTTCATCAACCATCAAGATCTAAAATACATATATTTAGTAATCCAGATGGAAAATATAGCTAATGATATGCTCATTACAAGCAATATATACACTATACATCTAAAAACACACAGATACATACACTTCTGAAAACAGCTCAACATAGTAGGGGAGAGAGCACTCGCAACCCCAACGATGAGCTCATAAAAATCAATCTAAGAAAATAAATATGTAACAAAACAATAAAAATGTTAAAACCAATCATAATGACTAGAAATATTGTCCCCCAGTGTACTTTAGGCCTCAGCCGCCACGCACAGTGAATACATTTAGCCACCCAATGACCTTCCTCCAAGTCATCCGTTTGTTTACAGAACTCTAACGCTACAAGAGCCAAGCGAATTTCCGCAGTAATTAGAATTGGCTTTAAGTAAGTACCTCTCAAAACCTTGAGCCATGGGCAAAAGGAGAGGATATGAATTTCAGTTTGTTCACAAGTTCCACAGGGTGGGCAGATACCCAAATTATTTGTGCCCCAAGATTTTGTAAATGAGACCAACATAAGGCTGCCCCATTCTAAAATTGACAAAAAGGGTTCCTGAAAATGGAGGGTTAATTTGGTCTAGGTCTACTTCAAAGCCGAAATACGATTTATTTCTTAAATAACAAAAACCCATTTTCAATCTGTCACAAGCATTTATCATGATTTCCCTGGTTCAAAATATAGATGTTTCACTTTTAAATCTATTTAGCACTGCCTTAGTATTCCATCAGGTAACATACAAACACCACAAAGACTCCACTATGCGCTCCAAATTGTAAATGGTATTCAAGAAATAAACTTTTCAGAGTTACTCCATTCTTAATGAAATGTATTCAATTTTTGTTTTTTCGATTTCTTTGAAAATCACGGGCTCATTTTCATTCACATTTCTTATTTCGATTTGTTTGAAAATTATAAATTCATTTTCATGTACATTCACATTTTTTGCTTTGATTGGTTTGAGAATGTTAACTTAATTTTTATTAACCTTTTCAATTACATTTCTTATATTCAATAAAGAAAAATTGTGAACTTAATTTGCTTGTATTTCTTGAGATTTGTGCACTAGTTCCTTCTAGCACCCTCTAGTACCTTCTGGCACCCTCTACACGTGTTTCCCCATGCTTACATTAGGCATGGTTCTTCAGGAGGGGATTGTGATAAGGCGCTGTCTCTATTGTAAATCGAGCTGTTGGGTTGATTACTATATTCCAATGGGTATTATGTTATTTGTGTTCATTCGGTTAAGGATCGCCTGGTCTTGCTGTTACTTGGCGGTCTGCCATGCGGTCTCTGCGGTTCGTGTTGTTTCCAATTCGTTCGATTGCGGCTCTATTTTGCAGAGATGCATCGGATTCGAGTATGCCATCAGGACGTGCCCACAAACCTTGCCCTCCTACATACGATTTCTACTTTTTTTCTTTTTTTTTTTACATGAGCTACCCACGTCTGACTCTTTCCCCCTTCCAAGCCCATGAAATGAGTTAACTCATTACAACATTTTACTTGGGCTGGAGATTGCCATGACCGTAACCAATACAATATTGGTTTCACAGAAGCCATAATGTCAATTGGGCAAAGGTCAGTTTCCAGAGGATTAGCATATTAGGTGATCGTTGGGACAATGACAGCAAGTTTTTCAAATAATTTGTTTTCGACTTTGCCAAACTTGTCATATTAGCATAGACCCACAACTCTGCCCCATAAGAGGCAGAAGTAATTGCTTGCTTCCCGTATAGTTGAAATGCTGGTCTTATCTCACACCGACCGTCTAATAAAAAAACCTTGTGTAGAAACACTACAAGTCACCAATTCGCTATCCATTGCCCATGTTCATGGAATCGTGTGCCTAGGTAGTCGTAAGAGTCAACCTGCTTAAGCTTTTGGCCATCTACTCTAATGTCCATGGCTTGAAATTTGGCAGGGTTTGCTCTCAAGACTAAGGACTTGGTTTTACCAATGTTCAGTTGCAGTTTCCATTCCCCACATTTCCTCAGAAATACAGCCATAGTGGCTCTACGCCCTTGTGGGGATGTGCATAACAGCACAGCATTATCCACAAAGAAGATAGCGGGGAAAAATGTCTAGGCCCATTTTCGGGTTGGGGGGGGGGTTGAAGCAATCTTGCAACAAAGCTGCTATCACTTCCTCTACAAAAATAGTACATTCAGTAGTGGCAGGGAGGGGTACATTTAGGTAGACAGTTTTGATGAGGGCGAGGGATAGATAAAATGCTCAGGAAGGCATCCGAAGGAAAAGGTGGAAGAGCTATGTGTACAATTGGACTGCATTTATTGTGGGTCACAACTGTATTCTATGGGGTGCAGTGCCAAAAGGAGAGCGGGAGTTGCAGAAAAGGCGTTTGCTGTGCTCGAGGGTATATGTCTGGAATTTACTAACCGCATGTTGAGCCTGGGCATGTTTGAGCCATGCCCAACAAAATATAGGTGGCAAAGACCTTCGACTTAATTCCCTAGGCCCATTTGGGAGGTATTGTATGTCAGAAATCTGAATTTGCCAGTTTACTGCAGCTCCTTGAAAAGCAAGCAAAATAAATTGGAATCCCTTTTTATGGGGGTGAGCGGTCCTCATCTATGTCATGGTTACAAAAAGGATTTATTTTATTTGCCAAAATCCTATGACAGTACTTAATTTGTGTCTGTGTTTTCTGGGGCTTATTTCCGGTACTTTGTTTGGAGGTGGGGCTGAGCAGCGGCACTTCTTTCAGTGTTGCTATGCAGGAACCTATTTCCCTGACTCGGGGGTGCTTGTATACATTTAGCTTAGAAGACATTATTTATGTCGGATGACTGTTCAAAGTCACCAAAGGACCTACTTCACCCTAAAACCTTATGGATACGTGGATATGTGATCTGCATAGGCCCGTTGTGGGATGACACTTGGATTTACTTGGACCCCTTCAAAATAGCCTTCTGCTGTTGGCTGTCAGACAGCCCAATGAAGTTAGGGGGTGGAACCTGCACAACCATGCAGTCTAATTGATCTGCTCTTCCTGTTGACGCCATGATGCAAACGAGTGTCTGCTTCTGGCCGAGCTGTGTGGCCCTTCTGGAGAACGCCTGTTTAACCTCACCCTCACCAGCAGTATCTTTTGTTTGACTTCCCTCCCTAGCCATCACGACACAAAAGTGTAATAATGCATGTATATTATGTACATTATTCATGTGCTTTTCTTTACTGGCCTCAAATGTTTGTAGAGTGATATTTAGGGAAGCCACCCTACTATGTTGGACGTAACTGCAGCAGGAGCGCTTTATTCATCACTCTGCCCCGGCTGATAATAGGCAAACAGGATCGTGAGGGCCAGTGGAGCCCTCCTCTCCAAATAATGGAGCACAGAGAGGAGTAGCAGTGCCTGGAGGAGCAAAGCCTGGAGCGGCAAGTGGATTTGAAATCCATGGCCCAGCAAACAACTGGCAAGTAAAAAAGAAGAGTTAAGGCTCCAGAAAGTGTTCATAGTGAGAGGAAGGTTGAGGAGTGGTGCAGTAGGAAAAAGAGAAATCAGAATAGGAGGGTCACATTTCTGCCTGAGGCTGAATTTATAAATGGATGTGTTATTAACCACCGAGTGCAGATTACACATTGTAGAAGGGCGCTTTTTTAAATCATCTTCTGCAAGCAACAATTGTTTACCGTCACATTGATCCTATTGATATATTGCAGATCGGCTTAGGGCAGTCAATGATCTCAAGCATTAGGAAATGAAAGCCCTCTTTTACCAACCTCATTTGCATGACGAATAGCCCACTTTTGCATCCAGGTAAAGCTGGAATAGAAATGGCAATGCAGACCACAAGCAAGAGGGAGATAGCACATTACCATGTGTGCGTAATACACGGATTAATAAGGATATACTAAGCAGGGCATCCATTGCTACTTTATTAGTTAAACACTCCTTCACATCTGAAGGTTTGCCCACAAATTTGTGCCTTCAGTAGAGAAAGCTACTGGTACAGTTCTCTTTCTCTTGTCTTGAAGCACTGTTTGATCTGTGAACCCGCCTATTGCAGAGTCTAGGTATATATGCCAACAATAAAACGGGGGATAGTTCGCCTCATATAATTGCTCAATGGCCCGTAAAATAGGTCCCCAAGTACTTGCTCTTTCCAGGAGCCCGGGCGAAGTCCGAACCCCTCCTCAACTCCCTTTCTGCCCCCTGGGACATTTGAAGACACAGCACCACCGATTTATTTTTATTGATCCTTGGCCCTGCGACCAGACCGAATTCCGTCATAACTCTCTCGACCACCTCCTGTGACTCCCGGGGGAACGTCAGGGTCAGCAGCATGTCGTCTGCAAAGGCGGCTACCTTATGAGTTCTTCCCCCAAGAACCACCCCCTTAATCGCCTGGTGGAATCTGATTTTACTCAAGAGCGGCTCTAGGTATATCGCATTGAGTAATGGCGACAACGGGCAGCCTTGTTTTGTGCCCCTAGACACTACCACCGGGTCCGACGCCTCCCCATTGATCATCAAGCGCAGCGTAGGGTTACGGTAGTTAGCCTCTATTTTCTCATGAACTTCGTCCCAAATCGCATTTTACGCATGTGGAAAAAAGAAAGTCCCATTCTACCCTATCAATCGCTTTTTCAGTGTCGAAGGCCACCACAATAGTCTCGATTCTAGATTTATTTACTTTTTCTAGGATGTGGGCAATCCTCCTCGTGTTGTCGTGTGTTTGTCTGCCCCGCACAAATCCAGACTGATCTGTTTCTACCAAAGACGGAAGGAGGGGCTCCAATCTGACCGCCAAGATCTTAGTGTAAATCTTCATGTCCAGATTAATCAGCGCAATCGGCCTGTAAGCCCCACACGCAGTGGGATCCTGCCCTTGCTTAGGGAGTAAGATGACCTTGCCTCCTCCATAGATTTTGTTATCCCCCTCCCCCAAATCCATTGTAGAGGGTTACCAAGCTCAGGGCCAATACATCCCTAAACGTTCTATAGAAGTCTGATGTAAACCCGTCAGGGCCAGGGGCTTTATTAAGGGGAAGTGCTGCATTGGTCTTATGGACCTCCTCTAAAGTAAGCTCCTTCTCGATTTCCTCCCATTCTCATTCCGTTATCGCAGACAGATGGCATCCCTCCAGATACTTCAATTGATCCCCTTCCGCTGGGCAGTCAGACCGATATACCTCCCCATAGTATTTCCCAAATTCCCTTTTAATCGCCTGGAGATCCGTAATCTCGCCAGACTTTATTTTCAGTATCGTTCTGTCTTTTTCCTCCTTCCTCAGCATCCTCGCCAGTAAACTATCGGCCCTATTGGCCTTGACATAATATCTCTGCTTAAGGTGCATCAGAGCCCTTTCTGCCTTAGTCGAGATGATTGTATCTAATTGGCCTTTAATCGCCCTGTATTTCCTTCTAGTCTCGGCTGAGGGTCTGCTGGCTAACTCCTGCATGACTGCCTTCAACCCGGCCTCCAGGTCCTCTTCTAGTTTCCTAACCTCTTTGTCCCTCCTTGCCTTAATCACAATAATGATCCTCCTAATGGTAGCCTTAAAAGCATCCCAGACTACACCTGGGTCCATACCCTCTGTGTCATTGCTCTGAAAGTATTGGATAATCTCCTCACACAGTTCCCTTTGCAGAACCTCGTCCTTAAATATATGTGACAGGTATTTCCATTTCCATAGCCCCGCCGCATGCGATGGCAATGAGAGCGTCACCACAATCAGGGCGTGATCGGAAATCGTGATTGCGCCTACCTCAATCTCCCTGAGCCTACCTACCAGTGGGCTTGACAGCCAAACATAATCAATTCTGGAGGCCGACCTATGTACATGGGAGTAAAAGGTGTAACCACTATCTTCTCCCCTCTTCTCTCTCCAGGCGTCTACAAGCGATAGGTTCTCCATTTTGCCCTGTAACTCTCTTGATGGTTTAGTCTGGGTGTGGAAGATTCTCGCACTCCTGTCCTTCGCCGGGTCCCAGGCTAATTTGAAATCCCCCGTAAGTATTACGTTACCCTTAGCGATCCCTTCTAATTTATGCAACATTGTTTGTATGAAGTGGTCTTGCCCTGTGTTTGGTGCAAAGACGGTAGCCAGTGTTAATAACTCCCTTCCCCTCTGGAGGATCAAAACCAGGAATCTACCTGCAGTGTCCCAGGAAGTACCCATGATGGTCACGTCTAGGCCGTTTTTCAGGGCTATGAAGACCCCCCCTTTTTTCCCTTTATCATTTGAATGGTGAATACGACTAAACCCTTTTAGCCTCAACCTCTGCTTATCTTTCCCTTGTACATGTGTCTCCTGAAAGGCTATGAGGTCCGGTTTTTCCTTTGCCAGCAGTAACTCTACCTTCCTCCTCTTTACCGGCGAATTCAGCCCCCTAATGTTAAGGGACAATATTTTCAGCAAGCTATCCATTATCCGAGGGATCTGAGTCTCTCTTCGACCCGAGCCCACAAGGGTACACTGCTTCCCGCCCACCAGACCTGGATGCCCCCCTCTCACCGGGTAAGCACTGCCGGCCTCTGGCACCCCCCGAACCTCTTTCTCAGGGGCAGTGCCATTTCCCAATCCCAGTGACCCCAATGGCGGGTCTTACCTGACCCCTTAGGTGATCCAAACCGAACCTCCCCATCCCTACCCCAGCCAGTCCAACATCTGCCAGACCTCGCCGGGTACCTCAACATAATCAAATGTTTGCGGCCGAACCATCAACTGGGTGACAAACCCCGGGCCTCCACCCCTCGCGCTGCAGATTTAAGTGGAGAGGACGGGCCTCGTTCTAGGGCTATGATCGCTCCTGTCCGGCGATTTGCCCTGGAATTGATCTACCTCTATCCCAAGGATGTTTGCCCCCTCCTCCACGGATTTGATTTGTCTCTGCCTTTTGTCCAGCTCAAACACCAGGCTGAACTGAAAGGTCCATTTGTATCTAAGGCCCCTCTTCTGTAGCTCCTGAGTGATTGAACGCATCTGTCTCCTCTTGTTCGGAGTAGTTAAAGATAGGTTCTGGAACAGCTGAATAGAGGAACCATTGAAGTTCAGGTTGTGTGAGCATCTAGCGGCCCTTAGGATCCTTTCCTTCTGTGTATACTCATGGAGCGCCCGAGCACATCCCGCGGCCTAGCACCGGGCTAATCTCTTCTGGGCTGCTCTGTCCACCAGGAATTCCTCCGGTCCTGCAACATCCGCTAGGGAGGCAAACAGTAGCTTCACCGTCGAAGGTCTGCATCACTGACCGACTCAGGTAAGGACTTCACCCTTATGTTGGCCCTTCTCGACCTGTTTTCGAGGTCCTCTGCCTGGAGTTCTAGGTTATGGGTGGCTCTAGCAAGATTCTCCACCCAGTCTTGTACCTTGTGAGCGTCCTCTGCCAAATCTTGGAGCGCTTTCTCGCTAGAGTCCACCCTTGTACCCAGACTCTGTAGGTCGCCCTTGACCTCGCGGATCGCCCCTGTAAGCTCTTCCTTCATCTTGTCAAGCTGTGATTGCATCACATTGGCCATTCTATCGCCAAAAGATTGAAAGCATTCCTCCAGTTGCTTCTTCGTAACACCTTTGTCCTCGTGGTTCCCTTCCCGGGTAGGCTCCACCTCACTCCTCTCCCTCTCCTTCCCTCTGTCGGGTTGGTTCCTATCCTCTTTCCTCCATAGCTTCTGAAGCGCCCCGTCCAGGCATTTCTTGTCTCCTATCGCTGGGGTCCCGGGGGCCCTCCCTCTGTTCTTAGACATTGTGGCCGTAGATAGGCGCCTTCCTGCATGGTCAGTTAAATCCTCCGATCCCTGCTTGTTTGTCCTGCACTGTGACCCAACCGGGGGCTTGATATGTGTGTACCCCTAGAGGGTAATTGTTCGGGGCCGGGGGCGTGCCAAATGTCCCTTGGAGGTCCTCTATCTGCGACCCCTAGCCCTCCTGCTGCCCAGTCCCAGGGAAAGATCAGAGGGCCTCACTTACCCAAGGCCTCAGGCCCCAATGCGCTTCTCCATTGAACTGCCCCCTGGGATAATCACTCTGTGTCTTCTGCTTCACTTAGTGATGGCTTTATCAACCTTATACGGCTGTCCTATTTCCTCAGTCGCCCATCCATCGGACTTGACCTCTCTCCCCATTCAATGCCAGCAGATGTATGAAGCTGGCTGCCCTCCACCAAACAGTCCGCCTGCCACCAACTTCAAATTAGCCCTGGGCCGCGCGGGGCGGGCAAAGGAATAAAGCCACCGCTAAGGGCACCACATTGAGATCAGGGCATGCCCCCCCTTCTGAGCCCATGCACCCACCTGGGCCAAGTTGGCTGTCCAGTACTGCTCCGCCCGCTGGAGGCAGGCCACGGTATCCCCACCGGCACCAGCTGCAGCAACCTCTCCGCGGCTCCCTTGGCCGCTTAGCTCCGGCTCTCCGGCTCCTCCTCCTATGCTGCGGTGCCTATCCCAGGTCTGGGGACAACCTTCCTGCCTTTCCCGCTGATGCGAGTCGTGGCCCGGGCACCCCCGACTTCCCAGATGAGCTCCTCTGCTGTGCGGCTGTCTCCACCCTCGCTCCTCCTCCCGAAGCCACCTTCTATGGGCTTCTGCGATGCACCAGCTGACAGCGAGGAAGCGGTCACCAACCCTGAGTGCTGCGCGGTTCGCCGCCCCAACGGGTCGCCCGGACCACGTCCGCCTCCCTCAGGGCTCCCGCCCACTTGTCGCTTCTGTGCACACGCCTCAACCAGGGGCGAGTGCCCCACGGTGAATCCTTAAGTTCGGGGTGTGTGCAATTCACCCGGCGGACCGCCCCTCTTCCCCCTGTCTCTGTAGCGGCAGCGCGCTCGTCTGCACCTCTGCAGCAGCCCAAGGCTCAGCAGCCCAAGGCTCAGCGGTGCCCAGACCGCCCTTCCAAACGCACCCGGGGAGGGGATAGCTGCATTTTTACACCTTATTAGGCAGGGGGTCCCAGGAGCACTATTAGCACAGAGTTACCTCCACGGCAGCCATCTTGGATCCTTATACAAGTCTATTGTGTAAGTCAGTTCACACTGGCTTAAAAAGGGTTGTCAGTTGAAATATGTGTGAGAAGAGGCAAATCCACACCAGTGTTACTTGCACTTGGGCCCTCTCTGTTAATTGTCTGCAAACCGATGGGTTGACATGCCTCCATGAAAATAAGGAAATGCCTGTTTGACAATACATGAGTGCAAATTTATGAGAGCCTTTCGGCAACAGGAATATGAGCAGAGGGCACAAAAACACATAAGCACACCTGTTAAGTTCCCTGCATACTTTCAGCAGTATAGCGTCAGGTGTACAGTTTTCAAACTCAGTCTTAGGAATACATTTCCTGAGAAAGAAGCTAGGACCGCAACCTATGCACATGTTTACATAATGCAAGGGATCTCTCGAAATGTGGTTCTGTAAAGTCCTGTTCTTTGCTAGTAGATGATGCCCTCACATGTTCCTAAGGATTCAAATGTGCAGATCATTGCAAAGGAAAATGTCATAAATGAAAGGGCCACTTACAGCTTTTCATAATTATTATTAAATAGGCTGTTCCAGTGGGTGGTTTGAAATGGCTGCCAAGTAATTGTCTGGTAGCATTTGTCCACAAAATGAGCGCTTAATCCATCGCTATCGTAGCCATTTGCCTCGGCCGCACAGTCTTGGATCGCTGCAAGAGAAAGAGGTCATATTTAAATGAATAAACTACAGGAACATTTCAAAATATTTCCATCCTGCCCTAGTGGGTTTGCAGACTCCTGACTGTCACAGTACAGTACAAGTACAAAGATAAGAGAATGAGTTTGAGAGTACTGAGACACAGCCACTCAGTCTGCTCAAGTTTCATATTTTAGTAGCTCTTAGGAGGAACCAAAACTGTTTGATAACTTTACAGATTTGGATGAAATCAGGGTACCTCGATGGAGAACAAAATTCCTGCCAAACCAGGAACACAAATCAATTATCACAACCATTTCAGAAATATTCATCTTCTCCCTTTACAGAACCGTGGTCCCCCTACCAGGATTTACTTGCACCCATGCAATCAATATCATTATTCCCTGAGGTATCTCTCCCTTCCTTTGTGTGCAGCATGTGTTCCCGCTATTCTCATCCTCTAATATTACCCTTGTTCATTTTCTTTTCTGCAGTAGACTAAGCTCTGGATGCCCCTGGTGGCCATTCCACAGACACGCATAGGCACTCTAATACCACTACTGTAGCGAGTTGGAACAAAATTAAAGCATATTAACATTAAATAACATCGGATTTTAGACAAAGAAATAGAGCAAGCTTGTGCACACCTTCTTAGCACCAGGAGAACATGTTTATGTTGTACTTGAAAGAACATTGAGGGCAGACTGAAAGATGGTGTGACTTCTTAAACTGGCACAGCAGTAGCAAGATACTTCGCTCTATGGGTAAATAACCATGGGAAAACATCTCAAATCAGCCCCTGGGAAAAATAGAACCTGCATTTTGATAACAGTAGCTAGCCAAACAGCCTAACCGCTTCATCATAAAGTGTTTATAGCGGGTTTCCATAAAGTATTGAATGTTGTTTTGTTCTTGTCAACATACAAGGGATTCATTGCTTTTCCAAAGTCAACAGTTTTGGCTTTTCTAATTGTTTTATGTCCTGTCAGGTTTTGTTATCATAACCCGGTACGTATAGCGTTTAATGACATAATATGCCAGGTATATCCATCAAAAGATCAAATGCTCACATCATATGACAGGTTTTGTAAACAAATGCCAGCTAATCCAAACAAATACCCAGGTAGTCAATGGTCAGTTATTAATTCCATTTTAATGGTACTTCCACTTGTGTACCAAAGTTTGTCTTTGAGTGAGTATTTGGCTGAAATTCAGCCAAAATCTAGAAAGTCGGCTTCGGCCGAATACCTTTTGAATACTCACTTGAAGCCGAAGTCTTTATGTGATTAGCTATCATCTCTCAGAGAGATGATAGCCAATCACTGGTGGGGGAAGGCTGCAGCAGCCAATAAGCAAATAGCTTATAGGCTGCTGCAGCCTTCCTCCCCCCACCCCGACAGCACATGCTCACATAGCATCTCCAAGGATAACCTTGGAGATGCTCAGTGAGCAAACAAATGCTGCGGGAAGGCTTTGACTCAGAGAGTTTACAAAAGAAATCCTTGGAGACCCTCTGTGAGGAAAATACATTGTGCACACCAGAGAGGTGGTGTTATGTAAACGCCCCTCTCTCTGGTGTTCAGAACTTTGCTCACCGAGAGTCTCCAAGGATTGCCTTTGGAGATGCTGTGTCAGCAAAAAAATGCAGTGTGAAGGTTGCAGCAGCCAATAAACTGCTTGCTCGTTAGCTGCTGCAGCCTTCCCCTGGTAGTATTTTGCCAACAGTGTTTAGCATACAGAGACCCTACAAAGGAAATCCTTGGAGACTCTCTGTGGGCAAAATACATGCTCCACACCTGGGGAGGTGACATAACATAACGCCACTTCACTGGTGTGCAGAAAGTATTTTCATAACGTGGCTCCAGCAGTATCAAATATACTGCTGAAGGCACGTTATGGGACAGGCACAGCAATTTCCTATTGGTACATGAACATTTTCAGATCAATTTAATTATTAAACCAGTCAGAAAATGTTCATGTATCCTATGAAACCTCTGCGCCATTTCCATAACGTGCCTCCAGCTGTATATTAATATTTAATATATTGCTGGAGGCAACATACTTCTAGCAGTATATACTGCTGGAGGCGGTATACACCACATTGTTCATTTACAATTGTTCGAATAAACAATTGACCGATTTGAAAGGGTCACAATTTACCTTTTCACAATTGACTGTACATATATATATATATATATATATATATATATATATATATATATTAGTGTTGGGGGGGTTTGGGTTGGGTGGGGGATTGCGGGGGGGGGTTTCCCCCGCATATATGTTACAATTGACCTTCACAATTCAGTCAATTGTGAAAAGGTGAATTGTAATTCGAATAGTTGTAAAACAAACAATTCATATACAACCCTGGAGGCACATTATGGAAATGAACTATTCGGACCAAGTATCCAGCTTCGGCCAAATACTTGGACCAACTATTCAGTTGAATAATAGAGTAAGAGAGAAAAATTGTTTATTTCGGATATAGATTATATCCATGAAACATACATATATACAATCATAAAACACATAATAATAAAACATTGCCATAAAATCGCATCTTTGAGAATAAAAGCACACAAAATTAATTACAGAAGAAACCTCATAAGAATAATGTCACAATCATTCAGTGTCATGGTGTAATATATCGAGATTAGCTCTTTTCAGAGCAGAATGTAAATAGCACGCAAAATTAAAGGCATTGCTAACATATTTGCCTGATAATAACAATAGGAAGACAGGGTGCCATTGCCTATAGCCCGCGTCCTTCATAAAGTCTTAGAGGAAATGTTGACGCATATCTTTATGTTGATGACAAAAGATCACTAAATCGGCAGTCGTTTCAACAGCACCACAAAAACACGTAGCAATAGCCCATCTATCTCCTTGTTACTGGTTCAACGTTTACAGCATTAAACCTGCCATGGGTCAGTAGTGACCTGTGATGTGAATTCATAACAAAGTTAAGATATGGGGCCATCCCACCAAAGGGAGAGAGCGGCAGATAGAACTGAACTACAGACCGGTTAAAGCGTTGGTCTTCTCTGTTGTTGGCCCAGTGGGGCAACAACAGAGATTTTAACAGAGACATTGTAAGCGCAGTAATACTTCGGGGATTGTTAAAATAAGAGCCCAGGCCCACGGATTTAAGAGTTAATTTATTGTAGGCTAGCCACTCAATTCTATAGTATTTCCCAAAAGTTAAAATGTGCTTCAGCAGGGATATTGCCAAGCAATCATCATCTGCACACCACAGTGAGTACCAGAGTGAAATCGGTTTCAGTTGCACCTTGTTGATATTGAAGGCCTGTCCCATCTCTAGCTGTGTAATGTAGGACGCAGTCATTTTGGGCATCTTCGAAAGTCGGCATAGAAAAAAGGGTTTCCTCTGTCTAAAGCCCAGTAAGATTCCCTGTTCCCCATAGTTCACTGCCGTAGGTATCAATGCCCAGCCCCATTCCACAATATAAGCTATAAGTAAATGCTGCACTGACAAATTATGTAAGATATTCACAAATCTCAAAAGGCAACCTATATCCTGCTTCATTTTTCATCTTTTTGCAAGTATATTATCATTCCATGATAGCCGGTTGTTATTAATCATTCCCAGATATTCGAAGTTCTTACAGAAAGAAATGTTGTGACTCTGCAAGTCAACAATGGGATCCTGTTATCTATCCGATATAAAGCACATAACAAAGCATTTTCCTTTATTTCCCTTGAGCTCCAGATGGGTCACAAAGTTTGTATAGCCTTCTACTAAAATCTGCAAAGACTTGGGTGGTCTTTTTTTTCCAACTCTTTATTTACATTTTCACAAAAAAACAAAATATTTAAACATGATACAGGTTTCAAAATTATTCCAGTTTCAAGATAATCAGAACGCATTTACCAAACTTATCACTTATTATAAACACAAGCAACGCTATTAAGATCTATACATTCTACTATTCACACTAAACCCAACTATTAACAATATATAATACACAAACCACACAGACACAACAGGAAAAATCACAAAACAAACCCACAGCCCTGTATACATACCCCCAAGTAGATTAACACATATATAATCAATCATTAAATGCTCTATTTTACAAGCATCCACACATATCATTTAGGGCCCCCCATAATTCCAAATAAGTTTCCTCCCAGTTCTGTTTTAACAGCATATATTTTTCAAAATTTGAAAGAGTTTGCATGTCTGATAACCAGCCCTCTACTAGTGGTTACTTTCTTGTTTTCCACACACTCAGAACTTGCTTGGTCGCCACAAGCAGTGCTTTATCGATCCAGCAAGATGACTCATATGCAATATCACATCTACCGTTGGGTGACAGCAGGACCACAGCTGACGAGGTCCTTGGGAATGTAACACCCCGGATTATATCTAATCTGTCAAGCACATCCTTCCAAAAGTCAACCACTTTAGGGCAATTTCACAACATATGCAGTAATGAGCCTCTCTCCCGTCGACAGCCGCAGCACAAGTATCTATCATGCCTAACTCATTCATTCGTACTGAAGTCCAATAGAGGCGACCTAAAATCCTCTGGTGAGTATAGCGTAAATTTAAATACATCTTGGCCCTAACGGCCACCTTCCGGAGCCCCTCCCATTCCTTCACTGCTATATTAGTACCTATAAATAAATTCTGTCCACATCCCAGAATCCACAATATCAATGCTGTCTAAGTAGTGACAACAGTCTACAACGTTGCTGAGAGCTTGGGCATTATCCCAAATGAGTACAAACCACCTAGATGGAACGGCAGAAGTCTTTCCCTCTCTACCGATACCCACAATGGCTCTAATCCCCTATCCACCACAAAATAGTAGGCAGATTTTTTCAGTAAAAATCCGCTGTGATAATTCTCAAATAATGGATAACCAAAACCCCCTCCTGAACACTGTGTGTCATAATGTAACGTGGAATCTTTGGCCTCTTTCCCGTACCCCAAAATAATTCTTGAAAGGTTCCATCAATACGTTTAAGGGCTTTTCTGGAAAATCTCAAAGGGAGTGACTGTATAACATACAGGACTTTGGGCAAGCGCATCATTTTAATAGCATTCACCTTTGCCCAGACATTCAAGGTCATACGCTGCCATTTGCGGATGTCCTTTTGAAGCTCCTCTGTCAACTTACTAACATTGTAGTCTACAATTTTCTTCATGTCCCGAACAAAATAGATCCCTAAATACTTTACACTCATATTTGCCCATTGACAATTCCAATCAGTTAGTCCATTGCACAAAGGGGCTTCTTTAATCGGGAAAACCGTGGTTTTCCCCCAATTCATTTTGTGCCCTGAAAGTAGGCCCACATCCTCGAGCAGATGTTTTAAAAGAGCAACCCCTCCTCCGGGTTTGCCAGAATTATGGTCACATCATCTGCATAGGCAAGTACCTTAAGCTCCCTATCCCCCACACATAGACCCTGGAGGCCTGGTTCTTGCCTAATGTAAGCTAACAGTGGTTCCAGTGCTGGATTAAAATGAAAAGGAGATAGTGGACAACTTTGCCTTGTACCTCTGAATAGCGGGAAGGATGATGATAGTTCATCATTAACCCAAATACTAGCAGTGATATCAGACTGTAATGTACCAACAGCGCTCATGAATAACGGCCCAAACCAGATTTCGAGCAAGGTATAATTTAAAATGGTCCAATTCAAACAATCAAATGCCTTTTAAGCATCTGAGAACATTAGTAACATTTCCCAATTTCGGCTTCCGGCAGACCCATAGTATCTATTCATGTTCTAATGTTCTCAGACCCATGTCTTAGCCTCATTAATCTCACTTGGGACTGATCTATTAATTCACACATATGTTTATCCAATCGATTAGTCAAAACCTTTGTGAATATTTTGGCATCAAAATTGAGCAGCGGGATTGGGCGGTAATTGCTACATTTAGTAGTATCCTTGCCTGACTTTGGTATTAAAGTGACAATCGCCTCTCTCATGGAAGACATAGATTCCCATCCGTCAGAAAGCGATTATAAAGGCCACAGAGTACAGACCCCAATTTGGAGCTAAATGATCTATAGAATTCTACTGGTAACCCATCCATACCTGGAGATTTTCCAGTATTGAGTTGCTTTATCGCCATTAAGATTTCTGGTGCAGAAATCGGAGCATCCAATGAGTTCCTGCCCTCTTCAGATAAACAAGAGATATCTATTTGATCAAAGAATTTGGCCATTTCCGGCACCTGAGGGTGAAGCTTTTATGCATATAAGGAGACATAGAAGAAACGGAAACACTCACATATTTCCTTTTTTTTTACTGCCATTCCATCCAATCCATTATCTATCCTTTGAACATACAATCTTTCTGTCAGACCTTTCAATTTATTCGCCAGTCGTCGACCCGCTTGGTCCCCCTCCTCCCAATATCTTTGTTTCATAAAAAACAAGCCCTTTTCAGCCTGCTTATCCATTTCAGAATTTAGTGTTTCCTTAGCTCTATCCATAAGTTCTGATTCCATCTCTTTCAGTTTATTTATTCCTGACCTCCTTGCTCGGGAAGTCCAGTTCATTAGCTCACCACGAATAGAGGCCTTAAAAGAATCCCAGACAATCAAACTATCAGTCGACCCATTGTTCTCCTCGAAATAAGTAGCAATGAATTGGTCAAAAGCCTCCAACGCCTCCTCATCCTTTAATATGAACGTTTTAAGTCGCCAACTAAAAAAATGAGGCCGACAATATCCAATATTTAGTTTTAGGGTCACCACTGAATGATCTGATAGGCCACGCTCATCCATATTTGCTCCTGTCGCCTGTTTAAACAACCTGTCAGATACTAGAAAATAGTCAATCCTTGTATAGGAATCATGTGCCAGGGAATACAATGAGTATTCTCGCTCTCTGAGATGCAGAGCCCTCCAGATGTCAACCACATTAAAGGTGTCAGCAAATCCCTGAAACTCTCTACTCAACCCCTGACTTGTAAATCTGCATGTAGATGATCTATCCATCCTATGATCTAGCACACAGTTAAAGTCTCCCCCTAGAATAACACAATAACCCCCCATGCCTCGCAATAATGTGGTTAAGGTCTTGAAAAAAGAACCCCCTCGGGGGCAGGGTCCATACAAAGAACCCAATGTTATTAGTGTAGCCTCATATCTCACATCAAGCAAGATAATTCGACCCTCATCATCCATTGTCACTTTTTCTATTGTCATTCCCAGTCCTTTGCGGAGTACAACCCCCCACACACGTTTATTTGAATGAGTGACAATTCAATAGGGCTTTGGTATATCTAGGGTTGTTTAGTAAACTTTCAGGGTGCTCGATAAGGGGTGTTTCCTGCAAAAATACCACATCTGCCTTCTGTCTCCAGAATCTCAATAGTATTTTTCTCCTTTTTTTGGAGCAGTTTAAACCTTTAACATTCCAAGTGGCTGGTGTCAGCAACCCCATCTGAAGGCCCCCATGACATATATTTTCACGACAGTGAAAATCATCATGCACACATGCATATACATTTTCCCAATCTGTTGACTATAAAGTCCTGTAATATTTGAATGGTACTAAACTCAACCTCTAGCTCCCCAGAAATTCCACAATCACTTTAATTCCTCGGTAAATTAGAGCATATTCTACTTTCCCATTTTAAAGACAAACAAGACACATAAACATATTAACATATAAAAAAATAACATATCTTGAATGGAAACAGCCCAATGAGTAATGGACTGCTTATATGTACAATTATCTACATTTTGTTTGCTTATCCAAACTATACCGCCAGAATCCCATGCCCATTATTTTATTTTTTATTTCCGTTCCCACCTCCCCACTTTTCCAAAAGAAGTTGTTGTATGAATCAGACACAAATTTGTCTATCAACCCCCACAGCCTCATTTTGAATTGTCACATATCAATATATCTCAACCGAGTTTGTATGGGTTTGGCTCAAAAACTAGCAGTAATAACCTATCAATAAACTATATCTAGGGGCATCCCAGCCATCAGTATCATTCAATGTTCGCAGTATTCAAGGTTTATGTATCTAAAACAACCAACAGTCATGCAATTGCCATGTTTCTCTATGTAGTGTTACCCCACCAGGCCCCCTTCTTCATCAATATGTCTGCCTACGTGGAATCATATTTGGCACACAGAGCAGCAGTTTCAGTGATCTGGTCAGAGGAGTGAAGGGCACAGAGAGGCAGACATCGCTTGATCACATGCCCATAGGTAGAACCCGCTTTCTGGATTATTTTAAGGTGGAAATCAGGTGGAAATCAGGCTTTCCTCCGAAACCCCTGCAGTATTTTCCACCATTGTCACCACGTTCACTTTGGGCAGTTACCTGTAGCTTTGCGTTATCTACTAAAGCCTTGTCATGGGCAGGTGTCAACCTGTAGTTGTCATGCCACTCCTTAATGGGTATACAGTTCATCTTGCTATTGCTGTTCTAGACAGTCCCACAGCTTGTAACCTCTGCACGGGCCCCAACCAAATATTGCAGAATAAATGGCACCCCCTCACTTACAATTTCAGAGGCACTCTGCAAGCGACTGTATCCCCCCAAACCCTCCTGCTGAAGAGCTTAACTACTTCTCTGGTGAGCTGTAGAACTGGACTGCACACTGTGCATACTGGGTATTAGCCTATTTGACCTAAAACAATTGACCTAATGACCAATTTGATAGAATTTTGCATGGGTGATTTGGCCTTCGGGGTAATTTGGTTGCATATATTGCAAAAAATACCAACCCTGGAGAGCGGAGGTTGCGGGGGTGTCCCCCGCTCCCCATGTTTGATATTATGACATTTTGGAGTTGCAAGGGTGTCCCCTGCTTCCTTAAAATTGGAGGCGGGAAGAAAAAAAATGAATGTGCATTTAATTTGGGCCCCGAGCAGATAAATTGCGGTCAATTTTCTGCGATCAAAAAACATTTGTTCAAACACACCCAAACAGCACACTGTGACTATTCAGTTTTCCTTTAATATGCAATGCTTTTAACAAGCTACGGGAAAGAGAAACTTGCTTGTGCCAGTCACTCGCCTTTTGAAGATGCCACTTTTCCCCACACCTGGGTTTATGACATCACACAATATTGAGTTCAATTCAGAAACACTTCCTCATGAGTGTACGCCAAAGAGTGTCCCGCAAACTCCTCGAAACGTAAGGTAGCATGTTAGTGTTGATGTCGCCATAATTAGTAGCACCCACTCACAGTTCCATCTGCCAACAGCACAGGCCAATCCGTCCCACCACAAACTGTCACAGATTCGCCAGCATACTCCTCCAATGCATTCCCCGACGTCCACAAAATCACCCATCCGCCACTGCAGCAATCTCCTGGCTACAGCAATAACCACCCTTCCCACCCTTCCCACGGCATCAAGACACCACCTCGAGAAAGCCAAGTCTCTTCTCACCTGCTCTCCGATTGCCTCACCCCTGGCCGCCGAACAAATTGATGTGTTATAAACAAATACCATGATCTGATGTATCAAGACTTCAATTCTGTAGTTGGTGACTTGCCATTTTCTTTACTCTTGAAACCTGGGTCAGAAAATTAACCAGGGTAGTGAGTTCTTGCAATCTCAGTCTTGAGTATGATACAACCTTTCAGTTTGTAAAACATCAGGTTTCCGATACCCCATTATGGTCCTGTCAAAGATGGCCAGTCAAAGATCATCCCCACACCACCTCCATAAGGCCAAGTCTCTTCTCACACCTGCTCTAGAATCACCTCACCTCAATCTACCGTACAAATCAATCATGCAGGGTGGCATTTCCCGATGACGGTGCTCCTCTTGCCATAACCCATGCCGCTTCCGGAGTTTAGCAACTCCCGACAGCCGTGTCCGCCACCAAGTTTTCGGCCGAGCTGCCCGTCTGAACGCACATCGTAACGTGTGTAGTTGATGGACGTGGCTAGGTGCTTTACTCTAGCTCACGAGCCACCGTGTTTCTTTCAGTTAAAGATAAAAACGGGGGAACCATTGAGTTCCAACGGCTATCCCACAATAAACAACTCAATCTATATTGAATAGAGAAAAACAAAGGCAAAATAAAAAATAAAAGATATGCAGTAAATATCATACACAGCAGGAAAATAGCAGTTATCTTTTTTTTGGAGGCACATTCCTTTGGGTATTGAATATAGCCTCTATTGGGTCAATGTCAAAATCAGTTATAAAGGCCTCTGCACTCCTGTAGTCTTAAAAAGAGTGTATCCATCTCTCCAGAACAACACAAAGTATTGCTGGGTAAAACATGTAGTATTTCAGCTTTTTGCTCTTTGCTTTTTCCTTTGCCATATTTAAAGCTTTCCTTTTCTCCAACACATCCTTACTCCAGTCTCCAAAAATCATGATTTTGTTTCCTCTCCATGATAGATCAGTAATTTAACGTGACTTCTTTAGGATCATCTCTTTGATGGGAAATCTTAGGAACTTCACAATAAAGTGTCTTGGTCGTTGGCCCAATGCAGGTTTCTGACCCAATGATCTGTGGGCTCTTTCCATTTCAAAAGGCGTTTTTGGATCTAAATTGAGCAGGGAGATTAATGTTTTTAACCAGGAAAGCCACAGAATTGCATCGCTCCATATTTTCTGGAAATCCTGTAATTCTGATGTTGTTCCTTCTGAAGAAATTCTCTTGCTCAGATAACTTGAGGGTCAGTTTCTCATTTTGAGGTGTTCTTCTACTGCCACCAGCTTTGTTGCAAGCTCAATGTATCTTTCTTCAGCATTGATCAGCTTGGTCTTGATCTCAGCTATATCTAATGTCACTTTGGCCAGGACGTCAAACAGTTTGTCATCTCTTCTTTCATTATCATCCTCACCCTTTTGCCTCTTTGCAGGCTGGGATGTCTCAGCTGGGCATGGGTCAGTCATTGTAGTGTAGGAGGTTAAGTTAAGTAACAGGGCACAGGAGCAAAGCCTTCAAGCTGCCATCTCTGGTGCTGGCAGTTCTAGAATCCAGACTTTGGTGTTCTGGCTAAGAGAGTGGCATCGTCCCTGCATAACTCAAGACCAGCAACTTCCTCCCTTCACACTTTGGTAAATCCGAACCCAGATTGTTCAAACATGATGGAATGCCATTCACATACACATTGAAAAGCAAAGGAGCAAATATGCGGCCCTAGCAGACTCTCTTCCGCACTGCTATACTGTCAGTTGCCTCACCATCTTTCCCATAGGGAATTTACATTCAAAGATCTCAAAAGAAACCTCCTAGCTATATGTGGTCAAAAGTGGAACTTAAACCCATAAAGGCCACCTAGACAGGAGTCCCCAGGACGGTGACGTACTTTGATATAATCAATCAAAGGTTAACACACTGATTAATCGTCCCCAGTCTAGGCCTACATGCCAACTGAGAATCAGATAAAATATGTTGGTTTAGGACCCAGTCTTCCAGTCTCCTCATAATAACACTAGAGAATAGTGTAGAGGTTCTGTTAGAAGTGTAATTGGATGATAGGAGGTTGGGATTGATTTATTTTCCTTTTTTAAAGATGGGGACAATAGTTCCTACTTCCCAGCTCTCCAGCAGGAAGCCAATAGACAGCACAGCATTACAAACCTGTGTGAGGAAGGGAGCCGAGAGCTGCGCACAAGAGTGAAAAAGATCATTCGGCACTCCGTCAGCCGCAGGTGCCTTCAGATTGTTCTGCCAATCCTTAATTCTACTTCCCTATTAGAGAAGTGCTCCAAAATAAAACTACTAGGATCAGGGATAGTAACATTGCCATCATTAATGCCAACAATATACAAAGCAGTATAATAATCCAACCAGGCTTGTGCCTTAATATGCACTTCTGGTGAATCGCAGGAACCCAGATGGAGAGTACTTGAGTTCTTTGCAATCATCTTCCCAAAACTCTTGCTGTAATGGTGACTGGCAGCCTTACACAAGGATTCCCAGTGACATTTGGCAATCTCTAATTTCCTAGCAGCTAATTTCTTTTTATATTTCATTCGTCTTTTCCCGATGGCAGCCAGATTTGGATAATTAGTCTTTAGTGCTCCTAACTGGGCTGTCTTTTTCTTTTTGCACTCTACTCAGAGCCAGGACTTAGAATATTCTTTACAGTTCTTCATTACGAATAATTCCCTGCATGATCAAATAAATTTGATAAAGGGCCCGAAAATCAACTGTAGAGCACTAGAGTCTAAGCATATCATCACATTATCCCTATAGGATTTCACTACTTCCTCCAGATAATCTCCTGCTAGGTCCGACCTCCAAAGCAGAACGCACCACTTGGTACATTTTGCCAGAGAAACAGGGAGCATGGGAACACTGGCATAGGTATTGCCTGTTTCCCATAGCCAAGTTAGAGAGGAGAGTGGGTAATCGTCGCTATCACAACGGTCGATAATATGAAGTCTTTTCATGTTTTTCCTGCTGGACTTTGGGTTTAAGCCCTATATTAAGATATGGTCAATGATGCTTTTAGAACACCCATTGTTAAAAGTGAAATTGCCAGCAAACGATGATTGGAACCCCCCATTAACAGTTCTATAACATGATTGAATCATGGCATCCGACAGAAATAGGGCCTTATTTGAGGAACTTAGGTTCAGGAGACTGGGGGCTCGAGACAGAAAATTGGAGCCCCTCCTTTGTATCATAAAGGAGTTCTTCACCTGTACCAATTCTAAGATTTAAATCCCCACAAATTAAGGCAGTCAAATTTAATGTATGTCCCATAGAGTCTGGTTGAATAATTCCCTGTAGAACTGTGGGCACATTTGTTGACTTCTCACCATCTTTATTATAAAAATGGATGAAGTCCAATTCCTTAACTCCCTTGATGTTGCTTTTAGAAAGAGTACATTCAGATCCAGGAATTGCACTTCTTTAAACCCCCACCCCAATGTATTTGCAAAATAGGTAGCCAGGCCTCTGGATGGTCTTTCCCTTACTGCTAGATCTTATAGCCTGTGTATGATATAGAAAGAATCCTTGAAGATGAATACGCTCAAGAGACCATGTCCCCTGTTGCATGAAAACAGGCACCAGGCACCAGCACACACTTTGTGCCAGCAATATTCTAGACAAGAATGTTGATTATCTGTGGGTCAGTTTCCTCCAAGGTATCCCTGGTCCGATCTTCCTGGCACAATACCTCACCATTGTTCACACATGGTCCCCCGCCTCCCTTCAGCACTCCCAGAAGGTTCATGTCTCAAATCAGGCAATCACTTCACACCCTCCAGATCACCTAAAGAGCCAAATCTGTTATACACTAATAACGATATTCCATGGTCGGGTGTCATAGTGTCCTGCGCCCAGGCGCTTGGCGCATATGGCAACAGTGGCAACTGAGCCACCATTGACAGTTCCATCACGTTGCCCCATGTTCTGCGGGTGGCAGTCTAGTCTTTTTCGCATCATGGCCGCTGCTCTGAGGTTTTTAACCCCTGAACTCCCAGCAGCTGGTGAGTTGCAACCGCTAGGTTAGATTTTCCCCTTTTTGGTTTATGCACTGCCAGTTTTCACCTTTATTGTTCCTCTTGTGGAACGTCTTGCTTTGCATTCACTCTGCCGGCCTCACTCCAGATCTCTGTCTCTGTGGATCTCGGTTCCCGCTGCGCCTCGTATTTTCTCTCTACCTCTCTCTTTCGCTTTCACTTCTCAAGGAGCTCCCCCTCGGGTTCTCCTAATTCCATTTCTACTTTCTGTCAGGCCATTTTCTCCGCCGGCTATCCGGCCTGCCGCCCTCTGTGGCTATCTTCTCTTGTGGCTTTCTCCCGCTGCAGCGCCTTTCTTACCTGCCGCGTATCCTCTTGGCTACTCTCCCTGTTGCCACGGATAGCTGTACTTCTGGTGCCTGTTCCATCGTTGTGAATTAACTCTCTCTTGCCACTGTCTGCAATTTATCGAATACTTCACTCGATCCTTAGACAAGACCAAGACTCCAACAAACAGACCTCGTCACTTCAAGTCTGCTGGACCTTTGGGGTTTTATCTGCCTCTATGGCTTTTTCACCGCATCCAGCCTTCTTCTGGAGAGGGGTGACAGAGCTGCAGCTTACAAGGGGCCACTGTGGCTTTCTTACGAGGTAGGCCCGTTCCTCATAGAGAGGACTACTTTTCCAGACGGCACTTTGTCCAGAACACCTCAGAGTCCAGTGATTCAGGTGAGGAGGGAGTGGAAGGCAGTGGGTCGGGGGAAGACACTCAGAGATTTGACACATAGAGGGCAGGATGCAGAACTGCCTCAATTGAACTCTATTGGGCATTTTGTGAAAATTGCACCAGGCATCATAACAGAGGTGAAAATCCTCTGGTTTATTAAAAAGAAAACTAAGGCACAAGATTATTCTCTGAGGGTACCAGACAATAATGTGTGCTCCTCCACAGCAGGTCAGCAACCTTCAATGGGTTGCTCAAAGTAATTGTGACAATCCCCTGATGTGGTCTTCCTACTACTGCCCACCTATGATGAACACTTGCCCATCAATAGGTCCCCAATTATTGTGAGGTCCGACATACAAATGTTTTTAGCAAAATAAACTACTTTATTCATCACCATTGAGACAGTTTCCTCTGTCACATTATACTTCAGCCTCAGGACATTTGTTAAAACCACAACCAGGGGAGTCATTCAAGAAAAGCCCCTCACTCCAAGGGATTATAGGGGGATTTAACTTTAAACGAGACACCTGAGTATGGGCACTTTGACCCTCAATTGCCTCTAGTCCAGCTCCCCTCCTTACTCCAGGAAAGCCTTAGGTGATTGTGTCCCCACGCTTGGTGGTCAACGGACTGGTCAAATCAATGAGGTTGTTGGTAAGTGAGTGGATTTTCTTGGCGTTTCCTCCACATTTACTTTCCCTTGAGGGCAACCTTCATGTAGAGCAGAACTCTTCCTCCTGTTTGAAACCCTGCTCTTTCAGCTAGTAGGGTCCATAATAGGTGTAGAATCTTGGGTATACCGTCGTTTCATCGACAGTCGTTTATACAACAGTTTTTTTTACGAGTACACTTTGCTGAAATAATTTATCAAAATTGTTTTGGGGGGGCAGCTAAGGGGTTGGGGGTGTCGGGATTAGTTAAAAATAGGTGGGGGTGGGGGGTTTGGAGGGAACCTCCCTAAAATAAAATAAAGAAAATGTGATGACTTATTTCGGCAAAATGTATTCGTAAAAATACCAGTCGTAAAAATGACTGCCGATGAAATGACATACAACCGAATCTTGTATGTTCTGTGAAGATGCTAGCTTACCCTTAATCGCTGCATATCACCCTTGTTAAGAGAAACTGTAGCATTGGTATTTGGGGTTTTGCTTGATACACAAAGCTCCAGCAATTTATTCATCTTGGAGTCTAACCTCAAAAAGACCTCATGACTTCACTGATTCACGGTGCGTCACCCTTTCTGAAGGTGGCCCTGCATCATGCTGTTCCCATCTTCATCTTGTATCCAGGGTTGCAACATTATGTGTTACTGCTGACTTCTGCTATTGTATTCGCTCTCTCCTCTTGCTTCTCCACTCTTTTTGACTGCTTACCCTCTGTTCTCTCCTCCTCTCCCTTCCCCTATCACCTCGCCTCCTCCCCTTACTTTCTTCTATGCACTTCTATCAGAATTGTCCCTAGACCTAGTATGATTGCAACCTTGTCTGTCTCCTCCCCCTCCCCTTACTTGTTTCCCCCCCCTGCCTTCGAGCACTATCTGAAATGTCGTCAGGCCTAGTACGATAGTCGCTTGTTTTGTTCCTCCCTTCTCTTTCTGCACCCCTCTTCCTCACCTTTTGCTTTCTCCGGCTCTACCAGAAATGTTGTCAGGCCATTTCCGTCCCACTCTCCCCCTCCCTTCCTTATCTATGTCTTAGCTCTTGCACTATCTGAAATGTCGTCAGACCGAGTACGATAGTTAATTTCACATCCTTACTGTTCATGGCCTGTAAGAATGCCATTGTATTTTCCCTTGTTCCCTCCCTTGCCTTGAAGCACTTTGAAACACATTGGGTATAGGCGCTATATAAATAAACTATCATATCAATCATATCAGGAAACTGATTTTCCATTATGGCTGGATGTATAACAAAGGCATAATCAGGGTAGGTCTCTTTCTGATTATTGAAGCTATTAGTAATCGTATCTCCCACCACCTAGAGGTTAGATGTTACACAGCACTAATTCCTACCCTGCATCTTCCTTGTTCCACTGTCATGGCATTCTACAATTGCAACGGTGGTAACAGTGCTCAGTTTATCTATATGTTGCAGTGTGGCTTTAAGTTCATCTGAGATCAATCTGGGATCACGTTTTGGCTACTTTTTCCCTCCGGTGCCCCCACCACTTTCTAAATGAAGGATTCAACGTTGTGTCCATTAACCTTGGAGATAGTTGCTTTCTTTCCAGCCAGGGGGATAGATTTTGTTTTTTGGGCCCAAGCCATTTTTACCAGCTTTGGTTTCTTCTTAGCTGAAAGCCCAGAGTCAGTCCCAACGACATGACAGGACTTACATTTGGCCATAGTATAAGAAATGCAACGTGCAAGGTGCAAATATAAAGTGCTAAGATACTAAAGTGCTATATTTCAAAACCCAAAGTTGTGCAAATTATATTAATAAAGATAATGATTAATAGCATAAAAACAGCATATTAAAAAACAGATTAAACAATTTAAACAATTTTAGAAACATTTATCTATGCTAATAATCATATCTAAAAATCCGAAGCAGCTGTTGTGGGGAACGCCCACCTGGCTTGGGGGGCTGTGTGAGGGGTCAGTAATGCGAGGCGGACTACTGCTTAGGTTTTAAATAAATCCTTGCTAGTTCTGTTCTATCAGGAAATTCTCTACCTAGTCTAAAGGTTAAGGAAATAACTCATGACATAAACATACTGCCTCTCACACTAAATAACAAAACATTTAAAGGAAATCAGAAACATCACAAAAGCGTGAACAACAAATAACCAGTATTTTGGATGACCTTCACCTGTCCTGGTAAATCCCTTCCCCAGGGTTGTCCAAAATCAACTTCTCAAATGTTCAAAAGGAAAAGGAAAGTCCTAAACCAGTTCTGATCAATTCTTCAACAGGTTCAAAGGGAAACAACAGTCTTAAACCCGTTCTTGTAAGTTCCAAGTAAAAGCAAAAGTTCATCCAACATAAATCCACTGGTTACAGTTTTGTTCAGTTTAAAAGATCCCGTCCAATTCCAGCCTAGAAAATAGCACCAATGGTAATCCTGGATATCCTCTTTCCAAGTTTGGTTTGCCACAGTTCAAAGAATAGATAAATAGCTTCTCCTTTTACAACTTTACAAGTGGTTATGGCCTCTGCAGTGCATTTGGTATAATTGTCAGGATGCTTCTTCTTGGGTTTTTGCTTTCCTCTTGACAACCACATTTCTACTACTGTTACTGTGGGAACAGACTCCTTTGTACCACAGTATGCCACTACTTCAACCAACTTCAATGTAAGATCCAATGACAGTGTTATAAACAACCACAGTTCAGGTATTTCTGCTGCAAATGTATACTTCAGGATTTTTAGGCATATAAAGACAAGACACTTCAACCTCTACAGGTAGGCAAGGCACTCTTCTTTCCTATGCTCCAAGAAAAGGATAGCCTCTTCTGTCTGTTTTACTCCCACAAGTATAACCTGCCTCTGCCTCCAGACTAACTTTCTCTCAACTTCAGAAGTCTCAGCATTACAGATTATTTGCTCAATCTTTTTTTACAAGCACCGAGCACCCTTCCCCATTGTTTTCAAACTGTCTTGGTTCCAGTAGCTACCCTGAAGCTGTATTGTCACACTTCCAACTTCGGGTAACAATGTCACACTTGTATCAGAAGACTCTGGACCTTTAACAACTTCACAGATCAGGTGGATCAATCAAAACTGGACTTGCTTCACTATAGAAAGGGTTAGCCTCTTGGCTTTGGTAGTGCTTGTTCTTGTCATAAGTACAACATCTTCTGGGTTCAAAGAATAATTGTTCTTAATACTACAAGGTTCAGTCTTCAAAGGAAAAACAGATTTAGGCACGCACAACCAGTATGAGGTAGCTCTTTAACCTTAAAGGACTGCAAGTGATTGTATTCCCATATAATATCACAGAGATGCTTTCAAACTCCTGTCAGGAATCACAATTGGCCACACACAACCTTCCTTTGATGCTGTATGTATTTATAACAATTGTGATGTTTCAGCAGGTGTTCCCTCTTTAATTCGGGACACGCGACCACTCCGGCAAGAGTAATAGTTCAACAATGGAAAATTAGATGCTTTTCTTCTTAAGCGAACACTACGGCTTTCACTATTAGTGTGCATGATACATTCCCATTGTTACCAATACTTTTCATGACGACGAACAGTTTATACTCGCTTCTACTCTTATGCAAGTTACTTTAGAGCTGGTAACAGTTACCAGCAAGGTTTTCTGAGAGAACCTGAATGCCAAGCTTCACTTACTGGCTCCAGGAACAGTGAGGCTGCTTCATCTTCCCGACTACTTCCACTACTATTACGGCTCTGGGCACATGTGGTACCAACACTCTTCTGCATCACAGGTGTCTCTGGTCCGGCCAAACCAATTGTGAATTTCCTTCAATCATCTGTCCCACTGCTTGCTTTCTGCTACGGGCCTCGGGCTTCAGCACAGTCATAGCTCTGCAATTGAAGCCACTAGGTGCACATGGGAAAACCTCCACTCTCAGCATATCTTTCTCAGTGCAGTCATAGCAATGCATGGTTTGAGAACACAGGACCCTCTCAGATTTTGCAGGTGAAATATAATGTCTCACTCCAGCGTCCTTCCTGTGATCACACTTCCTCATTAATTGCCAGCCTCATGCTCTTCTACTACTGCTACTACTGCCGGCCTTCCTGCTACTGCCCCAGCTCCGTCCTCCTTGCTTCTCCTGCTGCAGCCTTTTATGCCTCATAGGTGGGGCAATTGGTTTCAGGTGTAAGCCATTAATGTGAATTGCTTGACCCTTGCAAAGGTTGTAAGCCCTAATTGCCTGTTTTCTACAACTACATGCTTCTTCCGCCCTAGTCTTCGTCTCAGTCCCTATAGGATTCTAGGACATGTAGTTTACTTTATCAAAGTTACGTTTTTCTACTTCTTGTGAATTTTTAAGGGTAGATTTAATTCCCTTAGTAATTTTAACAGAGGGGCGGTAGATTTTAAGGCATTTGACTGTAGGGACCAAAAGGATTCTTTGTTTTGGTATAATATGTTTTGGTGTTGCAACCGTAGGGTTTACCACCTTAGGTTTAATAGGAGGTTGATATACATTTAAATGACAATAAGCCTTACCCTCTTCTGACATAGTGGTAAGAATCACCCTCTTAGAGGAAAAATACAGCATCTCATCCCACGCAATATCCTCACAACCATGGGTCCTGTCTCCACCCAGGTGATCCTCCTGCATTGCACCATTCCCATGGTTGGGATCAGGATGCGTCTGCCTTCCCCTGGCCACCTGGGTGGAGACTTTAGGAGACTTTAGGCAGGGCTTAAGTGAGGGATCTGCAGGATAATTCACAGCTGCCAGAGCCTGACTCCTCCTCCTTCTCTCACCCACAGTTTCGTTCAATTAAGTTTGAGTAATTTGAAAAAAGAGAAGAGAGGCGGCTGTATAATCGAATAAGTCAGAATCGCTCATGGGAAAAATGCCCTAGTGAGCAGGGGAGTACGCAATCGTCT
This sequence comes from Ambystoma mexicanum, assembly GCF_040938575.1. Lineage (NCBI taxonomy): Eukaryota > Metazoa > Chordata > Amphibia > Caudata > Ambystomatidae > Ambystoma > Ambystoma mexicanum. The sequence continues at coordinate 161,115,333 of NC_090936.1, read as the reverse complement.
ACTTCAAAATAGGTGCTACCAGTTAATGATGGTCTCCACCTGGATGTATATGGTTTGGCCGTGGCACAATTGTTTGTGGCCGAATTGACAGTAATCAATTTGGCCGCTAAGCCAATATTGCCACAGCCAAACCCGCCCAAACTAAAAGCCCCCACACACCCCCATGGACTCCCCCACCGACCCCCTACTTACCTTTTCGGCATATGCTAATCTTCTAACCCTGCGGCATCAGATCTGGCCCACCTACGCGGGTCGGATGCAAAGGTGCAGGGTCCGCTTTGGTTTGTTTTTTATTCCCTCCCGCCCCCTGCCTCCAAACCTCTGGAAGCGGGGGACACTCCTGCTACCACCAAAGGCCATCACTACCAAACATGGGGAAAGGGGAACACCCCCGCTCCCCATTTTTGGTAGTGATTACCCAAATTGATAGTTTCCAAATGATTGAGTGGTACTGGCTGAATTCGGCCAGATTTACCATATGGTCAATTGAAAACTATTAATTTGGGTGCTACCCTGCACCCACCTCTTCCAACTCCTCACAGTCCAAAAATGGTAGGCAGAGATCTTCCAGTCTTACAATGCAGTGCGTTTCCCTGGGGAGTCCTGGAGTTCCAAGGTGTTAAGTGGCAGGGGCCCAGAAGTCAATACAAAGAACAGCCGGAGAAAGCCAAAACGAGCAATAACTGCCGCCCCATATGCCCCAATGGTGTGCAGCACCCAGTCCCATTAAGCTGAGCAGAGCGCCTCAAAGAGCACCAGTGACCTGCAGCAGGGCAGCAAGAAGGACAGAGGAACAGAACTCCATGGGTGCAGGAATGAGACACCCACTCTGCTTTATTCGTAGCCCTCTGCTCTATGTGCAGTTCCGTGCAGTTCCCAACTCCTCCAGGCAAAAGGGAGAGGGGGGCCCCAGCAGTGTCGTCCACTGTGAACCACAGGGAATAGCGGGCAAACAGCCCGCTCCTGCAGCCGCTCCACTGTGACACACCTGAATCAGCATTATGCTGTGAGAATGCACCTCCCTGCACAGTGAGCGTGTCAGCGGGTAACAGCCTGCTCCTGTATTTGTACTATTCGGTACACTAGTGCCTCCTCCAAGGAAACTCTCACCGACATCCTCTTTTTCGTGCCTTCACCTGACCTATGGACCCTTCATATGGTCTCTGTGCTCTCGCCTTTCTCCTCTTCTCCCATTAATGGTGGCACCCATTGGGATGTTCTCTTGGCCTCCTTCCACTCCTCTAAGGCCATCATTAATGTCTACTCTAATGGGACGGTCTTGGTCCAAGGCCCTCAGGCCACCCTTCACCTCTTTGATAGAAGCTACCCACGCCTCATCAACTTCATTTCCTCTCCTGCTGTCCCCCCTCCTCTGTCCTCGGCTACCTTGCCTTCCCCCTCCCTCCCTGCCCCCGCTCGTGCTCCTTCTTCACCTCTGATCTGTACCCCTCCCCGGAAGTCCTTCAAGGATGGCAACCTTCTCCACATTGCCACTCTTAACTCTTGCTCTGCTGTCAAGCATTCCTCTGATATCTGTCGCCTCCTTGAGGAACTGGACCTTGATGTCCTCTGTCTCACTGAGACATGGTTCACTGCCAGCTCTGTCACCAGCTTTGACACACTCCTACCTGCCGGCTACAAGATCCTCTCTGTGCCCAGGCCCAACCGTGCTGGTGGGGGAGTTGCCCTTATCTCCCCTGAGTGGATCCCTGCCACTGTCACTCCTACGCAGACCTACTCCTCTTTTGAATGCCTTGTCTGCCGACTCTCTCTCTCTCCTAGCCATTCCCTTACTGCGGCTACTATCTATCGGCCCCCGGTCAAATTTCCTCCTTCCTCTCCGATTGGGCGGACCTCTCCTCCTCACTCCTGCCCTCAACCGCTCAACTCCTCTTTCTTGGAGACTTCAACATCCTCCTGTATGCCTCCTGTCCCCCCTCTGGACACTTTCGCGACTTCTGCGACTCTCTCTCACTCTCTATTCTCCCATCTGGGCAAGAATCATTCTGCAGGGCACACTCTTGATGCTCTGATCTCTTCTGACCTTCCCCTCTCTGTCCCTCTCTCCACTCCTCTCTCCTGGAGTGATCACTTTCTCCTATCCTCCCACCTCACCTTCCCTACCCCTCAGGCAAAGCCACCTACATCACTGCCACCCTCCTTCTCGGTCATCCCACCCATGAAGCACGTGTCAGTTGAGGCTTTCGCCGCCACCTTCTCATCCCCCCCTCCCCCTTCGGCTGACTCTCACCCTGACACAGCCCTCTCCACTCTCCACTCTACTATATCTGATACTCTTGATATCCTTGCCCCTGTCATGAGAATCCGCCTGAAGCCCAAAGCCAAATGTAACTCCTGGTATGACTCGGATCTCGTCACCCTAAAATGCAAGTGCAGGGTGGCAGGGAGGAAATGGCGTGCTTCATGTTCATCCTCTGACAAACTGACCTGCCACCTGCTCCAAAGGCAATACCGGCTCTCCGTTCTCACCAAGAAGAGAGCCCTTATCCAAGCCTGCATCTCTGCGGCATCTAACAATTCGGCTGAACTCTTTAAAATCTGCAAGGAACTGGCCAACCCTGCTGCAGTCTCTACCTCTCCTGTCCCCTCCCAGGCCCTCTGCACGGCATTGGGCTCTCACTTCATTTAAAAAACTCAGGACATCCTGTCCTCACTCTCCCCCTATCACCTCCCTCCCTCTATTCCCTGCTCTTCCTCTGGCCATTCTGCAGCCACCCCTCCTCCCTCCCTCTCTGCCTTTCCCCTTTTCTCTGCTGACGAGGTTTCCTGACAGGTCCGATCTATGAAGGTCTCGTCAAAGCGGGTTCGCCCCGTTCCTCCAATGCTATCAAGGACCACATCGAATCACTGGCTCCTGCCCTGGCTGACTTCTGCAATCACTCCTTCGCCTCTGGAGTCTTCCCATTCCCCCTTAAGCACTTCCTTGTGCACCCTCTTCTTAAGAAACCCTCTTCCGCCCCCTCCTGCCCGGCTAACTATCGCCCAATCTCCATCGCTCCCTTCATGGGCGGGCTCCTGGAGAGACTGGCCATCTCCCAGCCTGATCTCCATTCTGAATCTGTTGGTAGTCTTCATGACCTTAGGTCTGGCTTCAGAGCTGCCAGAAGCACGTAAACTGCTCTCCTGAACATCCGTGAAGACCTGCTCTCCAACCTTGACTCTAACACTCTGTGTGTTCTCATTTTGCTCGATCTCTCTTCTGCCTTTGATACTGTCAACCATGCCATCCTGCTCAGCCGTCTCCGTGATAACCTGGGTATCACTGGTCAGGCTCTGGTGTGGCTGACCTCTTTCCTCTCTGATTGACCCTCCCAGGTCCAACTGGGGTCCTTCCTCTCTGACATCTTTTTCTCTACCTGTGATGTCCCGCAGGGATCTGGCCTCTCTCCCTCGCTGTTCGGCCAGTATCTGGCGCTCCTTGCCCACCACATCGCCACTCTTTGCCCCAACTTTCAGTGCTGTGCGGATGATACCCAGCTCATTTTCAGGCTGCCCTTGGCCTCCTCCTCTCCTTCCCTCATCTCTGACTGTTTGTCTGCTATCCAGGAATGGTGTGCCGCCAATGACCTCTGCCTTAATGCCAGTAAAACTGAGATTCTACTCATCGGCACACCCACTCCCTCCTTCCCTGCAGCTCTCTGGCCGGCCTCGCTTGGCCCCCTTCCTGCTCCTACCTGCAAGGCAAAAAACCTCGGGGTCATCTTCGACTCCACACTCTCCTTCTCTCCTCACATATATGACGTCTCTAAGAAGTCACACTACCAGCTGCACCTCCTCAGAGGTATTCATCCTTTCCTCTCCTTCCCCCAGAGGCTCACTGTCTCCAGAGCCCTGGTTCTCTCTAGGCTGGACTACTGTAACAGCCCCTATCTAAATCTGCCTGCCTCTACTCTCTGCCCTCTGCAACTCATCAAGAACAGGACTGCAAGACTTGTCCTTGGCTTCAAGCCCAGGGACCGTATCTCTCCAGGACTGAAATCTCTGCACTGGCTCCTAGTGGCTGCGAGGATTAAGTTCAAAACCCTCTGCATTGTCCACAAGGCCTTCTGGGGCCTGGGGCCAAAATACCTTCAACTCTCTCTTCCTAAATATCTTCCTTCTCGAGATCTTCGCTCTTCCGCCTCCAACTCCCTCGGGGTCAGCCGCTTCTCCAAGCAATGAGTTGGGGGTAGATCTCTCTCCGCGGCAGGGGCCTCCCTCTGGAACAGCCTTCCTGCCTCCCTGAAACTTGAGGAGAACCATCTCCGGTTCCGGAAGCACCTCAAGACCTTCCTCTTTGCTTCTGCTTTCTCTCCCCCTCTCCCCTGCTCAATTCCTGACTTAAACTGCACTGTATCTGCAACTGGGCCACTCTCACCGATCTCAGTCCTTGGCCCAGCCACTCTCCCCCTGCACTGCGGGACTGTCTCTGTATCCCTACAGCCCCCCTTCCCAGCACTTGTCTGCACTTTCCTTGCACTTGCCACCAGCTGGCCCTTATTATTTATCTTGTTATTCTACTACCCCTGTACTGCACTTTCCCCTCGCCCTTTCCCCTTGGACTTTCCCTTCCCCTCTACCCATGCACTTGCGCGATCTGAATGACACCTGGCCTAGTAGGATCGTTGTCTGTCTTCCCTGTGTAGCCCCTCCCTGCTTCGTCGCGCCTTGAAACACTTGTGTATAGGCGCGTTACAAATGCCATTTCATATCATATCCCTAGTACATACTGATATCAAATAACAGGTATTGCAGTGCTGTGGATATGCACCCCTATTGCTTAATTTGTGTTTCACAACCCTGACAAACTATCTCATGACGTGCAATGTTTCCCCACTAAGATTGGACCTATTAGGATCTCTTTTCTGATATACTTGAATACAGTGGTATCAGACGATCCCATGAAAATCAGCCTCTTGATATAATTGTAATTGTAGTGTTAGTAGTATAGAATTATATTAACCAACAGGGTTAAACAATTACAATGGAGTCCAGCCCATGGAACTTAATACTAATATTTGGTGTTGACTATTGAAAAGTAATTAAAGACAAATGCATTCCTCTTGACTCTTTCATTAAATGTCAGGCCTCATCACGAGTTTGGCGGTATCCGGGCGCATATACTGCCGAGCGGGATTTGCGTTAACTCTGTGAGTTGTGGCGAAAAGAACTGCCCCATCACGAGTTCGTGGGCACGCGCACACGGGCCGGGAGTTAACGCAAATATCGTCCACCCGTGATAGCGCTGCGGGAAATGCGTCAACGCCGGAATGATACACGAAGTGGTGGCCATTTTGGAAAACACATTCTGCCCAAAAATGCAGCCCCTGGAAGCCATCCACACCAAATAAAACAGAAAAATGTCTCAGGAGCGTGTCTGGGGCAAGTCTGCCCTGGACAGGGTTGCGGAAAACCACGTTTTCAGACTCAGAACTGGCAAACCTGGTGGAGGAGGTCATTTCCCACCAGGATGAGCTCTATGGGCCATAACAAAAAACAATGGGCTCACAGAGGTGCACCCAGATCTGGACATCCATCAGCTAGAAGATCACAGCGGTGGGCCGTGTCCCCAGGGATGAAGAGGACTGCTGCAAGCGATTCAATGACCTGCAGGTCCGTGTCTGGGGCCTCCTGGCCCAGCACAGGAGTGAGTCTATGGCGACTGGCGGAGGGCCACCACCACCACCACCACCACCAGAGCTGAAACCATGGGAGGAGCAGTGCACCACCCTCATTGACATGACATCCATTGAGCGAGTGGGAGGAGCGGAGGCAGGCACTGGCACCCAGGAGGTTGCAGGTGAGTCAACCCCCCCCCTTGTAAATAGTTGGTGGGGAGATGGGGTTTGTTACTCGCTAATTAAAGCCTGTTGAGACATGACAGAAAGCTCGGACATTCATGATTGTGCTCAAGTGTAGTTTATTTTACAAGTGATCTTCCTGACATGTACCCATCCACCAAATCAAAAGAAATTGTCAATCAACACCTGTCTGGCCAACCTCCCCTCCCTCAGCCCATCCCTGTGTGAATTAGCCCCAGCAACAGGCACATGGTCATTGTCACTCCCATGCCCTGAGTGTTGGTCGTCAGCATCAGGGGGTAGTGACACATGCCTACGGCAGCAGATGTTGTGCAGCATGGCACAGGTGAATACGATCTTTTCCAACTTTATCTGGCACATAAACCTGTGCCCCTCCAGTACAGTCTAGGCACCGGAAATGGGCCTTCAACAAACCAAATATCCTTTCCACACATATGCGGGTACGACTGTGGGCATGGTTATAGTCCAGCTTGGCCAGTGTTTGTGGATTCCACACAGGGGTAGATAGCCATGTGAGCTGCGGGTATCAGGAATCACCTGCTTGGGATGAAATGTGTACATGAGGCATAGGTTGCCTCAATGGGTGTGCAAGGAATATGCATAAATAAACTATGCACTGTGGTCATCTATGTGTGCAACAGTACATGCAATGTGAATATGTGATTGGTATACATCCATCATCTTTAAGTACATGCATGATCCGACCCGTACATGCAGCCTGTGTAATTAAGTGAGGTTTTCTGTGGCAGGTTACATTTGCATGCACTTGGTGTTAATGGACTTGCGGCAGTGGATGATGAACTATGTGTATGTAATTGTGTGGAACACTCATGCTCAACAAGTACCGTCATGTTACCACTTGTCCTTTGATTATGGTGTATTAATGTGCCCCGGGCTTGATCTGCAATGTGCACCATGTCCCTTGTAGCCAACTTTCTTCATGCACCACCCCCTGGGTTGGATTGGCACAGTGGTGCATCCATCACATCAGATTGAGGCTCCTGTTATGTCCGCCTGTTCACGGCCAATGTTCATTAGTATTGGGTTGTGGCTGTCTCAGTGGATGGTGTATGTTAGCTACATGGCACAATATTTTGCATTTTTGCGTTCAGGGCATTCAGGGATCAATCTCTCGGGGATGTTCATGGTTGTGTTTGTACCGGATCATCTACAGTGGTTTTGTGGAGTATGGCATTCATCTCACTTGGCATTCTTGTGTGGTGCCCTGGTTGAGGTTGCTCTTGGGTGTCAGGGTGATAAGCAGCACTGCTACACAGACCAGGTGTATTGTGCTTGTTGTAGTCCCATATGTTATGGTGATTTCATAAGTGTGTGCCCATCACCTTCTGTGAATTCAGGTGTTGTGGCTGTGTGCAGGTGTCCTTGTGTGCCACACATAGATGGAAATGGTGCTGTGATGGTGCTCGCTGTGTCTCCTGGTGGCATGCAAGGATTCCTGTGGGTCTGTCCCCCTAACAATAGGTGTACTCACCCACTATCCATGTGCGTTGGGCTTGGTGCTGCCTCTCCATGCAGGCTGGCAGTGTGCTGTTGCGCAGCACCATGGAGTCGTGGGTGGATCCCGGGTAGCGATCGCCGCAGTGGCTGATAGTCAGGTCTGGGTTACAGGTCAGCTCATCTGCACATTGTGAGAATGGAAATGCTCATGGTCCCGGGGTGCTATCAGTGCAACATGTGTGCAGTCTAGGGCTGCAATCACGTTTGGGACTTGGACAATGGCATAGCACTGTGCCTTGACTTCGTTAACCTGTGCCTGGGTGGTGTACAATGCTATGTGCTCATTCACATGGCGCAGTAGTGCATCCAGCACCTGGCCCAGCACGGCACTGAATGTGGACTGGGCCATACCATGCATCATGGCAACTGTGTGCTGCAAGCTGCCAATTCCAAGGCACTTTAGGACTGGCACCAGCTTAACGAGTGGGTTCACAGCAGTGCTGATGGCAATTTGGCTCGCTATGTCACCTTGGATTGTGTCCAGCAACTGGGTGATGGTTCCCCGGTCCAGCCTGTACTCAGATATCAACTGTCCATCAGTCGGGGCCCAGGTTGTTGGCCTGACCCTGGTGATGGCTGGCCGCCTTGCTGGGCCTTGTCTCATCCTCCTCCTCCTCCTCCTCCCCCCACCCCTGCTCCCTGTGCCAAGACCTGGTTGTCAGGCCTATGTAGTTCCTGCCATAGCATGTAGAGGTCCACATCAAGGCTCCTGGCTCCAAATGGCAACATGGTGTTGGGAAGGGTGGGTCTTTTGTAGGCCTCTTATGTACATTGTTTCTACCTGGGGCTTTACTGCTGTCTCTTCCCAGCTCCAAATGGCAACATGGTGTTGGGAAAGCTGTGTGGGGCATGCGTGGGTCTTTTGTAGGCCTCTTGTGTACATTGTTTCCACCTGGGGCTTTATTGCTGTCTCCTCCCTACTCCTAATGGCAATATGGTGTTGGGAAGGGTGTGTGGGGCATGGGTGGGTTTTTTGTAGGCCTCTTGTGTACATTGTTTCCACCTGGTGCTTTATTACTCTCACATGTGTTCTTTTCCCTCCAGCATTTGGCCAGGGGGTATTTTCAGCGGTATTAGCGCCAGAGCTAGGAGTGCAAACGCTGTACAACGCGTTTGGTTGTCAGCGATATTACAGTCAGCGCTATTACATCTGGCTGTAATAGCACCCCACTGGAAATGTGCCGGCTGGATTGCAGTCTATCAATATCACCCATTTTTGTTTATCAAATGCGCACAATGGAATGGACCTACTTACATGTCTGGTAGCGGTGCCAATTTCTGAAAAAAGCTTGTTGAACAAGGAGGAAAATGCAAAATCTAAGGATGGGACTGATCATTTACAAACACAAAGGGCGTCATCACAAGCTATCGCCCAACTTGTGATGAGGCCCTTTGTCTTTGTAAATGATCAGCCCCATCCTTAGATTTTGCATTTTCCTCCTTGTTCAAAATGCGTTTTTCAGAAATTGTAAAATCCCTCATAAGGATAAGGCACCATCTGCTTGGGAGCAGTAATATGGAGCCTGGTGGACACTTCCAATATCAAAGTTTCGTAAAACACGTTAGGGGGAATTTTCATTTTTGTGCCAATTCCCTTTACCCTTAGAGACCCCTAGCTATTTTGCTGGACTCGGGGCTTTTTTAATTTTTACTTCTGAGTGAGTGGGACTTTTTTCTCACTTACGCATGTGTTTTTCTGACTATGATTTTCTATGTTCTTTAATGTTTTATGGAGTCTGGTAAACTCCATAGGCATCTGCTTTTGCATTGTGACACACAGCACATTTTGTGCAGTGCCACTGAGAAGTAGTGAGATGACCACTGTCTTGCTTACCTTTACTTTATGGGTCCAGCACACACCACCCTATGCGTAGTGCTGGGGGGTTACATAGTAATTCCTTTAACCCATTCTTCATGTAACATTTGTGTTACACTAACTCACTTGAATGGCTGATGGCAGTGGTTTCTTTTATTTACTATCTAGTGACATGTATATGCAGGCTGATACCTCAGCTGCAGTACTGCACCAAAGGGTGACCATTTTCACAAAATGGCCCCTGTCTTCTTTTTTCACCATTTCTTGTAAGTTAGTTTCTTCTAGGCTTTTACTCTGTTGTTTGCATCAGGTTCGAGTCCTTTGTGAAGTTTGACTACGGCAGGCTTCAGCCCTAAAGCCCGCCCAGGCTCCAGTGTGTCTGGAAAGGCAGGAAGTGAGGGAGGGTCCCGAAACTTCCCTATCCTTTTTTTTCTAGGTGTGCCTGAGTGAAACCAGCTCCAATTGGCCAGCTGGCTGTTCTAGAGGACAGCCACCATGCAGTGTGATTGACAGCCTAGGGCTGTGACTGATTGGGAACTTGCATAAAAAGCAAGGCTTTTGGGACTAAGAGGAAAGTTGACTACTGGAGGACAATATCCAAAGCAGAAGGCAAGAGGAGACACCAGCAGCACCCTCCTGGACCTCGAAGTGCCCGGTGAAACTCCTGTAGCTGTGCTGAGCCACTTTTCGAATTGACTGGGGAGACCTGTAAACGACTACTTGCTCCAGTAGACTGGTGGGACCAACTAGGGTTAAGATAAACTCTATTTTGGCATGATCCCTGACTTGCTGTGACTTTCCAAGACTGCAGAAACCCAATACCAGGGGTACCTCGACCACTTGTGAGTGCATTATTTTCCGAAGTCCGAATCTGGCCAGATCTTTGTGCGCATCAAGAGGACTCCACAAAAGCAAGAAATCTGTGTCTAGAGTCCCCTCACCAGAATCCAGGACCGATGGATGAAGGAAAAATTGGAGCTATTCATTCTTTTTTGGCGCTAACAAAAAGGCGCCAAAACCACAAAGAGCCGGTCAATTGACAGAAATCTATTGCTGCTGAGTCCCTCTCTCGAGTGCTGCCACAGGAGCCCACCAGACATCCTCCCTTTCGTCACCCCGACCAAGGAACAGCAAAAAGGGTCTTCTACACTGCATCGTGAAGGCAACCAGCTGGAACACTTTCTTAATTTTCAAGGTACTGTGGGGCTTGGGATATTTTATCCTTTTGCCATTTGGGGTGCTACCTGTTAGGTGGGACCCTCCTGTGTGCATTGCCCCTTTAAGGGGATGTGTTTTCCTCACGTGTATGGCCCCTTTAAGATGGGCCATGACTGTGTCATGGCCCAAGCTAATAAAAGGAGCCCCTGCAGGCACGTGAGTCAGAGCGGCTGCAGACTCCCAAAGAGGAACGACTGAGTCCGTGTCTCATTATCCATGTAGGCCCCAGGCCTACACGTGGAGGCGCAGGCCTGCACGCCCAGACACTGAGGGACTCGCATGCCAGGATGGCAGTCGAGGTCCCCTCGGTCAGAGGCCTGGCAGGCTGTGACCCCACGCCAGGGTGCCAGAGGCCCTGGCACCCGGGGCCATGCCGGATGTCCATGGCAGGCCCCCACCCCCACACATAGTGGGACTGCACGGCGCTAGCAGAGATAGCGCCCAGGGGCGCCTGCCGGATGACCATGGCAGGCGACTCCCAACAATGGCGACGAGGAACATGAATCCGCGCGCCTCCCCCCCCTGCTGCCGTTATGTGGTGGGAGGAGGAGCATCCGACCCCACCGCGGATCCAGCGTGGCCTGCGCCTCACTGCCGTGGCGAGGGCGGTGTAGGCCCGGGCTGCCCTGCGGTGGGGCACACGACTAGCAGCGTTCCGCCGCAAGGAGAAGAACATGAGCGGTGGCGGCCGCAAAGAAAAGGAGGCGCCCGCGGGGAGAGGGCGATGCTTCCTTTCCCCCGGCGATGTCCGCCGCGGAGGGCGGTACGCTCCCCAGGCCTTGTGGGGAGAGGAGAGAAGAAGTGAGAGCCCCGCCCTGGATTATCCCCGGCCGCGGCCCTCTGAGAGGGGGTGCTCGTGCGGCCGGGATGTTTGTCTCCCCTGAGGCCCTCATCGGCCCACCCCACTGGTGCAGCATCTCCCGACACCAGAGGGGAGTGTGAAGCTCCATTCCCCTGCTGCAGAGGTGAGCGGCCGACGCCGTGAAGAAGGGAGAGTGACGCTCCGCTCCCCTGCGGCATCCGCCGCACACCGAGGCCTTTGTTTGCCCTGGTCCCGTGGGGAAGAGAAAGGGGGGCCATCCCAGCGCCCTGATGGCGGTCCCGTGCTCCTGGCCGCGGTCCTCATAAAAGAGGGTGCTCGTGCGGCCAGGGTGAAGATCCGCAGCGTGGCCTGTCCCCATGACACCCGCTGTGTGTGTGGGGATCCAAGAGCGGCTCCCTGCAGCACTAGCTGCGTGCAGGGAGGAGGCCGGCCCGTCGGCCACGGCGAACAGGAAGATGCACGAAAACACCCAGACTACGCCTCAGGTGAGCGCCGGCTGCCCCGGCGCCTCCACCGGAGCAGAGGGATGGACTGCTGCCACTCCCATATCGTGATCTGGGGCCAACTGCTGGTAGGGAGGTGGGGGGTGCTTCAGCAGCAAAGTTATGCTGCCCGGAGCCCTCACTGTGCCCCGGTGGCGTTCCCCATGCCTGACAAAAGGGGAGGCTGTGCGTGCCCCGGCCCCCAGCGAAGAAGATCATGAGTGGCATCTGCTGCGAAAAGGGAGGCCGTGCTTGACCCGCCTCCTCCGCCCCCATGAAGGAACAGAAAGCGACTGCGGGAGGTCCCGGGCTGCTGGGCGGGATGATGGAGACAAGCTCCTGTCTAGAGCAGGAAAATAGAGGCCCACACGTGTGGGCACGATGGATGCCGGGGCCCCCAGTGTGATCCTGGGGCGCCAGTGGTGACGACTGCTACGCCTGCCATTGGAACAGGCGGGCCGTGAAGTGAGGGCCCTCCAGCGATCCCAGGCCTAGCTGGTAATGATTGAGGGCAGGTAACGTGCTCCAACCACTCAGCATATGCAGCCCCAGTAGTGATTCTGGGCCCCCAGTGGCGGTGAGATGCTTCAAAGTTAAACGCAAAGGTACCTAATGGAACTCTGAGAACATAAGTAATGCTGTGAAGTGCTGTGCACTACACCGGTGATCACCTCCCTGCACAGTGCCACCAGGAAAGCCAAAGGGGAAGCAATGGAAGTCAAATAGGTCACCCTGACAAGGAGGGCTCATGGCCAGCCCTGCAGACTGTCTCGACACCCTCCCACCAAAGTCCCCTACTGGACCATCTGAGGATCAAGGAGCTGGTGGCCCTGCCGGCCTGCTAATATCACCCGGCGGGCCACATAAGGACTGGCTCTGGCATGGAGCCGTGAAAGAAGTGCCGCCCCTGTGGGGGTAATCTGCACTGCGGTCTGGTGGCCACACAATCATGGAGGACAGAGGTGTGCCCTCCCCTGCGAGATGCCTTTCCCCTGCCTGGGGTGTGGAGGAGATGTCGAGATGGCGTCATTGGTGGGTCAACGGGGCCCCACTACCATATGTATCCTGCACAATTCTATACCTGTCAGGTGACGTGGTACCGCCGGAGCCCCCCGGCATCATCCCGGGGCATACAGCGGTGCAGGAGGTGAGCATGACAACCAGGCTGCAACCTACACCGCAGGAAGATCATGAAGACCCCAGGCCGTGAGGCGGTGACTCGCAACAGCGCTCCGGCGCCAGAGCCCTGGAAAGTAGAAGGCCCTTAAAGAGCCCAGCCCAGCGGGGCTGACAAGGAAGTGATCCATGCCTCCATGCAAGAGGAGCTGAATAAATATGTGGTGGGCTGCCCCCACCACTCTCAGCGCCACGTTACCAGCATCGCCCCGTCACGAGTGCCCTGCTACCATGGGTGCGTGCCTTTGTCTGGAGAAGAGAAGGTGCAGGGAAGGAACTGTGCACCCCCAAGACAGCCGTGTGTCGCTTAAATGTGGCATCACGGTGGCACCAACAATATAGCACCACAGTCACCGTGTCTGCCCCACGGGTGTCCTAGACACCGAGCCACAAAGGTTCCAGAACTGCCTACCACTGGTGCTGCCCTGCATGCCATGCCGTCGTGAGGACCGAACCAACACCTCGAAGCAGTGCAGCGAGCAGGGATGGGGTGCAGCTCATCATGAGTGCTTGTGTGCCCTCCTGCACCCCTGGGGGAAAAGGACACTCCTGACTGGGGGAGCATCGCGAGAAGGGTGGGGTGAGCGATGTCCTGTCATCCCGGGCCCTACCTGCAGCACCGTCCCCATCAACAGCTTCAGGAGCAGCCTGGACGCCCTGTGATCTGCGTCTCGCTACCCTGCTCTAAACATAAGGAGGATATGCCGATGTGGCCGCTGGTCAGGTGCGGTTTTGCCAGCCGTGGACTGTACCATCAAGGGACGAGGACCTGGGGGGAAGGGACTCCTGCATGGACGGCCCATAACATCAAGGGTCTATGCCGATGTGGCCCCTGGCGTTCTCTGACAGGCGCGGTTTTGCCGGTTTTGAATTACGCCATCCATGGACCTGGTCACGGGGAGGTGACTCACAAATGGACGCGAATGGAAGATGGACTGGTGTCCTGTAATTCCATCATCGTTTGAAGAGGACTCAGTAAATATGCGTTTCAATGCTGTGAACCTGCATATTAACCACATGCTTTTAAGTGGTCTCAGTAAAGAATGATAAGGTGAGGCGATTTAACCGTACACTAAGTTGACCTCAATTTACCTGCATTGCCTTACAGCTTGTGCTTTCCAAAGGTGACTCCTCTTGAGTTGCTGTGATTCCTCTTTTTGAACAATTACTATTTAAGAACATTTTTCTAAGAAGTAGTGCATCAGAACTTTGACATTACCCATTGACTTTGGCTGTCCTGGCTCCATAAAGGCCTCCTTCTGAACCTATTGGCTTTGGCACGGCTTGTCCCCTTAAAGGTTTTAAAATGGTGAACACTTTAATGCTGGGATAATATACTGCTTACATCCCTTTAGGAGGATCTAACTGTTCTTATAACCTATTAGTCTGTTCTGTTCTAACCCTAACCTTTCCTTCCCTGAAAACTCCATATTGCAAAGGTGATACTATATAAATACTATAATGACCTGAAATGACGTCACCCCCCCGGTGCTGGAACATGTGTGACATATGAATCAATATCTCACTTGCTTTATTGTTCACTTTTTTAATTGAATCCTAATTTGGGATTAATGTTACAGCTAATGCTTTTTAAAGAATGCTTTAAATATTGTTTGTGCCCTCCCTGTCTCACACGTGCAAGAAAATAAAACAGACACTCCCCGGACAGGGAATAAGGCAAAAGAGAGCAGGCTGCGAGAGTTCAAGGAAAGGTTTATCTAGATCTCTGAGAGCGCTCTGACAAAGTCAATGTTACATCACATTATATAGGCACATTGTCATATCTAACATATGATGCTACGTTGGACCCGGATTGGTCAGCCAGGGTGGTGTCTTAGGTGTGGGCATCATCTCTTCCTCCTGGTTGGTTGCTTGGTTGGCGGGAGGATGGACGTCAGATATCTGTGCTCCGAATGGGTGAAGGTCAGGTCGCCGTGATGCAGGGTGGTCACTATCTAAGCTAATGAATACATTCTAAATAATGCATGCACTAAATAATGGTTGATCAAAAGACCCTCAGTAGTTTATCATGTCACTATACAAATCACACAGGTGTCTATATCATCTATAACATTTGGGTTATACAGGTCACAGGTTTAAGGGTCTCGACCACTATAATACTCTCATTCAACTGTGGGGTTAGTCTCACAATAATCTCAGGTATGTGGCATTTGTTAGTATTAGGCACGATATACTGCAGCAGGGGTCTAATGTTAGTTGGGGGTCTGTTGGGTGGGCCTCATAGCATGGTCAGCGGTCTGGCACATGAAAGGAATATCTTGCAGTGACACAGGGTCAGAATGGCAGTACGTTTCCATTGGCGAGGTTGCGGGGGCAAGGACACATTTGTGGAGATGAATGAGCTATGTGCTTAGTTCATGCTGGTTCACATGCAGGACAGTGATCTCAGAGGAAGACTGATGTGATACATTTATTAGTTGTTGCAAATACCTCTGGCTTCAGCGTGAGAATGGAGCCGCTGAGTTTTCCAGTCAGAGTGGGAACGAGGCTGGGCGCCATGTGCTTTGAGCCTGGCTGCTGCGGGGAAAGGGAGAGAAGCATTTCGTACTATCTCAGTGAGGCATGGTCACCAAGCTGGAGTCGAAAGGGGTTACAAAAATGGATGCCCTGTGTCCTGTTCAGTGGTCCCATCTACGCGAATGTAACCCAAAGTTAACATCGCATAAGGGCAAGGGGCAAACCCACTACTGGAGGCACTTGGTCCGAGTCTTGTACTGAGAAGTGAAGGATGCGAGGGGCCTACTGGCCCCCCACTCCCACACAATATCATTGTGTATAAATAAATAATGTATTATACGACTTTAAGTGTGTATTTACTGGTTTCATTGCATAGCTCTACAGCTCACATTGCCCCTCTTAAGATAAGCCTGGCTGCTCAGTCACACTACCAACTTGTGTAGTACAGACCTATATTGAAAGGTGGGTTACCAAAGGATTTCAAGATGGCGGCCGCGGCGTATAGACGTATTGAAGTGTCTCTCCCGCCGGGCCGCCTGCATAACGGTGAACAATGAAGCCAACGACCTGCCTGCAGTGAACCCGACTTTATCTCCCCCTGTTCTCTCCGCGCCGGGGACCCGAGGGAGTGGTGGTGAGGTGCCCTCGGATCCTGGGGAAGGCGCGCTTCGGGAGGTGTGAGTCTGGGCTGTGGGGCGCCCATCCCCCGAATGCTACGTAGGAGCGGTGCGGCCGCAGCGACGGAGCTCCGCTTCACCAGAGGGATATTGCAGGCCCCCACCCCCCTCCCTCAGATACTACAACATCCCCACGGAGGGGGAGAGGTCAGGGGCGGCGACGCCGTGGATGCGGGGCCCACGGCGAGCGCCGGCGCCGCTGTACTGGACATCGGGCCGCGTGGGGGGTCCCACCCTCCCGCTTACAATCAGCTGTTGGAGCGGTGGCTGGCGGCCGGGAAGCGGTGTTCGCGGGCGGCCAGAGTAGCAGACCCGCAGGGCCTGGCAGGGAGCGGCTCTAGGAGGGGCACGCTGCAGACACTGGAGCAGGCATCCATTGGAGAGAGGATACCGCTCGGAGGACACCAGCGACGCCCGGAGGCCCACCAGATAAGGAAGGTGAGCGGTGGTGGAGGGGCATGCAGCACATGAGGGGGCCCACAGTAGGAGGCGGAGCGGGTCGCACAACCTCACTGGCCCACAGCAGCTGAAGTGGGGAGGAGAGACTGGAGTGGACTCCTCTAGTGGGGGCAGACAGCCGGTGAAGAGTGGTTGAGCCGGGGTGTGCTCCCCCCCTCCCCCTGAGCTGAACACAGTTCCCCATTGGAGTGCTGGAAGACGGGGTTGGTGCATCCCCCCTACAATAAGAGAAGGTGGGCCCCCCCCCTTGAGCCAGCCGGCGGCACTTTGGAGCACGGCCAGAGCAAGAATCCGGGTGGCAGGTCTTGGAACTAAAGGAGGGACCCCAGGTGGGAAGGAAGAAAGGACCTGTATACTAAATTCACGGGGGGTTGGGCTCCGTCTCACCCTCGCACAGAATGTCCAAGTCACAGGGGAAAAGTGCTGCACCCGATGCGCAAGCCATAGCTATCAAGCAAGACCTGAACTTGGCCCAGATGTGGGCATCGGAGACGGTGACGAACCCGAAAGGGGCTAGTCCGGGGGGCATCCAGGCGGGACAGGCCTCCCCATCATGGGCCTCAAACTCGAAGGAGGAGCTACACTCCTGCTTCAAGGAACTACAGGAGTCATTTATGTCCACAGTGCAGGAACAATTTGGCTACCTAAGAGATAACATGAAGAAAGCGCTACAGGAGATTAGAGCCGATGTCTCCAAACTGGAAGAACGGACAGACGTACTGGAGAGAACAGTTCAAGGCATAGAGGAGGACGCCCAAAGGAACGGGGAGGTACAGGAGCACCTTGTGAACCTCACCCACAACTTGGAACTACAATGTGAAGATCTGGATAACCGGTCTCGGCGATCGAATATACGGATCAAGAACATGGTCGAGTGAGGACTGGATAAGGACCTATACAACGCCGTTCAGGAGGTCTTCAGGGACATCCTGGGGGCTGACGGAGAGGAAGAAGTGGGAATTGATAGAGTCCACAGGGTCGGCCCGAGGAGATCGGGCGAACCCGGGGAGCGTCCTAGAGATGTGCTGGTCGCTCTCATCTCATACCAGGAAAAAGAAAGGATCCTGAGGAAGGCACGAGATATCGAACATATCCGGATGAACGGAGTGGACATTCAATTGTTCCAAGATCTTGCTCTGGTCACGTTGCAGAAGAGACGAAGAATGGCTCCAGTGATTAAAGAATTGAACGCAAGAGACATTAGATACAGGTGGACCTTTCCATTTGGTCTTCTGTTCATGTGGAACGGCAAGCAGAAGAGAGTGCAAACGTGTGAGGAGGGCCTGCAGGCTTTGGGGCTCCAGGAAGCGTGTGATGAGGAAGACCTCCGCCGGGAGAGGGAGTCGTGACGCAGAAACCTGTCCGGATGGAAAACGGTGCAAAACAAGAGCAAATTGCAAAAAGGGGGGAAAAGGAGGGCGGGACCTGATGTTGTTTTCTGAAGAGACCTGGGACCCCTGGCGTGGTGAGGTTGGGATTTACGGGGACTCTCGCGCTCACTGATCGCTGATGGCGGCCAAGAGGAGGGCTGCAGAACTGGAATCCAAATACTAGAGGTAAATGCAGGGTTTAGGATCCCCCGCGCAGTTATACACGAGTATGCAAAGGGTCGGGGGCGAAGGGCGAGACGCCCTAGCTGTGTTAGATACCTAGTCCCTTCTTGGGTTTGTTGTTGTTTGGGGGAAGTTGGGGGGGCGGGAAGGAAGGGGTGGGAGGGGGATAGTTGTTGAGAGTTGGGGAGCAACAAGGGAGGGAGGTGGGGGAGGGAGGGGTGGGACGCCGGAGGAGAGTTCGGAGCGGGCTGGTAACGGGTGATAGGCCTCCGTCAGGATATAACACCAATGGGTAAACTGTGAATACTAACATTTAATGTCAGGGGGCTTAACCACCCGGTTAAAAGGAAAAAGGTAGAGGGTTTCCTGAAAAGAGACGGGGGTGACATTATTATGTTGCAAGAGACCCACATTAGATTGTGGAATAAACACAAATTGAGCATAAAGGGATATGACCTGTTGGGACAGTCTAACGCTCAGGACAAGAAGGCAGGGGTTCTGATAGTGGTTCGTAAACACCATAATTTCCACCTTAACGGAACGCTAATGGATAAGATGGGGAGGTATATGTTTGCAATGGTATCGATAGATGGGCTTCGTTGCACGCTAGCAACTATATATGCGGCAAACACGGGGCAAGACGGATTTCTGAGGGAAGTGGTCGGGAAATTGGAGGGCTACGCAGAGGGGGAAATCATTCTAGGGGGTGACTTAAATTTAGCCTGGAACCCGACCGTAGACAGGAGCTCGGTAGGCAGTCAGGGTCTGGGGGCCCCTTCAAAACGGCTCCGGCAGTTAATGAGTCACCTGTCACTGGTAGACGTGTGGAGAGAGCGCAATACTCAACAAAGTAGTTTCACTTACTACTCACATGTCTATGACTCAATGTCACAAATAGATTACCTTTGGGTGATGACAGGACTCTTAGGGAATATTTTGGACATAGAAGTTGGGCCGATTTCGATCTCTGACCATGCCCCCTTGTCCATGGAGGTGAAACTGCCACACAGGCACTTGGGATTGTGGAGATGGAGACTCCTGCGGGACCTGTTACTGGGAGAAGAAATCAGGGGGAAGATTCAGGAGTTTTTAACCATCAACGATACGGGGGAGGTCAGGCTGGGAGTTGTCTGGGACACCCTAAAGTTGGTTATATGGGGGCAATTTATTGAAAAGAAAGTGACCAAAGACAAGTAGAGGGTGGCTTGTGAAAGAGAGCTGGAAAATAAATTAACAGACATACAACGGGAATGTGCCAAAAATCCGACACTATCTTTGAGAAGGGCTATGAGGCACATGCAGGGGCAGTTAGATGTACTACGCACGAAAAAAGCGGAGATGAGTCTTCTACGCCTCAGACATTGGTACTATGCTAAAGCTAATAGAGCAGATAAACTGCTTGCGAGACAACAGAAGAGGACGATCAGGGCAATTTATAATAAACAGGGGGAAAGGCTCACCACAACCACTGACATAGGAGAGGAGTTCAGAGCCTTTTATAAAGATTTGTACTCCACAGAGAGACCGAACGGGGCTGATCAGGACAGCTACCTTGACTCTCTCCCTCTATCACAAATATCCGAAAAGGATAGGGATGCGCTGTATAGCGATATAAGGGAGGAGGAGGTGCATCAAGCTATTCAGAGTCTACAGAGGGGTAAGGCCCCGGGGCCTGACGGCTTTACGGCGGCCTTTTATAAGAAGTACGCAGACATCTTGGTCCCTTTTCTAACCAAGTTGTACAACTCCTTCAGAGAAGAGTGTAATGTGTCCCAGACAATGAATGAGGCGAAGGCTGTTGTTTTTCATAAAGCAGGGAAAGACCCGACCTCGGTGAGCTTGTATCGTCCAATCACCCTGATAAACCAGGACGCTAAAATCTATACTAAAATTCTGGCCCTTAGATTGTCTCCGTTACTTCCCGAAGTGATCCATGCGGATCAATCGGTTCCATCCCAGGCAGGCAGACCCATGATAACCTTAGACGCATGGCACACCTGGTGGAGAAAGTGGGTATTCAGGGCATCCCTGCATCTCTTCTAGCGGTCGATGCCGAAAAGGCATTCGACCGGGTGGAATGGTCAATTCTATTTAAAACATTAGCGCGCATGGGTTTTGGAGACAACTTCCTCAAAATGATCAAAGCCAATTACAATACTCCCTCGGTCAGGATAGCTGTTAATGGGGAGATCACGGACATGGTTGACCTCTCCCGAGGCACCAAACAGGGATGCCCCCTGTCCCTGCTACTGTTCGCCATTTCTCTAGAGCGGCTGTTAACAAGAATACGGGAGTCGAGTATGATCGAGGGGATAGTGATGGCAGGTAGGCAACAAAGTGGTCGCTTATGCTGACGATTTGATGTTGATATTGGGGGATCCGGCCCGTACTCTCCCGAAGGTGATTAAGGAGTTAGAAGAGTTTGGGGCACTAGTGGGTCTAAAAATAAACAGGAGTAAGTCAGTGGTTCTCCCGCTGGCGAGGGACATGGGGGAGTTGAAGAGAGTAGCCGCGACAATGGGGTTGAGCAGTGCGGATTAAGGTATAAAATATCTGGGCATTTCCCTGACGAGGGAGGTGGAGTGTTGGTACGGGGCAAACTTCCTAGGGCTGCTGGGGGAGATTAACAGAGACCTTCGAAAGGTGGGAACCACTGGTGATTTTGTGGATGGGGCGAATGGCCGTGATTAAAATGGCCATACTACCGAAGCTGCTTTATTACTTCCAAGCCTGCCCGACAAAGATCCCAGGCTCCTTTTTCAAGGCACTGACCCAAGCTACTACTTCCTTCATATGGAGGAAGAAAACCCTGAGGATCTCGAGGATGGTGTTAACAGCCCCAGTGGAAGAAGGAGGGCTGGCCCTCCCACATTTTTATAAGTACTACCAGCAGCGCAGCTCGGGGTGCTCAAAGAGTGGTTGGGGGAGGAGCAGCTTATGGAAAGATACTCGGCATAGGCACGTTAACCTACGACTAGTGCGGTAATGAAAGCTCCCCTCTGAGTGTGGGACGAATTGACAAAGCGGGGTATACTATCAACAGTACCGGGTCCTTTCACCCCTATGTTTGGGAATCCAGACTTCTACCCGTAAATGGGGAGAGGTGCATACACAGATTGGGAACGTGCGGGATGCTCGATGATAGGGGAAATGATGAATGGTTCAGAAGTTTTATCCTTTCAGAAGTGTGTGGAGAATCTGAAGTTTAAACAGGCAGATAGATTCATATATGAGCAACTAAAGCATTGGCTGAGTTCCCCTCCCCCCCCCCGATAAAACAGGCAGCCACATGGGAGCTTACGCGTTTTGAGACCTTTGCGATAACCAACCCGGGCACAAGGAAATTAGTGTCCACCATCTACAGGTTGATTGTTGGACATGATGAAAGAGTCAGCTGGTCATATGAGAAAATGGGAACAGACCCTGGGGGAGCCCATCGCTAGAGAGCACTGGGAAGTGTTGTGGGGTGAAATTCCGAGGTTGACACGCTCAGTGCAGATGAGGGAAATGTGGGTGAAGGTGATGATGCAATGGCATCTGACCCCAGAAAGATTGCATGTGATGTACCCTCGTGTTTCCAATCAGTGCTGGAGGGAATGTGGAGGAGTGTGCACCTGGAAGCATTTTTGGTGGGAGTGTAACAAGTTGCAAGGTTTCTGGGGGATGTAAAGCTACAACTTCAGAGGATTTTTCCCGAAGACCGCACTTATGGGGGAGAGAGTGTGGTTGTGCGGCCTTAAGGATGCTTCAGCTAAGGGAATCTGCATGGCACATTGGAGATGTTTCATGGGCCTACTAATAGCGGCTTGGGCGGCCATAGCCCAGAACTGGAAGAACTCAAATCCCCCTCTGATCTTTAATTGGCTGCAAAGGGTATGGACACTAATTACGATGGAAAAACTGTCATATTCCCTGAGAGGGGGGAATAAATGCTTTGAAAAGGACTTGGGAATAGTGTTGGAATACCTCCAATCGGACTATATGGTGCAATGGTGCCTGCACAATATTAGAATTCTGGACCTATTTCGGGCATGTGATTTTTAAACGCTCCGAGAGCGACCTCTGGCGGGGGGAGGGAGGGGGGATAGGTGGGAGGTAAGTCATTTGTTGTTGTATGTTATGGAAATGAAAATAAAAGTTAAAAATAAAAAAAGGTGGGTTACCTAATACCAAGGAGATAAGTTGTGTGTAGTCCCACACCAGTTAGACTGCACTAATTCTTACCTAACACAGGTAGATGCCATATTTCCGTAGGGTTGTGTAGGCAGGATAGAAAATTCAAACATTGGTCAGAATTTCTCATCCAGCATGACAGATGATACACTTAATGTTTGAAACAGGTTTCCTTTTGCTGATAAATAGACCCAGAGACGAAATCCAAAGACTACATTGCATGCATTAAAATGTGGCTTCTTTGTCTTCAATTTGTCTAGGTATGATTTATGACACAGTTGCCTCTTTCTCTTCAGGCACCTTGAATTAGACCACTTATGCTAACCATGGCCATCTTACATAAATAAAGCCATTATTTATAGGCTGAAGTGCTATTATGAATACAGATTTTTTTAAACCATGATTTTCAGACTTAAAAGCAGTAACCTAAAATATAAGTTCTATTTCGATAAATACATATTGGAACAGGTCAAATACTCAGCATATTTGGGAACATATTTCTGCTCAATCACTTTTGGCTTCCCTATAATTAACAAGTGATTAAAGCTAAAATTGCCTTTCAGGGCCTTCTAGGCTTTGACAGACATTGAGATGTGTAATGTCATCCTGCACACAATGCACCCTTTGCTGTGATACAAGGCCCTATGTTTCACTGATATATTTATTTTTTTGCCATCGCTGACGGGTCTAACGAGAAACTAATGTCACTTGCCCATACTCTCTACAGTGTGGCACTAGATGTTTTATTTTTTTTATTTTATTGATCATTTGTAAGGTGCTGTATACAATAGAATTGTATTTCAAAGCACCACAAGGCTAAATGGGAAGGGAACAGGGGAAATAATAACAATGGCAAGAAATAAAAAGCAACAGGAATATATTTACAGTTGTGGTCCTATTAGGCCTTGTGGCATTTGGCCGTGCAAGTGCATTGATGAGAAGTGCAGGGGAGGGGGGTGGAAAGGGGAGCCAAGGAGTGGACAAGTGCTGGATGGGAGCTGAAAAGGGAAGTGCTAAGGGGAGCCAGGAAGTGCTAGTACAGGCAGCTTTCAAGGGTGGTATGTGGAGCAACCAGGCAGGGACCCAGAGGGCGGCTCCATAGGAAATCTTCCAACCTGTTCCGGACTCCATTTCCAGGAAAACGGCCATTGAGGATCAACTTTGGGAACCCAGCTCCAACCCCCCCCCATACCTTTAGCAAGTGCCAACTTCACCGCCAGCAGTGACTCCTTACCATGAGCACATTGAGGAAGCCTGATGCTGCACCTTACAAGCAAGGACATACCCTGCTCCACACCAGTGAACCAGCAATTCAAAGTTCGATCCAACAATACTACCCACCAGGGAGACCTACTGCAGGCCCAAGATGAAGGCATCTTGCCGAAACATCTAAGGACCAGCACCCCATTAAGCTCTACTTGGTCCTCCTAACCTCTTGATTAAGATCTAGACGTCGACCGCTTGTTAGGTCACCCTCCAGCCTGGCTACATACAACCAAATGCTATACTATTTATTGCTTTTTGTTTTGGTTGTATTTTGTACTTATACTATCACTTGTCACTATAGGTGGTGGTTACACATTGACCTTAAAGCACTACTTTGTTTTAGCTTTGTATAAATTTAATTCAATTGCTAACTCAGTTACATTAAGGACTTCTGAATATTAAGAACAAACTACCCTTATTGTACTGGACCTTTACAAAAAAATCATAAAAAGATTACAAATGCATGACTAAGAAATGCACTAACAGCAAAATAAAACAAAAGCTTTACCCTCTACATTTATTTTTGTCTGCATTCTCAATTTCATGAGTACTACTACATCCAGAATGTATTTACCTGTATGTGACATGACAGAATAAATCTAGGCTTACTGCATTCAATAAGTAGACCCCAGTACCACAGACGTCAGGGCACACCCCCTCTGTATCAGGGACCCAGAGGGCAACATTGTGGGGGTGTCTGTTGGTAATGACATGGAGAAGAGGTCTGAGAGCCTGTGAGGTTCATGAGGATCAGGCCACAGGTCACAGCGGCAGTGGGGTCATTAGCAAGGAAGGGAAAGAGGGAGAGAAGAGCAGAGCTTTGAGCAGTTTCCTGAACTTAAGAAGGTCCAGCTCAATTCTTAGAGGGAGCAGGGAGGCTGTTCCAAATGGAGGCACCAGCGACTGAGAGAGATCTGCCCCACACTCTCTGCTTAGAGAAGCGTTTGACAGTCAGAGAGTTGGAATTAGAGGAACATAGGACTCGAGCAGGGGAGTATTTAGGGACGGAACTTCAGAGATAGCGTTGTCCCAGGCCCCAGAAGGCCTTGTGGATGATGCAGAGGGTCTTGAATTTGATCCTTGCAGCCCCTGGGAGCCAGTGGAGAGATTTTAAGGCTGGAGAGATAGATACAGGCCCTGGGATTGAGGGCAAGGATACATCTTGCAGACTTATTCTGGATTAGCTGGCAGGGGCAAAGAGAGGAGAGAGGGAGATTGAGAAAGAGTTTGCTGCAATAGTCCAGCCTGGAAAGGACCAGAGCTCTGGAGACATTGAGCTTCTAGGGGAAGGTGAGAAAAGGAAGCACACCTCTGAGGAGGTGGAGCTGGAAGTGGAACTTTTTGGTAAAGTGGGGGAGAGGGCGTAGTCGAAGATGAACCCGAGGTCTTTGGCCTCACAAGATGGTGAGGGTAGAGGTTCCAGAGAGAGTAGCCAAGGGATAGGAGGAAAAGAGGGCACAAGTGTGTTGATAAGGGTGATCTCTGTCTTACTGGCATTGAGACAGAGATTGTTCAGTGAACACCAGGCCTGAATGGCGGACAGACAGCCGGGGACGAAAGAGGAAGAAGAAGAGGAGGAACTAGAGGGCAGTTTGAAGGAAAGCTGTGTGTCATCGGCATAACACTGGAAATGAGGATAGAAGGAGATCATCAGATGAGAAAGAGGGGCGAGATAGATATTGAAGCGCCAAGGTGATAGGATAGAGCCCTGGGGGACACCACAGCTAGAGAGGGTGGTGGAGGAGGAGAAAGGGCCCGATTGCAGCTGGGAAGGGTGGTTAATGAGGAAAGAGGTCAGTCAATCCAGTGCCCAGTCAGTGATGCCGAGGGTGTCGCAGAGTCTTTTTTATGAGGATTGAATGGTTGACTGTGTCAAAGGCGGAGGAGAGATCAAGAACAGCAGGAGAGTAGGAGTCGAGATTTGCGAGCAAGGTTTCACAGGTGTTCAGGAGAGAGGATTCCATGCCTCTGGATGCCCGGAATCCAGATTGTTGGTCATGAAGACAACCAACAAGATCAGTGTGAAGGGTCAGTTAGGAGAAGACCAGCTTTTCCAACAGTTTACTGAAGAAGGGGGTGATAGAGATAGGGCAATAGTTAGCAGGACAGTAGGAGTCAGCAG
Organism: Ambystoma mexicanum; assembly: GCF_040938575.1. Classification (NCBI taxonomy): domain Eukaryota; kingdom Metazoa; phylum Chordata; class Amphibia; order Caudata; family Ambystomatidae; genus Ambystoma; species Ambystoma mexicanum. Next base: position 161,089,750 of record NC_090936.1, on the reverse strand, counting down.
ACAGTTTTTTTAACAGAGGGCACACAAGGGGGTGCTTGAGGGATAGAGGGAAAGAACCAGTGGCGAAGGAGTGGTTACAGAGCTCTGCAAGGGCTAGGGCAAGAGAGGAGATGTTGTCCTTAATAGTTCTGGAGGAGCGGGGGGGCACCTGTTTGGAGGAGGCTTTCATAGAGGGGGCCACTTTAGAGACCTTGTCTGGTGTTATGGGCAGGTGGGAGGAGAGAGATGGGGGTGAGGGGAGGAGGCCAAAGGAGGTAGGGGAGAGGGAGCGGAGATGGGGGTGGAGGAGAGTGAGGACAGGATGCCCCAGTTTTTGATGTTAAAAGGGAGGCTAAGGCAGTGCAGAGGGCCTTGGAAAGAAGGAGAGAGGAGAAGACTGCCAGTGGATTGGCAAGTTCCTTGCAGATTTTGAAAAGTTTGACTGTATCGTTAGAGGCTCCAGTGATGCAGGTTTGGATGTAGGCCTGCTTTTTGGAGCAGATAGAGAGGCGATATTCCCTTTGAAGCAGGCAGCAACCAGGTTGTCAGAGGATGAGCCCAAGTTCTGCCACTTGCATTCGGCAACTCTGCACTTGCGTTTCCGAGATGCAAGATCAGAGTTGTACCAGCTGTTGTTCTTGGTGGCATGTTTTAGACGGATCCTCATGGCAGGGGCAATGATGTCAAGAGTGTTGGAGATAGCAAGATGCAGATTAGCAAGGGCAAAGTCAGAGGAAGAGTCCGGAGCGGGAGACGAAGTGGGGATGAAGGTGGAGACAAAATCAGCAGCTGACGCTCACTTCATCAGTCGAATGATGGTGAAGGAAGCTGGCGGTACAAGAGTTGGCTCGGATAGAGAGTCCCAGATAGGAGAAAAGAAGAGAGTGGTTAGACCAAGAGAGGGGGGTGGTGACCAGATTAGAGATAGGGATGTCACCTGAGATGAGGGCATCACAAGTGTGGCCAGTAGAGTGAGTCGGCCCGGAAGGAAGAATAATGAGAGAGAGAGGGACTCACAGAGGACCTGGGACTGAGAGGTGGATGCTTCAAGAGAGTTGAGGTGGATGTTGAAGTGACCAAGGACGAGGAGTTTGGAAGAAGAGGTTGATGGAGATGAGGAGAGGTTGGCCCATTCAGAGAGGAAGAGGGAGATAGGGCCGGGGTGTCTGTAGATAGTGGCAAGGGTGAGAGAGAAAGTGGGAGAGACCCCCAGTCTACAGATGAGGCATTCAAAAGATGGAAAACCACCTTTTTCAAAAGCAATTAGCCTCATGGCTTGGTAGCTCAGGGGGTCTGTACGTGTGCTTAGGTGCTTTAGTTGGCTTGTCCCAGGAGACATCACAGTTTGGAACCTTTAATGACCACAGCCAAGCATCTTTCCTCTCTACGAACAGTGTTACATGTTTTCATTACTGCAAGAACAAACAAAGACAAATATTACTTTACTGAAATGTGCGCTTCAGATGGGCTGACCTTTTCAATCTCTCATTGGAATTATATAGGACTACACACCCCATAGTTCATTGGGTACATTGGTTTCTTGAAAGGAAGCTATTAGCCTCAGAGTTAGGACCATGCTGTGCTACAGCTCACAGTGGTATTATATGCTTGTACGGGCTTCATGTTCATGCAGTAGGTTATGCTAGACTTTGCAAACAGAGTGGTATTAGGAGCTATGTGATTTTTTTTGTTTTTCCCTCTTTTCTCTGCATTGTACTTTATGAGAAATCCTGGCGTAGCCATTATTGAGGGTCCATGTCATTTTATTGCGGGGTGAAACAACAATGGGTTTTTCTCTGTTGATATGTCAATGCGAAAACTCATTGTTTTTATTTTTATTTTTGGGGGGGTTCCCCCCAACCCCATCCCCTTTATTTATTATTATTTTTTAACATCTTTTTATTGCTTTTAATAAAGGATACAAACTTTAAATGTAAAACAAACCCCCCCCCGCCAACCCGCTCCCCCGCTCGTTCCCCTATGTCACCGGATGGCGTCAATCAGCCTTCTGTCTCATTCTGACTCAGTACAGTTCTGAGGTTCACAGGAAGTTCAGAATACGGATGTTGTGTGAGCACCATTGTAATCGCTTTGAAGGTATTGCACCACAGGGCCCCAATGTGCATGAAAGTCTTCAGGTGTGTCTTGGATTTTATACGTCGTCCACTCCATTATAACAAAGTGCCATATCTTCCTGAGCCACTGAAATTGCGTTGGTGGATCCCTTTGTTTCCAGGCTTGCACTATAGTTAGCCAGGCCGCTATCACAAGGACCATTATCCCTTTATGCTGGTGTCTGGTGTGGCCCTTCTGCTTCGGGTCCCATAGCCCTGCCGACCATATCCTGTCGTCCAGGGCTTCCGCTCTTTGGGCCATCTTCCCTGCTTGAGTCTTGATGTCCTTCCAAAAGTCGGCGAGGGCCGGGCAGGTCCACCACATGTGCAACCAGTCTCCCCGCTGACCACAACCTCGCCAGCATTGTCCATCGGTGTTGAGGAAACATCACCTGCAGTCTCTCTGGGGTCAGGTGCCACTGTAGAAGGACCTTCTTGCAAGCTTCCCGAAGATGTATTGAGCGTGTCTGCTTGGGAATATTTTGCCATACCTCCTTCCAAAATTATCTCGATATAGGCCCCCCCAGCGTTTTCTCCCACCTTTTCATGTAATTCCACTGGATCTCCTCCCCTTGTTCGTTCAGGTGGGTATACAGATTGGACATGAGTTTACGGGTCCCCGAGTTTGTTGTCATAAAGCTCTCGAACTTCGTGAGTTCCCTTGTTCCTGACTCCCTCATGGCAGGGGAAGAGAGCCAGTGCACTAGTTGTGTGTGCTGATACGCTTCCGTCCTCGTTATGCCCAGCTCCTGGACCCCTTTAATTATTTAACTATCCTGAACACCCACACCCCATCTATATATTTTTGTTGAAATGACAACGGTGAAAAACCCATCGTCCTTTCATCCCATGATGAAAGAACTGTGTACCATTAATACTAGATAAGAGTTTCTGTGGTGGATCATGTGGATCATTGGTGGCCTACCTTTTGATGACCCATGAAACAAAAGGTTTAGGAGATACCACCTGCATTGCTTTTTAACATAGTCAGGCCTTTGACCTGCCAGTTTGTGTGAAGGATTTTATACCCTCTGTACACCAATGCTCTCATTTTGCCTTTGCATGCATTAGTGCTAGATGAAATGATACTGTAGATACACCTGATGGATGAAAGAGGGGTTGGATGTTGTACTTGTTTCCATCAGTACAGATGGTTAGGCAGTGTGAGTATTCCAGTCTATAGATCCATAGGAGGCTGCAGGCAACATGTGTCAGCTGAATTCTGTATATAATGGGGTGGCGGTTGAGGTGCTTATGCAGGAGTCACTATTGCAGGAGTTGTGTATTACAAAAAAAGGAATCCTGTGATGCGGGTTTAGTGGTAACTATAAAGTAGTGCGAGGAGTCAGGAATGAAACTCAGACACATTTTGAACATGGTTTTGGCTAAAGAATGTATTTTCTTTATATACAAAGCAGAATGAATGTATGTGTGTATGTTTGTCCGGCAATACAAATCCACACAGTTGAACCCACGTCTACCAAATGTTGCATGGATTCCTCTTTTGTCTGAGGCAAGAACATAGTCTATGTTTGGATGCAAAATGTTCACTCTGTAGACACCCTCATTTATTGATTTTATTTATTTTAAAATTTGTTTATTGGCATTTTTAGTAATATCTCTTACAAGTTTTGCAAAACGCGTCTTGTGCATAATCTTTTACAGTGCTTTTCGGTTTAGCCTTAACAATATAACAAACAACAAATAACAGGTAACAGTAACTGTCTCCTTGCCATATCCGTGTGTTTCCGCTTCTTTTGTTTCAGGGAGGAGGGGATGTAGGGAAGTTGGGTAGCATACTCAGGGGGGGTGCAGGGGGGACACCTTCCCAGGACCATCCTCATTTCCAGTCGCACGTCTGGGCTTGCCCTTTCTTGTCTTGTAGGCGGGTTCGTTTCGGGTCATGGGTTCATGGGGGCTTGTCGTCCGAGGGGAGGAACATATGCCTAGTGAGTTCTTTCCATGCCTCGAGAGCTCTGCTGGACTCATCCGTAGATCTAGTGACACTTTCAACCCAGGCCTTGGTCTCGGCCGACACCCATCGCTCTGCTTCACTATGCCATGCTTTGTATTGCGGACCTGCGGGTCGTTTCCAGGACATGGCTATGGTTCTTTTGGCCAGGATGCACTCTATGTCCATGAGTCTGACTGTGTGTTTCAGTTTAGCTAGCCTAGGATAGGTTCCGAGTAGGCATTCCTCAGGTGCCCATTTGTAGTTGGTCATGCCTGCTTTCTCACATGTCTGTTTTACCCTATCCCACAGTGTCCTGGACTTGGGGCATTCCCACATCATGTGGATTAGATCCGCTTCCTCCCTCATGCACCAGGTGCAGTGCGACTGCGATTGTTTGTTAAACTTAGCTATTCGTTTCGGGGTTAGGAAGGTTCGGTGCAGCACATTAATTTGTATTTGTCTGAATCTATGATTCCTGGACACCTCCTTGGGGAATGTAAGTGCCCTGTTCCATTCCCCCTCTGTCATTTCTCTGCCTACGTCTGTTTCCCATTTTCTTTTCATTTCCGCGCTCCGGGGGTTGGGTATGTCGCTCAGGTGTCTATATATTTGAGATATTGGTCTACTGCCCTCCCCCATATTATATAACAGCGTGAGTAGTGGCTCCGGATCCGGTTCCTCCGGCCACGCTTCCCATTTGCTTCGTGCTGTGGAGCGGACCTTCTGGTACCAGAGGAACTGGCCCGTGTGGATGCCCTCCCTTTCTTGTAATATGGCGAATTCTTTAAAGGTGCCCTCTTCATAAAGATCTCCCCAGGTGTAAACCCCTCCGCTTTCCCACAATCTAATTTGTTTTAGATCAGTGACCGTTGTGTACAGGTCTGCGAGTAGGGGTATTTCAGGTGCGTAAGCGTTCTGTGTGCGGGTGAGTGTCCTTGTTCTGCGCCAGATCTCCCTCCCCAAGGTGACTATGTGGGGTGCCGTACCTAGCAGTTTCGTGGGTACCCAGACCAGTTCCTTCAGGGTGAATGGGAGGCTCATGGACTGTAGCAGGGGTGTTTCATCTGTGGGCTCATCGGATAACCATTTGAGTACAAAGCTAAGCTGTGCTGCTAGGTAGTACTTTTCTAGGTTTGGGAGTTGGATGCCACCTTGTGTGTATGGCAGGGTCAGTGTCGACAGCGCTATCTTATGTCTGTTTTCCCCCCAGATGAACTCTCTTATTAGCGTCTCGAGCAGCCGGAAGAGGGGTTTATTAATATAGTAGTGTACATTCTGGAACCCATATAGGAATCGCGGTAAGACAATCATCTTAATTATAGATGCCCTTCCCATCATAGACAAGGGGAGTCTCGACCAAAAGTTCATGGATCTGCGCAGGGCCGGGATCGCTGCTTTTGTGTTATGTTCGTGCATCAGTGCTGGGGTGTGCATTATTTGGATTCCTAGGTATCGGAATGTGGTGGTCTGCCATCTTATCCCTACCTCCGGGAGTGTTTCTACGTCCTCATTTTTTAGGGCCGCTAGTGGGAACAAGCAGGATTTTGTCTTGCTAAATTGGATCCCAGAGACTCTGGAATAGTTGTCCAGGACTTCTAGTATGGTTGGCACGTTGATGTGTGGGTCCCTGACATATATAAGAACGTCATCTGCATAAAGCGAAATGATGTGGTCCACCCCTCCCAGTCTTATGCCGGCATCAAAAAACTGTTTCCGGAAATAAATAGCTATGGGTTCCAGCCCCAATACGTACAACATTGGGGATAATGGGCAGCCTTGTCTAGTCCCTCTTTGTATGTTCCAGGCGTCTGACACATGTTTCCCTGACTTTACTCTTGCGCTTGGTTTGGTGTATAGTATCTCGACCCATCTGATAAATCCGGGTCCGAAGCCAAATTCCTTGAGTACCGCCACAAGCCACTCCCAATAAATGGAGTCGAAAGCTTTTATGGCATCGAGGGATAGTAATGCACTGGGGCTCTCGTCTTCACTAGTTTGCGCTATAATGTGTTGCAGCCTGCGCAGGTTCATTGACGTATTGCGCCCTGGTATAAAACCATTCTGATCGGAATGTATTATGTCGCCTATTATTTTAGATAGGCGCTTGGCCAGTATGGTGGTTAGAATTTTTACATCATAATTTAGCATTGCCAGCGGGCGATATGAGTCGCACAGGTCTGCCGGTTTGTTTGGCTTCAGGATTGGGACCACAAGTGTTTCTCTCATGCTTTCTGGTAGTATCCCCCTCTCATATGCCTCTTGGTATACTTTATGTAGCAGGGGTGTGAGGGAGGATTCATAGGCTTTATAAAACTCTGAGGGCAACCCATCAGTGCCAGGTGCCTTACACGTGGCTAGGGACCTAATTGCTTCGGTTATGTCCTCAGGTGTGATTTCTGTATCTAGTGCCATGGCCTGTTCAGTTGACATTCTATTGAGTCCAATCTCATCCAGCGTGCCCATGATCAGTTCCTGGGGGACCTCCTCCGCGTGTGAGTATAGGCATGTATAGTATTCTTTGAAGACTTCGTTGACGCCCTGCTGCGTGTGGTGTATGTTCCCTGCTTCGTCTCGCAATGATGTGGTGGGGTGTCTGGGGTGTTCCCTGCTGCATAGCCAGGCCAGTAGCCTGCCCGGTCTATCCGCTTCCGTATGTGATCTGTTCGTTTTGGCCGTGTGGTCAAACTTTTCTAGTCTGCGCCACGCTGTTTCATTCTCCCCCCTTAGCCTTTGAAGTTCTGGTTCCCTTTCCCGGGTGTCTATGGGGGCCGCTTCCAGTTCTCCGATCTCCCTTTCTAGTTGGTCTAAGTCCTTCCTGAGCAGTTTCCTGATTCCACCAGCCTTTGCAATGGTCTCCCCCCTTATCACCGTTTTTAGGGCATCCCATACCGTGCTACTGTGTTCCACGCTTCCCACGTTGATTTCTATGTAACTATCTATGGATTCTTGCAGTTCTTCTCTGAAGGCAGGGTCTTTAAGAGCCTCTGCCGGCATTTTCCACATGGGAATTGGGGGTCTGGGGCCTTTGTGGTTCCATGTTACTAGGAGCGGGGAGTGGTCAGAGATGGTCCTTCCTAGGTACTGCGCTCCCTCCACCTGAGGTAAGTGTTCCCTGCCGATGAGGATGTGATCTAACCTCGTGTATAGGTTGTGCGGGGATGAATAGTATGAGTATCCTCTTACGGCTGGGTGCATTTCTCGCCATATGTCTGCCAGGTCCAGTCTATCTATCATTGCAGTCAGAGCGGTTGTTGCTGCTGACGGACCTTTCGGGAGGGGGATGGATCTATCTAGGTTTGGGTCGCATATGCAATTGAGGTCGCCCCCCCAGATAAACAGACCGTCTCTGTGCTGTGTAATTTTGGGGTATAGCGAGTTCAAGTGGGCCGGTATGTTGCTATTAGGAAAGTAGGAGTTCAGGATGCACACCTCCGTCTGCTCTATGTGTCCCCATAGCATTACATATCTGCCTTCCGGGTCTATTTCTGCTTTGGTCAAGCGGAAGGGGAGCTGTGGGTGTATCCAGGTATATACTCCCCTAGCATATCTGGAATAAGCTGTGCCGAATCCCTGCCCTCCCCAGTGTGTTTGGAGTTTGGCCATTGATTCCGCGGAGCAGTGGGTCTCCTGTAAGAGTGCTATCATCACCCCCTTCCTGTGCAGGTAGGTCTTGACTCTGTTTCTGCGGAGGTATGTCCCCAGGCCCCTCACGTTCCATGTCAGTATTTTAATTGCCGTAGTGGTCATGGTGGTCTAAAGTGGGTATGGTAGTCATTCTGCTTCATCCTCTTAAATGCCCGTGGTTGCGGGTCTGTTGTGGGAGGTTCCCTCCCTGTGTGGGCCAAGGCACTGGTTTCCCTTTCCCTTCGGTCGGCCCCTCCTCCCCCTCTCTTCTTTCCCCTTGGAGACTTACCAACAGTAGTAACGTTCATTCTGGTGAATGTGAACAGTAAACAGTGGAACTTTGAACTGCCCCCAGCAGTTGCTTCCAACTTGCAGCGCTCAGGGGCTCCCGAGCCTTCTGGGCCTTTCCAGGCCTCCCGGTGCGGGTGTTGTGTCGGCGGTATGCCTACACGTGCCTTGAGGGGGTGTGTTGACGTCTTGTCGTGTAGGTTGGTGCGCTCCTGCCCTTTGTTGCTTCTTTGATGCTGTATTTTGTCGTGCCAGTCTTTGGTTTGTCCATCAACCTGTTTTGCTGTCATCGGTCCTTCCCACCCGGTTCTTCGGGCGTTCAACGTCCTGCGGTTCCTCTTGCCATTCCTTCCTTGCCGTCTGCAAGGTTGTTGTGTTCAAGCCACATGTTTGCCGCCTCCGGGGTGTCCAGGAAGACCGATTTACCTCTGTGTATCACTTTAAGGCGCGATGGGTACATCAGCATATACTTCAAGTTGAGCTCACGTAGTCTTGCCTTCACCGGGATAAAGGAATTTCTCGTGCGTTGTACAGTGGGGGTGTAGTCCGGGTACACCACTATTTTGGCATCTTGTCTCCTAATTTCCCCTCCTTCTCTGGAGAATCTTAGTATAGTCTCTCTGTCTCTAAAGTTTAGGACTTTGGCAATCATTGGGCGTGGATGTGAGCCCGGCGGAGGTCTTTTTTGTAGGGACCTGTGGGCTCGCTCTATAGAGAATCCCTGGGACAGATTGCCGGCGCCGATTTCCTGTTGCAACATCGTCTCTATAAATTCGGTTGGGTCCGGGCCTTCCATGCCTTCCGGGACTCCGAGGATTCGGACGTTGTTGCGGCGGGCCCTCCCCTCCGCATCCTCCGACCTTGCCTCCAGCCTTGCCACCTTTAGCTCGAGGTCCTGTACCCTGGATTTGAGTTCCGTTGTGTTGTCTACGTTGTCCTGCAGTGTGGCTTCCACCGAGGTCACTCTTTCAGTGAGGTTGCGGGCATCTTGTCTGATCAATTGTATGTCCGTTTTGACCTCATCGATTCTGGTTTCGAGCGATGTTCGTAGCGCTGTTATTGCCTGTAGTAGCTGCATGTTTGTTGGGTCTCCCTCTTGGGTCGTTTGCGCTGCTGCTGCCCCTGTTTCTCGTTGCTGCTTGGGCATAACTGTTGTAAAGGAGTCCGTTGTTGCAGCTTTCGATTTTCCTTTGGGAGGTGACATCCCCCGCTCTCGGGTACCCGGTCCTGCACTCCTCCTCAGGACTCGCTCGCTTGTTCTCAGACCGTGGGGTCAGTGGCTTTCTTCGTTGGAGTCCACGGCGGCGCAGCCCCTCCAGGCAGTCTTATTCTCCTGCGCCGCTGGCGCCGGGCCTCCAGCGGCCCCTATTGTTTGGTAGTTGTGCAGTCGCGGCGACTCCTGGGCGCTCAGTTGTCGCCGTGCCTCACGCTCCGCAGCGCCTCTTTTCCTGGACCTCTATTAGTCCGGATTGCAGGGTGTCCTCGCCTATCTTGGGCTGTTCAGGCCGTTCCCGACGGCTGCGTGGGCCCGGGGAGCTGGTCCGCCCCCGGGGCCCCCAGCTGTGTTATGTGGAGGGGTTTAGGGCGTTAGTGCTTTTCGGGTGTCGCCTTCCCGCCTGCAGCAGGGACCTCGCGCTGCTCACCCCGTTCTCGTGGTGTGTTGATGCGGTGCCTCCAGGGGGCTGTGTCCGAGGTCAGGGGTCAGCTCCCCCTCCCAGCGCCGCAGGACTTATGGTGCTGTGCTGTCTGTCCCCCCCGCAGGCAGGAGGCGGGGAGATGTCGTGTGCTTGTTCCAGGTCGCCCGGACCGGGTCGCCGCGGACCGAATCATCCGCCGAGGATGTACGCCGCCGCCGGACTCCAGGTAGGATCTCAATGTCCCCGGAGTGCTCGATGTGCCGCTCCGGGGGCCCACAGCAGCCCAGGCCCCCAGTCCCCGCCCGCTCCCCCTCGCCACTCAGCAGCGGGGCACCCCCGGCGCCCGTCGGGGGTTGGAGGCGGTCCGGGTCGCCCAAGTCAGGCCACCGCGGACCGAAATGTCCGCCGAGGATGGAGGTAGGGCCCCCGACACCCCCAGGGGCACACCGCAGCCCAGGTCCTCTGTCCCGGCCCGCTCCCCCCCACCGCTCGATGGTCTCCGCGCGTGGGGCCTCAGGTGTCTAGAGGCTCCGCTTTCTCCGGGGACGCGGGCGCCGCCTCCCTCAGTTCTCAGCCGCCTCTCACTTCGAGGCTCCCGACGAGGCCGCCATCTTTGATTCCGGGGGGTTCGGGCGCGGAGGTCGCGTTAGTGCGCTGCCAGTTTCCGTTTTGTCCAGATATCACCCGCGGGCAATGCAGGATCGCTTGGGGCAGCTGGGCATATGTTGTATGCCTCGGCAGGTCAGGCTGGGTGTATTTTCGGAGGATCTACTTCAGGATCGGGGCAGGAGCTCAGGGCAAGCACGTCTTCAGTCCATGGACTTAGGCCACGCCCCCCCACCCTCATTTATTGATGCTCACCCAGATTCACTACTATAGGTACTAGAAGGAGGCACATTTTGGAAAAGTGTCTGAAGCAAAATATTAGATGTGTTGGTTATTCATTTGGAATGTATTACTACTGTATACAGTTTGAAAGTGTTTATTAAAGCATTTTTAAAGGGAATTTAAAAGAAATTACATTCTTTTTTATCACGCCACTCCAAATATGGGAAATGGCAAGGTTAGAGTTTATTTGGGTTCATTCCCAAGAAGAGAGCACAATCAATCAATCTTTCTTGGACACTTTCAGAAATGTGCTGAAGCCACTGAGTGGCTGAAACATGCCACACAAAAAACGAACATCACCTGGAAAAGCTAAATCTGATGCAAAGTGAAAATCAATATCAAGAGCTTCTGAAACACAACAACCAACAGCAGCATGACCTGCTGACCAGAGGATAACACCACCTTTCTCCAGGGCAAATGAGGTGTCAAAGCAAACTGAAGCAAGACTTGCTGACATGAGGACAAGAGCAACATCCTCCAGGGCACATGAGACACCACACGATCAGGACACGGGTAACGCTGGGTACCCCACCTAGTTGATAAATAAAAGCGGTTGAGAAAATGCCTCGCTGTCCCTGCACTAGTGGCGTTTCCCTACCTAAACTCAAAAGTAAGGGTCTATCCTTGTAAAAATGTCCAAAACAAAACAGTCCTGTGTCCAAAGTACTATACTGACCCGCACATTCTAAGGAAAGAAATCTTAAGGTGAAAAGGAAAATGTCTTTGGCCTTCAGTGTTTCAAACATTTCCAAAAAGGAATAAATAAATCAAACAAAGTATCTGAAGGATATTGCTGCTTAAACCAGAGGGTGCCCCCTTCCCCTGGATTCTTCTTCACAGTTTCTTGACAAGAACAGTTCTTGTCTTTCCTCTTGCTTAACATCAAAGTCATGTATAATTTTATTTGGCCTTTGGGTTGTCAGGATACCTGGTATATGCTGCTGCTAGGGCTTCTTGGCTCCACTCTACTCACACACTTGTGATCGCCGGGTGTACTTTCCTGCCAGAGCTTCTTGTATTCACACACTTGAAATGGCCTGGTATACTCTCCTGCCAGGACTTCTTGTATTCACACTTTTGTAGTTTTCTGGTGTACTCTCCTGCCAGGATTTCTTGCATTCACATGTTTGAAGTTCTCTGGTGTACTCTCCTGCCAGGACTTCTTGCATTCACACACTTGTAATTGCCTACAGTTCCCAGGAGGAATGACTTCCCTCTCCTGGTATTAATTTAGTTGTATAGGTGGGAGTCCCAGACACGTTCTTCACCTGGTTCACAAGCCTGCCAGGACTGTGAACCCCTTATTGGCTCTTTACTGTTCTGACTCAAATTACTAGTGTATGCCATTTTTCTATCTACAACAGGGCTTCTGGATTCCCCTTTCCGTCTTAAACTTCTTGTCAACTTTTCATGGGCTTCCCACTTTCACTTTATGGTTTCACCAGTTAGATAGTATTCTTGAGGTTTGGTCTGGTTTCCTCTGCCGTTCCAGCGTCCCCCTGGTTGGATTACCGGGTATTGATTGTCTTTTGGTCACTAAGGTTCACTTACACGGCTTCCGTGAATCCCAGCGGGTCACTTTCTTTTGCTTTCTTTCTCTTTCTCTCTCTCTCTTACTCTCTATGGTTGTCACTCTGGCATTTACCGAGAATCTGGTTTGCTGTTCAGGCTTCCCTCTCCGTGTCTGAAGCCTGTAGCAGATTGGCTTTTCTCAGGCTCCCTTTTCCTTTGCTCTGCCCTGGTATGGGTTACTTCACCGGTTCCCCTTCCACAGTCTCCATCACGAAATGTTCTTGGCCACTGCTACTGCAACGCTCACAACGTGTCCCCGTTCTCCCACTGCAGCCTGAGCCGACTGCTCTCTGCATGTCAAAAAGATTTCTATTGCCGTCAGCTGTTGTGCTTTTGAATCTCCTGGGCTGCCATAGCCAACTCCAGTTACTAGATCACAGAGTTGGTTTTCCAATTCTGGTTATCTTGTTTACTCCTTCCTTCTTCCTCATCCCAGTACTGAAGAGGGAGGATTAAAGGGCCAGTCAGTTTGGTTCTTCTCAAAAGAGTCTTTCATATTTATATTCATGTTGGCAGCTTGGCAATAAGTCATAAGGGTTGAAGGGTTGGTAGGTGGAAGGGTCTGGAGGTAAAGAGAAATACCATGTCTCTCTGAGGGATATCTCATTACCACCCCCCTTGAGTTATCTCCCACTATGTGATCCGCCTTCCAGTATCCACCCCCAGGGTCAGCATGCAGTAGCTGCGGATGTTCCCTGGCCACATGGGGATAGGCTTTCCCTATGAAAGGAGTGATGGTTCCCTCAGATTCATCACAGTGAGGACTACTGTCCTGCGCTCCATAGTGGCACTGTGTATACATACTCCAGGACTTTGCATCCTCCTAGTGAAGGTTGCCGGCTAGATCATTTACCTAAATGTAGAAAAGCATAATATCAATCTCTGTAGCTGCATAAGACCCCCAAGCAATGTTCCAAGGTGCACCCTAACAAACAACCCTATTAGGTTTAGAGGAGTGCATGAACTCCTGCTTGGGAAGAACAGTGCTACAAGTGTAAAGTGATTTGTTAAATGTGGTGAAATCGGATTACCACTGGTTTTTACAATTCATAGTGCAAAAACTGCAAATGTCTCCTGCAAATTACATTTGCGGGAGGTAGGTGTTAAAAACAAGTGATTTGCATAGGAATCCATTGGTTTTACATCAGCATGAACATTTCATGCAAGTGTTACATTTTGTAGAGTATAGGGGACCATGGGAATTTTCCTCTGTTGCACAGCTTCACTTGTAAAAAAATAAAAGTGTGCAAAAGTGCAATAAATGAGTGCTAGAGCTGGTATACACACCTTTTACACTGGGAATTAGACACTCTTTTTAGGTTCTGGGGACGGGAAAAGCAAGCCCATTGACACAATTTTGAAGGACATTGCAGTTACATGACTAGCAGTTCAGCATGAAATGGCATTCTTTGGTACTGCCCCAGCAGGGGGAAACCTATCCTCGACGGAAATCTGAAGGGAATTGCACCCCCACAAGTAAAAGGAGAAATGGATGTGGTCATGAGCTGCATGATAAAAATGAATGCCCACCAAAAGTTTGATATGAACTGAGGGGACAGTGGTAGAGGACTGCTGTCCTGTCAACCTAAGAGGCCAACCTGAAGCCTTGTTGGGTGACCCCTCTGTTGCTTCCCAGGTCCAAACAAGCTAATCCACCTGTTGTATTTCACCAGTGCTCATGTAGGAATAGGAAACGAAAAAGAAACTCACTTCAGTAAACAAATCAGCTGAGAGAGGGCTACAATCAAACCTACCGAGCTCCTGCCCCTTCCTTGGATGGTGAGCCAGCAAAGTTGCAAACTGCCCAGTTCATCACGACCTGGGAGATGATAGAAACATTTAACTCACATCGCCTGCAGAGTCTTGTCTGACTGATCGGCATATCTCACGCTGCTGTGAGGAAAGTTGGAAGACAAAGCAAGCTGAGCCTGGTCACCTTTTGGGCGCAAAGAAGAGGACCTATGGTGGTCTCACACTGTGCCCCAAAAGGATAGGTGAGGGGAGCACCAGGTCCGCAGAACAATCTGCTACTGCCTGCCCTGGACCCTACATTGCTGCTTTTGTTGCCCCGAGTCCCTTGGCATCCTTTATATGCATGAGACCCCCAAACACAAGTATAGTCTTGCATTAATGTGCATTAATGTACACTGAGTCATAAACAAAAATGAAAAAGGGAAAACTGGAATTGGTTGCTCTCTGTTCCCTTCAGCTTATGATCAATATTTGGAGTATCACCGGGCCCAGTGCACCTAAGCCAGACCACAGTGATGTCAACCGAGGCGTGGTGAAAAGAAGGCCCTCTACTACCAGCACCAGAGAAGAACTTTCCTGCTGGCTTGCTCTGCAGCTCGAGGAATGGGAAGAAAAAAGAAAGAAGCTGCTGTCAGCCAAGTGCTAAGAAAAGAAATGAAAATGTCTCTCACAGCTTCTCTGCATTTCCCAAGAGGCCTGGGTAGCTAAATAAATATGACCAACCTTACTTACCCAGTAATCATCTTTCTCCAGCTTGAACCTACCTAGAAATATATGCTTTGCATAGGCCACCATCTAGAGGTTGGCTTGGTGTACTAGCAATGTGATATCCAGAGAGTCTCCCGGAGTGCTGCTTCCTCACCTTTTTGGTCAAAGTGAACCTTACGTGTTCGTATACATCAACTATTACTGTATCCGTCTTTCAAAAATATATTTTGAAAAGGCCGAATGATATTAATATATTCACAACAGAGATGATTCAATGGTTTAATAAAGATATACATAAAAAGTGAGGAGACTTGCAGCGCAATCACTGTGCAGTGTCATGGGCGACATCACTGTATCCCGCAATGTGAATGCTACATTTGCCTTAAGTTTAGAAGAATGTACCTGTGCAAATAAAAATAATAATGAAAATCAAACTAACAATGCAGGTGAACAAGGACAAATTCAAAAACAGACCAACAATTATAAGAAACAACAAAATAAAAAATAAAATGAAAAAATAAATAAACAATAAAATATAAACCAGAAAAATACCAAAAATATGCAGTGGGGGAGCAGGACTCGAAGAAACCAGCATGGCAGTGAAGGTTGATGCAGGGGATACTGTAGTAAGTAAGCCACATATACGAGACCAAATAGAACAATCATTAGTCAAATTGTAAGATGCACAAATGTTAATGTTAATGTTAAAGGATATTTGTACCGTGCACTATCACCACCGGAGTGGTCCCCTGGCACACTGGCGGCTCTGAAAGAGGAAGGTAGGGTGAGTTAGTGGGAGGAAGCAGGAAAAGTGCAAGAGAGCAGTGATGTGCTGTTGGCGGTCTCAGCCCGGTGGGTCCGTTGGCTGGTCCTGGGGTGTTTGCGGCCGGTAGTCATCGTGTACTGTTGTGCGAGTCTATGTGTGTTTTTGTTTTGTTGTTGCAATGTAGTGAAGTTTGTGCAGTTTGTTGTGCTGTAGGTTTGTGGTTGTGTTTGGTTTGGAGTTTGAGGTGTGTATGCAGAGGGGGAAATTGTTAGTGCAATTGGTTAGTTGGCATCTCTATCCTGAATTGAGGCGCTGGGCTTGCGTAGTCTCCCCTGATGCAACTCTGTCCTGATCTGGGCCCGTCTGGCATTCAAGGTCCCTTTCACATCTGGCCCCACCTCGACCAGCCTCCCTCACGACCCCACCTGTCCTCCCTTCATACTCCTGTGGTCAGTGCAGCTGCCATTGTCCACAACTCAGCTAGTGTGGTGATTGCCAATATCTCGACAATTCCAGAAGACTGTGGTATCTGGTAGGCGGGTGAAAAGCTTGGGATTGGCTGGTGTAGTTGACTCCATCTCCATGGGTTTCACCTGTGTTCCAGTCTATCCGGTGTCACCCGTCCAGTGGGAGCTTCCCTGTCGGTTCTGGGGCTGTCAGTGTCTTTTTCCAGTTTAGTCATCCTTTCCTCTGTTGTTTCGTTTTTTTTAGTTTGAGTCTGTGGTGTTGAAGAGCCAGGTTTTTAGTAATTTCCTGAATTTGTGGTGATCTTCGGTGTTTCTTATTTCTTTTGGGATGTTGTTCCAGGTTTTTGCGGCTAAGTGGTAGAAGGAGGTGATCCAAGTTTTTTCTTAAGGTATGGTTTTAGTTCCAAGCGGATTTCCTTGCTTGATCGGAGGGGTCTTGTTGGTTTGTAGATTGTTATTTTCTTTTGTAGGAATTCTGCTCCTTGTCGACAGATTGCCATGTGTGTTTTGCACATGGTTTTGAAGGTGATGCAATGTTTTACTGGGAGCCAGTGTAGTGTTGTTAGGGCAGCAGTGATGTGGTCTCTTCGGATAGTTTGAGTAGTAGTCTGGCTGCTGAATTTTGGATCTGTTGTAGTTCTTTCAGGAGGTATTCTGGTATTCCTAGGTAGAGGCTTTTTGCATAGTCGATTCTTGACATGATCAGGGTGACGATAGTGTTTTGTGCTTGAAGGAGAGGAAAGGTAGGATTCTTCTTGCCGTGTGGAGGAGGAAGAAACATTTCTTCACTGTTGCATTTATTTGTGGTTCTAAGGTTAGGGTGGTGTCCATCAGGACTCCCAGATTTTTTACTACCTTAGATGGTGTCAGTGCGGTTCCCAATTCCGTTGGCCACGGGATGGCGGTTTCGTTCTCTTGGTCTTTGGATATGATCATGATTTCTGTCTTTCCTGGGTTGATTTTCAGGTTGTTGGCATTCATCCAGTTGAAGACTTCTTTCAGGCAGTCGTTTAGGGTTGAATGATCGGCTTCAGTTCTTTGATAGTGATAAAAGGATGAAAAAGTAATAGGATGAACAATGTACAATGTACAAATTAAGTGTTGGTGCAAAGGAGAATGGACAACTGATAGCCAATGTGTAGATAAAAAAAAGGGGAGCAGCCCACATCTAGATCAAAACCCATGTAGGAGGGTAATAGCAAAAAACAGAAAAAACAAATACCTTAAACAAAAACAATGCAAAATGAAACAAATCCAAAAGAAACAAATTAACTCAAAAGCGTGTAAAAGGTCAATACAATTCAGACATTCTAGTATTTAACACTACAGAAGTTCAACACATGTTGCTCAAATTATGTAATTATAAATCCCTTCTGTGGTTAATGAATTCGGTTTGAAGATTGTTACATTACGAAGATGGACATGTGATCTCGTTGATACCACCTCAACTATCTAAGAACGAATTTGGGCAATTTGATGGTGACATTCTTGGAATTGTTGTGCCACTGCTGAGTTCCAGTTGTTCGTACAGGGACCCATGATCCTTCACACGTCGGCATCCTCTGTTCTTCTGACATGACGCATGCGTGTGCTGAGAGAATGTAGCTGATTTGATACTGTCCTATTGCTTCCGAGAAGGGAGGCAGGATGGCCACATGTGATTGTAAGTAGGCTTAGCAATCTGGTAAGGTGGTGGGCGCATATGAATCTAAGCAGATACAAGCATCAGAAATACAATTATGGTGAGTGATGTATCCCTTCTGAGGCTTGTGGAAACTGCTTAGATCACATGCTATGCATAGATTAGCAAGCAGTGTCTGGAGAGGGTGGCGTGATGTGAGAAGGTACAGCGGCAAATAGATGTTTAGCACTGCTTGTCCCATCTGTGAATCTGCTTTAGAATGTGTGTCAATGAATGGAGCGCTATGTAGCTGCTTTGCAAATGGTGTCTAGAGGAAGGTTTGCAATAAATGCCAACGTTGCTCCTGTAGCCCTAGTAGAGTAAGCTCTTGATGTGAAAGGCAGAATTCTATTTGATAGAGAGTAACAGAGCTGTATGCATTTCACTATCCATTTGAAGAAGACGTTTTTTGAGATGCGATAACCTTCCCTGACAGGCGCTATGGAGACAAACAGTTGGTCTGTTTTCCATAGTGGTCTTGTCTTGTTTACATCTAGTGTATGGAGTTTTTTCTCAGCTGAGCTTGAAGGTCTTTAAAAGAAAGCTGGTAGTTCGAAAGACTGGTTGACATGGAACTTAGATATGAACTTAGGTGAAAACCTAGGGTGTGTTCGTAGTACCAACTTGTCTTTGAGGATAACAAAGAAAGGCTCTTGCACTGACAAAGCTTGTAGTTTGCTGACTCTTCTTATGAAGGTAATAGCCACCGAAAAGCAGTCTTATATGTTAGGTATTTAAGGCTGGATGTATGCATACACTCAAAGGGGGGTCCCATGAGTTTTGCAAGTACTATGTTTAGGTCCCACCCTGGAGGCGGGTTTGAAATGGCAGGGTAGAGTCTCTCTACTCCTTCCATAAATGCCTTAATGACCGGGACCTTCCACCAGGACACCTTGCTTTGAGAAGCGGTGTACATGGATAGAGCCGCCAGGTAAACCTTAATGGAATTAAATACTAGCCTGGATTATAGTAAGTGGAGCATATAGTGGAGAATGTGTGATGACGTACATTCTATTGACTGGCACCATATTCCAAACCTTTTCTATTTCTTGAAAGAACAGTGTCTGGTGTTTGGTTTGCATGCCTCCTTGAGGATGTCCATACACCCTTGAGGTAGTTTTAAATGGCCAAACACTATGACTTCAGAAGCCAAGCTGCCAAGTTCATAGACCGAGGATGTGGGTGGAACATTGTTCCCCCGTGCTGTGAGAGCCTGTTGTTGGGGCATGGGAGTTTTATTGGATTGGACATAGCCAGTTTGTGCAGATGTGGAAACCAAGGTTGTCTCGTCCACATAGGGGCAACTAGGATTAGTGTCACTTGTTCCTGGTGAATTTTGTTCACTAACCTGCTCATTAGCAGGTCGGGGGGGAAAGCGTAGGCAAATTTCCCTGACCATTTCATCCACAGGGCGTTCCCCTTGGCCCGGTGTTGGGGAAAACTGGATGCAAAGTCTGGGCATTGGGTGTTTTGGCTTGTGGCGAACAATTTTAAATGGGGGTAACCACATAGGGAGAAGATATTGGGCCTCATTAGGAGGTTGGAGGTAGTCATGGCGCTATTAGCGCCATGACTACCTCCAATACCGGTACCGAGTCCGCCCTCGTTCAATGGGGACTGATTGGTCTATTCCGACCTTTGCGGGACTGGTAAATGCCCATTGAAAAAGCCATTCCCCATTTCAGCCCCCATAGGGCTCAATGGGAAGGCGCTAATAACGGTACCGCAAATTGCGGTACCATTATTAGCTCTGAAGTCCCTTAACGGGCCCCATCCATAACGCCTGGTAAAACCAGGCGTTAAGGAAGGGACCCGCTAAGGGACCTCGGAAGAGGGTGCAAAGGGATTACCGGCACCAATGTCCCTAACGGTGCCCGGTATCCCTTTACGCCCACCTCGTAATGAGGCCCATTGTTTAGGATATCTTTGTCGAGTTGCCACTCGTGCTCTTTGGGTAGAGGATCTCTGCTTAATGAGTCTGCCAAAGAATTGAGTTCCCCTGGAACATGTTGTGATGTTGGGAACATGCCCCACTTGAGTGCCCACTTCCAAATTGTTTGTGCTAGTCTGGGCAGACTTGGAGAGTGTGTGCCCCGCTGTTTGTTTATGTAAAACATGGCAGTGGTGCTGACCGTGAGGACTTGTACTGACTAACCTAACGGGTGCACTTGGAAAGCTTGTAGAGCTTTCAGCACTGCGAGTAGTCCCAAAAGGTTTATGTGAGTGATTTTGCGCTGTGATCTGTGTCCACAGGCCATGCACTGTGTGGTGAAGGTATTGGGCTGCCCACCCGGTGAGTGACGCGTCTGTAGTGATAACTGCATGCACAGTCGGGTTGTGAAAAGGTTTTCCTTTCAACAGGTTTTCCTTTGTCCACCAGTGTAGTGCTTGAACTAGAGTTAGCGAAATCACTACTAGATTGTCCCACTGATCGCTTGCCTGAGATCACTGTTTCGCTAACCACTTTTGCATTGGGCACATGCGCAGCCGTACGTGCGGAACCAGGTAAATGCATGATGCCATCATCCCAAGCAAAAGCATTGCTTTGCGTACGGTTATTTGGCGACCAGCCAGATACTGAGGTGTTTGCAGAAGTATGTTTTGTACTCTTTCGTTTGACGGGAAGACTAGACCTTCTTGTGTTTTTATGACAGCCCCTAGGAACTGTTTGGTCTTGCTTGGAATGAGACTTGATTTTTTCTCGTTGATTGAGAATCCCAATTGGAACTGGAGATTGATTCTTCTCTGGGTATTCTGCTTGCAAATTTAGGGGGATTCCCCTGGTATCAGCCAGTCGTCCAGATAAGGGTACACTGGGATTGATTCCCTGCGTAGATGCACTGCCACTACCGCTCTTACCTTGGTGAATACCCTTGGAACAGAGGCTATGCCGAAAGGTAGTGTGATATTGTTGAATCCGACCTCCAGTGTGTTCTGGGATGTCAGATCGCACTCGCAAACTTTCTCACGCACTCAATCAGGAGCTCAAGGAATACACGTCTCACTGCATTGTTGTGTTGTACCGAAATAATCTCTTCTGGGCGAATCTGTCTTTATTTCTGCCCTGATCATGTGACATGGGTCTCCCCTCACTTACTGATCAGGGCTGGTTGGACTACACCACATTCCTCCCAAACTTAGAATACTTTAAACACTACATTCTCAATGTCTCTTATTGGTTCTCTTCTGCTTCTCCTCTACCCCTCTGGCTTCTTCTACCTCGGAGCCCTGGTGGTAGATTTCTTGCAGTACATATTGTTGTAGCTGGGTCAAGGGTTGTGGCTTCTCTCGAAGTTGATATCTTGTGTGTGCTCTCTCTGGTAGCCCCGTCACTTTGAGGCTTGCAGCGGGGTCTTTTGCTCAGACGAGTGGTGGTCCAGTGTCTGCTTGCTGGGATGTGTTGTCGTCCGCTCTTGTTTGCGTATCAGAGTCCGCTAGGGGGATCTTCGCTCAGCGTTTCAGAATTTGGTTGTTCCCTCCACAGTGTCATTGGTATTTTGCGGAAGTGGGATATGTTTCGCGCCACTTCTTGTCCTCGGGTGGCGGCTATCATGCTGCGGTTGGAGTCCTCTACTGTCCATGGGCGCGACTCGTATGTCAGTGTCATCTATTTCTGGGGTGTTCTGGTTTTCACTAACACCATGTCACCTGGCTGCAGTTCTCTGTGTTGCCTGTCTCTCTTCCATGAGTGATATGTCCGGTTCGGGGTTCACCCAGCTTGGGTGTAGTGGTAGTTCGGCTTGTATCGGCATTCCGAACATCAGTGCTGCTGGGCTTAATCCTGTCGATGTGTGTGGGGTTTGTCTGTGTGTTCAGAGGAATCAATATACTGCCAGCAGCCAGGGTTGATTGGGGTCCTTCGTGATTCTTATGATTTTGTTTAGGGATCCCATTAAATGTTCGGCATCACCGTTTGCTTGTGGCAAGCATGGGGCGGTCTTCCGGTGTTTTACATTTAGGTTGGTGAGAAACTGCCTGAGCTCATGGCTAGTGAACGGTGGCCCATTGTCACTTATAATTTTTCTAGGTATTCTATGTATGTCGAATACTTTCTCGAGGGCGGAAATGACTGTCACAGCATCCGTGGACTTGACATGCTCCACCTCGTTATCTGCTGAATTTGTCGATTAGGACGAATAGGTATCCTTCTCCTGTGATGGTGCAAAAGTCCACGCTCACCAACGCCCACCTTGTTTGGCTCCTGGGTGCGCTTGTTATGGGTTCGGGCATTGTTAGTCTCCTCGGGGATTGGCATGCCGCACAGGTTTCTACCAATTCAGTCATGCGGTTCTGTATCCCTGGCATCCACATTCTTGACTTCAGATAGGCCTGGGTCTTCACGATGCCTTGATGGTTCCCTGTGTGCTCTTTCTTCCAAGGTCTCGGGTAGGACGATTCGGTGTCCTTTCAGTACAATGCCTTCCTCCGATACTGTTAGCTCATGTCGGATGCCAAACAGTGCTTGTAGCTTCTCTTGGGCTGCCGCAGAGCGGTGTGATACCGCGGATAGGTAATTTTTCCAATAGCCTGACTGGATGGTCTGAATTGTGTGTTGTAGGCAGGCGCCTGTCTTTGTTTCCTCTGCTATTTCCTGCAGTGTTAGCGCTCGTGGGTGTGCACAGGCTATTATATGACACACATGTTCTTATGTCTCGACCACATTTTCCTCTTCTTGTCTGGTGGCGGGTCGTGGGTGGCGAGACAGATAATCAGCTGGGTTGTCCCCCCCCCCGAGCTCTATAGGAAACGTCAATTTTGAACGGCTGCAGTTGGAGCATCCACTTTTCTAGCCGCGCTGGGGGGTGTGGTGCCGATCTTCTGAAGATCAGTATCAGTGCTTTATGGTCCGTGAATACCTTTCCTGGTTGCCCTAGGAGATACACCCTGGACTGACGGCAGCCCCATAAAATCGCAAGTGCCGCCTTCTCTATGTGGGCATAGTTTTGTTTGGGTTTTCATTAGTGCTCGACTGGCAAAAGCAACTGGGTACACAGTGCCTTCTCTGTCCACTTGGGTGAGCACAGCTAACCCCACGGGGCTGGCATCCACCAGTAGTCCTGTCGCTCGGTTGGTGTTGAAGAATGCCATTTTGGTGGTGCTGGATAGCGAGTCTTTGATGCGTTGGAATGCGTGCTGGTGCAGTTTCGTCCATTCCCATTGGTTTTCTTTCCTAGTGAGTTCCCTCAGTGGTGCTGCCATGGTGGCTAGGTCAGGGATGAATCTGGCACAATAGGTGGCCATGCCCATGAAGCTTCTCACTTCTGATGCCGATGTGGGGGCATTCGCTCGGGTCAGGTGACACACCGTCGGAGTTGAACACAGACAAAAAAGTTCAGTTCGCTTTTGTTAAATTCAAATTTCTCTGCGTGCAGCATGAGGCCTGACTCTTCCAGGCGTTGGAGGACTGCGGCTATTAGCTCATGGTGTTCACTTGTCATGGTGCCATACACTAAAATGTCATCACTAATGTTGGTGGTTCGGGCGAGGCCATTGAGTACTCTCCTGATTTCGTTCTGAAAAACCTCTGCCACTGAGGAAATGCCAAAGTTTAGCTTTTTGTATCTCTGAAGTCCCAGATGTGATGAAAATGTTATGTACCTGGACTCTCGGGCGAGGCGTAGTGGGGGTAACATGGCGCTCTCGAGCGATGGCTACGTTAGGTAGCCTCATGCAAATGCATATTCTTACTGCATTAGGTTGCTGTGGTTTCTGGGCGACAACCATAGGAGATACCCATGGAGTGGGGCCAGATGTCTTCTCAATTATCCCCTGCTTCTCCGGTTTCTCCAGCACTTTCTCGATAGCCTCCCTCATGTGGAAGGGGACTCGGCGGTGCCACACTGCCTTGGGCTCGATCGTTGGGTCGATGTGTAGTTTGATCGTTATTCCGCTGGGACATACTATTCCTTGAAATACTTTGTGATGTTTTGCTATGAGGTTGTCTAGCTCTGGTGGGTTGATGCTAATGCAAAGTGCACAAGGTGTAGTTTCTCTGCGGTGCGACAGCTTAGCAGTGTTTCCAGTCCTGCGTCCACTTAGTATATCCTGGGCCGGCATGTGTTCTGTTTGTACGCTAGGTCAGATCGGAACGAACCTGCTACCGGTAGAGGCTTCTTGCACCCATACGCGAAAAGTCGTACTCGTTTGTTCTTAAGCTTCGGGTCTAGTGTGTTGAAAGTGTGGATGGGCATGACATTCACCATCGCTCCTGTGTCTATATAACTACTTTGGTGGGGTTTCCATCTGACAGGATGGTGCATGATGGTCGCTTATGTTGCTTTCTTTTCCGATTGTATTGTGTTTGGCGATCTATGTCCGGTGGCGGGAGCTCTCGCTTTTCCTCTTCCCCTTTGTTGCCGGCTCGAAGTGTATTGCCTGCCTGGATCCCCTCGTGGTGTGGGGTTCAGGCATACAGCTGCAAAGTGGTTCAGCCTTTTTACACTTCCGACAGGTCACTCCTAAAGCCGGACACGGTTCTCCTCTGTGCCAGGGTCCTCCACACTAACTTGAGTGGGTCACCTTGTCCTGACGGGCGTCCTGGTCTTGTGCTGTTGGGGTGCCTCTCTTCCTGTCGACCTCGGACTGCTGCTACTTCTTCCTCCTTTTGCATGTTGTCTAGGGGCAGAGGCTGCAGTGCTGCTTCCATGACCGCTACCTGGTCATCGGTGCGCTCCCGGAGTCTCCCCATAGCCAGGATGTGGTCCCAAGGGATGTTTTTCTCTGACAGCACTGCCCTTCGTACTTTTTCTGATGACAGTCCATTGATGATCTGTATACGGACCGCAAAGTCTTCATCCAGGAATTTGCATCCAATCGCTAATTCTCTGAGCCATGCATGGAAGTCGTCGATGGTCTCCTTTTCTCTCTGATGGGTCATGCAAAAACCTTTCGGAGTCTGGGTTCAATTCTGGCTTGTACTTGTTTTTTAGTGCTGCTTTTGCTGTGTTGTACTCATCTGCTGTCCCTCTTTTCGGAAGCACGTTGAACAGACGTAGTGCATCAACGCCAATGTTCAGCAATAGTAGTATGTGTTTCCTTTTCTGGCCTGTAGGTTCAGCTCAAATTGTTGGAGCCATATTCCCCATCTGAGGGCTGCTCTCATGGTGTATGGGTCGAATGGTTTCATGAAGGTGTTTGCGTAGTTTCATGGCTATCCAGTCCGAATGCATTGTCCTTTTGTATTGTGCTGCCATAGCTTGTTCTGGACGGGCTAGTTTGGGGGCTGGCCATGCTGACACGGGCTTGTCCTTCTCCTTTCCGCACCCTTTTTCCCCCTTTTCCTTACTGTGTCTGTGGGTCAGCTAGTGTTAGCACGTGGTCAATGTGACTGGTGCTCAGTTTCATTGGTGCTTGAAAGGGTATATCTCCATGTCTTCCTTATAATTTTCTGTGTGGCCATGGTGATGGTGATTTTTGGGCCCTTCCATGGCATCCGTGAAAGATTGTTCAGTAAGCAAAATGTTTTTTTTTCTGTGTCACATGTGGCTTCTATAGCCTTGTCGTCAGTGGGATATTGTTGAATCCAACCTCCAGTGTGTTCCGAGAGGTCAGATCGCACTCGCAAACTTTCTTACGCACTCATTCAGGAGCTCAAGGAATACATGTCTCACTGCATTGTTGTGTCGCATGGGAATAATCTCTTCCGGGCAAATCTGTCTTTATTTCTGCCCTGATCACGTGGCGTGGGTCTCCCCTCGCTCACGTGATCAGGGCTGGTTGAACTACACCACAGGTAGCACCTTGAATTGGTAGTGCTGATTCGCTATTTTGAAATGCAAGAAACGTCTGTGCGCCGGGAACATTGAAATATGTAAGTATGTATCTTTCATATCCAATGTTTCCATATAGTCCCCCTGCTTTAGCAGTGGGATTACCTCCTGAAGCGTTGTCAGGTGGAATGTTTGTGGCTTTACATAGGTGTTTGCAGGGAGCAGGTCTAGGAGACAGCACATTTTTAAGTATTTTTTTGGCACAAGGAAGTACATTGAATAAATACCATTGTGTACCTGGTTTGCTGGGACGATTTCTATAGTGTCTTTTAGAAGCAGCGGCTTCACCTCTTCCAACAGGATATGCTGTCTATCTGTGAAGATTGCCTTTGTCTTGTGGGTGGTTGGCTGGCGTTTGGCTCAGTTCTATGCAGTATCCGCCCGCCACGGTGTAAAGTACCCACTTGTCTGAAGTGATCCACTCCCATGCGTAGGTAAAGTGTGAAATACAAGCTCCTACTAGAGTGACATGGGAGGGAACCTATAGCGGGTGGTCACTGCTTAGGCGGGGTTGAGCCCCGTTTTGAGGAGGAGGATCTGCCCATACTTTGAGACCTTCTTTGGCCTCTTCGAAACCCCTGATGTGAGGACTGTCCCTGTAATGAACCCCAGGACGAACCTTGGCCACATTGATTGTAATTTGAGGCCAGCTGGCAGTTTTGTCTTCTGAAACAGTTAGAGTTAGAGCTTCCTCTTTGCCCAAAGGGTAGGTTGGTAAGCTGCCCTAGGGATTTGAGGGTGTCATATTTCTCGTTCACGCTCTTGAGAGTACATGTTTAGGAGGGTTGCCTGGGTTTCTAGTTTGAATCCTGATTGGCGTAGCCATGCATGGCGGTTAATCAGTGTGCCTTCTGCCATGATCCTCCCTGCATTGTCCGCTGTGTCCAAGTTCTTTTTGAGGATGCAGTTGGCTACTTCCTTCCCCTCTGCGATGGTGAGTGAGAGCTGTGTTTTGAGTGGCTCTGGGACTGAGTCTATCTGTTGAGTGATTTCATCCCACTTGTGACAGTAAAAACTGGCTAATAACTTAGTGTTATTAGCAATCCTTGTTTGGTAGGCTGCTGAGGAAGCTACCATCATGCCCAGGGTGTAGATTTTCTTACTCTCCTTGTCAGGAGGGGCAGAGAATAGAGGAGTTCCTGCCCTCTTTCTTGTAGTAGTAACTACTAATGAGTTGGGCTTTACCTGCCCCCTGATGTATAAGGTGTCCGTGGGGGCTGGTCTGAACATCTTCTCGATGCGCGGGTTGCGTGATGCGCGGGTTGACTGCCCGTGTTAAATTGTGTCTCTGTACTGATTGTAACAGAGGGATACATTGGGATGCTGATTTTCTATCCCCAAGGATGTCTCCCATGAAGTCTTTGTCGACTTGGGCTTCTTGTGTGTCTATTTTGAAGTGCTCTGCCGCCTTTAAGAGCAGGCCATTATATTCTAACTGGTTGTCTGCCGGGGAGTCGGCCACCGGTGGGTCAGAGTGATCTGGGGACTGGATGACGTATAAGTCCTCATCATCGTCTTCATAATTTTGGTCCAAGTCCACTGTGTCCCCCTCGTCCTCTGGGTCGTGTATGTGCCAGGGTCTTGTGAGCCTTGCGTGGTATTGCAATACGTATCTTGCCCTAGGTCCTGATGCAAGGTGGTAGCCTGCATGGTGTCTAGGCGGGCTCTTTTGGTGGTGGGCTGAGTGACTGCCGGTCTGCTCTGAGTGGCTGCTACCCCGCTATGTGCGATTCATTGAAGATTTTGTAGGACCTCAGGGTCCTCAAAGAAATTAATAAAAGAGGATATCCTCCTCATAACTTTATCAAATTGCTCTGTGGTCCACTATGAGGAGCTTGGTACTACAGAGGGAGCAGCAGGTGTAAAGGGGGGCTCTGCGACAGGGGTTCTCGTATGGTGCACAACCCCTGAAAGAGTGGCCTCTGGGGTAGTGGAATACCTGCTTCTAGTAGTTTGGACTTTTTCCATCTGGGACGTGGAAGATTTGTCCTTTGACGTTCGGCCTTTAACAGGGTGAGGGTGTCGGGAATGTGTTTTTTGATTAACTCGCTCATTTTCGAGCTCTTTGTGCCTTTCTTGGAGGCCTTCGATGAGTCTTTCGATGCCCGGTCTTCGGCGCCTGAGGACATGGTAGTGCTTGAGCCGCTGGGTGTCCTCCCCGTAGCAGAACCACCGGCCTGCCTGGTGGGTTCGGGGGCTCGCACATGGGAAACCGATGGATCCCGATCGCCCTCTTCATCACTTAAGACGTCATTGCTGCCATTGCTGGAGGCTCCCTCGACGTCCATGGTGGCCTCAGCCTGCATGGCGAGGTGGGACCAGCATTTGGTCTTGCGGTCCTTTAGGGTTTTAGGCCTGAGCAGTTTGCAAGACTTGCACTGTCCCTCGGCGTGATCCCTGAGGAGACAAGGATTGCACACCCAGTGCAAGTCTTTCCAGGGGAACTTCCGATTGCAGGAAAGGCAAACTTTAAAAGGTGTGTTTTCCATTATGTATGGGGTGGCAGCCTGGCGAAATAGGTGGGAGGAAAGGGGAATATACATTCTCTTAATGAGACTAGAATATGAATTGCCCCCTTACCCCCACTCTCCCTACAGTGCAGGGTGAGGCCCGGTGGGCCTTCAGAGTCCACAGACAAAGGATCGTCGAGACGGTGTCGCTGTCATCGACGATTGAAAACTCGTCCTTGAAGCCGTCGCAGAAAATCTTGCGGTGAATGGATATTGAAAGGACAGAAAGGAATACTAGAATTAAACTTTATCTAAATAATGGCAACTCTGCGATATGCGTCCAACTATGATGGTGGAAAAAAACTATTTGAGGGACCTTGCAGCATGAAGGAACATGGGTACAGTACATGTCACACTAGGGATCACTGTTACTTTTAGAAAACATTGAACTTAAACGAAGGGTGTTGCCGGTTGAAGATTTAGAGTCTTCAAAGGTCGTTTCAAGTAGGGCTGCAGATATGCATTGTATCTGCATAGTATTTTCAAAATGTCTAATAAAAGGAAGGGAAACCTAAATCCTGTACGATTTTTAAACTGTAATAACACAGCGCCAAACTTTTCTTTGCACTTCAGAAATAACCAATCATTTGCTGTCATGACAATAAATGTTTTTTGGACAACATTTAACCTTTATCTAACATTGTAACTACCTTGCTTCCTTTGTTGTGCCTATTGAATGCTATTTTGGGTTGTAGGAATCTCTCTCAATGTAAGGTATTCTAATCGAGAGAACAAATAACACATTAAAATCACTTTTTCCTTCAGCCTTTTTCCAAATAACTCAGTGGTCCTCTTACTTCCCAAAACATTATCACCCATTTTAAATTGTGTGTCATGTTCATTGAACTGTAACATGAGGAAATGTGAATATGTCATGGAGGAATATGTTATTAGGAAAGAAGGAAAGATATAACCAACAGCAACTGTGAAGCTCTGTTCTGATAATTCTGTACCATCGATTTTGGGGCTGAACTGGGATTTTGTATTCGGTTTTGAAGGCTACATGACCAGGAAGATGCATATCAATCAAAGACACACAGATATGGATTGACAATGATCCACAGTTTAAGGAACAAGTCGTAGCACGACTGGATTGAGAATCTGAAATTGTACAAAGTGGGCATACATGGAAATATTAACCAATGGAGGGTATTCATATTCCTAAAAAGAAAACTCAGAGAGCAAGAAACAAAGTCTCCTCTTTTTTGCACCTCCACTCTCTTCTACCTTCTCTCCAGTCTGGCTTCTGACACTGACACTCAACTGAGGCGGCTCTTCTCCATATCTCCAATACTCTATCACTCTTCCACCCGCACTCTCTGTCTCCACTCCCCTCGGGACTCCATCTCTGCTTCCCTTTCCTCCATTGACTGGCTCCCCTTGCATTCTCAACTTAAGTTTCACTTCCTCTGTCTAGTGTTCAAATCTCTCCACGATCTTGCCCCCCCTTATCTCTCTTCCCTTCTCTCATTTTACAAGCCCTCTCATTCCCTTTGTTCCGCTGACCACTTCCTCCTCACTGTCCCTCCCTCCCCCTGTGCCTCCTCCTGTTTCCGCTCCTTCCAACTCCTGGCCCCCCTCCACTGGAACTCCTTGCCTCTCTCTATCCGCTCTTCTCCCACCCTTTCCTCCTTCCGCACCTCCCTCAAATCTCTCCTTCTCCATTCCCCCGCCATTACACCCCTCCTACTCTCACACCCCCCTCTCTTACCCCTTTTCCCCTACTCCCCCCTCATCCTCTCCCACCCCATCCTTCCAACCTCCTCCCACCTTCCCTCCCAATTCTTCCCAGCTCTCCCCCTCCTCTCCCCTTCCCCTTCCGAATAATTGCTCTACATTCTGTTTTTGGTGACTGATTCATGTTGTAATCTGCTTCTGTTGTTACAATTCTTGTTATGTTAAATGTACCCGGTTGTTGTAACTGCACAGCGCTTTGGTAAAAAGCGCTTTATAAGAATAAATACAATACAAAACAATACTCTTCTTACTGCGTGTCAATGAGCTCTTCTCTGTACTCATTCTCCCCGACTTCTCTGCAGAGTTTGATACTGTTGATCACTGAACTATCCTTACTTCCCTCTCCTTTGTTGGTTTTCCTGTCTCTGTCCTCACTTGGTTTCATTCTTATCCCTTCTTTCCCTCCTCCTTGCCCCCTCCCTCCTCTGTTCCTCCTGGGTTTTCTTCCCTCCAGCGCTACCCCATTTTTCCCCACTGCTCGTAATCTTGGCATGTTCTTTGATTCTACACTGTCTTTCTCAACACACATTGCCAACACTGTCCGAACGTGCCTCTATTACCTTTACAATCTTCATCGCAGTTGTCCTTTTCCCTGGGTTGCAGACCACTAAGATTCTTGTCTCTTCTCTTGTTTTCTCTCTCATCGCTTACTGTTCAGCTCTTTTTGTCGGTAGTCCTGCCTCCCATCTCACCTCTCTTCGCTCTGCCTATAATTCTGCCATCTGTCTCCTTTTCCTTCTACCTCCCTGTTCTTCTATTCCTTCTTCCCTACGTTGTGTATCTCTCTTACCATTTTAACTCCACCTTTTTTTTCACTTTCTTTGCTCAGTCTTAAAATGCACCCATGGCCTTGCCCTTTCATCCCTATCCTTTCTTTTCTCCTTATATTCTCCACCGCGTTCTCTTTGGGCTCAATCAGAGTTCCTACTCTCTGTCCTCAAGCCCCCCCCAAGCAGCTTCACGTTTTCGCTCTTTTGCCCTTCTCGCTCCAGAACACTGGAATATTTTACATTTTACTATTCTCTCTTTTGCCTCTTTACATATTTTCCATACTAATCTTATAAAATACTTCCTATCTCTACTTCATGACCCCTAACCATCTTAGTGAACATTTGCCTGCCATTTGACCTGGCTTTGTTGAACTACTGTATATTGTTTATTGTGTTAAGCGCTTTGACGAAACACTCTATGAATATCAATAAATACAAACCTTTTTAACACAACACTTCTCTACAAGTCTGGAATAATACATGATTTTAGCATCCGTGAGGTGACACCATAATGGGTCTCCACTGGTAGACCTTACATCAGGGTATAGACCTGCAAGCACTTGAATGGTTTAGCCACCCATCCTGGTGCAGGTTGCCCCTGCCTCCATCCCTCCTATCTCCGTTGATGCCACCTGAAGCTGAAAGTGTTTTGTTCTGATCTACTTCTACAAAAACACAAGGGAAATTTGAAAGGTTATTTTTTAGTATTTCTATTATAGCTAAATCATTTCTTCAACTTGTGAACTAGGGACATGGTTGACTATCTACCCTGGTGGACTTCCTAGATTGGCAATTAAGTTTTAGAATTACTGCAGGTGGTGTCCTTATTAAAAGGAAAAAATACTTAAAAATTGCTCCTTAAATCTTCAGTTATTTGACATCAATGACTTTATTTACAAACATTTGTGATTGTTTTGAATATGTCTTAGTTTTTGTTTCTAGAACTCCTTCAACAACTGCAATTTTACTAGTAATTTCTAGGCATCGTGTCAACTCTTTGTGCAGCTTTTAATAGGGTCGAGCCAGTTATGTTAGAAACTAACACAAGCACATCAAACCCTTTATCAATCAAAAACATGACAGATGTCAACACTGACCAATATTTAGTGAGGCTGAAAACATCTCAAGGTAAGCTAATACCTACTATAAGATGTGAATCAAAAGGCCATACCTTCCTCCTGGTCAAATTGTCCCAGAGTTTCCTCACTGACTGGAAAACATTTCCCTTGTAGACTTGGATATCTGGATATTTCTCCATCGGACTGAGTTTGACCCCAGCCTATCTGCAACCAGCTTATTGAGGACTGCTCTGAAGAAATGTTAGACAGCAGACACAGACTAGAAACTATAATAAAGCTAAAATAAATGCAAATATAACAGTCGTACATTGTGGATGCCAACACATCCAGTGGATAACAATTAGGAAGTACGTTGGAATATAAAGTTAGGGTAAAAGCATTGCTTAATCTTTTTTTTATTATTTGGTTTAATGCTGGCATTTAAGGCTTTTTATATAAGAGAATATGTAAACAGAATAAAAATGTATACAAAAACATACACCATCAATAACAAAGCATTTCCCTTGTAGAAAAGCTCCCAAATGGTTTCCATGGAGCCCAAGATGGATTCCGCTCTCTTGTATGCAAGGACATATTTTCTATGTATTAGGTGCAGGCTATCACACTGTAGCATAAGATGCTTAATAGATTCTATATTAAAGGAACTGCAAAGTTTACATGAGCGTGTTTCCCTAGACAGGTTTCCATTTTTTTAGAAGTGATCTGCAGTTTCCTTATTTTGTGGAATCCTTTACTTGGGTTTTGTCCTGCACTACACGTCACTTTTGGCGACTTTTGATATATCAATGACCATCAATTATTTTCAAAAGGACAATCTTTGAACTTAACAGGCTGATGTTGTGCTGATTATTAATGCCTGCAGAAAGCTCAGATTTACCCCACTGTCGTTGAAGACGTATGAAACATTAAGGGCCTGATTCACAGAACGTTTTCCTATGAGATTGCTCCATCATAAAATGCGTCCATGAATCAGACCCTTCAGTTGCAGATCTAGTGCACTCAGTAATAGCCAGTGCTGCTAGCCTGCCGCGGTTTTGTCGTAATTATGATCGCATACATGTAAAATAATCCCCACTGTTCTCGGAGATCCCAACAGCATTAAATGTTCCCAAAACACTATAAATGTTATCGTATCACCTGATAGCATAATAAACACGTTGACGTTAACATATGTGTTAGATCACATATTTAGTTTGGAGGGTGGCTCTCTTTGTGAAACCGTGTATTCTTCCTTTCCTAGAGAATAGTTTGGACGTTTTTGTGGTGGCGGTGTGGGGAGGGGGGGGTAGTTTCAGCATTGTTTAAAAAAAAAGGTAGCAGGCGCTCCTCTCCAGAAAGAACCTGGCATGATAACCTGTTCTGAGATGAGAGTTGGCAGCACACACTTTTTGCTCACTGTACCTTTCGCAGATGGGAAATATCCATTTGCATATCAGTCTTTGTCCCGCCCACATGGGCAGTCCAGCACCGAAATGCTATGGCAATTCCTCTCTGAACAAGAGTACCAACAGCAACCCCATACACGTGTTTCAGCCTTGTTTGGCCTCATCAGTGAGGTGAAGCTGTGCCTCTCTGAGCACAGTGAGCAGGGAGTCCACATCTGGTTGCCCCCAGGTAACTCAGGGTGACCAACCCCAAGTTCCTTGCACATATTTTAAAAAAAAGGTAGCAGGCGCTCCTCTCCAGAATGAACATGGCATGATAACCTGTTCTGAGATGAGAGTTTGCAGCACAGGCGTTTTGCTCACTGTACCTTTCACAGGTGGGAAATATTAATTTGCATATCAGTCTTTGTTTCAGCATTGTGCAAGTGATTTTTTCAGATTGTTTATAAAAAATGTGTTTATTTTGTACATTTGAAACTGTAATTTAGACGTTATGGTAAAGTAAAACATAATTGCAATTAAAGGTTGTAGGTAATTCAGTCTCAGCCACAGTAATCACTGGCAAAAGATCATGGGAGTTGTAGTCCAAAACTGTGGAGAGCATCAGGTTGCATACGCCGGAATTAGGGCATGTGCTTAACATGACTTCAGTGGCAGACACTCAGAGCACTTACACATTGAGTGGCTGAAGGCAGACATGAAGATATGTGTATCCTGCTTTGAACAAACACTGGCCGCCCTTTGAATGCAACCCCAGATTATAGAGCTTAATTAAAGCCAACCGAAATCGTCCATTACCCTGTCGAGCTGGTTGTAGAGATATCGCGAGAGCCGCAACTCTCGCGAGATCTCGGCCGCGGCCACTAGGGCTGCCCCCGCACGCTCGGCGCGCATTACGGGAGCAGCAGGGGACGCGCCAAGACGTGCCCTCCCAGCTCCTCCGAGAATTAGGCCTTAAGCCTAACAGGAGACAAGACGGCCTCCCACCTGTAACCCTTTACTTAAGAGGCACGCTGCCCAAGTGGATTCACCACATATACATCGATATGTGGGACTGATGCTGCATGCTGAATAAAGGACATCACTATAACTAAGACGTCTCCTGTCATCCTTGTATTTATTATACAACATAGGTGCTCCAGCAGCAAGTGTCAGGAGCAGTAGCACACACAGCGTACTAAAATGGACCGTTATAGAAAAGTGTGTGTGCACTGCCGTTGGCTCACTGCATGCCCTGGGCCCAAATGTCCAAAAGACTGAAATGGGAGCACACCAAAGCTTGACTTAACGGTTTGCAAACTTTGGGTCTCCAAATGTTTTGGACTACAACTCCCATCAATCACAGCCACAGTAATCAGTGCCAAAGGATCATGGGAGTTGCAGTGCAACGTTCTGGAGAGCAACAGGTTGCATAACCCGGAATTAAGGCATGTGTGTAACTGCTTAAAGGTTAATAAGTCCATGCACACATTCGCAGGTTACATTTGCCTAGCCTGTTTCTTTCTTTTAGCCTCGAAGGGACACCACGGGAACCAATGGGCCATGACTATCACTGGACTGGGGGGGGCATCACTGTTAAAAGCAGATTTTCTACATGCTGGGAACACTTTTGATTTCCAAATGTGCATCTTACACTTTCATAGAAAGCAAAACAAAAAATAATTTCCAAACGCAAAAATCTTGCTTAAAGTTGCATTCACTAATTTTCTTTCAAATGTGTTTCTTTTTTTGACGGACAACCCCACACATACATATGCCATTTCGACACTGAGAAACACAGCAAAGCATCACACAGAAAACCCTAGAGATAACCAGAGGAATGATGTTTTGATGCCTTAATCTCACTAATTTATTATATCAACGGCAAAAGGTCAATTCTATGGCAAGACAGGAGGCTCATATTATGCATTACAATCTTTACTCTGAAACCACTGCAGCAAAGAAAAAACTTTTACAAACAAAAAAGTTGTAAAGAACAGAACTAAATAGAGTTCAATGTCAATGTAGGGGAGCTCCCCAATCCATCATGGAGGACAGGTCATGCCCTGCAGGCGACCAATGAGCAGGGACCCTTCCTTATATAAGTCCATTACTCTAATCCAAATTCCTCTTTCTTTGCTGCTGACACCACAGAGCGCAGTCACCCCTTTCAGTTGTGTCTCGCATTGTTTGTCAGTAGTAGGCTTTATTAATTTAAATATGGTATATATTGTAAATATGTGTTAATTACCTTTATTATAAAGGAATTTGTATGTTTGATACATTGTATCTGGATAGCCACGTGCGGCCGTTGGTTTCATTTTGGTGTCTTTCAGAATGTTAGCAAGAAATTATGTATTACATTTATACCTCACCTTTCAGCTAAAGCAGTGGTGAAATGGTTGAACTTCGGACTACAGTCCATGAGGACGTGAGTTCAAGAGAGCTATCTAATTTATTTCTTCTTTAACAATCTCTTGCGCTTGTAAACTCAGGTGTTTCTAGGCTTGCAAAATGTATTTGTGGCATTTGAACTCGTTCGAGCAGAAGCCCGGCTTCTCTCCCGGCGCGAGCAGTGTTGTTTACACTGTTCCCTCTTTCCTTTCGCCTGTGAATTCCAGGCGTAATGGTTTATTGGGCGTGACGCCCTTTAGGCTCCCGTTGCGCGCCGGTCAGAAAGAAGCTGTTGCTTGAGACCCGGCGCGCACGGGGCTCTTGTTTGAATTCGTGCCCCTTGAGAGATTTATGGTCGCCTGGGGAGTCCAGGTGCTGCAGGCTTTGGGTTTGGCCTGCCCCTGTGGCTTATGTTCGTAACAAAAGCCTCTGTTTCAGTTCTGAGGCAAGTTAGCTCAAGGATAGAGCTGCAGGTCTCCCATGCAGGAAGACCCGGGTTCGCGGCCGACCAAATAAAGCGCATGTTTATTTGTATATTTTTATGTATTTTAGAATATATATTTTAAGATTAGATATTTTAATTATTATATTTTAAATAATTATATTTTACAATGGAGGTATTTGATTGTCACCTTTTTCGCTCAGTTGTGCATGGATTTCCTACTGGGCATTTGGTTGGTTCATAACTTCTTCAGAAAGATTATAGCACAAACATTTTAATATTAAAAATGTGGTTTTGTTTAATGTTTGTAATTTCGTATCCCTGGTGACACAATACATTTCCTTACCTTTAGTGCTGCAAAGAAAGAATGTATACTGATAGACTGTGTATTTGTTAGGTCAAAGTCTGACCATCCAGCGCAAGGGCCCGATGCACTGCCAGTCTGCAGTTTTTATTTTCATTGTGCATTTATTTATTTACATATTCTAAAGTTAGGGGATTTGCCTTCACTGTAGGTGCCATAACCTGTTCGGTTTCAGGTTCAGCCTGATTCTATTGCGAGGTTACCCCCTCGTGTACTGCTGATTATCACGCCCTGCTCGGTCAAGCAGTGGAGGTGCACTTGCTCAGTGTATCCTACCTTAAACTTGACAGTTTTCTTTTGTTTGGGTGCTGCTGGTGGCAGATGTGATTATCTTCCCTGGAAAGGTGCAGTCACCTGCTCGGTGGCAAGGTTGCCTGGGTTTTCTGCGAGGGGTCCCCTCGTATACTGCTGGGTCCACACCCTGCTAGGGTCAGCAGTTTGAGGTACACTTGCTCAGTGTTTCCTCCCTTAAAGTCGGCAACTTGGGTGATTACCCTAACTGGTGTGCGCACCATAACCTGCTCGGTTTCAGGTTCTGCCTGAGTTATAATGCGAGGTTACCCCCTCGTGTACTGCTGATTATCACGCCCTGCCCGGGCGAGCAGTTGGAGGTGCACTTGCTCAGTGTATTCCTCCCTTAAGGTCGGCAGCTTTGTTTAGGTGCTGCATATGGCTGACGCCATTGTTTGTTCTTGTAGGCGTGCAGTAACCTGCTCAGTTTCAGGCTTCGCCTGGTTTCTACTGTGAGGTGCTCCCTCGTGTACTATTGGTTGCCTCACCCTGCTGGGGTGAGCAGTTGAGGTACACTTGCTCAGTGTACGCTTTTTGATAAACAATATGTTTAAGTGTTGACTGGAACACATTTACGTTTTTCAGAATTGTCAGTGGCCCAGATAGCTCAGTGAGTATCAGCTTATATAAGGGCTGGGGGTTCGAACCCCTGTGAGGGCGTAACCCCTCTTCTTTGGATATATTATATATTTTATACATTATATATTCTTTATTTATTAAGTACTTTAAAGAAAAGAGTGTGTGGAAGTGGTTGTAAATAGACCCATATGGGGGGTTGTACCTTCCTCTCTAACCATCTCCCTGATGTTATCCTTCGTCTTTTCGTTAAAAATTCTGTCGCCCTTTACCTTAGTTAGTTTCAGGACAACTCAGTCCTTTCCTTAGGTTTTGATTCCCGACCTCAATTGCTCCACCCAATACCCGTGCTGATTAAGCTACAGTATTTTCTCTCAACATGAGGAAGAAAAAGAGATGATGCGTTATGCCTCTATTGAGGTCTGCAGGGCTTAAGGCTCTCTTTAGTGGGGAAGTGTTTTTCTCCCCTACTTTTGTCCCATTGGACATTCATTATTCTATTGGTTTTTGGTGGAGACAGGGTCAGCTCGAGGGTAACTGTTCAGTTTGTTGCATGACAAGTTGAGCAACCATGTTTTACTTGGATGGAGTGTTTGGAAACACTTGATGGTATCAGATAGACGAGTTGCCAAATAAACTTTATGGCGCCTGCCCCATGGTTTTCCTCCCAAAGCTTGGACTATGGTTCAGCTAACCGTCTAACAGTGTGTTGCAACTTCTCCTCTGCTCGAGGAGTACAAGCAGGCTTCTGTACCCTCATGAGCTTTGCTTAACCTCTTTAGTTATACATATATATATATATATATATATATATATATATATATATATTTCTATAGTGCAGCAAATAGAGTGCTGTTTTCATATCCGTGCTGACCCTACTGATACAGGTTCCTAATTTTGGAAAGGTCTACATCAGTCTTTTATCCTGCTGAGATGGATAAGTGAACACCTCAAACCACACAACGTTCGTAGTAGTGATATGCACCACTCGTATACCTGAGGGTTCGTAGTACGGTATAAGTACTGTTTTGCTATGGACAATGTGCTTAGTTTTTCCTTCCCCTGATTCCCTTAGTGGCCAGTCATCCTCACATGAATACAGTGACTCAGACCTCAGGGTTTGAGGGGACAGTGGTCCCAGATTTCTTTCTCAACCTTACATTTACGGGGCATTGATAATTATCCAGAGTCCTTTCCCCCTCATTCCCCTTCCCGCCATCCTTGGGGGAGATTGCATCATAATATTACACCTCTGGGAGTAACACCCGATGGTTTCCGTTTTTTCCTTTTTACAGGAGTTCTGGCGCGTGACCAGTGCAGACTCGCACTGAGCATTTCCCTCCCGTCAGTTACTTTCCTTTGTGTTAATTCTGGTATTTCAATAAGTTAAGTGGAGCCTGTCCACGGTCAGGGGATTGGTTAGAGGTGCTAGTGTGTATTTATTTCTCTTAAGGGTGTACAGCAGGGCTTTAACATGGTCCTCAGGGTAGCTTTCTTCTGGATTGCAAGGTTTTTCCCTTGGATAAGTGGGGGAGGTTTCTCCTCTTTTGGGAAGGCTCCATATCCCTTGGTGGGATAAAGGGGTCTGGGAGTGATACTATCCCCTATCCACGTTATTATGACCCTCTATCACGATGCGTTCTATCGTCTATACATTAACTATCAGAAGGTGTCTGCCGCTACGATTCCCAGAGGGCTGGGATATATATTTAGTTAACAACTTGATTCTCATAGTCACTTGCATGGCTGGTAGACATTTGGGGTTTCACAAGAGTTGTTTTTGTAGTAAGGTGCCAGCTCAGGGTGCTGTGAGCTTCAAGGATCTGCAATCTGGCTGAAATATAGGTTGGACCTCTTCTGGTGTGCAACTTCAGTTTAACTGTTTAGTGATCAGTTCTTTGCAGTTTAGAGTCTTGCTAAGACTTTGGAATTTTGGTGTCCTCCTTCGGTTAGTTTTGATCCGCTAGGGGGTTTATCACCAGGGAGGAGGGAACAAGGTTCAAGCACCGGGCATATCTACAAGGGGGTTTAGATATCGCTATAATGGTGGCGATTGGATGTCAGATACATTTTTTCTCCTTGCCATGTTTGGCCTCTTAAGGATCAGGTTTGTAAATATCTGCCTTTTGTCATGGTAGCAGAGTCCTTCTTCAAGAGTTCGGGAGGTCTGAAGGTCTCCGTGTTGGCGGTTTGACGGGTTTAGCTTCTCAGGTGGGGCCCCTCTCTTCCATTCTGTTTCTGCCTCCAGAAGACATCCCTCCTTGGTATACACATATGTCTGAAGACAATTGTGAGTTAATTCTATTGCTTTTCAGCTCCGCTCAGGATGGGTTGTCCTATTACAAATTTATAAAATTACTTTTTACTCCCATTTTACCTTTTGAAGATTTGTCTTTCCCTCTGGGTTCCCCAATGTAGTTCTGTGACATGCCCTGTTTCTAATGCAATATCTTCCTTTAATGCATGGGATGAAACCTACAAGACTTTCACCTCTATGGGGTACTTTTCTTTATCTCCAGGAGAGCTAAGTGCTTATTTTCTTTGGTTTGCTTTCTAGGTTCCCAAAGATGGCATGCATTTAAGTGTTTAAATGTTTGATTGGACAACAGAGGTGTTTATTTCAGATGAGTTTTGTCCTAACCTATTAGTATAGGAAAACTTTGTTAAATATTTTCACCTCTTTTAACCAGTTGGTTTTGGTGGCCTATAAGGAACGCTGGAATTGGCACATTTTCCTGTTTTCTTGCAGTGGATTTGACTATGCCTTATAAGACAGTTTTCGGGTAACCTAGTCTTGGGCAATTGTCTTGCGGTCAGCTGATTATTTAATGAAAGCATTTTTAAATGTTTCCTTTCCTTTTGTTTTATTTTATTATTTATTATATTGGCTCTATTGTATGGATCATGTTGTACTAATGAGATGCAAGAGCTTTGAACTTTCATAATATGAGCCTCCTGCCTTGCCATAGAATGACTAATCCCCCACACTAACGTGAGATGGGGGTTTAGATTCTATTAAAGACAAGGAGGCGATTATTATCCCTCCCTCCCACCCTGGATATGATATGATATAATATGTCAATTGTGATACGCATGTACACAGGTGGTTCGAGTGAGAACATTCTTTGGTTTGTTGTTCTTCCCAACCACCCACCCCTTCTTGCTTGTTGTTCTTACAGCTACGAGTTGAGGTTCTGATCAGGAGTGTGGCTCGGAGTGCGTGGTACGAGAGCTTCGCTGGATTTGCCTTCATCATTTATCATCTGATCTGTGCAGTGGACGTCTGGTTCAAGACAGCTACAGAAAGAGGAATTGGGATTAGAGTAATGGACTTATATAAGGAAGGGTCCCTGCTCATTGGTCGCCTGCAGGGCATGACCTGTCCTCCATGATGGATTGGGGAGCTCCTCTACATTGACATTGAACTCTATTTAGTTCTGTTCTTTACAACTTTTTTGTTTGTAAAAGTTTTTTTCTTTGCTGCTGTGGTTTCAGAGTAAAGATTGTAATGCATAATAATCGCCTCCTTGTCTTTTATAGAATCTAAACCCCCATCTCACTTTAGTGTGGGGGATTAGTCATTGTACTAACGGCACTGCCTCACTAAACATGATAAAAAGGCAGTGAAATTGCAGTTCTTAATGCTGTGCGCCTTTTCTGCAGGCTATGCACCGATCAACCTAACTTTCTTTCTGAGAGGATGCCGTTCACGAATTTTAAAAGGTCATCCTCAAATTATCCAGCATTAGCTCTATCACCGCCCATGCAGGTCCAGTAAAGCACAACCTAATACAATCGCCCTGGGTTAAGCGTGCCCTCAAGCAAGTAAAGACTGCCCCTCGTTACCGGTGTGCGTCAAACTACGTGCCCTTCCGACCCACGAGGCATGAAACCTACTGCATGCCCTGGCCCAGAGATACTGCATCGCACACCCCCCAAGTGCCACATCCTGAAACAAAACAAGGTGTGCCATCTGAAAAACTCAGCAGAGGATACTTTAAAGCAGGCAGCACATCCTCCGATCCAGGCCCTTTCTTACAGAAAAACAACGCATGCCTGAATTTTTCTTTTAAAATGCAACCCAGTGTTTGCCAATCTCATCGTAATCCCTACAGCACTTCCACATCCGCCTCAGGTGCGCAGACACTTCCGTCAGTTCCGCAGCCGACACCAGTCAGGCAACATAGTTTGGAGTACGAGTTTAAACCATTGTAATGGTAAATAAATCAAGACAAGCAAAAAACAGATGTGCGCTGAAATGCTGCGCTTCACTCAGCTCCGCGCCCCATGTAAAACACTTGAAACAAAGAAGTTGTTACCCACAAGAAATCTGCGCGCTGATAATTCAAGACACTGCATAACTTACAAAATTAAGGAAGGCCTCCTTAGAAGCATAGAGCTTTGCATGAAACTTTCTGCTATACAACTTGTTGGATGCAAAGCAACCATATACAAATGACCATCCGAGACCGCAGAAATGAAATCTCTAACAATTGGCTAGCACCACTGACTAAAAGAAGCACTGCTTTCCTTCCTTGTATTTATAACTAGAGCCTCACAATAGCACTTTGCAATGTGAGAAAATAGTTATTTTCCCTTGGTGCACGTGACCTAGACATTACCTCTCTCTTCCAATGTAAAAAAAAAATGGCTATCTTGTGGAAACAAGCACAGACTCGAGACCCAATCACATCATATTGTTTGTTTATTTATTTATATAGCGCACCAAACCCTGAGGTATCAGGATGCATATTGACATCGCTAACATACTGCACATCCAATCAGGTACTGCTTGCATCACAAAACACTTCACCAACACCCACAAGTAAGTACATAGACATTTTCATAGGCATTTTGGAACAAAACGTATCTCTAACAGTAACTTGTGTATTGTTAATGCAAAATAAATAACAATGTATTAAATAACTTAAAAGCACTAACATAGGTTCTTTAAAGCAAAAAAAAAGCAAAATAACTTTTCGGAAACACATACTTATAGTGGCTGCCATTTTGGAGATCAAAATGGCTGCCAAATTCAGAACATCATACAAATAGAAGGAGAGAGTGCAAAAGGGGTGAAGTTTTGGGTGGGAATGGGTGAAATCATATAGAATTGACTTATAAATGGGTGGTACATGGGTGGACATATAACCAAACAGCACCAACAGCCTATGTATCCATCCTCATATGTCATCTCCATTGAAAATCATTACAGATCTCGATTCACAGCAACAATTTGAAGCTCTTATTTTAAAGCTTTATTTTAATGACAATAGTTTTGGCTTAAAGGTAGCACAGTCAGCGCCACCTAATAGCCAAAATTAAAGAGCAAGAGCAACACATCACTGTATGCAACATTCTTCAGGCTTCAACAAAGGTTTCAGCTATGTTGTAAAGACATCACTTATAAGAGAGTGAGGTGACTCTAAAGCAGTTATGTTCACAAACCTTTATAAAAAAAAATAATGGGGTACTTTTTTATACATCATTCTCAAATTTATGGCTATTCATTATATTAAAATGGGCACCATTCAGTGATATTCTGCTACAATCGCTCATTATAATGGAGGCGCAAGGTTTTGTAAATGGTTGGGGTGTGCTGCATGTATCATTTACCATAACAGTGTGATAAAGATTTTTTTATATATTAATTTGAGTTTAGCCTTTTGGAAGGGTTATGTGGCGTCCATTGCAGTGAAGGGCCAGCCGCACTGTTTCAAGAGTGCCATTCTGAGATGCAGAGATGTTCACATTCTTCAGCCAATCGTGAAATTACTTTTCACTTAACCTGCAGACCACCGTCGCCTCATCCATGGACTGTCTCCAATGGGTCATTATACTTCTTTCATGCCCCCTCCAAAACTGAATGCAGGAGCGATGCCAGCCCCTGGCTAGGTAGGACTTAAGCCTGCCTACTTTGAGGAGGTTGTAAGCAGAAGGCAGCACTCTACAATGATGAGATCCAATGGGAGAGCGGTTCTACCTCATGTGCATGTCACATTTCTCACCTTACAGTTAAATCATGTTTAAGGTGGCAGCAGCAGCAGCAAACCTACAGAGGCAGAAAACAAGAGCCCGCCGAGGTGATATCAATATATCCCCTTTGATGAAGCCAAAGACTTCACTGCTGGGCTCTGCTTCTAGATGGCCCATGCCTTCTATGATTAGCATCACTCTGTGAAACTAAATAGCCTCTGAATTGGGGTGAAAGATACATCTAATGGGTCAAGGAAAGGCGCAATAGCTATTCAACCTCCTTGGCTCACAGAAGGGGGTGGGGCAAAAGCACAATGGCTTAAAGGCCACACTCTCTAACCAGCATTCAAAACTTTCACCCAGCACCCTTAAAAAAAAAAGGCGAGTTTGGTACCGCCCCAGACTGGATACCATAGCCCAGATTAGCTGCAAAAGTGATCGTACACCAGTAGCACTTCTGCCTTATTCCTGCCAGTTATATCTTTCGGAAGGTTGTCCAGGACTTAAGGAAACGCATCTGTGAGCAAATTGATTATCTGAATTAGAGAAGTTTACATGAGAGTGAATGTTACATGAACAAAGTAGGGCTTGTTAGGTTCAACTAAAGGGAATCAAGTTATTGCAAGATATGATATGATATATATATGATATGGCATTTATAACGTGCCTATACACAAGTATTTCAAGGCGCGAAAGATCAGATATTCTGGAAATAGTGGGTGGTTTATAGTTTGCTAGAATGTGGGGCTGTATTCCTCACTGCTTAAGGATGCCCAGTAAACCTGTAGATCCGAGGCAAGAGGAGCTGAATAAGCTTGTCGGCAGGAAAAGTGAACATTACAGTGCATCGCAATAGGAAATGCTCGAAGGTACAAGATATGAGAATTAGTTCACAAGTGGAGAGGGAACAAAGTGCGAAAGAGTCAGAGGAACATAATGTTCTTATATATATTGAAAAAGTGCTGAATATCCTTCAACAGTCTGATGTTGCGCACATGACCAGTGCACACGTGTTGTATATCAGCTGACTTACTTCCTCTGGAGTGGTTCCATACTGGCCAGTCAGTCGAGTCTTCCAAATGGGACCGCTTCCTCTTTTTTGTTGGTGATGGCAAAGTACTAGAAATTAAAATGTTCCATTTAGTTTACCCAAAATATGCACCAAAACTCTAACAACTATGTACATGTTCCTGAAACACTTAACGATCAAAACAGCAAGTTCAAAACAAATATTTTGGAGCTATTATTTTATTTCCCATCACCTTTAGCATTTTAAAATGCACCGAGGCATTAATAAACAACAGAAAAATGCAATTTCCACTGAGGCATGCAAGGCCTTCTGTGAATCCCAAAATTTGTATAAACAATGTTGACAGGCAGCACCATGTCAAAATAATGCAATAAAACATACTGTCGCAGAGTGCAGATTGGTGGGGGTGGGATTATGGGGATGGGGGGAGGTAGGAATGAAATGAGGATAGCGTATGACTCCCACATGACTCTCAGCCCGAACACAGAGACACGGTAGATGCATCTCATTCTTAAGCCCTTCACAGCCTTCATCGATGTATTGCAGATGTAAGAAACGTTACTCTCTCAGACAGCCATTCAGGCCATACCCAATTGATGATCTAGAGGAGATGGACATGTCATCAATCGAACAAGTCGACTGACTGCACATCAGGAAATCAATGACGTCATCACGACATAGCTGCACTTTGACATGGAGTACATATCCATCCAATCACAAAGTTACAATAACATGTATTAGTCTGTTGCATAGAGACATGAAAGACATGCTTATGACTCATGCAGGTAGATGACAGACCCACATACAAATATATGGGATACATTACTCACCGTAATCGTATTTCTGATGCTTGTATCTGCTTAGATTCACATGCTGTGCATAGGCCGACATCTAGTGGAAGCTGCAGAGTATTACAGTTTGTTTTTCAAAACTCGAAAATGGGCGTCAACACAGGGCATGCCAGTAATACTATCCCTAGTGTGACGTCCACTGTATCCATGATCCCTCACGCGTGTAGGAGCCTCAGATTGTATTTTTTCTGACATGAGGTAGCCTG
Organism: Ambystoma mexicanum; assembly: GCF_040938575.1. NCBI lineage: Eukaryota > Metazoa > Chordata > Amphibia > Caudata > Ambystomatidae > Ambystoma > Ambystoma mexicanum. The sequence goes on along the minus strand of NC_090936.1, from coordinate 161,044,961 downwards.
AGGAGTAGCGTGAGTACAGATTATCCAAGCAGATAGATGGATAGATAAGACTACAAGCATCCATGCGCCTTCTCTCAGAGGGGAGGAAGGGTGGGCTCATGTGAATCTAAGCAGATACAAGCATCAGAAATACGATGACAGTGAGTAATGTATCCCTTCTGAGGCTTGTGGATTCTGCTTAGATCACATGCTGTGCATAGATTAGTGAGCAGTTTTAGAAGAAGGAGGTGGGATGTGAGAAGGGTCATGACCGAACAGGTGTCTTAGAACCGCTTGTCCCACTTGAGTATCTGTCTTGGAATGAGTGACAATGCAGTAGTGCTGAGTAAAAGTGTGAATCGAGCTCCATGTAGCTGCTTTGCAAATGGTGTCAAGGGGTACATTTGCAATGAAAGCCAGAGTGGCCCCAGTGCCTCTTGTAGAGTGGGCTCTTGGCGTAAAAGGCAGAGTTTCTTCAGGAAGGGAGTACCACAGTTGGATACATTTGACTATCCATTTCGAGATGGCACCTTTAGAGACGCGATCTCCCTCTCTGCCTGTAGCTACAGAGACGAACGGTTGGTCTGTTTTTCTTAGCGGCCCGGTCTTGTCTACATAGTAGAGGACCGCTCTTCGCACATCTAGAGTGTGTAGTTTTACCTCAGCAGAGCTTTTGGGTTCTTGGAAGAAGGCCGGTAGCTCAATGCACTGGTTAAAGTGGAATTTAGAAATTAATTTAGGTGAGAACCTAGGATGAGTTCGTAGAACCAGTTTATCCTTATGAACAGTAAAGAAAGGATCGTGCACTGACAGAGCCTGAATTTCACTGACCCTTCTTATGGATGTAATGGCTACTAAGAAGGCAGTTTTATAGGTCAGGTGTTTGAGACTGGTTTTATGCATGGGTTCGAAGGGGGGGCATGAGTTTAGCAAGCACCACATTAAGGTCCCATCCTGGTGGTGGGTTCGAAATTGGAGGATGAAGCCTCTTTACCCCTTCCATAAATGCTTTAACCGCTGGTACTTTCCACCACAACACCTTGTTATGGGAGGTGGTGTAGGCTGACAGCATCGCCAGGTGTACCTTGAGTGAATTAAATACCAATCCTGCATCGAGCAGGTGGAGCATGTAAGTGACAATACTGGAAGGAGTGCATTCAACCGGGTTGATATGTTTATTCAGGCACCAGATAACAAATCTTTTCCATTTATCAAAGTAACAGTGCCTTGTGTTTGGTTTCCTTGATTCATTTAGGATATCCATGCATCTCTGTGGTAGGTTGAGATGTCCAAACTCTATGACTTCAGGAGCCATGCTGCCAAGTTCATTGAGCTGGGTTGAGGGTGCACTGTTTGACCTTGGTGCTGGGATAGTAGGTTGTGCCAGCACGGGAGTCTGATGGGTTCGCACACTGCTAGTTTGCGCAGGTGTGGGAACCATAGTTGTCTCGCCCACATGGGAGCAACTAGGATGAGCGTAATCGATTCCCTGTGCATCTTGCTGACCACCTTCCTCATGAGAGGCGTTGGTGGAAAAGCGTAGGCAAATATCCCTGACCAGTTCATCCACAGGGCGTTCCCCTTGGAGTCTGGCTGGGGAAACCTAGATGTGAATCCTGGGCATTGTCTGTTTTTGCTTGTGGCGAATAGGTCTATAGTGGGGAAACCCCCCTGTGAGAAGAGGTCTTCTACGACTTCTCTGTGCAGACACCATTTGTGTTCTTCTGGGATGGGATTTCTGCTCAAAGCTTCTGCTAGTGAACTGAGATCCCCTGGAACATGTTGAGATGACAGGTAAATGTTCCGTCTGAGTGCCCATGTCCACATTTTCTGGGCAAGCTTGGACAGATTTGGCGAACAAGTCCCTCCCTGCTTGTTTATGTATAACATGGCTGTCATGCTGTCTGTTAAGATCTGCACTGACAGGTTTATCAGGTGGGGTTCGAACGCTCGAAGCGCTCTGAAGACTGCCAGAAGCTCTAGCAGATTGATTTGATTCTTGACCACTGAGTGAGACCAGAGAGCCTGAGCTGTGTGGTGAAGGAGGTGTGCGCCTCACCCCGATAGGGACATGTCTGTAGTGACTACAGCCTGTATCTCCGGATCAAAAAAGGGTTTCCCCTTTGACAGGTTCTCTCTCGTCCACCAGTGAAGACTTTGTACAAGTGGTGTCAAAACGACCACTAGATCGTCCCACTGACCACTTGCCTGAGACCATAGTCTCGCCAACCATTCCTGCATGGGTCGCATGCGCAGGCGCGCGTGTGGAACCAGGCAAATACATGACGCCATCATGCCTAGCAAACGCATCACTTTGCGCACCCTTATCTGACGACCGGGCTGATATTGAGGAATTTGCAGTAGTATATTCCGAATTCTTTCCTCTGATGGAAAGGCCAACCCCTCTTGGGTGTCTAGGACAGCTCCTAGGAACTGTTTGGAGGTGCTTGGCACCAGGCTTGATTTTTTCTCGTTGATAGAGAAACCCAATTCGAAGAGGAGGTCAATAGTTCTTTGGATGTTGGATTTGCAAATTAGTGTGGTTTCCCCCGTGATGAGCCAGTCGTCCAGGTAAGGGTACACTTGGATTGCCTCCCTGCGTAGGTGTGCCACCACCACCACTAGTACCTTGGTGAATACTCTTGGAGCCGAGGCTATACCGAAGGGCAGCACCTTGAACTGGTAGTGCTGACTGTCCACCTTGAAGCGCAAGAATCTTCTGTGCGCTGGGAACATGGAAATATGAAAATAGGCATCTTTCATGTCCAATGTTGCCATGTAATCCCTCTTTTTAGGAGAGGGATAACCTCTTGCAGAGTAGTCATGCGAAATTTTTGGGGCTTGACATACTTGTCTAATACTGGGCGCATAGTAAAATCTTTTTTTGGCACAAGGAAGTAAGTTGAATAAATACCCTTGTTTACCTGGTTGCCCGGGACGAGTTCTATCGCGTCCTTTGCAAGAAGATTGACGATTTCCTCGAGGAGGATCCTCTGGTGGTCCAGGGAGTGTCTTTTTTGTCTAGGAGGGTGGTTGTAGGGGCGCTCCAGCAGTTCGATGCAGTATCCTGCGGACACTCTGGACAGCACCCATCTGTCCGATGTGATCCCTTCCCATGCTTGGGTGAAGTTGGAGATGTGCCTCCCTACTGGGGATGCGTGGGAAGGGACCCTGAGCGGAACGTCACTGTTTGCCGGGAGGTGTACCGCCTCTGGTTGGGCTGCCTCTTCCTCTACCACAGCCCCTCTTATTACCTCTGCTGTAACTTTGGGTAGTCTGTTGGTTGCTACCCCACGATGTACCCTGCCCCTGTGTGTAATTGGAGACCCTCTCGGAATTTTGGCCACGTGAGCCACGAAAATTACTATTCCCTCTCTGGTTCGTGGGCTTACTAGTCAATTGTCCCAGGGACTTAAGGGTATCGTACTCGTCTTTGGCAGTTTTGAGTGCCTCCTCTACTGCTTTGCCAAACAAGACATTTGGTTCCACCGGCATGTCGATAAGGGTAGCTTGGGTCTCGAGTTTAAACGCTGACTGCCTAAGCCAAGCGTGCCTCTTAATGACAGTGCTCTCTGCTATGAGCCGGCCTGCATTATCAGCGGCGTCAAAGGTCGTCTTTAGAATGCAACCGGACACAGCTCTGCCCTCCGATGCGATCTCGGCTAACTGGCCCTTTAGTGGTTCCGGTGTGGAGTCAATGAGAGCAGCTACTTGCTCCCACTGGTGGCAATTGTAACATGCCAGCAGAGTGGTGGTATTGGCGATTCTTGCCTGGTAAGCGGAAGTGGAGGCCACGTTCCTTCCTAACCCGTAAATCCTCTTGCTCTCCTTGTCTGGGGGAGCTTCATATGCTGATAGAGGTGTTCCCGCTCGATTCCTGGTGTTAGTGACTACCAACGAGTCTGGCTTAAGTTGACCCCTTATGTAAAGTGGGTCTGACTGGGCGGCCCTGAACATCTTTTCAATTCTGGGGTTTACAGCCCTGGTGAGATTAGGGGTGAAGAGGGAAGGATCAATTCTGCGTTCGATGGACTTCAGAATTGGAATGGCTTGGGCAATGGGTTTCTTGTCCCCCATGATTTCCTCTGCAAAGTCCCTCTCTTTTTGCGCCCCTTGAGTGTCTATGTGGAAGTGCTCTGCCGCTCTAGCTAAGACCTCATTCAGAAGGGGCTGGTTATCTACTGGAGAGTCAGTAACCTGTGGTTCATTGCGAACAGGAGAGTCTATATTGTAGACTTCTGCCTTATCTTCCTCCTCCCCATCTTGGCCCTCGTCATCTCCATAATAATTGACTCCTGTTTGGTCGTCCAATATTTCTGTGTCAGGATCCTCACTATATTGCTGTTAAGGTTGGATGTAGTAAGGGTCTGAAATCAGGCCCTGAGTTGGAGTCCCAAAAATGAGGTCGCTTATTAGGAGGCTGAGGGTCCCTGGATCCTGAAGGAGTAGCATTGTCAGCGGTACTCTGATAACTGAGGAAATTATCTGGGTTTTTTTTGTAGAAATCAGCCAGGGAAGACATCCTCCTCATTACCCTATCTATGTCCTCACTGCTCCATTCTCTGGAGCTGGGGGTGACAACCTCCTGTTGAGGTTCCTCTTGTTCCTCTTCTATACCCATATCCTGAGGAGTGGGAGGGATAAGTCTTGGTTTAGAGACAGGGACAGGGGTCTTGGATGTATCCTTATCTGAAGACTTGTGTCTGTCCTTGTGTACCTGGGGTGCAGAAGTTAGGTGTGATTACTTTTTCAGCTGTTTACCCCTTCCCCTTGAGTAGAAGAGTGTTTTCCTGATGTTTTGACCCTATCTGAACCTTTCAACGCCTGGCGTCGAGATTCGGGAGTGTGTAGGGTACTCTCTGAATCTTTGACGTGTGCACGTCGACTTTCAGAGGCAGGCGCCGAACGGGCTGCCGAAGGCCAACTGTAATCATGCAACTTGGGGGTGGAGGTCGGATTCGTCCTGTGACGAATACACCTCTGTGACTTTGTGGAGCGAGGCACTTTTAGCAACTGTGGATGGTTGCTGTGTGTCGTGCGGCGATCTCGACCTGGAACGCCCAGAGGACACCGATTCTGTGGACCGCTCTCTATGTGCCTCTTCCTTCCGAGAACTCGGCACACATGTCGAGTCTCGGCTGGCCTTACTGTGTTTAGGTGTAGTAGTTTGGATAGCGCTCGTGTCGCTGGGTGTGGTCCCCATAACTGCCCCGCCGGACAATCCTCTGAGGTCAGGGACTAGCGCTTGGGTGTCTTTCGACGCCCCTGGCCCTCGCCGTCCGAAAGTGCGACATCGCTGCCATCACTGAAGGCACCCACCGCTTCCATGGCCTCGAGCTGCCTTGCGTGGTGGGCCCAACGTTTAGTGGAGTGGTCCTTTAGTGTTTTTGCCTTAAACAGGCTACACGCTCTGCAGTTAGCTTCGGGGTGGTCCCTAGGCAGACAGAGATTACAGGTGGCGTGTTTGTCAACCCAAGGGTACTTGCGGTTGCACTTGGGGAAAAATTTAAATGGAGTACTCTCCATATGTCACCTTATGGCAGCGGGCTAGTGTATGTAGGAAATAAAAGCGAGTGTGAGTATGTTTCCACCCTCCACTCTCCCTACTTTCAGGGCCGAGACCAGAGGCCTTCTGAGGGCCAAAGTCCGTCATTGCAGTCTCGACGGTTGCTTTGTTCTTCGGATCTCGACGTGGGAGTGAAAGAACGGGGAATTAAATATGATTTTTAGCAAAATGGCTGAAAGCCAGGGGACTCTGCAACAATGCTTCTGACAAGTATGGCGGAAAAAAACAATCTGAGGGTCCTACACGCGTGAGGGATCATGGGTACAGTGGACGTCACACTAGTGATAGTATTTCTGGCACGCTCTGTGTCGACGCCCATTTTCGAGTTTCCAAAAACAAACTGTAATACTCTGCAGCTTCCACTAGATGTCACCCTATGCACAGCATGTGATTTAAGCAGATTCCACAAGCCTCAGAAATACATATATATATATACAAATTTTCTGCCACAGCTGAACCACAAGACGCCAAAGTATACATATTCAAAGCTTGCACATGCTCGACTGCCACTAACATGGAAAAGCCATAAGGACACATATGTAAGCTATAGGCCCGCTGAAGTGAATGAGGATGTTGAGATCGTGTTCGAGTACATGGAAGGGCTGTCATGATTGCTGCAGCCAGAGTCAAGAAGAACAATGCACCCATCCAAGGTCGAGTGGAGATGGGAAAGCTCTTGGTTACCAAGACAATAAGCCACCTGCATGAAATTCAGGCTAAAAGCCTCATAATTATAGGCAGGAGAGCTCCAGTTCGTGGTCTCAACACACGTGACCCAGCAGAGCAAGACAATGCCCATTCAATCAAGGTAGACAGTGAGACGCTATTCCCATCGAATCAGAGGTCGAAAGATACAAGTGTTGCTTATGTATTAACAACTGAATTGCACTCTCCCAGGCTTAGGTGATCAGAGATGGCAACATTAGGGATCACACAGCCACTCCATGTTCATTCACTTTGCCTTGAGAAGGTACACTCAGCCTGGTAACTGTCCAGAGTCCCAGGGCTGGGAGAATCCACTCTGTCTAAACGAGAGTCACCTTTCACGTGAAGGTATAATATGTTGCAGGAGCCAATGGTCTCCCCACAGTCTTGCAACATTGTAGGTTGATGCTTGTAGAGGTGGTCCCAGGAGGAGCTACCAGATATGGATATCCAATAGTAGACTTAACCCTTATAGAATGCATACATAGTTCGCCTAAACTGACCAATTTGAACACCCGGTCGGGGACAGAACTTGGTTTTGTGACGTCACACATGGATAAAACCGGGTGACACGCGCTCAGAAGATGAGAGCCCTGGAGAATTCAAGTTTTTCTAGTGTGATTCCTGTCATTTTGTTAGATAATAAAGTCAGTAAACTGTCCCCCATGGCTGAGTCTTCTGTTCTTGAGGTGGGGAGTTTTTGATGGGCCCAAGTGTCTCTTTGCTGGTAATTGGGAGGGGGGCCTGCCGCTCCTTGACAAGTGGTAGCAGAGGGACTGCACAGTGACCCAAGGAAATCGATGCCTAAATCCACACGTGGGCAAAAAGAGATGAGGTTGACAGGAGTCACCTTTGGAGGAAATGTCTGCCCGCTTCCTGTCGAATAATGGAAGAGATGGAGTCCTGCAGTATGGCAGCCATGAAATGGGGAACCTCCTGATCTACTCTAATGCCAGAGTTTACCAACTAGGTTCACAGGACTGTAGTTGGTCTTTGCTGTCACTGTTCTCAAGGACAACAAAGATAACTGGCAGTGGCTGGTCTCCATGGAGCACATATGAATGACAAAGTTACTCACAATAGTGACTACCTTACTCCTAGTACATAGTCCCCTTTCCTCCATACTTGTGGGACATTCGGTCCTTCGCGACGGGACCGGAGCACTTTTAATAGCATCAAAAAATGTACTGTGTTGTCCTTTTATTTTTATGCGGGGCCACCGCACATGGCAACAGCCTTCCTGAGCTCTGCCCCGCGCATCGCACTTTCAGTCCTACTATTAGAGAGGACAGCGGGCGGGCGTATGGAGGAAAGGGGACTGTGGACTAGGAGTAAGGTAGTCACTAAGGTGAGTAACTTTGTCATACTCCTACATCCCGTCCCCTTTCCTCCATACTTGTGGGAGATTCCCAAGCACTGACCATAGGATCTACAGGTGGATGGAAAATCCCTTATTGGAACACATTTTTAAGAACTGCCTGGCCGAATTGGGCATCAGCCCGGGAGCTCAGGTCAAGACAGTAATGTCTGGAAAAAGCCGATGGGGAAGCCCACGTAGCAGCGTTGGCTATGGACTCCGAAGGGACGCTTTTTTTGGGAAGGCAACTGCAGCCGCTTTGCCACAAACCAGATGTGCATGAGTGCCCTTTGGGGGATGAAGGCCCTGAATTTTGAAGGCCTCGGAAATACATGAAGCTATCCACCGAGAGATGGACGCTTTCAAGGTTAATTTTCCTTTTGTGTCACCGAAGGTAACAAAGATTTATGGAGAATTTCTAAGTTCACTTGTTCTGTCGAGGAAGAACTTCAGAGCACGTCTGACATCTAGATTATGTAAAACCCTCTCAGCATCGGAGACCGGGTTCAGGAAGAAGACTGGTAAAGATATTGACTGGTTTAAATGGAATTCAAACACCACTTTGGGAAGGAAAAAAGGGTGAATGTGAAGCACAACCTTATACTTGTGGAAATAAGGAACAGATGTTCGACAGAGAGAGCTTGAAGCTCACTTAGTCATCTTGCAGATGTCACCGCAATCAAAAAGGCCACCTTCCAAGAAAGGAAATAGAGCTCGGCAGTGGCCATGGATTCAAAAGGCTTATGACATAAAACAGTCAGGACCACATTCAAATCCCATTTGGGATGTGGGGCCCGAACCGGCGGGAACAGATGTAGAAGAACTGCAAAATGTCTCTTGATGACTGGGTTTTCTAGTGAAAAAGAGCAACTGTCTGTGGACAGATCGTTTATAGTCATAATGTTGAAAACAAAAACGTCGAAAGTCATAATGTAGAAAAAAAAATGTAGAAAAAAAAGTCGCATTTTTTTTCAATACGTTTTTTTTTCAATACGGTTTTTTTTCAAATGGGGGTTCCCCCCTAACTCCCTTTTTTATTTTTTTTGTATTTTACCCATTTTTTATACTTACCAAACCCAAAAAATACATATAAATAAAAAAATAATAGATTCAACTTTTTTTTTCAACATTTTTTTTTCAACATTTTTTTCATTCGAAATTGTTTTTCGACATTTTGACTGACCACTGGACAGATAAGCCACAATGGCGGATAAATATGTCTTGCATGATAAGACATGGATGCCAGAGGCTGCAAGGTCAGATACAAAAGACAACACACAGTCAATAGAAGCCTGCCTAAGATCAAGATCTTTGGCTAGACACCAATGACGAAAACTGAGCCACTTGCTCCTGTATTGAGCTCTCATAGAGGGCTTTTGTGCCGCTTGAGTTATACACATGTTGTCCTCTGAGAGGTTCAACTGTGCTAATGATTGGAACTCAGGCACCAGCCCACCAAGCTAAATGATTGTGGGGGGGGGGGTGCCACAACTGGTGATTTCTCTGGTGAAGAAGGTCGGGAATCTATGGAAACCTGATCATGGAGCACACTGACAGGTGCTGCAGTTCCGAATCAATAACCTGGCTGGCAACCAAGGAGCTATGAAGAAGAGAGTGCAGTTTGATGCACTCCTGAGTTTCCAGAGTGACTGATGAATCAGTGATAAAGGAGGGAAAGCGTAAGCTTTCATGTTGTCCCATGGGATCTCGCAGGCATCCCCCGAGGAAGACACTCCGAGCCTGTCCCTGGACGTATAACGAGGAAGTTTCCTGTTCCATGATGTCGCAAAGAGGTCCACCGCTGGAGAACCCCATTTCTGGAAGATCTTGGTGTGAACATCGGTGTTCATCTTCCACTCATAACTCACCGCAGATTGGCGGCTGAGAGAGTCTGCAGCCACATTGATGTGACCCGGAATGTGCACAACTTGAAGCCAGACATTGTGTTGGATAGCCCAATTCCAAATTTGGATCGCAAGGTCCACCAGGAGGAGAGACTTGGTGACCCCGTTTGTTGATATAGAACATCACTACGGAATTGTCCATGCAAATTCGAACCACAATGTTGGTGATAGAGGGTTGAAAAGCCTTGAGCGCCAGAAAAACTGCCAGGTAATTGATATGGAACCACCTGTCCTGAGGCGTCCACAAATCGTAGCCCTTGAGGTGACGCAGTGTCGCTCTTCACCCCAGAAGGAAGGAGTCTGTAGTAACTGTTGCTTGTGGTCAGTGCTCCTGGTTGGAGGTCCCCGCTGAAAGGTTGCTGGCGGATGACCACCATTGAAGATCTGCCGTCATGCAGGATGGGACTGGAATCATCTTGGAATCTGGATCTGTAGCCTGGGACCAGCAGCTCCGAAGAGCAAGCTGAGTGCGCCTCATTTTCAGGCGTGCAAGAGATAGAGCTAACAGGCAAGAGGCTATGAGGTCAGGGAGTCTCTGGAACCACCAGGCTGACATGTGGGAGGACTGCAGGAAGAGCTGGCACATGGTTGAAGGTCTGCAATCCTGTCCTCCATCAGGAACACTCTGGTACTGATGGTATCCCAAGGGAAACCCAGAAAAATCAGGTCTTGAGCAACCGTCATCAACTATTTCCACCAGTTCACTGACAGCCCAAAATGGAACAGGAGCTGAAAGAGTGACTAAATATTGGGCGAGCGGCCTGTGGGCAAGGACTGCGCAGGAGCCAATTGTCCAAGTATGGATATGCATAAATCCCCTGTCTGAGGAATGCTGCGATGACCAACATCATCTTCGTAAAGACACGCAGTGCCGAGCTGAGACCAAACGGAAGTAATACTGGAAGTGTTCCATTCCCACAGAGAACCGCAGATATTTTTGATGAGGGCTCCAGATCAGAATGTGCATATAGGCATCCTGAAGGTCTACCACGCTGAGCCAATCACCATTCCGGAGAGAGGACTTTATCTGGCAGGGCGTAATCATCTTGAATATCTCTTGGGGAAGAGAGAGATTGAACTTGGAAAGGTTGAGGATAGTGTGCAGGACAGCATGGTTGGGTTTGGGCACTGTAAACAGGCGGGAGTAATAGCCCTCTGCATGCTCCCGCAAGGGAACAGGTTCCACTCCTCTGAGGTTTAGAAGTTTCTGTACCTCGGATCTGAGGGAGGGCGATTCAATCTGCTGAAGCAGGGTGAGAAGGTGGGATAAGGGGGAGAAGCAAGCGGAAGCCCGCCTGGGCGTCAGACAAAACCCATCGGTCTTCTGTGATGGTCTGCCACACCTCCAGATGAGATGAAATTCGTCCTCCCACCAGAGTCTCATGCGACCGATGGAAAATATCATTTAGATGTTTTATCGGCGGGGAGACCATCTGTTGCTGAAGAGGAGGATGTGGACCAAGAGAAAAACCGGCCACCTTGCCTTTGCTGTTTACGGGAAGGGCACCAACTGGAGCATCTGTGCGGCGTGCACGGCCATCCTGAAAGCCTCTGAAACCAGAGAAGGACCTTGTTTGAGACCCCGACCTCTGAGTTTAAGGTGTCTTTTCCTGGGGTTTTCGCAAAGGACCAACAATGGCTTGGCAGTTTGAGTGCTTGCCTTGGCCTTTGGGAGTTCATCATCCGTGGAGGAGTGGAACAGTTCTTTACTCTCAAAGGGTAGATCAAGCACTTTGTCCTGAACATCCTGCAAAAACTTTGTAGCATGCAGCCACGCTTGGCGGGAGATATCTACTCCGACCATAAGGACTTAAGTGGAAGTTTTCTACATGATGGGCCGCAGCCTCAAGTAGATCCTGTGCCAGAACTCTGGCATCGGATAAGCCGCCATTGAACTCTTCAAGCCTATCAGGAGGAATACATTAGTGAAACTCGGCAAGCTTCTTGCACAGTTTGACATTAGCAGCCGCCAGGATAAGCTCCGTATTAGCCTGATGCAGCTGAAGAGCTGAAATGGAAAAAAACCTTTTCCAATGGCAACAAGAAGCTTTTCATGCTTTCGAAAGGATCTGAGACACTGCAGTGGTGGATGTAGAGGCCGGCTTCGACTGGAGAGTAGCTGCTGCCACCACCGTCGATAAAGGGAGTGGACAAAGATATGTCCTCAGGCGTGTGTAGCTTTTAGCGAGTGTCAATTTTCTTTTTTAGGTGTTGTCCGGAATGAGGTTTTTCACAGACCTTACAGGATTTGGCCAAGACATCCTTTTGAAGGAACAGGCCAGTGCGCTCCTGTGTCAACAGCTTAAGGGCTCCAGAAAGAACCCCTTCTTGTGGAGTCAGAGGCTTGGGTATTGGGATGTCTAGCAACGCCATCATATCCACAGCCCGGTCGTGAAAGGCTCTAATAGAGTGGGGGGGTCATTGCTGTCCTGGTCCCCTTGATCCTCATCCAGTGAGGCAGGAGCAGAAACTTGATCCGCTGCACGTGGCGCCTCAAGCCCTGAGGGCAGGGTTGACTGTGCAACGGGTTTTATAGTGATAGGTTTGAATCAAAAGATTCGAAAAACAAAAGTTTCGAAAACAAATAGTCATGGATTGGTTTCAATTGACATGCACTTTTACATGTTAAAAGTAGCATTTCAATACTTTTTTTTGTGACGTTGAAACGTTACATGGAACTGTCCAGTGCTGTAATTTAAGCACTGGACAGCTCCATGTAACTTTTCAAAGTTTTTGTGCATATTGCCATTTAAATGCTTTTTTTGAGCTTTGAAACATTACATGGTGCTGTCCAGTGCTGTAATTTCAGCACTGGACAGCTCCATGTAACGTTTTAAGGTTTTAGTGTATATTGGGGCGTTCCCCCTCAACCATGAATTTTTCACGAAATTGGTCTGACCAAAGAGGTCGTGTTACTGGGAAATCGACCCACCAAATGTCAAACGAACCACCATTTAACGATTGTATCTGAATTTGGGCGCAGTCCATGTGGATTTAACAACCAGTTGGACTCTTAACATGGAGCAAAAAAAGCCAATGAGGTTAAGATCAATACTACCCAGTGGCATTCCTCAGATGTCCCTAACTTAGCAGTTTGGACTACAGATCAGAAGATCTACCAATTGGGGATTGGCTTGACTTACCTGAATAAACTGTTTTGTCCTGAAGATGGCCCAAACATTGAATTGCGTGACAGCACTTAAGATGGTGCAGTACACTCAATAGAGGCTGAAACATATGTCAACCAGATAGGAAATATTAACTTGATTTTTCCCTTTTCTCTTTCGCAACACCAAATAATGTTTTGCCAGGAATATAATGTTCATTATCTTAATACCCCATAATAGGTTTCACAAAAGAAGTAAAAATATCTAAAGATAATCGCTGTATACAAATGGCAAATGCACTCTAATGAATTGTAATAGTATATGGCAAAAGGTTTTTTAAGATCTATAAATATGTGATCACATGTCTATTTAAGTTTTTTTATAAACTGCAAAAAGTCAATACAATTGTATAATTTGCAGGCAAAAGTGTCTTTGTTAAAAGAGGTGTATAATCTACCAAATGTTTAAGAGGTTATACGATTGAACTGCCTGATGTTCATGAAGGGGTTATAGAGAGGGGTGGTCGATCTGTCATTTTTCTGTTGTACTGCATCACAGGTGCCAGTGAGGCCGTGGTCACCACAGGAGAATCAGGGGACTTATGTTCCATTTTAGCCTTATGACAAGGAACCTCGGCAGAGCTGGTGCTAGCACAACTAGAGTGTTTCTGCGAACTCTTAGAGACTGCTGATAAATTAGCCCCCAATGAGGGAACCTCGGAGGATCCAGAACTCGAAAACTTAAAGTGTTTAACTGGCTTCTTTGCCCCCCTCAGCAGGATCGGTTAGACCATAGGCCTGATTGTGGGAAGGCTTAGAGTCACCCCGTGAAGCCAGAGCCCTCGAAGGGGGTCCCTCAATCTTGCTGGCCTTAGATATAGCCACAAGATAGGGAAACTTGGGTGTAACAATGGTATGTTTAGTCACCTTAACAGGAACCTCAAGTCGAGACATGGTACACTTCGTTCCAGATGTGGAAACCTTGGGACTGACCCTGGTGAAAACGGCTCCAGAGGTACTCGGCCTAACTTTAGCCCCCAAAAGCGGAACCTCGGATGAAGATGCGGTCCAGGTAGCCCCTTTGCAGGTGACCTTTGAGGGAACTCCGGAGTGCCGATTAGGTCCCTTTCGGGACACCACAGGGGGATCCCTGGTTACAGAGCTACTTGAGCCCCTCCCGGACCCTGAAGACCCCGGGCAGGAGTCCCCTGGACAGGGTGCCCTAAAAAGGAACAAACTTACTGGTCGCTTCCTTTTTTTTTCAAATAACTGCTGAAATGTCGTGGAGGAATCCACTGGAACACCTCCTCCCACCTGCCAAGCCGATGCTGGAGTGCCGGAATGGAGAGGGAGTCGCAGCAGAAGCATGAGTCCCACCAGTGTTCCGAGCCTAAGCACTCCAGGCAAAGAGAGTGGGGATCCGCCCTCACAAAACAACGTTCGTCAGATGAAAAGGACACAAACCCAGATGCTCCAGCATAGACAGACGGAAGATGACCAAGGAACCAGAGCTTGAAAATGACGGAAAAGGGAACAAAAAGAAAAATATTCCTTGAGATGCTAGTGCGTCCAACCCCGACCACATAGAGAAAAGGAATGAAGGGCAAAGCGCGGGGCAGAGCTCAGGAAGGCAGGACTGCAGTCACGTGTGGTGGCTCTGCATAAAAATAAAAGAAGGACAAAAAAGTAAAAATTGTTATGCTATTAAAAGTGTTCTGGTCCTGTCCCGAAGGACGGAATGTCCCACAAGTATGGACGAAAGGGGACAGGACGTAGGAGTGTGTATAACAGTGATGGAATGGAGGTGGCAGACCGATAGCATTTTACCATGTTTCAATACATAGCAAAACAATTGTGCAGGGCACTGTGTCTGCTATTTGCTGTGCATTGTTGGTGTAAGGCTGAGTTAAATTCTTAAGGTACCTATGTAGTGTGGTGTCAAAGATGGGTTCTGGCAGATGCACAGACCCTAAAATGACCACTTCCTTTCCGTTAAAACCATTCTTTACCAAAACATGTCTGCCGCACAAGACAAGGACATATAGGTTGGGGAGCACACACAGTGTTGCATCTACATCCACCAATCAAAAATGCAAGATGAAGTGCACCAATAACAGTGCAAAGCGAAGATGCAATTGGTCAATTAGAAACACTCTTCAGACAGGCTGAGGAACAATAGGTCTACAAGAGAGCAAAACCGCTCTATAGACAGACAAATTATTATCAAACACTTACAAATTATGTCATTGTACTTAGTCACTAATGACAGATGTCCATTTTCAAGGGCAAAAATGACTAAATGGCAGAGGGAACAGTGTGTCGCCGGCAAAAAATCAAAGATGGGGTGTCCTTTCCAAACCATTAAGGGCCTTATTTTGAATGTGGAAAAGGGTCGCAAGGGTGTCAACATATGGAACCTCCCACGTCCAGATAATACCATCATAGGCAAAGTACAGCCTTAAATGCTCATATAATGCCATCATATGACTGGCTAAGATAAGGGATATATGTTATAGGCTAAAAGTGCTGCCTCGGATTCCAAGATGGGCACTGGAGAGTGATAACCCACTCCCACGGGCTCCCGACCAGGCCCACGAAAGGAGGATTAAAGCTTGCAGAGAGCAGTTTAACAGGGAAATGATATTTGCAATCCCCTGTGAGAAAGGGCGCAGTGATATTGAGGCAGATGGGCCGCAGCTGGCAAAGCAGATCAGAGCGAAGCTGCCGGTCGGTATGCCTGACAACAGGAGAGGCGAGTGGGGGACACCGAGAGAGACGGAAGCAGTCTGTCGAATGGGAGGAGACAGAATCCACTTGCCCAGGAATCCCATGCTGAAGACGCTGGTGCGGGCGTAGAGGGTATCTGGCAAAATTAAGGCTGCAGGAGGCGTGGTGGGAGAGAGCGAAGGCAGCAGCGGAGACCAGCACCATAAAGGTGGTCCAGTTTCAGTAGGACCGTGGGAGAGGTGGCTGTCATACATATACTGGCACAGCACGGAGAAGCAGATGAGCGGGTGGAGGGCCCCGGGCAGACGCACCCATCCAGAGTGAAGGAAAGTGGCTACCAATGCCTGCATAAGAGTAATATCGGAGTGGAGTGATAGATAGATCCGGTAAAGGATCTCCATCATTGAACACACCAGCAACAAATAGGCGAGAGGCCCACTCATATGGTGAGGGATAAACATTATGTGCCCCGGCTCCACTGGGGTGGCTAAGCAAAGGAAAGTTAAACTTAAAAGCGCTCGGGCCCCTCCTTTGGCCACTGCCAACCCACAATAGACACAAAGACGACAGGGGGCCCAGGGGTGAAGCCGGGGCCCTTAGCAGTGAAGGGGAGAGGGGTCACCCTGATTTGAATGCCGAAAAGGTGGTGGTGGTGATAGAGCTGCAGCTGCTGAGGGACATTTGGGCCTCATTCCGAGTAGGGCGCAAAGGGATACCGGGCACCGTTAAGGACATCGGTGCCGGTAATCCCTTTGCGCCGTACTACGAGGTCCCTTAGCGGGTCCCGCTATGGGCGCCTGGTTTTACCAGGTGCCCTCAGCGGGAGCCGCAAAGGGACCAGGGAGCAAATAACGGTACCGCAAATTGCAGTACCATTATTAGCTCCCTCCCAATTCCCATTGAGCCCTATGGGGGCTGAAATAGGAATGGGGATTGCCTTTTTCAATGGGGACTTACTGGTCCCGCAAAGGTCGGACTACACCGGTAAGTCCCCATTGAAACAGGTCGGAGTCGGTACCAGTATTGGAGGCAGCCATGGTGCTAATAGCACCATGGCTGCCTCCAATCTCGGAATGAGGCCCATTGAATGGGGAGAACAAACCACTGCAGGGGACCAAAATAACGACAGAGAAGCCAGACAAAGTAATAGGATTGCATGAGGACGCAAGTAATCAAGCAAGCCTAAGGAGTGCCACTAAACCTCTGGAGCACACTCAGATGCCCAGAACAAAAGAGAAACCCCAGTGTTGCAGCCCATTAAGGGAAGTGCAAAGAGGGCCCAGTTAGAAAGGTGCTGGCAGCAGTCCCCAGCAGAGCCTGCCTCAGGAGAATCGGGGAAACAACATAAAGCTGATGAGGCCCCCCCGGACAACCGATGAAATGGCCGTAAGGAAAGAAGATCTGCAAGTGTGTTTAAAAGGCATGGAGGAGAGGAGAGGAGAGGGTGACAGCATTTTTCCAGGAACAAATGGTGAATCTGGAGTCAGAGAAGAAATCAACTCCCTGGGAAATAGGGTGGACTTAGCAGAAAACGGCTTATCTGAAGTCGACAAGGAGGTACATCGGAAATCGGAGCTACTGGAGCAAATCGCTGCTGCCACACAAAACCCATTAATTCAGGCTGAAGATCTAGAGAACCGTTCTAGATGGTCCAAAATAAGAATTAAGGGCCTGGTGGAGGCTAATGTGGATGGAGACCTGAAAACAACAGCACAGCAATGCTTTGCAGCCCTGCTGACGGACATCGCCACAGAGGAGATCAGGATAGATTGGATACATAGAGTGGCCCCCAAGAGGAGGGGTGAAGGAAACAGGCCAAGGGATGTACTGGCGGAACTGCCCTCCTATGAAGAGAAAGAGAAAATTCTCAGGGCAGCTAGGGGCCAAACCACGATCTCGATCAACGGCTCGCAGGTGAGCCTATTCCAAGACTTGGCAGCTACCACACTTCAGAAAAGAAGAGCAATGGGGCCAGTGACCAGAACATTGGTGGAGAAACAAATCCCTATAAATTGACCTTTCCCTTTAGCTTATTATTCCCCTGGGACGGGAGACAGCAGAGAACCACATGTGCTGAAGGCTTGGCAATCCTGGGGATGGAGGATGGGGGGGCAGCCTCTGAAGATCAAAGACGTGGGGCACAACAACAGAGATAGAGGCCCTGGGAGTGGACTGCTGCACAGGGAAAGAGAGAAGACAAACTGAAAGGTCCTCGAGCAAGACGAAGAGGGGATGAAAAATAATACCAAGTCGATCCACAAATATATACATGGGAGACACCTGAGGTATGGAAGAATGCACAGAACAAAGGGACAAATAGACAGAGAGAAGAAGAACAGTGAATGCTATCTAGCAGGAATAAGCGGGCCTGCAGTGGGTAAGGCCCAAAAACAACTAGCAGAACTCAAGAACAGGGAGAACTACAATATTCTGAATGAATCCCAAAGATAACTGAGGCTGCTTAGGACCACCACGGCTAAGAGTGCTCTCTTAAGTCTCAACAGCGCTACTATATTGGGGCTAATGAGGTAGATAAAATGCTTGCAAAGCTACTGAAACAACAGAGGGGTCAGAGCAACGTAGGGGGAATAAAACAACCAGATGGGACCATAGTCACATATTCAGATGCGATAGTACAGGCCTTTGTTACATACTATGAGCAGCTCTACTCCTCAGAATGACTGGACGGCCACAGGATCAAGGCATTTTTAGAAGGGGTGAAGCTGACCAAGATAACAGGAGAAGACAGGGGAAACTTAGAAAGGGAAATCACAGAGTAAGAGGTTGAACGGATGAAAAAAGCCTCCCAAATAACAAGGCCCCAGCTCCGGATGGCTATTCAGGGAGCTTTTATAAAACGTGAAGTAATGAGCTAAAAGGCTTCCTCACTAAACTATACAATACTTTTCGGAATGGGGAAGGAGTGACTCGTATGATGACAGAGGCCAAGGTAGTTTTGTTTGAAAAAACAAATAAGGATCCTACAAGCTGTGGATCGTATAGGCTCTTAGCATTATTAAATATGGATGCAAAAATATATAAGGGGATTCTAACGGAAAGAGTAAAGGGAGTATTGCCAGGGGTCATAGGGCAGGAACAATCAGGCTTTATCACAGTGAGACAAACTTGAGACAATACCAGAAGGGTAATCCATTTATTGGAAAAATTGAACAAAACGGACTCTGGCTACCCTGATCTCCCTAGATGCTGAAAAAGCCTTCAACGTGGTAGAATGGCCATACTTATTTCAGGTGATGGAACAAATGGGGTTTGGACCAAAGCACATCCAAATGCTGGAGGCGAACTACAGAGACCCATTGATTAGGTTAGGTTAGCTGTTAATGGATATATTTCGGACGCTATAGGTATTGAGCGAGGGACCAGGTAGGGATGTCCCCTATCCCCCCATTTATATGCTATATATCTGGAACCTCTGCTAGCCACATTCAGACAGAAACAAGACATCAAGGGATCCCATTCAGAGGGGAAACGCATAAAATGGCTGTCTATGCTGGAACCGGTTTCGTCCATCCCAGCCCTGGTGGGAATTTTAAGGGAACAAGGCTTGACGGGGCTAAAGATAAACATGGGGAAATCAGAAATGTTGCAGGTGGGCCTATCTAAGGAGGTGTATATCGCTCGGCAGAGTTGCTCCTGTTTCGCTCAGCTGGGGGGAAGCATAACATATCTAGGGATAAAATTAACCAGTAGAGTTTCAGCGCTGTATAAAGTCAACTACCCGGATCTAATTAAAAAGATACAAGAAGACTTTGCCAGGTGGACCCCGATGAGGATCTCCTGACTAGGGCAAACAAATACAGTGAAGATGGTGACCCTCCCCAGGTTACCATATACATTTCAAACACTTCCTATAGGGCACTCAAAGGCATTCTTTAAATTAATGAACACACTGAGCAGGCAAGGCAAGCGCCTGAGACTTGCTTTAGATCTTTTGAGAGAGGTGGAGTGGGGCTGCTTAACTTACATCGGTACTATGAGGCCGCACAATTGAGAGTGGTGCGCAAATAGTTTTCTGATTGCAGGACAAAGTATGGGCACGGATGCATAGGGCTGTGGCGGGATGCTCATTTGTTGTGGCTTAATGGGAAAGATAGGCCCCGAGCGCCAAGCGTAGTAGGGCACTCCGCACCACATGCAACATATGGGACAGGTGGATCAAAAGGGGACACTTGTCAACTATTCCATCCCCATTCACTCCTATGTTTGAAAATAACAATTTTACTCTGGGCATGGTTATGGGCACATTTAGCAGATGGAAGGAAAGCGGGTGTGCGAAGATCAGAGACATGATGTGGGAGGGGGAAATACCATCATTTGAGGGCTGCAAGACACATGTAGGGCTAACGGAGAGAAATAGATATGAATATTTACAGCTGAGGCATTGGCTACGACAGAGGGAGATCCGCAAGCAGCAATTAGGCCGCTGACTAAATTTGAGACATACGCTATCACTCATACGGCCGATAAACATTTAGTATCCGATATATATATGTTACTTCAAGAGTGCTCAGATCAAAAGATTTTGCCATACCAATTAGCCTGGGAGGACACGTTGGGAGAAGCGGTAAGAAAGGGCCACTGTGAAGGGTTATGGAGGAACATCCTGAAATTGACCAGGCAGGTCCCTACAGATACGAGAGGCATGGTATAAAATGATGCTAGCAGACTATATAAAATCTATGAATCGGCCTCTCAGGATTGCTGGAGGGGGTGCAAAGGGATAGGGGACTGGAGACATATATGGTGCAGGCACTCCAAGATTAAAGATTTCTGGGAAGAAGTTACGGGTTATTTGCAGAAAATAGTACCGGAAGGTCAACCTCTCTCTTTGGGTGAGAATCTATGTGGACTACTAGAACCAGAGCAACATATAATCTCAAAGCCACAGAAAAGAGCTAGGGTGACCTTATTAATAGCGGCTTGGCTAGTTATCGCTAACAACTGGAAGCAAAATAGCCCACCCACGGCGACATGTTGACTCTGCAAACTGTGGGATACAGTGGCAATGGAGTGGATTACCGACAAGATCCAAGGGGACTCTGAGAGATTCCGGAAACAATTGGGGAGAAGGTATTTCTTTTTGAAAAGCGACTTTGTGCAACAATGGTGCCCACAAAATATACGGGTGCTGGACATACAGTGAATATCAAATGAACCACATAGAACCCCTTTGCAGTCAACAATCTACATGTACGCTATACTCCGCAGCCAGACTTTTAGGTGTAGATGGGGGGGTGAAGGAGGGGAATCGTTTTGACAAATGCTAATAAAGAATAGTTTTAAAAAAAAGTGCAGCCTCCATATACCAAGTCCATCCTAAAAGACATACACATAAGAGGGGGACGAGGGTTGCCCTTAAGTTAAGATCACACCGCAGACCCATTGATTTTGCAAAAAATCTATTGGCCATAACTTTCACTCATGAGACAAATCTATATGATATTTTCCAAAGAAGGTTTCTGGCTTGGGGCTCAAAAATTGTAATGCTTGGTCAATGTTTGTCCAATGGTTTAAAACGTATAAAGCATTTGGTCCCTTTTTGCATTGGTTTTCCCATTCATGTGCATTCATTGAACACAGTCTAAATCGCTGGATGGATTTGCTTCAAATTTGAAACAAGTTGGGCAGTACATTCTTAAAATGTTGGCAGAGAACAGGCTGCCCCTAGCACCAACATCTTTTATGTATCTCCCATGGTGCATTGCACCATGTAAGTCTTTTCAGAAATGAAAATCCGTCATTTTTTTCATCAATGGTAGCCAGTCTCGAAAGATCTTCCTGCAAAAAAAGTAAAAAAGAAAATCATGTACAGTGATATGAATGGGAGAAGGGGGTGTTTGCTTTCAGGGTGGATTAGAGGAGGATGAAACACAATCGAATGCTATGTTTGAGCCTCTGGGGAATGCACGGGAATAATGTTTTGTCTGTTTGTTTTCCGTTTTCACGAGAAAAGTACGGTTCTTGTGGCCATTTCACGAGAGGCTGCAATGTTTGCACATTAATTAGGTGCTTCATGGGAATACAAGTTGTTAAAATGATGTTAGGCGGGTGACTGTGGGCAGTTTGCTTTCAGGAAGGATCTGATTAGACACAAATGTAGGAAATGTGCACATTGACAGCAGGGGCTGGCTCCATTTCCCCATCTTTGACCACCCTCATCACAATGACCCACCCATTACTGCAGGCTCTCGGCCCAGACTCAGGATCCCATGCAGACCCGTGCAGAGGGAGAGACTGTTCATTCAACGCAGGGCGAACACGCTTCTCCAGCTTCTCATGGTTGTATGCTTGAGCGGAACCAGCACAATGCTGCCCACGCCGACCTTCAGTGCTGGTCCTCTCGCCGCACCAGCGTTGGGACGACCCTCCGCAGGTGCAGTCTGTGTTGCCGTCTGTCCTGCATATAAGGACAAGAGCCGGCCTCTCACATCCATGGCTGGAGGGAGTCTTTGTTTGTCTACACAGCTCTCCCGACTCAAGGGGGCCACCAGGGAAATGCTTGAGCCGTAGTGCAGAGACCATGCCCTCGTCTTAAAGATCATCTTATTCCTGATTTCTCCAAATGCCACTAGCAACTTTCCTCCAGCTAAACCATTATTCTAGCTCCTGATTGGGACCAACCCATTTCTCACTGGGCATACTTGCCCAGATAGCTCCCACTCCCAAACCACAGTGAGAATCTCAACTGCAAGAAATGCAATACAAATATACACTCCTTCATTCTTCTAGCAATTCTATAGAAGTTAGCAGAGGAATTTGGGGACTACCTCAGGCCTCATAAAAAAAATGGAACACACCAGAAATAGATGCCAAGGAGGGCTGGGCAAGGCTACAACAGGAACCGGTAGCAGAGTTCACAAATAGTATCAAGAAAGTGTTTAAGAAAGAGACAGCAACACTGAAAGGGATTCAAGCAATATTGGGATGGTTGAAAACGCCCTCAAGGATTATAGCGGCAGGAAGGACATGTGCAAAGAGACCGTAAGGGGCAGTAACTGGGGCGGGAAGCCAGACGTTTCTTATGGTTGAGAGGAAGACTGAAGGAGGGCTTAAGAATATGTCTTAAAATATTTGATGGTCTGTAATGGGATGAGTACCCCTCAGCAGGATCGGTTAGACCATAGGCCTGATTGTGGGAAGGCTTAGAGTCACCCCGTGAAGCCAGAGCCCTCGAAGGGGGTCCCTCAATCTTGCTGGCCTTAGATATAGCCACAAGATAGGGAAACTTGGGTGTAACAATGGTATGTTTAGTCACCTTAACAGGAACCTCAAGTCGAGACATGGTACACTTCGTTCCAGATGTGGAAACCTTGGGACTGACCCTGGTGAAAACGGCTCCAGAGGTACTCGGCCTAACTTTAGCCCCCAAAAGCGGAACCTCGGATGAAGATGCGGTCCAGGTAGCCCCTTTGCAGGTGACCTTTGAGGGAACTCCGGAGTGCCGATTAGGTCCCTTTCGGGACACCACAGGGGGATCCCTGGTTACAGAGCTACTTGAGCCCCTCCCGGACCCTGAAGACCCCGGGCAGGAGTCCCCTGGACAGGGTGCCCTAAAAAGGAACAAACTTACTGGTCGCTTCCTTTTTTTTTCAAATAACTGCTGAAATGTCGTGGAGGAATCCACTGGAACACCTCCTCCCACCTGCCAAGCCGATGCTGGAGTGCCGGAATGGAGAGGGAGTCGCAGCAGAAGCATGAGTCCCACCAGTGTTCCGAGCCTAAGCACTCCAGGCAAAGAGAGTGGGGATCCGCCCTCACAAAACAACGTTCGTCAGATGAAAAGGACACAAACCCAGATGCTCCAGCATAGACAGAAGGAAGATGACCAAGGAACCAGAGCTTGAAAATGACGGAAAAGGGAACAAAAAGAAAAATATTCCTTGAGATGCTAGTGCGTCCAACCCCGACCACATAGAGAAAAGGAATGAAGGGCAAAGCGCGGGGCAGAGCTCAGGAAGGCAGGACTGCAGTCACGTGTGGTGGCTCTGCATAAAAATAAAAGAAGGACAAAAAAGTAAAAATTGTTATGCTATTAAAAGTGTTCTGGTCCTGTCCCGAAGGACGGAATGTCCCACAAGTATGGACGAAAGGGGACAGGACGTAGGAGTGTGTATAACAGTGATGGAATGGAGGTGGCAGACCGATAGCATTTTACCATGTTTCAATACATAGCAAAACAATTGTGCAGGGCACTGTGTCTGCTATTTGCTGTGCATTGTTGGTGTAAGGCTGAGTTAAATTCTTAAGGTACCTATGTAGTGTGGTGTCAAAGATGGGTTCTGGCAGATGCACAGACCCTAAAATGACCACTTCCTTTCCGTTAAAACCATTCTTTACCAAAACATGTCTGCCGCACAAGACAAGGACATATAGGTTGGGGAGCACACACAGTGTTGCATCTACATCCACCAATCAAAAATGCAAGATGAAGTGCACCAATAACAGTGCAAAGCGAAGATGCAATTGGTCAATTAGAAACACTCTTCAGACAGGCTGAGGAACAATAGGTCTACAAGAGAGCAAAACCGCTCTATAGACAGACAAATTATTATCAAACACTTACAAATTATGTCATTGTACTTAGTCACTAATGACAGATGTCCATTTTCAAGGGCAAAAATGACTAAATGGCAGAGGGAACAGTGTGTCGCCGGCAAAAAATCAAAGATGGGGTGTCCTTTCCAAACCATTAAGGGCCTTATTTTGAATGTGGAAAAGGGTCGCAAGGGTGTCAACATATGGAACCTCCCACGTCCAGATAATACCATCATAGGCAACGTACAGCCTTAAATGCTCATATAATGCCATCATATGACTGGCTAAGATAAGGGATATATGTTATAGGCTAAAAGTGCTGCCTCGGATTCCAAGATGGGCACTGGAGAGTGATAACCCACTCCCACGGGCTCCCGACCAGGCCCACGAAAGGAGGATTAAAGCTTGCAGAGAGCAGTTTAACAGGGAAATGATATTTGCAATCCCCTGTGAGAAAGGGCGCAGTGATATTGAGGCAGATGGGCCGCAGCTGGCAAAGCAGATCAGAGCGAAGCTGCCGGTCGCTATGCCTGACAACAGGAGAGGCGAGTGGGGGACACCGAGAGAGACGGAAGCAGTCTGTCGAATGGGAGGAGACAGAATCCACTTGCCCAGGAATCCCATGCTGAAGACGCTGGTGCGGGCGTAGAGGGTATCTGGCAAAATTAAGGCTGCAGGAGGCGTGGTGGGAGAGAGCGAAGGCAGCAGCGGAGACCAGCACCATAAAGGTGGTCCAGTTTCAGTAGGACCGTGGGAGAGGTGGCTGTCATACATATACTGGCACAGCACGGAGAAGCAGATGAGCGGGTGGAGGGCCCCGGGCAGACGCACCCATCCAGAGTGAAGGAAAGTGGCTACCAATGCCTGCATAAGAGTAATATCGGAGTGGAGTGATAGATAGATCCGGTAAAGGATCTCCATCATTGAACACACCAGCAACAAATAGGCGAGAGGCCCACTCATATGGTGAGGGATAAACATTATGTGCCCCGGCTCCACTGGGGTGGCTAAGCAAAGGAAAGTTAAACTTAAAAGCGCTCGGGCCCCTCCTTTGGCCACTGCCAACCCACAATAGATACAAAGACGACAGGGGGCCCAGGGGTGAAGCCGGGGCCCTTAGCAGTGAAGGGGAGAGGGGTCACCCTGATTTGAATGCCGAAAAGGTGGTGGTGGTGATAGAGCTGCAGCTGCTGAGGGACATTTGGGCCTCATTCCGAGTAGGGCGCAAAGGGATACCGGGCACCGTTAAGGACATCGGTGCCGGTAATCCCTTTGCGCCGTACTACGAGGTCCCTTAGCGGGTCCCGCTATGGGCGCCTGGTTTTACCAGGTGCCCTCAGCGGGAGCCGCAAAGGGACCAGGGAGCAAATAACGGTACCGCAAATTGCAGTACCATTATTAGCTCCCTCCCAATTCCCATTGAGCCCTACGGGGGCTGAAATAGGAATGGGGATTGCCTTTTTCAATGGGGACTTACTGGTCCCGCAAAGGTCGGACTACACCGGTAAGTCCCCATTGAAACAGGTCGGAGTCGGTACCAGTATTGGAGGCAGCCATGGTGCTAATAGCACCATGGCTGCCTCCAATCTCGGAATGAGGCACATTGAATGGGGAGAACAAACCACTGCAGGGGACCAAAATAACGACAGAGAAGCCAGACAAAGTAATAGGATTGCATGAGGACGCAAGTAATCAAGCAAGCCTAAGGAGTGCCACTAAACTTCTGGAGCACACTCAGATGCCCAGAACAAAAGAGAAACCCCAGTGTTGCAGCCCATTAAGGGAAGTGCAAAGAGGGCCCAGTTAGAAAGGTGCTGGCAGCGGTCCCCAGCAGAGCCTGCCTCAGGAGAATCGGGGAAACAACATAAAGCTGATGAGGCCCCCCCGGACAACCGATGAAATGGCTGTAAGGAAAGAAGATCTGCAAGTGTGTTTAAAAGGCATGGAGGAGAGGAGAGGGTGACAGCATTTTTCCAGGAACAAATGGTGAATCTGGAGTCAGAGAAGAAATCAACTCCCTGGGAAATAGGGTGGACTTAGCAGAAAACGGCTTATCTGAAGTCGACAAGGAGGTACATCGGAAATCGGAGCTACTGGAGCAAATCGCTGCTGCCACACAAAACCCATTAATTCAGGCTGAAGATCTAGAGAACCGTTCTAGATGGTCCAAAATAAGAATTAAGGGCCTGGTGGAGGCTAATGTGGACGGAGACCTGAAAACAACAGCACAGCAATGCTTTGCAGCCCTGCTGACGGACATCGCCACAGAGGAGATCAGGATAGATTGGATACATAGAGTGGGCCCCAAGAGGAGTGGTGAAGGAAACAGGCCAAGGGATGTACTGGCGGAACTGCCCTCCTATGAAGAGAAAGAGAAAATTCTCAGGGCAGCTAGGAGCCAAACCACGATCTCGATCAACAGCTCGCAGGTGAGCCTATTCCAAGACTTGGCAGCTACCACACTTCAGAAAAGAAGAGCAATGGGGCCAGTGACCAGAACATTGGTGGAGAAACAAATCCCGATAAATGGACCTTTCCCTTTAGCTTATTATTCCCCTGGGACGGGAGACAGCAGAGAACCACATGTGCTGAAGGCTTGGCAATCCTGGGGATGGAGGATGGGGGGGCAGCCTCTGAAGATCAAAGACGTGGGGCACAACAACAGAGATAGAGGCCCTGGGAGTGGACTGCTGCACAGGGAAAGAGAGAAGACAAACTGAAAGGTCCTCAAGCAAGACGAAGAGGGGATGAAAAATAATACCAAGTCGATCCACAAATACATACATGGGAGACACCTGAGGTATGGAAGAATGCACAGAACAAAGGGACAAATAGACAGAGAGAAGAAGAACAGTGAATGCTATCTAGCAGGAATAAGCGGGCCTGCAGTGGGTAAGGCCCAAAAACAACTAGCAGAACTCAAGAACAGGGAGAACTACAATATTCTGAATGAATCCCAAAGATAACTGAGGCTGCTTAGGACCACCACGGCTAAGAGTGCTCTCTTAAGTCTCAACAGCGCTACTATATTGGGGCTAATGAGGTAGATAAAATGCTTGCAAAGCTACTGAAACAACAGAGGGGTCAGAGCAACGTAGGGGGAATAAAGCAACCAGATGGGACCATAGTCACATATTCAGATGCGATAGTACAGGCCTTTGTTACATACTATGAGCAGCTCTACTCCTCAGAATGACTGGACGGCCACAGGATCAAGGCATTTTTAGAAGGGGTGAAGCTGACCAAGATAACAGGAGAAGACAGGGGAAACTTAGAAAGGGAAATCACAGAGTAAGAGGTTGAACGGATGAAAAAAGCCTCCCAAATAACAAGGCCCCAGCTCCGGATGGCTATTCAGGGAGCTTTTATAAAACGTGAAGTAATGAGCTAAAAGGCTTCCTCACTAAACTATACAATACTTTTCGGAATGGGGAAGGAGTGACTCGTATGATGACAGAGGCCAAGGTAGTTTTGTTTGAAAAAACAAATAAGGATCCTACAAGCTGTGGATCGTATAGGCTCTTAGCATTATTAAATATGGATGCAAAAATATATAAGGGGATTCTAACGGAAAGAGTAAAGGGAGTATTGCCAGGGGTCATAGGGCAGGAACAATCAGGCTTTATCACAGTGAGACAAACTTGAGACAATACCAGAAGGGTAATCCATTTATTGGAAAAATTGAACAAAACGGACTCTGGCTACCCTGATCTCCCTAGATGCTGAAAAAGCCTTCAACGTGGTAGAATGGCCATACTTATTTCAGGTGATGGAACAAATGGGGTTTGGACCAAAGCACATCCAAATGCTGGAGGCGAACTACAGAGACCCATTGATTAGGTTAGGTTAGCTGTTAATGGATATATTTCGGACGCTATAGGTATTGAGCGAGGGACCAGGTAGGGATGTCCCCTATCCCCCCATTTATATGCTATATA
This sequence comes from Ambystoma mexicanum, assembly GCF_040938575.1. Taxonomy (NCBI): domain Eukaryota; kingdom Metazoa; phylum Chordata; class Amphibia; order Caudata; family Ambystomatidae; genus Ambystoma; species Ambystoma mexicanum. The sequence continues at coordinate 161,017,123 of NC_090936.1, read as the reverse complement.
TCTGGAACCTCTGCTAGCCACATTCAGACAGAAACAAGACATCAAGGGATCCCATTCAGAGGGGAAACGCATAAAATGGCTGTCTATGCTGGAACCGGTTTCGTCCATCCCAGCCCTGGTGGGAATTTTAAGGGAACAAGGCTTGACGGGGCTAAAGATAAACATGGGGAAATCAGAAATGTTGCAGGTGGGCCTATCTAAGGAGGTGTATATCGCTCGGCAGAGTTGCTCCCGTTTCGCTCAGCTGGGGGGAAGCATAACATATCTAGGGATAAAATTAACCAGTAGAGTTTCAGCGCTGTATAAAGTCAATTACCCGGATCTAATTAAAAAGATACAAGAAGACTTTGCCAGGTGGACCCCGATGAGGATCTCCTGACTAGGGCAAACAAATACAGTGAAGATGGTGACCCTCCCCAGGTTACCATATACATTTCAAACACTTCCTATAGGGCACTCGAAGGCATTCTTTAAATTAATGAACACACTGAGCAGGCAAGGCAAGCGCCTGAGACTTGCTTTAGATCTTTTGAGAGAGGTGGTGTGGGGCTGCTTAACTTACATCGGTACTATGAGGCCGCACAATTGAGAGTGGTGCGCAAATAGTTTTCTGATTGCAGGGACAAAGTATGGGCACGGATGGATAGGGCTGTGGCGGGATGCTCATTTGTTGTGGCTTAATGGGAAAGATAGGCCCCGAGCGCCAAGCGTAGTAGGGCACTCCGCACCACATGCAACATATGGGACAGGTGGATCAAAAGGGGACACTTGTCAACTAATCCATCCCCATTCACTCCTATGTTTGAAAATAACAATTTTACTCTGGGCATGGTTATGGGCACATTTAGCAGATGGAAGGAAAGCGGGTGTGCGAAGATCAGAGACATGATGTGGGAGGGGGAAATACCATCATTTGAGGGCTGCAAGACACATGTAGGGCTAACGGAGAGAAATAGATATGAATATTTACAGCTGAGGCATTGGCTACGACAGAGGGAGATCCGCAAGCAGCAATTAGGCCGCTGACTAAATTTGAGACATACGCTATCACTCATAAGGCCGATAAACATTTAGTATCCGATATATATATGTTACTTCAAGAGTGCTCAGATCAAAAGATTTGGCCATACCAATTAGCCTGGGAGGACACGTTGGGAGAAGCGGTAAGAAAGGGCTACTGTGAAAGGTTATGGAGGAACATCCTGAAATTGACCAGGTCCCTACAGATACGAGAGGCATGGTATAAAATGATGCTAGCAGACTATATAAAATCTATGAATCGGCCTCTCAGGATTGCTGGAGGGGGTGCAAAGGGATAGGGGACTGGAGACATATATGGTGCAGGCACTCCAAGATTAAAGATTTCTGGGAAGAAGTTACGGGTTATTTGCAGAAAATAGTACCGGAAGGTCAACCTCTCTCTTTGGGTGAGAATCTATGTGGACTACTAGAACCAGAGCAACATATAATCTCAAAGCCACAGAAAAGAGCTAGGGTGACCTTATTAATAGTGGCTTGGCTAGTTATCGCTAACAACTGGAAGCAAAATAGCCCACCCACGGCGACATGTTGACTCTGCAAACTGTGGGATACAGTGGCAATGGAGTGGATTACCGACAAGATCCAAGGGGACTCTGAGAGATTCCGGAAACAATTGGGGAGAAGGTATTTCTTTTTGAAAAGCGACTTTGTGCAACAGTGGTGCCCACAAAATATACGGGTGCTGGACATACAGTGAATATCAAATGAACCACATAGAACCCCTTTGCAGTCAACAATCTACATGTACGCTATACTCCGCAGCCAGACTTTTAGGTGTAGATGGGGGGGGGGGTGAAGGAGGGGAATCGTTTTGACAAATGCTAATAAAGAATAGTTTTAAAAAAAAGTGCAGCCTCCATATACCAAGTCCATCCTAAAAGACATACACATAAGAGGGGGACGAGGGTTGCCCTTAAGTTAAGATCACACCGCAGACCCATTGATTTTGCAAAAAATCTATTGGCCATAACTTTCACTCATGAGACAAATCTATATGATATTTTCCAAAGAAGGTTTCTGGCTTGGGGCTCAAAAATTGTAATGCTTGGTCAATGTTTGTCCAATGGTTTAAAACGTATAAAGCATTTGGTCCCTTTTTGCATTGGTTTTCCCATTCATGTGCATTCATTGAACACAGTCTAAATCGCTGGATGGATTTGCTTCAAATTTGAAACAAGTTGGGCAGTACATTCTTAAAATGTTGGCAGAGAACAGGCTGCCCCTAGCACCAACATCTTTTATGTATCTCCCATGGTGCATTGCACCATGTAAGTCTTTTCAGAAATGAAAATCCGTCATTTTTTTCATCAATGGTAGCCAGTCTCGAAAGATCTTCCTGCAAAAAAAGTAAAAAAGAAAATCATGTACAGTGATATGAATGGGAGAAGGGGGTGTTTGCTTTCAGGGTGGATTAGAGGAGGATGAAACACAATCGAATGCTATGTTTGAGCCTCTGGGGAATGCACGGGAATAATGTTTTGTCTGTTTGTTTTCCGTTTTCACGAGAAAAGTACGGTTCTTGTGGCCATTTCACGAGAGGCTGCAATGTTTGCACATTAATTAGGTGCTTCATGGGAATACAAGTTGTTAAAATGATGTTAGGCGGGTGACTGTGGGCAGTTTGCTTTCAGGAAGGATCTGATTAGACACAAATGTAGGAAATGTGCACATTGACAGCAGGGGCTGGCTCCATTTCCCCATCTTTGACCACCCTCATCACAATGACCCACCCATTACTGCAGGCTCTCGGCCCAGACTCAGGATCCCATGCAGACCCGTGCAGAGGGAGAGACTGTTCATTCAACGCAGGGCGAACACGCTTCTCCAGCTTCTCATGGTTGTATGCTTGAGCGGAACCAGCACAATGCTGCCCACGCCGACCTTCAGTGCTGGTCCTCTCGCCGCACCAGCGTTGGGACGACCCTCCGCAGGTGCAGTCTGTGTTGCCGTCTGTCCTGCATATAAGGACAAGAGCCGGCCTCTCACATCCATGGCTGGAGGGAGTCTTTGTTTGTCTACACAGCTCTCCCGACTCAAGGGGGCCACCAGGGAAATGCTTGAGCCGTAGTGCAGAGACCATGCCCTCGTCTTAAAGATCATCTTATTCCTGATTTCTCCAAATGCCACTAGCAACTTTCCTCCAGCTAAACCATTATTCTAGCTCCTGATTGGGACCAACCCATTTCTCACTGGGCATACTTGCCCAGATAGCTCCCACTCCCAAACCACAGTGAGAATCTCAACTGCAAGAAATGCAATACAAATATACACTCCTTCATTCTTCTAGCAATTCTATAGAAGTTAGCAGAGGAATTTGGGGACTACCTCAGGCCTCATAAAAAAAATGGAACACACCAGAAATAGATGCCAAGGAGAGCTGGGCAAGGCTACAACAGGAACCGGTAGCAGAGTTCACAAATAGTATCAAGAAAGTGTTTAAGAAAGAGACAGCAACACTGAAAGGGATTCAAGCAATATTGGGATGGTTGAAAACGCCCTCAAGGATTATAGCGGCAGGAAGGACATGTGCAAAGAGACCGTAAGGGGCAGTAACTGGGGCGGGAAGCCAGACGTTTCTTATGGTTGAGAGGAAGACTGAAGGAGGGCTTAAGAATATGTTTTAAAATATTTGATGGTCTGTAATGGGATGAGTACCCCTCAGCAGGATCGGTTAGACCATAGGCCTGATTGTGGGAAGGCTTAGAGTCACCCCGTGAAGCCAGAGCCCTCGAAGGGGGTCCCTCAATCTTGCTGGCCTTAGATATAGCCACAAGATAGGGAAACTTGGGTGTAACAATGGTATGTTTAGTCACCTTAACAGGAACCTCAAGTCGAGACATGGTAAACTTCGTTCCAGATGTGGAAACCTTGGGACTGACCCTGGTGAAAACGGCTCCAGAGGTACTCGGCCTAACTTTAGCCCCCAAAAGCGGAACCTCGGATGAAGATGCGGTCCAGGTAGCCCCTTTGCAGGTGACCTTTGAGGGAACTCCGGAGTGCCGATTAGGTCCCTTTCGGGACACCACAGGGGGATCCCTGGTTACAGAGCTACTTGAGCCCCTCCCGGACCCTGAAGACCCCGGGCAGGAGTCCCCTGGACAGGGTGCCCTAAAAAGGAACAAACTTACTGGTCGCTTCCTTTTTTTTTCAAATAACTGCTGAAATGTCGTGGAGGAATCCACTGGAACACCTCCTCCCACCTGCCAAGCCGATGCTGGAGTGCCGGAATGGAGAGGGAGTCGCAGCAGAAGCATGAGTCCCACCAGTGTTCCGAGCCTAAGCACTCCAGGCAAAGAGAGTGGGGATCCGCCCTCACAAAACAACGTTTGTCAGATGAAAAGGACACAAACCCAGATGCTCCAGCATAGACAGAAGGAAGATGACCAAGGAACCAGAGCTTGAAAATGACGGAAAAGGGAACAAAAAGAAAAATATTCCTTGAGATGCTAGTGCGTCCAACCCCGACCACATAGAGAAAAGGAATGAAGGGCAAAGCGCGGGGCAGAGCTCAGGAAGGCAGGACTGCAGTCACGTGTGGTGGCTCTGCATAAAAATAAAAGAAGGACAAAAAAGTAAAAATTGTTATGCTATTAAAAGTGTTCTGGTCCTGTCCCGAAGGACGGAATGTCCCACAAGTATGGACGAAAGGGGACAGGACGTAGGAGTGTGTATAACAGTGATGGAATGGAGGTGGCAGACCGATAGCATTTTACCATGTTTCAATACATAGCAAAACAATTGTGCAGGGCACTGTGTCTGCTATTTGCTGTGCATTGTTGGTGTAAGGCTGAGTTAAATTCTTAAGGTACCTATGTAGTGTGGTGTCAAAGATGGGTTCTGGCAGATGCACAGACCCTAAAATGACCACTTCCTTTCCGTTAAAACCATTCTTTACCAAAACATGTCTGCCGCACAAGACAAGGACATATAGGTTGGGGAGCACACACAGTGTTGCATCTACATCCACCAATCAAAAATGCAAGATGAAGTGCACCAATAACAGTGCAAAGCGAAGATGCAATTGGTCAATTAGAAACACTCTTCAGACAGGCTGAGGAACAATAGGTCTACAAGAGAGCAAAACCGCTCTATAGACAGACAAATTATTATCAAACACTTACAAATTATGTCATTGTACTTAGTCACTAATGACAGATGTCCATTTTCAAGGGCAAAAATGACTAAATGGCAGAGGGAACAGTGTGTCGCCGGCAAAAAATCAAAGATGGGGTGTCCTTTCCAAACCATTAAGGGCCTTATTTTGAATGTGGAAAAGGGTCGCAAGGGTGTCAACATATGGAACCTCCCACGTCCAGATAATACCATCATAGGCAACGTACAGCCTTAAATGCTCATATAATGCCATCATATGACTGGCTAAGATAAGGGATATATGTTATAGGCTAAAAGTGCTGCCTCGGATTCCAAGATGGGCACTGGAGAGTGATAACCCACTCCCACGGGCTCCCGACCAGGCCCACGAAAGGAGGATTAAAGCTTGCAGAGAGCAGTTTAACAGGGAAATGATATTTGCAATCCCCTGTGAGAAAGGGCGCAGTGATATTGAGGCAGATGGGCCGCAGCTGGCAAAGCAGATCAGAGAGAAGCTGCCGGTCGGTATGCCTGACAACAGGAGAGGCGAGTGGGGGACACCGAGAGAGACGGAAGCAGTCTGTCGAATGGGAGGAGACAGAATCCACTTGCCCAGGAATCCCATGCTGAAGACGCTGGTGCGGGCGTAGAGGGTATCTGGCAAAATTAAGGCTGCAGGAGGCGTGGTGGGAGAGAGCGAAGGCAGCAGCGGAGACCAGCACCATAAAGGTGGTCCAGTTTCAGTAGGACCGTGGGAGAGGTGGCTGTCATACATATACTGGCACAGCACGGAGAAGCAGATGAGCGGGTGGAGGGCCCCGGGCAGACGCACCCATCCAGAGTGAAGGAAAGTGGCTACCAATGCCTGCATAAGAGTAATATCGGAGTGGAGTGATAGATAGATCCGGTAAAGGATCTCCATCATTGAACACACCAGCAACAAGTAGGCGAGAGGCCCACTCATATGGTGAGGGATAAACATTATGTGCCCCGGCTCCACTGGGGTGGCTAAGCAAAGGAAAGTTAAACTTAAAAGCGCTCGGGCCCCTCCTTTGGCCACTGCCAACCCACAATAGATACAAAGACGACAGGGGGCCCAGGGGTGAAGCCGGGGCCCTTAGCAGTGAAGGGGAGAGGGGTCACCCTGATTTGAATGCCGAAAAGGTGGTGGTGGTGATAGAGCTGCAGCTGCTGAGGGACATTTGGGCCTCATTCCGAGTAGGGCGCAAAGGGATACCGGGCACCGTTAAGGACATCGGTGCCGGTAATCCCTTTGCGCCGTACTACGAGGTCCCTTAGCGGGTCCCGCTATGGGCGCCTGGTTTTACCAGGTGCCCTCAGCGGGAGCCGCAAAGGGACCAGGGAGCAAATAACGGTACCGCAAATTGCAGTACCATTATTAGCTCCCTCCCAATTCCCATTGAGCCCTACGGGGGCTGAAATAGGAATGGGGATTGCCTTTTTCAATGGGGACTTACTGGTCCCGCAAAGGTCGGACTACACCGGTAAGTCCCCGTTGAAACAGGTCGGAGTCGGTACCAGTATTGGAGGCAGCCATGGTGCTAATAGCACCATGGCTGCCTCCAATCTCGGAATGAGGCCCATTGAATGGGGAGAACAAACCACTGCAGGGGACCAAAATAACGACAGAGAAGCCAGACAAAGTAATAGGATTGCATGAGGACGCAAGTAATCAAGCAAGCCTAAGGAGTGCCACTAAACTTCTGGAGCACACTCAGATGCCCAGAACAAAAGAGAAACCCCAGTGTTGCAGCCCATTAAGGGAAGTGCAAAGAGGGCCCAGTTAGAAAGGTGCTGGCAGCGGTCCCCAGCAGAGCCTGCCTCAGGAGAATCGGGGAAACAACATAAAGCTGATGAGGCCCCCCCGGACAACCGATGAAATGGCCGTAAGGAAAGAAGATCTGCAAGTGTGTTTAAAAGGCATGGAGGAGAGGAGAGGAGAGGATGACAGCATTTTTCCAGGAACAAATGGTGAATCTGGAGTCAGAGAAGAAATCAACTCCCTGGGAAATAGGGTGGACTTAGCAGAAAACGGCTTATCTGAAGTCGACAAGGAGGTACATCGGAAATCGGAGCTACTGGAGCAAATCGCTGCTGCCACACAAAACCCAGTAATTCAGGCTGAAGATCTAGAGAACCGTTCTAGATGGTCCAAAATAAGAATTAAGGGCCTGGTGGAGGCTAATGTGGACGGAGACCTGAAAACAACAGCACAGCAATGCTTTGCAGCCCTGCTGATGGACATCGCCACAGAGGAGAACAGGATAGATTGGATACATAGAGTGGGCCCCAAGAGGAGTGGTGAAGGAAACAGGCCAAGGGATGTACTGGCGGAACTGCCCTCCTATGAAGAGAAAGAGAAAATTCTCAGGGCAGCTAGGAGCCAAACCACGATCTCGATCAACAGCTCGCAGGTGAGCCTATTCCAAGACTTGGCAGCTACCACACTTCAGAAAAGAAGAGCAATGGGGCCAGTGACCAGAACATTGGTGGAGAAACAAATCCCGATAAATGGACCTTTCCCTTTAGCTTATTATTCCCCTGAGACGGGAGACAGCAGAGAACCACATGTGCTGAAGGCTTGGCAATCCTGGGGATGGAGGATGGGGGGGGCAGCCTCTGAAGATCAAAGACGTGGGGCACAACAACAGAGATAGAGGCCCTGGGAGTGGACTGCTGCACAGGGAAAGAGAGAAGACAAACTGAAAGGTCCTCGAGCAAGACGAAGAGGGGATGAAAAATAATACCAAGTCGATCCACAAATATATACATGGGAGACACCTGGGGTATGGAAGAATGCACAGAACAAAGGGACAAATAGACAGAGAGAAGAAGAACAGTGAATGCTATCTAGCAGGAATAAGCGGGCCTGCAGTGGGTAAGGCCCAAAAACAACTAGCAGAACTCAAGAACAGGGAGAACTACAATATTCTGAATGAATCCCAAAGATAACTGAGGCTGCTTAGGACCACCACGGCTAAGAGTGCTCTCTTAAGTCTCAACAGCGCTACTATATTGGGGCTAATGAGGTAGATAAAATGCTTGCAAAGCTACTGAAACAACAGAGGGGTCAGAGCAACGTAGGGGGAATAAAGCAACCAGATGGGACCATAGTCACATATTCAGATGCGATAGTACAGGCCTTTGTTACATACTATGAGCAGCTCTACTCCTCAGAATGACTGGACGGCCACAGGATCAAGGCATTTTTAGAAGGGGTGAAGCTGACCAAGATAACAGGAGAAGACAGGGGAAACTTAGAAAGGGAAATCACAGAGTAAGAGGTTGAACGGATGAAAAAAGCCTCCCAAATAACAAGGCCCCAGCTCCGGATGGCTATTCAGGGAGCTTTTATAAAACGTGAAGTAATGAGCTAAAAGGCTTCCTCACTAAACTATACAATACTTTTCGGAATGGGGAAGGAGTGACTCGTATGATGACAGAGGCCAAGGTAGTTTTGTTTGAAAAAACAAATAAGGATCCTACAAGCTGTGGATCGTATAGGCTCTTAGCATTATTAAATATGGATGCAAAAATATATAAGGGGATTCTAACGGAAAGAGTAAAGGGAGTATTGCCAGGGGTCATAGGGCAGGAACAATCAGGCTTTATCACAGTGAGACAAACTTGAGACAATACCAGAAGGGTAATCCATTTATTGTAAAAATTGAACAAAACGGACTCTGGCTACCCTGATCTCCCTAGATGCTGAAAAAGCCTTCAACGTGGTAGAATGGCCATACTTATTTCAGGTGATGGAACAAATGGGGTTTGGACCAAAGCACATCCAAATGCTGGAGGCGAACTACAGAGACCCATTGATTAGGTTAGGTTAGCTGTTAATGGATATATTTCGGACGCTATAGGTATTGAGCGAGGGACCAGGTAGGGATGTCCCCTATCCCCCCATTTATATGCTATATATCTGGAACCTCTGCTAGCCACATTCAGACAGAAACAAGACATCAAGGGATCCCATTCAGAGGGGAAACGCATAAAATGGCTGTCTATGCTGGAACCGGTTTCGTCCATCCCAGCCCTGGTGGGAATTTTAAGGGAACAAGGCTTGACGGGGCTAAAGATAAACATGGGGAAATCAGAAATGTTGCAGGTGGGCCTATCTAAGGAGGTGTATATCGCTCGGCAGAGTTGCTCCCGTTTCGCTCAGCTGGGGGGAAGCATAACATATCTAGGGATAAAATTAACCAGTAGAGTTTCAGCGCTGTATAAAGTCAACTACCCGGATCTAATTAAAAAGATACAAGAAGACTTTGCCAGGTGGACCCCGATGAGGATCTCCTGACTAGGGCAAACAAATACAGTGAAGATGGTGACCCTCCCCAGGTTACCATATACATTTCAAACACTTCCTATAGGGCACTCAAAGGCATTCTTTAAATTAATGAACACACTGAGCAGGCAAGGCAAGCGCCTGAGACTTGCTTTAGATCTTTTGAGAGAGGTGGAGTGGGGCTGCTTAACTTACATCGGTACTATGAGGCCGCACAATTGAGAGTGGTGCGCAAATAGTTTTCTGATTGCAGGGACAAAGTATGGGCACGGATGGATAGGGCTGTGGCGGGATGCTCATTTGTTGTGGCTTAATGGGAAAGATAGGCCCAGAGCGCCAAGCGTAGTAGGGTACTCCGCACCACATGCAACATATGGGACAGGTGGATCAAAAGGGGACACTTGTCAACTATTCCATCCCCATTCACTCCTATGTTTGAAAATAACAATTTTACTCTGGGCATGGTTATGGGCACATTTAGCAGATGGAAGGAAAGCGGGTGTGCGAAGATCAGAGACATGATGTAGGAGGGGGAAATACCATCATTTGAGGGCTGCAAGACACATGTAGGGCTAACGGAGAGAAATAGATATGAATATTTACAGCTGAGGCATTGGCTACGACAGAGGGAGATCCGCAAGCAGCAATTAGGCCGCTGACTAAATTTGAGACATACGCTATCACTCATACGGCCGATAAACATTTAGTATCCGATATATATATGTTACTTCAAGAGTGCTCAGATCAAAAGATTTGGCCATACCAATTAGCCTGGGAGGACACGTTGGGAGAAGCGGTAAGAAAGGGCCACTGTGAAGGGTTATGGAGTAACATCCTGAAATTGACCAGGACCCTACAGATACGAGAGGCATGGTATAAAATGATGCTAGCAGACTATATAAAATCTATGAATCGGCCTCTCAGGATTGCTGGAGGGGGGGCAAAGGGATAGGGGACTGGAGACATATATGGTGCAGGTGCTCCAAGATTAAAGATTTCTGGGAAGAAGTTACGGGTTATTTGCAGAAAATAGTACCGGAAGGTCAACCTCTCTCTTTGGGTGAGAATCTATGTGGACTACTAGAACCAGAGCAACATATAATCTCAAAGCCACAGAAAAGAGCTAGGGTGACCTTATTAATAGCGGCTTGGCTAGTTATCGCTAACAACTGGAAGCAAAATAGCCCACCCACTGCGACATGTTGACTCTGCAAACTGTGGGATACAGTGGCAATGGAGTGGATTACCGACAAGATCCAAGGGGACTCCGAGAGATTCCGGAAACAATTGGGGAGAAGGTATTTCTTTTTTGAAAAGCGACTTTGTGCAACAATGGTGCCCACAAAATATACGGGTGCTGGACATACAGTGAATATCAAATGAACCACATAGAACCCCTTTGCGGTCAACAATCTACATGTACGCTATACTCCGCAGCCAGACTCTGCAGTCCCCATGGGGGAGGTGTAGATGGGGGGGGTGAAGGAGGGGAATCGTTTTGACAAATGCTAATAAAGAATAGTTTTTAAAAAAAGTGCAGCCTCCATATACCAAGTCCATCCTAAAAGGCATACACATAAGAGGGGGACGAGGGTTGCCCTTAAATTAAGATCACACCGCAGACCCATTGATTTTGCAAAAAATCTATTGGCCATAACTTTTCACTCATGAGACAAATCTATATGATATTTTCCAAAGAAGGTTTCTGGCTTGGGGCTCAAAAATTGTAATGCTTGGTCAATGTTTGTCCAATGGTTTAAAACGTATAAAGCATTTGGTCCCTTTTTGCATTGGTTTTCCCATTCATGTGCATTCATTGAACACAGTCTAAATCGCTGGATGGATTTGCTTCAAATTTGAAACAAGTTGGGCAGTACATTCTTAAAATGTTGGCAGAGAACAGGCTGCCCCTAGCACCAACATCTTTTATGTATCTCCCATGGTGCATTGCACCATGTAAGTCTTTTCAGAAATGAAAATCCGTCATTTTTTTCATCAATGGTAGCCAGTCTCGAAAGATCTTCCTGCAAAAAAAGTAAAAAAGAAAATCATGTAAAGTGATATGAATGGGAGAAGGGGGCGTTTGCTTTCAGGGTGGATTAGACGAGGATGAAACAGAATCGAATGCTATGTTTGAGCCTCTGGGGAATGCACGGAAATAATGTTTTGTCTGTTTGTTTTCCGTTTTCACGAGAAAAGTATGGTTCTTGTGGCCATTTCACGAGAGGCTGCAATGTTCGCACATTAATTAGGTGCTTCATGGGAATACAAGTTGTTAAAATGATGTTAGGCGGGTGACTGTGGGCAGTTTGCTTTCAGGAAGGACAGCAGGGGCTGGCTCCATTTCCCCATCTTTGACCACCCTCATCACAATGACCCACCCATTACTGCAGGCTCTCGGACCAGACTCAGGATCCCATGCAGACCCGTGCAGAGGGAGAGACTGTTCATTCAACGCAGGGCGAACACGCTTCTCCAGCTTCTCATGGTTGTATGCTTGAGCGGAAACCAGCACAATGCTGCCCATGCCGACCTTCAGTGCTGGTCCTCTCGCCGCACCAGCGTTGGGACGACCCTCCGCAGGTGCAGTCTGTGTTGCCGTCTGTCCTGCATATAAGGACAAGAGCCGGCCTCTCACATCCATGGCTGGAGGGAGTCTTTGTTTGTCTACACAGCTCTCCCGACTCAAGGGGGCCACCGGGGAGATGCTTGAGCCGTAGTGCAGAGACCATGCCCTCGTCTTAAAGATCATCTTATTCCTGATTTCTCCAAATACCACTAGCAACTTTCCTCCAGCTAAACCATTATTCTAGCTCCCGATTGGGTCCAACCCATTTCTCACTGGGCATACTTGCCCAGATAGCTGCCACTCCCAAACCACAGTGAGAATCTCAACTGCAAGAAATGCAATACAAATATACACTCCTTCATTCTTCTAGCAATTCTATAGAAGTTAGCAGAGGAATTGGGGACTACCTCAGGCCTCATAAAAAAAATGGAACACACCAGAAATAGATGCCAAGGAGGGCTGGGCAAGGCTACAACAGGAACTGGTAGCAGAGTTCACAAATAGTATCAAGAAAGTGTTCAAGAAAGAGACAGCAACACTGAAAGGGATTCAAGCAATATTGGGATGGTTGAAAACGCCCTCAAGGATTATAGCGGCAGGAAGGACATGTGCAAAGAGACCGTAAGGGGCAGTAACTGGGGCGGGAAGCCAGACGTTTCTTATGGTTGAGAGGAAGACTGAAGGAGGGCTTAAGAATATGTCTTAAAATATTTGATGGTCTGTAATGGGATCAGGTTGTGGAAATCCCATTGGGCACCAAACAAACAAGAGCATATTTACGGACATTCCAAGGAGATCTGGCTTCGGTGAAAATGGCACAGGAATGGATGGCGTAAAACATAAGTGTTTTTATAAATGTTTCCGGTGGTGGTAGCCTTTCCAATGTGGGGGTGGAGTTATAGTACAGGCGGTTAACAATATGGTTGGATAAAATGGATCTGATCAAACAGCTGAGTATCCAACAATGACTGGTTGATGCCTTACTTGCTTAGGGCGGGGCTTAACACCTTAAAGAACCACGGGCAAGACATGTGCCTGCGATGCACAACACGACAGCGGATGCCATTTCTCGTTCATAGCTCCAGACAGGCCTAGCCACAGGTGGAGAAGAGCATGACACCATTCAATGAACTGCTTTGCGAAGTGGTGACATGGATGCAATGGTGAGAGAGGTTAGGCCGAACAGGAACTGGCGGAGTGCAGAAGGAAAAAGTGCAAAAGTTGCATTGTTCCATTTAGAGCAATATTCCCAGAAAAGGGTATGGGTACAGGTAAGGGAACAAGCTCAAGGTGGGGGATGCAGTAGTGCATTAGGGAAATGAGTCCTACGCAGGACAACAAAGAAGAGAGTGGAGATTGAGCAAGCAAGCGAGACATGGGAGGATAATGGAAAGGGTTGCGGCCCAGGGGTTTTGTACACATGTGAATAAAAAAGAATGCTCACATCGGATATCTCCATCACTAGCCAACTGGGTGGGGGGGAGCCAAAACTACTAGAAAGAGGGGCGTTGGGCTAGGCGGATTACAGGTGGAAAGGGGGTGGGGAATAGAATATTGGTTGAATTACTTGGTGTATACCAGGAGTAATGCACTGCCAGGGACAAAAGAGTCCAGCAGTTGTAGAGGGACATACGAGTAAGGAATCCCAGGGTACAAGACCTTGGGGAAGCAGAGGGCATAGAACATAAAAAAATGAGCCGAGATGGAAAGACTTGCTTTTGCAAAAAAGCTGAAGGCAAAGCTGGCCACATAAAGGTTTATAGTTGAGGGAATCTGGTCTTTGCAAGAAATCTATTGGAAATGTACCACAGCAGAAAGTAAGCGACACTGGCTGTTGCTAGGAAGCAAGGGGAAGCGTATCACATTCCAATATAAATAGAGGACGCAAAGTCAGTCATTGCAAGCATACCAGGGTTAATCCCACTAGCTGTCACCAGAATGAAAATATTATGGTTCAGGAAATATGAAATTCATGTGGGAACCAGGATTCCCTTTGTGTGGGGTGCAATCGGACACCAGCTCAGCATAGCTCCTATGGCTGGATAATCAAATACGGATCAGCAGTGTGTTAACTCTGACCAATATAGCAGCTACAGCACTCAATTATTTGGGAAGCAGGGATAGTAGCGCGACGAGAGAGAACTGATGTTTGGGAAAAGTGAATGAGGGAACGGAGGGGGCGGTGGAAACAGTGGGGAACTTTGGTATCTTCCTATGGCAGGGTGGGCAGACAGTCCCCATTCCTGCCCGGGTCTTCCCACACAGCACCTCAATAATAGGTACAGAGAGGGCAGGCTGGGAACAAACACAACTGTATTATTTCTTGGCCCCCTAACTAACTCCTCCTTTTCTGCCCTCCCCACCCCCCCCCCCCACTCATCGTGCCTTCCAGGCACCCTCCCTTATCATGTGATGTGGGTCATGGCTTCACAACATCACACCAAATACAAAAGGGTAGGACTGCTGACTGATGCTATATTGTTCTGATAACCATCAGAGGACACATCAACGCCAAACATCGATGCTGGAACTCCAGGACTGCCAACCAGAGGGGACGGACACTGCTGGCATATTCCAGGAAGAACGACTGTGTGGTAGCAGGTCCGACTGAGCCCATGCACTATCCAGGTGCAGCAAGTCACAACCCGGATGTGCTGAACATCGTGCTACTGAAGAACCTGCAACATTCTGTGGAGCTTGAAACACTGGCGGAGCTGACCTGGGACCACAATCCAGTAGCAATCCCTGTGGGAGATGATATGGAACCCTACCAGCAGGCCGAGAGGTACAACTTCAGAAGAGCTGAACACAAAGGTCACACCAAACCCCCAGAGCACCTAGGAAGATATCGACATGGCTGTGGAAGACTTCACAACAGCAGTCCAAGCAGGCAGTCGAGAGCAGCGTTCCGAAGCAGAAGACAAACCGATGTTCCATCTATGACCTACCGAGAGGCATCCAGCAGTTAATCGTTGACAAGAAATGGGCACAACGCCAGTGGCAGAAGTTCTGCATGCCTGATCTCCTGCAGAAGTACAACACGCTCACAAGGCTCCTGCAGGAGCAAATCAGACAGCTGTGTGAAGAATGGCACGTCGCCTGACTGGGAAGAAGGGGACAAGCCCACCAATCCAGGGACATGCCCACCTTGCATGCAGTGGCAAGGACAAGGCCGAGGTCCTCGCTGAGACACTGGGGGCTTTGTTCACGCTGAACAAGGCAAGCAGGCTCTCAGACGGATTGAAGGAAGTAGTTGAGTAGCATCTCACAGAAGACCGAACCGGGATGGGAGCAGAAGATGTAAAGGAGTGCACATGCTCTGAGGCAGCAGGACTTCCAGAAAAGCTGGCGAACGGCAAGGCACCAGGGAGCGACGGAATAATTAACCTGGCAATCAAGAACCTCCCACCGGCATCAATAGAACACCTCACAGAGATCTTCAATGCATGCATGAGGCTTTATCACTTCACAAGATCCTGGAAGGAAAAAAGGGTCATCGTATTCCCAAATGCTGGCAAACCACTGCCCAATCAGCCTGCTCTCTGGATTATCGAAGCTCCTTGAGAAGGTCCTATCGCCTGCCTCAGCAACTTTACCTCCGAAAGACATCTACTAGCAAAGGAACAGTTTGGATTCCGAAAAGGAGCATGCAATGACCCATCAGCTGCTGAGAGTGGTGGACACCATCAGCCAAGGATTCAACATCATCAAATAGTCTAGGGAAATTGTCTTTTCGAATGTCGCTAAAGCATTTGACCGAGTCTGGCACAAGGGACTGCTGCACAACACAAGGTGATCGGCCTGGGATTTCCGAACTACCTAGTGAAGACGATAGAAAGCTACCTTGGAGACCGCACCTTCCATGCAGTCTGAGATGTCCTCATCACATCCCATCCGAGCAGGCGTGCCACAGGGATCGAACCTCGAACCCTTCCTGTTCAACATCTTCACCAATGACATCCCGACAGATCTCCACAAGACCGACCTGACACTGTATACTGACGATCTTGCAGTCATCTACCAGTCATTCAACGAAAAAAGGATGTGGCGAAGAACCTGCCAGCTTCACTGGATACCATCTCGATGTGGTACAGCGATTGGCGAATACAGCTCAAAACCAGCATGACAACTGCCACGCTATTCACCAGAAAGATCAAGGAGCACCAGCACATCAGCCTCAATGGGGAGACCATCAGATGGGAGAGCAGCAGCCGTTAACCTCGGAGTGACCCTGGACTGCAAACTGAAATGGAGAAGCCATATTGAAAATAATCAGCAGAAGGTAAGAGGAAAGATGGCAGCGCTGTACCCACTCCTGAAGACTAAGTCCATGCCCCTCTGGACAAAGATCAACGTCTAGAAGGCGATCATCAGAGCTACCCTGACAATGTCTCCCCAGCATGGATGACCTGCCATGAGCTGCACCAGAAGAGTCTTCAGATAGTCCAGCACAAGGCCCTGCGCATATCGTCTGGAGTTCCACTCTTCACAAGGGTAGCCGACCTTCACGGAGAACTGGACATCAAGATGTTGGACGAACATCTAGCGAAGCTGAGTAAGAACTTCTGCCAAGGACTGGATCTGAACCCGAACTCTCTGATCAGAAGACTCACTGCCACCAGTGCCAACCCTTTAAGACCGATACCCGCGGCCAATCACGGCGAAGACCCTCTGAAACCATCTCTACTGGGACAAGTCCAGACAGACCAAGAAGAATCCTAACCCTCGACTACCTACTCACCCCGAGAAGATGGAGTAATGAGGCGCAAGCCTCGGTAGCCAATAATCACTGCTGATGGATAAAATCTCTCAGCAAGAAGAAGACAGACAGGTGCCACCTTTATAGCCACTGCTTGGCAATCAAGGAAAACACACTGCAGCTGGGAGAGCTCTTCTGTTCAGCCTCTGCTCGAGTAAGACATGGATAAATAACTAATGCGCCAATTCCGGAAAGGCAGTGCACCGCCAACCATTACTGCTCAGAGGGTTGAATTCATTGCAAATTGAGCAGCCTTCTCATTCTCGTGCTTGGATGCAATCATGGCCATCGCTCCTTGACTTCTGCGTCCATGGTTGCCGCGCCACAGGACCAGTGGCCAGTGCACTAGAGCGTCTATTTAAAGAACCTCTCTAAATCTGGGGAGCCGAGCACTGAAATGATCAGCAACTCTTTCAGCTCACAAAGCCTGCAGATAATTATCTGCTTGACCTTTCGTTGAACCATTAAGTAATGGAGTTTAATAAGACCCCTTTATCTTCAAATTCAGACCTACTTCTGTAATCCCTAATCACTTGCACAGCAGCATGGCTCTCTTCAGCGAAGGTTCACGTTTCTAGGCAAATGCTGCCCTCAAGTGGATAAATCTAGCCACACATAAAAAAGGGAGAAAAAAATGTCATTAGTTCATGTCAGATGCAGGTCACGGGGGCATTTGAAAATCAATAGTTTATCGATAATTGGATCAATAAATGCATCTTTTTTTATTTCAATTTAGCAAAAGGTGCGTTAATCCAGTCACTGACTGCCTTCACATTATTCTCGCACATAAATGGGGTAGGCATTTTATGTGCTTTGAAGAAAATGTGGGCATGTCTCCTAGTTAGGAACTTTCTTAAAACAATCGTAGGAAAACGAAAAGGGCCTGACTTTTGTATAGTGCAAGAGCACAACAACACACAGTCACATTCGCACATGTCCAGTGCGCAAGCATACGGACAGGCAGACTCCGAAGCAAGACGCTAAGAGACCAGGGTGCCGCTGGCCGGGGAATATCGGCACCCCTGTACTGCTTAACCTTTATGATGTTCTTTTTTTCCCCTTCAACTTTGACCTACCAAGCACCCCAAAACTGACAAGCTTGACATGACTGAATGTTAGTATCGTGGTTTTGGCTGAGATAGAAATGTGGTGGTGTGTTTTTTTCCCCTGGGGCTACCAGAGAACAAACACACACTACTCTGTGTTCAGCTTAGGTTTTTATTTTAAACCAAGAGCTTGCCATTTTTACAGCTTTTCAGAGTGCAGGTCAATGACTTCATTGTCTGCTGGTCGCTTTTTCTTCCTCTGCCCTCTTCTTCTTTTTCTAGGAAGAGTTGTTCGGCAAATGATTTTGAAAACTCACTTGGTAATATCTGTTAATGAAAAGTATCCTTCTAAGATTTTATTACAATTTCCATGAGGATTGTTTTATAATGATGGGTGGAAAGGCAGTCGAAAAGCATTACTACTTTTTATTATTTTAAAGCAATGTAAGCACTTCATGAAATATGTTTTTATAAAATTAGCGTTTTTAGCTTGGTGTTTTCAGGAATCGTGTTTTATGCACAGTGATATATTGATATCATGTTTTTTTTTCTTTTATTGTTGCAATTGGGTAAATGGTTTTTCAACCAATAAACCATATAACCATTATTATTATTTTTTTGAAAGGATTGTTTTTACCCTGCGGCTGGGGCAACGTGGTCAGGGTCGGTTTCTGGCTCTTTCAATATGCCCAGGTTTATGTAGCCTTCTGCCCACCCCCACCCCCCCCCTACCCCTCACCCCACCGATCAGCGTTCTCTGCAACATACAGAGGCAGAAAGAACCTCACGCACCTGTTCCCAGCAACAACCTTCTTTTATCCACCCATTGGTGGATCTCTGTTCCAAAGTTTCTCCCCACTCCTTCCCCAAAAGAGTCCTTGCTTTCCAATACTCCTTCTTCCTATTTCCTGTCCCATGGGATTTCTGACAGTCCTGCCACTACCAGCTGCCTGGTAACCGTGTTCTGTTCCCCCAAGGAGCTCTTTCGTCCCAGCTCTTCCGCTGGGGCCTGGCGGGATGACTCTGCTGTAAATCATTGGACGAGGAAAGGTGGCTGATGTTCTGGTCCTGAGCTCGGACGTGTGCTGCGATTCAGTCGGTGCCCGATGACTCCTGCCGCACAAGTCTTGGTGTCAGTGGCCTCCATGGCACCAGCGTCCCCGTGGCACCGACAGTGCGGGTATGGGAGCCGGTGCCCCCCGCGGGCCCTCACATGAGGTCAACCGTTCCCAATTTTGTGGGATTGGCCCGATTATATAAACTTTGCCCCACCACAATCTGTCAGGGCCAGGTAAAGTTCTGACTTCGTATGCACAGGGTCAAAGCCTCTGAAGCATAACGCAGCACAGTTGAGTTTTCCAAAATGGTGGTAATCGTGCCTCTATTACTCTCTCCTGCCTGCCCCCTTGTGGACAGTTGTCATCACATTGCAGGGGCTCAACAAGAATGGAGAGTGACAAATAATAGTGGCAAGAGATGGGCGCGATTGCACTCCGGAGAGCTGCCTACACAGCATAACAATAAAGCACTAAAATAACAATACGCATGCATTAACTTGATCTGTAGGCGATATTTCTGTTTTGTAATCGTCTAGTTGCTTGCCTACAACTACTACTTCTGTGTCTGCCCAACAGTTACATACAATCTATTCCATTTTCATTGGTGACTTCAATATATCAAAAAGAAAAGATCTCTTTTGTCTTTTGTTGATCAACATTTTTATTTTTCGATCAATGTTGTGTCCATTTCGGTTTAGTGGATTGTTCTTCAAACACAAATACTTATATTTTCAAAATCGCCGAATGATCATTTTGAATGATGGAAAGTTTGAAAATATAAATGATTTTGCTTGAAGAATAACCAACATTTGGAACAAATATTATTTTGAATCTTTTCGAAAATATAAGTGTTTGTGTTTGAAGAACAATCCACTAAACAGAAATGTACCGAACATTGATCTAAAACTAAACATTTTGATCAAAAAAAGACAAGAGATCTTTTCTTTTTGATATATTGGGAGTCACCAATGAAAAATGAATAGATTGTCTGACAGGCGTTTTACCATGAGATAAACTATACATTAGTTGAATGACTAACATAACTATTCTTACCAAGACTTAATTGATCTCTGCATTGCCAGACACCGCTGGTGATGAGTTGAGGTGTACATACGGATCCCACACACAACAATAGGAACATTCAACAATGAGGCATGGCATGCAAAATGCCACTGCTCCATCGCCATTTCTACAACCTGCAGGCAGACTGGCAATTACTTGGCAACTACGGCTAAAACTATTGTATTCCAGAATTATGGGGCAACATTAGATGGAAGAGAATGTAAACCTGAAAAGAAAGAGCCATGTTGCTTAACCACATTTGAGTGGAAGCACATTGAATTTTCTTTAGTCTCCCAGGTGAGATACCTGCTGATGATTATTGCGTGGATGCCATTAACAAGTTTGAAAAAGAAATTTGGGATCACAGAAAATAAAATCACGGAGACAAATTTCCCAACCGATTGGATAGCAGGAATGACTTTGTGACAAGCTTGAGAGAGCTCTCAGTTCACTGTGGTTTAGGCGCCACTGCGGATATCACAGTAAGACACATGATGATCCGGCACGGCAGAGATGCAAAGACAGAGTACAATCCCACACCAGATGAAGCGATAACCGCTGCAAACACATCAGATGGGCGCGAAAAGTAGAGAAGGTACGTACACGTGACAAAAAGAATCAGTCACGACAAATGGTTAAAAAAAATCAGATCCAAATGCTTTCGTTGCGGAGAGTCATCACAATTGGCGAATGAACGCTTCTGCCATGTCAAAGAGAAAGCATGCTCCAAAACAAAGGACCACAGCACAACATTATGCAGAAAACAAAATCACAACATGACGAGCCCAGTTGAAGCATGCACATAAAGTGAAAACTCCAGATGCAAGACAATGGGCCTTTGCTATTAATGGTTCATCAACAGCGAGGCAAAAAGAAAACCAAACCGTACTGAGAAATCAAGGTAAACAATGAGAAATTCAAACTGCTGGCGGACTCAGTCCCAAATTATACAATACTAACACCGCAAACCCTCAAACATTGTCTGAAAACAGCTAAGCTCAGGCTATGCAAATTAGATACCCCAGTGTGCAAAGAGGTATGAGGATAAACTTACTAGGGTACAGCAACTGTGTGCCGCAGCGCATAGGAGATCATATGCCACCGATGGATATTCCAGTACTAGGTCGGTATGAGCAAAGATCACTTAAACTGAAACCAGTCCCTTGCAGAGATGAACAAATCTACTTACTGGACACAAAAGGATGGTTAGAAATAATAAAATCACATGAGACTGTTTTCAAGAGCGAGACACGCCTTGGCCAAATGATGCTCAAATGCCAATGAACTCAAAAGAAATGCAGTAAAACATAGAGGCCCCTTCCCATCATGGCAAGAGAAGCACTACACACTCTCCTAGATCAAATGACCGTATCAAAAAGAAAATGGTAGAAATGGACTGGATCTGCACTACGGAGAAAGCTACTAGCTACAAACTCTTAAATCACTTACCTCCATCATTTAATAAAGTGAAACAACCCCTAAAATACTGCATCAAGTTTCCAGATAAGAAATTAAGAATGTCAATCATGAGAGCAAGACTAAACCTGATGCCAACCAGGGAAATTTTAACAATCAGAGGAGATTTATCCAACAAAAGGTGTCGTCTATGTAAAAAAGATTCCTCCATTGAGACGCTGAAACATCTGGTGATGGATTGCGATATCACAAAGAAAAACAGAACTACCTACCTCAACCCATTGGGGGAAAATTTGTGGATTTTTGAGCCAGACGAATTATGGAAGAGACTGATCTCCGGCGAAAACACGAGATGGACGCAAGCCCTGGCTAAACTCATCGAACTCGCATTAAATCTGATAAACAGTAATCAGATCAGAGGTTAACCCGTAACGGTTTAACGCGAGAAGAAAGTAAAGGGCCGCTGAGAGTCCTGATTCGGTGTGTTAGGCAGGGGGGGGGACTCTGGACTCCGAACCTCAAAGCTCCACTGTCGGTTTACAAACAGGTTGGAAAATATACGTGTTGCCCTAATGGCAGCACTCTGAAGGAGATCAAAACACTTTCTTTTTGACAAAACTTAGTTCACTGAGTAAAGTTCAAATAAAAAAAAAAAATAAAAAAAAAATGATGCTTTAATCTTTTTAATTTGATTTATGTGGTCCAGTTCACAATGAACTTTTCACATGTAGCATACAGTATAAAATATATTGATTTAAAATCTAAGACCCTTAAGCCATATTGTATCTGTAACTCATCACACATCATTCATTTTTAAATGAGCAAAATCAAGAAAACTTTACACATTAAAATCATGACTAATTAATTTCAAATCTCAAAATGATATATTCAATCTAGCATTAATCGATTGCCAGACTTTGAATAATGCAATTTGCAGTGAGACACTTTCTGATTTCAAAGAGTACTTTCGGAAGTCATCACTACTTATGGGGGCCAGACTATGCACACACACACACGTTGCCAAATTGAGCATATCCACATCTCTTAACTCTTTACATGCGTCGAGAACATGGCAATTAGTATCCGAAATCAAAGGTGATCTACACATTCAACAAGTTCTCGCTGTCAAAGGTATTTGCAATCGTGGAGCGGTTGTAGTTAAGGTAGTGTGAGGAACCTGAGGGCATCGTCCCTTCCTTCCCCAAAATATCTTCCTCCCAGGGGGTCAGGGAAAGGCTGTCGCTAGCAGATCCTGACCTTAGGGGTGGATATGCGAGGGAGGATCACCTGGGTGGAGGAGACTTGGGGAGTGTGGATGGGGCACCCTTGGGTGAGATACCGCTTCCCCATTTCCCTTTTCTAATGAACCTAATATCCCCCCGGCCTTCATAGGTTATTACCAGTCCCATCCCTATTTCTAAAATAAAGTATCTCCCAGTGATTATCAGTGAGGTGGACGAGGAAGAGACACATCAGAGCTATACATTGGCTCTTATTAATTTGCACACACACAAACACCTAGTTGGTACTGGGACGAGGACGATGCAACAGAGGCTGACAACAGACTGGAAAACTCACTCTGCACAGTGTAGTTGCTGAAAACTGGTGGGATATTTAAAGGCCAGTGCTGGAAGCAGAATGACAGCCAGATGGAGCAAGCAGTAATGTATGAGCTAAAGCCTGAGAAGACCAGAGAAGCTGGAGAGGGACGCAGAGTCAGAGCTGCAGGAAGCCATGTGGAAAGCAGGCCGTTGCAAGAAAGCTCTGCAGAGGAAAGCTGGAGCTTACCTCTGAACATTAGAAGCAGCTGGAGAGGACGGGTGAGAGCCGGAGAAGCACCGTCAAATGAGCCACAGCAGAGAAGGAGCTTGCGGGGTCACCGAGGCAGAGAGGTGCATCAGACAAACCAGAAGGTGAGAGAGAAGCTGTCCATGAAGCTGGGGGGGGGACCAGCAGGATAGAGAAC
Organism: Ambystoma mexicanum; assembly: GCF_040938575.1. Taxonomy (NCBI): domain Eukaryota; kingdom Metazoa; phylum Chordata; class Amphibia; order Caudata; family Ambystomatidae; genus Ambystoma; species Ambystoma mexicanum. Next base: position 160,993,802 of record NC_090936.1, on the reverse strand, counting down.
GCTTCCATGAGACACAAGTGCTGCAGTCTCACACCCAAAGTCGGACACACCAAGCAACACCGATGAGTCTGCCCAGAAGCACTGGGAGTCGTGGGCGTACCGACACAGGTTTCAATTAGCTAATTATTGAATTTGACGAGCGGATAGAAGAAAGGAACTTTAATTATGTGAATTTCCTGAAATAAGTCAATTTGGTGAAAATACAGAATAAGTGCAACAACTAAGTAATGAACTGTGAAAAACCAGTAAATTAATTATGAACGGACATGAAAAGCAATGTGAATAACCAGAGCCACAAAAGCAAACATAAGTGAATTGTTACCTGACATAAACATATCCCAAATGTCAAGGATAGATCAGCGGCAGCGCGTTTGTCTTGGAAGCAAGACAATGCAGTGCAGGTTTCGAATCCCAATCCCGCGCTTAGAAACCACTCATTGGTATTAAGTTTGTTATAAATGAACAATTAAAATAAATAAATAAAATGTTTGAGATTAACATTTTTCAAGAGGCAGACAAGCATTGTCAAGAGTCAAGTGAGCATTGACAAGATTCAAGCGAATATTATTGTGCATTACTGAAAGACATGAATGGTTGAAAGCAGAGAACCTACATGCAAGAGAAACCTGGCAAAAGGACATCAGAGGATTTGAGCAGAAGGCATGAAACTGTGAATACGTTTCCTGGCAGAAGAGTGTACTGGGAATCTTACGATAAATGGTGCAAAAGAACTTTAAATTGAGGTTCCTAGCAGGAGAGTGTACTGGGAAGCCTGTGTTATTTATTGCAAGTGGAAGCTTTTGAACAAGTGAATAGTGATAAAAATAAAGCAACATTAAAGCTTCAATGGCATTTGGAAGGAGAACAAGTCAAGCCTTAATGTAAAGCTTAGATGGTGGCAAAATACTTATGAAGCAGATACTAAGGTGTGTTGGTTGCGTGACCTGTAATGGGTGTACTGTGTGGCCTTATAACTGTGTCAAGACCAAATACACCCATCACCGGAAACGCCACTTGGTAATAGAGTAAAAGAAAACTTGAGTGAATTGAAATTAAGAATTGAACTTGCTAAGCTGGTAAAAAGTAACAAGATGTGAAGAGCTGGGAAGTGTCCCAAAGAACTGTATTATTTTGGAATTTTGAATATCCTAAGGAATTGTGTTGTTTTGGAACATTGACAGGCCTGAAAGCTTGAGGAAGGGAACCCCGCTGTTGTAAAATGAATGGTTAGAACCTTAGGGAAGGGAAACCCTCTTTCCAGCCAGGAGCTGAGCAAAGCTCTAAATTTTTATTTGAACACTTCTTATTTGATGCTGATATCCCCACACATAGTATACAATTAGATGTGAGGGCAAGTATAAGTTTTAGACACAGACATATATTTGCTTTGGACTTCCTGACACAGACTATCATTCTTTTTATTCAGGTAGAGAAACCCCACCTTAGCATAGAGCAAGTAAGACCTTTTTACAGCCTTCTTCTGTTCAATTGTCTCCGTCTACTTCATGATGCCATCACAAATGGTGTCAGAATAGGATGCAGCTCAACCAATACAAGTTGGGGAACCATAAAGTTTGAGAAGGTAAGTCCCAAAGCATCAGACACCTCTGTAGCCACAGAAGGTTCTATTGGGTTTTATATCTGTAGCAGTCAGGAAGAAATCATTCACCCAGGAGAAAGAAGACTAATAACTACTGATCTGGTCCTGGTTCCACCCCCCCCCCACATACATACATCAGGTTGGCTCCCAAATCAGGGTTAGCATGGAGATTTGGAATTGATGTGTTAGCCGGGGTTATAGACCTAGACTTCAAAGGGGACATAAAGGTGTTGCTACAGAACAATGGCAAAGATCCCTTTCAGATACATCAGGGAGATACAGTTGTACAGGGAGTGCTCAAAGGTGTTTCGTAGAGTAAAGGAAGAGGCCAGGAAAGAAGCAACGGAAACAAGGTACCCGAGGCTTCGGGGAAGTTGATGAAACACCCAACGCCTAACAAAAACCTGAACCCACAAGGGTTACAGAAGAACCTGAAACTCTTCCCGACCTAGCCTTTGCTCAAAGAAATGATCCGCTTTAAGCAGAAGCCTTCTTACAAATCATACCAGAATGAGAAGGCCATGAGAAAGGAGGACCCTTTTTCCTTTTAAATCATGGGTTGATGTACAGGGGAGACACCACTTCAGAGGGCCTAATTAGAACACAGTTGGTGGTCCTGAAAAGTCACACACAAATTGTCCTGGAAATAGCCCACTCCCATTTGACAGGTGGTCACTTAGGGCAAACAAAAACCCAGGCACACATCCTTAACAAATTCAATTGGCCTGGAATTCATGCAGATATTAAAAACTTGGTGCAGTCTTGTGCAATCTGCCAAAAGACCAGTAACCTTACAACCACACCCAATCATTTAAGTTCAATTTTCTAGAATAGGCCTGGATATTGAAGGGGCCCTAGAAACATCAAAATTAGAGAACAAGTATATTTTGGTATACTATTGTGTGTGTTATCCAGAAGCCTTTCCCCTTAGAGCTAATACCACCAAGCAGATCCTGAAGCGCCTACTCCCCTTATTTTCAAGAGTAGGATTTCCCAAGGAGATCTTAACAAATCAGGGCTCTACGTTCATGAGCAAACTTGTGGGAGAAGTGAAACAACTATTATATATTACTAACCTAAGAAATTTAGTATACCATCCCCAAACAGATGGCCTTGTTAAAAGGTTTAATATGACCCTGAAGACAATATGACAAAAGCTACTGGAAAAAGACTGAGGAATTGGGTTCAGATGGTTCCTTGAGCTTTATTTGCTGTTAGAAAGACTCCCCGGGCTTCTACAGGATTCTCCCAGTTTGAATTACTTTACAGACGGGAACCCTGAGAAATCCTGGACAGGTTAAGAGCAACGTGGGAAGAAAGAGAGGAAGCTCCAATTCCACTCACCCAAACCGCCCACCGTCTTAAGGAACACATGACTGTGGTAAAATCTTTAGTTCACACCCATATGGCCAAGGCACAAGAGCGGCAGACAAAATCATACAATCGAAAGGTCATCTTTAAGATCTTTCTCAGTAGAATAAAAGGTATTGTATTATTACCAACCTCTGAGAATAAACTAATCTCCAAGTGGCATTGGCCTTATGAGATACTAGAACAGACAGGACCCTGTAACTATCGAAATCTCCAGACGTGACCGTTGATTAAAAACCCAGGTACACCATATCAACCTTTTAAATTAGTGGAAAGAAAACCCTACAGAGTCTACTACCACCATTTGTCCTGTGTATTAAGTAATGACTCTGATAAAAAGGTACTTATCCCTCCTGAACTTAGTAACAACCAGAAACAAGATCTTTATGACCTCCTCCTCCTATTTACTGACATATTCAAAGAGGCGCCAGGGAGAGTGAAAGGATTTTACCATCACATCCGCACCCCTGAGGGCAAAGAGGTACACCTAAAGCCTTACAGACTACCTGAGGTAAGGAAAGCTAAAATCATCCAGGAAATCTGGCAGATGCTTGAGGCTAATACTATTGAACCATCTATTAACCCCTGGTCTTCCCGCATAGTGTTAGTAGCCAAACCCTATGGGACATGGAGATTTAGTATTGACTTTAGAAAAGTCAATGCAATATCTGCCTTTGATGCCTATCCAATACCTTGTATTCGTGATCTTATTGATCGGCTTGACAACACTGTCTATCTACCATAGACCTTACAAAAGGCTAATGGCAGGTGCCATTGTATGGTCCTGATAAAGAAAAAACTGCCCCTAAATTTGTTCCACTTTAAAGTCCTCTCATTTGGACTACATGCAGCCCCTGTAACATTTCACCGGTTGATATTGATATTTTATTTGTATTGCGCTCGTACACAATGGGCCTCATTACGAGTCGGGCGGAAGGGGATACCGGGCACCGGTAAGGAGACCAGTGCCGGTAATCCCCTACCGCCCGATTCCGAGGTTCCCTAACAGGAACCACTTGTAACGCTCACCTGGTATCCACGGGGACGTCACACAGCCTGTTCTGACCTCTACAACCTCGAACCCTTCCCTGGAGTGTACTCGACCGGAGACTGGGCCTGAAACACAGGATTGGTAGGGTTTAACTCTCTACTGTCTCTCCGTGCTCAAACCCCTTCTTCCCCGGGGTCCACTCCTTACCCTTGGTCCAGAACTCACCTTGTTTTCTTGTGTAGTGTGCGCTCTGTCCTGCTTTCTGCGTAGGGGTGCGTTGATTGATGCGGGCACGTTGATGCCTAGTTACTTCACTGGCGAGAGTCCGATGAGTAAGTATTAAGAGTCTCTATGAACAGTTCTCTAATTCTCGTCCCTTTCCTTCCCCCAGGTGATAGTCGGCATCCAGGGAGAACGGCGTGCTGCTTGAGGTAAGTAACACTGAAGGTTAGTTAGGGCGCAATGCACGATGCAACCTCTTCGTACTTGTATTGAATACAGTTCGTTCTTTCTGTGTCTTTAGGTGCCGCAATGTTTTCAGCATGGACGCAAGTTAAGAAGAAGATACGCGGTGAGTATTGCAATTTGTGGTGCTTCTGAATGCCTTCCCACGCTAACCTGGTGTTTCTTTTCCCACTCGCAGACGGATGAGAAACTCCAGAGATGAAGTTTCCCCAGAACGGCTTGGATTCAGGTAAGCGTTTGAATTTAGTACATTCTTAAAGTAAGCAAAGGTTTCCAGAATGCTTACTAAAGTCTTCTTTCTGTCCTTTTCCCTTTTTCTTAGGAAGCGGCGTGCCGGGAAGAAAATGACACCGCCGAAGGAGCCTGCAGAACTGAAGGGGCGACGGAAGATGGGCGGAAGCTCCACAAGGTAAGGCAATTCCTAATGGTGTTCTTGTTCTTGCAGGTGCTGAGCGCAGATGAAAGATGCAGGCCTTCTGGAGACCGATCCGAACACGGTGAGTATCACGCTGCAGGTGCAGAGAAACGCAAAGCGTACTTCTCGGCCTGGGCGTGGCTTAAATAGTCTCTGGGTCTCCCAGGTGTCTCTGGGCTGAACCACACCCAAAAAGCTAGACTGCATATGCAGTTGTAGGAACCGGAACAAGTGGGGGCATCCATCTTGTCCCACCTATGCAGTACAAGTTCAATGCTCACTGCCATCCTACGGTAGTGTGTGTGTCTGGTGCCACAGGCGCCAAGTCTGACTCCAAGTGGGTCTTTGGAGGGATGGAGAGGCCCTTAAGATCCATGTAGATGATTGTGGTCTTATTCTAGCCTGACCTTTTAGAGGGCTGGAGACATGAGGGGCAGGAATCATGACAGCACCCCCCCCCCAAGGCCCTCCTCAAGGTGGCTCTTCTGTCGGGTCCTGGTTTGGTTGGATGGTTTTGATGAAATCTTTTAAGCAAGTGAGGTGCATGGATGTACTCACAGGGTTCCCATGTCCTGTCTTGTGGACCATACCCCTTCCAGTCTACTAAGTAGTATAGATTGGATTTGATGTACTTAGAATCCAGGATGTCCTTGACTTCGAATTCTGGCTCCCCGGCAACTACTACTGGCTGTGGTGGCGTTACTACGCGGGTCCCAGGTTGAACAGGTTTAAGGAGAGACAGGTGGAACACAGGATGAATCTGCATGTTTGATGGTAAGGCTAGTCTGACCGCCACAGGATTTATCACGGAGGTGACGGTGAATGGACCCAGGTATCTTGGACGGAAGGTTTGAGTTCCTTTGATGGGCACATGTTTAGATGCCAGCCAGACTTTGTCTCCAATTTGGTAATTGGGGGCCTTTATTCAGTGTTGATCAGTAAACTTCTTCTGGCGATCCTTAGCTTGAATTAGGTGTTCAGCAGCTCTTTTAAAGGTTTGAGAAATGGTCGTATGTAAGGTTTTGATTGCTGGCATTTCCAGAGTTGTAGGACCGTCTAACTCAAAAGTGCATGGATGCCTGCCATACATGGTATAAAAGGGTGTCTGCCCAGTGCTGGTGTGTAAGGAATTATTATAAGCATATTCAGCTATCCATAATAGGTCAGACCAACTTCCTTCAGCTTGGTTTAACATGCAGCGCAGGTACTGCTAGAGCGTTTGATTTGTCCTCTAAGTTTGACCATCCGTTTGGGGATGCTGACTGGTGGATAGCCGGATGTCGATCTGGGCCATAGAGCAGCACTTTCGCCAGAAGTTAGATACGATGTGGGTGCCTCGGTCTGAGACCAATATTGAAGGAAACCCATGGAGCCCTACGATGCCTTCAAGAAATACCTTTGCCAGAGTGGAAGCGTTTGGGAGTCCCTTAAGTGGAATGAAGTGTGCCATTTTAGAAAACAGGTCCACGACCACTAGAATAGTGTTAAATCATTGACTAGGTGGTAAGTCAGTAATAAAATCGAGGGACAACGTGTGCCAAGGTGCTGGTGGAATTTCCAATGGTTGTAAGAGCCCAGCCGGTTTCTGCTTGGAAGACATGTTTTGAGCACACAGTTCACAAGATAGGATAAATTGGATAATGTCTTTACGCCACATAGGCCACCAATAATTTCGTTTCACCTTGGCCAGGGTTTTAGAGATTCCGGGATGGTCTTCGATCAAGGAATCATGATAACCGGACATGACTTGTTCTCATAGTTCTTGGTTTGGCAAGAATAAACTGTTCCTGAAGTAAGGCAACTGGTCTTTCATCATGTAATGTTCTCCTTCTGCACTCCACGCTTGTAATTGCTCCTGACTCATTAAGTTTTGGATTTCTTCATGTAATTCCATCTGAGTTATGGTTGCTGTGATTCCTAGGAGTTTGTCACTCGGGATGATTGCAATTGGGTCAGGGGTTTGATACCCTTGCTCTTCCACACCCATACGGGAAAGGGCATCGGCCTTCCCATTTTTTACCCCTGGTCAGAATGTGATCACGTAGTCATGCTCGGCAAAAAAAAGAGCCCAGCGAAGTTGTCGTGAGGATTGAGCATTTGCCGTTTTTAGGTACTGGAGGTTCCTGTGGTCAGTAATTACGGTGATTGTGTGTCTGTCGCCCAAGAGGTAGGGCCGCCAGGCCTTAAAGGCTGACTTAATGGCCAGGAGTTCTTTGTCCGTGATAGCGTAATTGAGTTCGGGGGGTGTGAATTTACGTGACCAAAAGGCAACAGGGTGTAACTGGCCTGTTTTGGGGTCATTTTGTGAGAGGATGGCTCCCATAGCCATACTCGAGGCATCCTTTCCACTAGGTATGGGAGATCAGGGCGAGGGTGACGTAGAAGTGGGGCAGAAGTGAATCTAGCTTTGAGTTCTTGGAAAGCCTCTTCGGCTTCTGTTGTCCACTGGAACTTTTTATTGCATTTCCTTAGCAATGATGTGATGGGATGCACAATTTGCGAAAATCCCGGGATGAACCGGCGGTAGAAGTTTGCGAAACCTAGCATGCTTTGGACCCCCTTGAATGAAGTTGGGGATGGCCAGTTCAGGATTGCATCTACCTTGTGTTCATCCATTCGGATTCCATTTGGACTGAGGATGAAGCCCAGGAATTTCACTTTGGAAACGTGAAACAAGCACTTTTCGAGCTTGGCGTAGAGCTGGTGTTGACAGACAGAGTTTTTCCAACACGGATCAGACATGTTTAACGTGGTCCTGCTTTGATGCAGAATATACTAGGATATCGTCAATGTACACTAGAGCACAGACATTAATCAATTCTCGTAGGACATTGTTCATGAAGTATTGAAATGCAGCAAGCGCATTACAAAGGCCAAAGGGCATTATTTGATATTCGTACAAGCCATATTTGGAGCGAAAAGCGTTTTTCCATTCATCCCCCTTTTTCACGCGAACAAGATGATATGCACCTCTCATGTGTAGTTTTGTATAGATTTGGGCATCTTTGACTTGATCAAGCAATTCAGGGATTAGCGGCAGAGGGTAACGGTTTTTTACGGTAATCTGGTTCAGTGCGTGATAGTCGATGCACGTTCTCAAGTCCCCGTCCTTCTTCGGTACGAAGAACAGAGGACTAGCTGCTGGAGACTTCGAGGGACGGATGAACCCGTTGGCCCAGGTATTGGTCGAGATAGGCCTTCTGGTGCTGGTTTTCTGGTTTTCTGGTTCCGCAAGTGCGTAGATTCGTCCACAAGGAATTTGTGTGCCTGGTATCAGGTTGATTTGGCAATCGTATGGTCTGTTCTTTTTAAAAACATCTTGAAAGTCCTGGTATTCGCTTGGTAGAGTGCTGATTGCCACTGTCGCAAGCGTGGAAGTTCTGGTGTCTATTGGTTGTTTCCCTTGGCGATAACATGTGTGGGTGCAATTCTCGGAAAAGGTCAATTCTTTTGCTCGCCAATCGATTCAAGGATTATGAGCTACCAACCATGGCATTCCTAAAATCAACCAGAACTGTGGTGCCTTAATGAGGTCGAAAACAATAGATTATTGGTGTCCATCCTGGCACAGAAGGGTTAAAGCTGCAGTGCATTGGGATACTGGACCAGAAGCTATTTCCGTGCCATCAACAGTGGTAACAGTGTCGGTGGTTGACTTAGGGCGTAACGGAAGCCCCATCTTTGCCGCAAGATCCTGGTCGATGTAATTCCCAGCGGCTCCACTGTCTATGTACGCTCTTACTGCGTGCATCCGAGATGGCTGTTGGTGGTTGATCAAGACCACAGATAGTGCAAAATGGGAGGTCTGTAGTTCACCTTCTTCACTCGACAAGTGGACCCCTACACTTGCCGGGCTTAGGAGTTTTCCGATTCCTTAATGGTGTCTTCCTTGCCCGTGGCCTCTACTGTCCTCCTCGGCGGCTTCACAGGGCACTCTTTGAGGAAATGACCTGACCTTCCACAGTATAGGCATAACTGCTGCTGTCTCCTTTTATCCCTTTCCACTTTAGTTAGGGGGATTGGACCCCCCCGATTTGCATTGGTTCTCCTGAGCCTTCCGTTGTTGGGGAAACATTGTCTTTTGAACGCACATACACAGGGCGTGGGTCCGGTCTGGTTCAATCTGCTCTCCGATTTTGCAACCTATGATCCAGTTGAACAACAAGGTCAATGAAGTCAGAGCAGTCTTTCGGGGGGTTCACTACTTGTGCAAGAACATCCTTGAGCTCCCCCCGCAACCACCAATAAAATAACGTGGTTCTCTTCTCCTCAGGCCATGCTGCTTCAACTACGAGTCGATTGAACGTGGCTATTTATGTCAATAGGTCTTGATTCCCTTGACGTAGGGACAGAAGTTTGTTGTCTAATGCCTGCCCATGAGTACGACGAGCGAACAGCTTTTCCATCTCCTGCTGAAAGCCTCTGAAATCCTGCAGCAAAGGATCGTTTTGGCCCACAAAAGGTATAGACCAGTCCATGGCGCTTCCGCTCAGGTAGGGTAGCACAAAAGCGACCCGGGATTGGTCATTCGGAAAAGCCCCTGCTCTACAAAGGAAGTGCAGGCGGCACTGATGCATGAATGTTGCAAATCTCTTGGGATCCCCCGTAAATCGTTCGGGTGGGGCCAAGGGAACTGCCCCAGGAAGGGTTATCTGAACGGGATTGGCTGATGGTGCTGGCATTGAGAGCACGTTTCCCAGCAATGGTGCATGCCCCACTTGTGACTGGAGAAGTTGCCGACTTAGATCATCAGTGCGTTCTTTAGCTACTATCAACTCCCTCCTCAGGGTGTTGGTCTCCTGCCTGGCTGCATGTACTTCGGAACGTAGCTGCCCCAACATGTGGGCTAACTGATCAGTTTCTGATGTTCCCATGACGCCCAGGTGGATTTTGGTGTGAGGCTTTGCGTTCTGTAACGCTCACCTGGTATCCACGGGGACATCACTCAGCCTGTTCTGACCTCTACGACCTCAAACCCTTCCCTGGAGTCTACTCGACCGGAGACTGGGCCTGAAACACAGGATTGGTAGGGTTTAACTATCTACTGTCTCTGCATGCTCAAACCCCTTCTTCCCTGGGGTCCAACCCTTACCCTTGGTCTACACCTCACCTTGTTTTCTTGTGTAGTGTGCTCTCCATCCTGCTTTCTGCGCAGGCGTGCATTGATTGATGCGGGCTCGTTGATGCCTAGTTACTTCACTGGCGAGAGTCCGATGAGTAAGTATTAAGAGTCTCTATGAACAGTTCTCTAATTCTCGTCCCTTTCCTTCCCCCAGGTGATAGCTGGCATCCGGGGATGACGGCGTGCTGCTTGAGGTAAGTAACACTGAAGGTTAGTGATGGCGCGATGCGCGATGCGACCTCTTCGTACTTGTATTGAATAGAGTTCGTTCTTTCTGTGTCTTTAGGTGCCACAATGTTTTCAGCGTGGACGCCAGTTAAGAAGAAGATACGCGGTGAGTAGCGCAATTTGTGGTGCTTCTGAATGCCTTCCCACGCTAACCTGGTGTTTCTTTTCCCACTTGCAGATGGATGAGAAACTCCGGAGATGAAGTTTCCCCAGAACGGCTTGGATTCAGGTAAGCGTTTGAATCTAGTACAGTCTTAAAGTAAGCAAAGGTTTGCAGAATGCTTACTAATGTCTTCTTTCTGTCCTTTTCCCTTTTTCTTAGGAAGCGGCGTGCCAGGAAGAAAATGACACCCCCGAAGGAGCCCGCAGAACTGAAGGAGCGACGGAAAATGGGCGGAAGCTCTGCAAGGTAAGGCAATTCCTAATGCTGTTCTTATTCTTGAAGGTGCTGAGCGCAGTTGAAAGATGCAGGCCTTCTGGAGACCGATCCGAACACGGTGAGTGTCACGCTGCAGGTGCAGAGAAACGCAAAGCGTGCTTCTTGACCTGGGCGTGGCTTAAATAGTGTTTGGGTCTCCCAGGTGTCTCTGGGCTGAACTGCACCCAAAAGCTAGACTGCATATGCAGTTCTAGGAACCGGAACAAGTGGGGGCAACCATCTTGTCCCACCTATGCACTACAAGTCCAATGCTCACTGCCATCCTACGGTAGTGTGTGTGTCTGGTGCCACAGGCGCCAAGTCTGACTCCAAGTGGGTCTTTGGAGGGATGACGAGGCCCTTAAGGGCCATGTAGATGATCGAGGCCTGATTTTAGCCTGACCTTTTGGAGGGCTGGAGACATGAGAGGCAGGAATCATGACACCGCTAGGGAGGTGTGGTCAGATCACACGTCCCTTACGGGTCCTGTTAGGGGACCAGGCCGCTAGTTACGGGCCTGCCATTAGCAGGCCCGTAAATAGCACCTTCCCCATTCCCATTGAGCCCTATGTGGGCTCAAATGGGAATGGGGAATGGTTGGTGCAATTGGGACTTACCTGTCCCGCCAGGGTCAGACTAGACCAGTAAGTCCCCACTGCACCAAACCGGTCACGGTATGGGAGGCAGCTATGGAGCTAATTGCTCCATGGCTACCACCATACTCGTAATGAGGGCCAATGTGTTTCAGAGCGCGACGAGGCAAGGGAAGGGAACAGGGTAGTACAAAAACAACGATCTTACTGGGCCCAGTGACATTGAGAACACGCAAGTGCATGGGAGAGGGGAGAAGTGGAAAGGGCTGAGCAAAGGAATAAAGATAAATAATAAATAAATAGTAAAAAGCAACAAACAGTGGTAGTGCAGCCAAGAAGTGGCAAGTGCTAGGTATGAGGCAACAGACAGGTTGTGGCTAAGTGCAGAAAAAAAAGATGGATAAGATCTTACAGCCTTACTCTGACTTCTGTGGGGCCTATATAGATGATATTGTGATCCACAGCAAGACCTGGGAAGATCATATGCATAATCTTTATACCCTCATGAGAGTCATAAGAAAAGCAGGGTTAACAGCTATTCCTAAGAAGTGCAAGTTGGCTCAATCCGCAGTCAAGTGCTTATGATTTTTCGTGGGGAATGGCAAGGTACAGCGATAACAAGAAAACGTTAAAGCAGTCCTAGACACCTCTACACCAAGAACCAAGAAAGATCTAAGGGCTTCATTGGACTAATTGGATATTACCATAAGTTCATCCCCAATTTTTCAAGTAAAACCACTAGACTCACTGACAAATTGAAAAATGCAGAACCCGATCAGGTGGCATGAAGACCAAAATTGCTATATAACCTTGAAAGAGCCCCATTTTAAAAGTGGCCAATTTTTCAAGGGAGTTCATCCTTCAGACGGACAGCTCTCTAGCGTGACTGGGAGCTAACCTTTCCCAAGATCACGATGGCCTGGAACACCCAAGGAAGTAGGAAACTATTCCCGAGATAGAAAAACTGCTCTGTTATCGAACTAGAAGCCCTTGCTATCAAATGGACCATTATCCAATTGAAGTACTATGTGTTGGGGCGGAGGTTTAGACTAGTTACGGATCATTCACCTCTGGTATGGATTAGCCAAAGGAAGGAGTCCAATCCACGAGTTATGCAGCGGTTTCAGAATCTGCAGTCATACTGTTTTACTGTGGAACATCGAAAGGGTCAAGATCAGGGACATTTTGACTTCCTTTCTCGATTTCCATGTGAAACAACCAGATCCAAACCGCATAGGGGAAGGGTATGTGAGCATTCCGAGGGCGTCCTCACTTCTTTCCTCATAACATCTTCCTCCGATGGGGCCAGGGAAAGGATGTCACCAGCGGATCCTGACCCTGGGGGTGGATATGCAAGGGAGGATCACCTGTGTGGAGGAGACTTGGGGAGTAGGGATGAGGCACCCTTGTGTGAGACATGGTAGCCCCTATTTTCCTTTTCTAATGAACCTAATATCCCCCATGCCTATATAAGTTATTACCAAACCGTTCCCTATTTATTTCTTACCTAAAGAAGTATCACCCAGTAAATACCAGCCAGGTACTGGGACAAGAAAGAGACACACCAGGGCTATACATCCGCTCTTTATTAATTCTCACACACACACACACACCACTTTGGTACTGGGACGAGGAAGATGCAACAAAGACTGACAACAGACTGCAAAACTCACTCTGTGCAGTCTAGTTGCGGAATGTCAAATAAAATTGGTGGGATATTTAAAGGCCACTGCTGTAAGCAGAAGGAGAGCAAGAGAGAGATCTCTTACTACTCATGCTTACACAAAGTCTACACACGTATTGATTATGCCTTCACAGGGCTGAAACAGCTTGGGGACTTTGTAACAGCCTCATACGAGGGCCGGATGCTATCGGACCACTCCACATTACATATAGGATGTGTATTGAGTGATAAACTGGCCCCAATACCCATGTGGAGACAGAGGGATAGCCCATTCAGGGAAAGCTTGCAGAACAAATAGAAGAGTAATTCACCATTAACGAAGGGAGCGTACGGAGTGCTGGGACATCTGGGATGCCTTTAAGGTGGTCGTAAGCGGAACCGCTATATCTAAGTCGGGGAGGTCAGGAAGGAGATAGAACGAGACCTAGCAGACACTGACGCAAAAATTAAAAGGGAGGAAAGCACTACCCTGGGAGTGGGAAGTCTGAGGAAAACCTCATTCAACTGAGACTAGCGTGCCTGGAACACTGGGAAAGGCTGGGCGGATATAGTTACACCAGATGCACTGAGCAGTTGCATAGGCAAGGGAACAAGCTGGCAGGATGTTAGCATGGCTATGCAAAAGTACAGATAACCCGGAGGGGATTACGGAAATAGACGATGAGTCCGGGGAACTATGGCGGTCAAAAAATGAGATCAATGTGGCCTTCAAGAGATTTTATGAGGTGCTATATGATGAGGGAGAAGATACTAAGGTCCATGAAATAACTACAACCCTAGCAGACATAGGTCTACCAACCTTAAATATAGAGCAGTCAGAAGGGCTAGACGCCCGCTCACAGTGGAGGAGGTGAAAGAGGTTATTGCCATATTGATTACAGGCAAAATGCCAGGCGGGGACGGCTTGCCGGCAGAATTCTATAAAGAATATGTCGATGAACTAACCCCAAGGCTGCTGCGGACCTTTGAAAGGGCGTACAGGCGAGGGGTCCATGTATAGGTGGACAGTCCTCCCTTTTGGAGCCTTCCTTCCATCTCCTGCCAGAATCTTTGTGTTACTGGGCATGCCCAAAACATGCGTATCATGTTGGCTCTGTCCCATTCACATCTTGTGCATTTCCTGTCCCCTTCGCCCGGGAATTGTGAAATGAGGTGTCGTGTCATGTATGCCCTATGATGTACGTATAGTTGGGTCAGTTTCAACCAGACTTTCTTATGGTAAGTTAATGCCCTAACCCATTCTGATTCTGTGAATTTTCTACCTATGTCTACTTCCCACTTGTTCCTTCCTTTAGGTTCCACCTCCGATATGACTTCCAACAGCCTCTGGTACATCCTGGACACGCCTTGCCCTCCCTCCGAGACCACGAACAGCAGTTTAAGTGCAATGTCTTCCTCTTCTGTGGAGAGCTGTGTAGCTTCCTACCTTTTCCTGACTTTGTGTACTATCCTGGAATATGCCAGGTATTGTGCCCTGCCTATACCAAACCCCTCTTCTAGGACCTGAAATTTCTGGAGCCCTTCTGATGTGAACAGATCCCCCACGGTATCCCTTGGTCTCCCATTGTGTCCTAATTTGTGCTTTTGGGGGTGTTTAGAAGGAAAAAGGATGCTCAACCAAAAAACAAAATGATAGATCTTGCATGGGTATTGGTAAAAAGGAGGGTTGCCATAGTGTGGAAATCACAGGCGGTCCCAAGCATAGAAGGGTGGTGGAAAAACCTGAAGAGATGGTCCATGGCCGAAGAGGTGGTGTGGTACGAGGAGGGGAGACAATAACAACCTGGAACGCCTTGAAAAATGCCTTATTCAGCTCCCCAGATGACAAACCCCCCCTTAATTCTCATGGTAACAGAGTAAATGTTTAAGTGCTAACACTAGAGAGGAGAAAAGCCGACCGAAAGTGGGACGGGCGAAGCCAAAGCAGCCCAGCAGCACTAGAAAAGGGAACTTCCGATAGTATACAAGCCATGTTTGGGGTTGTTTTGGGTTTGTTGGTTGGGTTAGGGAGAGATAAAGGGAGGGAGAGGGTAGTTCCAGAAAGACAAACACAGAGGACAATGTAAAGAAGCAGAAACTGCACATTGATTAAATAATTGTATGAAAATGATAAAAAGGTTTTTTTAAAAAAAAAGTTCCCTAGCAGGAGAGTGTACTGGGAAGCTTATGATAAATGGTGCAAAAGAACTTTAAACTGAGGTTCCTAGCAGGAGTGTGTACTGGGAAGCCTGTGTTAGTTATGGTAAGTGGAAGCTTTTAAACAAGTGAATGGTAATAAAAGTAGCAACAATAATGCTTTAAGGGCATTTGGAAGGAGAACAAGTCAAGCCTTATGTGAAGCTGAGATGGTGGAAAAATACTTATGCAGCAGATACTAAGGTGTGTCAGTTGCGTAACCTGTCATGGGTGGACTCGTGGCCCAACAACTACGCCTAGACCGAATACACCCATCTACAGAAAAGACACTTGGTAATTGAGCAAAGGAAAACTTGAGTGTACTGAAGCGAAGAACTGAACTTGGCAAGCTGGTGAAAAGTAAACAGATGTGAAGAGCTTGGAAGTGTCCCAAGGAACTGTATTATTTTGGAATATTGAATATCCTAAGGAATAGTGTTGTTTTGGAACACTGACACACCTGAAAGCTTGTGGAAGACAACCCTTCTGTTGTAAAGTGAACTGTTTGAACCTTGGGGAAGGGAAACCCTCTTTCCATCCAAGAGCTGCACGAAGCACTGAACTTTTATTTGAACACCTCTTATTTGATGCTGACATCCCTATACATTATATACAATTAGATGTGAGGGCAAGTATAGGTTTTCGACACAGACAAATATTTGCTTTGGACTTCCTGACACAGTCTATCATTAGTTTTATTCGGGTAGGGAAATCCCAATTTAGCATAGAGCAAATTAGGCCTTTTTTTCAACCTTCTTCTTTTAGTTAATAAAAGTTTATATCCAAAATCTTATTCAGTCGTCTGTGTCTACTTCATGATGCCTTCACAGTAGGCAGATGAGTTAATTCTCATAAACAGTACAAATCTTCTGACATTCACAGAGGGATATATAATTAAATATCTCTGTGGTTTGAGGTAAGTATATTGCACTGTCCCGTAGTTTACGTATGTCAAGCTTTTGTTAAAAAATCGACTTTTAAGAGGTAATAGTCTTCATCCCAATCAGGTACCCATTCAATTGATTTAAAAGGATTATTAGCTAGCTTCCGATATGCAGCCATTTCGGTGTCAGTCTCGTTCAGCAAAACCTTCCCCAATACATCCAGGAGCCGGCATATGGGGTCTTTAATTGCTTTAATATACAAATTGCCCAACCTCCTCTGTATTAGTCCCGATAGAGATTTCAAATCCAGTTCTAGTCGCGATAGTTCAATCAGGACAGCCTAGGGAAGGTTTAACATTTGTCGCCAGAATTTTCCCTCCAAGACTTTTCAGCCAATTACAATCCTCAAGTGTCACTGCCTCAAGACCATAAAGAATGGCTGGGAGGAAGCACTGCTTGTACAAATGAATGATTCCCTGAAGGCTACCTAGCTGCTCCATTTGCACACCTTTTTATCAAGGACACAAGTAGAACTGCAGTAGAACTACTGTACGGGTTTTATCTGATATTAATTCAACATAGTTTTTCTTCTGGCTGATCAGCACCCCAAGATATTTATATTAATTAAAAAGCTCAATAGAAACCCCTATGATGTACATCAGGGATTTCCTACAATTCTTTCCTCCACATCAGATGTATTTCGTTTTTTCTGCATTCAATTTAAATAATTCTCTTTGAGGTGGCAACACAGTTTGCTCACAGTTCCACATAAGCCAGTATACGTATGGTGCATTAGCACAATGTCATCCACATAGGATACCCATTCCACATAAGAATCACCAATACTAGGCAAACAATTATGCACTTTACGCAATCTGAAAGGCAAATCTGCCATGTACAGGTTAAACAGGAGAGAGGCACGCACATACACCGGCTTTATGTCTCTGTTTGTTGTAATAGGGGCTGTGCCCACCCCCTACTTTTCAGCCTAACCTGCACCTAAGTAGTGGTGCATAGTTGAATCAATACCTGTAGCAGCCAATTTGGCATTCCATAATTTACCAAGTTCTGCCACAATTTGTCTGTTTTTACAGTATCAAAGGCAGCCCTTAGTTCAACGTATAGAACATACAGTGGTGGTCCAACCTTACTCCTGGTTTTACCTATCTAGTGGCAAAATATTATGAATGGTCGATGAGCCTTCTCTAAAATCCTGTTTGATACGTGCCTAATATAGAGGCCGACAGACCATTTTTGTAATTTACCCAACACAAAAGTATCAAATAACTTGCCAGTCACGTCCAAAATCGAGAGAAGTCGGTAGTTGGACAGTGATGTTTTTAAACCTTTTTTATACACAGGTATAAGTATGCCTTGATGCCAAGAATCGGGAATGACCACCTTCCTACATACCTTCTGGAAAAGAGATGATAAAATTGTGGCACAAAAGTTCGGGCTCTTGCTTAAGAACAATGTTGGCTAAGCCATTAGGCCCCAGAGCTCTAAACCCTTTAAGCCTTTTAATGGAAGGTCGAATACTATCAATATCAGAGGTTAAATTGAAACCTTCACATATGTTATTAGGTAAACACTAGCAATATAATAAGTATCAGTTATATTTCATTCCAATTGTCTTCACCAATCGGAATGGTAGATGTTTTTGCATGATTTCCCTTATAAATTCCCAGGATCTCCCAGATTTGTTTCACGTCACCTTTACCAAGCACTGCCAACATTAGTTGCAAGCTGCTTTTTTCATGGAGATTTTGCATCTTTTTATCCATTTATTATATCTATTTTTTTTTTCCAAATAGTAAGAACAATCTCTGTTTCAACATCCTCGCAAGGTTAATCTCTTGACTTACTATCTTTTTTACTTTTTTTTATTTCCGCATCAAATGTTTTTTTCCATATTGATACCTCCTTAATTATATAAGCATTGCTAGTGCCAGCAAAATTACCCACTAATCGTAAGATCCATCTTTTTATTTCATCAGGGGACATATCCTCTAATAACGGTAACCATTCATAATGTGCTCCAGCCAAGTAGTCACTGATTTTTTCCATGTTTCTCGCTGACCAGGATATCCTATTCATACCTGCATCAACTGATCCTTCAGCAAAACATATCTGCAACTTAGACTTTACATCTAAGTCCACATGCAGGCACAATGCTGCATGGTCACTAAAAATTATTTTGCACCAACAACATTTTTTAACAAATTTGATCAAAGTACTAGTGCAAAGAAATGGTGTACGGTTTCTACTGTCACAGCACGACACTGTACCTCCTGGTTTATCGCCCATTGTTTGTTCATTAAGCATTAACATTTCCCAACTGGCTATCATCCATTGCAATAGTCTACCAATATATATTTCTTCTGTCCCTAATCATAATACACTTGGCATCGACATAATCATTCTTCAATGTCTTTATCATCCACACAATATGCATTTAAGTCACTGCCTAGCAGTACTACATCCGTTTTTTCATTTCTGTACCATTCCACCAAAAGGTCAGTAAACGCTATTGAAAATACCCTCGGTAGATGTCCCGCCCGGGTGATCGTAGATATTTAACAACAATCACAATTCCTCTACAGGGCAGGTTTTGGAACGTGTGGAAGCTGTCAAGAGAAATTTGAGATGTCAGCCAACAATCCTGGAACATAAATATATCACATTCCCTCAACAGGTCCAAAGATCCTGCTTTATTCAACTAATGTGTATGCCCCCGGGCCAGCTCCAATCTTGTTTTTCATAGCTTTCAGAAGCCCCTTTTGAGGCACTGTGTTTTCCCTGTTGTGAAGAATCAGTGGGCGCCCTCACTACTTTTCCCAATATATCCTCCTCCCAAGTGGCCAGGGAAAGTCTGTCCCTTTTTCGGATCCTGAACCTGTGGTGGATAAGCGAGGGAAGATCACCTGGGTGGAGGAGTCATGGGGAGTGGAGATGAGACACCCTTGGATGAGACATGGTATCCCCCATTTCCCTTTTACAGTGAACCTAAAATCCCCCAGGCTTCTGTAGGTTACTGTCAGTTCCTACCCTATCTTTCCCATACTTAATTTCCCAGTAGACATAATTCAGGAACTGAGATGAGGAAGAGACACCACAGATCCATACATCCTCTTTATAATGACTCTTACATATACGGACACCACTTTGGTACGGAGACGAGGAAGAGGCATCAAACACGGAAGAAAGATTGTTGTTTTGACTCTGAGCAGTCTAGTCTTTATGACATCGTTATTGATGCTGGGAACTTTAAATAGAGGATGGGATGGCAAGAGAGAGACTTCTGTTTCCCTGCGGTACATGAGAGGAGAAGCGGAGACCTAGTGAGGCTGCAACAACAGAGGAGAAGGAACCAGAGAGAAGCCAGGTCGAGACTCATGAGCAATCCGGTAGAGCAGAGAGAAGCTCAATGTGAGGACAGTGCTTACCGTTGCACCAGGCAAGGCAGCAGGGTGAAGCAAGGTACTTTGAGGAGGCACCCAAGGCCGTGGAAAGGTGGCGCAAGGCAGAGATAGCCAAAGAAGGTTCTCCCACGCGATACAGAAGCAGACCGACATACGACTGGAGCCGGTGAGTCTGCCCAGAAGGCAGGGGGACCCCATGGCCTGTTGAATGCACATCAGAAGCTGGGGAAGTGCTTAACAAGTAAAGGTCTGAAAGCAGAGGACCAAGAACTGTTCAAGGAGGCATTATTAAAAGCTGAGTTATCAATGAACTGAATGAATGGTTGTAATGAACATTTTCAAGAAGCGAAAAGGCAAAGAGGCATTGCCAATACTCATGAGCATTATTCAAAGACGTTATTATTGAAAGGAATGAATGGTTGTAATGAACATTGTCAGTAGGCAAACAAGCAAAGCCAAGAATCAAGAAACGCTGAATACGCTTCCTAGCAGGAGAGTGTACTGGGAAGATTATAACTGCTTGTGTGAAGAAGCAATATCAGAGACGGGGTTTCCTAGCAGGAGAGTGTACTGGGAAGGTTATAACTGCTTGTGTGAAGAAGCAATATCAGAGACTGGGTTTCCTAGCAGGAGAGTGTACTGGGAAGCTTATAACTGCTTGTGTGAAGAAGCAATATCAGAGACTGGTTTTCCTAGCAGGAGAGTGTACTGGGAAGCTTATAACTGCCTGTGTGAAGAAGCAATATCAGAGACTGGGTTTCCTAGCAGGAGAGTGTACACGGAAGCTTATAACTGCCTGTGTGAAGAAGCAATATCAGAGACTGGGTTTCCTAGCAGGAGAGTGTACAGGGAAGCTTATAACTGCCTGTGTGAAGAAGCAATATCAGAGACTGGGTTTCCTAGCAGGAGAGTGTACTGGGAAGCTTATAACTGCCTGTGTGAAGAAGCAATATCAGAGACTGGGTTTCCTAGCAGGAGAGTGTACAGGGAAGCTTATAACTGCCTGTGTGAAGAAGCAATATCAGAGACTGGGTTTCCTAGCAGGAGAGTGTACTGGGAAGCTTATAACTGCCTGTGTGAAGAAGCAATATCAGAGACTGGGTTTCCTAGCAAAAGAGTGTACTGGGAAGCTTATATTGGTCTGTGTATGAAAAACCCACGGGTGAATGGTGATAAAGCAAGATATCACAAAGTATCAAGGATATGTGAATGAACAGTAAAGTCAAGCCTCATTGAAAAGCTAAACCTGTGGCATAAAGCATATAAAGCCAATCTAAGTAAGGTGTATCGGTTCCATGACCGTAATGGGCGCACCGTATGGTCCGACAACTGCGCCTAGACTGAGTGCATCCACCTAATGAGAAGCCACTTTTGTGATTGAACCAAATAAGATATACATGTGAACTGAAATTAAGGAATTGTACTCTATAACTTTGTGAACGGTGACTAAACCAGAAGAGTTGGGGAGCATGCCCGGGAGTTGGGTTGTTTGGAACATTGAGAGATTTGGAAGAAGGGAAAAGAGCTGGAAGAAGCTCTGACATTTTATTTGAACGCTTTATCATTTTAAGCTGACATCCCCACAAATTGTATACAGTTAGATGTGAAGTATAGGTTTTGACACAGACAGACATTTGCTTTGGACTTCTTGACACAGAGTATCAGTTTCCTTTAGGTATGGAAACCCCACCTTAGCATAGGGCAAGTTAGGCGTTTTTCCAACCCCACATTTTAGTTAATAAAAGTTGGAGTCCCAAGACTCTACTCACATTGTCTGTGTCTACTTTATGATGCCTTCACACCATGTAGTGGTTATTCCTAGTCCTTCATGTTTTTTTCACGTCTAAGCCAGACTCCCTTAATTTGGGGGCAATGTCCTCATTACCAATATCAAAACCTAACTTTAAAAGGTTTTCCTCATACGATCTCAACATTCTTGCAGTTTCTGCTGAGCAGCAGTGAATCTGTGCAGCATTGTTACACCTACATTCTAATAATTCAATGTACTCAAAGTCACCAGATACTAATACTCTTAATGTGGGTATAAATTATCGCAAATTTAAAAATACAGATCTGTTTATAAATTCAGCCTGTCTACCAATAAAGAGGGTCTTCACTATAAAAGTTTTGGATGTCTTCTTGGAAGGCTGTTCGTCGTCCTCCAATTCTTTGCTCATGCCAGCAAAAGTGACTTTCCCACCAGTAGTAGGTATCGTGGTGGAATGCTGAGGAGTAGAGCATCTGTCCACTTTAATCACCTGGCTAGTATCTAACTCTGAGCCTAGTTCCTCAGATTCTGAATTTTCAGTTACTTCATTAGTCGAAGAAATCTCTTTTTCTTTTAAGATCCAAATAGCAAGGGTACCCGCACTGTTGCAAGTGCCTAGCAAAGAGGATGATCAGGGATCAATTAATTACACTGATTGTGAAGTTACTGCTGTCCTCCAAAAATGTTATGAAACACTATACCATGCTGGTACTCCCAAAGATGAGATGAGTATTCACGCGTTACTAAATGGTATTCCTATATCCAGACTATCTGACAGTACCAAAGACTAGATCAAAACCCCATTCACCATCAAATAAAATTATGAGTGTTATAAGGGAACCTCTGAGAAATAAGGCCCTGGGCCCTGACGAGCTAGCTGCAGAATGTTACATCCCATTTGGGGCAGTTTCATGTCTTTATAACAAATATATAAATAACGAGAACATTTTCAGTGAAAGAAAAATAATAAAAAAATGTCAAATTGTTTTCTCTTTTTTAATTTGGGGGTCCCCCTCCCCAAGCCCAACATTTCCCCAAATGTACTACCCCACCACCCTACCCTTTTTAATCCCTTAACTCACCCTCCCTTAATACTTTTACCAAAAATTCAAAATTGTTTTCGTTATTTATTTTTCACTGAAAAAGCTATTCGCAATTTGTTTCCATTATAAACACTCTATACTGTTTGGGCCGATTCTGCCCGTATATTTATTGAAGGTCTGGGAAGATGCACTCATAAGTTCACAACTACCAAAAACCATACGCGAGACCACTTCTAAAACCAGGTAAAAATGGAGATGACTGATTTATTGATTGATTTGTTACTTAAAATGTGACTATACACAAGTAGTGTTTCAAGGCGCAACAAGGCAAGGAAGCGGAAGAAAGGGAAGGCAAGGCAAACAATCTTACTAGGCCTTGAGACATTCAGATAGTGCAAGTGCACAATGCGAAGTGCAGGGGAGAGGGTTCAGGGGTAAGTGCAACAGGCTCCGAGTTAAGTGCGAGGGAGGCTGGGACAACAGGGTGCAATCCCAGCCAGGAACTGAAAGGTAGGCCAGGTGGCAGTGCAAGGTGGGCCAGGCAGGAAGTGCAGGAGGACTGGTCCGGGCCTACAAGGACCACTTATGAAAGATTTCCGGGGAGGAGTACAGGAGAGAGGAGTACCCATTGGAAGTGGCAGAGGAGCCAATGTGGAGGGAAGAGGTGGCAGATGAGCCAGAGAGGTGGTAGGATGGGGTGGCAGAAGGGCCAGAGAGGTAGTAGATGGCAAATGAGCCAGCAAGGTGAAAGAAAGAGGTGGCAGAGGAGGAAATTGATGAGGCGTGGGAGGTGCCTATCAAATAGGAGAAGATTGGGCTGAGGGCCTTAGACCATGACAGTGCCGTTTAGATAGACATTAATGGTGACTGGAGGACAGAAAGGAGCCATGAGGAACTACCACCGAGTGCTATCATTAATGGGAGAGGACAAAGGATAGAGAAGTGTGTCCATATGAAGGGTCCATAAGCTGGGAGAAGGAGCGACAAAGAGGATGGATGTGAGAGTCTGTCTGGCGGAGACACTGACATAGGTGTCAGCGATGGGAAGGCCTGGGTTGGAGACCAGGGTATCCTTCTTGAGTTTCTTCCTTGCAGACTTAGTGTGAGGGGTAGGATACGAGATAGAATAACAATTAGAGAAGATGGGGAAATTGAGAGCACCATAGAGGGGGCGGAAGAGGAGGTAGAGCGAAGGGGAGGAGAGAAAAGGATGCACAGCAGAGAGCTACGCCACAAAGTAAACACAGGGAGGGGTCTAGGGAAACGGTAGGGGGGAACAGAGGGAGACAGCAAGCAACAGCAGGGCGCAAACGTAGACGAGTCAACAGAGGGCAGTACAACAGCAGTGAGTGGAATAGTGGTGAGCCAACCGGGCTCAGTTAGCCCTAGAGAGGGAAGAGACCTAGAGGACACAACAATAAGCAGTGTGACAGGCACACTCATGAAGATCTCACCTTGAAGGAAAATGCAGAAAAATGAATGAGAAATGCATGAGAAATGCAAAAAAACAGTAGTGAAACACAAAAACATAAGTAGAGCTATCCAGGAGAGGGGAAACTCCAATGGGTGCGTAGAAACAGTCTAGAATGCGTCAAGTTTTGAAAGGAGTAAACGCAAGGTAGGGCAGTTTAGTGGGGCGCAGTAATTGCTGCACTCCCCACCGCACCGTTCCTACCTTACGGTCGCTGCTGGTCAATGGCTGGGCTGCATGCTCGAACTCCCCTTCATCACCAAACACTTGCGTCGCACAACACTGCAAGATTGTGGATCGTATAGACCGTTGTCACTTATGAACATAGGTGACAAAATATAAGCTCAAATGATTACGAACCGATTGCTACCCCCAATGTCGCACGTGATTCATCATGGCCAAGGGGGATTCATTCTGAGTAGATCCACTGCTCTGAATATACACTGAGTGTTCAACGTGATGGCCCGCATATCACCTAAAGCCTCTGCTGTGGCCGTCACAATTGACGCGCAGAAGGGTTTTGACATGTCTCATGGGACTACCTTTTTATCCCATTGGTTAAATGAAGGTTAGGTGAGCAGATTATTAAATATTTTAGATTATTATATACACGCCTGACAGCCAGAGTTCTGGGGAATTCAACCCTCTCTGAATTGTTCAAATTGGGAAGAAGGAAATGCCAAGGCTGCCCCCTATCACCTATCCTATTTGCACTGGCAACAGAACCTATTACAGACCGAATTA
The DNA here is from genome assembly GCF_040938575.1 of Ambystoma mexicanum. Classification (NCBI taxonomy): domain Eukaryota; kingdom Metazoa; phylum Chordata; class Amphibia; order Caudata; family Ambystomatidae; genus Ambystoma; species Ambystoma mexicanum. The sequence continues at coordinate 160,969,408 of NC_090936.1, read as the reverse complement.
GAGAACATCACAGGCATCATGTAATATGTATATCCAAGCACCCAGAGATCATTTTCGCTCTACGCACATGACATTTTACTATACATTAGAGACCCTCAGGTGAATTTAGACAATATCATGACGGATATTACAGTTTGGGGAGTTCTCTGGTTTTACAATAAACTACACCAAATCGGGAACGTTCCCCCTAACAGATGCCACAACAAGGCAACAGGGTGTACATCCCCTACAATGGTCACCAGATCAGGTTAAATTCTTAGGGGTGATCGTATCCAGAAGAAAGGACACCCTACTTGCTAATAATTACTATACACAGGAAAATAAATTGATAGCCAAGCTGAATAGGTGGTCACATATCCCACTTTAACCCGCTGGTAGACTGGCCTTGATTAAAATGATCATTCTCCCCAAACTACTGTACATATTTGTCAATGTACCCATTTGGCCAGAAAAGGGGCTTTTCACTAAAATACATGGCATAATTTTTGAATTTCAATGGCATGCTGGCACAGTTTGCAAAAAGTGGGAAGAAGTGGCGCAACCATATGATAGAGGGGGATTTGCAGGCCCACATTTAGAATATCACTGGATGGCCGCACAAGCACAGTTTGCATCCTACTGTATGGGCAAGAAAGTAATCCTCCACATGTTAAACTGGAACGTGCAGCGGCAGATAAGGCAGACCTCAGAACACTACTTCTTAATGGTGAATATAGAGATAAATGTGTATACAACCCGGCACAGACTACGCTCACAGCGTGGTGAAACCTTTTTTTGAAAACCGGCATGACTCACCACTATTATAAATGGATACCGCTATGGCAACTCTTCCCCTCCGCCCTACCCCCCGCCCCCCACTTGGGACAGCACTTTCAGGAAGCACTGGGAACGCCTGGAGTACCACACACAGGGGTAGATGTTCCCAGAGGGTCAGGTTTTAACAATGTAGACTTGGAGAGATGGGCACAAAGGTACCTCCATAGACAGTTTACAGTCTACAGGTTGAGGGCAGTGCTTTCGAAATGGTGGGAAGGCTGTCCGATTGAACCACCCGAAAATGAATTTGCTGCCTTTATATCCAACTAATATGGTAGCCATAGAATATTAGCCTCTCTCTGCAATAAGATCATAGATAAAAACCCTGTTAAATTGTCCAAAGTTAGAGAGCAGTGGCTAGCGGAAATAGAAACAGAGATCTCGGATTAAACCTGGAGGAAAATGTGCTCTCTCACTAGATTTGTCTCAATGAACAATACGTTCAAATGAATCCAATTGGAGATTCTGAATAGGCTGCACTTCACACTGAGCAAACTCAAGTAAATATATCGAGAGACTGGTGGTCTATGCCTGTGGTGTAGTGGTGAAAATGCAGATTTGCTTGCACATGCTGTGGCTCTGCCCTAGACTGTCAGAATTCTGGGGCCAGGTATATAACACCATGGCGGATGCAATTAACTGACCACCAGGACTGTCCTGCATGAGTTGCCTCTTTAGGGTATGGGGTAATATTCAAGAAAAATATAACAGTAGGGTTCTCAACATGTGATGCATATTGGCTAAGTGACAAACTTTGAGGAAGTGGAAAGACCACCGTGAACTTCGTAAAGAGGAATGGTTGAAGGACTTGGTATGGACGAATGCTTGTCATGAGCTATTTGCGACAATGTTAACTGTGAGCTCTAGACCGAAAGATATCTGGATGGAATGTCATAATCCTTTGGGGCCAACACAGACAGGGTAATATTCATTTGGTGGGTAAATCTGGACAAAGATGGCTGATTGTAGAAGAACTCCAGATTAACACAATGTTAACTGTGAATTACTGTAGAGTGTACTATTAACAACTCTTGTACTGTAAAGTACTGAGACTTGTAATAACCTGTAATACGATATATTGTAAGTAACCAACTGTGTTTGACAAGAATAAACAAAGTTAAAAAAAAAACGATTTGCCACTAATGTTACTAAAATGTGTGATGCAGGGGTGATGTGGAAAGTGAATGATGCTACACGGAACCGCACGCATGAAAAGACGGCTTCCATTGCACCTCTGTATCTAAAGTGACCAGCAAAGACATTTTGTAAAGTTGGCAATTGTAGAAAAAGAAAGAAGAAAAAAGAGGCAAATATTAAAAACGGTAGAGGAATAAGAAAAGGAAAGTGAGACAAGTACAGCAACAAAAAAGAGAAGGAAACATTGGGTAAGAGTAAGGAGCGAAATAATGAAAGATAAAAAGTATAGATATATACATGTATGTGAAAGACAGAAAACATAAAAATTAAATGGCGAATAACAAAGAATAACAAAGAAAAAATAAAAAGAGAAAAATGTAGTATGCAAGAGAAAAAGAAAATAGAAGTGGGCACAGACAAAGAAAGGGAAAATAGGGACATTGAAAGGCAGAGGAAGATGGAGAAAGAAGGGAAAGGGAAAATAAGCAGAAACACTGAAGCTTTGGAAATGGAAGTAACAGTGAGCAAAACTAGTAGGAATGGGGATGTGAGAATGAGAAGAGGCAGTGAGAGGGAAATTGCGAGTGGCAGAGGCGAGAGGCAGACTTGCAGTGATTCATGGGAAGAAGAGCGATAGAGGTCACTGTGGGATACCAAGAATGAATGAATTAATGAATGAGTGAATGAGGGAAGCGGTGGTAAGAGGTAGACAGAAATAGAGTTGACAGCATTGGCGGAGGAGGTGTGAGGGAACCCCAAAGAGATGGGGAAAGAGTAAATGTAAGTGGAAATGAGACGAAAACTAGGAGGAAGGAAGATTTAAGAATAAGAGGAGGAAGTGAGATGGAAATTGCGAGGGGAAGAGGGCGGAGGGGGACTTACAGTGATTCGGGGAAAGGAAAGCAGTGTTGGTGCGTGGACTACAAAGAGTGAATGAATGAACGGATGGATGAGGGAAGCAGTGGAAAGGTACACAGTGATAGAAGTGGCAGAATGAGCAATAGAGGTTTAAGGGAAACTAGGCGGGACAGGGAGGGAGTAAATGTAAGTGGAAATGAGAATAAAACTGAATGGGAAAAGGGTGAGTGAACGAGAGAGAGAGCTGAAGTTGAAAGGTAAACCTGGAGAGATGTGGTGGTTCAGAAGAACCGAGGTGGGGGAGTCACTCGGTAGCACAATGTAGGTCGGATTCACATATAGGTGGGAGGGCGATAACTGAGAACAGGAATGGGGCAGAGAGGTGGGAGAATGCTGCTCATTTGATTATAGGAGAACTGGTGGAGATGGGTTGGGAGGGGGCATTGTCATAAATGAAGTTGATAACATTGTGCTTGGTAATAATGAATGTGAGATAATGAGGCTAGACTTGGAGAGAACGATCTGAGTACCACAGAGGAAGAGGTATTGATAAGTGGTAGAGTGAGACAGATAAAGATAGGAAAAGGAGGACCAGATATGAGGGAAGAAGGTGAAAGGAAGACATAGGCAGAGATGGCAGTCATATACGAGGAAGTGGTTGATGGGCAAAAAAGCAGTCAAGAAGGAATCTGGAAAGTGATGTGAAAAGGTTAAAATAATAATTGGATCTGAAAAAAAAAAATAGCGATTGGTGCACAAGGACAAGTGAAGAAGGAAGTGATAGCAAAAATATGAGATATGGGGGAGTAAAAGAACAGAACAGAGCAATAGATTGCAGAAAATGTTTACATTTCTACTTTTGATGTGGATTTGGTGTCGTAGGTCTGTTCCCACCATGACTTTACCATCGGTTGATTTCAGCCTATGCAAATCCCCCATCAGTTCAGCCATTTGTGCTTCCCTTTGCCTTCGTAAATATTTTTCAAGTTTGAATAAAATACTGAGGCTGTCTACGCTACTACAGAGACAAAAACCAAGAACTGTGGGGAGTAACAAGCTGGGGTGCGCCTAGTCTTCGGTAATAAGTTGATAGTCAACCGCAGCAGAAGCAACACACAAGGTTCCCCTGGCCTCCTAATGAGGAATATCGTTAGATAGGAAAGTGTATGTTGCAAAAACAGAGCAGGAGACTCCTGGGTCAAATATTCAATATTAGAAAATAATCAAAATTTCCGAGTTATTTAAGAGTCCAATTATCATCCAAATAATTGATTAGTGTTTTATTTCTGTTACAGCCGACACGTGTTTCGACCATTCGGTCGTCCTCAATGCAATTGGTCAAAAGTATTGCTCCTAGTGTTGCAACCTGTTTTATAGAGGTGCTGCGAGGAGACCTCTATGAATGAGGGTTCATCTTCAAGGTGGCTCCGTTAGCCGAGGAACCAGAAAATCGTCCTTAAAAGTATAGACTTCACTATATGATACATGCCTCTATTGTACTCAACCTCTGTTAGGATTGCATGTGACCTTCTGTAGAACTTGTGCTTTATCATTCATGCTTCAAATATCAAATGTGTGTCGGTGTTGTAACTTGTACTGTACCAGCTGCTACTTCTTGCCAATAAAGAAAAGTTAAAAAAAAAAAAAGTATAGACTTGGTAATAAAAATCTCAAATAGATTCTTGTCTGAAGAAAGTTGTAGTGCTACAATGTTCAAAGTCCTAATACCTGTTATTGCAACATACACTTTCCTATCTAACGATACGCTACGCTACTACAGAGTTCCCCCCACACACAAACACATACATACACACCCCTTTCTATGTTATAACACCATAACGAAGGATACCCTTTGATACATATATTCAAGTAGATCAGGTAAAATGATATTTATGATAACAAAACTGAGACATATTCGTAGATTAATATAATTGCATTATTGGTTATTATTTACAGCACTGGTCTTAATCATTGAAGAAGATAACTTGACAACCTATGAACAGAAGGTTAGTGATGAAAGACAGGGGGAGTTTTAACAAGAGGGAATTTGGAAGTCTTGTAACTGATATACATTGATATTAATTGATAGGAAGACAGGTGAGAATTTCCTGAAGAAGGGTGACGAGACCCGAAATGCGTAGAGCAGTAGTGATGGCAGGAAAACATTACTATTAACATTTCTTGAGATCTGTCGATGTTTATAAGTCTAAGAAATTGAATTTACTTTAACTTTTTTAAAAATTAAGTATGCAATTAATGGGATTTTGTAAATAAGGAATGTATGAATGTATGACTACAATGATGTAATGGCAGACATTAGTAATGTATAAGTTTGAAGAACAGGAGTTACAACTTTATTTTGTACACACGTTAAAAAATGTATAACTTTGAAGAATATATATTACAAGTTTAGTTTATAAAGCATATGTGTTAAGATTAATTCCTATTGGAATAAAGGGCACACACCCGATCATAGTGCATTTTGGGATCCCCTGAAGAATGTAGATTGGAATATGCTGTAAAAGGACCAAGGTCTGAAGCACCCACCCTATTATTCCAGTTGTATAGTGCAGCACTGCTTTGCCAGTGCCCCATCCAGCCTGATCTTCACACCCCCTTCCCTACGGTATTCAATGGCTCTGACCATTTTGCACTACTTTGCCAAAAACAGTGATCCTGGCCTGCAGCTTCCTTCCTGTGTCCGCTTTGAAGATTCAGTATTACTACAACACCAAAAAGCTCTCTATTGCACCTGCATTCTTCCAAGAAACACCCCCTGGTATTCTAGTTCTAGGGTCGCATCACAGATTTTTCTTCTAAGCCACCTCAGTCTTTATCTGCAGAAAACCTTCAACGTCAGGATCAGGTCTCTTATACATGGCCTTACTGCAGTCTAGCACCTCTCCATCCAGGCAAGGATTTCACCTGCTCTTCTGAATCCTATTATTTCAGACCGCAAACATGCTCTTTAATTCAAGTACCAGGACACAGCACATCTCTTCCAATACCACTGAACATTTAACATCAGTGCCATATTTAGTTGTACGGGCATTGCTGTCAACACAGAGCTCTGACACTGATTGCATCTAATGCTGGGCTGCGATATTGCCCACTATGTGCACAGTGCATCTTTCTGGGCATGATTAGCAACAGAATATGTGTGTCTTGAATCATAAACTATGAACCACCAGAATAGAGGTATAAACCGAAAAGGGGAGGATGTTGAAGTGGGGTCAGAAAAATAACGACTAAAAATGTAAACAAACTGTGAGGGGAACAATTCCCCATGTCCGGCAACATTTTGTAAAGGAGGAATCCCAGAAGATTTCCCTTACATCATTTTTCACAATGAATGTAAAAGGAGGAGCAATAATCCAGTTGAGACATTGTAGCTGAAAAAGTTCATAAAGGATGCATCTTCTGGATATTGAAAATTGATATTCAATAGTTTGTAGCAGCAAAAATGTTCAACAGAAGAGATGTGAAGAGAGGATCAAAGATAGCACACAGATTACGTCCAGAAGATGTGAAAGGAAGAAAATCAGGAGGAGATTAATAGGAGGTGTGGAATGTTAGCCAGGAAGAGAAGGAGCAGGGGAAAAGTTATTCAACCTCAGATAAACTTAGATGGCGATAATTGGCACTCTAAGCCAAAAAACTGAATGATGGGGATCCATGGAATAATGTAAAGAGTAAATAGAAGGAGGCCTGGGGAAGAGCCTTGCACAACACAATACCATAAAGAAATGCAAGAATGAACACCAGCCCAGGACACAGATTATGTGCGATGAGTGATAGGAAGAGGGCAGGAAAGATCTGAGACAAATTCTGAGAGAAGAAAAAAATAATAGAATGCTCCTCCTGTTAAATGCTGCAGATAATTCTGATAGAATAAGAAGCAAGGACAGCTTACAACGTTGAGAGGAAGTGAGAAATTTGGTGACCTGAAGATTAGCCGTTTCAGTCGAATACGAGGAGTACAAGGCAGAGTTAAGAGAAGGAATTGGAGTTAAGATAACAGGAGAGTTGAGAATGAACAACCACCCACTCTAAACGTTGGTAAATGAAAGGAATAAGAGAACAAGAATGTAAATTAGAGGGAAGAGAAGAAGAGTAGATTTTCTAAGAGTAGGCAGAAGAGTCACATACTTGAAGGAAAAGGGAAAGACTTAAAATGAGAGAGCGTGGAGGGGGGTAAATAAGGAAGTCAAGTAAGGAATAAGACAAGGATAGACTATTCAGATAAGAATGGAATACAGATGATGAAGAGGAGCAGCAGAAGTGTTAGCTTAACTTATCTCAAATAACACAGATGAGGACTCAAGCATGGAACAAAATCAAAGACTTGTTAAAGATACTCCAGGAGCCTCAATTTCTCTATGCCAGGGGTACAAAACCTGGGGCTCTTCACATGTGTTGTAATAGGACTCCCATGATCCCTCACCATTGACTATGTGGGCGAGGGAAGATGGTAGCTGTTGTGGTGAAAATTTCAGGTGAGTCAAAGGTTGCAGACCCCTGCACTAAAACACTCTGTCATTGAGCATGGTAACACTTAGCCTCATTTAAAAAAAATATGACTATTACAATTTCAGTTCACTTGAATTTATGGTGCTGCTGATTAAAGGGCAGAGTCGCAGATATTTAATTGACAGGCGGATAAATAGCAGAAACTCTTCATTATGTATCTTGTGGAGAGCCAAACAGGGACGATTCATTACATTTTTATTTAAAAAACTTGAAATAGCACAGCCCTTGCCTGAAGGCATAGAGTGCAGTACAATATACATAAACAAAATACAAAAGGAAGCACAAATAGTTAAAGGGAAAAACAGAACATCTGCAACAGCCCACTAAAAAAAACCCAGTAATAACCAAACAATGACTTAGTTTGGGAAAAAGATACGTTTTGAAGCCTTTGGGGGATGAAGGGGGTGTAGGTGTCAGGCATAGTTGGCAGCGGGAGGGCATTGCAAGAAAAGGTTTCAGCAACACAATTTGGGTGAGTCAAGCAAAATGTTTTATTGGTTCAGGTTTAATAGGTATTGAATAACAATTTGATGTGTAAAAACTTATTTAAAATTTTTAGTTCATAAAATATACTTTAGTTTTTTTTCTTTTTAGAAAGCATTTCCTCTCCTAATGAACCATTGATAATCTCAATGGGGAAACACATGTCTGGAAACTATAAGGTGTGAAGTTAACACCAGACAGAAAATCACCTTTGTTTGTTCATCTTTAAGAATATTGTGTGAATAAAGGAAAAAACTTTTACAAATATCATCACCATTGAATTGGATAGTCTTTTTCTAAAAAAAATACAAACTGGAATTTGTTTTTAATGACTCACCTTTGATTATTTCATGAATAAGGTAGGCGCATTTGAGTAACCTTTCCCAATCCTTTACTTACTTGTAGTGTACCTGTGTAGCAGCCACAACGTCTTGGGCAAATACTCATGCTGACAACCTAACACACTTACTTCAAAACGCTCAATATTAGTTCTTTTTACAATATATAATAGCAGTCGCCAAGGGAGTGCCTCTTCATTTTGGCCGCAACTTTTTAATTTTTATAGGGAAAACTGGGAAAGGCTTCTAAGCTCCAGACTTCTGCAGGCATTATGGTGTACACATTATTTTAGGCATTTGCTCAGCAAGCTGGTAGTAGTACCTGACCCTAACATGTCACTCTTTGAGGACACAGTCTAACATCATGTGACTGTGAAAAGGGTCATTCCTTCCTTATGCTAATGCTGAATGATATGAGCTGTACCTGTTATCAATGATTCTTGCATTCCTCATTGAGCACTTATATGATATGATAAGTCATGTATAACGCGCCTGTACTCAAGTGTTTCTAGGCACGATAAGAGAAGGGAGGGGAGATAGAGGGAGGACAATACAAAACATTTAACTAGGTCTTGTGTCATTCAGATCGCGAGAAAGAAAATGTCATTCCATTTGCATTCCTCAGAGGCCCATGTAGACTACACAAGCCAGCTAAAGCTCCTTACAGACCGGTCTAAAAAAGGAAACTAAAGAGATCTATGCATAAATTACAGGCCACTGCTCGTAATCTAGGCAGGGACCACTCACCCTCCAAAGTTTTATGAAACAAGTATCATGTGTGGGCAAATAACAACACCGAATATTGAGAGCCAAGAGGCAATTTAGTTTGTGATATGTGCTGTAGAATTTGACTCAGTTAGTATTAACTCATTAAACCTGTTGCAGGGGAAAACATTCAGAGTCAAAGTAAGTAATTGCTGTAACCGATTACATTTCTGCCCAAATGCACATGGATGGTTTGCACATTACCCAGTATTGTGTGAGGGCGCTTCCTGGATGCAGGAGTAGCTTAAATCAGAGCAGCTTGCGGGCACAGAACCGTTCCAAGGAGTTATACTGCTGTGTGCCTTCAGACAGCTGTCTTGAGAACTGCTGGAGTGATCGAAGGTGGAACACTCCTCTGACTTCTCTGACCCGCGCTCTGTGTACCTGCACGCCCCCAAAGAGTCTACTGAAAATTGAGGTCTTAATCCACTGGTCCAAGAGGTGCCACAATTGATACCTGCAAAGAAAAAAAAAGAAACATCGGTCAGGTTGTGCAGTATAGCCAGCGCAATGGAGCAAAAAATAATCTTGATCAACTTCAAAGGAATTAATTCATATCACTACTGCATCCCTTCACTTCCCTACCCCCGCAACGTACGAGTTACTTTTGATTCGTCTTTTTTCCTTTTCTATCCCCACATCAAACATTGCCCGATCTTGCCCGTTCTAGTCCTGTACCATCCCCTCTGTGCTCTTTTCGCTCCTAAAACCAGCTCTTACTCTCTGTCCCCAAACCTCCTGCACTTTCACCTGTTTCTGTTCTTTCTAACTCCTCGGCCCCAAGCACTCTAACGTTCTTCTCTTCTCTATCCATTAATTCTCTTCACTACACATTTTCGAAACCAGTCTTAAAAATGACCTTCTTTCATCTCTTTCCAATAATTGATCTTACTGTCTTAATTTGGCATCATCATTGCTCACAATTATTATTGTACCATTTTTTATTAAACTGTTCAGTGCTTTGGCAAAAGTGCTTAGTAAATAGAAATAACAACAAATATTGAATGTGCACAATATATCATTGTATTATTTTGTAGCAGTAAAAGTGCCCTTTATTTAGTGTGGTTAAATGTACCAAGAGACATGGTTGCTACCACCGTGTAGTGATTTGTATACATATTTTCCCTGTGTCTATGTGGGTGTAAGAGTCACAATGTTCGTGCAGTGTGATGTCACCATGCTGGAATCTAAGGTATGGCTGCAATGGGGATGGTGCGAGTGTTTCAAGGAATGACCGTTGGAGCCAGCCTACATGGGGGCTGGTAGATGTTTACTCTATGCTTACATCAACTTTAATATGCACCTGTAACCCACGTTCAACTGAAGTAAACACACTTAAACTATCAGAGGCCCGAGTTTGTTATTGAAGGACGGACTTTCTTACACACCGCTCTGCTTAGGGCCTTGTTTTCCTCTCACAGACCCCGCAGGTCCTTCTGCAATTATTCAATAAATTGGAGATGTACTCACAGCTTAATAGTTGATCAGTAGATCATTTGGCGAATACCAGTCATCAGAATAAAATAAACTCTAAATGGTGCTATAACGATAGAATCCCTCATGCATAAAATGGCTGTTATTTCAATAAGTCCTTGAGAAATGGGACAAACCTGTGTCTGAGCATTGCCATGTAGCGGTCTGTGTCTCCTGACCAATTGTCCACCTTAATAACGAAATGGCCAAGGAAGGCTCTATGATTCTTATGACCAAATTTCACAACCGCAAGGTGGAGATTTGATTGCATATGGGATTAAAGTACTCCCTACCGTACTTTATAAGGATATGGATGTTATTGAAGAGTTCCATGGCCAACTAGAGGAACAAGGCTGAAGGCAATATCCTTTTTACATATGGTAGGGGATATTTTATTACTTATAATACATGGCCGCACACTGTTATCCCTTTTTATACCTGGCCTCTTGCTCAATCTAATGCAAGGAATCTTCCATTTACTGATCCATGTAATCAATGTAGAACCTCTTTGGATTTAAAAAAGCTTATATGCAACTTTGAATGTGTTGCAGAAAAACAGTTCAATATTTTTATAAAATGCATTGAAAAAAACATTTTTATTTTGTACTTTAAGGGTATCCCGTAGTTTCGAAGAATTTGCTTCGTGGCTGCTTCTTCGAAATACTTTGAATATTTGTATGCATTTGCGGGGGTAAGGCGTAAAAGGGGTTGGGGGTGGCAGTGAAGGAGAAATGGGAGGTAGGGAGGAACCCCCAAAACAAACAACATTTTGAAGTAAACATTTAATTTGTTGAAATGACATTGAACCACTTTAAGATGAGTAATAACATGCAGCGTCTTCTTCACATGTGTTGATCTTCAGACAGTGCACAAATTAGACATTCTACCATAAAATGTTCCTTGGCATATAATCCCTGTAAAGTGTCACAGAAAATGATTAAACAAGCAAGGAATTCGAAAAGCTTGTAATGGCTTTAATTAACTGCTGCAGTGACAGCTGGAATACTGACCTTTGCTGGCTCAAGCAGCAGGCATTGTGACATCACAAATTAAGTGAAATAACTGATTACAGAGCAGTTTTGATGTCATTTTCTTATTACAGGTCAGTTGTGATGTCACAGCTAACCTGCAATAAAAAACATTATTTCCAGGCTTCTATACAGATATTGCAGGCTATTAAGGTATTATAACAAACTACTTGACAGAATGGAGAGTATCTTTTGAGCTAGGGTCCTAGGATTATTCACCCAAAGTCCATTAAATATAATTTGCCATGATCTAGGTCTGAAACATTAGAAATAGGAGCAACTTCCATTCTGTGACATTTCAGATGAGACTTGATTCCTGCCCAGGCGACACTTGGCACACAGGAATGTACAGACACAGATTGCATAATAAGGGCCTTTTGGGAGGTCTGTAGCATTTTGGGAGGTCTGTAAGGAAGGCATGGTATCAACAGTAAGGCAGACAAGTGACCACAGTTGAATGGCATTTTTTGAAATTCAACAATGATATGAAAAACACCTATCTAATCCTAAATATCCAGATGAGAGTGTTGCGTCTCCTACACCTAACAACCCCTCCGCGGTTGCCACGCCCCCACCCTCGGCCTCTTGCCGTCCCACTCGCTCACATACACACCCGATTGCACGCATATTCAGGCGCCCATTCAGTCATCATACCCGGGGGTTTTCCCATACACCTGGCACTTACCTTCCCTCCCGCTCCTGGCAGCTACACTGGAGGCTTCCATGTCACCAGGGTGCCCTAAATGGACCTCGGAGGATCCGCGCGTCACGCGTCACGTGACTCTCCATTTCCATTGCAGCAATACTTCCGTATCACGTGATCTCTGTCATCCCCATCACGTGATACGCCTTCCTTGGATAAAAGTGTCCGGAAGTCAATGAGCGTCGCTTCACAGCTGTTTCCACCTGGATTCTGTGACGCTCGTTTCATTGTTGACTCTACGGATTTTTCTCGACCACGTTTTCTGTACCACGGATTGCCTTTGCCTTGCCCAATTATTGACTTTGGATCACCAGTTGCCGGACTACCTTACTACATTGGATTCCTAGTGCCTTTGCCCTTTGTTACCTCGTTTTGGAACTGTTGGTTTTCTCGCTGCCTGACCCTTGGACTGTCCCTGGTTTGCCTCACGGATTTGTTTCTTGTCCTGGATTCTTGGCCTCTGGCCTTCACGCTGGGCGCTTGCCTGTCTGCATACCCACCATCTGCCCTCAATCACTTGGGGAATTCCCAACGCCTCCCTGCTGTTATTGGACGTCTTTGCCAACACATTAGGTAAGCCATTTAGGATCATTTCCCTGGGGTTCTACTCTTGCCAACTGCTTTGTGCTTATCCTATAACCTATTGCCTTACAGCGTTCGAGGGGTCCTTTTCCGGCGGTTCCCGAGTCCAGGCCTACGAACCACTTCACCTGTGGCCTCAAAGACCACACAGGCAGTATTTCTGGTGTTGTCTGTGCGGTACTTGGGGACGGAGGTATCCTTACTCTGCACGACCATCAAGTCTGTAACAGAGAGCAAGCTACGACCATCAAATAATAACGCAGTCCTAGTGGTGTCTTGTCAAAATAAAAGGGCCTGTACTAAAAAAAAGAATGTTTGCCAATCCTTACCTCTATATACAAATAGTGTGGGCATAGTGCGTTTGAAAAAGAAAGAAGTGGTTACAAATAATAACATGCCAGGATGTTCAGGCCATTGGCCTCCCTTCCCCACGTTTTCGGCAAAGGACAAGGCGGTTCACTCGAGAGTAGCACAATCATGGGCATTCTTCGGCCGAGGATACAGTTAAATCTCTAGTATCAGGGCCTTCTGTACCCAAGTCTCTTTACTTATTAAAGTCTCTTTATTCAGAGGGCCTTATGTACCAAAACAAACTAAAGTTAATTTTCCTCTTACAAGTACTCAATTCAGGTGATCCACTCTTCACCCTTGATCCCCCTCAGCTGGGCTCAGATCCCTTTAATACAACAATTGTTACTTTGGATCCCCCTCTTCCGGGCTCAGATCCCCTTTAACAATGTTCATAGAATATTCTTTCTCAGGTGACTCACGGTTCACCTCGGATCCCACTCCGTCAGGCTCAGATCCTTCCTCTTACACAATTAGTCCCCCTCAGCCAGGTTCAGGCCAATTTCATTTAGTATGAACTATCAAAGACTTTTGAATGTGCATAGAGTTTAGCTTGACCCATTGCAGGATCACTTCGATTTCACAATTCCTTTTTACATTTGCCGCCTCTGAATTGGATACTGCATTCGAAGTGTTAAAAGTGTACTGTTGTGCTGCCAACCCTGCTGGACCTGTTAATTTACTTCTTGCCCCTTGCCTTTTGCCTGAGAGGCTGTAAGGACAAGAAGAAGGACGGTGCTGCTGACCCAGGCGAAACGCCATAGGAACTATTTCAGGACTTCAATTACCAAAATCCTTTGCGTTTGTGGGACCCTCCGCCTGTGCTCTCAGCATCCCTACTTAGTTTCGGGTGCACGCGCATTTTCGCGCATGCATTCGAAGTGTTAGAAGTGTACTGTTGTGCCGTTAGGCTGTGAGGAGTTGTGGTAGGTGGTGGAGGATTTAGCTAATTGAGTGCAGTATCAGTAAAGAGAAGTTTCACTTGTGACACAAACTTTGTTTACTGTACTAGAGTACTACTGACCGATCCAACCCTTTGGTTCCATTTATTTGCTTCCGCCCTGCCCAGACCTCTCCCTCTCATGTGCACCACGCACGCGTACCCCTAAGAGTCCAGAAAGCGTGAATCTGTTGGGCCGTTAGGGTGGTAGGTGGGTAGCCCCTGATTCTATTACTTTATCCAGGCCTCTCAGATATTGTGACTTGGTGTTATTACGAACACAATAATGGCGTCCGGTCTGAGGAGTGGCCGTTTAACCGATATGCATGTCTCTAATATTGAAAATGTGGATGTCTTGATATGCAGTGGTAATTCCTCCTATTCTGCCTTTGCATCCATGGATGAATCTTCTATTGGTGGCGATTTGAACACAACCCTCAATAAGAGCCACATGATAAAACTACCATCAGAGATATGCCTGCCTAAGCATGGCCCGGCTGAGCAGCCAGTGGCTGCAAGCTCTAGTTTGTGCACAGCGCCTGAAGGTAACTCTGCCGCAAATATGTTGTATTCTTTAACAACTGCGGCCAAAGAGGTGAATGTTCCATTGATAGTTACCTTGTCTCCTGTGCGGATGAACGTCTCACTAAACAGTTCCGACCTAGAGAGTGATTATGTTGATGGTAATTTGGGGCGTGAGCTGACCCCGATTTATGAACTGAACAAACACATTTAGGCCTCCATTGGTGCATTAACCCCATTAAGTGATAAGAAATTGTTACATGACCGAGCAGTGGACCTTTCACCGCCTATGCTTTCGCGTCTACCTGCTTCGCAACTTAAAAATGCAACCAATGAGGCTAGAGACCGAGTCTCGAGTCCTTCTATGTTAAAGGAAGGGATCCGGTCTCCGCCAATATCTCTGCAAGCTTATTCCAACTCTGCAGAGGCTACGAACAATTTGATTCCTAAAAACCTACAGGCTGATGACCGTAATGAAATACCCTATTCTACTCCGCCCTCTAGTTCTTACACCTTTCCAGTCATTGTTAGGATTTTGGATTTGCTTAACAAAGGGCATGATTTGACACATATGGAACTCCGTGAAATGAAGTGCTCTTCGAATGAGATGCTGCTTAAGCTTAATCGCCTTGAAGGTTTTCTGATGGCAAAAGAGACCTTTCCCTCTGTACTTTGCCCTGTGCCGGCACCATCCATCAGCTACCTATTGTTCCTCTACAACCCCTATTTGTAGAGAAACAGACCCAGTGCTGTATCCCCAACTTGAATGAAATACCTCAGTTAGCCACTGGTGGCCACTTAGGCTCACCTCAGGCTGAGCCCGCTGTAACTCCTGTTATTGATCGTGATGATATTGCTGCTATTAAACAGGACATCGGAGAGATAAAACATGCCTTAAACAGAGTAGATCTCACTCCCCAACCTGATTTAACTTCACTTTCTGTTGATAGCCCATCCATCTTGATAAAAATTATTGAAGAGTCTAAGATTGATGAGGTTAATGAATGCGCATCTAATGATAAATCCCTCTTTATCTCAAGGCACTTGAAAAAAATACATTTAAAAGCTAAAAAACGAGCTGAAAAGCGCAGGAAAGTCAAACTACTGCTGAAGAAAGATGGCCTTAATCCAGCTGATGTGGAGATTGAGGTTGATCCTGGTGAGAAAAGTGCATTGCTTGCTGTTCATGATGACGATGCAATTGATGTGGAACAACTTTCAGAGGAAAGTCGTGCCCTCCTACTCCATCTCCTATCTCCGAAAATAAGACAAAAAAAAATAAAAAAATACCAGCAAAGCCGCTCTTGGCTCTTGCACCAAAAGTCTGCAGACTGAGATTATTGGTTCCACCAAAGTGATAGCTAAATGTAAATCTCAGTTGAAGGTTGCGTCTTCTGGTGTTCAGGATGGCATTGCTCGCTTATTGAAATTAGACACTATGAAAATGCAAAATAACTTAGATAATTATTTTCCCTCAACAGGTTTAAAAATAACTTCCAAACTAGGGACTAGTGCTCTTGTTCCATTGACGCAAAATCACCTTAAACCTTAAGCTTCCTCGCATGAAATAATTTCTGTCACAACGACTCAGGCAGGCCCATTCTATGCTGAGGTGTGCTGCAAAGATTCTCATTCTCTTTTAAAAAATTATTATGTGATTATTTGTGGCCCATGTAAGCATAGGGGGCCTTCTGATCCACCACTGACTGTTGGCCCATCAATCCCAATGGCAGTATTTCCTGTATCTGCACACAAGAATGAGCATGGGGATAAGATTACTGATCAACATAACCAAACAACTTGTGACTATGAAGACGATCAAGGCTTAGTGGCTCGCCCTTTAAAAGATCGGGTGGGCAATGTCCAAATTCATGGAACGACACTCGACCAGATATCTTTTTAAAACATGATTCAACCCTTAAATATAGCCCTAAAGAGTGGTGCCTTATCTTCCCAATTATTAGCAAGCGAATTTAATCTTCAACCACAGACAGTGATGGACGCGGAGCACGCTCCCTTGGACTGCCCCCCATGTCTACCTGAGGTGAATACCTCACTTTCCATGGAAGCGCCCGTAGTCATCTAACAGACTCCTGCTCTTCTTAACCAAGAATCTGCTGTAATATCCCATGTTTTGTCTCCTTCTGCGCAACCTTCTATCGAAGGAGTAGGGATATCTGAAGAATTTAACATTATAGGACTGGAAGGTAATCCTGAAATCTTAAAGGGGGACAGGATTAATAGGAACTTCCTCTGGGATTACTTGCAAAGATCCCCTCATTGCGTATTTTGACCACTACAGATTTCAATCGTATTGACTTGTCACTTAAGAACAACCACAGAATGTTGGGATATGTGTGTAACCCAATGGTGCTTAAATTAATTTGGAGCTTTAGATCAGAGCTAAAGAACATGGGCTTCTGTCTCTATACCTTTAATAATGAGTTAGTTGCACAAGAATTTTTGCAGAAACCTGCTCAAAAGTTGGTTGGTGTCCTGCCACATGGGATATCAAATGGCTCGTCCATAGAACAATCTTGTATATCCCAGCTTATTGCATTGTCAGTAGGAAACCAAAATTTAGCCTGGGTTGAGCCCTTAATTCGTTTAATCTCTTCTTTACAAAATGCAGCAATTTCGATTTAGCAAATAAAAAAAAAGACTTTACCCTCATTTCTTGGATCTCATGTGGCCATCACGCACTTCAAGGTTGGGTAGATAGCTTTCTGGGTGAAGTTCAGCCTGATATCATCCTTCTACAGGAAACCACGAGTATGACTGATTTGTTTATAGAAGGGTATTTTACAGTTTGTAAGCATGCAACTAGGGCCTATTCGATCGTCCGATGGGAGGGCTGGCAATTGCAATTAGTAATAGGATTAAATATAATTCAACTAAGATATACTCATCTTCCAATATGTTAGCAAGGATGTTGACCATTTATTTGTGTTATCCTTATATTGGAATCCTCTGAAAATAGTTTTGCAGGAGATGTTTAATGACTTAGATCAATGTTTGGAATGTATTCATAATACAACAGCGAGGCCCAGAATAATCACAGCGGGTGATTTCAATTCACTGTGTGTCAGGAACAAAGTCTTCAGTTAAACCTAACTTTGTTACATGAGTCTCATAGTGTGAACCATCTGTTACCTTTAAACGAAAGTAAGCGGCATAAGCTATCAGTGAGGTGGAATCCAGGATTATGCAAGCGACTGTCAGAGAAACTAAAGTATGCTTACTCCATTGCTTCTTGTCAGTGGGCCCTGATACTTCACCTTTTGTAAAAGAAAGAGTTATGGGTGAGCTAGTTGCTGCAGCTGTTCAATCTATCCATATTAAATCTAGTTCTATAGATGTTCCTATGTCTTGTAAATATGACCATGAGATGCAGCTTTTAAAACGTTGAAAAAAAAGACTTACGTATTATTAAAAAAAAAATCTCAATTCTGATCAGGCTAAATTTGCCAAAAACCAAACGTTAATTTTGTATAAAAATACACTGAGATTTTTGCGCAAAGCCAAGTCTACTGAGCTTAATTGTGAGATAGTACAAAAACTATGTATGCATGACACCAAATATATATGGTCTATTATACGCAATACTACTCCATCTAACTCCTCTTCTAATGAGCATTTTATCCCGGGTCACATATGGGTATCCTTTATTTCAGAGAAATTTCCTATTCCTGCCCGCCTTAAATCTGTGTCACCCGTACTGTGTTTTCAATCGAAATCGGACTCCTTTAATTGGTCCGTTAATTATATAATTTGGGCAATTAACAAATTATCTCAGTCTAATGCTCCTGCCGGACGGCATCCCGGCATGTATGTACAAAACCAAACCAGCCACGTGGGCATCTATTCTTAAAATTAAGTTTGACATAATTCTCAAAACTGGTAACATACCGGAGCTATGGGGGACATCCATAATTGTCCCTATTTATAAAAAAGGAAATGTATTGGATCCTCATAATTATCGTCCCATTTCACTTATTGACATAAGTGTGAAGATCTGTGCGAGTTTACTACTGCATGATTTGGAAAAACATATTGCAGAAAAAAATCTCCTTGCTAGGGCTCAGATAGGTTTTAGGAAGGAGATGGGCAACTCGCTTAATGCAACTCTGATGGCCCATATTATTGCCAATACGAACAAAAAAAGGAACATACCCTGTATACATTGCAAGCATTGACCTCTCTTCTGCTTTTGATTCAGTGGTAAGACAGCTTCTTTGGTCCAAATTACTATCATTGAGCATACCATCGGAAATTATATATTGGCTAATAAGATTACATTCTAATACAGCATACAAGGTTAAGATGTCCAAAGAAGGTGCAATTACAGAAGCCATCAGCACCTATATCGGTCTTAAGCAAGGCTGCAACCTTGCAGTGATTCTTTTTAACCTTTATATTTGCGATCTGGATCAGGTATGGAAGGAGCCTAGGATGTACCCGGTAAGAATAGGTACACTTAGACTCCATTGGCTCGCTTTTGCCGATGATCTTCTAATCATCGATACAACACCAGCTGGTTTACAGGCCAAACTGTCTGCATTCGAAAAATATGCATATAATTTGAACTTAATTTCAAATATTAGCAAAACAAGCATTCTGATCTTACATGCAGGAAGAAAAATAAAATCATTTAAATGGGAAATTGGGGAACTTGCAGTGCAGTTTCAAACTGAAATTTGCTATTTGGGCTACCAACTAAGTAGCAACTCTTCTATTTCCATCTGGAAAGAAGGACTGAATCTTAAAGCTCGTTCATTAGGAAGCCTAATGAAGCTAATTTTCACAAAATATTGTCAATTTTCTCTTATTCCTTTACGTGATTTTGTTACCATGAAAGTGCAAGCAGTTCTTATTTATATCCTGGACATATGTCCTTTCGATTTGAGCTCCTACCTGGACTCGCTACAATGTCGCTTATTGAAAGGAGCCTTGCACATGTTAAGAAAGGAAGAAGGCATTGACTATGGCAAGGGGAAAAGTGCACAGAATTGCACAGTGAACAACTTTGGATCTAACAAAGTGCATATAATACCCAAGACTTGTGTATATATAAAACCCAGGAGTGCAAATAAAGTAATTACCAATATATGAAAAGGGATGTGGGGTAAGCACTTAGGACCTCCTTATGACTGAAAGGAAAGTCAGCAAACTCTTTACCCACTATGCTCTTACAGATACTGACAGCGCTAAACCCACGTAGCGGGCAAGCAAGGACAGATTCTGTGAACTGACATTCTGTAAAACACTGAATAAGGAACTTTCAAACAGTACTCACGAGGACCGGAAAGACCACTTGAATGTCAGTAATTTCACGAACCCTGTAGATCAAACAGGGACCCAGAAGGCTGTAAAAGCAAAAGGGTTAAAGATAACAAAATACATAAAACCCTAGTCAAGGGCAAGTATGAATTGTGATAATAAATTGTGAGGAAAACAAAAAGGGGATACACACTGGAACTAGATACAACAACACCCACACCTAATAATCAATGGAAAATAAATGCAGAAGTGCAATGGAAAACATGGAATGGAATCTCAAAGTAGGATCAGGGGCAGGGAAAATGATATCACAAAAGGAAACCTTTCCCACCCATCCAAGGAGAAAAGGCAGTAAACTAATACTACAAAAGTAAGGTTAATGCATCAAGCTTTTCGGTAACCAGGACAGCATAAAGAGACAGAACGCACCGGCAAACTGGGCTGCAACAAAGAGTAAAGCACAGAGAAAGGCTGTCTGCAGACAGAGGAAGATAGAAAGGGAAATTCAGAAAGCATAAATCAATTAAGCACATTAATCCGAAATCCAGGACAGAGGAACAAGATACAGGAACTAAGAACTGGGCACAAAAGCTAGGAACTGGAACTAGGTACAAGGCACAGAAACTAGGAACAAGGAACAGAGACTAGTCACAACAGGAACACTGCTACAATGACCAGCGCCGGACTGAAGCAAACTGAGGCTTTTAAAGCTGCTTAACGAGCACACCCCTCAGGCGTGCCGCCTGCTGCACCTGCAGCCACAGGTGTTGCCTATCCTCCACCCAGCCTTGTCCTGCAAGGGAGGAGATGAAGCAGTGAGCCAGGCATTCTGGGAAGCAGGAGGTGAAGCAGTGAGCCAAGGCATTCTGGGAAGCATAGTCATTTGATTTAAGTAGCATGCTGGCTGCCAAAAACCTGGAATGGATCCGGAAGGGAAGAAACTTGGAAAATAAGGTTTTAACGCTCCCAATTCATCAGAACACTGTAGCATACGGTTCGAAGGAAATGTCCAGTAGGGAATAAACCCCAAAACATGCCCCCAAGTGGCGGGGACGGGAACGAAGGGAGCGAGAACGGGAGCGAAGGGAGCGAGCCGTGACAGCACATGGCTTTGTCAATTCCCAATTGTGTGATCAGGCATGAGCTAAGCCTCATTTTGCTATCTTCCAGAGTGCTATGGCGTTCATTGTCAAATTACGCAAAAATTTTGAATCCTCCCAACAATTGTCTTTATAAAGATCTGCAATGCTTAATGGATGAAAAATCAGTGGACTCCATTAATAGATTCAAAACTCGCATGCAAGAGGTTTTAGAGAGACTGGGTCTAACACATGATGATCTTTGTATTAGACCTGCTCATGCTAAAAAGAAATTGTTCGAAGAAGATTGGAATCGAACCATTGACCAATTGAAACATTACTCTTCGTAAACTGAATATGCTAAATTTTTTCGAAACCGCATACCGTTTAACCAGTATGTTGTGTTATTTCCCTGTTCTGTTATTAGAGGGTTATTTATGCGTTTTAAAATGAACCAATTCAGAACTAAGGAACGTTGTCAGCATTGGGCAGGTATGTCGACGCATATGCAATCCATGATATGTAGATTTCCTCACTGTTTTGAACCAGTTGAAACTTTGAAACATTTGGTGCTAAAATGTTCTTATTTTAAAAGTTCACGTTCACTCATACTGATAAAATATGTTAATACCGAATTTGTTGATTGCACTGAATTTTTATGGGATCGACTCATGAATGGCACCTATTACCCATTAATTTTAGCATTAGGACATTTTTTAAAGATTGTGGAAAAGGAACTTGCTCGTTTTGAACTTGATGCGGTCAGCAGTTGATGCTGTTAATTAATTCAATTTAAATTATATTTTAAATAATGGGTTTTATATTGGCAACTCCAATTGTAAATTTGAAATAATATATGAATGTAAAGATGTATTAATGTGCTATGTATTAATTGTTTTTTAATTTTATTATTGATACTTCATTTTGTTTTTTGTAAAGTTTTTTTTTAACCAAATACAATAAAAAAACTAAAAAAAATGGATACCTAATAGAGACCTTTGAATGAGCACCCACGTGGCACCGGACCACTCTGTTTACAGTATCTGTATTGGCTTCAAAAGTTCAATCACTTATCTCCCGTTTAATTATTCGAGTCGCTCCTAACATAAGCTTCACACACTGTTCTCTTCATATTTCTCCATACAATGTTGCCGCTTGCAACCTTGGCTCTAACACAGACCGGTCTGGTATAAGTCTCCCTGACTCGCTGGCTGTGCTGACTTTACTGGCGCTGCTTTGCTGTAGGAGCCAAGGACAGTACCACGGTGGCGAACGCTCCTCCCCGCCTTGGTAATCAAAACTGGAGAGCCCTGGGTACCTAAGACACACAATGCAGGTTTCTTCAGCTTTAATTCCAGGTCTTATGTTACTTATTCTCTAAGGCTCATGAAAGTAAAAGTCTTTCTTTGAAAAGGTCAAGGGCACTTCAGTCCTTGCAACCCTCTCCGGTCTCGCCCTCTTTCTCTACGATTTAAACTGCCATCTTGGAAATAATGCTTCCTTGTGTGCTTTGCCTTGCTCAGAGTGTGCTTTTGTGCTGCACCTTTTATCTGTGTGGGAAAATGTGATGGAAGTCAGGTGTATGTAATGATCAGTAATTGCCTGACTCTGCCTGATCATTGTGTTGGGACATGTCCGGTATACAGCATGGGTGTTAGTCTGTTTTCTCTCACAGCGAGCTGTCCATGAGAAAGTGTTTGTGGCAGGAAATGGGGGTAGGGAGTTGAGTTCCTAAGTACCGTACCCGGTAGGATGGGGAAAAGGTGTTACAGGGAAGGGGATACCGCATCTTGCCATCCGGTCTCCCACTTCCACTCCCCAAAAACCCCTCATCCAGGCGATCCTCCCGTACTGGTCCACCCCCAGGAACTGGATCCAAAAGCGATGGCTGTGTCCTGGCCACCTGGATGACCGATCCGCAGGGGACTAGCCGGCGAGACACGTTCAGGTTTCTCACAGGTAGTTAATATTTGTTTAGGCATGCATCTTTGCCAGAGCATTGGTGAACAAGTGTTTAGGGCCCTTGTCTGGAAAGCGAGACGTGTCCAGATCTTTGGGTTTAATCCTTCACACAAATGATCTCATTTTTATTTTTCCTTTTCCTCACAGCACAGTATGTCAGCACATGCTTAGTTCCATCAAAACCATATACCTTTTATTAATTTGTAATCCTTATTCCACGTGTGTTGAAATTGACACCAACAGATCATTGAAGATAATCAAATATTAACATAATGAAGGCTTTTAATTATGTTATTAAAAGGAACAATTGCAGAACCATTAATGATGTCATAAAGTACCTGTGCTCAGTGCCAAACAAATAATTTGCTTGTGCTGTTGAGTGGGTGGAAGGGGTCCCTGAACCCCCCCCATTGCATTCCAAGTCAAAACATACTTCTTGGTTGTATTTTAGCGTGGCTACTTTGGGTTCAGGGCTGGCCCCGGAGCACCCGCGCGGGAATGCCCCAGAGAACTGTGATCCCCAAGGACAGCCCAGACTAGTATCTAACGAACCTCCATTTTGTGTGCCCACCGACTCCATCTTGTTTTCTCATAATAGTAGGCAAGCCATGAAACTAGAACGCAGGTCTGCAGCTCTCCCCCCAAGGCGCGCACAGCGAACAAGCTACTCCCCCACCTCCTCCCCTCTGTCATCTCTGCAGCCGGCCAGTTCTCATGGGAGTCTAGCCGCTCGAATGCAACAAACTTCGCACTGTATCTTCTGTCTTCCGTCTTACCTCATTGACCCTGCCGCGGCCCAGCTCAAGGCCTGGCAGCAGAAAGTCGTTCATCTCTATAAACCTGCCCTCACCATGCAGACCCAGGCCATAAAGAATACCACACCCATACCCTTTGAACATGGTTGAACAACTAGGAATGACCCTCGAGTATGTAATGTTTGTTCGCGCCTTAATATAAGAAAATAGAAGTGCCCTTCTTCCCTCAATCAGAATAGGTTGTTCATGAACTGTTTCCATTGCATGCGGAATATTGGAAGGGTTGTAGTAAATACAAAGCATACCAGTGTGTTTCACAAAATATGTATAATCGAGGCACTGACGCTAGGTCCCAGTTATATAAGCGTGAAGTATATTAAAGTGTAGTATGAATTTTAATAGAAATAGATTGTAATAACAAAATGCACAACAGAACATAACACTGCACATGTCAGCACACAGCTACCTCGTTTTTGAGTTCAATGTAAATATATGCACAGCATCATGTAAAAGCAATTTAGCAATCAAATGCCATAACCAGTATGATCTCATCGTGATGATATGTGTTAAGGCCTGCATGTAAAGAATCTAGTAATGGACTGCTTAATCTAGTATGGAAAATAACATGTGCATACACGAGTTCTAAACGATCATAATTGTAATGTAATAATTACGCATAAAAAGCCTGCATATAAAAAACGTATCAAGAGATCCGGCTGTCCCCTCTTGCAATACAAGACCGTACATTGATGGTGTTTCGATTCCTCCCCCACCCCTCATGATGTCAGAATGGAACAGGAGATGTTTAATGATGTTTAGACAACTAGCCTTTAACCTCCATAGCAAGACTTATGACCATTGTGGTATGTGCCTTTTTGTGACCCACCCTTTCAATGTATAATCTAGCTCTTAAATGTAGTGCCCTCTTTGTTGTGTACCAGATGGACATTCCAGACCACACCGTGATCTCAAAAGTCTTGGCCGCTTAAACAGTATATCTTGCATTATAATAACACACCGTTAAGCTGCTCATTAATAAGTCTAACACTAAGCTAAAGAAATGCACTATGACCTATGCCCAAATGTAGTTAACTTGCATTTGAGAAATGTCTTTCTTTTGGTATTAAGATTCACGGGTCTTAGAATCTGCTGGACAAGATAGAGTGTAGTATTGGATGAATGGGAATGTGTGGCCACAAAGGCAAATGTCAAGTGTCTATTGAAATGTAACACTACAAATGTTGCCGACACTGCATGCCAATCTGATGAGCCAGCTGATCGATTGACCCGAAAAGCATCATCACTGCACCACGTGAATTTGCACCATCCATGTCACACCGACCCTATAGCACCCATAGGTGCCGGTCCCTAGTGACCAATCCCAACTCTTCATGTGCCCTTTAGGCCTCCCCTCTACTGGATGATGCAAAAGCTGTATAAAAATTACTTGTAACATGTTTTCTGCAGAGCGCTCTCGGCGTGAGCAGAGTAGATCCTGCTTGCCCTATTTTAGATAAAGATTTTGACTTCACACGCACTTGGTGCGGGTCTCATTCCCTCTGCGGTGTGTCCTATTTGACTCTTATTGAGAGAATTAAGTGCATATTTGGGGGCTTCTCACTTTCACTGTTTAATACTGAAGGTGCATTATTATTAAATGAAGAATGCTGTCCGGAGAGCTAATTCATTTTTATAATCTCTGTATGGGGTTTTTACTGCTGTGATATTTGAGTATAACTGTTTTCTAATTTGTAATGTACTCTTTTAGGATGGTTTTTAACCTTTGAAATAAAGATTTGAACCTGAATCAACTATTTTTCAATAACTTTGTTGTCACAGTAGGCTGGTTGCGGTTGGATTGGCACCCAATGTATCTATGTGTTTGAGATAATACTGAAACAAAGAAAAACTAAATTGAAAATGTCAGAATGGAGAACTGAATCTGGTGAAAGGACCCGAGTAGACTCTTTGACCTGGCCTAGTTTCCCTACTCTAACATATTGTTGTAGCTGGCACTACACAGCTGTGGGGTTTGTAACACTCTCATTCTCAGGGATTTAGCACCCACCTGATTTTCTAACGTGTAATTCACAAAGTTATAATACCCAGCATACTTCATGGCTTCTGTTTTTGGATTGGGATTCAGTTTGGTACATATATGGTCACTCTCTTTCTGCAGGATGCCTTTCTGACTTCACAGCACAACCACACAGTACTACCAGCAAAGATTTCTTTTGACCTTTTGCTTTAGGGGTTAATTTACCACTAATAATTTCCTCCCCGCCTTGTGAGGGTGTTACAGTGAGCTTACCAGAAGGTATTTCCTACCCGTTGCCAGATTGTTGTCAGGGTGAAGATATCAGACAGCGGGTCAGGGTTGCCCTCCTAGGCTTTAATCCTTAGCAAGCTCTGGCTTCTCTATCCT
This sequence comes from Ambystoma mexicanum, assembly GCF_040938575.1. Taxonomy (NCBI): domain Eukaryota; kingdom Metazoa; phylum Chordata; class Amphibia; order Caudata; family Ambystomatidae; genus Ambystoma; species Ambystoma mexicanum. The sequence continues at coordinate 160,943,384 of NC_090936.1, read as the reverse complement.
GCTTTTGGACTCCCGCTTCTTCCACGGTCTGAGATATGGCCCTCAGTACGCTCCTATCAGCTTCTTCTTCTGGTCTAGGCAAGGGTTTAAGATATAGTGCTCAGCTGCTTATTGTATTCCTTCCTGCAGGCCCACTCAACTACTGGTTCTCCCAAGCAACAGCCCTCAGCAGGTTTAAGGTTCCCTCCTGCTCTGGCTCTAGAGCTACACCTTCTCCCTCCTGGACCAAGGTGCTGACTGTGCCATCTCCTGTGCACCCCCAGGGCACTTATATAGGGCTTTACATTACTTTGACTCACTAATAATCCCTGGGATTGGTTTCCCTCACAGTGCCTTTCCTCTTTACCTTTTGATAGGCCTTGCCGCAATCTGCATCCCTCTCTCTCTCTCAAGTTTTCTCCCTCTCCTAATCGCTGTACTGAGATGTTGAGCCTTACCACCCATTCTTTTGTGATTTATTTCTTCTATTCTGCTCCTGTTGCGGCACGAGAGTTTAAAACCTCAGACTGAAATTTTAAGACAGGCATAACTGATGTCCAAGTCACACAGCCTCATGCACCAACTCTGAGATCAGGTTCTGCGGCTATCTACAGGGGTATAGTTGAGGATGTCTGGGAGAAGGACCTCTGTGAGACCTGGGTTACCCTAGATGGAGCATTTATCAGAAAACTTTCTGCCGCCAGTAGAACGATGGCCTGCCAATGGACTGCAGAATCATCATTCTCTCCCACTCCACTCTGGTGTTGCTGTAGTGGGTGGAAACAATGCATTCTCAGCATTGGATGGGACCAAGGGAATGTTGTTTATATGGTTGCATGTGTGGTGATGAGAATATGTGTCTTCCTCACATGTAGTTATCTACATTAACTTAATTGTTGGCTTCCACTCTTATGTTTGGCTGGTTGGTGTCTATCAAGCATAAGAGGTTGGGCAGTGGGGAGGTACACTTGGAGATCCTCGTATAACACCTCCAAATAGCTCCTCACAGCATTTTTAGGACTCCAAGCCCCCAACCACCATAACTGATATCTCTAATGCGACTGTGATACAGGCCACACAAATAAGAAAAAAGTCAAACCTTCAGGGTTATGTAGTGGACTGTACTTAGTAAAGATGAAAAATGTGATTTTACACAACTCAAAAAAAGGAGCGGCCGGTTATTTTACAACATTAATCTATTGATATTACTACCATTATTAGTAAATCTTCTATTAACAGAAATCATTATTTATTGGACTATGTGGCTTTTGTAGATACCCACTCTGCCACATTGAGTTCAGGAGATAGTCCTTCCTCCAGACTTGTTGTGGGAGTCGATTGCATGGACAAACAAAAGTAGCGAAGGCAAGAACCATTCCAGCAGCAACACATTGGTGTTTTGAGTGCTCAATGATGGCTTTGCATAATCGCACCAGCTTGACAACACTTGACAAGGGGTCACTTGTCATCGAAGAAACTAAGAGGAAATGTGTAGCACTGGTGGAGAAGTTCAAATCTTGCTCTCATGTCTGCTTGGTTTATCTTGAAAGCGCCCACTTTCATTTCTTGTTTAAGATGTAAAGTGTCATTTTTGTACAGCTGTTCACATTGGTATTTTGTTGCTTGTATGCCATTTCAAATCATAACTGTTTACATTTTTAAAACACATTTTTTTTTTAAAGGTGGGGAGCGGTCAAGATGGCACTGGCACAGAGCGATCCCCATGGGCTCTGTATGGCTAACCCAGCTTTTCCCTTGTCAGGTACGTCCACAGCGTTCACAATCCTAACAGAGGGGATGCACGACTCAGAGGAGTCTCCTACCTTCTGGGGATCTGGCAGTAGAGCAATATGGACATAGCGTGGACCAGAGACAACTTTAACTGATGGTGGCGGGCTGACCCCAACCTAGTGGCCAGGATACTCACATGGCCCTGAGAGACTGAACCGTGGTGAACGGAGGCTCTGATCCACCCGTGGGATTAATGAGAGGGTCCCTGGATAATCTGGTGTACACAACATCTCTGACAGAAAGACATTGATTAAGATCACAGAATTTCTGAAGCTGCCGACAGAATGATGCATTCCACATTGCAGTACTGGGCAACCAAAGGCAGAGTTCAGGGAGGTTGTAATACTGCTGACAAAGTCAGAGCCACAGCTATATTTGAACAAGCTGTTTTTCAATAATATAAAGGAAAATGAGAAGACCCAACCTTTAATACATTATGACTTGAGGTACACTGGGAAAAAGAAGCTGACACTTTTTGCTCTTACTTATTTTGTGAAGCAAACATGTGGCGCCTAGATAATACGCCCAGGTCACAACTTTGTCTGGTAAACCCTATGCCCCCAAAGAAGTTGAAAAACACAACTGCAGATATTTCGGCACTTTGAGACAAGCAGAGCGGGAGCTTATTTCACAAAACTACGACACAAGCAGAGGAAGGAAGAATCTTAGGAGATAGAGTTCCACCTAAAGACATGTAGGAGTCTACTCACAAAGTAGGTTCTAGAAGCTTCTCTCACTACATTTAAAGAAGGCTTAAAGTGAACACTAAGAGATGAACTGTGCTTGGTCATCTAGGAGGTTGCAATGGAAATTGTGAATAATAAGCAAGAGATTGGATTTTTGGGAGACAATGAGTTGGAGAAAGATCTTACCAAACTAAGCTATGAATACTGCTGTAACTGTGAAGCGGCTCAAAGAGACAGTAAGAGCTCTCTGAAATAAATGTGAAGACCTAGAGAACCATTCCAGGATGTGGGAACATTAGAATGAAATGCCTGAAAGAAATATCTGAGCTTCAGGACATCAAGGAGTGTATGAAAACATTCTTCTCCTCGGCAGGAGTGCAAATAAATGACACAGAAATTACACTGAGAGAGCGCACTGAGTGGGAAAACTTCAAAATGAACCCAGTGAAGCACCCAGAGATGTGCAAGCAAAACCTTGCAGCTAAACACTCAAAGAGAGGATATTGAACCTGGCACACAAGGAAAAAATTATATCTTTCTAGGATAGTGAAATCCAACTTTTCCATGACATTTCCACAGCCGCTTTAACAAGACAACAAGGTATGAAACCACTCACAGAAGAGTTTAACAAGAAAGGTTACAAATAGATTTTCCCTTCTGACTTGCAATGCAACATGAACAACACAGAGAATACAGTGCAAACTCTGGAAGAGGTACTTAACATCCTGCATAAGTCTCCTGAGATGTGTTGGAAGAGGATATATCATCAAGTGAAGCATACAAACATGAAAACATAATCCCCTGGATTCAAGGCTAACTTGCGCTGGTTGTAAAGCAGTACAATGAGTTTACACAATGTAAGAATTAGGTAGTACATGTAGTGCTAATTTGTGTTTATTAAGTGTTCAGCCAACACATGTTTCGAGCCTCTCAGGGTTTTTATTAAGGTGAGTAATAATGATATCCAAACGGATTATTCGTAAGGAAAGAAGCTATCTGGACTGGTGTCAGTAAGTGAATGCATGAGAATGCAGAGCCTGGTGGGTGCCAGCAATGCGAATGAGTATAATCTGTCTGACCGAATTAACAATTTCAATTAGCGACGCTTTTCAGCAGATGTGTGGTTAAGGTCCTCCGTGGGCTGATAGGTAACCTGTGTGGGTCAGGCATCTCTTGCAAATGTAGATTAAAGCAATCCCCTGTCTGTCTGCAAGGAGAATCGTCGAGGCATTCTGCAAGAAATGGGGGGCAACTTTTACCTTCGCCTGGCCTCTTGCCAACCTGGTAACGGGTATTACAGGAATGCATTCACTTATTGACACCAGTCAGGATATCTTCTTTTCTTACGAATTATCTATTTGGATATCATTATTACTCACCTTGATAAAGACCCAGAGAGGGTTGAACATGTGTTGGCTGAACACTTACACCCTAATTCATGGAATTATTTGCACGTAAAACGCATATTTGCGCGCCATTCTTCCCGAAAATCCCCATACCTCAAACAGGGATTTTCGGGCAGAAAGGAGCGCAAATATGCGTTTTATGCGCAAATAATTCCATGAATCAGCCTGTTAATTAATAAACACATATGAGCACTACATGTACTACCTAATTATTACCTTGTGTAAACTCATCGAACTGCTTTACAATCAGCGCAAGTTAGCCTTGCCCTCCACTGTTCTATGATTTCAGAGACACCATTGGGCGGTGCCTCCTTAAGCCACGCTACTTCCTGCAGGTCTTTTATTTTTACATTATTACTTCAATTGCAAATTGCTGTGCGCAGGTGGGCTGACTTTTCTTGTGCCCTACTTTTCTCATGAAAACAAAGTGTTCATATGTTTTGGAAAGTGACCCTCCTGGAGTGCTGCAAACCATCCACATTATTTTTTGAAAGGTAGCTATCAAGCTCCATATTAGTGGGGTCCTCCAGCAAGCTCAGACACTTTTTAGACGCTCAGATTCCGGTGAAGAAATGGGTGACATATTAGGGATGAGAGAGATAAGGAGAAGGAAAACCTTTAATCCTGCAAGTGATCAGTTTAGTAAGGATTCTACTGAATTTCTGAGAAGCAATGATAGCATGGAGACGTCATCCCATATTGAATGTGTTTCCATAAAAGGGAGAGTAGAGGAAGGAGGAGGAAAAGGGAAAACAGTCCTTTTGTTTCATTCTTTAAGGGGCATGAAAACCAAGGTAATATACAGGTCGGGAACCGCAAATCAGACTTTAATTGTGAAGGGAGGAGGGGAAGGCTGGGAGAGAAGATCACTATTACAGTGCAACAATTTTACAATAGCAGGCAAACTTTCCGGAGGGTGCGCGAGAGATAGCCACTGTAAAGGCACCAAATCAAGCGCAGAATCAATTTAATATAGGTTGTCTACATCAATTAGAAAAGGTGGTCACTGGGGAGATACTACTTAAGAGTGATTTTAATCTGGTGGTTGACCTGAAGAGTGATAGGACTCCTAAATCAGTCTATGGCGGATCTGAGGCCATGCTTGCGCACGCTAAAACATCAACTTGTAGGGCTGGGTCTATTTGATGCCTGGAGAATTAAGGATAGTTCTGATTGAGGGTATACATTTCACTTTCATGTTCACAGGTCCTATTCATGGACTGATCATGTATTTTTCACCCCCATTCTTATTAAGAAAGTTTGAAGGGTGGAGATGGGGGTCATTTCACGTTCCGACCATGCACTGATTATATTAGATCTGAAAATGTGCAAATAGAGGAGGCACAGGGAAACATGGTGACTAGAGGAATGGCTTCTCAGAGACCACATTATTTGGGATCTGATATTACAGAAAATGAAGAGATATTTTGAGAAAAATGATACACCGTAGGTCAATGTATGAGTTAGTGGGATCCTATAAACGCAGTACTCAGAGGAGAGATGATCAATTAAGCGGCTTGTTTTAGGTGCATAGGGCTAGTTAAAACACATATGAAAAGACTTGAGAAATTTAGAAATGCAACATATGCCTGACGAATCAAGGAGCACATACCGCTAACTGGCTGCAAATAGGGAGGTCAGCTCACCACACTTATGACTAATAAAGCAGTGGGAATGATGTTTAGAGAAAATAGATACTTTCACAAACATGGAAACAGTTCAGGAAACTTGCCAGCAGGATTTAAAAAACGAAGTGGGCTAGAGCTTTTAATTATGATATGATATGGCATTTATAACGTGCCTATACACAAGTGTTTCAAGGCACGACGCGACAAGGGAGGGGGAGCAAAGGGAAGACAGAGACAACGATCCTACTAGGCCAGGTGACAAACTAGAGGGAAATATGGGGAAGAGATTGGCAGTGAGAAAGGGAAAAGAGATCAATTTAGTTCCTTCTGTCAAAGGTTATATTCGAGAAACCTTTTGGATGAAGAAAAACCGAAACAATAGCTAGCAGAAGTCAATCTGCCCTATAGAACGCAGGTACAGAATTTTTTTCTAGATACATCTATAATGCTTGAAGAAACCCACAAAGCTATTTCCCAGTCTAAAACTAGGAAAAGCGGGGGGCGCTGTTGAGCAGCCGACAAAATGGCTGCCTAGCTTTCCAGCTCCGTGTGCTGCCGCTTCATATCTGCTTCCATCTGCGGTTTAAAATCCTGCTCCATCTTCAAACCCGGCTCCTGCCTTCCAGACACTTGGAGCTACCTGTCTGTGAAATTCTGCCCCGAACCGGACCTTCTGAGCCTGGGATTGACCGACGGCGCTGCCCCCCGTACTGGGCCGACTGGGCAGCCGCGCTGCTGCCGAGCGGGGGACGAAGTGGCGCCGGACGGGCTCGCCGCTGCCTGCGGCTCGCGTGATCCTACTACCCGCCTCCCTCGCTCGGTCGCTGGCCTCCCGACGCCTGGGGGCTGGGGCTGATCTGGAGCTCAGGGGCCGCCTTCACTGCCCTGCTACGCGTGGGTGGATCCCGCATCGGACTTCACTGCCTGGCCGCTGGGATCTTCCGTGGCCGTCTGCCGCTTTGCGCTCTCGTGGCGCCGCTGGCTGGCTCCCTCCCGCGGCCCCTGTGTCTCCGCGGGACCCCCGAGGACATCTCCCCCGGTGACGCGTGGACTCGCCGGGGACCTTGTCATCTGGATCGATTGCAGGCTTGAGGTGAGGAGCCGGGGTGGCTGCTGCGTGCGGGCGTCCCTGTAATCCCTCCGCTACACTCGCGCTCTCACCTGTGCTATACGCCCCTGGGACCTCGCGACGCCGGCTCGTTCTCCTGTGACCTATTGAGGCACACTGCATGGGCATCTCCCTTGACACTGCCTCCCCTGATAATATGCTCCGGATGACTCTGTGAGTTACTGCTACACCATCTAGAAGAGAGTGGTTTGCTTCATTTGACCTTTGCTCTGCATAGCCCCAGGTCATATATCGTGCCTAAGTACTCATACCACATAATGTCCAACAGATCCAGGAATACCAGCAAGACTGGGGCTATGGATAAATTTGCAAAAGCCACCCCGAGATCTGAATCGGCCCATTCTTCATGCGACCAGACCGATACGCCGCTCCCTGCGGAGGGGCCTCAGGCGGACCTGACGGTCATGATGGAAACTATGGCCAGAAACTTTGCTGCATTTCATGAAAAGCTGGATGACATCAATGCAAATGTGGCATCTCTTAGGGCCAAGTTGGATCAACAGGGGACGCGAATCACTGAGGCTGAAAACAGAATTGGTGCCAGCGAGGACACTATAGCCACACTGCAGAGTACAGTGGCCACCCTTGTCACGGACATGAAGTCAGTAAAGGCTAAGTGTGATGACCTTGAATCCAGATCGAGGAGGAACAATATACGCATTATTGGGGTCCCGGAAAACGCGTTGAAGGGCCGACTCGAACTGGCTGTCGAGAACCTCTTGAAGGATCTATTGGGCAACCCGGATATGTCCCCCTTCTTCACGATCGAAAGGGCCCACAGGGCACTGGCCCCACGTCCCAGGCCTGGGGACTTTCCAAGACCCATTATTGCAAAAATCCTGAGTTTTAAAGATCACGACCAGATCCTCCGCCTCGCACGTGAGAAGGGGGAGCTCAGAATGGACTCGCAGGTGATCCGAATTTTCCCTGACTTCTCGACTTGAGTCCAGCAGGAACGTCGCCAATTCCTTGGAGTTAAGAAACTGCTCAGGGAGAGAAGCATTCCTTATGCCATCCTATTCCCTGCACGTCTGAAGTTCACATTCAACAACAAACTTTACTTCTTTACGGTGCCTTCGGAGGCGGTGAAATTCATAGAGGCACACATTCCCCCTCATCCACCTACTGAGGATATGATGCAGAATGACTGAACTCCATCCGAGGCTTGTTCCCTCTGATCGTCCTATGGTCAGGCGTCCTGATGGCTCCACAAGTATCCGGTTGTTCTATTTACATTTCCTATGTAGCCCTGGCTGTACTCACAGCACCTAATCTCTCAGGGACGCACTGTCAAATGACCATAATGTTGAACTACTCATCTTGACCATGTTGACTTCCTATTGTTGTTAAGTGTAACGTTCCTCTGATCCACACTCAGGCCCGGCACGGCCACTGCTAGATGCAGCGACATGCATTTTTATACCGCAAACACTGCTTGTTTTCTCACGGATCCCACTGGGCTCCAAGCGTGCTAGCGCACGGCAATAGCGCACCCCATTGCGATTGCACTGTTCTTTATACTTATGTTATGGGTTAGCCCCTGTTGGGCTCCTGCACCAGCTGGATCAGGTTGGGGTCGATCCGGCTGTGCACAGGTAGGGGGGGTGGGCGTTTACACTACTAAATTTGGGTTAGTGGTGAGGGTGGTGGGTGGGAACGGGGTGTTATCTAAAAAAGGCACACGAGGTTGCATGGTGCAAGCATTAAAGGTCCATGAATGCATGTTCGACTTCAAACGTTGGGGCACACACCACTGTTGGGTCCGAGATGTCCACTAAAAATGTGTGAGGTATGATAGGATATTTACTACTGCAATGTCTACCGTCAAAATGTCCTGGAATGTCCGTGGGCTAAGCAATCACACCAAGGCCTGTAAAATCATAGCTTATGCTAACAGACACAGCTGCAAGTTACTGCTCCTACAGGAGACGCACTCCAATGGCCCCATACCAAGAACTATGGCCCCTGCATGGGGACCGGCGAGATTCTTCACCTCCTATTCCACTCAATCCAGGGGTGTCTTAACGATGATCCACAAATCCATTAAGTTTACACTGCACAAAAGCTACACCGACCCCGAGGGACGTTATGTAATACTGCACTGCACTCTGGCTAACAAAGAATATCTACTTGTCAATACCTACTGCCCCAATGTGGATTCCCCCGAATTTTTTGACAATATCACCACCATACTGTTGGGATATGTTGGCGTACCGATCCTGTGGGTTGGGGATTTCAATCTTATCCTTGACACGGTCCTGGACAGAACTGGAACTGCTCCTCGTTCCTTGTCCAGTGCTGCACTCAGACTGCAAGCCCACATTATGACACTTGACATCTGTGACGCTTGGAGAAAGCTACACCCCCAACGGAGAGACTACACCTACTTCTCATCAGTGCACGATAGCTCCTCTAGGATAGACCTATTTCTTGTATCAAAAGGAGTCATGGGTGTGGTGGTGGAAGCCCAGATTCTACCTCGCACACTGTCTGATCATGCCCCGATTACACTCTCGGCGAGGCTGGGGATACCTGTCCCGACGTTTACCACCTGGCGTTTCAAATCCGAGGCCCTTAAGGATGTTGTATTTAGGGCTGAAATACTTGCTGACATTCTGTCTTTCTTTGAACACAACACTCTTCCGGACACCTCGGCTGCAGTCAGGTGGGACGCCTTCAAAGTGTATATTAGGGGTATGTCTATCTCCCGGGAGGCTGGGGTGTTGAAATCAATCAGAACCGCATTGGGTCGATCTGAAACCAAATTGAAGCAATTGGAACTACAATGTGCCACTAGGGCGGACCCCGCCATACTTGCTCAGGTCTCCGATGAACTCCAGGCATACAACAAGCTCGCCGTCAGCGAAACACAATACTTTACCCGCCCGCAAGCAGCCAGGAAATATGGAGAGGGAGACAGGCCTGGGAGAACATTAGCGACGCTATTAAAATGGGAATCTGGCCGGAAGCAAATCACCTCTATTAAAGATAAACATGGCAACGCACAATGGGCTGACCAACAAATCATAGACACGTTCGCTGAGTTCTACAGGTCCCTCTACTCTCAACCCGCTAAACACACAGAACAACATATGCGTGAACTCCTCGACCAGATCCCCACCACAGAGATCTCCTCCGCTACTTGTGACGAAATTGGACTCCCCAATTACACTAGAAGAAATAGTAACAGCCATTTCTGACTTGCCCAAAGGCAAGGCTCCGGGACCTGACGGCCTAACCGCCGATTTCTACCAAGAGCATGTCGCCATAATCGCCCCCAGGCTGCTTGAGGTCTGGGACGAATTGCTCCGTGCCTCTATCCTCCCCCTCTCCATGCGCGAAGCAGCCATTACAGTGCTGCTCAAGCCTGGTAAACCTGACGATGAATGTGGGTCCTATAGACCCCTCTCCCTTATGAATCTCGACACAAAGATTTTTGCAAAAATTATAGCTAACCGATTCCTGCCCATTATGACGTATTTAGTCCATGAAGACCAGGCCGGCTTTGTACCCGGAAGGTCTACCTGCCACAATATCAGAAGACTGTTTAACGTGATGTCCTGCATTGATCAAGATGTACAAGCTGTGGCGGTCACACTTGATGCCCAGAAGGCCTTCGATATGGTCTCCTGGAAATACACATGGCTAGTGCTGGAGGCCATGGGCATAGGCCCAAACATGATTAGGTTCATCAAATTGCTGTACACTTCTCCTGCGGCGCGGATTAGAACCAATACACTGACATCTGACCTTTTCACACTCTTCAGGGGCATCCGACAGGGATGCCCCTTCTCTCCTATTCTGTTTGCCCTAGCAATAGAGCCGATGGCAGACTATGTCCGTGCTCATCACGCCCGCAAGGGAATAAGACTGAAAGACAGTCCCGAAATTATATCTCTATATGCGGATGATGTTTTGCTATACATCAGAGACCCTGCAACACATCTTGACCCCATACTAAGGGACATCACCCGCATTGGCACCCACTCCGGTTTCACTATTAACTATTCCAAATCAGAGATCTTCCCGCTCACTAATTCCACCCGGCAACCCACCACTGAATACCCCCTCCGCTGGTCACCGAATGGTGTTAGATATCTGGGTGTGCAAATATCGTTAGACAAATCCACCCTCATCGCTGATAACTATTCCGCGATATCACAAATAGCTGAGACTAAACTCCTACGGTGGCGTGCCCTCCCACTATCCATTGCTGGACGGCTCTCCCTCATTAAAATGATCCTACTCCCCAAACTTCTCTACACGTTTAGCAACGTACCAGTATGGCCCGGAAGGCAATACTTTACTAGACTACACACACTATGTGCACAGTTCCTTTGGCACTCTGGCGCAGTACGCAAAAAGTGGACGGACATGGCACTCCCATATAGACAAGGGGGACTCATGGCTCCAGATCTGTCACTTTATTGGTCCGCGGCCCAGGCCCAACATGCCACTCACTGGTACCCTGGTACTCCGGTGCGTCCCCATATCAAACTGGAACGACTGGCAGCTGCTAGTGTCAACCTAATGTCCCTCATACTACATCGGCACTACACACCTGACTCTCCCATTGACCCAATCAACACGACCCTTCAAGCCTGGGCTCGCTTGCTATTTCAGACACCTGAAGCCTCTCCGTACTACAAGTGGCTTCCAATGTGGGCCTTTCCCGGCTTAGAACCCACTCATGATGCGGCACTGGCCCGACACTGGGGGATGCTGGGATACCAAGCACTGACGGACTTCTACCCCGAGGGAAGGTTCATCGACCCCCAAACTTGGAAACCGGGGCACACCGGGTCCGCCTTGGAGACCCTCCAATACTACACACTGCGAGCTGCGTTTCGCACTAAATGGCCCACATTCCCCGATGAGCCCCCAGACAACTCAGCCATTGCATATATTGCCAATTCTGGAGGCGCCCATGGAGTAATCTCATCACTTTACAAGATCCTACAGGAGGCTACCCCTACTCCCGCTCTCAAGGCACGTGATGAATGGGCTGGCGAACTAGATCTAGAAATATCAGATAGGGTTTGGGGGGATATGTGCCTACACACTCAGAAAGTCTCCCTCAATTTCCATCTTCGTGCCATGCAGTACAAACTTCTAAATAGACTTTACTACACTCCACACAGGACTTCGAGGTTCACCCGTGCTACGGCGCACCCATGCCCCCGCTGCGGGGCGACAGCAGCTGACCACTTACACATGTTCTGGTCTTGTGACAAATTGCTGGAGTTCTGGGAAAGCATCCTAGAGACGCTCACTGCTATCACTGACACAGTGATTGACCCTGATCCTTTAGCCGTCCTCTTTGGAGCCTGGAAAACGGATGACACCAGACGTTTGGCCAAGTTTCTTAACATTGGGTGCATGTTAGCCAAAAAATGCATACTTCAGAACTGGAAAAGTCCCCTCCCCCCGGCCCACCAGAAATGGCTCCATATGCTTACTTGGGCACGGAACTGTGAGGAGGAATTTATATCCATGCTGCCCGTCACTTCTCGACCCAAGAACATCTGGGTGGAATTCAATTCGTACCTTAACAGTCGTAGTGAAGACACACCCGGCTCTGGCTCGTCCCCCACCCCCTCAGTGTCCACTACTACAACATAAACTCGTATTCATATGTATCTTGTATGATCATTGTCTGACATTACTGTGATTATGTACAACGGCTTATGCACTGCTCCACCCAATGTTTCTTACTTCTGCTTGTTGCCTTGATGTATGTACCATGCAACCTTTGCCACCAAAAATAAAAGTTTAAAAAAATAAATAAAAAAAAACTAGGAAAAGCCCAGGACCAGATACTTTTAGTGCTGGCTGTGTCTGATATTAGCCACAGTGCAGGGGCAGCCTTACTCTATCATCTCGTAGTAGAGGCAGAATTGTGTATTTTTAGTCAATGTGGAAAGAGGGATCCTCTGAATTAAGGCATGTGGCTGGCAAAGGTTTGGCTAATCCTAGCAATGCAGAGGATGAATAAGGCAATTAAAGGCTGAAACTAAGTTCCACCCAGTCTGGGGACCCTTTTTAAGGATTGTATGTGCTTACGATGTCCATAATGACTGCAAGCATTAGATCTAGTAGAAAAAGATCTGGACTGAAATGGTGGGAAGATGGCACAAAATATTGATCATTCTTGGGACTACATTGTATCTGAACATTTTAAAATGTATTTTGATACTGTCATATAAGTCAATCTGAGCAATGCACTCGGGAGGTAGGGGATAAGGGAACAGGAAGGGGAAAAGTTGGTGTTTGGTGTTGGGAATTACATACACAAATTGTGACAATACTAATTTGTACTTATCTATCCAATTCCGGATACATTATCTCTTGATATAATAGGTTTTATTTTGCAAATTATACCATTGTGGAATTGTTACATCTATGTAAATCCTAAATAAAAACGATTTTGAAAAAAATAAAAGGACAGATCACTGGCAGAGTGTCAAAAACCTGAACCACGCTTGGTCTTTCTGGAGGTGCTGGAGTAAACACCATGTTTCTCGGTGCAAGTTCTACTCCCAGTTATCGTCTGAAGGCAGCGTACTAGTTGTTTACAAGATGGCACCTTACTCGGACCAGCCGCGCATGAACACAGCTCCTTCTATTGTGTTCATAAGGATGGACAGCGGTATGGTGTATGCATCGATACACTCCCATTGAGCCTTGATGTTTGTTCCTAACTGCATTTCCTTTCTCCCCAGTACCTCCTGGTACCATATTGTTCTTGTTCTTGTTCATCCTGTTTCCAACTGTCTGCTCTCCTTCCCTCCTCATTTTGCTCTCCTTGTATTGCTGCTAGTTCGGTTTTCATAGCAGTTATGCAAGGCTTCACTCTGATCCGAATACCAGATTGCTTGCTGCGTGAAGGCATCATGAAGTAAGACACAGACAACAGGCTCACCTTTCTAAGACAAGCTTTATTTATTTTAAATGTAAGGATGGAGTAAGGCCTAACTTGGCCTATGCTAAGGTGTGATTTCCTTACCTAACAAAATCTAAGGCTAGTCAGTGTCTGAGTACAAATGAAAAGTATGTCTTAGTCCAAAACCTATACTTGCCCTCACAACGAAATCTATACATTTTGTAGGGATGTCAGCAACTACATAAATAGTGATCAAAAGTAAAGTTCCAAAGCTTCTTCCAGCTCTTTGACTTTCTCTCAGCTTCCCCTTCTCTCAAGTTCAAAATAGTTCCACAAAAACCTTGGGGTCCCCTTCCCCAAGAGTTCAACACAGTTCCACAATTCCTCAAAAGGCCTCAGGGTTTCCCTTCCCCAAGACGCTGACTCGTTCCACTTGCAATAACCCAAAAGGCAGTTCAAATCCACTGGCTCTCAAAATGATATCAGTTCAACTTCTTGTTCATTCTCAGTGGGGCACACAGTCTAGGCGCAGTTGTTGGAACCCATGGTCTACCCACGCAACCAACAGCCCTGCTTTCCTTGGCTCTTTTCAAATAAGGATTACTCAGTCTGGGTGCAGTTATCGGACCACACGGTCCACCTATCACAGGTCATGCAACTGGTAAGCCCATGCACTTTGCTGACCTTCTTTATTCTTCAGATTGTGCCCAACACAGGGTTTCATCCCTCAACCTGTAGTCCTGTGGACTCTTGTATCTTGGCTCAATACTTATTTCACATTCTTCTTGGCAGTCTTTTGGCTTTGCCCTCCACTTGTATCTCATATAATTCACTCTGTGGTACGTTAGCCGTTCTGACCACCTTGCTTTCACTTTATCTTACTTTCACTTCATTCATAAATGTTTATACTGATTGAGCACTTGTTTGGCTTTGTTGCCATTTTCAAAACATACTCAATATATTCCTTAGTTCAGTATTCAATAGTGATCCCTACACTCTTCAAAAGTACTTATTATACTTGGTAGCTTGTTCGTTATTCACAATCATCTCATTTGCCCTTCTGTAGCATGCGTAATGAAATTCAGTTCATTCGGCATTCCGGTACGTCTGTTTCCCAGCCCCGGAGCACCCCGGTCTGAGTGTTCTCTTTTCCACACTCACCGGTAAGCGTTTGTTCCTCTAGGCTTCTCTGTTGTCTCTTCTTTGCTCCGCTTTCCCGCAGGATTCCCAGCAAGCAGCACTCGCTATCTTGGGCAGTCCACAACCCTGATCTTCCACAACGGGAGCTGTGGAGAGCCTCTCTCGCTCTCTGTGCTACGGCAGAACCTTGGAAGCTTCGGTGGGCACTGTACGGGAGGTATGGTATCACACGTATGACACAAAAGGTACAATTTGTAAAAACCTTTCTTAAAGTTTCTGGGTTTGGAAAAACTCCTACTTTGCCCTATGACTAAGATGGGAGTAGTCTCAACCATCAAACAATGAATAAAACAGTCCTAGTTCAGTCTGTCAAATCAAAATGGACTATGCTAATAAAACCTAATGCCTGCCCTACCTCTTGTACAAAAAGGGAATAAAGGAGATATGTATATAAAGGAAAAGCAGTGTTCAAATATAAAGAATAAATGTGGCTGAATCAGCTCTCATCCCCAGTTAGACAGCACGGGGTAAGGTGGTCCCCCAATGGCAGGATGACACACTCTGGCTCGGGTTTTCAACACAACAACAGTTCAAAAATGTGGATGCGGAGTCCCTCGCCTTCCACGTTAAAGTCTCTCTTTCCAGTCTTCCAAACAATGTTCAACAAAACGTTCATGCCAGTCCCCCTCTTTCGGGCTCAGACCTTTTCAAAACAACAGTTCACATTGCCCCCCCCTCTGTTGGACTCAGACCTTTCACAACAAAAGTTCAACAATACTTGCAGGGGGCTCCCTTCCCCAAACTCATTACACTTTGGGTCTCGCTCAGTTGGGTTGAGACCGTTTCCGGATGCCGAAGACTTTCGAATATGCTTGGCTTTCTCTACAGACCTCCATAGGATCACGTACGTAGACTCAAAGTTCAACATTCAGCTTTCTACTCTCCCCTTCTCTATGGGTTAATTTTGATCACTTCGCTTTTACAGTTTATTCACTTTATTGGTTCAAACAATGCACCTTTCACAGAGACTTTTTTTTGGGCTACTTCCTTTCACCGGACCACTCGTTACTCCGTATCACTGATTTCATAGCTGTCCTTACTTTAAAGTTAATTCACAGGTCTGCCTTTCTTGACATCTCATTCACACGCGTGCAGCCTTCACTTGCGATATAATGTTGCAACTTCAGCTTTCCTTAACACACCAGTCTCTCAGGTTGCTTTCTAACTCACCGGCTTTGTGTGTTTCTTTCTAATCTTTACACTTTTCCAATTCACGAGTCAAGATCAGTACCACAGGCTTGGCCTCATCTCCCAAACTCAGCCGTTCACCCGGGAGGGTCGCTGGCATCATTGAAACACAATGCAGCCTTCTGCTTTGGGATTTGGCCTTCTCCACGTATCCTTTGCAGTCTTTTGGAGGCAACAACCTCCCATAGGGATCTCCTGGGGATCTCAATGCGTTGCTCTCATCCCTTGGTCCGTCGCTCTGCTCCAGTTGGTTCATCTTCGCCCCGGAAGTCCTGCTCTTACTCGTGTTCCACCTTGCTCAGAGTGTGTCTCCAGGTTCTGGCTCATATACATTAGCTTATGTTGTCACTGTCATCCTTTTCCCTCACCCCCTTAACTCAAGCTTACTTATTGCACTTTTAACCTTATTCATCCTGGGGCAGCTCTTCATCCGTGCTCTTAGAGGTGTCATGTTCGCTTAAGGTGGCGCGCGCAGGCTCAGTTAGTGTAGCTATTAGCTGTCTCCAGGCCATCAGAGCTCCCACTTCTTCGTCCTCCCCCTTGTAGGCCGCATCATACCATGCTGCTGTTTCCGCTTCTGCCCATTTTAATAGATCATGCCACCACACCTCTAACCGAGGTCTCTGGCCTGCTTTCCACCCCATAGCTATTCTTTGGCTAGGATGTAAGCCAAGTCCTTGAGTTTACATATATGCTTCATTTTACGTGGTCTAGTAAATCCTCCAACCATACATTCCCACACCGATTCTACGTCTAGTTTAATACCTTTCTCGGAGAGGCGGTGGATAACCTCTCCCCAGAATTTCCGTATCTCTGGGCATGCCCAGAACATGTGCGTCAACCCTGCATTCACTTCTCCACAGTTGGGGCACATTTGTGCAACTGTGTTTTGAAATTGAGCTATCTTTTGAGGGGTCATGTACGCTCTGTGGGTTATACATAGCTGGATCTGTTGTAATCTATCTTTCCAGGACACTTTCTTATGGTATCCCTCTGCTCTTTCCCATTGCCTGTCTTGCATGGGTTCTACTACATCCTCCTCCCACTCTCGTCTCTGTTGGGTCTCCTCCTTCCCCACTTTGGACATTAATAGTTCATATATCCGCGACACCTCATGCCCTCCCTCCGAGATGTCATACATTGTCTCTATGACCGAGTCTGGTTGGTCTTCTAATACTACTTCTAAGCATGAGGCTTTTATCTGCCTTACCAATCTGGTGTGGGTAATATATTGCCCAGGGTGCAGTCCGGTTTCCTCCATTAATGTTGTGAATTCCAGTGCCCTCCCTTCCCGCCACACATCCCCCAGTGTTGCTATGCCCACCGGTTCCCAATGCCTACGTATTGCTTTCCTTAGTTGTTTGTCTACTCCCCTCAGTGCAACTAGCGGCGCTTGGGGGAGCACGGTGTCAGGTTCTCCATGACCTGGCATGCCTTATGCCACGTTTTCCACCCCAGTTCTAACAGTTTTGGTCGCCCTTTCAGCTCTGACCTTAGCAGCCATATTAGTTCTTTCAGAAAGAATGGTGCACATTCGGCACTCAGCAGTCTGGACTCTGCTGTTGTCTCTTCAGTTAGCCACTTGGCTATATACTGTAGCTGCCCCGCCAAATGGTATATCTCAAAGTTAGGCAATTGGATTCCCCCTCTCTCGTACGTGTTTTGTAGTTTCCATAAAGCAATTCTGTTTCTGGTGTTATGCCAGAAATAACCTCTGCTTAGGCTATGTAGTTTACCAAAAAAGCATTTGGGTGGCAAATACGGGATGTTCACAAAAAAATGCAATAGTCTAGGCAAGACAACCATTTTCAGCAATGACACCCTTCCCATCATGGCTAAGGGGAGTTTAGCCCAGAACTTCATGCTGTTTTCAATATTAGCTACTGCTGTCTCTATGTTATATTTGTGTTCTTCTTCTACCTCATGATAGATATCTATCCCTAGGTATCGGAATGTGCTAACCTCCCAAGGTATTTGTCATACCGGTAGTTTGTCTCAAGCAATGCCCTTGTATATTCCTAAGGGGAATATGCATGACTTCCTGGGGTTAACCGCAATGCCAGAGAATGTGGCAAATCGTTCTATCACTTTGAAGATATATTACAGGTTTTCTTCTGGGTACTTCAGGTACAGCAGCATGTCGTCCGCGTATAGTGATATGAGGTGTGGCCCCTCTCTAGTGTAATTTCCTATCTCTTTGTATTGTTGCCTCAGGTATATCGCTAGGGGATCCAATGCGAGAATATACAGCATCTGCGACCATGGGCTGCCTTGTCTGGTGCCCCTACAGAGTTGCCATTTATCCGAGATGATTGCTCCCGTCTTGACTCTAGCCATCGGCGAGCTATACAATAGCATCACCCATCTCAGGTACCTGGGCCCCATTCCATATTCCTTCAAGGCCGCCATCAGCCAAGGTCACCTTACGGAGTCGAAAGCTTTCACCGCAACAAGCAAGACTATTGCCACTTCGTTAGCATCTCTTTCTGTCTGTTCAATGACGCGGTGAAGCCGTCTGTGATTATCGGCTATACTTCTACCCGGAACAGCCTGTCTGATCATGATGTATCAATGTATTATAACCCGTCCAAGCCTGTTTGCCAGCACTGTCGTGAGTATTTTGCTATCTTGATTTAGCATAGATAGCAGTCTGTATGACCCGCAATCAGTGCTAGGCTTATTTGGCTTGAGAAGCGGTATAATCGTTGCTTCTCTCAGTGATTCTGGTAATCTCCCAACTTCAAATGCTTCATTTAGCATCGACAATAATGGGGGGAGCACCTCCGATTTATAAGTCTTATAAAACCTGCTAGGGATCCCATCTGTTCCAGGGGTTTTGCCGGTGGGCAGCTGTCTAATCACTAATTCCAACTCGTCTAATGTAATGGGGGCTTCCAGCTTCTCCTTCTCTTCAATACTCAATTTAGGTAACCCAAAGTCTTCCAGTATCTCCTTCATCTCTCTCTCATCCACTCCACCCGCATCTGCGTATAAGTGTTGGTAGAATTTCTGGAATCCCTTGTTTACACTCTCGTGGGTATCTAGTATTTGACCAAACTCTCTTCCCTTATCTCTCTTATAGGTCTGGGGCCTTCTTGCTTGTATAGCCATGCCAGCAGCCTTCCCGGCTTGTTTCCTCCAGCGTGTTGCCTTTCTATGTACTTCTTGTAGTTTAAGTTACATAGTCTCTCCCAGTGTCCTCCACATTCTTGTTGCAATTGACTCATGGTTTCTGCGTCTTCTCGGGTGGCGTCTCTTTTGTTCATCATTGCTTCTAGTTTCCTTTCTGTTTCTTGCAGCTGATTCACTATGCCCCCTTGGATTTTGATATCACTGCCCCCCTTACCACTACTTTGAATGCCTCCCACAGGGTACTCTCCGAATCCACTCTACCAGTATTTTTCTCAAAATATTCAATGATCTCCTCCCTCAGATCCTCCCTGAGCTCTGTATCTTTTAGTGCTTCAGCTCTGAGCCGCCACGTTGGAATCTTGGGTCTGGGGGGCTGGTGTTGCCATTTCAGGAGCAACAGTGAGTGGTCTGATAAAACCCTTGCCTTATACTCCGAGCTCGCTATCTCCCCGGGAAGTTCAGAATTGAAAAACATATAATCTAATCTAGTGTACAGATTTTGTGGAGCAGAGTAGTGCGAATAATGCCTATCGTTTGGGTGATGCAGTTTCCATACGTCTTCTAGTTTAAGGTCGCCTAGCAGGGTCCGCAGCATTTTGGCTGCAGGGGTGGGCCTGTCCTGCTTGTTATCTGACCTGTCCACCCTGGGGTCTAGCGTGCAGTTAAAGTCTTCCCCCCCCAGATAATCGCACCTCCCAGATATGGGTTAACTTTTCCATACAGGGCCTTAAAATAGGCCACTGTGTCTTGATTCGGGACATACGTGTTTATAATGCACAACTCCCTATTTTCCACCTTCCCTCGTATCCCCACATTCTCCCGTCTGCTTCTACTGTGTGCTGCAATAACTGAAAGGATACATGTGGCGCTATCCAAGTAATTACCCCTCTGGCATATGCCGAGTACGTTGCCCCTATGACGGTCCCATTTTCTCCTTATCACCTCTTGTTTTTCTTTTGTAAGGTGGGTTTCCTACAGCAATGCTATAACTATTTTTTGTCTCCTCAGGTACAACATGACCTTGTTCCTTTTAAGATAACCATTGAGTCCCCTGACATTCCAGGTTACTATTTTAAGGTCCCCCATCACTCGTCCATATCTTGACGCGCTTCTGACCAACTGTGCCCTTCCACCATCTTACTGCTCCGCGCAAACATAAGCTTGTTCCCCCCTCCCACTTCCCCAATTCAACTTTCCCAGCCGTTCCCTCCCCCCAGCCCTCCCAACACCCTTCCCCCCCAAACCTCCCCAACACCCTTCCCCACCCCCTCCTCTCAGTCCCCAACTGCAGCCCTCCCTCCCCTCCCTTCTAACTTCCCCAAACTGTTGCCCAGCTCCATCCCTGGAACTCAGGATATCCTGCATCTAGCCCTCCTTTCGGTATTACCGATTCTTGGCAATCTGCAGGGGGATACCTTTCTAAAGGTGTCCCAGCTAAATTACCTCTAGGGGGGTTGATGGGTTGTCTCCTGCTTTTGTGCTAGCATCATGTTATGGTGTGAGCTTCGTGTTCCAAACCCATGAACCCAGCTGCAGTCGACTATAATCTAGTCCCAAGGTCAACATTTTTAATGCAATCGCTTTGTGCGGCCATCCTATATCTACTTACAATGACTTCACGGCTCCGGTTACATACCTGTCTCGCTTCCCTTCTGGTCCGCTGCCCCCGTCAGACAATTCCTCGGGTCCAGCCATGTCGTCACCTCTTCTGGTGTGTCAAAGAATAAGGCTTTGTTTTTTAAGAGCACCTTCATTTTTGCCGGGTATAGCAGCATGTATCTATATCCTGCTTCTCGCATTCTCCTCTTCACCGCTACACAGTTCAGGCGTTGCCTCTGTACCATAAGCGTATGGTCTGGATATATGGTGACGGTTGCTGATGCTCTGTTGATTGTTCCCCCCTTGCGGAAGTTTTCCAGGGCCTTCTCCCTGTTCTTATAGTTCAATATTTTTGCAATAATCAGCCGCGGCGTGGCTCCTGTCCGCGGTATTCTTCTCAGCGCTCTGTGTGCCCTTTCTACTACAAACCCTTGGCTTAGTGCTCCGCCCGTTAATTCCAGCAGCAACATGCTTTCGATGTAGTTTTTAGGGTCGGATCCCTCTTCACCTTCCGGCAGCCCTACGATGCGCACATTCCCGCGGAACCGCCCTTCCGCTTCTTCAGCCCTGTTTTCAAGATTCCGCACTTGTTGCTGTAACACGTGGATGTCCGTTGTGTTGGTCTTACATGAGCTTGTATTATCTTTCACTTCCTTTTCTAGTATCCCTGTGCATTCAGCCAAGGCACGTCCGTCTTGCCACAATAAATGTACGTCTATGCTCACAGCGTCAATCTTAAATTCTAGAGCAGTCCGTAGATCCGAGATGGCCATATCCATTCTGCTTCCCATCGATACTTTCAGTTCCGCAATGGCATCCAGTATTTGCTGGCTGTTGAGTGCTGTATTGTCATGTTCTCTGGCGCTTTGTCCCTTCTCACTGGCACCTTCTGCGGCTTGCAGGGTTTTAGCGTACTCTTCAATAGTGTATTGTTTACCCTTCCTTTTGGGCAGTTTGGAAGCCATATCTCTTAGGCGCAGACTGCCAGCGAGGTTCTGCCTTTGGTTTCAGGATGCATTGTCCTGTAGGGTCCTTGGAATGTATTCCTTGTTTTCCGGGTGACAACCACGATTTCGCCTCGGTTGTGTGCTGTACCGTGGCTTGCCACACAGATGCGCCTATGCGTGGCACTCATAATTTGCATTTGCTTGCGCAGGCCAATTGTTTTTACGTATTTCCGTGGGGCAGTCGCACACTTCCTGACTCTTGATCTCGTTGTCTGCGCTTCTGTTTCGATCAGCAGGTTCTGCGCCCGTTGTCTGGCATTTGTGCGTGTAATGCCCTTGTGCTGCACATATGCTGGGCGCGTGAGGCTTTCAGTTGACACCCGGTCCATGCCACAGTGCCTAAAGCATGTCTCTAATTGCCTTTGTTCTCATCTGGGCTCACCCGAATTAGCTGTAGTGCGTTGCCATCTCCCGGTACTGAAAACCTCACCTGGGGCTGCAGCAAAGGCTTATGTTTCCATTCTTCAGTCTGTGTGTCGCAGGTCCCCTCTCCGGTGCTTATAGCCTCTGGCGGTTCCTTGTTCCTCTGGCAGGAGTCCTGAACTCAGCTACTTACTGCCTCCTTCTATTGCTTCTTGCGCCTCTCCTTGGCTCACCGCTCTGGTCCACTCTGCTTGTGCTTGGGGTCCCTACTGTGGCAGGCCGAGCACAGGCTCCCCCCCCAATGGCAGCCCTCCAAGCCTTGGATTGCTCTTCCGGCCCGCTCTGGTACAGGAACTGTAGAATTTCTTGTGTGCACATCTGGGCACCTTCCCCAATGACTTAGGGGAAGCACAGTACTCCATTTTTAGTGCCCCCAGGCCAGCCACCGAAATCTCAGCAGCCGTTGCCGGGTTGCCTCCATTTATGCCCCTGTCATGGCAGTTTGTCCAGTGTGCCTGCCCCACCGCGCGCCGGTCCTCCGCGCTCTCTGTGAACTTATGAGCGTCCTTATAACTGCTTAATTAGCGTCTTCATGGGCAAGCACTGCGCACAGGGTCACATTCTCTGCAAACGTATTACGCATGCCTGGCCGAAGCACGTGTCTCCGCTCACTGTTTAACCCAATCTTCAACTGTTACCTTTTGTTCTTTTCCCGCGGTCGCTGCGTTTATCTGCCTGTACAGTTAGGTCGTCGTGTGAGACACGGTGTCACCATAAGTTCGGTCAAACCAACCCAAAAGGGGTGGGAACCTCAACAATCACTGGTACCTTGAGGTAGAAACATATAATAATATACAAAAGATGGTACCAGGAGGTGAGGAAAACACTTAGAAAGAGGGTAAATGGATGCATAAATCAATTTATCATTTTCATTTTATTTAGAATTACATAAAATACAATATTACAAATATATTTAGATCATAATAAAAACTTTTGCTACTAAGCCATTCAACAACATTCATTCAACTAATCTGCACATCTAAAAATTTGTATAAATATACTAAAGTGCCCTAAGGTATGTCATTTAATTCATTAGTACATTTCTTTTCATAGTGGATATGATAATTCCAAAAATACAAAACACGCATATAACAAAATTGCAGTTCAATCCAAAAAATGTATCGACTATTGGTGCCTTAACAAATCATTCTTCTTTACGAAAAAGCTTCCCAGTTGGTAAAATAGTTTCGACTTGACAAATAGTGTAAGTCTTCATCAGGATTGGATGAACTTTTAACAAATATTTCTAAAAACAAACAAACATACAATAGATCAATATATTCAATCCTTTAAGAATTCTTTAACTGTGTAAAAAAATTCCCCAAGAACCAGTGTAAAAGTCAAATCTGGCGGTCCTCAGATGTTTTCTAAAAACAAACAAACATACAATAGATCAATATATTCAATATATTGATCTATTGTATGTTTGTTTGTTTTTAGAAATATTTGTTAAAAGTTCATCCAATCCTGATGAAGACTTACACTATTTGTCAAGTCGAAACTATTTTACCAACTGGGAAGCTTTTTCGTAAAGAAGAATGATTTGTTAAGGCACCAATAGTCGATACATTTTTTGGATTGAACTGCAATTTTGTTATATGCGTGTTTTGTATTTTTGGAATTATCATATCCACTATGAAAAGAAATGTACTAATGAATTAAATGACATACCTTAGGGCACTTTAGTATATTTATACAAATTTTTAGATGTGCAGATTAGTTGAATGAATGTTGTTGAATGGCTTAGTAGCAAAAGTTTTTATTATGATCTAAATATATTTGTAATATTGTATTTTATGTAATTCTAAATAAAATGAAAATGATAAATTGATTTATGCATCCATTTACCCTCTTTCTAAGTGTTTTCCTCACCTCCTGGTACCATCTTTTGTATATTACCATAAGTTCGGTCACCACACTGTATCTCATGGGCGCCTGTTGCTCCTATTCCCAGTCCTTTCTGCATCTACTCGCTGATGTGGTAATCGCTCAGGGCTGTGTTAGGGGCTTCACGCTTGGGCAGTATCACATATGCTGAGCCGCGCAATGTCTCATGTACTGTCAGGCGATTTCTTCAGATGCTGGGTTCCGCCGCCCATGGGCACCCCGTATGCCCCACAGTCGTTGTCGTGTTGCCGTCCCCTCTGCCGTTCTCCCTCAGCACCCTGTGCGGTCCGTCTGCACTCACACAAGCGCCGCACACCGGTCCTGCTGCAAAGCCTCTCTGTCGGTCACAGTCCGTTTGCAGTGCCCACATGCACTCCGGTTTCGCCAGCTGTTTACGGGCTCGACC
Organism: Ambystoma mexicanum; assembly: GCF_040938575.1. Classification (NCBI taxonomy): domain Eukaryota; kingdom Metazoa; phylum Chordata; class Amphibia; order Caudata; family Ambystomatidae; genus Ambystoma; species Ambystoma mexicanum. Next base: position 160,919,040 of record NC_090936.1, on the reverse strand, counting down.
CTCTCCTTTATTCTTGGCGGCTCGCCATCTTGAAAAAAACTCAAAAAAGTGCTCCGTGCCAGCCTCACGGTTTTAGAAGTATGCGCCAGCGTTTTCCTGAGTAGCATGCAGGTCCATATGTTTTTTTTTTCCCAGATCATTAACGGATCAGCAGGAGCTCCTCCAGGAGCACGCCTGTTTATATGGCTTTGTAGCCACGCCCCATTGTGAGGAGAGCTAATTGGTATCAGATGTATGCACTTAAAGTCAAGTCCCTGACTTTGCCTAACCCGATTAATGGGACTTGTCCAGTGCAATGTATTAGAGTTAGTCTTGTTACTTTCAGTCACCCTCTTCCTCGGCCCAGTGTTTGTGTAAAAGGGGATTGGGGGTTGGGACATCAGAGAATCCTAAAAAATAGGATGTGTTAGGGGTACAAAAAAGGGGGGAATACCACGTCTCACCATCGGCTGCATCAACCCCACCCCCTCACCCAGGTGATCCTCATGCACTGGTACACCCCAAGGGTCTGGATCCAAAGGAGTTGGCCGTGCCCTGGCCACCTGAGAGAGAGATCCCCAACGACTAGTAGGCGAGACACCCTTTGGTTTCTCACAGCACTGGGGAGAAGGAATGACAGGAGTTCTGACCCTCTCACGGCCAGTCTTGGCCCCAGTATCTCCCTCGTACTCCTGCTTGTCCCGGCTTCCCTTCAGTCAGTTCCTCCAAACGCAGCATCCTTCACCAGCTCCTTCTCAATATGTCATTCTCCACCTCCCGGGTCATCATCAATGTCTACCGCAATGGTACCATCATGGTACAGGGTCCTCAACCCAACCTTCTACTCTTTGATAGGCTCCTCCCCGCCTTTTCAACCTCCCTCCTCCTTCTGCACCAGCTCTTTCGGCATCCCTGGTTCCCTTGCCACCTGTTCCCACCTTGGCTCCCTTGCCGCCTCCTAACCACCCTTCTACCTCCGCCACAGCCTCCTTGCCACTGCTCCCACAGTGAAAACCATGTCAGCCTCCTTGTCTTTGTTGGACCTGCCACCAACTAACACCACATCTGGGGCTCCCTTGCCCCCTGCCGCCCCTACCGCACTGGCTCCCTTCACAAACCACTATGGCCCCGGGTCGCTTGCCGAACCTTGGCTCCTCTGCCCCCTTCTACCTCTGTCTCTCCCGCACCCTCGTCACTTATGGGGGGACCACTGTCCCTGCTCCCCCGTAAGTCTTTCACTTATGGCAGTCTGCTCCACATTGCCACAGTTAACACTCGCTCAGCTGTCAAACACTCCTCTGACATCTGCAATCTCCTTGAACTCCTCCTGGATCTTGATGTTTTTGCCCTCACTGTAACCTGGTTCAAGGATAGCTCTGTCACGAGTTTTGACACACTTCTCCCAGAAGGCTGCAAGATACTCTCTCTGCTTAGACCATACAGACCAGGTGGGGGAGTAGCATTGATCTTCCCTAAGTGGATCCCTGTTTCTGTCATTCCCACTCAGGCCTACTCATCCTTTGAGTGCCTGGTCTGCAGGCCCTCCCTCTCTCCTAGCTCTTCACTCATGCTGTCCACCTTGTATCGGCCACCTGGTCAGCCCTCCCTCTTCCTTTCGGAATGGGCTGACCTGGCCTCCTCTCTCCTTTCCTCATCTTCTCAACTCCTCCTACTGGGTGACCTCAACATCCATCTTGACTCACCTGATTCCTCAGGACCTTTCTGCAACCTTTGCGACTCTCTCTCTTTCTCTTTCCATCTTACCCTCTGGCCCAATGCACAGTGCTGGCCACACCTTGGATGCTCTCATCTCAACTGACATTCCTTTACCTAGCCCTCTCACTACTTCTCTCTCCAGGACTGGTCACTCTCTTCTCTCTTCTCACTTTAAGCTCTCTTCTCCTCTTGCATCGGAAAGCCCGGCACTGCCTCCCGTCTACAAGGTCATCCGACCCTCGAAAAGATTGTCAGTAGCTGCTTTTGTCTATACTTACTCTGCTTCTTCCACTCCTGCGGCTCACTCCCACCCTGACAAAGCCCTCTATAACTTTAACCTCTTAGTTTCCAACACCCTTGGTATTCTTGCCCCTGTCATGATGGTACGACTGAAGCCTACCAAAAAGTGCAACTCTTGGTATGACTCCAAACTGGCTGCCCTTAAACGCAAGTGCAGGCCAGCTGAACAGAAATGGGATTCCTCAGCGCACCCTCTGACAAACTGGCCTGCTGCCTCCCCCAAAGGCTGTATAGACGCTGCATCCGCTCCAAGAAAAATCTTTGTTCAAGCCTGCATCCTTGCGGCTTCCAATAACACAGTCAAACTTTTCAAAGTCTGCAAGGAACTAGCCAACCCTACCGCAGCCTCCTCCACCATTGCACCCACCCAGGCCCTTTGCTCCACCCTAGCTGCACACTTCACCTCAAAAACATACAACATCCTATCCTCTCTCTCTTCCTTATCACATCATGCACCAATATCTCTTGTACCAACCTTGGCCACCTTCACCGCTAATCACTCCCCTTCTTCTCTCTCCCCTGTCACACCCGAGGAGGTTACTAGACAGGTCCGGTCTATGATAGCCTCCTCCAAACAGGTGGACCCCTGTCGCTACAAAACCATCAAGGACAACATTAGCTCTCTCGCCCCAGCCTTGGTCGACCTCTGCAACCTCTCCTTGGCCACTGGAGTGTTCCCAACTGCTCTTAAGGACTCCCTTGTGCACCCTCTCCTCAAAAGTTCTTCTGCTGACCCCTCCAATTCAGCCAACTATCACCCAATCTCTATCACTCCTTCCTGGGCAAACTCCTGGAAAAGTTGGCTGCTTACATGGCACAAACCTATGGTGGCACATTTTCAAGCAAAAAATCACAGCCATAATGACATCTTTTGGTTTATTCTTCAAACAGCAAGAAACCTCTTTAGAGGTGGAAATCAAGACCTAGCCCTTCGAAAACTAGAACAGCAATGGATTTACTGGTTAAACTCAGTAAAACAAGGTTGAAATGTGTCAATTGAATGGAACCTCTTTGTCAAGTGACCCTCTTGAGAGTATTCTACCACCAATATATTATGAGATACTACCAGGCCATCTTTAGTTGTCTCAAATTGTTAAAGTACAATATGAGTGCCTAGCAATGTGTCACTATAAACTCTGTTGAAACTGATGCCAAACTGTGTTCCAATATTAAACATCAAAGGGATGGCCTTGTCTGTTACATTGCCACACGTTACCTAATTGGCGTTACACCATTGAGAAAACAATGCAGCTGCTTTTAATTTTTTCATATGTGATGCTACAAAGTTTTTCCATTGTGATCGTGAAAACAGCCATTCACCTATGAATGTACCTCCCACCACAACTAATTGTCTTCACATGTAACATTAATATAAGCTCCCCTTTTTTTGATTGTGCAATATTGCCTATGAATTGTTCAAAATTAAGGTTACACGACTTATTGCCAGCCTGGTACTTTATTATTCTTGTCTTTGGTCTGCCGCCTCTACCTCCCCATCACATAAGGTCAAGACCCCATACCCACTATGGTATGTCCAAATACCAAACCTGACCTCCAATCACTGCTAATTTACTTTTTGAGTTATTTCAAATACCAACTGCCCAGAAATATTTATGCAAATTAAAACATGTTATGCCTCCTTTTCCAATCATGCACGTCGACCTTCTTAGGTCCCGGCCTGTTAGTAAATATGTATTCATTTCCTTCATTGCCTTAACATTGACAGGTGTAGGTCAGCACCAAGGCACGAACATTTCGGTACAATAAAGTTTTCCATTCAACCGGTCTCCTTCAAACACAATCTCTATGCGCTATCGCTTACTCGCGACACGCATGCGCGTAGATGCAACACTGGTCCCGAGCCGAGAAAGCTCCAGCCCCTGACATCAGGTAAACCGCGGCTCGTCAATCCAGCAATTTTGCTACTTTTGCCTCGGCCCGGTCAGATCCCTCACTTCTGTGGGTCTCCATCAACCCGCCCACCCCACCCGTGAGCACCTGTCACTCTATAGAGACCGCCATTATTACTTTAGTCATTGCATCGGCACTGCTAATGTGCACCGCACCTCCTTTTCGCGCACCCTGAAACTTGCTCTTCCCGGGTCACTGATCTGTCGCTAGGTGCCATATTTCAGTTTTTTTACCTTAAAAACATCACAGGCACCTTTTCAACAGCAATTAATTCGTAATTGATCAGCGCACAAACGCACACTGTGATTTCTCTGGAGGATATTTTGGGATTCATAGCCACCATGGAGACCTTCCTTTTTTTATAGCCACACACTTGTTTAGACGCTATTTCCTCTGCTCCATGTGCATTTACCAAAGGTATCGAGCGGCCTCAACAATGCTGTCCCAGCTCTCTACATTGCTTCAGAGTGCAGTGATTTAATCCACTACGCTGTCAATATCCAGAACCAACCACTCTGGAATTGCAAATCTTTATTTTAAGGTATGTCCCATACCCTCTCTACAACTAACCCTTACCAGGATAAAATCCTCCTAGACTAACTCCTAGATAACTCTGTTCACTTCTTTTTAGAACCTAGCTACTGCAGGATCACCTATCAACACTAACAGTACCACAGACTGTGTTTCATCACATAATCTCCTTATTTCAAAAGACAACACCACCCAGGTAGGTCCTGGACCTGCAGCATTAACAAATTCCCTCTTTTTAACCATGAGTATATTCCCAGGTCACCCTTGCCTGACACACATCATGTCAACATTCTCTATAAGTATACCAATACCTGTTTTCATCAACTTTGTCCTGATGACAGTCCGGTCCCTTCAGACAACTAACTTTCATCTTGCAACATCTGTCGGTTATTTTTGCCCTGAACCAGAAACACCCATTGTTTTGTGTCGACAACAATTGCATACAACTACGGTCAAGTAGTACATGAAAGTGCACAAAATATTTTGCTACTAACCCACACAAAATGTGTAGTTCATTGTGTAATTGTACCTTTTGCTTTGTTTTAAAATAACTCCTAGTAGGCTTTGTTCACTGGCCTCCTTTTTAGATGTCTGTCTAGCATTTAATTGTTTCTATGGATTCACAACCCCCCCTTTTTTCTGTGATCTCTTTTCTGGCTAGTATTTGTTAAACCTAGCTTATGCTGCATCCCGAACCTAGCTACAGTGCGTCTCTGAACAGGGGTAGCCTTTGACTCCCTTTCCTTCTCTGTGCTTACATGGCCACCAGTCTGGCTTTAGAGCATCCAGTAGCACGGAAACTGCTCTTCTGAACACCCATGAAGATCTGCTCTCAAATCTTGATTCTAACTCTCTCCCTGTTCTCTTTCTACTCGACCTCTCCTCTGCCTACGATATGGTGAACCACAACACCCTGATCGCACGCCTCCGTGATACCCTGGGCATCACTGATCAGGTGCTGGCGTGGCTAACCTCCTTTCTGTCCGACCGCCCATCCCAGGTGCAATTGGGATCTTTCCTCTCCCCTATTACTCTCTCTACTTGTGGTGTCCCCCAGTGATCTAACCTATCCCCCTGGTTTTTCAATGGCTACATGCCCCCCCGGCCTGTATAATAGCCCGCTTTATCTCCAACTTTCAGTGTCATGCGGATGTCACGCAGCTCTCCTTCAGGCTACGCTCGGCCTCTTCCTCACTCATACCTGACTGTCTCTCTGTAATTTAGTTGTGGTGTGCTGCAAACGCCCTCTGCCTCAATGCCAGTAAAACAGATATTGTCCTCATCGGGACCCCTGCTCCCGCCTTCTTTTTCTCTGGCCAGCCTCCCTTGGCCATGGGCCTCCACCTATCAACGAGGTAAAAAACCTGGAGTTCATCTTCGAATCCACTTTCTCCTTTTAATCTCACATCGCGCACATCTCAAAAAAGATTCACTACCAACTGCAGCTTCTCAGAGGTATTCTACCTTTTCTCACCTTCCCCAGAGGCTCACCATATCCAGGGCCCTGGTCCTCTCTAGGCTATACTACTGCAACAGCCTCTTTCTCAACCTGCCCTCTTCTACCCTCTGTCCTCTTCAACTCATCCAGAACAGAACTGCAAGACTTATCCTTGGCCTCAACTCGCCAGTGCTGAAATCACTTAACTGGATCCCAGTGGCTGTAAGGATTAAGTTCAAGATGCTTTGCTTTGTCCACAAGGCTTTCTGGGTCCACAGCCCACTATCTGCAACACTCTCTTCCTAAATACTCACCATACCGAGCACTCTGCTCGTCTTACTCCAACTCTCTGCGGCTGAGCTGCTTCTCCAAGCAGAGACTTGGGAAGGTGGGGGGTGGATCTTTATCCTCTGCAGGTGCGTCCTTCTGGAACAGCCTCCCTGCCTCTCTCCGTCTTGAGCCGGATCTCCTTAAGTTCCAGAAAATCCTCAAGACTTTCCTCTTTGCCGCCTCCTTTGCTCTCCCTCTCCCCTGCTAACCACCTCTTTCTGCTCTCTTCGCTGCCTGGCTTACCTTGAGAGCCTCACAGGTTCCAAGCTTTCCTCTGCCAGTCTCCTGCACTTGCCCCGGGGCCTTGCACTTGCCGCAGCACTACTGCACTTCGGTTACGACCCATGGGAGTGGTATCTCTATGCACTTAACCCATTTTCTGACGGGACTGGACACACTTGTCCCTATTGCTTCCCCACACACTTCCTCTTCTGTTCACCTGCATAATCTGAATGTACCATGCCTAGTAAGATCGTTTTGTCTTGTCTTCCCTATGTCTTCCCCTCCCATGCATGGTTGCACTTTGAAACACTTGTGCATACGCGCATAGTAAATAATCAAACAATCATGCCATCTCTCCCTCTCACTCTTATACACCTGTTGCATGTTAATAGGCTGCAGGTGCAAGTCCTCCCCATTGATTGTCAGACTTTGGTGAAGCTGATTAGTGGGACATGACTGACTATAGTAGTCAAACTCCCCAAAGCCCTCTTCCTCGCCTCAGTACCAAAGTGGTGTGAATGTTGGGGAGTGTGTATAACCCAGTTGTTTCCTCCTCGTCCCAGTTTCATGATAAAAGGACTGTGGGAAATTTTGGTCAGACTAAAGTATCAAGGACTGACAATAGCTAACAAAGGCAGGGGGAATGTTGGATTTACTTTGCCAAGGGAAAGGGGATACCATGTCTCACCCAAAGACGTGCTCTCCCCATTCCCCAAGTTCCCTCCACCCAGGTGATCCTCCTTCATATATCCACCCCCAGGATCGGGTTCCAAAAGCGATGGCCTTTTCCTGGCCACCTGAGCAGAGGCTGCCAGGGGAAAAGAGGGGAGGACGCCCTCAGGTTCCTCAAAGCTGATATGACTTGGAGAACATCCATTCAACATTCACAAGGGTTTTCTTCTCCACAAGGGTTTCCCTTGGGTGACCCGATCTGCCTGTACCCCTTCAGCCGTTCCGGTGTTCTTTAGAGTGACATTACCGTTACAGTCACAACAACAACCCAGGTCGGTCTCTTAATATTGGTATTATTTGATTCCATTACTGCAGTTGAGTCCCATGCTTGACAGTCAGCGACGCCTAAAAAGTATTCAATATGGATCAGATGCAACAGCTTGTACCTGCAGTACAAGCTTTAATTGTGTAAGTCCAAACACTTAAGTCTGAAAACAACACATTAAGGCAGATGGTCACCCAAGGGAACCCCCCTCCTGACATACCCCTTGGACCTCTTCTAGGGGGTAAATGTTATGGAAACCCTAAAAAGCTGAATGAATTTCTGGATGTGTGCACAGTACAGTTTACCTTTAAGCAGCTTACTGGGTATATGATTTGTAATCTAGCGGGAAGCGCTTTAGCCTGGGCTACCCCTTTAGCCACAACCAACAATCTAGTTCTGCATTTCTATCCTGAGTTTGTTAACAGCCTTAGAGCAAATTTTGGACGCATGGAATTAACTATATCCACACTAGAGAATCTGTTTGATTTCAAGCAAGGCCCCATGGATATATTTACCTATATCACCCAATTTAAACAATGGCTACAGAGACTGCCTGGCCAGATGATGCCTTACTGACATTGTTCAGACAGGATCTAGTAGAATAGTTAAAGGAGAAGTAGCTCGGCTACCCGGAGCTACAAACCTGGCAGAGTTGATTCCTCTAGTTATGCAACTGGATTATCATATAAAGGAATGTCACAATGAAAGGAAAAGAAATAGCATTTCCTATAAACGGTTGGATCCAATTTTCTCACTTCCTAAAACCATGAGTGATTCCAAACATATGCAGATAGGTGCAGCTAGAAGTTCTTTATCAGCAGAAGAACACAACCGGAAGCATGCACAAGGTTTGTATACGTACTGCATATCAAAAGAGCACCTAGTACAAGGCTGTCCATTGGACCCTCCTTGTCGTTCGGGAAACTTCCAATCCGGATTTAAAAGGGGACAACGATTCAGGATCCATATTAAGGTCCTCTGATTACCTAATGTCAACAGACGGATTTACTTATGGTAGTCCTTAAGTTTTTGCTTCGATACAATGATGTGCTTATATCTGATTTTTCTACCTTAGTTGATTGTGGAGCCGCTGGGAATTTCCTTGATGATTCTGGGGCAAAACCAGATGGGATTCCACAGAAATCTAAAATACTAGCAGTTCCAGGAGCAAACAGGACTTAGACTCTAAGCCTAACTATTAATATTGCAGCTCATAACAAACTGAATTTCGATTTAATCCACGCTGCACATTATTCAATCATTCTAAGGCTTCCATGGCCCTGACACCACAATCCATTCATCAATTGGACTGTTGGCTCTCTTTCTAGGATCAGAATATTGGATCCAAAACTGTTTTATTCAGGGAGCCGTAGGGTTTCATTCTCCCACCTGTAAAGACGACGTAACAACAGGCAATAGATGTGTTGATGCCATCCAATATGTACCAGAACACTATTATAGAATTTAAAGAAGTGTTTGACAATGAAGAATTGAGGGAGCTGCCCCTCACAGAAGTGATGTCTGCTAGATCGAGGTAAAACCGCATGCCCAAGTACCATTCGGTGGATGTTCATACTTTCCGGGCCAGAAAAAGAGGCTTTAAATGAATACTTACAGTGCAATCGTAGGAATGGTTTGATTGCAGAACCATGATTCCCTGCACGGGCTTCTTTATTCTTCATCTCTAAAAGAACACTAAAGAATTGAGACCATGCATAGATTACCAGGGTCTTAATAAAGCAACAGTAAAAGACAAATCCCCTTTACCTTTAATTCCAATTATCCTTGTGGCTGTAAGAGGCGCAACCTTTTCCACCAAATTGGATCTGCGCAGGATATATCTTATAAGGATACGAAAGGGAAACTAGTAGAAAAATGTATTTCTTACTCCCTTTTCCCATTATGAATACCGGGCGATGCCCCGCGATTCTTCCAACAATTCAGGGACCATCTTTTTCGGATTTACCTTTGCATTCAGTAGTAGTATATCTACATGATATTCTTATTTATTCAAAGACCGTGGCCGAGCATGAACAACACGTAAGAGAAGTCTACTTACGTTGGAAATTACTGCAGTAGTACCCTTAGTGGAGCTGGTAAACACAAAGTACACCGTTAGAAACCATGCTGCCATTCTGAAAAACATTGTTTTTTTTAGCAGGGAGAGACTTCAACCTGAAAATGGTTGACTTCAAGGGGAATGCAGATGTCGCTGGAGAGGAAGTTTCTTTCTTCATCCCCATCCCGGTCTTCAAAGATGTACGGTGTGATAACAAAGGCAGGAGATTGGTAGACAGCCTTGTTGAACTGGTGATCAGGGCGACTAACGGCAGATTCTCGTGAGATATCCCCGGGAATCACTCATTTATAAACGCAAGATATCGGTCAACAATTGACTACTTCTTAATAGGCATAGGAAATTGGCTACAGCTAGTATATTTTGAAGTAGCCATCAGGATTAAGATTGCTCATGATCCTTTTATCTTTACGATAAGGAATGGGAATTAACCAATTTGCATATGTGACCATTGGAATGAGATATAGAAGGACAATAATGGTTGGTACTAAAACATACGCTGGGAAAACATCAATCAGGACCTAAATGTAGCTAGGGTTATACATCAAACCTTGAATGATATGGAAAGATGCCTACAGCCATATACTAACTCAAGACACCAAATGCTGGCCGGTGTCAGGTAAGGACAAAGGCAGTGAATATGGCAAGGGAAATGTGCACAAAATCACACAGTGAATAGCTTTGAGTCAAACAACATGCACATAGGAACCAAGACTCATGTATACTAAAACCCAGGAGTGCAACAGAGTGTGACAACAATACAAATATATGAAAAGGGATGTGGGGTAAGCACTTAGATGCTCCTTATGATTGCAAGGAAAGTCGGCAAGCTCCTTACCCACAATTGCTATTACAGGTACTGACAGCACTAAGCCCACGTAGAGGGCAAGCAACGGCAGGATCTGTGATCTAACACTCTTGATGGTATTAAACAAGGAAACTTAAAAACAGTACTCACGAGGACGAGAAATACCACTTGAATGTCAGCAAGCCCACGAACCCTGTTGATCAAACAGGGACCCAGAAAGGCTGTAACAGCAATAGAAGGATAACTAAATTGAAGACTCACGACAAGGGGCAAGTAGGAATAGTGATTACAGAATAGTGAGGAAAGCATATGCATTCACACAGGAGCTAGCTACAACCGCACACCACACCTAATAATCAATGGGAAATGTATGCAAAGGTGCAAGGGAAAACATGGAATAGATTCCAAGAGAAAGTAAAGGAACAGGAGCTGGGAAAACGAAATTACAAGGGCAAACTTCCCCCACCCATCCAAGGAAAAAGGCAGGAAGCTAATCTATAAAGAGTCAAGACTAAAGTATCAAGGTTTACAACAGCAAAGGACAAAGTCAAAGAAATATAGAACACAAGCAAACTGGGCTGCACCAAAGGGGAAATCACTGAAAAAATCTGCCTGCTAACAGAGGAAGACAGAAAGGGAATCTGGGAAGCAGAAATCAATTAAGCACATACATTTGAAATCCAAGGATAAGGAACAAGGAATATAAACTTGGAACTAGGCACAAGACTAAGAACCAGGAACAAGGGACCAGACACAAACAGGAACACTGCATCCATGACCAGTGCTGGACTGAAGCAATCTGAAGCTTTTAAACCTGCTTAACGAGCACACGCCGCAGGTGTGCTGCTTGCTGCACCTGCAGCCCCAGGTGTTGCCTATCCTCCACCCAGCCTTGTCCTGCAAGGGTGAAGATGAAGCTGTGGGCCAGGCATTCTGGGAAGCATAGTCATTTGATTAAAGCAGCATATTGGCTGCCAAAAACTTGGAATGGATCCGGAAGGGAAGTAACTTGGAAAATAAGGATTTAGCGCTCCCAATTCATCACAGCACTGTAGCATAAGGTTCAGAAGGAACGTTCAGTAGGGAATAAACCCCAAATCATGCCCCCAAGTGGTGGGAACGGGAGCAAAGGGAGTGAATCGTGACAGCTGGGGGGAATATAATGTCTATAACAAGCCAGGCATTTAGAAAGATACAACGTATGCCAAACAGCATAGCCAGGAGAACAATATGGTTTGACACAGAATTTAAGATGGCCTAGCGATCACTGTTGAATGCCCTAAGGAAACAAGACAGAACACAAGCAGAACTAGTCAACAGCAGGGCAAGCTATAAAAAGGCAATAATGGCCAGAACATTGAAATTGGCAGAGCATGCCTGGATAAACCTATAGAAGGCAGCTGCAACAGGCAACCAAAAATCCTACTGGAGAGCAGTTGCACACAGCCGGAGCAATAACTTTAACCCTTCATCCACCATAGCAAACCTGGTAGGCAAGGTAAAATGGATACAACATTTTGCCACACTTTACAATGCGCAAAGCGACGACTTGGAGCTACGGGGACCAGAGATTTGTGAAATTCCTGCAGGATATTAAGACATGCTGAAATCTAGAGAGGATCCCATAAGACTATCCATCAGTGATGTGGGAAAGGCAACATCAGGAATGGCCAACGGCAAGTCCGCAGGGCCAGGCTCAGTTCCAATCAAGTTTTTTAAACACGCAGAGAGGTCCTTTCCTCTGATGGCATGGTCACGCTCGGAATGAAGATCAGGAACTCACAGAAACTTGATAAGGCTGCGCCGAAGCAGAAACTAGCGTTCTTGCAACGGTCGTGTTACATCGACTCTGGAGGCAGATTAGTATTAAGGTCTAAGGTGTTTAGCATAAATCAGGCTATGGTACCGCCTCCTCTTTTGGAAATGTAGGTTTCAGGAGGACAGCAGCTTGTTTACAGTTAAGAGGTTGCTGGGAGAATTATATTTCATGTGTTTACCTGATTTCTACTGTGCTTTGGTTGTTTCTCAGATCTTAATCTAATTTACCCTTATAAACCTTACTACAGCTCTTGTTCAGGACATCAAGATCAGGGTGTTTGTCAAGCAACACACCTGAATAGTGAGATCCTTCTCATAGTGTATATTTTTCTATTTGCGTATGGGGAGGTTCCTTCTGGGTGGGTGAAGCATTACCTTGACGACTTCTGAGGGATCCGACGTAAAGGAGTTCCTGAATCTGGCAAAACCTGATACAATCCTGTAGCTTATTGCCCAGTTTCTCTAATATACACCAAAGCTAAATAGTTTGGTCGGGCATTGCAAAGAAAGATTACAGATTGCGCAAAAGAAAACCAAATTCCCTCAGAATACCAATACGGTACAATCGATCAAACCATGAACCTAAGTCTTATCCTAGGCAAATATGCACAAGGGTATAAAAGCATGATTTGCTTAGGTTTCATGCATCTTTCAACAGCATTTAACTGCTTGAGAAGCTCCGGACAGTTTTGTGCAGCCTTGGAATGTCATGTGCACTGCTCCAAGTCCTGAACAAAATGCACACAAACCTATCAGCAAGAATGACGGGGGATAACACAGGAAGAATAACTCAGGCAATCCAAATGACATGAGTAGTGAGACAAGGCTGCGGTTTAGATCCAATGCTTTTCAACTTATATATAAATTAACCACTACCATGAGCACTGTGCAAACTGGCAACAGACGTCCCCAAGATGGGATGCCAAAAGATTTGTGTGCTTATGTACGCTGACGACGCCGTCCTGTTAGCAAGAACAAAATGTGCCCTTTCAAATACTGGTTACTAGATATAACAAAATGACTTAATGTAAAGAAGTCTAAAGTGTAATGTGCATTGGCAATTGTAAATCAGTTAGCTAGGTAGTACTGATTGAAAATTGACCCGGTAAGCCCTTTTTGCTATCATGGTGTTACCATCTCCCAAGACCTTAGATATACCTTAGATAGAATCTACATATTAAATCCACATATTAAAAACCAAGTAGCTAAAGCATCACAGATACATGGATCAATTTTAAGGTATGGGAAGAAAACAGAAGGGTTACCCCTAGACGATACCGCACGCAAAACCAGTCGTGTTAACCGTGTATGGAGCGGGAATCTGGGCTACTACAGTACGAAAGAAATAGAAGTCAACGAGAACCAATTCCTCCGAAGAAGAATGGGAGTATTATTGCGTACAGTGCCGTTGACCGTTTATTGAGCCGGCATCTGGGCTACTACTGTACGAAAGAAATACAAGGCAACGAGACCCAATTCCTCCGAAGAATAATGGGAGTATTATTGCTGTACAGTGCCGTTGACCGTTTATGGAGCCGGCATCTGGGCTACTACTGTACGAAAGAAATACAAGGCAACGAGACCCAATTCCTCCAAAGAATAATGGGAGTATTATTGCTGTACAGTGCCGTTGACTGTGTATGGAGCCGGCATCTGGGCTACTACTGTACGAAAGAAATACAATTCAACGAGAATCAATCCCTCTGAAGAAAAATGGCAGTAGGCCAGGGCTTCCTAGGCTACCTCCTACATGAGGAATGTGGCCTGACGTGTATTAAAGATCACATGCTCCTGCAGCCATTACTTTATTGGATGAGGCTATGGGGCAACCCACATTAAACATAAACTAGACTGCTAGTAGAACACATCACAGCCTCAGACATTGCCAATACTTCACCGTGGTTACAATATATAAAAGCTTCTTTAAAAATTCTTGGCTTCAGTGACCATTTTACCAAGAAACAAATGGTCAGTAATGAAGTGTGGAAAACAGTGGTGAAGGTGTACTTACCTTTAAAACAAGCTATAGGAAGGAAATAAAATCCAACAAACGGAGCTTACAATTCTACCTCAAGAACATATCCCATGTGATTAGGCCAAATTACATCTAATGGTGTAAATATCCAAGCAAAAGGGCTATCTTTCTTTGCCTCAACAGAATTTTCCTATTCACAAAAGGCACAGCCTTCCAACCTAAGAACGATTGTATCGACACAAGCCAATGCCGATGATCCACTGAGCTTTATGCTACTGTTCCCTCTATACGCGGACCTAAGGAAATAATAGCTCCTCCCAACGTTGAGGAGTTGCGGAGTGAAGCAGGTGTGCACAGCCTTTGAGCTAGCCTCAGCAACTCAGGACTTATATTTTGCACAGTGCATTTATTCTTATATCGAACCAGCCCTATCGCTAAGGAGCCAATTGTTCCAGATGGATGGGTTTTAATATATCGTAATAAGAACAAAGCTTATTCTAATTATATTTGATTTACTTAAAAATTAGTGTTGATTGTGTATGTGATGTATTGTAATATTGTTTTTTTTATCCTTTATGAAAATGTTTCCTTTTCGAATCACGAATTTCTGCTACTATTATATTTATATCATTAATAAATATTACTTTACACCAATTGATTAATTTATATCTGTTTTGAATAGTACTGATTCCGTGCGGTAGCTACATGTTTTGCTTAGAAAAGGCACTTTGTCTTATGGGTTACCATTCACTGTCTGGGGTCATATCCAGACGGAACATATCACCAATGGCATTGCCTCGGGGCCCTAATACTACCTAGGACATTATTGTTCACCATGTTGAGCCAGTCAGGCAATATCCATTTCTATGATTGAAAGTAGTATTTGTAGTGAGACACTTTGGTTGTCCTATGACTGCCTGAAGTTATCACGCACCATGTGGGGCCACTTGGTTGCTATACCAAAATCACTTTCGTGTGGCGATTCCTTTTTGTGACCACTGCCACCAACAGAATGCAGGACTTGGACCCACTTGTGTGACATTTGGGAGCATGCACAAGTGTGAAGCAACATTAATCTGACACAAGGACAGTGTGAAGAAACAATAATCTGACACAAGGACTTTACTTTTAAGCATGAAAAGCAGAAAAGTTATCCAACAAACAAACAACTTTTGAAGAGACTTAGACGTCAAAGTTAGCAATATCTCACTAGTGTACACGCTTTCCTGCACTGTTCTTCCTGGAACGAATCAGGAACCCGGACAGAGGCAAGCACTGTAGCCATAGCTGACATGTCTTCCAGCATATCAATTGATCTTTTCAAAGAACAACACTGTCTTCTTGCAACAATTACCAAGTTTTCAGATTATCAATGCAAAGCTGAGCAGAGATGTTAATGTCCAGAAGCCCTCGACTCACCTGGTATTTGAGGGGGCGAACAAGGCTCCGATCCAGAATCCGGCGGGGAATCCGGTAATCTGATTTGCAGAAGGAACAGAATAAATTAGAGTTATTGCACTAATACCAAGTAAAATGCCAATTGTATGAGGTACAGCGCAACTAAAGCTCAATTGAATTAGTGTCATCATCACCTCGTAGCACCCTGGCAGTGTCATAGGATAGAATGGCAGTGGCATTGTAGTTTAAAGAGGCATGGCTTCAATTCTGCTTCAGCTTCTGGCTCCAGTGCCAGAGTTCACTTACCTCTTGAACTATTATAAACATTGCAGATGGCATTTTGCATGTCATGGCACATCACGAGCTGTATTATTGCAGACCCATAAACGACTTTGACCTTGAGTCATTGTTGACAACTCCCTTTTATTTACAATTGTGACAACATCCTTTTGAGTCTTGTCCTCATAATGCTGAGTCATTCATGGCGTTCGGTGCGGCTCACATCTCAATTATGGACGGTAAGCAGCATATCAAGGTGTGTGTTGGCTAAGGTTGCAGTTACAGGAGGCAGTCCAACTTCCATAGAGGTGCACTTATGCATTGTTCTAAGTAGGCCATAGCACCTCAATGTGTTTAGCAAACAAAGTATATCATTATATCCAAGCTATGCAATATCATTTACCCACATCTATTTACTTTGCGAGTTAATATATCTCTAGTAAAGGTACGGCTGTAGATATATTTCTAACAGAAAATGCTGGACACGCATTCCCATCTCCGCAGAGTAAACACCAGTACCCAGAAGAGCGGCTCACCGTCAATTAGTCGGCAGTATCCTAGATTGACATTCAGGCCTAAAGAAGCAGCCATCACAGTTGTGCTGAGTGGCTAATGTAGGCGCATTGCAGATTTCCCGAATGGTAATACTGTTGAGGTCCTGTTCATTGTCGAGAGTAGTAAAATCATGAGTAAAATGCATGCATAAACATTTCCTGCACGACTTTTATTCTACTCCACATTTTCATTCATTTGTGTGGCGGAGAAGGAGCTTGCAACATAATTACCCTTTCCACGAGCCCATCTCTCTCTGCCATACAAATGCAGAAGCATTTACGGCAGCGCCGTGACAGGGACGTCATTACACCAGAATACAAGGGGTAGCAGAAGTGACGTCACATGACCCTTGACCTCTGTTGACATCACAGGAAGTGATGCCATTTGACCCCACCCCAACCAAAGTGGCACCACGGGAAGCGATGGAACCCAACCTTTCACTCCTTGACAAAACAGGAATTGGCATCAAATTATAGCATTGTTCCTAAGTACACAACGATAATATGGTTACGATATCACTGCAAAGTGATATACATTTCATACAAGAATGAATCACGATTTGTATCGTTAATATCAGTGTGTATAGGCCCATATTACCAAATTATTGTGAATGCAAGGAGACGTCCAAGGCAAAATGATGATTTGTTATTAAAAAACACTTACTCTTAATAAGTGCTTTATATAGAACAAATATACATAGTATCACCCAACCTGTGTTGGTACTCATTTATAGGCATCAGAAGGATGAAATCCTAAATTGGCCTTGCAGGGATTCGAACCTGTAGATCACACACATCGCAGCAGTGAGCGCTCAACCCGCTGAGCTATCTTGTTGGGGAGGTTGGCCTGCATTGCGCTTCTTAGCTCTTATCCTAGCCTTTTCCCTTTTTCATGCGTCCCCTGCAACCTTCGCCTCCGCCTGGCCCCTGCCCTTTCTGTGGTCGCCCCTTCCCTATCGCTCCCTTGCCTGCGCTGTCCCCTCTTACCCCATGCAGTCTATCCAGTCTGTCCACCCTTTTCCATGTCTACTCCCTGCATGGTCCCTCGCATTCCCCAACGCATGTGCGTCCACACCACTTGCATCCTTGGCTTGCACGTGCTGCACGTTTCTGACGTACGTGACCCCCTCGCATCCTTCGATCGTGTGTGCCTCAGCGCCTTTTCCATCCCTGTCTGTTCCGATCCGCGCTTCCACTCCCTGTGTGGTCCCTTGTGTTCCCTTATGCTTGCGCGCTCGCGCCACTTACATCTTTGACTTTGAACGACGTGCTGCGCATTCCTGACATGTGTGGCCCTTCGCATTCTTCGACGCCTCAGCGCCCCTTCATCCCGGTCTGGTTTCTTTGCGCGCCCTCAGCTTGCATTGTCCCTCGCATTCCCGTGAGCATGTGTGCATCCACCCCCCTCTGTCCTTGGCTTGCCCCCGCTGAGTAGCCCCTCGCATTCCGCCATCGCATGCACCTCCGCGCCCTCTCCTTCCCCACTTGCCCGTGCCTCTGCGCCTCTCCTCCCCCGCCTTCCTGCGCTACGCATCCTCGGCCTGTGTTGTCCCTTGCATTCCTGTGATCGCGTGTGTTCCAGCGCCTCCTCCATCCTTGGCCACTTTTGTGCCTGCACGTCCTAGCCTGCGTGGTTCCTCATGATCCTCGATTGCGTGGGTTACTTGCACCCCCCTTCCAGCTTGCTCGCACCATGCCTCCATTGCCCGCGCATCCCCTCACAATCCCTTGATGGCCTGTTCCCCATGCCCTTCCCTCTCCAGCTTGCCATGACCCACTGGCCCCCTGCTGGCCCTTCCCTCACCCTCCCCTTGCCGCATCTCTGTCCTTGGTGTTCTGCTCTATGTCTGTCTCCCCTCTATGGTTTCTTTGTTGCTCGGATTGTTCTAGGTTTTTGCTGCTCTTCTTCCTTCTTCTAGATTCGTCAACTATCCTATTTTTGCTGTTTTTTGCCTTGTCCTGTTCTGTGCTCTGCTTTGTTTTTTCTCCCGATTCTAGGTAATTTTCTGTATTTTGCTGTGATTTGTCTTTTCCACTGCTGTGCTCTTCCTTCCTCTAGGTTCTTTTCTGCTGCTCCAGTTCTGGTTGCCCTACTATCCTGGTTGTTGTTCATCTTCCTGCCCTGTGTTCTTTTGTGCTCTCTCCCATGCCCTCCATCTAGTTCAGTTTAGTTTATCTATATTACCACTTGTTCGTAACTCATTCCATCTCCTCTGCTTGCACCCTGTGTGTCCTGCACTAGTGTCTCTCCCCGCCCCTTCCGTTCCTCTCTCACTCCACACCCCTTTCTTCTCTCCTCTTCCTCCTCCTCCACACCATCTATGATGCTCGCTGTTTCTCCTATCTTCTCCACCTGCTTTTCCATTGACTATCCTACCCTTCTCACTAAGTCTAGTAGGAAGAAGTTCAAAAACGATATCCTGGTCTCCAACCCAGGCCTCCCTTTTGCTGATACCTACACCACTGCTTACTCCAGACAGACTCTCACTGACATCCTCTTTGGCTTTCCTTTGCCAGACCTATGGACTCTCCTTTCTCTTCCTCTCCCATTAATGCTTGGCACCCGGAGGGAGGCCCTCCTGGCTTCCTTGCACTCCTCCAAGGTCATCATTAATGTTTACCTGAATGGCACCGTCTTGGTCCAACCTCCACCTCTATGATAGACATATCCTGCGCGTCATCAATTTCCTTTCCTCTCCAGCTGTCCCCTCTCTCCCTTCTTTGGCTTCCTTGCCTCTACCCTCTGCCACTTCTCTGGCACCCTCTTGCTCCTCCTTGGCTACCTTGCCCTTTCCTTCTATCTCCTCTGCTGACCCTCGGTCTCCTACACTTCCGCAGGTTGTAACTCTGATTTGTACCCCTGCCCTGAAGTCCTTCAAGGATGGCAACCTTCTCCACCTCGCCACTCTTAACTCTCGCTCAGGTGTCAAACACTCCTCTGACATCTGACGTCTCATGGAAGAACTCGACCTTGATGTCCTTGGTCTCATCGAGACATGGTTCACGGCCAGCTCTGTCACAAGCTTTGACACTCTCCTCCCTGATGGCTACAAGATTCTCTCTGCGCCCAGATCCAACCGTTCCGGTGGGGGTGTAGCCTTGATCTTTATAGATGGGATTCCTGCCTCTATCATTCCTATGCAGGCCTACTCCTGCTCTGAATGCCTGGTCTGTAGGCTCTCTCTCTCTCTCTCCCTCTCTCTCTCTCTCCTGGCCACTCCCTCAGAGCGGCTACTATCTACCAGCCACTTGGTCAGATCACATCCTTCCACTCCGAGTGGGCGGACCGCAGATGGGGAGCAGGTGCAAGTGGATCTAGGTCACCTGGCCTAAGCCGCGCCCACCTGGTGCCTTCCTGCCTGCCGCTCTTTTTCACCACTTAGCAAGCCCGCCCACCTGGTGCCTTCCTGCTTGCTGCTCTTTTCCACCACTTAGCAAGCCCCACCCACCTGGTGCCTTCCTGCTTGCCGCTCTGTTTCCCCACCTAAGGAGCCCTCCAGCCTCTTTTCCTTTGCAGATGGGGAGCAGGTGCAAGTGGATCTAGGTCACCTGGCCTAAGCCCCGCCCACCTGGTGCCTTCCTGCCTGCCACTTTTTTCACCACTTAGCAAGCCCCGCCCACCTGGTGCCTTTCTGCTTCCCGCTCTTTTTCACCACTTAGCAAGCCACGCCCACCTGGTGCCTTCCTGCTTGCCGCTCTGTTTCCCTACTTAAGGAGCCCTCCAGCTTCTTTTCCTTTGCATATGGGGAGCAGGTGCAAGTGGATCTAGGTCACCTGGCCTAAGCCCCGCCCACCTGGTGCCTTCCTGCTTGCCGCTCTTTTTCACCACTTAGCAAGCCCTGCCCAACTGGTGCCTTCCTGCTTCCTGCTCTTTTTCACCACTTAGCAAGCCCCACCCACCTGGTGCCTTCCTGCTTGCTGCTCTTTTCCACCACTTGGCAAGCTCCGCCCACCTGATGCCTTCCTGCTTGCTGCTCTTTTTCACCACTTAGCAAGCCCCGCCTACCTGGTGTCTTCCTGCTTGCCGCTCTGTTTCCCTATCTAAGGAGCCCTCCAGCCTCTTTTCCTTTGCAGATGGGGAGCAGGTGCAAGTGGATTTAGGTCACCTGGCCTAAGCCCCGCCCACCCTGTGCCTTCCTGCCTGCTGCTCTTTTTCACCACTTAGCAAGCCCCGCCCAACTGGTGCCTTCCTCCTTGCCTCTCTTTTTCACCACTTAGCAAGCCCCGCCCACCTGGTGCCTTCCTGCTTGCCGCTCTTTTCCACCACTTGGCAAGCTCCGCCCACCTGATGCCTTCCTGCTTGCTGCTCTTTTTCAACACTTAGCAAGCCCCGGCCACCTGGTGCCTTCCTGCTTGCCGCTCTGTTTCCCTACTTAAGGAGCCCTCCAGCTTTTTTTTCCTTTGCAGATGGGGAGCTGGTGCAAGTGGCTCCAGGTCATCTGGCCTAAGCCCTGCCCACCTGGTGCCTTCTTGCCTGCCGCTCTTTTCCACCACTTAGCAAGCCCCGCCCACCTGGTGCCTTCCTGCTTACTGTTCTTTTCCACCACTTAGCAAGCCACGCCCACCTGGTGCCTTCCTGCTTGCCGCTCTGTTTCCCTACTTAAGGAGCCCTCCAGCTTCTTTTCCTTTGCAGATGGGGAGCAGGTGCAAGTGGATCTAGGTCACCTGGCCTATGCCCCGCCCACCTGGTGCCTTCCTGCCTGCTGCTTTTTTTCACCACTTAGCAAGCCCCGCCCGACCTCGTGCCTTCCTTCACCATCACCGTCTTGTGGCCTATGCTGGATTTGACTTTTATGGACTTCATTCATGGTGCGTCACTCTTTCTCAACTCTCATGCTGGACTTCCTTTGCATCTTGTACTCATGGTGGCCCTGAATCATGCTGTTCCCTTCTTCATCTTGTATCCTGGCTTGCAACATCATGTGTTACTACTGACTTCTGCAATTGTATTCGCTCTCCACTCTTACTTCTTCACTCTTTTTGACTGCTTACTCTCTGTTCTCTCCTCCTTTCCCTTCTCCCTTTTCCTAACTCCTCCCCTTACTTTCTTCTATGCACTTACTCTATCAGAATTGTCCCTGGAACTAATATGATAGCAACCTCGTCTGTTTCCTCCACCCTCCCATTACTGTTTTTTTCCTCCCCACCACCCCTCCAGCACTATCTGAAAGGTCGTCAGGCCTAGTATGATAGTCGCTTGTTTTGTTCCTCCCCTTCCTTTCTGCACCCCTCTCCATCACCTTTTATTTTTCTCCGACTCTACCAGAAATGTCGTCAGGCCTAGTACGGTAGTCGCCTGTCTGTTTCCATTTCCTTCCCACTCTCACCCTCCCTTCCTTATCTATGTCTTAGCTCTTGCACTATCTGAAATGTCGTCAGGCTCAGTACGATAGTTAATTTCACATCCTTACTGTTCATGGCCTGTAAGATTGTGGTTGTATTTTCCCTTGTTCCCTCCCTTGCCTTGAAGCTCTTTGAAACACATTGTGTATAGGCGCTATATAAATAAACAATCATAAACAATCATATCTATTCCACCCTCCTGGCCTCGACCACTCCACTCCTGGATGCTTCCTGTCCCGCCACTGGACTCTTTCACGACCTTTACAACACTCTTTCTCACTCTCTATTGTTCATTCTGGCCCGACTCAGTCTGCAGGGCACACTATCGATGTCCTGATCTCTTCAGACCTCCCCCTCTCTAACTCTCTCACCACTCCTCTCTCCTGGAGTGACCAATTTTTTTGATTATTATTTTTTTTCTCTCCCTGTCTCCCTCTCTCCCTCCCTTCCTTCCTCCCTTCCTCCCTCCCTCCCTCCCTCCCTCCCTCGCTCCCTCTCTCTCTCCATCTCTCCCTCCCTCCCTCCTCCTCCCCCATCTCAGGCCAGGCACCCCACACTGCAACCCACCTTCGCTCCTCTGGCTTACACCCTGACACAGCCCTTTCCATGCTACACTCTGCAATCTCTGACACGCTTGATGTACTTGCCCCTGTCATGAGGATCCGCATGAAGCCGAAAGCCAAGTTCACACCTTGTCACCCTTAAACACAAGTGTAGGGTGGCTGAGAAGAAATGGTTGACATCTTGTACATCCTCTCACAAACTGGCCTGCCACCTTCTCCAAAGGCAATACCGACTCTCTGTCCTCACTAAAAAGAGAGCTCACATCCAAGCCCGCATCTCTGCGGCTTCTAACAACTCACCCGAACTCTTTAAAATCTGCAAGGAACTGGCCAATTCTGCCGCAGTCTCTACCTCTACTGTCCCTTCCCAGATCCTCTGTATGGCTCTGGTCTCTCATTTCATCTCTAAAACCCAGGACATCTTGTCTACCCTCTCATCCTCTCTTGCTTCTCCCTCCACACTCTCCTCCTCCTCTGCTCCCCCTGCGGCCACCCACCTCCCTTCCCTGCCTTTCCTCTCTTCACCCCTGATGAGGCTTCTAAACAAGTCTGATCTATGAAAGTCTTGTCAAATCAGGTTCTTCCCTGTTCTCCCAAAACCATCAAAGACCACATTGATAACATTGCTCGAGCCGTGGCCAACTTCTGCGACCACTCTTTTACCACTGGAACCTTCCCTTCCCCTCTGAAGCACTATCTTGTGCACCCTCTTCTCAAGAAACCCTCAGCCAACCCCTCCTGTCCGGCTAACTATCACCCGATATCCATCACTCCTTTCCCTGGCAAACTCCTGCAAAAGCTGGCCATCAGCCAGCTTAATCTTCACACTGAATCTGTTGGTTGTCTCCATGACCATCAGTCTGGCTTTAGAGCAGCCAGATACACGGAAACTGCTTTCATGAACATCCATAAAGACCTGCTCTCTAACCTTGACGCTAATATTCCCTGTATCCTCATCTAACTTGATCTCTCTTCTGCCTTTGACACAGTGAACCATGCCACCCTGCTCAACCGCCTCCGTGATAACCTGGCATCACTGATCAGGCTCTGGCCTGGCTGACTTCTTTCCTCTCAGACCAACCCTCCGAGGTCCAACTTGGGTCCTTCCTTTCTTCTATCGCTCGCTCCACCTGTGGTGTTCCCCAGGGGTCTAAACTTTCTCTGTGGTTGTTCAACCAATACCTGGCACCTTTTGCCCACCGCATTGCTGCTCTCTGCTCCAACTTTCAGTGCTAAGCGGATGACACTCAGCTTGCTTTCAGGCTCTCTTCTGCCGCCTCTGCTCCTTCTCTCATCCCGGATTGTCTGTCTGCAATCCAGGATGTGCCGCCAATGATCTCTGCCTGAATGCCAGTAAGACGGAGATCCTCCTCATCGGCACACCTTCACCTTTCTTTCCCGACACGCTTTTGCTGGCCTCCCTTGGCTCCCTTCCCGCTCCCACCTGTGAGACTAAGAACCTCAGGGTCATCTTCGACTCCACACTCTCCTTCTCGCCTCACATCTCTGAGCAGTCAAACTATGAACTGCACCTCCTCAGAGGTATTCTTCCTTTCCTCTCCTTCACCCAGAAGCTCTCTGTCTCTAGGCTTGACTACTGCAAAAGCCTCTTTTTAAATCTGCCTGCTTCTACTTTCCGTCCTCTACAGCTCATCCAGAAGAGGACTGCAAGACTCGTCCTTGGCCTCAGGCTCAGGGATCCTATCTCTCCAGCCCTGAAATCTCTCCATTGGCTCCCAGTGGATGCAAGGATCAAGTTCAAGACCCTTTGCATTGTCCACAAGGCCTTCTGGGATCTGGGACCGCAATACCTCCAACTCTCTCTTTGGAAATATCTAGCTACTCTAACTCTTCGCTCCTCCAACTCCCTGAGGGTCAGGCGCTTCTCCAAGCAACAAGTTGGGGGCAGATCTCTCTCTTTGGCTGGCGCCTCCCTCTGGAACAACCTTCCTGCCTCTCTGAAACTTGAGCAGAACCATCTCCGGAAGCATCTCAAGACTTTCCTCTTTGCTTCTGCCTTCTCTCTTCCTCCTCCCTGCTGATCATTTGTTTGATACTTCACTGGTCACCTGGCTAGTCTCTGAAATTCGGGCCCGGGTCCCTGCCCGCCCATTTTCATACCTGCACTCCTTCCTGGTAACCCTTACACTTGGGACTGTTTCTGCAACTCTACAGTCCCTTACCTGCACTCATCAGACCCTTGTTGTTTGCGCTTAACGCTTGCACTGCCACCTGCTGGACGCACAACTTGTTTTTGATCCTGTGTCCTGCACTTGCGCCTCCTGCCCTTGCCCTGGCACTTTTCCCCTTCCCTCTCCACTGCACTTGCGCGATCACAATGTCACTTGGCCAAGTAAGATCGTTGTCTTGTCCACCCTTTTTTCTCCCCTTCCCTGTCTCGTCACGCCTTGAAAAACCTGTGTATAAGCGCGTTACAAATGTCATATCATATCTTACCAGCTATAGCTATCATCCTGGCTATAATAAAATGAGCAATTACATGTCTGAATGTCAGAAATGTCAGAAAGTAAATTACACTCTGTAGTGGATACCAATAAACCGGTAACTGAGATTTAACAGCAGGCCAGTTCATCTGCAGCTCTGGTGCAAAGTTGGCCACATGTCAAGTCTGCGTGGATCAACTTTTCAGGCTTCAGAGGTTGGCAAAATGCATACCATTGGAGGGTTCATAACTATGTGTTAAAGAATTTAGAGTAGCGCAGGGAAAGCAGTGCACTCACACGGCATCCCATACTCTGGGCACTCTGTACCTCCGACATGCAAACAAACATCCTGAACAGCATGCCATGGAGCTAGGAAAGATTGACACATTACAACAAAGCATTAATTGTGGCACAATTAAATCAAGGGCCACTTGATGTACTATGGTCAAACATTTCTACACTGTACACAAGCTTTTAGGCACAAGGAGTTTGTCAAATGATCGAAGACACCGAGATGGAATGTCTTGTGTTGATTGTAACAGAGACAACGGCAGAAAAAAACAACTTGCGAAAAGCAAAATGCATAGTTTTTGTCTGCATTGTGCATTTGAGGTGTTTAAGAACAGACCAAATCAGGTGACTCACCCCCTTATTGTATAGAATTCCAGAAAGACTATTTGTTATTCTCATTCTTTCTTATTTATGGTCACTGCTCAAAGTGTTACACTTGTGGAACCCTCCCCCCTGTTTTTTAAAGAGACCTGAACAAGACAGCCAGACACTCCAGAAACAAAGAGCCACATGGCGCGGGCCACAGCCAGGAGCTTCCATTTAAAAAAAAAGACATAAAAAAAATAAAATTGTGTTTTAGGGTAGGAAGGGAGACCAGAGGGGTAGCACGGGAGACCTCAGGGGAAACAGTTGCGACCCCTGGCATCCCCCAAATGACATCCCTACAGCATGTAATTTTCATGCTGGCACAAATGCTGTAGATTCCTATGGAAGTCGCCTGCTTTTTACACCAGCAAAAACCAGGTGGATTGCTTAGAAGTGTAAAAAAAAGGCAGAAAGGCTTATCCGCTTGCTTTTTACACCTACCTTTTGCACTTAAAATTGCACGGAGGGGACCTGTGGGCATGCAACAGGTCCCCTTCATGCAATTTACACTTTGCAGGAAAATTACCTCCTTTACGTTGCAGTCCATGAAGCCAGCAGTCCTCTACTAGAACTTTCTTAGATAATACCTGGAAGAGAGATGCTAGCTAATTTCTGGAACAGGTGCTGAAGTCGCTTAAGAGGGTCCTTTCCATCACCTTGTCTGAAAAGTGATGAACAAAGTGCAGGATTTCCCATATGGTTTTAGAATTATATTCTAGGAGCAGCAACTGTTCTCGGGAGCAAATGAATTATGGAGAGGGAGCAAGCAAAGTCTTTACAGAGAATGGGCCCCATTCCTGATGGTGTTTCGATGAACTTCTCCCACAACATATACTACTTGGCCGCCAAGCACAATACATAGCTAGCAATGAGAGTCATGGCTGGGTAGGCCATGTCAGCACGGATCACATGGCACTGCTCTGCTACGTAAAGCTGTGTCGGAATCCGAATCCGAATCTTTGGGCCCAGTGAAGCCAGAAGGTAATCGGGGGAGGTGCTGCCGTCTCTACACATGACCCTCACCTTGCCGAGGGCATAGTTTTGATAGCCACTCAGTAACTCCAGTTTCACAAGGAAAAGGCCAGCTATGCAGTGCCCAACTGTACCCTGCAACACTTTCCATAGTATCTGAGTCTCCAGTGGGCTCCATGCCTCATTGAACTAACCACTTCTACTCTTGTCATGGCTTCATCTGTCCTGCATAGGCACAGAGGATTTAGGGTACAAGTCACCATGGGAAACCTCCCCCATGACACTAACGGAAAGCAGCAATTTTTGTTGGCAGCACAGCTACTCCCCAGATTGTCCTCCAGCCTAACTGGACCTAGAAAGAAGGCTCTGGCTTCTGCCGTAGCATTATATAGCAGAGCATGCCACACACTCCTTGAAAGCGCCTCCCAGGTTTAATGCCACCTCCTCGCACTTCCTACAATCGTAGTCTGGTAACGGCCACCACAGAGCTCCTTTTGCAGGCACCATTTGAAGGAGTATGGCCACCATTTTAATAAGTATGATGATGCCAAAATTGGTTCTAAACAAAAAAATAAATTAAAGAAAGCAAGGTGAGAACAAATAAAAGGGCCATACATGCTAAAAGAGATAAACCTCACCTTATCAATCAATAATATAGAAACTTAGTGCAGACCACAAAAAGATAACACAAACGTCACCGGAAAGGTATCTGAGCATCAATAAGTCACATCACTTTTACTCCTTTGAGGTCTTCTTCCTTGACACAGATCTGTGGTCTTGTCCCACCTCCTGTCTTTTTTAGGAACCAGATAAATGTTCCATTGGCTCTTCACCAGAACAAGATGGAGCTCCTCAGCATTTTGTGCTCTTGAAAAGTATGTCCCTCATCCTCAGATACAATTGTAATTGAGGGAGGATATACCAAATTGTTTGTGTGTTTATTTATTTGTAAAGCACACCAAACCTTTAGGTATCTGGGTGCATAGCATACAGCTTTGATGAAGTTACACTTAAATACACAGATAAGTTACAGACACAATATACATTATAAAAAGTAACATAGTGGTTAGGCAGAAATCAGCTAAAGTGCAGAAAGGTGGAGTGGTGTAAACAAGGATCAGGAGTACTATAAAGGGGTCAGGCTGGTCTAATTATGGACAGCAGATGGCATTAGATGTCAATCGTGGCAAGCCAATTGTTTGTGTTTTTCCTGAAGCTTAGGAATGTCTGGTCCATTCAGAGGTGCAGAGGTAGGGCGTTCCAGTATTGAGCAGCCTGAACAGGGAAGCTGTTCCCACCTGCCCTTTTCAGGTTGAATCTGGGAACTGGAATACAGCAGGAGTTGGCAGCCCTCGTAGAGCGAAAGGCAGATTTTCTGATGATTTTTTCTCGAAGCTATTGTGGGGCAGCATTGTTTAGGCACTTATGGGTGATGGAAACTAGTTTGAATTGAATCCTATCCTTAATGGAAAGCCATTTCTTTTTTTCTTCTGACTTCTGAGATACGTTCTCTTCTTGGGATACTTAGTGCTGTTCTGAGAGCATCGTTTTGTAAAATGTGTAATTTGTTGGTGATCTGTTTGCTGGCTCCTGCATATAGGGTGCTGCAGTAGTCGAGTTTTTAGGTTCTCCTAAAATCAAGATTTCTGTCTTATCGTCATTCAGGCATAGGCCATGAGTTGCCATCCATGCCTGAATGATTAGGTATATTTTGTTAATCAGGGCCAAGTCTGTGACGTAGTCGCCAGAGAGAGGTATGAGTATCTGGGTATCATCTGCATAAGTTGTGTAGATGATACCCAGACGGTCCAAATTGTCAAATAGTGGCTTTGTAAATATGTTATACATGGTTGATGAGATTCACGAGCCCTGGGGGACTCCACATGTGATTGGGGATGGATCAGCGGCTGCTGACAGAGAGAAGACTCTCATTGACCTGTTGTTAAGAAAGGATTGAATCCAGTCTGAGGCTTCCTGAGAGAAGTTGACCGCGGACAAAGAACTTTGTGATCCACCAAGTCGAAAGCAGCAGATAGGTCTAGTAATAGTAGCAAGGCACATTGTCTGTTGTCCTTAAGTTGGTCGATTTGCATTTTCAAATCAATCAAAGCAGTAGAGCCAGTGGAAGGAGAGGATAAAAGGAGGGCTAGGAAATAGGAAGCTGTGGGTTATTTGGGTAAGGCCAAGAGCAGCAAAGGAGGAACAACAGACCAAACTGAAAAAATACAGTGTAAAAGAGGTATGGAGGAGTATCGCTAAAGGAATGAGCAAGTGGAGGTATTGGTTGATGAGAGAAAGTGGTATTTAATGTGTGTGCAAGTTGTGTGAGTGAAATTACTAGGGGGAGAGTAGAGAGTGAATGGAAAGGTGATGGAAGGGTGAAAGCAGGGTAACTGGAATGTGTGAGTGAACAGGAGTAGTAGTGTGGAAAATAGTAGTAGGGGGAAAGGGGAGAGCGGTCGCAATGTGGTGTGGAGAGAGTAGTAAAGGTATGTTGGGAACGTGGAGTTGGGTAGAGAGAGACAGTAATATAGGAGGGATAGAATTGGGAGTGTAAGGGAGAAAGTTGAAAGAAAGTGGGTGGAGTAGTGGGGATAAGAGGAGGAGAGGAGGAAGGACAGGGAGACAGAGAGACATAGTGAGGGGAGCACTATGGCGTGGAAAAAGGCCTAAGTGGGGCTTGAGTAGCTGAAAGGCACCAAGGCTTATGTTACACTACATTGGGGAACATAGATCAGGGACCCGACACATTGTTCCCAGAGGGAGTTTAGAGAGACAGGGCATTTACTTTTGGGCCTTTTTGACTGGTTAGAGAGCTTCTTTGATATTAGCAGTTACCAGTCTCTAGATTCAAGCCTGGGGTTGAGGGACGGTTATGATAGGAGGCAGTGGCAATCATTAGACAAGAGAGAGAGAGAGAGAGAGAGAGAGAGAGAGAGAGGGAACGTGAGGGAGAGAGAGGGACGGCCCTTAGCAAGCCCCTTTACCATTCTGATAACCCTTGAACTGAACATTTGGTGTGTTCTTGAGGCATCTCTGACACTGTAAAGGAGATGCTGAGGTTTAGCGTCATAGCAACAGCCGTATAGATCTTGAGAAACATATGGGCACTACTATGAAGAACTCTATGAAATCCATGAATGTCCAGCTTGAGATGGTTACCAACCAGCTCTTTAAACAGGAAAGTTTTTTGAGGAGAAGGAACATTGGAGGTCATTCCGAGGTTGGAGGTAAGGAATTACCAGCACCGGTAAGGGTGCCGATGCCGGTAATCCCTTACCTCCGTATTCTGAGGTCCCTTTGCGGGTCCTTCCTTACCTCCTGCTTTTAGCAGGAGTTAAGTACGGGACCCGCAAATGTACTTCGGAGGTAATTACGGTACCGTAATTTACGGTGCCGTAATTACCTCCTTCTCCATTCCCATTGAGCCCTATGGGGCAGAAATGGGAATGGGGAAGGACAAAAGGTGAATGGGGAATTACCGGTCCCTCCAACCCTGGAATGGAGGAATGGACCGGTAATTACTCCATTCACCATGCCGGATTTGGGACGGTTTCGGAGGCAACCATGGAGCTAATTACTCGATGGTTAGCTCCAAACCCGGAATGAGGCCCATTCACCTTTCTGGTTTTCCCGAGGGGTGGAGAGATGTAAAGCTGTTGACTTTCTACAGAAGACGGACTCAAACTGCTGCAGCAATACTCCTTCCAAATTAAGAGGGCTCATGGGTCCAGGGGCCTTCAACCAGCTGATGGGGAGTGAACAGTGCAGTGTATTGTTAATTCTGTGTGATTTCCAAAGAAGCAGATGCTACTTTAAAGGGACAGACAGCTTCAAAATGTGGTATTTGTCCCTCAAACATCTTGGGTGCAGATTTCAGTAGCAACGTTATGCAGAAAAGAAAGGTTTCTAGGGAGTTGGCTATACAAAGGCAATTGTCTTATTGTATGGACATCTAGACTTCTTAACTATCCCTAACATTTACTTACTCTTCTTCGGCCAACTAACCTTGACTAAGTGTCTACTGTGACCCACAACAAGTACTTTAAGGCACCAGGTATAAAGGACACATTCTAGTATGAAATGCACGTGTAACATGTATTTTACTTTATGCCCTTCCTTGCCCTGTTGCGCAGCATTCTAGCAAAAGTTTAAACTTTGTGTTGCTGTTTCCCATTAATGCTAACATGGCTACATTAGCAGCTAGCTGGATCTCACTCTGTCTCCTAGCCTCTACGCCTTTATTGAACACCTTTGACGCTATCACAGTCTGCTGATCTAGTCGGCCAACGTACGCGTCGGGCAAAGGGTAAAATAAAGTTTATTTTGTAACATATATAAAACCTTCCTATGCCTGTATTGCTATGCTATCTAATCATGCATAGGCCTTGTTATGATAACTGTTGATAGGCTTCATTTACACCTACGTAACGTATGCTCATCTCATGCTTATCGGTTCTGATTAGAAAAAGCTGCTTAACTAATAGGATTAGCAATAACCATTGTGCCATTTTAATCATAGCCTAGCATATGATCATGTTGCCTAGAATCCACTACACAATTTATAAAACTGTACTGTATCTGTCCTAGGCACAATTTGAAACTAACTATATGTACAATAAGTATCACAATCTTCTCGCCCTTCTACCACTGCATTACTTGTAATAGCAGCACTGTACTATGCATGCTGCTACCTGCCCTATAGTTACTCTCCTGTGCACTCCAGCAGACGCCCTCACTTATGTCATAGCATCTGACCACTCTTCTCCAGAGCCTAAAATAGCAATGATTACCATGTCATCATCAACGCTAAGAGAGATTAAACCATCAAAATGTCTGCCGCCCCTTAACCTAAATCCACCCTACTCAAATATCAGGCCTACCACATTCCTACCTGAGTTAGAACTAAATGATAAGGTCCACAGTATCAACCTACCTACAACTACTGAAGTAGCAGAAACCTTAACGCCTAGCCAATGAATTAATCTATATTCTAGGAAACCTTCACCTAACCAGCCATGTGCCACAAGAGATAGAAATGCAAGGCTTGGCTCTAGACTTTCTAGAAACTACGCCATACAATCTAAATCTCTGGACCTACTCAGCGCCTCAAGAGTAACAAATAGTCCTACCTCTAATACTATCTACCTGAATAAAAGAAGAGTAAACCAAGGGACGGATCTTACTAACCCTCTCCACTCCACCTGCCCTCACATCAAAGGGGCTTTAATTAATGCTAGATGCCCATGCTATACATATAGCCGACTTAATCAATACTGGAGATCTAGATTTCCTAGCTGTATCGGAAACATGGCTTCCCTCCAACTGGCCGTACCTGACTCATACTCTATCGTGAGAGCTGACAGAGCAACTTCAAAAACTTCAAAAAGGAGGCGGCATTGCCTTCATTGCTAAGACTAGCCTAGGGCTTTGACCAACCACCTCGCCTACCCTTAAGTCTTGTGAATTACTAACAGTCAAACTTTCCACATCCAAGACAAGTACATTAACTATCCACCTAATTGACAGACCTCCAGGGCCCAGTAGCTTTTTTGAGGAAGACATCATTTCTATTATCTTCGGATAATACCAAACCAACCTCTCAAATACTGCTGTTAGGCGATTTTAACCTGGGCTACCATGATGCTACTGAACAACCTGCCAAAGCATTGTCTGACGCTTTAACTGAACTAGGATTTATGCAAAGAGTCAACCAGCCAACTCATGAGAAAGGTAGAACTTTAGACTGGGTAGCAGATTACAGCTGTGAGACTTCAATTACTTCCATCTTACCCCAGACATGGACTGACCATTATCGTATATCCTTCAATATTCAGGCTAAGTGCATAGATACTAAGACCAATCGGATAGCTCCGCCCCTCCCTACAAGCAACAAACTGAGCATTACCACGGACAAGCTCCTGTCACCTACATTAAATTCTTCATCTGAAACACTGAACCCAGCTGAGCTAGTTGAATTGTACAATTCTACTGTGACTCAAGCATTAGACTCTATTGCCCCTCTTAGGAAAAGTAAACCGAAAGCCCATCTTAACTCATGGTTCACCCCTCAACTGAAATCCATGCGAGCAGAGAAAAGAAAATTGGAACTTCTATGGAAAAATGTGCCTTCCAAAGAAAATAAACTTATCCTGATTGAAATGGCTAGCAAATATAAAGCTGAAATTCTACAAACTAAAAGAGAAATTTACAATGACGGGATCAACAAAGCAAGCTGCAGTACTAAAGAACATTTTGCGATCCTGAGGGAAATGGAATCCCCCATCCCTCTGGAGGACTCTTGCACCAAGGATAAAGTATGGTGCACTAACATACAAAATGCGCTCTTGAACAAAATTGCCACCCTCCAAAATAAAATTGCAGCAAAAAAACTTACCATCACTAAACTAGACACCCACGAAGAACCAGAAGAACATTCTCTTAAATGCCCACAGAAATTCAAATTCTCACAAGTCTCCATAGTAGATGTTGAAAAGATCATTGCATCGCTTAAGCCATCTAGATACCAAGGCGACATTTGTCCAGCTCAAATAATTAAAGAACCGCTAGAGACCTGGCCCCATTTATTACTAAATTAATAAATGCATCATTCTGCACTTGCAATGTCCTGACTAACTTAAAGGATGCTTGGGTTTTACCCCCGCTAAATAAAGCGTCACTGGACCCAACAATTCCAACTAACTATAGGCCAATTACAACGGTCCCATTCCTTTTTAAAATATTAGATAAAGCAGCATACTTCCAAATTCAGCAATATCTTGAGACGTATAATCTCCTAGGACAAAGACAATCTGGTTTCAGACCACTTCATGGTACTCCTTTTATCCTCTCCTTCCACTGGCTCTACCCTTCACTTGGGTACCTGGGCCAACCACTGGCACTCCTTTCCCCAAGGAAGGTGTTACAGGTTAGCAAAAAGCACAAAAGGGGTCTTAAGACTCGCTCTTTGCTTGTATGGTGGTTCGCTGACATTAGCCGATGGCAGCCCACTGCTTCGACAATCCGGTTCGGTGTCTCAGCTTGTGGCTCTACGACCCAGGTGTAGAGAAGAAACTATTCCTTGTGGGTTGGGTGGTGCGTGTTGAGATTGCTGTTATTTTGAGGTGAGTGGTCTGCGGCTTAGCTGTTCCTGGTGCCACCTCCCTCTCGCTGTCCCATGTCACGTAGAGTTTCTGAGTTCTGTGATGCAGATTGCTCTGAGGCCCTCTGGTGTCCCACTCTTTCAGTTTCTCTCTGTCTCCCTCATGTCAGCCTAGAAAAATCAGACACCCCTCAAGCGAACGGCAGTAGAGGACAATTGATTGGCCGAAGACCAACCACCTCATTCTCAGTGTTAGCAATATATAGCTATTAGTCATTATATAGTTATTAGCTCAACTAGAGTGCAGCCATTTTAAAATTACCAGAATCGCCATTTTGTTTCCTCTCTGTTCTCTCTAATGCTGCCACTTTGCCTCGTGTAAAACGGCTTTGCTGTAGATATTATTCCGCTTCAATGGTCCAAGGTTATTAAAGACATGTTGAAACATTGCGCGGAAAGCCAGACAAAAAAGCCTGGTTCCCACCTTCGACATAGCCTTGGAAGCAGGGAGCAAGGCATTCTAATCAGTATGTGGATGCCAGCGAGTCTCCCTAAAAGAATAGCAATGTACGAAACTATTATTAAAAGGTTTGAATTATGTTCTTCTTTACGGCCCCCCTTCTTGGGCACTGTGAGGCCCGGAGAGCAAGTTGACCTCCGGAGCGTGAGTAGAAACCAGGAGATAGCAAAACCTGGAATGTGCCATTCCTCTACGCGCAGCTTGTCCATGAAAACAGAAGCGCTGTTTTTTATTAAATAAAGAATGGTGTCTGTAAGTCCGAGATTGCAAACTGTTGCTAAATGTAGCGGCATGAGATGTCAAATTCGTCACTATGGTCAATCATCGTCTCTAATTCAGAGAGAATGAATTAGGGGCGGCATCGAATGTGTCATTGCTGATTGTAAGACGCTCATTTAGTATATATGTAACTGATGTACGATTCTCGCTCTCTTGCATCCGTGGTCTGTTAGACACACGTCGCGGGGTGTGGGACCTTTTGGCCAACTGAGACTATTTGCTTTGCAATAAACCCTAGATTTTGGGACTACAACCTCATGTCTGGCGTATCAGTTTGTGTGTGGTGATTGTGCCTTGTTTACACATTCGAGGGTCCCTCAGGGGCCCCTTCAAGATGGCGCCAGAATAGGGACCCTCCCCCACTTGTTCCATCGTGTACGTTGCAAATTAAGGAAGGCGGTAAGAACCGCAAGGACGGGAACGATCGAACCGGGATCAAGAGGTGTTCGGGGCGACCCCTGCGAAAGCGATGATACTCCTTTGCAGATCTGCACACAGCTGATCCCTGATCGACGTGCCTGGCCAGCGAACAAGGAGGCAAGGGTGCTGAAACAAGGCAGAGCTGAGATACGCAGACACAACATCATTGGTTGCGTCAGTATACGGACAAATTGTGTCTTGAAAAGACAAATTGACTAATCAGGTGAGTCGTGCCCGATTCGTAAGTAATCCTGATATTGGTTGAGAGTTGATTTTGCAAAATCAAACGCCCAGAGTAAGTTTGATTAGCCAAGGGTAAGGTTAAAACATGCCTGGGGTATTGTCCACCTTAGCGGGTTTTTTTCCGCTGCAGCAAACAATCTTTGGAAACTGGCCAGGTCGCGCCTCCGGGGGGATCGCCGGCTTATGATATGTATGTGAAGTATGGTGTGGGAGCGATAATGTTTTGTAAAATTTGGCATAAGCAAACCAGAAAGCAGGAAGATCTTCAGTGGCTAAATAGAAAGGCACGCCCTGCGGCACTTGATATCCTTTGGGACTGGAGGAGGGAAGCTATGCTCCGATTAAGAAGTAGAGAGAAACATGCGCGCATGCATAAGTCAAAAGCGGAGAAAGCGGAGGAGAAGGAGGAGGAGGAGTGGAGCAATAGTTTGAGGAAGGCAAATAGACGCGACCAGTTGAATATTGAAAAAATATATCCACAAAGAGAGCTACATTCATCAGACAAATTGATAAACAAAATATTAACTGAAACAAAACAAGGCCCGAGGAGTGAGACTAAAAAGACTACATCAGTAGCCGCCACTCAACCCCCTCCCGTTGCTCAGCCCCTCCCAACCACAACACAGCCACATGCTGCATCAGTAACTGCACTGCCCACTAGTCAGCCAGCTCCAAGTGTTTTGCAATTACCACAGCCCCAACAGATCTCTCCCGCTCTCACTGCCCCCTCCGTGCCTCCCGCTCAAGAGGGTGTTTCTGTTCCGACTGCCCCCCCAATAAGCGAATTTGAACAAAGTGATTGTGTGAGAGTGACTTGCAGTGCGATCAGCAAGGAGAGAAAGCGAGAGCTGCAGGAACAGGCGGAAATGTATATAGACGAGAACGATGGGGCGGCCACGCTCGCGTCAATGTATGACTTCAGAAGGAGCAATGAAAGACAGCTATTGTTGGAATGCATGGGGGAATATTTGTCGGCACAATGCAAAAAGTTAATTCGAAAGTTACCGCCCCAACGATTGCTGGATTTGGATGCATGGCCTGTTGTAGAGGGAGAGATGAGGAAATAAAAAAGCATGTGAAGTGACTGTTTGAACTTAAGAATGAACTTGATGAAGAGTATTCTGAAATACTTGCCACTGCGGGGTACAGGAGGAAGGACATTGAGAGGGGTAGACAGCAGCGATTCTCGTCACCGGCAGCACAAATTGGTGCTGAGCTAAAAGTATGTATACGAGAAGCGCTAAAATGGATTTCAGATCCTAGTATTCCCGCAATGGAAATACATGGAATATTTGATGAGTATTCTCTACCGATGAAAAGGAAAGCATTACAGACAATGGTTGAATATTTGATGAACAGGGATATAAGCGAGGAGAAGGTCAGCCCCCCCGAGACAATGGCAGTATACAAGAGGGCAATGGAACGAGGAACGGGAGAAACAGCCTTATCCCTCGATCTGGGAATATTGTTGCATATGAGAGAACGGGGAGGAACTGTGAGCACGGCCTTTCCCATGAGAGAAGTGCCCCCCACATTTGTACCGAAGGTAGAGATTCCTGGGGTAGGCACTGAGCCAGCTCGTGTAACTCCAGCACATTACACAGCGCAATATGTGCACGTCCCCTTCTCTAGGCAGGAAGTGAATAACATAAAACAAATGATTCCTGACATACGGAAAAATCCAGCGGGCTTCTATAAAGAAGTAGAGTCATTATTGCAATCATCAGTGTTCACTATGAGTTATATAGATCTAATATTCTCAGTAATACTACCAGCGGACATATGGAAAAGAATAAGGAAGGTAGTTGGGACGGCCTATGGTGCCACATGGGCAAATCTCATGCAGGAAGATAAAAATAAAGAAGTGGGTGCAAAACCAGGGCCGAATATGTTAACATTGCCGGCACGAATAGTACAAAAATTGAAAGAATTTGTCCCAGAGAAAAGAATTCAATGGGACAAATTGACTGCATGTGTTCAAGGTAGGGACGAGCTGGCTACAGACTATTTTAATATATTTGAGGAAGTATTTACAGACTTCAGTGGGTAGGATGCGGGAAAAAGGTTGCTTGTTGATAAATATGTGAGAGGGCTAATACTACCGATCCAAAATGTAATGATGGCATCAGAAAGTGCATAGCAAGCAAAATCATTAGGTGAGGTATTGCAGATGGCCCAATATTATGAGAATAGAGTGAATGTAGAGAAAGAAAGGGAAGCGAAGGAAAGGAAAATCTGGAAACGAGGGTGTTACTGCAGCAGGTAGCAGGACACAACAGGGGAAGGGGAAATGCACAGGGCAGGAGTAATTCGAACATGCATGGAGGGCCTTTGGGTTTAAATCAATGTGCATATTGCAGAGAGGAAGGACACTGGCGGGTGCAATGTCCGCACTTGCAAAATAGAGGTGGGTATGGTCAGAGAAGACAGCACAGAGGGCATCGAGAACAAATGGCCACAATAGAAACCATATGCAGCAGCACCAGAATAGTCAAGGGAATGGTGCACAAAATCAAGGCCAGGCTCCGAATCAAACTACTTTTACCCAGAGTCAAAATCATCAGGCTATGCAAAATGGAAATAGAGGAAGAGGCGGGAACATCTTTGATACTCAATCGGGTGCATACTACAGTAATAGCACTAACTACACATCGAATGATGTGTTGTTACCCCAATAGGACAGCCCAGGACAGGGGTCGGTACCAGTATCTATTCCTGTGAATCAGAAAGGACCCTACGTAGAAATGAAAATCGGGACCGAAGAGCATAGATTCCTCGTAGATACGGGGGCACAGAAGTGCTCGATAGACCATCACCTGGTTCCAGATATACATCTGTCAGGGCGACAAAATATCTCAGTAGGGTTTGCAGGTACCCCAGTAATAAATCCTGAGTCCAAATCAGTAGCAGTGACAATAGGGCCTTTTACTGAACATTGTCCATTTCTTTTAACAGAGAATTGTGGGGAAAATCTCCTGGGATTCAATCTATTGAAAAAGCTAAGCGCAGTTATCCACTGCACACCAGGTGGGGTATTCTTGATTGTTTCTCCTCAGAGTGTGCCGACATCTGAATTTGTGACTAAACCTTTAACAGGGGAATTGAGGGAGGTGCCAATTTGCATTTGGGCTGTGAATGACAATGATGTGGGATGCTTGAAAATAGAGCCAGTGAAAATTGTTTTAAAAGAAGGAGTAACGCTCCCACGTATTCCGCAGTATAATATTTCAGCAGAAGGGGAGAAAGGATTGAAAAGTATTGTTTCTGATTTGGTGAAATTGGGAGTGATTGAAGAGATTACAGGCAGCACATGTAACAGCCTGATTCTTCCGGTATATAAGAAAGGGGGTAATGAGGTGCCGTACCGTTTCATAATTGATCTCCGTGCACTGAACAAAGTAGTAGATCCCCAATTCCTGTTAGTGCCAGATGTCACTACAATTTTGACAATGATCCTTGCCACGGCAGAATACTTCAGTGTTATCGATCTGAAGAATGCTTTTTTCAGCATTCCAGTACACAAAGAAAGCAGATATTTGTTCGCTTTCACTTTAGGAGGACGATCATTCACATGCATTCCACAGGGCCATACAGAAAGTCTGAGCATATATAGTAGAGCATTGAAAGAACAGCTAGACATGCTTGAACTACCGGCAGGCTGTGTGTTGCTACAGTACATTGACAACTTATTAATTGCTGCTGACATGGAAGAGATTTGTAAAAAAAAAGTACTGTCTTGTTATTGACTCATCTAGCTGCGCATGGCCATAAAGCAAGCTTAAAGAAATTCCAGTACTGTCAGAAGGAAGTAGCTTATTTGGGTTACCTACTCTCAAAGGAAGGGAGAAGACTAACACCAGAGAGAATAGAGAGCATTTCTGGTATGCCTAGTCCAAAGACACAGAAAGGAGTCAGAGCCATAATCGGCATGGCTTCATATTGCCGTCAATGGATTGTGAACTTCGCCTTAATTGTGAAACCAATGGTGAAATTGACAAAGAAGAAGGATGTTGTGATGCCTTTGCAGTGGAATGAAGAAAGTCAGAAAGCATTTGATGTGCTCAAAACTGTACTGTGTTCTGCTCCAGTTCTGGGCACGCCAAATTATGAAAATGTTTTTAGGCTGTTTGTGCATGAGAATGAAGGCTGCGCGTTATCTGTTTTTACGCAGGAACAAGGTGGAAGAAATAGGCCGTGCGGTTATTTTTCTTCCGCGCTGGACCCTTTGGCGTGCGCACAACCACGATGTTTTCGAACTGTTGCAGTGGCTGCTGAGTCAGTGAAACAAACAGAAGGAATGGTATTGGGGCACAATTTTATTTTGATGGTGCCACATGCCATAGATGTTCTACTCAATAGAACGCCGACGCAACACCTCACCTCTGCTAGATTGACTAGATATGAAATTGTATTGTTCGCACCCCACATCCATATTATGAGGTGTAGCGCTTTGAATCCAGCAGAATTAATGCAAATGCCCGGGGGAAAACATTGATGGGACTGAATCACATCCCCATGATTGCTTAATGGTTACTGAGGAAGAAATAAAAGGGAGAATTGATTTAAGTGATACTCCACTAAAAGAACCAGATGGAGAACTGTTTTGTGACGGTTCCTGCTTTAAATTACCTGACGGCACACCAACCGCCACATATGTCACCACTACGTTAAAAAGCATTGTAGAGAGTAAAATAATTCCTTACAACTCTGCCCAAGCAGCAGAGATAATTGCTTTAACAAGAGCCTGTGAGATTTCGGAGAACTTGAGCGTAAATATCTATACTGACAGCCAATACGCCTTTGGCGTGGTTCATAACTTTGGCCGATTGTGGGCCGAGAGAGGATTTCTAACATCACATTGGGCTAGAATCCAACATGGCCTTTTGATTGTACGATTGCTGTCTGCACTTACGTGTCCAAAGCACTTGGCGATAACGAAATGTGAAGCACATAAATAGGTGACATGCAAGATAGGAGAGGGAAACGCATTTGCAGACAGAATTGCGAAACAAACTGCCACTGATTTGAATACAAAAACGTTAACAGTACAGTCGGAGGAAGTGCCCTGTATGATAGAGAATGGAATTGTCACTGTCAAAGAATTGAAGGCGGAAGCCACTGCCGACGAAATACAAGGGTGGGCTGAGGGCTCTGCAGAATTAGACCTGGAGGGTTGTTGGGTGGACAAGAAGAGCGGGAATTGGATGCTACCAAATGCCTATGTAAATGCAATGGTCACAATGGCTCACAGCCCCACTCATATTTGTGTGAAGAAAATAATCCAACATTTAGCCACAGTCTGGGAAAATCCACTTATAAAAAAGAATGGCGAGAGGCTGGTACAGAATTGTATCACGTGCCTACAACACAATGTGGGGAAGGGAACGGTGACTCCAACAGGCAGTTTTGGCCCTCCCTCTATGCCATTTGAGGTGATCCATTTTGATTCCATAACTTAAAGTATGTTCTGGTGGTCATATGTGCGTTTAGCAAATGGGTGGAAGCATATCCATTAAAAGATTGTACTGCAATAAGCACAGCGGTAGTAATGTTGAAGGAGTACTTCTCCCGCTTTGGTCTTCCCTGTGTCATTTTGTCGGACAATGGTCCGCATTTTGTAGGTGCAGTAATCTTACAGATTTGCGGAGGTCTCAAAATTGATAAGCAATTCCATTGCTCCAGGCATCCCATGAGTGCCGGACTTATTGAACGTCACAATGGCATACTCAAGTCCAAGATCAGCAAGATTTGTGCAGGCAGCAAGCTAAGTTGGGTGGATGCATTTCCAATAGCACTATTGTGTATGCAAACATTTGTGCAAGCGAGAAGTGGGCTCTCCCTGTACGAAATTATCATGGGGAGGCCGGCGAATGTTTGGTGTGCACCCCAGCTGAAAAGACTCTGGGAAGTGGAACATCCTGTACTCAGCATTTATTGTAACCTTTCAATGCAAAAATTGCTTTTGATTCATCAGCAGGTGCAGGAGGCATTGCCTGTAAGGTACACCGGCCCAGGAAACACATTGCAGCCAGGAAACTGGGTGCTAATTAAAAACTATGACCGAAAAACATCATTAGCACCCAGGTGGTGTGGGCCATACCAGATCCTTCTGACTACGCAGACAGTGATACGAGTGGATGGAAGAAAGGCATGGATCCATGCCACGCATGCCAAGAAAATCCCGCCGCCGCCTGACACTTTTACCGATCGGGGCAACGACCAGGAAGAGACAGCGGTTCCAGTAACGAAAGAAACAATTGCCAGTTCTTTGCCACAGAAATTGTCTAATCCTAAAATAAAGCCTGACGAGATTGCCATAAAAGAGGAAGGGCAAAGAGTGCCCCAACGTTGCCCAGCAGATTCTGCATCACTGCTGGCCGACACTAAGCGTATACCTCTGTGGCGCCCATCATTTTCTGTTGCACCACAGCCTGCATCATCGCCTGGGCGCCCATCATCATCTGTCATTACGCCCCAGGCTGACTCCAAGCTTGAGTCCGGAAGTGCATCCACGCTGTTTGTCGACCACTTGATACCAGGAGCAAATCGATATAATCTACAGAGCAGAAAGAAGGAGTGATCACATCTTCATCATTCTATGATTGTGTTGCCTCTGTTTCCTATTCTCGGATGAAGTAGGAACCGGAGGCCTAGAGGAGAGTGGTGTGAGGGTTGCACAAATCAAATCAGACAAACCCAACAAACGCTGCTCCTCGGTGCTAAATCCATGTGTCCGGAACCCGAGCGGACAAGCGGGGCGCACATGGTACAAAGGCAGCCGCTCGGGAACTCTAGAGTAATGTGCAAATGCACGGAAATCTTGCCAAACGAATAAGCAATCCAGGCTGAATGAGAACTGGCATGGAAGGACTGTAGACATTTATTGAACTCTCTGACATTCCAACAAGCGCATTGACAGGAGATAGTCACGACGAGCACGGCGGAAGAAGAACGACGAGGGAAGATGCCGGAACCAGCTAATGTTTCCTCCTGCACCAATGCTGATAACAAATTTAGCGCAATGCATACAAAGGTGAAAAAGGGGAATGGTCGGAAGAACTGCATGCTGGGTCTGACAATAATAATGTGTATAATGAGTATACTAGCCCCAAAATTTACCGTATCAGTATTATGGTACTTGGAGGAAATGCACCCACTGGAAGTGTTTCTACCCATTATGAACATTTCTACGACGGAAAGCCCAATTCATGTGATTTCCTATGCCTTGTCCCCAATGGAAGAGAGACATAGGGAAGGGTATGGGAACAACACATTACTATTAATAATGAACATGACACAATCAATATTAAGAAAAAACATTTGTTGGGTTTGTGCCCACTTGCCACAGCATGGTGGTAAGGGAATCGGAAGGTATGTAAAGCCCCTGCCACTGACCTCCGCATGCTATGCCTCTCTGAGTGCCTTATATTATGGGAAATGGAATGAAAGTGAAACTGGTCAATTAGACAAGACAAACATGAATGAGTTTGAGGAGGTGATTATGAAACCCGTGGGCTGTTCAATATTCCACAAAGCACGATTGATTACACCAGCAATAATGCCACAAGATAGATTGTCTGTGCCTTATAAATCATCTGTGATCACGTTCCATATGAGCCCAGAGGGAAATAAGGATGGGGAGCCCCCTTCCTATACAGTGAATTATAATCCACATTCTGTTCCTTTTTGCTTAAAGAAGAATGGCTCTTTCAAGGTGGGGACATTTACTAGATGCAAGAACATAGCATTCCTTGATAAAGAAGTGGAACCAATATATGTGGGAGATCCTTTGTACTTTATTTGCGGGGGAAAAAGCATATCCTTGGTTACCCAGAAACTGGGGAGGTACTTGTTATTTAGGCTTTCTGTTTCCTGGGGTATTTCTTTCAAAAACAGCAGATATAGCCAAATTAACCAGGTCACAACCTCGCCGAAATGTTGAAGGCGGGTTGATTGCAGAAGACATAGCAATTCTGGGGCCAAGCAATAAACTCTTATAACATAAGACGACTATCCAGAATATTAGAAGAGACAATAAATGAAACAACCGACATTTTATATAATATGACTCTTGAAGAAAAAGGAATCAGATTAATGTCACTACAAAATAGAATGGCTCTTGATATAATCTTAGTTGATCACAGCGGTGTTTGCAAAACCGTGGGATCAGCATGTTGCATATTTGTAAGGGACTCCTCCCCCACGATTTTCGAGGCAATAAGAAAGTTACATGTTTTGAGTTCGGATCTTCACCCTCCTGAGGGAG
Organism: Ambystoma mexicanum; assembly: GCF_040938575.1. Taxonomy (NCBI): domain Eukaryota; kingdom Metazoa; phylum Chordata; class Amphibia; order Caudata; family Ambystomatidae; genus Ambystoma; species Ambystoma mexicanum. Next base: position 160,875,898 of record NC_090936.1, on the reverse strand, counting down.
GATGGGAATTGAACATAAGCTCCTGGTTCTGGGAAGTGTTGCGGTCCTGGGGATGGAAGCTATTTGCAATCTTAGTAGCAATTCTAGGGATATTCGTGACATGTTGTTGTTGCATACATTGTCTCCCTATAATATGCACTGAGATTAGTGAAGAGTGTGTACAGATGATGGGACGAAAGAACACTACTAGATCAAATACTAACAACAGCAATGAATCGAAAACGATTAAAGAATTCATGGCAATTGATATTGCTGATAATGAGGAGGAGACAACGAGTGTGCGCGAGTCAGAGTTCGAATCAGATTCCGAATCTGATCTAAACACTTGGTCTGAGGAGGATGCAATGTATGGATGATGCGTTTGGCATACGGCCAAGAGGAGGGTTTGTCAGTCTAGAAAAATCAGACACCCCTCGAGCGTACGGCAGTAGAGGACAATTGATTGGCCGAAGACCAACCGCCTCATTCTCAGTGTTAGAAATATATAGCTATTAGTCATTATATCGTTTTTTTTTTATTTTATTTTTTTAATTACATTTTTTATTAAATCCAACTGGAGAATACAAACCAAACAAACAAAACATGTGTCATCAAAAACATCATACACTTGACATCAATGTACTGCTTCCCCCGCCCCTCCCCCCGGTCCGAGCCTAACCATCTTCATTTTCCATTTCTACATCCTGTGGCAGATGCTCCTTCCCCGTGGAGTCATCTGGGTCTGGAAATGACCCGAACAGTTCCGCTATTAGTGACTTCCAGGCCATCAGGGACTCCGTACCCTCTAATCCCCCGACATTGCTAGCCTCCTGCCATGCCATAGTTTCTGCCTCCGCCCATTTCTGCAAGTCCCTCCACCACACCTCCACCCGTGGTCTATGACATGTCTTCCATCCCATGGCTATTCTTCTTTTTGCCAGCACATATGCTAAGTCCTTCAGTTTGCTCACATGTTTTAGTTTATCAGACCTCGGGAACACCCCTAACAAACAAGCCCACACCGTATCCACTACCATCTTGACCCCCTTCACTGCCAGTTTACTTTCCACTTCGCGCCAAAATCGTGCAATGACCGGGCACGACCAGAACATGTGTACCATGTCCGCGTTCTCCTCATCACACTTGGGGCATGCCTGTCGTCCTGCATTCGCAAACCTCGATATCCTCTGGGGTGTCATATAGGCCCTATGCGTGATATACAGTTGTATCTGTTTTAGCCTAGCATTTCTAGACACCTTCTTATGATACCCCTGCACCCGTTCCCACATCTTGTCCTCCATCGGGGTCCCCACTTCAGTTTCCCAATCCAATCTCAGTTGGGTGATCTCTTTCCCCACTTTGAGCATCAACATCTCGTATAATCTAGATGTCTCATGCCCCCCTTCCGCTATGTCGTAGATCGTATCCACTGTGGCATCTGGCTCTCCCTCGAGCACGGTTTCAGGCCACATTTCCTTAACTCTCTGCACCAGTCTATAGTATGTAATATACTGACCCGCATGCAACCCGCACCCATCCCGCAACTCCTCAAAAGCAACAATTGAGCCCTCCTGCCAAATGTCTCCCATGGTTGCGAACCCCACCGGCTCCCAGTGGTTCCTGATTATCATCCTTAGCTGTACATCCGCCCCCGTCAATGTAACCAGTGGTATCTGCAGGGAGCATGGAGTTGCACTTTCTAACATCTTACACGCTCTACGCCACACTTGCCACCCCAGCAACATCATCGCCGGACGCCCTTTCAGTTCAGCTCTGGGTACCCACATCATTTCTTTCAAGTAAAAAGGTGTGCAATCCCGCCCAAACAACCTGTGTTCAGAGGTTTCTTCATCAGAAAGCCATTTAGCGACGTACTGCAGTTGGCTTGCCACATAATACACCTCATAGTTGGGTAATTTTATCCCTCCTCTTTCGTGGAAGCTCTGTAGCTTCCACAATGCCACTCTATTCCGTGTGCCATTCCACAAAAAATCCCTACTCATACTGTTCAGTCTGGTGAAGAACTTCTTAGGTATCAGGTATGGAATGTTCGCAAAATAATGCAGGAGTCTAGGCAGGACCACCATCTTGAGCATCGCTGCCCTCCCCATCATAGCTAAGGGCAACCTCACCCAAAACCGCATGCAGTTCTCAATTTTCCCCAACGCCATCTCAGTGTTGTGCCTATGCTCTTCTTCCACAGTGTGATAGATATCTAACCCTAAGTATCGGAACGTATCAACCGCCCATGGCACTGGCAATACAGGTAACCTCTCCGCCGGGATCCCCTTAATACCGGAAGGACCCGCATATCTATCCATTACCTCCAGGATGTGTTGAAGATTCTCTTCCGGGTACCTCAGGTACAGCAACATGTCATCTGCATATAGAGAGATCAAATGTTTTTCCCCTTTTACCTCAATGCCTAATGTATCGTACTGTTGTCTCAGGTATATCGCTAGAAGTTCCAGGGCGAGTATATAGAGCATTGGGGACCACGGACAACCCTGTCTGGTGCCCCGACCTAGCTGCCACCTTTCCGATATCACCGATCCTGTCTTGACCCTGGCCAGCGGCTTCTTATACAAAATCTGCGCCCACCATACATATCTTGGCCCCAGCCCGTACCCCTCCAGGGTCACCAACAACCATGGCCACTTAACCGAATCAAAGGCCTTTATTGCGTCCAGAGACACTATCGCCATTTCCCCGGTGTGTTCGCTGCTGCTTTCAATGATACGCTGGAGTCACTTGTGATTATTCGAAATATTCCTGTTTGGGACATATCCCGTCTGATCAGGGTGTATTAATCTACCAATCACCCTCTTCAACCTATTTTCCAATACAGCCGTCAATATTTTACCGTCTTGATTAAGCATTGACAAGGGGCGGTACGAGCTACAGCTGTGCCCAGGCTTATTGGGCTTGGGCAGCGGTATTATGACCGCTTCCCTCAATGACTCCGGCAGATATCCTGTCTCAAATGCCTCATTCAACATTTCCAGCAGCGGAGGGAGAATCTCTTCCGCATATATTTTATAAAATTCAGTCGGGAGTCCATCTGTCCCCGGCGTCTTGCTGGTGGGTAATTGCCTCACTACCTCCCCCAGTTCCTCCAGGGTAACTGGTGCGCCCAACTCTTCTCTCTCCTCCTCACTTATCTTGGGCAACCAGATATCCTCCACTGTCTCCACTATCGTATCTCGGCAGTTTTCCCCTTGGTCTGCATATAATGTCTTATAATAGTCCACAAATTCTTGGTTGACTTCCTCTTGAGTATCTGCTACACTACCGTCCTCCCTTGTAATAGTTCTAATCGTAACTCTAGGGTTCTCACTCTTATATAACCATGCTAAGAGTCGACCTGGTTTATCCCCCCCCCGCGTGCTGCCTCTCTACATATTTCCGATAATTCAGGTTACACAATCTGTCCCAGTGCTCCGCACATTTCTGCTGCAGCATAAGCACTAACTCTAATTTCTCTTTAGTGTCGTCTTCACCCCTCAAAGCCTCCTCTAGTCTCTCTTCTGTCTCCCGTAGGTCAGCCAAAATGCCACCTTGCAACCCTTTAGATTTAGCGATGGCTGCCCCTCTCATCACAACTTTAAAGGCCTCCCACAGTGTTCCCGCCGAGTCTACGCTACCTGTATTCTCCTCAAAATAATTCACAATCTCCTCCCTCATGTCTTCTCTAAAGAGGGGGTCTTTTAATGCCTCAGCTCGCAGGCGCCACGTCGGAATCCTCGCTCTCAAGGGGCTAAATCGCCATGCGAGAATCAGGGGCGAGTGGTCCGAAAGGACCCTTGCTTTATATTCTATTTCTACCAACTCTGCTGTCACTTCAGACGTAGTAAAGAAATAATCTAGCCTAGTGTGCAGCTGCTGCGGGGCAGAATAATGAGAGTACTGCCTTTCTAGGGGGTGACACGCTCTCCATGCATCCATTAGCCCAAAATCATTCAACAATGCCTGCAGCGCTTTGGCCGCAGGAGCTGGTCTATCCATCTTCTCATCTGACCTATCCACCCTTGGGTCCAATACGCAGTTGAAATCATCCCCCCCCCAAATCACAGCACTCCCCACGCACTTGCTCACGTTAGTACACAACATCCTAATGCACGCTGCTGTGTTCTGGTTCGGGGCGTATGTATTTATTATGCTTATTTCCCTATTTTCCACTAGCCCTCTCAGAATGACCATCCTCCCGTCCGCCTCTGCCACCTCTTGTAACCGCTGGAAGGGGACATGCGGGGCCACCCAAATGAGCACGCCCCTAGCATAGGCAGAGTAAGATGAGCCCACCATCACTCCCTTCCACTTCCTAGCGATCATATCCGCTTTCTCGCATGTCTGGTGAGTCTCTTGTAGCAATGCAATGTCTATTTTATGCCTGCGCAGGTAAAGCATAACCTCATTCTTTTTCAAATAACTGTTTAGCCCCCTCACATTCCATGATATTATTCTAAGGTCCCCCATAACTTTCTCCAAGTGCCTTCCGCCTCCCACAGGCGCAGTACGACTCTGGGGTCTCTACTTGTCTACTTAGGCTCATTCCCAAATACCAACTCCCTTTAACCCAAAAAACACCCAACTCCCCGCTCCACCTTCCCTCTCCTCCCAAAACTATATACACGTCAAACTTCCCACCTCCCTCCCCTCCCCCCACCCATTCCTTCCCCAACAACTCCCTCCCCAACTGTTGCCCAGCTCCATCCCTGGATCTCAGGCACCCCCACATCTAGCCCTCTCTGGTACACACAGAGCTCAGTGGGGTGAAGCGCCCTAATGGCCACTTAACTATTAATACTGAATGGGGGTGTAAGGACTAGCCCTGCCAGGCCCCTTATTAAGCTACAGTCACAGTGCACACCATACAATATCTATTCTACTCCAATCCCGTCTGCTAACGGGCCACATCAATGACTATAATCAAGTCCCATAGTCCAGAGCCGCGCCAACTGCCAGCGCTCCCGTTACACTTTACGTATCTCGGCCGCCTCCTTCGTCCGCCTGGATGTCGGGCTCCTGGGGGCATCCCTGCGTATCAAGCCATCCCATGGCATCCTCCGGGGTGTCAAAAAACAAAGTTCTGTTTTTATGAAAGACCTTCAATTTCACCGGATAAAGTAGCATGTATTTCTGGCCCGCTTCCCTCAGTCTCCTTTTAACAGCCCCGAAGTTCATTCGGCTCCCCTGGACCATCAGGGTGTAGTCTGGGTAGGCTGTTATGTTTGCCTCCCCCCGTTTAATTGTTCCACCTTTGCGGAAGTGTTCCAAAATCCTTTCTCGGTCTCGATAGTTGAGGATCTTGGCGATAGCTGGCCTAGGAGGATTTCCCGGCGGCGGCCGCCTCGCCAGGGCCCTATGTGCCCGCTCCACAGCAAATCCCTGAGACAGAACTCCTCTGGTTATCTCCTGTAGCAGCATGCCTTCGACAAACTCAGTGGGGTTATGGCCCTCTACTCCCTCCGGTATACCCACAATACGGATGTTATTCCTTCGGGCGCGTCCTTCCGCTTCCTCCGCCCTACTCTCCAAGTTGCCCACTCTCTGCACCAGGGCATGCAGTGCCGACTTGTGTGTGGCACAGTCCGCCGTGTTCAGACTCCCTTCCTTCTCCAGGCTCTCCGTGCGCTCCGCCAGGGCCCTTACATCCTGTCGGAGTAGGTTCACCTCCTCCTGCACTTCACCAACTTTAAGGTCCAACACTGATTTTAATTCGGCCACAACTATTTCGAGCTTGGCGTCCCAGTCCGCTTTCAAGTCTGCTTTCAAGTCCGCAATCGCAGCTAGGACCTCTTGATTAGTGCCCGCAGAGGCCATGCTACCTGCGGGGGGCCTGTCCCTGCTTCTGGCACCTTCCGGGCCGGGCAGCGTTCTGGTGAATTCGTCCAGCATGGGCTGCTTCACTTTTTTGCCTTGGAGGCTTAGTAGACATGACTTAGCAGCCGCACGTTGTGGGTCAGCCCACCCCTTATGCTCCACAGTTAGGGGGAGAAGGGCGCGCCCTCCGTTCCAGTGCCCTAGACCTTACCCAAGCATGGGGGCCTCAGAATCTCAAAGGCTCCGCCAGCCTTCTATTGCCGCAATGGATTGTGTCCTCCCACGTAATAACAATCCGCCTCAGGCTATCCGCCTCTTGTCGGGGGGTCAGCACCAATGCCCGCAGCAGCTGTTTGGGGCACCGATGCTACGCCGCCCGCTTGGCCAAAACGGCCACCACACAGAGACTCGTGACCTCGAGTGCAGCGGCAGATCACAGTCTGGGCGCCAGCTCTCTCTTAGCAATTGTCCAAGACCCCCCAATGCCACTGCTTCACATGTTAATTCCCACCGCAGCAAGTGATCCTACCATGGGAGGAGTGTCCGCATCATCTGTCCATAGACTTGCTTGGATCGGTCTGTCCTTTAGTGGGCGTCGTCCCACTACCGCCCTCCAGCTATTATCACAGGCCTCCACCTCGATCCTCATTGCGCAGTGGGTTCCACTGTCTCATTGCGCAGCCCTCGATCATGCAACAATGTGGTGCACGCCGGAGTGCTTGCCCGTTATCCAGTCTCTCCACAAAAATGCCAAACACGGCCGGTCAGGGCCCCCACAAGTGCTCACCTCTGTAGAACCCTCCTGGGTGTATCAGAATGATTCCGGCTCTCTCCTCCCCTTTGCCCAGGTCCCGGCGTGGGCCGGTGCCTCCAGCCTTATCTGGCCCCCATAAGCACCACAACTGCAGGGGGAGTCCACCATTCAACGAGCGCCCCGAGGTTCTACCACGAACCCCGGGAAGCTCAATGCCAGCCACCACACAGTGTCCGGCAACGGCAATCCTCCCAGGGGCAGCTTCGCCGTGTCCTGCAATCGATTTACAGGACCCCTGCTGCACTTATCCCTGCCACGGGCCTGGCCGCCCTCCTCCGGCGGGGTCCTGTATTGTGCTCCCGAGCCGGGCTTCACATCCCACAAGAAACCCCAGTCAGCCCGATCACGGCCGCACCAGCCCCCGTGCACAGCCCCAGCACCGGCGCTCCAATGTACCGCGCCGCTGATGTTACAGCGCAGCGTACTGCCACACTGTCCGCCAGCGTGCCCGCTGGGTTCAGCTACCTCGGCCCCCTCTGCGGCCGCGCCAAAGTGGTCTCCTCTGGAATCGAAGCCCGGTGAGCGCAGCTTCCCCACTCCACCTCGCTCCGCGACAGCTGCGCCGCCAGGGGCAATCCACCAGCCCCGCGCGGCGTCCGATGCCAGGCACTGGCCAGGGCCCTCCACACCTGCCGTTCTCGTCCCGGTCCGCGGCACGCGTATCGCGGTCTAGCAGGGCCCCCTCAGCAATGCCTCCTGTGTTGTGTGCAGGCAGGGTTCCTTAGAGGCCACTTCTGGCTTAGCCACGGTCGCACCAGCTCACCTGCACGGCCACAACTACCGCGGTTAGTTTATGGCCCTTTGTCCTGGGGTCGCCATCTTGCCAGTCTCTCGATCTCCGCACCCAGCTGCTTTCCGATGGCCGTAACTTCCCTTCCACGCTATGGTTCAGGCCCTCGCAACTCTTGTTGTGCGCTCTGGTCCTTCAGACATACTTGAGTATCATACTGGCATGCCTTTTCACTCGAAAACTTGTTTTATCCGAAGGATCATTAACAGATCTACAGGAGCTCCCCACAGGCACGTCCTTTCACGTCGCCATCAGGCCACGCCCCCCCCATTATATAGTTATTAGCTCAACTAGAGTGTGGCCATTTTAAAATGACCAGAATCGCCATTTTGTTTCCTCTCTGTTCTCTCTAACACTGCCACTTTGCCTCATGTAAAACTGCTTTGCTGTAGATATCATTCTGCTTCAATGGTCCAAGGTTATTAAAGACATGTTGAAACATTGTGCGGAAAGCCAGACAAAAATGCCAGGTTCCCTCCTTCACATATCCTTCAAAGCAGGGAGCAAGATATTCTAATCAGTACGTGGATGCCAGCGATTCTCCCTAAAAGAATAGAAATGTACGAAACTATTATTAAAAGGTTTAAATTATGTTCTTCTTTACGGCCCCCCTTCTTGGGCACTGTGAGGCCCGGAGAGCATGTTGACCTCCGGAGCATGAATAGAAACCAGGAGATAGCTAAACCTGGAATGTGCCATTCCACTACGCGCAGCTTGTCAATGAAAACAGAAGCGCTGTGTTCTATTAAATAAAGAATGGTGTCTGTAAGTCCGAGATTACAAACTGTTGCTAAATGTAGTGGCCTGAGATGTCAAATTTATCACTATGGTCAATCATCGTCTCTAATTCAAAGAGAATGAATTAGGGGTGGCATCGAATGTGTCATTGCTGATTGTAAGACGTTCATTTTGTATATATGTAACTGATGCACGATTCTCACTCTCTTGCATCCCCTGAGGACTGTTGGACACACGTCGCGGGGCGTGGGACCATTTGGCCAACTGAGACTATTTGCTTTGCAATAAAACCTAGATTTTGGGAATACAACCTCGTGTCTGGCGTATCAGTTCGTGTGTGGTGATTGTGCCTTGTTTCCACATTCGAGGGTCCCTCAGGGGCCCCTTCACTCAGGTAAGCTGCTCATTCGTTCATCCACCGCTGTGCATGCTGGATCCCAAAGTCATACAGGACAAGAATTAAACTGGCCAGGATTATGAAGTACATGTACTAACAGGTGATTTGAATGTGCACATTGAACCTTTAAATCTCCTGGAGGGAGTAATGGGTGAAGTAGATTCTGTGTTTGCAATTCCTGAGATTAATGCTCCGCCCCCAAAAAGAACACAGAAAAATGCATTAGAATTAGCGATGACATCATTCAGCTTGGGGATGTGGGCTTGTAATGGTCAATGTGGTGACGATCGTACCGCCAAACCTACATTTATAGCCTCTAGTGGGTCATCTCATATAGGTTTTATTTGTATACAAATTCAAGATTGGCAGTATGTAGTATCATTTAAAGTCGGCGAACGGTATGAGAGTGTTCACCGGCCATTAGTTGTGCCAATAAAGTGGGGAGCAGGATTGAATCTTCAAGCTTCAATACCGCACTAACATTGCGAAGGTTCCAATTAAAATCACAGGCAATGCGCTTCACATCTTAAAATGGGCAGAGTTTGAAGACAGCAATAGTCTTTTTGATTTGTATGCAGAATTACTCGAGCCTTTCAACGCTACTTTTCTAATGACCCTGTAGACCATTGACAACATACCAGGAGATGATGAGCAATATGACTTCTTACACAACTAAACAAATAAAAGTAGTAGCCTAAAAAATAATAAAAAGGGAAGGCTGGTTTGATGCAGAATGTAAGAGGAAAAAAAGAGAATTGGTTACGGGATTGAAGGCAATCCAGGGATTGAAACACTTGTGTATAGGCACATTATAAATGTCATATCATATCATATCAATTGGGAAAGGGGAGTGCGGAAAGATACGCAGCTTGAGGAAAGATTAGACATCATTTATAGATAAAAGAAAAAATATTTTGCTAAGAACTGGGATGAGTTACTTGAGGCTGCTAAAAATGAAGAAAGCACCCTCTTCTGGAAATTGCTTAGCAGGGGTACTGCAGGAGGAAGGAATGTGCTACAGAGCGCCATTCCCGAGACTGTATGGAAGTACATTTCAAATATCTCTATCCAACCATTGGCCAAAGTGGCTCGTGCAGTATAGGTTTAAAGAGAAGGTATTTTACTCTGGTGTTTTCGATGAAGGAAGTCAGGAGGCTATATTAGGCAAAAAGAGTGGAACGGCTCGGGTCCAGATAAGATTCCGATTCACCTTTACAAAACAGATATTTGGATCCCTATTTTATGTCGGCTTTTCAATGCTGTTACTAATTCAGGGGAGGTTCCAATCTCCTGGACTGCAGCAGAACTAGGGCCTATATTTAAAAAAGGGCAGCAGGGAGTCTGCTCCAAATTATCAGCCTATTTCCTTGGTGGATTCAGCAGGGAATTATTTTTCGAGTGCTGTGCGGGAACATCTATTGCAGTGGGTAGCCGTAGAGAATATTAATTGTCATCATAAGGCAGGCTTTCAACAGGGGCCGAGCACTGTGGGCCAGTGGTTCCGCCTATTCATGGATAACAAAAAATATGTTATAGTTAGGAAAGTAAATAAGTGTGTTTTATTTATAGATTTAAAGACAGCTTTTGACACAGTTTCCAGGCCCAGGTTGTGGGAAAGCTTAGAAGAGGCAAGGGTTCAGCCGGCTATTCTAAACACTATTTTATGCCTCTTTAAGGATAATAATGCAGCGGTTAGGTGGATCTTTGAGGGAAATACACCTGAATCCATCGCAATTAATAGGGGGGGTCAGTCAAGGGTGTGTTCTGGGCGCAACACTTTTTTCTATTCTAATAAATGAAATAGTTATTCAGATGTGTGGAACGGGTACTGATGCTCCAAAACTGGGGACGATAAAATCCCCATTCTCCTCTACGCAGATAATGCGATCCTTATTTCCTTAACCTCCATGGGATTAAATAAGCAAGAGAACTTCTCCATGAGTGTTGTAAGGAATTAGGATTTGAGATTAATATAGAGAAAACTGCATTGTCGTTTCCCCTTCCCGTAAGGCAAAAGAACAATGCTACATATTGAGATTGGAGGAAAGGTGATAAAACAGGAGATTGGAGCAACAGAGATAAAACAGGTGCCTAGGTTTTCTTACCTAGGTTTTGATTTTACCAGTGGCTGCGAATAGCTCACTTATCCTGAACAAGTTAGTATGAAACTTGAGCAAGCCTGTAATGCTACGATTTGCTTTCACATGAGTTCTGGGGGTGTTGCTTACACCCCGGTACTGGATGTCTATAACGTGCAAGTTAAGCCAGCAGCACTATATAGTGCTGAAATATGGGGTTAGCGACAACACAACAGATTGGCAGTTTTGGAACCAAAATTTCTAAAGCAGGGGTTACAGTTACCAACATATACCTCTAGACTTGTTCGCAGAATTAGGTCAAAGAAGTATTATGGATGATTTAGCTATTAGACCCATCCTTCATTGGGTTTGGCTTATGGTCATCACCTTACAAGTATAGGGTTTATTAGCACAAAATGGAGGGCCGTCAGTTCCTTGGTCTATGCATGTGAAATCTCTGCTATCAAGTTTAGGATTAATACATTTTTGGACAAACAGAGAATTGATTGACATGAATGCCACAAATGTAGTCACAGAGGCACATGCAACCAGGATTTTAACTGTTATCATGATAACGAATGTAACCTCTATGCTGGTGACTACTTATTGGTCCTATAAATGCATCTTTGGACTAGAAAGATATATTGCCATGACTGAAACCTCTTTTGCTAGATCACCCTTTATGAAATTTCGCTCTGGAATATTTGCTGTTGCATCGCTAATGATTAAATGGAACACAGGTATTAGCAATCAATGTCCGACCTGTTTACTGGTAAAAGAAACTCAGGTGCATTTTTTGTTCTTGTTCCCAGGTTAGAATAAATTAAGAATACTTTATTTAAAACCCTTACTGGGAGAGAGGCATGCAATAACTATAAGGGACACAATTGTATTGTGCAGATCTATTGAAGGAGATGCGAGTATGGTTACAATAAACATGTTCATTTGTAGAGCGTGGTTTATAAGGAGATCCCTAGTAAAAGAAATCATCTAAGCAAGTGATTGGCATTACATGATATATAGCTGCTCATAACAGGACTTATAATGGATTATAGCCTGCTGTGCTTTACATATTCAATGATGGATTTGTATTGTGTATCTCCACTAGCCATGTCTGAATCATAGCTTCCTATTTTACTCTTTTTATGATGTGATTATATTGTCATTCCATTGTTTATGTTGATCTGTACTATTGCTGTAAGTCTTGCTGTCGAATAAAGCAAATTAATGAATGATTATACGCATGGAGTAAGGAGAAGCTATACTCCATTCAAACAAGCAAGCACAGGGACTCTGCCACTGCCACACCTTCAGAAGACTAAGGAAAAGAGGAGGTGCACTACAAAAATCTACATATTCTTAAATTGCTAAAGATTTCAATGATATAACATAATTCAGTAGTACAACAGTTTTCAGGTGCAATCAGGTAAAGTCCACTGACCATATGGGACTCAAATTACCAAACTGCAATGCAAAGCCTGTTGTTACCAACAGGTACTGCAATCACGCTCCTACAGGACGAGTCCCAAAGTAAAGTTCAGGTTGTAAATCAGGCACAAGTGTAAAATTCAAAATAAACATTTAGGTGTTTTAACTTGAACCTAAATTATAAATCAATACTGTTTTACTCCGATTAATAAGACACTTGACTTCAAAAAACCAAAAATAAAATGTTTTCACAATGTGTAATTTACACTTTAACATGTGATGAAAAACATAAGCAACTCATAAATCACAACTTTTCCTAACACACTTTAATTGTGTGTCAAAGTACAGGCAAAATAAAGATTTATAATGTACGATAATTGTCAAAATCCAAATTGTTGAATACAAAACACTGAATTCAAAACAACAAGCAGTTTAAACAGGAAGTGTCCAGTATGTATGCTGTACATTGCTGACACTTCATATTTGCTGATGCGTTACGGATCAAAACCTTTATCAAGGCCATTACGCGGCTCTTTTTCGAGATTATTTCAAATTCTGTTGCCTAGAAGATATATACATTTAAATGGTCACTACTAACTTAAATGAAAATAATAAGAACAAGCCAACCAAAGGCATATTAGCAAACCATTCACTAATCTCACTGGATGTATTTTAAAAGGTGCTGTTAGGGATCTAGAAATGAATGATAAAGAGGTAGTACCAATTAGACTTCCCACATCTTCACTCTGGAGGAGGACTTGCTCTGGCAACATCCCTGGTAGGCCTCCCACACCAGGCTGAGAGGGGTCCCCTGCAACAAGAGCTCTGATCCTGTTCCAATAGCTGTCTTAATAACAGCAATGTCGACAGTCACAGTGCTAGTCATCGCCATCGGCTTATCATCCATATACCCAAGTTGCACACTAATGGGCACCTCCTCGCCATCCTTCTGTCTGTTAATGGGAAGAGGGCTGCTGGGGATTGAGGTAAAGGACATTATGGCCAAAGAGAGGGGGAGGATCACTCAAAGTGTAATACCAAATCCTGGGGTAGGCATGTGAGCAGGAGCATCGCTACTATGCTTCCATCTATCCGACTGCTGGCTCTAGAATCAGAGGCCATTTTTAAGACAAGTTCCGGTAGCTATCCGTTTTCTTTTAAAACTAGTCTCATGGCCTTTGTACAACTTAATGTTTGGGGAACCCTCCTTCTGAGTTACTGACGTCTCAGGTCGCCCACCCTCAGTAGGGCAGGAGTGGCCCAGGTTTCTCGAAGAGGCTCTGGTCCCAAGGCTGGTCATGGATTGGGAACCTAGGGGTTCTTCCATATATTGTTTGAGGCATGCATGATGGAGCGGGTGATGGCACTCAGCCCCCAAGTTCTCCCCAGTCCTATCACCAAATCTACAACATGGAACCTCATCACCCCTCACTTTATGCAATGCACTTGATCGGAAAAGCAGCTATCCAATGTATTCAAATGAATGTACCTGCAAAGTGAAATATTACTGCCAATGGCTGGTTCACCAAACTCCTTCACATTAGCTCACTGGGCACCAGGAAGCATCTTGCCATAATGGGTATGATTTACATGAAAAATAAATACATAAACCTTTGGATTCTGTGAAAAACACAAACGTATAAGCTAGCCTGAATTTGGAAACAAGGGCCTGTGTTTGATCGAGTGCTTGAGCAACATGAGGTGGGGACTTTAGGTGCGTAGTGTCTGCATGCGAGGCATTTGCAACATCAGAATTCTATTTCTACCACTACAATCCTTGGAGTGTAGATGCACGACTGAGCAATGATTGGTTACTGTGTTTGTTTTCAGCACAGCACCCAATTACACTTTCCTTCCAGGATGCAGAGGGCTAAACCTATTAAATGCAAACACTTTCCACTGTGAGCCATTTCACTTGTCTTTCAGTGGCAAAGAAAAGAGCAGAATATATAATAACCAGGAGGCAGCCAACCAGAGATCAATGTTACAATACAGTGCCCTCTAGTGGACTGCCTCATGATTCATTTATATAGTGGTTATTTTATTGGCTATTGCAAAGTTACTGGAATAGCTCATCACAGTATGCATTGTGAGGAACCGGGGGGCGTCCTCACTTCTTTCTCTAACATATCCTCCTCCCGGGTGGCCATGGAAAAGGTGGAGGAGACTTGGGGAGTGGGGATGCGGCACCCTTGGTTGAGACATAGTATCCCCCATTTACCTTTTCTAATAAACCTAATATCCCCCAAGCCTTTGTAGGTTATCACCAGTCCCTTCCCTATCTTTTACCTACATCATCGCCCAGTAAACACCAATCAGGTACTGGGACGAGGAAGAGACACTCCAGAGCCATACATCTGCTCTTTATTGATTCTGACTCTCACAAACACCACTTTGGTACTGGGATGAGGAAGATGCAACAAAGACTGACAACAGACTACCGAGCTAACTCTGTGTAGTCTAGTTTCCGAGTAACTAATCAAGCTGGCGGGATATTGAAAGGCCAGTATTGGAAGAAGGAGCGGGACGTAAACGAGAAAGCAGTCATGTGGAAGCAAAACCCTCAGAAGTCCAGAGAAGCCAGAGAGGGATGCAGAGCAAGCGCAGCAGGAAGCCAGGTGGAAAGCAAACTGGCGTGAGAAAGCTCTGCATAGAAAAGCTGGTGCTTCCTTCTGAACCGGAGAAGAATCTGGAGAGGCCGGGTGAGAGCTGAAGGAGGACCGCCAAATGAACCGCAGAGAAGGGGCTGGCGGAGCCATGGAGGCAGTGAGGTGCATTGGCTATATCGGCGTGCAAGAGAGAAGTTGTCCAATAAGCCACAGCAGGACCAGCAGGACAGAGAACACTTCCCGGAGACTCGACCAGTGCTGCAGCCCCACACCATATGTCAGACACACCAAGCAACACCAATGAGTCTGTCCAGGAGCGCTGGGAGCCCCAGGGCATAATAATACATGTTTTCAGTGGGAAATTCGCCATATATGACAAGCTGATGAAAGAAATAGACTGTTTTTGTGAGTCCCCTTACTTAAGTCAATTTGGGGAAAATTCTGAATAAGTACAAGCTATTAATGAACTTTGATAAAACCAGAGGAAACGTTGATACCAGTGAAGTGAATTGGTTACCAACTGATATGAAGAGTAATGCTGATAAACAAATCCAAATAAGCAAGCATGAGTGAATGATTGAAAGGAACATTGTCAAGAGGCAAACACGCATTGCCAATAGCAAGCAGATATTATTGCGCATTTCTGAGAGAAATGAATACAACCAGAGGAAACATTGATACTAGTGAAGTGAATTGGTTATGAACGGACATGAAAAGTAATGCTAATAAACAAAGCCAAAGAAGCAAGCATGAGTGAATGATTGGAAGGAACATTATCAAGAGGCAAACCCGCATTGTTAAGAGTCGAGCAAATATGATTGTGCATTTATTTATTTATTTTGATATTTGTTAAGTGCACCTAACCGGGGGCAACTGGGAGCTGGTTACATGAAGACTTGGTTACAGCAAGGTTACAGGCAAGGAGGTGCATTAGGTACATTAAAAACATTGATTACATTAATTACAGTTACTGGTTACAAGAGATAGTTAAATAAGTGGTACATACATGTTGTCAGGGGCAATATTTGTGTTCAGAAACACGGTGGAGACGGTGGTGCTGATAGTTAGAAATGTTAAGGTAAGTTTAACTGTGAAGGTCTTGTGAGAAGAGCCAGGTTTTGAGGCCTTTATGAAAGGCCCAGAAGGAGTTGTCATATCGTAAGGCTAGAGGGAGAGCATTTCAAAGTTTGGCAGCAATCACCGGGAAGCTGCTTCCCTCTGCTTTCTGTCGCCTGTATCTGGGGATGGCAAGTAAGTGGGATTAGGCATCCCGGGTAGGTCTGGCTGATTGGGCTTTGGAAATTGTCCTCGATAAGTAGTTAGGTGCAGTGTTTGAGATACATTTATGGGTCAGTGCTACCATTTTGAACATGATACATTCTCGGACCGGGACCCAGTGGATATTAAGTCTGGCTGAGGGGATGGAGGTTTTTTTGGAGATGTTTAGAGCTGCTCTTACAGCGTTGTTCTGGATGATCTTCAGTTTTTTTATATTGCGGGTATTGGTGCCTGCAAAGAGCGAGTTGCAGTAGTCGATCCTGCAAGTAATTCAGCTGTCGGTGGACAGGAATGGTCTGCAGGCATTGATCGGTTTGGCAATGTATGCATTACTGAGGGAAATTAATGGTTACGAAAAGAGAAACCTGTTTGCAACAGAAACCTGGCAAAAGGGCATCAGATGGCTTGTGCATAAGAACTATAAACTCTATTACCTAGCAGGAGAGCCTAGAAAGAAGCCTATGTTGGTCTTTGCCAGTGAAAACTACTACACAAGTGAAAGGGTGATAAAACAAACACTGATAAAGATTCAAGCGCACTTGAAAGGATAAGTCAAGCCTTACTGTGAAGATAAAAATGTGGCAAGATATATATACAGCAGACCCGAGTAAGGTGGTGTGACCTGCAATGGTTGGACCGTGCGGTCTGAAAACTGCGCCTAGACCAAGTACACCCACCTAAGGAAATTAGTTGATATTGAGGAACTGAACTTTATGAATTGGTGAAAGATAACCAAAACTGGAAGAGCTGGGAAGAATCCCAAGAAACTGTTATTTTGGATCGTTAAATATCCTAAGGAATTGTGCAATTTTGGAACATTGATAGACTTGAAAGCTTGGGTAAGGGAACCCATCTTTTGCAAATTGAACCGTTTGAAGGTTGGGGAAGGGAAACTCCTTTTCCATCCAAGAGCAGGAAGAAGCACCTTGAACACTTCTCATTTGATGCTGACATCCCTACACATTGCATACAATTAGATGAGAAGGCAAGTATAGGTTCTGGACATAGACAGACATTTGCTTTGGACTCCTTAGTTTATTTAGGTAGGGAAATCCCACCTTGGCATAGGGCAAGTTAAGCCTTTTCCCAACCCTCTTTTTATTTTAATAAAAGTATGCAGCCCAAACTATATTCAGTTGTCTGTGTCTACTTCATGATGCCTTCACTGCAAACTGAACATCTCATTACAGTACAAGACCTACCCGCAGGTCTCGCACAAAACCTAATTTCTCCACCATTTATTTGTTGCAGCACCTGTACACAAGTTCTGCACAAAGAAACATGCTGACAATGGGGCCAAAGCAGTCATGAGACACTGTGAGCCAGCTTGTCCATGAAAGGTTAGGTATTTGCCCTTTATTCCAAAAAAATGAAAATGCAATGGTAAATTGATCTCGTTGTTAGTTAACCATGCATGTCTGAGCAGAGAAAAAGTAATTTAGGTAACTCCGTCCTCTTCATTATATTGACTCGTTCCAAAGAATGAAATGGATAGAGGCAAGCCTGTGAACCAGATCCTGCCAATTAAAAATACTTTGTCCTGAAGGCTTTGTAACGCTCACCTGGTATCCACGGTGACATCACTCAGCCTGTTCTGACCTCTTACGACCTCAAACCCTTCCATGAAGTCTACTCGACTGGAGACTGGACCTGAAACACAGGATTGGTAGAGTTTAACTCCCTATTGTCTCTGTGTGCTTGAACCTTCTTCCCCGGGGTCCAACCTTTCCCTTTGATCCACAGCTCACCTTGTTTTCTTGGAAAGTGTGCTCTCCGTCCTGCTTTCAGGGCAGGGGCGCGTTGATTGATGCAGGCTTGTTGCTGCATAGTTACTTCACTGGCAAGAGTCCGACTGGGTAAGTATAATGAGTCTTTTGAACAGTTCTCTAACTTCGTTCCTTTCCTTCCTTAGATGATGGCCGGCGTCCGGGGACGGCGACGTGCTGCTGAGATGAGTAGCGCTGAAGGTGAGTGAGAGCGTGATGCGACCCTTTCGTATTTGTATTGAACTGAGTTCTTTTTCTGTGTCTTTTAGGTGCCGCGACGTTTTCAGCGTGGATTCCGGTTATGAAGAAGAAATGCGGTGAGTAAGCGCGGTATGTGGCGCTTCTAGATGTTTCCACGCTAACCTGGAGTGTCTTTTCCCTCTTGCAGATGGATGAGAAGTTCCGGAGACAGAGTTCCCCCAGAGCGGCTGGGATTCAGGTAAGCGTTTGAAGCTCGTACAGTCTTTAAAAATAAGCGAAGATTTGCTGAATGCTTACTAATGCCTTTTTTCTGTTCTTTTTCCTTTTCCTTAGGAAGCGGCATGCCGGGATGGGAATGGCACCGCCGAAGATGCCCGGAGAACAGAAGGAGCGATGAATGATGGGCAGAAGCTCCACAAGGTAAGGCTGTTCCTAACGGTGTTCTTGTTCTTGCAGGAGCTGAGCGCAGAAGAAAGATGCAGGCCTACTGGAGACCGATCCGAACACGGTGAGTGTCAGGCTGCAGGTGCAGAAAACACAAAGCATGTTTCTCAGCCTGGGCATGGCTTAAATAGTCTCTGGGTATCTCAGGTGTCTCTGGGCTGAACCACACCCAAAAGACTAGACTGCACATGCAGTTCTGTGAACCGAAATATGTGGGGGCATCCATCTTGTCCCCATCAATGCACCACAACAAGTCCAATCCCCAATGTTATCCTACGGGAGTGACTGAGTCTGGTGCCACAAGCGCCAAGTCTGACTCCAAGTGGGTCTTTGGAGGGATGGAGAGGTCCTTGAGGGCCATGTAGGTGATCGTGGCCTGGCTCCAGCCTGACATCTTGGAGGGCTGGGGACATGAGGGGCAGGAATCATGACAGCACTCTCACCAAGGGCCCTCTCAAGGTGGCTCTTCTGTCTGGTCCTGGTTTGTTTGGATGGTTTTGATGAAATCGTCTAAGCAAGCGAGGTGCATGGATGTACTCACAAGACTCCCATGTCCTGTCTTGTGGACCATACCCTTTCCAGTCTACTAAGTAGTATAATTTGGATCTGACGTACTTTGAATCCAAGATGTCCTTGACTTCGAATTCTGGCTCCCAGGCGACTACTACTGGCTGCGGTGGCATTGCTACCCGGGTCCCAGGTTGAACAGGTTTAAAGAGAGACACGTTGAACACAGGATGAATCTGCATGTTTGACAGCAAAGCTAGTCTGACCGCTACAGGATTTATTACGGAGGTGACAGTGAATGGACCCAGGTATCTTGGACGGAAAGTTCGGGTTCCTTTAATTTAACATGTGTTTAGACGCCAGCCAGACTTTGTCTCCCACTTGGTAGTTGGGGGCCTTTGCTCTTTGTTGATCAGCAAACTTCCTTTGGCGATTCTTAGCTTGAAGTAGGTGTTCAGCTGCCCTTTTAAAGGTTTGAGAAATGGTGGTGTGCAAGGTTTTGACTGCTGGCATTTCCAGGGTTGTAGGAACGTCCAACTCAGAAGTACGTGGGTGCCTGCCATACATGGTATAAAAGGGTGTCTGGCCAGTGCTGGTGTGTAGGGAATTATTATAAGCATATTCAGCAATCCATAATAGATCGAACCAGCTTCCTTCAGCTTGGTGTAACATGCAACGCAGATACTGCTCGAGCGTCTGATTTGTCCTCTCAGTTTGACCATCCATTTGGGGATGGTGACTGGTGGATAGCCGGATGTCGATCTGGGCCATAGAGCAGCATTTTCTCCAGAAGGTAGATACAAATTGAGTACCCCGGTCTCAGACTAAAACTGAAGGAAACGCATGGAGCCGCATGATGCCTTCAAGAAATACCTTTGCCAGAGTGGAAGCATTTGGAAGCCCCTTAAGAGGAATGAAATGTGCCATTTTTTGAAAATAGGTCCACGACCACAAGAATAGTGTTAAACCCTTGACTGGGTGGTAAATCAGTAATAAAATCAATGGACAATGTGTGCCAGGGTGCTGGTGGGATTTCCAATGGTTGTAATAGCCCAGCCAGTTTCTGCTTGGATGACTTGTTTTGAGCACACACTCCACAAGATAGGATGAATTGGATAATGTCTTTACGCCATGTGGGCCACCAATAATTTCGTTTTACCTTAGCTAGGGTTTTAGTGATTCCGGGGTGGCCCTCGATCAAGGAATCATGATAACCGGACATGACTTGTTCTCGTAGTTCTTGATTTGGTAAGAATAAACGATTCCTGAAGTAGGGCAACTGATCTTTTATCATGTAATGTTCTCCTTGTGCACTCCACGCTTGTAAATGCTCCGGACACCTCAGGTTTTGGATTTCTTCATGTAATTATTTCTGAGTTATGGTTGCTGTGATTCCTAGGAGCTTGTCACTCAGGATGATTGCTATTGGGTAGGGGTCTGCTACCCTTGCTCTTCCACCCCGATACAGGAAAGGGCATTGGCCTTCCCGTTTTTCACCCCTGGTCGAAATGTAATCACGTAGTCATATTCAGTTATTACAGTGATTGTGTGTCTGGCGCCCAAGAGGTAGTGCAGCCATGCCTTAAAGGCTGACTTAATGGCCAGGAGTTCTTTGTCTGTGATAGCGTAATTGAGTTCAGGGGTTGTGAATTTACACGACCAGAAGGCAACAAGGTGTCACTGGCCCATTTCGGGGTCCTTTTGTGAGAGGACGGCTCTGTGAGGACGGCGATGCGACCCTTTCATATTTGTATTGAACTGAGTTCTTTTTCTGTGTCTTTTAGGTGCCGCAACATTTTCAGCATGGATGCCGGTTATGAAGAAGAAATGCGGTGAGTAAGCGCGGTACGCGGCGCCTCTAGATGTTTCCATGCTAACCTGGAGTGTCTTTTCCCTCTTGCAGATGGATGAGAATTTCCGGAGACAGAGTTCACCCAGAGCGGCTGGGATTCAGATAAGCGTTTGAAGCTCGTACAGTCTTTAAAAATAAGCGAAGATTTGCTGAATGCTTACTAATGCCTTTTTTCTGTTCTTTTCCCTTTTCCTTAGGAAGCCGGGTGCCGGGATGGGAATGACACCGCCGAAGATGCCCGCAGAACAGAAGGAGCGATGAATGATGGGCAGAAGCGTCGCAAGGTAAGGCTGTTCCTAACGGTGTTCTTGTTCTTGCAGGAGCTGAGCGCAATAGAAAGATGCAGGCCTACTGGAGACCAATCCGAACACGGTGAGTGTCACGCTGCAGTTGCAGAAAACACAAAGCATGTTTCTCAGCCTGGGCGTGGCTTAAATAGTCTCTGGGTATCCCAGGTGTCTCTGGGTTGAACCACACCCAAAAGACTAGACTGCACATGCAGTTCTGGGAACCGAAATATTTGGGGGCATCCATCTTGTCCCCATCAATGCACTACAAGTCCAATCCCCAATGTTATCCTATGGGAGTGAGTGAGTCTGGTGCCACAAGCGCCAAGTCTGACTCCAAGTGGGTCTTTGGAGGGATGGAGAGGCCATTGAGGGCCATGTTGGTGATTGTGGCCTGGCTCCAGCCTGACATCTTGGAGGGCTGGGGACATGAGGGGCAAGACTCATGACAGGTTCATAGACATTTCAAGTAATTTGCATGCATCGCTAGGATGATCCATCTGCCTGTTGACGGAATCTCACAATTATACAAATACATTCTCATACATAAAGACCCTTCAGAAAGTGTAAGCCACCTTTAAATGGGGTCTGTTTTTGTAAATGTCCTTGGTATGTTCCCAATTAATATCAATGAGTATTTAAATATTGAAGTACAATTAATCTCATTCTTTTGCTCTAACGCATCCTGTAGAGTTTAACTCTTTATTTGTATACCTCGTATTGCACTTTTCTTTGTTTTAAATATTTCATGTAGTACATCTTTTATATGTAGATGATAATCATTGTTTCAAAGATTTCATGGAAACCTTTGATGAGGATGTTTAAGACATTTCCATATAGGGTTAGTCATTGAATCACTGAAAAGGAATCAGGATTGAGTATGGTACTTGGGTGTGACAACAGTAAAATTATGCTGTTGAGTTTCTGATATGCACAATAACACCTGAATACACATATCTAAAATGGCTCATTAACTATGAAATAAATTATTAAACTTGCGCTGGTACCTGCCCAAGACATCACCCCATCGCCTGCCCTACACCGTTCTTGCCTACCACACCAGCCGTTCTTTCTGTCTCACATTCCGCCCATCCTACCCATGGCTGCGCCCACTCTACTGACTTCCCAGTCCGCAGGAACTCTGATAGACGCAAGTGGAACTACCCCAGCACGAGAGCATCATGCCCTACCCCTGGTTACAGCCCTACTAGAACCATTGTCCTAACAGACTCTCAAACTACTATCCTGAACCTAACCAATCGCAACAATAGACTTGGTGCCAGAATCCACCATAAAAATAGTAACCGTCTAGCTAAACTACCTAACAAGACCAACAATCAGACTGTAGTTTCTAACAACTCCAACCCACTCACACTAAAAGGAGCACTTCTAAATGTTAGATCCTTAGTCGCCCACTCCATAGACACTGCCGACATCATCCTGACAAACAACCTGGACGTCCTTGCTGTGACTGAAACCTGGTTGCATGATGCTGCGGGACCCTCTCTTACCTTAGCTATCCCTGATAACTACGCCATCCTCAGAGCAGACAGACCCAACGCACGAGGAGGTGGTGTAACTATCATCTTTAAATCCTCGCTAGACATCAGACTAGCCACCTCCTCTCCACTTAAATTATGTGAGCATCTCACAGTTAAACTGCAAACCTCTCCCAAGAGTACAATCACAATGCATCTAATATATAGACCCCCGGGTCCACCTGGCTCATTTGAGGAAGATATCACTTCACTGGTAGCCGAAAGCTCTAAACCCTCAGCACAAATGATTATACTTGGGGATTTCAATCTTGGGTTTAATGACCCTCATGACACCGCAGCTACTGCCCTGGCTACTGCACTAGCTGAGCATGGCTTCCTACAACTTTGTTCCCAACCCACCCACTCGAAAGGTAGGACTCTCGACTGGGTAGCTGCTCTTAACTGCAACATTACCCTTAAGGACCCCCTACCTCTCGCCTGGACGGATCACTACTTCCTCTCATTAGATATTAATATCAGCAACTTAGTGCCCAAAACGCCTTTTATTGCACCGGCCTGCCCAACTAGGAACAAGAGCAATTTTACAGCTGAAGCCTTAATACCCTTGGTGGCCCCTATTCTGAACGCACTACCAGCTACAGCTGACTTGAACCTGTTGGTGAATTCCTATAAAGATTCCATGTCTAAAGCTATCGATATCATTGCCCCACTGAAAATGCGCAAAGGGAAACCGAAAGCTCACCTGAACACTTGGTACACCCCTGAGCTCAAACTACTCCGACAATGAAAAAGTAAACTCGAAACACTATGGAAATCAGTTCCTTCAGTAGTAAATAGAACTAATCTTACCAATATTACCAATCTCTAGAAAAATGAGATCACAAGTGCTAAAAAAGTATCTCTTAATTCCAGGATTTCTCAGGCAGGCTCTAGCATGAGAGAGCTTTTTAACATCCTAAAGGAATTAGAAAATCCTAATGCTCCCACAGATACCTGCACTAAGGATAAACTCTGGTGCACGGGGATCCAGAATGCCCATGCCAACAAAATTACAGGGCTCCAAACCAAAATTGAAAACAAACGACAACAACTCACCCATTTTTTATTTTCAAATTTGTTTATTGGCATTTTCGTTATAGTTACATATTTCAAGGTGACCGATTGGTCAGCGACATTCAGCCTTTGTGGTCAAACAACAAACTTTACATAACATGAACATAAACAATAGAAACATTAACTATCTCCGATTCAAGGGTGGGTGATGACTGATGAGGTTGTAAGCGGGGAGGAAGCGGCCGGGCAACATGGACACGGGTATGGGCTTTCCGAGAATGTTAATGCTGGAGGGGCTTGGTTTCGAATGTCTTAGGCAATCATTCAGGTCCTGTGCTAGGGCCGGTGGGTGGTTCAGGGGGGCTTATCATCCGAGGAGTGAAACAGTCTAGACATGGTGTCTTTCCAAGCAGCAAGGGCCATGCTTGACTCATCCGTAGATCTAGCCACGCTGTCCTCCCAAGCTCTTGTTTCGGCGGTCGCCCATCTTTCAAATTCTTTGCGCCATGCCCTTTGATTTGGTCCTGCCGGTCGTTTCCATGCCATGGCGATGGTTCTTTTGGCTGTTATGCATAGCAAGTCCATCAGCTTAACCGCATATTTGAGTTTGGCCAGTCTGGGGTAGCAGCCTAGAAGGCATTCTGCTGGGGTCCATTTATATCTGGTGACTTCTGCCTCTTCGCAGGTTTTTTTTACCGTCGACCAGAGGCTACGGGTTTTGGTGCAGTTCCATAACATATGGATTAAGTCTGCTCCCTCTATCCCACACCAGGTGCACTGTGTCTGGGCGGTTTTGTTGAACTTAGCGATCCTGCTCGGGGTTAAGTAGGTACGATAGAGTACATTTAACTGGAGTAGCCGAAATCTCTGGTTTCTAGAGACCTCTTTCGGGAAGGACAGCGCTCTGCTCCATTCCTCTTCGGACAGCTCCAGTCCCATGTCTGATTCCCAGCGGGTCTTTAGTATATCACCGCAGGGGTTGGGGATGTCAACAAGGAGTTTATATATCTGAGATATTGCTTTCCCCTCTTCACTCAGGGTGTACATCAAGGCCAAGAGGGGAGTGATCTCTGGTTCTTCTGGCCAGGTGTCCCATTTTGTGCGTGCTATCTTGCGGATCTTTTGATACCACAGGAATTGGCCAGCGTGAATGCCCTCTTCCTCCTGCAACTCAGCGAACTCCCTGAATGTGCCTCCGGAGTATAGATCGCCCCAGGTGTATACTCCTTTTTCCTCCCAGTGCCTAATGGTGTGGAGGGTGGTGACAGATTTGTCGAGTCCCGAGAGTATTGGCACTTCTTGGAAGTATGGTTGCTTCAGGTGTAACACCGTCTTGGTTCTGCACCATATTTTCCTGCCTAGGATTGTTAGAAAAGGCTGATCGTGTAGCAGAGTTTGAGGGGCCCAGAGCAATTCCCTCAGGCGAATTGGGGAGATCATGGCCTGTAGGAGGGGGTTCTCCGAAGTGGTCCCGTCTGCTAGCCATTTGGTTACATGGCTTAGCTGAGCTGCAAGGTAGTATTTCTCTAGACTAGGTAACTGGATCCCTCCTTGGCTGTGCGGTAATACTAAGGTAGACAATGCCACCCGATGTCTGCCCTTACCCCATAGAAACTCCTTAATTATTGTGTCGAGAAGCTGAAAGAAGGGCTTGGTGATATAGAAGTGCACATTCTGGAACCCATATAGGAATCTAGGGAGAATGATCATCTTGGTTATTGAGGCCCTGCCCAGCATGGATAATGGAAGCTTAGACCAGAAACTTATGGATTTGCGCAATTTGGGTATCGCAGCCATCGTGTTTCGTGTATGCATTTGTTCTGGGGTGTGCATTATCTGGATCCCAAGGTAACGGAAAGATTCGGTCTCCCACTTTATGCCCACTGAGGGAAGCTCTTCTGCAGATTTATTTTTCAGGGATGCTAATGGAAACATGCAGGATTTCGTTTTGCTAAATTGTATGCCCGAAACTTTGGCGTAGTTATCAAGGATCTCCAGTATTGTCGGGACATTGAGATGAGGGTCGTTAACATATATTAGGACATCGTCTGCATATAGTGAAACAATATGGTCAGTCCCGCCCAGCCTAATTCCTGCATCAAAAAATTGCTGCCTAAGGAAGATCGCAATGGGTTCTAGACCCAGGATGTAGAGCATGGGAGAGAGTGGGCAGCCCTGCCTAGTGCCCCTGCGAATTTCCCATGTGTCTGATACATATTTCCCGGATTTTATCCTGGCCCTAGGTTCATTATATAGGATCTCTACCCATCTGATAAATCGTTGACCGAGCCCAAAGCCTTCCAGGACCGCTATCAGCCACTCCCAATAAATGGAATCAAATGCTTTAATAGCATCCAGGGAGAGTAGTGCGAGTTGTTTTCCGCTTGTATTGGTTTCAGCTATAATGTGCTGTAGCCTGCGTAAGTTTAAGGACGTGTTACGTCCAGGTATAAAGCCGTTTTGGTCTTCATGTACTATGTCACCAATCACTTTGGACAGACGTCTCGCTAGTATTGTCGTTAGTATTTTCACATCATAGTTAAGCATGGCGAGCGGGCGGTAGGAGTCGCATTTATTGGAGGGTTTATTGGGTTTGAGCATCGGGACCAGTAAGGTTTCCCTCATACTGTCAGGTAGGATACCAGTTTCGAATGTCTCAGAAAAGACCTGGTGTAACAGGGGCGTCAGGGTGGGTTCGTATTCCTTGTAGAATTCTGGGGGGAGTCCATCGCATCCTGGGGTCTTACAAGTAGCGAGGGACCTAATAGCCTCTGTTATGTCTTCCGGTGTGATGTCGGAGTCTAGGGCTTCGGACTGCATTGGTGACAATTTGGGTAGGCCAATTTCCTCTAGGGTGTCCAATATCTGGTCCTGTGGGACCTTGTGTGTGTGGGAGTATAGTTGTGCATAGAATCGTTGGAAGGTATTGTTTATGTCTTGTTGAGTCCTGTGTTCTATGCCTTGTTCGTCTTGTAGTGCTGTAGTAGTATGCCTAGGGTGTTCTTTTTTGCAGAGCCACGCTAGTAGCCGACCTGGTCTATCGGCCTCTGCATGTGCTCTATTAGTTCTAACGCTAAAATCGAACTTAGCCAGCCTGTCCCATGCCCTGGAGCAGTCCTCCCTAAGAGAACTCAGTTCTTCCTCCCTCCCCAACGTGCCAATAGGGGTGGACTCTAGTTGTTGGACTGCCAACTCTTTCTGGTTCAGTTCCTCCCGTAGTAGTTTCCTGATGCCTCCTGCTTTTGCAATTGTTTCTCCCCGTATTACCACCTTTAGGGCATCCCATAGCGTACCTATTTGGTCCACACTGCCTGTGTTTACCGCTATATAGTTTTCTAAGGACTCCTGGAGCTCATCCCTGAAGGTCGGGTCTTTCAGAGCCTCAGCAGGCATTCTCCACATAGGGATGGGCGGTCTAGGGCTGTTGTGTTGCCAGTCTAATAGGAGTGGGGAGTGGTCGGAGATGGTCCTTCCTAAGTATTGTGCGTTAGCCGTCTGAGGCGTGTGTTCTCTGCTTATGAAAAAATAATCTAACCTCGTGTGTAGTTTGTGTGGGGATGAGTAATATGAGTATGTCCTTTCGTTTGGGTGGAGGTCCCGCCAAGCATCTACCAGATCAAATTCGTTGACCGTTGCATTTAGGGATGAGGTGGCAGCGGGGAAGCCGCTTGCCGGTGGATAAGACCTATCTAGTTCAGGATTGTGAACGCAATTAAAATCACCACCCCACAAGAAGAGACCATCCCGATACTGTGACATCTGGGCGCTAAGTGTTTTTAAGTGAGCTGGGATATTATTGTTAGGGAAGTATGAGTTTACTATACATATTTCTCTTTGTTCCACTGTTCCCCATATGATCAGATATCTACCTTCAGGGTCCCTCACCAACCTGCGTAGGACAAACGGTACCTGGGGGTTGAACCAGATGAACACCCCTCTGGCGAATTTAGAGTAGGGGGCTCCGTAGCCTTGTCCCCCCCAGTGTTCTCTGAGTTTCTCATCCGCTTCAGCGGTGCAGTGAGTCTCTTGTAGGAGAGCAATGTCCACTCTCTTCCTCTGTAGGTAGGATTTAATCCTGTTCCTGCGGGGGTAGGTGCCCAGGCCCCTTACATTCCAGGTCAATAGTCTAATGTGTGTAGCCATCTTGTTTCCGCAAAACACTAAGAGAGCCCCCACTTCCACCAGTGAAGCAGATGGTGGCGACCGGCATCGCCGGTTCGGCACTGTTTTGTGCGGTCCTGCCCATCCCGGCCCTCCAGCCAGTTCCCCCACCCGTCAGTTGTAATTTTGCCTTCGGAGATTTATCAACATTAACAACCTCCTTCCCGTGGGATGGATCAACAGAAAAGAACAACAGTAAACTGCCCCCAGCAGTTGTTATGAACTCACAACGCTCGGGGGCTCCCGGGCCTTCCAGTCCTCTCCAGGTCTTCCAGCCCGGGTGATGTGTAGGTATTTTACCTGCACCGCTTCGGTTGGGGTGGGTCGTCAGTGTTTTTGCACAAGAGCCTCCGAGCTCCTGCCCGATTGCGTCGCCTTCTTGGTGTGGCGATGCGATTTATTCCGAAGTAGTAACCGTGGTTGATGTGTCCTTCAGCTTCTCGCGTGATCTTTGTCGTTGCCCTGGTGTTTATTGTTTCTCGCTGTACCCTCCGCATCTTCAGCCAGATTGTTGTGCTCAAGCCATAGATTTGTCGCCGCTGGGGTTTCAAGGAAGATTGCCTTCCCGTTGTGGAGCACTTTGAGTCTCGCTGGATATAGCAGCATATATTTAAGGTTGAGTTTCCTTAGAGTGGCCTTCACTGGTATAAAAGAGTTTCTCGCCCGTTGTACTACTGGGGTGTAATCAGGATACATGACTATTGACGCCGCGCCTCTTTTGATCTCTCCGCCTTCTCTCGAGAACCTCAGAATGGCCTCCCGATCCCTGAAATTTAGGATTTTAGCTATTATGGGTCTCGGATGTGAGCCGGGGGGAGGTCGCTTTTGAAGGGATCGGTGAGCTCGCTCCACAGAGAAACCCTGGGTGAGTTTGCCTGCCCCGATTTCCTGCAGGAACAGCGTTTCAATGTATTCGGTGGGGTCGGGGCCCTCTGAATCCTCCGGTATCCCCAGTATTCGGACATTGTTGCGGCGGGCACGGCCCTCCGCATCTTCTGAGCGCGTTTCTAGCCGGGCTACTGTGGATTCCAGCTCTTTGACTTTCGCCCTGAGTTCCTGTGTGGTCTCCGTTGTTTCCCGCAAAGAGGCTTCAGCAGTGACCATTCTGTCGGTTAGGTTTCGCGCGTCTTGTCTCATCAGTTGAATGTCTGATTTTATTTCGCCGATCTTGTCTTCCATGGATGTTCGCAGTGCTGCTATCGCTTGTAGGATTTGGGAGTCTCTAGGATCTGTTGCCTGAGTCGGGGATCCTTGAACAGCGCTCATCTCCTGTGGAATCTGTTGTTTTGGTCGGACTGAGGTGAAGGCATCCATTGTGACAAGTTTGGGTTTGTGCTTTGGAGGTGGCATTCCTTCTAGAGAGGGCTTTGATGAGGTGCTATATGATGTTCGCTTCAAGCTCGTCCACCAGGGCTCTTAGGAGAGTGTTCCGAGAGGTATGTGCAGTGTCCTCGCTGCCTGCAGTGGCAGCGTATCCGTTGAGTCGTTTATGCAACTGATGCCCTCGCTTCTCGTTGTTGTTGGGCCAGACCGTGTTCACATGTTTTGGGGCAGGTCCGCACAGTGTTATGGCCCCTCTCAATGGCCTGGTTCTCGCGGTGTTACTTTTATCGGGACCACTGGTTGTCGGGAATATGGGGCCGTCGTGGTTCGGTGAGCTTGTGGCCCTGTGGCTCCTCAGGTCGTTTTCAGTGAGGGAGGGTGCCAGTCACTGGTTTGTTGTAGGCGCTGTCTTCCTGCATGCAGCAAGGTGCTCCCTTTCACTCGTCTCGTTACTTTAGGATAATGATCAGGTAGTTGCCAGCGGGTCGTTCTTCCTCTTGGGGGTTGCGGGGGTTATGGTGCTTTGCTGGTTTCCCCAACCATGGGTGTATCCCTGGGCAGAAGGTGGGGGAATGTCCGCTGGGGCGAGGCCACTCCCGGCCGCCGGTGCGGGACGTTCCTTATGCTGGGGCCCGGCACTTCAGCGTTGTGTGTAGCTATCAGTCCGCGTTATATGGCTGGGCCGTGTGATGGCCCTCACCGCGGGGCTCACAGGCCCTCGTTGTGGCCTGGGTGCTTCTTGGTGTCTTGAGTGGCCCGTATCATGTGCGCGGGCCAAGTGGTAGTCGCCCGCAGGGCCCCCACCTGTCGGGTTCAAAGAAGGGCTGGAAGGCCCAGTCTGCCCCTCCGCGTGGTGTTCCTCGTCTGTTTAGGGGCCCGTAGCAGCCCGGGCCACCAGCCCCGGCCTTCACCTCCTCTCTTGCAGCAGCGGTGTGTGGCGGTGTGCGCCCCGCGGCGGTCTCAGCGCAGGGATGAGAGGTGCAGTGGTCTGCTCACCGTCTGTGGCACAGATGACCAGTAGATCATCACCATCCGGAGCCGCAGGTGCCGCCTCCTTCAGTTCCCGGGCTCTCCTCGTCTGCGGGCTTCGGACGAAGTCGCGGCCGCCATTTTGGATTCTCGGGGACCGAAGCGCGGAGGTCGCGTTTTCGGTGTTGCCGGCTCCGTTTTCGTTCGGATTTTTTCTCGGGCGAAGCAGGCTCGGATGAGGCAGCTGGAGGTATGCTTATTTCCGTCCTCGGTTCGGGCTGGAAGTTCCTACGAGGATCGGTCTCAGGATCAGGGCAGGAGCTCAGGAGAAGTACGTCCTCAGTCCATGGATCTAGACCACGCCCCGACAACAACTCACCCATGGCTCTACTTCCAGCACTACCCTTCCATCGCCCACTGCCATCAGCTCAGGTTTCACTTTCAAAAAGGTAACCATACCAGAAGTACAAAAAATCATAGCCTCCTTGAAATCTTCGTACTGTAAGGGGGACAGCTGCCCCACTCAGATCATAAAAGATGCAGCCAGGGATCTATCCCCTTTCATTACCAAACTAATAAACCTGTCATTTACCAGCAACACAGTCCCAAGCAATCTGAAACAATCATGGGTTCTACCATTGTTCAAAAAACAAACTCTCGACCCATCTATACCTACCAATTATAGACCTATCACCACCGTGCCATTCTTACTAAAAATTCTTGATAGAGTGGCCTATGTACAAATTCAGAACTACCTTGAGACAAACCAATTACTGGGAATTCGTCAGTCTGGCTTTCGTCCTCAACATGGAACGGAAACGGCCCTTGTTGATCTCAAGAGCCAGATCGACGAACTCAAAGATAAAGGTAGGGCTGCCATCCTTCTTCTCCTAGACCTTTCCGCTGCCTTTGACTTGGTTGACCATAAAAGCCTGTGCAACCACTTGTCATCGGCAGCACACTACTCCCACTCTGCGGTCACATGGATCCAATCCTTCCTTGATAACAGGACCATGCGCGTCTTCTCACCCTTAGCAGCGGCCGACCCGATTCTCATTACCTGTGGTGTCCCACAAGGCTCTTGTGTTTCGCCCACTTTGTATAATATATTTACAAAGCCTCTATTCGACAAGCTGGACCATCTGGGTGTCACCTACACCAACTATGCAGATGACACCCAGATACTCCTAACTCTATCCGGTAACTACAATTTGGACGCCAACCGGATCAATGAAGTATTTTCCATCATTCAGGCATGGATGGCCACACATGGCCTCTGCCTGAATGATGACAAGACCGAACTGCTCCTTGTCGGCTCACCTAATACCATCCTGAAACTTAGCCCCAGTTATACCAGCTTCTACTGCTGCGCCCAGCTGCCCAAGGGCTTGATGTGCATTATCAAATAAACAAACAAACAAACAAACAAACCATTGATGGAAACACCATTCCCATCGCGAAAAGTGTAAAAATGTAAAAACACTTGGTTTCTATCTAGACATGGACACTAACCTCTCCAAACAAATCAATATGACCGCCTCAGCCACTGCTTACACACGTAAGCTAATTAGGGCTTGTAGACCCTTGCTATCCACCAACAACTGCCTCACATTAGACAAAGCACTCATACAGTCCAAACTGGACTACTGTAACAGCCTATATGTAGGCACAAATAAATCTGTAATCAATAAACTGCAAGTTCTCCAAAACAATGCTCTCCGAGCTGCTCTCAATATTCCTAGGAGAGAACATATCTCGGCTACTAGAATATCATGTAAATGGCTCTACATCCAACAAAAAATTGATCTAAAAACCATTTGCCTCACCTACAAAGCACTCAACCACCTAGCCTCGCCCTATCTAACCAATACATTCACCTTTAAACAGACTACTAGAATTACAAGATCCTCCAACTCACTACAACTGATGGTGCCCAAATACACCCTTAAAAGAGCTGACGGAACCAGCTTCCTGGTTCTAGCCTCACAACTCTGGAACACTATTCCACTGGACATCAAACCCATCCCCACCTTTCAACCTTTCAGAACCAAGGTCATCACCCGGCTACTAAACAAATAACCAACACGACTGTATGCTTAACGACCTTCACACTGTCTGTTTGTTACTTGCACTAACTGTATTCTTGTAATTTGTATATATGTTGCACAAATGTTCCATTGTATTCACCTATGCCTGTAACTAGATGATTGAGCGCCCATATACCCCTGGGTCTGGAGCGCTATGCAAATAAATAAACAAACAAACAAAAACAAACCAAGGTCATATTGACTTGCATTATGAACTCGCATCTGTAACTTATACAATTGTAAACAACAATTGAAATCCATTGTGCTCACTGGGTTCTGATTTTACTAAGCAGCACCTTCACAACACATGCCACAGAGAGGCATAGACAGACATACAGCAACACAGTGAACAAATTAGTCACCATTCAAATCCTACTTACAAAGCTCCAAATGCAAAGTCATTACTGATATATTCTTCAAGCATACTTGTGTCCACCACAGGATTCTCCAAAGCGCTGTGCACATCGTGTCCTGAAATTGCAAAAATATAAATCAGCTATTAGTGACCGTTGTTGCCCAAAATGAGATACATTTACACAGCAATTTAAGTTGTACAGGGTGGATTGATAAAATCTCCTAGCATAATATTGCTGTAAAAAATTGAATTGCAGAACGTAGGTGCACAAACATTCTCACTGGCATATTGTGCTTTAAAATGTGAAATTTCATACTTAGGCCACACGCCAGACAACCCTTGTAGTAGAACAGAGGAGGCAGAGCCTCCAAAATGTGCCCCTCTCAGTTTATGAAGTGGCCCCTCCCATCACCAGTTAGTCCCCCCCAGAATGAAGGTTTTGGTGCACCCCCGACCTAGCCCCAAATCTATGAAACAGTCTCCCCACTTTGCCATTCATTAAAATAAAAACTTTCTTAGGACAGGAAGGTGGCAGGCACATTTTTCCTTCTAGCGGCACTCAGCAGTAATCAGTGAGGTGGATAAAGTATGAAAATGGCTCTTGGCTCCAGGTGTTTAAAGGCACATCCCTGCCATGACAGAAGCAGGATGTCAGGAGAGGAATAAGGAATGTGCCAATGGTCTAGAGCTTCACTTCCAATCTAAATGTAATGCCCTGCCGGAGGCCAACACCAGGGAATCCAGACCCACAAAAAGATCTGCATCCGAGGCAGGGTCTTAAATTATCAGGAGTACTGGATTCTAAATGTAGGTTTTGTGTGGCTATATGTTATGTTACTTGAATTTGTAGAGCGCACGGTCGCCCAAAGGCATCATGGCGCTAGTGAGGGGGCTGCTTGGCTGAGAAAGACAGTAGGAAGCCAGGGAACTAGAATAAAGTGGTCTTCAGAGCTTTCCTAAAAGCCAGATGGTTGGAGATAGATTTGAGTGGCAGTGGGAGGATGTTCCAAAGCTTGGCCGCGGCGATGGAGAAGGCTCTGCCGCCGAATCTTTCCCGGTTATACCTAGGCACGACAAGTAGGTTGGTGGCCGAGGAACGGAGATCACGATCCGGGATATATCGGAGGCACTGAAACCATCTTTAATCTAATTCCGTAAAGACCTCTGCATGCAGTGATCCGTTGATCTGATCACATGCAATGTGGGGCATGAGATACAGAGTTGTTTGGCCAAGAATGCTCAGCTTTTCGTGCAGAGAAAGGTGAATGTGATCCTCTATACACCAGGGAGTTGTGGGAGCAGGTTTAATTCGCGGTTTAGTTTTGGAGCATACGTTTTATGTCGCAGCCCTATTTTGCACAAGTGAAAATGGTTTAGTTTGTTTAAACAATACAGAAGGTAAAATGCATATCAAAACAAATGACAACAATAAGATGTTTAAAAACCATACAAATTACCATATCATAAAATATTTGGCAAAGTAGTCCAATTTGTTTAGGATTACAGAATAGCCAATACTGCGGTTTGATTGGTTGAGAAGGATTTCTTTTTCTTAGGCATTAAAAATTGACTTCTTCAGCGACTAAATAAAATTAACAACAAAGATATCCATGTATTAAAAGGTTATCCAGCATGTGTGCAACTGAACCTTTTTATAAAGTTTAAAATGATATGCTTCACATGGTGAAGAGGCCAAAAAAGAACCAGTGCGGCATTTCACCACATCTCCCAGATTTTCCAAGTTTAGCACATTTACTTTCTCTAGTCGTTTAAAAATCACGAAGCAATAGGCGACATGCATTGTCATCACATGGTGGCCATCTTGGATTTGTGTTAACCTTTCTTCACCCTATAACATGGAAGACATTTTAGACTAGTGCTAATCTCTGCATGGCGGGGTGTATGCAGCATGCACTGTGGAAATGAATACGAGACTGGTAAAGGAATTACATGATCCTGTACATTTAGACGTTCCTTTAGGTGGACTTTTGACTGTTAACTTTAATGGAGAAAAGGTAAGAAGGGTGATTTGTGAACTAGAAAAATGTGTGATCTTCATGCCCAACGATTATTTGGAATGGCCATATAATTTGAATACCTATTCCTACAAAGGACTAGCAGCTTGCTTTTGTACAGCAAGATGGTACCATATAAATGGTTGCATCTGTTCCATGTGGGAGCCTGCACATTACTGCATGGAATGAGTGTTGGAGAAAATGGAAGAAGAGGACACCAAAGAGGAGAGGAACATGGTGATTGGGGAAGCATGCTCCAAGAGGAGAAAAAGGTGAGCATGGTGCCTTATCTAAAGAGGTAAAGAAAATAGGGGCTGCGGCCTGTGTAAAGACAGCAAAAGTAAAAAGCAAAGTCTGTGGCTAAAGAGAAGGACCGAGAGAGAAAAGGCCGAACCCCAGGCCAAAGAGATAACAGAAGGGAAAAAGAAGCCCTGGTTAGAGAAAGTAGAGTGCGGAAAGGCTAAAGCTCTGTTAAGATTAAAAGAAGTAAGGGCAAGAAAAGCTGAAACTCTGGCAAAGGTAAGGGCAGGGAAAGGATGAAGCCTTAACCAAGAAAAGGCAGGGAGAAACGACAGAGGTCTTAACTCACAGAAAATTAAAGGCAAGCTAGAGGAGTGACCTCTGCATTCACCCATGGAATATACAAGTCGGAGGAGCTGTCTGAGCAGTAACTGTTGCATCTTGTAAGTTAAAGAAAGTTAGGTGCGGGAATTCCAGAGATACATGCCATTACCGTTCTAGAGCCCATCCAGTGTCAAGGATAAGCGGTTCCGCTGTCGAGGAGTATCAGCATGTGTGGTCGAGCCCCGTAGCAAAGGAGTTATCGATAAGCTGCCCAGAAAATACATCTCACTGTGAGTTCATGAAGAGCAAAACACATTTGGCAATGAGTGATGCGTGAAAGATAAGGGGCCCAACAACTGGTATTACAACAACGCTGGCAACTCGTGAGGGTTTCGGTGAGAGGCGCAATCCATGCAAATCAAAGGTCCGGTGTTGAGAGATGAACAGGAACTGCAGGCAAGTGTGAAGCTGGACAGATTACATTACCGAAATTGTTATAAAGAAGCATCCATTACTGTATTTGCTGAGTGCACATATAGTACTTCAATTTGTTAAAGGAAAGAATCTTCTGACTGCATAGTACATAAAAGATAATAACAAAGCAATGGCATAATTTACATGGGGACTGAGTGGGTATCTTCTAGAGCGTCATCCACTGTACAGCAAGAAGCAGAGGATTACAATGAGAAAAACATACATCCTAATTAAGAGAAGAACTCAAAAGAAAATATCAGAAGATCTCAAAGACTGAACCAATCCTTTAACTGTACATCCTCCCGAAAGTCTTTTACCCATTCTCAGGGAGCCAGTCATTCCTTAGCTGGAATGAAAACCATATTGGTGACATTATTTTAATGCAGTAGATCAAGAAGGTTTTCCCAAAGTACATATTCAAGTCATCAATAATGGATTTCCATTCCCATAAGCACGGGAATACTAGGAAGAGGGATAAAGTAATACAGATCCCCCAATGTCAAGAGCATAAACCGCGCACTAGTTGTTACAAGCATTTTCCTACAGTGGGGAAATGTACACAGTTGAAGCAGCTGACTAATCAGAGCTGCTGGCAGGAGAAGATTGCATCTCTCGGACACACTCAAAGGTTCAGAAAGCACGTGCACGACAGAGAAACCAAGTGTCCAAAGGCCAAGAGGAGTACCCAATATAATTGAATCAGATAGCACTAAATAGAAGGACAGAATGGGCAACCCATGGTTCCCTCACACGTGGTGTAAGACCAGAAGACAAGGCCCATTCACAAAACTCCAGACAAATATGGTAATGTGAAGAAAACAGTTAGCAAGGTCAACTACAAAGAAGCAGCCTTGTCTTTGGCCTAACTGATGAGAGATGGTAGGCTAATTAGCTAAGAAAGGCAGTTGTCTGACGTCATTCCTTTACACCTCGGTTTCATTGCTTAGGTGCTGCTAACAAACCAAAAGTCCAAGGTTAAGAGAGTGCAAACCAATCTGGAGGGTCCAAGTAATGGTGGAACCTACATTGCTGCAGAAGCCTATCCACTGCTGTTGTTATGCTGTTATCTGTATTTTACTTAGTTAGAGGTTGTTCAAGGCGTGCCTACCAGATAAGGGACATCCAATGATAACCAATCCCTCCACCCAGTAGGTATTACTGTTAGCCACGTAGGATGATGTTGCAGCTGGAGTATGTTGAATTATAAAATCTTTTGTGTAAATGAAATGTGTTGTGTGTGTGATCTACAATCTGTTTGTTTACCAGGTTTCCCTACTCTCCGGTTATTTGGACCTGAGAACATTTATTGTGGGAATCCCATTCAGCACTTGAAATGCTCCAGGTGCTATTGCATACTGAGACTGTTGAAGATGAGAGAGAAGCAGTCTGGAAACAAAGGCAGATTAAATTGGTACAGTAAGACAGACAAAAGAGGCTGCTCCTTTCTTACCTACCTATCGAGATCAAAGAGTCTTGTCTTTCTGTTGCCCAACGATCATTAAGTACCAAGTTGAAGCAGGGCTAACAAAACTGTGCTCATCTGTGATACTGTCACAGAATGTTGTATTTAAGGTGGTTGAAGCAGTAGCACACTGTGAAGCAATGGAGCCTTACCCCACAGTGACAGTAGCAGAAGGGAGTTGTCGAGAGGAGAGCAACACCCTAAGAAGAAGTATCCTGACAAATTATACCAAATAAGCTGTAGAGGTTACAAATATATGGACAGTTGTTGAAGTAGAAGTAGTACTTTTGTCTTTCGAACTGTGTCAAGTCCATCCTGGAAAGAGAATAACCAGGATTACCATTGGTGTGGTTTTCTTTACTGAAATTGGAAGGGGAACTTTTTAACAGGCGGATAAAGAACTGTTACCAGTGGATTTATGTTTGGGTTAACTTTTGTTCATTTATGGAACTTTCAAGAACTGCTTCAAGACTTTACATTTCTTTATGAACACTTGGAGAGATTGACTTTGGACAATCCTGGGATAGGGATCTACCCAGGACAGGTGAGAAGGTTAAGTCACTGGCTGTTTGGTAATCATTTATGTATGTTGTTTATGATTTACTTTGCATGTTTTGACGTTTAGTGTGAGGGCAAGGTTTGTGTATGCTGGGAGAATTTTCCTTAGAATCTAGGCTAGGTAGGGAACTCCCGGTTTGAATAGGTTTAGTTAGGTTTTCTTTTCACTTTTTGGTATCAATAAAATGTCAAATGTTGAGAAAACCAGAAGCAGTTGTTTGCCTTGCATTGCTGACACCTAACACCTCTCATCACCTCCCCCTGATGTTTATCTTGTGCTCTGATGTTGCTTTCTCCCCGTTACCCCCTGGTCATTGTGTGGAATTGGTTGGCTTTTGTGCTCACATTATTTTCAATGTGTGCAACTGACTAACCAGGTAAGCCACTTTGTGAACACACATAGTTAGTGACCTACTATCTCCAAAGAGTTCGGAAGGGAATTTCCCCTTCCCAACCACTGCTATTCTTTACAAATCAGTGTACAACGAGTATCTTTTTTTAAACTTTATTTGGTCCATGGTTACACTTAACCTTAACAAATATATCTATTAAGGAAAAACAAAGAAAGAGTTTATATTTCATTCAATTACAATAAAATAGTTAAAAAAAGGTGAACAAAGAAAAAAAGAAAGGAAAATCAAATAAAAGAGAAAAGCAAGCAGTTTGCTGCCATGCAACCTAAAACGACTCTGCTACACTCAATCACATTGAAGATAAAAATGTCATTTAAAAAGTGCACAGCTGCCATAACCCAATGATTTTTGCCATTTAAGAACATCATAAACTGCCGTACCACCTCTGATGAAAGAAGTTCATATTTCTCTAGTAACTCACCAAAGTAAAAATGTCTACATTCTTTCAGTGCATGGCAGTATAACAAAAATATGTTTCAGCGATTGCAATATGTCTATACTTTTACAAAACCTGCAGTTTGTTTGATATCTCGTAGTGTTGCATCTAATTCCTACAATTTCACATGTCAAAACCAGGTTTCATCTCAGACAAATTATCTGAGTGCACCAAAAGGCACTCAGGGACTTAATGAAGTAAGCCTGGACAAACACAGATAGTTCTCACAACAAGGAGTAGTCTAGCGTACAGCCTATATTCCCTAATTCTCTCAATTGTGTGAATCCAGTCAGTTTCTCTGAACCTTCTTTTAGCTTTCCTGTAGTCAGAACCAATTCTCTGACACTTCATGTTCCAACTGACCATTGACAGCCAAGAACCCCTCTCCAATAAGGTTTTCAATTCTCTCCAAATTGTCTGCATGTGTAATCTTATTTATTAGTGACAGGTTCTTCCAGAGGAACACATATTTAATTGATGGTAAACCAAGCTCATATGGGATTACAGCAGCTGGAACCCCGTTAGGAAGTTTCATGACCTTGCGCCAGAAATGACCTTCCAGTGCATCGCAATCCAATTGAACCGGGAGGCATATGTTTTCTGCCCCGTATGTTGTGGTTGCTAAGACCTTCATTTTGTAGAATTCCAAGATTGGAGTTAGAGTACAGAGTATTTTACAACGCTCCCAAACATGAAGGCTAAAAAAAAATGTATATGTGATTATAAAGAGAGCTCATCAACCATTCCAAGACTTCAAGATATGTTATGTTATGTTATTTTACTTTACATTTATATAGCGCCTTATGTACCATTGGTATGGTCTGAAGGCGCTGGTAGGTTGAACGCCCTTTGGAACCGGAGTTGAAGTCAGTGGAGAGAGTAGAGAGAGTCAAAGGTGCGTGCGAGCACGGGATATGTGTGCAGCTGGTGTGGCATTTGTGTGATAGCTGCTTCTTAGCGGTAGGTGTGGTGGTTGCGAGATCAGGAGTATGTGTTCGTTCTGGCAGGATTTATCCAGACCGAAAGTGGCTGCATTAGGCCTGAGGAGAACGCCTGGCTGGGGGGCGGGGGTGTAACCAGCAGTGTTTACTTAGAGTGATGGGGTATATGCGGCAGTTGTTGCTATGGGAACAGTTATACCGAATGGTGTCATAGTATCTCTGTGTTCTAGTTGAATGGTGGTGTAAAGAAAAGAGTAAGCGTGGTGATGTTATATGACGGGTTACATGCTCTTTCAAACGTTCCATGCACTCCAATCCATTCCATGTAAGTCACGAAATTCTATGCACTCCAGTCTGTTCCACGCACCCCAGTCTGCTCCATGCACTCATGCACTCCAGTCCGCCCGACGCACTCATGCACCCCAGTCCGCCCCACGCACTCCAGACCGTTCCACGCATTTGAATCTGTTATATTTACTTCGATCCGTTCCGTGTATTCTAAGTTGTTTTATGCACTTCTTCCGTTCCATCCACATATTTCACACGTTCCATCCACATATGTCCCCCGTTTCATCCACATACATCGCCCATTCCATCCACATACCTCGCCCGTTCCATCCACTTACGTCATCTGCTCTATTCACATACATCACTCGTTCTATCCATATACGTCACCCATTCCATCCATATACTTCACCCGCTCACGCATTCAGCTGCTCTACGTACTCATCTACACTATCCACTCATCCGCTCTACGCAACCTGTCCGCTTTATGCCCTCGCACGCTCTACGCATTCACCTGCTCTATGCACTCACCCGCTCTATGCACTCACCCGCTCTACGCACTCATCCGCTCTACGCACCCCTCCTCTCTTACACACTCATTCGCTCATACACACTCGTCTACTCCAAACATTCGTCGGTTCTACCCACTAGTCTGTTCTATGCAATCATCCACTCTGCGCACTCCTCCGCTCTGCGCACCCCTCCGCTCTGCGCACCCCTCCGCTCTGCGCACCCCTCTGCTCTGCGCACCCATCCGCTCTGTGCACCCATCCACTCCACGGACTCATCCGCTCTATGCACTCGTTCTTTCCACGCATTCATCTGCTATATGCACTCATCAGCTCTACAAAGTCGTTCGCTCATACGCAGTCATCCGCTCTATACACTCATCCGCTCTATACACTCATCTGCTCTATACACTCATCCGGTCTGCACATTCATCTGCTCCAGCGTTCTACACACTCTTCTGCGCTTCCGCACTCATCCGCTCTACAGCCTCGTTCGCTCTACACACTCATCTGCTCTACACTTATCCGTTCTGCACATTCATCTGCTCTACGCACTCCTGCATTCTACACACTCCTCTGCACTTACGCACTCATCTGCTCTACACACTCATCCATTCTACACACCCAACCGCTCTACACACTCATCTGCTCAACATACTCATCCGTTCTATGCACTCATCCAATCTACACACTCATCCACTCAACGAATTCATCCGCTCAGCGCATTCATCCATTCCACACGGTTCATCCATTCTAACGATTTCATCCACTCCATTCACTTTGTTCATTCATCATGCATTACATCCATTTAATTAATTTAAATC
Organism: Ambystoma mexicanum; assembly: GCF_040938575.1. Classification (NCBI taxonomy): domain Eukaryota; kingdom Metazoa; phylum Chordata; class Amphibia; order Caudata; family Ambystomatidae; genus Ambystoma; species Ambystoma mexicanum. Next base: position 160,834,979 of record NC_090936.1, on the reverse strand, counting down.
TCGTTGCTGTTTTCGTACGATTTATTCTTATTAACCACTTCGCTGCTTTGATCTACTTTACTCGCTCTATTCTGTTTGTCCTTTTAGTTTATGTTATCGGTTATTAGATGTCGATTTCTCGCATCTAGCAGTATGTTGGATTGGTGTCATTGAGATGCTGTTATTCTGTTTGGGTTAGTTTGCGTACGGGTTTGTTTTAGGGGAAGAGCCAGGTTTCAATAGTTTGCGGAAAGACATTAGAACCTCAGTTAGGTGGATGTGGGGTGGGAGTGTGTTCCACAGCGTGGGGGCCAAGGCTGAGAATGATGATCCGCCTAACCTGACTGAGTTTGTCTTAGGTATGACTAGGAGGCCGGCTGAGCTTGATCTTAGAGTACGTGGAGGGTGATAGGGTTTTAGCTTGTCTTGAAGATATTGAGGTCCGGTTTTATGCAATGCTCGATGGGAGATGCATAAGGTTTTGAAAGTCACCCTTCGGGCCACTGGAAGCCAGTGCAGAGTCTTAAGGGCTGTGGAGATGTGGTCTTTTGGGCCGAGCGCAACTAGCAGTTTGGGTGCAGCTTTTTGTGCCCTTTGAAGTTTATTCAGTTGGTAAGCGTGGACTCCGAGGTAGAGGGGGTTTGCGTAGTCCAGTCTTGATATAACAATTGATTGGACCACAGAGAGTCTGTTGGGAAAGGAGAGATATGGAAAGATGCGCCTAAGGGTTTTAAGGTGGTAGTGGCAGGACTTTGAGACTTTGACTTGGCGCGAGAGTGTTAGGTCAGAGTCAAGGGTGCATCCAAGGTTTTTCACTGAGTTAGACGGGGTCGGTGAGTTGCCCATGGCGGATGGCCAGGGGAGTGGGTGTGGAAGAAGTTCGGAGTTGCCACATACCATGATTTCAGTTTTGGAGGGGTTTAACAAGAGGTGGCTTTGGGTCATCCAGAGCTCCATGTAAAGGAGGCAGGAGGCGAGGTCAGGTCGGTAGTTGGGTTTTGAGTTCAGGAGTTTTAGAATTAGTTCATTGTAATCAGCGTAGTTGTAACACAGGATGTTGTGTGAACAAATTATTGGTGGGAGGGTGTTCAAGTAGAGATTGAACAGGAGGGCAGATAGGCATGCTCCTTGTGGGACTCCCGTGTCGACTGGTCGGGCTTGGGAGGAATAGGTGGAGGGTATCGTTATTTGGTACCTATCTTTGAGGAATGAAGCTATCCATTTAAGAGCGGTTCCACAAATTCCTAGGGAGTCGAGGCGGTCAAGAAGGATTGAGTGATTGATTGTGTCGAAGGCGGCGGATAGGTCAAGAAGGATTAATGCAGCGCATCCCGCTGAGTCTGCCGTCATTTTAAGGTCATCCCAGATTGAGGTTAGGGTGGTTTCAGTTCCGTGACAGGCTCTGAAACCTGATTGTGCGGGGTCTAGGAGATTGTTGACTTTGACAAAGGCATTTAGTTGGGAGTAGGCGGTTCGGTCAATGAGTTTGGCAAGGAACCTGGTGTTTGAGATGGGGCGGTAGTTTTTGGGCTCGAGAGGGTTGAGGGAAGGTTTTTTTATTAGAAGTTTGACATGAACCATTTTGAATGCGTCGGGAAAGATACCCGATGAAAGGGAGTCATTTATGATGGATCTTGCGTGTTCTCCTGCGCAGGTGGAAGCGAAAGTTTCTTTGAGGGTTGTGGCCGGGCAAGTGTCTAGCGGAGAGCCGGATGATTTGCGGGCAGATAGAAGTTTGAGAAATTGGTCTGGTGATATTGGACTAAAGGATTCAAACGTTGGTTGCGTAGTGGACGCAGGCGGTGGGTTGGCCGGTATCGGGGGAGGGTTGCCTGGTGGATGTAAGAGAGCCAGTTTGGTGGTTAGAGCATTTGACTTTCGAGACCCGTGGCGTAAAAGTGGAGAGAGAATGAGTCGCACAGTGATTGTGAGGGGGTCGGGACGGTCATAGTGCATGCCCGTTTGGTGAATTCGGAGATGATTTTGTGAAGTTCTTTGCTGGGGTTTTTGCAGTTTAGGATTCGGGAGATGTAGTGGGCTTTTTTTGCTTTCCGGATTTCGGCCTTGTACTGATGAAGGTGTCGGGCCAAGGTGGCTCTGCTCTCTTGGGTTTTGTCTTTCTGCCATTTGCGTTCTAGGTATTTATATAGTTGTTTAGTGGTCTTCAACTCAGGTGTGAACAATCTAGGGAACAGGCCACGGCGGGCCGATGGTTTGCAAGAGGGTGTGAGCCGCATTAGTGAGGTGTTGAGCCATGAGTCAAAGGTGTCGTGGTTAGTTGTTTATTGAGTTGGCAGGTAGGTGGTGGAGACTGGAGGAGTGCGTCGACTAGGTCAGGAACGATTATTAGTTTTTTCCAGCATTTGCGTAGATTCAGAGGTTCAGATTCGAGTACGGGAAGGGGGTCGGGTGAGCGAATGGTGAAAGAAACAATGAAGTGATCGGACCAGATGATAGGGGTGGGGGGTTTAGAAGTATCTGGTTGTGGGAGCTAAAGATGGCATCAAGTGTGTGTCCTTTATAGTGAGTCAGGCCGTTTATGTGGGGTTGGAGGTTAATTGCGTCTAGACCGTCAACCAGAGAGTGTGTCATAGGGTTGTTGGGGATGTCGAGCCATATGTTGAAGTCTCCAAGAAGGGTGAGGTTGGGATGGTTTAGTTGAAGGGTGGCAATAGAGTCGCAGAGGTTGTTTGAGAATTGTCTATCGTAGCCAGGGGGTCTGTAGATTATTAGGATGCTGTGTGGGAACGACGGGGAGTGGGATAGTTTAACGAGGAGTGATTCGCAGGAAGGAATGGAAGGTTGGTTGTCGATGATTGAGGCGTGGAAGTGAGACTTGAAGACGAATGCTATTCCCCCACCTCTAGAGGGACAGTTCAGTGGGATGAGGGAGTAGTCAGGGGGGAAGTCTTCATTGGCGATTGGGGCAAAGTCGTCAGAGAACCAAGTTTCGGTGATGAAAACCAGGTCTGGTTTGTCAGAGGCGAGGAGGTCAAAGATGCAGTGTTTGTTTTTTGCTATGGATCGGGCATTAAATAGGATGCAGTTCACTTCAGTAGGTGAGGTTGGTGTCGGAGCTGTAGCGGAAGGGGGCGGGGGGGTAGAAAGTGGAAACTGGAGAGGGAGAGGGGTAGGGTGGTTGATGATCGATGGGAAAAGTGGGCGAGCAGAAAAGTTGGCGGGTTTCGGGTAGGAGTGGGTGGATGTGTGTGTTAGGATGATTGGGTTGGCCTGGGGGATTTGAAGGTGGGGTGTGGGCGGTTAGGAGTTTCAGTTGCAGTTGGTGAGAAATCGAGGCAGAGGGGTTTCAGGAAGGGTGAAGGGAGGGGAGAATGTGGTGATTGGGGGAAAGAGGTGGTGGGTCGAGACAGGGGAGGCGAAGAGTGCTGAGCGATTGAGAGGGACCAGGTACGTTTCCTCTTTAGTGTCTTTGTTGCGATTGGTGTGTGAGAGAGGGTAGGGGGATCAGAGGGGGAGAGGGATGAGGCTTTGGTTCTTGCTAGGGCTAGGCATGCAGTTTTTAGGGAGGGGCAAGGGTGTGGTCAGGGGGTAAGATGGTGGGGGTTTGTGGGAAAGGTGGGGAGTGGATGATTGCAGGGTGGGTTGTGCTCGGTATGATAGTGAGGGGAGCGGGCATGATCAACATAGGCTGGTCGGTGGTGGGGTTCGGGGGAGCAGTGGTCTTAGGGTGGTTGGCTCACCATGGTGCCCCTCTGGCTTGGTGTTTGGAAAGGGTAGGGGATGTGAAGGAGGGTGGGATGATTTGGGAAGGGGGGGACGGGAGGCAAGGCAGACCAGAGAGTGGAGGCGGTCCACAGTGGTCGTTTTCAGCAAACCCTGGTGGAGTGGGTGCACTCATGGTTAGTACGAGCTATTAGGTGTAGTTTCAAGTGCAACTTACACTTTATTGGACTTTATAAGTTCGGCTATATCACTGGGTGAGATTAGTCTTGGTTTCAGGGTTCCACTAAGCCGGGTGATACTATTCACTTATTCTAGATTTTAGTGTACTAGTTGTACTAGGCTGCAGATATTAGGCCGTTTTTAAGTGTAGCTAGACCTTAGGATATGCCGATTAGGCAGCCTATTTAGTTGCAACTACAGCACAGTTACGCTGTTGGGTACGCTTTCTTCTAGTAAGCTGGAATACAGGTAAGCTATTAGGGAGAAATTGAATGTAGCAACACCACAGGTATGGTTTTAGGTGGACTTTTAAGTGCAGTTTAGGAGGGCTTTTTAATTGTAGTTCTAAATTCATTGGGAGTACGCTATTAGGCACACTTCTAGATTCAAGCAAGGGGAGCTATTAGGCCCACTTCTAAATTTGAGTTTTGCACAGATAGGATATTAGGGATGCTTCTATATTCAGCTAATAACTCAACGCTACTGGGCACACTATTGCACAGAGAGGGATATCATGTACACAGAGAGGATATTAAGCATACTTCCAGGTTCAATGTACACAGTGAGGATATTAGGCACACTTCCAAGTTCAGTTTGCACAGAGAGGGTATTAGGGATACTTCTGAATTCAACTAGGGCACATTATTAAGCACACTTCTAAATTCGGGCAAGGTGCGCTATTAGGTCCACTTCCAAATTTAGCTTTGCACAGAGAGGATATTTAGGGACACTTCTAAATTCAAGTTTTGCACAGAGACGCTTTTAGGCACACTTCTAAATTCAACTGTACACAGAGATGATATTAGGCCTACTTCTAAATTCAATTTTGTACAGAGGGGATATTAGACTATTAGGCACACTTCTAAATTCTACATTACACAGAGATGATATTAGGCATACTTTTAAGTTAGACTTTGCACTGAAGGGATATTTAGGCACGCTTCTAACTTCAAGTTTTGCACAGTGAGGCTATTAGTTACACTTTTAATTTCAACTTTATACAGAGCTGAAATTGGGCACTGTTCCAAATTCAACCAGGGTGGACTATTGGGCGCCCCTCCAAATTCAACCAGGGCACGCTATTAGGCAAATTTCTAATTTCAACTTTGAACAGGGAGACTATTAGGGACACAAGTCAGTTTGATTAGGGAACGCTATTAGGTACACTTCTCAATTCAACTTTGCACAGAGGGGATATTTAGGCGCACCTTAGATTCAAGTCTTGCACAGAGAGGCTATTAGGCACACTTCTAAATTCAACTTTACACAGAGAGGAAATTAGGCACAGTTTTAAATTCAGCTTGACACAGAGAGTATTTTAGGGGCACTTCTAAATTCAGCTTTGCACAGAGGGGATATTTAGGCGCACTTCTGAATTCAAGTCTTGCACAGGAAATTAGGCACAGTTCTAAATTCAGCTTTACACAGAGAGGATATTAGGGGCACTTCTAAATTCAGCTTTGCACAGAGGGGATGTTTAGGCGCACTTCTGAATTCAAGTCTTGCACAGAGAGGCTATTAGGCACACTTCTAACTTCACCGGGGCACGCTATTAGGTACACTTCTAAATTGAACTATGCGCAGAGAGATTATTAGAGAGACTAATCAGTTCAGCTAGGGCACGCTATTAGGCACACTTCTCAATTCAACTTTATACAGAGAGGGTATTAGGCATAATTCTAAAATCAACTTTGCACAGAGAGGTTATTAGGTAGACTAGTCGGTTCAACCAGGCACGCTATTAGGCACGGTTCTAAATTCAACTTTGCACAGAGAGGCTATTAGGCACAATTCTAAATTCAACTCTTGCACAGAGAGGCTATTAGGTACAGTTCTAGATTCAACCAGGGCAGGCAATTAGACAAACTTCTGAGTTAAACTTTGCACAGTTCTAAGTTCAGCTTTGCATGGGGGGGATATTGGGTATACTTTAGGTTCAGGATTGCACAGGATGGATATTAGGTGCAGGTTTACACAGGACAGATATTAGGTGCACTTCTATTTCCAATTTACACGGAAAGGATGTTGGGCACATTTCTAAATTCAACTTTCACAGAGAGGCTATTAGGCACACTCCTAAATCCAACTTTTATATAGAACCTATTGGGCACATTTCTAAATTCAACTTTTACAGAGAGGCTATTGGGCACACTTCTAAATTCAACTTTTCACAGAGAGGATATTGGGCACACTTGTAAATTCAACTTTTCACAGAGAGGATATTGGTCACAATTCTAAATTCAACTTTTCACAGAGAGGATATTGGGCACACTTCTAAATTCAACTTTGACAGAGAGGCTATTGGGCACACCTCTAAATTCAACTTTCACATAGAAGCTATTGGGCACACCTCTAAATCCAACTTTTCACAGAGAGGATATTGGGCACACTTCTAAATTCAACTTTCACAGAGAGGCTATTGGGCGCACTTCTAAATTCAACTTTTCACAGAGGATATTGGGCACACATCTAAATTCAATTTTTCACAGAGAGGATATTGGGCACACTTCTAAATTCAACTTTTCACAGAGGATATTGGGCACACTTCTAAATTCAACTTTTCACAGAGAAGATTTTGGGAACACTTCTAAATTCAACTTTCACATAGAAGCTATTGGTCACACTTCTAAATTCAACTTTCCAGAGAGGCTATTTGGGCACACTTCTAAATTCAACTTTCACATAGAAGCTATTGGGCACACTTCTGAATTCAACTTTCACATAGAAGCTATTGGGCACACTTCTGAATTCAACTTTTCACAGAGAGGATATTGGGCATACTTCTAAATTCAACTTTCACAGAGAGGCTATTGGGCGCACTTCTAAATTCAACTTTTCACAGAGGATATTGGGCACACTTCTAGATTCAACTTTCACATAGAAGCTATTGGGCACACTTCTGAATTCAGCTTTCACATAGAAGCTATTTGGCACACTTCTGAATTCAACTTTTCACAGAGAGGATATTGGGCATACTTCTAAATTCAACTTTCACAGAGAGGATATTGGACACACTTCTACATTCAACTTTCACAGAGAAGATTTTGGGCACACTTCTAAATTCAACTTTCACATAGAAGCTATTGGGCACACTTCTTAAAGGGATAGTCCAGTAAAAAATGTTATTTAAAAAATAGATAGGCAACATTAAAAAAATAATACTAGCACTTTTTTTTTAAACTTCCTATGTAAAATTTTGAGCTATTCAAGCTCAAAATTCGCAAAAGCAAGCACATGGGCGCATCCATTTGTGAAATGGATGCCCGCCAGGGGAGCACCGGAGACCCAAAGTGATAGCCACAGCAGGCACAAACACAACACGGTTGTGTTTCTGCCTAAATCTGCTTTCCCATTTGGGGCTCTCGGGCTCCCCACGGGGGGCCTGAGAGCCCCAAATGGGAAGGCAGATTTAGGCAGAAACACTGCAGCATTTAGCATTTCCCATTTGGGGCTCTCGGGCCCCCCCGTGGGGAGCCCGAGAGCCCCAAATGGGAAATCAGCTGTAGGCAGAAACACCGCGGCATGTAAAAAAACACATGCCCTGGGGGAGCACCGGAGACCCAAAGTGATAGCCACAGCAGGCAGAAACACAACGCGTTTGTGTTTGAAAACGCTGCGGTTTTTCTTTCCGAGTTTCTCAGGCTCCTCCGAGCCGGAGGAGCCTGAGAAACTTGGAAAGAAAAACCACAGCGTTTTCAAACACAACGTTGTATTTATGTTTGCGGTCGCTTCAAAAGCGGCCGCAAACATAAATACAACGTTTTTAAAGCTGCGGTTTTATTTCTAAGTTTTCCGGGCTCCTCCAGCCTAGAAAACTTAGAAAAAAAAACGCAGCTAGTGCTTATTTTTTTTTTTAAATAAATAGCACTTACCGAGATTCAGCTGCAGCTTTCCTGCTCTGGTCTCCGGTCCCCGTCCTCCGCGTACAGCACCAATGAAGGAAAAGCCACCCAGCGGTAGCTTTTGTTTACTACAGCTGGCTGGCTTTTCCTTCATTAGTGCCGCAAAAGCAAAAGTCAGCACAGGCGGGCATCCATTTCACAAAATGGATGCGCCCATGTGCTTGCTTTTGCGAATTTTGAGCTTGAATAGCTCAAAATTTTACATAGGAAGTTTAAAAAAAAAAGTGCTAGTATTATTTTTTTAATGTTGCCTATCTATTTTTTTAATAACATTTTTTACTGGACTATCCCTTTAATTCAACTTTTCACAGAGAGGATGTTGGGCACACTTCTAGAATCAGCTATGGATGGAGAGGATATTATGCAAATTCCCAAGGTGAACTAGGGGACGCTACTTGGCACACTTCTAAATCTAACTTTGCACAGGGAGGCTATTAGGCACACTTCTAGCTTCAACGGTTAGTTTCATGCTTTATGAATGCAACTATATCACAGACATGTTTGTAAATGCACACTTCTAAATGTAATGCTACCACAATATGAAGATTTTACAATGGTTTAGTTTCTAGGTTGAGTTGTAGGGTAGTATGGTGGGAAGTAATTGCTTCTGACCCTGCCCTTGCCACACTTACTTATTGTCGGCTTCTTGCTTCTCCTGCGGATACCTGCAGATACGATCTGGAGTCGTCTCTGAAGGTGTCGTCCTTTGCCTCAGGTCCTTACCCGATGGGCTGCCGGGCAGAGGGCTGCCCTAGGAGAGCTGGTAATGGAGGGGGAATCCTCTCGGCTGGACCAATCAGAGCGGGATGGGCGGGTCGGGAGGAGGGAGAGAGCGGAATCAGGAAGAGGGTGCGGGGTGGGAACAGGGAGCCAAGCGGGGGACAGGGGGGCCTGAGGGCCTTGCAAAGGTTTTAAAAGATGGCCTGGAGGGGCAGCAGAAGCACTACAAATGCACCACAAACTCACTGGCTATCTTTTGGACAAAGAGAAGCGTACTGCTGCTACGAGGCCGTTAGGCCAACACACACAGTCCTAAGGCCCAATCAGAGAGGGATGGGCGGGTCGGGAGGCGGGAGGGAGCGGAATCAGGAAGAGGGTGCGGGGTGGGAACGGGGAGCCAAGCAGGGGACAGGGGGGCCTGGGGGCTTTGCAAAGGTTTTAAAAGATGACCCGGAGGGGCAGCAGGAGCGCTACAAATGCACCACAAACTCACCGGCTATCTTTGGACAAAGAGAAGCGTACTGCTGGTACGAGGCCGTTAGGTCAACACACACGGTCCTAAGGACCAATCAGAGCGGGATGGGCGGGTCGGGAGGCGGGAGGGAGCGGAATCAGGAAGAGGGTGCGGGGTGGGAACGGGGAGCCAAGCGAGGGACAGGGGGGCCTGGGGGCCCTGCAAAAGGTTTTAAAAGATGGCCCGGAGGGGCAGCGCTACAAATGCGCCACAAAATCACCAGCTATCTTTGGACAAGTACCTACCAAAAGTACTCATGTGCAGGGAAAAAAAACTCAAAAATGCATTGTATGCTCGGTATAAACAACAGGTTTAATTGTGGCTATCCATTTATAGACATGTTCATAGACAATGCAGAAAGTATGTTATGACATTGGAAAACACTCTTATCTTAAATATCACTTTTCAATGGTGTTGGCTGTCAGAAAATTCAGACATGATGCAATATTTGCATATTGAATAATGGCAAATAAAAGGAATGTGTCACAAAAAATGCCAGTGGGGGGGCAGGGGCTTAATGTGCCACTTTAATGAAGTAATTCAAGGGCCGGGAGAAGAAGCCTATCATAATTTGTGTAAGGAAGATAATTGCAGCAGAATAAGTGTATCAAAGAATATTGTGAAGGCATCATGAAACAAGACACAGACAACAGATTAAATGTCAGGATGGTATTTATTTTATTAATTTATTTATTTGTATAGCACTCCAAACCCGTAGGCATCAGGGCGCAGGTATAAAGCCCAACTTACTATATGCTAAAGTGGGATTTCCCTACCTAAAGAAAATAAGGCTAGTCCAAGTCCGTAAATTCAACTTAAAAGTCTGTCTGTGTCCAAAACCTGTACTTGCCCTCACAACTAAAGCTAAACAGTGTATAGCGATGTCGGCAACAAAAGAAATAGTGTTCTAAATAAAGTGCTGAGCTTCTTCCAGCTCTTGGCTTACTTTCCAGCTCCCCTCCCCGAGTTCAAAACATAAGAAAATGTCTCAAGAGTTCCCTTCCCCAAGAGGTCAACACAAATCTAAAAATGGCCTCAGAGTTCCCTTCCCCAAGACGTCAACATAGTCCACAAAGTCTGGGGTTTCCGTTCCCCAAGACGTCGGCTCTTCCAGCTTGTAAACTTAATCCTGCAGGCTCTTAAAAAGTTCAAACAGATTGCTCCGTTTCTCATTCAGTTCAGCAATCCGATTCTAAAGTGTAGATTCTTTATCTTTACTTTCCTCTGCTTTTTCCAAGCAGGGTATCCTCAGTCTAGGCACAGTTGTCAGACCACACGGTGCACCCATTACAGGTCACACCACCGATAACCCTTGGCACTCTGTACGCTTTCAGTATTCTTTAGATTTTCTTGCTAATAAAGGTTTCTCTCACTCCGCCTGTGTATTGGTTTACATTGACTTTTGGTTCTCGTTGGCAGTGTCTTGGCTTTGCCACAATGTGCTCTTCCACACAACTCACTCCGTGGTTCTCACTCTCTTCCCACCATCTTGCTTTTACAGTATTCATAAGTGTTCATCTCTTGCTTTTCACCTGGTTCAAAAACGTTTACTTCATAAAACGTTCATTACTTATGTTTCACAATTGATCTCACTTCGTTTGTAAGCTCATCAGAAGCTTAATCGATATTAAAACCCCCCCTCCCTTTGGGTTCACCATTAATTTTTACACGTTTCAGTTCTTTCAGCATAACCATTTGCCCTGCTGTAGCCCCAAGAGCGCCCCGGTATGGGTGTTCCCTCTATGTCACTCACTGGTACTCGGTCGCTCATCCAGGAGTTCTCTCTCTTCTTTCTTCCGGTGTCCTTCAGCTCGGTGTACACTTCTCAGGAGCCCGGCAAACAGCGCTCGCCTCTTTCAAACCTTGCTGTGTGTTGCTGGTAGCTCCGCTCTTCACTCGCGGACGCTACCGGTGACCTCTGCAGTACTTGGGAATCTTCCATTCCCCACAGCTCTGGCTGTGGGCACAAGGCAAAGGGGACTCTGGTGGTCTCGACCCTCTCATGGTCCGCTCAGGCCCCGGCCTTGTGGTCTAGCCGGTGTCCTGTCATCCCGGCAGGACCCTCCTCGGCAACTACCTCCTCGGCAGGATTTGGCAGGATTCTTCCACTCTCAGGCCAGTTCCGCTCAGGCTGGTCTCTCCCAGCCCAGTTTGTCTCCTGCCGGTTTCACCTTTCATGCACCTGTGACCTGTTAAAAGGTTGCAGGTGCAAGTTGCTTAATTTCAATTGCCTGACCACAATTACTTTTATTCTCTGGACATGCCTGTCCCTCGTAATAGTCTTCAAGTCTCTTCCTCATCTAGGTACCAGAGTGGTGTAAATGCATGTTAGCGTGTAGAACTCTCAGTCGCCTCTTCCTCGTCCCAGTACTAGAGTGGTTTGACTGAGTGGAAGTAAGAGGAAATTACTGGCAATTACCTATGAAGGTCGAGGGGGAAGGGTTTATTCTTACAAGGGAAAGGGGGATACCATGTCTCACCCAAAGACATCCTCTCCCCAAGGTCCCCCCACACAGGTGATCATCCCGCGCATTTCTCCACCACCAGGGCCAGGATCCAAGAGCAATGACCTTTCCCTGTCCACCTGAGAAGAGGATCCAAGTGAGGTAGATGTGAGGAAACAATTAATATATAGGAGCCTACCCCTTGCTTCTACCCGCAAAGCTCCCCTGATCTTTTTTCAAATCAGTGACCAGCAGAGCAGTGGCATAGGAAGGAACTATTACTGCTAAATCAAAAGGAATTTTAAGGGGAAAGAACATTTTATTATTATTATTATTATTATTATAGCAATGGAGCGCTTTACAGAGGTATACACCAATAAATATACATAACAGAGCACTTTATAGAGGTGTATAACATCACAGATGCATAACGGAGAGCTATTCAGTGGTAACAACAGAACAGATATACATCTGGAGGTAGGATACAGAATGGGACAGAGGAGGGGTACAGCTGTACCGGGTGGCAGGGAGGAGAGGGGCGACGTGATGGCCTAGGTGTTGAGGAGAGAGACTCCTTGAAGAGGTGGGTCTTGAGTTAGTTTCTGAATCATAAGTGCATGGGGGCGAGTCAGATGTAAACCAGGAGGAGATTCCAGTGTCTTAGGGCGCCTTAGGGCGTAGGTAGAAAAGGCTTGTTTTCTGGCCCTTTCCTTTTTGCAGCAGCGGATTTCAAGTCTGCATGTGTTCAGGCTTTTGATGGTGTGCTGCCCGCCGGAGATACCAAGTTTCTCTGCGAGGTAGATCGGCGACTTGAGGATGACTGCCTTATAGATGATGCAGCAAGACTTGAAGGTGATTTGTGCATGCAGTGGGAGCCAGTGAAGGTCGATGAGGGCCGGGGTGATGTGGTTGTATCTGCGCAGACCCTTGATGAGGTGTGTGGCCGAGTGTAGGAAACTTCTCAGGGGCACAAGGGAGGATGATCGGTGGCCTTTGAGGAGAGCACAGTAACATCTTTTAATATGGATGATGTATCCCTACTGGCAAAGCAAATTACTTTATTACTCCTGGAAAAATAATTTGATTCCTGGCAGGGAGTCAAATCTTATCAGAGCCCTGCTTGTAACTCAGACATAGGCAGTGAAATGACAGGGCACATATTGCCCACCCTTCCTCACCCAAGCATAGACACAAAAATCAGTAAGAGCCTTACTGAGGTTTCTTATGGAGCCCTATTGAAGAAAGTCACTTATATTTGCCTTTTAAGTTAATATCAGATGTAACACCTCATATTTAAAGCATCATTGTGATATTATGTGCAGTTTAAAATAATGTCAGGAATCTGCATATGCACAATTATTTCGAAGTGTATACAAGATTGTTTGCAACATACCCCAGCCTTATTTTGTTGGGCAGAATTATACAAGTGTTCAGTGAAATGTATGTCAGTGAGTTATGTAAAGTATTATGGTCTATGCCCAAAGGAACTCTGAAAACATGGAAATGATGCAGATTGTGTGACAAACTATCTAGCGGTCACAATATCTGTTGCCCTTATACCATATACGAATAATGTGAAGCATATGCCACACCCATTATCCATTTAAGAAAATGATATGGTTGTTTTGCTCTTTGCTTATAGGGTAATGTCAGCAAAGCTAATGTTGAAGATGCTGAGCATGACATTTGCCTACTCATAAACATTAGAGGGCAAATTAATATTTGAATTTTATAAAGCATTAACTTGCAAGGGGCATCTTCATACAATAGGCAGCATGTGATGAGGTTACACATCCAGTAGCCTGCTTACTTACAGTCAGTATCCAATATTTGAGCTGACAGTTGGGTTATATACTGTGGGTGACGCTTTTGCTAAGTCTGACGATCATCAATTCTCCCGAAAGGGGAGTTCTAGTCCTTTCCCATGAGGCTAGGGAGCGGAGGCGCTGCCGCTACCAATAGTCCCCCTAGGGGTGGTATAACGTGGAAGGACCTCATGGGGAGGGACTTCCCCTCTGGGGATAAGATTGATCATCTAAGATAGAGCCCGTTGGACAACATCACACCCCAACCTTCTCTTACCCCCTCCCCCTCCATGCCAAACCACTTCCTTGAGAGTAGATCCATGTATTTCTATTATGTAGGAGAAACAGCCACAACAGAAAGTACCAGGATGAAGAAGAGCACCGAAGACATGAAGATTACCACCTGTGCTAGTACAGGCTCAAGGGGGCCCAGAGAAGGCATGAAGATCAATCCAAGAAGAACAAAGGACTTTGACAATCCGCCAGGGCAGGACTGGCAACATTGCATAATAAGAGAAGAAGGACCGAAGACTTGCTCAAGCCCAGCCAGGAGAGGCAGAAGGTGTGGAAACCATCCAGAGCAGGTGCTTCAAATCCTGTCAGGGGATGCCGAAGGGCAGAGGGCACACCCGAAGTGCTGAGGGAGTTCTCTGTGAGTCTAGCTGGAGTGGACCCGAACATTAAGCAGGAAGAGAGACAAGCAGACCAGCAGATTGCGTAGCTGCCGCAGGGCTGCAGAAGCAGAGGAGAGAAGCCCGAAGAGCCAGAGAGACACAGCCCAGTTCCAGGAAGCTCTGGTGGCATACCAAAGTCTCAAAGAAGGTAACCGGTGGTACGAGAGACCCAGAGGGGGTATGGGGTGGAAAAGAGACAGGATTGAGAGGCTCTCTGCCGACCCAGTAGTAACCGTCAAACTATTGGGAGGTCGCATCTAAGGAGAACTTCCTCGCCCCTTGGGCAGCAACAAGCCCACTGACCACCAGAGAAGGGTCTGGGACCCCAACCCAAGTGAATCAAGCATCAGGGGAGAACTTGCTCATTGCATTGGCAGCAACAAGGTCACTGAAACCAGAGAGGTGTCTGGGATCCCAACATAAGTATATTAAGTATCCAAGGAAAGCATCCTCATCACAGTGGCACTGAAAAGTCCACCGAGTCCCTGACAAGGACCTGGGACTTTGCCAATACTAGGAGAAGGGAGTAATTCTCCTGGTTTTTAAAATTGAAGAATCTGAAAGCCCTTTTGGATTCAGAGACCAGGGGAATTCCCCCTAGTTTTGGTGTGAGGGAGGGTTACCTGCAGCAGACCTAGCGAACATCCCAGCACTGCATCTAGAGCCAGCCTCTGAGTTCCAGCACCCTCCCAACCATGGCACAGATCCAGCCAAGCAAATACAGGTGGGAGGTGAGGATGTCACTGACGAAGCAGATAAACATTCTAGACTTGGACAGGCCGCAACATCAAATGAGCAAGCTGGAAGTGTCGGCTCACAAACTCTTCTGGAATTCGAGTGATCTCATCTGCCATAGGGGTCAACCACAGAATTCAATCCTATAGTGTTAGCTCAAAGAACTCAAAAGTCTGAGTTTACGCCATAGTCAGATGATTGGTAGACATGGGTTGAACAATGAATCTGGTTTTACCATATGCAACATGGTGTTTTCAATGAGGCAGTAATTCACATTTGGGGTGCTAGATTTGATTTGTCAAGGTAGTCATCTTGTCAAGGTAGTCATCTTCAGGGGATAAGAAGTGTGCTCCACACTGTATAATAGTGTCTACAAGGTTCTTGTCTTCTTGCAGTGTTAGTGCCCAGGTACTCTTCAGCTCTTCTTCACCCTGATAAAGGGCCTCCTCCTTTTATGCCACAGTCTTCTCTTTGATCAGTGCCTCAGCTTTTTCTTAGTCTGCCTGTTCCTTGACAGAAGTTTGCTTTTCCACTTTGAGCCTTCTCGTTGGCAAATGCTTTAGCCTTTTCTCGCTCCGCTTTCCATTTTTTTCAGGCTCCTGCCTCTTCTCCTTGCACTCTCCTCCTGGCTTGGAATTGGTATTTTCTTGCTCTGCTTTCTCCTGGGCTACAGCCTCTGCCTTTGCATGCGTCGACTTTTCATGTGCCGCAGTCTCTGCCGGTTTGTAAACCACATCCTCAACCTTCTTCTTTCTGGTATTCTCTACTTTTACTTTCCCCACTTTCTCTCTACCTTCCTCCACACTCAAGGTTTTCGTTTTCTCTTTCTCTCCACCATGCTGCACTTCAGTGAGTAACTACAGAATACCTGTGATCTTTAGCTACTCCTCCTTGGCACCTATGAAGCTGGCTTACATTTATGTTGTATTTCCCAACCAGTATTGCACAGACCTTCGTTGATCCATAGCTGGATACAAAAACATCTTCCGCTATATCTCCATTTGCCTGGTCCTTTCTTCCACCTTACTCATCTCTGTTTAGAAGTTTCATCCTCTGCATTTCTTGTTACAGAAGTTTACTCTTCATTGCTTTCTCATTGACTTTTCACCTTTTCTCCTTTATTCACATGTTTCTTTTTCCTGTATTAGCTGCACCACACTCTCTCCCGTAACATCCCTGCAACTCCCTTTCTCCTCTGCTCCCTTCCTAGGATTCCTTCTCTCCTCCTTTGGACCTCTTTGACGCTTGTTAGCACTTCTATCTCATCCTTCCCTGTCAAAATTCCACCCTCTCCACCTTTGCAGGCTTGCAATGTATTGTCTGCCTGTACTTCCTCTGTCTCCTTTTCCCCCCCAGTCACCGCCATTACCTCACTGACACTGTCAAGTGTCTCCTTACCTGGAGGAAAGATTTAAAATTGTTAGCTACTCGCCAGCCATAATAAGTCACTTGCCACCTCAATTTTACAGATACAGCACACTAATTCTTTATCGCCAAGTGTAAATTATCACTAGCAAATGGGTAGTGGCGAGTGCACATTTGAGCCATGTCCTTACTCTCACTGTTCTTGTTGCTCTTGTTTTCCTTTCCATTCTCTCTCACCAATACCTTTTTCTTCTGCGGGTATTCTCCTCATCTACCTTGCTTTTGACTTCTTCCACCAAGCATTTTTCCCATGGCCCACTACTTTTTCTGTCTTCTCATCGCTCATTTCTCTTTTGTCCCAACTCTGCTTCTCCCTGTATGGGTTTCTCCATTGCCCATATCCTCACTTTCCTGTCCTTCTTCTCTTAACTTATTCTTGAAGCCATTCTCCTGCTTTTCTTCCCCACCTCCCTCCTCCTCCTGTTAATCAGTTCCTGAGTTTCAAGGTCCCCATCCTAGTTGGATCTTGGATCACATGGTTCCTGCTCTTCATCTGCAGACCACCATTTTAGGTCTTAGAACCACCCACCTTCTGTCCCCCTCCCTCTACACACACACACACACACACCAACTCCTATGCACCAGTACGCAGCTCTGCAAATCCTGTCTCTACCACACCGGTGTCACCATCTTAGAATGAGCCAAACACTCCATCCGGTTGTCTACATCCACTACCAGGAACCACCAATGCTGCGACTGTCCCCAAGCAACCACGTACGTAAATCCTCCCTTACCTCCCTCCTCTTGCCAATCTCTGGACTGACTGTGCGTCAAATCTGCCCCCCTCCACATCAGGGGAAAACCATCAGGAGGTACATGCCACCCACGTGAATCACCTTCCCTTTCCCTTGGAAGAGCTGATGCAGCATCCCTGATGGGGTCAGCACCCACATTCCAAACTCTACAGTACCGGCAACAAATATCAGCATTTCATGAGTAGAGAACTCATTCATGGGACAGCACAAGTCTGGGGTGTCCAGCATGAGCTCCTCCTTGCTAGATATTCGCATGGCCACAGACTCCTTGGTGTATAGGAGGGC
Organism: Ambystoma mexicanum; assembly: GCF_040938575.1. Lineage (NCBI taxonomy): Eukaryota > Metazoa > Chordata > Amphibia > Caudata > Ambystomatidae > Ambystoma > Ambystoma mexicanum. Next base: position 160,817,838 of record NC_090936.1, on the reverse strand, counting down.
AAGAATGCCATGTGACCATGTCACAATATCCTCTCCTACTTCAGTATCAAGGATTCTTTCTCAGCTCAGATTGCCTTCTATTTGTCAAACTAATCTTCTTTTCTCTCATGGAACATGAGCCCCTCCAACCATATCCCTCTCCAGGTGTTCGTTCCCTAAGGCTCTGTGCTCAGTCCACTATTCCTTACCCTTTATTCCTTCTCTCTTGAAAAGCTCATTCCTCCTTTGATTTCTCCTAGCACCTTTTCACTGATGACTTTTAGATATTACCATCCTTCACCACTGAACTGTCCACACATTTCTTATTGTCTCACTGCCTTCCAGCCTCCCCCACCCCCAACAAGGCTAGCTTTTTACTGATCTTCTACATCTTCAACACATTGCTCCAATGCTCTGGTAAATCTCTCTGGCCATCACCCACCATACTCATCCCCTCACTTCCTCTCCTTGCTCCCTGCCACTAGCCTCACAGATCCTGATAACAAGGCTAACATAGATCCTGGGAGGATAGCTCAGCCGCAATGTGGTCGCCTGGGAAACGAGACAACACGAAGCAACACAAGTTCAATCCCCGGGTCTGCGCTTAGAAACCTCTGGGTATTTAAGCGCGCCATAAATACGCAACTAAGAAAAAAAACTATTACACAACTAAAAAACAAAAACAATTCCTGTAACTCGCCTCGATGCCCACGGGCTGTGTGAGCGCTTTAAAAATGCAAAAATAAATAAAATAAAAAAAGTAAATCACCCCAAGTCCAGCATTAAAATCTGCCCTCAATTAACAGCTACTTTCTCTTTTTCGCTGCTCTAACCTGTCGATAACCCCAACCTCTTAATTTCCTACCTCTTTCCCAGTTTCACATAATGCTATTACTTTTCAAGGGCTGTTCTACTTATACATATTTAATGTAATGCTACTTAGTTCGTCTATATTGTCCCCTTTATCAATTTAATTGAAACTTGCATAGCTGAACCACAATCTACTACGAATATTCTAATGTAAAGCACCCGATGACGCGACTGTTCTGACCTCTTGTGACCTATTATAAGGGATTTCTAATAAAAGCAGCAGGCCTTTTATGAATAGGCACAAATATTGAAACAGGGAACATCTTTGAGCGTAATGAAAAAGAGAGGCTCGGCATCCTTACAGAAACATGATTTGACAACACTTCAGGACCGCGGACCAATATAACCCCATTTCAGTGCATGGAATTGAGAACGTCTAACTGATCAGCTAAAGCAGTGCCATCAAACTATAGCAGTCGCTTTTCTTTCTCGCAAGTTACTCAAAGTCATTACCTCAATCTATCCAACCTTCAAAACACCATATACTCACATAACAACATTCAGAACGCCCAGTAGATTTTAAAACAACATTTCTGAAGCTTCTTATCCAAGTTCAACGCTAACCAGCAGTATTAAATAAGCAAATTGCTACTAGCGTATGCCGTCGAAAGGTCACATGCTGAACTGGGAATCAGGAATCATACTAAAGCAATTGTTAAATCTGATTTGACCTCTGCCCTGGAATGCTACAACTCTCCAATTATAAAACAGGAAACATCAAAGAGCGTTCTTTCTTAGGTAATGACTTGTAGGTGTCACAAAACCCCACCTGGGACCTCATTTTTAAATGATGTGCTAATTACATAGAACAGACCACATCGGTGTGAACTTCCATGCATGCAGTCTGCTCCATGTACTCTTTATTGTTTGCAAAGAGGGACAATGTCATTCTCTGATGGACATATCTTTGCCAGTGATTTGACCGTGTTGCCACCCTTACTCATACAGTGCAGACGTTGATAGGGCAAGTCACAAAAGGACATATTGGTTTAGCCTGTGATTCATATTTTGCAAGTGCAAATGCAAAGACAGAGCTGTTGCTGGAATTCAGCTCAGCTAACTGACTTGTATTGTTACATTGTTTCATATCTCGCCAATGGACTACAGAAGAGTCAGAAGTTGAGTGCTGGGGGACCTTAACGCTCTGAGTTACAAATCTCTTTTTTGCTGCTTAGGTGATGTCAAAGGAGGGGAGGAACGGACCACTCTCCCCACTTAAGAAGTAGGGTTCATCAACTGAATTTCACAGAACTGGTTGAAAAAATGCCTATCTGAGGAAAAGGGGCTCACAGCAGTAAAGGATCGTCAACCCACTTGTACTATACAAATCACGTACAGGAGGGAAGTAACCAAAACACTAATTTGAAAGCAACTTCCTGGATTTCTGGGCCTGTTGGGATCTTCCCAGCCAACGTCCTTAATATACCTGCTTGGGTTTCCCCTCACGCCGGGGGCTGGGCATTCCAAGATGCAGATTCGAGAAACCTCTGCATGATCTATGGGGAAGACATCAAAACACTAGAGGTAGAATCTAGAGTGCTCAGTGGCATAACAATTAACTGTACAAAACAATCAAGAGACAGATTATTTCTTAAAGAACCTGGTGTCCCATGACAAGTTTGTCTCCCTATCTTAAAGCACATGATTGCCTCACTCTGTGGCGTCCTTCAGCTCACGCAGAACATGTTTATTTATTGGCCTTGACTGTTACTCCTTGGATCGTAGAGGGCTCTCTTATTCTTTACAGTACACACCTACCAGCCAGAGTGCAAGATTCCCTCACGCCGGATACCGAAAGCAATCTATCGGCAGGAATGATTCCCCCTTTAGGCGTGCATGCTTTTCAGACTGACAGAGTTGCGATAGTCCCCTTCTCGGATTCCTGTGACCTTTGGCTTCAACTAGGGTCTGGCTGCAAGCAGGCTGGCAAAAGTACTTCTTAGTTCCGGTGGACTTTGGCTCCCACAAAATTGCTGGCTATGGACCCAAGCAGGCTTTAGACAAAACACCTCCCTTGCAAGGTCACTAGCCATGCTACACTACTCCACAACCGCATCCTCCTACCTCCTCTTCCTCTCTCTCACCAAGCAACTTCTCTTTTTTTCAATAAGCACCCTGACTGACAATGATGGTTTGCTTGTGCTTTCTTTTATACTATTTCACTTGGGTCAACAGTCTCAAAAAGGAGTATGAAGACAAGCACCCATTCCCTCTCCCACCTCCGCCCCGCACACCCTTATCTCTGGATTATCACATAGGGCAGTATTTCATTGTTCCATCTCTTTCGAATGTCTTTACTCTCCACTACTTGTCATTTCCATTTCATTGTGCAGCTCTGGGTCTCTCATGTTCACTGAAAGACTGGCTGGTGCTCAGCCAGTGAAGGCCTTAAGATAGCTGCCCACCATCTTAGAATCAGGCATAATCAATGAGGGTGGCTCTGTGGTTTGGCCTGCTGTCCTTCCACTAGCTTCTTTGCCATCCTATGCTGTACTGTGTTCAGTGCACAAATAGCTTGCTTGCTTCCCAGTGCTTGTAAGCCACAGATTCTCTCTGCTGTCCTGTTCACACTATTTCCCCAGCATGTGAAACACCAGATGAGACTCCATTCACTTCATGATCAGGCTTGCAGAGTGTCTTCAGCGATACTGTTCTACTTGCTACCTTGATAGTTAGTGTATATTGTGCAATTGCTGTTATTCCAAGTACTTCCGATTTCTGACATCAGAAACCGCCAACTCTAACGTGCAGTATATAGTCCTGTCGCCCATGGAACCCACCATTGCTGCTCTAAAAGGGGAGGGTTTGGGGGGAGGTTGAGCGGGCTCTAGAGGATCCTACCAATACCACCCTCCAGAGTTTGCATCACCTGTGCAACTGCCCCCCCTTCCTCTCTCTGAGCATTGACCTGTATGGTTCCTGTTCTGTGACTGTTTAGTGAACATAAACCATGTTTACAGAGATATGCAGCAGCTGCTTTTCACTAATTCACTGTACTGCATCGAAAAAAACCAATTATTATTTTAATGAAGGCAGCTCATTACGAGTAGCGTGGTAAAAACGGGCTCATTACCGGCATGGAGGTAAGAGCGGGTCCGTGCTCGTATGACGCCACTAATAGCGGGTGATTACGAGTGCACGAGCACGCGCGAACCCCCATGCCGGTAATGGCCATACCGGCATGCCGCTAAAGGCCCTGCAACCCCCTCATAGCGCCATCACGGGACCCACTGATACCCCCTCCGCCTAGGAGGAACCCCTTAATACCGACCCGGTAATACCAACATGCTAATACCAGGCTTATAATACCGGACCCGGAAGTAACGTCATTAGGTCGGAATGGGAAATGAGCTGGCGGCCATCTTTAAAAACACAATCCATTGAAATTCTCCCAAAGCAACAGTTGTTTACAGGAGAGACCAGTGGCAATATGTACACCATGTCCAAGGCAACCCGGAAGACTAACCCCCGCCTGCGGAAAAAGTGCTTTTCTGATGCAGAACTGAACATGCTTGCGGACACCCTTGCCGCACATGCTGATGTCATTAAAGATCAGAACCTGAAGCGTGAGGTGCAGCAGCGCAAGAAGGAGATCTGGCAGGAGGTTGCCCGCAAGGTCTCCGCTGTTGAAACCACCCCACAGACAGTGAGGGATTGCAAGAAGAGGTGGGATGATCTCCGCCTCAGGGTCCGCAATATCCTTGCCAGCAACCGGAGGGAGGCCATGGCCACAGGCAGGGTCCCCACTCTCCTGCCAAACTGACCATCTGGGAGGAGACGGCAAGCATCTTCATCAATCTGGAGTCCATCAAGGGATTTGGGGAGATGGAGACGGGTGCGGCAACATCAGCAGAAGGAGGTGAGTGACCCTGCAGACCCCTGTAGGGGAAACCATGACGTAGCACAAGTGATGTGGAAGAGAGTCTAGGCAAGGCAATGCATGTCCCAACACACACATCAACATATTCTAGTCCAAATGGAGGGCCAAACCCTACCAAACAGAAATGCATGCAGAGTGCCAATCCCATTACCAACACACAGCCAACACACCTGGACCGTGCCCATGTAATACATCACACAAACCCCAATACAACGGCATGGCACCTGCCATGCAGGAAATGCCAAAATGGCCCCTCATACTACCCTGTGTGACACACCTGTAAGACATGAATGCATGATTAATGAAATACTCCACAGCACCATAGAATGCATCTTGCATGTAACACCATCACTGATGCCCTGCATCTCTTCAACCCCCCCCAGGCACCGATGGAGAGAATGCCAGCCAGGATACCACCACAAGGGTATCCACGTCCTGGCCACAGAAAACGGCAACCGACACCACCACCTCCGGGGCAGCCTCGCAGCCACAGCCACACCCAGTGCGTCTGACACTGGGGACACCCAGCTGCCCACACCTACACCAGTTGAAGGCGAGGCCCTACAACCACCGGCCACCACCGAAGATGACGTGGAGGAGTATGTGGACCAAGAAGGAGTCACGCATGTGGCATGTCCACACTCCAGAACTCAGCCCTCACCCACCTACAGCAGTGCCGATCCCTGTCTGCACGATTTCGACCTGAGCCCCATCCACGAGGACAGCTCGGATAATGCAGGTCCCATGACAGCACCCTCAACCACTGCTGCACCCACCAACAGCCTAGAGGTACGGCTGGCGAGGGTGGAGGCCAGACAGGAGTCGATGTTGGACCTGCTGCGCAAGTACATTGCAGATGGTGAGGACACCAGGCGGGAGATAGTCACAGCCATAGCGGGGACCACAGCCGCCATAAGAGCCAATACCTCGGCAGTGCTGATGAGACTGTCTGGGGGCCATCACACAGGTCCTGACATCCATCCTGCTGCACATGCAGCTGCCACGACTTGCAGCAGGCGTGGAAATCCCCACCGACTCCTCACCAGCCACCACACCTGCTTCCTCTGTCCCCACTTCCTCTGGACCACCCCCAGCCCTGTGCGTCCTACGAGAAGGAGTGCAAGGCACACTGAAATGCTGCTCCCGGACAGCAAGAAGTCCCGTAAATAGTGTGGGAGAACTATGGGACTGGCTCAGATGGTGTTGGGGGTGAATGGGAGCATTAGGGGGAGTTCACAGGGGGGGTTTGGGAGTTCACTGGGGGGGTTTTTTGAGTTCACTGGCGGGTGGAAAGTTCACTGGGCAGGTTTATGAGTTCACTTGGGGTTTGTGGGGTTGTCACTTTTTGCAGTTTGAATCAATACACCCATTGTGTGAAAAAACATTCAATGCCTGGACATTGTTCATTTCGTGTGTATCCATCATGTAATGTATGACGGTGTTCAGTGCCCAACTCCCAAAATTCCCTGTGTGCATGTCCACATGGACCCAGTGTGTCACTGACACATATCTATCAAAGTCCCTGTGGTTCAGAAGTATTTGTGAATCAGTGATTGGCGTACTGCATGGCCATCCTGTGCATCACGTACTGGCAAGGGTGCTGCTTCACCTCCGTCTCCATCCTCATTATCCTCACCCAGTGCATGCATGTCAATGTCAGGTGGCAGTGGTACATTTCTCCGGATGCACATGTTGTGCAGCATGACACAGGCCATGGTGATCTTTTCCACCTTCTCAGACCTATAAAGGAGTGCTCCACCAGACCTGCCTAGGCAGCGGAACCACACCTTTAACAGGCCAAAGGTCTGCTCAATCACAACACGGGTACGGGTGTAAACCCGATTGTACTCCTCTTTATGGCTGTTCCCCGGGTTACGCACAGTGGTAAGTAGCCACGGCTTCAAGGGATATCCTCCATCACCTGCAGGCAAATACAAATAGGCGTGTGTCACTCTGAGCTGCCACCTTCAGGATTCACAGTCATGCCCGCAGCTATTTGGTGTGGACATGAACATGTCCCTGTACTTATGCACAAATGTTATCTAGATGCATTCTATACTGCTATGAGGTGTGGTAGTTTGGATGGCGTTGAATAGATGATGTAGAGTGAACTAATGCATGCTGAGGTGGATGTACTGTGGTTGTACGCCAATGTTTCACCTCCCATTTTTGCTGTATATACTACACTGTGCATGGTCACACTAGCCACATTGGCACAGTTGTGATCCTGTTTAGTCATGCATTGCTTGACATACACATGGTGGCCAGGTTGTGCATCTTACATGTGGTCATTTATATATGTTAATGGTCAGATGTGTGCCATTCCCACCCAGGTGGAGTATGCATTGCCCCCCATTCCCACCCAGGTGGAGTATGCATCCCAACACATCACTACCCTGATGCACTGCCATGGGCCAGCCAGGCAACTCACTAAGCAGCCAGGCATGTGGTCCAGCATGTCGCTCCATGTGACGGGGTAGCGTGGAGTTGCACAGCACCATGGCATCATGTGTTGATCCGGGAAATCGGACGCAGCAACGTGTGATGGAGTGGTATTGCTTGTGATTGCGGTACACCGCCTCTATGGCATGGGGGACTACCAATTCAACATGGGTGCAGTCGAGGGCACCAATACAATTGGGCATGCCTGCCAGTCCACGGAAGCCTACTTTGGCGTCGGCTATCTCCTGGGCAGTCCGTGGTAGGGATATGTGGGTGCTAGCGTGCTTCAGGAGGGCATCCAGCACTTGGGTCACCATGCATGAAAATAGTGGTTGTGAAATGCCATGCAGCTGGCCCACTGTGTGCTGGTAGGTGCCTGTGGCCAGGAAGTGGAGGACAGACACTACCTCTAGTAGCACGGGGATGGCAGTGCGTGTTTCTATGAGGCTGGCAATGTCATTGCCTATCATATCCACTATGGTGGTGATGGTGTCCCGGACCAACCGGTACAGGGTGCGGATCTGGTCAGGGGTTAGATTGAATGGCCTGGGTCTGATGCGGCGAGGGATTGGTGGCTGCCTACAAGGTACTACTGGCTGCACTGGTGGTAATTGCTGGGCCTGTTTCACCCTCCTTCTCCTACTGCGTCTCCTCTGTGCTGCCTGTTGTTGCTGCTGTAGTTGTTGTAGTTGCTGTTGTTGGTGTAGTTGTAGCAGTATAGGCATGTCCTCCAGTGCCATGATTGCAACAGCTAATGGTAGCATTTTGGTGTAGGAAGGGGTGTGGTGTGTGGGTGTACTTCTTTTATACTGGGCCAGCCTCCGTTGAGTCCACCTGTGGTGATTGTGTGGACCTGTGGCAGTTAGCTTGATTGCTGTTTACGGGTGGTCCGCGATGCCGTGTGGCCGCCATCGTGCAGGCCCTGATTACCGGCTTCGGCTGCCGGTATTTGCATGCCCGTGTGGGTTGTGTTGTCCTAGTATTACCGTCATGCCGGTATTTACTCCCCAAAGGGGCATGTGTACGCACCCATGCCGGTATGAGGGGGCAGGGTACGGGAGTTGCCAGTATTGGCGGGTTGTAGGGTTGGAATGCCCCGGACCCGTTAACGATGCTGCTATTACCATTCCGCCTTCCTTTTTTCATTACCTCCATTCTTGTAATGAGGCCCTATATTTCTGTATATCCCCATTTCTAGTAGCGAGCAGATTAAATATTTCAAAATATAACGATTTAAGTTAGTAGCTGGCACAATTAATTCACAATTTAAAAAACACATGCCAATATCAACTACTTTCCATTTTATTATGGTCTGCAAATTTAACAGAGCTATTTAAGCGTTAATTGTTGCTAGTGACTATGGATCTAAACGAGAACTTTATTTGAAAATTCTCAAGTCAAATTGAATACTAAATTGAGAAACATCAAGAAAGGTCAGTGTTGGGTAGATTCCTTAATTTGCTACATATTTAAACAGGCACGTTTCCTTAAACATGTATTAGAAATAGATCCAGGGTTTGCTTTTACATTCATTTTAAAAATGAACCTGCGCTCTGAAGACTATTACAATGATCCTCGTATGCAGTGTGCCTTGATTTCAAAACAGTGTTCAGTCAAAAAATGTAACTTGAGAAAAATGCATTATAGAAAGCAATGCAAATCAACGTGTATATATTTTGTGGAAATTCAAAACTATTAAAAATACATTGACCTTCCTTCACCAAAAAGAAAATATGCTGCCTTTTCCCACTTCCACGCAAGCGGATGTCACAGAGCAACAATCAGGCTGTATACCAAGTTCACGCAGAGACGAAGCTCCATATTCGTATAAAAATATCATTTTTCTTTAATATTCTTTCTGCGCATAATACTCAACCATGAAGCTTTAGGTGTGTAGGTTATGCAAAAAAAAAAAAATGACTTGAACTCGCATCGGCGTTTAACTGGTTTGCACATGTTTGCATTGCATGAAGAGTGAGTGTGTGTAAAGAGGGGGAGGGGTTGAATTTAAAAGTGGCATACGTAAAATCAATAGAAACACAAAAGGCAGACTGACTACTCCTCTCTCTAGGTCTGGCAACACAACAGGTACAGGTGCTGAGAAGCTGGCATATAAATCTACAGCTATTGTCTTTTAAGAGAGACAGTTGGTATACAGAAACCGTAATACAAATATCAATAAATCTCTTTAATAGTTAAAAATAAAATTTCATAGAAAAATATACACTTAATAGGCTTTATCATATCTCACTCATTCCATTCATACCAATTAACTCATTCTGTGGCATCTGGGTTCGGCAATTAACATTTTCTTAGCACATATTAGTTATTATTAATATGTATGACAATTGGAAAATACACAATTGGATTTTCTATAGGTCGACATATGTTTCGGCCCCTTTTCCATAGTCCCATCGTTGTCTACGGTGGTCTAAATAGTCAGTGTTGGGCCATCTTCAGGACAGTGATGATTTAGTAAAAGCTTAACGTCTTTACCCTTTTTCCATATGAAAAACCAAATCTATAAACATAAGTTAAAAACAAATTACAATGTATACTGGTCTGGTCTCTTTTAATTGATCTCACGATGATGGCTAGATAACTATGCCAGAGAATATGCACCTACCTGTGGCCGAGAACGTAGTTGTGGACCACGGAGAAGAAATAAGAAATTGGAGGGTATTTTCTGTATTACCCTAGTCTATGACCCTAATGAAAGGAGAAAAGACAACGCGGCAAATTACTCCCTTGTAAGTTTAATATATTGCTATATGGCTGCAGAGCATTTTGTTTTAAATTGGCATTGCAGAGCAACCTAACAGATACCTTTTCGCAAGTGGGTGGAGCTTCAAATCTCTTTATCTCCATCTCATTTCATGGGCAAGTTTCAAGAGGGACTTGCTTCCTTCGACACTTGAACACGTAGTGTCTGTAAAAGAGAGGTGTTCAATAAATTACCTAACTCAAGTCTAATTTCAACCACATAGCGTTGAAAAGAAATTCTCATTTAAATGTGGTGGGAATGCATGGGCTAGTCACAGGGCTACACTCACTTTCAGAGCTAAGATCTAAATCAGGAGAAAGACATGTTAGTGTTTGTGTCTATCTATCACAAGGCAGCCTAGAGCATCAGTTGCCTGTTACACAACGCGGATTAACTTGAACGCTACGTGTAATGTAACTGGTAGTGCTGGCGCACATACCGGGCGGTTCTCTTTGCTGCATAGCGGAGTCTGTGCATGGACTTCTAATCGCGACTCTGTAAAAGAGTACTGTTCCTCACTTTTATGGTTCATTGGAACGAAACAGCAGGGTGGCTCGGGTAGAGTCAGCTGACTTGTGAGTGAGTTGCATGGACTTCTGTTCGCAGCTTTATGAACGAGCGCTGTTCCTCACCTTTATAGTTAGTTGGGACGAAGCAGCGAGGTTTCTCGAGCGGTGTCTGCTGACTTGTAAGTGAGTCGCGTTAGAGAAGGGCAGGGGCTGAGGCTATTTAAAGATCACGTGTTGCCAAAGAAAACGTGCAACTACGCGGTGCTGACAAAGCGAGTTATTTGTAGGTTACGTTTCCCAGCAAACCTGGAACGAACCATGGACGCTTACGGGGACTTCAATAAAACTTGTCTTTCAACAGGTGTCTTAATTTTAAATAGCAGGAGCTACGCAGTGTCTTTGTGATAATGAATCGACTTCGCAATAATCTCACTTATGACACATGAGTGCATCGTAGTTGTGTAAGATCACAGACAAGGGTGTTTTGTGGTTACAATTGTCAGAAGAACGACAGCACGGTATAATGTAAAATAAGCCGTATAGGTTTAATTTATTTACTGATGTATCACCACATATTACGAAATGAAAACCAGGGTCCCAATGCCCTTTGGTATAAGTGTCATATTAATATATTATGAGTATATCCCCTCGCACTGCTGTGGAAATAGTGGACTCAAAATTGGGGCTATTCAGAGAAAAGCACTCCATTCAATGGCTATATTTAGTCCATTTTGGACTGTTTTCAGATTGTAGATCCATTTTTGTTCCTCTTGGGTCAGGATTTTATCTTTGTCCCCATTGCGGCGAGAGATTTGTATAACTTAAATGACACACCAGAGAAAATCTGTGCATTTGTGTTGCTTTTTGGCAAAATGGGCCACTAGTGGTTTATTTTCAACTGCGTTACGAATGCAGGATTTGTGCTCATTTATCCGTTGGCGGACTGGTCGTTTGGTTTTGCCTATATATACCATATCGCATGGACATATAATGGCATATACCACCCATGGTGTGAGACAGTTAGTGAACTCTTTCAGCTGGATAGTATGGTGACATAAAGTGATTTGTTTCAGAGTGATTGTCAGTGCACAAACGGAACAATGTCCGCACCGATGATGGCCAGTTAAAGGCGGTAGGCCCCACAATGTTGTTTGTGCAAATTTCTTGGATTTAACGGGTAGGTACGAGTGTACCAAATTATCTTTAATGTTGGATTGTCTTTTAAATGCAAACCTTGGAGTTGAAGGGGTAAAGTCTTCTGTGTAGATCATCTTCCAATGTTTACGTATGATCTTTCTGAAGGTGTTGCTGATCGGACTATAAGTACTTACACATGTGATCTTATCTTCTTGGTGTTTTGGTGCAGGTTCTAACGTACTCGAGCGATTTGTGTGCAACACACGTTTGTATGCTCGTTGTATCGTTTTGTGGGGGTAGCCTCTCTCTTTAAGTCTCGACTTCAGACTTTTGGCATGTATTTTGTATTGTTGTACATCTGTACAGTTTCTGCGGATGCGCAGGAACTGACCATAAGGTAAACCCTCTTTCAAGCTAAGCGGATGAAAGCTAGTGTAGTTCAACAGAGTATTTTTGTCAGTGGGTTTTCTATAGAGAACTGTTTCAATAGAGCCTCCTGTAGTTTTTTGAATTTCCAAATCTAAAAACGGTATTTTGTTTGGATCAATATGAATTGTAAATTGAATGTGAGAATTTTGAAGGTTCAACCACTGATGAAACAAGGTTAGTTGCTCTAGGGTGCCACTCCAGATTAGGCAGATATCGTCAATGTATCGTAACCAATTTTTAATGAGATTTTGAAAAGGATTGCGAGAGCTGTAGATGGATTGTTATTCTAAATTATCCATGTACAGATTTGCCAGGTCTGGAGCAAAAGTGGCTCCCATACTTGTTCCTTTCAGCTGATTGAAAAACCGATCTTTGTATAGAAAAAAGTTTTCGGTGAGAGCTAACCTAATACATTACAAAATGAATGCAGTCGGAACTTGGTGTAGGGTTTCAGTGCGTCTCTCTAGATATTCAGCCATCACCTTGAGACAATCATCTTGTGGGATGCTGGTATATAAGCTCACCATATCTAGAGTTACTAGGATATCTGTTGGATCTAGATGAATCGTTTCTAGTATTTTGATCATACTTGTAGTATCTTTCACATATGATTTCATTTTAGAAACAAAAGGTCTCAGAAACCAGTCAGAGTACATTGATAGGGGTTCTAAGATAGAATTAATGGCTGCTACGATTGGTCTGCCGGGGGGTTGTGTCTCATGCTTATGGATTTTGGGGAGTAGATAGAACACCGGGATGGTGGGATGTTGATTCACCAGAAATTCTCGTTCTTCGGAGTCTATCCAATTTTCTTCCAGGGCGTATTTCATAAGACTGTTAATTTCTTCTTGTAGTCAGGGGGTGGGGTCAGCTGGAAGTTCTCTATATGAAGATATGTCATTCAGATGTTTCATTATTTCGATCTCGTAGAGTTCTTTGGTCCACAACACTATGCCTCCACCTTTGTCCGCTGGTTTAATTACGAGATTCTCATTTGTTTTTAAAGCTTTGAGTGCTTCTCTTTCTGCCTTTGATAGGTTGTTCTTTGAAGTGTTTTGGTTCTTAATCACTTGTTGGATTTCCCAGGAAATCTTATGTTCAAAAGCTATTATTGCCGGACTGACCATCGCATTAGTGGGTACAAATTTTGAGGGTTTTTTGAGTCCTGTGGTGGTAGGGACTTTAGGGATCAGTGTTTTGTTTCTAAAGAAGTATTTAAGACGTATTAGTCTATAAAACATCTGTAGTTCAACTTCTGTCTCGAAGGGTTTAGCTTGTGTAGTAGGAACAAATGACAATCCTTTTGAAAGAACACTTATTTCCGTAGGAGAGAGGTCGTAGGGAGTGGCACCCTAGAGCAACTAACCTTGTTTCATCAGTGGTTGAACCTTCAAAATTCTCACATTCAATTTACAATTCATATTGATCCAAACAAAATACCGTTTTTAGATTTGGAAATTCAAAAAACTACAGGAGGCTCTATTGAAACAGTTCTCTATAGAAAACCCACTGACAAAAATACTCTGTTGAACTACACTAGCTTTCATCCGCTTAGCTTGAAAGAGGGTTTACCTTATGGTCAGTTCCTGCGCATCCGCAGAAACTGTACAGATGTACAACAATACAAAATACATGCCAAAAGTCTGAAGTCGAGACTTAAAGAGAGAGGCTACCCCCACAAAACGATACGAGCATACAAACGTGTGTTGCACACAAATCGCTCGAGTACGTTAGAACCTGCACCAAAACACCAAGAAGATAAGATCACATGTGTAAGTACTTATAGTCCGATCAGCAACACCTTCAGAAAGATCATACGTAAACATTGGAAGATGATCTACACAGAAGACTTTACCCCTTCAACTCCAAGGTTTGCATTTAAAAGGCAATCCAACATTAAAGATAATTTGGTACACTCGTACCTACCCGTTAAATCCAAGAAATTTGCACAAACAACATTGTGGGGCCTTCCGCCTTTAACTGGCCATCATCGGTGCGGCCATTGTTCCATTTGTGCACAGACAACCACTCTGAAACAAATCACTTTATGTCACCATACTATCCAGCTGAAAGAGTTCACTAACTGTCTCACACCATGGGTGGTATATGCCATTATATGTCCATGCGATATGGTATATATAGGCAAAACCAAACGACCAGTCCGCCAACGGATAAATGAGCACAAATCCTGCATTCGTAACGCAGTTGAAAATAAACCACTAGTGGCCCGTTTTGCCAAAAAACAACACAAATGCACAGATTTTCTCTGGTGTGTCATTCAAGTTATACAAATCTCTCGCCGCAATGGGGACAAAGATAAAATCCTGACCCAAGCGGAACAAAAATGGATCTACAATCTGAAAACAGTCCAAAATGGACTAAATATAGCCATTGAATGGAGTGCTTTTCTCTGAATAGCCCCAATTTTGAGTCCACTATTTCCACAGCAGTGCGAGGGGATATACTCATAATATATTAATATGACACTTATACCAAAGGGCATTGGGACCCTGGTTTTCATTTCGTAATATGTGGTGATACATCAGTAAATAAAATAAACCTATACGGCTTATTTTACATTATACCGTGCTGTCGTTCTTCTGACAATTGTAACCACAAAACACTCTTGTCTGTGATCTTACACAACTACGATGCACTCATGTGTCATAAGTGAGATTATTGCGAAGTCGATTCATTATCACAAAGACACTGCGTAGCTCCTGCTATTTAAAATTAAGACACCTGTTGAAAGACAAGTTTTATTGAAGTCCCCGTAAGCGTCCATGGTTCGTTCCAGGCTTGCTGGGAAACGTAACCTACAAATAACTCGCTTTGTCAGCACCGCGTAGTTGCACGTTTTCTTTGGCAACACGTGATCTTTAAATAGCCTCAGCCCCTCCCCTTCTCTAACGCGACTCACTGTTAGGCGATCCTCGGCACATCAGGCCTCCCCACATCGGAACACTGCTCACATTCCCCCAACTTCTCCACCCCAGCTTCGAGGCTCAAGGGATTCGGTGAACCCACAGAACCGAAAACACCGTACCTCCTTTGGTGTACGGGCTCGATTACAACCTTTCCTGCATTGGCAACTGCCTTGGAGAATATATCGCAGAAGGGGCGGCGTTACGTCATCACGTCGGTCATGTGATACAGTGTGGCGTTCCTCACGTGATCTTGGTGGACGTCACATGACCCAGAGACGTCACATGACCCAGGGACACACAGTATAAAGAACTGAGAGGCAGGAGGATCATTGCTTCTCAGCTGGCTTCGGACCCTGTTTGGCGTTACTACTTGCTCCTTGCTACCTCGACCACGGAACTCAATCTTGGACTCTCTTGGACACCCCTTTGTACCTTTGCTTGGAACTGTTTACTTGTTGCCGGATTTTGGACTGCACATCGACTTGCCTTTGGATCATCCCTGAGTATCTTGCTGTACTCCTACGCCCAAGCCAAGCCCTATCTTACAGGTGGCCTACCCGTATCCACGCTTACCTGCGGTTCTACCACTCCGGGGACCGCTGTATCTTGTTGAGCCTCGAACCTCCCTACTAGGTTTCCTGGGTCTCCCTTACACCAGATAGGTAAGAAACTTTAGATTCTTTTGTTTACCTGCTGTATTGTGATTGCCTGGTGCTTAACCTCCTTCCTTCTTGACAGCAGTATCGGTGTTCCAGAGGCTCCGTGGATCTGGGAAGACATCTCTCACCTGTGGCCTCAAGGGTCGCACAGCGGGTTTCTATTTGTTCCCCTGTGCGTCACTTGGGGACGGAGGTCTCATCGGTCTACACGACACTCAAGTCAGAACAGACTGAGAAGCCGTATAGTCGTGTTAGACGATGCAGGGATCCACGGACGAACCCATAACTGCTTTAGTTCAGGCAATTACAATATTAAGGGCAGATATGGCCGCCGCGAACACGGTGATCCATCAAAGGTTGGACACCATACAGAGCGTTCAACACTCCCTTCCTGCAGACCCTGAGTTTGGAGATGACAGCTCCTCCACTACACCCCCTCCCTTGGCTACTTCTACAGTCCCGCCTCCAATAATCCTCCCAACTCCTTCCCCCCTGGCTGCTCCTGAACGCTACCAAGGCGATCCCAAGAAATTCAGAACCTTTGTTAACCAGTGCAAGTTACATTTCTTATGTAGGCCTTTGGCTTTTCCCACGTCCACTGCTAAGGCCGCCTTCGCCCTTTCCCATTTAGCTGGAACAGCTGCCGCTTGGGCTAATCCCCTGTTAGAGAACAATAGTCCAGTTCTTTATGACTTTGATTTGTTGATCCTAGAAATGTCCCGAGTATTCGATACCCGACACAAGGCACAGTCTAGGGATCTGGAGTTGTTGGAATTGACTCAGGGCAAAAGGACTCTGATAGATTACATCACCCGGTTCAATCAGCTAGTTGCGGAAACGTCATGGCCAGAAAACAAGCGGGCGGTGGTCTTTTATAGGGGGTTAAGTAACACCATGAAAGACGCCCTAGCAGTGATCCCTACTATGCCTACTCAGTATCAGGAATTGGTTGATCTCGTCCTGCAGGTAGATGCACGACGATCGGAGCGTAGAGCTGAATTGGGGGCCTCTTCCTCTCCTACTCTTGTTAGTACTCCCGCTTCCAGTACTGAAGAACCTATGCAAGTGGGAGGATTACGCAGTCCTATCACAACATCTAAGAGGGAACGTAGAAGGGTAGATAATGCATGCTTTTATTGTGGCACCACTGGACATTTCGTGAAAGAGTGTCCTCGACGTCCCAAGAAGAGTCAGGTTTTTCGGGGGGCTCGATCTTAGAACCGGAGAACAGGTCGAGTGTCCCTTCATCTTCTCCGGGTATCCCTCTTGCCTTTGCTCGTGTTCAACCCATCTCCGTAAAGGCTACTCTATGTCCTTCTACTGGCCTTCTTCATGCAGTCAATATCATTATTGATTCCGGTGCCACTGGTAATTACATAGATATTGATTTGGCCCATACCCTCAATCTACCCTTAGTGGTAAAAACACGACCGGAACATGTCCAAGCCGTAGACGGCTCCGCATTGGTTTCTGGTCCTGTTAGACAACAAACTGCACCCCTCTTGTTGAACATCCAAGACATACACACAGAAACCTTAAGTTTTGATCTGATCACCGCACCTCAATTCGGTATCATACTAGGGATTCCCTGGTTACGTGAACATAATCCCCTGATCAATTGGCAAGCAGGCACTGTACTCTTTGAGTCCGAGATTTGTCAGAATTATTGTCTCCCGGTCCATCAAGTCCCTGACACGCCCTCTCGGTTCTTGGGAGCCTTAGCACAACTCACACTGACCGCTGACGATCCAGAAGTCATACAGTCCCATACTGTTGGGGGATTGATGTCTGGGATTCCGCCAGAATATCGGGCTTTCGAATCAGTTTTCGATCGAGGCTCGTCTGAGGTACTTCCTCCACATAGAACATATGACTGCCCAAACGAATTACTTCCCGATTCCACTGTTCCTTCGGGCAGGATCTACTCTTTGTCTCCTTCGGAGGAACTGGTGTTAAAAGAATATGTACAGAACGCCCTGCGTTTAGGACACATCCGCCCCTCCACTTCACCAGCGGCCAGTCCTATCTTCTTTGTACCCAAGAAGGAGGGGGATCTACGTCCTTGTGTGGATTATCGGCATCTTAACGCTATCACCAAGAAGGATAGATATCCCATCCCGTTAATTACTCCACTCTTAGATCATTTAACACATGCTTCCATTTTTACCAAACTTGATCTACGCGGCGCATACAATTTAGTACGCGTTCGCGAGGGAGACGAGTGGAAAACTGCTTTCTGTACTCGTTACGGCTTGTACGAATATCTTGTCATGCCCTTTGGCTTATGTAACGCCCCGGCCACATTCCAACGATTCATGAATGACATTTTCAGGGATATTCTGGATGTGTACATGGTTGTGTATTTGGACGACATCCTGATCTTCTCTCGTGATCTTGATGACCATGTAAAACACGTCCGAGAAGTATTAACCCGTTTAAGAAAACATTCCTTATTTGCCAAACCTGAGAAATGTCAGTTCCATAAGACCTCTGTTGAGTTTTTGGGTTTCCACATCACCCCTGGGGCGTTATCCATGAACGAGTCTAAGGTCAAAGCAGTCTTAGATTGGCCAGTACCTCAAACACTCAAGTCCTTGCAAGCCTTTTTAGGATTCGCCAACTTTTATAGGCGTTTCATTTCTTCCTTTTCTACGATTGTAGCCCCACTCACGGCCCTGACTAGTCCTCGGGTACCATATCAGTGGCAGAAAGAACAGCAGGAGGCTTTTGATACTTTGAAAACCGCCTTTACTACCGCACCGGTACTCCAACATCCCAATCCTGATCTTCCGTTCATAGTCGAGGCAGATGCCTCTTCCTTTGCCCTCGGGGCGGTACTGTCACAATCATGTCCTAATACGGGCAAATTACATCCAGTGGCATACCACTCCCGTAAGTTTTCCAGTAATGAGTCTCATTATACCGTTACGGAGAAAGAACTCTTGGCTGTCATGGACGCGTTCCGTGTTTGGCGTCATCATCTTCTGGGGGCTAAACATCCCATCACAGTATACTCCGATCATCGCAATCTACAGGATTTGGCCTCTTTGAAATGCATAAATAGCAGACAGGTCCGATGGCATCTTTTCTTTTCCTCTTTTGACTTCCGTATTATGCACCATCCTGGAACGGCACATGGGAAGGCGGATGCCTTGTCACGTTCCCCGGGGGGGGTCCAATTGCCTACATTCCCTGACACTGTTCTCGGAAAGAGTCATGTGATTTGTCTATGTACTCCCTCATTGTCACTGATGGACTCGGTTCGGTCCTGGACTAGTAATCATTCTGACCAGTTGCGAGAATGGGACCCAGTATATTCTGATGGACTGCCGTTCGTACATCAACGCCTGTTCCTTCCCACACCTGACACACGTAATCTGGCCCTTGAGTGGTCTCATGACGCTCCCTTTAATGCTCACCCCGGACAAGAGCGCACTTTAGATCTTCTCAAGCGTTGGTGTTGGTGGCCTTCTATGAGGCGCGATGTAGAATGTTATGTTAGATCATGCGCAGTATGTGCTCAGGCTAAACATCAAAGGGGTCGACCGATTGGGTTGTTGCTTCCGCTTCCGGTACCTCCCAGGCCCTGGCATACGTTGACGATGGATTTCGTTACTGATCTCCCCAAGTCGAAGGGCTTTGACTCCATCTGGGTGGTGGTGGACACGTTCACTAAAATGGCCCGTTTTGTTCCTTGCAAAGGTATCCCTTCGGCTCCTGTATTAGCGGAG
The DNA here is from genome assembly GCF_040938575.1 of Ambystoma mexicanum. NCBI lineage: Eukaryota > Metazoa > Chordata > Amphibia > Caudata > Ambystomatidae > Ambystoma > Ambystoma mexicanum. Next base: position 160,798,511 of record NC_090936.1, on the reverse strand, counting down.
CTGTTTTTTGAACATGTGTTTATGCTATTCGGCCTTCCTTCGGTCATTATATCTGATCGAGGGTCACAGTTCACCTCTCGGTTTTGGAGATCCCTGACGAAGCTATTGGGCATTGATACCAGGTATTCTTCGGCCTATCATCCTGAGACCGATGGACAGACCGAAAGGACGAATCAATCTATGGAACAATACCTTCGTTGCCTTATATTGCAACATCAGACCTCTTGGTTGGCCGCTTTACGGCTTGCGGAGTTCGCATATAATAATGCGGCTCATTCAGCCACTGGTTATTCCCCTTTTTACGCCCTCTATGGCCAACATCCCAAGGTCTTGCCGGTCCCTGATGCTTCTGGTTCTGCGAACCCTGCGGCCTCGAAATGTCTTAGGGATCTTTCTGCCTTACACGCTAGCACAGTGGTTCATCTCACTGAAGCAAAGGCTGCTATGAAGGCCCGTGTGGATGGCAAACGTCGGGCTGCTCCCCCTCTGGTGGTGGGTTCCAGGGTCTGGTTGTCTTCACGTCATCTTCGCCTAGTGGGTTGTCGGAAGTTGCTACCTCGCTTTGTCGGTCCTTATGTGATATCCAAGGTGGTGAACCCGGTGGCTTTCCGTCTAGTGCTTCCCAGCTCTTGGCGCATCCATCCTGTGTTTCATGTCTCCCTCCTCAAACCTTGTCCCGACTCTGTCCGTCTTCGTACCCCTGTTGCGCCGGTGTCCTTGACCTCTCCTGATGTTTTCGAGGTGTCGGCCATTTTGGGCTCCAGATGGTTTAGGGGTGGGATCCAGTATCTGGTGGATTGGAAGGGTTACGGCCCAGAGGAACGTTCATGGGTTTCCGCCTCTGATCTGAACGCCCCTCGCTTGGTAGCCCATTTCCATTTAGACCATCCATCCTGCCCACGGGGTCGTGGGCCGTTGGGGAGGGGCTATGTTAGGCGATCCTCGGCACATCAGGCCTCCCCACATCGGAACACTGCTCACATTCCCCCAACTTCTCCACCCCAGCTTCGAGGCTCAAGGGATTCGGTGAACCCACAGAACCGAAAACACCGTACCTCCTTTGGTGTACGGGCTCGATTACAACCTTTCCTGCATTGGCAACTGCCTTGGAGAATATATCGCAGAAGGGGCGGCGTTACGTCATCACGTCGGTCATGTGATACAGTGTGGCGTTCCTCACGTGATCTTGGTGGACGTCACATGACCCAGAGACGTCACATGACCAAGGGACACACAGTATAAAGAACTGAGAGGCAGGAGGATCATTGCTTCTCAGCTGGCTTCGGACCCTGTTTGGCGTTACTACTTGCTCCTTGCTACCTCGACCACGGAACTCAATCTTGGACTCTCTTGGACACCCCTTTGTACCTTTGCTTGGAACTGTTTACTTGTTGCCGGATTTTGGACTGCACATCGACTTGCCTTTGGATCATCCCTGAGTATCTTGCTGTACTCCTACGCCCAAGCCAAGCCCTATCTTACAGGTGGCCTACCCGTATCCACGCTTACCTGCGGTTCTACCACTCCGGGGACCGCTGTATCTTGTTGAGCCTCGAACCTCCCTACTAGGTTTCCTGGGTCTCCCTTACACCAGATAGGTAAGAAACTTTAGATTCTTTTGTTTACCTGCTGTATTGTGATTGCCTGGTGCTTAACCTCCTTCCTTCTTGACAGCAGTATCGGTGTTCCAGAGGCTCCGTGGATCTGGGAAGACATCTCTCACCTGTGGCCTCAAGGGTCGCACAGCGGGTTTCTATTTGTTCCCCTGTGCGTCACTTGGGGACGGAGGTCTCATCGGTCTACACGACACTCAAGTCAGAACACTCACTTACAAGTCAGCAGACGCCGCTCGAGAAACCTCGCTGCTTCGTCCCAACTAACTATAAAGGTGAGGAACAGCGCTCGTTCATAAAGCTGCGAACAGAAGTCCATGCAACACACTCACAAGTCAGCAGACGCTACCCGAGCCACCCTGCTGTTTTGTTCCAATGAACCATAAAAGTGAGGAACAGTACTCTTTTACAGAGTCGCAAAGAGAACCTCCCGGTATGTGCGCCAGCACTACCAGTTACATTACACGTAGCGTTCAAGTTAATCCGCGTTGTGTAACAGGCAACTGATGCTCTAGGCTGCCTTGTGATAGATAGACACAAACACTAACATGTCTTTCTCCTGATTTAGATCTTAGCTCTGAAAGTGAGTGTAGCCCTGTGACTAGCCCATGCATTCCCACCACATTTAAATGAGAATTTCTTTTCAACGCTATGTGGTTGAAATTAGACTTGAGTTAGGTAATTTATTGAACACCTCTCTTTTACAGACACTACGTGTTCAAGTGTCGAAGGAAGCAAGTCCCTCTTGAAACTTGCCCATGAAATGAGATGGAGATAAAGAGATTTGAAGCTCCACCCACTTGCGAAAAGGTATCTGTTAGGTTGCTCTGCAATGCCAATTTAAAACAAAATGCTCTGCAGCCATATAGCAATATATTAAACTTACAAGGGAGTAATTTGCCGCGTTGTCTTTTCTCCTTTCATTAGGGTCATAGACTAGGGTAATACAGAAAATACCCTCCAATTTCTTATTTCTTCTCCGTGGTCCACAACTACGTTCTCGGCCACAGGTAGGTGCATATTCTCTGGCATAGTTATCTAGCCATCATCGTGAGATCAATTAAAAGAGACCAGACCAGTATACATTGTAATTTGTTTTTAACTTATGTTTATAGATTTGGCTTTTCATATGGAAAAAGGGTGAAGACGTTAAGCTTTTACTAAATCATCACTGTCCTGAAGATGGCCCAACACTGACTATTTAGACCACCGTAGACAACGATGGGACTATGGAAAAGGGGCCGAAACATATGTCGACCTATAGAAAATCCAATTGTGTGTTTTCCAATTGTCATACATATTAATAATAACTAATATGTGCTAAGAAAATGTTAATTGCCGAACCCGGATGCCACAGAATGAGTGAATTGGTATGAATGGAATGAGTGAGATATGATAAAGCCTATTAAGTGTATATTTTTCTATGAAATTTTATTTTTAACTATTAAAGAGATTTATTGATATTTGTATTACGGTTTCTGTATACCAACTGTCTCTCTTAAAAGAAAATAGCTGTAGATTTATATGCCAGCTTCTCAGCACCTGTCCCTGTTGTGTTGCCAGACCTAGAGAGAGGGGTAGTCAGTCTGCCTTTTGTGTTTCTATTCCCCTTCACTCTCCCTGTTTACAGACCTGACCCCCCGAAAACAAAAAATTTGGGAGTACCCACTATTATACATACGTAAAATCAATGCCATCCCTTTAACTGCCTGCCACAATGGCAGATTATAATACATATTAAATCAGAATCTCCTTCAATGCGAAAGGGTCGTCAATTTAATATTAATATGGTTCCAACTAATTTTAAATCAGTTAATTTTTATTGACAAAATACAGTGTAGAAATTCTCAAGAACCAGTTTACCAGTCTCAAGACAAAAAAATAGTAGATACATTCAGTATCCGCCATCATCAAAGAAATATCTATGGTAAGGAGAAAAAAGGTGCTGGGAGTGGGGGGGGGGGCAACCAGTGAGACGTGATGAGTTTTGCCCCAATGCCTTATTTATGCATCATGAAAAGTTCTTCTAAAATGTAAAATGAAAACAAATTCATTGACTACACCAAACAAATTACTTACCAAATCTATACTAACATGGATCAATGTTTTAAGTCTAATGTGACATCTGATTCAACACTCATATCAATCAGTCCATAAAGCAGAGTTACTTATCCCACTCCACAACGGCGGTCGCAGCCCTTAGTACCTTGTCATTATTTTCCCTATTTCTATGGAACTACGTACAAACATAGCATTCAATTTAGTGACTGCAGTAATCAGCACAGGAATTCTGAAAAACCAGACGGAATTCTTCAAACAAAAAGGTAAATGTAATCTAGCAGACAAACAATGGCAGAGTTCTCCCACTCGAAAGAATGACCATCATACTACAGCCAGTCAAAATAGTGGAATGCTTGCTTCGTGTTTTTGGTTTATCCGATTGTTGGACCATACTACCCGCAGTACAAGCTGTTATATGAATGCAATTAGATTATATCATGAACAATGAATAAAGTTTGTATTTATTTTCTTAACTTTTTTTCCCAACTCTCCCTCTATTCATAAAATAACCTCTTGAATTGATGAATGATTGCGCTTTTGAGTCTCCTTACGCTACCATTTTGGGGTTTCATTTTCACATATAAAATATGGGTAGATCACTTTAATCAGCCTTGAGAAAGTGCCAACTGCATATCATGCGCCGGCTAGATTAGGGTAGAATATCAACTCAAATGTTTTTGTCGTTTGCAATGTCTTAAAATGGAGTGATCGGTTTTGAATCAACAGAACTATTTTTGTAATAAATTGTTTGATTAACACAAACAAGAATTCGATGTTAATTTACATGATGCAAAATGAATTGTATTCAGGTAGTGAAACAAGACTTTATTTCACTATATTTGCTTCATAACCAATGGTTGAGAAGATATACCCCGATTCGCTAAACCTTAACCCTCAGCCTCGCAGTTCAGTACATATAAAAACGGTTGTCAAAACATGAATTAGAGCAACTAAAGAGGGTTGTTTTTCTTATTACAGGGCAATTTAGTTTGCCATAAATTGATTTCCTCCTCTACTAGGTTTGGGCACAGTATCCAAGTGGGTGACGGCCATTTTGTGGGGGAGTGGATGAGTCAGAAGCAGCAGATAAGGGGGAAAATATCATCGCCTTTTTATTTCGTAAATGAAACACTTTGATGCACCTATACTCGTTCCCGCATGGCCGACACCACCCAGAAGATCATCCCAGGGACAGTGTAGAGGGGAGGAAGTGACACCATACACAATTCAGGAAGGTTAAATATTCCAGTACTAGATACCAGAGTTTTCCAGTTCAGAACTCTGCTGCCCCAGACAACTCTAAGCAGCATTTGGTGTGGCCCCCTGTTGGCCCATGTCTTGGTCCAAAGGTGGTTTCAAATCACAGCAGTGGAGCCCGCCGCAGGTGCATTGTAAATACCTTGACATTGTCTATGAGGTGGGGCCCCATAAGTGGCTGACCAGACTTCCTTGAATTCCCTATTCAGTCATTGCTCTTTTCCAAACTAAAGAGGTAGGCAGGCCACGGGCACCAGGAATTGAGAAGCAGCACCATTAAAAGCACCTGTTAGTGGAAGCAACTGTGGCGTTCCCAGCTCCAACATTATGGTTGCTAGGTGGAGCAGCGGACTCCCTTGTGAGGAGGAAAAGGAGGCAGCATCAGGATACGGGCACCATCAAAACCTGAAAAGCATGCAGAGAACAATGGGAAGAGGAGCAGGAAGGAAGGGTGTGCACCTACAGGAAATAGATATCTTTGTATGTGAACAACAGGTTAACACTTTCTCACCTGACAATAGACCCTCGCCAATTAGGCATATAATTGAGGTTATTACAATGCTGGAGGCCTCACATGAAAACCTGTTGCAGTACAGGGGCATTTGAGGGGACAAATCAACTATTTTTACATATGGCCTATAAGAATGTCTCGGGAGGATAGCTTAGGGACAACATGCTCGCCTTGGAAGCAAGACGACACGGAGCAGCACAGGTTCGGGCCGCGCTTAGAAACCTCTGGGTATTAAGCGCGCCATAAATAGCCTATCATATCATACAATGTGTAATGCGAAAACAAGGATAAAACTGAAAACCCAACAACATGATCGGGTGGGACAATCCATTGGCCTAAGTAGCACGTTCCATTTATTATATGAACAATGTCATAGAATGGTGCAGTTAAAGCTGCACCATCATCGTCACCTAGTAAGAATTATGGAATTCATGGTCCTGGTCTTCTTTATTTTGTGCTGGATTCCTTATGCCGCTACCGCACAGAAGGAGGAAACATCCTGCTGGTGGGCCCTACACAACATTGAATTATAGCCGGGTAGCTTTCAACTACATGGTGTACACTACCTTAAAGTGTTATATGATATGATTGGTTATTTATAATGCACTTAATACCCAGAGGTTTCTAAGTGCGGACCGGGGATCGAACCTGTGTTGCGCTGCGTCGTCTTGCTTCCAATGCGCGCACTTTGCCCCTGAGCAAACCTTCCGAGACATAGAGTGTTCAGAGTCACATTTTAGATAACTCAAGCTTTGCTCTCATAGTCTATATGGTGTCGCTCGGAATCACTCTGTGGAACATTTGTTCACAGTTAATAGCTACCCGTGTATAATTCCCTGCATTTCTTTCAGCTCCTCTCTTCGCTAGAGGGGAGCAAAGAGACCCCATAACTGAACATGTGTCTCCTTTGTGCAGTCCCAAAATGTTATTAGCACATGGAGATTGTTGTTGACCTCCTCTCAGCCAATTAGAATGTTTAGATTGCAGACAATACCTACTAATATTGACTGCATTCTGGACATGCTGTCTTTAGAAGCAGACAGTGAAACAACAATGCAATTCCCAGACATGATTTCCTTTTCAACAGGTCACTTCCTCTCCGAGTGGACCTTTTTTTGCTGCAACATGCTAAATGCGAACGAGAAAGAAAAAGCTAAAACATTGGGAAAAGCAGGCTCATGTGAAACCTGTTCCATTTCAACCACGTCACAATTAAAATGCTTAATTTATGATGCCAACCATGTTATTTAAATACTACAACATAAAACCACATTTAATTTTATAATTCAGTTGTCCGTTTACTTTCCTCACTCTTAAATTTGCATTTTTTACTTCACCACCAAAACTCCAAAACATGTATTCCAACTACCACCATGTGCTAATAGCCTTAAAGACCCTCGGTGGGGTCATTATCCATTAGGATAATGACTCTTCAACTTATGGCCCTCACCTTGGCTTCGAGACATAACTTGATGGCGGGTCATTATCACGCAATAATGATACCTTCCTCAATCTATAAGGCTGTGAATGAAGGGTGCGAAGAATGACTGAACAGCGTCAGGTCATCACCGCCAGATTTGTGTCAGAGTAGTCCACTACCAGCGCCAGACTAAGACCATGGGGGGCATCTAGGCACCGAGACTTTGAGATCGGTATCTTTGCATTTATTTTGTATGATTAAATACTGCATAGTATATTTTATTAAAAAATGTAAAAACCTTTTTATGGCATGTAGTATTTATTTTACATAATTTTATATACAATTTGTCTTTAACTTTTACGTACACTCCACTAGTAGATCTGTTGTGGTTTCTACCAAAGTGAATGCTTGCATATTTCCTTAGGCATGGCTACCAAGCTGAGGACATTGGAAATGCTTTTCTGTAACATTGTAACCATTTGTTAGAGTTTTACTGTAACCTGTAACCTGTAATGGCACTCCTTCAGATTGAAGGGTGAGCTTGCACAGGTTGCAGACGGTTTATAGTCATAATATCGAAAAAATAATGTCGAATTACAAAAATGTCGAATTCAAAAATGTCGAATTCAAAAATGTCGAAAACACATACATATAATAGAAAAAGTCATTAATTCGAAAATAAAAAGTAAAAAAAAAATCGAAAAACCAATGTTAAAATAACTATGTAAAATATCACATATACTAACGTTTTTTATTGGGGGGGTCCCCTCCCAAACCCCCCATCCCAAACCCCTACCCCAACCCTCCACTCCTCCCCATCCCCCCCAACACCCCCCATGGATATACCTTTAATCTTTTTAAAAAAATATTTAATAAAACATTAATTAAATAATTAATTATTAAAAAAAACCATCCCAAACCCCTACCCCTACCCCAACCCCCCCCTCCTCCCCATCCCTCCCACTCACCATGGATATACCTTTAACCATTTAAAAAAAATATGTTTTATAAAATATAATTAATTAATTAATTATTTAAACATTATTTTGAAAAAAATTCGACATTTTTGTAATTCGACATTTTTATTTTCGACATTTTTTTTTCGTCATTTTGACTTTCGATATTATTGTATTCGACATTATGACTGGACACCGTTGCAGACGGTACTGGTGCAATGTATAGCGATTTATGGTCTGGAAATAATTCCCTAACCTTGGAGACCCCTAGGCACACGCGCAGTGTACCTAAGGGATGAGCCCGCCATATTTCACCCTCAAAATTGACCAATGTGAAGGCAACGTTTCGAACAAATCAATACAAATCAAATACCTCTGGTAACCATTATTCAATTCCTTGAATTAGCGACATACCACAAATCAGTCCACATGGGAGAGGTCATCCGTTGGTAGTTGAATCATTGCCTGAGTTTACAAAAACAATGTCCTAAACCAGGCCTCGCCGCTGGCTGTTAATTTAAAAATAACCTAGCTATTACTTCCCTAACCATTATCATGCCGGTGTGCTCAGTGAGTTAACGCTTCGCTTCAGAGATATATGGGAAACCTGAAAGCTCATGTTGGAATCTTGGTAGGGTCGACTCAGGCCAGAACCAGGAAATCAATAAATGGAGCACCATTAAATTGAGTAATAGGCACTCCTATAAGCACATTGAGATCCTTACTGATCTCCCCTCAGCCAATTAGAATGCTCAGACAGCAGTCAATAACTTTTGGTATTGACTGCATTCTGAACATTGTCCTGGAAAGTAAACCGGGAAACAACTAAGCAATTTCCAGGCAAGACTTTTTTTCAGACAGACCCTTTTCTCTCTGAAGGGAGCTTTTTTTGCTGCAACATCCTATTTGTTGTGTTAAAGAGAAAGCTAAAATAGTGGAAAATACTTACTTTCATATAGAGAAATGTTGTACTTTTACCTGACACCTAATGCATGCTCATGTTAAACCCGCTCCAGTATAACCAAGTTTTCAATTTAAATGCTTAACTTATAAAGACAACCTTACTGATATACTACAAAATAAAATTTACTAATGCCTATTTACTTTAATTACTATTAAAGTAAAGTTTTCACTTCACCACGAAAACTCCAAAACTTGTATTGCTATTAACACTATGTGCTAATAGCCTTATAGACAACGGAAGGGGGCATTATCTTGTGGGATAATGACCATTCCCCAATGTTTGGCCCTCAGTGGTTATCCAGCCATAATGACCCCTGCATAGTCTATAAGGTTATATTATTACAACGCTGAGAAGTGTGAGAAATACAGACATATCTATATAAAACGTGTTATTATTACCATGCTGCATTACAACGTCCCCCAGACCAGCTCCTAGTGCTGTGCAGTAAACAATTAAACTACAATGTGCTGTCCTAAACAAATCGCTATCTTCAAAGGTCCCCCTCTTAGTTTTTAAAACTGTGAATGTGTTCAGTGATAGGCCAAACAACAGTGTGGTGGGTGCCACATCCTAATTGGTTATGTTTATGTTTAAAACAAAAGATAGAGTTTTTTTAGGTCTATAGTTACAAAAAGGCTGCACCATATTTATCCGACACATGTAGTAATTTCCAGATGTTTGTTCACATGTGTAACAATTAAAGCAAGAAGTTGAACAGAACAATGACTGGTGATCGTTTAGCTTAGCGTGAAGTCTCTTTCTAGAATCAATTAAACAATTTAAATATGTCTCACTATTTCAGTATTTTTCACTTGAGGGTACATGGACATTTAAAAAAACACTACACCATGTTTTTATAGGAGGAGCTGGATCGAAAAGCTTCTCGGCTGGCAAAAGTGCAGTCATATTTTTCCATTTTCCTCAAACACACCAAAACACATTGCATAAATCAAGTATTGAAAAAAATAAGTGGTTACCCCGTAGGTGGGTGCAGGGGAGGACTGGGAACCAAATGGGGCCCTGGAACTAATTTTAAAAGTTGCCCCATATTACACATTTTCAGCAAGCCCAATCCTTTTCCTATGAGAACCTTTGGAAATAAAATAAGTTGCCACACAAAAGAGGCCCAGGGTGCAGGGGGGAACTCGCCAGAGCCCCCGATAGGCCAGCATTCGGAGCCGGAACTGCAGAAAATTAAAAACACCTGCGACGTCACGGATCACCGTCTAATGTCGAAAACGCCACGCCTGGGCCTCGTCAAAACTCTGGCAAGTAACACCCATGCCTCACCTTCGAAAAACTGCTGCAGCGCCTCGTTTTCTCCCAGCACATGATCCATGCCAGCGCTCGTTCGTCGAGCTGGGCGGGGATTACCGCCAGCGGAGAAGGGAGCCCGGCTTTCAGTCAGAGCTCAGCTCATGCTGTCGAACCTGCGCCACTGTTGGCCCCACTAAAGGTCAGTTCAGCTCATCTTTCTACGTCAAACGAAATAAGAAATAAGTATGCGCCAAACTCCCTCGGTGTTCACAGCACGTACACAATCAGGGGGGGGGGGGGATAAAAAAAACGAGTTCGATTCGTTTTCAGTAAGAGCTTCTGCAAATGTTTCTTTACGCAGTGGATGTGGAAGGTCCAGTCTCTTCCTTGTTGTCAAAAAAGACCTTTGTTCTTAGTGAGTCTTACAACAAGACATGCGCAGACATGTGGGTAATAATCATTAATTCTTATCTTCGATTTGTTCTCTGTGGAGATAATCTGCCTGTCACTTATACAATGCCGGAAAGAGAGCGCATACAGCTACAGCATGGTAGCTGAGATCCTTTACAAGCAACTTAAATTGGTATCTAGGCACTTATGTGAGATAGTAGTAATACCCAAGGCACTCCTGTGGATCAATCATTTCTTGAAATACTGCCCACAAGTGGCAGGACCTGGAAACAAAGATAGGTTAGGTATTACCCTGTAGATGGCTCTTGGATAAGTGCTTGCTTCTGCCTGCACTTCGCAACTTCAAATCTTCGGCAGGGTTGCCTACGCTGTTCTGTTTTTTGAAGTCTAAAAACGGAGTAACATTAAGTGGGTAATTCATAGAATTCAGCACAGAAGTAGCGCACGCGGCCAGCGCAGAGAGGAAGCGTGCGCCAGTCGCATGCGCCAAACAGCATTGCAGCCGTGGCGCAGCGAACATCCAGCAGCGCCAGTTACGCCCCCAAGAACGCCCCTTGCAGCAGAAACGCGTGAAAATGTACTCGTGCACCCCCTGAATATGCATACCCCGCTTGCGGCAGCCAAAACGTATGATAATCTACTCGCACACCCCCTTGAATACGCGTACCCCACTCGTGCCTACAAAATCACATGGAAAAGGCCTACCTTAACCCTGCGAATACGCGTACCGTGCACGGGCAGCCAAATCACGTGAAAATCTCCTCGCACCGCCCCTGCAATATGTGTGCCCTGCCTGCGCCAGGCAAATTGCGTGGCAAAAGTGCCCCCTGTGGTGTGGACTGCCTGTGGGGCATGGACAGGGGTATAGGATGGTCCCCTCCCCTCAGCAGTTGCGGCCATGGACGCAGCACCAGTCCCCTCACTCCGGGAAGATATTATTACCTGGGAGGGGGGCAGGGCCTTGCGTCTCTGGCTGGCAACAGGCATCTGCATCCATTCACATGGAACTGCATTAACATCCTAAGGGTGGCATGACGTCATAAACATCATGAGCATGCCATTCACATGCACACATGCCACCAGACAGACATGCATCTGGCCATGTCTACCTCCTGTCACCGTGCAATCATTGTCCACTATGTCACATCTGCCAATCGGCGTCCATGGCGTCTCACAGTCACATACAGACCAAACAGACACACGCACATGTACACCGTGCACATACATGAAGGTGGGATGAACATCCATGTGCCACACCCCAAACACAGCTGAGTCCACACACAGGCATGCAAACATGTGTGCATCTTCACATGCAGTTGTGCATCATGCATCGCAACATATACACCATTGATGTGCAGCACACATGACTGGACTCACATGCAGCAGTCATGTCCCTGCACATACACATCCATACATGGGCCATGTCAGACATGTCCAAGCTGCAACACCTCAACATGCACTGTGTCGAGTGAGAACGCGTGGACACTTACCGCTCGACTCCAGACGGGTCTGCCGCTCAAGGATGTGGTGGTGAAGCGCTGGGCGAATGCGCTCCAGGACCCTCATCTGGTCAGTGGTAAGCACGTCTCGGCGCCCCACTGCATACACTGCGTCCAACAGGCGCCGGGCCTTCCTGAGGGTCCTGGACTTGAAGTCCTCCTAGCACTTATTGGCATGTTTACAGTCGCGGGGTGCCACCCCCTCCATGTTGATGGCACCCACGATATCCAACCTGATCCTCTCCCATCCATCCTTGTCGGCGCGTGCTTGCAGAAGAGGGCATCATAACGCCCCAGGCCTTCGTCCATCAGGATGCCAACTTCTTTAGCAGTGAAGCCGACAGCCCTCTGCCTCCCTGCCGGGGGGTCGCCACTGATCCCAGATGGTGTTTGGCCCGACATGGCAACCCCAGAGGCAGGTATTGGTGGGCAACTGGGTCCTGGGGCTGGGCTGTGGAGCGATGGAACACCAGTCGTGAGTCTTCTGTTCCAGCAGGGGTGGTCACAGCAACTAGACCCCTGGTGATGGCTGATGTGCAGGCACCTAATTGCAGGGCACGTTGACAGCAGGCAGTCTGGCAGCCGCAGATGGCTCATAGGAGGCTGCTTGCAGCTTCGGGGGGCAGGTAAATGGCCTTCTGGGCAGGAGCGTGGTCTTCTGTGTGTTGCGCGGCCAGCTTGATGCAGAGTGACTCGGCACATGAAAAATCATCACGTGTACATGTAATTCGAGGAAAGGCCCTTAGCGCGTAAGTGACGTGGCACACGTAGGCGTTGCTATGCACACGGGTTAAAGGTCCGCGTAGAGCACCATTTTCCTGTGTGTGCATTTTATGGAGATTCTTGTACTTCTTGCGGGTTGACACGCGATTACTTCACAACGGTTGCAGTGCGTACTCCTTGTTTACTGCGGCAGAGCTCACTTCTTGTTTTGGCAGGGGTGTTGCCAACGCACATATGTGCGTGTTTTTTCCGTACATTTTCCAGTCAGACGGTGAGTGGCGCACTTATTTTTCCACTGTGGTTGCCCCTGTGTGTTGCGTACCCATTCAGAGGTCATTGTAGCCTGCGTGTTCCACGCGTATTGCATTTTTTGTGTTTCTGGGTACCACAGCGTACTGCAGGTCCTTAATCCCACGCACGTGGGCTACTGAGGGGTCACGTGCCTGTTTGTTTTGGGGTGCCTGAGCGTTGCGTGAGCCGTCATTTTTCCCCAGGGGTCACAGACAGCCTTGCAGGAGCACAGGTGTACCTATCCCATCTCGTACCCTGCCCCCTTCACCACAATTGCCCAGGACAATTGTTTTGTGCCCCTCCCGTTTGCACAAGTACATCAGTGCCATGGTTGGGAGACAACCAAGTGGTAAGGTGGGCAAAGGTGGCCGACCTCCAAGAGGTGTCCGTGGTAGGGGACGTAGCCAGGATGAGCAGGGTGGTGAGGGTGGCCAAGGTGGCAGCGGTGGGCAACGTGGGCAGGGTGGCCCAAGAGGGCAGTGTGTCCAGGACCATTCAGGGACACCTATGCCCCCACAGTGGGTCAGGGAGATGCAGCTGACATCTCAGCTCAGCCCCTGCTAGCCCGGCCCGGATTGGTCATGGAACAGGCACGCAATGACTCACAGGCCGACTTCCGTGTCACGAAGGCCAAGCCACGTGTGGCAGTTAAAGTTGATGTCACCAGGCCACGTGGATCTGGGGCAGCAATGTCATCTACTGCCCCGAGTAGCCAGGGTGAGGAGGATGCAGGGGTAGCTGCAGCTAACACCACCCCGGCTCTGAGTCACCCAGCCGGGACATTGTTGGTCCCGGCCCCTCACACCAAGGCAGTTGTGTGGCTTGGTCCTGGCAACAGCACCCAGCAGCCAATGCCTGCAGTGAGACCTTCATCGTGCCATTGCCTGCTTCCAGTGGCCAGGCCACCTGCACTTCAGCCCCTACAGACCGGAGCGGCGTAAGCCACTCAGGGCACGCACCACCTCTCAAGAGGAAGAAGGGTGCTCTTGCAGAACAGGCTGGGACCCCAGACACAGCTAGACCCTCCGGCATGTCAAGGAAGCAGAATTTCAATAATGTGGAACTAGGCGCACTTGTGGGCTATGTGTTGGAACATCGCCGCGACATGCTGGTGACGGCAGGGTGCAAGACTAGGCCTGCTCAGCGTAGGGCCCACTGGCAGTGCATCACGGACCAAATTAGTTCCTTGGGATTTGTGAAGCGCACAGCTGATGATTGCTCAAAGCATTGGAATGACATCAAACACCGAGCAAAAAACAAGCTGGCTTCTAATTGCGCCTCTACTCTGGTGACTGGCAGTGGGTCACCACCAGAGGAGGATGAACTCCCAGAACATGAGGCAATCGCTGCAGGGTTCATCGCAGAGGATCAGATCCAAGGCGTGGGAGACCTACCAGATCTTGAGTCAATGTCCGGTGAGTGCCCATGCGTGTGTGCCCAGACCATGTGTATGTTGCTTGGGTGATGTGTTCTGATCGAGTGCCAGGTCAGGCTCTGTTGTCATAACTGCCAGATGTGACCCATGTAGTGCCTCCAAGCCATCTCCCGCACTTGGGTTTGGGGTTCACTGCATCCCTACTGACCACTGCAAACACTTTGCACATGATGACATAACTTGCCCTTAAACTGCCATCATGCCACGACATTGTTATTAGTTTTTTCTCTTTATTCTGCCTGATTCATGGAATCATGTGCATGAAAAACATAGATTTGCATGCCTTTCTGTCTGAAAATCACCATACTTCAGACAGGGATTTTCGTCCAGAAAGGCATGCAAATGTGTGCTTTTCACGTAAATAATTCCATGAATCAGGCTGATTGACTGCTGCGCACCTACACATGTACTGCACCCGCTCACTTCCGAGCCCTGTTTTAACCTTCAACATGACAATTCTCTTGTGTCATGTGAAAGTGCCCTACCATTGATGTATCCTTGTGCCTCCCATCACTGTATTTGAACATACTGGCATTGTTGCAGCGTGTGATACATGTGTGTTTTGTCACACACTTTTGCATGTTCTGTTTGAAGATAACACCTCCCTCAGAGCTACTTTGGGTGCACTTGAGAACAGCAACTACAGCAGCTAACACGCACCATCTCAGCTGAGCTCCAGGCAACCTGTGAGGAGATCCGTGCATCACATGAGGCCTTGCAGGCAAAACTCCTTGCTACCCATGAAGTGCTGTATGGGGACCTCCGGACCATCATCCTACAGAACCAAACCTTTCAAACCCATATGCTTGCTGCCATGGAGGAGCATGCCAGGGCTTTGCATGGTCTGCCTCCTGTACCACGCACACCTTCTCATGTAGCACCAGATGGTGACAACAGCGACTGCAGTTCTCCCACTATCGGGTTGCCGTGCAGGCCATGAGCCCATGGAGGGATTTGTGTTTCTCAACATCCACGCATGTGGGTGTTGGGGTGCACCCTGCACCTCCTCCCTCCTTTTTGTCTATGGTGCATTCATGTCACAGTGTGTTGCTTTGGGCGGCACACATAGGCATCCACTGTGTGTTCCAGCTGGGCCCATAAAAGGTTGTCTTGTGTTTGTGGCTTGGGGTCCAGACACATATGCCATTCCTGCTTCCCGTTTCCATGGGCTCGCAAGGGTGGCACCATGTAACAGTAACTTAGACAGAGGCATTGGCTTCCATCAGTTGTGTGGCCAGTGTGTAGTCCAAACTGTGCATACACCCCTAGTGGGGATTAATGATGGTTTCTCCACTGCATGGTTGATTTGTATATTGTATTCAATATTGCTCATTATGCATATTTACATGTAGCTTCTCCATGTGTTACCTTGCCTGTCTCCATTGCAGATGCAGTTCATGCTGTATGCAGTACCCTGCCACATTTACCTACCAGCAACACACTGAAGATGGGAGGGGTCGATGTGCTGCCTTGGACTATTGTGATTGGTCACTGTCATACGTTGCCACTGTTGGGTCCTGTATTCATGATTTGCCATGCTGGTAAGTATATGTTCATGCGTGCAGTTTCTTTTTCATATGTAAGAGGGAATTGTCTGTGGTCTGTTTCCATTTGTGACGGTGCACTTTGTGACAGTTGTGTCATGTGTTGTGCATTTATTTGGTTGCTTTCACATTGCATGCCATGGTGTCTTGGGCGGGTGACATGGGGTTTGGGAGGGGTTGGGTGACAAACCAGTATTTGGTTGTGCAAGGGGGTAGTCCTTTATGCAGCATGAATGTGTGCCTTTTGCTGACACGGCATTGGCTCTCTTCAAGTAGCTAGGGATGCACACAATGTAGCACTTCCAAGGGAACAATCTCAGGGTGGTAGGGTTGTGACAGTGGACTTTCCCTTTGTCATCATCGATTGTCACCTGGTATGTGCCAGGCCTGTGTGCACTCCGCCGAGGTGGGATTTTAGGTGAAAAAATGTTGCCACAAGCTGGGTACAGGCTGCCTTGCCACGTGCCCTTTCTCCTCCAATGCACAGCGGCCGTTCATGTGGTTGGGGATGTGGGGGCCACCATGTCCACCGACACGCCCCGCGGGTTGCCACGTTGTGCAGGACACATGCTGCCACAATGATCCTGCACACTACTGCGGGCGCATATAGCAGCTGGCCACCAGAGCGGTCAAGGGAGCGGAAATGTGACTTGAGCACTCCAAATGTGCGCTCCACTATGCCCTGGGTTGCAATATGGGCTGCGTTGTATCTTACCTTGGGTGGTGTGGTGGGGGTTCCATATTGGCGTCATCATGTAGGTGCTCAGAGTGTAGGCACTGTCGCCTGGGGAGGTGATAATGGTTGTGATTAGTTGGGTTTTGCCATTTCTCTGTGTGTGACATGCATGCATGTGCACAGGCATTTGTACTCACAAATGGGCCATGTGTCGCCATGCCTCCCAGCTTCCAGGTCCCGGTTTAGGGGTGACATTCTGAATATGAAACTGTCATGGGTAGACCCAGGATAGTTTGCATAGACATAAGTGATTATTCCCTTGGAATCGCATACCACCTGCACGTTGATAGAATGCCAGTGCTTGCGGTTGCAATAGATGTGCTCAGTGGCCCTCAGAGGACGTAGAGCCACGTGGGTGCAATCAATGGCACCAAGCACTTTGGGGAAGTATGCCACCCCGTAAAAGTCCTAGATCACGGCCTGCCTTTCTGCACGTGTTCTGTGCATGTATATGTGCCTGCAGACTGAGGGACGTGCAGTCAACATCTGGTGTAGGCAGCGTGACTGTGTGGGCTGTGAGACGCCCCCAACTATGGCACTTGTACGCTGAAATGACCTAGTGGCCAAGAAATGCAGTACATTGAGCACCTTTTCCAAAGGGCTCAGTTCTTGGGAGCACAGGGTGGGTGATGTGAGGTCATCCTCCCACTCAGCAACCAGGTCTAGGATGATATGGGGTGGAAACCTGTACCTGCGATAGACCTGGTCATCAGGCATCCCAAAAAGGCTGGTCCTGGGTAAAAGAATGCAGGGCCTGGCTATCCTCCTCCTCCTCCTGCGGTCTCCCACGACCCCTGCTGCAAGGAACGGTACAGTCATCGTAGCGGTATGTATTTGTTTGTTGTTTGCATGCACTTTTATGCTGCGAAGGGGTGCTTTCGCCTGGCGTATGTGTTTCCGGTTTAGCGCGTCTTTTGTGGCACGCGGGAATCCCCTGTTCGATTCCATGAATACTTGTCGTTAGCGCACGTATGGGTGTTGCAAGAATTTGGCAGCGGTACTTCCCCCGTTACACCCACATTTTTCCATGTTGTTCCCCATTTTGCATGTTCCGCCCCCTAGGTGTGTGCGCTGGGCGGTGTGCGCCTTCAATGGCCATCTCGCGCACAGCCTTCGGGATGTCGCAATGACGTGCGCGCCACACGCTGATTCAGCGCAGGTCACAGGTAAGCCATGTGCAGCGCCTTCCATGAATCGCCAAACAGGCGTTTGCGTGGCTTTTGCGCCCGTGCGCTGCGATTTTCATGGTTGCACCCCCGTTTTCAGCGCACATTAATTCCATGCATTACCCTGTAAATTGGCTAATAACAGCACCTGTTAATACAACACTTAGAATCGTGAGAAATCCAGAAGGAAGAGATATATATCATCAGAAATAATTATAGGAATGGTCACCACCCGCAAGCTCCCCCTCCCCCCATACTTTTTCCTCCATGATTCGTCAAGATCTCTGCTGTGTAACGGAAGGATTGCCACCTGGCAAGGGTCTAGACACTTTTGATTTTTATTAACAAAAACATGATTCAGGTAATTCTGTCAGAGAAAGGGCAGCCTGCTAAGCAGGCCCCCACCCTTTCAGCAAACTCCATGCCAAAAATATAATGTACTTATTACAGCCACACCGAATTTATATCACACATGCGTCAGCACTGTGAGCCCAGCTCAGCTGTGCAAGGGTTACGTGTATTCTGGTGAGGCAACCCGGCCCTACCACCTGACCAGGCATAAGACTGGATGGCTATGCCTTGTCTTTGATCCTTTGTGAAGTGGGGTAAGACCTCACACCAGCAAACTAACCTCCCAGCAAGAGCGGGCCTGGGAAATAGATATCAAGAGGCAAACCCAAACCAAAAAGACTAGCCTCACACCATGGTGCTGCATACCAAAAGGGCCATTGATGCTATTGACAAAGGAAGATAGTATAGCGGAGGGAGCTCGGTATAGCTGGAAGGGAATTCCCCTATCTTGTTTCTTCCTATGTTCTCTATATTCCATCTTCCTACCTGTCCCCTGTACTTAATTTCACACAAAGCACTTTGAGTGGATCATCAGAAGACAAAGACCACTTGTCTAAAGAGCAGGGATTGGACTCCTAAAGCTGGCTTACTGCTGTGCTATCACCTCTGGACTTTTGCCTTTTTCCCACACCCCTTCTTTGATTCACTCTTGAACAAACATCTAAGGAGGAATTCATCATTCACTAAGGTGAATAAGCAGCAGTTCAAGGTAGAGGCACGCGCTGGTCCCTACTCACTTCCAGGTTACATTTGGAATGACTCATTTTGAGAAACAGGACCTACCACTCTCCAGCAATCTTCTTAAGGATGGGAGAGCAGAACCTGAAAGAACTCATCCTGTTCTCGAGCCCTTCGCGTGGGACTCACAGCATCTGGAGGACCAGATCAGCAAAACCTCCCTGTTTTGCCGCATCTAACCGCAATCCAACCAAAGTGACTCCCTGGTGCTGTTTTTGGCACTCCAATCTAACTCAAAGTACTGCTGTACCTGTCGGACCGGCTCGCGGGCACATCGTGCCAAGTGGAGCATGTCATCTGTTCGACTTGAACAACCTGCTCAGCGCTGCAGACTAAACTCGAAGCACCGCCTCTCTGGACACTGCATCAGAGAACCAAGGTCACAGCATCAAACTGACCAACCTCAACTCAAACCATTGGATCATTGCGTCACACACTGACACTAACCAGCGGTTACCAGCGTCTCAAACCACCTTGACTCCCAATCAGACCATGGTAAACCATCTGAACGAGGCATTCAAACTGACTACACACCAGTTCCATGCTTGACCTAGCGCAACTCATCGTACCTGAATCTGCACCACAGTACAGCTCGAAACCCAGCTCAGTGATGTCAAAGCACCCAACAACAGCAGTAAGGTACTATTGACTGCTAACTGACCCCTGCCCCCGGTTCATCTTTGGTCCCTAGAAACTGGGTAAATCACTTCAGAACCTTTTTCCACTGAACACCATCAACCACCTCATCCTTCTCTCCCTCCATGCTGACAGGATGGGATTCTTTAGCATTGTCCTGAATTGGTTTACCTCGTACACCTCAGGCAGCCACCAGGCTATCCAGATGAACTTGTTGCTTCTAACTGACTCTAGATCTCCTGCGGAGTCCCCCAAAGCTCCATCCTCTCACCAATCCTTTTTAACCTTTACATGGAGCCACTGGGCACTCTCCTTTGGTGCCTAGAAACACTTGTGTAGAGGCGGGTTATAGATTTCATATCATATCCCAATATAGCCACACATCAATGCACAGACGATAATCAGTTGCACATGAGAGTAAATAGTGCGCAAGAAATAATTTGTCTCCGCAATTACCTAATCATCATCCAGTGCTGGACGTCGACTACCTACCTCAAACTAAACGCATCCAAGACTGAACTCGTCCTCATCGGTCCACCCGCTAAAAACAACTTGTCCAACAATGGCTCAAGGATATGCGCCTATAACGATTTGATCCACAACTCAGACAAAAAAAAAAAACACAAAGCCAAGAAGGCCCAAATAGCCTGGTTCAGAATCTCTATCCTTGGAATAATCAAACCCTTCATCCCACCGCAGGACTTCCACTTCATCCCGCCGCAGGACTTCCAGACCATAGTACAGGCTCTTGTGGTCTCCCAGATTGATGGGGGAAATGATTCAGCTCCCAGCTGCTCACTTAGCTCCCCTAAAACCAGTCACCACGCTGCAGCATGTCTTATTACGGGAGCACAGAAATTTGACCAAATTACCCCCATCCTATGCAAACTACATTGGCTTCCACTCCAAGCCAGGACACTGTTCATGACTGCATGTATCATCTCCAAGCGGAGCCCCTCTTCCATTTCCATGGCGGCAGGAAGATGGAAGTCGGGGCAGCGGCGGCAGGCTGTCGCCGCCACAGCCATCAGGTGAGTGTTAGTGGGAGGGACAGGGAAAATCATGTTAAGGGAGGGTGGGGAGCAGATGGCGGGGGAAGCAACTGCCAGGATGCTCAGAACACAGGCTCGGATCGGCTGGAATCCAATCAACGCAATTGGCTGTGTCCCACGCCCCGGTGCAAAATGTATTTACAGAGTTCCTTGTTCCTAAACAAATGCAGAAGACGCTGTCCTAGGAATGCATACCAAACTTGCCTTTCCCGCTTCATCTCATAAAAATGTTTTCAATAACAAATCTAAAATAATGAAAACATAGAAACAGTTATCTAATTTAAGGAGTAGTAAGTAATATGTAATTGTAGAAACAACTCACTGTTATTAAAATGCCATCCGGGAAGTGATCATTAAGCAAAATAAAGAACTAGGACATCTGTTCTTCTATGCTGAAAACCCGTTGCTGCAAAAAGTGAAGTAAAGTCACATTTTAAAAGTTTTTGTGGCAATGGGTGAGAATCCGTCAACGTTCTTTAATATTCAACGTTACCCCTGGCAGTACACTCGGAGGCATTTCAAAGCAACACCAAAATTCTGTTGTCCAGAAAACCCAGGTAGGAAAATAATTTTTCATTCTTTGAAATGGCAACTCGGACAACAGGGTGTGCTATTTTTCCATTTTCTTTCTTCTTACAATATTCAATTCTCCATCTGCATTAGACAGCCAATGTTGTCTAGCGTTGATGTAAATCATGGTTCTATGTGAGGGCAAACAGGGGTTGAAGGATCCTTTGCAATTACCAACACCATTTGGCCCTTAGCAAGGAACTTCATAGAATGGTTCTTATAGAGCCTGTCAGAAAGGCTTCATGTCTGCAGCAAGTATCTTGAAACAAGTTTATTCAATTTACCAACATACACTCAAACAAATACAATTCAGGAAAACAATTCAACCGTATATTCACAAAACAATGTAAAAAACAAAACAAATACAAACGATAATTTCACAAAATATATTTTTTTTAAAAACTCAAAGACCCAGCTTACTTTTTCATTCAGTGATAACATCTGAAACTTCATCAAACATATAATTCCTGTTGTGAATATTACATTAAATTTATTTAAATGGAACATAAGAAAATAAAAGAAATTAAAAATGTTTACTTATCTTATCCAGCGCACATCAAACATTTCCAGCTTAATCCGTACCAAATTTTAGGAAGCCACCCCACATTTTTTCAAAAGCCTTCTCCTTATGCTGTAACAACATCATAACTCTTTCAATTCCACATAGTGAGTACATTTCCTCTAACCACATCTAGATCTGTAGAAGGCAGTAACGTAAGAAAATATTCACCCATGTAACCTCTCTTTGCCCCATCACCTTAAATTTCACACACCCATTTGCACTATGAACTAGTTGTCCAAGTCTTTCTATGCCAACATTGAGACAGCGTTTTTTCCCCCCATTGCATCCTGGAACCTGTACACCAATACTTCAAATGCATATTAAAAAAAAAAACAAGTCCCAGCATACAATACTAAAGAGCAGGAATGGCGTGTGGTGTCATGGAATTTAAAGGGATACTTGGCTGCTAGCTATGTCGTTTTCTATAAAAAAAAATGTCTATCTAATCTTATTGAAAGAAAGCCCTCTGGCAAAGCAGTTCATTTTGAATGGATGCAAAATGTTCTACTTACACCACCTTTACCAAATCCATAATCTTCAGTGTCTCCTAGCACCCGCTGGCTCTCAAGAGATCCACTAATTAAATCAAATTAGTATTTCTTACATCCTAGACTGGCACCACATCTAGCCCATAATCAAGGACCTGCCCGTATTGACCATGTCTTGACCCTTACGAGTTGTAAAGAGTACATATAGGGCCTGATTCACAGAACGTTTTCCTATGGGATTGCCCCATTATAAAACGCCTTGGTGAATCAGGCCCATGATCTTGACAGTAAGTTCACGATGACTTGAGAAATGAAATCCCACCTCATGGAAGCATATAGCATTCAGTTCTAATCTCAGCAAACCCCTTTCACAGGTCATGTGCCTGTTCCCAGGTGATGCTACTGTGAACACAGAACACAATACAGGCTAAATGGACCAGATTTGTTAAAAACAGTCATGACCCTACCCCCGACATTTCCATGCAACTATTCTTGATGTCTTACATGTTGTCGAGAAAATCCATGGAACTCACTGCTTTCAAACAGGCTGGCACGTGGTGGGCCCTCGCGAGCACCCTGCCCAGTCTGTGTACCATGTGTTTATTTACAGAGAATTCAATACAGGTGTAACAGGCCACTACTAAATGTGTTTATTACCCATCCTTTTGAGAGAATCCAAACACAAAATAGTAGCCTTGTACAGGAAGTCAGACATTATGGCAATGGCCCCGACATTCTGGAATACCCTCCAGCCCAGATCAGGATGATCGACTTGCATGCAGCTTTCCGGAAGGCCATCAAGACGAGGCTATTTGTCTGAACGGGCCTTTCTCCCTACTCCATGCTTGCATGTATCTGTCACGTGTATCTGTATCCGGCCAACCTACATCGATTGTATTATGTAATGCAACAATTGAGTATGTAACTAAGCAAATTGTATTAAGCATTTTTCTATGGGCTGCACTCCTGTAACCCTCAAGCAAGCCGTCCTACATCTCCTTATAGCGCCTCGAGGCCTGTGGGCTATAGTGCGCTCTACAAATACAAAAATTAAAGAAATGTTCATGTACGCACATATATTAGGCAAAGATATGTAAAATATACTAATGAATGTACACAATTTATCCTAGACAGGAAACACAAAAGGCATGGAAGGGCCTGATGATGAAATATGCCTTCTATGGTGACCACAGAGTAATAAGGGGAAAAAAGAACATGCAACACGTTCATTTAAATCATGTAAGGAATAAGTTACTTACCTGTAACTCCTGTTCTCCAGCATTAGTACCTTTCATAGATTCACCTGTTTCTTGACTAGTCCCTGTCGTCGGGGTAGGTAATAGTAAAGCAGTATCTTTAAATGTTTTAAATGCTGTCACATTACTGCTCTATCATAGTCATTTTCTGTCATATTGCCCCACAGCCAATTGACAGGTCTCCCCGGGAGGCCATTTTCAGATTTTGGCAAGTGCATGTAAACGTGGCAATATGAGCCAAGAAGAGCAATAAGAGGGATAGGCGAGAGGGTCACGTGAATCTATGAAGGTGCCAATGCTGGGGAGCAGGAGTCACAGTTAAGTAACTTATTCCTTCTCCAGCACTGGATCTTTCATAGATTCACATGGTGCTTGAATAGATTACACAGCAGTACACACACAATACCAATAATGGCCGGAGGTAAAGATCTCCTGAAAGGAACACCTCCTCCAAACAGGTTACGCAGCACTGCTTGACTGACCCTGGACACCTCAGTGGAATTCCTGTCGACACAGTAAAACTTTGTGAAAATATGTGAAAGTATGCACTGAACTCCACGTGGCAGGCACATATCTAGCAGGGCAACACCAGAGAAAAAAGCCGTGATAGCAGCCAAGGCCCTGGAGGAAGAGGCTCTAGGCCTGCCCAGAAGAGGCTTATTAGCCATTTGATGACAGTAGGAAATGCAGGAGGACGGCCAACAAGTAATGGAGGCTTCAGAAAAGAGTTGTCCATGTCAGCCAGACCAAGCATGACAAATAGTTGGGAACACTTGTGAAAGCCTTTTGTGCAGGAAACATATAATTTCAAGGTTTTATACCACGACCAAAGAGTCCAAAAAATGTTCTGCAGGAGAGGACGGAGAACTGAAATAGATAGATGGCACCACTGGTTTGTTTAGGTGGAACGAAGACAGAACCTAAGGCATGAAAGTCGGGCTAGTGTGAAGAACGGCCTTTGATCAGTGGAAAGTCAAATAGTCCGGCCTGCACAAGAGAGCCTGGATTTCACCCACACATCTTGCAGAGGTGATGGCAACCAACATAGTCTTCCAGGATAAAAGCTTGAGATGCTTTGTGCAAGGGCTCGAAAGGAGGTCCCATGTGCTGGAAACCCCACCCAAGCATTCTACTTTGCAGATCCTTATCCACAGCCTTACCCTCCTAGTCTATATCCTCGCCATTCTTTTCATGAATCACCAGCGTGAGAGATGAGAATGCTGGGAAAAACAAAGGGAGAAGATCAACACTGGTGTTCCACGCATCATCTAGTGAGGAGTGAATGAAGACAGCTGCAGGAGCCCCGAAAAAAGCTGTACACTGCTGCGCTGGGGAGACAATGAGACCCACAGCAATCGTGCACAGTCTCAATCCAAAGAAACGGCACAACAGGAGAGGGAGACCTGCTGTAGCACAGGGCAGCCCCAGCAAAAAGGCCAATCCGGCAGAGACAGCAACATGCGCCAAAGGCTTGTGTGTGCAATCCCAGCCACACTAAACCACCAGAAACAAGAAAAGACCCTGAGTTATCAAAATGCCAACCAAGAACACAAACTCAGCCATTTAACTTGCAAAATTACCGTAATACTTGCATAGCAAGCATGCACAGAGAAAATGGTTGCTCAAGCAAATACACATCCTGCATGAAGGACAGAGCAGGAGGGACTAGGCGAATCTCTCCAATCAGGAAAACGGTGGGCGATTTGAGCAGGAAGTAGGAAGTGCAGGTTTTCAAAGTGAGGTCAGTAGTGGAGGTGAACCAGATGAGGTATTGGTTTAGGAGTGAAAGTGGTTTGCAGTGAGAGTTTGTGTGGCAAGTGTAAGGAGTGAATTGAAGTGGTTCTTGTAGAGTGGCAGTGGAATGTTTACATAGCTGGATGGGAAGAGAGTAATGGTGGGAGGAAGGGAGTAGTAGTGGAGTGGGACGAGAAGTAATATCAAAGGGTGGAGGCGAGATCTAGGAAGAGTGCGAAATCGGAGGCACAGATTGCTTTTGCAATGAAGGTTTAAAGACTTAGATGTATGTTATTTCATTATGATTTATACCATGCACCATTGCCATTTTCTTTGTCTGCAGGTGCTCTGGCGCATCTGAAAATGAAAGAGGGCGTAGTTAGTGGAATTGAGAGTGAGACTCACAAGAGAGCTTTGATGTGCTGTTGGAAGGTTCAGTTTGGAGACAAACAGGTCACTGTGTGCTGGTTTGTTTTCATTTATTTATTTATTGCACATTCGTATGGTGCTTATACACAAGTGTTTCCAGGTGCCACAAGACAGGTTTGTGGGGGGCATGGGAAAGAAGTAGAACAACAAACTATTATATTTGCCTTGTGATAATCCTACCGTGCAAGACAAAGTACAGGGGTGGGGGGGGAAAGAGTCCAGGAGTAGGGTGTGAGAAACCTGAGGCCTTTCTCCCATGCTATTCCCAGGGATCCCTGACTCAGGTGGCCACAGGAGGGCCATCGCTCATGGATCCTAATCCTGGGGGGGGCGGACAAGCAAGGGAGGATCACCTGGCAAAGAGATCCTTGGAGACTGTGGGAGCAACGTCCTTGGCCGAGACATGGCATCCCCCCATTCCAATACATCCCTAACTGACATGCCGGCAGTCCTTGTGGGATATTATCGCCCAAAACCCACTGACCCACAATACATCTGCCCCCTGACAAAAACCCACATGGTTTTTCCATGATCTCTAAGGAAAACTACAACTTCCACAGTCTCTTCTGTGGGATATATTGACCCACTCAACGGCATTGCCCCACATCACTAAGCTGCATTTGCGCAGAAACAACCACAAAAGGGTTACGCTGGCTCCTGTGAGCGCCATGGCTCAAAACTGCATTTTGCAACAACAACAAAAATGGCTGCACCATCCTGCCAAGCATACATCGGGCAGGATGGAACCAGGGGGCACATTAAAGGAGATTGCCAGTGGGGTCCCACATAAACAAAAGGAAGAAAGTGGAAAAAGCAGCATTGCTTTGCTCCAAAAGCCAAAATATCCATTGAAATGAAACATTTTTTCACCTTTAAAAAAAATTATGCTGTGATGCCAATTCCCTCTGTTCCTAAAGCCACTGTGATTATAAAGCCCTACCAAGCCCACCGTGTGTCACTGTGCCTAAGAAAAACGAGGCATGATTTTGAATTGACAAGCCCAGTCAAACCAACTCTAAAAAAAAAAATCAACCAGGAATGTTACTTTTACTTGCACGGGAAACGTGTTAATTTTCTCTGCAAAAGCATCCAAAAATCAGCTGTTCAGATAGAGACTAGCTGAGCCATATCTGTGTCAATGTATCTGTGCTGCAGACCAACTCCAGCCTTCAAGAGAATAACTATAGCTGCAAGACAGTGTGCCAAGCTGCTAGAGATGTAAAATGCAAGAAGGAAAGGCCAGCTGCACCACATGTAAAAAAAATGGACTTTTGCAAATTAAAGAAATACAAATGCCTGTGTTTTGGAACAGTACACTGGTGAATGAAAGCCTGTCAGTCCTTAGCAATATGAAGGTGTTTGTTGATGGTGAGACTATATAACATGGGTTATTTTAGGCAACCGGCTTGCTTTAATTCTGGATCTAAGATCAGAAATTAAAGATTAAAACTATGGTTGCTGGAGCTGCAAGTTGAAAAACAGGTTTTCTGCTTGGAGGGGTGGCACCAAAAGGAGGGCTCTCTCTCAGCAGATACTGACAACATCCTGATAATTACCGGATTGAACAGACATTTGTCTCTGCTGGGACCCAAACAATGAAGCTCCCAGGGAAGGAAGTCTGAAGTGTGAAGGGGGCAATATAACTTCACTCAAGGGAGAAACCCCCACCATGCTCTAAAGGAAATGACAGTTGGCAACAGTGAAGGACAGAAAGAAAATGGACCCAGGAACGAAGACTGCCATTTAGTCCCAAAGACTATTTCAGGAATAAACTTTAAAGACTCCTATCTTTGCAGCAAGACTTTGAAAAATTGTTAAAATGTCACAATTTAAAAGGGATTTTTTGTGCTTTCTATTGAGACGTGATACAACTCACTGACACCTTGGGGGCAGAAAGGGAAAAGTATTGAGGATAAATCAAAAAGTATCAATGTTGAAAACATAACATTTTGTACATACATCCCTTAGGATAATTCACATCTGTATAAAATTATGGAATTATAGGCTGAATCTTTCATGTTTAAAATTATCAAAATGTATCAGAAGGGCGAAACGAGGTCCCACAGACTTAAGGATTGGACTGATAATATGTAACCTGTGTGTATAATTTGCCAAGCGATTGCAAGGGTGTAAATGTATGTTTTTGGCAAAATCAGATTTTCAGGAAAGTAAATGTGGGAGTTTTTGGACATTGTAAAACTCACCTCATAAATCGGACATCATTCCCTTGGAAATCCAACCAGTTGAGAACAAGTCTGAGACTAGCATCCCTGCCCAATACAAGTAGTTTAGGGGCATGCTTAGTTAACCCTGCCCAGCCTATACTTTGATGTTGTCATTATGCACTATAAATAAGGGTCCCTGACAAGACTAGACACAGACACGCTTCCTGATTTCCTGCGCTAGGCTGCTGTACCCGTCATCTTCCAGATCCAGACTCCAACTACAAGGCCAAGCATTGCTGATCCTACTCCAGAGCCCACTGCAAAACCCAAACAGTGCTGATCCCATTCCCAGCAAGACCTCCAATATAAAAAAAACACTAAATCTCCCATTAACAAGGGGAAAACTGTGGTACATTTGGCATCCTGATCCAGCCTGGCTTGCTGCCACTCACTGCAGGCTGTTGCCATTCTGCTACCCTGATGACCTATGGTATCCAGTGACCACCAGAATTGCCAGTCCAGAAGTGCTACCCGGTAACCAGAATTGCCCAGCTGTTTGCCAGGTGCCCTGCCATGTCCAAAATCCAAAAACTAAAAAGTGGTCTGCGAGTCGCAATAGCCATTCCATCTAAACCCATTGCCTGTCTTGTCTGGGTCCTTATCCCACTCACTAAGTCATCCTATCCTTATCGTGATAACTTGTAAAACTGTCAGAATCATTTTTGCCACACTGCCATTGGTTTCTAGTGCTAGCGCCATCTCTCTAGTAATTTTGTCTTGTGAAATCCTAAGCCATTAATCCTATTTCGAGTGACCAGACTGGTTCCGCCAGGGCAGGCACTGGGGCGAGAGGGTTGAACTCGTGAATCAACCCTAGAGCTTACTGTGTCCCACCTAGGTGGCCTAGCCTGAATACTCTAGTGTAGCGTAAAACTGTTCTTCTGCCAACCTTATTTCCTTTCCATTTTCGCGCCTTCATTTACTCAAAGTGCAGCTTCTTAGATCTTGCATAACTTATTCAATTTACCAGGTAGAGACTTACTTTTACTTCCATAGTGTAATAGTGTACCTGTGATCCATATCTATCCCCCGACCAAAAAACTGCATTGCGATTTACAATATTTCACCCGTTTTTCAAAGAAACCATTTTAGTAAATTTACACGGAAAATGGAAATATTTGCAAAGTTTCCAACGTGTCATTTGGATTGTAAACTGTTTTAAATCTTCCATTCATTTTTCGAACTGTATGCTCCCGCTAATTCATTGTTTGTGATTGTTAGTACCTTAACATTGTTGCTTTAGTGAAGAACTGTATTTGGTCAAGGCTTTTGCACACATTCCTTATTTTATACATCCATTTCCGAGTGTCCTTTTCAACATTGCAAGGGTTTCAAATCCGTTTTTCACTCTTATTTGGGGAGGGAAGGTCAGATTTGCCTTTCGTTTTCAGCGCCTTATTCCTGATCACCTGCTGCTTCCTTATATCCATTCAGAATTGATTATTTGTGAGTTGAGGGAACTTTGCAGGGGGAAATCCTAACTTGAGTGCTATCTGTCATAAATCAAAAGTGCTCCTATCCTGTTGTGCTGTGTATGTACTCCACTAAAAAGTCAAACCCTGTGCATTGCTCACATTCTCATTTGTAAATATCACTCCATTGGTGATTGCTGTCCTATATTTAAAGTGTGTTATTTCTTTTGAATTTTAAATACATAAATATTGCATTTGACCAACCAAACTGATTCATGGTCCATTGTGACCCGGGGTATTTCAAAAGGGGGTGTGATATGAGTGGTGTATCATCCCAAAATTGAATCCACATAAATAAGGAGAAAAGCACCTCAGTTAGGCACTAGATACTATGCCGAGACCACGGTGTGCGTGTCGCCTGATTGAAATCCTTAACACTTCATCCACTATAAAAACACCGAGACTAGGAAGATTGGCTATAATGATATGCAATGGCCCTGTCCCACTAAGACCAAGTAGGGTCAGACGCTCAGTCACCATCACGTCCACTCTGCCTTTAGGAACTATGTGCAGTGCCATTACATGCCCCCACCCATTTTTGAACAATACTAAGAAGAAGAGTAAAAAGGGAGCTACGAAGATTACCCATAGGAGCCAATGCACCAGGGATTCCAATGGATAGTTGCCATTTTGTCCCGATAATGAGGCCAGGCAAGGTCAGGACTCCCTCAACAATCATTCCCACCCGAAACCTGTTAAGCCTCCTAGTTATTATTAAAGGCAGAGCACACAGGCACACTTTGAGTGAGCTGGGGAAGCTGAGGGGATCATGCTGTTCAGAGCAGCCAAAGAGAAGCTGCAGAGACCCTGGAAAGGAACTCTGAGAAGGACGATAGGCTGCCAAGTCACTGGGCCTGTGAGTGCAGGAGAGACTGCAGTGTGGCAATAGAGCTGTGCTTCCAGGCAGCCAGACCAGGGGCAGCTGGAGGTATCTGACAGTACCCAAGTCAAGGCTCATCCCCTGGGTGTAACATTAAAACCCAAGCTTCTGCGGGGCAGATGGGACGACGCTGACCCAGAAAAGCCCAATTTGAAACCCCACAACTCCCAGAACCTGCAGAATGCCGTTTTGGGGAGCTGGCAAAGTGGGAGCGAAATAGAGACTGATGCATCGTGGACCTTGAAGTCCAGATACATTTTTTTGATGGACATTTGTGCAAAGTGAGACGGTCCGAGCCCAACTGAAGGAGACCTGTGTGAGAAGCTAAAGGAAGAGTCTGAGCCAGACTGAGGGAGACCCGTGAGAATTGGAGCAGGGTGGAACAAGAGAAGGAGCAGAACTTCTGGGGCAAAGGCGAACCCACTGGAGCAGAACGACCGATCGAGGGACTAGAACGAAGGGTTGGGAAACCCTTAAGCTCCCTGCAGAAGGTTATTGCCTCTGGAAAACCAGGAGAGAGCCAAATTCCAGACAAGAATACTGCATTGTGTTTCAAGGACGCCAGCGACCCTCTTGGGTGAACGACAGACTTGGGAGGTGAGGCCAAACCTGTGGTATTAACTGACTCCTGAATTGAAGCTGCAAAGTGAATGAACTCTGAAATGCATAATGGTCAAGATTAACCCCTGGCAAAAGGGGAAGTGAAAAGGTGAATGCTTAAAGATGAAGATTTCTTTGAACTTTTTACTTATGGTACAGAACTATCAAGAGACACTGGGTCAAATAACAGAAACAGAGTGGAAGTGAAAGTCGAAGTGGTACTGCGGGGTCCAAAGTAAAAGACTTGCACATTCGAAAGTCTTTGACATCGGTGAGAGGTCTGGGCCCGACTGAGGGAGACTAGGAATGTGAAATAAGTTAGGGGAAGGCAACCCCTAACGAATGTGAATAAAGCTTGTGGAAGGGAACCCCTGCAAGTGCTGTGATTGTGAGCCCGGATGAGGGAAATCTACGTTGAATCAGGTACTTTTTTCTTTGAAAGGTCCGAGCCCGACAGAGGGAGACCTATGTGAACTTTCTGCTTTAAGAGGTCTGAGCCCAACAGAGGGAGACCTATGTGAACTTTTTTACTGAACTGTGAAAGAACTTTGGTGAACTGGAAAACCCGTGACATTAATGTGGAAGGCCAAGTAGGCCTCGACCCACGTTTTCAACTGCTGCTTGATAACCTGAGCCAGAGTGTCATCCTGCCTATGAGGGGCCACCTTATTCTGTGCTGTCTAACTTGTGAACGGGAGCCAACTTAGCCATCTTGATTCTTTATGTTATGACACTGACTTTTCTTTGCATATATATCCCCCTTTACACACTTTTTGCAAAGGAGATAGGGTAGGCATTAGGTTTTGTTAGTATAGGCCATTTTGATTTGACAGAACTGTTTTCTTCATTATTTGATGGTCGAGACTATTCCCATCATAGCTATAGGGCAAAGTAGGAGTTTTTCCAAACCCCACAAATCTAATAAAGGTTTTGAAATTGTATCTTGTGTCAGTGGCATACTGTAATACCATGTCTTCCTTACAGGTGTACAAGGGGATGGGGGCGGGCAAGTGCTTGGGGGGGAACAAAGGTGGCCAGTGCCAGGGGAAGAGAGGGGGAAGGGAGGATGTGTGCAGTGGACTGGGACAGGTTAGGGCTATGTGGTCTGGCCCCTGTATGAATCTGAAGGTACGAGGTCCAGTTGCAGCGACAGAGGGAACGTAAGCAGGGGAAGGGAAGAGTAAAGGAAGAGGAGAAAAGAAAAGTCTTGAGAAGTTTCTGGAACTTAAGAAGATCCGGCTCAAGTCTGAGGGGGGCATGGAGGCCGTTCAAAAGGGAGGAACCAGCTGAGGAGAGGGATCTACCTCCCACTCTCTGCTTGGAGAAACATTTGACATGCAGCGAGTTGGTAGACAATATGTGGTGTTTGATGTATGATTGTGTATGGGTCATTTGTGTGTAATTTGTTTAGTTTCCTGTTGGGTGTTGCAGAGTGTGGGCAGTTTGTGGTGGTTTTAGGTTGTTTCTGCAGTAGAGGGTGTGTTTTGTTCACTGTTTGAGGGTGAGTATTTAGGATTATTGGAGAATTTTTAGTAGGGTTAGTGGAGATTAGGCTGTGTCCTTTTGTGCCATGGTTATGTTTGATTTGTCGATTTCATACTATTCTATGGTGATTTGTGGTAGACTGCTTTATTTTGTTGGGTGGTCATGTTTCGGTTTGGTTGTTTTGGGGTTTCCAATGTGATGTGTTGGCAGTTTCCCTTTGTATATTTTTAATTTTTCCTGTTTAGCTGGGTGAGTTAAAGAGGCATGTTTCTAGCAAATTTCAGAACTTTAGGTGCCTTCCAAAGTTGTTTTGCTATGCATGAGAAAATTCTACTTTGAGTAATGTTCAGGTTTGAGGCAAATGTCGTTGGTAGTCCTTAGTGTTCGTAGATGGACATTTTTACCTGTATGAATTCTGCTCTTTGGCCATGGATTGCTCAGTCTGTTATGCAGAGTATTTTGAACAAAATGTGTTTTTTGACTGGCAGCCAATGTAGGGTTTGTCAGTGCTGATGTGATGTGTTCTCTCTTAGCGAGGAGTAGTCTTGCTGCTGCACTCTGTATTCACCATGATTTTTTGGTAAGCTAGTTTGGCATTCCGAGATAGATGCTGTTGGTGTAGTCTATTCTTGACATGACAAGAGAAAGGACGGCAATTGTGCTATGTGGGAAGGTGAAAAAGGGGCGTTTCCTCTTGATTGTGTGTAGATGGAAGAAGCATTTCTTCACTACTGCGTGGACTTGCGGTTCGGTATTAAGTCATTGTCCATTAATATCCAGCGATTTTTGACCACTTTGGATGGTTTCAGTCGGTTTCCCATTTCAGTAGGCCATGGAATGTGGTGTTTATTAGACGGGCCATTGGACGTGATCATGACTTCAGTTTTTTCCAGGTTGAGTTTAAGGCTGTTGGTACTCATCCAGTGGTTTATTTCTGTGAGGCAGTTGGTAAGGGTTGGGTTTTGTTCTTCACTAGCATTGGTTTTGTAGATGATATGTGGGTCTCCTGCATAGTTGTAGTAGGTGAAGCTGTGTCTTTTGATGAGGGGTCATGTAGATGTTGCATAGCAGTGTTGAAAGGGATGAGGCTTAAGGGACTCTGCAAGTTGTTATGCAGAGGCGTTGAGTTGATGTGCGTTAGCCAAGTGGTTTCCATTCTTTCTGACAAAGGAATTTAGCCAAAGTAACGCTATGCTGCCCATTCCTATATCTTCAAGTCTTTTGATGAGTGTTTCTTGGTGGACTGTGTCGAAGGCTGATGATAGATCAAGTAGTATTGGTGCCGGTCTGACATTGGAGTCTGCATTGGTTTTTAGATCATCCCCTATCGATGATAATGCTGTTTACGTTCCTCTCATGGGCCTTAAGATGACTTGTGCCTGGTCTAGTATCAGATTGTTTTCTACATGCGCCAGGACTTGTTCGTAAATGCAACTTTCTAGGAGTTTTTCAAGGTATGGGATGTTTGAGATTGGTTGGTAGTTGGTTAGGTCTTCAGTGTCTTGTGATGGGTCCCTTAAGGAGTGGCTTGCTTGTATGCCATTTTTAAGGCTTGTGGCAAAATTCCTGTTGCTAGTGAGTGGTTGAAGAGGTTGAGGAAATAATCTGCAGGCGTTTTCTGGGTGAGGATAGTCTTGTAAATGTCTGGTGGGCAGGAGTTTGCTGGAGAGCTGGCTCTGTTGCTTTTGCTCACTAGGCTGTTGAATTTTTTTGTCGAAATTGGTGGGTAGTTGTTTAGTCGTGTAGATGTTCCAGGATTGGCTTGTTAGGGGGGTTGTGGGTGTTTTCAGGTATCCTCTTAATGACTTGCTGGATGTTTGTGATTTTGTTTTTGAAAGTGGTCTGCAAGGTCATTGCAAAGTTTTTGAGATGGCATGGGTGTGTTGCATGCTGTTGGGCTTCTTAGCTCGATGATATTGAATATCTCTTTCTGGTTGTTTCCGTTAATTGTAGCATGTCATTTGTGCTTTGAGTAGTTCAGCTTTGTATAGTTAAATCTGTTTGTGGTATGTGTTTTGTTTTCTGTTGATCATAGTTTTTCCCCCATTCTTGTTCCAGTTTCCTGTTCGTTTTCTTCAGTGCTTTGAGGTGGGGTGTGAACCATTCCCTTCTGTCCTCATTCTCCTCGATCTATCCTCTGCCTTTGGCACAGTCAACAATGCCATCCTGCTCAATCACTTCCGCGACAACCTTGGTATTACTGATCAGGCGCTGGCCTGGTTGACTTCCTTTCTCACCTACCGACCCTCTCAGGTCCTACTGGGGTCTTTCCTCTCTTCTATTTCTCTCTCTACTTGTGGTGTTTCCCAGGGGTCTTACCCCTCTCCCTGGCACTTCAACCACTACCTTGCACCTCTTGCGTACTGCATCGCTACTTTCTGCCCCAATTTTCAATGTTATGCGGATGACACTCCACTCTCTTTCAGGCTCCCCTCAGCCACCTCTGCTTCTTCTCTCATACCAGACCGTCTAGCCTCAATTCAGGAATGGTGTGCCGCCAATGATCTCTGCCTTAATGCCAGTAAGACTTAGATCCTCCTCATTGGGACGCCCGCTCCCTCCTTTCCTCTCTCTCTGGCTGCCCATTCTGGGCCCTCTTTCTGCTCCTTCCAGTGAGGCTAAGAACCTTGGTATCATCTTCAACTCCACCCTCTCCTCACATCTCTGCCATCTCTAAGAAGTCAAACCATCAGCTGCATCTCCTCAGAGGTATTCTTCCTTTTCTCACTTTCCCCCCGGAAGCTCACTGCCTCCAGAGCTCTGGTCCTCTCGAGGCTGGATTATTGCAACAGCCTCTTTCTAAATCTGCCCACCTCTACTCTTCGACCTTTACAACTTATCCAGAACAGGACTACAAGACTTGTCCTTGGCCTCAAGCCCAGGGATCGTTTCTCTCCAACTCTGAAATCTCTTCACTGGCTCCCTGTGGCTACAAGGATCAAGTTCAAGACCCTCTGCATCGTCCACAAGGCCTTCCGGGGCCTGGGACCGCTCTACCTCCAACTTTCTCTATCAAAACATCTTTCTTCTCTAGCTCTCCGCTCATCCACCTCCAACTCTCTGAGGGTCACACGCTTCTCCAAGCCGAGAGTTGGGGGCACATCTATCTCCTCGGCTGAGGCCTCTCTCTGGAACAGCCTCCCTGCCCCTCTCAAACTTGAGCAGGACCACCTCCAGTTCTGGAAGCAACTCAAGACCTTACTTTTCGCTTATGCTTTCTCTCTTCCTCTCTGCGCACTGGTTTCCTGATCCCCCTCTGAACTCGGGCCCAGTCTCCTGGATGTCCAGTTGCCCTTGCACTGCCTCTGGGCTCCCCAGCACTTAAGGGTCTGTATCTGCAACCCTACATTGCCTTCTCTCTGCACTTATGAGCCACCCACTGGCTGCACTTGTGAGTTAAGTGCTATTCCTCCTTCCCCTCCCACCTGGCACTTCTCCCCTTCCCTCTTACCTGCGTTTGGGCGACCTAAATGACACAAGGCCTAGTAAAATCGTTATTTTGTCCTCCCTTTGTTGGTTTCATCCTCCTTGTTTTGCCGCGCCTAGAAACACTTGTGTACAGGCACGTTATAAATGCCACATCATATATCATATAATTATTTTCTTTGGTGATGGGGTGAATGGTGTTTCTGGTGCAATTTCATTAGTGTTTTTGTAATCCATTTTTGGATTGTTTCAGTTCTTTCTTCGATGCTGGATGAGTCTAAAATGGTGTTTGATGGTTTTGTGGCTTCCAGTCTGGTGTTTAGGTCAGCAATGTTTATGGATTTCCACTTTTTCTGAATTGGAGGATATTTTAGGAGGTAAGTTAGTATTCGCGTTTGCAGGAGGATCAGGAAGGGCATTATGAGGTGGTGTCAGCTCTGCCAGAGTTGCGTGAAGCACAAGATGAATTTCGGTAGTCAGGACGCTATGCAACTGCCTTCCCCAATCAACAAGATGCTCCAATTGGAGCAAAATCTAGGGGACTCATGAATTAGGGCATGACACACCCACTTCCATGTAAAAAGATCAAGCGCTGCAGTGGGAAGAGACACAATAACTTTTAATAGGAACAAGGCCAGTGGATACATGTACAGTATAGGTAAGGAAACACAATGGTGGATATAAGCTTACCCAATAAGGAATGGTTCCTAACGCATAACTCTAGCAAATGATCCAGGCTGTTAGCTAAATACTTACACATAAATACCTGAAACTGGTAGCTCTGGATGCACAGGTTCTGGTTGAGAGTTACAACCGTTGCACGAACAAGGAAGAAATGGAATGAATGGCATTTTATGTTGTAGTCAGCGCGCAAGTCGTGGATTAGGGAATAGGACCTAAAAGCATGCATCACGTCAGCCGACTTGTTTTTAAAATTCTGCCAATTATTTTCAAAGTAACACAACATACTGGCAACATAACCTGACACACCCCCCAAACACCCAACCTCTCTGTCCACCTTTACAGAGTGATGGAGCTCTGGCTTTCTCCCCGGACTTCGCTATTAAAGTCCTAGTGGGGACCGAAGCCATTTCCGCAAGTCTTTTTCTGCTGTTGAGCCTGTGTCTATCAGGGCGAGCAACCAGAACTCTGGGGAATACTGCTGTGTAGTCCCAAGCATAGATGCCAGTGCAGCCTCCACCAAGGTCCAAAACGGTTTCACCCGTTGACAGGACCAGGCAACATGAAAACAAATCGGCCTGTTCCAGAGCACACCTGGCACACGTGGATGGTCTTTCTGGGTAAAATGTATGTAGTTTTAGCAGAGAGTAGTACACCAGAGGTAGGAATTTGTAGTGCATTAGCCATGAACAATTGTTTAAAGAAAGAAATGTAGTCTAACAGCAAACCAGTGTCCACCGAGTATCTGTGAAAATTTTGCCTAACGCTACCTCCCATCGGATGCGTGTCTTGTCGGTATGAGGGATCCTTTGCGCCCTGATACCTTTACATATGTTAGAAACTAGGGATCTAGATGGTGTCGATGAGGTAATGCTTTGTAATACTGGAGGGATCACGGGGGGTTATCTGGCCATATTGACTTAAGAACTTCATGCAGCCTGTAATATAAGAACATTGTAACCCTATTTGATTCACCTCTAGCTCGCAAGGCCTCCCTGGTTATCAAACTCCCATCAACCACAGGGTCCCCTAACAAACATATCCCCAATTTTCCAAATCATGTCTGAAATAGTTATGTCATGTGTGAACGGTAGACCCCTAACTTAAATAGCTAATGTAGGAGAATAAGAAGCACCCAGCCCCATTAAACCTGCAGCCTTCTGCCACGCTCTACAAGTGACTGCTGTCGGCTGGATTTCTGCTCGGTCCCGTTTAGGGAGCGCTTTCCATAGGAGACATCTCAGATAGTCGGTGGACATAATCACCTTTTCTAGTGAGATATGTGGAAGTTCGGAAGGGGGGAACCACCACCAAATAGAGTATTTTAATTGAGCAGCTAGGAAATATAGGTATAGGTCTGGGTATTCCAATCCCCCCAGTTCGTTGGGCATCATCAAGACCCCGTAGGACACCCTAGCCTGGCGGCCAGCCCACACAAGACGGATCATCAGTTTCCTAAGTCTAGTCCAGAAACTCGTGGGAGGATAAATTGGAGTGTTATTGAAAATGTACAAAAATTTCGGGAGCAGTATCATTTTAGCTAGGGGCATCCGAGCCACCTGTGAAATGGGTTGCCGAATCCAGGTCTCAACCCTATTGTTCCAATTGCATTAACACCTTTAAATAATTATCTTTGAACAGGGTTTTTGGGGAAGGGGTGATGTGAATGCCCAGGTATCTCATGCCTGTCGGGCACCATCTGAAGTCGCCCATTCTAACCTCCCGCTGCAGCCATCGGTAACACCTCCGATTTAGCCCAGTTAATCCACAGGCCAGATATATTGCCATAATGTTGAATAGCCCCTATAACCGGCTGCAGATTTACCTTTGGATATTTCAGGTATAATAACATGTCACCAGCATAGAGTGACACGATTTTGGCGTGTGAGTGTACTCTGACCCCCCCCATGTATGTGGTATTCCCTCAGATGGCAGGCAAGAGGTTCTATAGCCATGGCAAATAGAATAGGGCTTAATGGGCACCTTTGTCTGGTGCCCCAGGTCGGTACAATGCATCTCGACAGGTGCACATTTGTGTATATCACCGCACATGGCTCTGTGTATAGCAATCGGACCCACTGAAGATATACAAGACCCAAACTGAAGCGTCACAATACCTCAAATAAGAAGGGCCACTCCATCAAGTCGAAGCTCTTCTCTGCGTCCAAAGTGGCAACCACGATGGGAATCTCTGGATCAACATTGTGCTTAAGTGTGAACAAATGACACAGATTGTTCTGTGTGGATCTACCCGGGGTAAAGTCTGCCTGATCCGGGATGACCAGTGTTGACATGTGTGGGAGGAGAAGATCTGCTAATATTGTCACTAGAATGTTATCTCTATTAATTAACGAGAGCGGTCTATAAAATGAGACCATCATGGGGTCCATTTGTTGGGTTTCAAAAGTATCGTCACTATAGCCGACCTAGTGGATTCTGGTAAAACCCCAGTCACAAAGGCTTCCTCAAACGTGATAAAGGTGGGGGATTATTAGATCAGCATATTATTTGTATATTTCTGCCATGAGCCCGTCCGAGACAGGTACCTTACCATTTGGGAGAGGGATTATAGTGGCACAGATTTCTACATCCGAGGGGAGGGGGGAGGCTCATTCATTTGTTCACCCATTGCCAGGTCCAGCCATCCCAAGGCCACCTGGTCTAGGTATTGTGAGATAGAATCATGTCCGGCACTCAACCATGACATATACAGTTGATCATAGCATTGTCTAAATACTTCATTCCTCACCAAAGGGTCTTTACTGTTGGTTTCATCTGGACCTTTAATTTGAACAATATCTGCGGACGGACGCTCTTGTCGATCCGCCCATGCGAGAGTGCGGCTGGGCCAATCTCCTTCCACATAAATCGCTGCCCTGATAGGGTCTACCAAAAATCTCTCCTCCCTTTCCATGAGGTGGCACATTTCCTCCCAGTGTTCCCTAAGGGATTCACAAATTGTGGGGAGTCGTAGATTTCTTGTTGCGTTTCAAGTTCCCTATTTTCATGTTTGCACCCAGAGATAGACCTATGGATAGCCTTCAGTACTCCACCCTACCTCGACATACAACATCCACCACGTTATCAGGAACAGATTCCAAGTTTGTTTCAAAAAAGGTTTGAATATCCTGCCTAATACATTCACGGAAGAGAGCATCAGTCAGCGCACACACCCAGACCTAGCACCGAGGGTCACATGGGTGCTATGGGGGACAGGTAAGAAGGACCTTGACTGGGGAGTGATCCAACAAGGACAGAGGGAGTATATGTGCATCTGAGACACCGGGAAGAAGGGTCGAGGCAACCATAACATAATCAATCCTAGAGGAACTACCATCTACCCCAGAGTAGAACGAATATTCCTTGGTGGAAGGGTACAGTACTCTCCAAACATCATACAGACCCTGGTACTCTGCAAGGTCCAACCATGCAGTTGCGGCCTTGGGTAGTGTGGTCTGTTGCGACATGGACCTATCAAGGGACAAGGATAGAGCCATGTTAAAATCACCAGCCCAAATGGTATTGTAAGTCGAGAACTTATCTAGGTGGTTGGAACATTCTCAAAAGAATTCAGGAGAATCTGTATTGGGGGCATATATATTTATTATTCGGACTCAAAGACCCAGTATCTCACCCGCGAGAAGTAGAAATCAGCCTGCTGTATAACAAATGTGGTAGTGCAGTTTAAATGCTAATGAGCAATGTATGTATGTGGCCACCCCCGATGAGTGCACAGAGAAAGCCGAACCATGTCTATGGACTCCCCACCCAGGCAAATTAGGGAGCCGGGCATCCTGGGGCCAGATGTGTCTCCTGCAGGCATAGGACATATACACAATGATTCCCAGCATAGTTCGCTATTAATCTAGTTTTTTGGGTATTGGTGAAGCCCTGTATATTCCAAGTAAGCTATGTAATTGGGGAGATGATATTTTGGCATGCCACCTCCCGGGCGCTACCTTGGAGAACCCAGTCAGGCAAATCTACCATGCCCTATAGGTTTCATGTGCCTACATAGGTTCAGAAGCGTGTCTTTATGAAACCATATACTCATATTGCCATCCCGCGCCACGAATGAACAACCCAACATCCCCATCCACTTACGGCAGAAACCACAACATACCAGCATCACCCTCAATAACAACACAGCTTAAACAACAGCTGAAATACATAACGTCTGCAGTGTCTGCAGAAACGGGCGCCACGGGCAGCCGACTGACTCCAATGGCGGCAGGCTCACCAGTTACAAGTAGACAAATGGCCTAAGGATGTAGCAACATCAAAAGCGGAGGGCATAAGGTGCGGACTGTTCCGCTGCTTCAGGGGTGGTGAAGAAGATTGCTTTCCCATTATGCACCACATCAAGTTTAGCTGGGAACAGCATCAGATAGTGAATGCCCTTGCGCCTCAGTGTGTTTTTCGCAGATTTAGAGGTCTTCCTTTGTTCCGGTGCCTGTGGGCTAAAGTCTGGAAACAGTAAGATGATTGCTCAGCAAAGCTCGAATGCTCAGTGGCCTCCTTGAGAAGAGCATCTCTATTACGGTAATTGAAAAAGCATGCAATGATGGACCACTCCGGTGCAAACATTCCACCAGGAACATTTTTTAAATCAGGGGGTCCCCCAGA
Source organism: Ambystoma mexicanum (assembly GCF_040938575.1). Classification (NCBI taxonomy): domain Eukaryota; kingdom Metazoa; phylum Chordata; class Amphibia; order Caudata; family Ambystomatidae; genus Ambystoma; species Ambystoma mexicanum. The sequence goes on along the minus strand of NC_090936.1, from coordinate 160,757,456 downwards.
ATATCCATTAACAATTTTTCCACAAATTGCTCCATTTGCTAGATGGAGGTGGACCCTGGGGACCCCGGGATATGTACATTGTTACACTGAGACCTCCCTTCCAGGTCATCATTTTTAGCTATTTTCTTCACGGTCTGCTGTAGGTGGGAGACCTCTCGTTGCAGGGTGGATATTTTATCCTCACTCTCACCAATTTTATTCTCTGCTTCCGTCATGCAGTTGCATAATTTGTCAATCTGTACCGCAGATATATTGACCTTACAGGCGAGTGTGTCAATTTTCATGCCCAATCTATCAGTGCTATTCTTTAGAGCATTCAGAGTCTGATTCAGCGCGGCAACGTCGAGCTGAAAGGGGCCAGGGGCCAGAGAGGGGGAGGGGAATCAGATTTCGCAAACTGGTCAGTTTTTGCCCGTTTCTTCTGGATCACCATGTTGCTACTTGCCTTCTGAGTGTGGTGTTGTTCCATCTCCACATGTTTCAAAGTGTCCCCAAATAGTAGAGGGCCAAAAAGTGGATACGATTGATCAGAGACGATGGAAACACTTGGTCCCCGCAACACAAAGAAGTACAGCAGCCAGGGCTCCCAGGGTGAGTGATCCTCCTGTTTTAGCTGAGCTTGAGCCCAGTACCGGGCAGATATCAAATGGGCAGGTGGAGTGTACTTATCTGGATTAATCTGCAGCTTAAGTTCATACACCACACACCCAGCCCAGACCAGGAATACTGTATGCTGGAATCCACACGCACCTGTTTCGAATGGTTGTTTACTTCGCTTTCCATTGCAGCCTCTGGGAGAGCTGTTATCTCCTTACGGGTCCAAGAGGCCCTACAATATCCTGTCCAGCAGCCGGGCCAGACCCCGCTCCAGTCGTTATGGGAAAAGTTATGGAGGGAGCGCAGGGGCAAGGGGGATGGACTGCAGGGTGCGCACCTCACTGCTTGCACAGGTCCATGATCAGGCCTCACGATGCAAGATGTCTAGCAGTGGGCCTGAAGGGCCGGACGGTTGCTCGCCAGGGCCCAGGCAGGCACGGCCGATGTAAAAACAAGAATTTCAGATGGGTTGGTGGGAGCAAACGCCACACTCAATGCCGATCCAACAGATAGCACCGTCAGGCACCTCGCAGCCGCTGCGACCCGGGAATGCAAGATCCTTGGTGCCATACACCAGCATTGCAGAGCGCGCCTCAGACCGGTGGATTCAGGCTCTGGCTTTCTGCCCAGGTCTCACCAGATGCCTCAGCTCCCCAAATCCATCAAACTGGAGGGAATTCATCACTGGGAGACAGGATATATTAAGAGGATTTTCGAGCCTGCGCCAGAACACTCTCAGGCTGCAGCCATTCCTGTCATCGTGCAACAGCACCCTCCACGTCAGCTGACTTGTAACTTCGATTTTGAGCTTTGATGGCAATGTGATCAAGAATTCTGACGGGCGTCCTTCAACTACCATGGGAGGCGTTAACGTTGTAAAGTGCTTCTTGTCCGACTGCAGCCCTGTAGCAGTGGGCGCAGCCTGCGTGGATGGTTTTGGGCATCCTGAACCCGCAAGATAGATCGGGTGATTCGGGGTAAGCAAGGAATCCTAACAGGTGGTCTCTCTAGAGGATTTGCATTGGAGGTGCAGTTGTGACCAGGGTTATGTTACAGAAGATTGCATCTAGGGTGTGGCCTGCTGTGTGTGTTGCTCCCCTCACCAATTGTGGCAGATGGATCATTGCTAGCTGTTTTGTTAGAGTTTTAGGCAAGTCAAGGTTTTCTTCTTCGTACCATATGTGGAAATCTCCCAGCATGATCAGCTGATCATGTTTTATGGCGATGTTGGTGATGGCATCCACAAGTGCGTCTGTGAAAGTAGGGTTGTATGTCAGTGGTCTGTAGATAAGTAGGAATGATAGGTTGGTTTGGTGATTTAAAGGATAGTTCCGGGACTTTTTTTTATTGTCCCTACGGTTCGGCCATGTGTTTTTAAGCATAAATCGGTAGATCGTAGAAAACTTTCCTATGGACCTTACCCGACTTTTCGTCCATTAACGCACTCGAAATCAGCCGCCATTTTCTGATAATCCTATCATTTCCCTTCCCCCCATCGACCTGGCTCACCTGCTTTTGCGGCACTAAATCATATCCCCCGCCCCTGAAACAGACTTTATCAAAACATTCATATTCCCCGCCTCGATCCGTGACGTGACTGTGCTGCGTAGGCAAATGCGCCCAGGCGTCTTCTACGCGACTCCACACAGAACCCGGAAACCAACACAGATCAGCTCACAAGACAGTGCGCCACAATTCGGAATATGAAACTGCACTTTTAAATCAAACCGCAAGATTGTAAATTTGGTAAAGTACATTTATTTGACATCAAATGTTTAGAGAATATTCAGCGATTTGCATTTTTATTTGCTCACGTTCCAAAAAGTTCGTTTTGAGGCACGCGATGTTCCTTTGCTGTACACAGGGTCTTAGATCATCTCACAATACAGCGCCACAATTCGGAACATGAAACTGTGGTTTAAAAGCAAACGGCAAGATTGTACATTTGGCAAAGTATATTTATTGGACATCAAATGTTTAGAGAATATTCAGCGATTTGCATTTTTCTTTGCTCTCGATCCAAAATAGTTCGTCTTGAGGCAAGCGATGTTCGTGTGCAGTACACAGGGTGTTGGTTTACGATAAAATAAGCTCTTCGGTCGCACTGATAATCGCATGGCTGTTCCAACAACGAGGCACTAGGCCACCACAACGGTCTGTATGTTGCATCTAGCCGTTAGTACCGCGTAAGGGCATACTTGTACTTGCCGATCGTCCCATAAAATGGTCAGGGTGGTAACGTTGTTCACGCGGAGAAGCAACTGGCGGTTGTAAAAGCCATCCGCCGGTGTCTGGTACTCGTGACACATACAATAATGAAGGATGTACCTGTTTTAAAAACATAAAAAATGAAATTAGTCTCACCATCAGATCTTTATTAAAATTATTCATTTTATATATTAGGTCGGGAAATTATTTCATAGCTAGGACAGTGCAACTGAGTATTATACGTCAAGGGGGGGCTGTAGGATACTGAGACAGTCCCCCAGTGCAGGGGTTGACAGGGAGGCAGTGCAGGTGGAGAGTGGAAGGGCCCAGGACCAAGGTCGCAGACAGTGGACCAGTTGTAGCAGGGGAGAGGGAGAGAGAAAGCAGAAGCAAAGAGGAAGGTTTTGAGGTGCTTCCGTAAAAGGAGATGGTTCTCCTCAAGATAGTGCGCGGTACAAAACAATATGCCACATAGAACGAACAAGTACAACTTAACCCGTCTTTAAAGCTACTGTATAGTAATTAAATTGCGGTATAAACTCATCTAAAGAGTTACTTACATTATATTTGCATTTTCCATTGTGTCTGTGCATAGGGCAGCCCCGAAATACCACTCCTTCTATGCCGACGTTATTTCTTCTAATGAACGAACATTAAATGGCTTTCGTTTCTGAAATTATATTCATTATCGTTTCTTACGTTATTGCCCCACACCCCAAAAAGAAGTCTTTCGGGATGGTCCCGGCCTGTCAAGGTCAAATAACAATAGAACCTTATACTGAGTCGTGGGCCATTCCGGCACCCGAGCAAAAAATCAAAGCAGCTGACCTTCACTTTGAACGAGCACACATTCCTAGTTAGCTACATTCAGTGTAAGGCCATCTCACAGGACTTGAAATTTACACTCAATCTTTGCATCTTGTCTGCGTGCATTTGCAGCCCCAGAGAACCATAAATACGGAGACATTCTATATTTTTTGAAAAATGATTTATATTACTGTTTGGTTTAATTTAATGCGCAAATGAACAAGGTTGGATAGACACATTGCATGTACACTGAGCAATCACTTTTATTTACACAATACATAGCTACACATATTCAATGGGCCTGCGACATGAGGAGACTCCAGAGCAAAGTCACAGGTGACACCCGGGTGGTTCGCACAACTGCACGGTGAAGGGAGGGGCAACGGTGGAGAGACACATTGCATGTACACTGAGCAATCACTTTTATTTACACATTACATAGATACACATATTCAATGGGCCTGCAACATGAGGAGACTCGAGAGAACAGACAATCAAATTACAATCATTTAAACCGTGATGTGTATTTCTCAATGAGCTCTGCTTTAGGTGGACATGGAACAGAGGCAATGTTGGGTGGCAATGCAGTTGTCCCCTGCACAGGTTCGTTCACAACTCCATGTATGTGCCTATCTAGGACATCAACAATAAGTCTCTCAATAAACTCATATTGCATATCCTGAAACACTGGTTTGATCACCCATTGTTTACTTCTTTTAGTGAAGGCCTTATTGTAGCGAAGCGTCCCTAAAGTTCCGGTCGTCCTACTTTGTTGACGGCCAACATTATGGTTATGTGCCAAGACCGCTAGAAGAGTCCGATTTATCATGCCCTCCATGCCAAAATGCAATCGTTTTGGCCTGTACTTTAGGCACATATTGTGGAACACCTCCAAATCTCCTGTGTGGCAGAATTCCGTGAGTCCCCTCAAATCTCTTGTTATAGTTTTATCAAATACAATCTTTTCAATGGCTTTGTGAGTGGGTGATGAAGGAATCAACCACTTCTTCTTCCGTGCCTCCTCTGTGGACAAATGGCCATGTTCACAATTGTGGAAATGTTGGTTTGTGGTCCAGAGGTGAACGTTGCTACAGTGTAGCATTACTGACCGCCATTTTTCCAGTAGAATTTCCAACGACCCTCCACATGTTTTTGAGCTCCACCAAAGATGGTTGCTGATTGACTTGGACCACTGTGAAATACCTTGCATATCTTTTTTTTTACCTGCAGCCGACATTTTTTTATTGATTGTTTTTGCAAGATGCCAAACGTCAAATTGGTGATTTATATTTTTGTACTCTTCTCTCATTGTCTTGGCAATTGAAACGCGTCTGTCTGTGGCTATCAGGTCGATCACCATTCCCCGCGATTGTAGTTCTTGCAATGATGCTACAAAGCCAACTTTCTCCATGGCCACTGAGGATGTACTTTGTGACACCTGCACGACCACCGAACTCACAATTTTCTTACTTTCCATGTCCTGAAAGTGGTAGGTGCAGTACTTGGCTGAAAATCCTGGGCTGTCGCACTGTCCATCACCGGCTAGCCTGAACCGTTTGCCCGCGAATGTACTATCAATAGACATTTTTTCCATTCTCCAAGCTTCGCTAATGGCTGGAAATAGATAATCGGTTTGGTATTTGTAGAACTGAGTTTTCGCAATGAAATGGATTCCCACAAACTGAAAGAAAGACTCTAACTTTTTAAAACTTGAACCACTAAAAAGTGCAGCCGCTGCACAAAGTAGATTGCCTGCTGGCAGTTGCCCCAGCATGGGTTGTGCAGACCATGAGAAAGGATGATATTTTTTACAGGTGGCATGTATTTTAAGGTTAGTGCCTCGAATTGCACGAGTCACATTAATCAATGGCTCCCCACATACTTCCCCACCAACCGAATGCCCACATTTCATCCGAATAATAATATCAATCAAACAACTATCGAATACAATGAATTTGGCCTCTTTCCTTATACTGTCACTCTGCATCCAAGCTGGTTCGGCCTGTAACGTTGAGGACATGTCACTCACATGAAAGGTAGAATCTCTGATATCGTCTTCCGCTATGTTCAGTGATATTGATGGTGTTTCATTGTCGTCCACTTCATTCTCTTCCATTGCAACATCTGTTCCTTCTCCGGCGATGGGTGAATAAAACAATTTCTTCAACTTTCTGGCGGTCTTAGTTTTTGCGGGTGTGGATTCTGTGAATTGATCTCCGACTGCATCCGAACTACCAGGAGGACATTCACTATCAATGGCTGGTGGTGGTATAGCTCCGTTGTCAATCACTTCATATTCTTCCCATTGGCACGATGCATCTCCAGTCTCAAGTCCCTGCCAAAAGGTTTGACAAGCAACATCTCTCGTTCGCTTCACTGTCTGTGTAGATCTAGTTCGTACACCCACTCGCAACTAGAGGACAGATTGGAAAAGGGATGTTCAGTTTAAACACAACTTACAGTATTGAACTATTAACAGTGAAAAACAACATAATATAGTGACCAGGACACTAACCTTCTTTTGCTTTCTTTTCTTTGAAACTTTCTTGCCTCGAACTTCAACATCAGGACGCTGTTGCTCCGACTCGTGTGTGCATGTCTCCACTTCCTCTTGCGCTGCAACGACTATATTTTCATGATAAACACATCCATCACGCACTGACGCTCCATCGACTCCCTGAAACATAGAACTTTCATTAGTATGTATAATAATATTGAAAACACAAAATGTACTTGGGGACCAATACCCACGTACATCTCAATAGCAAAACACGAATGAACGCTTTGTGTAGAACATTCAAACGACAATTATTCACGCATTGTTGATCTAGTTAGATGGAACTGTCAAGATCCATACCTCGGGCTCCTCATAGACTTCCATTGATGATATTATTGAAGATGATGCTTCAGTAACTCCCTGAAACACAGTAATTGCATTAGTATGGTTTTCTATTTTGTTAAAAAGAACATAAACTTTGTGCAGGCGTCAACGGCTCATCTAAATAGACCTGCACAAATGATCAGTTGTCTAAAATAAATAATGTATATCTAAATATGATTCGATTTGCTTGATCGTTGGAAGTGTCACCACCCAGAGATCTGCATCAACTACTAGGGGTGATGTTCTTGTAGAAGAAGCTCCGTCATCTCCCTGAAACATAGTACTTGCGTTAATAAAGAAGGAAGTATAGCGGATGTAATCACGTCATATGATTTCGCTTGATCGAACTGTCAGTATCCATACCTCGAAATGCATAAGAACATCAAGGGACGATGTAACTGCGGTGCACACTTCTGCAAGCTGTTGCGCCGACCCGTAACTGCATGCTCCCCCTTCTTCTTGGACTAATGCTCCATCGACTCCCTGAAACATAGGACTTTCATTAGTAATGAACACAATATTGAAAAAAGAAGACACATAGGAGGGCGACGACAGAAGGACATATCAATGGCTAAAAGCGAAAGAAACATTGTGTGTAACAATCACGCTACAAGAATGCAAGATCTGATGATCTCCATCGATGGAACTGTCCGGAAACGTACCTCGAGCATCTGAGTGACATCAACGGTTGTCGTCAATGCGTTGGACTCCTCAGCATCTCCCTGAAAGACAGTACTTGCATTATTTTGGATAACAATAATTATAACTGAAAACAAAGACTAGAGGACGAGTACAAGGGTGTACCATTAGGTAAAATAATTACACGATAAATTAAAACTATTGATTTACATGCCTAAAACAAGTCAGTGGCAGAATAGCTAAGTAAGATTACCCGATAGGCGCTTGAAGTGGCTGATGACTGCAATAACGACACGGATGGAGAATCTTCCGCCTTCATATTGAGTGGATACATAAATGGGGAAATTATTGTTAGCTAATGCTACACACTACTGCAAGGCCGAGAGCTAAATACGTAAACTTGACTCACCAGTGGAGGGATGTGGACGAATAGAGTGGGAATAGCGGTTGAGAGCAATTTTCGCTTCGCTCGCGGTGTGTTCTTCTTTATTAGCAATGATGTGGAGTACATGTCTGAGCTAAAGTGCCTGCTGCAGATGCGGTATCGATCACCCCTCTTGTCCACAAAGACTTCTAGGACTCTACTTTCAAGCTCAGACGGTGGATATCCGCAATATCGGACCCATTCTCTTATCTGATCTATTGTCTTAGGGAAAACATGCATTATAGTACCTTCAGATTTTTTATGGGTCTTCGGAGGGCAACCGCCAATGGAACAGGCAGGCATTGTGGAAAGTTCTGAAAAGTAAAGATCAACAATTCTCTATGAATACCAATGTGTTAAAAAATTAAATGCCACATAAAAGGTTCAATGCAAGGTTCGTTTTGGTTCTTGGAACTATACACGTTATTCACATGCGGATAAGTATTTGAATAACTTTAAAAAAATAGAAAAATAATTTGACTAAACTCAGAACATGTGACTAGTTCCTTGCATGTACTGTCTTGAACGAAAAGAAATTGGACGCAAAATGATTATGGTACATGGCCTTACCTTGATGAACAAACAGTTAGATGCAGGGATCAGAGTAGTTTCTTGTCGTAGAACAGGGAGCAGTTCACAGGTTGCAAACTGACGAGTTTCCTCGAAGTGGTCACGGAAGTTCACAGAGACGAAGAGCAGATAACCAGCACCTTCACGGGTTGACTAGCAAAGCGCAAAGAAGTTCTCATTAGAAATATGAAGTGGGTTATAAAGAATTCGAAACAGGGGTGTGTTTGTGAATGAATGACGTGTATATGTCGTGGCATTATGCGGTTTGCAGGGGGGCGTCCAGCGTGAGGGGGGATGCTTGGCAGGAGACACGGGGTCTGGAGGTAGACATGGGAACAACAACCCATGCTCTATAGACCACTTTGAAGTGTACATGGTCTTTGGCATCTCTTGGCCTTTATCGCTCCCTGACAGCTCCACTTGCCAGCACAAGTACCCCGGTGCGAACTGCCTTTGATAGGGCGTGGGGTGGATTGGGGCGGTGGTCGTGCAGACAAGACACAGGAAGACTCGTGAATGGAGACACACTTATGTGGATTGCAGGGGGGCGTCCAGCGTGAGGGGGGATGCTTGGCAGGAGACACAGGGTCTGGAGGTAGACATGGGAACAACAACCCATGCTCTATAGACCACTTTGAAGTGTACATGGTCTTTGGCACCTCTTGGCCTTTATCGCTACCTGACAGCTCCACTTGCCAGCGCAAGTACCCCGGTGCGAACTGCCTTTGATAGGGCGGGGGGGGTGGATTGGGGCGGTGGTCGTGCAGACAAGACTCGTTTGCCGCAGGGCCTCACCAAGGAGAGGCCATCTAACTGCATGTAAGAGGCAGGCTGCAGGATCTAGTACATGGAAGGCAGGGGGGTGAGTTTATAAATACCTCACCCTCTCAGGAGAATATATGGGTGCAGTTCACCCTGGAGACCCTGGATGCCTAGGCAGTTAGTCAGCAGCAGGCTGGCCTGTGGTGGCAAGGCGGCACGGGCCAGAGGGGGTCATCTCTGTACCCGGTGCCCAAAAGGATGATTTATTATGATCAACTATTTTGATTATTTACCTATAACCATGTTTTGTATCAATAAAATCCAACGGCCTTTTATTGCCAACGCTTGAACAAAGTGGTGTGGTAAGTATTTTTGGGGGAGGAGGCAAGGCCGGGAGGCTTGATGCCAACCCGCAAAATAACATATGTATGTCTGCTGCATATGGGTTCAACGGTTATGTGGATTGAAGGTGGGCGGCCAGCGTGAGGGAGGATGCTGGCCGGAGACATGTTGTGTGACAAGACAAGGCACAGGAAGACTATTCAATGGAGACACACTAGATTCATTTAAAAAATCAAAACAACCATTGTTAAAATATATGTTGGGTTTTATTTTAGATCTTAATTTCAATTAAACATAAATAATAAACATTACACATTGTAAAGTTCCGGTTGCAGCACATCCAGGGAAAATCCGCGGTATTGTCCACTGTCGCTGGGGAAATGTTGTCTAATGGCAAGTACCGCACAGGCAGGTATTACTCTCCGAACGCGGTGTCCGAGCCTCCCGTGAAGCCACCAAGTGAAGCAACGATAGGCCACCAGCCTGTACCACCTGTGAAAAAGAAAGATGCAAACTGTATTAAAATGACAAAACTTTCTTATCACTGTCGATTCAGGTAAAAAATGTCATTCTGCTTTGAAAAAAATTCTATCTAGAAAATGCACAATATGGAACCAATTTACATGCATTCGAATGATATGTAGATGTAATTTTATATGTGGGAGACGACCATGAAATAGTAGTGGCATCACTGACATCACAACCAGAGTATACTTACTCGTTACTCGGATTACGTGGACGAACAGTGCCGCGAAGTTCGTGCATAAGCACCATCATCATCCTCAACATGGTCCGTGAGAGGCAGGCTTCCCTGAACTCTGGCAGCTCGGTGATGCATTGCGGACTTGGCTCGCCTTCCGAAATGTAGGCCAAGCACCCGGAATTTTCACGGCAGCAGCAGTTCTCCTCCTCAGTTGGCATTAGTTTGCACCGATTGCACGTGCACCAGGTGGAGACGCCGTCCATTCGACATGGTCCAGGCTCTTCATCCGTTGACTGGTCCTCCCAACTGCCGTCCGAAACCCCATCGTTTTCGCGTGCCTGCCTTTCCAGTAGTTCTTCCTCGGTGTACTCGGGCTCGTACATATACGGCATTATTGTAGCCATTGTGTGGTAAAGAAAGTAAAATAATTTACAGAGATGGTACAGGTGTTCACAAGGCCTAGAAGCGGCGAAGGTAGCTGACCAGAGCACAGAAACGAGTCACAGAATACTCAAAGTAACACAGAGAGAGTAATGGAATCGAAAATCTGCTGCTGTGTGTTGTGAAACGGTGTGTTTATACTTATTGAGGAAAAAGGCGTCCTGCCATTTCCATGGCGACACGTCATTAACTGAAGCGCAGCGATTGTTGACACGAAACGTGCTTTGGCGTTGGGAAATGGGCGGTACGCGTCTGCTGATGTCAGGCTCAGGGGCGGGGGATTTGATTTAGTGCCGCAAAAGCAGGTGAGCTAGGTCGATGGGGGGAAATGATAGGATTATCAGAAAATGGCGGCTGATTTCGAGTGCGTTAATGGACGAAAAGTCGGGTAAGGTCCATAGGAAAGTTTTCTACGATCTACCGATTTATGCTTAAAAACACATGGCCGAACCGTAGGGACAATAAAAAAAAAGTCCCGGAACTATCCTTTAAGGCTAAGTGCAGGAGGAGTGATTCACAGTTTGGGATGTTTAGTGTTGGTGCTGTTGTCATCTTTAGGTGGTCCTTGTATTCAACGGTAAGACCTCCCCTCTTTATCCTCCACGGTTGGCTTGTTTCAGTTTGAAGTTGTTGGGTAGGTAGGGAATTGTGTGCTAGTACCAGGAAGTTTTGAGTTAGCCAGGTTTCAGTAAGGAATAGGAGGGCTATCCCTCCATCGCTTAGCAATTTGTATATTTGTTGTGTGTATCTTTTAGTATTCTGTGTTTTTGACGGTGGCGCTGGTAATTTGAGTTGATACTGATTTGTTTTTCGATCAGATTCTGGCTTTGGTTTTGTTGTTCTGTTTCTTCATTGAGTAGGTCAAGAAGGCTGCATTTTGGGCTGATGTTTTCTTCCAGTTCTTCTGTCTGATTGCATTGATCAGTCTTTTCATCTTGCCAATGCTTTGTGATGAATGGTGTGTTGAGGTTGTTTCATTCAGTTCTGCTTCTGTGGATTTCACACCTGTGCGTTGCGTTTCCTGCAATCCCTCCTTATGTGCTTGCAGTTCTTATGGTTGGCTGGCTGTGCTAGTGGGTGGTAGGTTGATATGTAGAACAATAAGTAGAGTGATTTTGGTCTTGTTCCAGCAAAGGGACTCCCTTCTGGTGGGCGGGTTGGTGTGCTACTTCTTGGTGTTGGTTGGTTACTAGGTATAGTGTTTTGAGATTTTTCCATTTGGTTTGTTCTGTTTTAGCTATTTCTTATATGTCTGTCTTTCTTGGTATATTGCATTCTGTGGTGTGGATTTGTTGGCTGTGATTGAGTTTGTTGTTCGTTTCGTCCCCCCACCCCCCAAATCAGATTGGTTGGGTTTTTCCTTGTTGGTTGTCTGTTTGTCCTCACAGTTTTTCTTTTTGTTTGGCCTGTTTGTGCTATTCAAGGATGAAGTGGCACTGTCATGGGGTGTAGCGTGTAGGATATTATTTTAGGGCTATCCCAGTGGTCGAGCTGTCCGAAAGCTGACTGTTTCAGGCATCAAACTGTCCCATGAATAAATCTATCTCAGTGGCTAACCTTGTTTTAGGGCTTTTCTTATCCCAGGGCCAGAAACTTTATCCTTGGGGTGGGCGCTATCACAGGGGTTGGAGCCATCCTTATTTTTTTTTTCTCAGTGCAGTTTTCCTGTGATGAGGCCTCTTAGTGCAAGGAGCTTGTGATGGGGGAGGAGTGTCTCCCAATGGCAGGATCTCAGAGTGGTAAGTCCTTATTGTGTTAGGGCTTCCTGGTCAAAAGTTCCCATAACAATGGTGCCTTGTATTGGCGATTGGCTCAATGTAGCTTTAGCTTCCAGCAAGTTTGGGCTCACTTCTGTAGAGGAGCAGGTGGACGTAATCCCTAGCTCCCGCACCCTCACCTCCATCATATTGGAACACCTGGTGGCCCACGTGGGACACCAGGTATTATCCCTATAATGGATCAAGTGTATGAGAGACAATATTCACTCAGACAACCGTTTCGAATGTGCCCCTGCAGTCTAAGCGTGGAAGAATGTCTGCACATACCATCAGACATCGAAGAGCTATAAGTGAAATTGGACGAAGGCAGAGTGACGTCATGAGGGAAAGACACAAAGATGCACTGGAACAATATGCAAATACTTAAAGAATAAAGATGTAACTGAAGTATAAAGGGAAACATGGAATCTAAGATTAAGAAATCATATGCACTAAAAAAATAAGTGAGGCGCGATGAAGTAAACGTATATACGCATAAACACAAGGTAGTTGAGACATATAGAAGCTTGCTGCAAAAGTAAACATAACATGGCTAAGGCGGTCATTAGAAAAGGAAGGACGCCATACTCCTGTTGAAACGAATCAAGCTACCGCAGAGACAGACCAGGGCTGCAGAGCCAGAAGGCGCTGGAAAAACAGTTTCATGTGAGGAACACAGAGGAGTCCATTGGCCTGGGATAACAGATGTCACATCAAGGAATAATTGCAGGGCACAAGGGAAGTCAAAAGGTTAAGCCATGTACGTAAAACATATTTCTCTTAGATTAAGCAAAGAAGAAAACCTCTACAAGCGCCAAGTGGACAATAAATGATGCAGAAAGCCTATGCAAGAGGAGTGAGCAAGTCTCCAGAGGCCAAGGAGAGTAATGACACCTAGCCTAATTAATTCAATAGCAGTAAATAGGTTGGTGGTCTCGTCACACGTGATTCAGATGTCGAAAACAAGGGATATTCATTAAGCTCCAGATGAAGATAATGGTGTACCTACACTCCCTTGAACGTCCCAGAACAGAGAACAGGCTGCAAGGTCAACTATAAAGAAGAAGCCTTGGTTTAGGGTCAGACTGATGAGGGATGGACGAATTAGGCAAGTGGGTAGTAGTCTGGCGTTGCTCTCTGCACCAGAGTTTTGTTTTGCTTACGTGCTAAGGAGCCAAACGTCCAAGGTGGGGCGAGAATGCCAACCAATCAGAGGGACTATCTAGCAATATGCGATACAGTGTTGAAGAGGCCAAACTGCTGCTGTTATTCTGCTATATTCCTTAATATACGTATTTAGGGCTGGTTAAAGGCGTGCCCGTTAGATAAAGGACATTCAGTTATATTACTAATACTTATATGATATACCGGTACATATGCTCCCTTAACCAATCCCTCCCTTCAATAGGTTTTACAGTTTTCTAGATAGGATGATGTACATTGGGGTATAAAACCTTTGTGTAATCAAAATTGAAGTGTGCGTGTGTGGACTACAGTTTTTTGCTCGCCAGATTACCCAACTTTATTCAAACTGAGAAAAAGTAGTACTTTGCCATATTCTTTAAGTCTGTCTGGTTATTTCAGTCTGAGATCATTATTGGTAATTCCATCAAGCACATGAGATGCTTCAAGGTGCACATTGCGTTGAGGCCCTGCAGTGGTATTGGGTTCACAGTGGTGAAGGCCTCTCTGTGGTGGTTGTATTTCACTTTCAGAGTGGTGTTTGGGAACTCCAGCTTCACAGTGGTAGTGTTCGAGGCAGGAGGTTGAAAGTTTCTTGAATTAGCAGTGGGAGGTTTAGAGTGTTAAGAGTCCAAAAGGCTTGGTGGCACAGTGGTGAGGTTCAGAGGAACTCTAGATGTGCTATAAAGTGGTCAAATCTCATAGTGCCGAGATTCTGTTTGGCCTTACCCTACTGCAGCACAGTTAGTAGTGAGTCTAACCTCACAACGATAGAATTTTAATACAGGGAGCTCACCGCGGCAAAGGTCAAAGAGAGAGAAGAGGATTACAGTGGCAGAATTTAAGTGAGGAAGGTGCAAGGTTGGCAAAAACCTTAAGGACAAGAATTCAAAGTGAGGAGACTCAAATCAGCCAAATTCATAGTGATTGGATCTTACAGTAGCAAAATTCAGAGTTGGAAATTTCACAGCAGAATTCAAAGCTCAGAGTGATAGAGTCTCACAGTACCAAAATCCAAAGATACAGAGGCACAGAGTGATAAATTCAAGAACTCACAGTGCCAGAATTTGAAGTGGCAGAGTGGCGCAGTGGCACATTCAAAGTTAGAAGATTCACAGTGGGCAGTGTTCAAGGTGACAGAATCTCGCAGTGGCAAAGTTTACATGTAGAGTTACCCATTGGAAAAGTGAGAGTTAAAAGTGACAGTGAAAGAATTCAAAGTGACAGAGTCCAGTATTGACAAATAAATTCAAAGTTAGAAACTCACTGCAGCTTAGTTTAAAGTGACAGAATATGGCAGCTTAAAAGGTTTATTTAGTGACAAGGTTAAGAGTTAGGGTACTTACCGCAAACCGGTCCAGAGTTATGTTATGCTACTGGACATTCGTATTGCAGTAATATCAATGAGGAGCCCTAATCAAGCAAAATGCAAGTCTGGCAAAACACAAACACTGGCCAGAGCAAAAGCAGAAATCTAAACTGGAAAACAGTCTGGCAAAACACAGTGGTGGCAAAATACAAACAGTGGTGAGACTCAAGCCAGCAATCTAAACTGTCAAACTTGGTCTGGCATAAAGCAAAGGTGCCAAAGTACCAACAGTGGTGAACATTAATGTAACAATTTAGATTAGAAACCCTAGTCAGGCAATGCAAGTGTGGCAAAAAACAAAACAGTGCCGAGATGCAACGCAACAGACCCTCAGTTGGAACACCCTGGGAATCACCACAGAGATGTGGCAATACAGTATCACTACATAATACCCCCAACAAAAATATCGCCGTAGATATGGCTGTTTGGGTTTCCATAGGCGATATTTTTCTTGGGGATATTATGTGGTAGCTGGGTTGCGGGGGTGTCCCCCACACATTAAAAAATGATGCAGGGGTTGCAGGGGTGTCCCCTGCAGGGTCCATGTGTGAATTTCGCCACAAAAATATAGCAATATTTTTGCGGCGGAATTAACACATGGAACCGGCAATACACAGTAGTGGCGAGATTCAAAACAGCGCAACTCATACCTGGAAACCATGAGGTAAAACAAAATATAAAATGTAAAAGTGCAGAAATACAGCAGTGGAGAGATTCAAAATAGCACAACTCACACCTGGAAACACTGAGGGAAGAGAAAAAGCAAAGGTGGCAACAAACAGTGGCGGGAATAAGGAAGTAGATTTACAATTAGAGCGTTCTGGGGCGAATGTGTATGACTGGATGGAACAAGTTACTTACCTGTAACTGTTGTTCTCCAGCATGGGTCTGGCATGGATTCACATGCTCATGAATATTCCCCGTCAGGCTGGGAATCCTCGGTACAGAAAAAATCAGTATCAGTTTCGTTTCTTATCTGCCTTTCCTAGTAGTAACCAATCACTGATCTCTGGGTCATACCAATGACTGCCCTCTCCCTAAGCCCCGTCTCTGGCAGCCATCCTCAGATTTGGTAGCACGTAAAGTGGCAGTATGACCAAGTGAAGAGCCGCAGAGGGGTAGGAGGGAGGGTTCGCATGTGAATCCATGCAAGACCCATGCTGGAGAACAACAGTTACAGGTAAGTAACTTGTTCCTTCTCCAGCATGGGGTCTGGCATGGATTCCCATGCTCATGAATATAAGATTACATAGCAGTACACACATGCACAACCACGGGAGGTGGCAAAAGGCTCAACATTAAGCAATACATAAACTCAACATTAAGCAACTCTTACCTCTTCACCAGGCCCACCTTCTGGCGAACAGGTTGCACAGCACTGCTTGGCCGACTCTGGACTCCTCCCTGGAATCCCAGTCGACGCAGTAGAATCTCGTGAAGGTGTGCGTCGACCTCCACGTAGCAGCCCTGCAGATGTCCAGCAGGGGCACACCAGACAAGAACGCCATGGTAGCAGCGATCGCTCTGGTCGAATGGGCTCTCGGACGGCTGGTTTGCCAACCGGTGACAGTGCATGATACAGCCGGAGAGCCATCTGAAAATGCAAGCCTTCGAGAGAGCCTTCCCTTGGTTCACAGGTCCAAAGTTCACAAACAGCTGTGATGTCTTCCGAAAACTCTTCGTGCGGTCCACGTAGAACTTCAGCGCTCTAGCCACATCCAGCGAGTGCAAAGTCCTCTCGGCTGGCGACGAAGGAGACGGAAAGAAAACAGGTAACACCAAGGGATCGTTGATGTGGAAGTCCGACGGCACCTTGGGCATAAATGAGGGGTGTGTCCTCAGCACCACCCTCGTGTCGTGAAAAGTCAATTATGGAGGCTTTTAAGATAGGGCCTGGATCTCTCCCACTCGTCGTGCGGAGGTGATGGCCACGAGAAATGCTGTCTTCCACAACAGGAACTTCAACGGCGCTGAATGCATAGGCTCGAATGGGGCCCCCATGAGCCTGGTCAGCACCACGTGGAGCTCCCACGCCGGGGCAGGGACCTTTTCCGGCGGGAACGATCGGAACAATCCCTTCATAAATTCCTTGACCAGGCGGTGGACCACAAGGACGCCCGTCCCGTGGTTTTGGTGTATCGGGAGATCGCAGCCAGATGTATTTTGATGGAGGCGTGAGCTAGTCCAGCTTTGGCCAGCGACAGTAGGTACGGCAGTACTTGAGGGGCCGTAATCCGCAGAGGATTAATCTTCTGTGCACGGCACCAGACAGAGAACCTCTTGCACTTATGTCCATAACACTTGAGAGTTGAGGACGCCCTGGCTTTTGCATGAACCTCTCTGCAGTCAGCCGGGATATCGTATCCTCCAAACTCTAGTGCTGCAGAAGCCAGGCCTGCAAGTTCAGCGACTCCGGGTCGTGGTGAAGAATGGCACCTCCTTCTCTGGAGAGAAGATCCACGTCCGCCGGCAGCTTGACTGGTGGGGACGCTGACAAGTCCAGGAGGTCCGGGAAGCAGATGTGTCTCGGCCACGCCGGTGCGACGAGAATCATCCTGTACCAGGACCTCTTGAGTTGGTTGATGAGCCGGAGCAGCAACGGCAACGGAGGGAACGCATAAAGGAATAGGCCCATGGTCCTCGGCTGCAGAAACCTGCTGGCGAACCTCTGGCATTTGGAGTTCGTCACCGTCGCAAACAGATCGATTTGGGGTTTGCCCCATCGTTGGAAGAGTCGATCCACTTGATCCTGGCGTAGTTCCCACTCGAGGCACGAGCGCAGCTCCCTGCTGAGTGAGTCGGCGATGGTGTTTTTTATCCCTGCCAGATGAAAAGGCACCAGAAACATCCCTTGGTCGACGGCCCAATGCCACAGGTCCTGGGCTTCCTTGGACAGGGCTTGGGACCTGGTTCCGCCCTGCTTCCGGATGTAGAACATCATGGTGGTGTTGCCCTTGAGGGACGGAAGAAAAGACCTGAGGGCCCAAAACACTGCACGGAGCTCCAAGATGTTGATGTGGAGCGGCTTCTCCTCCGGGAGCCAAAGGCCTCTCGCGTGAAGATCTCCGGTGTGCGCTCCCCACTCTTCCGGGGAGGCATCCGTCGTCACCGTTACCTGGTGAGCTGGGGTCTGAAAGTCCGTGCCCACCGTCAGATGAGAGCGGGTGCCCCACCACCGGATCGCTTGACGGAAAGTCTTGTTGAGCGGAATCCTGTCCTCGAAGCTGCCCGTCGCTTGAATCCAGCGGGCGTCGAGGAACTCTTGTAGAGGGCGCATCCGAAGTCTGCAGAGACGCACCAGATATATGCAGGAGGACATCATCCCGAGGAGGGATTTGATGGATCTTACCCTGGCTACGTCCGTGGCCAGCAGACGTTGCACCTTATCCAGGATGGCCTCCGTCCTTTCCCCCGACGGTGAGGCCAGTCGCGCCACTGTGTCGAGCTTGGCTCCCAGAAACAGGGCGACTTGCGACGGGGCCAGGTGGGATTTGGGAAAATTGATGGAAAATCCCAGGTCCGTGAGCAGCTGGACGGTCCTCGCTGTGCGTTCTACGGCGAGCTCCCTTGACCTTGCTCGGATGAGCCAGTCGTCCAGGTAGGGATAGACGTGGATCCCCTGCAGGCGTAGCCACGCCGCCACTGGTGCTAGGCACTTGGTGAACACCCTGGGTGCCGACTTTAATCCGAACTGGAGGGCCTTGAACTGGTAGTGCCGTCCTTGGACCACGAACCTGAGGAACTTTCGTTGTCGTTTTAGAATGGGGATGTGAAAGTAGGCATCCTCCAAGTCCAATGACGACAGGAAATCGTCTTCCTCCAGCTGTCCCAGCACATGCTGGAGGGTGACCATCCGGAACTTCTGGGCCTTGATGTACTTGTTCAGTCGCCACAGGTCCAGGATGGGACACCAACCTCCTGTCTTCTTCTTTACGAGGAAGTATCTTGAGTAGACTCCGGAGCCCCGAAGCCTCTTTGGGACGAGCTCGATGGCACCTTTCTTGAGCATCGCCCTTACCTCCAGCAGCAGCTGGGGTACGTGGTTTTCCTTCCTGGCCACGGGTGGCACGCGAGGGCACTTCTTTAGAAATTCGAGAGCGTGCCCCTGGCCAGGGTTTTCAGCACCCAACGGTCAGTGGAGATGGACTCCCACACGCTGACGAACTTCGCCAGCTGGCCTCCCACCGGGGTGCTTCGGTGGGGGCCCGACACCACGGTCGGTTCAGTCTTGTTTTGAGGCCGCCTTGCCGCATTGACCTCCCTGGCGACGACGGCGGGAACCACCCGACTTGCCCCGTCCTCTATAGGCCTCCTGCGACGAGGAACGGGCCACCTGACGGTAGGTAGAAGAGCCGCTGCCGGAACCTCTGGAGGCCCCTTGCTTGCCTCCGGTGCTCCGAAAGGACAGCCGTCGTCGTTGGAGAACTCCCAGGGCCCGGGCTGTTTCCGTGTCCGTCTTGATGGCTTGCAGCGACTCATGAACTGTTTTCCCAAACAGGTTGTTCCCGTCGAAGGGCATGTCCAAAACCTTGGCTTGTACGTCCTGGTGGAAATCCGTCGCCTTAAGCCAACCGCGCCGTCTGAGGCTAACGCCGTTGCCCAGTTGGCAGAAACCGGTGTCCGCGATGTCTGTCACCACCGTTATGGCGTGGTCTGAAGCCACCTCGCCTTCTTGCAAGATTTCCAGGGCTTCAGCCCTCTAGTCCGGCAGGAAGTCCAACAGAGGAGCGATTTTAAACCAGAGCTCCCTGTCGTAACGGGTAACAATAGCTAGGGCATTGGCCGCCTTAAGCGTCGTCGCCGCCGACGTGATGACTCAACGTCCCATCGCGTCGAGCTTCGTTCCCTTGCCGTCCGGCAGGGAAGTAATGTCGAGGCCGAGGCCCCCCCGCCTTTTCCTGGCAGCCGCCGAGATGACCGAATCCGGGGTCGGCTGTGCTCTAAGGCATAGAGGGGCCGCGTCGGGGACCCGGTATTTCTTCTCATATCGGTCCCTTTTTGCCGGCGTCGTGGACGGGTTCTTGAGGAGGGAAAGTCCCTCATCCCAGATGTCATCCAGTAGTGGGACCGGGAGGACCGTATTCCTCTTGGCCTTGGGACGTTGATAGAGGAATCCCTCCTTCTTCTCTTCGGGGCAGAGCTGGAAAAGCTTGGATGCCCTAGAGATCATAGCATGGAAGGATCCAATCTTGTCGGGCGGTGAAGCCCGGGGAAGGGGGGACGACGGGAGGTCTACCCCGTTGTCGCGCCGTCATCCGTGCCCGTCGTGGCCGTGTCCATGCCCGTGTCCTCTCCGCTGATCGTGGACGGGGATGAGGGCTGAGCAGGCCTCGAGGGCTGGAAAGGGGTAGAGGATGTGTCCTTCTCCTCTTCGATGGCGGACTTCCCGACGGGCCTGCCCCTGGCTCCTCCGTCGGGCCTGGTTCCGGTTCCTCCGTCGGGGGTAGAGGCAATCTCGTCATTATCTCGGTGCATAAGGATTGTATTGCCATCAAAATGGCTGCCGAGTTATCTTGTGGCACTGGCTGCGACGGGCGCGACGGTTGGTCTGGGGCCTCGTCGGCACCTCCGTCGCTTTCATCGTCTCCGTCGTCGGGATGCCTCTCGACGGGCGGGTCCTCCTCCATGCCCGCATCCTGGCTCTCAAGGACTTCGACCAGCTCCTCCTCGCAGGCTGTGTCTGTATCCACAACGGCCACTGCCCTCCCCCCTTCTTTCTCCGTCATGGACTTCTTGGGGGTTCTTTCGATGGGCTTGAAAGACGCCTCCCTCCGAGGTGGCAGGGAGACTCTGGGCCCCGAGGTCGCTACCACTGGTGTCACCTCCACAGGCTGAGCCAGGGTTGCCGCGACTTTCTCGATAGAGGCCTTGGCTGGGTGAATCAAGGCCTTAGTCACCGACTGCGTGCTTGAGGCCTTCACCTTGGGGGAGGGCTCCTCGCCTCGCTCCCCCTCCGCTGAAATCTTCGAGATCGACCGGGGCCTCTCCAGAAGCTTTGCCGGGTTCTCGGATTTCCTCTTACCCGAGCCAGAGCATTGGCTCGTGGTCGATGGCGCCTGGGAGGATGCGCCCTGCCTGGCAGCCGAGGAGCCCGACCGTTCAGCACTCCTGGTGCCCGCGGTGCTTAGCCTTCTGTTGGGCCCCCGTCGCCGGGGCGCCTTCACAGGACTTAGAAGACCACTCGGATTTCTTCTTTTTCTTCACACCCGACGGGCTTTTTCCCTCCAGCCAGTTGGCGAGACGAAGATGGCGGTCCCTCATGGTCCGCTCCGACATGTTCCCGCAAAACGCAGTGCTTTTCCACTTGCGTTTTGTCCTCGTGAAGACAGGAGGGGCATAAGGAATGCTAGTCTTCCTTGAACACGTTCTGCAGCTGGCATCGAGGACAGGCCCTGAACAGCTTCCCGGGCGTCGAGCTTCCTTTCTCCTGGTCCATGTCCGGGGTAGGCCTCAGAAAACTTCTGGAATCCTCCAAAGTGGCGCTCGATGAAATCTTCACCCTTGAGGGGTGTAGAAACTTCCGAAACGGATCCCCGTTGATCGGATGTAGAAACGGTGGAGTTTGAGGCTCAATTTAACCGAAAAATGAGAAATTCTCTTTGAAAAAGCAGCAAAAGCTCGAGAGCTATAGCACGAGGACTCCCAACACTTGAACGCGCGGTAGAAATCTGAGGATGGCTGCCAGAGGCGCGGCTTAGGGAGAGGGCAGTCATTGGCTGTGGGCAGTATGACCCAGAGATCAGTGATTGGTTACTACTAGGAAAGACAGATCAGAAACTAAACTGATACTGATTTTTTCTGTACCGAGGATTCCCAGCCTGACGGGGAATATTCATGAGCATGTGAATCCCTGCCAGACCCCATGCTGGAGAAATAGTGTTTCAAATCTACATTGGGAGCACTCTTTGGAAAATGAAACCTGTGTGGTGAATTAATGCATTGAAAAGAGTCAGTGACAAAGTGGAGGTCGAGTGTGGCATCCTGCAGGGCGGAGTGCCAGGGCGAACAGGCAAACAGGGAGGGAAATCGCCCTTATCATCTGCCCTTCACCTGGCTACCTGGGCAGTGGCTGCCCTAGTAGCAGTGCTTAAGAAATGGAGAGTGGGAGGGGAAAAGGAAATGTCCCGAAACAAAGGACTACACCACAAAGAGTGCACTCTAGGACCAGTCCAGATAAAAAAATAAACGAACTTAAAATCACAGTAAAAACTCCCCAAATTCCCTGCAAAAAGGCACCAAACACGCCCGAAACTTATTACTAAGTGGTTGTTGTGCAGGATGGCTATAGATTCTATGTCAAGACCGGAGGCTCCCATTATGCTTCTCTTTCTTTTATTAAATTATTAAAAGGAAGCTCAGCAGCAAGAAATATTTTCTTCAGATTGCTGAAAAAATATATGTAACAAATAAACAAGACAGAAAACATTCTAAAGGTCTTGAGAGTTGAAAAACACAAGAAACTCAATTTCCCAGGAGGGCTGTGAAAAGTTCAACATGAGGTCACCAACATGTGACTTGAAACGTCCAATGACAAGGTAAGTCCCTGCATAAACAGTCCTGAAAATGATGCCACGTCCTCTTTCGAAGCTGCGAACGTGTCCAATATAGGAATAAGCCAAGGTCATCATGTCGCGGAATACGGGTGTCCTGTATCAGGCTGATTTGTCTGTTGACCCTGTCAGGGAAGATAGAACGAATCACAGTCAGTTCATGTATATTACAACCCTAGTTCCCGTATAGGGGTGGGAGAGAAATACGTTGTTACTCAATAAACAGTACTGTTTAAAATAAAACCATTATTTGCAATATAAATATATATAACAATTCATAGACATGTTCAAAATTTCTCGCCGGGTGGGATAATGCTCGCCTCCGTGTCTTTAATAGAATTAAGACTTTCTAGTAAGACATTATGGAAAATCTTTATTCTATGTCAAGACCGGAGGCTCCCATTATGCTAGTTTAAAGCTTACTTACCACAATGGACGCCGGCTGCTCTACTGGTTTCAGATAGAATTCCTTAAACACGGATTCACTTGCCCAGTCTGCCATTCTCATGATGTCATCCAGGAGAATCCCAACTTGAAAAGCCTTGGAAGCCATGGCTCCTCTGACGGAGTGCGCTCCAAAGCGCAAGGTATCAATCCCTGCTTGAGTTAGGGTCCACCGCACCCAGCGTGCTAAAGTTGGGGTGGAAACCGCTTTATGCGGTTTGCGCAAGGCTATCAAAAGTTGCCCGACTGGCGAGTTCCTGAGAGGTGCCGTAACCTCTTTGTAAGCCTTTAGACATCTGACTAAGCAGAGCTTGGGCTGATCCCTGAAGGCAGGATAAGAAATCACTCTTGAGTTGCACTTAGTCCTTCTATGTATGTGGAATACAATGCCATCTGGAGAGAAGGTTCTGCCTGCTAGGTCTAGGGCCTTAACATCGGAAACTCTCCTGCAGGAGACGAGACAGAGCAGCGTAACGAGTTTGCCGGACAGGGCAGTGCGGGATAGTTCCTTGTCATCTGGCCAGGAAAGAAACAGGTTGAGCACTTTATTAACGTCCCAAAGCTTGTTGTAGCGGGACGGAGGAGGTATTGTAAGTCTGATGCCCTTGAGTAGTCTGCAAACTAGATGATGTTCCCCTGCTGGAATTCCTTCTATAGGGTCGTGGCCTGCTGAAATTGCAGAACGGTACGCATTAACTGACCTATAGGCTAAACCTCTTTCCACTAAGGATGCGAGGAAATTGAGGATCTCCTCTACAGGTGCTGAAACTGGATGTAAGCCTTTTTGTTGACACCAGTTTCTCCAGGCATTCCAAGAGTTAGAGTATCTTTTGAGAGTGGCAGGGGCCCAACTCTCCTCGATGAGGCTAACTGCCCTGAGGGACATGCCTGGAACTCTCCACCTTGCCCTGAAATCCTCCAGGCTGCTAACGACAGAGAGCCGTGGAGGAGTAGGGGGTGGCGACGGCCCGCGGGATCTAGCAGGAGATCTGGAAATCGGGGTAGAAGTATTGGAAAATCCGAAGAAAGTTCCAGAAGAACTGGATACCAGGTCTGAGAGGTCCAGACCGGTGTTATCAGAACCAACTCTGTTTGCTCCTGACGGGCCTTCGCCAGGGTCCTCGCAATCATGTTGAAGGGGGGAAAGGCATAGTGTACCCCTTCTGTCCAATGTTGGAGGAAAGCATCTGTCGCCGTCGCTGCTGGATGGGGATTCCAGCTGAAGAACACTGGAAGTTGAGTGTTCAGGCGCGAGGCAAACAGGTCCTTGGACATGGGACCCCAAATTCGTTGAATTCTGAGGAAGACTTCTCTGTCGAGCCTCCAATCGCTGTAATCGGTCGTGTTCCGGGAGTACCAGTCTGCTACTACGTTCGTGAGGCCTGGTAGGTATTCCGCCGTGACCGAAATCCGGTGTTGCAGACAGAAATGCCAAAAATCTTTGGCTAATTCCGCTAGGGGTCGAGATCTGGTGCCTCCCAGATGATTGATGTATCTCACTGCCGAGACGTTGTCCATTTTCAGTAAGATACAACAACTCACTCTGTCTTTGGCGAATGAGCGTACTGCGAAGGAACCCGCTAAGAGCTCTAGGCAGTTTATATGCATCTCGAGTTCCAAAGGAGAACACGTTCCTCCTGTGGCTACTGAACCGCATCTCGCTCCCCAGCCGGAGCGGCTGGCATCTGACTATCACAAGGTCTGGTGCGGAACCGAAGATTGCTCGGCCGTTCCAGGCTTCCATGCGAGTAAGCCACCAGTTGAGCTCTGTCCTTGCTTGCGGCGACAGAGTTAGCCGCTGTGAGTAGGAGAGACTGCGTCTTAGGTGTTGCCCCTTGAGTCTCTGTAATTCCCGGTAATGTAGAGGTCCGGGAAAGATCGCTTGAATAGAGGAGGAGAGAAGCCCTATCACTCTCGCTAGGTCCCGAAGAGAGAACTCCTCCCTCTGAAGGAGCCTGCAGATCTCTCGTTTGGTAGAATGAATCTTGGCTGTGGGAAGACGGAGTTGAGCTAACTCGGTGTCTACAGCGAACCCTAGAAATTCTATGTTTCTAGAAGGGAGAAGAATTGATTTTTCCCAGTTTATAAGGAACCCGGGACTGTGCAGTAGGTCTATGGCTAGTTTGGTCTGTTGCTCCACCAGAGCTTGAGACTGAGCCATGAAGATCATATCGTCCAAGTATATGATGAGACGAACACCCTGTTCTCTTAGGTGTGCTACTACTGGCCGGAGGAGTTTGGAGAAAACCCAAGGAGCGGACGAGAGACCGAAAGGCAGACTCGTGAACTCCCAGCTGTGAAGATTCCAGGAGAATCTGAGATAACTCGTGTGATCCTGTGTATGGGAACCGCGAGGTAAGCGTCTTTCAGATCCAAACGCGTTAACCAGTCGTTGGTTCTCAGAAGATCTCTCAGCATGTAAATACCCTCCATTTTGAAATGGCGGTAGACGATAAAATCGTTGAGGGCCTTCAGGTTTATTACTGGACGTACTTTCTCTTTTCTGCGTACCAGAAATATTGGACTGAAAAACCCACCTTGGCTCGTGCAGGGGCGAATCGCTTGCTTCATTGCTAAACTGTGAATTTCTTTGTCCAAAGCGACTTGGTCTTCCTTGGACATTGGAATGGGAGTGGGACGATTTGTTTGGAAGGGATGCGCGAAGAATTCTAGGCGCATGCCGCGCACTGTATCTCTGACCCATGCGTCCCCAGATAAGGAATCCCAAGCATGCGCAAAAGGAGCCAGCCTCCCCCCTATAGGCACATGGGGCGCTGGCGCTGTGAAGGGTAGCCTGACCTGTGGTTTGTTGTTGAGCTGGGTACCGGGCGGCTCTCCTCCAGCCGCGACCTCTGCCTCTCCCTCTCGAAGGGAAGAAAGTATCTGCGCGATCTTGCCAGGCGTGTTGATCTCTAGATTGTTGAGGTCTTCTATCGAATGAATATCGGCCGGAAGAGCGACCTCTGCCTCGTCCGGCCCTGGTGAAAATTTTTGAAGAAAAGACTCTTTTAATGGATGCTTGCGTTTTATCCAGCGCAGTAAAGGTGCCCACGAATTTGGACATTTCCTTCATGAAGGAGTCTCCAAAGAGTAGGCCTTGGGCAGTTGCTCCGAATTCCGTATCTGCTAATTCGCATAGCTTAGTGTCGATTTTGTGCAGGATACCTTTGCGGCGCTCCGCCGAAATGGTACAGTTGGCATTGCCCAGTAAACAAATGGCTCTTTGAGCCCAACCTGAAAGTATCACAGGATCAATGGATTCTCCTGTGTTCATAGCCGCTTCGGCTAGGTCCATTATCTTGGCCAGAGGACCTGTAATGTCCAGCACCCGGTCTTGGCATGACCTCCAGGCACGATCTATGCCTTTTCGTGGATCTTTAACATTCTTTCCTAGGAAAGTAATCATCCTGGAGTCTAACTCCGGTGTCAGGGCCACCTTATCTGGGATTTCGGGGCGTGGACATTCCGCCCTAAGCTTTGCTCGGACCTCTTTGTCCAATGGCTTACGAAGCCTGCTCTTGATATAATCTGTTGTCCTAGAAGATGACTCCCAATGCGAAGATCTGGGGTGTACCAAATCCTCCGGAACAAACATCCCTTTAGAGGAAAGGGAATCTGTGCCTGACTTCTTAGGGATGGGGGCTGCCACAATCCCTGAGGTAGAGGGTCGCGACCCTACTGAGTGCGTATCTTCTTCAGAGGAAGCTGGAGATTGACTGTGAAAGTCGAGTTCCTCTTGATCAAGGCCCTGTTGAGATTCTTCTGGGCTTAATGGTGTGATATCCCTGAATTCTTCCTCCGGATAGGAGGGTTCATCTGTAGAAGGGAGCCCCTTCCTGTCCAAGAAGGCCTTTTTCAGCCTGGAGAAGGCGTCTGATAGGGCAGCAGTGGCTGGTTCTGTCTGGCTCGGGGGGGGTCGTAGAGTTCTTACTCAGGCGAGCCGGTGTACATCCCCCTTCTGAAAGGTGCTTTCTTTTTTGGGTCTTTTTTCTTGGTAGGGATTTGTCTTGTAAGTGCTCCTCCATGTCATCCAGGCGCTGCTGAATAGGCAGGAGCATTTGTGTCACAGCTTTTTTGATGCTGGTCTCCACTGTGGAACCCAGCACTTTCTTTAAGCTGGAAGCCATAGCCACTTCATCGATATCATAAACATCTTCCTCCTGACCAGACCAATCCTGGCCCTCCCGAGGGAAGTACTGAGCTGCCATTTTATGAGCACCTTTCTATTTACCCTACCTTTTTTTTTTTTTTTTTTAAATATGCGTGTGGGCAGACCGCCTTCTCTCAATGCCCACTTAGTAAAACGAGGAGAGTTGTAAAAGCCCTAACCAGAAGGGCATGAAGCAGCGATCCGTTGTCTCTCCTTATAATTCCTTTTTTTTTTTTATGCTTCTAAAATGTTGTGAGTGAGAGGGCAGCTCCTGGCACTCGCGATCGCTAATCCGCTGTGGAATTATAACGGAAAGCGATCGCGAGCGCCAGAAAACTGAAGAGCGGACCTGCGACGGCAGGCGCTCCCTCTGGTGGCCGCCAGAGGTACCGCGGTCACCCGGAGGACTCCGCCGCTGCTTCCCGAGTCCCGGCAACACACGCCGCCTCGGAAAGCAAAGCGGAACGGAGCCGCGGGATTTACACCCGCTGTATAAACAAATAACGGGTGAAAGCAGCCGAACGAAGGCTGAAAATACAAAGTACTCTCCGGCGCCGGCCGGAAGCGGTCAGCGTCGGAGAGAAAAACCAGTCACATGCGAAGTGCGCTCGATAAATGCAGTCGAGTGAATTACCCCTCACTATCACGCGCGACGAACGGTGCGCAAACCATGAAACAAATATAAAGAAATGAATATATCACTTCAAACATATGCTATATATAATAAACAGATCTAGAAAAATGATGCACTTATCTCTTGCTGTGAGCAGCAAAGAAAGAGGAAGTGGCATCATTTTCAGGACAGTTTATGCAGGGACTTACCTTGTCATTGGACGTTTCAAGTCACATGTTGGTGACCTCATGTTGAACTTTTCACAGCCCTCCTGGGAAATGGAGTTTCTTGTGTTTTTCAACTCTCAAGACCTTTAGAATGTTGTCTGTCTTGTTTATTTGTTACATATATTTTTTCAGCAATCTGAAGAAAATATTTCTTGCTGCTGAGCTTCCTTTTAATAATTTAATAAAAGAAAGAGAAGCATAATGCTCGCCTCCGTGTCTTTAATAGAATTAAGACTTTCTAGTTAGACATTATGGAAAATCTTTATTACAAGCAGGGGAGAACAGTATGAGAGGGCTGCAAAAACAAAAGGACAGGGACACCTGACTGCCTCAGCTAAATGGTATGCGGACAGGAGGGGAAAGGAAAAAGGCCAGAAACAAAAACGACTATACCACAAAGACTGTGCACTCTCTAGGGGCAATTCAGATTAAAAATAATGTACTTGAACTCACAGTAAAAACACAGAAAAATCCTGCCAAAAAGGCAGCAAACAAACCCTAAACCTCCTACTGCGTGGTTGTTGTGCAGGATGGCTATGGATTATCCAAATTGTGCATATCCCCTTCTCTGCACACAATTTAAATGCTAGGCCCCAAAATCCCTTTGTTACTTGCTCCTCTGGTACCACGTTTACAAGCTGAGGAATGGTAGGTAAGGATCAAGCATCTCTCTTGAGACAGATGGCTGCTCATTCTGGGCAGATCCAGGAAAACTCTGCACAACAATAGTAGTTGATTAGAGTACCAAAACTGACCAGGACAGCAATCAGAATAATGGATTTCATGCAGTTTCTAGACCTTTGAAGTACTCAACAAAAGGCACCAGAAGGAGCCTGTTCGACCACATAACTATCCAAGATGAAGTAAGACTTTTACCAGGGGACCTATGATGAATCCAATGAGTTTATCACCTCTCCCCAAGGAGGAGCCAGCTCCTTTGGGATGAGGGAGGGATGCCCGCTATGATTAAAAACACCCCGTAGAGGATAGGGGACGCGGGATCCCTCTGGAGGGGCCTCTCCCTTAGTGGAAAGGAAAACCGGACAGAGGGACTTTAGTCACCATCCCACCCCTTAGACACAAACACCTTATGGAGTATTTAGGAATTACTGTGTGTAACCCTATGACCCCTTTAATGTACGTCTGTGCTTCTGACCCAGACCTTACTTGGTCTCCATGGGAGACCAGAGAAAGACTGAGAGAACAGCCTGTTGGAGGCACGTTACCTGAAGAACCAATCAGTAAAGTAGATCCTCACAGCACACAGAACTAAAGTTTGTCCTGGCACATACAGGTGTGGCCGGAGGGAGAGAGAAAGAGTACGCCAGATGAAGCGTCCTGGGCAGCACTGTAGATATGACGAGTGCAGGAAAGCCTCTCCAAAGATCAACCAGAACCGTCCAACTAGGTCATTTAAGGGGGAGCAGAGAACCTCTGACTGTCATGGACAGGCCCTGAGGAGGAGCCACCAACCGGTCCACACACAGAGAAACCAGTAACAAAGGGAGGATGCCAAGCAGCGCATAGTTCACTTGACGAAGTGTGCAAGCAGCCCCACAGACTGAAGAATGCCAAAAAGACTGCAGAACCTTCTGGAGGAACACCACACAACTACACATTGGCACCCGCAGCATCGGAGGTGGGTGGCACAGAGATAGAGGTGGGAAGGAAGACGGACACAAGCCCGGAAGCAGTGACAGATCCGAGAAACCCCAGAGAAGGGAGAGACAAGACCCGGATTGGTAGGAATAATGAGGAGCTCCAGATTGGAGAGAGAGAAGTAAAGAGAAAACACGGTGAACACCAAGAGTGTGAGGTGGGAGAGAAGGAAAGAGGCACCTGTGTGGGAAGAGAAAAAGTAAGACATGCCTTTGAATGGGGAGAACACAAAGGTCCCAGAGTGGGGAGGGAGACTAAGACAAGCCCGGTGGGGGGTGGGGCAGGGTTGAGATAAGCCAGAGTTGGAAGAAAGACTAATTTGCTGCCAAAAATAAAGATCTGAATTGGAGCGAGAGAAGACAACAGAGGACCACGCAGGAGAGGATCATCTGTCAAACCCAATCCTTTTTGTGGTACGAGAAAACAAAAAGGTAACTTGAGAACATCCACATGGTTTCAAGTCTTACCTTGAGCCCTTGGCTATGACACTACCTCATTTAGGTTTACATAAAACATTTCAGTTGTGTTGCCCAAAATAAGTAATGGTATCAAGCTTTTTGGTGGAAAAGTGGTCCTTTAATCATCTATAAACCCATGTGGGGCAGTGAGCAAATGACTAAAGATTCAAAGGCGCCTTGCCAAAAGAATAACAGAATTGGGCATTATCAAACAGCACATTGGGCCATCTGTTCCAGCTAACCTTTGACATTTCTCTGGAAAATCGATATGCGACATTTGAGTGCCCCAATCCTATTAGTAGGGGCCAGTACGGAACCATAAAATCTTATTGGGTCACATTATCCTGTGCTCACGTTGATCTTGTCAGCATTAGCACAAAAAGAACAGAGGTGCCCCCACCTATAGTAATCAGCAAAGCATTTGAGTCCCATCACCCACACCTCATTAGAACGTGTGAATGAATTGTCCGAAATCAATGCCACAGTAGAGTGGTTGATTCGTCAAAGAAGTTTTCAAACTGCTTCCGATGTAACTTTTTGCTCCCTTTGGATGCTACAGATCTCGAGAGTAGCTGGATGCTTTTTGGCGATCTTTAGCAGAGTATCCATGCTCAAGTTAGAGACAATGGTGTGCATTGTTTACTGCATCATACAACTCGTGCCCCGTGTGCCTCAAATGCTTTGAAGCTGGGTCCTTCTCACAGGACCTTTTAACAACCCTTGGACAAAGAAGGGAACTGTGCCCCTAAAGTTCCTCAGTGTTGTGTGATGCCCAAGGGTGTAGTTCGATAGAACATCAGAACATTCTTCGGCAGCTAAATAAAGGAGCATGGTAGCCACCAAGACAAGGCCTCAGCAGGTGGAAAGGCTGGGTGGATTGCCAACCTTCTACTCCTTCTTAGGGGTCATGACACTAGTTTCCAACAACCTCTTCCTCTTCGATGATTTACAATGGTCTTGTTCCTAGGCAAACCTTTGCTATTTCCAATTGTGTTCTTTACCCCCTTCACCATGTCCCTCACTTAATTATTCTGACAACTTCCCAATTGTATGTGCCTTGTACCTTCTTCCCTCTATTCTTTTAGGCATATGAAATGCCCAGTATTTCCCTTTCAAGCTAGAGCCACCCTTTGCTGTCTTTATCTAGTTGGTTTTCTTTGGCCCCTCGTTCACATTCCCTCTTACTTCTTGTTCTGCTGCTCCTTCTTAATCTTCCCTCTCCACCCTCTTACTTTTCCACCTCAGTTTTATCTACTCTTCAGTCTCCACCTCCTCCTGAATTTCCCACCCCTCTCTCTTTCCCTGCAAAGACCTTTCCCCAGCGTTTTTTCCCAGTCTCCAGCTTAACCCCCTGCCATCACCAGTCTTTTTCACGTCATCCTCCACTCTATTTGGACTCCTTAATACTCGGATTATCCTGTCTCCTTATAAAATGGTATTTCCCTGCCGCCGACAACCGCACTCACTTAACTATGCTCAGGGGAGTTTGTGTGCATTCTTTAGCCTTGGAACTGCATCGGTCGATATCTAGCGGGGTGCAACTCCCCTGCCTTGCTGACCGAGCTTTTTAAAAGGATGCTCGCCATCTTGGACAGGTCTCCTACGAGAACAAGACTTGGGTGGAGAAGCAGAAGAGAACTCATAGAAGCAAGAAAAAAGTACTGGTACACTTATTTTTTTTTTTTATTCATATATTTACATTTATTTACATTCGAAGAGAGAATAATAAAAGACAATACATCAACTACAAAATAATCATAATTAGAAAATAAATTAGCTGAGAGAAAAAAAACACCCCCATTTAGAAAAGATCCTAAATCACCCCCAAATTTTGTCATAAATCCTTGAAAGCTTGTGCATTTCATCCACCGAATCTTCAAATGACGGAGAAATCCTGCTTTTCCAGCCCTGAAGTATCAACCGTTTTGCAACAATGGCACCCCTAAAAAGAATTTTTTTGTGGGCAGAGCAGAGATCACCAATCTCAGAGTCATCTCCGAGTATCATTGTCTTGAAGTCTAAATTGGGATCCCCACTAGAAATCTGATTACAAGCCTCACAAACTTCAGACCAGAAACTCCACAACATATGTTCCAGGGAACCAACCTCATTCATACAACCCCAGCATTCATCACAATCTACCATCCCTCTCATTTGTAGCTTTTCTGGACACCAATAAACACGGTTAAGAATTTTGAGTTGTCTTGTCCTTTCACCCAGGTTCAGAGAACAAAATGAAACATTTCTACAAATATTTTGCCAACAATCAGGTGTGATCTCAGAGCCAATCCTCGTACTCCAAACAGTCCACAGCGTGTCCTTACTACGATAATTCAACACAATCAACCTGTATGCCCTACTTGCCAAGCCACCGTCCTTGTTCTCACAAGTTGCAAGAAAAATATCCAAGTTCACAGTATTAGACCAATCAATATCCCCTACAGACCTCCTCAAACGTCTGTAAGCCCAATCTGGCAAATCCCAGAAATCCCACTTCTCTCTTAATTCATTAGCGGTCATCCATTCCTCCCAAGATCACTAATCTGTTTAATGCCAACAAGAAACCAATCAGGCCAAAAAAATGTTTTACTAATCTCAAAGCGATTTACAAAGTTGGAAACCACAGAGAAGCCACCCTGCTATTTTTGTTCCAAGTTGATCCCAGCAAATGTGTGCCCAAATGAATTCCACCCATCAGTAGGTTCCTCTTATTGATTTACATTCATATTCCTGACACCGCACAGGGTATGTATGAAGGTACACCTTTTACAGAGCTGTGGCAAAAAAAAAATACAATACGTTACAGGTGATTAGCTACTTAGAGCATGGGTTTAAGCACATTATAAATAACCCATCATATCATAAAAAGCCTTTGGTTATGAAGAAAAGGCGCTGTGAAGGCTGTAATGCAAAAAAATTAAACATAGGAGTATAGGTGGCAAGGAAAGTGGCACAAAGAGCCTGGATGATGCTGCAGACCCAGGAGAGACTAACCAGGTGTCAGAATTCAGACTTACAACCTGAAGATTTCAGCCTCAGTGACAATGGCACAGGCAGAGGCTCATCTGTTCAAACGTAGGTAAGTTGTAGCTGTAGTTCCTGGGTACAACCTATTCCTGTTGCAATGCAGGCATACGGGAGTCCCAAACACCTGATCAGGCTGTTAAGGGGCTACAAAGGCTCTTCGCTAAGACACTGATTCCTCAGTATGGTTCTCTTTAGCCCTGCAGCGAGGTCTGGAATCTGCAGGTCCCAGCCGTTCTTTGCCATTGGATTGTACAGTGCCGGAGCCAAGCCTTAGTCTTCCTTGGTCAGGGAGGGGGGGGAAGGTTGATGCCTCCATCCGGCAGCTACAGGAAGAGCCCCAGTATTTGGCAAATATATGGTGCATTTACCCCTACACTTTCAAAGATCTTCGGGGCAAGATGCACATTCAGCATCTAATCAGACACTGCACTATTCAACCATTTGGAAGCACTCAATTGGGCTGCTGGCCACATTCAAATCCTTCCAGGCGAGCACTCCACATGTCATGTGAGAGTGAACCCCAGGAAGCTGTTCAAACATACAGCCAGAAATGTCATGGTCTCCACCTAGGGCTGCATGGAGCCCATGCACGTATAGGGAACCAACATACCTATAAGGTGAACATAGCCTTGTTGTGGATTCTCACTGTAATTCCAAATGCAGGTCAACATTTTAAAGGGGGATTTGTAGGTAAAAGCCCTTTGTTGGCAACATCTTACAGCTTTCTAAAGTATTACAAATAACTTCCACCAACCACTTTATATAAACAAGCAGTAGATCCTAGTGAGGACACAGACTTCAGCATGCCTTTGAGGCATCCAGACCTGGGAACCTTAAGGGGATACGCTGGATGGTTAACATCACCAGGGAGACCATAAATGGAGCATCATGACACAAAGAACGAGGTTGAACTATGAGATTATGAGAGGGTGTAGAATGAGACTGACCAGGAAGGGTCATTTTGTGGGCTATAAACTTTTATTGTGTAACTCAAGAAAACCTCTATCTCCCTACTTATAAGGGGCTTGCCCAGCCTCAATCTAGGAAAACTTTAGTGAGCTGCCAGAATGTCTGTCAAAAATAGATGTTCTCCGTCCTCAGTCAGAAACCAAATAATCTAACCAAAACACTATAAACGTAAGTCCTTAACTAAAGTGAAGTTTGTGTTTCCTTCAACAGGAGAATGACTCCTTCTCCTGGCTGCTTCAGTCTTCTATTAGAAGTAACTCCTTCAATACCCCATCACAAGGGACCAGGGCAATGTCTCCCTTTGCCTGGTCCTTCTATTAAAGTTCTCCACAGTGGTCTTTAAGCACTTTTGCAGAAAACCCGGATTAGTATCCAACTTCTTTTAGGAAGTAGAAAAACTCCTAACCCTATTTGGCTTCCATTTAACCCTCTGATGATGGATATCTTTTCCCGGTTCCTCTACAGCTTTCTTGTATGTCTCTCTATGTGTTTCTATATCATAACGAGGGGATTGATTCCCAAAGCGCTCAGACTTTACAATGACTTGTTGGGCCCCATAGACCACTCTCGATTGCCCTCTTTCAAAAGAGGTATTTGGTGAATCACTGATGAAGGCGATGGCTCCTGTTCCATTCTGCTTGGTCAGTGATATTGGGCAGACCACTGAAATGAGGGAGAGGACTCCAGATACACTCTGCTTGGGCAGTGGTATTGGGCTGAGCACTGCAACCAGTGAGATGACTCCCAATGCACTCCGAGTTGGGCCTGTTAGCGGGCCACACCCGGTCTCTTTCCCATTACCTGCAGTATCTTGGGGACACAGCTCCTGTTCTTCACAGGGTCGAAGGGGCCTCTCCTCCTCCTTGCTTCCTATGTGGCTATCTAGCTGGCAGTTGGTCTCACCGTCGATTCTGAAACAAATGATTCACCTTTCTGCGGTCACGCCCCCACCAAGTGGGTTGGATCCCTGCTTGCTCCCAGGACACTCCAGCAATGCCCTGTACTTTTTGTCCCTCTCCTGGAGAGACAGGACTGCTTTAGCTGCAGCGTTCAAAATTTGAACTTCCCTAGTTTTGTTTGTGTACTCCTGGCGTCCACAGTGAGATCTCTTTAGTACATTCTTGCTTTCTAGTTTATACTGTTGACTCCACCCTGGCGTAACGTCAACACCATTTTGGAAAGTTTCTTTGGCTCCCTTCATGCCTCCAGTGAGCCACTGCATTACAGTACTTGGCCGGCTTTGGATATGGTTATTCATATGCTTCCCATATTCTTCTTCGTCCCAGTATGTTTTACATATGTCAGTCACGGCTTTACATGGTTCTACCATCAATGGTGGGAGAAAGGGGTAACCATGAAGGAAGGGGTATATGTGAGAGTTTTAGGGAGGCTTTTCCCCAGGTCGATGTCCTTATCCCTCTCTATGAGGTCCTCCCACATATTACCACCCTTATGGACACAATTGGGTAGCAGCCTCACCTCCCTAGCCACATAGGAAAGGGCCTTCCGAGACCTGGTGAATCGTCACAGTTACTACAAAAAATAGTTTTACTACGAGTTACAGGTTAGGGCTTTTATTTTTGCAATACAGTGTTACTGTGATGTAGCACCTCATTTCTAACATGCTCAATCTCTGACCTCTAGCCGCACAGTCCCAGGAGGGAACTTTATAGAAGATCAGGCTGCAATTTTGGATTTCAATGCCATTGTGCTATAGAGCAGTTTGGTGCAAGGTAAGTGTTCTCCAATCTCCTACGTTATCAAGGGTGGGTGGATGGGCATCTCATAGTCCCCATGCAGAAATTAGACCTATTTTATGTTCATATTTGATGATGCATTGAGGCCTGTCATACTGCTTGCCCGCTACTACTAATAGGTGAGCAAGGAGCAGCTGCTGGAACCTGTTAGATTTCTTTTTTAAACAATACCAAGCTCCTACTCTTGGGCTTGAAGGGAACCAATGTGGTTCCAGAGTTTCCAACTAGTAAAAGCGTAGCAGAGATTGAGATTGGTGGAAAAATGTGCTTCGCAGTGTCACTGTGAAAACACGTTAAAAGAATGTGATGATTTATTAACAAAAGGGTGACCTCTTGCGTTTAAAATCTTGAACACATTTTACTTTCAATGCAAGTCTATGTTGGGTTTAATTTAACCATGTAGACGAAAAACTTTACAAAAAAACATTCGAATTGTTCAAATAATTCACTGCACATGACGATTTTAAAAATAAAATACAAAACTATAGACACATTTAGTACACATGAATAATTTCTTGCCATCTCCCTTATCTTTTCTTTCTGTAACCTTGCCTCAATTACTTTCATCGTTATTATAACAGAGGCCAGACACATTGTTGAGGCTTTCATCCAAAGCATCATTACTTCATCAGCAGTCATGAGTCCAAAGTTAACAATTGTAAACAAGAAATATTCCTGTTCTATTTCTTACTTCTGACATTGCAAATCTGTGTTTTCAACTTTCCATTTGATCCCCAGAAACCTTACGCTGCTTCAGCACATCTGCCAAAAAACTCTTTGTGGCAACAAAATATAATCCCCTTAGACATAACGGGCATCTAAAGTATGCATTTTGCTCTCTAATATAATTCAACAATGCAGCCCATGATGCAAAAAAGTGGCAGACTGTTATATACCATAGATGTAATTTTCTAGTTTATCAACATCAAGCAATCCTTGCGCTCCAAAGAGAAGCAAGCAGCAATCTAGCCTAAAAACTGTATGTTCTTATTGTTATTTTGGTCCCCTAATCTAAACAGAGATAATGTGGCCACATGCCTATCGAGCAAACTTTGGGCAAGCATGACAAGGATATACATGAAATCTTTTTAATTTATTTGAATATAGAGTACTAGTCGCTAATTGGCTTTGGGCATGTTTGCCAAATATGTAAGAAAGTTCCAGCACCTCCACAATCCCTCCAACACAAAACAAACTTATTAGTAGAAAATATTTAAGTCTGTGTGGAGTGAGGTATCATCTTGAAAGTCTGCTTGGTTTGCAGTGTTTATCGAGACCCCTTTTCTGCATTTACAGATAGCTTTTCACGACTGTTCACTAAGGTCAGTCAACACTATCTCCGCGTTCCATTTATTTGAATATGCCGGAAGACCTTTGTTTTACGTGGTCATTAAAAGCATGCAGATGAATGATTTTAGGCTATTGATAAAGGTGAATTCCTCAAAATGTGTTATTGAACGTCAGTGAGAATTCTGGGTTGCCATATTCTCTCTCTTCCTCTCCCCCTCCTCCCTCTACTACCTGCTCTTCCTCTGGCCCTTCTTCAGCCACCTCTCCTCCCTTGTTCTCGGTCTTACCCCCGTTCTCCTCAGACAAGGTTTCGTGACAAGTCTGATCTATGAAAGTCTTGTCAAAACGGGTTCACCCCTGTTCCTCCAAAACCAACAAGGACCACATTGACACCCTGGCTCATGCTTTGGCTGATTGCTGCAACCACTCCTTTGCCACTGAAGTCTTACCCTCCCCCCTGAAGCACTCGCTTGTGCACCCTCTTCTTAGACCCTATGCCGACCCGTCCCGCCCGGCTAACTATCGTCCAATCTCCATCACCCCTTTCCTAGGCAAACTCCTGCAAAATCTGGCCATCTCCCAGCTTAATCTTCACTCTGAATCTGTTGGCTGTCTACATGACCATCAGTCTGGCATCAGAGCTGCCATAAGCACCGAAACTGCTGTCCTGATCATCCATGAAGGCCTGCTCTCCAATCTTGACTCCAACACCTCCTGTGTCCTCATCTTACTTCATCTCTCTTCTGCCCTTGACACAGTCAACCATGCCATCCGGCTCAACCGTCTCCGTGATAACCTGGGGATCACCATTCAGGCCCTGGCGTGGCTGACTTCTTTCCTCTCTGATCAACCCTCCCAGGTTCAATTTGAGTCCTTCCTCTCCTCTATCTTGACCTCTACCTGTGGTGTTCCCCAGGGGTCTAACCTCTCTCCCTGGCACTTCTTGCCCACCGCATTGCCGCTCTCTGCCCCAACTTCCAGAGCTATGCTGATGACACTCAGCTCAATTTTCAGGCTACCCTCAGCCACCTCTTATCCCTCTCTCATCTCGGACTGTTTGTCCACCATCCAGGGGTGGTGTACCGCCAATGATCTCTGCCTTAATGCCAGTAAGACCGGGATTCTCCTCATGGGCACCCTTGCTCCCTCCTTTCCCGTCACTCTGTGGCCGGCCTCTCTTGGCCCTTTTCCTGCTCCACATGTGAGGCTAAAAGCCTTGGGGTCATCTTCGACTCCACACTCTCCTTCTCTCCCCACATATCTGACGTCCCTAAGAAGTCACACAACCAGCTGCACCTCCTCAGAGGTATTCTTCCTTTCCTCTCCTTCCCCCAACAGCTCACTGTCTCCATAGCTCTGGTTCTCTCTAGGCTGAACTACTGCAACAACCTCTTTCTAAATCTGCCTGCTTCTACTCTCTGCCCTCTGGAACTCATCCAGAACAGGACTGCGAGACTTGTCCTTGGCCTCAAGCCCAGGGATCGCATCTCTCCAGGACTGAAATCTCTGCTTTTGCTCCCAGTGGCTGCAAGGATTAAGTTCAAAACCCTCTGCATTGTCCACAAGGCCTTCTGGGGCCTCAATATCTTCATCTCTCTTTTCCTAAATATCTTCCTTCTCGAGCTCTTCGCTCATCTGCCTCCAACTCCCTCAGGGTCAGTCGCTTCTCCAAGCAACAAGTTGGTGGTAGATCTCTCTCTCTCTTCGGCTGGGGCCTCCTTCCGGAACAGCCTCCCTGAAAATTGAGGAGAACCATCTCCGGTTCTGGAAGCATCACAAAACCTTTCTCTTTGCTTCTGCTTTTTCTCCCCCTCTCCCCTGCTGACTTCCTGGCTGAAACCAAAACTGTACTGGTTACCTGGCCACCCTCTGATCTCGAGCCCAGGTCATCCTCCCCTGCCAGTCGCACACCTGCACTGCTTTCCTGGCAACACCCACACTTGGAGACTGTTTTCTGTATCCCTGCAGTCCCAATACCAGCATTCGACACCAGTTGTCTGCACTTATCCTTGCACTTGCCACCTGCTGGCCGTACATTTACTTGGTATTTATTCTTTATCACATGTACTGCATTGTCCCCTCCCCCTTCCCATGCACTTGCCTGATGTGATCGATACCTGGCCTAGTAGGATCGCTGTCCGTCTTCCCTCTGTTTCCCCCTCCCTTGCCTCGTCGCACCTTGAAACACTTGTGTATGGGTGCATTATAAATCCCATATCATATCACATTGAAACAATGGGAAAGGAAAAAGTGCAACAACAAAAAAAAAAAACATTTCTAACATTTGAACCAGTAGTACTGGTTTCTAAACTCAGTTATTCTTCTCGACAAGAATTGTAAAATCTTGGGCAAATCGTTCTGTCTCCTGTTCACTTATCTGCTAAAGGTGGGAGTGCTTAACAATAAGGTTAACACTAGTAAAACATATCTTACTATACTAAGTTGGGGGGTGTGGTTTAGTGGCTAAACTGCAAACTTTGGAACCAGGGGTTTGAATAGATGTTTCACTATATGAATTTTAATCCTGCCTTCGCTACTTGTAATTGTATGCTCTAGCACATATATTTTTGAGCACTCTGTATTATAGTTTATCTGTTAAACATGCAAAATTAGCAGAACAGTAGTGTAATATTAAATCAAAAAGAAAGGAAAGAGGGCATATACAACCTTGCAGAAAAGTTGCTGATTTTAAAAATCAGACAATCCAGTTTCTTATTTAGGCTTCCCATTTGTTCATCACTGTTTGCACTTGGATAAATCAATGACCACTAAGATGATGTGCAACGTCACAATAAAAAGACTGGGGACCAGAGCTATCGTCTAGTGACTAAATCAGACTTTGTATCGTTAAGGTCTGGATTATACCACTGGGTATACCAGTGTTGCAACAATTGCTACCCCTACGGATTGCAAGCAACCAATGGTTATTGCTTTACAAATCACTGATCAAACCAAAGGGAATACTGCAGTGTTACTTCAATATGACTTTAGTATGTTTTAATGGTTGAATGTTGTAAATTTTACCCATCACAGTTCATGAAAACGGTGCAGTGTCAGGGTCAGGGGAGTTGCTAGGTCTGGAAAAGACCCGGGGCTAAGCTGATGCCGGAACTGTTGGGACTGGGGGCTAGCTAGTCTTTTGGCTGTAGCTCCTGAGATTCTATCCGGGGCTACAACCAAAAGAGCAGGGGCTATAGCCCCTTTAGCCCCCCCTAGCAACGCCCCTGGTCAGGGTTTCAATATTTATTGGTTTAAAAACATACACTGCCCACGCCAATTCCAGCAGGTTTGAGGATCATTTAATGCTCTTTTCTGTGAGCTCACTCAGGGATCAGGTTTCGTGGGATGTCTCCTCTGAATAAGAGTTTAGTGAAATAATGCTACTCGTTCTAAACCGGTTTACTTACAAAAACTGTGCGTTGTAGGACAAATTTCTTTCCACACGGATTTCAACTTTCTGATCGGTCAGCGTGTGAATGCACAGAAATAAATACAGTAAACACCAGCAACAAAAGAAATTCATTGGACGCGATGTAGTGCAGTACCCATTTACTCATGTTGGGACCAAAAGAACAGCACCAAATCTTGGCTTTTTCTGTTGGACCAAAATAGTTTACTATTGAATGCATCTCTTAATTTGCTTGCGTTTCCCTTATCTGCCAAATACTGGTTGTCTTGTACACCAAAAAAAGAAATCAAAGGTCATCAGTGTGCATGGAAGGACACTATAACCTCTACATATTTTAAATGTATGCCGAGGTAGCTGGTCTTCATCTGTCACAGTCTAGGAGCAGTGTGGCCTCAAGAACACACTAACACACTAGGCAGGTTCAGGGTTTTATTAAAGAAATTAAAAAGGGCTTAGCGCTAAGGGCCATCACCATTTTGTTGTCCATGATGGGTGGTTCCCACCCTAGTTCAGGCATCCCTCAATTCCAGGGTAGAGTCTAGGGATTGATAACTCCTACTCTCTAATATCAGACTGTCTACTGGTGATGGCCTAAGGGCACATGCCCTTTATCTGCGACTCCAACTGGGTCTTCTTAGGTGTACACAAATCTAACCCTCAAGATACAAATTAGTTTGAGGATAGGTGACATTGACACATCAGTCCAAGCCGGTCTTACCCTTGCTTCCTCCGATGTTCCTCTCCCTATGAATCTCTACCATGCTCCCTCATCTCCTCCCACTCTCTTTCCTCCAACTCGACCCACCGCTTCTCCTTGCTCTACCAGACAACTTCTCTGCTTTCCTTCTGTTTTCCTCGGTCAACTATCTTGAACCTCTGATCTTACTCCCTGCTGCTCACTCTCTCTGTTCAAACTACTAATACCCTCCTCTAAACTACTCTGCACAATGTTACCACCCCTTCCACACTATAACTCCCTTCTCTACACCACAACTACTCCTCCTCACAATACATCACCACCACAGTCTTCTCCTTTCATCCTCCTTTCACCTTTCCAGTCACTTTTCAAATCACTCTCTATTTTATCAGTCACACGCTCACCCTTTGAAAGCACATTCACAATCAAGTACCACTTTCTCTCCCCAATACCTTACATTGCACACTCCTTTAACAAATCTTCTCCACACTCCTACACTCTGTCCTTCCTCCGCCTGGTCTTTTGGTCCTCCTGCTGCTCTCTTGACCTTACCCAGACAACCCACAAATCCCTGATTTCTGTCCTCCCTTTCATCACCCTTCCCTTGCCCCTTCTCCCACTGGCCCTCTGCCTCAGCTGCTTTCCTGGACCAACCATAGCCTTTCCTTTTTCCAGGGGTGGTGTTGCAATCAGAGAAACATTCAAAAGGGGTTGTAAGCATTGCTGCTTTTCTGTACGCTGGTCTACAGGTCTACAGCAATGGCAACCCACAACAGGCAATGTTCCAGTTTGTGTCCTGGCTTGCTATGCAGAGGTTCGCTTTCTAAGTTGCACGGATATTCAAACAGTGGTGGGTCATGTAGTGGCTTGCTACTTGTGGCTTGCTACTTTCAGACTACTGCATGGCTCTCCATTTCTCTTGTTTGATCAGCATTCTTTCTCTCTGGGTGCCCACTGGCTTTCCAGTTGTCAAGACCACTGACATTGGAGATCCTCTGAAAGAAAGCTACACCCTGGCCAGAAGAACAAGTTACTCTCTTACCTGGTAACGTTCTTTCGATGGGATGGTCCGACGACGTATTCCATATCTATAACAGTAATCACTGCAGCTGTGCTGCTTCGGAAAATCTTTCGGCGTCTGCGCCCTGCGTCGATGACGTCGATACGCCGCCCTCGAGGACCACCTCTGACGGACGACGTTCCCGGATGTTACAAGTAGGACGCACAACGCCCGTAGCCTCAGTTGTAGTTTTTTTCCCCCAGAACGTATGGCACCAGTCTTCTGCCAGCCAGACCACACAAAGCCTTGCGGAAACGTAAGCTGCAATCGCATAAGAAATTCTGTAGCGGGGAGGGCAGGGAGGGAGTGATATGGAATACGTCGTCAGACCATCCCATCGATAGAAGGTTACCAGGTAAGAGAGTAACTTGTTCTTCGAGTGGATTGGGTCCTCCGACGTATTCCATATCTATGACAGTCTCCCAATGCAAGGAGGCGGGAAAAGAATTTAGAATACAGAAATTTAGAATGCCCAATCAAATTGCGGAGTAAAGGACCGCCTTGCCAAAGGCCACATCCTGCCCCCGGATAGAATCTAGGGAGTAGTGATGTACAAAAGTATGGACTGAAGCCCAAGTGGCTGCATCACAGATGTTACGAATAGGAACACCCCACTGTAGGGCAGTAGAGGCAGCCATATCCCTGGTAGAATGGGCCCGCAAGCCGACCAGTGGGTCCTTACCCGCCAAGCGGTAACACTCAGAGATAGCCAGAATAATCCAGCGAGACAGTCTGTTTCGTCACAGCTTGTCCCAAATGCTTTCCAGCGTAACCAATGAAGAGTTGATCGTCCACTCTGACCCAGGACATGCGTGAAATATAAAAGCTTAAAGCGCTCCTAGGATCAAGCCTATGGAGCCTCTCTCCTCTTCCTTACCAGGATGTGGAGGAGGATAAAACACCGGAAGAACAACCTTCTGGCCTAAATGAAATTCCAACACCACCTTCAGAAGAAAGGAAGGACGAACTCCAAGGACAACCCTGTCCTTATGAAATACAGTGAACAGTGGCTTAACTGAAAGTGCCTGTAACTCACTCACTCTGCGAGCGGAAGTGACCGCAACCAAAAATAGTTTTAAGAGTTAACAGTCTCAAAGGGCAAGAATGCAAAGGCTCAAACGGAGCACCTATCAGAAACTTGAGAACAAGGTTCAAATCCCAACCGGGCACCTGGAAAGTTGACGGAGGGAACACATTAGTGAGCCCTTTTAGAAACTGAGAAAATAAAGGAATTTAAAAATAAGAACACTTCAGACGAGCGCTTAAAGATGGACAGCGCCGTCAGGTAACCTTTCACGGTACCCACTTGCAAGCCCCTGTGGGCTAAAGAAAGCAAAAAAGACAGAACCATGGGAATGTCACATGCACAAGGATCAACATTCTGAACCCTGCACCAGTCGCAGAACTTATGCCAACAGCAACAGTACAGGGACTTTGTTGCGGGTCTTCTGGCCGAAAGCAACACCTCCATCACGGCTTCACGAAGGTCCCAATCCTTATACCTCAAACTTCCAGAAACCAAGCGTGAAGGCTGAGGGATCTGACCTCTGGATGGAGAACCTGACCCCCCTCCCGTGAGAGCAGATCGTCTCGGTAGGGAAGACAACGTGGAGGGCAGATGGACAAGTCGAGAAGATCCGGGTACCACGTCCTCCGGGCCCATGCTGGAGCAATGAGGATCATCCGGGAACCGAATCTCCGTAACCTCCGCAGTACTTGCGGGATGACGGGGACTGGAGGAAACACATACAGCAGTGGGAATAACCACTCCACCACGAACGTGCCTCCTAAGGCTCCTCTTGGAGGAAATTCCCGCGAGCAGAACCTTTTCGCACTTCCGGTTGACAGTGGAGGTGAAGAGATCCACTTGAGGGGTCCCCCAAAGGGCGAAGATCTCCAGGAGAATCGCCTGAGCCAACTCCCACTCGTGAGAGATCGCGCTCTGCCTGCTCAGAGAGTCCCCCGTCTCGTTTTCGTCTCCGGGCAGATGAACTGCCGAGATCGAAACTTCCTGCTGGATTGCCCAGAACCAGAGCTGCATCGCCTCCCTGCACAGAGGAAGTGACCCTGCCCCCCCCCCTTTTTGTTAAGGTAGTGCATGGCCACTGTATTGTCCGTTAGGTTCAGGACATTCTTCCCTCGCACAGTCGGCAGAAAAGCCTTCAGGGCTAGCCTGACGGCCCTCAGATCCAACAGATTGATATGGAGTCTGGACTCCGACGGAGACCAACGACCGCTGACGGTCAACTTGTTGGCATGAGCTCCCCATCCCGTGAGGGATGCGTCCGTCACGATTGTCACCTCCGGCCAGGGTAGCCAAAATGGAGCCCCCTTCATCAGATTGCCTTCGACGGCCCACCACAGAAGGTCCTGGGCGACCGATGGCACCTGAACAGGGTCCGGCAACCTGCCGGAGGACTGAGACCACTGGAGCTTGAGCACCCATTGCAAAAATCTCATCCGCAACCTGGCCTCTGCCACCAGAAGAATGCAGGATGCCATGAGGCCCAGCAATCTCAAGAACTCGAACGCTGGGAGACACTGGGCAAGCTGAAACTTGTGCACCATCTGCTGAATGTGATGAGCCCTCACCTGGGGAGGAAAACACTGCCCCAGGGATGTGTCAAGCACTGCTCCGATGTACTGGAGCCTCCGAGTTGGTGTCAAGTGGGACTTTTTTAAGTTGAGGGAGAAGCCCAGCTTGTGGAGGGAGTGGCAGGTGACTGACAGATGATCTAGGACTTGCTCAGGAGAGACCGCCCTGATAAACCAATCCCCCCCTTTTCTTGAGATGCGCTGCCACCACGACCATGAGCTTGGTGCGGAGGTCGATCCCAACGGTAGGACCCGAAACTGAAAGTGCGAATCGCCAACCGCGAACCTCAGGTAT
The DNA here is from genome assembly GCF_040938575.1 of Ambystoma mexicanum. Classification (NCBI taxonomy): domain Eukaryota; kingdom Metazoa; phylum Chordata; class Amphibia; order Caudata; family Ambystomatidae; genus Ambystoma; species Ambystoma mexicanum. Next base: position 160,712,574 of record NC_090936.1, on the reverse strand, counting down.
TTTTCTTGTGCTTCGGCTGGATCGGCACATGAAAATAAGCGTCTTTGAGGTCGAGAAACACCAACCAGTCCTGAAGTTGAAGGGCCGGGGGGACTTGAGAGAGAGTAACCATCTGTAACGCTCACCTGATTCCCGCAGAGGCGCCGGTCTTGACTGGGTGAATGCCGTATCTTCAAAGGTGATGTGTAACACACGGTTGACTCTTTGGGCTGGACCTCTGTGCACTGTATGTCTGACTTGAAGAGTAAGATGTCTGCAGATAGAAAATATGGGATTAATGAACTGGGTTTATTAGGTGCCTCTCTCCTCTTCCCTTTCTCTTCTCCTGTAGAACCCCAAAGGTTAACGCCCTCACCTTAGGTAAGTGAACGCCGAGCTCTCCATCTGCCTCAGGGCAGGGTGCCGTAACCAGTTTCTTCACTGGATAAGGGTGCAGGCCTCTTGACCTCAGAGGACTGCTGTCCGTCGTTAACTGCACGAACGGTAAGTTCTGGGCACTTCAAATGTCTTAAAAGTCTTTTATAATGATATCTCTTGTTTTGCAGGGTTCCGGCGATGGCGGATGGCGGGCTGATGAGAGTTGAGGATCGAACCCGCGTGAGGAAGAGAAGTGCCTGGAAGCACGTAAGTAAGCGCTTGTAGCCTGCTTCACGATGTGCACTAACTGTCCCTTTTATCTTGCTGGTACAAGTTCGGAGCTTTAGAGAAGCTGAAGGGTGCTGGAATACCCACTGGATTCGGCGTGGGAAGGAGTAATGGCACGTGAGTAATAAAGTTGCCCAATGTCTTTAAACGCACCTTCTTTTGTCTTTCAGATGCGGGATGCAGCGCCGAAGGCCTCCGCAGCGTGCGAAGAGCTGGTAAGCTTTTGTCTTTCAGATGCCGGAATGCAGCGCGAGGCGTTGGTGACAGCCGATGGACCAGGTAAGAGATGCGCTGCCACTGAAGACCGTAGTGCTAACCTGTTCTTTCTTTGTCTTTACAGGTGCTGCTGAAGACTGGATTCCAGGATGGTAAGCCTTTGTTCCCTTAGGCCCAGGATCAGAAGCAGAAGACACGATGAGCGTCCTGCTGCAGAGAATGCAGAATAACGCAAAGCAAGATTCATCCATCGGGTGTATTTTAAATAGCCTCCTGTAGTGCTTAGGTGTCTCCTTCCACAGCCACGCCTAGGTAAGAAAAGAGTTCCTGCTTTCCAGAAGAGTTCCAGTGTTCTGAACCTAGGGAGTGGCTCCTGCCCCACCCAACAGGAAAAGTAGTCCCAAACAGAAGAGGATCAGGGGTTCAACTGGCAGGTAAGTAAGCAGCATGGTCTGCTGCAGGTAAGTCCACCCAAGCATTATGAGCCCGGCGCTTCCAGCGCTGGGACTGGGCATCTTTATGAGCCTGGCGCCACTGGCGCCAGGACAGGGTCCAAAAGGTCCCAATTGGGACCGGCTGGCACTCGGAACCGGGGTTATGGGTCTGCTTCCAAGGGAGTCGGGCAAGTCCTGATCTTTTGGAAGCAGAGATCATGACAGCACCCCCCCTCAAGGCCCCTCCCAAACCGGGCTTCTCCGGGGGTTTGGGCTGGTTAGGAAATGTTCGATGAAATCTTTTGATTAGACGAGGCGCGTGGACATATTCTGCAGGTTCCCAGGATCTTTCTTGGGGACCGTAGCCTTTCCAGTCAATCAGGTAAAATAGTTTAGATTTGGAGATCTTGGAATCCAGGATGCTTTTGACTTCAAACTCGAGTTCTCCATCAACTAGAATAGGTTTTGGAGATGTAGTTAGTCGGGTTTGAGGTTGCACAGGTTTTAATAGAGAGACGTGGAAGACCAGATGTATCTTCATGTGAGGGGGCAAGTCCAACTTGACCGCTACTGGATTTACTATGGTAGTGATGGAATAGGGACCAACGTATCTTGGGTTGAATGTGCGTGGTCCTTTTAGTGGTAGATATTTGGTGGATAACCAGACTTGATCTCCTACTTGATATTGGGGGGCTTCCTTCCGATGTTGGTCTGCTCCTTTCTTGTATTGTTCTTTAGCCCTTTGAAGGTGAGAAACGGCTTCCTTAAAGGCTTGGGTGATTGTAGAATGCAGGTGGTCTACTGCTGGTGTTCCAAGATCTTGGAGTGGATCCAACTCCGAGGTTCGAGGGTGACTACCGTATAAAAGAAAAAACGGGGTCTTCCCAGTTCCCGAGTGGACAGAGTTATTGTAGGCATATTCGGCTATCCAAAGGATATCTTTCCAAGTTTTTTCAGTTTGTTGTAGCATGCAGCGCAAATACTGTTCCAGAGTTTGATTGGTCCTCTCGGTTTGTCCGTCGGTTTGAGGGTGGTGGCTGGTCGAAGGTCTCCCATCAATTTGAGCCGACTGACAGCAACTTCGCCAAAAATGAGAAATAAATTGACTACCTCGATCCGAAATGAGAACTGAAGGAAAACCGTGCAGTCGGACGATGTTTTTGAGAAATTCTCAGGCCAGAGTTGCTGCTGTTGGTAAGCCTTTGAGTGGAATGAAATGCGCCATCTTGGAGAATAGGTCCACGATTACTAGGATCGTATTGTATCCGGAGCATGGAGGTAGATCGGTGATGAAGTCCATAGAAAGCGTATGCCAAGGGCGAGGCGGGATGTCAATAGGGCGTAAGAGGCCGGCTGGTTTTTCCTTTTGACTCTTGTTTTGGGCGCATACTCCACAGGACATTATAAAGTCTCTGATATCTTTTTCCAAGACGGCACCAGAAGTAGCGCTTGATCTTTTCCGAGGTCTTGGCCATACCGGGATGTCCTTCCATTAAAGAATCGTGATAACAAGAGATTACCTTTTTCTGTAAATCTGTGCTGGGCAGGTATAACCGTTCTTGGAAATATAATAGGTTGTCCTTCACCGTAAAGTCCTTTCCCTGCAGATGCCAATTCTGTATGTCTGCTGGAGTTACCAGTAGCCTGGCTTTATCCTTAACTTCCTCTATGGATTGTGTGGCGATTACACCTAGAATTCTTTGTTCTGGAATGATAGGTACAGGTTTAGGATTGATCAAATGTTCTTCCACTCCCATCCGAGAAAGGGCATCAGCTTTACCGTTTTTTGTACCAGGTCGATAGGTAATTATGAAGAAAACTCGGCAAAGAATAGTGCCCAACGGAGTTGCCTAGAGGATTGAGCTTTTGCGGTTTTCAAATATTGCAGGTTTCGGTGATCTGTAATCACAGTAACGGTGTGTCGGGCCCCCAGAAGATAATGCCGCCAAGCCTTAAAGGCGGACTTGATAGCTAGAAGTTCCTTACCAGTAATAGTGTAATTGATTTCAGGAGGCGAGAATTTGCGGGACCAAAATGCCACGGGATGCAACTGATTGGTTACTGGGTCCTTTTGTGATAGAACTGCCCCCATGGCAAGGCTCGAAGCATCAGGTTCAACGATGTAGGGGAGTTCTGGTCGAGGATGTTTTAAGATCGGTGCAGAGATAAATCTAGTCTTCAAATTCTGGAAAGCTTGTTCCGCCTCGGTAGACCATTCAAAACGTTTGTTTTTCTTTAACAAGGCGCTGATGGGCTGGACTATTCGAGAGAATTCGGGGATAAACCTGTGGTAAAAGTTAGCGAAGCCTAACATGTTTTGAACACCTTTTACGGAGGATGGCGATGGCCATTTGAGAATTGCATCGACCTTCTTTGAATCCATACGCACTCCGCTAGGTGATAATATGAATCCCAAGAATTCAACTTCAGTCACGTTGAAAACGCATTTTTCCAACTTAGCGAAAAGTTTGTGTTGACGCAATCTCTCGAGGACCATTTTCACGGGTTTCCGATGTTCAGTTTCCAATGAAGAATAAACGAGGATGTCGTCAATGTAAACAACAACACACACATCTATGAGTTCTCTGAGGACATCATTCATAAAATATTGAAAGGCGGCCGGGGCATTGCAAAGTCCGAAGGGCATGACCTGATATTCAAATAGCCCATACTTGGTGCGGAAGGCCGTCTTCCATTCATCGCCCTCTTTTACTCGTACCAAGTGGTAGGCTCCTCTAAGATCCAGCTTTGTATATATGCATGCTTTTCTGACTTGGTCCAGGAGTTCAGGGATCAAAGGTAACGGATATCTATTCTTAACGGTGATCTGGTTCAGGGCGCGATAATCTATCCAAGTTCTAAGGTCCCCTTCTTTTTTTGGAACGAAGAACAAAGCTGAGGAAGCAGGGCACTTGGAAGGATGAATAAACCCATTCGCTAGGTATTGATCCAGGTATTGTCGGAGATGAAGATTCTCAGGCTCGGTGAGGGCATAAATTCTACTACAAGGAGGAGTAGATCCAGGTATCAGGTCTATCTGGCAGTCATAAGACCTATGAGGAGGTAGAGAGTTAGCCTGATCCTTCCGGAAAACATCTTGGAATTCGAGGTATTCAGGAGGTAACTGGGGAGCCTCCGAGGAAATTGCTGCCAGTGCAACACCAGGTCGAGGGTGACAAGTAGAGACACATTCTGGAAACTGAACCATTCTTGCTCGCCAATCGATCTGAGGATTGTGCTTCTCTAACCAAGATATTCCTAGAATAATCTGGAACTGAGGGGCCTTGATCACATCGAACACGATCTTCTCATGGTGTCCATCTTGACTTACTAGCATCACTTCTTGGGTGGTATGCGTTACTGGTCCGGAGGCTATCTCCGTACCATCCACCGTAGTACTGACGTCCTTTACAGCCTTTGGACAAAGAGTCAGATTCATCCTCAAAACCATTTCATGATCCACATAATTGCCGATGGCACCGCTGTCGACGTAAGCTTCAATCGCATGTAATCGATCCAGATGTTCAGGGCTAATGAGGACCATAGGTATCACGAAATGCGAGGTAACAGAACTGGTTTTAACGCTCGGCAAGAGGACCTCTATCCTTGTCAGGCGAGGTCGTTTCCCTGCTCAGTTTGTGACCCTGGTAACTGCAGCTCCTACTGCCTTCTTGGCTGGTTTCACCGGACAGTCTCGAAGAAAGTGCCCCGAGTTTCCGCAATAGAGGCATAATTGCAGCTGTTTTCTCCTTTCCCGCTCCTTTTGTGTTAGTGGTCCTTTCAGGCCCCCTATTTGCATGGGTTCCCCGGAGTCTACTCCTTTGGTAGGAGTTGGTGGTTTGGAAAATACTCGAGCATCAAACTTGGAACGATCGGCCTTCCTGTTCTGCAGTCTGTGGTCAATTTGAACGACTAAGTCAATATAGTCCGAACAGTCTTGCGGGGGATTAACTACTTGGGCTAACACATCTTTGAGCTCTCCACGTAGACCTCTATAAAACAGCGTAATCCTTTTGTCCTCAGGCCATCGAGTTTCCACTATCAGTCTGTTGAAAGACGCAATATAAGCCAAAAGGTCTTGATTACCCTGTCGCAATGAAAGGAGCTAATTGTCCAAGGCCTGCCCCTGTGAATGTCTTGTAAACAGTTTTTCCATACTGAGCTGAAAAGCTTGAAAATCATGGAGAACCGGATCATCTTGATTAACTAGAGGGATCGACCAGTCTGCCGCATTGCCACTAGGGTACGAAAGCTACCTTAGCTTGATCAGTTGGAAAGGCTGCTGGCCGGCATAAGAAGTGCAACCGGCACTGATTAATAAATACTGCAAACCTCTTTGGGTCACCAGAAAATCGTTCGGGCGGAGCCAGAGGTACATTCCCAGGTAGGTTGATCTGCACTGGGTTCGTAGAGGATGTTGAAGGAAGATTTGCCCCTGATGCGGGTAACGGAGTTTGTCCGGCTTGTGACTGTAGCAATTGTCTAGCGAGATCGTCTGTTCGTCCTTGGAAATAATCAGTTCCCTTCTTAGAGCATTCGTTTCCTGACGGGCTGCATGCACTTCAGCTCTTAGTTCCCCAAGTAACTGGGCTAGCTGGTCAGTATCCGAGGTTTCCATAGCGCCTGGGTGGGAGTTTTGCGGTAGGCTTTGCGTTCTGTAACGCTCACCTGATTCCCGCAGAGGCGCCGGTCTTGACTGGGTGAATGCCGTATCTTCAAAGGTGATGTGTAACACACGGTTGACTCTTTGGGCTGGACCTCTGTGCACTGTATGTCTGACTTGAAGAGTAAGATGTCTGCAGATTAGAAAATATAGGATTAATGAACTGGGTTTATTGGGTGCCTCTCTCCTCTTCCCTTTCTCTTCTCCTGTAGAACCCCTGTAGAACCCCAAAGGTTAACGCCCTCACCTTAGGTAAGTGAACGCCGAGCTCTCCATCTGCCTCGGGGCAGGGTGCCGTAACCAGTTTCTTCACTGGATAAGGGTGCAGGCCTCTTGACCTCAGAGGACTGCTGTCCGTCGTTAACTGCACGAACGGTAAGTTCTGGGCACTTCAAATGTCTTAAAAGTCTTTTGTAATGATATCTCTTGTTTTGCAGGGTTCCGGCGATGGCGGATGGCGGGCTGATGAGAGTTGAGGATCGAACCCGCGTGAGGAATAGAAGTGCCTGGAAGCACATAAGTAAGCGCTTGTAGCCTGCTTCACGATGCGCACTAACTGTCCCTTTTATCTTGCTGGTACAAGTTCGGAGCTTTAGAGAAGCTGAAGGGTGCTGGAATACCCACTGTATTCGGCGTGGGAAGGAGTAATGGCACGTGAGTAATAAAGTTGCCCAATGTCTTTAAACGCACCTTCTTTTGTCTTTCAGATGCGGGATGCAGCGCCGAAGGCCTCCGGAGCATGCGAAGAGTAGGTAAGCCTTTGTCTTTCAGATGCCGGAATGCAGCGCGAGGCGTTGGTGACAGCCGATGGACCAGGTAAGAGATGCGCTGCCACTGAAGACCGTAGTGCTAACCTGTTCTTTCTTTGTCTTTACAGGTGCTGCTGAAGACTGGATTCCAGGATGGTAAGCCTTTGTTCCCTTAGGCCCAGGATCAGAAGCAGAAGACACGATGAGCGTTCTGCTGCAGAGAATGCAGAATAACGCAAAGCAAGATTCATCCATCGGGTGTGGTTTAAATAGCCTCCTGTAGTGCTTAGAGGTCTCCTTCCACAGCCACGCCTAGGTAAGAAAAGAGTTCCTGCTTTCCAGAAGAGTTCCAGTGTTCTGAACCTAGGGAGTGGCTCCTGCCCCACCCAACAGGAAAAGTAGTCCCAAACAGAAGAGGATCAGGGGTTCAACTGGCAGCATGGTCTGCTGCAGATAAGTCCACCCAAGCATTATGAGCCCGGCGCTTCCAGCGCTGGGACTGGGCATCTTTATGAGCCTGGCGCCACTGGCGCCAGGACAGGGTCCAAAAGGTCCCAATTGGGACCGGCTGGCACTCGGAACCGGGGTTATGGGTCTACTTCCAAGGGAGTCGGGCAAGTCCTGATCTTTTGGAAGCAGAGATCATGACACCATCTAGAACTTCCTGAGGAGTTTGTTCAAACCGCGCAAGTCCATTATGGGTCTCAATCCCCCGTCTTTCTTGGAAATCAAAAATAAGGGGAATACCATCCCTTGCTCCTCTCCGCTACAGGCACCAAAGAGAGATTCCTGGCCGGAAAGGAAGACAGCAGCCGTGGGCTATGATCTACAGAACCCACACATCTGAAGTAATGGCGCGCCACTCTACAAGATGCTGCGCCAGCCTTTCCCCAACCGGCGAACCATGGGACATGGCCTCATGACTGAGCTGCATCGGCTGCAGCGTTGCCTGAGGGCAAAGAGGCAACAGCCCAGGCGGCCTTGGCACCTCGAGTACCTTGCTTTCCACCTCTGACACTCCTACGGTGGCCCCTTTGACTGGCAGCTCCTCTCGCTTTACCAAAGGGTGAGTAATAACGAACGGAACCTACCCTCCATTGCTGTCCCCTACCCTAAGACGAAAAGGCAGAGGTTGTCGAACTGCAGCGCCCAACGACTTCGCTGCAGCTTTGGAGGTCTGCAACCTCTCAAGGCTCTCGTCAGCCTTGCTGCCAAAAAGATGTTCCCCGTCAAAGAGCATGTTGAGGAGCCGGGTCTGCATCAGGAGCAAACCCAGACTTCCGCAACCACGTAAACCTGCATATGACGGTGCTCGCCGCCATAGACCGGCTTGCGCAATCTGCCATATCCAAACCCGATTGAACAGCCTCACACATGGCATCCTTGCCAACCTGGACCATAGCAAGAAAACCATCCTGTTCACCCCCTTCGGGAATATGTTCAGCTGCTAGGGAAACACAATTCCACAGAGTGTGCGTGAAACGAGACGAGGCACATACGGAGTTGGCCGCCTGAAGCGCCATACCCCCTGAAGAAAACACTTTCCTCGCCCAGCCGTCAAAATGCTTGTCGTCCCCATCAGGAGGAATGGTAGGATTCGACACCTGCTTTGCCGGGGCCGTAGCCGCCTGCACCACCAAACTCTCCGGAGTGGGGTGCTTGGTCAAGTAGCAGGGGTCGCTACTGGCTGGGCGGTATTTTTGCGACAAAGACTTGCCCACTGCCGGGAAATTCTCCGGAGCAGTCCAAGCCGCCGCCACCACCCTCTGTAGAGCCATATGAAATGGCAGTACGGGGTCCGTCGGTGGACCTTGGTCAAGGATATCCGCAAGGTCATCCTGAAGAAAATTCCCTGGGGGAGCAGACCACCCCAAGTACTTGGTGACCCTAGACATAAGGCGCTGGTACGAGGAGTCGGCATGAGTGCCAGGATCAAGCCTACAAAACTCCACCTCCGGAGAGGTGTCCAGACCACTGGCGTTGTGCAGGGACTGACGGAGGTCCTTAATTTGGCTATGGCCGAGAGAATCTCGTCTGGCACCATATCCAGAACCATGCCATTATCAGAGCCTTCATTCACCTCTGAAATAAACTCAAGATCGTGACCGATCACGACCGACCCCACTCAGGGGCGCGGATGGACCTTTGCCCTGCGATTCGAGAATCGCTAGCATTTTCTTGCCAAAGGAAGCCCATTCCTCCGACATCGCATGCTTGGTGGGATAAGCGACCCGCAGACAGGTGGAGTCCTCGGATGAGGACGGGGAAGGCGACTGATGAAGGCGCTTCCGGGAGTGCCTCGAAGAGGCAGAAGAGTGGCGGGACCTACTCCGGGACCGAGACCCACTGGACATCCGACGACGATTCGGAGCGTCGCCCCTCGAATCGTCCATTGAAAGCCCGCAGACCTCGACTTCCTTGGCTTGGACACCTTACCTACCGACAACTTCTTCTTGCTCTCCCGCAAGGCTTTGGACGTAAGCGACTGGCAGTCGACACAGTCATCCGTGTCATGGGCCTCCCCGAGGCAGGCGTCGTGCTAGTCAGTCACCGAAATCTTGGACCCACAGTCCCTGCCCTTCTTAAAGCCCAGACACGGGGTGGAAGACGAGGTAGATATCTTCACGAAGAATATACTTCACAACGAACAGGTTCGAAGAACCGAGAAAGAACAAAAACTCCAAATAGTCGAGGAGCGCCGAGATCTCCGAAGCGAACACGTTCGCGGAAAAAACAAAACTGAGGCTACGGGCGTCGTGCGTCCTACTTATAACATCCGGTGACGTCGGAGGAGGTCCTCGAGGGCGGCGTATCGACGTAATCGACGCAGGACGCAGAATGATTTTCCGAAGCAGCACAGCTGTGATGATTACTGTCATAGATATGGAATACGTCGGAGGACCCAATCCCCTCGAATGGGGCTTTTGTGCAAGCATGGGGTGCTTGGCAGTGTTACTCTAAGCAAATTGGCACAGGGGAAGGAGACAGGGATTAAGGCCCTCTCAGGTTTAGAGGGTGACCTATACCTTCCTGACAGATAGATCCCTGGCCCATCACACTGGTCATTACAACTGGTGCTCACTAGGAATTTATTTGTATTAAACTAATGTAAGTGTGGAGTGTAAGTGTGGAGCTCTTGGTGTTTGGCCTTTGCTCAATGGGTCCTTGCAAATTAAGCATGAACTAGTTCCGAAAACTTGTGAAATGTCCCACAAACCTGGGTCCATGGTTGAGACATATTCTGCACACCTGAGGTAATATGATCGTTAACCATTTAACCTTTTATAATACATTTCAGCACAGTACATCAGTTCTAGACTACAGAATTTAGCCAATCAGAATGTCTGGAATCCAATGGATTATAATCTCTAATGTAGGACTCAATCTAAACATTCTGATTTGATCAGAATCCTTTAACTATACATTGTCCTTTTTTAGAATTACCCAAAGGTGTCTTGGCGCGATAGAAAATCAACTGATTCTGGCAAATCGATGTCACACTATATAGGTGAAGTCAAACAAACAGAAAGGTTTTAAGATGTTTCCTAACATATAGCAAGTCTGCCAAGTGCATGTGTGAATAGCCTAATTGACCACATGAGTGGTCATGATCTCTTGGGAAAATCACTCTTCACCAACCTACAGCCCTCTGCTTTGCATTGGTAATAAATTGGGAACAGGTCATTATCTTGCAATCTTCCGCTGTCTATAAGGCTTAATTGTGGACCTACTCCAAGACCTTCAAAAGAAGCTTCAAAGGTTGCGTTTACGATGGTGACATTTAATACTATAAACTCTTCCATGTTTCAGCTGATGAGGAGAACAAACTACCACTAAAAACATTTGATGAAGCAGAATCAGCAAATTCTCTGGTTATAAACACTTTAGCAGTGAATCTAGTTTAATCACGTCCATATTCTGATTGAAGACAAATATACCCTCTGCTACAGTGCATGACATTCAAGATCATATTCTTCATGACTCACTGATAACATGCATACAAACAAAACATGTTGGATGATGACACCAAAGTATTAGTATAAAATACTACATTACAACCATAAATGGGACCCTTGCAAACGTAACAGCTATTCCTGGCAATGAGAATCATTTTTAAGGTTAGCAGGACTTATCAGAAAAACATTGGTACAAACACAGACTCCTACGATAGTTTATTGTTTAGACCACAGGATAGTGACTTTGCACTTTTAAGACATGGGTCCACCATTACCTTTGCAAGAGTTTAAATGAACACAACTAGGTTTTTATGGAGCAGAGCTCGATGAAAACAAGGTGCTTTGTAACCATGTGCCAACTGTTTAAATAAACAGAAGACTGTCATGTGTTAATTTGCAGATTATCAATGTCTTTTTGAAATCCAGCAAGTAATCATTAGGAAGGATTTACTAGAACAGAGGTGTCCTTTATGGGAGTATGCTGTTTGAAGTGAGAAGCATGTCCCACGTTCAGCCCACATAGCCCAACATGAAGCACTCAAAAAATAAATACAGTTCAATCCAACAGAATTCAAACAAACATTTATTTCTTCTGATTGTTTTTTTCAGCAACCATAATTTACAATTGTAACACCTTCAAGTGCCTGTCATGGTTTGTACTACACTGCTCATGTAAGCACACAACAGCATAGGTCAGTTTAAAATAATCACAGTACCTTCTTAGTGCAATTTGAGGAAAGGAAGAAAATATAGGATTTTGGATCCACTCTTTGGAAATAAATATAAAATAAAAAACAAAAATAAAAAACAACAGCCTTTTCAGAGATAGACTTTGATCCTTCAGTGATGTTCATGCATATTACTGCTTGGCGGTTATTAGAGTTCTTCCTTATAATATCCAAGCTTTGCAAGTGACATTTCTTTTCTCCGTTGCATAACTTCCCAATACATCTGATCAACTGCAAAAAAAGGAAACAATACCAAGAGAGAAATAAGTAGGATACAAAAGTGTGTATTTAATTTGGACTAGATCATTTGCATGAGTGTGGTCTGTATTCTGCAGAATCTATTAAACTTGTACCAGTCAAATGTCCATAAAATGAACTGAGCGACTAAACATTCATATCCACAATGTATATGATAGTTAAAACAGAAAAACATGCATCTTCTTAAGGAAATCTTGCACTGGTGCAAATGCAAATGTGCACACTATTAGCACTGGGACAAACATTGCCCTATGATAAAATATGGTTCTTTAAATGCTGTTGGCACCTGTGCAATTTTACCGTTGGGCTAATACCATTATGTAGTTACACTAGGGCAACCACTGCCACGTTGAAAACAGGAATATACAATGGGTGATTTGCATTATGATAGTTTGTGCTCTAGTGCTATTACTATGCAAAACTGCTTTTGCACCAGTGCAAAGGATCCGTAATACAGGCTGTCGAAAGGTCGCACTTGGGACCAAGAAATACACAAGGCCTGGAGGGTCACTGTATCTTCTATTAAGGCGTTAATTAAAAACAACAAGAGTCGCAAACAAAATAATGTCAAGATGTTATTCTCAATTATATGCATAAGGATATTTTTCTGAAATAAAATCTGATCCCTATTATCAAACCGGCCTAACAACATTTCCTGGTTCCAGCAATTAAGGGCCATAAAGGTAGACCGAATGGGACATGGGAGTTATCACTTTGGGTTCATACTAATTTGGGGCTGTCGGTTTCAACTGTAGGGACTAATTACACATACACATTCGGTCCAGATTTTTCAATCAAATACTTTAGTGAGGTTATTATTTAATGTTTATGTGAGATCTAGAAGGAGAAGGCCAATTTAAATACCTTTAGAATTCATTGATTCATTAGTAGCACAAACAACCTCTAGTTTCCAAAATGATGCAGTAGTTGTGGTTGGAGATATGAACACCCAGATCGAACCACTGAAGGTTCAACTGACAAAGAAGAGGAGTTTGGAATGTATTCCCAGATTGGTCACTTGCCTACCTTAAAATGTACATCCAGATGCCTCTAAACTTGCTAACTTCTACCTTGAACTATGGCTAAGGCCTGGAAATTGAGCCCCCAGGAGGCATACAGACAAAATGCAAAATCAAGATAGGCTTGGCAAGTTCCCAAATAGATTACATATTATTAGATCTGGCAAGCCAACATATATTTAGAAATCATCCACTGAGTGTAAAGTGACCATGCTCCATTTATTTCAAGCAATATTTTTACTGGAGGAACTGACTGAACATGGTTCGAAGTTTAGCAAATATTAGAAAGTACATAAAATGGTAAAAGTATTATTTTGGAAAGCAATCTACCAACTTTATATAACTAAATTATTTTGATGTATGCACAAGACCCTCATTGGCAAAAAAAAGTGAATACAAAATTATATCAGCCCATAAGTGAATATGATTTGTTATTTATAAAGCAATTTTGCTAAAGCGCTGTCATTAGAACATATATTTACATACATTTATCATCCCCACCGGAGTTGGTACTCATTTATCGACCTTGGAAGGATGAAAGACTGGATTGACCTTGCCAGGATTAGAACCTGCAACCTGCAGATCACAGACAGATCGCAGCAGCGATCGCTTTACCCGCTGAGATATCTTACCGGCTTTTATAAGTAAGAGTATAACTGCCCCCCCCCGTGACTTATACTAATTCCTGATATAAAACCGATACAGAAAATGTAACACTTGGTTTGATGATGATACTAAGGAAGCTAAGAGGTGATTGTTAGGGAGAATTCTCTTCTAAGGCTAATTTCCCTCACCTATAAAGTCCCCCAGCAGCTTTGCTGGATTTTAAGGGTTTATGTTTTTCTCCTGCTAAGAGTGAGACTCTTTTTCCCGCTCTTAGACATGTTGCTGATGTGTGTTTTAGGCTATTTTGTGTGTTTATGGTCTATGGGGTTTTTCTCACCCTCAAAGGTATCATCTTTTTACATGTGTGTTACAGAGCACCCTCAGTGCATTAACACAGAGGTGTCATCGAGTCTCCCAAACAGACGCCATACCCTGGGATTGACTACTGTCTCCCAGGGCATGTAAAGTTACCATCGACTTTACTAGTCAATAGTTATGAACAAAACCAATACAACCCATCTTACTATGGAAGTACTGGAAAGGGTTAAGAGTTTTTCCCTGGTGTTCATTTTCAAGAGGGTACGGTCCAGTCCCTCTCCTCAAAGTTTCTGGCTGGTGGCAGTGGTTACTACCATAAATATTCGAGCGCAAATATTTTCCTATGGGATTTTCCCCTTGTTCGAGGCTACCACTTTTACCGACAGCCTCTTAACATACTGCCGGATTATTTTACTATTAACTTTACTCTGGTAGGTTTTTATTGCCAGATCTTTCATAATATTTCTTTCTCGTGTCTTTCTCTGAAATCCTAACCCAGGTCGGGGATCCTTTGTTCGTCCTTTTGGCGGGCTTCTGCCCAGAAGCCCTCCTTTCGGTGCCACTGAGTCTGGGGTAGACAGGATGTGTGGGTGGGGGAATAGGCACCCTGGACAGGGTTACCTGGGCAACCCAAGTCGCACTCTGCCCTCATAGGCTGGTGGGTTATTCGCCAGGATAGCCACCCGACTGTGTGAGTGACAGCTAGGCTGTATGAATGGGGGGTTTTCTGCATAAAAGCAGGGCTCTGGGGACTGGAGGACAAGACGTCGCCACTGGAACTAAGAAACCCGAAGAGGAGAGAAGCTGAAGACATCTGCAACGACTGAACCACTGGTGAAGCCCTGCTGCAGATCCTCACCAATTGACTCGAGAATATCTTCACCTGCAAGTCTTCTTCCCTTGAGCTGGTGGGGCCAACCAGTTTGCCAATCGCCTTCCAGGACCTGCCTTGGTCGAATCGCCAGTGCCCATCACTAGTAGACCGGATAGCCAGGCACCCGTCCACCACGACCGCGATTGAAAGGAGCGTACCTTTTATTTCATCTGGGCATCACTGCAGCTGGCTTCATCCCTGGGCAGTGCAGTAACTTGAACCTTCCTCCACGACGAGAGTCTCTCTTCCTCTGCTGGATTTCCCCAACTACAGGAACTACCAGCACCGCAGGTGCCTCTTCCACTTTCAAGGTACATTGTTCTGCCAGGCCTCACGTTTTGCTGGGTAATCCTAAAGGTGTTTTAAATCCTGTACTTGGCCACCCCTTTCGTCTAACATTATCTTTTTACCTTCTGCAACTGCCTTTTCAACTCGTTAAACAAAGACTTGACTGCAGCTACTAGAACCGTTTGATCCTGGGCATTTGCCTTGTACCATTGACTCTGGCACAGGCCTATTGACTCTGGCTAAATCTGTTACAACTGCCTCCTCTAGATTGCTTTTCACTAAGAAATGTTTTGGTGCACCTATACTCTTATAACCACCTTTCCTTCCACTTTCTATATTGCTGAAGTGCCATTTTGCTCGGTTTTCACCAAAGCATTGCTTATACTAAAGTATTGCCTTGCCTAACTTGTTGACAATCCAATTGGGAAGTGTTGCTGGTGTGTTTAGGAGTCTAACCCTGTATGACTTGTCCTTTCCATCCCTCTGAAGAAATGGTTAGAGTGCCATTTCTGCTTGGTTTACACTGTGCCGTTTTGCTCAGTTTTCACTCTTGCAAAAACTTGTCTACAATTTAAATAGGGAGTTATGTATACTTTTCTCGACTGTTTAACTTGCTTTAAGGATAGTGCTTTGTGTGTGAACTTAAGAGTGTGTAAAATAAATATATATATAATTTTTGATACAAAGCTTTGGTGAGTGTTTCCTTGTTCCATAGTATTGTAGTCCTATTGTGTAAACCCTGAATACTGCTCATTTCCCTCTTGAGCTAGGTCCGACTGCTTAGCCACAGCTACCAACTAAATCTTTGTGGTACAGACTGATACCAAAGGGTATTTATTGCATATGCCTGTAGTCTTAATCTTCTGTAGTGCTCCCTAAGGGAACTGCATAGGATTCTGCCTAACAGTGATTGAATACTAATTTGGAACAAGTGAAGATTAGGGATTCAGAGGTTATTGCCAAGCTGCAAACATTATAAATAATTGAGAAAAAGAAATAGAAGGCACGAAATAGGGCGTAGTTGTATATAACGGTAGCAGCAAAGAATTCACTGAAGTTTTGAATGTATTCAATGGTATAGATGGTTTAAGCATTTAGAGCTCCCTCCAGCAATTGCTGCAGGAACTTCTTACTGTAATCACTCTGGGACCTTACATGCAGATCAGAAGGCATGTGATGTGGAAATCAAGCCTCCTGTGCAGATATTATATACATTTACTTCTACCTTACATTTTACAGGGATTGAGTTCTCACAAGCACTTTTCTCCCAGAGACCAGGCAAAACTCCCAGCATTGATAGTATTCCAACAGATCTCTTGAAGAACAATCCAAGGCTATGGGTGTCTTTTTTTAATTGTATAAGTAATACCCACCCTCTTCCTAATATCTGGCATGTAGCAGAAATCATTTCCAGCAACACGAAATGGGATGGGGCCTTGCATAAAAATTACCAGCCTATTTTATGATTCAACAGTGCAGCAAAAAGAAATCTATGGAAGGGTTATTCTTGCACAATTAGAAGAGTGATTTGCAAGTAGAAGTTTAATGGAGTTTAATAAAAGATCTGCAAGATTACGTAAAAGGTTTTTCTCTTTAAGTGCCGTTTTACAAAAATGCGCAATCGAGATGAATGTTTTTCTTTTTCCGTTTATAGATTTAAAGTCTGCAATCAATAGTGTAAACAGAGCTATAGTTTGAGCATTTCTAAGTCATATGGAAGAGCCTTTGCCTTTATTAAGAGCAATAGAATATGTATATGAGGGTCACATAGCAAGGTTTAGGCTTAGACAGGCAGTCAAGTGGACAGAGCCTTTCCAGGTGAGGGTGACACAAGGCTGTGTCTTAGTCCCTAAATTATTTTTAATGTATATACCACTTCGCAACTAGAATACAAGAACTAGACTGTGCTGGTGGATGGAAAATCGGCATTTAAATGTATCCTGATGACAGTTTTTATCCCAAAATCTACAAAAGGGCATCAGGAAACGAGTTGGAGGTTTTACAACCTCATTTGTTTGCAAAAATCGATTGTCTGTCACGGAACAAAAGCCAGGATGGTTCTTTAAAAAAAAAAAAATCATTACTGGGATAATGTACACCCAAGTTAAAAGCTTTGATTATCTTCGTATTAGGATCATGTCCAGCAGAAAAGGGTGAACAGTTACAGCGTAGCTACACCACCCTGAACCAAAGCAGGAGAGACCCTCACATTTGTAAATAGATTTAAGGGTAAAGCAATCCCTCCTGCAAACTTGAGGTACATAAAACACAAGCAAATTCAGCAACACGTTTTGGGGCCCAGCATTGGTCATTCTTCAGTCAGATTGTTCGAGTTTAAGGAAAGAGCTTTCTTTAAAAGAAAAGGCTGCATCTCTCCAAAAGGGCACCATCATTAACACTGTAAATGATGTGGGGTTTACAACCTATCTTGTATGAAGTGCAACTGAGGCCTGTAGTGGTCTGGTGAGGTACAAACAATACTGTAGAGCTTTCATTCTGTAAGAAAGTAGCATAGGACTTGTCAGTAACCCAGACAGCATGGAATGGAAATGGCTCTCACCCAAAGAGGATTCTGAATAGTTTACGCTTAGAACATATGTTGTTGTCTAAAGGATTGTTCTCAGGAGGCATTATGGGATTTATAACATCTAAGTACAGGATATATGCATTTAATTGGGGCTCTGGATGGGAATAGTTTATTACCTATAACTCCATTTCTTCAGCATTGGTATCTTTCATGGATTCACATGCTTAGAATATTCCCCGTCGTCAGGCTGGGAACCCTCGGTATATTTATAAAGACCTTTCCTACAGGAAAAATGTCGACACTTCTGTGTCCTATCTACGTTGTTTTCGGGCTGCGTACGCTTGACCCAATAGGACGTAGGGATATAAATAGCCCCGCCCCCACGGCTCTCTCAGATTTTAACCCCCAAAGTAGAGGGAACATCTAGAGTTTGCATTCAGGGGAGGCCAGTGGGCGCATGTGAATCCACGAAAGATACCAATGCTGGAGAAATGGAGTTACAGGTAAGAAACTATTCGCTTCTCCAGCATTGGATCTTTAATGGATTCACATGCTTAGAATAGATTGCATAGCAGTACGCCTGATTTGGAGGTGTGCATGCAAACCAATACCATCATAGCCACACATGCCCTTTGTCATGGAGAAAACTTTTAGTCGTTGCACGTTAACATTAAAAACACATTAAGATACATTGATAGAAGGATATACCCCTGTATAGGGCTTGCCTCACTGAAACAGATGACGTAGGACTGCTCTTCCCATCTGTATATCTTCTGCATGTTGCTGTTCGAGGCAATAATGGCGGGTAAATGTATGTGGCACCGACCAGGATGCCGCCTGACAGATATCTCCCAGCGGAATCCCGGCCCACAATGCCACCGAAGATTAACTGGATCTCGTGTAATGGGCTCTTGGGCGTTTTCTAGCGGCTTCCCCGCTTTCGAGTGGCAAAAGGCAATAGTCGACGAGACCCACCGAGCTAGTCCTTGTTTTGAGATTGCTTTTCCCTTTGCCAAGGGCCATAAGCCACAAATAGTTGTTTTGTATCTCTAAAATTTTGAGTATGATGAAGGTAAAACTTTAGAGGTTGCAAAGAATGTCGGTAGCAAAATAGACGTATGTTTATGAAAGACAGTTGGAATTTTTGGTATGAAATGAGGGTTGGATAGTATGGAGGATCAATGACTTACGCCTATAGTTCCGAAAGTCGTCGTGCCGAAGTGATAGCCTCCAAAAAAGCCAATTTCCACAATAAGAATTTTAAAGATGACGATGACATAGGCTCGAAAAGAGCATTTATTAGTTCTGTCAATACCAGGTTAAGACTCCAGTTCGGAGGAAACTTTTTAGTTGGGGGGAAAAGTACGAAATAAGCCTTCCATGAAGTGTTTAACCGATCACTAAACAGTGGAGTTGAATGCCTTTTACGAGTGAACCTTGAAATGGCTGCCAGATGAACCTTAAATCGACGAAAAAGACAAACCCTTTTCTGCTAAGTGCAGCAAATATGGAAGAAGCTTTTCTGGTGCGATACTCAGGGGCTCCAGACCTGGTTGATCCTTACACCACGTGCAGAATCTCCTCCATTTACATGCATACAAAGTGTTCGTGGACGGAGCCTGCACGGCTTGTAAAATTCGACGACAGTCCAATGAAATGTTTAGAGTACCAAATTCCGAGAAGTCAGGAGCCAGGCTGTCAGGCTGAGTTTGTCCGGATCGTGATGCCACACTGCCCCCTTGTCCCGAGATAGAAGGTTCGGGATCTTCTGGAACCTCACTGGTTGCGCTATCGATAGCTGGAGCAGGTCAGAGAACCAGGACTGTCTCGCCCAATAGGGAGCCACCAAGATCACCAAACATGGGTATTTATGAATCCATTGCAGAGTTCGTCGTATGAGTGGAAACTGGGGAAATGCATACCCAAACTTGTCCGTCCACGGGAAGGAGAGTGCTTCCCCCAGCGAGTCGGGTTGTGGCCACCTGCTCGCGTACTGTGTGCATTTCTTGTTCTCTCTCGTCGCAAAGAGATCCAGGGAAGGTTGTCCCCATTTTTTGAAAACCTTTGCCAGCTGTTGGTCGTTCAACTCCCATTCGTGCAGCTTATTCATCTCTCTGCTGAGAGAGTCTGCTTGTACATTTTTTACTCCCAGCAGATGGTAGGCCAATATACTTATCTTCTGTTCAAGAGCCCAATGCCATATTTCTTGAACTTCGGTCGAGAGAGTTCTGGAATGAGTACCTGCTTTCTCAGGTAGAACATTGTCATCGTATTGTCCGTCAATATTCTCACGACCGACCCTTTTATGTGTGGTAAAAAGGACTTCAGGGCCTAACGTACCGCCCTCAATTCCAGCACTTTGATATGAAGGGTTGACTCTTCCGGCGACCACAGACTTTGCACTTGTAGGGACCCCAGATGCGCTCCCCATCCAGTCAGAGAAGCATCCGTCTCGATAGATTTTCGAAGAGTTGCCACCAACGCAGTGCTCGTAGCAGCTCGTTGCTGATCGTCAATTTGTCTGACCAAAGCCCCCGACTCTGGGACCATCGGTCTGCCAGAAATTCTTGAATTGGTCTCATGAAGAGACAGTTGTTTACTAAGGGGATACGCGACGCCATGTCCCCTAGTAGTGACATATATTTCCTTACCGACACCCTGGTGTTGACTTGCCACTCTTTTGCCTGTAGCCTGAGCTTGTGAACCCTCTCCACAGATGGTTTCACCAATCCTGACTGCGTTTCGAACTCCGCACCCAAAAACACCAAGTTCCTTGAGGGAGTTAAGGAGGACTTCTCGAAGATGATCGCAAATCCTAACTGTTGCAGAACTTGGATGGTGGCCTTTAGACTTGCTTGCGCTATTATTGGAGACGACCCACTTACCAACCAATCGTCCAGATAATGGTAAACATTATGACCTTGTTTTCTTAACCAAGCTGCTACTGGAGCCAAGCACTTTTTGAACGTCCTGGGAGATGACTTTAGTCCGAATGGGAGTACTTTGAATTGATAGTGGGCTCGTCAGACTACGAACCTCAAGAATTTTCTGTGTCGTCGACGCATTGGTATATGAAAATATGCTCCTGCAGATCAAACAACGTCAGAAAATCCCCCGGCTGGATAGATCGAATAACTTCCTGAAGTGTAAGCATCTTGAACTTCAGATTTCTTAGTGTTTTGTTGAGATCTCGAAGATCTAGAATGGGACGCCACTTGCCATTGGGTTTTTTGACAACAAAGTATCGGGAGTAAACTGCATGACCTCTCTCGGCCACCGGGACCAATTCTATAGCCCCTTTTTGTAGCATAAGCACTACTTCTTGTTGCAATATTTGCAGGTGGGGCTGCGCCGAAAACACAGGTGGAATGTGCTATGGTCTGCTTTTGAACTGCAAAGAATGGCCTACCTTCACTGTGTCCAATAGCCACCGGTCAGATGTTATCTTCTCCCACTCGTCGACACGGTGAGACACTCTGCCTCCCAGGACGTTCTGAAGCTCGTCATTGCTGGTTCTTTGACTGTTTGTCCTTTGTGGACGATGAATAACCTCTTCTTCTTGAAGCTTGATAGTGTCGACCTCTTCGAGCAGTTTGGGTAGCTCGCCGATAGCCGTGAGAGGAGTACGAAGGCCTACTGAAGGCCCAGTCCCTGGATGACAAGAATCGGGAATTTCCTGACGCTCCTCTAAAGGGACGAAATGAACTAAAACTTCTGCCACTTTGAAGGGCTCCAAGAGAGCGTGCTGTGTCCGAGTCTTCTTTCATGCCTTTCAAGGCCAAGTCTACTTTCTCTCCAAATAGTTGTTCACCTTCAGAAGGCATATCAAGCACTTTATATTATACTTCCGGTCGAAAGTTAGTGCATTTGAGCCAGGCTTGCCTCCTCAAAACCACTCCATTGTTTATTTGTTTAAAACCTGATTCTGCCAGATCTACGGCGATGTTTGAGTGGTTTGACGCCTCTTCCCCCTCACGTACCAGCAACATAGCAGATTTTCTGTGCTCGTCTGGTAGATGTTCCAGTATGGGGGCTAAACGATGCCACATCTCTCTGTCGTATCTCGCCATAATAGCCAGAGTTGGCTGCCTTTACCGTTGTTGCTCCTATCGACACTACCTTCTTGCCAAAGGCATCTTGTCTCCTGGCCTCGCTGTCCGGAGGCGTTGTACATTTATGTTGTGACCTCGCCTTTCTTGCAGCAGCTGCCGATACCATTGATTCTGGAGAAGGTTGAGAAGACAAATATTTTGGCGTAGACTCCGGAGCTTTACATTTCTTTTCCAGTCTACCTTTAACCACAGGCTCTGAGAACGGATGGCGCATTGTTCGTAACCCCTCTTGCCAAACATGATCTAAAATGGGGACCGAAAACACCGACTTCATCCTCTTCCCCATATGATCAAACAAGAAACAGTCTTTCTTTTGTTCCTCCTGGGCCAAGCCAAATTCGGTACATGCCTTACCCATCATCGTGTGGAAGGAACCAATGTCATCCTGCGGTGACGGTTGAGCCGGACTTCTTGGAGCTTCCATCTCAGCCTCCGACTCCCATGTCGGGTCCCTCGAAGGGGATGATGATATGTCTGATAAAGACTCTTCTCGTTCCGACCCGGACTCTGGTAGTTCTCCTTCCTCCGGGTGCGAGCATGGAGGATCTACATTAACCTGAATGGCTGTTAATATCCTAGCCATTGACCGGGGGGTTAGGGCCTGGCTCGTCGTCGACTGGCATAGCATGTAGCCCTGCTGGAGTACAAACTTGAGGCAACTTCGTGTCCAATCGGCTCAATAGAGACTGTAATATAGACAATACCTCCAAGCATAACTCCGCCTGGGGATTGAGTAAAGGTGCTGTAACTGGGATTCTTCGTCCACTCGAGACCGTCAACGAGCTGACCCCCTGTAATCCAAGCTCCGTTGGCCCAACCACCGGTTCACGTCATCTTCTACGGATGATATGGAAAAAGCCGCCTCCTGTTGCAACAGGGTCTCTGGTAAGATTGGATCGTACACCTCCGGTGGCCAGCCTTACTGAGGAGCTACCGTCGATGATGTCAACTTCTCAACAGTCGTCGTCTGAATCGACGGAGCTACTGCAGGAACGCCCTGCGTCAATGGAAATGAGGGCGTCGACGATCGAACTCCCGTCAACGACAACGGTGGATGTTGTGCAGAATCCTGAAGCGTTCCCGCCTTTTTTTGAGCTTGACTTATGCTGACGAATCTCGACTCGACGAGGACCTATGATGGTCACCTGAGGAGGTCTTTAACAGGTATTCTCTCCTTTTTTGATAAGGAGGAAGAAGACGAAGTTTTCGTTTTTGATGACGATTCCCTCGTAGAATGTTTCTCAGAGGAACTTTTCTCCGTCGAACGCAACTTCTTCACCGGTGGCTCTGCAGATACAGAACGGCGGGAGACCACCAGAGATTTAGCTCTCAAGGCCAAACTATGTGTAGAGCCCCTCCTCCCGCTCCGTCATGCAACCACGTCACCAGACGTCTATTTCGGTCTTTCAGGGTCTTCTGCGAGAAGCCTTAACAAATTTCACAATTGTCCGCCGAATGATGAGGATGGAGACAATACAGACAGTCCATATGTCCATCCCCCTAGTACACCTTTTTTAATCCGCATGTAGTTCATGGACGGAATAACGCCTTTCCAGACATTGGGAAAGAAAACGAAAAAGTCAACCTTGTAAAATAGCAGATGACACAAGGTGATCCCACTACTTTGGAAGACGGTTGAAATCTGAGGGAGCCATGGGGGCGGGGCTATTTATATCCCTACGTCCTATTGGGTCAAGGGTACGCAGCCCGAAAACACCGTAGATAGGACACAGAAGTGTCAACATTTTTCCTATAGGAAAGGTCTTTAGAAATATACCGAAGGTTCCCAGCCTGACAACGGGGAATATTCTAAGCATGTGAATCCATGAAAGATCCAATGCTGGAGAATATATTTTAATCAGATTACTAATTGCAAATTCAAGTTATTGTTCCTTATACTCCAACAGGATTTTATTTCGCTTTGCTCATTGAATAATACTTGCAGCGAAAGATGGATTTTACCATATGTTGAGAGAAGGGACTAGGCAGGCATCCAATCCTATGTTATTTCCGAAAGCTCCCAATTTCCTGAAAGTGATGTTGATTGTGGCTAATTTAATAGAGTGTGTTTGGTTTTTATGAGGTAGATACATTAATTTGACTGCTAACTAGTTACATCTGTATGACATCACAGAAGAACAAGTTACTCTCTTACCTGGTAACGTTCTTTCGATGGGATGGTCCGACGACGTATTGCATATCTATGACGGGTAATGTCCACAGCTGTGCTGCTTCGGAACATTTTCTGCGTCTGTGCCCTGCATTGATGACGTCACTCCTCCGTCCCCGAGGACCTCCTCCGAAGGTCACCCGATGTGATAACTAGGACGCACGACGCCCGTAGCCTCAGTTGTAGTTTTTTCCCCCCAGAACGTGTGACACCAGTCTTTTGCCATTCAGACACACAAGGCCTTGTGGAAACGTAAGCTGCAATCGCATAAGAAATTCTGCAGCGGGGAAGGCAGGGAGGGAGCGATATGGAATACGTCGTCAGACCATCCCATCGAAAGAACGTTACCAGGTAAGAGAGTAACTTGTTCTTCGAGGGGATTGGGTCCTCCGACATATTCCATATCTATGACAGACTCCCAAAGCAGTACCAAAGCAAGGAGGTGGGAAAAGAATTTAGAAAACAAATGTAGCATGCCCAATCAAATTGCGGAATAAAGGACCGCCTTGCCAAAGGCCAGATCTTGTCCTCGGATGGAATCGAGGGAATAGTGACGTACAAAAGTATGTATTGAAGCCCAGGTGGCGGCATCACAGATGTTACGAATAGGAACACCCCTCTGCAGGGCAGTAGATGCAGCCATGCCCCTGGTAGAATGGGCCCGCAAGCCAGCCGGAGGGTCCTTACCTGCCAAGCGGTAACACTCGGAGATAGCTAAAATAATCCAACGAGACAAAGTCTGTTTCGTCACAGCTTGTCCCAAACGCTTTCCAGCGTAACCAATGAAGAGTTGATCGTCCACTCTGACCCGGGACATGCGTGAAACATAAAAGCTCAATGCTCTCCTAGGATCAAGCCTATGGAGCCTCTCCTCTTCCTTAACAGGATGCAGAGGAGGATAGAATGCAGGAAGAACCACCTGCTGGCTTAAATGAAATTCCGAAACCACCTTCGGAAGAAAAGAAGGACGAACTCGAAGACAACCCTGTCCTTATGAAACACAGTGAAGGGTGGCTTAACCGAAAGTGCCTGTAACTCACTCACTCTACGAGCGGAAGTAATCACAACCAAAAACACAGTTTTAAGAGTTAACAGTCTCAAAGGGCAAGAATGCAAAGGCTCAAACGGAGCACCCATAAGATACTTAAGAACAAGGTTCAAATCCCAACCGGGCACCAGAAAAGGTGACGGAGGAAACACATTAGTGAGCCCTTTCAAAAAATTAAATTTTTTTAAAGAAATTAAAGAAATTTTTAAGAAATTAAAGAAAGAAATTAAAGGAATTTTAAAATAGGAACACACTTCAGACGAGTGCTTAAATATGGACAGCGCCGCCAGGTAACCCTTAATTGTACCCACTTGCAAGCCCCTGTGGGCCAATGAAAGCAAAAAAGACAGAACCATGGGAATGTCACATGCAAAACGATCCACATTCTGAACTCTGCACCAGTCGCAGAACTTACACCAATGGCAACGGTACAGAGACTTTGTTGCTGGCCGCCTGGCCGAGAGCAACACCTCCATCACGTCTTCAGGGAGGTCCCAATCCTTATACCTCAGCCTTTCAGAAGCCAAGCGTGAAGGTTGAGGGATCTGACCTCTGGATGGAGAACCTGACTCCCTCCCGTGAGAGCAGATCGTCTCGGGAGGGAAGATAACGTGGAGGGAAGATGGACAAGTCGAGAGGGTCCGGGTACCATGTCCTCCGGGCCCACGCTGGAGCTATGAGGATCATCCGGGAACCGAACCTGCGTAACCTCGCAGCACTTGCGCGATGACGGGGACTGGAGGAAACGCGTACAGCAGTGGGAAGGACCAATCCACCACGAACGCATCTCCTAAGGCTCCTCTTGGAGGAAATTCCCCCGAGCAGAACCTCTCGCACTTCCGGTTGACACTGGAGGCGAAGAGATCCACTTGAGGGGTCCCTCAAAGGGCGAAGATCTCCAGGAGAATCTCCTGAGCCAACTCCCACTCGTGAGAGATCGTGCTCTGCCCGCTCAGAGCGTCCGCCTTCTCGTTTTCGTCTCCGGCCAGATGAACTGCCGTGATCGAAACTTCCTGCTGGATGGCCCAGAACTCAAGCTGCATCGCCTCCCTGCACAGAGGAAGTGACCCGGCCCCCCGGCCCCCTTTTTGTTGAGGTAGTGCATGGCCACCGTGTTGTCCTTCAGGATCAGGACACTCTTTCCTCGCACAGTTGGCAGAAACGCCTTCAAGGCTAGCCTGACGGCCCTCAGCACCAACAGACTGATATGGAGTCTGGATTCCGACGGAGACCAACGACCGTTGACTGTCAACTCGTTGGCATGAGCTCCCCATCCCGTGAGGGATGCGTCCGTCATGATCATCACCTCCAGCCAGGGAAGCCAAAACGGAGCCCCCTTCATCAGATTGCCTTCGACGGCCCACCACAGAAGATCCTGGGCGACCGAGAGCGGCACCTGAACAAGGTCCAAAATCCTGCCGGAGGACTGCGACCACTGCATCTTGAGTGCCCACTGCAAAGATCTCATCTGCAGACGAGCCTCCGGCACCAGAAGAATGCAGGATGCCATGAGGCCGAGCAACCTCAAGAACTCGAATGCCGGGAGCGTCTGGGCATTGTGAAACTTGTGCACCATCTGCTGAATGTGAAGAGCCCTCACCTGAGGAGGAAAACACTGCCCCAGGGACGTGTCTAGCACTGCTCCGATGTACTGGAGCCGCTGTGTTGGCGTCAAATGGGACTTTTTTAAATTGAGATAGAAGCCCAGCTTGTGAAGGGAATGGCAGGTGACGGACAGATGATCCAGGACTTGCTCGGGAGAGCTCCCCCGGATCAACCAGTCGTCCAGGTAGGGGTAGACGTGAATCCCCCTTTCCTGAGATGCGCTGCCACCACCACCATGAGCTTGGTGAAAACCCTCGGGGCGGAGGTCAATCCGAATGGCAGGACCCGAAACTGAAAGTGCGAGTCGCCAACCGCGAACCTCAGGTACTTCTTGTGCTTGGGATGGATCGGCACATGGAAGTAAGCATCGTTGAGGTCGAGAGACACCAACCAGTCCTGAAGTTGAAGGGCCTGGAGGACTTGAGAGAGAGTCCTTCGTAAGGAGTTTGTTCAAACCGCGCAAGTCCATGATGGGTTTCAATCCTCCGTCTTTCTTTGAAATCAAAAAATAAGGGGGAATACCATACCTTGTTCCTCTCCGCTACAGGCACCAGTTCTATAGCGCCTTTCTCCAGCAGGGCTTAAATTTCCTGCGCAAGGAGCGGATCCTGACTCTTCAAACAGAGGTTCCTAGGTGGATACCCGTAGCCGTGGGTTATGATCTCCAGAACCCACACATCTGAAGTAATGGCACGCCACTCTACAAGATGCTGCGCCAGCCTTCCCCCAACCGGCGAACCATGGGACATGGCCTCATGACTGAGTGGTAGTGGCTGCGGCGTTGCCTGAGGGCAAAGAGGCAACTGCGCGAGCGGCCTTGGCACCTTGAGTACCTTGTCTTCCACCTCTGGTACTCCTATGGTTGCCTCTGACTGCCAGCTCCTCTCGCTTTACTGAAGGACGAGTAATAACGAAAGGAACCTCACCTCCATTGTTGTTCCCTAGGACGAAAAGGCGGAGGTTGTCGAACTGCATCGCCCAACAACTTCGCTGCAGCTTTTGAGGTCTGCAACCTCTCAAGGCTCTCGTCAGCTTTGCTGCCAAACAGATCCGTCAAAGGGCATGTTGAGGAGCCGGGACTGCACATCAGGAGCGAACCCTGACTTCCGCAACCATGCAAACCTGCGTATTACGGTGCTCGCCACCATGGACCGACTGACACAATCTGCCATGTCCAAACCCGACTGAACGGCCTCACGCATGGCATCCTTGCCATCCTGGACCATAGCAAGGAAACTATCCCGTTCGTCCCCTTCAGGAATATGCTCAGCCGCTAATGCAACACAGTTCCACAGAGTGTGTGTGAAACGAGACAAGGCACATACGGAGTTGGCTGCCTGAAGCGCCATACCCCCTGAAGAAAACACTTTCTTCGCCCAGCCATCAAAACGTTTGTCCTCCCTATCCTGAGGGATGGTAGGATACGACGCCTGCTTTGCCGGGGCCGTAGCCGCCTGCACCACCAAACTCTCCGGAGTGGGGTGCCTGGTCAAGTAGCAGGGGTCACTACTGGCTGGACGATATTTTCGTGACGACTTGCCCACTGCCGGGAGACTCTCCGGAGCAGTCCAAGCCGCTGCCACCCTTCTTTGCAGAGCCATATGAAATGGCAGTACCGGGTCAGTGGGGGGACCAAGATCGAGGATGTCTGTAAGATCATCATGCACAAACTCCCCTGGGGGAGCCGACCAACCCAAGTACTCGGTGACCCGAGACATAAGGCGCCAGTACGAAGATTTGGCATGAGTGCCAGGCTCAGGCCTACAAAACTCCACCTCCGGAGAGGTGTCCAGTCCACTGGCATCATGCAGTGACTGCCGTAGGTCCTCAAATAGGCTATGGCCCGAGAACAGCTCATCCGGCACTGTAACCTGAACCATGCCCTCATCAGAGCCCTCATCACCTTCAGAGATGTACTCCAGGCGGTGAGAGGAAGGCACCTGGGAACCAAAGCATACCTGACCTTCGCCAGAGCCTTTCTAGGGGCTCTCCCGTGTCACGGGGCCCCTCCGACACCACCACCTCGAAAGGCGTCGAGGGCGCCGAACGAATCGGCGCCGAGACAATCGGCGTCGACGTCGAATGGATCAGCGTCGATGTCAGCTGCAGCGCTGCCAGCAATGACAGCGTCGACAAAGTCCTCGAAGCCGGAGCTCCGAGCGTGTCTCTCGACGACCTAGGCGCCAACAGCGTCAACGACCCCCTGGGAGGTGGAGCCTCGAGAGAGGTCGTCGACGACCTCAGCGCCACAGGCGTCGACGTCTTCCTCGAAGACGGCACACGATCACACGGACTCGAGCGCGTCGAGGACCAGGACCTGGAACGGGCATTGTGAGAACGGCTACCCTTGTCCGAGCGGGACCTCTCCCGTGAGCCATGCCGACCACCCGAGCCCGAAGGCGTACGAGCGGTGTCTCTCGACCGGTGCCGACCGACCCCACTCGGAGGCGCGGACGGACCGGTGCCCTGCAATTCGAGAATCGCCAACATTTTCTTCCCGAAGGAAGCCCATTCCTCCGGTGTCACTTGCAAGGTGGGATAAGCGACCCGCCGACAGGCTGAGCCCTCGAAAGAGAACGGGGAAGGTGACCGATGCCGGCGCTTCCGGGCATGCCTCGAAGAGGCAGAGGATTGGCGAGATCGACTCCTGGAAGGAGACCCAATGGACTTCCGACGATGACGTGGAGAGTCGCCCCTCGAGTCATCCGTCGAAAGCTCCGCAGACCTCGACTTCCGGGGCTTAGACACCCAACCTACTTGCAACTTCTTCTTGCGCTCCCGGAAGGCCTTGGCTGTGAGCGACTGGCGGTCAACACAGTCATCCGTATCGTGGGACTCCCCAAGGCACCAGAGGCAGGCGTTGTGCGAGTCCGTGACAGACATCTTGGACCCACAGTCCCCGCATTTCTTGAATCCCGGACGCAAGGCTGAAGACGAAGTCGATATCCTCACGGAACAGCTTCACAACAATAACGATCAGGTTCGAAGAACCGAGAAAACAACAAACTCCAAAGAGTCAAGGCGTACCGAGATTCACGAAGCGAACACGTTCGCGGAAAAAACCGAACTGAGGCTACGGGCGTTGTGCGCCCTACTTATCGCATCGGGTGACGTCGGCCGTCGGAGCAGGTCCTCTGGGACGGCGCATCAACGTCATTGACGCAGGCGCCGAAAATTTTCTGAAGCAGCACAGCTGTGGACATTAGCGGTCATAGATATAGATATGGAATACGTCGGAGGACCCAATCCCCTCGAAATGTACCTTATCATGGTCTTGATTGTTGCAATTGGAATTTGTTTATTTGTAAAGCGCTTATACACAAGTGAAGTGCTTCAAGGCGGGAAGGGAACAAGGGGATATAATCGTCATTCTGAGGCCTTGAAGATTCCAAATGATCTAACAGAAATAACTAGCATACTAGGCAGGGGCATTTCTACTAGTATAAGTGTGTGACAAAGAGTGCGGGGAAATGGTGGTGGGGGAGTGGGAGAGGAACATACAAGACAATAAAGGTTGGTCATCAATGCGCCAATTCATGCAGGCATAACCACCTAAGGAGGGGTGATAGAGGAGGAGAGGCCAGACAAACATGTCAGGCGTAGTACATTCAAGGTCATGCAAGTGCGCAGACAGAAGTGCAGGGGAGGAGGACAAGTGTGCCCAGACCAGCAGGAGCCAGGGTTAAGTGCAGAGTGGGTGCCAAGATCAAGGAACGTATTCAGAGTGCTGTAATGCAAGGCAGAGTGCGGAGGCCTGTAGGCAAGTGCAGGACTGGCGGGGGAGCCTGGGACGTGTGAGGCTCTGGGGGTGCACCGGGCGACCCGTCAGCTGACTGAGCAGATTGGGGAAGAGAACGAGGAAGGGAAGCAGGAGAGAAGGGAAGGAGGTTAGGGAGAGAGAAAGAGGAAGAGAAAAGGAGTGTCTTGAGGAGTTTCCGGAACTTAAGGAGGTCCGGCTCAAGCCGGAGAGAGGTAGGCTGGCTGTTCCAGAGGAAGGCATCTGCAGAGGATAAGGATCTACCCCCAAATCTCTGCTTGGAAAAACAGCTCACCCGAAGAGAGTTGGAGGAGGCTGAAAGGAGGGCTCTGGAGGGAGAGTATTTAGGAAGAGAGCGTTGTGGATAGTAGGGGCCCCGGCCCCAGAAAGCCTTGTGGACTATGCATCGGGACTGGAACTTGATCCTTGCAGCCACGGGGAGCCAGTGGAGGAATGTCAGCACCAGAGAGATGCAGCGCATGGGCGTGAGGCCAAGGATAAGTCTTGCAGTTCTGTTCTGGATAAGTTGAGGAGGTTGGAGAGTAGAGGTAGGAAGACTGAGAAAGACTGTTACAGTAGTCCAGTCTTAAGAGAACCAGAGCTCTGGAGACAGTGAGCCTCTGGGCGAAGGTGAGAAAAGGTAGAATACCTCTGACGTGGTGCAGCTAGTAGTGTGACTTTCTGGTCATGTCCGAGATGTGAGAAGATAAGAAGATAGAGTCGATAATGACCCCAGATTTATTTGCCTCACTAGTGGGTGAGGGTGCAGGACCATGGGTGGTCGGCCAGAGAAAGTGGGAAAATGGGAGCAGGGGTCCCAATAAGGATGATCTCTGTCTTACTAGCATTAAGGCAGAGATCATTAGCAGCACACCATGACCGAATTGCAGACAGACAGTCCGGGATGAGCGAGGAGGTTTGAAGAGGTGTAGCCTGAAGGAGAGGTGTGTCATCCGCATAACACCGAAAGTTGGAGAAGGCGGAGCTAATGTGGGCCAAAGGGTCCATGTAGACGTTGAAAAACCAGGGGGATAGGTTAGATCCCTGGGGGACAGCACAAGTAGAGAGAGTGATAGCAGAGAGAAAGGAACAGAGTTCTACTTGGGAAGGATGGTCAGAGAAAAAGGATGCTAGCCACGCCAGGGCCTGATAAGTTATACCCATGGTCTCACGGAGACTCAAGATCACAATGTTGTGGTTTACCGTATCGAAAGCTGAGGAGAGGTCGATAAGAAAGAGGACAGAGGCAGAATTAGAGTCAAGGTTTGAGAACAGGTCTTCACGGGTGTTCAGAAGAGCAGTTTCCATGCCTCTGAATGCTCTAAAGCCAGACTGATGGTCATGGAGACAATCAACCGATTCAGTGTGGAGGAGAAGCTGAGAGATAGCCAACTTCTCCAGGAGTATGCCCAGGAAAGGAGTGATGAGAATCGGGCGATAGTTAGCCGGAATAGTAGGATCGGCAGAGGGCTTTTTGAGCAGAGGGTGCACAAGAGAATACTTGAGAGAAGAGCGGAAGACTCTAGTGGCGAAGGAGAGGTTGCAGAGGTCTGCCAATGCTGGATCTAGTGAGTAAATGTGGTCCTTGATGGTTTTGGAGGGGGAGGGGTCCACCTGTTTGGAAGACGCTTTCATAGACCGCACTTGTCTAGAGACCTCCTCAGGTGTGACAGGGGAGAGGGAGGAGAGAAGAAGGGGAGTGGTGGGGGCAGCCGAGGGGGGCCCAGGTGATGATGGTGTATGAGTGGGTGCAGAGAGAAGACAGGATTGTCCTGTGTTTGGTGGTGAAGTATGCAGCCATGGCCCAGCAAAGGGCCTGGGTGGATGCAGTAGAGGAAGAGGCTGCAGTAGGATTGGCCAGTTCTTTACAGACTTTGAAAAGTTCAGCCATGTTGTTGGATGCCGCAGAGTTGCAGGCTTGAATATGGACTCTTTTTGGACCGGACGCAGAGTCTATATTGCCTTTGCAGAAGACAGCAGGCCAGCTTGTCCGAGGGTGCGCCTAAAGATCCCCCATTTCCGTTCTGCTGCCCTGCACTTGCGTTTAAGGTCAGCTAGTTCAGTCGTACCAGGAGTTGCACTTTTTGACAGGCTTCATTTGGACCCTCATGATAGGGGCAAGGATGTTAAGGGTATTGGAGATGGAAAGGAGAAAGTTAAAGAGGGCTGTATCAGGGTGGGAGTCAGCCGCAAGAAGAGGAGGAGGAGAGTAAGCGGAGGCAAGGCAGCCACTGACACTTATCATGGGTCGTATGACCTTGAAGGTCTGAGGCATTGCAGGGTGTGACAGTGCTAATTTAGTTGAAAGCTTCAAGTGAGAGGAGAGAAAAGAGTGATCAGTCCATGAGAGTGGGGTGGTAAGAGGAATAGAGAGAGGAATGTCTGGAGAGAAGAGCATCCAAGGTGTGGCCGGCAATGTGCGTTGGCAAGGGAGAGGGATAGGGAGACAGAGAGAGGCATAGGTTGCGGAAAGCACCTGAAGAGTCAGGAGAGCCAAGATGGATGTTGAGATGTTCTTAATTTAACTCTTTTGTTTTGGTTTTACAATTGATGAACTGTATGATTATGTATGTACTTTGTTGGAGGGTCTATCTCTGATGTTGCCTATTCAGTTTCACTTCTCAGTTCCACCTCCTCTTTCCGCTCAAGTCCAACTGGCTGCTTCTAAACCTCCTGTGGTCTCCCACGCTACTGGCTGAATGCTATTTCCCCCACCATCATTCCAGACACCTTCTTTCTCCTCTTGTGGCCTCATCCTTCAATCCTCCATCTAGCCTTCTCAACTTGATGTTATCACCTCTTTCTGTCTGCTCACCCCGTTTGAAGTCATCACCGTCTCCTTTAGCGTAATCCCAACTGCATCCTTCTGTCCACTCCCCCCTCCAGTACCACATTCAACTGGTTAACTAGCTCCACCTCCCTGTTAACTATCTTACTCCAATGTTACCCTCTCCCTCCATCCTCCCACTTCCCCCTCACCACCTCTGCTTCCTCTCTGTCGCTGCCACTTCTCCACTTGCCCCATCTGTGAGAAACCGGAGGGTATTCTCCCAGGAAGACTTTGAGAATCCCTTATTCAGGTGGCCAGGGAAGGGCTGGCACTCTCAGATCCCAACCCAGGGGATGGACAAGTAAGGGAGGATCACCTGGGTAGGGGAGCCTGTGGTTATGCTTGGGGGGAATGCCCCAGGTAAGAGGTGGTATGTTAACGGGAAAGAAGAGGATAAGATCCCCAAGACCATTGAGGATTGTACCATCTGCCCCCCCCTTCCTTCCATTTAATCTCTTAACCAAATCCATCAACCCCTCTGTATATAATCGATCCCCTAGGATCCCAAACCCTGTAATATTCAGAAACCATCTCTCAGAATCCCTGTTGACCTGTTTTCTACTCTAGTACTCCCAATCATTCTTCTCCACATCCCTCTGATTATTATTTCTCGCACTCCCAATCTGCTTGGATAAAACACTACCGTTCCCACAATCCCTCTGGTTTATTTTACTATTCCTGTTTGCCACACAAACCCTACCAATCCCATCCCTCGGTCACTTTCCGAATTCCCAATCCAATGTGACCAACAATTACAGTTCCCTTAATCCCTCCTACTCATTTAGAAAACCCTCCAAAACCCACCTTTCTGAAATCACCTACACCCTTAGGACGAAGGTGTTAATTCCATATAGCACTATTTCCTCATCCTACCCCGAAGAACAATTTGACACTCCTATCCCCCTTTTCCGACACAAACACTTTTTTACCCCATGAAAACCAACAGACTCACAGAACTGTTTACCTGACATGTCCCGACTCAAGCATCAGGCAGAGTCAAGCAATTAACCAGAATCACGCACACACACCTGACGGCCCTTTACTTTCCCCACAGGGATAAAAGGTGGAGCAAGAGAGCACAGTAAGAGCAAGGCAGACCGCACAACAAGACGGCTATCTAGGCCCGGCAGTTCAACAGGAGGAGAAAGACGTCAAGGAAAGATACGACCTGGGCTTTTTCGACTCAAACCCGCGAAACCGCCACAGAAGGATTGCTACAATCGAGAAGTTAGACATATACAATATGAGTCCATCATGGCTAAATAGATGGGTAAAACCCTCGGTATTCCAAGATAGGACTATCTGGATATCAGAAACATCTTGGAAAAATGGGTTTAAAAAGATGGTGGGTAGCCACTGCCAATACCTTACATCGGAATTGCTTGCCACATGCAAAGGGGTTTGTTATTGAACAACTGATAATAATTTAGTTGGTACCGGATTAATAGCTATTGATCCTTTAGCGTTCGTGTTGGGTATAGGGCAGGAGAGCAGCGTGCTACCTTTCTTGCACAAGTTCAAAATATGTGTGCTGAAGGTATGATATTGTATTGACATTATTGCAGGTAGGATTACTTGCCGGGTGTTCCGGTCTAGGTTTGCTGCTTGATGAAACACTTCAGCCATCACATGGTCGCGATTTAATGGATGGAATCTGAGTCGTTGTACACAGATACCCCAATTTAAATAATGCATCTTGATGGATAACTTCATAATTGCACAGTGATTCAGAGCTGAACCAAATATTCAACATTTTAATGGGGCTGCGTTCCACTTAGTCAACTATAATAGAGTTATACAATCTAAAGACATTAAGTGGAGAAACCGAATTAAATAGGCTCAGCATTGCCTCGCGGTTGAGAGGTGGTAGGTAGATCTCTGAAGATATAGATTGTAGTTGTAACGCTCTGTGTGGCTTAACATCAAGAGCGTCAGGTCGTCTGCTGAGTAACAGATGTCAGCGCTGTTGGCTAATGGAGGTCCACATGTCTGTTACTCAGGGTTGGCCCAGTGACAGAACATCTGTTCTGCTCGATGGGGCAGACCTAGCTAGGTCAACATTTTGGACGGGTAGTGGATCACTAATAGTAGATGCTAAGCTGTTATTCAGGAGAAATGTTAATTGGTCACGCGTAGGTTGCGACCCAGAGCCAGGCACCGGACAATCTTGAACGTCTAGGGCTAAGGTTTTAGCGTGGGTGCTATTCTCATGGATTACACAAGCAGGGTGGGAAAGGAGGCATTGAAGTCAGGGTCAATTAACTGTCTGGCAGAATAGATTAATTAGTCTGTGGCCGAGTGAATTAGAACTCTTGTCACTAAAGCCAAATTGGTCACAGAACGCAGATCTAGAGAGGGAGCGGTGTGAACAAGATTCAGTATTTCAAGTACTGCAGGAACAAAACTCTTGGTACGAGTCATGTTATCAATGGAAGGCGAAAAAGCAACACATTCAGGGTCAAGAGTGCTCAAATGTATTGTGCTAAGTGGAACCACGAGTTGGGGTAATTAGATTGTCAACTAGCTTTGTCCCGGGAGAGCTGAGAGAAATGCTAAAATCAGCTGTCATGGCTTTAGCGGTCTGTACCACTTATCAGGATTAGGCGATGGGATTTTCGGAAAGTAAGTTGTTAAATTTCCAGGTTTTAGCCTGAGGACCAGATTGGGCGATTACTTTGGAAGTACAAACCCTGTGGCACTGCCGCATCCGTTTCTGTTCCGTCAGGGCTTTTTCAGCTTCTGCAGGTTTTACATTGGCAGACATGACATTTGCTGACTTCCCAGGGTGGGAGAACTACAGATTAAAGATGCAACGATGTTGGTATACAAGGCGGTCGAACTTCAGTGCAAAGTATCTCACCTACTAAAAAGCAAGGCTGCTGGAGAATGTCGCAGAAAAGAGGGTGGTGGAAACCGCAACAATCAGCTGGAAGTGCGGTTGAGAAACTGGAGCTAAAAAGAGGACTAGCTGTAACAAGCCTATGAGTTATTTTCGCACACCGCTTAATGCATGACTTACTATTATTTGGCTAAGCAATCTAAAAAAAGAAAACAATAGTCACAAACAATCAAAAGACTAGAGTTGTTTGTTTATTTATTTTATGCTTGTTTTTTGAAATGTGTAAGATCAGTGCATTACTTACAAGTCTTGGGCATCAAACATTGAATCACTTAACATTCAAGGGGGTTAACACCGGAGTCACAACGGGCACAATGGAGATGGTCTATAAATGTCTATAAACATCAGAGGGCTAAAACAAGAAAGGTAGAAGGAGTTTGCTGCTGTTGCTAGCACTGGAGTGAACCAG
Organism: Ambystoma mexicanum; assembly: GCF_040938575.1. Taxonomy (NCBI): domain Eukaryota; kingdom Metazoa; phylum Chordata; class Amphibia; order Caudata; family Ambystomatidae; genus Ambystoma; species Ambystoma mexicanum. The sequence goes on along the minus strand of NC_090936.1, from coordinate 160,676,463 downwards.
CTAACACCATTTGACAAAGGCGCGTGCGCAAATGCGCACGCATATTCCTTTTATGAAGACTTCTGGGAATGGGGGCGGAGCCAAAGTAAGGATCTCTGTCAAACAAGAAAAAAGAGGGATGAATAAATATTAACACTTTGTTTTGCACAATACTAATGCTATCTATCTAAACAAGGGGGCTACAGTTTTTGTAGAGACTCTACCAAGTAGAACGTCTGTAGGCGTACTTCTGTGCAGCAGGACTTTCCAGCTAACAGCACTTGACAAAAGCACTTGTGCAAATATGCTTTTTGCATAACCATCTCACAAAGCACGAGTAGATCATGCCAGTTAGGTTTGTTTTTGTTATGGTATTTAAAGACAGCATATTAGACTTTTCACACAAACTGTATGTGTTAAATAGGACCACTGAACCAGTGAATCAATTGTGGTATTGCCATGTTGAAACCAAACTTACATTATCTAGACTTCTGAGATAAGTATAGCTCAATCCCATGCGTATATTGTTTTGAAGGTTTTTAAGAATTTATTAACTGTTTACTTTTAAGCAAGTAGATGATGTATGCCGCAATGAAATACATGTATATAATGTATATAATGATTAACTCTAGGTGAAACGATGTAAGGCCATTTTGGCCTCTTAGAAAATGTATGATCCAACCTGCGATAAAAATGTTGTATGCGTATTTAAGCCTGTCATATAAATTAATAGTTATTCACCAAAGTGACATAGGCCCCTTTTCACCATAGTGCATGGGCGTCCCTCGCTAGGGACGGGAGACAGAACCTTTTTCACCAGAAAAAACCTTCTTCCCCCTTTAAATTTAGAGGCGCACAGGGGTGCGGCCCTGGGAGCATCTGCTCCCTTGACTCCGTCCACTGGCGCTACACCTCAGTCCCCATTGACGCGTCAACAATATTTAACATTGCCTAATGACACCAGTATTATTAGGGGGGAGGATGGTAGGGCGCATCGAGGAAAGGGGACTATGGACTAAGAGTATGTTAGTCACTACGGTGAGTAACTATTAATTACTCTTACATCCTGTCACCTTTCCTCCATACTGCATGGGCGATTACAACTGAATGTAGCCCTAGGGTGGAGAGGAAACCCTCCTTAAGAAAACAGATTCCTTAGCACCACCTGTCTGAAAGCCTCGTCTGACTTAGAGCCGGCGTCTAAACAGTAATGCTTACAGAAAGCCAAAGGGGTGGCCCAGGTGGCCGGCCTGCTGATGACCTGCCACGGGGCCTGCCGCTGGAATGCAATGGCCGTTGCCTGGCCCTGACCGCATGGGTGTGCATGTTAGCTGGCAGTGGCTTGTGCTGCTCTTCATAGGCCTCCTTGATGGCCGAAACCATCCACCGTGCTACAGAGGCCTTGAATGCCCGATACCCAGGCCTTAACCCCCCCCACCCTGAAGGTGACAAACAGTACGTCCGACTTGGGGAAGCCCTTGGTCCCGTCCAGATAGAATTTCAGACAGTGCAAGACCCTCTGAGCCTCGTCCTGGGGGTCGGCAAAAAACAAAGGCAAAACTATTTCCTCGTTTTGATGGAACGCAGAGGCTACCTTAGGTAGGAATGCGGGGTGTGTCCCCAGGACCACCTTATCATTGTGAAAAGTAGTATATGGCTCCGAGGCCACCAGAGCCTGGGTCTCGTTGACTCTGCCAGCAGAGGTGAGGCCCACTAGCAGAGCTTTTTCTTTTTTTTTTTAAACTTTATTTTATTAACATTTTCGTAATATAACAAACAGGCTGGAAGCTTTACCATAGAATAAACATGTCATCAGCCCCTAAAATAAGAGAAAAGAAAAACAGCCCCTCCCCCCCCCCGCCCTCCCAGAAAAGAACGAACCCTCCCCCCCATTAACTTGGATCCAGTAGAGCCCCCTTCACAGGGAGATGCGTTGCAAACTTTGTGTGACCGGAGTTCGGGAAAAAAGCAAGAAGATTCCAACTGCGTGTTAGGCTGTATGTCGTCCATTATCCCCCGGGACGTGGGTCCTCATTTCCATCCACGTTCCCTCCCCAAGCCTCAGTGGACCTCCCAACCCCAGATCTGCTGTACCCCGTACCAGTTAGTCTGAAAAGAGTTCATGTCATTGTTCATCATCGCTGTTAATTTGTCCATCAAGAACATGTTTTTAACCTTGTGTATCCAATCCTCCTTTGTGGGCGTCTCCCTGCTCTTCCATTTCTGGGCCAATGCCACCCTCCCGGCCCTCAGCATTGTTTCCCACATTCTCGGGTATCTGTGTACCTCCGTATCCTCTGGGGGGAGGCCCAGCAGCACTGTTAGGGGATTATGGGGAAGCAATTCCTCCGTGACTTCAGCGATCCAACCCCTTACCCTCTCCCAGTATGTTTGCGCTTTCGGACAGTGCCACCACATGTGGCCCCTCGTGCCTGCTTGGTCACATCCCCTCGGGCAGGCGGGGGATATTCCCGTGAACATTTTTGACAGTTTGACGGGATCTCTGTGCCACCCCTGTAGAATTTTAAAGTTGTGTTCCATGTCTGCTGTGAACAGGTTCCCATGGAATGCTATTTTGAATATCCTCGACCAGGAGTCCTCCGAGATTTCTTCCCCGGCCAGCTCGTTCCAGAAAGTGCGGAACCCCCTCCTTCTCTCCAGGTCAACCGTGTTGAGGATTTTGTACATTGCAGATACCCCCCCCTTCCTGGAGGTTGCGGTATCGAGTAGTTTCTCAAAGGGGGTCATCTGTCTCTTTAGCCGCTGGCCCCATGATTGATCGCACAGGATACCCTTCAGGCGGAGGTACTCGAATATGGAGATTGTCTCCGGGCCGAGGGCGGTCCTCAGGTCTTCGTATGGTAGGAAATCTCCCTCTTTGAACAATTGTCCAGCCCATTCCATCCCTGAGTCCGACCAGGACTGTGCATTACGGAACCCCTTGTTTCCCAGTCTAAGTGGGTGACCCCAAAGGGATGACATCGGGGACGGCCATGATGTCAGATGTGCCGTTTGGGGGCCCTCCCTCCATATTTCCCAGAGAACTCCCAGTGTTGGGTGGGATTTGAGCCTGTTCGGGATGAATTTAGGTGGGGCCCATAGGAGGTCGCGTACCTTAAGTGGGTGCGCATCCATGTCCTCCAGATACGACCAATATGTGCCCATCCCTTCCCTCATGTGTTCCAGGAGGACGCGCAATTGAGCGGCGCGGAAGTAGAGGTGAAAGTCAGGGAGCCCGAACCCCCCCTCCTCTCTAGGTAAGGTTAGGATGGCCTTCGCAATTCTCGGGGTCCTACCCTGCCATACAAACTCGCGCACCGCATTCTGGAGGACCCTGAATGTTTGGTCGGGGACGCTGGTGGGGAGGGCGGTGAAAAGGTATAGTAGGCGCGGGAGTATATTCATTTTCACTGCCGTCATGCGACCATACCAGGACAAGATCATGGAGCCCCATCTCCTTAAATCGGCGGTGACCTGTGACATAACGGGGTCATAGTTGGCAGGGGCGAGTTTGTGCAGGTCCCTGGTCAGAAAGATCCCCAGGTATCGGATTGAGGTCTTCCCCACCGCTATTCCCCCCAGACTGTCCCGGGAGTCTAGTCCTGGGTCCCGAGTTCTCATGGGGAGGAGGACTGATTTAGATGTGTTGATCTTTAGACCCGAGAATCGCCCAAATGCGGACAACAGGGACAGGAGAGGGGGGAGTGAGGATTTTGGGTCCACCAGATAGGCCAGGATATCGTCTGCAAACAGGGAGAGCTTGAATTCTACATCGCCTCTCCTGATCCCCTTGATGTCTGGGTGTGATCTGATTGCTATTGCCAGGGGTTCCATAGTTAGGACATAGATCAACGGGGAGAGTGGGCATCCCTGTCTTGTTCCTCGTGATAGAAGGAGTGGGGCCGACAATCTACCATTCACTTGGACTCTGGCCTTTGGGGCCCTGTACAGTGCGGCCACCCAGTCCCTAATGTGGGTCCCGAAGCCCATCTTCTGAAGAGTGAGCTCCATGAACCTCCACTCGACCCTGTCGAATGCTTTTTCTGAGTCCAGGGAAAGGACGCTCGCGTCTAGGTCCGACACCTGGGCGTAATGAAACAGGTCTATGGTCTTGCGAATATTATCTGAGCCCTGTCTCCCCCTAACAAACCCCACCTGGTCACCATGTACCAGCTTCGGTAGGACCCCCTCCACCCGGCTCCTTATGACCTTGGCCAGGATCTTAACATCAATATTCAGCAGGGAGATCGGGCGGTAGGAGGAGCACTCCGAGGGGTCTCTACCGTCCTTGGGGAGCACTACAATGATTGCCTCCATCATGGAGTCCGGGAGAGGGCCCCCCTCCAGAACCGCATTGAACACCCTGACCAGGTGGGGGGCGAGGGCCGACCGGAACCTTTTATAAAAGTACACTGAGTAGCCATCTTCGCCCGGGGAAGTGCCCACCTTCATGCCACTGATCGCATGTTCCACCTCCTCCTCGGTCACCGGACCCTCCAACCCCTCCGCCATCTCCCTGGTCAAAGACGGGATCTGTATGGAGTTTAGGAATTCCTCGATCTCCCCCCCGTCCCCTCTGTACTCAGACGAGTATAGCCTTTCGTAGTAATGGCGGAAGGCCTCTCCAATGTGAGAAGTATCATGTCCCAACTCCCCCACCTCGTTCTTCACTGCCTTCACCATTCTACTCTTCTGTACCTCCCTCAGCCTCCAAGCTAGGATCCTGTCCGCCCTGTCCCCTTTTTCATAATACTTTTGTTTGACCAGGTGGAGGCTTCTCTCTGTTTTGTGGAGGAGAAGATCTTTTAGTTGGAGCCTGTAGTCGTCCAGAGCGGCCACCCGGTCCCGGTCTAAGGGCTCCGTGGGGGAGCCTCCCGGTTGAAGTTGGGCGATTTTTCCCCTCAGATACCTCTCCTGGGCTTCCCTTTCTCTTTTCCTCCGGGTTCCCAATCGGATCAGGACTCCCCGCAGGGTTGCCTTAAACGCGTCCCACAGGGTGTGTGTCCGCACCTCACCGTTGTCATTGAATTCAAAGAATTCTGTAATGGCGTCAAGGACCTCCTGGGCTAGGACCTCGTCCTTCAGGAGGGAATCGTTACACTTCCATCTTCCCCTGTGTTCATTGAGGCCCCCTCTCGCTATGGTGACTCGGACCAGGTCGTGGTCAGACCAGGGGACAGGGTCCACCCTATGGCCAGAGACAAATGGGTACAAGGTCTCATCCACCAGGACATAATCTATCCGGGAAAATGATGTGTGCACGGATGAGTAGTAAGTGAATATGGGGGTGTCCGTTCTAGGGGTCGGGACCGTGTCCACCAGGCCCAGCTCAGAGTTGACCCTCTGGAAGCCCCGTGCCATGATCTCATCGAGTGCCCTGGGGGCCTGGGGACCAGCTCGTTTCCTGTCCCGGATTGGGTCCAGGACCATGTTAAAATCCCCCCCCACCACCACCGTCCCATGGACAAAGCCTTTAAGTTTGTCCCTCACCTCCTCCCAGAACTGGATTTGGCCTTCATTTGGGCCGTAGACAACGGCTAGGGTAAGTGGGGCTCCCTGTAGGGATCCCCGCACCATCAGGTAGCGCCCCTCTGGGTCCTTCAGCACAGCCTCTTTCTCAAGCCCCACGTTCCTCGCTACCAAGATGGCCACCCCTCTCTTTTTGTTTTTGTGGGATGCACTGAAGACCTCCCCAATACCTCCTCCCCGGATTTTGGGTTCCTTCCCCCGTGGCCAGTGGGTTTCCTGCAAGAAGAGGATGTCGAGGTTGGCCCTTCTGAACTCTCTACAGACCAGGGATCTCTTTGTGGGCGTATTTAAGCCCCGTACATTGAGGGAGCCCACTCCCAGGGCAGGTAGACTATCAGCCATAGTCCCAGATTCCCTCCCTCTCGGTCATTACCCACGTATCTCTTTCCTTCGCGTGCTCCCTTGGTTCTACTTTATGGATCCCTTCCCCTCCCCCCCCGGTGGGCCTAAAACACCCCAACTGCCCCCCGTGTCCCAACCGTGTCTGAACAACCCCCACTCCCGAATATACCCCCACCCCCCTCCCCGGCGTCCAGCCAATTAGTTCTGCCATTGCTGGCTTTTGGCCGAACCACCAGCCTGCCCACCTCGGCCAGGCATTTCACCCATAAAGCTCATCCCCTCGAGCCCCCAACGTTCCCCCCCGGTCGTAACCCGACCATGTGTCCCCTGTACTTGCTGTTCGTGGGGACGGTAGTAGTGGTAGACTCTCCGAATCTGCGCATATCCGTCCCGGATTCAGTGGGTTACCCCCGTTCTCAGTCCTCGGAGTCATGCCGTTCTCCCTCTTTTGCTGGAGATGGGGTGTTCATTTTCCGAAATTTCCTTGCGCCGGTGCGCCTTCTCCTCTCTCCGGATGGGCCGGGGCTGTTCGTTCTGGGGTTTTCTGGTTCCACTGGACCTCTCCGGGGGTGCGGATCCACTGTGTACTCTTGGTTAGCGCTCCGGATGGCTTCTTCCGTGATCAGGGTTGAGCGTCGGCCCATGTATTCAAAGTTCAGGGAGAAGGGGTAGCCCCATATATAACGCACGCCCTTTTCCTTGAATAGTAGTGTGAGGGGTCGGCATAGTCTGCGCTTGGCCAGCGTGTAGGAGGAAAGATCCTGGTATATTGAGACCTGGGCATTGTTGTAGGTGATTTCTCTGGTCTTTCGGGCCTCCTCCAGCACCTTTGTCTTCTCGGAGTAATAGTGGAAACGGACCAAAATTGACCGGGGGGCCCCCGCTCTGCCCCCTGCCCTATGCACTCTGTCGAATGTTGGCTCGGTTGTCATTTCCTCTGCAAATAGGAGGGTGATGATGTCCTTCACTATTCGAATGACGTCCCTCTCCGTTTCCCCCTCCGCTTCAGGCACACCGAAAATTCTGAGGTTGTTCCGCCTCTCTCTGTTTTCAAAGTCATCCATCTGTCGGGCCCTTTCCTCGTCCCTCTTCTCCAGGGCTTCCAGCCTCATACATAGTTGTATGTCCTGGGCTGCTGTTGATGATTGGTTGGCCTCCACTTGTAATAGTCTATCTTCGACCTTGTCCACCCTCTGGTCCATTTTTTCAAATTTCTGGGCTATATCTGAACGCATGTCCCTGATTTCCTGCAAGATCGAGGCGAAGCCTCTTTCCATTGCTGCCGACGAGGGGGCCGCGTCTTCTTGTCGGGCCATGGTTTCCCTGGGGTCCGCGCTCATGTTGCCTCTGGGGGTCTCCTGGAAACGGTATCCCTGTAGGGCTTCCCGCCAGTTCATCTGATAATCACCTGCAACTAGCAATGTCGATCCCCGCCCGCTCCGGGTCAGTGTCCGGACTCCCTCCGCGATTCAGATAGGGGCTTGGCTATTTCCTGGGGGTAGCCCTTACTTGGGGGGGCCGGGCACACGCCCCACCCGTTCCTGGGTGGGGGCCTCACACCCCTCTCGATGTCCTCCGCAGCGATCCGGGGCTTCTTCTGGCCAACCCCGTAGGAGGGTGTCGCGTGCGGCCTGGGCCAGCGGGCGCGGAGGGCACCCCCGCCTCGGCGCCCCGCCCGAGGGCTCTTGTGGTGTGTGGGGTGGGGGGCGGGCACACGCCCCACCAACGGTGGGGGCCTCACACCCCGTCTACCCCGAGTTCTTCTATCCGCAGGGGGGGGGCAGGGCGGAATCAGTATGTTTCGGGGGTCCTCCCCGCGGTGTTCCTGGGGCGTGGGCGGCTGTCCCCACTCGCGCCAGCGGGGGGGGCAGGCCCGGGCCCCTCCGCGTCGCTGCCGCTCACTCTTCTCGCCCCCCTCCTCCGGGACCCCGCGGTCCGCGGCAGCCCGCCCGGGGGACTCCCGATGGGGGCGGCGGCGGCCGAGCGCCAGCCCCCTCCGCTCGAGCGGGTCCTGCCACGGGGGCTCTGGGCCGGTCGCTGCACCTCCGCTTCTCTGTTCCGGGTGGTGGGGTGGGGGGGGGGGAGCCTGTCTCCCGAGCCGCCGCCGGGCCCTCCGGACCTCCGGCTACACGTCGCGGCGAGGGCGCCTCTGAAGCGGTGCCCGCTCGGACGCGTTCACGTGTCCGGGCCGCGTCCTCTTCCGCTGGGCCCTTCTCGGGAACCCCGGGGTCTGCGGACTCCGCTCTTTCTCCCGCGGGGCGCCCCAAGGGTTCACCCGTTCAGTCCGCCTTGTTGGGCCCGCCGGGGGGGGGGGCTCAAATCCCTCTGGACGCCTGGCTTCGGGGAGAGCAGCACGTTCAGGCAGCCATTGCCTGCGCGCCCCCTGGTGGCCTCCTAGCAGAGCTTTTTCAATGGTGACCATCCTGATGTCCGCGGATGCCATTGGCTCGAATGACTTGTACGCCAAGGCACCCAATACTACACTGAGGTCCCACACGGAGTGTGGGCTTTTTGATGGGCGGGTAGAGTCTGAAGAGGCCTGTCAAATGTTTGACTATCAGGTTGGAAGAGGAGAAGATCTCCTCCTCCGAATTTCTGTAGGCCCCAATGGCTGCCAAATAGGTGCGGCATGTGTCTACCTGCACGCCTGAGTGAGCCAGGTGAGCAGCGATGGAGAGCACATCATCCAACATGCACGTAAGGGGGGGGTTGATCTGTTTAGCGTCTGCCCAGTGACAGAACCTACTCCATTTACTCCTGTACTGGCTCTTGTTAGCCCTGCTCCTAGCACCCTGAATGATCTCTAGGTTAGCCTGTGAGAGGCTGAGGTGCTTCAGCGTGACCTGCTCAGGAACCACGCTGCAAGGGCTAATTTCTGTGGCGCGGGTGAATGACCCTGCCCCCCTGTTGCGTCAGAAGATGAGCTGGGGCCATCAGAAGGTGAAAGGGTGGCCTGTCCGAGAGGCTGAGAAGCTCAGAGAACCACGGTGTCGCCGGCCACCACAGAGCTATCAGAATGATCCTTAGGTGACAAGATTCCTTTATCCTGCAAATCACCCTGTGGACCAGGGGCATGGGAGAGAAGGCATATGCCGTCATGCCGCTCCACTGAATCTGGAAAGCATTGCCCAGAGAGCCTGAGCCCTGTCCATGCCAGGACGCAAACTGCTGGCACTTCTTGTCCCAGGAGGCGAAGAGATCCACTTGAGGATGCCCCCATCTGCTGAAGATCTCCAGCAGCACCTGGTCGTTCAATTGCCACTCGTAATTGTCCGCTCCCAGTCTGCTGAGTCTGTCCATGGCCAAGTTAAACTCCCCCGGAAGGTGGATGGCGTGAGGTAGATGTTGTTCTCCAGGGCCCATTCCCTCAAGCCGACAGCTAGGCTGCACAGTGGAGGGGACCTGGTACCATAGGAGGAATGATTATGGGCGCAGGCGGCGGAGCCTGAGGCAGCATGTCCCGGATAACAAGGCTGAAACACGTGTATGGGGTTGCTGTTGGTACTCTTGTTCAGAGGAGAATTGCCTAGTATTTCAGTGCTGGACTGCCGCTGGGCAGGACAAAGACTGATATGCAGGGAAATCTTTTCTCTGTGACAGGGACAGTGAGCTAAAGACTTGGTAGAGTCTCTCCCAGGGGTTATTCACTTAAGAACAGGTCATTCAGCTGTGTTCGTGCTGGGAGAGAGATTCCCAGACCCCCCCCCCTGTTTTGTAAAAGAGTTAGTTGGTAACTTTAAACTCAGATTGAATAGTTACACAAAGTTATGACTTACCTTAGATATGTTCTGCCTTTCTGAAGAGTATATGGGATACATTACTCACCGTAACCGTATGTCTTATGCTTGTGCTTAGATTCACATGCTTTGCATAGGCCGACATCTAGTGGAAGCTGCAGAGTATTACAGTTGTTGTTTTCGAAACTTGAAAAGGGACGTCGACAGGGCGTGCCAGTAATACTATCCCTGGTGTGAGGTCCACTGTACCCATGGTCCTTGACGAGTCAAGGACCCTCAAATTGTTTGTTTGTGACATGAGGTAGCATTGAGTCTGCGTGAGTACAGGTGTATCCAAGCAGATATGTATCAGACAAGTTCAAAGCATCCATGCACCTTCTCTCCAAGGGGAAGAAGGGTGTGTTACATGTGAATCCAAGCAGAAACAAGCATCCGAAATACAATTACGGTGAGTAATGTATCCCTTCTGAGGGTTGTGGAATGTGCTTAGATCACATGCTGTGCATAGATTAGCGAACAGTGTTAGGAGAAGGTGGTGTGTTGTGTTAAGGTTCATTAGCAAACAAATGTCTTTGAACCATGAACCACTTGTCCCACCTGTGTATCCGTCGTGGAATGCGTGTCAATGCCCTAGTGCTGAGTGAAGGTGTGTACTGAGCTCCATGTAGCTACTTTGCAAATGCTGTCTAAGGGGACATTTGCAATGAAAGCCAGAGTGGCTCTTGTGCTCATTGTGGAGTGAGCTCTTGGCGTTAAAGGCAGTGTTGTTTGACAAAGAATAGCACAGCTGTATACATCTGACTATCTATCTGTAGATGGCCTTCTTGGAAACGCGGTCTCCTTGTCTGCCTGGTGCAATGGAGACAAACAGTTAATCTGTTTTCCTCAGCGGTCTGGTCTTGTTTACATAGTAAAGGACCTCCCTCCTTACATCTAGTGTGTGGAGTTTTACCTCAGCTGAGCTGGTGGGGTTCTGGAAGAAGGCCGGTAGCTCAATGGACTGGTTTACATGAAATTTAGAGATGAACTTAAGGGAAAACCTAGGATGAGTGCGTAAAACCAGTTTGTCCTTGTGTATGATAAAGAAAGGATCCTGCACTGACAATGCTTGTAATTCACAAACTCTTTTTATGGAAGTAACAGCCACTAAGAAGGCAGTCTTGTAGGTCAGGTGCTTAAGACTTGACTTATTCATCGGCTCGAAGGGTTCCCCCATGAGCTTAGCGATTACTACATTGAGATCACATCCTGGCGGTGGGTTAGAAATGGGAGGGTGGAGATGTTTTACTCCCTCCATGAATGCCTTAATGACCAGTACTTTGCACCCCAATACTTTATTGTGGGAGGTGGTGTAAGCGGATAAAGCCGTCAGATGGACCTTTATAGAGTTGAAGATTAATCCTGAATCTAGCAAGTGGAGCATATAAGTTAGAATGTGAGATTGAGTACATTCTATGGCGTTTATTTGTTTAGACTGGCACCAAACTACAAATCGCCTCATCTTGTCGAAATAACAGTGCCTAGTGTTATGTTTTCTTGCTTCCTTTAGGATGCCCATACACCTCTGAGCCAGGTTAAGATTTCCGAACTCGATGACCTCAGGAGCCACGCTGCCAAGTTCATGGACTGAGGTTGAGTTCATGGACTGAGGTTGAGGGTGCACTGTTCCCCCGTGCTGAGTGAGTAGGTATGTTTTGTGGGATCGCACATCGCTAGTTTGCGCAGATGTGGATACCATGGCTGTCTCGCCCACAAGGGAGCAACTAGGATGAGCGCGACTTGTTCCCTCTGAATCTTGTTCATGAGGGGAGTGGGTGGAAAAGCATAAGCAAACTTCCCTGAGCAGTTCATCCAAAGGGTGTTCCCCCTTGGAGCCTGGTTGTGGGAATTTGGGCGCCAAGTCTGGGCATTGCTTGTTTTCGCTTCTAGCGAACAAGTCTAGCGTGTGGTAACCCCATTGAGAGAAGAGGTGATCTACAACTTCTGGGTCTAGTTGCTATTCGTGTTCCTCTGGTAGGGGATCTATGCTTAGAGAGTCTAACGTATTGAGTTCCCCTGGAACGTGTTGAGAGGATAGGAATATCTTTCGTTTGAGTGCCCATTTCCAAATCTGTTGTGCAAGTTTGGACAGATTTGGATAATGTGTGCCCCCATGTTTGTTGATGTAGAACATAGCTGTTGTACTGTCGGTGAGGACTTGTACCGACAGATTTGTTAACTGTATCTTGAATGCTTGAAGGGTTTGAATACTGCCAGCAGTTCTAACAGGTTGATGTGGTTCTGTGCCGTGGCACGAGTCCACAGACCCCGAGATGTGTGATGACGGTGATGAGCCCCCCACCCTGCATGCGAGGCGTCTGTCATCACTATCGCTTGCACCTCTGGGTTGTGGAAGGGTTTGCCACTTAACAGATTCTCTCTTGTCTACCAGCGAAGGTTTTGTACTAGTGTTGGCGAAAGGACCATTAGATCATCCCAATGACCGCTTGCCTAAGACGACTATTTCGCCAACCACTCCTGCGTGGGACGCATGCGCAGGCGTGCGGCACCAGGTAAATGCAAGATGCCATCATGCATAGCAATCGTATAGCATTGCGTACGCTTATCTGGCGACCGGCTTGATAATGTGGTATTTGCAGTAACATTTTGGACTCTTTCTTCTGAGGGGAAGACTAAGTGCTCCCTTGTGTCTATTACAGCTCCTAGGAACCGTTTGGTTGTGCCTGGCACTAGGCTTCATTTTTTTCTCGTTTATTGAGAAGCCCAATTGAAAGAGAAGATATATTGTTCTTTGGATGTTTGTCTTGCACATTTGGGGGGTTTCCCCTGTAATCAGCCAGTCGTCCAGGTAATGCCTCCCTGCGCAGGTGCGCTGCCACCACGCCAGTACCTTTGTGAATACCCTTGGAGCAGGGGCTATGCAGAAGGGTAGCACCTTGAATTGGTAGCGCTGGTTTGCTATCTGGAATCGCAATAATTTTCTGTGCGCTGTGAACATTGAAATATGAAAATAAGCATCTTCCATATCCAGATTTGCCATGTAGCCCCTCCACCCCTGCTTTAGCAGAGGGATTAGTTGTTGTAGCGTAGTCATGTGGAATTTTTGTGGCTTGACATTTGTTTGCAGGGCGTAGGTCTAATACTGACGCATTGTTAGATCTTTCTTTGGCACAAGGAGGTAGGTTGAATAAATACCGTTGTTTACCCGATTGGCCGGGACGACTTCTATGGTGTCATTTTGGAGCAGCGTCGCGATTTCCTCAAGAAGTATGCATTGTTCTTCCTCCAAGTTTTTCTTCTGGCGCCAGGGATGGTTCCAGGGTTGCTGGATTAGTTCCACACAGTACCCGCCCACCATGGTGGATATCACCCATTTGTCTGAGGTGATCGCCCTCCCATGCTTGGGTGAAGTTGGAAATGCGCCCTCCTACTGGAAAGGCTTGGGAGGGCAACTGGAGCGGAATGTCACTGTTTTGGAGGTGTTACTCCACCTCTAGAGGTGGAGGACCTCCCCTGGCCACAAGAATGGTGCTGTGCTCTCAGGTAATCCTGCAATGATTTGCCTTGATCGTTACCCCAGGACGACCCTTGGTTCCGAGCATACCCTGAACCCCTTTGGGAATTTCGTCCTCTGAAGCGACGAAAATTACTATTCCCTCGACCTGAGGGTTTTTCTGTAAATTGTCCCAAGGGCTTCAGAGTATCTTATTAATCCTTTGCAGACTCCAGAGCATCCTCTGCGGCCTTACCAAAGAGGACATTGGGCTCGATAGGCATATTTAGCAGAGTTGCTTGAGTCTCCTGATTAAAACCGGATTGGTGAAGCCAAGCATAGCGTTTTATAATCGTGCCTTCTGCAATTATTCTTCCCGCATTGTCCGCGGTGTCTAAATTGTTGTTGAGGATGCAGCTCGAGACGGCTTTGCCCTCTGCTGCTAAAGGTGCCAATTGAGTCTTTAAGGGTTCTGGGGCTGACGATAGTAGTGCAGACACTTCTCCTCATTTATGTCATTTATAGCTAACAAAGAGTGTAGTATTGTTAGCTATTCTAGTTTGAAAAGCTGCAGAATAGGCTACCTTCCTGCCCATGGTGTAAGGGCATTGTTTTCAATGTCAGGTGGCGCCTCTGAGGAAGCTAGAGGAGTACCCGCTCTTTTTCTTGTGGTTGTGACCACGAGTGAGTCCGGTTTAAGCTGCACCCTAATATAGAGGGGGTCTGTGGGAGCTGGGTGGAAGAGCTTCTCTATGCGTGGGTTACCCACGCGCGTCTGATTTGGTGTTTCCAGAGAAGGCTGGATCCTTCTCTGGACAGATTGTACGATAGGAATAAACTGAGTTACAGATTTTTCATCCACCAAGATATCCTCAACAAAATCCTTGTCCTGTTGGGTTTCTTGTGTTCTGATTTGGAAGTGCAGCTTTAATGAGCATGTCCTTAAGAAGGGGCTGGTTGTCAATAGGCGAGTCAGACATTGGAAGGTCCTGTTTGACGGGAGAGGCTGTAGTGTACTTCTCCATTTCATCCTTGTCGTCACCACAGTTTTCTTCTGTGCACTATTGCGCTGTATAAGTATCTACCGTATCAGCAGCCTCATTATAATAGTCTGTATAATAAAGATCTACGTAGGGAGGCTCCACCTGTGGTGAAATATCCAGGGTGTCCGGACGAGACTTTTTAGATGGGGATTGACTAGTAGGGGCATTTGCGATGGCTTGTGAGCCAGAGGCAGCTGTAGTAGGAGGAGTGTTCTGGATGCTTTTCAAAGCTTCTGGATTTACATATTTTCTTTTTCCAATAAAGGTCATCCTCCTCGTGACCCTATCTATGTCTTCACATGTCCATTGGGCTGAGCTCAGGATGGACAAGGGGCCTAGGTGTGGGAGCCTGAGGGGTTACAGTGCCTACTAAGGAGTCCTCTTCTGGTAAGAAATCCTTCCCCCGAGGTTGAGAACCCTTGTGAATATGGGAAGCCTTGAGGCTGGGAAGCCTTCTTAAGCTGGGTCTTTGGAGGGGAGCGTGATCTAGCCTTATGAAGAGTCTTGGAGGAGCGCTTCTTAGACTTTCTCCTTTCTAAGCCCTTTCAGGATGTGTTTTTCCACCAACTGGGCGAGTCCCGCCTGCACTGAGTCCTTAGCCGATTTCGACAAAGAACGTTGAGTTTCGGTCGTGGAGTTGCCCGACGCCTCGTCAACCGACGTGCACGGTTCAGATTTATGCATAACGCTTGTGCTGTCTTTCGGTGATTGGGATAGCGAATGCCCAGATGACCGTGAGCTTGTGGACCTTTCACTGGACATCGTGCGTGGGCCATTAGTTGACACACGTGTCGAGACTCGGCCCTGGGTTGTGTGCTTAGTGGAGGTAGGGGTTGTGAGAGCGCCCGTGCCGCCGGGGGTAGTCCCCATAACAGGACCGCTTGAGAAGCCCAATCGAAAGAGAAGATTTATTGTTCTTTGAATGTTTGTCCAGTACCTTTGTGAATACCCTTGGAGCAGGGGGTATGCCGAAGGATAGCACCTTTACTTGGTAGTGCTGGTTTGCCATCTTGAAATTGTCTCAAAGTGTTTCTTTCTCCATTCTCCATTCTTTCGCCATTCTAACAGTAAGTAGATAGAAGGTTAACTTACTCATCTGTGAATTGGGGTCCCCTCTTCCCAAAAGTAATGCTGTTGGTTACACTTTATTATTCCCGTTAGGATAATTGTAGGAGTGTCCCCAATTGGGTTTTGCTTCCCCCGATTTACTGTTAGCCTATCTAGAATAAGTCTGCCTAGCTGTCTGCCATCCAAAACAAGTTATTGCTTCCCTTAGTCTGTGAACTGAAAATCAACTGTAATTGAATATTACACGCCAAGGTCCAACTCCCCTAGAATAACTTATGCTGAATCAGAGTTATAGGTTTTTACTGTTCTTAGAATAAGTGTTCCACTATTCAGAAAAGTATATTATCCAGTTGACGTACTATGTGATTTCTTGATGAACATCACGGTACAACTGTTAGGGTCTACTACCCTTGTTTTACTGTAAGTAATCCAAAAGTAACTATTGGTTTTGACTTGCCTAGAACTACTGTTAGGTGTTCCAAATATCATATGCTTTGGTCTGTGCACCTTTAAGCATAGTGTGTTTTTATAATTGTGATTGCATATAATGTGATCGTGCTTATTTCCCCCAAGATTTATCTGGGCCTACTTGTATTAAAATAAATCATATTTTTACAATAGATAGTGTTGCAGTGTTTCTTTGGACCACTTGCATTACAATTTCTTTGTACTGATTCTACAGCCCTCTCTCCCTCCTAAGATGAGCCAGGCTGCTCTGTCTACGCTACCCTGAACTCAGGTGGCACAGCCTTATACTAAGAGTGGAGTCTTGTACTGTCTCAATTGAATAGTTTTACTAAGCCCTTAGTTGGACTTCAGAAAAACTGTCATAACAATTCTCCCATGTGGACTCCAAGAATCCTCTATTCAGGTGGCCAGGGGAGACCATCGTTTTCAGATCCCAACCCTGGGGGTGGACAAGCGAGGGAGGATCACATGGGTAGGGGAGACCGGCGTTACACTCAGGGGAATACCCCAGGCGCGACGCGGTATCCCAACGAGACAGTAGGTGAAGGGCAATAAGTGCCAGACGCCTTCGTGGGATATGCAGGTCCCATGGTCCTTAACCGAAGAGAGGCAACCATGTCACCCCGGAACAAAACCTGGCAAAGGGGAGGACAAGATAAGACAAAGACATAACTGACCAGTACCCTCATATCAGGGTGTTTGGGGTAGAGGGTAATCTGACACAAAGGGACTCGCATGTATTATATAAAAACCGGGCCAGGGGATTCCCCACTCTCTTATGCCAATCGCTTTATAATAATGTCATCTACAGACAAATTGTCCATAATTGGCCCCCGGGGAAGGGCCTCGGGTGCCTGGGACAGAGGTAGGTGATTGTGTAACCTTGCACGCTGTTCCAGCCAGCTGATTAGCTGAGCGCCCTTTCCCAGGTGCGAATGTGTGATATTTCCTGCTTGCTCTTTTCTTAGTGTGTTTTTGGGCCTATAATAGAGTATTTTTGTACTTACTTTCTAAGTGTAATCATTGTATATATTTCACTGTGTGGACTCACTGTGGACCCGTGACCCTAGTCACCTCTCCTGAGACTTAGCCTTGACCACCCTCCATGCTTACTTTGAGTGGTGTCGGTTATAATTAGGGTGGACTCCTAAATCCATCTTAACAGTGATATGAGTGTTATATGTATTTAATCAGTTGCAGATTATATTACAAACAAAAATGTATGAAAGCACTTCTAATTTTTGTTTAAGTGAAAATAAAAAGATATACATTTGTATTGGTGGATGGTTGGCTTTTTGAAACAGAGGTTCCTTTTCTGTATATAGAAATATACAATACTACAGAATGAACATAAAGAATTAAATTCCAACACTTATCCCAGGAAGTCTAACATTTAGGAACATTGTGGTGTTTTGTCCGAGAGGTTACACAGAGAAACGTAGAGAAACCGTCACTACTTACTGTCCTGTTGCTTCAGAAGACCTTGTTGGATATACCGAATGTATGTGAAGAAGTTGCACACAGAAGTGATCTAAACAAAGGAACATAGTTTAATGTCCGGTATATTGCAGATCTTTAAACCATGTGCAACAACTAAAAACTTACCCTATATCTGCAACAAGGAGAAATATAATAGTAATTGCTCGACTCTCCTAGTTTAATTCTGTGTTTGCATGACTTTGTTTGACCACTGAGAGCACATTTCCTAATAAAGGAAAAATAAAAACTTTAGATGTAAAGTCTTTTTTCATAACTTTAAATTTGCAAAAACTAACATCTGAAAACAAAATTCTCTTAATTTATCAAAGAAGCAAGTGAAAGAGTTTATTTTAATCCAATTGGCATCTTCAAAATGAACGTCTTTGAGACAACACTACCTTCTAGTGAAGAAAGGAAGCAAAGACTTTTAAATTAAAAATAAAGCTTGCCTACAGGGCTAGTACACCTAAAACACTCATATGCAAGATTGGTTCACATACTTTTCTGCCTTATGTTCCTACCAAATTCTAACCACCAGACAGACAAAACGCTTGATGCAAATTGGTTGTCATAAACATTTTAAATCGGTTTGGTTTAACAGAATTCACTTGATCCGATCTGTGGATACGAAATGGATTTATTCAGGTCATTGTCCATATGATATATCCCACCTGACCGAGTACGTATACACCGGAAAGGGCAATTCAAACAAAAGTTAGTCTCCCTCCTTTCAATGCTCCCAGGGACAGGCAATCATGCATTCCATGGTTACCCAGCTTCTAACGTATACATTCCTCCCAAAGATTCCTCATATTTGGGATCAATCTTTGATGCAGTCCGTGTTGGAAACGCTTTCATCAGCCAGCAGATGGTGTCATACCACTCCTCAGTTGGCACCGTCACTGGGCCTTAGTCTCGCTATGTGCCAGAACTGACCTAGCCTCGCTGAAACTCAAGTGCAAAGTGGCAGAACAGAAGTGGCGGGCTTCAGACACATCCTCGGACAAACTGGCCTGCCGCCTTCTCCAAAGTCAATACAGATTTTCCATTCGCTCTAAGAACAGGGCTCACATCCAAGCCTGCATCTCCAGGACCACTAACAACTCTAGCTAACTGTTTAACATCTGCAAGCAACTCTCCAATCGTTTTGCAGTCTCCATATCTCCCCTTTCATCACTGACCCCCTGTAACCTCTCTGACATCCCACTTACTTTCCAAAACCTCACTCTCCTCTACCCGCCTCCCTCCTCCTGGCCCAGCTTTCATGCCTCCCATCTTCCCCCCCCCCCACCTCTCTCCTTCTCTCCCATAGCACAATATGAGGTCTCTAGACTAGTCCTCTTTATGAAAGTCTCCTCGCAAAAGGTGTTCCCCTGCTCCTCTAGAACTATCAAGGACAACATTGCCTCCCTTGCGCCTTCCATGTCAGATTTCTGTAACCACTCCTTTGCCACTGTCTCCTTCCCTCAAGCCCTCCCTTGGGCATCCCCTCCTTTAAAAGGCACTCTTCTGACCCTTCCTGGGAAACTCCTTGAGAAGCCATAGGCACAGAAACTGCTCTAATGAACATCTGTGATAACCCGCTCTCTAATCTGGACTCTAACTCTCCTTCCTTTCTCATCTTCCTTGATCTTTCCTTCGCCTTTGACGCTGTCAATCATGTCACCCTGATAAATCGGCTCTGTGACACCCTTGGCATCACAGGTCTGGCTCTGGTCTGGTTGACCTTCTTCCTCTCCAACAGACCCTCCCAAGTTCAACTGGGCCTTTTTCTCTCCCCATCACACTCTCCACCTGCAGCATCACTCAAGCCTCTATCCACTCGCAATGGCTTTTCAATATTGATCTTGCCCCCTGACTCATCTGATCTCTTCTTTCTCTCCTCACTTCCAGTGTTATGCAGCCGACACGCCTCCCCGACTGACTGACTGCCTGCCATTCAGTCATGGTGTACTGCCAATGATCTCTGTCTTAATGCCAGTAAGACAGACCCTTTTCATTGGGATCCCAGCTACTGCCCACCTCCCTCAATCCCTCCCTCCCTCCCTCTGGCCGCCCTCTATGGGCCCCCTCCCCTCACCCTCCTATCAGGCAAAAAACCATTGTGTCCTCTTCGATTCCTCTCGCTCCTTCTCTCCTCACATCGTGGACATTGCCAAGAAGGCTCACTATCAACTGCACCTCCTCAGGGGAATTCCCCCTTTACTCACCGTCCCCCCCAGAACTCAATGTCTCCAGAGGTCTGGTCATTTCTAGGCCTGACTACTGTAACAGCCTATTCTTGATCTTCCTTTATCCTACCCTTCAACTAATTCAGAATAGGCCTGCAAGACTTATTCTTGGCCTCAAGCCCAGGGACTGCATCTCTCCAGCCCTAAATTCTCTCCACTGACTTCTAGTTGCTGCTAGGATCAAATTCAAGACCCCCTGCATCATCCACAAGGCTTTCTGGAGCTACATCCTCCTCCCTCTCCCTAGCTCTAACGCTCTGCAAAACCGTTGCTTCTCTAAGCAAAGAATTGGGGGGGGGGGGGGCGCATATGTCTCTCCTCCTCAGGAGCCTCCATCTGGAATTGTCTCCTACCCCTCTGAGGCTTAAGCTGGATCCCCTTGGGTTCCGGGAGCTCCTGAAGAACGTTTTCTTCTCCTCGTTATCTCTACCCCGCCCCTGCTAACTCCTTCCACCTTCTCTATGACTGGCATCCTGGTTCAAACTCAGTATTACAAGGTCCCAGGCCCCAGTCCTCCCCATGCCCCCCCCTTTCCTTGTGCTTACCTGCTCCCCATGGCACTTGCCTTTCGGCCTCCCTGTAACACCTGCACTTCACCGCCTTCACATCTCTCCCTCCAAACTTAGCACTTCATTTAGCTCGGACCCGCACCCCCCCCCCCCCCCTGTCTCCCACACTTCTTGTTCTGCAGTTGCACGATCCGAATGTCACAAGGCCTAGTAGGAGCATTATTGTATCTTGCTCCCTTGTCCCCCCCACACCCCTCAATAAATACACAACAAATATGGGCACAGAATCACCAGCACCATTTTCCTCAATTCCCTTTTTTCCATGTGCAACACTCAGGAACTTAAAATCCACTTAGTCATGTGACAACTTTTTATTTTAACATGTCTGCAACTACATCAGGTTGCAACTCTGGTCGCTGGTGCCACAGCTCCAGTTCGGTGACTGAGCCACTGGCCATGTCTTTTTTTGTCTTGGAAAGGATCATAACACTGAAGAGGGCAGGCACTGTTATGCTAGGATGCCAAAACCAGTTAAAGAACATGTGACAAGGCTCTTCATGTCCTCATACAAACCTACTACAGAGATATTTTCCCCACATCCTCAAAGACTCCCCATGCGGAGTCTGCTACACTGCTGTCAAGATTCCCGGAATGAGAAGCAGCACACGAAGAGGCACCAGCACTCTAGAATTAAATCCTCTTCATGCATACACTCATTCTTCCTCTTCCTGCAAGTGTCATTTTAAGAGGGGACATGTAGAGTTAGAGGTGCTGCAACTGCATACCAGAGGAGTAGGAGGCTTACAGGGTTGCGATGCAAAAAGGTCTTTGAGCAGCCCATTGGAGACATTTAAAGCTTCTGTCCCCACTCTCCCTCTCAAAGACAGTACTGAAGGCCTTAAACATCGCCCGTGCACACCTAAGATCTCAGGACTTTGTGCTTCTCAAATTAATCCAGAGCTTTTGATACCGCTGCCTCATATCTCCTACTTAGGGTCAATATTCTCAGATCCGGTGAACTTGGCTCTGAGCCATAGGGTGCACTGTCGGTGCTGTCCTTCCCCATGCCAAAGTTAGTCTTTTAGGTTGGATGCCCCCAATTGCAGAGGGATAGTTGGGCAAATCAGATGAGAAGGTTCTGGGACATTTCTGATGGAGGAGGTGCAGAAGGAGGGTCATACAGATTTACTCACAGGGTTGCAACCCTTAATCAGTGTTCCCGAGAGAGACTGGTCATAAAAAAGTGGTCATTCTGACAATTCCCTACTACAGCTACAGAGGGACCTTTTTTTTTTTTTTAACATGTTTTTATTGATTTTCACATATCAACTCATAACAAACACATAACGCCAACCCCCCCCCAACTCCCCCACCCTCTCCTTAGGGCAAGCATGATCTTTCAGGGTTAAATTATGCATTAAAGATGGCCGTCACTTTAATGTTGTGTGGGCACCATTGTTTCATAAAGTCTGATTGGAGATAATCTAAAACATCACCCCACTCTTCTGCAAACCTGTCCCTCGTTTCTTGGATTGTGTGGGTATCTTTTTCCATCGCCAATTGTGCCCATACTTTTTGTAACCACGTATATGTCGGAGGGGTGTCTTTCTTTTTCCAACTTTGGGCTATTGTAGACCATGCCGCTATGAGCAGACCCATAAAGCTTCTGCATTGGTCTTTTTTGTACTTCCTTGCCCTTTCGTCCCTTATACCACACAACCATACCCCCTCTCCCAGTTGTCCCACATCTCTGAACGTTGTCCCACATCTCTGAACATTTTCCCCATCTCTCCCTTCACTTCCTCCCAGAAGGGCACAATCTCTTTACAGTTCCACCAAATGTGCTTCCACGTTCCCCCTTCTCCACAGTCCCTCCAGCATCTGTTTGACGTTTTGGGGAACATTGAATATAGTCTCTCAGGAGTGTAGTGCCATTGTGTGACAATTTTGATCCACATTTCTCTAGTCTGTGCTGATCTAGTCAACTTGGGTATCAGTGTCCATAAGTCCACCCATTGTTCTCTTGTTAGTTCCTCCTCCAATGTTCTACTCCATTTAATCATGTGTGCCCATTTGACATCTTCCTCCTGTGTGTTTATGAAGGAGTATAAAGTCGACATCCACCTCTTTGCACCCGAGTTGGTTATGACATATTTCTCAAATGGAGTAAGGGCCGTCGTTGCTGCCTTTGTTATTTCAGGGGTCTTTAGCCAATGTTTAAGTTGCTCATATCTGTATTTATCACGTTTGGAGAGTGCTGCACAAGGGTAACACTGCTCGAGAGGTCTAATTTCGTTATCAACGAACATTTCTCCAATTTTTGTTATTCCAGCCTCCTCCCACCTTTCATATGCCCCCTGCTCCATATCCAGTGGGAACTGCGGGTTCCGCCATAAAGGGGTGAACGGGCCCAGGGTGGTAGTCATTATACCTCTCCGTGTTTGACTGTCCCACGCTTCCATCGTTGTTCTAATCCCTATGTTGGGGTGCCTGTACTGCTTCTGCTTCCAGAGTAGCTCCACCAGAGGGGTTCTAGCTACCGCCCTGTCTTGCTTTGCCCATAGCGGTTGCGGGTTATCACCCAGCCATTCCCGGAGTACTTTTAGCTGCGCTGCCTGGAAGTATCTCTGGAAGTGGGGTAGCGCAAGACCAACCTCCTTGGTTGGTGCGGTTAAAATCGCTCTGGCTAATCTCGGGGTTTTCCCTTTCCATACATAAGAAATCACTTTCGCTAATGACTTGAAAATGGTTCTGGGGACCCCCACCGGAATGACCTGGAAGTAGTAAAGAAGCTTTGGGAGGATGGTCATCTTAACCGATTGAATTCTGCCCCACCAAGAAATCATCAACGGATTCCATCTTTCCAGATCTCTACGAATGCTTGCGAGCATGTGCGGATAGTTCTCCCCATAAAGCTGCTCCACCTTACTTGTTAGAGTAATTCCCAGGTATTTGATGCCTTCCTTTGCAATTTTAATGTCCAACGTGTTAGCTTCCCTCTCTATTTTGACCCGGTCCCCCGCCAGTATTAACATTTCTGATTGGTTCCTGTTCATTTTTAGGCCAGAGATGGCCCCGAAGTCCTCCAGCGCTCCCCACTACCGCCGCCAGAGTTCTGTCCGGGTCTTCTAAAGCAATCGCCTTATTTTGCGACCCTGCCATGTCTATCCCTTTAATGTGCGTGGATTCTCTAATCTTCATTAGTAGGGGTTCTAAAAAGATTGCATACAGAAGTGGGGAAAGCTGGCAGCCTTGTTTTGCTCCTCTCGTGATTAGTACCTTTTCTGTTACTTCCCCGTTAATGGCTACTCTACTATTCAGGCAATTGCAGTTTGCTTTAATTCTTGCAATAAATTGTTCCCCAAACCCCATATATTCCAAGGTTCTAAACAGCATGGACCATTCTACCCGGTCGAAAGCTTTCTCAGCGTCTACCGCAAGCAGGATCGCCGGGGAGCCCATTATGCCCATTTTCTCCACTAGGTGGATGATCCTTCTAATGTTGTCATGGGTTTGCCTTCCCGGGATAAAGCCTGATTGATCTAAGTTTATCAATTTTGGGAGTAGCGGGGAAAGTCTTGCTGCCAGGATCTTGGTATAAATTTTGGCGTCTATATTTATTAGGGAGATTGGTCTATATGATGCGGGGAAAGCCGGGTCCCTCCCTGGTTTGTGAAAAACTAAGACCTTCGCTTCATTCATTGTGGGTGTGACATCTTTGAATGAGTTTAGAAGCTTTGTCAGGGCCGGGATCAGTATGTCCCCATATTTTTTATAGAAAGGGGCCGTAAAGCAATCGGGGCCTGGAGCTTTATTTGTCGGGAGATCTTTTATTGCTTTTCTAACTTCCTCTTCTCTTATCGGGTCTTCCAGGGCCCGTCTGTCTTCTTCTGGAATTTGTGGGAAGTGGAGGGTTCTAAGGTATCTGTCCTGTGCCTCTTCGTCCGGGTGATCTGTGGAGTACAATTTTTGGTAATATTTCCTAAATTCCTCCCCTATATGCCATGTGTTAGTCAGAGGGACCTTTTATGGATGCTAGTGTACCGATACTTCCTGAATTCAGAAGTAGTAGGTAAGCCAATCTTTGAATTGGGGCGAAGTTTGGGCTCTTTCTGGAATGTCCTATCCAAGGATGTAGACCAGTTAGGAGTGGGTTTTGCCTCGGAGCAAATTCCATATCTGCACAGACATTTTATGAAATAAAAGCCCCAAAATCTCATGGTTTCCCTTTTAGTGGGAACTGCCAGAGAAACTGGTCCAGTTCTGGTTCAGGAGAGCCTCTTATACCATATGTAGATAAAGACCCACCACAGAATCTTAGTAGGGCCAGAGGATTCCTGCTTACAGCCCACTGTTCAAAGAAAATCTTGGTGATATAGCCTTGCATAGCTAGGGCTATGGCCTTCCCTGAAATTAGCCCAGATGGGGAGACTCTGCACATCTTGGGCCAGAGGCTCTTGGCTTCTGGTAGCGTAGCACATAAAACACCTATTGTACAATGTCGAATCAGAGAGGATTCCCTTAGGAAACCAGACCTGGGATCCCTCCCATGTGGCCGGGGAAAGACAGACGCTTCCTGATCCTGACCATGGGGTTTAGGGGGGAGCAGGTCAGGAACAATGGGAAAACCCCTTTTAGAACTTCCCCAGAGAGCCTACCATCCTAATGACTTATTGTTAACTTGAAGCTGTAGAAAAAAATGATTTGAACATTGTGGACTTCCAAGTCCCACAATGCCCAAAGTACTGGGACAAGGAAGAGGGCTGCAGAGGCATGAGACTGCAGGTTGCAGCCTAATGGTGATAATGACCCACACCTGAGGGAAACATAAAAGGCCACCTCAGGTGCAGGCCACAGAGAGCAGTTAGAAGGAGGTGGAGTAGTATTGGCACCTCCACGTTGCAGCAAAAGTAGAAGCTGGAGAGCAGAGATGCCGGGACCGACGTCGTGTGTCGGCAGATGCCAATCCTGAGAGGGAAACCTTGATTGCAGAGCTCATGCAGCGGGAAGTGTTGGAATTGGAAGCTTTCACCCTGAAGACTGGGGCTTCAGAGGTCACATGGCGGGAAGCACAACGTTTAAAAGCATCCCCATAGTAAGTGGGACTCCAGTGGCAGGCGAGCACCGCAGAGCCTGTGGTGCGAGGAGCACACCTTTTCCCACTGACGCGGGCGACCGTGAGAAGCAGTTTTCTGGGCTGGGCAGAGCAGCAGAAGACCCAGAGGCAGCAGAGCGAGCAGACAAGCACACCAGACCCAGTGAGTTCACTACTGTATTGTGACCACACAGCGCTCCGCGATAGTCTGCTGGCCAAGTCTTGGTTCATTAAGTATGGAACTAATATAAAGAGTGAAGTGGCAAAAAAAAACATTACTTTGAATACCAAAGTACATGGAGGAAAGCATGACTCCATTAAAAGTAAAAGTAGCAGAACATAGGGTTCCCAACTCAGAGCAAAAGAATGAGTGAGTGTTAAAAAGTTTCACTCACTCAGGAGAATAAAGCAAAAAAATCCCATAAGTTCAGCAAAAGTGCCGGGGGTTTCTCAAGTTGAGGGGAATTGGCAC
Source organism: Ambystoma mexicanum (assembly GCF_040938575.1). Taxonomy (NCBI): domain Eukaryota; kingdom Metazoa; phylum Chordata; class Amphibia; order Caudata; family Ambystomatidae; genus Ambystoma; species Ambystoma mexicanum. The sequence goes on along the minus strand of NC_090936.1, from coordinate 160,651,018 downwards.
AAGAAATGAAAAATTCTCCCTAACACTGATATTTTGATTATGTAAGCTCAAGCATCGCCAGTATGCAGACTCAGGTCTGCAAGCCCCTCAAAGCCCTTAGCCATGTTCTGGCTGCTCACCAACTCTGATCCGACAGGTTTTTGCTTCTTACCTCTCAGGACCCCTAACAGCTGTAAGTGAGCTAGGCTAGGTCAAAGGAAGTATCTGTGAAGGGTCAGGAATGACAGTTGGACACAATTAGGACATGGTTTTGGCTAAAGACTTTTATGGATAAAATAAAGGGGTTGGGAAAAGGACTCCCTGTCTCTGCACTAGAGGTGGTTCCCTACCTGAACTCAAAACTAAGGATCTGTCAGTGTCAGAATGTCCAAAACAAAACCGTCCTGTGTCCAAAATACAACTGTGACCCTCACATTCTATTGAAATAAATCTTAAGGCAAAAAGTATGTCGTCTTTGGCCTTCAGTGTTTCAAAAGTGTTTCTTTTGGTCAATATAAAATTCATAAATGTATGATCTGTCTTTAGGTTGTCAGGATACCTGAATTCTCCATTTCCCATTATTCACACACTTGTGATTGCCTGGTATACTCTCCTGCCAGGGCTTCTTGTATTCACACACCTACTATTGCCTGGCATACTCTTTTGCTAGGACATGTTGTAGTTGTTAGTTTCTGCAACTCCACCGTTAATAGTTTACCACTTGTTATGCTTCAGCTAAAACATGGCGCTGGTGCGCAGTGCATACTGGGGGCACTCAGAGCCATAATGGATATTTATTCCATGCCTCAGTGAAAAGCTGTATTTGCTTTGCTGAAATACATGCTTTCTAAACCTGGTATGCAGCCAGTCAAGGACATTCTGCTGGGAAAGCTGGTTTTCTTATGTCTTTCTATGAGTTATGGAATTGTTTTCCGTGGTGTTTTAGAAGAAGAGGGAAGCTTTGCTCCTTGGGGTTACTGTCGGTTTACCCGGCCGGCAATCAACAGTCACTCAGCAATGCGCAAATGCTAATGTCAGAAGGTTCGAGAAATTGCCACCCCTTTTGAGGAGGGCACATATATGCGGAGCTATCGGGAAGGTCAGGGGAAACCACAAAAGACCTCAGTCGGAGAGGGGACGCCTTGTTCTGACCTTCCTGTGGACTGTTGTGTTCTCTGCCTGGCTGTTACCAGGGTCTTCCAGCCGCCTCTGGCGAGATGAGGGATTCATTTACGCCCATGGTGATGTATTTTCTTTTGAATTCTCCGTCTTTTCTGTGATTTATTTCTGTGTTATCACTTGTTGCTTCCAAGCTATGAATAAATAGCCGTATAAGTGCTCATTGTTTCACTAACTGCGTATTTGGCTGCGAGTTATTGCTTCGCCAACCTGCATTCAAATTATTTTTCTTTGCTCTACACATGTACTGGTGATGAAGTGTCCGTGCACATTTGGAGAGCAAAACAACACTTTAGCCCTTTTTGACAATTCCTTTAGTCCATAGTATATTTCCTCATTAATGTGTTTCTCACACTTCCAATCATTCACCACCTTAGCATTGTGAGTTAATTCACATTGTCTGCTAAAGATTTCCTTCTGAGGCAAACATGCTTTTAACTTCTTATTTTCATTATTAAGAAACCATTTCCCCTCTTTTTTATAAAGTTCAATGTTTAACATGCGGCGTGTTCGCCAAACACCCCGGTGCTCCCTTTGTCCCAACGTGGACTAACCGGCTCTTCTTGGCGTCTTCTGGTCAGTTTGCAGCTCGCAAGTCACAGCCATGGTATTTTCTCTCCTTTGCGCTGCTCGGCTTTTTGTTTCCACTTCTCGTGTGGCTCTGGTGGGCTTCTCTTTTCCTTGAGGTTCTCCAGGTAAGCTTCCGTTTGCGTTTTTCCACTGGACGAACGCTCAAGGAGCACATCTCTTGCTTCTGGTGTTTACACGTGCAATCTTTTTTGCCTCTTCCTCTAATGCTCACCGTTTGAGCCGGTTGGCTCCAACATGTTTCTTTCGGTCCTTCTACCACTCAAAGAGCTGCCACCCGTCCCACCAGCAGTCTGCCGTTTCCTCTTGTGATCTTCTAACCGTCCCGGGCACAGGTGTATGCTCACAACAACTAGAGCGTTGCCTATGCTCGAGGCTTCCGCTGCATTTCTCTTATTCATTGCAGTGTTAAGGTGTTTCTGGGAATAGTAGTTTCCTTGTGGGAATAGTAGTTTCCTTGTAGTAACTTGCATGAAAACATTGTGGGAATGGTTTTAACATGTTCGGAGGGCAAGTCAATGTTTGAGAATTGGTCTGCAGTTTTGATTGAGAGAAATCGAGCACTCTCCTTTGGGGAAGCAGGGATGGAACCGCAACAGGCCGTTAGGATGTTGTGTATGCGAGATTCATCCAATAAGGGGAAAGGGGGTACGATGTCTCATCCATGGACACCACCACTCCCTCCCAGAGGATGCCCCTCCATGTGATCCTCCATCAAATAGCTGCAACCAGGGTCCGGATCAGGTAGCGGCCACATGGGGGAAGGGGGGTCCACCACCGGAAAGGGTGTAATGATGCCATTGGATTCATTACATATCTCACTTGGGATCATAGCGTCTAACTCCACCTCCATCTTTCACAATCCACTACTATTCTCCTCCTTTGTCCTTAATTCAGACCTTTCCCAAATGTTCTTCAATCCCTCTGCCAATGGTAACCTCTCCATGCGTTCTACACCATCTTTCGCTTTCTAGTCCTCCGCCCCCCCCCTTCACCAGCAACGCATCCCTGTGTCCTCCACTCTAGGTTTCATTTGTTCTAGGTCTGCCTTGTCCTCCTGTTTCCAATAGCCTTCACTCTTCTCACTGCTTCCTTGTCTCCAAATTGCCACACTATGGTCCAACCCAGAGATTTGATAGTCCTGTGCTGTCAGTGATGGGAGCATTACAGGATTGTTCAAATGCACCTGGATTCTATCATGGGTCGGGCTATAGGATTTGCTGGTTCCCCATATGTAGACTTGAGTCTAAATTACTGATTGCCAGTCCATAGCTCAGCCGGTCAAGTACATTAAAGGGAGAGCTGCCTTCTTTGAATTACAGTCAGCCAGATTACGGCACCCACCTTATTCCACCATGGCTGCCCAAAGCAAGCAAGAGCGTGCGGGTCACTTGTTTCCCCTGTTCGTCTGTCCTTGCTGGTTTTCAATTTCTGCTGACCTCTTGCCATGCCAATTGGTGATCACACAAGTGTGTCTGCATCATAGATCCCAAACCATGTTCACATCGTTCTTTCCCTCCCCATGCGAAAAGCGATGGTCACAATCTATGCACGTAGAACATGGTTGTGTCAGCTTGCTGGTTTAAATGAAGTATAAATGATTCTTAGTCTTGATTATCAATTATATGACGGGGAAGAGGCCCTGGAGGATCCCCATGTAAAACTCCTCTCCGGGGAAGACATCACTTAGCCCCCTGAGTAACGCTAAACACACCTTCTTGCTTGACCAATGGAACTTCAACACCATCTACTCACAACAATTGGGTTTCAACAAGGATTAATGGAAGATGTCTTAGGAAAAAGGGGTGTGTGGTTATAGTGATAATCTTCATATCTCACAGGACTCCGGGATTCATATTTATTTGATTTATTTTAGGGCTTTAGTAACATCGCACTTATGAATGCTTCAGAATGCTGCTCGCTTGCCACCTTTTCCCATATTCTAGTTCCCATGTAAATCCAAGTTGATTACTTAGGGGGAGGGAAGTTGAAAAGAATGTAAGTTAGTAGCATAGCTTCAGGTTCTGAATTGGAAAGCTTGGTATCTTCAAGGATAGGAAGGTTTCCACCTAAGAGAGGGCTCTGCAACCAGCATGTCTCTGGAGGTTTTGAACTAAGACTCCTGTGATTTTCACCTTTGGCTATGTTGGCTGGTGCTGATGGGAGTTATCATATTCATGATAATAGGATTTGTGGTATGCACCACTGCTATTTGCATGGTCTCCAGCGCATATGAAAAAGAGTGGACTTGTAGCTTTAACCAGACGGTGACAGAAAATTCAAAATTGTGGTGCTTTGTGTTGAAGCATTCAGACTACAAGTACACTGGGGTCTGCGTGCACTTGAGATTTGTACGTGCTTTGTGATGAGAAGCGTAAATGGCTTTTTGTCCAAAGAGAAGACCTTGCGTGCTACTGGTATATCTGCGCGCTGCTTATTATTGCCCACGGTGAGCGTGGTGCTCATTTATCGACCTCAGAAGGATGAAAGTCTGAGTTTGGCCCTGCCGGGATTTGAACCTGCGTCAGCAGGCTCTGCACAGATGTCAAGCGAGCGCTCTACTCGCTGTACTATCGGACCAGCTCAATCTTGAGGTCTAATCGTGATCGAAGATATTCCCCAATGGTCATCCATCGCTTCGCTGGTTAATTTAACCCACTCACATTCAGTGAGCCTATAGTTAGAGCTATTTCGCAGTCACCCATAAGGATTCATGACATTTTCTTTTTCAGCTCCTGTGTCTTTCATTTTTGCAATAAGCCTAACAATGTAACATTGAGTAAAAAACGTTTTTGTACCCCAGAAATTGTCTAACATTTAAACATTCCAAACACCTCCAAACATTTCCCCAACTCCCCTTCTTCAGCATCCAGCCCTTCCTTATGCCTAGACTAGACCACCATTGTTTTACCTCCCCCACATATGTAGACCTTATTAAACCCCTTCCTCCGTGAGCCCCCCAAACACTGTTTCCAAGGGAAAACCTGTACCTTGTTACTATTCTTCTCGCCCCCAAACACCATTAGAGCCTCTCACCCAGTTTCTTCCTTCTCCCAGTCTCAGAGCCACCCCCGACAGGACCTGTGCTACTCAAGCCCCGGGCCCCCAAAACCCAGCTAACACCACTTCCCTTCCCCAACAAAAAGCCTGGTTCTCAGCCACCCAATGGCCTTTGTTGAACGCTTATTTCCTTCCTCTCAATTCTTCTCCAGAGACGGTGCAGTCAGTTTTTTAAATTTTCTTGAACCCAGCATTCTTCTCCTTTTATTGGGTCTAATGTCTCCCCTACTGGGGGAATCGAGGGAGGATCCTTTCTTTCACCAGCATACCCCGCCCAGCCCCAAACTATCTGGATATTGTCTTCTGATACCAAGTTATATTTGAAAACACCATGTTCAAAAGAAATTGAAAAAGGGAACCCCCAACAATAGCATATTCCCTTTTCTCTGGGCCATCTGGTTAGGCGACCACATTAGCGTCATCTAGCAAGAGTGAAACCAGACCGATCTTGAAACACTGTTATTTTGCCTGGGCCGCAGACTATCAAACCTTCTCTTCTTGCCCTGTCCAACACTTGATTTATCAGTGTAGTAATGGAACTTCACCAGGACTGGTTTTGGGACTCTTGCCTCTTGCTCCTGTACGGTGTGCTCTGTCGAGGATCATATAGGCAACCACCTCATCCATAAACAGCGATTTTATATCATTTGCAGCCTCTTATGTCCTTCTCAGTCTCACCATCTTTTTCCGTGAGGCCAGAAAACCCAGTTTTTTTTCTCCTTTTACAGCTTTAAAATGTTGTCCATCTTTAATTTCGCCTCTTTCTCTCATCTTTCTAGCTCTGAGATTCTCGTGTACAGCTGAGTTTCTCGGATGGCAACTGACTGCTTTTCTTTCAGCCCTTGCACTCTATCTTCCAGTGTTTCCACCTTCTTGTCAAGGCGATCTATTCCGTGCCCAACGTCCGTTCTGATGCCTCCAATTTCTTCAAGAGGAGCAACTGTTATTTTCCATGGCTTATAGTTCACCCATTCTGTCCATGAGGGCTTTTCAACAAATCATTTTGCATTTGTGTATTTGCAACGTCTCCATCCAATTCCTAGGGCCTGAGCTGGGATCTGGGTAAGGGACTTTCCGCTAACCTACTGGGTGCCCCTACCTTGCTGCACTGTGGTCGACTGTAGGTCTGGGAAAACCATGACATCCAGGCTTTCAATTGCAAAGGCGTCGCCGCCCCTCCATTGCAGGCAGCTTCTTTAAGTGTGTCGCTGCTTCTTTTCAGTTGTATGGTGCCTTTCGCCCACCTCACTGACTGCTGCAGGATCAACACCAATCCTTGTCGCCTGGGATTAGTCCCGGCCTACTCTCGCGGCCACCCTTGCAAGCTCCTGAGCTCCCCCTACCAGTCCCCGTCTTGTGTTGCTTCAAGCTGCTTGTCAGGTCTCTCGTACTAAAATCCTCTCCTCGGGAGCAACGACCTGGGTTCTGCCCATGTCCAGTGTTATGTGACCCTGGGGTCTTTGACCAGGCCTGCAGTGTTCTCTGACCAATCAGGTCTGCCATGGGATTATTATCAATAGTAAGCGTTGTATACACTCATAGGAGCTCAGAAGTACACTGAAAGAGCTCATCTGTATGTAACACCACTATGGGGCTTACCAGTAACGGCGTGGTCGATTCTCCAGGTGCAGAAGGCTTCTGTAATCTCCCTCAAGTGCATCCGGCCAACCGGAGGGTTGGGGGTACCTTGCTGTGCAATGGAGGTTGCCTTGGGGCTTCCCAGATCACTGCGTGACCGTGTGGGTCACCCCTGGATTGAAGTGACCAATTTTCATATAGTGGTTGGGTTGGCTGCTCTTTTTCTCCCTCCAGATCTCTCCCACCAAGGCAGCAGACAGCTGATCTGGGCTCACCCTGTTTTGGCTTCGGTCACCAGTCCATACCGCAATCCCTGCTGTTATGCCCCTCCAGTATCAACACAGGGCTCTGTAGCTGGTTTGTTAGCTCACTCAGAAGGTACCCTTGCCGCTTGCTGGCATTGGTGATGGCATTGGCTGCGTGTCTCCGGGTTCTTCGCCTCCTAGTAAGGGGATGCTGCTTCTCCAGATTGTCCCAGCCATTTAGCCCTAGATGAGTTAGGCCTTGCTTGGAGCGCAGACACAGAGCCAATACAAATGCTCCTGATTGAGTTAAGGGACGCAGTAGGTCCAAACTTGCACCAGAGGTGCACCACTTCCTTGGGTACCGGGGGCACCACCAAAGTTCACCTTTGGGGGCTTTTGGGGGGCAAAGGGACCCATTTTTCCCCAGTGGGCGAGGAGCGCATGTACAATGGTTGTGTATGCATGCGCCCCTGGTGGCCTCATTTGGTCATATTTAAAAAGAAACCACTGGCTAGAGTAGCACTAAAGTAGCAAAAGTGCATATTCTGGACCAGAAACTGTCCCCGCAAACATTTAAAAATCCTTCCAGTTAGTCAGTCCATAGTGGAGTCAAAACTTTCACCAATGGGAAATTAGTACGTTTTATTTCATATATTGTGTGACATAGTTTAAAACTAACTTAACACACACAAAGATAAATGCAAACAGCATTTAAAGTACAGTCTCATAAAACTTTCTTTAAAAATCCAATTAAAGCACTAGTATAATGAAATTTCATCGGCTTTTACAATCTGGTGCCAAAACCATTGTAAAGATATATCTTCAGGCTGCTGAACAAATCATACATATTTTTCCACAAGTATGCATGATAATGATGAACAAGCCATACATAAATGTTTTAGAGATAACACTGTCTCATTATAGTAGCAGCAGTCTCTTGGTTTTTGGAATGCGAGTTCTGGCACCCAACACATCGTTTGTTAAAAACGAGTGAAATATAAATCTCAAAATAGTGTCCCTAAAATCAAGCAAAGAACGCTTGACTAATTAAGGTGCAATTACATTATAAGGCTTAATATTTACAAGTAAAATAGTTGTAAAAACAGTTATATTTCTTCAATGTATATTCAAAATCCAATCAGTTATATACAGTTTTTGCTTAGCCACACCTGGTGGCTAAGACCATTCTACTGCAGCGGAATTCATTCTCGACAAAAGCAAATCGCAGTTTGTTTTCCATTCTAAGAGCACTTTGCAGGAATCCTGGAATAATTCCACCTGCAGCTTCACAAACAAAGTCGACTCTGGCGGGATAAAATATGCTCATCAATCTACAATTACCTTGGGAGATTGGAGAGAAATCATGCTCAATGCATGCCATATAGCAGCGAATAGTACACAACCAGGCAAAGAGTGCTTCTCTCCACAATAAGACTTCAAGTCTAGACCAGGCCACACCATGATCCATCGTCTGAGAGCCGAATAGTCATTGCGGCACTAATTTTTGTTGATATCTTCGTAGTGGAGTGATTGAAAAGCACCCACATGTATAATAACTGATTTGGCACAGCTGCACAGCCGCAGACAAAAAAAAGACGCTCTAGCAGATTTATACATTTTCTTCTTTACCGTTTTGGCATAGATCATGGTGCCAAGCTATTTAAATTGGTTTACAACCACTAGACTCTTATTGTCAACATAACATTAGCATTTTTTCTTTTCATTGACCTTGGTGCATTCAAATGTTAAATTTTTTGATTTCGCAATGTTTAACTGAAAATCCGACAGGTGCATATTTAAAGCCTTCAACGACCTTTGTAGCCCAATCGGGGTCCAATCACATAACCATGTCATCAGTTTACTTCAAATAGTGTAAATGCAAATTGCTTAATCTAGGGGGATGGGGAGGAGAGGGGGGGTCGGAGCTTACTCGAAAGGTACCCTCGTTGCTTGCTGGCCTTGGTGATGGCATCGGCTGAGTGTCTCTGCATTCTTCGTCTCCTAGTAAGGGCACGCTGCTTCTCCCGATAGTATCAGCCACATAGCCCTAGATGAGTCAGGCCTTGCATGGAGCGCAGAAAGGTTTGGGAACCCCAGCTACCATTAATTATTAAACTGTATGTTAAGTGATAAGTCAATGAAGGGCACCAAAGTAATAAGCCTCTGAAAAAGTGCCAGAGTACAGCGAGCAAAAACCATAGACTCGCCCTCGAAGTTATATATAATATCAGAACATTTAAACGATAGTACTGTAAAAAAGATGTCAGGACACACTAGCAATAGCTGAAAAACTTTGCACCAATTTATCAGTGTTCGGACTGATTTTCTATACTCTGCCCTGGTGGACAGGTGTATAGATGGCCAACCTATTTTGTGAAAGGGACAACTCTGGGGAGCTGTAACCAAACCAGTTCAGGTAGAAGTGACAGGATAGGTTCTTCAGAGGTGGTGAGCTTGTAAAAGGTCCCCAATGAGGTCACACATTGGAAACACAAATTACACTTAGACAGGATGTATAAAAATACAGTTATTTATTGGCCAACATACACTATAGAAAAATGACTATTAGCAAGTAGCGTTATCATGCAACACTATTAAACAGATTCATATACACATTCAATTGTTATAGGGCATATACACATCAGAAACTCCTGCAAAGGAAAGGTTAGATTAGTATTATGCACTAAAGGTCCACCGAGATTGATCCCTAACTAAAATTGTCCAGCCCTAAATTGTCTGGGGCCTTTTTCCCAATAGCTGAGGTAAAAGTTCCACAGAATCTTTGAAGCAGGAAATAATGCAGTAAGGTTTTCTGGGGTCCAGGTCCTTAGGGTTAGAGTACCAGTTAAACTAGCTATAGGAAGTAGACCAAACTTTCAGAAGTCTTGCGCAAGCAAGCAATGGCAAAGCCAAAAGTGTTCGAATTAAGGTTTATTATAAGCCGATTGACTTATGGGAGAATAGGGCTAGGTTAGAAGCTCTCTAACTTACCCCCCCCCCCACACACTCACATTCTTCCCTAGACTTAGCAGGACAAAGGAAGAGAGTCTGAGGTTGCTTATCCTGCCGAAAGTCGCAGTCCTTGATTCACAGGCGTTGCAAGTTCTAGTTGATCTCTGGTTGGTGTCTTTTACTGTTGCAAGGACTCTCGATGGACGATTCCAGCAAAACTCGATGTAGGACTCCTCACGGGACTGGACTCGGATCATGTAAGCGATTTCAGATGGTGGTCACCTCAGCATGGCGACGAAAAGGGACTCCGCAGTCGCGGCGGACTTTCCCTCCTATCTCGGCTCCACTCTATACCAGGACGCCGAAATTACATAGAGGTTAGTCTCGTAGGGCAAACTGAGGATCCTCCAAATTCCAGGTCGAAACTGGGAACAGTATCACCGGCATCACGGTAGCCCGAGTTCGGAGCTGGTCAGCCATAGGAAGATCCCGGGACACTTCCAAAGGCTCTTGATTGTGGGGTACCGAGCAGGCGTCAGGAATGGATGGTGCCTCCACTCCAAGGGTTGCAGCTCCTTTGCAGGACTGCTAAAGAACACAAGCAAGACCGGGATCAGGTCTCCGGTTTCTTCGCAGGGTCTCCTAGCTGGATAGGATTCTTGGCTCCTTCATGGTTTCTCCAGGATTTCTTAAGAATGGGTACAGGGGTCCTCTTCTTATCCTAAGTGCCGAAACTCCCACTAGCCAATAGCAGGACTAGCCCATACACACACCCCAGCAGTGGTCCAATCAGCCAATCAGGACCACTGACGGGAACATTCATGCATAACACTCAGAAACACAAACCAGTTTGTGGATTGGGACCAGACAGTCCCAGCCCAGATCCTGTCAAGCACACACACAGCCATCCAGTAGCCCGCAAAAAGCTTCCGCTTTCCTGAGCACTGGAAGTCCGTATAGGGATTTTCCTGGCCTTTTAGGCCAGGAAGAAGGATAAAGAGCAACATGGCAAAAGGACAAGCCAAAAATCTTGTGGCATGGCTAAGTTTGACCAGTAGCCACAGTGGGCCAAACGAGGTCAGGCTAAAATGAAAAGTCCCCAAAAGTGGGGAAAAAAGTCACTGCTGCCACCAGCTTATCCTTTTAGCACACCTAGAGTAACCAACTTGTCTAGGACAAAACAAAAATGTACCCCATTGTACTGCAGTGTAAGCTGCATTGTACAATGATAAAAAGTTACCACCAGTGATACAAAAGTAGTAAAACAACTAAGGGAAACAAGGTTTCCCCAGTACTGACAGCCTCAAGGACATGTCAGTTTCCCCATGACATATGAGCAACGCCAGTGTAGTGAAGCTTAAGGCTTCGCTGCACTGCGAAAAGAGCAGGTCAGATTCAAAAATAAAAGCAAAAAGTTTGGGGGTTCCATAAGATGGAGGGAAATGTGCAGTAAAGAGAAATCTTTCCTACCAATTAGGAATAGAGATCATCCTAAGTTGTGGGCCCTTGGGTTGTGCAGATCACTCGGTGCTTAGAGGTCGGATTTCTAATATACAAAAAAGTTGACATCTTTCTGTACTTTATGGAGCATGTCATTCTGCAGACCACGGAACTGTAAATGGTCATGTTTTGTGCAAGATGCTAATAATGAGAATCCCAAACTTCACCATTTGCATCAGACAGGTTATTTTGGCCATAGAGGTGGCAACAAACCATAAACGTCTGGTTCCAGATGGACTCTTATGAATTCAATGCCCTATTGTGGGACAGGGTGCTAATACTGTATTTAGAGGTTCCCAGGTACACAGGAGTTGGAAACGCTTGGTATTAGTCCCAATATTTAAGAAGAAACCGAGCTTGGTGCTGCCCAATATCATTTCTGGGTGCACTAGCATCATTATTTGACAGTTTACTCCATGCTACATTAGTGGGGATTGGGTGGACGACCACAATCCTAGATCTTGGGTGCTGTTTGGCTTCTGTGATGGGTAAGGTACTACAACGCTGGCCCTGAATTTGCTTTTAATATCTAGAAAATATAACAGTGGGTAGAAGTCCACAACATACATAGCGTATATGGATTTGTTGAATGCTTTTGACTGCCAACAAGTATTTGCTGTAGATACAGTTAGAAGCAAAGGGCATTCCAACTCCTTTACTCACCTTTGTTAAGGTGGTTTTTGCGCAACCCTCTGTTGAGGGCTGTACAACTACTAACCTAAGGTGGGGCGTAGCATCCATCCCAAAAGGGAAGCCAAAGCTCTTTTAAAATAGTACAGCTTTAGAGCAGACAGGCCTAACAATAGGAATGGAAAGTATATATATATATATATATATTTTCTTTTTGTATTTGTTTTATTTGTAACGCGCATCATCAGGCCCGGAGGCATCAGGGCGCAACTTGAGCAGCGTTGCATACAGAACATATAAACATACATAATTTAAGCACAAGGCATAGGTACATACATAAATTAAAATGCAAGTATATTACATGAGACAGAGACAAAAGTGTAGGGTTGGCGAGGTAGGTGGGCCGATGCTGGTGGAGCTATGGTGTGCAAGGCATGTTTCACTGCTGATTGAAGAGCCACGATTTCGTTTTGGACTTGAATACATTGAAGGAGTCTTCTGATCCGATTGTGGTAGGCAGAGCATTCCATAGCTTGGAGGCAAGGACAGGGAAGCTTGTGCCCCCCGCTTTTGAAGTTTGAACCTAGGGATCGATAAACAGTAGGACTGGGCGGTTCTTTGAGGTTGGGTAGGTGCATGGTGGGAAAACCGACGGCAGAGGTACAGGGGGGCCTTGTTGGCCAGGCATTTGTGCGTAAGGGCAAGTGATTTCAGTGAAATTCTCTGCTTAACGGGTAGTCAATGTAGATTGGTTCTGGTTTCAGAGATGTGGTGGTTGCGGGGAATGTTTAAGGCAGCTCTAATAGCGTTGTTTTGGGTGTTTTGTAATTTATTCAGGTTCTCTTGGCTAGTTCCTAGGTAGAGGGCGCTACCGTAGTCAATTTTAGACATAATGAGGGTTCTGGCTAGTGTGATGCTATTTGGAGTAGTCAGAAATGGCCTGCAAGCTGCGATAAGTTCGCAGGTGTAGGCAGAGGCTGATCTGACTGAGTTTGTTTGTCGAGATAAGTGGCGTCAAGGTAAAAGCCTAGGGTTTTTGTGTCTTTCGATACTTGGATGGTATTGCTGTCAATGATAAATGATTGGTAAAATGGCTCAAGTTCAAGTAAGAAGACAAAGGAACAATTAGTCCACACCCTATCCACAGAAAACACACCACACTGGTAAATTGAAAAGTATAAACACGTACATACATAAAAACATATTTATATGCCTTTGGTTAAAAAAAGTAAAAATACACAGTAAAATTATTTAGTGAATACAAAACAGTAAATTGTCATAAAAGACAACACACCCTCTAATATATTATAGATCCATTAACTGGTAATAAGCATATTACACATGGAGAAAAGTGGCAATAAGGGAACCAGACAGCTCTAGTCATCACAGGAGCCCATAACCAACACTAAAGGTCACAGTAGAGCTGGATCTCTAGAACATATATTTGAAAATTACAAATGCATATATCAGTCAATTATGGTTCTACAGGGAGAACCTTACTTAAAAACACAGCCAGAGGCCACCAAAGAGCAGGATACATTTTAGCTAAGAACACCAAATCACTACACTTAAGGAAAACAGTGTGCTACCAGAAATAGTTACTGTGTAAAGAGGCATTCACATTTGTAGAAGTGAAAGACAAGAAAAATCTCAGCTGAGGGCGAAAATTCAAGTCTTTCGCCCTAAACGTCCCTGGGCCTAAACTGGATGAAGGAAAAATTCTGGTGGCAGGTTAAGTGCCCCTAAAGTCACTTTGCATTGTTTCAGGTGGCTATCGTGTTTTCCATAGAAATTGCTGGGGAAAAGTAAGGCAAGCTCGAGCTTTACCGCACAGTTGCAGATTTAGCGGCAAACAATCCAAAGGAGTAGCAGAGGAGACCCCAATGAAGTGTTCCAGAGGTCAGTTCGAGAACCAGCAGTCCCAGAAGAAGATGCGGCATAGCAGGAAAAGCCCAATGAAAACCAGTGAGAAAATGCAGCGGAGACCAGACTGCGAATTGTCTTTATAACACACTATGGGAACCTGAGTGAAAGTATCATGAATAAACAACTATCCCAGGATCAAGAGTTATGCAACTATTTTATTTGTTCTCAGAAATTCAACTTCCGGCAGGCTAACAACCGAGCCAGCAGAAGCTCTTTTTCCAGGTGCAGTTTAAAGGATGAGTCCTCTAGGGGACTTGAACGTCAGCCCAATGAGGACTCCAGTGAAAGAGAAGAACCACCATCTGCCTTCCTTGGAGAGCTCCTGAAGCTAGAATCAAAAGCAGCAGCGAAGACGACTACAAAAAGGTAGGAAAATCCAGCAAAGTAGGTTTCAGAAGCTCAACTAACAAAGGAGGGGGATCCTAGCCACAAACAATCGTCCCACAGAGAGGAACGTGCTGGTGCAATGACTCAGGACAGTAATGAAGCAAATGTGAGGCTTGGTAATGGACCTCAACACCCTTCTAGGAGACAGCAGTGACCAGCACCCAGGTGGGATGACCACTGTGGTGAAGTGGGAAGCAGGCGGTGAAGAGTCCAGGAGACTGATTCAGCATGGGAGGCCGGTGGCTCAGGAGGACGCCGAGCAGCCAAAAACTGCATAAACCCCAACCAGAGATAATGACACCCAAGACACAGGGTGCTGCCAGTATGGCCAAATCTACTCCAAAAATGCAGCAACAGCAGGAAAATGCTTAGCACGAAAATAAACCTGCTTCTTCCGAAACTGAGCAGAATGGATTGTAGGATTAGGGTGTCCCTAATTATGCCCATAAACACAGAAACATCCACAGCCCCCCCCCACACGCAAACACACACACGTCTAAGGGTCTCATCATGAGTTGCGCGGAGTGGGCCAATGCAGTGGTAATGCTATTACCATTGCATTTACCGCTCTGCACAATCCAGAGTTTGGTCGGAAAGTGGGAGGTTTACCTCCAGCATTTTGCTAGAGGTAAAAACATCCCCTTTCTGCCCATTTTCAGCACCACTACCGCCAATGGACCCAATGGGAATGAGGACTTACTGCCCCCCACAACAAATTGCGCCAGACCGAGTTGCAGTAATGCTAATTGCATTGGGCGGTATCCTGGCGCAATCAGCGCCGGAATACCGTCCAACTCAGGATGAAGCCCTAAGTCAGCAAACCAATCACACCCGGTAGCTACAGACAAAGGGTTATGTTGACAATGAATGTAGCTGGCCCCAAAACCTGCCACTTACGGACCACCCCCACAGTATGCAAAATGGCCTGCTCCAGGCCAGGAACTGGTCCCACCAGTTTAAACTACTACAGCGTGCATGGCTGCGATGGTAAAGAACTCACATGTGCACGGTTCTATGTTATTTAATTGCAGGACTTTTCATTGCTGGTTTTTTTACAGCAAATTTTTTTCAAAAAAAAAAATCGAATTTTTTTTTTGGGGGGGGGGGGTTACCCTCCCCAAACCCCCCGATCACTATTTTTTATTCCCTTACACACATTTTATTAATTTTTTAACCCGCCCAAAAAAAAAACGAGTTTTTTTTCGAAAATACATTTTCGGTAAAAAACCTTGCCATTAAAAGTCCTGCGATCAAAGGACGGTAATACCATGTGCACAACCTTTTTAGGCCTGCCTTATGGCTGCCCTGAACAAAGGAAGCCCCTAAAACAAAATGGGTAAAGAACAGGACTAATAAACATTGGTACCCGAATGGCTAACAAAAAGATATATTGGACTGCCAATGTGGTAAATCGCCTTGCACCCCTGATGGAAGCCAAAAGTAAATTACGGCTGCCACTAGCCTACCCCTTAAAACCAATGAAGGGTGATAACTCCCCTGCCCCCAGCTCACCCCCAGGAGCACAAATGCGATGCTTAAGTATGGGTAACCCAGGACCATATACCCTAAGTGAGTGAAATGGGGCTGGAGTGCCAAAGAGTGATATATGATATGATAGGACATTTATAACACGCCTATACACAGTGTTTCAAGGCGCGACGCGGCAAGGGAGGGGGGTACAGAGGGAAGACTGACAGCGATCCTACTAGGCCAGGTGTCATTCAGATCGCGTAAGTGCAGGGGAAAGGGAAAAGTGCAGGGTGGGAGGGGGTTAGGTACAGTTCAGTACATGGGATAAATAGAATAATAAAACAATAAGAGAAGTACAGCCAGCTGGTGGCAAGCGCAAGGGTAAGTGCAGACATCATATGTCAGTGCTGATGGGGGACTGTAGGGATACAGAAAACAGATTGAACTTAAACCTCGCAGCCACTGGGAGCCAGAGCAGAGATTTTAATCCTGGAGCGATACGATCCCTGGACTTGAGGCCAAGGACAAGTCTTGCAGTCCTGTTCTGGATGAGTTGCAGAAGGCGGAGAGTAGAAGCAGGCAGATTTAGAAAGAGGCTGTTGCAATAGTCAAGCCTAGAGAACCAGAACTTTGGAGACTGAGCTTCTGGGGGAAGGAGAGGAAAGGAAGAATACCTCTGAGGAGGTGCAGCTGGTAGTGTGACTTCTTAGAGACATCAGAGATGTGAGAAGACAAGGATATCTTGGAGTCGAAGATGACCCTGAGGTTTTTTGCCTTGAAGGTGGAAGCAGGGAGAGGGCCAAGAGAGGCTGGCCAGAGAGTGACAGGAAAGAAGGGAGTGGGTGTGCCGATGAGGAGAATCTCAGTCTTACTGGCATTAAGGCTGAGATCATTGGTGGCACACCACTCCTGGATAGCAGACAGAGATGAGAGAAGAGGTGGCTGAAGGTAGCCTGAAATGAGCCGAGTGTCATCCGCTTAGCACTGAGAGTTGGGGCAGAGAGCGGCAATGCGGTGGGCCAAAAGTGCAAGGTATTGGTTCAACAGCCAGGGAGAGAGGTTAGACCCCTGGGGGACACCACAGATAGAAATAGCGGAGAGGAAGGACCTAATTGGACCTGGGAGGGTCGATCAGAGTGGAAAGAAGTCAGCCACGCCAGGGCCTGACCGGTGATACCCAGGTTATCACAGACAGTTGAGCCAGATGGCATGGTTGTCTTTGTCAAAGACAGAAGAGAGATCCAATAAGATGAAGACACAGGGGGTGTGGAATCAAGGTTGGAGAGCAGGTCTTCACGGATGTCCGTTAACTGACAGCCTCTGCCAATTGCCTACAGGCAATTTAATGGATATAAAATTCTTTATAACTCTGCCAGAGCCTTTAATGCTCAGCCTTCTTGACTGTCTTTTTTCAAAATGTTGCTCATTTGTATGTAACTTCCATTCTTTTTCTATTTGTTTACCAGTTCCACAGAATGAGTTTCCTATGAATTAAACTTCTGAGTTCTTTTCCAAAAGTCCAGCTCATATGCTAGCAAAGTCAGTTATAGTTTGAACTCTTGCTATCTCAGTGCTGAAATGACTAGAAGCTTTTCTGTAGCAACTTGCATTCACATGATAATTTTACCTTGCCACTTTTTCATTGAGAACTATTCGCTGCTGCGCATTGACGGTTTTCTTTGAATGGGATGGAGGGGATCAGAGTAAAAAGCATAAAAAGTAAAGAGAACATAAAAAGGGCCTTCACAATCCCCAAAAATGAAATTCTGTCTTGCCAATATTGGGAGACTTCAATATAGTCTTGGAGGAGTCAATCAGATTTTTTCCATTGTTAAGGTGTTAAGCAGGGCTGCATGTTAGCACCTCTGCTGTTCAACAGGTACATTAATAACCTTGAATAAGATCTTAGCGACATCAATGATGTTTCTGAATTGGAAGATCAACATATTATTACATGTCGATGAAACTGTACTTCTAGTCTTAAAGCATTACAGGCCCTGTTTACTAGCCACACATTTCATGGACGATGGGGCCTATCTCCAACACCAAAGTCATGGCTGTGGGCAGAGGATAAATCGTTTTCTGTGGTCTGCACAAATTCGAGAATGGTGTGATACATAGGCCTATCTAGACATTTCTTTCTTAAGCATTTTGCGCTGGCATACGCAAAACACACCATTCGGCAGGAGCAGAGAAAAGCAGCATTAGTTTGTTTTGCCAATAGCAGCAAAGCAATGAACACCATGTTCATCGCCCATCTGGACAAAATCAATAGAAATGCCTGCTAATGCGGCAGGTGTATGGAGGTTAGAGACCAATGTACATTCTTTAGCCATGGCGTAGAATTAATTTATGAGGAGGTTTTTAAGACTCCTGCAATCAACTCGCAACTTGTTCCTGTATGAACAACTTGGAACAGGGCATTTAGCGAATTACAAAAATATGAAGCCCCTTTTACTAAGGTGTTCTGTATGGATTAAGCCCTCAGCCAAGTTGATAGGCGGTCTTGTGGGAATTCTCTTAAAGAGCGATATAGGTCATCCGTGGGGAGCCCGAAAGCCCCAAATGGGAAATCAGCTGTAGGCAGAAACACCGCGGCATGTAAACACAACCGCGTTGTGTTTCTGCCTGCTTTGGCTTTCACTTTGGGTCTCCGGAGAGCCAAAGTGATAGCCACAGCATGCAGAAACACAACGCGGTTGTGTTTGAAAATGCTTCGGTTTTTCTTTCCGAGTTTCTCAGGCTCCTCCGAGCCGGAGGAGCCTGAGAAACTTGGAAAGAAAAACCGCATCATTTTCAAACACAATAACGTTGTATTTATGTTTGCGGTCGCTTCAAAAGCGATCGCAAACATAAATACAACGTTTTTAAAGCTGCGGTTTTATTTCTAAGTTTTCCGGGCTTCTCCAGCCCAGAAAACTTAGAAAAAAAAACGCAGCTAGTGCTTATTTTTTAAAAAAAATAATTAGCACTTACCGAGTTCAGCTGCAGCTTTCCTGCTCTGGTCTCCGGTCCCCGTCCTCCGCGTACAGCACCAATGAAGGAAAAGCCACCCAGCGGTAACTTTCGTTTACTACAGCTGGCTGGCTTTTCCTTCATTAGTGCCGCAAAAGCAAAAGCCAGCACAGGCGGGCATCCATTTCACAAAATGGATGCGCCCATGTGCTTGCTTTTGCGAATTGTGAGCTTGAATAGCTCAAAATTATAATTAGGAAGTTTAAAGAAAAAAAGTGCTAGTATTTTTTTTTAATGTTGCCTATCTATTTTTTAAATAACATTTTTTGCTGGACTACCCCTCTAACTGACTCTCGCGAATGCCAAGTAAAACCGGATCTTGAGCAGCTGGGTATAGCTTTACTACATACACACAGAAAAAAACATACATTCGCAAAAAACAAATGACATTAAAGTAAATCGGAGTAATACACGCTTTGTATTAAATTACCTCAAGACATACACCCAATATTATTAAAATAACTAGCTCAAAAGTTTTTATCTTCAAGCCATATATCCCACCAAATACATGGACATTGCAGACAAAAACACAAATAGCACAGCCATTCATTAAAATAACCTTAAAATATATAAACTTTTTACGTGCCTTAAAACATGTTTAGCAAAGAGCAACTTTGGACTCTCAGACAAAACAAGCACACATACATCAATATACAACTCAAAATATTTACAATTTCGAACCAGAGGGTGGCTTGAGCTTCCAACAATTGATAGTTTTAAATTGTTTTATATTTAATAATAAGTTATACCTTAACCCTGGCATTCCCAACATTTGAAGACTTTAAAAAAAGGTATATATATATACACAAAATTGGTGGGCAGGGTGGATTTGTGCACACCAAAGTCCCAGCAAACTGCAGCATAATTCATTTGTGTGGGCTTAGCATTCTGGACCCGTGGAGGGGCAGAAACCCAGAGGATTAACAGACAGACAATCTACTAGGAAAGGAGGCATGCAACAAAACATTTAGTGATTTGTTATTTTTACATACTTTGGTCCCCCGCATTCCACTGCTGAGGCTTTGACAAACCTGGTGGGTTGTAAGCCTACTGGTTCAATACTCAACGTGTTGTTTTCCACTGCTTCAAGAACAGCTGTAGCCAACTACAAAAACAGAAACAAAAAGAAAGGTTTAAGGACTAGGAAGATGACTCAACAGAAACTTGCGCAGGAGAACTAACCACTAAAGAAAATCCTAGCTGAAAGATGCCCGTGTCCCACTTCAATAGCATGGACCTCTCCTGGACTGGGTCGCTGAACCCAGCTTCTGGAATTCTTGCAGCTGCCATTGCACCTTCCCACCTAAAAGGTTCAGCACTCTCTCTAAGCTTTTAGCAGGGAAATGACACTCTGGACATAGCAGAAACACCAATATCAGTTTGCATATGCCTGCAAACAGTCCACCAGACCTTACAAAGTGAATTACAGATTCCTACATTGAAATACATGTAATAAACAGAGGGATTACAATTATTTTAAGTGGCAGGCTACTAGCAAGCCATTAAAATGTTCCCGCCTCATCAATTTTGAATATACACACAGTACACCATTTCTTACTAAACAAGAGTAAACTGTAACTAGCCAAAGGTTAGTCCAACTTACGAGCCCTGAAAAACATATACAAAATATACTTGAAGGATCCAAAAGGGTGGCTACATATATTTAAAGGGGGCAGGGAGTTGGCGGGGGCAGTTGCAATCTACAATAAAAGGAATGGACTGAGTGTTAGTAATCAGACGCCCTAAGTAGGCTGCAGGAATCTGGCGACTCCATGGTACAACATAGCATTTCATTTTTCCCCTTTTTTTATTAGCACCCTGTGGAGATCTGAGGGGGTAACAGCCAATTAGTTGGCCTGGAACAAGGGCTGAAACTGGCTATCTCAGCCTGCGTCACAAGCAGTCCGATGGCCAGTTCGCCCGCTCTCCATCTTACCGTCCCATCCTTCGTTGCCCTTTTTTTTCACCCAACCCCCGCCCCATCCCCACTTACCCGATTGCTCACCTCTGCCACAATTAAACCGCGGACAGACAATGACCCAATCTATCGTCCCAGGAGTGGGACTCGCGAGCAAGAAGTGAAAGCAATGGCGAAGAAGGTTTCTACAGGACATTGGAACATAAAGTAGGTTCTGGCAGCTTGATGGAAAAAGAAGGTCAGAAAACCGGCTGAAAAGGGTCCCACAACAACAGTGGAAGCAACCCAGGGGGGTCCAACCAAACAGGAGAGGTGAAGTATTGAGTGTCCCCATCACCCTTCTGTTTGTTTGGCAGCTTCCTATACCAAAAGCGATGGCCAATGCAGTAAAATGGCAAGACTGCAGTAAACGTCTCAGATAGACCTAGCATGGATATCCCAACCCAGTCAAAGGTAAGAACAGGGAGAGAAAAAGGACAGCCAAGGAGGATGTCTAGCTCAAGCAGGCGAAAATCAAAAAGACACAAGCCCAGACAGCAGGCCCACACTTGGTCTCGAAAATTGTAGCAGCAGATTTTAGCCACCAAAATCTTCCAGCAGGTAAGTATACTTGCAGAGTGTGTATAAACACAAGCATAAATTCAGCAGCTGCACTAGTGGGCAAGATCAGGGTCTCCCCTAGATAAACCTATACAGTCATGGACTTGCCAAAGACAACCTTACAATCATAAAGCAGAAATCCTAACAAAGGATTCGTCAGCCAGCAAATCAGGTTGGCCCCCAAAAACAGACAACATTTTATAGCCCAATCCCACAGGAACCACTTTAGAGAAGACTGGGCTCGAAATTAGCCCATGTGTGTGCGCAATGGGCAGTTTACAAAGAGATAGGGAAGATCCAAAACAAATAAATGGCAGAGGACAACACTAATGTGGTAAACTGGCTTGCACTCCTGGTCTAGCCAAAACTAAAAATTACAGCTGCCACCAGACTAGTCCGTAAAATCAATGTAGGGTAGTGCAATCACCATGGGGCCAAAACAGGGGGGCTTAAAAAGCAACCCTTCTCCAGGAGTCATTTGGGCTACCATGGAATCATGTACGGAGTGGTAGGGGGAATTCAGTGAACCACAAAAAAAGATCTGAGATGGCAACACACTAAGGGGGGAAAAGCAAAAGGTTTAAGGTTCCCCCAAACAGGGACAGCAGTATCCCAAAAACGGAATTAACCACATCATAGTTTGACTGCATGGGAGCAAGATCAGCAGCAGATGACCAGACCCTGCAGAAGTGGACCCGAATGCTCAGTAGTGATCAGGGGTGAGGGGGCTAATCACATTGAAGGAATGCAGAGGTTCAGCAATGGGAGATCCAATATCCAGCAATGGTGACCCTCAGGCTTAAAGGCCATGCTTCAGAAGTACAGCATGTCAAGCCTTGCTCAGAGGATGGTACTAGGGTCCTATTCAACAGATGGATCTTTGAGTAAAGGGGTTCAGCTGACAGTCACACTGTGCTCACCTTCAGGATGGTCCCAGAGGTCAAGCAGTCATGAGAAGGGAAGAGCCATGAATATGCCTCATTTAGAAATGATCAAGTTGCCTCCTTTGGATACAGGAAAAGCAACACCAACCTGTTTCCTTCAGGTAGGGAGAGAGAGGGGCGGTGGGAAGGTGTGGGGGGGAGAGAGAGACACAGAGACATAGCCGCCCCTCCAAATCACTCGAGGAAACTACATATATGGTAACTTCTGGTCTTCATCCAAATGCAAACAAAAGCAACATAGCACAGTTGCCTGGAACTGGATTCCACAACGCTAGAGGCTCAATTTTGGAAGCGTCCCAGAAGAAAAAGTCTTCATGTGAGCAAAAATGGCTAGAACACATGCAGCCTCCATTTTAAAAAGGTATATTGCTACCTACCAGAACCAATACAACTGTCTTGGTTAGGGTCCTCACCCATGACATCTAAGGGACCCCTTACTGGAAGCCCTCACCTTTGGGGTCCTGAAGGGTACCCATGTGTCATGTACCTATTTAGAGTAGGATAGGTTTCAAGGGAGGTGGCGGGGGAGAATAGCCAGGACACTATTAAAGATAAAAGACAAACAGAAAGTGGAGAGGACTGCACTCTACAAGTATCTTCCCGTTTAACTGGAGTGCTAGTTAAAACTAGCAAGTATGATAATTAACAAATGGGGACAAACCTTATTTCTACAAAGACCATACAGCAGAATATGGCAACTTGAACATATACAAATCTAAAATTGTAGAAATATACTACCCATTTCTTATTATTAGTAGTCAGTTTAGCCTGCCACATTGGGCGTAATACCATCTCGTTTTCTGGACAGTGCGGGAAAGACTTTTGCTAAGATTATTTTAACCTATCTACAGTCGGTTCTATGTGATTTTTATTTTTGGGGGGGGGGTTACCCCCCCAAACCCACGATCCGTTTCATTATTTTAATATTCCCCTAGACACACACCAGATGTATTTAATTTTTAACCCCCAAAAAAAAAACAAAAAAAAAAAAAAAAAAAAAAAAAAAAAATCGATGTTTTTTTTCAACAAAAAGAAAAATCGCGGCAAAAAACCCCACGATGAAAAGCCCGTCGATGAAAAGACGGTATACCCTACAGTCATGGGCTGATTAAAATTAAATGATCATTGATATCCAGGCTTTGTTTCAGAAACGAAAGAATACCACTGACCAAAGTTTCTGTATGTTCTTGCTGGCCCAGAAGTATATTGTTTTGAGAAAGGCCAAATTATACGCTGTATTTGTCAAACTCATGACAGTGTTTGACGGAGTCTCCCATGAATAACTATGACAGGTTCTGGAAAAAAGAAAAATGCCCTCAGTACTGCGGGCATTGTACACCAACAAAGCAGTGGCCCGTCATGGTCTAGCTTGCGAAGTACCAGATTCTATCAAAGTCACTAAAGGTGTCAGACAAGGCGGTCTTGCCCCCCTCCTGTTCCGTATTTATATCGAAGAAATTATTGATGCATTACTGCTGGAATGCCAAGACCCTCCTAAAATGGGCCTTGACAAATATCCAAGGTTATTTTACGCAAACAATGCCGTTCTGCTGTCCACTTCCCCCCAGAGGCTTAAATCTACTCTGGCTGTTTTCTTGAGGAAAGGTGATTACCTAGGTCTAAGTTTGAATGTTGGGGGAAAAGAGTTATGGTGCTTAAGCCCAAGTTTGCCAAGTTCTGTGACTTGAACATTAATGTGGCAGGCTACAAGCTGGAACAAGTGGCAGTCTCTGACTATCTAGGCATTAGATTCCACAGGTACGGCCTGTTCTCGGCTCAAATGGACAAAGCTTGCATCAGTTTGGAAAAAAACAGTGGCGAGTGTTAGGGAGATTTATCATTTGCATGTTTCATCCCTTCTCCTAGCAAGACCCCGAGCACTTTTTGCTGGACTTCTGGAAATTATTCTTGAAATCCTGAACGAGTGGTGCCTTTTTTCCACTTGTTCATTCTTATGGGCTGCGTCTTTTGGAATTCTGTTCTCTGTGTTTTACTTTCCTATGGAGTCTACTTTCCTCCAAATCTCTCATCTGTATTTTACTTTTGCAGCACACAGCTCCTTATGGGCTGTGTTGCTGGGAACCCTTTGGGTTCTTCTTTGAGATTCTATCTATATTCTAGAGTAACTATAGTTCTTAAGGATAGAGAGCTACTTTGTATCTCTCCTAAAACTTCATAGTCTGAGAGAATGACACACACCACCTTATGTAGAGTGCCAAGGGGATACTTTGTATCCCCCTTCTCTCTGCTCCTGTAACTTTTTGATCACATAGACAACCTTCTCGTTATAGCTGGTGGCTGTGGACGTGATCTACCAACTATTGTGTCATGTTTTATCTTTTTACATTTATACCGCACACTATCACCACCGGAGTGCTCCCCTGGCGCTCTCGCGGATCTAAAAAGAAATGCCGGTCGGTTAGGGTACATTAGTAGGACAAAGTTTGGCGAAAGAGCAAGAGCTGTGATATGCTGTTGGCAGCTCCAGTTCGGTTAACACCGTTCACTGAGCTTTTTGGAGTGGTATCCGTCGTGTGTTCTTGTGTAAGGCTATGTGTGGTTTGTTTGTTGTTGCAGTGAAGTGATGTGCGTGCAGTTTCTGTGCTTTTAGAGGTATGGTTGTGTTTAGTTAGGGTTTGAGAGGTGTATGCAGATGGGCGAGGTTTTAGTAGGATTTTTAGCATTGTTGTCTGAAGAGATGCACACTCATTTTGTGGGTCTTTCAAGGATTAGACAAATGTCCTTCCTTACAGTGATCTTGTTCCGTGATGACATAAGGCTGTCCCTCACCTCTCTGTCCATATATCACACTAGTCAGTCTCTACAATTTTATCTTTGGTGTTACTCAGGCCAAACAAGCCTCCACTCCCCGGCCCTCCCCACACCCCATCCCAGTCTGTGCATGATGCAAACTGGTCCCCGTGGATCTATCTTGGTGTGACCCATGCCCGTTCTCGTAGCTCTATCTGGATGCGACGCAGTTCATTCATCACCACCATGTCCACATTAACACAAGGCAGTCACCATACCTATGTCTCCAGTTGATTTTGGTTGTTTGTCAGGTTAGTCGTGTGAGATATATACACCACCTTATGTAGAGTGCCAAGGGGACTCTCTGCTCCTTTTTAATCACATGAGCCCTTG
The DNA here is from genome assembly GCF_040938575.1 of Ambystoma mexicanum. NCBI lineage: Eukaryota > Metazoa > Chordata > Amphibia > Caudata > Ambystomatidae > Ambystoma > Ambystoma mexicanum. Next base: position 160,625,903 of record NC_090936.1, on the reverse strand, counting down.
AGTTATGGCTGGTAGCAGTGGACGTGTTCTATCAACTATTGTGTCATTTTTTACTGCTGGCTATATTCATAGCCCGGGTTGTTAATGTTAAAGAATATTTATACCGCGCACTATCACCACCGGAGTAGTCCCGTGGTGCTCTGGCAGATCTGAAAAGAAATGCGGGTTGAACTTACTAGCTTAGGTGCAGGTTTCTTAGTGTGACACTAGTGGACTCTTATTGGCTAATGGGAAGCTTATATGGTGAGATAGGTTTGAAGATGGCTAATTTTTAATTGTGAGGTAATTGCTGAATAGTGGATGCAAGGTTGCGTTGGGTTGGCGGTTTACATATGAGGTTATGTTGTCCTGTCTGGCAGGGTGGGGTGGGTGCTGGGTAGAGGGTTGTTAGTTGTGCCTGTTGTCTGTGTCAACCCTGTTAGGTATTGTTAGGTCCTGATCGGATTGTCGCTCGTGGTCGGTTCAGCCTTGCATTGTCTTTTTAGTTCCTGTGGTTGGTCCCCATTTCTGCTGGTTCTCTGTGTATTCTGTCCCGTCATGGGTTTGTTAAGTAGCTCTCTTTGGCATTTTTGGTTTTATTGTTTCAGTTGTCTCTGTCTGGTTCTTAGGTCTTGAAGAGCCAGGTTTTGAGCATTTTTCAGAATTGTAGGTGGTCTTTTGTGTTTCTTATTTCTTTTGGGAGGTTGTTCCAGGTTCTTGCCAACAGGTGGGAGAAAGAGGAGCCCCCAAGTTTTTTTCTTGCATATGGTTTTGGTTCCAGGCAGATTTTGTTGCTTGATCTGAGGAGTCTCGTCTGCTTGTAAATGGTTATTTTCTTTTGTAGGAATTCTGCTCCCTGGCCGCTCATTGCTCAGTGTGTTACGCACATTGTGTTCGATGTGATATGTTGTTTGATTAGAAGCGAGTGTAGCATTTGTAGCGCTGGTGTGACGTGGTGTGATGTGGTCTCTTCTACATAGTTTGAGGAGAAGCCGCTGCGTTTGGATGCGTTGCAGGGTCTTCAGTAGGTATTCCAGCATTCCGAGGTAGAGGCTTGTTGGTGTAGTCGATTCTTAACATTAAGAGGGTGACGATTATCTGTGTTTTGTGGTTGGAGGACAGGAATGGTAGGATTATTTTTGTTGAGTGTAGCAGGAAGAAGCATTTCTTAATTATTGCGTTTACTTGTGGTTCTAATGTTAGTGTGTTGTCTATTGGGACTCCCAGGTTTGTCACTACTCTTGTGGATGTGGGCGCTGTTCCCAGTTCTGTCGGCCACAGGATATATGTGTTGTTCTCTTGGCTTTTGGATATAATCATGATTTATGTCTTTCCTGGGTTGATTTTTAGGTTGTTGGGATTCATCCAGTCATAGATTTCTTTGAGACTTTCTCCTAGAGTTGCGTTTTCTTCTGTATCTTGGATTTTGTAGATTTTGAGTGTCGTCTGGGTAGTTGTAGCACGTAAGATTGTATTTTTTGAAGATCTTGATTAGCAGAGCTTTTTAGATGTTGAAGTACAGTTGCGATAGTGAGGATCCTTGTGGTACTCAGCAGTCATTCACTCGTGGAGCTGATTTGAAGGGCTTTATCAAGACAGTCTTTGTTATGTTTGCCAGGAATGATTTTATCCAGAGTAGTGCTAGGTCAGTTATACCTATTTCTTGTAATCTCTTGAGGGTGTCATGGCTTACTGTGTGGAATGCTGCAGAGAGGTCAAGTAGAATCAGGGCCGAGGTTGTGTTGGCGTTTGTCTTTAGGTCATCCCAGATGGATAGGAGTGCAGTTTAGGTTCCTCTCGTGGGCCTGAAGCCCACTTGTGCTTGGTCCAGCAACTGGTGATTTTCTACGTGAACTTGAGTTAGTTTGTATACATAGGTTTCTAGGAGAATTCCCGGATAGGGGATGTTTGAAATAGGTCTGTAGTTGGAGAGGTCTTCAAATCGCCACTTGTGTTCTTAAGGAGTGGTTTAATTTACGTTAATTTGAAGGTTCGCAGTACAGTGCCTGTTGCGAGCGACAGGTTCAAGAGATTTCTGTAGTTTTCTAATGGCTTTCCTTGTGTGAGGATTGATTGGTAAATATATGGGGGGCAGGGGTCAAGGGGGGAGCCTGCTTGCTTGCTATCCTTTTGAATGTCTACTGATAATTACGGGAAGTTTTGGAGTTGGTGCTCAGGCTCCTCGTTTGATCTGGTTGGTTGTGGGTTAGGATTGATCGGGCCGTTTTGCATGATTTGTCAGATGTTGTTGATTTTATTTTTGAAATGGTCTGCTAGGTCGCTGCATATTTTCTGGAAAGGTATCGGAGTGTTGTCGCAACCTGGTGGGTTCCTCATTTCGCTTATGATGGTGAACATTTCTTTTTGTGTATTGGTGGCTTTGGTGATTCTGTCATAGTACCTTTTCTTCGCCTTTTGAATTTCCTTCTTGTACGATCGGATTTGCCTCTGGAACAGAGTTTTCTTCCCCTGGTCAGATTCTTTCCTCCATTCTAGTTCCAACTTCTTGCTCTTTTTCATGGCGCTTAGTAGTGGGGTGAACCATTTTGCCATTCCCCATTTTCTTGATGGGGTGAACGTTTTTTCCGGGGGGATGCCGTCGCTTGCATCAGCGATCCATTTATGTAGTAGCTTTGTGTTTCCGTCTAGGTCTGCCTTGTCCAGTTTGGTTGCGGATGGTTTTGTGAGTTCAAGTTGTTCTATTAGGTTGCTCGCTTTGATTGTTTTCCAGTTTCTTTTTGTGTTGGTTGGGAGTTTGAGGGGCTGGTTTGCTGCTTTAGTTGGTAGCACGATCACAAATGGGATGAAATGGTCGCTCCACAGTATCTGTATGGGTGGTGCAGTGGTGATAAGATTTTTGTTTGCGAAAATTGAGTCAAGTCTGTGTCCTGCTGTGTGTGTTGCTCCCTTGACCAGTTGCTGTAGTTTCATGGATGCTAGTTGCCTGATTAGTGAACTTTGTGAGTTGCCATGTTTTTCTTCAAACCATATGTTGAAGTCCCCCAGGATTATCAGATGTTCATGTTGGTGGTGGCTTCTATGAAGTTGTCGAGGAAGGTTGCTTCGTATGTCGGTGGTCTGTAAACCAGTATGGATTTAAGATTTGTTTTTGGGTTTGCTGATAGGTGCATGACCATGGATTCGCAGTTGCTGGTGTCAAGAGGTTTGTCTGTTTTTATTTTCAGGTGTTCTTTGAATGCTTTTGCAAGGCCTCCTCATTTTCTGTTCTTTTCTGTTTAACTGAAGGCATTTGAAGTTGGTTGGGAGGCAGCTGTGGAGTGTGATTTTGTAGTTGGCATCCAGCCATGTTTCTGTGACGAACAGGATGTTGATACTGTTGTCGCACAGCAGGACGAAGATCTCGGTTGTGTGTTTTGACATCGATCTTGCGTTGATTAGGTTGCTGTCACGCTTACCTCTGGTGCCCTGCAGGAGTGTCTGGTCCGGTCAGTAATGCAGAGTAGCCCCCTTAATGGTGACCTTCGCCCAGACGTTTATCCCAGCCACACCTTCCATCATCGGCCGACTGGGGATTAACCTCCTCCACCTGAGGTTGGGAGGGGCCTGGGTGATTTTGGGACTTCTGGGTTGTGGTGTTCTGGGGGTATTAAATGAACCTGGAGATGAACACAGGGTAAGTCTAGTGTATATTAGCGGAATCACCCTCCTTCGTTCCCTTCCTGAGGACGTGGCTGACTGGAGCGCGTGGGCGCGGCTCACCTTATTTGTAGCGATGATGTTTCCATGCGTTTTAGGGTATATCGATCTCCAGTTCCTTCACTGAAGACGCGTGGTCAGACGACTGCAGAGCACAGGATACGGTGGCAAACAGGTAAGTCTATTTGTAATACGATGAGCTGATACGGTGGCAAACAGGTAAGTCTATTTGTAATACGATGAGTTGGAACAGGAGTTTGTTTTTCCCACGATTGTTGGCTTGCCTTTAGTTGTCTTTTGTCCTGTGCCCCAACCAGTAGCAGAGCAGCTAACGGAGGAGCCAAAGTGGAGAGCCGGAGAAGGAGAACTTGTTTCAAGGCACAGGTGAGTTCTCAAGGAGACGGGTAGGAGCAGGAGGCAGAGTCTCACCCAGTTGCTTGCTTTTCCAGGTTCTCGGACACTGCGGGCGAGACATGGTTCGAAGGCGAGAGAAAGAACCAAAGTCCAAAGCAGAGATGCTACGAAGAACCAAAAGTCCACAGATGAACTGCTGTAACCGGGATACTGAAGGCTGGGGAAGAGCATCGAAGACCAGAACGGCAACCGAGGGGATACTGAAGGATGCTGCAAGCCAAAACGGTAAACGAAGAGATGCTGAAGGATACTGACAACAGGAGCGGTAAGCGGAACACTACTCTTGCTAGGAGCAGACGAAACGCTAAGCACAGGGTGCAGTCCGGGCCGTGGTTTTATAGCCCTGAGCCACACCCTGTCGGGGCTAGATGCGCAGGGGCGTTGGTTTCTCGCACGTGCTAGGTGTTTCTTTGCACGTGCTTGGGTCGCACATGCTCACAGCTCTTTGGCTTGTGCCGGGCGTTGCCTCCTCTGTGGTAGGTCTAGGCTGCAGCGGTGTCACGCCCCCCCCCCACGCTCGCACCGCCAGCCAGCCATCATATCTGCCCACCGTCTCACTACCTTATTAGAAGAGGGGCCTCCCCTCCTCCTGACCTGCCACCCCCAGGCCTGCAATGGGATTGCGACAGTTGCATTGGGTTTTTATGGTTTGATTTGGTTTGTGTTTTATTACCGGTGTGGTCTTCTGACTTGTGTTTTGGTTTGCTTCTAAGTAGCTCTCCGGGTGTGGTGGTGGTAGAGTCGTGTTTGTGTCGTCGAATAGCTCCTCCAGGTTAAGTCTTGGTTTTTATTTTTTTTAATTTATTTTTCATTTATTTACAGCGCACACGAGCCTGAGGTATCTAGGCGCTAGTTACAGAAGTGTTTGTACAAGAATATGCAGTAGGATACATACTGGAAAGCCTCTCCTCTTGTTGCAGGGAGCTACAGCAAATGTACATAAGAGACATAGAAAACAAAATAACAAAGGCTATAAGCTTCCTCTCTAGTTGGCAATGATACATCAGATTTACAAATAAGAGACAAAGGTGTAACGAAGGAGGGATAGGTAGAGTCCAGCAAGGAGAAAGGTCGGATCGTATGCCGAGTTCAGTATTGAGAAAGTTGTGACCGAGCTCTGCGAAAAGGAATGCTGCAATATCACAGAAGTAACAACTTACATGACAATTTGGGTAGCTTAATTAGACAATGTTATCAGGTGTTGTCGAGAAGGGGAGGTTCTGTGTTGATATTCCGTGATTGTGCAGAAGAAGAGACTTGATAGTGGGGAGGACCACAAAGTTCAAGGAAGGTGAGTCCGGAGATATTGGTACGATGCAGGCAGGTTAATGAGTTGATGTGGAGGTTTATTTTTTTGCACTTTGGGTTGTCGGAGTTGGGTTCCTTGGAATTAGTTGGTTTATGTTCCCTTTGAGGTTTCAGGGGCGGTAGCCCACGCGCATTGCCTTTCCCGGTTGGCGTGGTATTGTTTGTTTCTTTCTTGAGTGTACGATTGTAGATGCTTTTCCTGGTTAGTTTTCGTTTGGTTCTTTGCTTCCTTGCGTGCATGATTATGGGCGTGGTGTTGTCGTCGCACACAGTCAGGCTTTTGTTCTTAGTCGGGTTGTCTCACACGGTTAGTCTGAGGTGAGGCCGGTTTGTCTTGTGGTGTGGCTAACTAGATACCGCGTATCTGGTTCTATATATGGCTAAGGAGAACAAATCTGGGTGCAGTTAGTGTCTGAGGGGATGTTCTAGTTGGAGTCTGTATATAGCTAGGGCAAATCTCTTACCATTTATGTGAGCAAAATGTATAATCCTTTCTGGAAGTGATGCAGGCTGATATTCAGTGTTCTCTGCAGGGGTGAGGCAGGTTAATGTTCACCGTCTTCTCTAGATGTGACTCAGGCTAATGTGAATCCTCTCTTGGTGGAAAGTAGGTTATTATTCCCAGTCCTCTTTAGATTTGGGGCAGGCTGGTTTTCACAATAATTTCTTAGTTGTGGCACATGTTTGTAATCTCAATCCTCTAGAGGTTATGTAAGCTGATATTCACAATCTTTTTCGGATGTGATGCTGGGAGGATTCACAGGTTTGTGGGGACAACTTGGTGGCTCTCTTTCTTTTTTTGCCATTTCTAGCGTGGATGTTCTTCGTTAGCCCTTCTACCATTCTGTGAGGGGGGGGAGGAGTCTGGGTGCTTGTGCTGCCTTTGGGGGGAGCCTCTCCTCTTTCACTCCTCTGCTCTTTGTCTGCCTGAATGGAACCAGCTCCCACTGGGGGTCTGACTGTCCCGATTGGACAGCCACCCGCCCCTTTCTGTAAACTGCCGAGAGAGATTGCAGAGGAGTGTGCTGAAACTGAATAAAAGGTGAGGTTCCTGAGGTGAAAGGCAAGTCAACCATTGGAAACTGAAGTAACCGAAGAAGATGGCCAGAGACGCCTGCAGACCCTTTGCAACACTGAAGAGACCAATGCTGTCCTGACCCCGTTTTCTGTTCGACAGAGGAACTCTGAAGAGGACGACTCATTCAGTTTGACTGGTGGGAACAACCAGTCCCAAGACTAACTTTAATCAGAGCCATCTCCCGAGGTCCTCTGACTTTCCAGAGCTGTGGAATGCCAATACATACCAGGAGACCTCCAACCCAATTAAAGTGCATCGTCGTGGAAAGGCTGCACCCATCCAGTTCTTTGCTGAGATCCAGGTAAACCTCCAGAGACACCCATCCCAGTCCCCTCCCCAGAGTGCAGGCCTTTAGAAACCAAAGAAGATTGTCTGGGCAAATTGCGTTCTTTGTTGGTGTTGCAGAAAAGGTGCCAAAACAGCAGAGTGAACAGAGAAGTTGCTAAAATATGTGCCAGAGGTACTCCCTCGAGGCTGCTGCTGAGAGATCCTGTCCGTTGTCCTGCCTTTCATCTCCAGACCAAGGAATCCAGAGGTCGGGTCGCTGAAACAGGAGAATCTAGCCACGAACATGTCTTCAAACCAAAGGTTCTGTGGGGAAAACGGTATTGTTTACCTTAATCTGAAAAGTCACTTCAGAGCGTTTGAGTGCACATAGAGACGACCAAGGCAACCCCCTCTCATCTCCGACCCAAGCTACTAATTGTGTCCCTTTTCTCCACTGTTGGCAGTATCCTCTTGCATCTTATAGACTAAAAAGTATCCACAGGAACCTTTTGTATTCTGCTGCTTGTCAAGACATAGCCCTCTCTGAACTGCCTTTAGCTAGGTTTGCATTTTGGACCTTCAAAGCCTTGCTGTGCGAAGAAACATCCTCTATATATAACATCATGCCTTGCCAGTATTACACTAACCAACTCCTAAAAGTCATTATCTTATGTGAGTTTGAGGAGTATGTCTTAACCATATTTCTTCCAAGTTTCGCGAGTGTACGTTATTAACGATAATACGGTAGAACTGGCATTACTGCCAAAAGCTGTAACAATTGTACCCACAAGCAACTACAAACTAAGCAGTAGCTTTTGAGAAGTATTCTAACGTAATCTTATGTGTTTGGTTTATCGTACCAAGTATTTAAAAGTGATTCTTGTGTAAATATAATAAATATGTATTTTAATATACATTTCAGTAAGTGTTTCTTTGGTGTGCATTACTAACTAGGCTCAGTGAACTTGCCTACAGCTAAGCCCGACTGCTATGCCACTCTACCAAGGCTCCATGAGTAGGACAGACTGATAAGAGTTGGGGATCGACAAACCATTGGGATAGTTTTGTAAAGTCTACCTAATAGTGGACTTTGGGAAAACTCCCCTAACAGAGAAGTAAGGTAATTCTTCAACAGACACCGGAGAGGTGCCATTGAACTCTATCAAAAACAATTGTTTACTGGAGAACTGTTTGGTTAGAAACTTTGGGGTTATATTGATGCCCAGAATTTAAACAAGGTGGAAAATAAGTTTCTGAAGAAGCTTTTGATCTTAGCACAAGGCTAACCCAACACACTAATACACCTAGAGGTCGATATGCGACCCATTGTAGAATTAGGATCTTTTTGCCCACTATTGTACTAGATCAGGTTATGGAGTGCTGAGGGCCTGGGTAAATACTGCAATGCATTGATTCACCAATTGGGTCTGGAAGGGGGCAAAAGCATCCCCAGGGTAATGCACGTGGACAAATTATTAGCTGTGAACAAATCCACTCTGGCGGAGAACCCAGCTAGCATTGATAAAGCTGCACAAGGAAGAATTAAGAAGGCAGCATCTATTCTGGCAGGAACAATATGGAGTTTGCTGCCAACAGGCTAAGATTAGGCCCAGAATATCTCCTGACCAAACCAGATTTTTACTATCAAAGATATCTTTATGTTATAAACCTGCCGTACACTCGTGCATGGTTTCTTGGTTTCAGAATGGGTACACTTAGGACTGACTAATTCACTAAATGATGGGTAAATAATGGCTAGGGAAATTGCCCATTGTGCAACTTGGGCGAGGAAACAGTTGTTAATTTTACATTAATCTGTGACGATCTGAGACCGCTGATATTATGTTATCTCCTCAGGGCAGTGGGTGGTCAACAGCAGAAGCCTTGAACTATTGCAAAGGGAGTGTAGATCTGAATATTGTGCACTGTATGACCCATTACATTCACCAGGCGTGGCTCAGTAGGACAAAATTATTAAAGCCCCCGGGTTGGGGAACTCAGGCAATTATGAACAGCTAAGCCAGATAAAAACATGAAAATCCACTATTGGGAATACATGTGTATAGTGACGTCCATGTATTATAGGGAATTGGAGGCATCTTCCCTGTTCTGGAAACTTATGGTTATGATGTTTTGACTGCCGCAAATTATTTGGAAGATAAAATATGAGATCTCTTTCTTTGGATTACTTGTGTCCATTAGCAATTATGTATTAATGAGGCTGCAAGCTTTCTCTCCCCATGTGGTACACTGGGTTCTTAAATAACACCCAAATGGTTTTTAACTTAATTTTGCACTAATATTAATTTCTTTGTTATAGATAATCTTTTACAAAGTCTACTCCTGTTTTTTCTGGCTGTTTAAGGAAATGCTTGTATTTTATTATGTGTATTTTATGTTTCTAAGGAATTGGCTATGTTTTATTTTCCCTATTTTGTGTTTGTATCATGAACTTTATGGATTTATGCCGAATAAGGTTCTTGATTGATAATTTTTTTTTTTTTTTATTATTGTGTTTATCCATCTTTCTGGATTTTAACAAATGTTTGATTTTGCTTTGACTAGACGGCGGCTTTGGCAGACGTCCCTTGTGAGCACTGCGCTAAGGAGACTTGTAAGATTTTTGCCGCTGCAATAGACCAGTTTGTCTTCTGGCCGCTGATTAGACGAGCCCACCATATTTCCTCTTCACTCACAACTTGGGTTTCCAGGAGAGGGAGTAGATAGGCTTGACGAGCGTGTTCAGTCCCAGGACATTGGAGTAGCAGATGTCTGATTGTTTCTGTGTCAGCTTTGCATAAGCGGCAGGATTTGGAGGGTGACTGACCTCTCAAGAACAGGATCTCGTTGGTGATATTGATTGATAATGCCATTGCATGCAAACATTAGCCTGCTAACAAACCAAACAATTTCCTGATGTATAAGTGCCTTACAGATGCCCAATAAATAAAATCAATCATGTAAATATTCTATACGCATATAGATATAAAATCCATTAAAACATAATTGTGCAAATGTACACTGGCACTAAATCATTTTACCTCACTCTTAGAGAAGTTTAAGCATGGGCATATGTCTTCCTGATAAATTCTGCCTAAAAACGAGCAATCGCGGTCCAGAGACGGATCTTCTTTCCATGATTTAAACTCATTGTACAGGGATAAATCAACCTGACAAAGAAAATAGACAGTTTAAACACAAAACAGGCAAAAACATGTACCAATTTCAAACTCGTTTTTTAATGATTCAATAGCATAATTATCAGAAACTATTAAAATGTAGTACATTAAAAAACAGGTTTTAAAAGCAAACATTATCCAACCTGTGTGCACATAGTGGTTATCTTACAAGCATTAGCAAAGCCAACAGGTTTGGCTTATGAGTAGGTATGGGGGTAGTGTTAAAATAGATTTCCAAAAAGCACCCTGAGGGTGGATTTTGGGAGGCCAACCTATTCTGGTGAAAGGGAAGACACTGAAGTCTAGCTAAAACCAATATAGGTAAGGCAGCACAGTGGCAAGGCTTCGACTCAGGAAGGGGGCGAGAGGGTCAAGGGCTGCAATGAGTTCACACAGGACACCACTAATAATTCCAGTTAGACAAGTGAGAACAAAATATTCAATGATTTAACAGGCCTTTGAAATTCACACCAAGCACATTAAACCTCTAGGCAAATATTGTTACTATAAAATAGATGTATACATTCACCATTAGAAGGAAGCAGCATGGGATTCAATAACCAGTGCAAAACTGGTTAAGTAGTCAGATGCAAGAAATTCAGTAAAGACTCTAGAAAAACCACAGACTAGGTTGCTGAACACTCAATCACAGACTACACGATAGGCCTAGGAAGGGATCCATGATCAGGCCTCCACCGACTAAAGTCAGGGAAGAGTTAGATAGGGACAGCCACATAACCATGTTGAGGGCAGGAGGAAAGGAACAGGCAACAAATACGTGTACAGGCACGTTATAGATGACTTCTATCGGTGTATAGTGATAGCATCGAATGCAAAAGCCTCGAAAAAAAAAGTGCATTGAAAAAAAAATGTCCTACATTTTTTTTTTAATGGGGGGTCCCCCGATCCCTGTTTTATTACCCCCTTAATACCCATTTTAATAAAAAATAAAACATCTTTACCTACAAAAAAAATCATTTTTTCGAGGCTTTTGCATTCGATGCATTGTATTCGATGGAATCACTGGATACTCTATCATATCATGTTAACTTACCCCCTGAATCGGATTTCTCCAGAGGCCATTGCAGAGGTTCCGGATTCCATTGGGGACATAATCTTCTGTGCTTAATCCCATTGAGAGAGGAAATGGGGTCGCAGGTGCAAATATCTTTCGGAAATCACATTCAGAAGCGAGATTAAGTTCCAGTTGGTCGCTGTGCTTGATAATTGTTTCCAGGCACCTTCCAGCTGAACACCCAGGTACTGGAAAGATGAAGACTTCTGGGGAGCAGGCCACCTTAGGACACCTCCAGGGAACGAAGAAGACAGATTGCAACAGGAGTCAGCATGGTCAACAGGTGAAGGGCAATCTTCAATGGCCAAGCAAAGGAACAGGCACAGCACAGCTTCAGTTGCTTCAAGAAGACTGGAAATGCAGGAACAGGCATCTTGTAGTACAAGCTACAAATTCCAAAGATGCACTCCGGACGACGACAGCTGCAGCGAGGTAGCCCAGGAGAACGATTGTCTGTCCACCGGTTGGTCCAGGGGCACTTCCGAAGGCTCAGACGGCACAGATCCTCAAGCAGGGGTCGAGACTGGTTGTTTCTACCTGTCTAGAGGTTGAAGCACTAACAAAGGCCTTCTGGAGATCAGGACAGAGGAGCAAGGCTTCACTGTGACTGCACTGGAATTAATGCTGGTCAGATGCAGGTGTTGCCCTTGGGTCATCAGCGGGCTGCTCTTCGTTGTAGGGGCGTTGGCTCCATGGTTGATCTGTTAAATGGGTGTAGGAGGGGCCTCCTTTTATCCAGAATTTAGACTGAGAGCTTACCTAAGCCCACCAATGGCAAGGATCTACCCCATTCAAACTGGTAGTGGCTATTCAATCATGGATAGCCACTGGTCACAACACCTTCCCAACAACATACATTCAGGCACCAGGATGTTGGGTCTGGGACTGTTGTGTATTCGGACCAGACAGTCCCAGACCCAGTCATCCTGGCTCACATACAAACACGCCTCCTAGCCTGGGAAAGCAGATCTTTCCCCAGGAAAGGTTTCTCCATATATGGCAATTCTGGACCCAAGAGAGCAGGAAGCAGGCCAAAGAACAATATAGCCAAAGACAAGCAAAGACCTTGTGTCATGGCCTTCTTACGGTGCTAGCCATCTTTAGTAGCCATTTGCGGCTGCAAAATGCAAAATGTCATGAGTAAAAAGCAATGAACACAGTAGAAACATATCTGCTGCCAGGAGCTCATCATAGGCATAATGGAAAAGCAACCAGAAAGTCATTACAGAAAAAGGTATTAGGATACAAAGTATCCAAGCGCTCTATAAAAGGTAATGTGCGCAATTGTAACAATACAAGAAATCCACAAAAAAACCTAAGGGCACATTACAAGTTTGCCGGTCTGGAATTAACGTGACAGTAATTCTGTTAACCAGCATGTTTCCGGATGGGCAAGCGGCAAGTTTGCCGGTGGGGCACCTGATTTACCTTCAGCTCAGAGCTGGAAGCCAGACACTCCAACAGCAAAAAACAGCTGGCATTACCGGCACAGGTGCCAGTTCCGGTAATACCAGAACCCCGCCCTATAGGACTCCATGTAATGGGTATCAAGCACCCTTGCCGCCACTTGTAATCTGGCGGTAATTCCGGCAGACCAAGTGGCGGTAACGGTATTAATGTTTGGTGGTTATCGGCGGGATACCACCAAACTCGTAATGACCCCCCCATAGTCTCTCAGCACTTATCTTATGGACTGATCAGTTTCCCCATAAGAATGAGCAAAAAGACAAGGGAAGTAAAGCAGAAGGACTTGCCTACCTCTAAAAAGTCTGGTCAGAAGTCTAAAAGCAAAAAGAAGGGGTGTCCGACAGAAGTCCATCAGGGAAAGCAGCATAAAGAAAATATTTCCTAAAAGTGATAACTTGCTAACATGTTTTTGAGTGTTGATGGTGCCAATATTTTAATTGTTTACGTCTCTTTACGTTTTGACGAACTGTGAACTCCCCTGGGTGCTCCCTTGGTTTAATGATCCATTTTCCCAGGCCATACATTTTTTAAGTTAATGTTTGGAGTGTAAGATTTGTTTTAACTAGGCACAATCTGGTGGTGGACTGGTGCTCTTCACCAAATGGGTATCATAAATTATCCATCACTTCTTTTAGAGTCTTAAAGCATCACCTCTTTTAAAATTGTACTGTGGCTTAAAGGCCATTTCAGCATCTAGTTCATCCCCTAGCGGAGTGCTTCTGACTGCACAAAGGTCTCTGACCAACCAGCTACCAGGGAGTACGTTGCATATCACTTTGTTTTTAGTGTCTTGGGTTTGATTTTTATATAAGTGAGGCATCGGCTCTGCTATTGAACGCGCAAAAGCCACCTGTTACACAACTTGTGTTTGCCCATCCATGGGAGCTTGTGGTTACAGGATGGGCAGATTTTAAATGCAGTCTGTTTCAATAAGCCCAGGCGAAGAAAACATGGGCGTTGACATGGACAGAAATGTGTACCTGCCTCCCCTGCGCCATGACCAATGTACTCCATGAAAGGTTATGCTGTAGCTTATCTTTTCTCCACTGGATGACCGAAAAAACGATCTGAAGAGCACGCCATCTCTGCAGCATTGTGGCTAGCAATGACACAGTATATGTTGACGGTATCACTGACCACCCCTTTCAATGTCTAAAGCTTCAATTTAGCAAAGGGCAATAATATGGTTCATCCACAAGATGGCAGAAGAGGCAACACATTTAAATCATTGCAAAGGAATACATATATATGGGTTTCTTGCTTTGCCAAAATGGATTAAGTGGTGAAATTGTGCATAGTATTTTAATTAGATATCAGGTAAAGCCATGGTCGACTTAAAGGAAATTAAAAAAATACTCAATTGGCCAGGTATTTTTACCTTACTCTGGGAAAATATCAACAAATGTTACAACATGGATAGTACCGATTGTGATTTCCAGCCCTTCATTACACTGAAGCAATGCAAAACTTGCTAAACAGGAAAAAGTCCGTAGAGGTGTAGTTTTCTATTGGTCTATTACGTGGGGGAGGCTGCATGCCAAATAATTTAAGTGATACAAATGAAAATGAAGACCTTTATTTTACAAGTATCTCATATGTACTCTTCGCTGTTAATCTCCCATCTACTACAGTTACTGAGAGCACTTTTTTATCGTTCAAATCGCCCATAAATGTAGACAGTGGTTTTGCTCAAAACTATTTGATACCTGTCATACAGTGTCAAACTACTTATGACCAGAAAGGACATTTTATCCCCTACTTTACAACTGCTCTCTTGCCTCTTCTCTCTGTCAATGACTATCACGAATGTAAAAGAAATCTTGCCCACCCTCCCTGCGATGTTCCCCACATACTCCTGTCTCCCCAACTTTCACTCTGCAAAACCACGCTGCTCCCCAACGCAACTCAAATCTAACCCCTCTGAAATCTCCTTCTTGCTGACCCCAGCCATAATTCACAACCTTGGGGTGCTCTTTCACAGAGAACTGAAACTACCAGTGCATCACAGCCACTACAGCAGAATCAACCTCAAACGTTAGAATTGGATAAATCTGCCCATACCTTATGCTCCACTCCACTAAAACCCTCCACTCTCGTGCTCAGCAAACTGGACTACTACATGACCTTACTTCTAGATCTACCCCCTTACTCTTTCTCCACTCAACCAAAGCCACAACTGCTACACACACCCTTTTAACTTACACAGATGATGGAATAGGATCGGCTCAGTGAACCTTAAATTTACTTCCCTAAAAAGGATTGTGATGGACCTCCGCCCACCCCCATCATTTGTCAGCACGTTGGAGTTTAACCATGGTTGGCCCTGCTTGCTAAAAATTGAAATTCACCTACTGTTGTTCTGGCTGGTTAATCTTCTGTTTTTTTGGTAATAATACATTATCTTTGAAATACCAGATTGACGTGTTCTCCACTTTAATATTAAAACCTTAATACCAAAGAAACTTTGTGGATTCGTTTCACAAACACCAATTCTTTTGTATGTGGCTGGCGCTGATGCTGCTTTAAATATCGGCCACTCAAACTGGTTCTACACTGAGCTGCCAGGTTGGTGTCTGTAGGGAGGAAGTCTGATTGGATTTTCCTATAATGGTTGGATTGAACTGGCTTCTTCTGGAGTCTCAAATCTTGTTTAAATTAGCTTGTATTGTTTACAAGGATGTGGTCCTAAGTAGGCCTCCTAATTTAGGCTGATAAACTTGTGATTTCTGGAGGATGTAAAACTACATGTAGTAATGCTAATCATCATTTAAATAAACCCAAATTGCTGAAAACTAATACTGCAAGGCAAATGTTTTCTATTGCTTTACTTGGTCTTTGTGTGTAGATACACTATGCAAACCATACATTGAAATGATCGGAGCCCATTTGAAATTTGTTCTGGTATCAAATAGCACAAACGGCTTGACAACTGAAACTTTTCGCGCTTGGGCAAAATTTTTGTACAATCATTATTAAAAAGTGTGTTTTACGGTGTGGGTATCATAATGTTAACAAGTGAAGCGAACATTTTAATAGAGAGGTCTGTTTTTACAAACAATAAAAAAAGATAATTTCCAAAAAAGGTGGTGTTCAAACTCCACTCGACGACTATCCTCATTCGTAAGCCGTTCCTTTCCCACTTGCCAAGCTAATAGAGTGAGAATGGAGCCAGCAGAAGCATAGATGATCATTAACCTATCCCCATAGGTCACCATGAACCTGGTTAAGGCAAAATCTTGAGCATGGGCAAACGCCATACTGTGGGGTGAGTCTCGAGGTGCAGCTACTTTCGCTTTAGGTATAGGTACATCAATGTTAAGGGGAAAAAAGTAAATCAAGCAGGTCACTCAACGAGATACTTGGGAAAAGGGTGCATCATGTGACTGGCAATTTTGCAACGGTCTATGACGGGTATTGTAAAGCTAATTAATTGTGGTTTGAGGACTTCCTCACTCACTTTATCTAGTAACTAAAGCAAATCAAATTCTTTCAATTTCAATATGCACAAAACACTCCCCCCTTATTGGATAATCGGGTAGCATTTAGATAGCTTAGATCAAACGAACTGTAGATGCCAGACATCACTAAAAAATATTCCCCAATCCCTTCTTACCAAGGCCCGTCTTCATTGGGCCTCCATTTCTCTACAATCTGTGCCTCCACCTATACTACTTTTCAAAGCAATTTGTGGAATGTCTGCTTTCTATTAGTTGTCTTTAATCATCTCACAGCGATTCTCAAGACCATATGTGCTTCTATTTAAACGTCCAACCTATTTGTGTGTGCTCTGGTTCCTTACTACAAAACTCTAATTTTCTCATACTCATCAATGTATAGTTCCAATAAATCCTCTTGCTTTCTTAGTGTTTGGGCCTGTTGGGGATAGAAAGGACAATGTCCATAACCCATTCTCAAGCCAGGGCATCACCAAGCTTACCCTTTACCAGACGTCTGCTTCCAAGCATAGGGACCCTTTCACCCGTTGACTATACATTCACAACAGAGCTTGTGTTATCTCACAGACCGGGCCAAGGAACACTGCTGTTTTGGAATGGTTAACTGTATTTTGATGATGTACAGCCCCATTCTACTCAAACTCAGCTACCTGCACGGAGCAGTCTTTCTAAACTGAACCGTCAGACCGTGTGACGCAAACGAGTTCGCACAGGGGTCGCCAGGTACGCCAGGACCCAAAATCAGCGAAGGAGAAGAGGTAAGTCTATGTATGCGTGCATGCGTAGGTTTTAAAATTGGGGGAATCATGGGTGGGGAAGGGGCAGAAGCATGAAACCCCCCAATTCTGAGATAATCCCACCAGAGGTAGGGAGGGCGGTGAGGTAATGTGTTTTTTCCATTGTTTCTGGGCTGCATATATTACATTTTTTTTTAAAGCATTTAATCCTATTTTTATGCATTTTTTGACGAAAAGCCCAAGGTGCAGCAACAGGTGTGTCTTTTTGGAAGTTTTTCAACTTATTAATTTTTTCATTTTTATTTTGAATTGTGCATTTTTACAGGTATCCCATTTTTTCAGCTGCTCGGCTCCCTACCTTAGTGAGTATGAAGAGGCTTTCTGTAACCTGCATTTGATATATATCATTATTGATTCAGGCAGATGCCTTTATGAGATTACCTATCATGATTTGGTGAGGCAGGTGCTAGATTGCCTAGCATGTTTTGTGAGGTTGCCTATCATGACCTGGTGAGGCAGGTAGTTGGTTTTTAAGGCGACTGATTTCTTGGACAAAGTTTATCAGCCTTAGTCTTGACTTGAGGTAGAGGCAAATTACATTAATGGTTTATTGCATTCTAAGCGTGTTGCGTATAGAGATGATTATTCTTCTTGATTACATATTTTTATAATAAAAATGTTTTTTATATGAGAGTGAGTGACATTCATTGAGTGCTCATTACCGAGTGATGTCAGTGACGATCCTGAACATGAATATTAAGTGTGGGGTATCTATTTGAACTACTGTGTATTGATGTGTTATACAAGCTACATGGCTTTTAATACACACCAAGGATTAATGGATGGTGTGAGCAGTGGACAATTAATATAAATATAGGTGACATTGGTAAACCCTCCTGTGTTGGCAATTGAGAGCAGCAGCCTCAATTGCAGGGGTTGTTGCCTGCTCTCATCTCGGTTGCCTACACCTACCAAAGCCCCTGCTGCGGAGGCCATTGGCACTCCCCTGGGAGCGGCTGCAAGGCTCTGGAGGTAGGGGTGATAAAAATGTCAACATTACTGACCACATCAACTCTCATCACCCTTAACTTTCATTTTCTGCTATGACAGAAACCAATATCTCCCTTCCTGACTCTGCTACACTAGCAGCTCTGAAAGGGGCCCCTAGGGGTCCCTCGCGATATGGAAACAAGGCAATAACCATACACGAAAGGATGCGCCAGACACGAGGTTCAAATTCCCAATGCTAGGGTTTATTGCAAGCAAAAATAGTCCCAATCGGCCAACTGTGGTCTCACGCCCCGCGACGTGAGTTTTCTAGACCTCGAGGGACGCAAGAGAGCGAATTACATACATCAGTTACATATATACAAAATGCATATCATACAATCAGCTATGTCATGTTTAACACCCCCCTTTATGAAGTTTCTTTGAACTCGGGATGACGATGGACATTTCTGACGGGTATGCCAATTATGACACTTTCGATGTCTATTCTAGTAACAATGTGCAATTAGAAAGTGCGGAGGCATCTTCTAGTTGTTGAACAGAACACAGTGGTTCTGTTCTTGGAAGCAAGCTGCACACGGCGGAAGAGTCACATTCCAAGCTTTGCTATCTATGAGGTACTATTTGTGTCCTGGGAGCCGACACGCTCTAAAGGGTTTTGCGAAGGGGGGGCCGTAAGAAGAGCATAATTCAAGCCTTTAGCTGCTTTATTCTAACATATTCTACCACAGTACGAGACTGGCTGGCAGCTGTGAAATGATTAAATGCCCTGCAGCTCTCCTTCAAGGCTACAGAGAGGGAGCGTGGGCATTCCTTTCTGGGCTACTCATGAGGTGCAACATTCTTCCACTCTCCCCGACCTGTTGCGAAGGGCGGTGGTGTGGGGTTTCTTATCAATAAGGCCCTCAACATTGTCCCTCTACCATCAACTCTTCTTTAGAATATGCCACTATTAAACTTCTCGCTCCTACTCATCTCACTGTTCCGAGACTCTCAATCCATTGGTCTGCTCAACTCCTCCTTCCCTAATCTGACCAGTCTTGAGTCACTTGCTACCGGCATCCCCATCGTTACGCTCGGCGGCTTTCACCTTCCCAAACACCCTGGACCCTTTTCCTTGAATTTACCTCCCTCCTAACTGACCGCTCGCTCCAAGACAAGCCTCCCAGCGTGGTGGTAACTCCCTTGACCTGGTCTCTCTCACTAATTCACTCTCCTTCTCGGACCCCTCCATTGACCCCTCTCTCCCTCTGGTCACTCCATTCTTTACTTTAACATCTCAGTCTCTCCACCTTCTACTCCTTATCTGCCCTCTTCAATAACTAAGAAGAAACACAGGCAGAACTCTCTTACCCATTTCCCTGAGGATGCGAGGACCTCTCTCCGGTCTTTCCCCTATTCATGCTTCTTCCATTGACAGTGCTTTCTCGGATGTTCACTATGCACTTATGACACCATTTGACCAACACCATTCTGCTCACAGTCACACCTCTCCAGCCCCATCCTCACACTTGGATCACCTCAGGAATTCAGATCCTCAAAACAAACATGCAGTGTGACATACGACGCTGGTACAAATTACGGGCACCAAATTCTCTAGCTGCCATAACCTCTGCACTGGACTCTGCTAAGTCCTCCTACTTCGCAAACCTAATCTCCTCACATTGCAATGACCCCGGAAACTTTCGTCTACCCTTCAATCTTTGTTTACACCTCCCAAGCCAATATCCATCACCTCCTCCCTTTCTGCTAATTACTTTGTTCACTACTTTTCCTCCAAAATTATTTGACTCGCAGCCCTCTTTCTCACCCTACCCAACCCAACCATAATTCTGTTCACCGCCTCTCCCCATATCTCTTCTATCAACTTCTCCCCTAACTAACCTATTAAAGTAGCACCCATCTTTCGCAGTGTCGACCCATCTTGCACTCCTATAAACCCCCTTTCTCCATAAATGGTCATTGGTTTAATCTCAATCACTCATCTCTGCTCCTTATCCCTCTTCCTCTGCTGGACGCTTGCCTGCCTCCTTCAAATCTTCAACAGTCTTACCTCTATTGAAGAAACCCTCTGTAAACCGAAGCTTTCCAGCAAACTATCGCCCAGTTTGTCTCCTTCCCCATTATTCAGAAGTTCTTGAGCATGCGGTCTTCAACTGGATCAGCAAGTACCTTGAGGATAATGGCCTTGGAGATCCACTTCAATCTGGCTTCTATAGTAAACACTCCACCGAGACTGCAGTCATGCAGCTTTCCAACTTTCTAAGGTATGCAGTGATAGAATTGTGACAAAAATGTCGCCTGTGCAAAAAATTGCGGCAAAAATGTGGTGGTTTGACCTGGTAAAGGTGTACCCCATTATCCTATTTAAGGTGAGTGGGGGTGTCCCCTGCTTCCCTTAAAAGGTATAATGGGTCCGGGGCTGGTGGGGGTTTCAACCCATATCCTTTACATGGATTGCGGCGGCAAAACCACAGCCTTTTTACCATGATATTTTGCGTCCACGGCCATTTTTGCCGCGATTTTAACACATGGAACCCTTTCTAATGCTCACCCTTCCAAACACTTATATACTTATCCTATTGAACCTTTCTGCCGCTTTTAACATGGTCGACCACTCCTCTCTCCTACTCTCTCAGGGAGCTTGAGTTTCGCAAATTAGCTGTTGCCTGGATTGCTTCCTAACTGGAAGGTCGATCCTTTAAAACCTCTTGGAACTTGCAAACCTCTGGCCCCACCCCTTTCCCTGTCTGCGTCCATGGACCTCTGCTCCTCAACCTCTATACATCTGCCCTAGGAAGACATCTGTCATCCTATGGCGTTCACCATCACCTTTTTATTAACGAGTCAAATATTTTTCCCTGTTCTCTTCTTCACCCAGCCATCTTGGAACAGACAACAAACTGTCTAACTGAAATTTGTCACTGGATGGCTGCTGGTGCCTTATGCAGACCTTTCCAAAGATGGAAGTAATTTTTCTCCTGCCTTTTAATGCTATCTCTACCCTCTCCATCTCCATCCCACCTGACCTTTTTACCCCCTCACCCAATACTCGCAACTTTAGGTATCTCTTCGATAGCTACCTATGACTGCTAGTGATTCATCACTATCGCTGCCTCAGTGGCTCAGGTTTGCCCCCCTCAATCTTCAGAAAATTCATCCTTTTCTTACTAGCCACTCCACAAAAACTAATTTTCACTCATGTGCACCGCAAACTTGACTAATGCTCAGGCCTACCCCTGGGTCTTCCTCTCGATAAAGTCCTTAACTTGCTACCCACACTCTGTAACCTACCCAGATTCTCCCCCACTTCTACATACCAATAACATGCTGATTGGCTCTCTTCACAACCGCTCTCTTTGCATGTCCCTTCCCATAGCCTACAAAGTTATCAGTGGTCTTGTGCCTCACTACCTGTCTCATTGTATCTCAGTTTACTCACCATCTTGTTTGCGCCAATCCTCTACACTCTACCTCACTGTCCCATACCCTCAATGTGTCTCCTCTCGTGTTTCACCCTAATCACCCCACTCCAGTGGAACCCATTGCCCATAACAATCAAAGCCATCCTGTTAGGCAAGACTGAATGCAGTAACCCTGCGGGGGACTACAACAGCCCTGTCCTCCTGGTAATAGGTAACCCACCTATTGGTATAGGTCTGTACTACACAAGTTGGTAGAGTGACTGAGAAGCAAGATTTATCTCAAGGGGTAAATGTGAGATGTAGACAGGTAACACTGAGATTCACAATTACAAGTACACTAATAACACTTACTCTCAAGGTTTTCTAGTAAAATAATTATTTAACGGTCAGTTTTAAATGAGCCTTCTTTAGAAAGGGCAATATGCAACAGTAGAAATACACTTCCTCAGATTTAATATAAGCAAGTAGATACCCTTTTGGGATGCCTCACACACACACACACTTCCGACACCCTGAGGTGACTTCAATTACTAGGACAATGTTTGGCATTTACATATCACTTTTTGTACTTAATGTAACACTGAGGTTGTGGAAAAGAAAAAGGTTAACAGAGACTCATAGCATGTGATTACTTTTCAATTTCCCAATGAAGTCTAGATAAGATCTTTCCCAGCAATACAAGTTAAACTTATGTACCACCTATGAGGGACAGTTAGAACCAAAGTCAATGGGTCAGAAGGGTCCGCAGGGAGCCAGTACAGCCAAAGTCAATTTGAACAAGGTCTGTGGAGCTGAGGCACTTCTTTAGATAGCACACAAGTCTTGCAGGTTCTTAGAGAGTTTGTAGTAAAAATAATCACTGTTGGGCCACAAGCTGTAAGGCTTGTGAAGGGCAGAGCTGACATCAACACCGCAAAAAGCAGGTACTAAAGAGGTAAGTACCCCTTAGTCAAGACAGTACCTTAGGTTTGAAGAAGAGGATCCAGCTGGCTTCTATTCTGTTTGCAGTCTTGCATATCCTGGGTTCCTGGGCCTTCGTCGTGGGGACAAGAGGGAGGATGTCTGGAGGACTCCTGCACTGCAGTTTGAAGGTCGGTGGCGGCTGCGGACTCTTTCCAATTCAGCGGGACTTCGCAGTTTCAGCTACCGGTCAATAGCACCACTGCGGTTCTTGGAAACTTAATGGGCTTCCCTTACTTCTGTGGTCCAACACTCTGGTGAGGTGGATCAGGCTTGGGTTGCCCTGCTTGGGAGGGTCCTGAGGATCTTCCTGGAGCTTGGGTCCGGCTTAAAGACGTTGCACTCGATTCAGGTTTTCCTGACCCCTAGCACTTGGTTCCAGCAGCAGCAAAGAAGTACAGCCAGCAGGGAGAGGTTTTCCAGCAAAGTTAGTCTTGGGATTAGTTGGTCCCACCAACCCAAGGGAAGAAGACGTCCATTCCGGGCTTCTCTAGTCGATACGAAATTGGAGCTTCAGCACTGCAGCAGGGTTTCACTGAGCAGTTCAACGGTCCAGGAGGGTGCAAGCTTCTCTTCCAGTTTCCTTCATCAGATATTTCGTCCAGTGGGCGACTCTGCCTTCTGTTCAAGAGACCTCATCTGTTATGCAGGTGTCTCCCATTCATGCTCATTCTAGCTGTCACTCACACAGCAGGGTGGCTGTTCTGTAAGGATAGCCAATCAGCACTGGGTGCATTCAGGTAACCAAGGACAGGGAGTTTCGGGTACCTCCCTTGCTTCCTGCCCTGCCAAACACACTGGAGCCTGAGGCGGGTTTCAGCATTGAAGCCCGCCAAAGGCAAAACAAACAAAAGGGTTAAACCCGGTTTGGCGCACATAGTAAAACCAAAGAAAGACCTCATAAGCAAGAAATGGCGAAAAAAAGACTGGGCCATTTTGACAAAATGGGCCCCAGTGGGTGCATTACTGCAGCTGAGGATTCAGGCTGCGGTAAAAACGCACAACGGTAGGAAAATTAAACCACTGTCACCAGCCATTTAAAGTTGAGGGTAACATAAAAAATGTTACATGAGTAGGAAAAGGGGCTACTAAGTAACACCCCAATATTTCCACATACGATTGGGGGTACTGGACAGAGGGAAAACAGGCAAGTAAAGTCAATTTCACTTTACTACTCTTGGGAAGAGTAGTTCACCCAAGAGAAGGTAGTTAAACCTTATGAGAAATCCAAAGCACTTCTCTGTGGCACTGCACTGAGGGTGCTGTGTGACACAATACAAAAGTAGATGCCCAGGAGTTTGTCAGACTTCAAAACCAAAGAAACAGAGTCCAAATCAGATCAAAAATACATGAGGGTGAGAAAGGGGTCTCACTCACTCCGTAAAAGTCCTAAAGTCTAGCAAAAGAGCTGAGAATTATCCCTAACACAGCCCAACAGTGGATCTCTTCAAAGCTTGGCTTAAAATTCACTTACTTGTTAAAGAGGAAGTTCAAACCTCAACCTGACCCCACCACAGCCTCCAGTGACGCTTAATAATGTAATTTTATAGATTTTGTTAGTACTCCTCTTTAGTTCGAAGCACTTGCCACTTAAACCTTTAACTTTGTATGTTGTTTTTCTTACATAGATTTTGTTTGTTTTCTACCTGGATATGGCCCACTTTTTTGCACTCTCAAACTGGTTCAACATATTTTCTCATCTTTATGCTATTGTACAGGTACCCTTCATAGGAATGCCTCCACCATCTGTAAATGTGTTACTGCAAGTCATTTCTGTTCAAAATTAACATCGCTGTTCAAATAAATAACAAAAAAAATTGCATTTCATTTAGAAAAAATCTATTTGCCAACATCTTGTTCTGTACATTATTTTTGCGTAATTTGTGACAATTTACTTTTAAAATAGGGCTGTTTAAATGCAAAAACCATCAAACTGTTTGGACGTACCTCTTTACTATCCTTCTCGATAGGCTGAATCACACTGAGGTCCTGGTGAGATCCGACCATAGCACTACTCATACTTTTATTCCGCACATGACCCTTTTTAAAGGGCAGCTTGACTCCTGGCTGAACGTCTTTTGTAGGGGATGTTGGTGACGTAGACAGTACTAATGTTTTCAAAGCAGCAACTTCAGCTTGAAGTACATCAATCTTTATAAAAAAATAAAAAGATGAATACTCAAAATGCAGGCACACATTTTAGACTGGACTAAAAACAATGACTGTGCCATCACATAGCAAAAGTAGAAGAAACCCAATAAGTAAGAAAACGTTTTTTTACCAGTCAGGGTGGCTCTCCAGACTGCATATCCCATACGGCTTAAAATGTTTTATACCTTTACATGGCCAGTGAAGGCACACAGAATATTTAGCACTTACTTACCAAATATTCCAAACAACAAACCCCTACATATGATCAAAAGGAAGGCCAAAGACCACACAATGGCTCTGTCACTTTAAGGGAACTAGAGTGCTGGTGTGGGAGCGGCTTCCATAAGTCAGTGCATTGACAGCTGCCATTTGATTTGTCATACTCGGCCTAGCTATAGCCATCTCTGAAAGATGGTGAGGCTGTGCCGGGACACCGATTAATGCGGGATCAATACCCTTGATAGGGAATTATTGTCACAGGATAAACAACACTCCTCCAGCATGGGACCCTCGCCTGATGAATTAGTTTTAGGACCACTTCTTTGTAGTGTAAGCCACTGGAAGCAGGCGCTCCTTGTGAGATTACTAATACAGTTAAGGTGTGAGAAAGACTTATTTGCAACTAGACATTTCCCCTCAAGTCCCTTTACTCTACAGTTGCAAATTTGGAAGAACAGCCTAGGCTAAAATCCAAGGCAGCAAGGTGTTAAAAGGTGCAATCTAACACATTTAAAGCACTCGATAGCGGAATATACACAACATATTAGTGAAAATAGGTCTACAAATCACTGTGGAGGAAAAAAGGCATCATAGAAACACAGAGAAACTGTCAAACAGAGTTCTGTTGTCGGTCGTGATTGTGCCAGTCGGTGCCCTTACAGAAAGCAAGATGACCAGTTTATGGTTGGGAATGTCCTAAAGGACAGTTTATTCTAAATCAAATAAACTTTTCCCCATTGATTTCAATGCTTGCAGTGTAACAAGCACACTAGATACGATTTTTAAGTGGGAGCATTTTTGTACCTATTATTTTTTGTTTTTTAAAGTTTGGAGTAAGGAATGTTTAAGGTCATGAAAAAAAGTTTTTTCGATGGGGATATTTTTAGGCAAGTACGTTCTTGTTTTATAAATCTTGCATTTGTATTTTTATGTATGTATTGATAATTATTATTTTGTTGAGTATCAATGTTTAATTTATTTGTTGTGTAATATGTTCCACAATTTTTATATTGTGTGCTGGACTTGTTTCCATATGAAACATCACAAAACATGAACATTGAACATGCTCTTACAAAAAGGCTGTGGCAGGTTCCCTTTTCCTGTTCAGAGGATTGACTCCATTATTTTATCTTTCAGGGAGTATTTGACTATTTTTAAAGGAGCAACTGTGGCTGGGACACCATTTAATATGCAGTCTGGGTGTAAATACAGTAGGTCTAGACTTGCAGTTATAGTAAATCACCCGTGAGCGGTCCTCAGATCGGACTAGTTCGAAAAATTAAAGTTCATCAGCGGGCATGCTGGTAACAATTCTATATGTGAAGAAGACTTCCATGCAGGTAAGCCAATGCTCAAGTCAAGAGGTCAATGGAAGTGCATTTGGTGGCCAGGGTATTTTTGCAAGAATTGTGGCATCTGCAAGAGATGACAGAAGAATTTATCAGATAGCTCTGCCTCACGGAAAATGCCATCATACACAGGTGCAAATCCACGCAAGCCATCAATGAAATTTAATTTCATACAAAAATGCGAAATGAAACTGATGCTTCGCGCTCCAGCCAGACAACTGTATTATACGACCACCTTGAATAATGTCATTTCATACTGATCCCTTATTGGTCAACACAGAGGGTGTATATAACAACGAAGGTATCAAAAGCATGTTGGGACCGGGGAGATCAGCTGAGGACACAAGATTTCTTGAATCCAGTGTTGATTACAAGGGATGACACTAAGTTATTCAATGAGCGGCTTTCGTGCTTACAAGGGATATACCGCAATAATTTCAGGAACGTCTTTCATACAAGGGATGACCAACATTTTCCAAGAAGCAGCTTTTGTACAAGGGATGTACCGAAACAGTTTTTCAATGAGCCATTTCGCTCCTAGTGAAGACCCTTCATTTTTCAAGGAGTGGATTTTGTACTTTTGTACAAGGAAGACAGTTTTTTTGTGGGTTTTTGTGGCTATATCTCTTTTCTATTTTTTTATAACGGGGGAGTGGAATGACTGGGTCGACAACTTGGACATAAATATAGGCTTGGGGAAAACAGCAACAGAAAAAAATAATGCCTTACTCAGCATTCTTGAAAACAGGATTTTTTATCTTTTTATGTGGGGTGAGGTTCTTTGCTCTATAATATTTTCAGGCTTTGTTTTATATTTGAGGTGTGGGGGACTGGGAAAAGATAACTTGGACACAAAACTGGGATTGGGGAAAACAATGCAAACCAAACAAACTGCCTCACCTCACCATATTTTCCAAGGGGTCCTTCCATGTGTTAGCAAGGAAACACTGAATTTGTGCCACCCTAGCATCAGCCCTCTTGCGTGGTGTGTCACCACAGCCCACAGCTTTTTAAATGCTACAAACCTCTAAAAATAAATCCCGGGATACATGCCTTGACCTTCTGCCACTCACTGAGATCTCTCCTACAGTCTGCCGTTTGCTGTTGCCCCCTGTGGTCACTATGAAGGCAGGAATCCACATATCCCAGAAGTGCTTTGTGAGATGTGTGAGCTTTCTGCAGCAGAGCTTCATTACAGTCATTTTTGGTTTAAGGTTGATTCTTGGTGCATCAGGACTCTTGATGGTTTTTGACAAAGGTTAGGAATATTGGGTGATGAGAGGGCCTACAATCACATTTATGCATCCCGTTGAACATTTGGTAGCCATCCAGTCCTTCAAACATTCCTGAGCTTTTTCTCCAGGCAAACACACAGGATGCAGAGTCCAGACACATACTGGCCAGACCTGATGTTGGTTGCCTCTTGCTGTCCTCCTGGGGCAGTGTAGCCAAGACCATATTTGGGCACATCAGATTGCTTTTGTTCAAGTAATCCAAATGTAGATAAGGAGCTTCATCAGATTTTCTAATAAAAGATCTGCACTTAAGGGTTCTGTGTCAAGGAACAAGCTACTGTGTCTAATTTGTTTTTATATTGCAAGGTGCGTTCGAGGAGTGGTTGCAGAGTGTTGTTGTCTCGCTGTGAGACACTGTCTAGCTGTCTAGCGAACTAGCGTACGGCCTTGGCAGCATCCACGCTTCCACGTGCACCCAGGTAGGCTCTAAAATATCTATGTTATTAAAGTAGTGTCATACAACTATACTTGAGCACTATGGTACTCCACAAGTTTACTTTGAAAACCGGCATGCTGCGTGTCATTCCATGGGAGTCTTCCGTCATGGCTCACAAACGGCGGCTACCAAACTTCCTTAGAAGCAATCTGCCTCACTATTTACAAACTCTGCCGGTAACAGATTGCAATGCTCACTCTCTTTAACTTCTGGTATTCGATCTTATTACAGCAATGATTCACCTGCCAAAAGATCAGAACAACATGACTTTATAAAGATGACGACAGCCCAGGCAGACAGAACTTTAATTCCGTTGCAAGCAATCACTGATGGCTCGTCGCAGCCATTACTCATAATAGCCAATCATAACTCCGAAGCGACCCCACTTGAGGTAACCACGTGTACAAACCCACAGCAACCTGTACCTACACCCATAATTAATCCATCCAGCTCCCGGAATCCATCGAATGTGTCTTTGATAAGGGAGGTCACTGATACAACCCCAGGGTCAGCCTGCATAGCGGGCGAATTGCAATCTCTTGATCAGTTAGAATCAGTGGTCATGCTGATCCCGAGTTCATCTACAGGGGATGCTGGTCTAAACAAAAAACTGGCAACTAATGATGTTCCACAACTGACCGATACCATGGCCTCAAACAAAATAATGGAACCTATTTGATGTTCTGTAGCAGCCCAACTGAAGCTACGCTCATGAGCAACTGCGAATAGCGGGTGAGGTGGACGAGGACACCATGGATTTCATGGATTTGTCCAATAATTCCCCCTCTCCTACTCCTGATGTTCTTTACATCTGCTCAAATACTGGAGACTTGATACAGCTACAGGAAAATCCCTTACACAACAATACAATCATACCCGTCAAGAGTCCCCCTCCCTTGACAACGAATTCCCCCAATCTGCCATCACCGTTAGCGCTGGATAAATCCTATAATCAAATCATAGAAGAATCCCTTTCCTTTATAGCACCCACACTACGGCGCACAAGATTCCAAGAAATAGCTCAAGACTCGGAATTCTTTATACATAAAGCCCACTCAAAGCGCTTCTCATTCTGCCGAAGCCCCGGCACTAAACAATACACTGAGCGCAATGAACACTGCTCTGCTGACTATCGCGAAACTGTATGAAGTCCTGGATAGCAAAATGACTTATCAAACAAAGTTATTAGAACAACACATTAATAAGAATCTTGTCTGTTCAATCAATACTCGTACTATAACAAATGACACTTACACAACATCTATGATGCCTATTGATAGTAATGTGATCCCCAACCATCACCAGATATCACGAGCTCCAGATATTGGAGCACCCGAGCTGACTGAGATCATTCTGGTCCAGGTCCCAATAGACATTCAGAATTTGATGGAATCCCAGGTTGTAAGTGTCGACTCTACACAGTCGATAACCGAGTCCGACCTGGTGTTGACTACCAAATTGATATCCCCAAAGTCATGTTTTTGAGCTCTTTGCTCCATCCATGAACACTCTGACAAATAAATCCACAACTTGCCAACTCTCGATGATAGAACAGAAAAGAGTCAACAAACTGAGTAAAATAAATTGTTGCTGTTGGGGCAAAGATCAGGTACAGTAATATCTTAAGGTTCACTCCAGATTAGAGAAACATCCTGGGTCATTACACATAAAACCATCTGTTGCTACAACCTTATCAACAATGATATACAAGCAGCTTGATGATTTAGTGGCATTAACTAAGCAAGCTGCTATAGTAAACACTTTGGTCTCGAATCCGATGCAAAATCCAGTTGTAGTCCTTCCAATCACCATTGTTGATACTTGTAAACCAGACCACGTGGTATCTCCAGTCTTACCGACATCCAACATTGAAGGAAGGGACGAAGTTCAGACAATTATTGCTCAACCTCGTGTAGAAATGTGAGCTTCTATTAAAGCATATACATCACAATCTTCTCCTAAACCTCAAGTAACCATTGCTTTCGAAGTGGAGTCTATTCAGCCCATAAGGACCACAACTATAATGCCCCAAATACCAGTCGTTTATCAAGCAGAATCCACTCACCCTATAGCAGCTACTGTTTTGAATGATAATTTCAATACTGACCTAACTTCACAAACGGCACATACTTCAACTACACTCACTAATCATAGAGATCATGTAAGATTTTGTCAGACTGGCATTCAAATGCAATTACAATCCCAACTATGTCCTAAACAGAACTGCACATTTACCTCTGAAGCTCATACTGAGTCCTTGAGTCAATACATTGTCCCTGTACAAAACCTAAGAATTTATCAAATCCTCTATTGACTCATATCTGCTAGAATCTCAAGCAGGTGGTCATGAAATTAAGACACCACCAACTTCGACATGCCCTGACGTGAGTTTTCTTCTACGAGGTCCCCACATGATGAAAAAACAACAGGGCTCACAACAGAAAACTCATGTGGTCAGTGATACACGTATGCAGAGAACACCTATGAGCACACAGATTTTACAACTAGCAGGCAGGTAATTTTCCCATTGCCTAAACCTGAAATGTTGTGCTTTGCCGTTCCCAAAATATTTTCTTAATCAAACAAGTATATTAAATATTTGCACCGAGGTTCCAAGCCTGAAGGAGCTAACTACTACAGACATTGAGTTAGTAGAATTTGTTAATCAGAATGATCTATCTGAAGCTCGAATCTATGTACAATCTGTTTTAGTATATAACTTACTTTGGCAGGCAAGAATGTCTGTTTGATTTGGGTTTTGTTTTTTGTCAAGATATTAATCTAAATAGTTACCAGCCTGAGAAACTTCAAATAATGATACATCGACCTACCCAATGTGAAACTTCTAAAAAAAATGGTTACCTACCAGAAACCCACTATAACACCAGGTATGGTTGGGTCAAAATCACAATATAAGACTGTAGAAGATGTAGTTAGCCTCGTCTCCTGGAACACCAGAGGCCACAGTCATCTCTAAAATCCTCGTAGTAATGAATTGAAGGATTTCAACATCATTGTGCTACAAGAGACGTGGCTTGCGACTGCCCCGATTTGGGCCTCTCACTCAATTTCAACGCTTGTTATTAAAAAATCTATGGGACGTCCATCTGGTGGCCTTTTATTGGCTGTCAAACATGCTAGTGGGTTCTCTGTGGCAAAATACCCTTCGCCTTCTCCCTATTTCCAAGCTGTCAAATTAACTCGAGGTAATAAGAGCATTGCTATTCATCAATATATATTGGAGCAAGCGAAATATACCAGAAGATTTATTTTGTATGTATTTACTGTGGCATCTAGATAACATAGTTGCCGACCAAAGCATAGTCTGCTCCATCATACTTGGCAATTTAAATCTTCATATACTATCCATCAACAATGCCGAGCAAACACCTGAAGAACTAAGCTGGTGTAGGATTATGAAAGAAAGGGGATTTGTTATGGTAAATGACACTGTATTTGGTGATGTGCCTTCCCAGCCCACATGGAAAAGCGGTATTCAGCATCCCATCATCGATTACATTTATGTTAGTGCAGAGGTTTTGCCACAGGTACAATCCATGCGAGTGACGCCATTGTGTGCGAGCGATCACAACAAGCTAATCATGCACTTTAAGTTTTCATCTGAGTCATACTCGCTGGGTAAAAACATCTACATGTCACATCTCCAAATCATAAATAGTGGCACTCGCCTTAAATGGAATCTTCAGAAATTGAACCATTACAAACACATTCTCATTAAATCTTACAACTCCTCACTAACTAATGCTTCAGAATGCTACATAAATATGATGCAAATCTTTAAGCAAAAAAAAAATGCCTGACAACAGTGTCAGACACAGACACTCTCATACTTACCTAGAAATCCAACAAGAAAAAGCTAAATTGAGGCGTGCCATACGTAATTTGAGGTATGAGCCTGTGAATGTAAGAGCTGATATGAATAAGTACTTGAAAACCACTTATAGAAACTGGTTGAAAGGTCAGAGCAGCCTTCATTATAAGAAAAACAGTGAATGAATGTTGAAACAGATACACACTAAATCGACAAGTGGCATTTGGAATTATTTAAATATAGCAACATCAAAGTCACAAGCGGGAGTTGTAATCTCTGCCATAGGAAATGAACAATGCTGCATGTATTTTAGAGATCTTTACTGCTCTCCTTTTCCAGAGTTCACTTGGAATCTCCATATGTCAACGATATCCCATCCTTTACGTGGGAAAATGAAGACATACTACACTGCCACTGGCCCTGATGGCCTTCATAATGGAATGCTAAGAGACCATCCACAAATCTTTAAACATATATTTACTGTGGGTAAAATACCTAAATCTTGGAAGCAATAAATAATAGTTCCAATTTTTAAGGAGGGCAATAGGGCTGACCCAAAGGCGGATCCATCCTATTGCCCTGGCAAAATATTTGCCCGCATAATTTTGAAACAGTTTAACACCTTGCTGGATGCGAATGAGCTACGTGACCCGTTTCAAACAGGTTTTCTCCCTGGACTGGGAACTGTAATAAATATAATTACTCTAAATACTGTGATCCATCAAGCACGTCAGCAAAAACAGGCCCTTTACATGGCTTTTATTGTTTTCCGCATGACATTCGATGCAATTCCATGTGAGATATTATATAAGAAACTAATGGATAAAGGTTGCCCTTGGTTCATACTAAAGTGGGTCATTGATCTACATACAGACACTTCCATTCAGGTAAGGTTATATAATGAAGGTCGTCTTTCTGAACCTATAGAGACTGCTCGTGGCTTAAAACAGGGCTACCTATTAACTTCGGCTATGTTTAATTTTTTCATCTCAGACATAGGGGCCTATTTTGAAACTGTCGTAGCAGACTCACCAAACATCAACGGTATGCCAATCAAGTTTCTGTTGTACGCAGAGGATATGGTGATGTTCTCGAAGACCCCAAAAGGTCTGCATGCTTTATTGAGTGTATTAGATTGATACTCTGTGATTAATTGCATAACAATTAATATAGCAAAAACCAAAGTAATACAGTTTGGTACCTCGAAACAAAGATGCGCAATCCATCAATGGCCATTACAACTACCAACCCTAAATACAGTTTCATCGTACATTTATCTGGGTACATACATAACGCATAATCTGAGTCGTAATGCTGATGAGCATCATGTCACAAAAAAAGTCTTAACAGCAGTGTCACAAGCCAGATTAATCAAAGCCAGATATTGTACATTTTCATTAGTACCAATTATAACTTACTATAAACAAAAGTTAATTCGACATTACATATGGGACTGAGGCTTTCGCGAAAAAACCATACAACTATTGGGCAATCATAGAAGGATGCTATTGGAAACGAGTTTTAAATCTACCGTCATCTGAACCCATATGTATCCTTAGGCACGAATTGGGGCTATTATCATTATATGCTATTTACAAAAGGAAAATTTGCTCACATTATTAAAAATGTGTACTTGCTGCTAATAACATCGGCTTACTGAATACAGTCAGAAAATATCTTTTATCGTCAATGGACTTCTTTCCATTGACTTGGAGGACAAAAGCACTGAAAATCATCAATGAAATAGGTATATCAATAACTCTCCTGGAAAATCCAGACAAAGCAAAAAAACGATTATGGGAATATGATTGGATAGAAACAAGGAGCGCTTGCTCGCTATATCGTACATTTATAAATACTCACTTTGCTATGAAACGCTATGGAGAAACTGAGGATTATCTAATCCTATTTCCTAGCTCATTATTAATTAATTACAGTAGACAAGTTATCTTGACAATTTTGCAAATCTATCCCTGGAACGCTGAAACATCTTTGCACTGAATGTCATATGTTGCTTTCCCAGAGAATTGTGTTCTTTAAACCTTTGTTTCAAGATTACACTATTGTTACTAGTGCTAAATTATGGGATCTGTTTCATTGTACAAGACAAGCGGCAAGATATGCTATCCTGAACTTTCTATATAGTCTGTGGCTAATGGACACGATGAAAATTCCAAGCAAATTGTGATGCTTGCACCTCAGACTTTATGAAGTGGAACTAATAGTTGTTTCACTATGTAGCTGTATTTGTGATCATGTATGATGATTTGTAATCGAATTATAATTTATTTTCTTTTTATGGATTAGATCCAATTTTATTTAAATTCTTTCCCTTTTTTAATCTTTATTCCAGCATATGCAAATTTTGTATTTTGATTTTTATATTTTGCACTAGTTAAAAAATCAAGTTTTCTTGATTAAAACAAAATTACAATTAAAAAAAATATTGCAAGGTATAGCAAAAAAGTATTGCTGCCACCATGTGCAGGTTTCACACAGATATCCCAAGAAGGGTTCTTGCTTTAGAAAATCTAAGGGTACTTTAGGGACAGATCTGGAGAGGATTAGATTCTCCCGCTTGGCACTACACAATGGTGTCACTATTTATGCCTTGGATTATGACTGAATAGGAAAAAGGTGGAAGAACCAGTACAGGAACATCAAAGGATTAGGGTGCTTATGACAGAGCCACAGATGTAGTCAGAGGTGTGGAATAATGAAGACACAGGAGCCTGTAATGACACAGCGAAACACCTTTTGAGACATGGGATGAGGGTTGTTTTCCATACTCTGGTACTGGTGATGTTTGAAATACTTATTTTCCTCTGAAGAACTCACTCTTAGGCATGGCAATTGTCAGTCGTTCGAATCAGATTTTCTCTATTGGGGGAAAATAAAATTGTAGCGACTGACTTGTAGGCACTGTTGGAACAGCAGCTCTGTGTCTGCCTTCAACAGCTAGTTGTTCAGTTACCAATAGGCCAATATGGTGTTACTCTTGAGCAAGGCTGCCAACATTGTGCTACAATTTCACAAGATGTGGAGGTAGATTTCCAGACCAATCAAATACATACTGAAACAGTATCTGTTGATCTCACACCTCATACACGACTATGCCATTTGAAATTAGGAATCTAAAAAGGTCCAGCAAGACTATACACTTTCCTTTCAGTAGATTGAAAATGATCAGGAAGAATGTGAGCATTCTGAATGTCTTGTTTCACACACCTTTTGACTTTCAGGTACAGACTGGGATGGTTTGCACTAAAAACATCAGAAGTAAAAATGTTCTGGGGATGCCTTAATTGTGGTTATGCATCATAAAAAGGATTGTAGGTAGTCTTACAGAAGACATTTTCACAACCCTCTGGTGAGCAGAGTGAAAACAGCGATCCTGAGACAAAGGATCCAAACAAACTCTTATGGCAGAAGCATCAGGCTTCATTCAAGGGAAGAAGGCAGGTTACTGGTGAAGGGTACAAATGATGTTAATAAGTTTGGTCTAACTTTTAAAAGGCAACCAGTCCTTTTTATTATGTATATTTACTAAGCTTGTGGCAACAAGATTGTAAGGAGCGGAGATCTGGGGTTATGAAGACTCCCACAAATTGGAGGTCTCCAAAAACAAATTCTGGTCTGAATTGTTGGGGATGACTCTTTTTGCCACAGCCTTTAAACTCTATTTGGAACTTGGTATTCTCTAGATCTCTGGAAACGTGCCACATTCAAATTATGGTTAACCACACAACCTAAGACAAAGCAGTATTGTCTAATATTGTAGACCAGATCAAGTCAGACCATAAGGTTTAGAATATACCTTGGTGTAACTATGTTAGTAAATGCTGAACTGCTATTCAGGCAAATCTGTGGTGCACCAGTTTTTCGTTTACCAAGACAGACATTAGGAAGAGTATTAAGAAAAAACAGATATAAGTACGGAAACTGTGCGAGTTGGTACATCATTAAAAAATGTATACAAAGATTTCCAATTAATTTCTGCCACAGGTATGGAACTACATCTAAGTTTTGCTTTACTCCAGCAGCAAGGATGGGAAGTGACCAGTCTTCATTTTAACGTTTTGCCCTTGAACACCAGAGTTTCTTGCTGGAACAAGCCTGGAAGCTGGTTGAATGGCTAAAATCGATTCTGTCCAACCAAAGTGGAGACTAGCATTCATTTTTTTATTTCTCTGGATGAAATATGTAGATGTGTGTACAATACTTAATACCTATACTGACACTTATTAATGCCAGGGAATGCAATCTGACCCATGTATATACAGCGACATGTAATGATATTTTATTCATTAAGTAATTACTTGAGTAGAGCTCTTCGATGCTGAACTAATTCACTGAACCGAATGATCCGACATGGATACTGATGGCTCCTATTTGATTAGAATTTTTGTCTGGGTAGTTTTTACAATTGTATTGTGAGGTTATTGTATTGACGAATAATACTATAAAGACATTGTTTTACCAGTCTACTTCCGTTTGTGTTGGTTGCTCTTCATTTTATCTGTGAATGATGTATTGTTGCTAAACAATTCAAATAAAGTTATATAAAGCACATTGCAGTTAGTCCCAAATCAACACAAGAGAATACAGTACACCAGTATCACTGAAACATATATACTCTATATGGTTATACATTGTGGTGTACTAGAACGATTCGCACTACTGTGGGTCATGATTAAAGGGTATTTATTTAAATAAAAGAAAAATACCTATCTGGCCCTACCGCTATGTGGGAAGCTCCCTGCCTAACAAATGAAAACGAATGGTACTTGTGAAGTACCAAAATAAAATTGTCTCGAGTCTGAAAACCAAAAACTAGCTGGCCCTACCACTTAAGAAATATGTAACACAAATAAGAAGGCAGTAGCAATGGCCTCTGTCATTGGTGTCTGCCTAGCCCAAAAACGTGATTACTTATTTTCAGTCTCCAAATAGACTGATATAGTTCACAGACTTCTTATAGTCTGTTGAATAAAAGAAAAGACAAATGTCCCCTGTGCTGTCTTTATCTTCATAAATTGCTTTTCTCAGATTTGTATCTAGTGTTCAAATCCCTCCAGGATCACTTGTAATGCAATTCTCTATGCCCTACCTTCATGGAACTGGGACTCCCCAAAGTCTTACGACTCCTTGGTAGGAACACAGATTCCTCAGTTAACTTGATACACATAGGATGGCTGTCCGCTCGGCACATATACTTTCCTGTAACCTAGTTGGCTTTTCCAACCTTGTTGCAGAGTGTTCATACTGATTTCAATCGATTGTACAGAGGATGCATGTATGTCAGATTTGATCAGTTCCTTGTACCTTTGTCGGTTTCCCCAGCCTCGGCATAAAGCACACATATACCTTTCACTCTATTTTACATATGGCGTGTGTTAGGGAGAATTCTCAGAAATGTGCCTAGAGACCCACGGCACTTTTGCTGGACTCTAGGACTTTTTACATTTTTTACCTGGAGAGAGTGTGACCTATTTCCCACTCTCATGTATTTTACTGTAATTTGAACACTGTTTCTTTTGGTTATGGAGTCTGACAAACTCCACAGGCATCTTTTTACATTGTGAAACATGGCACCTTCAGTGCAGTGGCACAGGGAAGTCTTACAGATTTCCCCAAGGTTTAAATGCCTTCTCTTGGATAAACTACTGTTTCCAAGAGCAGTAAAGTGAAATGGACTTTACTTATATGTTGTAACTTTCTAGACCCAGCACACGCTATCTTACCATAGGGTGCTGGAGGGGTTACTTAGTATCCTCTTGGTCTAGTTTCTCATGTAACATTTTTATGTTACCCTTTCTACAATTAATGGCTGGTGGCAGTGGTTTACTTTTAACTACCATTGGGAGTTATCATGGGCTGGGTTCGCAGCTGCAGTAAAGCACCCATGGGTGCCCAGTTTGTCAAAATAGCCCAGTCTATTTCCGCCATTTCTTGATGGAAAGGTCCTTCTTGAGATTCACTCTGCGCGCCAAACCAGGTTTGGTCACTTTGTTCGTTTTGTCTTTGGCGGGATTCACGAGTGAAGCCCTCCTCTAGCTCCAGTATGTCTGGCAGGGGCAGGAAGTGAGGGAGGTGCCCGAAACTCCCTGTGCTTAATTTCCTTGGTTACAGAAATGCACCCCAAGGTGATATCATTTTTTCTTTCGCTGGTGACCCACTGCATTGGATTTTCTTCCAGTCCCTTTACCATGTTGCTGACTGATCCTTTGGATCATTCTCTAGCTCCCCCGACTCCTCTTTTTATGTTCACCTTTCGTTTCTAAGACTCTCATACTTAGTTCAGTCCGTCTTTCATGTTTACTTAGGGTTACCATGACCACATCTTAGTATCGGCTGCGTCCTCCATTGCGGCGGTCTGCTCGCATTCCACTACTTAAGCTAATACCGATACCTTTCGGACACCATCTGTTTTGGTAATCCAAGAAAAGCTCCAAGGTCTCTTTTGGTTTTGGGTACAGGTGTTGCTTGTCCCGCTTTAACCTTTTCCATCTGGGGTTTAATCGGTCAATTTTTCACAAAGTAGCCCACACACTTTACAACAGACTGGGCCAGATGACTTATCTTTAGGTTGACTGTTAAATCTGCTCTCCAGAGGGATCTTTCGATCACAAAGATGGTGCATGTGTTCGGGGCAGGTCTTACTATGTACAATAATGTCATCTAAATAGGCTCTGGAGAAGCTAGAGCAGGGCCACAGGATCTGATCCATTAATCATTGCAATGTGCGAGGAGCACAGTGTAAACTAAACTAAAAGGAAGTACCTTAAATGGAAAGAGCCGCTGTCAAGTAGAAAAGGTACCCCCCGCCCCCTCCCCTATCAGTGGGGTTTAGTGTTACCTGCCAGTAACCTTTGGTTAGGTCTAGAGTGGCTATGTATTTAGATGACCCTAACTTCTCAATAAGCTTGTCAATCCCGGGCATGGGGTAATAATCAAAAGTGTAGATGGAATTTGGCTTTCTAAAATCTATACAAAATCTCTACGACTTATCTGGTTTTACCACCAACACGATGGAGGACTGAAGGCTCAATGATGTTGGCCTTGAGCGTCTCATGGAGTTCAGATATTCTTCCCCCATGCCTCCGGTAAGGTCTTAAATACACTGTTTTCCCAGCTGAGGTGCATTTATAGTGGAAGAAATTCTGCACTCTACCTGGTTTCTCAGAGAAGACTTCTGTACATTGGTCTAAAAGGTCACAAAGGTCTTCTTGTTGTGAGAGGGGTCGTTGGTGAGGGACCAATCGTTGGTCTAGGTCTGTAAGGAAGTTAGCCATGCTCACCATTGTCCCCTCCACGGGATGAACCTTACACTCTTTAAACAGGTTTAAGTGATAGATTTTGGTTTTTCTGCTATCTGGTTGGGCCACTACATAATTCAAAGGACTTTTCTTACAAGAATGTTATAGGGACCGTACCATTTTGAGATCATTTTATTCTCCGAGATGGGAAGGAGAACCAGGACAGCTTCCGCGATGGAAAAAAATACATCGCTACCACTTTTCTATCATGTATCAGTGGTGTTTCACAATTTCCCTTACAGCCGCCATACGGGATTTTAACTTCTGAGCTGTCTGGGAAATTGGTAGGATGGCTTCCTCGCTCTCGTCCCAGGCTTTTAACATATCTAGTATGACTCAAGGTTCTCTCCCATATAGTAACTCAAAGGGAGAATACCGTAGAGACGCCCAAGGTGTTTTCCTAACCGCAAAGAGAGCCCATGGAAGCATTATATCCCATGATAGACGTAGGTCCGTAGGTTTTCATGTGCAGCATTTCATTTACACCGTTCATGATCTTCAACATAAAAGTGGTACCCTGATCCGTGAGGATTTCCTTGGTTAAACCCACTTGTGACAGGAACGGAAGGATGCATTTTAGAATCTGTTGACTAATATTATTCCTAAGAGGAAATGCTACTGTGTAGCATAGTCAACGATCACGAAGATGTACTTATTCCCCAATTCAGATCTTTCTAGCGGGCCCACTATGTCCATTGCAAATCAGGAAAAGGGCACTTCAATAATGGGAAGTGGTTGGTAAGGTGTCTGGGGGAACAGGAGTGGCTGCCCTCTTGGCAGATTTCACATGTGGAGACCTAGTTCTTCACATCTACAAACACTCTGGGACAGTAAAATCACAGTATTACCTGGCTTTGCATCTTCCCTAGCCCCCGATGGGCGGCTGTGAGATGGGAGTGGGCCAGCAATATCCACCCCGATGACTATGGGGAATCACCAGCTGTGTCTGGTGAAGACCATCCTTCCCCCATGTCTCCTCAATGAAGTAATCCCCGTTTTATGAAGAAAAAGGGACTGGCTTGGCTATGCCCTTGGTCTTCTGAGATAACCCTCCCAAAGGCACATATTTGGTTGGGGTTGTTACTTCAGGCGAAGACGAGATCGGGTAATGGGGCAATATCCTCAGCATCTCCTACCACCGGTTCGTTTCGAAGGAGGTCAGCCTCCTCAAATCCCATTGACCCTTGCTCCATTTTTAGCAAGGTCTCCACTTCGTGGGCTACTGGGTTGAGGGCTTTCAAAAGGATTCCTTGGGTTATGGCTTCCCAATGAACTAGATAGGCTGTGGTCCCATGGTTATGGAGGATCACCTTTACCTCCTCCCTATAAGCAAACTAAGGCATATCGCCATGCTAATTCGGGTTTAGTGGCTAGTCTGATGTAGCTTCTCAGGTGGAGGGAAAAGTATCGGACCGGATGGTATCAAACGTCTTTCATTCGTTGGGATGGAGAAGGTTTCTATGCTGTATATAATGTAGGGATAGGGATGCACTATCAACACACCAAACGCAACAGGAAGTATAGGCTCCGATTTATTTAAATAAAAGAAAACTGCCTATCTGGCCCTACCACTATGAGGGAAGTTCTCTACCGAACAAACTAAAACTAATAGTGCTGGTCAAATCCCTAAAGAAAAAAGTCTGAATCCTAACAGGCCTTGTCACAAAAACTTGAGGCCATAGCAATGACCTATTAGCTTCTGTTTCGACCAACACTTTCATGACTTATTTTTAGTCTCCAAACATAGTGATACAGTTTACAGTCTTCTTATAGTCTGTTCAATAAAAAAAAGACAAATGTCCTCTGTGCTTTCTTTATCTTATTCATTAATTGCTTTTCTCAGATGTTTATCAAGTGTTCAAATCCCTCCAGGATCACTTGTAATACAATTCTCAATGCCCAATCTTTGTGGAACTTAGACTCCCCAAAATCTTGTCACTCCTTGGTAGGCACAATGATTGCTCAGTTAACTTGATAAACAGAGGATGCCTGTCCGCTCGGGACTTCTAGTTTCCTGTAAGCTAGTTCCCTTTTCCAACTTTGTCGCAGAGTGGCCATACTCTTTTCAATCGGTTTTACAGAGGACGCCTCTACGTCTGATTTTATCAGTTCCTCGTATCTTTTCGGTTTTCCCAGCCTTGGCATAAAGCACAAACATATCTCTTGCACTCTGTTTTACATACAGCCTGTGCCCATTCGGCTCTCTCATGCTCTCGTATTTTTGTCGATATAAGTGTTTGTTTCACTTTTTTTTTTTTACATAGTGTGCAAGCCCATTTCGTTCCCTCAAGCTCCCTTACCTTTATTGGCTTTCCCAGCCATGGTTAACGCTGTTTGAGGTACTACAGTCTCTGTAACCTGGTCGGTTCAGTCAACCTCGGAAACTGAAGTTCATGGACCTCACTGGCATTCTCACTTCGGGAACATTCAATTCCCTGTTGGTGTTCGCCTCAGTGGCGAATGGTCTTGCTGTATGGAGCTGGGGGACCCGGGATCCCCTCCTTCTTGTCTCTGAATCGGGTGCCAGGCCCACCACTGCTCTCTCATGGTCGCGTCACAAGCCAATAAGGTTGTGCTTCAGTCTCCATCGTTCTACGGACCGGAGCCTCTGGCTCGGTCAGGACGACCATAATCCAGCCTCCTGCTAATGTTCGTTTTTTGGGAGGTATTACGCTCACCTGGTATCCACAGGGACGCCACCCAGCCCTGGTTGGATGATTTGCACTCTCAAACCCTCTTGCGGTCCCTTGGTAATGCCTCTGGTTAAAGATGGGTCTGCAATATAGGAGAGCTTGATTCAATACCATATTGTCTTTGTTTTCGCACCTCCCTTGGCCTCAACTCCTTCCTCCCCTTTGGGCCCTCTCCTCACCTTAATATTGTAAAAGGTGGATTCTCTGTCCTGCTACTTGTGGCAGGGGCGCGTAGATGTGGGGGGTGAGCAGCAACCAAGTTACTTCACTGGTGCAAGCCCCCCCCCCCCATGTGGGAATCGAGGCCTGCTGCAAATCCATAGGTTTGCCGCTTTACAGTCTTTATATGCAGTTCTTATGTTCCTCTTAGTTCGAATAATAATGTCTTGCTTCTTTCCTTTTAGGTATGGAAAGGTATTTTGGTGTTGTCATGCAGTTTGAAGACGAGCATGGGCCGGTAGGCGAAAGCGCGGTGTGCGCTATGCTGTCCGGTGAGTAATGCGCGATGCGAGGCGCTGTTTCGCCTTTTATATTGCTAACCTGTGTCTTTTCTCTTCTTGCAGGTTGCGATGTTCCCCGCCGAACGCCGTAATGTTCCAGCAATGATACTGACCAGGAGAGGACTACCCAGGTAAGAATTGTGTGGCTTTCTTCATTCGGGAGGAAACGTGAGTAAACGCTTACTAATGCTGTCTTTCTTTCTCCTCTTTCCATGCGGTGCCGGATGATGGAGTTCGTACCTTCAGGTGAGTGGAACGGAAGTCGGCGATGGATTGAAGACAGGATACTGTTCCAGGTAAATTTCGTAGTGCTCTTTCTCTCTCTGCAGGTCCTTGGTTTCAGATAAACTGGCATCAAAGAACTGGACACGGTGAGCGTTGCGCTGCCCACAGCAGAATAACGCAAAGCATGTTCTGCTGTTTGGGTGCGCTTTAAATAGTCTCAGGTAAAGTAGCCCAGGTAAAATAGTCCCAGGCCTGCCACACCCAAAGTAGTCCACGTAAAGTAGTCCCAGGCCTGCCACACCCAAAAGACTAGACCGCATAGCTCAGTTCCTTGTAACTGAGGTATGTGTGTACCTCCATGTTGGCTGAACCCCACCCCCCTCCTCCCCAAGTTAAATAGTCCCAAGTAAATAGTCCCATTCTAATGTTGGTCTTCATGATGGTTATGAGCCTGACTCTTGGATGAGGTTTTAAGGCCTTTGACCTGGCCCTAACTGGAAGGCTGACTTGCCAGTGAGGGCCAGGGGCAAGGGGCAAGAGTCATGACAGAGGTGGAAGGAGTGAGTTGAAGCCAGGTGCAGAAATGTATTTCACCATGGCAAACATGTTGAGCGGAAGCTTCAAGAAAAGTTTACGTAACATTTGATGGACAGGTACCCTATTCCTCCACGCCACTGCTGGTTCCGTGGCTTGGTGTGGCTCTGCCCGTCCAGGACGAAGTCTCTACAGAGGCTCGCCTCTGCCTAAGGATTTCTCTCCTCCCTCCGTAGGAGTTTCTCCCCGACTTGCAGTATGCTCTGCTCTTTTGTACATTATCAGAAACAGAAATGTGTCCGCCTTCTTT
The DNA here is from genome assembly GCF_040938575.1 of Ambystoma mexicanum. Taxonomy (NCBI): domain Eukaryota; kingdom Metazoa; phylum Chordata; class Amphibia; order Caudata; family Ambystomatidae; genus Ambystoma; species Ambystoma mexicanum. Next base: position 160,583,031 of record NC_090936.1, on the reverse strand, counting down.
GATTATGGCATTCAGACTATGTTCTGTATTGCCTGAAGCTAAAAGAGTGAAAGAAGAATCCTTGTTTGTTAAAGTCATAACAAGAGATACTGAAGTGCCTGATTGGAATAGGAGTCCTTGTCTCCAAGAGGGGAGTCACTTTCAGTGAGGTCCCTCTTGCTCAGACACCTAGTGAGGGTCTTGCTTAGCGGGCTTAACTCCCTAGCCTCAAAAGGGGTAGCCCCCCTCTGGGTACAAGGGTTACATTTTCCAGCTTCATCACAACATACACAGTGTTAAAAATGCACTTGTGCTGTAACACACACAAAGCCCCAGACAGCAATAAAACGTATGATATAATGTACTCGGTCATATTCAAGTCTGAAAAAGCAAATGCATAAACAGTCACTGCAATCCCCACAACCTTGATACATTATATCACACCTATACTTAAAAAGGACAATGTTAGACACAATGTTGGAGAAAGAGCAAATAAACAAATTACAGAATAGGCTCAGATGGTCACCCATAAAATATGAGGTTACTCTCACAACACTAGAACTAACTTGGTGTGCGTCAGGTCACCTTTAGATGCATTTAAAATCCAGTAAATAGCTAGTGAAATAGAGTGCTCAAAAGCAAATAGCAGGCAATGCCTTCAATCAGCGGTACATGCAAAGATCATATGTTTGGCAGAGAACTCCATGGAAACAAATGGAAGCCCAGAAAAATTCCGAAGTCCAGGTAAGCTTCTGTTTCAGAGATTTGGAAGGTATTCCAAAGTTTGAAAGGTTGTGTCTACAGGTATAACATGACAAACACAATAGGAAGTGACCTGCTAATAGAATAAAGGCAGACAAGTACTTGTTCTACCACCACAGATGCAGACAAACGAGCAACCAACCCGAGACAATGCCAGAGGAGACCAATTTTAAGTGCGCAAGACCCAGTGCATCTGAGGCAATGTAATTCAATGGTTAACTGTGATAGAGGTAGGTTTACAAAACCCAACTAACTCCTGGACACAGGGAACTTCCGAAGAGGACTGGAAGTGTTAGACAGGATGCAGGGACATGTGTTCTTGGTGCCAATTGCTCTGCTCAGGATACAGTTCAGAAGAAGCAGGAGACAGTATCCAGCATTGAACCCTGGGCAAGCAATGACCCGGACAAACGACACATCGACCACAAATCAAATCAGCGATGAGGAGTGCACTAGGAGGACATTGGGAACAGATCAAGGCGATCCAGGCAGTTTGGTAGGCAAAACGAGGAAGGCTGCCAAAAAAGAAGAAACCAGTATAGGACCAGTTTACGTATTTAAAAATGTTCTATGGCACAATCCAGGCACATGCATCAGAGTGATGTGCAATTTTCCACATATACATTTAGAATCATAACACCACATACAATAAAACACACATTTACAGTAGTCAAAAGAAATAATGACAAGCAATTTAAGAAAAACACTTTAAAATACAGATTTCCATAACCAGGCTTTTCAGAGTTTTCTTAACGTCAGGTAATCAGAATATATATATGAGATCAACCGCCAGGTAATTCCATAATGAGACAGCCGCCCCTGAAAAGGATCTTTTCAAGGAGAGTGACAACTTAAATGTGTAGACTTCCAAATAAAGAGTGTACCGACTTTGGAGACTACTTGAACCCCTTGAGATTTTTAGTTAATTAGCAAGAGAGGAAGGAGTCTGCCAATGGTTTATCTTCAATGTAATACAGCAAAGCTTGTAGGTGATCCTGGCATCTAAAGAAAGCCAGTGAAGGAATTATAAAACCGGTGTAATGTGTTAAAATGTAGGGGCTACAACAACCAAATGTGCAGCAGCATGGAAGGCTGCCTTTAAGGGTGTCAATGAAGAGTGAGGAATATCTTTTAAAATGAAGTGTGCATAGTGAATGTGAGATCAAACAAATGATTCCGGAAAAAGTATGATGGTAGTAGGCAGATTTCACTAAGGCATTGGTTGGGTGTACCCAGGATGAGTCAAGATGAAGCAGAGTGATGGCAAGCCACCTCTTTTCTCGGTGACTGAGGCTTTCTACCCTGAGGCACAGAAGATTTAGCAAGGAAGCAACACTGCAGCAACCCAGAGCGGTCCAAGTATGGGACTATCAGTCAGTCCAGCCAGAAAGGAGGAATGGAAGGCCGAGCAAAAACCCCAAAAAGATGACAGCAGCCAAAAGATGACGACAGCGGGATAAGGACAAAGGAACAAGAGCCCAGCCAGCACTACCAAACTAAGTCCTATAAAATCAGCAGACCATCTGCATGTCAAATCCTCCAACAATTCATTTAAGAATCAGTCGACATGTGGGATACCCATGGTTGCCCCTAGATGTCCAAATTCACTCACGAGCTGTCCTAAACCAGCCCGTCAATGGCATACAAGGCAGACACACAAAGGTTTTGATGGCCAACCAATCTGGCTGCCACCAAAAAACAGAAAACAAACTCCGGTCCATCCACACTAGATGTGTGCTGGGGATGTCTGGGGCAGTAAAACTACCTAAGCTAAGTCTAAACAATGGTAGGGGGTGAAGGACATGGGTTGAAGGTGAGCCCATGTTGCATCACAGCCATTTTAGTCTTGCTTTGTGGTCCCCACAGACCGCGGTATGTCCCTAAACAAAATGGCAGGGAGCAGGACTTAAAGTACATTTGTACCATAATGGGTACCTGACTGGTGTATTAGGCTACTAATGTGGTAAAGCCACTGGTAAGATGGGTTTCTAGAATCTGTCCAGGTGGACAGATTTTGGGAGGCCACCCTAGTTATAGTGAACAGGGGAACGCAGAGGTTAGCCAAAACCAATGAAGGTAAGCATGCATATTGGTCAAGGCTATTCTCAGGAGAGTGAGAGTGGTGGTCAGGGGTCCACAACGAGTCCACACAGTAAAGCACACAATAATTCAATTTAGACAGCTAAGTACACAAATACTGTATTTATTCTAGGCCCAAAACACAAATGGGAAATTAAACAAGCAGGTAGTAATGCGCTTATATACAAGTGAAGTGCTTCAAAGCAATTCAAAGTGGCTAGCAACAAGGGGATATCATCGTCATTCTTAGGCCTTGAAGATTCCTATTGATCTAACAACAATAACTAGCATACTAGGCCGGGGCATTTCTACTAGTATAAGTGTGCGACAAAGAATTGGGGGGGACAGACATGCAAGACAAAAAGGTTGGTCATCAATGCGCTTATGCATGCAAGCATAACCAGCTAGGGAGGGAGATAGAGTAGAACAGGATAGACAAACATGCTAAGCCTAGTACATTCAAGGTTGTGCAAGTGCGCAGACAGACTGGGGATAGGGGCAAGTGCACCCAGTCCAGCAGGGGCCATGGTTAAGGTGCCACTCATGAAATGTATTGAGAGTGCAGTAACGCAAGGCAAAGTGCGGAGGCCCGTGAGGCTCTGGAGGTGCACCAGGCGACCAGTCAGCTGACTGAGCAGATTGGGGGTAGAGAATGAGGGAGGGAAGTAGGAGAGAAGAGGAGGAGGTTAGTGAGGGAGAGTTAAAGAGTAAGAGAAGAGGAATGTCTTGAGGAGTTACAGAAACTTAAGGAGGTCCGGCTCAAGAAGGAGAGAGGCAGGTAGGCTGTTTCAGAGGAAGGCACCTGCAGAGGATAAGGATCTACCCCAAAATCTCTGGGAAAACGGCTCACCCGCAGAGAGCTGGAGGAGGTTGAGCGGAGGGCTCTGGAGGGAGAGTATTTAGGAAGAGAGCATTGTAGTTAGCCCCAGAAAGCATTGTGGACTATGCTGAGGGACTTGAACTTGATCCTTGCAGCCACAGGGAGCCGTTGGAGGGATTGCAGCACCGGAGTGATGCAGTCCCTGGGCTTGAGGCCAAGGATATGTCTTGCGGTTCTGTTTTGGATAAGGTAAAGAGGTCAGAGAGTAGAGGGAGGAAGATTGAGAGACTGTTACATTAGTAGAAACGTGGACAACACACTGTGCACACCTTGATTTGAACGATCTTATTACATGTAGATTGTATATTCTTATATATATCTAGAGATATTAAACAAAGTAAAGGTGCGGGGAAGAGGTGCGCTCAGCCTTGGTACCTAGGCTGGAGATAGAGGACAAAAGAGAGTGTTTTCCTATTAGGAAAGCTTTGTCCCCTGCACACTATCTAGAAGGCCAAAGCCTAATGGTAATTAGAGAATCATTAAAGATGAAAAGTCTTTTAGAGGCATTTTAGATATATATTCAAAATTTCACTGAATGATTACATTTTGACAACTTAAAGGATAAATTCATAAGCAAAATGATTTATTATTCATACAGGATGGTAGGCCCAACGCGTTTCGAGTAGCAAACAACTCTTCATTAGGGGCATTTCTTCTTTAAGAATAACATTTCTATAAAGAAAAGAAACATTTTTAATTTAAACAATATAATATTTTTAGACAAAAAATTATTTCGAAAGCAGCAATTTCAAAACAACCTCACTTCAAGGACATCTCTGAGTTACATGTCAACACTAAGATCCTGGACTTACAGTGTACAGTGCATAGTTCAAATGAACTTAATTGTTTTAAAGTGTCTAACCGCCTTTAGAGTGAAACCATTATCAAAAATTGAGAAAGACTTAAAACTCTTAATTTGAATCAAAACAGGTACATTTTTTCATATAACCAGGTTATTTGCCTAAATGCTAAATGCCTATATATGCTATTCACGGAGAGAATAATTTAATGCTCTAAGTGTTCTTGAATAAAAATAGATAAACTGAAGTTTGTCACAAAAAGAACAATTACAGCAAGTTGTTCTTACCTATTTAAAATAGGCCAAAAAAAGATGGAGTATCTTGTATGGCCATAGATGAGTGTTCCTGGGATGATTTCTCAAAGTTTGTTCTTGACCTGGTGTAAGATCTGGTCTAAGAAGCAATATTTGGATAAGGAAAAAAGACGCTGTCTTATTGGCAAGAATATAGGTATCTGGTTGTCATGTTTATACATAAGTGTAACGCTCACCTGATTCCCGCAGAGGCGCCGGTCTTGACTGGGTGAATGCCGTATCTTCAAAGGTGATGTGTAACACACGGTTGGCTCTTTGGGCTGGACCTCTGTGCACTGTATGTGTGACTTGAAGAGTAAGATGTCTGCAGATAGAAAATATGGGATTAATGAACTGGGGTTATTGGGTGCCTCTCTCCTCTTCCCTTTCTCTTCTCCTGTAGAACCCCAAAGGTTAACGCCCTCACCTTAGGTAAGTGAACGCCGAGCTCTCCATCTGCCTCGGGGCAGGGTGCCGTAACCAGTTTCTTCACTGGATAAGGGTGCAGGCCTCTTGACCTCAGAGGACTGCTGTCCGTCGTTAACTGCACGAACGGTAAGTTCTGGGCACTTCAAATGTCTTAAAAGTCTTTTGTAATGATATCTCTTGTTTTGCAGGGTTCCGCGGATGGCGGGCTGATGAGAGTTGAGGATCGAACCCGCGTGAGGAATAGAAGCGCCTGGAAGCACGTAAGTAAGCGCTTGTAGCCTGCTTCACGATGCGCACTAACTGTCCCATTTATCTTGCAGGTACAAGTTCGGAGCTTTAGAGAAGCTGAAGGGTGCTGGAATACCCACTGGATTCGGCGTGGGAAGGCACGTGAGTAATAAAGTTGCCCAATGTCTTTAAACGCACCTTCTTTTGTCTTTCAGATGCGGGATGCAGCGCCGAAGGCCTCCGGAGCGTGCGAAGAGTAGGTAAGCCTTTGTCTTTCAGATGCCGGAATGCAGCGCGAGGCGTTGGTGACAGCCGATGGACCAGGTAAGAGATGCGCTGCCACTGAAGACCGTAGTGCTAACCTGTTCTTTCTTTGTCTTTACAGGTGCTGCTGAAGACTGGATTCCAGGATGGTAAGCCTTTGTTCCCTTAGGCCCAGGATCAGAAGCAGAAGACACGATGAGCGTTCTGCTGCAGAGAATGCAGAATAACACAAAGCAAGATTCATCCATCGGGTGTGGTTTAAATAGCCTCCTGTAGTGCTTAGGTGTCTCCTTCCACAGCCACGCCTAGGTAAGAAAAGAGTTCCTGCTTTCCAGAAGAGTTCCAGTGTTCTGAACCTAGGGAGTGGCTCCTGCCCCACCCAACAGGAAAAGTAGTCCCAAACAGAAGAGGATCAGGGGTTCAACTGGCAGGTAAGTAAGCAGCATGGTCTGCTGCAGGTAAGTCCACCCAAGCATTATGAGCCCGGCGCTTCCAGTGCTGGGACTGGGCATCTTTATGAGCCTGGTGCCACTGGCGCCAGGACAGGGTCCAAAAGGTCCCAATTGGGACTGGCTGGCACTCGGAACCGGGGTTATGGGTCTGCTTCCAAGGGAGTCGGGCAAGTCCTGATCTTTTAGAAGCAGAGATCATGACAATAAGTGAAAAATACACTTACAAGTCTTTGGTTGAACAATTGGTCCAATGGTAGAGCTGACCAGTCACAGGTCACTGGGTATCTTAATCTGGTAAACGGTTAATCGATGAAAACTAATTCAAATCAACTGTTTTCAAGAAGAGTAACCTAAAAGAACCAAGGTGGTAGAGGTAAGTATAGGGGAAGCAGGGTATTTTATAGAGAAGCTGTCACGGATCAAGTAAAGGCTATGTGACCAGAATGGAAATGGTTAGTCTCTTATTACGATTCTACATAAAAGTATTTGGAAGAAGCAAAGCTTTAGTCCCAAAGTACCTGGCATACGACAAGTTAAGGCTATGTGGCCAGATTGAAAATAGTAAGTATCTTATTTCAATTCTACATAACTAAGTGATATCAGGAAAGTGATAGAGTCCAAGTCAACTTTCTTCTCTTACTTTTTTACAGGTCCCAAAATGGAGCAACATCCAGACCGGCAAAGGCTGTGGAGGCGTCTGCCATTTTGTGATGGAACTCGTCTTTATGTACCTTTCGGACAAGCTGACGTCATTCGAGCATGCGCGAGTGACGTCAGCTTGTCCGAAAGGTACATAAAGACGAGTTCCATCACAAAATGGCAGACGCCTCCACAGCCTTTGTCGGTCTGGATGTTGCTCCATTTTGGGACCTGTAAAAAAGTAAGAGAAGTAAGTTGACTTGGACTCTATCACTTTCCTGATATCAGTTATGTAGAATTGAAATAAGATACTTACTATTTTCAATCTGGCCACATAGCCTTAACTTGTCGTATGCCAGGTACTTTGGGACTAAAGCTTTGCTTCTTCCAAATACTTTTATGTAGAATCGTAATAAGAGACTAACCATTTCCATTCTGGCCACATAGCCTTTACTTGATCCGTGACAGCTTCTCTATAAAATACCCCGCTTCCCCTATACTTACCTCTACCACCTTGGTTCTTTTAGGTTACTCTTCTTGAAAACAGTTAATTTGGATTAGTTTTCATCGATTAACCGTTTACCAGATTAAGATACCCAGTGACCTGTGACTGGTCAGCTCTACCATTGGACCAATAGTTCAACCAAAGACTTGTAAGTGTAGTTTTCACTTATGTATAAACATGACAACCAGATACCTATATTCTTGCCAATAAGACAGCGTCTTTTTTCCTTATTCAAATATTGCTTCTTAGACCAGATCTCACACCAGGTCAAGAACAAACTTTGAGAAATCATCCCAGGAACACTTTCATCTATGGCCATACAAGATACTCCATCTTTTTTTGGCCTATTTTAAATAGGTAAGAACAACTTGCTGTAATTGTTCTTTTTGGGACAAACTTCAGTTTATCTATTTTTATTCAAGAACACTTAGAGCATTAAATTATTCTCTCCGTGAATAGCATATATAGGCATTAAGCATTTAGGCAAATAACCCGGTTATACGAAAAAATTTACCTGTTTTGATTCAAATTAAGAGTTTTAAGTCTTTCTCAATTTTTGATAATGGTTTCACTCTAAAGGCGTTTAGACACTTTAAAACAATTAAGTTCATTTGAACTATGCACTGTACACTTTAAGTCCAGGATCTTAGTGTTGACATGTAACTCAGAGATGTCCTTGAAGTGAGGTTGTTTTGAAATTGTTGCTTTCGAAATAATTTGTCTAAAAATATTATATTGTTTAATTTAAAAATGTTTCTTTTCTTTATAGAAATGTTATTCTTAAAGAAAAAATGACCCGATGAAGAGTTGTTTGCTACTCGAAACACGTTGGGCCTACCATCCTGTATGAATAATAAATCATTTTGCTTATGAATTTATCCTTTAAGTTGTCAAAATTTAATCATTCAGTGAAATTTTTAATATATATCTAAAATGCCTCTAAAAGACTTTTCATCTTTAACGATTCTCTAATTACCATTAGGCTTTGGCCTTTTAGATAGTGTGCAGGGGACGAAGCTTTCCTAATAGGAAAACACTCTCTTTTAGACTGTTACAGTAGTCCAGTCTGGAAAGAACCAGGGCTCTGGAGACAGCAAGCCTTTGAGGGAAGGTGAGAAAAGGTAGAATACCTCTGAGGAGGTGCAGCTCGTAGTGGGACTTTCTGGACATTTCTGAGATGTAAGAAGAGAAGGAGAGAGTACAGTCGAAGATGACCCCCACCCCCCACATTTGTTTGCCGCACTAGTGGGTGAGGGTGCAGGACCATGGGTGGTCGGCCAGAGTGAAAGTGGAAAACCAAGGGCAGGGGTCCCAATGAGGACGATCTCTGTCTTACTGGCATTAAGACAGAGATCATTAGTAGCACATGAGGACTGAATTGCGGAGAGACAGTCCGGGGTGAGTGAGGAAGAGACCGAAGGTAGCCTGAAGGGGAGTAGTGTCTCAACCGCATAACACTGAAAGTTGGAGGTGAAGGCAGAGATGTGGGCCAAAAGGGCCATGTAGACGTTGAAAAACCAGTGGGATAAGTTAGATTCCTGGGGGACACCACAAGTAGTAATACAATACTCAATTATAAAAACATATATACAGTCACCTTTAGGTTCTCAGAAACACATTCAATAAGTTAGACAAAAAAGAGAAGGTAAGTAGTGGTGCAGTAGAATGAATCCAGTTCAAAAGAATTATACCCTTACTTTAGAAGTCCAATTCTTATGATGTATGGAGCCTTGTGCCCAAAAGTCCCAAAGCCTCTTCATAGGAAAAATAGCTGATGTAGAAAGAGTTCTTGCGGTGGCGACATGTTGCAGAAGATATTCAACACATTTCCAGGTATGTAAAATTATATTCCTATATCTTTGAGATACAAGCTTTTAGATCCAACCATCAAAAAGTGTTGGAATGGAATAACCAACGCTTATTCTAAGGAGAACAGGGGGAGGTGAATGTGTTACAATTACTTACCCACCCCTGACTGCGATTTTCCCAGATGACTTGGTGGATCGACTGGGAGTCAGAGAAGTGGGGCGTTGCTGGACGTAGGTTTTCCCAATGCTGGTACCATTGAGAGGTGCCCAGGAGCTGCAGTTGCAAGGATTCTTTTGGTCCATTCCAGGAGCAGAGCCCAACCCTTTGAGAAGAAGAAATGCAGAAGGCACTGATGCAGACCCCTTCAATAGACTGGGGAAGGAGGGTTACAGTGATTGCTACAGCAATCGGATGACAGCGGGCATCCTTCCAGTTGTGGTTGAAAAAGAACTTCAAAAGATATTGGAATTTGCATGTGGGAACTAGGGTGGGGTGAGGGGGATTTAAATGGGGGTGGAGGAGGGACGCCCAATGAGTTACTAGCACAGCTAGGTGGCGGGTGGGGGGTTCTGATGGCCGAATGTAAAGTTTGCTCAGCCAAGTCACATGTAGTCCTGTAGAAAGAATGTCACATATCCGTCTACCTTGTTAGAATTTAAATAAATAAATTTTTAATAAATCAAATGAGAAAAAGACCTTCCAGAGCAGGATCCATTGAAGATAGGCCACGAGCTGATGACCACCAAAGTTCCGGCGACAATTCTACCAAGGTAGCGCCCTGGAGAGCTAGTTATTCCACAGGGTGATCCAGGGACACTTTAGACCGCTCAGGACGGCTGGAACCTCAGGAATGCACCGAGACTAGTTGGTTCCACCAGTCCAAGGGTTGAAGCACCACTCAAGGCCTTCACAGATCAGGTAATCCAGCAGGGCTTCACCAGGCCATTCACAGGAAAGGATGCTGGATCTCTTCAGGAGTCATCCACGGATAGTCAGTCGGCTGCTAGTCTACACAGGATACTTGGCTCCAACTCTGATCTGAAGAAATGGCTGCAGGATACCTCTTCCAATCCTAAATCCTGACTGGAAACAAGTCCAAACTCACAAATGGTAAGGATCTGCATCATTCAAACAGCCAGCAGTGGTCCAATCACGGACCAGTGTGGGTTTCACTCATGCCACACACCCAGACATTCAGACAGCACGGATGTGGAATGGGACCAGATAGTGCCATTACCTTATATGGTACTTCCTGACCAGCGAAGCCAAGAAGAAGGTCAAACAACAATATGGCCAAAGAACATGCAAAAATCTTGTGGAACAGCCATTTTAGGGCACTAGCCACGATTAGTAGCCATGCGCGGTAAACACGAATGAGCACACTAGAAATAACGCAAACATTGTAAAAAGGTATCTGCTGCCACCAGCCTGTCGTTAGGCACATAGGAAAAGATACAACATCCCAAGTGTAAAAGACTAGGGTGATACAAAAGTATCCCCACAGCAATGCAAGATGCTGTGTGCACTGCCAAAGTTACCAACAAGGTAAAAAGACAAAAGGCAACCTATCTTCACAGTACTGATAGTCTGAATGGCGGATCGGTTTCCCTATAATAAAACGAGTAAAAAAGCCAGAGGAGTGAATCTAAAAGGCATCTCTTCATGCACTCCAGTTACTCGGGAGCGACTACTTGGTTCAAGGTAAGTTACACCTTTCACCCCACAGTACCTTAGGTTTGAAGAAATGCTTGTAGCTGGATTCTCCTCTGTGCAGCAGCAACTGACCCTTTCTCTCGATTCGTCGGTCTGGTGATGAAAGGAAGGACTCTGAATTAGATGTCTCAGCAGCAGTCTCGAGAGAGGACCCAGGGCATGTATTTCTTCAGTCTCCTTGGTCGGTCTGCAGTTTTGGCACCCTTTTCTCAGCACCAACAAAGGACAGTATTCACCCAGTTGATCTTTGCTTTCTGAAGTCCTGCACTCTAGTGAGGGGACTTAGATTAGCAGATCGTGCCTCTGGAGGTCCAACAGGAGCTCACCAAAGTTCTGGACGGGTTCAGCCCTTCAAAGACAATGCATTGCAAATGGGTTGGAGGTCCCCCTGTATTCGTGGTCTGCAGCTCTGGAGAGGCACAGCACCTCGGGAGATAGTTCAATTTGTAGTTAGTCTCAGGGCTGGTTGGTCCTGCCATTCAAAAGGGAAGGAGTGGTCTTTTTCTAAGGTCCTCTTTCAAATAGAAAACAGGATCAGGACAGCAGTGATCACTTCACAGTGATTGGAAGGGTCGGTGTTGAGTAAGAATTGGTGCTGTCCAACTGGTGAGGACTACACAAGATGTATCTGCTTGTTATTAGGTAACCCACATTTTAATATTGGCCTGCACTACACAAGTTGGTAGTGTGACTGAGCAGCCCAGCTTATCATAAGAGGGGTAATGTGAGCTGTAGAGTTGTGCAAGTGAAATCAGTAAGTACAAGTAGCCAAGTAACACTTACACACAAAGTTATATATACATATGTATTTATAATATACACAAGGTTTTAATAAGTATTCTTTAAAAAGCATTATCTACTAGTAACATTCAATCAAAGTTCGGATTCAGTTTTTTAAAGACAATAAAAGTTGGCAAAGACTTTTCTTATGCCAACACATATTCCAGCACACGGAGTGACTTCAGTAAAGGTCAGTATTGCACTTATTTCAGTTACCAATTCAGTTATTGAGTTGTGATGAAAGGAAGGAAACGTTAGAATAAGAATGAGGACATACTTTCAACAGTTTGTAAAACAATAATCTCCTAAAGGGAGGCAGGTAAGCTTTTATCTCAGCAATAATAGTGTCCACAATTGTAACCTATGAGGGGAACAAGTATTGCCTAAGCCAGTAGGTTCAGAGGAGTGCCTTTAGGGAGCCAAGACAGCCAAAGTCAATGGACAAAATACAAATACAAATTCAATAGTTCTGATGCACTTCTTCTTAGGTAGAGTCTTGACAAAGTCAGTAAATTTAGAAGAAATCGTAGTAACTCAAGTGAGCTACTTTGTAGAGAGCACAAGCTGTTAGGTCAGTGCAGGTGAGTAGAGATCAACCCCAAAAAGTACTTGCAAGATAGGAAGCACAACTTCTGGCTAAAAGGTGAACACCCAAAGCCCCACAATACCTGTGATTGGAAGAAAATTGCTCCAGCTGGATTCCTCCTTGCTACAGCTTGGTAGACCCCTCTTCCTGGACCTGGGTTGTGGTGATGAAAGGGAGGACGTCTGGGGGGCTCCTGCGGCAGTACTTGGGAGAAGGACTACCCATCAATGGATTTCCTTTGTTTCAGCAGCACTTCAGTGTTTTGGCACCTTTCCCTCAGCGTCAATGAAGAAAGAAAACTGCGGTTGGAAGAAGCTTGCTCCCTTGGTCTTGGACTCTGGTGAGAGGACTGGATCAAGATTTCCTTCCTGCTTCAATAGGGTCCTCTAGATGCCCACGAAGATGTGGATGGATTCGGACTTCGCAAGACGATGCACTTGTCAATGGTCACAGGACCCCAGGCATTGGGCGTCTGCAGCTCTGGTGAGGCACAGCAAGTCGGGGGTTACGCCAAATGGAAGCTTGTTTTGAGGCTAGTTGGTCTCACCAGCCCAAAGTAGGAAGGAAGACACATACAGGTCTTCCCAGTCAACATAAAAACGGTGTAAGCACAGCTGCAGAGCTAGGTCCAGGATGTTTGCTGCTGGCGTCACGTCTTCTTCTGATGTTCCAGTGGTCGACTCAGCCTCTAGTCCCGAAAACCTCGCTTTTTATGTGATTTCCCATTCATTCACAGCCTATGCTGTCAATCACACAGCATGGTGCCGGCCCTGTCAGGACAGCCAGCCAGGACTAGCTTCACTCAGGCACACTGGGAGACAAAGGACAGGGAAGTTTCGGGACCCTCCCTAACTTCCTGCCTTTCCAGACACTGGAGCCTGGGCGGCCTTCAGGGATGAAGCCTGCCAAAGGAAAAACACACAAAGGGCTAAAACCGGTTTTAGGTAAAAGCCAAGAAAGAACTAACAAACAAAAATTGCCAAAAAAAGAAGACCGGGCCATTTTGGAAGAAATTGTCACCCATGGGTGCAGTACTGCACCTGAAGGTTCAGCCTGCGTTAGAAATGCACACTGGTAGTAATAGTAAGCCATTGCCACCAGCCATTTAAAGTACGTGTGTGTAACAAAAAACGTTACATGAGAAGTGGGAGCGGGAATTACTAAGTAACACTCCCCCACTCAACCAGCACTACACATAGTGTGGAGTGTGCTGGTTCCATAAAGAGAAAGGTAAGTTAGACAGGCATCATCTTACTATTCTTGGGATGGAAGTTCACCCAAACATTCTTTTTTAAACATTATAAGAAGTCCAAGGGAAAAATACATGGAGTAAGAAAAAAGGTCCCACTCACTGAGGAGGAAATAATCACAAGCCCCAAGTCCAGCAAAAGAGCTGGGGGTCTCTAAGGTTGAAGGGAATTAGCACAGAAATAAAAAATTATCCTAACACTCTGCAGGCTTTTCTGGCTGTCTTCAGCTCCGGTTCTTCTGTTCCAGTGGTGGACTTGCCTTTCATCTCAGGAAACACACCCTTTATTCAGTTTTTCCACAGACTCCTCTGCAAACTCAGCATTTTACAGAAAGGGGCGGGTGGCTGTCCAATAAGGCCAGCCTCCCCCCTACCCTACCCCAGTGGGAACTGGTTCCATTCAGGCACTCTGGCAGAAAAAGGGCAAGGGAGTGAATAACTCCTCCCCCACTTCCTGCCTGCCCATAATGGTAGAAGAAGGGGTAACAAATCCACAATAGAAATGGCAATAAAAGATCCACATGTTGGCACATAGGTGACCCTATTGTGCATAACCGAGACTGTGAATACAGTCTGCTGTAAAAAAATAAAAAATAGCACAATAGTTGGTAGAGCACGTCCACTGCCACCAACTATAACTATAGCATTGTCTATGTGACTAAAAGGTCAGAGGAGAAGAGAGAAGGGGAATACTAGGTATCCCCTTAGCACTCCAGATAAGGTGGTGTGTGCCAATCTCTTGCAGGGTAAAGTTTTAGGAAGGATAAAAAGTGTCCCTCTATCCTTAAGAACGAACTGTAGTTAGGAAGGATAAGAAAAGAATCTCAAAAGAGAACCCAAAGGGTTCTTAACAACACTGCACCTAAGGTAATGTGTGCTGCAAAAGTTAAAGTCAGATGCCTTTAAAGAAATATGGAAGAAAGCAGACTTCCTAGTAAAGATGCAACACAGAACACAGAGTTCCAAAAGACAGAGCCAACAAGAATAAATGAGGAGGGAAAAGGCTCCCCTCATTCAGGATGAAAAGAAAAAGGTCCAGAAGTCCATCAAACAGTGTCTGGGGGGGTCTCACTAGGAGAGGGAATGAAGTATCCAAACTATACATTTCCCTAACACCAGCCAACTCCACAAGTGTAGAGCAATATAAATTACACTGGGCGAAAATGGGTTGCTTAAAAATCATCCATGTTCTAGGAGCCACATGGGCTACCATAGGACAGGACAGGACAAAAAACATCTTTAAACACAAACATTGAATTCTTTCCCAATAGTAGTCCTTGTGATCTCATGTCTTCCCAGTGCATTTCTAAGAGAGTGGTGCCATCTCCCTCACTTCCATAACTCGTACAATAACACCATACCCAATAGTGCTGGAGCATTAGCAATTCTTATGCTGTACTATCCCAATAACAATTGGTCTCTGTGTGGCAGCCACATACTTTCCTTGTCTAGTGGGATGCTTAAGAAGAAGGTGCATGTCTCCTCTTTTGTATTGTAGTAATCCCCACGGTGTCTGATTAATAGGATCCTGTGATACTTGCTTGTATTTCTTTACAATGTGGTAGTTTACTACTGTTGTCATGTTCAGGTAAAGCATGGTGGTGTGGCAGGATTGCTATGCTATGGTTTACTAAACTAGTCTCTCCCTCATACATTTAGGCCTCAGATCTTCCCACTGCTTGCCTCTGCACGCAGCACCCCAGACAGGCCCAAACCTCTCCTAGCGCAGAGCACACAAGAGACCTTCTCATCAGCTTATTCTCTACAAGTATAGCATTAGGCCCATATATGGGCGATAACAGTAGAGTTTCTGCGAATGCCGCTTATCCGTTATCCAACACCATGTCCCTGCATGACTGTCAGAAGGTCCCAAAAGAAATGTCGACAGTTCTTGCCAAATGTCTGCAATATCATGTCAAGTACCACTGCCCATTGCGAAAGTGCTTTAACATGGGTGTTTGCCAATGATATGCTATATAACTGGAACTCGGGGGGTGGGGGGCGGGGGCCCTAGAGAGATGTGTGTGCCGAATGCCTGACCACTTGTCCTGCTGTGTTCCCTGCTGATCAGCTGATCACTCTGTATGCTGTGTGTTTGCTACCTAATACAAGAAGCTTGGTTTACCACTAGTCTGTGTATAATCGCTTTATTTGCTGCAACCCGAGGCTGATGCCGAGGGGAGCCCTTGGGGCTCTTGGCCACCACAATGGATTGCTCGACTTGCTTTTTAACCTCTGCCACGAAGAGGGTTTATTCTTCGTTCTCCTGCATCTTGTTATTAAAACAGGGTGCAGTCCTGCAAACAATGGCATAGTATTTTGTTTGTTTAACCATTAGAGGAATCGGACACTGGAGCTTTTGCTTCCTGTGCAGAATCTGGTACAGATCTGTGCCATACTATTTGTTGTTCATCCGTTACTATACAAACATTCTCATCGTCTTCTCAAAAATATTCATCCTGGTCAAATGGACCATCAACTGGGATATGAGGAATAGGATGCCTTCAAGGTAACTTAAAAGGGATAGACATTGCAACTGGCAGGAAATTGTAGAGCATCACTGAAAGCCACCTATGTGTTTCTTTCCAGTTAATACAAATCCATGACTGCTTCCCTGTTAAGATGGATTTCCAAAATCAGCTTGGGTGGGAGGATTTTAGAAGGCAATCCTATTACGGAAAACAGGGAAGACACAGAGATTACCCAACACCCAATCAAGGTGAGGTAGCATAGTGGCAAGGCTTAGTCTCTGAAAGAGTGCGACCGTGGTCTAGGGCTACGGGTCCACACAATCATTGCCAGTGCAACACTGGTGAGTAGTCCAATGCAGGAAAATGTAACTCATATATAATGAATACTGAACAGCTTCCCCAATTCTTATAAAGCCCAACCCTAAAATGGTATGGGCCCTATGCTCAAA
Source organism: Ambystoma mexicanum (assembly GCF_040938575.1). Lineage (NCBI taxonomy): Eukaryota > Metazoa > Chordata > Amphibia > Caudata > Ambystomatidae > Ambystoma > Ambystoma mexicanum. The sequence goes on along the minus strand of NC_090936.1, from coordinate 160,566,664 downwards.
ACAGTTCCAAAGGATATACTTCTTCAGGTAGGTTTATATAGAGATGTGCAATGCCTCTGGTAAGGATTTATTTTCGCGATAAGAAATATTTCGAATGCATTATTTTTTTTATTTAATATGGTTTCATTCTTTTGTTTTGGGTTTTGAAAGTAAAAAAATGTTTTTAAAAAAACGGGGTTTGGGGGAGAACCCCCGTTTAAAAAAAAAAAGATTTTCTTCGACATAATGGCATTCGAAAAAATGGCATTCAAAAAATGATCTATAAACCTAGTAAAACACAGATGCATTTAAGACCTATGGCGTAGACAGACTCCATAGTATAGGTACAATACAAAGAATAGAGTTCCAAAAGACAGACCCTAAAAGAATGAATGAGTGGAAAAAGGCTCCACTCATTTAGGATTTAAAGAAAAAGGTCCAGAAGTGCAGCGAAAAAGTCTGGGTGTCTCACTAGGAGGGGGGGGCGAAGCATAATAACGATACATCTCCCTAACAAAGTTAAAGATCTGGCTGAGGGTTTCTCTGCATCTTATGTAGCTGCACTGACAGCTTCTTAAAGACTGACTCTAGGAAATATTCCAAAAGAATACAGTCTGTTAGCCGATGTTCAGTATGACATGCAGTCTCATTCCCAAGCACACAAATAGAGCCCGCAAAAATGTTGAGTGCATAGCTCTAATAATAGTCCTGACCAACTAATCTAGTGATTGGTAGCAATTGTGATTTTGACTTATGCAAGTTATTGGTGCTTCTCATTCCTGTAATGGGTGGAATTAGGGTGCAAGGAACTGCAGTAAGATGGGAAAGGACAGGGCTTGTGGGGTGTGGTTACATCAGGAAACTGGTGTAAGATGTTCAGGTACTGGGAACTTCATAGACTAGCTCAGTGCAGAAGAACATGCAAAGATGGTAAAATACAGGGGTTTGCTGAGTTGCAGAATAGAGAAATAACGCTACAGAGGATGTATACTAAAGATGGGTGGCAAGTGCGTTGAATATCAGGAAATTGCAGCTCACAAGTCCTGGTGGGAACGCTTAAAAAAACAAGAGCGAGACGAAAGGTGTTTGATGACAGCATTGTGCAGTCTGGTTGTACAATAGTCATTTAACTGTTCCACTCCAGAATTGCATTACAACATGGAGAGGGATGAGCGGTTAGGTTGTATTGGCATACATCAAGGCTTTGCTGTATTGGGGGTGTGGGGAGAAATAACTTTACCATACTCTTACCTGAAGGGTATCTGGGTTTAGAATGAAGATTAAACAGGATTCCCTGCAGTCCCATTTTGTACCTACAACAAAACGTTTTTGTTTCCTAAGGTTTTATATGAGGCATCAGCATGTGTAATGAACCCATGTATGTATTTACTTTGGAAAATAATCAAGAGACTGATGTAGTTTTCAGATTGTGCACATTATTTTTCTACTTGGTCTTTAGTGGTTTGGGGCAATGGTCAAATACAACTTTCAAGTTTTTCCCTGGTTGCAATCAAAGGTTCTGTGTAGAGACAGCCACTTTGGATAACCAATGTCTTCCACTAGAATATGACGAAACAAAGTGAGTAGCCTGCAGAAGATTTAGGCCCATGATACAAGAAAGGAAAGTTGCTGAGCAGTGTATACCTTGGAAGCTGGTAAGCCCACAGCTTCTTAGTAAGTGGAACCAGCATCTCTACGTTCTGAAATGTTATCACAGTACAAGGAGACTTCACTCCTTCCAGGGAATGCCACAAGTCCCAAGTATGGTACCTCCTACATGGATTCTCAAGAACATGCTCTCAGAGCAGATGGGTCGGCAAGTGGAGAAAAACAAGCTCAGGCCCAGTTCACCTTTAAAGCAAAGTTCAATACCATGTTAGACTCTTTATGGCCAAAACTAAAATCTGTTTCTTCTGAACTGAAACCTTTACAGGTACCAATGACCACAAAAACAATAGCCTTGAAAGTATGAGGAGCCCTTTATCCAAACATGGCAATGAAATCCTTGACACCGAGGCATCTGACTCGAAAAGGCTAAGGCATCAAAATGTACATTTTTACAATAACATGCAGCGAAACGCAACTCTGCGCCTAATGATATTTGACTCTCAAGGACAAGTCTCACAAGACTCATTCTGAAGTTCTTTTTGCACTTTATCCTCCATAGATTTCTATGGGACACCCTTTGCTTTTTGCTTGCTTTGAACCCTGTACTGAATTTTTGGAGACAAGTAAAGCCTTATGCTTTACTTCCCTCACCAGTTTTGATCCTTGATATGGGGAAACTGACTAGTCGCTAAGACTGTCACTAAGGAGTCTTTGCGCCTCATTAGGAGTTTGCTGGTGCCGTAATGACGTGCCAGTAATTCTGTTTACCAGCAGATTACTGCACTAGCAAAGTCCAAGTTTCCCAGTGTGATGGCCGGATTTACCTACAACCCAAGAGCTGGACCCCACCAGCAAAAATAGCCACCATTACCGGTGCCGGTAATACCGGCAAATCCCCACCCATGGGACACCATGGCATGGGGATTTACTGCCGTTACCAGCATTTGTAATCTGCTGGTAATTCCAGCAGACCAAGTGCTGGTAATAGTGCTACCGCCAAACTCTTAATGAGGCTGCATGTCTCCCTTTATGAATTCTTGTGTTTTTACAGTGAAGTGAATATACTTTCAATCCTTACAACTTTTTATATAATGGCTTTTTGGGGACTTTGACAATGTGCCTAAGACAAGCTGGTGGCAGCTGTGATATTTTAACTGTTTTTGCGAGGTTTTAATTGTGCACTTTTGTTTGTGTGTATTTGTTTATTTTGTGTTTACCACAAATGGCTACTAAAAAGGTGGTTAGCACCCAAAGATAGCTGTGATATATATGGGATACGTTACTCACCGTAATCGTATTTCTGATGCTTGTATCTGCTTAGATTCACATGCGGTGCATTGGCCGACATCTAGTGGAAGCTGCGGAGTATTACAGTTTGTTTTTCGAAACTCGAAAATGGGCGTCGACCTAGGGCGTGCCAGTAATACTATCCCTAGTGTGACGTCCACTGTACCCATGATCCCTCACGCGTGTAGGACCCTTTCATTGGTTTTTCATAACGCGCTTAATACCGGAGTTCGGTTTCTAAACGCGGATCGGGGATTCGAACCTCTGTTGCTCTGCGTGGTCGTGCTTCTAAGACCAACACGTTGCCCCTTTGCTATCCTCCATTCACCTATATATCTCCCCCCAAACACCCCCTCCCCAATCTCTGGTGCATGAAAGTCTGTTGCTGGGCAGAAGTAGTAACTAGTGGCTATCCATGATTGGATAGCCTCTGGCCATTTGAATGTGGCAGATCCTTCACATTGGTGGGCTTGCTCCCAGCCTGAATCTTGGAAAAAGGAGTCCTCTGCGACTATTCGGCAGATCATCGTTGGAATCAAGACTTCTATGAAGAAGAGCAGCCCACTGATGACCCGAAGACGACCCGTGCAGCTGACCAGCATCGTCTCCAGTGTTGCCCTGGTGAAGCCTGCTCCTCTGCCTGATCTCAAGAAGCCCCTCATTGGTGCTTTAGCCCCTAGACCAGTGGGAACAACAACTTTGACCCCTGCTTGAGGATTTGTGCCTTCGGAGCCTTCAGAGGTGTCCCCGGACCACCCGGTGGACTGACTAGCTTTCTGCTAGCTTACCTGCTGCAGCCTTCGCTGTTCCGAGCAGAGCCTTTAAACTTTGCAGATCTTCAGCTTGTGCCACAAGTCGTCGGCCCCTGCATTTTCAGCCGTCTCACATCAAGGGAAGCTGTGCTAGGCCTGTTCCTGTGTTAGTTGTTGCAAGATTGCCTGTCGCCAGCTCACTGTGGTGACTCCCATTGCCACAGGTCTTCTTCACTACCTGCAGGTGTCCTGAAGTGATCTGCCCCACAGAGCTCTTCATCTCTCCCATTTGTTGGTCTTCCACTAGAAGCTGCCTGGAACAGATTATTGTGTACAGTGAACAACCAAAACTAAATCCTGATACCAAAAGTGACCTCTGCACCTGCAACCCTTAGGCCTTGTTCCACTGGACCAAGTGCAGAAATGTGTGTCCCCTACAGATTCCAGGACACCTACAATGATCTCTGAAAGAATCAGAGTCAGGGGGGGTAAATTAGCTCATCTGTTCCTGCCCCCACCATGCCCCCGTCCTCCCTGGAGTTGCATCATTGGGTGTAAAGTCCTGGTACCATTACTAGAGTGTTTGTTCTTGGTCAGCCCTTCTTCTACCATTCTGGGAGGGGGGAGCCCTGTGTGTATTTTGCCTTTGGCGGGAACCCTTGGGTATCCCTGCCTAGGGTCCAGAGTGTCTGGGAAGGCAGGAAGTAGGGGGAGTTTTCCACCTGCCTGTCCTTTGTCTGCCAGAGTGCGTGAATAGGTGCAGCTCCCACAGGATTGGACAGCCCAACGCCCCTTTCTGTAAAATGTTGTGAGAGATTGCAGAGGAGTGTGTGCTGGAACTGTATAAAAGGTGAGGCTTCTGAAGTGAAAAGCAAGTCAACAGTGGAAGTTGAAGCAACAGAAGACTACTATGACCAGAAACGCCTGCAGACCCTTTGCAACACTGTGAAGCAACCACTGCAGTCCTGACCCAGTTTCCTGTGTGAAAGAGGAGCTCCGAAGAGGACGATGCCTTCCCTTTGGCTGGTGGGAGCAACCAGTCCCAAGACAAACTTTTAAACCAGCTATCTCCCGAGGTCCTAGGAGTTTCCAGAGCTGGGAAACCCCAGTAGCAGGAGACCTGCTGCCCATTTTGAGTGCATCATCACGTAAGGATACTCCAGAGATCCGATCCAACTCGCCCAAACACCCTCATCAGAGCGTTGGACTGCAGAAAGCGAAGAAGATTGACCGGGCGATCCGTGTCCTTTGTTGGTGCTGCAGAAGAGGTGACAAAAGCACAGAGTGAACCAAGAAGTTGCTGACAGTCGTGATACAGGTCCTCCTTTGAGACTGCTGCTAAGAGATCCCGTCCATTGTCCTGCCTTCAGTCATCAGACCAAGGAATCCGGACGTCAGAGCCAGAGCTGCAACATTGCGGAGCATCCAGCACAAACATTTTATTCTAACCTAACTGTGGGGAAAAGTATTCCTTACCCGATTCCAAGAGTGCACTAAAAGGTGTCCAGAGCAACCCCCTACTACCTCAGACACAAGCCGCTGCTTGTGTCCCTTCCTCAAGTCTGTTTAAAGTCTCTCTTGTTAGTTGTTAATTTGCTGCTTTATTAACATTTGAGACTGAAAGAAATCCACAGGAACTCTTCATAATTCACTGCTTGTCAAAACATCAAACCCTCTCCGAACTGCCTTTAGCTAGGGTTGCGTTTTGGGATGTAAGGGACTTACTATGCGAGGAAACCCTATCTAGAATCTTGAACCAAGCTCATGTTACACTAATAATTTTCCTCCCTATAAGTGACTTTACTATAAGTGTTTTCAGAGTAAATGCATTACCGTATAAACCATTGAAAACCGCATGAATGCGCAATAACTGATAATACAATAACATTGTTTTTTCCCTTTCTAAGGTTGCTACAAATGTAACTGCGAATACACACTAACGTGAAAGTGCCCTTTGAAGTATATTATCAAGTATTCCTGTATTCACATATTTATTAATATTTGAGAAATAACATTCAGTATTATGTCACATTTAACAACTACAAATATACATCTAATTCACAGCAGTGAAATGGACATCAGTACACTGGCAGAAAAAACAAAAAGATAGAGTCTTATATCATAAATCCAGAAATCTTTCCCAAATTTCGTCAAATAGGTCTCTTTTCTTATTTCTATACAATATTACCCTTTCTATTTTTGACATCCGCACCAAATCTGTCAACCTATCTGAAACTCCGTTTCTAGAAGGATTTTTTCTTGTAATAGGGCTACACCTGCCCCCAACTCATTTAGCCTGCTTAAAATTATTTTCCTTTTGTTTGCACAGTTCACACCATTTACATTCCAAGATACTATTTTCAAGCCCTTTATGCTGTGCCATATTAGAATTGAAAAGTACCTACACTGTGAATAAGCACAAAGACACACAAGACGCACAGACATAGAAACACAAAAACAGACTACAAACATTAACAAAACATGCAACCTCTTGGTCAGTACAAACCCACCAGCAACTCCCTTCCGTACTCCTTGTAGAACGATATCTGTCAGCCCCCCTCCCAGTAGATTCCAAATAGTTATAATGAAAATCCTATTTTCAGTTTAATGTGTTGAATACCTCCATTTCTTATAAACCAATTATGCCTCAGCAACTTAATTATCTGTATAAAGTCTACGTGTAATCATTATATCTAACTGCTTGACTTCATAGCCAGTGCAAATATTCCTTCAGCAATTAATATTCCATCTTTGCCTATTGTCACTCGGGTCCTCAAAAGTATAATGAAAGCTACCATTATTTAAATAATATTGCCTTTTGTTACTCATGTAGCAATTCTTCCCAGCCAAGTACGGTGACAAGTAGCCCAGAATAGCTCCTGGTGTCCTAAACCCTTCCGATTGTGTGTGTAAAGGGTTCTATTAACAGCAGAGGAATTGATAGCGCAGTAAACCTCCACGCCAAGGATTGACAACCTATGTTTAAGCTAATTCCCCACCACGACAGCAGAATTGCACAAATGTATCGTCACCATACCCACCCACAATGCATCAAGCTCACCACTCAGTTTTCCCACCGGACCGTCTTAGCTAGCCTGCTATTTGATTGCTTAGACAAGTCAAGGGGCCATTGTACCAGCAAAAAAATCGTGGTTGCAGTGTCCCACTGTAGCAAGTATGACAATGCATTACTTACCGTAAAAGCATTTCTGATGGTTGTATCTGCTTAGATTCACATGCAGTGCCTAGGTCCGACATCCAGTGGTCACTGCGGAGTATTGCATTTTGTTTTTCGTAGTCGAAAAGGGAGTATGTTTATAATCAAGCCCAATTTAAACTTTCCTAGCATAGTCTTATTTGAGCAGTTTCTATATCCAGTAGGGATAGTGCAGATTAGCAGTGTACCCGCTCCATAAAAATACTGAAATTGAATAAAGTACACTTAAAAAAGCCCCAAATAATTCCTATGACTACCTGGATTATCCCAGAATGAATATGTGACAAAACATAACCAGATAATGAATTCTCTGCTTACAGACAAACAGCTACAACGGTCCAAAAGAGTTACAGTCAATGCAAAAACCCATGAGGAAATGGTTAAATATCCAGCTACATGGTTCTCTTGCAATTACATGATCCCAAAATCACACTGCCACGACCCACCTCCACGTAACCTAACGTCCTTCCATAACATTAAAAACCTGCTATATAACTCTCCCACTATCTGACTGTCAAAGGAGCAGGTAGAGGACCAAGTGCATTGCAAGTGATCAACATTGGAAACTGCCATCAAATGGGTATAATTGAAGCTGGATAACTAACAAAGGATTCGTGGAAAGGACAGGCCCTGGTTAAACCTACAACGCCCTGGATAGTTGTGACTAGATGGATGACGCCAGCTCGGAGTGGCTGGGGAAAGTGAAGCGTACAGAAGAGTGGAGCCATTGAGGCTGGATAGAGGACTCACAGCCATGGGAGTCCCAGAGAACATGTTAACAAGCACCGCACAGAACGCAGCTGCGCCAACTATGTGTCCGGATGCAGAGCTGACATCAATTATTCTTAACTCTGTTTGGCGACACTTGCAAAAAGTAAACGTTGCTATTTTCCACTGCTCTGTCTAGTGCAAAAGTCGATTAAAGGTTACAAAGAGCAGCATGGGTTATATGCATAAAATAGCCGAATTTAAAGATTAATGTATTTGAGCAGTCCACAGTCCCCTTCAAATTGGAAACAGACATTTCAACGTGATAATTATTGGAGCAGAACGGCCTGACCGAACTAAACTTAATTACCATGATCCTATATCCACAGACCACACCAGAGCCTATTGTGGCCCGAGCCCCACCAACAGCCCCCTTTATCTTTGCTATCGCAGAGGTCCTCGATTAGCAGCGACATTACCTCTCGATCCGGCTCCAAGAACACACGTGTCATTTCCCACGCCACTTACCTGGGTATGACAACACGCATATAGGCGGCAGCACCCACCACAATTTAGGAGCTTGTAATACGCTCCCCCATTTAATTCCATCTTCATTTCCTTATTAAAGGAAAGGACCTTGCAAATATTCTTAAGTGTTCTAGTATAAACTTCTGAAGTATTTAAAGTAATTCTGGTGTAAATATATACGTTTATAACGTATAGGTGCTTCTTTGCTGTGCCTGTCTAACTAGATTCAGTGTACTTGCCTACTGCTCACATCTTCCTCTTAAGATAAGCCTAACTGCTCTGCCAAGGTCCTAAATTGTCCGAAGTACATTCTACGTCGAAACCGGTTGAGCTAATTCTTTAGGGATGTGATCTATATATAATTTTCTTTCTTAGATCCACCATTGCAATAGATTGCTTTTAATTATTTCTATTGTTGCTTTTAATTATTTCTATTGGTGTTTTGAAAAACTTAAAATACAAAAATATTTAGATTGATTTGGGGAAAGTTTGTACATCCCACCTCCTATTGTTAATCAATTTTGTGATGTTTTTTAGTAATTGTTGTATGGTTGAATGTCACTGAGTGTTGTGTATGGTCTGAATGCTGCACTATGAATGTTTATTGTGATGGACTATTTTTAGCCAGTTTGTATGTACATCTCTGCTGTCTTGTCATGTGATATAATAATGAAGTGTATCATAAATTTTGATACACCATTGTGGTAAACATAATTCGCCCTCTGGACAGTTTTTTCAATTTTTGTGATTCATAGTAATACTCTGGTCTAGAGTACCGAGTTTTCCAGCTTCTTTCTGCAATTCAAGTCCTAAATTAGTATAGAGTACAGACTGATACAAAGGTCCTAAGATAGTACAGACTGATACGAAGAGTTTGGGATCTACAAACCACTGGGATAGCTGACTTTAGGAAAACTCTCCTAAAACTTCAAATGTACGTTAATGAGGACCCTTACGGAGTGTGCGTTTCGAAGAAATTAAAGGAAGCATGAATAATGAGAACTGCTGTATGACATACCTTTCCTTGTGCTTCCTTCAACTGTTTTTCAGCTGTAGCGTGTTTAACATTTGCTTCTCGTACCATCTTGTGAGCTTCCTACAATGCAATGATAATGTATTACAGAGTGTACAATTATGGAAGTTTAGATGAAGTGTAAATAAAGTAAAAATGAATTATATCCCTGAAACCGTCATTTAAAATTGATTATCTGCCTAGAATATATGCAATCTTAAAAATGTAGAGACAGTCTTTGGAATCAGGTAAAATCCAGAAGGATCAAGAAAAGGCATGAGAAAAAATAGAGCAAAACTATAGGGGACATAGGCCTGTAGAGAGATGGATTTTCTAAAGTCACAAAATCGCATGACAGTACAAAGTACTACTAAAACGCACATTAGCCCAGTGTCCTTTTCCCACCACAGTCCCTCCAAGTTCAATCTGCAGAAGCATGGAAGCATAACAAAAAGTTAAGTTGGGGAATTAGTGCAAATTATGTCCCCAAGGAAGAACAAGTTACTTACCCCCTGGTAACGTTCTTTCGACTGGATATTCCTCGCTCATATTCCTCATCTTACAATATCTTTGATTCCAGCTTGAGCTGTTTTGGGGAAAAAATTATCTCGGCAGAGGGCGCTGTGCGTCAAGACTGTCGACTCGATGTCTCTCTAGGGCTTCCATCGAGGCGGACGTCATCGTAGAGTACATATACTACGTGCAGCACCCGTTGGCTTCAGTTCTGTTTTTTCGCCACCCATATGCAGAATTAACGGCCCGGATAAGTGCCTTTATTTTAATCAGACCTTAAAAAAAGAGTGCAAGGTCGGGGGGGGGGGGGATACGCTGTTGCGCACGACCAAGATGGCCGCCTGAAGTGAGAGCTCCGGCCCGACAGAAATCCGAATTATATTTGAATCCTGTTTCGGAGCCTCCAGCTGATAGCGGAGTCGAGCAGAGGGTGCACCTTGACCCAGTCCACACCCGACTGAAATCCTGAGAGTGGCGGACAAAAACTCACGGAGATATCGGATTTGGCGGTGTGAGCGGGAGAAGGCCTGGGAGTGAGCCGCGAGGGACGTCCGGCTGGTCTACGCCCCGCGCCACTGACGCTCTGGCCAGAGAGGCATAGGGAGGTGGGGCTGCTGTGCCGCGGTCGCGGAGTTGGGCACGTGGACACTGCGGATCGACTGAGGTGGCTCCCCCTTGGTCCCGTACACATGGCTGGGCGGACGAGTGTTGCTGGCTCGTGGGCCCTGCTCCGGACCGGCGGCGAGGTTTGACCGGGTGAGCCCGGTGGGGCCCTGCCTTTGCAGTTATTGAGGCCATCCTGTTGGACGAGAGCTGGAGCTCCCTACCGCGACACGGCGGGTGCTGGGAAGCGGGCCGTCGTCAGACGGCGTGATATCCTATCCCCCCTGACCTGAGCCGTGGCCGACGAGGTGACTCTATTTTCTGGCCTGTGGCCGGGGCGTGCCGCGCGTGCTATATTTCCTGCAAGTTGGCGGCGGAGACGGCGCGGGGGCGGTGCCGCCGAGACGGTGAGTTGTGCGGCATTCAGCGGTTGAGGTGCAGCTCCTTTCTACGTGGGAGAACGCAGTCCATTGTAAGTGGGCGAATTAGCAAGTCACCACTGGTGCCTGGACATTGATGGCTCCATGAAACACTATTCTTGCTATACCCCGGCCTGAACAAGCCCACTTGACAAATATCCTACGCGGCATGGGCGACCTGCCCCCGCGGTATAGTCCCACAGGATCCACTGCCCCTGTCGGGACGTGGTGGGGACCCGGCTGGTGTGGCGAACATGGGTAACACGAGGAAACAGGAAAAAGCGACTGAGGGGGCGACTGGGAAAAATAAAGGCCCGATGGATTTGTACACCAGTAGCCAGGCAGCCGGCCACAAGCCAGATCTGTCGACAACATCAACGGCGGAACCTGGCGTGGACAGCGGCGACAGGGTTGATCGCCTTACCACGATAGTGCAGAATGGCTTCCTAACCCTAAATGTGAAGCAAGATGACATTGTCAACACTATAGGAGCACTGAAAACCAGAGTCGACAAGGAGAGCCTCAGAATCACCGAGGCTGAAGACAGAATTGGTACAAACGAAGACACCATTGCACGACACGATCGCGACATAGCGCAGCTTAAAGCAGGCATGAACGCGTTGCAAAGTAAATGCGAAGGAACAACATTCGGATTGTGGGGGTTTCTGAAAAGTTCGGGAAAGGCGCTATGGAACAGCAAGTGGAAAACCACCTTAAGACTCTTTTTGGGACAGAATCCTTTTCAAGCCAATTCCTGGTTGAGCGAGCACATCGCACTCTGGCCCCCGCGCCGAAACCCGGAGCCCCGCCGTGCACCATCATTGCCAGACTGTTGAATTACAGAGACAGAGATACAATACTTAGAAAGGCTAGAGAAATTGGGACACTACAATATGAGGAGAACCGCATACATGTTTATACAGACTTTGCTGCGGAGTACAGGCTAGCAGGAGATCATATGAGCCAGTCAAGCGGCTACTAAGGGCACGTCAGGTCCCATATGCGCTAACATTACCGGCCAAAATGCGAATTCAGTATGAAGAGCAAGAGCACACTTTTTTGAGACTCCGGCCGCCGCTCTGGCGTATGTGGAAGCAACTATACCCCTGCCACCTAGAGGCCGTGGACTGGACCAGAACGGAAGATCGCCTCCGGGAGGGGGAGACCGGGGCCCTGTGGATTGAACCTGGTTGCGCACATATCCTCTGTTGCTGCTTTGTTGATGTTTAACGGAATTCTGCTCCCGCTGGGGGGCTCTGAGTAACCTTCGAAGTGGGTCGCGGGCCCGCTCTGGTGGCCTTGTGACGACAACGTGGCACCCACAGGAAAGTTCCTAAAAGGTTTAAGGGTACATCGTCAAGTTGAGGTGGATGATGTGGGAGGAGGGTGGGGAAGTCTGGAAGTTACAGAATGTTATTGCTGCGAGGGCATGTTTGGGACCTGGGATTTAGATTGGTTTAATTTCAGTTCCAGGTTGGTTGAAATCAGGTCTGGCGGGTGCACGATGCAGCCAGAGCAGGTAAACATAAAGGTATGGTGGAAGCAATGACACAGCTTGGATTCTAGGTATGGGGGAATGGGTGACGGGGTGAAGATAACTTTATTGCCTTGGAATGTCCGGGGGCTAAACAACCTGATGAAAGCCAGGAAGGTAGGGAACTATGTCACCAGGCACAGTCCTCAGATCCTAATGCTCCAGGAGACGCACGCTCAGGGAGCGGTTAACCAAAACATAATGGTTAAATGGGGCAAGCTACGTTATTATACAGAATATTCCTCACAATCCAGGGGGGTCATAACACTCATACATCCTGCGTTGGCATTCCGTACTGAGGGGCACAAGGCAGATCCAATGGGAAGATATGTGTTGGTGTAGGGGGAAATGGCCGGCAGACAGGTAACCCTGGTTAACACCTATGGCCCAGACCCAGATTTCTATCTGAAAATATTCGACACTCTTAACAAACACGACACAGCAACTATTATATGGGGCAGCGATTTTAATGTTGCACTCGACCCCATGTTAGATAGGGCAACTAGTGTGGTGTGGGCACCCACGAAAACGGCGGTAACCCTGAACCAACTCCTTCCGCAGTTGTCACTGATAGACGCTTGGCGGGTGTTGCACCCGGATAATAGGCAATATACATATTACTCATCAGTGCATGACAGTGAATCGCGTATAGACTACTGGTTCATATCCTCGACATCTCGAATACGCTGCGACTCTGCACGATCCTCCCCCGCACGCTGTCCGATCACTCTCCGGTCTTACTGAGCCTCGTTTTCCAGGATATTCCCAGACAGGCTAGAAGGTGGAGAGTGCCGGGGGGATTGCTGGGAGATGCAAACGTGGCCGAGTCATAACATGACACTGTATGCGAATAGAGACCAGAAAACCCCCACTGAGATAAAAAGAATCCCTGGCCTCACTGGGTCTCCCGACGCTCCCAGACGAAAATAGATTGGCTTTGGAGCTACCTGTCACAATAGAAGAGATCACTGAAGCTATCAAGGATCTCACGTCGGGAAAGCCCCGGGTTCTGATGGACTGGGGGCTGAATTTTATAAGGAGTTCAATGAGGAGCTGGCCCCTATTCTACTCAGAACTTGGAAGGAGGCCCTCGAACAGCACGTATTGCCCCCTACAATGAGGGAAGCTATTGTTACGATGCTTCTCAAGCCCAGACGCCCACCCCAGGATATGTCCTCTTACAGGCTCCTCTCGCTCATAAATACAGATGCAAAAATGTTCACGAAGGTCATGGCCAATCGTATGTTACCCATGGTTCCAGCACTGGTCCACCCGGACCAAAACGGGTTTATTCCCAAGAGGTCTACTGCATTGAACCTCCGCAGGCTGTTTGGGATCATGGCACAAATTGACCCGGGCAGGCAGGCGGTAGCGGTGTCCCTCGACGCCGAGAAAGCATTTGATTCGGTCTCATGGGAGTACCTCTTCCCGGTGTTGGAGGCGTTCGGGGTGGGACCCAATTTTATCAGATATGTCCGTCTGCTCTATACAAAGCCTGGGGCTAGAGTCTATACTAACAGAACCATGTCTGACATGTTCGAACTGGGGAGGGGCACAAGACAGGGGTGCCCGTTCGCGCCAATCCTATTTGCTCTTACAATAGAGCCCTGGCTGCTGCAGTCAGATTGCATCATAAAGATAAAGGCATAGTCATGAAGGGCTCCAATCAGCTGATCTCACTTTATGCGGATGACACGCTGTTATATATCCGTGAACCCGACAAAAACCTTGCGCCCATAATGGCAGATATACACGAATTTTCTGACTACTCTGGTTACACCGTAAACAGTTCTAAATCAGAAATGTTCCCACTCACCCCTTGTACTAAATGCCCGGAAATGACAGAGGGCCTTAAATGGTCGGAGGGATATATTAGATATCTAGGCGTTCTGGTCTCCAGGAGCAGACAATCTTTATTTACTGACAACTACGAAGGGGCGCTACAGTCAATTAATGTAAAGCTTGCGATATGGAGGCACCTCCCTATCTCACTACATGGCAGGATAGCAGTGATAAAAATGACCGTCCTTCCTAAGCTACTAGATCTGTTTGTGAATATCCCGATATGGCCAGGCAGAGAATTCTTCTCCAGGCTGCGATCAATGGTGACCACATTTCTCTGGAACGGGAAGACTGCTAGAATGGGATGGGAGAAAATGGTGGAACCATACAGTTCCGGAGGCATAGCTGCCCCGGACTTTGAACTTTATTACTTAGTTGCTCAGAAGTAATTCGCGAGATATTGGTATGAGATGGCAGAAGAAGCAACTCACGCATGGCTAGAGACACACACAGTTGCACCCTCTGATGTGAGATCAATTATTTTCGCCCCACGACATAGAGACGTGTGTGAATATGATCCGGCAAGCTGCACTGTCCGGGCTTGGGGGGCAATATGTCAGAGACTTAAAATTTAAAACCCTATAACCCACAGATTCCCTTGTGGAACTTTCCCGGCAGTCCTCCCACGTTTGACACGGACATGCAGGAAGCATGGGACCCTAATGGGGAAATGGTGGTGGGGGACATGTTCATAGAGGGGAAATTTGTTAGCTTAGCAGATATTTTAAGGGCACTGGGGAGAGGACCGCTTCGAACACTCCAATATTACCGAATGAGATCAGTATTCCAGGCTAGATGGCCCCTTTTTCCTGATGAGCCACTCTCACACCCATGTTTACAATTGATTACAACTCAGGGGGGTCTAGGAGCCTCCAAATTATATGCATTGGTGCAGGCCACACCCCCACAACCAACAATGTGAAAATAAAATGGGAAACAGATTTGCAGATGCCCATTCCTGATGAGAAATGGGTAAAGTATTGTTCACTCACTAAAAAGGTTTCGCTCAATGCAGGACTGCGCCAGATACAATTTAAAACTCTTAATAGGCTGCACTATACGCCGGCCACAGTGGCAAGGTTTGTGCCAGACTCCTCGAGTGAATGCCCTAAGTGCGGCGCCCCACAAGCAGGGTCCTTCCCCATGTATTGGGACTGCCCCGAGCTGCAGCGGTTCTGGGGGAGGGTGGCTGAGTTGCTGGCGGAAATCACACAAATATCCCCATTCCCGTCTCCACAAAAATACCCGTTTGGTGATATTGGGAAGTGCTCTGAGAGAACTAGAAGACTCTTTAATGTTTCTTGCGCAGTTGCTAAAAAATGTATCCTCCAGGCTTGGAAAAGCCCTAAACCTCCGAGCATGAACACCTTTTTACGATAATTGACATATGTGAATGAGGAACAATATGTACTGACTCACCCGAGAATGAGCCGACCGAAGGACATCTGGGGCCCGTTCAGCACATACTTATGTGAACTGCCGTCGGACAATGACAATGAAGACCCTATGTGAATATGTATCACCTGTGAAAATGCAAATGTGCCATTGTATGATTTTTCTTGTTATATTGTTGAAACGAGTTGTGTACCTGCCACTACCTCAATAAAAAGATGTTTTTTTTTTTTTTTTTTTTTTAAACGAGTGCAAGGTCTAAAGCTCGGAAATTCTCCAGTGGGGTGGGTTGGGAGGGTGAGGAGGAATATGTAAGAGGAACATCCAGTCAAAAGAACGTTACCGGTGTAAGTAACTTGTTCTTCGAATGGATTGTGTCCTCCCACATATACCGCATCTTCTGATAGACTCCCAAAGCATTATGTTCTTTTGGAGGAGGGAGTAAGAATTTGAGAGTTAGTGTTTGTCAAGAATGGAGTATAGAACTGCCTTCCCAAATCTTCCCTCATTGTCAGAGGTGTTTAAACAATGTTTTGTGAACGTGTGGATGGTGGACCAGGTAGCTGCCTCGCAGATATCCTCTATCAGAACTCCCCTCTGAAGGCCAGAGGAAGTTGCCACGCTCCTAGTGGAATGAGCCCTTAAACCTTCTGGGGGATCTTTCCCAGCTAGCCTGTAGCACTCCAAAATAGCCATTATGATCCATCGGGATAGAGTTTGTTTGCTACCTGAAAGACCTAGTTTGTGTCCTGTATAACAAATGAAGTGTCACAACTTTGCCATTCTTTAAACATAAAAGCTTAGAGCTCACCTCGGATCGAGTCTATGAAATCTTTCCTCTTCTTTGCCAGGATGAGGTGGAGGATAGAAGGCCGGAAGCACAATTGTCTGCGCTAAATGCTAATCCGATACAATCTTACGTAGAAAAGAGGTTTTAACCTTAAGGACAACCATATCCTTGTAAAAGGTGGTAAACAGAGGTTTACGGGATAGGGCCTGCTGCTCACTCACCCTGCGGGCTGATGTTATTGCTACTAACAAAATAGTTTTGTAAGTTAGCAACCTTAGAGGGCAGGAAAGGAGCGCACGTTAAAACCAAGTTAAGGTCCCAAGTTGGTATTTGGAATGGTGTAAGAGGAAACACATTTGTGAGTCCTTTGAGAAATTGACATGCTGATTCATGGAATTATTTGCGCCGAAAAACACGGATTTGTGCACTATTGTGCCCCCAAATCCCCGTTTAACAAATGGGGATTTGCGGGCAGAATGGCGCACAAAACCCCGTTTTGAATCAGCCCCTTAATTATTAAGGGTATTTTGAAGTAGGATTCCTCTTCCGAGGTGCGCTTGAATATGGAAAGCGCTGCTAAATAACCCTCGATTGTTCCAATTTGGAGACCCAGATTCGCCAAATGTACTACCAACGATAACACTGCAGGTTTATCGCATTGAAAAGGGTCCACATCCTTCTCCCCACACCAGCTGCAGAACTTGTTCCAACAGCAGCAGCATAAGGATTTTGTTGCTGGCCTTCTGACCCTCCTCTCGCGAGAAAAGGTCCTCTCTTTGTGCAAGACGTATTAGAGGGCAGATTGACATATCCAGAAGGTCAGGGTACCACGTTCTCCTGACCCAATCCGGGGCAATTAGTATCATGGATTTCCCAAACTTTCACAACCTCCTGATCTCGTAAAGAATGACAGGTACTGGAGGAAACACATACAGGAGTGGAAACTCCCAGTCCACTACGAATGTGTCCCCTTGAGCTCCCTGTGGAGGAAATTGCCTGGCGCAAAACAGTGAGTAATTTCTGGTTGACACTGGTTGCGAACAGATCCACTTGAGCGGTTCCCCAAAGGGTGAAGATCTCTTTAAGGACTTCCTGAGCTAGTTCCCACTCGTGGGAGACTGCTCTGCCTGCTCAGAGCGTCCGCTGCTGTGTTCTCCTCTTCGGCTAGGTGAACTGCCAATAGAGAAATTACTTCTTGAATTGCCCAGAACTAGGGCTGCATTGCTTATTGCACAGTGGTAGTGACCCTACACCTCTTCTCTTGTTGAGTTAGTACATGGCCACTGTGTTGTCAATCATTATCAGGAGATTCCTTCCATGTACAGAGGGCAGAAAGGCCTTCAGCGCTAGTCCGATTGCACTCCACTCCAAAAGGTTGATGTGTAGTTTGGACTGATGGAGACCAATGACCGCTGATTGTCAGATAGATGGCATGGGCTCCCCGCCCTGTGAGTGAGGCGTCCGTCACTACTGTCATCTCTGGCCCTGGCTGCCAAAAAGGTTCTCCTTTTCAGAATGTTGCCCTTTTAGGCCCACCACAGAAGGTCCTGTGCGACTCTGCTTAGAACCTGAAGGAGATCTGACATCCTGACTGAGAACTGTGTCCCATTGAGACCAGAGTGCCCATTGAAGGGATCTCATTCTCAGTTGGGCCTATGGCACCAGAGAAATGCAGGCTGCCATGAGGCCGAGCAACCTCAAAATGTCGAAGGCAGGAAGACGCTGGGCACTTTGAAAGTTGGTGACGATCTGCAAAATGTGTTGAGCCCTTACCCCGGATGGTGAGACTTTTCCCAAGGATTCATCAAGGACCGCTCCAATGAACTGGAGTCCCTGAGATGATATCACGTGGGACTTCTTGTAATTGAAGCCCAGTCGGTTGAGGGAGTGGCAGGTGATACCGAGATGTTCCTGGACCTGGTTGCGTGAATGTGACCTGATCAGCCAATAGTCCAGGTTGGGTAGACGTGAATCTATGCCCCCCCCCCCGTCAGACCCACCCTCCTGAGACTTGCTGCCACAACTGCCATAAACTTGGTGAAAACCCTTGTGTGGAGGTCAGCCCATTTGGCAGAACTCTAAAGTGATAATGAGAACCGCCAACAGCGAACTACAGGTACTTCCTGTGCGGATTGGCAAATGAAAGTAAGCATCCTGAAGTTCCTATGATAACCATCCAATCCTGGAGCTTGAGGGCCTGAAGGATCTGAGAAAGTGTGACCATCTTGAACTTGTCCTTCCTCAGGAACGTGTTAGAGTATCTCAAGTCTAACATAGGTCTCAGTCCTCCGTCCTTTGTCCTTCTTGGGGATTAGGAAATGGGGAGAATACCTTCCTCTGTTCCTCTCCATCCCAGGTACTGGTTCTATAGCACCTTTCTCTAGCAGGGTCAACATTTCTTGCAACAGGAATGGATCTTGAACATTTAGCGAATGGCTTCCCGGTGGATGATCCTGAGGTCTCTGTATAAAGGAAAGGCAGTAACCCTGGGCTACTGTTTCCAGTTCCCATGCATCCAAAGTAATACCTCGCCATTCTTTCAGATGCTGCGACAGTCTGCCTCCCACTGGGATGTTGTGAGTCAAGACCTCAGAGCGGTTTTGAGGCGGCTGAAGCAGCGCTAATGGTAATGACACCCCTGCTTGGGTGGGCTTTGCACCTCTCCCTCGTCCACCGTGACGGAATCTTCTTTGTCCTCTTTGACTAGCCTGTCCTCTCGCTCGTCCAACTGAGAAGTAGTATGGAAAGACCAAACCCTCCCCTCCCCCAAAGATTACCACTGGGGTGCAAAGGCTGTGGCTACCGGGCGGTGGCACCCAAGTACTTGGTGGCCATCTTTGAGGTCTGCAGCTTCTCAAGGCTTTCATCAGCCTTATTACCAAAGAAATGTGAGCCTTCAAAAGGGCATTTTAAAGGAGTCTGAATTGTACATCAGGTGTAAATCCTGACTTCCTCAACCCCGAAATTCTGCACATGACAGTGCTTGCTGCCATGACCCAGCTGATACTCTCAGCAGTGTCCAGACCTGACTGCAGAGACTCACACATGGCATCTTTACCATCCCTTATCAGGTTCACAAAGCCATCTCTTTCCTCCCCTTCAGGGACGTGATGAGCCGCCATCGCTATGTAGCCCCCAGAGGGTGAATATGAACTTTTCGAGGGCACATGTAGAATTAGCAGACTTTAAAGCCATGCTGCTAGCCGAAAAAGAGTTCCTTTGCCCATGTATCAACACACTTATCCCCATCAGCGGATATGGTTGGGTACGCAGTTTGTTAGAGGAAGATGTAGCCGCTTGCACTACTAGACTTTCTGGAGTCTGATGTACTGACAGGTAGCCAGGGTTGCTACAGGATGGCCTGTATTTTTTTTTGTCACATTTGTATTTATTGCATGGCTGGACTATGGAGCCTCCCAGTTTGCTGCAACCCTTTATTGGAGTGCTTATGATTATGATAATTGCCAAATGAAATGGTAGTATTGGGTCATATTGAGGACCTTTGTCTAATATGTCTACGGTCGTCTTTTTCAAATGAAGGATGTACTCCATCCTATGAATTCTACCACTCTGGACATTAGGTTTCTGTATGATGCATCTGCATGATCAGCCGGGTCCGGTTTCCCAAAATCCAGCTCTGGGGAGGTATCTATTCCACTAGCTGAAAGCAGGGTATCATATAGCTCCCTAACCCTGGTCTCTTCTGAAATGAAACATTCAGGGAAATTAGTTTTCTTATGAATACTAGGGGTATTCAATTGAAGACCACAGGGAGGGGTTTCATCAGAACAGTTTCATATCCCTCATATATTGGATGTCAAAGATCTGAAAAAATCCTTTTTTTCCTAGAGTTTAAAAAACCCTTTCCTGACTTTGAGGCAAAGGAGTCGATGAATGTACAATCGGCGTCAGTGTTTTGTGTATCGGCATCGATTGAATCGACGACTTGACTTTGCACTTGTGCTAGGAGGGACTCTATCTTCAACTCGACGGGTTTGACGATGATTTCTCATCGAGTACTCGAAGACCCTCGAGAAGTCTTACGGTTATGACCCGGGCTCGAGGTCACGCAGGGGTTTGCCTTGGCCTTATGCTGGTCATCGACCGTAGCATGGTCACTTTTCTTCTCCTTCGAGGAGGACGAGGCCTGTTCCTCAAACATTTTTACCATTTTCTTCCTAAAGAGATCCCACTCAAGTTTGGAGGAGGATTTAGTCGGGAAGACTACACTCCTTTCAATTGATGACGAAGAAGAGGAAGAAGGTGATCTATGCCATCTCCAATTTCTTTGATGATGAGGAGTGTCTGCTCCTCTAGTGGGATCTTTTTTTGACCTTTCTCTTATTTAAGAGGAATCTCTCGACTCATGGGATGACCCAAATTTTGAAGGAGTGAGCAGGGATTTGAGAACAACCCTACCCACTGATAGTTTAGCTTTACGCTCTTTTAAGGCCTTAACTGTCATCGACTGACAGGATCAACAGTCAGCGGTTACATGCTCGACTCCCAGGCACCAGATGCATATTTTATGTGGGGACGTAATAGACATTTTGGCGCTGCATTTTAGGCACTTTTTGAAGCCCATCTTTGGAGTATTCAGAGCTGAAGATAAGGCCATTTTCAAAACATTTTCAAAGAAAACTGAAGCGTGCAGTATATGTACTCGACAATGACGTCAGCCGAGATGGAAGTCCTGGAGGGACATCGCGTTTACCGTCTCGACGCACAGCGCCCTCTGCAGAGAGAAATTTTTTTCCAAAGCAGCTGCAGCTGGAAACAAAGATATCATAAGAAGAGGAATACGTGTGAGGACACAATCCATTCGAATGGGCCTTCATCACAGAAGGCTTGAATGGCTGCACAGCCAGTCGTCATACTAGATAACCTGGGCACCAGAAACCAGTGTAGGAAGTAAAAAGCTAGAGAAGACTGATCTCTGATGAAGACCTACTAGATGCTGCATTTTACAATATTTGTAAGCCAAAAGGCTCAAAAATGCATCATTTACTGAATCAAGGTGGCAACACCAACTAATTCAAACACTGATGTTACCTTTTGCGGATTCAAAAGATATGGAAAGGTCTGATCGGCCTACTTCATGAACAAAGTATGCTGTTGCAGTAGTGTCCGTCAAAGATTTATTGTACAGCATTAATCTGTTACATAATAAACCTGAAAATATTATAATCCAAACTGTCAAAGTATGTAATTGCGATGGGAAGCGGCACCAACATCATACATGTCAAACTCGATAAAGTCCTTGGAATGTGGCCACAAAAATATAACAAGCAGGAATTAGTTACATTGGCTCCCTCTTTTCGGTTTTGTATTTTCAAGGTGGTTACTAACCATCTGACCCAAACAATGGAATATACTATGACCAAACAAAAGAAATATATCACTATTTTTGAGTTATGCCCCGTCACACAAATAGCAGCACCCTTGGGCTTTGTAGGGGAGACATGGCATCACAAGTACACACAGACACAAGATTGGCAAGTTCAAAAACCTTTACTGTAACTTGAAAGGGGGGTTGAAAAAGACTCCCAACATGCCCTATAGCTTAAGATGGGAGTACTCTCAAAAATCAAAGTAAAAAACGCACAGTCCTAGTGTTTTGTTAGTCAAAACAAAATGGCCTATACTATAAAAAAAAATATTGCCTGCACTTACTCTACTGCAATAAATGTGTATAGGGAAAGATGTATATGTAAAGGAAAAAGTAGTGTTCAAACCAATATGTCAAGGTAACTAAGCAAAATTCCCTTCCCCATGTTTTCAGCACAGGATAAGGTGGCACACTTGGATCTTAGAACACACTCTGGCTTCAGACACAAGGATGCAGCTCAGGTCGCGGACCAGGACCATCCATGGAAAAAAAGTCTCTTGGTTGCACAAAGGGTTTTGTTCGCACAAGGTCTTTTATTCGCAGGATGCCTTTGGTTTATTCAACAAAACAAAGGTTCCTTTCCACCAGGATTCATAGTTTTCACCAACTTCAGGCTTCATAGTTCACATAGGTCTCCCTTTGCCCGGCTCAGACCTTCAAAATCACAATTGCTCACAGTTCGCTTTTCTCATCGAAGACTTTCGAATGTGCGAAGGGGTTTACGAATACCTCAGCATGACCACTTATATCACAGTTCACTTTTCATATTCATTTTCCCACTGATGTCAGATACATTTGTCATTCATGGGTTTCTCAGCTTTTCACTTTTCCTCTTGCACCACTGTGCACATTTAAACAAAGACCTTTGATTGGGTACTATGCTGGACCACCATGTCTCACTTGTTTGATTCACAGTTCAGCAGTTGGCGGCTTAATCACATTTTACTTTCACTCACATCTTCTCATTATACGCGCAACCTTAATCCTTGTGATACACTGTTGCCACCTGTAAATGTTACCTTCAACACATACCGACCTTTCACGGCTTTCTTTAACTCACAGGCTGTGCCGGTTTCAGTGCTCACCTCTGATCTAGGAGCCAAGGTGGATACCACAGCTGCTGCTTCACCTTCCCAACTCGGTCACACACCCAGGAGGGCTGCTGGTATCTTTCACACACAATGCCAGATTCACGGTTCTCTTTCATCGGGGTCACTTGTGCAGACTTCAAGATTCTTTGGTGGTAACGATCGTTCGCCGCGATGCCCAAGGTCTCTTCACTCCTTGAATCCGCTTCTCAGTCTGCTGTCCTGCTCCACCTGCTTCGCTGCTGCCCCAGAAGAACTGCTCCTTCTCGTGTGTTGCCTTGCTAAAAGCGTGTCCCAGTGCACCACCTTTTATCCGTGTGGGGAAAGTCAATAGGTATCAGGTGTATGCAATTGTGGTCAATTGCCTGACTATGCCTGACCGTACTAACGGGACATGTCTGGTGTAATGTTTGAATGTTAGTCTTTCTTCGCTCAGACTTCCTCTTCATCGGCTCAGTAGGAGGTTTGGGGGGGGGCGGTTGGAAAATCAGACTATCATTAAAAATAGGATGGGGTAAAGGTGTTGAAATGGGAGGGATAACGTGTCTCACCATTGGATAGCTCATCCGCCACTCCCAGAGGACCCCTGACCCAGGTGATCCTCCCGCACTGGTCCACTCCCAGGTTCTGGATCCAAAGGCAATGGCTGTGCCCTGTCCACCTGAGCAAGAGATCCCCAGGGACTAGACAGTGAGGCACCCTCTGGTTTATCACAGGCTTGCACTGTTTCATTCCCCCAACAAATACCGTAAGAGGGTTCACAGACCAAGGTATTAAAAGCAACCAAAGGAGAACAGAATACTATGGACTGCTAGTGACTGGTTATCTGGGTGAGGTTTCAAGGAAATAAAGTAAATTAATCTGCCTGTCTAGGCATGGTCCTCCAGTCCTCACATCTCTTCTTTGGTGTCCACCTTCCTGTTACTAAGCCAATAGTCATGTTCCTTCAAGTTTTGATTGTCCTGCACTTCTTTCTTGGATGCGGTCCTCTTCAGTCAGGATGTTGCTCACATGCTTCTCATCCTCTGTTAGGAAAGCCTTTCTTATTGCAGCTTTCCCTTATAGTCAATGTCATTTCTCAGAGGAGTTGCTTTTTGTTTGGATTCTAGCTGGTTCGGAGGAGAACAGGGTGGTAGTGGGGGGGAAAAGAGTGTGACTCTTTTGCCTCATTGCCACACTTCAAATGTTGTTTGTGTTGCAATGGTCTGTCCCTATGGCTTCCAGTGTGTCACTGGCAGGGAATGGTTATCATTTTTCACATTTGCTTTTGCATTGTACTACAAGCTACTTTCAGTGGAGTGCTGCAGGGACACTGTGTGCCTTTCCCCCGCCCCCCTCAAGTAACATCTCAGTTACTTTGGTGATGTGTACTTAGGCTGGTGGCAGCAAACTAACGTTTACCCTTGTCCCAGTGCACAGTCGTGCACCTTTATTGTTTTCTGCAATAAATTGTACTTAAAAACTTTATCGGGTAGCACGAAAGTCCATTTATTTCAGGTAGCGGCTCAGTTATCTGCAATCACCAGTGTCACTACTTTTATCTCAGAGGACGTCTGACACCAAAGAATCCGTGCCTACCATGTAGAGCTTGTTTACATCACTGCCTGGTAAACAAGTTTATAACCACGCTCCTTTTTTCATCAAAA
This sequence comes from Ambystoma mexicanum, assembly GCF_040938575.1. Classification (NCBI taxonomy): domain Eukaryota; kingdom Metazoa; phylum Chordata; class Amphibia; order Caudata; family Ambystomatidae; genus Ambystoma; species Ambystoma mexicanum. The sequence goes on along the minus strand of NC_090936.1, from coordinate 160,542,357 downwards.
TCACTTTGAGGTGCTGAAAAACCATCAAGCACACTGACCGGCTGCGCAATCTAAACATTTTAATAAGCTGGAAAGCCAATGTAGCGATTAACAAGACATGAATTTGTTTATACACTCCTGTGAAGATCCCAGAGGCCAATAGGGTCCTGGCTAACATTAAACTTTGACAACAGCCAAATGTTAGCAACCACAAAGATATTCGGCGCATCATTACATGATATAATTGCCATATATCATGGAATGCGGCTGGCTCCATATCAGAAAGAGACTGAGGATTCTATTTTAAAAATACTGGATTCACAGAATAATTATCCTCTTGCCAGAAAACTGGCCACGTAACCCTTTTACATGAGATGTTTTTGTTTCCGTCTCCACAGACGTTAGGTGAAAAAAGGTAGGAAGGAGCTTGGAGGGAGGGGGGGAAAGGAGGATAAGGGGTGGAGATCTTTGTGTACTGGTTGCTTTATAGTTACCTGTGCAAATTGAAACAAACTTAAAACACTGAATTAATGCAAGCTAGTGGGCACTTAATTCTTATAACTTCCCTTGTAAAGCAAGGAAAGCTGGTGTTGTAGATTATCGAGCCAAGTGCATCAATAACGTCATGTTGGAATCTACTAACATTAATTTGTTCATTTTAATGACTGGTGACTTTAATCTAAAACTTGGAAGCAGTCCCTGTGAAGATCTCTGACTAATGAGGGCATTGTCTATGGTATATCAAAATCCAACATGTTAAACCACAGATTGGACAATGCAGGTCTAAAGCTGACCAGGAATCTCTCAATCCAAGAGTTCCTAAATACATGCCTGGTAAGTGAACATCCCATATTTCTCAAGGAGGCCCTCTTATCTTAGCCATAGAACAATGGCTTATCAAGACTTTTAGAGTGATTTGTAGTCACACTGATCACTCTTCCTTACATTTAAACCCAATACATCCCCTTAAATCAAAAGAAGGACGCCGCAACGGGAGAGGCGTTTAAGGTGGTACAATGCGTTAGGCGAACAAAACCTGGAACTCAAGGAAAATGTATATTTTCTTATGGGGCGTCTATCCAAGGTAAATGTAATTTTAGAGAACTAGAATGCTGTGTATTAACCATGGCAGGGCTAAGTCAACAGCAAATGCCCAACCAGCTCAGAAGAGAAAATGCTATTGGTTAGATGAGAGTACAACGGCCATAGGGACACCTTCGTAGAGGCTTTCAAATCAGCAGGAAATTCTAAAAAATGTATCCTGGTGCTCACAAAGGCTTATAGAGATGCTTCACGGCAAGGAAAAAGGGAACTGGTCTAAGTAGCCTGGCATGACCTGACTGAGGCATCAGTGGTTAAGAACTCTTATATCTTCTGTGAAATGGTGACTAAAGGCCCCCTCTATCCGTAGCGGCATCTCCATTTCCACTAGTCTTGGTTGAATTAATATCCATTTCTGATACAGTCTCATTCCTCTTTGTACCCAACAGCAGAAAAGAGGTAAACTAGCAATATCAGCTATGAAAATTGGCTGTTGCCCTGGTCCAATATTTTGCACTCTGAAGTATTTAAGACCCACATCGACATCTAGATGGCATTGTTAACCAACATTTTTTAATGCTATAATAGTAAGAGGCAAATTGCTTGATAGTTGGAAAGGCCCATCATATGTCCAATCTACAAAAACTGTAACAGATCTAGCCCAAACAGCTATAAACCAATTTCTTCATTAGACAACTCACTTAAAATGTTTCGTAAATTTGCTCTTGGTAGGTTGCAATTGTGGGATGATGCACACAACATACTCTCACCTAATAAGTTAGGTTTTTCGCTCTGGATTGGGTACAGAAATATATAGGCTCCAATTCTTTGTTTATCACTGCAAGACCTGTGTTTGCAAAGGATGAACATTTACAAGTGGCTTTTATGGATCGGACTGTGGCCTTAGACTGATTAAATCGTCCAATGTCATGGTCTAGGTTGTCTGCTATGGGAATCCTTGGTAAATTGTTGCACATCACAAAAATCAGTACACGTAAATAATACGGCAGTGGTCAGATACAGAAAAATATAAATGGTAACTTTATCTATACCTGTAAGGAGGAGGGGTCAAACAGGGATGTGGCATGCACCTCCTCCCGTATTTAATTTAGGCATAAACTCTTGCTAAAGGTCTTTAATGTGAGACCATTGCAGATGAACCGAATATCACAGGTTTTAAGATTCCAGTAAAATCTTACCCTGTGTGCAGTGTGATGTTGGGCAAGCACACCTAACTCACTACAAAAATTAATAGACCAGTATGCACACACATGCTAGGGTTGGGCCTTGCAAATAAATCTGAGCGTGTCTGCTATTTTAGCATGTAGGAGACAATGCTTAACAATCATACAAAGTTTCCACATGACATGCGCCTTGATTGAGAACGTTTTATTTTCTGATTTAGGTATTTGCTTTTCCCACAACCTAACTAACGATAGTCACATGGATAAGTAGTCCGTTAGAATTTCACAAGCCGCAGGAGACATTTCTGCTTTTCTGACAACTATTTCTAAATGCAATCTTTAATAACCATTATGCAGGTTTATCAAGCAAAGGCTAAGTTTGGGACACAAAACGGCACGGGAATCTGGGGCTTTTGTAATGTTGCCCAGCTACAGATTGTATTTCCATATTAAGTCTACACTTGGATAAGCAAAGCAATCTGTCAGAAGATGCTCTCTACTTGAAACACTGAATTTATAACGTTAGGATGTTGATCTACTTTCATATGAGCGAGGCATCTAATTATATCCATCATTTGAATTCGGTGTAGACCCATTGTATCGTTTGCCCAGACCCTCAAGCACATATTGCGAGGGTCCTGGTCTCAACGCTCACATAAGGCCAAAGAACATGCACACGCAGAGATGGGGGAAAAGAACTTCTTTATTACTTCACAACTTAACGGCTAACTGCTGAGCCTTCCAAACTCTCACGTGACCCTCTAGCCCCGCCCTCCTCCCTAGCCAACAGTGTCTTAGAAGCTCTTTCGGCCTGAGCTTAGAGCCACTCACATAACAATGTGGGGTGGCTGGAGAAGTCACCTTGCATCATGACATCTCCTCCCCTTTTAAAGTTCATCTGGACTTGCGCTTTTATCCTATTTCTTCAATTAGCCTGATGGGCTTTATGCGGCTGCGCTGAGGTCTTCCATGGCACGGAGGTTCTTGAGCGATTGAGCCATTTCCTTCTCATCAGAGGGTTCACTGTCACCTTGGTATGACCGATCTGAGCTTGAATGCCCATCACTGTCGCCGGACATTTCCCACCTCTCAGGGATGAGACCAGGAAATCTTTTGAAGCATGACAAGTTTCTCGTGACTTCTTGTTGGCGGTCTCCGCAGGCTGTTACCATACTGCCCTTCTTACCAGTCACTACCAGCATTTCAGGAGCAAACGTCGAGTCTTCAGTTCGAATCTTTGGTTGACACAATATGACTTGGTCTCCTAACTCTAGCTCACACTCTTGCACTCTTTTTCTTATCAGTGCTGTTCATCTTTCCCTTTTGTTCTAAATCACGAGTCTGGACTTGTTGTTCAAGTGATTTGGCAGGTTGTTTGGACACACGGGTAGCCGTGTTCTTATGATCCGTCGAAACATTAGGTCCGACGGACCTACCCCTGTGGTACTATGAGGAGTGTGATGATAGTCACGTAGCAATTGATACAGTGCCTGCTCAAAGGGTTTGTTGACCAGGTGTGCTATCTGTAAGGACCTCTTGATATTTGCCATGAAATGCTCTGCAGTTCCATTAGCCTGAGGCCATCATGGCTTTATCTTGCAGTGTATGAAACCCATGTATTTTGCAAAGTTTTCTAAGTCATAACTTGCGTATGGCGGTCCATTATCCGATTTCAAAATGTTCGGTATTACATAAATAGATAGCATACCGTCTAGAGCAGGAATTACGCAGTTGGCTGAGGTGGAGTCTATGATCTGGGCATCTGGAAGTCTTGAATGTTCATCAATAAGCACTATGGCATTTTCCATTTTGCAGGGGCCCAAACAGGTCAACTGCCACCTCCTCCCAGACACCTCCAGGTAGTGTTGACATTTGTAAGGGATTTGGGGGCGGCTTGGGTGCCACTAGGGCACATAGATCACATTTTCCGACAACTTGTTCCACAAGTGTGTCCAGTTTTGGAAACCATACTTTTTCCCTTAGAAGGCATTTTGTAGAGGCTAGACCACGATGACCCTCATGAGCAAGTTAGATTACACGTTCTCTTAGTGTTGAGGGTATGACAATTTTCGAGCCTTTCATCAGTATGCAATTCAATAACTGTCAGTTCATCTTTCACAAGTTCCAGAGCTTCGACATCTTCTTTCACTGTCTTTTTCTGGTTTGGCTTGTTGTTTGGCATGAGACATCCTGTCCGTACGTAGGCAATTAGTTATTATATTTATGGTTTTATCATTTTCCGATTCTTTATTTAGAGTAGACCATTCCACGGGCAGCGGCTGAAGATTATGAATGATGTCATTAAAGTAATTATCTGCAATGGATGGAATGGCATCGGGTGGTCCAGCAGGGTGCCTTGACAGGTAGTCTTCCGGGGTATTTTCTTTTCTTTCTTTTCCGGGGCCGTGTATGATGTCAAATTTGTAATCTAACAGGCGTAGTCCCCATCTTGCTTCTCTGAGGCATTCTGGACTTTGGATCACTGAAGACTGAAAGGAGGGCCTGGTGATCAGTGAGGACTGTAAAAGTCTTACCATATAGAAAAAAATGAAAGTATTCACAGGTCCATACCATTGCTAAACTTTCTTTTTCTGCCTGTAAGTACGTTTCTTCTGTCGTTGTGAGGCTCCGGCTTGCGTAGGCTACCACACATTTTTCATTTGGTTGAGCCGGGTTGCATTGTGTTAATATAGCCCCAAGTCCCACAGGGCTGGCATCCACTATTACTTCAGTTTTCTTTTCAGTGTCAAAATATGCCATGTTATCAGCCCGAGTGATGTTGTCACAAATAGTTTCAAAAGCTGTTTGACATTCTCTCGACCACTCAAAAGTGTGATTCTTCCTTGTGAGGAGGCGTAGTGGATTACTCACTGCCGCATAGTCTGGTATATATCGAGAACAGTAGCTAGCCAATCCAAGAAACATCGTAGTTCTGAAATATTCTGTGGGGGCTGAGCTGAGTTGAGGGCAGTCACTTTTTCTGGATCAGGTCCCTGTTACGCTCACCTGGTATCCAGAGGGACACCACCCTGCTGGGTTAGTCACTGGTATGCTTCTCAGCTTTGCCCTGATGTGCGGGGAAGGTTACAGGAGGACTGTGTTCAAGACTGACCGACTGGGGTAAGTATCCTCCTCCACCCTGGTATGCTTTCAGCCCCTCTGGCGCCCTCTCCTCACCTTGTGGTAGAATTAGGCGTGCTCTCCGTCCTGCCTTCTTTGCAGGGGCACGTTGTCTTTCATGGGTGAGTGCGGTCCAGTTACTTCACTGACGCCGGCCCGTTTCATATTGTTCAGGTAGGTCTTATTGCTGTTCTTTAGTTTTGTTTGCTATCCTGCATGCCTTTCTTTGTTTAAAATGTCTCTTTTTCTCCCTTAGGTATGCGGAGCTTCAGCGCGGCGAACTGGCTTGGTTGAGCCCCGCTGGTAAATGATGGCTCATTAAGAGCACTATGATGCAGTAAGTAAGCGCTATGCGCAGCGCTGCGAAGTCTTGCCTTTTCTAACCTGTGTTTTCCTTCCTTGTAGGTCGCAGTGTTCTTCAGCGCAAGTGGAATGTCCGGAGTGGTGCCAGCCGAGAAGCGACCAGCCAGGTAAGCCTTTTGAGCAGTTCGAAATTTGTAAATGTCTCTTGCCTCTATCTTCCTCTTTCAGGTTGTTCTGTCCGGGAGGCGTGCAGATTCGAGGAAGCTGTTCTCAGTAGCTGCGAGTGTTTAAAGATGAAGACTGCAGGTAAGATGCTGCTGCTAATGATGTTTCTTTTGTCTCCTTGCAGGTTCTGCTTCTCCGAGGTTCGAGGGAATAGCTGGACACGGTGAGCGTCACGTTGCAAGCTGCAAAGTAACACGAAGCCTGTTCTGCAGTCAGGGTGTGGTTTATATAGCCCAGGTAAAGTAGTACCAGGGAAAGTAGTTCCAGGCCTGCCACACCCAAAACACTAGACTGCATAGCTTGGTTCTTGCGAACCAAGCTATGTGGATGCCTCCATGTTGGCTGACAATAGAATAAAGTAGTTCCCAAGCACATTGTTGTTCATGCTGTATGAGCCTGGCGCGATAGGCGCCAAGACTGGCCCCATAAGGGCTTTTGAAGAGGATGCCAGGCTCTAGAGGCCCGAGTCCTGACTCCACCTGGCCAATGGGTTTGCCAGAGGGGGTTTTGGGTGAGGGTCGTGAAATCCCCTTTTCTGAAAATATGTGCCAGAAGAATCTTAGAGTCTCTTTACGAAATTCACACTTGGATCGATTGAGCGTGAGACCTGCTGTTTCAAGAGCCGAGCACACTTGATGTAGAGCTGCATCATGTTCTTCTTTCGTCTTTCCATACACAAGTACATCATCTGAGTAGTTCAGGCAGTTTGGGACATGGCGGATGACCTTATGCACTTCTTCCCGAAACATGTCTTCTGCCGATGAAATACCAAAGCTGAGACTTTTGTATTGGAAAAGTCCTAGGTGATTCACAAATGCAGCAATGTACCTGGATTCTGGAGCAATTTCGATTTGATGGTATCCTTTAGTTAAGTCGAGTTTTGAAAAATACTTGGCTCCATGCAACAGGTGAATCATATCTGTTATTCTAATGGTTTGGTTTCTTTCTTTTTCGATGGCCTCATTTGCTCTTCTCATATCCACACATAATCTAATTGAGCCCTCTGTAGATTTCTTAGGTACTGGTACTATTGGAGCTACCCATGGGGTGGGACCTGTCACTGGTTCTATGACATGCTGTTTTAATAATTTGTTGATTTCATCTTCTACTTGGTGTTGGATGTTTATGGGAATACCCCTGTAGTGCTGAGCATTGGGTTTTATGTCCCGCTTAATGTGAAGCTGAATTTTCCGATTCTTAAGTTTTTCTAGCCCTTTGAACAGTTTTGGAAAAGTAGCCTCAATGTCCTCTGGTCGAGAGAAATATTACATGATGTGCACTAGGCCCATGGTCACTGCAGTCTTAAAACTGAGTATGCAACCACTTTTTGCTTCAGTTTTTAACACATGTACCTGAACTTTCGCTGTGTTGGTCTTATGTGAGCAAACAACTGACATTACCCCTTTACAGGGTAGAGGCGTGGTGGAGCCATATGGGTAGATGTCTACCATTGTTTTCTTGAGCCTTGGGCGATTTGGTAGCAACTCATAGGCCTCTTCACTCATTATGGTGACCGTGGCGCCAGTGTCAAGGAGGAAATCCAGAGGTGTGTTTACTTGAATGCTCAGAATGGGACGCTAAGGCCCACACATATCCTTTTTTCCGTTGGTCATCTCCTGATGAAGACAGTTTGCTGCTGGAAGGTGATTTCATGTCAATGTACCGACATAGCGTCTTCTCCTGTTGCGCTTTGAGATTTCAGAAGATTTATGTTCATCTCTAAGCAATGTTTTTCTGTAATCTCTTCCATCATGCCTTTGCCTTCTTTGATCAGGCTTTGGCCCTTCTTCACGTGATCTTGTAGGGGGTCAACCTCCCTTACTCCCTGAAATTATTCCGTTTAAGGGGTTGAAATGGGGCATTCTTGCCCATGGCTCTGTAATGCTCATATCCACTGCAGGCTGCACACTTCTGACCCATAGCCGGGCATTCTCCAGCATGAGGGTATTCGTAACCACATATGTAGCAGGTAGCTTTATTTTGAATTGAGGTTGAGTTGCCAGTAGATCGTAGTTTATGGACCACTTCTTGATTAGAAGATTTTGTCTGCCTGGCGACCTTGCTGAGATTGTCTAATTGGGATTCAACTGCAGCTTCCATGCGGGCTAGGGAAAGAATTTCATCCAGTGAGTGTTGTTTTTGTAGATGTTTCTTTTGAAAAGTATGGGAGTCACATCCAGCTATTACCTAAGACCCTCTTTGCTGGTATAACAATGAAATTCACAATGCTTCAATTTGATGCGCAAACACATTACAAAATTGTCTATGGATTCTCCTTTCTCTTGACATGTGGTGTGGAATATATGTCTTTCATAATCCACATTGGCTAAAGGTGTGAAGTATTCTGTTAATTTACAATGTAACTCTTGATATGTGGCAGTGTCCAGATTAATCAGCTTTCCTACTATGTCTCTTACTGCAGGCCCCACTTCCATGGATAGGGTATTCTTGAGTCTGGTATCATCTTTGAGTCCCATCGCCCCAACATAGAAATTAAAATCACTTACCCACGTGGCCAGTTGCTGGCGTCTCATATATCAGGCATGTGGTAATTATAATATTTGTGAGCCTCCACTTGTGGTAGTTTGTGTCTCATTGGGTGGAGTGGCCTCTGTGGAGGACGTGGGAGTTTCTTCAGACATGTTGACTGTGTTATGGAATGATTGTATGCATTAGTGGGGATCCACTTCCCAGTATATCACTTTTATTTTTATTTTCCTTTAGGCGGGGCTGGGATGGCGTTTTATTTTGCCTCTGGTCGTCCTTTCTCTTCAGACCCCACTACACAAGGCTTTAATTGCAAAACTGCGTTTACATTGTGGCTATGTGAGTAGCTCTTCTTCAATATTTCCCCTTGCCTTTCCAGAATAATGTCTGGTTTTGTTTAAATAGTAATAACGGTGCCAGGCTTTCAGCCTGCTTTCCTTGCTCTCTCTTTCCCTTTATTTGTTTTAATTCTGCGATGGGAAGGTGAGATACTATGAGCGCACTGCGAGCACCTAATACTGCCACGTTATGTGTGTTTTATTTTTTTCTTGTTGCTCTTTTTTTTTCCCTTTAACGGTGCCGGGCTTCAGGATAGATCAGGTTGTAAAAACACCCGTCATCCAGTTTCCCTCACAGCATCCGGAGGCGCGCCGACACGCGTATGATGTGCTCGGCCGCCCCCTTCACTTTATTTACCGTCTTTCGTGACAGCATTCTTCCTTCACAATGCAGGCTTCAGGCACGCAGCATCCTTGTCTCCAGTTGCCGGGACCCTCAAGCACGCGTTGCGAGGATCCTGGTCTCAATGCTGTGTGCAGGCACCACATAAGGCCAAAGAACACGCACACGCTGAGATGGGGGGAAATAACGTCTTTATTACTTCACAACTTAACGGCTAATTCCCGAGCCTTGCAAACCCCACGTGACCCTCTAGACCCACCATCCTCCCTAGCCCACAATATCTTAGAAGCTCTTACGACCTGAGTTTAGAGCCACCCACATAACGATGTGGGGTGGCTGGAGAAGTCACCTTGCATCATGACAGTGTTCAGCGTTAAATACTTTCTGCAAGGCCGCTTCTTAATTAAATGCTCTGAAGGAGCACATGCTTCTTTCTACTTTTGCCCCTCAGAGTATATTTCCACAATTGCATGGCAGCACCAGATGGATGACCACGGGCAGAGATATGATTAATGGAGACACCTTGAGGAGTGTGTTGGACGTGCACAGAGTGAGCAGCTTATGGTGCACAAGCAGCCTGTCCTTAAAGAACCACGATAGTCAGCACGAGAGAAGTAGAACATTTTTTTGGGCTCTGAAAAGGAGCTATACGATGAAAAGTTAAGCCAAGTATGCAGTTTGTTACAGTTTTACTGTAAAGAGGCATAGTAGATAAATAGGAGACCAGCAGGCTATCCTGCGACTGGTACTGTTGACCCAGGCACTAGCAAAGTTAATGCAGGTCACATTTCAGAGAACTGGGCTGAACAGGATTTGCATCCTTTATAATTCAACATAGATCAGCCTGGGTCCAGGGAGTGGAAAACAATGATACCTTCATTTAGAAAGAAAAAAAACAAATCAACCTTGTCAAAAAAAAGGAGTTTGTGAAGAAATTTGCAAGATGTAGAAAATAGGACCAGTCCTCTTCAAGGAAGGAAGAAAACTCGGAATAAAAGCGCTTGTGCGAAGAAAGCGGTGGCAAGTCTTTGGCATGGGCATTGTCATACACGTGTCCAGTTGTCAGTTTAGCTGCGGCATGTATTTTACATGCTGCTGAAAAAAAAAAGTTCTGTTCTTCATGCCATTGTATGGACATACCACAAGTTCATAAAATAGGCCTGGATTCAAAGTCCAGCTAAATCTATTTTAAGGGACATATGCAGTACTGTTTGTACAAGTGTTTTCATGTAAAGGCTGTAGCTAGTTTGTGCATTGCAAACTGGTGCATTACCATCAAAAGCAGCTGAACCCTAAAACCTAATATTTCGAAGGGATAAACGGACTTGTTTTTCTCCGGTCTTAGCAATGGTTTGAAATGACAACTGTTATGCTATTATTTGAAAATATTTTGGAATGCATCAGAGTGCAGGCTGGGGCTGAGCTCTGGCACCACAACCTATGAATGCACGGTTTAATCCCTTGCATAAAAGGGGGAGATGCTTTGGATTAACGCGCTGTGGATGACTGAAGTTGCCCTTTCCCCGCTACCCACAATGTCAAACCGGACGCCTTCACAAAGCAAGCCTCTCAGTCCAAACTGCAAGCAAGAGCCACTGACGAACCTGCTGAGCAGCATCTGGATCGAGTGTCTCCCAATATAGAGCTTCTATTTGAGAACATACAAACCGGATTTACATAAATCAACGCCAAGCTGGACATATCATGGAGAATATTAATACGCTACGTAACAAACTAGACAAGGAGACAGCAAGAATTACGGAGACTGAGGAAAGATTTGGCATGGTTGAGGAGGAGGTTGCCTCCTTGAAGAGCGATTTCACCAAGATGACCATCGAGCTAAAGCGTGCAGTAGTGAAATGCCATGACCTTGAATTCTGCGCCTGTCGAAACAACGTACGTATTATCAGTGTCCAAGAACACACTGCAAAATGTCAGATAGAAGATTTCGTGGAGAAGCTGCTATTGGAACTATTGGGGGTCTTCACCTTTTCACTGCAGTTTACAGTGGAGCGGAACTGTTGCACCAAAACCAAAGCCTGGTGCGCCTTCGAGGCCAATTGTAGCATCTTGATCTACAGCGACAGAGATGGTGATCCTGAGCCGTGCCAGTGAGCTAGATGAACGGAGGTACGAGTCCAACAGGATCTTCATTTATCCTGACTTCCGCTGCAGTACAGGCGGAACGAAAGCCATTTCTGGGGGTGTAGAAACTACTACATGACAGAGCCATCGCTTACACAATGCTCTTCCCGGCAAAACTACGGTTTCCGATGAAGAACAAAACAGTTTTCTTTACGATCCCAGAGGAAGTGCCCAGTTTCATTGAGGCAAACATACCACTGGCTGGCAACATACTCAAAGGAAGTGACCAGTCAGACGCTGATCCCACTGGGGAATGACCCATGTTATATTTATTACTTGATGATGGCCTCACTACTTCGTTCCTTTGGAGATGCACTCCTTGCATCACTACAGCCCTTTGGGTGCCTAAGCAAAACTGGTGAAACAAACGCATTGCATCGTCTGGGTTGTGTAGGTGGAGCAGAGCCCTGTTGTTTGCCCCTATGCAATGCTGCTGGTTCAACACCGACACGTTGTTGGTTTTAGTTTGGTTTGGCATTGACACTGTTGTAATTAGGATGGTGGTGGTGGTGGTGGTGGTGGTGGCGTTGAAGGGGGTAGTTGGGAGCAGAAAAAGGAAAATACACATGGTTGTAGGGTATGGTTATTGTCGTCATACATGTGGCAGATGCTCACCGTTGAAACATGGGATTGCCGTGGGAAAAATCGGAAATGTGATTTAAGAGGATGCTGGCTGATGTGTTGCTCAGCTGGAATGTCCGCGGCCTGGCTAATCCTGTCAAAGTGAGGAAACTATTTGCAAACATTGAAAGACATAAGGTGAACATACTCATGTTGCAGGAGATGCACGCCCTGGCTTCGACCAGTTAGGCTTTTGCCAGGTCCTGGGGTCTCATACATTTTTTATTTTATTTGACATTTGTATGGCACCTATACAGCAGAAAGTGTTCCCAGTTTCCACAAGACAGAAAGGAGGTGGTTTGGGGCAGGGGAGGATAAACAAGAAACGGTCCTACCAGGCTTTGACACAATCAGATTGTGTAAGTGTGGTAAGCCAAAGTGCAGGGGGGTCATGGGGAGGCCCCAGGTTTGAAGCAGGATAAATGCTAGAGAAGCCCAAGAGCACAGGGGCAAAGGGAAAAAGTGTGAGGGAAGGGGTAGACCAGACTCAATAGGCTGATCAGGGAATGGTGCCTGAGGGCAAGTGCTGGCAATGGGGTACTGCAGAAGACTAGAAGGGGGGCCTGGCCCCTGTAGGACTCAGAAGGAACCAGGCAGCCAGTCGTAACAGTAGGGGGGCATTAGCAGGGGAGTGAGGAGAAGAAGAAGAGGAAAGTCTTGAGGAGTTTATGGAACTTAAGGCGATCCAGCTCAAGTCTGAGCGGGGCAGGGAGGCTCCTGCCGAGGAAAGTCACAGTCAAAGTCACAGTCAGTGACCTAGTAGTCCCAGTCAAGGGGTGTCAGAACTATTATTCACAAGTCACTGCAGTTTACGCTCATCAAAACACAAATTGATCCTCTGGGCAGGTATGTGATTACACATGGCATACTGCAAAACAGAGGTTCTCATAGTAAATACCTATGGCCTGAATGTGGATAATCCTGACTTTGCTATTGTCATGCATACCTAGATGTATCTAGTATATGGAGTGGATATATTAACACCAAACTGGATCTCTACCCACTGGCAAGGTCACATGACCTGATGGTCTCAAAGCAGAGTTTTTATAAGCATTCTGTAACCTGCTGATACAACAGCTTTTGGGCACGTGGCAGGAGGCGCTAACTATTACGGCTCTCCCGCCCACAGTTTGCAAGGCTATTATAATACTACTCTTCAAGCCTGATAAAGATCTACATCACCCACTTTCATTGATAAACACAGATGCAAAAATATTTGCAAAAGTGTTGGCCAATTGTCTTCTGTTGTACATGCTGCATATTATTCATCCTTATCAGGTGGGATTTATACCGGTAATCTTCCAAGGCTATTTAACATCCTGTTGCAGATCAGTCCTTCTGCGCGTACCGTAGCTGTTTCTGCACAGAAAGCATTTGTCACAGTCTCCTGGAACTATCTGTTTGCGGTATTGGTGAAGTGTGGGTTCGGCTCTATCTTTAGACAATACATAAAACTTATACACCCTTTCAACCCCAAGGGTGTGCACACACAGCCAACTGTCACACTATCGACCTGACACCTTTGCTCTTTGCCATGTCATAGAACCACTTGCAGACCGATCAGACTGACAGGTGCACAGGGGTATCTGAATTACAGCCACACCAGAGATAATATGTCATATGTAGATAATGTCCTATTGCTCATTAGGGATCCTCACATTAATCTGGAGGCTGTGCTTTTGGATGTTGCACGTTTTGGTTCTAATTCTTGCATGTGTGTCAATCGCACCAAATCGGAAATCTTACCTATTACAGAGGTCACACTGCAAACACCAAATACCACTGCGCTGAAATGGACTGTTGACCAACTTAAATATCTGTGGATATGTGTGAGCAGAATGCACCCAATGCCATTTGATAATAACTACGGTATATGTGAGAAGCAACTCGACCAAAAATTGGATAGATGGAAACAATTGCCATTATCGCTGGCTGGACTTCTAAACCTCATAAAAATTGTGATATTGCCTAACCGGTTATACTTTTTCCACAACCTCTCCATCTAGCCTGGGAAGAAATACTTTTGTACGTTACATAATAATTTATCGCAACTCCTATGACATTCCGGGGCAGTCAGGAATAAATGGGATAATTTAACTAAACTATGATTCATGCAGGTTTAATGCCCCCGATTTTGAGTTATATTGGATCTCTGTGCAGGCACCTTTTGCGTGGTACTGGTTTTGGGTTGCGCAGTCACCACTACATGTCCCAATCAAACGCAAGGCAGCAGGGGCCTGCAACATCCACACGTTACTATTGTCCAATACATACACAGATTCATGTAGCTTTGACCCACTAAGGGCCACACTAACAGCATAGCGAAGGATCTCCCAAATAACGGGGTTAGTTGCGTTATACTGCAAGAACATACCATTATGGCATTAGTTTGGCATCCCACCCACTATGGATGAGGCTGTTTGGCGAAGTTGGTGGAGTGTGCAGTCCAATGTGATGGGGACATATACCAAAAAGGGGGTCTTTTTGACACCTGGGGACTTATTACCTGCCCATATTGTGATGCCTGTATTCTGTCTACATTACTACAGACTGAGGGCAGCCTCCAGAGCGAAATGGACATCTTTCTCGGCATGAACCAGTGGAAGACTTAATCATTAAATATATAGTTCACCTGCAGGGGTGTCGACATAGTCTCACGAAATTGTATAATCTCATACAGAAAGCAATGCCGACGATGCTGGATTGTTTACATAATCAATAGGAGAATGATATGGAATGGATATTTCGGATAAGGACTGGGGGATATGTCTACGCCAACAGGAAAGGTTTCCTTCAATTCTAGGTCTCGACATTACAATTTGAAGTGCAATGTAGAAAATGCAGGGTACTGTGAGAAACCAGAAGGGGTCTCACCCGCTAATCCCCGGAGATCTGTCATCCAGATGGCCAGGACACAGCCATCGCTTTTGGATCCAGTTCCTGGGGGTGGACCAATGCGGGAGGGTCACCTGGGTGAGGGGTCTTCAGGGAGTGGTAGACCAGATGGTGAGACGTGGTATGTCTCTCTAACACTTTCTCCCATCCTACCTGATAGGATATTTAGAAACTCAAATCCCGCCCCCCCCCCCCCACCCTCGCCCTTTTCCTGCATGAACACTTTCACACAGACAGCTCGCCATGGGATAAAACCGACTCACACCGAACCGGGTACCTGACATGTCCCACTACTATGGTCAGGCAAGTTCAGGCAATTACTGACAATCGCTCACACCCGACTTCCATTACACTTCCCCACAAGGATAAAAGCAAGAGCACGAGAGCAGACTGAGCGAGGCAAAGCATACGAAAGTTACTTTCAAGAAACAAGGCTGAAAGTGTACGACCAGGAAACCATACTGAGGAATCCTGTATTGTGTGTCAAAGATACAGAGAGCCCGCCCACGTAACTGACCAAGGCTGGGAGGAGCAGCGGACGTTGTAGCATCATCCTTGGCTCCAAGAACAAAGAAGCAACAGAGATCTGAACAGCCGGTGTGTTGGGGAGACAAAGGCAAGACCAGTCTTTGTTGAAGGCAAGGTTGCAAGCGGCAGCATTGTATAACGAAAGCTGGAACAAGCATTGTTAAAACGCATGTGATGAAAGACGCGAGTAAAGCTAAACTGCTGATGAATGTTTGAACTTGACAAGGGAATATACCGTTGACAGAGTGGTTTGGCACCATGAATGTTCTCAATTGAAGGTCTCTCTAAGGTATCCTGACAAGAGAAACGAAAGTAGAAGATTGATGTGAAATACAATTGTGTGAAGTGACTCTAAGTGGTCTTGCGACAGTTTAAACAAAACCCATTGCACATTCGAAAGTCTTTGATTCTGATATCAAGCAGGTCTGAACCGGAACGTGGGGTATCCGTGGTCCGATCCCAATGGAGGGAGACCAGTTGGGAAAACCCTGAAAAAGGAAAAGAACATTTGTGTTTTGTTGTTACATCAGGCCCTCTGCAATAAGAGACTGTCATTTGGGAGAGAGACTTTGGGTCTGATTCATGTTAAAGGTATTTGTACCGCGTACCATCACCAACGGAGTTGGTCCCCAGGCGCTCTGGCAGATCTGTAAATGAGAAGGTGGGATGGTTTAGTAGGTGAAGCGGGAGTAGGATAGTGAGAGGAGTGGTGTTCTGTTGGCAGCTTCAACTCAGTATACACAGGGTGCTGAGCTTTGGTGCGAGTATTGGACCGATGCCAGTCCTAGTGTGCTGTTGGTGTTGCTTATGTGTTGTTGCGGTGTTGTGAAGTGCATGCGGGTTGTTGTGCGAGAGATGGTTGTGTGAGATTTTTGAGTGAGATAAGTTTGCAGAAATGCTGAGTTTTTTTGTTAGTCGGTTGTATGAAGGTTAGCAGAGGTTCAGGAATCTGTCCGAGTATGGCACTTGCCAGACCTCCAATTTCATCAGGGTGGGCAAAAGGGCTACGCCTGGCAGGGTTTGGTTTGTGTGGGGTGCTCCCTGTGCTGTTCTAATGGGCTTTGTAAGTGTTCTGTTTGCTCCTCGCTGTTCTATTCTAGCCAGTTCTGTAGGTGTTCTACCAACAGCAACCACATACACATGTTTCAGCCTTGTTGTGCATCATCAGTGAGGTGGAGCTGCGCCCCTCTTAAGAGCAGTGAGCAAGGGGTCCACCTCTGGATTCCCCTGGTAACTTAGGGTGAGACCCAAAGTTACTTACTATGCAAAAAAAGGGGGGTTCTGGGAATCCCTCTACCAGCACGAATACAGCCCATTGACCTGTTCTTGGGTGGATGGCCCATGGGAGAAACTCTACCAAGTCTTTAGTTCACTGTCCCTTTCACAGAGGATACATTCATGGAAGTGTTTTATAATGGCGCAATCCTATAAGAACATGTTTTATGAATCAGGCCCTTTGGCGGAAGGCCCTGATGACTATGATTTGAACTGTTACCTCGTGGCCAAGAAGCCAGAGTGTGTACGAAGCTCACACGTGTCGCCTGGCCCTGTGCTGAAAACATGGGGAAGGGAAGCCAATTGCTCAACTATCCTGACATTTCATTTCTTGAACACTTTTATTTTGCATACATTGTTATCCCACACCATTTTGTATTTAGAAGTAAGGATTGGCAATAGGTTTATTAGTATCAGCCCTTTTATATTGACAGACTCCAGTAGGACTGCCTTATTTGATGATCGTAGCTTGCGCCCATCATTAGATTTAGTATTAGATAGGCGTTCAACAAGCCCATTTGAAGTTCAATAAACACCCTTTAACTGTGATCACTTGTGTTTGTCTTCACTGTTTGACACCATGCCTTCCTTACGGTACATACACATGATTTACGAATGCCCA
This sequence comes from Ambystoma mexicanum, assembly GCF_040938575.1. Taxonomy (NCBI): domain Eukaryota; kingdom Metazoa; phylum Chordata; class Amphibia; order Caudata; family Ambystomatidae; genus Ambystoma; species Ambystoma mexicanum. The sequence continues at coordinate 160,525,251 of NC_090936.1, read as the reverse complement.
GTACTGCAAGACCCTTTTGGGTAGTGGTATATCTTGTAGAGGAGATAGTGAGTGAAACGTTGACGCCTATTGTGAGGTGTAAGTAATGCGAGGCGGACAACTTTTAGATGATTGTTCAAAAACTGCCTTTTTATTAAAGTATAAAGGATATTAAATGCCTCAATATCCCTACACTGCTGAAGATGTCCCGGCCTCACAAAACTAAAAGGGGAAACACTCCCAACACAGGATGTCTGGCTCTCACACTAAACATCAAATACACAAAAAAAAATATATATAGCAATTCAGATAAACACTTGAATTCACAATTTCTTGATAACCTTTTTAGTAACCTGGGTGAACTCCCTTTCCCAGGATTTAAGGTTAATTCAACTCCAATGTTCATCAAAAGAAAAATAAGGAAATCCACATAGGTAGCAAAGTCTCAATTCATTTCTTGAAGTTCCATTGTGAAGATAACATTTTGTTAACCAAACAAGAAAGTTCTTCTTCTTGGTGACAAAGTTGTCGACTTCCTCAAAATAGCACCAATATTATTCCCAGCCACAATGCTTTTCCACCATTTCAGTTATCCAAGAAGACTTGACAAGTTCAAAGGAAATGCAACTTGTAGTTTGTTAATGAAACACAAGTCTTCGTTAACAGTAATTACTCTTCTGTTCAAATTAGGATTCACAATAGGTATATTTGTCAGGATGACTTCACAGTGCTGCTGCTTCTACTGCCAACAATTTCACTTCTACCAGCAGTTGAGGTCATTCTCCTTTGTCTCAGTTTTCTACTGAAGTCTTGAATCCACTGACAATCAAATATACCACCACAGCTTCAGTATTATGTGTGACTACCACAGCAAGACACGCTTTAGTTCCGAACCGATTTATGTTAAGGCATGGCACTCTTCCTCTGAATATATCTCTTGAAAAGGGGCATCCTCTCTGCCTCTCGTCTGTCAGCCACAACCAAAACTTAGGTTTGCCTGTATGACCCACTTCTCTCTGTTGCTTAAAGTCTTTGGCAATTTAGATTGTGTCAACTTCAAATAATATTAATGAGCAGCAAGTTTCACTTCCCCAACCTTGCCTTAATCTCTCTGCCAACCGTTAGCCGAAATAATTACCCAGAAGCCTTGGTGCTACTCTCTTGGCTTCAGGCAATGCCTGCACACTTGTATCTTAGGCAAGGTTAAACTTCTATAGGGCTCACAGTCTGGGTTAGTTTGTTTCCTGGCTTAAAGAAAGGCTTCTTTCTGTTTTAATAGGGAAATACTCTTAGCTTGGGCAATGCTTGCCATCTCTTCAATTGTAGATACAATATTTATTTGCTTTACTTATTTTATATACCTTCAATGTTTGCGTGAATAATGATGCAAAGGTCACTCTTCAATTAAAAAGTGAAATTAGGTACACTCGACCACTTCATATAATTTACAATGTTCAAAGAAGTTAACTATGACTTTCTGCAGTGTTTGCTCTTCGTGCGAGTGAAAACATATTACTGATCACACGCGAGTGCGACTTTCTCATTGTTAAAAGATTCAACAAACAACTTCAGCTCACTTATGCTTATACACTAGTGAAGATTGGACTCGATACTGTTGCCAGCAGTGCTCGCGCATGGAGTCAGAATGCCAGTTTTGGCTCACCGGCTTCTGTGATCCTTGTTCTGTGGGGTGCACAACTTCTACTGCTCCTGGCATCACAGGGACCCACACCCTTCCTTGATGGCAGGGTCTCTGGTCTGGCCACTCTACTAAGAAGCCCCTCTCGCACTTGCCTGCAGCTCCTGGCATCCATCTCTGACACACTTCAGGCACGGCAATCTCCACAACCAAGCTTACATGGGGAAAGGCAGCCTTGATGCACTCCTTCCGCTGCGCAGCCTCTGCAACTCAGAGTTTGGGGGAACAGGACCTCACAACAAGCAGGTACAATATGCTGCATTCATGTTTCTGCGTCCCTTTGGTTCTCCCACGTCTGGCTGGATAGCCAACACAGCGTCTTTTTCTTTCTGCCTCTGCTACTACAGCATGCACTCCAGCCACGGTTCCAGCTCCTCCCATTACCTGCACCTGAGTGGGCCTTTTATGCCTCCCAGGTTCCTTCAGACGTGGGCTGTTAGGCATGATTGAACTGCCTACTGTACAGCATGCCTCTTCAGTCCTCTTCCTCGCCCCAGGAGTCAGATGATGGGCCTTGTAATCCCCAACAGCAAAGTTAGTTCTGTTAAGTGACTGCTTGATTTTAAGGGTAGATTTACTTCCCTCAAGGTCATCTAAAAATGAGCCATTAGCATTCGTTGTTATAGGGGAAGACAATTTACTTAAGGCAATATTTCTAGATTTCCCTACATCATACCTTCGGGAGTAAGGAGGGTGTTTATCCTGAAATATTTTGCAGGGTCATTCTATTGGTAAGGCTTGGTCAGTTTTTATGGTACGTGTGCCCAGAACCACAGATCTTATATGTTTTTCCAGGGACATTATAACAATAAGCCATTACCTGTTTTGGTAACCTTGAAAGGTTTTCCCCTTTCAAAAGACTGATACCACGTCTCATCCCACTGGATCTCCTCAACACCCTGAGCCTCGTCTCCTCCCAGGTGATCCTCCCGCAGTACACCACTCCCAAGGTCAGGAACAGGAAGGGTCTGCATTTTCCTGGCCACCTGGGAGGAGACTTTAGGCAATGTTTCAGTGAGGGATCCGTAGGATTCTTCACACTACCCCCATGGCTTGCTTGTTTGGCCTACTGTGTGGGGTTAAGGCTCTCAAGCAGCGATTTGTGAACTTATGTTGCATAATTGCTAAATGATGTATGCTTAAAAACTAGATCTGTATGGCGGCTCCTACGGTTGAAGGATGTCACATGGGCCAATGAAAATGAAGAATTAGATATATTGCCTTGCTACCGCATACTTCAGGGCCCAAAGACATTTGGGGATACTACAGGAACTATTAGGTAAATAGGCCTGTTAGAGAGGATGATGTGCAGCAGGTCACTCCTGACAGTTAAGTCAACAATTTCTTTACAGTATCTGGTTAGATGAATGAAGAGGGCACAATTGGACAGGGTTCCTGAGTGTGTATTATAGGATTGTAGGATATGGTTGTATTCAGGCCAATGTTCAATGGTCTAAAATGACCAATGCTGTAGTGAAAGGTTTGCTGAAAAAGCTATTGTAACTGTACAGCCATGAATATAAATAAAGTGTTAAAAAAAATGTAATCTAACGTGCCCTGTGATAATTCACCAATAACTGATTGGTTCGATCTGTATCAACAGCTGATTCATTACTGAAATAATTTAGGTAAGGTGTTTGAATCCAATTGCCATCTGGGTTTAAACAAACTGAGGAATGACCACATCAATAAATCAATTTCGTAATTGACAAATCTTAATTTATGAAGGTTTTATTTTAAGTTGCGATATGCTTTTCTTGAACCTCCTCAAGTAAAGGATTATAAAGCAGTGGATTCTAGTGATTGAAAGAGCATGCTTACTTAATTTTCTACATTTAACTAATTACTTGCATTATGCATCCTCTACATTGAGTTTCATGTTTCTTGTTGATTAGTCTCTTCTGAAGTGTTTGTAAGGAGCTATTGTACTACTACTTTTGTACAATCAAACCTTCTGCACGTGGTCCAGCCAAAACACTAAGAAATGTATTATTTTTTTCTCTCTGCTCATTGCACTGAGCACATTTTTACTAATTATGTAACCTTTTCTTAGTGGTCTACCCCATGCAAGTTTCTAGAGCTCATCCACCTACTATGCTATGCTCACTTATATCTGCACATTTTGAAAACAATGGCAGGGATCAATATTGCTGCAAGCTATTTTGCTCCATCTTGTAGCCTGAAGTGAATGGTTAACTTGACAGTAACCGCTATGCTACTGGGGTATACTTTGGTTTGCCCAGGGGTGTCAGCACAATACAACATGCTATTTCACATTAGCTCTGTCTCTTAGTAAAGGTTTATGAGCAAGATAAGGACAAACAGAAAACTTTTAAAAAAATATGGTTAGCAGAAAAATCTAGTTTGCATTTCATGTGCAAATTTGACTTGCGGCTAGAGTCCTCACCTCAGCGTCTTCTTTAGATCTAATCATCCCTGCAAAGGCGCATTACTTTGCAATATTTAGAGGACAACCTCAGTGTGAACACACATTTATATTTTTCATCCCAGATTATGCAAATATGTCCTCCCCCCACTGCAGTCGGGTTGAGCCAATATAAAGGTCTATAATTTAAAACAGCAGTGTCTTTCTCTAACAAATCAAATGATTGAGGTTTATAAAATGATAAATTACTTCTAGAAATGCATACCCATAATGCAATAAAACTGCAGCATAACTAGGCAATTGCTGATCTAGCTCCCTGTGGCAATGTATTTGGCCCAGGTTATAGTGAAATTCCAAAGTCCCCATGTATAACTGTCTAACAGAAACTCTGCACGCTTTAACCAAGAATGATCACTGCAACAGCAAATTGTTATTTACACACAATTATAAAAAAATAACCAAACAAACCTCAAACAGACTAGCTGTAAGTTCTTCCAGTTCTTGCCCAAGTTGGTCACGGACTTTCGAAAGTCTTTCACATTCTTCATCTTTTAACTTGAGCTCCTAAAGATAGCATGCATACCAAAGAGACACATTACAATTTTGATTTTCAAGTTGTATTCATTATGAAACCATTTTACTTTTCAACTTTGGCTGTAGAAAGAAAAATCCAAACTGATGCAAGTAAAACACTGAAAAGTAAACAGTTATTTAGGCTCTGGGTGCAAAGAGTAAGCCTATCCAGCAATGTTCTACCTCTCTGCAGTATGTATATTAGTGAGCATTATAGATATGCAAGACCATTCCAGTCAAAATAGTTACTAAAACATTTTGGGTCCCCATCGACATAGTTTGTTTGCAATATTGATGTACATATGCAAGCCTGGACGTTAAGCAGCAGTAGGGTGATGGGTGAAGATAGAAGCAGCCAAATGAGCTGATCTCATACAATACAGCAGTCACAATGGGGCGAGTGAAATTAAAAGAAATATATTAAGCGGCAAGATGGGACTGATTGTTGGTAATTAACTAGTCAGTGTCTGGAGTAATTTGTCACAATTATTAAGATCCTGTAAACATTGCCAAAAGGATCGGGAAGAAAATATTTTAGCAGCATCTTGAAATTTTGAAGGCATGTACACACAAGACAGAACATAAGTGTACTGCAGACTGCAGGATTGCTGTGTGACGTCTCACTCTACAATTCACCCTCTGCACTTCATTTGCTAGGTCTCCAACTTCTCACACCAGTGTCATTGTACACCGCAGGCTCTAGATCGCCGACCTCAGTCTACATCCCCACATCACTCATCACATTTCTGCAAGTCAATATCTACCAATTTTTTTATCTCTTTCTCTCTATCCCTTCATCCTGCATTCTCCAACTCTCTCTACATCACTCAACGATTTCATTCAGTTTCACACTCGGCTTCTCTACATTTCTCATTAAGACTTCGGGTTGGAAGAGGTAACGTGAAGATTACTTACAGGTAAACTATCACACTGCATCCTACGCTTCCTAACAGTAGGAGTGCAAAACCATAGCATTGGGGAAGATCCACAGTGTTTTTCTTGGAGAAATGAAATGTTTTGTCCATGCAGCCTGATATCCTACCAATGTCTTTCTCTTGCATCACAAATGCTATTTAGTATATTCAAGAAGTACCATTTGAATTCACCCCACAAAATGTTTTAACACTGTGGGACTGGGAGGGGGTGGTGGGAAGGAGGAAGGGATCTGTGCACTTTAAGCAATAACCAAGGATGAAACGTCGACACTGCAATTCACCAAATTTTATCAGAGGCAGAGTCAAATTATGTCTGCCTAGCCTTTGCAATTATTGTTTTAAAAACATCCAAAACACAATCTACACAATATGTTGATCACAACATAGAAAAATGAACACAATTAGTTCAGATTGCAAATCTTAAACATTTGAAACTGTAAAAGCCAGTGTTAAGTTTAGAAATATCCCGAAATGGCTTAAGACCAACTGAAAGGTCAGAGGGTCTAATGGTGTACCCTTAGAAAGCTATGACACTTTGAATTCAACCGCGAAAAACTTACTTTCACCTTGTAATAACAGTGAAAATGCTTGCCTCCTAAAATATCTTGCAGTAATGGTTCCTTCAAACGTAAATCGGATGGTGTCCTCCCAAAGAAGTCACCAAAATGTCCAGATTTCAGGGAAGTCAGACTTGGAATATCCAAAGAAACGTCCAGAAGAATTAGAAATCAAGTAGGGCTGTGCAGCACAGGGTCATCAATATCATGGAGACCTCTCTTTCTCGTGTCACTTTCGCTAGCACCCTGGTGATTAGAAGGAAGGGAGGGAGGGAATGAGTATTCTCTCCAGGGCAGGTTGTAAGAGAGCATCCATCATACAAGCAAACGTGCCTGGCCTCCAGCTGGCGAAACGTAGCAACTGCATACTGAGCCTGTAGGCAAAAAGGTCTGTTTTGAGGGGACCCTTTAGGACTAATATCTCCTCATACAACCAGGTGTCCAATCTGCAGTCACTAGATCAGAGATGTTTGGAGCACCATAATAACCACATTGGAGAGAACTAGTAAATACCCCATTACTACGGACAACTTCCTCTGCATGCACTAGAAGTTGTTTGCCCACTCTGCTAAGCACCTCAACCTTGTGCCTCCCAGCTAGTTCCTATAACTCACTGCCATGTTGCCCATCTTTAGCAAGATGCAAGCATCGACCTGATCTGCACTTCGTAACCGGATCATGAAAGTACTGGCCAGGTATTCCAGGCATTTGATATCAAAGCTTAACTCTACTGGGGACCACCTCCCAACAAGTAAAGATATAACCAAACACGGCTCCACTCCCCAATCTGCTGGCATTAGAATTCTACAGGTCTGGGATGGAACAGAGGATGGCCTACCGGTTCCATGCATAATGTACCCGAGCCACAAATGGCGCGCTCGTCTGCCGTTCACATACAGGTGAACAGTCCAGAAGTAAGAGAGGTTTGAGTTTAAGTTACAGATTTGTAACCTACGTAGTGCCATGTAGTGCAGAGGTCTGGAGAATATAGTGTGAACGGAAGAGACCAAGAGGACAATGAGCCGACCAATTCCTTGAGGAACACCACGCCTCGCAATAAGAGGCAATTTCCTTCTTTATGTCCTAAAGTCTGAAAGTTGGCAGTTGTTAAGTGGAGCGTTGCAGTCATTGTGTCCAACTGGAACCCTAAAAAAAGTTAGGTTGCACGAGGGGGGACAGAACTGACTTCTCCATGATTTATTCTGTTCTGTAAACAGGGGCACTGGCATCTCCGCCTTCTTAAAAAAAGAGATGTGTATCCTGGGACATGATAATCAGGTCATCGAGATATATGATCATCCGCTTGCACAGAGCCCTCGTACCATAATTCTCTACATCAGATTTGTGAAGCACCATGGGCTGATGACAAGACTAAACTGTAGGCACGTGAACCCTGAATTTGGTTGGACCAACTGAACTGTAGAACTTCATTTGAGCGCGATATATCGGGATCGTGCAATATACATCCTTGAGGACAAGATCAGCTAAACAGTCTTCTCCCATCAAGAGGGGTTGGAGCATATAAATGCTCTATGTCTAGAAATAACAGTATACTGTCCAGTTGTTGAACTCTCTCAAAACTCAACACTTAGTGAACTTTGCCCTTGTTGTGCACTAGGGACAGGTTGCTCAAAAACCCTTTGGGGCGACGGGATGACTACACCATCGCCCCTTTCGCAGCAAGAGCTTGCATTTCTCACTCCATTGATTGTGCTATGAAGTACATTGACTTGTGGGATTTAGAGAGGATGCAGGGGGAGGCAGGTGGGGGAACATTAATAGTTTACAATGCCCATGCATGATCAGACCCCCACAATTACGGAAAAAACAGCATTCCTATCTCCCACTGGAGTACCTAGTTATTAGAATACCGTCATCTGCAGTTATCGTTGGCTGTGTGGTGTATTTACAAAGTCGCCCACCTCGACTTTTGTCTTAATGGTGGAATCTCAGTAGGACATTGCACTATGACCTCCCTGGAACTTATAGATAGCGTGAGTTGCCCCTGCCTCTGCCAGCTCTTTCAAAATCCCAGGGGGGAAAACACTGCCGATTGAGGCTCGTCACTTTCCAAGTGCAGAGTAGTTTTTTGCAAAATGGATGAGTTTCTTTGTAAAGGGGTACACCAACAAGAGCTCAGTGGCCTTGGGGCCTGCTTCAGAAGATGCCAATTCTCTGCCTTCGATATACATTTTCACATACACACCCCTATATCATTTCATTTATATTGGCACAATTTACGTAGCCCAAAATGCCCCGTGTGTCCAGCCTGACGACAGGACTCTTGTGGTCAGTTCAGGGAAATGCATTATTTTTGCCAACGGAGCAAAGCGATACAGTAATTTATTCTGACAGGTCTTCCAGGAACAGTCAAGATGTTTCGTCGGTTATCTCTGGGCCTTCGACTGAAAGTTAAAAATCTTCAGATCTACAGCATTGGTGACAGCTATGTGGCTCACCAGTGAGGGTCTGGGGAACAACAAAGTTACTCACCATGGTGACTACCTTACTCTTAGTCCATAGTCCCCTTTCCTCCATATACTTGTGGGACAATCCATCCTTTGAGACGGGACCAGAGCACTTTTGTTAAAAAGCATAACAAATGTCACGCGCTCCTCTAACCGGAAGTCCGTTCTCTATGGCTAGAGCTGTCATGCTGCAGGCGTCACGTGAGGCGGAGGTACCGGCTCCCAAGTTATTGCTTGTGCAAGTTTGAAGAGAGGTGGCGCGGGCGGTTAGAGGAGCGCGTCACCTACCTGCTCAGTGTAAAAAGCGGCACGGACCTCTCTTTTATGTGTCCATCGACACTGTATACAGCACCAGCATTACACGTACGTACGGACGTCCGAATGCACGACAATGCCAGACAGTTTAAGATCTAACATCCCCCGATGAAGGATAAATGTATCCGAAATGCATTGGGCATTAACACCCAGTTAGAGGCATCTGTACAAACGGTGATTCTGAAACGGATTAGTTTGAAGAATAAATTCTGAATGAAATTGAAGTCTACATGGTTTCAAGGAATTACTAAATTGACAAAAAGGATACAAGTATATATATACACACCACATACCAGTGGTCACGGGAGTTCAGCCCACACCGCTGGCTTCACAGCCAAGGTCTTTGTACTATTTCTATTTTTAGTGCCATTTCACGGAGGCACTTTACTAGTGGGTTTGCACCCCCAAAACGTTGTAAACAGTCCATAAATACTGAGTTAACCTAAAGGAACAATAGGTTGTGCACACTCACCGCATCACAAGTTACAGCCTGGAGCCAAACATTGTGCTGGATAGCCCAGTCCCAAATTTGTATGCCAAGAGTTGATATAAACATTACCACAGAATTGTCCGTGCGAATACGGACTACACTGTTGGTGATAGTCCGTTGAAAAGCCTTGAGCACCGGGAACACAGCCAGGGCTTCCAGGTAATTGATATGGAACTGCCTGTCTTGAGGCGTCCACAAATTGAACACTTTGAGGTGACGCAGCATCGCTCCCCACCCCAGAAGGGAGGAGTCTGTAGTAACCGTGGGAAGGGCTCCTGGAAAGAGGTCCCCACTGAAAAGGTTGGTGGCGGAAGACCACCATTGTAGATCCATCGTCATGCAGGTTGGAACTGGAATCATCTTGGAATCCGGATCCGAAGCCTGGGACCAGCAGCTCCGAAGAGCTAGCTGAGTGCGCCTCATCTTCAGACTGAAAGAGGTAGAGCTAACACGCAAGAAGCCATGAGACCCAGAGGTCTTCGGAACCACCAGGCTGTCATGAGAGAGGACTGGAGGAAGAGTTGACACGTGGTCAACAGGTCTGCAATCCTTTCCGTCATTAGGAACACCTTGGTACTGACCGTATCCCAACGGAAACCCAGAAAGATCAGGTCTTGAGTGACCATCATGGATGATTTCCGCCAATTCACCGACAGCCCAAGATGAAACAGGAGCTGAAGGAGTGACTGAAGATTGGTTGTGATCATCTGTGGGCAAGGACTGCACAGTCAAGTGTTTAAGTATGGGTATACATGAATCCCCTGCAGTCTGAGGAATGCTGCAATGACTGACATCGTCGTAAAAACACGCAGTGCCGAGCTGAGACCAAAAGGGAGTACACGAAACTGGAAATGTTCTGCTCCCAAATAGAACCACAGATATTTTCGATGCAGGCTCCAAATCAGAATGTTCATATATGCATCCTGGAGGTCTACCACGCTGAGCCAGTCGCCCTTCCAAAGAGAGGACTTTAACTGGTAGGGCGTAATCATCTTGAATTTCTCTTGGGGAAGAGAGAGATTGAACTTGGAAAGATAGAGGATAGTGCACAGGCCAGCCTTGTTGGGTTTGGGCACTGAACAGATGGGAGTAGTAGCCCTCCACTTGCTCCCTAAGGGAAGCAGGCTCCACCGCTCTGAGGTGTAGAAGTTTCTGTACCTCGACTCTGAGGGAGGGCGACCCAGTCTGCTGGAAGGGAGGCTTGAAGGATGGGGTAAGGGGGAGGGGCAAGCAAAAGCCTGCCCGAGCGATGCCAAAACCCATCGGTCTTCGGTGATGGTCTGCCACGCCTTCAGATGAGACGGAATTCGTCCTCCCAACGAAGTCTCATGCGACCGACAAAAAATATAATTTGGATGATTTGTCGGCAGGGAGATGACTTGTCTCAGGAGAGGAGGCTGTTGGCCGAGAGAAAAACCGGCCACCTTGCCGCTGCTGCTTACGGCGGGGCTCACCAGCCGGAGCATTAGATCAGTGCGCACAGCGATCCTGAAAACTCCTGAATCCAGAGAAGGACTGTGTTTGGGTCCTTGAGCTGGAGTTTTCGCCAAGACCGATAAAGACTTGGTTGTATGAGTGCTTGCCTTGGTCTTCGTTAGTTCCTCATCTGTTAAGGAATGAACAATTCCTTACCATCAAAAAGGCAGCTCAAGCACCTTGTCCTGAACTTCCTTTGAAAACTTCATAGCATGGAGTGACGCTTGGCAAAAGATGTCGAGCCCGACCATGAGGCCTCGAGCGTAAGTGTCTATGTGGTGTGTCGTGGTGTGTCACAGCTTCCAGTAGATCCTGTGCCAGCACTCTGGCATCCGACAAACCGGCTTTGAAGTCCTCGAGCCTATCCGCAGGAATATCCTGGAAATCGGCTAGTTCCCGCCATAGCTTGACTTTGGCAGCCACCAGGATAAGCTCAGTGTAAGCCTGACGAAGCTGGAGAGCAGAATTGGAAAATACTTTCTTCCCAATGGCGTCAAGAAGCTTGTCCTCTTTGAAGAGGATTTGGGCCGCTGCAGTGGAGTATGTAGAGGCCGGCTTGGACTGGAGAGTGGCTGCTACCACCACCGTCGACGAAGGGAGCGGACAAGCCAACAAAGATAGGTCTTCAGAAGCATGAAGCTTGTGGCGAACGTCAATCCTCTTGGCGAGATGCTGCCCGGAATGAGGTTTTTCCCAGACCTAGCTGGCCTCAGCCAAAACGTCCTTTTGGAAGAACAGGCCGGCACGCTCCTGAGTGGACAGAGTGAAGGCTCCAGAATGCACCCCCTCTTGCGGAGCTGGAGCCTCGGGCACTGGAATGTCAAGCAGCGCCATCATATCCAGCACATGGTCGTGAAATGCTCTGATAGAGCAGGGCGGTTCATCGCTGTCCTGGTCTGCCTGATCCTCGTCCAGTGAAGCAGGAGCAGAGGACTGATCTGCTGCCCCTACCGCCTCAGGTCCTAAAGTTTTGTAAGCCGCGCTCCTGGTGTTTTCTCTACCAGGGAAAGTGGCGGCAAAGGAGGAAGTGGTGGGGGAGGTCTGAGTATCTTCCGGAGCAGGAGCTGGTACAGGGGGTCTAGGATAAATTTCCCTAGACAGAACGTACACCTTCATGGGACCAGAATGCATCAGTGTCTGAAATTTCCCAATAAACGCATCCTCAGACGAAGGTCTAGGTGCTGAGTGGGCAGAAGCCGCTCGGAAGGGGTATACCCCCATGAACGCAATGAGGATGGTTGCCAGGATGGACCTCCACCAATTGGGTCCACACAGATCAAGGGTGCGGATGCAGGAGGGAGCGAGACTGTATGAGGCAGCGGTGTTCGAGCACGCTAATCCATTGTAAGGCGGAACAGGTTCTTATTATCCACAACGCATGGAAAAAGCTGGTCTGCCCCAAAAAGAGGCCCCCCAGCACCAGCCGTAGTGAACATTGGTGTAAGAGAAGTAGTCAAAATGCATGCCGCGTTCTGCGGAGGTTGGGCAGCCATTTTGTCAACGTCTGAGGCGAACTGCGTCACAGGAGCAAGTGAGGTAATAGTCTCTTTAGGGGTGTCAGGGACCTCGTGTGCCATTTTAGCCTTGGAGCAATGAACCTCGGCAGATCCGGTAGTGGAAGATCTAGGGTGTTTACTCAACACCTTAGGGACTGACCCAGAATTAGCTTTAAGTGGAGGATCCTCGGCGGAGCCGGTACTGGAAGGCCTGTGTTACGGGACCACCTTCTTTGCCCCCTCAACAGAACTGGTGTCACCACGGCCATGAGCGTGGGAAGGCTGAGGGATATACCTTACAGCCAAGACCATCAATGGGGGTCCCTCAATTCTGCCGGTGTCTGATTTAGCCCCGAAAAGGGGAACCTTGGGTTTAACCCTGGTACGTTTAGCCCCCTCGGGAGGAGGCTCGAGCCAAGACTCAGTGCGGTTAATTCCAGATGCAGAAACCTCAGGACGAACCCTGGTACCCAGAGCCACAGAAGAACTGGGCCCAACTTTAGCCCCAAAACGGGGAACCTCGGAAGAAGATCTGGTTTTGTTAGGCCTGCTGCGGGGGCCTTCGGAGGAAGCTCTGGTGCGCCTATTAGGCCCCTTGCGGGACACCTCGGAGATATCCCAGGTAGAAGAGCTACTTGAGTCTCTCCCGGTCCTGGAAGCCCCTGGGATAGAGTCCCCTGGCCATGGTGCCCTAATAAGGAAAGAACTCACCGGACGTTTCTTCTTTTCGTCAATGAAGAGCTGCAAATGCAGTGGAGGAACGCGTTGAAACACCTCCTCCCACCTGACAAGACGACGCTGGAGTCCCAACAGTGTTCTGAGTCTAGACACTCCAGGCAAAGAGTGGGGATCCGCCCTCGCGAAACAACATTCACAGGATGAACAGGACACGAATCCCAGATGTTCCGGCATAGACGGAGGACAAGATGACTGTGGAACCTGAGCAGGAAGGAAGGACAAAGGGAATAAAAAGAAAAAATTCCCAGTGATGCTACGGCGTCCGTTCACGCAGAGAAAACGACTGAAGGGCGATGCGCAGGGTTGAGCTCAGGAGAGCAGGGTTACGGCCATGTGCAGTGGCCCCACATAAAAATAAAAAGGACAAAAATGTAATTTGTGATGCATTTTAACAAAAGTGCTCTGGTCCCGTCCCGAAGGACGGAATGTTCCACAAGTATGGAGGTATGGAGGAAAGGGGAAGGGACTTAGGAGTATTCTGCTTTAAGCTTGGCCTTATTTCTTAGTCCAAGCCTTCTCAACCTGGCAGCCATATTCAAAACCAGGTGAGATGATAGAGCCCATTTAAACGATCTTGGGTGTGTGATTAGCATCAGGGTCGAACCAAGAGGCAGTTGCCATCTGCGATTCCCAAGTCTTGCCAATTGCTGTGGACCTCCAATTTCTCCTGTGTTTATGGACACGCCATTCTTCTTGTAAGCCATCTTCATCATCTGCAACATAAGAGGTAGGCGCCTGATCTTTGTCTTGCGGATCAAGCTCATGAAGGCAGTGAAGTACACCTATTGTTTCTTCCATCAGAAAAGAGGGTCTAGGGCTAGGCGCAGTCCCTTTTACCAAAAACCTTGCTTCAGTTTCACAAGATGGATGCGGCATCAGGGAGGGTGTTCTCCGACAAAAACCAAGAGAGGGGAGGGGAGGTGGCAGAGGAAGCATATCTCATCTAGTGTGGCATACAGTCGCCTATAAAGGCTACTGGCGGTCCATCCAGCAACACAGATACCGGAGGCTTCCCTAGTGAGGCACTGGGTACAGGAGATCTGCATTTCAAATGCGCTTCTCTGGTGTTACTGGTGTTATACCCTTATGCCCTCTGAAACAGCTGGACACAGTTTTGTTCACCAATTCACCAAAAACTCTTAAAACTTACTGTCAGAGCGGTATGTGGACCAGACTCTTGTGGATCAACAAAGTCATGATCCTCTAGACGAAAGGCTGGTGTCTCAGCCTCTGCCTCTTCGTAGCATATCATCAAATAAGTCACCCTCTTCTCCTTTCTCCTCTACACAAGACCAAGCCCCCACTGAGTACATGGTGAGGAAATTCACCTTTGGGTCCTTACCAGTAAGGCCATGGGTCTCCAAGATGAAAGTTGAGAAGCACTTACTCAATAGTACAGCGGGTTCAAAGAACAGAAGAAGTTGTTGTTAATGTAGGAAAACACATGTTTTGTGCCGATAATGAGCTATTGGATGCAACAGGACTATGCAGTACGTACAGAGGTATGTACATGTTATGACTTGCTGGTCGTGTAGATGATGAAACCTCCGTCCCCAAGTACCGCTCGGGGAACGATTGTGTAATTACTGCCCGAGCAATCTTTGAGGCCACAGGTGTAGAGTGCTGTCAGCCTGGAACCAGGAACGCCGAAAAGGACCCCCCTGACCTCTGTAAGGCAAATAATGAGGTTAGACAAGGAACCCAATCCAATACAGGTAATACAAGGGAACTGCACAAGGCTTACCCGAATACAGATGGCAGAGTGCCCAGGATGTGGTAATAGGCAGGAGTCAGGGAAATCAATGGCAGCAGGTGACAGTTGTGACACAAAGAGGCACTCTAGTTCGATGGCAATGTCGCCTGGAGTAGCAAGGAGCAAGAACCAGAAACGATGAGGGGATGAGCTTTAGATCAGTCCAGCAAACAATCCGGGATCAAAAACCATGAGGACAAAGTCAGTTGCAGGGGAGGATCCACAAACGTGTCCAAGGGAAAGCCGAGGTCAAAAGTCAGAGTAATCCGAAGTTGCCGAAGTACCAAGGGAAAGAAGTGAAAAGTCAGTGAAAACAGTCCGAGGTAGATGAAATCCTGAAAACAAAGTCCATGAAACGCCAAACACTACAGAAGAAAGCAGCTGTGAAGCGTTGACTGAATGTTTGTACACTTCTTATGAATGTACAGGCGCGATCACATGATCTGGACACGTGACCACGTTCCGCGTTGGTGCTATGGGATCGGAACACTTCCTGGACATGTGACGCGTGTTTCGTGTCCTGCAGCTACAATCAGGCCGTTTCTCGGTCACGTGATGGATCGTGTGCCAAGCCCCCAAGCTGCCTCGGCACCAAGCCCCCAAGCTGCGCTGGCACCGCAGGCGTGGTGTAGGAAGGCGCCACGGGAACCGCCAAGGAAGGAAGGGAGATCGTACCGGCGTAGGACAGCAGTTGAGTGCCACAGGGTGTCGCACACTCTCCGCCGTTGGGAAGGACCAGGTAAGTGGGATGGGATTTGTTTGGCATTCAACATGTGCTGTGCTGGCGGGGTGACTGATGGGGGCGTGACAGTAAAGAATGAGGTGGAAGCGGGATGCAAGTCAAAGTCACGGATACCCCCTTCCTGAAGGAAGGCGGGGGTTGCTTGAAGCAGCAGCATGCAAACAGTGCACTATAACAGTGGAGCATGCACTTCAATAGTCTTAAGAAAGCAATAATACAAATTAAGCATAGGCAATCAAACAATGAAGTGTCACAAAGTACCAAATAGTAAGAGTAGGGGAGCAAGAGATGGATCTGCTCAAAGAGCAGCATACAAAGAGAAGGCGCTGGGGAAAGCACAAGAGATAATAAAAGCCTTGCTAATGGATTGGTCTGTAGCGATTACTGGTTTCCATCTTTAATGTTTAAAATTTAAGAAATTGCTGCAGAGCCGAGATGATGCTAGGAAACAGTTTCTTGCTTTCATTGTGTGTTACTGCTGAAAGATTGACAAGAAGTGAAGCATCATACTTGCCACCATCTCTTGCCATAGATTTCATGGTGGGAGGCTCCTTTGTAGAGAGAAATGTGCAGACCTCCCTTGATAACAAAAATGGTGCCATTCACTGTGCTGCATAGTGATCAGAAAGTAGATCGGTAAACCTGTAAGTTCGATGTAACTTGAGGAAGGGTTTTCACAAGAAGCCATTGCATTTACTTAAAAGGGTGTGGCAAATGCCTTGCTTTCCCTAACCCAACGTGGGTTTCCAAGCCTATGAAATTAACTCTAAAGGAAAACACTTTAAACAGGGATTTCTGTTCCTCACACCTATACATATAACAAGGTAGGCTGATTTTCATTTGCCCCATCTTATTCTGATTTACAACCAACGCCACGCCGATTACAATCCACACAATGCAGATGTCGAATATGACACAATCCAGTTCCAGTGGTTGATTTCAACAATATATGCATTAGCAGGAGTACGGCAACTGTTATAGCTTTAGACTTAACTGTGATCCAACTACTTTTTACTCAACTTTTTACTCAACTCCTATCGAACTGCACCCAAACTTAAGTATCACTATGGTGGACAAAGAGGACAGTAGAGATGTGGAGGCTCTCTCGCTCTTCAGTGAAACCCTCAACCTAAAAGTCACTAAAAACATACAGACTAGACAAACAAAAACAATGCAGCAAAAAATGTTCAAACTTGAAAAAGTGCACAAAAAAGAAAGGAATAAATGGTGGGAAGTCAAGTCACTACAAAACTATATAGACAAACGGATAGCGAGGGGTTTAAGGATTTTTACCATCCCAACATATGAAGACCCGGATCCGGAGATGCTACAAAAATGTGGGGAAGAAACAAATTACTGTTCATTCAGGATGCAGACTATCCTGGTCAAATACGCCAAAAGTGACAATCAAAGCATTGACAGAAATAGAGGAGCTAGAAGCAGTAGTCTACACTGGAATAGAATCCAACAGAGCCAGAGACATGTAGGCTCAGATGGACAAGAATTTTAGCAAATATGAAAGTGAAATAAAACACGTTGCATAGTAAAATGGTGAATGCTTCCGGATCAGAATTTTGCATACTGTGCAAAATGTAATAACTAGCTAATAATGGATCACTTCCTACACACTTGTACTGCTACAAACAAAACAAAGAGACCACAATGCATACAAATATGTGGCATACTGAGGGAATCTAAAGTAACCCAGAGACAAGCAGTATCATCAGAAACTGTTCATAACCTAAATGGTTATCTTGATGTACAGAAATGATAGCTGTGTTTTAGGCCGGCTTCTTTCCCTATGTATATGCATCCCAAGATGCAACTAAACCCTAAAGAAAGTACTGTAAGAACATATGATAAGGGAACGTCTGCAAATACATTTTCCGTTTCTGGCTGTCGGTGAAGAAAACCACCTGGCCTAGATATGTCCGTGAACAAAAAAGAAGGAGCCAGGGATGTGATGTCATCAATGATATTTGTGATGTCATCTTTGATGTCATGGGTGTTAGTCCTTGCAGTGCACAGTGGTAGCGTGAGTTATGGTTGCTTAGCTTACCATAACTGTCGAATTTCTGGGGGTTTTCGATTTTACCTGTAACCATAACTTCCCTGTAACAACGTTTCTCCATTGAACTACATAGGTTTTTACAAGAGCAACTTAATCATAGCGTCCCTTTAACACCATTTTTTGTTAGTGAATTTCACAGGCTTTTAGTAGGGTACTTAACAAGAACAATACTTTAGCATAGTGTTTTCTGAAAAGACGATAGCCGTTTTGTACTGCTACGGAACGATAACGTCGCATTAACAACGGTTTGTCAATGATTCCTTGGCTGCCCTCATGATTAACGTGTGGAAAAGCCAAATTCTCTTGTCTATGTATCCGTTTGCGCTACCCCTTCCTTTTCCTAATAGTGTTGGTGCATCTTAGCATTTACAGATGTACATGGTAAGTGTTGGTGAGTGTTTGAGTGCTTTCTGTTTTTGTGTTAACATTGCATGGTGAGTCTGTGCTGCACAGTACTGGCTGAGATGACTGCAGACGAGCAATATGGACAGGTCCTAGGGAGACTGCACCTGGCCGGCATATGTGCAGTCACACTGTAAGTATCCGTAGGACTCCATTAGTGGGCGCATGTCGCATCTTCTAATGCAATTTTAAATAGTTGTGGGAGCGCACGTGTATCTGTTGCACTGCTATACCCATGCGTAGGGCTTCATCTGTGTGCTGGTAACACCGCCCCGGTCGCCAGCCCTATGGATTCATACGGTAGGCTACCGCATTTCAAGTACTTCTGCCGACTCCTGCAAACCTACCAACGTATGGCTGCAGCAACAACAACCTGCAGTGTAGCGTGGACGTGTTAAATGTCGCATTAATTTGATTGATGGGCTGCTTGCCGTTCCATAACCTGTGAAATACACACCTCTGCACCGAGCACTGTGACGGAAAGTGTCAAGAGGTCGCCTGCAGGTTGTACAGTTGAAGAAAACATGTAACTGCAGGTGGGAAAGTTTGTAGCGAGTCTGCAAAATGGCAAAGCTAGTGAGGCTTGGTCACGCACATACTAGTGCATGCAAAGGCAAGTAAGCAAACAGCAGAATGTTCAGAGTGCAAACAATGTCAGTGGTGGTTAGAAAAGTACTGTAGCTGCATGGGTCACACTGAATAAAGGTCTTCCTGCTCTGCGTAATGAAGCTGTGTTTCGCGTTGTTGTAAACATTCTTGTATTACAGAATGTATGCATCTCCGTGAATGCTATTCCTAAGGATAATGGCGTAGCATGAAGTGTTTGTACTGCATGCGAGGACAACTGAAAGGAAAGCACAAGGGACCAGTGGGCAGTCTACCGCCCTTCCAACAATGCAGTAGGGTAATTTCATGTACAGCATTTTCCACATCTGCTGCTGCCAACAACAGGGGCACTCCTGTGGGTCAGCAGAGTTCTAAAACATCCTTGCAGACCATATGCCACGCTACACACCCTTACCCGGCAAAGGGCATTGTACTGTGCATGTATTCCAACGCGCTACTCTACAGAGGGAAGGTACGTGGAAGAGCATGGTAAGGGTCAGTCTGGGAGCATGACAATGACTGGTGCCTATGTAGGTGAGGGTCACCCAATAATTCTCTCTCTGTGCACTTCCCCTATGGTATCTATGCAGGTGCTGCCCCTTCCGTACCGTGCCTTTCCTGCCATTCCTTCTGTGGCATGTTAGAAGCCCAAAATAAATGGAAATGAACTGGGAAAGGAAAAAAGGGAAATAAAGAAAGCACCTTTCAGAGATGAACAATGGAATTGCCAATGAACAGATGCAGGGCGGGAGGCGTGGTACTGTGCAAAACACTGTAGTTTAATCGGTTGGAAAGGGGTTCGCTCCATAATGAGGTTTCTTTAGGTGTTGCAGAGTGTTTTGAAACGCTTCAGTACACAACACTTACTACAAACATTCTTCCACTACTTTCAAGAAGGGCACCACGGCTATTTAGATGGGGTGTGCAGAAATCAGGATGGGAGGCATAGTAAGATGAACTTTATTGCTGGGGAAAACTGTTTGTGCAGTGAAACGTCATATTCCAATGTGTGAAGTACGCCATTGGCACTTGTCGTAGAAAGGCACAAATACACTTCTTCCCAATGTACCGCGCTTTCTCCATATGCGGACCAAATGAAAAAATTACACAGCCACATCGGTGTCTGGACAATGCGATAGAAAGTTATGCAGGAGATCGGAAACAGGCGCATGACCTCGGCAAGTGCCTCCTTCATCTCAAACGGCACTGAAACTCATGTAACATGCTGTGCAATTTTTTCCTCCTCAATGAACAACAATAATGTCGGCATTATTGCGCATCACCAAAGTGTCACACAGACAAACCAAAATCAGTCACTTCATTGTAGGTACCCCATAGCACTACACATCCACATGATAGATTGCAAAATGAGCAGCCACTGCACAGTGTTTTCCATTCACTTTCAATCAATGTATTTCAAACTCCCCCAAAACCCACACGCTGTGGCTCGTGAAACACACAGCCATAACCGCACCCTTTGCATTTGTCAACAAATACACTGTGTACCAGTCTGTGCGTACACACCACACACACAAACCTTATTGACCAATCCCATAACCTCTACAGGCCCATTTCTATGGCCGTCCTCTGCAAAAGGGGCGCATCTAACACATACCACCCTGCATATATTGCGATATTCGCAGACTTTTCGTGCTGTGCGCGCAAGTGGGTGAATAACTTTCAAACAGGGAAGGGGACTTTGTTCGCTGGGGCGGCTCTGAAGTTACTTTTGTTTTAGTCTTTTTTTTTTAAAGGTGCTTCCATAGACACAGCTTTTTTTTGAGGTTTTTATAAGGTTTTTTGTGTTTTGTACGTCAACTGACATTCTTCCAATAGGGTCTCAGTGCAGCCTGTAGATTGTGAAACAAAATGTCATTGCCCCTGGTTGACAAAGGCATGCCATTCCCTTCGAAAAGGTGTATATATCGGGAACAAATGTCATTCTCACAGGAGAACATCCCAGCAGCACTCAAGAAGTCACACATGCTTCTGTTGATTTGACCCCTTCCGACCTGTGGCTGGCTGAAGGAATCATTGGAATAGTCTCACACTATTCTCGGTGGTATACATGAGAAAAGCACCTTGGCAGTGGAAACAATGTGCTGCACTTCTTTCATCTTCTTCTTCAGTTGACCGTACACAGGGGAACAAACCATGGAACCCAAAAAGAAGGCTCCACAGTGCACGACCACAACATGTACAGTTGCGGAAGTTGCAGAAGTGGCCATGCGTCAACATTCTGCAAGCACTCCGCTGAAACAGCACGCTTCGACACTGCACCACAAAGCCTCCACTCCCTCCAAACCGAAATTGCCACAAAAGCCTTCTTGGAGGGCATACACGAACAGAACTTCCACAAAGGCATCAGAAACGATGAAAACTGTGCGACTTGCCATGTTTGCCAGCCGCACTACACAAACTAATGGAAAAAAATGATTGCCGCCCTTTCCTGTGACGCACGCCCTGAGCACCTGATTGGACATTCCCCAGTCCCATTTCCATTGGCCACCATGGTGAAAAGGGCAGCATGTGGCACGTGCCTTTCCCCAAGTACTGCACCCCAGTGAACCAGGAGGAATCCTTCTCCCCATTTGTGCTCTTGCCTGTGACACAGACACACACCCTGAGCACCTGATTGGACAAAGGCAGAAACTCAGAATGTGGCACGTACACTTCCCCAAGTACCGGGAGGGCCGCGCCTCAGTAAAGCAGGACGACTCCTTTGTCCCTTTTCACTCCAGCCAGGCCCTTGGCCCTCCCCACAGAAAACACACCATAGTACAGGCTATGGTTAAATGCTCATGTCATGTGCACTGCACTCCCCATCTGCAATTGAGCCTGCCAGCTTACACCCTCGGCACATATTTGCATGCCTGGCTGTATAACGGTTCGTTGGGTGTGCTGAACGGTATGTAGGAGGTTGTGTATATTAGCCATAGTCTACATGTGTTTTGCTGAGCACGTCCTTTCATGCTGCAATATCTTAAAGCACTCCATAAAGCAAGGGGCTTATAAGGGGCAAACAATATGAAATGCACATGGTGGCATGTGGCGCCCTATTGTACAACAGGGGCAATGATGTACACCATATGCTAATTTACACATAGCAGCTCGCTTTCGTTGGTCTACCCAGTGTACAATGTCATCCACAACCATTGTGTAAAAGTCACCAACTTCAAAGGCATGCAGAGTGACAAACTGCATGGCTGCATTATGTTATGGTGGCTGTGATGAAGGCCTAGGCTGTTGGGTGCAGGTGTGGTGAACGGTATGTAGGAGGCTGTGTGCATTGGCCATGTTTTACATGTGTGCTGCTGAGCACGTCCTTTCATGCTGCCATATCTTACAGCACTTCCTAAAGCAAGGGTTTTCCAAGGGCCTAACCATAGCAAATGCAAATGGTGATATGTGGCTCCCTATTGTGCAACAGGGGCAATAATGTGCACCATATGCTAATTTACGCATAGTATCTCACTTCTGCTGCTCTACCAAGTCTACAATGTCCTCCACAACCATTGTGTAAAAGTCACCAACTTCAAATGCATGCACAGTGACAACTGCATGACGGCATTACGTTGTGGGGGCTGTGATGAAGGCCCCACAACGTAGGGCCAGGCACCCAACAGTCTAGGCCTTGCCCACACCCACCACAACATAAAGCCATGCAAGCGAACATGTAGGCATGTGCCACAATTCAGAAAGGCAACATAGGCATCAGCACTTCTACCGAACCTCCGTACCCTAAAGCAGGAATGCAAGCACACATGTTCAACTTACCGTAACGCACAAACATACCACAGGGTTTAGCACCACTACCCACTTCCATTCAGAAACCATTGTAATAATGCCAACCAAACAATCGTCGCAACATTGGTCCTGCTCTCCACACTGTACTACGTGCATACAAGCAGTACTGCATAGTGCACTGCAACACTTACTAATCCACACAATGCACACTACGCAAGCACATTTAAGAACCATTTGCACCGTAACCACTTCCATATTTACACTATTCCATTAATGCACCCAGTGGACACAGTACACGACTGTTCACTGCAGCATCTCTTCCCATACACCGACAACTGTATGATGTTCTACCAATCACCACACCCATGCAACCAACAATGTGTGCAATGCAGCAAAACCACACACACAAAGCGACAATGTTGCACATAATTTCAACCAGTGGACATCCCTTTTCAACCAGTGGACATACATTTCTGTGTGAGGGCTGCAGCCATTCATTAAAGGGGCTACAGACTTACCACACACAGCACACCATAGTACACCCCATCTGTAAATGTGCATGTCTTGTGGAATGCACTCCCCTCAGCAAATGTGCCTGCCACGACTCAGAGAAAGACATTGCTGCTGCAGCTGGCATGCCATAACGAAGGCTGCCTGCAATGACCACACAAGATTGTTACCTGTTGAGGTAACCGCAAATTGGCGTAGTATGCATGGATACTGCACCACCGTCTTCTTCTAATGAGAAGTATCACTTGCAGCACTTCTCACTCCAACACCATTTCCATCCCTTCCTCCCACCACCAGATGCCGTAAACTATGTTTTTGAGGCCCTTTCGCCGGCGCACTGCCCTCGGAAACAACATGCCAGCGTTATCGAAAACTAATAAAGCATAACACGTCACCGTACACTGCAGTGCAATAACATTTTTGACCGCGCAGCGAAAAGGGATGCCGGAGCAGAGGCAGATATGACTACTTTTAGTGGCCACACAGTTACATACAAGAGGCCCAGCCATGAACACAGTGCATTAGGGGCTTGGCACACACACCACAACACTGTCCTACGATACACCATTGCGGCATTTCCCAAAACCTTTGACGCACAGTATGCTTCTCTCCAGCCAACCACCGGCCGCATAAAATGTTTGCTGACAGCACGGCGTACCGCAGGCCAATGAGACTTTGGTCCACGGAGCGAACAGGGAAATGGGTCCGCAGAGCAGACCCAGATATCACACATTTTTGGGGACGTACATTTCAGTTCTTTTCAACAAAAGTACTGGTCTGATTTCCACCAAACACACAAAAGCACGCTTTCTGACCCAAGCCACTACTCCTGCCGCAAATTTGGTGAAAATCCGTCCAGCCTGTAGCCATGCAGTTTTCCCCCATTCAATCTATGGAGAAAAAAAAAGTCCCCCCCTATAACTTTGCTTCCCCCTGCACGAAACCTCACCCAACTTGTCCAAAAAAATCAGAGCCGGCCATATACTTTTTTTTGTTGCAAAGTGTATCTCTACCCGCCCCCTCTTTCCCCCACCGCTCTGTCCCCCCACCTTTCTTTCTCTCACCCCTTCTTTATCTCCCCCCCTCAGATGCTGCTAGACATGTGCCAACCTATTCATGGGGCCATCGGAAGAAAACCTATTTGCCTCAGACACACTGACCACTCATACCAACAAGGTATGTGGCGAAAATATATTGATGATCTCCATCTTATGGGATGGCACAGATGCAGAGTGGCTAGAATTTTTTAAACTCCTCAGTATAAAAGATGAACAATTTTAAATGTACTCAACACCATGACAGACAAGAGGTTGTATACCTAGATATTAAAAGCAAGGTAGTAGAAGGAGCAATAAAAGGAGCAATCACTACCGAATTATATCGGAATACTACCAGCACCAACTCAGTACCAAATGCAACCAGTGCACACCCAACAAGCATGAATTAAACCTCATGGCAATCGGAACTGCAGCAAGGAGAAAACCAGTCAAGAAAATGCCAAAATGGCAGCAGCGAGATTTTACAAAAGATGCTACCTGAAACTGGTCCTAAATAAAGCATACAACGAATGTTCGAGCAAGACCAGGAATGACATACTTATCAAAAGCAGATCCAAGAATCTGAAGCCTAAAGAGATGGCGGACTGTATTAGATTCGACAGGGCGCTAAGGAAGTGAGATAGATGTTAGAAAAACAATGCCATCTCGTAACAAGAGATCAAGATGTCTGTCAGCATGAACAAGCCAATGCAAGCATCACATTTAGAAAAACAGCATCAATATAATCTAAACTGTCACCCAGTTTGTTTCAATCAACAGTCTGCCAAGCTTCCACCGGATGGCTAATGAATCAATCAATCGGCTACTACAAATGGACCAAATGCAAAGCCTGCAGGTTTGGAATTAACATCAAACACTAGAGCCACCCACGCACTGGACGTGAAATTGAAATGAAGAAATTAATCACATGTTTGAGCATATTTGTCACATGTAATTTCCTGCAATTGTAAACTATGGTATATCGGGAGCACCAAACTGGAGGTCAAAGTCTGAATGCTCCAACATCCAAGAGCAATAAAAAGTCATTCATGATACGACTTATCCTTTGGCAAAGCATTTTCCAAGAGGTGCATCGAGGAGATATATATTACTTTAAATACTTTTCCATTGACACTATACCCCCAACATCCCAGGGGAGGCAAAAGGGAACAAAGATTAAGACAGGTCGAATGCCGTTATATCATAGATTACAATACCTTGATACCCAATGGACACAATAAGGACAAAGAACTATACACATGTGTAGGAGATTAATTGTAGGACTCCCTGTGCAACCATTATGAACTAATTTATGTATTTTGCTGGTTCCTACAAATCACATGCAAACTAATAAATGTAACTGAAATATTAGGTTGAATTTAATATTATATGTTATTGTAATGTACAAACATTTTTTTTTCTTTGTATGGTATTTAAAAGTACAACAATGTTTAACAAGGTCGGTATCTTCCCAATGTGCACACTTTGGTAATCACACAAGCCTAGTCCAGTACGCCAGATTCATGTCAAGGAATTTTCCATATTACCTAAATGCAAAATGCCTTGGTAATTATTACTGTTAATCAGCATGTATTTAGCACTATGTACTTTATTAGTGAACGGCTATCATTCTGTGGGGCACCATATATATTTCATATAATTGGATCACAGAGATTAGTTATTATACTTAATGCTACATATTTTGGCAATAATATCGCGTTACGGTTTACACCAAGCACAATGCACTTTATTATGGAATATCTACAAGTGCTGCCAAGACAATATGCACTTTTATGTGATGACATTGCTATATATTTTGCACAAAGCACTATGCACTTTATCATGGAATAGCCATTATTGCTGCTAAGGTACGTTACAGCTCTGTGCAACCCATTCCAATCCCATATCCAAAGATGATGGCCAATGGGCAGTTCAATTTCCTCAACCACATTGTACATCATATGCTATTTTAGCATGATCTCCAAGAGGATTTCCTAACAAGAAATCGAATGAGTATCGCTTTACGACACACACCAAAGTACCATTTACTTTACTGTGAAACATTTATTTATTTTGGCATTTATTAGGCGCACTTAGCCCAGAAGCATCAAGGCGCAGCAATACTTAAGGTGAAGACACTATGAATTTTTTGCATAGCAATATTAACGTGAAAACCTTGCACTAAGCACTATGCATTTTACTATCGTTTACCAAACATTGCAGCCAAGGTGCTACACATTTTCGTGCAATCCAATGCCAAGCTTACATATGATGTCCAACGAGCTGTTCAATCTCTATTTAAAGTCTATCATAGCTAGACACTGTATCTGCTTGCATTTCATTTTTATGCTAAACCATCAATTAACACATGTGCCTAATGATAGATCGTAACAAACATTGACTGTTTTTAAATATTTACAAGAGCTGCTCAATATATATTTTAATATCGGTTATACAAAGTTACAGGCGCCCAGTCATTTCAGATGTTGGTATGATACCATTTAGTTCCAAGGCAGTATATATAACACTTTTCTATAGAATTGGACTATGTTCCAACATGGCGGGCAGTATCAACTATGCCAAACACCAGTGGGACGCATTGGGCAATTGAAATCAAAGAAGGAAAGTGGGCCTCATTATGATACTGACTGTAGCATTGTCAGTAAAACCGGCACGGCTGCTGCCGGTATAATTTTTCTTACCACGAATGGGCAATTACTGGGTTAGTACAGCCTTGCCGGACCCGATAATTGCCCATTCGCGGGTGCCGGAAAATATTCTTCCCCATTCCCATTTGAGCCCCATAGGGCTCATTTGGAATGGGGAAGCCGGATGCACCAGCACCATTCGTGAATGGTGCCGGTGCATCCAACATACTCTGTTCGCGGGTGCCGGTATGCCTGCCAAGTTAGACCTGGCGGATGAAAAGGCACCCGCAAGCAGAACTCGTAGTTTGCCGGTCCGGTAGTAACGGCACCGATGGCTTACCGGCGCCGTTACTACCGGACCAGCAAACTTATATAATGAGGCCCATTGTAATGTATGTAAACAGACCTGCACACGCATTGGTAACACAATCTGACGAAGCCTGGTAGGGTGAAACAGTGTTTTTTATGTCCACAATTGTCCACCACAAATTTAATAAAAGGACATTACTTGAAGTTCGAAGGAGTCGGTATTCATTTCGGACTACTCGCAGTCCTGTTTGACATATAACAAAAGTAATGCAGGTATTCATGTGGCTATTCAAGTTCAACAAAATAATGATTAGGACCAAGTATTCTTGTACCGAGGGTTGGATGCCCTTCCCCGGGATCAAACGTAGAATTTCCAAATGAAAGGTCCAATGAAAAAAGTTCCAGTCAACAGTCTGAGTTTGCTTCAAAGAGTAACAAGCAAAGGTTTCTCTGAATAACCAAGTTCTTGTTTCAATGCAGGCGGGCTTCACTTGTTGTGATTAATCAAACAAGGTTCATCTTTCCAATGAGTTTTCAATAGGATTCCTCTTCTCTTAAGAAAGAGGACTACTGCATATTTCTTCTTAATGGACAACAATGTTTTTGTCAGGCTGGTTTAACCACAGTTCAGCAAACACATACGTTTATTTATTTTATTTATTGGTTTATTTATTAGGCGCCGAAAGCCTGCAGGCATCGGGGCGCCACAAAGAGACAGATACTCAGGAACAAACTGACTTACAGAAAGAACGGGACACTTGGCAGGCCAAGACAGAGGAACTGTTACTACGCTAAAGTCCTGTTTTCAATTTAACAGTAACGTTTTCAGTGTCTTTCTGAAGTTTAGGTCACTGGGTTCTTAGTCGCAAACTGAGCGACTGTTTATTCCAACTGGCGGCTGTCCAGTTGGGGAAGGTTCTGCCTAGACCATTAGCTTTTTTATATGGTTTCACTACAATGAGCCCTTGAGACTCAGATCTTAATGTTCGGTTTGGTGTGTAGCCAACAATTTTAGACGTAAGGTAAGCCGGGGCCTTTCCGTACAGACACTTATGGGTGAGTGTCAGGGATTTAAACATAACACAGTCTTCAAACCTAAGCCAGTGTAGCTCCCTTCTAGCATCACTCATGTGATCTGATCTTGCTTTCTGCTTGATTATTCGGACCGCGTGGTTTTGGATAAGTAGGTATTATATCAATCATTGTTTACTTGCACCCAGTAGCAGTGCATTACCATAATCCAGGCGAGAAAGTATGGTAGCTATGGCTAATGTGGCACAGTTAGTTTCATTAAGTAGGAGTCTAATAGCTTTCAACAGCCTCAAGTAATATGAACAGTTTTTACGGACATAAAAGAGGCTTGAGCATCTGAGCTCATGGAGGCTTCCAAGGTCATACCCAAGGTTTTGAGCCTGCCCACTACCTTGATGTGTGAATCTTTCATCAGGAATGATTTGTATTTGGATGGTAATTTCGCCCTGGCTTGGTTGGAACCGACGACCATCAACTCAATCTTTTTTCCATTCAAACACATCCAATTTTGATCAATTCACAGTTCAATAATGTTATAGAGGTTGTTAATGGTTTTGCTGTCTTTCACATATTCCCCGGGTAATTCCACCACTAGCTCAGGAGCTTAGTTGGTGAAAAAAGCATGAATATAGTCCAATGCCTCGCAGAGGAGGCATTAGTAAAGATTAAAAAGGAGTGGCGAGAGGCTAGCTCCCTGGAGGACACCAAAGAAGATATTAAGACTCTTGTGAGAATGTATCACCCCAATGTACTCTGGAGATTCTATCCGCAAGGAATGATGTTAACCAGCCAAAGGCCTCCTTGGAGCAGTTGGCAATTTTCTCCAGAGCCTGCTGCAGTAACTGATGGTCTAGCAGTTCAAAAGCTGCACTAAGGTCAAGTAGGATTAGCAGTCCTGTCTTACCTTTGTCGATAATACCCAACATTTTAGTCTGCAAATCCAGCATAGCCGTTTCAATGCTGTGTGCAGCATGAAAAGCCAACTGTTGGTAGTGCAGTATCTCGTTGGTCTCTACATATGCTTGTAGTTGTGCTGTGGCGATCTTATCCATTACTTTCATAAGTGATCTAGACACTTTCTTTACACCAGAACCACAATAGAGTACTTCAATGTCTTCTTCCTGGTTCACTAACCTGCCAGGACTACCACTAACAATCCCTTTGCTGGTGTACTCTCCTGCCAGAATGAATCTCCTAAAACTACTCCAAGTACTGTGCCGTATGGGTTACTTCAACACATCAGTACAGTCTTTTGACCTCCACAAAAAAGGTATCACAACTTCTTCCACAAGGATGCAACATATATTGATGCGGTTTGTTCCACTGTTTGATTGGCCACATATACAGCAGGTTATATTCCTTGACAATTCCCTGCCAACTTTCAGCTTTCACTATCACATCTGTTGATAATGTCTTAAATTCAAGTTTCCCTCTCCAAGAAAGTGGTCTTCACTCCTTTTTCCAATTACCTTCCTTTGGCTTAGGCAATGCTGGTTGTTACCGGTCTTACAAATTGCCCCCTCTTGACTTTGACAATGCTTGTTACATACTGCTTGGATATGACACTAGCTTTGCTTCGCCAATTGTAGTTTTACTGGGCTTTTAATACCGTCCCCTCTGTTCGTGTGTAATGGTAATCACAGATTTTCTCATACAATGTTCTTCCTTCATTTGGACAGTGATAATGAAATACTTTCTCCTTTTGTTTCCTTTCAGCATTATATCTGGCCCAAAAACACTTCTCATTAGTTCTGTATTCAATCTAGTGGCGATCATTAAGCAGTTTACATTGGAGCTCCCCGGGGTTAACATTCAGAAGATAACTCATCAGGTTTTCCCTTAGCGTCAGTGTCTCTCGCTTCCACTGCCTCTTCTGTTTGGGAGCTTCTGAGAGCACTGGTTGCGGTCCCGTGACATGTGTCCTTCCAAGGAGGAGTCCTCATTACTCCTCTCCGATTCCGGTGCTCGCCACCCAACGGAGAGCGCCTCTCTCCCATGGGAAAGACTGCTACAACAGCGCTTCCCACCGCAACTTTGGCTTCTTTGCTTCTTGACTCTCCGCCCAATTAACCACCAAAGGCACTGCGGTGGCCCCGGAGTCTGCGATCTGTCCCTGCTGCATCATCATCCACCACCACCTGCATCATCATCATTCATCCACCACCACCTTCATCATCATCATCATCATCATCCACCACCTGCACCATCATCATCATCCACCACCACTTCCACCACCTGCATCATCATCATCAACCACTACCACCACTACCAACACCACCTGCATCATCATCATCATCATCATCATCATCATCATCATCATCATCCACCACCACCACCACCACTCATCCGCACCGGAAGGTGATTTAAATTATAAAAATTCCTACTCCGGTATGGATGGTTCAGAAAACTGGACTGCATTGTTGCAGTTGTCTACCTCGGAGCTCCTCTTCTTCATCCCAGTACCTAGGGTATTATAGGACCTGAAGCACCCAACATTCTGACACTGCATTTCATCATATATTTCGGTTATAGTTTTAACTCTCCTGGTTTGAAATACCTATCTTTGGATGAGGATTTTAAAGATATCAATGGTTTCTTATTTTCACCATTTAAACAGAAGCAAAGATAATTTTTATCAGAAGGGAAGGTATTGATGTTCTGATTATTAACCTGACCATGATGGCGATTATGATCGACATTTTGTGTACCTTTAGAAAAGGGAGTTTGACTCTGACAACAAGCTATTCTGTAATCCTTGTTATCTCTTGCTCATCCTTCAAGGATGATGAATACTGCGTCTCTCCTAGCGGAACCCTCCTGTTCCCATTGAGGTCTTCTCCTCCTAAGTGATACACCTGGCTAATACCACCCCCAGGAATAAGATCAGGGAGCGTCTGCCTTCCTCTGGCCACCTAGGAGGAGACTTTAGGCTGGGATTCTGTGAGGATACATAACAGATTGCTGGATTTGTTTCCCCCATGTGAAACACACAAACCGACGCCGTTTGAAACTGTTCTGTCCTTAGAGGTAGAACGGAAAACAGCTTTGAACCTCAGAGCAGCCATTCAATGGAGGTTATTAATCTGCGCTGAAATGCGATGGTACGGGTGAGGCTAACAAAGGCAGGAAATACATTGGTTCAAAATGGAACATGACATGTCTAATGGTTCAGCAGATTTCCCGTAATTGTTCTAAGCAGCTACCGTGTAACATTTTACATATGAGGTACTGCTAAGGAGATTTTCCTTACGCTAATGGTCAGGTGGTTCATGCAGGTTTCAGGACTTATGGGTACCAGTGATTTTTCTCAAGCCCACCAGGCTCTCTAGTAGTATTGTGGCAGAGCGGGAAATGTGTTACGCTCACCTGGTCTGTGCAGAGGCGTTGGGGCACGGTCGCAGCCCTCCCAGGGGTGAAACCTCTCGTCTGGCTTTTCTCTTTGCGCCTATGTGGATGGTTGCGGAGGGACAGCGCAATTCCTGTGTGAATATTAGAGGGTTGTATGCAGTTTACAGCTCTGACCCCCTCTTCAGACCTCTTCTCCCAAGACGTGCTTTCCCAGGGAATGCGCTAACTCTGGAGGGCTCACCTGTTGAATGATAATGGCAAGCTCTCCGTCCTGCTACTTCTGGCAGGGGCGCTTGTCTAATGGACCGAGTTCCTCCACTAGTCCCTTGTTGTGGTTGCCCAGGCCGGCTGCAGCTAGTCCACTTCTCTTGCTGGTAAGCGTTTCCCTTGTTTTCACTCGCCTGCTAGTCTTCGACTTTCGTAATGGTATTTGTAAAGTTCGTTCTTGATCTAGTGTCAGTTCAGTGTATAATGTCTCTTTCTCTGTTCTTTCCCCATACAGGTGATGCTGTGGTTCCGGCGGTCGCTGCAGAGGTTGAAGCGGCACCGGAGATAGGAGGTGAGTAGTTACGATGGTCTGGTAACTGGTAAGTAACCTCTAGGGGTGCGTGTAGGTTTTAATAGCAGCGCGACGTAAGATTACGTGTTGGTAGTTATTCTTACCTTGTCTTGTCTTCTTTTCCGGAATTCGGCTTTGTTGGGTGATGCAGCTTCGAGATCAAGCTCTGTGTGTTGTCAGGAAGATGGATTGCTGCCGTGTAGATGAACGCTGAGACCAGGTAAGCAAGCGGTTGCAGCACAGGATTCAATGAGGCACGTCTGCTGCTGGTCCTGACGGTGGTGAGCGTCTCGTTGCACGGAGGTGCAATGTAACGCGAAGAACCAGCCTGAAGGATGGGGCTGCTTATATAGCTCAGTCTCAGAGGCCACTCCCTGAGTCAGCATGTGAAGACCCAGCCAAGGGAGCCACACCCAGTGAAGTGCACGTTCTGGAATAAAGGCTTTCAGCACCACCTGGAAAGTTCTTGTGAAATAAAAGCACTCCTGCACTGAAATAAAGTGTTCCTGCTCACTTCTTTATATGAGCCTGGTGCCAAAGGCGCCAGGACTTAGTCCAGCCAGGGTCCCTGTGTTTATGAGTCCCAAAAGGGACATGGGTGGGACAAGTGACCCATTACCCCCATCACTAGATGGTGTTTGTGTGTGCTGGGGCCTGTGGCCATGACAGCACTCCCCCTCAAGGCTGGTTCTCCCTCTGGCCCTGGTTTAGTGGGTTATTGCGGTGCAACTGCCGTATTAATCGTGAAGCGTGGACATGCTCCCTGGGTTTCGAGGTCCAATCTTGATGTCCATAGCCTTTCCAGTCTATAAAGTAGTATAATTTGGACCAGACCAACTTAGAGTCTAGGATCCTCTTAACTTCGTATTCTGGTTCTCCTTCAGACTATTTCGGGATCCGGTGGGCTATCAATCCGCGTACCTGGTCTCAATGGTTTTAAGAGGGAGACATGAAATACCGGATGGATCCACATGTGGGCCGGTAATTCTAATTTCATGGCCGCAGGGTTGATCACAGCCCTGATAGTGTAGGGACCCAGATATCTGTGACCGAATGCTCATGGTCCTTTCAGAGCAATGTTTTTGGACGCTAACCAAAACTGGTTTCCGGCCTGATAGGTGCTTCTCTTCGGTGACGATCTGCATACTGTTTTCGTTTTTCTTTGGCTCTAGTCAGATGTTCTGCTGCCTCTTTAAGAACTTGAGTGATGGTTTTGTGTAAGGTTGTCACTGCAGGCATTTCCAATGCTTCGAGCGAGTCAAAACAGATGTCCGCGGATGTCGTCCATACACTATGTAGAATGGAGTTTGTCCTGTACTAGTGTGGATGGAATTGTTGTATGCATATATTCGGCCAACCAAAGTATCTCCTTCCAGGTATCTTCGGTTTGTTGCAACATACATCTTAAGTATTGCTCTAGGGTCTGGTTTGTCCGTTCGGTCTGACCATCGGTTTGGGGGTGGTGACTTGTGGACAATCGAAGGTCGATTTTGGCAATCTTGCAACACCTTCTCCAAAGTGTTGAGGCAAATTGTGTTCCGCGGTCTGATATTAATACTGATGGAAATCCGTGTAGTTTAACAATCTGTTCCAGAAACACTGTAGCCAGAAAGAGGCCGAGGGATAAAAGGGGCCATTTTAGAGAACAGATCCACGATAACCAAGATGGTGGTATATCCGCCAGAGGGGGGGGGGGGGGATATCTGTAATAAAATCCTTTGACAGTGTATGCCAAGGCGCCAGGGGGGAGCATCAAAGGACGTAGAAGACCTGCAGGACTTTGTTTTTGAGACTTGTGCTGTGCATAAACACCACAGGTTGAGATGAACTGGACAATATCCTTTCGCCAAGTAGTTATTCTTTATTTTAGCTTGAGTTTTTGCTATTCCAGGATGTCCCTCAATTAAAGAGTCA
This sequence comes from Ambystoma mexicanum, assembly GCF_040938575.1. Taxonomy (NCBI): domain Eukaryota; kingdom Metazoa; phylum Chordata; class Amphibia; order Caudata; family Ambystomatidae; genus Ambystoma; species Ambystoma mexicanum. The sequence goes on along the minus strand of NC_090936.1, from coordinate 160,491,461 downwards.
TTATCATTTGCTATGATTTGATTTTGAAGATTTTTCTCCGGGACGTGTAGTCTTCCCTGGAAATGTGGTGAATTGTTCTTGATAGTTTACTGGTCTCCTTTTGACAGCCATTCCTGTTGTTCTAATGGGTTCATCAAGTGTTGCAGATCCGTTTTTAAGTTGTCCAAAGAGGTAGCAGTTGCAAGTGTGCTTAGAATTTGTCCTTTGGGAATGGTGGCCACAGGATCAGGTGTGGTGAATGCCTTTTCATCTTCACTCATGCGCGACAGGGCGTCTGCTTTTCCATTGCGTACTCCAGGTCTATAGGTAATGGCAAAATCGTATTCAGCAAAGAAAAGAGCTCAGTAGAGTCGGCGTGATGATTGCGCTTTTGCGGTCTTTAGATATTGTAGATTACGATGGTCCGTAATTACGGTGACTGTATGCGTGGCCCCCAGGAACTGCCTTAAAGGCTCCTTTGATCGCCAACAGTTCCTGATCGGTGATCGCATAGTTCAAAGCAGAAAACTTATGAGACCAGAATGCCACGGGATGTAATTGTCCTGTTTCGGGGACTCGCTGTGATAAAACTGCCCCCATTGCAATGTTGGAAGCATCGGTTTCGACCACATATGGTAACTCAGGTCAGGGGTGACGTAGAATGGGTGCTGTGGTAAATGCCGGTTGTAGAGTTTTGAAGGCTTCCTCCGCTTCCATGGAGCACTGAAATTGTTTGTTCTTCCGTAGTAGGGATGTAATTGGGTGAACAATCTGGGAGAACCCTGGGATGAACCGAAGATAGAAGTTTGCGAACCCAAGCACACTTTGCACACCTTTCATGGAAGTTGGTGAGGGCCATTGGAGGATGCCGTCTACGTTGTGCGTGTCCATGAGTACTCCTTGTGGCATGAGTACAAAACCGAGGAATTCAACCTCTGTTACGTGAAAGAAGCATTTCTCCAGCTTGGCATATAGTCGATGTTGCCGAAGTCTTTCTAATACTGCCTAGACACGTTTGACATGATCCTCTTTGGTGTTTGAGTAAATGAGGATGTCGTCGATATAGACGAGTGCGCACACGTCCAATAGTTCACAGAGCACGTTCATAAAGTATTGGAACGCCGTGGGGGCCTTACATAGCCCAAAAGGCATAACCTGGTTTTTGTAGAGACCATATTTAGTGCGAAAAGCTGTCTTCCACTCGTCTCCCTTTTTGACTCTCACTAGGTGATAGGCCCCTCGTAAGTCTAATTTTGTATACATTTGGGCGTGTTTTACTTGATCCAGAGGTTCGGGAATCGGTGGTAGCGGATACCGGTTTTTTACCGTGATCTGATTGAGATCTCTGTAGTCATGCAAGTTCTCAGGTCTCCCTCCTTTTTTAGGTACAAAAAAGAGGGATGAGGAAGCAAGGGACTTGGACGGACGAATGAAGCCATTGGCCAAATACTGATCTAGGTATGTTTTTAAATGCTGGTTTTCCAGCTCCGTAAGGGTGTAGATTTGACTGCAGGGAATCTGCGCTCCGGGTACAGGTCAATTTGTCAGTCGTACGTTCTGTGTGGGGGTAATACATTCACATGCTCTTTTTGAAACACATCTTGATAATCCAGGTATTCAGATGGTAGCGAACTGGTAAGGCCTACATGATTTCTTTCTTTGAACTCAGCTTAGTGTGATCTTTTACTAAGCACTTCTTGTTGTAACAGATGGCAGCACAGTTCGGGGGGAAAGGTCAGATCTCTTGTACGCCAATCGATCCGAGAGTTATGGGTTTCCAGCCAAAGCATCTCCAATATCATCTGGAACTGAGGTACACCGATGAGATCAAAGGTGATGTCCCGTTGATGACCGTCCTGACACAAAAACAGGACCTTTTCGGTACAATGCGTCACTGGGCCGGATGACAACTGAGATCTGTCAACCGCTGTGACGGTTTCTGATTTCTGCTTTTGTTGGAGAGGAAGGCCTATCCGGATAGCCAAATCTTGGTCGAGGTAATTCCCCACAGCTTGTGGGTTACCAAGAGTACCAGAATGACTAGGTGGGAGGGCTGTATAGGTTCCTTTTTACCGCTCGATAAGTGGACCCCTATGCTTGCCAGGCGTTGGAGTTTCCTGAGCCTTGCTCCTCTTCTTCACTCTTGTCAGTTACTCCGACTGTTTTCCTGGGGGTTTCACAGGACAATGTCGGAGAAAGTGCCCTGCTTTGCCACAATATAAGCAAAACTGTTGCTGTCTCCTTTTTTCTCTCTCTGCTTTGGTGAGAGGGCTCCGCAAGCCCCCGATTTACATTGGTTCTGACTGTTCATGTGCTTTGGTCTGATTTTCACAAGGTCGCACATAGACTGACCGCCCCTCTGCTCTGGCTCGATCCAGTTTCCGGTTCTGTAGCCTATGATCGAGTTGCACTGTTAGATCGATGTACACAGCGCATCCCTCCGGGGGTTTACTACTTGGGCTAAAGCATCCTTAAGTCCCTCTCGTAATCCACAGTAGAAGAGCGTAGTTCTCTTACCCTCTGGCCAGTTTGTTTGGGCCACTAGACGGTTGAAGGAGGTGATGTAGGTTAGCAAATCTTGGTTACGATGCTGGAGTGACAATAATTTGTTGTCCAGAGCTTGACCTTGGGCATGCCGTGCGAACAATTTCTCCATTTTATGCTGAAAACCCCTAAAGTCTCGAAGCAAAGGGTCATGTTGATTTACCAAAGGTACTGACCAGTCCGCCGCGCTTCCTCCCAAATACGAAAGTAGGAATGCCACTCTAGATTGATCATTGGGAAAGGCCCCAGGTTTGCACAGGAAATGACGGCAGCATTGGTTCCCGAATATAGCATACTTATTCGGATCACCAGTGAAACGTTTGGGCAGGGCTAAGGGACCGCCCCTGGAAGAACCACCTGTATGGGCGTGGAATGTGGTGGTGGGATGGGGTGGGCCAATCCCAGTAATGGGACCTGGCCAGCCTGTGCCTGGAGTATCTGCCTAGACCAGTCATCAGTGCGTTCCCGGTTCACAATGAGATCCCTCTTTAAGACATTTGTTTCCTATCTTGAGGCATGAAATTCAGCCCACAACTCTCCCAGTAACTAGGCCAACTGGTCCGTTTCAGAAGTTTCCATAACGCCCAGGCAGATTTGTAGAAGGTCTTCGTGTTCTGTTACGCTCACCTGGTTTCTGCGCAGGGGCATGGTTGCAGCCCTCCCAGGGATGAAACCTCTCTTGTCTGGATTTTCTTCTGCGCCTATGTGGATGGTCGCAGAGGACAGCACGATTCCTGTGTGAATATTAGAGGGTTGTAAGTATGCAGTTTACGGCTCTGACCCCCTCTTCAGACCTCTTCTCCCAAGATGTGCTTTCCCAGGGAATGTGCTAACTCTGGAGGGCTCACCTGTTGAATGAGAATGGCGAGCTCTCTGTCCTGCTACTTCTGGCAGGGGCGCTTGTCTAACGGACCGAGTTGCTTCACTGATCCCTTGTCGTGGTTGCCCAGGCCGGCTGCGGCTAGTCCACTTCTCTTGCTGGTAAGTGTGTCCCTTGTTTCACTCGCCAGCTAGTCTTTCGACTTTCGTAAGTGTATTTGTTAAGTTTGTTCTTGATCTAGTGTCAGTGTATAATGTCTCTTTGTCTGTTCTTTCCCCATGCAGGTGATGCTGTGGTTCTGGCGGTCGCTGCAGAGGTTGAAGCAGCACTAGAGATAGGAGGTGAGTAGTTACGATGGTCTGGTAACTGGTAAGTAACCTCTAGGGGTGCGGGTGGGTTTTAATAGCAGCGCGACCCATGATTACGTGTCAGTAGTTATTCTAACCTTGTCTTGTCTTCTTTCCAGGAATTCGGCTTCGCTGGAATGATGCTCGCGGGTGCTGCGGCGTTGAGAACAAGCTCTGCGTGTTGTCAGGTAGATGGATTGCTGCTGTGTAGAGGAGCGCCGGAGTCCAGGTGAGCAAGCGGGTGCAGCACAGGATTCAATGAGGTAAGTCTGCTGCTGGTCCTGACGGTGGTGAGCGTCTCGTTGCACGGAGGTGCAATGTACCGCAAAGCACCAGCCTGAAGGATGGGGCTGCTTATATAGCCGAGTCTCAGAAGCCACGCCCACTAGCTCCACACCCTGCCACTCCCCAAGTCTGCACGTGAAGACCCAGCCAAGGGAGCCACACCCAGTGAAGTGCACTTTCTGGAATAAAGGCTTTTGACACCACCAGGAAAGTTCTTGTGAAATAAAAGCACTCCTGCACTGAAATAAAGTGTTCCTGCTCACTTCTTTATATGAGCCTGGCGCCAAAGGCGCCAGGACTGAGTCCAGCCAGAGCCTCTGTGTTTGAGTCCCAAAGGGACATGAGTGGGACAAGTGACCCATTGCCCCCGTCACTAGATGGTGTGGTTTGTGTGTGCTGGGGCCTGTGGCCATGACAACAGGCTCAACTAAGCTAGGTGGTTAACCACTGCAGTGCAAACTTTTCACAAATAACAACATGAATTATGTGTTTAAAGCCTCAGCCATTTGTCTCTGCCGGTCTCAGCCGGCGATGCTATGAGGTCACATCTATCCCTTGATCCTCTGCCTCACCACAATCCACCCCGAAGGCAATGTTGTAGGTAGAAGGCAAGCCTAATGCTTTGAGGCTAAACCGCGACTTCCACATGACGTTGCACTCAACAGTCGCCATTTTGTCTCAGAGATACTTATCTGCCTCCCTAGAGGGTCTGACACCAGCTCTGGTGGCCTGCTTGCACATGAACTTGTGCTCAATGGTTGGAGACACACTCTCTGAGGGAAGCCGGTCTCTCCAATTCACAAAACGCCATCTCTGTATAACAGGCAGGTCCCCTGTGCGTGTGTTTTTCATTTGACGGGAATCCTTTGGGGTTCCCGTCAAGGATCCAGTGCATCTGGGCAGGCAGGAAGTGGGGGTGGGGGGGAAGGAGTTTTTCACTCTCCTGCCCTTTGTCTGCCTGAATAGAACCAGTGTCCACTGGGGAGGCTGGCTGTATTGATTGCACAGTCACCTGCCCCTTTCAGGAAGGGGGAAGGGAGACGACCAGAGATGCCTGCAGACCCTTGGCAACACTGAAGTGTCCACTGCAGTCCTGACTCAGTTTTTGATGCGAAAGAGGAGCTCCGAAGAGGAGGACTCCTTCACTTTGGCTAGTGGGACCAACCAGCCCTAAGACTAACTACAATCTGAGCCATCTCCCGAGTTGCTGTACCTTTCCAGAGCTGCAGACCGCCAATACCAGGACACCGACCCATTTGTAGTGCAATGTCTTTCCAAGGCTGAATCTGTGCAAGTCTTTGCTGAGCTCAAGGTGAATCTCCAGAAACACAATCAGACTCCTCCAAGTCCCCTCGCCATTGTGTCTTTTGTTGGTGCTGCAAAAAAGGTGCCAAAAACGCAGACAACCAGAGAAGTTGAAGAAATCCATGCCAGAGATCCTCTCTCTCGAGACTGCTACTGAGACATCCCGTTCAGGGTCCTGCCTTTCATCACCATACAAAGAAATCAGGAGACTGTGTTGTTCAATGTTGCATAGAGGAGAATCCAGCCACAAACATTTCTTCTAACCTAAGGTACTGTGGGGTGAAGAGTTATCGATTACCTTAAACCAAGAAGTCGCTCTATATCATTGGCATGCACAAAGAGGTGTCCACTCTTAGCTCTGACCCAAGCTGCAAGCTTGTGTTTTTTTTGCGAGTCCTGTAACAGAGTCTCCACCGTTGCCTTGTACTTCTAGCATCCTTAACTAGAGACTGAAAGTATCCACAGAAACTTTTGCTGTTCTGCTGCTTCGTAAGAATTTGAGCCCTTTACCAACCGATTTTTACACCGAGTTAGGGATTGGACTTTAAGCGTCTAAGCTCTAAAACCGCCTTTGGAACCTTAAGCTCGACTACCGTTTCATAAACCAACTGTTTTGACTTTATCTTTTGTGGTTTGGCCAACTAAATACAATTACCATATATGAGTGCGCGATATTACGATAATATGGTAGAACTGTCATTAGTGTCAAATGCTGTAACAATTGTAACCACGAGCAACTTCAAACTAAGCAGTGGCCTTTGAAAAGTATTTATAAGTAATCCTACGTGTGTTGGTTAAATGTACTAAGTATTTTAAAACATTCCTTGTGTAAATATATATTTTAATAAAGGTTTATTGGTGTAAGTGTTTCTTTGGACTACTGTACTAACTCGGTTCTGTGTACTGACCTACAGCTCACATCTAACTCTTATGATAAGCCTTACTGCTCTACCAATCTACCAAGGTTCCATGACTGATACTAAGAGTTGGGTACCTGTATACCATAAGGATAGTTTTATTAAGTCTTACCTCAAGTGGACTTTAGGAAAACTCCCCCAACAACAACATGTACCCTACCCTACAGCCCCAATCTCCCTTCACGTTTCCTTTTCCTATTAAGTGCTCTTTCTGCTTTGCCTTTCTCGCAAAGAAGAAGAAAGAAGGTGGTAAACCAAAACAAACATGCTGAGAGGCCGAAGATCCAGCTTGCAGCCTGGCAGTTGTCGACAACTAAGTTCCAATCTGTTCAATAAATGATCTAAAACGTTCTCTGTTCACTGGTGTGCTTATAGTTGGTGTGTACACTACAGTGTGTATCGTTTACATCTTTCTTTTGGAAATATCTTGATTGTTCACAGGAAATGAAATTGAAATGTTTATTTGAAGGTTTGAGTTACACAATGGTTAAGAAAGATTAGTAATGGGTTAAGCGTGTGATGCAGAAATTTGGGTTCACAACTTAGATCGTAGTACTAAATCCTAGCAAGGCCGATTCAGCACTTCCCCTCTCTGAGAATGATAACATTTGGCGAGTGCAACATTTATCCTACAAATATGAAATAAAAAACACTGCAACAGCAAATGCTAGTTACACAAACTAACATAGCACCCGTATAACACATATGGAAGAGCTTGGTACCTCCATGTGAGGGCTGTAAAAACTGGGCACCATCCAGCATGCCAATGTATTTGCCACTTCCAATGACAAGCATAATGAGTTAGTCAGGAAAGATGGATAGGTAGCCAAAACAGAAAGTGCAACTAAAGGCTTGTGGCTTGCCATAAAACGATACTAGGATCCCAAACAGATCATCTTATCGCTCTCTGTAATACTCTGTGCCATCTTTGATCAAAAAAAATTTAAAAAAGCTTCCTTTGCAGCTTTTGGTAGCTTTCCTCTATCCACCGCCTGCTTTTTCTTGTATTCCTCATCTTTGATACACTCCGATATCTTGCTTGCGTCTTCGGAAACTTTTCACAGCAGAGGTCGCTGTGTGTAGTCAACCTCGTGTCCCTGAGCGGCCCTCAACCGTGATGTCCACGTCAGTATAAATGCACTGCGCCCGTTGCATCAATTTGTATTTTTCCCCTCCCCTAAGCATAGTCGCCTCGAATATTAAAAAGACGTGAACGTTAACGGAGAGGAGATGTAAAACACAGACATTCTCCCAAAAGATAGAGGGGTAGGTTGAGAGGGCGATGAGGAATGAGTGGGAGGAAATAGCTTTCCCAAATGTAGCGTCCTGGTCTGATAGAGAATTCAGGCAATAATATTTTGTGAAGGTATGCAGAGAAGGCCAGGTGGCAGCACTACAAATGTCCCGCACCGACACCCGTCTCTGCAAGGCTGGCGAAGTAGCCACCCCTCATGTTGAATGAGCCCAGAGACCGTCAAGAACTTCCTTACCAGCTAGATTGTAGCATTCAGAAAAGCAGAGTAATCCATTGAGACACATTTTTGTAACAGCCTGTCTTAGCCGGTCACCAGCATAACCTATAAGAGTTGATCGTCTTGTCTGACCTTAGCAAGTCTGTTGATATAAAAGCTCAATGCTGTCTTGGGATTCAATCTGTGGAGCCGTTCTTAATCCTTAAAAGGACGAGAAGGAGAGTAGAAGCATGGCAAGACAATCTTTTGCGCAAGATGGAACTCTGAAACCACCTTTGGGAGAAAAGGGCAAACCCTCACAACTACTTTATCCTTGTAGAAGGTGGTAAAAGGCCATTTAGACGATAAAGCTTGCTAACTCAGCGAGCTGATTTATTAGCAGTTAAAAATACAGTTTTCAAAGTGAGCATCCTGAGCGGAAACAAGTAAAGTGGCTCGAAAGGAGCACCCGACAAGAAACTCAAAACCAAACTGAGATCCCAAACCGGAACAATAAAAGGAACCAGCAGAAATATAAGCCAACCCCTTCAGAAACTGGATGACGGTAGGGAGTTTGAAATAAGAGCCCTGCTCCAGAGAACGATAAACATGGATTGCGCCGCCAGATAGCCCTTTGCCGTACAAACTTGTAGTCTGATGGGTTAGATGCAGTAGAAGAAATAACACTGAAGGCGTATCACAGGTGAATGGGGTCTATTTTCTTAACACCAGCTGCTAAACTTGTTCCAAAGGCAGCGGTATGGAGCTTTCGTTGCTGGCCATCTGGCAACACCTCCATTACATCTTCCGGGAGGTCCCAATCTCTGTATCTCAACCTCTCAGAAACCAGTCATGAAGATTCAGGGTCCCGATCTCTGGATGGAGTAGGCGACCTCCCTCTTGCGAGAGCAGGTCCTTGCTTTGGGAAAAGACGAATTGGTGGACAGATGGCAATTTTCAGAGGTTCCGGATGCCAGGTTCTCCTGGCACAATCAGGGTCATAGGCTTCCAAAACTTTCTCAATCTCCTCAGTACATGTGGAATGACGGGGTCTGGTCGGAAAGCATATAGGAGCAGAAATTCCCACTCCATAACGACCCCTAAAGCTCCTCTCAGAGGAAATTCCCTGGAGCAGAACAGGTTGCATTTCCGGTTGATGCTGGACACAAACAGATTCACTTGAGGGGTTCTCCAAAGGGTGAAGAGCTCTAGAAGGACTTCCTGAGCCAATCCCACGCTTGAGAGACTGTGCTCTGCCGGCTCAAAGCATCTGCCACCGTTTTCATTCCTAGCCGGCTAGGTGAACGGCCGATAGAGAGATTCCTTCTTGCATTGCCCAAAACCAGAGCTGCATTGCCTCTCTGCACAGTAGCAGTGACCCTCTCTCGTTGAGATAATGCATGGCCACTGTGTTGTCAGTCATTATCACGACTTTCTTCCCCTGCACAGAGGGCAGAAATGCCATCAGCGCCAGTCTGATTGCCCTCAGATCTAAAAGGTTGATGTGTAGTCTGAACTCTGATGGAGACCAACGACCGCTGATTGTCAGATTGTTTGCATGAGCTCCCCACCCTGTGAGGGAAGCGTCCGTAACTACTGTGATCTCTGGCCATGGTTGCCAAAAGGGTTCTCCCTTCAAATTCTCCTTGCAGGCCCACCACAGGAGATGCTGTGTGACCTGAATAAGGTCGGTCATTCTGCCGGAGAACTATGACCATTGGGATCTAAGGGCCCACTGAAGGGATCTCAGCCTCTGGCACCAGGAAAATGCAGGATGCCATGATACCGAGCAACCTCAGAAAGTTGAAGGCTGGCAGACATTGTGCACGCCGAAATGTGTTGAGCCCTTACCTCGGGTGGCGAAGCTTTCGCCAAGGAAGTGTCGAGGAACGCTCCAATGAATTGAGGTTTTTGGGAAGGTATAATGTGGGACTTCTTGAAATTTTGTGAGAAGCCTAGCCTAGTGAGGGAGTGGCAGGTGCAGCTGAGATGTTCTAGAGCGGTGGTCTTCAAACCCCTAGTATCCCTAAAGGAGGTCTGGGGGTCCCACAGCTCTTTGAAAAGTGAGTACAGTGTCACTCTCAATAGTAAATATAGGCCGATATGCATCTAGGGGGGGCCCAGAAGTAATATTTTTACTCAAAGGGGGGCTCAGCAACAATAAGTTTACTCAAGGGGGGGGGGGCTCAGCACAAACATGTTGCTCTAGAGCCTGTTCGGGAGAACGAGCCCTGACCAGCCAATCGTCCAGGTAGTGATAGAAGGGAATCACTCCCCTCCTTAGATTAGCTGCCACCCCTACCATCAACTTGGTGAAGACCCTCAGGGCATAGGTGACCCCGAAAGGCAGCACACAAAACATAGTGAGAACTAACAATGGCAAATCTTAGATACTTCCTGTGCTTATGATGTATAGGCACATGGAAGTAAGCATCCAGAAAATCCAATAATACCATCCAATCCTGGAACTTAAGGGCCTGAAGGATCTGCGAAACAGTAACCATCTGGAACTTGTCCTTGCTGAGGAACTTGTTCAAGCATCTTAAGTCCAAGATGGGTCACAGTCCTTCGTCCTTTTTGGGGATTAGAAAATAATGAGTACCAGCTACAATTTCTCTCTACCGCAAGTACCAACTCCATTGCACCTTTCTCCAACAGGGTAAAGATCTCCAGTAAGAGAAGCAGATCCAGATCCTTCAAGTACTGGCCTTGTTTGGGGGGCAGGCCAGAGGTCTTTTTTGGAAAGGTAGGCAGGTTCCATGAGCAAGTGCCCAAGCATCGGAAGTAATACTTTGCCACTCTTCCAGATGCTGAGACAACCTGCCTCACACCACTGTCCTGTCAACTAAGCTCTCAAAGTGGTTTTAGTGCTGCTGTGGGTGCGGATGGCAAAAAGGTAGAGGTGTTGAGGCGATCCTGCCACCACGGCCTCGTGAACCACGAGGTTGTCTCCTCTGACCCCTTTGAGAGAGCTGCCCTTGCACTCTTCACACGGAGAAATAAAATTGAAAGACCTACACTCCTCCAACCCAGAGGAGTGGAATGGTCCTGCAGAGGTTGGTTATCACCACACTCAAGGACTTAGCAGCAGCCTTCTAAAACTGAAGCTTCTCCAGACTCATCAGCTTTTGACCTGAAAAGCTGAGAACCCTCAAAGAGCATATCCAGCACCCTCGCAAAGCATGAATTCTGCAGCCAAGCAAATCCCTTTGTCACTGTACCCACCGCCATGGCGCGACTAACAGTGTGCAGTGCCTAGCCCAGATTGCAAGGACTGGCATATGGCTCCTTGCCATCCTGTACAATGTTTAGGAATCCTTCGCTCTTCCCCCTCAGGCATGTGCTGTGCAGCCATCGCCACAACTTCCCATAGAGTATGAGAAAATGTGCCCAGGGCACAAGTAGAGTTAACCGCTTTCAATGCCATGCCTCCTGCAGAGAACACTCGCTTCCCAAGGGTGTCAAATTTTGTATCATCCCTGTCCGGTGGAACAGTGGGATGTGCAGCCCCCTTGGATGTTGAGGCTGCAGCTTGAACCACCAAACTCTTGTTGAAAAAGGTACTCCGCATCCCAAGAGGAAGCCTATATTTCTTGTTGAAATCCTTATTAACAGCTGGAGTGGTGTCTGGCTTTTTCCAACAGTCAAGCATATTTCTCACTGCTGTGTGGAAAGGAAGAAAAGGATCCTTTGGAGGACCCTTGTCAATGATGTCTGTTTAGTCATCCTGTTCAAACTCCACAGCAGTTCTACCCCTCCAAGGTATTCACTAACCTTTGACATCACTGACCCATAAGAAGCATCAGTATGCCCGGGGCCCTCAGATGTTCCAAACACCACCTATAGAGAAGTGTCCAGGCCCCTTGCATCCTTCAGTGTGTCTACTAGGTCTATAATTCTCAATTCCTCTCAGATGCGTTCCTCTGGAACATTTGGAGTGCCATATGCCAACCAAAGAGTGGGATTTGATCATCCTGCCCCTCATCCTCCTCCTATACGGAGATCATGGTACTGAAATAGTCCTTCTTAGCCAGAGGCTTAAAAGCGCTAGACGCTCCCGGCGAGGATGTCGAAGGATTCAACAATGTAGACTTCAAAGATCGAGACGTCGAAACCTTCGACAGAGCATGAGGAGAAGTTGCTGGCTTCAATGTGGTTTGAGGTGTCGAGTCTGACGACACCACTCGAGGAAACCTTCAAGGTGTTTTTGTCTGGGCTCCAAGACACGCAAACAGAACATTTCAATGACGCCCTTGTGAGATGCAATTGGGCAGGACCCTTTTTTTTATTTATATTGAAGGGGGAAGATGATTCCGCCTTCAAAAATGCCTCCAACATTTTTAGCCGGAAATCCTCCAGCTCAGCTTTTCAATCAGTTTTACTTCGAAAACATACCCAATTTGTATCGGGCACGGAGTCCGAGGAGGACGAGAGCGCTTCTGAAGTTGACTGCGCTTCATGGCCCCAGAGGAGAAATTTCTCTCAAACTTATCGTCCTAAGATATCATCTTCAACGGGGTGGTAGAAGAGGACTTGGGTGAAGGCCTACCCAGGGCGAGTTACCCCTTTAAAATCTTAACTGTCATCTACTGACAAGAGCCAGAGTCGTCGACCTTATGGGTCGTACCCAAACACCCGAGACATATCTGGTGCGGGACCGTGATAGACATCTTTGAGCCACAATCCATACATCTATTAAACCAGGTTTTCGGGGTACAAATTGTCGAGTAAACTCGATAATGCAATGAAAGCAATTGCTGAGGTGAGTGAATCGTTTCTAAGTGTAGCTGTGAGTAAAAATGGAACTGAGGCAACGGGTGCGGTGCGTGCTATTTATACCAACATCACGGTCAAAAGCGGAAAGAAGCCGCTGAGGGATCACAAGGTCGACATACGACACCCTCTGCTGTGAAACGTTTCTGACTATTTCAGGATATCTGAGTATATTAAAGATGAGGAAACGTGGCAGGACACTATCCATTAGAAAGACTTGTATCGGAACACTTCAAAAATAAGGAGGCCTGTGTGCATTACACAGAAAGTTCAGAGCTTTTATTCAAAATATGTTTGTCTTGTCATATTTGCGCTTAAGTTACTAAAGCAAAAAAGAATGCAGAAAATGGTGCAACACAAGTACAACAAACATTTCTAGAGCATCATATTTGAAATTAGGGCATGAAAAAACAGTTTTTCTGCACTAGATTAAAGTGATCCACAAGTGATATGCTGCAACAAATTACCAAAGGCACTCATACACTTGGTGTCAGTGATCAGCCCCTATTGTCCCATCTGCCTACCACGCAAACCTTTCACTCAGATGTACACGTTCCTGATCTACAAATGATACACCAGTGAAAAATGTATCAGAAAAACCACCAAAGGAATTTATTAAAATTGCTACGTATAACCCCCATGAACAAATATATCTTTAGAACAACTGGGTTCATTCAGAGTACTGCTTACAGTAACGTTATAAAATGTAAGGTCAAAATCGAGGAAATCAGATTCATCTTCATCAGTTTCACCTTTACTGTGCACAAGGCCCTGAAGAAGCTCCACTTGGGAGGGAACACATATAGCCCAATATGTTCACTGTTAGCTCATAAGCTTTATAATTATGTAGGTCCAGTTGCTATTCAAAATTAGAGGCTCACAAAAAAAAAAGCTATTATATATATATGACAATGCATTACTTACCTTAAAAGCATTTCTGATGGTTGTATCTGCTTAGATTCACATGCTGTGCATAGGTCCGACATCCAGTGGTCACTGCGGAGTATTGCATTTTGTTTTTCGTAGTCGAAAAGGGGACGTCGACAAGGCGTGTCTGTAACACTATCCCTATAGTGACGTGCGTTGTACCCACAATCCCTCACGCGTCGAGGTCCCTCTGTTTGTATTTTTCTGCCCTGAGGGAGCCTTCTAGACGTGAGTGAGTACAGAAAAGAGAGAAATATAGGAAAGGATGTCTATGTTCCTTCCATCCGAGCGGGGAGGAAGGGCGGGCGCATGTGAATCTAAGCAGATACAACCATCAGAAATGCTTTTACGGTAAGTAATGCATTGTCTTCTGATGTTTGTTAATCTGCTTAGAATCACATGCTGTGCATAGACTAGCGAGCAGTACCCGGAGTTGGCGGTGGGTTATGAGAAGGAACAGTAGAGAAAAGATGTCTTAATACTGCCTGTCCCACCTGGGAGTCAGATCTAGAGTGTGCATCTAGACAGTAGTGTTTTGTAAAGGTGTGTACAGAACTCCAGGTAGCCGCTTTGCAGATGGACTCAAGGGGAACATTTGCAATGAATGCTATGGAAGCCCCAGTGCCTCGAGTGGAATGTGCTCTTGGCTTGAAGGGTAGTTCTCTCTTAGCAAGAGTGTAACAGAGAGTGATGCATTGTACAATCCATCTAGATATAGTGGACTTAGAAACTGCATCTCCTTCTCTTCCTGCTGCCACCGAGACAAAGAGCTGATTAGTCTTTCTCAGTGTTCTGGTTCTTTCCATGTAGAACATGACAGCTCTGCGTACATCTAGTGTATGCAGACTTTTTTCTCCCAAGCTGGAAGGGTTTTGAAAGAACGTTGGTAGTTCTATAGACTGGTTTACATGAAATTTCGAGATGAATTTTGGTGCAAACCTTGGGTGTGTACGTAGAACCACCTTATCCTTGTGAACTGTTACGAAGGGGTCTAGTACAGAAAGAGCCTGTAGTTCACTTACTCTTCTAATGGAAGTGGTTATGCAGAAAGTGCCGCTAGGTGGACTTTAATGGAATTAAACACTAGACCTGAATCCAGTAAATGGGTCAAGTACAGAATAATGTTAGTGGCAGAGCAGTCAACCGGGTTGATGTTCTTACCTCTACACCAGATGACAAATCTTTTCCACTTGCTAGAATAGCAGTGGCGAGTATTAGGTTTTCTGGCTTCCCTGAGGATGTCCATACATCTCTGTGGGAGATGTAAATGTCCAAATTCTATGATCTCAGGAGCCAGGCTGCTAAGTTCATGGTCTGAGGGCATGGATGCAGTGTCCTGCCCTTGTCTTGTGACAGCATGTTTACGGGCAGGGAAGTTTCATTGGGGGAGATAGGGACATCTCCATCAAGTGAGCGAACCATGGCTGCCGGGCCCACATTGGGGCCACTAGTATCATGGTAACCTGCTCCTGGTGCATCTTGTGCACCACTTTGTTGAGGAGGGGAGTCGGGGGAAAGGCGTAAACAAATTTCCCTGACCATTGAATCGACAGACCGTTCCCCTTGGACTGGTTCTGGGGGTACCTGGAGGCGTAACTTTGGCATTGTGAGTTCTCCAGGGTTGCGAACAGGTCTATTTCCGGGAATCCCCATTGCGTGAAGACGTCTAAGACGATGTCTTCGTGCAATTGCCATTCGTACTCTTTGGGCAGGAGGAAGTCTCTGCTGAGTTTGTCTGCTAGCAGATTGAGTTCCCCTGGTACATGTTGTGATAGTAGGAACATGTTGCGTTTGAGAGCCCACTTCCATATATTCTGGGACAGCTTGGACAGTCCTGGAGAGTGAGTGCCCCCTTGCTTGTTGAGGTAGTACATGGCTGTGGTGCTGTCTGTGAGGACCATCACTGTCTTTCCTTGTAAGTGTTCCTGAAAGGCTTATATGCTTGGATGCTAAGCTCGGAGTCCACACTCCGTGAGCAGTCTGATGGGATAGGTGAGCCCCCCATCCTGTAAGGGATGCGTCTGTGGTTAGAGTGGCTTCCACTGCGGGTGTGGCAAAAGTTTTCCCTAATAACAGGTTTTCCTTTGTCCACCACCGTAGCGAGAGGACCAAGGCCTGCGAGACCACCACTAGATCGTCCCATTGTCTGCTGGCCTGACACCACTGGCTGTAAAGCCACTCTTGCATTGGGCGCATGAGCAAGCGCGCGTGAGGTACCAAATAAATACATGACGCCATCATCCCTAGCAAGCGCATTGCTTTGCGTACCGTCACCTCTCGACCTGCCACATAATAGGGGATCTGAAACAGCATGTTTTGGACCCTCTCGTTGGAGGGGAAGACGAGGCCGTTCTTTGTTCGAATTAGAGCCCCTAGGAATTGTTTGATTTGGCTGGGGTCTAAGCTGGACTTCTTTTCGTTGATGGAGAAGCCCAGTTGGGACAAAAGGTCTATGGTCTTTTGGGTATTGGAGAAGCATGTTTCGTAAGAATCCCCTGTTATGAGCCAGTCGTCGAGGTAAGGGTATACCGGGATGGATAACCTGCGCAGGTGGGCCGCTGCCACTGCCAGTACTTTCGTGAATACCCTTGGTGCAGATGCTATCCCGAAGGGTAGTACTCTGAACTGGTAGTGTTTGTCCTCTATCTTGAACCTGAGGTATTTTCTGTGCGCTGGCAACATTAAAATATGAAAGTATGCATCTTTCATGTCTAGTGTTGTCATGTAATCCCCCTGTGATAACAGTGGGATTACTTCCTGCAAGGTCACCATACGAAACTTTTGGGGTTTGACAAACTTGTTCGCTGGGCGCAGATCTAATACAGGGCGCATGGTTAAATCCTTTTTGGGTACAAGGAAGTACACTGAATAAATACCTTCTGTTACCTGAGATAGGGAGACAGCCTCTATAGCTTCTTTTTTCAGTAGCTCTTCTACTTCTTGAAGAAGAATAGTGAGGTGTTCCGGTGTCATGCGTCGGTTCCGTGGGGGTCTGTATTTCGGGGAACCGTTGAATTCGATGCAGTATCCGTGGGCTATGGTGGATAATACCCAGTGGTCTGACGTTATTCCCTCCCATGCTGAAAGGAACGATGTTAGCCGGCCCCCGACCGGTGATGCATGGGAGGGGACCCGAATCTTCGGGTCATTTGTTGGTATTGGGCGTGGGACCTTTGGGGCTGGAGCCGCGACCTCTTCCTTTGCCACGACGTTGGCCTCTTTGACTGAACTGGGTGCTTTGGTTAGAGGGCCAGTTGGTAGCAGAGTAAAATTGCTGTTGGCCTTGCTGCTGGCGTTGGCCACGAAAGGAGCGTCTATTGCCATAGCTGCGTCTGTTAGGTGGCCTAGAAATTTGGTCAAGAGTCTTGATGGTATCAAACTCTTTCTTCGCATGTTCTAGGGCCTCATCAACTGCTTTCCCAAACAGATGTGTTTGTTCTATGGGCTTATTTATCAGGGAAGCCTGGGTTTCCGGCTTAAATCTCGAATTGCGCAGCCAGACATGGCGTTTGAGAAGTATTCCCTGAACCAGGGAACGGCCAGCCGTCTCTGCGGCATCTAAGGAGTGCTTTACGATGCCCTGGTTTACAAGAGTTCCCTCTGAGATTATAGCTAGCAGGCGTGAACGCAGGGGTTCTGGTGCGTCCTCTGCTTCGCTGCGCAGCTTGCTCCACTGTGCATCTGCGTAGCTAGCTAGTAGGGAATTGTTATTTGCAATCCTAGTTGAGAAGGCGGCGGAGGTCGTGATTCTCTTCCCAAGTGCATAGAGCTTCTTGCCCTCTTTGTCAGGTGGTGCCTCACTAGTGGATACTGGTACCCCTGCTCTTTTTCTTGTATTAGTAACTACAAGGGAGTCCGGAATAGAATGTCCCCTGATGTACAAAGGGTCAGAGGACGAAGGGCTGAAGAGCTTTTCTATCCGAGGGTTGACCCCTCTGACTAAGGCCGGATTGGAAAGGGAAGGAGTTATTCTTCTCCTTATAGAAGCCAGGAGCGGAATAGACTGACTAACCGGGGCTTTTTCTTTAATAACTTTTTCTACAAAGTCTATGTCCGGAAGAGTCTCCCCTGTGTCTATTTCAAAATGCGCTGCTGCCTTGCGCAATAGTGCATTAAGTGAAGGTTGGTCATCTATGGGGGATGTGTTTCCAATAGGTGAGTCCTTGGGAGGAGAAGGGTGAAAGACATCAGGGTCTGAGTGCACTGATGGGGATTGCCAAGGCTGCACTGATGGGGATTGCCAGGGCTGTGAGGTAGCTGTATCTTCTTCAAAAGCTCCTGCACTAGTGTAAGGGTCTTCTTCAAACCCCTCTTCCTCATGTTCTTCCTCTCCACCCAAACACTCCTCATCTTCCTGGAGGTATTGCTCCTCTTCAGTGAGGTCATATGCGTCTGTAGAAGGGGGAAACAGCCTAGGAATCTTGACCCTAGGGTCATCCTGGGTCCATTCTCTTGGTCTTTTGGGTGTGGGTGGGTTTTGGCTACCCAAAAACCTTTCCATTTTCTCCATACAAGAATGGAGTCTTTCAAGGGTCTCATGGGGAACCCCTGAATAGTCTAGCGGGGGGAAATCAGTGTTTTCACCTTCCAAACGCTTAGAACGCTCCCACAACGTCGACGTAAGGTTTCCGTCGCCCTCAGAAAAGCCCTCCGGTAGTTCAGAAGTGCCCTTAGATGAAGGGGGCAGTTCCTGGCTACTCTTGTGCTTTTTCGGCGTTTCTATATCTTTTGGTGCGGTATTCGACGTCTGTTTCGTCGTCCGCTTACGTTTGTCTTCGGAAACAATTCTCGCCAGGCTCTCGACAACGAGTTCGTCAGTAGAGGGTTCTGGAGTCGACGTTGCCTGCGTTACGCGTTGTTTCTCGGCGGCCGCTCTATGGAGCGTTACGTCGGATGTTTTTGAGGTAGCGCCCGTGTTAGATGAAAGCCCAATCGCTGGTCGCGGCTGCGTTTGCGGGTGGGGCTTGAGACCCTTACGGTCTGAGGTAGACGCCGGAGTGCCCTGCGTCCCCTTCGGCGCTGATGGATCCTTCGTCCTCGACGAAGAAGAGCCGTGGGTTGTGTGCTTAGGCCTATGGGGTCTGTGTGCGTCCTTGTCGCCGGGGTGTTCATCCCCATAAGCAGGGCGTGAGCCGAGCCCGTCGGGGCCGGGGACGGACGTCGTGGAGCGCGAGCGCTCCTTCTGGGGGTTAATGACTTCCGTAACGGACGTCGAGTTATCACCCTCCTCGTCACTTTCTGTAACAGCGGCGTCGGGTGAGGAAACTGACTTCGACATAGCGTAGTCCGCCCACCTCTTAACTTTCCGTTCTTTAAGAGTTCTTGGTTTCAAGAGCTTACAGGCCGCGCAGCTGTCCTCTTTATGATCGAGGGGCAAGCAACGATTACAGAGCTTGTGTTTGTCCTTCCAAGTGTATTTGCCCCTACAGCGTGGGCAAAACTTAAACGGTGTCCTCTCCATAGCTGAGGCAATAAAAACTGGTGATAACAACCCCAAGGGAGAGATAGGGGAGAAAGAAAGACATTCTCGACGAGAAGATAAAAGTTCGAACCCCCACTCTCCCTACTGTATGTTGGCCGGCGAGGCCTGGCCACGTGTTCGGCAGCGCCGAAGGATCTCCTCCGTCTCTTCCCCTCCGTCGAAAACTTGCTCGGCGGAGAAACAGCTTCACAGCTAACGTCGAGGGGAGGGATCTTTAACAATAGGTATAAATTAAGGACCGAGTTCCGTAGTAAGTGTTTTGCAATGTCTCTCCAGGAGCTCCGCGTAAGGCGACCATAAGCTGGGCGGAAAAAAACAATCTGAGGGACCTCGACGCGTGAGGGATTGTGGGTACAACACACGTCACTATAGGGATAGTGTTACAGACACGCCTTGTCGACGTCCCCTTTTCGACTACGAAAAACAAAATGCAATACTCTGCAGTGACCACTGGATGTCGGACCTATGCACAGCATGTGATTCTAAGCAGATTAACAAACATCAGAAATATAGTTATCACGCATGACATAAAATTACCATGTAGTGTTGGCATTTTGAATCACCACTACCTTCAATATAATAATTTATAGCTCATCTCTAGCTTAAACAGTCAGAAAGTTATCTAAAATGGTCCAAACCCCTTAATGATAAAACCACTAGGGTTATATATAGCTGAGTATTTGCTGCATGTTTACCAGAATTGCATTTACCAGTATACAGGGCACAATGCATAACTTTCACATGTTTCAGGATGCTCTTCTGGAAGGGTATATATTCAAGAGGGTGCAACTGAAGGAAATACTCCAGGGGAAGAAACACAACTAGTATGTTACACAAGGTTTCCATGCAATAAGTCAGCGCATTTTCATAAAGAACGGAGAAATAAAACTAAACGCATCAAAGTTCAACATGTACCTGTTGAGCTTTAGCAAGCTCCTCCTTCAAGCGTTCGTAGCCCTTTTCTCTCACTTCCAGCACAGACGGACTCCTTAAGTGAGACAGGCTGTCTGTGCTAAGTCCAAAAGCATCGTCCGCTCCATTCAAAGTATCGACAACTGTAGCCCCCTGCAAGAACTCTCGCTCTGCGCGATGGCTGTCCTTCCTGCTCCGGCATTTGGGGGAGCAGGCCTGACCGCCAGAGCTACAATGAAGTCCGGTGTTGTGGACGTCGATGCTGTAAAAATACAAATAATATCACTTTTAAACAAGCGGAATAACAAGGCTACTTCTTTTCAGAACCACAGACTTTGCTATGAACTGCTTAGCTCAACATATTTCTGATGTATAGTGTTTCTTATACTTTTTGACAATAAGTTGGTAAATTGGCCTAAAAGGTCAGCTTGGTTGCCAAAAACAACCCCATACATCGAAGCACATGAAAACTTCGTAGCTGGGAGGATTTGTGTTTTAATATGTAGCACGTGCGTTAATTTGTCCATGTACAGATCATTTACTTTTTCCTCACTCATGCAAACGTACCACCTGGAATTCGAATTAGTTTCCCTCAGAAAGGATTCATCCTAAGGGAGGGTGTTTTCGACACACCACTGGTACCTTTCTCTGAAAGACACCAACTAATTATAGCTGCAGTGCCTACAATTTACCAAACATTCTGCATGGTTGTATTTGAGCACAGGGATAAGCAAGTGTTGTGAGCACAAGGGTTTCCTCAATTTTTTAAGGGGGCTGTGGTATGTGAGGAGAGATACAGCAGAACAAAACGTACATATACCACTAGCTACCCACTTCTAACACACCGAAAGGTGGCTACTTGTCAGAAATTTACCTCACAGTAGGAATTTCATAGGATTATATCTCCCACCATAGACAAAGAAATGTGTTTAGCATATTTTAATTATTATATCAAACAACATGGTAAAACAACATAAAAAACCTATTTCCAGCGTTCGTTATTTATAGAAACACAAATGGGCGGAAGAAGCAGACACCAAAACATTTGCAATGTACAATTTGCGTGATGTTAGTAATGGTGTATTTTGATCGCATTTTCAATTATACAACAACATGGTATAATAGCTTCAACATTTGAATATGTTTCTAGGGAGAAGGACAACACGGTTGCAGTTTAAAGCTCGTCAGTAAAGTCCAACGCCCCGTCTTCAGGACGCGATAGGTTAAAGAAACACGTTACACTGGCAACATGGCGCCTATTTGTCAGTGTAGTGACCTAAAAAGATAAATAAAAATTGTTTTACTCAAACATGATAAAAACGGTGATGGTGGTGTTCGTGTGCATACAAAACAAGTAGCCAGGTTGCTAACCTTAAAAGTGATTTCTTTTGGTGTGATGGGCAAAGCGATTGCATGAATCAATTTAATTGAGGCGGCAGACCAGTCCGTCTTAAGAATTCAAGCTGTAAATCAATACGTAAATTTATTTAGATTTTTGTTGTAACAAGTAACATATTCAACCAACAATAGTTACATTTTCATATATGAATCAATCATATTTACCACTTTATGTGTAAGGCAGGGATTATTGTTTCAAGTCCTGCAGAGAAATTTCAGTAGTGTACCGAGTTTCTATGGTATTCCGGATACTACATGTCCCATAATGCATCATGGAATCTAAAAGAAATGCGAAAAGCCTTTCAATTTCACAGGTTTCACCTGATTTGCGTTTCTTTCAAGCATTACTGAAATTTCTCTGCAGGACTTGAAACAATAATCCCTGCCTTACACATAAAGTGGTAAATATGATTGATTCATATATCAAAATGTAACTATTGTTGGTTGAATATGTTACTTGTTTCAACAAAAATCTAAATAAATTTACGTATTGATTTACAGCTTGAATTCTTAAGACGGACTGGTCTGCCGCCTCAATTAAATTGATTCATGCAATCGCTTTGCCCATCACACCAAAAGAAATCACTTTTAAGGTTAGCAACCTGGCTACTTGTTTTGTATGCACACGAACACCACCATCACCGTTTTTATCATGTTTGAGTAAAACAATTTTTATTTATCTTTTTAGGTCACTACACTGACAAATAGGCGCCATGTTGCCAGTGTAACGTGTTTCGTTAACCTATCGCATCCTGAAGACGGGGCGTTGGACTTTACTGACGAGTTTAAACTGCAACCGTGTTGTCCTTCTCCCTAGAAACATATTCAAATGTTGACGCTATTATACCATGCTGTTGTATAATTGAAAATGCGATCAAAATACACCCTTACTAACATCACGCAAATTGTACATTGCAAATGTTTTGGTGTCTGCTTCTTCCGCCCATTTGTGTTTCTATAAATATCGAACGCTGGAAATAGGTTTTTTATGTTGTTTTACCATGTTGTTTGATATAATAATTAAAATATGCTAAACACATTTCTTTGTCTATGGTGGGAGATATAATCCTATGAAATTCCTACTGTGAGGTAAATTTCTGACAAGTAGCCACCTTTCGGTGTGTTAGAGGTGGGTAGCTAGTGGTATGTGTATTTGAGCACAGGCTGGGCCAAGTCTAGTGCGGGAGCATCTCACATCCCTTACGTGCATACGTAACAATGCAATTTAATGATGCTGCAGGGTAACAACTACAATGCAGGATATTGCAACAATGTGAAACCTTTTGCAATAACAGGGGCATGTAATTATGGGCCACCACACTAGGCAGAGTGCATTCTGAAATGTGTACCACAATATGATGAGGTCTAGCCGCAACAGAGGAACGAGAAAGCAAATCTTGGGCAAGTCCACTTAATTGCTAAGTCAGGTTGTACCACATGGCTTCTGGTAGACAGAACAAACGTACATGC
Organism: Ambystoma mexicanum; assembly: GCF_040938575.1. Classification (NCBI taxonomy): domain Eukaryota; kingdom Metazoa; phylum Chordata; class Amphibia; order Caudata; family Ambystomatidae; genus Ambystoma; species Ambystoma mexicanum. The sequence goes on along the minus strand of NC_090936.1, from coordinate 160,468,851 downwards.
AAATAAAATAAAAGAAGAAAATAGATAGCACAAGAGTTGGAGAGGTTATTTTTAAGAAAATAAAAATAAAGGACAGGAGCATATTCGGCATCCACCTTAGTAGCTTGAACCCCAGCACTCTCTATATCGAAGTCGAGAGGCTGAAAGATGTTTCCACACACCAGTAGAATGATGCCAAAAATCAATTTTTCAGAAAAAAGTAGTTCATGGCTCAATTTCTTGCCAATATCGGTTTAGTTATTAGTCTGTGCAGAAACTGTGGGGCCAGTGTATAACGCCCGGGTTGTGGTCTCATTTCTATTGCTGAGACCGTAGAATCAGGAAGACGAGAGACCTGTGTCCGTTTCAGACGCAGAACAAGAAGAGGAGTTGCGTCTGAATGTATGGCAGTTAAGTACTCCTTCAAGAAGAAATTATTAAAGTGCAGCAGTAAGAACACTCTGTAGTCGACCAACCACGCTACCAGCATTCACCAGAGAACAAAGGCAAACCACTGTATTGGTGACAGTGCAACATCAAGTAGCCCAAGACACTACACTTTTAGGCTTTGGGCATCTCCTCATTGTCTCTGCAGTTTAGAAGTAGACCACACTGTGTTAAGCTGTACTGTCCTGAAGAAAGCCCTGAGGGAACAACATAAATGTAAACTGGAAGCGACAACAGTTTACTTCTGAGCTGGAAACACAAGAGTGTCGACCAATATAGCTTACCTATGACCAACACAATCACACTGTTTACTAATCACACTGTTTTTGTGCTGTAGTTAGGACAGATTCTGTGAAAAATATACTAAGCACATGAGCTGTGCTACCGTATGACCTATTATGTGTTTTAATACTTGCTTTGTAATATTAATGGTGAATACATTTTGTTTTATTAGTTAATGACTGTTTCCTGATCAAAGCGACAGGGGAATTCATGGCTGTTGGCTACTACCTCTACCATAATGTGTGGAAGGGTGGGGGAGCCTGTACTCAACTATGTGTATATGATCTATCCCCGACAAAGATATGAATTACACAGGAATAGCTTGTTGCGATGGGCATTAGATCAGGTCTCTACCACTTAGACCAGGCCAGGAAAGAGCCATCCGGCTCTTCATCCAGCCCTGCATGAAGGAGTACCCTTCTATGAGGGATAATCGCCATCATAGACAAGCTCATTTCCCTCCAATTGCACAAAGACCGACTTATGGAATTGGATGAAAGTTTCACACACCGAAGAACATCTAATTTAGGGCATGAATGATCGTGTTGCTTTCTAACTTGGAGATTTAAAGAGAACATGCAGGTTGGAAGAAAAAAAAACGTTTACATACGCCCAATACGAGTAGCACCGATGTACCTTTGGTCCCCCCCTCAAACCCACCATCCCCCACCCCCCATGTTCCCACAATCGTTTGTGGTTATTTTAAGGAACACTGTGTCCTTTTGGTAGAATTCACACATTTTTAGCCAAGTGCCAGCTATAAGCCAGAATTATTGCATTAGACTACAGATAGGGAGATTTGGCATATGAGGAGGGACACAAAGCTTGGGTTTATAGTGAAAAGACAGAAAAAAAAATCTCGAAAAAAATGTAAAAAAAAAAAAAACACCGAAATGGGGGGGGGTTCCCCCCAACCCCCCTTTTTTCATTTTTTATTTTACCCTTTTTTTTTTTTACTTACCTGACCCCAAAAATACATATAAATAAATTTAAAAAATCAATTTCTTTTTGAGATTTTTTTTTGAGATTTTTGTCATTCGATATTTTTTTTCGGCCTTTTGACTGACCACCCAAAGCTTGTAGGCGTTTGGTTTTTTGCCAACAAATTCACTGCCCATGGCCATGCTAATCCCTATGACCATTCCCATCCAGTGCATGCCGCTGCCTGCCCAAAACACCTCCTCAAGGGAATTCTTTGAGCTCACTCTAATCAAGCCTTACCAATACACGCTCAAAACGGTCTTCTGATGTGCTCCAGATAAGATTTGGAAGTATTTTACTCCGTATTCTTTAAAGTTGGGAGAGGAACAGATTTTTTTTTTTAGGGAGTAAAAATAAGTCCAATTCCCAATGAGAGGATTTTTTTAAGCAAGTAAAATATGATTTAACTGAAGAATGGAAATGTGTTTGTATTAGCCGGTCAAGTGGCACAGCGAGTAGAGCGCCCGCTTTGACACCCGTGCAGAGCCTGTTAACGCAGGTTCGAATCCCGGCGGGGCCAAACTCAGCCTTTCATCCTTCCGAGGTCGATAAATGAGCACCACACACCGTGGGTAATAATAAGCAGCGCTCAGATACCTGTGGGTTTGTAGCGCTATATAAAAGCCTAATTATTATTATTATTATTAATATTTATTCGCACATAGTTATTCAAGCACATTAAAAGATCATTTACTTCTTCCAATCAGGCAGTCAGAATAGTAGTTTCTTCCGGTGGTCCTACGTGCACTACTGGTCCAAACATATCCATGGAGCAGTGAGGGTGAAAGCAGGGGCACAATATTCTACATGCCTTTTTCCTGTTTGTTGGGAGTATTTTTACTCTCTATTTTTATTTTTTGGGCGAATTTGCCAACTTTTTAGTGAGTAAAAGAGGCCGGGTGGTTTTCTGAGAGTTAATTACTTAATAGGAGCTGTAAACACGACACTGGTGTAATAAAAATGTCTTCCTTCAGTCACTCGATTTATAAGCATTGTTTTGAAACCCCCACGCCCTGAAACCTCCTCCCCAAGTAAAGATACTGCATGGTGTGACAGTATTCAGAATGCCATGATCCTCAAAATTGACTCACTAAAAAAGAAAATACTCACTAAACAAGCTAGACTTACTCACTCATGCCCAGCCACATACGTGCCTACCACTACCACCCCAGGAATTACATTGTTCAGCTTCCATAACATCTCCCCCCCCCAAAAAACAATAACATCCTAAGAGTCCTTAAGCCATCTAGATGCAAATGGGACGTCTTCCCGGCCCCTGTGATCAAATAGTGCGCTCAGGTTCTAGAGCCGTTTATCGTGGCTGCCAGCAACGCCTCCTTCACTACTGGTGTGGTTCCCTCCAGCCTCAAGGAAGCCAGGGTACTCTCCCCCTCACCCCCCCATCCCCTCCTAAAGAAATCAACACTCGACCTGGCCTCGCCCAACAACTATCGGCCTATTACCACAGTCCTCTTCCTTCTAAAAATACTTGACAGAGCGGCCTACATACACATACGCCTTTTAGAAACAAACCATATTCTGGGAACTCGCCAATCTGGTTTCCGCCCAGGGCATGGGACGGAGTCAGCACTCCTAGACTTGAAAAATCAGATGGATGAGTTCAGGGATGAAGGGAAACCTGCCCTGTTGCTCCTCTTAGACTGGTCTACTGCATTCGATTTAGTCGACCACAGCATAATATGCCACCACCTTACATCCTTAGCCTACTTCTCTCACGAAGCAGCATCGTGGATAGCCTCCTTCCTTGAAGGTAGAGTAATGAAGGTATTTGCTGATACCGCCTGCGCAGCACCATCTCCTATTTACTGTGGTGCACCCCAAGGATCTTGCGTCTCGCCAACTCTCAACAATATATTCACTAAGCCCCTCTTTGACCTCCTAGACTCTCTTGGTATAGCCTACACAAACTACGCTGATGACACACACATTCTCTTTCCCCTCTCCAGCTCCTACATTGACAACACTGCTAGACTAAGCTCCACTTACGCTGCTGTACTGAAAAATAATCGACCCTCAGTACTCAGCCCTTAACATAGATGGAGAAACTGAAATCGGAGAGCCATTGATCAAAACACTTGGTGTATACCTCAACGCCACTCTCTCCCTAACCTGTCAAGTCAATGACATAACCTCATCAACAGCCTACACAACTAAACTACTGAACGCCGCTAGACCATTCCTCTTCAGCAACAGTTACCTGACGATTGGCCAGGCTCTAGTGGGTCCTAGGCTAGACCACTGTAAAGTCCTCTTTACTGGGACATCGACCCAAAATATAAAGAAACTCCAGACTATTCAAAATAATGCCCTACACACCGCTATAAACATTCCCAGATCAGAACACATCTCGGAGCAGCTCAGTGGCTACCTGTCTGCAAAGGAATTGCGTTCAACATGCTCTCTATTACCCACAAGTGTCTTTCCAAATCTGCCCCGCCATACCTGGTGCAGAAAATCAACAAGAGTCACTCATCCAGGCCTACCAGAACCCCATGGACTCACAGATTGGTCCAGCCGGAGTTCAAACGTGCCAAAGCTGGTGTTGCCAGATTCCCAGTCATTGCTGCAAAGCAATGGAACTCTCTCCCACCTGAACTAAGAGGGGAGCAATCTTACTGGGCCTTCCACAAAGTCTTAAAGACATGGCTGTTTATCCAATCGGCTGCCCCTGTCATCTGCTGTGATCGATTGGACCCTGATGTAACCACCTTTGTACTCTCTTGCAACCACTATGTATGCTGATGTTGTTCTTTGGCCTCTGGGCTTCATGTAATTGGTTCTCACCAAAAACTCAGATGCCTCAGGGCTTGTGTGCGCTATACAAATGGAAAAATAAATCAAATTATGTGTTCTTCACTGAAGCCCAGTTAATAACGGGCATTAGCAAAGCCAACAGTGTTTGACTCTTGTATAGGTATTAGGCATATGATGGCAGTGCCATGCCTAGATAAATCTCACCATTTTGCACCTACTACCAACAATGGTCATTTAACACCAATAAAGCAGTGCCTGGCAAGTGCCATTCCCATGCCTACACAAAAACCCAAATTGTTGGTATTGGCAACGGTAGTTTATTTTTTAACAACATCCTGAGATGAAGATTCCCCACCCCCATTCCAAATCCCTTGATCTTGGCCCTTTTCAGTATCCATAGACTACATTTCTAATTTCATTTTTCCACAGAGTTTGCAATTTTGTTTCACCAACACAACATTTGCAAATCTGCCGAGGCCACATATTCGTGCCTATACTTGCTGGACACAAAGGGAGACTTCTAATCCTTTAATTCCGGCTAGAAGTAAAATATGTGTTGCAAGCTACAAGCCAGGCAAGAAAAGTCACTTGCCCCCTCAATTTTTCACATATTCGCAGCACGCCAGTTTTTACTCACCAAGATTCAATTAGCATTTGTTAATTGCTAATGGCAATTGCACATTTTGAGGTCTGATGCCAGAGGAGTTCATGCCACAGTGGTTGTTAGTTGACTAATTCCATTGTATGGGATCCTGGTTCTAGGATTGGCTAGGAGCTGAAAGCACATATCACATGAAGATTGTTTTCATCCATTAAATAAACTATGAGGAAATAACAGTTTACCATGGGGTTTGTCATCAAGCTTAAGAGCTGCAGCAATTCAACACACTCCACCGTTTTTGAAGTATATCTCCAGAGCTTCTGTCTTGTATTTCCTTTTCACTATGGATTCTTTAGGCCAGCAGGGAGTTAACCCAATCCCCGGGCCTGACGAGATGGGCCCTTGCCCAAACCAGTCAACCACAGCAAGTAAGTATGTAACAACAAAGAACGACACCCCCATGCTTGATTCACAGAACATTGTCATAGTCAGAAGCAGGGTCTCACAGTTGTGCACTCTATGCCAGAACTTACCTTACTTAACATTCACTCAGAGGGTGTTAAGGGAGTTTTCCTAAAGCCCACTTGAGGCAAGCCTCTATAAAACGATCCTTTGGTATACAGGTCCCCAACTCATAGTGGAAGTCTGTACTACCCAGAGGATCTTGGTAGAATGGCAGAGCAGCCAGGTTTATCTTATGTGGAGGATGTGAGCTGTAGGCAAGTACACTGAACCCAGTAAAAACAATAGTCCAAACAACTCTTACACAGTAAATGTTATATTAAAAATATGCATGTATTCTTTTTAACACAAAGGAAGGTAGATAAATACTGTTTCACTTAACCAACACATAGGAATTATTAGCAATACTTTTGAGAGGTGATTGGTTCAATAGTAGTGGCTGGCGGTTGCATTTGTTACAGAGAATGACACTAATGACAGTTCTACCGTATTAACGCACACTCACATTGATGTATAACATATACAGTAATTGTATAACAAAACCACATCAAGTAAAGTCTGTAGGAAGGAAAATAGTTGGTTACACACACTTTAGAAAATCTTTACATTGTAGTGACACGTTTTCAAGGCTCCTGCTTTTTTAAAGTCCAATCCCTAACTATACCAAAAAGTCAGTGCAAGAGTGGAACCAAAGTCTTATGTAGCAAACGAACGGGTAATGTTCTTCAGGATACTTTAGTCACACAAATAGAAACGTCTAGCAATACAACACAAAGAAGGGTGGCCCTGCAGAAGGCCTCCCCAATAGGACACAAGCTGTCTGGCCTGGGCCAGAGTTAAGGTAGATACCTCTTCACATAATCCTGTCACACTGGAGCGACTCTTCGACTTAAAGCAAGTTCTACCTTTAGCCCCACAGTATCTTAGGATAGAAGAAGCAAACATAGCTGGATTCTCTCCTGTGAAGCAGCGATGGACCCGGTCTCTGATTCCTCAGTCTGGTGATGAAAGGAAGGACTCTGAATGGGATATCACAGCAGCAGTTGCGAGAGAGAACCCTTGGTACAGATTTCTTCTGGCTCCTTGGTCAGTCTGCGGTTTTGGTGCCTCTATCAGCTCCAACAAAGGACGGTTATCATCTGGTCGATCTTCGATTCTTCAGTGCTGCACTCTGGTGAGGGGACTTAGATGAGTGGGATTGTGCGTCTTGAGGTCTGACTGGAGCTCACCAAAGTTCTGGACAGATTCCGCCTTGTAAAGACATTGCACTGCAAATGAGTCAGAGGTCTGCTGGTATTTGCGGTCTGCAGTTCTGGAAAGACACAGCACTTCGGAAGAGGACTCTATTTGTAGTTCACCTCAGGGCTGGTTGGTCGCACCAGCCAGTTGGAAGGAATCATCCTCTTCTGAGCTCCTCGGTCAATAAGAAAACTCAGACAACACTGCAGTGGTCGCTTCATGGTTACTGGAATGGTCTGCAGGCGTCTATGGTCGTCTTCAGCTTCGGATCTTCTGTTCCAGTGGTCAACAAGCCTTTCACCACAGAACCTCACCCGTTATTCAGTTGTCCCACTCACTCCTCTGCAAACTCTCTCAACATTAACTTGTTGCATTCAGGCACTCTGGCAAACAAAGGACAGGGGAGGGAAAATCTCCTCCTCCACATGGACACCCAAAGGTTCCCCCCAAGCAAAAAAAAACACACACACACACACACACACACACGCGCACGCACGCACGCACGCGCGCGCACACACACGCACGCACGAAAAGGGCTAACCAAAGACAACCACTTGAAAAATGGCGAAAAATGAAAGGAGCCAGCATGTTAGAAAATAGGTAACCCTATTGTGCACAACCGAGACTGTGAATACAGTCGGCAGTAAAATAAATAACACAAAGGTTGGTAGGACAGGTCCACTGCCGCCAGCCATAACTGTAGAATTGTAGGGTTGTCAATGTGACTAAAGTCACTGGAGCAGAGAAAAGGGGGATAGTAGGTATACCCTTAAGACTTCACATGAGGTGGTGTGTTTTAATCACTTCTAGTATAATGTTTTAGGAAGGATACAAAGTATCCTTCTATCCTTAAGAACAGTAATGTTAAGGATAGTGAAAGAATCTCAAAAGGAGAACCCAAAGGGTTCCCCCCAGCAGCACTGCGCATAGGGTGGTGTGTGCTGCAAACGTTAAACACAGATGCCTTTAAAGGGATATGGAGGAAAGCAGACTCCATGGTAAAGATAAAACACAAAGAACCGAGTTCCAACAGTCACAGGGGGGGGGGGGACCTCATTCAGGTCAGAAAGAAGGGTCCAGAAGTCCAGCAAAAAGGGTTGGGGCTCTCAATAGGAGAGGGGAGGGGAGGGGATGAAGCATAACAATGATAGATCTCCCTAACAGATGGCCATGGCTATAAACTCTATTAACCAATAGCTCAGGGACAACATGCTCGCCTTGGAAGCAAGACGACGTAGAGCAACACAGGTTTGATCCCCGGGTCAACGCTTAGAAACCTCTGGGCATTAACTGTGTTATAAATAACCAATTATATAATTATATGTATATATAATTATATATTATAAGCTCCACCTGGCACTGAACCATCTGACTTTTAGGAAACGACTTAAGATTTAGCTTTTCAACCAAACACTTTGAAAGAAATGAAATATTATAGCAGCCAACCAAGAGCTGGGCACCCAGAACTTGGGCTAATTCATGAGGAGCAATTTTTTAAACTCTTGTCACTAGCATCTCTGGTAAACCAATCTGATTCATGGATCCTCTGCTGTGAGACACTGGTTCTCACCTTAATTTTAGAGAAATCTACAATCAAGAGACAGGACGCAACAACACCCGCACTCCCCTCCCCCTCTCATATGGGTAGCATGTTTTCATGTAATTGTGTTTATATCATGGTATACCAAGCAATTTGACAGGTTATCAATTTCTTTGCATTTGAGATTTGTACTCCTGACGAAGAGGCCAGTTTAAACAAAAAACATTAAATACGTTAAGCTATTCAGCATTTGTCACTCCATAGAAATACTCCATCACAGAGCAGGCTTCCCTTCCTCGTAGTCAGAACAAGAGATCTAGGGAAGGGTGGAAAATTGAAAATCTGGAAAATGACATTCACTTAAATAGGGTCAACTTGCCAGCTGCTTCGAGTGAAGAGTCAAGATATCCCCAAATCCAATCAGACCACAAGAGCACCCCTTCCCTACCACCAGGGGAAAATGCCATGGACTTCTTATTTATTTATTACATTTATATAGCGCCCAAGGGTATTGAGGCGTTGTTACTTTTACAGGGAACTTGGTTACAGGGATGGTAAAGTTTGGAGAAGCATTTGCAGTTTAGTACATAGATACATTGGTGTGCAATGTGAAGGTAGGGTTGAGGGTTACACATTATGCAAAGAGAATAGTTTTCATGGCCTTGCGGAAAGAAATGAGGGAGGCTTCGCCCCGGAGGGTAGGAGTGTGGCTTATGAACCACATGCCCTGTTCTCAGCGGACATGAGGCAAGCTACCCCAGGAACCGGTCCTATGCGAAGAGAGACAGCTCCTGCAGTCCTCTCAGTCAACAGGGCTACAGACAGAATTTTAGAGGCTGAACACCCCGCCCCCTACCTTCCCCCTACCTCTAATCAGGAAGCAACAGGGATTGGATACAAACCTCCAACCTGTCCATGCAAAAAGAGCAAGCAGGGAAAATTACAAAAAGTCAACAGAAACCCCAAAATCACCCACTATTAACCCAGCTTACCTTGGAAAAAGCACCACGACAGAGAGGTAGAACAACGTGCTGCTTACCAAACAAAATACTGGAAGCATTCAGAGGAATTTCCAAATCACCACGAGCCCTTTAAAGTCTTCCTTCTCCAATCTAGGGGATAAAATACTCAATCCAAATAAACCTGCTGCAGAAAAGCACCAGTCCATCCCAACCAATCAGACTCTGCACCTGACCCAGGCCCTACATAAAGGCCAGTTCTCCTGGAGCAGCAGGTTGGAGAAAGGAAGCAGTATGAATTTTCGTTTATAAATTCATGAACTTATAAACGAAAATTGATATAAAAGGAACAGTTGACCACTACCATTTAAAACTAATTACTGACCGTCTGATGGGCGGATTTTATACAGTGTGCAGGGGACGGAGCAGTGCTGGATTGGTAATAAATGACTTGTGCTAAAAAAAAAAATCCTGAAAATTGGTGTGCACCTATAACCCCATTTCATGAAGGCCCCAACATGCCCCATAGGTGAGAAGGGCACAATGCCCCACATTCTTTAAAATGAACAGACGGGCAATAACCCACATATCAAGAAGAGGAAAACCAGACACTATCCTTCTGGTGTGAGTTACTAATGAGGAGCTATATCCCTCTGACCGTAAACTGAGCTAAATGGCTGGGCACGATATGCTGGAAATAGCTGTATTTACATAGCCTGGAGGAACACAAGTATCCCCATGATCGAGAAAAGCTGATCAATGTTATTTGAAACTCCCCTGCCATTGCCGAGTTAAACCAATCCCAAGAGGGAATCCCGGTTTGGTTTTTAGATAAACCCCTAAACCCTCTATGGTTGTTTCCAAACCCCTTCCTAACTGTTGATTGGAGACAAAAACCATGCCAGGCAATATATCTGTGAGTGCATTAGATTTGAGAACTTGATGGAGACTAGTATACCTATTGCAACGGGAAGCCCGACACCTTCTAGTTCAACCCATCCTTTTAGTTGTAAATAAAAACTTAGACCAGGGTGCAAAATGTGCACCCACCACTAGCCATTAGCTAGTGATAATGGACTCTTGACGAGTAAAAAAATTGGGTACCATCTATAGAGTGGAGGCGACAGGTGATGTTTTAAAGCTGGCTAGTAACTTGGAACTTTAAATTCTGCACCCTGCTTATACGCTCTTGGCTCTTATCCCAACCACATCCTTATAAATCCTCTGAAACTTACTTCTGTGTCATGCGCTTTGCTGGATCCACCACAGAACCCAATAAATTGTGGAAAGAGACAACTCACTTTGAAACTAAGTGGCTTACCTTCTGTTACAGTTTGCTTCTGCTCACTACTAACCGTAACAATTGGTCTCTCATCCAAGTATTTCTAGGCACCAGACTGTTCTGAAACAACATTCATGCTTACTGTGCTCCAAGTTGAGAGAGCAAGCCTCGGACTAAGCTGCGAGGGGAGTGTTACCAGAAATTAAGTGTGCACTGTGCCTCATGACGAAAGGGCCAGTTCCACCTTATAGGAAGAGACAGGGCCATTATAAATATTTTAAAAAACGTTACCAAATACAAATAAAACCCACCCAAATCTCCTCCAGGAAGACGGAAAAAGTAAGGCGAGGCCTGTTCTTTTAATGGAATCTACTTCCTATAGATTCCTAATCTGGGAAGTTGTAACAGCCTTAAGCCAGCACAGAATGAGGATCAGAGGAGAATAACTGGCAACCAGCAGAGCAGAAGTTGTTGAAGCACAATCCATTCACGCTCTTGCTTTAGTTTTCTGAAGCAATGAAGTAAATTCCTTGTGAAGGAAAGCACAAAAATGGAACAGCGCACCTCTTCAATAAGGGCAAAGGGTTTTCCCTCGGTCACTCTTCAAATGCGCTTGGATACCTCCTGGCAGACCTTTTTCACCAACTCATGGCGCTTAATGCAAAAAAAGAAGAAAAAAAAATACATGTTCTCCTCATCATTGTCCATTTAGAAGAGAGCACTTAATCGATTTCTATGGATTGTGAAATAAAAATTCAAAAGCAGAAACGTGAAAATTGTCCAGGCTGGTCACTATGTGTATGGGTGACTAGGTTAGGGACACCTGTCCATGTCAGAAGAGAACCATCTTGTGGAATTTAAAGTGATGTAACTAACGTGAGGTGGGAAAAATTACTTTGCTACAACCGCACCAAGGTAATCCTTGAAACCGGACCTCTCTAGTGAAAGAGGTTTGTCCTCTTTTCACAGAGTTGTGCTGATCCTTTAATAGGAAACGTATCTAGTCTCCCAAACTCTGACCGGTTATCCCACCCTACTAAACCCCTACATGTGACTCAACTTAGTCATCCTCTTATCCCTGAAAACCCTACTTGTTACCAAACTTGCAGTCCTTGAATGAAAGCATGCCTTCAACTTAATACTTCAGCAATCTGATCCCAGAGACAGCAGGTACAGCATTGACTGGCATTGTGAGAGGGCAAGCAAGGGCAGCAAGATCCATGTGGGAGGGAAAGACTATAGGGTCCCTCAGCTCCGGACACTGATCTAGCGGATGGCCTTCTTGAAGGATCGGCCTGTGGAACATGCATACCAATCAGGAGAAGCAACTAAAGCCAATATGAATACAATGGATGAACCCCTGCATTAGCTTACTCCACTATGCAGATGAGCACGGTTCAGCGTTAGTGGGTCCCTCATTCCACACAGAGGAAGGGAATTTGTGGAAAGAAGCTGGTGGTGATTATGCATGGCAAGTGAAAATTGTGGCAGGGAGCAAGTAGGAGCGGAGGTAAGGCAGAGGACCCAGAGAGAAGGGAAGGGGGAGAATAAAGGGCTGGCAAGAAAGAGATACACAGAAGAGCAGAGGAAGAATGAAGGAGGGGAAAAAAATGAAAAGATGATGCAAATGTAAGGCATGCAACATCTAAAAGGAGGCGGTTGGGAGTAAAGCATTGGAGTGGAAGGGGTGGAAAGGCACAAGTGCAGAAGTGACACTGAGGCTGTAGATTCTAGAGCTTTCTAGCAAATTGCATTTGAAGTCAACTGTTTCCAGACTGTAATATTTAAATAAGGGTGCCCTTCAAGCAAATTCCGTTCATTGAGCTCTGCAAGGCACACACTATGTTATGCCTTTGTTCAGATCACTGTCGCTACTGGTTAAAGTATTCATGAATGAAAATGATGGCAAATGGTAGGATGGGAGAGGTGGCAGGAGGAATAAAGTAGTGTAAGAGAGATCTGTAAGAGAGATCTGTGGAACAAAAATACACCTGTTTGATAATATGAATGACCCACTGGCATGAGGTATTTTGATCCAAATTCCTGGAAACATTGGCGACTTGCCTCCAACTGAGGACATATGTGAAAGGAAGTGTAACGCATTAAAATCCGTTTTGGCGACTCTCGGTGGCACTAATGATAGATGTGAGCAGTAGTTTGTTTGTGCCTACACCTCTTTGCGCCAAATTTCTGATGTAAATGAATAAAAGTACGTAGTCAAGTTTCTTCAAGTATATTTTCTTAATTTATTTGATATATGTTCTGCCCATATGGATGACACGTGTTTCGGCGTTTCATTGGCGCCTTTTTCAAATCCGGGCTGAATGCAAGCGTAACATGTAATAAAACAAAACACAAAATATAACATATGAAATAGCATTTTAGCATATTTTGTAACACATTTAGTAGTTAGAATAGTGACTTAGGCTGTGTAGTATATCCTTTTAGCATTCTCAAATTGCATGAACACCTAAAAGTGCAGCACCTCTTAGTTACCTCAAATGGTTAAAAATAAATCCATTACAGTGACTATGTTAGTTTTTTAAAATTAAATTTGTGCAATCCGAAAAAGAAGTAAGTATGGGATGGCATGGACCTAACAATTTTTGGCTGTCAGAAAAGCATGTGAATTTGTTTTCTTACCCTTATTGAATGTAATGCGAATCTCCCTTTCCTTATTTCCGGGAATTAGTTTTTAGTTGAAGTGTATCACGGTAGTTCCAGGGTTAAATCCCACCTAGAACAAATTTGGTTGTTCTGTTATGCTAACATTAGCCTTTTAACCTTCTATCGGATTGATTCTTTATGCATGATTCCCTGGCATATATTTAGACACATTTAAAACTCTAGTAAGCATGACTAGTAACATCTTTCTCATTGCATTTATGTAAAAAGTGCTATTCATATTTGCAATCCTCCAATCGCATTACATATCCTTGGTCTCATGCATTCTGTTACTCTAGCGGTCACTAGGAATTACTTTTTCAGTTACAATGACTGGTAACCGATTTGCTCCCCATTTGTGTTTACCAAAACACCCTTTCGCGTGAGTTTGAAATCCCAACCAAAATATATTTTGTTTATGCCACTCGGCATCAAGCGTGCTGAATTCTACATTGAGCATGCTTGTAGCGGTGGTCTTTCCACCCCTTAAAAGCACTTACCTACAAAATTCTCTTGCTCATGCCTCAAGCATCGGGGGTCCTGTTTTGGTTCTGGCAAATCCTTGTTCATAAAGAGTTACAGATTGCTAGTCCCTCTTTCCTTTTGTTCATTTACAAAATTCGGCGGCCATACTTTGGGCTGAGTTTTAGTACGTAAGTCCTTTTTTCCTTTTTGATGTTTAAAATGATCTGTTGCATTTGTGTTTAGTGTAACATTGATTTGAATTTAAACTTCCGTATTTATCTTGCGCGGCTGATCTGTTACTTATTATTATGTCCAAATTTACAAAAATTAAAGTTAAAGGAGTAACTAATTTTTCACTATGTTTATTAGTATTTTTTTCTTCTTCCTTCCCCCCCCCCCCGCAATCTCTTTATATTATGTATACCTAAGAGAGTTTCCTGTTGGGAATGGTGCATTATGGTAACTTTAGTTTTCTTCATTGACCATTATTTTCTCACTATATTTTATTAGCATTCTTTTCACAATTTCAGAATGGTGCATTGTGGTACCTGTGGTTTGATGTAAATTTCGCCTCTCTCATCTGTTTAACTTTCATTTGATTAGCGGTTTCGCCCATATAGGATCGCCCCATGTGTATATCTAAAACATATGATTTAACAGTGCATATTCTTTTCACAATTTCAGAATAGTGCATTAAGGTTCCTTTTTTTGTCCACACCATATTGCTTTCCTGGAAGAGGATAAAAGCCAAAGGCTAACACCGTTAAAAACGATGTCCACAAGTCCCCTTTGCACATCATACGAAAATCCCCATAGGTAGCATCAACGTGTTCGAACAGAAGGTTTGCAAGCATGTGGTCAGGGTTCAAGGAAAATCCATGAATAGTCACAAATGGGGTCAAGGGAAGGACCCTTTGGTTCAAATATCTAAACACCTTATTTTGTACATCAAGAAAGAGATGGGTTCATAACCAGTAGGAGAAAAAAGATGGCCTGTGCCAGACTCATTATCTCCTGGGGAAATTAGTTGGGAAAGTCTTCAGAGCCTCTATGAAATGTTATGTCAAAGGCTCTTACCACACACTGTTGCCACCTGCATGGTTTCTTGGCGCTCTGGCAGATCTGTAAAGCAACGGATGAAGGGAATAAATTGGTAGGACTGTGCGGGAGAAAAGAGCAAGATAGCTGGGATGTGCTGTTCTGATATACGATTTGGTATTTATAACGCGGCTGCACACAAGTGTTTCTGTTGGCAGCTTCAGTTTGGTTGACAGTTCACTCAGCATAGGTGTGCTTTTCGGTTGGTAGCAGCCGTGCGCGGCTGGACAAGGCTATGTTTGGTTTGTTTCATTGTTGTGATCTAGTGAAGTGTGTGCTGTTTGTTGTGCTGTAGATGTATGGTTGTGCTTAGTTCAGACTTTGAGAGGTGTATGAAGAAGGGTGAGTTTTAAGTAGGGCTAGTTAGTGGCAGCACCCTTTCCTAACCCTGCTGTTACAACTGTGCCCCATATCCCATCCCCTGGCGTACATTCTGGTGTGCAGCAATTAACACCCAAACAAGTTCCTCCAGGGATGATGTGTTGCCTGTAACCCGTGATCCGTCTTTGCGAGATATTTCTCCCCAACACAGATAAGCCACATGAAAGTCTTCGAGGGTGGGATCAAAGATTGAAATGGAGGGTGGGATCAAAGATTGAAATGGTACCATGATTGCCCACGTCTCCGAAGTGGACGGAGCCGGGCTCCAGTGCCTGCTTGTCCTGAAAGAAAATTCTATGTTCCGAAGAAGCACCATATTTAACCTAATCCTGCAGTTTGCCTCTTTCAGGCAGTCACTACTGCAGATGTTGAGGGGAAATGACATTGGTCTTATATCTTTTACTGCACTGGTAAAGGTTACTCTAACAAGGATAAAGTTAATTGAAGCAAAACACTGGATTCTTAATTTCCGTTCCAATTTCTTATGCAGAGTTCACATCCCTACCTATGGCAGACACAAGAACGGAAACAGGAATGAAGAAAAAAACATGCATTCACGATTCAAACGACCAATGAATTGGTTTATGCTTTCATGAATTCTAAAGCATGATGCGCGTGCCCCATTCGGTGGTGTAAACATGTTATGGGGCCTCACCTACTATGGCACCAAGCACAATTTTTTCAGTCGATGAGACTTTTGTCCCATGCTTTGCGATTATGAGTTTGTATCGCAGGCACAGTCTGCCTCAGCATTACCCTATTACTCTCTACAGCTTTATAGACATACATGAAAGAGGGCAAGAAAAGAATAAATAAGGCAGGAAGGCAAGTTATTAAGTGCACCCAAAAGGCATGACAACGCTGCATGTAGCTCAATGACCTCAGATAAACGTTTAGTGATTGCAAAGTGCACACTGCTAAATTAACTATTACGAGACAAAAAAAGCATATAAAAAGGCAGAAGGGAGCTTAGCAGAAAAAGGAGTAAAGAGTATAGTTCAACAAGCTTGACTGGAAAGCCAGGTGTTTAGGAGTTTCCGAAACCGGAGGAAAGAAGTGGCTTGATGAATGCAGATGGCCTGCTGCTCCACAATGTGCAGCCACCACTGATATCCTTCTGTCTCCTTTAGGGACATGATCAGATCAGCAGAGTCGGTCTTTAGTTGAGCAGTGCAGATGAATCTGGTCTTCATGGTTAGTGAGAGCAATGCAACACATGCATGCGTAGGCAGGGAATCCTGGTTTCCAATCCAGGTCTGCCCATTGTCGACACATGTCAATGCTTTCTCCAGGCAGGCAGACTATTACTGAAATTCTCTTTGTCGTTCCCTCTCCAGACCTATGGACTCCCCATATGGTTTTGGTCCTCTCACCTTTCTCTTCTTCACCCATTAATGGTGGAACCAGATGGGAGTGCTCTTGCCACACTTCCCATCATCCAGGTGCATCATCAATGTCTACTTGAATGGCACCATCATGGCCCAGGGCTCCCAGCCCAACTTCCTCCTTCACGACAGGTGTCTACCATCTCTCATTAACTTTCTTCCTTTTCCTGCCACACCTCATTCCCCCCCACCCTCTCCAGTGGTGGTACCTCGTCCCTGTTCCCCTCCTCGGAAAACCTTTAAAGGAGGCAACCAGCTTCACTTGGCTACCCTCAATTCTCGTTCTGCTGTCAAGCACTCCTCCGACCGATGAAGCGACTGCCAACTTATTCCCCCTCCACCTCGTGCTATTGATTCGGACTCAGTACTTGCTAACCTTCACCTCTCCATCTCAGACACCCTTGACATCCTTGCTCCTGCCATGCGGATCTACATGAAGCCTGCCTCCAAGTGCAAAGTTGGTATGATTCCAACTTAACTTTGCTAAAAAGCAAGTGCTTGCGGAACGGAGGTGGCTGGCTTCATGCACATCCTCTGGCAAACTGGACTGCTGAATGCTCCAAAGGCATTACAGACTTTTAATCCGGTCCAAGAAGCGGGCCCATATCCAAGCCTGCATCTCTGAGGCCACCAATAACATGGCAGAACCTTTCAAAATATGTAAGGAACTTGCCAAACCTAATGCAGTCTCTATTTCTCCACTTCCCTCCCAGGCCCTCTGTGTAGCTTTGGCCTCCCACTTCTCAACAAAACCTCCGGAAGAGGGAGAACGAGACGGAGCACCGCGGGCTTCCAGAATCGAACTGTTAGAATTTTTCCAAGTATCAACAACATGGTCGCTACTGATGGCGGCTTTCTGTGAAGGAAGAAATTTCCAGATTCAGAATTAAACTGGAGCTAGCTGAACTTATCTAGGATCTGAGTTGCGACAAACCCCTCTTGAGAAAAAGGGCCAAAAGATTGTATAAATAGAGAGAATCAATTGGATTCTATTCTAAGTGGTGATACTCACCCTACTTGATGTTTGTGGGAATGAACAAACTCCCAGTAATCTTGTCCTGAAGAAGGTTGTATGAATTAAGGGTCGATGAATATTGACGTCCCGAAAAGACAACTGAAACACGTGTAGACGAATGTCGTTGTGACAAGAACGCACAGACGGAACCATCAGAACAGTGGATGGAGGACTTTTGTGGAATTGTATAAATAGAGTTAGAGGCCTTTTATATATGAGGCCAAAAAAAATACACATGTTATTAGTGTGTTACAAAAAGCAAAAAAACAGCATGAATGGTAGGAGTGAATCAGTCCGAGTTGAATTCATAATTTACAGTTTATTAAAATGTTTTAGTACTGTATATGAATTTACCATGAGAATAAAAGTTTTTAGAAACTAAAATTGGAACATTTATTGGTATTTATGAAAGAATAAATGTAATAAGAGGATATTCCCTGTCCTGTAGGTCCAACCTCTTTCTTCTCACCAACTCTCTACAAGTCAGATATTTCTCAAAGCAAAGTGTGGGGTATATCTCTTTCTTCCGCAGGAGTCTCCCTCTGGAACGGCCTCCCTGCCCCTCTTAGGCTTCATCCGGATCTCCTTAAGTTTCCGGAAGGTTCTCAAGACCTGCCCATCCTACTCCTCCTCCTCTTCCCCTTTCCCTCACCCCCTTTGTTGCTAAATGCCTCCCCTCGCTGATTCACCTTGCCCCTTCTGAGTCACACAGGGGCAAGCCCCCCCCCCCGACCAGTCTGCCTCAGCACCCTGCACTTCCTTTGGGCACCCTTCCTTTATCAGACTACCGAGTCTGCACCCCCCCTCCACCTCGCACTACCCGACCCAATAATAATTTTAAAAAAGTCTTCCAAAAGCACATGAGTAATTTGTTGGCTCACCCCACCGCCCCCCCCAGCACTTGCCCCCCAGTCCTCCCCTAGCACTTGCCCCCCCAGTCCTCGCCTAGCACTTGCCCAGCCCCTGCACCCCTCCCTTCCTGCTTCCCACCCACCCCTCCCCTCACTTTGCCCTCGCCCAGCCCCTCCACAACCCCCCCGGTCCCCTGCATTTCCTGTTGCTGAACTTGCATGCTTCGAATGTCACAAGGCCTAGTAGGACAGTTTATTGTTGTATTCTCCTCTTCTGCTCCCTTCCCCTTTAGTCTTGTATCGCCCACAAACACTTTTGGCTGTATAGGCACCACACAAATGATCAATAAATAACAGTTTGAAAGAAACGCAGCTTTTGACATGGAGCCCGTTTGAATCTCAAACAAGGGGAGGTAGGTTTTTACTCCAGAGATGTGTTGGGCCACTGCATTTTTGCACCAGCTGCATCATTTAGCTTTGGTAAGTAGGACAACAGGATTCAGGCAATCCTTTCCTTACTCATGTTAAAAGAGTTTACCCCAGCAGGTACAAAGCCTTTTATTAAATACTTAGCGCAGAATGGAGACGCCCATCCTGAGGCTTACACAGATCACACTCATCATCCTAGTGTATGGAAGCTAAAAGCCATTTCTTTAGGGATTTACCCCAGTTCTCCACAACCTCACAGACTGCCACACCGAGAGTACAAGTGTGTCAAGAGAACTTCAGGGGGTGGGGGGGGGGGGGGGGGGGTGGGGAGACACGCAAGCAAAATAACAATAACGGTCCTACTAGGCCTTTGGCTCATTCGGATCATGCAGGTGCAGTAACAAGTGCAGGCGAGTGGGGAGGGGAAGTGCTGGTCGCAGCGGAACGCAACAATGCTAGGGTGGGAAGGGAAGTGCAGGGCAGAGTGGAGAGCGTGCAGGTGCTGTTGGAGGGGGGGCTCCAAGGGCTAGGCAAGCGCTAAGGGGAGGCCAGGTGGACCAAGTGCCAGGGAGTGATGGTCTTGAGGTGCTTCCGGAGCTTAAGGAGACCCGGCTCCATCCTGAGAGGGGCAGAAAGGCCATTCCTGAAGGAGGCTCCTGCAGAAGATAGATGTACACCCCCCCCCCCCACTCTCTGATTGGCAAAGCAACTGGTCTGCAGCAAGTAGGAGCTAGAAGACCGAAGGGCTCCAGCAGAGAGGTATTTAGGGATGGAGAGTTGGCTGTAGCAGGGTACTAGGCCTCAGAAGGCCTTGTGGATGAAGAGGGTCTTTTTTTTTTATTTACACAACATCCATAACAAATCCCAATACAATCAGCGTATATCAAATAACACATGAAAAAAAAAAACACAAGAAAAGCACAACATTTTACACAGTACTATGTACACAGCGATTTATACAATACCCTAAATCCCCAACATCTCAAATACATTTCTCAATTACCCCCCAACAAACAACTATAATGTCAATTTAAAACAACTGTAAAAATCTACCCCATAGTTTCTCAAACAAAGCCAATTTACCAAGTCTCCTATACATCACTCTCTCCATATTTGCCAATTCATGCATCTCAGACAACCATGTCTCCACATTCAATGTCAAAGCATTCTTCCAGTTCCTCAATATAATTCTTTTACCAGTCATCGCCCCTCTGAACAACCACTTCTTCTCACTTTGAGTGAGATCATCCAAAGACTCATCACTCCCCAATATGATCACACTAAAATCCAAGACCGGGAGACCAACAATCACTTCACCACACACACGTCCAATCTCACCACAAAACAGTCTCACCAGCCTACAATCCCATAGCAGATGTTCCATTGTACCAATCTCACATGA
Organism: Ambystoma mexicanum; assembly: GCF_040938575.1. NCBI lineage: Eukaryota > Metazoa > Chordata > Amphibia > Caudata > Ambystomatidae > Ambystoma > Ambystoma mexicanum. Next base: position 160,448,614 of record NC_090936.1, on the reverse strand, counting down.
ACATCTCCAACAATCTTCACTCTCCAATAACCCTCTGTTACACATTCTCTCAGGCGTCCAATAAATTTGATTAAGAATTTTAATCTGTCTCGATCTTTCCGTGAGTCTCAGCGAGCACAACTTCACATTCACACACATGTTTTGCCATAAACCCTCTGTGATATCCAATCCGATTCTCCTGCCCCATTCCTCTCTTAAAGAATCATTCCCCTGATAACACGACACAAATGCTTTATAGAGGCGACTGGCCAGTCCCCCACCCAAACCCACCAAATTCCTTGCAAACAGATCCAATGCAATTTTCCTCTCCAAATCCACAACTACAATTGCACGTTTAAGCTTCACAAAATCAAAGGGTGTAAAGTTTTCAATACCATATTGTTGCTGAAATTCCCTTGCATTCAATCCAACGACCATTTGTAAACAGATCAGCAACCCACCTCACCCCACCCAGAAACCAATCTGCCCAAAAGACCACCTTGCCATCTATTTTGATAGCAGGATTTAGCCACACCGAGGCACCGGGCTCCCTCAAAGCGTCAATTGCCATTGCATAGGGGTGGTCTTGGGGTGCCAAATTTCAGGGCATACCACCTGGCTTTCTTTTCAGAATTTTTGGTTCCATTTGTGGAGGACTTGCAGGATGTCTGGGTAGAGGCTGAAACCAGTTTCCATAAGCCTCTTACTCCAAGAGCTGTGTTGACTTCGGTCTCTAGACAGAGTTGTGGACATGATTTGCTGATGGATAACATGAGGAGCGTCTGGAAGGGCTTGTGTTGTTATTTGAAGGTGATGAAGGGGGTCTTGAACTTGCTCGCAGCGACCGGGAGCCAGTGGAGAGAATTTAGGGCTGGAGAGATGCAGTACCTGGGCTTGAGACCAAGGATAAGTCTTGAGGTCCTATTCAGGAGTAATTGGAGGGGGCAAAGCGAGGATAAAGGCAGAATGAGGAAGAGGCTGTTGCAGTAATCCAGCCTGGAGTAGACCAGAGCTCTGGAGACAATGTGTTTCTGGGGGAAGGTGAGGAAAGGGAGAATGCCTCTGTGGAAGTGCTGCTGAAAGTGGACCTTCTTGGTGAGGTCTGCGATGTAAGGAGAGAAAGATAGGAGTCGAAGATGACACCAAGTTTTTTGCCTCACAAGAGGGTGAGGGGAGGGGACCCATGGAGTGCGGCCAGATGGTAGGAGGGAATGATTAAGCTGGGGTCCCAACGAGAAGGATCTCAGTCTTTCTTACTGGCATTAGGCAGAGATCGTTAGCAGTGCACCATGCCTGAATAGCAGTCAGACATTCAAGAATGAGAGAGCAAGAAGAGGAGGCAGTAGAGGGAAGCTTGAAGAAGAGCTGCAAGAGTCACAGCGAGAGGATAGAGTCCTGAGGGACGCCACAGGTGGAGAGTGTGATGGAGAAGAGAAAGGGCCCAGTTGAACCTGGGAAGGTCGGTCAGTGAGGAAGGAGGTTAACCAGTCCAGTGCCAGGCCTGTGATGCCAAGGGTATGAAAGAGCCATTTTAGAGCAATTTTATAAGGGTGGCATGATTGACCATATCAACGGCAGAGGAAAGATCAAGAAGGACGAGAATGGAAGGAGAGTTGGACTCGAGATTTGAGAGCAAGTCTTTACGGGTGTTCAGGAGTGCAGGTTCTGTGCCTCTGGCTGCTCTGAAGCCAGACTGGTGGTCGTGGTTACAACAGATTCAGTGTGGTGGATCAGTGGGGCGATGAGTCTGCCCAGGAAGGGGGTAAAGGAGGTAGCTTGGTAGTTAGCCGTGGAGGAGGGGTGTGCAGAAGGCTTTTTGAGGAGAGGGTGCACAAGGGAGTGCTTGAGGAGTAGCAGGAAGGAACCAGTGGCAAAGGAGTGATTGCAGAAATCAGCCAAAGCTGGAGCAACGGAGGAAATGTAGTCCTTGATACTTCTTGAGGAGCAGGAGAGGAGGAGACTTTCATAGAGAGGACTTGTCTAGAGACCTCATCCGGTGCTATGGGTGACAAAGAGGAGAGTAGGATGGAAGGGGAGAGGGGGGCCAAGGGAGGCCTGAGCGGGTGAGGTAGGGGTGTAGAGGAGAGTGAAGACAGGATGTCCCGAGTTTTGGTTATGATGTGGGAGGCCAGTGCAGAGGATTCAAGCACATTTCTGCACGATCTAAAAATAAAAAGCAAACCGCACAGCGTATGGACTTCAATGGGGCACATCATCAGTAAACAGCCACTGAAAAATATTGAAAGGTTCATGGTTTTCACACAGGGCCTTGTAGCTCTTGGCCCATTATTGTGCGGTGTGCAACTATGAGAAAAGACACTGGCAACCTGCCTTTCCTAACCTTTTCATTTGGTGTAGATCCATTTCATGAGCGCAACTTGACAAGACAAATTATAAACTGAAAGTAAAAATTGATCACTCTTCACATTTTCCCAACCACAAAAGAATGTTTCAGCCACCTCAGTATCTTCCCTCTACCATCAGAGAAGGGTGGTAGTGCTTTTACATAAAGTAGCAATAAGAAGATACAGACACTAGAACAAATGGGACAAAGAAACAACTATATCAATGAGCTACTGTATGTTCTCTAAGGAGGTTAATCACAATACACTCCTATTCTGCCCCACAGATTAAGCACAGTGACTTTTATTTTGCATATTTTTTGCATTGCCCGCCAACTATACTGGAAGAGAGATGCAAATGTTTAAGGCTACTATGACTTGGATGCATGAAATGCATATCGAAAATAGGCACATACAATAAACAAAATAGATATTCCTCATTTATTGAATGAAATGCAAGCGGTTAGAATACTCTGGTCTTTAATGGATAAGAGAGGCTTCGGACATACCCAATACGAGAGGACTCGACGCAATTCACTTGTCTTGGATAGGAATAAACTGGTTGCGTGGGGAGTTCGGATGCGTTCAATGCGTTTGGCTGAATTGAAGAGCAGTTGATGGAGTTGTGTGGTCGGTAGATAATATTAGGTGAGGTAGTTTGTTCTTTGGTCCCCGACTCGCACACTCCAAGAAGGTCGGGTGTAGTGGGAGAGGCTAGGTTCACTTCATGAAAGCCTTCCAGGGGGTCGCTGGCCATAGCAAAAGTTTAATCATCTGGATCCCTACGGATAAAAAGCAAGGGTTTAGATGAGACCATCGCCAATGGTCCAAGCAAAACACACATTGGTAATGTTAAGAAATGGAGGCAAGTGTTTTCATAAAGAAATCGAACTGTGATGTTTTATCTTCTTAAAACACATATACAGATGCCCACCAAAGCATAAAGAAAACTGTCTGCAGAAGCAAACAAAACTATATACACTATACAGGTGTTCTTAATTTTGCACACATCAGCGTTATATCAAGACACATACAAGCAGTTCACAATACAGGTGGTGAGCAAAATTATATATTCAACAGAAACCAGTGATTGTGCACCTAATAAAGCAAAGCGAGTGGGCCCAAATCAGCTTTGCATCTTCCATATATAGTGCAATCCTACTATATAGACAGGGTTAAAAAGAAAAAGAAGAATTGTAAAATATTTTAAATAAACTTTTCAATTTGCATAGGCGTTAATTTATATATCGAAACAGTACCCCGATGCACACAAATACATTTAATTTTCAAAATTGTGGGCTTAAAAAGTTGCATATTTTCCATTCAGGAAGCCCGGGAAAACCAGTCTTTCGAGTAAATGTGTAAGCAAGCATTTCGAGTGACCCAGATCAATTTACGGGGAGCCAGAGCAACTCGGCCTTTTTAAACCCAAAACACACTTCTGAGATTAAACTGTCAGGTTTGTATTTTCTGTCCAGCAGGACCAGCTCAGAAATATATCATGGTCCTAGCCAGCAGCACAATATCAACCCTCCCACCGTCTGTGCCCCCACCCAGTGGTCGAAGTGTACGAAAAGAAGTAGTGGAACTATGTTCCCTGCTGGCTTGGCCCACTCCCCACAAACCCCATCGCCACGCCCCCTCCCGCTCGATACAAATCCCATACCTGTGTCTAGCCTTTCCTCCATTCCACCCACACCCGTGTGTAAAGGCTGAAAGAACCAAAGTGAAAAAAATGCAAATCAATCCCCATTACCTTTATTCATTGACCCCCACATTATGCAGCTTTACGCATCCTCCCCTTTCTAATCACCCACCATTACCTCATAAGGGGCATGCTAAAGATTAAAGCCACCCTTCCCACCACCCATTAACTGCACGTACAGCTGTGCCTGCAATATTAAGTTAAGATGCTTAAATGCAAAATAAAAATTTCTGATTACTGCAGGAGGAAGGCTATGATGGGGCTTGGGACACCAAGCAGGGCACTGAAAAAAATAACAGCAACCCAGCATTATACCATAGGTCACCGTATGCAAGATTGGAGCCGATACCGCAGGGCACAGGTTCAAATCCCCCGTAAGGCAAACGTAAAACACAAACGTGCCTGCTGTTTAAGGAATGCAGTGCATTAAAGTGCAAGTTTCAAATTCTTCCATTTTTATTTTAAAACAAAACCATTCCAGAACGGTTTCTTTTTTAAATAAAAGTATAGGAACAGTAAAATGTAATTGAAAAAAAGTAGGAGCACCACTCCCGCCCACTGACCCCACACTCCCCAATACTACAGCAGCGTTGCAGCACTGCTCAATGAGCACCAGCTAATGTAGCCCCCACACAAATTCTAGCTTTCTGTCATCCCCAGCATTCAGAGTACCAACCACAGCTCACGAGAATAAATACATTGTGTTATGTTCAAGCAACACTAGCGCACAAATCCCCCCCCCCTACACTGCCCTCCCACCACCACCCTAGCAGAAGCATAATTCCATGTCTGACCAGGAAAATCCCTCCCTAGAGATGAGCTCGCACCCGAGTGCATGTGCTTGAGCAGGCCCGTCGGCAGGGGCACAACAAAACCTACATTTTGGGGGGCTAACTGGTGATGGGAGGGGCCACTTCAGTCGGTGGGGAAAAATTGGAGGCTCAGTCCCCTCCGTTCTATCCCAGGGATTGTCTGGCGTGTAGCCCAAATGGTACTTTTAAAGCGCAATATTCCAGTGAGAGTGTCCAAGTGATTGGATTTAAAAGAGAACATACACATTTAGTTGCTTTGATTTTTAGATTTAAAGTCCAGGTAGCCAATCAGGCATCACTCTTTAAGCAAAAAGCGACCACCAGGGCACCAGGCGGTAATACAGTGTGCCACAAATCCAACTTCCACGTGATACAAACCATACATTTCTGTTCATTATCTAATCTAACAATATAATAAAAGGACAGATTTATGTTTGTCCCTGTATGTTTGTCCGATGCAGTAGCTTCGCCTGTTGTCACAGCTAGAGGGAGCTGTTGTCCTAGGATACAGAGAGACAAGGGGCCCGATTCACAGTGCGTTTTACAAAGAGGTTTTGCCATCATAAAATGCTTCTGTAAATTAGGCACAATGGCAATTCGCATAGCTTCACCTGTCGTCACAGCTAGAGGGAGCTGCTGCCTTAGGATATATAGTGGTCCTACTGTGTTACTGAAAACCTCACTTTGGCCCCTGTAAACAGGCCCCTACACTAGTATGTTAATATAAAAGCATGTTCGCACTGGCTGTGCCCATACACCTCCCTTCTCGCTTGTTAGGGAAAATTCTCTTATAAGGCTAATTTCCCAAACCTAGTGAGTCCCCCAGCAGCTTTGCTGGATTTTAGTTTTTTTTTTTTCTCCTGCTAAGAGTGAGACTCTTTTCCTCCCACTCTTAGGCATGATTTGAGGTATGTCTTTGACTTTTTGTGTGCTTATGGGCTATGGGATCTTTTTACTCCATAGGGTATCATCTGTTTTGTATGTGTGTTACACAGCACCCTCAGTGCAGTAACACGGGTGTCATAGTGACCCCCAAACATAGACTCCGTACCCTGGGACTGACTAGTGTCTCCCAGGGTAGGTAAAGTCACCATTGGCTTTACCAGTCCAAAATTGTGAACAGAACCAGTAACAACCATCATATTGTGGAAGTACTGGAAGGGGTTAATTCGATTGCCCCTGGGTCTGTTTTCAAGGGGGCACTGTACAGTCCCCCCTTGTCGAGTTTCTGGCTGGTGGCAGTGGTTACCACACGAAATAATACACCGGAATATTTCTTATGGGATTTTCCCATTGGTTTTAAACACACCACTTTTTGGTCAATGTTAAAGATACAGCCGGCTTATTTATTTAATATAAAATCACTGAGTGGGTCTTTTCGCCAGAACTCTTTTCTAAAATGGCGTTTGTGTCCGTCTCTGTAACTCTAACCAAGGTCGAGCCCTTTGTTCCACTTTTGGCGGCCTTCTCCACAGAAGCCCTCCAAATGGTGCCACTCTGTCTGGGTTCCATAGGAGGGGTGGAGGGGGGAATTGGCACCCTGGACTGCGTTGCCTGAGCAACCCCAGTCACACTCTGTTCTGATTGGCTCAGTGGTGAGCCGCCCGGCTCACCACTTAGCATGTATGAGTGACAGCTAGGCTGCTGAACAGGGGTTTTTCTGCATAAAAGCAGGGCTTTTGGGACTGGAACTTCAGAAGTTGCCACAGGACCTAAGAATCCGAAGAGGGAAGAAGCTGAGCCATCTGCAACGACGACACCACCGGTGGAGCCCTGCTGCAACGACCTCACCACTTTCCCAACGACGAGAGGAGATCTTCTGCTAGGAGAGTCTTCTTCCTTTGAGCTGGTAGGATCAACCAGTTCACCTCTTTTCGCCTTCAAGGACGTCTCTTGGTCGAATCGCCCGTGCCAAGCACCCCGGCAGCCGTATAGCCAAGCTTCACCACTTTGACCGTGAATAAAAGGAGTGCACCTTTTAACCGACGAACTCCGCGGCTGGTTTCATCCCTGGGCAGTGCAACGACTCCAAGTTTCTTCCTCGACGAGATCCTCTCTTCCCCTGGTCGAAACCACAAACTGCACCCACTGCCAGGAACATCATGCCACCGCTGGCGCTTCCTCTCTCTTAAAGGTACTGTGTTCCACCTGGCCTCCCTTCTTCGGATTGCTAAAGGTGACCCTTAAATCCTTGGCTTTCCAACTGGGTTGGCCCTCAGACCTTCTAACTTTACCTCTTGAATCGAATTTGAACATTCTGCAAAGACTTTTAGTGCATTTTAAACTGTATGATCTTGGGCACATTTTGCCTGGCCCCATTTAAAGTGGGCCTGGCCTATGAACTTTGGCTGTGTACAATGTGAAGTACCAGGAAGGGTTCTGTTGGGAAATGACCTGAAACCTCTTGGAGTAGTGTCACACACCTCCAGACCTCCTAGTAAAAGGTTACAGGAGCTCACCAGACCTGCAAGGGAGAAAACCATGAGACGTTCTCCTAAGGAGATGAAGAAAGATCACTCCTACCCCACTGGAGCTACTTACTGCAATAGCTAAGAAACCTGAAGCAAAGGGCCAACCCAAGACTTCTAAAGGAAAACCAGCAGCAAGCAATCCAGTGCTTCCAACTAGGACTTCCCCTAGGTTGTCCAAAGTTACACCTGTAACTCCACCTCCAGCTGAGGCTGAGAGGGAGGTACAACCCTGTGTGGTTGAGCTAGACTCTGAAGAAGAGCTAGTAGAAGGCCAAGAATTTATTGGAGATCTGGAACCTGTTGCCCATCCTGAGCTATAGTCTTTACTGGCAGAAGGTGGACCCAACAGGGCGGGCTTCAGTAAGGGACAAAGAGAATATCCAACTCTGGAAGGTCTTCGCCACCGGGCAGCTTCTCAGGCTGATGGGCAAGAGCCTGGGAAGTATAGGTTGCATTGGGAAGATGGCCTCTTCTACAGTGACCCGACTGAGTCTGTACCTGGAGACTACAAGAGACTTGTAGTACCTCAAGAAAACAGACTCCAGTTCTTGCAACTAGCCCACAAGTTTCCTTTGGCTGGTCACTTGAGTTTCAAGAAGACCAAGGAAAGGCTCTCACTCTACATTTATTGGCCAAAGATGGGGGCTGAGGTAGATAAGTTCTGCAAGAGTTGTCACACCTGCCAAACTTCTGGTAAGAGTGGTTCCAAGAATGTGGCACCTTTAGTGCCCCTCCCAGTGGTGGGAGTCCCATTTGAGAGGGTAGGAATCGACATTGTTGGTCCCCTTGATCCTCCAACCTCCTCAGGCAACAGGTTTATACTTGTTGCAGTAGACCATGCTACTAGGTACCCTGAGGCAATTCCTATGAGGACTGTTACAGCCCAAGCTGTGGCTAAGCCCCTCCTTGGTATTTTTACCAGGGTTGGGTTTCCTAAGGAGGTAATCTCTGACAGGGGGTCGAATTCTATGTCCCACTACATGAAGGCCATGTGGAAAAACTGTGGAGTTATCTACAACTTCTCTACTGCATACCACCTCCAGACAAATGGGTTGGTAGAAATGTTTAATAGAACCATGAAGAGCAGGATAGGTGCTTTAGAGGAACCCCTTAAGAGAAAGTGGGATCTTCTACTGTCATGCCTTCTCTTTGCTTATAGAGAAGTCACTCAGGAGGGAGTAGGTTATAGTCCCTTTGAACTTCTTTATGGCCATCCAGTCAGAGGTCCATTGGCCCCGATTGAGAGGTTGGAGAGTGCTCCTTCCCGCAAGCCAGTCAGAGTGACTGACTACGTGATAGGACTCCAGAGGAGAATGTCACAGATGATGGCTCAAGCTAGTGATAACTTGAAGGCTGATCAAGCTTTGGTCAAGCACTGGCATGATAAAAAGGCTAACATGATTGAGTTCGCTCAAGACCAGCTAGTTCTTGTTATGATCCCCACAAGGCAGAGGGCCTTGCAAGACAAATGGATGGGACCCTTCAAGGTTGGGGGAAAACTTGGAGAGGTGAACTATCTGGTGTACTTGGGCAATCCCAAGGAGGCTCCCAGAGTCTTCCACACCAACAGACTAAAGGCTTATGTCTCTAGGCCTGAAGTAGGAGCTCTGCTTCTAGCTTCAGCAGAAGAGGAAGAAGAGAATGAACCTCTCCCTGATCTCCTCAGAGGCTTACCTTTGGATGAAAAGATTGAAGGAGTTAATCTCTCTTCAACTCTCACACCTGAGCAACAAGAGGAGTGCAAATCTATGTTAAATCAGTTTGCCTCCCTGTTCACACTTTCACCAGGCTTGACCCCTTGGGGCCAGCATGATATACTCACGGGTGACTGTCTGCTAGTAAAAAGCAGAGGGTACAGAATGTCAGAGAATGTAAGGACCCACATCAAAGGAGAGGTCAGCAAGATGCTTGACCTCGGGGTAATAGAGACCTCTACTAGTCCATGGTCTAGCCCAGTTGTGTTAGTACCAAAGGCAGGATCCAAAGAGTTGAGATTCTGTGTGGATTATGATGCCCATCCTTTGCCAAGGACGGATGAGTTGGTGGGTAGACTTGGTTCAGCCAAGTACCTCAGCACATCTGATCTGACGTCAAGCTATTGGCAAATAGCCCTGACAGACCATGCCAAGGAGAAAACTGCATTTTCTACCCCAGTTGGCTTACACCAATTTAAGGTTATGCCTTTTGGACTGACAAATGCACCTGCTACATTTCAAAGGATGGTAAATCAGGTTCTGACAGGGATGGAGGACTTCTGCATGGCATACTTGGATGACATTGCAATATTCAGCCACACCTGGGAAGAGCATGTTGACCACCTAGGACATTTTTTGCAGGCTCTAAAGCAGGCCAATCTGACCATAAAGGCAAGTAAATGCCAGATTGGACAGAGTAAAGTGGTCTACCTTGGACATGAGGTAGGAGGTGGTGAAATAAGGCCTTTGCCCAGTAAGATTGAAGCTGTGCAAAATTGGACAAAACCTACTACTCAGACCCAGGTGAGAGCCTTCTTAGGTTCACTGGGTACTACAGGAATTTCATAGAGAACTATGGGACCATAGCTTCTCCACTGAATGTGCTCTCTTCTCCTAGTTCCCTAAAAAGGTGAAATGGAATGAGGAGTGCAATCAGGCCTTTGAAAACCTGAAGAAAGCCTTTTGTCAAGCTCCAGTACTTAGAGCTCCTGACTATCACCAAACTTTCATTGTACAGACAGATGCTATAGGTGCAGTCCTTAGCCAACTGGATGGGAAAGGTAGGGAACACCCCATTTGCTTCATCAGTAGAAAACTGAAAGACCCCGAGACAAGGTGGGCAACAATTGAACGCGAATGCTTTGCCATTGTGTGGTCTCTGAAGAAGTTTAGGCCATATTTGTATGGTTCTACTTTTGTTATTCAGACTGACCACCAACCCTTGAAGTGGTTGATGCAAATGAAGGGGGAAAACACAAAACTATTGAGATGGTCAATCTGCCTTCAGGGGTTTGATTTCACCATTGTGTCTCTCTAGGATGTTTGTAACCGACTAGAGGTATGAGATTCATCCAGGAGTGGATTCAATCCTCCTGTCCCTTAGTCTGGGGGGTGGGGGGAGTGTTAGGGAGAATTCTCTTATAAGGTTAATTTCCCAAACATAGTGAGGCCCCCAGCAGCTTTGCTGGATTTTTTTTTTCTCCTGCTAAGAGTGAGACTCTTTTCCTCCCACTCTTAGGCATGATTTGACTTTTTGTGTGCTTATGGGCTATGGGGTCTTTTTACTCCATAGGGTATCATCTGTTTTGTATGTGTGTTACACAGCACCCTCAGTGCAGTGTCACAGGGGTGTCATAGTGACCCCCAAACATAGACTCCGTACCCTGGGACTGACTACTGTCTCCCAGGGTAGGTAAAGTCACCATTGGCTTTACTAGTTCAAAATTGTGAACAGAACCAGTACCAACCATCATATTGTGGAGGTACTGGAAGGGGTTAATTCGATTGCCCCTGGGTCTGTTTTCAAAGGGGCACTGTCCAGTCCCCCCTTGTCGGGTTTCTGGCTGGTGGCAGTGGTTACCACACAAAATATTCCACCAGAATATTTATTATGGGATTTTCCCATTGGTTTTAAACGCACCACTTTTTGGTGCAATGTTAAAGATGCCGCCGGTTTATTTATTTAATATAAAATCACTGAGTGGGTCTTTTCGCCAGAAACTCAAATGGCGTTTGTGTCCGTCTCTGTAACTCTAACCAAGGTCGAGCCCTTTGTTCCACATTTTGGCGGCCTTCTCCACAGAAGCCCTCCAAATGGTGCCACTCTGTCTGGGTTTCACAGGAGGGGTGGAGGGGGGGAATTGGCACCCTGGACTGCGTTGCTTGAGCAACCCAAGTCGCACTCTGTTCTGATTGGCCCAGTGGTGAGCCGCCCGGCTCACCACTTAGCATGTATGAGTGACAGCTAGGCTGTTGAATGGGGGTTTTTCTGCATAAAAGCAGGGCTTTTGGGACTGGAACTTCAGAAGTCGCCACATGACCTAAGAATCCGAAGAGGGAAGAAGCTGAGCCATCTGCAACGACGACACCACTGGTGGAATCCTGCTGCAACGACCTCACCACTTTCCCAACGACGAGAGGAGATCTTCTGCTAGGAGAGTCTTCTTCCTTTGAGCTGGTAGGATCAACCAGTTCACCTCTTTTCGCCTTCAAGGACGTCTCTTGGTCGAATCGCCTGTGCCAAGCACCCCGGCGGCCGGATAGCCAAGCTTCACCACTTTGACCGTGAATAAAAGGAGCGCACAAACTCTGCGGCTGGTTTCATCCATGGGCAGTGCAACGACTCCAAGTTTCTTCCTCGACGAGATCCTCTCTTCCCCTTGTCGAAACCACGAACTGCACCCGCTGCCAGGAACAACTACCACCGCTGGAGCTTCCTCTCTCTTAAAGGTACTGTGTTCCACCTGGCCTCCCTTTCTTCGGATTGCTAAAGGTGACCCTTAAATCTTTGGCTTTCCAACTGGGTTGGCCACCAGACCTTCTAACTTTACCTCTTGAATCGATCCAACCACTATTTGAACATCTGCAAAGACTTTTAGTGCATTTTAAACTGTGATCTTGGGCACATTTTGCCTTGCCCCATTTAAAGTGGGCCTGGCCTATGAACTTTGGCTCTACAGTTTACACTGCCTTCACTACTTGCTTTTGGACATATAAAAGTGTTGGGAACTGTTTTATTTTTATACCCTGCTTTTCTCTCCCTTTTAACTTAACTATTGGAGTGCCATCTAAGTTACGCGCTCACATCTGTCTTGACAAATAGTGGTGTTTTAACTCTGACTTGTCTAATAGTTATCAAGGGAGGTGTGTATACTTTACCTGACTGTGTTTTAACTTGCTTTTGATTTAGAGTGCTAGTGTATTACCTAAAGTGTGTTTTAAATAAATAATTATATACTTTTGATACAAAGCTCTGGTCAGTGTTTGTTTGCTCTACTGTGTTGTTAGCCCTATTGTGTATACTCTATATACTGCCCTACTCATCTTGAGAGAGGTCTGACTGCTCAGCCACAGCTACCAGGTAAATCTGGGTGGTGCAGACTGCTACCAATTTGGTTTACTGCTTACTCCTGTAGTCTTAAACTTTTTGCAGTGTTCCCCAAGGGAACTGCACAGGATTCTGCCTAACATCGCTGCACCAAAATATGCCAATATTCCCATATATAAACACTCATGTTTTTGCACGTAATGCCAGTAATGATACTATACAAAACATGCCCATGCGGGCTCTGCCAATATATGGCAGTATCCCCACGTAATGGCATACTTCTGGTGGCTTTGCCATTATAAATTCCATATCATAATAGGAAAACATGTCCAAAGTGGCTGCATAATGTGGGGCAATTTAGACACGAAGAACACTTATCGTTACTTAACAAGAAATGCCCAGTAAAAAATGTAAAGCCACAGAAAGAAATGGCTAGACTGGTTGCACCAAAATGCCATTATATCCACATAACACATATGCTTACTTTATCATGGATGCCTTTAGTGGCATGTTTAGCGAAATCCCCCCTTCCCCAACGCTAACCGCTCCCACCAGCCGGCGTTTCCTCTACCCTGCCAAAACCACTTAATTGGCCCAGAATTAGACATAGGCGTGTATGCGCGCGCACACACACACACAATTCACTTGTGCCCCCATTCACAGTACATTCGCACATTGACACGCACACATAGTCCCCCATACATCATGCACACTCGCTTGCACACATAATGAGCTAACATGCAACAATGATTCCCTTACCTCTCTGCCTAACAAAAAGCAAGTGCGCACATCGCCCCTTCCACTCGGATGTGAAAGAACACACAACACTGTTATACGTTGGCTGCTCCTATACGCGGGGGGGGGGGGGCGATGTGTGCATTTGATTTTTTGCTAAGGCAGAGAGGTGATGGAAGCCTTTCTTAAAACTAGCAGGTTTAAAGTTGTGCTGCCTTTGTGCAAATACATTTTTCTGCAAGAACAGTAAAACTTTACGCCACCAGTTTCAAGAAAGGCTTTTGTCAGTGCCTAACAAAAAACAAGCGTGGAAGTCCCACCTGTTATGTCCTGGCCTGGGGACACCCAGCAGAAATGGAGATTGCGATAACGCAGTGGGGTTCCAGGCAGGGATCACCCGGCTTATGTCGCGATCACCAACATTACATCAAGGCTGGGGGCAGGCAGCATACATCTCCAGACCAGGGGCACCTGGTCAGCCTGTAGACACACAGGCCCCTGCATGGCCTAGGACACCCATGCCTGCACTGAGAGAACACCGGCTTCCAACAATAGAGTTGCCCAGCAGAGGCTCTACAGGCATGGCAGACTGCCATGAGGGACAGCGTTGTCCAACAGGGTCACTGTCGTGGTGGAGGGCCCTGCAGGGCAGGCCCTCAGCCAGCTATAATGACAGCACACCATCTTCAGTTACTTCGATGACCAATGAGCGGGAGGCCGCTCATTCTTTTCATTCAAGCTAGTCACGTGGTCACTGACACGAGACAGGAGCACGAGCCTGGGAGATACCATGCTCCCAGGAGGGGTAACATAGTACACCACCCATCGACTCACATTTCAGGGAGGAGGTTTGGGGGATGGGCGCTAAAGCACAGTGAGCTCAATGGACGGTGTTGCGCGCGTGCGCCTCGGTGTGTATATACAGTACACGCATGCAAAAGGTCTCGTAATGAAATGCAACCCCAGCACATTTCAAAAGGCACAAGAACATTTCAGCAATGGAGCTAAAAAACAGTGCATACTTTTTATTAGACCAACTGGACAAATCGTAATCTATTTTTGGACATTTGATGCCCACAGCAATAATGTCCGCTGGAGACACTCGTGACTTGGATGAACAACTCAGAGAGTGCTGTTCTTAATCAGCAGCGCACATAAGCCCACACGGAGGGAACATATTTAGGGTTAGGTTCTAATGAAGCATACAAGCCGCAACATACACGATTTTGTACTGCATTCTTTTTTTGGTGCAGTGTGCATGTTGGTAAGCACACCGTCGATGCACATTTGCATTCTCCGCCCTTGCACATAAGAAGCTTTTTGGCCGAGAACCAGGCAGGGAGGGGCTGCTTAGGTTCCCTCTCTCCCAGCCTGCCGATGTTCGGGGACATTGCCAGAGGTTGCATAGTTCAGCTAGGTCACAGAAAAGGATGATTCGTCCTAAGCACGTTGGACATTTATAAGGACACAAAATAGACATGTACCGGATGCTAAAAGGAATACGGTCCTCAAATGATGGACTGCTTGCAAAAATATACGGAGTTCACCCTTAAAAAATGAACTGAGAACTACTGAATGCGATTAAAACACGCACTGCAAAGCCAACAGTTTTGGCTATGTGGAGGCATTTGCCAGGCAATGGCTTATAAATACTACCTGGTAACAGCTGGACAATGGTGCGATTACCTGGGCAAATAACATCAGTGCCCAGGAACCTATGCACGAGCTAACATCGTTGGCTTTGTCACTACTTGCTTTTTAGAGGACTTTTGGTTCGAGGAGCAGATATACATAAAGTGGTTGAAGGCACACTTAAGACGTTTTCATTTTTACCATTAACACCTTTACAGGTGCAATTAACTAAGACTACTAAGTAATAATACTGGCAGGCAAAAGCTTGATGTTACGGTTTGATAGAGCTAGCTCTTAGAGATACCAGGATGATGTGCACTGAGTGGGGAGGGGCCGGCAATGGGTGGTAATGACAATAGGGTTTAGTTTAGCAGTAGACAGTCAATGACGGGTAAATAACCAAACAATGCCCCCAGGCTGCGTGTCCCTCCTCACATACCAGTTATACTCCAATGCGTACGTTTCAGCTTACAGCCCAAACAAAAAAAGGACATAACTTTGAACATAAAAAAAGCCACTGGGGACAAATATATATAAAATCGCAAATTATTTTAGGAGTGGATATATGAAAGCCTGAATATCATCCATTTGAAATGTGCAGTCAGAAATACAATGTCCTTCTCCTACATGAATTTTCACACAGCACTCGACAATGCTTTCAGGAATATGCCTGGGATGGAACAGCTGTTGCATTGAAAACCCCGTTCCTAGTTCACCTGGCACACCATTCATTAGCAATATGCTGAAGCCATGTTGCTAGAAGTTGGCTTCATCCCATTACACTTTTTAGAAAAACGAAGTGAAGAAGGTACAAATGCATTCAACATCTTTGGAATTTGAGGAAACTACCAGAACGCTTCCATTTGAAAGCCAATGTGTTGTGAGGGGGTTGGTTCCTGCACGAAGCCGTACCTGGAGGCACACTTTTGCTTCACAATAAATACTTTGTTCTATGTCCCGGATAGATCACAGGACAGTGGGTATTAGTTTTGCTGATGCATCTTCATGAACTCTATTATATGTACATGAGTGCCTCACCATATCTCCTGTATTTCGGGCTCCACATCTTTAAGTTCATGGGTCATGTTAAGTGGCTTCTGGTACAGACTTTGGACGCCCTGGGTATCTTTTGGCCAGTCATGGGTGAAGTCTGATCAAGCCAGTGGTGCAGTCTGCAAAGCTCGGACGTGGTGGGTAGAGGTGGGGTGTGTTAATACAGGGGCTGCCTCACTACAGCAGAACCAGAAACAGCCTTTTCTGCAACATTGTCACCTGACTTTCGGCGTTGCCTTGTTTCACTATTGAAAGCTTGCCTTCAGTCTCCAGGAGGTAAAAAGAGGAGGTCTACAGCTCAGAAAGCTCAGAAAGTATACTTTGTCACACGTGCCACTTGCTTTGGCAGAGTTTTCCACTTGTGGATATGTTTTGAGGACAAATGCTAGTATGTGCCCCCCCCCCCCAAAGGATTTTATGCAATGGAACTGTTCAAGCGCATGGAAAGCTTTGTCTGTGCCCTGCAGTTGGGCTACAATTTTCCACAAACCCAGTCAAAGATGTCAGCAGTCCTATGCCAGGTTTTTATTTGATGGCTTTTGCTTGGCAAATAATCGCTGTGAGTGAAAGGACTATTGTAGCAGGGCAATGCAAACCAACACAGTGGCAGTACAAAAGCAAAGTCAGCTGTGTCTTATGGTTATTTGAGGGATCACCAGAGTACTTTGATTGGGATTGCCTTCAGCAGGTCTGCTGGACACGAGTTGGTCAATATCGCGGAGGAAACGCAGAAGCACTGTGAATTCAGACGTATCATCTTTGGGTCACTAATGTGGGCCTCAGAGTCACATGCAGGAAGAAATCAGGTTACATATGCTACTGGAAGCAGACAACCCTGTAGATCATACTTCAAGAGCCTGGAATATTCAATGAGTTGGAGATGCAACATCAGAAGGCAGGCCTATTTTTTGCCTGTATTTAGTAAATCACATTAAAAAAAAATTATCCACTGCATAATTAGTTACCTCGTGTCACAAGAATACCAATAGTCCACAGAGGGTTCAAGGGTTTTCATTTTACGAGCACAAATGAGGCTGAAGTTTGGTGGTGTGTGAGGGAAGTAACACTGTAAAGGCCGTCCCTTTCTATATATTTATTTTTATTTTTGTTTTCCCTCTCCCTTCCTCCCCCCCTGCCCTCCCTCCCTCTTCACCCCCTCCCCCCCCCGCATCTTCTAGGAATGTGTGGTTTTCCCAGTAGGATCCGGTGCCTACTGCTTCGTATTTATGCCCTCAAGCTTCAACTTTCTCCCTCTCCTGGTCATCACACAATCCCCACCTATTCTCTCTCTGGCTCTCAATCGTGCTCCCTCGCCCCCATTTGGTCTCTCCCCACTCCTCCCTTCCTACCCTTTTACTTACACTCATACTCTGCTCAGTCACACCTTACAATCGACATATATGCACTCTTACATACAGATAATACCTTCTCTAGCAGTCAATAGCTCACCTTTAACAATCTCCCCTTCAGACTCACCCACACTCCGCACATCCGCCCTTCCTATGCCTGGTCTCTTGGGCCACCACCTCTCCACCTGACCTCACCCAAACCCTCTCAGTCTTACTTTTCTCTCCCTTATATAGTGCTGTTACTGGGTTTCAGACTCCCGGTCCCCATTGCATTGGTTGGAGCACTCCTCTGCACCTATGGGCCAATCTCTACCTGGCTTTTCCCCAGGGGTCGGGTTACACAGGTTTGATGCGATAAAAGACCCTTCAAGCTCTGCCCACTTTCCCACCGCGAATCTGCAGGCGTTCCACGATGGTTGTCCGATACAAGAATCGCTGGCTTCAAAGCTACAATTCTGCCACAGCAAAGCGTTTATGTTGCAGGTGCGCAGTAAGCAGGTTTCTGTATACTCGCAATGTCTCTCTCCCTCATGGGTCGGGTAGTACATATTCTGCCTCAGGGGTTTCTGGGAGTGGTAGTTTGCAAAAGGAAAAGCGAGAACACTGGCCAGCTTGGGGGAACAGCAGGCATTGTTTGATTCACCTGTATCCAGACACATAAAGGAAGGGTGCGTGGGAGGGGAAGCGGCAGAGTCTGGGGCCCTACCAACTCCCTGACCCTGCCACTGGGGCAGGACATGCTCTGGTAAACATCTTGGTATGCTTCCGACCCCCCCCCCCCCCACTTCAAAGGGCCAGGTTCCAGACCCCGTCACACTAAGCAGTCTGTATAGATACAGCTATTTGATGTGGGTATATGGGTGTGGATGTACACACACCTTTTTGTGCCAATTTTGAATGTTCAGTGCTGCCAGGATCACAGTGTCTGAATGTAGGAGAATCCACTTCAGAAGGTAGTAGCAATTCAAATTAAGAAGATAATGAGGAGGCTGTGGCGGCTAGAACATCTCAAGTTCTGTTAATTGTGTGCTAATGTTATCCTGTGCTACAGTGGGCCTGGTCTACAGCTCCCTCACAGACGAGAGGTACATCTACAATGTATACTAGTCTTCCTCCTCCTCCTCCATCCTCCCCCACCCAAGGACAAGTGGACCATTTCATGCATCTCAGAAGCTAAAGTAAAGAGGCCTGACGGGCAAAGGATACCATCACACAGGGTCCGACTGTGACACAATCTCGGGCAGCAATGAAAAAGTATGGCACAGTTTCAAAGGGCTATTCATTCCTTTTGTGACACCGTTTGAATAGTAACCAAGGGGGAGCTTTTTGATAAAGTGATGTAAATTGTACATTTTATACAGCAACGCTGGTCAAAACTACAAAGTGGCCAAAACCAACATTTTGTGTTTTTGGTTCGGCCACGGGCCTATTGCCATATTAGCCAGTCCGAGCCTGCCATCACAGCATAGTAAACTTTCAGAAATGGAATGGAAATAATAACACATACACGGAAGACAAAAAACAAAGGAGGAGAAAAGGATGCTGTAAAAGATCGCCATAAACCACGATTCCCAAACAAGGACGATACCTCGTCTACCATGGTCAGCCCTTCTCCTCTAGCATCACTCGTGTCCACTGCCTTTGGTGCCAATATCTGCCACCATACCATTCACCTACTAGTCTTTGTTTCTACCCCAGTAGTAGTACTAGGTCATAGCCAGCTTCCAAAAACACAACGTCTCACCCTGCCAGAACAGAAAAAAACACCTAGAAGCTGAAACACAAATAAGAACTCAATACGATTCACCAAGATTACAGGAAATTCTGGTGTCAATTTCAATTTAACACTGTGCTAAAAAGGTTTGTTGAAAAAATTCTGCAGAGAAACACTAATGCATTAGAAATCGAAGTCACATAGATCAGACTGTAAAAGCATAGTGAGCAGGAAGAACAGTGATGAGAGTTTTACAGCCAAACCTGGCATTAAAGGGATTGTCTTATCGAACAGCTATGAATGTATGCAACATAACCGTGCATCTGCAGACACAGCAGTTGGACATTTTGCACTGCTTAAAAGTTGATCACATTTCCATAAATAATGCAGTCCAGACCAAACATGTGAGAAATGCGTGCCAAAGCAGGGCTTGGTGAATTTGAAGTATTGGCATCTCTGTTCACGTTCAAAAGGTAGAGGAGGCTTGAGTTACAGTGTTTTCAATTCATACATGCTATTATAAAGATGGAAACATGTGCACCAAAACAGAACATTTTCAAAATGCATGCAGTTTATTCTTTTGGCCCAATGCTGACTGACTGGAGTGATTCTACATTTTATAGTGCTCTGCATAAGGCACTTTTATGGTTAGGCACTTCTATGCATAGCAAACTGTCCGTTTTTTTGTTGTTTATTATGGGCAAACGCTGTGGAACTACTTGGTCTTGGAAAGGGGATACAATTACTAGCATCTACATGAACCAGATGCATACATTACCAGGGGTCAAGGGTATGATAGCTGAAGGGCTAAGCATCAAAGTTCACTCACCATGGTGTGACATAAAACCCATGTCTTTTTTCAAACCTCGGATCTTTAGGTCCAGCGCCTTCAAACACAAAACTAGAGTTTCCATGTTATTTTGTGTCTTGTTTTGGGAGAACTCCTTCCAATATCAAAACAGACCAGTGATTTAGTGTGTGCCCATCCTGCATGAAGTGGTGACCCACTGGTGCTTCTTTTATGGTTTGAAAAAGGTAATTCTGTGTAGGGCAATTCTTTCAAGCAGTTCCTAGCAAGTTTCACCTACGGTACCTTTGCCAAATTCCCCTGCACCGGCCCCCATTAATCAATCTGAATTGAACAATACTTTAGAAATTCCCTCGGATGATGCAGAATTGATGAACTTATATTCATATTCCGTTTCATCACAGGGTGCCTCTCCACTTCCCCCATGTCCCCAGATAAAAGCAACAAATCTCCACATCCTGGTGTCCTCCACCTCAAGCACGTCCCTCAACAGTTACCTATGTAAGAGACAGAGGTCCCAGAATTGAACAACGCTCCATACCGGGGAGCACACTATCTAAAGCAGGCACCTCTCAAACTACCTACAAAAATAATATATCAGCCTCGGCCTGCAAATTCAACTAATGTAGTGCCCTTAGATTGC
Source organism: Ambystoma mexicanum (assembly GCF_040938575.1). Taxonomy (NCBI): domain Eukaryota; kingdom Metazoa; phylum Chordata; class Amphibia; order Caudata; family Ambystomatidae; genus Ambystoma; species Ambystoma mexicanum. Next base: position 160,428,349 of record NC_090936.1, on the reverse strand, counting down.
CTACGTCTAACAATGAATGATAGACAAAGGCATGACCCGTATCCCAACAGGACCACAATTTTAACCGCCCTAAAAACCATTCCGTTGTTGAAAGCTTTTCAATTGCAAGATATTGATTACATCCAAATCGCAAATTATCACAGGTTTGACTTAAAACTGATAGTATCTTCCCAAATTGTGAGAAATCGTTTATGGGATGCTAAAGATCACCTTAGAGAGTGCAGTTTCAGACTGGAAACTAATAGGGAAATAAAGCCTTACAGATCTACATCCAGGTCTCAGATAGATCAATCGACATTTAAAACAAAAACTTCAATCTTTGAACCCTTGTCAATTATTTCTTAAGGTACTCAAGGAGATCTCACTAAAAAAGTAGCAATTTGAGATCTTGATGAAGTCCCTGAAGAGACCAATTGGACATGGCCTCAAAATGCCATCAATGGCAGTAAGACACGTTACATGCATTAGTGGCATGAGAACAAAAAGACCACCACGTTCTCGTTGCAGTTTGGAACACAAGGGGCTTCAAACACCTCCTGACATTTACTCTCTAGCATTTTACGATTTCCTTTGCTTACAAGAAACATGGCTAATTGATGAACCTATGGCCAAGTAGAGAGATTTGTTGGATCCTGGCAATAAAACATCCAAAAAGGTCAGACATCAGCAGGCCTTTTAACAGCAGCAAATATGTATCTTGCCTACACACTAGTCCCTTGGGCCTCTCTGCATTCATTTATCCAGCTAACTAAGCTTTGTTTTGCCAAAATAAATCGTATTCCTTCTAAAAATACAGCCATTCTAAATCTTTACAGGAATCCGCGTGCAATTTCAAGTGATCATTTTATATTCCTTGTAGGAAACATGTTACATCTCGAATACTGATACCATCTTGATAGCTGGCGATCTTAATATAAAATGTCTTTATCGTATTTACACCCACCTTACCCCCCCCCCCCGACGAGCTAAACGCTGGATGGATCTTATGGATAATAGGGGCTTTATTATGCACAATGGTGCCCCGCCAAGGAGATGGACCCCTCTCCCCCCCCACAACCAACCTGGCATTGTGATGCACTAGCTGCCACAATTGATTATATCTTCCTTTCCAAACATTCCATGAATATCATGGAAAATCTTGTGATTGTGCCAACTCTTACGAGTGACCATAAAATTCTAACTTTAACCTCGACACAAAAAGATCCATCTAACTGCGATTACTACAAACACAACACTTTTCTCGAAGGTGGCCGAAATAGGCTAAAATAGTCAGAGACAAAGCTCTACTCCTTCAAGGAATGCTTAGCTGCAGCCTCTTGGAAATCTAGCTCGCAGAATGATCTATCCTACACCTCAATCTTGAACCTTTTTGTTGAATAACACTCAGGTGGTCTTGCGACCCAGTTTCCTCCACAAAATACACCTACAATCAAAGTGCAAAACATGAAGACTGCTTCCAGAAGAGAACCGAGATAAATTATTCTTGGAAATCTTCCAAACAAAGCCCACATGATAAAATCAATTAAAACAAAGTACAGAAATTGGTTTAAACAGCAAAGAAGACTCAGCAGGATGGTGTAGCAATGTTAGTGGCTTTGGCCTACAAGTCAAGTGCACAGATCTGGCCGCTCCTATAGGCTGGTACCAGCGATACTACTTCTTCCTTCATGATCAATGCAATTAATGAACAAGCCTGCATCCAACATTTTAGCACCCTATTTGCTCAGTAACCCCCCCTCATCCCCTCCGAACATTTGTCCCCCATCAGTAACCCCCCTCATCCCCTCCGAACATTTGTCCCCCAATTTTGTAAGGGTGATCTTTATTATTTAAGCCTTGATCATGACGAACTACTCATCGTCTTGATTTCGGGAAGCACAAGAGGAACAGGCCCCGATGGCCTTACTAACTTAATGTTAAAGTCCTATTCTGAATTATGGGCATCTATTCTTCTTTTGATCTTTCGTCAAGAAACTGACACAGGCCTTATTCCTCCATCCTGGAAGCTCTCAATAATCATCCCAATATACAAGAAGGGCAATCGATCCATTCCAACTAATTATCGCCCCAACAGCCCTTCTTGTTATTCCTGGAAAGATGTTTGCTCGGTTAATTCTAAAAGAGTGCCTCAAATGGCTTACTAATTCAGCCCAATTCGATATTCATCTATCTGGATTTATGCCAAGCTTAGGTTAATTTACTAATCCTTTCATTACAAAGAAACGTTCATTTCAAACGAGACAGCTAGCATACTTAGCCTTCATAGACTTCAAACAGGCATTCGATTTGGTTCAGAGAGACAGGTTATGGCACGCACTCTCCAAAGCTGGCTGCCCCCGTTTCTTCTTAATCCATTAATTCATTTCTATTCAGGCACCTCTATTTGTGTGAAATTAAACCATCACAGCCTCCTCTCTCAGCCAATTCCCACATACCAAGGCCTTAAACAAGGTTGCATTTTAGTTCCTTTATCAAAGAGCTGGATACTTACATGAATACCATCCATTTGTTTCCTCCTGAAATAGGAAAAACCTGCATATCCTGGATGCTTTATGCAGATGACTTAGTCTTGCTAAACAAGACCCCAATTGGACTCCAGAGGAAATTACATGCTTTAGAACAATATGCATTAGCCAATTCATTGACCATTAATATAGACAAATCCAACATTTTTATGTTCTCCCCATTTAAGTCCATAACGAGAACCCTGTTTAAATGGTTAATTAACAGTCAGAAACTACATACTGTAAAACAATATAGATACCTGGGTCAGAATATTAACTCTAATAATCAGGATTTTGAGTAATTTTTTACGCGCACCAGACAGTGGTCATCTGCGCCCGAATACGGTTTACTCTAAGTAAAAAGTCCAGAAAAAAAAGAACAACAGGAGTTCTAGTTCTATTAACTTTAATAATTTATTTGAATAAGAACGTTTTCAGTCTCTTTCTGAAGAGGTCCAGAGTTTCACACATTCTAATTTCCAGTGGAAGTGGATTCCAAATTTTAGGGCCGTAGGCTCCAAAGCTTCTGTCTCCTCTCGAGACACATTTTATCGTTAAACATGTTTGCACAGGTGAAAGGGAAATTGTCAAAAGCCATTCATTAAAAACCATAACACATTAGCTAGCTCTGCAAAGAGTGTTCACAGCTCATTGCTCACATTTAATGCAGTTTACGCGCAACATTGTACACAAATCCAGTGCAGTGTTTACAATTTCCAGCCTTATGTCCGCCAAGTTTGTTCACCAAAAACAGACAACAGGTTCCAAGGAAGCACTGGGAAGCAGGAGGGTGGAATGGGAACCAAAAGAGCCCCAGGAAATAATATAGTGGCCCCATAGTACACATTTTCAGGCTCAGCAAGCCCAACCATTTTCCTATGAGAACATTTGGAAATAAAATAGGTTACCACAAAAGAGGCAATCTCCAAAGTCCCCTATAGGGCCAGTCTACACCTGCTGGGAAGTCCATTTGGAACTCACAAACTGATATTCATAAATGTGTCTCTGATCAGACGATGAGTTTGTGGTCAGGCGGTCAGCCAGTGAGTCAGGCTATGTGGAGAAACTTAAGGACTTGACACCATGGACAGAACAGGTCATTACTCAGAACTAAGAGATGGGTTGTTCGGACAGCTAGTAAATAAAATTCCTCCACTGACCCGTGGTAAACATCAATTGCTTAAATGTGATAATTTATGTGAGACAAAAAGAAAACCTGAAAAGAGCAGCATAAAAAGTGTCCCATGGGCGCTTGTGAGTGACTAGTTGTAAAGGTTACGGGCCTCCTGGAAAATACGCTTGTTAATTTGGTCTACGAAGCCAACACTATTGTATTAGAGTAAAGGGAGGAATGGCATATGAGGAGGGACACAGTAGGTGATTGGAAGGTTATGTGCCCATCCATTGACTGCCGATGGCCATGCTAATCCCTATGACCATTTCTGCTCCTCCCAAAACGCCTCCTCTTGGGAACTCTGAGCCAGCTTTATTAAGCCTTACCATCAAACTATGCACTCAAAGTGCCATCCAGTGTTTTTTCAAAGCAGTCTTCTGATAGTTCATGGCTTAATTGGAGCTGTAAACGACCTACTCATGTAGGTAAACATGTCTTACCAGGCATGCCTTCAGGCACTCGATTTCAAAGCACTCTGTGTCCTTCACTGAAGTACTGTTAAACACAAGCATTGATAAAGCCAACAGGTTTTGCTTGTGCCTAAGTAGTAAGCTTTTGTTAGGCACCGATATTCGATGCACATGTACTTGCCCAATTTTGCACCTGCTACTATCAATGGCCAGTTAATACCACCACTACTGCTGTGCCTGGAAAGTGCCTTTCCCATGCCTACATGGATATGTTGGACCAGAAGTGCACGTAGTACCACAGTGAGAAACTACTGTTATTAATGCCTGATCGGAAGTAAACATGTATCTTTTAATGTGTATGACTAATTAGGTGCAAAGAAAAAATGATTACTAAAACAGTTCCGTTTTACAGTTAAAACATTTTTATTCGCTTATAAAATGCTCCCATTGGGAGTTGGACTTACATTTTTACTCCCTGAAAAATCATTTTACTCCCAACTTTAAAAATCAGTGCGTAAAATACTCCCACTTCAAAATCTTATCTGGAGCACTGTTTCTATCTATGCTATTATCAATGAATTCTGTAATTCGCGGTTTTAAATTGAACTACTTGTGTAATTCAACTGTTAAAAGGTTGCAATTCCAAGCAAATCAACAAAGTAAAGTTATATTACTCACAAACAAAATAGTAGACGTCTCATTTTTCTAGCCAATCACAGTCCTTACTGGAGGGACAAGTTCCTCTCAATTTTATCAAATGACTGCATGGTACATGATCAAAATGACAGACAAGATTGCTATCGACACTTAAACACAGTTCATTTTAAACAGAAATCTCAGACTCAGCACAACCAGAAGAGAGTGGAACCAGAGTTTGAAATCGATGGATTTAAAAAACAAAACAAAAAGAATTCTTGGTCGCTGGGACACTGAACAGTTCTGAGCATTCATAATCCTCTGTGAAGGACACAACCAACTACCGTTGTCCTCCAATGGCTGCCTGGTAGACTTTGGAAACGATGACAAACACTGTCAATCAGGGGGCACGTTACTTGAGCAATTGTTTCATGCGTTTTCTTAGATTGCTACATCGCTGATTTTTTCTTTCACAGCGGCATGTTTTCCTTTTCATTCTTAATTTGTTTTCAATTAAAGACGATGAAAATTGTATCCTCTTCCTATAACCGTGTGTATACACTCCATATTTTATCCAATGCCTGTGGTAAATGTCGCCTCCTTCACTAACAGTTTAAATAATATATGTAATTGTATCAATATTAGTGTACACTATCACCATGTCTTTGTTCAACAGTGCTCCGTTGATTCACAGCTAGATTTGCGCTGTGTAAGACTCAAAAGAACAAGTTACTTACCCCTGGTAACTTTCTTTCGATTAGATGTTCCTCCCACGCATTCCTCATCTTTAGATAGATATCCTCTCCTGCTTAGCTGCTTTCTAAAAACGTTTTTGTTTCGCCTTTTAGAGGGCGTTGATGAAGATGGAGTGTTTCGATCCACTCCTAGATCGAGCACGCTCAATGGACGAGCACCTTTTCGAAAGAGTCGTCGAGAGGGATTTAGTACAGGGTCTAACCCGCATCTAATTTCCCTTTTTGTTCTTTCAAAGCCTTGCCAGTCATCGCCTGACAGGACCCAGAGTCTGCTGTCCATTGTTGCACGCCCAAGCACAACATCAATGAAGATCCGCGAGAGCCATTAGCGCTGCAATCATGGCATTTTTTTAACCGGTCTTCGGGGTCGATGGTGTTGAAGACGAGGTCATCGTTATTCGAATATGTTGCAGTTGTCACTGGATCCAGACCTACAGATAAGGGGTGTATCGGCCACTATTACTCCCTAAAAATTGGCAAATACTGCGAAAAATTTAAATGGAGAGCACAAATACTCCCAATGAAAAATAGGAAATAGACATGTAGAGTCTGGCACTCCCGGTTTCACCCTCATAGCTCCATGGATACCTTTGGACCAGAAGTGCACATAGTACCATAGGAAGAAACTATTTTAACTGCCTGATCGGAAGAAGTAAACATGTATCTTAATGTGCATGAGTAACTAGGTGCAAAGAAATAAATATTTCAAAAACATTTAGGTTTTTCAGTGAAAACATATGTTTACTTGTTATAAACTACTCTCATTGGGAATTGGACTTTTTACTCCCTAAAAATCATTTTACTCCTAACTTTAAAACATAAGGAGTAAAATACTCCCGCTTCTAAATATTATCTGGAGCACTGACTCGAACCGAAGCATGCCGTAGTTTCTCAAAGCATCAGCTATAGCAGAAAAACGGAACTGAAGCTAATGGGCGCTGCACATGCTATCTGTACCAATGATGACGTTGACCTCGAGATGGAGGCCCTCGAGGGGCATCGAGGCAATGGCATCGACGCACTGTGCCCTTTTCTGAAAAGGTTTTTCTGAAGCAGCTAAACTGGAGAAGAGATCGATAAAGATGAGGAAGGTGTGGGAGGACACAATCCATTCGAATGTACATTTCTGATTGTGGAGCCCTTTGCAGATGACTTACTATACTGATGAAACCTTGACCGTGAGCCGTAAAATATGAAGGGGCCAATACACTTCATTTTTCCCTGCCACCAGTGCTATGTCATGAACCTGACAGAGAGGGGGTGGTGGGCAACAGGAAACCCTCTGCACATGGGGTAGGTGGCCTACCAGGTGGTTGTACACCATTGCCTTTGGTACCTCAGAGGTAGTGGGGGGAGAGGGGAGGCCTCAGTCCCTGCCCCTCTGTATTGCGCATTGTATATATTACTGCTGGTACCACTGTCTCTTCTGCAACAGTCATTAGCCTCTCTTTTGGGCAGTGTTATCTTTGGTCTTCTTCAGAACCGAAACTTTCACAATGCGTCTGATCAAAACCAAGAAAACACAGACTGGAACTAAAGGAATGGAATCAGAATTCGTTTTTTATGGGAGAAAAAAATAAAATGCACACAATTCACCAACCTCAGATGGACTACAGAGGAATTGTGGAGAAACAAAAAACTAATAGAGCAGGAGACACTTGAACTCCCCACAAACCAAGTTGGGAACCAAGCTTACCAGGACCTGAAGAAAAGCACAAAGAAAACGAGCAGCTTGAGCGCAGGGCTGCCATCCCACAAATGGGGACCGAAAAGGGTCAGAGTTAAAAGTCTTCTTAACGTCCCAACATCAGAGGGATAGCTTAGCCCGATATTTGCCAAGGGGAGCATTTGACCATGGAGACCAATGGGAGGTGGGAGGAGTGCTGGAAGGGGGCAAGTTGGATTATACTTTTTTTTATTATAAAGTATGTGATGGTTATATAACTTTCCACACAATCTTACATAACAATATTAAAATCAATAAATCATAAGCACAAATGCGAAATTAGGCCGGCATATGTAAACATGTAGCAATATCTTTATACTCCATTAGGTTTTTTTTCCATGTTCAACCATAGTGGCAGCCAATTGACAGTTTCACCCAAAAGACATCTTTGCCAGAAATAATTAGTACTAATCGTGAATAAATGTAGTCAACAACAGCTCGCAGAAATGAGTCAATTCAACACATGGAAGTAAGCAAACATTGAATATTTTCCAGTTCATTCGTCCGGTTACAAAACCTGCAATACCTATTGCTTACATTTATACCTAACCTAGAAACAAGACCATCCAAAATTGGTATGAAGATCAACCTTATAAAGCATACAGTTTCTTCCGAGTTTTACTGCAGGAAATAATGGAGTATATGGTTGAAGAGAAAAATCTATAGGACTGCATTTCAAGACTTTGTAAGGATTTAAGCTTTCTTATATGATCATAATTCCATGGCCAATTCCATTTTCTTGATAAATTGGTCTCTTATAGCAAAATCCAGGTTCTTGTTGATAATGCAATTTATGGCCTCAAATAATTTATTTGAATATACAAATTATTCTGTTGTATTACACACCCCTTGCTTAATGGTAACATCAATTATCTTCAATAGAAGACATTCAGTATTTTTACATGCCTTAAGATGCAGCATGCCTTGTATAATAGCCTACCTCGTAGATAAAGAAGCGAGTCCGAGCTCTAGACTAATTGCCTTATCAGAGTACATTGGGGTAACGACAAGGCAATTCTCCAACATTCCCCCTCTAATTTGTTTAGCTTTATGGAGTGGTTGCTGAAGTCCATACATAATGGTAAGAACAATACTTTGTTTATAGGATAGAACAACATCTTACAGGCTGGATAATATAGAACACTTTTGACAGCGGTCATTAAAAGCAGCTCCTTTAGCAATGTTGATATTAAGCCAAACAGCATCCCCATTAGCCTTATCATACAATATAATAAAAGGCTGAATGTATGTTTGTCGAAAGTTGACCTGCCCTCTACGTCTGCTATCACCACTAGAGGAAGCGGTTACCTTATGCATACAACAATAAGATTTCAAATTCATCTTCCAGGCGAGCAAAATGTGTATTTCAACAATGAAAACATACAATTAGCTGCAGAAAAGACCGAAGACAGGGATACCACTAACAGCATACTTCAAAATATATACATTTTTTAAAATTAATTTGATTAAGCACCATCTCTTCCAAAATAAATTACTTATTTAATGTACTTATCTATTATGATGTAATTATTCATTAATATTTCTTGATATGTATATCAATAATATATTTTTAACTTTGACTTCAATTTACTTTATGATCTCATGTCTACTTTGAATAAATGCTGCACGTAAAGTATTACTCCAACATCCCTCAACATTATATAATTGAGACCAAAACCCATAAGTGGAATCCAAGACAATGAGGGGCAATTGGCCATATGTATTATGTATGTTTGTACTATGTTGAGCTTAAACAGATCGGTGAGACTTTGAGGTTACTACTCCACATAGAAATGTGCAAAACCTTTTTTTTGTATTCACATTTTTATTGAAAAACTTAATTTACAGAAAGAAAAAGAAAAAAAAAAAAAAATATATATATATATATATATATATATATATATATATATATATATATATTTTCAAGGATATTTGTACCGTGCACTATCCCCACCGGAGTGGTCACCTGACGCTCTGGTGGCTCTGAAAGGGGGAGGGGGTGATTTAGCGGGAATAAGCTGGAAAAGTGCAAGAGAGCAGTGATGTGCTGTTGGCAGCCTCAGCCCGGTGGGTCCGTTGCCTGGGCCTTGGGTGTTTTACGGTCGGTAGTCGTCGTGTGCTGTTGTGCAAGTCTATGTGCGGTTTGTTTTGTTGTTGCTGTGTAGTGAAATTTGTGCGGATTGCTGCGTTTTAGGCTTGTGGTTGTGCTTGGTTAGAGTTTGAGAGGTGTATGCAGAGGGATGGAATTGTTAGTGGATTGGTTAGTTGGTCTTGCTATCCCTGAAATTATGTCTAGGTGTGATGCTTGCCATCATTCACCATTCCATCGGAGTGTGGCGCTTGCCAATTTCAATATTCCGTCTAGATGTGATGAAGCTAGTGATCATGATTCCATTCAGGTGTTGCACTTGTCATCATTCACAGTTTCATCTAAGTGTGGCGCATGCTAACATTCATATTTCTATCTAGATGTAACGCAAGCTAGAGTCAAGGATTCCATCTAAGTGTGGTACATGCTAACATTCACAATCCTGTCTAGATGCGACGCAGGCTAAAGTTGAGAATTCCATCTAAGTGTGGTACATGCTAACATTCACAATCCTGTCTAGAAGTGACGCAAGCTAAAGTCAAGGATTTAATTTGAGTGTGGTACTTGCTAACATTCATATTTCTATCTAGATGTAACGCAAGCTAGAGTCAAGGATTCCATCTAAGTGTGGTACATGCTAACATTCATAATCCTGTCTAGATGCGACGCAGGCTAAAGTTGAGAATTCCATCTAAGTGTGGTACATGCTAACATTCACAATCCTGTCTAGATGTGACGCAAGCTAAAGTCAAGGATTTAATTTGAGTGTGGTACTTGCTAACATTCATATTTCTATCTAGATGTAACGCAAGCTAGAGTCAAGGATTCCATCTAAGTGTGGTACATGCTAACATTCATAATCCTGTCTAGATGCGACGCAGGCTAAAGTTGAGAATTCCATCTAAGTGTGGTACTTGCTAACATTCATAATCCTGCTCTACATCCCCCCCATGACACACTTACAGTTTTGTTGGTGTCTGTTGGCTGCTAGATTCCTCTGCGGACATCTGCAGACACGTCTTGGAGCCGCCAATGCAGGAGCCACCCTTTGCCTCGGGGTCCTTACCTACAGGGGCTGCAAGGCAGAGGGCTGCCGAGGTCTGGCCCAGGATAAGGAAGGAATTGGCCAATCCGGACTGGAGGAGGGATAGGGAGGCGGGACAAAGGCAGGGGAAGCTCCGGCACTGCTGGGGAGCCCGCGAGGCTCCCGAAACTCACTGCGCCGCCATGATGCTTCCAAGGGGGGCCAGGTGGTCGCAGTGCACACGCTCACCTGTTGCCAAGATGGGAAATTGCACAGGGAGCGTTTGTGCAGCGATTCCCAGGCCACAACTACAATGGGAGGAATTGTCCAATCAGGACTGGAGGAGGGATAGGGAGGTGGGACAAAGGCAGGGGAAGCTCCGGCACTGTTGGGGAGCCTGCGAGGACCGCGCCACCATGATGCTTCCAAGGGGGGCATATATACGCGTGTGTGTACACACACACACACACACACACACACACACACACACACACACACACACACACGCACTCTTCAGATCAAATTGCTTCTGACCAGTTATCAAGCAGAATTTCGCTAATCTCGTTTGTAGAACAAGATCCTTTACACATTTTATTTTCTATTAACATAAATTATGTTAAACTACACCACATATTTTGTATTACATTTGTTACACACACACAGACCCTGGGGTATCACGGTGTGGTTACATTAGCATGGGAAGTTACATAGTTACATTTGGATAGATATTAAGACCATCTTTGCATGGTGAAAATTGGATATAGTTACAACAGGGAGAGGCACAGTATAAATAATAACAGTGAGGAGAGATAGTAAGCAATGTATTTTCATTAGGAAACGTCTAGCTCCCAGAGGTATGTGGTGTCTGATCATTTGGGAGGCTGAAGGGAGCTGTGGGTGTAGATTGGTAGGGATGGCTAAAATCTATTAAAGAGCCATGTTTTTAGGCTTTATTTGAATTTGAGGAATGAGTCTTCCTTTTTGATGTAGATAGGGAGTGAGTTCCAGTGTTTTGGGGCGAGGACTTGAAAGCTTCTCCCTCCTGCTCTAGTGTATTTGAAGCGGGGGCTCTCAAGGAGTTCTTCGTTATTGGATCTTAGTATTCTGTTGGAGCGTCTTTTCTTAATGGCATTGTTTAGGTAGATAGGGGCTTTGTTGGCGAGACATTTGTGGGTAACACATAGTATTTTGAATAGAATTCTTGCCTTGATGGGCAGTGAGTGTGCTTCTCGCCTAGTGTTGGATATGTGGTCAGCTTTCTTTATATCCAAGGCAGCACATAGTTCTTTATTCTGCATGAGTTGAAGTTGGTTGAGATTGGCATTGGAGGTTCCTTATAGTAGTGTGTTACAGTAATCCAACTTAGAGAGTATTAGTGCTCGAGCTAGGGTAATGCAGTTTGTTGGTGTAAGGAATTAGCGACTTAGCGCAATGAGTTTGGATGTGTAGGAGATGGATGAGGATAGTGCAGAGATATGTTTGGTCATAGAGAGGTTGGCATCCAGATAGACTCCTAGCGTTTTGACTTGTTTGAGTACTGGGATCACAGTGCCATCAATATCGATTGCTGAGTAATCTGCATGGAGAGAAGATATTTTTGTTTGAGAGCCCACAATGAGGATTTCTGTCTTCTCATCATTGAGGCAAAGACCGTTTAGGGCCATCCAGTTTTGAATGACGGAGTAGACTCTATTAATAGTTAGGGTGTCTTGGTCGTAGTTCCCAGTGATGGGACAAGGATCTCGGTGTCATCTCCAAAATTGGTGTAGGTGAGACCCATATCGTCTAGCGATGCGAAAAGGTGTTTGGTATAGGCGTTGTATATCGTTGGCGAGAGGCAGGAACCTTGCGGTACCTCTATGGGGACTGCTATAGGATCTGCGGCTACTTTGCCTATGGAGGCTCTGGATAGGCATTCAGACAGGAACGATTTGACCCAGAGTGTAGCATTGCTTGAGAAATTGAAGTTGTTGGCTAAGGTGGTACAGAGTTTGTCGTGATCCACAATATCAAAGGCAGCGGATAAGTCGAGTAGTAATAGAATGCATAGATTCCCTGAATCCCTAATAGTGTCCATCTGAAATTTCAAATCTGTGAGTGCCGTTTCTGTGCTATGAAGCCCGATTGGCGAGCTTCCAAGAGCTGATGTTGTTCGATATGCGTTTGAATTTGTGAATAGGCTATTTTATCAATGATCTTGAGTAAAAATGGGACGGTAGTTATTGGGCGGTACTTCGTGTGCACAGTGGGGTCAAGGGTGGGTTTTTCTTAGAAGAGGGGTGACCCAGGCTTCTTTGATGCTGGCTGGGACTAGTTTGGTGCTGAAGGAAGCATTGACAAAGATGGTGATGATGTGGGTGAGGGAGGCAGCGCAGTCTTTAACTATATGTGCGGGAAAGTTATCTCCTTTACAATTGGAAGTTTTCAACTTGGCGATAGTGGTGCTCACTTGTTCTTGGGTAACTGGTGTGAAGTAGAACAGAGGTGTGTTTGGGTCATTATGTGCTGGAAGTGTGGTGGGTGTGTGGTTTTTGCTAGTTAACATTGTTCTTTTGGTGATTATTTTCTTTTGTAGCAATTGGATTTCGGAAGAGAGCATCTTGGATGGTGATGCACCATTGTTTGCTAATGTTTGTTGGGCTGGGTGCTGGGATGGGGTTCTCTAATTCTCTTAGGATGGAGAACAACTCTTTAGAGTCTGAGGCTGCGTTGCAGATACAGAGGTTGTAGGCATCAGCTTTGTGCGATGTGATAGCTGTTTTATACGCTTTATTGGCTATATTAAAAAGGCATAGGCTGAGTCTGTGGATGGGGATTTTTTGTATAAGTGTTCAAGGGCGCGTCTGGTTCGTCTGAGTGTTACTAATTCATTGTTGAACCAAAAAGAGGATTTTTTGTTTGGACAGCGTGTTTTGGTCGTGATTGGAGCTACTGAGTCTATTGCTTCCGTAAGACATCTATCGTAGGTATCAGCTAGAGAGCATGGATTATCACAAGTGATCACCGGGGTGGTAAAGGCTTTGTTTAAGAGTGGGTTTAAATTGTTGGCAGTAAGCTTACGGCTGTTCCTGGTTTCGTACGTGTCTGGGATTATATTTATGGGGTACTGATGTCATTGCAGCTGATGGTGAAGTTCACGCTGTGGTGGACTCACCAGACTAGTGGTGTGACAGAATCAATTGTTATAGTGGTATTGAGAGATAGTATCCAATCCAGTGTTCTCCCTTTTTTTTGGGTGGGAGTGTTGACCAGTTGGTTGAAGTGCATGTCTTTGAGGGCCACGTAGAGGGCTTTGGCTTTATGGTCTGAGGGGTCATTGAAGCCTAGGTTTAGGTCTCCAAGGATAACACATTTGGTCTTGGGTTTGATGAAGGGTGCTAGTAGGAGTGGTATGTCAGTTTCTGGTCGGGTGTTTGAGTTGGGTGACCTGCACATCACTACTAGATTGATGGTGGTTTTATGGTTGACAGTGAATTTAGCTAGCAGGATTTCGTATCCTTCAGGGTTTTCAACGAGACATAATCTTAGCTGTAAATTGGACTTTGCTATGATGGCTACACCACCACCAACAGTTAAGTCGGTCTGTTCTAAGGATGGTGAAGTTAGGTGAGATGGCAATGGCGAGTAGGGGTCCAGAGGCTTGGTGGAGCCAAGATTCAGTGACTATGAGTAGATCTAATTCCTGGTCAATGATGAGGTCATGAATTTCGCTAGCATGTGCGCCTAGTGAGCGGGCGCTGATGAGTGTGGCTTTGATGTTAGTGGTGGGTTCTTTTTTGTGTGCAGTATTAGTAGTTGGGTTTTGGGCATTTGTGGTCACGCTTTGGTTAGTTGTGGAGGTAGAATTGTCTCCGAGATGTTCGTAGTGAGGGGAGCTAGGATTGGTGCATGCCCCGAGTCGTTGGAGCCTGGTGGGACCCTTGAAGGAAAGGGAGTTGATCAGTGCTGGCATGTTAGGGTTGAGAGTATGCTTGGCAATCTGGGTGTGAGTTCTAAGTCAATGGAGTCTGGTGATGCCTACTGATGGGTGTGACGACGGATATGCACTATTTTTTTGTGGGTGTGTTAGACCCGTCCTGTGTGTGGCAATTTCTGGTTTGTTAAGGCTATTGGTGGCCTTTCCGTGCTGGGTGGGTTGAAATGGTGCTATGGTGGGAAGGAATGGAGTGGGGCAGGGTATGGGGTGGTGGCGGGGGCACCCTAGTTTGGTGAGGCCGTTGAGATATGAGCTGAATGGACTTCCTGTGCATAATATGTTTGATACAATGCAAAAAGGAAACATTGAGGATTAGGCAATGCACCATCATTAGTATCATTAGGGGTACACAGTAACGTATAGCAAGCCGTACATAATATATTTACACTCAAAATGTCTTCCTTTGTGCACAGTAATCAGTGTGCATGGGCTTATCCACTAGTTAGATATAAAAGCACCCAAATCGGAATAGTCAGTCATCAGCTCAGTCTTATTGGTGCCCATTCTCCATGTCATATTGGATTTTTCAAGTTTACCAAAACATATGATTTTTGTCTTCAATATATTTACTTTAGACAATTCTGCTCTACATAATTATGGAGGGCAATGAGGCTAAGAGGCAAAACGATGGGAGTATGATAAAAAATAATTACATCTGTGTAGGCCATCCAAGGGATATGCCTGGACCTCATTTCCGGAGGGGGGTTGTTTACTTCAGACAGTGCCCTAAGGAGGTCAGCAATGTATAGGTTAAAAAAGCAGGGGAGTCCATACACATCCCGCTTTAATCCTAGATTAGTAGGAACCTTTTTAAGAGAAGGCTCCCCTCCTATCTGACGCAACTTGTTGATAAGTATCACTGTAAAGTTCTATCAACATGCTCCATAGCCCAGTCGGGATATTGAAACTAGCAAGCTTATTCGACAAAGGGAGCGCTTCCCCGAGTCAAAAGGCTGCAGTAAAGTCACTATAAACAGCAAACAAAGGAGGTGACCTGTTAATAAGAGCCTTCAGTTTCAGGATATTTACAGCTAGTATGTTGTAGAACCCTTTCTCAATACCGTGTGATACTGGCTGAACAAACCTTCCCGATTAGCCCACTTTTGGGAGTTCCTTTAAATATTATTGTGGCAAAGATCTTGCTGAGAACATCTAAGAGTGCTAATAATCTAGAATTCTTGGGAGTGGTACGATCACGTCTGTTATGCACCCAACCCCAATTCATTTTTCTAAGAATGTGCAATAGACCTAGATTGCAAAATTAAAGCACATAGCTGAAGCATACAAATTGCGTATTTTGTATTGAAGAACAACATTGGCAAGGCAGTCTGTTCCCAGTGCATGCAGCTCAACGCAGGAAGCCAAAGTCTATCAAGGCATGCCTGCATCACAACGGTTTCACCCTCATGTGAAAGAAAGGTGCGGTTATTAAAAGGTTAGGTTTATCCAACTTTCTTTTATCTGGTTAATATGTTAGTTTATTATTATGACCCTTAAGGTATTACAACAAATTCACCAAAGGTTTGCGTGTCATTTTTACTAAATATATTAATCATTAACTGAATAGGAGTGTTGCAGATCGAAAACTTGTTGTGCCTTTTAAGCCCAATTACAATCTCATTTTAGCTTTCCTTACTAATTTAGCACAATCATAACCACCATTTAAAAGGAAGACTCTTATCCGTTTTATTGCTCGTCTAAGATTAGCTTTTCAGTTGCTATTTTGACATTGAACACCATAGATTTATTACCTGCAGAACTACCTCTCAAACAGCCTATCAAGCGCCAGGGATTAATCACATTTGTTATCCTCTACACTACTGCGTCGGGGCTATCATGCAATTCATTCTTCAAACGCATACATTGGGGATTTCCCATATGTTCACATAGCGCTTTGATGTTACGCTCAGTTAAGCATATTCTACTGCCCCCCCCCGCATTAACTATCGTTTCACTAACTTTCTTTTACCAGATTACTGTATCCCCAGTCCAATTTCAATGTTAGGAGGGCATGGTCACTATGTAGGGTGGGTTCAATGACTATGTTTTAACTTTATAAAAAAAGGTTGAATTTTACAAATTGATAATCTGATCTATTAATTTATTCCCCATTCATTAGGAATAATTCCCGGGAATGTCTCCCTCTATTCGTCCATTAGACCACATAAAACCCCAATCATGGATGAACTCCATCCAAACTTTTCTTGTTGATTACCCTTCAAATTTTTCATTATCATCGGGGGAGGATGCTGGGTCGGGACATGAGCCCACAGGACGATATAATGGGCATTCAGATCCCTGCCAGAAAAATGAATTTATTTACGTCAATTGCTAGTCTTTTAATCAATATCCTGTGAATGCAGTTCATGATAAGCTGCGTCATTGAACCACCAGCCGGGTCATAGAGATTAATCAACAGTAATGTTGTTTTAATATCATTCACCATCATGTCTACTTCTGCCATTAATAGCTAGGGTCAAGCAGTGCCAATCTGCATTTTATTTATTTTAAAGAAAAATATGTGTTTTGCCAGAATTAACAAACCTCCTTTGGCCGACCCAAACTCTGTTTCACTGCATGGTTTTCAAACACATACTAGCAGGGTAATTCATAGAATTCAGCGCACAAGTAGCGCACGCGGCTGGCGCACAGCGTGCGCGTGCGATAGTCTGCGCCAGCCGCGTGCGCCAAAACCGAATCCGGCGCACAGCGTATTCATGGATTTTAGCTTCCCCAGGCAGCCGTGGCGCACAGTGGCGCAGCGACTCGCTGCAGCGCCAGTTACGCCCCCAGGAACGCCCCTTGCGCTGTGACAGGGGTGCGCGGGAAGTTTCACACGCGAAAAGCTAGGCTACGGGAATACCAGGGGTGCGCGGGAAGTCCCACACGCGAAAAGCCAGGCTACGTCCATTACAGGGCTGCGCGGGAAGTTTCACACGCGAAAAGCTAGGCTACGGGAATTGCAGGGGTGCGCGGGAAGTCCCACACGCAAAAAGCCAGGGTACGTCCATTACAGGGGTGCGCGGGAAGTTTCACATGCGAAAAGCTAGGCTACGGGAATTCCAGGGGTGCGCGGGAAGTCCCACACGCGAAAAGCCAGGCTACGTCCATTACAGGGGTGCGCGGGAAGTTTCACACGCGAAAAGCTAGGCTACGGGAATTGCAGGGGTGCGCGGGAAGTCCCACACGCGAAAAGCCAGGGTACGTCCATTACAGGGGTGCGCGGGAAGTTTCACACGCGAAAAGCTAGGCTACGGGAATTCCAGGGGTGCGCGGGAAGTCCCACACGCGAAAAGCCAGGGTACGTCCATTACAGGGGTGCGCGGGAAGTTTCACACGCGAAAAGCTAGGCTACGTCCATTTCAGGGGGCGTGGATATTTGAACACGCTACTCCGATCGTTGGGTCTTCACAGGTCTTCCCTGTACAGCCTCCACGTCCCCTGCATGCAGTCCACACCACAGGTGATTACCCTGCACACCTGCTCATGACTCCCACCCCCCAGCAGTCATGGGGCACCTGCCAGCAGGCCCCCACTCATGCCTCCCACCACCCCCACCCCCCAGCACTGTGGGGCACCTGCCAGCAGGCCCCCACTTATGTCCCACTCATGCCTCCCACCACACCCACCCCCCAGCACTGTGGAGCACCTGCCAGCAGGCTTCCACTTATGTCCCACTCATGCCTCCCACCACCCCCACCCCCCAGCACTGTGGGGCACCTGCCAGCAGGCCCCCACTCATGTCCCACTCATGCCTCCCACCACACCCACCCCCCAGCACTGTGGGGCACCTGCCAGCAGGCCCCCACTCATGTCCCACTCATGCCTCCCACCACACCCACCCCCCAGCACTGTGGTGCACCTGCCAGCAGGCCCCCACTTATGTCCCACTCATGCCTCCCACCACACCCACCCCCCAGCACTGTGGGGCACCTGCCAGCAGGCCCCCACTCATGTCCCACTCATGCCTCCCACCACACCCACCCCCCAGCACTGTGGGGCACCTGCCAGCAGGCCCCCACTCATGTCCCACTCATGCCTCCCACCACACCCACCCCCCAGCAGTCATGGGGCACCCTCCACCAGGCCCCCACCCATGTCCCACTCATGCCTCCCACCACCCCCACCCCCCAGCACTGTGGGGCACCTGCCAGCAGGCCCCCACTTATGTCCCACTCATGCCTCCCACCACACCCACCCCCCAGCACTGTGGGGCACCTGCCAGCAGGCCCCCACTTATGTCCCACTCATGCCTCCCACCACACCCACCCCCCAGCACTGTGGGGCACCCTCCACCAGGCCCACACAGATGTTCCCCTACCAATAGGAAATCACAATACAGATCCCAGGATCCCATGGGCAACCACATCCCACCCCATGTCACCCCAGTCCATACACACATCCAAGGTACACATCCATTCAAAAATCAAATACCCATTACATGATACATAACCAATGAGCAGTATGCGCATGAGTCCAAGTCCGTCAGACTCACACAATGGCAACACATGACTGTGAAAACCCAGATTGTGACAGTCAACAAACCAATGAGAGAAGTCCACACAATAGAATCAAAAGAACAATGTATTAAAATGTAAGAAGGAAAAAAAAAGAAACACCTAAATGAATACACAAAGTAACAGGAAAAAAAAAAAAAAATTCTAATGAAAGGTGAAATCCAAAAGAACGGGTGCAAAGTCAATCAAAATGGAAATCAAAAACAAACACATTGCCCCATGGTCCAAATAATAAAATCGAAAACATCCACAAACTATGTACAAAGATGATTGTCCGGGTCCAATATCCCTAAAAACCATAAAATGAAACCTACCCAAAACCTAACTAATGCGAACTATATACAAAAAACGTGGGCCATTGTCCAATCAACCCAAATAATAAATAAAAATAAAGGAAACCTACTATCTACATAACTATATACAAAGGCGGCGGGCCAGTCCTGCGGCTCACTGAGAGATGTTATGGGCCAGGGCATCATCGAACTCCCTTTCTATCTACCCGAGGCGTTCCTCCTCAATGGCCCAGAGGGCCCGCAGGGCTGACGCAGTGTCCACCTCCAAGCCCCTGCGGATCTCCTCGAGGCACTCGGCACGCCTCAGGGCCCTCTGCATGGAGTCGACTGCCCTGACCATAGCGAGCCGCCCCTCTTCTGCCCGCCGCCTCTCCGCATCTATTGCGTGGCCTAACCGCTGCCACACGGAAGACACATTCTGTCCAGGGTCCTCCTGCCCTCCAGCCGATGGCTGCCCCTCCGATGTTGATGGCCCCGAGCCATGACGCCTCCCACGTCGCTGCCGCTGCCTCTGCAGCCACTGCCTCTGCCAGCACGACGGCATCCAGGCTGATGGTATCCACCGACGCCGTCGTGCACGTGCCCTGCCTGATGATGCCGGCACATCCTCCACCTGCAGGGGTCCAGTTGCCATGGTGTCCACACCAGCTGGACCACCGACTCCCGACTGTGGCAGGGATGGGATCCCCACTGAGCCGGCTGCATTGGTCGGGGCAGGTCCACAGGGGGCCCTGGTGTCAACTGGGCCGGAAGACGGCAAGGAGAACGACCGGCGCATACTTTCCACAGAGGAGGAGATGCCCGACACATTGGCCATCACCTGCAGAAAACCCGCGCCAATGGCAGATCCCAACTGGGCCACGTCGGCACGGTGCTCTTCGTGATGATGTGCGTGCTCCTCCCGGGAAGCACGCACGTCATCACGAATGACCCCCGTGCGCAACGCGACCCCAATCAGGACCTTTTCCATGCGCCCACGGGTCCCCTCGTCCGCAGGTGGAGGGGAGTCAGATGACATAGACACCCCCTCCACCTGCGGACGGGCCTGGGACGGGGCATCCATGCTGGTGCATGGTGGTGCACTCACAGGGTCAGGGACAGCGACATGCACAGGCACCTCCACGGCGACCTGTGCTGCCTCCTGCCCCTGGCCCTGGACTGCACCACTTGCACCAGCAGGGATGCCCCCACCAGGCCTCAGGTGTGCCTCAGTCTCGGCCGCCTCCTCCTCTGTAGAAACCACCAACCTGGATGGCTCCTTGCCCTCTTCCGCTGTAGCTGGCCCCTGTGGGGGCTCACCCACCCCTTCCGCCGCAGCCGTGGGGGCATCCCCGCCGTCTACCTCCACAGCGCCGTCTCCGCCCTCTCCATCACTAGCCGCTGCATAGAGGGAGACATAGAACACAAGCATCAGGGCACTGTACAATGGTCCCCTACACAGGAAGCAATATCAGATGACTGGCAATGGTAAAGTACACTTCTATCATGTCCCTCCACAACACATGGGTCAGGCAATACACACACGCACACCCATGGTCCATGGCATGCACATCAACATACATGTCCACTGCACTCTTCTAAAGTACGATGTCATGGAACACACATGCATCATTGGTCATGCAAATCACACGCACACACTTCACCTCTGTCACATCCATGTGGCCTCGTACATCACAAACACAGTGGATACAAGGATGATTAGGCCGCATCAGTGAATCTGTACAGTGTCACAGACATGTGTCATGCATCCATGCCATTCAAAAGTCACAGACATGCAGGTCAAGCACACCGACCTCGACACCATACATGTACCTGGCATCAGCATCCATCCCTCACCCACACCCATGTCCACGAACATACACTTGCATGCTCACGTGTCCAATCTGCATAGGCCTCCTCAGGTTGCATAGCAACACATACAACAACCATGTGATCCACAAATTACTGGTCGCACATGCATCGCCATGACAACACTGCACACATACATGCCTACAAGGCCCATTCCACACATACAGCATCACACAACCAGCACACTGCAACATGCACTGTCTCACACAGCAATGCCTGCACACTTACCGCTCAACTCCAGACGGGTCTCCCTCTCAAGGACCTGGGAGTGGAGCGCTGGGTGTATGCGTGCCAGGACCCTCATTTGGATCGAACTCATGTGGCCCCGGCCCCCCTCCACGAGGCGCCGGGCCTTTGAGAGGGTCCTGGACCTGCAGTCCTCCCAACGCTTCCTGACATGTCGGTTGTCGCGGACTGCCACCCCCTCCGCGTTGATGGCAGTCACGATGTCGTCCCAGATCCGAGTCCGTCCTTCATAGTTGGCGCGGCTACTTCCGAAGAGGGCATCATACTGCCCCAGGACTCGCTCCACCAGGACCCCAACCTCGGTGACACTGAAGCTGGGGCCCCTCTGCCTCTCTGGCTGGGGGTTGCCAGTGGTGCCAGATGTTTCAGTGCCCGACATGGCAACCCCAGAGGCAGGAGTGGGTGGGCAACTTGGTCCTGGGGCTGGGCTGTGGAGTGGTGTTCTTCCAGTCGGGAGTCTTCAGTTCCAGCAGGGGTGGACACAGCAACTGTACGCCTGCAGATGGCTGATGTGCAGGCACCAAATGGCAGGGCACGGTGGCAGCAGGCAGGCAGGCAGGCAGCAGCAGATGGCACGTGGGAGGCTGCTCGGGGCACTGGGGGGCAGTAACTCGGCCTTCTGGGCAGGAGCGTGGTCTTCCGTGTGTGAACGCGTGGCCAGCTTGATACGGAGTGAATTGGCACGTGAAAATCATGCACGTCTGCGTGGAATCCGAGGAAAGGCCCTCAGCGCGTAAGCACGTCAGCACGCGTACGCGATTTCATTGGTCCAAAGGGACAGGCGCGTAAGCGCGCCTATGACGCACGGGTGTTTCCCAACCCACGTGAAAAATAAACACGTGCCGCGCGAGCGCGTCAGCACGCGTACCCGATTTCATTGGTCCAAAGGGCCAGGCGCGTAAGCGCGCCTATGACGCACGGGTGTTTCCCAACACGCGTGATTGGTCCAAAGGGCCAGGCGCGTAAGCGCGTCTATAACGCACGGCCGTTTCCCAACACGCGTGAAAGAAACACAAGCCAGTGTCAATGCGTGTGATTGGAGGCTGGCCCTTCAGCGCCTACACGCGGAAGTGACGCAGGACCTGTGGGCCTGCATAAAAGGTACATGTAGAACGCCATTTCCTTGTACGTGCTTTTCGTGGAGAGCGAGTTGGTGTATTCTGTACTTCTTGTCAGTTGACACGCGATTTACTTCACGGCGTTCAAAGGTCGTACTCCCTGTTACCTCTGACAGCTTTTTCTCTTTTGCTCTTTTTCCTGGGCCTGTTTCCTCACACAGCGTTCCCTTCTACTGTTGTCCTGTCTCCTCAGACAGCGTCCCATTCTTCTTTTGGCGGGGGTTTTGCCAACGCGCACACGCGCGTCTTTTTGACGCATTTCTCCCTGGCAGACGGTGAGTTGCGCACGCATCTATCATCTGTGCTTGCCCCGTGTGTCACGTACCTCTTCAGAGGTCAATCTAGGCTGCGTGTGACACGCATACGTTCATTACTGTGTTACTGGATGTCACAGCGTAGTGCAGGGTTTTTCATACGCACACGTGGTCTAGGAGGGGTATCGTGCACGTTCCTTAACTTTTTTGGGGTGCCTGTGCGTTGCGTGACCCGTCATCTTTCCCCAGGGGTGTCATATAGCCTTGCCACTGCACTAGGGTACGAATACCATCTGGTACCCAACCCCTTTGACACCCAATTGCCCAGGACAATTGTGCACACCCACTCCCATACGCACAATAACATCAGTGCCATGGTTGGGAGGCGTGCAAGCCGTAAGGGTGGCAAAGGTGGCCGAGCCACACGTGGTGGCCGTGGAGGATCCACTAGGGGACGTGGTTGTGACTTGCAGGGTGCCCCTGTCCCCCCCAGTCTGGAGGACCAGTCAGGGACACCCATGCCCCCCCCCCTCTCCCCCCCCCCCCCCCCAGGTTGAGGGTCATGTGGCTGATACCAACCCTGATCAGCCCTTGTTGGACCAGCCCATTGTGGCACCAGACCTGTCCGAGGGTGACTCCATCGCTGACATCCAGGTCAGCAGGTCCACTGCACGTGCACCGGTGCACATTGGTGTCATCAGGACACGCGCATCTATGCCAGATAGGTCATCTGCTGCCCCCCGTGGGCAGGGTGTGGCTCCATCCACCCCACCTCTCATACACCCTGCCAAGACTGTGTCGGTCCTAGTTCATGCACCTCAGATCAGGCCTGACCCTATCCCTCTACCCCCAATGCCTGCACCTACTCCCATGCTGAGTGTGCAATCCCACACACCCAGTACTGAGTCCACCACGGCTCCTGCCCCTAGTGTCCACAGCGGCGTAGGACACTCTGGATCCCCACCCCCTTCCAAGCGGAAGAGGAAGAGTGCACGTCCGGCACAGGCGGATGCCCCAGGCACGGCTGCAGACTCCAGCCCATCAAGGAAGCCCAGCTTCACAGACGCCGAACTGAATGCACTTGTTCAGTATGTGTCAGACCATGATAGGGAAATGGTCATCGTTGCAGGGTCCAAGACCACACATGCCAGACGCCAGGCACACTGGCAGACCATTGCTGACAAAATAAGTGCCCTTGGAGTAGTGAGGCGCACAGCTAGTGATTGCCAGAAGCGCTGGAATGACCTTAAGCGCAGGGCAAAGGATAAGCTGGCCTCAAGTCATGCCGCAACCTTGGTGACTGGAGGTGGGTCCCCAGCACAGGAAATAGAACTCACACCACACGAGTCCGTAGCTGGATCCTACGTCACCGAGGGACAACTCCAAGGTGTGGGAGATCTCCCTGATTACGAGGCATCATCCGGTGAGTGCACATGCATGTGTGTTATATCAATGTGCATGGTGTGTGTGCGAAGCCTTCATGTTGGGTGCCTGTCAAGGGGGTGTGTGGCAGAGTTGATAGTGTCACCCATGTGCCTCATCCAGTATGTTCAGTGCAACACCATGTGCCCACACCACTATCCCTACTGCCAACAGTGCACATATGGCCCTACACCATGGAAGTTCCCCTTGAATTGTCATTTTGTCACGACATTGTTGCTCATTCTCCCCTGTCTATTCATCTTATGTCTTACATACCATTCCTACACTTTCCCCCAGCCATTCAAGTTCCATCGTCACATGCCTGACATGCAATGATACCACATGCTAATGCGTCCTCTGTATATACATGGCACTCAACATGCTGTCATACTCTGGATTTTGCCTTGACACCCACCTCCTACCTGTGTGCTCTTGTTCCGTCTGGTTTCAAGCCCCATTCCCTCACACTCCATGCTGCTCTTCATGGTCTATCTTCCCTGACTTCTACTGTTCAGACCATCGTGCCCTACTCACGACACCTGCTTGCAAACAGTCAAATGAGGGCACCCTGCCCTCCAATGCGACCCACCCTATTGCTGACAAGTACATCTGAGCCTACTCAAGGTTAACTCTCACTGACATCTGCTCATACATGCCTTTGCCTGTCCCATGGACCCTTCACATGGTCCCAGTCCTCTCTCCTTGCTCCTCTTCCACCATCAATGGTGTGACCCGTTGGGGTGTACTCTTGGCCTCCTTCCAATCCTCAGAGGCCACAATTGATGAGTATGGTAATGGGAGCATCTCAGTCCAAGGACCTCAGGCCAACCTTATTCTCCTTGACAAATGCTACCCACATCTCATCAACTTCCTTTCCTCTCCTGCTGTCCCCCCTCCTCTCTCCTCATCTATCCTGCACTGCCTCCCTGCACCCTCCCATGATCCTTCTCCGCCTCCCACTCCAACTCCTACACAAGCTGCACCTCTGATCTGTAGTACTCCCCGTAAGTCCTACAAGGCTGTCAACCTCCTCCACATTTACACTCCTTACTCTGCCGCTGCATCAGGCATTCCTCCAATATATGTCACTTACATGAGGTAATGCACCTTGACATCCTTGGTCTCATGGAAACATGTCTGACGGCCAGCTCTGTCTGCATCTTTGACACACTCCTACCTGACGTTCAGGAGATCCTCTCCTTGGCCCGGCACTACTGTGCAGGGGGGGGTGTGCCCTTGCCTTCCCTGAGGGTATTCTCCCTTCTGTCCCTACTCATTCTGCAGGGCACACTCTTTATGCTCTGATCTCATCTGACCTTCCCCTCTCCATCCCTCTCTGCACTCCTCTCTCCTGGAGTGATCACTTTCTCCTCTCCTCCCACCTCACCCTCACCACCCCACAGGCAAAGCCACCCTCACCACTGTCACACACCTTCTTGGTATTCCAACCCATGAAGTGTGTGTCAGTCGAGGCTTATGCAGCCAAAATCTCCCCCCCATCCAGCTCCCCCTTAGGCTCACTCCCATCCTGACAGGGCCCACTCCATGCTCCACTCTATGTCAGGTACACTGGATGTCTTTGCCACGGTCATGACAATCCGCCTGAAGCCCCATGCCAATGCTGACTCCTGGCATGACTCGCATCTTGTGAACCCAAAACACAGGTGCCGGGTGGCAGCGAGGAAATGGCCTGCATCATGCTCATCCTCTGGCAAACTGGCCTGCCACCTGCTCCAAAGGCAATAGCGTCTCACCCTTCTCACCAAGATGAGAGCCCCAATCCAAGGGCACATATCTGCGGCATCTGACAACTCTGCAGGACACATTGAAATCTGCAAGGACCTTGCCAAGCCAGATGCAGTGTGTACCTCCCCTGTCCCCTCCGAGCCCACAGCACTGCATGACTGTCTCTGTACCCCTATAGGCCACCCCCCCAGCACTTGTCTGCGCCTACCACCATCTGCCCTCGACGTTAAGTCCTACTTACCTTGTACAGCACTACCAGCCGCAACTTCCCCTTGCACTTCATTGTGCCACCCACCTCTGCACTTGCGTTACATGAATGACACCAGCACCAGTAGGATTGTTGAATGGCATCCCCTTCTGCCCCACCACCCCTCAGTGCTCCGCTGTTCCTTCATACATTTCTGTACAGGTGCTTCACGAATGCTATATGAATCCATTACAGGTGATGGGGAGGTGGAATCTCATTGTTTACTGCATTTTGTTAATGTTGACAAGGCACTGTGCATCGTGGCCAATTGGGACTAGCAGATCCATGTCCAACATGTTAACTTCTTGATGTGATGAAGCAATGTCAGGACCAGAGTGGCCAAAATCCAAAATAGTTGCCCTCCTCTCCCTCTTCACTTGGTGGCTATGTCACATGCCATGTGTGTGATGGCATGTGCATTTGACATGGCAATCACCGGCCAATGTGTGATGCCAGTGCTAGGCAGCATGGGGAGCAGGCGTTGCTCTCCATTCTCTGTGTCATCATTGTGTGCCCTGAGCCTCCCCTCCAGACCCAGTGATGGTGAATGCATAGGAGGTTTCCCAGTCATGTGGGACATGTGTCATTGAACTACTGGCTCTGTTGTTCATCAGCCCTTGTTGTATGCCATGGTGCTAATGCCTGTTTCCATTTCTCTCTTTCATGTCTTTGCAGGGGACGACGCACTTGTTGATGCTGGGGATGTGGTGGTGGAGCCGTCCCAGGAGGGCAACCCGGGCCGACCTTCCACAAGTGAGGGACGTGGTGTGTTTGTGGGTGAAAACCCACAAGTGCTGCAGGTCGTGCTGTCGAGGGGTGTCTCTGGGGGTTCCCTCCCCCGAGCAGTATTCAGGTGTAGACTCGGAGGATGACACCTATGTGCAGTCGCAGGTGAGTGTTCTTGGGAGAGAATCTCCTCTGTCCGACCCACCTGCAGCCGGGTTATTGCCCTCAATGGGGATGTCAGTGTCGGCAGCTCAGCCTCCGGTGGTTACGGATGCAGGGCCACACCACACAATCTCTGATCCTGTTCCTGGGGCTGCAGATCAGAGAGGGAATGCAGTCCTGCAGCCTGAGGCTTTGCCGGCACAGCAAGGCGCAGTCCGCCTTGCCCCAGGCAGGTGTGGTGCCCGCCAACGTGGTGGCCGTATGCCACCTGGCAATACCGCTTGGGAGCAATCCATCTACGGTATGGCCACCCAACAGGCAGCATCATCCGAGATGATTGCACAGGCCATGGATAGGGTGGCCACTTCCATTGTCCCCCCAGAAAGGCTGATGGAGCGACTGGAGCAGGCTACAGAGTCCATCTGCCAGGCACACAGGGAGGACATGTTGGCGTCCAACATGGACAGGCGGGCAGGACTGGCGACTCTGCGGGAATCACTTTCCATGGAGTCCCAGCGCCACAGGGAAGGCCTGAGGGAAGAATTCCATCACCTCAGGTCGACCCTGTCAGAGCTTGAGGCTTCATCCCATAGAAGGACAGAGGAGCAGCTGGAGCGTCTGACACGGACGCTCTCGGCCGAGATGCAGGCAACTCGTGCGGAGGTCAGGTCATCCCGGAAGTTACTGCATGGGGACCTCCGCATGATCATAATCCAGAACCAGACCTTCCAGACCCGCCTGCTTGCAGCCATGGAGGAGCAAACTCGGGCTTTGCGTGGGCTGCCTCCCATTGTCACACCATCTTCTGAGGCAGCTCCCCCACCTCCTGAGTCAGCTGCAGGGTCTGGCCAGAGCGATAGCGACTCATCTCCCACAACAGAGTAGCCGTGTGGGCCACGAGCCTATGGGGTGTTTTTACTTCCCATGATCCACACAGGTGGATTGTGGCGTGCATCCTGTCCTCGGACCTCATAGGTGGCCCCCCCCTCCCCGCCGGCCCTTTCATGGCCATTTTTTCTTATCATATTTTTATTTTTCAAGTGTGTTGCCTTGTGTGGGTACCTGGGCATACACTGTATTGTGGCTGGGCACATGCAGGCTTGTCCTGAGTTTGGTTTCGATGCTTGGGTATCTGGCATCCACACCCCTCCTGCTTCCGTTTCCATGGGCTTGCAAAGGGTGTGCCCAAGTGACAGCAAATTAGACGGTGACATTGGACTTCCATGAGCTGTTGGGCAGTCCATAGTCAATACTGTGTAGACATTCATGGTGTACATTGTTGTTGCACCCAACTATGCATGATGGTTTGATATGTGCCTCAACTTACATATGTTACTCATGTTTTGCAGGTATTTCACACAGTTCTTCACACGGGCATACTCTCTGGAGTCAGACTACATGTCGGTAGATGTGCAGTGACACTTTTGCGTGGCGCCATCACTGTACATCTGGACGGTGAGGACATACCAGCACAATCAGGTATTGAGACTACCATTGATTACATGCATTGTGTCTTGTTTTGGTGGGCTTCAGGGTGGGTTGGTGTGTAATTTGATTGAAATGACTCTTACACAGGTGTGTAGTAGTGCCTCCGTCACGGTTAGCTGTTCAAGTGCGGCTATGTTCCATTTGGGGCACTGCTATTTGTGACACCGGTGTCATGTTGTGAGGGTCAGTTTGTTTGCTCTCACATACCATGACATGGTGTCCTCTGTGGCGGGACTGTGAAGGGATTGGATGACATGGCAATGTTGTAATGTAGCAATTCGCCTGTGCCAATGCATTTTTGATGAATGGAGTTGTGTCTTTTCATAGTTATGCATTGCTGGTGTATGTGTAGGTAGGGGTGCACACATAGTGACACTTCCATGTTAACAATCTCAGGCTGATGTGTTTCTGACAGTTTATTGCCAAGAAATTTTGTGACATTGTCAGGTAGTGTCATCATTGATCGTCAGATGGTATGTGCCAGAGCAGTGTGCACTAGCCAGCACTGTGATTCCTAGGTGAAGAAGTTGGCCACCAGTTGCGTACGGGCTGCCTCCCCCCGTGCCCTTTCCCCTCCCATGCGCAGTGGCCGTGCATGTGGTTGTGGATGTGGGGGCACCACCATGTCCACGGGCAGGCCCCGGCGTGTTGCAACGTTGTGCAGGACACATGCTGCCACTATGATCCTGCACACTAGTGGGGGAGCATATAACAGCTGCCCGCCAGAACGGTCAAGGGAGCGAAAGCGTGACTTCAGCACTCCGAATGTGCGCTCCACTATGCCCCGTGTTGCAATGTGGGCTGTGTTGTACCTTACCTCGGGTGGCGTGGTGGGGTTCCGGATTGGGGTCATCATGTGGTGGCTGATAGGGTAGGCACTGTCCCCTGCGGAGGTGGTGATGGGTATCATTAGTGGTGTTGTGACATGACCCTGTATCTGACATGCATGCATGTGCAGTGGCATTCATGCTCACCAAGCAGCCATGTATCTCCATGCCGGCCAGCCTCTAGGTCCCGGCTTAGGGTAGACATTCTGTAGATGAAGCTGTCGTGGGTGGACCCGGGATAGTTGGCATATACTGATGTGATGATTCCCTTGGCATTGCATACAACTTGCACGTTGATGGAATGCCAGTGCTTGCGGTTTCTATAGATGTGCTCTGTTGCCCTGGGGGGACGTAGAGCCACATGGGTGCAGTCAATTGCACCAAGCACTTTGGGGAATTGCGCCACACCATAGAATTCCTGGATGCACGCCCGCCTTTCTGCAGGAGTCCTGGGGAGATATATGTGCCTGCGGACTGATGGCCGTGCAGTGATGATGTTCAAGACCTGGTGTAGACAGCGTGACTGCGTGGCCTGTGACACACCACCCACTATGGCACTTGTCCGCTGAAAAGATCCAGTGCCCAAGAAGTGCAGTACATTCAGGACCTTCTGCAGGGGGCTGAGTGCTTGGGAGCACAGGGTGGGTGATGTGAGGTCATCCTCCCACTCACTGACCAGGTCCAGTATGATGTGTGCTGGAAACCTGTACCTCCCATACACCTGGTCATCAGGCATCCCGAATAGGCTGGTTCTGGGTGAGAAAATTCTGGCCCTGACTCTCCTCCTCCTCCTCCTTTGGTAACCCACAGCCACTGCTGCTAGGAACGGTATGTTCATCTTTGCACTGAGCTTGTAGGATGTTTTCACGTGAATATTTAGACGTGCCGGGTCACGTACGCCTGCTTCCTGCAGGCGTACATCTTTCCGTATTGCCTGTTGTAATTTTGCACGTGTCGTGGCCGAGCGTGTGTGACTACATGCTCGAGGTTTACCAGGTTAAATGTACGGTATTAATATTGTAATTGTATTCAGATGTAAATGGTAACCGGGCGTTTTTCACGCGCGCAGTTGAATATGCGATTACTCGCTGTGTGCCTTTGGACCAATGAAATCGGGTACGCGTGCTGACGCGCTCGCGCGGCACGTGTATTTTTTTCACGTGGGTTGGGAAACGGCCGTGCGTCATAGGCGCGCTTACGCGCCTGGCCCTTTGGACCAATGAAATCGCGTACGCGTGCTGACGTGCTTACGCGGCCTTTCCTCGGATTCCACGCAGACGTGCATGATTTTCACGTGCCAATTCACTCCGTATCAAGCTGGCCACGCGTTCACACACGGAAGACCACGCTCCTGCCCCCAAGTCCGGAATCCTGCCCCCCAGAGCCCCGAGCACGCTCCCACCTGCCATCTGCTGCTGCCTGCTGCCCACGTGCCCTGCTGTTTGCTGCCTGCACATCAGCCAGGGGTGCAGTTGCTGTGACCACCCCTGCTGGAACCAAAGACTCCCGACAGCCGTACCATCGCTCCACAGCCCAGCCCCAGGACCCAGTTGGCCACCCACTCCTGCCTCTGGGGTTGCCATGTCAGGGAGCACAACATCTGGCACGACTGGCAACCCCCGGCCAGGGAGGCAGAGGGGCACCAGCTTCAGTGCCACCGAAGTTGGTGTCCTGGTGGAGCGAGTCCTGGGGCAGTATGATGCCCTCTACGGACGGATGCGCCTCGACAAGGAAGGACGGACCAGGATCTGGACGGACATTGTGACTGCCATCAACGCAGAGGGGGTGGCAGTCCGAGAATTCCATCAAGTCAAGAAGCGCTGGGAGGACTACAGGTCCAGGACCCTGAACAAGGCCCGGCGCCTCGTGAAGGCAGTGGATGCCAAGGGGCGGCGGGGCCACTTGTCGCAAGATGAACTTTGGGTCCTGGAACGCATATCCCCAGCGCTCCATGTCCAGGCCCTTGGGAGGCAGACCCGTCTGGAGTCGAGCGGTGAGTGTACATGCATACTGATTGTAAGCTGTGTGTGTGGTGGTGTGCCAGGAGTGTGCATGTTGCACATGTCTTTGTGTGGCCATGTATAAATGTGTGTGTGCAGGGCTGTGAGACAAGCACATGTGTGCCTGTGATGTGTGAGACAAGGATGGTGCATGTGTGTGTGTGTGTGCTTGCAGTGCAAATGCTTGTGTGTGGGCACATGTGTTTGACTGTGCATGTGAGTTGGCATGCTTGTGGTGTGACACATGGATGTTGATTCCATGTGCATTAGTCTGCAGCGTGTGCGTGTGTGTAGTTGTGAAGGGTGCAACAGTGTTGCTACATGGATGCAGGTGACACTGTCATGTTGGAGAGTGAATTGCAAATGTGACATGGATGTTCATCTCATGACTGACAGTTTGCGGAGTGGTACACATGCTTGGATGTGTGCTTTGCATGTGTGCATGTGTATTTGAGTCCGTGTGTATCATGTGATGTGTGGCTCACCTTTGTCTGCTCATGCTGCTGTATGTGAATGTATGTAGCGGGCTGTAGCAATATGGCTGTTGAATGACTCATGTGTGTGCGTTGAGGAGACAAGTGTGTTGGGGATTGTGATGCCAGGTCTGGAGTATGACAATGCCACTCTTGTACAACTGTTATGTGTGTGAGTCAATTGTACAGTGTCCTGATGCCTGTCTCCTGTCTCTCCCTGCCTGGAGCGGGATCTGATGTGGAGGGCGGAGAAGGTGCTGTGGAGCACAGCAGCAGGGATGCCACCGCCAGCTGGAGACGCAAGGCCCGGCTCCCCTCCCCTGTTGTCATCTCGTCGGGGAGTGAGGAGTCCGGTGCTGTGTCCGAGGTCGCAGCTGCCGAGGGGAGGTCCAGGAGGCGCAGGAGGAAGTTGGACTCCTCGGCAGCAGAAGGGGCAGCTGAGACCCCACAGGGTTCCGCGGCGGAAGATGGCAGGGAGTCATCCAGGTTGGTGGTGGGTTTGGTGGAGGAGGAGGCCGTGCAAGGGACTGAGATGGGGTCTGGAGGTGGGCATTCCACTGGTGCTAGTGGTGCAGCACAGGGGCAGGGACAGGAGGCAGCACAGGCCGCCGCGGAGGTGCCTGTGTGTAATCCTGTCCCCGGTCCTGTGTCTGCATCATCTTGCACCAGCAGGGTTGCCCACGTCCGGACCCATTCTCAGGGAGACCAGGCTGTGTTCCTTCATACACTGGGCCTTGTTCCGACCCCCTCCTCACCTGAACCCCCTATGCGCCAGTCGTCCTCCGTGCCATCTTCCTACCCACCTGTCACCTGGGTGCCCTGTGGAGCTGCCTCTGACGATGGGGCCAAGCTGGTGGAGGACACATCCCTGCCCCAGTCGGGAGTCGTGAGTCCAGCAGGGGTGGCCATCGCAACAACAGCACCCCAAACAATGGAGGATGTGCAGGCAGCAGGTGTCAGGGCACCGGCACCAGCACGTCAGCAGCAGGAGGAAGAAGGTGGGAGCCTTGATGGCTCGGGGCCAACACCATCAGAGGGGCAGGCATCAGCCGGAGGGCAGGAGGACCCTGGACGTCAAGTGTCTTCCGTGTGGCAGCGGTTGGGCCATGCCATAGATGCGGAGCGGCGGCGGGCGGAAGAGGCGCGGCTCGCTATGGTCAGGGCGGAGAACTCCATGCGGAGGGCCCTGAGGCGGGCCGAGTGCCTCGAGGCCATCCGCAGGGAGTTGGAGGTGGGTACATCGGCGTCCCTGCGGACCCTCGGGGCTGTGGAACGGGGCCGCCTCCGGGACATCGAGCGGGAGTTCGATGATGCCCTGGCCCGGAACAACGATCAGTGAGCCGCAGGACTTGCCCGCCGCCTTTGTATATAGTTCTGTAGTTTAGTTGTAGTTAGGTTTCCTTTGTTTTAATGTTATTATTTGGTTGCCAAAGGACAATGCACCACATTTTTGTATATAGACAATTTCTTACTTAGTGTAAATAGTTAGGTTTCATTTATTAGGGCTCATGGACCCGGATCATCATGTTGATAGTTTGAGGGATGTTAATATGTGTTTGATTTTTTCACATGAGGCAATGTGTTTCTTCTTTCATTTGTACTTGGATTTGATTTTGGACTTTGATTTTGGACCCCTATTTTACTTAATTTTTGTTAATTTGTGTTCCTGATTTTTTTGGTTGTGCTTTTTTATTATTTAGTTTGCATTGCATGTTTATTGTTATTTTTTATTTTTACCATCCTTGTTTATTTTTAATACATTTTCATTTGATCCTTCAATGTGTTGTATCATCTCATTGCTTTCATGCATGACATGTGGGTTGTTTGGACATTCACTTGCAACATCTGTGTGTGACAGACATGTGTTCATTCATATGATTTACATTGGGTGTGTCACATGTCATTGTGTTTGATATGTGGGTGGATGGGATAGTTGTTTGGGAATTCTTGCAGGGCAGACTGTCCATTACGGTCATGATTGTGTGGGGTTGTGACCCAGGTGAAGGTGGACGTGGATGGTACATGGGTGGGGGCCTTCTGGTAGGTGCCCCTGACTGCGGGGGGGGGGGGTGGTAGACATGGGTGGGGGCCTGCTGGAAGGTGCCCCTGACTACGGGGGGGGGTGGGGGTGGTAGACATGGGTGGGGGCCTTCTGGCAGGTGCCCCTGACTGCGGGGGGGGGGGGTGGGGGGAGGCATGAGCAGGTGTGCAGGGTAGTCCCCTGTGGTGTGGGTTGCATGCAGGGGACGTGGAGGGTGTGAATGGAACACCTGTGAGGACCCACCCAGCAGAGCCGCGTGTGAAACTTCCCGCGCACCCCTGTAAATGACGTACCCTAGTTTTTCGCGTGTAGGATTTCACGCGCACCCCTGGAATTCCCGTAGCCTAGCTTTTCGCGTGTGAAACTTCCCACGCACCCCTGTAAATGACGTACCCTAGTTTTTCGCGTGTAGGATTTCACGCGCACCCCTGGAATTCCCGTAGCCTAGCTTTTCGCGTGTGAAACTTCCCGCGCACCCCTGTAAATGACGTACCCTAGTTTTTCGCATGTAGGATTTCACGCGCACCCCTGGAATTCCTGTAGCCTAGCTTTTCGCGTGTGAAACTTCCCGCGCACCCCTGTAAATGACGTACCCTAGTTTTTCGCGTGTAGGATTTCACGCGCACCCCTGGAATTCCCGTAGCCTAGCTTTTCGCGTGTGATACTTCCCGCGCACCCCTGTAAAAGACGTACCCTAGTTTTTCGCGTGTAGGATTTCACGCGCACCCCTGGAATTCCCGTAGCCTAGCTTTTCGCGTGTGAAACTTCCCGCGCACCCCTGTAAATGACGTACCCTAGTTTTTCGCGTGTAGGATTTCAAGCGCACCCCTGGAATTCCCGTAGCCTAGCTTTTCGCGTGTGAAACTTCCCGCGCACCCCTGTAAATGACGTACCCTGGCTTTTCGCGTGTGGAACTTCACACGCACCCCTGATATCGACGTGGCCAGGGCAATCGCGTGTGGGACTTCCCCGCACCCCGGGATACACGTACCCAGGGCAATCGCGCGAGTGACTTCTCGCGCAACCCGTTGTACACACACGCGCAAATTTTTGAACAGTGGGTGTCCGTGTAAATGGCGTACACCTTTGCACATCATTAGTCCTTTGGGGTCACGGTATGGCCCATTGCTGTATGTGGGTGGTATTTGTTGGCGCAGGTTTTGGCGCACTTTCGTTGAGTGCGTCGGGACGCTACCGCCTGCTTACTTGTGGCGTACGTTTTTGGGCCTGTGTGCTGGTTTGATCGAGCGCTGTTTTGCCCTGTTCGAATCCATGAATACGTGTTGCCGGAGAGCGTGTGGGCGTTCCGCGCACTTGCCTCCTGTACTTCCCCGTGCCACCTACATTCTTCCCCATTCCGAGTGTTGTGCCCCATTTTATTCCCCATTCCGAGTGTCCCGCCCTGTGTTCCGCCTACTTTAGAGCTGTGCGCTGCGCTCGGAGTGATAGCGCAGTGGCCGTGGCGCACGCCGTTGGTTGACCTGTGCGCCGGCGTGCGCCGCGCACTTTTTCAGCGCACGTCCTATGCTTTTCTTACGCACGGACTTCCATGAATCGACGTGCGCTGGTTTCCCTGCGCTTTTCGCTATTTTTCGGCGCAGCGCACGTATAGGCCCCTCTGCGCCGGAATTTTCGGCGCACATTTATTCCATGAATCGGCCTGTATGTGTCTATGAGCCAACTTTCTTGAATCATAAAAATGTAGTGTTCAATTAGACGTTGTAGTCCAACATTGCTACTAATAACAGTACTATTCCCCCTGGTGTTGCACGGCATAAGCTTAAGTGATCAAGGCTTTATTTGTAGAATACCAGAAAGCCAGGACCAACCAATCTCTGACCAATTGCTCATATTCCTAGCAGCCATTGTGTTACTAATCAACACTTTACGACCATCATCAGAGCTTGTGACAATCTACATCGATACTGACCCCTTAACCCATTTCAAGAGAATCTGACTTATGGGCAATAATAAATCTAACCACAGACAACTCCCAAATATCCTCATAGGTGGAAAGCACTGTTGTCGCGGGAGTGCCACGTTTCTAGCACTGATGGCCACACTCCCCAGATGCAACGTGAGAAAACAATATATTTTATAAGGCACCTTCCAGGTAAGCACAGGAAATATTTACTTGCAGACCAAGAACGACATCTTCAGCTTTAAAATGTGGACACGGAAACAAATGTGCCAATACTTGAAAGAATGGTACACAATAGCATGTGCACGAAGCTGGGAATTCTTAGCTAGCTTGTAAGGGGAGCATTCATTCCATTGTGCCCCTTTATCACATCTTACTGGCCGCACTTAAAAGGGGCTTCACTAAATCATGGATGCCGCCAGCTGGCCACTGCACTTCTATTATTTATTTATTGGAATCACAATAAGCAAGATAAATTATGCATAGCTTCTCGTCGACGATTCAGTCCTGCTGTATTAAGTTACTAAATGGAAAAATTTAACCATTCCAAAACCCACAAACTGGTCAATTCCAAAATGCAAGTCCGGGAGTGGATGTCAAAATGAACTCTGCAGTTCGTGTTTAAATACTACACCACATAACAGAACCCAGTGCCCGTCACACAGCTTGCATGTGAAGATGAGCAGGGGGGGGGGGGGGGGAGGGTAGATCCGGCCAATGGTTCCAGGAAAGAGCCCTTCAGAGAAAAGTCCCAACAAGGCGCGCAAACGCGCTCAGAGAGTACCCGTACATTTTCAATCCAGTTGAGGTACATGTCTGCTGCAGAGTCTTTTGGTTGCGGTTGTGAGAGGACTCTACAGCTTTTTGCTCCTGAACCCAGTGAGGACCTGCTTCTTGTCCTACCTTTGTTTTGCCTACTTCCACCTGGTGACTTTAAAATACCCAGAACACCGCGGAGCGGCCGCGGAGTCTGCTGCAGAGTCTTTTGGTTGCGGTTGTGAGAGGACTCTACAGCTTTTTGCTCCTGAACCCAGTGAGGACCTGCTTCTTGTCCTACCTTTGTTTTGCCTACTTCCACCTGGTGACTTTAAAATACCCAGAACACCGCGGAGCGGCCGCGGAGTCTGCTGCAGAGTCTTTTGGTTGCGGTTGTGAGAGGACTCTACAGCTTTTTGCTCCTGAACCCAGTGAGGACCTGCTTCTTGTCCTACCTTTGTTTTGCCTACTTCCACCTGGTGACTTTAAAATACCCAGAACACCGCGGAGCGGCCGCGGAGTCTGCTGCAGAGTCTTTTGGTCTTTAGGCTCTGCAGGCTCCGCGGCGCCTCCCCCAGAAAAATCCACCTACTGAACCACCCAAAGACAGCCAAAGACAGCCAAAATAGTGTAAGTGACCTACTTCTCATCACGCTACATACACCTAAAGCATCGCTCCCCGTCCTGCAGGATCTCAAACCCGTTACATGCTCCTCGCCTACCACCCATCCACGCCCTGCATCACTGACCCTGAACTTGCTGATCGCCTTGAGCCCAGTTGCGACCGCTGACAGCCCTGCTGTCCCTTCGTGTGCTCGCACCAGCTGGCCTGTAACCAAGCGATTCATCTTTGACGCCGGAGCCTGCCTGTGCCTACTGTACACGCGTCTTCACCCCACCTCACACCGAATAGAATCCTCTACCGCCCGCGCTTTTGCGGCCTCGCCCCTGCTACTTAACGTTCTAACTTCTGGCATCTCCAGTTACCCTCGTCGATCAGGAGACGGAAAGGGCTTCGCCCTTGGATCCTAATCCTCCAACCCCAACCGCTCCAGAGAAACAAAACAACCATACATCCTCGTTCCATTCGTTGATCAAGAAACTGAAAGGGGTCCGCCCTTAGATCCTGAAAGCGTACCTGACTTTCTACAATAAATCGAAACGAAGATTCACCAGTGCAGCCTCGCTGACCGGGAGACCGAAAGGGCTTGCCCCTTGGATCCTGAAAGCGCAACTCGCGCCACTACAAAAGGACGAATCAAACACTCACCTGCGCAAAATAACTGATCAGGAGACCGAAAGGGTTCGACCCTTGGATTCTGAAACCACAATTTGATCCACCAGAGAAAACCGAAACAAGGATACACCTACGCAGCCCCTGCTGACCAGGAGACCGAAAGGGCTTGCCCCTTGGATCCTGAAAGCGCAACTCGCGCCACTACAGAAGGACGAATCAAACACTCACCTGCGCGAAATAACCGATCAGGAGACCGAAAGGGTTCGACCCTTGGATCCTGAAAGCGCAATTTGATCCACCAGAGAAAACCGAAACAAGGATACATCTTCGCAGTCACTGCTAACCAGGAGACCGAAAGGGTTAGTCCCTTGGATCCTAAAAGCGAACCCGATAAAAAAGAAAAAAAAAAGGAGACCAGCACTCTGACAAACCAAACAGAAATCTTGCAAAACCTAAGCCTAGCATTCTACAATCGGGAAACAATGGCCACAACTCGTACTAATAAACAAAACCCAACTCAACGTCCAAAAACAAGACAAACAACTAAGAACGCGACCGATAACACCACGGAGAGAGACCAACTACAGCTAACATTGGAACAATCTTTCAAGAAAGTGACACTGTACAAAGAAATTCCAAAGTCCCTGACACAGTGTTCAGACTATAAACAGAACTTAGAAGACTCCAGAGCCCAAACCCTAGAAACTGCCAATCCAACTGCATGGCTGAAAACCAACAACTTCGTTAAATCCGTCGGCACAGTGGAACTCCAACTATCAGTAGACTCACACAGTACAGTAGAAAATCACCAAATAATCTCATCTGAACTAAACAGCTCAGACACTACCAAACCTGGACAACCTATTATGTCCGCGCCATCATTACTGCCTTCCCAACTCGAATTAGAACAACAACTGACCAACTCATCAACTGATCCGAACGCAAACCACCAGCTCGCAAAACAAGACCCCTTAAACAACGGGATACAAGACACCTTGACAAACCTTGCAACCAGCAACGAAGAACCCATCGAACTTACAACCAAACAGATGCAGACGACCACAAAACAGGACTTAATATCAGACAAACAAATCCAGAATCAACAATCCATGAAATCGGAGAAACTACACGAAATACACAGCAACCCTCAGGAAATAACTAATAATCAAGAACCAAAACTCACAGCTGACCCTGTCGCCTCCAAGCTAACCGCAACCAGCCAACAAACAGAACGAACACAAGACCTAACCACAAAACCAGCAATCCCAACACCAGACCAACTGAAGCAAAAAGAAAAAGCAAGATTAGCCCGCCTTGCATGGCTTAAAACTCACAATTCCGCCAAATCCGCCAGCACTGTGGAACCAACAACATCCAAAACAAGAAATAAACTACCAAAACTATCACTGGACACCACCGAAATAGAATTCATCATGTCTACTGCAGAAAAAACAAAAGAAGTACTTGGAGAACGAACAGAAATAAATCAAATACAATCAACCTCAACCCCTTGCATCCCCTATGGAAATCAAAACAAACAGATGAAAAAGGAACGACAACCAGAATTGGATGAACGTAAAACTGTCCCATCACGATTCAACTATGACTCGGATGAATCCTACTATACCCCAGACCCAATAATCAAGAACCAAAAACCAAAAGACCCACAACAGAAAAACGACAATCATGTACAAGATGAAGAAGATATGCACCCAAGAATCCCAACAACAATGTTGGACTTACAAAATATGCTCATCGCATTACTCTCCCAATCAATGATCCCCTTCTTGAAACTACAAGAAGACCTGAAAGATTCAATAAAAGATCAAGCGACCCTTTTAGCACTAATCCATTCAAAACAGATACACATCGAACACTTTGTCTCGACAGTGGAATCAAGACTGACAATAGAAGCAGACGAGACATACCGGTGGCAACAAAGATTAGCAGAGATCGCAAGAGGAGACCGACAAGAAAAAACAAAACTTACAGGAGAATTACTACAGATGCTTAAAGAACACCATCAGCAACAAGCAACCAGACCCAACGACCAACGATTACAAACCTCGCCGCTTTCAAAACCATCACAACCCCCAACTCAGATACAACCACTACCTGAAACAATTACAGATTTTGCCCAACAAACACTGAAAGAACCACCTCAAAATAATACTAACAAAAAAACAGAAACCATTATCTCAAGCAACATAACAAAGAATCCAAAGGAAAACTTTCAAATCTTCGAAAAAGAAAAAACAACGAACGAAATAAAAGGAACCCAACAGAAAAATAACAAAAAACGACAAACGGGCTCGCGAGCATTTCTAAGAAATATAACCCAGAATACCCAAATCGCGCATCAACCAAAGAAGAAACAAACAGCTGTCAACACACAAAGCATTCAAGTTCAGCTAACCCAGATAAAACCCAAACTAGCACAACCTACCCTGCCACAATCGCTGATTGACGAGGACTTGCTCGACATCACCACCCATGAAGAACAACCACTAGAAAACAATCAACAATCTTCACAACCACTAATTCAGACAAGCTACATAATAATCGACGAATACGCCTCAATACTTGAACAACAATCGAACCAAAATCAAGACAATTCTACTGAAATCTCCTTAGAAGAAATCTCAATGATCTCGATGGAAAACATCTCAACACTCACAACCAGAGATGAACCGTATGATTCAATCTCGTCGACCTCGATAACAACACCACCACAAGATCACAGTCAACACAGACAGACCAGACCAATATTCGTCAATCCACTACGACAAAATGAAACATATGAAATCCATATTGAAAATGCAAATAAAAACCAAGAACCGGTAATTCTAAATAGAACAAACCTACTACGCCTCTTTGGCGTAATACCTCGCCTGAACAAACTCACAACAAAAGATATTGCTCTGATAACCTTCAAAGACGACCGGAACCTGGATAAGATCGTCATAGAGCTCCCAGACCAAAATAACCAAGAACTCATCATATCAACAAGAAAACAACTACACAAATTAGGCTTCTCATGCTGGGCATCAACATCCTCAAGAATACCAAGCAAACCAAAAGACAAAGCAACCACAAAGTATGAAGAACTACACATTGAACAGAGGAATCAAAAACAGACAACTGACGATAGATACTCAAATCGTGCCTCAAAAGAAGCAGACTCAGATAGAATTAACAAACCCAACAGAACTAGCTTTGAAACTCCCTCATCAGACACTGTATCTATAGAATACTCTATAAGAAGCCAACATCCAGACAGATATGCCGATGCAATCAGAAGAATCTATGACTACGAAAACACCCTCTCAGATACAGAATCTACAGAATACTCAATGAGCTCAAACTCATAACAATTAATGAACCATAGATTCAATTGGTCATTGTGCTCGTGGAACACCAGAGGCAATTTACATCTATTCACGGACACAACCGCTGAATTAGAGCAATATCATTTCATATGCCTTCAAGAAACCTGGCTCAGCGACCCACCGGCATGCGATGGCTTTATCACATTCCTAAACCCAGCTATCGTACAAAAACAAGGAAGACCTGCTTCAGGCTTA
Source organism: Ambystoma mexicanum (assembly GCF_040938575.1). Classification (NCBI taxonomy): domain Eukaryota; kingdom Metazoa; phylum Chordata; class Amphibia; order Caudata; family Ambystomatidae; genus Ambystoma; species Ambystoma mexicanum. The sequence continues at coordinate 160,387,149 of NC_090936.1, read as the reverse complement.
CTCACCCTGATCAAGATAAACCCATACATCAGAGTAATACTCTCCGAGAATATAAACCCTTGGACGCAACTGACCATAATAACATCCACAAAACATCAGCAAAAGCGAGAAGACAAAAACAACTCAACAATCCTAATTCTAAACCTCTATTGGAACCCGCTAGCAATATCTACAAACACGTTCCTAGATGGAGTCTTCATTTCGATTGACGAGGCCTTAGCTAAATACCCGTTATCAGAAACAATAATCTGTGGCGATCTGAACATCAAGTTATACGATAAAAACGGTAGCCTCTTAAAGCACTCACAATTATCACCAAATGCAAAGAGATGGATAAAAGAAACCACAACGCGGAACCTACTCCTTCTAAGCCAAGGGAACACTTTGAATTCCTATACACCCACATGGAGCAGAGGTTCGTCCCATGCAATCATCGATTATATATTCCTATCTGAAAACCTTCACCATTCAGTTACAAACGCACAGACGATATCAACGGACAAGAGCGATCACAACCAACTTACCGCACACTCAGAAGCGAAACCAGAAAAAACAGTGACAGCACTACCACCTCCTCCATTAGAACTAAATGGAACAACTACAAGACTGAGAATCCCGCAAGCCTCCTCAACCTCATTGCCGGAACAATTCCATCAGGCAAGACTGGCAAATGATATAAAAATCGACTATGAATGGATACTAATCCCATTCCAACAAACCAGAAAAAATCGTCCGCAGAAAGACCACCGACATTTCTACAACCAGGAAATTGCCGAAAGGAAAAAAGACCTAAACCGAATAATACGACAGCTAAAGAAAACTCCAGCTCCCGACACTTCACACCAGATCAAAACCCTGAAAAACAATCATCGAAACTGGATCAAATCGCAAAAAAGTCTCATTCAACAAGCGGATGCTGAACAAATACTGAAAAGCCACAAATCCCACAATACCAAAGAACTTTGGAACCTACTCAATGACAATCAACAAAAACAGCATAAACTCATAGCTAATGTAACCCAAGAAAAATGGATAACGCATTTTACTACCATTTACGCACTACGAGAAACAGCTCATCAGAATACACAAACTACAGCAGACTCAACATGGAAAGTACAAGCAGAATTTGAAGACTTCATCTGCCTGATTAACAAACTCAACACTTCTAGAGCACCAGGCCCAGATGGACTATCTAATGCCATGATCAAGGAAGATCCAACCGCTTGGGCAACCCTTCTATGCCATATTACAACCCTGATCAATAAACTGCATAGAATACCTAACTCCTGGAGAACAGCAGTAATCGTACCAATCCACAAACAAGGCCCTAAAGAAGACCCTCAAAACTTCCGTCCGATCGCCCTGCTCGATCCGCTAGGAAAACTATTTGCAACAATATTATTAAACCAACTCACTGCGTGGGCCACAAAAAACAACAAATTCTCGACCAGACAAACAGGATTTACAGCCAATGTTGGAACAAACCTCAACCTGGTATTACTCCAAGTAATCAAACATGAAGCTATCAACTCCAACTCGGCAATCTACGCAGCATTCATTGACCTAAAAATGGCCTTTGACTCAATCTCGCGAGAAAAATTATGGTCGAAACTTAGAACATGGAACTGCCCAACCGACATCCTAGAACCGATCATTCTACTATATTCAAAAACCACGATAAAAGTCAGATTGTCGAGACAAGGAACTACAACACCCGCCATACCAACAGAAAACGGACTCAAACAAGGCTGTCCACTTGCAGCGACACTCTACAACCTCTACACTGCTGACATTGAAGACCATCTAAAATCAGACAAAACTAATCCCCCCAAAATCAACTCGATCCCAGTCCCAGTCATGGCATATGCCGATGACATCGTGATACTAGACAAAACACCGACTGGGTTACAAACAACACTGGCAGACTTAAGCCAGTACATGAAAAAAAATGAATTAATGATCAATACGGGAAAAACAAAGATAATGACCCTAACCAAATCACTAAAAAAAAAAAGAATAAACCAACGTATATTCATGATAGACAACGTCGAACTAGAAAATGTTACTGAGTTTAAATACCTTGGGATCACAATAAACCAGTCTAAATCAGAAGAGCAGTGGCTGGACAAAATCGAACAAACATCCCAAACGCTATCAAGACAAGGCTGCCTCCTTCACAGAAAATACGGCAAATTCTCCTTCAAGCCAATTATCTCCTACTACAGACACAAATACATCCCGATTCTCACCTATGGTACCGAAGCAATGCTAAACGCTCAGAGAGTCAACTGGACAAAATATGAAGCGACTTTCTGGCGCAAAGTCCTTCGCCTCCCACAAACATTTCCAATGCCAAGAATACGTTATGAATTGGCAACTCAATCAATTGAATCAGTCGTACAGTGGAAAAGACTAGACATCTTTCGCAAAATATTGACAGACGGGAAAACCCCAGCAATTCAAATACTGCGACATAAAGAAAATACCTTCAATACGACAATACTGCAAAAATGGAAAGCCACAATGAGAAAAGAAATGGTTAGTGAAAATATCACAGAAGAATTACTTACACTTCGTCCACAACACGCAAAAACAAAACTGCTACATAATGATTGGATAAAGACCATTCAACAAAAAAATACCTACAAACAGAACTTACACTGTACAAAAGACAACAGGAGAATCCATGAACCACCGGCCTACCTGCAAACCTTTCCAGACCCAACCATTCGAACAACATTTTTGAAAATCCGCCTAAACATTCTCCCTACAAAAGCACACCTAGCTACAAGAAGACAAATCAAAAAGGAAGACAACTACTGCAGGTTCTGCAGAGACCAAAAAATCGAGGAAACCATATTCCACCTCGTCATGGAATGTAATGCACTCGCGCCACAACGCAAAGAATTTGGTGCCTTTTATCAACTCTCATCGATACAAATGTGTACGCAAGAAAGATGGACCGCTCTACTCAGCGGCCACAACAACAAGTACACTTACACAATTGCCCTCTTTTTATCTTCTATACTCGAACTGGACAAACAATTTTTTAAAAAAAAGGATCCAACTTAACTATACGATGAAAAAGTTTTCAAATAAACTACAGCATCAAAAAAAAAAAAAAAAAAACATGTGTGCTTTTAATGACTCAAAGGGTGTTTGTGTGGCTGTAGGATAGGCCTTTGACCAACGTCAAACCATGATGTTCAGAACACTTGCCGTAGGTAAAGCTGCAAGTCGTGACTGTGCGTGTGGGCAGGACACGCAGGACTTCATATTTGCCGGTCAGCACCGGATACAGCACTATCATGTTCAGACTCGACAGCACTATATAGACCATTAGCTTTCTCACACCTGCATCCTTGCTTTGCCCCCACAGATCTCACTCAGTTTCCTGAAGTCGTCTGGCATGAAGCACAAAATAAATCACCAATAATAACCAGGCACAGTTCTAGTACAAGAACATTTTCAATTGCTATTCAAATAAAATTAAGTTGGTGTTTCACAACGTATTTGGCAATAGAAAGAGGAAATGGGGCGTGTTTTGTACAAAAAAGATAGTCATTAATGGTGTTCTTAACATGTAGGATTTAAAGAAGTTTACTGGGGCTTCGGACATATTGCCCAAGGAATATTTGGGAAACGTAGAGACACATGGAGCATTTGTATGCCAATTAATCCAGAAACATTGGTCTTGGAATGTTCCGATTGTAATCAATTTACATAACAGTATGGTGAGAAATAAAACTTCTGCTTGCACCTTTATCTTGCGGGAGAAACTAGACAATCTAGGGGTGCAGAAGGGAGATGTGTTGTATGTACATTGCCATAAAAACTATTTTTACAGTTTACGATTCCCCCCCAAAAATCACCCTCTGGTTTGAGGATGCATTGCATCACTCTCTCTCGTGTACTTTTCGCAAAACATTGCATCAACATCACACTTTTAGGTCGGAATAGGATCGCAATCACTTTCACAGTCATTTTCGTTAAACACTCTTGGCCCTTACAGATAAGGGGTGTATCGACCACTTTTACTCCCTGAAAATAGGTAAACACTCCCCAAAAATATAAGTAGGGAGTAAAAATACTCACAACAAAAAAATAGGAAACCGGCACATGGGAACGTTTGCCCCTGCTTTCATCCACACAGCTACTTGGATAGGTTTGGACCAGTAGTGCACATAGTACCACAGGAAGAAACGATTATTACTGCCTGATTGGAAGGAGTAAACATGTATATTTTAATGTGTTTGAATAACTAGGTTCAAAGTAATAATTATTACAAAAACATTTCTGTTTTCCAGTGAAAACATTTTTACTCGCTTATAATATACTCCCATTGGGAATTGGACTTGCATTTTAACTCCCAAAAAATCAATCATTTAACTCGCAACTTTAAAAAATTGGGAGTAAAATACTCCGACTTCAAAATCTTATCTGAAGCACTGTTTTTGGAAGACCACATGTAAAGACACTTGGAACGCTGTGTTAAAGGAGAGTGCGTGAAAAGAAAATGCCAGCCTCTTAAGTCAACAGGAAAAACGAGGGCAGCTCTGCAATACCGAAATGGAATGGGGTGCGCATAGCTTCAGTGCAGCAGAAAAGAGTCCACATTTAAAAGTACTTAAAAAATGTTTTAAAAAAAGGATCACACTTGGCACTGCAGTAGCGGAGATGCAAAAGGCCAGGCATGAACCTCGGCCAGGGTGCCAGTACATTAAGGAATGGTTGAAAAAGCACGGCAAGGCGCACGAGTACGCCCTTCCCCCTTCATAGTCTGCAGCTTTTACTAAAACTCGGAAAACCATTTTTTAACAGGTCGCTTTTTTAAAAAGCTATTTTAGCTATTTGACCCTTTTTTTCCAACGATAACAATTCACCCCAACAGCTGGACGACAACTTCTTGGCAAGGGCTCAGATGCCAAATCGAAGCAGTAAACACTGAACAGCCTCGACTGCCTTTAAACCTCCGAAATACAAATGAACTCTGTCCTGGCTTATTCCTCACCATCCAGATGCCATGGTCCACAACACCACCCTTATGCTTTCAACGCAGAGAATAGCGCTCAGTGTAGAAATCCCCCATTCATGCGCTGCTGCTGCTACCTCAGCAGGTGCTTGCTACACTAGTAGGAATTCCCAGAGACAGTGCCAGCTATGGGCGGGCCTAGCTTGGTTGCCAGCAAGTCCTAATCGCAACCTCCTTCCCCAAACACCCACTTTCAATGAATTCCCAGGCATCTTGCAGCTGAACTTCTTTCAGCCTCTCTGCCTTATCAGTGGGCGTTCACTGTGGGATCCCAGCTGCGGAAGAGTGCTTAAAAGCTTTCATTGCATACTCCCTCCACATTATGTTACGTTTGCCAAACTTAATCGTTATGCACCGGATTTCAACATTTCAGAAACCCCCAATTAAAAAAAAAAAAAATCACTCGAATATTCATATCTCCAGCTACAGCCCCTCCCCACCCACTTACCCTCAAGCTCTTGGGTCCTGCATATATTTATAGCCGTTTTCTCTGCAGTGTTTTGTACCTCAGACCCCACTACTTCCTTGCAGGGCATGACGGGGACCAGTTCAACCAACCCTGGTCTAAAAGGATGACTTTAGAGACCATCCTGGGGTCATCTGATGATCATCGAACTACACTAGAAGTCATTTCCACATCATCAGACGTCATCACGCTGTTAAAGTCATCAGCAAACATCTCAGAATGGTGGATGATGATTTGGGGATGAACTTAGGATGACTTAATGAATATGCTAACATTATCCCCATTTTAGAAAACTCTTTGTTCCTGATGCTTTTAGGATGACCTACTGATCACTTCAAGAGATTGCACGTTTGTCCCTGATGATTTGGGGATGATCTGCTGATTACTTCAAGAGCATTGCCATGAAACATGTTTGTTCTTGATGATTTGAGGATGACATACTGATTCCTTCAGAACAGAGTTTGTAGAATGATATGTGGACCAATACAGATTGTCATTCTGCTTTTGCTTTGTTGCACTTATGCTGAATGATCCCCCACTGTGTCAAGTGTAAAGCTTGAGACGATGTTGGGCCAAAGTAGAAGCCAGAGGCCAAAAGATAGCATGCACCCGTGAGAATCCTTTGCCATCCCAGTCAAAAGCAGGCACCCATCACCTTCACTATCCCCAATGTGGCATGGATAAAGCCTGAGACCATGTTGGGCCAAAGTGGAAGAAAGAGGCCTAAATATAGCGTACACCCCCTGGGTGAGAATCCTTTTCCATCCCAGTCAAAAGCAGGAACTCAGCACCCTCACAATCAATATATTTCCATGCTGACTTGCTAAGTAAGAATTGGTGTTGCCCACTGTGTGAGACTACACAACACTTATCTGCTTGGTATTAGGTAAGGCCACCTTTTGGTATAGGTCTGATCTACACAGGTTGGCAGTGTGACTGAGCAGCCAGGCCAATCTAAAGAGGGATAACTGTGAGCTGTAGAGCTGTACAAATGAAATCTGTAAATACAAGTAGCCAAGTAACACTTACACTCAAGGTTTCAGTTATAAATAGTTATTTTATTTAATTAACATCATTTTTTAAATAAGTGTTCTTTAGAAAGGCAATTCATGCAACAATATAAATATACTTTTAAATTACTTTTCAGAATCAGAGCAAGTTAGTGGATAATCTTTGGATATGCTTCATACACAATTGCTACATCATGGGTTGACTTCAATCACAAGGACAGTAATGGCATTTATAGATCACACTAGTTATACTTTGCAGATTCTGAGGTTGCAGAAAGGAAAGGTTTAAGGAATGAAAAAGGTTAAACAGGTTCTCAGTATATGTGAGGACAAATAAATATTCCAATTAAATCTAGACATGCCTTTCCCAGCAGTAACAGTCTAAAACAAGTTACCACATATGAGGGACAAACCATATCAAAGACAGTGGGCTAGAAGAGTCTGCAGGGACCCAGGACAGCCAAAGTCAATTTGAAACAGTCTATGGAGCTGAGGCACTTCTTAGAATCAAATGTCTTGCATAAAGCTAGAGAGTTTGTTTTCACAGCTTGCAACCCTACAAGTGATTTTCTAACAGAGTTGGAATCAACTCTAAAAGTAAGCCACTGCAATTCCCAACTGAGAAAAGCAAGGCTACAAGACAGTGAGGTAAGTACCCTAACTCTAAACAGTACCTCTGGTTTGATGAAGAGTGGTCCAGCTGGCTTCTGTCCTGCTACAGAGTTGCAGACCCCGTATTCCTGAGCCTTAGTCGTTTGGACAAGAGAGGGGACATCTGTAGGGCTCCTGCGGTGGTACTTCGGAGGTCGTTGGCGGCTACGGGCTCTTTTCGGTTCTGCGGCACTTCGCGGGTTTCAGCGCTTAGTAAACAGCACTGTTGCGGATCTTTGGTACCGGTTGGGTTACCTTCACTCCTTGGGTCTGATGAAGGGACTCTAGCTCTGGTCGTCCTGCTTCTGGAGGGTCCTTAGCAGACTCCTGGAGCTTCTAGCCGTATTTCAGACGTTTCACTCGACTACGGATTACTCGATCCCTGGCACTTGGTTCTTGCAGCAATGAAGAAGTACAGCCAGACAGGGAAGATGGTCCAGTGGAGTTAGTCTATGGGTTAGGTGGTCCCACTAACACAAGGGGAGAAGTTCATTCTGGAGCTTCTCTGTCTGAAAAGGGAGTTTCAGCACAGCAGCAGGGCTTCACCGGGCAATTCAAAGGTCCAGGAGGATGCAGCAAGCTTCGTTCACGGTTTCTTCGTCGGGTGTTTTTCTCAGTGGTCGACTCTGCCTCTAGTCCCAAAACCCTCGACTTTTAAGCAGGTGTCTCCCATTCATGCAGAGCCTAGGCTGTCAATCACACATCAGGGTCGCTGTCCTGAAAGGACAGCCAGCCAGCCATTCAGGACTGGTTGCATGCAGGCATTCCTAGAGACAAAGGACAGGGGAGTTTCGGGACCCTCCCTCACATCCTCACATCCAGACAAACTGGAGTCAGAGGCGTGACTCAAGGCTGAAGTGCGCCAACGGCAAGACAAACAAAGGGCTTCAATCTGTTTGACGCACAGAGTAAAACCCAAGAAAGACCTCACAAACAGAAAATGGCAAAAAAAGAAGACGGGCTGTTTTGATAAAATGGTCACCCCTGGGTGCTATACTGCAGCCGAGGGTTCAGCCTGCGGTAGAAAAACACAATGGTAGGAAAAATGAAACCACTACCACTAGTCATTTAAAAGTAGGGAGGGAAACATACAAATGTGACATAAGAATGTAGGATAAGGGGCTACTAGGTAACTCCCCAGCACTCCACATAAAATGGTGTATGCTGGACCCACAAAGGGAAAAGGGTAAGTAAAGTCATTTTCACTTTACTATTCTTGGGAACAGTAGTTCACACAAGAAAAGGTATTTTAAACCTTATGAGAAATCTAAAGGATTTCTCAGTGACACTGCACTGAAGTTGAAGTGTGTCACCATACAAAAAGTAGATGCATATGGAGTTTATCAGACTCCCAAAACAGTGAAAACACCTAATCCAAAGGTCAAAACACATGATGCAGTGGGAAAAGGGTCTCATTCACTCCAGGGTTAAAATGAAAAAGTCACGCAGTCCAGCAAAAGAGCTGGGGGTCTCTAAGGTTGAAGAGAATTATCACAGAAATGAGAATTCTCCCTAACATGACTGCACGAATATATGCCAGTATTCACATGCACTCCTTCACACAATATTCATGTTTGCTTTGTGCAAAATCCAATGATCAACAACCATAACGAAAAGTACCTCCAGGATAAAAAAAAATCAAAAGAAAAGGATCCAAAAAAAGAAAGAAGCAATAAACAAACGGAACCACAAAATCCCATCAACTACCCACAACCTATCAAATACAAGCAACAACAAACCACAAGCAGCAAAGACTGAACCCAAAAGACCCTCAAAAACACCAATCGAAAGAGGACGCCCACTAAGGAACACAACCCACGCATCATGCCTCACCACAAGAAAGACAAAGAAGCCAGAAAGGACAACAAAAATAATAAGAAATCCCATACCACTCGGGAAGGCACGGACCAGCATGATCCCACAACCCCAAAAAACCTGACGAACATCTGAGGTGGCCCAAGGAGACATACAAATAACAGAGCAAAGACAGACTACAATGCTCGCTACCTGTCCACATACGACAACGTGGTAAACAAAAACAGCACAGCAACAATGAATCGACAGCCAACAAGCTTCACAAATACAGACCCAACCAGGACACCAAATGGATGACAACTAATAAACCATCCCAACCCGGTCTCCACCATGGACAATACCCCAACCAGAACAAGGAACAAATTGGAAACCATCACACTCACTCTGCACCCCCATCACCAAGACTGGAACAACAGAGGGGTAGCAGCCCTATTTACCACCCGGAAATGAACCAACCGCGCCATAAAGCTTATCGGTCTACTCGACAAAGAGACTGACCAACAAAGAACCACCCCACCGAAAAGACTCAACCGGGAAAAACCCACCTGGAACGGAAACCCAACCAACAACACACTGGTCAGAACAAGCATTACTAACAACAACAAAAAAGGGAAATCCAGCAAACTACACTGCAGCCTCCGCAACATTAGATCCATGGCAAAACACTCAACAGAAACCAATGACCTCCTAAGCGAAGGAGGCACAGACGTGCTCTTCCTTACAGAAACCTGGCTATCAGACAACTATAAAGCCATCGCGAACGAAGCAATACCCGACAATTATAAATGAATACACGCCAACAGAGAAAACCAAAGAGGAGGTGGAATCGGAATTATACACAAAAAACACACCTGAGCATCTCGAATCATCACAAGCAACGCGGAAGACTATGAATCCCTCCTAATCAAGATAGAACTCAACGACCAATCCAACATAGTATTCCTACTGATATACAGACCATCTTCTTACAACCCCAACTTTGGAACAAAACTAGCGGACGAGGCCGCCATGCTATCAAACCACCACAAAAACCTAGGTGAAAGATCCCACTGATACAAACATAGATACAACAGAAGACACACTCAACAATTGGATCACCAAGGCCATTGACCAATTAGCACCAGCTAAAACATTCAAAGCAACACCACCAAAAAAACTGGATCACAGAAGAACTGAAAAAACACCAAAAAAAAATGCAAAATGGAAACTAAATGGAGAGAACAATACACCAGACAAGACTAAATAAAATACCAAAGACAACTCAAAATGTACAAAGCAACAGTCCTCAAAGCAAAAAAATAAATAAATAAATAAATAAAAAACCCTACTACGCCACAAGAATCGGCAAACAATTCATAGAAAGAACTCCATCACCCCTACACAAATACTTTGTGAAAGTCACTTACACCAGAGCAAGGTCTGTGTAGTAGCTGCACAGCAGTTACTGCCTTTTATTGGGCATTAGCCTGCGCAGGTATTATTATATATGTAGCCACTTACAAAAGAGCAGGATGTGTGTAGCGGGCTGCACAGCAGTTACTGTGTCTGCAAGCAGTAGCCGGCGCATGTATTATATATTTATAGTCACTTACACCAGAGCAGGGTCTGTGTAGCAGCTGCACAGCAGTTACTGCCTCTGCGAGCATTATCCTGTGGAGGTATAATTATATATGTAGTCACTTACACCAGAGCAGGGTCTCTGTAGCAGCTGCACAGCAGTTACTGCGTCTGTGAGCCTTAGCCTGCGCAGGTATTATATTTTTAGTCACTAACACCAGAGCAGTGTCTGTGCAGTAGCTGCACAGCAGTTACTGCGTCTGCGAGCATTAGCCTGTGCAGGTATTATATATATATATATATATATATATATATATATATATATATATATATATATATATATATATATATATATATATATAGTAACTTACACCAAGAGCAGGGTCTGTGTAGTAGCTGCACAGCAGTTACTGCCTCTGCTGGCATTATCCTGCGCAGGTATTATTATATATGTACAGGGTCTGTGTAGTAGCTGCACAGCAGTAACTGCGTCTGCAGGCATTAGCCTGCGCAGGTATTATTAGATATGAAGTCACTTACAACAGAGCAGGGTCTGTGTAGCAGCTGCACAGCAGTTACTGCATCTGCGAGCATTAGCCTGTGCAGGTACTATTATATATGTACAGGGTCTGTGTAGTAGCTGCACAGCAGTTACTGCGTCTGCAGGCATTTGCCTGTGCAGGTATTATTAGATATGTAGTCACTTACACTAGAGCAGGGTCTGTGTAGCAGCTGCACAGCAGTTACTGCGTCTGCGAGCCTTAGCCTGCGCAGGTATTATATATGTCACTTACACCAGAGCAGAGTCTGTGTAGCAGCTGCACAGCAGTTACTGCGTCTGCGAGCATTGGCCTGTGCAGGTATGATTAGATATGTAATCACTTACACTAGAGCAGGGTCTGTGTAGTAGCTGCACAGCAGTTACTGCATCTGCAAGAGCTTAGCCTGCGCAGGTATTATATGTGTAAAAACATCCAACATGCTATGCTAGATAAAATCAAAAAACTCCAGAACAAAATCAAATCCCAATTCGACAAAGTTCCCAAAACCACTGCACCACCACTTCCTAAGCGTTCCACCCTCATACTAAGGGATAATACTGCACACAGAACAAACACACCTAAACCCTTCTCATTCAAGGAAGTCACAGTTCCTGAAGTCCTTCTAATCATGGAACAGACCAAACCATCCCTATGCAAAGGGGACACTTGCCCAGCCAACATAATCAAAGACTGTGCCTCAGCTTTGGCCCCTTTTGTAACTAGGCTCATCAATACTTCCTTCGCAACCAGCACTGTCCCACTCGCCCTGAAGGAAGCATGGGTAAGACCACTGTTAAAAAAACCTACCTTGGATCCGGACGCCCCAAACAACTACCGTCCCATTACCACTGTGCCGTTTCTGCTCAAGATCCTGGATAAGCTGCATACCTACAGATCCAAGCTTACCTGGAAACGCACAACATTCTTGGAAAAGGCAATCAGGTTTCCACCCGCGCCATAGCACAGAGTCAGCCCTACTCGACCTCAAGAACCAACTACTTGAAGCCATGGACAAAGGCAAGACCCCTCTACTCCTACGCCTAGATCTCTCAGCGGCCTTTGATTTGGTCGACCATAAGATCCTGTGCAAACACCTCACCGACACAGCACACTTCTCCCAAGAAGCCACCGACTGGATCATCTCCTTTCTGGATGGTCGAGCAGTGAGAGTCTTCTCAGACCAGGCATCCGCCCAGCCATCACCCATCAGCTGCGGAGTCGCACAAGGCTCATGCATCTCCCCCACCCTCTACAACCTCTTCACCCTCCCCTTATTCAGTGACCTAGAAAACGTCGGCATAGCCTTTACAAACTATGCCGATGACACCCAAATTCTCCTAACTCTAACAGGTAACTATGAAGAAGACCTCAAGACATTCCAAGACACATATGCACGTATCCAGGCCTGGATGGCGGCAAATGGTCTATGCCTAGATGGGCAAAAAAACGAAATAGTGCTAGTAGGCCCCAAAGAAGCCTTAAAAAAACTAGACGACAACTATAGTTCTTTCAGCATCGAGGACACCATCATTAAAACCTCAGACAAAGTCAAAACACTCGGAGTCTATCTGGACTCCACCCTATCAATGGACAGGCAAGTCAGCGCCATCTCATCAGCGGCTGCGCTCACATCAAAAATCATAAACGCTGTGAGACCATACCTATCTCAGAAAAATTGCCTCAACATCGCAAGGGCCACAACTTGTGCAAAACTTGACTACTGCAACGTTCTACTTCTAGGCACCTCCAATAATAACATCAACAGATTACAAATCGCACAAAACAGTGCCCTCAGAGCCGCACTCAGTATACCCAAGAGAGAGCACATCTCCCAAGCACGCAAAGATGCCCATTGGCTCCCGGTCAAAGAATGCATAATATTCAAAGCCCTCACCATCACACACAGATGCATCGCCCAGTCTGCCCCAGTTTACCTAGTGGAAAGGATACACCAATCAGCAGCCCACAGACTGAAACGTGACCAATATGCACACCAACTCTCAGTCCCTGCATTCAACAGAGCTAAAGCAGGCAGCTCTAGCTTTGAGGTTCTAGCCCCTAAAGCTTGGAACTCACTCCCACTCAGTCTAAGAAAAGAAGAGTCCCTGACAACCTTTAGGAAAGCTCTAAAAACAAAGCTGTTCAACTAGACCACCTTGTCATGCATTGTCTCTAACGCTTTCCCTCTGTGACCCGCAACACCTTCTCTACAATGTCTTTTACTGCTGTATACATCTACCCCTGCAACAATGTTATAACGTGCACCGAATGTATACTCTGTACAACATGCACCAAGTGGATATCCTGTAACAGCGCCACGATGCCTCCGGGCCATAGGGCGCTTTATAAATCCAAATAAATAAATAAATACATACTCTATATATATATATATATATATATATATAGTCACTTACACCAGAGCAGGGTCTGTGTAGCAGCTGCACAGCAGTTACTGCGTCTGCGAGCCTTAGCCTGCGCAGGTACTATTATATATGAACAGGGTCTGTGTAGCAGCTGCACAGCAGTTACTGCATCTGCGAGCATTGGCCTGTGCAGGTATTATTAGATATGTAGTCACTTGCACCAGAGCAGGGTCTGTGTAGTAGCTGCACAGCAGTTACTGCGTCTGCAGGCATTAGCCTGTGCAGGTATTATATATATATATATAGTCACACCAGAGCAGGGTCTGTGTAGCAACTGCACAGCAGTTACTGCGTCTGCGAGCATTGACCTGTGCAGGTATGATTAGATATGTAGTCACTTACACCAGAGCATGGTCTGTGTAGTAGCTGCACAGTAGTTACTGCCTCTGCAGGCATTGCAGAGCCTGAACCGTACCGTAAATGAGCTTCGGAGCAGCTACTGTTTCTATGCCAACAACAGGCTGCCCCGTGTAATTTCAAAACCAGATGTTTAGAAAATCACGTACTTACAATATTTAATTTCAACATGTGATGAGTACAATACAAGGAATTACAGCTTCGACGTGCATTCCTAGAGGTTGCAAAAGGGCTCCTCTTAACAATAACAACAAAGGGGTGAGAACGTCTAAGTTGATGGATGCTAAAAGAAATGCATATAAAATACACTACAAGGGCTGGATCGCATAGACTCACCTGATGCTGCCTGGAAACTGGACATGCGCGTTTCCTCAAGGGTAGTGTCTAGTTCCCATTCGAGAAACGGACCATAGCAAGGCCCCGCCCCCACTTCATCACGTGGGCTCCTCTGCATCACGTAGGTTTCAACGTCCGCTTCATCACGTGGGCTGCTCTGCCTCACGTGGGTTTCAACGGTCACGTCATCATCATTTTTGCACGAGCTGGGAGGCAAGGCGTAAAGCACATGTATCATTGATTGTTATTTGATTTCCCGTAAGTCTTAAAGTTATCTCATGTTGATTGTCAATATTGGGAAGGGAGTATTTCTGTTTATTTTGGTGGTTTATAATGTGCATCAGGGGTGAGATTTACTCAAAATACAGGCGGATTCGTTATTTCGTTGTATTTTGGGGATATGTAACGTGCATCACAGGGGTGAGGCAATATTGGGGAAGGGGTATTGCGTATTTTGGGTTTCAGATTTACTTAAAGTACAGGTGGATTCAGTTCGTTTTGGGGTTTTCTCATGCAGATGTGCGACGTGTGTTTTATGGAGTGGGACTAGGCACAGTGCGTTCCTCCCGTCCCAATGCGACTTCCACTGTAGCAGTAAACCCCGCTGGAGGGAGAGCAGGGGGGGGGTTGGAGGATTTGGTATGTGCAGCAGATGGGGATATGTGTTTTATGCAGACAGAAGCATATGGGTACGAATTTCCAGCATAACAGTTCAGTTCTTTATTTCTCCTGCAGGGGGGGCGATTTGGCATTCCCCGGGAAGGGGATTTTTCATTTACTACTTTGCAATGTGTGGCAGAGAAGTTTAAACAGAGACCTTGTATTGCTTTCATTTACAATCACACATTTAAAGTCCCTATGAGACCCGATAGCATTGTGCTTGTTTAAAAGTTTGCTGATACTTTCTGAAATGCCTTTATGGCTTAATGACTTGTTTCTGTGACGTCGTTGTGACGTTTTCACGTGGGACGTCTACGTGCTTAGGAAGAGGATTAGGAGGAAGAAGTGGTCCACGCCGTGTACGGGCAGGTATTTATTTTTTATTGCGCATTTATAATTATTCATCCCGGAGAAGTGCCAGGTATATTTAATATTTTTATTTATATTGTGCTCATACACAGGTGTTTCAGAGCAGGGCAAGGGAGGGGCACGGGGGAGAACAAAACTCTGATGGGGTTTGTTTTTTCTATTTTGATTTTAGTTGCACCAACAGCGGATCTTTCTGTGTCTTTGTGGCTGGTATCCTCATCCCCGGCTCCACCCACCCCCAAACAGAAGTGGTTTATAGCCGTGCTGCACACGCCGAGGGAATTTCAGGGCAAATTCGGCTGCCACCATCTTCACCCTTATCCAGTGGTGGAAATTGAAAAAATTTGGTGGGGGGGTCCCACAAGGGTAGCGACTAGTTCCCATCCGAGAAAAGGACCATAGCAACGGCCCGCCCACTCTTCTTCACGTGGTCTGTGATGTCATCCCTGCAATTTCGTCGGTGCAATGAAGCGGTTCCGGGGCACTTTCTTGCTCGGGATGCATTGGGATTCGGGAAGCGGGAAAGCTGTGGCTGCCGGTGCAAGTGCACTGAATGCCTTCGGCTTGTAGTGGGCATTTTATTTTGAATACCGGGAACGTTTCTATGAGATCCTGGAGCGTCGGACTTCGTCTTGTCTGGGCAAGGTTCAGACTGCAGGAGCAGCTGCAATCCGTGTGCTCTTGGCTGGCTGCAAATACAATTAGCATTTTCTTCCGAGATACCGTGAATGTTCCTGCAAACCAGCAGATTTCCATAGGGAAGCGGGAAATTACATTTATTTTAAAAATCATGTTCAGCTATTCATCATGAAAGGTATGGAGGACTAAGAAAAGGAACAGGGAGACAGTGGATGGTGGTGTATAACTGATCAAAGGGGACTAATAGAGTAATTTAATCTTTCATGGGGGTGTGTTTAGGATGGGTGGTTTTAGAGGGGTCGACTGCGGCTGAGCATCTGTTGCAAGGGGAAGGGGCATCTTGCTATGGAGGGAGGATGGGGCATTATGGTATTGGTCTAGACTAGAGAGAGGGATGGGGCATCTTGGTGGGGCCTGAATGGTTGGATAGGGCACGCTGGTGTAGGTCAGCTGGGATGGGGCACATTGGTGTGGTTCTGGAGGAAGGGGGCACATTGGTGTGTGTCTGGAGTGAGGGATAGGAACATAATGGTGTGGATCTGGGAGGAGGGATAGGGTGTCATGAACCCTCTCGGTTGGCGATGGATGCCGTTGTTACGGCTTCGCCGCCATTAATACTGCTACCACGTTGTTCACGTTTCTCTGTTTACTGTCTAGTGTTTTCCTCTGTTCTTTCCTCTCGCCTATTTACTTCCTGCTACCCATGGTTCCTTGCGTTACAACCGTCTCCTTTCGTTTTCACGGTGAGATGCTTCCAGTGCTTTTTCTCTCGCTCGCTCCCTTTCTCCCCTTTTGGGGATCTTCTCCTCTTTTTCACCTTCCTCTCCGTCTCCCTGGCGGCCCCCCTCTTCCGCCGGTTTCTCTCTGCTTTTGCGTCTCGGCGCTTACCTGCTTTCTGCCAGTGTTCTTTCCCTCCTTGTCATTTTTTCTCCAGATGAATCTTCGCTTTGTTTACCTCGAGGATTCCCGATGCAATTGAACTACTACTACGGCTACATATCTCATCGCAATCCACGGCCAGCAGTTCTACCGCGACTCAGGGGTTTTTTCCGCCTTCGGGCTTTTTCCCCTTACCCGCCTGCATACGGGACCGGAGCCAAGGTGGTAACCAATTCAGAGTTCCACCACGGCTTTGTTCCGTGTCAGAGCTCTAACAATGAAGAGTAAAAAGGATTACCTTGCCCACCGACACGGCGTCAGAGCGTCAGACCCTGAAGACTCAGGTGAGGAGAGTGGTGCATCGGGTGGGAAAGCGGAGCATTCGGACAATACCCCTACGGTAACTTCAAGTCTTACACAAGGTTGTGACATAGGGATAGTGGTATGGGTTTGCAGGGAGGGTTGGGGTACATTGGTGTGTGTCTTGAGGAGGGATGGGGGGACATGGGTGTGGGTCTTGAGGGTGGTATGGGCCATGTAGGTGTTTTTTGGGAGGGTAGGATGGGGCATCTTGGTGTGGCTCTGGAGGGAGGTGGTGGGGCACATTCATGTGGGTTTGATGGGAGGGATGTGGCACATTGGTGTGTTTCCGGAGAGAGAGATGGGGCTCAGTGGGTCTGGAGGGTGGCATGGGTCATCTAGGTGTGGGTTGGGAGGGTGGCATGGGGCATCTTGGTGTGGCTCTGGAGGCAGGGGGTGGGAGCACATTGGTATGGGTTTGATGGGAGGGATGGAGCACATTGGTGTGGGTTTAAGGGGAGGGATGTGGCACATGGGTGTTTTTCCAGAGGGAGAGATGGGGCTCAGTGGGTCTGGTGGGTGGCATGGGTCATCTAGGTGTGGGTTGGGAGGGTGGCATGGGACATCTTGGTGTGGCTCTGGAGGCAGAAGGTGGGGGCACGTTGGTATGGGTTTGATGGGAGGGATGGAGCACATTGGTGTGGGTTTAGGGGGGGGGGTGTGGCACATAGGTGTTTTTCCAGAGGGAGAGATGGGGCTCAGTGGGTCTGGAGGGTGGCATGGGTCATCTAGGTGTGGGATGGGAGGGTGGCATTGGGCATCTTGGTGTGGCTCTGGAGGAAGGGGTGGGAGCCCATTAGTATGGGTTTGATGGAGGGATGGAGCACATTGGTGTGGGTCTGGGGGTAGGGATGGGGCACATGGGTGTGTTTCCAGAGGGAGAGATGGGGCTCAGTGGGTCTTGAGGGTGGCATGGGTCATCTAGGTGTGGGTTGGGAGGGTGGCATGGGGCATCTTGGTGTGGCTCTAGGGGGGGGTTGGGGCACATTGGTATGGGTTTGATGGGAGGGATTGAGCACATTGGTGTGGGTCTGGGGGTAGGGACAGGGCACCTGGGTGTGTTTCCGGAGGGAGAGATGGAGCACAGTGGGTCTGGAGGGTGGCATGGGTCATCTAGGTGTGGGATGGGGCATCGTGGTGTGGCTCTGGAGGGAGGGGATGGGGCACATTGGTGTGGGTTCGATGGGAGGGATGGGGCACATTGGTGTGGGTCTAGGGGCAGGGATGGGGCACATGGGTATGTTTCCGAGGGAGAGATGGGGACAGTGGATATGTTTCTGAGGGAGAGATGGGGCACAGTGGGTCTGGAGGGTGGCATGGGTCATCTAGGTGTGGGTTGAACGGGGCATCTTGGTGTGGCTTTGGATGGGGGCACATTGTGGGACTGGGGGGGGTGGTTCATCTAGGTGTAGGTCTGGAGGGCAGGATGGGGGCATCTTGCTGTGTGAATGGAGGGATGGTGGCATCTTGGTGGGGTCTGCAATGCATAGGGGCACGTTGGTGTTGGTCTTGTGGCACATTGCTGTGGGTTTGATGTGGGGGCTGGGCACATTGGTTTGGGTTTGATGGGAGGGACGGGGACATTGGTCTGGGGAGGGATGGCCACATATTGGTGTGGGTCTGGAAGGAGAGGATGGGGCACATTGGTCTGGCTCTGCGGCATACTAGGATGGGTGGTTTTAGAGGGGGTTGGCTGGCACATGGCATCTGTTGCAAGGGGAAGGGGCATCTTGCTATGTGTAGGGAGGATGGGGCATTATGGTATTGGTATAGAGGGAGGAATGGGGCATCTTGGTGGGGTCTGGATGGATAGGGGCACGCTGGTGTGGGTCTGGCGGAAGGGGCACATTGGTGTAGGGCTCGAGGGAGGGATAGGAACATGGTGTGGGTCTGAGCAGAGGGATAGGGACAGTAGTGTGGGTTTGGGGTATATTGGTGTGGGTCTGGGGGAGGGATGGGGGACATGGGTGTGGGTCTGGAGGGAGAGATGGGGCTCAGTGTGTCTGGAGGGTGTCATGGGTCATCTAGGTTTGGGTTGGGAGGGTAGGATGGGGCATATTGGTGTGGCTCTGGAGGGAGTTGGTGGGGGGCACATTTGTGTGGGTTTGATGGGAGGGATGGGGCACATTGGTGCGGGTCTGGGGGGAGGGATGGGGCACATGGGCGGGATTCAGAAGGGAGAGATGGGGCACAGTGGGTCTGGATGTGGCATGGGTAATCTAGGTGAGGGTTGGGAGGGTGGGATGGTGCATCTTGGTGTGGCTCTGGAGGGAGGGGGGGGCACATTGGTGTGGGTTTAGGTGGTGGGATGGGGCGCATGGGCATATTTCCGGAGGGAGAGATGGGGCACAGTGGGTCTGGAGGGTGGCATGGGTCATCTAGGTGTGGGTTGGGAGGGTGGGTTGGGGCATCTTGGTGTGGCTCTGGAAGGAGGGGGTAGGACCACATTGGTGTGGGTTTGATGGGAGGGATGGGGCACATTGGTGTGGGTTTAGGGGGAGGGATGTGGCATGTGTGTGTTTCCGGAGGGAGAGATGGGGCACAGTGGGTCTGGAGGGTGGCATGGGTCATCTAGGTGTGGGTTGGGAGGGTGGGATGGAGCATCTTGGTGTGGCTCTGGAGGGAGGGGGTGGGACCACATTGGTCTGGGTCTAGGGGAGGGATGGGGCACATGGGTGTGTTTCCAGAGGGAGAGATGGGGCACAGTGGGTCTGGAGGGTGGCATGGGTCACCTAGGTGTGGGGTGGGACGGGGATGGGGGCATCTTGCTGTATGGATGGAGGGATGGTGGCATCTTGGTGGGTTCTGCAATGCATAGGGGCACATTGGTGTGGTTTGATATGGCGGCGTGGCACATTGGTGTGGGTTTGATGGGAGGGGTGAGGCACATTGGTGTGGGTCTGGGGGGAGGGATGTGGCACATGGGTGTGTTTCCTGAGGGAGAGATGGGGCACAGTGAGGCTGGAGGGTGGCCATGGGACATTTAGGTGTGGGTTGGGATTGTGGGATAGGGCATCTTGGTGTGGCTCTGGAGGGAGGTGGTGGGGGCCCATCAGTGTGTTTTTGGGAGGGATGGGGCACATGGGTGTGTTTCTGGAGGGAGAGATGGGGCACAGTGGGTCTGGAGGGTGGCATGGGTAATCTATGTGTAGGTTGGGAGGGTGGGTTGGGGCATCTTGGTGTGGCTCTGGAGGGAGGGGGCGGGACCACATTGGTGTGGGTTTGATGGGAGGGACGGGGACATTGGTCTTGGTGTGGGTCTGGAAGGAGGGGATGTGGCACATTGGTGGGGGTGTGGGGGATGGGGCATACTAGGATGTGTGGTTTTAGAGGGGGGTTGGCTGGGGTTATCTGCGTGTGATTCAGGATCGGCACATGGGCATCTGTTGCAAGGGGATGGGGCATCTTGCTATGTGGAGGGAGGATGGAGCATTGTGGTATTGGTCTAGAGGGAGGGATGGGGAATCTTGGTGGGGTCTGAATGGATGGAGAGGGGGACATTGGTGTGGGTCTGGCGGGATGGGGCACATTGTGGGTCTGGAGGGATAGTAACATAGTGGTGTGGGCTTGGGGGGAGGTTTGGGGTACATTGGTGTGGGTCTGGAGGGTGGCATGGGTCATCTAGGTGTGGGTTGGGAGGGTAGGATGGCATATTGGTGTGGCTCTGCAGGGAGGGGGTGGGGCACATTTGTGGGTTTGATCGGAGGGATGGGGCATAGTGGGACTGGACGGTGGCATGGGTTATCTAGGTGTGGCTCTGGAGGGAGATGGTGGGGGCACATTGGTTTGGGCTTTATGGGAGGGATGGGGAACAGTGGGTCTGGAGGGAGGCATGGGGACACAGTGGTGTGGGTCTGGAGGGAACGATGGGGACACAGTGGCGTGGGTCTGGAGGGAGGGATAGGGACACAGTGGTGCGAGTCTGGAGGGAAGGGGTGTAGTGGTGCGGGTCTGGAGGGAGGGATAGGGACACAGTGGTGCAGGTCAGGAGGGAGGCATAGGGACATGGTGTGTATCTGGAGGGAGGGAGGGGACATATGGGTGTGGGTCGTGATGGATGAGGACATTGTTGTGGGTGTGACGGGCGGCATAGGACACATTGGTGTGGGTCTGGAGGGAGGGATGGGTGCTCCTTGGTCGGGAGCGATGGGGCATCTTGCTGTGAGGAGGGGAGGTTGAGGAATCATCGTATGGGTCTTGAAGGGATTGGGTATCTTGGTGGAGTCTCGATCAGAAGGGGGGCATTGTTGATCTGGAATGGCAGTGACGGGGCATATGATGGGGCATATCAGGGAATGATGGAGCATTTGGATCTCAGTGAGGGCTGGAGCACTCTGTTGGGAAGGAAGGGGGGGCATATGGGTTTGAATAGAGAGATGGGGTATGTATGTCTAGATTGAAGGATGTTGGTTTATGGGAGGGGTGGGAGCATGTGTATGTTGAAGGGATGGGGTAATCGGGTGTGGGTATAGAGAGAGGGTGGATGGTGCCACCTGAGTGTGAGTCTGGAGATAGAGGGTGAAGCATATGGGTGTGGCTCTGAGAGGTGGAGCTTCTTGGTGTAGGTATGGAGGGACGGATGTTGGTGTCTGTGGGTTCGTAGGGAGGGATGGTGGCATGTGGGTAAGGAGGGAGGTGGCATTTGAATCTTGAAAATGTGTTTGGGAAGAGAAATGGGGCATTTGAGTGTGAATTGGGACATGTAGGGCTGGGTTATCTGCTTGTGAGTGGGGGCATGAAGGAACATGAACAGCGGAGCAGCCGGAGGGTGAGCCGCAGCCGGACCTCGGTTGCAACCCAACCGTGCACTCACACAGCCCGGGGCACCTCTCGCAGAGCGGTCCGGGGTGCATGGGCAACCAGGCGCCGGCCAGCAGGGATTCCCTTCCAGCATTGGGGGACCGCAACCCAGCAGATGGATGGGGACACCTGGCAGGGTTGGGTTAACCTGCTGGGGATGTCCCCAACCATGCACCAGAAAGGAAGCCCTGTGCGGCACCCTCTCGTCACCAAGCAGGCCGCTGCACTGGCCGGGGCCATGCACTCCACTTTCTGACGGCCAGTGGGTGGGCATTGGTGCACGGACCTCGGTCAGCAGGGAAGCCCTGAATGGGGGCAGCCGGGAGCCGAGGGAAACCTGACTTCTCTCGCAGAGCGCTTCCCCAGGCAGACAGGGGCCCAGCAAGCAAGGCGCGAGCCCTGAGCCATGGCGCGAGCCCTGAGCCATGGCGCAGCAAGCTTACACAACGGGCATCGAAGTTAAACCACAATGGTTCTCGGCTGAGCTGGACAGGGCGCTGGGCTGTCTCGCCACAGACTGCCTCTCCTGCACCTGGCCATGCTGTGTGTGGCTGTCTTTGGTGTCCAGCGACTACCGCCGCAGGATGGCCATGGAGCACGGGCCTTGCGACCATGTGGGCTTCGGCCGCAGGTCGGGATAGCGCACACTCTGCTGTGCCAGAGGCACAGGGCTGGGGAGTACCTCCCGTACAGGCCTGAGGCCAGCTGCCCTGAGCTTTGTGCTCCCCCCGACTATGGCCTCAGATCAGATGTAGTGACCTGCTGAATTTATTACTAAGTGGAGGAAAAGAAACTAACCAGGATTCCCTCAGTAATGGCCAGTGAAAAGGGAAGAGCCCAGCGCCGAATCCCCGTTCAACGGCAGGTGTGGGAAATGTGGCATATAGAAGATCGACTCCCCGGCATCGGTCAGGGGACTCAAGTCCTTATGATCGAGTCTCACCCCGCGGACGGTGTTAGGCCGGTAGCTGACTTTGGCATGCCGGGATCAGGTCTTTTTGGAGTCAGGTTGCTTGGGAATGCATCCCAAAGCCTGTGTTAAACTCCATCTAAGGCTAAACACGTGCGCGAGATAGATGGTTAACAGGTACCGTAAGGGAAAGTTGATAAGAACTTTGAAGAGAGAGTTCAAGAGGTTGTGAAACCGTAGAGGTGTAAACTGGTGTGGTCTGTGGAGTCCACCGACAGGATTCAACATGGCAGGCAGGTCGGTCGCCTGGAACGGTGGATGGCATTGCCCGGGCAGACCATCTAGTAGCTGGTTCCCTCTGGAGTTTCCCCTCAGGATAGCTGGCACACGGAAACCACAGTTTTATCTGGTAAAGGGAATGATTAGAGCTCTTGGAGCAAAAATGATTTCAACCTGATGTGTAAGAAGCCCGTCTCGCTGGCGTGGAGCCAGGCATTGAATGCAAGTGCCCAGTGGGCAGAACTGGCGCTGCAGGATGAACCGAATGCCGAGTTAAGGCGCCCGATGCCGATGCTCATCAGACCCCAGTAAAGGTGTTGTTGGACATATGGAAGTAGGAATCTGCTAAGGAGGGTTCTCTTTTCTTTGTGAAGGGCAGGGCACCCTGGAATGGGTTCGCCCTGAGAGGGGGGCCCGAGCCTTGGAAAGCATCGCGGTTCCAGCGGCGTGCGGTGGGCTCTTGCTGGTCCTTGAAAATCTGGGGGAGATGGTGTAAATCTCGTGCTGGGCCGTACCCATATCCGCAGCAGGTCTCCATAGTGAATAGCCTCTGGCATGTTGGAACAATGTAGGTAAGAGAATTTGGCAAGTCAGATCTGTAACTTCGGGATAAGGATTGGCCCGGAGGGCTGGGTCGGTCGGGCTAAGTAGCGGGGCAGGCCGTGCGCCGCGGCTGGAGGAGGCGTCTCATTCCCCTCCCCCCAGGGGCGGCGCTGACTCTGGTTGCGAGCCAGGCCCTGCCTGCGGATCGCCACAGCTGCAGTGGTCGCCTCTCTCAGTTCCCCTCCCAGGGTTCAGGCCTGACATTCTGCCTAGGTTGATGCCTAGCAGCTGACTTCGAAATGGTGTGGACCAGGAGAATCCAACTGTTTATTTAAAATGAAGCATTGCGAAGGCCTGAGGTGGGTGTTAACGCAATGTGATGTCTGCCCAGTGCTCTGAATGTCAAAGTGAAGAAATTCAATGAAGCACAGGTAAAGGCAAGAGTAACTATGACTCTCTTAAGGTAGCCAAATACCTTGGCATCTACTAAGTGACGCGCATGAATGGATGAACTAGATTCCCACTGTTCCTACCTAGGAACCACAGCCAAGGGTCAAGCCCAAGACTTTAGCAGGTCCCTTTCCTCCATGTTGGGGTAAATGCACTCACAATTGCTGGCCTTGAGTTCCAAAGTGTTTGTGTGTTAGTCCCGGAGGGAAAGGCTCCAATGTGGTGGGAGAAGCTCAAAGGGCGGGCCTGGCCAGAGCTCCAGGAGAGTGCTGCCCCCCCCCGGCCTTGGGCGCCTGTCTCACATGTGGGTCGACTGTCCCTCACTGGAGGGATAAGCTTCAAGGCGGGCGAGAAACCCCTTATGTTGGGGGGGAAAACTCCAAGGTGTCCTGGCCAGACCTCGAAGATGACCATTGGTGCTGGCCCATGCCCTTGGGGACCTGCCGATCCTTTGTCAGGCGGGGGACAAAGGCCCTTCCCATCCAGGCCCATTGGAATGCATTGCCCTAACAGATGGCCGCTCTCCTAGCCCGGCCATCTGGTCGTTGGCAATAGAAATGACTGCAAGGACAAGATGGCCGGGATGCTCGGGAAGTCCTAATGGAGGTCAATTTAAAAAATGTTTTCTCCAGTTGGGTCCTTAAAGAGCCCGGACGCTTTTGCCGAGAGGTCCCACTCTGACTCTGGGTACACAAATTACAAGAAAGCTTAGTCACCTTCCTCCGGATTACTAATACACTGGGTGAGGGGGACCTGTCTGTGCTCCTCTTCGTTCTCGCTGCCCGACCCGGGGTCTGTGGCGAAACTACCGCACCTCCAGCAGATACTGTCCTGCTGGGGGCACTCTTCTGAGCACTCCATGGGATCGATTTTGTGCACGTGGTCCATCTAGGGTTGGAGTGCTTGGCCAGCCTCGGCTGTTTCAAGCAATTCGCTTCCACCTGCCTTGGGACCGTGGCAATGGTATGCTCCCCTCGGGGAGGGCCCCCTCGTGTGGGCGGCTCTCCCCACTGAGCAGAGCAAAGGCCGAGCAGCCCGGCAGCTACCCAGTGGTCAGAGCAGCCTGGCATCTCCCAACTGGTCAGATCAGAGTGGATGGGGTCCCCCTGCAAGCCACAACACGGCCCCTCCTCCACCAAGCATGTTTCTCCAGCAGTTCGGAATGCACCTTCCGTGGGGTGCTGACCCCCTCTGTCGCCAAACCCCCTACCGCTTCAAGTTGTGCCTGAGCCTGGCCTTGTCCCTCCCACCCATCACGTGGCAGAGTAGGCCATGCCACCCGTGTGACTGACCTGTCCAACCGAACCACACGCGTTGGGGGGCGCTCTTTGACGCTCTGGTCCTGCATATAGACCCAGAGGGTGCGAAAGCCGGCTCCGAGGCGGGCGTGCAGCCCCCCCCATTGCCACTCTCAAGCAAGTGAGGCTACCTGGTTGATCCTGCCAGTAGCATATGCTTGTCTCAAAGATTAAGCCATGCACGTGTAAGTACGCACGGCCGGTACAGTGAAACTGCGAATGGCTCATTAAATCAGTTCTGGTTCCTTTGATCACCCCATCTGTTACTTGGATAACTGTGGTAATTCTAAAGCTAAGACATGCCGACAAGCGCAGACCTTCCAGGATGCGTGCATTTATCAGACCGGCTCGCCAGCCCTTTTGGTGATGCTAGATAACCTTGGGCTGATCGCACGTCCACATGACGACGACGATGCATTTGGATGTGTGCCCTGTCAACTTTCAATGGTAATTCTGTGCCTACCATGGTGACCACGGGTAATGGGGAATCAGTGTTCGATTCAGGAGAGGGAGCCTTAGAAACGGAAGTCAGCAGGCGCGCAAAATTACCCACTCTTGACTCTGGGAGGTAGTGACGAAAAATAGCAATACAGGGCTCTTTCAAGGCACTGTAGTTGGAATGAGTACACTTTAAATCCTTTAACGAGTACCAGTTGGAGGGCCAGCAGCCACAGTAATTCCAGCTCCAATAGCATATATTAAAGTTGCTGCAGTTAAAAAACTCATAGTTGGATCTTGGGATCCAGCTGGCGGTCTGCCGCGAGGTGAGCTACCGCCTGTCCCAGCCTCTGCCCCTTGGCGCCCCCATGAAGCTCTTGCCTGAGTGTCCTGGGGATTCCGAAAGTGTTTACTTTGAAATAATGTGAGTGTTCAAAGCAGGCTGGTCGCCTGACTACTTCAGCTAGGAATAATGGAATAGGACTCTGGTTCTATTTTGTTGGTTTTCAGAACTGGGGCCGTGAGACGGCCGGGGGCACTCTTATTGTGCCACTACAGGTGAAATTCTTGGACCGGCGCAAGACGAACCAAAGCGAAAGCATTCGCCAAGAATGTTTTCATTAATCAAGAACGAAAGTTTGAGGTTCGAAGATCCATTGTAGCTCCGACCATAAACTATGCAGACTAGCGATCTGGCTGCATTTTTCCCATGACCCGCTGAGCAGCTTCTTTGGGTTCCGGGTGAGTATGGTTGCAAAGCTGAAACTTAAAGGAATTGACGAAAGGGCACCACCAGGAAACCTCGCCCGGACACGGAAAGGATTGACAGATTGATAGTTCTTTCTCGATTCTGTGGGTGGTGGTGCATGGCCGTTCTTAGCTGGTGGAGCGATTTGTCTGGTTAATTCCGATATCGAACGAGACTCCTCCATGCTAACTAGTTGTGCAACCCCCCACTCCCCTCCCCCCAGTGGTCAGTGATCAACTTCTTAGAGGGACTAGTGGCGTTTCACCCTAGATTGATCAATAACTGGTCTGTGATGGCCTTAGATGTCCGGAGCTGCACGCGCGCTACACTGAACCGATCATCGTTTGTCTACCCTTCATAGACAGGTGCAGCTAACCCGCTGAACCCCGTTTGTGATAGGGACCCTCATCCAACATGGTGATGTGGTGTTGGCGCCCTTCCCACTTCAAGACCATTCCAAAGGGGAATGTCCACCTGGATCTTATCTGGGCTTTGGTAAGGGCTTTGGTCACTGGGCCCATTTGCCTCCTCATTGTTAGTATGGATTTGGCTAGGTCCTGGAAAAGTTCTGACGGCGCTGTTCACCTTTATCAGGGTTGCTTTCCTCGCCACTTGGAGGATCAATTTGTTTTGGTCGTATTGCTGTAAAGCCATCACCACTTCTCTTGGCCTGGCCCCAGGTTCTTCTCGCTGCGGACCCATGCAGTGAATTCTATCTATGAGAATTTCTCCCCCAGCCATGTGCAGCAAATCTTTGAACATGTGCTTCATTATTTCCCTGAGGTCAGCATCGCTCACACTTTCTGGCAGCCCCTTCACCCTGATGTTGGACCTTCGCAAGTGGTTCTCTTAGTCCTTGGCTTGGAGCTCCAGGTTGTGTGTCGCTACCGCCTGTTGCTTCGATAATACATCTATCTTCCGAGTGTTTGAGTTCTTGAATGGCGTTTTCATTTGTATCAATTCAACTGTCGCCTTCGATTTCCTGCAGGGATTGTGCAAGTTCTGTGCGTATTAGGCTTAATTGTGTCTGAAGGGTAGCCATCATTTGGTCACTGAATGCCTTAAAGCACTGTTGCAGCACCTTACATGTGACCTCTTGCCCCTGTGTCAGCCTCAGGGGTTCCTCTGACTGCTGCCTCCCTGTCACCGCTGGATCCTCTTCCTCCGGGGCTTCCCCCTCATTTCTCCATAACTGTTGGAGGGTCCCTTCCTGTTTTCTTGGCCCTTGAGGGGTGCTTTTTGGCCTCCTTGGGCTTGTTGTGCAACATTGCCTTATGATGGCGAGTGCCTGCCTGCACCTGCACCTTACTGTAGGGGGCTTCTTCCCAAGTCTCTGAGGTTCCTCTTGACCCTGGAGTATTGGCCAGTTGTTCCGTATGAAGGGGATGCTTCTCTCTCCCTCCTGTGTGCAGTGGGGGTCTAGCTCCCCTTTAGAGCCTGGGTTGGTTGCCCCCTGGGGGCCGTGGGGCTAGTACGCTCAAAGATGAAAGTGGTCAAGGTCGCGGTGTCACACTGGGCAAGAAGCCCAGGAGCTTCTTGAATTTTTTCCTGGGGTGCCCCTGGGCTCCCACCGCTCCTGAGACTCTAAGTACTCTCTTGCCTCCCTGGAGGTTCCTTCTTGGTTAATCTTGCATGGCAGGGCTAGTTTCCATAAGGGTGGACGGTGGAGCGAAGCAGCGCTCTCCTGCAGAGTCAAATGCTGGGGGTTGGGAGCATGCGCCGCCCACACCTCCCCCGGGTTCCTTCCCTGCCCGTTAGCGGGGGGGTGCTGCAGGAGACTTAGTGCTGTCACTGTTATATTACTGCAGTTTGCCTCTGATGTTGCTGAATGGTATGGGCTTGGGCCTTTGCCTGGGTCCGGGCATGCTGCGGGTCTCCTGCTGTAGGGGGTCCCCTTCCAAGTGTAGGTTATGGTGTGCTGGGGCAGATGCTTTCATAAACCTCCATGTCCATTGTTTGGGAGGGGAGCGTCTTGCGTGTGCCTGCTTCATGGCTGCCAACTCCCTTAATTATGCCTGCTTACCCTCTGCCAGCTGGGGCGCATCACAGCTCATGGGGGCCCTGTGCCACGTGGAGCTGGGCTTGCTGTATGGGGCAGAGGCAGGCACATGATTTCAGGGGAATACTAACCGCTCCCTCGCATTTGTAGCTGGGCGTCCGTGCCGGCTCTGCTGGATTTCCGCACTGCGGTGCTTGTGCCATTGCGTCCCAGTGGGCGCGCTGGTCCCGCAGCTTTGTCTCCCCCAGGTCGGCCGCTGGGGATCCGCGGTGGTTCGCTCACACTCCCAGTATCGCCTATGTTGCTGTGACTGAATGGGCACCTTGATTCTTCTGCACCACCCACGTGGGTTGTCTCTGATCTCCTCTGGCTCGGCTGCCAGTCCCCACACAGGCATCGCCGCTGGCGGCCTCAGGTCCGCTCACTCTGCCCCCAAAAGCTCCAGTTGGAGTTTTCTTGGGGACCACTCGGATCGCGGGTCGTCCCCTTTGCTTTTGTTGCCCCAGGGTCTTGTTTTTAGCGCTGCTTATTGCTTCTTATTCGGGTGACCAGGGGAGTAGCACGCTCCTCATGGTGGAGTGGTCACAGGGGCCATCTTGGAATCTTCTTATGAAGCTTCTTGAAGCCTTCGTCTGCCCTTTCTTGAGTAATCTTTCTTCTTCCTCACTTCTCAATCAATTTTTCATCCATGACATGGCACACAGGGGGTGCTGGTCTCCAACGTTGACGATGTGGCTTGGCTGCACGACCTGGGCAGCGTCAGTGCTTATTACTTGACTTATCTGCCGCCTTTGATACTGTTGACCATGGTCATCTGGGCCGGCCTTTCTGGTGCTGTTCTTTCCTGATTTTCTTTGTTTCTCTCTAACCGAACAGTCGATTGCCATCCCCCCTTTTCACTCTGTGCTGTCTGCCTTGAGATGTGGAGTCCCTCAGGTTTCCTCCATCTTCCAGGTTTTGTGTAACATGTACGTGAAACCTCTTACCAAGCTTATCTGCTCTCACGGCTTCCAATGTTATTCTTAACAGATGACACAGATCCTGGTCCATTTAGATCTCTCTTGTCGAGACAGCAACCAGGTCTAGGGCCTGTCTCGAACTGTGGGAGCATGGATGTGTAATAGCTGTTTCAGGGGAAACGATTGAGGTGTTGGTGTTGGGCCCTCCTTCATATGCCTTTTGGACCTCCTCTTTTTGGCCATCTTTAAGGGTAAATATATTGTCTTTTCTGTCTGCGGAATCTCTGATAAATCCAGTAAGATAAAGGGGCTATCTTCAACTGAAAACCCCATAGTAATGTTCTTTGTTTACTCCTTTCTCAGTTATGTGCCCCCTGTGGTGTCCTTACTTGTTATGTCCTCCATGGACCAATGCAATGCCCTATTTCTGGCACAGACTACTTCTTATGGCACCTTCAGGTCCTGCAGAACTCTGCAGCCAGAGTAGCCACTTACACACCTAGTTGTGCTCACATTACTCCATTTGTGCACCATCATTGGCTACCCATGGCCAAGCCCATTCAGGTCAAGGCTGTAGGATTATTTAGTGTGTTTTTGGAGTGCAACGCCACTGCACAGGATCAATGCATAGCGTGTTTTTGGAGTGCAGCGCCACTGCATGGGATCAATGTATTGCTATAATGCGGTACAGCAAGCCATGTGTTGCCAGTGTAACATATGGACATGCAAATGAAGACAGGCTACACAGGTCAGAAACAAACCATTTTCTCATTTAAAAGCACATCATTTTTTTTTCTTTTCTCAACTGAAATGCCTCTATTGCAGGAGACACATTAGATAATTAATGAACTAATATAATTAACAAGTACTAGCATGATTTTAACTTCTTAATATTGTAATGTGTTCTCCATGTGCAAAATGTGGCAGGCTGAGGCTCACTTTCAACGTGCATTCAGATTTTTTTTCTCTCTTTTTCTCTGTGCTTTTCACGGTCCTTGCTCAGGAAACAAAACTCGAATAAGCAGGAAATCAATTTTGTTACAGTTGCTTACTGTAAAAGTGAGCTGTTGTTTGAAGAAGGAGGGTATGACATGATGGATTTTTATTGGACAGGCGTCACGTTAGGGGCTGTAACAGAGGTTTTCGGTGCACCTCGGGGAGGAAGAAAGGCAGTGTCTATTTTGCATAGCTTCGGTGGGGACTTGGCTGAAGTGGCTGTGGGGTTGCCTGGCTGAGAGGCGTTGTTGCAGTGCACTGTTGACCTTCACAGGCTGGGGATTCTAGTCGATGAGCACCGGCTTGAAAATAGAAGATTGCAGATTGGAACTGCATGTTCTTCTGCATGTTCTCGCTGGGGTGAAGGAAGCCCTGAGCCATCTAAAGAAAGCACCAACCCAGAGATTTCGCGTGCTGAACAGCTACAAGTTGCTGGTAATTATCTGATACAAAGTGAGAGTGCGGTGTGTGAATGAAATCTATTTCAGGCAACAGCGTAGCGATAGCTTCCATTGAAGAAGCACTGTATTTAAATGCTACACTCTAAAGTTGCCATCTAAATGCAAGTCCACTGATGCATTATTTTCTTTATTGTTGCAAAGAATCTAATGAAATGCCATGTATGTTGCAATTGTTTCTCTTATGTTTATTTTTAGAAAAGACTGCCTCGCAAAGCTGGTAATGTATGATTTTTTAAATGAAACTGATGTAAATCCCAACCTGTGTAAAGGCTTCTCTTTGCTTCTGTTTTCTCTGGTGCAGTTAGCCCATATCACATGATAAAAAAGGAGGTTATTAGGTAATATATGCCAAGCATCCTATGTGGAAAAGGTTATGTTATGAGTAATTACAAATAGCTGTGTGCATGGTTCCACTCAGTGTATAGATGTGTGTGGCTTCTGAGTGGAACACAATCCGATAGTCTGCTGGGCGTACATGAATCAGCAGAGAGAGAGAGGCTTCTGGAAATAGTTTCACTAATGTAAATAAATTAGTGATAATACCACATGTTATTGTGAATACTTTATGGAAGCATAGCTCGCTGGTGTAGATAAATCAGTGACAACAGCCATATGAAAATGTGTTATTGAATAATGTAGAAGCCTGAGGCCTCTAGAGATCACAAGAACAGTCTAAACAAAAGAAAGGGGTTTTGTATGTTGGGGCCACAAATAAAACAAAGAAATTATGCTCATCACTATACCACAACGAAATGTATACCAACTGAATGTATCTGTGTACTGAAATAATGCATAGCTACTAAACCACTATAATACCAAACCCAATCTAAATACAAGGAGTGGTTGTTACTAAACTATTTTTGTTTTTGGTGGTAAGAAAATACCGCTAGGCCCCAAATCTACACAAAATACCCAACATATTTATGGTGCGTTGCAGGCCGGGAAAGTGATCATAGAGCACCTACTGGGCGTGGCAAGTGTGTCTCACACCGCCATCTGTGCATTAAAGGGAACCCATTTCATAATAGCAGTGTGTCACTAAAAACGAATTTCAGAATGTCTCAAAGGGAAACCACATTCTCAGACCTAGTACAATATTTAGAGGCAAAGTTATTTGCACATGGGACGTGGTCATCTAATTGTACCTCAGAATGGCATGACCGCATTCATGGTGAGGTGCAGAAAGAAAAACTAGACAATATTTTTGCAGAAGGCAGCATAATTCAGGTCTGCCTTCTAAGGTTATTAAATGCAGCCGATAAAAATGCAGAGAAAGACTGTTTGATATGGCTATGTGCCAAAATCTGGTTTATTTTGAATAGGTCCCTGCGAATGCAAGAAAATGACACCCAGCTAATTAACAGGTTAAAGACTGACTTAGATGGGGCAAGTAAGAAAGAGGAAATGTTAAGAGCAGAATTGGATGTATGCCAAAAAGACATGCAGTTAAAATGCAGAGATTTTGATGTTCAATTGTCCAAAAGCAAGAAACAGTTTGAGGACAGTGAACAAGAAGTGGTACACTTTAAAGCATTGGTGGACCACATTAGACAAGATAAAGATGAGGTTGTGTCAGAAATGCAGATTTTACAAAAAGAACATTATGAGAAAGAAAGTGACCTCCAAAATGCGGAACAAGAAATGGTTAAAATGCTTCAAGAAAGAGACAAGAGAAATAAAGAATTTAATTAATGCCAAATGCAAATGTGGGACATGCAGGAGGTAATTAATAAAATGAGTGATGAAAACAACTATTTGCAAAACGAAGCAGACAGGCTCCTTAAAAAGTGTAAGGACTTAGAACAGCAAATGTGCATACCCAGGTCCCAGGGGAGGCGGCAAGGTACCACATTCAATGGAGTTGAAGTGAATTCTATTTCTACCCAAAGGGCTAGTGCCCCAGTGACTGGGCCGGTGACTGAACTTGGTTGCAGCGCCCTTGGGGGATTTGATACTCCCATTGGGGGCCGCCACCAATCCCATACACCTGGAACCTGGGTTGAGTCACCAAGTAGCGCAATTCCATGCATTGCAACAAGCAGCCCCATAAAGATAATGAAGTCTATTAAAGCCCTGATAAAACCATTTAAAAAAGGAGGGGAATGCTGCATAGAGGATCACTTAGAAGCGGTTCATGATATTTTTAAAGCCCTCCAGATACCTAAGGAACAGTACAGGCAGTATTTTCATTTAACTTTAGATGCCCCGACGGCCAGTATTATAAGAGGATTGAATGAGCAGCAGAATATGACATGGGCGGATTTCGAAAAAGAGATTAGGCATCATTTTTCTCCTTTCCAGTCCTTGCAGGAGGCAAAGAAAGTCGCTTACCCAATCACTGCTGGTCCTAATACATCCCCTCGCCAGTTTTTACAAGACTTACAAGACTTAAAAAGAGCGTTTTCTCGCTTTGATGTATCTTTTGACCCCAATTCCAATGAGTTTAAAACTGCCTACTTCTATGGGCTACAGAAAGACATATCCCAATTAGTCAGTGAATTTGACCGTGATAAGTCCCTGGAATGGAATGTGCACCAAAGCACAAAACTATATGAGGTACTCTATTGTCAGGGTAGAGAAAGTGATAAAATGAAAGATACTAGACCTAAATCTAAAGAACCCTCAGCAACAGTGATGGAAATCAGGTAAGCCAAAATGTCCCTTGAGCCTGCTCAAAGTCCAAGTAAAAATAATTTGGCACCTGAACAGAGGGGTAATCAACAAAGGTCATCACACCCTGCACCAATGTTCCAATCACATGATCCTAGTAATAGGGAGAGCTACATCAGCCCCAGGTTCTTGGGAGATAGGCCCCGGGCAGGCTATCGACCTGATATGTCAGGTATGAACAATAACCAGAGACAAAATCAGGATCAAAGAAAGGATGGTCCTTATCAGACATTGGGCACACAAAGCAGATTTGATCCCAATACCATGATATACGGTAATCGGGATAGACCCCGATATGTGGATCGATTTGCTGATAATGGGAATCAACATAGGGGCCAGTACCCACAACCTGAGAGACAGGACATGAGGCAGAACATGAACTACACTTCACGTCAGTACAATGATTCCCCACCAGGGGACTACAACCAAAGGATGGGTGCAACCCGCTCCCCTCCGCAAATGAATCAAGAGTTCAGGAACCATCCTAATAGAAATCATTATCCTGAGAGGTATCAGAAAAGATCCAATCATGGAGAAAATAACCAATATCGATCTAGGCCACAGAGAGAGGATTCTAGAGAGATGGAAAGATTCCAGTGCCTCGAGGCCCAAGTGAAAATGTTAGCTGAGCAAATAGGAAAGCTCTGTACAGCACAAAAACAGTCATCAAAGGAGGGGGCAGAAGGCCATAGCAATGACCGGGGGACTTCTGAAAAGTGACTAAGTACTTATGATACCTGCAGCGCCAAAAAGACAGTTTGCTCTGATGTAATTTTGCATAATGACTATGAGATGCCTAATGATTTAAAAGTAAAAATACCAGTACATGAACATGTAACAGAAAATGCAAATACTTCTAAATGAGAGTTAGGGTTTAACCTAGAACTAAATCAAACATTGGCGATCTGTACAAATGAAATAGGAAAACCTGAAAATCCAAAAGAACAAAGAGACAGGTTTAAGAAAAATGACTCATGCATGGGGAATACCAGTGAACCGGGAGTAAGTGGCGATGCTATAACTCCTTCCCTGGGAAATCAAAACAATGACCAAACACAGGCAGGAAAAAGAAATGCTCAAAAGGAGGGTACCGGTCAATCACCTGAAGAATTCTTTGAACCACATATTTTTGAAGAGGTTAAAAGGGCTGGTACCATACTGAACAATCACAAATGCACAGAATTAGACAATGACAAATTGCCAAGTGATGTTGTTACACATGTTCAGTTGGAGAGTTGTACTGTGACCTCTGATGATACCTGGATGGATGGGCGAACAGTGGCCACACTCCAAAAAACCTCTGAACATGGGGAAATGAATAAAGTCTCTCACACAGGAATGAGCAAAAAGGAGGGAAAAATGTCTTTCCATGTACCAATGTGCTTAGCCAAAAGTGAAAAAGGCCTGAGAAAGGTGAGCCCTGAAATCAGTAAGAATTTGCATTTCTTATGTGTGTTAGAGGAAGTTGAAGACAGGTATTATGCTCCCATCATTGTGGAAGAAAAATGCCATACATTTGCAATGATTGACACTGGCGCAGAGGCCACAATTATGTCTACAGAATTAGTAAAGAGTATCAATGAAGAGAGATCCCCGCAGAATCAGATCACAGTGAAGGAAAATCAAGGTCCAGTGCATAATTTTAACGGGGAGGAGGTGCCTATTATAGGCGTCACCGAGGTTGACATAAAGATAGGTAAACACAGAATGAAACAGGAGGTATTGGTCACATCCATTTGTGAAATACCATTTCTGATGAGAACAGATTGCCTAAAAAGATTGTCTCCTCTAATAGATGGGGTGAATGGAGTACTGTGGACCTTAACTAAAAAACCATTGAGACCTAAGAAACTAAAATCACAAAACAGCAATATAAATGAATGTCACACCATTGCAAAAACAAATGATGCAGTGGAGGTGTATCTCCAGAATAGTTGCATACCTAGCGTCACTGTTATATTAATGTGTACAAATATACTTAGACCCAAGGAAAGAATGATGGCAAACTGCCATAGATGAGCACACCTTACGTTTTTATTTAAAAGAGAAGACATGCAAACAGAATACTGCTCCTAGAGCAGGTTCAGAAAAGCACATTGCCACTCTTGCTGAAATACACATGGAAGATGAACAACCATGGGTTCATGTTGGGATAAATGACTATTCTAAAACAATAAAAGCCACTTTAGCACTTGAACAGGAAAGGAGCTTCATTAATGAGAAATTGTTGTAAAAAATAATGGAAAGGGAGGAGATCCCAAAATTTAGGATTAAAAACCAATATGTCTCTGGTTTGGACAGTCCAGACTTTGAAAACCGAATTGCAAGTAGATGCATGCTGAAAATTAACATTGGACAAAAAACAATTTACCATAATGTTTGGATAGTGAGTGGAACCCAAAATGACTTTTACATGGGCAATGACATCATGCACAGAATGTGTATGGTGTTAGATTTCCTTAATCAAAAGATATGGTCACGCATAGGTGGGCCGGCACCTGAATTTGAAGACAAAAGAAGGGCTTATCATTGCGCACAGCTGGTCCCTTATGCAATTGAATTACAAATGAGGAAATATATTATTATCCCTGCATTCACAAAGCAGTTTGCAATAACACTGAAATGCAAAAATGGACACCAGATGAAAGATTCTGATGCATTTGTGTGTCTGAATGACTCAATGAAACAGCAAGGTCTGGATTATGAATACATTCCATTGGTAGATGTGGGTGAAGGGTCTGTAAAAATTATGGTGAATAATAAAGATTGTCAGGATATTCATTTAGAGGAAAACTCCCCAATAGGAATGGCCATACAAAAATCACATTACACAGCAGATCTAAATAACATGGTGATTGGAAATATCCCTGAAAAGTATGTAGATGCTAAGGGTAAATTGCCAGAATACCTGGACTCTCAGCCCAAAGGGATATTTAAAATTCATTCTGTGTATCCTTATGATTCAAGCGAGACAGTGTGCTGTCATCAAGAGGATTGCATAACATTTAACTTAAATGAACATGAAATAGAAAATCAGCCCATTGAAGTGGAAGCTGATATGCCAAAACATTTAAAAGTGGCAGCTTTACAAAGAGACACAGCCACACAATTAGAGGAACGCGCCGAGATTCCCATGCCAGAACATTTTCCAGAATTCTCCAAAATGGTAGAGGAGCAGATTTTATCCGCGGATGCATGTGACAATGATGAGGATAGAAATGAACTGAGGAGGATATTTATGGAGTTTAAAGATGTATTTGCAAAAGATGCTTATGATTGCGGTCTAACTGATTTACATGTGGCCACGCTACCGGAAGGATGTAACAGAAGTCCAATATTTGCACGCCAGTATAGACTACCATTGGCGTGTTTAGAGTCATTGGCAGAGATTATTAAAAATTTGGAGTCGCGGGGAATCGGGCCCATTCATAGCACATCTAATATACCTATTTTAGGTGTGTTAAAGCCAAATGGTCAATGGCGCCTGTGTGCAGATTTGAGGGAGTTAAATAAGAGTGCCAGTATCCAGATGGCCACTGCCATTCATTGATCAGGGATTACCTCAGATACATGGTTCAAAAGTATTTACCACATTAGATCTCACCTCTGGGTATTGGTGCGTGCCATTGGCAGAGGAGATACAGAATTTATTTTCCTTTTCATTTGATAAGATTCAATATGAATGGGTTAGAACTCCATTTGGGTACGTCAATAGTGGGAGTGAATTTGGCATATTTTTGAGAAAAGCTATGCCTGATGCAGCAGAAAGAGGAACCATAGTTTATGTGGATGATGTGCTGATATAAAATGAAAGCTTGAAAAGCCATTTTGATGAAATAAGACATGTGCTTGGCCAATTGCAGAAGGCAGGCGCCAAAGTGTCTTTACAAAAAGCACAATGTTGCAAGAAAAAAGTGAACTTTCTAGGCCATGAAGTGACTGAACATGGACTAAATCCACAAAAGAAATAAATAGAGGCTTTACAAAAACTAAAAGACCCTAAAAATGTGAAAGGGGTAAAAAGTTTATTAGGAATGACAGGCTACAACAGAAAGTTCATTGAAAATTATGCTGAAATCACTCAACCATTGACTAAACTGCTTAAACTGAATACACCCTGGAAATGGGAAAAAGAGCAGTCTGAGGCAGTGGCTAAATTAAAGGAATGTCTTGTAAAGGCACCATGTTTAGCATATCCCATAAAGGACAGGGATTTCTTTATAGAAATAGGGTTCTCTGAACATTGTATGTCACCAGTGTTATCACAAAAACATGATTTGAATCACAGAACCATTGCCTATGCAAGTAAGGCGTTTTCCCAAGTTGAAATGAAATTCAATGAATGTGAAAAGGCCCTATTAACCACTGTGTGGGCGCTACAACATTCCCGCCCTATTGCTCAGGGAGAAAAGGTGATTATTGAGACAAATCATCAACCTTTGCAGTTTTTAGAGAGTAAAAGAATTAGGTCAGGTAATCTAGCACAATCCAGAATCACTTCATGGATGCTGGCATTACAAGGCTTTCCTGTAGAAATGAGATATGGCCAAAATAAGAGAAGCCCAATTGCTCAAGGTTTAGCAGATTTACATGAATGTGCAGCTGAACAAGTATCAAACGAAATGGAAGTAGAACCTAATTTGCAGGAATTTGAACAATCACCACACAAAGCTTTTGATGAAAAAACATGCAAGGACTTGCCAACTGTATATGTTGATGGTTGTGCTTTTCACATTGAAAATTACACTAATAAACAATTAGTGTCAGGAATAGGAAATGTCTGGTTGAAATGTGAAGGCGTCCCTAGTATAGGGATGAGAATTGGAGCTAGGAGCAGTCAAGTAGCAGAACTGGCAGCCATTTATAAGGCAATTGCTACTGCAGTTGATAATAAATTCAGTGAAATTGTCCTGGTGACTGATTATGACTATGCACGAAATAGCTTTGTGGAATATTTACCTGGCTGGAAAGCGAGAGGCATGACTACATACAACAAGAAACCACTTGAACATGGAAAAATGATACAAGCCATAGACAAATTGGTGTCAGAAAATGATTTAACAATATACTGGAGAAAGGTTTGTGGGCATTTAAAAACACCAGGAGAGGATAAGGAGGGGAATGATAAGGCAGATCACCTGGCTAAAATTGGGGCTGTGATGGGAGAATTGCTACCTATTGAACATTTACTTGGTGAAATACAAATTGATGCAGTAACACATTCTAAAGCACCAAAGGAGGTAGATCAACCAGTAGCCCAATGGAGTTATGATACACCAGACCAAGATCTGATTGAGGCACAAAAGTATGATCTAATTTTGGGAATATATTATAATCATTTGATAAACCCTGAACAAAACCCTTTAACAGAAAATGATTGTATAGGAAAAGAAGATTTGAGGGTGCTATTAAAGAATAAAAAACAAATTAGACTACAGGATGGACTCATGATTAGAGAGTCCATAACAGGACAGATACAGTGGGTGGTACCCCTTTCATTCAGAGGGCTAATGCTACACCATGCACATGATGCAATAACTGCAGACCACAGAGGTTCACAAAACATTGGAAATACTAAAGGATTATGCTTACTGGCCACATATGTCCCAAGATGTGGAATTATATACTAGAGGATGTCTAGTATGCGCCCAATTTAAACATGCTTCACCAATGCATAGAGCTCCATTAATGAAAAGGGGCCTAACTCTTCCATGGTCAGATTTGCAAATAGACTATGTAGGGCCTGTAAAGAGGTTGAGCAGAGGGAACCGTTATATTTTAAGTGTGGTGTGTTTGATGTCGAAATGGATTGAGTCTATTCCTGCACCAGATTGTAGTGCGCAAACGGCAGCCACATTACTGGTGAATCATGTGTTTTCAAGGTTTGGGTTGCCACAAAGAATAGAATCAGACAGAGGAAGTAATTTCACAAGTGCTCTAATGAGTAAGGTATGGCAAATACTGGGTGTGAAAAGAAAACTACATATTGCATATCGGGCAGCTTCTTCGGGTGGAGTTGAACGCAGTAATAGGTCTGTTGTGGACATATTAAAGACATTTGTGGCAGACGCAGGTTCCAGCTGGGATTTACGTTTACCTTTGGTTTTGATGGCAATCAGATCAACTCCTGCCAAAGCAACAGGTCACAATGAGGTTTTAACAGGTAGAAAAATGGTGTTACCACAACACCAGCTATACAGAACACATGAGCAGACACTTGTGAGTGCATCCACAGTTCATGAATACATTGATGAACTGAGGAAGCATTTACAACATGCATTTGCTTTTGTACAGAGAAATCTAGAAAGAGCTGCTGACAGTGCAAAGTCATATAATGATAAAAAGACATCAGTAAAGGAATATTTCGTGGGCGATCAGGTGTAAACATTTCATTTTGGAAAAGGTAAACAGAAAAATTCTAAATTTCTAGCAGCCTGGCAGGGGCCATTTCGAATTATAGATAAGGTATCTCCTGTGGTTTATACAATTTTGAAGACTGAAGGTGAAACAGCAATAGAACAGTTTGTTCATGTGAATCAAATTAAACCATGCCACCCCAGACATGAGATTAAACAACTTGAGCGTGTAGAAACAGATAAAGTCCCTTGAACATAAGAAGGTAAGGTAAATGAGTCTAGTCAGAAAGCAGCGGCAGAGAAGTTAAATAAAGATGGTTGATTATAATGGAACATAAACTCTGTGATATATGTATATATATATTTTACAAAAATGGAAGCTGAAATTAATGGAATTGGTTTGCAAAATGAAAATGTATTAAATATTGAATGTTGTTTTATGTATGTTTGTTTTCTCTTTAACCTATGCTTAATTTCAGAAGGTGAGAGAAAAAGGGCAAAATGTTTTACAAAGCATGTTTTATTTTTGGCAAAAGGGTGAAGTTAGTATTGTGCTATGTACTTAATTTGTTTATTTTCTATATGATTTAGAATATTAACATACATTTAGTCAGAGGTTCCGGGACGGAGGCCACGGGAGACGATGGAGTCCTGGAGTCCCCTGGATGAAGATCAAATGATGCCTGCCTCCGGGTGGAGGTGAAGACGAAATAACCGGAATGCTAAAGAAGAGATGACTTCTATGGCAAAAGGGTCCAAGAGTGGCAAGATGAAAGAGCACCCGAATGAACCAAATGATGTGACATCGCCGGTAGGGACATATCAGAGGCAGACACGTGTCCTGGAGTATGGAGTTCCACGTATTTGTTATTTTAATTAATTATTTTAATCTGTTATGTTAATTATTTATTTTAACTATTTATTTTATTTTATTGTTTTGTGTTTAACTTCAAGTATAAAATTAAAAAACTGGACTATGGACACTTCCATTGGGAAGAAATATGTAAAATATTTGATAAGAACTGATGGACTCAGAGATGAATTTTGATATTATGATGATTGAACAGTGATTTTTCAATTTTCATTTTTCACATGTGAATATTGTCAGAAAGCACCAAAGTATTAACTGAAAAGGATACGGTACCTAAAAGGATACAGGTGGTAGGGTCTTCCGGATCCCTGTTCACGCGTTTTGATAGTTGTGAAGTCAAGTTAAGACCTTCCAAATGATACAACTCTCTGACTGGTAAAACAGGCAGAGTGATGGATCACTGGAAAGGGTGTGGGTAAGGTATAGGAAGTCAACCTAGAACAAAATAAAGTATCATGAATAACTGCCCCAACCTGGGTATGATGGAATAGAGAATGTCATGAATGCACACACTGACCTTGAGTCTAGGGCAGATGAATCCAGCAGAGTCTCTTGAGGAATCCAAGGTAGAACAAACGACAAGGAAGGGAAGATTAGTAAGGGAGACTTATCCCGAACGGAACGAGGCTCACGCTAGATACCGGGTTGATGCACCACAGGATAGCGTCCAAAGTACTGTTCACTGTCACCTTCCCGTTATCCTTGAAAAGCTTCCTTCCCACGTAGAGTAAAGTATAGAAATGAATCAATCCCCCTGTTAATATCACAGGTGCAGGAGTTGGAAATAGCGCTCCTTTTAAGGTATAAACAAGTACACGCGGTTCTGTACAGCCGCGAAGAAAAGAGCGTGTGCGTGTGGATTTACACACGAGCAGGATTCACGCAGTCCAGGCCAGCAGCGTTTGAAGACAACGTGCGCGTGTGGATTTACACGCGACCAAACAGCTCCAGGAATCAGCGTGTGGCGGAAAACACGCTATAGAAGGCCCAAAAAGTAGCTGTAGTAACCTGCAAGGATGCAGACCGGAGGTTCAGCTACACAACGCCAAATGATTTGATCAGAAGCAGCGAGAGAAGTTTCCACGCTGCTTAAATACGTAATGCCGTAGTTCACGTGACGAAGCAGAATACACTTGAAGTTAGCGACGTGAAAAGTGCAAACGTCGTTTTCCCGGCAACGTATCGAACAAC
Organism: Ambystoma mexicanum; assembly: GCF_040938575.1. Lineage (NCBI taxonomy): Eukaryota > Metazoa > Chordata > Amphibia > Caudata > Ambystomatidae > Ambystoma > Ambystoma mexicanum. Next base: position 160,345,084 of record NC_090936.1, on the reverse strand, counting down.
CGCCATTTGGAATAGAACGGTCTAGCTGTTCTACGAGCGTAGGAGGTAGGACCACGTCCAGCATGCATGACAAATATTCATTTTGTTGGATTACCACATTTTAAAAGAAGAAAGGGGGCAAGTTGGATTTCTTCCAATTGTGGCTTGGACCATGGCCAAATTCATAGAAAAAGGAGGGGATATGTAGGATTATTTAGTGTGTTTTTGGAGTGCAGCGCCACTGCATGGGATCAATGTATTGCTATAATGCGGTACAGCAAGCCATGTGTTGCCAGTGTAACATATGGGCATGCAAATGAAGACAGGCTACACAGGTCAGAAACAAACCATTTTCTCATTTAAAAGCACATCATTTTTTTTCTTTTCTCACCTGAAATGCCTCTATTGCAGGAGACACATTAGATAATTAATGAACTAATATAATTAACAAGTACTAACACGATTTTAACTTCTTAATATTGTAATGTGTTCTCCATGTGCAAAATGTGGCAGGCTGAGGCTCACTTTAAACGTGCATTCAGATTTTTTTTCTCTCTTTTCCTCTGTGCTTTTCACGGTCCCTGCTCAGGAAACAAAACTCTAATAAGCAGGAAATCAATTTTGTTACAGTTGCTTACTGTAAAAGTGAGCTATTGTTTGAAGAAGGAGGGTATGACATGATGGATTTTTATTGGACAGGCGTCACGTTAGGGGCTGTAACAGAGGTTTCTTGGTGCACCTTGGGGAGGAAGAAAGGCAGTGTCCATTTTGCATAGCTTCGGTGAGGACTTGGCTGAAGTGGCTGTGGGGTTGCCTGGCTGAGAGGTGTCATTCCAGTGCACTGTTGACCTTCACAGGCTGGGGATTCTAGTCGATGAGCACCGGCTTGAGAATAGAAGATTGCAGATTGGAACTGCATGTTCTTCTGCATGTTCTCGCTGGGGTGCTCTAAAGGGAAGCCCTGAGCCATCTAAAGAAAGCAACCAGCCCAGAGATTTCGCGTGCTGAACAGCTACAAGTTGCTGGTAATTATCTGATACAAAGTGAGAGTGCAGTGTGTGAATGAAATCTATTTCAGGCAGGCAGCGTAGCGATAGCTTCCATTGAAGAAGCACTGTATTTAAATGCTACACTCTAAAGTTGCCATCTAAATGCAAGTCCACTGATACATTGTTTTCTTTATTGTTGCAAAGAATCTAATGAAATCCATGTATGTTGCAATTGTTTCTCTTATGTTTATTTTAGAAAAGACTGCATCGCAAAGCTGGTAATGTATGATTTTTTAAATGAAAATGATGTAAATCACACCCTGTGTAAAGGCTTCTTTTTGCTTCTCTTTTCTCTGGTGCAGTTAGCCCATATCACATGATAAAAGGGGAGGTTATTAGGTAATATATGCCAAGCATCCTATGTGGAAAAAGTTATGTTATGAGTAATTACAAATAACTGTGTGCGTGGTTCCTCTCAGTGTATATATGTGTGTGGCTTCTGAGTGGAACACAATCCGCTAGTCTGCTGGGCGTATATGAATCAGCAGAGAGAGATGCCTCTGGAAATAGTTTCACTAATGTAAATAAATTAGTGATAATACCACATGTTATTCTGAATACTCCATGGAAACAAAATCTCACTTATGTAAATAAATTAGTGATAATACCACATGTTATTGTGAATACTTTATGGAAGCATAGCTCGCTGGTGTAGATAAATCAGTGACAACAGCCATAAGTGGCACTCCATATGAAAATGCGGTGTTATTGAATAATGTAGAAACCTAAGGCCTCTAGAGATCACAAGAACAGTCTAAACAAAAGAAAGGGGTTTTGTATGTTGGGGCCACAAATAAAACAAAGGAATTATGCTCATCACTATAACACAACGAAATGTATACCAACTGAATGTATCTGTGTACTGAAGTAATGCATAACTACTATACCACTATAATACCAAACCCAATCTAAATACAAGGAGTGGTTGTTACTAAACTATTTTTGTTTTTGGTTGTAAGAAAATACAGCCAGGCCCCAAATCTACACAAAATACCCAACAAGGCCTAATGTCTAGTTCATCACGCCTTTTATGGAATGGGGCAGAATATCTACAGGCCAAATTATGTTTGTACATTCCTGCTCAGCCACTCCGCTTGGTAAATGCCTGATGTTAAATAAGGACAAAACTGCCTTGTACATATAAATCCATTGTACATCCATATAAAAGTACTGTGTGCAAAATGCATCATAAAGTCAAAGCAGAATCATATTACTTCAAAGCAAATCGTAACTATTGGAAATGCCACACTAAAGTGCAAAGAGTATAACAGATTCAAAAAGTGCCAGGTGTGCTTGAGAAAAGTGTAAAGTGTTTCTGAGTTCATTCCAGTCTAATCGCAGTGCAAGTTGCTTTTCATGTTATTTTAACTCAGGAGGCACCATGGTGGTGGTCAGGCAGCTACCCTGACAGCGCTGCTTGATTTCAAGTTGGCAGCTGACAATTTATAACTGATACAAATCGCTAGATCTGAAGATGGTGAGTTACTCAGAAAGCCAATCACTTTGTCATGTACACACAAGGACTTGGGCACATTCATTAACACGCTTCCTTTTCCAGTATCAAAAGGGGCAGGACTATACAGGGAGGCTTTGATAGAAGGCCTAGTATGGGAGTTTGCAAACAAGTGTTGCAGTAAAGAGCAGAGTAAAAGAGGAAGAAGGAAGGCGAAGGGGGTGGAAGGAGAGTAAGACTTGAGGTGGATGGGAGAGGATGGTGAAGATGCGTCAAATGAGGGGAAAGGGAAGAGCAGTGTGAAGGGGGAAAACTAGCAAGGGGGAAAAGGAGAGATGGAAGGTGAGACGCAAGAGAAAGGAGGAAATTACTTGGAGAACAGTTTAAAAGGTACAGACAAAATCGGTGTAGGAAGGTGAGGGCCACCAATAGAGGAACATTTTGGGAGAGGTACTGAGAAAGAAAAGGAAGGTGGAGGAAGGAAGGAGTGCAGAAGGGTGACCCTGAAAATGAGGTAAATGCTGTGGAAGAAGGCCTGTGTCCATTAAGAAGTATGCTGGCTGGCGCCCAGTTGTACATCTTAACCTAATAACTAGCCCATCAAAAGTAGAGAGGGGTCGTGGAAAGACTAGGACGAGTGCAGTACCCTGGGTAAACCAACTTAACTCTCAACACCAAGCTAAGCTAAGTGGGCCTCTCTTCGGTTTCTGGCCCTGCCAATGCATCACATCATCAGTTTCTGGCCCCTGGAAGGGCCCATCTTTGTCTTCAAGCCCAGGACAGACAAATGGTCTTTCTGGCAAGGAGAGCAAACAAATCTTCATGCCTAATAGGGCCAATGCGTCATGAATCCTAGGAGGGTCAACCCATGCTCATACCGAGCACTAGAGGGGGACTAACTGAACTATTCAAACTTGGCAATACAACACTAGTTGAGTAATATTAGAATACGGAAAGTGGCCATGGGAATAAAGTCCTCTAGAAGAAAGGGGGACTCCTTATGGTGTTAGGAATGTCAGCAGGGGGAATGTTATGGGTGTGGAATGCGAACAGAGAACACTAGTAGAGAATGCAAGGCAAGTTGTATGGTGTTTGGTGTAAATTGTATACAAAAAAAGGGGGTCAGGTGGAGATGCGCTAAACACTATATAAATAAGGGACACTAGTAGTACAGTTGATGCTTTAATTGTAGCAGGAACAGCCGACACGTGTTTCGACACACAGGTCATTTTCAAGGCACAAGCAAACCAAATATATCGAAAAAGTCGATGATGGGTAATCCCACAAAGAACAGGACGTTGTAAGTATCACGCTGATGTTACATTCAGAAATTGAGTCCGTGCCGTGATGGCCGTAACCAATAGATAGCCTCGCACTGATGCAACACCCCCAGCTGTCACAGGCTGCGCAGCTACAATTAAAGCATCAACTGTACTACTAGTGTCCCTTATTTATATAGTGTTTAGCGCATCTCCACCTCACCCCCTTTTTTTGTATACGATTTTCAGTACCAGCCAGGGTGGACTGGTTGGCGCAGGTGGTAATGCAGCTCACACTTCCAATTCCTTATTTTTGACTGAATTATTAACATAATCAGTGAACACCATCGCACAGACCTCTACGCGTTAATCCACATTTTCTGTTTTGTGTTTGGTGTAAAGGTGAGGACAGAGAGAGTTGTTACAGCATAAAGATGAACTTAAAAGAAATTAAGTCACACTGGCGGTGTTCTGGTTCACTTCCTTAACTGGTGATGAGTTGCAGCAATGACAAAGAGCCTGCACTTGCCATAGATTGTGGTTGCCCTGGCTGAGCAGGTACAGGGCTAGTTGCACAGTCGAATAGTGGCTCACTCTTCAGGCATGTATTGGGGTGTATCTGGGCTCTGCGTGAGCCTCCGAGGACACAGGAAGCACCCTAGCAGCATAGCTGTGCATGCACACGACAGAACACGTGATCCAAGGACGCATTGTCCGGTGTTGCAAGTTGTTACCTGGTAATTTTAGACATGATAAGGAGTTGACATGTCTGTTGCTTAGCTATGTAACAAGCTGAAGGCCTTCACTGTGGGCCCTGTGTTCCGTGATGTGCTCGTCCCACATGCAGTGTAGTGACTGAAAGAATTACTTGCACACATAAAGAAGGGAGAATGCAGTAGTGAAATTGGCCGTTACTCTGAAAGGGTTTTTTTCATTGCACCTTAAAAGGGAGATTACAGACATTTGTCCCTGTGAACAAGGTGACAAATACCAAGAGCACGAAAATAGGGAAGCAACAGAAACTAATTTAAAGATTATGGCAAATATACCAGGCACTGGGTTATTCCTAGGTTATTAAATGGAAAGAAAGATTCCAGAAGTATATGTTGACAGTATAAGGTCCTAATTGTTTGAGTAAAAAGAAAGAGGCACTGTTTCATTGTCGAGGTCGGTCTGGACAACAATTTCTTAAAACTAGCTGAATGCATCAAGATGGGCAACCGGTTTTATATATGCATAACCAAGATGGACAAGCATTACGAGGTGAAGGGGAATAACATTTTTGCTTGTTATCAATTTGCCAACAGACCACAGAAATATTGTGAGACCACTGAGGAGTTTGTTACAGCACTGTGAGGGCTGGCTGTAAAGTGTTGTTTTGAACATTATCAGAAAGAGTACATTCTGAACACGTTGATGATCAATAGGATATCAAGAGGTCCCGTCGTCTAATGGGAACTAGCCCACTCACACTTAAGCAGCTATTTCCCATTAGAGAAACGGCCCTCCGACCTGGAGAGGCAGAAAAGTCGGAGGGTCGTTTCTCTGATGGGAAATCCGACCTGGAGAGGCAGAAAAGTCGGAGGGGCGTTTCTCTAATGGGAAATAGTTGCTTCAGTGTGAGTGGGCTAGTTCCCATTAGACGAGAGGACCCTTTTGCCTTTCCAGGCCAGAGGGCTGTTTCTCTAATGGGAAATAGCTGCTTCAGTGTGAATGGGCTAGTTCCCATTAGACGAGAGGACCTTTGTGCCTCTGCAGGTCGGAGGACCGCTTCTCTAATGGGAAATAGCTGCTTCAGTGTGAGTGGGCTATTTCCCATTAGACCAGAGGACCTTTTTGCCTTTCCAGGTCGGAGGGCCGTTTCTCTAATGGGAAATAGCCTTCTCAGTGTAAGTAGGCTAGTTCCCATTATTATGCAGGACTTGGCCACTAGGGGAGCAAAAAGGGCCATTTCTCTAATGGGAAATAGCTGCTTCAGTGTGAGTGGGCTAGTTCCCATTAGACGAGAGGACCTTTTTGCCTTTCCAGGCCAGAGGGCCGTTTCTCTAATGGGAAATAGCTGCTTCAGTGTGAATGGGCTAGTTCCCATTAGACGAGAGGACCTTTCTGCCTCTCCAGGTCAGAGGGCCGTTTCTCTAATGGGAAATAGCTGCTTCAGTGTGAATGGGCTAGTTCCCATTAGACGAGAGGACCTTTCTGCCTCTCCAGGTCGGAGGGCCGTTTCTCTAATGGGAAATAGATGCTTCAGTGTGAGTGGGCTAGTTCCCATTAGACGAGAGGACCTTTCTGCCTCTGCAGGTCGGAGGGCCGTTTCTCTAATGGGAAATAGGCTTCTCAGTGTGAGTAGGCTAGTTCCTATTATTATGCAGGACCTGGCAACTAGGGGAGCAAAAAGGGCCATTTCTCTAATGGGAAATAGCTGCTTTAGTGTGAATGGGCTAGTTCCCATTAGACACGAGGACCTTTCTGCCTCTGCAGGTCGGAGGGCCGTTTCTCTAATGGGAAATAGCTGCTTCAGTGTGAGTGGGCTAGTTCCCATTAGATGAGAGGACCTTTTTGCCTCTCAAGGTCAGAGGGCCGTTTCTCTAATGGGAAATAGCTGCTTCAGTGTGAATAGGCTAGTTCCCATTAGACGAGAGGACCTTTTTGCCTTTCCAGGTCGGAGGGCCGTTTCTCTAATGGGAAATAGCTGCTTCAGTGTGAATGGGCTAGTTCACATTAGACAATAGGACCTTTCTGCCTTTCCAGGTCGGAGGGCCATTTCTCTAATGGGAAACAGCTGCTTCAATGTGAATGGGCTAGTTCCCATTAGACGAGAGGACCTTTCTGCATCTGCGGTCAGAGGGCCGTTTCTCTAATGGGAAATAGCTGCTTCAGTTGTGAATGGGCTAGTTCCCATTAGACGAGAGGACCTTTTTGCCTCTGCAGGTCGGAGGGCCGTTTCTCTAATGGGGAATAGCTGCTTCAGTGTGAATGGGCTAGTTCCCATTAGACGAGAGGACCTTTTTGCCTTTCCAGGTCAGAGGGCCATTTCTCTAATGGGCAATAGCTGCTTCAGTGTGAATGGGCTAGTTCCCATTAGACGAGAGGACCTTTCTGCCTTTCCAGGTGGGAGGGCCGCTTCTCTAATGGGAAATAGTTGCTTCAGTGTGAATGGGTTTGTTCCCATTAGACGAGAGGACCTTTCTGCCTCTGCAGGTCGGAGGGCCGTTTCTCTAATGGGAAATAGATGCTTCAGTGTGAGTGGGCTAGTTCCCATTAGACGAGAGGACCTTTCTGCCTCTCCAGGTCGGCGGGCCGTTTCTCTAATGGGAAATAGCTGCTTCAGTGTAAGTGGGCTAGTTCCCATTAGACCAGAGGACTTTTTTGCCTTTCCAGGTCGGAGGGCCGTTTCTCTAATGGGAAATAGCCTTCTCAGTGTGAGTAGGCTAGTTTCCATTATTATGCAGGACTTGGCCACTAGAGGAGAAAAAGGGCCCTTTCTCTAATGGGAACTAGCCTTCTCAGTGTGAGTAGGTTAGTTCCCATTATTATGCAGGACCTGGCCACTAGGGGAGCAAAAAGGGCCATTTCTCTAATGGGAAAAAGCTGCTTCAGTGTGAATGGGCTAGTTCCCATTAGACGAGAGGACCCTTTTGCCTTTCCAGGCCAGAGGGCTGTTTCTCTAATGGGAAATAGCTGCTTCAGTGTGAATGGGCTAGTTCCCATTAGACGAGAGGACCTTTGTGCCTCTGCAGGTCGGAGGACCGCTTCTCTAATGGGAAATAGCTGCTTCAGTGTGAGTGGGCTATTTCCCATTAGACCAGAGGACCTTTTTGCCTTTCCAGGTCGGAGGGCCGTTTCTCTAATGGGAAATAGCCTTCTCAGTGTAAGTAGGCTAGTTCCCATTATTATGCAGGACTTGGCCACTAGGGGAGCAAAAAGGGCCATTTCTCTAATGGGAAATAGCTGCTTCAGTGTGAGTGGGCTAGTTCCCATTAGACGAGAGGACCTTTTTGCCTTTCCAGGCCAGAGGGCCGTTTCTCTAATGGGAAATAGCTGCTTCAGTGTGAATGGGCTAGTTCCCATTAGACGAGAGGACCTTTCTGCCTCTCCAGGTCGGAGGGCCGTTTCTCTAATGGGAAATAGATGCTTCAGTGTGAGTGGGCTAGTTCCCATTAGACGAGAGGACCTTTCTGCCTCTGCAGGTCAGAGGGCCGTTTCTCTAATGGGAAATAGGCTTCTCAGTGTGAGTAGGCTAGTTCCTATTATTATGCAGGACCTGGCCACTAGGGGAGCAAAAAGGGCCATTTTTCTAATGGGAAATAGCTGCTTTAGTGTGAATGGGCTAGTTCCCATTAGACACGAGGACCTTTCTGCCTCTGCAGGTCGGAGGGCCGTTTCTCTAATGGGAAATAGCTGCTTCAGTGTGAGTGGGCTAGTTCCCATTAGATGAGAGGACCTTTTTGCCTCTCAAGGTCAGAGGGCCGTTTCTCTAATGGGAAATAGCTGCTTCAGTGTGAATAGGCTAGTTCCCATTAGACGAGAGGACCTTTTTGCCTTTCCAGGTCGGAGGGCCGTTTCTCTAATGGGAAATAGCTGCTTCAGTGTGAATGGGCTAGTTCACATTAGACAATAGGACCTTTCTGCCTTTCCAGGTCGGAGGGCCATTTCTCTAATGGGAAACAGCTGCTTCAATGTGAATGGGCTAGTTCCCATTAGACGAGAGGACCTTTCTGCATCTGCGGTCAGAGGGCCGTTTCTCTAATGGGAAATAGCTGCTTCAGTTGTGAATGGGCTAGTTCCCATTAGACGAGAGGACCTTTTTGCCTCTGCAGGTCGGAGGGCCGTTTCTCTAATGGGGAATAGCTGCTTCAGTGTGAATGGGCTAGTTCCCATTAGACGAGAGGACCTTTTTGCCTTTCCAGGTCGGAGGGCCATTTCTCTAATGGGCAATAGCTGCTTCAGTGTGAATGGGCTAGTTCCCATTAGACGAGAGGACCTTTCTGCCTTTCCAGGTGGGAGGCCCGCTTCTCTAATGGGAAATAGTTGCTTCAGTGTGAATGGGTTTGTTCCCATTAGACGAGAGGACCTTTCTGCCTCTGCAGGTCGGAGGGCCGTTTCTCTAATGGGAAATAGATGCTTCAGTGTGAGTGGGCTAGTTCCCATTAGACGAGAGGACCTTTCTGCCTCTCCAGGTCGGCGGGCCGTTTCTCTAATGGGAAATAGCTGCTTCAGTGTGAGTGGGCTAGTTCCCATTAGACGAGAGGACCTTTTTGCCTTTCCAGGCCAGAGGGACGTTTCTCTAATGGGGAATAGCTGCTTCAATATGAATGGGCTAGTTCCCATTAGACGAGAGGACTTTTCTGCCTCTGCAGGTCGGAGGGACGTTTCTCTAATGGGAAATAGCTGCTTCGGTGTGAATGGGTTAGTTCCCATTAGACGAGAGGACCTTTTTTTTGCCTTTCCAGGTCAGAGGGCCGTTTCTCTAATGGGAAATAGCTGCTTCAGTGTGAGTGGGCTACTTCCCATTAGAGGAGAGGACCTTTCTGCCTCTCCAGGTCGGAGGGTCTCCAGGTCGGAGGGCCGTTTCTCAAATGGGAAATAGCTGCTACAGTGTGAGTGGGCTAGTTCCCATTAGACGAGAGGACCTTTTTGCCTTTCCAGGTCGGAGGGCCGTTTCTCTAATGGGAAATAGCTGCTTCAGTGTGAATGGGCTACTTCCCATTAGACGAGAGGAGCTTTCTGCCTCTGCAGGTCGGAGGGCCGTTTCTCTAATGGGAAAAAGCTGCTTCACTGTAAATGGGCTGGTTCCCATTAGACGAGAGGACCTTTTTGCCTTTCCAGGTCGGAGGGCCGTTTCTCTAATCGGAAATAGCTACTTCAGTGTGAATGGGCCAGTTCCCATTAGACAAGAGGACCTTTCTGCCTTTTCAGGTCGGAGGGCCGTTTCTCTAATGGGAAACAGCTGCTTCAATATGAATGGGCTAGTTCCCATTAGACGAGAGGACCTTTCTGCCTCTGCGGTCAGAGGGCCGTTTTTCAAATGGGAAATAGCTGCTTCAGTGTGAGTGGGCTAGTTCCCATTAGACGAGAGGACCTTTTTGCCTTTCCAGGTCGGAGGGCCGTTTCTCTAATGGGAAACAGCTGCTTCAATATGAATGGGCTAGTTCCCATTAGACGGGAGGACCTTTCTGCCTCTGCGGTCGGAGGGCCATTTCTCTAATGGGAAATAGCTGCTTCAGTGTGAATGGGCTAGTTTCCATTAGACGAGAGGACCTTTTTGCCTTTCCAGGTCGGAGAGCCGTTTCTCTAGTGGGAAATAGCTGCTTCAGTGTGAATAGGCTAGTTCTCATTAGACAAGAGGACCTTTCTGCCTTTCCAGGTCGAAGGGCCGTTTCTCTAATGGGAAATAGCTGCTTCAGTGTGAATGGGCTAGTTCCCATTAGACGAGAGGACCTTTCTGCCTCTGCACGTCGGAGGGCCATTTCTCTAATGGGAAATAGCTGCTTCAGTGTGAGTGGGCTAGTTCCCATTAGACGAGAGGACCTTTCTGCCTCTCCAGGTCGGAGGGCCGTTTCTCTAATGGGAAATAGCTGCTTCAGTGTGAGTGGGCTAGTTCCCATTAGATGAGAGCACCTTTTTGCCTTTCCAGGCCACAGGGCCGTTTCTCTAATGGGAAATAGCTGCTTCAGTGTGAATGGGCAAGTTCCCATTAGACGAGAGGACCTTTCTGCGTCTGCAGGTCGGAAGGCCGTTTCTCTAATGGGAAATAGCTGCTTCAGTGTGAATGGGCTAGTTCCCATTAGACGAGAAGACCTTTTTGCCTTTCCAGGTCGGAGGGCCGTTTCTCTAATGGTAAATAGCTGCTTCAGTGTGAATGGGCAACTTCCCATTAGACGAGAGGACCTTTCTGCCTCTGCAGGTCGGAGGGCCGTTTCTCTAATGGGGAATAGCTGCTTCAGTGTGAATGGGCTAGTTCCCATTAGACAAGAGGACCTTTTTGCCTTTCCAGGTCGGAGGGCCGTTTCTCTAATGGGCAATAGCTGCTTCAGTGTGAATGGGCTAGTTCCCATTAGACGAGAGGACCTTTCTGCCTTTCCAGGTCGGAGGGCCGCTTCTCTAATGGGAAATAGTTGCTTCAGTGTGAATGGGCTTGTTCCCATTAGACGAGAGGACCTTTCTGCCTCTCCAGGTCGGAGGGCCGTTTCTCTAATGGGAAATAGTTGCTTCAGTGTGAATGGGCTTGTTCCCATTAGATGAGAGGACCTTTCTGCCTCTCCAGGTCGGAGGGCCGTTTCTCTAATGGGAAATAGCTGCTTCAGTGTGAGTGGGCTAGTTCCCATTAGACGAGAGGACCTTTTTGCCTTTCCAGGCCAGAGGGACGTTTCTCTAATGGGAAATAGCTGCTTCAGTGTGAATGGGCTACTTCCCATTAGACGAGAGGGCCTTTCTGCCTCTGCAGGGGGGAGGGCCGTTTCTCTAATGGGGAATAGCTGCTTCAGTGTGAATGGGCTAGTTCCCATTAGACAAGAGGACCTTTTTGCCTTTCCAGGTAGGGGGGCCGTTTGTCTAAAGGGAAATAGCTGCTTCAGTGTGAATGGGCTAGTTCCCATTAGACCAGAGGACCTTTTATGCCTTTCCAGGTCGGAGGGCCGCTTCTCTAATGGGAAATAGCTGCTTCAGTGTGAATGGGCTAGTTCCCATTAGACGAGAGGACCTTTCTGCCTCTGCAGGTCGGAGGGCCATTTCTCTAATGGGAAATAGCTGCTTCATTGTGAGTGGGCTAGTTCCCATTAGATGAGAGGACCTTTCTGTCTCTCCAGGTCGGAGGGCCGTTTCTCTAATGGGAAATAGCTGCTTCAGTGTGAGTGGGCTAGTTCCCATTAGACCAGAGGACCTTTTTGCCTTTGCAGGTCGGAGGGCCATTTCTCTAATGGGAAATAGCCTTCTCAGTGTGAGTAGGCTAGTTCCCATTATAATGCAGGACTTGGCCACTAGAGGAGCAGAAAGGGCCCTTTCTTTAATGGGAACTAGCCTTCTCAGTGTGAGTAGGGTAGGTCCCATTATTATGCAGGACTTGGCCACTAGGGGAGCAAAAAGGGCCATTTCTCTAATGGGAAATAGCTACTTCAGTGTGAATGGGCTAGTTCCCATTAGACGAGAGGACCTCTTTGCCTTTCCCGGTCGGAGGGCCGTTTCTCTAATGGGAAATACCTGCTTCAGTGTGAGCGGGCTAGTTCCCATTAGACGAGAGGACCTTTCTGCCTTTCCAGGTCGGAGGGCCGTTTATCTATTGGGAAATAGCTGCTTCAGTGTGAGTGGACTAGTTTCCATTAGACGAGAGGACCTTTATGCCTTTCCAGGTCGGAGGGCCATTTCTCTTATGGGAAATAGCTGCTTCAGTGTGAATGGGCTAGTTTCCATTAGACGAGAGGACCTTTCTGCCTTTCCAGGCCGGAGGGTCGTTTCTCTAATGGGAAATAGCTACTTCAGTGTGAATGGGCAAGTTCCCATTAGACGAGAGGACCTTTTTGCCTATCCAGGTCGGAGGGCTGTTTCTCTAATGGGAAATAGCTGCTTCAGTGTGAATGGGCTAGTTCCCATTAGACGAGAGGACCTTTCTGCCTCTGCAGGTCGAAGGGACGCTTCTCTAATGGGAAATAGCTGCTTCAGTGTGAGTGGGCTAGTTCCCATTAGACAAGAGGACCATTTTGCCTTTCCAGGTCGGGGGACCGTTTCTCTAATGGGAAATAGCTGCTTCAGTGTGAATGGTCTCGTTCCCATTAGACGAGAGGACCTTTCTGCCTCTGCAGGTCGGAGGGCCGTGTTCTAATGGGAAATAGCTGCTTCGGTGTGAACGGGCTAGTTCCCATTAGACCAGAGGACCTTTCTGCCTCTGCGGTCGGAGGCCTGTTTCTCTAATGGGAAATAGCTGCTTCAGTGTGAATGGGCTAGTTCCCATTAGATGAGAGGACATTTTTGCCTTTCCAGGTCGGAGAGCCGTTTCTCTAGAGGGAAATAGCTGCTTCAGTGTGAATGGGCTAGTTCCCATTAGACAAGAGGACCTTTCTGCCTTTCCAGGTCGTAGGGCCGTTTCTCTAATGGGAAATAGCTGCTTCAGTGTGAATGGGCTAGTTCCCATTAGACGAGAGGACCTTTCTGCCTCTGCAGGTCGGAGGGCCGTTTCTCTAATGGGAAATAGCTGCTTCAGTGTGAGTGGGCTAGTTCCCATTAGACGAGAGGACCTTTCTGCCTCTCCAGGTCGGAGGGCCGTTTCTCTAATGGGAAATAGCTGCTTCAGTGTGAGTGGGCTAGTTCCCATTAGACGAGAGGACCTTTTTGCCTTTCCAGGCCACAGGGCCGTTTCTCTAATGGGAAATAGCTGCTTCAGTGTGAATGGGCTAATTCCCATTAGACGAGAGGACCTTTCTGCCTCTGCAGGTCGGAGGGCCGTTTCGCTAATTGGAAATAGCTGCTTCAGTATGAGTGGGCTAATTCCCATTAGACAAGAAGACCTTTTTGCCTTTCCAGGTCGGAGAGCCGTTTCTCTAGTGGGAAATAGCTGCGTCAGTGTGAATGGGCTAGTTCCGATTAGACAAGAAGACCTTTTTGCCTTTCCAGGTCGGAGTGCCGTGTCTCTAATGGGAAATAGCTGCTTCAGTGTGAATGGGCTACTTCCCATTAGACGAGAGGACCTTTCTGCCTCTGCAGGTCGGAGGGCCGCTTCTCTAATGGGGAATAGCTGCTTCAATGTGAATGGGCTAGTTCCCATTAGACGAGAGGACCTTTTTCCCTTTCCAGGCCGGAGGGCCGTTTCTCTAATGGGAAATAGCTGCTTCAGTGTGAATGGGCTTGTTCCCATTAGACGAGAGGACCTTTCTGCCTTTCCAGGTCGGCGGGCCGCTTCTCTAATGGGAAATAGCTGCTTCAGTGTGAATGGGCTAGTTCCCATTAGACGAGAGGACCTTTCTGCCTCTGCAGGTCGGAGGGTCATTTCTCTAATTGGAAATAGCTGCTTCAGTATGAGTGGGCTAGTTCCCATTAGATGAGAGGACCTTTCTGCCTCTCCAGGTCGGAGGGCCGTTACTCTAATGGGAAATAGCTGCTTCAGTGTGACTGGGTTAGTTCCCATTAGACGAGAGGGCCTTTCTGCCTCTGCAGGTCGGAGGGGCGTTTCTCTAATGTGGAATAGCTGCTTCAGTGTGAATGGGCTAGTTCCCATTAGACGAGAGGACCTTCCAGCCTTTCCAGGTCGGAGGGCTGCTTCTCTAATGGGAAATAGCTGCTTCAGTGTGAATGGGCTAGTTCCCATTAGACGAGAGGCCCTTTCTGCCTCTGCAGGTCGGAGGGCCATTTCTCTAATGGGAAATAGCTGCTTCAGTGTGAGTGTGCTAATTCCCATTAGACGAGAGGACCTTTCTGCCTCTCCAGGTCGGAGGGCCATTTCTCTAATGGGAAATAGCTGCTTCAGTGTGAGTGGGCTAGTTCCCATTAGACGAGAGGACCTTTTTGCCTTTCCAGGCCAGAGGGCCGTTTCTCTAATGGGAAATAGATGCTTCAGTGTGAATGGGCTAGTTCCCATTAGACGAGAGGACCTTTCTGCCTCTGCAGGTCGGGGGGCCGCTTCTCTAATGGGAAATAGCTGCTTCAGTGTGAGTGGGCTAGTTCCCATTAGACCAGAGGACCTTTTTGCCTTTCGAGGTCGGAGGGCCGTTTCTCTAATGGGAAATAGCCTTCTCAGTGTGAGTAGGCTAGTTCCCATTATTATGCAGGACTTGGCCACTAGAGGAGCAAAAAGGGCCCTTTCTTTAATGGGAACTAGCCTTCTCAGTGTGAGTAGGCTAGTTCCCATTATTATGCAGGACTTGGCCACTAGGGGAGCAAAAAGGGCCATTTCTCTAATGGGAAATAGCTGCTTCAGTGTGAATGGGCTAGTTCCCATTAGACGAGAGGACCTTTTTGCCTTTCCCGGTCGGAGGGCCGTTTCTCTAATGGGAAATAGCTGCTTCAGTGTGAGTGGGCTAGTTCCCATTAGACGAGAGGACCTTTCTGCCTTTCCAGGTCGGAAGGCCGTTTCTCTATTGGGAAATAGCTGCTTCAGTGTGAGTGGGCTAGTTTCCATTAGACGAGAGGACCTTTTTGCCTTTCCAGGTCGGAGGGCCATTTCTCTTATGGGAAATAGCTGCTTCAGTGTGAATGGGCTAGTTCCCATTAGACAAGAGGACCTTTCTGCCTCTGCAGGTCGGAGGGCCGTTTCTTTAATGGGAAATAGCTGCTTCAGTGTGAATAGGCTAGTTCCCATTAGACGAGAGGACCTTTCTGCATCTGCAGGTCGGAGGGCAGCTTCTCTAATGGGAAATAGCTGCTTCAGTGTAAGTGGGCTAGTTCCCATTAGACCAGAGGACTTTTTTGCCTTTCCAGGTCGGAGGGCCGTTTCTCTAATGGGAAATAGCCTTCTCAGTGTGAGTAGGCTAGTTCCCATTATTATGCAGGACTTGGCCACTAGAGGAGAAAAAGGGCCCTTTCTCTAATGGGAACTAGCCTTCTCAGTGTGAGTAGGTTAGTTCCCATTATTATGCAGGACCTGGCCACTAGGGGAGCAAAAAGGGCCATTTATCTAATGGGAAAAAGCTGCTTCAGTGTGAATGGGCTAGTTCCCATTAGACGAGAGGACCTTTCTGCCTTTCCAGGTCATAGGGCCGTTTCTCTAATGGGAAATGGCTGCTTCAGTGTGAATGGGCTAGTTCCCATTAGATGAGAGGACTTTTCTGCCTTTGCAGGTCGGAGGGCCGTTTCTCTAATGGGAAATAGCTGCTTCAGTGTGAGTGGGCTGCTTCCCATTAGACGAGAGGATTTTTCTGCCTCTCCGGGTCGGAGGGTCTCCAGGTCGGAGGGCCGTTTCTCAAATGGGAAATAGCTGCTTCAGTGTGAGTGGGCTAGTTCCCATTAGACGAGAGGACCTTTTTGCCTTTCCAGGTCGGAGGGCCGTTTCTCTAATGGGAAATAGCTGCTTCAGTGTGAATGGGCTACTTCCCATTAGACGAGAGGACCTTTCTGCCTCTGCAGGTCGGAGGGCCGTTTCTCTAATGGGAAATAGCTGCTTCACTGCAAATGGGCTAGTTCCCATTAGACGAGAGGACCGTTTTGCCTTTCCAGGTCGGAGGGCCGTTTCTCTAATGGGAAATAGCTGCTTCAGTGTGAATGGGCCAGTTCCCATTAGACAAGAGGACATTTATGCCTTTCCAGGTTGGAGGGCCGTTTCTCTAATGGGAAACTGCTGCTTCAATGTGAATGGGCTAGTTCCCATTAGACAAGAGGACCTTTCTGCCTCTGCGGTCGGAGGGCCGTTTCTCTAATGGGAAATAGCTGCTTCAGTGTGAATGGGCTAGTTTCCATTAGACCAGAGGACCTTTTTTGCCTTTCCAGGTCGGAGAGCCGTTTCTCTAGTGGGAAATAGCTGCTTCAGTGTGAATGGGCTAGTTCCCATTAGACAAGAGGACCTTTCTGCCTTTCCAGGTCGGAGGGCCGTTTCTCTAATGGGAAATAGCTGCTTCAGTGTGAATGGGCTAGTTCCCATTAGACGAGAGGACCTTTCTGCCTCTGCAGGTCGGAGGGCCGTTTCTCTAATGGGAAATAGCTGCTTCAGTGTGAGTGGGCTAGTTCCCATTAGACGAGAGGACCTTTCTGCCTCTCCAGGTCGGAGGGCCGTTTCTCTAATGGGAAATAGCTGCTTCAGTGTGAGTGGGCTAGTTCCCATTAGACAAGAGGACCTTTTTGCCTTTCCAGGCCGGAGGGCCGTTTCTCTAATGGGAAATAGCTGCTTCAGGGTGAATGGGCTAGTTCCCATTAGACGAGAGGACCTTTCTGCCTCTGCAGGTCGGAGGGCCGTTTCTCTAATGGGAAATAGCTGCTTCAGTGTGAATGGGCTAGTTCCCATTAGACGAGAAGACCTTTTTGCCTTTCCAGGTCGGAGGGCCGTTTCTCTAATGGTAAATAGCTGCTTCAGTGTGAATGGGCTACTTCCCATTAGACGAGAGGACCTTTTTGCCTCTGCAGGTCGGAGGGCCGTTTCTCTAATGGGGAATAGCTGCTTCAGTGTGAATGGGCTACTTCCCATTAGACGAGAGGACCTTTCTGCCTCTGCAGGTCGGAGGGCCGTTTCTCTAATGGGGAATAGCTGCTTCAGTGTGAATGGGCTAGTTCCCATTAGACGAGAGGACCTTTTTGCCTTTCCAGGTCGGAGGGCCGTTTCTCTAATGGGCAATAGCTGCTTCAGTGTGAATGGGCTAGTTCCCATTAGACGAGAGGACCTTTCTGCCTTTCCAGGTGGGAGGGCCGCTTCTCTAATGGGAAATAGCTGCTTCAGTGTGAGTGGGCTAGTTCCCATTAGACGAGAGGACCTTTTTGCCTTTCCAGGCCAGAGGGACGTTTTTCTAATGGGAAATAGCTGCTTCAGTGTGAATGGGCTACATCCCATTAGACGAGAGGGCCTTTCTGCCTCTGCAGGTCGGAGGGCCGTTTCTCTAATGGGGAATACGTGCTTCAGTGTGAATGGGCTAGTTCCCATTAGACGAGAGGACCTTTTTGCCTTTCCAGGTCGGGGGGCCGTTTGTCTAATGGGAAATAGCTGCTTCAGTGTGAATGGGCTAGTTCCCATTAGACGAGAGGACCTTTCTGCCTTTTCAGGTCGGAGGGCCGCTTCTCTAATGGGAAATAGCTGCTTCAGTGTGAATGGGCTACTTCCCATTAGACGAGAGGACCTTTCTGCCCCTGCAGGTCGGAGGGCCGTTTCTCTAATGGGAAACAGCTGCTTCAATATGAATGGGCTAGTTCCCATTAGACGAGAGGACTTTTCTGCCTCTGCAGGTCGGAGGGACGTTTCTCTAATGGGAAATAGCTGCTTCGGTGTGAATGAGCTAGTTCCCATTAGACGAGAGGACCTTTTTTTTTGCCTTTCCAGGTCAGAGGGCCGTTTCTCTAATGGGAAATAGCTGCTTCAGTGTGAGTGGGCTACTTCCCATTAGAGGAGAGGACCTTTTTGCCTCTCCAGGTCGGAGGGTCTCCAGGTCGGAGGGCCGTTTCTCAAATGGTAAATAGCTGCTTCAGTGTGAGTGGGCTAGTTCCCATTAGACGAGAGGACCTTTTTGCCTTTCCAGGTCGGAGGGCCGTTTCTCTAATGGGAAATAGCTGCTTCAGTGTGAATGGGCTACTTCCCATTAGACGAGAGGACCTTTCTGCCTCTGCAGGTCGGAGGGCCGTTTCTCTAATGGGAAATAGCTGCTTCACTGTAAATGGGCTAGTTCCCATTAGACGAGAGGACCTTTCTGCCTTTCCAGGTCGGAGGGCCGTTTCTCTAATCGGAAATAGTTGCTTCAGTGTGAATGGGCCAGTTCCCATAAGACAAGAGGACCTTTCTGCCTTTCCAGTTCGGATGGCCGTTTCTCTAATGGGAAACAGCTGCTTCAATATGAATGGGCTAGTTCCCATTAGACGAGAGGACCTTTCTGCCTCTGCGGTCGGAGGGCCGTTTCTCAAATGGGAAATAGCTGCTTAAGTGTGAGTGGGCTAGTTCCCATTAGACGAGAGGACCTTTTTGCCTTTCCAGGTCGGAGGGCCGTTTCTCTAATGGGAAATAGCTGCTTCAGTGTGAATGGGCTACTTCCCATTAGACGATAGGACCTTTCTGCCTCTGCAGGTCGGAGGGCCGTTTCTCTAATGGGAAATAGCTGCTTCACTGTAAATGGGCTAGTTCCCATTAGACGAGAGGACCTTTTTGCCTTTCCAGGTCGGAGGGCCGTTTCTCTAATGGGAAATAGCTGCTTCAGTGTGAATGGGCCAGTTCCCATTGGACAAGAGGACCTTTCTGCCTTTCCAGGTCGGAGGGCCGTTTCTCTAATGGGAAACAGCTGCTTCAATGTGAATGGGCTAGTTCCCATTAGACGAGAGGACCTTTCTGCCTCTGTGGTCGGAGGGCCGTTTCTCTAATGGGAAATAGCTGCTTCAGTGTGAATGGGCTAGTTCCCATTAGACGAGAGGACCTTTCTGCCTCTGCAGGTCGGAGGGCCGTTTCTCTAATGGGAAATAGCTGCTTCAGTGTGAGTGGGCTAGTTCCCATTAGACGAGAGGACCTTTCTGCCTCTCCAGGTCGGAGGGCCGTTTCTCTAATGGGAAATAGCTGCTTCAGTGTGAGTGGGCTAGTTCCCATTAGATGAGAGGACCGTTTTGCCTTTCCAGGCCACAGGGCCGTTTCTCTAATGGGAAATAGCTGCTTCAGTGTGAATGGGCAAGTTCCCATTAGACGAGAGGATCTTTCTGCCTCTGCAGGTCGGAGGGCCGTTTCTGTAATGGGAAATAGCTGCTTCAGTGTGAATGGGCTAGTTCCCATTAGACGAGAAGACCTTTTTGCCTTTCCAGGTCGGAGGGCCGTTTCTCTAATGGTAAATAGCTGCTTCAGTGTGAATGGGCTACTTCCCATTAGACGAGAGGACCTTTCTGCCTCTGCAGGTCGGAGGGCCGTTTCTCTAATGGGGAATAGATGCTTCACTGTGAATGGGCTAGATCCCATTAGACAAGAGGACCTTTTTGCCTTTCCAGGTCGGAGGGCCGTTTCTCTAATGGGCAATAGCTGCTTCAGTGTGAATGGGCTAGTTCCCATTAGACGAGAGGACCTTTCTGCCTTTCCAGGTCGGAGGGCCGCTTCTCTAATGGGCAATAGCTACTTCAGTGTGAATGGGCTAGTTCCCATTAGACGAGAGGACCTTTCTGCCTTTCCAGGTCGGAGGGCCGCTTCTCTAATGGGAAATAGTTGCTTCAGTGTGAATGGGCTTGTTCCCATTAGACGAGAGGACCTTTCTGCCTCTGCAGGTCGGAGGGCAATTTCTCTAATGGGAAATAGCTGCTTCAGTGTGAGTGGGCTAGTTCCCATTAGACGAGAGGACCTTTTTGCCTTTCCAGGCCAGAGGGACGTTTCTCTAATGGGAAATAGCTGCTTCAGTGTGAATGGGCTACTTCCCATTAGACGAGAGGGCCTTTCTGCCTCTGCAGGTCGGAGGGCTGTTTCTCTAATGGGGAATAGCTGCTTCAGTGTGAATGGGCTAGTTCCCATTAGACAAGAGGACCTTTTTGCCTTTCCAGGTCGGGGGGCCGTTTGTCTAATGGGAAATAGCTGCTTCAGTATGAATGGGCTAGTTCCCATTAGACGAGAGGACCTTTCTGCCTTTCCAGGTCGGAGGGCTGCTTCTCTAATGGGAAATAGATGCTTCAGTGTGAATGGGCTAGTTCCCATTAGACGAGAGGACCTTTCTGCCCCTGCAGGTCGGAGGGCCATTTCTCTAATGGGAAATAGCTGCTTCATTGTGAGTGGGCTAGTTCCCATTAGACGAGAGGACCTTTCTGTCTCTCCAGGTCGGAGGGCCGTTTCTCTAATGGGAAATAGCTGCTTCAGTGTGAGTGGGCTAGTTCCCATTAGACCAGAGGACCTTTTTGCCTTTCCAGGTCGGAGGGCCGTTTCTCTAATGGGAAATAGCCTTCTCAGTGTGAGTAGGCTAGATCCCATTATAATGCAGGACTTGGCCACTAGAGGAGCAAAAAGGGCCCTTTCTTTAATGGGAACTAGCCTTCTCAGTGTGAGTAGGGTAGTTCCCATTATTATGCAGGACTTGGCCACTAGGGGAGCAAAAAGGGCCATTTCTCTAATGGGAAATAGCTGCTTCAGTGTGAATGGGCTAGTTCCCATTAGACGAGAGGACCTTTTTGCCTTTCCCGGTCGGAGGGCTGTTTCTCTAATGGGAAATACCTGCTTCAGTGTGAGCGGGCTATTTCCCATTAGACGAGAGGACCTTTCTGCCTTTCCAGGTCGGAGGGCCGTTTCTCTATTGGGAAATAGCTGCTTCAGTGTGCGTGGACTAGTTTTCATTAGACGAGAGGACCTTTTTGCCTTTCCAGGTCGGAGGGCCATTTCTCTTATGGGAAATAGCTGCTTCAGTGTGAATGGGCTAGTTCCCATTAGACGAGAGGACCTTTCTGCCTTTCCAGGCCGGAGGGTCGTTTCTCTAATGGGAAATAGCTACTTCAGTGTGAATGGGCAAGTTCCCATTAGACGAGAGGACCTTTTTGCCTATCCAGGTCGGAGGGCTGTTTCTCTAATGGGAAATAGCTGCTTCAGTGTGAATGGGCTAGTTCCCATTAGACGAGAGGACCTTTCTGCCTCTGCAGGTCGAAGGGTTGCTTCTCTAATGGGAAATAGCTGCTTCAGTGTGAGTGGGCTAGTTCCCATTAGACAAGAGGACCATTTTGCCTTTCCAAGTCGGGGGGCCGTTTCTCTAATGGGAAATAGCTGCTTCAGTGTGAATGGGCTCGTTCCCAGTAGACGAGAGGACCTTTCTGCCTCTGCAGGTCGGAAGGCCGTTTCTCTAATGGAAATAGCTGCTTCGGTGTGAACGGGCTAGTTCCCATTAGACGAGAGGACCTTTCTGCCTCTGCGGTCAGAGGGCCGTTTCTCTAATGGGAAATAGCTGCTTCAGTGTGAATGGGCTAGTTCCCTTTAGATGAGAGGACCTTTTGGCCTTTCCAGGTCGGAGAGCCCTTTCTCTAGTGGGAAATAGCTGCTTCAGTGTGAATGGGCTAGTTCCCATTAGACAAGAGGACCTTTCTGCCTTTCCAGGTCGGAGGGCCGTTTCTCTAATGGGAAATAGCTGCTTCAGTGTGAATGGGCTAGTTCCCATTAGACGAGTGGACCTTTCTGCCTCTGCAGGTCGGAGGGCCGTTTCTCTAATGGGAAATAGCTGTGTCAGTGTGAATGGGCTAGTTCCCATTAGACAAGAAGACCTTTTTGCCTTTCCAGGTCGGAGGGCCGTTTCTCTAATGGGAAATAGCTGCTTCAGTGTGAATGGGCTTGTTCCCATTAGACGAGAGGACCTTTCTGCCTTTCCAGGTCGGAGGGCCGCTTCTCTAATGGGAAATAGCTGCTTCAGTGTGAATGGGCTAGTTCCCATTAGACGAGAGGACCTTTCTGCCTCTGCAGGTCGGAGGGTCATTTCTCTAATTGGAAATAGCTGCTCCAGTATGAGTGGGCTAGTTCCCATTAGATGAGAGGACCTTTCTGCCTCTCCAGGTCGGAGGGCCGTTTCTCTAATGGGAAATAGCTGCTTCAGTGTGACTGGGCTAGTTCCCATTAGACGAGAGGGCCTTTCTGCCTCTGCAGGTCGGAGGGCCGTTTCTCTAATGGGGAATAGCTGCTTCAGTGTGAATGGGCTAGTTCCCATTAGACGAGAGGACCTTCCAGCCTTTGCAGGTCGGAGGGCCGCTTCTCTAATGGGAAATAGCTGCTTCAGTGTGAGTGTGCTAATTCCCATTAGACGAGAGGACCTTTCTGCATCTCCAGGTCGGAGGGCCGTTTCTCTAATGGGAAATAGCTGCTTCAGTGTGAGTGGGCTAGTTCCCATTAGACGAGAGGACCTTTTTGCCTTTCCAGGCCAGAGGGACGTTTCTCTAATGGGAAATAGCTGCTTCAGTGTGAATGGGCTACTTCCCATTAGACGAGAGGGCCTTTCTGCCTCTGCAGGTCGGAGGGCTGTTTCTCTAATGGGGAATAGCTGCTTCAGTGTGAATGGGCTAGTTCCCATTAGACAAGAGGACCTTTTTGCCTTTCCAGGTCGGGGGGCCGTTTGTCTAATGGGAAATAGCTGCTTCAGTATGAATGGGCTAGTTCCCATTAGACGAGAGGACCTTTCTGCCTTTCCAGGTCGGAGGGCTGCTTCTCTAATGGGAAATAGCTGCTTCAGTGTGAATGGGCTAGTTCCCATTAGACGAGAGGACCTTTCTGCCCCTGCAGGTCGGAGGGCCATTTCTCTAATGGGAAATAGCTGCTTCATTGTGAGTGGGCTAGTTCCCATTAGACGAGAGGACCTTTCTGTCTCTCCAGGTCGGAGGGCCGTTTCTCTAATGGGAAATAGCTGCTTCAGTGTGAGTGGGCTAGTTCCCATTAGACCAGAGGACCTTTTTGCCTTTCCAGGTCGGAGGGCCGTTTCTCTAATGGGAAATAGCCTTCTCAGTGTGAGTAGGCTAGATCCCATTATAATGCAGGACTTGGCCACTAGAGGAGCAAAAAGGGCCCTTTCTTTAATGGGAACTAGCCTTCTCAGTGTGAGTAGGGTAGTTCCCATTATTATGCAGGACTTGGCCACTAGGGGAGCAAAAAGGGCCATTTCTCTAATGGGAAATAGCTGCTTCAGTGTGAATGGGCTAGTTCCCATTAGACGAGAGGACCTTTTTGCCTTTCCCGGTCGGAGGGCTGTTTCTCTAATGGGAAATACCTGCTTCAGTGTGAGCGGGCTATTTCCCATTAGACGAGAGGACCTTTCTGCCTTTCCAGGTCGGAGGGCCGTTTCTCTATTGGGAAATAGCTGCTTCAGTGTGAGTGGACTAGTTTTCATTAGACGAGAGGACCTTTTTGCCTTTCCAGGTCGGAGGGCCATTTCTCTTATGGGAAATAGCTGCTTCAGTGTGAATGGGCTAGTTCCCATTAGACGAGAGGACCTTTCTGCCTTTCCAGGCCGGAGGGTCGTTTCTCTAATGGGAAATAGCTACTTCAGTGTGAATGGGCAAGTTCCCATTAGACGAGAGGACCTTTTTGCCTATCCAGGTCGGAGGGCTGTTTCTCTAATGGGAAATAGCTGCTTCAGTGTGAATGGGCTAGTTCCCATTAGACGAGAGGACCTTTCTGCCTCTGCAGGTCGAAGGGTTGCTTCTCTAATGGGAAATAGCTGCTTCAGTGTGAGTGGGCTAGTTCCCATTAGACAAGAGGACCATTTTGCCTTTCCAAGTCGGGGGGCCGTTTCTCTAATGGGAAATAGCTGCTTCAGTGTGAATGGGCTCGTTCCCAGTAGACGAGAGGACCTTTCTGCCTCTGCAGGTCGGAAGGCCGTTTCTCTAATGGAAATAGCTGCTTCGGTGTGAACGGGCTAGTTCCCATTAGACGAGAGGACCTTTCTGCCTCTGCGGTCAGAGGGCCGTTTCTCTAATGGGAAATAGCTGCTTCAGTGTGAATGGGCTAGTTCCCTTTAGATGAGAGGACCTTTTGGCCTTTCCAGGTCGGAGAGCCCTTTCTCTAGTGGGAAATAGCTGCTTCAGTGTGAATGGGCTAGTTCCCATTAGACAAGAGGACCTTTCTGCCTTTCCAGGTCGGAGGGCCGTTTCTCTAATGGGAAATAGCTGCTTCAGTGTGAATGGGCTAGTTCCCATTAGACGAGTGGACCTTTCTGCCTCTGCAGGTCGGAGGGCCGTTTCTCTAATGGGAAATAGCTGTGTCAGTGTGAATGGGCTAGTTCCCATTAGACAAGAAGACCTTTTTGCCTTTCCAGGTCGGAGGGCCGTTTCTCTAATGGGAAATAGCTGCTTCAGTGTGAATGGGCTTGTTCCCATTAGACGAGAGGACCTTTCTGCCTTTCCAGGTCGGAGGGCCGCTTCTCTAATGGGAAATAGCTGCTTCAGTGTGAATGGGCTAGTTCCCATTAGACGAGAGGACCTTTCTGCCTCTGCAGGTCGGAGGGTCATTTCTCTAATTGGAAATAGCTGCTCCAGTATGAGTGGGCTAGTTCCCATTAGATGAGAGGACCTTTCTGCCTCTCCAGGTCGGAGGGCCGTTTCTCTAATGGGAAATAGCTGCTTCAGTGTGACTGGGCTAGTTCCCATTAGACGAGAGGGCCTTTCTGCCTCTGCAGGTCGGAGGGCCGTTTCTCTAATGGGGAATAGCTGCTTCAGTGTGAATGGGCTAGTTCCCATTAGACGAGAGGACCTTCCAGCCTTTGCAGGTCGGAGGGCCGCTTCTCTAATGGGAAATAGCTGCTTCAGTGTGAGTGTGCTAATTCCCATTAGACGAGAGGACCTTTCTGCATCTCCAGGTCGGAGGGCCGTTTCTCTAATGGGAAATAGCTGCTTCAGTGTGAGTGGGCTAGTTCCCATTAGACGAGAGGACCTTTTTGCCTTTCCAGGCGAGAGGGCCGTTTCTCTAATGGGAAATAGCTGCTTCAGTGTGAATGGGCTAGTTCCCATTAGACGAGAGGACCTTTCTGCCTCTGCAGGTCGGAGGGCCGCTTCTCTAATGGGAAATAGCTGCTTCAGTGTGAGTGGGCTAGTTCCCATTATTCCAGTGGACCTTTTTGCCTTTCGAGGCCGGAGGGCCGTTTCTCTAATGGGAAATAGCCTTCTCAGTGTGAGTAGGCTAGTTCCCATTATTATGCAGGACTTGGCCACTAGAGGAGCAAAAAGGGCCCTTTCTTTAATGGGAACTAGCCTTCTCAGTGTGAGTAGGCTAGTTCCCATTATTATGCAGGACTTGGTCACTAGGGGAGCAAAAAGGGCCATTTCTCTAATGGGAAATAGCTGCTTCAGTGTGAATGGGCTAGTTCCCATTAGACAAGAGGATCTTTTTGCCTTTCCCGGTCGGAGGGCCGTTTCTCTAATGGGAAATAGCTGCTTCAGTGTGAGTGGGCTAGTTCCCATTAGACGAGAGGACCTTTCTGCCTTTCCAGGTCGGAAGGCCATTTCTCTATTGGGAAATAGCTGCTTCAGTGTGAGTGGGCTAGTTTCCATTAGACGAGAGGACCTTTTTGCCTTTCCAGATCGGAGGGCCATTTCTCTTATGGGAAATAGCTGCTTCAGTGTGAATGGGCTAGTTCCCATTAGACGAGAGGACCTTTCTGCCTCTGCAGGTCGGAGGGCCGTTTCTCTAATGGGAAATAGCTGCTTCAGTGTGAATGGGCTAGTTCCCATTAGACGAGAGGACCTTTCTGCATCTGCAGGTCGGAGGGCCGCTTCTCTAATGGGAAATAGCTGCTTCAGTGTAAGTGGGCTAGTTCCCATTAGACCAGAGGACTTTTTTGCCTTTCCAGGTCGGAGGGCCGTTTCTCTAATGGGAGATAGCCTTCTCAGTCTGAGTAGGCTAGTTCCCATTATTATGCAGGACTTGGCCACTAGAGGAGCAAAAAGGGCCCTTTCTCTAATGGGAACTAGCCTTCTCAGTGTGAGTAGGCTAGTTCCCATTATTATGCAGGACCTGGCCACTAGGGGAGCAAATATGGCCATTTCTCTAATGGGAAATAGCTGCTTCAGTGTGAATGGGCTAGTTCCCATTAGACGAGAGGACCTTTCTGCCTGTCCAGGTCAGAGGGCCGTTTCTCTAATGGGAAATAGCTGCTTCAGTGTGAATGGGCTAGTTCCCATTAGACGAGAGGACTTTTCTGCCTCTGCAGGTCGGAGGGCCGTTTCTCTAATGGGAAATAGCTGCTTCAGTGTGAGTGGGCTAGTTCCCATTAGACCAGAGGACCTTTTTGCCTTTCGAGGTCGGAGGGCCGTTTCTCTAATGGGAAATAGCCTTCTCAGTGTGAGTAGGCTAGTTCCCATTATTATGCAGGACTTCGCCACTAGAGGAGCAAAAAGGGCCCTTTCTTTAATGGGAACTAGCCTTCTCAGTTTGAGTAGGCTAGTTCTCATTATTATGCAGGACTTGGCCACTAGGGGAGCAAAAAGGGCCATTTCTCTAATGGGAAATAGCTGCTTCAGTGTGAATGGGCTAGTTCCCATTAGACGAGAGGACCTTTTTGCCTTTCGGGGTCGGAGGGCCGTTTCTCTAATGGGA
Source organism: Ambystoma mexicanum (assembly GCF_040938575.1). Classification (NCBI taxonomy): domain Eukaryota; kingdom Metazoa; phylum Chordata; class Amphibia; order Caudata; family Ambystomatidae; genus Ambystoma; species Ambystoma mexicanum. Next base: position 160,318,726 of record NC_090936.1, on the reverse strand, counting down.
AATAGCTGCTTCAGTGTGAGTGGGCTAGTTCCCATTAGACGAGAGGACCTTTCTGCCTTTCCAGGTCGGAAGGCCGTTTCTCTATTGGGAAATAGCTGCTTCAGTGTGAGTGGGCTAGATTCCATTAGACGAGAGGAACTTTTTGCCTTTCCAGGTCGGAGGGCCATTTCTCTTATGGGAAATAGCTGCTTCAGTGTGAATGGGCTAGTTCCCATTAGACGAGAGGACCTTTCTGCCTCTGCAGGTCGGAGGGCTGTTTCTCTAACGGGAAATAGCTGCTTCAGTGTGAATGGGCTACTTCCCATTAGACGAGAGGACCTTTCTGCATCTGCAGGTCGGAGGGCCGCTTCTCTAATGGGAAATAGCTGCTTCAGTGTAAGTGGGCTAGTTCCCATTAGACCAGAGGACTTTTTTGCCTTTCCAGGTCGGAGGGCCGTTTCTCTAATGGGAAATAGCCTTCTCAGTGTGAGTAGGCTAGTTCCCATTATTATGCAGAGGACCTTTTTGCCTTTCTAGGTCGGAGGGCCGTTTCTCTAATGGGAAATAGCCTTCTCAGTGTGAGTAGGCTAGTTCCCATTAGATGAGAGGACCTTTTTGCCTTTCCAGGTCGGAGAGCCGTTTCTCTAGTGGGAAATAGCTGCTTCAGTGTGAATGGGCTAGTTCCCATTAGACAAGAGGACCTTTCTGACTTTCCAGGTCGGAGGGCTGTTTCTCTAATGGGAAATAGCTGCTTCAGTGTGAATGGGCTAGTTCACATTAGACGAGAGGACGTTTCTGCCTCTGCAGGTCGGAGGGCCGTTTCTCTAATGGGAAATAGCTGCTTCAGTGTGAGTGGGCTAGTTCCCATTAGACAAGAGGACTTTTCTGCGTCTCCAGGTCGGAGGGCCGTTTCTCTAATGGGAAATAGCTGCTTCAGTGTGAATGGGCTAATTCCCATTAGACGAGAGGACCTTTCTGCCTTTCCAGGCCGGAGGGTCGTTTCTCTAATGGGAAATAGCTACTTCAGTGTGAATGGGCAAGTTCCCATTAGACGAGAGGACCTTTTTGCCTATCCAGGTCGGAGGGCTGTTTCTCTAATGGGAAATAGCTGCTTCAGTGTGAGTGGGCTAGTTCCCATTAGACAAGAGGACCATTTTGCCTTTCCAAGTCGGGGGGCCGTTTCTCTAATGGGAAATAGCTGCTTCAGTGTGAATGGGCCCGTTCCCAGTAGACGAGAGGACCTTTCTGCCTCTGCAGGTCGGAAGGCCGTTTCTCTAATGGGAAATAGCTGCTTCGGTGTGAACGGGCTAGTTCCCATTAGACGAGAGGACCTTTCTTTCTCTGTGGTCAGTGGGCCGTTTCTCTAATGGGAAATAGCTGCTTCAGTGAGAATGGGCTAGTTCCCTTTAGATGAGAGGACCTTTTGGCCTTTCCAGGTCGGAGAGCCCTTTCTCTAGTGGGAAATAGCTGCTTCAGTGTGAATGGGCTAGTTCCCATTAGACAAGAGGACCTTTCTGCCTTTCCAGGTCGGAGGGCCGTTTCTCTAATGGGAAATAGCTGCTTCAGTGTGAATGGGCTAGTTCCCATTAGACGAGAGGACCTTTCTGCCTCTGCAGGTCGGAGGGCCGTTTCTCTAATGGGAAATAGCTGCGTCAGTGTGAATGGGCTAGTTCCCATTAGACAAGAAGACCTTTTTGCCTTTCCAGGTCGGAGGGCCGTGTCTCTAATGGGAAATAACTGCTTCAGTGTGAATGGGCTACTTCCCATTAGACGAGAGGACATTTCTGCCTCTGCAGGTCGGAGGGCCGTTTCTCTAATGGGGAATAACTGCTTCAGCGTGAATGGGCTAGTTCCCATTAGACGAGAGGACCTTTTTGCCTTTCCAGGTCGGAGGGCCGTTTCTCTAATGGGAAATAGCTGCTTCAGTGTGAATGGGCTTGTTCCCATTAGACGAGAGGACCTTTCTGCCTTTCCAGGTCGGAGGGCCGCTTCTCTAATGGGGAATAGCTGCTTCAGTGTGAATGGGCTAGTTCCCATTAGACGAGAGGACCTTTCTGCCTCTGCAGGTCGGAGGGTCATTTCTCTAATTGGAAATAGCTGCTTCAGTATGAGTGGGCTAGTTCCCATTAGATGAGAGGACCTTTCTGCCTCTCCAGGTCGGAGGGCCGTTTCTCTAATGGGAAATAGCTGCTTCAGTGTGACTGGGCTAGTTCCCATTAGACGAGAGGGCCTTTCTGCCTCTGCAGGTCGGAGGGCCTTTTCTCTAATGGGGAATAGCTGCTTCAGTGTGAATGGTCTAGTTCCCATTAGACGAGAGGACCTTCCAGCCTTTGCAGGTCGGAGGGCCGCTTCTCTAATGGGAAATAGCTGCTTCAGTGTGAGTGTGCTAATTCCCATTAGACGAGAGGACCTTTCTGCATCTCCAGGTCGGAGGGCCGTTTCTCTAATGGGAAATAGCTGCTTCAGTGTGAGTGGGCTAGTTCCCATTAGACGAGAGGACCTTTTTGCCTTTCCAGGCGAGAGGGCCGTTTCTCTAATGGGAAATAGCTGCTTCAGTGTGAATGGGCTAGTTCCCATTAGACGAGAGGACCTTTCTGCCTCTGCAGGTCGGAGGGCCGCTTCTCTAATGGGAAATAGCTGCTTCAGTGTGAGTGGGCTAGTTCCCATTAGACCAGAGGACCTTTTTGCCTTTCGAGGCCGGAGGGCCGTTTCTCTAATGGGAAATAGCCTTCTCAGTGTGAGTAGGCTAGTTCCCATTATTATGCAGGACTTGGCCACTAGAGGAGCAAAAAGGGCCCTTTCTTTAATGGGAACTAGCCTTCTCAGTGTGAGTAGGCTAGTTCCCATTATTATGCAGGACTTGGTCACTAGGGGAGCAAAAAGGGCCATTTCTCTAATGGGAAATAGCTGCTTCAGTGTGAATGGGCTAGTTCCCATTAGACAAGTGGACTTTTTTGCCTTTCCCGGTCGGAGGGCCGTTTCTCTAATGGGAAATAGCTGCTTCAGTGTGAGTGGGCTAGTTCCCATTAGACGAGAGGACCTTTCTGCCTTTCCAGGTCGGAAGGCCGTTTCTCTATTGGGAAATAGCTGCTTCAGTGTGAGTGGGCTAGTTTCCATTAGACGAGAGGACCTTTTTGCCTTTCCAGGTCGGAGGGCCATTTCTCTTATGGGAAATAGCTGCTTCAGTGTGAATGGGCTAGTTCCCATTAGACGAGAGGACCTTTATGCCTCTGCAGGTCGGAGGGCCGTTTCTCTAATGGGAAATAGCTGCTTCAGTGTGAATGGGCTAGTTCCCATTAGACGAGAGGACCTTTCTGCATCTGCAGGTCGGAGGGCCGCTTCTCTAATGGGAAATAGCTGCTTCAGTGTAAGTGGGCTAGTTCCCATTAGACCAGAGGACTTTTTTGCCTTTCCAGGTCGGAGGGCCGTTTCTCTAATGGGAGATAGCCTTCTCAGTGTGAGTAGGCTAGTTCCCATTATTATGCAGGACTTGGCCACTAGAGGAGCAAAAAGGGCCCTTTCTCTAATGGGAACTAGCCTTCTCAGTGTGAGTAGGCTAGTTCCCATTATTATGCAGGACCTGGCCACTAGGGGAGCAAAAAGGGCCATTTCTCTAATGGGAAATAGCTGCTTCAGTGTGAATGGGCTAGTTCCCATTAGACGAGAGGACCTTTCTGCCTTTCAAGGTCAGAGGGCCGTTTCTCTAATGGGAAATAGCTGCTTCAGTGTGAATGGGCTAGTTCCCATTAGACGAGAGGACTTTTCTGCCTCTGCAGGTCGGAGGGCCGTTTCTCTAATGGGAAATAGCTGCTTCAGTGTGAATGGGCTAGTTCCCATTAGACGAGAGGACCTTTTTGCCTTTCCCGGTCGGAGGGCTGTTTCTCTAATGGGAAATACCTGCTTCAGTGTGAGTGGACTAGTTTTCATTAGACGAGAGGACCTTTTTGCCTTTCCAGGTCGGAGGGCCATTTCTCTTATGGGAAATAGCTGCTTCAGTGTGAATGGGCTAGTTCCCATTAGACGAGAGGACCTTTCTGCCTTTCCAGGCCGGAGGGTCGTTTCTCTAATGGGAAATAGCTACTTCAGTGTGAATGGGCAAGTTCCCATTAGACGAGAGGACCTTTTTGCCTATCCAGGTCGGAGGGCTGTTTCTCTAATGGGAAATAGCTGCTTCAGTGTGAATGGGCTAGTTCCCATTAGACGAGAGGACCTTTCTGCCTCTGCAGGTCGAAGGGTTGCTTCTCTAATGGGAAATAGCTGCTTCAGTGTGAGTGGGCTAGTTCCCATTAGACAAGAGGACCATTTTGCCTTTCCAAGTCGGGGGGCCGTTTCTCTAATGGGAAATAGCTGCTTCAGTGTGAATGGCCTCGTTCCCAGTAGACGAGAGGACCTTTCTGCCTCTGCAGGTCGGAAGGCCGTTTCTCTAATGGAAATAGCTTCTTCGGTGTGAACGGGCTAGTTCCCATTAGACGAGAGGACCTTTCTGCCTCTGCGGTCAGAGGGCCGTTTCTCTAATGGGAAATAGCTGCTTCAGTGTGAATGGGCTAGTTCCCTTTAGATGAGAGGACCTTTTGGCCTTTCCAGGTCGGAGAGCCCTTTCTCTAGTGGGAAATAGCTGCTTCAGTGTGAATGGGCTAGTTCCCATTAGACAAGAGGACCTTTCTGCCTTTCCAGGTCGGAGGGCCGTTTCTCTAATGGGAAATAGCTGCTTCAGTGTGAATGGGCTAGTTCCCATTAGACGAGAGGACCTTTCTGCCTCTGCAGGTCGGAGGGCCGTTTCTCTAATGGGAAATAGCTGCGTCAGTGTGAATGGGCTAGTTCCCATTAGACAAGAAGACCTTTTTGCCTTTCCAGGTCGGAGGGCCGTGTCTCTAATGGGAAATAGCTGCTTCAGTGTGAATGGGCTACTTCCCATTAGACGAGAGGACATTTCTGCCTCTGCAGGTCGGAGGGCCGTTTCTCTAATGGGGAATAACTGCTTCAGCGTGAATGGGCTAGTTCCCATTAGACGAGAGGACCTTTTTGCCTTTCCAGGTCAGAGGGCCGTTTCTCTAATGGGAAATAGCTGCTTCAGTGTGAATGGGCTTGTTCCCATTAGACAAGAGGACCTTTCTGCCTTTCCAGGTCGGAGGGCCGCTTCTCTAATGGGAAATAGCTGCTTCAGTGTGAATGGGCTAGTTCCCATTAGACGAGAGGACCTTCCTGCCTCTGCAGGTCGGAGGGTCATTTCTCTAATTGGAAATAGCTGCTCCAGTATGAGTGGGCTAGTTCCCATTAGATGAGAGGACCTTTCTGCCTCTCCAGGTCGGAGGGCCGTTTCTCTAATGGGAAATAGCTGCTTCAGTGTGACTGGGCTAGTTCCCATTAGACGAGAGGGCCTTTCTGCCTCTGCAGGTCGGAGGGCCGTTTCTCTAATGGGGAATAGCTGCTTCAGTGTGAATGGGCTAGTTCCCATTAGACGAGAGGACCTTCCAGCCTTTGCAGGTCGGAGGGCCGCTTCTCTAATGGGAAATAGCTGCTTCAGTGTGAGTGTGCTAATTCCCATTAGACGAGAGGACCTTTCTGCATCTCCAGGTCGGAGGGCCGTTTCTCTAATGGGAAATAGCTGCTTCAGTGTGAGTGGGCTAGTTCCCATTAGACGAGAGGACCTTTTTGCCTTTCCAGGCGAGAGGGCCGTTTCTCTAATGGGAAATAGCTGCTTCAGTGTGAATGGGCTAGTTCCCATTAGACGAGAGGACCTTTCTGCCTCTGCAGGTCGGAGGGCCGCTTCTCTAATGGGAAATAGCTGCTTCAGTGTGAGTGGGCTAGTTCCCATTAGACCAGAGGACCTTTTTGCCTTTCGAGGCCGGAGGGCCGTTTCTCTAATGGGAAATAGCCTTCTCAGTGTGAGTAGGCTAGTTCCCATTATTATGCAGGACTTGGCCACTAGAGGAGCAAAAAGGGCCCTTTCTTTAATGGGAACTAGCCTTCTCAGTGTGAGTAGGCTAGTTCCCATTATTATGCAGGACTTGGTCACTAGGGGAGCAAAAAGGGCCATTTCTCTAATGGGAAATAGCTGCTTCAGTGTGAATGGGCTAGTTCCCATTAGACAAGTGGACTTTTTTGCCTTTCCCGGTCGGAGGGCCGTTTCTCTAATGGGAAATAGCTGCTTCAGTGTGAGTGGGCTAGTTCCCATTAGACGAGAGGACCTTTCTGCCTTTCCAGGTCGGAAGGCCGTTTCTCTATTGGGAAATAGCTGCTTCAGTGTGAATGGGCTAGTTCCCATCAGACGAGAGGACCTTTCTGCATCTGCAGGTCGGAGGGCCGCTTCTCTAATGGGAAATAGCTGCTTCAGTGTAAGTGGGCTAGTTCCCATTAGACCAGAGGACTTTTTTGCCTTTCCAGGTCGGAGGGCCGTTTCTCTAATGGGAGATAGCCTTCTCAGTCTGAGTATTCTAGTTCCCATTATTATGCAGGACTTGGCCACTAGAGGAGCAAAAAGGGCCCTTTCTCTAATGGGAACTAGCTGCTTCAGTGTGAATGGGCTAGTTCCCATTAGACAAGTGGACTTTTTTGCCTTTCCCGGTCGGAGGGCCGTTTCTCTAATGGGAAATAGCTGCTTCAGTGTGAGTGGGCTAGTTCCCATTAGACGAGAGGACCTTTCTGCCTTTCCAGGTCGGAAGGCCGTTTCTCTATTGGGAAATAGCTGCTTCAGTGTGAATGGGCTAGTTCCCATCAGACGAGAGGACCTTTTTGCCTTTCCAGGTCAGAGGGCCGTTTCTCTAATGGGAAATAGCTGCTTCAGTGTGAATGGGCTTGTTCCCATTAGACAAGAGGACCTTTCTGCCTTTCCAGGTCGGAGGGCCGCTTCTCTAATGGGAAATAGCTGCTTCAGTGTGAATGGGCTAGTTCCCATTAGACGAGAGGACCTTCCTGCCTCTGCAGGTCGGAGGGTCATTTCTCTAATTGGAAATAGCTGCTCCAGTATGAGTGGGCTAGTTCCCATTAGATGAGAGGACCTTTCTGCCTCTCCAGGTCGGAGGGCCGTTTCTCTAATGGGAAATAGCTGCTTCAGTGTGACTGGGCTAGTTCCCATTAGACGAGAGGGCCTTTCTGCCTCTGCAGGTCGGAGGGCCGTTTCTCTAATGGGGAATAGCTGCTTCAGTGTGAATGGGCTAGTTCCCATTAGACGAGAGGACCTTCCAGCCTTTGCAGGTCGGAGGGCCGCTTCTCTAATGGGAAATAGCTGCTTCAGTGTGAGTGTGCTAATTCCCATTAGACGAGAGGACCTTTCTGCATCTCCAGGTCGGAGGGCCGTTTCTCTAATGGGAAATAGCTGCTTCAGTGTGAGTGGGCTAGTTCCCATTAGACGAGAGGACCTTTTTGCCTTTCCAGGCGAGAGGGCCGTTTCTCTAATGGGAAATAGCTGCTTCAGTGTGAATGGGCTAGTTCCCATTAGACGAGAGGACCTTTCTGCCTCTGCAGGTCGGAGGGCCGCTTCTCTAATGGGAAATAGCTGCTTCAGTGTGAGTGGGCTAGTTCCCATTAGACCAGTGGACCTTTTTGCCTTTCGAGGCCGGAGGGCCGTTTCTCTAATGGGAAATAGCCTTCTCAGTGTGAGAAGGCTAGTTCCCATTATTATGCAGGACTTGGCCACTAGAGGAGCAAAAAGGGCCCTTTCTTTAATGGGAACTAGCCTTCTCAGTGTGAGTAGGCTAGTTCCCATTATTATGCAGGACTTGGTCACTAGGGGAGCAAAAAGGGTCATTTCTCTAATGGGAAATAGCTGCTTCAGTGTGAATGGGCTAGTTCCCATTAGACAAGAGGACCTTTTTGCCTTTCCCGGTCGGAGAGCCGTTTCTCTAATGGGAAATAGCTGCTTCAGTGTGAGTGGGCTAGTTCCCATTAGACGAGAGGACCTTTCTGCCTTTCCAGGTCGGAAGGCCGTTTCTCTATTGGGAAATAGCTGCTTCAGTGTGAATGGGCTAGTTCCCATCAGACGAGAGGACCTTTCTGCATCTGCAGGTCGGAGGGCCGCTTCTCTAATGGGAAATAGCTGCTTCAGTGTAAGTGGGCTAGTTCCCATTAGACCAGAGGACTTTTTTGCCTTTCCAGGTCGGAGGGCCGTTTCTCTAATGGGAGATAGCCTTCTCAGTCTGAGTATTCTAGTTCCCATTATTATGCAGGACTTGGCCACTAGAGGAGCAAAAAGGGCCCTTTCTCTAATGGGAACTAGCCTTCTCAGTGTGAGTAGGCTAGTTCCCATTATTATGCAGGACCTGGCCACCAGGGGAGCAAAAAGGGCCATTTCTCTAATGGGAAATAGCTGCTTCAGTGTGAATGGGCTAGTTCCCATTAGACGAGAGGACCTTTCTGCCTCTGCAGGTCGGAGGGTCATTTCTCTAATTGGAAATAGCTGCTCCAGTATGAGTGGGCTAGTTCCCATTAGATGAGAGGACCTTTCTGCCTCTCCAGGTCGGAGGGCCGTTTCTCTAATGGGAAATAGCTGCTTCAGTGTGACTGGGCTAGTTCCCATTAGACGAGAGGGCCTTTCTGCCTCTGCAGGTCGGAGGGCCGTTTCTCTAATGGGGAATAGCTGCTTCAGTGTAAGTGGGCTAGTTCCCATTAGACCAGAGGACTTTTTTGCCTTTCCAGGTCGGAGGGCCGTTTCTCTAATGGGAAATAGCCTTCTCAGTGTGAGTAGGCTAGTTCCCATTGTTATGCAGAGGACCTTTTTGCCTTTCCAGGTCGGAGGGCCGTTTCTCTAATGGGAAATAGCCTTCTCAGTGTGAGTAGGCTAGTTCCCATTAGATGAGAGGACCTTTTTGCCTTTCCAGGTCGGAGAGCCGTTTCCCTAGTGGGAAATAGCTGCTTCAGTGTGAATGGGCTAGTTCCCATTAGACAAGAGGACCTTTCTGACTTTCCAGGTCGGAGGGCCGTTTCTCTAATGGGAAATAGCTGCTTCAGTGTGAATGGGCTAGTTCCCATTAGACGAGAGGACCTTTCTGCCTCTGCAGGTCGGAGGGCCGTTTCTCTAATGGGAAATAGCTGCTTCAGTGTGAGTGGGCTAGTTCCCATTAGACGAGAGGACTTTTCTGCCTCTCCAGGTCGGAGGGCCGTTTCTCTAATGGGAAATAGCTGCTTCAGTGTGAATGGGCTAATTCCCATTAGACGAGAGGACCTTTCTGCCTTTCCAGGCCGGAGGGTCGTTTCTCTAATGGGAAATAGCTACTTCAGTGTGAATGGGCAAGTTCCCATTAGACGAGAGGACCTTTTTGCCTATCCAGGTCGGAGGGCTGTTTCTCTAATGGGAAATAGCTGCTTCAGTGTGAATGGGCTAGTTCCCATTAGACGAGAGGACCTTTCTGCCTCTGCAGGTCGAAGGGTTGCTTCTCTAATGGGAAATAGCTGCTTCAGTGTGAGTGGGCTAGTTCCCATTAGACAAGAGGACCATTTTGCCTTTCCAAGTCGGGGGGCCGTTTCTCTAATGGGAAATAGCTGCTTCAGTGTGAATGGGCCCGTTCCCAGTAGACGAGAGGACCTTTCTGCCTCTGCAGGTCGGAAGGCCGTTTCTCTAATGGGAAATAGCTGCTTCGGTGTGAACGGGCTAGTTCCTATTAGACGAGAGGACCTTTCTGCCTCTGCGGTCAGAGGGCCGTTTCTCTAATGGGAAATAGCTGCTTCAGTGAGAATGGGCTAGTTCCCTTTAGATGAGAGGACCTTTTGGCCTTTCCAGGTCGGAGAGGCCTTTCTCTAGTGGGAAATAGCTGCTTCAGTGTGAATGGGCTAGTTCCCATTAGACAAGAGGACCTTTCTGCCTTTCCAGGTCGGAGGGCCGTTTCTCTAATGGGAAATAGCTGCTCCAGTGTGAATGGGCTAGTTCCCATTAGACGAGAGGACCTTCCTGCCTCTGCAGGTCGGAGGGCCGTTTCTCTAATGGGAAATAGCTGCGTCAGTGTGAATGGGCTAGTTCCCATTAGACAAGAAGACCTTTTTGCCTTTCCAGGTCGGAGGGCCGTGTCTCTAATGGGAAATAGCTGCTTCAGTGTGAATGGGCTACTTCCCATTAGACGAGAGGACATTTCTGCCTCTGCAGGTCGGAGGCCCGTTTCTCTAATGGGGAATAACTGCTTCAGCGTGAATGGGCTAGTTCCCATTAGACGAGAGGAACTTTTTGCCTTTCCAGGTCGGAGGGCCGTTTCTCTAATGGGAAATAGCTGCTTCAGTGTGAATGGGCTTGTTCCCATTAGACGAGAGGACCTTTCTGCCTTTCCAGGTCGGAGGGCCGCTTCTCTAATGGGAAATAGCTGCTTCAGTGTGAATGGGCTAGTTCCCATTAGACGAGAGGACCTTTCTGCCTCTGCAGGTCTGAGGGTCATTTCTCTAATTGGAAATAGCTGCTTCAGTATGAGTGGGCTAGTTCCCATTAGATGAGAGGACCTTTCTGCCTCTCCAGGTCGGAGGGCCGTTTCTCTAATGGGAAATAGCTGCTTCAGTGTGACTGGGCTAGTTCCCATTAGACGAGAGGGCCTTTCTGCCTCTGCAGGTCGGAGGGCCGTTTCTCTAATGGGGAATAGCTGCTTCAGTGTGAATGGGCTAGTTCCCATTAGATGAGAGGACCTTCCAGCCTTTGCAGGTCGGAGGGCCGCTTCTCTAATGGGAAATAGCTGCTTCAGTGTGAGTGTGCTAATTCCCATTAGACGAGAGGACCTTTCTGCATCTCCAGGTCGGAGGGCCGTTTCTCTAATGGGAAATAGCTGCTTCAGTGTGAGTGGGCTAGTTCCCATTAGACGAGAGGACCTTTTTGCCTTTCCAGGCGAGAGGGCCGATTCTCTAATGGGAAATAGCTGCTTCAGTGTGAATGGGCTAGTTCCCATTAGACGAGAGGACCTTTCTGCCTCTGCAGGTCGGAGGGCCGCTTCTCTAATGGGAAATAGCTGCTTCAGTGTGAGTGGGCTAGTTCCCATTAGACCAGAGGACCTTTTTGCCTTTCGAGGCCGGAGGGCCGTTTCTCTAATGGGAAATAGCCTTCTCAGTGTGAGTAGGCTAGTTCCCATTATTATGCAGGACTTGGCCACTAGAGGAGCAAAAAGGGCCCTTTCTTTAATGGGAACTAGCCTTCTCAGTGTGAGTAGGCTAGTTCCCATTATTATGCAGGACTTGGTCACTAGGGGAGCGAAAAGGGCCATTTCTCTAATGGGAAATAGCTGCTTCAGTGTGAATGGGCTAGTTCCCATTAGACAAGAGGACCTTTTTGCCTTTCCCGGTCGGAGGGCCGTTTCTCTAATGGGAAATAGCTGCTTCAGTGTGAGTGGGCTAGTTTCCATTAGACGAGAGGACCTTTCTGCCTCTGCAGGTCGAAGGGTTGCTTCTCTAATGGGAAATAGCTGCTTCAGTGTGAGTGGGCTAGTTCCCATTAGACAAGAGGACCATTTTGCCTTTCCAAGTCGGGGGGCCGTTTCTCTAATGGGAAATAGCTGCTTCAGGGTGAATGGGCTCGTTCCCAGTAGACGAGAGGACCTTTCTGCCTCTGCAGGTCGGAAGGCCGTTTCTCTAATGGAAACAGCTGCTTCGGTGTGAACGGGCTAGTTCCCATTAGACGAGAGGACCTTTCTGCCACTGCGGTCAGAGGGCCGTTTCTCTAATGGGAAATAGCTGCTTCAGTGTGAATGGGCTAGTTCCCTTTAGATGAGAGGACCTTTTGGCCTTTCCAGGTCGGAGAGCCCTTTCTCTAGTGGGAAATAGCTGCTTCAGTGTGAATGGGCTAGTTCCCATTAGACAGGAGGACCTTTCTGCCTTTCCAGGTCGGAGGGCCGTTTCTCTAATGGGAAATAGCTGCTTCAGTGTGAATGGGCTAGTTCCCATTAGACGAGAGGACCTTTCTGCCTCTGCAGGTCGGAGGGCCGTTTCTCTAATGGGAAATAGCTGCGTCAGTGTGAATGGGCTAGTTCCCATTAGACAAGAAGACCTTTTTGCCTTTCCAGGTCGGAGGGCCGTGTCTCTAATGGGAAATAGCTGCTTCAGTGTGAATGGGCTACTTCCCATTAGACGAGAGGACATTTCTGCCTCTGCAGGTCGGAGGGCCGTTTCTCTAATGGGGAATAACTGCTTCAGCGTGAATGGGCTAGTTCCCATTAGACGAGAGGACCTTTTTGCCTTTCCAGGTCAGAGGGCCGTTTCTCTAATGGGAAATAGCTGCTTCAGTGTGAATGGGCTTGTTCCCATTAGACGAGAGGACCTTTCTGCCTTTCCAGGTCGGAGGGCAGCTTCTCTAATGGGAAATAGCTGCTTCAGTGTGAATGGGCTAGTTCCCATTAGACGAGAGGACCTTTCTGCCTCTCCAGGTCGGAGGGCCGTTTCTCTAATGGGAAATAGCTGCTTCAGTGTGACTGGGCTAGTTCCCATTAGACGAGAGGGCCTTTCTGCCTCTGCAGGTCGGAGGGCCGTTTCTCTAATGGGGAATAGCTGCTTCAGTGTGAATGGGCTAGTTCCCATTAGACGAGAGGACCTTCCAGCCTTTGCAGGTCGGAGGGCCGCTTCTCTAATGGGAAATAGCTGCTTCAGTGTGAGTGTGCTAATTCCCATTAGACGAGAGGACCTTTCTGCATCTCCAGGTCGGAGGGCCGTTTCTCTAATGGGAAATAGCTGCTTCAGTGTGAGTGGGCTAGTTCCCATTAGACGAGAGGACCTTTTTGCCTTTCCAGGCGAGAGGGCCGTTTCTCTAATGGGAAATAGCTGCTTCAGTGTGAATGGGCTAGTTCCCATTAGACGAGAGGACCTTTCTGCCTCTGCAGGTCGGAGGGCCGCTTCTCTAATGGGAAATAGCTGCTTCAGTGTGAGTGGGCTAGTTCCCATTAGACCAGTGGACCTTTTTGCCTTTCGAGGCCGGAGGGCCGTTTCTCTAATGGGAAATAGCCTTCTCAGTGTGAGTAGGCTAGTTCCCATTATTATGCAGGACTTGGCCACTAGAGGAGCAAAAAGGGCCCTTTCTTTAATGGGAACTAGCCTTCTCAGTGTGAGTAGGCTAGTTCCCATTATTATGCAGGACTTGGTCACGAGGGGAGCAAAAAGGGCCATTTCTCTAATGGGAAATAGCTGCTTCAGTGTGAATGGGCTAGTTCCCATTAGACAAGAGGACCTTTTTGCCTTTCCCGGTCGGAGGGCCGTTTCTCTAATGGGAAATAGCTGCTTCAGTGTGAGTGGGCTAGTTCCCATTAGACGAGAGGACCTTTCTGCCTTTCCAGGTCGGAAGGCCGTTTCTCTATTGGGAATAGCTGCTTCAGTGTGAGTGGGCTAGTTTCCATTAGACGAGAGGACCTTTTTGCCTTTCCAGGTCGGAGGGCCATTTCTCTTATGGGAAATAGCTGCTTCAGTGTGAATGGGCTAGTTCCCATTAGACGAGAGGACCTTTCTGCCTCTGCAGGTCGGAGGGCCGTTTCTCTAATGGGAAATAGCTGCTTCAGTGTGAATGGGCTAGTTCCCATTAGACGAGAGGACCTTTCTGCATCTGCAGGTCGGAGGGCCGCTTCTCTAATGGGAAATAGCTGCTTCAGTGTAAGTGGGCTAGTTCCCATTAGACCAGAGGACTTTTTTGCCTTTCCAGGTCGGAGGGCCGTTTCTCTAATGGGAGATAGCCTTCTCAGTCTGAGTAGGCTAGTTCCCATTATTATGCAGGACTTGGCCACTAGAGGAGCAAAAAGGGCCCTTTCTCTAATGGGAACTAGCCTTCTCAGTGTGAGTAGGCTACTTCCCATTATTATGCAGGACCTGGCCACTAGGGGAGCAAAAAGGGCCATTTCTCTAATGGGAAATAGCTGCTTCAGTGTGAATGGGCTAGTTCCCATTAGACGAGAGGACCTTTCTGCCTCTGCAGGTCAGAGGGTCATTTCTCTAATTGGAAATAGCTGCTCCAGTATGAGTGGGCTAGTTCCCATTAGATGAGAGGACCTTTCTGCCTCTCCAGGTCGGAGGGCCGTTTCTCTAATGGGAAATAGCTGCTTCAGTGTGACTGGGCTAGTTCCCATTAGACGAGAGGGCCTTTCTGCCTCTGCAGGTCGGAGGGCCGTTTCTCTAATGGGGAATAGCTGCTTCAGTGTGAATGGGCTAGTTCCCATTAGATGAGAGGACCTTCCAGCCTTTGCAGGTCGGAGGGCCGCTTCTCTAATGGGAAATAGCTGCTTCAGTGTGAGTGTGCTAATTCCCATTAGACGAGAGGACCTTTCTGCATCTCCAGGTCGGAGGGCCGTTTCTCTAATGGGAAATAGCTGCTTCAGTGTGAGTGGGCTAGTTCCCATTAGACGAGAGGACCTTTTTGCCTTTCCAGGCGAGAGGGCCGATTCTCTAATGGGAAATAGCTGCTTCAGTGTGAATGGGCTAGTTCCCATTAGACGAGAGGACCTTTCTGCCTCTGCAGGTCGGAGGGCCGCTTCTCTAATGGGAAATAGCTGCTTCAGTGTGAGTGGGCTAGTTCCCATTAGACCAGAGGACCTTTTTGCCTTTCGAGGCCGGAGGGCCGTTTCTCTAATGGGAAATAGCCTTCTCAGTGTGAGTAGGCTAGTTCCCATTATTATGCAGGACTTGGCCACTAGAGGAGCAAAAAGGGCCCTTTCTTTAATGGGAACTAGCCTTCTCAGTGTGAGTAGGCTAGTTCCCATTATTATGCAGGACTTGGTCACTAGGGGAGCGAAAAGGGCCATTTCTCTAATGGGAAATAGCTGCTTCAGTGTGAATGGGCTAGTTCCCATTAGACAAGAGGACCTTTTTGCCTTTCCCGGTCGGAGGGCCGTTTCTCTAATGGGAAATAGCTGCTTCAGTGTGAGTGGGCTAGTTTCCATTAGACGAGAGGACCTTTCTGCCTCTGCAGGTCGAAGGGTTGCTTCTCTAATGGGAAATAGCTGCTTCAGTGTGAGTGGGCTAGTTCCCATTAGACAAGAGGACCATTTTGCCTTTCCAAGTCGGGGGGCCGTTTCTCTAATGGGAAATAGCTGCTTCAGGGTGAATGGGCTCGTTCCCAGTAGACGAGAGGACCTTTCTGCCTCTGCAGGTCGGAAGGCCGTTTCTCTAATGGAAACAGCTGCTTCGGTGTGAACGGGCTAGTTCCCATTAGACGAGAGGACCTTTCTGCCACTGCGGTCAGAGGGCCGTTTCTCTAATGGGAAATAGCTGCTTCAGTGTGAATGGGCTAGTTCCCTTTAGATGAGAGGACCTTTTGGCCTTTCCAGGTCGGAGAGCCCTTTCTCTAGTGGGAAATAGCTGCTTCAGTGTGAATGGGCTAGTTCCCATTAGACAGGAGGACCTTTCTGCCTTTCCAGGTCGGAGGGCCGTTTCTCTAATGGGAAATAGCTGCTTCAGTGTGAATGGGCTAGTTCCCATTAGACGAGAGGACCTTTCTGCCTCTGCAGGTCGGAGGGCCGTTTCTCTAATGGGAAATAGCTGCGTCAGTGTGAATGGGCTAGTTCCCATTAGACAAGAAGACCTTTTTGCCTTTCCAGGTCGGAGGGCCGTGTCTCTAATGGGAAATAGCTGCTTCAGTGTGAATGGGCTACTTCCCATTAGACGAGAGGACATTTCTGCCTCTGCAGGTCGGAGGGCCGTTTCTCTAATGGGGAATAACTGCTTCAGCGTGAATGGGCTAGTTCCCATTAGACGAGAGGACCTTTTTGCCTTTCCAGGTCAGAGGGCCGTTTCTCTAATGGGAAATAGCTGCTTCAGTGTGAATGGGCTTGTTCCCATTAGACGAGAGGACCTTTCTGCCTTTCCAGGTCGGAGGGCAGCTTCTCTAATGGGAAATAGCTGCTTCAGTGTGAATGGGCTAGTTCCCATTAGACGAGAGGACCTTTCTGCCTCTCCAGGTCGGAGGGCCGTTTCTCTAATGGGAAATAGCTGCTTCAGTGTGACTGGGCTAGTTCCCATTAGACGAGAGGGCCTTTCTGCCTCTGCAGGTCGGAGGGCCGTTTCTCTAATGGGGAATAGCTGCTTCAGTGTGAATGGGCTAGTTCCCATTAGACGAGAGGACCTTCCAGCCTTTGCAGGTCGGAGGGCCGCTTCTCTAATGGGAAATAGCTGCTTCAGTGTGAGTGTGCTAATTCCCATTAGACGAGAGGACCTTTCTGCATCTCCAGGTCGGAGGGCCGTTTCTCTAATGGGAAATAGCTGCTTCAGTGTGAGTGGGCTAGTTCCCATTAGACGAGAGGACCTTTTTGCCTTTCCAGGCGAGAGGGCCGTTTCTCTAATGGGAAATAGCTGCTTCAGTGTGAATGGGCTAGTTCCCATTAGACGAGAGGACCTTTCTGCCTCTGCAGGTCGGAGGGCCGCTTCTCTAATGGGAAATAGCTGCTTCAGTGTGAGTGGGCTAGTTCCCATTAGACCAGTGGACCTTTTTGCCTTTCGAGGCCGGAGGGCCGTTTCTCTAATGGGAAATAGCCTTCTCAGTGTGAGTAGGCTAGTTCCCATTATTATGCAGGACTTGGCCACTAGAGGAGCAAAAAGGGCCCTTTCTTTAATGGGAACTAGCCTTCTCAGTGTGAGTAGGCTAGTTCCCATTATTATGCAGGACTTGGTCACGAGGGGAGCAAAAAGGGCCATTTCTCTAATGGGAAATAGCTGCTTCAGTGTGAATGGGCTAGTTCCCATTAGACAAGAGGACCTTTTTGCCTTTCCCGGTCGGAGGGCCGTTTCTCTAATGGGAAATAGCTGCTTCAGTGTGAGTGGGCTAGTTCCCATTAGACGAGAGGACCTTTCTGCCTTTCCAGGTCGGAAGGCCGTTTCTCTATTGGGAATAGCTGCTTCAGTGTGAGTGGGCTAGTTTCCATTAGACGAGAGGACCTTTTTGCCTTTCCAGGTCGGAGGGCCATTTCTCTTATGGGAAATAGCTGCTTCAGTGTGAATGGGCTAGTTCCCATTAGACGAGAGGACCTTTCTGCCTCTGCAGGTCGGAGGGCCGTTTCTCTAATGGGAAATAGCTGCTTCAGTGTGAATGGGCTAGTTCCCATTAGACGAGAGGACCTTTCTGCATCTGCAGGTCGGAGGGCCGCTTCTCTAATGGGAAATAGCTGCTTCAGTGTAAGTGGGCTAGTTCCCATTAGACCAGAGGACTTTTTTGCCTTTCCAGGTCGGAGGGCCGTTTCTCTAATGGGAGATAGCCTTCTCAGTCTGAGTAGGCTAGTTCCCATTATTATGCAGGACTTGGCCACTAGAGGAGCAAAAAGGGCCCTTTCTCTAATGGGAACTAGCCTTCTCAGTGTGAGTAGGCTACTTCCCATTATTATGCAGGACCTGGCCACTAGGGGAGCAAAAAGGGCCATTTCTCTAATGGGAAATAGCTGCTTCAGTGTGAATGGGCTAGTTCCCATTAGACGAGAGGACCTTTCTGCCTCTGCAGGTCAGAGGGTCATTTCTCTAATTGGAAATAGCTGCTCCAGTATGAGTGGGCTAGTTCCCATTAGATGAGAGGACCTTTCTGCCTCTCCAGGTCGGAGGGCCGTTTCTCTAATGGGAAATAGCTGCTTCAGTGTGACTGGGCTAGTTCCCATTAGACGAGAGGGCCTTTCTGCCTCTGCAGGTCGGAGGGCCGTTTCTCTAATGGGGAATAGCTGCTTCAGTGTGAATGGGCTAGTTCCCATTAGACGAGAGGACCTTCCAGCCTTTGCAGGTCGGAGGGCCGCTTCTCTAATGGGAAATAGCTGCTTCAGTGTGAGTGTGCTAATTCCCATTAGACGAGAGGGCCTTTCTGCCTCTGCAGGTCGGAGGGCCGTTTCTCTAATGGGGAATAGCTGCTTCAGTGTGAATGGGCTAGTTCCCATTAGACGAGAGGACCTTCCAGCCTTTGCAGGTCGGAGGGCCGCTTCTCTAATGGGAAATAGCTGCTTCAGTGTGAGTGGGCTAGTTCCCATTAGACCAGAGGACCTTTTTGCCTTTCGAGGTCGGAGGGCCGTTTCTCTAATGGGAAATAGCCTTCTCAGTGTGAGTAGGCTAGTTCCCATTATCATGCAGGACCTGGCCACTAGGGGAGCAAAAAGGGCCATTTCTCTAAAGGGAAATAGCTGCTTCAGTGTGAATGGGCTAGTTCCCATTAGACGAGAGGACCTTTCTGCCTTTCCAGGTCAGAGGGCCGTTTCTCTAATGGGAAATAGCTGCTTCAGTGTGAATGGGCTAGTTCCCATTAGACGAGAGGACTTTTCTGCCTCTGCAGGTCGGAGGGCCGTTTCTCTAATGGGAAATAGCTGCTTCAGTGTGAGTGGGCTAGTTCCCATTAGACCAGAGGACCTTTTTGCCTTTCGAGGTCGGAGGGCCGTTTCTCTAATGGGAAATAGCCTTCTCAGTGTGAGTAGGCTAGTTCCCATTATTATGCAGGACTTCGCCACTAGAGGAGCAAAAAGGGCCCTTTCTTTAATGGGAACTAGCCTTCTCAGTTTGAGTAGGCTAGTTCTCATTGTTATACAGGACTTGGCCACTAGGCGAGCAAAAAGGGCCATTTCTCTAATGGGAAATAGCTGCTTCAGTGTGAATGGGCTAGTTCCCATTAGACGAGAGGACCTTTTTGCCTTTCGGGGTCGGAGGGCCGTTTCTCTAATGGGAAATAGCTGCTTCAGTGTGAGTGGGCTAGTTCCCATTAGACGAGAGGACCTTTCTGCCTTTCCAGGTCGGAAGGCCGTTTCTCTATTGGGAAATAGCTGCTTCAGTGTGAGTGGGCTAGATTCCATTAGACGAGAGGAACTTTTTGCCTTTCCAGGTCAGAGGGCCATTTCTCTTATGGGAAATAGCTGCTTCAGTGTGAATGGGCTAGTTCCCATTAGACGAGAGGACCTTTCTGCCTCTGCAGGTCGGAGGGCTGTTTCTCTAACGGGAAATAGCTGCTTCAGTGTGAATGGGCTACTTCCCATTAGACGAGAGGACCTTTCTGCATCTGCAGGTCGGAGGGCCGCTTCTCTAATGGGAAATAGCTGCTTCAGTGTAAGTGGGCTAGTTCCCATTAGACCAGAGGACTTTTTTGCCTTTCCAGGTCGGAGGGCCGTTTCTCTAATGGGAAATAGCCTTCTCAGTGTGAGTAGGCTAGTTCCCATTATTATGCAGAGGACCTTTTTGCCTTTCCAGGTCGGAGGGCCGTTTCTCTAATGGGAAATAGCCTTCTCAGTGTGAGTAGGCTAGTTCCCATTAGATGAGAGGACCTTTTTGCCTTTCCAGGTCGGAGAGCCGTTTCTCTAGTGGGAAATAGCTGCTTCAGTGTGAATGGGCTAGTTCCCATTAGACAAGAGGACCTTTCTGACTTTCCAGGTCGGAGGGCCGTTTCTCTAATGGGAAATAGCTGCTTCAGTGTGAATGGGCTAGTTCCCATTAGACGAGAGGACCTTTCTGCCTCTGCAGGTCGGAGGGCCGTTTCTCTAATGGGAAATAGCTGCTTCAGTGTGAGTGGGCTAGTTCCGATTAGACGAGAGGACTTTTCTGCCTCTCCAGGTAGGAGGGCCGTTTCTCTAATGGGAAATAGCTGCTTCAGTGTGAATGGGCTAATTCCCATTAGACGAGAGGACCTTTCTGCCTTTCCAGGCCGGAGGGTCGTTTCTCTAATGGGAAATAGCTACTTCAGTGTGAATGGGCAAGTTCCCATTAGACGAGAGGACCTTTTTGCCTATCCAGGTCGGAGGGCTGTTTCTCTAATGGGAAATAGCTGCTTCAGTGTGAATGGGCTAGTTCCCATTAGACGAGAGGACCTTTCTGCCTCTGCAGGTGGAAGGGTTGCTTCTCTAATGGGAAATAGCTGCTTCAGTGTGAGTGGGCTAGTTCCCATTAGACAAGAGGACCATTTTGCCTTTCCAAGTCGGGGGGCCGTTTCTCTAATGGGAAATAGCTGCTTCAGTGTGAATGGGCCCGTTCCCAGTAGACGAGAGGACCTTTCTGCCTCTGCAGGTCGGAAGGCCGTTTCTCTAATGGGAAATAGCTGCTTCGGTGTGAACGGGCTAGTTCCCATTAGACGAGAGGACCTTTCTGCCTCTGCGGTCAGAGGGCCGTTTCTCTAATGGGAAATAGCTGCTTCAGTGAGAATGGGCTAGTTCCCTTTAGATGAGAGGACCTTTTGGCCTTTCCAGGTCGGAGAGCCCTTTCTCTAGTGGGAAATAGCTGCTTCAGTGTGAATGGGCTAGTTCCCATTAGACAAGAGGACCTTTCTGCCTTTCCAGGTCGGAGGGCCGTTTCTCTAATGGGAAATAGCTGCTTCAGTGTGAATGGGCTAGTTCCCATTAGACGAGAGGACCTTTCTGCCTCTGCAGGTCGGAGGGCCGTTTCTCTAATGGGAAATAGCTGCGTCAGTGTGAATGGGCTAGTTCCCATTAGACAAGAAGACCTTTTTGCCTTTCCAGGTCGGAGGGCCGTTTCTCTAATGGGAAATAGCTGCTTCAGTGTGACTGGGCTAGTTCCCATTAGACGAGAGGGCCTTTCTGCCTCTGCAGGTCGGAGGGCCGTTTCTCTAATGGGGAATAGCTGCTTCAGTGTGAATGGGCTAGTTCCCATTAGACGAGAGGACCTTCCAGCCTTTGCAGGTCGGAGGGCCGCTTCTCTAATGGGAAATAGCTGCTTCAGTGTGAGTGTGCTAATTCCCATTAGACGAGAGGGCCTTTCTGCCTCTGCAGGTCGGAGGGCCGTTTCTCTAATGGGGAATAGCTGCTTCAGTGTGAATGGGCTAGTTCCCATTAGACGAGAGGACCTTCCAGCCTTTGCAGGTCGGAGGGCCGCTTCTCTAATGGGAAATAGCTGCTTCAGTGTGAGTGGGCTAGTTCCCATTAGACCAGAGGACCTTTTTGCCTTTCGAGGTCGGAGGGCCGTTTCTCTAATGGGAAATAGCCTTCTCAGTGTGAGTAGGCTAGTTCCCATTATTATGCAGGACCTGGCCACTAGGGGAGCAAAAAGGGCCATTTCTCTAATGGGAAATAGCTGCTTCAGTGTGAATGGGCTAGTTCCCATTAGACGAGAGGACCTTTCTGCCTTTCCAGGTCAGAGGGCCGTTTCTCTAATGGGAAATAGCTGCTTGAGTGTGAATGGGCTAGTTCCCATTAGACGAGAGGACTTTTCTGCCTCTGCAGGTCGGAGGGCCGTTTCTCTAATGGGAAATAGCTGCTTCAGTGTGAGTGGGCTAGTTCCCATTAGACCAGAGGACCTTTTTGCCTTTCGAGGTCGGAGGGCCGTTTCTCTAATGGGAAATAGCCTTCTCAGTGTGAGTAGGCTAGTTCCCATTATTATGCAGGACTTCGCCACTAGAGGAGCAAAAAGGGCCCTTTCTTTAATGGGAACTAGCCTTCTCAGTTTGAGTAGGCTAGTTCTCATTGTTATACAGGACTTGGCCACTAGGGGAGCAAAAAGGGCCATTTCTCTAATGGGAAATAGCTGCTTCAGTGTGAATGGGCTAGTTCCCATTAGACGAGAGGACCTTTTTGCCTTTCGGGGTCGGAGGGCCGTTTCTCTAATGGGAAATAGCTGCTTCAGTGTGAGTGGGCTAGTTCCCATTAGACGAGAGGACCTTTCTGCCTTTCCAGGTCGGAAGGCCGTTTCTCTATTGGGAAATAGCTGCTTCAGTGTGAGTGGGCTAGATTCCATTAGACGAGAGGAACTTTTTGCCTTTCCAGGTCGGAGGGCCATTTCTCTTATGGGAAATAGCTGCTTCAGTGTGAATGGGCTAGTTCCCATTAGACGAGAGGACCTTTCTGCCTCTGCAGGTCGGAGGGCTGTTTCTCTAACGGGAAATAGCTGCTTCAGTGTGAATGGGCTACTTCCCATTAGACGAGAGGACCTTTCTGCATCTGCAGGTCGGAGGGCCGCTTCTCTAATGGGAAATAGCTGCTTCAGTGTAAGTGGGCTAGTTCCCATTAGACCAGAGGACTTTTTTGCCTTTCCAGGTCGGAGGGCCGTTTCTCTTATGGGAAATAGCCTTCTCAGTGTGAGTAGGCTAGTTCCCATTATTATGCAGAGGACCTTTTTGCCTTTCCAGGTCGGAGGGCCGTTTCTCTAATGGGAAATAGCCTTCTCAGTGTGAGTAGGCTAGTTCCCATTAGATGAGAGGACCTTTTTGCCTTTCCAGGTCGGAGAGCCGTTTCTCTAGTGGGAAATAGCTGCTTCAGTGTGAATGGGCTAGTTCCCATTAGACGAGAAGACCTTTCTGCCTCTGCAGGTCGGAGGGCCGCTTCTCTAATGGGAAATAGCTGCTTCAGTGTGAGTGGGCTAGTTCCCATTAGACCAGAGGACCTTTTTGCCTTTCGAGGCCGGAGGGCCGTTTCTCTAATGGGAAATAGCCTTCTCAGTGTGAGTAGGCTAGTTCCCATTATTATGCAGGACTTGGCCACTAGAGGAGCAAAAAGGGCCCTTTCTTTAATGGGAACTAGCCTTCTCAGTGTGAGTAGGCTAGTTCCCATTATTATGCAGGACTTGGTCACTAGGGGAGCGAAAAGGGCCATTTCTCTAATGGGAAATAGCTGCTTCAGTGTGAATGGGCTAGTTCCCATTAGACAAGAGGACCTTTTTGCCTTTCCCGGTCGGAGGGCCGTTTCTCTAATGGGAAATAGCTGCTTCAGTGTGAGTGGGCTAGTTTCCATTAGACGAGAGGACCTTTCTGCCTCTGCAGGTCGAAGGGTTGCTTCTCTAATGGGAAATAGCTGCTTCAGTGTGAGTGGGCTAGTTCCCATTAGACAAGAGGACCATTTTGCCTTTCCAAGTCGGGGGGCCGTTTCTCTAATGGGAAATAGCTGCTTCAGTGTGAATGGGCTCGTTCCCAGTAGACGAGAGGACCTTTCTGCCTCTGCAGGTCGGAAGGCCGTTTCTCTAATGGAAACAGCTGCTTCGGTGTGAACGGGCTAGTTCCCATTAGACGAGAGGACCTTTCTGCCTCTGCGGTCAGAGGGCCGTTTCTCTAATGGGAAATAGCTGCTTCAGTGTGAATGGGCTAGTTCCCTTTAGATGAGAGGACCTTTTGGCCTTTCCAGGTCGGAGAGCCCTTTCTCTAGTGGGAAATAGCTGCTTCAGTGTGAATGGGCTAGTTCCCATTAGACAAGAGGACCTTTCTGCCTTTCCAGGTCGGAGGGCCGTTTCTCTAATGGGAAATAGCTGCTTCAGTGTGAATGGGCTAGTTCCCATTAGACGAGAGGACCTTTCTGCCTCTGCAGGTCGGAGGGCCGTTTCTCTAATGGGAAATAGCTGCGTCAGTGTGAATGGGCTAGTTCCCATTAGACAAGAAGACCTTTTTGCCTTTCCAGGTCGGATGGCCGTGTCTCTAATGGGAAATAGCTGCTTCAGTGTGAATGGGCTACTTCCCATTAGACGAGAGGACATTTCTGCCTCTGCAGGTCGGAGGGCCGTTTCTCTAATGGGGAATAACTGCTTCAGCGTGAATGGGCTAGTTCCCATTAGACGAGAGGACCTTTCTGCCTTTCCAGGTCGGAGGGCAGCTTCTCTAATGGGAAATAGCTGCTTCAGTGTGAATGGGCTAGTTCCCATTAGACGAGAGGACCTTTCTGCCTCTGCAGGTCGGAGGGTCATTTCTCTAATTGGAAATAGCTGCTCCAGTATGAGTGGGCTAGTTCCCATTAGATGAGAGGACCTTTCTGCCTCTCCAGGTCGGAGGGCCGTTTCTCTAATGGGAAATAGCTGCTTCAGTGTGACTGGGCTAGTTCCCATTAGACGAGAGGGCCTTTCTGCCTCTGCAGGTCGGAGGGCCGTTTCTCTAATGGGGAATAGCTGCTTCAGTGTGAATGGGCTAGTTCCCATTAGACGAGAGGACCTTCCAGCCTTTGCAGGTCGGAGGGCCGCTTCTCTAATGGGAAATAGCTGCTTCAGTGTGAGTGTGCTAATTCCCATTAGACGAGAGGACCTTTCTGCATCTCCAGGTCGGAGGGCCGTTTCTCTAATGGGAAATAGCTGCTTCAGTGTGAGTGGGCTAGTTCCCATTAGACGAGAGGACCTTTTTGCCTTTCCAGGCGAGAGGGCCGTTTCTCTAATGGGAAATAGCTGCTTCAGTGTGAATGGGCTAGTTCCCATTAGACGAGAGGACCTTTCTGCCTCTGCAGGTCGGAGGGCCGCTTCTCTAATGGGAAATAGCTGCTTCAGTGTGAGTGGGCTAGTTCCCATTAGACCAGTGGACCTTTTTGCCTTTCGAGGCCGGAGGGCCGTTTCTCTAATGGGAAATAGCCTTCTCAGTGTGAGTAGGCTAGTTCCCATTATTATGCAGGACTTGGCCACTAGAGGAGCAAAAAGGGCCCTTTCTTTAATGGGAACTAGCCTTCTCAGTGTGAGTATGCTAGTTCCCATTATTATGCAGGACTTGGTCACGAGGGGAGCAAAAAGGGCCATTTCTCTAATGGGAAATAGCTGCTTCAGTGTGAATGGGCTAGTTCCCATTAGACAAGAGGACCTTTTTGCCTTTCCCGGTCGGAGGGCCGTTTCTCTAATGGGAAATAGCTGCTTCAGTGTGAGTGGGCTAGTTCCCATTAGACGAGAGGACCTTTCTGCCTTTCCAGGTCGGAAGGCCGTTTCTCTATTGGGAATAGCTGCTTCAGTGTGAGTGGGCTAGTTTCCATTAGACGAGAGGAGGGCCATTTCTCTTATGGGAAATAGCTGCTTCAGTGTGAATGGGCTAGTTCCCATTAGACGAGAGGACCTTTCTGCCTCTGCAGGTCGGAGGGCCGTTTCTCTAATGGGAAATAGCTGCTTCAGTGTGAATGGGCTAGTTCCCATTAGACGAGAGGACCTTTCTGCATCTGCAGGTCGGAGGGCCGCTTCTCTAATGGGAAATAGCTGCTTCAGTGTAAGTGGGCTAGTTCCCATTAGACCAGAGGACTTTTTTGCCTTTCCAGGTCGGAGGGCCGTTTCTCTAATGGGAGATAGCCTTCTCAGTCTGAGTAGGCTAGTTCCCATTATTATGCAGGACTTGGCCACTAGAGGAGCAAAAAGGGCCCTTTCTCTAATGGGAACTAGCCTTCTCAGTGTGAGTAGGCTAGTTCCCATTATTATGCAGGACCTGGCCACTAGGGGAGCAAAAAGGGCCATTTCTCTAATGGGAAATAGCTGCTTCAGTGTGAATGGGCTAGTTCCCATTAGACGAGAGGACCTTTCTGCCTCTGCAGGTCGGAGGGTCATTTCTCTAATTGGAAATAGCTGCTCCAGTATGAGTGGGCTAGTTCCCATTAGATGAGAGGACCTTTCTGCCTCTCCAGGTCGGAGGGCCGTTTCTCTAATGGGAAATAGCTGCTTCAGTGTGACTGGGCTAGTTCCCATTAGACGAGAGGGCCTTTCTGCCTCTGCAGGTCGGAGGGCCGTTTCTCTAATGGGAAATAGCTGCTTCAGTGTGAGTGGGCTAGTTCCCATTAGACGAGAGGACCTTTCTGCCTTTCCAGGTCGGAAGGCCGTTTCTCTATTGGGAATAGCTGCTTCAGTGTGAGTGGGCTAGTTTCCATTAGACGAGAGGAGGGCCATTTCTCTTATGGGAAATAGCTGCTTCAGTGTGAATGGGCTAGTTCCCATTAGACGAGAGGACCTTTCTGCCTCTGCAGGTCGGAGGGCCGTTTCTCTAATGGGAAATAGCTGCTTCAGTGTGAATGGGCTAGTTCCCATTAGACGAGAGGACCTTTCTGCATCTGCAGGTCGGAGGGCCGCTTCTCTAATGGGAAATAGCTGCTTCAGTGTAAGTGGGCTAGTTCCCATTAGACCAGAGGACATTTTTGCCTTTCCAGGTCGGAGGGCCGTTTCTCTAATGGGAGATAGCCTTCTCAGTCTGAGTAGGCTAGTTCCCATTATTATGCAGGACTTGGCCACTAGAGGAGCAAAAAGGGCCCTTTCTCTAATGGGAACTAGCCTTCTCAGTGTGAGTAGGCTAGTTCCCATTATTATGCAGGACCTGGCCACTAGGGGAGCAAAAAGGGCCATTTCTCTAATGGGAAATAGCTGCTTCAGTGTGAATGGGCTAGTTCCCATTAGACGAGAGGACCTTTCTGCCTCTGCAGGTCGGAGGGTCATTTCTCTAATTGGAAATAGCTGCTCCAGTATGAGTGGGCTAGTTCCCATTAGATGAGAGGACCTTTCTGCCTCTCCAGGTCGGAGGGCCGTTTCTCTAATGGGAAATAGCTGCTTCAGTGTGACTGGGCTAGTTCCCATTAGACGAGAGGGCCTTTCTGCCTCTGCAGGTCGGAGGGCCGTTTCTCTAATGGGGAATAGCTGCTTCAGTGTGAATGGGCTAGTTCCCATTAGACGAGAGGACCTTCCAGCCTTTGCAGGTCGGAGGGCCGCTTCTCTAATGGGAAATAGCTGCTTCAGTGTGAGTGTGGTAATTCCCATTAGACGAGAGGGCCTTTCTGCCTCTGCAGGTCGGAGGGCCGTTTCTCTAATGGGGAATAGCTGCTTCAGTGTGAATGGGCTAGTTCCCATTAGACGAGAGGACCTTCCAGCCTTTGCAGGTCGGAGGGCCGCTTCTCTAATGGGAAATAGCTGCTTCAGTGTGAGTGGGCTAGTTCCCATTAGACAGAGGACCTTTTTGCCTTTCGAGGTCGGAGGGCCGTTTCTCTAATGGGAAATAGCCTTCTCAGTGTGAGTAGTCTAGTTCCCATTATCATGCAGGACCTGGCCACTAGGGGAGCAAAAAGGGCCATTTCTCTAATGGGAAATAGCTGCTTCAGTGTGAATGGGCTAGTTCCCATTAGACGAGAGGACCTTTCTGCCTTTCCAGGTCAGAGGGCCGTTTCTCTAATGGGAAATAGCTGCTTCAGTGTGAATGGGCTAGTTCCCATTAGACGAGAGGACTTTTCTGCCTCTGCAGGTCGGAGGGCCGTTTCTCTAATGGGAAATAGCTGCTTCAGTGTGAGTGGGCTAGTTCCCATTAGACCAGAGGACCTTTTTGCCTTTCGAGGTCGGAGGGCCGTTTCTCTAATGGGAAATAGCCTTCTCAGTGTGAGTAGGCTAGTTCCCATTATTATGCAGGACTTCGCCACTAGAGGAGCAAAAAGGGCCCTTTCTTTAATGGGAACTAGCCTTCTCAGTTTGAGTAGGCTAGTTCTCATTGTTATACAGGACTTGGCCACTAGTTGAGCAAAAAGGGCCATTTCTCTAATGGGAAATAGCTGCTTCAGTGTGAATGGGCTAGTTCCCATTAGACGAGAGGACCTTTTTGCCTTTCGGGGTCGGAGGGCCGTTTCTCTAATGGGAAATAGCTGCTTCAGTGTGAGTGGGCTAGTTCCCATTAGACGAGAGGACCTTTCTGCCTTTCCAGGTCGGAAGGCCGTTTCTCTATTGGGAAATAGCTGCTTCAGTGTGAGTGGGCTAGATTCCAT
Source organism: Ambystoma mexicanum (assembly GCF_040938575.1). Taxonomy (NCBI): domain Eukaryota; kingdom Metazoa; phylum Chordata; class Amphibia; order Caudata; family Ambystomatidae; genus Ambystoma; species Ambystoma mexicanum. The sequence continues at coordinate 160,291,475 of NC_090936.1, read as the reverse complement.
TAGACGAGAGGAACTTTTTGCCTTTCCAGGTCAGAGGGCCATTTCTCTTATGGGAAATAGCTGCTTCAGTGTGAATGGGCTAGTTCCCATTAGACGAGAGGACCTTTCTGCCTCTGCAGGTCGGAGGGCTGTTTCTCTAACGGGAAATAGCTGCTTCAGTGTGAATGGGCTACTTCCCATTAGACGAGAGGACCTTTCTGCATCTGCAGGTCGGAGGGCCGCTTCTCTAATGGGAAATAGCTGCTTCAGTGTAAGTGGGCTAGTTCCCATTAGACCAGAGGACTTTTTTGCCTTTCCAGGTCGGAGGGCCGTTTCTCTAATGGGAAATAGCCTTCTCAGTGTGAGTAGGCTAGTTCCCATTATTATGCAGAGGACCTTTTTGCCTTTCCAGGTCGGAGGGCCGTTTCTCTAATGGGAAATAGCCTTCTCAGTGTGAGTAGGCTAGTTCCCATTAGATGAGAGGACCTTTTTGCCTTTCCAGGTCGGAGAGCCGTTTCTCTAGTGGGAAATAGCTGCTTCAGTGTGAATGGGCTAGTTCCCATTAGACAAGAGGACCTTTCTGACTTTCCAGGTCGGAGGGCCGTTTCTCTAATGGGAAATAGCTGCTTCAGTGTGAATGGGCTAGTTCCCATTAGACGAGAGGACCTTTCTGCCTCTGCAGGTCGGAGGGCCGTTTCTCTAATGGGAAATAGCTGCTTCAGTGTGAGTGGGCTAGTTCCCATTAGACGAGAGGACTTTTCTGCCTCTCCAGGTCGGAGGGCCGTTTCTCTAATGGGAAATAGCTGCTTCAGTGTGAATGGGCTAATTCCCATTAGACGAGAGGACCTTTCTGCCTTTCCAGGCCGGAGGGTCGTTTCTCTAATGGGAAATAGCTACTTCAGTGTGAATGGGCAAGTTCCCATTAGACGAGAGGACCTTTTTGCCTATCCAGGTCGGAGGGCTGTTTCTCTAATGGGAAATAGCTGCTTCAGTGTGAATGGGCTAGTTCCCATTAGACGAGAGGACCTTTCTGCCTCTGCAGGTCGAAGGGTTGCTTCTCTAATGGGAAATAGCTGCTTCAGTGTGAGTGGGCTAGTTCCCATTAGACAAGAGGACCATTTTGCCTTTCCAAGTCGGGGGGCCGTTTCTCTAATGGGAAATAGCTGCTTCAGTGTGAATGGGCCCGTTCCCAGTAGACGAGAGGACCTTTCTGCCTCTGCAGGTCGGAAGGCCGTTTCTCTAATGGGAAATAGCTGCTTCGGTGTGAACGGGCTAGTTCCCATTAGACGAGAGGACCTTTCTGCCTCTGCGGTCAGAGGGCCGTTTCTCTAATGGGAAATAGCTGCTTCAGTGAGAATGGGCTAGTTCCCTTTAGATGAGAGGACCTTTTGGCCTTTCCAGGTCGGAGAGCCCTTTCTCTAGTGGGAAATAGCTGCTTCAGTGTGAATGGGCTAGTTCCCATTAGACAAGAGGACCTTTCTGCCTTTCCAGGTCGGAGGGCCGTTTCTCTAATGGGAAATAGCTGCTTCAGTGTAAATGGGCTAGTTCCCATTAGACGAGAGGACCTTTCTGCCTCTGCAGGTCGGAGGGCCGTTTCTCTAATGGGAAATAGCTGCGTCAGTGTGAATGGGCTAGTTCCCATTAGACAAGAAGACCTTTTTGCCTTTCCAGGTCGGAGGGCCGTTTCTCTAATGGGAAATAGCTGCTTCAGTGTGACTGGGCTAGTTCCCATTAGACGAGAGGGCCTTTCTGCCTCTGCAGGTCGGAGGGCCGTTTCTCTAATGGGAAATAGCTGCTTCAGTGTGACTGGGCTAGTTCCCATTAGACGAGAGGACCTTTCTGCCTCTGCAGGTCGGAGGGCCGTTTCTCTAATGGGAAATAGCTGCGTCAGTGTGAATGGGCTAGTTCCCATTAGACAAGAAGACCTTTTTGCCTTTCCAGGTCGGAGGGCCGTTTCTCTAATGGGAAATAGCTGCTTCAGTGTGACTGGGCTAGTTCCCATTAGACGAGAGGGCCTTTCTGCCTCTGCAGGCCGGAGGGCCGTTTCTCTAATGGGGAATAGCTGCTTCAGTGTGAATGGGCTAGTTCCCATTAGACGAGAGGACCTTCCAGCCTTTGCAGGTCGGAGGGCCGCTTCTCTAATGGGAAATAGCTGCTTCAGTGTGAGTGTGCTAATTCCCATTAGACGAGAGGGCCTTTCTGCCTCTGCAGGTCGGAGGGCCGTTTCTCTAATGGGGAATAGCTGCTTCAGTGTGAATGGGCTAGTTCCTATTAGACGAGAGGACCTTCCAGCCTTTGCAGGTCGGAGGGCCGCTTCTCTAATGGGAAATAGCTGCTTCAGTGTGAGTGGGCTAGTTCCCATTAGACCAGAGGACCTTTTTGCCTTTCGAGGTCGGAGGGCCGTTTCTCTAATGGGAAATAGCCTTCTCAGTGTGAGTAGGCTAGTTCCCATTATTATGCAGGACCTGGCCACTAGGGGAGCAAAAAGGGCCATTTCCCTAATGGGAAATAGCTGCTTCAGTGTGAATGGGCTAGTTCCCATTAGACGAGAGGACCTTTCTGCCTTTCCAGGTCAGAGGGCCGTTTCTCTAATGGGAAATAGCTGCTTCAGTGTGAGTGGGCTAGTTCCCATTAGACCAGAGGACCTTTTTGCCTTTCGAGGTCGGAGGGCCGTTTCTCTAATGGGAAATAGCCTTCTCAGTGTGAGTAGGCTAGTTCCCATTATTATGCAGGACTTCGCCACTAGAGGAGCAAAAAGGGCCCTTTCTTTAATGGGAACTAGCCTTCTCAGTTTGAGTAGGCTAGTTCTCATTGTTATACAGGACTTGGCCACTAGGGGAGCAAAAAGGGCCATTTCTCTAATGGGAAATAGCTGCTTCAGTGTGAATGGGCTAGTTACCATTAGACGAGAGGACCTTTTTGCCTTTCGGGGTCGGAGGGCCGTTTCTCTAATGGGAAATAGCTGCTTCAGTGTGAGTGGGCTAGTTCCCATTAGACGAGAGGACCTTTCTGCCTTTCCAGGTCGGAAGGCCGTTTCTCTATTGGGAAATAGCTGCTTCAGTGTGAGTGGGCTAGATTCCATTAGACGAGAGGAACTTTTTGCCTTTCCAGGTCGGAGGGCCATTTCTCCTATGGGAAATAGCTGCTTCAGTGTGAATGGGCTAGTTCCCATTAGACGAGAGGACCTTTCTGCCTCTGCAGGTCGGAGGGCTGTTTCTCTAACGGGAAATAGCTGCTTCAGTGTGAATGGGCTACTTCCCATTAGACGAGAGGACCTTTCTGCATCTGCAGGTCGGAGGGCCGCTTCTCTAAAGGGAAATAGCTGCTTCAGTGTAAGTGGGCTAGTTCCCATTAGACCAGAGGACTTTTTTGCCTTTCCAGGTCGGAGGGCCGTTTCTCTAATGGGAAATAGCCTTCTCAGTGTGAGTAGGCTAGTTTCCATTATTATGCAGAGGACCTTTTTGCCTTTCCAGGTCGGAGGGCCGTTTCTCTAATGGGAAATAGCCTTCTCAGTGTGAGTAGGCTAGTTCCCATTAGATGAGAGGACCTTTTTGCCTTTCCAGGTCGGAGAGCCGTTTCTCTAGTGGGAAATAGCTGTTTCAGTGTGAATGGGCTAGTTCCCATTAGACAAGAGGACCTTTCTGACTTTCCAGGTCGGAGGGCCGTTTCTCTAATGGGGAATAGCTGCTTCAGTGTGACTGGGCTAGTTCCCATTAGACGAGAGGGCCTTTCTGCCTCTGCAGGTCGGAGGGCCGTTTCTCTAATGGGGAATAGCTGCTTCAGTGTGAATGGGCTAGTTCCCATTAGACGAGAGGACCTTCCAGCCTTTGCAGGTCGGAGGGCCGCTTCTCTAATGGGAAATAGCTGCTTCAGTGTGAGTGTGCTAATTCCCATTAGACGAGAGGGCCTTTCTGCCTCTGCAGGTCGGAGGGCCGTTTCTCTAATGGGGAATAGCTGCTTCAGTGTGAATGGGCTAGTTCCCATTAGACGAGAGGACCTTCCAGCCTTTGCAGGTCGGAGGGCCGCTTCTCTAATGGGAAATAGCTGCTTCAGTGTGAATGGTCTAGTTCCCATTAGACCAGAGGACCTTTTTGCCTTTCGAGGTCGGAGGGCCGTTTCTCTAATGGGAAATAGCCTTCTCAGTGTGAGTAGGCTAGTTCCCATTATCATGCAGGACCTGGCCACTAGGGGAGCAAAAAGGGCCATTTCTCTAATGGGAAATAGCTGCTTCAGTGTGAATGGGCTAGTTCCCATTAGACGAGAGGACCTTTCTGCCTTTCCAGGTCAGAGGGCCGTTTCTCTAATGGGAAATAGCTGCTTCAGTGTGAATGGGCTAGTTCCCATTAGACGAGAGGACTTTTCTGCCTCTGCAGGTCGGAGGGCCGTTTCTCTAATGGGAAATAGCTGCTTCAGTGTGAGTGGGCTAGTTCCCATTAGACCAGAGGACCTTTTTGCCTTTCGAGGTCGGAGGGCCGTTTCTCTAATGGGAAATAGCCTTCTCAGTGTGAGTAGGCTAGTTCCCATTATTATGCAGGACTTCGCCACTAGAGGAGCAAAAAGGGCCCTTTCTTTAATGGGAACTAGCCTTCTCAGTTTGAGTAGGCTAGTTCTCATTGTTATACAGGACTTGGCCACTAGGGGAGCAAAAAGGGCCATTTCTCTAATGGGAAATAGCTGCTTCAGTGTGAATGGGCTAGTTCCCATTAGACGAGAGGACCTTTTTGCCTTTCGGGGTCGGAGGGCCGTTTCTCTAATGGGAAATAGCTGCTTCAGTGTGAGTGGGCTAGTTCCCATTAGACGAGAGGACCTTTCTGCCTTTCCAGGTCGGAAGGCCGTTTCTCTATTGGGAAATAGCTGCTTCAGTGTGAGTGGGCTAGATTCCATTAGACGAGAGGAACTTTTTGCCTTTCCAGGTCAGAGGGCCATTTCTCTTATGGGAAATAGCTGCTTCAGTGTGAATGGGCTAGTTCCCATTAGACGAGAGGACCTTTCTGCCTCTGCAGGTCGGAGGGCTGTTTCTCTAACGGGAAATAGCTGCTTCAGTGTGAATGGGCTACTTCCCATTAGACGAGAGGACCTTTCTGCATCTGCAGGTCGGAGGGCCGCTTCTCTAATGGGAAATAGCTGCTTCAGTGTAAGTGGGCTAGTTCCCATTAGACCAGAGGACTTTTTTGCCTTTCCAGGTCGGAGGGCCGTTTCTCTAATGGGAAATAGCCTTCTCAGTGTGAGTAGGCTAGTTCCCATTATTATGCAGAGGACCTTTTTGCCTTTCCAGGTCGGAGGGCCGTTTCTCTAATGGGAAATAGCCTTCTCAGTGTGAGTAGGCTAGTTCCCATTAGATGAGAGGACCTTTTTGCCTTTCCAGGTCGGAGAGCCGTTTCTCTAGTGGGAAATAGCTGCTTCAGTGTGAATGGGCTAGTTCCCATTAGACAAGAGGACCTTTCTGACTTTCCAGGTCGGAGGGCCATTTCTCTAATGGGAAATAGCTGCTTCAGTGTGAATGGGCTAGTTCCCATTAGACGAGAGGACCTTTCTGCCTCTGCAGGTCGGAGGGCCGTTTCTCTAATGGGAAATAGCTGCTTCAGTGTGAGTGGGCTAGTTCCGATTAGACGAGAGGACTTTTCTGCCTCTCCAGGTCGGAGGGCCGTTTCTCTAATGGGAAATAGCTGCTTCAGTGTGAATGGGCTAATTCCCATTAGACGAGAGGACCTTTCTGCCTTTCCAGGCCGGAGGGTCGTTTCTCTAATGGGAAATAGCTACTTCAGTGTGAATGGGCAAGTTCCCATTAGACGAGAGGACCTTTTTGCCTATCCAGGTCGGAGGGCTGTTTCTCTAATGGGAAATAGCTGCTTCAGTGTGAATGGGCTAGTTCCCATTAGACGAGAGGACCTTTCTGCCTCTGCAGGTGGAAGGGTTGCTTCTCTAATGGGAAATAGCTGCTTCAGTGTGAGTGGGCTAGTTCCCATTAGACAAGAGGACCATTTTGCCTTTCCAAGTCGGGGGGCCGTTTCTCTAATGGGAAATAGCTGCTTCAGTGTGAATGGGCCCGTTCCCAGTAGACGAGAGGACCTTTCTGCCTCTGCAGGTCGGAAGGCCGTTTCTCTAATGGGAAATAGCTGCTTCGGTGTGAACGGGCTAGTTCCCATTAGACGAGAGGACCTTTCTGCCTCTGCGGTCAGAGGGCCGTTTCTCTAATGGGAAATAGCTGCTTCAGTGAGAATGGGCTAGTTCCCTTTAGATGAGAGGACCTTTTGGCCTTTCCAGGTCGGAGAGCCCTTTCTCTAGTGGGAAATAGCTGCTTCAGTGTGAATGGGCTAGTTCCCATTAGACAAGAGGACCTTTCTGCCTTTCCAGGTCGGAGGGCCGTTTCTCTAATGGGAAATAGCTGCTTCAGTGTGAATGGGCTAGTTCCCATTAGACGAGAGGACCTTTCTGCCTCTGCAGGTCGGAGGGCCGTTTCTCTAATGGGAAATAGCTGCGTCAGTGTGAATGGGCTAGTTCCCATTAGACAAGAAGACCTTTTTGCCTTTCCAGGTCGGAGGGCCGTTTCTCTAATGGGAAATAGCTGCTTCAGTGTGACTGGGCTAGTTCCCATTAGACGAGAGGGCCTTTCTGCCTCTGCAGGTCGGAGGGCCGTTTCTCTAATGGGGAATAGCTGCTTCAGTGTGAATGGGCTAGTTCCCATTAGACGAGAGGACCTTCCAGCCTTTGCAGGTCGGAGGGCCGCTTCTCTAATGGGAAATAGCTGCTTCAGTGTGAGTGTGCTAATTCCCATTAGACGAGAGGGCCTTTCTGCCTCTGCAGGTCGGAGGGCCGTTTCTCTAATGGGGAATAGCTGCTTCAGTGTGAATGGGCTAGTTCCCATTAGACGAGAGGACCTTCCAGCCTTTGCAGGTCGGAGGGCCGCTTCTCTAATGGGAAATAGCTGCTTCAGTGTGAGTGGGCTAGTTCCCATTAGACCAGAGGACCTTTTTGCCTTTCGAGGTCGGAGGGCCGTTTCTCTAATGGGAAATAGCCTTCTCAGTGTGAGTAGGCTAGTTCCCATTATTATGCAGGACCTGGCCACTAGGGGAGCAAAAAGGGCCATTTCTCTAATGGGAAATAGCTGCTTCAGTGTGAATGGGCTAGTTCCCATTAGACGAGAGGACCTTTCTGCCTTTCCAGGTCAGAGGGCCGTTTCTCTAATGGGAAATAGCTGCTTCAGTGTGAATGGGCTAGTTCCCATTAGACGAGAGGACTTTTCTGCCTCTGCAGGTCGGAGGGCCGTTTCTCTAATGGGAAATAGCTGCTTCAGTGTGAGTGGGCTAGTTCCCATTAGACCAGAGGACCTTTTTGCCTTTCGAGGTCGGAGGGCCGTTTCTCTAATGGGAAATAGCCTTCTCAGTGTGAGTAGGCTAGTTCCCATTATTATGCAGGACTTCGCCACTAGAGGAGCAAAAAGGGCCCTTTCTTTAATGGGAACTAGCCTTCTCAGTTTGAGTAGGCTAGTTCTCATTGTTATACAGGACTTGGCCACTAGGGGAGCAAAAAGGGCCATTTCTCTAATGGGAAATAGCTGCTTCAGTGTGAATGGGCTAGTTCCCATTAGACGAGAGGACCTTTTTGCCTTTCGGGGTCGGAGGGCCGTTTCTCTAATGGGAAATAGCTGCTTCAGTGTGAGTGGGCTAGTTCCCATTAGACGAGAGGACCTTTCTGCCTTTCCAGGTCGGAAGGCCGTTTCTCTATTGGGAAATAGCTGCTTCAGTGTGAGTGGGCTAGATTCCATTAGACGAGAGGAACTTTTTGCCTTTCCAGGTCGGAGGGCCATTTCTCTTATGGGAAATAGCTGCTTCAGTGTGAATGGGCTAGTTCCCATTAGACGAGAGGACCTTTCTGCCTCTGCAGGTCGGAGGGCTGTTTCTCTAACGGGAAATAGCTGCTTCAGTGTGAATGGGTTACTTCCCATTAGACGAGAGGACCTTTCTGCATCTGCAGGTCGGAGGGCCGCTTCTCTAATGGGAAATAGCTGCTTCAGTGTAAGTGGGCTAGTTCCCATTAGACCAGAGGACTTTTTTGCCTTTCCAGGTCGGAGGGCCGTTTCTCTTATGGGAAATAGCCTTCTCAGTGTGAGTAGGCTAGTTCCCATTATTATGCAGAGGATCTTTTTGCCTTTCCAGGTCGGAGGGCCGTTTCTCTAATGGGAAATAGCCTTCTCAGTGTGAGTAGGCTAGTTCCCATTAGATGAGAGGACCTTTTTGCCTTTCCAGGTCGGAGAGCCGTTTCTCTAGTGGGAAATAGCTGCTTCAGTGTGAATGGGCTAGTTCCCATTAGACGAGAAGACCTTTCTGCCTCTGCAGGTCGGAGGGCCGCTTCTCTAATGGGAAATAGCTGCTTCAGTGTGAGTGGGCTAGTTCCCATTAGACCAGAGGACCTTTTTGCCTTTCGAGGCCGGAGGGCCGTTTCTCTAATGGGAAATAGCCTTCTCAGTGTGAGTAGGCTAGTTCCCATTATTATGCAGGACTTGGCCACTAGAGGAGCAAAAAGGGCCCTTTCTTTAATGGGAACTAGCCTTCTCAGTGTGAGTAGGCTAGTTCCCATTATTATGCAGCACTTGGTCACTAGGGGAGCGAAAAGGGCCATTTCTCTAATGGGAAATAGCTGCTTCAGTGTGAATGGGCTAGTTCCCATTAGACAAGAGGACCTTTTTGCCTTTCCCGGTCGGAGGGCCGTTTCTCTAATGGGAAATAGCTGCTTCAGTGTGAGTGGGCTAGTTTCCATTAGACGAGAGGACCTTTCTGCCTCTGCAGGTCGAAGGGTTGCTTCTCTAATGGGAAATAGCTGCTTCAGTGTGAGTGGGCTAGTTCCCATTAGACAAGAGGACCATTTTGCCTTTCCAAGTCGGGGGGCCGTTTCTCTAATGGGAAATAGCTGCTTCAGTGTGAATGGGCTCGTTCCCAGTAGACGAGAGGACCTTTCTGCCTCTGCAGGTCGGAAGGCCGTTTCTCTAATGGAAACAGCTGCTTCGGTGTGAACGGGCTAGTTCCCATTAGACGAGAGGACCTTTCTGCCTCTGCGGTCAGAGGGCCGTTTCTCTAATGGGAAATAGCTGCTTCAGTGTGAATGGGCTAGTTCCCTTTAGATGAGAGGACCTTTTGGCCTTTCCAGGTCGGAGAGCCCTTTCTCTAGTGGGAAATAGCTGCTTCAGTGTGAATGGGCTAGTTCCCATTAGACAAGAGGACCTTTCTGCCTTTCCAGGTCGGAGGGCCGTTTCTCTAATGGGAAATAGCTGCTTCAGTGTGAATGGGCTAGTTCCCATTAGACGAGAGGACCTTTCTGCCTCTGCAGGTCGGAGGGCCGTTTCTCTAATGGGAAATAGCTGCGTCAGTGTGAATGGGCTAGTTCCCATTAGACAAGAAGACCTTTTTGCCTTTCCAGGTCGGATGGCCGTGTCTCTAATGGGAAATAGCTGCTTCAGTGTGAATGGGCTACTTCCCATTAGACGAGAGGACATTTCTGCCTCTGCAGGTCGGAGGGCCGTTTCTCTAATGGGGAATAACTGCTTCAGCGTGAATGGGCTAGTTCCCATTAGACGAGAGGACCTTTCTGCCTTTCCAGGTCGGAGGGCAGCTTCTCTAATGGGAAATAGCTGCTTCAGTGTGAATGGGCTAGTTCCCATTAGACGAGAGGACCTTTCTGCCTCTGCAGGTCGGAGGGTCATTTCTCTAATTGGAAATAGCTGCTCCAGTATGAGTGGGCTAGTTCCCATTAGATGAGAGGACCTTTCTGCCTCTCCAGGTCGGAGGGCCGTTTCTCTAATGGGAAATAGCTGCTTCAGTGTGACTGGGCTAGTTCCCATTAGACGAGAGGGCCTTTCTGCCTCTGCAGGTCGGAGGGCCGTTTCTCTAATGGGGAATAGCTGCTTCAGTGTGAATGGGCTAGTTCCCATTAGACGAGAGGACCTTCCAGCCTTTGCAGGTCGGAGGGCCGCTTCTCTAATGGGAAATAGCTGCTTCAGTGTGAGTGTGCTAATTCCCATTAGACGAGATGACCTTTCTGCATCTCCAGGTCGGAGGGCCGTTTCTCTAATGGGAAATAGCTGCTTCAGTGTGAGTGGGCTAGTTCCCATTAGACGAGAGGACCTTTTTGCCTTTCCAGGCGAGAGGGCCGTTTCTCTAATGGGAAATAGCTGCTTCAGTGTGAATGGGCTAGTTCCCATTAGACGAGAGGACCTTTCTGCCTCTGCAGGTCGGAGGGCCGCTTCTCTAATGGGAAATAGCTGCTTCAGTGTGAGTGGGCTAGTTCCCATTAGACCAGTGGACCTTTTTGCCTTTCGAGGCCGGAGGGCCGTTTCTCTAATGGGAAATAGCCTTCTCAGTGTGAGTAGGCTAGTTCCCATTATTATGCAGGACTTGGCCACTAGAGGAGCAAAAAGGGCCCTTTCTTTAATGGGAACTAGCCTTCTCAGTGTGAGTATGCTAGTTCCCATTATTATGCAGGACTTGGTCACGAGGGGAGCAAAAAGGGCCATTTCTCTAATGGGAAATAGCTGCTTCAGTGTGAATGGGCTAGTTCCCATTAGACAAGAGGACCTTTTTGCCTTTCCCGGTCGGAGGGCCGTTTCTCTAATGGGAAATAGCTGCTTCAGTGTGAGTGGGCTAGTTCCCATTAGACGAGAGGACCTTTCTGCCTTTCCAGGTCGGAAGGCCGTTTCTCTATTGGGAATAGCTGCTTCAGTGTGAGTGGGCTAGTTTCCATTAGACGAGAGGAGGGCCATTTCTCTTATGGGAAATAGCTGCTTCAGTGTGAATGGGCTAGTTCCCATTAGACGAGAGGACCTTTCTGCCTCTGCAGGTCGGAGGGCCGTTTCTCTAATGGGAAATAGCTGCTTCAGTGTGAATGGGCTAGTTCCCATTAGACGAGAGGACCTTTCTGCATCTGCAGGTCGGAGGGCCGCTTCTCTAATGGGAAATAGCTGCTTCAGTGTAAGTGGGCTAGTTCCCATTAGACCAGAGGACTTTTTTGCCTTTCCAGGTCGGAGGGCCGTTTCTCTAATGGGAGATAGCCTTCTCAGTCTGAGTAGGCTAGTTCCCATTATTATGCAGGACTTGGCCACTAGAGGAGCAAAAAGGGCCCTTTCTCTAATGGGAACTAGCCTTCTCAGTGTGAGTAGGCTAGTTCCCATTATTATGCAGGACCTGGCCACTAGGGGAGCAAAAAGGGCCATTTCTCTAATGGGAAATAGCTGCTTCAGTGTGAATGGGCTAGTTCCCATTAGACGAGAGGACCTTTCTGCCTCTGCAGGTCGGAGGGTCATTTCTCTAATTGGAAATAGCTGCTCCAGTATGAGTGGGCTAGTTCCCATTAGATGAGAGGACCTTTCTGCCTCTCCAGGTCGGAGGGCCGTTTCTCTAATGGGAAATAGCTGCTTCAGTGTGACTGGGCTAGTTCCCATTAGACGAGAGGGCCTTTCTGCCTCTGCAGGTCGGAGGGCCGTTTCTCTAATGGGAAATAGCTGCTTCAGTGTGAGTGGGCTAGTTCCCATTAGACGAGAGGACCTTTCTGCCTTTCCAGGTCGGAAGGCCGTTTCTCTATTGGGAATAGCTGCTTCAGTGTGAGTGGGCTAGTTTCCATTAGACGAGAGGAGGGCCATTTCTCTTATGGGAAATAGCTGCTTCAGTGTGAATGGGCTAGTTCCCATTAGACGAGAGGACCTTTCTGCCTCTGCAGGTCGGAGGGCCGTTTCTCTAATGGGAAATAGCTGCTTCAGTGTGAATGGGCTAGTTCCCATTAGACGAGAGGACCTTTCTGCATCTGCAGGTCGGAGGGCCGCTTCTCTAATGGGAAATAGCTGCTTCAGTGTAAGTGGGCTAGTTCCCATTAGACCAGAGGACTTTTTTGCCTTTCCAGGTCGGAGGGCCGTTTCTCTAATGGGAGATAGCCTTCTCAGTCTGAGTAGGCTAGTTCCCATTATTATGCAGGACTTGGCCACTAGAGGAGCAAAAAGGGCCCTTTCTCTAATGGGAACTAGCCTTCTCAGTGTGAGTAGGCTAGTTCCCATTATTATGCAGGACCTGGCCACTAGGGGAGCAAAAAGGGCCATTTCTCTAATGGGAAATAGCTGCTTCAGTGTGAATGGGCTAGTTCCCATTAGACGAGAGGACCTTTCTGCCTCTGCAGGTCGGAGGGTCATTTCTCTAATTGGAAATAGCTGCTCCAGTATGAGTGGGCTAGTTCCCATTAGATGAGAGGACCTTTCTGCCTCTCCAGGTCGGAGGGCCGTTTCTCTAATGGGAAATAGCTGCTTCAGTGTGACTGGGCTAGTTCCCATTAGACGAGAGGGCCTTTCTGCCTCTGCAGGTCGGAGGGCCGTTTCTCTAATGGGGAATAGCTGCTTCAGTGTGAATGGGCTAATTCCCATTAGACGAGAGGGCCTTTCTGCCTCTGCAGGTCGGAGGGCCGTTTCTCTAATGGGGAATAGCTGCTTCAGTGTGAATGGGCTAGTTCCCATTAGACGAGAGGACCTTCCAGCCTTTGCAGGTCGGAGGGCCGCTTCTCTAATGGGAAATAGCTGCTTCAGTGTGAGTGGGCTAGTTCCCATTAGACAGAGGACCTTTTTGCCTTTCGAGGTCGGAGCGCCGTTTCTCTAATGGGAAATAGCCTTCTCAGTGTGAGTAGGCTAGTTCCCATTATCATGCAGGACCTGGCCACTAGGGGAGCAAAAAGGGCCATTTCTCTAATGGGAAATAGCTGCTTCAGTGTGAATGGGCTAGTTCCCATTAGACGAGAGGACCTTTCTGCCTTTCCAGGTCAGAGGGCCGTTTCTCTAATGGGAAATAGCTGCTTCAGTGTGAATGGGCTAGTTCCCATTAGACGAGAGGACTTTTCTGCCTCTGCAGGTCGGAGGGCCGTTTCTCTAATGGGAAATAGCTGCTTCAGTGTGAGTGGGCTAGTTCCCATTAGACCAGAGGACCTTTTTGCCTTTCGAGGTCGGAGGGCCATTTCTCTAATGGGAAATAGCCTTCTCAGTGTGAGTAGGCTAGTTCCCATTATTATGCAGGACTTCGCCACTAGAGGAGCAAAAAGGGCCCTTTCTTTAATGGGAACTAGCCTTCTCAGTTTGAGTAGGCTAGTTCTCATTGTTATACAGGACTTGGCCACTAGTTGAGCAAAAAGGGCCATTTCTCTAATGGGAAATAGCTGCTTCAGTGTGAATGGGCTAGTTCCCATTAGACGAGAGGACCTTTTTGCCTTTCGGGGTCGGAGGGCCGTTTCTCTAATGGGAAATAGCTGCTTCAGTGTGAGTGGGCTAGTTCCCATTAGACGAGAGGACCTTTCTGCCTTTCCAGGTCGGAAGGCCGTTTCTCTATTGGGAAATAGCTGCTTCAGTGTGAGTGGGCTAGATTCCATTAGACGAGAGGAACTTTTTGCCTTTCCAGGTCAGAGGGCCATTTCTCTTATGGGAAATAGCTGCTTCAGTGTGAATGGGCTAGTTCCCATTAGACGAGAGGACCTTTCTGCCTCTGCAGGTCGGAGGGCTGTTTCTCTAACGGGAAATAGCTGCTTCAGTGTGAATGGGCTACTTCCCATTAGACGAGAGGACCTTTCTGCATCTGCAGGTCGGAGGGCCGCTTCTCTAATGGGAAATAGCTGCTTCAGTGTAAGTGGGCTAGTTCCCATTAGACCAGAGGACTTTTTTGCCTTTCCAGGTCGGAGGGCCGTTTCTCTAATGGGAAATAGCCTTCTCAGTGTGAGTAGGCTAGTTCCCATTATTATGCAGAGGACCTTTTTGCCTTTCCAGGTCGGAGGGCCGTTTCTCTAATGGGAAATAGCCTTCTCAGTGTGAGTAGGCTAGTTCCCATTAGATGAGAGGACCTTTTTGCCTTTCCAGGTCGGAGAGCCGTTTCTCTAGTGGGAAATAGCTGCTTCAGTGTGAATGGGCTAGTTCCCATTAGACAAGAGGACCTTTCTGACTTTCCAGGTCGGAGGGCCGTTTCTCTAATGGGAAATAGCTGCTTCAGTGTGAATGGGCTAGTTCCCATTAGACGAGAGGACCTTTCTGCCTCTGCAGGTCGGAGGGCCGTTTCTCTAATGGGAAATAGCTGCTTCAGTGTGAGTGGGCTAGTTCCCATTAGACGAGAGGACTTTTCTGCCTCTCCAGGTCGGAGGGCCATTTCTCTAATGGGAAATAGCTGCTTCAGTGTGAATGGGCTAATTCCCATTAGACGAGAGGACCTTTCTGCCTTTCCAGGCCGGAGGGTCGTTTCTCTAATGGGAAATAGCTACTTCAGTGTGAATGGGCAAGTTCCCATTAGACGAGAGGACCTTTTTGCCTATCCAGGTCGGAGGGCTGTTTCTCTAATGGGAAATAGCTGCTTCAGTGTGAATGGGCTAGTTCCCATTAGACGAGAGGACCTTTCTGCCTCTGCAGGTCGAAGGGTTGCTTCTCTAATGGGAAATAGCTGCTTCAGTGTGAGTGGGCTAGTTCCCATTAGACAAGAGGACCATTTTGCCTTTCCAAGTCGGGGGGCCGTTTCTCTAATGGGAAATAGCTGCTTCAGTGTGAATGGGCCCGTTCCCAGTAGACGAGAGGACCTTTCTGCCTCTGCAGGTCGGAAGGCCGTTTCTCTAATGGGAAATAGCTGCTTCGGTGTGAACGGGCTAGTTCCCATTAGACGAGAGGACCTTTCTGCCTCTGCGGTCAGAGGGCCGTTTCTCTAATGGGAAATAGCTGCTTCAGTGAGAATGGGCTAGTTCCCTTTAGATGAGAGGACCTTTTGGCCTTTCCAGGTCGGAGAGCCCTTTCTCTAGTGGGAAATAGCTGCTTCAGTGTGAATGGGCTAGTTCCCATTAGACAAGAGGACCTTTCTGCCTTTCCAGGTCGGAGGGCCGTTTCTCTAATGGGAAATAGCTGCTTCAGTGTAAATGGGCTAGTTCCCATTAGACGAGAGGACCTTTCTGCCTCTGCAGGTCGGAGGGCCGTTTCTCTAATGGGAAATAGCTGCGTCAGTGTGAATGGGCTAGTTCCCATTAGACAAGAAGACCTTTTTGCCTTTCCAGGTCGGAGGGCCGTTTCTCTAATGGGAAATAGCTGCTTCAGTGTGACTGGGCTAGTTCCCATTAGACGAGAGGGCCTTTCTGCCTCTGCAGGTCGGAGGGCCGTTTCTCTAATGGGAAATAGCTGCTTCAGTGTGACTGGGCTAGTTCCCATTAGACGAGAGGACCTTTCTGCCTCTGCAGGTCGGAGGGCCGTTTCTCTAATGGGAAATAGCTGCGTCAGTGTGAATGGGCTAGTTCCCATTAGACAAGAAGACCTTTTTGCCTTTCCAGGTCGGAGGGCCGTTTCTCTAATGGGAAATAGCTGCTTCAGTGTGACTGGGCTAGTTCCCATTAGACGAGAGGGCCTTTCTGCCTCTGCAGGCCGGAGGGCCGTTTCTCTAATGGGGAATAGCTGCTTCAGTGTGAATGGGCTAGTTCCCATTAGACGAGAGGACCTTCCAGCCTTTGCAGGTCGGAGGGCCGCTTCTCTAATGGGAAATAGCTGCTTCAGTGTGAGTGTGCTAATTCCCATTAGACGAGAGGGCCTTTCTGCCTCTGCAGGTCGGAGGGCCGTTTCTCTAATGGGGAATAGCTGCTTCAGTGTGAATGGGCTAGTTCCTATTAGACGAGAGGACCTTCCAGCCTTTGCAGGTCGGAGGGCCGCTTCTCTAATGGGAAATAGCTGCTTCAGTGTGAGTGGGCTAGTTCCCATTAGACCAGAGGACCTTTTTGCCTTTCGAGGTCGGAGGGCCGTTTCTCTAATGGGAAATAGCCTTCTCAGTGTGAGTAGGCTAGTTCCCATTATTATGCAGGACCTGGCCACTAGGGGAGCAAAAAGGGCCATTTCCCTAATGGGAAATAGCTGCTTCAGTGTGAATGGGCTAGTTCCCATTAGACGAGAGGACCTTTCTGCCTTTCCAGGTCAGAGGGCCGTTTCTCTAATGGGAAATAGCTGCTTCAGTGTGAGTGGGCTAGTTCCCATTAGACCAGAGGACCTTTTTGCCTTTCGAGGTCGGAGGGCCGTTTCTCTAATGGGAAATAGCCTTCTCAGTGTGAGTAGGCTAGTTCCCATTATTATGCAGGACTTCGCCACTAGAGGAGCAAAAAGGGCCCTTTCTTTAATGGGAACTAGCCTTCTCAGTTTGAGTAGGCTAGTTCTCATTGTTATACAGGACTTGGCCACTAGGGGAGCAAAAAGGGCCATTTCTCTAATGGGAAATAGCTGCTTCAGTGTGAATGGGCTAGTTCCCATTAGACGAGAGGACCTTTTTGCCTTTCGGGGTCGGAGGGCCGTTTCTCTAATGGGAAATAGCTGCTTCAGTGTGAGTGGGCTAGTTCCCATTAGACGAGAGGACCTTTCTGCCTTTCCAGGTCGGAAGGCCGTTTCTCTATTGGGAAATAGCTGCTTCAGTGTGAGTGGGCTAGATTCCATTAGACGAGAGGAACTTTTTGCCTTTCCAGGTCGGAGGGCCATTTCTCCTATGGGAAATAGCTGCTTCAGTGTGAATGGGCTAGTTCCCATTAGACGAGAGGACCTTTCTGCCTCTGCAGGTCGGAGGGCTGTTTCTCTAACGGGAAATAGCTGCTTCAGTGTGAATGGGCTACTTCCCATTAGACGAGAGGACCTTTCTGCATCTGCAGGTCGGAGGGCCGCTTCTCTAAAGGGAAATAGCTGCTTCAGTGTAAGTGGGCTAGTTCCCATTAGACCAGAGGACTTTTTTGCCTTTCCAGGTCGGAGGGCCGTTTCTCTAATGGGAAATAGCCTTCTCAGTGTGAGTAGGCTAGTTTCCATTATTATGCAGAGGACCTTTTTGCCTTTCCAGGTCGGAGGGCCGTTTCTCTAATGGGAAATAGCCTTCTCAGTGTGAGTAGGCTAGTTCCCATTAGATGAGAGGACCTTTTTGCCTTTCCAGGTCGGAGAGCCGTTTCTCTAGTGGGAAATAGCTGTTTCAGTGTGAATGGGCTAGTTCCCATTAGACAAGAGGACCTTTCTGACTTTCCAGGTCGGAGGGCCGTTTCTCTAATGGGAAATAGCTGCTTCAGTGTGAATGGGCTAGTTCCCATTAGACGAGAGGACCTTTCTGCCTCTGCAGGTCGGAGGGCCGTTTCTCTAATGGGAAATAGCTGCTTCAGTGTGAGTGGGCTAGTTCCCATTAGACGAGAGGACTTTTCTGCCTCTCCAGGTCGGAGGGCCGTTTCTCTAATGGGAAATAGCTGCTTCAGTGTGAATGGGCTAATTCCCATTAGACGAGAGAACCTTTCTGCCTTTCCAGGCCTGAGGGTCGTTTCTCTAATGGGAAATAGCTACTTCAGTGTGAATGGGCAAGTTCCCATTAGACGAGAGGACCTTTTTGCCTATCCAGGTCGGAGGGCTGTTTCTCTAATGGGAAATAGCTGCTTCAGTGTGAATGGGCTAGTTCCCATTAGACGAGAGGACCTTTCTGCCTCTGCAGGTCGAAGGGTTGCTTCTCTAATGGGAAATAGCTGCTTCAGTGTGAGTGGGCTAGTTCCCATTAGACAAGAGGACCATTTTGCCTTTCCAAGTCGGGGGGCCGTTTCTCTAATGGGAAATAGCTGCTTCAGTGTGAATGGGCCCGTTCCCAGTAGACGAGAGGACCTTTCTGCCTCTGCAGGTCGGAAGGCCGTTTCTCTAATGGGAAATAGCTGCTTCGGTGTGAACGGGCTAGTTCCCATTAGACGAGAGGACCTTTCTGCCTCTGCGGTCAGAGGGCCGTTTCTCTAATGGGAAATAGCTGCTTCAGTGAGAATGGGCTAGTTCCCTTTAGATGAGAGGACCTTTTGGCCTTTCCAGGTCGGAGAGCCCTTTCTCTAGTGGGAAATAGCTGCTTCAGTGTGAATGGGCTAGTTCCCATTAGACAAGAGGACCTTTCTGCCTTTCCAGGTCGGAGGGCCGTTTCTCTAATGGGAAATAGCTGCTTCAGTGTGAATGGGCTAGTTCCCATTAGACGAGAGGACCTTTCTGCCTCTGCAGGTCGGAGGGCCGTTTCTCTAATGGGAAATAGCTGCGTCAGTGTGAATGGGCTAGTTCCCATTAGACAAGAAGACCTTTTTGCCTTTCCAGGTCGGAGGGCCGTGTCTCTAATGGGAAATAGCTGCTTCAGTGTGAATGGGCTACTTCCCATTAGACGAGAGGACATTTCTGCCTCTGCAGGTCGGAGGGCCGTTTCTCTAATGGGGAATAACTGCTTCAGCGTGAATGGGCTAGTTCCCATTAGACGAGAGGACCTTTTTGCCTTTCCAGGTCGGAGGGCCGTTTCTCTAATGGGAAATAGCTGCTTCAGTGTGAATGGGCTTGTTCCCATTAGACGAGAGGACCTTTCTGCCTTTCCAGGTCGGAGGGCCGCTTCTCTAATGGGAAATAGCTGCTTCAGTGTGAATGGGCTAGTCCCCATTAGACGAGAGGACCTTTCTGCCTCTGCAGGTCGGAGGGTCATTTCTCTAATTGGAAATAGCTGCTTCAGTATGAGTGGGCTAGTTCCCATTAGATGAGAGGACCTTTCTGGCTCTCCAGGTCGGAGGGCCGTTTCTCTAATGGGAAATAGCTGCTTCAGTGTGACTGGGCTAGTTCCCATTAGACGAGAGGGCCTTTCTGCCTCTGCAGGTCGGAGGGCCGTTTCTCTAATGGGGAATAGCTGCTTCAGTGTGAATGGGCTAGTTCCCATTAGACGAGAGGACCTTCCAGCCTTTGCAGGTCGGAGGGCCGCTTCTCTAATGGGAAATAGCTGCTTCAGTGTGAGTGTGCTAATTCCCATTAGACGAGAGGACCTTTCTGCATCTCCAGGTCGGAGGGCCGTTTCTCTAATGGGAAATAGCTGCTTCAGTGTGAGTGGGCTAGTTCCCATTAGACGAGAGGACCTTTTTGCCTTTCCAGGCGAGAGGGCCGTTTCTCTAATGGGAAATAGCTGCTTCAGTGTGAATGGGCTAGTTCCCATTAGACGAGAGGACCTTTCTGCCTCTGCAGGTCGGAGGGCCGCTTCTCTAATGGGAAATAGCTGCTTCAGTGTGAGTGGGCTAGTTCCCATTAGACCAGAGGACCTTTTTGCCTTTCGAGGCCGGAGGGCCGTTTCTCTAATGGGAAATAGCCTTCTCAGTGTGAGTAGGCTAGTTCCCATTATTATGCAGGACTTGGCCACTAGAGGAGCAAAAAGGGCCCTTTCTTTAATGGGAACTAGCCTTCTCAGTGTGAGTAGGCTAGTTCCCATTATTATGCAGGACTTGGTCACTAGGGGAGCAAAAAGGGCCATTTCTCTAATGGGAAATAGCTGCTTCAGTGTGAATGGGCTAGTTCCCATTAGACAAGAGGACCTTTTTGCCTTTCCCGGTCGGAGGGCCGTTTCTCTAATGGGAAATAGCTGCTTCAGTGTGAGTGGGCTAGTTCCCATTAGACGAGAGGACCTTTCTGCCTCTGCAGGTCGAAGGGTTGCTTCTCTAATGGGAAATAGCTGCTTCAGTGTGAGTGGGCTAGTTCCCATTAGACAAGAGGACCATTTTGCCTTTCCAAGTCGGGGGGCCGTTTCTCTAATGGGAAATAGCTGCTTCAGTGTGAATGGGCTCGTTCCCAGTAGACGAGAGGACCTTTCTGCCTCTGCAGGTCGGAAGGCCGTTTCTCTAATGGAAATAGCTGCTTCGGTGTGAACGGGCTAGTTCCCATTAGACGAGAGGACCTTTCTGCCTCTGCGGTCAGAGGGCCGTTTCTCTAATGGGAAATAGCTGCTTCAGTGTGAATGGGCTAGTTCCCTTTAGATGAGAGGACCTTTTGGCCTTTCCAGGTCGGAGAGCCCTTTCTCTAGTGGGAAATAGCTGCTTCAGTGTGAATGGGCTAGTTCCCATTAGACAAGAGGACCTTTCTGCCTTTCCAGGTCGGAGGGCCGTTTCTCTAATGGGAAATAGCTGCTTCAGTGTGAATGGGCTAGTTCCCATTAGACGAGAGGACCTTTCTGCCTCTGCAGGTCGGAGGGCCGTTTCTCTAATGGGAAATAGCTGCGTCAGTGTGAATGGGCTAGTTCCCATTAGACAAGAAGACCTTTTTGCCTTTCCAGGTCGGAGGGCCGTGTCTCTAATGGGAAATAGCTGCTTCAGTGTGAATGGGCTACTTCCCATTAGACGAGAGGACATTTCTGCCTCTGCAGGTCGGAGGGCCGTTTCTCTAATGGGGAATAACTGCTTCAGCGTGAATGGGCTAGTTCCCATTAGACGAGAGGATCTTTTTGCCTTTCCAGGTCAGAGGGCCGTTTCTCTAATGGGAAATAGCTGCTTCAGTGTGAATGGGCTTGTTCCCATTAGACGAGAGGACCTTTCTGCCTTTCCAGGTCGGAGGGCCGCTTCTCTAATGGGAAATAGCTGCTTCAGTGTGAATGGGCTAGTTCCCATTAGACGAGAGGACCTTTCTGCCTCTGCAGGTCGGAGGGCCGTTTCTCTAATGGGAAATAGCTGCTTCAGTGTGAGTGGGCTAGTTCCCATTAGACGAGAGGACTTTTCTGCCTCTCCAGGTCGGAGGGCCGTTTCTCTAATGGGAAATAGCTGCTTCAGTGTGAATGGGCTAATTCCCATTAGACGAGAGGACCTTTCTGCCTTTCCAGGCCGGAGGGTCGTTTCTCTAATGGGAAATAGCTACTTCAGTGTGAATGGGCAAGTTCCCATTAGACGAGAGGACCTTTTTGCCTATCCAGGTCGGAGGGCTGTTTCTCTAATGGGAAATAGCTGCTTCAGTGTGAATGGGCTAGTTCCCATTAGACGAGAGGACCTTTCTGCCTCTGCAGGTCGAAGGGTTGCTTCTCTAATGGGAAATAGCTGCTTCAGTGTGAGTGGGCTAGTTCCCAGTAGACGAGAGGACCTTTCTGCCTCTGCAGGTCGGAAGGCCGTTTCTCTAATGGGAAATAGCTGCTTTGGTGTGAACGGGCTAGTTCCCATTAGACGAGAGGACCTTTCTGCCTCTGCGGTCAGAGGGCCGTTTCTCTAATGGGAAATAGCTGCTTCAGTGAGAATGGGCTAGTTCCCTTTAGATGAGAGGACCTTTTGGCCTTTCCAGGTCGGAGAGCCCTTTCTCTAGTGGGAAATAGCTGCTTCAGTGTGAATGGGCTAGTTCCCATTAGACAAGAGGACCTTTCTGCCTTTCCAGGTCGGAGGGCCGTTTCTCTAATGGGAAATAGCTGCTTCAGTGTGAATGGGCTAGTTCCCATTAGACGAGAGGACCTTTCTGCCTCTGTAGGTCGGAGGGCCGTTTCTTTAATGGGAAATAGCTGCAACTGTGTGAGTGGGTTAGTTCCCATTAGACGAGAGGACTTTTCTGCCTCTCCAGGTCGGAGGGCCGTTTCTCTAATGGGAAATAGCTGCTTCAGTGTGAATGGGCTAATTCCCATTAGACGAGAGGACCTTTCTGCCTTTCCAGGCCAGAGGGTCGTTTCTCTAATGGGAAATAGCTACTTCAGTGTGAATGGGCAAGTTCCCATTAGACGAGAGGACCTTTTTGCCTATCCAGGTCGGAGGGCTGTTTCTCTAATGGGAAATAGCTGCTTCAGTGTGAATGGGCTAGTTCCCATTAGACGAGAGGACCTTTCTGCCTCTGCAGGTCGAAGGGTTGCATCTCTAATGGGAAATAGCTGCTTCAGTGTGAGTGGGCTAGTTCCCATTAGACAAGAGGACCATTTTGCCTTTCCAAGTCGGGGGGCCGTTTCTCTAATGGGAAATAGCTGCTTCAGTGTGAATGGGCCGTTCCCAGTAGACGAGAGGACCTTTCTGCCTCTGCAGGTCGGAAGGCCGTTTCTCTAATGGGAAATAGCTGCTTCGGTGTGAACGGGCTAGTTCCCATTAGACGAGAGGACCTTTCTGCCTCTGCGGTCAGAGGGCCGTTTCTCTAATGGGAAATAGCTGCTTCAGTGAGAATGGGCTAGTTCCCTTTAGATGAGAGGACCTTTTGGCCTTTCCAGGTTGGAGAGCCCTTTCTCTAGTGGGAAATAGCTGCTTCAGTGTGAATGGGCTAGTTCCCGTTAGACAAGAGGACCTTTCTGCCTTTCCAGGTCGGAGGGCCGTTTCTCTAATGGGAAATAGCTGCTTCAGTGTGAATGGGCTAGTTCCCATTAGACGAGAGGAACTTTCTGCCTCTGCAGGTCGGAGGGCCGTTTCTCTAATGGGAAATAGCTGCGTCAGTGTGAATGGGCTAGTTCCCATTAGACAAGAAGACCTTTTTGCCTTTCCAGGTCAGAGGGCCGTGTCTCTAATGGGAAATAGCTGCTTCAGTATGAGTGGGCTAGTTCCCATTAGATGAGAGGACCTTTCTGCCTCTCCAGGTCGGAGGGCCGTTTCTCTAATGGGAAATAGCTGCTTCAGTGTGACTGGGCTAGTTCCCATTAGACGAGAGGGCCTTTCTGCCTCTGCAGGTCGGAGGGCCGTTTCTCTAATGGGGAATAGCTGCTTCAGTGTGAATGGGCTAGTTCCCATTAGACGAGAGGACCTTCCAGCCTTTGCAGGTCGGAGGGCCGCTTCTCTAATGGGAAATAGCTGCTTCAGTGTGAGTGTGCTAATTCCCATTAGACGAGAGGACCTTTCTGCATCTCCAGGTCGGAGGGCCGTTTCTCTAATGGGAAATAGCTGCTTCAGTGTGAGTGGGCTAGTTCCCATTAGACCAGAGGACCTTTTTGCCTTTCGAGGCCGGAGGGCCGTTTCTCTAATGGGAAATAGCCTTCTCAGTGTGAGTAGGCTAGTTCCCATTATTATGCAGGACTTGGCCACTAGAGGAGCAAAAACGGCCCTTTCTTTAATGGGAACTAGCCTTCTCAGTGTGAGTACGCTAGTTCCCATTATTATGCAGGACTTGGTCACTAGGGGAGCAAAAAGGGCCATTTCTCTAATGGGAAATAGCTGCTTCAGTGTGAGTGGGCTAGTTCCCATTAGACGAGAGGACCGTTCTGCCTTTCCAGGTCAGAAGGCCGTTTCTCTATTGGAAATAGCTGCTTCAGTGTGAGTGGGCTAGTTTCCATTAGACGAGAGGACCTTTTTGCCTTTCCAGGTCGGAGGGCCATTTCTCTTATGGGAAATAGCTGCTTCAGTGTGAATGGGCTAGTTCCCATTAGACGAGAGGACCTTTCTGCCTCTGCAGGTCGGAGGGCCGTTTCTCTAATGGGAAATAGCTGCTTCAGTGTGAATGGGCTAGTTCCCATTAGACGAGAGGACCTTTCTGCATCTGCAGGTCGGAGGGCCGCTTCTCTAATGGGAAATAGCTGCTTCAGTGTAAGTGGGCTAGTTCCCATTAGACCAGAGGACTTTTTTGCCTTTCCAGGTCGGAGGGCCGTTTCTCTAATGGGAAATAGCTGCTTCAGTGTGAATGGGCCGTTCCCAGTAGACGAGAGGACCTTTCTGCCTCTGCAGGTCGGAAGGCCGTTTCTCTAATGGGAAATAGCTGCTTCGGTGTGAACGGGCTAGTTCCCATTAGACGAGAGGACCTTTCTGCCTCTGCGGTCAGAGGGCCGTTTCTCTAATGGGAAATAGCTGCTTCAGTGAGAATGGGCTAGTTCCCTTTAGATGAGAGGACCTTTTGGCCTTTCCAGGTTGGAGAGCCCTTTCTCTAGTGGGAAATAGCTGCTTCAGTGTGAATGGGCTAGTTCCCATTAGACAAGAGGACCTTTCTGCCTTTCCAGGTCGGAGGGCCGTTTCTCTAATGGGAAATAGCTGCTTCAGTGTGAATGGGCTAGTTCCCATTAGACGAGAGGACCTTTCTGCCTCTGCAGGTCGGAGGGCCGTTTCTCTAATGGGAAATAGCTGCGTCAGTGTGAATGGGCTAGTTCCCATTAGACAAGAAGACCTTTTTGCCTTTCCAGGTCGGAGGGCCGTGTCTCTAATGGGAAATAGCTGCTTCAGTATGAGTGGGCTAGTTCCCATTAGATGAGAGGACCTTTCTGCCTCTCCAGGTCGGAGGGCCGTTTCTCTAATGTGAAATAGCTGCTTCAGTGTGACTGGGCTAGTTCCCATTAGACGAGAGGGCCTTTCTGCCTCTGCAGGTCGGAGGGCCGTTTCTCTAATGGGGAATAGCTGCTTCAGTGTGAATGGGCTAGTTCCCATTAGACGAGAGGACCTTCCAGCCTTTGCAGGTCGGAGGGCCGCTTCTCTAATGGGAAATAGCTGCTTCAGTGTGAGTGTGCTAATTCCCATTAGACGAGAGGACCTTTCTGCATCTCCAGGTCGGAGGGCCGTTTCTCTAATGGGAAATAGCTGCTTCAGTGTGAGTGGGCTAGTTCCCATTAGACCAGAGGACCTTTTTGCCTTTCGAGGCCGGAGGGCCGTTTCTCTAATGGGAAATAGCCTTCTCAGTGTGAGTAGGCTAGTTCCCATTATTATGCAGGACTTGGGCACTAGAGGAGCAAAAAGGGCCCTTTCTTTAATGGGAACTAGCCTTCTCAGTGTGAGTACGCTAGTGCCCATTATTATGCAGGACTTGGTCACTAGGGGAGCAAAAAGGGCCATTTCTCTAATGGGAAATAGCTGCTTCAGTGTGAATGGGCTAGTTCCCATTAGACAAGAGGACCTTTTTGCCTTTCCCGGTCGGAGGGCCGTTTCTCTAATGGGAAATAGCTGCTTCAGTGTGAGTGGGCTAGTTCCCATTAGACGAGAGGACCGTTCTGCCTTTCCTGGTCAGAAGGCCGTTTCTCTATTGGGAAATAGCTGCTTCAGTGTGAGTGGGCTAGTTTCCATTAGACGAGAGGACCTTTTTGCCTTTCCAGGTCGGAGGGCCATTTCTCTTATGGGAAATAGCTGCTTCAGTGTGAATGGGCTAGTTCCCATTAGATGAGAGGACCTTTCTGCCTCTGCAGGTCGGAGGGCCGTTTCTCTAATGGGAAATAGCTGCTTCAGTGTGAATGGGCTAATTCCCATTAGACGAGAGGACCTTTCTGCATCTGCAGGTCGGAGGGCCGCTTCTCTAATGGGAAATAGCTGCTTCAGTGTAAGTGGGCTAGTTCCCATTAGACCAGAGGACTTTTTTGCCTTTCCAGGTCGGAGGGCCGTTTCTCTAATGGGAGATTGCCTTCTCAGTGTGAGTAGGCTAGTTCCCATTATTATGCAGGACTTGGCCACTAGAGGAGTGTTAGGCAGAAACCTGTGCAGTTCCCTTGGGGAACACTGCAAAAGATTTAAGACTACAGGTATAGCAGTAAACCCACTTGGTAGCAGTCTGCACCACCCAGATTTACCTGGTAGCTGTGGCTGAGCAGTCAGACTCCCCTCAAGAAGAGTTAGGCAGTATGCAAAGTATACACAATATGTCCTCAGACACAATAGTACAAGCAAACACTGACCAGAGCTTGGTTTCAAAAGTATATAGTTATTTATTTATAAAACACACATAAGTTGAAAACACTCTAGCAAAGTATAGTAAAAACACTTAAAACACAGTTATAATGAAAGCAGTTTCAACCCTTACTCCTATCTAGACAACTCTAAGTTAACTCCACATAATTAAAACAGAGGTGAGCGCTTAACGTTAGATGACACTCTAGTAGGTTTAAGGAAGGGATAAAAAGAAACAGAAATGGGTTAAACACACCACTCTAAGGTCCAGAACACTTGCAATAGGCTCAAAGAAACACAAAGTCACAGGTGAGCAAAAGTCACTAGGCAGGGCCCACTCTTAGAGTAGCCGGAGCGAAAATGTGCCCAAGATCACACTGTTAT
Organism: Ambystoma mexicanum; assembly: GCF_040938575.1. Classification (NCBI taxonomy): domain Eukaryota; kingdom Metazoa; phylum Chordata; class Amphibia; order Caudata; family Ambystomatidae; genus Ambystoma; species Ambystoma mexicanum. Next base: position 160,265,798 of record NC_090936.1, on the reverse strand, counting down.
TAGGGATTCAAAGTCTTGCAAAGAGTTAGAAAAGGGTGTAGAGTGGCTTAGAAAGTTTAGCCAGGGTGTCCCAGGCACTCCCAGGTTCGAAAGCCGGGGGCTAAATCTACCCCGTACAGTCGGTAGCAAGGGAAGCCAGGCGGAACACGGTACCTTAAGCGGAAAGGATCCTCCAGCGGTGGCAGTTGGGCTCGACGTCGGTCAGGGGAGAAGAAGTTCTCGCTGAAGAGCAGAAGAAGAGGGTCGTTGCACTGCCCGGGAAGAAACCAGCCGCGGAGTCCTCCGGTTGAAGGGTTGTACCGACTTTCGTGGTTTGGGGTAAAAGTGGTGGGGTTCCGGTTGCCGGGGTGATTGGCACTGGCAAGGCGGCCACGAGATACCTCGAGAAGCGAAAAGAAGGCGAAAACTGGTTGTCCCCACCAGTCAAGGGAAGGAGCCACTCTGTTAGGAGTTCTCCTCGGTCGTCGGGAAAAGTGGTGAGACGGTTCAGCAGGGCTCCACCGGGTGGTGTCGTCGAAGCAGGTCGGCTCAGCTCTTCCCTCGTCGGATTCTTGATCCTGTGGCGACTTCTGAAGTTCCAGTCCCCAAAGCCCTGCTTTTATGCAGCAAACCCCCATTCACCCAGCCTAGCTGTCACTCAAACATGCTAAGTGGTGAGCCGGGCGGCTCACCACTTGGGCCAATCAGGACGGAGTGCGACTTGAGTTACCAAGGTAACTCAGTCCAGGGTGCCTAAATCCCCCTCCACCCCTCCTAAGTACCCCAGACAGAGTGGCACCACTTTGGAGGGCTTCTGTGGAGAAGCCCGCCAAAAGTGGAACAAAGGGCTCCACTTTGGGTCAGAGTTACAGAGGCGAACGCCAACGCCATTTTAGAATCAAGTTTTGGCAAAAAGTCCCAACCGGAGTTATAAAAATAAATATATAAACCGGCGGTATGTTTAAGGCTACCGTAAATAAATAATTAAATGTGTTAGCCTAAAACAATGGGAAATCCCATAGGAAAATATTCGCGGTCGAATATAAAACGTAGTTTCCACTGCCACCAGCCAAAACTCGATCAGGGGGGACGGAGACGTGCCCCCTCGACTAACAGACCCTGGGGCAATCGAATTGCCCCAGCCAGTACGTCCACAATATGATGGTTTGTACTGGTTCTGTTCAGGATTCAAGACTAGCAAAGTCTTTGGTGACTTTACATGCCCTGGGAGACAGTAGTCAGTCCCAGGGTATGGAGTCTATGTTGGGGAGTCCCTAGGACCCCCCTGGGTCACGGCACAGAGGGTGCTGTGTAACCCACATCACAAAAATACATGAGGCCCTATGGAGTAAAAGACCCCATAGCCCATTCAACACAAGGTTTAACCAAGAAAACACACTTCAATATGTCCAAGAGTGAGGGTAAAAGAGTCTCACTCTTGGCAGGAGAAAAAAAGAAACCCCAGAAATCCAGCAAAGCTGCTGGGGGACTCACTAGGTAGGGAAATTCAGCCTAAACAGAGAATTCTCCCTAACACTCGCCCCCCCCAGACTAAGGGACAGGAGGATCTAATCCACTCCTGGATGAACCTCATACCTCTAGTCGATGATATACATCCTAGAGAGTCCATCAGCATTTTGATGGTGACACCTTGACCTATGTTCAATGGAGAACTCAAAGGTTTTCTTTTGCAAGCTAACGGACCTACAGACCCTTTGAGGAACATCAGTCTTTTTGTTATAGGGGATCTGGTTGACCAGTCCCTCAGAAGTTGGTACAACTCCTGAACCTATGTTAGGCTTTTTCAAGGGGTCCTTATAAAGGATTCCCTTAGATCTAGAGGGGCCTCCAAGGTTCCTCACCACCTCTCTTGTGGGAGCAGGTTGGGTCTTAGGCCTCTTGGTTGGAGGGGTTGGGGGTAGGCAATGTACCTGCTTCCCCTTCCTCTTAGATCTACCCTTACCTATTTTAGGAGTTTCCCCCCTAATATTAGGATTTGAGTTGGGGTCTTCAGTAGAAGGTCCCACAGTCTGAAGGTTTTTGGCCTTAGACTTTTCCTTTCTGGTTTTCCACCAGCACTGAGAATTACCAGTTCTCTCAGGTCCAGATAGGGGCCTAGTTGGTCTATCCACCTCTTCCTCAGAAGCAGGGGGAGGCAGAGACTCTGAGACTAGGGGAACAATGATGGAGCTTGGTTGGGGCGCCCATGTTCCTAGCATACTATCCTGAAATGTGCCTGGGTTAGAGGTCAACTTACTAACACCAGGGCTTGTAGTGGGGTTCTCAGTAGAGGGTCCCACAGGCTTAGAAGGGTCCTTCAAGGTAGCCTTTCTAGCCAATTTGGTTAAGTTCTGCTTCTCCATACTGGGAGGCCTGGGGGTATGTGACACTACTCCTAGAGTTCTTAGGTCATTCCCTAACAGGACCTTCCCAGGTACCTCAGCCTGAACACTGACAGGGATCCTTACTGTCATGTTGTTGCATTGAATGAGGGCTGGTAGAATAGGAACCATTTGGACAGGGCCTCCAGACATCTTAGTGGGACCTTTGGGTGCTTTGGCCACATCCTCAGGTTGAAAGAAGCTTTCATCCACTACTGTTCTGCTGGCCCCAGTGTCTCTCCTGGCAGGAGTATCCTGGCCATTGACAAGAACACTGTCCACATAATACACCTTAGAGTTAACAGGTAGGGAGTTATACACAACCCTATTCTGGGGACTAACCAGACCCATAGGCTCTAAGTTTACAGTTGCTTGAAGACCCAAGGGTTCTTCAGCAAAGAGTTCAAAGTGGGCACTAGCCATCTGTACTTCATCCTCAGGAGTGAAGGCTAAGGAGACTGTGCTGATCCCTGCAGGTTTACCCTTGCACTTGGGATCTCCTTTGATATGGTCAGTACCCTGACAGACATAGCATTGTCCAAATGCTCTCTGGAAGGGTGGCTTGTTCTGACCTCCTTCTGGCTTGTGGCCAGAAGGTACACTAGCCTGATTCGGTTTACCCTGGGGCTTACCCTGGTTATTTGGTTGTTTGTGGCCCTCTTGGGTATGGGAGGTATTAGAATTCTCTTTGGGGTCCTTTTTAGGCTGTTTCTCCCCATCCTTCCTCTGAGTTACCCCAGAATCCTTGTGAGTGGCCCTGTTGGCAACCCACAAGTCAGCAGCCTTAGCTAGTTTCCTAGGATCTAATTCCTGTGAATCAGCCAAGTGCTGTCTGAGCTCAGGAGAGCAGGCATCATAAATTGACTCCAACATAAAGAGATTTCTCATCCCCTCATAAGTGTTCACCTTGTAACCCTTAATCCATCCCTCTAAGTTTTTCAAACATTCACTCACCCAGGTAGCCCAAGGGGTACCATCATGCTTTTTGAGGCTCCTAAACCTCTTAAGATACTGGGAAGGGGTCTTCCCAAACCTAGCTATCAAAGCTAGTTTCACACATTCATAGTCCTTCCTATCCTCCTCCCCCATCTCCATTACCACATCAGTTGCAACAGGGGGAAGCCTAGAGAACAACCAGGTGAGTAAGTCATTTCCTGTGATGTTCTGGAGCCCATGACTATATTCAAACAGAGACAACCAATCCAACACATCCAACTTAGGCTCATACATACCAATCAATTCTTTAGGCATCCGGGGTCTTTTAGGACTGGAACTTCTAGAGGAGCCAGAGAGAGAAACATTCTCAACAGATAATTTCTTCATTTCTAAGTCATACTTGAGCTCCATTTCCCTTAGCCTTAGTTCTTTGTCAGTTTGAGCATTAAGTTTCTTATACTCCAATTCTAGCTTCATTTTCTCCAGTTCAAAGTACTGAGGACTAAATGTGGGACCTGGTAAAGGTCCAGTAGGCACAGCAGGTAGAGCAGGCAGAGGCCTAGGGGGGACAGTTACAACAGCCTCACCCTCCTCTTCTGACTCTTCCTCAGAATCATCAACATTTTGCTCCATGTTAACTTCAACACTGTCATCTACAGTTGCTGGAGTGGTAGGTTCCTCTGAACCATCACCCAGACTTTGGTTAGCTAACAATCTTTCAATCAGCTCCATTTTTTTTGCCCTTAGTCAGGAGATCCTTATGTTTACAGAGCACTCTTAAACAATCAGCAGTTTTGTCTGCAAGGGACTCTTGACTATAGCTTTCTATAACTGACATGTTAGAGGTTTTACTTTTTCAGTGCTAAGCTTTGTGGTTAGTTGCACTAAGGTATCTAAAGCACAATAAAATGTATACTCAATACAAATCCCACCGCTGTACACCAGTGTTAGGCAGAAACCTGTGCAGTTCCCTTGGGGAACACTGCAAAAGATTTAAGACTACAGGTATAGCAGTAAACCCACTTGGTAGCAGTCTGCACCACCCAGATTTACCTGGTAGCTGTGGCTGAGCAGTCAGACTCCCCTCAAGAAGAGTTAGGCAGTATGCAAAGTATACACAATATGTCCTCAGACACAATAGTACAAGCAAACACTGACCAGAGCTTGGTTTCAAAAGTATATAGTTATTTATTTATAAAACACACATAAGTTGAAAACACTCTAGCAAAGTATAGTAAAAACACTTAAAACACAGTTATAATGAAAGCAGTTTCAACCCTTACTCCTATCTAGACAACTCTAAGTTAACTCCACATAATTAAAACAGAGGTGAGCGCTTAACGTTAGATGACACTCTAGTAGGTTTAAGGAAGGGATAAAAAGAAACAGAAATGGGTTAAACACACCACTCTAAGGTCCAGAACACTTGCAATAGGCTCAAAGAAACACAAAGTCACAGGTGAGCAAAAGTCACTAGGCAGGGCCCACTCTTAGAGTAGCCGGAGCGAAAATGTGCCCAAGATCACACTGTTATTAGGGATTCAAAGTCTTGCAAAGAGTTAGAAAAGGGTGTAGAGTGGCTTAGAAAGTTTAGCCAGGGTGTCCCAGGCACTCCCAGGTTCGAAAGCCGGGGGCTAAATCTACCCCGTACAGTCGGTAGCAAGGGAAGCCAGGCGGAACACGGTACCTTAAGCGGAAAGGATCCTCCAGCGGTGGCAGTTGGGCTCGACGTCGGTCAGGGGAGAAGAAGTTCTCGCTGAAGAGCAGAAGAAGAGGGTCGTTGCACTGCCCGGGAAGAAACCAGCCGCGGAGTCCTCCGGTTGAAGGGTTGTACCGACTTTCGTGGTTTGGGGTAAAAGTGGTGGGGTTCCGGTTGCCGGGGTGCTTGGCACTGGCAAGGCGGCCACGAGATACCTCGAGAAGCGAAAAGAAGGCGAAAACTGGTTGTCCCCACCAGTCAAGGGAAGGAGCCACTCTGTTAGGAGTTCTCCTCGGTCGTCGGGAAAAGTGGTGAGACGGTTCAGCAGGGCTCCACCGGGTGGTGTCGTCGAAGCAGGTCGGCTCAGCTCTTCCCTCGTCGGATTCTTGATCCTGTGGCGACTTCTGAAGTTCCAGTCCCCAAAGCCCTGCTTTTATGCAGCAAACCCCCATTCACCCAGCCTAGCTGTCACTCAAACATGCTAAGTGGTGAGCCGGGCGGCTCACCACTTGGGCCAATCAGGACGGAGTGCGACTTGAGTTACCAAGGTAACTCAGTCCAGGGTGCCTAAATCCCCCTCCACCCCTCCTAAGTACCCCCAGACAGAGTGGCACCACTTTGGAGGGCTTCTGTGGAGAAGCCCGCCAAAAGTGGAACAAAGGGCTCCACTTTGGGTCAGAGTTACAGAGGCGAACGCCAACGCCATTTTAGAATCAAGTTTTGGCAAAAAGTCCCAACCGGAGTTATAAAAATAAATATATAAACCGGCGGTATGTTTAAGGCTACCGTAAATAAATAATTAAATGTGTTAGCCTAAAACAATGGGAAATCCCATAGGAAAATATTCGCGGTCGAATATAAAACGTAGTTTCCACTGCCACCAGCCAAAACTCGATCAGGGGGGACGGAGACGTGCCCCCTCGACTAACAGACCCTGGGGCAATCGAATTGCCCCAGCCAGTACGTCCACAATATGATGGTTTGTACTGGTTCTGTTCAGGATTCAAGACTAGCAAAGTCTTTGGTGACTTTACATGCCCTGGGAGACAGTAGTCAGTCCCAGGGTATGGAGTCTATGTTGGGGAGTCCCTAGGACCCCCCTGGGTCACGGCACAGAGGGTGCTGTGTAACCCACATCACAAAAATACATGAGGCCCTATGGAGTAAAAGACCCCATAGCCCATTCAACACAAGGTTTAACCAAGAAAACACACTTCAATATGTCCAAGAGTGAGGGTAAAAGAGTCTCACTCTTGGCAGGAGAAAAAAAGAAACCCCAGAAATCCAGCAAAGCTGCTGGGGGACTCACTAGGTAGGGAAATTCAGCCTAAACAGAGAATTCTCCCTAACAAGGAGCAAAAAGGGCCCTTTCTCTAATGGGAACTAGCCTTCTCAGTGTGAGTAGGCTAGTTCCCATTATTATGCAGGACCTGGCCACTAGGGGAGCAAAAAGGGCCATTTCTCTAATGGGAAATAGCTGCTTCAGTGTGAATGGGCTAGTTCCCATTAGACGAGAGGACTTTTCTGCCTCTGCAGGTCGGAGGGCCGTTTCTCTAATGGGAAATAGCTGCTTCAGTGTGAGTGGGCTAGTTCCCATTAGACCAGAGGACCTTTTTGCCTTTCGAGGTCGGAGGGCCGTTTCTCTAATGGGAAATAGCCTTCTCAGTGTGAGTAGGCTAGTTCCCATTATTATGCAGGACTTCGCCACTAGAGGAGCAAAAAGGGCCCTTTCTTTAATGGGAACTAGCCTTCTCAGTTTGAGTAGGCTAGTTCCCATTATTATGCAGGACTTGGCCACTAGGGGAGCAAAAAGGGCCATTTCTCTAATGGGAAATAGCTGCTTCAGTGTGAATGGGCTAGTTCCCATTAGACGAGAGGACCTTTTTGCCTTTCGGGGTCGGAGGGCCGTTTCTCTAATGGGAAATAGCTGCTTCAGTGTGAGTGGGTTAGTTCCCATTAGACGAGAGGACCTTTCTGCCTTTCCAGGTCGGAAGGCCGTTTCTCTATTGGGAAATAGCTGCTTCAGTGTGAGTGGGCTAGATTCCATTAGACGAGAGGAACCTTTTGCCTTTCCAGGTCGGAGGGCCATTTCTCTTATGGGAAATAGCTGCTTCAGTGTGAATGCGCTAGTTCCCATTAGACGAGAGGACCTTTCTGCCTCTGCAGGTCGGAGGGCTGTTTCTCTAACGGGAAATAGCTGCTTCAGTGTGAATGGGCTAGTTCCCATTAGACGAGAGGACCTTTCTGCATCTGCAGGTCGGAGGGCCGCTTCTCTAATGGGAAATAGCTGCTTCAGTGTAAGTGGGCTAGTTCCCATTAGACCAGAGAACTTTTTGCCTTTCCAGGTCGGAGGGCCGTTTCTATAATGGGAAATAGCCTTCTCAGTGTGAGTAGGCTAGTTCCCATTAGATGAGAGGACCTTTTTGCCTTTCCAGGTCGGAGAGCCGTTTCTCTAATGGGAAATAGCTGCTTCAGTGTGAATGGGCTAGTTCCCATTAGACGAGAGGACCTTTCTGCCTCTGCAGGTCGGAGGGCCGTTTCTCTAATGGGAAATAGCTGCTTCAGTGTGAGTGGGCTAGTTCCCATTAGACGAGAGGACTTTTCTGCCTCTCCAGGTCGGAGGGCCGTTTCTCTAATGGGAAATAGCTGCTTCAGTGTGAATGGGCTAATTCCCATTAGACGAGAGGACCTTTCTGCCTCTGCAGGTCGGAGGGCCGTTTCTCTAATTGGAAATAGCTGCTTCAGTATGAGTGGGCTAGTTCCCATTAGACAAGAAGACCTTTTTGCCTTTCCAGGTCGGAGAGCCGTTTCTCTAGTGGGAAATAGCTGCGTCAGTGTGAATGGGCTAGTTCCCATTAGACAAGAAGACCTTTTTGCCTTTCCAGGTCAGAGGGCCGTGTCTCTAATGGGAAATAGCTGCTTCAGTGTGAATGGGCTACTTCCCATTAGACGAGAGGACCTTTCTGCCTCTGCAGGTCGGAGGGCCGTTTCTCTAATGGGGAATAGCTGCTTCAGTGTGAATGGGCTAGTTCCCATTAGACGAGAGGACCTTTTTGCCTTTCCAGGCCGGAGGGCCGTTTCTCTAATGGGAAATAGCTGCTTCAGTGTGAATGGGCTTGTTCCCATTAGACGAGAGGACCTTCCAGCCTTTCCAGGTCGGAGGGCCGCTTCTCTAATGGGAAATAGCTGCTTCAGTGTGAATGGGCTAGTTCCCATTAGACGAGAGGCCCTTTCTGCCTCTGCAGGTCAGAGGGCCATTTCTCTAATGGGAAATAGCTGCTTCAGTGTGAGTGTGCTAATTCCCATTAGACGAGAGGACCTTTCTGCCTCTCCAGGTCGGAGGGCCATTTCTCTAATGGGAAATAGCTGCTTCAGTGTGAGTGGGCTAGTTCCCATTAGACGAGAGGACCTTTTTGCCTTTCCAGGCCAGAGGGCCGTTTCTCTAATGGGAAATAGATGCTTCAGTGTGAATGGGCTAGTTCCCATTAGACGAGAGGACCTTTCTGCCTCTGCAGGTCGGAGGGACGCTTCTCTAATGGGAAATAGCTGCTTCAGTGTGAGTGGGCTAGTTCCCATTAGACCAGAAGACCTTTTTGCCTTTCGAGGTCGGAGGGCCGTTTCTCTAATGGGAAATAGCTTTCTCCGTGTGAGTAGGCTAGTTCCCATTATTATGCAGGACTTGGCCACTAGGGGAGCAAAAAGGGCCATTTCTCTAATGGGAAATAGCTGCTTCAGTGTGAATGGGCTAGTTCCCATTAGACGAGAGGAACTTTTTGCCTTTCCAGGTCGGAGGGCCGTTTCTCTATTGGGAAATAGCTGCTTCAGTGTGAGTGGACTAGTTTCCATTAGACAAGAGGACCTTTTTGCCTTTCCAGGTCGGAGGGCCATTTCTCTTATGGGAAATAGCTGCTTCAGTGTGAATGGGCTAGTTCCCATTAGACGAGAGGACCTTTCTGCCTCTGCAGGTCGGAGGGCCGTTTCTCTAATGGGAAATAGCTGCTTCAGTGTGAATGGGCTACTTCCCATTAGACGAGAGAACCTTTCTGCCTCTGCAGGTCGGAGGGCCGTTTCTCTAATGGGGAATAGCTGCTTCAGTGTGAATGGGCTAGTTCCCATTAGACGAGAGGACCTTTTTGCCTTTCCAGGTCGGAGGGCCGTTTCTCTAATGGGAAATAGCTGCTTCAGTGTGAATGGGCTTGTTCCCATTAGACGAGAGGACCTTTTTGCCTTTCCAGGTCGGAGGGCCGTTTCTCTAATGGGAAATAGCTGCTTCAGTGTGAATGGGCTTGTTCCCATTAGACGAGAGGACCTTTTTGCCTTTCCAGGTCGGAGGGCCGTTTCTCTAATGGGAAATAGCTGCTTCAGTGTGCATGGGCTAGTTCTCATTAGACGAGAGGACCGTTCCGCCTCTGCAGGTCGGAGGGCCATTTCTCTAATTGGAAATAGCTGCTTCAGTATGAGTGGGCTAGTTCCCATTAGATGAGAGGACCTTTCTGCCTCTCCAGGTCGGAGGGCGGTTTCTCTAATGGGAAATAGCTGCTTCAGTGTGACTGGGCTAGTTCCCATTAGACAAGAGGACCTTTTTGCCTTTCCAGGCCGGAGGGCCGTTTCTCTAATGGGAAATAGCTGCTTCAGTGTGAATGGGCTACTTCTCATTAGACGAGAGGGTCTTTCTGCATCTGCAGGTCGGAGGGCCGTTTCTCTAATGGGGAATAGCTGCTTCAGTGTGAATGGGCTAGTTCCCATTAGACGAGAGGACCTTTTTGCCTTTCCAGGTCGGAGGGCCGTTTGTCCAATGGGAAATAGCTGCTTCAGTGTGAATGGGCTAGTTCCCATTAGACGAGAGGACCTTCCAGCCTTTCCAGGTCGGAGGGCCGCTTCTCTAATGGGAAATAGCTGCTTCAGTGTGAATGGGCTAGTTCCCATTAGATGAGAGGACCTTCCAGCCTTTCCAGGTCGGAGGGCCGCTTCTCTAATGGGAAATAGCTGCTTCAGTGTGAATGGGCTAGTTCCCATTAGACCAGAGGACCTTTTTGCCTTTCGAGGTCGGAGGGCCGTTTCTCTAATGGGAAATAGCCTTCTCAGTGTGAGTAGGCTAGTTCCCATTATTATGCAGGACTTGGCCACTAGAGGAGCAAAAAGGGCCGTTTCTTTAATGGGAACTAGCCTTCTCAGTGTGAGTAGGCTATTTCCCATTATTATGCAGGACTTGGCCACTAGGGGAGCAAAAAGGGCCATTTCTCTAATGGGAAATAGCTGCTTCAGTGTGAATGGGCTAGTTCCCATTAGACGAGAGGACCTTTTTGCCTTTCCCGGTCGGAGGGCCGTTTCTCTAATGGGAAATAGCTGCTTCAGTGTGAGTGGGCTAGTTCCCATTAGACGAGAGGACCTTTCTGCCTTTCCAGGTCAGAAGGCCGTTTCTCTATTGGGAAATAGCTGCTTCAGTGTGAGTGGGCTAGTTTCCATTAGACGAGAGGACCTTTTTGCCTTTCCAGGTCTGAGGGCCAATTCTCTTATGAGAAATAGCTGCTTCAGTGTGAATGGGCTAGTTCCCATTAGACGAGAGGACCTTTCTGCCTCTGCAGGTCGGAGGGCCGTTTCTCTAATGGGAAATAGCTGCTTCACTGTGAATGGGCTAGTTCCCATTAGACGAGAGGACCTTTCTGCATCTGCAGGTCGGAGGGCCGCTTCTCTAATGGGAAAAAGCTGCTTCAGTGTAAGTGGGCTAGTTCCCATTAGACCAGAGGACTTTTTTGCCTTTCCAGGTCGGAGGGCCGTTTCTGTAATGGGAAATAGCCTTCTCAGTGTGAGTAGGCTAGTTCCCATTATTATGCAGGACTTGGCCACTAGAGGAGCAAAAAGGGCCCTTTCTCTAATGGGAACTAGCCTTCTCAGTGTGAGTAGGCTAGTTCCCATTATTATGCAGGACCTGGCCACTAGGGGAGCAAAAAGGGCCATTTCTCTAATGGGAAATAGCTGCTTCAGTGTGAATGGGCTAGTTCCCATTAGACGAGAGGACCTTTCTGCCTTTCCAGGTCAGAGGGCCGTTTCTCTAATGGGAAATAGCTGCTTCAGTGTGAATGGGCTAGTTCCCATTAGACGAGAGGACCTTTCTGCCTTTCCAGGTCAGAGGGCCGTTTCTCTAATGGGAAATAGCTGCTTCAGTGTGAATGGGCTAGTTCCCATTAGACGAGAGGACTTTTCTGCCTCTGCAGGTCGGAGGGCCGTTTCTCTAATGGGAAATAGCTGCTTCGGTGTGAATGGGCTAGTTCCCATTAGACGAGAGGACCTTTTTTTTGCTTTTCCGGTCAGAGGGCCGTTTCTCTAATGGGAAATAGCTGCTTCAGTGTGAGTGGGCTAGTTCCCATTAGACGAGAGGACCTTTCTGCCTTTCCAGGTCAGAAGGCCGTTTCTCTATTGGGAAATAGCTGCTTCAGTGTGAGTGGGCTAGTTTCCATTAGACGAGAGGACCTTTTTGCCTTTCCAGGTCTGAGGGCCAATTCTCTTATGAGAAATAGCTGCTTCAGTGTGAATGGGCTAGTTCCCATTAGACGAGAGGACCTTTCTGCCTCTGCAGGTCGGAGGGCCGTTTCTCTAATGGGAAATAGCTGCTTCACTGTGAATGGGCTAGTTCCCATTAGACGAGAGGACCTTTCTGCATCTGCAGGTTGGAGGGCTGCTTCTCTAATGGGAAAAAGCTGCTTCAGTGTAAGTGGGCTAGTTCCCATTAGACCAGAGGACTTTTTTGCCTTTCCAGGTCGGAGGGCCGTTTCTCTAATGGGAAATAGCCTTCTCAGTGTGAGTAGGCTAGTTCCCATTATTATGCAGGACCTGGCCACTAGAGGAGCAAAAAGGGCCCTTTCTCTAATGGGAACTAGCCTTCTCAGTGTGAGTAGGCTAGTTCCCATTATTATGCAGGACCTGGCCACTAGGGGAGCCAAAAGGGCCATTTCTCTAATGGGAAATAGCTGCTTCAGTGTGAATGGGCTAGTTCCCATTAGATGAGAGGACCTTTCTGCCTTTCCAGGTCAGAGGGCCGTTTCTCTAATGGGAAATAGCTGCTTCAGTGTGAATGGGCTAGTTCCCATTAGACGAGAGGACTTTTCTGCCTCTGCAGGTCGGAGGGCCGTTTCTCTAATGGGAAATAGCTGCTTCGGTGTGAATGGGCTAGTTCCCATTAGACGAGAGGACCTTTTTTTTGCTTTTCCGGTCAGAGGGCCGTTTCTCTAATGGGAAATAGCCGCTTTAGTGTGAATGGGCTAGTTCCCATTAGACGAGAGGACCTTTCTGCCTTTCCAGGTCGGAGGGCCGTTTCTCTAATGGGAAATAGCTGCTTCAGTGTGAATGGGCTAGTTCCCATTAGACGAGAGGACCTTTCTGCCTCTGCAGGTCGGAGGGCCGTTTCTCTAATGTGAAATAGCTGCTTCAGTGTGAGTGGGCTACTCCCCATTAGACGAGAGGACCTTTCTGCCTCTCCAGGTCGGAGGGTCTCCAGGTCGGAGGGCCGTTTCTCAAATGGGAAATAGCTGCTACAGTGTGAGTGGGCTAGTTCCCATTAGACGAGAGGACCTTTTTGCCTTTCCAGGTTGGACGGCCGTTTCTCTAATGGGAAATAGCGCTTCAGTGTGAATGAGCTACTTCCCATTAGACGAGAGGACCTTTCTGCCTCTGCAGGTCGGAGGGCCGTTTCTCTAATGGGAAATAGCTGCTTTACTGTAAATGGGCTAGTCCCCATTAGACCAGAGGATCTTTTTGCCTTTCCAGGTCGGAGGGTCGTTTCTCTAATGGGAAATAGCCTTCTCAGTGTGAGTAGGCTAGTTCCCATTATTATGCAGGACTTGGCCACTAGATGAGCAAAAAGGGCCCTTTCTTTAATGGGAACTAGCCTTCTCAGTGTGAGTAGGCTAGTTCCCATTATTATGCAGGACTTGGCCACTAGGGGAGCAAAAAGGGCCATTTCTCTAATGGGAAATAGCTGCTTCAGTGTGAATGGGCTAGTTCCCATTAGACGAGAGGACCTTTTTGCCTTTCCCGGTCGGAGGGCCGTTTCTCTAATGGGAAACAGCTGCTTCAGTGTGAGTGGGCTAGTTCCCATTAGACGAGAGGACCTTTCTGCCTTTCCAGGTCGGAAGGCCGTTTCTCTATTTGGAAATAGCTGCTTCAGTGTGAGTGGGCTAGTTTCCATTAGACGAGAGGACCTTTTTGCCTTTCCAGGTCGGAGGGCCGTTTCTCTATTTGGAAATAGCTGCTTCAGTGTGAGTGGGCTAGTTTCCATTAGACGAGAGGACCTTTTTGCCTTTCCAGGTCGGAGGGCCGCTTCTCTAATGGGAAATAGCTGCTTCAGTGTAAGTGGGCTAGTTCCCATTAGACCAGAGGACTTTTTTGCCTTTCCAGGTCAGAGGGCCATTTCTCTAATGGGAAATAGCCTTCTCAGTATGAGTAGGCTAGTTCCCATTATTATGCAGGACTTGGCCACTAGAGGAGCAAAAAGGGCCCTTTCTCTAATGGGAACTAGCCTTCTCAGTGTGAGTAGGCTAGTTCCCATTATTATGCAGGACCTGGCCACTAGGGGAGCAAAAAGGGCCATTTCTCTAATGGGAAATAGCTGCTTCAGTTGAATGGGCTAGTTCCCATTAGACGAGAGGACCTTTCTGCCTTTCCAGGTCAGAGGGCCGTTTCTCTAATGGGAAATAGCTGCTTCAGTGTGAATGGGCTAGTTCCCATTAGACAAGAGGACTTTTCTGCCTCTGCAGGTCGGAAGGCCGTTTGTCTAATGGGAAATAGCTGCTTCAGTGTGAATGGGCTAGTTCCCATTAGACGAGAGGACCTTTCTGCCTCTGCAGGTCGGAGGGCCGTTTCTCTATTGGGAAATAGATGCTTCAGTGTGAGTGGGCTACTTCCCATAAGACGAGAGGACCTTTCTGCCTCTCCAGGTCGGAGGGTCTCCAGGTCGGAGGGCCGTTTCTCTAATGGGAAATAGCTGCTTCACTGTAAATGGGCTAGTTCCCATTAGACGAGAGGACCTTTTTGCCTTTCCAGGTCGGAGAGCCGTTTCTCTAGTGGGAAATAGCTGCTTCAGTGTGAATGGGCTAGTTCCCATTAGACAAGAGGACCTTTCTGCCTTTCCAGGTCGGAGGGCCGTTTCTCTAATGGGAAATAGCTGCTTCAGTGTGAATGGGCTAGTTCCCATTAGACGAGAGGACCTTTCTGCCTCTGCAGGTCGGAGGGCCGTTTCTCTAATGGGAAATAGCTGCTTCAGTGTGAGTGGGCTAGTTCCCTTTAGACGAGAGGACCTTTCTGCCTCTCCAGGTCGGAGGTCCGTTTCTCTAATGGGAAATAGCTGCTTCAGCGTGAGTGGGCTAGTTCCCATTAGATGAGAGGGCCTTTTTGCCTTCCCAGGCCACAGGGCCGTTTCTCTAATGGGAAATAGCTGCTTCAGTGTGAATGGGCTAGTTCCCATTAGACGAGAGGACCTTTCTGCCTTTCCAGGCCGGAGGGTCGTTTCTCTAATGGGAAATAGCTACTTCCGTTTGAATGGCCAAGTTCCCATTAGACGAGAGGACCTTTTTGCATATCCAGGTCGGAGGGCCGTTTCTCTAATGGGAAATAGCTGCTTCAGTGTGAATGGGCTAGTTCCCATTAGACGAGAGGACCTTTCTGCCTCTGCAGGTCGAAGGGACGCTTCTCTAATGGGAAATAGCTGCTTCAGCGTGAGTGGGCTAGTTCCCATTAGACAAGAGGACCTTTTTGCATTTCCAGGTCGGAGGGCCGTTTCTCTAATGGGAAATAGCTGCTTCAGTGTGAATGGGCTAGTTCCCATTAGACGAGAGGACCTTTTTGCCTTTCCAGTTCGGAGGGCCGTTTCTCTAATGGGAAATAGCCTTCTCAGTGTGAGTAGGCTAGTTCCCATTATTATGCAGGACTTGGCCACTAGGGGAGCAAAAAGGGCCATTTCTCTAATGGAAACTAGCCTTCTCAGTGCGAGTAGGCTAGTTCCCATTATTATGCAGGACTTGGCCTCTAGGGGAGCAAAAAGGGCTATTTCTCTAGCCTTCTCTGTGTGAGTGGGCTAGTTTCCATTATTATGCAGGTCTTGGCCACTAGGGCCAAAAAGGGCAATTTCTCTAATGGGAAATAAATAACAGGACCTGGCCACTAGGGGCAACAAGGGCCGTTTCTCGAATGGGAACTAGCCTTCTCAGTGTGAGTGGGCTAGTTCCCATTATTATGCAGGACTTGGTCACCAGGGGAGCAAAAAAGGCCATTTGTCTAATGGGAACTAGCCTTCTCATTGTGATTGGGCTAGTTCCCATTATTATGCAGGACTTGGCCACTATGGGCAAAAGGGCCGTTTCTCTAATGGGAAATAGCTGTTTTAGTGTGAATGGGCTAGTTCCCATTAGACGAAGGGACCTTTCTGCCTCTGCAGGTCGGAGGGCCGTTTCTCTAATGGGAAATAGCTGCTTCAGTGTGAATGGGCTAGTTCCCATTAGACGAGAGGACCTTTTTGCCTTTCCAGGTCGGAGGGCGGTTTCTCTAATGGGAAATAACTGCTTCGGTGTGAATGGGCTACTTCCCATTAGATGAGAGGACCTTTCTGCCTCTGCAGGTCGGAGGGCCGTTTCTCTAATGGGAAATAGCTGCTTCAGTGTGAGTGGGCTAGTTCCCATTAGACGAGAGGACCTTTTTGCCTTTCCAGGTCGGAGGGCCGTTTCTCTAATGGGAAATAGCTGCTTCAGTGTGAATGGGCTAGTTCCCATTAGACAAGAGGACCTTTCTGCCTTTCCAGGTCGGAGGGCTGTTTCTCTAATGGGAAATAGCTGCTTCAATGTGAATGGGCTAGTTCCCATTAGACGAGAGGACCTTTCTGCCTCTGCGGTCGGAGGGCCGTTTCTCTAATGGGAAATAGCTGCTTCAGTGTGAATGGGCTAGTTCCCATTAGACGAGAGGACCTTTTTGCCTTTCCATGTCAGAGGGCCGTTTCTCTAGTGGCAAATAGCTGCTTCAGTGTGAATGGGCTAGTTCCCTTTAGACGAGAGGACCTTTCTGCCTTTCCAGGCCAGAGGGCCGTTTCGCTAATGGGAAATAGCTGCTTCAGTGTGAGTGGGCTAGTTCCCATTAGACGAGAGGATCTTTTTGCCTTTCCAGGTCGGAGGGCCGTTTCTCTAATGGGAAATAGCCTTCTCAGTGTGAGTAGGCTAGTTCCCATTATTATGCAGGACTTGGCCACTAGAGGAGCAAAAAGGGCCGTTTCTCTAATGGGAACTAGCCTTCTCAGCGTGAGTAGGCTAGTTCCCATCATTATGCAGGACTTGGCCACTAGAGGAGCAAAAAGGGCCCTTTCTTTAATGGGAACTAGCCTTCTCAGTGTGAGTAGGCTAGTTCCCATTATTATGCAGGACTTGGTCACTAGTGGAGCAAAAAGGGCCATTTCTCTAATGGGAAATAGCTGCTTCAGTGTGAATGGGCTAGTTCCCATTAGACAAGAGGACCTTTCTGCCTTTCCAGGTCGGAGGGTCGTTTCTCTAATGGGAAATAGCTGCTTCAGTGTGAATGGGCTAGTTCCCATTAGACAAGAGGACCTTTTTGCCTTTCCAGGCCGGAGGGCCGTTTCTCTAATGGGAAATAGCTGCTTCAGTGTGAGTAGGCTAGTTCCCATTATTATGCAGGACTTGGCCACTAGGGGAGCAAAAAGGGCCATTTCTCTAATGGGAAATAGCTGCTTCAGTGTGAACTGGCTAGTTCCCATTAGACGAGAGGACCTTTTTGCCTTTCCAGGTCGGAGGGCCGTTTCTCTATTGGGAAATAGCTGCTTCAGTGTGAGTGGACTAGTTTCCATTAGACGAGAGGACCTTTTTGCCTTTCCAGGTCGGAGGGCCATTTCTCTTATGGGAAATAGCTGCTTCAGTGTGAATGGGCTAGTTCCCATTAGACGAGAGGACCTTTCTGCCTCTGCAGGTCGGAGGGCCGTTTCTCTAATGGGAAATAGCTGCTTCAGTGTGAATGGGCTAGTTCCCATTAGACGAGAGGACCTTTTTGCCTTTCCATGTCAGAGGGCCGTTTCTCTAGTGGCAAATAGCTGCTTCAGTGTGAATGGGCTAGTTCCCTTTAGACGAGAGGACCTTTCTGCCTTTCCAGGCCAGAGGGCCGTTTCGCTAATGGGAAATAGCTGCTTCAGTGTGAATGGGCTAGTTCCCATTAGACGAGAGGACCTTTCTGCCTCTGCAGGTCGGAGGGCCGTTTCTCCAATGGGAAATAGCTGCTTCAGTGTGAGTGGGCTAGTTCCCATTAGACGAGAGGACCTTTTTGCCTTTCCAGGTCGGAGGGCCGTTTCTCTAATGGGAAATAGCCTTCTCAGTGTGAGTAGGCTAGTTCCCATTATTATGCAGGACTTGGCCACTAGAGGAGCAAAAAGGGCCCTTTCTCTAATGGGAACTAGCCTTCTCAGTGTGAGTAGGCTAGTTCCCATCATTATGCAGGACTTGGCCACTAGAGGAGCAAAAAGGGCCCTTTCTTTAATGGGAACTAGCCTTCTCAGTGTGAGTAGGCTAGTTCCCATTATTATGCAGGACTTGGTCACTAGTGGAGCAAAAATGGCCATTTCTCTAATGGGAAATAGCTGCTTCAGTGTGAATGGGCTAGTTCCGATTAGACAAGAGGACCTTTCTGCCTTTCCAGGTCGGAGGGTCGTTTCTCTAATGGGAAATAGCTGCTTCAGTGTGAATGGGCTAGTTCCCATTAGACAAGAGGACCTTTTTGCCTTTCCAGGCCGGAGGGCCGTTTCTCTAATGGGAAATAGCTGCTTCAGTGTGAGTAGGCTAGTTCCCATTATTATGCAGGACTTGGCCACTAGGGGAGCAAAAAGGGCCATTTCTCTAATGGGAAATAGCTGCTTCAGTGTGAATGGGCTAGTTCCCATTAGACGAGAGGACCTTTTTGCCTTTCCAGGTCGGAGGGCCGTTTCTCTATTGGGAAATAGCTGCTTCAGTGTGAGTGGACTAGTTTCCATTAGACGAGAGGACCTTTTTGCCTTTCCAGGTTGGAGGGCCATTTCTCTTATGGGAAATAGCTGCTTCAGTGTGAATGGGCTAGTTCCCATTAGACGAGAGGACCTTTCTGCCTCTGCAGGTCGGAGGGCCGTTTCTCTAATGGGGAATAGCTGCTTCAGTGTGAATGGGCTAGTTCCCATTAGACGAGAGGACCTTTTTGCCTTTCCAGGTCGGAGGGCCGTTTCTCTAATGGGAAATAGCTGCTTCAGTGTGAGTGGGCTAGTTCCCATTAGACGAGAGGACCTTTTTGCCTTTCCAGGTCGGAGGGCCGTTTCTCTAATGGGAAATAGCTGCTTCAGTGTGAATGGGCTACTTCCCATTAGACGAGAGGACCTTTCTGCCTCTGCAGGTCGGAGGGCCGTTTCTCTAATGGGGAATAGCTGCTTCAGTGTGAATGGGCTAGTTCCCATTAGACGAGAGGACCTTTTTGCCTTTCCAGGTCGGAGGGCCGTTTCTCTAATGGGAAATAGCTGCTTCAGTGTGAATGGGCTTGTTCCCATTAGACGAGAGGACCTTTTTTCCTTTCCAGGTCGGAGGGCCGTTTCTCTAATGGGAAATAGCTGCTTCAGTGTGCATGGGCTAGTTCTCATTAGACGAGAGGACCTTTCCGCCTCTGCAGGTCGGAGGGCCATTTCTCTAATTGGAAATAGCTGCTTCAGTATGAGTGGGCTAGTTCCCATTAGATGAGAGGACCTTTCTGCCTCTCCAGGTCGGAGGGCCGTTTCTCTAATGGGAAATAGCTGATTCAGTGTGACAGGGCTAATTCCCATTAGACAAGAGGACCTTTTTGCCTTTCCAGGCCAGAGGGCCGTTTCTCTAATGGGAAATAGCTGCTTCAGTGTGAATGGGCTACTTCTCATTAGACGAGAGGGCCTTTCTGCATCTGCAGTTCGGAGGGCCGTTTCTCTAATGGGGAATAGCTGCTTCAGTGTGAATGGGCTAGTTCCCATTAGACGAGAGGACCTTTTTGGCTTTCCAGGTCGGAGGGCCGTTTGTCCAATGGGAAATAGCTGCTTCAGTGTGAATGGGCTAGTTCCCATTAGACGAGAGGACTTTCCAGCCTTTCCAGGTCGGAGGGCCGCTTCTCTAATGGGAAATAGCTGCTTCAGTGTGAATGGGCTAGTTCCCATTAGATGAGAGGACCTTCCAGCCTTTCCAGGTCGGAGGGCCGCTTCTCTAATGGGAAATAGCTGCTTCAGTGTGAGTGGGCTAGTTCCCATTAGACCAGAGGACCTTTTTGCCTTTCGAGGTCGGAGGGCCGTTTCTCTAATGGGAAATAGCCTTCTCAGTGTGAGTAGGCTAGCTCCCATTATTATGCAGGACTTGGCCACTAGAGGAGCAAAAAGGGCCCTTTCTTTAATGGGAACTAGCCTTCTCAGTGTGAGTAGGCTATTTCCCATTATTATGCAGGACCTGGCCACTAGGGGAGCAAAAAGGGCCATTTCTCTAATGGGAAATAGCTGCTTCAGTGTGAATGGGCTAGTTCCCATTAGACGAGAGGACCTTTTTGCCTTTCCCGGTCGGAGGGCCGTTTCTCTAATGGGAAATAGCTGCTTCAGTGTGAGTGGGCTAGTTCCCATTAGACGAGAGGACCTTTCTGCCTTTCCAGGTCAGAAGGCCGTTTCTCTATTGGGAAATAGCTGCTTCAGTGTGAGTGGGCTAGTTTCCATTAGACGAGAGGACCTTTTTGCCTTTCCAGGTCTGAGGGCCAATTCTCTTATGAGAAATAGCTGCTTCAGTGTGAATGGGCTAGTTCCCATTAGACGAGAGGACCTTTCTGCCTCTGCAGGTCGGAGGGCCGTTTATCTAATGGGAAATAGCTGCTTCACTGTGAATGGGCTAGTTCCCATTAGACGAGAGGACCTTTCTGCATCTGTAGGTCGGAGGGCCGCTTCTCTAATGGGAAAAAGCTGCTTCAGTGTAAGTGGGCTAGTTCCCATTAGACCAGAGGACTTTTTTGCCTTTCCAGGTCGGAGGGCCGTTTCTCTAATGGGAAATAGCCTTCTCAGTGTGAGTAGGCTAGTTCCCATTATTATGCAGGACCTGGCCACTAGAGGAGCAAAAAGGGCCCTTTCTCTAATGGGAACTAGCCTTCTCAGTGTGAGTAGGCTAGTTCCCATTATTATGCAGGACCTGGCCACTAGGGGAGCAAAAAGGGCCATTTCTCTAATGGGAAATAGCTGCTTCAGTGTGAATGGGCTAGTTCCCATTAGACGAGAGGACCTTTCTGCCTTTCCAGGTCAGAGGGCCGTTTCTCTAATGGGAAATAGCTGCTTCAGTGTGAATGGGCTAGTTCCCATTAGACGAGAGGACTTTTCTGCCTCTGCAGGTCGGAGGGCCGTTTCTCTAATGGGAAATAGCTGCTTCGGTGTGAATGGGCTAGTTCCCATTAGACGAGAGGACCTTTTTTTTGCTTTTCCGGTCAGAGGGCCGTTTCTCTAATGGGAAATAGCCGCTTTAGTGTGAATGGGCTAGTTCCCATTAGACGAGAGGACCTTTCTGCCTTTCCAGGTCGGAGGGCCGTTTCTCTAATGGGAAATAGCTGCTTCAGTGTGAATGGGCTAGTTCCCATTAGACGAGAGGACCTTTCTGCCTCTGCAGGTCGGAGGGCCGTTTCTCTAATGGGAAATAGCTGCTTCAGTGTGAGTGGGCTACTCCCCATTAGACGAGAGGACCTTTCTGCCTCTCCAGGTCGGAGGGTCTCCAGGTCGGAGGGCCGTTTCTCAAATGGGAAATAGCTGCTTCAGTGTGAGTGGGCTAGTTCCCATTAGACGAGAGGACCTTTTTGCCTTTCCAGGTCGGACGGCCGTTTCTCTAATGGGAAATAGCTGCTTCAGTGTGAATGGGCTACTTCCCATTAGACGAGAGGACCTTTCTGCCTCTGCAGGTCGGAGGGCCGTTTCTCTAATGGGAAATAGCTGCTTCACTGTAAATGGGCTAGTCCCCATTAGACCAGAGGATCTTTTTGCCTTTCCAGGTCGGAGGGCCGTTTCTCTAATGGGAAATAGCCTTCTCAGTGTGAGTAGGCTAGTTCCCATTATTATGCAGGACTTGGCCACTAGATGAGCAAAAAGGGCCCTTTCTTTAATGGGAACTAGCCTTCTCAGTGTGAGTAGGCTAGTTCCCATTATTATGCAGACTTGGCCACTAGGGGAGCAAAAAGGGCCATTTCTCTAATGGGAAATAGCTGCTTCAGTGTGAATGGGCTAGTTCCCATTAGACGAGAGGACCTTTTTGCCTTTCCCGGTCGGAGGGCCGTTTCTCTAATGGGAAACAGCTGCTTCAGTGTGAGTGGGCTAGTTCCCATTAGACGAGAGGACCTTTCTGCCTTTCCAGGTCGGAAGGCCGTTTCTCTATTTGGAAATAGCTGCTTCAGTGTGAGTGGGCTAGTTTCCATTAGACGAGAGGACCTTTTTGCCTTTCCAGGTCGGAGGGCCGTTTCTCTAATGGGATATAGCTGCTTCTGTGTGAATGGGCTAGTTCCCATTAGACAAGAGGACCTTTCTGCATCTGCAGGTCGGAGGGCCGCTTCTCTAATGGGAAATAGCTGCTTCAGAGTAAGTGGGCTAGTTCCCATTAGACCAGAGGACTTTTTTGCCTTTCCAGGTCAGAGGGCCATTTCTCTAATGGGAAATAGCCTTCTCAGTATGAGTAGGCTAGTTCCCATTATTATGCAGGACTTGGCAACTAGAGGAGCAAAAAGGGCCCTTTCTCTAATGGGAACTAGCCTTCTCAGTGTGAGTAGGCTAGTTCCCATTATTATGCAGGGCCTGGCCACTAGGGGAGCAAAAAGGGCCATTTCTCTAATGGGAAATAGCTGCTTCAGTTGAATGGGCTAGTTCCCATTAGACGAGAGGACCTTTCTGCCTTTCCAGGTCAGAGGGCCGTTTCTCTAATGGGAAATAGCTGCTTCAGTGTGAATGGGCTAGTTCCCATTAGACAAGAGGACTTTTCTGCCTCTGCAGGTCGGAGGGCCGTTTCTCTAATGGGAAATAGCTGCTTCAGTGTGAATGGGCTAGTTCCCATTAGACGAGAGGACCTTTCTGCCTCTGCAGGTCGGAGGGCCGTTTCTCTATTGGGAAATAGCTGCTTCAGTGTGAGTGGGCTACTTCCCATAAGACGAGAGGACCTTTCTGCCTCTCCAGGTCGGAGGGTCTCCAGGTCGGAGGGCCGTTTCTCTAATGGGAAATAGCTGCTTCACTGTAAATGGGCTAGTTCCCATTAGACGAGAGGACCCTTTTGCCTTTCCAGGTCGGAGAGCCGTTTCTCTAGTGGGAAATAGCTGCTTCAGTGTGAATGGGCTAGTTCCCATTAGACAAGAGGACCTTTCTGCCTTTCCAGGTCGGAGGGCCGTTTCTCTAATGGGAAATAGCTGCTTCAGTGTGAGTGGGCTAGTTCCCATTAGACGAGAGGACCTTTCTGCCTCTGCAGGTCAGAGGGCCGTTTCTCTAATGGGAAATAGCTGCTTCAGTGTGAGTGGGCTAGTTCCCATTAGACGAGAGGACCTTTCTGCCTCTCCAGGTCGGAGGTCCGTTTCTCTAATGGGAAATAGCTGCTTCAGTGTGAGTGGGCTAGTTCCCATTAGATGAGAGGACCTTTTTGCCTTCCCAGGCCACAGGGCCGTTTCTCTAATGGGAAATAGCTGCTTCAGTGTGAATGGGCTAGTTCCCATTAGACGAGAGGACCTTTCTGCCTTTCCAGGCCGGAGGGTCGTTTCTCTAATGGGAAATAGCTACTTCCGTTTGAATGGCCAAGTTCCCATTAGACGAGAGGACCTTTTTGCCTATCCAGGTCGGAGGGCCGTTTCTCTAATGGGAAATAGCTGCTTCAGTGTGAATGGGTTAGTTCCCATTAGACGAGAGGACCTTTCTGCCTCTGCAGGTCGAAGGGACGCTTCTCTAATGGGAAATAGCTGCTTCAGCGTGAGTGGGCTAGTTCCCATTAGACAAGAGGACCTTTTTGCATTTTCAGGTCGGAGGGCCGGTTCTCTAATGGGAAATAGCTGCTTCAGTGAGAATGGGCTAGTTCCCATTAGACGAGAGGACCTTTTTGCCTTTCCAGTTCGGAGGGCCGTTTCTCTAATGGGAAATAGCCTTCTCAGTGTGAGTAGGCTAGTTCCCATTATTATGCAGGACTTGGCCACTAGGGGAGCAAAAAGGGCCATTTCTCTAATGGAAACTAGCCTTCTCAGTGCGAGTAGGCTAGTTCCCATTATTATGCAGGACTTGGCCACTAGGGGAGCAAAAAGGGCCATTTCTCTAGCCTTCTCTGTGTGAGTCGGCTAGTTTCCATTATTATGCAGGTCTTGGCCACTAGGGCCAAAAAGGGCAATTTCTCTAATGGGAAATAAATAACAGGACCTGGCCACTAGGGGCAACAAGGGCCGTTTCTCGAATGGGAACTAGCCTTCTCAGTGTGAGTGGGCTAGTTCCCATTATTATGCAGGACTTGGTCACCAGGGGAGCAAAAAAGGCCATTTGTCTAATGGGAACTAGCCTTCTCATTGTGATTGGGCTAGTTCCCATTATTATGCAGGACTTGGCCAATAGGGGCAAAAGGGCCGCTTCTCTAATGGGAAATAGCTGTTTTAGTGTGAATGGGCTAGTTCCCATTAGACGAAGGGACGTTTCTGCCTCTGCAGGTCGGAGGGCCGTTTCTCTAATGGGAAATAGCTGCTTCAGTGTGAATGGGCTAGTTCCCATTAGACGAGAGGACCTTTTTGCCTTTCCAGGTCGGAGGGCGGTTTCTCTAATGGGAAATAACTGCTTCGGTGTGAATGGGCTACTTCCCATTAGATGAGAGGACCTTTCTGCCTCTGCAGGTCGGAGGGCTGTTTCTCTAATGGGAAATAGCTGCTTCAGTGTGAGTGGGCTAGTTCCCATTAGACGAGAGGACCTTTTTGCCTTTCCAGGTCGGAGGGCCGTTTCTCTAATGGGAAATAGCTGCTTCAGTGTGAATGGGCTAGTTCCCATTAGACAAGAGGACCTTTCTGCCTTTCCAGGTCGGAGGGCTGTTTCTCTAATGGGAAATAGCTGCTTCAATGTGAATAGGCTAGTTCCCATTAGACGAGAGGACCTTTCTGCCTCTGCGGTCGGAGGGCCGTTTCTCTAATGGGAAATAGCTGCTTCAGTGTGAATGGGCTAGTTCCCATTAGACGAGAGGACCTTTTTGCCTTTCCATGTCAGAGGGCCGTTTCTCTAGTGGCAAATAGCTGCTTCAGTGTGAATGGGCTAGTTCCCTTTAGACGAGAGGACCTTTCTGCCTTTCCAGGCCAGAGGGCCGTTTCGCTAATGGGAAATAGCTGCTTCAGTGTGAATGGGCTAGTTCCCATTAGACGTGAGACCTTTCTGCCTCTGCAGGTCGGAGGGCCGTTTCTCCAATGGGAAATAGCTGCTTCAGTGTGAGTGGGCTAGTTCCCATTAGACGAGAGGACCTTTTTGCCTTTCCAGGTCGGAGGGCCGTTTCTCTAATGGGAAATAGCCTTCTCAGTGTGAGTAGGCTAGTTCCCATTATTATGCAGGACTTGGCCACTAGAGGAGCAAAAAGGGCCCTTTCTCTAATGGGAACTAGCCTTCTCAGTGTGAGTAGGCTAGTTCCCATCATTATGCAGGACTTGGCCACTAGAGGAGCAAAAAGGGCCCTTTCTTTAATGGGAACTAGCCTTCTCAGTGTGAGTAGGCTAGTTCCCATTATTATGCAGGACTTGGTCACTAGTGGAGCAAAAAGGGCCATTTCTCTAATGGGAAATAGCTGCTTCAGTGTGAATGGGCTAGTTCCCATTAGACAAGAAGACCTTTCTGCCTTTCCAGGTCCGAGGGTCGTTTCTCTAATGGGAAATAGCTGCTTCAGTGTGAATGGGCTAGTTCCCATTAGACAAGAGGACCTTTTTGCCTTTCCAGGCCGGAGGGCCGTTTCTCTAATGGGAAATAGCTGCTTCAGTGTGAATGGGCTAGTTCCCATTAGACGAGAGGACCTTTTTGCCTTTCCCGGTCGGAGGGCCGTTTCTCTAATGGGAAACAGCTGCTTCAGTGTGAGTGGGCTAGTTCCCATTAGACGAGAGGACCTTTCTGCCTTTCCAGGTCGGAAGGCCGTTTCTCTATTTGGAAATAGCTGCTTCAGTGTGAGTGGGCTAGTTTCCATTAGACGAGAGGACCTTTTTGCCTTTCCAGGTCGGAGGGCCGTTTCTCTAATGGGATATAGCTGCTTCTGTGTGAATGGGCTAGTTCCCATTAGACAAGAGGACCTTTCTGCATCTGCAGGTCGGAGGGCCGCTTCTCTAATGGGAAATAGCTGCTTCAGAGTAAGTGGGCTAGTTCCCATTAGACCAGAGGACTTTTTTGCCTTTCCAGGTCAGAGGGCCATTTCTCTAATGGGAAATAGCCTTCTCAGTATGAGTAGGCTAGTTCCCATTATTATGCAGGACTTGGCAACTAGAGGAGCAAAAAGGGCCCTTTCTCTAATGGGAACTAGCCTTCTCAGTGTGAGTAGGCTAGTTCCCATTATTATGCAGGGCCTGGCCACTAGGGGAGCAAAAAGGGCCATTTCTCTAATGGGAAATAGCTGCTTCAGTTGAATGGGCTAGTTCCCATTAGACGATTGGACCTTTCTGCCTTTCCAGGTCAGAGGGCCGTTTCTCTAATGGGAAATAGCTGCTTCAGTGTGAATGGGCTAGTTCCCATTAGACAAGAGGACTTTTCTGCCTCTGCAGGTCGGAGGGCCGTTTCTCTAATGGGAAATAGCTGCTTCAGTGTGAATGGGCTAGTTCCCATTAGACGAGAGGACCTTTCTGCCTCTGCAGGTCGGAGGGCCGTTTCTCTATTGGGAAATAGCTGCTTCAGTGTGAGTGGGCTACTTCCCATAAGACGAGAGGACCTTTCTGCCTCTCCAGGTCGGAGGGTCTCCAGGTCGGAGGGCCGTTTCTCTAATGGGAAATAGCTGCTTCACTGTAAATGGGCTAGTTCCCATTAGACGAGAGGACCCTTTTGCCTTTCCAGGTCGGAGAGCCGTTTCTCTAGTGGGAAATAGCTGCTTCAGTGTGAATGGGCTAGTTCCCATTAGACAAGAGGACCTTTCTGCCTTTCCAGGTCGGAGGGCCGTTTCTCTAATGGGAAATAGCTGCTTCAGTGTGAATGGGCTAGTTCCCATTAGACGAGAGGACCTTTCTGCCTCTGCAGGTCAGAGGGCCGTTTCTCTAATGGGAAATAGCTGCTTCAGTGTGAGTGGGCTAGTTCCCATTAGACGAGAGGACCTTTCTGCCTCTCCAGGTCGGAGGTCCGTTTCTCTAATGGGAAATAGCTGCTTCAGTGTGAGTGGGCTAGTTCCCATTAGATGAGAGGACCTTTTTGCCTTCCCAGGCCACAGGGCCGTTTCTCTAATGGGAAATAGCTGCTTCAGTGTGAATGGGCTAGTTCCCATTAGACGAGAGGACCTTTCTGCCTTTCCAGGCCGGAGGGTCGTTTCTCTAATGGGAAATAGCTACTTCCGTTTGAATGGCCAAGTTCCCATTAGACGAGAGGACCTTTTTGCCTATCCAGGTCGGAGGGCCGTTTCTCTAATGGGAAATAGCTGCTTCAGTGTGAATGGGTTAGTTCCCATTAGACGAGAGGACCTTTCTGCCTCTGCAGGTCGAAGGGACGCTTCTCTAATGGGAAATAGCTGCTTCAGCGTGAGTGGGCTAGTTCCCATTAGACAAGAGGACCTTTTTGCATTTCCAGGTCGGAGGGCCGGTTCTCTAATGGGAAATAGCTGCTTCAGTGTGAATGGGCTAGTTCCCATTAGACGAGAGGACCTTTTTGCCTTTCCAGTTCGGAGGGCCGTTTCTCTAATGGGAAATAGCCTTCTCAGTGTGAGTAGGCTAGTTCCCATTATTATGCAGGACTTGGCCACTAGGGGAGCAAAAAGGGCCATTTCTCTAATGGAAACTAGCCTTCTCAGGTCGAGTAGGCTAGTTCCCATTATTATGCAGGACTTGGCCACTAGGGGAGCAAAAAGGGCCATTTCTCTAGCCTTCTCTGTGTGAGTGGGCTAGTTTCCATTATTATGCAGGTCTTGGCCACTAGGGCCAAAAAGGGCAATTTCTCTAATGGGAAATAAATAACAGGACCTGGCCACTAGGGGCAACAAGGGCCGTTTCTCGAATGGGAACTAGCCTTCTCAGTGTGAGTGGGCTAGTTCCCATTATTATGCAGGTCTTGGTCACCAGGGGAGCAAAAAAGGCCATTTGTCTAATGGGAACTAGCCTTCTCATTGTGATTGGGCTAGTTTCCATTATTATGCAGGACTTGGCCAATAGGGGCAAAAGGGCCGCTTCTCTAATGGGAAATAGCTGTTTTAGTGTGAATGGGCTAGTTCCCATTAGACGAAGGGACGTTTCTGCCTCTGCAGGTCGGAGGGCCGTTTCTCTAATGGGAAATAGCTGCTTCAGTGTGAATGGGCTAGTTCCCATTAGACGAGAGGACCTTTTTGCCTTTCCAGGTCGGAGGGCGGTTTCTATAATGGGAAATAACTGCTTCGGTGTGAATGGGCTACTTCCCATTAGATGAGAGGACCTTTCTGCCTCTGCAGGTCGGAGGGCTGTTTCTCTAATGGGAAATAGCTGCTTCAGTGTGAGTGGGCTAGTTCCCATTAGACGAGAGGACCTTTTTGCCTTTCCAGGTCGGAGGGCCGTTTCTCTAATGGGAAATAGCTGCTTCAGTGTGAATGGGCTAGTTCCCATTAGACAAGAGGACCTTTCTGCCTTTCCAGGTCGGAGGGCTGTTTCTCTAATGGGAAATAGCTGCTTCAATGTGAATAGGCTAGTTCCCATTAGACGAGAGGACCTTTCTGCCTCTGCGGTCGGAGGGCCGTTTCTCTAATGGGAAATAGCTGCTTCAGTGTGAATGGGCTAGTTCCCATTAGACGAGAGGACCTTTTTGCCTTTCCATGTCAGAGGGCCGTTTCTCTAGTGGCAAATAGCTGCTTCAGTGTGAATGGGCTAGTTCCCTTTAGACGAGAGGACCTTTCTGCCTTTCCAGGCCAGAGGGCCGTTTCGCTAATGGGAAATAGCTGCTTCAGTGTGAATGGGCTAGTTCCCATTAGACGAGAGGACCTTTTTGCCTTTCCAGGTCGGAGGGCCGTTTCTCTAATGGGAAATAGCCTTCTCAGTGTGAGTAGGCTAGTTCCCATTATTATGCAGGACTTGGCCACTAGAGGAGCAAAAAGGGCCCTTTCTCTAATGGGAACTAGCCTTCTCAGTGTGAGTAGGCTAGTTCCCATCATTATGCAGGACTTGGCCACTAGAGGAGCAAAAAGGGCCCTTTCTTTAATGGGAACTAGCCTTCTCAGTGTGAGTAGGCTAGTTCCCATTATTATGCAGGACTTGGTCACTAGTGGAGCAAAAAGGGCCATTTCTCTAATGGGAAATAGCTGCTTCAGTGTGAATGGGCTAGTTCCCATTAGACAAGAGGACCTTTCTGCCTTTCCAGGTCGGAGGGTCGTTTCTCTAATGGGAAATAGCTGCTTCAGTGTGAATGGGCTAGTTCCCATTAGACAAGAGGACCTTTTTGCCTTTCCAGGCCGGAGGGCCGTTTCTCTAATGGGAAATAGCTGCTTCAGTGTGAATGGGCTAGTTCCCATTAGACGAGAGGACCTTTCTGCCTCTGCAGGTCGGAGGGCCGTTTCTCTAATGGGAAATAGCTGCTTCAGTGTTAATGGGCTAGTTCCCATTAGATGAGAGGACCTTTTTGCCTTTCCAGGTCGGAGGGTCATTTCTCTAATGGGAAATAGCTGCTTCAGTGTGAATGGGCTAGTTCCCCTTAGACGAGAGGACCTTTTTGCCTTTCCAGGCCAGAGGGCCGTTTCGCTAATGGGAAATAGCTGCTTCAGTGTGAATGGGCTAGTTCCCTTTAGACGAGAGGACCTTTCTGCCTCTGCAGGTCGGAGGGCCGTTTCTCCAATGGGAAATAGCTGCTTCAGTGTGAGTGGGCTAGTTCCCATTAGACGAGAGGACCTTTTTGCCTTTCCAGGTCGGAGGGCCGTTTCTCTAATGGGAAATAGCTGCTTCAGTGTGAATGGGCTAGTTCCCATTAGACGAGAGGACCTTTCTGCCTCTGCGGTCGGAGGGCCGTTTCTCTAATGGGAAATAGCTGCTTCAGTGTGAATGGGCTAGTTCCCATTAGACGAGAGGACCTTTCTGCCTCTGCAGGTCGGAGGGCCGTTTCTCTAATGGGAAATAGCTGCTTCAGTGTGAGTGGGCTAGTTCCCATTAGACGAGAGGACCTTTTTGCCTTTCCAGGTCGGAGGGCCGTTTCTCTAATGGGAAATAGCTGCTTCAGTGTGAATGGGCTAGTTCCCATTAGACGAGAGGACCTTTCTGCCTCTGCGGTCGGAGGGCCGTTTCTCTAATGGGAAATAGCTGCTTCAGTGTGAATGGGCTAGTTCCCATTAGACGAGAGGACCTTTTTGCCTTTCCATGTCGGAGGGGCTTTTCTCTAGTGGCAAATAGCTGCTTCAGTGTGAATGGGCTAGTTCCCATTAGACGAGAGGACCTTTATGCCTTTCCAGGTCGGAGGGCCGTTTCTCTAATGGGAAATAGCTGCTTCAGTGTGAGTGGGCTAGTTCCCATTAGACGAGAGAACCTTTTTGCCTTTCCAGGCCAGAGGGCCGTTTCTCTAATGGGAAATAGCTGCTTCAGTGTGAATGGGCTAGTTCCCATTAGACGAGAGGACCTTTCTGCCTCGGCAGGTCGGAGGGCCGTTTCTCTAATGGGAAATAGCTGCTTCAGTGTGAATGGGCTAGTTCCCATTAGACGAGAGGACCTTTCTGCCTTTCCAGGTCGGAGGGTCGTTTCTCTAATGGGAAATAGCTGCTTCAGTGTGTATGGGCTAGTTCCCATTAGACAAGAGGACCTTTTTGCCTTTCCAGGCCGGAGGGCCGTTTCTCTAATGGGAAATAGCTGCACCAGTGTGAATGGGCTAGTTCCCATTAGACGAGAGGACCTTTCTGCCTCTGCAGGTCGGAGGGCCGTTTCTCTAATGGGAAATAGCTGCTTCAGTGTGAATGGGCTAGTTCCCATTAGACGAGAGGACCTTTTTGCCTTTCCAGGTCGGAGGGTCGTTTCTCTAATGGGAAATAGCTGCTTCAGTGTGAATGGGCTAGTTCCCATTAGACGAGAGGACCTTTTTGCCTTTCCAGGCCACAGGGCCGTTTCGCTAATGGGAAATAGCTGCTTCAGTGTGAATGGGCTAGTTCCCATTAGACGAGAGGACCTTTCTGCCTCAGAAGGTCGGAGGGCCGCTTCTCTAATGGGAAATAGCCGCTTCAGTGTGAGTGGGCTAGTTCCCATTAGACGAGAGGACCTTTTTGCCTTTCCAGGGCAGAGGGCCGTTTCTCTAATGGGAAATAACTGCTTCGGTGTGAATGGGCTACTTCCCATTAGACGAGAGGACCTTTCTGCCTCTGCACGTCGGAGGGCCGTTTCTCTAATGGGAAATAGCTGCTTCAGTGTGAGTGGGCTAGATCCCATTGGACGAGAGGACCTTTTTGCCTTTCCAGGTCGGAGGGCTGTTTCTCTAATGGGAAATAGCTGCTTCAGTGTGAATGGGCTAGTTCCCATTAGACGAGAGGACCTTTCTGCCTTTCCAGGTCGGAGGGCTGTTTCTCTAATGGGAAATAGCTGCTTCAATGTGAATGGGCTAGTTCCCATTAGACGAGAGGACCTTTCTGCCTCTGCAGGTCAGAGGGCCGTTTCTCTAATGGGAAATAGCTGCTTCAGTGTGAATGGGCTAGTTCCCATTAGACGAGAGGACCTTTCTGCCTTTCCAGGTCGGAGGGTCGTTTCTCTAATGGGAAATAGCTGCTTCAGTGTGAATGGGCTAGTTCCCATTAGACGGAGAGGACCTTTTTGCCTTTCCAGGCCGGAGGGCCGTTTCTCTAATGGGAAATAGCTGCTTCAGTGTGAATGGGCTAGTTCCCATTAGACGAGAGGACCTTTCTGCCTCTGCAGGTCGGAGGGCCGTTTCTCTAATGGGAAATAGCTGCTTCAGTGTGAATGGGCTAGTTCCCATTAGACGAGAGGGCCTTTCTGCCTTTCCAGGTCGGAGGGTCGTTTCTCTAATGGGAAATAGCTGCTTCAGTGTGAATGGGCTAGTTCCCATTAGACGAGAGGACCTTTTTGCCTTTCCAGGCCGGAGGGCCGTTTCTCTAATGGGAAATAGCTGCTTCAGTGTGAATGGGCTAGTTCCCATTAGACCAGAGGACCTTTCTGCCTCAGCAGGTCGGAGGGCCACTTCTCTAATGGGAAATAGCTGCTTCAGTGTGAGTGGGCTAGTTCCCATTAGACCAGAGGACCTTTTTGCCTTTCCAGGTCGGTTCCATTAGAGAAACGGCCCTTTGGCCTGGAAAAGCAAAAACGTCCTCTCGTCTAATGGGAACTAGTCCACTCACACTGAAGCAGCTATTTCCCATTAGAGAAACGGCCCTTCGACCTGCAGAGGCAGAAAGGTCCTCTCGTCTAATGGGAATTAACCCATTCACACTGAAGCAGCTATTCCCCATTAGAGAAACGGCCCTCCGACCTGGAAAGGCAGAAAGGTCCTCTTGTCAGCGTGAGTGGGCTAGTTCCCATTATTATGCAGGACTTGGCCACTAGGGGCAAAAAGGTCCATTTGTCTAATGGGAACTAGCCTTATCATTGTGAGTGGGCTAGTACCCATTATTATGCAGGACCTGGTCACTAGGGGAGCAAAAAGGGCCATTTCTCTAATGGGAACTAGCCTTCTCAGTATGAGTGGGCTAGTTCCCATTATTATGCAGGACTTGGCCACTAGGGGCAAAAGGGCAATTTCTCTAATGGGAACTAGCCTTCTCAGTATGAGTGGGCTAGTTCCCATTATTATGCAGGACCTGGCCACTAGGGGAGCAAAAAGGGCCATTTCTCTAATGGGAACTAGCCTTCTCTGCGTGAGTGGGCTAGTTCCCATTATTATGCAGGACTTGGCCACTAGGGGGCAACAAAGGGCCATTTCTCTAAAGGGAACTAGCCCATTCACACTGAAGCAGCTATTTCCCATTAGAGAAATGGCCCTCCGACCTGGAAAGGCAAAAAGGTCCTCTTGTCTAATGGAACTCGCACTGAGGCAGCTATTTCCCAATAGAGAAATGGCCCTCCGACCTGGAAAGGCAGAAAGGTCCTCTCGTCTAATGGGAACTAGACCATTCACACTGAAGCAGCTATTTCCCAATAGAGAAACGGCCCTCTGACCTGGAAAGGCAGAAAGGTCCTCTCGTCTAATGGGAACTAGCCTACTCACACTGAAGTGCTTTTTCCCATTAGAGAAATGGCCCTTTTTGCTCCCCTAGTGGCCAAGTCCTGCATAATGATGGGAACTAGCCTACTCACACTGAGAAGGCTAGTTCCCATTAGAGAAAGGGCCCTTTTTGCTCCTCTAGTGGCCAAGTCCTGCATAATAATGGGAACTAGCCTACTCACACTGAGAAGGCTATTTCCCATTAGAGAAACAGCCCTCCGACCTGGAAAGGCAAAAAGGTCCTCTGGTCTAATGGGAACTAGCCCACTCACACTGAAGCAGCTATTTCCCATGAGAGAAGGGGCCCTCCGAACTGCAGAGGCAGAAAGGTCCTCTCGTCTAATGGGAACTAGCCCATTCACACTGAAGCAGCTATTTCCCATTAGAGAAACGGCCCACTGGCCTGGAAAAGCAAAAACGTCCTCTCGTCTTATGGGAACTAGCCCACTCACACTGAAGCAGCTATTTCCCATTAGAGAAACAGCCCTCCGACCTGGAAAGGCAGAAAGGTCCTCTTGTCAGTGTGAGTAGGCTAGTTCCCATTATTACGCAGGACTTGGCCACTAGGGGCAAAAAGGGCCATTTGTCTAATGGGAACTAGCCTTCTCTGTGTGAGTGGGCTAGTTCCCATTATTATGCCGATCTTGGCCACTAGGGGGCAAAAAAGGCCAATTTCTCTAATGGGAACTAGCCCACTCACACCAAAGCAGCTATTTCCCATCTGAGAAATGGCCCTAACAACCGATGGTCCGTTTCTCGGATGGGAACTAGTATCAACTGTCCCACAATGGCCGGCGGTGGGGGTGGGGTTTGGGTTTGGGGGGGGGTGCCCAAAGAGACTGGGTTTGGGGAGGGTGGAGCTGGCAGTTGACCTCCGATCGAGGGAAATGTCCAAAATAATAGTTTAAAACGGTGCAATTTCTTTCATGCTGCTTCTTTTCCAAATTATATATCAATTCCACTTCCATGGCACTGGCGATGAGTTACTTCACAATGCGGATAATAGTTTTGACCAGTTTTGCTGAGTGAATATTCTTTAAAATGCACAATTTGCATCCCATTTTATAAAAAAAAAACTCCCCCCTTGGGTACTATTCAAACATGGTCAGAAAAGGAATGAATTGCCATTTACAACTATGGGCCACTTTTTCATTGGAGCCCCAGACAATTATGGCCCAGTCCGACCTGCAATTCTACAAGGGAGCAAACCTTACCATCCATCTGTGCACCTAAACTACCAACAGCAATGTTAGTCTACACTGTGACCTGAGCTCATACAGAGGATTATTTTAAGCAGACTGTTAAAGAATCATTAAAAAGAGCAATTACTCTAGCTAATGGTGAAAGAGCAAATAATCTGTGGGGAAATCCTGGTTTAAACCGAGGGATTGTCCTGTAATCTCACTCTTAAAACCTGCTGATTTCTGTTCGCCATAAGCAACATTTTCTTTTACTTGAACCACACCCGGCGCAGCTCCCCTCTGAAAGCAGTTGGGTGGCTGCATCGTGTGGGATAGTTTCAATGATAATATAGGTATTTATTTATTCATGCAATGTTTGACGGCTACTTGTAGATTTTTTTTTTATGCAATCCGACAAACATTGCATAAATAAATGAATAATCGGGTCCATGTATCCGACAAACATTGCATAAATAAACTGGGTCGTGGCTGAGGACTGTTAACTTCCTCTGGTGACCCTGTGCACCCTGCAAGGGGTCACCAGAGGAAGTTAGTTTGATACAGGTCACAGCTGCAGGAAATGCAAAGTCCTGCTGTGTACACATAGGGGGGGGCAGAGCCATCAGAGCGCTCATGGCGGCAATGAGCTGCTCTGCCCCGCTACTCTGTGCCGCCACTGGTGCTTTCTTTTTTTTCCAAAGTAACCCAGCGCAGAGCATGGGTTTGCGGCGGCTGACTCTGGCTGGATCCCGCAATCCGGCTACACATCTGTTGCCGCATCGTGGATCCGACGAGAGCCGGCCCAATGACCAGTGCTGCCGTTATCTGCGCAACACAGCTTTAACTGTTATAACAGCAACAAGCTCACTAAGACGGCATGCAGTTCCCATGGTATGATTTCTGTAACTTTACTGCTTTTACGAGGTGAGGGGTTATGAACATTGCAGGGAGATGTGCCTGACTTTACCGCTCAGTGCTGCCAGGCAGTGGATTGAGCTGTACCGGCAAGAGTCTGTACCACAAGATGTCTCTTGACCCCCCCAACACCCCCATATTCTTTTTGTTTAGGACCTACTTCCTTGATTTACCTGCGTTGTCTCACTGACTAGGTGCTAGTATACAGTGAAAATGCAAACTCCTATGTAGTCTTGCCAGTATTTAGCCCAAAAAAAATAGCCATACTGTAGGCAGAGGTCTTCAATCTGTGGGGCGTGTGATCCAGGACTGCGAGAAAAGAGAAAATACATGCTCAGTCAGTGCAATGTGATGAGGGCACGGGAAATAAATGCAGCCTGGACGTGCTCTTTCCTGAATTTGGATCGCGTGTCCACGCTGCGTTGTTGCTTCCTGCTGGTGACGCCAGCGTCTTATTGCCTGGTAAGGGATGCCGCTTCTCGGCTCAGACCGCCACACCACAGTTGTACCGAGTGTCGGGAAGTAAGCGTTTCAGGCCTTTGTCGGTCCCTCTGCTTTCCCCTCCCCCTTTGGACCCACGAAGATTAACGCGTGGGGAAAGGTGAGCAGGGGGGCTGGATCACTGCAATGCTGGTTCCCCCTGGGCCCCTCTCCCTCTGTGCCCCCACCTTGCTTGGCCATGGGGGAAGAAGAGGCGAGCGGCGAGGGAAGCACGCATTGCCAGTGTTGTATGATATCCAGCTCCCCCACAGCAGATTGCTGGGCTCTCCAGCAATCTGCCGTGGGGTAGCCGAATATCATACAACAGCGGTCCCCCCTGCTTTGGCTGTCCCTCTGCCTCGTCACCCCTCTGGTCCATGGGACAGTGCTGGCCGGGTCCAAGATCTCGGGACCTGGCCTACCTCAGCCATGACTAGGCTTTATCAAGCCCCCAGCTTTGCAGAGGGAAGCTGGGGGCTCGGTGACCTAATCTAAGCAGGGCTCCTTTCCCCAGCCGTCACTCGTGCATTTCCTGGCTCCGTTTGCTCATCCCGTTTGTTTTTTCTGTCCTGAAAGGGACACCACGGAAATCAATGGGCCATGAACATCACTGTGGCGGGGAGGGGTGTGGTCACTGTTGAAAGCAGGCATTCTACATGCTGGACACATTATTGTTCAAATGTGCGTTTTACACATTCAAAGGAAAAATGTAATTTCCAAACTCAAACGCTGCTGAAACTTGCGTTCACTAGTTTTCTTTGAGGTGTGTATGTTTTTTTTTTTTTTTTTTCCTCTGAGCACCACACCAATACAATTTGTGTGCCCCTTGCTTTGTGTTTTATCACAGGTTATAACAAGTTATGCATATTCTTATTTTATTTTATTGTTTTGGTTAAATTCAACCTTAAACACAGTCTCAGCAATGGTCTGTCAACCTGCTGAGCTACCATGGGAGCCATCTACTATAGAGCAAGTCTATGCATCCCATTATATACTAAAATCACTGCATTACCAACAGTACATTGGTTGCACCGCTGCCATAGAAGTGATTTAAAGTGGAATTCATGTATATCATCCTGCTGTGGGTGTCAAGTCTTCACCTGCATGTGGCCATATGTTGCAGAGAAGCCAGGGGCCCTCGTGTCTGGCATGGCAGCCGCGGCAGTCTGCTGCTACGTTAGCGCTGTCACCTAACTGCAGTATAAGGTACATGGCTATTACTCGATGTTTCCGAAATTTGGCTCGATGAGTTAAGAACTACTGTGTTGTATTCTATGTAAGATATGTAGATGAATGATTTTAATGCCAGCAGGCTGGACTTCACAACTGTCAAGGGGAACCTATAACAAGCTGATGCTCTTTCTCTCGCTCTATTATTTTTTTTTTTGTCTAGTATGAGTCACATTTTCAGGTATGTGCTCTTGGCTGCTCTCTCTACCAGCTGGGGTGGACTGGCCTATAGGGAACTTTTGGACATTTCCCAGTTGGACCCTGCACCCTAGGTCCCTTTTGTGTGCGGGGGAGGATGTGTGCCGACTGGCAGAGTGTAGTGCGCACATATTGGTACGGTCAATCTGGTAGATAATACTTTTTTTATTGCACTTTTTGTCAATTGCAGGAACACAAATTGGCTTAATCATCCCATCTTGGACAGCAAAGTACCCAGCAGCAATGGCACCATAAAAAATCCTAACATCTGTATTAGGACTTTCCGACGGTAAGAATGTTTTTTTTTTAAACAACTGTATTTTGCTGTGGGAGTAATTTTAAAGGTATAGTAGGAGTCCCAATCAGGGATTTCAAACCTATTTTTGAGGCTGTTACTTTCTCATTTCCAGTTTCGGGCGGTAATGAAAAGTTCACGTCTCATGTGGGAGTTGCATTTACAGTGCACTGTGTACTCTCTCCTGGTTTCCCAGTGTTACGTCCTGCTTACTAGCTGATGCCTAACACCCAAGAGCTGGCTTTAACCCCTGCTCATTTTTGAAGTCTCAGGTAGACCCATGTATCCTTGACCAACTGTTTTCATTGCAGCAACATCGCTCCAAGTGTCGGTGTCAACCTAACCACCTGTGTCCCAGCAAGAGAAATCCAGTGAAGCACTTTACTCAGTCATGCAGGCAAGTAAGGATTTCTTCTCCCTATGTAATATTGTTTGAGTAGAAGTGCTGAAGGTTTATATCGGCCCTGTGCGATGTGCATCCAGGTGTGGTTTTCGCCGCCCTGTGGCTTAGTCCAGGACCACACTTCAACAAAAAATTCGAGCTAGAACTTCATGATCTGAACAGGGAGTCTTCTGAAGCTTGTATCAATGTGGTGTTTTTTTTTCAATCCAAGCAGTATTTCTGACCCATTACTGCTGAGTTTGTTTTTCCCCCAAGCTGTTCACATGGTTTTGTTTTTCGCCGGTTAGTTTTAAATCTTATGTGGTGTAAATAACGTGACATAAATTAACGTGGGGGGTTTGCAATGTTTTCAGATCAGGCTCCTTTTTTAGATGGATCATTGGTACTAAGTGAAGAAAATATCTTTTTCACTGTACCGATTGGGGCGGGGGTCTATTGAGAAAGACCGCTCTGTGACCTTTGAAATAAATATCCAACGCTACTGTAGCAAAAAATTCTGAATGCTGTGTTTACCAAGATTTGCCCTCTAATTAATTTGAGTTATTACAAGCAATGATTTTTAAAGAATGCTGTTTGGCACCCACACCTCCATTTGGCACCATTCTACACCAGATAAACATTTTGGAGTCCATGTGGAGAGAGGGGCCCAAGCCAGGTACCTTTTTCTTAGGGAGGGCTTGGGGGTCAAATAAGTTTGAAGACCACTGCCCGTAGAGTGACTATCTTGTTATCAAGAAAATATTTTTCAAAAAAAGGCAAAAAGCCTAATTGCTATCTTGCTGGCACCGCTATATGTTACATATATTTTGATTGCTAGTTTGGATGAGCACTTATCCTCCCTGGTCCCTAGGGGACAGTGCACGTGTGGGCTTAAACGGCAGAAGCGTAAAGTACTAAACAAACCTTTGCAAAATCCCTGGTTGCTTTAGTGTGGTCCATTATCCACGTGCTTGCTGTGCCCTTGTGTGCGATGTTGCTATGTGTCCGGTATGTTGCATATACAACTCGTACACATGACCGCACCTTCAGTGGGTAGGAGCAAAATCTTTCCGGTGCTTTACTAGGAAGGAAAGAGTTGCACGGAAACAGCGATACTCAAGATTTGACTCTTGTCGTCTGCTTAAGAACATTCAGTGTCGCATAGCCCCTGTGAGAATGTGTCTCTTGTATATAAAGGGCACAATGCTTATAATTTTCAATAAGTTGCCCAGACAGCTGCATGCCAGTGCACAGACACCCGCTAGCATAGATTTCCCTTGTGTGGGGATTGTTGATGTGTGGCTTGTGCGACTTTCGCAGCATCTTTAATATTGCTTAATTCCGAAGCAGGGTGCCAAGTGGCAACGTTTTGTTTGGCTAGCATGAAGGCTGGCTAAGTTTTGAAGTGTGTGGCAGACTGTTTGAGCCGCTGTTTGGTACAGGGTGTGCTGCACACACCGCCAGGTGGGGTCTCAGGCTGGGGATGGTTGAAACGCCCTGATGAATGAGTTCTTTGATTCCTGCTTTCCTCCTTCTGGTGGCACATGGTGCTTTGGGCTGATATTTGCTGTTGTGATTCGGCGCACAGAGAATGGTTGCAGATATTGGCCATCCAAGCTCTCATGAAGAAGGGAGAGGAAAAAGACTCCTCTAACCAACAGCGGACAGATGCCCCCTATCTATTTATTTCTCTTAGCAATGCTTGCAGCCTGATCATTGCTTTCACTTAAGCCATTGAACACCATCCAACTAAAAAAAAGTTCCATCCATTAATTGTCCAGCAACTGAATTTGCATTAAAGGAGAGTTTCAACGCCCCCCCCCCCGTTTCAAGCTGGGGAACATTGTTGAGATTGGTGTAATGTGAAAAGTGTACATGGCCGGTACTCTGAAGTTCAAGGTCAAAGCACCCCTAAAGAGGTTCTGTAAAGCTGCCCCCCATAAAAAGCAAACTGTCTGGCATTCAAAGACTCTTATTGTAATGCTTTTGAATATTATTTTTTCACTGCTGGAAGTTACGGATGCTATACCCGCGAGGCAGAGCTTTTTACGCTATTTATTTTAAAGGGCACATAGATGGCTTGTTCACCCCCGTTTTTCCATTGCTTTTTCGGTTCACAGTAGGGCTAGTTGTGCCAGCTTTTATGCGCAGGAGACCGTGTTCTAATTCCACTCATGCTCTACTCATCTACGTTTAGTTTGTTTAACACTTTGGGGAAATTGCTACATGATTTAATATATACAAATGTAAGTTTCAGGGACTCTGGATTACTGCATGTTCTAGTTATACTTATGTCACATTCTCTATATAGGTTGATGAGTTTCCCGTGGGATTTTATTGCCGCTTCAATGCCCCTTTGTTTTTTGTTTTTTTCCAACCACTTGACCTCAGCAGTTAATTGAAGTTTGCCTGTAAACTTTATTGAATGCTTGCTAGGGATAGTGATCCCTGTCATTTTATCTTTTTTGATCATTGTTTATGATGATCTGGGGTGAATGCTTTTTATGGTTTTACTTTTTATCTAATGATGGGACCAGTTCATTCTCGTTAGATGATGTTGAGCTATTTCTTGCTTGTCTGGATTTTTCAGCAGCCTTGTGTATCAGGACTGGCGCGGTAGCAGGAGTTTTCTGACCTGGGTGTGAAAGGAGTGCTGTGAATTGCTTTGCTATTTGAAAGTGGGAGGTCACTTTATTCCCTTAATTGCCAAGGGCGAGGTATCTTGTACTTGGGATTACCTCCCTGTTGCCAAGGACGAGATACCTCGTCCTTGGCACCTGGGGTTAATGAAACAGAAAACATTAGAAGGCATTGAAAGGCAAAATACCAAAATCACCAAAAAATGCCTTGGCACTGGGGGGAAAACCCATGGCAGTTAAAAGGTTAAGGCAGTGGTCTTCAAGCCTTTTTATTCGGACCCCCCCTTTAGTAAAATAATTTCTGCCCCCTGCCACAAATTCTTATATTTTCTATTAAAAAGTCACCATAATCCTTCAAGCCCCCCACCAACTGGCATCCTTTGGGCCCCCCAGTTTGAAGGCCTCTGCCATGAGACGCCCTAGCTGTTCAGCATGCAGACGCCCCCTTTTCGTGGTTGGGGCAACTCCTTCCCAGTTCCACACAATGACTTATACGGATCAGGCTGATTGCTTTCAAACCGCTGCCAAGTAGGGGATACATGCTCCTACTGGCTGCCCCTCTCTGGCTTTAATGCTGTTGCTGCTCCAATGCCCCCACAAAGTCCATGCCTTCCTCAAATAGGTGCACCCGACCCTCTACGTAATAGGTTATCTAATGTATCCAGCTGTGGTGCATGTGTGAGAAACCATGCCTCTGCAAAGTTTACCCATGGCTTGGTTTACTTTTTTGCAGGATTTTACCACTGCTATGAGCGCTGCACTAGTTCAGCTGTAGTGCATAATTTATTGCACATTAGCAATGCTTATTGGGGGGGGGACTTGTGACCCTTCTGGAGGATAGTGCCTGGCTTGCTTAGGTGTAATATTTACTTTTTGTTCCCCCAGTAAAGATCACTTTGGTCATGGGTTCTGTCACTGCATACCCTCCTATTTCCTGTACATGTTGCTGTCTGCAAGGTGGGGCTCTCCTTGGTTGATATTTACATTTAATAAACTGAAACATGTGTTTGTATTTTAAAGTTCACACACAAAATGACTGCAGCATTTTAGGTACAAGAGCTCTGCAGTTAAGAACGTATTGCCTCGCCAGAACACACACCTCTAAATTTGCAAACAGATGCAACTAGTAAAAGCCACAATGGGTGGAAGTCTTGGAGGAAGCTAACCAAGCACCAAGAGACACTTCACTCATAAATCGGGACACATCAGGCAGGAACATCCATAGCAAGCTCACTATAAATTAATGGTTTTGGGTACAGACCTGGTTCACAAATACCTGGCACATATTAAATTTACATATTTTCTTCTTTTAGACAATAACTCAAATCATCATGGCACTCTGTGATTCAGACAATTCTCTGTGCATTTGAAAGGATGGGGAATTTGAGCCTTTGCAATTCCTGGTGAAGTTAATTGGAAATTGCTGATAGAGGGTATTGATGAAAGTAGAAGAGAAATACGTGAAGAAAAGGATTTCAAGGAGTCATGCTTTTCTAGTTAGGTAAGCAATGTGTTTTTTTTTTCTTTCATCTATTTGATGTTTGAGGGAGGAGGGTACATCTGATGTCCCTTGTGGAGTCGTTCCCCTTTTCACACATACAGATGAATGCTGCACGCTACACAATGCCCACCTCATTTACAGCATTGTCATGATCTCTGCTTCCAAAAGATCAGGACTTGCCCGACTCCCTTGGAAGCAGACCCATAACCCCGGTTCCGAGTGCCAGCCAGTCCCAATTGGGACCTTTTGGACCCTGTCCTGGCGCCAGTGGCACCAGGCTCATAAAGATGCCCAGTCCCAGTGCTGGAAGCGCCGGGCTCATAATGCTTGGGTGGACTTACCTGCAGCAGACCATGCTGCTTACTTACCTGCCAGTTGAACCCCTGATCCTCTTCTGTTTGGGACTACTTTTCCTGTTGGGTGGGGCAGGAGCCACTCCCTAGGTTCAGAACACTGGAACTCTTCTGGAAAGCAGGAACTCTTTTCTTACCTAGGCGTGGCTGTGGAAGGAGACACCTAAGCACTACAGGAGGCTATTTAAACCACACCCGATGGATGAATCTTGCTTTGCGTTACTCTGCATTCTCTGCAGCAGAACGCTCATCGTGTCTTCTGCTCCTGATCCTGGGCCTAAGGGAACAAAGGCTTACCATCCTGGAATCCAGTCTTCAGCAGCACCTGTTAAGACAAAGAAAGAACAGGTTAGCACTACGGTCTTCAGTGGCAGCGCATCTCTTACCTGGTCCATCGGCTGTCACCAACGCCTCGCGCTGCATTCCGGCATCTGAAAGACAAAGGCTTACCTACTCTTCGCATGCTCCGGAGGTCTTCGCACTGCATTCCGGCATCTGAAAGACAAAAGCTTACCAGCTCTTCGCACGCTCCGGAGGCCTTTGGCGCTGCATCCCGCATCTGAAAGACAAAAGAAGGTGCGTTTAAAGACATTGGGCAACTTTATTACTCACGTGCCATTACTCCTTCCCACGCCAAATCCAGTGGGTATTCCAGCACCCTTCAGCTTCTCTAAAGCTCCGAACTTGTACCTGCAAGATAAAAGGGACAGTTAGTGCGCATCGTGAAGCAGACTACAAGCGCTTACTTACGTGCTTCCAGGCGCTTCTATTCCTCACGCGGGTTCGATCCTCAATTCTCATCAGCCCGCCATCCGCCATCGCCGGAACCCTGCAAAACAAGAGATATCATTACAAAAGACTTTTAAGACATTTGAAGTGCCCAGAACTTACCGTTCGTGCAGTTAACGACGGATAGCAGTCCTCTGAGGTCAAGAGGCCTGCACCCTTATCCAGTTAAGAAACTGGTTACGGCACCCTGCCCCGAGGCAGATGGAGAGCTCGGCGTTCACTTACCTAAGGTGAGGGTGTTAACCTTTGGGGTTCTACAGGAGAAGAGAAAGGGAAGAGGAGAGAGGCACCCAATAACCCCAGTTCATTAATCCCATATTTTCTATCTGCAGACATCTTACTCTTCGAGTCAGACATACAGTGCACAGAGGTCCAGCCCAAAGAGCCAACCGTGTGTTACACATCACCTTTGAAGATACGGCATTCACCCAGTCAAGACCGGCGCCTCTGCGGGAATCAGGTGAGCGTTACAGAACGCAAAGCCTATCGCAAAACTTCCACCCAGGCGCTATGGAAACCTCGGATACCGACCAGCTAGCCCAGTTACTTGGGGAACTAAGAGCAGAAGTGCATGCAGCCCGTCTGGAAACGAATGCTCTAAGAAGGGAACTGATTATTTCCAAGGAGCGAAC
The DNA here is from genome assembly GCF_040938575.1 of Ambystoma mexicanum. NCBI lineage: Eukaryota > Metazoa > Chordata > Amphibia > Caudata > Ambystomatidae > Ambystoma > Ambystoma mexicanum. The sequence continues at coordinate 160,222,874 of NC_090936.1, read as the reverse complement.
AGACGATCTCGCTAGACAATTGCTACAGTCACAAGCCGGACAAACTCTGTTACCCGCATCAGGGGCAAATCTTCCTTCAACATCCTCTACAAACCCAGTGCAGATCAACCTACCTGGGAATGTACCTCTGGCTCCACCCGAGCGATTTTCTGGTGACCCAAAGAGGTTTGCAGTATTTATTAATCAGTGTCGGTTGCACTTCTTATGCCGGCCAGCAGCCTTTCCAACCGATCAAGCTAAGGTAGCTTTCGTGCTTTCGTACCTTAGTGGCAATGCGGCAGACTGGTCGATCCCTCTAGTTAATCAAGATGATCCGGTTCTCCATGATTTTCAAGCTTTTCAGCTCAGTATGGAAAAACTGTTTACAAGACATTCACAGGGGCAGGCCTTGGACAATGAGCTCCTTTCATTGCGACAGGGTAATCAAGACCTTTTGGCTTATATTGCGTCTTTCAACAGACTGATAGCGGAAACTCGATGGCCTGAGGACAAAAGGATTACGCTGTTTTATAGAGGTCTACGTGGAGAGCTCAAAGATGTGTTAGCCCAAGTAGTGAATCCCCAGCAAGACTGTTCGGACTATATTAACTTAGTCGTTCAAATTGACCACAGACTGCAGAACAGGAAGGCCGATCGTTCCAAGTTTGATGCTCGAGTATTTTCCAAACCACCAACTCCTACCAAAGGAGTAGACTCCGGGGAACCCATGCAAATTTTGGAGTCCATGTGGAGAGAGGGGCCCAAGCCAGGTACCTTTTTCTTAGGGAGGGCTTGGGGGTCAAATAAGTTTGAAGACCACTGCCCGTAGAGTGACTATCTTGTTATCAAGAAAATATTTTTCAAAAAAAGGCAAAAAGCCTAATTGCTATCTTGCTGGCACCGCTATATGTTACATATATTTTGATTGCTAGTTTGGATGAGCACTTATCCTCCCTGGTCCCTAGGGGACAGTGCACGTGTGGGCTTAAACGGCAGAAGCGTAAAGTACTAAACAAACCTTTGCAAAATCCCTGGTTGCTTTAGTGTGGTCCATTATCCACGTGCTTGCTGTGCCCTTGTGTGCGATGTTGCTATGTGTCCGGTATGTTGCATATACAACTCGTACACATGACCGCACCTTCAGTGGGTAGGAGCAAAATCTTTCCGGTGCTTTACTAGGAAGGAAAGAGTTGCACGGAAACAGCGATACTCAAGATTTGACTCTTGTCATCTGCTTAAGAACATTCAGTGTTGCATAGCCCCTGTGAGAATGTGTCTCTTGTATATAAAGGGCACAATGCTTGTAATTTTCAATAAGTTGCCCAGACAGCTGCATGCCAGTGCACAGACACCCGCTAGCATAGATTTCCCTTGTGTGGGGATTGTTGATGTGTGGCTTGTGCGACTTTCGCAGCATCTTTAATATTGCTTAATTCCGAAGCAGGGTGCCAAGTGGCAACGTTTTGTTTGGCTAGCATGAAGGCTGGCTAAGTTTTGAAGTGTGTGGCAGACTGTTTGAGCCGCTGTTTGGTACAGGGTGTGCTGCACACACCGCCAGGTGGGGTCTCAGGCTGGGGATGGTTGAAACGCCCTGATGAATGAGTTCTTTGATTCCTGCTTTCCTCCTTCTGGTGGCACATGGTGCTTTGGGCTGATATTTGCTGTTGTGATTCGGCGCACAGAGAATGGTTGCAGATATTGGCCATCCAAGCTCTCATGAAGAAGGGAGAGGAAAAAGACTCCTCTAACCAACAGTGGACAGATGCCCCCTATCTATTTATTTCTCTTAGCAATGCTTGCAGCCTGATCATTGCTTTCACTTAAGCCATTGAACACCATCCAACTAAAAAAAAGTTCCATCCATTAATTGTCCAGCAACTGAATTTGCATTAAAGGAGAGTTTCAACGCCCCCCCCCCCGTTTCAAGCTGGGGAACATTGTTGAGATTGGTGTAATGTGAAAAGTGTACATGGCCGGTACTCTGAAGTTCAAGGTCAAAGCACCCCTAAAGAGGTTCTGTAAAGCTGCCCCCCATAAAAAGCAAACTGTCTGGCATTGAAAGACTCTTATTGTAATGCTTTTGAATATTATTTTTTCACTGCTGGAAGTTACGGATGCTATACCCGCGAGGCAGAGCTTTTTATGCTATTTATTTTAAAGGGCACATAGATGGCTTGTTCACCCCCGTTTTTCCATTGCTTTTTCGGTACACAGTAGGGCTAGTTGTGCCAGCTTTTATGCGCAGGGGACCGTGTTCTAATTCTACTCATGCTCTACTCATCTACGTTTAGTTTGTTTAACACTTTGGGGAAATTGCTACATGATTTAATATATACAAATGTAAGTTTCAGGGACTCTGGATTACTGCATGTTCTAGTTATACTTATGTCACATTCTCTATATAGGTTGATGAGTTTCCCGTGGGATTTTATTGCCGCTTCAATGCCCCTTTGTTTTTTGTTTTTTTCCAACCACTTGACCTCAGCAGTTAATTGAAGTTTGCCTGTAAACTTTATTGAATGCTTGCTAGGGATAGTGATCCCTGTCATTTTATCTTTTTTGATCATTGTTTATGATGATCTGGGGTGAATGCTTTTTATGGTTTTACTTTTTATCTAATGATGGGACCAGTTCATTCTCGTTAGATGATGTTGAGCTATTTCTTGCTTGTCTGGATTTTTCAGCAGCCTTGTGTATCAGGACTGGCGCGGTAGCAGGAGTTTTCTGACCTGGGTGTGAAAGGAGTGATGTGAATTGCTTTGCTATTTGAAAGTGGGAGGTCACTTTATTCCCTTAAGTGCCAAGGGCGAGGTATCTTGTACTTGGGATTACCTCCCTGTTGCCAAGGACGAGATACCTCGTCCTTGGCACCTGGGGTTAATGAAACAGAAAACATTAGAAGGCATTGAAAGGCAAAATACCAAAATCACCATAAAATGCCTTGGCACTGGGGGGAAAACCCATGGCAGTTAAAAGGTTAAGGCAGTGGTCTTCAAGCCTTTTTATTCGGACCCCCCCTTTAGTAAAATAATTTCTGCCCCCTGCCACAAATTCTTATATTTTCTATTAAAAAGTCACCATAATCCTTCAAGCCCCCCACCAACTGGCATCCTTTGGGCCCCCCAGTTTGAAGGCCTCTACCATGAGACACCCTAGCTGTTCAGCATGCAGACGCTCCCTTTTCGTGGTTGGGGCAACTCCTTCCCAGTTCCACACAATGGGCCTCATTACGACCCTTGCGGAAATGGAAAAATGATGGCGGAAATGCAATACCGCCATCGAACACCGCTCGTTGCGATCATGACCCGTCACCGTAAAGTACGATGCCATTAGCGACACCGCAGTGAACGGCAACGCTAACTGCACCAAGTACGCGCACGCGCGCCTTGCAAAACCGGAATCACCGCCATGGCGCAACGGTACGCGAATTCTGACCCTAGCGGACATGTACTGAACGCCATCAAGCACGTCGTAAAGTACCATTCCGCCATGGCGAGAAATACGGCAACGTGAACCAACCGTAAATGGCCCACTGAGTGCCTGTACTCCACTCCCTGGCCACATTGCACAACTCCTGGCAGGCGCAATGTACTCACACTATGCAACCAGTGAAATCTACAATTCACCCATGCATGCCAACGTAGAAAAGCATGCAGGGGCTCAAAGCGCCCCGTGAGTGGGCATCCATGTACGGCATGTCACCATAGCCGTACTGACGCAGCACAGGCATGTGAAGGTACAATACATCAAAATGAAAATCAAGAACACATGACACAAAACAACAGTAGTCCCCCATCGCTTGCCACCAGCGCAAGGCAACATCCAAAACAGCATCCTGAGGGGGATTGCACCAGCCCTGTACTCATGCCAGTAAACAAACCAACCATCAGCAGAAGCATGTACCACACAAGTTGGCAGAGTGACTGAGCAGCCAGGCTCATCCCAAGAGGGGCCGATGGGAGCTGCAGGGCACAGATGGCATCAATACAGAAGCTATTCCAATGGACATGACCCCAGTCTGAACATCCCATCCCACCAATCGACCTGGCTGACAGGCACCAGTCGGCCAAAAGCCAATCCCCCGCCCCTGAACAGCACATCATGTAAACAGTCACAATGGCAGCCCCTATCCGTGACCATACTGTGCTACGTAGGCAAACGCGGCCAGTACTGTACCACACAACTCAACTCAGAAGGCGGAACACAATGCAGATCATCTCGCAATACATACCGCCACAAAGCGAAAATCGCCACATCACCTGCAAAGAACAACGCAACACGACAAATATCGGAATACAATTTAAATGCACATCCAAATGACAAAGGCCCCACAGCAATTTGCAAAATAACACCAAAACAACCATCATCACCGAGGTCTGCATCTGCAATAATTGACCAGCTTCCACTTGTGTGACGCCCTGTACCATCATGGCACACAGGGCCTACATCAACGTTCCAAAAGGCAACATGGAAGCGGCAAGAACCGCAGGTCCGTCCCATGAGGCAGGCACTAGTCGAGCTGAAAGGCCGAAATGTTGCACCTAGCCACCAGTACAGCGTAAGGGCATGTGGCCCATTGGCAACGTCGGTTACTGTGCATGCGTCCGTCAAGATAGAACCCATGACATGGGATTAGTAACGTGCCTAGACACAAGTGTATGAAGGCGCGTCGAGACAGGGAGGATCCGACAAGGGCAGATAGACGTATGTCCCACTATGGCAGCCTTGCATCACATAGCGCAGGGGAAGGGGAGTGAATCAAAAAACCCATGTACATGGCAGACCCTAAACGGAATCATCAGTCCATGCATCCATTCATCATTCCCTCATCCCGCAATGAAAACGCATGAATATTCACTCACATTATATGTGAAACTTCCATCGCGTCTGTGCGTAATGCAGTCCGCAAAAACCACTGTGCCCCTGGCCGGATCTGTAGTGTTGTGAAGCAAGATGGATTTGGGAACGTCCTGCCTTATCGTCCACTACGCTATTGCGCATCCCATTCAATTCATATCATTCATTGCCTGCTCGTAATGGGCCATGTCCCAAGGACATTCTACAATAGAACGTTACATTTCCAGCCAGACCTGTGGGCGTATCCTCGCCGCTACTTCAAAACCAAAAATGCTGGCCTTCGAATTCCTCACTTGCAACATTACGTCGAAAAGGCTTCTGTGAACGCTTGCATTCACAATTACATCAATGTAGTGCGGCTGTGTGTCATGATGCTAACTGGCTGCAATCACAAATGGGACGCCACGCCCGTCGGTGAAGTACGTTACTGTGCTGCATGAGGGTCGGCCATCGATCGAGCCCTACATACCACTGACTCTTCACAGGTATGTAAGCGGCTGCAATCATAGCATGTGTAACAATGGGAGCATACCATGAAAATCAGTCAAAGTACATCACACTGCCATCGGGATTTGATACATGATTCCAATCCCAAGATGCCATGCGGCCAAATGCAGCCTTACGTGCGGGACGTGCTCGGCCAGAAGGGATAGCATCTGCCACAGAATCATTCAATCAGCACAGGTGGAGGCCATACAGGCCGACAGCACATATATAGCAGACCCAAACCCCTCCCACAACCACTCCCACTCCAAAATGCTACCGGCAGGACTAGCGATGTTGGGCCTGGGGGACCAGATAGCACTGCAAGTGCTACAACTACAAGAAGACGACGAACAACAACAGGTACAACAACCGGGCGCACAGGGGAGACGGAGGAGAAGGAGGAGGAGGAGGGCAAGGCAGGGTCAGCAAGGCCCACAAGCACTGCCACTACCACCACGCAGGCGGCCCGCAATCCCACGCCTCCGAGCCGATCCGTTCAACCTCACTGCTGAGCAGATCCACACCCTCTACCGTTTGGACCGGGACACCATAATCGCCATTGTGGACATGACACATGCTGACCTCGTGAGCATGATAGATAGCCCAACCGCCATCCCACCCCTACTGAAGGTGGTGTCTGCACTCCACTTCCTGGCCACAGGCACCTACCAGCACACAGTGGGACAGTTGCATGGCATTTCACAGCCACTGTTCTCACGGACACTCTTCCAAGTGCACGATGCCCTCCTGAAGCACGCCGACGACCACATCACACTACCACGCACGTACCAGGAGATTACCAACGCAAAAGTGGGATTCCATGCACTTGGCGGCATCCCGGGTTGCATTGGTGCCATCGACTGCACCCATGTTGAATTGGTTGTCCCACATGCCATGGAGGTCCAGTACCGCAACCGGAAACAATTTCATTCAATCAATGTGCAAATGGTGTGTGACTCCAACAAGATATTTACGCATTGTTGTGCCAGATTTCCAGGATCTACACATGATTCTATGGTCCTGAGGAACACAAGAATACCACGCTACATGGAGCGACACGCAGGGCACAGATCCTGGCTACTCGGTGAGTCTCATTCCATGCATGACATCGTGGCCCATTTGATGCGTCAATGACCTTGCAGGAGGGGGGGGGGGCTACTTAGCACTATCATTCCACTGACACCCTTTATTCGTCTCATACAGGTGATGCCGGGTATCCACTGAAGAGATGGCTCCTTACACCAATCCGGAACCCACAGAACGAGCATGAGGAGGACTACAACCATGCCCACTCACGTACCCGTGTGGTCATTGAACAGGCATTCGGCCTACTGAAGGCTCGTTTCCGCAGCCTCAGCAGGTCTGGCGGGGCACTCATGTACAGCCATGAGAAGGTTTCTAAGATGGTCATGGCATGTGTCATGCTGCACAACATGTGCATACGTAGGAATGTGCCCATGCCCCCTGACGCTGTACTGCATGCACCTGAAGATGATGATGATGATGAGGGTGGGGATGTGGAGGCACCTCAAGGAGTCCATGAGGCACAGGATGCACGTGCAATCCGACAGAGCATCATAGATGCATGCTTCTAGCAACCACGCATGGTGCCTATTACACGGAAAGGGGACCTGTGGCACTGTGTGTGTGTAGTACAGGCACATTGTGGACTGTACGCCTATGAAGGCCTCGTACGCAAATATCAATGTCCACACATGTCATTGGATGATTATGAGATGCTGTATTGTTAATGTGATTTGATTTATACACCCTATGGACCCGCCACCCAGTGAAGCCCAACACACCCCCTCCACCCTACTACCTCCCCCCCCAACACCAGTGTCCAAATATGCATGCTGTCCGTGGTTGGACGCTATTGCAAGCCCCCTCTACGGGTATCAGGGGCACCCCTGCCCGTGGAGCGCAGGTTCCTGCCAGATCTGCGTTGGGGGCTGCCCTGGACGGAACTTGCCACGGATGATGTCTCTGCCTGCTCGCGTCCATGCATGTCTCTGAGGGTTTGTGAGAGCTCCGAGAGCACACGGCGCACAGCAGCAAGTTCAGCACAAACGTCTTTGGACGTCGCATGCAGTTCCCCCCTCAGGCTCTCGGTGCTTTTCTCCATTTGTGCTCTCAGGCTCTCGGTGCTTCTCTCCATTTCTCCCCTGAGGCTCTCACTACTTTTCTCTATTTGTGCCCTGAGTGTCTCGGTGGATGTTTCCATGGCTGCCCTGGAACCCCCGCATTCATTTGCATGGTCCTTGAGTAGCGTGGACACTTCCTGCTGTTGCTCGATCAGCAGGTCGAGGGACTGTTGCCTCTGCTGGGCCATGGACATTTGCGGTGGTGTGACAGGGGGGCTGCTCAACACATGTTGCCTTGGCACAGGACTTGTGGGGGTTGGCCAGTCGTCGTCTTCAGGGTGCCCCTGCGTGGTTTGGTCATGGTGTAGGGGATGGAACATGCAGGGGGATTGGGAAAGGTCATGGATGGTACCTACGTCGCCAGCACTGTTTTCCGTGTCGGAGCATGCTGGCATGACAGCTGTGTCACCTATGGTGCTGCTACCACCAGAGGCAGTGCCATCAGATACGTTCTTTGGGGGGACCTGTGGTGCTGGGGTTGTGGACTTGCTGGCTGCTGGGGTGCCTGTTGCAGTCCCCTCCAGTGTGCTGCCACTTGATTCCTGCTGCTGCCGTGTCTTGATCCTTGCACCTGAGGTGGAGGCTCTTGGGACGTTGGTCCTGGCCCTCTTTGCAGGCGTGCTGGTAGGGGTGTCCTGCAGCTCGTCGTTGGTATCGGACCCTGTGGTGGAGTAAAGAGGGGCGAGCGTTAGTTATGGGTCTGTCGGATTTGGAATGGCAACGTATCAAATGCATTGGGGTGGTACATGAGGCTGATTTGGGACTGGGCCTTGGAGGTGGTCTCATTTTCGTGTGGATTGAGGATGCATTCATTTGGCTGCCTGCAGTTAGGGGGTGCATGCTGCACATGTAGGGGTTGTTTATGGCATCTTGATTGATTTGTTTATTCATTCTGACTTTTAGAGGGCGCTGTCAGGGCAAAGTATGTATTGCACTATGGGGTCACATGGTACTGCACATGTTCGTGGTTTGTGGATTTCGCATTGTTTCTCTTGGCCAACCTACCTGATTCTCCGGATGTCGGCACTCCTTTCTCCATCCCTCCGACTCCCTCTATGCTCTCCATTCCTATGGTGGAGGCGCAGATTTCCTCCCAGGGGGTCAACTTGATGGGCGACTCTGAACGCCCCCCGGTAGCTGTGGCGATGTTCCTGTTCGCAGAAAGTATGCTGCGTACGCGGATCCGCAGGTCGTCCCACCGCTTGCGACATTGCTGTGGCGTGCGGGGTGTTGTCCCCACCGCACTTACGCGCTGTGCCACCAGGGCCCATATGGCCTTCTTGTTGGCAAGGGCCGTCCTGGTCATTTGACTGGAGAAGACGACGGCGGCATTTTCCTGGAGGGTCTCGGTGAGCACGGTCAGTTCCTCTCGGGAGAAGTGTACCTGCCGCTTGCGGTCACACGCTTTCTTGGCTACCTTTCCCATATTTATTTTTTTAACTGGGGTTGCTAACGGGTTGGGATGTGTGTCAGGGTCGGATTTTTAATGGTTGTGTTGGGATTCGGTTTTTATAGTTGTGCGGCGTGCTGTTTCCCGTTCCGGCCACATGCTTTTACTTCCGTTTCCGTATATTTACGGTGGCCGTAATTTGCGGTGCCCGCTCGTTACGGTGACCGCTCATTACGGTGACCGCTAAGATGGGTGGCGGTATTGCACCTGGTGCAGCGTACGGCGGCGGTAAGGGCCGTTTTGGGGTCATTTCCGCCATCGCAGCCTTTCGGATTCCGCCATGGCGTAATGCTCGTGCCCGATGGGTCGTGATTAGCCGCACTTTGCTCCTTCGTGCAATGGCGGAAACGCTATTTACGCTGTTGCGGTCCGGTCAGTCACTTTCCGCCAGGGTCGTAATGAGGGCCAATGACTTATACGGATCAGGCTGATTGCTTTCAAACCGCTGCCAAGTAGGGGATACATGCTCCTACTGGCTGCCCCTCTCTGGCTTTAATGCTGTTGCTGCTCCAATGCCCCCACAAAGTCCATGCCTTCCTCAAATAGGTGCACCCGACCCTCTACGTAATAAGTTATCTACATGTATCCAGCTGTGGTGCATGTGTGAGAAACCATGCCTCTGCAAAGTTTACCCATGGCTTGGTTTACTTTTTTGCAGGATTTTTCCACTGCTATGAGCGCTGCACTAGTTCAGCTGTAGTGCATAATTTATTGCACATTAGCAATGCTTATTGGGGGGGGGACTTGTGACCCTTCTGGAGGATAGTGCCTGGCTTGCTAAGGTGTAATATTTACTTTTTGTTCCCCCAGTAAAGATCACTTTGGTCATGGGTTCTGTCACTGCATACCCTCCTATTTCCTGTACATGTTGCTGTCTGCAAGGTGGGGCTCTCCTTGGTTGATATTTACATTTAATAAACTGAAACATGTGTTTGTATTTTAAAGTTCACACACAAAATGACTGCAGCATTTTAGGTACAAGAGCTCTGCAGTTAAGAACGTATTGCCTCGCCAGAACACACACCTCTAAATTTGCAAACAGATGCAACTAGTAAAAGCCACAATGGGTGGAAGTCTTGGAGGAAGCTAACCAAGCACCAAGAGACACTTCACTCATAAATCGGGACACATCAGGCAGGAACATCCATAGCAAGCTCACTATAAATTAATGGTTTTGGGTACAGACCTGGTTCACAAATACCTGGCACATATTAAATTTACATATTTTCTTCTTTTAGACAATAACTCAAATCATCATGGCACTCTGTGATTCAGACAATTCTCTGTGCATTTGAAAGGATGGGGAATTTGAGCCTTTGCAATTCCTGGTGAAGTTAATTGGAAATTGCTGATAGAGGGTATTGATGAAAGTAGAAGAGAAATACGTGAAGAAAAGGATTTCAAGGAGTCATGCTTTTCTAGTTAGGTAAGCAATGTGTTTTTTTTTTCTTTCATCTATTTGATGTTTGAGGGAGGAGGGTACATCTGATGTCCCTTGTGGAGTCGTTCCCCTTTTCACACATACAGTTGAATGCTGCACGCTATACAATGCCCACCTCATTTACAGCATTGTCATGATCTCTGCTTCCAAAAGATCAGGACTTGCCCGACTCCCTTGGAAGCAGACCCATAACCCCGGTTCCGAGTGCCAGCCAGTCCCAATTGGGACCTTTTGGACCCTGTCCTGGCGCCAGTGGCACCAGGCTCATAAAGATGCCCAGTCCCAGCGCTGGAAGCGCCGGGCTCATAATGCTTGGGTGGACTTACCTGCAGCAGACCATGCTGCTTACTTACCTGCCAGTTGAACCCCTGATCCTCTTCTGTTTGGGACTACTTTTCCTGTTGGGTGGGGCAGGAGCCACTCCCTAGGTTCAGAACACTGGAACTCTTCTGGAAAGCAGGAACTCCTTTCTTACCTAGGCGTGGCTGTGGAAGGAGACACCTAAGCACTACAGGAGGCTATTTAAACCACACCCGATGGATGAATCTTGCTTTGCGTTTTTCTGCATTCTCTGCAGCAGAACGCTCATCGTGTCTTCTGCTCCTGATCCTGGGCCTTAGGGAACAAAGGCTTACCATCCTGGAATCCAGTCTTCAGCAGCACCTGTAAAGACAAAGAAAGAACAGGTTAGCACTACGGTCTTCAGTGGCAGCGCATCTCTTACCTGGTCCATCGGCTGTCACCAACGCCTCGCGCTGCATTCCGGCATCTGAAAGACAAAGGCTTACCTACTCTTCGCATGCTCCGGAGGTCTTCGCACTGCATTCCGGCATCTGAAAGACAAAAGCTTACCAGCTCTTTGCACGCTCCGGAGGCCTTCGGCGCTGCATCCCGCATCTGAAAGACAAAAGAAGGTGCGTTTAAAGACATTGGGCAACTTTATTACTCACGTGCCATTACGCCTTCCCACGCCAAATCCAGTGGGTATTCCAGCACCCTTCAGCTTCTCTAAAGCTCCGAACTTGTACCTGCAAGATAAAAGGGACAGTTAGTGCGCATCGTGAAGCAGACTACAAGTGCTTACTTACGTGCTTCCAGGCGCTTCTATTCCTCACGCGGGTTCGATCCTCAACTCTCATCAGCCCGCCATCCGTCATCGCCGGAACCCTGCAAAACAAGAGATATCATTACAAAAGACTTTTAAGACATTTGAAGTGCCCAGAACTTACCGTTCGTGCAGTTAACGACGGACAGCAGTCCTCTGAGGTCAAGAGGCCTGCACCCTTATCCAGTGAAGAAACTGGTTACGGCACCCTGCCCCGAGGCAGATGGAGAGCTCGGCGTTCACTTACCTAAGGTGAGGGTGTTAACCTTTGGGGTGCTACAGGAGAAGAGAAAGGGAAGAGGAGAGAGGCACCCAATAACCCCAGTTCATTAATCCCATATTTTCTATCTGCAGACATCTTACTCTTCGAGTCAGACATACAGTGCACAGAGGTCCAGCCCAAAGAGCCAACCGTGTGTTACACATCACCTTTGAAGATACGGCATTCACCCAGTCAAGACCGGCGCCTCTGCGGGAATCAGGTGAGCGTTACAAGCATCTCTTTCCTCTAGAGTAACTATAGATGGTCTACTGATTTCTCTTATGTTATTGGCGAAGCGCTATGGGTTGAACGCCCTCGGGGACCGTAGTCCAGGTCAGAGTATGTGTGCAGCTAGGACAGAGAATGGATTGCTATTTGCGAATCGCACTCTACCTCCTTAAAGTTAGGTATACAGTCTTTTAGAATGAAAGTAAAACCATATCATCAGAGTATTCATCTGTGGGTGAATTTATTCCCATAAAGTCAGCCGACGCATGTTTGGACCTTAGCCGTCTTCAATGCCTTGAAATTGAACACTTGGTATGGTGCCCAGGTTTGGAAGTTGATTGTGAAAATATCTTGAAACAATTTTCTGATAGTACTTGATGATTAAAGGGTTGAGTCCCGAGAGACCGGTCAATGGCTGGCGCGTTGTCCAAAAGTCTTTACTGGTGCTTGGACATCCTGGATTGGTTCCCCAAATCGAAATTCCTAAACTATCTTTTTTTGCTTTTTTTTTACACCTTAGATGCAATCCTGAAAATGTAGTCCTCGGGTTGGGGAACTAATCTAGGCTGTCCAAGGTAGAGCGCGATTCGCAAATACCAATCCGTTTTCTGTCCTATTCATTCAAGGTCTTTATGTGTAGACCTTATGGAATTGGTGATGCAGCTCGCCACTATTTATAAATTGTAGTGGTCACGGCGCACTCTCATGGGTATGTACCCATACACATTGCTATGTGTGCAGCTACACTGAGTTGTGGGTAGCTGCTTGGGGAGGGAGGGAAAGTGCCAAGGAGAGCAAGAATAAGCAAAACTCCAAGGGGGCGGATAGGGTCACGCTTAAGTGGAGTCACCCCAGTATACAGCTCAGGCAAAATGTTTGTTGTATTGGTAGTCACATTATGAAGTTTCAACTTGCCTTTTTCATACGCGCAGCCAAGAAACAGTATTAAGACACAGAAAACATTTGATGAGATAACGAAAAGCTATATTTGAGGCATTAAAAAGAAAGGTAGAGAAGAAAAAGCAGCTACTGGTGGAATCTGGAAAAAGAAGATGCAGTGAAAAATACAGAATTATATTGTAAAAGCTGATGGGTAAAAACTGACTTTTCCAAAATGTATTAATGGCTGTTCACAAAAGCTGGAAAACCTTTTTGGCAGGGATGGCTAGTGTTCTTCATTCCTTCCTCAGAACCTGCCTATTAATTCACCTGGACAATTGATAGACACAGCATTAAATCGGCAGATGTCTGTGTAATGTTGTAGTTCCCAAGGATGTAGCTGTGCAACAACTGCAAAATATTGGACTATAAAGTAAAGTAACCCGTCAATTGTCTGCTACAAATGTTTTGTCGGACAGATCTAATTTGACAAGCTCAACTCTATCACCACGTCTTTCTTAACAGGGTGTACTTGTTACAGTATGACAGTCATGCCTGTTTGAAACATGAAGTGACACCTACACGTTACCACACACCTGTGCAATCTTTCAGATTACAGTTTAAAAAAAAACAATGGAATTGGAACATCTCCACAACCGGGTTTGGTTGCTACGTGAGCCACTGCTACTAATCTACGATGGAATTGTAGCTCACATGCTGCTCTGTGAAACTGAAGATGCAAGTGATCTTGTGTGTAGAACTATGAAAGTTGATCTGGTGAATTTGTAGGTTGGTGCCTACTTGTAAATGGTATATGTTTTTGTGCTATTGGATTTCTGTTGGGGGTCAGCAAATTTCTTGGGTGTGGTGAATGGTCGAACTTATTGCTAGCTGCTCATAGTGATATTGGGTGAAGTGATCGACAGTCTTGCCATGCAGGTAGACCTTCTGTTTAGGTCACTGAAAGTGTTTATTTTACTGCAGTGATTTGCAATTGTGGGAGTTTATTGGGTGTGATGCCATGTTAGCTAGAGGTGAGATATGAAATGAGGGAGTTTAGAGGTTGGTTCGTGACGTGGTGTTGATTTGTAGTTTTGTATACTAAATCAGCAAACCTTAGTTAATCACATTTGAGTGCTCTAGCAAAGATGGCAAGTAACGGCTGCAAATTCCATATTTTCAGTACACTATCCATAAGTCTAACCCTATAGTAATACCACCCATCTTACACACAAGGAATCAACCCTTTTCCTAAATCGTTTGAAAGCAACATCCTCCTGAAGTTGTCTGCAATAATCGTTCACAATTTCAAACCCATCCTAAAGTTGTCACAGGGTCATCCTGGAGTAATCTCCCACCTATCCTGAAGTTGTCATGGGGTCATCCTGGAGTAATCCCCACCCATCCCTGAAGTCATCCTGGAGTAATCCGCACCATCCTGAAGTTGTCATGGGGGGTCATCCTGGAGTAATACAAGATCATCACTGGAAGTAATCAGAAATCCTCTTGGAGTAGTTTCAGTGATAACTCTAGAGTAATCTCATTTGAATATTTCAGCCTATACACATACTTAAGGATGGTTTCGGATGATCTCCCTGAACTAGCCATGGATGGCTCTAGGATGGAGTCACCTGATGACTCAAGAATGTTTCCATGAAGATCTTCCTTTTTGACTTGGGAATATGCCCCTTCATACTGGTGAGGAACACTCAACACACAGAGCAGCAACGAGTGGGACAACACAGCTTCACTCACCTCAGACCAGTAGCTTGTTTCAGGTACGTGTGCTACGCTGGATCAGATTTGGGAACACATTCAGATACTTACGAAGGAGTAGCATTGATTTCTAAATGACTCGTGCAACTGCTTTTCTTGAGAAAAATCGAAGATATATGTGACAAACAGTAATGGTCTGTAGACACACAGGGTAATTCATAGAATTTCACAGAAAAGTGTCGCAAGCGGCTGGCGCAGAGTGTGCGCGTGCGATTGTCTGCGCCAGGCACGTGCGCTAAAACCGATTTCCGCGCACAGCGTATTCATGGATTTTAGGCTCCCAAACCAGCCGTGGCGCAGAGTATCGCAGCGACCCTGCAGCAGCGCCAGTAACGCCCCCAAGAACGCCCTCGTGCAAGGAAAAGCCATCAAAATTGCTAAATCATCGCAAAGGGCTGCGCTAACCCTGGACCAGTTTACAGGGCTGCCAAACAAGGAACGCAAAGCGGGTAACGTGCATATCAGGGGTATGCGTGAAGTTATACACGCGATTAGCCAGGGTACGTGTATTTCAGGGGTGCGCGGGAAGTTCCACACGCGAATAGCCTGGGCGCGTGTATTTTAGGGGTGCGCGGGAAGTTTTACACGCGATTTCAGCAGGGTACGTGTATTTCAGGGGTGCGCGGGAAGTTCCACACGCGAATAGCCGGGGCGCGTGTATTTCAGGGGTGCGCGGGAAGTTTAACACGCGATTCCAGCAGGGTACGTGTATTTCAGGGGTGCGCGGGAAGTTCCACACGCGAATAGCCTGGGCGCGTGTATTTCAGGGGTGCGAGGGAAGTTCCACACGCGATTAGGCTGGGTGGGTCCTCACAGTACACCCTCGACGGCCCCTGCAGGCAGCCCACAAAACAGGGGACTACCCTGCACACCTGCTCATGTCCCCCTGCACCCCCACCCCCCAGCAGTGCAGGGGCACCCTCCACCAGGCCCCCACTCATGTCTCCCACCACCCCCACCCCCCAGCAGTGCAGGGGCACCCTCCACCAGACCCCCACCCATGTCTCCCACCACCCCCACCCCCCAGCCACCAGGGGCAGCCTCCACCAGGCCCCCACTCATGTCTCCCACCACCCCCACCCCCCACCATCCAGGGGCACCCTCCACCAGGCCCCCACTCATGTCTCCCACCACCCCCACCCCCCACCATCCAGGGGCACCCTCCACCAGGCCCCCACTCATGTCTCCCACCACCCCCACCCCCCACCATCCAGGGTCACCCTCCACCAGGCCCCCACTCATGTCTCCCAGCGTGCTACGTGAATTTCAGGGGTGCGCGGGAAGTTCCACACGCGAATAGCCTGGGCGCGTGTATTTCAGGGGTGCGCGGGAAGTTTTACACGCGATTTCAGCAGGGTACGTGTATTTCAGGGGTGCGCGGGAAGTTCCACACGCGAATAGCCGGGGCGCGTGTATTTCAGGGGTGCGCGGGAAGTTTAACACGCGATTCCAGCAGGGTACGTGTATTTCAGGGGTGCGCGGGAAGTTCCACACGCGAATAGCCTGGGCGCGTGTATTTCAGGGGTGCGCGGGAAGTTCCACACGCGATTAGGCTGGGTGGTTCCTCACAGGTGTTCCCTGTACACCCTCGACGGCCCCTGCAGGCAGCCCACAAAACAGGGGACTACCCTGCACACCTGCTCATGTCCCCCTGCACCCCCACCCCCCAGCAGTACAGGGGCACCCTCCACCAGGCCCCCTCTCATGTCTCCCACCACCCCCACCCCCCAGCAGTGCAGGGGCACCCTCCACCAGGCCCCCACCCATGTCTCCCACCACCCCCAGCCCCCAGCCACCAGGGGCAGCCTCCACCAGGCCCCCACTCATGTCTCCCACCACCCCCACCCCCCACCATCCAGGGGCACCCTCCACCAGGCCCCCACTCATGTCTCCCACCACCCCCACCCCCCACCATCCAGGGGCACCCTCCACCAGGCCCCCACTCATGTCTCCCACCACCCCCACCCCCCACCATCCAGGGTCACCCTCCACCAGGCCCCCACTCATGTCTCCCAGCGTGCTACGTGAATTTCAGGGGTGCGCGGGAAGTTCCACACGCGAATAGCCTGGGCGCGTGTATTTCAGGGGTGCGCGGGAAGTTTTACACGCGATTTCAGCAGGGTATGTGTATTTCAGGGGTGCGCGGGAAGTTCCTCACGCGAATAGCCTGGGCACGTGTATTTCAGGGGTGCGCGGGAAGTTTCACACGCGATTTCAGCAGGGTACGTGTATTTCAGGGATGCGCGGGAAGTTCCACACGCGAATAGCCGGGGCGCGTGTATTTCAGGGGTGCGCGGGAAGTTTTACACGCGATTTCAGCAGGGTACGTGTATTTCAGGGGTGCGCGGGAAGTTCCACACGCAAATAGCCTGGGCGCGTGTATTTCAGGGGTGCGCGGGAAGTTCCACACACGATTAGGCTGGGTGCGTCCTCACAGGTGTTCCCTGTACACCCTCGACGGCCCCTGGAGGCAGTCCACAAAACAGGGGACTACCCTGCTCATGTCCCCCTGCACCCCCACCCCCCAGCAGTGCAGGGGCACCCTCCACCAGGCCCCCACTCATGTCTCCCACCACCCCCACCCCCCAGCATCCAGGGGCACTCTCCACCAGGCCCCCACTCATGTCTCCCACCACCCCCACCCCCCAGCAGTGCAGGGGCACCCTCCACCAGGCCCCCACCCATGTCTCCCACCACCCCCACCCCCCAGCCACCAGGGGCAGCCTCCACCAGGCCCCAATTCATGTCTCCCATCACCCCCACCCCCCACCATCCAGGGGCACCCTCCACCAGGCCCCCACTCATGTCTCCCACCACCCCCACCCCCCACCATCCAGGGGCACCCTCCACCAGGCCCCCACTCATGTCTCCCAGCGTGCTACGTGAATTTCAGGGGTGCGCGGGAAGTTCCACACGCGAATAGCCTGGGCGCGTGTATTTCAGGGGTGCGCGGGAAGTTTCACACGCGATTTCAGCAGGGTACGTGTATTTCAGGGGTGCGCGGGAAGTTCCACACGCGAATAGCCGGGGCGCGTGTATTTCAGGGGTGCGCGGGAAGTTTTACACGCGATTTCAGCAGGGTACGTGTATTTCAGGGGTGCGCGGGAAGTTCCACACGCAAATAGCCGGGGCGCGTGTATTTCAGGGGTGCGCGGGAAGTTCCACACGCGATTAGGCTGGGTGGGTCCTCACAGGTGTTCCCTGTACACCCTCGACGGCCCCTGCAGGCAGCCCACAAAACAGGGGACTACCCTGCACACCTGCTCATGTCCCCCTGCACCCCTACCCCCCAGCAGTGCAGGGGCAGCCTCCACCAGGCCCCCACCCATGTCTCCCACCACCCCCACCCCCCAGCCACCAGGGGCACCCTCCACCAGGCCCCCACTCATGTCTACCACCACCCCCACCCCCCAGCAGTGCAGGGGCACCCTCCACCAGGCCCCCACTCATGTCTACCACCACCCCCACCCCCCAGCAGTGCAGGGGCAGCAGGCAGTCAGGCAGCAGCAGATGTCAGGTGGGAGCGTGCTCGGGGCTCTGGGGAGCAGTAGTTCGGCCTTCCGGGCAGGAGCGTGGTATTTGTGGCCAGCTTGGTACGGAGTGATTTGGCACGTGAAAATCCTGCACGTCAGCGTGAAAACCGAGGAAAGGCCCTTAGCGCGTAAGCGCGTCAGCACGTATACGCGATTCTATTGGACCAAAGGCCCTCAGCGCGTAAGCGCGTCTGTGACGTGACCCGCACGGGTGTTTCCCACACAGCACGTGATGACAGAGCACACGTGGAAAGACTGCACGTCAGAGTGTAATCACGTGTGATTGGTGGAAATGGCCCTACACGCAGAAGTGACAAAGCGTGTAGTTGGTGGAAATGGCCCTAGCGCGTACACGCCCCGTAACTGTATAAAAGGTACGCGTAGAACACCATTTCCTTGTACGTGCTTTTCGTGGAGAGCGAGTGCGTGAATTCTGTACTTCTTGTCGTTTCACACGCGATTTACTTCACGGCGTTTCAAGTTCGTATTCCCTGTTACCTCTGACAGCTTTTTCTCTTTTTTCTCTTTTACTGGTTTACCTGGGCCTGTTCCCTCAAACAGTGTTCCCTTCTACTGTTGTCCTGTCTCCTCAGACAGCGTACAAATCTTCTTTTGGCGGGGGTGTTGCCAACCAAAGGCGCTCCTTTTTCACGCTCTTTTACCTGGCAGACGGTGAGTCACGCACCTATCTAATATCTGTGCTTGCCCCGTGTGTAGCCTACCCCTTCAGAGGTCATTCTAGGCTGCGTGTGACACGCATACGTTCATTCTTGTGTTACTGGGTGCCACAGCGTAGTGCAGGTTTTTCTTTCTGCACACGTGGTCTAGGAGGGGTTGCGTGCACGTCATCTCCCTTTTTTGGGGCTCCTGTGCGTAGTGTGACCCGTCATCTTTCCCCAGGGGTTACAATCAGCCTTGCAAGAGCACTAGGGTACAATTACCATCTGGTACCCAACCCCTTTGACCCCCAATTGCCCAGGACAATATTGTACAGCC
Organism: Ambystoma mexicanum; assembly: GCF_040938575.1. Classification (NCBI taxonomy): domain Eukaryota; kingdom Metazoa; phylum Chordata; class Amphibia; order Caudata; family Ambystomatidae; genus Ambystoma; species Ambystoma mexicanum. The sequence continues at coordinate 160,203,738 of NC_090936.1, read as the reverse complement.
ACTCCCATACGCACATTAACATCAGTGCCATGGCTGGGAGGCGAGGATTCCGTAAGGGTGGCAAAGGTGGAAGAGCCACAAGTGGTGGCCGTGGTGGATCCGGTAGGGACGTGGTCGTTACTTGCAGGGTGAGCCTGTCCCCCCATGTGTGGAGGACCAGTCAAGGGCACCCATAATCCCCCCCCTCCTGTTGAGGCTGATGTGGCTGACACCATCCATGCTCAGCCCTTGTTGGACCAGCCCATTGTGGCACCAGACCTGGCTGACTCCATGGCTGACTTCCAGGTCAGCAGGCCTATGACACGTGCGCTGGTGCACGTTGATGTCACCATGCCACGTGCATCTGGGGCAGCAAGGTCATCTGCTGCACCAAGTAGGCAGGGCGGAGAGGCTGCAGGGGCAGCTGCGGCTCCATCCACCCCAGCCCTCACACACCCAGCCCAGACAGTGTCGGTCCTAGTCCATGCTGCTGACATTCCACCTGACACCATCACACTAGAGCCAATGCCTGCACCAACTCCCATGCTGAGTGTGCAATCCCACACTCCTCATACAGAGTCCACCAGGGCTCCTGCCCCTAGTGTCCAGAGCGGCGCAGGACACTCAGGATCACCACCACCTTCCAAGCGGAAGAGGAAGAGTGCTCGTCCGGCACAGGCTGATGCCCCAGACACGGCTACACAGTCCGGCCCATCCAGGAAGCCCAGCTTCATGGATGACCAACTGAATGCACTTGTCGAGTATGTGTCCGCACATGACAACAAGATGGTCATTGTTGCAGGATCCAAGACCACACCTGCACAACGCCAGGCACACTGGCAGACCGTTGCGGACATCGTAAGTGCCCTTGGAATAGTGAGGCGCACAGCCAATGATTGCTATAAGCGCTGGAATGACCTAAAGCGCAGGGCAAAGAGTAAGCTGGCCTCAAGTCATGCCGCAACTCTAGTGACTGGAGGTGGGTCTCCAGTAGTAGACATGGAACTCACTCCACATGAATCAGTCGCTGGGACCTACGTCACGGAGGAACAGATCCAAGGCGTGGGAGATCTGGCTGATTACGAGGCATTGTCCGGTGAGTGCACATGCATGTGTGTGTCATCCATGTGCATGGTGTGTGTGTGAGGGCTTCTGTTTGTGTGCCAGGTGAGAGTGTGTGCGCCTGAGTCGTATGGGTCAGCCATGTGCTTCATGCAATACATCCTGCGCAGCTGCATTTGGCCATAGCAGTATCCCTTCTGCCAACAGTAGACATCTAGCCCCACAGCACGCCAGTTGCCCTTGAAGTGTCACCTTGCCACAACATTGTTGCTTGATTTTTCATTGTTCATTTAGTCAGATTGTTTGCATTCCACCACTATTACTAGGCATGTCGCAGTCCTCTAGTCACATGTCTGACATGGCTATGGTAAAGTGGAGTGACTTTGTTACCTGGATATCATTTGTACAAACATGTCCCTGTGCAATTGCACCATTTCGGACTGGCAGCTCCAGGTGAAGAATCTGACCTGTTTGAATTAGAAAAGCTATTACATGCGGGAACTGGACTGAATCAATAGGTGCTGCCCTCCTCTCCATCTTCACTCAATAGCAATGGTACATGCCATCTGTGTGATGGCATGTGTGTTTCACCTGCCAATCACAGGCCAATGTGTGATGCCACTGCCAGGCAGCATGCAGAAAATGTGTTCATCTTCCATCTTGGTGTCCTCAGTGTGTGCCATTTGCCTGCCCTTCATACGCAGTGAGGGTGCATGCATGGGAGGGTTTTAGTCATGTGGGACATGTGTCAAACAAGTACTGGTCCTCTTGCTTCTCAGCCCTCATTGTGTGCCATGGTGCTAATGCCTGTTTCCATTTCTTTGTTTTAATGTCTTTGCAGGGGAAGACGCACCTGATACTGCTGGGGTTGTGGAGATGGTGCAGACCCAGGAGGGGTCCGAGGGCCGACCAACCACCAGTGAGGGACGTGGTGTGGTGGTGGGTGAGAACCCACAAGTGCTGCAGGTCCTGCTCTCAAGGGGTGTCTCTGGCTGCACCTCCCCCGAGCTGTACTCAGGTGTTGATTCGGATGAGACCTACGTGCCGTCGCAGGTGAGTGTTCCTGGGAGGGATTCTGTTCTGTCTCACCCACCTGCACCAGGGTCAGAACCCTCAATGGGGATGTCAGTGTTGGCAGCTACGCCTTTGGTGGTTACGGATGCAGGGTCACACTCCGCGACATCTGATCCCGTTCCTGGGCCAGCAGATCAGAGGGGGAATGCAGTCCTGCAGCCTCAGGCAGTGCCGGCACAGCAAGGCGCAGTTCGCCTTGCCCCAGACAGGTGTGGTGCCCGCCGACGTGGTGGCCGTACACCACCTGGCAATACCGCATGGGAGCAATCCATTTACGGTATGGCAACCCAACAGGCAGCATCATCCGAGATGATGGCTCAGGCCATGGATAGGGTGGCCACTTCCATTGTCCCCCCTGAAAGGCTGATGGAGCGACTAGAGCAGGCAACCGACTCCATCTGCCAGTCACACAGGGAGGACATGTTGGGGTCCAACAGGGACAGGTGGGCGGCACTGGCGACTCTGCAGGAGGCCATCTCCATTGAGTCCCAGGGCCACAGGGAAGCCCTGAGGCAGGAGCTCCTTCACCTCAGGACGACTCTTGTTGAGCTTGAGGCTTCAACACACCAAAGGACAGAACAGCAGCTGGAGCGTCTCACCCGTACGCTCTCAGCTGAGATGCAGGCAACGAGGGCGGAGGTCGGGGCATCCCGTGAGTTGTTGCATGGGGACCTCCGCACACTCATCCTCCAGAACCAGACCTACCACACTCGCATGCTTGCAGCCATGGAGGAGCAGACTAGGGCCTTGCATGGGCTGCCTCCCATAGTGCAACCACCTCCGGATGCAGCTGCACAGAGTGATAATAGTGACAGCAGTGATACTCCCACAATAGGGTAGCCGTGTGGGCCATGAGCCCATGGAGGTGTTTTTTTTCCCAGGATCCACGCAGGTGGGTTCTGGTGTGCATCCTGTCCTCGGACCTCCTGGGTGGCCTCCCCAAACCCCCCGGGCCCTTCAATCGCCATTTTTGATTTCTTTTTATTTTCATTTTTATTTTTATTTATTTTATTCCCAATTTTTTTGGGACAATTTGTTGGCTTCCGTGGTTCCTGTGGGCATACGCTGCATTGTGGCTGGGCACATGCAGGCTTGTAATGTATTTGGTTCAGATGCTTGGGTTTGAGTCACACACACCCCTCCTGCTTCCCGTTTCCATGGGCTTGCAAAGGGTGTGCCCAAGTGACAGTGAATTACACAGTGACGTTGGACTCCCATGAGCTGTGTGGGCAGTCTGTAGTCAATACTGTGTATACATTCCTAGTGCATATTGCTGTTGTGTTGTACACTGCATGTTGCATTGATGTGTAACTCATCTTCTGTGTCTACCTCCCAATTTGCAGGTCCCTTCCTCATGTCTACACAAGGACCTCTAGTCTGGAGATGTGGCCCATGTTGGCAGCAGTGCACCTACAACTCTACATGGCGCCAACACTGCACAGTTGGTAGTGGTGGGAGTGCAGGCATTTCCAGGTGGTGAGACTACTAATATTTAACATTAGTGATGTCATGTTAATGGTAGTACGTGCTCAAGTTTGTTGTTGGTCCGGCATTACTGTGAGCATTTCAGGTGTTGCAAGTATCTCATAGGGACACTGTACATTGTGACACTAGTGTCATGTTGTGTGGATTACTTTGTTTACCTGCAAATAGCATGACATGGCACGGTGTGTGGTGCGGCGGTGCTGGGGTTGGGTTGGCTGACATGGCACTGTCCTCTTGTTGCATTTTGCAAGTGGGTATTCATTTTAGCTGCTTGAATGTGCAACTTCACAAAACTGCATTGGTGGTGTCTGTGTGGGTAGGGATGCACACATTGTGACACTTCCAGGTGAACAATCTCAGGCTGATATGGTTTTCACTGTTCTTTCTCCAGACATTCAGGCTCAGTATCAGGTTGAGTCATCATTGATTGCCAGATGGAATGTGGCAGGGCAGTGTGCACTCCACAGGGGTGTGATTTCTATGTGAAGTAATTAGCCACTAGCTGTGTACGGGCTGCCTCCCCCCGTGCCCTTTCCCCTCCCATGCGCAGCGGCTGTGCATGTGGTTGGGGATGGGGGGGCACCACCATGTCCACGGCCAGGCCCCGGCGTGTTGCAACGTTGTGCAGGACACATGCTGCCACTATGATCCTGCACACTACTGGGGGAGCGTACAACAGCTGCCCGCCAGAACGGTCAAGGGAGCAAAAGCGTGACTTCAGCACTCCGAATGTGCGCTCCACTATGCCCCGGGTTGTAATGTGGCCTGCGTTATATCTTACCTGGGGTGGCGTGGTGGGGTTCCGAATTGGCGTCATCATGTGGGGGCTGAGAGGGTAGGCACTGTCCCCTGTGGAGGTGGTGATTGGTATCATTGGTGGGGTTGTGACCTTGCTCAGTATCTGACATGCATGCATGTGCAGTGGCATTCATACTCACCAAGCAGCCATGTATCGCCATGCCGCCCAGCTTCTAGGTCCCGGCTTAGGGTGGACATTCGGTAAATGAAGCTGTCGTGGGTGGACCCGGGATAGTTGGCATATACTGAGGTGATGATTCCCTTGGCATTACATACTACCTGCACGTTGATGGAATGCCAGTGCTTGCGGTTCCTATAGATGTGCTCAGATGCCCTGGGGGGACGTAGAGCCACATGGGTGCAGTCGATGGCACCTAGCACTTTGGGGAATCGTGCCACAGCGTAGAAATCCAGGGCGGCAGCATGCCTTTCTGCAGGTGTTCTGGGCAGGTATATGTGCCTGCGGACTGATGGGCGTGCAGTGATGATGTTCAAGACCTGGTGTGGGCAGCGTGACTGGGTGGCCTGTGATACACCACCCACAATGGCACTTGTCCGCTGAAATGATCCAGTGGCTAAGAAGTGCAGTACATTGAGGACCTTCTCCAGGGGGCTGAGTGCTTGGGAGCACAGGGTGGGTGATGTGAGGTCATCCTCCCACTCACTCACCAGGTCCAGTATGATGTGTGGTGGAAACCTGTACCTCCCATGCACCTGGTCATCAGGCATCCCGAAAAGGCTGGTTCTGGGTGTGAATATTCTGGCCCTGACTATCCTCCTCCTCCTCCTCCTTTGGTAGGCCACGCCCACTGCTGCTAGGAACGGTATGTTCATCCTGGGTCTGAGCTTGTTATTTTTTTAGCGCGCAAATTAATGCGTCGCGCGTGTTGTAGGCGAGCGTGTGACCCGCGCACCCCTGAAATCCAGTACCCAGTCCAATAGCGTGTGGAAATTCCCGCGCACACCGGGATACAGGTGCGCTGACGTACTTGCGTGTGTAAGTGTCCGCGCACACCTGATATACACGTACATAGGACAATCGCGTGTACGCGCACTTTTGTCCAATTACACGCGATGACACCCTGACGTGCTGTCCAATTACACGCAATGAGACTCTGCCGTGCTGTCCAATTACACGCGATGACACTCTGACGTGGAGTCTTTCCACGTGTGCTCTGTCATCATGTGCTGTGTGGGAAACACCCGTGCGGGTCACGTCACAGACGCGCTTACGCGCTGAGGGCCTTTGGTCCAATAGATTCGCGTATGCGTGCTGACGCACTTACGCGCTGAGGGCCTTTCCTCGGTTTTCACGCTGACGTGCAGGATTTTCACGTGCCAAATCACTCCGTACCAAGATGGCCACGCGTAAGCACACGGAAGACCACGCTCCTGCCCAGAAGGTCGGACTACTGCCCCCCGCTCCCACCTGCCATCTGCTGCTGCCTGACTGCCTGCTGCCCACGTGCACTGCCATTTGCTGCCTGCACATCAGCCAGGGGTGCTGTTGCTGTGACCACCCCTGCTGGAACCGAAGACTCCCGACTGGAATTCCATCGCTCCACAGCCCAGCCCCAGGACCCAGTTGCCCACCCACTCCTGCCTCTGGGGTTGTCATGTCGGGGCAAACACCATCTGTGACCACTGACAACCCCCGGCCAGAGAGGCAGAGGGGCACCAGCTTCAGTGCCACCGAAGTTGGTGTCCTGGTGGAGCAAGTCCTGGGGCAGTATGATGCCCTCTTCGGAAGTTCCCGCGGCGACAAGGAAGGACGGACTCGGATCTGGATTAACATCGTGACTGCCATCAACACGGAGGGGGTGGCAGTCCGGGACTTACAACATGTCAGGAAGCGCTGGGTGGACTTCAGGTCCAGGACCCTGAACAAGGCCCGGCGCCTCTTGAAGGCAGCGGATGCCAAGGGGTGCCGGGGCTACTTGTCGGAAGAACAGATGGGGGTCCTGGTACGCATATCCCCAGCCCTCCACGTCCAGGTCCTAGAGAAGCAACCCGTCTGGAGTCAAGCGGTGAGTGTACATGCATCCTGATTGTGAGCAGTGCGTGTGGTGATTATTCGGCATTGTGCCGGTTGCACATCTGTTTGTATGGGGTCGAGTATGGGTGGGGGTGTACAGGGCCGTGACACATGCGAGGGCTGTAATGTGTGAGACATGGATGGTGCTTGTGTGTGTGGGCTTGCATGGCAAATGCAGTTGTCCATGCACACATGTTTGGATGAATGTGTATGTAAGTAGACATGTCCGTGATGTCAGGCATGTATGTTGTTTTCGGCTGCATGTATGAGCACTGTGTACATGGGCATGTGTGTGTATTTGTCAAGGGTGCAACAGTGATGCAACATGGATGCATGTGACAGCGGTATGTGGAAGCCTGATTGGCAGATGTGACATGGATGCCCGTCTGAACAGTGCAACACTTGGCAGAGGTGTAGACATGCATGCAAGTGCGGTGCTGTGTGTACATGTGTGGTGCACTTCCTGTGTTGCATGTGATGTCTGGCTCCCCTTTGGCTGTTGATGCTGTTGTATGTGTAGGGATGGTGGTGGCAGTTGCAATATGGCTGTGGTATGGCTCATGTGTGTGAGTTGCAATGACATGTGCGTTGGGGATTGTGATGACATGTCTGAGGTTTGCCAATGCCACTCATGTGCAACTGTCATGCGTGTATGTGTCCATTGTACAGTGCCCTGATGCCTGTGTTTTGTTTCTCATTGTCTGCAGCGTCAACTGATGAAGAGGGCGGAGAAGGTGCTGTGGAGCACAGCGCCGGGGATCCGACCGCCAGCCGGAGACGCAAGGCCCGGCTCCACTCCCGTGTTGTCATCTCGTCGGGGAGTGAGGAGTCCGGTGCCGCGTCCCAGGCCGCAGCTGCCGGGAGGAGGTCCAAGAGGCGGAGGTTGCAGTTGGACTCCTCGGCAGCAGAAGGGGCAGCTGGGACCCCATAGGGCCCAACAGGGGAAGATGGCACGGAGTCATCCAGGTTGGTGGGGGGCCTGGTGGAGGCTGCCCCTGGTGGCTGGGGGGTGGGGGTGGTGGGAGACATGGGTGGGGGCCTGGTGGAGGGTGCCCCTGCACTGCTGGGGGTGGGGGTGGTGGGAGACATATATGGGGGCCTGGTGGAGGGTGCCCCTGGCGGAGGGGGGGTGGGGGTGATAGGGGACATGAGTGGGGGCCTGGTGGAGGCTGCCCCTGTACTGCTGGGGGGTGGGGGTGGTGGTAGACATGAGTGGGGGCCTGGTGGAGGCTTCCCCTGGTGGCTTGGGGGTGGGGGTGGTGGGAGACATGGGTGGGGGCCTGGTGGAGGGTGCCCCTGGTGGCTGGGGGGTGGGGGTGGTGGGAGACATGAGTGGGGGCCTGGTGGAGGCTGCCCCTGGTGGCTGGGGGGTGGGGGTGGTGGGAGACATGGGTGGGGGCCTGGTGGAGGGTGCCCCTGCACTGCTGGGGGGTGGGGGTGGTGGGAGACATGGATGGGGGCCTGGTGGAGGGTGCCCCTGGTGGCGGGGGGGTGGGGGTGATAGGGGACATGAGTGGGGGCCTGGTGGAGGCTGCCCCTGCACTGCTGGGGGGTGGGGGTGGTGGGAGACATGGATGGGGGCCTGGTGGAGGCTGCCCCTGCACTGCTGGGGTGGGGTGGTGGTAGACATGAGTGGGGGCCTGGTGGAGGCTGCCCCTGGTGGCTGGGGGGTGGGGGTGGTGGGAGACATGGGTGGGGGCCTGGTGGAGGGTGCCCCTGGTGGCTGGGGGGTGGGGGTGGTGGGAGACATGAGTTGGGGCCTGGTGGAGGCTGCCCCTGGTGGCTGGGGGGTGGGAGTGGTGGGAGACATGAGTGGGGGCCTGGTGGAGGCTGCCCCTGGATGCTGGGGGGTGGGGGTGGTGGGAGACATGAATGGGGGCCTGGTGGAGGCTGCCCCTGCACTGCTGGGGGGTGGGGGTGGTGGGAGACATGGATGAGGTCCTGGTGGAGGGTGCCCCTGGTGGCTGGGGGGTGGGGGTGGTGGGAGACCTGAGTGGGGGCCTGGTGGAGGCTGTCCCTGGTGGCTGGGGGGTGGGGGTGGTGGGAGACATGAGTGGGGGCCTGGTGGAGGCTGCCCCTGGATGCTGGGGGGTGGGGGTGATGGGAGACATGAGTGGGGGCCTGGTGGAGGGTGCCCCTGGTGGCGGGGGGGTGGGGGTGATAGGGGACATGAGTGGGGCCTGGTGGAGGCTGCCCCTGCACTGCTGGGGGGTGGGGGTGGTGGTAGACATGAGTGGGGGCCTGGTGGAGGCTGCCCCTGCACTGCTGGGGGGTGGGGGTGGTGGGAGACATGGATGGGGGCCTGGTGGAGGGTGCCCCTGCACTGCTGGGGGGTGGGGGTGGTGGGAGACATGAATGGGGGCCTGGTGGAGGCTGCCCCTGCACTGCTGGGGGTGGGGGTGGTGGGAGACATGGATGGGGTCCTGGTGGAGGGTGGCCCTGGTGGCTGGGGGGTGGGGGTGGTGGGAGACATGAATGGGGGCCTGGTGGAGGCTGCCCCTGGTGGCTGGGGGGTGGGGGTGGTGGGAGACATGAGTGGGGCCTGGTGGAGGCTGCCCCTGGATGCTGGGGGGTGGGGGTGATGGGAGACATGAGTGGGGGCCTGATGGAGGGTGCCCCTGGCGGCGGGGGGGTGGGGGTGATAGGGGACATGAGTGGGGGCCTGGTGGAGGCTGCCCCTGCACTGCTGGGGGGTGGGGGTGGTGGTAGACATGAGTGGGGGCCTGGTGGAGGCTGCCCCTGCACTGCTGGGGGGTGGGGGTGGTGGGAGACATGGATGGGGGCCTGGTGGAGGGTGCCCCTGGTGGCGGGGGGGTGGGGGTGATAGGGGACATGAGTGGGGGCCTGGTGGAGGGTGCCCCTGCACTGCTGGGGGGTGGGGGTGGTGGTAGACATGAGTGGGGGCCTGGTGGAGGCTGCCCCTGGTGGCTGGGGGGTGGGGGTGGTGGGAGACATGGGTGGGGGCCTGGTGGAGGGTGCCCCTGGTGGCTGGGGGGTGGGGGTGGTGGGAGACATGAGTGGGGGCCTGGTGGATGCTGCCCCTGCACTGCTGGGGGGTGGGGGTGGTGGTAGACATGAGTGGGGCCTGGTGGAGGCTGCCCCTGGTGGCTGGGGGGTGGGGGTGGTGGGAGACATGGGTGGGGGCCTGGTGGAGGGTGCCCCTGGATGCTGGGGGGTGGGGGTGGTGGTAGACATGAGTGGGGGCCTGGTGGAGGCTGCCCCTGGTGGCTGGGGGGTGGGGGTGGTGGGAGACATGGGTGGGGGCCTGGTGGAGGGTGCCCCTGCACTGCTGGGCGGTGGGGGTGGTGGTAGACATGAGTGGGGGCCTGGTGGAGGCTGCCCCTGGTGGCTGGGGGGTGGGGTGATAGGGGACATGAGTGGGGGCCTGGTGGAGGCTGCCCCTGCACTGCTGGGGGGTGGGGGTGGTGGTAGACATGAGTGGGGGCCTGGTGGAGGCTGCCCCTGGTGGCTGGGGGGTGGGGGTGGTGGGAGACATGAGTGGGGGCCTGGTGGAGGCTGCCCCTGGTGGCTGGGGGGTGGGGGTGCAGGGGGACATGAGCAGGTGTGCAGGGTAGTCCCCTGTTTTGTGGGCTGCCTGCAGGGGCCGTCGAGGGTGTACAGGGTACACCTGTGAGGACCCACCCAGCCTAATACACCGCACACCGTGAGGACCGCACCCCTGAAATACACGCGCCCAGGCTATTCGCGTGTGGAACTTCCTGCGCACCCCTGAAATACACGCGCACAGGCTATTCGCGTGCAAAACTTCCCGCGCACCCCTGAAATACACGTACCCTGCTGAAATCGCGTGTAAAACTTCCCGCGCACCCCTGAAATACACGTACCCTGCTGAAATCGCGCGTAAAACTTCCCGCGCACCCCTGAAATACACGTACCCTGCTGAAATCGCGTGTAAAACTTCCCGCGCACCCCTGAAATACACGCGCCCAGGCTATTCGCGTGTGGAACTTCCCGCGCTCCCCTGAAATACACGCGCCCAGGCTATTCGCGTGTGGAACTTCCCGCGCACCCCTGAAATACACGCGCCCAGGCTATTCGCGTGTGGAACTTGCCGCGCACCCCTGAAATCCACGTACCCGGCCAAATCGCGTGTGAGACTTCCCGTGCACCCCGGTATACACGCACACGTATTTTTTGTCAGCGGGTGTCCGTGTTTGTGGGTACCCCTTTGCACGTCATTTGTCCTGGAGGGCCACAGTATAGGACATTCATCATGGCAGTATATAGGTGCTATTTGTTGGCGCACCTTTTGGCGCACATTTCTTACAGCCGCAGAGACGCTACCGCCTGCTTTCTTGTGGCGGTCGTGTTTGTGCCTGTGCGCTGGTTTGAGCGTGCGCTTTTTTGCCCTATTCTATTCCATGAATACGTGTTGTAGGCGAGCGTGTGGGCGTTCCGCGCACTTGTGCCCTGTACTTCCCCCGTGACGCCCATGTTTTTGCAAGTTGTTCCCCATTCCGAGTGTTACGCCCGTGTTCCGCCTACTTTTGTTGCGTGCGCCGCGCTATGTGCGAATTTCGCTGTGGCGTGTGCGATTTTCGCTGTGACCTGGCGCACGCTGTTAGATGGCCTGTGCGCCAACGTGCGCGGCGCACTTTTTTATCGCACATCCGCTGGTTTTCTCGCGCACGGACTTCCATGAATCGACGTGCGCTGCTTTTCGTGGGATTTTCGCACTTCCACTGCGATTTTCGCTATTCCACTGCGATTCGCACGTTTTTGCCCACTTGCGCCGCGCTAATTATTCCATGAATCGGCCTCACAGTCGTTAACCAAAGAAATAACAGCAAGATAATTCAGAGGTACCGCCAGTTTCATTGGTATCACACCTCTTTGTACAGTCAATCAACTGGAAGATGTTAAGTTGTACCTTGATCAAGTCATCACCCGAAGACAAGGCCTCCACCAGAAATACCCGGGGAACCTCAACTCGCTTCAGAGTTGGGACAATGTCTTCCCTTTTACCACTAAGAGCCAGTAGTAGGCGTACCCTATCAATTTAACGGATTTAAATGATTCAACTGTTTGTATAAGGTTTGGTGGGCATGCCATAAAACTAAATGTAAGCGTATACTTCGAAGCTTTGGATTAAAGCTTTAGAGTTGGGAGGCCCTTATTAAGACAAATCAGAACATATTCTAAAACAAGCTTTACTTGTTAAATCTATGGGTAATCTTCTTAGCAGCCTCCTGTGTTCATTTAATGCACGTGCAACATCGACCTTTGTAGACAGTAGGCCTCTATAACATAAATGTGCAATGGAAATCAGCAACAAAGACCTTGGACACATGCACAGCTCCCACATTCAGCCACACAGTGACCCGTTCACGCACAAACGTCGAAATAAAAAGCGCCATTCATACACAATCCAGGCAAAGCATGGCAGCACATCCCGTGCTCTGCACTGGTTGGCAGGAGGGTGGGGGAAGGGCCCACATGAAAGGCCTGGAGCGAATGGCACGCGCATCTACGGCCAACCGCAGAAAAGAATTATTACAGTATACAAAAATGTATTACATTGGGAGAGATGATCTAAAAAATAAATTTTAAAAATGTGACTGTGACGATGTGCTGCAGTTTCAAAGTGAAACTGTAAGCAGCGAGTCGCAAATACAAACATCAAGGCAAAGAGATAACATTCTAACATTTGGCCCCACAACGTTGGGATTTTCCTTAAAATACTTGATGGCGGGTAAGAGTTAGTGCCAGCATCAAATAAATCGGTTTTCAGCCAGTCAGGTATAGGTTTGATTCGCAGCAGATCCGACTCCTACTTACATGGTCAATACATTGTGCATAATCAAATGAGGCAATACCAATAATTATGGCACTTCGAGTACGGAAGAATTCATTCAACAAGAAGGGTTATATAATGTATTTTTTCACAACTTTGGATGGTAGCGGAAGCCGTGGTAATCAAAAGGATGTTAGACAGCATGCCAAGACAAGAAATAACAGGTCAGGCAAGTCGGATACAACATAAAAAAACAGTCTTTCAGGCGATTCATATATTGTGAACTAGTAATTAAGGCAGGAATCGAAACAAAGACTTGATTAGCAGGAGCTAAAAGCAGCTTCTGTGCATCGGGCCGCGCCCAGTGAAAGGTTGTTGGCAGGCAGAGGAGATGCATACATCAAAGCCTGTCACAGATTTAACGTCCACATCGGATGCAAACGCCACCTTTTAGTTCATTAATTATACACAGGACTCATTATGCATTAAATGTCTTAAAGATGTGTCCTAATGCTTCTTTATTAAACAAAAAAAGTCACCAACACACAGAGTTAATGTTGCATTGGTATATTCGTGGGGTCTCGGAAGGCAAACACAGCTCCTGGTAGCAGTTGATATCAAGCCACCTCCGGCGGCGTTCAATCCCCCAGCGCCCGACCAATCTTATCTGAGAGCCAGCCCTCCCACTGCCCAGTTGTTAGTTCCCCACTCCCCTGTAGCTCCACTTCCCTCACTCTGTCCTTCCCTCTATGATTTGTTAAGTTCTCTGTTCCTTCCCGAAGCCATGTCTGTGCTCAATAAATACCATGATATTAATGTTATCTATCAACAAACTCTATGCATCACTAGGTCTTTCAGAAAGGGTATTTCTCTAGTGCAAGCTGCTTTAGTGATGCTGGTTTAAAGGCAAATGCGACGTGTAATCCAGAGTCGTATTTGAGACGGGAGAGGGTGGGGGTGGTTGGGGTCTTTTTTTGGTCATGTCCGGTCTTCTAAATTAGAGAAACCCATTCTCTACACTATCTGGTCCATATATGCTGGGCCTGCGTAGGTTTTGTAGCCTACATGTCAGCTTTGAAATAATTATTTCCTCTTTCTTTTTTATTGTTTTTTATTTGTGTTTTAATCAAGTTAGATTTTTACAAAAAGCAAAAGTAACAGAAGACAAAAAAGGCTTTCAGTCTCATTAAATTGGATCTTAAAGTCGCAAGAAGAGGCTAGCCATTCAAACTTTTAGGCATAAGGTACTCTGTCTACAGGAATCAGACCTCGGTCATCAGTCGTTCTTTGGTTCTTTTGACGTAGTAAAGGAGTTTTGTATATGTTGTAAGATGTTATAAGTTGCCAATAACCAATATCTGTTGTATCCCATCATCATTTTTGACCAGCAAAGGTCTTCATCTCGTAAAACGAAGTCCGAGACTAAGTGCCTAAACTAATGTGCTCTTATCTTCGAAATGCCTTAACAGGAAAGGAGTAGATGCCGAACAGACTTCACCACTTCAGGTAGACCACAAAATCGACAGCCGTTAGTAATGGCCAACCCGCGAATGGTTAAAATGTCATTAGTATGAAGTAGGTTCAGTCTCACTCTTAGTAGCAGATTCCTTGCCTGTTTTGAGGGAAACTGTTTTATGAATGGTTGTAGGTCATTCAGTTTTCTGGGGATCAGAGGAAGGTGGCGCATCAATTTATTGGCAGCTGCTGTTTCGCCTGTCTTGATCCAATCCAGCTCTTTTATTTTGTTTAGAACTTTCACAGGGTTTGTTTTGAGTGTCTCTGCATCTAAGGCGACCTCGTGTAGAGTTTCCAGGTTCTGTTGAACCTTTGCAGCTTGAATCCAAACTTTCTTGAAAAATGAGGTTGCATAGTGAAGGTTGTTCTGCCAACTGACATTTACGAAAGAACATCAAGGAGTTGCATTTCACTGAGGCCACAAGAGTAAGTAGGCTTAGTTCTTTTCTGATACAAGCTATTGCAGTGCTGTTCGGTAATCCTAGTACTTTTCTCCAGAATCGGGCCTCTAGTATTGACCAAAGAGATGTTGGGATATTGGGCATGGCATCTGCGCCATAAATCAATGTCGGGACAACTTTCATTTTGTAAAAGTTTAATACAGGAATTAGAGAGAATCGACCAAATTTCCTGTCAATTGCACAGCCTTGGGCCGCAAGTTTTTTAGTTTTTTCTTTCAAAGATTTTTGCATGCCTGTTTCATTTTTGGAGTTATCTAGTGTCACTCCTAAGTATTTAAATTCAACAACGTTTTCTGTTCCTTTTTGTGCCTATAGACAAGTCATGAATTTGGTTTTATTTTCGTTGATCTCCAAGTTGTTTTCTTTCATGTATGACTGTAGGTTACTGAGTTGGCGTTGCAACCCTATCGGTGTGTAGTCTAGGAGTATCAGATTATCTGCATACATAAGTCTATTTATTGGGGTTTTGCCAATTTTTGGTGGAAACATACAAAGCTCAGTTTCAGAGTTTTTGATGTCACCTAGAAACGCAAGAAACAGTGCCGGCGCCAGTGGGCATCCCTGTTTTACTCCTCTTTGGGTCTGTATTTGTTCCGAGAGTGAGCCTTGTTGGTCTAATCGCACTCTCATGGTTGTGTCCGAGTAAAAAGCTTTGATGGGCGCCAGACATGAATTCGGGCAGTTCCAGCTCGATAGTTTCTCCCAAAGGAGTGACCTATCCACACGGTAAAAGGCTTGTGTGAGATCCACGAAGACAATAAATATCCGGGGACCCCCCCCCTAGGACCTTGTGCTTCAGGATGTTTACTGTCAGGATATTGGCTGTGGTTCCAAGGTTTTTCTTGAATCCTGTTTGTAAGAAGTCCTCGCATGGCGCTCTCTTTGCCAAGGCTTTGAATTCGTTTAGGAGCAGGGACCCGAACACCTTTCCGATACAATCCAACAAGGCGATTGGCCGATAGTTAGCTGGGTCGCTCTTTTTCCCTTTTTTGTAAATTGTCTCCACCGTTGCCGACTTCCACAATGGTAGGACTGATTTTAGTTCTGCACATCTACGAAATATTTAGCTCAAGAGAGCTGCCCATTCTTCTGGGTGTGCCTTTAGAATCATGTTCGTTATTCCATCGGGCCCAGGCGCTCTAGAGTTCTTGAGAGTCTTAATCAGCCGAGTTATCTCTTCACAGTCGTCCAAACAGATCCAATCTGCCTCATCCGAACTTTGATTGAAGATTTTGTTGGTTTTGGGCGGTAGAAACAAGGAGCTGAAGAAATTCACCCATGAGGTTTCACCAATGCTGTTTGATAGTGATGTTTCTTCTTTTGGGCTCGTTGAATTTAGAAGAGACCAAAATTCTCTACTTTTGTTTCCACGTATGGCTACTTGGATAACTTCTGTGTCTTGCTGGTAAAGCGCAATCCGGTGGTTTTTGAGCCATGATTTGTATCTCCGGGTAGACTCAATCACTGTTGGGTTTGTTTTTATAGGTCCTGAGAGTTTGGCTTTTCTCTTCACTTTTCTTAGATCTTTTCTATTTTCTACCAGGGTCGTGTCAAACGCGTGCCTTTTGGAGCCGGCGTTGTTTGGTTTGCCCCGTGTCGTTTTGTAGATCGCCAACAATGGAACATAGTCGATCTGTCTCACGGCTGCTTGGTGTTCTTGGGCTAAATATTTAGTCCTTAGATCAGTTATTGCTGCAGCTGACATTTTTAGCCCGGATTCTTGGTTGTTTGTCTCCAGGTGTGCGATAGATTTCGTAGTTGTAATTAATTTTGTTGGCCAAGTAATACACAATAGGTTATGATCACTTGCGGCAGTCCGGACCACCTCGAACAAGGTCATTGTTTGTGCAAGTTGGCTTGATGCATAGATGTAATCAATCGTTGCACTGGACGAGTCACGTTCCCATGTTGGCAAGGTGTTTTCAGTTTGTAGCACCTCGCCTATGTTGTACAACTCCCGTGATGTCATTAGTTTCACCCATGCTACTCCTCTTAGGTCTGCCGCCGATGTCTTGTTGACAGGGTAGTTGGCATCATTTTTCCAATTACAGGTTGCGTTAATGTCACTGCATATCAGGAGAGATGGAACCTGATGTACTGCAGTTGCTTCGTCAATTGCATTTTCAATCATCCCAAGGAAGTTGCCAGGGTCGCTTGTGGTTGGATTCCAGTATACGTTCATGATCATGATCGTTGACTTCGCTGTCTTTGTTATGTTGGTATCCAAGTTAGTCCAGTCTGCCTTGATCATTAACAATGATTGATTGCGTATTATTACTACTGCGGCTGATATTCCGCAGCCATAACGTATAGCTGTCAGGATTCCTGACGAGGGTCGTCCACCGGGGCCCTTTTTTGCTGGAGCTAGGAAGACTTCATAACCGTCAAGAGAAGGAGTCTGTCAACCAGGTCTCTTGTAGACAGATGACATCAAATTCCCATAAGTTTATATCACTTCGAGCTGTGAGATGGGCGTGACCCCTTGTGTTCCATCAGCATAGCTTCGTATCCCTTGTAGACTTCTTTAAAGTTGCAAGCCGTTCATTGCCATGCTCAGGAGTCAAGGGTTGCTATCTTTTATGATGTGTTGAGAGAACGTTCGCAACAAAGCCCACAGACTATGCATTGAAGAATTTTTAGATGGACTTTCTCTCATTACCTGTTTGCCTGGTCTTGTTGTGCTCTTGGGTCTATTAGCCACACACTGGGATGGAGGTGTCGCCCGTATGGGTCTTATTACTGTACTCCCTCCTCTTCTGTTTTCGACTGGAGAGGTCTGGCGGCTGCACCCAGTTGGGTTTCCCCTGTCTATGGCTAGGATCCACAATAAGTAAGTCATCTGATTTTATGCTACGCAGGTGGGGGAAGTAACTAAACAATGACAGTACCGAGCTCCGGTTGAGGATAACTTCATCTTCGTTGCTTTTTTTGTTGTCTCTATACGGTAGGGGGGGTTTGGGATGACTCTCCTGATGTTGCTCATTGCTGACCCCACTTCTTCTGCGGGGTTCAGACTCCTTTGGGTTCCCAGAAGATTCCTCACGTTTTCCATATGTAATGTAACCTTGCTGTCATGATCACTGTTTCCAAGGAGCCAGGACCAGCCCAACGTCCTTGGAAGCAGGCCCCTAACCCTAATTCTAGGCACCAGTCGGTCCCTACTGGGACCTTTTGGACCCTGTCCTGGCGCCGGTGGCACCAGGCTCATCAAAACCATCGGTCCCGGCACTGGAAGCGCCGGGCTCATAATTGGTGTGAAAGTGCTTGGGTGGACTTACCTGCGGCAGACCATGCTGCTTACTTACCAGCCACTTAGAAGCCCTCTGTGAACAGGAACTACTTTCTTACCTGGGTGGGGCAGCTCCACTCCCTGGATACAGCACTGGAACTCTTCTGGAAACTGGAACTCTTTTCTTACCTAGGCGGGGCCGTGGAAGAAGATGCCTCATCACTCCAAGGCTATTTAAACCACACCCGATAGATGAAACGTGCTTCGCGTTATTCTGCATCTGCAGCAGAACGCTCACCGAGTCTGTTCCAGCCTTTCCTCTTTCGATCCTGAACCTGCAAGAATTATACTTACCATTCCTGTATCCAGTCAACATCAGCACCTGCAAAAGACAAGAAACAACAGGTTAGCAAGACAAACTTTACACACAGTGCTTTCTCACTTGATCCATCAGCAGCGGCCGTGTCTTCACGCTGCACCTTCGCCTGCAAAGACAAAAGCATTGTTATACTTACCGGCACGCCGTGAATTCCGGATTTCTTCATTCTGCATCGCCGCCTGTGAAGACAAAGTTTAGTTAAAACTTACTAGCATTCCGCTGACTCCGGCGCTGCAAACCAACATCTGAAAGACAAAAGAAAAAGACATTAAGCAGGTATTTACTCACGCCCATCGCGCTCGTCGCAATAAAACGCCTGCAAATACTCCAGCGTCTCTTTAACACGAACTAAGCTGCAAGGAAACAGACAGTTAGAGCGCTTGCCATACTTACGAATTTCCAGGCGCTTCACTCCATCTTCCATCCCAAGAGTCCTGCAATACATAAGGGAAAAGCATTATACAGAGTCTTCAATATTAACGTGCCACGCATTTAAAGACTATAAAGACAAAAGGTGTCCAGAAACCCACCGCTCGTGCAGATAACGACGGTAACCATCCTCTGAATTCAAGAGGCCAATGTTTCACCAGTGAAGGAACTGGCAACGGCACCCTGCACCAGACGCAGATGGAGAGCCCAGCATTCACCTATCTAAGGTGAGCACGTTGACCTGGGGGGGGCTCTACAGAAAAGCTGGGAAGAGAGAGAGAGGGACATTCAACAACCCAGGCCATTAACCCCCATATTCTTTCACCTGCAGAAACCTCACTCTTCGAGTTCGACACACAGTGCGAAGAGGTTCGACCCCAGAAGCCAATCGAGTCCTGCACATCACTTTTCGAGTCACAGACACCCTCCTGCCAAGACCCGCGCCTCCGTGGGAATCAGGTGAGCGTTACAGAACGCGAAGCCCACCACAAAACTCGTACCAAGGCGCAATGGAAACCTCAGACACTGATCAACAAGCCCAGTTGCTCGGAGAATTAAGAGCAGAAGTACATGCAGCTCGTCAGGAAACGAACTCTCTAAGAAGAGAACTGATAATTTCCAAGGAGCGAACTGAGGACCTCGCTAGGCAGTTGCTACAAACGCAGGCAGGACAGACACCTTTGCCCGCTCCAGGAGGAAGTTATCCTTCTGCATCATTTTAAATCCTGTGCAAATCAATCTGCCCGGTAATGTGCCCTTGGCTCCGCCCGAACGCTTTTCTGGTGATCCAAAGAAATTTGCGGTGTTCATCAACCAGTGCCGCTTACACTTCTTATGTCGACCAGCTGCTTTCCCAACAGACCAGATCAAGGTGGCTTTCGTGCTTTCTTATCTCAGTGGCAGCGCCGCAGATTGGTCGATCCCTTTAGTCACCCAGGATGATCCGGTTTTACATGATTTCCAGGCCTTCCAGTCCAGCATGGAGAAACTGTTCGCAAGATATGCACAAGGGCAGGCCTTGGACAATGAACGTCTTTCATTACGACAGGGTAATCAAGACCTCTTGACTTATATAGCCTCATTCAACAGACTTATAGTGGAAACTCAATGGCCCGAGGATAAGAGAATAATGCTTTTCTACAGAGGCCTGCGTGGAGAGCTCAAGGATGTGTTAGCTCAAGTTGTGAATCTTCCACAAGAATGCTCAGACTATATTGACTTAGTTGTCCAATTGGACCACAGACTACAGAACAGGAAGGCAGATCGTTCCAAATTTGATACTCGAGTGTTTTCTAAACCACAAACCTCTACTAGGGGAGCTGACACGGTGGAACCCATGCAAATAGGGGGCATGAAAGGACCTTTAACCCAGAAAGAGCGGGAAAGAAGAAGGCAGCTGCAATTATGCCTCTATTGCGGAAACTCAGGACACTTTCTTCGGGACTGTCCAGTGAAACCTGCTAAGAAGGCTGTAGGAGCTGCGGATACCTGTACCACAAATTCTGAGCAGGGAAATGACCTAGCCCGACAAGAGTAGAGGTCCTCTTGCCGAGCGTTAAGATTTGTCCCGTGACCTTGCATTTCGTGGTACCCATGGTCCTCATTAGTCCTGAACGTCCGGATCGTTTGCATGCAATTGAAGCTTACATCGACAGTGGAGCAATCGGTAATTATGTGGACCGTGAAATGGTATCAAGGATGAATCTACCCCTTGTCCCTAAGGCTGTAAAAGACGTCATTACTACTGTGGATGGCACGGAGATAGCCTCCGGACCAGTAACGCATGCCACCCAAGAAGTGACGCTAGTGAGTCAAGATGGACACCGGGAGAGAATCGTGTTTGATGTGATCAAGGCTCCTCAGTTCCAGATCATTCTGGGAATCCCTTGGTTAGAGAAGCACAATCCTCAGATCGATTGGCGAGCAAAGACGGTTCAGTTTCCAGAATGTTTTACCACTTGTTATCCTAGGCCTGATGTTTCACTGGCGGCAATCTCTTCGGAGGAGGTTCCCAAATTACCTGCCGAATACCAGGAATTCCAAGACGTCTTCCGGAAGGATCAAGCTAACACCCTGCCTCCTCATAGGTCTTACAACTGTCAGATAGATTTGATACCCGGAACAACTCCTCCTTGCAGCAGGATTTATGCCCTCACCGAGCCTGAGAATCTTCACCTCAGACAATATTTGGACCAATACCTAGCTAACAGGTTTATCCGTCCTTTAAAATCTCCAGCTTCATCGGCTTTGTTCTTCGTTCCGAAAAAGGAAGGAGACCTTAGGACTTGCATAGATTATCGCGCCCTGAATCAAATCACCGTTAAAAACAGATACCCGTTACCTTTGATCCCTGAACTCCTGGACCAAGTCAAAGACGCATGTATATATACAAAATTGGATCTCAGAGGAGCCTACCACTTGGTACGGATAAAAGAGGGCGATGAATGGAAAACGGCCTTCCACACCAAGTACGGGCTATTCGAATATCAAGTGATGCCCTTTGGACTTTGTAACGCTCCTGCCGCTTTCCAATATTTTATGAACGATGTCCTTAGAGAACTCATAGACGTGTGTGTTGTTGTCTACATTGATGACATCCTTGTCTATTCATCATCCGAAGAGGAACACCAGAGACACGTTAAAAAGGTTCTCGAGAGATTGCGTCAACATAATCTTTTTGCTAAGCTTGAAAAATGCGTTTTCAACGTAACTGAAGTCGAGTTCCTGGGATTCATATTGTCACCTAACGGAGTCCATATGGATTCAAAGAAAGTCGATGCAATCATCAAGTGGCCATCACCAACCTCTGTAAAAGGAGTTCAAAGCATGTTAGGCTTCGCTAACTTTTACCGCAGATTTATTCCTGAATTTTCTCGGATAGTCCAGCCCATCACCGCTCTGTTAAAAAAGAACAAACGTTTTGAGTGGTCTTCTGAAGCAGAACAAGCTTTTCAGGACTTAAAAGCTAAATTCATTTCTGCACCTGTTCTAAAACATCCTCGCCCAGAACTCCCCTACAACATGGAAACGGATGCTTCTAGTCTTGCTCTGGGGGCAGTTTTATCACAAAGAGATCTGGTCACACACCATTTACACCCTGTAGACTTTTGGTCCCGCAAGTTTTCGGCTCCCGAGATCAACTATTCAATTACAGACGAGGAACTTTTAGCTATCAGATCGGCCTTTAAAGCATGGCGGCATTATCTTTTAGGAGCCAGACACACAGTCACCGTAATGACTGATCACCGTAATTTACAATATCTAAAGACGGCCAAAGCTCAGTCTTCCAGACAGCTTCGCTGGGCTCTGTTTCTGGCTGAATTTGACTTTATAATTACTTATCGACCAGGCAGTAAGAACGGAAAAGCGAATGCCCTCACCCGGATGGGAGTAGATGAACATTTGAAGACTCCAGAACCAATACCCATAATCACAGAACAAAGGATTTTGGGTTTGGTCAGCACTCAATCTTTTGAAGACATCAAGACCACGGTTAAATCACTCCTAACTCCGGCCGATTTGCAGGACTGGCAATTAAAGGGAAAAGAATTCTCAGTGGATCAAGACCTACCATATTTCCGAGGACGATTGCACTTGCCCTGTGAGAAAATACAAAAACAAGTAATCTCCTGTTATCACGACTCTCTAATGGAGGGTCACCCTGGCATTACCAAAACCATGGAAAAGATTAAAAGACATTTCTGGTGGCCATCATGGAAAAAGGATATTAGAGACTTTGTAATCTCCTGCGGTGTGTGTGCCCAGAATAAAAGTCAGAAGCAGAAACCAGCCAGCCTATTACAGCCACTAGACATCCCTCCCTGTCCATGGCATACCTTGTCCATGGATTTTATCACGGACTTACCTCCATGCTCGGGGTATACTACCATCTTAGTAGTCGTGGATCTATTCTCCAAGATGGCTCACTTCATTCCCCTGAAGGGTCTACCTTCAGCCTCAGTATTGGCCCGAGAATTCTTGGAAAACATTGTTCGCTTACACGGTTTTCCCTCGGTTTTAGTCTCCGATAGGGGAAGTCAATTCATCTCCCACTTCTGGCGCAGTTGCTGTCGTCTAGCCCAAATTGATGTAAGACTTTCGACCAGTCACCATCCCCAAACTGACAGACAAACCGAAAGGACAAATCAGACACTAGAACAATATCTACGCTGCATGCTCCAACAAACTGAAAACCCCTGAAAGGATATTCTTTGGATCGCTGAATACGCTTACAACAATTCGACTCATTCTGGAACCGGGAAGACTCCTTTTTTCCTATTATACGGACACCATCCTAGAACCTCCAACCTGGATCCTCCCCAACAATTTGAAGCACCTGCTGTGGATCACTTGCACTCGGAGATCACCCGTGCTTTTAAGGAAGCCACTGCCCATCTGCAAAGAGCTAAAGCTCAATTCATAAAAGGAGCAGATCGACACCGTAAAGAGGCCCCTCACTACGCTGTAGGAGATCAGGTCTGGTTATCCACTAAGCACCTGCCTCTAAAAGGACCCCGCACCTTCATCCCGAGATACCTTGGACCCTATCTCATATCTGCCATAATTAATCCAGTGGCTGTCAAATTGGAATTACCTACGCATATGAAAATACATCCAGTATTCCATGTCTCCTTATTAAAACCAGCACAACCAGAAACCCGATTGACCCAACTTCCAGAACCGGTTTTAGTAGCTGGAGAACTTGAATTCGAAGTGAAGAACATCCTAGACTCCAAAATCTCCAAATCTAAGTTATATTATCTGGTTGATTGGAAAGGATACGGCCCCCAGGAGAGGTCTTGGGAACCCTCAGAATATGTCCACGCACCTCGTCTGATCAAGAAATTCCATCTGAATCACCCCAACAAGCCAAAACCCCCGGAGAAGACACGTTTAGGAGGGGCCAGGGGGGGTGCTGTCATGATCACTGTTTCTAAGGAGCCAGGACCAGCCCAACGTCCTTGGAAGCAGGCCCCTAACCCTAATCCTAGGCACCAGCCGGTCCCTACTGGGACCTTTTGGACCCTGTCCTGGCCCCGGTGGCACCAGGCTCATCAAAACCATCGGTCCCGGCACTGGAAGCTCCGGGCTCATAATTGGTGGGAAAGTGCTTGGGTGGACTTACCTGCGGCAGACCATGCTGCTTACTTACCAGCCACTTAGAAGCCCTCTGTGAACAGGAACTACTTTCTTACCTGGGTGGGGCAGCTCCACTCCCTGGATACAGCACTGGAACTCTTCTGGAAACTGGAACTCTTTTCTTACCTAGGCGGGGCCGTGGAAGAAGACGCCTCATCACTCCAAGGCTATTTAAACCACACCCGATAGATGAAACGTGCTTCGCGTTATTCTGCATCTGCAGCAGAACGCTCACCGAGTCTGTTCCAGCCTTTCCTCTTTTGATCCTGAACCTGCAAGAATTATACTTACCATTCCTGTATCCAGTCAACATCAGCACCTGCAAAAGACAAGAAAAAACAGGTTAGCAAGACAAACTTTACACACAGTGCTTCCTCACCTGATCCATCAGCAGCGGCTGTGTCTTCACGCTGCACCTTCGCCTGCAAAGACAAAAGCATTGTTATACTTACCGGCACGCCATGAATTCCGGATTTCTTCATTCTGCATCGCCGCCTGTGAAGACAAAGTTTAGTTAAAACTTACTAGCATTCCGCTGACTCCGGCGCTGCAAACCAACATCTGAAAGACAAAAGAAAAAGACATTAAGCAGGTATTTACTCACGCCCATCGCGCTCGTCGCAATAAAACGCCTGCGAATACTCCGGCGTCTCTTTAACACGAACTAAGCTGCAAGGAAAGAGACAGTTAGAGCGCTTGCCATACTTACGAATTTCCAGGCGCTTCACTCCATCTTCCATCCCAAGAGTCCTACAATACATAAGGGAAAAGCATTATACAGAGTCTTCAATATTAACGTGCCACGCATTTAAAGACTATAAAGACAAAAGGTGTCCAGAAACCCACCGCTCGTGCAGATAACGATGGTAACCATCCTCTGAATTCAAGAGGCCAATGTTTCACCAGTGAAGGAACTGGCAGCGGCACCCTGCACCAGACGCAGATGGAGAGCCCAGCATTCACCTATCTAAGGTGAGCACGTTGACCTGGGGGGGTCTCTACAGAAAATCTGGGAAGAGAGAGAGAGAGAGAGAGAGAGAGGGACATTGAACAACCCAGGCCATTAACTCCCATATTCTTTCACCTGCAGAAACCTCACTCTTCGAGTTCGACACACAGTGCGAAGAGGTTCGACCCCAGAAGCCAATCGAGTCCTGCACATCACTTTTCGAGTCACAGACATCCTCCTGCCAAGACCCGCGCCTCCGTGGGAATCAGGTGAGCGTTACACTTGCCCCCTCTCTTCACGGCCGCTTGCTTTTTCGTATTGACCGGCCTTTTCCCTTTCTTCATCTCGTCTCTTTTTCTGTGTTGGGGAATTGGTCCGTCTTGGGTGGCTCTGAAAGTGCTCACTCTTCTTTTCATCCCTCTCTTCTGGGGACGGTTTGTCATCAAAGTGTAGACTTATGTTCATCAGGGCGTCGCACTCCAGAAATTCGTCTATTGTTTTTGGCGAGTTTTGTGCGATTATAGTAGGCGCCACCGTTGTTGTTTCTGGTGGCCCACCTGTCGTCTCACTTATATTTGCCTTTTTAGTCATTTTTCTTTTAACTTTGGGCGTCTCATTGCAGGGCCGATTTAAAGTGAACACTGGTTCTAGTACTTTGGCGCTTGGTGGTCTCTCGAGTTTTTTACATTTTTTTGTTTTCATTTCTCTTTGTTAGTTTTTCTCTGGAGTTCGTAGTTAGGACAATCATAGTAATTGTTTGCGATCCAGTCTCTTTTTTTGGTCATTTTTTTCAGTTGTTTGTACTGGTGTATCACCTGGCGATCTTAATGGTCCCACTTTGGATGATCTTTGATTTACCTGGCCATGATGTAGACTTCTAGAGAAGTCAGCTTGTCTAATAGCTTGGCCTGCATCGATGAATGATCCTTCAAGGTGTCACTAATCCCTGCGTATAACTTCATGAAGGGAGCTAGTGCTATCATGACTGTAGACATTATTGACATCATATCAAGTTTCTTTGTCGTAGAGGGTCCCATGTTTTGTTCTACATAAGGTTGGTGTCTTTCTTTCAAGGGTGAGAGGAACAGACACTGGCCGTGAGGAGCTGTGTGATCTTTGAGGCTCCAATGAGTTTCTTCGTCTTCCGGCCACGTTTAAGGGGTCCCAAAGGTCTTGTTCAGGGTGTGATATCTGGGGGTTTATTTTACCCCACTTCGAGCTCCCAGTTCTTTGGGGTCTAGTTTTTTGTGTCAACTCATTTACACATATTCCCGGTGTGCACTGGGTTTCCGGCAGCTCTAAATTGTCTTAATGTTCTATCAGAGGGTCCTCGAAGACAAGGGAACTGTCAAGATTGGCCGGCTTTTCTTGAGCCCGAGACAATTTCTTAACAGTTGTGGGCTGTGGAATGCTAGATATGATCTGATCTTTTGGCATATTGTTCATTGCTAAGTCCTTTGGCACTGTGTTCAGCCTCACTTGCGGCACAGGCAACCCTGTTTCCGGTATCAGGTGTTCTTTAGTTGCAGTAGTGCTCGAGGCCAGCCTGGGACTATTGGGCCGACTTGCTTCTGCGTCTCTCAGGTTTCTTTTGTAACAGTAATGCTCGGAGCCAGCTTGGCACATTCAGCATCCCTCAATTTGGTTGAGGTCACATTTGTTTTTTCAACAGCTTCACCGAGTGGCACTGAAGCCTGTGCAAGGTGCCCTTCCAGTCGTCTCTGTTTTGCTACCGGCATACAGTCATTCAAAGCTTCAAGAGCTTCCAAGTCAGTGAGTTCTTCTCTCCTAATACTTTTGGCCAGGGGTCTGAGGCTGAAGAAGTCTCTTAAGTTTGTATGTCCCTTGAGAGTATTGTTACTCTTTCTCAAAGGCTGTAAATTGTCTTTCGTATGTAATCCTTTGACAGGCTTGAACGTTTTTAATGTATTTATTTTTTTGGTTTGCCCCCAATCCTTTGGAGGTCTGAATTTCTTTGACGCTTTTTTTGAGTTCACTGTATCATTGTTATTGATGAAATCAGTAGGGCTTACTGGGATTAAATCATACACGGTAGCCGACTCGGGCTCTGTGTGCACCAGTGCCTGAACAGACATCGAGTTTCCTGGGGTTGGGGCCAGGCTTTCCCCCTGACGCACAGGCGAGGACGGGGCACGCTCCAACTGAACCTGATCCCCAACGCCGTGCTGCTTTAGCGCCACCGGCGGAGACGCTCCTTCAGCCCCTGCCCCCAACAGAGCTCTTCCAAAACTGTCCACGGGCTCAATCCCAGTCTCGCCGCCACGTCCGACACGGCCCCGCCCGCACCCCCCCTCTGGGGGGCGACGGAGGAGGACGTGCTGGCAACAAGCCAGGGTCGGGCGGGGCCACGCCGTCGCTGCGCCGGCAAGCCGCCGTCTCCTCCTCCTCAAGCGCCACATCCTTCGAGCTCTCCAGGCGCTAGACCCACGCCCAGCACACAGACGCACAGGTCAGTGGGGGTGTTTGTGGGCAATGAACTTGAACTTTGGTAGTAGTTCAGTGTTTATTATCATAGTTTTAGTTTTTCCTTTTGATGTTGGCGGCAAGTCGGGATCGAGCCCGGGAGCACGGTCACTTCGCCCGCACACCACCACTTTTCCCTCCCTCTGCGCCACGGCTCGCGGCTCACCCGGAGTTCAGTGTTTGTGTTTGTGCTCTTAGTTTTGCTCTTTGATGTCGGGAGGGGGGCACCATTAGTCAGACAAGATGTTTCTACTAACCGCTTTGTCTCGGTTGTTGTACATGGTCGAGCGCTGTGGAGACGGCGTCCTTCGTCTTCATCAGGAACAGGAGGGGTAGTGGGGAGGTGCATTGCAACCCTGCCTGCCCTGCCATCCAGGACTGCAGGACTGTCACTCTCCGTCACTCTGCGGCCGCTCTGCGGTTCTGGGCAGTCTTTGTACTGTGGGTCCACCCACCAGTACTGAGGTGGAAGAAAGACTCAGCAAGTCTCAGCAAAGTCAACAGGAAAGTAGAATAACAGAGTGCAGTCTCTCCTCGCAGGTGCAGGACTGTCACTCTCCGTCACTCCGCCAAGCACCAAGTCATCCAGGTTGGAAACAGGACAAGCGTTTAGGCCCTTGGCAAGTAATATCATCCCAAGATAGGGCTGTAGTGAGATGGAGGTGCCCTATCCAATTTTCTGTAACTTGGGCCCGGGCCGTTACTGTCCGCAAGGACCACAGAATGCAGTATTATTGCTTAAATAATGCCCTCTCAGCTCTGTTACATCGCAGGGTATTAAGTTGCAAACCAATCTCCACTAATGTACCTAGAGTTTTATGGGACTCCTCCACTTTATGCTGTTTTGACAGACTAGTGTAGTTCAGTGGTTCGTTTGTTGAATTTCAGGGGCTGTATTCTAGCCAACTCAAAGCCAAAAGCCAAGAATATAACGGTCATCACAAATTTAAATGCGTTCAAAATATTATTGTGCGACTTCACTGTGAGCCTTTTGATCTCGAACATTTCCTTGATCTGCTCACCAATATCTTTACATACCACAGAATCCCTAAGCCCATTCTCTAATGCCAAATTTTCGTGCCATTATTCTCAGCACCAGGAGGAATAGGAGATGATCTCACATGGAGATATCTCCAATGTTAAGACTTAATAGCTCGTTACATTCATCGCTATTTCACAAAAAAACATAAGCTAAATGTACAATCAGAGCTCCAGATAAGATTTTGAGGTGGGAATATTTTACTCGCTATTTTTAAACTTCAAGAGTAAACGTGGTTTCAATAGAGTAAAAATGGGTTTTCTCCTTTGCAAGAGAGTAAAAAGTATTTGACATCGAACCAAAGTCTGCAAAGAGTTAAAACTGTATGGAAATAATAATCATGTGGCAGCTTTCTGCATCGTTACAGAAAAGCAGGTTTTTCTCTCAATTCAAAGATAAAGCACATAGTGCAGTGGCAAGCCCCCTCTCACAAATGGAACAGAGGAGCACTAACACAGAGTTTCCCACTGTATATAAAAAGGGTACAACAGCATCATATGCTTTTTAACGCTTCGCTCACACACAGGTCAGCTTGAATAGGAACCGTGCAAGCTAGCTACCCCTACACAAACAGAAAAGGTGAATCAGGGCAACCAAAACGCAAGCTTTATTCATGCAGAACAGATGGAGACCAGTGCAAGGTGTAAAGCAGGGCTAAAAGATTCCTACACAGAGAACAGATCACATATGTGTCTCCCCAGTAGAAGGTCCTCTCATATAAAACAGGAGTAACATAGCCTTCAGTGGTGCACACTCGTCATAATATAGAAAAGGAACACCATGGACTCAGTAGATCATGCGAAAGCATAGTACAGGAAGGTTGCGAGTCTCAACAATGCAAGATGATCACACTTGGAACAGGTTCATTGCGGGTGACAACGGTAGACGTT
Organism: Ambystoma mexicanum; assembly: GCF_040938575.1. Taxonomy (NCBI): domain Eukaryota; kingdom Metazoa; phylum Chordata; class Amphibia; order Caudata; family Ambystomatidae; genus Ambystoma; species Ambystoma mexicanum. The sequence goes on along the minus strand of NC_090936.1, from coordinate 160,175,036 downwards.
CCACTTGCACAGAGAAGTTGCGGCAGGCAGAGCAACTGTCAACTTCAGGTATACAAGATGGCCCTTGTCTGTCTTTAACAGCAACTGCTTTCAATATAGTGTTAAATACCGTTTTCAGGGGGAGAACAGGGGCAGTAATAGCCCTCAAGCCTGACCAGGTAACAGGTAGGCCGAAGCTCAGCATTCCAGCACTGCATGCCCACAAAAGCAGTATTTAAAATTGCTTTTAGCGATTCGAGCTGCCATCTGGTGTGCCGATACATTTTTTTTTTTGCCTTTAAGGAAACAAGGCTTTGCGAAATTCATGCTTGCATAAAGAAATGACATGTATATCAGCAATTGGAAATAACTATTTCTAGGGCCTGAAGGTGGGGCCAGGAAGTGTGCAGGTTAGTGTTCCAGGGGGGCTGGACAGAGGACTCCAAGGGGTTGAGGGGACGGTTGAGGCGAGGCCTTACAGTGGAGACTCGTTCTGGGGTACCGCCTCCCAGGACAAGGTGAAGGCTGGACAGAGATGCAGCATGCCTGCATGAAATGCAGACAGCTACTTGTGGATTCTGCATATGTTCCCGGCCTCCCAATTGACCAGCTCATTCCACCAGGTGCTAATATATAATCCAAATATATTGGTAGAGCAAAGAGAGTCCTGGAGACTAACTAAAGTGTATGGTATTGCAGTAGGTCTGTATTGATCGCCACTTTTCATAAACATCCATTTAAAATTGTGCATTCATTATATAAGAGGAAAGAAAGTAAGAGACTAACAGTGGATGGTGTCAGCAGGCAACTGGGCATAATAGGTGAAATATTGTAGTTTGCAGACATCTCTTTTGGGGTAGAGTAAGATGGAACGTCAAGACGTTTGCCATCAGCTTGTGGAGTGAGCACAGGTAGCACAGTTTGCTTGCAACCAGCAAGTGTCAGAACTAGGTTCGTCATCAGAAGCATTTGGCTGTGTGATTATGTACAATATAAAAAAAGTGTTCACACGTCAATATGATGCAGCTTCCCCTACAAGAGAGTATAGTTGGCACTACGAGATTTAGATACACTTGCCTAAACGTTACTGAAAAACATTGAGAGTGTTTTATGGTAGAAATACTTTAATTATGCTTTATGTACCAGCTTCATTTTAAGGAATGGAATTGCAGGACCGTCTTGTAAAAAATAAAATTAGTATGTACTGGTCTTTGCCAAACGGAACATAGTTAGCTTAATAAAAGTATTCTCTTGAGTGCTTCTGGTTTGCAATGATTTCAAATAGAAATAACTTTTCTTAGCTAAGCACTCCCACGTAGGCCTTTGGCACTTTCAAGAGTGGAGGAGACGATTTCTGCTGCACTCTTTCTCCACTTGCAGAAAACAGGGAAAAGAGGGTGGGAAGAGCCCCGAATCCAAGAGAGGATTGCAAGGTGAGGTGTGTTTTTACTGAACAGGGCAATTTCAATTGCCAGCTGTGCTACAATGTGTAAATGTAATTAGCAAATCTATAGAATCCATAGCAAATTGGTATGCAGCCCTGCTTATTGTATGCCTTGCTTATAGAGGGGTTCAACCATCTTGGTTTCTGCTAGGTCTCTCTACAACTTCCTGTCCCTCCCCACCTTCTGCAAAGAACTCTGCGTAGGATGTCAGAAGGCAAAGGACTTTTGTTACAACAGCCTAAATTGGAACCCTTGACAGCGGGCTTGCTTTAGATCAATCCCCTGCACTATTTTGCCTTCATAAGGAGAGGAAATTCCCTCTTTGGCGGATTCATATTTGGCTCTTATAAGATTAAGGACTCAGCTGAACTCTGTTGGGAATACAGTCTACTCCGCCATCCTCTGCCATAGAGGTGAAGACGGAAGGCTCCAAGGCAGAGGTAAGCACTGCTCTTTAACCATTCACAGGGCACAATGACGGGTGACGCTGCTGTAGACCAAAGCCTCTTTGCTGCCTATGCATGGAGGTGAATGCCCCCCTATAGGTGCCAGACAACTTCCTGGACTGGAACTAAGTACTCACCTTGTACCCGGAGACCCTAAATTAGGCCTGCCAGCAACCAATAAGTCCAGAAGCAGCTGCAACCCTGTTTTACCACCTCAAGACATCTTCAAGGGGTCTTGTCTGTGCTCAACTCACTTCGAGCTGCTACCGGATCAGCAATGCTGTTTTTGGCACCATGTTCTTCGGACAGTTGACCAGCTCTTTTAGCCACCGAGATGCCAGCTCAACCCATTGCAGCAGACCCAATCAACTCAACCAGATTACTGACTTGACTCCATAGAAGCAACTGACCAACTCAGACTCCTGCTGGAAACCCCCAGACTCTCCCTCTTGGACGCTGACCCGACTCTTCAGAAGCAGGCTCCACCACCGAACTAAACCATTGGAAGCCATCAACTCGACCGCCTCAAACTCAGATTCGATCCAATAGGAGCTGTGTCTCAAACCGACTTAGCACAGACACACCATTGAGACTGCACCACTATCGTCTCGACACTGCCACAATTGCAACAAAGTGCTTAGAAGCCCGACTCGACACTGTTGAGCCACAAGACAAGATTCAAAAAGGTATTTGAAGAATTACTTTTCCTCTTAAAGGACCAAACTGACTTATGCGCCTTTCTTGCCTTTTGAAGAAACAACCTTAAATATGACCTTGGCTGCTGAAATGCTTTTGCCTCAACAGTCATGCTTATGAACCCAGAGTTCCCCTTCTTAGTAGTATGCATTCTCTGCGTTTATCTTACAGGGATGGGTCTTGTGTTTTTAATTAGTTGGTTACACCAACTGTGTTTTTTTAATTAAAAGTGCCTATTTCTTTGTAGAACCTTGGTTGGACATTATTTTGGTATTACTGTACTACTGTATCCAGTTGGCATCCCTCCTAAAGAGGATAGCCTACCCTCGACCCACATTACCAAAAGCACTGGAATGCCCTACCTCCCACCATCCGCAGTGAGCCCTCCCTCCTAGCCTTCCGCAAAGCACTGAAAACCACCCTCTTCTCATAAGGTCCCTCGCAGCAGCATAATACCAACCATAGGACCCACTGCTTAAGTTGTATTGACCAACCGCATAAGCTGTAATGATAACCTTGCTTGTTCCTATCTGTAATATGCCTCTTACTGATACCATGCCTGTTACTAAGCTCATGCAAGTAACAGCGCCTCAATGCCCCTGGGCTGCTTGCGCGCTATACAAATTTAAATAAATAAATGAATAAATAAGCAGTGAGGGGGGGGTATACCAGTTGGGCTGTGCCTACTTCACCTGATGATTGAGACCACATCTAGTTTAGTAGTAGTGTGAGGCTGAGTAGGTATTATAAACAATACTCATCCCAGAACTTCTGCAGAGCAGTAATCATTTCAGAAGAGTCAGGTCGATCGACATGTGCATAATTTGAACTATTAATGAACTATTAATGACAGCCCCCATAATGGGCAGCACCTCAAGAATAGATGTTATGTATTAATTGTAAGGCCATTCAAAAATGAGCTTTACTCTATACCAATTATTTACCACATAAAAGAAATAATTAACAGTACTAGGCAGCCTCCAGTTATTTTACTCCACTTGTTCTGGTTTCCCAAGGCCACTTAGTGGTTTGAGGGCGGGGGGTCAAAAACTAGCGCAACCTTTCAGTATTTGTTCTTATATCATTTAATGTTGACGTAAGACTATTACATGCTCGCTCCTCTTCCTCATCCACAAAGATCACTCTGCAAAGAAGACATCCCATTTTAAGGTTAAAGCCACACCCATCAGAAGACTAGAAGAGGGGGACCTGTCGGCGTCCAAGTGATCAGTTAGGTCAACTTTTTGAAGTCCTGCTGTAGACCACATTACTATTTTGGTTGGACTTATGAACAAGACCTCTTGCAGCCAATTGTACAGTGTCTTTCCATATTTCTACCCCGGTCACCAACACATTGAGGTTATTACAGGACATCCAAGTACAGGGTGTTTAATTTTAAATATTCCACGCACAACATCAAAATAATAGACTCAATACTTTCCCTCCATGCCAGCTTTGCCCTTAATCGTCCTACAGACAGCCCCTAGGTAGACTCATAATCATTCAGTTTATTACCAGCCACTGACTTCGTGAGCTCCATACATTTTATGGTCCCTGGAGTTTCAACCTGTACGTATGATTTTATAAGATTTCCCCCTTGATGGTGGACTGGAAAATTTGGAGAATTAATTCTCAAACATTTTGCAGCTTCAAAATTAAACCCACTCTGGTTTTCTCCCAGCGGTACAGGTAATGATTCAATATCACTAATCAAACAAAAAATGCCCTCGAGCAGGGGCGGTGGGGCATAAACATATAAGGGATCATAACCTGGGCTCGCTAGACATAATTGGCTTGTGGCAAGATTGGTGCACAGTGTGTATGTGTAAAATTGAGGTAGTAGGTGACATTATGGCTGGCTAGTAGCTTGCAACTTGAAATGTGTATCCCTGTCCATAGTAGACCTCTTTCCTGCTTGTACTATGGAAAGTTGTATATTTACCTTATGTTTAGCCATTTGCTTAGAAATAAGTCAGCTTAAAAAAAGCACAATATTCAAACCCTAATAAAATCTACTAAACATCAGTGTCGTCAACACAAGTACTAGAATGAACCACCATAAGCTATGATAAATTATTCAAACGAAAAAGAAAATTATTTTAAACAAACAAAACTAAACACAGTGGCGTTAAAATTATTTGAGTGGAACATGGCAGCTGACAGAAGCAAATGAAATAAGCCCTTTGCAGGGTTCAAAATTGAAATTCAATGAGCAGGTGCTAAAACCAGCTCCTGGGTGTCAGGCATCACCCTGTAGGACGGAGCTACAGCAAGGGAACCAGGAGCTACCAGAGATGCTCCTTTAATTTTGTGTCCATTTTATATGAACCATTGTTTAATTGTATATCACGTGTGTTCTAATTTTTCTTAACCTTCTCAAATACTCAAGGTTAATGTCACATTTACATGTTTCAAAGGCACCAGTTGGCCCCTGTAGCCAAAAGGAGCCCCTGCCAAAAGGAGCCCCTGGTAGCTGTTGGTTTCAAGCTAACCAGGCTCTACTATGCTATAAGGAGCTGCCAGCTCCCCTCAATTTCGAACCCTGCCTTCATCTCAAAACTATTTAGGTTGATCCCACTTACAGATGATCATACTGTACAGTCGGTCAAGCTCACAGGCCTTCTAATGTAATACAGCAAGGGTTTCAAGCCAATGAAATAGGTCGCCAGACACCCACTCCTTCATGGATCAAGTCTATGTAGATCCCATGCACAATAATATCACAGAGGCCATCACACTCTCAATCCTTCAGAAATGACCACGGTCAACCGCACCTTCCATAAATCAAAGTCTAGATAAGTCTGCTGGAAAGCAAACACATACAAAACTGGAGATTCTATAAAGCGTAGGCTTTTGACAAATGGTCCTTCAATGAATCATCCAACCACATTGGCCGACTCATTCATCCACCTACACATCCACAAAACAATATTCAGTGGTGTCACTAGAAATCAGCATTAGGAGTGTGGGGGGGCAGGGTGGGTGCACACATGGCTCCAGATAAGGTTTGTACCAGACTTTTTTTACGCATGACAATCTGCTAAATACGACCGCTTTATTATTTTCCTGTGTGCATTTACGCACAGGTTTAGAGCAGAGGGCAGTGCAAAGGTCAGGTTATTTGACAGAAACCAGAATGCTTCTTTTGATTTTTATCTAAATGGATGTAATTGCAAGCCATGGAGACAACCCTCTGAAACAGAATGTATTTCTCTGAAGCCTTTCTAAAAAAGAAACTGCACACTTTCAAAAACAGGAATGGTTTTTCTCATTCAGCTTCTGCTGTTGTGTGTAGATGTTCATGGAGCAAACAGAAGCACTGTGCATATTTATTTTCCTAGCATTTTAGGATTGGTTAATTAAGATGGAAAACTAAGTTGCAATTGAGAATTTATCTTTTGTAAAAAATTATGCTTTTTTTCCAGTGAAAACAAACCAGTATGGTACATTTGTATTTTTCAGAGTTCCTGCGCTGTGTGCATAATCTTGCAGAGGCAGATCATTTTTACACTAATAATTAAATTTACACTACAATCATAAACCAGTGTGTACAATTATGATTATGCATGGACTAGTTTACATCTATTCAACCTTGCAGTCAATGGGGTACATTACTATAAATGGTCAGTGGCAGCAGAGTCTTTGCTCAAGAGTGAGTGATTGCCGTTACACCAATCACAGGTGCTATAGACTCTCAAATCTTCGAGACTACAATTAAAACATCCAAAACTTGTATAAAAAACAAACAAATGAAAGTTACATTGGTAATTGAAATAGAAACTCAGCAAAACCTGTCTCTGATGATCCAGATAGGTGTTTAACTTCATGTAGCACTTTATACATGGCACGTCCAACATCTAGGCACTGTGATTATTAAACCTCAGTCGATACTCAGTTTACTGAACTCTGAAGGATGTTAGCCAATAAGATAACTCAGCAGGTTGAACGCTCGTTGCTGCGATCTGGTCATGATCTGTAGGTTGCAGGTTCGAATCCCGGCAAGTACAACTCAGCCTTTCATCCTTTCGAGGTTGATAAAGGAGTACCAACTTCGGTTTGGTGATAATTATGTTCTATGTAGATCTCTTTGCCAAAAGCGCTAATAACCATTTGTCCAGGAGATTAGGTATCGAATTCAGCATGGAGTCCTTGCCTCGCTGCACTGTTGTATAATAACATTGGCATACTATTACATAGCAATAGCTCAAGGAAAGAGGACTTTCATTAAACATCAAAAGACAATTCTATTGCACCTCAAAACACACAATACAATTCATATTTGCTTTACTATGTAATTGGCTAGGTTTTTGTGTTTTCAACATTTCAATATATACAGGAGAGATCAAATGGCCAGACCACAGAGAAATAATGAAAGGTGTATTCTGTCACAATGCGGAAAACTGCTGCATAGTAATGATTTCCATACAGTTTTTGCACACATTGGCTGGTTGTACATACATTTTACTCTCTTGCAAAGGAGAAAAGTCATTTTTACTCTCTTGAAATCCCATTCGCTCTCAAAGTTTAAAAATGGGGAGTAAAATATTCCCACATCAATATCTTATCTGGAGCACTGGGTGCACATCAAATAAGGGTCAACAGTCCAAACTGGTTTAAGTATACCAAGCAGTTAAAAAAAAAAAGAAAAAAAAATGCGTCATTAAGCATGTTCAGAGTAGGTTTAAGACAATAAATGTTCTGCATCAAGTTAATATCAAATTCTAAAACGTTAACTCATCTTCAACAGTTGCACAAAATGTTCTATGCACTCAGCACAAGACTTCATTCTGTTAGCTCAATTAGACATCACGCCCAACACAGCTTCAAATAATGTGTAGTTAGAGGTGGTATTTCACTCCAGCTCACCGTTAAATAATATCCAGTTGGTTTAACAGAAGAAATATAACTCATACTTCAGTATCACCTGCAGGCGCAGAGTTCAAGGGGAAAAGAGGCAACTGTTCCCTTGGTGGTTTAGCAATGTTTACAGGAATCTCACTTTGCCCCCATAGAATTGTTTACAGTTTTCAGTTTCTGGCTGCACACCCCAATGGCGACTGGTGATTTGTTTTTAATTGAGGGGCCTAAATATTTCCCCCAAATATGCCAGAGCGTTCCTCCCCCTCCCCCCGAGACATTTTTGAAAACAATTGCTTAAAAGGGTGAATTTTACAGCACAACTTTAAAAAAGAAAAATTGGGTAAAAAGCCAGTTTGCAATTGGTTTTGTAGGGTAACGCATGAAAAAAATCCAATAGATGCAAGTCACCAACAGTGCACAGCATTTCCCCAACACATTTTCATTATGTCTTTGCCCACAATATATGCCAGTATAAAAACACGTTCATGCCATCTGTGCCTATACATATCCATGCTGACTGCCCCAATATCTGTCAGTATTCCCAGAAGAACATAGTATCATTTGCTTTGTGCATAATGCCAGTAATTATACTATAAGAAAGCATGCCATCGCTTGTTCTAATATATGGCAGTATCCCCATTTAAGACCATACCCCAGTTGGTGTTAACATTAAAATGCCATGCCACAGTATGAAAACATGTCCAAACTGACTGCATCAAATGCCATTCCAGCCAGGTAACACCCATCATGCTTGCTTTATCAAAGATGCCCAATACAAAATGTCATGCCACAGTAAGAAGTGGCTAGACTAACTGCACCAAAATGGCAGTCTAGCCACGTAATAACACTAATCATGTTTCCTTTATCAAAAATGCCCAATACAAACTTTTACGCTGCAGTAAGAAATGGCTAGAGTGACTGCCCCAAAATGCCATTCTAGGTACATAATAACCCTCATCATGCTTGCTTTATCAAAGAAGCCAAATACAAAATGTCATGCCACAGTAAGAAAAGGCTAAACCAACTTCAACAAAAAGCTAGTCTAGCCACGCAATAACCATTTATCATGCTTACTGTATCAACAATGCCAAATACAAAATATCATGCCACAGTAAGAAATGGATAGATAGGACGTCTAGCTACAGCTACATAGTAACACCTATCATGCTGGCTTTATCAAAGACCGCCAATACAAAATATCATGTCACAATAAGAAATGGCTAGAGTGACTGCCCCAAAATGCCGGCATAGGCACATAATAACACTTACCTTGCTTACTTTATCAAAGATGCTCAATACAAAATGTCATGCCACAGTACAAATGGCTATACTGGCTTCATTAAAATACCAGTCTAGCTACAGCTACACACTAACACTTAGCATGCTTGCTTTAGCATAGATGCAAAAATAAAATAAAAATCATGCCTGCCAATTGAGCCCCCCCGCACCATGCAAGCACACAATGTGATCAAGTGTGCATGCGTGCAGCTGGAGGGCCCAAGGGACAGGCATGGTATTTTTGGACATCTCTCATAGATGCCCAATAAAGAAAATACCATGCCTGCCCCTCGCACAGGGGCCTGATCTTGGTCGGTGAGGAGGGGAGTTCTGCTACAAACCCCTCCTTCCAAAATCAGCTCTGCTGCCCATCACAAACATGTGTACACACATTCACACGTAACATGTACTCCCTCATTCACACGCACACCTATCATCATACACTCACTCATTACACAAAATGCAACCATACATGCACATATTTAAATGAACTTACCTTCTGCCCTGAAGTTTCCTCCGAGCACTCCAGCTCCCACATAACAAACAGGTACAAGGAAGCAAGGATCGCTTCCTGCAGATGCGTGCAAGAGCTGGCGCGCTGATGACAAAGCACCCTGTTCCGTTTGTATGTCCGGGGAGGTGCAGGGGCACAGACAAACATGCAGTTCCAAAGCCAGCATCCCCAATGAGCCATGCACGGTTGGGCAAGCAAAACGCCCCTAACTTGGCATGGCCCATTTGACAAATGCGGCTGGGGAACAGAGCCATTAAGCACAAGCTGCCACTAGCCCACCCTATGCACAGGGTCAGTAGGCTGGAAATGAAATACGTTTGACTTTGAAGTCATGTACATGAACTAAACTGTTGGTGATGCAGCTATTTTTAGTACATAAACAAATAGACACCAGGGTAGCTCAGCAAGTTGAGTGGCAGTTGCTGAGATGTTATGGTAATTGTTTATTCATTTATAGTGTGCGCCGGGCACGGAGGGATCTGGGCGCAGATCAGGTTACAATGTTGCATATGACAGTAAAAAGGCAATATACATATAATACAAGGATCATACAGGATGTTATATACAGTTGAGCAGGAATAAACAGGAATTTACAGGGTGGTATATATATTGAATAGTCTATGCAATGGGTGTAGTCTTATCAGCAGTCTAGTGAGTGCAGCCATTTCTTTACCTTGGATTTGAAGCACTGGAAGGGGGATATGGCTCTGAGTGGGTCAGGGATAGAATTCCACAGTTGTGCTGCTAAGACTGGGAAACTGGCGCCTCCAGTTTTTAAGAGTTTGAACTTGGGAATTCTGAGGCTGTTGGCTTGGCATATTTATATATTTAAAACTGGTTGTTAATCTTATGACATTTTGCAATTCCTTATTAAAAAAAATTGGAATAAAAGGTTTTCGCCCTCGGGATAGGTTGGGCTGGTCGCTTAGTTATATTCAGACAGGGGTGGGAGAAATTCTGACCCTGTAGTGAAAATCAAAAGTTGGCACCCATGAACTCTTGGATGCCCAAGGCATAGCATACATTAACTATGCCAACAACACCCAAATTCTCCTCCCCCTATCTGGATCCTACCCTGTGGACGCGGCATCGCTGAGCACTACCTATGCCAGGGTTCAAAATTGAGGGGAGCTGTTATCTATTTAACTCCTGCTTGTAGCCTCGAAGAGCCTGGTTACCTTGAAACCAACAGCTACCAGGAGCTACATTTGGTTCCCCATGCCAACTGAAACAGAACAAACACACCTATGTGAATTTAACATTGTCCCAAATGCACCATCTATAAATAAACATTAGGGCACATCTATACACAATTTAAAAGCATAAGGGATCATAAATAATGAACAAAATGATATTTTTGTATCTTACGGGGAAGTTAGATTTGTGGAACGCTCCTTGTCCTGCAGTGGTAACTCCTGGTCGCTTGTTAATGCTGAATACCCAGGAGCTGCTTTTAGCTCCTGGTTATCCAATCTCAATTTCCATCCCTGCTATGCCACCATCCAAGCCTTAGATGGAGACATGTGGCCTCTGCCTCAATGAAGAGAAGACTGAACTTCTACTCGTTGGGCCCCCCGCCATGATAAAAGAGCTGGACTCAGAATATTCTGCCTTCAACATTATTGATGGCACGCTGATCTCTGCGTCACCAGTGGTAAAAACTCTAGGAGTATACTTAGATACAACACTCTTGCTAACCTGACAAGTAAATGCCATATCCTCTTCAGCAGCCTACTCAACCAAACTCCTCAACGCTGCCAGACCTTATCTCTCTGACGATCGTTGCTTTAGGACCGTTCAGGCAATGGTTGGCGCGAGGCTAGACTATTGTGATGCACTTTTTGCAGGCACATCAGCCTGCAACATTCAAAAACAGCAGACTATCCAGAACAATGCCATGTGAGCCGCCTTGAACATACCAAAATCTGAACATAAATCTGCTGCCCGCAAAGCAGTACATTGGCTCCCTATCCAGGAAAAGATCTCACTCAAAGCTCTCACCATTACCCACAGATGCACCTCTAAATCCGCCCCACCTTACCGGGCCCAGAAAAGTGCCAAGATTCGGTCGAACAGACCCACTAGAACACCCTATACCCACAGACTTGTAAAACCGAAGTTCATATGCGCTAAAGCAGGAGGGTCAACCTTTCGAGTCATTGCAGCAAAGCAATGGAACTCTCTCCCCCTCGCGCTTAGGGCGGAGGAACCTTATTAGGCCTTCCGCAGAGCCCTCAAAACCTGGCACTTTGGAGGTAATCTGGTTTGCAAACCAAAAACGATTGCGCTCCCTGTACATGGTGCAAAGATAAATGGTGGGCGTAACTATCTGTAGCTAATTTATATACTCACTGCGTAACTATCTGTATCTAATGTATATGTATGTACTCACTGTATCTGTAATCCACCGCCTCTGGGCTACACGTAACTGGTTAACCACAGCGCCCTGATGCCCAAGGGTCTGTGTGCGCTATACAAATAAAATAAAAAAATCTTTATAAATGTATCCTGTGAAAACACAAAGGAAGGGGCACAAAAATCACAGGGTATTTTGGTGGTAGTTGACAAAAAAAACAATTTAAAGAAAACTAGTGGATGTAAGTTTAGGAAGCATGTTTCAGTTTGGTAATGCCTTGTTTCTTTTCTTTCTATGAAAGTGTTAAGTTGCACATTTGGAAAACAATGGTGTGCCAGTATGTAGGAAGCCTTCTTTTAACAGTGATGCCCTCAAACCATGGATATTCATGGCAAATTGATTCCCATTGCACCCCTCTCAGGCCAGAAGAAATAACAGAGGCTGAGCAAATAGTAGAACCTGCAAACGTCTGAATGACTGCTGGACAAAGAAGCACCTTTAAAACTAATGGAAATCGTTGTTTGCCAGAGGTGGGGCAGGCCCCTCGTTTGAGGGGGGGGGGCAATTGCTCCCCTCTAGGGACGCCTATGACCATATTCACTCACCCACCATTCAGCCATGCACTGGATATTCACCCACTCATCCATCTTCGTTCGCCCCAACAACCTTACTCATCCATCCGTCCATAGAACCATGTTCAACCCCACATCTGCTCCCTCACGACGATAGAAAAAGGCACATCTATTGGCTTTGCCACTGTTTGCTGTATGACTGTATAATCACACGTCTTTGTGTTGTGGAGCTAAAAGAAAGCCAAGGGTAAACATATAGAGAAAAGGCCGAACCCAAACAGAGACGGACTCACACCTATCGAGCCAGCATTGATACATTGTTACTATGCGTGCCCTGTAAACGTAGCATCATAGGAGAGATTAGGATTACAGGTATGAATACAATACGAGTTTTCTTTGCAATCTTAACACATATTTCGTGGGATAACTAAATATAGACATGTACGGACCTTACACGACGACCAGAAATGTTCTCTGAATCGAGGAAAATAATGGTGTGCAATAAATGCTCCCTAAGCAGTTGTGGCATACACATGTCACACAAATAAAACATCACTTTTGTTGCAAATGCACTGTCTGGCACAGGTCGATGTTTTGCGTAGCCAACATAGAAAACTCAAATAAAACGAAGGCAAAGCCTTTTCAGATCAATGCATGACTCTATGAGGGCAATGGCATTGCTGCAGTTCCAGGGCCACAGCTATCCGGCACTGGGTCTTCAAGAGCAGAATGCATTCTTCTGAGACATATATATAGTCGTGGGTACTTCAACTGGAGCAATTAGACTAAAAACCCAGATAACAATGTCTTTTAAAAAGAAATGGCATGTGCCTGCATTACATTATACTATAGTCGCAAGGCTAAATAAGGCACTCTATCAGTAAGCTTTACAGGGAAAAGTGCTCATCACTTCAGATAAAGCATCTACACTGCCTCCAAAAACACCCCCTGCGGTATGCCGAAACCAGAGCTACACAACACACATGTCTAGACTCGTCGATTACAGCTAAAGAAACGCACATGGAATTATAATATTTCAGTTGCTTCCTCTGAGCGGTCAACAACCGTTAAGTTCTTTGCAGATTTAATGAGCAACCGATGTGCGGCCGGGGTCTGTCCCGAAATGTACTGTCTGTCTACTTCTTCCCACCAGAGTAAAGGACCCTAGCATCTTCTTCTTCTTCTTAATTATCGGATGCATGGGCGGACCCACGCAGGCGCTTCCCCATCCTAAACGATGATGTGCACCAGACCCACCAATCAATACTTAGCTTACATAAACTCACAACTCCTCCCGCCGCCCCGTTTGCCTCACAAAATCCAACATCACACTATTCCTCCTCCTGCCTCTCTCCCCTTGACCTCCCAGCAAAGTCTTCCTACTCAGCTCAGCCACACCCAGCGCAGACAATCGAACCCTCATCAATTCTCTCTCTTCAACATGTCTCTCACACCTAAGCAGAAAATGTCCCACAGTCTCAGGCACACCACACACCATCTCTCGACTCACGTTTCCCCACTTGAAACAGACAATCATTCAGTCCCGCATGTCCTATCCTCAACCGATTCAGCATCACCTCCTCCCCCTCGTCCATTCCAGACCCCCCGCATCCACCTTCACCGACACTTTCCGACGAACACCAAACATCCACCTGCCCTTCACCCCACTCACCCACCTCTCCTGCCCCTCATCTATGACCCGTCTCACCACCACCGCCTTCACCTCATCCACACTCAAAGGTAATCTCACATCAACCTCTCCCCTTCTCATACCCTCACCCGCCGCCAGATCCACTAACTCATTACCCAAAATACCACTGTGACTGGGGACCCACGCCAACTCCAAATCCATTCCCCCGTGTACGCACCGATCAGTCTTCCTCCTGATGTCCATAATCACGTCCTTCCTATCACCATCCCCCGCCATAATCGCCTACAACCCACTCAATGAATCTGAAAATATCACCACCTTATCCAACCCCAACTCGCACACCCTATCGATCGCCAATGCAATCGCCACCAACTCAGCCGTACAAATTGACACATCATTCGTCAATCGTCCCACTTTATACTCCCCAGTGCTTTCCAGATAATACGCCATAACCACTCTCCCAGACACAGGATCCTTCGAACCAAACGTAAACACCTTGCATCCTTCCTTTCCTGCCACATACGCCTGGCCCAAAGCTTTGATCTCGCTCCGCAATCCTCTTTTCTTCGACACCACATTTGCTAACTCCAAACACACCTTTGGAGACCCCCTCATCCACCTCGGCCATCTCTCCAAATCCGTATCTGTTACAGTCATCAAATCGCCCACACCCCACTGCACTCCCTTTTCCCACATGTGAAACCCAAAAGTGCCTCCTTTCCTCCTCCACCGGCCTCTATAATAATCAAACCTCAAATTATACTTCAAACATTCACGCACCGGATGAGCCACACTCTTCGCACTGCACTTCACCCACCATCTCATATTCAACGCATCTCTCCTCAACCCCAACGGCATCTCCCCCACAAGCACCTGAACCACATTCGCTGGAGAGGACCTCATCACACCCGAACAAACCCTCAATGCCCTTGCCTGAACCCTGTCCAACCGCAACTTCTGACTTGCCGTGAAACCCACTGACACTTGACATCCGAAATCCATCACACTCAAAATTAACCCCTTCTACAACATTCGTAGACACTTCTGTTGAGCACCCCACTCTTTCCCAGTCACCGCCCGCAACAAATTCAACCTTCGTTTGCTCTTATCCACCATTCCATTCACCTGCAAATTCCAGTTTAACTTCCTATCCAAAATCACCCCCAAATACCGAAACTCTTCCACGCTTTTCACCCTCTCACCTTTCAAAACCAAGTCCAACTCTTGCTGCACTTTTCTCCCTGAGAAAACCATACTCACGCTTTTATCCACAGACATTGAAAAGCCCCATTTCTCACACCACTCCTCCATACGCACTATCGCAGCTTGCAACCGATTCTGCATCAACAAAAAACTTTGCCCTCTTACCCATACCACACCATCATCTGCAAAGAAATCCGCCTGACACCCAAAACCCTCCAAAGCTCGAATCAACCCGTCCACCATCACATTAAACAGCATCGCACTAATCACACTCCCCTGCGGTGTCCCATTCTCCATCTTCCAAACCTCAGACAACACCCCCCTCACTCTCACCTGAAAGGTCCTGTCAGCCAAAAACACCTTAATCCACCGAAACATCCTCCCCTTCACACCCATCTCCAACAGTCTCACCGGCAACCCATTCTTCCACACCATATCATACGCCTTCTCCAAATCCAAAAAGAACGCCCCCATCATCTCCCCATCACACAAAGCCTCCTCCACTCCAGTCACCAACCTCACTAACGGATCTGCCACTGACCGATTCTTCCTGAACCCACTCTGAAAATCGCTCAGACACCCATTCGACTCCAAATAGAACCCCAAGCGCTCAACTATCATCCGTTCCATAACCTTACACATCACGACAGTCAGCGCAATCAGCCTATATGACTTACACTCCGTCGGGAACTTGCCACTCTTCAAAATCGCTACCACAATCGCTTTCTTCCATAATCTCGGTAAAACTCCACTCTTCCAGATCTCATTGAACAATGCTAACACCTCCAACTTACATTCCACCGACAACTTCTCCAAAAATACATACATGACTCCATCCACCCCTGGACTTGACCACTTCCCCTTCTGAATCACCCTATCCAACTCTGCCATAGAAAACAGAGCCTCATGCTGCTCTTCCCAAGGCCCAACATTCGCCAACAACTCCCGTATCTCCTCCTCAACCACTCCCATACTTAGTCTCACTGCCTCCGGGAAGTTCTCTGAACTGTGCACTCCCGCAAAATGTTCCCCCAGCAAATTCGCCTTCTCCCCATCTTCACTGACCACCTCCACCCCTTTCAACAACACAGACATGCCACCCTGCGACTTCATTAACCCGGACATCCGCTTGAACTGCTTCCAAACCTCACCCACATCAGAATTACTCCCCAGAGACCCACAATAGCTCCTCCAATAACCGCACTTTCTTTCCCTAATCACCCTCTGCACCACCGCCTTCGCCTTCTTATATGCCAACAAATCCTCCAACATTCCCGTTCTCATCGCCCTGGCCCTCGCCATCTTATGCGCTGCCACAGCCCGTGAACATTCCACCGACCACCAAGGAACCTCAACCTTCCCCCCTTTCCCCTTGTCTACCTCCGGAACTGCCGCTACCGACGCCGCTCTCATTCCCTGCACCAAATGCTCATTCCATTCATCCACCCCCCATCCCTATCCCGAGAAACAATCAATTCCTGGCACAATTTCTTATACAACTCCCAATCAGCCTTCCTAAAATTCAACCGACTTCCAAGCATCCGGGACCTGACCCCTACCTCACCCCTCACAGTCACTAAAATACCAGAGTGATCACTCCCTATATCCCCATCCTCACGCACCATCCAGTCACATTCACCCGCAATCGCAGCAGACAGCCAGGTCAGATCCAAACACGACAACTTCCCAGTCCTCACATCCAATCGTGTGCCTGAACCGTCATTCAGCAAAAACAGACTTAATTCATCCGCCATACCCTCCAATCCGTCCGATCACTGCCCCACAACGTATTGGCACTGTTGAAATCACCACATAAAACACAAGGTCCCACATGTCCCCTTATCACTTCAGACAGCACATCCACCTCCACCACCTCACACGGATTATAATAATTCAACACTAAGACTTCTGATCCTCCTACCCGAATCCCCGCCCCGATAACCTCCACTGCTCCATCTACCACAATCTCCCTTGCAACCAACCCCTTCCGAACTGCCACAGCTACACCCCCCTCTCCCCTCCGTCCTATCCTTACGAAACAACTCAAAACCCAGAATCACAAACCTCAGATCACGCCTTAACCACGTTTCCTGAATACAAACCACATCAACATTCAATTCCCCACACAACACCGCTTTCAACTCCTGCCCATTCCTCAACAAGCTCCTCGCATTCCACTGCAAAATTCTCAGGCCGACGCCCCACTCTGTTTCCGCACTTTAGTAACCTTTTTGAACACATCTTCTTCCGACACATCTACAACATTCAAAAACCTCCTCCCTGCTTCCACCACTCCTTTCGTAAGATTCGACACACTGACTGACAAATTCCCCTGAACCAGCTCCAGCACATTTATTATAAAACACATAAACTCAGTTTTCGGGACAACCACCATTTCTACGCCTTTCACCTCTCTCACCACTCCCTTCCTTCCCGCAGCCTCATCCACCACCGGCTCTCTCCCACACATTTCACTCACTACTCGAACCGGTTTCACCTTAGCCACAGCCTCCGCATAAGATAAACCTTCCGCAGCCCTCACCTGCACCACCTCTCTCGCCACTCTTTGACTCTCACACCCCCTAAACGCAGTAGAGTGCCCCCCCACAATTCACACACTTCTCCGGAGTTTCCACCTTACATTCTTTAATATCATGATCTCCACCACACCTCCCACAGTTCCTCTCATTCCTGCATACTCTCGCCACATGTCCAAACTGCTGACACTTATAACATCTCAAAGGCAATGCTACATAAGCTTTCACACGAAACCTCGGATATCCCAAATTCACCACCTCCGGACACTCCGCTCTCACAAACCTCACTGCCACAGTTGTAGACACCACATTCCCATGTGTATCTCTCCTCCCCTGCCTCCACGCCTCCACTACCCCCACCTCTGCCAGCTGCTCCTCCACCTC
This sequence comes from Ambystoma mexicanum, assembly GCF_040938575.1. Classification (NCBI taxonomy): domain Eukaryota; kingdom Metazoa; phylum Chordata; class Amphibia; order Caudata; family Ambystomatidae; genus Ambystoma; species Ambystoma mexicanum. Next base: position 160,157,115 of record NC_090936.1, on the reverse strand, counting down.
AGACATTTTCACAGTCAACGGTACCCCATACAACACCCCCTTACACGACACACCACTCTGATCAAACACTTGCACCGCACGCCTACCCAGACAACCCACCTCCAGTATCTTAGCCTTACTATCAGCACCCATCCCCTCCACCAACAACCGACCACCAGACACCACTTGCACCCGAGTGACATTCCCCACAGCCTCTTTCAACCACCCAGCAATCACCATCGGATTCTCCCCCTGAAACGTTTTCCCACGACTATCTGGCTTCAACACCACCTTCCACACACTGTCATACTGCATCTGCTCCTCCCCAGGCACACCGCTTCCTGAGGCCCCCAGCCCCTCCAAAATACACTTTTCCTGGGTCCCCAACTCTGAGATATCCCTAACCGTCCCCCACCATCATTCTTTTGTGGAGACCTGCTGCGATGCTGCCCCTCATTTCCCCGCTTCCCCCCCTCCACAGATGTAGAATTCACAGTCAGTGTCCTCCCCCTTTTCTCCTCTTCCTCCACCCCCCCTTCATTTCAGCCTTCCCACCCCCCTTTCCCATTCTTACCACTTCCTCCGAGCACACTCCCCCCCTGCACCCTTCTAGAGAGTCCGCTCTATTTCCTTAATCCCAGCTCCCCCCACCCAGACAGCGCTCCGCCCTGCCTGGGTTCGCCCACTTCCAGAGTGGCAAAGCTTTTATCCCCTCACACGCCTTCCGTCGCGCCTCTTTCCCGCCCACCGCGACCGTTACTGGCGCTCCGCCATCTTTCCTGCTTTAGAGGAAATCGACCCTAGCATCTTTCCCCTTTTCGTCACATGAGTTACACGTTACGTACAGGCCATGTACGACGTTGGTCTATGCTAACATGTGAGCCGCAGGCTACGCCTTGAGCTCAATGTGATGATTGGTCGAGCGGGAAGACAGGAGCAGGGGAGAGCAATGTGGCTAAGAGCGGAAGAACACGCGTTCCTCCGCGATAGTGAACGAGGGCAAATAAGAATCGCGACGAGGCAGTTCCAGGCGAATTATTTTGTTCATATTTCAGAATAGTCATTTGAAGGGGGACGAAATACTTGTATTTTTGTTGTAGCGAAAGTGAGCACTTTGCCCTGTTGAGAGAGGGGATTTGGAGATTTGTCCTGTGCAGCAAATTGGGAAGGTAGGGGGTCGGTGTGTGCTGTATGGCAAACATTGGCATTTGTCATGTGTAGGAGTGCAGATTGGCAGAATACTCTTGGCCCTCTGTATATGAGCGGTTTGCCCTGTGGAGAGGGGCTAGTTTTGCATTTTTCATGTGCAGTAGAGGCAGGCGATGTATCCTTTGCAGAGGATATTTTTCCTGCACAGAGAATGCAGGACATTGGCTGGGGTGTTTGTTGTCTTATACAGTGAGGGCCAGCCCTGTTTCTTGGCCCAGGCGGAGCAGATCGACGCCCGGGGAGCAGAGCTAAACAGCTCAGGAGCATACCTGCCTAGTCTCCAGGTTTACCCCGGAGACTCCGGGTTTTTACGTTCTTCTCCGGGTCTCCGGGGAAGAGCGTGGACTCTCCGGGTTCCCCAGCGCATGCTAATGATGCAAAAAAAAACATCAATGTCGTTTTAAATCATTGCGTACAGTACACCGTTTTATCAGAAAATGAAGTCTGTTTATAACCGCTTGTATATCCGCTTATATTGATGTCGTCTTTTCCACTTTTTTTTGTGTAAAATGTGTGCTGGAGGGTGGATGAGTCTTGCTGAAAAGGGGGCGGGGCATCTGTGACGCCATTCCCCGGGTTTCTCGTTTAGAAATGTAGGCTGGTATGCTCAGGAGAGGGGCGCAGTAAGGGGCTCACCCAGAAATCAGACTCTGATCTGGCTGTACAAAAGATGAAGAAGCCTGCTGTGCCAGAGAGTGCTCCTCTGCAATATGCGGCTGGCTGCTCTCTGCCGACTTTTAGATGACTGGGATGAGTTGGAATATGCAAACAAAGGAATGCACATTCCAAACACAGCGTGCGAGATGCTCTGGAGTCACACACTCTGTGCCCCTCATGCTTTGTGTTGACAGCCTTTCAAGTGGGACAATTTATAAGTGATGGCTCATTTAACAAGCCATTGTTTTTACACAGTATGTGCTTAACATTTCAGTGTTAAGAACTGAACATGGGGCATTTATATTCACCAGGCCAGCACAAGTATCAGTCAGATGACCAAACCTACGCTTTCTTCAAAGAGAATTAAAATGCCACACAGAAAAAGTTGTAAACTGTTTTCTAATCAGAAAACAGTTTACAACTTTCAGGGGGAGAATCCGATGGTGATTGCTGGGTGGTTGAAAGAGGCTGTGGGGAATGTCACTCGGGTGCAAGTGGTGTCTGGGGGTCGGTTGTTGGTGGAGGGGATGGGTGCTGATAGTAAGGCTAAGATACTGGAGGTGGGTTGTCTGGGTAGGCGTGCGGTGCAAGTGGCCTGGTGAATATAAATGCCCCATGTTCAGTTCTTAACACTGTCTCTTTATTTGAAACACCAAAACGCTTTTTTTTGGTATATTACTTTTTAGTTACATGTGGCGCATCCCTGGGAAGGGTAACTGTCATTTTGTTGCTTAAGTATTCTATTGGCTGCTTTGGGACATGGACTAAATGCATGCACTTAGTATCAAAGGTCTTTTAATTTTCTAAACAAGCCAGCCACTGCCTAGCGTGCACACCAGAGGGCAACTCAATGTCACTTGGCCCCTTGATTAGGAAAGTAGAGTTAATTGTGTTTCACCATGCAGACAGTAGTCCATGGCAAATCAATGCAGTGATATGTGTGCAGCAATGTTTTGTGCGCTGCACAAGCCACCACCCTGTTGGTTAATGGCGTCTATGTGGCGTATGTAACAGCACATATGCCTGTTTTTGTTTGATGTGTCCAAAGTCTATACAATGGCTTACTGGAACGTTGTGTATGTGGCTCTGACGAACATGCCATACTGTGCCCACACTTAAATGCATGAAGCAATCAAAGAAGTTGCCTTAAACTGTACATCCACTAGGCCAAACGCCCTTTCTACACTGCTACATCATGATTTTCTCTAGCTGCAAGCCAGCACTAATAAGAGATGCTAATGCCAGCTCTGTTAGATAAAGCATGGGCCTGCTAGTTTTTGCAGACATAACTCCTGAGGTGTGCTTAAAAGTGTGAAAGTAGTGGCTGAGGAGCTGTGGACCCTTTACCATGCATTATAAGCCGGTTTTATTTAAAACGCTTCATCAGCTTAATACTGTCAAGGCTAAAGTTTGTAAGAGATATACTCCTTTCTCTGTAGCTTTTCTGTGCATTGTTTATTGGGTCTCACTTCTACAGTATCCTGTCCTGTCTATAGATATCATTCCCAAAAGATGTTTCTGTATTGGGGTTTGGGCATGCTCACACTGAGTCACAGCCCTTCCACATCTAAAGTTCTTCAGAAACAAGAAGCAAAAGAGCCCTTGTACCCCATTTGAGTGTCTGATGTTGCAGCCATTTTATACGCGGATCCAAAAACTTAAGCTGTCCAAATGAGTATGAATGGTTTATAGTTACAAACATTTTAATGTTGGGGTGAGTGTTGTGAACAGTGATATGAGCACCAAGCCATGCACCTGTTATGAAATTCACACAAACACTCCTTTTTATCACAGCCTTGTTTATCCAATATAGAGATCTCTGATCACTGTTATAGTTTTGAAAGGCTCTGTGATTTAATGCAAAGCATACTGGAACCCTCACTGGTGCTATTTGTCCCATCTCCCACTCTCATAGAGGTATTTTGAAAGAGTAGAATAAGAGTGTACCAGACTGTCCATTTGGAATGATAACGTTCCATCACAACATAATTCATATGGGTAGTCTAGTATTGCCCCATGCAAAATACAAGTGAGGTGGTACAAACAGAACTCCTGCAACACGTGGTCAGTGGGCCCTCAGACCCAGGTAGACTGGTCACACCGCAGTGTGCCAGTATGGACAGTTTGAAACTGCATTCAGGCAAGGCCTTCCCTAAGAGTAGGTGACAGAAAAAACATTTACAAAAACAGCTATGTTTTCACATTAGAATTCTTATGTAAAGTACTTGCATTACAATGTAATGAAACCAGCTTCATTTATATAGCAACTATTTATTCATATTGAGGAGGGGTTTTGTCGCACGACACATAGGTGTAGTTTGGAAATGATGTGTGCCAGTCGGGAGGAATGGTGGGGGCGCATTCTGGTGTTTCGCCCTGGGCACCAAGTTGGATAGAAACTGCCCTGGTGAGGGCGTTTTGGATATTTAACCTAGGATGGAGGGGGACAGTGGCAGATTTAAGGTAAGGGGCCTTGTTGTCAAGATTGGCAGAGGGCTTTTGGTAGGTACATGGAGCAGAGAGTAGGGTGGGGGGAGTTAATGGCTGGCACAAGTGCAACAAATGTTCCATATTTTTGGTGGTCTTTTCTACTATAGGAGTTGTGTGTTTGACTCTGTCTGGACACAGTCTGAACTTATCTGACCAGGTTTTGCTGATCCCGTCCAAAGTCACATGCTCTCCCATTCCCCTTCCAAAATATGATGTGCTCCTTTCTCTTCTGTATGCTCCTTTTTGTTTCCTTTAATTAGTCCCTCACTACTTTAACCTTCAACTCGCTACTCTCTTCAGCTTCCATCAATCTCCCGTCCTTCTCATCCTCCATCCACTCCCTCCTTCTCCATAAGGAAAACTATTGCGATAGCATGAAAAATAAAAACTGTATACTGCAACCCATTGTCAAGAATATGGTGAGGGCTTGTGCTGTCTTTTGTGGCTGGAGCCACCTGTTAAAGGCTAATAAGCCCTGGAGGTATGGCTCATTGGGGCCACAAACTGCATTACCCAGAAGGCTTTGGGGGCAACGTGCATCTCGTAGGAACGCGAGTGCTGGATGCTTCTTAAGCCCGCCTTCCACCCATGCCGGGTTGCTGATAATTGCAGATTACGACACGGGCAGGGTGCGGTGCAGTCACAGGATGCTGAGCAGGAAGGGTGCAGCATAGTCACAGGATGCTGAGCAGGAAGGAGTGGTGAGGCGTATGAACTAAGTACCGGCGGCTACGCCGGCGTATGTCGATTGCGGCGCAGGAGTCGAAGTACCAGGCAAAATATTGGTGAGCGCTGGGGAGTTCACTACAGCCTCTGCTGTTCGCTGGAGTTATACGTGCCGGGCTACCACGCGAGCCTCCCGGGCTTCAGTTAAGAGGGCTTCCTCTTTAAGGATTAAGCTCCTCCCGAAGTTTGCGATGCTTGTAATCAAAGTATCCCCATGTGTGGGGTAGTAGGTGCTCATAAGGCTGGGCGGTTCCCAAGTGGGCTGCACGTGCACTCATGTACTAGGTTTCATTTCATGCTTTGCCAAAGGCCATGAGTTTGTCTGATCACAAGGGGCCCTATTGTTTGTGTTCGTTGCGCTTGTATGTGTTTAATATGCTTAGGTGAAAAGCCTCCATGTTAGTTTCACTTAATGTTATGTGTTTCATGTTTTTAGGCTGATAAGCCTCTATGCTTGTTTATCAAATGCTGCCATGTATCTATGTACTTCAGGCTGCATATTAAGATACAGGTGCTTCAGGTGTTTAATAACTGTCATGGTGGAATCAGTGAATGTTCTAGTATGCAGGTTAGGTGCTAGGTAACTAGGATAGGTCAGGTCGCAAATGAGAGTACATTTCAGTGTACTATGCTTTTTTCCTAAACTCCCTTAAACCATCCAATCAAGTTACCCTAACCCTCTTTCTGGTCTTCCTAAATTCCCCATACCCATCCACAACCTCTCCCTAATCCCTCTCCCCCCAATGGCTGCCTCATGGTTACCTGTGGTTATCTTATCAGAAACCCGTGCCAACCAAGGTGGAATGGTCGTTCCCTTTCAACTTCTGTGGTTCAGGAGGGAGGGTTGATACTCGCCCCCTGTCCCATTTTTGGTTCTTCACACCCATGAGCAAGAGCCTTAGAGGTGAATCCCAATTATGCCCTAAGAACAAACGTTACGTACCTTTTTATTTTACTGAGCTATAAAATATATTACAAACCCAAAGCAAAAGAGAAGCAAGAAAAATTGTGTGGCAACATCGATCTAATGATCTGCTCTTCCCTTTCTATTGCATCTGCTTCCCTTCACCTATCACACCGATCCACCTTCCATCATCTCCCTTCTACCTCATTGCCATTTACGACCGCTCCCACCTACCCCCACCATGTCGTCTTGGCCTGGCTGGGGAGAATTGAAGGTGAGGTTTCCTCTCCTTTGCGAGGCCGATGAGACCCCAAGCCCTTATTCCATCTCGGTTTCAGTGCACTCCAACAATGCCTCCCTGAACACTGTGGCTACTTCCAGAAAGGTGCTGAGAAAGGGTTTGTTCCACCAAGTTGTTGTGAAATACAGACCCCCCCCTCTAGAACACTGAAGCAAGAAATGGCAAATGTTTTACTTACAAAATTACATTTTGAAGCACTTCTCTGTCTACGCCCCAATACTCTGGAACCTCCTCCCCGTCAACATCAGATTCGCCCCATCACTTCTACAGTTCAGGAAAGAGCTCGAGACCTTCCTCTTTAAGGATTAAGCTCCTCCCGAACACCTCGGTTCACAAACCATCCACTCCCCACACTGCCTGAGAATCAGTGATCTGCTCACTGTTTCCTCCCCTGGTTGCTTGTCGATTCCTTGCAGCCAATTGCCCGCCCTCCCCTATTGTTAGCTCCCGCACCTTTATCTCTGCTTCCCACACTGTTTTCTTCGCCCTATGGTTGTAAAGCGTTCCATTGCTTCCCGAAGCTAGGTCCCCGCTCAATAAATACCATAATAATAATTGTATTCTTTGTGGTATTTTTGCAGCATATTTTTAATTGATCTAAGGGTTTGAGGAAGTGCTAGCATGCAGTAATGAAAGCCAGGGGGCAACACCAAAAGCAATTGGAAAGGTAACCAATATCCTCAGGGCAACATACACATTTGGAAACAACATCTGCTACTTTGTTTGGTGAACATGAAGGGTGACTATTATATTTTGAGCAACACTTGTAAATTAACCCACGAATGAGGCTTTTTTAGAATAGCATAAACTACGAACCTAATCACTTCAAGGGGCATCTAATTTTGGCAGGTGCACATTGAGATTAAATGATTTGCCCAGGATCACACACTTTGATTAAGTGGTAAAGCAAGATTTTGAGCGTAGCATGACATTTAGGTACTTGATCATGTATCTTTCCAGCTCAAGTTGTTACAAATGTGTGAAAGTTTGGATTTGAATACCTAAAATCAATCATATACAGATTACTTTAAAAATGCACAAGTCACAGCATTAAGCAACCCGACAATGTAGCTATCATTGTAGAAATAAGTTGAAAAAAAGAGTAAGGGGGTCATTTTGTTTTGAATCCTGAATTGCATGGAGCGGACCACTGCTGTTTGCGCCTTTTTTCAAAAGGGCCGTCCATGTAGTTTTCATTGTTTCCATCAATAGTGGAAAAGTAAATAGTAAAACACAGGCAAAATTGCCTTTGCTCTTCACTCTTCCACTACGTGTCTGGAAAAGTGTAAATCCTTGGTGCAATTAATGATTGTGGGAACCATCTACAATGGGTTCCTTTGAAATCTGCCTGCCTTAACCATGTGTAAAAATCAGGCAGAATCCAAAGGAATCCATTGGTTTTCCACCAGAATAAGAATGCATGCTGGTGGAAAACCAAACAGATTTGACAGAAACACCTAGAAAAGTAGGTAAACATGTTAAACATGTTAACTGCACTGCTCTTCAACTTAACCTGGTAAATCATACAAAATCCTGTGGCACATAAAGTGTCGGTAAACACATCTACCTCCTCTTTTACCACTCCTCCGGACGTGGGAGATTGCCCCTATGATCGTGTCTTTAGGTTCATCTTTCGGAAAGCAAGCCTACAAGTTCCAGCATGCAAAGCAATGATAGCATTCAGTTCAAAAAATCTCCCACAGATACAAACTGAAAAGGAATGCATGACAAAGACATTGTTTGACATAACATGCAGCTGGTTCTGTAAGCCCATCATTTCTAATCACCCAACAATGACTGTAGCTTATTAAAACATTATATAATATTAAGAAAAAAACGTGCAACATCAATGGTCACTGCCTGTTACCTTTTCGTATCTCCAATCACTCCCTGTTTTAAATGGTCTGCTGTTGAGACACGTTAAAAAGAAAAGATCTCACTGGTTGGCTCTGTGTAGCCCTGACTGTCTTTGAGGGAAGAGAGGCAGAGCTGGTAAAGACCTGTGGGCACTTGTCCCATGTCCGCCTGTTAAGTCGACATCTGGGGTGAGGGGGTAGGAGATGTCCTTTGCAGAGAGGCAGAGTTGGGGATTTATCATGGGTAGGGTGCTAACGGGTGGGTCAGTCCCCCAAAAGAGCCCACACCTCTGCTGGGCCACTAGAACTACAGAGCTATTCGTATGAACCTTGTTTAAATTAGATTTTTATTTGTATTTCCAACAAAATCGAATGACACAGTGAAAAAGCACACTGAGCCAACAACATGGATCCCATAAAGAAACAATACAGTCATACAAGTCATTTTCAAACTTTCCCTGTGCAACAAAATGAAAATTAAATAGAACCTCCTGAAACATTAGTGCAATTTTGGAAGTTCAGTTGTGTTCTACAAACTAACCAAAAAAAACATACCCCACCCCACTCCGAAAACCTTAATGTCACAGAAATATGGTTTCTGCCCCAAAACAGGCCCTTTAGCAATTAACGTCTATCCTGACACTTCAGGGATCTTTCTGCTATTTCCTAGCAATAGTATCTCATTCGAGGCGGCAGTGGCGTAATGGAGAGCCTTGCAAGTGAGTTGATGTCCAGAGTTCACTCTGTCCTCATTGATTTAGACACTTATGACGGAACTCTCCCCGGTCCCTATAATATTCCATGAAGGGGAGCCATTCTGCATCAATATATATGTGTGTGTGTGTGTGTCTCCCTGAGGGTTGCCATGAGACTCTCCATTTCTTAAATGTCAAATGCTTTGTTCAGCCAGTCTAATTTGGACCGGAGAGTATTCCTTTTCCATTGTTGTGCTAAACATCCTCTGGCAGTTAAAAAGAGATTCCCGAGGCATATGGGGTAGCAAAAAATAAGCATTGTCTCTCCTTTCAACCACAAACAGAAGTAACTAAGGCGCATACTCTATCTTTTCAATTGTATGAACCAAGCCTAACACCTCTTTCCAGTAAGTTTGCAATTTTGGGCAACTCCGCCATTGGTGCCAGGGGAGGATAAGGGTTTTATACGCAACTCGTGGTCTTTGTCCCACCCAGAGAAAAGCGGGAAGTTCACTTATCTTTAACACAGCAACCTCGGGGATCACGACAGGTAGGGCTTGAAACAAAAACATCAATCTAGGGAGTACATTCATTTTGATCGATGTCAAATGTGCAGCCCAGGATAGGGTCATCTTTGACCATCTATTGAGGTCTCTGGTGATAGCAACCCACAGTGGCGGATAATTGACCTAATACAAATCACTAAGCTGCCCTGTGAGAGTTAAGCCTAGCTACCTGATACCAGTTGCACTGATTTGTAAACAGCGACGTTGCATGTTGTGTTGGGTATGGGTGTTATTTGACAGAAAGGGCAGCACCATAGTCCTATGAATACAGTTTCAAAACCCTGAGTACAGGCTATAATTATTAATTGTTTGCAACAAGGCCAGGACCAAAACATGGGGGGGTTGTGATGTACACTAGTACATCATCCGCAAACATGGTGAGTTTGTATTCACTACCACTTCTCCAAAAACCTCTTGCACTGGTGTTGTGGCGAATCTCCTGCGCTAACGGCTCGATCACAAGGACAAATAGCAATGGAGATAAGGGGCATCCCTGCAGTGTGCCCCTGCTAAGTTGGAAGCTCTCTGATGCCACACGATGTATTACTACATGGACTGATGTATTTCTGTATAATGCTAATGCTCCTGTAATCCATTGCTCCCCCAGGCACACTTTTTTAAGGACTACGCCAAAGAAGTGACCACTCCACTCTATCAAATGCCTTTTCGGCGTCAATTGAGATGAGGCATGGGTCTATTTCATCCTCACTCAAACCTGCTATAAGGTTTCAAGTTTTACGGATATTATCCAAGCTTTGCCTTCCCTGGACATATCCAGTCTGATCGTTATGTGTGAGCTTCGGCAGGATACTGCCTAGGTGGTACGGTAGGATACTTGCATGTATCTTCGTGTCCACACTGATTAAAGAAATTGGGCGATATGAGGCGCAGTCTGCTTTGTCTTTCCCTTCTTTTAGTATGACTATGATTCTGGCCTGGGTGAAGGACATTTGTGCCTCCCCAGTTGCCAATATATTATTGTATAACTTGACTATGAAAGGGACTAAGGATTGACCAAACTTTTTGTAAAAGGCTGGAGTATAGCCATTCTGGACGGGTGCTGACCCAGCTTTGAGTTTGGAGATTGCTTGCAGGACCTCCATTTTGTTAATTGGTGCATTCAAAGGCTTGCAGTGTTCAGGGGTGGTTGACTTAAGTGGAAATCTCGATAAATATTGGTGTGTGCTTGTGGCATCATCTTGACTTTTCGAAGTGTATAGTGTAGCATAGAATTGCGCAAAGCGCTGTGTAATTTCTAGAGGGGAGATTATGGGTGTTCCAACTGAGCTTTTGATCTCCAGCACCAATCTATCTGCTCTTTGCTCCTTCATTTTGGCAGCTAACATAGACTGAGCCTTACCTCCTTTCTCATAATGTATTTGCTTCCGATAGCGAAGCTGGGTCAATACTTTCCCCTTCCCTAATTCACCTAGCTCTTTCCTAAGCTGTTCTATTTCTCTAACCTTTTCTTTCGGGTGGATAATAATAATAATCGTTTGTGTAGCAAGGCTTCTTTACTCCTAATTTCCTGCTTCGGTGTTGTCTTGTAACGTGCGGATCCTCTTTTTCGCTGTCCCTTCTGCTATTATTACACCCCTCCAGGATGCTTTTGCTGCTTCCCAAACTGTGTTATGTGCTTTTTCCCCAGTGTTGTTGATCGCGAAAAACTCAGAGGTTCCTGTAGCTGTTCACAAAAAAGTGGGTCTCGGCAAAGAGTGTTGTTACCTACCCATCTATGGGACAATGGCGTGGTGGGTCCCAAATCTAGAGTAAGCACGCCCATATCATGGTCAGACCATCCCACAATCACCAGGTCTGTAGATATGATTTTGTATGCATGTATAGCTTCGATAAGAATATAATCTATGCAGGAATATGTCCTATGTGGTGGAGAGTAAAATGTGTACATTTTCACAGAAGGATGGAAGTATCACCATGTATCAATTAAATGGACCTCTTCTACAAATCCTTCAGGCCACCTTTGTGGGGGATGTGTGGCGGCTCAGCATCCGGGCTCTGTGACCACCAACCCACAGAGGGATCCGCTATCATGTTTAAATCTCCTCCATACATGAATCGTCCTTCCACCCCATTCCCGCAAGAAGTTTAAGACCGATCTGCAGAAGGGAAATTGGTGTTGATTTGGTGCGTATACTTAGACATGTGTGACTGATTGAACCTTTTTCCGCCACATATCCACCTTCCTCGTACCTAAAGATGTTAGGGATGGTGAGACCTGGGGAGGCTGTGTACAAAATGCCTACACCTCCTTTTTTAACCGAGTTGGGGGCCCGGACAACACCGTCCAGGTGTTTTCCTTTGAGCAGTAGTTCTTCCCCCTGTTTCCTGTACAAATAAGACATCCAACTTTTCAAGGTTAAACTCCCTTGTTAACATTGAACGTTACTGGGGGAGTTAAGCCCTTTAACATTTAGCGTGCTGTATTTTAGCAGGTTGTTAGCCGACATCTCTATTCCAATAAATTCTTTTGCGTACCAACAACCTTAAGGTCCAATAACTCAGTGTGTCTGCTGAGATAAAGCCACTGCCTGGTATAAGACAAGTTGCAGGCTCAGGACGCACAATCCAGAAAGTGGACCTTCTTATAAATCTGTTAATGCCATTTCTTGAACTGCTAGTAACCCTTCCCACCCCGTTTACCCACAAAAACGAGAAAAAAGTCAACTAAAATATCATTTTGAACAACATAAAATAATTTACAAAAAAACGGAGAGAGACGCCCTAAATAAAAAGTAGGGCCTCTTCTAAGTGGTTCCTGATCTCACCTGGTGCCAGAATGCTGTAATGTTGCTGTAATGTTGCTGCGACAGGTGCGACAAGTACTTTAAGCACACATCACGTGTGACTCGGAGGAGAAAAAAAGACACATGCGTCACCTTTGTTTAGGTTATCCTTGGCTGGAGTGGCACAAAATTGTGTATTAAATCTATGGTATTTCCTCGTTCCTCCTGTTTTTCCTCCTTTTTGGTAGGCGTTCAGAACGCAGATCTCTTTTTCTGGGCTTTTCATATTTTTGCCCAAAGTGGCGCTTCTGTCCTCTCCTTGTAGTCTCTGCAGAACCCCTGCTGCTTCTTCACTATTTGTTACTCTGCAATCTTCTCCCCTGTTTTCAGAATTCAACGAAAAGGGGAATCCCCAACGATATCTAAAACCTTGATTCCAGAGCTATGTTGTTAGTTGAGCACCGTCCCTCCTTTTTTGAAGGGTAATTAAAGACAAGTCTTGATAAATACGTATACTGGACCCCTCGAAGTTGATTTTATGTTAGCCTCTCGCTTTGTTGATAATGTCAGCTTTCTGCCTCCAGTGATGGCATTTTGCAATCACTGAGCTCGGGCCATTGGGAGGGCTGCCTCCTCTGTGTACCCTGTCAAACTCTATATCTGGTGTTGGAGGCATTTCACGGAGGGACTCAACAAGAGCTTTGACTCTCTTTTCCAGAGTCTGGGGAGTCTCTCCCTGAGATTCCTTCAGTCAGAGTATCCTTATGTTCGTGCGTCGCTCTCGGTTTTCTAGATCATCCACTTTTACAGCTAGGTCTGCTTCTCTCTGCTCCAGGTCCAGTAAGCAGCATTCAATTTTCATTTCTGCCACTGCCGCTGACTGTTGATAGTTTTCAACTGCTTCAACTCTGTCCTCCAACTTGGTTACTCTTGTCTGTACTGCCGCTATCGACGCTGCAATACTGGCCTTGATTGATCTAATCTCCTCAAGCAGCAATCGAACATCTGCTTTTGTGCAGGCCTCATGGTCTTCACACAGTATTGCAGTGTTGACCGCTCAGGGGGCTCTACCATTGGGCAAGGGTCATGGCGGAACATTTAGAGCGCGGTTTTTGTACTAGGATCCAGATCGGTCTGTGAGGTGACTCTGCAAGCTAAGAGCTCTTTCCTCCACCAATGCAATGCCAAGCAGGCTTGAGGCTGGCAACCTTTCTTTGACTTGTGTGTTTATGGTTAGCCTGCTACTTCGAAACACGATTGATTATGTGTGGAGTAGCCTTGTGTTCAGAGCAGTCTTCCTGATCTATATCTCTTCTCTGCAGTGCATTTAATGGGGATCATAGCGCTGGGGGCGTCACCCTTCTCCACTGTACTGGCCATTGATATGCTTTTGCTGGTCTATCAACCTCACTGGGGACAGTCTTTGCTTTGCTTTGTATGATGTACATCAAACAGCTTATCCGTGGGTTTTCCCTGCAGTTGGCTCTTGTGCGTTCCGTGTAACCTTGCTGCTCCCTTCCCTGCTCCAGTCAGTGAGCTCCCTGGCATGGCGAAAATTCACTTTGGGAGGGGGGCTGTTTACCATATCTGTGCTGATTGAGTGCATAGGCCATCTGCCCACTTCTATATTGCGGGGGTGCGCGGTGCTTCCCATGCTGAACTGGGCTGCTTTTGTGATTATACTGCGTTTGCGTTCCAAGAACAATTTTTCTTGTCAAGAGCATGCTTTTACATTCCATTGTTCAGGTAACGGAGGGGGGAGTGGGGGGTCACAGAAGTGATGATTACCTTGTTTGATGCACCTATGGCTGGCCGCTCCCAAGGCTGATACTCTGCTGTGCCGCTGGGGGTGACTACTTTTGTTCACGTTGTGTTCCTCATTGACCGGTGTTACTGCTGTGGGCTGCCCGACAGCACCACGCTCAGCGGTCGGGGCGAGCGAAGCGTGGTAGTTTGTCTACTCCGGCAGGCCTCCTCCTTCCAAGAACACTGAGTCAGCGGGCCGCTCCGGCATCACAACCAACCCTCGCTGAGCACAGCCCAGCGCACCCCTGATGTTCGTTTTCGGTCTGTGTGTGCCTGGGTTCATGTTGCACATACTGGTGCACCCAAACTAGCTCCTCAGTTGATATTGCTGCAACCTGCCGTCACTGTTTCCTGGGTGGCAAGGAAGGAGTATTTCAGGAAGCCATCTTGTCTGAACCACCTAAAGGTCTCTGCTTTTTGCTTTTTCTAAATGAAAACAACTCCACTGTTCGTCTTGCTCATAAATCCAACCTCCTAAAAAATAGTAAAAGTAAAACTCCTCCCAAACTTATAACCCTTAGTTGATTTCTGTAATTTAATGTATGTTTAGTTTTTGTGGGCATGGAGTATGTATTTCCATCATGTGTAATATGATGTATGACTATCAAGCAAAATAACAGCAGGTGATGTTAACACTTATGTATAACCCAGATTGGAAACATCTCCAGTTGGCCTATGTAGTGATAAGCTGAAATGCTACTGACTTTTATGTTCCTATCAAATTGCAATTTGGTACTTACTTTCATGTCTTTCTTCTTCTCTAACTATATCTATTTCTAACCCTGCTCGACACTCCTGTTTGTCCTTTTATTTATTTATTTATTTCTATAGCCCTGAAGCATGCAGGCATGGGCTCCACAGGTCTTCTGGTACATCCGCCGGCGTCCTAGCTTCCTCTCAGGCCCCACCACAGCTGCCTCTTCGCAATACAAGTCCCCTCCTGGTCTTTCCCACACAGGCCTCCCTGTTGCTCTTTGCTTTGGTCTCCCTTTATACACCTGCCACCACTTGATAGGTTTCAGGTGTGGACTTTCAATTGGGCTTGCCTGACCATAATTAAAGGAACATTCCTGATCTTCAAAGTACTCTGCATGATCTTCCTCGTCCCATTACTAGAGTGGTAAAATGAGGTTTTAGTGTTCATTACTCTCAATCGCCTCTTCCTCGTCGCAGTACTGTCAGAGGTAAAATGTGGGGAAATGGGGGTAGAGGATTAACAGTAGCCTATAAAGGTTGGGGAGGGTTAGGTTGGTCTTCAATGGGGAAAAGGAGTTACCATGTCTCACCTATCCAAAAGCAATGGCCTGACCGCCTGAGAAGAGGACCCAGGGGGAGGTAGATGTGAGGACACCCTCAGGATTCTCACACCCGGCAAAGAGTAGAAAATGTGCATAATTTAGCCTTTATCCTGGCAAATAGTACACATATTGCACTATTCACCATTCATCCTGGAAAATAGATATTTTGCATTATTTACCCTTTGCCATGGCAAATAGAACTTCTGCACTTTTTACCCTTCGTCACAGTGTCCTTGTAAATAGAACTTCTGCACTATTTACCCGTCATCCCATCCTCCTTGCAAATGGTAGACATTTTGCACTCTTTACCCTTTGCCCTTGCAAATAGTACACATTTTGCACTATTTACCTTTTGTCCTGGCAAATAGTCATATGTCTGCCCTATTTACCCTTCATCCCATCATCCTTGCAAGTAGTAGAAATTCTGCACTATTAACCCATTATCCCATCGTCCTTGCTAATAGTAGACATTTTTGCACTATTTACTGTTCGTCCTTGCTAATGGGCCTCAGCCCTTCGTTCTTGCTTATAATGTGAATTCTGCACTATTTACCCTTTGTCCTGGCAAATACTTCACATTTTGCACTATTTACCCTTTGTCCTGGCAAATAGGAGAATTTCTGCTCTATTTACCTTTCATCCCATCATCCTTGCAAGTAGACCTTACCTTTTTCCATACGTGTGACTCTTGTGTTTCGGAGAATACTGATGCTTAAGGGTACAAGGAGGGGGTTGGAGACAGCAGCATTTTTCTCCACCCGTCTTGTCACAATAAATCCTGTCTTGAGTAGAACCTGAAAACGGTGGACGAAGAGAGGGAACGACTCTGGAGACCTGGAGAGACACCTGTGCTCAAATTCACAATATTTGCCCCAATATTTTGCTGATTTGTCATGTACATTGAGTTCTGATCTGAAGTTACTTTGAAATGCCCCTTTTAAAATTAAAATGTGGGTAAATATATGTTTGCATATAATAACAAACATGGGCCTAATTCTGACCGTGCCAAATGTAGTTACCGTTTCCGGCACCCATTATTACTGGTGAGGGTGTAAATCCCCATTCATGTAATCCCATAGCACTCGATGAGGGGATTTGCCATCATTACCGTGCCAGTAATTTGGGCTTTTTTTGCCCGTCGGGGCGCCTGGCTTTCCTCCAGCTTTTAGCTGGAGGTAACCCAGGTGTCCCACCGGCAAACCCGTCGTCGGTCGGTCCGGTATAGAGCCAGTATTCACGAATACAGGCACTTTTTTACCAGAACGGCCAACATAGAATGAGGCCCATAATAGTTCATAAAAAACTTTCTCTTGTAAGGAAACATGGCTTTTCTTTTGGTTTATAGTCATTCCGTCTACAGCCAAAGCATCTAAAGCCATACCATCTAAAAAAAAAGCATCTAATGCAATTCTTTCATTTTTTTTTTATGGGGGGTCCCCCGAAGTCCCCTTTTTTTAACCTTAAAACCCAATTTTTATTAAACTGAATCCTTTACCATCTAAAAAAAACCATTAGATGATTTTTTTTTTTAGATGGTTTGGTTGTCAATGCAATGACCGGATACCTTTCTTTTTATTTGCTGTTACAAGAAACCAGATTCAGATTCCTCAATTCATGAGATCATAGAGACTTCCCACGTTTCCTGTTGGGCCTTGTGCCGAGCTAGTAGAAAAAAATAGTAGGAGGGACTTACCAAATGTTTTGCCCCGGCCTATGCCATACTAGGCAGTGTAAAGGAATAAATCACAGCAGTGATGCCAGGGACGTCATCTGTGGTCTCCCTTGCGACCTCTAAAAAACAAAATGTCTTTTTTTGTTATTTTACTTTTTGCAATGCAAGCTCCTGGCCTGTGGCCAGCACCATGTAGCTCTTTAATTCTGGAGTGGCTAGCTTTCTTGTTCAGGCCCCTTAAAAAAAGAAGAAAAATTAGAACATGAGGGCCACAAGTCTAACACTTTCAGCACTGAACCTAAATAAGAAAGAATAGGAATGCCAATAAATGTGTCTTTCTGGAATTCTATACAATAATTGCTATACTCATTAAAGTTTTATTTCAGGCACACTTCAGTCACTGATTTAGTCTGTTCTCAAATGCCTCAACTCAGCCTTTCATCCTTCTGAGGTCGATAAATGGGTACCAACATTGGTTGGGTGATATTGGGTGTATATTTGTTCTATGTAAAGCGCTTAAGCTTAAGTGCTATATAATAACACATGGACGTCTGCTTGCAATCACAGTAATTTGGTAATATGGGCCTACACACACTGATCTTAATGATCCATATGGCATCCATTCAGATATGAAATGTACATCACATTATAGTGATATCGTAACCATATATAGTGTACAATGCTATGTGATGCCACTTACTGTTTTGTCAACTGGTGAAAGGTCGTGTTCCATCGCATCCGGCAATATCACTTTGGGATGGGGCCAATGACATCAGTTCTGGTGATGTCATCATGGGGTCAAGGGTCGTGTGATGTCACTTCCGCTACCCCTGGCATTCTGGTGAAATTACGTCCCTGAGTGACGCATATGAATAACACATTTAAACGTATGTTTGGCCATACCAAAATACACTTTTTGTTTTGTTTTAATTAAGTGTGACCTTATGTAAAAAGAAAGCCATTATATATATATATATATATATATATATATATGTATATATATATATATATATATATATAGTGATTTCTGCACTGTGAAGTGTTATCTCTTCACTTCTTCACTTGCTTCTTGACAATAAAGCTCTCAGTCATACACCTTTAAGATTGGAAAGTGTGCTTCATTCAGGGGACCCTTTGTCCTCAACATTCCCTGTGTTGCAGTTGTTCAGCCGGTCACGTGCTGCACCCAGATCCATCCTTGCAATGGCAGTGCCCAGGTCCTTGCATCGAAAAAGCGTGTGGTGTTGCTCTCCCTGGGGGGCGGGGAGGGGGACGCAGCCTGGAGAGGAGAGTCTCCTGGGGGGGGGGGGGGGGGGGGGGTGAGGGTTTGAAATGAGACGTGTAAGGCGAGATGCACAAGAAGGCCCGGTAGACGAGAGATGCTCTCAGTGTAATGAAATAGGAGGTCGGGGGTTGGGTTACCGGCGGAGGGAGCTGTAGTACAATGGTTTTTCACCCAAGCACATCTCTGCAAATGGTATCAATGTGCGCACTTTAGCTGCCCTCAGAATGACCTCTTATTGGGAGAAACGTTGCCGCGTTGCCAACGGCTATTCGAGCTATCAGAAACACGTGTACTATCCACCCAGATACTCCAACCTAGAAAGATCGAAAGTAATAGAATACGGTTTGTAAAATGGACATCGGAAATGGCTCGAGTGAAACAACTATGAACCTGGAACAGTGGGTGCCGTCTGTGCATTGTGGGAGAATGCTGGTAGACAAAATACCACAATGAAGGCCACGAGTGTACAGTCACCAGTTTTCGACACACATGTATGTAGTGTGCAACGTGCATTAGTTTGAATGCACATGGGTTTTAGCTATATTCTGATGTACGCAGACTTGACCTAAGAGAAAGGATTATTGAGAATCAAAAATATTAAGGAGAATAATGATGACATGATCATGTAACCTTTGACCCGGTTTCATGACTTAACATTTTGATCAGAGACGAAGCTTCCGATCCTGGCAATGCCAGCAGATCCATTTCTGACCGTAAATAAACCAATCACCATGAGAAAATGACAACCTATTTCACCAATCGACCATGAAATGCACTTTCAAATATATCTTCTTACCCAATGATTTCAAATGGGAATCATTCATATATTTGTGTTCTGGAAACTCAATAGGTTTGTTGGCCGAGGGCCAGAATGGAACACAACTTAATGCACTAGACTGTGCAGATGTGCAGCAGCATTCTACTTGTGTCATGCCACAACACGCTTGCTAAGCTTTGCCTTTTTCGTCCACTGTAACCCCCCAACACCCCAACACAGATGTATGCACTGTGATTTCCTTTTCTTGAACCACGCCTTCCTTGTCATTCCGTGAACGAGGATAGCACAGGGGCATCGCGCTGGTCTTCGAACAAAGACCACGCAGAGCAACAGAGGTTCGAATCCCGGATCGGCGCTTACAAACTGAATCAGGTATGGTATTAGGTGCATTATAAAAATACAATTAAATAAATAAGTGCTAAGCTGTCTAGTGTTTCTTCATGCACAGTGTTTGCCCATCTGCCATATGCAAGGCTTTGAGTTGGCCTGGACTCTCAGGGCTCAGGGGCAGAAGGGTCCATAAATTGCTCCTAAGCTCTGTGGGGGCTTATATCCAAATGCAGCACCTACAATCTGAAAGAGCAACATTAGAGACACATTGTAAAAGAAGATTGGTGAGCCTCAAAAACCTTAAAAGGAACATATACGTTTAAAGGATTGTATTGTTGTTGTCATTTATATAGCGCCTTTTTCCCATTTGTATGGCCTCAATGCACTTTGTGGTAGGAACTCCCTCAGGGACTGAAGTCCAGGTATGGGAACACTTAAAGTGTGTGTAGGAATTAGGTGGGCTGGTTATGCTCCATTAAGCAGCCGAAGATGTCAGGCATGTGGATGGGTGCTGAGAGGGGTCCGTGCGAGAGAATTGATATGTGAGCAGCTAGATGGAAAATTGTCATTGGTTGTTGCTGTATTCTAGTGGCAGAGGTGCTGAGGCAAATCTGGTGTAAGGGTGAGGCGGTTATGTGGCCAGCTAGACAGGATGTGTCATAGTCGTAGCTGCATTCTAAAGTGTGTGGGTGGCTAGCCGTGCCTGTGGCAGATGTCACCGAAGTGGTGCTTTTATACATACCTTAAGCTCAGATAGAGCTTTTAAGGGTTGACCTTAGATCTCTGCACTCCAAAATAGTCCACCTCTTAAAAAGAAGTGAATGCACGTTGTCATTAAACCAAATTTATTTCACAACGGCCGGAGAGGCTAGACAAATCCTTGGTGTTGAGCTACTCTGAGTCACCTCAACCACAGAACAGCTACAGTTTCTATACATTTGCAGACACGTAACACCCGCCCACATTTCTCTCATGTTCCCTTACAAGTCATTACCCAAAATACAAATGGTTTGGCCCTATACAAGGAAATGGACTCCCCGCAATCCCAATGACTGCCTTTCACCGTGGCACCATCCCCTTGAATATACAATTTTCATGACATTGCAAATACAAGGCTAACCCTCTTCTTTAGTTTGTCCCTGCAAAATACCCAACCCTAACATGGCATATAATACATTTTTAGTACAGCTTTCTACTTGGTTACAGACCTGCAATGCTAAATCTGACATGGTGTTTTACGGAACTGTGAAGGAGCGCTTGGAAAGAGGAACGTTATTTTTTCTTGCCACTCACTACAGCAGCACTGCGAGCTGTGTGTGCTCTTGCTGCTCCCCGCATCGCTTCCTGGAGGAGGCGGGTACTGTTGCGGTCACGTGACATCACGTGACATTTATCTCCGGCATTTATTCCAGGCATAACCACCCGTGTGGTGTGTTTTACGGAACTGTGAAGGAGCGCTTGGAAAGAGGAACGTTATTTTTTCTTGCCACTCACTACAGCAGCACTGCGAGCTGTGTGTGCTCTTGCTGCTCCCCGCATCGCTTCCTGGAGGAGGCGGGTACTGTTGCGGTCACGTGACATCACGTGACATTTATCTCCGGCATTTATTCCAGGCATAACCGCCCGTGTGGTGTGTTTTACGGAACTGTGAAGGAGCGCTTGGAAAGAGGAACGTTATTTTTTCTTGCCACTCACTACAGCAGCACTGCGAGCTGTGTGTGCTCTTGCTGCTCCCCGCATCGCTTCCTGGAGGAGGCGGGTACTGTTGCGGTCACGTGACATCACGTGACATTTATCTTCGGCATTTATTCCAGGCATAACCGCCCGTGTGGTGTGTTTTACGGAACTGTGAAGGAGCGCTTGGAAAAATCTGACATGCATGGTTTATGTATGGACGCTTTATGAGGCTAGAGAATTAACAAAAGGCTCTTTTAATGGAGCACTAACTCATTTCTCCATGCACTCTGACACTCTAAATATCTATTCTTGGCGTTCTCTCGCCTTTCCGTTGCGCGCTGCAACCAGTTCAATTCATGTGACCTCTGTTCCCATTATAATCTTTTTTTCCAGCGAATCCATTTAACTTTGTCATAGGCCTGCAGTCATTCTCTGCTTCCAGTCACCCTGTTACACATTTAGCTACCACCCCTAGATTCACATTGCCAGGAGGAAGATGCTTTTTTGGTGACCCGCTTAACAATTTCCAAGCTGAAAAAACCTGGGCCATTCTAAAATAGCCTTTTTTCATGTGGTTGCAGCTGTCTTCTGTGAGACACCTGAAGGTGTCTCACCCACTAATCCTTGGGGATCTATCCTCCAGGTGGCCAGGGCACGGCTATCACTTTTGGATCCAGTTCCTGGGGGTGGACCATTGTCGGAGGATCACCTGGGTGAGGGGTCTTTGGGGAATGGAAGTGGGACACCGGATGGCGAGATGCAGTATCCCCTTCCCTGTAACGCATTTACCCATCCTACCAGGTAGGATACTTAGGAACTCAACCCTGCCAACCCCTTTTCCAAAACAAACAGTTTCTCGCGGACAGCTCACTGAGAGAGAAAACGGGCCAACGCCTGAGCCGTATACCTTATATGTCCCAATATAATGGTCAGGCAGGGTCAGGCAATTACTGATCATTACACACACCTGACTTCCATCACACTTCCCCACATGGATAAAAGGCGGAGCACGAAAACACACTCTGAGCAAGGCAAAGCACACAAGGAAGCAGCAGTTCCAAGATGGCAGTTTAATACAAGGCGAAAGACGGCAAGACCGAAGAGGATTGCAAGGAGGGAAGTTCCCTTGACCTTTTCAACGAAAGACAGTTACTTTTATAAACCTTCGAGAATAGGGAACATAAGCCCAGGAACCAAGGCTTAAGAATCCTGCATTGTGTGTCGAAGGTACCCGGGGCTCTCGCGCGGCGATAGTCAAGGCGAGGAGAATCGTTTGCCGCCATGGTACTGTCCTTGACTCCTACAACAAAGCAACGCCAGTGAAGTTAGCACAGCCGGTGAGTTTGGGAGACTGATACCAGACCGGTCTATGTTGAAGCCAAGGTTGCAAGCGGAAACATTGTATAGCAAAAACTGAAGAGTATAGTATATGAAGCATATGTGGGAAGCGACGCGCACATAATTAAACAGCCATTAAAAACCCAAGATACGATACCGTAGACAGAGTGGTCCGATACCACATGGGTGCCCATTCAAAAGTCTCTGTTAGGTATCCAGCTGAAAGGTGGCAAACATGAAAAGTGATACAAGAATTGTGAAATCGAAGTGGTCCTGCAATGGGTCAAGCAAAACCCTGTGCACATTCGAAAGTCTTCAATAATTGAGTATATGAAGTTGATCTGAGCCCAACTGAGGGGGATCCGAGATCTGAGGCTGGCTGAGGGAGATCCGGGGTGAACCGTGAGTCACCTGAGAAAGTATATCCTATTCTGCAAACAAGGTGTAAAGCGGATCTGAGCCCGGATGAGGGGGGTCCAAGGTGAAGAACATTGTGTTTAAAGGATCTGAGCCCGGCTGAGGGGGGTCCGGGGTGAATAGTGAATCGTCTAAGAAATTGAGTACTTGTGGAAACCTGAAAGAGGAAAATAACTTGTTTGTTTGTTGCATCAAGCCCTCTGTATCAAGAGACTTTGAAAGGCAAAGGGACTTGGACACGGAAGGCCCTGATGCTAATGTTTGAACTGCACCCTCATACTAGAGAAGTCAGAGACTGTGCTAAACTCGAGTGTTCCGCCTTGTCCTGTGCTGAAAACACGGGGAAGGGAGGCCAACGGCCTGAATATCCTGACATATCTTTTTGTGAACACTTATTTCTTTTTCGTAACATTGTTTCTGACACTATTTGTATTTAGAGGTAAGGATTGGCAATAGGTTTATTAGTGTAGGCCCTGTTATTTTAACAAGACACCACTAGGAATTCATTGTTATTATTTGATGGTTGTAGCTTGCTCCCATCTGCAGATTTAGGATTAGATAGGCGTTTTTCAAACCCTTTTTAAGTACAATAAACACCCTTGAACAGTGGTCAATTGTATCTGTCCTACTTTTGATACCATACCTTCCTTACACTTCCTGCTAACCGATACCGCCTCCCTGTCCAGCAAGCTCAAACCAAAATGCGTGCATGTTTATTTTCATGTATGTGTGTTAAAACCTACCGCATATGAACTTGCTACATGTATACAAATCCAAAAGGAGTGCACCAACGAGTGCTGTCAGCTGTCCTACTGTCTACAAGTCCTGCCGGTAACCACTATTTGAATCAACTATAGCGTGTTTAAATTTCCCCACATTGTTACGCCTGAACACAGAAACTAGGAAAACCAGTGCAGTGCTGGCTGGGAAGGATCTTCATTAATTCTATTGGCCGATACCCTTAAGTCCCGCCCCCAAACAGGAAGGGGATATGACGAGCGGGCCGTGTGCACTCGGTGCGTACACACTCAAGGAGTGCACCAACGAGGGCTGTCGGCTGTCTGCGCATCAGCGTGAGGCGAGACATCAAGTGACTGCTACTGTGAAAAGTCCCAGATAAAGAAGTGGTTTTGAGGGTAATTCATAGAATTCAGCGCACAAGTGGCCCACGCGGCTGGCGCACAGTGTGCGTGTGTGAATTTCTGCGTCAGCCGTGTGCGCTAAAATCCATTTCCGTGCACAGCATATTCATGGATTTTAGTTTCCAAAACCAGCCGTGGCGCAGAGTGGCGCAGCGACCCTGCTGCAGCGCCAGTTACGCCCCCAAACCCTCCCCGTGCGCCATGCACAGCGCACAAATCCCGTACATGGCGCACAGGCCCCCAACCACAAACGTCTATAAAACTCCCCGCGCACCCCCCGAATACACGTACCCCGCTGCACAGGGAGTGTCACACGCGATTGGAGCGGGTACGTGTATAACAGGGGTTCGTGTGAAGTTTCACATGCGAAATGCCCTGTGCGAGTGGGGTACGTGTATTCCTGGGGTGCGCTGGAAGTTTCACACGCGATAGGCCCTGTGCGAGTGGGCTACGTGCATTCCTGGGGTGCGCAGGAAGTTTCACACGCGATAGGCCCTGTGCGAGTGGGGTACGTGTATTCCTGGGGTGCGCGGGAAGTTTCACATGCGATAGGCCCTGTGCGAGTGGGGTACGTGTATTCCTGGGGTGAGCGGGAAGTTTCACATGCGATTGGAGAGGGGAACGTGTATTTCGCGGGTGCGCAGGAAATTTCACACGCGATAGGCCCTGTGCGAGTGGGGTACGTGTATTCCTGGGGTGCGTGGGAAGTTTCACACGCGATAGGCCCTGTGCGAGTGGGGTACGTGTATTCCTGGAGTGCGCGGGAAGTTTCACACACGATAGGCCCTGTGGGTGTGGGGTACGTGTATTCCTGGGGTGCGTGGGAAGTTTCACACGCGAAATGCCCTGTGCGAGTGGGGTACGTGCATTCCTGGGGTGCGCGGGAAGTTTCACACATAATTGGATAGGGGAACGTGTATTTCGGGGGTGCGCGGGAAGTTTCACACGTGATTTTGCTGTCAGAGCAGGGTATGGGATTTTCGGGTGTGCGTGGGGAGTCCTACACGTGAATTGGCAGTGTGGGTCCTCCCAGGTGTTCCCTCTACACCCTCCACAGCCCCTGCGGGCAGCCCACATCACAGGGGACTACCCTGCACCCCTGGTCATGTCCCGCAGGCAGCCCATCCACCATGGGCAGGCCCCCCAGCCAAGCCACATGTCACCTTGCACTACTGATCACCAACTCATGTCCCCCAGCACCCCCACCCCCCAGCAGTCAGGGGCACCTGCCAGTAGGCCCCCACCCATGTCCCACACATGTCCCCCAGCACCCTCACCCCCCAGCAGTCAGGGGCACCTGCCAGCAGGCCCCCACTCATGTCCCCCAGCACCCCCACCCTCCAGCAGTCAGGGGCACCTGCCAGCAGGCCCCCACTCATGTCCCCCAGCACCCCCACCCCTCCCACCCCCCGGCAGTCAGGGGCACCTACCAGCAGGCCCCCACTCATGTCCCCCAGCACCGCCACCCCCCAGCAGTCGGGCACCTGCCAGCAGGCCCCCACTCATGTCCGCCAGAACCCCCACCCCTCAGCAGTCAGGGGCACCTGCCAGCAGGCTCCCACACATGTCTGTCAGGCTGAGATCCTGGTGTCTGCGGAAGCTGCTGAACCCCCGACAATCCACCCAAAATGTGGCACTCTGAGCTGATAATATATATAACCGCTCAGTATGCCTCACTTCCAGCGGAAAGGGGGAAGGGACAAATAAACAAACACCAGGCTGGAAGCTATCAACTCGCTGGTTCTTCACCTGTAATTAAAAACATAAACATGTAATACACCTCATTACTCAATGGGTTACTATACTAACCTTAAAACTCTTTATCCTTTACCAAAATAGTCAAAAAACCATACCTGGTACTTCTCTTCAGTATGCCCAGAGAAGTGATAAGCAGACAATACTTCCTTACTTGTTGACCAGAATCTTAAAGATCATTCAGCCTTCTCAGCAGGTCCATGAATGTAATATTTAACTTTGTAGTTCGTCTTCTTAACCTCAAGATTCTCGAACAAAGTCTAAAGTTCTTTAAACAAGTTTAAGGAAGTTCTTTTAAGTTCTTGTATTTATTTTTATATTTTCTTTTTAGAGTGTCTTTTACTCTGGTACGAATTTAAAACTTGCGATGAAATCTTCACGTGGAAAAATCCAGCATACGCGCTGAAAATCCAAACCGCGGGATAAAACACATGCGCTTTAATCCAAGTCGCGGAAATACGCACACGCGCTGAAAATCCAAACTGCGGGAAAAAACACACGCGCTTTACTCCAAGTCACGGGAAATACGCACACGCGCTGAAAATCCAAATCGCGGGTAAAAACACACGCGCTTTACTCCAAGTCGCGGTAAATACGCACACGCGCTGAAAATCCAAATCGCGGGTGAAACGCATATGCGCTGAAGTCCAAGACGCGAGTTAAACACACTCGCGCTAAAGTCCAACCCACGAAAAAATACGCACACGCGCAAAAACCAAATCGCGAGAAAAAAGCACACGCGCTTTTATTTTATCACGTGACACTTCAGAGAGCTCGCGCGGAAGCTCCACATATATTTGTTCTTGCGCACGCGCAGATTCGAAACGCGTAATAAAATACACACGCGAACTCATGTAGCAAAACCCTCGCGCATATGAACAGTACACGCGAGTCCAAAGTTCACGCTCGCGCTTCCCTCTCATGCGCAGAGTCACACTCGCAGGCTCAAGGTAACGGAAAAAAAAATCACGCGCTAGTTTGAAATGATACGTAGGAAAGAAAACAAACGTACGCACTTCAGTTTTTAGATACAGGTTTGCGATTTCAATCCTTTTAAATTAATATAACCTTTTTACAAAGTTCATCAAAACATGGAAAGTCACTTATCTTGTGATTGAGTCTTGAAAACTTCTTCTCTCAGAAAATTGGAAATTTCTCACTCCTGTCCTGTGTCTCCATCAAACTCCATACACGACTCCTGTTATATTTTCAAAAATGCCGCTTGACTGCTTGAAACTTGACACCCTTGAACAAGTTAAGCAGGAGCAGCATAGCCCACGACCTCTCAGCTGGGCAAAGACGATGAAAGGCAGTTTAGAATGTTCACTGTCCTCCCTATAAACAATCTCCAGCCAATTAGAATTTAGACTGAGAACCTCCATCTTGGCTTGGGGCATTTTCCATAGACTGCAATGAAGGTTAAGGGCAAAATTGGCTGTTTAAAAATATAACCCATAATAACTTCCCAAAAACTTTCTATACTAAATATGTGTCTCCCCTGACCCAATGTAAATGAGTATATGATACTGTATGTAAAAGAATATGTCGCTCCAACCTGACAGTACCTGACAGTACCCCCCTCCTAATGCCCAGTCCCTGGGCCACTTTTCAATGGAAATTTTTTATGGAATCTTTCAACCAAACGAGGAGCATGCACATCACTTGCTTTCTCCCAAGTGCGCTCTTCAGGACCAAAACCCTCCCAATCAATGAGATACTGTAGCTTTCTTCTTACTCTTCTAGAGTCCAGAATTCTCTTAACCAGAAATTCTTCGGAAGCATCTTCCTCAATCACCACTGCTGAAGGAGTAGTTGTCAATCTAGTTCCTTTAACCACAGGTTTTAATAAACTAACATGAAAAGTTGGATGAGTTTTCATATGTCTGGGTAATCTAAGACGAACAGCCACGGGATTAATCACCTTTTCGACAACAAACGGTCCTACGAAACGAGGACAAAACTTATTTCTCCCTTTAATTCTCAAAAACTTGGTTGATAACCACACCAAATCTCCCTCACTATATTGAGGACTAATCTTTCTTTTAAGGTCAGCAAACCCTTTGTATTTTTGTTTACTCTCCACCAACACCCCTTTTGCCTTTTCCAAGTTTCTTTTCATGACTTCTAGTCTCCTTTCTACTTCTGGGTTTCCTGAATCATTATTGATCTCAATGCTAAGAAAACGAGGATGAAAACCTCGTCCCAAATAAAACGGAGACATAGAGGTGGCATCCTTACTACAGTTGCTATATGCAAATTCTGCAACCCACAACAAATCTACCCACTCTTCACCTGTCTGCAGATAACACCTCAAATATTTTTCCAACTCCTGATTTATCCTTTCTACCTGCCCATTGGTTTCGGGATGGTAACCTGATGATAGACATACCTCAACTCCCAATCTCTTACAAAAAGCTCTCCAAAACTTAGAAATAAATTGAGACCCTCTATCTGAGATGACCTGACTGGGAATTCCATGTAATCTTACCACTTCTTGCAAGAAACTGTGAGCTAGACTATCAGCAGTAACCTCTCCCTTCATTGGAATGAAATGTGCTTCTTTAGTGAGTAAATCAACTACAACCAATACCGATGTACACCCTTTATCTTGTGGAAGATCCGTGATGAAATCTAAGGACATTGAGTACCAAGGCCGCGGTGGAACTGGTAACGGCTCCAATAATCCAGAAGGCTTTCCGATGAGATTCTTAGATCCAGCACAAACTTCACAGGTCTTAACAAAATTAAGGGTATCTTGTCGAATTCTTTCCCACCAAAAATGTCTTCTGACCAACTCAAGAGTCTTCCGATACCCTGGATGTCCTGCCAAAACTGATTCGTGACACTCCTTCAACATTTTTTCTCTAAGTTCAATTGATGGTAAATAGAGTCTGTCATCTAGATAAGGTAAACCATCTTTAATTTTGCAAGCTGGATCCAAACAAACCCAATCTTCAAGTTGTGTCTCAGAAATGGATTCCCGTACTTTCTTGAAGATTTCGTTCTCCTTTTCAATCCCAGCAAGAACAAAACTTTCTTGAGCGATCAATGGAAGTGGCTCACAGACCGACTTAACCTCACTTTCTGGAAACTGCCGTGACAGAGCATCTGCTTTTTTATTTTGATTACCTGGCTTAAAAGTAACTATAAAGTCATAATCCGCAAAAAATAAGGACCACCTAAGTTGTCGAGGTGTCAGAGTTTTTGCTGTCTTCAAAAAAAGTAAATTTCGGTGGTCAGTTAATACTGTCACAGTGTGACGTGCTCCTTTTAAAAAATGTCGCCATTCTTCAAATGCTGCTTTGATAGCAAGTAGCTCTCGGTCTGAAATGGTGTAATTTTCTTCCGCAGGTGAAAATCTCTTAGAAAAGTAGGCCACTGGATGCAATTGTCCTGTAACATTATGCCTCTGAGACA
The DNA here is from genome assembly GCF_040938575.1 of Ambystoma mexicanum. NCBI lineage: Eukaryota > Metazoa > Chordata > Amphibia > Caudata > Ambystomatidae > Ambystoma > Ambystoma mexicanum. The sequence continues at coordinate 160,128,073 of NC_090936.1, read as the reverse complement.
ACACTGCTCCCATTGCCACATTGGAAGCATCAGCCGCTACAAAAAATGGTTTGGAAGTATCAGGATGAATCAAGATAGGAGAGGTAATGAATTTCTCCTTCAAAATTTGAAAAGCCTCATCAGCCTTAGCTTCCCAAACAAATCGAACTCCTTTTTTTAAAAGTCGAGTAATTGGAGCTACTAAACTGGAGAAGCCTTCAATGAATCTTCGGTAAAAATTGGCAAATCCTAAAAAGCTCTGGATCTCCTTCACCTTAGTTGGAGTAGGCCAATCACGAACCGCTTCCACCTTTTTTGGATTCATTTCCAGGCCACAAGGAGTGATCACAAATCCTAAAAATTCTACCGAATCCGTATGGAACTGACTCTTCTCCAATTTAGCGTAAAGATTATTCTCTCTCAATTTTCTTAAGACCTGTCGAACATGAATTTTGTGTTTCTCCCAATTCTGGGAAAAAATCAAAATGTCATCAATATAAGCGATAACAAAAACATCAAGAAATTCCCGAAGAACCTCATCGATAAAAAATTGAAAAGCCGCTGGGGCATTGCAAAGACCAAAAGGCATCACTTGGTACTCGTACAGGCCAAATCTGGTCTTAAATGCCGTCTTCCATTCATCCCCCTCTTGGACCCTTACAAGATGATAAGCTCCACGTAAATCCAACTTAGAAAATATGGTAGCACCTTGGATTTGATTTAACATTTCTGAAATGAGAGGGAAAGGATACCGATTTTTCACTGTCATTTTATTTACCGCCCTGTAATCTATACAAGTTCTGAGAGAACCATCAGCTTTAGGCACAAAGAACAATGGTGAGGCTGCCGGCGATTGAGAGTGCCAAATAAATCCCTTACCCAAATTTTCCTTTAAATATTCTTTCAAATAATCATTCTCTTTTTCTGTCAAGGCATAAACCCTACTGCTAGGTAAAATAGCTCCAGGCTCCAACTCTATCTTGCAGTCAAAAGGTCTATGAGGAGGCAACTCTCCAGCTTCCTTTTCATCAAATACATCCCAAAAATCCTGATAACAAGTAGGAAGTTCACCCACAACTGCTCCAATGTCAAAACCTATTGCCCCTCTTTCTGCAAGCGAAAATGAAACGGAATTCACAACTTTTCCTTTCTCTTCAAAAGATATTCCTGAAAAACAATGTTCCAGACAATAGGTTGATTCTAAGGATACAATTCTTGCACTCCAATCAATTCTTGGATTATGAAGAGTAAGCCAGGGCATACCCAAAATAATTTTCAAGATTGGCACATCAATTAACTCAAAAGAGATATTTTCTTTATGACCTCCAGTCATCTCCATCTCAAGTAACTCTGTATTATGAGTGATTGGACCTGAAGAAAGTGATGTCCCATCAGCTGCCCTGACCTGCTCCACTTCTTTCTTTGCAACTAAAGGAACACCTAGAGTTTTTGCCAATCCCCTATCCATGAAATTACCCGTAGCTCCTGAATCAATAATTATTGGCCCAGAACCTAAAATTACTTTTTCAAACATCAAGGATACGTTCACAGTTATGTGAGGAACCGCTGTCTGTATTGTGTTAGCCACTTGTTGTACTCTGCCTGAAGATTTGGAGATCTTCTTGGGGGTAAAAGGACAGTTTTCAAGAAAATGGCCACTCCTACCACAGTATAAACACAAATTATTCTCCCTTCTTCTTGCCTTCTCTTCCTTGGACAACGGACCTCTAACCCGACTCTGCTGGTCAATTATCTTTGACTTCACTTCTCTGTTCACCACCTCAACTTTAGGCCTCTCCATTCTTCCTGGAAACCTAACCTCTCCCTGAGAACGTCTACGCTCTAAACGTCTTTCTGCTAAACGAAAATCCAAGTGAACTACCAAATCAATTAAGGCATCTAAAGTATTTGGTCGCTCCAAAACTCCAGCCAGAGCATCTTTTAACTCATCCTTTAAGCCCCTATAAAATAAGGAAGCCCTCTTCTCCTCCTGCCATCTACTTTCCAAAATTAAAGTTCTAAATTGAGTGATATAAGAAATCAACTCCTTTCCTCCCTGGCACAGTTCCAGTAATTCTCCATCAACCTCTAAAGATAACTGTCTCTTATCAAACATTTTCTTAAATTCGGTCTGGAAAAGGGAACAATTATTCAAAGCCAAACTATTTTGACTCACCAAAAGACTTCCCCACGCAGAAGCTTCTCCAGATAAATATGATAAGGTGGAAGTTACCTTTGAAGCATCTGTGGAAAACAACTCTGGACGACTTAAAAAATGCAATTCACACTGAGTCTGAAAAATTTGAAACTTTCTTGAATCTCCTAAAAAAACGTTCGGGAGCGGCCAAAGGAACAGGCATAACTAAAGTTCCTAAACCTCCCACTGCCCCTCTGGGAAGTCTAGGTTCTTGTTCTTCTCCTACTCTCACCAACTCAGGTGGGTTTCCTGCACCTTCCGAAACTTCAACTTCTCTTTCTTGTATTTGAGTTACCTTTAAATTTAACTCATCCATTCTTTGACAAAGACTTGAATATTCCTGATGAGCCACCCGTAACTCTTCTCTCATTTCCCTAACCATTACTCCCAATGCCTCCATGGCTGTCTCGTCGGGGTTCATAACAGCTTGGGCAGACACTTTTTTTTACAGGCCTTTCATTCTGTCAGGCTGAGATCGTGGTGTCTGCGGAAGTTGCTGAACCCCCGACAATCCACCCAAAATGTGGCACTCTGAGCTGATAATATATATAACCGCTCAGTATGCCTCACTTCCAGGGGAAAGGGGGAAGGGACAAATAAACAAACACCAGGCTGGAAGCTATCAACTCGCTGGTTCTTCACCTGTAGTTAAAAACATAAACATGTAATACACCTCATTACTCAATGGGTTACTATACTAACCTTAAAACTCTTTATCCTTTACCAAAATAGTCAATAAACCATACCTGGTACTTCTCTTCAGTATGCCCAGAGAAGTCATAAGCAGACAAGACTTCCTTACTTGTTGACCAGAATCTTAAAGATCATTCAGCCTTCTCAGCAGGTCCATGAATGTAATATTTAACTTTGTAGTTCGTCTTCTCAACCTCAAGATTCTTGAACAAAGTCTAAAGTTCTTTAAATAAGTTTAAGGAAATTCTTTTAAATTCTTGTATTTATTTTTATATTTTCTTTTTAGAGTGTCTTTTACTCTGGAACGAATTTAAAACTTGCGATGAAATCTTCACGTGGAAAAATCCAGCATACGTGCTGAAAATCCAAACCGCGGGATAAAACACACGTGCTTTAATCCAAGTCGCGGAAATACGCACACGCGCTGAAAATCCAAACCGCGGGTAAAACGCATAAGCGCTAAAAATCCAAACCGCGGGATAAAACACACGCGCTTTAATCCAAGTCGCGGAAATACGCACACGCGCTGAAAATCCAAACCGCGGGAAAAAACACACGCGCTTTACTCCAAGTCGCGGGAAATACGCACACGCGCTGAAAATCCAAATCGCGGGTAAAAACTCACGCGCTTTACTCCAAGTCGCGGGAAATACGCACACGCGCTTAAAATCCAAATCGTGGGTAAAACGCATACGCGCTGAAGTCCAAGACGCGAGTTAAACACACTCGCGCTAAAGTCCAACCCACGAAAAAATACGCACACGCGCAAAAACCAAATCGCGGGAAAAAAGCACACGCGCTTTTATTTTATCACGTGACTCTTCAGAGAGCTCACGCGGAAGCTCCACATAGATTTGTTCTTGCGCACGCACAGATTCGAAACGCGTAATAAAATACACACGCAAACTCACGTAGCAAAACCCTTGCGTATATGAACAGTACACGCGAGTCCAAAGTTCACGCTCGCGCTTCACTCTCACGCGCAGAGTCACACACGCAGGCTCAAGGTAACGGAAAAAAAAATCACGCGCTAGTTTGAAATGATACGTAGGAAAGAAAACAAACGTACGCGCTTCAGTTTTTAGATACAGGTTTGCGATTTCAATCCTTTTAAATTAATATAACCTTTTTACAAAGTTCATCAAAACATGGAAAGTCACTTATCTTGTGATTGAGTCTTGAAAACTTCTTTTCTCAGAAAATTGGAAATTTCTCACTCCTGTCCTGTGTCTCCATCAAACTCCATACACGACTCCTGTTATATTTTCAAAGATGCCGCTCGACTGCTTGAAACTTGACACCCTTGAACAAGTTAAGCAGGAGCAGCATAGCCCACAACCTCTCAGCTGGGCAAAGACAATGAAAGGCAGTTTAGAATGTTCACTGTCCTCCCTATAAACAATCTCCAGCCAATTATAATTTAGACTGAGAACCTCCATCTTGGCTTGGGGCATTTTCCATAGACTGCAATGAAGGTTAAGGGCAAAATTGGCTGTTTAAAAATATAACCCATAATAACTTCCCAAAACCTTTCTATACTAAATATGTGTCACCCCTGACCCACTGTAAATGAGTATATATTACTGTATGTAAAAGAATATGTCGCTCCAACCTGACAGTACCTGACAGTGTCCCCCTGCCCCCACGTCATGACGATCCTCAATCATGGGCCTAATGGCCAGCCACATCACACCCCACGCCACCCCAGCCCAAAGACCCAACCAAGTATTGCATCCACCCACATAGAAATGCCCATTAAATGATACAACCCGAATGGCAAGTATGTAAATGAACACATTTCCGTCACACACACACAATGGGTGCAAGTGAATGTGAAAACCCACTTCATGATATGCATGAAATCAATGAGAGAATACCACACATCGAAGTATGAAACAAAAATGTATTGAACCCAAAATTAATGTAATGAAAAGAAAACACACAATAATGTGAAGAAGAAATAAAACGCAGCATGTCCAGAAAATAATCAAAATGAACAAAAAATAATAATCCACTGTCCAACTATATACAAATCAACAATCCAGGATCCATGCGCCCAACAAATGAAATGAAACCTACAAAAAAGACTACCTAATAAAGAACTATATCCAAAAAGTGGTGCATTGTCCGAACGCCCCAAAATAAACAAAAACAGAAAGGAAACCTAACACTATCTAACTATATACAATGGCGGCGGACTAGTCCTGCGGCTCACTCTGTGCTGTCCCGGGCCAGGGCATCATGGAACTCCATGTCGAAGTCCCGCAGGCAGGCCTCTGCCCTGGCCCCGAGGTCTCACAGGGAGGCACTCATGGCCTGTTCCAACTCCCTGCGAGTTGCCTCGAGGCACTCTCCCCGCCTCAACGCCCGACGCATGGAGAACTCCATCCTGACCATGGTGAACTGCGCCTCTTCCGTCCACCGCCGCTCTGCATCTATCCGCTGGCCCAACAGCTGCCACACGGAAGACACTCCCATTCCTGGGTCCTCCTGCCCTCTGGCCGATGCCTGCCCCTCCGATGTTGATGGCCCCGTGTAACGCTCACCTGATTCCCACGGAGGCGCCGACCTATTCTGGACTGCTATGACCTCTTCTAAGGTGATGCGCAGGACTCCGAAGACGGACTGGACCGGACCCCCAAACCTCGCCTGTCTGGCCCGTAGAAGAATCCTTCTGTAGATGGAAAAGGGGATTAATTGTCTGCTGGATAATGTGTCGGATTCCCCCCCTTGCCCCTCTCACACTCCTCGAACCCCCTCCGCGATTCCCCATAGAGTCTCACCTTTGAGTCTGAAAGGACGAGCTCTCCATCCTGCTTCCGATCCAGGGGCGCGTTGATTTCCAGTTACTTCACTGGATCTCGGGTTTGGTGAGTATTCAACTCCGCTTGACTTTTCCGATATGAGGCCGTAAGTATTCAGTTGCAAAAGTTCAAGCCTTAATTGTCCGTTGTCCTTTTCTCTATTTCAGATGCAGGAGGAAGAATCCCCGTTGAGGAATGGATTCGCCAAAGGTAAACTCTGGTGAGTCTTTTTGATGGATGGTTCCCTTAGTGATTTTGCTTTCACCCACTAATGCGTGTGTCTTTTTCCCCTTAGGGGCCAGGGTACGGAAGTGCCACAGAAGCGGCGCCGACCCGAGGTGAGGAAAGATTGTCCCAACAATAATCAGGTAAGTCTTAAGGTGGAAGAATCAGGCCTTCCGCAATCTGTTCCTTCGCTCACCTTTGTTTTGTCCCTTTTTCTCCTTAGGCGCTGAAAGGCGACGGATGGTGCCAATGGTCGCTGAAGAGCCCGAGGGCGCCTCGTGAAGGTGAGTGGAATGTGGCGCTGCAACGACCATTGCAAGCCCCTGTGGAGGCTCACCCGCCCCTTCCGCCACAGCCGTAGTGGCAGACGCGGCACCAACCCCTTGCTCCCGGATGATGGCAAGTCCTGGGAGGGTGGCTGGGCCTTGCGTCGCTGCCCGGTGGAGGCATCCCTGCTGCTTGGCTCCACAGGGCCGTCTCTGCCCTCTACTTCACTTGACGCTGCGTAGAGGGAGACATAGAACACAAGCATCAGGGTACAGTACAACATTCCCCTAGACAGGAAGCAATAACACATGAGTTGCAGTGTCTAACGTCACTTCCATCCTGTCCCTCCACAACACATGGGTGAATGCACGTAACACACATGCACGAACAGGCACGGCGCCTGCAATCAACACCAGCATCCATGTACAAGGGCCTCTATTAACCAAAATCTTGCCTTCAAACTCACATGCATCATGGCTCACACTGATCCCATGCACACACATCACCGGAGGGTCATGCATCATGCCTTGCACACCACAGACACAGTGGATAGGCACAGTGCATACAACGGTGACCGCACTGCATGAGTGAATGTACACATCATCACAGACCTGTGTCATGAACACATGGCGTACCTAAGTCATGCAGGGGTAGCTGCAGCTCTATTCACCCGAGCTCTGAGTCTCCGAGCCGGGACAGTGTGGGTCCTAGTCCATCAAACTGACGTTGCCCCTGCAAACATCACACTTCAGCCAATGCCTGAACCAAGACCTATGGTCATTGTGCCTTCGCACACTCCCAGTACACCTGCGCTTCTGCCTCTACTGACCAGAGCGGCGCAAGCCACTCAGGCTCAGCTCCACCTTTGAAGAAGAGGAAGAAGGGTGCTCTGGCACGACAGGCTGAGACCCCAGACACGGCTAGACAGTCCGGCACGTCAAGAAAGCCTAGCTTTAATGACCCCGAAGTTGATGCACGTGTGAGCTATGTGTCGGCACATAGCCGCGAAATGTTGGTGACTGCAGGGTGCAAGACCACACCTGGTCAACGTAGGGCACACTGGCAGACCATCACGGACCGCATAAGTGCCCTTGGATTTGTGAGGCGCACAGCTGATAATTGCTGCAAGCGGTGGAATGACCTGAAACGCAGAGCAAAGAACAAGCTGGCCTCAAATCATGCCGCTACTTTGGTGACTGGCGGTGGGTCTCCACAAGAGGACAACGAACTCACTGAACATGAGTCTGTTGCTGGGACCTTCGTCACAGAGGAACAGATCCAAGGTATGGGAGAACTACCTGATTACGACGCATTGTCCGGTGAGTGCCCATGCGTGTGTGTGTAGTCCATGTGTATGTTGTTTGTGTGACAGGTTCTGATTGAGTGCCAGGTGAGGGTGTGTAATCATGAGTGTTATGGGTCACCCATTTGCTTCCTCCCATACATTCACGTGCCTTGGATTTGGGTATGACTGCATCCCTTCTGCCCACAGTTGCCAATTAGGCCCACATTAGTGCACTTTACCTTGAACTGTCATCTTGCAACTATATTGTTCAGATTTTGTAAGTGTTCATTCAGGCTGATTGTTTCCACTCTCCCATTTTTGCTATGCATTATTCTGCCCTATTGCAACATATGTGATATGCTTCGGTCATTGTTTACAGCCCACACTGGGCCACTATTTTTACCTGGTTATGTTAATGATTACACCATTCAGGCCGATGGAGTATTGGGTTGCAGACATTTTTTATTAGGGCCTGTTTGCATGTGGAAGATGACAGATGTTTCCTGTAATGTTAAAGTGACCAACCATTGATCAGCCCACAATGACTGTGTTGTTGGACACTTGATGTGTTTCAGTGTGTGGCACATGCATATTTTGCAACACTATTCAGCATCAATCTTCGCATCATGTCGATGTGACATGGATGTGTGACAGTACTCATTCACTGACATATTGCTGTAGTTTGGTAATTTACCGTGGCTATGCTACAGGACATCTGTTTGGTGGCATGTGTCATGTATGTGTATTGGACATGCCACTCACAGCCTGATGTGTGATGCCAGTGCTACCCAACATGCTGCAAATGTGTTGCATTTCCATCTTGCTCTCCCCAGTGTCTGCCGTTTTTACTCCACTTCCAACTCTTTGACAGTGCATGCATGGCAGGGTTATAGTCATGTGAGACATGTGTAAATCATGTACTGGATCTCTGGCTTGTCACGGCCTATGTGTGTGCTATGGTGCTCATGCCTGTTTCCGTTTGTTGTCTTTCATGTTTTTGCAGGTGATGACGCACTTGGTGCTGTTGAGGTTGAGGAGATGGTGCAGACCCAGGAGGAATCTCAGGCACGACCGGGCACCAGTGGGGGATGTGGTGTGGTGGTGGGTGAAAACCCAATGTTACTGCAGACCATACTGTCCAGGGGTATCTCTGGGTGAACCTCCCCAGACCTCTATTCAGGTGCTGAATCGGATGATGAGACTTATGAGCAGTCACAGGTAAGTGTTTCTGGCAGGGATTCTGTTCTGTCCAACCCACCTGCACCAGGGGTAGAACCCTCTATGGGTAAGTATTAGTTACATGTCAGTGTTGGTAGGTCCGTCTTTGGTGGCTACGGATGCAGGGTCACACTCCACAGCATCTGATCCTGTTCCTGGGCCAGTAGATCAGAGGGGGAATGCAGTCCTGCAGCCTCAGGCAGTGCCAGCACAGCAAGGTGCAGATCGCCTTGCCCCAAACAGGTGTGGTGCCCATCGACGCGGTGGCCGTGCGCCACTAGGCAATACTGTATGGGAAAACTCCATGTACGGTATGGCAACCCAACAGGCAGCATCAGTAGAAATGATGGCTCAGGCAATGGAGAGCGTGGCCATTTCCATTATCCCCCCTGAAAGGCACATGGAGCAACAACAGCAGGTAAAAGACTATATTTGCCAATCACACAGGGAAGACATGTTGGCGACCAACAGGGACAGACGGGCGGCACTGGAGACTTTGCGCGAACCCATATCAATAGAGTCCCAGGGCCACAAGGAAGCCCTGAGGGTAGAACTACATAACCTCAGGCAGACTCTGGTTGCACTTGAGGCTTCCAGTAATTTAAGGGCCCAACAGCAGCTGAAGCAGCTCACACGTTAGCTCTCAGCTGAGCCTCATGTAACACGTGAGGAGATCCGGGCATCACGCGAGGCCATGCGTGCAGAAATGCAGGCAACCCGTGATGTGCTGCATGGGGATCTCCACACTTTAATCCTACAGAATCAGACCTTCCAGACCCGCATGCTTGCTGCCATGGAGGACCATACCAAGGCTTTGCGTGGGCTGCCTCCCATAGTGCCACCACCTCCTGATGCAGCAGCAGAGGATGTGCAGAGCGACAGCAGTTCTCCCACAATGGCATAGCCGTGCAGGCCATTAGCCCAAGGAGTTATTTTTTTTTTCGCAACGTCCACGCAGGTGGGTGTTGGTGTGCACCCTGTCCTCGAACCTCCTGGGTGGCCTCCCCCACCACCCCTGACCCCCACATGGCCATTTTCTTGATTTTTATTTTACAGTGTGTTGTCTTGTGTGGCTCCCGTGGGCATCCACTGTATTCCGGCTGGACACATGCAGGCTTGTCCTGAGTTTGGGTTAGATGCTTGGGTTCGTGAGACACACACCCCTCCTGCTTCCCGTTTCCATGGGCTTGCAAAGGGGGTGACCAAGTGACAGTGAATTACACAGTGACGTTGGGCTCCCATGAGCTGTGTGGGCAGTCTGTAGTCAATACTGTGTAGACATCCCTAGTGGATATTGTTGTTGTATTGTACACTGCATGGTGTATTGATATGTGCTTGTGCATCCATGTCTTCCTCCTAATCTGCAGGTTCCTTCCTCATGTCTTCACAAGGCTGTCTACTTGGCAGATGCAGTTCATGTTGTATGCAGTACACTGAGACATTTGCGTGGCAGCAACACTCTACAGTTGTAATGGGTTGATGTGCTGGCATATTCAGGTTGTTAGACTACCACTACTTGAACTTAGTACTGTCATGTTTTTGCATTTTTCCATGGTGTGTTGCAGCATTGTGTTGGTGGTAAGTATTTGGTAATGTGTGCTGTTATACATTACTGGGAGCATATTGTGTGTGGGCAGTTTCCATTAGGGACAGTGTACTTTGTGACACTCGTGTCAGGTCATGTGAATTGCTTTTTTTTGCTTTAACATTGCATAACATTCCATGGTGTATTTGGTGGTGGAGCTGGGGAGGGGTTGGGTGACATGGCGCTGTTCTCATGTTGTATTTAGCAAGGTGGTAATGAATTTAGCAGCATAGATGTATGTCTTTTGATGACACAGCATTGGTGGTGTTTGGGTAGGTAGGGATGCACACAATGTAACACTTCCAGGTGACCAATCTCAGGATGGTATAGTTGTGACAGTTGAGTGTCCCCTATGTCATCATCATTGATTGTCAGCTGGTATGGGCCAGGGCTGTGTGCACTCCACAGGGGTGTGATTTTATGTGAAGCAATTAGCCACCAGCTGCGTACGGGCTGCCTCAACACGTGCCCTTTTCCCTCCCATGCGCAGCGGGCGTGCATGTGGTTGGGGATGTAGGGGCACCACCATGTCCACCGGCAGGCCCCGGCGTGTTGCAACATTGTGCAGGACACATGCTGCAACTATGATCCTGCACAGTACTGGGGGATCATATAACAGCTGGCCACCAGAGCGGTCAAGGGAGCGAAAGCGTGACTTGAGCACTCCAAATGTGCGCTCCACTATGCACCGGGTTGCAATGTGGACTGTGTTGTATCTTACCTCGGGTGGCGTGGTGGGGTTCCGAATTGGCGTTATCATGTGGGTGCTCAGAGGGTAGGCACTGTCCCCTGGGGAGGTGGTGATGGGCATCATTAGTGGGGTCTCAGTATCTGACATGCATGTATGTGCAGTGGCATTTATACTCACCAAGCAGCCATGTATCGCCATGCCGCCCAGCTTCTAGGTCCCGGTTTAGGGTTGACATTCTGTAAATGAAACTGTCATGGGTGGACCCTGGATAGTTGGCATATAGTGAGGTGATGATTCCCTTGGCATCACATACTACCTGCACGTTGATGAAATGTCAGGGCTTGCGGTTTCGATAGATGTACCTGGGGGGACATAGAGCCACATGGGTGCAATCAATGGCACCTAGCACTTTGGGGAATTGTGCCACCCCATAGAAATCCTGGACGGCAGCCTGCCTTTCTGGAGGTGTTCAGGGCAGGTATATGTACCTGCGGACTGATGGGCGTGCAGTCATGATGGCCAACACCTGGTGTAGGCAGCGTCACTGTGTGGCCTGTGACACCCCTCCCACTATAGCACTTGTCCGCTGAAATGATCCAGTGGCCAAGAAGTGCAGTACATTGAGGACCTTCTCCAGGGGACTGAGTGCTTGGGAGCACAGGGTGGGTGATGTGAGGTCATCCTCCCACTCACTCACCAGGTCGAGTATTATGTGAGGTGGAAACATGTACCTCCCATACACCTGGTCATCAGGCATCCCAAAAAGGCTGCTTCTGGGTGTAAAAATTCTGGGCCTGTCTATCCTGCAGTATCCCCCGACCACTGCTGCTAGGAACAGTATATTCATCTTGGCGTCTGAGCTTGTTTGTTGTTTGCGCGCACTTTTATGCTGCGCGGGTCCATGTACGCCAGCTTTCTGCTGGCGTACGTGTTTCCGGATTAGCGCGTCTTTTTTGGCGCACGCATTAGCCCCGTTCGATTCCATGAATACGTGTTGTAGACACGCGTGTGGGCGTTCAGCGCATTTGCCTCCTGTACTTCCCCCGTGATGCCCACATTTTCACGCGTTGTTCCCCATTCCGCGTGTTACACCCCCTGTTCCGCCTACTTTTATTGTGTGCGCTGCGCTATTTGCACTTTCGCTGTCCGCTTAGCGCACGCTGTTTGGAGAAATGTGTGCCAGCGTGCACCACGCAGAATTTTAGCGCACATCCAGGGATTTACACGTGCACGGACTTCCATGAATCGCTGTGCGCGGGTTTCACTGCGATTCGCACACTTTTGCATGCTTGCGCCGAAAATTTCAGCGCACATTAATTCCATGAATCGGCCTCTAAGTGTCCTTGACCGCGTTTACACCAAGTTCGCTAACCAGGGCCGGTGGATCATAAAGCAGACATTGAACCGATGTCCTTTTACCATTAAACACTTTGCCTCCCGATACTGTGTGTCGAATCTCTATCCCTTCTTGCCCGTGGCGCCGTACGATGCCTTCAAGAAATACCTTTGCCAGAGTGGAAGCATTTGGGAGCCCCTTTAGAGGAATGAAATGTGCCATTTTTGAAAATAGGTCCATGACCACAAGAATAGTGTTAAAACCTTGACTGGGTGGTAAGTCAGTAAAAAAATCGAGGGACAACGTGTGCCAGGGTGCTGGTGGGATTTCCAATGGTAGTAATAGCCCAGCCAGTTTCTGCTTGGATTACTTATTTTGAGCACACACTCCACAAGATAGGATGAATTGGATAATGTCTTTACGCCACGTGGGCCACCAATAATTTCATTTTACCTTGGCTAGGGTTTTAGCGATTCCAGGGTGGCCCTCGATCAAGGAATCATTTTAACCGGACATGACTTGTTCTCGTAGTTCTTGGTTTAGTAAGAATAAACGATTCCTGAAGTAGGGCAACTGATCTTTTATCATGTAATGTTCTCCTTGTGCACTCCACGCAGTTATGGTTGCTGTGATTCCTAGGAGCTTGTCACTCGGGATGATTGCTATTGGGTCAGGGGTCTGATACCCTTGCTCTTCCACCCCCATACGGGAAAGGGCATCGGCCTTCCCGTTTTTCACCCCTGGTCGAAATGTAATCACGTAGTCATATTCAGCAAAAAAAAGAGCCCAACGTAGTTGTCGTGAGGATTGGGCCTTTGCCGTTTTTAGGCACTGGAGGTTCCGGTGGTCAGTTATTACGGTGATTGTGTGTCTGGTGCCCAAGAGATAGTGCCGCCATGCCTTAAAGGCTGACTTAATGGCCAGGAGTTCTTTGTCTGTGATAGCGTAATTGAGTTCAAGGGGTGTGAATTTACGCGACCAGAAGGCAACAGGGTGTAACTGGCCCGTTTCGGGGTACTTTTGTGAGAGGACGGCTCCCATAGCCATGCTTGAGGCGTCCGTTTCCACCAGATCAGGGCGAGGGTGGTGTAAAATTGGGGCAGATGTGAATCTTGCTTTAAGTTCCTGGAAAGCTTCCTCGGCTTCTGTTGTCCACTTGGACTTTTTGTTGCTTTTCCTTAGCAAGGACGTGATGGGATGCACGATTTGCGAAAATCCTGGGATGAACCGGCGGTAGAAGTTTGCAAAACCCAGCATACTTTGAACCCCCTTGAATGAATTTGGGGATGGCCAGTTTAGGATAGCATCTACCTTGTGTAAATCCATTCGGATTCCATTCAGGCTGAGAGTAAAGCCCAGGAATTCCACCTCAATGACGTGGAATGAGCTCTTTTTTTCGAGCTTGGCGTAGAGCTGGTGTTGACAGAGTTTCTCCAATACGGATCGGACGTGTTTAACGTGGTCCTGCTTTGATGCGGAATATACTAGAATATCGTGGATGTACACTAGAGCACAGACATCAATAAATTCCCGTAGGACATCGTTCATGAAGTATTGAAATGCTGCAGGCGCATTACAAAGGCCAAAGGGCATTACTTGATATTCGTACAAGCCGTATTTGGTGCGAAAAGCAGTTTTCCATTTGTCCCTCTGTTTTACGTGAACAAGGTGATATGCCCCCCTTAGGTCTAGTTTTCTGTAGATTTAGGCATCTTTGACTTGATCAAGCAATTCAGGGATCAGTGGCAGGGGGTAGTGGTTTTTTACAGTAATCTGGTTCAGTGCGCGATAGTCGATGCACGTTCTCAAGTCCCCCTCCTTTTTCGGTACGAAGAATAGAAGACTGGCTGCTGGAGACTTCGAGGGACGGATGAACCCGTTGGCCAGGTATTGGTCAAGATAGGCCTTCAGGTGCTGGTTTTCTGGTTCCGTGAGTGTGTAAATTCACCCACAAAGGATTTGTGAGCCGGGTATCAGGTCGATTTGGCAATCGTATGGTCTATGCGGTGGCAGGGTATTAGCCTGTTCTTTCTGAAAGACATCTTGAAAGTCCTGGTATTCACTTGGTAGGGTGCCGATTGCCACAGTCGTAAGCGTGGAGGTTCTGGTGTCTATTGGTTGTTTCTCTTGGGGATAACATGTGTGGGCGCAAGTCTCGGGAAAGGCCAATTCTTCTGCTCGCCAATCGATTCGAGGTTTGTGAGCTACCAACCATGGCATTCCCAAAATCAACCGGAACTGTGGTGCCTTAATGAGGTCGAAAACGATAGATTCTTGGTGTCCATCCTGGCACAGAAGGGTTAAAGCTGCAGTGCATTGGGATACTGGACCAGAAGCTATTTCCGTGCCGTCGACAGTGGTAACAGTGTCGGTGGTTGATTTAGGGCGTAACGGAAGCCCCATCTTTGCTGCAAGATCCTGGTCAATGTAATTCCCAACGTCTCCACTGTCAATGTACGCTCTTACTGCGTGCATCCAAGATGGTTGTTGTTGATTGATCAAGACCACAGATAGTGCAAAATGGGAGGTCTGTAGTTCACTTTCTTCGCTCAACAAGTGGACCCCTACACTTGCCGGGCTGGGGAGTTTACCGATTCCTTGATGGTATCTTCCTTGTCCGTGACCCCTACCGTCCTCCTCGGTGGCTTCCCAGGGCACTCTTTAAGGAAATGACCTGACCTTCCACAGTACAGACATAACTGCTGCTGTCTCCTTTTATCCCTTTCCCCTTTAGTCAAGGGGGATCTGACCCCCCCGATTTGCACTGGTTCTTCTGAACCTTCCGTTGTGCATGCAATATTGTCCTTTGAACGCACATACATAGGGCGAGGGTCCGGTCTGGTTCGATCTGCTCTTCGGTCCGACAACCTATGATCCAGTTGAACAACAAGGTCAATGAATTCTGAAAGTCTTTCGGGGGGTTCACTACTTGTGCGAGAACATCCTTGAGCTCCCCCCGCAACCCCTGATGAAATAACATGGTTCTCTTCTCCACTGGCCATTCTGCTTCAACTACGAGTCTATTGAACGTGGCTATGTATTGGAATAGGTCTTGATTTCCTTGGCGTAGGGACAGAAGTTCGTTGTCTAATGCCTGCCCATGAGTACGACGGGCGAACAGCTTTTCCAACTCCTGCTGAAAGCCCCTGAAGTCATGCAGCAAAGGATCGTCTTGGGTCACAAAGGGTACAGACCAGTCCGCGGCGCTACCACTCAGGTAGGATAGCACAAAAGCGACCCGTGATTGGCAATTCGGAAAGGCCCCTGGTCTACAAAGGAAGTGCAGGTGGCACTGGTTCATGAACGTTGCAAACCTCTTGGGATGCCCTGTAAATCGTTCGGGCGGGGCTAAGGGAACTGCCCCAGGAAGGGTTATCTGAACGGGATTGGCTGATGGTGCTGGCATCGAGGGCACACTTCCCGGCAATGGTGCATGCCCTGCTTGTGGCTGGAGAAGTTGCCGGCTTAAATCATCAGTGCGTTCTTTGGCTACTATCAGCTCTCTCCTCAGGGTGTTGGTCTCCTGCTTGGCTGCATGTACTTCGGAACGTAGCTACCCCAACATGTGGGCTAACTGGTCGGTTTCTGATGTTTCCATGACGCCCAGGTGGATTTTGACGTGAGGCTTTGTGTTGTGTAACGCTCACCTGGTATCCACAGGGACGTCACTCAGCCTGTTCTGACCTCTTACGACCTCAAACCCTTCCCTGGAGTTTACTCGACTGGAGACTGGGCCTGAAACACAGGATTGGTAGAGTTTAACTCCCTATTGTCTCTGTGTGCTTGAACCCCTTCTTCCCTGGGTTCCAACCTTTCCCTTTGATCCACAGCTCACCTTGTTTTCTTGGAAAGTGTGCTCTCCCTTCTGCTTTCAGTGCAGGGGCGTGTTGATTGATGCGGGCTCGTTGCTGCCTAGTTACTTCACTGGCAACAGTCCGACAGGTAAGTATAATGAGTCTTTTGAACAGTTCTCTAACTTCGTTCCTCTCCTTCCTTAGATGATGGCCGGCGTCCGGGGATGGCGACGTGCTGCTGAGATGAGTAGCACTGAAGGTGAGTGAGAGCGCGATGCGCGATGCGACCCTTTCATATTTGTATTGACCTGAGTTCTTTTTCTGTGTCTTTTAGGTGTGGTAACGTTTTGAGCGTGTATGCCGGTTATGAAGAAGAAATGCGGTGAGTAAGCGCGGTATGCGGCGCCTCTAGATGTTTCCACTCTAACCTGGAGTGTCTTTTCCCTCTTGCAGATGGATGAGAAGTTCCAGAGACAGAGTTTCCCCCGAGCGGCTGGGATTCAGGTAAGCGTTGAAGCTCGTACAGTCTTTAAAAATAAGCAAAGATTTGCTGAATGCTTACTAATGACTTTTTTCTGTTCTTTTCCCTTTTCCTTGGGAAGCATCGTGGCAGGATGGGAATGACACCGCCGAAGATGCCCGCAGAACAGAAGGAGCGATGAATGATGGGCAGAAGCGCCTCAAGGTAAGGCTGTTCCTAACTGTGTTCTGGTTCTTGCAGGAGCTGAGTGCAGAACAAAGATGCAGGCTTACTGGAGACCGATCCGAACACGGTGAGTGTCACGCTGCAGGTGCAGAAAACACAAAGCATGTTTCTCAGCCTCGACGTGGCTTAAATAGTCTCTGGGTATCCCAGGTGTCTCTGGGCTGAACCACACCCAAAAGACTAGACTGCACATGCAGTTCTGGGAACCGAAATATGTGAGGGCATCCATGTTGACCCCATCAATGCACCACAAATCCAATCCCCAATGTTATCCTATGGGAGTGAGTGAGTCTGGTGCCACAAGCGCCAAGTCTGACTCCAAGTGGGTCTTTGGAGGGATGGAGAGGCCCTTGAGGACCATGTAGGTGATCGTGGCCTGGCTCCAGCCTGACCTCTTGGAGGGCTAGGGACATGAGGGGCAGGAATCATGAGAGCTACCAATAGGGATTTAGACCCAGGAATAAAGTTTTTTGTTTTAATGAATTAACTACTGTCTGTTTTGTGTTACATACACTGGGGCATAGACAGGTAGTAGAAGCCCATTGACTTCGACTGTCAGTATCTGAACTAATAGTAAACCATTTAAATGCTCTCAGAACCAGTCTCGAAAAGTACTTTTCAGAGGACAATTGTAACCTGAATGACTGGGTGGTTGAGCCTTTCCTAGCAGATGTAGGAGCTCATCTCCCAATACAATACCATGAGGAACTAATGGAGATCCAAAGTGACCGCCTACTAGAGCGCCAATTCAGAAAATTGTCTTTGGGTGGATTTTGGCAACATGTGTCTGCAGAGTTTCCAACTTTATATGTACTGTTACCTTTGAGCACCTCATACCTATACGAGATTGGTTTCTCAGCACTTGCAGCCCTAAAGACTAAATATCGGTCAAAGCTGGAGGTGGAAGAAAACCTGTGGTTGGCTATTGCAAAAATAGAACCCAATATTGACATGCTTGCTGATGAAAGGCAGGCCCACCCTTCACACTAGTTCTCCAGTATGCCACTGTCCAACTTGCAAGTGACAGCATGTTTGATAGTAAGCTGTTGTGCTTGAGAAACAAATTGTTACAGCACTTGCATGGCAAATGTTATTGCAGGACAACAATATTGGCTGTTTTCGTTTGTGTGAAATAAATATACAACACTATTTTTAGACAAGTCCTCTGTATTCTAGCAAAATAATATGAATGCTTTGTTCACAAATATTTGTCCTCTAATCTGATTCAAATTATTGCAAGCAATGATTTTGAAACAATTTAATGTTTGGCACCCACTCCTGCATTAGGGGCACCATTCCACTCCAGCCCGCGATAACTGTTCGAAACCGAGTACAATTTTGGAGTCCATGTGAGTAGGGGACGCCTGGGCCGGAGACATTTTTTCTTTGGGGGTTGCTCGGGGTCAAACAGTTTGAAGACCACTGAGTTAAGGACTTGCGAGTGTACAAGAGATATTGGCTCAACCCTTGTATGACCACCTTAACTTTGTATGCTGGCCTTTTCCTACGGCCAGCATACATATTAATATAACGTTCACAAGAAAGGGGGACCAGCCAGAGTCCTTCGAATGGACGCCCACGTGGTGCCGGACCACTCTGCAGCCAGTCTTTCCCTGGGCTTTACAAGTTCACTAGTACACAAGTCCTTTGTTCATAACAAGTTGTCGTTTGCAACCTTCGCTCAACACCGCCTGGTTTACTATCAGTTCTCCCTCCGACTCACTGGCTGTGCTGACCTCCATGTCGTTTCTTGTCTCTGGAGCCAAGGACGATGCCACGGTTGCAAGCGCGCCTCCCTGCCTCGGGTATCAGTGCGGGAGGGTCCTGTGCACTGTTGGCATCTCTTACACCACACGTCAGCTGTAGCTCCCAGTCTTATAATTCCTTTCATGGAGGCTTCACGGGTTTGGGTCGAAAAGGGCAAGGGCACTTCCTTCCTTGTTATCCTTTCCGGTCTCACCGCCTTTCTTCTCCGTTTGAACTGCCGTCCTGAAATAGCTGCTTCCTCATGCATTTGTCCTTGCACAAAGTGTGTTCTTGTGCTCTGCCTTATATTCCTGTGGGGAAGGGAAATGGCCACCAGGTGTGTGTAGTTATTGTCAATTGCCAGACTCTGCCTGACCCTTGTGTTGGTAAAAGTCAGGTAAAGGGCTCTGGTGTTAGTGCCTTGTCTTCCACGATGTAAGAAAGTGTTTGTGTCGGACAATGGGGTGGGGAGAGCTTCTAAGTATCCTATGGGGTAGGATGGGGAAAATGTATTATAAAGAAGGGGGTACCGCGTCCCACCTGTCGGTGTCCCACTTCCACTCCCCGAAGACCCCCCATCCAGGTGATCCTCCCACACTGGTTCACCCCCCAGGAACTGGATCCAATAATGATGGGCATGTCCTGGCCACCTGGATGACAGATCTCCGGGGACTAGCGGGTGAGACACCTTCAGGTTTCTCACATACCCTTCCCATATGCAAGGTGGGTACGCATGTTCTTTGTCCAGGTTCCACATTGTGAAGACCTGGAAGAGAACAGGGGTGAGATATGTCCAAGAACTCTTGCTTATTCCATTGGTTTGTCGTAGTCAGTGTTGGTAGAGGTGTATTGATTTTACTGGTCTCTCTACAGTAGCCTATGAAGTGGTTTTCGAGGGTTGGTTCAGGTCTCCTAGGCTCAGAGTTTTCCCGGTCCCATATTGGAGAGTTTTGGGAGTAGTAGTCTGCTTGCCAAAGACTCTGGAGTAGAAAATCTCCAAATGGAGGTGAGGTTTCTTGTAAGAGAGTAGAGAAGGTAGGGAAATCCCGCCCCAGAATGACTTCTTCAGGAAGTCCAGGAATTATAGCTGACGATATTTCACAGGTTTCACCCCAAATATTAATGTGTACAGGTATTTTTAGGGTACACTTCATTGTCTCTGTGTACACATCACCCTCACTAGAGCTGTATTTTCTTGGTCTTTGGTTGTATCTAAATCGGCCTGTATAGCAGTTTGCTTACTACCTGAATCAATCAAGGCCCTTACTTGCCTCCCATTTACCCAGGCCTTTTCGTATGTAAAGTCATTCAAAGACTGGCATACACAGATACTAAAGGTCTCTAACTCTTCTTCGGGCTTTTTCCATTCTTTGCCCCCCCTTAAACATCCTATTTCAATAGGTTCATCCCTTAGATTCTTAGGACGGTGTCTAGCTACATGTTCAGCTTCTCTACATGAAAACGGACAGGTGAAGTAGTCTGCTTCATTTTATGTCTTCACTTTTTTCCTTCATCTTTGGTTTTAGCATCTGTTTCCCTGACTTCTACTTTATCTCAGGGTATCCCTTATTTACTTCTATATAGTCTCTCTTGTTTATCTATTCCCTGAGCTTGAGGTCGGTGGATAGGCTTGTGATCCTTCCGATCCTCCCACCGATAAGCTTAGTGGAATTGTTTAGCTGCATCTGAGTGGTTTTGTGCAATCTCAATGGCCGTGGTTAAGGTAGGTCAATTTAACTGCAGCACGGCTTTCTGCAAAAAAGAGGGTAAGGAATTAGTGAATTGTCTAGGGTTAACATCTCCGTCAGTTCTTCTAAGGATTTGTTATTGATTCACAGGGCCAACATGTTCTTGACCCGTTTGCTCATTTCTAAAGGAGTTTCTCATGGGTTTAATCTAATAGCTCTCAGCTTCTGTCGATAAAAATTTCAGGTTTGTCCCACTCTTTTTAACAGACCCTCTTTGATGGATAAAAAGGTGGCGCCCTTTGCAAGATTAAGTAGTTGATAGGAGGTTTGGAAATCACCTTTCAACAAGGGACCCAAATAACACGTCTTGAGGTTCTCTTCCCAACCTAGTTGGTCCGCCAGGCGTTCGAAGTTCAAAATACAAATTCCTAAATCTTCACCTTCAAGATAGGGTTGAAGTACCCCTTGTGGTAGTACGGGTCTCGCTTGTAATACAACTAGTCTGGTCAAGTTTTCTTGGAGTTTAGCCTCAGCCTGCATCTGATAGGCTGTCAGATGGGCGAAAGGTCAGCCATTTCTTCCTGGAGTGTAAGGGTTTCCTCAGTAGAGGGTTCCGAATTGGAAAAGGAGCAACTCTCAACTCCCTCAGATAAGGTCTCAAAGTCTTCTGATTCCTCTGATTCTGCCAAAAAAAGGGGTTCTGGTGAATTAATCTCTACCCTGTAGGCCACACGATGGACGACAATTGGGTGCCAAAAAAAAGGGTTTGAAGGGGGTGGGGGGTTCAGAGCACTAGGTCTAGTGAATGTAAAGATGGGTCGAACTTTCAGTAGTATGCAATCCCACTGTTGTATTTTATAATGGGAAAGAGGAAGGGTGTCTAATAATACCTAAGTCTTAAAGAACAGATTATGTTGACCAGTCGGGATCTAAAGTTGGGAGAACAACGCCTCTTTTAGTGTGGATACGCGGTTAGAGTCCCAGAGTTCAACTATTCTATTTTCCCCTTCTGGTGGTATGACAATTATCAGCATGGGTTTCAATTCTTTTCATATGTAAGAAACTCATGGTGGCAACAGTAAAGACAGACACAAGTGATCACAGTTCAAGGGTGTATATTAAAATGTATAAATGGGTGAGATAAACACCTAATAAAAACCTAAATGGGAGCAAGCTACGACCATCAAATAATAATAAGGCAGTCCTAGTGGCGGCTTGGTAAAAAAAAAGGGCCTATACTAAACGAAAAAATCTATTGCCATTCCTTACCATTAAGTTACAAAATAGTGTGGGATAGTGTTCATCAGAAAAGAAAGAAGTGTTCACAAAATGATAAATCAGGATGGTATCACTGGGTTCTCCCTTTCCCATGATTTTTAGCACGGGGCAAGGTGGGACTTTCGAGCACAGAACATTCCTGGGCTTCTTCAGCACAAGTTTACAGTTTGTTTCCAAATTATCAGGGCCTTCTGTGGCCAAGTCTCTTGCCTCAGAGGGCCTGATGTACTGTTAACAACAAACAAAAAGTTCCTTTCAGTAATCTTCCCGTCGGGTGATTTCCTTTCATCCGTGGATCCCCCTCAACCGAGCTCCGATCTTTTTTGTAACCTTGCCTTCCCTCCGTCGGGTTCACATTTGCCAGATCACACAGTTCATTTATTCATAATACCTTGTGGGATTCACTTCCCTTAGCTTTTTCTAGACCCCAGTCAGGCTTTCTCTCTGTGTGCTGGCCTTTTCCTAAGGCCTATTATTACTATAATATTCACAAGAAAAGGGGACCAGCCAGAGTCTTTCGAATGGACGCCACATAGCGCCGGACCACTCTGCAGCCAGTCTTTCCCTGGGCTTTACAAGTTCACTAGTACACAAGTACTTTGTTCATAACAAGTTGTCGTTTGTAACCTACGCTCATCACCATCCGGTTTACCATCGGTTCTCCCTCCGACTCATTGGCTGTGCTGTTCTCCTGTCATTTCTTGTCTCTGGAGTCAAGGCCCTGCAGGTTTTGGTCGAAAAGGGCAAGGGCACTTCCTTCCTTGTTATCCTTTCTGGTCTTGCAGCTTTTCTTCTCCGTTTGAACTGCCGTCCTGGAATATCTGCTTCCTCGTGCGTTTGTCCTTCCTCAAAGTGTGCTCTCGTGCCCTACCCTTTATCCCTGTGGGGAAGGGAAAGGGCTGTCAGGTGTGTGTAGTTATTGTGAATGGCCTGACTCTGCCTGACCCTTGTGTTGGTACAAGTCAGGTAAATGGCTCTGGTGTTAGTCTGTTGTCTTCATGTTGGAAAAGGGGAGAGGGTAGAGCTTCTAAGTATCCTACGGGGTAGGATGGGGAAAATGTATTATAAGGAAGGGGGTACCGCGTCTCACCTGTCGGTGTCCCACTTCCACTCTTCGAGGACCCCAATCCAGGTGATCCTCCCCCACTGGTTCACCCACAGGAACTGGATCCAACAGCGATGGCCATGTCCTGGCCACCTGGATGACAGATCTCCGGGGACTAGCGGATGAGACGCCTTCAGGTTTCTCACAGTCCCCATAGCCCACAAGTGGCCCACATGTGATTTTATTGTGTATATTTTGTATTACTGATATATTGTATGTATTTAACAGTAATTTAAAATGTTCTTTTGTAAAGGATCTTTTAGAATCAAACACAAATAAACAAATAATAAATGAAAACACATCCAAAATGTATTACACTTGACATAAAATAACACCAAAAGTAGCCTTTAACTAACCTCTATTAACTATTCTAAATACATGCAAAACTGCAACATTGTCTCTTTTCTATAGGGATAAAATCGATCTACCTCAACATTCCCCACTTTAGTTAATTCATTAACTTCTACATTCCCTAGACCCAAATCTGAACCCCCAAGTATTTCCCAATGTACACTTTAAGTACCCACATGACATGCAATGGTGGGTCCATAGCCTGGGATGGGTTGGTAGATACCATACGAGCAGTTTCTGGAATGTTAAATGAAGGAACAAGTCTAGAAAAAACTTGACAAAGGCAAAAAATACACAATACAAACATTATGATTGGCATCAGGATCTTCATTTCAAGGCTCATCCATAATGGAATCCACCCGAACCAAGATTCAATCCATGCATCTAATTTTATGCCAGCTTCACTTTTCATGGCCTGTTTCAGTTTATGCAATGCGCTAATAGTCTGTGCAAGTGTCTCAATCTCTACATCGTATGTGGGTGCGAAGGTGCAACACGAGCTACCAATTTTGCTACAAACCCCACCCTCCATAGCAGTAAGGAGGTTGAGTACGTAGTGATTCTGTAATGTCATAAGCCTCAAAGCATGCATTTCTTCCTTGAAGGCACTGAAGAGTTTACCAGTAAAAGCAGTTTGAATCAAATATTTTGGAGCCATTCTGAATTTGCTATATTCTTGAACACCAGGAGCCAGGAATGAGGCAAACACCATCTCAATCTTGCCAAAAGTCTGTATGGCTCAGGAATCCTGTCTGCTTCTGTAGATGCCGCTGAAACATAATTTAAACATTTGATTCTACTAAGAAGTTCCTGTTATGCATCGACGGCGGACTTGGTTGGTTTGGCACCGTTGGCGTCACATCTCGTCAACATATCGCTTTAAACCCAAGTTGACGTATAGTTCTTCCAAAATGGCGCATCGAACTGAAAGTAACAGTCTAGTCCTGCAGAATGGCGGACAAGAGGCTCCTCCCCCTTTCCTGGAGACGGTACATCTGAAGCAGAAGCCAGGAGGAGGGTGCGTTGCTACTGCTTACTGTAGCTACGTTACGTGAGTAATCGAATAGTTCCGAACTTTCCTCCTGCTTCCCTACCTTTCCGCAACTCCTCTGCTTCTTACCTTTCAACTCCTTTATATTTCCAGGTTTTCTTTTCCTCCGCGCCCACCGAGCGCAGAGAGTACTCCCACGGCCCCGAGCTTATCGCAGGAACCCTTTCAAGCAGCGTTCCCCGTTGTTAAGGAAGATTCTTTTCAAGTATGTCGCGTACCTCGTCAGATACTTGACTCCCATCAGGCTACTTTTTGCTGTTAGTAATTCTCGACCCTTTCAGGTTGTGTTCCTTTCTGCTAACGAGGATTCGTGGTATCAGACTACATTTCCCATAACCCCTTCTCCACAAGTCACGAACCTTGTCCTCGTCAACTTAGGTAAACTAAACTCCTCAATAGGTGTTCTGAGTAAGACTTCCTACTCCCTTCTTGCAAACCTCTCTTTTCCCTTACTCTTTTACCCAAAGGAGTCAAGCGTGTTTCAAACAGCAGGACTTCCCATCCGTCGATTCTCCCGTTCTAACAGAAATACAGTCCGGAAAGGTATCCTCATTTCCTATATCCTTTGATATACCTTTCCATCAAAAACATCTTAGGAATTCTCTCCTTATATTATAGTTACCTCCACGTGAAGTAGAATACACCTGCTAGACATTGGGGATCAAACTACGCTCTCTAGCCACGCACCCCAATTTCTATTGACCAGCGCTCTCAAGCAGCCCAGGGTTTTTTCCCTTTCGAGGGTTTCCCTGCTGTGGTCTCCAAGAGCTTTAATTACAAGCGCGAGGAGAGTGCGGCAGGTGAACTTTCATCACTTCCTGCAGCTCCGAAGACAAGGTAGGCTGTACTTTGATTGTGTTACCCATCGGCCAACATCAAGAGTGAGAAATAGATCATTTGATTGGTATCCTATAACTTATTAACAGTTCCATCTTCATAGGCTCAGATAAGTTTGATGTACTGTTCTGATCTGGAAACTCAAAGGATGCAATAGGCACAGGGGGAAAGGTAGGCACAGATAGAGTTTTTGATACTGCACCTCCAAACTTCAAGAGTTTTTCTGGAACCATCAGATGGGCATGTGCAGTGTAGTAAAACTGCACACACCCCACCAGTCTGAAGGCAATTGTCAATAGGAATTTGTACCTTAAGTCCATGCAGTGCCTAGTTTCCTCCAGCGGAGTCAGCAAGACATATTATGTAACTGCAGTTTCCATTAGTGCACATAGTCACTGTGCCATTGCCATTCTCAACAGATTTCTCAAAGCTCCTTGAGCCATGTAAAAACATCTTATATGACGGTTCCAGATATTTTCCGATGTTCATTGATTTCTGCTACCATTACATCAGTATAGCCTTTCATTCCACAAGCTTTACAACTCTTCACCCCTTGCTTCCATTGGTTATCTATGGCAATAGAGCCTTCGAGATTCAGTTGTACTCTTTGGTACAATATACATTATTTTCCTGTTCCATAACATCTTTTATAGGAATTACTGGAGATGGCACAGGCTAACCTTGAAACTGCCCTCCAACTCGACACTAGGTTAGGTGCACTAAACACAGTGCAACTTCTAGATTTTCTTTCACCTGTAATAAATATCCTATGTTTCCAGAAGCATGGGGAATGAGTGAGCAGATTTAACAATATCCTGCAGATTTCTCTTTCCCCACTTCCTTCATATGCCCATGCCAGATGTTTTCTGCCACAAAACCATGAATGTTTACAATCTTATTAAAATTTGGTTCATCATACAATTCTGTTTCCAGGTCTCTTGATGATCGTAACAATACTTCATTAAACATTTTACTCCTAGAAAACTCATAAATATTTACATTTGTTCTTCCTGATCTGTTAGAACAGAAAATTAAAGATAGAAGAAAACCTACACAACAAAATATCCTAGTATTCATTTTACTTTTTGATCTCTGTCTAATATACTTTAAATTGTTCATCCGCCTTGCAGTGGTCGACTGGATTGAAAGGAAATTTCCTAGGCGGTACTTAACTTAAATCTTATCCTTTTCCTGTGTCGCTGAAGGGATTCAGGTGTCGGAATGGCAAATATCGCTTTACAAGGGCCGTGGAATCTCTTCTCACTACACTGCCACACAAAGTCTGAAATGAAAAATGTGATCCCCAGGGAGAATGGACTGATGCTTCAACTCTTCAGATCAATTGTCGCTGTTTTTTGATGCAGTTGACTGTTGATGAATGGAATCAACCTTTGAAGATATCATTCTGACAACTTTGGTTAAGGCTCTAAGGTGCTCCCTAAATTTCCTAAACTCCTTGCCCAGAATCTCTATAGATTTTTGGCATCTGCTACAGTATGTACAGGGGTAAGTGGTGTTCTGATCCTACTCCCTGTGATTATCAATGCACAGAACTGTGCAACATTCTTCACCTTCCTCACCTAAGCCTGAGAGAACTACCCTGTCTCTTTTGATAAGCACTGCCTCTAATATTATAGGAGCAATGGTACCTCATTTTACCTTCTTTTACAAAAATGAATAATATGCATCTGTATCTCTGGCCACCCCTTTGCGTCTATCCCTACAACGTTGTCCAAATCAGGCTGAACCTCTTAAAAAAATAATTTTTTCAACATATGATAAAAAAAATGCTATGTTCTTATCCCAAGCTTGTCCTATTTCTACTCTCCACATTTCCTGAATTGTCTGAATATGTGTAGTAGGATGATCTTCCAATTTCATTGTTCTAGCTAAAATTGAATTAATATCTGGTGTATCGGGGTACATTACCTGTAGTGCCTTCCACACATCTGCCATATAATTATTAAAAGGTAATTTATCATATTCATTTTATTCTAATCTAACGTTGAGATACTCTGATATACTCTACAGATCTCCTGACTGTTCCCCAATTAAAGCTGAAATTAATGTTTTCATGTTCCCAATAGCTAACATGACCCCAGAAATATGTTTTTCTAAAGCATATATCAATTTCCATGCTACTGCGGTGAGCAAGGGAAGTGTCTTCATTAAATTATTCTGGCCCATGTGCGACCACAAAACATAATAAGCTTTTCCTTGTCTTTTCTGAAGCAAGGGAAATTGAGTTGCTCTTATTTTTTTCGTTCTTCCGCTTTTACCTTCAACCTCCAAGCACCATGGTGTAGATTTAGTGACTGCTGCTACGGGGAATGCTTGGGGAGCTGCGCCCTGAGCTCCCTCTACAGTCACATCTTCCCAATCCTCATCTTCCTTCTCTAGTGCTGGATCCATCACTCTCCCTAATTGTTCAAATCCTAGACCTAAAGCAGTGCTATTCTCATCAAGGTCTACCTGAACATCTTTGTTGGAAGATTTATTAAATCTTAAAAATACTTGTCTGTACCTCCATTTCTCCAATCCAGCCTCTCTTTCCTCTCTATTCGCTTCTTCCCTGCCTTGCTGTTATAGTCCCAGTACCTCTTCCTCTCTTTGTGACTCTGTTTCATCCCAATCTCTTTGCCACTGGCTTTCAAGTTCCCTTCTCAACCTATGTTCTATTCTGGCTGTTGAAGGCCCTTCCTGCCCTCTTCGATTAGTCCTACCTTTTAAAAACACTGACCCTCTCTCATCTTTCGCTCTTACTCTTTCAACTAAACTTTTGGTAGGCGGCATATCCTCTTGACATTCTCTCCAGTTAGGCTTATCCAGAAAATGTCCACTTTGGGGCACAACCCTCTACTTTTCTTCTAGTTGCAACCTCTCCGCTCACCAAGCTGATGAAGGCGTTATTTCTACTGTACCCCCATTATCAATCTCCCATAGCCCCTCTTTGAAGGCGTTGGTTCTTGCCTTTGTCTATCGATAGCAAATGGAGTAGTTGCTGGGGGCTCATACTCTGGATTGGACTATCCTTTGGCAGGTGCCAAGCCATAGCACCCATATGGTGGTGGCACAGAGGAGCCTTCTGCGGCTATCATATTTAACCCCCTTTCCATATCTGTGTGGGTCCCCTTTTTCTCATCATATATATTCTATAACTTAAAAATATTACATGGCTTTTCTAATTTAGAATGTGTATACTGTTTAACTAAAAAGGTATGCATATTTTCTAACATCCTTTTATCAAATGTCCCTTCCTTTGGCCATGATTTAAACACTTTCCTCTTAGTTACTTGTACTCATTCCTTGTAGTACTTTAGAATTTTTATTTCATGCCCTGGAAGCACCTAGCAAAAGTGATCACTCTTAATAATTTCCAAGCTGAAAAACCCTTGGCCATTCTAAAATAGTTGTTCTCATGTGGTTGCAGCTGCTTTCCTGCTAACTGTTACCTCCTCCCTGGCCAGTCTGAGGGGTTGGAAATGTAAGGCGGACAACTTTGCAAAGAGTTTTCAACTGTTGCCATTTTAATAAACCAAACAGGTTGAATACATGCCTCACTAGCCATGCCCTAACCAGGCTTTCCCTGCCTAAAATAAACTAAAGGGAACACTCTAACCAAGGGATATCGAAACCTCATACTTATGTGAGGGAGGATCAACTGGGTGGAGGGTCCTCGGGGAGTGGAGGAAGGATGCCTTTAGGTGAGGCACGGAAACCCCCTTTCTCTTGTCAAAATACATCTTACCCTCCCCTAACCTTCATAGGTTATTGCCACTCTTCCCCACTGTCACACATTCCACATATATACCATGCAGGTCCCTTTAAGACTGGGACTAGGAAGAGGGGACTAGGAGGAATGCACACTTCCACCTATGCACACCACTTTGGTACTGGGACGAGGAAGAGGACTGTAGTACACCATTCTGAAAGTCAGACTTGTCCCAGTAATAGAGTTAATGATAGTCAGGCAAAGAACTTGCACATGCAACCCATTAAGAGGCTACTGCTGCATATAAAAGGGAGTGACCCACATGAGAGGAGGGATCCACCTGGGAAACCAGGATGCAGTGGAGCAGGCTGGAGAGGAGAAGCCGGTGAAAAGAAAGCTGATGGCTGCAGGAAAGCGGGAAGATGCCGAGGTTGGAGAGAGCCGCGAGTGAGTCCAGAGCCACGCAGAGCTCCAAGCTATTTTTTTCCAGCTGGAACTGGGGGACACAGAATCTGCCACTTCGCTGCAGGAAGCTCGCCGGTGCTGCGGATGTAAAAGAGGGGAGCGAGTGAAAGCAGATGAGGACAACGCAAACACCCAGTGGAGCGGCCGCATACTTGTGAGTGACAGGGAGAAAGCACTCAAACCAGGGCGCTCCGGGGGCTTGATCTGGGCCAAAGAAGGGCCAAGTAAATACATTCATATAATGAAGGGGTCCGGAGACCCGAGCAACGTTATTAAGTTGTTGAGAGAATTACAGAGTACTTAACCAACATTGAATACCAAACTAAAGAAATGTTATGCACAAGTGAAATGAAAATATGCACGAATGGAGAGAAAGTGATGTGTGTTTACGAAGAGTGAAATTAAGGAAAACACATTTATGAACAATGTGAAAGTGAAAAGCCAAGTGAAAACCAGTAATGAGAATTGATAAAGCACGTGAAAGGCAAATAAGAACCATTATTGGTTAGTATGGAAGCAAGGTGATAACAAAGAGTAAATGCAGCAAAGTGAAGTGTGTGAAAGGCACGCGTTGGCAGAGTCAATTAGCTGCCAAGAAGAAACAAGAGTGAAAATGGACTAATATCACAATTGCAGAAAGGAAACATATGGTGGCAAAGTAGTCCAATGAGAATCATTGATCATTATAAAGTGCCACGGGTTATCGGTTGTGTGACCTGTGATGGGTGGACTATGTGGTCTGACAAAAGCACCTAGGCAGAGTAACCCATAGTTGGAATGAGCCAAGGAAAACCAGGAGATTTAAGTTTGGTTTTGTTTCATCAGTCTGGAAGTGACTAAAAGAGAAAGAAGAGCCAGGAAAATGGTAAGGAAGCCTAAAAGAATACCATTCTTACTGGAAGCGAACAAAGTTAAATTAACAGTGAACAGTGTTGAACTTGGGGAAGGGAACCCCCAGGCTGTTTGGAACTTGTTGAACTTGGGGAAGGGAGCTCCAAGACCTTTTTATGGAACTGTTTTGAGTCTAAGGAAGAAGAAGCTAAAAATATACCAGGAGTTGGAAGAAGCTCAGAACATTTCTTTGAATGTTGTTTCTTTGTTTGCTGACATCCCTACACATTGTATAGATTTGGCTGTGAGGGCCAGCATAGGTTCTGGACATAGACAGACTTTTAAGTTGAACTTTACGACACAGAGTATCCTTAGTTTCTTTAGGTAGGGAAATCCCACCTTAGCATAGGGCAAGATAGGCCTTACTCCTTCCTGACATTTGAGAAATAAAAAGCTCTATTTGAGAAAAGTGCATCTGTTGTTTGTGTCTTATTTCATGATGCCTTCACAGATGTTGTCAGAGTGGGATCGGCTTAACCGATAGAATTTGGGGGACCCTTATGTATGAAAAACCATGTACCAGAGCAACATAACCCTCAGTAGGCACTAAGGGCTCTATTTGGTTTGATATTTGTAGCAGTAGGGATTATATTACTTGCCCAGGTGAGGGAAGACTGATAGCCAGTGATTCTATCCTAATTCAAGCCCCTGAAACATATATCCGACTAGCTCCCAACTCAGGATTAACCTGGGGGTTTGGAATTGACGTACTGGCTGGGGTTATCGACCAAGACATTCGCGGTGATGTTAAGGTATTGTTACAAAACCATGGGAAAGATCCCTTTCATATCCACTAAGGGGATAACATTGTTCAAGGGGGGCATGAGAGGGCAATGTTCCCTAGGATCAAGGAAGAGGTTGGGAAGGAAAAAACAGACAGATGTACTTGAGGTTTCCGTGAGGCGAATGATACACCTGATACCCCTACAGAGCGGCTACTTAAAAGGGTCAGAGAAGAAGAAACAGAAACCCTTCCCAACATAGCCTTTGCCCAAATGAATGACCCTTTGTTGGCTGAAGCCCTTTTACAGGTTACACCGGAACAAGAGGGCATTGAGAAGGGGGGACCGTTTACTTTCTGAAGCATGGTCTTATGTATTGGGGAACCCACTGCTCAGGGCTTAGTGAAAACTCAGTTAGTGGTTCCCAAGAGTTGTAAGCGAGTGGTCCTGGAGATAGACCATTCACATCTGACCAGGGGCCATTTAGGACAAGCAAAGACACATGCCCAAATTATTAATAAATTCTATTGGTCGGGAATACAGGCTGACATTAAGAACGTTATCCAAGCCTGCAAAATTTGCCAAAAGAATAGTATTCATATGCCAACACCAGTTCCACTAAAACCATTTCCTATTATTGAAATCCATTTCTCAAGTATTGGTATGGATATTGTAGGACCCCTAGAAACATCGAAATTAGGCAAAAAGTGCATTTTGGTAATCATGCACTATGCAACCCGATATCCCAAAGCTTCTCCCCTGAGAGCTAATACCACCCAACAAATCCTGTCAGACTTCGGAGCCCCTGCAACCCATTGTGCCTCTCTCACTGTGCTGTGCCATTACGGTTTGGTTCCTTGCAACATGGGCAGTCTAGTCTTTTTCAAGATGGCTGCCGGCATGTCAACTTTCGGAAAGGATAAACACTTCCTGAACCTCCGAGCTACGCTCAACAAAGGTAATCCTGCCTATCGACGCTTCCTTCTGCTGTTGTTTTCCCAAAATCCTGT
Source organism: Ambystoma mexicanum (assembly GCF_040938575.1). Taxonomy (NCBI): domain Eukaryota; kingdom Metazoa; phylum Chordata; class Amphibia; order Caudata; family Ambystomatidae; genus Ambystoma; species Ambystoma mexicanum. Next base: position 160,096,437 of record NC_090936.1, on the reverse strand, counting down.
TATTCCTTCCTTGCTCTTTCACCCTCCTTGCCTTCCTGCTCACGCTTCTCACTTCCTCATTCCTTGTTGCTGTACCCTGCTGTAGTCCACCCCTCTACCTCATTGTGGATATTGTTCCATCTAGAGTGTGTGCCAAGCCGTCTTGTTATCATTTGAAGGACTTCTACCATCACTCCCAGAGAAGTTGCCACAGGTTCTTTTCAGGGTTCACCCCCTTTTTCCCTCATTTGAGCACGGTGGTCAGGTCCTTCACTGATCTCCTGTTTTATCGGGACGATCAGGCGAAGGAAACAGTCCGCTTGGTTCCCTTCTTCTATCCGGCTGATCTGTCTGAAATCACAGATGCCTCAATCACAAGAACTGATGAATGCAGTCCAATCCTTATCACACGAGGTCCAGTCTCTGAAGGCTGAAAATACCACGATGAGTAAATACAGTGAAATGAAGTGTGTCAAGAAACTGCTGTGAAAAACCAGAGAGTTTTTCACAACCTAGTCACCGGGAATCCTGTACTCAGGTGGCCAGGGAAAGGACATCGCTTTTGGATCCCGACCCTGGGGATGGACAAGCGAGGGAGGGTGACCTGGGTAGGGGGTCCTCAGGGAGTGGAGGTGGAGCACCCAATGGTGAGACATGCTATCCCCCTTTTTCCACAACCCATCTAAACCCTATTCCTGTTTATTTTATGGGAAACTACAACTCACATAATTCCTCCCCACCTTGTCTTGACAAATGTACTGCACCAAGGAAGATGAGGAATGAGGACAGAAGGATTACCTCCCCTGACTTGCATTAGCCCAGTCCCTGTAATGAGGCCAGGCAAAGTCAGGCATGTAGCTCTAATAATCTACACCTGCCACTTATTAAGTCTCCCTAAAATAAAAGGCGGCGCACACACAGACACACACTTTGAGCAAGGCTAGGCACGAGAAGGAACAGCTCCTCCGAGGCTGTAGTGAACCAGGCTGTGGGAGTTGGGAGGCCAACAGGCTGATCAGCAACGGAGAGGATCGAGAGAAAGCCAGGCAAGATTTCCAAGCTTTCGGGAAGCCGTGAGTGTTTGAAAGGCAGAGGCGAGCGAGCGGAGGAACGTAGCCTTCAAGGTGTCTGGAAACAGACGGCAACCCTCCCGGTTGAATGGCGGAGTTGGGGAGGAGCAGAGGAGGCGCTGGTAATGGCCTTGAGCTACCAAAGAAAGATGAAAGACATTCTTTTAAGAAAACCTGTGAGTTATCGAGCACAACAAAACTCTGGTTGATGTTAAAGGGAAAGTGACTGTGATTTGAAAGGTAAACGTTGCATGTGTGCTGCTAAAACATGAATGAAGAGAGTAATTGTTAAAAGAATAGGATACAGAGTAGCAGAGTGGTCTTGTGAGAGTAACTTGCACATTCGAAAGTCTCTTTGAAATGTTGTGAACTTATATATATATATATATATATATATATATATATATATATATATATATGATATTACAAGCGAAGATCAAAGGAAAGAAAGTTAAATATGAGGAAAATGAAATATGTTAAATGTGAAACACGCCAAGATGGCAGATGTAAAATATCGGAACTTTGGAAAAGGCCAAGAAGGCAAGTGAAAGAGTATAAGAACCAGAAGTACCAAGAGGCATTGGGGCTGCAAGAGAAGATGTGAATTGTGAAATATGCCAAGAGGGCAAAGGGTAAAAATATAAGAACTACAAGTTCCAAGAAGCATTGGTGGGAAAGAAATAACAAGAGGTATTGGTGTTGAATATGAACTTTGGAAAAGACAAAAGAGAGTAAGAACTACAAGTGCCAAGAGGCATTGGGGGAAAGGAATGCCAAGAGGTATTGGTGTTACACATGAACTTTTGAACAGGCCAAGAGGACACACTAAAGGGAGCGAGAATTATGAGTACCAAGAAGTATTGGTGTCACAAGATGCGTATGGATTGTGAATTACAGAAATATTGAAAGAGAGGTCGAAGTGGTCATGCATAGGTCTATGTAAATTCCTTGCAGTTCAAAAGACTTTGACAGAGAACGATCTTGGATAAAACATGGGGAAGGGAACCCGAATGAAGAACAAGACATGCTTCAACCCGGCAGAGGGAAGCCTGTGCAGAACTGTATGAAAATTTGTGATAAAGTGAAACCAGACAGGCTCAAGCCTGGCAGACGGAAGCCTGTGCAGAACTGTATGAAAATTTGTGATAAAGTGAAACCAGACAGGCTCAAGCCCGGCAGACGGAAGCCTGTGCAGGACTGTAAGAAATTGTGTGATAAAGTGAAACCAGACAGGCTCGAGCCCGGCAGAGGGAAGCCTGTGCAGAACTATTAGAAATTAAGAGCATATGACCTGAGTATTGATGACAAGGCGCGTGAAGCCTAAGGTAGTGATTGAGCTACTAGAAATTGGAAGCCTAAGATTGAACTCTACCAGTAAGCCAAAGTGTTCAAGACTGATAGAACTGTGCCATTCACCCATCCTTTGTTTAGTAAGAGGCTCTCTAAACCTTATGGGGTTGAACCTGGGGAAGGGAGTTGGTGATGAAGCCATTCTGACATTTCTTTTTTACACGCTATTTTCCTTTTTGTAGTCACTTAACACATTTGTTATCTAGAGAAGGAGGGCAAGGTTAGGTGTTCTTAGTATAGACCTTTTTATATGGACCAGACTGACTTGGACGTATTTGTTATTGTTTAATGGTTAAGATTACTGCCATTTTAGAGTTAGGGCCAGTTAGGAATTCTACCATCCCAAGCAAATTCATAAATGAAGGTTTTTGAAACTTGTATCCATTGTGTCTGTGTCTACTGCTCGATACCATGCCTTCCTCACACTGCCAAGAAGCAACAAGAGTGCAAATGGACTAATGTCACAAGTGCAGAAAGGAAACATATGGTGGCAAAGTAGTCCAATGAGAATCAATGAACATTATAAAGTGCCACAGGTTATCGGTTGTGTGACCTGTGATGGGTGGACTATGTGGTCCGACAAAAGCGCCTAGACAGAGTAACCCATAGTTGGAATGAGCCAAGGAAAACCAGGAGATTGAAGTTTTGTTTTGTTTCATCAGTCTGGAAGTGTCTAAAAGAGAAAGAAGAGCCAAGCAAATGGTAAGGAAGCCTAAAAGAATACCATCCATACTGGAAGCGAACAAAGTTGAATTAACAGTGAACTGTGTTGAACTTGGGGAAGGGAACCCCCAGGCTGTTTGGAACTTGTTGAACTTGAGGAAGGGAGCTCCAAGACCTTTTTATGGAACTGTTTTGAGGCAAAGGAAGAAAAAGCTAAAAATATACCAGGAGTTGGAAGAAGCTCAGAACATTTCTTTGAATGCTGTTTCTTTGTTTGCCGACATCCCTACACATGGTATAGATTTAGTTGTGAGGGCCAGCATAGGTTTTGGACATAGACAGACTTTTAAGTGGAACTTTGTGACACAAACTATCCTTAGTTTCTTTAGGTAGGGAATTCCAACCTTAGCATAGGGCAAGTTAGGTCTTAATCCATCCTGACATTTGAGAAATAAAAAGCTCGATTTTAGAAAAGTGAATCTGTTGTCAGTGTCTTAATTTATGATGCCTCCACACAAAGCAAACAGGAATGATATGGCAACTTAATTCAACAAATGTATATAACATATGACCTGTTTAACAAGGTGGTCGATGTTTTTGCCGTGGTCTGGGTGAACTTCCCTTCCCCAGATCTAAACAAATGTTTCTCCACAGTGCAATGGAAAAACTAAGCAATCCAGTATAACAGAAAGTTCCAAGATAGTTCTCAAGGTCTGGTACTTAAAGTCACAAAGTTCCGTTGCTTCAATAAAGTACCTTGAAAAAGTCATATGCTCTCAACCCTCCTGGAATAAGAACCCCTTCACAGATTTGGCAACAACAGTTTGTTTAGGATGGTTCAGAACGATTTTAACTGCAGAAAGAATTGCAACTTTTTTCAACCAGCTTTCATAAACCAGCTGTCACAATTCTTCTTCAAATGTCATAATTATACATGTTGTCTTCTATTGGTACCACTCTTCAGCACATGCACCTTCTACTAGCTGTTTTTTTCCCTTCTACAGGTTTCTTTGGGGCAATAACCTCTTGCCCTACGGGTATACTCCCCTGCCTACTTCTTCAACACCACAAAAGAAACGTGCTTCACTGGTAACTTTCAGGTGAGAATAAGAACAGTTCAATAGTCCTCTTTGGTATCACAATGTTAGCAGCTTTCAGGGAATAGAACACTCACATTGATCCATACTAGGACCTTTCCACAAACGATGCTCATCTACCTCTGGATAACTTCTTGCAGAAGGGCATCCTGTTTGCCACCTTTCTTTCCCCTCTGTATCAATACCGAAAGAATAGTTAGGATAACGTCCTCTCCTACTTCTGCCTTGACTGTAGCAATGTGAGTTTGTATCAATCACAATCATCAATGTCCCAGAACCTGAGTCACTACCTTGAAAACCCTGGGGCTTTTTAACATACCATTCTTGTATTTGGCAACTTCTGTTAGACTGATATTGCCTGTTCTTGAATGTCTCTTTGCTTGGGTATTGGTGGTATGCCTGGGATTCTAATAAGGCATCCCCACCGGATTGTAGGTGTTTGCTCATGCTAATGTATTCAGTTCTAGGGTTCTTTTGATTTAACATCAGCCACTTTGGTGAATTTTTAATAGTTCTGTATTCATAATGCTTATTAGCTTGCTTTTCTAAGTTTTCACCAGTTCGGTATTCATAATGCTTATTAGCCTGCTTTTGTATGTTTTCACCAGTTCAGTATTTGTAATGCTAATTAGCCTGCTTTTGTAAGTTTTCACCAGTTCAGTATTCATAATGCTTAGTAGCTTGCAGGACGCGCAGCCTGCACCTGAGTGCCCCAGAGTCACTTGTTCCTCTCAGACTCACTGGATAAGTAATTTCCAGGTGCTCTGCTTCACGTTAGCAGGACTGCTGAACCTGTTTCTTCTCCCGACTAGGCACACCCTCTCTCTTTGGTCGCTGCTGCTTCTGTCATGCTGGTTTGGAGCTGCTCTGATTCGCAAGAGTCTCTGGTGCAAACCTGACACCTGAGACCTCTCGACTGCTCGCACCATGACTGCTTCCTGCTGTGCAACCTCTGCACAATGTAGTTTTTGTCAGGGTAAGCATTTGTATTTGTATTTTGTTTATTTGTATAGTGTGCCAAGCCAACGGGCATCTGGGCGCATTGCTTAAGGTTCCATTTACATTTCTTGGGTTACAGTTACATATATTTTCACATTATTACATAGGCGATAGTAGACAAACGAAAACTATTTACATAGTTATTTGTAGTGGTAAATATGAGTAAAAGATATATACAAGGCTGAATATATAGTATCCAGAGTACGGTACATTGTTTACAAATAGGTTAGGCATGAGCGTACTATCTAATGGTCTTGCGTTGTGAGCCAGATTTTGGTAGCCAATGTAAACTACGTCTGGTGTCAGAGATGTGGTAATTTCTGGGGACATTCAACGCTGCTCTAATGGCATTATTTTGGATTATCAGTTAGCCGTGGTTACGAAAGGTCGACAAGCGGTGATGAGTTTGCATGTGTACGCTACTGAGGAAGTTATAGCATTAGTTTGTGTTTTTAGTGATAGAGTAGAGTCTAGGTATATGCCAAGGGTTTTAACATCATTGGACACCTTGATGGTATTACCATCGACGGTGAACGAGTTAAAGTCAGGATCTAACTTGTTAAGTCTGGGTTGTGAGACAAGGAAGAGTAGCTTTGTCTTATCGTTGTTAAAACAGAGCCCATGTTGAACATTCAGGCCTCGATGACGAGATAAATGTCATTGAGTGCTTTGGAGTCTACATTGTGGTCTCCAGTGATGGGCATGAGTATTTGGGTGTCATCTGCATAATTAGTGTAGGTGCCCAAATGGTCGAGGATATCGATGAGGGGCTACGTAAAAACATTGTACAGTGTTGGGGATACGCATGATCCCTGGGGGACTCTAAACAAGACTGGTGCCGGTTTGGCGGAAGCCGAGGGAGAGAAAACCCTAATTGATCTGTTCTCGAGGAATGTTTTAATCAAGTGGTAGCTTTATCTGAGAAATGGGCTGTGAAAATAAGATGGTTGCATAGTATTTGGTGATTGACCAAATCAAATTCAGCCGTCAAGTAAAAGGAGGAGGGCCAGCTTGCCATTATCTTTTAAGTCTTTAATTTGGGTTTTCAGATCGATCAAGGCCGTCTCAGTTCCATGCCTGGGTCTGAAACCTCATTATCTAAGGCCAAGAAGATTATTAGATACTAGCTGATCCTGGATCTGCAGATAAGCTGCTCTGTCCAGGATTTTCAGCAGAAAGCGGACAGTGGTGATGGGCCTGTAGTTGGTGGGGGTACCCAGGTCTAGTGATGGTTTCTTGAGTAATGGGAGAACCCAGGCATCTTTGAGGTTATTGGGTACGATGCCATTGTCAATGATGCATTTATTAGGGTAGTGATAAATGGTGCTAGTACTCTCGTTGCCTCCTTAATGAGGGGGGCTGGGCAGGTGTCTCCCTGACAATTGGATGGTTTGAGTTTGAGGAATATGTTTCCTACGTCTTTAGTGGTGAGTGGTGATAAATTGAATAGCTTGTGGGCATGCTGAGGGGGGATAGGTGAGCTGACTGATGGATTTTGTTGTGATCCAAATGATAGGATGCTTTTTTTTTAGAATCTATTTTATTTTGGAGCATAGAGATTTTATCTAGAAATGCTTTTTGAATGTTAGAGCACCATGTGATATCTTTAACACAAGTGTCAGGGGGAGCTACTGGTCATTCCAATTCTTTGAGTATCTTAAAGAGTTCTTTCGTACTCGATTTGGCTTGGATAATCCGGTTGTTTTAGGTGTCTTTTTTGGCTTGGAAGATTGCCTCTTTGTAGTTGAGGGAGGCTAGTGAGAAGTTGATCTTGTTAGATGCAGTAGGTAGGCTCTTCCAGGGGGCCTCAGCATTTCTTTTATCTTTACGCAGTGCTCTAAGAGTCTGGGTAAACCAGGAGTTGAAGTGTGCTTGAGGTTTGGATTTCCGTAATTTAAACAGAGCAATGGTGTTGATGGCCTTAAGGATAGTTTGGTTGTAGATATCAACTAATGCCGCTGGATCAGTGAGTGACTCAGCGGCAATGTTAAGGATAGGTAGTATCAGTGGAAGCAGCTTCTCGTAGGTTATGTCCTTCTTATTTCTGGTGCAGATGGGTGGTGCAATGTTCTGCTTGGGATACTGGTTGTTAGATTTGATGTTGAATGTAATCAGATGCTGATCTGACCAAGCACAGGGAGTATTGGATAGGATATTTATAGTGCAGTTGAGGTCTGTGAGCCAATCAAGGGTTCTGCCTTTGATATGGGTGGGTTCATGGATGCAGTGGGTGAAACCTAGTTCTGTTATAGCATTGGCGATGTCTAGTGCTTTGGGGGTACTTAGCATCTTGGAAGCTGAGAGTAAGGTCTCCTAATAGCATAATTTGATAGCTAGGCTTGGTGTTGGTCGAGAGGAGGGTGGCAATGTCTTCTTCGAAAGTAGACACTGGCCATGGTGGCCTGTATATCAGATGCATGGTGAGTGTTTGGGTAGTTGAAATAGGTAGCTTGACGGATAATAGCTCAGCAGACAGCAACTGCTAACTTGGTATGAGTCTAAGGCCTAGTGCGGTTTTTGAGGTGAAGTCGACACCTCAGCCTTTAGATTGGTTGGAGTTTCTATTGCACTGGTAATGTAATAGTCAATAGGGATGACGAATGAGAGAAATGGTCCTGATGCAGTAAGTAGCCAGGTCTCAGTAATTGCTAAGAAATTGAGGTCTTGGGTGGTGATGTAGTCTGTAATGTCTAAGGCGTGTGCTGGGAGTGACCTTGCGTTGATTAGTGCGCCCTTGATGGTGGCTTTTTTGGGGGTGGCTTTGTTGGAATTGTGTTTGATCTCAACCATGGTGGAGATTTCCTTAGGCAAAGTGCATGTGATGGTTCTGATCTTAGGGATGTCAACTGTTTTACTTGATGTTTTGTAGGTTTTAGTAGTGGTGATGGGATTACGTACTGAAGGGACGGGCGGGAATCTAGTGCCTAGTCTGGAATTCCTGTGTTTCAGAGCGCATGGTGGATTCGGTGTGGGTTTGGTGGCGAATTGTACGAGCCATAAGGCAGGTGCATTCAAGTAGGGGTTGTGCAGTGTTGTGATGGGGGTGGGGGTGATTTGTGTAATGCATTGTAGGCAAGAGGGCAGGAAGGCTGATGGTGCAATACTGTCCATTGGAGGGAGCCTGTTACTCATGGTTAAGGATGTGCATGTAATTTTGTGTGTGTTGGTAAATATCAAATTAGGCTGGATGGGAGAGAATATAGTGTGTTTCTTCTCTACGCATCCCGCTGCACGACCTCTGCAGTTTGGAGTTTTAGAGGTACAGACCCTCTCAGGACCCGATCAGGTTGCGGCGTCTTCTTGCTCCTCTACTTCTTCCGTCCACCGCATGCACAGCCCTCACTGTCTGCTACAATACTGATTCCTCAGCTTTCCCATTACCTGAACCTGACTCTCAGTCGCTCTCAGGTGTAGGTCATTTTTAATAATTGGCTGACCACTCCGGCATCTTTTTTCCTCCTCTGCATCCCTCTTCCTCGTCTCAGTACTGAGGGAATTATGAGACTTGAAGTCCCGAAGGATAACGTTTGTTTTCTTAACCTCTTCCTTATTACAAAGATGATTTCTACTTTCTAAGACATTTAACAAAGGAATGTCACAAGACTCAGTCATAATGCAGGTTTGAGAACAGGAATATGGATCTTTGGTTTTAAGACTTCCATAAATATATAACTTCCTCTTATCATGCTTTTGGGAACTGGGGGACTTTGTAACCGCAGGCATTTCATGAGTTATAACAGAATGGTCATTACGTTTGTGGCTGAATTTGTTTACATTCAAATGATCCACTTGTGGAACTATGGAATCATGATGGCAACAAGCCATTACATATTATGGTACCAAATTGTCTGTCGACCAAATATTTTCGACCATTTGACTGGTAACCTTATGGTATATGTAGGATGTTTTCTTTACAAGAGGTTAAATACTGTGTCTCATTCCACAAGTATCCCTCACTCCCCTGACTCTTTTCTCCTCCCAGGTGATCCTCCTGCAGTACACCACCCTCAAGGTTAGGATCAGGAAGCTTCAGCCTTTCCCTGGCCACCCAGGAATACACTTTAGGCGGGGTTTCAGTGAGGGATCCATAGGATTCATCACACCAGCCAGTTCGAACAAAAATGTGTGTATGCTTATTTTCATGTACGTGTGCACATATGAAATTGCTACATGTGTACAAATCTAAAATGTATCACACTTGACAGAAAATAACACTAAAAGTAACCTTTAACAAACCTCTATTAACTATTCTAAATACACACAAAACTGCAACATTGTCTCTTTTCTGTTGGGATAAAAATCGATCTACCCCAACAAGCTTATCTTTGATGTCTCTGTGTCATCCAATCATCTGTGGGAAAGAAAACCAGCTACCCTTGTGGACTCTTCTAGGCACTATGGACAGGCTACCCTCAAGTCTACTAAGCGTCCTGGAACATCTTCTAGGCACGAGAGCTAGGCAATCATAGGATCTTGGATAGGATTCTCTAAACGCAATAGACTGGTTAATTTTATAGTCTTACGAAATATCTTCCAAATTCCATAAACGATACCAACACAGATCTACTAAATGTGATATCAAGGATACCTGCATATAACCACTTTGAATTACAACGGCTATCTTAAAGATCTATAAGGCAATGGAGTATTACCAACATATATCTTTGAGCGTAAAGTGAAGCACAAGATGTCCACTGCCAGGTTCATCTAATGCCACACATTGCCCACCCTCGCATCCATCCAGCGAATACAGTTCATCTGAGTGCAGTTGCCAGGATTCAAAGTTCTTCAAGTGCAATAGGTGTGCTAAATGTATAGAATGTCTTCTAGATGCAGTGCATGTGCTGACCTTTACAATTTTTTAAAAGTAGTACAATTGTTGGCTTTCACTGTTCTTCGTGTGTAATGTGTGTGTCAACATACCCAATTCCTTCTAAGTGCAGTACATGTGCCAGCCCACACAATTACATCTAGGTGAAACCCAATCAAGTGCTAGTCATACCCTAATTCTTCTAAGTGCAATGCATGTGCCAAACCCCATAACTGCCTTCCAGTACAAAACTAGTGCTCACCTTTGCAGCTTTCCTGATGACAACACACACAGATTCAATGTACACTTTATCATCAGATTGAAGGAAAATACATTTTAGGTTGGTGATTTTTCCCAGCACATAGGCTGAGACAGTGATGGAGCCCTGAATATATAGAACAGCAATAGTTCACCTTTTTTTGCCAATAGGTCAACCTGATACTTAAAGCGTGGAGGCGAGAATCCACTAACTCAGGAAATGGTAGACCATTCCCATCCATAAGGTACACATGATGATCATCATAGAATGCATAGTCAAAATAATGAACCATAGTTGTTTACTACAGAGGTAAAGATTGCACCAGCCCTTCACATTAGTATAGTTGCCTGAAGAAAGCACCATATCAAAAGGAGAGCTGAAACATGTAGGGGGCACAGGAGAATTGCATCTGAATGAAAAGGAAACAATAAGACTGATTTACGCCTTTGTAGATACTGGAACCATGAAATGTCTCTTAATCTATATAGTGACAAGCAAAGAGTTTAGTCTCTTTCCTTTAGATAAGCAAGCCAGGTATAGGTCTGGGGATAACTCTTTGGAAGCCTTATGTTGCTCCAACCAGACAATTCTTCTCCCTTAATTGAGATTTACATGAGACCTAGGTGCTCCCTGCACCACAGTCTACTTAAGCTTGAGTATTGCTCCATCAACACCCCTGTTCCTCTGTTTAGGCCCACTGTATGGCGGCTGCAGCTGCTTTGCCCTGATTACCCCTTCTTGGATTGATGGTGGCTCCCTGGGGCCGGCCTGCCTGCCAATTCATGTTGTGATTATCTGGGGCTACTTAGAGATCCTCCTCCAGGTTGTGTTTGTGTGATTCCTCCTAGTCGGATAGGTGTTGAAAGACATCTGGGCTATAGCTCTCACCTTGGATCTACCCTCCTTTCTTCCCTTGGCCCAAAAAATAGCCTTCCAACCAGGAGAAAACATTTCAAGTTGCAGGCTACTAGCCAGCCATACCAAGTCACTTGTCACCTCAATTCTATACATACACACAACACACCATTTCTTACTCGCCAAGAGTTAATTAGTTAATGGCTAGTGGCGAGTGCAGTCCTGGCCACCCCATTCTAGGAAGAATGAAGGCAATAGTAGCCTGACTAGGGCAAATAATTTCAAGCAGCCTGCTCACAGATGTGGTAAGTAAGAAAGGAACCAGCATCTGTGCACGCTAGAAAGGGACAGTGAGGATCCAAGAGTCAGCTACAGTAGCCTCCTCTACCATTTACTGTTTTCAAACATTAATAAAGGCTGCACATCCGTAATTCCAATACTGCATGCACACTCTGTCGTTTCTGCAAACTATCAATGCATGACTGCCATGCGGGTGGGTGGTAAGAGGCTAGGTCAAGTGTAGAAAACAATGCAATTTAAGATGTTATTTCATTTGGCAATTATGGCATGCAGTAGTACTACATGTATGCAGCTCTGAAAACATGGAGGTGTTAAAAGCAAAGTACTCCAGTTGCCTGTAGCCCAGCAGAATGTTGTGATGTGCTTTCTTATGAAAAGATGGGGGCAACATCCAAAGCCCTCAAGTCTCCTGTGTCCATGCGCAAGAAGTTCATCCAGACCTGTTTTTTCCCTCTGAATTCTGGGACCTATAGTTTTTCTTTTCTTTTTGAAATTTAGGAAAAGTACAAGTCCAGAATTTCATGCAAAAGCAGGACTGGGTGGTCTTCCCACATATGGCCATGGAAACCTAAGAGCTCTGAACATTGAAACTTCAGATCTGGGTGCCAGGAGCTAACAGTTTTAGCAGAGGAGGTGATCTGACAGGAGGTAATGCTATTGTGCTGGCTCAGAGCAAAAACAGCACCAAAAAAGAACAAAGGTATTGTTACAGTCTCCCACTGTCTGCTCTGTCTTTAGATATGATAGTAAATCCATAACACCACAAAATACATCCCATCTGTTTAATTATTTCCCTTGTACTGAAGACAGATGGCCCGATTCTTAAGTGGGTGTTAATTACCGAAAATCTCGTAAAAAGTGGTAACAACATTTTCTGTAATTAACACCTATTCTGAAGATGGCCCATTCTTCCGAAGTCAGACTGAATGCGCCACTTTTGGAATATGGGTGCCGGTTGCTAGGAAGGGCTGAAAACCGACCTAGCAACCGCCACTTTCGTGATATGTCCTTTTGCATGGGTATTCTTCTGGCACTCCTCCAATTAAGTAAGTGCGTGAAATTGGAGTCGATGTACGGTACCAAATTGGTGTCGTACAGGAGGAGTGCCACAAGAAGAAACTGCTCATGGTGACGGGTTAGTACTTTTACGTACTGTTCTTTTTTTGTTTTTCTGTTTTTTACAGCGAACTAGAATGGTGGGATGGTGGTAGGTAGCCCCAGGGTATGCGCGGAGTGTGGACACCACAGGGGATCTTGCCACTCATTGATGCAATAAATTAGTGATGACAGTTATAAGTTGTGTGAGGCAGCTTTATCTTCTTAGGACAATAAAGCCATCAAAAGCAGGCAATGTTTCTCATTTGTTGATGTGCAATTGTTATGCTATCGGCAACAGTTTCGTTAACAAACAGAGCCCTCGTTATTTAACGAAAGTGCTGCTGAGATTCTGCAATCCACCTGTTTTCGCTAGAAACAGGTGGATTACAGCAAAAACACTGGCGTGCTTTACGAAGACGCCCAGGCCCACTTCAGAATATGCCTGGACCTCAAGATATGGCACAGTGAGACGTGCTAATGAACACGCTCACTGCACCATCATAAGAATCGGGCCCAGAATGTCCAATTTATTTCCCTGGGCCCACTTCTATTCTCTTGTTTCTCTTCTTCCAAAAACGGCTTAGAAAATAGTTTCGGCACATGTGCTTAATATGGCTGCTTCCACTCTGTGCGAGCCCCACTGAGCATAGCCGGCTCATGCTCCGAGCCTCCCAGCAAGCTCTTGGCATGCAGCTCATTAATCAATCGCTGCTGCCTGCGGCCAGAACTCGGAAACTCTGTCTGAAAACTGGATGTACTCTTCAGAAGGACTCTATCACGTTATTTCGAACAGATAATCTCACTTAAACTCTACTTCACAAAGTACACGTTATCATTCTGCCCAGATCCTTATCCAAAGCTTTGCTGCCATTCTTTCACCAATTAAATTAACCATGACTGTATAAATATAAGAACGTTGATACACAAAAGGGACACCTATCTGGACTGGAGAGCAGCAAGAGCAGGGAGGAAAATGCCGTATTGGTTTAGTGCTTTACATGTTTGGAATGTTTCATTTGCTTTTATGTGTTAACATTCTTTCACTTTCTCTTCCTGGTGGAGAGCAGTCATTAAAGAGGGTAATGCATAATATGAGCATGAAATACATGACAGAGTATATGTGGTCTCTACCCACTCCAGGAGCATGGGTGAGCTAAAAAATAACATTTGCTTATAATCAGCCCAGAGAGCCTGCCTTACGTGTTTTGCACCCACAATTCTGGAATTTGCTGTTATGGAGTCGGTATTGACTGTCGATTCTAGTATGTCTGGATGAGAACTTAAGATGGATCGGGGGTAGTGGGTGCGGGGCTACAATCAGATATCCTAGGAGCCACTTGCCCTTGTGGAGGCGGGCCTGCATGATTTCGGGCATGTGGGACACCCTGGTGCTAAGCCTTTCCCGTGATAGGTGTACTTCCACTGTGCATAGTCCCTTCTTAGGTCTTATTTATTTGTTTCTAACGTGCCATAGCCGTCAGGCATCAGGGCGCAAATTGACTCGGGGACAATTCAGGCAGACAAGACAAAACATTTCGGGTGGCTCAGGATCAGCTTCCTCTTCGAATAGTAGCATCTTCAGCCTTTTCCTGAAACTCAGTAACCTTTTTTCCTGCGCAACTCCGCAGACAGAGTGTTCCAAGCCTGGGCTACCAGCACAGGGAAGGATCGGCCATTGCCTATTGTTCCTTTCACTCTGGGGACCACTAGGCGTTGAGTGGCGCTGGAGCGAAGGGGTCTACTCGGTTCAAGTTCAAAGTTCTGTTTTAGGTATAGATGTGCTTCTCCATAGAGGCACTTATGGGTCAGTGTGACCATCTTGAATTGAACTTACGCTGCGACGGGCAAGAAGGAAGGAAGACTCCTAGGAGGCTTGGCTAATACTTTAATAATCACATTCTCTCACCACGACTTTGTTTATTGTGATATTGCTTTAACACGAGGGGTACACTCGCATTTATCGTGGAACTTGAACCTGTCAAATCTTAGGGATCCAACGGTGGCTAGGAAGAATGGAAATGGCAGTGCTAGGTTCCTTCTATTCAGTACGCTGTCTGATATGGATCAGTGTCTTAGGTGGGATGCCCTTAAAGCCTATGTGGGAGGTGTGCATTATAGGAATGAGATGGCTAGATTGGAAAGGGACATTAAGTCACTAGAGGCGGAAATTTAGTCTACAGCATCAAGAAAGGGGTTTGACATTTTCAAGCAGACCGAAACCAAATAAATTCCTTGCAGAAAAACAGAGCATAATTTGCTCTTCTGAAAGCGAAGCAGATCCTTTATGAGCATGGCAACAAAACCGACGGCCTTTTATCAATCAAGATAAGGGCGAAGGGAACATGTTCAAATAAAGTTTATATCAGAGATCATTCTAATACAATTGTGTATTGGGAGACCAAGAAAGCAAATCTGTTCTGGGATTTCTACATAAAGAGAAGATGAAGGTGAGGCTTGCCAACATTTCTTATAGAATCCCCTCTTCACTACTCTAGCTCAACAAAGCAGGGATGTATTGGTTTTGCCCAATTTCAAAGGAGGTTCTGAAGCCGCAGTACTGGAAGGCTTCCTTTTTTTTTCTGAAAACAATTCTAGGGGGCTGTCTTGAGTGTTGCTTAATTATATTATGAAGGCAGATAAGGTCTCAAAAACAATAAGTGAGAATTGGGATTGGAAAGTATATGCCTCCTGTTGGCCAAACTCCCTTTTAAAGGCCAAATTGTATGTGAAAACCCTTGTTTCTAAATTGCAGTCTCTTCTGACATTGCGATCTGAAGGTCCAGTCAGGTTTTTTGTCAAATAGACTGGCAAAAGACAACATTCACTGCACGATCAACTTGGTTGATGTTGCACAGAGTACGAAGACTATGACAGCACTGTCATCATTCGCCATGGAGAAAGCTCTTGATCATGTCGAGTGACCAATGGCAGAAATTTAAGTGGCTGAGTACTTCATCAAGGCCGCCATGGCCATATATGGCGGTATGTTTGCATCCACAAAAGTCAATGGTTTTCTATCGGCCTCCTTCCCACTTATTAGAGGTACCAGACAAGGCTTACCACAGGCTCCCTTTCAATTTGCATTAGCGGTTGAGCAAATGGCCTGCCGGATAATGTGGCCTGGTGCACAAATTGCCTCTGTTTTCTGACGATGTTCTGGTAATTTGAATGTACCTCATACATTTGATTCCATATCTTTTTGGGGTTTGACATGATTTTTACACAACCAATGGGTTACAAATTAGTCATTGTTCATGGGGGATGTGGTCCTGTAGACTGCTCTCAGGTAGTGATTGCTGGGAGTTGCATGGGGGATTGGTTACAACGATCCACATGTTTTGGGATTGCAAAAAGATGAGATCCCTCTGAGATGAAGTCCTTCAGAGAGTTGGTCTGATTCAGGGCTTATCATTTCCTAGATCTCCAGCTGTCTGTGCTTTTGGTCTGCAGCCCTGCACCACCTGCAGATTCCTGTGGTTAAAGTAAAATGGTCATGTAAAGCACTCATAATGTCCAAGAAACAAATATTGAAGCATTGGAATTGTACTAGGATACCCATGTGTGAAGACTGGCTACAGGACATGGCTCTTCTTTCAGCAAGGGAAATAATATCTTACTAAAGGAAAGAGAAGACTGATGATTATGAGGTCATGTGGGGTATCTTTAATGACCTCTATGTGTGACTTATTCGGTTTGGAGAGTTATTTGATCTCTTTCTTTCTCTCCTTTTTCTCCCCCTGCTTCCTTTTCCTCATGTTTCCTGCCCTCTCCCTGTCCCTCTGATACATTTCTCAGGAGCGTGTTCGATTGAACTGTTATTGGATCAGCTGCGGGGTGGGTGGGTTGTTAATGTTTTGAGAAATGTCCTACTGACCCTGGGCTGAACGTTATGCTTTTGTGAATGGTTCCTTCCATGTTCTGTTTTTTTTTTGTACAAAAAAACCAATAAAATGTGTATTTAAAAAATATTTTAAAAAGTCAAGATGTAACTGTGGCCCTAAATCTTACTTTACCACAAGGGACTGTGGCTACCCTACACAATAACGGCCTGTACAATGCGACTTTTCATGTAGTGTTGCAGTGCATGCAAAAGGATCTTAGCTCTTGGAGGGCACTAGTGGCTTTGTGGTTGAGCCGAATAGTTTTGATGAAGATAACTATCCTTTGTTTATTTTATTTGTTCCAGGCACTAGCTGTGCAGGTCCCTGACAGGCTCCTTGAAGCTGTTCAACATGACATCATGGAGTTTATTTGGCAGGAGAAACCTCCCAAGTAGGCTAAAATGGCAATTTAACACTCAACGGCAGAAGTGGGTATGGCATGTCCCAATGTTACTAAATATTTTCAGGCCTCCTGATTACAAGCACTGCGTGACTGGTTAAAACCTGGATCTGCAAAACCGTGGAGAGTCTTAGAGGAGGAAATAGCGAGGCATGACCTAAGGTACATGTTATGGATTCCAAAGAGAGTCAGGCCTATAGCTATTTACGAACCTCCCTCCCTTAAGTTCACCATGGCTGTCTGGGTAAAGTGGGGATCACTATGGATTTGACATTCTTTCCCGTACCGTGCACTCCAATACATGGCAATTTCAGGTGCTCCCCAGCATTTAGGGGTTCAGCATTTGACAGGTGTTAAGTATGTGCCCATTGGAGCAACTGAATCGTTCTTACACTGCAATCACCAAGTTAGAGTGTCGGAGAGAGCTAGAATGCAGCACTTACAAGTAAGACACTGGGTTTCCAAGAAACTAGTGCGAGAAGGCGCCACCTGTAAACTCTTCACTTTGAATCTTTGTGTTTTTTCTAATCAATGCACTTGAGGCTTCATACACAAAACACCTCAGCTGCTTTTGCCTGTCCTGCAGAGAACCCCATGCTTCTTGTCCTCATGACACAGACCTGCTGAGGACCCTAGATGACAAAAATGTGGGCTGCATATGGCAAAGGCCACTTATTCATCAAAATGTTCTCTACATAAGGAATAGGCCTTATAAGATGGTCTGCAAATGGTCCCAGCAACAATCAGACATTTCACCAAAGAAATATTTGGTCTCTGCTGGAGGGTATGAGTTGGGGCAGTCACGTTTTGGCATATCTGGTGGTATTGTCCCAAACTGGAGCTGTTTTGGCTGTGTTTGCTGGGTCCTTTGGGGTCTTGATTGGTTCTGCTTCCTTGACCTCCATTATTGAGTTCTGCTAGGGTTTCTCCTCCGATCTCTATGAATATATAGGACTGTGATTTGACTCTTGTTGGACTTACACCTCCACTTAAGTTCTCCATTCACAGTGTTTAGTTTTTTTATTCAAATACAGTGAAGGGGGTGGTGGGATGGGTGTGGAGTTTGTGCAGGCATGGGATGATATTCGTTTTGGTTTTCCTACCATGATATGTAAGATGCTCTTCTTGTTGACAATTTTCAATAAAAACATATTGATAAAAAAGTTAGATTAGCCTGGAAGGGTGGGAGGAGGAGCATGATGGCATGGTTATGGCCATCTGAATAGCAGTGTGCCACCTTTCATTCTGGCACCATTGGAGGAGAAGACAGCCATGCTCCTTAACATGGGTGTACTGGAGGGATTATGCAGCCTTGGCATGGGGTATGCCCACTCACTTCTGCAGGTGACCACATGTACATCACATGAACTGAGGGAATATATAGCAAACATTTATTGCCTTTGATGTGCACAGAACCACATACCATGTCGAGAGCACCGTACCTGCCATGGCCACCCCTACTCAATGATGTCACACGATTGGCAGGGTAAAAGCCTACACTGAGACATTGGCCCTCATTACGACCCTGGCGGAAATCGAAAAACGATGGCGGAAATGTAATACCGCCATCGAATACCGCTCGTTGCGATCATGACCCGTCACCGTAAAGTACGATGCCATTAGCGACACCGTAGTGAACGCCAACGCTAACTGCACCAAGTACGCGCACGCGCGCCTTGCGAAACCGTAATTTCCGCCATGGCGCAACGGTACGCGAATTCTGACCCTAGCGGACATGTACTCAACGCCATCAAGCATGGCGGAAAGTACCATTCTGCCATGGCGAGAATTACGGCATCGCGAACCAACCGTAAATGGCCCTACTGAGTGCCTGTACTCCACTCCCTGCCCACATTGCACAACTCCCCGTAGGCGCAATGTAGTCGCACTATGCAACCAGTGAAATGTACAAGTCACCCATGCATGCCAACGATCAAATGCATGCAGGGGCTCCAAGTGGCCTGTGAGTGGCCATCCATATTTGGCATGTCACCATTGCCGTACTGATGCAGCACAGGCATGTGAAGGTACAAGTACACCAAAATGAACTGAAATATTCCATGAGACAAAACAACAATAGTCCCCCATCGCTTGCCACCAGTTAAAATCAACATCCAAAGCAGTATCCTGAGGGAGACTGCACCAGCCCTGTACTCTTGCCAGTAGACAAACCAACCATCAGCATAAGCATGTACCACACAAGTTGGCAGAGTGACTGAGCAGCCAGGCACATCTCAAGAGGGGCCAATGGGAGCTGTAGGGCACAGAAGGCACGAATACAGCAGCAATTCCAATGGACCTGACCTCAGTCTCCCTCCAAGAAACGCACGCAAACACAGGCACCTGTGACCAACCATTTTCTGATAATCCCATCATTCCACCAATTCACCTGGCTGACCGGCATCTGTTGCACAAAAGCTAATCCCCCGCCCCTGAGCATGACATCATAAAAACAGTCATAATGGCAGCCCCTATCCCTGACCTAACTGGGCTTCGTAGGCAAACGCGGCCAGTACAGTACCACACAACTCCACTCAGAAGCCGGAACCCAATGCATATCATCTCACAATACATCGCGGCACCAATGGGAATATGCTACATTACTAGCAAAGAATAACGCTACACGGTAAATAACTGAATATAAATTTAATGCACATCAAAATCACCAAGCCCATACAGCTATTTACTCATAAACTCCCAAATAATTTACATATTTTCATTACTGTGGGCTGCATCCGCAATAAATGACCAGCTACTTCTTGTGTGACGCCCTGTTCCTTCATGGTACACAGGGGCTACATTTACGTCCAAAAAGGCAACATGGAAGCGCCTAGAACCGCAGGGCCGTCCCATGAAGTAGGCACTAGTCCAGCTGAAAGTATGAGATGTTGCCCCTAGCCACTAGTACTGCGTAAGGGCATGTGGCCCATTGGCGATCGTCCCATAAGATCGTAATGGTGCTCCACTGATTAACTCGAAGCTGCAGGTGTCGACTGTAGAAGCCATCTGCAGGAGTGGCGTACAGATGGCAGCGGCAAAAGGGGAGGAGATACCTGTCACCCAAATGAATAAAAATAAAAATAGTATGGGAATCCGAACTTCATAAGTATTACTCACTTCATTCAACACACTACATCTACAACCATATGCATGCTAGCCCACTCAAAAGGATTGATTTCACCCAAAAATAACTTGGGAATCATAACGATATAAATCGAGGTGAATACACTATCACAAACGAGTGTTTGTGTGCATGCGTCTGTTAAAACATAATCCATTTGATGGGATTGGTAACGTGCATAGACACAAGTGTTTGAAGGCGCGTCGAGACAGGGAGGGTTCAACAAGGGCAGATAGACGATGGTCCCACTATGGCAGCATTGCATCACATAGCGCAGGGGAAGGGGATAGATTCCAAAAAGCCATGTACATGGCAAACCCTCAATTAAATCATCTGTCCATGCATCCATTCATCATTCCCTCATCCCGGTATTAAAACGCCTGAATATTTACTCACATAACATTTGAAATTTCCATTGAGTCTGTGCGTAATGCAGTCTGCAAAATCCACTGTGCTCCTGGCCGGATTTCTAGTGTAGTGAAATAACATGTAATTGGGAACGTCCTGCCTTATCGTCCACTACGCTATTGCGCATCCCATTCAATTCATATCAATCATTGCATTCTCGTCATGGGCCCTGTCCCAAGGACATTCAACAATAGAACGTTATATTCCCTGTCAGACCTGTGGGCGTCGCCTCGCCGCTAGTTGAAAACCAAAAGCGCTGTCCTTCGAATTCCTCATTTGCAACATCACGTCGAAAAGGCATCTGTGAACGCTAGAATTCACAAATACATCTATGTAGTGCGGCTGTGTGTGAAAATGGTAACTGGCTCCAATCACTAATGGGACTCCCCGCCCGTCGGTGAACGTCGGTACAGTGCTGCATGAGGGTCCACCGTTCATCGAGTACTACATTCCACTGACCCTTCACAAGTTTGTTCGCGACTGCAAATATAGTATGTTAAAAAATGGAACAATAGCAAAATTAACATATAAACCAATATTTCACTGCCATCGGGATTAAATACATGATTGTGATTGCAAGATGCCATGCGTCAAATTGCAGCGTTGTGTGCGGGACGTGCTCGCCCAATAGTTACTGCAGCTGGCACAGGTGGAATGAATCACCACAGGTGGAGGCTATACAGCCTGAAAACACATAAATTGCACACCCAAACCCCTCCCACAACCACACCCACTCCAAAATGCTACAGACAGGACTAGCGATGTTGGGCCTGGGGGACCTGATAGCACTGCAAGTACTCCAACTTCAAGAAGAAGACGAACACCAACTACTACAACAACCGGCCGCACAGAGGAGACGAAGGAGGAGGAGGAGGAGGGCAAGGCACGGGCAGCAAGGCCCACCAGCACAGCCACTACCACCACGCAGGCAGCCCGCA
Organism: Ambystoma mexicanum; assembly: GCF_040938575.1. NCBI lineage: Eukaryota > Metazoa > Chordata > Amphibia > Caudata > Ambystomatidae > Ambystoma > Ambystoma mexicanum. Next base: position 160,075,209 of record NC_090936.1, on the reverse strand, counting down.
ATCCCACGCCTCCGAGCTAATCCGTTCAACCTCACTGCTGAGCAGATCCACACCCTCTACCGTTTGGACCGGGAAACCATAACCGCCATTGTCAACATGACACACGCTGACCTTGTCAGCATGATAGATAGCCCCACCGCCATCCCACCCCTACAGAAGGTGGTGTCTGTACTCCACTTCCTGGCCACAGGCACCTACCAGCACACAGTCGGACAGTTGCATGGCATTTCACAGCCACTATTGTCACGGACACTATTCCAAGTGCTTGATGCCCTCCTGAAGCACACAGACGACTACATCTCATTACCACGCTCGGAGCAGGAGCTTACAAACACAAAAGTGGGATTCCATGCACTTGGCGGCATACCGGGTTGCATTGGTGCCATCGACTGCACCCATGTGGAATTGGTTGTCCCACATGCCATGGAGGTCCAGTACCGCAACAGGAAACAATATCATTCTATCAATGTACAAATGGTGTGTGACTCCAACAGGATCTTTACACATTGTTGTGCCCGATTTCCAGGATCAACCCATGATTCTATGGTCTTGAGGAACTCTACAATACCACGCTACATGGAGCGACACGCAGGGCACCGATCCTGGCTACTCGGTGAGTCTCATTTAATGCATGTGAATGTGGGGTAGGTGATGCGTCAATGACGTGGCAGGAAGGGGGGGGATGCGTGCGTAGCAATGTTATTCCACAAACATCCTTCTTTGTCCACATACAGGTGATGCTGGGTATCCACTGAAGAGATGGCTCCTTACACCAATCCGGAACCCACAGAACCAGCATGAGGAGGACTACAACCATGCCCACTCACGTACCCGTGTAGTCATAGAACAGGCATTCGGCCTACTGAAGGCTCGTTTCCGCTGCCTCAGCAGGTCTGGCGGGGCACTCCTGTACCGCCATGAGAAGGTGGCAAAGATGGTCATGGCATGTGTCATGCTACACAACATGTGCGTACGTAGAAATGTGGCCATGCCCCCTGACGCAGAACTGCAAGCACCTGAAGATGGTGATGATGAGGGTGGGGATGTGGCAGCACCTCAAGGAGTCCGCGAGGCACAGGAGGCCCGTGAAATTCGTCAGAATCTCATAGATGCATGCTTCTACCACTCACGCCTGGTGGCTGTTACATGGACACGGGACTTGTGGCACTGTGTGTGTCTGGAACATGCACAATGTGGACTGTACGCCAAGAAAGGCCTCGTACACAAAGATCAATGTCCACACATCTCATTGGATGAATATGAAGAAATGTATAGCAAATGTGAAATGATGTTACACACCCAATCGACCCGCCACCCAAAGAAGCACAACACACCCCCTCCACCCTCCTACCTCCCCCCTGAACACCAGTGTCCAAAGATGCTCAGTGTCAGTGGGCAGTCGCTATTGCAAGCCCCCTCTCCGGGTATCAGGGGCACCCCTGCCTGTGGAGCGCAGGTTCCTCCCAGATCTACGTTGGGGGCTGCCCTGGACGGAACTTGCAACGGATGATGTCTCTGCCTGCTCACGTCCATGCATGTCCCTAAGGGTTTGTGAGAGCTCAGTGAGCACACGGCGCACAGCGGCAAGTTCACCACATACGTCTTTGGACGTCGCATGCAGTTCCCCCCTCAGGCTCTCGGTGCTTCTCTCCATTTGTGCCCTTAGTGTCTCTGTACTTCACTCCATTTCTGCCCTAAGTGTCTCAGTAGATGTTTCAATGGCTGCCTTAGAACCCCCACATTCAGCAGCATGCTCCTTGAGGAGCGTGGCCAGTTGCTGCTGTTGCACAATCATCTGCTCGAGGGACTGTTGCCTCTGCTGGGCCATGCCCATTTGCGGTGGTGTCACAGAGGGGCTGATCACCTCATGTTGCCTTGCCACAGGCCTTGTGGGGGTTGGCCAGTCGTTGTCTTGTGGGTGCCCCTGCATGGTTTCCTCATGGTGTACGGGATGAAACAAACAGGGGGATTGAGACAGGTCATGGATGGATCCTACATCTACAGCACCGTTTTCTGTGTCGGAGCATGCTGGCATGAAAGCAGTGTCACATATGGTGCTGCTGCCACCAGGAGCAGTGCCTTCTGTGGCATCCATTGGGGGGACCTGTGGTGCTGCTGTTGTGGACATGCTGGCTGCTGGGGTGCCTGTTGAAGTCCCCTCCAGTGTGCTGCCACTTGATTTGTGCTGCTGCCGTGTCTTGTTCTGTGCAGCTGAGGTGGAGGGTCTTTGGCCGTTGGTCTTGGCCCTCTTTGCAGGTGTGCTGGTAGGGGTGTCCTGTAGCTCGTCGTTTGATTCGGACCCTGTGGTGGAGTAAAGGAGGGCGAGCGTTATTTATGGGTCTGTGGAAATTGGAATGGCAATGTATCACATGCATTGGGGTGGTACCTGAGGGTGATTTGGGTCAGGGCCTTGGAGGTGGTCTCATTTTTGTGTGGATTGAGGATGCAGTTATTTTGCAGCCTGCAGTTAGGGTGTGCATGCTGCACATGTAGAGGGTGTTTTTAGGATTTTTACTTATTTATGTATTTGATCTGACTTTTAAAGGGCGCTATCATGGTAATGTATGTGGACGTTCTCCTGGACATGTGTTTCTATTGCACTATGGGGACACATGGTACTTCACATGATTGGACATTGTGGATTTAGCATTGTTTTATTTGGGCCACCTACCTGATTCTTCGGATGTCTGCACTCCTTTCTCCATCCCTCCGACTCCCTCTATGCTCTCCATTCCAATGGTGGAGGCACAGATTTCTTCCCAGGGGGTCAACTTGATGGGTGAATCCGATCCTCCCCCGGTGGCTGTGGCAATGTTTCGGTTGGCCGAAAGTATGCTCCGGACGGGTATCCGCAAGTCGTCCCATCGCTTTCTGCATTGCTGTGGGTTGCGGGGTGTAGTCCCCACCGCACTTACCCGCTGTGCCACCAGGGCCCATATGGCCTTCTTGTTTGCAAGTGCCGTCCTGGTCATTTGCGTCGAGAAGACGACGGCAGCATTCTCCTGGAGGGTCTCTGTGAGCACGGTGAGTTCCTCATGGGAGAAGTGGACCTGCCGCTTGTGATCGCACGCTTTTTTAGCAACTTTTCCCATATTTATTTTTTTAACTGGGGTGGCTAACGGGTTGGGATGTGTCTCAGGGTCGGATTTTTGATGGTTGTGTTGGGATTCTGATTTTATAGGTGTACGGCGTGCTGTTTCCCGTTCCGGCACCATGTTTTTACTTCCGTTTCCGTATATTTACAGTGACCGTAATTTGCGCTGCCCGCTCATTACGGTGACCGCTAAGATGGGTGGCGGAGTTGCACCTAGGGCGGCGTACGACGGCGGTAAGGGGCGTTTTGGGGCCATTTCCGCCATCGCGGACTTTGCACTTCCGCCATGGCGTTATGCTCGTGCCCGATGGGTCGGAATTAGCCGCACTTTGCTCCATCGTGCTATGGCGGAAACGCTATTTACGCTGTGGCGGTCATGTCAGTTACTTTCCGCCAGGGTCGTAATGAGGGCCATTGTCTTTAATGGAGACCATAATGACTGATCACACCACAGAATGGCTTAATGTATCAAGCAAGAATATTTCATATCACACTACATCAAAAGCCCGAGAACCTGAATGTACGGTATTTGAAGAAATGTGCAAAACTGAGTTGATGGCTGGACGACTTTGAATTTCTCATAAACTGTGGCATTGCTGTGGGCAACCCTCCAGACCCATTTTTTAGCATGCAATGCCATTACAGAAGGGGAAAGACCATATGCAAATCAAGGTTGATCCCACCTCATAAGGCACAGTCCATTCCGAACTGCTAGGTCACGTTCCTTCTGCAGGAGACCACAAACAATCCCAGAAATAATTCTGCCTCATTGGACACCATGCGTGAGGTGAAGCATGAGTCTCTAGACACTGAAGTATCAGAAACCATATCTAATTAGACCTGTATCACTCAGGGTGACATTTGCAAAACTGAAGGTTGGTTGTTGGAAGGTTTTGAATTATTTATAACCTCTAGTATTGCTCTAGACAACACTCCAGACCATCGTTTTTCAGCCTAACATGTCATTACAGAAAGTAAAAGACCATGTGCAAATCAGTGGTGACCCCGTCCCAAAAGGTGCAGTTACGCCTGAACTATAGGTCACCTACTGCAGGAGACCAAAATCAACTCCAGACCTTTTTCAGACTCATGGGAAAAGGCCAGGACTTAGTGAGTATTTTCCTAATGGCGTGCAGATTATTACACACCCTGTGCATCTCTGTACAGCAAAGATGGAAGAGCAGCAGCAGAGGAGGTAGCACCATTGAGGAGGACAGTGAGGAAGGCGAAGTTGGGAAGGGCCAGGACAGTGTAGTTCCTTGCGCTCGCTCTTAGGAAATTCCTTCATCCCATTGTGCCTTCCAGGTTGTCAGCGTCCGCGGCCCTCCCTCCTGGATTGCTTTGCGGTTGCCCTAGGACCGCCTTTGACTCAACGTGTTCCGTGGCTTTCCATCCAGGACTGCCTTTACGGTTGCCCTAGGACTGCCTTCGACTCACCGTGTGCTGCGGCTCTCCATCCAGGACTGCTTCGCGGTTGCCCTCGGACCGCCTAGGACTCACTGCGTCCCGCGGCTCTCCATCCAGGACTGCTCTCGCGGTTGCCCTCCACCGCCTTACCTCTATCAGGAATTCCCGGAGCTTCCAGTCCTCCACTGCGGCTGCTACTCACCGCCATCCGCGGCTCTCCATCCAGGACTTCTGCAGTTGCCTTCGGACCGCCATAATTAAACGCCGAACCCTTGGTTACCTGCCATAGAAAGTGTGGCGTCTGAAGAAGCCCGTCCTTACCTCCACGAGACCCGCACCTCCAGGAAACACGGGCAGCCAGATCCAACAAGAGAGAAGCCTACCAAGTCTATACAGGTGAGCCCTCAAACCAGTCGTGACAGTTTGACACGCCACCCATTTAACAAGGTAGCAGAGATGGATCCTACCATGCAGGATATCTTGCGAGGCATGCACGAACTCTCCAAGGAGGTACAAATTCTTAAGGCAGAGAATGCCGCCCTGAAGCAACTGGTCCTATCCCGAGATTCAGCCTATCAAGATAGCGCTTCCACAAGTGGAATATTGGACAAATATGATGGTTCCCCTAAAGTGCTCCGTTCATTCTTGGATTCCTGTCTAGTGCACTTCAAATTTAAGCCATACTACTTTTCCACCCCTAGAACTAAGGTGGGGTTTGTCATAGCCCATCTTACTGGCAATGCCCTGGCTTGGGCCACTCCACTGGTTTCCGCAGGAGATCCCTTGTTAGATAATTACGACGGCTTTATCAAGGCCTTTAAGGAGATGTTTGATCGTCCTGACCAGGTGTATACTGCACAGGAAAAGCTACTGGAGTTCTGCCAAGGCTCTCAGGATATGCTGTCCTATATTACTAGGTTTAAACAACTTGCCAAGGAAGCCGAGTGGTCTAACGAGGCGTGCTTTACCCTGTTTCGTCATGGCCTCAATGATGAGGTAAAGGACTAGCTGGCCAATATTGCCCGTCCAAGTTCCTTCAAGGCCCTTATGGATTTATCCCTACAAATTGACTTCAGAATTCAAGAAAGAAAGGCAGAAAGAAAGAGAACGCAAAATTCCCCTCCCAAGATCTCTCCCTTTGCTCCTACAACAAAGGAACACCCTCCTGCTGATCCCGAACCCATGCAATTGGGAGCAATGAGAGGCCCAATCTCAAGCCAGGAAAGAAGCCGCAGATTTGACAGTGGTTTGTGCATGTACTGTGCCTCAGACAAACATCTGGTTAGGAATTGTCCCATAGCACCACCCAGGCGTTCGGGATACGCCAACTCCCGATCCTGAATGGAGCCAAGCTTTGGGAGACCAAGGACCGCTCCATCCCTCCGATCCTGGATCCTTCATCAAGATGCAACCTGGTAGTCCTTGAAGTCACTCTACTCCCTTCCAACGGAACACTACAGACTGTTCTGGCCTTGGTTGACTGTGGCGCTATGGGTATATTTATGGACGACCAATGGGCTTCCAGGCATGATATTCCCAGAGAACAAATGGATATCATTCAGACAGTAGAGGGAATTGACGGCTCCCCTCTGTCCTCTGGACCTACCACCCAACAAACCAAGAAGATCATGCTTTCAATCCACAATCACCAAGAAAACATACAATTCGACATAATCAGAGCAGCACACTATCCGGTGGTCCTAGGAATGCCCTGGTTAAAGAAGCATAACCCGTACATCAACTGGTCTGCTGGCTCTTTATTTTTGGGCTCTGAGTACTGCCTATCACACTGTTTGTCTTCAGTTACCTATCCAGATGCTCCCAAGGTTGACCAAAGGAACAATTCTTCTCTCTCCATCTCAAATGTCAATCATGCCTCTGAGATCTATCAGCAATTCTCTGACGTCTTTTCCTCTGCCATTGTTCAAACCCTGCCTCCACATCGGCCAGAAGACTGCGCCATTGATACCAAGGAAAATGCAGTAATTCCTTTTGGTAGGATGTTTATTCTATCTGAACCTGAGAAGATGTCCCTCAGAGAATATTTGGACACCAATCTTGCTAACGGCACCATCCGTCCTTCCAAGTGTCCCGCAGGGGCATCCTTATTTTTTGTACCCAAGTAAGACACAAAGGAGCTACGACCCTGTCTCGATTATAGGGGTATAAACCGATGTACCCGCAAAGACAGATACCCTTTACCACTGATATCTGACATCTTGGAAGCACTCGGGGGCGCTGTAATTTTTACCAAGTTAGACTTGAGAGGAGCCTACCATCTGGTACGAATAAGGGAAGGCGATGAATGGAAGACCGCCTTTCGAACACAATTCGGACATTTTGAGTATCTGGTCATGCCTTTTGGACTTGCCAATGCCCCGGCCGTCTTCCAACGATTTAAAGATCGGGTTTTTACAGATATTCTTTTCTTCTCTGTTATTGTGTACTTGGATGACATTTTGGTGTATTCCAAGAACCCCACACAACATCAAGAACATGTTTCTGCCATGCTGCAACGACTCAGAGAACATCATTTACTAGCCAAACCAGAGAAATGCACCTTTCATGTTCCTACGGTGCATTATCTTGGATTTGTTTTGAATGCCCAAGGGGTGGCTATGGATCCTGCCAAAATCGAAGCCATCACATCCTGGCCAGCCCCTGCTCCGTAAAACAAGTCCAATCCTTCCTGGGCCTTGCAAACTTTTACAGGAAGTTCATACCTTCCTTTTCAGCCATCGTTCAACCAATCGTGAGTCTACTTAAGAAGAAAACCCCCTTTCTATGGACCTCTTCTCAAGAAGCCACCTTTGTTAAATTGAAGGAAATGTTCACCCATGAACCCATCTTGATACAGCCAGACGTTACAAGACCCTTTCTAGTGGAGACAGACGCCTCTGAATTTGCAATTGGCGCAGTCTTGAAACAACAAGCCCAAGATGGGTTGGAACATCCTGTGGCTTACCTATCTCGTACCTTACTTCCATTCGAAACCCAGTATTCAGTTCTAGAAAAAGAACTGCTTGCCATTCGCCAAGCCTTTAAAGACTGGCGTCATCTCCTCCTGGGCGTGACCCATCCTGTACAAGTGCAAACAGATCACAGGAACCTACAAGTCCTTCAATCCATGGAGTGCCGGAGCAGCCGACAAGCACGATGAGCCTTTTTCTTTGCTCAATACCAATTCCAGATATCTCACATCCCAGGGAGCTTGAATATCATTGCGGATTCCTTGTCCAGACGTCCTGACTACCCTATTCAGGAAAGGCCCACCCTGCCTAAAATGTTTCCCAGCACTGTGTTCATCGCTCAAGCAACCGACATCTTGGAGTCCATAAAAAACGAGACCACAACCTCAGACCTTTTGAAGGACTTCCAAGGACACAACCCCTGGGGTCTTAAGTTCAAGAATGGATTCCTTTTTCAGAAAACCCAACTAGTTATACCTACCCAATCGCTACAAAGGCGCATTTTGCACTGATGCCATGACACCTATTACTCTGGACATCGTGGGGTCAGCGGTACCCTTCTTTCCATTCAACGACACTTCTGGTGGCCCAAGAAGCTGAAAGACGTTCAGATGTATGTCCAGGCATGTGCTGTCTGCAATCAGAACAAGACCGAGAACAAAAAACCTGCAGGACTACTTCTCCAGCCAGTTCCTCCTTCCCGACCCTGGGAAACCATAGCTACAGATTTCATCATAGACCTTCCCCCCTCCAGGGGACATACAGTTATAATGGTAACCATTGATCTCTTTTCTCACATGGCTCATTTTACCGCATTATCAAAATTGCCTTCGGCTCCAAAAATGGCCGTACTCTTTGTAAAACACATTTTTCATCTTCATGGGCTACCATCCAAAATCATCTCTGATCGTGGACCACAGTACATCTCAAACATTTTTGGCAAAACCTCTGCAAGGTGTTAGGAATTCAACGAGCACTTTCATCCAGATACTATCCCCAGACAAATGGCATTAAGAGTAAACCAGACCCTTGAACAGTACCTACGCTGTTTTTCCACCAAGGTTCAGGACGACTGGTCAGTGCTTATACCAGTCGCAGAATTTGCTTACAATAACTCTGAACACTCTTCGATAAAGACCAGTCCATTCTTTTGCAATCTAGGTTTTCATCCTTCCGTGCTTCCTTCAGTACTGCCTTCTCCTAGGCCGGTTACTTCTGTTGATTCCTGGACCGCTCAATTGGTTTCAGTCCATCAAGAAGTATTGAACCATCTATCCCAGGCTGGGGAAAACATAAGAAGATGTGCAGACTCCAAGAGACGCCCTGCTCCAGAATATAATGTTGGGGACAAGGTCTGGTTATCTTCCCAGTATTTTCCCAGGCACTTAAGACCAAACAAGCTGGCACCCCGTTACTATGGCCCATTCGTTGTGTCTAAGAAAATCAATCCAGTGGCCTACCAATTACGATTGCCTACAACTTGGAACAGAATCCATCCTGGTTTCCATACTTCCCTGCTAAAGCCTTATCTCCACTCTACCAGGAATGCTCCCCGTCCTCCTCCCCTACTAGTCCAGGGACAGATTGAGTATGAAGTCTCCCGAATTTGCGATTCCAGGTACAGAAGGGGAAGATTACAATACTTGGTGGAATGGAAGGGTTATCCACCCAGTGATCATACCTGGGAACCAGTCTCCAACCTCAATGCCCCCAGACTGGTGCAACGATTCCATCGATTACATCCTGGCAAACCAGGGGGTAGGAGGCTTCGGAGGGGGCATACTGTCATGAATTAGCACTACCGCCCCCTTTGGACCTCCTGGTCCCTTTGACAACATGCCTGTATGTTCCCAACACCCTCTCAACATGGCGGGTGCAGCTCCTTGATGAGCGGTATAGTTTCAAGCGCACCTAGATAAGCGCCACGCCCCTGTGGTTCTGCGCGTGTCAATGCACTCACAATTCCTTGCTCGAGTGTAGTTCCTCACACTCGCTCTTAGGAAATTCCTTCATCCCATTGTGCCTTCCAGGTTGTCAGCGTCCGCGGCCCTCCATCCACGATTGCTTCGCGGTTGTCCTAGGACCGCCTTCGACTCACCGCGTTCCGCGGCCCTCCATCCGTAGTGCCTTCACGGTTGCCCTAGGACCGCCTTCGACTCACTGCGTGCCACGGCTCTCCATCCAGGACTGCTTCGCGATTGCCCTTGGACCGCCTTCGACTCACCGCGTTCCTGCGCTCTCCATCCAGGACTGCTTCGCGGTTGCCCTCGGACCGCCTATGACTCACCGCGTCCCGCAGCTCTCCACCCAGGACTGCTCTCGCGGTTGCCCTCGCACCGTCTTACCTCTATCAGGAATTCCCGGAGCTTCCGGTCCTCCACTGCAGCTGCTACTCACCGCCATCCGCGGCTCTCCATCCAGGACTTCTGCAATTGCCTTCGGACCGCTTAGTTAAACGCTGAACTCTTGGTTACCTGCCATAGACAGTGTGGCGTCTGAAGAAGCCCGTCCTTACCTCCACGAGACCCGCACCTCCAGGAAACGCAGGCAGCCAGATCCAACAAGAAAGAAGCCTACCAAGCCTATACAGGTGAGCCCTCAAACCAGTCGTGACATGGAGATTCCATGCTGCCATTTTTGTTACAAAATCCACAAAGCCTTTCGTTTAATCCTCGTTCCCAGTTTTGTGTTTGAATCTGTTAGTTGGGTAAACACGAAGTCTTATTTCTATTAACCTCTCTCGAAGATGTTTTGAGGGGAATTTCGTTAGATACTTTGGTGTACAGTATCCCTTTTTCGATGTTCGTTTGCTGGGTTGCTTTGTGACTTGAAAGAAAATGTTGCTTCCTTTGTGTATATCCAGTTGTGTCTCTTTAGTTTTTCCTTCACTCTATCTGGATTTGTTATTAGTTCCTCTAAGGTTGAATCGAGCTCAAGTAGCTGTTTGATCCACTTATCTTTCCAGATGTTAAGCAGGGCTGCACTCTTCCCACGTTCATGCGGTGCACAAATTTTGTAACCGACCATCGGTTTTTCCAGCGAGAGCTTCCTTAGGAGGGCTAATGATTTCCATTTCGTTATTGAATAGAGGGATTGAAGCCCTAATTCTGCTCTTACCGCGTCAATTGGAGTGCATCTGGGAAGTTTCAAAATTGGTTTCCAAAAGTAACTTTTGACTTTTGCCCAAATTCTCCACGAGAGATTCAGCTCTGCCTCCCCACCATAGGTTAAGATGGGGATCACTTTTTTGCAGGTAAAATAACTGTACTGGCATCAGGGAGAATTTAACAAATCTTCTGTTTAAAATGGTTTCTTGGGGGCATAGCATTCTCACTTTTGAAATGAGCTCGACTTCCCAATTTATTTCAACAATTGTTTGGTTGAATCTTACTCCCAAGTATCTTATCACGTTTACTTTCTCTAGTCTCTCCCCACTGATTTTCCAGTTAAATCTTTTATCACTGAATTTTTTGGTTCCTCCTATAGATATCATTTTAGATTTATTGATGTTTATCTCAAGGTTATTTATCTTCATGTAGATTTGCAGTTTGTTTAGCAATCATTGAAGGCCAATTTGGGTTTCGTCTATGAGAACAATATCGTCTGCGTAACAGATCGTCGAGATCTCACAGTTGTTAATTTTCAGGGGAAAGTGCCTTGTGTCTCTTAGAGCCTCAGGAAGATCGGCAATGTACAACGTAGTGGCGAGCGTGGAGGTGTTTTGATGGAGGGCTTTATTGGTTGTAGTAGTTCTTCGGGACACTTCCCTTTCTTTAACTTCAGCCATAATTTGTGTCTATTCACTCCATCAAAAGCTTGACTTAAGTCTATAAGGGGTAAGTGTAACCTCCCTTTGGCTTTCATGGCATTTAATTTGAGTATTGACAGGATAAATAAGTTTAATTCCATACCAGTCTCCTTAGTAAATTCTGTCTGTCGGGGATCTATGATGTTATTGCTATGCACCCAATCTGATAAACTTCACTGCAGGTCTGATGCAAACAGTTTCCCTAAGATGTCAAGCAGGGAAATGGGCCAATAGTTTGTTGGCTCATCACTCTTCCCTTTCTTAAAGATTGGGGCCATGATACTTTTGGTCCATGATTACAGAATTTGTTTTTGATTTTCAATGCTCTTACATATCGTAGTTACCATCTCCGCCCATTTTGGTGTGTCTTTTTTGAGATGTAAATTTGTTAATCCGCCTGGGCCTGCCTCAGATGATTCTTTCTTTTTTTTATTGCTTGCTCGATTTGTTCTTCATCCATCATTGTTTACCAAGCGTTTTGGTTGTGATTGGTTCGTCTTCTTAAATTGTGTCTAAAGTCCGAATACTTTTGCGTAGTACTTCATCCACTGAGATTCTGAGACTCCACTTATAAGACGACTCTGATGAGTTAGGGTTTGATTGTTAATTATGTCCCACGTATCTCTTGTGGTAGCTTGAGCCAATGCATGTAGCATTCTTTCCCCTTGATCTCTCAATTGTCTGAACCCAATTAGCCAGTTCTTGTAATATTGTTGCTTCCTCTTGATTTGTCTAAGCTGTGTTTCTACTTTACTTGCCGAATTTCTCATCTTAGTTGTTTCCTTTTGGCTACCACTTTCATACTATATCAGTGCTTTGGATTCAATAAAGGCAATTAAAATCCATAGTTTTTTGTTTTGTAGATTTTTAAAAGGGAATTGTAAGAGATGTCAGAGTTGTCAAAATTGTTTGGTTTTTGTAGTTGTTTAATAGGTCTGCAATGTCACTTTTCCTTAAATTCAGGTGATTGCCTCCAGGATTTAACTCAACAGTACAAGTTATATCTATCGCCTTCATCTTTGATTCGCTTGACCAAGTGAGTTTCAAGATGTTATGGTCACTGGCTTCTTGTGATAGCATCACAAAACTGTCAACCTTATGCAAATGGTTCTTTAGGATCCATATATAGTGAACTGTAGATCTCAATGCTCCATTTGTCAGTTGGTCAAGGTTTGGGAGTCCCGGTTGGTTGAGACATTTGATGTTCAAGTCTCAACATATAACCACCTTCAAGCTGTTTTGAATTTTATTATATCTGAAATACTGCTTAGCATCTCTTGGAGGTCTTGATTCTCAATGGATTCCAGTAGATGTTTATCATCAGTGTTATTAGGTATGTTTCTGGGTCCTGTGCTTTACTTTTGATTGTAGCCCATTGCATACATCGATTTGGGTTGCCTTTTTTTAAGATTGAGGTACCCTGTTTTTTTTACCAGCATCAAGTGGCCTGCAAATGGTCTTCCTTTTTTGCCTTTTTGTGCTGGGTCAATGTGAATCTCGAAATTTTCACAAGTTGACAACTCCTGGATCCAGGTTTCTTGTAAGCAAATAATTGATGCTTTCTTTAGATATGCATTCCTTTTGTTCAACAAATGTTGTATCCCCTCGTGTTCCAGGAGATTCCAAAGTCTTTTTTGGATGTGTCAACCTTTTTTTGCTAAGCTTTTTTTTGGATGGTTAGCGATTTGGCTATCCAAGACCAGTCTTCGCTACAACTTGGTCTTGCCGTGAGAGTTGACTTTTTCTGCACATCATTGGCTAGACAACAAGGAGAGGCCCACGGTAACTACCACGTTTCACCTACTGTCACTTCGACTACTACCCAAAATCCTGTAAATGTGCCAAACAACATTCTACAGCATCTGCAGCCAGGAAGATGGGCCAAGGACCTAGAGAGTATGCCATGCTCCCAGATAGCCTACGCAAATGATTATATCAATACAAAGGAAAATCGGGCTCTCTGAAGGACACTGCTGTGCCGGACGGCATGCATGGGGATGACAGCAGAGGTCAGGGAGCAGATGGATTTTGTGTGACTAACGCTGATGCATAGACACACGTTATAAGGAGGAAAGCCAACTGGTTCAGCATGACCTTGACAAGAACCAGGTGCAAGCTGTGATGAATGTTGGGTAATCCATTAGGAATTTTGTTGCCTACATGCAGAAGGTTGCATCCTTCATGGACAGGGGGTGCGGCCATTGGGAAGTTGGAAACAATTACGAAAATTAACAGCCAAGCCTGGTGCTGCTTGGAGAAACATATGGCTACATCAGACATGCTGCAGAGCAGCCAGATGGCTGAGGCAGATATGGAGTTAAATAGGTCCATTGTGTTGAGGAACAATATGCCTCAGTGCGAAGGGCAACCCACCTGGATACAGGTGATTGGCTAGAGCAGTGGGCCTCTCCCTGGCCCTTCCGTGAGGCAAACATGGGATTGTCACTGGGGCTGTTGGATAGGTGTAGGTGTAGGAGAGATGTCTGTCTGAGTTTTTAAGAATGTCTTAGGTTATGGTGTAGGATGTGGGCAGAATAGATGGGTGACTCAGTGTTTTTTGGGGTGAGGGTGGTTAGGGTGAGGGTAGAAAAGTTTGTCTGTTCATTTTTTGTATGTCTACTTTAAAATAAATCATTTGTTGTGATCTGTCTTTTCAGTTTTGTGCTTTGGGCAGTGATTATCCCAATCTTTTGAGTAGAGGTAAAAGTATGAGGTATTACCAAAGGTATGAGGCCTTTACATCATATTTCAACTCAGTATCATGTAGTATTTGCTGCATGCCATATTGCCCTCATACACTATTTACCACAGGCTACATTGTCACCATGCATTGTTAAAAGCATGCAGCGCCTACTCGTTAAGGGGGTGGATGGAAATAAACAAGCTATACAAAATGACTGCAGAGGTCTGAGGGTTTTTTCTTCTGAGCATGTGTGAGCGTACGTGGTGCGTGCGTGTTTGTGTATGACTTGGGCTTTTGATTTCAAATGTTGACATGTACTTTTCCTGATGGCTGTAGTCTCCATCAGTGGTAGGATGACCCATGTTGATTAGTTGATAGTTGTCAATCTGGTCTAATTTCATATTTGCTGATTACGGTGCATTTGGCTTCTCGCTGCCGTGTTGCTAGATGTTTTATTTGAATTACTTTGAAATTTGTTGCATCTTTCTTTGTAAATACTATTTGGTGATATGTTGAGGATTTGCCTTTGGGTGTACCAAATTAAATTGTGCTTGTCTCTTTTTAACCCATTTAATGCACTCTTATTAAGAAAGGTTTTATACCTACATTGACTGGTAAGGAGGCGTTATCATACTTAAATTGATTGATGTGTGGGAGTGATATACCCAAACCTTTCAGGGGGATGTGTCTTACCCATGCCTCTTAGTGGGGGGAGGTGTTGTACCCACTCTGCTTTATGCGAGGTGGTTCCTTGATAATACATAGTGGGGGAGATGCCCTGACTGTAGTGGTTCAGTAGAGGGGTGTCACACCTATATTGTCTTCTGAGGGACATCCCATATCTATATTGCCTGAAGGGAGTTCAAATCTATGGGGAGATGGGGAGCAGGTGCAAGTGGATCTAGGTCACCTGGCCTAAGCACCACCCACCTCCTTAGCCCTGCCTCTTCCTTCCTGCTCTTAACTCTTAGATCAAGAGCATCTCTCGCCCGGGCGTCTGCAGTGAAGGGCAGACAAAGAAAAGGGCAATTCCTGTTTGGACCTGTTCGGACCAGGAGGACCCAGGGCCCGACGCCCTGCTCAGACAGCAGGTAAGCATGCACCAACATGTTACCCCCTCTGTCCCCACAGGCCATACCTACCCCCTCTGGTCCCCCTGTGATGTTCCCTTGTGCCCCCCCCCTTCTCGCACACAGGTGTTGACTGTTTTGCTTGATTCTTCTACCCTGCTCCTCCTCAACCTCCTCCAGCCTACTTCTGCAGGAGTCTGTCCTGATACATTCTGGTTTCACCATCACCGTCTTGTGGCCAATGCTGGATTTGACTTTTATGGACTTCATTCATTCATGGTGCGTCACTCTTTCTCAACTCTCATGCTGGACTTCCTTTGCATCTTGTACTCATGGTGGCCCTGAATCATGCTGTTCCCATCTTCATCTTGTATCCTAACTTGCAACATTATGTGTTACTACTAACTTCTGCAATTGTATTCGCTCTCCACTCTTGCTTCTCCACTCTTTTTGACTGCTTACTCTCTGTTCTCTCCTTCTTTCCCTCCTCCCTTTTCCTATCTCCTCCCCTTACTTTCGTCTATGCACTTACTCTATCAGAATTGTGCCTGGACCTAATATGATAGCAATCTCGTCTGTTTCCTCCACCCTCCCATTACTATTTTTTTCTCCCCCCCCAAGCACTATATGAAATGTCGTCAGGCCTAGTATGATAGTCACTTGTTTTGTTACTCCCCTCCCTTTCTGCACCCTTCTCCCTCACCTTTTGTTTTTCTCCGGCACTACCAGAAATGTCGTCAGGCCTAGTACGGTAGTCGCCTGTCTGTTTCCATTTCCTTCCCACTCTCCCCCTCCCTTCCTTATCTATGTCTTAGCTCTTGCACTATCTGAAATGTCGTCAGGCTGAGTATGATAGTTAATTTCACATCCTTACTGTTCATGGCTTGTAAGAATGTAATTGTTTTTTCCCTTGTTCCCCCCCTTGCCTTTAAGCGCTTTGAGACATTGTGTGTATAGGCGCTATATATAAATAAACTATCATATCATACAGACTGATAAGGCATGGTGTCAGATCTATACTGCTTTAGAAAGGCAGATGTCATGCCTATACAGACTAATAAGGAAAGACATCATGCCTGCATTGTCTTATGAAAGGAGGTGCCAAACACATAGTGCCTGAGGGAGGTCACAGCTAAACTGTCTTTTTTGGAACAAAGGCATATTTTCTGTTGACGTCATTCGGGTGTCACTTTTGAGATTATTCCTACATTGCCCGATATGGGACATTCCTATGTTTCCTGAAGGATCATTCATTTATATGTTTTCCAAAGATTAAACAGAGTTTCACCGGGAAAATTACAGAATTATTGTATGTATGTTCATATTGTTTGGCAACTTCATATTGTTTATTTGCAATATTAGTCGTATGAAGAGTGAAACTGAGGTCTGCAGCAACCTTCCAATAAGGCCAGAAGGGTCCAAGAGCCCATTTCACCCTTACCATTCAGCAGGGATGATGGAAATATATTCTGCCCTTGTGTGATTGCTAATTCCAGTCTGGTGTATATACCAGGTGAATATATTTATCTAATTAAGCAATACGCCCCGAGCAGGGGGCAAGGGCCTTAACACAGGGGAATTGCATTAATTTTTAATAATGGCCTTTTTGCAATTTCGTAGAATTTCCTTTGCGCAGGGGCCAAAATCACCCTGTTCCCATTTAATTTCCACTCACAATGCCAAATCAAAATCAATTTTTACTCAATCTTAATTTTTCACATTTACACCTCCCTGAAACTCGGGGTTCAAGGGAGGTGGCTTACCCTTTATCTTAACGTAATTACATCAAAATGAATAGTCTGTCACAATGCACTTGCCATGAGTGAAAAATAGCCAGTTAAATCCCTGCCACGATCCCCCAATTTGTAACAGTTTATTCAGAGGCGACACTCAATACAGGGGGCCTCATTCTGAAGCCAGCGGTAACACACCGGTGCCACTGGGGGGGGTGGCCACTGACCTGGAAACACCAAATCCGCTGCCTAATTTCCCGGTGCCACCATGACATTACATGTCCCAGCGGAGCGGGCAGTCAGGCGGCAGATTCGGTAACTCTCCATTCCTGTGGAGTCCCATAGGAATCCATGGGAGTGGGGAGACGGAAGCACTGGCACCGTTGCTAACAGTGCCTGTGCTTCCATGACGACTCTGCCTACCGGGGCTGAAGTGCTCGGCAGGGTCAGATGTGCTCGGCAGGCAGACTTGTAGTGTGGCGGTCTGGAAACAAGGGTGCCGGTGAGCTTACCGGCACCCTTGTTTCCGGACCACCACACTCGGAATGAGGCCCACGGAGTTCCTTCCCTCCCCGATCTAGGTGCCACACAATAAACGGTTTAATGTCAGTTCTTTATTCAGCCCTATTTCTGATGCATATCATACCCCTTGGATCCCTCACCCCAGACCCGGCTCTAGGAATTTGCATCTAGGTGGTCCAGGTTTGTGATCAGGGGCGCTCAAGCTCCATTGGGTGTAAGTGTAGGAGTAGCCTAAACAAAGTGCTGACATTAATCCAGATTTCACAGATCCATGATTCTGATTCAGTAAAAAATGTCTTCCCAGATCCGGAAAAATGCATTTGCACAGCTCTTTAAAATACAGTACAAAGCAAAAGAGAATCAAGGACAATAGTGTTGCAACATCAATCTCCCTTGTCATCTGTTCTCCCCTTTCTAGTATATCCACTTCTCCTTCATCTTTCACCTCCAGTCACCTTCCGTCATCTCCCCCTGACCACCAATCCCATTTATCTCCACTCCCAACTACCCCCAAAAACCCTCACCATGTCTTTCTTGGCCTGGCTGCGGAAAATCAAGGGTGATGCTTCCTCTTCTGCTAGGACTGAGTAACAAGACACCAGTGTTTGTTCCATCTCAGATGGTGTGCTCTCAACAATGCCTCCCTGAACACTGTGGCTGCTCCCAGTAGACCTTGGAAGAGGTGCCTGTGGTTCTGCCACCTTGTTGTGAAAGACAACCCCCCAACCCCCTCCAGTATACTGAAGCAAGGAATAGGACATTTTGTTTCTTACAAAATTAAATTTTGAAGCACAATTTCTTTTTTTGTTGTATTTTTTCAAAACATTTTAATTCAGTTGAGTGCACAAGAGAGTGCTAGCATGCAGAGACGAGAGCCAGGGTGGGAGACGTGGGGTCAAGAGGCCGATGGTGCAGGTTTAGGGTTTTCTGTCTTTCTGGTATCGCGCCCAGTGGGGCTTGGCAGGGAGTAGGGGCCCTTGCTCCCCTGCCACTTTCCTATACATCATTGTCGGCTACATACTGTTTACGTACTAGTTATTATATGCAATTGTCCATTAGGGATTTTTGTTTGATGTGTTTACTTTGATGTGCTATTGAATTTTACAATTTTGTTCAAAAAATGTGGCCTGATATGTTCAAAGAAAGATGTGTGTTCTTGGCAGGTCCTGACACATGCACTGCCCATCTCTTAAACCATGAGTGAGACATTTCTTAAGTACTGTGAACTGAATCACTTCTAGGGTCACCTAATGTTGGCAGGTAAGTCACAGTGTGATTAAATGATTTGGTCAGGATCACACACTTTGGTTAAGTGGTAAAGCCAGAATTTGAGCGTATCCTGAAATTTTGATACTTGTCCACGCATCTTCCAAGCTCAAGTTGGTACAAATATGTGTTGAGGTTTGGTTTTGAATACCTAAAATAATACATGATTTTATACAGATTACTTTAAAAAGTCACATGATAAACCAACCTGACAATGTATGCATCATTGTGGAAATGTGTTGATGAAAAACAGTAAAGGAGTCATTTTGTTTTGAACCTTAAATAGCACAGACGGGACCACTTGTGTTTGAAGTTTTTTGCAAAAGGGCCCCTGCATCCAATTTTAAGTGTTTCCACCAAGTACTGGAAAAGTAAAGAATAAAACACTGGCAAACTTCGACTTTGATCTTCACTTTTCTACTACGTGTCTGGAAAAGTGTAAATCTCTCTCACAATTAGTGATTATGTGAGCCATCCACAGTGGTTTCTTTTGGAATCTGCCTGCTTTTACCAGGTGTAAAAGTCAGTCTGATTCCATAGGAATCAATTGGTTTTCCGCCAACATAAAATTACATCCTGGTGAAAAACCAATCAGAATGGGCAGGGGGACCTGTAAGAGCAGGCAAACTTTTTAAGTCCGTTCTGCTATCTAACTTCGACTGCCAAATCATACAAAATCCCCCAGCGCATAAAAAGTATCAATAAATGCTTTTAGCACAACTTTTCCACTCTGCTTGACTTGGAAAATGACACCCTATGATTGTAGCTTTATTTTACTCATCCTCAATGGAAGCCTACAAGCTTCAGCATAGAAATTAATGAGAATTTACAAAAAATCTCATACAAGGTCATTGTTTCACACAGCTTGTTCTGTATCACCTTAATTTCTAATCACACCTTATGGGCCTCATCACGACTTCGGCGGTAACCCTTAAATCCGGCGGTAGCGCTATTAGCGCCGGTTTTAAGGGTCTGCCGAATCAGGGCTTTGGCGGATTTCGCCCCTGCTCTGAGCTGGGGGGAAATCCACTGAAAATTCGTGCTATTACCGCCGGCGGGAAATCCGCCGGCGGTATTAGCGTGAAGATTCCCCTTTGAGCCCAATGGGGAATGGGGCATTCCCGAATGGGCTCAGTGGGCAATGGGGACTTACATTACCGCCAAACTAGTGATTTGGCGCTATTAGCGCCGGGGAGTTCGGCGGTAGGGCTAATACCGCCCGCGCTAATAGCGTTACCGTTACCGCCCAAGTTGTGATGAAAAGGTGCCATGGTCACTGCCAGTTACCTTTTTCCATCCCTAATCACTTCCCGTTGTAAATAATCTGCCTCTGAGACACATTAAAAAGAAAAGACTGCACTGGGAGGACCTTTGCAGCACTGGCTGTGTTTGAGGGGAGAGAGGCAGAGCAGGGAGAAGGGGCATGGCCAGTTGTCCCTTGTCCAAATGTGAAATCCACCTCTGATTGCACTCTTTAGGAAATATTTAAATACTGTATTTTTGTTTTAAAAGATGTTAATATTTTATATTTTGCCAGCAACATTATAGGAAACGCCCTCGCTCTTGTGTTATTTTCCAAGTGTTCATGATTAATTTTCAGAGAAGCAAAGGTTTACTGGGTGATGGGAGCAATCCACCCAACCCCCTCCCCACAATCACTGATGGAGTCCCACAGCAAATAATTTATATTTCGTACATTGTCTAAACACCCAGCACGCAGGATTTTCATTATACTTTCCAAATAAGACCCACAATACACATGATGTATTTTGTTTGTATACAAACACTGTTAAGTTACTCAAATAGTAGCCACGGCACCAAAAAAGCAGCGAGGAGTGGAGGGGGCTCAACAATGTGCTGGAGAGGACTTTCTTCCTTGCACCTTGAAACTTGACTACTTTTCCCGTTTTTCCCTATAACTAGGCGCTGCCCATTGACTTTGTCAAGTTGGTTCCTTTGGACACAATTTTAAACAAATCTTAACTGTCCAAAAAAATGGAAAAGAACACCTGCATATTTGAACACTACCATCACCATAAAACTGCAGACGAAGGAGGGGCTATTGTTATTCAGAACATCAGTAATTACATCAAGATGATAGAAGACCGCCGCAGCGACCATACGAGCTACCACGTCCTTCCCAATTATCCCACACCGTTCCTACAGGCACTGATCACTGCTATCATTGAAGAAGCAGAGGCAGAAGGCTACTTAAGCTCCAGGGAAGCATCGTTCCTGACCCCTTTGCATCCAAGAACTCCGGCCCTGTATGCATGGGCAAAAATACACAAGGGATTTCTTTGCTACACCTGGCCGACTGATTGTCTCAGGGATTCAGTCCATTCTGGAATCCCTATCACAATACAGAGACTTTGTCATCAAGAATGAAATTCACAAGATGAAACCCAATATAAAAGACTCTACGACCATGCTAATTCTATTTGACTCTCTGGCATTTGATCCAGAACTAGACTGTTGGTGACCATTGATATAGAATCTCTTTACACCAAGATTCCGCAGCAAGAGACCTTGACGATGCTCAGCCAACTGTTGGATTCAGGCATTGATCTGTACAAGGTTTATATCTTCCTTGGCAGAGATTGCATTAACTAAAAACTACTTTTTGTTTAATGACCAATTCTACCAGCAAAATTCCGGCACAGCCATGGGCGCGACTTTTGCACCGAGCCTGCCAATTTATACATGAACTCCTTTCAGCAGAAATACATATACCCACATATCAATCCGTTTCTTGAGAAATTGCTAATCTGGCGCCGCTATATTGATATCTTTGTCATCTTCAGAGGGTCCAGGGACGAACTGACAGCCTTTCATGCATGGCTCAATACACAGAACATCCATCTACAATTCACCATGGACATCGATAAGAAACACACTCACCCTCCACGTACTCTAAGATCAAACTCAGCCGTGCTCCTAGTCATACCCAAAACAAACTCAGTCAGGCTAGGTGGATCATCATTCTCAGCCTTGGCCCCCACGCTGTGGAACGCACTGCCACCCCACATCCGCCTCACTGAAGATCTAATGTCTTTCCACAAACTACTGAAAACTTGTCTCTTCCCCTAAAACCAACCCGTACGCAAACTAACCCAAACTGAATAACAGCATCTCAATGACACCAACCCAACAAACTACTAAATCTTGAATAACAATAAAACAAATAACAATACAACATCAAGATCCATGCGATAAATTGACAACTAATAACAGCCAATGTAAATTAAAAGGATAAATAGAATAGAACGAGTAAACTAGATCAAAGCAGTGAAGTGGATAAAAAGAATAATTTGTACAAAACAGTAAGGAGGTTTAAATTAATGAAATGGATGTAATAAGTGCAATGGACAAAATGAACAAAATGGGCAAAATGAATAAAAAGAGGAGGATGGAAAGATGAATTCAAGAGACTGATGAGTACACAGACTGATGACACCGACTGTATGAGTGCATGGCATAAATGGAAAGTACAGAATAGACGATTCAAGTACATGAGACGGGGTAGTGCATGAAACAGATAGAGAGCACGGAACGAATCCAGTGCATACGAAAGGTAACATGGCCTGAATCGATAATGCATGATGAATGAACAAAGTGAATGGAGCGGATGAAATCGTTGGAATGGATGAAGCGCATTGAACTGATGAGTGCGCTGAGCGGATGAATGCGCTGACCGGATGAATGCGCTGAGCAGATGAGTGTGCAGATCGGATGAGTGTGTAGAACGGACGAGTGTGCAGAGCGGATGAGTGCGTAAGTGCGGAGGAGTGTGTAGAGCGCAGGAGTGCATAGAGCAGATGAGTGTAAAGAGCGGACGAGTGTATAGAGCGGACGAGTGCATATGAGCGAATGACTTTGTAGAGCAGATGAGTACATATAGCAGATGAGTGCGTGAAAAGAACATGTGCATAGAGAGGATGAGTGCTCAGAGCAGATGGGTGCGCCGAGTGGAGGAGTGCGCCGAATGGAGGAGTGCGCCGAGTGGAGGAGGTGCGGGTGAAATACGTGGATTGAGTGCATAAAACAACTTAGAAATACAGGGAACGGATCGGAGTACATGGAACACATTCAAACGCATGGAGCGAACTGGAGTGCGTGGAGCGGACTGAAGTGCATAGAATTACGCAACTTACATGGAATGGTTTGGAGTGCATGGAACGTTTGAAAGAGCATGTAACCCATCATATCACATCACCACGCTTACTCTCTTCTTTACACCGCCATTCAGCTACAACACAGAGATACTATGACACCATTCGGTATAGCTGTTCTCATATCAACATCTGCCTCATACTCCCCATCACTCTAATCACTGCTGGTTACACCCCCCCCAGCCAGGCGTTTTCCTCAGGCCTAACGCAGCCACAGTCGGTCTGGATAAATCCTGCCAGAACGAACACATACTCTTGACGCCTCAACCACCACACCTACTGCTAAGAAGCAGCTATTACACAAATGCCATACCAGCTGCACACATATCTGGTGCTCACACGCACCTTTGACTCTCTCTACTCTCTCTACTGACTTGAACTTCGGTTCCCAAGGGCGGCCAACCTACCAGCGCCTTCAGACCATACCAATGGTACATAAGGCGCTATATAAATGCAAAATAACATAACATAACAAACAGTATGTGGCATTAATGTGAGCAGCCTTGCCTAAACTGCTAGACTGCTAGACCACAAGGCCAAAAACCGTCTGTGGTTGCTCGTGTTCCAGTGCAAAGGGTACATGGCCTAACAACTGAGACTAATCTGCACCTTTTGGTGATACGACCAAGAGTCATTTGCTAATGGCTTGTCCCTTCTGTAATGGCAGAACATGCTAAAAAATGATAGCAGAAATGTTGTGCAAAGAAAGGATAGTGGTAATGTTTAATTCAAAGCCTTGCATCCATCACGTTTTCACTATACTGCTCTCTCCTCCAGAATTACATTTTTGTTACTACCAAACTTATTTTTTCACGTATACTCAAGGAGTTAATGCAGCAGAATATATTTGTAAGGGTCCCCAGTCAGTTGATGCACCTTCTGCAGACATCTGTGTGCAATGAACATTACCTGCCATTTATTGTTTGACATAGTTAATCATTTTATTAAGCATGATGTGGAAAAATTCTATTTTCCCATAAAAAATAAACAAACTTTAAATTACAGAAACCAACTTTGCGACTTTAGGCATGAGGAAATAGTTGTATGCAGCCTTCTCGAGTAAGTGCTACCTCACTTAGAGGTGTGAATGGCCCTTCATCTCACTGGTCATTTGTGCTTTCATGGCTAAAGGGCACAGATCATTGTCCAGGACAAGCAAATAAATCCTGGCCAGGCCTCCTTCAGTGCAGCACATTAGAATGCTATCTCTCTCCATTGCCGCATGTTTAGAGTGAAATGCCGTCCCTCTGTCCCTCCAAAAAATCCCAATGCCTCCACTCCCTCAGGTCCCACTTGCAATGCCTCCTTTCTAGGGGGGGCCAGGGGATGACCTTGGGGGGGCCTAGCCCCCCCGGACCCTCCAGCTGGAGCTGGGCCTGCCTCCCCTTGAGCTACCAATAAGCCAAGAACCAGGCCGGTGTACAGGAAATATATTTGGAATTATTTGGATGATAGGTAATAGAAAATTGCACTAAAATGTCACACACCACTTTATCCATGGCACAACACAATGAACCTCTCTCTACATAAATAACACACAATTTGGTTGGGAAAACTTAAATCACAATATTTTACTTAAAACAAATTTCAAAATAAATGATCATCAACACTGGTCCCTGAATAACATCACTTTAAGGGTCTCATCACGAGTTTGGCGGTAACTCTTAAATGCGGCGGGAGCGCTATCACTGCCGCATTTAAGGGTCCGCCAGAACATGACTTTGGCGGATTTCCCCCCAGCTCTAAGCTGGCTGGAAATCCGTGGCAAATTTGCAGATTTTCAACGCATTTACCGCCGGCGGGAAATCCGCCGGCGGTAATAGGGCAAATTTTCCCCATTGGGCCCAATGGGGAATGAGGAATTCCCGAATAGGCTCAATGGGGAATGGGCAATAACCGTTCCTCCAAACATGTGATCCGGCGCTAATAGCGCTCCGGGGTTTGGCGGTAGGGCTATTAGCGCCAGCGCTAATAGCGCTGGCGTTACCGCCCAACTTGTGATGATGCCCTCAGTGTGCAATGCTGTACAATTTCACACAAAAAGTCAATTCATCAAAAAGAAAGAATCCCAATGATGAGTAATCCCATGGGAATATGTAAATCCTCTAAACAAACAGGCCCAAAATTAAAGGCGTCTCGTGTAGGTGAAGGATATGTGTGGTAATATCATACCACGGCGACCCTTTGATTGAGTGGCAAATGTAAGCCACAGCGTGGAGAATGTCAAAATTATCTCGGCGACAGAGAATAATCACAAGGTCAATCAGTCAGCTGTACACCACCAAAATAAAACAGCGACGGCACGCTGACACAAAACACAGACACAGAACTACTAATAAACAGCGAAGGACATATGCATCGAAATCTGTGCACAATCCTGTCCAATGATACCACCAACCTAGGGCCAAACTCACAGTACATGTGGCGGTAATGAATTACCAACTCACTCAATCTGGGCGCAGCGACATGTCCCCTGTTTTTGTAAACACCAGCAATATTGTGTTGTCCCAGTGAAAGGAAAAAATAATACAGCGGTGGAGAGGGAAAGAAAACCCCCCACATAAGACCATATAATCAGTTGCACCATGCACACTAATCTCACAGCAATGGCACACTGAAATTTAAACTCTAAATAGACAACAAGGCGCAAATGCATCAGAATCTACAATCCATCCCGGGGGCCATGTAACAACACAACTTGCCCCCCCTTAGTCACAAACCGTGTCTCTGTGGCGGCACACATTAATCACGGGCTCAGTAACTCTGAACTCATTCAACCTACAGACAACATCATGTCTCCATAGTTTTTAAAACCAAAAATAGACTGTGACATCACACGGTTTGCCCTATGCTTTAATCACCAGAAAACTCAATGAGTATCCACACATCGTCTTCACACAGTGTGAGCAGCAAAACAAACTACTACATAAACAGTTAAACCTAACATGACAAACTAAAATATAAATCACACTTCACCGGCAACCATGTGAAGCAAAACTACTCACAGCAATACACTCAAACCAGTTTTCACAGGAACACGACAAGCAGTCAGTACTTACAAGTACACACTAGACCCTGTTGTTTGCAAGAAAGGCCCTTTTAAAATAGAACTACTCACAGACGGAATGCTGTAGTTCTGAGCTTGTCTTTATCATTGTTTTATGTTTGGCGAGAATATTTGCTTCTGTATGAGCTGTGGCAGCCCGCTAGCGCTGCTCTGCACCTGCAGCGAACTGCTCTGAAAAGTGGGGCTGCTAGTGCCTTCGACTTCAGGAACCTGCTCTGCTACAATACTGGTACTTGAAAATTTGCCTCTAGGCGCTACGTAGAGCTAAAATGTGGGAATTTACTTTCAAAATGTTGTGCCTGGCAAAGATACTATGTCCTATGTCGGCTGTCTATAAATTCACCCTCTTTCTATTCAGGGGGAATTTATAGAATTCAGCGCACAAGTAGCGCACGCGGCTGGCGCACAGTGTGCGTGTGCGACAGTCTGCGCCAGCCGCGTGTGCCAAAATCCATTTCCACGCACAGCATATTCATGGATTTTAACATCCATTACCAGCCATGGCGCAGCGTGGCGCAGCGACCCTGCAGTAGCACCAGTTACGCCCCCAATCCTTCCCCGTGCGCCATGTACAGCGCACAAATCCCGTACATGGCGCACAGGCCAGTGGACCAGCATACAGGCCCCCAACCACAAAAACGCCTGTAAAACTCCCCGTGCACCCCTCCGAATACACGTACCCTGCTGCGCGGGGAGAATCACACGCGATTGGCCCTGTGTGAGCGGGCTACGTGTATTACTGGGGTTTGCGGGGAGTTCCACACGCGATTGGCCCTGTGTGAGCGGGGTACGTGTATTTTGGGGGTGCGCGGGAAGTTTCACACGCGATTCGGCCTGTGCGAGCAGGGTACGTGTATTACTGGGGTTCACAGGAAGTTTCACACGCGATTGGCCCTATGCGAGCGGGGTACGTGTATTTCGGGGGTGCGCGGGAAGTTTCACACGCGATTGGCCCTGTGCGAACGGGGTACATGTATTTCGGGGGTGCGCGGGAAGTTTCACACGTGATTGGCCCTGTGCGAGCGGGGTACGTGTATTTCGGGAGTGTGCGGGAAGTTTCACACGCGATTGGCCCTGTGAGAGTGGGGTATGTGTATTACTGGGGTTTGCGTGGAGTTTCACACGCGATTGGCCCTGTGTGAGCGGGGTACGTGTATTTCGCGGGTGCGCACAAAGTTCCACACGCGATTGGCCCTGTGCGAGCGGGGTATATGTATTTCGGGGGTGCGCGGGAAGTTTAATACGCGATTGGCCCTGTGCGTGTGGGGTACGTGTATTTCGGGGGTGCGCGGGAAGTTTCACACGCGATTGGCCCTGTGCGAGTGGGGTACATGTATTACTTTGGTTCGCATGGAGTTTCACACGCGATTGGCCCTGTGCGAGCGGGGTATGTGTATTTCGGGGGTGCGTGGGAAGTTTCACACGCGATTGGCCTTGTGCGAGCGGAGTACGTGTATTACTGGAGTTCGTGGGGAGTTTCGCATGCGATTGCCCCTGTACGAGTGGGGTACGTGTATTTTGGGGGTTCGCAGGCAGTTTCACACGCGATTTCGCTGTCAGAGAGTGGTACGTGTATCCAGTGGGGTGCGCGAGGAGTCCCACGTGTGAATTGGCAGTGTGGGTCCTCCCAGGTGTGCCCTGTACCCCCTCCACGGCCCCTGCAGGCAGCCCACACCACAGGGGACTACCCAGCACCCATGGTCATGTCCCGCACGCAGCCCATCCACCATGGGCATGCCCCTCCAGCCAGCCCACATGTCACCTTGCACTAATGATCACCAACTCATGTCCCCCAGCAGTGAGGGGCACCTGCCAGCAGGCCCCGACTCATGTCCCCCAGCACCCCCACCCACCCATCAGTGAGCCTCAGGCCCTGACTCATGTCCCCCAGCACCCCATCCACCTAGCAGTGAGGGGCACCTGCCAGCAGGCCCCGACTCATGTCTCCCAGCACCCCCTCCCCCCAGCAGTGAGGGGCATCTGCCAGCAGGCCCCCGACTCATGTCCCACAGCACCTCCACCCACCCAGCAGTGAGCCTCAGGCCCTGACTCATGTCCCCCAGCACCCCCACCCACCCAGCATTAACGGGCACCTGCCAGCAGGCCCCGACCCATGTCCCCCAGCAACCCCACCCCCCAGCAGTGAGGGGCACCTGCCAGCAGGCCCCGACTCATGCCCCTCAGCACCCCCACCCACCCAGCATTGACGGGCCCCTGCCAGCAGGCCCCGACTCATGGCCCCCAGCACCCCCACCCACCCAGCATTGACGGGCACCTGCCAGCAGGCCCCGAATCATGTCGCCCCCCTACATGACATAAAGATGCACAATCATGGCCCACATCACCACCAAAATACCACAGCACGCCACCCCAGTCTCGAAGACACAAACCAAAAGTCAACTATGTACATCAACACATGTCCGTCACACACACACACTGGTTGGCATTGATTGTGTAAACCCACATTTTCACATGCATGAACTCAAAGAGCGAATTACACACATGGAAGTAAAATATCACAATGTATTCTGGACAAAAATAAAGCAATGAAATGAATGCATAAAAAAATTGCAAACATGAAATGAAAAGCATGTCCAAAAGATGAGTACATGAAAAGTATAACCAATCCAAAGAAATCCAAAAGAAAAATAGTACAAACTCTCCCTCCACAAAAGCAAATCCAAAGGAAACATAAAAAGTAAAATCCATTAATCCATGGTGAAATCCAAAGGAAAAGTTCCAATAAATCCATTGTCCAACTATGTACAGTCAATTGTAAAGGGTCCATGAGCCCAATGAAAGAACAGAAACCTATGAAAAAAACTATCTAATAAAAAACTATATACAAATGTGTGGGGCAAAATCCAAACACCCTAAAATAAAGGAAAACGAAAATGAAACCTAACACTAAAAACTATATACAATGGCGGCGGGCTAGTCCGACGGCTCACTTTCCGATTTCCCAGGCCAGGGCATCATCGAACTCCTGCTCAATGTCCTGGAGGCGGTCCTCTTCCATGGCCCCGAGGGTTTGCAGGGAAGATGCCATGTTGGACCCCAACTCCCTGCGAATAGCCTCGAGGCACTCGGCCCCCCTCAGTGCCCTCCGCATGGAGTTCTCTGCCCTGACCATTGTGAGCCGTGCCTCTTCTGCCCGCCGCCGCTCCACATCTATACACCGGCCCAACCGCAGCCACATGGAAGACACACCCATTTCAGGGTCCTCCTGCCCTCTGGCCGATGCCTGCCCCTCTGATGTCGATGGCCCCGAGCCATCATTGCTCCCACCTAGAGCCTGCTGCTGCTGTCCATGTGCCCTGTCTGATGATGCCTGCACATCCTACATCAGCTGGTCTCCAGTTGTTGTGGTGTCCACCCCTGCTGGACCGCCGACTCCCGACTGTGGCAGGGATGGGATCTCCACCAAGCTGGCTGTGTTGGTCAGGCCAGGGCCCCCTGTGGACCTGGGCCGGAAGACGGCACGGAGAATGACTGGGGCATAGTCTCCACAGAGGAGGAGAGGTCCGCCAGAGTGTGCGACACATGTAGGAACCCACCGACCAGGGCCGCTCCCAACAGTGCCACGTCACAACGCTGCTCTTCATGATGGCGTGCATGCTCCACCCCGGAAGCACACACGTCAAATGTCACGCGTGCGCAACGCGACACCAATAAGGACGGAGCCCAAACGTTCATGGGACCCCTCGTCCACAGGTAGTGGAGAGGCAGATGACGTGGCACTCCCCCCTACCTGCGGACGGGCCTGGGACGGGGCATCCCTGCTGGTGCATGGTGGTGCAGTCACAGGGTCAAGGACAGCGACATGCACAGGCCCCTCCGCGGTGACCTGTGCTGCCTCCTGGCCCTAGACTGCATCACTTGCACCAGTGGTACCACCCCCACCAGGCCCCATGTGCGGCTCAGTAGCGGGCTCCTCCTCCTCTGTGGAGACCACCAACCTGGATGTCTCCACACCGTCTTCCGCCATTGCAAGCCCTTGTGGGGGCTCACCCGGCCCTTCCGCTACAGCCGAAGTGGCAGACGCGGCACCAGCCCCTCACTCCCGGATGTTGGCAATTCCTGGGAGGGTGGCTGGGCCTTGCGTCACCGCCCGGTGGAGGCATCCCCGCCGCTTGGCTCCACAGCGCCGTCTCCGCCCTCTTCTTCACTTGACGCTGCGTAGAGGGAGACATAGAACACAAGCATCAGGGTACAGTACAACATTCCCCTAGACAGGAAACAATAACACATGAGTGGCACTGTCAAATGTCACTTCCATCCTGTCCCTCCACAACACATGGGTGAATGCACGCAACACACATGCAGAAACAGGCACGGCGCCTGCAATCAACATCAGCATCCATGTACAAGGGCCTCTTTTAACCAAAATGTTGCCTTCAAACTCACATGCATCATGGCTCACACTGATCCCATGCACACACATCACCGGAGGGTCATGCATCATGGCTTGTACACCACAGACACAGTGGATAGACACAGTGGATACAACGGTGACCGCACTGCATGAGTGAATCTACAAATCATCACGGACATGTGTCATGCATCCATGGCGTTTCAAAGTCACACACACAGTTCTCAGACACACACATGTGCACCATACATGTACATGAGAGCAGCACCCATCCCTCACCCCCCCTCCATGTCCAAGAACAGAGACTGGCATGCATTCATGTGCGCATTCCGCATACAGCTCCCCATGTTGCATTGGAACACATGCACCATCCATGTGGTTCACACATTACTGGTCTCACACGCGTGACCATGATGTCCCTGCACACAGACATCCATACATGGCCTATGTCACACATACAGGCAAGTATCAGACTATCAGCACACTGCAACATGCCCTGTCTCACACAGCAATGCTTGGCCACTTACCGCTCAATTCCAGACGGGTCTGCCTCCGAAGGATCTGGGCGTGGAGCGCTGGGCCTATGCTTTCCAGGACCCTCATCTGGATGTTGCTCATGCTGACCCGGCACCCCTCTGCATCCTCTGCCTTCGCTAGGCCCCGGGCCTTGTAGAGGATCCTGGACCTCAAGTCCTCCCAGTGTCATGACCCACAGAACGCGCCCCTTCTGGTCCTTGTCACGGCGGGGTTTGCATTCATTGTTTCTCCCAACATGGCCATATCACGTGACACGCCTCGCACCAGCCTTCACGGCGCACGTAGTACGTTCCATAAATATGCCATGCCCTCGCGGGCCCACGCATCTCAATGCTATAGCGAAGTAGCGACCAGACGAGTGCTCCGTAGCTCGCAGTATTATTCCCTTGCTTCTTCCACCCTAACCCAATTCTAGTCCCTTCCTCCCTTTCTTGATTCCTGGACTCGTTTGCTAGTTGTGCCCCCTGTTATTTCCTGGATTCCTGGACCCTTGCTTCCCGGTACTTGAATGCACGCTGGAGTCGGAAGAGACTTGTGCAGCCTTATTCAAGACTCGAGCAGTACGCAAGAAGGCATCGATCAAGAAATCCAGCAAAGATCGAACTCAGGTGAGAAGGGGGGAAGTCCTTGACACCCAGTGCTTCCGGACGTGCTTGATTACGCGGGTTGCCACCCCCTCCGCGTTGATGGCAACCACTGCGTCCTCCCAGATACTCTCCCGTCCTTCCTTGTTGGCATCTGATGTTCCGAAGAGGGCATCATAATTCCCCAGGACATGCTCCACCAGGACACCAACTTCCTTCTCAATGAAGCTGGTGGCCCTCTGCCTCTCTAGTGTTTGCCCCAGCATGGCGACCCCCGAGGCAGGCGTGGGTGGGCAACTGGGTCCTGGGGCTGATATCCCAGTCGGGAGTCTTCTGCTCCAGCAGGGGTGGACACAGCAACTGGACCCCTGCAGATGGCTGACGTGCAGGCACCAAATAGCAGGGCACGTGGGCAGGAGGCAGGCAGCAGCAGATGGCTGGTGGGAGCGGGCTCGGGGCTCTTGGGGGCAGGAAAATGGCCTTTTGGGCAGGAGCGTGGTCTTCCGTGTGTTTTCGCGTGGCCAGCTTGATACGGAGTGATTTGGCATGTGAAAAAAGTGCACGACAGCGTGAAATCTGAGGAAAGGCCCTTAGCGCGTAAGTGCGTAAGTGACGTTTCGCACGCGGGCGTTCCCCACAACACGGGTGCATTGTGAATCAGCACGTGAGAAAACTGCACGTCACTGTGCTATTGGAGGAAATGGCCTTAGTGCGTAAGTGACGTTGCACGTGTGGGCTGGCTTAAAAGGTTCGAGTATCACGCTATTTTCTTGCACATGCTTTTTGTGGAGAGCGAGCGATTCTTGTACTTTTTGTCAGTTCACACGCGATTACTTCACAACGTTTCCAGTTCGTACTCCCTGTTTCCTCAGACTGCATTCTTTTCTTCTTTTGGCGGGGGTGTTGCCAACGTGAACACATGAGTCTTTTTCACGTTCTTTTTCAAGGCAGACGGTGAATCGCGCACGTATTTTCCAACTGTGGTTGCCCCCGTGTGTCTCGTACCCCTTCAGAGGTCATTGTAGGCTGCGTGTAACACGCGTACGCTTATTTATGTGTTTCTGGGTGCCACAGCGTAGTGGGGGTTCATTTTTCCACGCACGTGGTCTACCAGGGGTTGCGTGCACATGTACTTTTGTTTTGGGGTGCCTGTGCATTGCGTGACCCGTCATCTTCCCCCAGGGGTCACATACAGCCTTGCTAGAGCACTAGGGTACGAATTCCATCTAGTACCCTACCCCTTTCACCCCAATTGGCCAGGACAATTGTTTACTGCAACTCCCATACGCACAACATCAGTGCCATGGTTGGGAGGCGACCAAGCAGTAAGGGAGGCAAAGGTGGCCGACCTCCAAAAGGTGGGCGTGGTGGGCACGGTAGGGGACGTGGGCAGGATTTGCAGGGTGCCCCTAGAGCCCTGTGTGTGGAGGACCAATCAGGGCCACCTATGCCCCCCCCAATGGTTGTGGGAAACGTAGCTGACACCATCCCAGCTCAGCCCTTGTTGGACCGGCCCATTTTGTCACCTGAACCAGCACAGGATGACTCCCAGGCTGACTTCCAGGTCAGCAAGTCTAATCCACGTGTGGCCGTGAAAGTTGCTGTCATCAGGCCACGTGCATCTGGGGCAGCAATGTCATCTGTTGCCCCAAGTAGGCAGGGTGGGGAGGCTGCAGGGGCAGCTGCAGCTCAATCCACCCCAGCTCCGAGTCTCCCAGCCGGGACAGTGTCGGTCCAGGTCCATCACATGACGTTTGCCCTGCCGACATCACCCTACAGCCAATGCCTGCACCAAGACCTATGGTCATTGTGCCTTTACAGGCTTCTAGTACCCAGTCCACCTGCGCTTCTGCCCCTACTGACCAGAGCGGCGTAAGCCACTCAGGATCCGCACCACCTTACAAGAAGAAGAAGAATAAGGGTGCTCTTGCACTACAGGCTGAGACCCTAGACATGGCTACACACTCCGGCACGTCAAGGAAGCCTAGCTTCAATGACGCCAAACTTGATGCACTTGTGGCCTATGTGTCGGCACATAGCCGCGAAATGTTGGTGACTTCAGGCTGTAAGACTACGACTGCTCAACGTAGGGCCCACTGGCAGACCATCGCGGACCACACTAGTGCCCTTGGATTTGTGAGGCGCACAGCTGATGATTGCTACAAGCGGTGGAATGACCTTAAACGCAGAGCAAAGAACAAGCTGGCTTCCAATCATGCCTCTACTCTGGTGACTGGCAGTGGGTCTCCACCAGAGGACGACCAACTCACTGAACATGAGTCTGTTGCTGGAATCTTCGTCACCGAGGAACAGATCCAAGGCGTGGGAGACCTACCAGATTATGAGGCATTGTCTGGTGAGTGCCCATGCAAGTGTATGTAATCCATGTGTATGTTTCTTGGTTGATGTGTAATGATTGAGTGCCAGGTGAGGGTGTGTACTCCTGAGTGGTATGGGTCACCCATGTGCTTCCTCCAAACCATTCACCGGCCTTGGGTTTGGGTATGATAGTATCCCTTCTGACCACAGTAGCCAATTAGCGCCACATTACTGCAGTTGCCCTTGAACTGTCATCTTGCAACAACATTGTTCTGATTTTTCAGTGTTCATTCAGCCTGATTGTTTCAATCCTCCCATTTTTGCAACACATTTTTCTGCCCTAATGCCACATTTGTGACATGCTTCCGTCATAGATTACAACCCACATTGGCCCACATTTATTACCTTGTTATGGGAATGATTTGACCATTCAGGCTGATTGAGTAAGGGCCTGCTCACATTAATATTTGGGGCCTGTTTGAATGTGGAACATGATTGTTGTTTCCTGTCATGTTGAAGTGACCAACCATTGATGTATCCATCTGCCTGCCATCACTGTATTATTGCACACTGGATGTGTTGCACTGTGGGGCACATGCGTATTTTGTCACACTATTTTGCATTTTTCATCTCATCATGTCCATCTCACATGGATGTGTGACAGTACTCATTCACTGACATATGGCTGTACTTGTCAAATGTACCATGGCTATGCTACGTGCCATCTGTGTGCTGGCATGTGTCATATATGTGGATTGCCCATGCCACTCACAGGCTAATCTGTGATGCCAGTGCTAGCACATGTGTTGATTTTCCATCTTGGAGTCCTCAGTGTCTGCTTTTTGCCTCGCCTTCCAACTCATTGACAGTGCATGCAGGCCAGGGTTATAGTCGTGTGGGACATGTGTTGTTCTTGTGCTGGATCTCTGCCTTGTCAGGCCTATGTGTGTGCTATGGTGCTCATGCCTGTTTCCATTTGTTGTCTTTCATGTTTTTGCAGGTGATGACGCACTTGATGCTGTTGAGGTGGAGGAGATGGTGCAGACCCAGGAGGAATCTCAGCCACGACCAGGCAACAGTGGAGGACGTGGTGTGGTGGTGGGTGAAAACCCTATCCTCCTGCAGACCAAACTGCCCAAGGGTTTCTCTGGGTGCACCTCCCCAGACCTCCATGATTCAGGTGCTGAATCGGACGTTGGGATTTATGTGCTGTCGCAGGTGAGTGTTTCTGGCAGGGATGCTGTTCTGTCCAACCCACCTGCAGCAGGGGTAGGCCCCTCTATGGGGATGTCAGTGTTCGTAACTCCACCTTTGGCGGTTACGGATGCAGGGTCACACTCGACTACATCTGATCCATAGGCCAACAGATCAGAGGGGGAATGCAGTCCTGCAGCCTCAGGCAGTGCCAGCACAGCAAGGTGCAGATCGCCTTGCCCCAAACAGGTGTGGTGCCCGCCGACGTGGTGGCCATACGCCACCAGGCAATACTGTATGGGAAAACTCCATTTACAGTATAGCAGCACAACAGGGAGCATCGGTTGAAATGATGGCTCAGGCAATGGAGAGGGTGGCCACTTCCATTCTCCCCCCTGAAAGGCAGATGGAGCAACAACAGCAGGCAACAGAGTCCATTTGCCAATCACACAGGGAAGACATGTTGGCGTCCAACAGGGACCGACGGGCAGCACTGGAGACTCTGCGCGAAGCCAGATCTGTAGAGTCACAGGGACACAGGGAAGCCCTGAGGTTAGTACTCCATTTCCTCAGGGAGACTCTGGGTGAACTTGAGGCTTTCTGAAATTTTAGGTCAGAACAGCAGCTGGAGCAGCTCACACGTTCGCTCTCAGCTGAGCTGCAGGCAACTCGTGAGGAGATCCGGGCATCACGCGAGGCCATGCGTGCAGAAATGCAGGCAACCAGTGAGGTGCTGCATGGGGATCTCCGTACTATCATCCTCCAGAAAAAGACCTTCCACACCTGCATGCTTGCTGCCATGGAGGACCATACCAGGGCTTTGCGTGGGTTGCCTCCCATAGCACCGCCACCTCCTGATGTAGCAGCAGAGGGTGAAGAGAGCGACAGCAGTTCTCCCACATTGGCGTAGCCGTGCAGGCCATCAGCCCATGGAGGTATTTATTTTTCTCGCAACATCCACGCAGGTGGGTGTTGGGGTGCACCCTGTCCTCAAACCTCCTGGGTGCCCCCCCCCCAGGTCCACACATGGCCATTTTTGATTTTTGTATTTTTTTTTTTTTTACAGTGTGTTGCCTTGTGTGGCTCCCATGGGCATCCACTGTGTATTCCAGCTGGGCACATGCAGGCTTGTTCTGTCTTTGGGTAAGATGCTTGGGTTCATGACACACACACCCCTCCTGCTTCCTCTTTCCATGGGCTTGCAAAGGGTGTGACCAAGTGACAGTGATTTACACAGTGACATTGGGCTCCCATGAGCTGTTTGGGCAGTCTGTAGTCAAAACTGTGTGGACATCCCTAGTGGGGAATGTTGTTGTATTGAACACTGCATGGTGTATTAATATGTGCTTGTGCATCCATGTCTTCCTCCTTATTCACAGGTACCTTCTTCATGTCTTCACAAGGCCGTCTCCTTTGCAGATGCAGTTCATGTTGTATGCAGTACACTGACACATTTGCCTGACAGCAACACTCTGCAGTTGGAAGGGGTCGATGTGCTGGCTTATTCAGATTGTAAGACTTGCACTACTTTGATTTTGTACTGTCATATTTTGCCACTGTTTCATCCTGTGTTGCTGTATTGTGTTGCTGGTAAGTATTTGTTCATGTGTGCTGTTTGTTAATAATTACTGGGAGCATATTGTCTGTGGCCTGTTTCCATTTGGGACAGTGCACTTTGTGACACTTGTGTCATGTGTTGTGCATTCATTTGGTTGGTTTCACATTGCATGGCATGCCATGCTGTTGTTGGGTAGCTGAGATGTGGAGGGGTTTGGTGACATGGCACTATTTTCATGTTGTATTTTGCAAGGGTGTAGTCATTCATGCAGCATAAATGTGTGTCTTTTTGTGACACAGCATTGGTTGTCTTTCAGTAGGTAGGGATGCACACAATGTAACACATCCAGGTGACCAATCTCAGGCTGGTATGGTTGTGACAGTTGACTGTCCCTTATGTCATCATCATTGATTGTCATCTGGTATGTGCCAGGGCTGTGTGCACTCCACAGGGGTATGATTTTAGGTGAAGTAATTAGCCACCAGATGCGTACGGGCTGCCTCACCACATGCCCTTTCCCCTCCCATGCGCAGTGGGCGTGCATGTGGTTGGGGATGTGGGGCACCACCATGTCCACCAGCAGGCCCCGGCGGGTTGAAACGTTGTGTAGGACACATGCTGCCACTATGATCCTGCACACTACTGGGGGCGTGTATAGCAGCTGCCCACCAGAGCAGTCAAGGGAGCGAAAGCGTGACTTGAGCACTCCAAATGTGCGCTCCACTATGCCCCGGGTTGCAATATGGGCTGTGTTGTATCTTACCTCGGGTGGTGTGGTGGGGTTCCGAATTGGCGTCATCATGTGGGTGCTCAGAGGGTAGGCACTGTCCCCTGGGGAGGTGATGATGGGTATCATTAGTGGGGTTGTGACATTACTCAGTATCTGACATGCATGCATGTGCAGAGGTATTTATACTCACCAAGCAGCCATGTATCGCCATGACGCCCAGCTTCTAGGTACCGGTTTCTGGGTGACATTCTGAAAATGAAACTGTCATGGGTGGACCCAGCATAATTGGCATATAGTGAGGTGATGATTGCCTTGGCATCACATACTGCCTGCACGTTGATGCAGTGCAAGTGCTTACGGTTTCTATAGATGTGCTCAGTTGCCCTGGGAGGACGTAGAGCCACATGGGTGCAATCAATGGCACCTAGCACTTTGGTGAAGTGTGCTACCCCATAAAAGTCCTGGACGGCAGCCTGCCTTTCTGCAGGTGTTCTGGGCATGTGTATGTGCCTGCGGACTGAAGAGCGTGCAGTCATGATGGCCAACACCTGGTGTAGGCAGCGTGACTGCGTGGCCTGCGACACCCCCCCCCCCACTATGGCACTTGTCCGCTGAAATGAATCAGTGGCCAAGAAGTGCAGTACATTGAGCACCTTTTCCAAGGGGCTCAGTGCTTGGGAGCCCAGGGTGGGTGATGTGAGGTCATCCTCCCGCTCACTCACCAGGTTGAGTGTTATGTGTGGTGGGAACCTGTACCTCCCATACACCTGGTCATCAGGCATCCCAAAAAAGCTGGTCCTGGGTGTAAAAATTCTGGGCCTGGCTATCCTCCTCCTCCTCCTGCGGTGTCCCACGACCACTGCTGTGAGGAATGGTATATTCATCGTAGCGTCTGAGCTTGTTTGTTGTTTGCGTGCACTTTTATGCTGCGCGGGGCGGTGTACGCCTGCTTCCTGCTGGCGTACGCATTTCCGGATTAGCGCGTCTTTCTTGGCGCACGCGTTTCCCCTGTTCGATTCCATGAATACGTGTTGTAGGCGCGCGTGTGGGCGTTCCGCGCATTTACCTTCTGTACTTCCCCCGTAACGCCCACATTTTCACACGTTGTTCCCCATTCCGCATGTTATGCCCCGTGTTCCGCCCACTTTTTTTGTTTGTGCCGCGCTATGTGCGCTTTCGCTGTGCGCGTAGCGCACGCCATTTGATGACGTGTGCGCGCGCGTGTGCCGCGCACGATTTTAGCGCACATCCCAGGATTTAAACGCGCACAGACTTCCATGACTCGATGTGCGCGGCTTTCGCACGCTTGCGCTGTGATTTCCGGCGCAAATTAATTCCATGAATCGGCCTGTCAGTGTTTACTCTGCATCCTATTGAATCGACACTTATAATGACCCACGCTCAGGATAAGCCTGATGCACTAATTCATTAGTGGGTACTCATTTTGATAATGTATCTTTACACTGGAGAAAAAACATTTGACACTAACTACACGAAGCATAACAGACACAATGCATGCATAGCACTATCTACTTAGCAACAGATGCATGAAAAACATACCAGGAGATGCAGTGAAAGAGACAGCCAATACATGACATTGCAGATCATCATTTAGTCAAAATCTAGTGCAATGTTGAGGGACAGAAACAAAGGAGAGAGAGGAGAAAAAAATAATAAGCGCAAGATTGTATGTACCAGACGGCCCGAGGGGAATTTGTTCACAGTCGTGTGCTGTGGTAGATATTCTATGCAGACCTCTCGAACCCTGTCACAGATTTGGCATCTTTGTGGTCAACAGGTGTGCCACGCTTATACAACGTCCTCTGATGGTGAGGACCTTATTTTATTTAACCATGCGATAGTGGTTTGAGGGCAGTCCACAGCAAAACTCCCCCGCAGTCTGGCCAGAGATCACGGCATCATTCTGTGGTGGCAAAGATCGGGCACCTTCCCGAGTCCCCTTGGTGGGCCTCAGCTAGCAGCAAATAAGGAGAGGAGACATAGGCGGATGGTAAACCCAGCTTTTTGTATTAGATAATAAATACACACTATACAGAGTGGCCTGCTGACAAGCAAGAAAATACAGCAGAACACGTATTTAGTCAGGTAGCACAGAGAGCTCTGAGGTGCCCTCCCTCAGAGCACAGGTTATCTAGCATATCCTAAGTAATCACTAATATAGTGTAGCAGTTTTACAATGAGAGTGTTACTTACTTGGCATGTCATTTGCAGACATTTGGCAATAGCTGTCAGCATCATACTTGTGACGCAGTTGTATGGGTACTTTGTGTTTGGAACATGGATAAACAGTATTTGCAGAAATATTATTATCATCTGCCATACATGGTGCTGAGGTTACATTTGCAGAGAGCAAACGGAAGAGAAGGTCTGACTTTTCCCTTTGCCTTTCTACGGGGTGTCTAATCTGCACCAGGCAGGGCTTCGGTATGTCAGAGGAGCTGCATGAAGAGTGAGGCAGAGTGATGCAGCGGGGGAGGGGCTCAGGCAAAGGCAACAAGGAGCACCTGAGGCATACATGTACAGAAGCATATTGTAGCTTATCATTGCATAGCCAAGCCTAACATGGCATAGCATCACATCCTGCCACATCACTTTGCACCGCACTACACAAGATTAACAAATGCTTGAGCGTCTCGGGTTCAGTTTCCAATTTACAAAATCAACATGAAATAGACTCTGGCGAACACAGACCGTATTTTAATAAAAGAACCCTGGTAGAAAGTTGACTCCGTCTAAAACAGATAAAACATTGCATAGTTCCCATGTTAGAAAATATTGCAATGTATGGGGCTAATACGCCCACGTTTGTATGTTCCCCACACAGATGGTTTAGTGATTTATAGGAGTGCATACTGGAAATAGTTTTGGTCCAATCATGTCTAATATCTGCTTTACACTCAATCGGAAAGAGATCAGGTCAGCTCTTGTTAGACAGATTTCCACTAACTAATTACTGCAAAATATGCAGAATTCATTCATAAATCTGTCGTCCTTCTTTGCCACTATCCTGTTAAAATCCTGGAATAGAGAATTATTATAGGACATAACATTTTGTAGAATAATGATAAAAATGTCCAACTAGCCCTACTCTTCAATGATTGCACGCCCAATTCATATTGAATCATTGCAAGTGGAACACAGATTGGTAGTTTTAGGGCCTTTCTCCAGATTTTAGGTTCTAAAACAGGTAAAAAGTCGAGGATCCAAAATGGTAATATTTCAATTCCATATGAGAGTTTTGGGATTATCTTGCTTTGATTGAATCTCATAATAGGGAGCAAGGAATATTCGACACATTTTGAATTGACTCTTAACATCTGGTTTAAAAGTGCTTTTGTGCGTTCTACAAACCGGTTCTTAATAAGAACTTTAGACTCCTTGACAAAATTGGGAAAACCAAGATAAATTAAGTTTTCAACATGTTCAAGTGTGGTAAATCCTCCCTTCAACTTACAGTTAGGGGCACTTCTCCGAGCTATGCATCTCATAATCTTTATCCTTTGAGCATTCAACTTGAGTGACTGGATTCCCACGAAACCAAGGAAGGCGTTAATCAAACGTTGAAGTCCAACTTGAGAACAATCAAAAATTAAAAAATCATTGGCGTAGACTAACCACATAACTCTCAAATTACTGATTTTTGGAGATGCAAATACAACAGGTAATACAAATTTATCAATGTCAGACATATTTTTTTTTTTTTTCATTTTATACGGTTTATACAAACCTTTAAAATGTTTTACAAACACATTAACAAGACAACATGTAACATGCGTAATTTTATAGCATTTACATATTCCTCCCTTCCTCTTCCTTCCTCCATCGTCCAGTTTGCCCAATACTCCTTATTAGCCGTTTCTTATTTCTTATGCGACATGAACCAGAATTAGACGCTCTTCAATTGTTCTTAAAAAGAGTGTCAGAGGAATTAACAGTTTGAAGTCGGTTCCATTGAACATGTAACCCCACCAATCATCCGCATACAAGGAGGGATGATTGTCGCTCCAAGGGCCCAGGTGTAAAGTTCTTTCATTACAGAGTTTGGTGCAAAAAAGAACCAGATGCTTCAGTGTTTCCGGTTTACTTATGCAAAATCTACTCATAATGTTAATGTTATTGTTACCTTTCCACTTCTGTAGTCGCTCTTTAGTTTTGAAAAAATTAATGCGAAATAACATGAAACGTCTACGTGCCTCAGGATCTGGAAAAAGTGATATATCGTTGTGCCTGGTTAAATGAACGAGCCTCAGCTGGAACGTCTATCATCAATTTCGCTGCAGCTCTTTGTGCACATGTTCGCTCCCAATCTATACGCCATATTTTTGTTTTTAAAGCGTTAGGATTTTCATGTAGAGTGAGGATCTTAATGTCAAATTCAGTTAATAAGCTTTTGCATCTCTGCATCCACATGGCCACTAGATTCTGACCATTTTCCGATGCACTATGGAGAATTTCAAACTGCAGAATATTTTCTTGTACTCTGGTCTTGCGAAATAAGGATAACAGATTCCAAATAATTCTGACCTGGAGTGAAATAAGGGAAAGTTCGTATCTGATGCAATGTCAGACATATAAAGATTAGAAAGGCAGGGTGTCAAAACGCAACCCTGCCTGACTCCTATAAAAGTAGGTAT
The DNA here is from genome assembly GCF_040938575.1 of Ambystoma mexicanum. Classification (NCBI taxonomy): domain Eukaryota; kingdom Metazoa; phylum Chordata; class Amphibia; order Caudata; family Ambystomatidae; genus Ambystoma; species Ambystoma mexicanum. The sequence continues at coordinate 160,033,469 of NC_090936.1, read as the reverse complement.
TTTCCATGAAAGGGCAACAGTATGGTCAAACCTGACCTGGATGTTTGACTCTGAATAAAGACCAATGATTAAACAGAACAGCCCCTCTGGGATCACCCAATACCTAGGTTTGGCCCACAAAAGTCTCCTGTCTACTGCGTCAAAGGCAGCTGATAAGTCTATTGTTGCTAGGTATATGGAATCATACTTTTTATACCCAACTTGGCTTATGACAACTATTAAGGGAGGTTCCAAGACTCTTTCAAAATCCAGTTTGGCATTTATGTATCCTACCCACACTATTCTTACAGCCCTCTAGATGTTTCAATAGCAGGGCGGCGAACACCGTACAATCTGCGTCCAGAATTGCTATTGGGCGATAGTAAGATGGGTCTGCTCGTGACCCTTTGTTTTATAAATGGGCAGGATATGCGCAGTTGACCAAGATTTAGGGAAACTGAACGAAGAGACAATATCATCAAAAATAGGATTGATGCCCATGCCTCTGGATTCCCCTTAAATAATACGTTTGACAAGTTATTGGGTCCAGTGGCCCGAGAGGGACTGATTTTGGTGATCATATCAATAATCAGTTCACAATGAATCAGAGGCCTCCATCCATCGTCAATTACAAAACATTCAGGGGAGGTCAAGACTTGGCTTCCAGGAAAGGCAAAGAGCAAACAATAAGGAACCCCCACTCCAAATCCTCTGCTATAGGGTTAATTACAATGGCACTCTCTGGTTTTTCAAGATTGTTTATACGTTTCCAGAATCCCTGTGAGTTCTGGGTACACAGGGAGTTTATTATACAACATGCCTTGTGTTGACTCCGGAGTGCATGGGTTCCCTTTGTCCAGTTACGAAAGGCTTGCTTCACTTTCTTAATTTGAACACTTTTGCAATAATAGACAGAGTGGTGGATTTAGTGATTTGTTTAACTAATGCTCCCCGCTCTTTTTTCCTTCTGGCGACCTCTGAGTTACAGCGATGTACATGCTTGGTTTGTTGGTGCCCAGAACTTTTCTTACTAGTATTAAAATTATGATCTATTATGTCATTGATGAAAATACCGTATTTGTCAATAGAGAATACATCATACTGCCGTTGAGAGGATGTCGAACTTAGGTAAGTATCTACTGATCTATTTACACATTATACTGTAAAGGGATTCCATCTAACTCTATTGCCCACTATATTTATAGTGAGAGCAGAACAGACCTTTCCAGGGGACACATGTCTCACATTTCTTCTATGTTCACTAAATTCTGTGCTAACTACATTAAATACTAGCAGAGATATAACCAATTGTGGAGTGGGCTGCTCCATTAGACAGGTCGGTTTACTGGGACTGTCACAGCTTACTGAGCCATTTACCATATGCACCCCCAGCCCAGGCAAATATTTCAACCACCCAAAGCCCTGATGTTCTTTTCTCATCGATCTAGGAGGGATTACCTGTGCTAAATCGAGATTTATATAAGAAGAATTAAGTTCGCCCAAGAGAAGTATGTGACCCCCAACACACTTATCAGACCAAATATTTATACATTTTAGGATGTGATCAATAAACATGTTAATATTGCAAATGCCAATATGCCAGTACACATTTACGATCAAAACATAGTGGATTTGGGTCAACATAAGTCGAATATGCGTGGCTAGGATACCAAAATGGCTCAAACCCTGCAAATATATGTAAACATTCTCAAGACCAAACCATTGTAGTAAGACCCCCAGAGGGGTTCCCTTGAGGACCTTTCTTTGTTTATCTAAAATTTGAGACATAAACATCAAGCACAGGAGCAGCGTTTCCCGGAGAGAAATTGTTAGGTTTGATCTTAAAACTTGGCCTACTGCCGGATTAGACAAGTGAAAATGTCCACTGGTGTTCCATGAGAGGACAAATAATGAGAGAACAGTGTTATGCTAAGTTATGCATGTTGTCATCATTCCTTCCACATAGTGTGCCAGTAAGCAAAGACCAATCCCTTACCCGATTGAGAGTATTTGGATGACTCATTGAGTATTGCACCACCTTGTCTGAGCCAATACTCTGGTTAGCCAGGACCTGAATTTCATTCGGGAGGGATGAATTTACCACGTCCGCCACCACATTAGAATATCCCCTATCCATATAAGGTGTCCTTTCTAAACTGTAGGTGCGAATGTTGGTAAATTCACTCATCACGACATCCCTTATTAGCTAGACTGAAATTGGATGTCTACCTGATCCGTTCTGATTCGATTCTGTCAATATCTCTAGACAAAGTGGCCCAGAGATTAGGGATTGCGTTAAAAAGGCCCAGTATGTTGGTGCGATTTAGAACAATGTGTTTATTATCCGACAGGGTGCTTTCAAGCAATACTCTAAGAGCCATATCAGAGGGTTTACCTTTGGTCCTGTTATTGGGGGACAAGGATGTCTTACTACATGTATGGCCAGGACCTAATGGAGCACAACTACACTGCTTCTTATTGTGGTATATGACACCCTTAGAGCCTTTCAGAATGCTATAGACCTGATTCAATATTTCCTGAGGGAAATTGCCTTCCTTTTGCCTGAGGTTTCCAAAGATAGAACTAGTAGTTCCCTGAGTATTATAGCCCTGAGGAATAGGAAACAAATTTAAGAAATCGGGTGCGGGCCCATACTAAAATTAACTGGTAAAGGGAGATTTCTTTGAGCTCTACTTTTTTCGCAGACTATGTTACAAAAATCAACAGGAAACAAAGATTTTTTCTGGACAATACTTGGATCCGAAACTGGATTATGAAGAGGAATCGTATTCATATAAGTAATGCGCTGGTGACTTGGTATAGATTGAACATATGTTCAGGCCAGGTTTTACTGTATGTAATGTCATCAATATAGGCCCCACAGAAAGATGACAAAGGTCTTAAGACATGATCTATCAACTGCTGAAAAGTGGCAGGAGCCCCATGTTAACCAAAAGGCAATACCGTAAACTGGAATAATGCAAAAGGTGTGAAAAAGCAGTCTTGGGTCTATCAGCGGGATTAACCGGTACTTGCCAATACCCTTTTGTGAGATCGAAAGTAGAAACGAATTTGGCATCACCTAGTTTATCAATCACATCATCTATTCTAGGCATTGAATATCTATCAAACTGATAAACCTTATTCACTTTTTGAAAATCTATGCAGAGCCTCCAAGAGTTATCTGGTTTTGCTACTAAGACAATTGGGGAAGGCCATGCGCTTTGTGAGGGTTCAATTACATCAGCCTTTAACATAGCCTGTACCTCTTCTTGAAAGGTTTGTTTTCTACTTTCTTGAATTCAATAAGGTTTTTGATTACAACCTGTCCTGGAGGAGTGTGTATGTAGTGGTGTACTCCTTTCGCTCTCCCCGGTTTTGGTCTAAACACATCTTGCTGCTATACTCCTCCAACACTGTACCATGTATGCTATATGTAGTGGAAGTGTGGGGCGAAGGGTATCAAGTGGCCATTGGAAAACTTGAAAGCAAAATATTGCACCTATTGTTCTGTACGCCCAAGTCACTCCCTATAGAATACATATGGTTGGAGTTTGGACTCACTAGTATGATTGTGGAGTCCTATGAGAAATAAACCATGTGCTATGCAAAACTGTTGTGATTAGACAATGGGACAATAATGGTTCAGTATTTCTTGGCTGTCAGGATTTGGACAACTATGTACGAACTGGGATATGGGGAAAGCTACCAGATAAATCTACCACATGGACGTTGGGATTTGAAGCTACGTCGAAATGGCAGCATATTGTTAATAAAGAAGAAACAGGTTAGAGAGAAAACATGTGAATACAGTTAAGAAGTAGACATGGATCCTGACAGTGTAGTTTTCACCACATCCTTGTGACTGTTAGCTCCCTGCTTGCCTTGCCATCGTGTGCCTACTCCGCACAGTGCCCTATCTATCTAGTCACCTGCTCCTGGAGCTCACACCAAGTTTTTCACCTGAGCGTACTTCCTCTGCGGTCCCTTCCTTCTGTGGCTCCTTGACCTGTGCTCTGCTACCTGGATGTCTCCTCTGCGTTGGAGCAGCTCATCCCATTCTAGCTTCAACTAGTACCAGTGACTGACTGCACCCTGCTCGCCCCTTACACCTTATACCTACTCCGCTTATTGCCTACTCCGATCTTGGCCTTAGCTCACCCATCAATTCTCTCTGACCTCTGCTTTGTTCTCCTGCTCCTTTACCTCACCTCCACCTGCTCCTTTCGCTCCTTCAGGCATGCAAGATCCCTACTTCCTCTCCCTCAACTCTCCCACCCTCCGCCTTCTCGACCACACTCCCCTTGCCTCTTCTAGACCTCTCCTCTTATTCCTCTACCTCATCATCATGGCTATCTCTATCATCAACCCCCCACCCTGCCTACCTCCACTTTACCCGACACACTTCTTCCCCAACTCTCCGCCCTAACCTCATCTATCCCCCTGTTGTCAAACCCTCCAACATCATCAACACTGCCCTCTTGAATGCACAATCTCTCTGTAATAAGACCGCAGCTGTAATGGACCTGTTTCTTCGGCTAAATCTTCATTTCCTATGTATCATGGAAACCTGGAAGTGCCGCTTCAACTCTACTGTACCTGCTTCTCTCACTTCCTCCTCCTCTTTTACTCATGTCCCTCGTTCTTCTGGCCGTGGAGACGGCCTTGGTCTTCGTTATCACCCCAAATGTCTGTCTTACCCCTATCCCACTCCTCTCCCTGTCTTCCCATTTTGAATACTTATACAAAACCTTCACTGACCCCCACACCATTTCCTTGCTAATTATCTACCGCCCTCCTAGCCCCCTCTCCTCCTTCTACAATGATTTCGACCACCTCCTCTCTCTCATCTCCCCCACCCCTACTCCCCTCACTGTTCTTGGTGACTTAACCTCCATCTTTCCTCCTCCCACCAATCCTCCCCTCTTTTATCTACACTTGACTCCTTTCTTCTTACCCCTCTCCCTAGCTCACCTACTCACTCTTCTAGCTCCACTCTCGACCTCATCTTCATCTCCTCCTTCACCCCTTCCTCGATCTCTACCCTTCCCACCTATCTGTCCGACCACGTTCTACTCTCCTTCTCACTCACTCCCCCTGTCTCTCCCATCCTCCCCATCCTCCATCTCTTTCTCCAGATGAGACCTCCCCAATTTTAACCCCTCTCACTTCCACGAAACCTGCTCCTCCACCGCCCCCCCTCACTTTTCCTCTCTCTCTGCTAATGATTTTCTTTCTACTTTATCCTCTTCTCTATCCCCCAGTCTCAACCAACTTTACCCTCTTTCCCCCTTCCACCCCTCCCATAAGCCTGTCCAACCCTGGCTTTCCTCTCACCTTCTGTCAATGCGACGTCTCCTCAGACGCCTTGAAAAACGCTGGCTTAAACATTGCTCACCTGTCAACCAAGCCACCTACTTCTCTTATCACTTCCTCTATGACTCCTGTCTTAAATCGGCAAAACGTTCCTATTTCTCTAACCTTCTCCACTGTAAGTGATTTAAATCCGGCACACACCCAAGTCAACGCCTAGCATGTAGTGCACAACTGAAATCCCTATTTATTTGTGTCGAAATGTTCATCATTCTGAACGATATACCACTCATATCACGCCCTTCTCCTGGAACCCCCTTTCCCCCGGTCCCACTGAACCAGGAATCGGGCTGGTTTGCAAAGGTAAATATTTATTTATGTATTTAAAATGTACTCACAATATGTTTTAAAAGGTACACAACAATCACCAATAGGGTGATGTAACACTGAATAATCTCTTTAATACACAAGGAGTAAGTAGTGAGAAAAACAATTCAGCACAGAAAATAATACTTTTGTGTGGGTTCAGATCAGATAGGACTGTGGTTAGAGGTTCCCCCTGCGCACCCCTCAACCCACTATAGGCAATGTAAAGAGATAGGATAAGAGAGCAGGTATTCAGGAATGGCAGAATTCAAACAGCATATCAATCCCACTTTCCCCCTTTCAAACACAAGAGAAAACGGAATTGACTGTCAAGCTGTCAGAATGGCTTTTCAAGTTATCTTTAGAATGGACTGGGCAAAAATTGCTGAAATTGTTATAAATTCTTATGGGAGCCCTTTTGCACGGCTGCACACAAACACAAGCAATGATTTAATTCAAAGAAAACAGTTGAAATCTTAAAATTCAAGTTGGAAGCAATTAAAAGGTGTTTTTCACGTGTAAAAATGTCCCAATATGATAATTCGCTGCAAACATTTCACTGCGCGATATTCGCGATAACAGGAGAATCGCATTGTTTTAGGTGCTATGTATAGATATTGATGTTAGCTAGAAGGAGGAGTTGAAATTTTGTTTCTATCACAAAAACTGAGGGAGTTACGCGTTTTAGTAAAGGTTGTTTATTTTCAAGTTAGGCGGAAGAATGGAAAACAGGAATGCATTTTTAAAATTAACCAATGTGTTTCTTACACTAGAGGATGACTATGAACAAAACGAATACCACACAGGAACACAGTCACTTAATCAGGGTGACTGCCTGCTAAGGAAAATCGCCTTCTTCAGATGAGAAAAAGATCAGCGCAGAGATAGTTTTAACAATACTAGTTCTGGAGGTAGGATAGGATGGTTTGGAGAGAGGTTTCAGACAATGCAAAGATACTCCTAACAATACAGGTTCTGAATACAAGATAGGATGGGTTTAAGATAGGGATAAGACTATGCAAAGTACATATGCTAGTGACACAATTCTTCCTATTATACTCACTGGATCAGTTTTTAAATGGGACCATTAGGTTTCTGGTCAGGGGATTGGATCTGGTTTAGGAAAGACAGCTTGGCACATCGGACTGGGCAGGGTCAGCATGGTCACAGCATGGAACAGGACTGGACAGGGTCAGCAAGGCACTCTGGTCAGAGCACAGCACAGGACTGGATCGGATCTGTCCTTCTTGGTTCTGAGGATTTTTCAAATTAGCAGGCAAGCAGTAACAGCGCAGCCCGGCTGTATTATGATGCTTCCCCTTAGGTTTGTGGGGTTCTGTTCTAGAATTTGAGGCCTAGCTGAGAATGGTTCAGCAATGCAATAGGCCTTTTGCTTTGCCAAGTTTCTGGAGTCTGGAGCAAGGAAGATGTATAGTTCAGCAGCAGGGTGCTCTGCCAGCATCAGGATAGTGAGTGAATCTGTCTCCCTTCTGGGTTGTGAGCTGTCTCTATTTATGCTATGATAAAGGGGGGTGTGCCAGTTTATCCTAAGCTTGTCCCTTTGAAAGGTGATGGGGTCTGAGTCTACTCTCTGCTTTGATAGGAGGAGCGAAACAGAGTGGCATCTTTATGGTTTCATTTTATGAGGCTGAGAATCCACCCCTTGCCCCATGAACACAAAATCAACTTTTTTGGAAAAACACATATTTAAACATGTGCAACCTCTCTAAAAATCACATACACAGATTACATATCTTACATAGCAGCTGTTCCTCAAAACCCCGTAGCTGTGGGATCTTGTCTCTGTTTTTCACAGAATTTTGCCCTTTTCACTATGAACACAATGTCCAATTATTAAGCAAATTTCTACAAGTGTGCGCATTTAACATGGGAATGAGTGTATAAAGTTTCACAATTCTAGCGGAAATACATTTTGCGTAAAATCAAATTTCTTGCAATTTCTGTCCAGAATACGTCACACATTTCTGGCGCCTCTTCACCTGTAAAACCAGAAATTACATTAACAACTCTGTTAATTTTATATTTTTCACAATTTTGATTAGTAAGTTATCAGTCTTTTTAGAATGTGTTCTTTGTCCTTCTTAAGCAACAAATGGTTGCTTGGCTCCACCCCTTGGTCTCTCCCTGGAAGCCAGGAGCCACCCCCATGTCTGTTCCTTGCAGAGGCCATTTACGACCGTCTTCACACTTCGAATTTCCTAAGCTGCAGCTTGCTATTGTTCCTTTTTCCCACTGTAGACCAGGTTCTTTCCTACCCTGTAATTAACACTTCTCTGTGATGTCCTGCTGGGGGGAAAGACCTTCCCTCTGTGAGAAAACCTGTTATTCAAGTTCTGCAGCTTCAGCCAGTTTTAAATTAATTATTAAATTCTTCTTAGCACAAAACAAACTGGTTGTATCAAATAACAAATAGAATTATCATTCAAGATTTTAAACCTGTGGGATCAAAACAATTGCAATATGGGTTGCTATCAGTAACAGGCCTCTTAGTTTGCAAACATTTTGATTTTCAGTTTATACATGTTAAAGTTTCATCAGGCAGGCCCCTGGCAGCTGTCATCACAGCAGCCCTCTGCTGCACAGAGATTCTTTTGACAGATCCACAGACAGGCCACTTTTGCTGTGGAAATCTCTTTATGCTCTTAGCCCTTCAGGACATTGTAAGTTCACAGTGATTCCTTAAACTAAGTGAATTTTAGCACCCAGAGAGAATTTTGAATATTTAAAAGGTGTTCTGTACCGGCATTCCGAAGTTTCAGCTACAAAGAAAAAGTGATTTAAAGCAATATTTGGAGTTTCATTTAGCAAAGCACTGCTTTTTCCTTCTGCACTCCACTTTCAATTGTTGTGGGGTCCATTGGTACATTTCAGTAGTGAGAGCTCTGTTCCACCACTGACCACATGCGTGGCAGATTGGGCAGCCATCTTTTTGTGCGTTGAAAAGCCTGATTTTCAGAGGTTTTGGCACACACAAGGGTTTTGCGGCCATTTTGCTTTTTCTAGCACCATCATAACAGAGTGTTGCAGCATATCAGAGCAGAAATGGGTCAATACATCCCACAGATCCCCCCTCCTGTCTTCAGTTTGACTGCCCGTCAAGGGGAAGTCGGGAGATTGGGATGTTCTTTTTTTTCTTTGGTCCAGGTAGAAAAATTCAGCTACTTCTCCCATCAGTGTTGGATAGACACGCTCTCCTCGCCAGTTCTGGTTGGGAGTATGGAACGGCACTCCGGGCTCCTTGGTTGTTTCCTCCCAGTCGCCGAGTGGTCCTCCTTGGTAATTAGAATTTCTCAGTTCCAATGGTAGGAGACAGAACAGAGCATGGTTATGGACATTTCCCCACTACTACCCCCCGAGGGTGTAGTGGGGCAGATGCATGCATTGAATACCATTTATAATATTCCCTGTCTATATTTACTAATGGTTTTAACAGGTGGATTCTTCTAGGTTGCCGGAATTTCCCCCTCTGGGTTTCCGGTTGGCTCCTCTATTTGCCACAAAGTATGCCTGGGATGGCAACTCTTCAGCTGGTTTATGTGGACCCACTTATCTTCCCCTTCTGCCAAACTGCCCTTGGGGATGCGGATTCTGTAGGTGGGTCCTGTGATGGTCACCTCTCCTCCATTTTTGCAATTCCATTAATCACTAGGGTCCAAATTAATATCAAGTTGGTTGAGGAGGTCCCGGCTCAAATAAAAGGCGGAAGGAACACCTCGCACAACCCAACAAGTCTCTATTATGCTTTTGTTATTCCTAGAAATCTTTATCATACAACTGCTAAGCAGAGGATGTTTGGAGTGGGGCGGTTACAGATTGCGTACCCATTGCTGCACTGACTCTATGGCAGGTAGGGTCTGGTCTTTTTGGAGTTTGTTGAATTGTGCTTCGCTAATGAAGCTTTCTTTGCTATTCAAGTCAACTCGGGCGAGGACAGACTCCTTCCTGTCATTTAACTGAATCAGGAGGAAGCGCTGTTCACCCTTTTTCAGAATGCCAGCTAAGTTCTGTGCTGGTTTGATGCCAATTTTGGCTATGAACTTGGGAATTTCAGATGGTACATTAGTGTACAATTTCAATGTACCTCCCTCCAGGGTGGAATGCCACTTGAGACTAGAAGGGAGGCTGATTTGCAGAAATGGAGAAGAGTTCACCTCACCGTTGGGTGGTCCCATAGCCATGACGGTGACGTGAGGTGTATCATTGTTAAGTAGAACCTAACTAGGTCCGGTTTTTGCTCAACCATGTGGCATGTGCCATTTAGACTCACATGGTTGACGCTTTGCTTTAATTTAATTGGCCTGTGGGTCTGGGTCCAGAGGACCTTGTTAACACAATCTATGAGGGGCGGCAGCCTGTGGAGGATGTCATTCCCTCATAGACAGGGGGTTCCCTCAGGCACCACAACCAAGACCGGGTACTTCCTTTTGTTTCGCCCAATGTTAATTTCCAGCTCTGCAGAATCTTCAACAGGAATTTCCTTCCCCTCAAAGTTCTGGAGCTGTCCAGGGAGAGGGTTGAGAGGAATTTTGTATTTTTCCCCCCTTCCCGAATTTAGCTGCTCAAAGACCCTTTTGGACAGCAAGGTGGCTTGGGATCCAGTGACCACCAGTGCTGGAATTGCACATTGCCCTTGCACCTGGATGGAGGCGTAGAATCTACCTTCCTTCTCCTTCGAGGGGCAAAGGTAATGGGTGCCATGGGTAAGCTTGAAGGTCAATTTGCTTATTTCTGACTCTGACACTGGGGTAGTTGGGCCACGAAATGGTGTCGGAGTTGCAGAATCTGGCACAGAATTTTGACACACCGCTATTTGGGAAGTCTCGGGCTCCCCTTGTTCTGTTTCTGGGCTGCCCCCCCTTTCTGGAGGCAGTCAACAGAAGTGGTTGGAGAGGTTTGGGGTTCCTCTTGGGCTGGTTCTGGGTTGCTCCCCCCTTCTAGGAGGCGGTCCCCAGAATGGAGTTGGATGGTTTGGGTATCTGAGCACACAGTTTCATGCTCAGTGATTTGAGGAGTCTCGGGCTCCTTCCTTTCTGATCCAGGGCTGTCCCCCCTTGTTGGAGACAGTCCTGAGAAGGGCTTTGGGGAGCTAGGGACTCTTCTTCCACTGGTTCTGGCCCACCCCCCTTTTTTGGAGGCAGTCCCCAGAATAGGTTTGGGCATGATCCTGTGTGGGATCTTGGGGATCTACAAAAAAAAACAGGATGGTTGATTCTGGGCTGCCCCCCCCCTTTTTGGAGGCAGTCACCAGAATTGGTTTGAACAAGGGGATTTTCATGCTGGTCATTCTGGGGTTTGATGATGGCCGGTTTTAACTTGGTCCCCACATCTAACCAGTCTTGATTGGGATCTATTGGGACCCATTTTTCTTTGGGAGGAGTTCCCCCATCCCTGAAGGAGAAGATCATTTTCCCAGACTCCTCTGAGGACCCCTCTCCTTCAAACTGGAAGATTTGCACCTTCTCCACAAAAAGGGCCTTTTTAGGCTCTTCTCCTGCCCCCCTCTGTTCCTTGGGCTGCAGACTTTTGGGGGCAGGAGATTTTGGTTCCGGTTCCTGGGTTTCCAGGGGCTTTACACAAGTGGGGAAGGGAGCTTCCTCTAAGGCTTCACACCCCCCTTTCCCCTGTGCCTCCTCCCTGGGAACTGGTGGGTTATCAGGGTTCTTCCCCGTCATTGTTCTGGAGCACCAGACGCTGGATCTGAGGAGTTCTGAGCCGCCATGCTCATCTGAGGGTTCTGTTGAGCCCTCAGCATGCGACCCAGATCCTGTGCCATGTTCTGGACCTGTCGCTCCAGTTGGGACACCCGCTCTGGCTGGTACGGGGTCCTCTGGTCTACACTTAGTTGATCCCGGGAAGGGTAACTATCCCTTCTTGCATAATACCCCTGGTTAGGCTAGTTTGGGTACCCCTCCACACTTGGCCTCCCCTCTCCCGGATTGGGCTGTCTGGGCTCAGGAAAGTGGGGAAGGAAGGATGGTTTGTCTTGGGGGTTGAAGTTTGGCAGGTACTGGGGAAAGAAACTGGGACCAGCATTTGGGGATGACTGCCCTCCTGGGGAAAGTGAGGAGGGAAGTTTCCTGGGTTTCCAGCTGTCTGGTTGGATCCCCCCCTTGGGCTGGGGGAGACCACACATAGCCCAGGATTGGCCTGTTGCCCTTGTAGCGTCGGCTGATGTAGTCAGGGGCATTAGGGGTCCCATTTGTGGGGTTACCTCCCTGACTCCCTGTTTGGGTTTGGCCCGAGGGCCTTCTGGGTCTGGGGTTGGTGGGATTCTGTGCGGGAATTTTTTTAGGCTCCCCCATCTCCAGATCTAAAATGGCGGCAATCTTCACCACCGCCACCTTACGGGCAGCGGGGGTGTTGGTTGGTTTTGGGCTTTTGCTAATATTTTTGCTTTCTAGTGGCTTCTGCACCTCATAGATGCGAGTTGCTTGTTCAATGGCCCAATCTAGTGACCTTTTCTCATGAAAGTCCCTCACTAGCTGGGTCATAATGTATTTAGGGAGAGCATGAAAGAAGGTGTTCACAAATTCCCTACTGTCCGTGCGCACCCTTCTGGTGGTTTGCGCAAAGGCACGTTTCGATTCCTGGACACATTCTTGTGGGCCTGGTCTTCCCCCACATTGTAGGTTGTAGGCTGCCTTGCGGGCCTCTTGAGGGTTTCTATGAATAGAAAAATGTTTCAGGATGGCCGCCCTATAGGTGGACCATCTGGAATGGTTCTGATCCTCCAGCCCTACAAAGAAGCTGGAGTACTCAGGTGAAAATGTCCACTTTACATACTGAATCCAGCTTTGGCTGTCCTTCAGGTGGAAAGTCTCCAATATCTGCTCAAACAATTCAAGGTGCTCCCAAACTGAATATTTGGCATTTTTGTGGTAGTGCATGATGAGGCTCCTAATAGCTTTTATTTGCTTCAGGGGATCCTTGAGTAAAGCTCTCTTAACTTTGTTAGCCTTTTTAGTACTAGTCACCCTGGTCCACTCATCCTCTGACTCCGAGGCACTGCTACCAGAGCTGGCTGTCTGATCTTTTTGACTCTCCTGGATTCTGCGAGCTTGGGAATGGCTGGCAGAATGTAGGGGCCTAGTCTCTTGGGACCTGTGGCACTCAGAAGAGTCTTCTGACTCTTCCTTGCTCCCAGGATTGGTTGAGTACCCCTCTCCCCCTGTCCTAGCTGGGAAAAGGTTTTTAGTATGCTCTTAGTGGGTCTAGTCTCATGGAATTCCCCACCAAATTTCACTGCCTGATCTCTTGGTAGGTTATATTTCTGAGGATCCAGTTCTCTGATTCTCCCCTCACTGGAGTCTCCCTGATCAGAGAAGATGGCCCTAGCACTTGGGAACCTGTACATAGATGCCTGCCCATCCATTTCTGGGAGGCGCTGACCTATTAGCCCTATAGTTCCCATTGTGTTGAAGTCTACCTTCCCCGTGGCCCTTGGTTCAAATGAGCCAGTGGACATGGGGTTGGCAGAGTCCATGGAATTGAAGGGATTAAAGTCCTTGATGCCAGGGTTTCTGAGGTTATGCTCAGGGGTTTCCCTCTCCCATCTGACCTCATCTCTTTCAGCCCCTACTCCCTGATAACCTGCCAAAATCTGACCCTTTTATTCCTCCATTAAGGCCTTACTGGTCTCTATGAGTTGTTCCTGTATGGCTATCTGTCTATGGAGCCTGACATTATTTTCACAGAGAGCCCCATTGTCTCTCTGTGCTTCCTGTCTGAATAGGGAGTTTTGGGCCAATTTTTTCTGCAGGAGACTTACCTCCTGATTTTGGTCCTTACTGGCCTGATTATTCTTTGCCAGAGCATCTTCCACCCTCCTGGTATGCTCTAACAGCTTTTCATAGTCAATTTTGAGTTCACCCAGTCCCTGAAGGGCCAGGTGATTTCCTTCTAACTTGGTTTTTAAATATCTGACTTCCTGGCCTAAGGCGTCCCTTTCTTGAGTTAGAGTGCCCCTCTGTGCAGCCAGGTCGTCCCTCTGTTTTTTGAATGCACCAGCTTTCTGGCGCTCTTCATCAAACTGTGTTTTTGATTCTAGGTCTTTGATAATCAATTTATTGTTTTCCTCTTTTAAGGATTCTAGGCGGTTTTGCAGGGGGACTATCTGCTCTGCACAGACTCTATTATAGTTCAATTGCTGCTCCAGCTTTCTTGAAACTCTTATTGCAGTGTCTGTATCTGGGCATCTTGCTGTGCATTCTTTTGCAGTAAGAGCGTCAGTTCTTCTTGCAGTTTGGTGGCATACTGCCTAGCCTCTGTTTCAGCTTCTTGGCTACTCTGGAGCCTTTGCTCTGCAGAGTCCAGATTAGTCTGGATGTTCTGCATTGTTTCCCCTTGCCTCTTTGTGAAGTTTACATAGTCTGCATGTTTTTCCTGTATAACTCCTATGTGGAGGTACAGGTAGGCCGCTATTTTGGCAATTTTGCATTGCTCTTCTACTTGCCACTTTTACTTTTGGGGCCATATACAGTTCACTAAGTGCCTGGTGTAATGGACCCTGGCCCTGCCATGTATCTAATTCTGTGGCAGTGACTTGTTATTTGATTGCCTGCAGCCATACTTTCTCATCCTGCTCTGCACATTCACCCCTAACAAACAATTTGTGCAGTAGGTGTTCCCTTGCAATATTGATTCCCACTGGGGTCGCCATTCAGGAAATATTAATTTCCTTCGGACTTATCTCAGGGTTATTTTTACTTTTGTAAACAGGCCCAACTCCTTTGAGTATTTCTATTGAAGGGTGTTTTTACAGTGTAGCACAGTATGATAGCCCAACACGGTGTATGTACCTCGTCATTTAGCACGCTGTGTTAGACTGTCACAAGTGGTATGTCTAATTCAGGATCTCGCGACGAGCCCCCAAGCTGTAAGTGATTTCAATCCGGCACACACCCAAGTCAACGCCTAGCATGTAGTGCACAACTGAAATCCATATTTATTTGTGTCTAAAAGTTCATTATTCTGAACGATATACCACTCATATCACGCCCTTCTCCTGGAACCGCCACCACATGGTCACACTGAACCAGGAATCAGGCTGGTTTGCAAAGGCAAATATTTATTTATGTATTTAAAATTTAATCACAATATGTTTTAATAGGTACACAACAATCACCAATAGGGTGATGTAACATTGAATAATCTCTTTAACACATGAGGAGTATACACGGAATTGACTGTCAAGCTGTCAGAATGGCTTTTCAAGTTATCTTTAGAATTGACTGGGCAAAAACACCAAATACGGTCAAAATTGCTGAAATTGTTATGAATTCTTATGGGAGCCGCTTTGCACAGATGCACACAAACACAAGCAATGATTTAATCCAAAGAAAACAGTTGAAAGTTTAAAATTCAAGTCGGAAGCAATTAAACGCTGCAAACTTTTTACTGCGTGATAGTCGCGATAACAGGAGAATCGCCTTGATTTGGAATGCGGTTTTAGGTGCTATGCATAGATATGGATGTTAGCTACAAGTAGGAGTTGAAACACAAAAACTGAGGGAGTTACACAAGCGTTTTAGTAAAGGTCGTTTTTTTCAATATAGGCACAAGAATGGAAAACAGGAATGCACTTTCAAAAATTACAAATGGGGTTCTTACACTAGAGGATGACTTTGAACAAAACAAATGCCACACAGGAACACAGTCACTTGATCCGGGTGACTGCCTGCTAAGGAAACTCGCCTTCTTCAGATGAGAAAAAGATCAGCGGAGGGATAGTTTTAACAATACTAGTTCTGGAGGAAGGATATGATGGTTTGGAGAGAGGTTTCAGACAATGCAAAGATACTCCTAGCAATACGCGTTCTGAATTCAAGATAGGATGGGTTTAAGATAGGGATAAGACTATGCAAAGTACATATGCTAGTGAAGTGACACAATTCTTCCTATAATACTCACTGGATACGTTTTTAAATGGGACCGTCAGGATGCTGGTCAGGGGATT
Source organism: Ambystoma mexicanum (assembly GCF_040938575.1). Taxonomy (NCBI): domain Eukaryota; kingdom Metazoa; phylum Chordata; class Amphibia; order Caudata; family Ambystomatidae; genus Ambystoma; species Ambystoma mexicanum. The sequence continues at coordinate 160,017,835 of NC_090936.1, read as the reverse complement.
GGATCTGGTTTAGGAAAGACAGCTTGGCACATCGGACTGGGCAGAATCAGCAAGGTGCTCTGGTCACAGCACGGCACAGGACTGGACAGGGTCAGCAAGGCGCTCTGGTCACAGCACAGGACTGGATCGGATCTGCCCTTCTTGGTTCTGAGGATTTTTCAAATTAGCAGGCAAGCAGTAACAGCACAGCCCGGCTGTATTATGATGCTTCCCCTGAGGTTTGTGGGGTTCTGTTCTAGAATTTGAGGCCTAGCTGAGAATGGTTCAGCAATGCAATAGGCCTTTTGATTTGCCAAGGTTCTGTAGTCTCGAGCAAGAAGATGTAGAGTTCAGCAGCAAGGTGCTCCGCCAGTATCAGGATAGTGAGTGAATCTGTCGTGAGCTGTCTCTATTTATGCTATGATAAAGTGGGGGTGTGCCGGTTTATCCTAAGCTTGCCCCTTTGAAAGGTGATAGGGTCAGAATCTACTCTCTGCCTTGATAGGAGGAGAGAAACAGAGTGTCATCTTTATGGTGTCATTTTATGAGGCTGAGAATCCACTCCTAGTCCCTGGAACACAAAATCTACTTTTGGCAAAATACATATTTACACATGTGCAACCTCTCTAAAAATCACATATACAGATTACATATTTTACATAGCAGCTGTTCCTCAAAACCCCGGTGCTGTGGGATCTTGTCTCTGTTTTTCACAGAATTTTGCCCTTTTCACTATGAACACAATGTCCAATTTTTAAGCAAATTTCTACAAGTGTGCATGTTTAACATGGGAATGAGTGTATAAAGTTCCACAATTCTAGCGGAAATACATTTTGCGTAAAATCACATTTCTTGCCATTTCTATCCAGAACATGTCACACATTTCTGGCACCTCTTCACCCGTGCAACCAGAAATTACATTAACAACTGTTATTTTTTTTTTTTTTTTTTTTATTGAAACACCAGTCTGACATGCCTCAATGCAAGCATTGTGACATCAGACTTTTATTACAATGTAACCATATGTATAAAAAAGTTCTCTAAAACAAGGTTCTGTGAAACTATAACCGTCGCTTCAAGCCACCTTAAAAACAACCTGGATGAAACGTTTGTTTCAATTGAAGTTTATGTCGAGTCGTAGACAGTCCATGTAATCAACTACGGCACAGCTTAATTTTGTACAGTGTCCGGCTGCCGCATATGACCGCCAGTCTCGACTATTGCAGTCCGCTGGAATATAGCCTACCAGATGCATCATCCGTTTAACTGTGGTTTCTTTGCATCTAGTGAGATGTTCAGAAGTTTCAATTTCACAGTGACAGAAGCAGCATATGTTATCCCTCACTTCTTTAAGGTGACGGCTCCACATCATTTCTTTTGTTTTTACGGCATTTAAACGAAACCTTAAAAACTGCTCACTGTGATGTCGAGACGGGCAGTTTTTGAAGTAGTTGCTTGTAACATTTAGCTTGTGTGCCCCAATTCCAGCATCTAAGGTGGTCGGCTTCAAAAGACGTAGATCATTGTTCAAAATCCAGCACCATTGTTCTAACTTTTTTTTTGCTAGTTGTGGTCTCATCAGCAAATCATTCAGGTTGAGATCAGGAGCGGCTAGAATTGACAGCATGATTTGTTTCCACTCATCTAGAAGTTTCGAATTCCCTGTTTTACTTGTTACAGAGAAAATTTGGAATGCAGGGGCTGTAGGAGACAAATTCATCTTTCGCATTACTGTTAAAGATTTCCACATTACATGGGAGTGTAGAGAATTTAGTGAAAGTTCGTATCTGATTTGGGTCATTGATATATAGGTAGGAAGCTTCAAAACACGCTGCCAGAAGATTCCTTCCAACTTTTGCCAAAACAAAACGTTTATGTTCCAGCCGGATTCTGATCCAAAAGTGATTGCAGGAACTACCTTTTGGGTGTAGAAAATCAAGACCGGAGCTAGAGTGAACTTGCCAAAACCTCTGCCAAACAGCTGTCCCTGAATGCCAAATTGAGTCATTCGATTGACCATGTCAACCTTCCAGTGATGTTCATGGACTGAGTTGTTAAAGATGATTCCCAACTATCTAATTGAATTGACTGTATCAAGACAGTTGTCATCAATTTTCCACTTGAAGGTTTTTTGTCTTTTTGAACGACTTTGGCCAATGATAATGATCTTAGTTTTTCCAATGTTTAGCTCCAGGTCGTTTTTATGCAGATAGTCGTGAAGGTTTGTTAGTTGGCGTTGTAAGCCTATCTGGGTCCTGTCCAATAGAACCACATCGTCAGCGTATATTATGCATCCTATTTTGATGTTATTCAGTTTTTTGTGGAAAACATTGCACGTATTTGCGATGAGCTGGGATGTCGGAGATAAACAATTAAAAAAGTTCGATAGCTAATGGGCATCCCTGTTTCACACCTATGCTTGTTCGTATCTGGTTTGATAGGGTGCCTTGATTGTTTAATCTTATGCTGACAGTGGTTTGCGTATGTAGTGCTCTGATTGGCTCAACGAGGTTTCTTGGGCAATTCCAATTTGTCAGTTTTTGCCACAGTTTGCTACGATTAACAATGTCAAAAGCTCCCCTCAGATCTATGAAAGTGAGGAATAATCTCGTCTTTGCCTTTTGGCTTTCTAGTTTAAGAATATTTAGGAGCACCAGGTTCACCTCCACCCCCACGTCTTTTGTACAGCCTGTTTGCCGGATGTCGAAGATTTGCTCTGACATAGACCACGCAGCTAGCCTTTGACGTAAAAAAGAGGCAAAGATTTTTCCTATATTGTCCAACAGGGCAATCGGGTGATAGTTGGTCGGATCCGCCCGATTGCCCTTTTTATAGATTAGCACAATGATCGCGTCACGCCAGGAGTCAGGTATCGTTGCTGATGTAAGCACACGGGCGAACAGTAGTTCGATGAAAATAGCCCATTGCTCTTCGTTCTTTTTCAACATCATGTTTGATATTAGATCTGGGCCTGCTGCGTGAGAATTTTTCAAAGATCGTATGGCGAGTCTTATATCTTCCCCTGTAATTTGAAATTTCCAAGATGTCATCTTTTGTGCAGGTTTACTAGCTTCCTCATTAGATGCTTTGCCAAAGATGTTGCCATAATGCTGTTCCCAAGAGTCAGCATCAATCTCGTTAGATGGTAATGACTGGTGCTTTGAATTTCCTGCATTCAAGATTACCCAGATTTCTCTGGAATTCTTTTGGACTAGATGCCTCATCAGGTACTTCGCTTTATCTTTCTCGATTATCGGTTTTTGAAATTTCAACCAATTACGGTATTTTTGGCGACGTGTGCATATTGCGTTTTTGATTGCAGTTGCGTCGCTGGCCGATTTGCGAGACTTCTTTAGGGTTCTTATGCCTCGTCTCATCACCTGTTTTGCTTGTGTTAGGATTGAAGATGAAAGGTATTTCTGTTTAGAGCCCATTATGCGATCAAGAGCTTTTACTGTGATGAAATCAAAAAGTAAGGGTGCATAATTTACAGATAGTTCTGTGTTCTGCCGTAATTTCTGGCTTATTTTCTCTATCGTTGGTCTGTCAAACTTCAACCGGTTTCCGCCGCTGTTTACGGAGATTGCGAGATCGTATTTTCTTTGCTTACTTGTCCATTCCACCGTACAGGCCAACCGTAGAAGGTTGTGGTCACTACTTGACATAGGGCTTATTGATAATCTCAGGTCACTTTCAAAGAGACTTTGTGATACCCAAAAGTAGTCAATTATTGATTGTGCATTTGAGGATGACCAAGTTTTTTGGGGTGGTTGGTCGCCCGGAACTTGCCCTTTTACCATGTTGTAATTTCGATTCCATTTAGACCCCCGACTTTTTACTTCATCGTAAGTTAATAATTTAAACTGCTTGGTTGCATGATCGTATTTGAACCAAGAACAGTTTAAGTCACCTGCACAGATTATTGATAGATTCTTGTATTTTAACAATGTCTGATCAATGCAAGTTGTTATTGAGTCTATGAATTTTTTAGTGCTTTTATTAGCCGGGTTCCAGTAGCTGTTTAGAATAAGCAGGTGTTTCCTTATTTCCTGGTCTTCACCGGTAGTTTGGAGCAGTGCACTTTGCACAAATGGATTGGGACTGAAAGAATCAACAAGGCGCCACCTGGTATTTATTTTGATCATGATTACCAAGCCAGAAGAAGGTCGCCCCTTTGCGTTTTTTATTGCAGGATTTAATAGAGTCAGAAATCCATCCCTCGATGGTGGCTCGCACAACCATGTCTCCTGAAGACAAATGACAAAGACCTTTTCCAGGTCAGCCTCAAATTTATTGAATAAGTTGGTGAATCCTCTGGTGTTCCATGAGATGAATTCACAAATACACTTATTGCCTTTGACTGATGGCTAACGTCGACCAGAGATGTCAGTGTGACTGCAATTTTTCACTGGATGATTGAGGTTTGTGCATGAAGATTCTGTGATTGCCATTTCTCTACGAAGCTCAGCACATCGTTGTTCTTGCGTCCCTTGAAAGGTGTCCTTTGAGTTGGACACCTGCATGTCGGACCTGAAGCTCGTCGGTTCCACCGATATGTCGAACCCAAACATTAACAATTCCTCTGATGCATTCAGAATTGTGTTTCAAACTGATACTGAGGAGATATGTAGCAGAACCTGGTCGCAACACTTTTCAGTCGCGTACTCTACTATTCGTATATCCTCAGACAAAATTGTTCTGAGAGATGAAATGCAAGAAAATAATTTCAATACGTTTTTACGGTTCAGGTTCAGATTATGATCTTCCCGATGTAAATTTTGTAATTTCAATTTGCAGTTTAGAGAACTTGCTCCAGGTCTCAGAGATGAGGGGGCATTTGAAGAGTATTGAACCTGCTTTTTTTCATGATGTCGGGCTTTTTTGCGTTTAGCTGTGTAGGCAAATTTGAACAGTCCTCAGGCTTTGTCGACCTGTTCTCATGATTTGTCTCCTGCCCCGCTCTTTGAATTAACCTGTATGGGGATTCACACTGGATGTCGTCGGAGGCTGCATTGGAGGGGATGATAGAATGATCAGCTATGACTTCGTCAGAGAAAGTAGAAAAATTGCATATGTCAATTACTGATCCCGATGACTTACTCATGAGACTTTCGCGGTCTGAGTCGACTCTTTGTCTCTTTCTTACTGGAGCGACAAGACGGCCTGCTCCACTGAGATTATTAACTTCTTGAACAATTTTTTGGCCATCAGATGTTGACTGTTCTGTTCTTCCGAATAAGCCAGCTCTAATGTCGGGAGTCACGTTTCTGATGAATTTCTGTGACTTCGATTGCTGAACACGTTTTTTAGGGTCTGGCAGTTTTTTCCCAGGCACTGACTGCCTACCTTTTGGTTGCTGGGTTGTTTGAACTTGCCTCGTGGGGACCTTTATCGATTTTGCCGGTCCTTCAAAGATTCCAAATGAGGCTGCAGATATTTCAGAAGTCAGTTTTGGATTAAAACAATTTGCTTGTTCGTTCGGAAGTGACACAAGAACGGACTCTGGAGGTTGCATGACCTGATCTCTAGCTACTGCTTGGGCGGTCGTAGCTGAAGATTCACTAGCTGCATCAATATGATTCGAAATTGAAACATTGGCATTTGTATTCTGGGTTTGAGCTTGCAGTTTGTGAGAGTCTTTGGTCGATCGTGAAGGCGTTTGAAGATTTGTAGGTTCGAAGCTTGGATTCATCGTGACTGAAAAGTGTCTCATCCATTTTACGGCTTCAAGCAAACCGTCGGATAAGGAGTCGTTCTGACAGTGATGACGCGCTGCGAGGTCACTTAGACGTTCTTCCCATCTTATTGTTTGTTCAGCTTCTTGTGTCAACTGTAGTTGCAAGAAGTGTGTCACAGAGTCGAATTTGTCCATCTTTTCTTTTAGAGTTATTATGAGTGATGTCTGGTCTTTGTAAGCCTCGTGGAGTGGCTCGTACATCTTCAAAAACGGAAGAAGAGCCGCAGATGAGGCTGCCAAAACGTTGTTGTGAATCTGCATTGCAGCTGCTGAGGACAAACTTGGTTTTGACTCAGTGCTAGTTTTGTCTGACAAACCTGAATGCGAGCTGTTTGAGTTCTCCAAATGTGGGTCGCTTGCCAGCGACGAAATCACGGCCGTGGTAACAGGGATTTCCTGTGAGAGTTGTGATGTTGTAAACTTTGAGTTCCCATTTCTCGATTTACTGGAGGGGTCCATATTAGATGTTTGTCCTCCAGTCTTGGCGTGTGGTGTGCTCGAGGTACTATCCTGTACCACCGCAATTTCGTTTGTCACGTGATGACAAACAGATTTTATTGCTTTTTCCCGTCTGAACGCGTCCCATGTTATTGCACGATCTGTGAAGATATTCGGCATGGTCGTCATAATTGCGACTATGTTGGTGGAGTGTATGTTGCTGTCTGCTATTTGAATTCGTATAGCCATAGGGAGACTGAATGGTGTTTGACATTGTGCGTTCCTTGGTTTGTTGGAGCCGAGGAACTCTCAGTGACATGTCAACATTTGTGGAGGTGTTTCTTGCAGTCACATGATCTGTGCCTGAAGACAGTGTAGATAATATTATTTCATCAGATTCGAGTAAACATTCATTTCCCTCATCGTCTTGTGAAGCTTCCATTATTGCTGCATCCGTAAGTTCAAATGGGGAAAAAAATTTGTCGACTGTTTCCGAAGTGATCTGGTTCGAACTTGAGATGTATTGTTAAAGGAAAATGTTTGTGACAAATTTAGGCCAATCGGAAGTAAGTTATCAAGAGTTAGTAGTGGCCTTTGTGAAAGTGCATTTGTATGTGAAGCGGCCTTGTCTAGCGAGGCACCTGCTTCGGGTGAAGCATTCGCTTCAGCCTCCCCAGGCACAAACTCCGGGACAGATCCCTCGAACCCCACAACCCCCACTGTCCCCTCAGAGATGGAGTCAGACGTAATGTGTCCACCTCCATCCGCTATCTGATTTACAGCAGTTTGAAATGGTAATGCGAGCAACGCAGGAGGTAGCGCAGAAGCAGTAGGGTTAGTATGGGCAAGAATTGGTAAGGTGAGAGGATTTCCGAAATTTCCTGGTGCTAAACAACAGTCATTTGTTGTTCGTTCCACCACCTCTTTGTTTCCTGATGAGCACAACATGTTCGTAGGTAGAGCATCAAACGATTTGTCGTGTTGGAGAGGAATCATTGAGGGCTCAGAAGGGGACACAGGAAATAACACTAATTGCTTTTTTCCTGTTAGATCGACAGTTTCAGGTGGCACTTTAGACGCACGTTTCTATGAAACAGTGCTTACCTTTAAAGTGTCCGGAGCCGCGTCTGCCTTCAAGGCTGTCCACGGATTCTGCATCTGTCGTTGTTGAATCGTTTTTCTCCTTGTTTGTGGGCCCGCCTGGCCTGATTGAGCAGTCATTGCACAGAGTACAGCAATGCTAGCCGTGAGCAGACACGGACTGGGTCTGTGTGCGGCTCCACCTAAAAATACACTAAATAACCTGTGCGCACTACACAGGGTAAGTAGGTGCTCAGAAGGGATCAAAGAGGTAATTCCTCTGCAGTCTCCCCAATTAACGCGCCACCAGCGCTAAACAGCCGCTCAACAGCTTCCAGGCCTTTTCCCCCTGTCGGGCTTAACGCCGCAAGGGTGGTAGCCTCTGTCTTTTGAATGAGTCCAGAATCACGTGATCAGGTCACGTGTCGGATGTGGCCCCGCCTCCTCCAGGAAGCGAGGCAATTCCGGGTAAGTTATATCAGCTTTCAGTTCAAAGTAAAGAATTCTTTTGAAGTAAGCAGCGCACAGGGCGGGCGGCAGCCTCTGTCTTTTCAATGAGTCCAGAATCACGTGATCAGGTCACATGTCAGATGTGGCCCCGCCTCCTCCAGGAAGAGCGGTAATGCTGGCAAGAGCCTTGGCACTGCTCGCAATGCCGGGTAAGTTATATCAGCTTTCAGTTCAAAGTAAAGAATTCTTTTGAAGTAAGCAGCGCACAATTCTGACTAGTAAGTTATCAGTCTTTTTAAAATGTGTTTTTGTCCTTCTTAAGCAACAAATGGTCACTTGACTCCACCCCTTGGTCTCTCCCTGGAAGCCCAGGAGCCATCCCCCATGTTTGTTCCTTGCAGAGGCCATTTACGACCGTCTTCACACTTCGAATTTCCTAAGATGCAGCTTGCTATTGTTCCTTTTCCCACTGTAGAAAAGGTTCTTTCCTACCCTGTAATTAACACATCTCCGTGATTTCCTGCTGGGGGGGAAGATCTTCCCTCTGTGAGAAAACCTGTTATTCAAGTTCTGCAGCTTCAGCCAGGTTTAAATTAATTGTTAAATTCTTCTTAGCACAAACAAACTGGTTGTATCAAATAACAAATCGTATTCTCATTCAAGATTTTAAACCTGTGGGATCAAAACAATTGCAATATGGGTTACTATCAGTAACAGGCCTCTTAGTTTGCAAACATTTTGACTTTCAGTTTATACATGTTAAAGTTTAATCAGGCAGGCCCCTGACAGCTGTCATCACAGCAGCCCTCTGCTGCACAGATTTTGTTTTGACAGATCCACAGACAGGCCACTTTTGCTGTGGAAATCTCTTTATGCTCTTAGCCTTTCAGGACATTGTAAGTTCACAGTGATTCCTTAAACTAAGTGAATTGTAGCACCCAGAGAGAATTTTGAATATTTAAAAGGTGTTCTGTACCTGCATTCTGAAGTTTCAGCCACAAAGAAAAAGTGATTTAAAGCAATATTTGGAGTTTCATTTAGCAAAGCACTGCTTTTTCCTTCTGCACTCCACTTTCAATTGTTGTGGAGTCCAGTGATACATTTCAGTAGTGAGAGCTCTGTTCCACCACTGACAACATGCGTGGCAGATTGGGCACCCATCTTTTTGGCACGCACAAGGGTTTTGCAGCCATTTTGCTTTTTCTAGCACCATCATAACAGAGTGGTGCAGCATATCAGAGCAGAAGTGGGTCAAGACATCCCACACCCCTCTCAATCTTCTCATCCTAGACAAATCTTCCAAACCATAACTCGTCTTCTCTCTCTCCTCCCACCTCTGACCACTCTTCTGCCTCTCCTATCTCTCCCTCCAACTTTGCAAACATCTTCTCCTCTAAAATACTCACATTACGCCAAAACATTGTACTCTCCCCGCTTACTCTCCCCTTGCCCCTTCTCACTCGACCCCTTCTTCCTACTTGTCTAATTTCACCCCTGTCTCTAACACTGATATGTCCCTCCTCTTATCCAAAACTCACCCCACTGCTGCCCCATCTGATCCTCTCCCTACTCCGCTAATTCCCAAAATCTACCCTCTTCTCATACCTTACCTTACCTTTCTTCAACATTTGCCTCACCACCGCTACCTTTCCTTCAGTCTTCAAGCACGCTACTATCATTCCCATACTGAAAAATCCCTCAGCTAACCCTCTCCTGGCCTCCACCTTTTGCCCCATCTCTCTCTTACCATTCCTCTCTAAACTCCTTGAACGACTAGTCTTCTCCCAACTCTCGGCTTTTGTCTCCAACCTCCTCCCCTCCACTCAAGCTGGCTTTTGCCCCAAGCATTCCACCGAAACTGCTCTCACCTCTGTTCTTAACTCCCTCCTCACTGCTCGCTACTCCAAACACTCTTCTATTCTCATTCTCCTTGACCTCTCTGCCGCCTTTGACACTGTCGATCACCCTTTACTCCTTGACACTCTTTTCTCATTCGGTCTCAAAGGCTCTGTTCTCAATTGGTTTTCCTCCTACCTTTCCAACTGCTCCTTTGCCATGTCTTGGGGTGGCCGCTCCTCACCTACTCACTCCCTCATCTTTGGTGTTCCACAAGGATCCGTGCTTGACCCCTTCCTCTTCTTACTCTACACCTCTCTTCTTACACCTGTCATCTCATCCTTTGGTATCTCTCACCATTTCTACGCTGATGTCACCCAGCTCTTCCTTTTCTTCTCTTCCTTGACTCCCGATATTCACTTCAAACTCTCCTCCTGTCTCACTGCTGTCAAAACTTGGATGTCCTCCCAGTTTCTCACCCTAAACATAGACAAAACTGAAGTTTTATTCCTTTTTGCCAACACTCTTCATCCCCCCTCCCTCCATCCTCTTCCCCCCCACTCATCTCCCCATCTCTGCCTCTGCCCGTAATCTCAGCCTTCACTTTGAGTCTAACCTTTCCTTTACCTATCATATCTGTCTAACCTCCCGTGCCTGTTGCTTCCATCTCTTTAATGTTCACAAAATCTGCTCCTCCCTCACCTTCCACGCCACCAAACTCTTAATCTCCTCCCTTGTCTTCTCCCGTCTCTTCTACTGTTCAGCCCTCCTCTTTGGCCTCCCTGCCTCTCATCTCGCCCCCTTCAAATCCCTCTACCACTCTGCAGTACACACTCTCTGTTCCTCTCTCCCTATGACTCCATTTACTCTTTGCTTTCCTCACTCGGCTGGCTTTCCTTCCACTCTCATCTTAAATTCAACTTCCTCTGTCTTGTCCTTAAATCTCTTTATAATCTTGGCCCTCCCTACCTTTCCTCCCTTCTTTCTTTCTACTCTCCCACTCGCCCCTTCCGTTCCGCTGACCTTTTCCTCCTCTCTGTGCCTCCCTCTCCTTGCGCCCCATCTCATTTTCGTTCCTTTCAGCTCCCCGCCCCGCTTCACTGGAACTCTTTACCTCTCTCTCTATCCGTTCCATCTCCTCCTTCTCTTCCTTCCGATCCTCCTTAAAATCCCACCTTCTTCAACCCTCCCTCCTGACAACCCTTCTGTCCTCCCTTCCCCGCTACTCCCCTTCCTCTGATTTCACCCATTGATATCGGCAAATTGTTCTGCATACTGTACTTGTTTATTTGACTCATGAACTGTCATTTACTGCTTCCAATTTATTCTTGTTGTTCTATGTAAAGCACTTTGGTGTAAAGCGCTATATAAAAGTTAATAAATACAAATACATGGTCCGCTGGGCATTTAATGTGAATAGTGGACCCTTTATTCGGTATTGCATAGGGCGAGCGCAGGAGCCGCAGTACATTAAAGCCTATGCAAGCAGAAATACAGTCAGATAATATTTGCTATTTAAGTTCAATGTGACAAGCGCGCTGGAGATCGAAGGCCCTAAACTAGGTTTAGCACAAGCGGATCGTCTATGTGGAGAAATGGAAATAGAAATATCTAAGCACATTATGCTAAACTGTGCTAGCCTGAATGCCTTGAGACAAACACATGAAATCTTATAACATGTTGAACGATGAGGATGCGCATCTACTATGGAAAATATTAATGGATGGTGATGATGTTAATTGCTTAACTCATATGATGAATTTTTATCAGAGGTGTATTGTGATTTAAATGAGTTGTCAATGAATATTTATTAATAATGTGATGATAAAATATGTGTATTGTGTTTTTTAATGTATCTAATTTTCCATATATATACAATGTCAATTTGGATGGGAGTATATTAATAAAATTGAAATAGTAATAACTATCAGGAAATTGTATTAATAAGTCCAGTAAATCTTGATTTTGAGGAAACTCTGGGATTTAATTGACTCTCTTGATTTTCTTCTGATAATAAGCTAGTAAGCCTGATGCTTCCATAGGTTCTTTGCATTCGTTTAGAATATTGATATGGTATATATATGTGTTTTGATTTTCCAATCAGGCTGTGATATTTTGTAATTATAAGGTCCCATCTTTTCAATGACTTCATAAGGTCCATGCCACCAGGATAACATTTTATTATCAGATGAGGGAAGAAGGACTTGTACTTTTTACCCAATGCAAAATGATCTCATTAGTGATTTCTGATTATAACATTCCTTTTGCTATTCTTGTGCCTTTACCATATTGCAGTGAACTATTTTTCTAATGGTGGCCATCTGTTCTTTCAATTTATGAGCCGTCTGGGATGAAGTAATATAGTGTCTCTCTCCCTCTCTTCCCAGGTCTCTTTTAACATGTCTAGTACATCTCGGGTTCTGTGAAGACATCATGAAGCAAGACACAGACAACAGATTCAAAGTTCAAACCAAAATGTTTTATTAACTCAAATGTCAGGATGGTTGAAATCCTAACTTATCATATCCTAAGGTGAGATTTCTCTACCTAAAGAAACTAAGGAAAGTCTGAGTCAGAAAGTTCATCTTAAACGTCTCTCTGTGTCCGTGGACACTGTCAGTCACCTTTCTTCTGTGTACGCAGCTCTGGCATCGGACTGCCGATAAAGAAAACAAAGGAGGCTTCCCCACCGATGGCCTTCTTGCGGCCAGCCTGGCCTTTGGCTCCCCGACTTCCTGGGGTTGTCTGCTGGCATCCTGGCTCTCCTTCAAGACCCAGCACGGCTGCTTCCTTGCACACAGGATTCCCTACTGCTCTCTTTGCTGCTGGTATCCTACCCTTTTATACACCTGCAACCACTTGACAGGTTGCAGGTGTGAGTTCCAAATTACAATTGCCTGGTTGAATTTAGGAGAGGAGTTGAGACATGTCTGACCTTTACAATACTCCGCAGGCCTCTTCCTCGTCTCAGTGCTAGGGTGGTGAAATGGCTTACTAGTGTTCACTACTCCTAGTCCCCTCTTCCTTGTCCCAGTACCATGGTGGGTTGAAAGAGGCAAAATGATTGAAAATGATTTACAGTAGCCCATGAAGGCTGAGGCAGGGTGAGGTTGATCTTCAGAAGGCAAAGAGGGATTCCATGGCCATATTACGAGGACAGTGGTAACCCGATGGTGCTACCACCGGGTTGCCGCCATCCTCGTAAACAATGAATCCACCGCCTGACTTCCCGGTACCACCTGGACATTACAAGTCCAAGGCGGAGCGGGAAGTCTGGCAGCGGATTTGGTAAATCCACATTCCTGTGGAGTCCCATAGGACTACATGGGAATGGGTTCATGGAAGCACTGGCACTGTTGTTAATGGTGCCAGTGATTCCGTCACAACTGTGCATGCAGGTGCCATTGCATCCGGCAGGTCAGACCTGCTGGGTGTAAAGGCCCCCGCCCGCAGATTCAGAGTGTGGCAGTCTGGAAAGGGTGCCGGTACGTTGCTACTGGCACCCTAATTTCCAGTCCACCACACTCATAATGAGGCCCCATGTGTCAACTGTGGATATCCTCACCCCAATCCCCAAGGACCCTCCACCCAGGTGATCCTCCCTCATTTCTCCACTCCCAGGCTCAGGATCCAAAAAAGAGATGGCCTTTCCGTGGCGACATAAGAAGAGGATCCAAGGGGTGTAGGTGTGAGGATACCCTCATGTTTCTCACATACCCTTCCCCTCTGCGTGTTGGACCGGGGTGCTTCACAGGGAAACCGGGAGAGGAAATCCACATGACCTTGCTCTTGGCCCTTCTGTGTTCCACTGTGAAGTAAGAAGGTTGTAGGTACAGGAACCACTGCATAACCCGATGATGAGACTCCTTTCTCTGACTAATCCATACCAAAGGGGAGTGAACTGTTATCAATTGAAATCTGCAACCCAAGAGGTAGTACTTAAGATGTATCACTGTCCACTTAATTGCCAGTGCCTCTAACTTGATGACTGAGTAATTTGTCGCCCTGGGGAATAGCCTTTGACTGATGTACAAAATTGGGTGTTCAAGGCTGTCGTGGTTTTGCGATAATACGGCTCCTAACTCCATTAAAGAAGCATCAGTCTGGAGGATGAATTCTTTAGAAAAAAATCAGCTACTTTCAAAATGGGGCTCTGGCATAGGGTTTGTTACAAAGTCATATAACAGATCTTGTTTTCCTCCTCTCATTTGATCTTTTGGGGCTCAGTGTTCTTCAATTTGACAGTTAATCTTGATGTTTTACTGGAGAAATTTGGAATAAACATGCAGTAGTTGCCAATTAGCCCTGAAAAGGCCCTCAAATCTTTCTTGGTTTTTGGAGTGGGGGTATCGAGAAGAGCTCTCACCTTCTCTTGCTCGGGTTGGACAGTACCATTACTCACAAAAAAATTAATACTTAACCGCAGATTGGGCAAGCTTGCATTTTCTGGGGTTAGCGGCTAGCCCGGCTTTTCTTAACACTCTCATGACCGTGCAAAGGTGGTACAGGTGATCTTCCCATGTCTTGCTATCTATCACAATGTCGTCTATATAGGCTCTGCAAAAATCTGAGTATGGCTGTAAGATTTTGTCTATCAACCTCGGAAATGTTGCTGGAGCACCATGTAGACTAATAGGCAGGACTTTACAATGAAATATTACTATTAGAGTAGCAAAGGCAGTTTTCTCTATATCAGGTCCCAACAACAGGTCTTGCCAATATCCTTTTGTTAGATCTATTGTTGAAAGGTAGACAACATTACCCAGCCTGTCAATCAGATCATCAATACGGGGCTTGGGTAAGCGTCAAAGGCAGAGATGGCATTCAACTTTCTAAAGTCTATATAGAACCTCCAAGTTCCATTGGGTTTTGCAACCAACACGATAGGGGAGGACAAGGGACTATTAGAAGGTTCAATGACATTAGCCTCAAGCATGTTCTTAACTTCCTGAATGATGATATCTTTTCGAGATTCGGGTAATCGGTAAGGTTTTAAATGTACCACTTTGCCTACGGGAGTGCGGATTTGATGATAAATATCCTTCACTCATCCGGCCTCCTTTCTAAACACATCAGTAAACTGTCTTATCAGGTCATACAGGTCTTGTTTTTGGTTGTTACTAAGGTCAGGGGAAATTAAGGCATTGTTATCTGCATTTTCTGGTAATAGACAGGATAATATTGCAGCCTGGGATTCAGAAGGATTTTCTCTCCACTCCTTTAACAAATTGGTAGACTTGGGTTTTCAGACAGCAGTCCGGTTGTGAGATCTTATAATTACACTGACCCATTTGTTCTAGAACCTCATATGGTCCATTCCACTTAGGTATAAGTTTATTTTCAGAAGTCGCCAACAGTACGAGCACCTTTTGACCTAAGGAAAAGGACCTTAAAGAAACCTTTTTATCATAGGAGATCTTTTTTGTACATGTGCTTGAACCATGTGAGTATGTACTAAGGATCTAACAGCTGTCATATGTTCCTTAAGCCTAGTTGCAGTGTGAGAGAGTAGAATCGGGGCTTCTTCTCTCTCCTTCCATGTTTCCCTCAACATATCTAGGACATCCCAGGTTCCCGTCCATACAGAAGTTCAAATGGGGGAGATGCCTGAAGGGTCTTCCTGACTGCGAACAAAGTCCATGGTACCATTTGATGCCAGTTCCTACCATGCTGTTCCCCTAACTTCCATAGTATTGTTTTTAGGGTTTTATTAAATCTTTACACAAGGCCATCTGTCTGGGGATGATACACTGATGTTCGTAGAGTGTGATATGCAACATTTGTTTAACTTGTCCCATAAGCTTGCTCATGAAAGTAGAGCCCTGGTCAGTTAATATTTCCTTTGGAAACCCTACTCGGGAAAAGAAAGGAACAGGAGTTTCAGGATTTGTTGTGTTGTGTTGGCTCTCAGGGGGAAGGCCTCCAGATATCGGGTAGCGTAGTCTACAATGACCAGAATGTATTTATTTACTAGTTTGGAAGTTTCAAGGGATCCCACATTGTCCATACCTATCCTGAAGAATGGAACCTCAATTATTTGTAGAGGATTTAAGGGAACTGGTGGGGGTATATGAGTGCTAGTCTTCTGGCAGATTTCACAAGCTTGAATGAAATGTTTAATGTCAGCATGGATTCCGGGCCAGTAAAACATATTCATTATTTGAAACTGAGTTTTGGACTGTCCCAAATGGCCCCCGTCAGATGTGAATGGGCTATCTCTAGAACCATATGCTTGTGACTTTTAGGGACAAAGAACTGTGTTTTTATCAAGCCCTCCGAAATGGTATCTCCTCTCTATATAGAAGTTCTGTTTCAGAGAGAAAAAAGGTCCTCCTTTCTCATGACCCTCTGGCTCAGATAGGACTTGTAAAAATGCTTCAGCTGATAAGGGGTTGTTCCTTTGGGCAAAGGCTAAGTCTGGAAGTGTCTTGTGTTCTTCCTCTTTAGCTTTTCTGGGTTCAGGGTAAGGAGGGCAATCAGATGCTTCATCAGCCTCTCCAAAGCCTTGAGCTCCTCTATCTTTTCTCTCCTTCCTAGATTCTTCCTTAACCCTAAGGAACATGACTCTCTCAAGCACCGCTTGAGCAATTGTATCCCCTTGATGAATGTGGAATGGGTCCTTCCCATGATTTTGTAACAACACTTTACAACATCTCTAAAGTCTGGATCTATAACTCCAGCTAATCCATCCATTTCAAACCTCCATGCCAGCTTGGATTTGGGTGCCAATCTGATGTAGGCATTAGGGGGTCGAATTAAGATCACATTAGTGGGTATCAGTCTTCTTTCACCAGCAGGAATAGTCTTATCCCTACTACCTACTACCTACAAATATGAAACCCAATAGAGCCCGTTGTGGCTACTGAGGGGTCTAATGCTCTGGCACTTAACTTTTCAAATTTTAGGGTCCCCCATCTTGTATCGGTTGAGCCGCATTCCACTTCTGACACCATTTGTGAAGGCATCATGAAGCAAGACACAGAACAGATTCAAAGTTCAAACCAAAATGTTTTATTAACTCAAATGTCAGGATGGTTGAATGCCTAACTTGCCCTATCCTAAGGTGGGACTTCCCTACCTAAATAAACTAAGGAAGTCTGGGCCAGAAAGTTCAACTTAACATTTTTCTGTGGCCAAAACCTATACTTGCCCTCACAACTAAAGCTAACCAAAGTGTAGAGATATCAGCAATAAAAAGAAACAGTGTTCCAAAGAAAGTTCTGAGGTTCTTCCTGGCTTACTCATCAGCTCCCTTTTCCCAAGTTCAAAGTAGTTCCACAAAAGTCTTGGGATTCCCTTTCCCAGGTTCAAGGCACTTCCACAGAACCTTGGGGTTCCCTTCCCTGAGTTCAAAACAGTTCCACAAAACCTTGGGGTTCCTTTACCCAAGCTCAACACAGTTCCATAAAACCTTGGGGTTCCCTTCCCTAAGCTCAATACAGTTCCACTTGTACCTGTTCACACTCTTCCAATATTCAAAAACAGCTCCATGCCTCCTTTATACTCCTTCCAGTTTCTTAACGGTGCAATACAATAGCTTTCTCCTGTTTCACTTCAGCAACCTCTTTGGCTTTCACAGTTGCAGTTGTCAAACCATACAGTCCACCCATTACAGGTCACGCAACCAGGAACCCTAGGCTCTCTAGCCCACAAAGGTTCTTCTGTATTTGTACCTGTGTGATGGTTAACACTCACTTGGCTTCCCTTTGATAGTCTTTTGGGCTTTTCACAATGTATTTTCATATATAGTTCACTTTATGGTGGTTTTGTTCCTTCACCACCTTTCTTTCATGCTCTCTCTTAATTTTCAATACTTGCTTTCTTTTATGCTTCATGCAATTCGTATTTTGCTTCCAATAGGAAATATTTGAATTTCACACACACTTGTCATCAAGGCACATTTTTGCTGAAAGCCCTCTTTTAGCTTGGTGTTCAATTTTTGTGACTTTTTCAATCTGCCGCATGCATATTATACTGGCCCTATATTTCCCGCTCAACCTGTTACTTTGGGTTAACTTCAGCGGGTATAAGATTTCTCATTCATTCTGCATCAAATTTGGCTTTCTGACACAGCCACAGGGGCGCCCCTGCTCGAGTGCTCTTCCCAATACACTGACCGCTCCCTGGCGTTTCCTCCGGGCAGCTGTGTTTCCAATTTTCTTCTTGGATTTCACCGGCAGCTCTGCTCCCGTTCCACGGATGCTGTCGGTCACCTTTGTTCTTTCTTCTGTGTCCACAGCTCTGGCTGCAGTCCTCCGACAAAGGAGGCTTCCCCACCAACGGCCTTTCTCACGGCCCACCTGAGCCTTGGCTCCACAGCTTCCGCGAGTCGTCTGCCGGCATCCTGGCTCTCCTGCAGGACCCAGCACAGCTGCCTCCTCGCACAAAGGATTCCTTGCTGGTCTCTTTGCTGCTGGTCTCCACCCCTTTTGTACACCTGCAAACATTTGACATGTTGCATGTGTGAGTTCCAAATTACAATTGCCTGGTTGCAATTAGTGGCGTAGTTGAGACATGCATGACCTTTACAACACTCTGCAGACCTCTTCCTTATCTCAGTACTAGGCTGGTGAAATGGCTTACTAGTGTTCACTATTCCTAGTCGCCCATTTCTTGTCCCAGTACCATAGTGGGTGTAATGAGGGTAAATGATGGAAAATTATTTACAATAGCCCATTAAGGCTGAGGTCGATTTTCAGAAGGGAAAGGGGGATACCATGTCTCAACTGTGAATATCCTCTCCCTAATCACCTAGGACCCTCCGCCCAGGTTATCCTGCCTCGCAAACCCCCAAGTTCAATATCCAAAAGTGATGGCCTTTTTATGGCCACCTGAGAAGGGAATTCAAAGGGGGTAGGTGTGAGGATATCCTGAGGTTTCTCACAGTTCCCTACCATACAATAATTCAAAGGGGGAGACTCCTGTAGATGACTCAGGAGTTTTCTGGATGGCAAACAAGGCCCAGGGTACCATAACATCCCAGTTTTTTTCATCTACTTCAAACAACTTTCTCAGAATATGTTTTAGAGTTTGATTGAACCTATTAACTAACCCATCTGTCTGGGGATGGTAGATTGAGGTTCTAATGGTTTTAATCTGAAGAATGTCATTTACTTCAGACATAGGTTTACTCATGAAAGTGGAATCCTGATTGGTTAGAATCTCTTTTGGAAAACCTATTAGAGAAAAGAAGGGTAACAAATGCTTCAAGATTTTTTGAGATATATTATTCCTCAAAAGGGAAAGCCTCAGGATATTTAGTGGCATAGTCCAAAATCACTAGAATATATGTATTACCTAGTTTTGAAGTTTCCAAAGGTCCTACTATATCCATTCCGATTCATGAAAATGGAACATCAATAATAGGTAAAGCTTGTAAGAGAAAAGGAGGCGGCATTTTCATACTGGTCTTTTGAAAAAGCTCACAGGTGTTTATAAACCTTTTAATGTCAGCATAGATACTGGGCCAGTAAAACCGATTCACAATTTGTGCTTGTGTATTGTGAATCCCTAAACGTCCCTCAGTCAGATGGGCATGACCCATCTCCAGTACAATGTCTTTATGACTTTGTGGTACTACAATCTGGGTTCAGGGTGTACCAGATAGATCCACATCTCCTCTAAATTGCAAATGATAGCATGTACCACACTTAGATGGAATCGTGAACATTAGCCTGAGTCGCATCTAGATAGGATTATGACTGTCAGCAAGTGCCACACTTAGATGAAATTGCAAATGATAACATGTGCCACACTTAGATGAAATCATGGACATTAGCCTGAGTCGCATTCAGATAGAAATGTAAATGTTAGCATCCGCCACACTTAGATGAAATTATGAATGATAGCATGGGCCTCACGTAGATGCAATTGTGAATGATCGCATGTGCCTCACTTAGATGGAATCAGGAAAATTAGCCTGAGTCGTATCTAGATAGAAATGTGAATGTTAGCATGCGCCACAAAATTGTGAATGACAGCATATGCCATACTTAGATGGAATCGTGAACATTATCCTGAGTAGCATCTAGATAGGATTATGAATGTCAGCAAGTGCCACACTTAGAGGGAATTGTGAATGATAGCAAGTGCCACACTTAGATGGAATCGTCAACACTAGCCTGCCTCACATCTAGATAGGATTACAAAGGTTAGCAAGTGCCACATTTAGTTAGAATAAGGAAGGCCAGCAAGTACCACATTTAGATAGAATTGTGAACATTAGCTTCCGCCGGACCCAGACACAATTGTGAAGGATAGAAAGTACCACACCTAGATAGAATTGCAAATGTTAGCATGTGCTACTTAGATAAGATTGTGAGCTATAGCCTGCATCCCAACTAGATAGAATTGTGAACCTTGCTTCACATATAGACACGATTTTCGAAAGGCGGTCCAGTACCACATTCGGATACATTGTTGAATTTTTGGTGGGTGTCATCTAGAGAAAGGATTGTGAATATTAGCCAGTACCAGATCTAGATCTAGATAGAAATACAGAGATATTCACCCACCACATTTAGAAAGAACAGGAAACTTTAGCACATCACTTCTAGACAGTGATGCCAATAACCAACCCACTAACAATTTCACCCCTCTGCATACACCTCTCAAACTCTAACCAAACACAACCACAACCCTATAACACAACAAACCGCACAAACTTCACTACACCGCAACAACAGAACAAACCACACATAGACTCGCACAACAGCACACAATGGCTACTGACCGGAAAGCAGCCCAAGCCCAGCCAACGGTGTTAACTGGGCTGAGGCTGCCAACGGCACATCACTGCTCTCTTGCACTTTATCCCACTAACTCAACCCCCTTTCTGTTTCAAAGCCGCCAGAGCGCCAGGGGACCACTCCGGTGGTGATAGTGCACGGTAAAAATATCCTTTAACATTAACATATAGTAACCCATTCTGCTAGGAAAAAGGGCCCCCTTTTGCTCTGCCCTCCATTTCATTGGCAATTTGTTTAAAGGCCGCAGGTAGTAGAGGATCATTATGCTGAGTGAAAGCTAAGTCAGGCATCATTTTTTCTTCTTCAAGGGAAGTTTAGGTTTTGATCTGCTTCTCCTTATGAAGTTGTTCCGGAATTCTTAATTTCTTTAAGCTCTCCAAAGCTTAAAGCGCACTCCAGAATACCTTGTGGTATTCTTTCCCCAGCCTTAACTTGACATGCCTTTTTCCCGTTATTTTGTTTTAGGACTTTTATGTCACCTATATAGTCTGGGTCAATCACCCCTGTGAATACGTCTAGCCTGTACCGCCAGGCTAGACCAGACTTAGCGGCAAGGTGGATAAAAGTACCCTTAGGCGGTGTGGGAATTAAATCTGTGGGGATCACAGCTCTTTCCCCAGGTTGTATTAATTCTCATTAGATATTTTATTAAAAGTAAAAAGTGCAAATTAAACCTCTTCTAAAGTCTAAGGGATTAACTCTTCGCATCAACAAAAATGGCCTCTCAATGGGAGGGACCCCCTACTATGGATGAGGACAACCATCTGGGTGATGGGTGGCACAACACCTAAAGCCAAACCTGCCTGAAACCTATATTATTACTCTTTCACAACCCCCCTCTGACTGATACATCCATGTGCTGTTGTAACATCATGTCAGTTTCACTGAGACGAAGATGATCATCCAAGACATAAAGATGAACCCCAATGCAAGTACTGAGAAGAGTTGACCCCAGGAGCTATGAAGAGTGGCCTATGGAATGGGAGGAAACGTTCTAGTGATCTGCGGGGGGAGTGTTCAACTAAGCAACACAGAAATAGGCAAAGTACTCAGTGAAAGAGAACAGTCCTGGGCGCAGGTCAGCCGAGAATGAGGACAGCATGGGAGACAGCCCAGCCCTGAAAAACCAAAGGAGATGTGGAAAACGTTCCAGAGAAGCCATCAGCTGTCATCTGCTTGAGATGGGAAGCAGGCAGCGAGAATCCTTTGTCCGGTGGTGGGCAGCTGGCCAGGAACGTGTCTGGATGCTGCGAATCAGTGGCACAACCTTTGGAAGGTGGAGCGTGCGGTTCTGCAACAGTGCCTACTTCGCTAACCCAGAGAACAGGAACGAGACACGTGGAGCAAGAGCCGTAGAGACATATAAAGGCCACCCAATGCTCCCAGTCGAAGCAAGACCGCAGGAAGAACCGTCAGTGTGTCCCAAAGTCAGTGAAGGTAACAGGTACAACACAGGAACCGGTAGGGGTGTAAAGTTGGAGAATGAATGCAAGTTAATTGAAAGTAACGATATGAGTAATCTCCATTGTGGCAGTAGTTGGCGGGAGAGTGGGCCTAGCATAAGAGGGAGAAAGGCAAAGGGTTGTAGCCTGAGCCAGATAAGGGCCTGGGACCCCAACCAGCATGAAACAATTACCAGAGGCAGTCGCCCTCTAGACAGTCTTGCACCCTCTCTATAACCGTAGTGGGGGAGAGAAGCCCACTGACCTTCCTCACTATAGGGGCGGAAATGAGAGAACTAGTCATAAGAGAAGGATTGTGGATCCTAACAAGGTTAAAGAAAGTCACAAAGGCAAAATGTGTATCAACCTGAAAGCACTTAGGAAAGATTGTATCAAATAATCTTTTTTAAAAGTTATACCAAGAGATGGGAGTAATTTTCTTGGTAACAAAGCAGAAGTTGAGTTGGAGACGGTAGGGGAAGGGAGTCATTCCCCCTGTCCTTATGTTAAAATCCCCTAAAACACACCAGGAGAAGGGAGTCATTCTCTTGTTTCTAAATCAGGATTTGATGTGAAACAGCTATGGGAAGGGAGTCATTCCCCCTGGCCTTGGTGTTCATTATATCAAGACATACCAGGGGATGTCTTAGCCTCAAATCCTGCCAAATCTACTATTTGCTCATGTAGATGGATAATCCTTAAGTCTTCCAAATGCGGACAGAATAGAATCAGGTGTCTAAGTGTTTCACTTTCTGCTTTACAGAATCAACACTTAATTCAATTTTGATGTTTCCCATATCTTCAAAGGGTGTTTTTATTATGTAGCACGTATAATCTGAGTCTTAACAGTAGATCTCGTTGTCTGTGATGAGGACATTTTCTCAGGTACAGTGGTGTTTCATTCATCATTCCCCAATCAGTTCTCAAAAGAGAATGAGTCAAGGACTTAGATCTTGCTTCTTCTGGTTTTCTCCAATCGTCAGCCCAGATAATCCTCTTTACCAGCGTTGGATTATTTAGTAAGGTGTTTGTAGTTGTGCCGAGATTGGATGAAATTAAATCACACTCTCCTCTCCAATCGTCAAGGACATACTCTTTTTTTCCGGGTTTATTCAATCCCAACATTTCAAATTGAGGGCAGACACTTAGTGAAGCTTTTCTATATAGCAATAGTTTATTCCATGTGACTTGCGCACTGAGCGATATTCAACCAAGTTCTTGCCGGATTATAGACATTGGAATCGATAAAGGTAGACGTAAAATATGTTTCCAAAAGCAGCCTTCTAGAAAGTGCCAGAAATCTTGTCCTATTCCTGAGTTGGTCTCTCCTCCATACACAAGTGAAGGGGACACTTTCCGCTTATAGAAAACAAGGATCAGTTCTAAGGAGAATTTTCAATAGCTTCTGTCTAACACCTTTCCTTGTGCAGTTAGTCTCTTAACTTTTAATCTCAGGGCGTCCTTCCAGGCGTTTCCACTTTTTGAAGAACTTAACTGGACCCCTAGGTACTTCAAATCCTTTGTCGATTCTAGCTGGTTTCCAGCCAATTGACAGGTTCTTTTTGATTTTTCCTCCCTCTTTTGTCTCCTAGGACCATGATTTCTGATTTTGCAGCATTTATCTTCAGATCTTTATTTAGCATGTATTTCACGTGCCGAGTGAGCGACCTCTGTAAACCGATCTTAGTCTGATCTAGAAGGATAAAACCATCGGCATACAAGAGTCTGCCTACTTCTGTGCCATTTATTTTGGGTGGAAATGAATGCTTGGTGTCCGGTATCCTTTTTCAGGTCTACTATATAGAAATTAAACAGGGTAGCCGCTAATGGGCATCCCTGTTTTAGACCTTTTTTGGTCTCGATTTTGCTTGATGAATTACTGCGACAGTCCATTTTGACTTGCATGGAGGTGCCCGAATAAAGATCTTTTATCGCTTTTAACAGGTTAGTCAGACATCCCCTGGATCTTAACTTTTCCCACAGCAGATTTCGATCTATAGTGTCAAAGGCCTTCTGCAGGTCAGTGCTAGCCATATAAATCTTCAGATTATCATGTATAGCTCATTTATTTTAGTAGGCTCACTATCAGTAGGTTAAGGCTGCAGCCTACTTGTTCGACAAATCCTGACTGTCTAATATCAAAGGACTTAGTCTCCTTAATCCACTTCTTCAGATGATTTAAGAGCAGCGTAGCAAACATTTTCCCAACGCAATCAAGCAGCGCTATTGGGCGGTAATATGTCAGTTTCATCCAATCCCCTTTTTTTAAAAATGGGGACCACAATAGCGTTTTTCCATGATTCTGGTACTCTTCCAACCTTCATTATTCTTTTGAATAATGTCTCACAGAGTACTGACCATTTGGTTGGATTTGGTTTCAATACTGCGTTAGAGAGCCTGTCCGGTCAAGATGCCCGTGAAGAGCTAGCTTTGTTGACAAGGCTCTCAATCTCTTCACGGCTCATTTCTATGTTCCATGCCTCTGCTGCTTCTTGATCAGCATCATTTTGTTTCTGCTTGCTCTTGTTATCATTGAATAATGTCTCAAAATATGATATCCAGCAACTTTCTGCAATTGGATTTAGAAGGCATGGATCTTTTTCGCCCTTTTTTCCATCAAGTAGTTACCATAGATTTCTATTGCTGGAATTTCCCAGGGCTCTTAACATACATTCCGCATCTCTCTGGAAAAGTATTATTTTGTGAGACTTTTGCCTATTTTTATAGCGCTGTTTTCTTTCGCGTATTAGTTCCTTTTTATTCAGGTTCTCTGATTTCTTTATGAGCCACGGGTCTCTCCTCAGCTGCTTTTTTTGTTTGGCAATTTCTAAGTCATACACATGAACTGTTGTGAAGGTTGGCTTCGAGGACCAGACTTTGGTTTCTTTAAATCCCATCAATATCTGGATGTACTCTGCTGAGTTTTTCTCTTTGAGGTGCCACTCTTTCAATTCCTTTGTCAGAACTGGGATATCACTAAGTTGTATTCTCAGCCGATTTCAACCGGCTTCTAATTCTATCCTATCTGTCCAAGTTAATTGTCCATCTTTTTCTCTTCCTAATATCATAATGACAATAGGATCATGATCGCTATGGCAAATAGTTATCACTTTTAGATGCTGGATATTTGGTAGAATGTTTAATGATACTAAAATGTAGTCCAACGTAGTTTTCTTTATCCCATTTGACAAAGTCAGAGCCGGTGGCATGTCTCCTATGGTATTACCGTTTAATCTATGTAAACCCCGTTGCTCTATTTCTTCCATCCAAACTGGGTTTGAAACCTGCAAACCAGAGGACGGAGTCATTCCCCCTAGTAATTTTGTTTTGAAGGAACATTTAATTTTGTTATATGCCATTCAAGATAAAGGAGAAAGGAGCCACTATGCTTGAAACAGGAACTTTATGTTAGTTAACTTGTTAGTTGTAGTGTGAGGGATAGAAGTAGGTTATGACACAGGACAGTGAAATGTACTTTGACATACATTCTGACACACCCTTTTAGTAATAGTTTTGAAGCAGGGAAACCCCTTTCAGAAGTTAAGGATAGTGAGCACCTCTTTTCCATTTCCAAAATAAAAGTCTATAACCACAATCATGCCAACTTTGTGTCAGTCTTCATCTTTGACACCCTTCCATAGCACACAAGACGGTGTCCATGATGAAAGGATGACAAGTGGCAGGCATGGCCTGCACACACTGACCTGCCCGAGACACCCATGGAAACCGACATCTGGTCATGCCAACACATAGCAAACCTGCACGCCTCCACATATGCAGCTCTGTACTGCATGAAAAAGCAATGGACACATACATACAACCATTCTGCCACGCCAGTATTGCACATCCCCAAAATCCCATAAGGGAAGGACATGGAGTAAGCAGGATTCTACAACAACTCCATTGCACACAGCCTTACTCAAACCACCATGTACCTCTCAGCACTAACTGATCCAGAATGAGTATCCATAAGTACACCCAAACCACCACACATGCAGCATACATGACCAATCGTCTGCATGCCATACCTACAACAATTACCAATTTCACACGACACATCGTGACATGACTACAGTATAGTCCAACAGAGTCCAAACACTCCCCAGCACTGTAACTAATACCTCACACTGGAGGACCAACAGAACCACATTGGCTGACTCGACATGCCGTGTGTAAAGCAGAGAATACGCCATCCACTGGCAGAACATCGGCAACACAGCCATTGTCCAGAAGGAGGCAATGGCAAGCAACCACTATACAATACTGTGACAAATCAAGGGATATTCGTTGCTTCTCCCCAGGGGGGAGCTGTCCTCTTTGAGGCTAGGGAGGTGAGCCTGCTCGGCAAGACCATCTCAAGGGGTCTGGGCAAATGGAACCTCAATGGGAGTGACTCGCCCTTAGGGCACAAGGACTTCCATTCTAAGGAGGAATTCCCTAGACCAAATACCCTATCCGCATATATGGGACTACCTGCTATGAAGACTAATCTGTCATCATTAGGTTTGGCTTCAGGCAATGTGGGAACAAAACAGTCAGACCAAGGAAAAGGAGATGTCTCTTTAAAAAGAGAGCTGTATATGACTGGGACAAGTAGCTCTTGTGAGGAGAGAAATAAAGGTATGCAGGGGAAACCCCCTGACGTGATTCATCCTTGGAGAGGTGGAGTAGAATGAAGTAATGGATCCCACAACTTTTGGAAAGGGTTTTCGATGCCAGAGAGCCGACAAATCCTGTAACAGGAGAACAGTTGCCTGAACAGGGAAGTAAGACCCATGCAAGGTGGTGGCGTGACCAATGGCTGCTTCGTGGTGGGCGAGACACCCAATGAACAACGCTGAAACCATCAGAGTAAGGAG
This sequence comes from Ambystoma mexicanum, assembly GCF_040938575.1. Taxonomy (NCBI): domain Eukaryota; kingdom Metazoa; phylum Chordata; class Amphibia; order Caudata; family Ambystomatidae; genus Ambystoma; species Ambystoma mexicanum. Next base: position 159,991,266 of record NC_090936.1, on the reverse strand, counting down.
GACTATCAGCTACCTGCAGCCCGCATCCGTAGACAGCATCCTAAATCAGAGAATCCGAGAATGCTATGCCAGCGAAGACAGGCATTGAGAAGATAAACTGGGAAGCTGAATACCCGAGTGAGCGCCATGCCCCTCGAGGTTCCCCCATGTCGGAAAAGGTACCAGGGAGAATGAGAGAGACTGGTGGCCACTGGGGCAACGTATTAGTAGGAGAGAAATCTGTCAAAGTCACAAGTATCAAAGTCGAACATTAAGTGAGCAGAATTGGAGATATCTGAAATCAAATCAGAGCGTGACGAACACCACTGTTTGGGAAATACATAGAAAGTGGAAGCGAATACGCTGGGAGGAAGGGAGAAGCCCCCAGGCACTGAGGCTGAAAAAGAGGAGGGAGCCCACCACAAAGGAGTGTAACACCTATTTTGAAATCATACTGTCAAAGGAACAGAATCATAAAAGAGAAAATCCAATACCAAGAACCCAAGAGAGGGGGACTCATCGTTTGGATACGGTCATACAAAACCTGGGGTTTGTAAACCCTCAAGAATATAAGAGACACACAAGTAAAGACCAGAGTGTGTGACACAGTTTCAAGGAAAAGTGTTGTAAAGCAGGCATTACATAGAATTCAAAGTCCACAAGTATATGGCAAGAGCTACTTGAGCTGATGAAGGAAACGCCAAGAGACTATCAGGGAAGATAATCACGAGGGACATACACCTCCTATTGCAAATCACAATTCGCTAGTTCCCATCTACTCCCACAAAATTCTAAAAAGAACAATAGAACATGTAAGGGTGAGACATGGTATCCCCCTTCCCTACCACTCACTTACTCTCCCTCCACTCAGCCTTCGTGGGCTACTTCCACTCATGCCCTATTTCTCCCTTTAAGAGCCCACCAAGTACCGAAAAGAGGAAGAAGCAACTAGGAGTAGTGCACATTTCCTATTCCAAACACCACTCTAGTACTGGGAAGAAGAAGAGGGGTATGAGGTCAGGCATGTCCCTTTCATTGGGTTCATTGTAGTCAGGCAAGACAAGCCAACGACTAACACCTGAGGCCCATTAATACAGCTCAGGTTTATAAAGGAGGGAAAACCAAGCAAGTGAGAGAAGGAGAATCGCCGGGTTGGAACGACACTGAGGAGTCCGAACACCGGCATAGATCCCGGAGGACCTACAGCTGGTGGGTGTAGGAAAAGGAGCTTTCAAAATGGAAAGAAGGCAGCTGGAGCTGTCAAACTGTGGAAAGGTAAAAGAGACACCATCCGTGCTGCAATGCAGAGACAGCTGGAGCTGCAGAAACAGCTGGGAGCAGAGAAGACGCACTGCGTGCCTAATTTGAAGCAAGAAGCCGAAAGGATATTGGGACGTGCCCGACAAACTTGGCAGTCCACTACCCAACTACGGAGAAGGTGAGCAGGAGCAGTGGGAACCGCTGTTGGGCAGATGCAAAGAGCCGGTGAGTGTCAGAGGACACGGGAAAGACCGGAGGGCTCCCAGTGGACCGCAGGAAAGTAACGGTCTATGAGCATAAGTGTATGCAAACTATGTTGAATACTGAACTGAATGGAAATTGCTATTTGAATGAGACATTATATTGAATATCAAACTAACATTTGAGGTTAAACTGATATATTGAAGGTCAGATTGCATATAAACTGCACTGTAAGCAAAACTAAAGCATATGGAAAATTGAACAATCACTTAAATATTCTAATTGCCAATGTGAGAAAGAATCATACATCTGTGGCATAAGTGTATGCAAACTATGTTGAATACTGAACTGAATGGAAATTGCTATTTGAATGAGACATTATATTGAATATCAAACTAACATTTGAGGTTAAACTGATATATTGAAGGTCAGACTGCATATAAACTGCACTGTAAGCAAAACTAAAGCATATGGAAAATTGAACAATCACTTAAATATTCTAATTGCCAATGTGAGAAAGAATCATACATCTGTGGCAAATCAAAGCATGATGCAGAAGAGTTTTACACCAGTAAAAAGGAATACAAGTGTGAAGAATCAGAAGCCCAAACAGATCAAGGGGGGATTTATGGGTGCGCAACCTGTAATGGGCGGACCGTGTAGTCTGACAAATGTACCTAGACCAAGGAGTTCCCTATTGTGAAGATCACAGATATCCTGAATCAATCCAAGAAGAAGCCTAGGGTTCCCGGTTGCGTGACCTGTGACCAAGTGGTCTGACAACTGTGCCTAGACAGGGAGCCCTACATGATGACAAGCAAAGGAAATTGTGAGTAAGCCATGGAGAACTTTAAAATAGTTGGTAAAGCAAGACAGAAGGTGGGTAAAGTGGACCTATTGGTTTCTTGTATTGAACATTTGACATCGCATAAGTGCTACATTGAAACCTTGGGGCAGGGAACCCTGAGAGTCGAAGGAACTGAGAAACACTGTCTTGGGAAAGGGAACCTGAAGACCTCCTTTTTGTGTGAACCGTGCTATATTGAACTTGGGGAAGGGACCTCGTTTTTGTGTGACTATACTAAACATGGGGAAGGGAACCTTAAATCCTGGCAGAACATTGTTGAAGTAGACAACTAATGGAATTGTGTTAAACCTGGGATAGGGAGCCCAAGAAGAACTTAAACTGAGAGTAGCTGACACTTTACTTTTGAACACTATTTGCTTGGTTAAGAAGAACCCCACACCAGGTTTAATTTCTGGATGTGAGGGCAAGCATAGGTTTTGACACAGACAAACTTTTGATTTTGACTTACAGACACGTACTTCCCTTAGTTTTCTTTAGGCAGGAGGAATCCCTACCTTAGTTATAAGGCAAGTTGGGACTTTCACCATACTGACATTTAAAAAAGTATTCTTTGAAACTTAAGTTCTGTTGTCTGTGTCATCTCTCTTAATGCCATGCCTGTCTCACATATGGTATCAGAGTGGGGTGCATCACAACCGATACATATTGAGGAACCCTTATGTTACTTGTAGTATTGACACCATTTGGGGAGACGATCATAGTTAACGTTGAGAACCAGGATAGAATATTGGTTCTCAAACAAGCCATTTCCGTTGAAGCCCACATTCCAGTTAGAGATCAGGATTTATTCTGTAAACCCCAATTACTCCTTGATACTCTTCCCCTTTCTACATGTATATTAAAACAGTGGGACAGAATCTCTCTAATGATCCAAAAGTCTTGAGCATTTATAAGACCTAGTGCCTTAGGAGCCTGTCTAAATGGGCAAGGACGTTTGTTAGTTGACACACAATCATCTTCAAACCAACCACCGGAGGGCAACTCTGATCAGGAAAACAAAGGGGATTCTGATTTATTTTTCTGGATCTGAATCAGAGAGTGGATCGTCTTCCTGAATTTTGAGAGGTTAGCCACACAATTTCAATCGGGAGATGAATTAAAACTTTGTTATTTATGGCCTCTATTAAAAGGAGAACTTCAAACTTCCTACCAGCTACTGAATCTCCCTGGAACAGCTACTTTCGCCAAGATCAAAGAAGGTCTCTTGCAGAGGGTAGTGCAAACTAACAACTTTTACAGACAAAAGCTTAGAAACATTAAATTGAATCCAGGAGAAACAACTATGGAATTAGGGGAATGAATAAAGAACACCATGTCCCTCTGGATAGCTAAAGAAATACTAACTGAGGTGATTGAGATGTTAACAATCGAACAATTTATTAATTCCTTACCTCCTTTCTAACAAAGGTTTTTTTTTACAGCTAAACAAACCTCCACGTACATTAGCTGTGGAAACGGCCCAATATTGTTCAGACGCTAATCGTCATTTGCATTCCTTTCATCGGAATGAGGAAAAGAAAGAAAGTTGAGGGCCCCCTCACCCTGTACACTCCCAACAAGAACAAACCAACATTCCCTATGTCATGGTGACAATCTACCTCATCTCCCCTCTAAGTTTATGGGTTATTATCAACCCGGTGCCATCATCCCTCCGGCCGGTTTACAAAATGTTAGGACCAGAATAGAACAGCGGGCAGCAATACCTACTCCCTCTCCCGGAAACCATTCTGGAAATGGGAGAAAAGGGAGCAATCACGAGGGACATACACCTTCTATTGTAAGTCACAATTCACTAGTTCCAATCTACTCCCACAAAATTCTAAAAAGAGGAAAAGAGCATCTAAGGCTGAGACATGATATCCCCCCTACCCTACCATTGACTTACCCTCCTTTGTTTCAGCCTTTATGGGCTACTTTCACTCATGTTCTATTTCTCCCTATAAGGGCCCACCAAGTACCGAGAAGAGGAAGACGCAACTGGTAGTGCACACTTCCTATTCCAAACACCACTCTAGTACTTGGATGAAGAAGGGGGGTATGAAGGCATCCAGTACTGAAAGGCAGGCCTTTCCCATTGATTGTGCTCATCGTAGTCAGGCAAGACAAGCCAATGACTCACACCTGAGGCCCCTTAATAGGGCTCAGGTGTATAAAGGAGGGAAACCCGAGCAGGTGAGAGGAGGATAATCGCTGTGTTGGAACGACTCGGGGTGGGCTGAAAGCCAGCATCAATCCCGGAGGAGCTACAGCTGGTGGGTGCAGGACTGGCAGCCTTCAAATGGGCAGGCGGGCAGCTGGTGCTGCCAAACCATGGAAAGTTGTAAGAGATGCTGTCTGTGCTGCAATCTGGATGCAGGTCGAGCTGGGGAAACAGCCGGGAGCAAAGGAGATGCGGTCCGTGTTTATTGTGAAGCAAGAGGCCGAAAGATATCGGGACATGTCTGACGAACTTGACGGTCTGCTTTCTGACTACCGAGAAGGTGAGCGGGGACCGCCGTTGGGGAGATGCAAAGAGCTGGTGAGTGTCAGAAGACACGGGAAAGACCGGGGCGCTCCCAGGGGACCGCACGCAGTAACAGTCCATGAGCATAAGTGAATGCAAGCTATATTGAATACCGAACTGAATGGAAATTGCTATTTTATTGAGACACATTATATTGAATACCGAAATGGGTGAAAACCGCTATTTGATTAAGACCACGTTATATTGAATACAGAAAAAACATTTGAAGTTAAACTGATATAATGAAGGTCAGACTGCATATAAACAACACTGTAAGCAGAACTAATGCATATGGAAAATTGAACAATCACCTGTGTATTCTATTTGCCAATGACGGAAAGAATCATAAATCTGTGGCAAAGCAAAGACTATGCAGAAGAGTCTTACACCAGTAAAAAGGAATACAAGTGTGAAGAATCAGAAGCCTGAACGAGAGTCTGTGAAAGGCCCAAATAGATCTAACAGGGACTTATGGTTGCACAACCTGTAATTAGTGGACCGTGTGCATGGGCGTAATTTTAGGGGGGGAAGGGGTGTTTGTCCCCCCAACTTTCATGGCACACCATTTTGTCCCCATTCATTTGGCTGGGGCACCTTTTCTTCAGATGTCATGTCCCCCCCAACATTTTCAGCAGTGACTCCACTGCCCGTGTGGTCTGACAACTGCGCCTAAACCAAGGAGTTCCCAATTGTGAAGATCACAGATATCCTGAATCAAGCTAAGAAGAAACCTATGGTTCCCAGTTGCGCAGCCTATGATGGGTGGAACGTGTGGTCTGACAACTGTGCCTAGACCAGGAAGCCCTGCATGATGACAAGCAAAATACATTGTGAGTAAGCCACTGAGAACTTAAAAATAGCTGGTAAATCAAGCCAGAAGGTGGGTCAAGTGGACCTATTGTTTTCTTGTATTGAACATTTGAAATCTGTATAAGTACTACAGTGAAATCTTGGGGAAGGGAACCCTGCGAGTTGAAGGAACTGAGAAATGCTGTCTTGGGGAAGGGAACCTCAAGACATTTTTTTATGAACTGTGCTATATTGAACTTGGGGAAGGGAACCTCAAGACCTCTTTTTTGTGTGACTATACAAAACTTGGGGAAGGGAACCTCAGGGCCTGGCAGAACATTGTTGAAGCAGACAACTACTGGAATTGTGTCATCTCTCTTGATACCCTACCTGTCTCACACTGTGCATAATCAACAAAGAGCCGTAAACAACCGGTGAATGGCAGTCACTTCTTGGAAAAATCATTTTTCCGGGACAAACATATTGCAACGGTGACAGACAGCAACAATGTATCTAGGGACATGGAGAGGGAAGGCACAGACAGAAGCCAAAATGGGACATGATAATGTATTTCTCCCCACAGCTTGCAGCAAGACACATGCATGGAGCCATGCTAGTAAGGAAGTGTGTTTACATCAGATGTAGAGGTCCCGAAGGAGAGACTCATGATGACATCCCTGACCTGTACACAGGTTCCGACACTGGCCCTCTAACACATACAGGCATACATGTTCATGCAAGGGATCACAATGCACATAGTCGTTCGTCGGGAGACCCACGAGTGCACGCATATTTGCAATGAACCCACTTGTACTCCGAATGTATCCTGCAGCGGGACAGCCTGATGTCCACGGTACACTCCTTCCAGACCCTCTCTGTGCAAAATACTAGCATGGAGGAACAGAGCCCCCATATTCATAGTCATCCGGCGAAGGACTCATGACCCCCACACAAATTCTAACGAGCCATCCAATGTACGTCTCCCTCTCCACTAATCAGTTGAGGTAGGCTGCAATATACACTGTGTCCTTCACTGTTACAGAAGAGCTTTTCAACCCACAAGGTTTCTGTAAACAAGGGTCCATTCACCTTATCTACATAACTGGCAAGACCAAGGTCTGTGTGTTCCACTAGGCAGGCCATGGCAGATGTGCACAGGAATGCATGGCACCTAACAACCTCATGCCCACATACCACTCACCCACCCTAATGGAATACCATGCACATAACTCATCCACATGGGAACCTGCTGTTGCTGCATGTACTGACTCACCCATGCGTGGATGATGTTAACCCGATGTATAGACCCATTCATGGGCAGACCACCTCCATGGCTGCAAATTCCACTCCCAGCAGCTGCATGACATGATGTACACATCATCGATGGAGTGGACAAACTGCCTCCATCGCAGGACTACTCACCTGACATACCTGCAGATGCACATGCGCATTATGACATCTTCATACAGACACTACCATTCCACATAACACACCTGGTTTGACTATGGGCAGGATCATGCTTCACATCCTTCCATCCACCACAGCCCGCAGAGTACAGAAACATGACAAAATGTACAAGAGCTGTGGATGGCACACGAAAAAAAATATATTCAAAAGTGCATCACAGTGTGGAAATCAGTGGGTCAATGGTGCACACGAACATGGCCAGGGAATAAATGTATGTAAGGGTGATTGCAGGTAAATGAAACATGCACAGTGAAGATGAAGTCCACAGAGGGAGTCAGTGGTACAAGTGGGCACCAGAAACATGAAGAAAAATAAACAATATAAAAGGCCCACTTTGCAGGGAGAGTTAAATGGGATGGGCACAATAGGTAAAACAAATTCATTCACAGGTCTCCCTCTGACCCCTCTGAATCACTGTTCCCCACGACTACCACCTCCACCTCCTCCCCCTTCTTCTAGCCATGCAGGGGCCACTGGCTTGGTGAGATGAAGGAAAATGAGAAGTTGGGGCACATTGTGTGTCCCCGCTGGCCACCCCTGGGCATAGGAGTAGTCAGAGTAGCGATAGCTCAGGGGGCCTGTGAGGTGAAGGAGCTGTCTGTGTCAGTGATAGATGTTGTTGGATGATACAGACAGCATCCTTGATCACCCTCAATTCCCCTCTGTCTGCCCACAATTCGGCCACCAGCCCTGTGACCTCCTCCCTCAAAGCCCTCTGTTTGTGCAACTGTCTCTCCCCTGATTCCCTCACCTCCCTTGCCACCTCATGCAGGGCCCCTAGCAACTGGTGGTATAAATCGGCACTGGCACCTCCAGGCATGGGGACCTGAGCCATGGTAACATGCAGCTGATCCCCTGAAAGTGCAGTGGTCGCTGGGGCAGGGACAGTGTCCTTCATAGCTGGCTGAGCTACAGTCAGAACTGATGGTCCGGGTGGCACAATTGGCAGTGTGGGCCCTCTCCTGCAGGTGACACAGGACATGGACGCACCCCATGCAGGGCAGCAGGAGGGGAACATTTCCTGCGCACTTGTGCTGGCTCAATCTCCAGAAGGTGGGCAGGTCTCACAGGGGAACAAGGGCGTGAGACAGTCCAGGAAGAGGAGCTGTCCTCATGCAGCTGGGTGGGGGACACAAGGATGAGGAATGGCAGTCAGGTGGAGCAGGAGGAGGCACATGAGCCACAGCAGATGGAGCTATCGTAGTCCCTAGGGGCTACATGGCCCTGCATACCCTTTCTGCTGCTGCTCCGGTGCCTCATAATGCCACACCTGGGCCTCCACCTCTCCACCAGTCAAGCCTAGCCAGCCACCTAAGTCCTAGAACAGCTATGATGCACACATGCATCTCCTAATCTAAAACCCTTAGAACCTCCAGCACATTGACTACGGTCACCGAGGGCGTTCCAACCACAGAGCGCATTGAAGCCATACAAATGGGAAAAGAGCCCAATATAAATAACCAAATACAATCCAATACAATACATCTCCACCTCTGCCATCCTCATCCTTGTATGCACCCTGCAGGTGGGTTGCAGCACTAACACATGGGCGTCATCCTGGGCTATTGGGTCATTGGCAACGGAGGCTGCAAGAGTGTAGAAAGGGACACATGAGACAATGCACACACCAAGGAACGCACAGCACACACATGTGGTGCACACATTAGGTCTAAATGAGCAACAGACACAATGGCAGATGCAGATTACGGGACAATGCTATCTTGTGTTGGGTGTTGTGAGAGCATGATTGTGGTCCACCGACACACAGGGAACAATGGGCATGTCACAATAATCATCGACAGGCCATAGTGACAGATAATGCAGAGAACACCTACCGGGCACATGCAGGGGCCTGTCGATGCACAAGGCCCTCTGGTATTGCCCTGGGTAAATCTGGCATAGGACCCAGAGTTCCAGGGGGCTGATGCAGGCCCGCAGCATGGGCTAGGATGGATCGTCTTGCCCCACCTCCAGCAGCTTCCATGCCTTGATGCCAGTGACCCACCTCACTGATGGCCTGCCTGCCTGCCCCTGCTCCTCGTGACCATCCAGCACAGACCGGAGGGTCCCTCCTCAGGGGTCTGTGGCAGCCCTGCCTCTGCAGCATTTCCTCCTCCTTTCCATGTCAGCCGTAGACAACTGTACTGGCACGGTCACCCTTTATGAGATGAGGGAGACCTACAGTAGCTAGGCACGTTCACGGCACGTTCACGGCTGCCATGGCGCCAGACTAAGCTGGAAGTTACACCATGTGTTGGCGGGAAATCCATGTCTGACTTGGTTCTTTCGCGGCTTACACATGTTTACCGGGAGTTGTGCATACAGGGAGCTTTGACTTTCCCACGCAAGGACGGGGCATAGACACATGCACACATGTAGATGCCCAAGGGCACACGACCACCCATTGGCATGTCTGTGTCCCAGCTGTACACCCCGCATCTACTGGGAGGCAGCAGTTGATGATGCACACATTAATCAGACAGGACGGTGCCATTTACTTGGCAAGCTGTGCACAGGCTGGGGACAGCGTGACCGTGTCAGTCAGGAATGCGATGCAGTGTACATACATGGGCACCTGTGTGATACTTTGTAACTCGCATGTTCCTGTATGTGCCATGGGTACCTGTGAGTGGTGACATCAGGCATCACATGTCCCTCATGAGTGTCGTGCACCAGCCATGGTCCACTGGTGTGTATGCCTGCTGTGATTGGCATCACATCCATCTAGGGGTCTGACTCTTAGTATTGGCTGAGTGTGTTGGCTTTGACTGCGATTGTCATGTGCATGATATCTATGTGACACAGACAGGCTCCATTGAGTGTCATCTGGTGTTGGGGTGTTAGCTGTGACCTGGACTGCTGAATGCTTGCGTGTCTGGTGTGCACACCATGTGGCTCTGTCTTTGTTTGCATCACACACGTTTGTGTGACTTCCTCACTACATGTATTAGATGTGTGTATATCAAATATGGCATGACCTGCATCTCCATGTCTGCCCACACATTATGGTCCTGTAACTGGAATGTGACTGTTGACTGTATGTTGTGCTGGTTTGCATGTGGAAATGTCACTTGAGATGAACGGGGAGACTGTTGGGTCATTCCTGCATGTGACATTGCGCTTAAGGCATGTGTGTGTATGTGGGTGATCAGTATACTGATTTTGATACACATGGGGATGGGACTGCAATACTGCTCAGCATTCAATGTCACGGGACGGATGCGTGTATGTGTTCAATGGCTGCATGTCAACTGCTAGAACATCTGTGAGGAGGGGAGGAATGAGGTGAGTCCGAGGTAGGAGTTGGGAGCCGCTTCCTGGGTGTCCCACTTCGACTTTTGGCCTTTGGGTCAGCCTGGGTTGCTGGGGAGGTCACACTGTCCTCACCCCCAATGGCTTGGCTGCGTCCAGGCTGAGTGGCACTCTGGCGAGTGGTTGGCCTGTGCGTAGGTTGTGGCACACAAGGCGGGGTGCCAGTGGCCCACACAGCCTTATCTGCCATCTCAGGACTCCTCATGTGTGCTCCGTGCATTGTCAGCAGTTGCTCGAATCTCCCTAACAATTCCTAGTGTGCCTCAGTCACGGTGTCCAAGGACGTGCCCAGCCTGAAAAGGTTCCTGTTAATGTCTTTGCCTGCTCTGTTGATGGAATCCAGGCGGCTGGACACACCTGCAAGCTTCTGTGTTGTATTGCGCCCGACCAAGGCCACAGTTTCAACCATGAGCCTCTACTGCTGCTGGAACTCATGTAGCCACTTGGGTTATTCCACCCCTGAAGGTCCCGCAGGCTGCGGTGGTGCAGCCATAGGGTGGGCTCCCAGGGAAGCAGCGGCTCGGACCTAGACACTTGGATATAGCACAGGTGAGGCACCGTGTTGGGAGTGATGTGGGGGAGGTGATATGCGTGAAGTCTCTGCTGCTGGTGTCCTCGTATTAAACCTCCGCCTGCAAGAGAGGTATGCTGACCTTTGGCGTCACCTACTCTACAGGCAGACTGATTTGGAGCCACACGCACATGTCTGCTGCTGGCAATTCTGCATGATGCCCCTGATGATTGGGGAAGATGGGCCTCCTGGATGGGTTTGCTCTAGACCGCAAACTCCTCACTGCTGTCAAAACGTTCTGCAGGTGCCACTTCCTTCATCGTCACAGCTGCGAAGTTGAAAGAAAAGAGACATGTCAGTCCCCGGCATAGAATGGATGTGTGCACATGAGTGACATTACTGTGGCCACATGTTGCTATATATTGGAATGCATGTGGCCCTCCTGCATCTTCCCATTGCACCATTGACCCACTGTTGTCGCCCATGTATGTATGACCCCCGTACACTTATTCTTGCTGCCATTGGTGATGAGTGGTGCATGTTTGGGCAAGGTGACGATGTATCGGGTGTTTGTGTGTGCCAGTATGGTGGCAGCTCCATGATTGTTTGCATGGCTAAGGAATAAGTAAGGGGGGTTCTGGGAGTTTCTCTCTACCGGCCTATATCCCAGGTTTGAGTCTCAACCAGAGTCTTTAGCTCACCTTCCTTTCACAAAAGAGAAATGTCTAATACTTATCAGTCTTTGTCCTGCCCAAGGGCAGTCCAGCACCGGAATCCCAGGCAATTCTCTTCTGAACAAGAGTACCAATAGCAACCCCAGACACGTGTTTCAGCCTGGTTGGGCCTTGTCAGTGAGGTGGAGCTGTGCCTCTCTAAGAACAGTGAGCAAGGGGTCCACGCCTGGAATACCCTAGTAACTTGGGGTGAAAACCTAAAGCTACTTAATATGCATAAGTAAGGGGGATTCTGGGAGTTTATCTCTACCGGCCTATATCGCGGGTTTGAGTCTGAACCGGAGTCTTTAGCTCACCATACTTTCACAGAGAGAAATGTCCACTGCATATCAATCTTTGTCCTACCCAAGGGCAGTCCAGCACCGAAATGCCAGGCAAGATAGTGAGCTAAAGAATCTGGGTAAGGCTCTCGTAACCATGACTAATGTCTGGCAGAGGGACTCCCAGGACCCCCTTGTTAATTTGCAAATGTAAGTGACTTTGGGTCTCACCCTAAGTTACTGGGGGAATCCAGACGTGGATCCCTTGCTCACTATTCTTAGAGAAGCACAGCTCCACCCTACTGATGAGGTCCAACCAGACCAAAACACGTTGTCAGTGTCTGCAGGTTCCTCCCCTTGAATCTCCTCACCTGGATCTTCTGTAGAGCTGTCCTATATATTTGCCTTCTGCCGTCTTCTGCCTTTCTTGATGGTCTCTTTGTCGTCTTCTTTCTTCTTGGCCTTCTTCTCCTTCTTCTGCTCATGGAGGTAGGGGCGAGCTCCACCCGAGGCCATCTTGACCGTGGTAGGGACAGTAGTCAGGTGAACCCAGAGGAGCCTACCCCCTAAAACAGGGAAAAAGCCTATGTAGGCAGAAAAAACCCTCTGTTGGTGGAAGGTGTGCTTGGAGACCTGAAGAGGAGGCCCATAAGGCTGGATAGGCTGGATTGGACTCTGATGACTTCAGAGATTCACAAAAAAGCGAGAGCAGAATCTACAGCAATCTCAGAGACTGGAGAAGTCTGTGTAGGTGAGGGTGACTCGAAAGACCAAGGAAGGCAGTGTTAGCAGTGTAGACTGTCCACCTAACAGAGTCACTGGAAACTGGATTAGCCAGATGGGAATAGTACACTGCTCCGGCTCTGTGAAAAGAAGAGAGAGGGAGCTTAACTGCACTGGCTCAGAGAGCAATAGGAAAAGGTAAGTGGAAGGTAAGAGAGAGATTGCGAGAGATAGCGAGAGAGAGAGAGAATGGGCCAGCTCCGCAATTCAAAAGATGAAATATGCAGATGCCGGCGTCTGAGGTGTGAGTGACTCACAGGGGAGAGGCTGATAGCGCCGGTTCGCGAAGCTGGTGAGAGGGACATGGAATTTGGTGTGATAGATAAAGAAATCCACAGAAGGGAAGATCAAAGAAAGATGGCTCCAGTACGAACGGAGAGGAGGGGCTGGAGTCGACGAGGCGGACATCGAGAAAGTAGAAAAGAGAAAACTTGAAAAAAAACAAGGGAGAGAAGTATGGGGAAAACACAAAGAAAGCAGAGATAAGGGCCAGCGTACAAGAGTACCTGCCCAGGAGGAAAAATAAACAAGGAAAGGCACTGCAACAAGGTAGTAAGTCCAAAGCAGTCTCACGGAAGCGAGTTGCAATGCAACAAGCATGGGGCATGGCCTTGCTATAAGCATTCAGCTTGAGTAAAGACTAGACAGTCTACACTGGTGAAGTGAGGCAGCCTCAGTGGAGCTTCCATCTTTGCTACACCTTCCATGGCCGCAGTGTTACACACGTGTCTAGGGTTGCTGTTGGTACTCTTGTTCAGAGGAGAATTGCCTAGCATTTCAGTGCTGGACTGCCCCAGGGCAGGACGAAGACTAATATGTTTAGGATATTTCTCCTCTGTGAAAGATAGTGAGCTAAAGAATCTGGTTAAGGCTCTCGTAACCAGGACTAATGTCTGGCAAAGGGACTCCCAGGACCCCCTTTGTTAATTTGCATATTTAAGTAATTTTGGGTCTCACCCTAAGGTACTAGGGGAATCCAGACGTGGACCCCTTGCTCACTATTCTTAGAGAGGCACACCTAAACCCTACTGATGAGGTCCAACCAGACCGAAACACGTGTCTGGGGTTGCTGTTGGTACTCTTGTTCAGAGGTGAATTGCCTTGCATTTCGGTGCTGGACTGCCCCAGGGCAGGACAAAAACTGATATGTTTAGGATATGTTTCCTCTGTGAAAGATAGTGAGCTAAAGAATCTGGCTGAGGCTCTTGTAACCAGGACTAATGTCTGGCAGAGGGACTCCCAGAACCCCCCTTGTTAATTTGGGTATTGCAAGGAAGGCATGGTATCAACAGTAAGACATAAACAAGTGACCACAGTTCAAGGGTGTTTATTGAAACTCAATTGGGTTTGAAAAACACAAATCTAATCCTAAATCTAAAGATGGAAGCAGCGCTACGACCATCAAATAATAATAACGCAGTCCTAGTGGTGTCTTGTCAAAATGAAAGGGCCTATACTAATAAACCTACTGCCAATCCATACCTCTGAATACAAATAGTGTGGGAAACAGTGTTATGCAAAAGAAAAGTGTTCAAGAAATGATATGTCTGGATATTCAAACTATTTGCTTCCCTTCCCCACATGTTCAGCATGGGATAAGGCAGCACACTCGAGCTTAGCACAGTCTCTGGCTCTCTAGCACAAGGGTGCAGTTCGAAATTCCAACATCATGGCCTTCTGTGCCAAAGTCTCTTTGCAGTTCAGGCGCCCTGATGCAAAAAACAAATAATAAAGTTCCTTTCCTTTCAGGATTCTCCTACACACACTTTTCTCAGGTGATTTACTGTTCACCTCAGATCTCCCTCCGCTGGGCTCAGATCCACTTTAACACAAAGTTTGTATTTGACATATACACACTTTTCTTAGGATTTCCACGTATCCAATTTCTTGGATGACTCATGGTTCACCCCGGATCCCCCTCTGCCGGGCTAAGATCTGTTATAACACAAAATCTTCAATCAGTCTCCCTCTGCCAGGCTCGGACCAATTTATCTATTGTAACACAAACTTGCTTTAACACAAAGCTTTCAATTGATCTCCCTCTGCCGGGGTTGGACCTATTTATCTATTATAACACAAACTTGCTTTAACACAAAACTTTCAATTGATCTCCCTCTGCCAGGCTAGGTCCAGCTTTATCTACTTTGCCATCAACTTTATTCACTGTATCAACATCGAAGACTTTCGATTGTGCACAGGATTTTGCTTGACCTGTTGCAGGACCACTTTGATTCACAATCCTTTGCCACTCTTTCACTTTTGTCAACTCTCAGCTGGACACCTTACAGAGACCTTTGATTGAGCACACACACAGTGCCGGACCACTCTGTCAAAGGTATCATATATCTTGGTTTCAAAGTTCAATTATTCATCTGCAGTTCAACTTTACTCCTGTTGGTTATCACAGATGTTTCATACAATGTTCGTTCCAGCGCTCGCCATTGCTGCTTGCAACCTTGACTTCAACACAGGCCAGTTTCTTTTTGGAGCCAAGGACAGTACCACGGCAGCTGGCGATTCTCCCCACCTTGATTATCGACGCAGAAGGGCCCCGGTAGCTGCGACACACAATACAGGATTCCTCAGCTTGGTTTCCTGGTCTTACGCTTTCTATTCTCAAGGTTTTGTGAAAGTAACAGTTCCTTGTCAAAAAGGCCAAGGGAACTTACCTCCTTGTGATCCCCTTCGGTTTCACCATCTTCCTCCTTGTGTTAAACTGCCATCTTGGAAGTCAGGTGTGTGTGATGGTCAGTAATTGCCTGACCCTGACTGACCATTGTTTTGGGACACATCAGGTATAGGGCTCGGGTTTTAGTCCGTTTTCTCTCATAGCGGGCTGTCCGTGAGAAAGTGTTCGTGTAGTGAAAGGGGGGGGTGAGTTCCTAAGTATCTTACATGGTAGGATGGGGTAAAGGTGTTGCAGGGGAGGGGATACGCGTCTCACTATCTGGTGTCCCACTCCCATTCCCTGAAGACACCTCACACAGGTGATCCTCCCACACTGGTCCAGCCCCAGGAACTAGATCCAAAAGTAATAGCCATGTCCTGGCCCCCTGGATGACAGATCCCCAGGGACTAGGGGGTGACTAGGGGGTGAGGGACCTTCTGGTTTCTCACATGCCCTGCCCCCATGCCATGTAGCCACATCTGTTTCACAGGAAAACCGGTAAAGGAAATCAACATTCCCCTGGCCTTTACCTTTTTGATGCTCCACAATGAAACAGTAGGGTTGCAGGTCTTGGAACCAGCGCATGACTCGAGGGTTAGAGTTCTTTCGTTCGCTTATCTATAATAATGGAGAGTGATCTGTGACAAGAGTGACCTTCCTTCCTAGGAGGTACTATCTTAGATGGATGATAGCATATTTGATGGCATTGGCCTCTAATTCTAACACAGACTAATTTTTTTCACGTGGGAAGAGTTTTCAATTAGTGAATAGGATGGGGTGTTCCAATCCATCATAAAGATGTGACAAACCTGCTCCTAATCCTGTAAGAGAGGCGTCCGTTTGTAATACAAACTCTTTGAAAAATCAACTACGTTTACGATCATCAGGTTCTGGCCCAGGGTTTGTTTTAAGCTGTTGTAAAACACCTAGTCCTCGTCAGTCCAGTGAATCTTCTGGGGTTTGGCGTTATTTAATTTATCTGTCAACCTAGCTGTTCTCTCTAAGAAATTAGGGATAAACCTACGGTAATAATCGATTAACACTAAGAACGTCCTGAGGTCTCTCTTTGTTTTAGGCGTGGAGGTATCAAGGATGGCTTTTACATTTTCTGATTGAGGCTGGACACTGCTTTTGAACTGGAATAATCCCAGGGGCATTGAGAAAGCTGTCCTTTCCTTATCAGGTCCATGTGTACTGGGACCTGCCAGTACCCCTTGGTTAAGTCTAGGGTTGATAGGAAGGTAGCATTTACGGATTTATCAATCAATTAGTCGATGGCGACATGGGATAGGTACCGAAGTCGGAGATGGCATTGATCTGTCGCAAGTTTATGCAAAACCTCCAGGAATGGTCAGGTTTTGTGACCAATATTATAGGGGAGGACCATGGGCTTGAAGAAGGTTTGATAATATTCGCCCTTAGCATTTTGTTCACTTCCTCAACCACTATCTGTCTACGGGCTTCCAGGACTCTATATGGTTTCAAATGGACCACTTTTCCTTTTGGAGTTCTGATATAATGATAAGTGCCTTGCACTATCCACAATGTTTTCTGTGAGAAACCAGGGAATGTTCTAACTAAGGGCCTCATTACGAGTAGCGTGGTAAAACCCTGGTCATTACTGGCATGGCGGAACGAGCAGGTCCGTGCTCGTATGACGCTGTGAATAGCGGGTGATTATGAGTGTTCGAGCACGCGCGAAACCCCATGCCGGTAATGCCCATACCGGCATGCCGCTAAAGGCCCTCAACCCCCAGATAGCGGCATCACGTGACCTGCCGATACCGCCACCGCCTAGGAGGAACCCCTAAATACCAACCCGGTAATACCAACATGCTAATTCCGGGCTCGTAAAACCAGACCCGGAAATAACGTCATCGCGTCGGAACGGGAAATTGGCCGGCAGCCATCTTTAAAAACACAATCTATTGCAGTCCTCCCAAACCACCAGTCGAATCCTGTTGTGCTCTGTGGAAATACCCTGAGGATGTCCAAGGCTACCCGGAAGACCACGCCCCGGCAGCGGAAACAGCATTTCTCCGACGCAGAGCTGAATATGTTGGCGGTCACTCTCGCTGCACATGCAGACATCATTAAAGCAAATGATATGAAGCGTGAGGCCCAGCTCAAGAAAAAGGAAATCTGGCAGGAGGTTGCCCGGAAGGTGTCTGCCGTGGGGACCACCCCACGTACTGTCCGTGACTGCCGTAAGAGGTGGGACGACCTCCGCTTTTGGGTCAGAAACATCATGTCAAGCAACAGGAGGGCGGCCAATGGCGACAGGCGGGGGTCCCCACTCACCTGCAAAGATGATGCCCTGGGAGGAGACTGCTAGCAGCTTCATCGATCCTGAGTCGATTGAGGGATTCGGGGAGATGGAGATGGGTGCAGCATCATCCCCAGAAGGAGGTGAGTGACCCTGCACATCCCAGTAGGGGAAACCATGACGTAGCACAAGTGATGTGGAAGAGAGACTAGGCAAGGCAATGCATGTCCCTACACCCACATCAACATATCCAAGTCCAGATTGCGGGCCAATCCCTTCCACACAGAAATGCATGCTCAGTGACAATCCCATAACCAACACACGGCCAACACACCTGGATCATGCCCATGTAACACATCACACAAACCCCAAATCAACAGCATGCCACCTGCCATGCATTGAATGCCAATATGCCCCCTCAGAACACCAAGTGTGACACACCTGTAAGACATGGATGCAGGTATGTATGAATATTGAACAGTACAATTGTATGCCTCTGGTATGTGAAACCATCACTGATGACCTGCATCTCTTCTACCCCCCAGGCACCGATGAGGAAGATGCCAGGCAGGAGAAGACCGCAAGGGCATCCACATCACACCATAAGAAAAGGGCCACCACCACCCCCCTGGCAGACAAGCAGGCCACACCCACAGGCAGTGTGCCTGACCGGGTGGAAACACAGCCACCAACACCTGCTGCCAATGTGCAGGACACACACCAGGCCCAGCAGCCCACACCAACACCAGTAGGAGGGGGGTCCCTTCCTGCGCCACCCACCACCAAGGACGTTTTGGATGGCAATGTGGATCTTGAGGGAGTCAAAGTAGTGACTTCTCCACCCACCCCAAGCCCCCTGCCCACCCCCGCCCCATATGGAGCCCTCAACCACCTAGAGCAGTGATGATCCCTGCCTCAATGACTCTGACCTGAGGGACTCTGACCTGAGGGATTAGGACCTGTGCCCCTTCGAGGAGGACAGCACCCAGGATGTAGGCCCTGTGCATGCACCATCCACCATTCCAGCTCCCACCGCTCCAGCTCCCACCACTCCAGCTCCCACCAACACCCTGGAGTCACGCCTGTCGATGGTGGAGGCCCGACAGGAGGCCATGTTGGATCTCCTGCAGCAGTATATTGCTGATGGTGAGGACATAAGGAGGGGTATTGCAACTGCCATTGCGGGGACCACAGCAGCCATCACAGCGAACACAGCCGCCGTGAATGCGTCGGCTGTGCTCATGAGGGACTGTCTGGGGGCAGTAACCCAAGTACTCACTTCCATCCTGCTCCATATGCAGCGGCCACGCCTTGGAGCAGGTCTGAAACCTGCCTCGGCCTCATCCACAGCCACCACACCTGCATCCTCAGTCCCCGCAAGCCCTGTGCGCCCGACCCGGAGGAGTGCACGGCACTCCGAGATGCCACCCCCAGACAGCAAAAATTCCCGGAAGTAGTGTGGCCAGACAATGGGAGTGGGACACATGGTTGTGGGTGAAGGGGACCATTTCATGGAGTACATTTGTGGACTTTTGGGGTTTGTTGGGTGGGTTTGGGAGTTCACTGGGGTTTTTTGGGGTTTGTTGGGTGGGTTTGGGAGTTCACTGGGGGGAGTGGTTACATTTTTCTCTGTTTGAACAAATACACCCGTTGTGTGCAAAATAATTCAATGGCTGGACATTGTTCATTTTGTGTATATCCATTTAATGTGTGACAGTGGTCAGTGGCCAACTCCCAACAATACTAGTGTGCATGTCCACATGGACCCAGTGTGTCAGTGACACATGTCTATCATAGTCCCTGTGGTTCAGAAGTATTCGTGAATCAGTGCTTGGCGTACTGCATGGCCATCCCGTTTGTTACATTGATGCATACTATACTGTTATGAGGTGTGGTAGTCTGGATGGCGTTCATTAGATGATGCAGGGTGTAATAATGCATGCTGAGGCGGATGCACTGCGGTTGTACGACAATGTTTAGCCTCCCGTTCATGCTGTGTATTCTACACTGTGCATGGTCACACTAGCCACATTGGCACAGTTGCAATCCTTTTCAGTCATGCATTGCTCGTCATACCCATGGTGGCCTGGTCGTGCCTCTTACTTGTTGTCTTCGATATGCATAAATGGTAAAATGTGTGCCAGTGATGTGTAATGTTCTGTTTGGGAGGTTCAGGTCAGGAGTGTTTAGCTCTGCATGCATTCTACAATCACCGACATATGCCACCCAGGTGGAGTATGCATCCCCCCCTTTCCCACCCAGGTGGAGTATGCATCCCTGACCCCCTTTCCCACCCAGGTGGAGTATGCACCCCCCCCCTTTCCCACCCAGGTGGAGTATGCATCCCTACACATCAGTGCCCCAAAGCACTGCCATGGGCCAGTTGGGCAACTCACCAAGCAGCCAGGCACGTGGTCCAGCATGTCGCTCCATGTGACGGGGTAGCGTGGAGTTGCGCAGCACCATGGCATCATGTGTTGATCTGGGAAATCGGGCGCAGTAATGTGTGATGATCTTGCTGGAGTCACATACCATTTGCACATTGATGGAGTGGTATTGCTTGCGATTGCGGTACACCGCCTCTATGGCATGGGGCACTACCAATTCCACATGGGTGCAGTCCAGGGCACCAACACAGTTGGGCATGCCTGCCAGTGCATGGAAGCCTACTTTGGTGTCGGCTATCTCCTGGGCAGTCCGTGGTAGGGATATGTGGGTGCTTGCGTGCTTCAGGAGGGCATTCAGCACTTGGTTCAACATGCGTGAAAATAGTGGTTGTGAAATGCCATGCAGTTGCCCCACTGTGTGTTGATAGGTGCATGTGGCCACGAAGTGGAGCACAGACACCACCTTTAGTAACAGGGGGATGGCAGTGAGTATTTCTATGAGGCTGGCAATGGCGTTGTGTATCATGTCCACTATGGTGGTGATGGTGTCCCGGTCTTACCGGTACAGGGTGTGGATCTGCTCAGGGGTTAGGTTGAATGGCCTGGGTCTGATGCGAGGGATTGGTGGCTGCCTATGAGGCACTGCTGGCTGCGCTGGTGGTAATTGCTGGGCCTGTCTCACCCTCCTTCTCCTCCTGCGTCTCCTCTGTGCTGCCTGTTGTTGCTGCTGTAGTTGTTATTGTAGTTGGTGTTGTTGATGTAGTTGTAGCAGTATAGGCATGTCCTCCAGTGCCATGGTTGCAACAGCTAGTGGTAGCATTTTGGTGTTGGAAGGGGTGTGGTGTGTGGGTGTGCTAATTTTATACTGGCCCAGCCTCCATTGACTCCATCTGTGGTGATTGTGTGCACCTGTGGCAGTTGGCTTGATTGCTGTTTGCGGGTGGTCCGCGATGCCTGTATGGCCGGCATTGTGCAGCCCGTGATTACTGGCTTCTGGATGCTCGATATTTGCTCCTCGAAGGGGCGCGTGTACGTGCCCATGCCGCTATTAGAGGCACCGTTATTTAGGGTGCCGCTAATAGCGAGTTGCCGGGTCAAAATATACCAGAGCGGTAAGCAATGCCGGTAATCCTTTACCAGCATCGTTTTTCCATTACCACCAACCTCGCAATGAGGCCCCAAATCTTTTAAGTCTTCTTGTTGTTGACTAGCTAGCTCTTGGGGAATTAACTCAAAGTTATTTATTTCTTCTGGTACCAAAAAAGATAGTATTGTGGCATTGACGGCAGAAGGATTTTCCTTCCACTCGTTTAAGAGATTTACGTGGTAGAGGTGGGTCTTTTGTTTCCTGTCAGGTTGGGCTACCTTATAGGTACAGGTCCCTGTTCATTCTAATATTTCATACGGGCCATGCCACTTCGAGACAAGTTTTTTTTCAGAGGTAGGTAAGAGGACGTACACCTTTTGTCCTTTTGAAAACTATCTTAACTTTACCTTTTTGTTGTAGGTGGACTTTTGTTGTGCTTGGGCTTTTTGAGTATAGACTAGATTTCGAACAAGTATCATATGCTCTCGCAATCCGGTAGCTGTTTGCAAAAGGGGAATGTGTGCCTCTTCTCTTTCTTCCCAGGTCTCCCTGAGCATGTCCAGGACATCTCTAGGTTCTCTACCATAAAGTAGTTCGAAAGGAGAGAATCCAGTGGACGTCTGAGGGCTTTTTTATTAATGCAAATAGGGCTCAGGGGATCATGCAGCCCCAGTCCTCCCCGTCCTTATCTACCAACTTTCTTAGGATCATTTTGGCTGTTTTATTGAATCTTTCTACCATCCGGTTGTTTGAGGGTGGTAATCTGAGGTTCTTAAGGTGAAGATATGGAGCAGTTCCTTGACTTCACCTATGAGTTTGTTCATAAAATTGGATTCCTGATCCGTTAGAATTTCCTTAGGAAAACCAACCCTGGAAAAATATGGCAATAGATGTTTTAAAATCTGTTGGATTGTGTTGTTCGGCATAAGGAATGCCTCAGAGCATCTGGTAGCATAATCGACAATTAGGTGGACATATTTGTCACCCAGTATAAAGGTTTCCAACGGTCCAATGATATCCATCCCAATCCTTGAGAAAGGGACTTTTATTATTGGTAAACGATTCAGAGGGGCAGGCAAGGGAATATGAGTACTGGTTTTCTGACATATTTCACCTGTCTGAATGAAGTTCTTTATATCAGCATGTATACCTGGCCCGTAAAACTTCCCACTAATGTGCGCCTGGGCCTTAGGTTGTCCTAAGTGTAGCCCTGTCAAATGAGAATGTGCAATCTCTATTACGATCTTCCGATGGGTTTTGTGGATTACTAACTGAGATTTACTTAGGCCTTCTGTGGATGTTTCCTTTCTGTACAGTAATCCTCACCTTAGGAAGAAAAAGGGACTTCCCGTCTCTAATCCTTCCCCTTTAGGAATCACCTGCAAGAAAGCCACTGCGAGTGCTGGCTCATTTTGCTGGGCGAAGGCTAGGTAAGGAA
Source organism: Ambystoma mexicanum (assembly GCF_040938575.1). Lineage (NCBI taxonomy): Eukaryota > Metazoa > Chordata > Amphibia > Caudata > Ambystomatidae > Ambystoma > Ambystoma mexicanum. Next base: position 159,968,753 of record NC_090936.1, on the reverse strand, counting down.
GGATGGTAGGTTCCTCTTCCCTTTTTGCTTAATTGATAGATGGTTCATCAGCTTCTCCAGAGCCTAAGGTACCTCTCTAAGTATCTTCTGGTTCACTCTCTTTAAAATGAGGAAATAGATCCCTTTCAAGAATTCCCTGTGCAATTTTACCCTCATGATGTTCTTCAAATAGAATTTCGCCATGGTTTTGGAGGAGAACCTTGATGTCTCCCCGGAAGTCAGGATCTATGACGCCTGCTAGGATATCTGAAACAAACTTCCTGGCCACACCAGATTTTGGAGCCAATATTATATAACACCCAGGAAGGGGTATCAAAACTAAGTCTGTGGGAATCATTCCCCTTTTCCCTGGAGGGAAAGTAGCTTCTCTGCTGCTACAGATATCAAAACCTATGGATTCTTTCATGGTGATAGAGGGATCTGGGGCTATATTACTAAGCTTCTGGAATTTTTAGGGTTCCCAAATTTGTCTCAATTGATTCACATCCGACTCCTGACACCACATGTAAGGAAGGCATGTTATCAACAGTAATACAGACACAAGTGTCCATAGTTCAAGGGTGTTTATTGAACCTCAATTGGGTTTGAAAAATGCCTATCTAATCCTAAATCTAAAGATGGGAGGAAGCTATGGCCATCAAATAATAATAATGCAGTCCTAGTGGTGTCTTGTAAAAATAAAAGGGCCTATACTAATAAACCTATTGCCAATCCTTACCTCTAAATACAAATAGTGTGGGAAAAATGGGGTGTGGCTAGCTGACATGGAGTAGGTCGGCTTCCCCCCATAGCTCCTGCCTGATCTGCGATTGATCCGTCCTGGAAGGACTTTATACACCTCGGATAATTGCTCTGAACCGTAGGATAGCTCTGTGAACACTCAATGGATGTGCCGTGGATAACCACTGGCACCGAGATTATAAGCTCTGGCAGCTGAGAGCCCCGAAGCCGGGGATGCCGAAAAGGACCAGGAACCAAGATGGCACCCACCGGAGTGTAGTAAGATGGCACTCGCAAACCCAGATTGCAGATTCAGATCTGAGAAACGCCGTCAAGTTTAAATTTCCCTGTGCAGTCCTTGGAGAGGTGACCTCGATAAGGCACAGACCGCCCGCAGCGCTGAATTAATCCAGGAAGAAACATGGTGAGAGTGCGGCATCTCCCGCCCCCCTTCTCCTTCTCTCGCCCAGTGGTCAAAGCGCAGCCCCAGCAAGATACAGCGCAACAGTGCCCAGCTAGAGGTGTGTAAAGGGGACTCCCCGTGGGCTGGTGGCACACGGCAGTGAACCCAAACGAGGCACCTAAAGTGCAGGAACTCAGTGCCTAGCAACGAGAGACTTCCATTCACACGTGACAGCATGTGAATGACAAATACAGAGAGGCATGGCAGGCACAAAACACACAGTGCCAGCCACTTGTAAAAGTGAGAGTGTCTCTCGGCACCCACTCTATGCACGCAAAGCTGCCCCCACCTCTATAGCCACAATACTTGCGTGCACTGAGACAGATCTGGGGACAAGACCTCCCACCACAGTTGTTCTCCGGGTCGGTAGCCCAGCAAACACCCAAGGAACGGATAATGCCCTACTTGGGCTTGTAAGTATAACTGCTCCTGTTGCAGGATATCGTTGCCACTGTTTGCACCCTGGCGGGCACCCCCAGATGACAGTGCACTCACACAGGACAGTGAACCACTTGCTGCAGCTACAGGTCCCATCCAGCAGCAGGGTATACAAAGGCAAGTGTGCGGGAATTACTAAAAATCACTAGTACTGAAGGAAGGCTGCCCCATGGCGACTTGCATCCAGCCCTTACCTTTTTTGACTGGGTTCTTTTTTATGAACCCAACCGCTGCGCACCCATCTCCCAGGCCCGTGACTGGGAGCAGGAGAGAGAGGTGGACACGCCTGAGCATGAAATTTGTTGCTGGGTGACTGTTACAAGTTCGGGAAGTTGGGAGGGTGTTAAGGGACCAATGTTTCCCTATGTCAGACTTAATATGTGCATGCAACCACACCAGGAAGATCAGGGCTTCCCGGGTCAGAATCAAGGACGGCAGACTCCACGTAGTGGGAAGAACCCTACTGAAAACTGTCTGTGCCTTCACATGCAAGCACCATAAGCCCCACCCTATAGACAGATATCATTACCCATGGCAGATAAACTCAAATTACTGACCTGGAATGCTCGAGGCCTTAATACCTTTGTTAAGAGGAACAGAGTGCACACATACCTATGTACGAACAAAATAGATATCGCTCTACTGTAGGAAACACACCTCACAGCAACCAAACAGCATCTGATTACCCAAAAATGGGGGGCAATTAATTAGCTCTACTTATTCAGCTTATGCGAGAGGGCTTTTGACCTGGATAGCACCCTTAGTGCCTCTCAGAATAACCCAAACCAAAAAGGATGAGAAAGGTAGGATAGTACTCATATATGGGTTCTTTGAAAACGTGGAGGTTTGCATAATCAACACTTACAACCCTAATCATAACACAGCATAATTTTCCAAGCCCTTTACCCCAGACAAAGCCCTTTCAGAAATGGCACTTTGATTTGGGGAGGCGATTTGAATTGCACACTAAACCTGTCACTAGATAGACCAGGTAGTAAATTTACGAGACCAGCTCCCTCGGTGAGGGCACTACAAACACTTCTGGATTTGTTCGATCTGGTGGATGTTTGGAGATCTCTCCACCCAGATACTAGGCACTATTCACACTTTGCGGCCCCCGAAGCTGTCCAAACTAAATTGGATAACTTTTTTGTCGGGAAAGAGATGAATAATGAATGCACAGAGGCAGGATACAAGGGTAGAGTCCTTCCGGACCATGACCCGCTCCTTTTAACTTGGCAACGTACACTCCCCAGGCCTCCAGTCCCTACATGGAAACTGAGGGGCAAAACACTGCAAGATGTTAGATTTAAGGATCATATCAAAGAAAATATCATTGCATATTTCACACAGAACACAGGGGGTGTACCTGGGGCAGGGACTTTGTGGGAAGCGTTCAAGGTGGTTATTAGGGTTGAGGCGATAGCCAAACCAGGGGGCATCCAAGCAGCAATGAGTAAGGAACTTGCGGCTGCAGAGAAAGAATTGGAAAACATAGAACAAAATTCCACGAACCATCAAGACATTATATCAAATGGGACTGCGCTAAAGCAAAAATGCTTGGACTGCTGGGACAGCTTAGGGCACATAATTACTCCAGATATGTGGAGAAACAGCACACAGAAGGGGATAAACCTGGCAGGCTCCTAGCCTGGCTATACAAGTGGGATGTCAAGCGGGAACCAATATGCACCATTCACAATGCTTTGGGTGCAGTGTGCAATACCCAGGTGGGGATTAATGCGGCCTTCTGCGAATTGTATAGCTCCTTGTACCAGGACAACAACCACACCCAACTAGCAGACATTGAGGAAGCAATAGATGCCACGGCATCCAATAGCCTTGATGCCCCCATTACTTTGGAGGAATTACAACAGACAGTATGGCAGTTGCCTACTGGCAAAACCCCTGGCTCAGATGGCTTGCTGAGTGAGTTTTACAAGGAGTTTCTGGCAGATGTTGCCCCACCACTTCTCGATATGTAAAGAGTCATTCGAAACAGGAATATTACCCCCTAGCCTAAGAGAATCAATAATTATACACCTCCTGAAACAGAACAAACCACCACAGGACTGCAGATCTTACAGACCATTATCTATGTTGAATCAAGATAGTAAAATTCTTACAGCCCTATTAGAGAACAGGCTCAAAAAAGTAATTAACACACTAATACACCCCGATCAGAAAGACTATGTCCCACGTAGAAATATTGCCTGGAAACTACAAAGTTTACGTCATGTTATAGACAGTACCAGAACCTCGGACACGCACTGTGTGGTAGCTGCCCTAGACTCCATAAAAGCATTCGACTCCATAAGGTGGGAATGGCTTTACGCTACGCTAAAGAGATATGGCATCGGACAAATATACATGAAATGGGTCAAATTAATATACACAGAGCCAGTCGCCAGAGTAATAACCGGCAGACACTTCTCAGAACCAATGCAACTAAAGGCACCAGACAAGGCTGCCCGCTATCACTGGTGCTTTACATTTTGGCCGTAGAACCGATCGCTGTGTATTTGAGGCACGAATACATTGATGCAGGTATAAACATAAGAGGGACACATCACCTAATATTTATGTATGCGGACAACACATTACTGTATGTACGAAACACCAAGGACAACCTCCAAACCATATTAGATGTCCTATCGCAGTTTACAACACTATCGGGATTCGAAGTCACCGTTGAGAAATCATGCCTGTTCCCGCTAGCAAATCTAGCTAAAACACAGCAAATAGACTGTGGGTACTGGCGCTACTGTGGAAACTAAATATGTTCAAGTACCTAGGGATTAAGACATACCACGATCCCAGGGCAGCATACAAAGCCAACACTCTTAAAGCTTTGGAAAATATACAAAACTCTATGAAATTCTGGACAAAACTACCTCTCTCAATGATGGGGAGAGCGGCACTATTAAAAATGGTAGTCCTCCCAAGGTTGCTATATTACTTTATAAATATCCCGTATGATATACCAAAAGCTTTATTCAAATAGCTAGACGCCCTGTGTAGAGGCTTCCTATGGCAGCACAAAGGGTGTAGAATGGCACTGACGTCCCTTCAGAGACAACACGCAGACGGCTTTATTAGAATGCTGCACTACGAATTAAATTACCTAGCGGGGCAACTACAATTTGTGGCAGGCTGATTAACGGGCGAGCCCGCTTTTAGATACCTCACTGCTCCAACCAATGATATTGCATTATTACCTGAAAGAAATATTGTGGATCAACTTGCCCCGAGCTAGCCCTTACCCACACTTGCCAACATTGGGCATACTGCTCTAAAACAGAGCATGCAAGTTAGTCAAAATCACAAATACATTCACTACCCAAATACCCCTGGTGATGGTAGCCCCAGACAGGCCCCAGACCAGACTGAGCATACGCAAACATTGAGAAACATGCAGTGTTGCTACGATAGGTGACTTGATTCAACACAACAACTCCTTCATACCCTTCCGGGAGCTTAGAGACAATACAGACTTACACCAAGGTCAGTACATAACATACCACATGATCACGCGAGCCATAGCATGTAAATGGCCAACTTATAACGAAGTAAATGACACAAGCTCAACAACAGACCTAAGGTATGAAGTGGCAGAGAATGGACAGGTACTGTCTAGAATATAAACATTACTCCTGACTGCAGGGTTTTCTTTTGGGCTGGCTATTAGAGACAAATGGGAGAAGGAACTGGGTACCCCCTTCACCGATTCTGGATGGTCCAAAGTACTCGGTTATCACAAGATGGTGTCCAGGAATGCTAAGCTACAACTCATTCAACTATTCATAACACACAGAGCATATATGACGCCCCTAAGAACCTCTGGATTTCTTGGAGCTTCCGTGCAAGGCTGCCCTGGATGCAGCGACAGAGAGGCAGGTATGTTGCACATGTTTTGGTCATGCCAGAGCATAAGGAGCTACTGGGAAACAATCACAACCAAAGTGAATAGAGGCAGGTTGTCGCTAGATATTACATCCCCTGCTGCAGGATCATTGGGACATTTTACACAGCAAAAAAATGCACGCTATATGCACAAGACGAAAGACCTAGCATATATTTTAGCCAAATGCAGAATAGCCATGTCTTGGAAATCACTGACTAGCCCTAGAGTAGACGATTGGTGGCGGGATCTACACAAATGAGCCCTAGCCGAATCGGTACACATTTAGAACAGGGCGAGACCAACAAGGTTTTACTGTCCTGCAACACATTGACATAAAACGTATTTGCTTCCGAGACCTCAGACTCTGCACCGGCAAGCCCCGAGACGTTGGCACCTTCATAAACCTTATTTCTCTAGCACCCCATGATTAACATACATGACTTCATATACTAGGAAGCATAGGTAAACACAGTTGGGGTTGGGAGGGAGGGCAGAAGGGTTTGCGAGGGGGGAACGTTTAGGTGTTTAGGTTAAATGGTTTAACTATAATTGTTAGGCTTGGTCTTTTCCTTGATTTGCTTCCCTAAAACGCCTGTTATCACAAGCACTGGCACAGCCAGCCACTTGGTTTGTAATGTGAAGCATGTCAAAAACCAATAAAGATGTTTTAAAAAAAGAATAGTGTGGGAAACAGTGTTATGCAAAAGAAAAGTGTTCAAGAAATTATATGTCAGGATATTGAAACCATTGGCTTCCCCTGCCCACGTTTTCAGCATGGGTTAAGGCAGCACACTCGAGCTTAACACAGTCTCTGGCTTCTCTAGCACGAGGGTGCAGTTCAAAACCCCAACATCATGGACTTCTGTGCCAAAGTCTCTTTGTCATTCAAAGACTCTTCTTTCAGAGGGCCTGATGCAACAAACAAATAATAAGGTTCCTTTCCTTTCAGGATTCTCCTACGCACACTTTTCTCAGGTGATTTACTGTTCACTTCGGATCCCCGTCCGCTGGGCTCAGATCCAATTTAACACAAAGTTTGTATTTCACATACACAACATTTTTGGGGGATTTCGATGTATCCAATTTCTCGGGTGACTGACGGTTCACCCCGGACCCCCTCTGCCGGGTTCAGATCTGTTCTAACACAAAATCTTCAATCTGTCTCCCTCTGCTGGGCTCGGATCAATTTATCTATTGTAACACAAACTTGCTTTAACACAAAGCTTTCAATTGATCTCCCTCTGCTAGGCTTGGATCAATTTATCTATTGTAACACAACCTTGCTTTAACATAAAGCTTTCAGTTGATCACCCTCTGCTGGGCTTGGAGCAACTTTATCTACTTTGCCATCAACTTTCTTTAATGTATCAACATCGAAGACTTTTGATTGTGCACAGGATTCTGCTTGACACGTTGCAGGACCACTTTGATTCACAATCCTTTGCAACTCTTTCACTTTTGTCAACTCTCAGCTGAGACCTTCGATTAAAGGATAGTTCCGGGACTTTTTTTTTATTGTCCCTACGGGTCGGCCATGTGTTTGTAAGCATAAATCGGTAGATCGTAGGAAACTTTCCTATGGACCTTACCCGACTTTTCGCCCATTATCGCACTCGAAATCAGCCTCCATTTTGTGATAATCCTATCATTCCGCCGCATCGACCTGGCTCACCTGCCTTTGCGGCACTAAATCAAATCCCCCGCCCCTGAAACAGACTTTATCAAAACATTCATATTCCCCGCCTCTATCCGTGACGTGACTGAGCTGCGTAGGCAAACGCGCCCAGGCGTCTTCTACGCGACTCCACACAGACCCCGGAAATCAACACAGATCAGCTCACAATACAGCGCGCCACAATTCGGAATATGAAACTGTACTTTGAAATCAAACCGCAAGATTGTAAATGTGGTAAAGTACATTTATTTGACATCAAATGTTTAGAGAATATTCAGCGATTTGCATTTTTATTTGCTCATGTTCCAAAAAGTTCGTATTGAGGAACGCGATGGTCCTTTGCTGTACACAGGGTCTTAGAGCATCTCACAATACAGCGCCACAATTCGGAATGTGAAACCGTGGTTTAAAAGCAAACGGCAAGATTGTACATTTGGCAAAGTACGTTTATTGGACATCAAATGTTTAGAGAATATTCAGCGATTTGCATTTTTCTTTGCTCTCGATCCAAATTAGTTCGTCTTGAGGGAAGCGATGTTCGTGTGCAGTACACAGGGTGTTGGTTTACGATAAAAATAAGCTCTTCGGTCGCACTGATAATCGCATGGCTGTTCCAACAACGAGGCACTAGGCCACCACAACGGTAGGTATGTTGCATCTAACCGTTAGTACCGCGTAAGGGCATACTTGTACTTGGCGATCGTCCCATAAAATGGTCAGGGTGGTAACGTTGTTCACGCGGAGAAGCAACTGGCGGCTGTAGAAGCCGTCCGCCGGTGTCTGGTACTCGTGACACAGACAGTAGTGAATGATGTACCTAAAAACATAAAAAATGAAATTAGTCTCACCATCAGATCCTTATTAAAATTATTCATTTCATAGCGAGGACAGCGCTACTGGGTGTACACAAGTGTTTAAAGGCGTGGCGAGGCATGGAGGGGGGGGGGAGTGGAGTACAAGGTAAGTAGCATAAAATAATAAATAAATAGGGCCAGCTGGTGGCAAGTGCAAGGTAAGTGCAGAACAAGTGCTGGGAAGGGGGGGCTGTAGGATACTGAGACAGTCCCCCAGTGCAGGGGTTGACAGGGAGGCAGTGCAGGTGGAGAGTGGAAGGGCCCAGGACTGAGGTCGCAGACAGTGGACCAGTTGTAGCAGGGGAGAGGGAGAGAGAAAGCAGAAGCAAAGAGGAAGGTTTTGAGGTGCTTCAGTAAAAGCAGATGTTTCTCCTCAAGATAGTGCGCGGTAGAAAACAATATGCCACATAGAACGAACAAGTACAACTGAACCCGTCTTTAAAGCCACTGTATAGTAATGAAATTGCGGTATAAACTCATCAAAAGTTACTTACATTATATTTGCATTTTCCATTGTGTCTCTGTGTAGGGCAGACCCGAAACACCACTCCTTCTTTGCCGACGTTACTTCTTCTAATGAACGTGGCTCATCGTTTCGTTTCTGAAATTTTATTCATTATCTTTTCTTAGTCTTTCAGGATGGTCCCGGCCTGTCAAGGTCAAATCACAATAGAACCTTATATTGGGTCGTGGGCCGTTCCGCCACCCGAGCAAAACATCAAAGCAGCTGACCTTCACTTTGAGCGAGCACACATTTCTAGTTAGCTGCAGTTAGTTTTAGGGACATCTTGTCTGCGTGCCTTTTTTTTTATTGTCCCTATGGGTCGGCCATGTGTTTGTAATACGGAAACATTCTATAATTTTTGTAAAAATGATTTATATTACTGTTTGGTTTAATTGCAATGGGCCTGCAACATGAGGAGATTCGAGAGAACAGACAATCAAATTACAATCATTTAAACCGTGATGTATATTTCTCAATGAGCTCTGCTTTAGGTGGACATGGAACAGAGGCAATGTTGGGTGGCAATGCAGTTGTCCCCTGCATAGGTTCGTTCACCACTCCATGTATGTGCCTATCGAGGACATCTACGATAAGTCTCTCAATAAACTCATATTGCATATCCTCAAACACTGGTTTGATCACCCATTGTTTACTTCTTTTAGTGAAGGCCTTATTGTAGCGAAGCGTCCCTAAAGTTCCGGTCGTCCTACTTTGTTGACGGCCAACATTATGGTTATGTGCCAAGACCGCTAAAAGAGTCCGATTTATCATGCCTTCCATGCCAAAATGCAATCTTTTGGGCCTGTACTTGAGGCACATATTGTGGAACACCTCCAAATCTCCTGTGTGGCAGAATTCCGTGAGTCCCCTCAAAGCTTTTGTTATAGTTTTATCAAATACAATCTTTTCAATGGCCTTGTGAGTGGGTGATGAAGGAATCAACCACTTCTTCTTCCGTGCCTCCTCTGTGGACAAATGGCCATGTTCACATTTGTGGAAATGTTCATTTGTCGACCATCGATGTACGTTGCTACAGTGCAACATTACTGACCGCCATTTTTCCAGTAGAATTTCCAACGACCCTTCACATGTTTTTGAGCTCCACCAAAGATGGTTGCTGATTGACTTGGACCACTGTGAAATACCTTGCAATTCTTTTTTTTTACCTGCAGCCGACAATTTTTTATTGATTGATTTTGCAAGATGCCAAACGTCAAATTGGTGATTTATATTTTTGTACTCTTCTCTCATTGTCTTGGCAATTGAAACGTGTCTGTCCGTGGCTATCAGGTCGATCACCATTCCCCGCGATTGTAGTTCTTGCAATGATGCTACAAAGCCAACTTTCTCCATGGCCACTGAGGATGTACTTTGTGACACCTGCACGACCACCGAACTCACAATTTTCTTACTTTCCATGTCCTGAAAGTGGTAGGTGCAGTACTTGGCTGAAAATCCTGGGCTGTCGCACTGTCCATCACCGGCTAGCCTGAAGCGTTTGCCCGCGAATGTACTTTCCATTGACATTTTTTCCATTCTCCAAGCTTCGCTGATGGCTGGAAATAGATAATCGGTTTGGTATTTGTAGAACTGACTTTTCGCAATGAAATGGATTCCCACAAACTGAAAGAAATACTGTAACTTTTTAAAACTTGAACCACTAAAAAGTGCGGCCGCTGCACAAAGTAGATTGCCTGCTGGCAGTTGCCCCAGCATGGGTTGTGCAGACCATGCGAACGGATGATATTGTGTACAGGTGGCATGTATTTTAAGGTTAGTGCCTCGAATTGCACGAGTCACATTAATCAATGGCTCCCCACATACTTCCCCACCAACCCAATGCCCACATTTCATCATCGTAATAATATCCATCAAACAGCTATCGAATACAATGAATTTGGCCTCTTTCCTTATACTGTCACTCTGCATCCCAGCTGGTTCGGCCTGTAACGTTGAGGACATGTCACTCGCATGAAAGGTACAATCTCTGATATCGTCTTCCGCTATGCTGAGTGATATTGATGGTGTTTCATTGTCGTCCACTTCATTCTCTTCCATTGCAACATCTGTTCCTTGTCCGGAGATGGGAGAAAAAAACAATGTCTTCAACTTTTGCGCGCTCTTATTTTTTGCGGGTGTGGATTCTGTGAATTGATCTCCGACTGCATCCAAACTACCAGGAGGACATTCACTATCAATGGCTGGTGGTGGTCTAGCTCCGTTGTCAATCACTTCATATTCTTCCCATTGGCACGATGCATCTCCAGTCTCAAGTCCCTGCCAAAAGGTTTGACAAGCAACATCTCTCGTTCGCTTCACTGTCTGTGTAGATCTAGTTCTTACACCCACTCGCAACTAGAGGACAGATTAGAAAAGGGATGTTCAGTTTAAACACAACTTACAGTATTGAACTATTGACAGTGAAAGACAACATAATATAGTGAACAGGACACTAACCTTCTTTTGCTTTCTTTTCTTTGAAACTTTCTTGCCTCGAACTTCAACATCTGGACGCTGTTGCTCCGACTCGTGTGTGCATGTCTCCACTTCCTCTCGCGCTGCAACGACTATATTTTCATGATAAGCACATCCATCACTCACTGAGGCTCCATCGACTCCCTGAAACATAGAACTTTCATTAGTATGTATAATAATATTGAAAACACAAAATGTACTTGGGGACCAATACCCATACGTACATCTCAATAGCAAAACACGAATGAACGCATTGTGTAGAACATTCAAACGACAATAGTTCACGCATTGTTGATCTAGTTAGATTGAACTGTCAAGATCCATACCTCGGGCTCCGCATAGACTTCCATTGATGATATTATTGAAGATGATGCTTCAGTAACTCCCTGAAACACAGTAATTGCATTAGTATGGTTTTCTATTTTGTTTAAAAGAACATAAACTTTCTGCAGGCGTCAACGGCTCATCTAAATAGACCTGCACAAATGATCAGTTGTCTAAAATAAATAATGGATATCTAAATATGATTCGATTTGCTCCATCGTTGGAAGTGTCACCACCCAGAGATCTGCATCAACTACTAGGGGTGATGTTCTTGTTGAAGAAGCTCCGTCAGCTCCCTGAAACATAGTACTTGCGTTAATAAAGAAGGAAGTATAGCGGATGTAATCACATCATTTGATCTCGCATGATTGATCTGTCAGTATCCATACCTCGAAATGCATAAGAACATCAAGGGACGCTGTAACTGCGGTGCACACTTCTGCAAGCTGTTGCGCCGACCCGTAACTGCATGCTCCCCCTTCTTCTTGGACTAATGCTCCATCGACTCCCTGAAACATAGGACTTTCATTAGTAATGAACACAATATTGAAAAAAGAAGACACATAGGAGGGCGACGACAGAAGGACATACCAATGGCTAAAAACGAAAGAAACATTGTGTGTAACAATCACGCTACAAGAATGCAAGATCTGATGATCTCCATCGATGGAACTGTCCGGAAACGTACCTCGAGCATCTGAGTGACATCTACGGTTGTCGTCAATGCGTTGGACTCCTCAGCATCTCCCTGAAAGACAGTACTTGCATTATTTTGGATAACAATAATTATAACTGAAAACAAAGACTAGAGGACGAGTACTGTGGTGTACCATTAGGTAAAATAATTACACGATCAATTAAAACTATTGATTTACATGCCTAAAACAAGTCAGTGTCAGAATAGCTAAGTAAGATTACCCGATAGGCGCTTGAAGTGGCTGATGACTGCAATAACGACACGGATGGAGAATCTTCCGCCTTCATATTGAGTGGATACATAAATGGGGAAATTATTGTTAGCTAATGCTACACACTACCGCAAGGCCGAGAGACAAATACGTAAACTTGACTCACCAGTGGAGGGATGTGGACGAATAGAGTGGGAATAGCGGTTGAGAGCAATTTTCGCCTCGCTCGCGGTGTTTTCTTCTTTATTAGCAATGATGTGGAGTACATGTCTGGGCTAAAGTGCCTGCTGCAGATGCGGTATCGATCACCCCTCTTGTCCGCAAAGACTTCTAGGACTCTACTTTCTAGCTCAGAGGCTGGATATCCGCAATATCGGACCCATTCTCTTATCTGATCTATTGTCTTAGGGAAAACATGCATTATAGTATCTTCAGATTTGTTATGGGTCTTCGAAGGGCAACCGCCAATGGAACAGGCAGGCATTATGGAAAGTTCTGAAAAGTAAAGATCAACAATTCTCTATGAATACCAATGTGTTAAAACATTAAATGACACATAAAAGGTTAAATGCAAGGTCCGTTTTGGTTCTTGGAACTATACACGTTATTCACATGCGGATAAGTATTTCAATAACTTTCAAAAAATAGAAAAAGTAATTTGACTAAACTCAGAACATGTGACTAGTTCCTTGCATGTACTGTCGTGAACGAAAAGAAAACATGGATGCAATTTGATGACTACTAGCAAATAGATATAAATTAAAAAATTGGACGCAAAATGATTATGGTACATGGACTTACCTTGACGAACAAACAGTTAGATGCAGGGATCAGAGTAGTTTCTTGTCGTAGAACAGGGAGCAGTTCACAGGTTGCAAACTGACGAGTTTGCTCAAAGTGGTCACGGAAGTTCACAGAGACGAAGAGCAGATAACCAGCACCTTCACGGGTTGACTAGCAAAGCTCAAAGAAGTTCTCATTAGAAATATGAAGTGGGTTATAAAGAATTCGAAACAGGGGTGTGTTTGTGAATGAATGACGTGTATATGTCGTGGCATTATGCGGATTGCAGGGGGGCGTCCATCGTGAGGGGGATGCTTGGCAGGAGACACGGGGTCTGGAGGTAGACATGGGAACAACAACCCATGCTCTATAGACCACTTTGAAGTGTACATGGTCTTTGGCACCTCTTGGCCTTTATCGCTCCCTGACAGCTCCACTTGCCAGCAGCGCAAGTACCCTGGTGCGAACTGCCTTTGATAGGGCGGGGGGTGGATCGGGGCGGTGGTCGTGCAGACAAGACACAGGAAGACTTGTGAATGGAGACACACTTATGTGGATTGCAGGGGGGCGTCCATCGTGAGGGGGATGCTTGGCAGGAGACACGGGGTCTGGAGGTAGACATGGGAACAACAACCCATGCTCTATAGACCACTTTGAAGTGTACATGGTCTTTGGCACCTCTTGGCCTTTATCGCTCCCTGACAGCTCCACTTGCCAGCAGCGCAAGTACCCCGGTGCGAACTGCCTTTGATAGGGCGGGGGGTGGATTGGGGCGGTGGTCGTGCAGACAAGACCCGTTTGCCGCAGGGCCTCACCAAGGAGAGGCCATCTAACTGAATGTAAGAGGATGGCTGCAGGATCTACTACATGGAAGGCAGGGGGGTGAGTTTATAAATACCTCACCCTCCCAGGAGAATATATGGCGGTCATCTCTGTACCCGGTGCCCAAAAAGAGGATTTATTATGATCAACCATATTTATTATTTACCTATAACCATGTTTTGTATCAATAAAATCCAACAGCTTTTTATTGCCAACGCTTGATGCCAACCCACAAAATAATATATGTATGACTGCTGCATATATGGGTTCAACGGTTATGTGGATTGAAGGTGTGCGGCCAGCGTGAGGGAGGATGCTGGCCGGAGACATGTGGTGTGACAAGACAAGGCACTGGAAGGCTATTCAACGGAGACACACTAGATTCATTTAAAAAATCAAAACAACCATTGTTAAAATATATGTTGGGCTTTATTTTAGATTTTAATTAAACATAAATAATAAACATTACACATTGTAAAGTTGAGGTTGCAGCACATCGAGGGAAAATCCGCGGTATTGTCCACTGTCACTGGGGAAATGTTGTCTAATGGCAAGTACCGCACAGGCAGGTATTACTCTCCGAACGCGGTGTCCGAGCCTCCCGTGAAGCCACCAAGTGAAGCAACGATAGGCCACCAGCCTGTACCACCTGTGAAAAAAAAAGATGCAAACTGTATTAAACTGACCAAACTTTCTTATCAATGTCGATTCAGGTAACACATGTCATTTTTCTTAGAAAAAAATTATATCTAGAAAATGCACTATATGGAACCAATTTACATGCGTTCGAATGATATGTAAATGTAATTTTATATGTGGGAGACGACCATGAAATAGTGGTGGCATCACTGACATCACAAACAGAGTATACTTACTCGTTACTCGGATTACGCGGACGAACAGTGCCACGAAGTTCGTGCATAAGCACCATCATCATCCTCAACACTGTCCGTGAGAGGCAGGCTTCCCTGAACTCTGGCAGCTCGGTGATGCATTGCGGACTTTGCTCGCCTTCCTGCAGACTTTGCTCGCTTTCCGAAATGTAGGCCAAGCACCCGGAATTTTCACGGCAGCAGCAGTTCTCCTCCTCAGTTGGCATTAGCTCGCACCGATTGCACGTGCACCAGGTGGAGACGCCGTCCATGCGACATGGTCCAGGCTCTTCATCCGTTGACTGGTCCTCCCAACTGCCGTCCGAATCCCCATCGTTTTCGCATGCTTGCCTTTCCAGTAGTTCCTCCTCGGTGTACTCGGGCTCGTACATATACGGCATTATTGTTGCCATTGTGCGGTAAAGATAGTAAAATAATTTACAGAGATGGTACAGGTGTTCACACGGGCTACAAGCGGCGAAGGTAGCTGACCAGAGCACTGAAACGAGTCACAGAATACTCAAAGTAACACAGAGAGAGGAATGGAATCGAAAATCTGCTGCTGTATGTTGTGAAACGGTCTGTTTATACTTATTGGGGAAAGAGGCGTCCTGCCATTTCCATGGCAACACGTCAATAGCTGAGGCGCAGCGATTGTTGACACGAGACGTGCTTGAAATGGGCAGTACGCGTCTGCTGATGTCAGGCTCAGGGGCGGGGGATTTGATTTAGTGCCGCAAAGGCAGGTGAGCCAGGTCGATGCGGCGGAATGATAGGATTATCACAAAATGGAGGCTGATTTCGAGTGCGATAATGGGCGAAAAGTCGGGTAAGGTCCATAGGAAAGTTTCCTACGATCTACCGATTTATGCTTACAAACACATGGCCGACCCGTAGGGACAATAAAAAAAAAGTCCCGGAACTATCCTTTAAGCATGCACGCAGTGCTGGACCCCTCTGTCAAAGGTATTGTATATCTTGGTTTCAAAGTTCAATCACTTATCTTCAGTTCAACTTTACTCGCATTGGTTATCACATGCGTTTCATACAATGTTCCCTCCAGTGCTCGCCATACAATTCTCTGACTTGCAACCTTGGCTTCAACACAGACCGGTCTTGTATCGGTCTCCCCAACTCACCGGCTGTGTTGATTTCACTGACACTGCTTTCTTGTTGGAGCCAAGGACAGTACCACGGCAGCTGGTGATTCTCCCCGCCTTGATCATCGATGCTGAAGGGCCCTGGGTACCTCCGACACACAATGCAGGATTCCTCAGCCTGGTTTCCTGGTCTTACGCTTTCTATTCTCGAGGTTTTGTGAAAGCAACGGTTACTTGTCGAAAAGGTCAAGGGCACTTCCCTCCTTGTGCTCCCCTTTGGTTTCGCCGTCTTCCTCCTCATGTTAAACTGCCATCTTGGAACTGCTGTTTCGTCATGTGCTTTGCCTCGCTCAGAGTGTGCTCTCGTGCTCTGCCTTTTATCCGTGTGGGGAAGTGTAGTGGAAGTCAGGTGTACGTGACGGTCAGTGATTGGCCTGACCCTGCCTGACCATTGTATTGGGACACATCAGGTATACGGCTCGGGTGTTAGTCCGTTTTCTCTCATAGCAGGCTGTCTGTGAGAAAGTGTTCATGTTATGAAAGGGGGGGTTGGGTTCCTAAGTATCCTACATGGAAGGATGGGGTAAATGTGTTACAGGGAACGGGATACAGCGTCTCACCATCCAGTGTCCCACGCCCACTCCCCGAAGACCCCTCACCCAGGTGATTCTCCCGCTCTGGTCCACCCCCAGGAACTGGATCCAAAAGCGATGGCCATGTCCTGGCCATCTAGATGACAGATCCCCGGGGACTAGCGGGAGAGACACGTTCTGGTTTCTCACAATATTTAGGGAGGGAAAGGTGGATATAAAGAGGTCCCAGGCCCCCGACGGCCTTGTGGATGATGCAGAGGGTCTTGAATTTGATCCGTGTGGTTATCGGGAGCCAGTGGAGAGATTTGAGGGCAGGAGAGATGCGGTCCCTGGACATGGCACGGTTCTGTATGTGATGCTTGAAGTTACATGACATGTACTGTTGGATTTGTTTTTGATTGATTGTTGTAAAAGTTAATAAAAATCCTTTACATTTTTTTTAAAGTCTTGTAGTCCTATTCTGGATTAATTGGAGGGGTAAAAAGTGGAAAGAGGCAGATTGAGGAAGAAGTCTCACTACCAGCTGCACCTCCTCAGAGGTGTTCTACCTTTGCTCACCTTCCTCCAGAGGCTCACTGTCTCCAGAGCCCTGGTTCTCTCCAGACTGGACTACTACAATAGTCTTTTTCTCAATCTTCCTACCTCTACTCTCTGACCTCTGCAACTTATCCAGAACAGAACCGCAAGACTTATCCTTGGCCTCAAGCCCAGGGACTGCATCTCTCTGGCACTAAAATCACTCCACTGGCTCCCCGTGGCTGCAAGGATCAAGTTCAAGTCTCTCTGCATAGTACACAAGGTTTTCTGGTGCCTGGGTCATTACTATCTACAGTGCTCTCTTCCTAAATAGTCTCCTTCTAGAGCCCTCCCTCTGCCTCCTCCAACTCTCTGTGGGTGAGCCATTTCTCCAAAGAAAGATTTGGGGGTAGATCCTTATCCTCTGCAGATGCCTCCCTCTGGAACAGCCTACCTCCCTCCCTCCATCTTGAGCCTGACCTCCTTAAATTCTGAAAACCCCTCAAGACCTACCTCTTCTCCTCCTCCTTCCCCTGCTAACCTCCTTTCTCCTCGCTTCCTTCCCTCCCTCCTTTTCTTCCCCAACCTGCTCAGTTACCTGACTAGTTGCCTGGTGCACCTCCAGGGCCTAATAGGTCCCAGGCTCCTCTGCCAATGCTGCACTTGCCTCTGGACCTCTGCACTTAGCCAGGCACTACTGCAATATGCTCCATGAGAGGGGCACCCACTCTGCACTTAACCTGGGCCCCTGCAAGACGGGGTGCACTTGTCCCCCTTCCCCTCCCTCTCACTTCCTGTTTGCGCTCTTGCACGTTCCTTGACCTTGAATATTCTAGGCTGTGCAAATCTGTCTGTCCGGTCCTCCCTCTGTCTCCCCTCCCTAGCTGGGCCTTGTTTGAATTACTCAAACATAGGCGCATTGATGACCAACTACCAAGCAATCCCGAAATGTTGGCCAAGTCGGCACTGTTCTATTACCTGTAAGCTCCTCCCCAGCCCCACCCCCTTGCTCCCGCGCTCTGTGTCAAGCACTTCACTAGTATATATGCCCATGGCCTAGCATTCTAGCTAATGTTATAAATCATTTGGAATCTTCAAGGTCTAAGAATGACGACTGTAGTCCCATGTTCCCTTCCCGCCTTGAAGCACTTTGAAGCACTCTACTTGTGTATAGGCGCTCTACAAATAAACAATTACAATATGCATCACCTTGTTGGTCATCATATCATAGGGTGTTCCTCTAAATAATACATTGACAGTCTATGCTATTTCTGGAGAAAGAACATAGACTTTCAATTTATTATTTTCTCTAGAATGAATGAGAGGACACAACCAACCCTCTGCTTTTGCAGTTGAACTGTTTTTTATTTTAATTTGTTCATTTGTTTTATTTCTGTAAACATTTAAAAAAATATATCTGTTCATTTCTATTTTATATATGTGACAACATGACAGGATTTCTTAAATTATATTTTTGAGGCTTACCCCTTTTTAAATTTGCTTAGCAGATGGTGCAAATTACATCAGTAATGTTTCACACATCATCCGTCTGAGGAGTTTGAAAGTACTCCCAAACCTAAGATCTTAAATTGCCAAATGCAATTATTCTGGAGGCTATTATAATGTTGTTTATGTTGTGCTCTGGTCATGCTAATAATAATAATTTTAAATGCTTATATTACTGTCACTACTGGGGACATTTTGCTTTGGTGTTTTGTCTGTAGGTGAACTTTGTAATGTATTGTAATGTACAAATCGAAGATGTACCAGTAATAGGTAAATCATCTGTGTTTGCTTGTTTGGACCACAGCACTTTTAATCCTCAAAATACCACTACGTGAAGTAGGAGGAGTTTACAGTTGTTTTTTGTTATGGTAACAGGAGTAAGCTCTGTTGCAATATAACTAGATTTAATAGGCCAATTACTTGTTTCAGTTGTATTTATATTAGAAGTTTTAACATTTTAAGTACAAGTAGTAACAATGCTAAGATGTATTTTTTGTGTTTATTTGGCAGTATATAAGAACTTTGCACCATTGAAATGATAGTAGTAGTAGTAGTAGTAGTAGTAGTAGTAGTAAAGACATATTTTTAGGAGCCTCCATAATAGATGTTTGCACTTTTAAAATAGTACTAGTAACAGTGTTAGGGAATGTATTTATGTTATTTTGTTTTCAAATATTTTGACTTTGGAGCATTGGTCTAGTACTAGCTACAGTATTAGGTGATTTATCGTTTCATTTTGTTGTGTAACAGGACTGTCGATTATTGAAACAGTAATAGAACTGGCACTAGGCACTGTAGGATATTTTTCACTTTCAATAGAGGTTTATACTGGTACAAGAAAGGTGTTTGGCATGGGGAATTAAATGGATGAGGTGTGATACATGCAGCCTCAGTAGTAGCACTAGGAGTAATAAGAAGTATACTACTAATTTCAGTTGTTGTTTTAACTCATGGAGACTGAAGGAAAGATTTAATCAGAAGAGTGTTTGAAAAAGAAAAACATAGAATTAATGTAGAAATAGTTATGGTAAATAATTACTGACTAGTTTTATTATTTACTAAGTCGATTTTAAAGTTAAAATAGTTACGTAATTGTTTGCATGCATTTAATGTTTGCTTTTATTGTTATGAACTAACATGTTTCAAATGTTAGGTGCTAACCCATTTTACCTTTTTTTATTGTACTATGTTAACATACACTTTCCATTCTTTTTCAAGAGGAAACAGCCTGTGATTGATCAAGTTGGACTGTAATAATGTCTTTCATAAGTTTCATGTTCTCTTCCTGTTGACTTGATATTCATGAACGATATCTACTTCCAGTTCTCCGTTAACATTAGCAATAGTTGGTAGAGTTGCATTAGTATCTGTGTATTCGCTAATCAAGTCTTTGCTCGGCTTTTACGTTTTGTTTTTCTTTTCCTTTTTGGAGGAATGGTTGTGGTGTTTTTCCTTATCATATTTTTTCTTTTACATCTTTTTTTCCATGCTTGTGTTTTCCAGCTGAAATTAAATGACAAAGAACAATTTTGTTTAGCAAAGGACAATGCTTATCTACCTTTATTGGATGTTTTAAAATGTGTTAAAAAAGACAAATGTGTTTTTTGGGGAAAAAGATTATTTAGTTTTAGTTTTGTTGCAATGGCACGTTCCTAAATAACAAATGACAATTTGGTTTTTATAAAGGACAGTGCTTTTTTACTTTGCTGAATTATGACATTTGTTTTACATAAGACAGTTGTATTCACTTTTTTTGGCCAAAAAGACAATTTGGTTTAACGTTTTTGTTGTAAATGTTTACAGTACTGGGGGTCATTATGAGTTTGGCAATCTGGGAAAAAAGTGGAGGTAATTCCATTTACCTCCATTTTTCCTGCACTGCTAAACTACAAGTTTGCCAGTATTACTTCCAGTGGCATGTTTATACCACCGATTTTTGGAGGCAAAGTGACCAAGTGTTGGTATCAGTAATTCCGTTTGCCGGTATTCCAGCGGAATACTGCCAAACTCGTAATGGTTTGGTCCTCTGTGAGAATACTGAACCCACCCCGCAGCTGGCTACTTTAGCAAGTCCCAGCCTTGTAGCTAGCCCACTATGAATAGACTAGCCACAACCCCTCTCCAGATACAGTTTAATAGCATTTAATCAGTACTAGGAAATATGGGTACAATTATGGTGTGCAATGTACGTACCACCATATCTTTATGTGCAATCACTGTCACCCTTTCCTATGTTTTTCATTAAATGGTCTAATATGATGTAATATTTATCACACAAACAGTATTAACACACCATTGGGTCTGTGATTAAGTACTGTTATGCTATCTACATTCTGTTCATTTGTTGAATCATGAGTATGATAGATGTCAGCCCAGCTATAGGGCATGTTCTGCTAAATAAAGCAGCCTCTTTGAGTAGAAAATTGTTGTCTCAAGATATGTGCATAAACTAAAATCGATACTAAACTTTTTTACTATGGGATACTTAGCTTACTCATGAAGATTGTAGACATAATGACACTGATACAGCACAGTAGACACCCAAATTGAATGCTAGTGTCAACCAATTTGATATGTGGGTGCAGCCCCCCCTTTTGTTCTTAAACTCGTAATGGGCCCCATTTGTACTTACAAGATTTATGATGATGTTTTTTTTTTTTCTTTTCCTCAATGTTTGGCTCAATTGGAATCTCATCCTGTATTAATGTTGATGTTTTACCTATAAGAAAGAAACATCTTGTAACAATAGTATTTTAATAGCAATGTAATTATTATATCATTGGTACATGTATTTGTTATTGTTAACAATATAACATGAAATGCATGCCCCCTTTAATGTGCTGCCTAATTGATTGCCTCCTGCCTTAACTCAAAATTGTATGCTTTTTAACCCTAAACCCAGCGGTTCGCACCAGTGATTTTGTATATATTTGCCGCCTGATCACATGATGAAATGTATGCCATCTGATAACATGCTGACGTGTATGACCACCACAAATGTGCTGCCTAATTGTATACCGCCCTTGCAGTTTCCTAATTGCATGCTTCCTCACCTACAGCACAGATCTATAAAACTACACTGCGCACAATTCATCACCACGCCCCCTCCCATGCCCTTTCTACCCCCTTTAATCTGAAGACCTTGACTGTTCTTGCAGTCTGATGGGCTCCTCATACCTAGACATGATCTAGTAATTAGCAAACTTTCTGCCTCCCAACCACCTACGGCAGAAGAGTCAGGACTGCCCAGACTCATCTTCTTCTTGAAATACACCCATCCCAACCGCAATCCCCTTTTTCAACCCTTACCTGCTGCAGGGCAAAGTTCCCAAATCACATCTGGGATTGCACAGACACCGAAACTTTCTCCGCTCCATCACCAGGTGCTCATGTGCCCTCTTCCAGCCAGACCAAGAACCTTCTCGCACCTAGGGCAAATTCCTCCAAAACCAATGCTCACCAGCTCAGAGCTTTCTACCATATATAAGGCCAAGCGCTCATACACTGCCATCACCTCTACTCCCTGCATAGGCCTACCCAGATTACTGCGTCTTCGCGCCTGCACCACTGCCTTGGACTACAAGCCATGCATTGGCACTCAGAGAAACGAAAGACTACGCTCCCTCAGCGCCTTACCCACTACACCACAGACACACTGTCACTCAATGACATCACCACCCAGCCAGGGACGACTAACTCACATCCCTCCTCTCCCACCCATACTGCAACCTAACAACCTTACATCTGCCCTCATCAATGCATGCTCCTTGTGTGCACACGCTATGGATATACATGATCTTATACTGGAAAAGGACCTTGACTTACTAGTCATCACTGAAACTTGGCTGCATGATGCAGCTGACCCAGTACTATCTCTCGCTATCCCCCATGGATACTCCATTCTCAAATCAGACAGACCGCCAAACAAGGCGGCGGGGTCGCAATTATCTCCAAATACCCTCTACCTGTCAGAACCTCCCCATTACCCATGCTGCAAGGTTACGAATTCCTACTTACCAAAATCAAGCCACGCCACCAAACTACCATCATTCTCCTACTCCTCTACCGCCAGCCAAATCGCCTCAACTACCCGGATACTGATATGCCTCTTTTTCTCACACGCTTATCATACCTAACACCAAAGGTATACTTCTCAGTGATTTTAATCTTGGTTTCAATGACACCACTGACACCCAGGACACTGCCCTCAGTGATCGCTACAAGAAATGAACCTTGCTCAAATCATTGCCACCTCCACCCACACTAAAGGCCAGATACTTAACACACCCATTATGGTCTCCATCATTGACCCCTTACACTGGACTAACCATTCCCTCATCCTGCTCTCCCTAACACTGCAATACACTACAACTCACAAAGCCACAAACCACCTCCCCATAACTTTGAGGCACACCCATAAACTCACCAAGGAGCTGCTGGAACCAACAATATGCACCTCCCTCGCATTACTGCCAGACAGCAATGACCCTGATACTATCCTCCCCTCCGGTAATGCCACACTCCTGCACATACTTAATCACCATGCACCTCTTAAAACCCCTCTACATAAAAAGCCCACTAATCATAAATGGTTCACAGATACACTACTCACCCTTCACAGAAACAAACGGGCCCAGGAACTCCTCTGGAGGTAAAAACCCCACCATAGCACACAAAAAGGCATTTCTCTCATCTGCTACGGCCTATAAAGCGGCCATCATTGAAACCAAATCCAACATCTATAATGCAAGAATTAGGGAAGCCAGCTCTAACACCAGGGAACTCTTCAAAATCTTTAAGTAACTTGAAACCCTTGCACCTCCCATCACTAGTTTTCGTAAAGACAAAGCCTCAGGCACTCTCGTGAAATCAGCCTTGACCAACAAAACCCGCAATCTTAGAGACAAAAACTATCCTAAAAAAATCTATGCTCTCTACCAAGGATGCATCTCTGCCTCACCAAGCAGAGTCCACCAAGATCACCTCGCCCCTTTCCGCTTCTCCCTGTCAAACCTTCCGACATTCTAACCATCATCCAGCGACTCAAGTCATCGAACTAAAAAGGAGACATTTGCCCCTCCCACATCATCAAAATGTGCGCTGACCCCCTCGCACCAATTATAGCTCAATTCATTAATGCATCGTTTCCCTCCTGCTCTGTCCCAAAATCTATCAAATAAGCTTGGGTTACACCCTTATTGAAAAAGCCCTCTCTAGACCCCACCCTTCTCACAAACTACTGCCCCATCACTACAGTGCCATACCTTCTTAAAATACTTGATTGTACCGCCTACACCCAACTCCAAACCCACCTGGAGAACCACAACCTTCTTGGCTCGTGCCAATCTGGCATCAGACATAGGCACAGCACTGAAGCCGCCCTCCTTGACCTCAAGATCCAGCTCGATAGCATAGGCAATGCAGTCGAACTCGCCATCCTTCTCAAACTTGACCTCTCTGCAGCCTTTGATCATGTTGACCATGACATCCTCTGCCAGCACCTTAACTCTAAATTCAACTTCTCCAGAGAAGCTGCTATTTGGGTCAGCTCCTTTCTCAGTGAGCGATCCTCTAGGATTTTTGCTGGCTCTGAAGCAGCTGACCCCATCCCTGCATCATATGGGGGTCCCACAAGGTTTGTGTCTATCCCCCACGCTCTACAATTTGTATCCTAAGCACCTTTTTGACCACCGACACAAACTTTGCTAATGACACCCAAATCTTACTGAAACTCACTGGAAACCACACCCTAGACTCCACCAATATTAATCGAGCCTATAGTCTCACCCAACCATGGATGGCAGACCATCATCTTTTCCTGAATGATGATAAAAACAGAGCTCCTCATTGTAGGCTGCCCGCACTGACTCAAACTCTTGGACCCGGCCTTCGCGTCCTTCTCCATTGATGGCAACATCACCATTGTCTCCAGCCATGTGAAAACATTGGGTGTCTACCTACTTGCTGAACTATCTATGAAAAAATATGTTAATGCCCTTGCCTCATCAGCAGCTTACTCCACCACACTCATTAACTTCAGCAGAACATTTCAGTCCCCTAATACCTTCCTCACGCTAGCCAGAGCCATCATTGCTAGCAAACTGGATTAGTGTAATGCCATCTTCTCTGGCACCTTGACAAAAAACATTACCAAACTTCAGCTGATCCAAAACAATGCCCTGCGGGTGGCCTGTGGTATACAGCGAATGGATCACATCTCTCAAGCGAGGCTTGCGGCTCTCTGGCTGACTATCAAAGCCCACATAAAGTTAAAAATATTATCGATCACTCATCAGTGTATCCAAAACACTGCACCCACCTACCTCAACCAGCGCAACTCAAAAAAGCCAAACCACGCTGCATATGCTCCTCCACCACCATGGCTCTTGCCACACCATGATTCACCCGAAAAAGACCTGGCAGAGCTAGTTTTACTGTCACAGCTCCCACTTTCTGGAACGCCCTACCTCCTTGCATCAAGAAGAACCTTCTTACTCAACCGTTAGAAAAAACTGAAAACTGTATTGTTTAACAAATATGTATAAGGCTCCCCCACACCCTCCCATTGTATTCTGCTTACCCTCTCATGACTGTGTTTTTTTGGATCTAATTATGTACTATCTGAGTCTGGGCGCTAAAAACAAATGAAATAAATAAATAAATATGTGTAATATGTTACTGTAAAGAAATGCACTGGAGGTGGGTGTCTGTACTCCTGGTCTCTATATAGTAGAGGAGAGGCACAGAGGACCCCAGCCAAGATTCTCTATTGTGGTAGCAATGGACGAGCAATCAAGGCCTAACTTCTCAGGAAGTGATGCAGGCTGGTTCTTAAGTACAATGTAGTCCCCAAGCACCCACAAATGAATGTCCACACCCTGTATTAGTTAAAACACAGTCTTTATATAAATAAGGTTCAATGTTATATACACTATCACAATAATACACTTTGTGCTCCGACAATTCTAAAATGGTAAATATATACAGTTCTAGGTCGTACCACGATTACTTTGTTTCCATTAAAATGCTTCAACTGTACTCAGTTCAAATAGCATACGAAAAAACACAGCAAAATGATATCAACCATAGACTTAGGAGGAAGACAGGTTGGTTAGACAATTGCCAGAATACTGGCCCTGTTACCTAGACACAGTTCTGTGTGAGGATCCCTCCACCTGGGCAACCTGTAAATGAAGATGCACTACAAGCCCAGTTGATATATTGTCTATTAGAGTCTTATCTTCTTCTATAGTTCTGCAACCCAAATGTACCTTGGGGTGTAGAGTTCTTTGTCGGGGAATCAACGGGTCCTTCTTGAGTGCGCTTCCTTTCAGGCAGGAGCCACGGGTCGTCGAACTTCCGAGATGAAGAAAGGGTGAATGTTGTAGTGGAGGCAGCAGCTTCGGTCCTTGCGGTGCTCGTAGACGAGTGATAAACATCCTGCAACAGGGGAGGCGTGCGGTGCACCTCGACAACGATGGTTCGTTGCCGCAAAGAGTTAGTGAAAAACTTTGGCCCAGCAAGGGCGTCGAGTCATCAGCGTCTGGCGTCGGCGAATGGGACGTGACCACGGCTGGCTTCAGTAGCTCCGTCGGCATCTCTGAGGTCTTCGGGTGGTGGAAAACCCACCGGCGGATTCTCCTCGGTCGTCAGCGGCCTTGACTTTCTCCGGCAGGACAAAAGCGGTCGACGATGATGAACAAGGGAGTCCTTGGATCAAATGTCCTTAGGCAACGGAAGCACAGCGGCTCTGGTTGGCGACGGCAGATGGATGTCCGGTGTTTTCTTTGTTCTCCTCGGCGGTCCCCTTTTCCGGTCGGCAGCCTTTCATAGGTCTGTCTACCAGGGAGCTTTGGTAAAGATCAGCAGGTGCACGATGGTCCCTCGTAGCTCGGGGAGAGGTCTCCTTACCAGGTCCTCTCTTGGATCAGTTCTTGAAGGCACAGCAGCTTTCAGATTACATGGAAGGCAACACCGGTTCACAGGGACGTTATTTAGGGGCCACCAGAGGTCGCAACTGCGACTTCTGAGGTCTCCCATGCTACCTCTAAAAACATTTTTTTTTTTTTTAAAGATGTCTTTTTTTTTTTAATGCAAACTCCTGGGCCATGGCCAGCACCATGTGGCTCTTTACGTCTGGAGTGGCAGGCTCTCTTGTTCAGGACTCTTAAAAAAAAGAAGAAAAAAAAGAACAGGGGTGCCATAAATCTAACACTTTTAGCAGTGACCCTAAATAAGAAAGAATAGGAATACCAAATAATGGGTCTTTCTGGAATTCTATACAATTATTGCTGGACTCATTAAAGGATTATTTCAGGAACACTTCAGGGGGTGAGTCACTGATTTAGTCTGTTCTTGAACACCTCAACTCAGCCTTTCATCCTTCTGAGGTCGATAAATGAGTACCAACACAGGTTGGGTGATATTGTATGTATATTTGTTCTACATAAAGCGCTTAAGCGTAAGTGCTATATAATAGCACATCATTATCATTTGGGCATGGACGTCTGCTTGCATTCACAGTAATTTGGTAATATGGGTCCATACACACTGATCCTAACGATACATATGGCGATCCATTCTTGTATGAAATGTACATCACATTATAGTGGTATCGTAGCCATATTTTTCGTAGTGTACTTAGGAACAATGCTATTTGACGCCACGTCCTGTTTTGTGAAGGGGTAAAAGGTCGAGTTCCATCGCTTCCCGCGATATCACTTCGGGGTGGGGTCAAATGAAATCACTTCCTGTGATGTCATCAGAAGTCAAGGGTTGTCTGATGTCACTTCCACTACCCCTGGCATTTTGGTGAAATGACGTCCCTGGCGGTTCACCTTCTTCCGGCTTGGCTTCGAGAGTAAGCATCAAATATCAACTTCAGCTTCTGAATGATTTCTAGCAGTGAGAGGCCCCCAGATATACTGTTGATCTCCCATTCATTCTGCTGCGTCACACTCAGGCAACCAATCACTCAGAAGGGTATTCAGGCATACCGTGCATTCAGGCCATTCTTCTCCATCCAGACACTCACAACACAGAATGTGGATTCGGATAAGCACTCTGCCATTCAGCACTACACACTGCATTCATACCAGGTTCGGGTAGGGCTGTCTCAGTCATTGAGCCTCATTACACGGACGTAGGTGGACCAAGGTGCTGTTAGCACCTTGGTCCATGCCGATAAAATACCGGCACCGCCTTGGTGGAAAGGGGAATTACCGCCATATTCCAAGGTTGGTGGGGCGGTAATTCCCCCTTCCCCATTCCCATTTTTGCCCCATAGGGCATAATGGGATTGGGGAAGGTGCTAATTACGGCACTGCAAATTGCGGTACCGTAATTAGCTCCCTGGTCCGTTGGCGGGGTGGTTTTTAACGCCTGCAAAAAGCAGGCGTTAAATTCTCCAACCCGCAAAGGGACCTCGTAGTAAGGCGGTAAGGGTTTACCGGTACTGGTAAAATACCGGTACCGGTAAACCCTTACCGCCTACTGTGTAATGAGGCCCATTGTGTCAAACACCAAATACTAGACACCCATAACACAGAATGCGTATTTGTCACACACTCCATTCACCCAGGTCCCACCACACGGGTGTACCCACAACATACGGTCGTTGGGAAGGCTCCAGCCAGTCTGCTCCGCACTTCCCCACTCTACCATATGGAACTTCCACCCAACAGCCAGTCAGGGAGAAGGGACAGAGTCAGGGTTTCCCGGGACTTCGGGAAAAGTAAGGTAACAGGCGATAGAAAGCAAGAGGCTGCAGGGGCCATCTTGTCTCCATCAGGAATCCACTGATTCCAATGACAGGGCCTGGACATACCAAAATGTAGGATGCGCAGGGCACCAGTCAATTCAGCACGGAGCTGCCACCAGCCCATACCCTGCGGGCTATACACAGGTGACCAAGAACATACACTAGGAGTACAGGGTCGTACTCCCACCCATGGGTGTCATAAGGGTATCCCAAGGGTCTGTTCACCAAACCAAATACAGGAAGAGCCGCACCGCCAGGAGTCCCACATGAACTCCTTCGCAGAAAACAAGTTAGAAAATACATGATAAAGCAATAAAGGACAAGGATTCAGAGTCCCTGTCCCTCTGATGCATTTCCAGCATCAGAGTTACATCTGTCAAATTATTTTAAAAGATATATATATATATATATAAATATATGTGGCGGATTTACTAAGCTAAAAAAATAGTGTATGTTACACTTACACCAGAAAGTGGCTTAAATTTACTTACACTATTTATTTTGAGCTTAGTACATTTTGTTTTACGTAGACTGTTTTTAGCTTAGTGAATCAGCCCAAAACAAATATATATGTGGAGCTGATTTACCAAGCTAAAGAAGAAGTGTAAGTTACACTTGCGTCAAAAAAGTCTGAGCTTAGAAAATGTAGTCTTACTTAAGCTACTTATTTAGCTTAGTAAATCAGCCCCATATACATTTTAGTTAACATTTTCTTTTAACAAAAGCTTTTGTTAAACCTTAAATAGGTATATTTTTTTGGACATTTTGTAACTATACAAACAGTTGTTTGTGGCCATAGGGAAAGATATTAAGAAGTATTAGAACTTGGTACGTGTATTACTTTCATAACATAAAAATCTATTAACGCAAAGTTTAGTGTGATCATTTAAATGTTTTATCAAGACTACATAAAGTACGCAATAATACGCATTTAATAAAATGTGTTTGTGCTCTGCTATGCAATCCAACCTATGCTCTATCCTAATTCTCCTTGCCCTGTCTGCTGCCTTTGACACTGTTGATCACCCTGATCTCCTTAACACTCTCTTTCTTCATGGGATTCATGAACAAGCCCTTGCCTGGATTGAATCCTACCATACACCGCGCCAATTCTCTGTCTCCTTGACACCTCTTAACTCACTCCTCTAACTGTTGGTGCTCCACAAGGCTCTGTCTTGGATCAGCTCCTCTTTACACTCTACACCTCTGCTCTTGGGGCACTAGTCTCCTACTTTGGGTTCTCGTACCAACCTTTGCGTATGACACCCAAATCTTGTTCTCTTTTCCTGAACTCGCCTCTGATCTCTCTATCAAAATTTCCAACTGTCTCTCTGCCATTAAACATTGGATGGCTTTGCACTCTCTGATGTTAAACTCTACCAAAACAGGGGTGCTCTTCTTCCCTGCCAAAAAATGTTATCTCATCTCTTCCACTGCCTGTCCAGTTCCCACCTGACACTCTCCTATACTCTTATTCAGCTAGAAACCTCATTGTCATCTATGACGCTTCTCACACCTTCTCTACTTTCATCTCCAAAACTGGAACAGCAGCTCGCCTCAACCTCTGAAATATTAGGAAAATCAGGTACCACCTTCCTCTCAACACCACCAAACATCTCTTAACCACTCTTGTCTTCTCTAAACTGGAGTACTGAGCCAGCATCCTCGTGGGTCTCCCCATCTATGTTTTCTGTCCTGTCAACAAGATAATTAACTTTGCAAACTGGAATCTCTTTGAACTCCATCACTTCACATCTGCGTTCTTGTACCGTCACCAGGCTGGATGGCTAATGATGCAAAACAGGGCCAGATTTAAATTTCTTCTCCTGATTCACAAACCTATCCACGGTAAGGCACCACTGTATCTATCCAACTCTACAAGCCTTCTTGTAATCTCTGTTCTGCCACCTCGACTACCCTTGTGGCTCCTCGCCCTCCCTGTGCTTCCTCTCACTTCCACTCTTCCTCTCTTCTTGCATGGAATGGTCTGCCCCCAGACATCCGAGAAACAGTCCAAACGGTTTGTTCAAAACCAAACTAAAAGCCTAACTCCTTGCCTCTGCGTTACCCTCTTAACATACCTCTCATCTGCCTGCTAGCGAACATTTTTCCTTCGCCTTTAACCTGCTTCTCTCCCTCACTTCCTATGCCTCCACTTTAGCACGTCACCCATCATGGTAATATCCTGAGCACAGCTGGCCATACCGCCTACCTGCACTTAAAAATTGCCAATGTTGGTTGTCCTTAATCTACATATGTCCACTTATGCATTGTTCCTGGTGATTTTTCCATGTACTCCCCTCCACAAACTGGTCAGAATGTTCCACAAACACATCGCATTGTAAGAAGCTCACTGTTTCACGTCAAATCTGATTTCTTATCTATTGTATGTTATTTTTTGATCAAAAGAGCATTGTTCCTCCTGTCTATAAATAAATGAAAATAAATAAAAAATAAAATATAAAATATGTGCACACATAAAATGTTTCTTATAAACAATGATACAACGCATTCAATGTAAAGTGTACACACTTTTAAAAAGTATATGCTTACATTTTTGTATCTATGGAATATACACATTAGTACATATTTAATAAGTGAAATTAGATAATGTATGCAGTACAATGAAGATTAAATTAAGTGTACATAAGTCTATCAAATGTATATTATCATAAACATGGGACACACTTTCAAAAAGCTAAAATGCCTAATAAGGATCCATTTCCAATGTACCTAATGTAAGCATTGATACGCTTATAATGTGAAGCATTTAGCTTTGTAAACTGTACATTAAGTTTAATATATGGTGAGCATTATGCATACATATTTAAATAAATAAGGAAGTGTGCATTATGATTCAACAAAATCGTACAAAGATACAATTGTAGTTAGTATGCAAATTATGAAATGTTTCATAAATTGTACACTACTCATTTTTTATTTGTAGAGCACACTGCAGGCCACAGGCATTGAGGCACTTTTACATTTGTATTTATTAAGTTTATATAGCGCTTTACGCCAAAGTGCTTTACATTTCAACAACAAGAATACATAGGATAATAGCAGCATAAAATTACAAGACATGAAACAAACCATCAAAAACAGCATACAGAACAATTTGTTGTGGATAATGTAAGAGATATAGGTCAGGGGAAGGAAAGAGGGATGAACTAAGGGAGGTCAGGGTAGTGGAGCAAGATGCGATTACAGGTGGAGGGGAAGTAGGAATGGAGAAGAAGGGAAGTTGTAGGGAGGAAGGATGGAAAGAGGGATAAAAGGGGATAGGAGAAATTAAAGAGGGATGTCAGGACGGGGGTGAAGAAGAAAAGATTTCAAGGAGGCACAGAAGGAGGAGTACGAGGAAATGGAGTGGATAGAGAGAGAGAGGAAGAGAGTGCCAGTGAAAGTGTACATGAAAGTGTACGTAGGCAAGATTATGGTTACATAAGTGGTGGGAAAAAACATTTGTTTTCTTGGTTACAGAATGAGAGGTGCTTAGTTACAGAACAGTTGGAGGCACTGGAAGGTTACAACCGTGGCAAAAACTTTGAAGGCTAAATTAGGTACCTGGTGAGAATCTTTTAACAGTGTACAGAGTAGACACTTTGGAGGTCGTGCAAGTCAGACAAATAGCCTAGTTTTAATGGCTTTGCAGAAGGCTAGGTGAGAGTCAATCCCCCTAAGGTGCGTAGGTAAGGCATTCCAGTGTGAAGCTGTGATGTCTGGGAAGCTGGAGCCTATGTTACACATACTGTTGTGGTAGGTAAATGTACATTATTATAATGAACAGAAACAGCGTACATTGAAATCGTACTGAAGTACTGTTATTAGTGTGTAGACGTGTATGTTACTAATGTTATACAATCAGTAGGTGTGAACAAACGTATTTTATATTTACGTGGACACTGGTTAAATAAAAAGTGTACCTAATGGATGGTTATTGAGGGTGCACAACTGTTGAAGAATATGAAGCATACAGACTCATTGAACCTATAAATAGTGTGCTACTACATACATGTGTGTTTGCACTTCATATTTACTGAAGTAGTTTTATCATTATTATGCTGGTAACTTTTGAAAATTGTATGTTACTAATGTTAAAGGTACGGTAGGGATGAAAAAATGTATGTTAAAATTACCAGGACACTTATGTCATTAAGTGTACCTAATCAATGGTTATTGAGAATACACCCGTTGAAGCTATAAAGCGTCCAAACTTCTTGAACCTATAAATAGTACGCTGATGGATACATTCGTATTTGCAGTTAATAATTAGTGCAATATACCATTCTAAAATTACTTACTGGAAGTGTATGTTTTTAATGTTTAATGGTGTTAACATATAAGAAATTGTTCCAGACACTAGCAAATGTAAATTTTACAATGGGCCTCATTACACGGACGGCGGTAAGGGTTAACGGTCACCGTTAATGGTACCGGTGACGGTTAACCCTTACCGCCTTACTAAGAGGTCCCTTTGCGTGTTGGAGACTTTAACGCTTGCTTTTTGCAGACGTTAAAAACCAACCCGCAAAGGGACCAGGGAGCTAATTACGGTACCACAATTTGCGGTGCCGTAATTAGCACCATCCCCATTCCCGTAATTAGCACCATCCCCATTCCCATTATGCCCTATGGGGCAAAAATGGGAATGGGGAAGGGCAATGGGGGAAGGGGGAATTACCGCCCCACCAACCTTGGAATAGGGCGGTAATTTCCCTTTCCTCCAAGGCGGTGCCGGTATTTTACCGGCATGGACCATGGTGCTAATAGCACCTTGGTCCACCGCCGTCCGTGTAATGAGGCCCAATGACTTTTTAACTAATCTGGCTCCGTAGAAGCATCCAAAGAAGGGTTTGACATTTTTTAATTTTCTCAAATAAAATAAGCATTCTGTTATGTGTTCAAATACCAAGTATTAATTATAGAAGTGCAAAATTATTAATACTACTACTAGGGATTTTTGTTTCATTTTTTTAAAAGTTTATAAAGGGTACTTACTCTGCATCCACACTGGTGACTGCCTTCAATCCAATCGTTTAATAAGGTTAATAAGTATGGTTGGATAGGTGCCATGTTTGGGTGTGGTTAAAAGCATAAACAGCAGGTGCGTTTGTTGTGAAAGAAGTTCAGCGGAGTGTTTCTGTATGTTCATTGGTGATTACTATAGCAACATAGCTGTAGTTTATATCGTGCATGTGCTGTTAGTAATTGTTGGTGTGTGCGTGTGTGAACTAAAAAATGCTATGTAGTAATTCAGCATTTTTTATTTAATTGAAACTGCTAGGGGTAATTTACAAGTAAATGCGATGTGTATGTATGATTTGTAGCTGAGTATTTTCATTTTCATTTTTTTTATATTTTAAATTTTTTTGGAGTATTAATGCATCCGCAAAATCGGCGTATTTTGCATAATGCTAACGCTTATTGTTTCCACTTGCCTATACAGTACAACATAATGAATGAGAACATGCGCATAATATTTCTCTAACAATATGTTTGTACTTTACATTACGCATGCGCACCTAATTAATGCTTGCACGTGTGTATGGAGATTGCGGTAGTGCTCAAGTTAAAGATGTTTACGTTGCAGGTTATGTAAAATGGAACACCAAATAAATGTACAAGCTAATGTGTATTGTATGTATTATTTGTCTTTGCATACTTTTAACATTTTTATTTTGTACAATGTTATATATGTAATTTACATGAAATTGCTGTAGTTTATACAGTGAACATGCACTTCCTGTCTGTATAGTGTTATATATGTAAATTACATTAGGCATTCACTTTTAATTATCAATGTCACATGCTTATGAGGATTTGTGCAGCGTGATTACAGTATGCATGCGCACAATGTTTGTACAGCTAATTATGCATAGTATATATTTCGCATGTGCGTACATATAGTGTTATGTACCTAATTTACATTGTGAATGCACTTTAAATGATAGTTTTGCCTGTGCTTATGGGGATTAATAAGTGCTCAAGTTAAAGAAGTTGATGTTGCAGTTAATGTAAAATAGAACAACAGGTAAGTGTTATAAAAAAAAGGTTGTATGTGTACATTTATGTACTTGTGTGTGAAATACGTTAAAGGTATTGTATATTTTTGTTTAAATTTAGGGAGAGAATGTATTGCTTTTTGCTGATTCCAGGATTTTTTGGCTTCAACATTATTTAACATGAGTGCTGGATGCACTACCATTAGAAAATGTAAATGTTCAATGGAATGGATATCGCAGTGACAAATGCGAAGAAATCGTGGAAAAACGTATTCACTATCACGACAGTGGCGAAATAACAGATGTAATTTGTTACACGCTTGGGAAATAATTTAGGATAAAGGAGAGGAACAGAATTATGTCAACAAATAAAAAATGACTTATTACACCTAGTATAAACTAAAGGTGTGTTTACATGCTTGGTTACATGAACACTTAGATGCATGGAACTGCTAATCATTAAACAATTAATCATGCTAGAATAAGTGTAAATTGATGCATAGTAAGAACAATTACAGTGACACAGTGCCAAAAGTTTCAAGGTTGTATGCTTGATCGCATGCAATTTATTGTGAAAAAGAGTCCGCCTGACACGTGTTTTGAGCAAAAGCGCTCTTCATCTGAGGCTGATTGGTCGTAAACGATATTTGTCATGCAAATCAATTAATTGTACAAAGATCATGAATAATATAACCCAGGAACAGATCAAAGCAGTACAAATGGGTGGTTATACATGTGTCTATAGGCCATTAATACATGTCAATATATATGCAATGCATTCAATCATAGATATCAAATAAAAAAGCATGTGTAAATTAGTCATCAATGTGTTCAAACATAAATTAACCAAAGCATTGTGGATGCGCATATAATCCAAACATATAATTCAAACATAACAATGGGGAGAGAGAAAAAAAAGAAAATCAAATTTGGTTAATGAACATCCAATAAAATAAATGCGCCATGGATGGGCACCAAAGTAGCAGACTAGCCATAGTTAGATCACTGAAAATGATATAAAATACCTTGTGTTTTCTGATGTCATTGAATTTCTCCATAAAGGAAATCGTATACACAATAATTCAACATTTGTTGGCATTCATGACTTAATATAGCTCCACAACTGGACTCTTTGAAAGAAAAAAGGGAAAAAAGGGAGGCTTGAACTTACCAGACAGGTGCTTAGCCTGCTGGAAACCCTTCTGGGTGCTCACTTACTAAATAAAAGGAAAAAGACATGCCTATGCCTATGTCATTCAATTAACTCAAATTCATTCATTATCTAAAAATTGCATAAATAAACTGAAAGCGTACCTCTAACGCTTTGCAGTTGGGGAAGAACCTGTCAGATTATAATCCAATAATGTTTAATTGTTGAATAGGCGCCGTTTGTATAATATCCAGCACGATTCAATTATCTATATAATGACTATAGCCATTTCTGCCTGCTCAGATACAACCTGCTAGTTTCCGACCTAATGAACATATGCATTACCGCCAGGCACAGCAGCAACTTCCTGTCAACATTAATTTAGGCCGCACAGGCTTTCGAGGTAAGACTTTTCACACACAGTCCCTTGGACCTCTGCACGGCCACGGCGCTTAATGTCCGATTTGTAATACAGATAGCGCTTCCTTATTATGCCTCAACTATTTTGTCTTCCAACTAACGCTGGGACTTTGCGGATAATTGAATCGTGCTGGATATTATACAAACAGCGCCTGTTCAACAATTAAACACGATTTGACTATAATCAGACAGGTTCTTCCGCAACTGCGAAGTGATAGAGGTACGCTTTCAGTTTATTTATGCAATTTTTAGATCTATGGAGTTTCAGATATTGAATGAATTTGAGTTACTTGACAGACATAGGCATGTGTTTTCCTTTATTTTAGTAATTAAGCATCCGAAAGGGTTTCCAGCAGGCTATGCACCTGTCTGGTAAATTCAAGCTTCCCTTTTTTCTTTCAAAGAGTCCACTGGTGGAGCTATATTAAGTCTTGAGTGCCAACAAATGTTGAATTATTGTGTATATGATTTCCTTTATAGAGACATTCAATGACCTCAGAAGACACAATGGGCCTCATAACGACCCTGCCGGTCCGGAAAAAACGGTGGCGGCAAAACCGCTGCCACCATTGTTTCCAGACCGGCTGATTAAGAGTCCTGCAGGCAGGAGGTGTCACTCCCGCCAGGTCTGACCTGGCGGGATTTACACCACCCGCCTGCAGGCAGACATGGAAACACCGGCTCTGTCATAGACGGAACCAGTGTTTCCATGGTCCCCATCCCCATGGAGTCCATGGGAATGGGGACTTACGGAATTCCGCCTCCGGAATTCCCGGGTCACCGGGGTCGTAATGTCCCGGTGATTCCGGGAATCACAGAGGCGGAATGGTAAAATGGGTCAGGTGGTAGCCTGCCGGTTTTTCCGGCACGGTTACCGCCGGACTCGTAATGAGGCCCTATGTATTTTATATAATTTTCAGTGACCTGACTATGGATCGTCTGCTACTTTGGCGCCCATCCATGGCGTGTTTTATTTTATTGGATGTTCATTAACCAAATTTGTTTTTTCTTTTTTTTCTCTCTCCTCATTGTTATGTTTGAATTATATGTTTGGATTATATGCGCATCCGCGATGATTTGGTTAATTTATGTTTGAACACATTGATGACTAATTTACACATGCTTTTTAATTTGATATCTATGATTGAATGCATTGCATATATATTGACGTGTATTAATAACCTATGGACATATGTATAACCGCCTGTTTGTACTACTTTGATCTGTTCCTGGGTGTACAATTAATTGATTTGCATGACAAATATCGTTTACGACCAATCAGCCTCAGACGAAGAGCGCTTTTGCTCGAAACACGTGTCAGGCAATTTTCACAATAAATTGCATGCAATCAAGCATACAACCTTGGAACTTTTGGCACAGTGTCACTGTAATTGTTCATACTTTGCCCTTGGACTGTTGAGCATACAGGCAATTGTTCTGCTTGATTTATGCTTGGTTCAAAATGGCGCGGGCGCGCAATGCATTCTGGGAGCGCTCTGAGCCATGTTGGATATTTACTTCACTCCGCAGTGAAAGGCTGCACACATTTTGCTGAAGTGTTAGATTCACAGTGCTGCGACAAACATGCTTTTTCAAACTTGGTATGTTGTCAAGGCCATTTCTGCTGGGAAAAGCTCATGTTGTTATGACTTGCTACTGTTCACTGTGGCACATGTTTTTAGAGCAGGGAGGCCCTGCGTTCCTTGGGGGGAGCTCTCGATTGACCCAGCTGGCAACCGACGGCTGTTCCTCAACTGCGCAGGTGCAATTCCAGAAGGTTTGATAATTAACTCCCCTTTGTGGAGTTCCTATATATGCGGAAACCCGGAGGGGATCAGGTGAGACTTCAGCCAGAGAAGGACGCTCCGTCTGGCCTTCCTGTGAGCTGTGGCACTCTCGGCCTGGCTGCCCCGGAGTCTTCCAGTCGCTTCTGGACGAGATGAGGACTTTGATTACGCACACGGTTATGTATTTCTTTTGATTTCTTTACTTCTTCTGTGATCTATGTCCATATTAGTTTTATGAGTTATATCTATGTACATGTAATCTTTGAATAAATAGCCGTAAAGAGCTGATTATCTTCTAAAGAGTGCATGGCTGTGAGTTATTGTGTCTGTCTGTTTATGGGTTGAAGTATTTGCTCTATAATTGCATTGGTGATTTATGGTTGTTCCGTGCACTTTTCAGGGTAGAGCAATACAGCAACATACCCACACTCTTCAGTAACCTGCAGCCTCTCCTTCTTAAGGAATACCTGTGCAAGGGCTGTGGACTCTTCTGACTCAGTTGCCACTAGGATTGTTGTAAATTGATGCATATCTACATTTTTTGTTCAACATGGGAGACATTGTATATTTCACTGCAACATAAGGCCCACCCCTTTAACGACCTAAGAATGAAAACCTCAAGCAAACCCACCATGACCCAGGGATGGGAGGAGGCCCTCACCACCCCACGACCAACGGACCACCAGACAGTCACAGGGGCATGCCACCGCCATGCACAGAACCCAGCGAATGACCTGCCATGGAATGCCGAAGTACAAAGCACAGGCAGAGACACTTAACACTGAAGTCCGAAGCAACAAGGCAAGAAAAGCCCATTAACCACACCCGGTACAAACCTCAATTCTCTGTATACAACCCTAAAACACTAAACACACACAACCACATCCCTGCACAGCATTCCGCACGCACTTCACTACATCACAATAACAAAGCAAACCACACATAGTTATGCACAACAGCACATGGGAGTCTACCGATCCGAAACGCACACTCATGCTCAGCGAACGCTGTTAACCGAACTGAAGCTGTCAACAGGACATCACAACTCTCGCTCTACCTTTTCCCACTGTACCCTACTAACACATTCCACTCTCCTACCTTTCAGATCCACCAGAGCGCCAGGGGACCACTCCAGTGGTGATAGTGTGCAGGATTAAATGTCCTTTAACATGAACATGAAAAGTAACAGTTCAGCTATTTTGACAAAATGAGGGGTATAGTTTATTTTTAGGAAATATTATTTAAGCCCTAAGTAATGTATTGCAATGATGGGCTGCTTTACTTTTGTGTGTTGTAATGTACACAGTACTTTTACCAATGGTTATTGTGTTTCTAATGAAGTTTGCTGTATTATGTTGCTTTAGTGTATGTTGTGATGTGTACGCAGTGGAGGTGTGTGCATACGGTGCATGTGTTTTTAATAAGGTTGCATTCTGTTTTTAATAAGGGTTGCTGTGTTTTGTGATGGGCTGTTTTACTTTTGTGTGTTGTATTGTAAACAGCACCTTTGACAATAGTTATTGTGTTTTTAATTAAGTTTTCTGTATTTTGTTGCTTTAGTGTATGTTATGATGTATATGCAGTGTTTTACTGTGTTGTACTGTGCATGCATTTTGGGGGGTGCATATGGTTTGCATGAGGTTTGTTATATAGCGTGTAGTTTATGTTGTGATGTGCACGCTGTGGTGGGTGTTTGGCTGGCATGTGTTTGTTATATGGCGTGTGTTGTTCTTGTACTGTGTATGCAGTTAGTGTGTATGCATATGGTTTGTATGGCTGGCGTGTGTTTTTCCTATTTTAATTACAAATATGTTATTGTTAGTGTGCATATTTCATATATAGATTAATCTTAAATTGTTGCATCTCAGAATTGGTTGGTGTTTTTATGGTTGGTGTGTGGTTTACTATATTCCATGTGGTGTTGTTCTTAACAGTTTGTATGTTGTTCATATTATTTAATGAGGAAAACGTTATTGTTATTGCGCATGCGTCATATTTGTATTTGGCCCAATCAGCTGGGCTTATACATCGGTTACAGCTCTTGCAGAATATGACTGCCCGGGTAGCCACCTTTACTCCATATGGCTCTCATTTCAGCCATGTGCTTCGAGCTCTTCGCTGGCTCCCCGTGGCCCAAAAAATCATGTTTAAATCCTTGTGTTTGGTCCACCGAGCGTACTATTGCCAGGGGGCTGATTACCTGCAGGATACATTTCCGCATTATACCGCTGGGCGGACTCTACATTCTGGTAATGCTTGTTTAGTGGTTATCCTGACATTTCGCCTATCAAGGTTAGGCGGAAGCACATTTCACGTCTCTGCAGGCAAACTGTGGAATGATCTGCCTGTCGCTCTTAGATGTATTAAGAACCATCTTCAGTTCAGTTTCTAGATTATAGCTCGCCGTGCCTGCTGTGTGCATCCTCATGCCAAGATGCCCTTGGGTGAAAGTGTGCTGTATAAGTTCTATAACATAACACAACACATATATAGACATATCTCAAATCGTTAATATCTCAAAATTAGCAAAGTCAATTTTAATTTGTTTTCAATGCACCAATTCCAGATGAAATCTAGGTGCATCCCAAAAATTGGAAAAAGTGGCCAATTTTGAGATATGTGGCTCAAAAATATATATTGTTTTCCTATAGGAAAACCCCATGTTAATGTGTTAATATCTGCGCAAAAATATTGCGATACAAAAATATAGCCATATTTTTGCGGCAATATTGACCCATGGACCCTGCGGGGGACACCCTTGCAACCCCCACATTATTTTGAAATGTGCGGGGGACACCCCCGCAACCCCCACTCCCACAAACTATCTCCCCAAAAAATATCGCCTATGGCGAGACAAACGGCCATATGCACGGCGATATTTTTGGTGGGGATGTTTTGTAGGGATACCGTTAAAAGCTGCTCAAAACGCGATCAAAGCAAACTTTTCTTTACCTATGGAGCCATAATGAAAACGTTTGAAATTGTGCATGCACGTGCGGCTAAATCGAAATATCACTGTGGAATTTGTTAAGATGTTTTCATTCAAGGGTAATTAAGAAAAAGTTATTTTCTCCATGGAGACTTCCTCTTAACCTTAACTATGCCATGTGCTTGCGCAATGACATAATCATTACAAGGCGCCCAGCTAATTATCCAAGTTCATTCCTGTGTGAGGCGGGTGAGCTCAAGCTCAGTTATACTTTGGTTGCAGGTGCCCTTGTGTGTGGCTAGGAAGCCATTAGTGTGTGAAGATATTTCTAAATACTCTATGCCCTTGTGCCCTCCTGCTATGACATAGAGCAGAGGAATACCATGTTATCTCTGCCTCACCTGGTTAGTCTGGCGACCGATCGATGCTGCCAAGAGAGGGAAGATGGCCGGATCCCAGGTAGTTTATTTTTGAACCCAGTGGTCTCTATTCCGCTCTCCCCCCATGCCCGCCCGCCCCAACCGCAGAATGCATTCCAGTTGATAATAGTTGCTAATCTACAATGCTGTAGCTCTTCCCATCCATGACATCTCACTCCTTGCAGGAGATCTTCGCGCGCGTGCGCCAGGTGTATTTATAATCATAGTCTGAAAAGAACCGACTCAGCAGCTGCCCGGTGTTTGTGTTCCCTGCGGAGCCAGTGATGTCAGTGACAGAGTGCAGCTTGGCACAAACAGGTTCCCGGAAATGGAAAGTCTTGCTCGTCTCTGCGCAAGTCAGTGCAACCCCAGGGACCCCGCTCTGTGAATAGTACAACCTTCGCAGGTTCCCTCGAGTCTAGAGGCAGAAGGACGTTAGCCTTGCTCACCTTGTGCTTGCTACACGTGCAGCACGCGACTTTCATTAAGTCACGAAGTTGAAAGAGTGAGATGGCATTGGAAAACAAATACACTGCTACATATGAAAACTAGTTTATTCCTGCATATGTCTATACATATATTGCATGGCAAAATCATCCTTTGAAAGGACGTTACAGTTAAGACGCTAATCTTAAACATCTCAAATGTACCAGTTAAGAAAGAACAATAATCTTGACTCCCCCAAAGCACTGCTCATGACCTCACACATGACAACACGGACAACGTAACTCATTTCTGAAGTGGGAGAATGTAGTGTTCTCTAAGAAGACAGGACACTGGTAGTGCGGTAAGCGGTGTTTATTTGCATACCACATAAACTGTTAACCAGGGGCACGTAATGTCTATTAGGGGGAAGGGCTGTACTCACATTGGTTGTTGTCTATGTGCCCTACAGTTTACTCACTGTGGGCTGAGTGTACACAATGTCAGCTCACGGGCAGACTCCCAGAGCACCCAGGTGGCTTCCTTCAGCCTTGGCATTACGCTCTGGGAGTTGTATCCACTCTGGTTGGGCTCTGGGTCACTTGAGCTCCCTGGATCAGGAGGAGCGCTGGGGCGGTGCGTTCACTACGCTGCCCTGCCCGCCGGAATCTCCCGGCAGCGCGTTGCTTCGCGCTTCTCGTTTCCCGAGATCTCGCGAGATCCCCTTCCCGTGATCTCAAGATGGATATTCCTCAACAAAAAAGCTGCTGAACTGAGGTATGCACTCCACACCACCACCACAGTCTCTCCCCTTGTCACTCTCTCCTTGTAAACACATGGCTGAGCTGTACTCCCTGTACACTTCTGACAGGAATCCCTGTAGACGTGTGTAGAGATATCGCGGGAGTCCACCAACTCTCGCGAGATCTCGCTTTGGTGGCGAGGACCGCCCCCGCGCGCTTCGCGTGCATTACGGGAGCACCAGAGGACGCGGCAAGACGCGTCCTGCCGGCTCCTCCGAGATTTGGGCCTGGGGGCTCGTACCACGAGACATTTCAGTCCTACAGCCCTGCAGCAGTTATCAGGCACGTTTGCCTAGCCTTCAGGCCTTGTATTACTTACATGTTCCTGGCAGATGTTCCCTGTGCAATAAAAGCCATCCAGCCAGTCATCACGCCTCCTGTCATCTGTGCAAGAGTTTACTACATAAATTGGCGACGAGGATCACCACTGCAACCCACGTGGGAACATGCAAGGAGCAACACCGCCACCCCCCTTCCTGCAAACTCCAGGTAAACCCGCCATCCCGTGGCCGCAATGGCAACCCCTTTTCACGACGTATGTAGAGGCGCTAGGAGGGGCAGGATTTTCAGCGGCACGGCGTAGGGCTATGTTACTTAATGCCCTAGGAGTGGAAGGACAGCGGGTGTTTGAGAGTCTTACCCCGATCCCGGTGGCAGGCGACAACGATGACGTCTTTAAGGAGGCGGTTAGGAGAATAGTGAAGAGATTTGCCAGTAAAGAGAACACGGTGTTGCATAGAATACGCTTTTACACCCGCAGACAAGAAATATCCGAACCTGTCGACGATTACGTCACCAAGCTGCGAGAACTGGCGGCGCTGTGCAGTTTCGGCAACAATGCTGAGAGTCTCATCTGCGACATGTTGACAGTCCACACCAACAGCAGAAAAGTTCAAGATAAATTCATTATGGAGAAAGAATTACAACTAGAGAAGGCGATCGAAATTGCCAGAGCGGTTGAAGAAACAGCGGGAAGACGAAAAGAACTCACGGGAACCCAGAGTTCTGCTGAAATCCAAGCAGTCACATTTCACTCAAAGAAAGAACGACATACACCGGACACAAGAGAGGGGAGAGGAGGTAAGAAAGAACCCCTGAAATGCCACAGGTGCACCAGCACGAAACACCTGGCATTCGATAGGGAGTGCCCAGCTAGAGACAAGGAGTGCTCCATCTGCAAACGCATTGGCCATTTCTCGTTGGTGTGTCGGTGGAGGAACAAGAAAGTCACCAGTGTAAACACGGATCACAACAGGGAGCGAGAATCGTCCTCAGAAGATGAGGGGAGACCCACAGTCATTATGGTAAACAGCACAAGGGCAAGAAGAGAAAAGCCCCATTGCACAATCAAAATTGACGGTCGCGAAACAAGAGTTATGGCGGACTCTGGTTCGGACCTCACCATAATACCCCTACGGACATACAAGGAAATGGTGGGAAAAGAAAAGGTCCAAGTTCTCACCACACGACACAAACCCACAGTATTTGGAGGGGCGTCAGTTGAACTACTGGGATATATCAAAGGGAAGGTGGAGTTTAAAGGAAGATAAACCACCACCAGAGTTTATTTCAGCCACGAAGGCCCAGCAGTACTGGGATGGGACGACCAAGACGAGCTCAAAATCAAACTGGACCCCAGCACAGAAGACCAGGTACTGTCTGTCTGCGCGAGGAATGGGCCCATTGTCAAGAGTGACTACCCAAAACTTTTCTCGGAGGAGCGGGTCACATAAAGGTCTTTGTCCATAAAATAATGCTCAAAAAGAATGCCGTCCCAGTCAAACATCGAGTGAGGCCTGTGCCAGCAACCGCAAGCGACACTCTCAGGGATCAATTGGACAAAATGAGAGAAGAGGGTGTCATTGAAGAAGTTGAAGCATCAGAATGGCTGAGCCC
The DNA here is from genome assembly GCF_040938575.1 of Ambystoma mexicanum. Lineage (NCBI taxonomy): Eukaryota > Metazoa > Chordata > Amphibia > Caudata > Ambystomatidae > Ambystoma > Ambystoma mexicanum. Next base: position 159,924,703 of record NC_090936.1, on the reverse strand, counting down.
AGTAGTGCTGATAAAGAAACCGAACTCGCAAGAGCTAAGGGTGTGTATAGACCTTCGCAGTTTAAACTTAGAGGTCATCACCGACAACTACCCACTACCGAGCATAAATGAACTCATTTTGTTGATGAAGGAAGCCAAGATTTTCTCAAAACTGGATATGAGAAACGCATACCACCAAATACAATTGCATGAAGAGTCAAAACCCCTCACAGCATTCACCACACCATTTGGCACCTATCAGTTCACCAAGATGCCATTCGGGTTATCGTCGGCAGCATCAGCGTTTCAATGCATGATGGATGCCTTGTTACGAAAGGTCAAAAACGTCGCATATTTCCAGGACGACATCCTTGTGTACGTAGGGGATGAACAAACGCATGACGCCACATTGAAAACTGTCCTGACCAAGTTGCAAGAAGCAGGGGTGAGACTACGCCATGAAAAATGCGCATTCAAAGTGAAAGAGGTCGAATACTTGGGGTACAAAATCTCAGAAAAAGGGATCAGTCCCAAACAAAATCTGATGCGTCCAATCATAAAAGCACCGGAACCTACCAGCAAAGACGAAGTAAGATCATTTCTTGGACTGGCAGAGTATTACGCAAAATGTATCCCCTTGTTCTCTGAAACCTCAGCACGTACGTAGGGGATGAACAAACGCATGACGCCACATTGAAAACTGTCCTGACCAAGTTGCAAGAAGCAGGGGTGAGACTACGCCATGAAAAATGCGCATTCAAAGTGAAAGAGGTCGAATACTTGGGGTACAAAATCTCAGAAAAAGGGATCAGTCCCAAACAAAATCTGATGCGTCCAATCATAAAAGCACCGGAACCTACCAGCAAAGACGAAGTAAGATCATTTCTTGGACTGGCAGAGTATTACGCAAAATGTATCCCCTTGTTCTCTGAAACCTCAGCACCACTCCGTGACCTACTCAAAAAAGGTTCGGTATTCTCGTGGCAAGAACCCCAGAAGAAGACGGTTGAAAGTATAAAACGGCACATCATGGAAGCGCCGTGTTTACAGCCATTTAACCCAGAGTGGGATACAGTCCTCACCACGGATGCCAGTGCATACGGACTAGGAGCAGTTCTTACGCAGAAGAAGGGGGACACGGAGCATGTGGTAGCCTTTGCCTCGAAGGCCTTGTCCTCGGCGGAACAGAACTACTCTACCATAGAAAAGGAAATGTTGGCGTGCGCATGGGCGGTAGAACATTTTAGAACATATGTGTGGGGCACGAAATTCAAATTGGTGACAGACCACAAACCCCTCATCCACATGCTCAGCCCGGGAGGTACCAAAGTGTCCACACCCAGATTGGCACGCATTGCAGCAAAACTGCAGGAGTACACGTTTGAAGTGCAGCACATATCAGGGTGGAAGAATTCGCAGGCCGACTGCATGTCTAGATTGCCAGAAGGTAAAGACAAGGCCACCACGTTTCTACAAGGAGAATGCATAGTGGCATCGATCACCGACATAAAAGCACCTGATTATATGGAACTCAGCGAGAAACATTGGCTGGAAGAGGACAGAAAAGACCCGGCCATGGCGAAAATCTGTCAGTGGATCAAGGAAGGGTGGCCAGGTGAAAAAATGGTGCCAGAAGGTATGAGACCCTATTGGAAGGTGGCCGAAGAGATATCTGAAACGGACGTAATAATAATGAAGACGGACCAGATAATCCCACCTGTAGGCATGAGGAGCACCATTCTATGCAGAGCCCACGCTGGTCACCTGGGAAACACGATGACCCGGCGCAGAGTCCGGGAGGCCTACTGGTGGCCGTCCATGGACCAAGAGATTCGCACCATGATAGAGCGCTGTCATGAGTGCCTCAATAGCGACAAAAGACTGAAACTCAGACAGGCACCCCTAATTCCCACAGAAGTACCAGAAGCGGTGTGGTCAAAAGTGGGCATAGACTTTATAGGACCTCTGGAAGCGATGGCACCAGAACATCGGTACGGCATAGTGCTGGTTGATTACCTATCCAAGTGGGTCGAGGCTGAGTTCGTCCCAAACATTACCACAGCGACGGTAATTGAAGTCCTCACTGAAATTTTTCAAAGAGAAGGCCTCCCCAAGGAAGTAGTAACAGACAATGGGGTACAACTGATCTCACGGGACATGGAACAATTCCTAAGAAAGCACAATATAGGCCAAAAGAAGGCGGCCTTGTATCATCCCCAAGCCAATGGGCTTGTTAAAAGGGCCAACAGGTTCATTAAGGGAGCAATCCAACTAGCCACGGCTTCTGGGATGGACCCCCTAAAAACTACCAAGGAGGCCATAGCAACCCACAGACTCACTCCTAACAGAATAACGCAAATATCTCCGTTTCGAATGTTGAGAGGGAGGAGTGCAGCCTCCACGCTCATACCACCATGGTTATCCAAAGTGAGAGAAGATGAAGCAGTGGACATGTCAGAAGTGGTGTGGAGAATTGAAAACAGCAAGGCACGCATGAAAACATGGAGTGACCAAAGAAGAAGAACCAAGCAAGCGTCAGACATTGGAAGGGGAGATTGGGTCAAAATAAGACTACCAAAAAAGGACCAAATCACGGGCTCTCGGTTCAGCAGACCCACCAAAGTGGTCCACAGGGGAACGAACCATGTCCGCACAGAGGACGGGCGCGCATGGAATCTGGAAAGAGTAGCCCTATATCAGAAGAGACAAGAAAGAGCAAGAACCCCGGAGAGACCACCTGCCGAAGAAGGAGTAGACAATGAGCGAAGGGAACAACGGGAGCCCGAGAGAAACGACAAAGAAAGGGAAGAAACAGAGATGGAACCGGGATCGCCCATGCCAGAATCCGAACAGGAGCAACAGGAAGATCGCACTGGAAAGGGTGACCGGCCGAGAAGAGAGCACAGAAGACCGGTGAGATACAGTGACTATGTTATGCAATGAACTTCCTCTTTCCTTACCAAAGGGAGGTGTGTAGAGATATCGCGGGAGTCCACCAACTCTCGCGAGATCTCGCTTTGGTGGCGAGGATCGCCCCCGCGCGCTTCGCGCGCATTACGGGAGCACCAGAGGACGTGGCAAGACGCGTCCTGCCGGCTCCTCCGAGATTTGGGCCTGGGGGCTCGTACCACGAGACATTTCAGTCCCACAGCCCTGCAGCAGTTATCAGGCACGTTTGCCTAGCCTTCAGGCCTTGTATTACTTACATGTTCCTGGCAGATGTTCCCTGTGCAATAAAAGCCATCCAGCCAGTCATCACACCTCCTGTCATCTGTGCAAGAGTTTACTACAACGTGGTCTGGCTAAAAATGTTTTGGATGCCTATTATCTTTGATAATGATGTGTTATTTCTTAACGCCTAAGCGCTTTACAGAGAACATATATGCATACAATATCGCCCAACCGAAGTTGGTATTCACTTATTGACCTCAGAAGGCTGAGTTGGCCTTGCCGGAATTCGAATCCTGCGACCTGCAGAACACATAAATATTGCATCAGTGAGCGCTCAACCCGCTGGGCTATCTTACTAACTATAAGGTCTATCCTCGTACACCTTTGTAACATGAATGCCCTTTGCAGTCATGTTCTCGGAACTAATTTGTTTCTGTGCTGCATGTACAACCTTCCCTATCCATGTTTCTTCCGAGACCCTATTCTTTCAAGTAGCTGCTACACACAGAACTCTGGCGTATGCGTTAGAGACAATGGGCCTCATTACGAGTTTGGCAGTAGCCGTGTCTGTATGGCAGGCACGGCTACCACCATGCTCGCTACCTGCCCTGCCACCCGCGATAGGGCAATAACTGACCCATTACGAGTTGAATGAGCCGGTAGTTGCCCATTCGTGGGTTGCGGTAATACCGGCCTCCCGATCGGCATTCTGACCTTTAGGGCAGAATGGGGGTGGGGAGCATGATTGCACCGGTCAGGAACCCGCGAGCAGAACTCGTAATGCGGCAGGATGGTATGAACGGTGCCGGTGCCTTACCGGCACCGTTCATACCGTCAGCGCCAGGGTCCTAATGAGACCCAATGATCCTAATTACAAGGTTGCCGGTAGGCCACCAGTAGTGCCTGCTGCCTAGCAGCAACCTCGGCTTACAGTTTTCACCACCCAATAACCCGGTAATGCTACTTGTGTGTCCCTTTCAGACATAACCGCAGGTCATTTTTTGGTGTACATTCCTGTTACTAATGTGCTCACTACTGGGATGTCAGATATCAAAGTGCCCTCACCCTAAATCCTGTTAGACCCTTTTCTTCTTTATTGTAGATACGGAAACCAAGAATGTCAAATGCAGACCTCTTTTTATTCCTTCTCTCACAATCCTCTCCTCTCGAATACTGCCTTCCTTTTTCGCTCCTCCCCTTCCTCCCCAAATGTTCCCTCTTCATAGGTGGGTCAGCCTTAAAGGTGCCGTGTCTATTCACTCACAACAAATCCTTACTTTCTCATGTGTGTCTCTACACGTTTGTCTCAGGAGGATAGCTCAGGGGCAACATGCTCATAGAAGCAAGACGGCGTGCGGTCCGCGCTTAGAAACCTCTAGGTATCAAGCGCGTTATAAATAACCCATTACAATTACAGGTACGACCACGGCTCATTAGTACCTGTTTCCCCTCCACACAAACTTCTAGAACGGAGCATACACGGGTCTGCAACCCCATACAGAAACGCTGCAGAAAATTGCGGTAAATTTCCCCTTACAGTTAGATGTCATGAATCCTAAAAATAGCCACAGATCTATAAGAGGTTAAGTCCTGACTGAGGCTGGGCAAAAACAGTTGGTCGAATTCCAAAATCCCAGAGAATTCACTCTATTTGGGATTTGCGTTTTCTTAATGATTCAGTCCACAGATTTTAGGTCAAACTCAGTGTAATTTCATGCTGATTAAATGTTGCTGTAAACAGTGGGTTGAAGACGTCAGACCTTTTCCTGCTAGCACATGTTCAAAGCAAACTAAAGACTTAATGGAAAAGGCCACAACGTTTCCTGCTAGGGATGACCACAGAAAAATAAAGTGTTTCATTCACCAATGTCTTGCCCTAGTTGTTTCTTAAACATGGAAAACCGAATTAACTCTTTGTTTTCAGCTGACAAAAATACTCTTTTGAGAAAACCCTTACTGTAGAGATATGCTGTCAGTTTCCCCGAGTACAGAGCTCATATCACTGCAAAGCTACCAACTGAATGCTATTCATGTAAGCATCTCATTGGGCATGAAAGTCTGCATCGTGAATCCTAGTCTTGTTCCTCAGCCCTACCGGCCATTCTGTGTTTACTGGCTTACAGCCATTGACTTTCCTCATTATAACATATTTAACCTCTGTCCCACTCATGAAAATGAATTCAGCAGAAGGAAACATCACGACTGACTCTTGCCCAGCCCTATAGGCTTTCTAAAGGTCCATGTCTGTTTCGAATTTGCTATCCTATATAGGGAGACCCGAGGACCCTGACGCAGTCATTGAAGTCCCATTCATTTTATCCTCACATCCAAATCCTGAGGCTTTGCGAATTTAATGTTACGTGAGTGTTGTAAAAAAAAAATGAAATGAGCACCAATCTAGTTTGTATTTTGTTCTTAGTGATTTAAGATTGCAACCCATTTATCACAGAGCTATTTGTCAAATATTGTCACCTTACCCTTTGTATTTTTGAAAGCGTGGTATAGGGGTATACTAGACTGTCCATCTTGGAATATCATCATGTCATGTATGTCAGAAGTGCGAATTGCACAGTATTGGAACTCCCTGAAAAATGTGCAAAATATGTGACTTTCCTGTTTGCACTTTCTAAATGGGGGTTACTCCTGCCACATTCTTTTACTTCTCTTTTTGTACACCGTTTTCCCCTTTTTCACACGTTTACTTACTTTTCCATACCAACCGTATGTAAGGTTGGTATGAAAAGTCATCAGTCATCAAAAGGCGTGAATGTCTTGTCACAGCCCTACAAATGTTCTACCATTCCACCCCCTGGGCTTTGCCCAGAAAGCTGAAGTTCCACTCATAGAACGTCCTGCAACCCCTTTAGGCCAGACCACTTGTAAGCTAGCTTAATCACATCCCTTATCCAGCAACTGATAGTAGGGACAGTAGCCTTTATACTCGGATTTGCACCCCCAAAGGAGACAAACAGACTATCCAATCTGCACATGGACGCAGGTTTGTCCAGATACATATTAATGGCCTGTCTTACATCCAGAGTATGCCATCTTACTTCCTCTAGTGATCCTGGGTCCAGGAAGGAAGAACAAAAGAGCCCACATCTCCCAGCAGAGGTGATAGCCACTAGGAACACTGCCTTAGGCACCAAAAACCTCAAGTCAATCTCCTGCAGAGACTCAACGGGGGCATCTTGCAACGGTTTCAAAACCAATGACAAATCCCATTAAGGTAGAGCTGACACATGGCAAGGTCCGGAATAGGCGAACCTCTTCAACAACCTGTTTAACAGATTCTCATTCTTGATTTCTCTCTCTCCCAAGGATCGCGCACTGCCTTGATGGCGTCCATCGGTCCCGTAATGTAGACACAGCCAGGCCATATGAAACTCCTCACGCAGAAACTGCAGAATGGTCAGTGTAGAACACTGTGGGGCAAGCAACCCCATTCTAGAGCACCACTTTGAGAAATTCCCACCAGTGCCTATCATACACCTTTATGGTGGCCAGTTTCCTTACACACTGCACCCTTTGTGCCAACAACGAGGTCCGACCCAACCTCTGTAAGCCTTCCCTTTCAGTTTCCATGCCCCCCAGTGTGAAACATTGGACACTAGTTTTCTCGATCTCAGAATCAACTAAATCAATGGAAGAGGAGGGGACCCATGTAACAGTACCCCCGGCCAAGGGATATTCCTTGCATCTTTGCCGCAAGCCCCCTGACAATGGAACCTTGAACAAAACCTCTCCAGCTTCACATTGATATGGGAGGCAAACAAATCCAGAACCGGGGTCCCAAACTGCAGAGGAATAAATGGAAACATATCCTGTTTTTGGCCGCACGAACTCGGGTGCCTGCCGCCCACTGCCGCTTATGTGAAGTCCCAGACCAAGTGGAAACGATCCACCACCTTCTCATGTCATGTCCAGCTTTAGCAGTAGAAAGGCAAGCATACTTGGCACCACTTACTTCAGACGCAACTGCACTCGACGACGAAACTTGCTGGTTTCGGCTGATCGCAGGAGACTCTCCCAGATGGGCCAGGATGACAGCCAAATTCTTGGATGTAGCACTCAAAAGAGCCAACTCTCCTGACGGCAGCGGGCCTCCGGCAAACACGAAGTAGGGCTGTCTGGAAGCTCGACACGGACTCTCCTTGCACAACAAAAGTGGTGTCCCAAGTCTGAAGCTTCTTTTTGTAAAAACCAAAGGGGTTAAAAAAATAAAAATGGAAACATATCCTGTTTCAGTTCCTATGATGCTGATTGGAAAAACCCTGCCTAACTGGTCCACCTTCAAATTCTCCCCCCCTCTTGATATGAACAGCCTTCAATGATAAAAGGTGCACATCTGCCCATTCCACCAGGGAATTTGCCATTCCTTCCAAACCTCTCGACTTAGCTCCAACTTACCACATTTGTATACACCATGACCAAAGTATTGTCTGTTCTGAGCCCTACAGTTGCTCCTGGAGAACTGATCAATACACCTGCAGAGCCATGCTTGCTGCTGCCGGTTCCCTCCAGTTGGGGGAGTTGGCTACTGTACCTCTCACAATTCTTGATGCGTGAGGTATCCCAGTGTGGCCTCCCACTACAGTTTGCTGGCATTGGTGGTAACCAGGTTCTGACAAGGCTGACATAGTGGAAACCCCTTCAGGAGATTTATGGGTTGTAACCACCAATGTAGCTGAGACTTCAGGTCCTCCGGGACGGGGATAAACTTCTCAGAATTCTGTGATTCCACAATCCACTGCCTGTGTAGGTGCGAGAGCAGGGGTCTCATGTGCAACCTGGTCCAAGGGACCAATAACACACAGAGGGCCATATGATCGATAAGTGTGCAAAATAAATCTTGCAGAGGCCTGCTGCCGCCTCATCAAATATACAATCAGGTTCTGAGTCCTGTCCGCTCTTCCCTCCAACAACAGCACCATGCCCTTGGCTGTCTAAAATCTGGCCTCTATAAACTTGAGGTCTTGTGTTAGATGTAGGTTAGACGTTTCTCTGTTCAACGTGAACCCTATCTTCTCCAGTGTACTGCAGGTAATGGCCACCTGTTGAATCAGCTTAGACTCAGATGAGGCCCCGATAAACCAGATAGCGAAACGTCTGAATTCCCTTTGATGGCGAGTCACCACCACCGGACTCAGCATCTTCGTGAAGATTCTTGGAGCAACCATGAGCCTGAAAGGGAGAGCCTGGAATTGATAGCGTCGGTTGCCGACCGCAAACCTCAGGAATCTCTGGTGGGTCTTCCAAATGGTGTAATGATAGTATGCATCATGTATATCCAGAGATGCTAGGAAGCACCCTTTCCTTATCATGGGGATTACCTTTTGCAGACTCTCCATCTTGAATGTTTGATTGGCCACATGCAGATTCATTCTTTGTAGGTCCAGGTTTAAGTCTGCCTTTCCCTGATGGTTTAAGCAGCAGAAACAATATTGAATAAAATCGTGAACTTCCCTTATTAACTTTCTTGATCAGTAATTCCTGCATGTTGTTTGTTATGGCATCTCTCTTGACCTTTGGATTAGGTATATGATATATTGTATACTTGATACCCTAGTGTTGATTAGGGACTGGCTATGGTGATTAATTAAACCTATAATGCCCGTATTAGTGATACGTTCTTGTCTTTTTACCCTTAGATATAGAAATCTGGTGTACGAATAGGAGGAATCTACCTGAAGCACAGGACTACTTCTGCCCCTGATGAATGTCCAGTTACTTATAACACAGAGGACAGAAACTTATATAAGTTGGGCCTGTTCACACAATGGGAAATAAGAATAATTGAGTTGCCATTGTTGTGTTTTTTTGCTGATCAAATATTTGGCATTTTTTCTGATACTGTGAGGTGGAATGATTTTAACATGTATATGACTATGTGATGTGTATATGTTTTTTAAACAATTGTCTGTATTACTTGTGCTGAAAAGAGATTAATATATTAAAAATGATATTTGCTGGTAACATTGTTTTTTGATGATCATTTAGAACACAGAATGCAGCCCATATTTGCTAAGTGGCTGTTTTGAGAAACTGCTATCTGAGGGTATATTTACTGTTTGTTATTGATTGTTGTGTGTTCCTTCCTTTTGCTGAAATACATATTACATATCCTCACTTAGTAGGAGGGAATATCACCAGAGTGTGGGGCTACCCCTGTAGAATATTATCTCTCTTGCCCTCCCCATTGGCAATGGGGTGACAATCGATCCTGTCCTGGTAGGTAGAGATAGAAAGCCTATCTTTTAACACCTCCTTCCCACCCAGGTCCCCCACGCATCTGTGGATAGAGCCTCCCAGGCTTTTGAGAAGAATTGGAGCCTGGGCCCCATTGGCCTGACGTTAGGACTTCTGCATACGCACTGGTGATGGTGCTTTCCCCAATGCCTTTGGGGTCTGTTGCTTTCCATTTCCCCAGCATTTCCAAAACCCCTTGTGGGTTGCTGGGTCCTGCCACACTTCTTTGCTTCTCCTAGAGGTGTATATCTAGGCTCCTTTCTTCAGCATAGCTTCCAAGCATGTTTATCGGTCCCAAAGACCTTATGGGCCTTGTCTTCCAACTCATCTCCAAACAAAATGTTCCCTTCAAATGGCATTTTTGTTGCTGTGGCCTGCTGATGAGACTCCATGTGCCAATCTCTAACGTGCACATGCCGTCAGCCTGCAATGGCTGCTACCATGCAAATGGCTGCCGCTTTCACCTCATCATAGGCCAGATCGGACAGTAGCTCAATTTGCACCTTCAGGTCCTGCAAAACTAGTGCATAATCTGTGCCCTCCTCCAAGGTGTGTGTCTGGGTTCTCACTGGCCCAACATCGTCTTCACTGTGTATGAGGGATAGGTTGCAGCATGCAAGGCAAGATGGGAGCCTGTATAGACCTTCTCATGACCGGAGTTGTTAGGAAGGATTTCTCTTTTTGCAACTTTCCCTCGATAGTTGCTATGGACCCCTTTCTTTTTGCTCTGTTTCTGAACCTGGTCTGCCTTTTTGAAGGGAAGTAAATGCTTCCGCTTCACTTCCCATGCCTTTTGCTGATTATTATGGGGAGATTGATCTGTCCTTCAGACTATCAGTACTGGGAAATTATGTTTCCCTTTTGAATTATTTTACTTCGTATCCTTGCACCCAGCACTTTACATTGCAGTGCCATGGGGATAGATTTGCATCACCCTAGCTTTTTACATTTGGGTTTTTCTGTTACGTTTATATGTGCCTATAGACAAGCTGGTGGCAGCAGATACATATTTACCATTTTTGCATTATTTGTCATGTGCACATTCACCTTTACCGCACAATGGTTACTAAACATGGCTAGTGCCCAAAGATTTTCACTTGCTTCTTCGGCCATATTCTTGTTTGGCCTTCTTCCTGTCTTGCCAGGTCAGGAAATCCCTTATACTTTCATGCACTTGCCTGGTAAAGCTGCTGCTTTCGTGGGCTAGTGGGTGTGTTGCCTAGGAAAGGGCTGCAGCTGTCTAGTTCCACTCCACATCCAATGTACCAGAAAGTTTAGATATGGGGAACATGTGAAACCAGTAGTTGTCCCTTATTGGACAACTACTGGCTGTTTGAATGGTGCAGATGTTATGTTATGTTAAGGAAATTTCTACAGGGCATGGTCACCCAGAGGTATCTTGGCGCTAGAGGGCAAGGCACAAACCATAACCAAAAACCGCTCCGCTAAAACAAGTAGGTCTTTACGGCCTTCCTAAAGACCAGATGGTTGGGTATTTTTTTTATAGCTAACGGCAGCTCATTCCATAACAGAGCTGCTGCTGTGGAAAAAGTAACGCCTCCAATCCGCACACGCCGGAAGGAAAGCACACAGGGCCAATCAGCAGAGGCAGAGCGCAGACAGCACGCAGCACAATAGCGGGTAAACTTTACTCAGAGAAATTCTGCACCCTGGTCATGCAGCGATGATGGACGATGCATAACACTTTAAACCTGATGTGTTGGGCAACCGGGAGCCAATGAAGGGAACAGAGCACCGGTGAAATATGGGCCCCATAGGGTGTGCCTGTTGCCACGCGAGCTGCTAGGTTTTGTAAATGCTGCAGCCGCAGATCAATCCCTTAGTCTGTGCCAAGTAAAGAAAATTACAATATTCCAGCCGGGATAGCACCATAGCTGCCACCGCTGGTGGACGAAGAGAGGCAGGGATCATGGGGAGCAGATTGACAGACAGCTGTTACTTGGTTGTCCATAGACAAAGAAGCAGACAGGACTACTCCCAGGTTTTTCACCTTCTTCGCTGGAGCTGGCAGGGGACCAAGAGAGGAGGGCCAGAAAGAAGACACCCAGAGTGAAGGGTGAGGAGGACAGCCCACCACCAGAACCTCAGTCTGTCCTGTCTCTGTTCAATGTTAGCCAGTTGTGGTTCATCCAGTCCCCCACGGCCACCAGGCACTCCCTCAAGCACGAAGACACCTCAGCCTGATCAAGAAATAAATGGATCAGGATCTGGGTATCGTCGGCATAAGAGTAGCACCTGACGCCGAAGGAGCTGATGAGACACACAAGTGCCCAGATGTAAATATTAAAAATAATCGGAGACAAGGAGGAGCCCTGCAGCACCCCACAACTGAGATGACACAGGGCATAGAGGAAAGGGGGCATGGCAAGGGTCTGATATCGGGCCGTCAGGAGTGAAGTGAACCAGGCCAGCACTTGCCCAGATATACCCATCTTGGCAAGGCGGGACAACCGAATGGGGTGGTCGACAGTGTCAAATGCCGCTCACAGGTCTAATAGAATCAGGGCACCCACACCACCTGAGCCCACCAGTGTTAAGATGGATTTCTGAACTCGGATCTGGAGGGGCAGAGGTTCAGAAGGCCAGCCTAGTTCCTTGGAACAGGGTAACCTCTGGACAAGCCAGACCAATCAGGGTAGCAATGGCGGCGGTCAAGAGGGGTGAGGGTGACTGAAAGACCTCAATGAGCACACAAAGTAAGGACACTTACAAATTACTTCAGACAGGTGTTATATTCAAAATATAGATACATTTATTACAAGGCCTTTGTAACATCGACCATAGCAAAGAATCCCAATAATACTAAAGTAAACCAACACATCACAATCAATACAATATATATACAAGACCGAGGGGTCTAAGGAGTTATGAGCACGTAATATGTAGACCACCTAGATGGGGAGGAAAACAGGCAGTGCAAGTAATCATTAGACCTAGTTCGACATGAGAAAGGCACCTAACTAGGAGGAAGTCTGAGCCCTACGAAGAGAGGAGCTTATGCTCAAAAGTACCTGCATCACTGGTGCCAATGGATAAAGTAGGGTCTCTTCAAGGGTCTTAGGCAGTTCAGGAAGGTGAATGAAGTGATGCAGAACAAGTCCCCACTACTCAAGCAAGGCCTCCACTTGTGGGCAGAGGCAGGGTGAGAGTGCGGAATACAGTCGCTATTTCGCAACAGCGGTAGAAAAGAAATGAGCTCCTGTGCGAGGGGCCACCGGTTGGGGTATGGACTACTCACCGGTCCCCGACGCAGGCAGACCCAGACTTCTCCAGTTCAGTTCAAGTTGCTGGCAGTTTCAGCTGCGATGATCAGGACGTCTCGACACCATGTAGATTCCGCAGTAGCAGGATGCAGGGACGAGGGTGTCCCAAATGCAGCGGACGTGCACAGGTTGTTACCACAAAAGGACAACACGTCAACCGCGTTTACTCTGGTCCGGGCACACTCGTCTCACTTCAGACCTGGGAATGCCAAGTGTACGAAATTCGGTGTGAGTGTGCCGTGGACGCAGAGCAAGCAGTAGACCAAGTTTCGAGGGCTTCCCCGAAACGGCGGCGGTGACAGAGCAAAGCGTCCTGCGTAAGATGGTTAGCCCACGGGTTGGCCCAGGGTCACTTCCGAAGAGGCTTACTTGCAGGGTTTGATGAAGGTGCCGGGAATAGTTGATCCCACTATTCCAATGGGTCGAAGCACCTTAGCAGACCTTCTAGGACGATCAGATGCAGAGGGGTCTCGCAGGACGACAGCGACTCAGGGTGCCAAACCTTCGGCAGGTCACCAGCGGTTCCTCGACTCTTGTTGCAGGATACTTGGCTCCTTATCCCTTGTTCGGTGTGAACTCAGGAGATCGACATGGTAGTGGTGTTTTCAGCCCCCTCTTATCCAAAGTTCCCTTTGTGCCAAAAACGGAGAGGACCCAATGGGAGATCTGCTCACAAACACTCACACCATACGTGGACCTATCACAGACCACGGTGGTCCCAGGCATTCAGGACTCTCCAGACTCTCTGGCACCCCGGATGTGTATTGGGAACAGACATCCCAGCCCACATCCTGAAGGCATAGACACAAGGCATGCAGAAGCCCGCGAAAGCTTTGGGTTTCGCGGGAAAGTGCATGACCAAATAAGGACTGACCCGGGTCGGTTCGACCTGGGGAAGCTGAAGGGGCAAGACGGTCAGCGGACAGGACAAAGAACCTTGTGGCATGGCCATTTTGGGAGCCAGGCCACCTATTCGTGCCAAATGCGGTAAGCGCGGATAACATGGCAAAAAAGGGTTCAAAACACAAGAGAAACGATAGCTGCCACCAGTCCTGTCCGTGACACACTTGCACAGTTCATAATAAGTCCAGCGAGAGTTTCTAGGGCCTTTGGAATGACTAGAGACCCAAGAGCACGGTAAAGTAAGTTACAGTGCACTCTTATTTCATGTTGCACAAAAGCTGCAACATGAGGAAAGGACTAAGGGAAACGAAGTCTCCCAGTACTGACTGTCTTAAGGGCATGTCAGTTTCCCCATAAGAATTGAGCGAAAGCCCAGAGGAGTGTGGCAGAAGGCTGCGCTTCTCTGGCAAAGTCTAGTAAAACAACAGCAAAAAGTTTGGGGGTTGCCACATGGAGGGAAAATTACATACAATCATGAAATCTTTCCTAACAACCAGCCTGGTCATATTGTCCTGGACAGAGAACAAAACACTCTTGGTACCCCTACCAGGCCTAAAACCAGACTGAGTGGGATCCAGAAGGTGGGAAGATTCAAGAAATGTGGAAAGTAGAGGTGACACCAGGGACACAAGAAGCTTTGTGAGGAAGGGGAGGAGAGAGATAGGGCAAAAGATAGACAGAACAGAAGGGTCCAGTGTTGGCTTTTTCAGAAGAGAAATTACCCTAGCAGCTTTAAGCTCAGGCGGGACCAGCCCTGACTGGCAGGAATCATTCATAGCCGCTGTGATCTCTGTAAGATCTTTACTGTTTGTGGGCTTAGACTTACATCCAACACAGATTTTGTACAAGAAGAGGACCTCTGCAGCCATTTCTTTAAATCATTGTTGAAGCCATGAATCCCTTGAAGAAGCACAGCCTGCTGAAGATCCAAAGACGACTCCTGGAGTGGCTCAGCATCCTTTCCTGTGTCCGGCTCAGTGAAGCCCTATTGCACTACGTGATCTCCGAAGACCCTGAGTGGTGCTTTAGCCCTTGGACTAGTGGGACCGACTAGACTTTATGCCATCCAGAGGATCCTGCACTTTTGACCTTTTGAAAGTGTCCCTGGACTGTCCGGCGGACTGACCAGCTCTCTCATGAGCTACCTTGCCAGAAGCGTTGCTATTCCACATACATGCCCCGAACTTCGCTGGTCATCAGCACTTGCCACAAGTCACCATCCTCTCGAATTTCAGCATCCCAGCATCAAGTGATCCTGTCCTGGAGCAGCTTCCACTGCGACTGGAAGAACGCCTTCCGTCGCCGGTATGCAAAGACTGTTGCTGGAACCCGCCTTTCTCCAACATATGAAGTGTCCTGAGGAGGTTTGCATCTGTGTTTCTTGCATTTCTTCATTACTAGAGGTTGCATCTTTCAGTTGCACCCGGCCAGAAGAATCCTCTAACATGCAACTCCTGGGCACCACTCATCGGAACCAACGATGGAAGAACAAACCCCCAGTGATCCTCAGATAATAACCATCAAAGCATTTGGGAAAATCAGAGTCAGGAGGGTAAGTAAACACAGTGTATCCGTCCCACATGTCATCCATAGGATAACACTTTGTCTCCTGCATTCCATTCCACTCACTTTTTGGTCGTTGAACCTGGGTAGAGTAACCTGAAATATAAGAAAACATTTACTTACCTTTAGTAAAATTGTCGAAGACATTTCTGAACTATCACCAACTCAAGTGAACTGTAACTTACCTGCAGAGACTGCCTTCAGAGGAGAAACACTGTGGCTCATGCGAATTTTGGGCACAAGGCCCCATTCCTCTTAGGGTTTGGACTGCTTAAGTTAGGAAATGCACTTGTTACTTGGTTTCATCATTTGCAGCATTTAATCCACCTCCTGTTTGGTGAATACATTACTTTTAATGTATTTATGAACCTATGGTGAATGTATATATTTGGATCATAGAGTATTGTGCAATAGTAGTACCTGTTAGATTCATTTTTCAGTGTGCCAAAAGGCGTATAATAATAAATAACTGCTTGTTGTTACTGTCTAAATTGAATTGGTGTCTGCCATACTGTGTGAAGTCATATAGGGCCACCAACCTCACTCACATCCTCCTGGGAATAAGTCTTCGCCGCTCTCCATTCCTACATTGACTGGGTTTTGGCTAAACTCTCAACATTCCCTCTTGACTATAACTATGCTGGTCTCGGGGGGCGTGGCCAACTGGCCATGGAATAGGACGTGCTGCGCGAGGAGCTCCTGATGATCCGACTCTATTTTTGCCAAAGTTACCCATTGAAACTGTAACGAGCGCCTAGAACTTTGGGGATCAGGTATCGGAAGCCGCACGCCAAGTGAAGTTCGCTGGAGAAGTTCATAGTCCCCGGGAATCGTGAAATATACACATTTTTGTTGGCGCGACTGTGCGGCTGCTTCGGCACCAAGATGGCGGCTAACAAAAGAGAGGCCTCTGTGGAGAAACGACACTGATTCCCCGGAACTGCGGGACACGGCTGCGGTAAATTGCCTGGAGGAATAGTACGACAGGGAGATATGTCGGAGTGTTCGAATTAACACCATGAGAGCGCCCGGCCTGGCATACGCTAATGGAGCCTCGGCAAGCGGACCGCAGGAGGAGATAACATTGGATGCTTGGGCGACGAGGCCTACGGAACTTCAATGGGGAGTGTGAGGCCATAGCCCATTCGTAAGACAATTCGAAGTGCCATCTTGAATGTGAGTTAGGAGACTTGGGAGCCAGACCTTTGTCGGACCGAGGACAGTGCAATAGCTGCACTAAGGAGGAGGCGTACAAGAGTGGAGGGCAGCGCCATGTCGGCGAAAGGGTTGAGAACCAAGACTAAGCAACCCACGATGGAGACTTTCACGAAAACGCAGCGGACCCCCTCAACACCGGTGCAGAGCATGGTCGTGACCCCTGCGGAAGACGCCCCTGAAGGGGACAAGCACCAGATCCTGAGGCTATAACGGGCCTGAGCGCAAAATGGGACTTGGCAATGGCGGACCTGCGCACAGCTCTAGAGAATAAGATCGATGCTGTAGGTACGGAACTCACCCTGCTGCGTCAAGATGTTAGAGCACTTGCAGAAAGGACCAGCGGTCTGGAAAGTGGGGTGAAGATTAATACCGATGTTAGCACGAGCAATGCGAAGGAGATTCATGTCTAAACAACAGGTCGCCAACCTCGAAAATCGTGTGGAAGAGGCGGAAGGAAGAGCGGGGAGGAACAACATTCGCGTGGTAGGCCTTCCGGAGGGGGAAGAAGGCCAAGACCCCACAAACTATGTCGAAAACATGATCCTACAAGGGATCGGAGCCGGGAATCTTTCGCAGGGATTTACGGTGGAGAGGGCGCACCGCGCCCTAATGAGGAAACCCCGGCCGGGGGCCCCGCCAAGACCGATCATAGCGAGGATCCTGAATTACAGGGATAGAGAAAAGATCCTCAAATATTTTCGGAAGGGCGGCACGATAGAGAGAGCATCCACCAACATCACAGCATACCCGGACTATACGATACTGGTGCAAAGGCAGAGGTATAGTTACGTTGCCGTCAAAAGAAGGCTGAGGGCGGCGGGAGTCAAATATATGCTGTTGTATCCAGCACGATTGAAAGTGCTACACAAGAACAAAGCACTATTTTTTGATACCCCTGAGGATGTTGTCACATGGCTGGACCTGCAGGGCTGCCGGGAACAAGAAGCGGATCGTGACCGGCAGGATCATACCGAATGATGATTTCGTAAGGAGGAAGACCCTGATGGTACAGAGAAACTGTAACTAACTGAACTTTGTACGCAATCTGAGCCTGGTGCTCGATTTGGACTGGAATATAGTGAGTGTAACTGTAACTGGTAACGGTTTGGTAACTGTATATGTAATGTTTTTTTAAAGGAGCAACAGAACGTGGACGACCTACCCCAATAGATTACTAGTTTCAGCGGCCATTAGGGCGGCTTAACCCTACTGAGCCCTGAGTAGAAGCTTGTGCTAGGCAGGGCTAGATGTGGGGGTGCCTGAGATCCAGGAATGGAGCTGGGCAACGGTTGGGGAGGGTATTGTTGGGGGAGGGGTGGGTGGGAGGAAGGTGGGGGGATGGGAAGTTGAGTGTGTGTGTGGTTATGGGGAGTTTAAGTTTTGTTTTGAGCCTATTTGGAAGAATCAGCATGGTGTACTTGCGGTGCATGAAGGGGCGTAATCGGCGGAGGATCGGGAGGGTGCTTATTAATGACCTGTGGGGGACCTCAGGATAATAACGTGGAACGTCAGAGGCCTTAACAGCTATCTGAAAAGAAACAAAATCATGATGTATCTGAAAAGGCAGAAAATAGATATCGCACTACTACAGGAGACGTACTTGACGCGAGAGAAGTTGGACCTGGTTAAGAGAAATTGGAGGGGGACCGTCGTGGGCTCGCCATACTCTGCATACGCCCGGGGGGTGTTAATCTGGGTGGCACCGCATGTCCCGTTCAAATCGATACAAGAGGTAGTTGAAACTGATGGAAGGATGGCTATATTGCGAGGGCTGGTGGAGAGCAGGGAGGTATGCATAGTAAACACGTATGCCCCCAACCAAAACACAGCAGCATATTTCAGAGCCTTGTGTACCAATCTTAGTACGTGTATAGGGAGCGCGGTGATCTGGGGTGGGGACTTTAATTGTGTGTTGGATCCTGTGGTGGACAGATCTGATGGCAGGGCGGGTAAGCCTAGCCCAGCGGCGAGAGCGTTGCAGATGCTGTTAACTGATTTTGGCTTCACAGATGCGTGGAAGATGAAACACCCCACTGAGAGGCAATATTCGCACTATTCAGCCCCGCACCAACTGCATACTAGGCTCGATTACGTCTTTGCCACAGCTGATGTGATGTCTGAGATCACTCAAATCGAATATAAGGCCAGGGTCCTCTCGGATCATTCGCCCCTGATCCTCGGATGGCAATATTGCCCCCCGAGGGCGAAGATCCCTACATTGCGCCTCCGAACGGAGGCGCTCAAAGATCCAGTCTTTAGAGAAGATATAAGGGAAGAGATTACTAACTTCTTTGAAGAGAATACTGGGAGTGTTGATTCTGCGGGCACATTATGGGAAGCTTTTAAGGTGGTGATGCGGGGGGCGGCCATTGCTAAGTCAAGAGGGTTACAAGGTGGGGTCTTGGCTGACGTGCAGACGGTGGAAACTGAGCTGGAAATAGCATTGAAGAGCGGTGATGTAGACATGGAGCTGGTACTCCAACTACAGCAACAATGTGCAGGGCATTGGGAAAGACTCTGCAATTTCAATTATAAGAAATATGTTGAGAGGCAGCACGCGGGGGGAGACAAGACAGGCCGCACAAGAGGGGGTTAACAAAGAATTTGTGGTTATTACAAAGTGCTGTACGGAGACGATGAGATGGGTGACCAGCGCAAGATAATCGAAACGTTAGAAGACATAGGGCTGCCCAAGATAAGTGAAGAAGAGAGAGAGGAGTTAGATGAGCCAATCACGTTGGAGGAGTTAGAAGAGGTTGTGAAGCAGCTGCCTACATGTAAGACCCCAGGAGCAGATGGGTTCCCCAGCGAATTTTATAAAGTATACAGAGAGGAAATCCTCCCCCCAATGTTAGACATGCTTAATGAAGCGTTTGAGATAGGACGGTTGCCTGAGTCACTCAGAGAGGCGATCATAATACCGCTGCCCAAGCCCAATAAACCGCAGCACAGATGTGGTTCCTACAGGCCTCTGTCGATGCTGAATCAGGACAGCAAGATTCTCACGGCTGTCCTAGCAATTCGATTGCAGAAAGTGATTGGTAGACTCATACATCCTGACCAAACGGGTTATGTCCCGAGCAGAAACATAACACACAATCATAGGCGGCTTCACCGGGTGGTCGAATGGGGTAGTAAGAACGAGGGTGAGATGGCGATAGTGTCTCTAGATGCAGTTAAAGCTTTTGACTCGGTCAAGTGGTCATGGCTATTGGCTGCTTTGGAAGGGTATGGAATGGGGCCGGGCTATATCAGGTGGGCCAAGATGTTGTATAGCGAGCCGCTTGCCAGGGTCCGAACTGGAGCGGTGATATCCGAGAGATGGCAACTTAGCAGGGGCACCAGACAAGGGTGCCCCTGGTCCCCGATGCTTTATATCTTGGCCCTGGAGCCTCTGGCAATATGCCTTAGGGCACAGTATGATGCGATTGGCATTGAGGTAGGAGGGGAACGACACCTGATATCCTTGTACGCGGATGATCTGTTACTGTACCTGCAATACCCAGAAGAAAATCTCTTATACATACTTGAAGTGATGGAAAGGTACGCAGAGTTGTCGAGCATCTCGGTGAACCCCCAAAAGTCTGTCATATTCCCAATAGGTAGCTATAAGGGGATTCCTGTAGAAGGACTACCAGTGCTACAGGTACCATGGGCAACTAGCTCTTTTCGCTATTTGGGCGTAGATGTATATCACACGGTGCAAGAAGAACACAGACACAATACGGAAGTAGCCGTCGAGAAAATTAGAAACAGCATGCAGTTCTGGGCAAGATTGCCCTTGGCGATGATGGGGCGGGGGGCCATGCTTAAGATGGTAGTTCTGCCCAGGCTCCTGCACTACTTCAGTAATATCCCATACATAATACCCAAGAAGTTTTTCAGCAAATTGAATAGCATGTGTAGGGACTTCCTGTGGCACGGTACCCGAAATAGAGTGGTGTTTTGGAAACTGCAGAACTTTTATGAAAAAGGAGGTATCAGACTGCCCCATTTTGAGGTTTATTACTTGGCGGGACAGTTACAGTATGTGGCAAAGTGGCTTTCTGATAAAGTGACCCCTGAGCATAGGGTGCTTGGACAGGACTGCGCCCCGTTTTATTTGAAAGAAATGATTTGGCTGTCCGAAACTGAAATGAGGGGGCGTCCTGCGATGTTGAGGCTTGGATGTTAAATTTGGCGTAGGGCTTGTCGTTTGATGGAAGTCCCGTGCCCGTGCCTCCCGCAGATACCGCTGGTTGCTCTGACAGGAGGGGATGATCAGTTGAGGGCGATTGTTAGGACCTACTGGGAATCAGTGGGGCTGGCAATGCTAGGCGATGTTTGGCAAGAGGGATCCATTAAGGAGTTTACAGAACTCAACGAAGAAGCGGGGCTACACACGGGCCAATATGTCACGTACATTAGATTGGTACGGATGATTAAGAATACCTGGCCAGAGACAGTTTTGATAGAAGAAACAGATGCAGTTTTGGAAACAATATATGATATGTCCGAAGGCGGTCATGAGATCTCGAGACTGTATAAGATGGTGATGGCTAAGGCGGGGAAAGATTTAACACATCTGAGACTGGACTGGGAGGTGGAAGTGGGGGCCCCGATGGAGGACGGGGTATGGGCGCGTGCCCTGGGTTACCACAAAAAAGTGTCTAGAAATGCCAGATTAAAACAAATACAGCTATATGTAACGCATAGGGCATACATGACCCCCTTGAGGATATCCAAGTTCCGAAACGCTGGAATACAAGTGTGTCCTAAATGTAACCTAGAAAACGCTGACATGACACATATGTTTTGGTCGTGCCTGATTATCAGGTGCTACTGGGGAGAAGTGGCACAGAAACTGGCTGATAAAGGGGTTACTCTTGTCACAGACACGGCCTGGGCCTGCTTACTGGGCGGGTTCCCTAGGCCACGGAAGCTCAAGCATATTGAGAAACTGAGAAATCTGGCGTATGTGCTTGCGAAACGCAGGATCGCCATGGGGTGGAAGAAATGCCACAAACCTTAAGTGGATGTATGGTGGAAGGACTTGCAGAAATGGGCGGAGGCTGAAACGGGGGCATGGCAAGAAGCGAGTAGCCGGGCCGATGAAGGGGAGGCTGTTACCCTGTTGGCTTGGAAAACACTAATAACAGAATTGTTTGGAGTAATACCAGATCCAACAGACTCCGAAGAGAACGAAACCTGGCCGCACGTGCCAAACATTGAAAGGGATTGACAAATAGGCTCACGGGGGGAGGGAGGGATAATGGGAGCAGTGCTTACGATAACTTGATGTGAACCTGAACTATTATGATTATGCTACTTGTTTGGTTTTTGTTGTTTTGTTTGCATAAAATCAATAAAAGAAATGTAAAAAAAAAAAACGTTCTTAGTAATTTTTTATATGACATAAGATCTATGAATAGACCACAATCCGTTTTAATTAAATATCCCTCCAAACACTGTTGGATAATGTTGCGTTAAAATTGAACTTGTTTTCAACAATGGATGTGTGAGGGGCCAAGTTTGGAAAAGCAAAAAATTAAAGATTATGTTGTTATTGGGAGGAGAAGGTGGAGAAACTTGAACATTTATTTACTGAATGTGTCAAATTTGGTGAAATTCGGAAAAGTATTTTTGATAAAATTACTGTTTTCTATTTTTGCCATCAGTTATTATGCACACCTACAGTTTCTATGTGCATTACTGCTATTAGAATTTTAAATTGGATTTTTGTAGAATGAAATGAAGATGTCTTTTAATGTGTTTTAGAATGTGTGTTTGTCTGATGAATACTGTAATTGCAAAGATGTTTTAGTGAATTTGAAATTGTATCAACTGTCAATGAATATGTTTTAAATGTGTGAAAGGTTTAGAGGTTAACTGTATCACAAAATAAATAAATAAATACCATCTTAAAAAAACAAACTAAAAAAAAAAACTATGCTGGTCTCCAACAATCTGTTCACCAGGCCAGATTCTGAAAATCCATCTTAACTGGAGTCCACCTTCCTATCCACACTGTCTTGTACTATTTCCTCCAGGGAATTAGATGACCCTCCCACCAGACTTGGCACCTTCACCGCTAGTGGGAGCGCCTTCTCTTCTCCTCGTAGAGGATAAAACCTTGACATGAACCTAGGGACGCAGCCCTTCTCTGAGTCCTTTCGTTCCATTAAAACCTCCTCCTTTGCTTCCTGCAAAAGAGGGAGGCCGGTCTTTAGGATGTGTTTAAACTGGAGAATAGGGGTCTACCCTGCCGCTCTGCCCCATCCACAGGCTCCTACTTCTGGAATCCCATGTATTTCTACACCTGCAAAAAAACTCTTGCAACAGTTTCCCTATCTAAATATTTCCCTGTAGGACCTTCCTTTTCTGTGTCTGAGGTCTCTGAAGAGGATGATGATGAGGATGAATACGATGTGGATGAAGGGGAATCCTTTTCAGCCTTCTTCCACCTTTTGCCTTCTTCCTGTAATGCTTTCCTGAAAATGTGTACCATGCTCTTTTCAGAAATGTCCTTATTGCCTATCCCTTTTTTATTATGCCTTTTACTTTCAGGAGAATTTGAGGCGGAGGAGGAAGATTCCTCCACATGCTTACACGGGTAATTGTTATTAGCCCCACAGGTTTTTAATCTGAAATCCCGGGGTGCTGATAGCAATCTAACTGTTTGAATGAACGGGACACGCTTGCAGAGTCGCGTTCATTCAAACAAATACTCAGCTAAGATGGCAGCCATGAAAATTGAAGGCGCGGCTCCATGAAGAGCCCCTATTCTATTTTCATGGTGGCCCGGGATGTGGTGGCTGTGGTGGTGCTATTGCCAGAGGAATAGGGTAAGTGGGGTGTGGTGGGGTGAAGGAGTTAAGGGATGGAGACAGGAGGGAGAGGGAGGATGGAGCGGGAGGTGGGAGGAAAATGCAAGGGGGGCGCGCTCAGCTCAAAGCTTGCTCCAAAAGTGGGCTTGGAACGTGGGATTCAGCCCACGATTCGAGTAGGCTGACTGGCTGTGGCACCAACACTGGGTGCTACTATAATGTTAACCTCAATAAAATACAATCAACCTTCAGACAATGAAAAGCAGACCCAGGAATGTCTGAAATTGATAGATGATCTGACATGAAATCTTACAATTGCCCCCTTCTTTACTAATTGTATCAACTGTAGAAGAATGGAAAGCTACATTGGGCTTGCCCATGTGCAAACCTAGGACTGCAGGATACTCGCAGATCTCTGTAGCAGGTGCGATAACCTACTCAGATATTTTACTGCAGAACTCAAATTCCTGTTGCTAATCCCCATTTTCAGCCTCACCCCCGCGAAGCCCCTCCCCCTTGAAATTATTGTGTGTTGGTTTTTCCCTGAGAATCAACCTCAACCTACTAGCCCTTGCCAAACTTCTCTGAAGATGTATAGCTAGTAATAGGGGATTTGTGCAGATTCTGGAAGAATAATTTGCGGAAAGTTGCAAACCTATCAGTATCTCATGGGTCAATTTTAAGATCGATTGCACAGGTCCAGTCCGCCTTTGTGTCTGTGCCTTCTATGATGATCTCAGCCAGAAGACTGGGTTTCTGGCTCAAATTGTTCATCAGAGATCATACTTCTTAGGAAGGGCAAATAGCTCATTATCCGCTGCAAACATTATTGAATGTCCAACCCTTTCTTCCAGGGGACCTTTCTTGATCCATCTCTGGTTCCATCTCAAATCTAAGAAATGTGCTTTCAGTGGCCTTTCGAAGGCCTCACTCGTGCCTGTTTCAGCTTGTCTTCACGTATGCTACCTACTAAAGAACTCCCCTATCCAGCTCGAAATTGCAACTCACAGTTACACAGGATTTTCAAAGAACCCCGCCCACTTCTGCATTACTGTACATGGTCAACAATCAACCTGGCAATCTTTTAAAGCACATCCACTACATACCTATAAACTACAGTCACTTGGTAACAGCAATATGATGGGGTGTAGCTTTGACCTAATACACATATAAGTTCAATGAAAAGCTTTCCTTGGGGTTGTGGGGGCATGGTATGGAATCAAGTATAAACAAGCTGTTTCTTAAAGAGGATGTGATGCTTTTTAAAAATGTATTTATTGCATTTGTAGCAGCGCACAAGGCGCTACGGCATCTAGGCGTTAGTTACGGTAGATATAGTGTAACAAAGGACCTCATTACGAGTCCGGCGGTAACCGAGGCGGTAAAACCGCCTGGTTACTGATGGACTCGTATTACCATTCCGCCTGCGTGGCTACCCGGAATTACCGGGGCATTACAATCCCGGTGTCCCGGGAATTCCGGAGGCGGAATGGTGTTAATCCCCATTCCCATTGATAGGACTCAATGGGGATGGGGATCATGGAAACACCTGCACCATCTCGTGATGGTGCCGGTGTTTCCTCGTCCGCCTGCAGGCGGGCGGTGTTAAACCCGCCAGGTAAGACCTGGCGGGTTTGACGCCTCTGCCTGCAGGAGTTGTGATCGCCCGGCATGGAAACAACGGTGGCGGCGGGTTTACCGCCACCGTTGTTTCCATAACCGGCGAGTTATAATGAGTCCCAAAGTGTTGTCAGGTGTTACAGACAAGTTACATAGGCAGCACAGGGCTGAAGAGTCATAATCAGGTAGGTTACAGGTAGGTTACATATGGAGCACAAGGGCGTGGAGACTCTCAGGTAGGTTATAGGTTGGTTACATATGCAGTGCAAGGCTGTGGAGACATAATCAGGTAGGTTACATATGTAGCGCAAGGCTGTGGAGACATAATCAGTTAGGTTGCAGGTAGGTTAACTATGCAACGCAAGATTGTAGAGACATAATCAGGAAGGTTGCAGGTAGGTTACATATGCAGCGCAAGATTGTAGAGACATAATCAGGAAGGTTGCAGGTAGGTTACATATGCAGCGCAAGATTGTAGAGACATAATCAGGTAGGTTGCAAGTAGGTTACATTTGCAGCGCAAGATTGTAGAGACATAATCAGGAAGGTTGCAGGTAGGTTGCATATGCAGCGCAAGGCTGCAGCGACATAAAAAGGTAGGTTGCATGTGGATTACACATGCAGTGCAAGGCTGTAGAGACATAATCAGGTAGGTTACAGGTAGGTTACATATGCAGCGCAAAGCCATGGAGACATAATCAGGTAGGTTACAGGTAGGTTACATGTGTAGCTCAAGGGTGTGGAGACATAATCAGGTAGGTTGCAGATAGGTGCAAAAGGCTACCCCTCTCTTTGACGCACAGGGCCTACAGGCAAACTACAGAAGGTTAGATTTGATTAAAGACTAACCATTTGATCGCACAACTAAGGTGAGAAAGGTACAGATAAAACAAAATGTTTTCATGTTGAACAATGTGTAAAAAACATATGTTGAGAAACAAACAAGCATAGGGACTAAATCAATTGTCATGTACAGAGTAAACGCACATACACTTCTGAACATGATATGGTTAATAACAGCATGGGTAGTATTTCATGTACTGTTGGGGCATTAACAGTACGAATCTTCTAGCTGGAGCTACATAATAAGGTAGGTTGCATGTAGGTTACATATGCAGCTTAATACTGTAGAGGAATTATCAGGTAGGTTACAGGTAGGTCACATTTGCAGATAAAGGCTCTAGAGACATAATCAGGTAGGATGCAGGCAAGTTAGTAGGCTACCATGCAAAAGATACAAGCTATTGATAAGAAGAGGAAAAGGAGACAAAGCCTGCATGTACTGGAAAGGCCTCACAATGGGACCTGGGCTACATCAGCAGAGTGAGGCAGTGGGGTCAAGAGTAAAAGCTGTGATGATGAGGGAGTAGAGCATGGTAGGCATTTGAGATTACAACAGTATGCATGTAAGGCACGTTTGGTCATGGGCAAATACTGGGCAAGCCAGATCCAGTAGACTGGGGGCTACATCAGCAATGGCAGGCTGAGAATATATATGGTCAATGGCGAAAAGGGTCTAGCATGCACATCAGGTTAACAGTTAGGGAGATAATCATAGTTTCTGGATTCAAGATAAAGATTGTAAGAACATACATATAGGGCATATTTGGGTAATAAGCATATACCAAGAGAGCAACACCCGGTAGGCTGGTGGCTGCATTGGGTGTTGGAAGTAGCCGCATATGTGAAGCATCAGTTAAGTGGGTTCTGAAAACAGAAAGATGTGCAATGCTGCTTGATAAGTGCAGTTTATTTGAAATCATTACTCTGGCAAGAATGCAGTGCAGTGGAGATGAGGTGAGATCTGAGACACAGGAGACCGTGGAGTGGGTTGTAAGGTGAACCAGGGGAGAAGCGTGGAAGGGGGAAGATTCAGCACCGGCCAATAGCGTAAATGGGGGCATGGTTATGCTCTGTTGCAGTAAATCACTGGTTGTAGCTGATGCAATTGTAGGTATCAGCTAGCAGAGCTTACTTTATGTTGTGGTGATGTGGTTGGTGACATGCGGCATTGGGTAGACAAACCTCAAGAGGTGGAATAGAGGGCTATGAATGCCAGATGCCGTACAGGGCCGGACAGGGGAAGATACTCACGGCCTTAGGAGTGGGCCTTTGGAGGCTGCCAGCTCCCTTGGGTAGGCCAAAGAAGAGGATCAGTCCTCCAACTGAGCACGGGTGGAGAAGAGCACACAGAAGGGTTGAAGTTGGCTGCTGCGGTCGTCGGCAGTAGAGTGGCCATTTTTAAATGGCTTATGCATATGTTGTCATAAACCTCAGCAGGGCTTACCTCGCTAATGATTCTCGTTGGATGAGCACAGGGTGCATGGCAGGGTGTCCTCTGCTCCGGTGAGCGCTCCAGTTGCATTATGGTGATAGCACAGGGCCAGTTTACAAGGTAAAACAATGCTGTTTCTTATTATAAATGATTTGTCTTCTGCTGATTTCTCAATCAAAAACTGTTTCCACCTATCGTAGCTTTAAGATTTTCGTAAGTATTTTCTGTAGTGATGGTGTCCCCCATTTTGTAAATGTCCTTACATCCCTGAAACATGAAGCAGCATCAAAGGAGGAGAGGGTGTGCCATCTGCAGGTACATTATAGTGCAATGATATAAAGTAAATATTACATGTAATTGTTTTGGGACAAGTATCCAAGCCCACATGTCTCAGCAGAGGTACTAGCAACATTAGAAGTAATACTATGAGTAGTGCTTATAATAGTTGCACCAGACATAGAAGCGCTAACAATAATTCTAATATTGCTAGTAAATTTAGTAGCAGAGCAACATCATCAGAATCAGTCTGGGTAGATAGCTCATGAGTTAATTGCTGAGTACTATGATTGAAATTAGTCGTTGAAGTAGTAGCAGCAGTAGCAGTCTGGGTAGATAGCTCATGAGTTACGCATTCACTACCAACATGGGACTAACCTAAACTCCTCATGTTAAAATCCTATGGCCGGTCTGACTCTGCCCTTCATCATTCCATAGTCAATCAGTTGAAATGAGAAATAATAACATCAGTTATTAAGCCTTTCACCTTTTGAAAAGTAGTCTGGCACTCTATTGTGTGATATGTTAAAGTGGGTAAGCATTTTTGTAGTAAAACAGTACTAAGTAATGGCTGTGGTTTCCCAAGCAGGGTTTATTAGTTGAGTTCAATATTATATTGGGTTAACCGTAGTTAATCGAGTACTAATCTAGCACTAATTAACTATCAATGCCTAATTGATTGCAGGAAGGGATGTATAGTGTGATATAGTAACTTTAGTATTGGTTGTACACCTTCGCCAGATACCACTGTTGTCTTCGTATCCCTGGGCAATGCCAAACTATGCCCTAGGGCTCCTTTCCTATTGTATTGTGGATACTCCCACGTACTCACATTATTGTCATGATGCCTACCCCCAGGGAACCAGACCAGGTCCAGCAACCCCGGAAGCAGGCATCAAGTTATTTTGAGCAAGCCCAAAAACCCCTGCTAGGGGCTGTTTGGGTGCGGTCCTGGCGCCTATGGCACCAGGCTCATATGGAGAGTCAGTCCTGGCGCCATAGGCCCCAGGCTCATAGAGTAGAACTTACCTGATGCAGACCATGCTGCAGGCTTACCTGGTGCAGACCATGCTGCAGAGCTCCAAGCCAAATGAGGCTTGGAAGGGACTATTTTACGTAGGGACTATTTTTTACTCGGGTGGGGCTGGGGAGGAATACTTACCTGGGACTACTTTGGTGGCTATTTAAACCACGCCCGAAGAGCAGCACACGCTTCGCGTTATTCTGCTTCCAGCAGCGTAACGCTCACCGTGTCTGCAAGCCTGCATCCAGTCTTCTGCCACGCCCGCCTCGAGTCTGCAGCTCCTAGAAAAAGGGAGGAACAGAAGGAGAAAAGATTAGAATAAGAGCAAAACCTTCGATCCTTACCTGAATTCCGGATCCACCGCACCTTCAAGCTGGAAGAAAGAAGCATTTTAAGCGCGCCGCCTCGCCTGCTGCAGCGCCGTGCTGAACTCACCGGCCTTCGCAGCATCCTCACGATCCACCGCATCCTTCTGCACGTTCCCGCCGCATTCTGGCGCCTAAGGGGAGCACAAGAACAGCAAAGGTGAGCCAAGGAAATAAACAGAGGCAATAGTAACTACCCCCATAGACTTACCTGATTACCGCCGGGGGTAGTATTCCTTTTCACGGGTCGGCGCAGTCTCCATTGCATCCTCGCCATACCCCGGCCCCTAAGGGGAACAAAAGGACAACAAGGTGAGACAACGGGACAAATAAGGGGAACTCTTCTCACCGCAATAGACTTACCTAATTTTACCGCCAGAGGCATAATTCCCTGAACTTCATATTTTCTCTCCAAACCTGAATAAGGGAACAAGCAACAGGTTACATTCTGGCCTTATTTTATTGAACTGTGTAGGATGAGCCAAATCCTTCCTGAACTTCATCAGCTACCACAAGGAACTCTTCGCTGGGGTCAAGCTGCAAACTTCAAGGAATCGGACAAGAGTGAAAGTCAGACATGTGAACTCTTATGAACTACATACTTTTCAGAGTCAATATTGTTCTGGAACTCACCAATTCCTGCGAGCCAGTGAAGCAACTGGTTATCAACGCGCCCCTGCGCTCAATGCAGGATGGAGAGCTCATCTTTTCAAACTATCAGGTGAGACTATGAGAGAGGACATCAAAGGTGATCTGTGGGGAGAACAGCGGGGGTGGGGGGATTTACGCTCAACTCCACGGGTGGTTAATTCCCTTTCTCCATTTGCAGAAGAATATTCCTACGGCCAAGCAAACGAAGCTAGGTGGGCCAGTCCAGTCCATCATCTCGGCCCTACGCGTCACATTGGTAGAGACTGCAGCTGTCCAGTTCAGATTGACGCCTCTGTGGGAGCCAGGTGAGCGTAACAATTATAAACAAATTAGTTTCATTACATAACCGCGCCCAACCACTATTTCCCAGGTACTGCTGTGCAATTCACAGGTACGTTCATCTGTTTTGTGCCCTCATAAGCCCTTGTTTCTCATTCATGTACTGGGTGTTGTCAATGCAAGGTTAGATATTTACTCTAAAGGTACAGGTAGCCTTGCGTATACCATATGTTAGTATAGGCCCATGCAAACCCACCACATACTCACATGTAAAGTGTAACTGATACGGAAATGCATCCACACACACACATGCAGATGCCTAAATTCACACAAAGATACATACGTGCATTCCTTGGCACATTCCCATTTACCTTCTCAAACTATGACAAATGCATTCTCGCAAAGGTACACATGCACTGATATGCACACACACATACACACATTCAAATACTTGCACACATACACAGAGAAATTAATATACATAATAGACATAGGAAAAGGACTCTATGCCTTCTAATTTCAAACAACTTTTTTTTACATTTCTTTATTCAGATTTTATCATATAATAATCACATAACAGTAGGTAGCATTGTAAGGTATCACAATTCAGTTTAAAGATTCAAATTAGACAAGATGGGCTTTAGGTATACACAATTTGGTGACTACATATTTCAATTGCAGAAATAGATTATAAAAACACTAGCTGTTCCCGGCGTAACATACGCCATTCTAGCTTATGTTGAAGGTCATTATCATTCGGTAATTTATAGTGTCACTTCTGCTCCCCTATTTCAATATCTGAATTACCACTGATCGCTTCCAGGAAGGGGGCGTAGGTCCCTGTGACTTATTATTGGTCATTGAAAAGGCTAAACGTATCAGATGGAATGAGAGGTATGCACAGTATAAGAACAGTATCTAAGTTCCATCGATCACACAGGCCTCTATGATGTGTCTTTGTAGATGCGCAATTGTCAACCTTGTTCCATTCCATTGCTCGTGAGGAGGCATTCTTCCTACAGCACTTTGCTCTTTAGAGACTGAAACATTGAGCCGGTAAGTAACTGTTCATTGGCACTGGAACCGCCATGCCCTGTGTGAAGAGAAGTGGGGTGGAAAGAAGTAACTTCTGAATGTTTGCGATAGTGGAAGGTGAATGTGACAGCGTAGAACAGGGTGCATCATGTTTGTTGAAATGGAAGCTGTTGTTGAAGTGGGTGCACGTTGCCATTTGGACAGCAGAGGGCAACCTAACACTGATAAATTGCATCTGTATGTTGGAATGATAGCTGTTGTTGAAGTGGGTGCACTTTGCCATTTGACAACAGAGGGCAACCTAACACTAAAAAATGGTATCAGTTGAGTATGGAAACATACCTGCGCGTTTTATATATAAAGATATAAAGTATAAGTAACAATTGCCAACCGTGCTCGCCTTCGCTGCGTAAACTCTACGAAGTTTCACGTTTCGTGATATAGGAGCAAGGTTGGGATTAGTATATTTTGTTTGGTTCTCTCCTAATGAGTTTAGGTGCTGTTTTTGTGAATTCACCTTTTATGTGCTATGTCTGAGTTTATCGAGGGATCTGTAATGAGTGAATACGTGGATTTGGTTCAAGGTGGTTTATCGTCGGTTGCCCTTGGCAGTGCCACGGTGTTCAACTGAAATATTGACATTTCTGCCCTTGCCCATCATTCAAGATCAGTTACCCATGAGGGTAAGATTTGGGGGGGCGGGGTTGTTGACTTCCAGGACATGGCTATCGTTCTGATGGTCAGGGCGTTAAACTCAAACAAAAAAAAGCTCCACAGAAAGTGTCTAAGAAAGAATTGCACATGAGAAGCTGACCAATCTGGAACCACTTTACCACTGCACACACCTAAGAATTGAAAAGGCTTCTTTCAAAATACTGCTGAAAATTAAATCACAGACACTAATGACCAATTCAAATTGGAGGCATCAACTTGAGTCCTCACCATCAGGTTTCACCACGAAAGTCAACTAATAAACATAGTTAAAAAGTGTAAACCCTATCTATCAGTGAAAGGAGTTCAATGTGAAATAAGGGTTCTTGCTGTTCCCGTTTTGCGTGAAAGGTAAGGGGAGACCAACCTGAATGAGTCTGATCTCGTGAACTTCCTGGTTGACGTTTTGTGTACTTGCCAAGTGCATGTTGACAAGAATGTCAGTGCGATTCTACTTAAAGGTCACTGGGAGACCGACTCGACAGAGTCTCACCTCGTACATTGAACAAAATAACTGGGGGGAATAATCAGAGATATCAATGATGGAGGAATAGAACACCTTATGCATTTGATCCCAAAACTCCCAAACCTGACAACATTTACCTAAGCCTAACAATATATAAAGAGGACCCAGAATGCCCCATAGTCCATGGCTTTGGAATTTTGACTTAAAACATTTCTGGCTCAGTGGAAAAATGTCTAAGTCCCTGTTAAAGAAAACACTAAGCTACATATAGAGTTCCCTGGACCTACTTAACAAACTACAGGCCAGTAGGACTCTTCCAGAAGGAACTACCTCACAACCACGAATGCGAACTTCCTTTACAACGGCATCCCCCATAAAAATGAGTCAAGGTGAACCCAACAATATAGGCAGCAAACACACACACTTATAAATATCTACAACTACTTATCATTTACCAATGTCTTCTAACTTCGCAAAACTGGATCAGCATTTTGATCAAGGATTGGACCTTAGTGCACCAACTTTTTTTGAAGTCACAAATGGAACACAACCATTTTACCACCTGATGCAAGCAAATCTCTAATTTACCTGTTACTTTGACGATATACTGCTTAGTGATTTTTACGACAGCTACACAGTCACATACAGTTCCACAACAATGTTAATGAAGCCCATCCAGCAATCAACTTACATTCACACACTGATAAAAGGAATGAACTGTTTGACACTGTTATCAGCCTAAAGAAAAGGGACATATCAGCATCAACGAATCGCAAACCCTAGACTCCCAGCTCTATATAAAGTGAGAGTGTCAATCCTAAAGGCACAGGAAATGCCATCATCTATTTTAAGCAGGCAAAGCATTACAACCAGATGTGCGGCTGGGAGACAGGGGCACCCTGATTGGTGCCTTTTGGAGGGAATTTATAAATCCTGGCTGCAAACATTTATTGGAAACTATTGACCGACGAAGCAACACTGCTACCTCAAATACAAACAAAACACAGCAGCTATCTTGTCCCCCTATTGGCTATCCTCGACAGCTGAAAGTCTGGCACAGATTTGCTTCGCACCTCCACCCTCTACTCCAGGAAGAGGAAAGGCTGAAATACACTTTGCTAGAACCTCAACTACTATCTTTCTGACAACCAAGCCATTTGAAACAAAGGATTGTCAAAAACATACTCACAAACCAAGAAAAAGTACAGGAGACACACTGTTACCAACACAAATTGTTTTGTAGATGCACATGTCATAGCAAACTACCCTAAAGAACTGACACTTCAAAACGAAAACATATTATTTCACGTAAACGTCTTTGAACATGGTGTGTCTGTTTGCATGCAGGCAGGGCGTGACTGTTTTCTTTTCCTCTGCTGATGAAATTCTGCAGACGCTGAGACAAAGAAAGAAGAAACACAGCCACAATAATAATCCCAGGAATAAGCATACCTTTGCTGGTGAGTATTTTAACGGCTTGGTACATGACATTAAGGACATGAGTGTGACAGTCATTATGACAATACAAACTTCAGAACAGAGACAGACAGGAACAACCTGAATTCAAATGAATCAAAAATGTAGGACTCCACAAACTGCACTTCAAACTGGATTCAATATGGGATTGAATGATTTCTGTCTGAATACCGAGCATGAACCCCTTTTAGTTGAATTATTTGGAAACACCTGTGCATAGGCGCCATACAAATGTCCAATAAATAAAATAAATGGCCACGAACCGTCAGTCTAAAAGAAAACATGGAATAAAATAATTAGACCTCTCCTTGGATCCAAAGTGATTGCTAAACCAGTTCTTGAAGCTAATTAACTCGAAACAAGCAGGATTTCCCCTGTCTTCCTACTAAGAGCTTGTTTTTCATTATGCAGGGGGCTTCACCCCAGGACGATTTACACCTCACTAGCACTGTTTTACAAGCAACTACACTGCTGGTCAATTCAGTGTAACACACCACACTCGAAAGGTAACTCCTTTCCGGTCATTATGGAACCTTCATTTCCTCCCACACACGGGCCTCATAACGAGCTTGGCAGTGCGGGAAAAAAGGGGAGGTAATTCCATCAGCTCAATTTTTCCCGCCATTACCAACCGGCGGAGTTACTGGGTGCAGGGGTCAAATCCTATCCTAAAAAAAAAAGTGGGGGACTCATTAACATATCAATTGAATGTGGTCTCACTAGAAATTAGCTTATCAAGATGCCCACTGAAAAAGGTGGCGTGATTCCTGAACTAAATGGGAGGACTCCGTCCACCCGCCTGTACGCTCGACTTGAGCACTGACTTGGAGGTAAAATGGAGGTAGATCCACCCGGTAATTCCGCCGGTGGTAATACTGCCAAAAATCCTATGGACTCCATAAAATGGGGATTTACACCACCTACCACCACTTGTCATCCTGTGGTAAACCTATGAGACCAAGTGGCAGTAACGGTAATACCATTTGGCGGTATTCCAGGGGATTTAGTGCAGGAATACAGCAAAACTGGTAACGAGGGCGATTGTCAACTTCTTGAAGAAGGGACCTGTGAAGTCTTGAGAGCCAAACGCCAACATGATGAGTTATCCTATTAAGAGTCGTAACTCTGGACGATGCTTCAAAGTGATCACACACCACTTGCCACAAGGACATTTCTGAACATGCTACAGTGACTCGACCTCTACAGCCTGCTGCCCATAAAAAGGGTCAGGTACATTTCCATAAATGTCACTTGTGACACATCAGACTATAAACAACTTAACATTGACAGATGCCGCAACAAATCTCACATATCGGCGTCTACAGGCATCGCTCCACGAGCGTGTGGGCCACAATCACTGGGCAATACATAGGCAGACTGCACAGGTACACAACACATATGATCTATGTGGTGAGTAAAAGGAACACAACTATGGTGTTACTTCATATCAAGGAAAAAAACGAACAGGTACAATCTTGTACATGGAATATAGAAGAGTGTAATTTGACATTGTTCCCCAGTGGGTGAAAATAGGGCATAAGTACAATCAGAAAAAGTAGTACAAATGTGTAGAATAAAATTAGTCAGGAACATTTGTTCTGTGGGTCGCTAGGAACGAAAGGGTCCGTCCCATGGGCAACAAATGTGCTGTTGCGGCATCTGCCTGTTGCAGGGTGTTTGGTGTTGGTTTCACTGGACTAGTGTAGTCTTCTTTGCTGGAAACACCTGCCTCTGTCACCCTTGCATGTCTGCTGAAATTCACAGAGTCGCTTTGGCAGCCACTGGCAAGGACAAGGTTGCTGGAAAATAGCCATTGCATGCGTGTAATGAGCCATAGCTTAGCAGAGCTGTGGACTGCAGGTTAGGGGGAGCTTCAGTTACTGACACAGGCTGACCATCTACCTATGCTGCTCAGCCTTCTGTTGGGTCAATTGATTGAAAAAATGGTCTCGAGACTGTGCAGTTGCCACCAACTAATCTCCCACAGCCCCAAATGGTGGCATAATTATCCCCCTGTCGTGCAGTCAGGTTCACATTCCTGTGAAACAAACCCTGCTTTGTATTTTGACTACTCCTACCCGCGCACACCCCCATAGATAGCACCCCTTTGGCCTGCACAGCCGTCCAGTGCCTGTACTTTTCTCTGTTATATGTAGTGTCCCTTGAATAATGAACACACGCTGGTGATATCGTGGTGACTTCCTGTGAGGCTTAACACCACACTGTCAAGATGGCATGGTGCCACCAGACTACATAACAGGCACATTTACATCCAGACCCTTTTTCATGAGGAACTATCTATCTATCTATCTATCTATCTATCTATCTATCTATCTATCTATCTATCTATCTATCTATCTATCTATCCTGGTTTGTATAAAGCGCCTGATCGCCCATAGGCCTCAGAGCACTCACAACAGAGACATAAACAACGTAAAACACAAGACTACAAAGAGAATGAGACAGAGATTCTATTAGACTTCTCCTTCGTCGAACAGATATGTCTTAAGCAGTTTCTTAAAGATGGTAAAAGACGTGCTTTTTTATGGGAGATGGCATAGCATTCCGAATCATCTGAGCCCAGTGAGTAAAGTTTGTGCCACCAACTCTTTATAAGGTTTTGCGTGGTTGTTGCAGATTATTTTTTCCATTAGATCGTAGAGTTCTTCGAGCCGGGGCCTTAATTAGTCTCTTAGTGAGATAATTAGGAGCGATGCCTGTCTGACATTTGAAGGTCATAAGTGAGCATTTGAATTTTATTCGCTATTGAACTGGTAGCCACTGAAGTTCTTTCCTGGCAACTGATGTTTTCTTCCGCTGGCTCAAGCCCCAGACCACCCTAGCTGCACCATTCTGAATGGTCTGCAATCTCTTGATGTTAGCCTTAGAGGTACACATCAAGAGACTATAGCAGTAGTCTAGTTTGGAGTTAATTATAGCTCCTGCAATCAGCGCAAGATTTTGTTGTGATAGATATGGTTGCATTTTCCATATGAGATTGATGTAAAAGGTGCATGTGGATTTAAGATAGGAGACCTGTCTCTTATACGAGAGATGCAAATCCATAAAAATGCCCACGGTCTTAACATGCTTAGATACTTCAATGAAGCTATTGTTTATCTTGATTTTTTTGTATTGTTGATCTAGTTTCCCTATTTTTTAGGTGTGCCAAGAATTAAGAGTTCTGTTTTTGCCTCATTGAGGGCCAAAGAGTTGTTTGCCATCCACTTTTGGATAGCATTGAACCCTTTGTTTATTCTTTCCACGTCCTTTTCATAGGAACCTGACAATTCAAACACTAGCTGGGTATCATCAGCGTAATTTGTGAATTGAACACCCAAGTTTTTAAGCATATTGCATAGGAGTTTTGAGAAAATGTTAAAGAGCAGAGGCGACAGGCATGAACCCTGCAGTACACCATAGGTCAGCAGTGTTTTTAGGGAGCTGAAATTGCCCTTTACGACTGCGGCCATTCTTGGACCTAGGAAAGATTTAAGCCAATGTATTGCTAGGGGGGAACATCTGCCAATGGATTTCAATCTCTCAACCAAGATATCATGGTCTATAAGATCAAAAGCTGAGGAAAGGTCAAGTAGCATAAGTAGGGCAGTGTTTCCTTTCTCAACAGCACAAGCAATGTTGGCCTGGAGATCCAGAAGCACAGTCTCTGTTCCATGTTTGGCCCTAAAGCCGGATTGCTCATTAGCCAAGATTTTGTTGGTATCTATGAACCTCTGGTATTGTATGTAGGCAATCCTATCGATAATTTTAAGCAGGAATGGCACGTTTGTTATGGGCCTGAAGTTGCCTGGTATAGAAGGATCCAGGTTTTCCTTTTTTATAAGAGGAGTAATCCATGCTTCCTTAAGATCAGCAGGAACATAGGCTTATTGAAAAGATTGATTGACAAATTGCGCAACCCATGGTGCTAAGGTGTCTGCGGAATCTTTGAATAGCTTGGCAGGGAAAATGTCCCCCTGACAGGAAGATGGCATCAACTTATGAATCACTTCCAAAACCTCTGAAATTGAGACCTTTTTGAAAGAGAAAAGATCTAAATGACTATTTGGCAGATCACTCTTAACGGGTAGTCAACGTTAAGTGAGTTAACTTGTGATCAGAAAATAGTTTTTTTGGGTTTCAATAGCCTGTTGATGTTTACTAGTTTTTTCAGAGAAACCTTCATGAATCTCTTGGCACCACCTATCGCTCTCTTGAGCTGGGTGTGTAATTGGAGGATCTTTCAGTTCTTTAAAAATTGAAAAGATTTACGTAGATTGGGATTTTGCTTGCTGAATCCTTGCATTAAAGTGTTCAGCTTTGGATCGAAGAATGGTCAGTTTGTAATCCTTAGCAGCTAGCTTATAAGATGTAACGCTCACCTGATTCCTGTAGAGGCGCCGGTCTTGACTGGGCGTATACCGTATCTTCAAAGGTGATGTGTAACACACGGCTGGCTCTTTGGGCTGGACCTCTGTGCACTGTATGTCTGACTCGAAGGGTAAGATGTCTGCAGATAGAAAATATGGGATTAAGGAACTGGGTTATTGAATGTCTCTCTCTTCTTCCCTTTCTCTTCTCCTGTAGAACCCCAAAGGTTAACGCTCTCACCTTAGGTAAGTGAACGCCGTGCTCTCCATCTGCCTCAGGGCAGGGTGCTGTAACCAGTTTCTTCACTGGATAAGGGGAGCAGGCCTCTTGACTTCAGAGGACTGCTGTCCGTCGTTTACTGCACGAACGGTAAGTTTCGAGTAATTCTAATGTCTTTAAAGTCTTTAGTAATGATGTTTCTTGTTTTGCAGGGTTCCGGCGATGGCGGATGACGGGCTGAAGTGAGTTGAAGATGGAGCCCGTGTGATGAATAGAAGCGCCTGGAAGCACGTAAGTAAGCGCTTGTTGCCTGCTTCACAATGCGCTCTAACTGTCTTTTTATTTTGCAGGTACAAGTTCGGAGCGGCTGCAGGGTGCCGGAATACCCACTGGGTTAGATGTGGAAAGGAGTAATGGCACGTGAGTATTAAAGTTCCCCAATGTCTTTAAACGCACCTTGTTTTGTCTTTCAGATGCGGGATGCAGCGCCGAAGGCCTCCGGAGCGTGCGAAGAGTTGGTAAGCTTTTGTCTTTCAGATGCCGGAATGCAGTGTGAAGACCTCCGGAGCGCACGAAGAGTAGGTAAGCCTTTGTCTTTCAGATGCCGGAATGCAGCGCGAGGCGTTGGTGACAGCCGATGGACCAGGTAAGTGAAGAGCTGTCACTGAAGACCATAATGCTAACCTGTTATTTCTTGTCTTTATAGGTGTTGCTGAAGACTGGATTCAGGATGGTAAGCCTTTTTCCTTAGGCCCAGGATCAGATGCAGAAGACACGATGAGCGTTCTGCTGCAGAGGATGCAGAATAACGCAAAGCAAGATTCATCCATCGGGTGTGGTTTAAATAGCCTCCTGTAGTGCTTAGGTGTCTCCTTCCACAGCCACGCCTAGGTAAGAAAAGAGTTCCTGCTTTCCAGAAGAGTTCCAGTGTTCTGAATCTAGGGAGTGGCTCCTGCCCCACCCAACAGGAAAAGTAGTTCCAAACAGAAGAGGATCAGAGGCTCAACTGGCAGGCAAGTAAGCAGCATGGTCTGCTGCAGGTAAGTCCACCCAAGCATTATGAGCCCGGCGCTTCCAGCGCTGGGACTGGGCATATTTATGAGCCTGGTGCCACTGGCGCCAGGACTGGGTCCAAAAGGTCCCAATTGGGACTGGTTGGCACTCGGAACCTGGGTTATGGATCTGCTTCCAAGGGAGTTGGGAAAACCCTGACCTTTTGGAAGCAGAGATCATGACAGTACCCCCCCTCAAGGCCCCTCCCAAACCGGGCTTCTCCGGGGGTTTTGGCTTGTCAGGAAATGTTCGGTGAAATCTTTTGATTAGGCGAGGAGCGTGGACATATTCAGCAGGTTCCCAGGATCTCTCTTGGGGGCCGTAGCCTTTCCAGTCAATTAGGTAAAATAGTTTAGATTTGGAGATCTTGGAGTCCAGAATGCTTTTGACTTCAAACTCGAGTTCTCCATCAACTAGGATAGGTTTTGGAGATTTAGTTAGTCGGGTTTGAGGTTGCACGGGTTTTAATAGAGAGACGTGGAAGACCGGATGTATCTTCATGTGCGGGGGCAAGTCCAACTTGACCGCTACTGGGTTTACTATGGTAGTGATGGAATAGGGACCAAGGTATCTTGGGTTGAATGTGCGTGGCCCTTTTAGAGGTAGATATTTGGTGGATAACCAGACTTGATCCCCTACTTGATATTGAGGGGCTTCCTTTCCGATGTTGATCTGCTCCTTTCTTGTATTGTTCTTTAGCCCTTTGAAGGTGAGAAACAGCTTCCTTAAAGGCTTGGGTGATTGTAGAATGCAGGTAGTCTACTGCTGGTGTTTCAAGATCTTGGAGGGGATCCAACTCCGAGGTTCGAGGGTGACTGCCGTACAAAAGAAAAAACAGGGTTTTCCCAGTTCCCGAATGGACAGAGTTATTGTAGGCATATTCGGCTATCCAAAGGATGTCTTTCCAAGTTTTTTCAGTTTGTTGCAGCATGCAGCGTAAATACTGTTCCAGAGTTTGGTTGGTCCTCTCGGTTTGTCCGTCGGTCTGAGGGTGGTGACTGGTCGATAGTCTCACATCAATTTGAGCCGACCGACAGCAACTTCGCCAAAAATGAGAAATAAATTGACTACCTCGATCCGAAATTAGAACCGAAGGAAAACCGTGCAGTCGGACGATGTTTTCGAGAAATTCTCGGGCCAGAGTTGCTGCTGTTGGCAAGCCTTTGAGCGGAATGAAATGCGCCATCTTGGAGAATAAGTCCACGATTACTAGAATCGTATTGTATCCGGAGCATGGAGGTAGATCGGTGATGAAGTCCATAGAAAGCGTATGCCAAGGGCGAGGTGGGATGTCAATAGGGCGTAAGAGGCCTGCTGGTCTTTCCTTTTGACTCTTGTTTTGGGCGCATACTCCACAGGACATTATAAAGTCTCTGATATCTTTTTTCCAAGACGGCCACCAGAAGTAGCGCTTGATCTTTTCTGAGGTCTTGGCCATACCGGGATGTCCTTCCATTAAAGAATCGTGATAACAAGAGATTACTTTTTTCTGTAAATCTGTGCTGGGTAGGTATAATCGTTCTTGGAAGTACAATAAGTTGTCCTTTACTGCAAAGTCCTTTCCCTGCAGATGCCAATTCTGTATGTCTGCTGGAGTTACAAGTTGCCTGGCTTTATCCTTAACTTCCTCTATGGATTCTGTGGCGATTACACCCAGAATTCTTTGTTCGGGAATGATTGGTACAGGTTTAGGGTTGATCAAGTGTTCTTCCACTCCCATCCGAGAAAGGGCATCAGCTTTACCGTTCTTTGTACCAGGTCGATAGGTAATTATGAAGTCAAACTCGGCAAAGAATAATGCCCAACGGAGTTGTCTAGAGGATTGGGCTTTTGCGGTTTTCAAATATTGCAGGTTTCGGTGATCCGTAATCACAGTAACGGTGTGTCGGGCCCCAGCAGATAATGCCGCCAAGCCTTAAAGGCAGACTTGATAGCCAGAAGTTCCTTGTCAGTAATCGTGTAATTGATTTCAGGAGGCGAGAATTTGCGGGACCAAAATGCCACGGGATGCAACTGATTGGTTACCGGGTCCTTTTGTGATAGAACTGCCCCCATGGCAAGGCTTGAAGCATCAGTTTCCACGATGTAGGGGAGTTCGGGGCGAGGGTGTTTTAAGATTGGTGCAGAGATAAATTTAGTCTTCAAATCCTGGAAAGCTTGTTCCGCCTTGGTAGACCATTCAAAACGTTTGTTTTTCTTTAACAAGGCAGTGATGGGCTGGACTATTCGAGAGAATTCGGGGATAAACCTGCGGTAAAAGTTAGCGAAGCCTAACATGCTTTGCACACCTTTTACGGAGGATGGTGATGGCCATTTGAGAACTGCATCGACCTTCTTTGAATCCATACGCACTCCGCCAGGTGATAATATGAATCCCAAGAATTCAACTTCAGTCACGTTGAAAACACATTTTTCCAACTTAGCGAAAAGTTTGTGTTGACGCAATCTTTCGAGGACCATTTTCACGTGTTTCCGATGTTCAGATTCCGATGAAGAATAAACGAGGATGTCGTCAATGTAAACAACAACACACACATCTATGAGCTCTCTGAGGACATCGTTCATAAAATATTGAAAGGCGGCCGGGGCATTGCAAAGTCCGAAGGGCATGACCTGATATTCAAATAGCCCATACTTGGTGCGGAAGGCCGTCTTCCATTCATCGCCCTCTTTTACTCGTACCAAGTGGTAAGCTCCTCTAAGATCCAGCTTTGTATATATGCATGCTTTTCTGACTTGGTCCAGGAGTTCAGGGATCAAAGGTAACGGATATCTATTCTTAACGGTGATCTGGTTCAGGGAGTGATAATCTATACAAGTTCTAAGGTCTCCTTCCTTTTTTGGAACGAAGAACAAAGCTGAAGAAGCAGGGGACTTGGAAGGACGAATAAACCCATTTGCCAGGTATTGATCCAGGTATTGTCGAAGGTGAAGGTTCTCAGGCTCGGTGAGGGCATAAATTCTACTACAAGGAGGAGTAGATCCAGGTATCAGGTCTATCTGGCAGTCATAAGACCTATGAGGAGGTAGAGAGTTAGCCTGATCCTTCCGGAAAACATCTTGGTATTCTAGGTATTCGGGAGGTAACTGGGGAGTCTCTGAAGAAATTGCTGCCAGTGCAACACCAGGTGGAGGGTGACAAGTAGAGACACATTCTGGAAACTGGACCGTTCTTGCTCGCCAATCGATCAGAGGATTGTGTTTCTCTAACCATGGTATTCCTAGAATAATCTGAAACTGAGGGGCCTTGATCATATCGAACACGATCTTCTCATGGTGTCCATCTTGACTTACTAGCGTCACCTCTTGAGTGGTATGCGTTACTGGCCCGGAGGCTATCTCCGTACCATCCACCGTAGTAATGACGTCCTTTACAGCCTTGGGACAAAGAGTTAGATTCATCCTCAAAACCATTTCATGATCCACATAATTGCCGATGGCACCGCTGTCGACGTAAGCTTCAATTGCATGTAATCGATCCGGATTATCAGGGCTAATGAGGACCATAGGTATCACGAAATCCGAGGTCACGGAACTGGTTTTCACGCTCGGCAAGAGGACCTCTATTCTTGTCGGGCGAGGTCGTTTCCCTGCTCAGAGTTTGTAACTTTGGTAACTGCAGCTCCTACTGCCTTCTTGGCAGGTTTCACCGGACAGTCTCGAAGAAAGTGCCCTGAGTTTCCGCAATAGAGGCATAATTGCAACTGTTTTCTCCTTTCCCGCTCCTTTTGTGTTAGAGGACCTTTCAGACCCCCTATTTGCATGGGTTCCCCGGAGTCTACTCCTTTGGAAGGAGTTGGCGGTTTGGAAAATACTCGAGCATCAAACTTGGAACGATCGGCCTTCCTGTTCTGCAGTCTGTGATCTATTTGAACGACTAAGTCTATATAGTCCGAACAATCTTGTGGGGGATTCACCACTTGGGCTAACACATCTTTGAGCTCTCCACGTAGACCTCTATAAAACAGCGTAATCCTTTTGTCCTCAGGCCATTGAGTTTCCACTATCAGTCTGTTGAAAGACGCAATATAAGCCAAAAGGTCTTGATTACCTTGTCGCAACGAAAGAAGCTCATTGTCCAAGGCCTGCCCCTGTGAATGTCTTGCGAACAGTTTTTCCATACTGAGCTGAAAAGCTTGAAAATCATGGAGGACCGGATCATCTTGATTTACTAGAGGGATCGACCAGTCTGCCGCATTGCCACTAAGG
Source organism: Ambystoma mexicanum (assembly GCF_040938575.1). Lineage (NCBI taxonomy): Eukaryota > Metazoa > Chordata > Amphibia > Caudata > Ambystomatidae > Ambystoma > Ambystoma mexicanum. Next base: position 159,881,500 of record NC_090936.1, on the reverse strand, counting down.
TACGAAAGCACGAAAGCTACTTTAGCTTGATCAGTTGGAAAGGCTGCTGGCCGGCATAAGAAATGCAACCGGCACTGATTGATAAATACTGCAAACCTCTTTGGGTCACCAGAAAATCGTTCGGGCGGAGCCAGAGGTACATTCCCAGGTAGGTTGATCTGCACTGGATTCATAGAGGATGTAGAAGGAAGATTTCCCCCAGATGCGGGTAACGGGGTCTGTCCGGCTTGTGACTGTAGCAATTGTCTAGCGAGATCATCTGTTCGCTCCTTGGAAATAATCAGTTCCCTTCTTAGAGCGTTCGTTTCCTGACGGGCTGCATGCACTTCTGCCCTTAGTTCCCCAAGTAACTGGGCTAGCTGGTCGGTATCCGAGGTTTCCATAGCGCCTGGACGGGAGTTTTGTGGTAGGCTTTGCGTTCTGTAACGCTCACCTGATTCCCGTAGAGGCGCCGGTCTTGACTGGGCGTATACCGTTTCTTCAAAGGTGATGTGTAACACACGGCTGGCTCTTTGGGCTGGACCTCTGTGCACTGTATGTCTGACTCGAAGGGTAAGATGTCTGCAGATAGAAAATATGGGATTAAGGAACTGGGTTATTGAATGTCTCTCTCTTCTTCCCTTTCTCTTCTCCTGTAGAACCCCAAAGGTTAACGCTCTCACCTTAGGTAAGTGAACGCCGTGCTCTCCATCTGCCTCGGGGCAGGGTGCTGTAACCAGTTTCTTCACTGGATAAGGGGAGCAGGCCTCTTGACTTCAGAGGACTGCTGTCCGTCGTTTACTGCACGAACGGTAAGTTTCGAGTAATTCTAATGTCTTTAAAGTCTTTAGTAATGATGTTTCTTGTTTTGCAGGGTTCCGGCGATGGCGGATGACGGGCTGAAGTGAGTTGAAGATGGAGCCCGTGTGATGAATAGAAGCGCCTGGAAGCACGTAAGTAAGCGCTTGTTGCCTGCTTCACAATGCGCTCTAACTGTCTTTTTATTTTGCAGGTACAAGTTCGGAGCGGCTGCAGGGTGCCGGAATACCCACTGGGTTAGATGTGGAAAGGAGTAATGGCACGTGAGTATTAAAGTTCCCCAATGTCTTTAAACGCACCTTGTTTTGTCTTTCAGATGCGGGATGCAGCGCCGAAGGCCTCCGGAGCGTGCGAAGAGTTGGTAAGCTTTTGTCTTTCAAATGCCGGAATGCAGTGTGAAGACCTCCGGAGCGCACGAAGAGTAGGTAAGCCTTTGTCTTTCAGATGCCGGAATGCAGCGCGAGGCGTTGGTGACAGCCGATGGACCAGGTAAGTGAAGAGCTGTCACTGAAGACCATAATGCTAACCTGTTCTTTCTTGTCTTTATAGGTGTTGCTGAAGACTGGATTCAGGATGGTAAGCCTTTTTCCTTAGGCCCAGGATCAGATGCAGAAGACACGATGAGCGTTCTGCTGCAGAGGATGCAGAATAACGCAAAGCAAGATTCATCCATCGGGTGTGGTTTAAATAGCCTCCTGTAGTGCTTAGGTGTCTCCTTCCACAGCCACGCCTAGGTAAGAAAAGAGTTCCTGCTTTCCAGAAGAGTTCCAGTGTTCTGAATCTAGGGAGTGGCTCCTGCCCCACCCAACAGGAAAAGTAGTTCCAAACAGAAGAGGATCAGAGGCTCAACTGGCAGGCAAGTAAGCAGCATGGTCTGCTGCAGGTAAGTCCACCCAAGCATTATGAGCCCGGCGCTTCCAGCGCTGGGACTGGGCATATTTATGAGCCTGGTGCCACTGGCGCCAGGACTGGGTCCAAAAGGTCCCAATTGGGACTGGTTGGCACTCGGAACCTGGGTTATGGATCTGCTTCCAAGGGAGTTGGGAAAACCCTGACCTTTTGGAAGCAGAGATCATGACATAAGATGCCAGTGATGCTACAGATTGGTGTTTTCTCCAAAGGCGTTCGGCCTTAAGCTTATTTCTTCTGGCTTCAAGAATATCCTTGGAGAACCACTTGTTCACGTTGGTGGATTTGTTACTTTTTTTTAGGTTAAGGGGGGCCAATTCATCAAAGGCTTGATTAGTTGCCTTTCTAAAGGCCTGAGTGAAGGAATCCAAGCATGTGTGCTGATGTAGCAAGGCCAGGAGAGGACCAACCTTATCTTTAAAAGCCTCACTGGTTACTGCTTTTCTGTCATGCCAGGTTCCTATAGGTGGAGATTTTGTGGGGCACTGAGTTTGTCTATAAGTGATGTGGCAGGTAATATTGATCAGATGATGATCAGACCATGCACAATTTAAAATTGAGGTGATGGTAATTTCCTGGCTTTTTGTCAGTATCCAATCCAATATGTTACCAGCACTGTGGGTAGGATTTTTAACTAATTATTGGAATTTAATGGCCTCAAGTGAAGCTTTAAGGTCCTTAGCTTTTATATCCTGTGAGGTATTGTCCCATAGGTTCATATACCACAGGACAGCAACTGCTGAGGTGTCTTTGGAGATATTACCAATACTAGCCAATAAATGTTCATCAAACTTAGGAGTGAGTTTCAGGTCAAGGGTACTGGACATGTGGATGTTTAAATCCTTTTTAAAAATAATAGCAACTCCCTTTACTCTCCCCGTGACACAATCTGCGTGAAGCATTGTGTGACTTTCTGGAATAGCCAGCGGTATCACATGGCTAGTAGTTTGGGTCATCCAAGTCTTAGTGAGAAACAGGATATCCACTTTCTTCTTTGAAATCATGTCAGCAATTTCTGTTGCATGTTTTACCATGGAGCGGGTGTTTAATAAGCAACAATTAAGGTGGTCATGTGGCCGATGAGCAGCATTATTATTATCTAGACCCTCAACCTTTGTCAAGCAGTCATGTTTCTTGGAGCATCCCTCCTGGGTGGGTTTGTTAATTACCCCTTGGCTATTGTGGATTGTGGTATAACATCCATGATGTTTTGTGCTTTCTATAGTGAAGGGGGAGTCTATCGGAGTGTTAGTCGTAAGCAGCAAAGATGGTTCAGCATTTACTGATTGCTCGACATTCTTACCCGGGCTCTGAGCGTTGAGTAGTGCAATGCGGGCCAACGTATCAATTCGTATACATTCCATTCTCAACCGCAAGCTCTCCTGTGCAAGTTTTAATAAATCCAAGACTTCTATAAGTCCCATGTTAAGGAAGAGGGAAACAACGCAACCCGAACCTGCCTGAACCTTTATCTGACCGTATCAGACCATCCCTGATGCGCCAGCGCTGACACGCCTGTCGAAGGAAAATAAACGGTCAGAGAACTACAAGTCCCAACGGACTTGTAGTTGTATCTCAGAATGACACGTGACAGCCTTTCAGTAAAAGTGAGGTCAGGAAAACTCACAACACAATTTGACTGCACTGCCCGAGGGGATTTTAAAATACAAATATATTCAGGTTCAATTCACAAAAATGAATCTCATCAGCATAAACAGTAAAATAGTATAAAATCAGCTTTTTTAAAATCAATATTAAAACAATGCTGCAATAATACCAGGTGACAAATGGACAGCGCTTCCAGCTGTATACTAAAACATTACTACCTAAAAACAGGCGGCAGCTGGGGCGTTCAGCAGAGAGGTTGCACTTCCAACCCCCTCCAGACCTTCTGTTCTGTACTGCATGCATATCTTATCCATGTGACCCGAATCTTCCCTTTATCCCCTTGCTGGAAATATATATCTCCATCCACCTCTGCACATGTTGCTAATAAGCCCTTGAATGCAAGATTCTATTCTAGAGCTTGCCCTCGATGGCACTGCTGTTAGGACAGTGACGGGTGCACAATTTGATGTGGCATCTATGATGTACCTACACATACCCAGGTCACACAAAAGAGTGTATGGTCGTGAGGAGCGCTGTGGCATGACATGACATGTAGTATTTACAGAATATTCACAGGTATACTGCTCAAAAGACATGGCCCGCATTATGAGTATGGAGCGGTAACGAATTGACGGTTACAGAATTACTGCTTCTTTTACTGCTACGCCATATTCCGAGTTTGGCCTTGGAGTGGAGGATTTACCTCCAGCATCATGCTGGAAGTAAATCCTCCAACTTTACCCAGAAGAATGGTCGAAATCGGCAGAATTGACCGCTGTCAGGATAACCGCCAGTGGAAATTCTGCAGTAATCTCCATGGAGTCCTATGGACTCCAAGAAATCGGGACTAACGCCGCTCACCACCAGTTATAATCCGGCGGTAAATCCGCCAGACCAAGTGGCAGCGACAGTAATTCTGTTTGGCTGTATTCACCAGATTTACTGCCAGAATACTGCCAAACTCGTAATGAGGGCCATGGAAATTTGAGCATAACTGCATTGGCTTTTCTGCTGCTTGTCTGCATCAATTGAGTCTCATAAATTATGCTAAATTATGGTAATAGTTTTTTGTATTGCACCAGTCACCACCCTCGTGGTTGTCTAACAGGGCTGAGACTTATCAGAAAAGTGACATGTACCCCCCTTCTCCCTCCTGGTCCAACAGGCAGGATTATTCCACCCTTGGTCTGCAGAGGAAGGAGAGCAGAATTAAACAAACATGAAAGATTTGTACACATAAGGGAAAGGATGGAAGGCGGGGATGGAGATTGTAAAGTGTGCATGCCTGTAGCATGCGTGCAGAGCGATCAAAGCATACCACTGCGCAGGAAAAAGTGATAATGCTTATAATCTCAGCGGGCTGATCTGCTACTTTAAAGAGTACTTAAATTGATCAGTAAGTAACTACTTAATGGGGGGCATAATGGGCTTGAGTTGTGCTTCTTAATGTATGGAGGTGTATTTACAGTGGACTATGTGCAAGGTAAATGTGAAGCGGGAAGAGGAATGTGAAGTATGGGCTGTCCTTCAGTGTGCCATACCTACCTGACCTTGTGCTAGGGTTCCAATGTGATTGGAAAGGAATGGTGTAATTTACTGTGAGCTAAAGTTTGGATCAAAGAGGCCAAAAACCATCAAACCTGTCACACTTGCTTTTGCCTAGTTTTGAAGCTAATTTCAAAACCTATGAAATTACATATGTTCTTGCTTTGTGGACTCTTTTTGGTTGCCTGGTCGTTAAAAATAATCCTAAAGTGGCCTAAAAGAATGACTATTTCTAGGAAGATCAAAGATCATAGAAACTTGAACCATGATTGGGCTCAACTTGATTTTGTCCATGCAAAATGTGTCACACATTAAGATCTTGTACCCCAATGTCAGGCGAATGGCAACTATGCATTTTACCTCAGTCCCTAACATACCAAGTGAATATGATTTTCGCATTTGGGCTCAGCCTCAAATGCTGATTTATGGGATTTACCTAACGCATTTCGTGGAAGGTGATATTTTTTTATTAATTTTGCTTTCTTATTAGTTCTGGAAATTTCAAACCTCACTGAATGCCACTTCTAAGGTAATATTCCTCATAGATGTTCTTAACTGACAGTAAGTGACAACACTACATGTAATCTTAGAGAGTTTTATTCACCATTTGTTAAGTTATGATGCTCAGCTTTAAGAGAATATAAATACTTTATAGAATAAAGTTTTTGGAAAAGCATTGTTTTGTTGGGCATGTTCATCGTGCTGCCATTTTTTTGGCTTGTTTATACCTGAAGCTGGCTTGCTATTTTGAAAGCATACGTTTTCCCACTATTGTCTGCTTATTTGACTGATTTTTGGTCCTTCCAAGATGGCCGCTATGGTTTTCTTTGTTGTGTAGGCAGGCTGGCTGAACTACCTCTCCCTGTGCAGCACTCCTTTTGGTTGCTGAGTGTTTTCTTCCATCCAACCAAGGAACGGCAGGCTTTAGCAGGCCCTCTCAGCAAGGCCCACTTCCTGGATCTGGTTTCTTTCATCTGCTTTTCACTGGAAGTGATGTCCTGTTTCCACCCTCGTAGCCATCTGTTGTTTCCTGCACATGTGGAGTGTGTGCCTGGCTGCTGACCCCTCCATTAGGTAGGTGCACTTTCTGTTCCTTAATGCACCTCCAGGGGAATTATTGAACATGAAAAATCGAAAATTGAAAGAAAAGAAGAAAAAACGAAATTTGCTGAAGGTTTTTGGAAAAGCACTGTTTTGTTGGGCATTTTCATCGTGCTGCCATTTTTTGAGCTTTTTAATACCTGAAGCTGCCTTGCTATTTTGAAAGCACAAGTGTTCCCACTATTGCCTGCTTATTTGACTGATTTTTGGCCCTTCCAAGATGGCCGCCATGGTTTTCTTTGTTGTATAGGCAGGCTGGCTGAACTACCTCTCCCTGTGCAGCACTCCCATTGGTTGCTGAGTGTTTTCTTCCATCCAACCAGGGACCTGCAGGCTTAAGCCGGCCCTCTCAGCAAGGCCCACTTCTAAGGCCCCTATCTGCTCCCTGTATGCTTCCGGAACGCTAATTGGAGTCCTCCCTAATCCTTAACCACCATGATGCTGCCACCTCACTCCTCTAAGAAATCCGGACTGCCTTGACATTGTCACCTGCAGAACTATGGGTTAGTTCCCTCCTTCTGGACTCACTCCTACCACCTTTGACCATCACTGTTCTTTCTGCTTGTTACTCCCTTGTTATCATCCTGATGCACAGTGCTTCTTAAAACCCTGTGATAACATCTGAATCCCTGATTGGAAAGTCAAATCTTGCTGTTTTTGGTTTTTGCTAGAAAGTCTAATCTTGCTGTTTTTGCTAAATTCTTTGTATTTTGCTTGTATACTGTTGCTTCTCTGTTACTTGCCAGCCCTTGTCCCACACCTACCTGCCTTAGTCCTCCAGTTTCTCTATCCTCTCCTCGCTTCCACCCTCATGGCGCTTTCTGTTTCTCCCATCTTCAACAACTGCTTCTCTATTGACTATAATTCCCTTCTCACTAAGTCTGGTAGGAAGAAGTTCAAAAAGGATATCTTGGCTCTAACCCTGGTCTTCCTATTGCCGACACCTACTCCAATACTTCCTCCAGACAGACTCTCACCGACATCCTCTTTGTCGTTCCTTCGCCAGATCCATGGACTCTTCATATGATCTCTGTGTTCTGTCCTATCTCCTCCTCTCCCATTAATGGTGGAACTCGCTGGGAAGTTCTCATGGCTTCCTTTGACTCCTCTAAAGTGATCTTTAATGTCTACCTTAATGGCACTGTCATGGTCCAGGCCCTCAGGCAAATCTCCTCCTCTTTGATAGGCGCTTCCCTCGCCTCATCAATTTCCTCTCATCTCCTGCTGTTCCCTCCTCTCCCCCTTAGCTACCTTGCCCTCTCTCTCTTACTCCTCTGCCCTCCTAGGGGTCTTTCTCATCCGCAGGGCGTACCTCTGATCTGTAACCCTCCCTGGAAGGTCTTTAAGGCTGGCAACCTTCTTCATATTGCCACTCTCAACTCTCGCTCTGCTGTCAAACACTCCTCTGACATCTGCCACCTCCTTGAAGAACTAGACCTTGATGGCCTTGGTCTTACTGAGACATGGTTCACGGCCAGCTCTGTCACAAGCTTTGACACTCTCCTCCCTGATGGCTACAAGATCCTCTGCGCACCCAGATCCTCCCGGTCCGGTGGAGGGGTAGCCCTGATCTTTCCTGAGTGGATTCCTGCCTCTATCATTCCTACTCAGACCTACTCCTCTTTTGCATGCCTTGTCTGTAGGCTCTCTCTCTCTCTCCTACCCATTCTCTTACTGTGGCTACTATGATGCTGGATATACATCGGAGGGACAGGGCCTCCGTATCCTTGTCCTTTACTGCCTTTTATCGTGTGTTCTGTCATGTTTTCCGCGCAGGAGTTCATGTGGGACTCCTGGCGGTGTAGCTCTCTCCTTTGGTTTTGGTGAATGGACCCATGGGATACCCTTAAGGCACCCATGGGTGGGGGTACAACCCTGTGCCCCTAGTGTATGTTTTTGGGCACCTGTGTGTGGCCCACAGAGCAGGGTACGGGCTGGTGGCAGCTCCATGCTGAATTGACTGGTGCCCTGAGCGTCCTCCATTTTGGGAAGCCCAGGCCCTGTCATTGGAATCGGTAGATTCCTGATGGAGACAAGATGGCCTCCGTGCCCTCTTGCCTTCCATCGTCTATTACCTTGATCTTCCCAAAGTCCCGGGAAGCCCTGACTCTGTCCCTTCCCCCTGACTGGCTGTTGGGTGGAAGTTCCATATATGGTAGTGTGGGGAAGTGCTGACCAGACTGGCTGGAGCCTTCCCAACGACCGTATGTTGTGGGTACGCCTATGGGTGGGACCTGGGTGAATGGATTGTGTGACAAATACGCATTCTGTGTTGTGGGTGTCTAGTATCTGGTGTTTGACACAATGACTGAGACAGCCCTGCCCGAAACTGGTATGAATGCAGTGTGGAATGTTGATTGGCTGGGTACTTGTCCCAATACACATAACTTGTTGTGAGTGTCTGGAGAGAAGTGAATGGCCTGAATGCACTGTGTGCCTGATTGGCTGCCTGCCTGCATGAATGCCCTTCGCCGTGATTGGATGCTTAAGTATGACTCAGCGGAATGAATGGGAGATCAACAGTATATCTGGGCACCTCTCACTGCTAGGAAGTGTGTTCAGAAGCTGAAGTCCACTTCGACGAGTAACTGGAGTAAACCTGAAGCTTGACCTTGAAGCCCTGCTGGACAAGAAGAATTGCTGTTGCTCTCCTTCACAATCTGAAAGCTGCCTTGTCTCCAAGGACTGACCCAGAGAGGACCTGGTGAAGCGCCCTCTTCCCGAGCTACGAGGGACCATCGTGCACCAGCTGATCTTTGCCAAAGCTCCCTGGTAGACAGACCTTCGACAGGCTGCCGAGCCGAGACCGGCACTGCTGCGGAATCCCAAGGAGAAGCGCCAGGACTGTTGTCCGCCACTGTCGACGACCGCCATCACCGACCGGAGCCGCCGTGCTCCCATTTGCCTAAGATCTTTCGTATCCAAGGACGCTCTCATCTGTATCGTCGGCGTCTTATCCCGCTGGAGAAGGCCTGACCGTCGACGCGCCGAGGAGAATCTGCCGGTGGGTTTCCCGCCAACCAAAGACCACAGAGACGCCGACGACTCGACGCCCTTGCTGGGACACAGTTCTTCAAACTCTTTGCGGTCCAGAACTATCGACATTGAGGTGCCCCGCACGCCTCTTCCTTGCAGGACATTTACGCTTCCCCGTCAACGAGCACCACTGGGAACGAAGCTGCCACTTCACCGTAGTAGCTCACCCTGTTCTCCGTTGGATGTTCGACAACCCGTGACTCCTGCCTTAAAGGGAGGGCACTCAAGAAGGGCTGTCGATTCCCCGACGAGGAACGCTACAACGCCAGGTCCTTTGGGGTTGCAGAACTATTGGGAATTCTGTTGTGAACAATATATGGACTGAGCTTGTATCTTTATTCTACAGGTTGCCCAGGTGGGGGGATCTCCACACAGAGCTGTGTTTAACGGTAGTGACCAGTATTTCTGCCAATTGTTCTTATCAACTGCTTTCCTCTTACCTCTATTGTTTGTTGCCTTTACAAACTGATTGGTGTGTCATTTAATCGTACAGTTGATGCACTTTAAAGAGATCTAATAGTAATTGTGGTACCACGTAGTACTGTATATTTGCCATTGTAGATAATTGAAAACAAAGTGAGTTATCGTGATAACCTTGAATATTAATTATATAAAGACTGTGTTTTAACCGATACAGTGTGCGGACATTCCTTTGTGGGTGCCTGGGGACTACACTGTACTTAAGAACCAGCCCGCATCACCTCCCGAGAAGCTAGGCCTTGATTGCTCGTCCATTGCTACCTTATTGAGAATCTTGGCTGGGGTCCTCTGTGCCTCTCCTCTACCAAATAGAGAGCGGAAGTACAGACACCCCCCTCCGGTCCCTCACAGCTACCATCTACAGGCCTCCTGGTCAAATCACCTCATTTCTCTCTGAGTGGCGGACCACTCCTCCTCCCTCCTGGCCTCTACCACTCAACTTATCCTCCTTGGTGACCTCAATATCCATTTAGACTCTCCTTGTGCCTCCTCTGTACTCTTCCGTGACCTCTGCGACTCCCTCTCCCTGTCCATCCTCCCCTCTGGCCCGACTCACTCTGCAGGGCACACACTCGATGTCTTGATCTCCTCTGACCTCCCCCTCTCCATCCCTCTGACCACTCCTCTCTCCTGAAGTGATCATTCCCTCCTCTCCTTTCATCTATCCTTCTCTTCCCCCCAAGCCAGGCCTACCCCAACACTGCCACCAACGTTCTGGGACATCCGGCCCATGAAGCGTGTGTCAGTTGAGGCTTTCGCCGCCACCTTCTCCCCACCTCCAACTCTGGCTGTCTCACATCCTGACACAGCCCTGTCTCTGCTCTACTCTTCAATTTCTGATACTCTTGATGCTCTTGCCCCTGTAATGAGTATCCCTTTGAAGTCCAAAGCCAAGTGCAATTCCTGGTATGACTCTGACCTAGCTACACTTAAACATAAGTGTAGGGCGGCTGATAGGAAATGGAGGGCTTCTTGTTCATCCTCTGACAAACTGGCCTGTCGCCTGCTCCAAAGGCAATAACGACTCTCTGTCCTCACCATGAAGAGAATCCACATTCAAGCTTGTGTCTCTGCGGAATCTTGCATCTAACAACTTGGCCAAACTCTTTAAAATCTGCAAGGAGCTGGCATATCCTGCTGCAGTCTCTACCACTCCTGTTGCCTCAGAGGATCTTTGCAATGCCCTTGCCTCTCACTTTATCTCAAAAACCCAGGACATCCTGTCCACCCTCTCCACCCTTCCCCCTCCTCTCCCCTCTCCGTCTGTGCTTGCTGACCCTCCTTCAGCCACCCCTCCACACTCTTTCTCGTCCTTTCCTCTTTTCTCCCCTGATGAGGTCGCTACACAAGTCCGATCTATGAAAGCCTAGTCAAAACAGGTTCATCCCTGTTCCTCTAAAACCATCAAGGACCATATTGACACTGTTGCTCCGGTCCCTGCTGATTTTTGCAACCACTCCTTTGCCTCAGGATCCTTCCCCTCCCCTCTGAAGCACTCCCTTGTGCATCCTCTTCTCAAGAAACCCACAGCTGATCCTTCTTGTCCGGCTAACTATCGTCCAATTTCCATTACTCCCTTTCTGGGCAAACTCCCGGAAAAGTTGGCCATCTCTCTGCTTAATCTTCATTCCAATTCTGTTGGGTGTCTCCATGACCAGCAGTCTGGCGTCAGAGCCGCCAGAAGCACAGAAACTGCTCTCCTGAACATCCGTGAAGATCTGCTCTCCACCCTTGACTCTAACATTCCCTCTGTCCTTATCCTTCTCAATCTCTCTACTGCCTTCGACACGGTCAACCATACCATCCTGCTCAACCGTCTCCGTGATAACCTGGGTATCACTGATCAGGCTCTGGCCTTGGTGACCTCTTTCCTCTCTGATCGACCCTCCCAGGTCCAACTTGGGTCCTTCCTATCATCTATCTTCCCCTCTACCTGTGGTGTTCCTCAGAGGTCTAACCTCTTGCCCTGGCTTTTCAACCAATACCTGTCAACTCTCGCCCACTGCATTGCCATTTTCTGCTCAAATTTCCAGTGCTTCGCTGATGACACTCAACTCATTTTCAGGCTGCCCTCGGCAACCTCCTCTCCCTCTCTTATCTCTGATTGCCTAACTGCCATTCAAGATTGGTGTGCTGCCAATGATCTCTGTCTGAATGCCAGCAAGACGGAGATCCTCCTCATCGGCACACCTTCACCATCCTTTCCCCTCACTCTCTGGCCGGCCTCCCTTGGCCCTTGTCCTACCCCCACCTGCGAGGCTAAGAACCTTAGGGTCATCTTTGACTCCACACTTTCCTTCTCTGCCCACATCTCTGATGTCTCTAAAAAGTCAAACTTCTACTGCACCTACTCAGAGGTACTCTGCCTTTCCTCCCCTTCCCCCAGAAGCTCATGGTCTCCCTAGCTCTGGTTCTCTCTAGGTTGGACTATTGTAACAGCCTCTTTCTAAATCTACCTGCCTTTACTCTCCGCCCTCTGCAACGAATCCAGAACAGGACTGCGAGACTTATCCTTGGCCTCAAGCCCTGCAATCGCATCTCTCCAGTTCTGAAATCTCTCCATTGGCTCCCCGTGGATGCAAGGATTAAATTCAAAACCCTCTGCATTATCCACAATGCTTTCTGGTGCCGGGGTCCAAAATACCTTCAGCTATCCCTCCGCAAATACCTTCCCTCTCAAGCTATTCGCTCCTCTACCTCTAACTCCCTCAGGGTCAGTCATTTTTCAAAGAAATGGGCTGGGGGTAGATCTCTGTCTTCGGCTGAGGCCTCCCTTTGGAACAGCCTCCCTGCCACTCTAAAACTTGAGGAGGACCATCTCTGGTTCCGGAAGCACCTCAAGACCTTCCTCTTTGCTTCTGCCTTCGCTCCCCTCTCCCCTGCTGATCTGTTCTCTCTTGGCACCGTGCACCTGGCCACCCTCTGTCCTTCGGGCCCAGGTACCTGCTCCCGCTGCCACCTTCCCGCACTGCCTCCTTATCACAGATAAAACATAATTCATTGGTGCATATGGAATACATTGGTTTTTGTTACATTTTAAAACAGTCACTAAAAAGAATTACAATTGAATGCACGTATTACATAGTTTTATAATGCAGCAACTTGCCTTCTTAAAAACCCCCTTCTATAGGACATTGCAGCCTTCAGATACAACAACAGGGCCATAGCCATCAATTTAGTAAAAAAGACAATGCTGGCCTGTATTGGCGCAAATCTGTGTGTCTCAGGACTTGCAGTATGGTCCGTTCTCTAATGACCCCATAACCTGGGCAGAACAAAATGAAATGGCTCAAGTTTTCGAAACGGGCAGTGCATACGGGGCAACTTGGATCATCCGGGTAACCTGCCCAATTTGCTGTATTGCCTCTTAACCGTAAGCAGTCAAAGCGTTGATGTTTTTCCCTGGCCCAAACAAGGTACGGCTGTAGAGTGGGTGTCCCACTTATGTGCTGGTGATAGCCATCTGCCTGTGACACCCTTGTTACATTAAAGCATTTAACCACGATTTCCCTGCTTACTGCTTCCTTGAATAATCTTACTTCCTGGATTTGTAGCATCATGGTAATGGGTGGCACGGCCGGGACGTTCGCCTTACACAATAGCACTTTTACAGTTTTTAACCAAGTTATTTTATGCCACAAATCCCTACTCAGTGTTGCCTTTATTATGAAGTGGCACAACGTAGCGTTAGTGTTGCCCCAAATTCTTAACCATAAATTGCTTGGGGCAGCTGCCCAATCATCCTTAAAAAGGTAATCCCCAATTCTCTGCAAGCCGAGGCGCAAGAAGAAGAACCAGGGAGTCCCATGAGCATTTTGAAATAGCGATTTTCCTTAGCGTGCATATCACTGGGCTTACAATACCCCCATAGAGCTTCTCCATATAGTGAGGCTGCCTTAACTTGCATAGTGTATCCCTTGAGGGCCGATTCCCAGTGTTGACCTTTACAATTAGCTGAAAAACGGGAGAGACCCCTAGGTATTGGCACATTTTCAGGGATTGTTTTTTTACATGTGCCTTGCCAGTAAGAGTCTCCAAAAATCTGACCCCCAAAGAGTCATACTCTGTCACCCCTGGGATCACATCCCCCTTACAGATTATGGGGCGCATCTTAATAGATTTCTGCCTCCACTACAACAAATAAACGCTGATTTTGCAGAATTGATTTTGAGTCTTAAACTGGTCATGAAGGAGGCATAAGTGTCCACCAGAGCCTGTAATGCCCTGGGAGTTCTGGCCAAAAGCAATGTATCATCGGTGTAAGCCAGAACCGGGAATGACCTACCCCCCACTCGCAGGAAGTCCACAGCAGTATTCAGCAGAGCCTGCAACAACCCATTGATATACAGAGTGAAAGGTATGGAGGCCAATACACACCCCTGACGAACACCCAATATGATGTCAAACCACTCAGTGCACCTCCCCCCAGACCAAACCGGATATTAGCTTTGGTATTCGAGTGGATCTCCCGCAACACTTCCAGGATATCTACAGGGCAGCCCAAGGACTCAAGCATGGTCCACAACTTTGCACAAGCGACTTTGTCAAAAGCAGTGCTAAAGTCCATGAACGCGAGATAGACTGCCTCGCCTTTACAGAAAACAAAATTTGATACCAAGAGGTACAGGTTGAGCACCTGCTCCATTGTGCCCAAACCAAGGCGGAAATCAAACTGGATGTCAATTAGGATGTCCATCACAGTGAGCCAATGCTCTATATGGCCCTGTCGGGGTGATCTCCCGGGGGTCGGCAGGGAGGCCCCAACTCCTCCCGCAGTCCCCAATGAGTATGAGACACACGCAAGAGCAAGGCGTTACTGCTGTTTATTAGAAACGGCAGGGACAGGTTCTGGGATCATAGGTCACCCGGGAACACATCTCACAAGAGTGGGGCTCGCAGGCCCTTTTTTAGCATGTGTGACGCCTCATAGTGCGTCACCTGCGAAACTTCCCCCAAAACCTAACGCCACCTCGGCTTGGCTCCCCGAGGAATAGGGTTAGTATAGGAACATATAGGTACGTTAGTGGTTGGTGGAGAATAGGTCAGGTGGTACGCTTGGGTCATCCCTAGAAATAGTTACACCAAAAATGCTACATGGGAGAGGTTAGTGATTAGCTAGGTTGTAGTGTCGTCGGTAGTTAGCCCCCCGTGCCCTGATTGGTTCATCCACGAGCCCCCAAGCCTGGGACCATCGTTGTTCCCAGCTCGCAGTGTACCTGGTGTTAGAAACAATGTATGATTATGTGTCAGTGGAGGACAATGGACAGGTCTGCCATTAGCTGCAGGAGCACTTCTTCTCACCGCCGTCAGTGTCCGATTTGTCACTTCATTGTTGCAGTCTGTGTCCCAGACGTGAGACCCCAGAGTTTCCCTGGTCTCTGGTACTTGGCACAGCATCAGGACGGCTTGGTCACGTGTGGTGAGACCGTGGCTGGAGCAGAATTATGAGCATTTGATTTGTTTTTCGGCTCTGAGGGGTGGTTAGCCGCAGCAGGTGTAACCTTGGCTCGTGCGCGCAGCGTGTAATTGCAACGTCGTGGCCTTGGCTGTGAGGCCCTCGTCAAGGTTTGTTCTGCATGATCAGCACCTTGTAGCGCCATCCGAGCTGCTCTGGGTTTGTGTCTTCTGAGTTTGGTGCCTACTCTGGTGCTGAGGCCTACTTGGCCTGATCCATGAGAGGCGGCATATGGTTCACAACACGGGGGGTCGTGGTGAGCGGCAGGGGTCCTTATGCATGAGTGCCTTATGTCGTTGCGGTTATAGTAGCGATGAAACATTTGCAAGCATGTACACAAGCTCTTCTTTGCGTCTTGCGTTTCTGCGGTGTTGTAGCTTGGCCTATATGAAAAATAATAACGATGCATCAGTGTGTGTAAACAGTTCGTTACGTCATGGTAGTGAGTATGTTCTTCGTGTGAGGGTGGTGTGGGTCTGACCAGCTGTGCATGGTGGCACGTGTTACCGTCTGTCAGCTATGTCGTCATGGCATCTCTAACGATGGTGGCTTTTGTTTGTGCCGTGTTAGTCGAATTGATCCATATGGTCTATGTCAGCTTCGCCAGAGGTCCCAACATGTAGCTTGACTGATGGGCAGTTTCCCTGGCCGTGTGGGGCGTGATCACAGTAGATGTTGATGTCTGGGGCATCCGTGAGCGGGTCGAATTCCTCTCGTGGTGGGTGCTTAGGCCGTGATGATCTAGGCCATGGTCTGGCTGAGAATGGGGGGAAGGGAGCTTCCCATTTTCCCTCTTCAGTCCCCCCTCTGGTCGACTTGTGGACCACAAAATTATCCACTCTCCTGTCTCCTCTCACTCGCCATACCTTTGTTATTCCCGCCAAATGTCCGTATCTGTCCACATGATCTTCAAAAGACCAATACATGTAGACACATCCACCACCGGGTTTACAGTAAACCCACTTCCCAACGTAGTTCTTTGGGTTCCTTGGATTTGCAACTTTAATTGATGGGGGGTACAAGTCTGCATCCAGTATTTGTTGGCGTAGTCGCTCACGTTCCGTGATGATAATGTCTGCATTCTTGTCATCCTCAGCTGGCATTAAGACGTGCATACCTATCATTTCTTCAGTAGTGTGTTTAGATCTTGTCTTCCATGCCTTCATTCCCATTATAGCGGCCATTCCTAGAATCACACAACCTGCTACTACTTTGAGGCCGTCTGATAGCCAAGATGGCATCCAGGACCAGATGTCTGAGAACCAGCTACCGTCCTACTTCACTCCTTTTACTTCATTTTTCATCTTGGCGTGCATCTGGGCGAGATGTGATACCGCCTCCGATAATGTACCATTATCTTCATCATTGGCAGGGTTAAATGTGCAACATGAACTTCCTATTTTTGCGCAAAGACCTCCTTCCATTGCTTTTAGGAGGTCCAGTACGTATCTATTTTGTAGGGCCACCATTCGTATTGCTCGTAGTTCTTCTTTTATTGCGTTGAATCCGTTGACAGTGGAGTTGATTGTCAGCATGAGCTCCCACCTGGTTATCTGCAACCATTTAGCGTTGGGGTATGCTTGTACTCCGGGATGTATGATGGAGGAGAAGAACATTGCTGCTCTGCTGAATAACCTGTGTGCTGGTGGTATGTCACTCAGTGCTGTCTCTGATTTTCCCCACAGGTAGTTTCCTGTTAGTGGTTCTCCTTGCCTCTTCAATCTGGAAAGACGTACTGTGTCGTTCCCTTGTTTCCCTCCTACCATCCTCAGCAATCTTTTCCTTCTTTTATTTCCTTATTCCATTTTCGGGAAATTTACCAGGTTACCGTGCTTTTGTGGTACCACAAGTGATGGTACGTTGATGTGTACCATAGTACATACTCCATCCCACATTGGCGGGAGGCTGTGGTATGCTCTTACTCCACAGGCCCAGTAGTGATCCATTAGTACAGCTGTTCCTGCACCCCCCTCAGGAAGCTTCACTATTCTCTTGCATCCTTCGTTTGTTCCAACGTCTATCTCTCCGTCATGCTGGTAACACAGTGTTGGTGCTGTCAGTGGAAGTATTGTTATTGGTTCCTCTTCTTTATCTAACCATGTCACCAGTGCAGCACTCTTGGTCCACTCTTTATAGCATTTGTCATTTTCTTCTTGTACTTTCACCACGGGTGACTTTGCCAATGTCAGCATGTTGCTTCCCACAACTCCGTCCACCCATCCATCCTTTGTGAACACCTTCCCATATATCAGTATCAATGGTCTTTCCCAGCATCCTGGTTCACCGGCAACCTCTTTTGCATACCACTCGCAGGGTAGGTAATCCAGCGTTACTTCTTGCGTTTGTCTTTTTTCTGGTCCTTCTGCTATATACTTGAGTCGTTTCGTCTGTTGCCAGGAATCATCATACATGGGGAGTGTTTTAATGAAGTTGTTCTCATATGGGTATGTCGATCTTGATTTCCACCGGAGTGTTGCCCTTTTACCTTGGAACCTTCCTATCATTTGGAATAATGCTAAGTATAGCAAGCATTCAGCAGTAGTTGCAGGCACTTCTGTGGCAACAAATGTTCTGGAAGCGCTCATGGCGTAGGGAATCAATGAACACACATAGCAGTTGTCCTTTGTCGTATCCTTACCAATTTTCGACATGTGTTTATACCACATGTTGTTAGAGACGTGTGCAGATTCTGTGAGATATGTGTCAACCCCGTTTACATCACTGGATATGCCCCGTTTGTTCCTCTTAACATTTTGCCCTGTGCTAGTTGTACCACCTGACACAGTACTCCTTGCGGGCATTGGGGGGGAAATATTAGTAGTGGGAACTGCAGCCACATATAAAGCGTAGTATGCCTGCCAAACAGCGGCAGTAATCAGGCCAGTGGTCAGGAATATTGTAAGCATTTCAATTACAGTTGCTAACACTACTGGCATTTCCACTCTTACCTTTGCTGCGGTCCTGCAGCTAATTTAGATGATATAGGTGCCCGCCTGAAAATTTCTGAAAATGTGCGTTATTTTGTTAGTATTGTTTAGTTAAGCCCTGTGTATTAGATAGTCGTTCAATGCCTAGGCGAAAAGCTCTTCCCACGCTTTCCTTACCGTCCTATCTCGTAGGGCCGGTAGTGCTTGGTGGAGGTGTGGAAGTGATTGAGTAATTATCATAAGAAATGTATTATAGTATACACAAATCCTTCTTCTTTTTAGGTATTTTGGTGTTTTTATAACATATACAAACTGATGAGATAGTACTCCTGGGGTATTGTCGTCTGTGGGTAGCATTTACCTCTGGGCAGTGACTCTGTTTGTTATATATATATACTTTTCTTTTATTTCAACCACAGTAACAATACGCAATTCCTGCATGTGCGAGACAAAAAGAAGAGAGCATGAACGTGTTTATACAATGTGGTGCATATTACAGATACTGTTGTCAATGTCCTTTAATGGCTGGTGGCTGGGGAGTGTTTACTTAATGCTAAATCAATTTGTTTTGTTGGGACCTTGTAATCATGGGATGGCCTATGGGGTGTTGGTCGTTAGTGTCTTTTGGGGCGTTTTGCTCTTGAGTGGCGGCTATTTTTTGTGTTGTTGCTGAAGCGTTGGCCCTTTCGTTGAGGAGAGGGTGGGTCAGTGCTTTGTAGGGCTTGATGTCATGCACGTGTGTCCAGGTTTCTCTGCCCCTGAGCTTTACCGCCCTGGGTGCTACCTGTTCAACCAGATAGGGGCCTGTGAAACGTGGACTGCTCCACGTTTCCCGAATGTTTTTTAGCAACACTGTATCTCCTTCTTTCACTGTCCACTGTGTTGTCTGTTCTTGTTCCTCATTGGTGGCTTCTCCTTGTTGATCGTTCTTCGACCCCCCCCTTGCGCCCGTTTGATCTGTTGAGAGATAAAAGCGGCACTAGTAACCAAGGAAGAGACATATTCGTGCATTTCATTACCAAAAACATTACTAGTTGACTGACAATCAGTTGTGGCCCTTGATGGTGGTGTGAGTGGGAGGTGCATTTGGCGTCCAGTCACCACCTCATGGGGTGTGGGGTGGTGGTCTGATCCTGGTCTGTTCCTTAGTTCAAACAAAGCCAAGGGAAGGCAATACAGCCAACTCTTCTTGGTTGTTTGCTTAATTTTTGCTATTTCTTCCTTTAGGAGGCCCTTCGAGGCATTCGCATATGCCATTAGCTTGAGGGTGGTATGCACACGCAAACTTGTGTTTGATCCCTAAGAGAGTGGTTATATGTTGGAACAGTTCATTAGCGAAATGGGGGCCATTGTCTGACCGTAATACTTCGCATACCCCCTACCTGGGGAAGACTTCCCTCACCAGGAATTTTGCTGCTCTAAATGCATCAGCATGAGAGCATGGACCGGCCTCGGTCCATTGTGAAAATGGATACACAACTACAATCATGTATCTGTAGCCTTGACATACATTGATCATGTCAACGTAGTTAATGTGGAGGTGTAGGAAAGGTCCTTCAGGATGGGGGAATAGAAAACTTTGATTACTTGCAGCGTGTGACCGGCCGTGAATTGCTGGCATGTAAGGCAGTTACCGATGAAATTAGTGACATGTGAGTTTAACTCAGGACAGAACCAGTTTTCCTTTATTCGTGCTGCCATTACCTCTTTCCCTGTATGCGCGGGATGGTGCAATTGTGTCAAGGCTATTTTTAACAGTGCTAAGGGCATCACTAAGGGCATCACTACTTTCCTTGTATTATTCTAGCGCCATATTGCATCTGTGGGAGACATGGTGCACCCCCTTTTTACCCACATCTCCTTTTCGGCCATTGGTGTCTCTGGGATGTGTGTATAACCATCCTTCATCAACATTTGTCTTACCCCCCACTTTTGTTTTTGTTTTTCTAGGAGTGTCTATATTTCACCAAAGTATGCAGCATGTTTAGCATGTGCACCAGCTGTTTCGTTACCTCTTGATATTGGGTCATCACCATTGGTGTGTGCCGGACACTTCACAAGTGCTACCTCTTCTGGGTAATTTATTACTTCAATTAATTTGGCCAATAGGAGAGCATGTTGTACTGGGGTACCATCAGCCCTCCGAAATCCTCTCCTTTCCCATTTTATCAATCCTGAGTGTACTGTTGATGTTACGTATGCACTATCCGAGTATATCGTTATTCTTTTGTCATTTCCTTCTTCTAGGGCCAAGATAAGGGCTACCAACTCTGCTGCTTGGGCTGAGTAGTGTTGGGGCAGTTTTACACACTTGACTGGGACGAAGGTCCAGTCTTCTCTGAGCCATACTACAGCTGCTCCTGTTCGTCTTATTCCATCACTTTGGTCAATAGTGGAGGACCCATCTATGTACATAACCCCACCCCCTGCTAATACATTTTCTTCCACTTTCCTTGCTCCTGAGTAATTCTCAATAGCTTCCAGGCAGTCATGTGAGTATTCTCCATTTACTGCTTCCTCTGCTATGAATTGTGCTGGGTTTACATTAGTGCATCTCACCACTGTCAGTTCTGGTCTAGATAAAATAACCTCATACCCTGATGCTCTTTGTGTTGCCAGTGCTGATTTTGGTATTGTCAATATTGCAAAGAGGGCATGTTCTACGTATAAGGTGGTTTCGCATCCCATGGTGATGGAAGATGATTTTTCCACTGCGAATGCTGCGGCTGCAAGGCTCTGCTCGCACGGGAAATGTCCCATCATTACAGGGTCTGAATGGCCACTGTAACAGGCCACTGGCTTGTGTCCCATGCTAGTCTTTTGGGTCAGTACTGCTTTCATTACTGCTGAGTCACAGTGTGAAAAGATGTAAAATTCCTTTTGATAATTGGGGGTGGCCAGTACTGGTGCAGTTGAAATAGCATTTTTCAATTCATTGAATGCATCTGTCATTTCCCGTGTCCATTCCAATTTCCTTTGCCCGCTCTGTGCTTCTCTGAGTGACTCGAGTAGTGGTCCTATGTATGAACTGTAATCAAAAACCCATGCCCTGCAGTAGTTGCATAGGCCAAGGAACTGCTGTAGTTCTCTCACTGTTTGTGGCTGTGGTGTGTTTTGTATTGCTAGTGCTCTTTGTGGCGCAATGTTCCTTCCTTTTTGTGAAATTATCTGTCCAATGTAGAGTACTTGCTCTTGGCAGTACTGCAGTTTCTCCTTGTCTACCTTGTATCCTTTCTCAGCTAGGACTGTGAGCATTTTAACTGAGTCTCTTCTACACTTTCCTCAGTGGTGCTGCATATTATAATATCATTAACATATTGCAACACCGTGCTTTCCATCTCTATGTTACCTAAATCCATTTGAATCACTCTATTAAAGATGGATGGTGATTCACAGTACCCCTACGGCAGCCTAGTGTGTTTCCACTTTGTGTTACGGTATGTAAAACTGGTTAAGTCTTGCGAATCAGGGTGCAATGGGATGGAGAAAAAGGCTTTTTTGAGGCCGATCACGGTGAACCGTGATGCCTCCGCTGGAATTCCACACAGTATTGTTGCTGGGTTGGCTGCAATGGGGTACTCTGCTTCCACAATGTGGTTAAGAGGCCTTAAATCTTGGATGAAACGCCATGACCCCCCTTTTGCCTTACGTACTGGGTACACTGCTGTATTGCTTGATGACTCTGATGGTACTAGTATCCCTCTCTCTATTAGGGCGGATATTGTCTCATATATCCCCTCATCAGCTTCTTTTGATAGTGGATACTGTTTCACCCTGGGCAGTATTGCTCCTTTCTTTAGCTGTATTTGCACACCTCCAATGCTCTTGATGCAGCCCACATCATAGGGACTAGTTGTCCATAACGATGCGGGTACTGCAGCTAAGTCTTCCTCATAAAATGGCTCCTTGGTAGGACAGGGCACTTCCAGTGCCATTGCCATTTATTGGGCTACATCTTTGAGTGTTACCTTTAACCAAATATACACACTCATGTCAAACACCATTTCCCCATCTCCTTTGTCATCAGAGAACAGTTCCTCATCTGATACCTGTGTAAGCCTGCATCCTTCTGCCAGTGCTATCCCTGCTCTCCATGCCTTCCCTTCCCCATCCTGGACATGTACTGCAATATAATCTGGTTTTCCAACAATACCCTCCACATCCACTGATATTATTTCCCCTTCCTTTTCATCAGTGTGTGTCTCTGGCCTGAAGGCCTCCTCCATATCTTGCCCTCTATTCCCGGTAACCACGCTATTGCCATGTCTGTCCCGTATTGGAAGAGGTCCCCGTCCACAGGCTCTGCCCTTATCACTTTCTTCCCACAATAGGCCTGTAGGATGTGTCGTGCTGTAAGCATGTTTATGCCTGGTGTGGAGCACACAATTCCCTTGTCAGTAAAACATATAGGCCCTCATTACGACCCTGGCGGAAAGTAACTGACATGACCGCCATAGCGCAAACAGCGTTTCCGCCACTGCACGATGGAGTAAAGTGCGGCTGATTCCGACCCATCGGGCACGAGCATTACGCCATGGCGGAAGTGCAAAGTCCGCGACGGCGGAAATGACCCCAAAATGCCCCTTACCGCCGTCGTACGCCGCCCTAGGTGCAATTCCGCCACCCATCTCAGCGGTCACCGTAATGACCGGTCAGCGCAAACTACGGCCACCGTAAATATACGGAAACGGAAGTAAAAACATGGGGCCGGAACGGGAAACAGCACGCCGTACACCCATAAAATCCGAATCCCAACACAACCATTGAAAAACCGACCCTGAGACACATCCCAACCCGTTAGCCACCCCATCTAAAAAAATAAATATGGGAAAAGTTGCTAAAAAAGCGTGCGATTGCAAGCGGCAGGTCCACTTCTCCCATGAGGAACTCACCGTGCTCACAGAGACCCTCCAGGAGAATGCTGCCGTCGTCTTCTCGACGCAAATGACGAGGACGGCACTTGCGAACAAGAAGGCCATATGGGCCCTGGTGGCACAGCGGGTAAGTGCGGTGGGGACCGCACCCCGCAACCCACAGCAATGCAGAAAGCGATGGGACGACCTACGGATACGCGTCCGGAGCATACTCTCTGCCAACCGGAACATTGCCACAGCTACCGGGGGAGGATCGGAATCACCCATCAAGTTGACCCCCTGGGAAGAAATCTGTGCCTCCACCATTGGAATGGAGAGCATAGAGGGAGTCGGAGGGATGGAGAAAGGAGTGCAGACATCCGAAGAATCAGGTAGGTGGGCCAAATAAAACTATGCTAAATCCACAATTACCAACCATGTGAAGTACCATGTGTCCCCATAGTGCAATAGAAACACATGTCCAGGAGAACGACCACATACATTGCCATGACAGCGCCCTTTAAAAGTCAGATTAAATACATAAATAATTAAAAATCCTAAAAACACACTCTACATGTGCAGCATGCACACCCTAACTGCAGACTGCAAAATAACTGCATCCCCAATCCACACAAAAATGAGACCACCTCCAAGGCCCTGACCCAAATCACCCCCAGGTACCACCCCAATGCATGTGATACATTGCCATTACAATTACCACAGACCCATAAATAACGCTCGCCCTCCTTTACTCCACCACAGGGTCCGATTCAAACAACGAGCTTCAGGACACCCCTACCAGCACACCTGCAAAGAGGGCCAAGACCAACGGCCAAAGACCCTCCACCTCAGCTGCACGGATCAAGACACGGCAGCAGCACAAATCGAGTGGCAGCACACTGGAGGGGACTCCAACAGGCACCCCAGCAGCCAGCATGTCCACAACAGCAGCACCACAGGTCCCCCCAATGGATGCCACAGAAGGCACTGCTTCTGGTGGCAGCAGCACCATAGGTGACACTGCATTCATGCCAGCATGCTCCGACACAGAAAACGGTGCTGTCGAAGTAGGACCCATCCATGACCTGTCTCAATCCCCCTGTTTGTATCATCCCGTACACCATGAGGAAACCACGCAGGGGCACCCACAAGACGACGACTGGCAAACCCCCACAAGGCCTGTGGCAAGGCAACATGAGGCGTCCAGCCCCTCTGTGACACCACCGCAAATGGGCATGGGCCAGCAGAGGCAACAGTCCCTCGAGCAGATGATTGTGCAACAGCAGCAACTGGCCACGCTCCTCAAGGAGCATGCTGCTGAATGTGGGGGTTCTAAGGCAGCCATTGAAACATCTACTGAGACACTTAGGGCAGAAATGGAGCGAAGTACCGAGAGCCTGAGGGGACAAATGGAGAGAAGTACCGAGAGCCTGAGGGGACAAATGGAGAGAAGCACCGAGAGCCTGAGGGGACAAATGGAGAGAAGCACCGAGAGCCTGAGGGGGGAACTGCATGCGATGTCCAAAGACGTATGTGGTGAACTTGCCGCTGTGCGCCGTGTGCTCACTGAGCTCTCACAAACCCTTAGGGACATGCATGGACGTGAGCAGGCAGAGACATCATCCGTTGCAAGTTCCGTCCAGGGCAGCCCCCAACGTAGATCTGGGAGGAACCGGCGCTCCACAGGCAGGGGTGCCCCTGATACCCGGAGAGGGGGCTTGCAATAGCGTCTGCCCACTGACAATGAGCGTCTTTGGACACTGGTGTTCGGGGGGGAGGTGGGAGGGTGGAGGGGGTGTGTTGGGCTTCATTGGGTGGCGGGTCGATTGGGTGTGTAATGTCATTTCACATCTGCAATACAATTCTTCATATTCATCCAATGAGATGTGTGGACATTGATCTTTGTGTACGAGGCCTATCTTGGCGTACAGTCCACATTGTGCATGTTCCAGACACACACAGTGCCACAAGTCCCGTGTCCATGTAACAGCCACCAGGCGTGAGTGCTAGAAGCATGCATCTATGATACTCTGACGTAATTCACGGGCCTCCTGTGCCTCGCGGACCCCTTGAGGTGCTGCCACATCCCCACCCTCATCATGACCATCTTCAGGTGCTTGCAGTTCTGCGTCGGGGGGCATGGCCACATTCCTACATACGCACATGTTGTGTAGCATGACACATGCCATGACCATCTTTGCAACCTTCTCATGGCGGTACAGGAGTGCCCCGCCAGACCTGCTGAGGCAGCGAAAACGAGCCTTCAGTAGGCCGAATGCCTGTTCTATGACCACACGGGTACGTGAGTGGGCATGGTTGTAGTCCTCCTCATGCTGGTCCTGTGGGTTCCGGATTGGTGTAAGGAGCCATCTCTTCAGTGGATACCCGGCATCACCTGTATGTGGACAACAAAGGATGTTTGTGGAATGTCATTGCTACGTACGCATCCCCCCCCTTCCTGCCAGGTCATTCACGCATCACCTACCCCACATACTCATGCATTAAATGAGACTCACCGAGTAGCCAGGATCGGTGCCCTGCGTGTCGCTCCATGTAGCGTGGTATTCTAGAGTTCCGCAAGACCATAGAATCATGGGTTGATCCTGGAAATCGGGCACAACAATGTGTAAAGATCCTGTTGGAGTCACACACCATTTGTACATTGATAGAATGATATTGTTTCCGGTTGCGGTACTGGACCTCCATGGCATGTGGGACAACCAATTCCACATGGGTGCAGTCGATGGCACCAATGCAACCCGGTATGCCGCCAAGTGCATGGAATCCCACTTTTGTGTTTGTAATCTCCTGCTCCGAGCGTGGTAAAGTGATGTAGTCGTCTTAGTGCTTCAGGAGGGCATCAAGCACTTGGAATAGTGTCCGTGAAAATAGTGGCTGTGAAATGCCATGCAACTGTCCGACTGTGTGCTGGTAGGTGCCTGTGGCCAGGAAGTGGAGTACAGACACCACCTTCAGTAGGGGTGGGATGGCGGTTGGGCTATCTATCATGCTGACAAGGTCAGCGTGTGTCATGTTGACAATGGCGGTTATGGTGTCCCGGTCCAAACGGTAGAGGGTGTGGATCTGCTCAGCTGTGAGGTTGAACGGATTAGCTCGTAGGCGTGGGATTGCGGGCTGCCTGCGTGGTGGTAGTGGCTGTGCTGGTGGGGCTTGCTGGCCATGCCTTGCCCTCCTCCTCCTCCTCCACCTCCTGCGTCTCCTCTGTGCGGCCGGTTGTTGTAGTAGTTGGCGTTCGTCTTCTTCTTGTAGTTGGAGTACTTGCAGTGCAATCAGGTCCCCCAGGGCCAACATCGCTAGTCCTGCCGGTAGCATTCTAGAGTGGGTGTGGTTGGGGGAGGGGGTTGGGTGTGCAATTTATGTGTTTTCAGGCTGTATAGCCTTCACCTGTGGTGATTCATTCCACCTGTGTCAGCTGCAATGCCTTTCGTGCGAGCACGTCCCGCACACGACGCTGCAATTCGACGCATGGCATCTTGCATTTACATTCATGTTTTTAATCCCGATGGCAGTGAAATATTGGTTTATATGTTAATTCTGCTATGGTCCCATTGTTTCACATACTATATTTGCATTCGCGAGCAGACTTGTGAAGGGTCAGTGGAATGTAGTGCTCGATCAACGTTGGACCCTCATGCAGCACTGTACCGACGTTCACCGACGGGCGGGGAGTCCCATTAGTGATTGAGGCCAGTTACCATTTTCACACACAGCCGCACTACATAGATGTATTTGTGAATACAAGCGTTCACAGATGCCTTTTCGACGTGATGTTGCAAATTAGGAATTCGAAGGACAGCGCTTTCGGTTTTCAACTAGCGGCGTGGAGACGCCCACAGGTCTGACTGGAAATATAACGTTCTATTGTTGAATGTCCTTGGGACAGGGCCCATGACGAGAATGCAATGATTGATATGATTTGAATGGGATGCGCAATAGCGTAGTGGACGATAAGGCAGGACGTTCCCAAATACATGTAACTTCACTACACAAGAAATCCGGGCAGGAGCACAGTGGATTTTGAAGACTGCATTACGCACAGACTCAATGGAAATTTCGAATGGTATGTGAGTAAATATTCAGGCGTTTTCATACCGGGATGAGGGAATGATGAATGGATGCATGGACAGATGGTTTAATTGGGAGTCTGCCATGTACATGGCTATTTGGAATCTATCCCCTTCCCCTGCGCTATGTGATGCAAGGCTGCCATAGTGGGACCATCGTCTGTCTGCCCTTGTTGAACCCTCCCTGTCTCGACGCGCCTTCAATCACTTGTGTCTATGCACGTTGATGATCCCATCTGATGGATCCTGTTCTGACAGGCGCATGCACACAGACACTCGTTTGTAATAGTGTATTCACCTCGATTTATGTCGTTATGATTCGCAAGTGATTTATGGGTGCAATTGATCCTTATGAGTGGGCTAGCATGCATATGGTTGTAGGTTTGGTGTGTTGAATGAAGTGAGTAATACATATGAAGTTCGGATGCCCATACTATTATTTTTTTCATTTGGGTGACAGGTATCTCCTCCCCTTCTGCCGCTGCCATCTGTACGCCACTCCTGCAGATGGCTTCTACAGTCGACACCTGCAGCTTCGAGTTAATCAGTGGAGCACCATTACGATCTTATGGGACGATCGCCAATGGGCCACATGCCCTTACGCAGTACTAGTGGCTAGGAGCAACATACCTAGCTTCCAGCTGGACTAGTGCCTACTTCATGGGACGGCCCTGCGGTCCTAGGCGCTTCCATGTTGCCTTTTTGGACGTTGATGTAGCCCCTGTGTACCATGAAGGTACAGGGCGTCACACAAGGGGAAGCTGGTCATTTATTGCGGATGCAGCACACAGTAATGATGGTCATTTGGGAGTTTATGTTCAAATGGCTGTATGGGCTTGGTGATTTTGATGTGCATTAAATTTATATTCAGATATTAACCGTGTAGCGTTATTCTTTGCTAGTAATGTGGCATATTCCGATTTGTGGCGCGATGTATTGTGAGGTGATCTGCATTGGGTTCCGGCTTCTGGGTACAGTTGTGTGGTACGTGCTTATGCTGATGGTTGGTTTGACTACTGGCAAGTGTACAGGGCTGGTGCAGTCTCCCTCAGGTTACTGCTTTGAATGTTGATTTACACTGGTGGCAAGCGATGGGGGACTGTTGTTGTTTTGTCTCATGGGATTTTCAGTTAATTTTGGTGTACTTGCACCTTCAGATGCCTGTGCTGCATCAGTACGGCAATGGTGTCTTGCCAAATGTGGATGGCCACTCACAGGGCACTTGGGGCCCCTGCATGCATTTGTTCGTTGGCATGCATGGGTGACTTGTACATTTCACTGGTTGCATAGTGTGACTACATTGCGCCTACGAGGAGTTGTGCAATGTGGCCAGGGAGTGGAGTACAGGCACTCAGTAGGGCCATTTACGGTTGGTTCGCGATGCCGTAGTTCTCGCCATGGCGGAATGGTACTTTCCGCCATGCTTGATGCCGTTGAGTGAATGTCCGCTGGGGTCAGCATTCGTGTGCCGTTGCGCCATGGCGGAAATTACGGTTTTGCAAGGCGCGCGTGCGCGTACTTGGTGCAGTTAGCGTTGGCGTTCACTACGGTGTCGCTAATGGCATCGTACTTTACGGTGACGGGTCATGATCGCAACGGGCGGTATTCGATGGCGGTATTACATTTCCGCCATCGTTTTTCGTATTCCGCCAGGGTCGTAATGAGGGCCATAGTCATATTCAACCTGCTCATGATATCTCTTCCAAGAATATTTACTGGTGATTGCTTGGAGTATAATAATGGGAAAGATAAGTCGTGCTCCCAAACAGATAAGGAGATGTTATCAATAAAAGGAACCAGCCCTTTAGCCTCAGAGAATCCTTGAGTGTGCATGGCATCGCCTGACAACTTAAACTTCCCTTCCCTTATGCAAGACCTGGTTGCACTTGTGTCTACTAGAAAGGAGAATGTTTTGTCACCTATCGCTCGCCACCACTATTTTTTTTTTTTTAATTTCTTTATTGGTTTAACAATTTATTACCAAACTTGTAACTTTATCTGTGCGACAATCCCGATTAACATATCTTAGTTCCCTCCCTCCCCTTCCCCACCCTCCCCCCAAGACCACTATTTGTTTGTCAGTCCTCTTTGTACCAGCTGTCGAACCAGGGCTATTCGCTTCGTCTGAGGTGTCGCCTGACACATTGGGATGGAGCAATGGCACTGTTAACTCTATCCATCGGTGCAGGCCTTCACTGGTGTCTAGTTTCTGTTCTTGTATTGCGGTTTCCCATGCTCCCATTTCAGCTGTTATCCACTTAGTGAGGTCCCTCCACCATTGGGCTTCGCTTAGGTTTTTGGGGCTCTTCCATCCCATGGCTATGCGCCTTTTTGTTGTTATATATATTAGATCTTTAAGCCTGTTCAGTGGTTTGTTTTTGCTGCTGCGTTTGTATCTACCTAAAATGCAGGCCACCGGTGTTTGCAATTCCACCTCGATGCCCGCACCTGCCTCACTTGCCGCAGTTTGTGCCCAGAAACCTTGTATCACTGGGCAACCCCAAAACATGTGGGTCATTCCTGCCTTTGGTTCGTTACATTTGGGACATACCTGGATTCCTGCGCCTCTGAACTTTGATATGGCTTCTGGTGTGAGGTATGCTCTATTTGTGATGTAGAGTTGAATGAGTTGTAAGCGGGCGTTTCTGGAAATCTTTTTGTGGTAGTGGGTTATTTTCCCCCATTCTTTATCTTCGAATTCAAGGCCCAGTTCTCTCTCCCACTTCGCCCTGCACTTTTGGTCGTGCCCTCCGTTAATGCTTCATAGAGTCTCGAAGTTTCGTGACCCCCTTCGACTGTGTCTAATATGGTTTCAATGATCTCATGCTCCGTTGCCAGGTTGGCGGTTTCGGGCCATCTGTCCCTCATAGTCCGCGTCACCGCACTATGGTGCAAGAACTGACCTGCAGGTAGCCCTGTGGCTTCGTTGAGTTCCGTGAAGGTTAGGATCTCTTGTTCTTGTGTCAGGTCTCCCAGTGTAGCTACACTGTAAGGCTCCCATAGGGTACATGTTTCTCCCCCCAGGGGCAGTTTGCCATGATAGCTGCTATGGAGATTTGAGGGGAGTACAGGTCCTCTATCCCCGTTAGCCTACAGGCTCGTTTCCAAAGCTGGGTCCCCAGTCTGACTAGGTACGGGCTATTTAGTAGTGCGCCTGTCGGAACCCAAAGTAGGTCTCTGAGTAGCAGCCGAGGCAGGGCCGGTTGCAGGAGTAGGGTGTCTGTTGTGGGCTCGTCTGCCATCCATTTCACCACATGCCTCAGCTGACTGGCCAAGTAATATAATTCAAAGTTGGGGACTTTCATGCCTCCCTTTTCGTAGGGTCTCTGTAATGTCTCCAACGCCACCCTGTGTCTGCCTCCCTGCCAGAGGAACCTTCTGCAGAGTTTGTTAAGTTCTTTAAAGAATGAAGAGGGGATGTTGATGGGACATTGGTGAAGTTGTGTAGCAGACGGGGTAGTGGCACCATCTTGAGCAGACCCGCCCTTCCAGCCACAGAGAGCGGCAGCCTGCTCCAAAAGTCCATTGATTTCTCAGGGCATTTTTGGCTTTAACCGTGTTAAGGATGTGTTCGGTTTTAGGGTTTCGGTGTATCGTGATTCCCAAGTATCTAAAGGAAGTTGCCTGCCAACGTAAGGCCAAGGAGGGGAGAGCTCCATATGCGCTAGTATGCAGAGCAGCCAGGAGGTAGAGGCAAGACTTGTCCCTGTTGATCTGGATCCCTGTGTATTTGTGAAATCCATCTAGTGTCTCTAGAATGTAAGGCAGGAGGTGTTCCGGATCGTGTAGGTACAAGTGTGTCGTCAGCATACATGGAGATAAGGTGGGTTACTCCATCTATCTCAATACCTCCGTCCCCATATTCTTGTTTGAGGTAAGCCGCCACCGGTTCAGTGGCGATGATATATAACATGAGGGATAGTGGGCATCCTTGCCGGGTGCCTCTATGGAGGGGCCACTTATCAGAATATATTTTATTCGTGCGCGCCCTGGCAGTCGGATTGGTGTATACTAATTGGGTCCATTTCAAAAAGACGGGTCCTATCCCCATTTTCACCATGGTGGCGTATAGCCATTTCCACCGTACCGAATCGAAGGCCTTGGTGGCATCCAGGGATGCCACAGCATATTTCTGAGCCCTGTTTTCAGTGCTATATATAACGTGGTGCAACCTACGGAGGTTTTCTGTGATGGAGCGCCCTGATACATAGCCAGTTTGGTCCTGGTGGATCAGTAGGGGGACCACTCTACGCAGTCTACTCGCTAGCAGGGCTGTTAAGATCTTGTTGTCTACGTTTAACATGGAGAGGGGCCTTTACGAGCCACACTCTGTACCATCTTTCACAGGTTTTAGGAGGGGAATAATAACAGCTTCCTTCATGGTGTCGGGGAGGGTGCCTTTTTCGTAGGCCTCGTTGAACACTTGGGCCAGTATTGGGGCCAGGGCCTCCTCGTGTGACTTATAGAACTCTCCCGGAAGGCCATCTGTACCCGGGGATTTTCCAGACGGTAGGGATCTAATGATTACCAGTACTTCGTCGGGAGTGATGGGTTCGTCCAGGGCTTCTGCCATCTGTGTGTCCAGTTTGGGTAGCTTAATGATGTCTAGGACATCATCGAATTTGGTGTTGGTTGGGGATATAGTGCTGGAATAGAGGTTTTGGTAAAACTCGGAAAAAACTGAATTAATTTCAATTTGGGTGTGCACGGTAGTGCCGTCTGGTTTGCGTATGTGACAGATAAGTGTCTGTGGGGTTTCCCTCTTATAGAGCCAAGCTAAGAGTTTCCCGGGTTTGTCCCCTATGGCATGAGTTCTCTCAATATATTTAGCATGACTTAATTTCCCCAGGGTCTCCCAATGAGTCAGGCAGGTTTGTCTGAGTTTGGTCTCCTTTTGCAAATGTTCCGGGGTTGTGTCTGCCTCTCCCTCCAGCTCACCTAGCTCTCTTTCAGCACGTTCTAATGAGGTTGTGATGGATCTCTGGGCGCCTCCCACAGCTGCGATCATTTCCCCCCTCATGACCACCTTATATGCCTCCCATGCCGTACTTATATGCTCCACACTATTCAGATTCGTCCGTCAGTACTCCTCTGAGCAATCCCTTATGTGCTCCCGAAAGGTTGTGTCGAGCAGGGCCTCTGCCCTGAGCCTCCAAGTAGGCATCGGAGGCCTGGGTGGGAACACGTCCCAGGTAATTGCCAGTGGAGAATGGTCGGACATAACCCTGGGCAAATAATGGGCATCCCCAAACATGGCTTGTTGTTTTATACTCACAAATATGTAGTCTAGCCTCGTGTGGACAGCGTGCAGGGGGGAATAGAAGGAGTAGTCTTGCTGTTCTGGGTGTTGTTCCCTCCACACATCTTGGAGCAGGAGCTGTTGTGATAGTGTAGCTAATATTTTGGCTGGAGGGGATGGACGGGTGTGTTTGTTGTCTGATCTGTCCTTTAGGGGGTCTAGGGTGCAATTGTGGTCCCCTCCCCATATTATGGTGCTATCCCTATACGGGCTAAGCCTTGAGTATAGCGAGCGGAAAAAAACTGTTGCATCGTGATTGGGCGCATAGGTGCTAATCAAACATACCTCTTTCCCCTCTATTGTGCCATGTGCTAGCACCATCCTGCCCTCGACGTCAGTTTTGATGCATAGTGACCTGAAGGGGATGATCGGGTCGATCCAGATCAGGACCCCTCTGGCGTAGGAGGAGTAGGAGGATCCTATTAGGGTCCCGCGCCGGGTCTTGGCCATTGCTTCAAGTATCTGCGCATTGAGATGGGTCTCCTGGAGCATGGCTATCCCAACTTTACACCTTTTTAAATATGCGTGAATGCGGCGTTGCTTGACAAAGCTGTCCATGCCTCTGACATTCCATGTCATGATCTTTATTCTCTCAGCCATAGGTGTTGGATAGTTGTGTGTCCGTGCCTGGCATCACTTGAGGAAATGCTATTAACGTGGTGTATTTGGTATTTGAGCGTGGTCTTGGTGTTTCCCAGTTTCGGCACATAACTTTAGTGCCAACCCCCATTTTCCCTCCCCCCCATAACTTTAAACACCCCAAACTTAAAACAGGTCCAGCGGGGTCTCCCCCACCTATCGCCACCTCTATGCGTGGTTCCTCCGCAGGGTTAGGTGTTACCGACAGGATGGGACACAGCTAGGATGTCTGTGGGCTGTCCTATTGGGGGTACAGTGATTGTCCATTCCCTTTCTATGGGTTGTGGCCCAGTATTGTTACCTTCCCTAGATGTGTTTGCTGCATTGGTTCCTCTGTGTGTTGCGTGTTATTGTCCTGTATCTGTGTCAGTTGATGCACCGTCTGAACGTGTTGTTGTTGTTGTGTCGTTGTCGTTTGTTGTTGTGCTTGCTGCTGGGCTGGTTGATGCTGCTGTGCGTATTGTATTTGTGGCGGCATTGGTTGTTGTTATATTTGACCTTGTGCCATCTGTTGCTGCGGTACCTGTTGGTAATACTGTTGCCCCCCATTGTATCCTGGTTGTCCCTGCTCCCCTCATCCAGCTTGTGCTGGCCTTGCCCTGCATGTGCGTGACACGTTTCCTACCACTCCGCATGTCCAGCATGTTGGAGGCTCTCGTGCTTGCCATGGGTACCGCCCAATGCCGTCCGAGTACCCCTGATGTCCGTATGTGTTGTACCCTCGGAACCCTCCCCCTTGATGCTGTGCTGGTGGACCGAATCCCCGCCCTCTTGCTGCCCCACCTCTTCCCCTATAGTTGTTTATTTGGCCGTTTCCCATTTGGGTGCATCCACCCCCCACCTGAGGAGCATAGGATTGTTGTGCTGTATATGGTGGTGGCGGTGGCATTTGTTGGGTAATTACCTGTGCTGGTTGTATTTGTTGTGCTACTGTGTGCTGTTGTGTCGCGTCTGGTGCTTGTACTGCTTGTGTTGGGCCTGTTATTAGTGCACCTTCCATCGCGTATTTGGACAGTTTGTTTTGTACCAATTTCGCCTCTTCTGCCTTCCTATCTTCTTCCTTCTGCTTCATCTTTTTCTGCCACAACCTACAATGGTGCACTATTGTTAGCTGAATTTCTGGCCATGCCTTTGCTTCCATTCCCACTACTTTCTTTAATTGTCTTTGTACCGGCTCTGGGAGGCCCTGTATCAGTATGTGGTAAACAATTGCTAGCGTTTTGTCCCACGGTTCCCGCGTTTCCAACCGCCACTTCTCTTGTATTTCTTGGATGTAATTGACAAGGTCCTCATTCTCACGCATCTTTCGTGATGTTATTGCTCCTATGTCTGACGTATCTGGGTATTGTACTCTCAGTGCCTGCCATAATGCGTGTCTGCAGTTTGCAAATGGTGCCCCGTCATGTGATGTGTCGTTAATGGTCACCCCTGGGAATCCCGCCCTTTTCCAAATGTCATCTGCTGCGTCACCCAATATAGAAATTAACAACCCCTTTACATCGCCCACTGCTAGTTTTAGTCCGTCAGTTTATTTCTCCATTTCGTATATCCATTTCCCAGCCCCTCCACTCAACGATGGCAACCTACATTTAATGTGTTCTTTATCTGCGTGCTTCCATGGAATGTATTGCGGCCTTGCCCCCCCCTCTCTAATAATGGCATTTGTATGTATTCTCTTATCTCCCCTGGTGTGCGTCTGCACAGTGTGATGTGTGCGTATTCGCTATCCTCCTCCATGTCAGAAAGTTCCTCAATAAGGTCAGTACAGTGTTGTGTAGGCCTCTTTTGTCCTCCTGCCCAAGCCTCTTACGCTTAGCTACCTTGTCCTTGTTAGGTTGTGTTGTAAATTCTTCCATTCTTCGTCCTGGGAGGTCCCTAAACCTATTAACAGTAGGCGTGTGTTGTGCTGGTGGTGTGAGTGGTCGCTGTGTCCTTCCTCCTTGTTGTCTCTTGCTCACCTTTTCTCCCTCTCCCCCCTCCTGTGTCTTGCATTCCCATGATGACCCACAGTACGTGCGTGTTATGTATAGTTTACTCAGCCCTTCTCCGCTTCCCTCGCTTTGTCCTTCGCAGGATCCTTCTTCTTCATCACTGCAGAACCCATCTGAGAAGGTCAACCGTGAAGTTATGTTTTTCCCTCTTACTGTTACCGTGTCTAGATCTATGTCTGTGTATCCACCTGTTTTTTCCGTGTCCTCTTGTGTTTGTACCATTGGCGCTTCCTCTATGTTATTCTCCTG
The DNA here is from genome assembly GCF_040938575.1 of Ambystoma mexicanum. Classification (NCBI taxonomy): domain Eukaryota; kingdom Metazoa; phylum Chordata; class Amphibia; order Caudata; family Ambystomatidae; genus Ambystoma; species Ambystoma mexicanum. The sequence continues at coordinate 159,846,525 of NC_090936.1, read as the reverse complement.
CATCTTATTCCCGCGTGCCTTGTTTGATCCTCCAATTTCCATGTTTCCGTGCTTGCTTCCCTCGCCCTTTACCTCCGCTCTTGCCCTGATAAGTTCTTTCATTATTGCGTCACTTACCTGTTTGAGTGCCTTGAAGTCCCTGTCCTTTTCATACCATACCCCGCCCTCTTTTCCCAATAGGCTTTCTAATATCCTCCCTTCCTCATACTTACGTGCGCTTTCTGCTATAATCTTTCTTTTCCACAGCGACATCTCCCTGTCGTTTTCCTCTCATTCCTCTTCTTTCCTCCTAAGTTCCCGCTGCTCCATGCGTGCTACCCTTTCCGCAATTACCCTTCAGCGGTCCTCCTCCTTCTTCCTCCTCTCTATCTCTTGCTTCTCTAACTCCGCTCTACTGCTCTTTTCTTCCTGCCCTCTTCTTCTGTTTCTCACGTTCCTCCTGCTCTAGTTGCTTGATCATTGCACTCCGTGCCTCTTTCAGCTCTGCCAGCTTTTCCTCCAGCAATGCCTCCTCTGTTCTTGTCATTTTCCCCTCTTCTGTGGTAGCTACCTCGCACCTTCCGTGTGCCCCTCCGTCCTCCTCCTTTTCTGCCCTGCTAATTGCCTCTTCTGTTAATTTCCCCCATAGTTTCAGCAACACGTGGGCAGCTATCCATTCGTCTGGTGCCACATTAGCAATGTCTATATGCGCCTTCTGTGCACCTCCCGGGTTTACCTGTGCGTGCGCTGCTGCAGTGCTCCCTACACCTCTCCCCTGTTGGTAGCTATCTGTTGGTGCGTACAGCGGCGGGCTGAACGTAGGGTTTGAATACCCTTCAGCAGCTGTCAACTGTGACCGCGTAGTCTACCTAAATTCTGTTACTGGGTACAGCCCTTCCGTTTCCCTCTTTACCTCCTTAGTTATGGCAGTCTCACCTTCCCCTTCCTTTTTAACCTCTGCTACTGGGTATGACCCTTCCGATTCTTCCTCACTTTCTTCTGCGCTGGGAGGTGCCAGAGGCGCGCTGCACCCACCCTCTTCTTTCACCTTCTCCTCCTTCACCCCCTGCATTGTAAACATTCCCGTTACCCCAGGTATGCATCCCTGGATCAGCTTCCAGAGATCGAGAACTTCTAGATGATTCGCTAGCTTCTTTCCTTTATATGTGTTATGTAGGTATGCTAGGAGAGAGAGTTGAGTGTACATATCAAAGCTGCCATTGGGTGATCATGCTATCCGTATCTTGTTATCTGTTCCTTGTGTCCATTCAATACTATACTTTACTATTTTGTCCCTATATGGCGGTAGCGTAGCGCATATGTGTTGGAGTGGTGTTGTTAGTGGGTTCCTGTACCCTGTCCCCATTCCATTGTATACAGACATTTTGAAATCCTTACTTTCTCAGTACCACTGTTACCTGGCCCCGTAAACTGGGGTCTTCCGACTCTCCGCTGTAAAGAAAACGATGGTGTTACAACAGTTTGTGCTGGGCGCCACTGCCCTCTTCTCCTTTGCTACAGTTTTTTATGCTCCTTTCCTTAGTGTTAGGGTCCCCTACGACCTGTGGCGCGCGAAGCCCCCTGCGGCTTCGTGTCCTTTGGTGCGTACTTTTAAAGCCGCCCCGCCTTCCTTGCACCGCCGCTACCCACCGTGCCTTCAGTCGTTACTTCAGCTCCTCCCCCTTTTCTCTTCCCGTTGTACCACCATCAGTTTCCCTGTTCTCCCGTTTTCCCTTCCTCCGTTTCTTTGCCACCACCTTCCGTAGCCTCCCCTTAATCGAGGCGGGCAGGCGTTCTCCATGCGCTGCCGCCTCTCCCTTTCTCCCCACCTTCCACCGCGATTCAAAAGACTCTGCAACTCTATGGGTGACGTCACCAGCCCTAGGTCAATTAGATACAGGTATGTACGAATACACACGAAAGTAATATGCCCGCTCTTTTATACTGTTATTCCCCACAATCCCCACAGCTGTCTTCCCACCACGCCTGGAGTGGAGTATACATCAATTACTTTGTTATCATAGTAAACTGCATCCGCTGCGTCGCCTCGCGTGTGATACACTCCCGCACAGGGGAACTTAACCAGCCAACTATCTTCTGCACCGAGAAACAATCAAGCTACCTCAGTCAGGAATACATCATCTATTCACCGAGCTAAAACACTCAATCAATAAGAATCCTCATCCACTCATTGATCTAAAACGTCAACTCGTAGGAATGCCACACCCCCTTTTACACAGGTGCCCACGATCAAAACCAATCAGCGCGATTTACCGGTCACATGTGGGTGCCTTAAGCCCCACCCTACGCACTCTACAATGGTATACGACGCGGCCCTCATGCCTGCTCCGCAATACTTTCAAGTCAACCGCCGCTCAATTGTCAAAATCTTTCTGAACACCCTTTACATCCACCCACCACCCTCGTTACCGTTCCTCCAGCCACCCACACAATTTTACGTTGCTGGTTGCGTGTGTCATACTCACATTGGCTTCCGCCTGCTGGTGCCGCTCGGCTGCGGTATACCCTTCCCAATCTGCTCGTCACCTCCCCTCGTCTGGACCACGTCTGGACACTCGCCAACCGCGGGATACTTTTCAAGTCGGCTCCCGACGGCCACTCTCTGGAATTCGCTGTCCGGTCTTCTCACAGTTTCGTGATGGTCCTGTAGTCCTCCAAAGGGGACAACGGCGGAGGGGGCCGCTGTGCCGGGCCCCCTTGGCGCAGGCTGCGTCTCCCTCTTGCCTCACCCTCAGCGCTAGGTCTCAACAGATCTCAGCAGTGCCTCCAACTTGTTGGGGTGATCTCCCGGGGCTCAGCAGGGCCGTCCGCGGACCTCCGGGGGTAGGGAGGCCCCAACTCCTCCCGCAGTCCCCAATGAGTATGAGACACACGCAAGAGCAAGGCGTTACTGCTGTTTATTAGAAACGGCAGGGGCGGGTTCTGGGATCATAGGTCATCCGGGAACACATCTCACAAGAGTGGGGCTCGCACGCCCTTTTTTAGCATGTGTGGCACCTCATAGTGTGGGAATTATTCTGCAGGGGAAACCCCACACTTTGGTGATATTCCCTCCTACTAAGTGAGGATATGAGATATATATTTCTACAAAAGGAAGGAACAGTCAACACATTCCCCTCCGATAGCAATTTCAAGACACAGCCCTTAAACAAATATAGGCTGCATTCTGTGTTTCAAATCATCATCAGAAAACATTTTCTTCACAAAATATCATTTTTAATATATTAATCTTTTGTTAAGCACAGGTAATACAAAAATTATTAAAACACATATACACAACACATAGTCATATACAAAGTAAAAACACTACCACCTCACAGTATCGCAACTAGTATGCTGAAATATTCAACCAGCATACCACACTATTGGCAACTCAATAAATCTCATTTTCCATTGTGTGACAAAGCCCAACTTATATAAGTTTCAGTCCTCTGTGTTCGATGTAACCGGACATTCATCAGGGGCAGAAGTAGTCCTGTGCTTTAGGTAGAATCTTCCTATTCATACACCAATTGCTATCTCTAAGGATGAAAAACAAACAAACATATCACTAATACGGGCATAATAGGTTAAATTTATACACCATAGCCAATCCCTCATCACCACAAGGGTATCAGATATACCGTAAATCATATACCTGAACTAAGGTATCAAGAAATACATGTCTTGTACCTAACAAGTCAGACACATTCTGACTCTTCACTACTAGTTTAGGCAGAAAACACTATAGAGTACCGTAATTAATACTGACAGGGCCAATACCCCAATCATAGGTAATTGCAACATGTCCAATAGCGTGGGAGTCATATTAGAATTAAAGATTTTATAACTAAATTACTCGGCAGTGTATTTATGCAGCCCAATGGGTCTGCCTAATACTGGAAGTTCTCACCTCCCTTGGGCTAATCCAAGAGTCCTCCAAACTGCAGTCAATGTAGCGTCCCGAAGAAACTGGCCCCTTTCCTCTATCTGACAGGGATCCCTCTAGTTCTAAAACAAATGAGACCCGAGTAAGCACCTCATAATGGAAACAATGTCAGTGAGGCACTACCTGACACAATCCTCAATTTCTCAAACCAATATGTCGTGGCGCTCACCTATTACGGGAAAGTTGCCTGTCCCATCATGCAATAAATGTAGAAGCCTAGAATCCAAATGCGGCAACCAGCGGACAAAAACTCTAGTTTTTACCGGCGTTCAGACGTTCAAACAAGACCATAGCAAGAAGAACATCTACAACGTCATGACAGCATCGCGCTGATTGGCGCGCGATGACGTCACACGTCGTAACATACGCACAAGCCAGGCAAAGTCAGGCAAAAAGTCAGGGCAAGGAAAACGAGGCTAACAAAGTGCAATCCATTAGAGATGCGCCAGAAACGGGTTGACTGCTCCACAGTATTACTCTGGAAACCTGGCGGGCCAATCGGACACTTTCTAACCGTCAGCAACCAGTACACAGTTCTATCTCTGATGTACAATTCGGGTAATCGGGAACACACAGAGAAGCAAACGAGTAATGGGTCATCATCCTTGCGGGGAATGTGTTATGTGCCCCCTTACTAAAAAGATGACATCTGTCGTTTCTGGCGCATCTCTAATGGGAGCACCGGAGACCCAAAGTGAAAGCCAAGGCAGGCAGAAACACAACGCGGTTGTGTTTACATGCCGCAGTGTTTCTGCCTACAGCTGATTTCCCGTTTGGGGCTCTCGGGCTCCCCACGGGGAGCCCGAGAGCCCCAAATGGGAAAGCAGATTTAGGCAGAAACACAACCGCGTTGTGTTTCTGCCTACCTTGGCTTTCACTTTGGGTCTCCGGTGCTCCCCTGGGGGAGCACCGGAGACCCAAAGTGATAGCCACAGCAGGCAGAAACACAACGCGGTTGTGTTTGAAAACGCTGCGGTTTTTCTTTCCGAGTTTCTCAGGCTCCTCCGAGCCGGAGGAGCCTGAGAAACTTGGAAAGAAAAGCCGCAGCGTTTTCAAACACAATAACGTTGTATTTATGTTTGCGGTTGCTTCAAAAGCGACCGCAAACATAAATACGTTTTTAAAGCTGCGGTTTTATTTCTAATTTTTCCGTGCTCCTCCTGCCCTGAAAACTTAGAAAAAAAAACGCAGTTAGTGCTTATTTTTAAAAAAAAATAAATAGCACTTACCGAGATTCAGCTGCAGCTTTCCTGCTCTGGTCTCCGGTCCCCGTCCTCCGTCTACAGCACCAATGAAGGAAAAGCCACCCAGCGGTAGCTTTTGTTTACTAGAGCTGGCTGGCTTTTCCTTCATTAGTGCCACAAAAGCAAAAGCCAGCACAGGCGGGCATCCATTTCACAAAATGGATGCGCCCATGTGCTTGCTTTTGCGATTTTTGAGCTTGAATAGCTCAAAATTTTACATAGGAAGTTTAAAAAAAAAAAGTGCTAGTATTTTTTTTTTTAATGTTGCCTATCTATTTTTTAAATACAATTTTTAGCTGGACTACCCCTTTAATTTGGCCCAGACCTCCCCTCTGCCTTATTTGGACTATTATAGAAATTTAGGACATCAAACCCTTCAGTGCCCAGGGGTCTTGAACCTCAAAAATTGTAGGAATTCTAGCCTGGTCTGGACCACCTCCACCCTACAAGGTAAGGAGGCCTTGACCATTACTACCAGCCCACCACAACTCTGCCCTCTCCTGTTCTTTTTGGCAGGAATCCATAAGAGGCATGGCCATCCAAAAGGGGCAACTACAGGTCCCATGTTTCCTGCAGTAGTATAATCTTGTGGCACTTCAAAAATTCCACCTTCTCATCCAACTGCAATTTACCCCTGGAGCCAGCTATATTCCAGGATACAAGTTTGACTTCCTTATCCACCACAATTTGTTCTGGCCCCCTTCCGGAGGTGTTCCCTGAATCCCCCCCAAGGTTGAGCGCTGCACTGCCTCCTGTCAATCCTGGTCGTCCATTGACATGAGCGGCTCAAATCGATTCTGGGCTGCACATCTCCAGTTGGATTCAACCCGCCCCTGTCGACCACAGGCATTTGTCCCCACAGTGGCCTATGTGGGCACACGTTCCATGGTGGGGACGGCAGATACAGCACTGCCTCCCCAACACAAGTCCCCCTGTGTATGGTATTCCCTACGACCCACAGGTGGGGCTGCCACCACTCTCCCTTGGGGATAAAAATAATCCAAACCCACCAATCTACTATCTAGTTTTGAGCCGTTAGTCCTCAAGCCCCTTGTCAGGTTAGAGGTCACCATATGGCTGACTAAAGTGGGGTTGGGAAATGACACAACAATCCAGTTACCCTTATCTGACTTCCTGGTGGGACCCACCCATCCCACTCTTCTGGCCATTAGCACTGATTTTGGGTCTATATTGGGGTCCATTTGATTGGAATGAATCCAGTGTGTAGCTTTATTCATCAAAGATGAAGTTGTTTCTGGGGCTCCCATTGGTAAGCCCTGTACTCCCATTATCACACTGACTAGAGGGTCTGCCATTGGGGGGAGACTAACTACTGTACTTGCCCCACCTTCGCACCCATTGGCCAGGGTTTTGGACTGGACGTGCAGTGGGGGATTTATCCCCTCTGTAGGCAACCCTATACCAGTACAGCTTGTTGGCGCACCAGTGGATATAGGCCACAGGGGAATATCACTTGTGGCTGCAACCTCCCTAACCCCCTTCCCCGTCTGACTGCTTTCCCCAGTGGAGGTTTGACCAAGGCGCGATCCACACCCGGGACAGTTCTGATTAATAGCATTCACTTTTGTTTTTAAATCTCTGATTGAGTCATCCATTATCGTCAGAGGCATGGGTGGGGTGTAGAGCAATTACTCTACTCCAGAAAGCCCCTGCCACTCTACCTTACCTTTCCATAATGTAACCCGCCATAGTCTCACACCATTCAGACCTAGAGAGACTCGATCACCAAGCTAAATCCATTCAAGACTGGACTGTAAATGTTGTCCTGCTTAACATACTAACACACTTGCCAATGTTAACTAGTGCCACTCCCAGAGGCAATGATGATTAGCTAGCCTCAAAGTAAGACAGGTGCAATAATGTTACCAAGTGCCACACTTAGATGAAATTGTAAATGATAGCATGTGCCTGACCTAGATAGAATTGTGATTGTAGCATATCCCACACTCAAAGTTGAATTTAGAAGTGTGCCTAATATCATCTCTGTGCAAAGTTGAATTTAAAAGTGTGCCTAATATCCTCTCTGTGCAAAGTTGAATTTAGAAGTGTTCCTATTATACTCTCTATGCAATGTTGAATTTAGAAGTGCGCCTAATAGCGTACCTTGGTTGAATTTAGAAGTGTGCCTAATATCCTCTCTGTGCAAAGTTGAATTTAGAAGTGTTCCTAGTATACTCTCTATGCAAAGTTGAATTTAGAAGTGCGCCTAATAGCGTGCCTTGGCTGAATTTAGAAGTGTGCCTAATATCCTCTCTGTGCAAAGTTGAATTTAGAAGTGTGCCTAATATCCTCTCTGTGCAAAGTTGAATTTAGAAGTGTGCCTAATATCCTCTCTATGCAAAGTTGAATCTAGAAGTGTGCCCAATAGCTTATATGTGAAAGTTGAATCTAGAAGTGCATCTAGAAGTTGAATTTAGAAGTGTGCCCAATAGCCTCTCTGCGAAAGTTGAATTTAGAAGTGTGCCCAATATCCTATTAGTCTAATAGCGTGCCCGGCTGAACCGACCAATCTCCCTAATAACCGCTCTGTGCAAAGTTGATTTTAGAATTATGCCTAATACCCTCCCTGTATAAAGTTGAATTGAGAAAGTGCCCAGCGCGACGTATATAGTATGGTTCGGACTGCAGGGAACGTTTGAAAGAACATATAACCCATCATACGCTTACCCTCTTCTTTACACCACCACTCAACTAGAACACAGAGATACTATGACACCATTCGGTATAACTGTTCTCATACTAACATCTGCCGCACATTCCACATCATTCTAAGTAAACACTGCTGGTTACACACACCCCAGCCAGGTGTTCTCCTCAGGCCTAACGCAGCCACATTCGGTCTGGATAAATCCTGCCAGAACGAACACATACTTCTGATCTCTCAACCATCACACCTACCGCTAAGAAGCAGCTATTAAACGAATACCGCACCACCTGCACACATATCCGGTACTCACACACACCTTTGACTCTCTACTCTCTCTACTGATCTGAACTTCGGTTCCCAAGGGCGTTCAACCTACCAGCGCCTTCAGACCATACCAATGGTATATAAGGCGCTATATAAATGTAAAATAACATAACATAACAGAGTGTTCATGACCCCTTTTTTGAATGTTTGCAGCAGGGCATAGGTGGCCTCTAGTTTGATTTGCCATTGAGCGTCCGGGGAGGGCACCCCGCCAAGTGCCTCCTGTTTGCATCCAAAAGTAGAAATAGAGGTTTCAATTTAACATCTAGTAGCGCCTACAACCATGTTTTATTACCATCTTTTGTGGAAGATGCTATGGAGTCATCCCCAGTTAGTGGAGTAGGCCCTGGATCACCCAAGGCCTCCCCAACTACCCTGGGGAGGGCCACTGTAGTTTCTCTTTCCCCTGTAGTGGCAGATGTTTCCGTATCCTGGCTTGCAGGCAATGCCCCAGAGGCCCCCCTGTTGCAATCCTCTGGGAGCTTGTGTTACACAGGGTGCTGGGGGTAAAAATCCCTTAACCCAGTCTCCCACCCTCCATTACATTGGTGACCCCCTATTGAGGAAGCGGCTTCCGTCACTTGTCTCCTATCAGCCAGGCTCCCCGCCATTGTTTTTAAATAGGAGTCCAATAAGAGTTGGCTCACATTTTGCCTGGGCTTCGGGGCCCTGGCTACGGGCTTACTAATTATGTTGGGAGCTCTTATATTCTTAGATTTGTTTGGTGCTTGTAGCCATGGAGTCCTCCCCTCTTAACTTTCGCTTTACCATCCGTGAACCCCGACACCGACCCCAACCCACACAAGGACCTGCGACCACACTAGGCTACGCTTGATCCACAGTGGTAGGCAGGGAGTGGAGGACAAGGAAAAGGCAAAAGAGAATAGACAGGAGAGGAAAATAAAGTGAGAGGGGCGATTCCAGGGGGTACTAAATAAACAGAATCTGCACAATTTAAGATACCTCGACCGAACAGCCAAGGTTTTACCTAAAAGAACATACCAACTATTTGAAATTCATTTAGACTCAACAAACACATACAAATATATAGGCACCAATGTTTAAAAATAAGTAATTACATCAATACATATAATGTGTTAAAAAACTAAAATTATTGAGTTGCATAATGCATGAGCTGAGCCCAATAAAGCAATGAAATGCTTGTGAAAAGGAGCCGACAAAGGACCAGTAAACGGGCAGCAAACTGCAAGCTACAAACAGCAACCCCTGCCGTATATTCTGAAGGTTCTAGGGCCCTGCCTAAGATGTTTCCAGAGTAGGGAAGAGGAAACCAACCCGATCCTAGCAGGCCCCACTATCAGCAAAGATCAAACAGGCATACTTGGTTTTACAAACTGCCTGAGGGAAAGACGTTTCCCTAAACGCGCGGGAGAGCTAAATCTCGCAGCCCGTCAGCCCCCTTTTACAGGCAAGACCCCTAGACTGGCAGGTCAATAACTAAGATTCACGAGCAATCCCAGTCAATAACTGAATATTAAAGACCGGTGGCTCAAAAATGGCCCAGCGGGGAGATAAATTGAGTATAGTGGATACATTGAATATAGTGGTTAGGCGTACTTTGTAAACACTGCAATGGTACAACAACAGTCAGCAATGGGTCCACAAAACTTGAGAGGAAACTGTGGGACACTGGATCACAGGGTCACCCACGAGCAGAGAGAGACAGTGCAACAGGCATTCATCGGAATATCACGATGGCAGAGTGACAATGTCACAGTGTCCGTTTTTTTAGCAGTTCCTTAATGGAGCAGTGTCTTTGAGTAGTTCCTAAAAGGCACCCTGTGTTCCTTCAGAAGCTGAAGCTGCACCTGTCTGCATTACGCCTCGGCAGTGCGTTTCCCAAAACTCGGCTGAAATGACAGCGGACAGTCCTGTACGGCCACACGCCACCACGGAACGCCAAATGACGCCCAAGGACCCTGCGGGGCTCCGCTCCTGTGACACTTCTTAAGCCATCTGACTCCTCCTCTTCCAGCTCATAACCCTTTCAGCACCACGCTGCAGAGACCAGGAAAAGGGTAACAAGGATGCTCAAGGACTCAGCGGGAACAAATTTACAATCCCAAATTAAATGGGAGAAATCTGCATTAGGAGCATGACATGGCCAACATTTATTGGACAAATTATTGGATACTTTAACAATTCTTGAAGGTGTAGGAAAAGCACAATGGAGAATCAAGAAATAAGTCTGAGTTAGGTTGGCAGCAACTGAAGAGGAATAATACAGTTCCCAAATACTGGTCCACATTTCTCGGGATGGTTGAAAATTCTAATTTAATTCCCATTGTCTGATAATTGTGGTATTGAACAGGTTTCTATTTGAGTTTCATTTAAAAAGGAATATAGTTTGGCGGCTTTAATGGAGGTTTTATTACGCATTGAGGTTAGCATAGGTGATGGATATTTTGGAGTTAAGGTAGATACAGATTTGGATAAGGAGTTGACAAGAGACCGCTGAAAGAATACATCACAGTCAAGAACATTGAATTAATGGCATAATTGTGCAAAAAGGAATTTCTACAAAATTATGGAATACATGCTTTATTTGTTTAATGCTAGAAGAGTACCATCTATTAAAGATATTAGAATTTGATTTGTTAGGAAACGATTTATTAAACTAGAAGACAATGGGCCTCATTCCGAGATCGGTGGTAGACTGCCACCAATAACGGGTCCGGCAACGGTCTAGTTCAATGGGGACTTACCGGTGTAGTCTGACCTTTGCGGGACCGGTAAGTGCCCATTGAAAATGCCATTCCCCATTCCCATTTGAGCCCACATAGGGCTCAAATGGGAAAGGGGAGGGCGCAAATAACGGGCTCGCGCATGTCAAGCCGTTATTTGCGCCCTGGTCCCTTAGCGGGTCCCGTCCATAACGGCTGGTCAGACCTGCCATTACTGGCAGGACCCCATAAGGGACCTTGTAATAGGGCGGTAAGGGATTACCGGCACCTGTCTCCTTACCGGTGGCCGGTATCCCTTACCGCCCACCTTATAATGACCCCCAATATCTCCAAGATCAGTTAGAGAAAAAGAGCTAGCTGGAAGTTTTCCCCAAATAGATTTCAAATAATGCAAGGAGGAGTATGAAGTGATATTTGCCCAATAAGAGGTTAGAAGAAAGTGAGAAAGGGTAAGTGGAGCAATTATATTAGCTTTAATAACAATCCACGTAGGAACACTAAGTAATTGATTCTCATAATAAACGAACAAGGTAATTTGTTTAAGAACAAAGGCTTGGTGATATAATTAGAAGTCAGGGAATTGTACACCCCAATATGTGTAGGGAGATTAAGTTTATTGATGGGGATTCTTAGTGTTTTTTGGTTCCATAAGAATTTAGAAAGCATAGAATCAAGTTTTTTGAAAAAATATATAGGAATAGATATAGGTATCATCAACAAAAAATAAAAAATTGTAGGACTGACTATCATTTTGATAGAATTGAGACGATCCCACCAGGCGTAAAATAGTGGTGACCCTTTAGAAATCATATAATTCATTTTATCTAACATTTATTTATTTATTGCATATTTATAAGGCGCCTATACACAAGTGTTTCAAGGCGCCACAAGACAAAAAAAGGGGGGCATAGGAGATAAAAACAATAACGGTCCTACTAGGCCTCATGACATTCGGATTGTGCAAGTGCAGCAGTAAGAAGTGCAGGGGGAAGGGGAGTGAGGCGGAGCAGGGGGAAGGAGGGCCCATGGACAGGCAAGTACTAAGGGGAGCCCAGAAGGGCAAGTGCCAGGGGATGACAGGGAACATCAAGTGCGGGGGGCGGGCGGACCAGACTTAGGAGGGGTGCCAAACCTCAAGCTGGTCAGGGAGGGGGCCCAGAAAGGCAGTGCTAAATTGTTAGGTTGGGCGGGAGCTGAGGGAGACTGGACGAGGGGGGCCTGGTGCCCTGTAAGACTCATAGGGGACCAGGCCGCTAGTCTCAGCAGACAGTGCGGGCATTAGCAAGAGAGGGTAAGAGGGAAAGAAGTAGAGAAGAGCAGGGTCTTGTGCTGCTTCCAGAATTTAAGGAAGTCCGGCTCAAGTCTGAGAGAGGCCATTCCAGAGGGAAGCTCCTGCCGAAGATAGAGATCTACCCCCACTCTCTGCTTGGAGAAAAATCGGAGCTGCAGATAGTTGAAACTAGAGGACCAAAGTGCTCTAGGCGGCTGGAGGTATTTAGCGAGAGAGAGTTGGACGTAGTGTGGTCCCAGGCCTCAAAAAGCCTTGTGGATGAGGCAGATGGTCTTGAATTTCATCCTTTCAGCCACCGGGAGCCAAGGATAAGTCTTGCAGTCCTATTCTGGATTAGTTGGAGGGGGCGAAGAGTGGAAAGAGGCAGGTTGGGGAAGAGGCTGTTCCAGTAGTCCAGCCTAGAGAGGACCAGAGCTCTGGAAACATTGCGTTTCTGGGGCAAGGTGAGGAAAGGGAGTATGCCTGTGAGGAGGTGGAGCAGAAAGTTGGCCTTCTTGGCAAGGCCTGTGATGTGAGGGGAGAAGGAGAGAGAAGAGTTGAAATGACACCAAGGTTTTTTGCCTCACAAGGTGAGCAATTGCCTCACAAGGGCCCAGGGAGGGTGGCCAGAGAGTGCGGAGGGAAACAGGAGCAGGTGTCCCCATGATTACGATCTCCGTCTTACTGGCATTAAGGCAGAGATCATTATCTGAGCAGCATGCCTGAATAGCGGTCAGGAACTCAGGTAGGAGAGAGGAAGAAGAGGAGGTAGCAGAGGAAAGCTTGAAGGAGAGATGTGTGTCATCGGCATATCACTGGAAGTAAGGAGACAAAGTGGAGATCAGGTGGGCCAGAGGGGCAAGGTAGATATTGAAGAGCCACAGGGATAGGATAGAGCCCTGAGGGACTCCAAAGGTAGAGCGTGAGGTGGAGGAGAGGAAAGGGCTCAGTTGCACCTGGGAAGGACGGTTTGATAGAAAGGAGGTCAGCCAGGCCAGTGTCAGTCTGTGATGCCAAGGGTATCACGGAGACGGTTTATGAGGGTGGCATGATTGACTGTGCCAAAGGCAGAGGAAAGAGAGAGGAGGATTAGAGTGGAGGGAGAGTTGGAATCAAGATTTCAGAGCAGGTTTTCACAGGTGTTCAGGCAAGCAGATTCCGTGCCTCTGGATGCTCTGAAGCTATACTGGCGGTCGTGGAGACAGCAAACAGATTCTGAACAAATAGCGGTCTGCTTCCCTTTGAGTTAATCAGAGCTATAGCCCACATGTCATTGACTCAGACGGTTTCTTGAGTTTGGAAGGGCTGAGGGTTGCAATAGCAAATGTCTGCCTCCTCCAGAACATCCTCTCTTTCTAGTTATGTCTGTTCTTCTGCCCTTTTCCATCCTACTTTCATAGGTTCCTTGATGAGGTTGTTGGGACAGCCCGGGCAAAATATCCCTTTTCAGCGCAGGAGAAACTGATGGGTATATTGGTGAAAAGAGTTTTTGTACTCCCAATGTGTTCCTCTGGGGTCTCTTTTGGTTTTATGACTGGGAGAGATAAGGGTCTTCGGGTAGTCTCTTCCTTCATGCTCCTGATAGAAAAGGGTTTTTCTGCCCTTTTATAAGCTTCCCCAGAATTGGCTCCAGTGGGTGGTTTACATTTTCTTCTTGGTTCCACCGACTTCTCCATATTTTTAAAATATTTAAATGCCCCATAGTGGGCTTTTTGAATAGTCATTTCTAGGGAAGGTTAGGGGTGCTGGAGCACTGCTGTCTGGAGGGACGGAGGTAGAGCATTAATAAATTGCTCTAGGGCTACAGCCGCAAACATTTCCAGTATGGCTTTTTTCCTAACCATTGGCTATGGGTGTTTTGTATTCGGCCGGTCAACTCCAATGGGCTTTCGTTTGGGAACAGTTGAGTATTTCGGAATTTCAACTGAAAAAAAGGTTTTGGTTTGCCCAACCCTTTCTAATAGGGCAGTTTTTATTTCTTGAAAGGAGCTGGTTCCCCCGTGATTGATATTTTGGTAGGATAATTGCAATTCTCCCCTCATTAAAGGGCATGTTGTCAACAATTTGGATTTAACTTAAAAGAAAAGGACTTTCTAGCCCTCATTGCTAAAAGGGGAGTTCCCTTCCTAACAAACTATGCTAAGGTGCTTGTCAATAGTCAAAATAAAAAAATAGTCCACCGTCCAAAACTATCCTCTAAACTGTCCCTGTAACTTAGAAAAAATATAACAGAAAAATGTGGCAGAGTGCCCTGCCCCCAAAGTTATTCACCCCAATCTCTCTGTGGGCTTCCAGGATTCCTTCCTTGTTTTGAATCCAATGGTTATCCATAAAAAATAATTCTCCCTAGTTTAACAATTCTTCTCTGTCCCAATGTCTCACTTATCTCCTCGGAGTATTGGTAACCCCTCTTTCCATATGCCTCTCTTGGTTCTCAGAGGTTTCTGTAAGCCATTTGGCTGATTACAATATTCAGGTTTGTTGGGCTCCTGTAACCCTCATTGTTACTTGGTTCTTTCTCTCTCTCTCTCCAGGCCTTTTTGCCCCCGGTATGGGGTTAGGGTAATCATTCCTTCTCCCCCTGTCACTCTCTCTTCTCTCCACCCCTCCACTCTGAGCAACCTGGGTACCTTCTATGTTGCACCGTTTTCTCCAGTGAGGTGGCATCTGTTCAGTAGCAGTGGCATTGTCCGCGGCTCTCTGGTCTTCCCGTCTGAACACGAGTGAGTTTTGTGTTCCGCCTGTTTCAGTGTTTCTCTGCTCGAATTCTGGTTTCGGCATCGTTTCTCCGGGCCCAGGCCCACCATGTCCGCCGCCTGAGAAAGGGGTATGCTGTTGTGAGATGAGCATTGTGTGAGCCAAACATACAAAGGCACTTTCAGTATTATTTTGAGTCCGACCGCTGAATGTAACATCAGTTTCTCTGATTCCCATGTATGCAGATAATTCCTTAGTTATAGGGAGTTCCACATGGGAATGGGAGTCTGTGTCCCTTTGAGGGGAGTCACTCCGAGTGAGGTCTACTTTTCCCAAACTCCTAGGGAGGGTTTTGCTGAGCAGACTCCCCTCCCTAGCCTCAAAGGGGGGTGACTCCTCCTAGCGAAAAAGGGATGAAGTCTTCAGATTCGTCACAGTGTTTACTCCCTAAAAAGGCACATGAAACAAGATAGAGGTGGCTCTCTTGCATATCAGCCCTGCTGTTTTGTGGTCTACTGGAATGCTTTTGAGCCTAGGAGGGAACAGGAGGTTTTCCCATTTGAGAGAACTATACCCAGCACACTCCCATGAATTGTATGGCTATTGTGGGCATGTACAAACCAACATGGAAGGCTGTTAAATAGTTGGTCTGATTTTCCTCAGACAATAGCATTATTTAAAATATTGTTTTTAAATTCGATTTGGAGATAGACATATTTTGATGAAATATATTGTTTCAATAAACAGCAGTTCACACTCTTTCAGTCTGTGGTTAGCACCTCTCCAGTTTTGGTCTTACTGACTAATCAAGTGATGCTCTAAACTCGGTATTCAATCACGTAGTTCACGTAGTTCAGTGTACATCTCCTGGACCTCTCGTAGAGCCAACCATGTTGCAGATTATTGTTGACAGGTTTAACGTTCGAACAAGGTAGTTCAGTTTAAATTAGTGGACAGTGTATGATAGCATGGGTCTCAAGAGTCTCCTTCTGCTAGCACCGCGTGGCATCACAAGAGCTGCTGTGTCTACAAGAGATGTGAACTGAACTACGTGATTAGTGATATATTCAGAAACAGTTAACAGAACATATTTAAGAATGGAACTAATTTAGATTACCATAAACGTACAGGCCTTTAAGTAAATCAGGCGTGAAAGACTGATGGTGTGCTATCTTGAATTTCTTTCAGCTCTGAAGAATAGCAAGAGCTTAAAACACATGTTGGCTCTAAACAGTACTATATGTTTGTGACAATGCCAGTACAATAATAAATCATAGTGCATCGTGAACACACATAATTCTGAAGGAATATTTCTTCACATATTGGGAAATGAAACCCCCATGTCTGAGCATTAGAAATTGCGGTTGGCACACTCCTAGTTCAAGGGATTTTTTGATGTTTTGCACTTCATTTTTTGAGGGCATAGTTATACTTCTCTGGTCATAGTGTATATATCAAAAATGAGTACCTGGCGAGAGGGGGGTGGGAATGGCGGCTTCCCAGCCAATAAGCAGACTCAGAAAGGGGTCCTTACCATAGAGGGAAAGACCCTGCTCCCAGCCTTCTCAGAGTGGGAGGCTGTTATCTTCCCTCACCGGGAACGAAGGTAAGTGCGCTCTTCGTGTCCCCTGCCCCTCCGCCTCCACCCCCTTTTACACATATCCACGCCCCTCCCTACCCCAATCCCACTTACCTGTGCTGCTCTGTCCCCTGCTGGCACCGGGAACAATACTGTTCCTGGTGCATCTCTGACGTGTGATTAGTCGCCAGTCCCTTCTCCCCGATCCATGGTGACCATTTTGTTTGTTTACTTTTTGTTATATCTTTTTAATGGCCACCATAAAAAGGGAGAAGGGACTACATGTGACTACTTCTCCCCAAAATATGGTGCGCATTTTTTTTGCTTTCTGTGTCTCAAGTTGAGAAACGGTTTAAACCGTTCACTCCGTTAGATTTGCTCGGGCCTGCCACTATCACCCGGGGGCATTACCCAACCAGTAATGCCCCCCTCCTTGGGTTCTATTGCTTTAGTAGTTGATTCTACTAGACTGAATAGCTCCTCTTCTTGACAGCATTACAAAAACAATTGCTGCAATGAGAATAATAATGCATGTACTACGATTAAACATATGCATAATAGCATAACTGATTAATTCTGTTTTACTAATATATTTATGGTGACTGCGTTTTCTCTTGTACTTCCCCCTTTTCATAAAATGTTAAAATTCAATACATGTTGTTGAATCTTTTATTACACTATGTTAGTCCTATCTTTTGAAGTATTATTCTGACTTTGTAAGTATAACCTTGTTTTTTTATGTGCACATTATGGGCTAAATTCACATGAAGTAGCGCTAATGATAGGAGCGTCGAGGACGCACTATTTTCATTTGCGCTACTTTCTGAAATGCTCAGGTCACTTTATTCTCAAAAGTGACCTGAGCAGTTCAGAAGGGTCTGAACAGTAATGCAAAGATGTGCTGTCCAGAACCTTGCAGTGCTTCCGACACTAATGGTTGAAAGGCTCCCAGCAACCACGTGTTTGCTGGGAGTACATTCCGCAGACGGGCCCTTCAAGGGTCCGTCTCTGTGAAAAGCTCAAAAAAAAGAAAAGCATTTCCATCCCTGTTTGGGGGTTGGAAATGCAAGTGTAACAGCTACAGTTTAAACAATTTTAATCTATGGCCGTCACACTTTAAAAAAATGACCCTGTCATGATTTTCACCTCCGACTGTGCCTGTTCTCAAAGGCACTGAGGCCTGATCCTCAATTTAAAACATTTGAAATCGCATCCCGTTTGTGAATTCGGGGTGCACTTTTAAATTCCCGCAAATGCCCCAAGAGATGTACAGATGTGCAAAGGGGGGAAAAAGGGCATCTGAATGAGTGTATCTAAGATGCGCTCATTCAGATGCTCTTTCAGAATGGGCCTGAACCTTTTTTTGGCACAAGTAATGAGATGTGCTGGTGCATCTCATCACTTGCACCAAAAGATTTGAGAGAATCTGACCCTATGGGCCTCATTACGAGGTCGGCGGTAACCCGCCGGTGCAACTGGCGGGTTGCCGCCGAACTCGTAACGCTGTTTCCAGCACCTAGCTTCCCAGTGCCACCGGGACATTCCAAGTCCTGGCGGACCGGAAAACTAGTTGCCGGAAATTGTTAGGCCCAACTCCATGGAGTCCAATAGGACTCCTTTCATGGAATCCAATAGGACTCCATCTGAAAGGGTTCACGGAAGCACCGGCATTGTCACTCTAAACCGAGAAAAATGTGATTTCAGGAAGCACACTCTTCATTTGTTTAGACACATATTCTCAGCACAAGGGATGACTCCAGATCCAGAGAAAGTGACCGCGCTCCCCAAAGCTAACTCGCCAGCGAATGTCTCAGACCTACGATCATTTTAGGACTCGCCAGCTACTGTAGCAGGTTCATCTAAGACTTTGCATCCGTAAGCGAGTGAGCCCCTAAGAGCTTTGACAAAACAGCAAGCAACATTTGATTGGACAGACACATGTCAACCGGCATTTGAAACGATTCTACAATGTATAGCGGACGCAAAGAACATGGTGTACTTCAGCACATCAAGGGAGACGCAATTGGTTGTGGACGCAAGTCCCGTCGGTTTGGGTGCCATCTTGACGCAAATTGATCCCAGGGGCAGTGGGACATGCCATATTGTTTACTATGCTAGTAGAAGTCTGTCGAGGACCGAACAAGCATACACGCAGGCCGAAAAAGAAGTACTGACTGGGGTGTGGGCCTGTGAACATTTTCATTTATTCTTGTATGGGAAGCCTTTCACAGTGGTTACGGACCACAAAGCCTACTTTTCATTTACGGGAACCCTCAAGCAAAAATGCCCCACAGGATTGCGCGGTGGGCTCTGAGACTGCAGGACTACAGCTTCTGCATCGTTCATCACCCTGGGAAGGAAGATAACCCTGCTGACTTCCTATCAAGATATCCATGCAAGAGCCCAATACCCAAACCCTCCATTGCAGATCAGTACATTCACTACATAGTACACACAGCCATTCTAAAAGGTGTTGACCTGCCGCACATCGCTCAAGAGACGGAACACGATCAGGACATGAAAATCATCTTTAGATGCATTGAGTCAGGACGATGGAAGCATGCCAAACAGGCGGGTGAATGCACCAAGCCCGACATTCAACAAGACATTCAACAAGACATCATTAGTTTGGTGGCAGTCAGGGAGGAAGGATTGTTGCTCAAAGAAACCAAGATAGTTATTCCCCAGACACTACAAAGAAAAATCTTGGAGCTTGCACATGAGGGACATGGTGGGATTGTGTCCACCAAAAAGATGCTACGGCAGAAAGTATGGTTGTGCAGCTGAATGGTCAGGTGGAGAAGATTCTATATCAGTTACTGCTTATCACAACACGCCACACAGTACCACCAGGAAAACACTGTCGGAAGTGATGTGTGGGCGGAACATATGCACTAGAATCCCACATGTCATGGTTCCAGGAGAAGACTACACGGGAGACCCTGAGATGACAGAGAGGGACATGAGTGCCAAAGAAACCATGAAGCAGCAAGCAGGTGGGGCTAGGAGAGCTCGTGAGCATGATTTGGAGATAGGTGATGCTGTGATAGTACGCCAGCACCAGACCCGCCAATATACTGCAGCTTTTGGTGAAGAACCATTGATGGTCACCCGAGTGAAAGGGTCTCTCGTCACTGCTGAAGGGGAGATGAGAGAGGTGACTCTGAATTCTTTGCATTTCAAGAAGATGCCTGAGGTCGTCATGGGCTAATCTCCGGCAGAGGAATCTAATGTACAGGAGTGGGATTCTCCCTATGAAGGTGATGGAGAGGACTCCAATGAAGATTAGGTCAGTTCACCCATGAAGAATGCAAATGACCCTCGGCAATGAACTGTGATGCAGAGGCCACAGAGGGCGCAAAATAGGCCTCAGAGACTCATAGAAGAAATGAACTGATTAGTAGTGTTTGTTAAGAAAAGGGGAGTTGTGACGTCTTGTGAAGTTAACACACAGGTCACGTGTAAGGGGCTGCAGGGAGCACAGGGAAGGAAAGGGGTTGGGCCAGGGAGGAGGGACAGTTACAGGAGGCACACGTTTGAATAAAGTTGTGCGATGTTAACCTCCATATGTCTCTGCTCCTCATTCCTTGTTTGGCATGAAGAAAGGAAGACCATAGCCCGGTCTTCCAGGGCATCAAAGTATCCTCACCTTCTTGTGGTGTTTTTTTCTCTCTGGGGGTGGTCTCTTTTTCTTGGTAAAGCAGATTTTTCAACCGCAGCTGGCATGATTTTAATGTGGCCCAGTTTATCCCCACATTTGATTTCAGTGCATGCAGAATTTACGCATTCGGTGCACTCCAGGATAAAGTGTAAGCAGTGCTTGTGTACATTGTGCTTTTTCTTTATTTGCAAGTCCATAAGGGGGAAAGCATCTTTTTAAAACTTGAATATTTTTCAATGCAGTGCATGAGAAGAGCCAGTCAATGCATAGGTTTTCTACGCGTACTGTAGTCCTGCAATGTGACTTTCCTCTCATTAAAGTACATTTAAAAGAACCCTCAAATACATTGTAACAAAACTAAAAAGAATGTTTTAACGAAATAACATGAGCATGTATAGACAACAGTAAATACGGATTAAAGGTGAATTATTGGTTTCTATTTTTCAAGAAATACAGGCGCGAGACAAGCTTTAAAAAGCTCTACGTGCCCATAATTAGGTACAGTGGAGAAACTTTGCTGAAAATGTTGGGGGACATGACCTCTGAAGAAAAGGTGCCCCATTCAAATGAATGGGGACAAAATAGTGTGCCATGAAAGTTGGGGGGGACAAACACCCCCGTCCCCCCTAAAATTACGCCCACCGTGCCCAAGTATCTCAGAGTCGGTGGAGCTCAATGGTAGTAACCCCCCCCCCCCCCATGTGGCCTTTAATTATTGTCATTTTCGATGTTAAACTCTCGGCTCAGTCCTGACTGTGCCCTGCGACCTCCTAAAAATAGACGCTGAACAGATGGCCGCGTGTGATGATGGTTCCAGATATTCGCTTGTTGCTGCTCAGGCGATGAAGCGAGGCCGCCAGGGTCCCGGGATACTGTTACGTCGCCGAAGGCCGAGCGTCCTTCCTGAGCCCCGCGCTTTCTTCCTGCGCGCCCGAGGCAGGCCGCAGGATGACGGTCACATACTCCAGCAAGGTAGCCAACGCCACCTTCTTCGGGTTTCACCGGCTACTCCTCAAATGGCGGGGAAGCATTTATAAGCTGCTCTACCGGGAGTTCTTCGTCTTCAGCACCCTCTACACGGCGCTCAGCTTGGTGTACAGGTAAATGGCTTCCGGCCGTCGCATGCAGGCCGCTGTTTACTAGCTGCGCCAGCGCTGCAGCAAGCCGAAACCGCCAACACTGTTGTTTACCTTGAGATATGCAACTGCAACCGGTGTGCTTTTAACAATCCCATTTTATACACAGTTTCATGGAATCGCTAAAGTGCGAAGACGTTTTGTTATCCAGCGTTGCTTTGATTCCAGCATTTTGTGAAAGCAAAAACAAGCCCTATCTGGCACGAAACTACATTTACAGCGTTAATGCTTAATTCAAATTAAGGATACACAGCCAACTTTTGGGGTGTCCTCCCATTGGACACAGTTTCTTCAATGAGTTTTGTTTTTGGGGACAGGGGCTGCTGGAATCTCTTATACATTATAATAATATTATATTGGAATATTATGAAATGAGTAACGCGACGAAATGGGTGGATGCAGGATAAAATGCAGGGATAAAATACTACATTCCTCGTTCTAGACATTTACCAAAAGAGTTGAATATTACACATTGGATGGAGTTCCTTAAAAAAAAAAAACAATATTGTAAATTGCGCAGAGGGCTGCTTATGCAGACATGTTAACATTGTTATGCCCCTGAGAGGGAGATTTCCCCACAGAAATCGGGATAAGGTCATTTCCCCATAGGATGACATTTGCGATATAGTTATTTCATGCGGGAGATAGTAAAAAATAGCACTATTTTTAGTTTCAAAATTTGGAGTCTCCCACCTAAATCGGGAGGGTTGGCATGTATGGCTTATGTTTGCAGAGTTAATGTTAATGTTAAAGGTATTTGTACCGCGCAACGTCCCCAACGGAATTGGTCCCCAGGCGATCTCGCAGATCTGTGAACAAGAACGTGGGGTGGGTTGGTAGGGTAGTAGGGTGAAGAGGGAGTAGGAAAGTGAGATAAGTGTGTTTGTTTGCTGACGCAGTGTGGCAAAGTGGGTGTGGTTTGCTGAGCGAGAAGATAGTTGTGTGGATTTTCATGTGCGTTTTGGTATGCAGAGATTTGAGCAATAGGGTTAGTGGGTTATATATCTCTTAGTCCTTATAAATCTTGTTATATGTGTCAGGTTGTCCTATTGGTAGGCATCATTTCCACTTTTCTTTACTATCCGTCTAATTGCTATGTGTGATGCGGTGGCACGTTCCCAGCTGTGTTGTTTGAACTTAGTGTGATAGGAAGGGGCGTCTCTTGTCCCCCACTCTGGTATTAGTGCTGTAAATTAGCAGTCACCTACTCCCTTGTTACCTATTTTCTGTTGGTGGTCCAATGTTGCCTGTATGTGCTGTGAAGGCCAAGGTGTTATTGATATATCGTCCTTGCCTTTCCATCCCTATCTATCTGTATTCATTCTAAGGTATCGTCCTATCATATCTAGCTCTCAAATTTATATGATATGATATGATATGGCTTTTATAACGCGCCTATATACACAAGTTTTTCAAGGCGCGACAAGACAAGGGAGGGGGAACAAAGGGGGACGGACAACGATCCTACTAGGCCAGGTGTCATTCAGATTGCGCAAGTGCGTGGGTAGGGAGGACGGGAAAGTGCAGTACATGGGAATAGATAATAAGTTGATATGCCGTAGGTTGTTCTTCTTTAACTTCTGTTTATGGGCGATAGTTTAGGGGGACCTGGGGGATCGGTTTCTGCAAAAAAAGATGAGTGAATTGGTAGTGGACACGCATTTACACCTCTCTTTTGCACTCTGCACTTCAAAAATGAGTGAACACTTCATACAGCTTAAGCATGACAGGCAGTGTTTTCAATGGATTCCTGTCAAAATTGACTGCTTTTTGCTGGAGTTGTAAAGACAGGCATAACACCTATACACCAGTCTTTAACACCTTCATTTACATAACTCTCAACTGACATGCTTTTGAAGGGGGTCACTCGCCTTGCACTCAGCTGACTCACCCGCCAAGCCCCTATACTCCCATTCACTTCTATGGGCTCTCCCATGCCCCCCGCACCCCAAAATCGGGTGTTTTCACCTGCCTTCACCACACAAAAGGTTTAGAGCTATGCATTATTGCTCCAGGGACTTGGAAAATGAGCCCCATTTTTTTGGGTGCCGAAATGGCTATCCGTATGAAGGTCTGATTTACAGTGTGCAGGTTTAAATGAGATCACCCACCGTATGTTATGGTGTGTTGATAGAAGGCTCTTAGTGGGACGCAATGGAACAGGGACGCTATAAAACAGTGGGGTTCATTTTAAAATTAGCAGTTGTAACGTTGGTCGTACCCTGCATGCATTTTGCATTCTTTGCAAAATGTCCTCCAGTGTGGGGGAAGATATTTAGTTGCAGTCACCCTGACTTCTGCTTCTGAAATCTCCCAAAAGACTCACCCCCCAAGAGATGTCTTTCAGAGCAAAATTCAAGAACCCTCACTTGTAATAAGGCACCTGGGTGGAACGCCAAAGCAATCTGCCAAAAGCACCCAGAAGCGATTAAGTTGTCACATGAGCCACTACAAATAAATAAGCATATCTGCGATTGAACAGTATTTAGACAATCATTAAATGAATAAGGCAGTTACTTAGATTTTCAAATGGCATTTCAATGCATGGCCTTACATTTAAGTTGATTCCAATCTCAGCAAGATGTTCTAGCTCCATGGCTTAGTTCATATTTACATAAATAGTTTTGAAGTAGTTATGCGTTATGACAATGAAGAGTTTCTTCAGCATGATCCATCATCTTGACTACCAGCATTTAATGCTGAACGGCATCAAGCCACCTATGTAGAATTTACACTCTATGACTTGTCTCCAAATTAGCCTCAGCATGAACCAGCAAGACCTCATTGGTTACGCACAATATAACCATACATCAGGGCGCAAAATTTGCACTCACCATTAGCCATTTGCCAGTGATAATTGACTCTTGGCGAGTAAGAATTGGTGTGCTGTCTATATGTGTAGAGATGAGGTGGCAAGTGCCTTTTCATGGCTGCAACTTGAAATTTGTACCCCTGTCATTCATGACATATTCCAAGCTACTGAGGGCAAAGGAAAATAGCCTGTGTGTTCATTTCTATTATAAAATATCCCTCTTTTGATGACTGCACACCTTAAAACAGCAAAGACATTTACAATGTTGGTAAGGCTGGATTTGAGCGGTGCTTTGTACTCTACCCCTCAAAAGTATTTGCTGACTCCCCTACACACAACACAGAACAGAGCAATACGTGCAATTTTGGGGCTAGGAAAGTTAAACTGTATCATCCATCGCCTAAATATAAATGCATCACAGCGTGCCCATGGGCCAGAGGATAGTCTTCAAGAAACCAACACGCTGGGGTATGCGGGGTCATCAGCCTACTTACCTCCTAGGTGAATTCCACCGGTGGTCAGAACCTGCATAGACCATAATGGTCTCCCAACAGGTTCATGTTAGGAAAGCCACCACACATTGACATTGTCAGGAACACTGAAGTACATTAGCAATTTTGGAATGTTCTTGAGTTGGTGGAATTCTGTGATTTTTGGCCAGGTGTATGGGTACACATAATTGATGGAAGGTGAGAACATCCCAGCCCATTGTGTATGATTCTTTCCCTGTCTTCTGTAACTCATGTCATGTTATGGTAATCTTGTCTAAAAGCGATTATGCAACAGCAGTGTAACTGCAAATGATAATGTTAGTTAGTTAGCTTTGGGGGTTCAGAACAGCTTATTTTGAAAAAAATGACTGTTACAGCTGTCTTCAAAAAGCTAATTATCAACCCACCACATCTCTCTTTGACAAGTGCATGTTTGAGTTTTTGTCAAGACACTTCATACTGCGGAAGACTCTGTTTAGTCCAATGCGATAAAATAGCTGAGAAACAATTATATATGAGATGACCATGCTCTTCAGTGGACTCATGTCGAATTTGACACTTCTTAAGAGGTAGCAGTGGAATCCAGCCACAGCCTCAACCTGAGAATGGCAACCTCTGGCTCTGTCTTTCATTCTTTCAGTCGGATTTCTCCCCCTTCTATGTGCTGCAATAAGAGGCGCTATGATTACCCAATTTAATGCTACTTCGTTTATCGAAGGCTGAAGGGCTGAGTCGGCACTACTGCAGGATTCTGCCACATCCATTCTGCCACAAAATAGCAGAGTTGTAGCTTTTTTGCCAAGTCATGCAGATAAGCTTCCCAATTGCATTCACTATACAAAAACTGTGCGAGACACATTTTCAAACACGTTGGCTGCCTGAATAAATCCTATCCCATTAATTCTGCTTTGTGTAAAATACACATAGGGCCTCATTACGACCCTGCTGGTCTGGAAACAACAGTGGCGATAAAACTGCCACTCCCGGTGTTTCCGGACCGGCGGAGTGACCCGGTGGGATTAACACCACCCGCCTACAGGCGGACATGGAAACACCGGTTCTGTCATAGACGGAACCGGTGTTTCCATGGTCCCCATCCCCATGGAGTCCTATGGGACTCCATGGGAATGGGGATTTACAGAATCCCGCCTCCGGAATTACCGGGTCACCGGGGTTGTAATGCCCCGGTGATTCCGGCAATCACGGAGGTGGAATGGTATTACGGGTCCGGCAGCAGCCTGCCGTTTTTTCCGGCACGGCTACTGCCAGACTCGTAATGAGGCCCATAGAATTATATGGAAAATAAGGGCACCAGCTGCTTACTTCCCTACCTATCCTGCCATATATAACTATAAAAAGGTGTCAAGCTTACTTGTCCATTGTTTATTTACTGCCCCACAAGCTGCCCAATTTTTATTTTCGGCCCCTCAACAGCCTGGTTATAGTGATTAGTTTAAAAACGTAGTTTGTAACAATACATATTGAAAATTAAATCTCGGAAGGGAAAGCTCTAAAAATACACCTTTTTATCTACTCAGCTTTGGTATTCCTTTAAGATAAGTTGGAAACTATTGTTGTTCTTGAGTGATAGCATTTGTGAATGTTATCTTTAAAGTGGCTTCCCATCTGCTGCCTCTGTGATATTCCTCGCCACTGTCCCACTCCTATCATCTCGTTCGTGCTTCCTACCATATACGTGTTCATGCATTTATTAAATCAATATAATTGTGGGACCCACCTTAGCTCTTCTTCCTGACTATTTCTAGTGTGTGCTTTATTTTAAAACCTTTTCCTCAAATTTTTCGCTTTTGGTTTTCAAATGTTGGTATTTTCAAACTCTCATCCTTCAAACTTACTTTCGAATTTAGCCTTCTTACATTTATTCATTAAATATTTTTGTTTTTACGAGGTTTCTCTTGCTCATAATTATCTTAGCATCAGTCATCCCTCAACCATTATAATTATACGAAATTGCAGAGGAATCTCAGACAATACATGGGCAGTTGGTTATGTTCATGTTTTGTCACTTTTAAGAATTGCCCATCTTCACTACAAGATTGAAGAAAGATACACACCATGTCTATCCATCTCATGAAGAATATGCAGAAATACTCTTAATTGTGTCCACTTGTTCCACTTACAATCCACACTGCTTTCCTTTTGACAGAAGAAAATGGGCAGGTAGCAGGTGCACAGTGCCTCTTCCTGTCAAAGCACATAGGCAATATCAAATTGGCATAAGTAGAGAACTTCAGAAGTGGTCGCTCTCCTTGTGATTGTGGTGCAGCTTTACGTTCTGTGTGTGACACATTGTGTGGTGCTTTCTTCAGTTTTCTCAGCTCTTCCCACGGTCCGAAAGTAGAGGGTCCTGAACAGGGCTGGCTCGGACCTGGCATTGGACCGAGAAGTCTCCTGACTACCTGGGTCCCTGGTGGCTGATGTGTTGCCCCACTTTGCGGTCTCTGCTACACCTGCTTCCGCCTCGGCTGTGTCTGGGCAGGGGGGAGCTACTTTCTCGCCCTGTGTTGTTTCTGGAGGTGGCCCATTCCTGTAATTTATAGTGCTAAAGTGTTCACACACGCCCCTGGAGTGTCCCTGCAAATAGTGTGCGTGTGATATTTCTTAGTGTAGCAGATTGTAGGCAATCTATAAACTGGTTGTGAATGGTCCTGTCTTTGGTGTAACACCGGATTGTTTAAAATTTCAACAACCGCATGGAGCGCGAAAAACACTGTTCGCAAGGAGGTCAGTTGCTGCAGTTACCTCTGTTACTAGTCGATAGTGGGTGACTGTTACTGTCAGTGGGGTGCTTGTAGCCTCTTCCAGCCGGTGTGATCGAGATTGTGCATGCAGGTATGTTGCAGCCATGCTCACGTTACTTACTGAGAAGCACTGACCAAGTAGAACAAGGCTGTGCTTCAGGAGAAATAAATACTCAAGGCATTGCGAGTGGCCTCGGTTTGGTTGGGGTTAGGCCTGAGATTATTGACAGCCACGAGTTGGGGTGTTTTCCAATCATATAATGGGCCCTTGCTGAGTGGCTTCTCCAGGGAAACAACTGATGCTCCCCAGGATTTAAACAGTGAGTAATTACACCCCCTGGCAGCTGTTGAGGAGTCTAATCACTGCTTACCATGTTTTCCTGGAGTAGTAGAGGATAGTACGTTCGGTATCCCTAATGGTAATGGTGTAAATTCAGAACAGACTGACGCTGCTCTCTGTGGAACCTTGATTGATAGTGGGACTACATTGTGCACAACTACTGTTCCTATATATACTGCAAGGTCTACTGACTAATGTGGTGATCCCTGCAATGCTGGGAATCCGGCGCAAGA
This sequence comes from Ambystoma mexicanum, assembly GCF_040938575.1. Classification (NCBI taxonomy): domain Eukaryota; kingdom Metazoa; phylum Chordata; class Amphibia; order Caudata; family Ambystomatidae; genus Ambystoma; species Ambystoma mexicanum. The sequence continues at coordinate 159,818,675 of NC_090936.1, read as the reverse complement.
GCGCAAAGAGGGAACATTTAAATTAACTATTTCATATGATTCTTTCCTAAACGTTTGTGAATCGGTGGAGACAGAGCATACTAAGGCAGTGCTAAAGAGTGACTACAATACCCCCATTTTTAATAGATATCAAACAGATCAGATGTTTACTCCATATTTACATCCAGAATCCATTCAATGTCAAATTGAGTCAATGGAACCTACGACTCTTTCTGCTTTACATCTAGTGCTTCTTTTATTGTTCCGCCTTCATGATAACATTCGTTTGGAAATGTCAAAGAATGTTTCTTAACTCTGTGAGAAACCTGAAGACCTTCTCACATTTACTCCCCAATGATCTTCTAGTGTTGTGGCCAGGGGAGGGTCATTGCTTGTGAATTCCACCCCTGGGGGTGAACAAATGAGGGAGGATTACCTGGGTGGAGGGTTCTTGGGAATTAGAATGGGAACGCCTTAAGGACAAGACACAGTATTTATCCCTTCCGAATCCTAACCTCTCCTCCCCTCCCTCAGTGTTCGTGGGCTATTGTCAACCCCATCAAATGGGTCTTTTTCCAACCGTACAAAATGATGGGGCCTGAAGGGGATATCAAAGAAGAACGTCTAACTTTGCTCATGCACCTTATGTTAGGTACAGTCCAGGGTCCAGACAGATTGAAGTATCACTAGCCTGCCAATACCAAATCCATTCTGGGTAGAAAGGAAGGGAAAATGCCCCTAAATCTGAAGAAATATTGTGTTCCCCCTTTTCTAACGATGACCCATCCTACACCCCCTCGCCTTTATATGCTACTGTGACTATACCTCCTTGACAGTACACAAAATACTGGGAAGAGGAGGAGGCTTCCTCGAGTAATGAAGATTACCTATGAGGAAAAACCACTGTGGTACTGGGACGAAGAAGAGGAAGCCTAGGAGCTTTGAATGTCAGGCATGTCCCAGTGAATGGCTTGATGAGAGTCAGGCAAGCCAATTAAAGGAGGCCCACCTGGGAACCCTCAACAAGGTACAGGTGTATAAAAGACAGAACCTCAGTAGAGCACGGAGAAAGCGCGAGGAGCAGCAGGAAGACCGTTCTGAGCTGAGTTTGTCCCAGAGAGAATGGTGTACCAAAGTGCAGGAGGTCTTCGGTGGGAAGCAGACAGTGTTGATGTGGCAAGGAAGCCGTGTCTCCACGGAGCCAGAAGGAACAGTAAAAGAGAATCGTGTGTGCAAGCCGTCTATTTCCTGTGGCCAGAGACTGCTCGTTATCCTGGCTGGGAGCACTAGCTCAGGCCTGTCCAAGGGGCAGGAGGAAGAACCCTGCCTTTAGTGAAGAAGCACGAGAAAGCCAGACGCTACCGCTGGTGAGTTTTCAAGCACGAGGGAAACTTGGCACGCGCTGTGTGTGTGTGTGTGTGTGTGTGTCGATACAGAGTAACTGAATGATCACATATAGCAGGCTCTTAGAAGCACAGAAGTGCAAGAGTGAAGGAAACGCCTAGCCGGTAATTGACAAACGAGCGAGACATTGTAGCGCATTCTAACTCCCGAGATCGCTGAATGAAAAGGGACGAAACTGCCAAGGGGAGCTGGCAAAGTGGGAGCAAAAATACAAAAAGCACATAACAGAAGTTTCGAGAAAGAACCCATAGGAGCGAATGATGATGCAAACAGAACTTTGAAAGAAGGTGAAGATCCTCAAACATTAGAGGGGGCCAGAGAGTTGCCCGGAATATGTGAACTGAACTGCCAAGAGAAAGAGGAGGCTGAGGGCAGAGCCAGGGTGAGTGGTTGTGTGACCTGTGGTGGTTGGACTGTGTGGTCTGAAACTGTGCCTAGACCAGGAAGCCCTAACGCATTGAGAAGATCCTTAGGCCTGACAGTGTGCGAAGCATAAAAGAGCCACTGGTTGCGTGACCTGTAATGGGTGGACTGTGGGGTCTACAACTGGGCTACGACCGGGGGGAGGGGCTCCATCAAAAGAAACATCAGGTGAGAAGAACCTGTGAGTGCTGTGCTGTGAAGGAGAACTGTGTTAAGCTTGGTGAAGTGAGACCTGAGTTTGAAGTACATACTCTGATGCTATTTTCTGTGAACTCTGTGATTTGTGAACTTTAGAAACATGAGGATTTCATCAACTAGTGCCTGAGATTTGGGGAAGGGAACCCTGAATTCTTTGTGCACCTTTGTGTTGAATTGAACTTGGTTATTAAAAGGTCATATGGATTGAAACTAGAGACTGAGCCAGCAGAAGGTACACGTCTTGCTAGATCCTGTGAAGAGAACTGTTTCCCGACCTGGAACGTGGGAGCTAGGGATTGCTCCAGACTGTGTTATCCACTTTTCAGTTGAACTATCCCCTCACTATAGTTTTCTCTTTGTTGTGAGGGCAAGCATAGGTTTGGACACAGCAGACTTTTGATTCAGACACTTTGGCTAGATAGGCATTTCACCCTTCCTGATATTACAAATAAAGTTTTTCAAACTGTGTTATCTGTGTCTGTGTCTCTCTCGATACCATGCCTGTCTCACACCACCTAAAAGTACTGCATTGTCTAGAAACGCTAGAAACATCCATTGTGGAAAAGGTCTCTTCCTCACTGATTATCAAAAATAATTTAGTAGGTGTGTGTGTACTTGGCGGGCTAGGGAGTGTTCTCCCCCTGAATGAGAGAGATCATATTCCTGCAGAGTCCAATCAAGGCATTTTAAATACTCACATATCAAATTGAGAAACGACATAGGCCAAACCCTAAAATGTTTTGCTTCAACTTGCTAACCGGAAACCTGTCTTGATAGCGACTTTACTATGGCTAACCGTGGCTGTCTTTCAGAAGACTGAACGGTCCCAAAAAATATTCATTTTAGTCGCATGACATGGTCTAATCATTCAAAAATGATTTTGCTGGATAGCTAACAGGCTGTCATTGTAGCGTTGAATGATATGAAATGTCAAGGTAGAAAGATTTTTCTTAATAACATTCCCCAAATGCTAAAGGGACCTGTTTTTAAAAAAAAATTCTAATAATGGTTCAGGTGACAGCCATCAACACTGCATGGTTGTTGGGGATGCAGATTTATCCAGAGGGAATAATGGCAGAACTGTAAAATAGCAGAATAATATTTCGGCAGAATTATATGCTAGGTTGATTGGCAACCCTGGTGTAGGAGTTAGGAGTTAGAGATTGCTTAACATCAAAAAACGCATTGAGAACCTGATCACATCTCAAATGATCAATTTACATGTACTTGGGGGGAAGAGGGGGGTTGCAGGACAATAAATGCAGAAGATCATGGCTTAATGCAGACTGTAGTTTACAAATGTATTACTGTCTGTCCTCAGGGAGATGCCTGTTAACCCTGAGAAAGTTAGTGAGGCCAGGGTGGCATACTAAAGGAGCATATGACCATGAGGCCTGAGATAGCAGAAGGGAAGTGGGAACTCCTGCGTGTAACAGCCAAAAACAATGACTCAAAATAGTTTTGAGCAGTGTGACCAAGAACAGAAGTTTGTTGGACTTGGGATGGGCACAAAAGAACATTGTATAAACCACCTGGTCGCCCTATTGTGTCGGTCACACATGGAGTCCTGCAACCCATAGGGGTCTACATAAATGCCATAATGCAACTGATAATCCAGAAGTATCCGATCGTCATTAAAGACACAACTTCTCGAACAAATTGAATACCATACGCATCAACAAGGATGACATACTAGTTACAATTTAGCATGCTTGGATTATACCTATCGTAGGATTATACCTATCGTAGAGAATCTGCTTCATATAGAACTCACATTACCATGCTCAAGATGTTTCTTAAATTCAACCTTGAAAACAATGTGTTCTTATTTAATGACCAATATTATGCTCAGGTAAAAGGAGTAGCGATGGGGGCCAAGTATGCCCCATCCTTGGCCAATTTGTTTATGGCACAAATGGAAGAGAAACACATTCTGAACAATATGCAGTACAAGTCCAAAATTGTGATCTGGAAAAGATTCATAGATGATGTCTTTATGATTTGGTTGGGCTCCACACCGGAACTACTACAATTTCTTGCCTTGCACATATTAACAATAACACATTTGGTATTAAATTTACAGCACTACACAGTACTTCAAATATTGATTTTCTTGACCTCACAATCTTTATAGAAGATGGGCTTATCAATACTAAGACATTTCGCAAGATATCTGAGGCAAATTCCACTCTATTTTTTACTAGTTGCCATCAGTCATCGACCATTCAGAACATCCCGAGGGGTGAATTTTATAGGGCTTGTAGGAACTGTACCAAAGATCGAGATTTTGAACGTGAGTGTGCACTTTTATCTACCAGATTTAACCAGAGAGGCTATTCCAAAGAAAGCATAAGCAATAGTCTTAGTGGATATCGCACTATGGATAGAGCCACCACCTTGCAGCCTAAAAAACATGCATCTGAGATTCAACCTACTGTTGATGTGATTACCAAGTTTTCCAGGGATTCAAAACATTTATACCGATTACTGAACAGACATTGGAACATACTATTACTTGACAAGAATATTAGACCTTTTTGGCAGACAAATCTAGATTTATATTTACTAGATCAGAGACATTGGGCCTCATTACGACCCGGGCAGTAAGGGATTACTGGTACTGGTAAGGGCACCGGTACCATTAATCCCTTACCGCCCTATTACGAGTTCCCTTTGCAGGTCCTCCCTTAACGCCTGGTTTTACCAGGCGTTAAGGACGGGACCTGCAAAGGGACTTTGGTGCTAATAACGGTACCGCAATTTGCGGTACCATTATTAGCACCTTCCCCATTCCCATTGAGCCCTATGGGGGCTCAAATGGAAATAGGGAAGGATCCTGGTGAATGGGGAATTACCGCCCCCGCCAACCTTGGAATGGGCGGTAATAGCTCCATTCACCAGGGCGGAGTCGGTAAGGGTTTGGAGGCAGCCATGGCGCTATTACGCCATGGTTACCTCCAAACTCGTAATGACCCCCATTACGTGATAAAATCAGTCCTTCATTTTTACAGATCAGGAATGTATTACCTAGTAATAATAGAACATGGTTGTCTCCTATTTCTAGTTTTGTAAGGTTGCTCAGAATCCGTAATGATGGAACCAGACTTGGGCCCGTAGTGTAGCTGGAGAATTCTTTCTACAAATTTAACCCTCTGAACACCCAAGGTAAATACAGAGGGATCTATTAGTTGAAAGATAAGAAACACCACACGAACGACCAGGCTCTGCAGAAAAACAAGATGAACAGTTTAGATCACAGAGTCTATAAACAATACACTAGGTAAGAAAGAGCAGTCAATAACAACTGACTGGACGATAAAAAATTTCGGGGTGCTCTGGTCAAAGAAACGAACAAGACTGGGTCAAGATGTGGGCTAAGAAAAAACATAAGAAAGGGGGTGAGGTTTTTTAGAATAGATTGGAAGAACAGTAGGAGGCAAAAGAAATTGAAGATTTACCACTGGTCCTGATATAGACAGAGTACCAAGTTAACACCCAGTGTACTAGTACCTGAACCAACGACACGAGGACGCCCAAGTGGAAGGAGGCAGTCTCCAGTCCCAACCCTATCCTGCCAGCACGAGGACGCCTAACGACTCAGCGCAGGATGGCAGTCTCAAGTTCACCGCTTTTTCTTCTAAGTACACTTGGGTGTGATTGGTAAGCTTTCAGGACCAAGATGAGGTGTCGCTTGAGGAGGTAAAAATGACACCAACCCAGTGGACAAGAGATGGTAAGTAAGTGTTCCAAGTTCAGTACACGTGTAGGTAAGCAAATCCAAAAGCGGCAGGCAGAGACTTGTAAGGAAGCGTTCCGGGTTCGGTACATGTGGAGGCAAGCAAATCCAAAGCGGCAGGCAGAGACTTTGTAAGTAAGCGTTCCGGGTTCGGTACACGTGGAGGCAAGCAAATCCAATTCGGCAGGCAGAGACTTGTAAGTAGCGGTCCGGGTCACAAGGATACCAAGGGAGGGGAAAAGGAGCAAAGGCAAGGCAAAAGCACAAAGGAATACACGAAACACAAGACGTAGTCGCAGCTGATTACAAAATCCGAAGCGAAGAATTGGCAACCCGGAAGTCTTTATATAGGTTGCCATGGAAATCATGTGCCTAACGTAGTCTGTAGTCGCCATGGCAACCCGGATCCATTGATCTTATGGATTCGGGTATGGCAAGAGTGTTGCTCCACGCTCTGTTGTTTATTTCTGTGAGCAAAAGAACGAAAAGACAACCGACCAGGTCGGAACCAGTCAGGTTTTCATAAATGTGGAAGTTGCTCAATGTGTAAACATGTGGACAGCAAGGTGACCCAGCATATAGAAATCAATGGACAAAAAGTACAGATAGGTGACTTTATCAACTGTAGAACTACTCATTTTGTATATGCACTGAGATGTGTTTGTGCAAAAACCTATATTGGTTCCACTATCAGACAAGTACGTTTTAGAATTCGTGAGCATTTGGCTAGCTTAAGTAGCCAGGGTGCAAGACTGTCCCTTGCGGTCCATTGGCAAACCAAGCACCGAAGAGATAATAAGGAAGATATCCGTTTTGTGGGACTGAAGAAGGCTAAATTGGGCAAAAGAGGGGGTGACATCACCCTTAAACTGAGACAAATGGAAGCTAAATTTATCTGTCTTTTTCGATGTACACAAACAGGTCTCAATACCGACAAAGAGATGCATGTATTTCTATGATAATCTTATGATAATGGAGAGAGAACACCAGGCATAATTATGCAACTATTTAAGTCTCTTCGTATTGAGGAACATAATCCCTATATTTGGATTGATTGATCCAACCTCAACGATTCTAGCTGTAGAGTTAATCATGATTGTATAGTGAATCACATCCTCAAGAACAGCTGCTGTGGTCGATGACAGATTACTTAGCCAACAGGATAAGGATGTACACAATAACATTTCTTATTTTCATGATACTCAATTTATATCATTTTGTTCATTATCATTATGATCTGTAACATTAAATGAAGGTGTGTCATGCACCATGGTGCTTGGGCGTCACACCCAATGTCACCATTTTAAGGTTTGAACGCTACTATACACTCGTCTTTAACATTTGTCTTCATTGGCATTAACGTAGAGGTCATGCGCCTATCCATGACACTACTTTCTCACATGCTTGCGTAACTGAATGCTGACTACATTCAGCGCGCATGCGCACTTACAATACACTAATATGCAACAGAGCATGTTCAGTAGATCAGTATCGCTGTCCACGCGACATGCGCAGTATCGCTTAATTCATGATCATCTTAAGCCTCTGTCAGTCAGTATATAATACGCCGCGGTGAGCGGACTCGCCCCTATTTTTCAAGCGTAATTCGAATTGGGATTGAACCCAGATATACGGGTAAGTGTAAGATGTTAACATAGGGCTATTTAATTAAGGATGACATTAATGGTCTAGTAATTTGCTGATTGGACATTTTCTCTGTATTTGGCAGACCATCCTTAATGAGAATAGCGCAACTGGCGCCCAGATCTAATCTACCATAATTGACTATTTTTTATACGAGAGACAGAATGCAACACAATACTGCATGGTGAGCATGCAACAATTCGGTTCATTATAATATTATGCAGTGCATAACATTAATGCTTATCTACTTTTAGGTCTTCTTTAGCAAATTATTTTATTTCTTAACAGTATATCACCGATGACAAAAATTCACGCCTCATAGAACTAACTCTGCAACTACATCTCATTTGAATCTACATATCTGATATTGATAGGATGTGCGGTGAGATAGCACAATTTTAATTAGACACCACGTATAATATAACGTTCATCGGACAATGTCAATTATAACACATCTTTAACACTGTCAGCCCCAACAATTTAACATATACTGTCTGGTTCCTAAAGTCCTTCATTAGACATTTCAGAATACTAACTTATCTGCAGTAACAGCACAATACATATCTTCAACCTCATACACATATATAAATGGGACACTTTCTAATGGTGATGTTTTGGGGTGATGTCCACGCATGGGTGATGCATGACACACATGGAAAATGACATTATTAACCAAACATTTTACTTAATGAACATTATTTACACATTTGTAATGTTTTGTCATTCTATCTTCCTTTGCTCCCTTCATACTACTAATGTGCGCGTATCTACTCAACTGGGTATGTGAACCCTATTTTAATTTATCTCATACTACTGTTGTGTGTAATATTATTATGTGATATTGTTTTTGATAATTTGATGTGATACTATTATTTCTGAATGCATTATTATTTCATTTGTCAGCCTTCAGAACAACTCGATTGTCGAAACACGTGTCGGCTGACACCTTTAGACAATAAACACTTTGTACCCATGGACTTTGAATGTTTATAACATGACTATATATATTATTTACAAACATAGTCTAATTGAATTAACCTAAGGAAGAGTGCGATTTGCGAGTCATTCATCTTAAAACGTTACCACATTTTGGGTGTGAGTAGGCTTGCCCAGATATTGACCCTGACAACGCAGCTCAAATCCTAATATTGGGACGTGTTTAGCGCACACACCAGGTTTTTTGCCTACCACCTACAATTTAGGTCTGCAGCTTGTATACTTCTATTCCCCATGATTAAGTCAACAGGCAGTGAAATGGTTACTGTTAAAGGAGAATGAAGTGAGAGCTTTGAAAGAATGGATCATGCTAATTTTGGAGTTTATAGCCCAGAACTCTTATTTTGAACATCAGAGAAAGCTTTTCTTGCAAACCAGTGGTACTGCCATGGGGGCTATCATGACTCCCAGCTATGATAACACTTTCATGTAGAAATTAGAATGCTACCATATTATTTTTCATCCAGCAGTGCACAAATATATACGTTACTGGGGTAGTTACATTGACAATATATTCTAAGTATGGAACAACACTCCTGAAACACTTCAATCCTCAACTACGCTACTTAGATGTACAGATTTCCCCAGAAGCACCAGGCTTCAACACCTCCTTATATCACAAACCTGCCGACTGCAATATTCTGTTACATAGAATGAGTTTCCACCCTCCATCGACCATCAGAAGTTTGCCATACAGCCAATTGCTGCCAGTCAAACGAATAGTGAATACTGAAAATGAATGTAAAGAAGAACTTGACAAAATGTCACTAAATTTAAGGGAAGGGGATATTCAGATGTGGAATTAATTAAGAATTAACAGATGCTATAAATAAAGTAGAATGCAAGGAAAGGTCCTCCTTGCTGATTCCAAAAACATCTTCTGCTCTGGAACAGAAACCACTGGTATTTGTTAGCAAATACAGGGTCCAATCGACAAAAATAAAAAAGTCAATATTAAAACACTGGCCGCTACTGAGCTGTAATAACAAGTTACAGAATTTGTTCATAGAGAAACCTATTTTTGCCTTCCAGAGGAGTAGTAATTAGCAAGACCTGCTGGTTAAAATTGCGTACAAGAACCCAAAATACAGAAACCCAAGAACAAAGGGATATTCTCTTGCTTATTGTGTAACAGCTCCAACAACATCATTAAGGCTCATTTTGTGACACATTCCAAACAGGGAAAAATATCAAATTGCGAGGCTATGACATGTGCAATTCATACAATGTGATAAATTCAATCAAATGCCCATGTGACATTCGATATGTAGGCCAGACCAGCCGTAAAGCTTGGATACGGTGGAACAAGCATAAATCAAACATCAGAACACATTGTCACGCACCTACCAACCTGCCGCTTGTGGAAACCACTGCAAAACCGGTGCCATTGAATAGGCACTTCACATTCTCCTGCTACATGCTGCCGCAGTCTAGTTGTTCATCTATCATGGCAGCCTTCCGTCCCTTTTTAGCAGTTCCGATCCTTTTTAGCTGTTCTGATTTCGGAGCACCTCGCGTTGCAACCCTGCACGCTACTTAGCTACTTTGGGGTCTGACGCTCAGTGTTTTCCTGTCTGCTTCTGCAGCTACTATCGCCTTTGCCTAGCCAACTTCCGCTCCCTTGTGTTTTCTGGCAGCTCTCGCTCATTTTCTTCTCTCTCGGGTCTTGCTTCCGCTCTGCTTCCTTCTGTCTTTGGCGGCTCCCTAGCTCTGCCTCCCCTTCGATCCTTGCCGCTCTGTCCTTTCTTTCCGGCGTTCCCTCTAATGCCTTACCTTTTTGCTCCGGTCCTCTCCAGACTCTGTTTTTCGTACTCTCCGTTCTGTCTTCTCTCTCTCTCCCTCTCGCTTCGTCCACCGGAGAGCATATACTTTCTATGGCTACCTTAGCCGTTCACCGCATCTTAGCCCGTGCACCTGCATGTCCTGCTGCTGTGTTTTGCACGTTGTTCTTTGAGAGACTGTCCCTTTCCTTCGGGTTAGTGGACTGACCTGCTACTCATTATTCCATTCCATCAAGGAGCGGTCCATATCTACCAAGGAGGTTTTTTCCAATGTTCCCGACTTCGGAACTCATCTCGTCTGGTTGCTCTGTAAGGAATTACAACTCTTCCGAGGTTTTTTCTGCCAACCGGCTTTATCCTCTGATTGGCTTCCTCAGGAAGGTGTCCCTAGTCGGTCTCTTGCACTAAGACAGCATAGTGGCTTTGACTCGAGGGAAGCCATACCTCTTCAATAAAAAAGGAACATATGCAGAAAAAAAGGCAAGAATCCTCTGAGCAGTTCAGAAGAATCAGGTGAGGAGGAGGGGGATTTGTCTGAACGGAGGACGACCAGGGGGATTCTGACACACACAATCTATACGCAGCAGTATCAAAACACTTTGAACAACATATACACCAACTGTCGCAGATTACATTCCAGATTTTCTCAATACCTTAGACATAGGTCTGAATATCAACAAGAAGTTAGAGCAGAGAGAGAATCTTACTGGATTGACATCATCATCATCTAGGGATGATAATCTAGAAAGATTAATATCTAAATTAGAAAAACTAATCAGGTGAGAAGTATCGCAAAAATTGCATGCTACAACGCTAGCGCAGTACTTCAAAAGTAAAGAGATACTTAGAGGGCTCAGAGTTTACCTCAAACCAACATTATGCAGAGAGAACCAGGCATTTGTTAAAAGATGGGAACAGATACTCAATAAATGCTCACTGGATCTAATTCTATTAACAATTGAGGAATTATCCAAATCTTTAATTTCTATCAATCTGGAATTTGAAGATATTTCATTACAACTTTCCAAACTGATAACTGGTGATGAATTAAAACAAACAAACGTGAAATTGAACAAAGGAAAATTAGGAAATTCCAGAGGGACACTTTAGATTATGCACGCGATATTGTATACTCTTGCCAGGAATACTACAACAATTTAAGACCACAGAGAACACCAGCAAAACCTCTCAGACATCTGAATCAACAAGACAATACTGACAGTTCTGATGTAACAAGTGGTGAATGTGAGAACACCACCAGTGAAAATCAACCACCAGTAAGAGAAGCCGAACCATCAAACCCATCTACTTCAACAGCAGCCACAAGTGGACCCCTTCCTTTTTTAGAAGGAGGTGAAAAACCTGCAGAGGGAAAAAGAAAGCACAGGTAAAAAAACAAATAAAGTACTCCATTATCTTTAACATCTCATCCAACCATCTTATCAAAGCACAAGAGGACACCCTGAACTTAGGTATTTCATTCATTCTGACTAACCATACAACGCTCTTTGAAGAAGAAGTCAACCTGTTTAAATTGATTTGCAAAATGGAACTAAAAGTCTTTTTTGACTCAATTCCTGAGCCTCCAATACAATGAAAACAACATCAGTTTCTGGAAATGAAGAAAAAAAGTACATTTCATCCACAGATTAATCACCCAGCCATCAATTTATGCAAGCACAAAACTATCAAAGAACTTAAACGACTGAAGTATGGCACGGCTAACAAGCTTAACATCAGGAAGCACCAACTAAAATTAATTAAAGAACTATCAGAGGATAACACCATTATGCTGAAACCAGCAGATAAAGGCGGTGCGCTTGTTATGATGGACAACGAAATGTACAACGAAGGATGTCTCAAATTACTAAGGGAGGAAAGGACATATATGATACTAGATAATGATCCAACTATGGCCATCAAGAAGACAATTGATAAAGCACTTGACTATGACTGGATATCGGACCATTGTTAGGACACTCACCTGGGAACAGGAACGTCCATATCCTCGCGGGCGGGGTGATGCCTGGCGGCATTACCCGCGGTATCGTCTTGGCCGAGGGTGCATTCTCCGAGGTCATCGCTCATTTGGGGTACCTGCCCGCTCCGGGCGAGTCGGGGTGCATGCGTTCTTACGCGGGGACGGCAGGGAACGGGCTTGTGGTTCAAGCCTCTTTTCCATGAATACCTTGATTCCGCGCATGCGCCGACTCGCATTGCGGGTCAAGCCTCGCTTCCATGCCGAGTCACTATAAAGAAGCTTCCTGGTTTTGTACTCGCCGCGTCTCAACGCGGTTTGGTCCTGACCTCCCGCTCGCTTCTGGATTACCTTGTCCTTACTTGGTTACTCCGCTTGCCTTCCTTGTTCCCTTCCTGTTTGCCCTTTCATCTCCTGTCCTGTTGGTCTGGTTCCTTGGTTTGGGGTCTGGCTTCCCTGGGTTGGGCTTAGTCGGTCCTGGTCTGGAGCTCCCCTTGTCCCTTCCTTGCCGCCTTACCCCTTTCCTACCTGTCCACCTCCCCTAGCCTGAAATCCTTCTCTGCTTTGTGCTTGGGTACCAGTGCCTCTACGGTGCCTTTACTGCTGCCATACTACAGTCTCGGCTGCCTTCTTCCACCATCTTCGAGAAGGTCTTCTGCAGAATCAAGCAACGCACTCAAGCTTGCTGTTTACATCTACCGACCTTCCCTGTTCAGTGCTTGCACTGTTCTGGCGCCACGTCAATACAGGGAAGTGTCCATCCGTGGCGTCAGGAATTGGACCCATTTTCAATCCTGCAAGTCAGGACGGGACCTGGGCCGGTTCTAGGCGTTACCCTGTCATCTTTCGTTCTGCAATCAACGTCCTGGCGACCCTGGCACGCAAGCCTTCAGGAAACACAGGTACGCAGCGTCCACGGGACGCACACTTTAACAGATTGAGACACCTAACCTCCAATTCGGACCCAGAGATGGAGGAATCCTCTGATCTCAGAGACGAAATCAGATCTTTAAGGGCTGAAATGACAGCGCTTCGTCTAGAAAATGAGACACTACGTCAGATGGTGGTGCATAGGACCAGCACCACAACTCAGGCTGATTCTGCCATGGCACAGACGACACCCATGAAGTTTGATGGGGATTCTAGAAGAGTGGCCGAATTTTGTAACCATTGGAAGATACATTTTTTGTTCCGGGCTTCCCATTTCACCGACGAGAAGGCGAAGATTGGGTATATTCTAGGGAATTTAACCGGAAATGCGCTGGCATGGGCAGCTCCTTTGGTGTCCTCAAACAGTCAAATTCTGAGTGATTTTGCCGCCTTTGAGAAAGCGTTCCTGGAAGTGTTTCAGTCACCTAACTTGGCCGCCACTGCACAAAATCAATTGATGGATTTAAAGCAGGGTTCAAGCGATCTGATCACATACATCGGTCGGTTCCGTCAATTGGCGGCGGATTCTCAATGGCCGGAAGTAACACAAAGGACGCTTTTTCGGCGAGGCCTGAGGGAGGAGTACAAGGATGAACTTCTTCATATACCAGAACCGGATACTCTACAGGTACTTCAGGAACAGGTTCTTCGAATCGATCACCGTTTGGCTGAACGGAAGGGAGAAAGACGTCGGTTGGAGAGGACGTACTCCAGGTCTTTACCATTACCTGCTGGTACTTCAAGTACATCAGAGTCGGGTCCGGAACCCATGCAATTGGGGGCACTCAGAGGACCTTTATCCGCGATGGAGAGGAAACGAAGAAGGGACTTGAACTTATGCCTGTATTGTGGTGCCGCCGGGCACTATTTGGGTACTTGTCCGTTACGACCACTCAGGAAGTCGGAAAACTAATAGGCCTGTCATGTATAAGGAAGGCAATGACAGGCCCACCGTTTAAACCAGTCCTTCCGGATACCGATGGTTTCTTACTGCCCATGTCACCCGCAGCCCTCTTGGTACTCCGAATTAAAGTATTGTGGCAGGACAAGTCAACCGTAATCATGGGTCTTCTGGATTGTGGAGCATCTGGCAATTATATCGATGTTGAGTTCGTCAAGAAAAACCAGATACCCCTACTTAAGAAGAATCAAGCTACACCGATTGAGGTCATTGATGGTACACCTTTGTCTTTTGGTCCCATTCAACATCACACTGGAGTTCTGCAGTTGTGGATCAATGAACATCAGGAAAAGATATCTTTGGATGTGATTAAGTCACCATCTTATCCAATCGTGTTGGGTTTACCCTGGTTGTTGTATCACAACCCTAAGATCAATTGGGTAACCCGTACATTGACATTTAATTCTGATCGTTGTTTACTGGATTGTTCCTCCTCAGGGTTATCTGCTGGGATATCCACAACTGCCACACAGACAGAGATGAATGGAATATCATATGTATGCCAGATATCTACCGTACCATCTGAATATGCAGACTACTCTTCTGTGTTTTGGGAACCAGGGGACATTCCTCTGCCTCCTCATAGAAGTTTTGATTGCGCCATAGATCTCTTGCCTGATTCTGTGATTCCACATGGACGAGTGTACACCTTATCCCCACAAGAAAGAACAGCCTTACAAGAATATCTAAACGACTGTCTTCAGAAAGGGTATATCACCCCTTCCAAGTCTCCTGCAGGATTTCCGCTGTTTTTCGTTAAGAAAAAGGAGGGCACTTTACGTCCCTGTGTAGATTATCGGCAGTTAAATGATCTTACTCGGAAGGACAGATATCCGTTGCCTCTAATACGTGACATCCTGGAATCCTTGCACTCTGCCAGTATATTTACTAAGTTGGATTTAAGAGGGGCATATCATCTGGTACGAATTAAGACTGGTGATGAGTGGAAGACGGCTTTTAAGACACCTTTGGGGCACTATGAATATCGTGTAATGCCTTTCGGACTATGCAATGCCCCAGCCGTTTTCCAGCGTTTGATGGATGACATATTTTCGGATTTATTCGGAATATCAGTGTGGGTATATCTAGATGATATACTGATTTTTTCGAGAGATAAGAAGGAACACATATTACATGTCAAAGAAGTTCTCAGCCGTTTACGTCAGAACCACTTATATGCCAAGGCTGAGAAGTGTATCTTCAATCAAGACAAGATTGAGTTTCTTGGGTACGTGATTGGCAGTTCTGGCATACAGATGGACCCAACTAAGTTACGGGCAATACAAGAATGGCGACAACCTAATGATGTGAAGGCCCTTCAGCGATTCCTTGGATTCGCCAATTTCTATAGGCGCTTTATACCAGGTTTCTCGACTCTCACAGCACCTTTAACCAGTTTAACCAGCAGTAAGACGTTGTTTGTGTGGAATGAGGAAGCTACTAATGCGTTTGAACATCTCAAGGAAGCCTTTAGCACCTCTCCAATTCTATGTCATCCCGACGAGAGTAGACCATTCATTGTGGAAGCAGATGCGTCGAATTTCGCCGTTGGATCTGTTTTGCTACAGAAGGACCCGCAGTCAGATGTTGAATTCCCAGTGGCTTATTTTTCCCGAAAATTAACGTCAAGCGAACGGAATTATGCCGTGATTGAGAAAGAACTTTTAGCTATCAAATTAGCTTTTGAAGAATGGCGCCATCACCTTTTGGGAGGCCGGTTTCCTGTTGAGGTCTGTACCGACCATAGAAATTTACAGTACCTACGATCTCTTCAATGTCGCACTTCCCGCCAGGCCCGTTGGGCGTTTTTCTTTTCACATTACGATTTCACAATCTCTTACATACCCAATGCTCGGAATCTGAAAGCAGAAGCATTGTCTCGCTCTTTGGAAGACATCAAGCAGGACAGCCAGAATCAGCTATTGCTAGCCCCGAAGCATTTTTTGTTTTCCATGTTTCATTGTCTGGACACGTTCTTACAGGAAACAGCGGCAGACCCCTACAGAACGGAACTATTGAAGTTACCCCAAGTTAGGGAGAACGAGGGGTTGCTCTTCTTCAGTGGGAGATTGTATGCACCTACCGACTCTCTTCGGATTGCCATTTTGCAAGCATTTCACGATTCGAAGATTGGGGGCCATCGGGGCATACGTGCAACTCAAGAACTTGTCGCCAGACAGTTTTGGTGGCCAGGATTGGCTAAACAGGTTAAACAATACGTGGAATGTTGCCCAGTATGTGCTCAAGTAAAGATACCCAGAAGGAGGCCACTCGGTCTACTCCATCCCATCGAGACACCGCCATATCCGTGGCATACCATAGCTACTGATTTCATAGTGGAACTACCACCTTCCGAGGGCTTCACATGCATAATGGTAGTAGTTGACTGTTTTTCCAAGATGGCTCATTTTATCCCCTTCATTAAAGTTCCCTCTGCTAGTTCCATGGCTCGAGCATTTCTGCACAACATTTACCGGTTACATGGACTACCCGATAAGATCATCTCGGACCGTGGTTCCCAGTTCATATCATCCTTTTGGAAACAGCTGTGTCGTCACCTGGGCATACATCGGGCGCTTAGTTCCGGCTATCATCCACAATCCAACGGACAGACGGAGAGGACCAATCAGACGTTGGAACAGTATCTGCGCTGTTTTTCCAACGCCTCTCAGACCAACTGGGCACTGCATTTGGATTTAGCTGAGGTAGCTTATAATAACTCGATCCATTCTGCAACAGGATTAAGCCCTTTTCTTTGTTCCTATGGACTCAATCCTAGACTTTTTCCGTTTGCTCCTGTACGACCTAGCACGGTTCCCTCTGCTGATCAGCTGATTCAAGAGATCCGAAGACTGCATGCTCAGGCGACTGGTACCCTGGTTAAGGCACGTGAGGACATGAAGGCTCAGGCAGATAGGAGGCGTACCCCTGAACCCACATTTAGGGTTGGAGGGAAGGTATGACTTTCTTCCAAGAACTTACCTGTTCGCAACTTACCTACGAAACTTGCTCCCCGTTTCCTAGGGCCTTTTCGAATTACTAGACGGATTTCCCCAGTGGCATTCAAACTGGATTTGCCCCCATCCTGGCGGGTGCATCCCGTTTTTCATGTCTCCTTGTTTAAGCCTTACCTGGATGACCCCTATGGGCGCTCGGGCTCCCGTCCTGCGGCCATTGAAGTACAGGGTGTTCCTGAATATGAGGTCCGGGAAATCTGTGATTCTCGTTTCCATCGGGGTCAATTGCAGTTCTTGGTGGATTGGGAGGGGTATTCAGCTTGTGACCGCACTTGGGAGCCTGTTGGGAATGTCCATGCTCCTCGTTTAGTGCGTGATTTCTATTTGCGTCATCCGTCATCCTTGTAAACCGGGGGCCCCGGGTCTTTCTGGGAGGGGGCATGGTGTTAGGACACTCACCTGGGAACAGGAACGTCCATATCCTCGCGGGCGGGGTGATGCCTGGCGGCTGTACCCGCGGTATCGTCTTGGCCGAGGGTGCATTCTCCGAGGTCATCGCTCATTTGGGGTACCTGCCCGCTCCGGGCGAGTCGGGGTGCATGCGTTCTTACGCGGGGACGGCAGGGAACGGGCTTGTGGTTCAAGCCTCGTTTCCATGAATACCTTGATTCCGCGCATGCGCCGACTCGCATTGCGGGTCAAGCCTCGCTTCCATGCCGAGTCACTATAAAGAAGCTTCCTGGTTTTGTACTCGCCGCGTCTCAACGCGGTTTGGTCCTGACCTCCCGCTCGCTTCTGGATTACCTTGTCCTTACTTGGTTACTCCGCTTGCCTTCCTTGTTCCCTTCCTGTTTGCCCTTTCATCTCCTGTCCTGTTGGTCTGGTTCCTTGGTTTGGGGTCTGGCTTCCCTGGGTTGGGCTTAGTCGGTCCTGGTCTGGAGCTCCCCTTGTCCCTTCCTTGCCGCCTTACCCCTTTCCTACCTGTCCACCTCCCCTAGCCTGAAATCCTTCTCTGCTTTGTGCTTGGGTACCAGTGCCTCTACGGTGCCTTTACTGCTGCCATACTACAGTCTCGGCTGCCTTCTTCCACCATCTTCGAGAAGGTCTTCTGCAGAATCAAGCAACGCACTCAAGCTTGCTGTTTACATCTACCGACCTTCCCTGTTCAGTGCTTGCACTGTTCTGGCGCCACGTCAATACAGGGAAGTGTCCATCCGTGGCGTCAGGAATTGGACCCATTTTCAATCCTGCAAGTCAGGACGGGACCTGGGCCGGTTCTAGGCGTTACCCTGTCATCTTTCGTTCTGCAATCAACGTCCTGGCGACCCTGGCACGCAAGCCTTCAGGAAACACAGGTACGCAGCGTCCACGGGACGCACACTTTAACAGATTGAGACACCTAACCTCCAATTCGGACCCAGAGATGGAGGAATCCTCTGATCTCAGAGACGAAATCAGATCTTTAAGGGCTGAAATGACAGCGCTTCGTCTAGAAAATGAGACACTACGTCAGATGGTGGTGCATAGGACCAGCACCACAACTCAGGCTGATTCTGCCATGGCACAGACGACACCCATGAAGTTTGATGGGGATTCTAGAAGAGTGGCCGAATTTTGTAACCATTGCAAGATACATTTTTTGTTCCGGGCTTCCCATTTCACCGACGAGAAGGCGAAGATTGGGTATATTCTAGGGAATTTAACCGGAAATGCGCTGGCATGGGCAGCTCCTTTGGTGTCCTCAAACAGTCAAATTCTGAGTGATTTTGCCGCCTTTGAGAAAGCGTTCCTGGAAGTGTTTCAGTCACCTAACTTGGCCGCCACTGCACAAAATCAATTGATGGATTTAAAGCAGGGTTCAAGCGATCTGATCACATACATCGGTCGGTTCCGTCAATTGGCGGCGGATTCTCAATGGCCGGAAGTAACACAAAAGACGCTTTTTCGGCGAGGCCTGAGGGAGGAGTACAAGGATGAACTTCTTCATATACCAGAACCGGATACTCTACAGGTACTTCAGGAACAGGTTCTTCGAATCGATCACCGTTTGGCTGAACGGAAGGGAGAAAGACGTCGGTTGGAGAGGACGTACTCCAGGTCTTTACCATTACCTGCTGGTACTTCAAGTACATCAGAGTCGGGTCCGGAACCCATGCAATTGGGGGCACTCAGAGGACCTTTATCCGCGATGGAGAGGAAACGAAGAAGGGACTTGAACTTATGCCTGTATTGTGGTGCCGCCGGGCACTATTTGGGTACTTGTCTGTTACGACCACTCAGGAAGTCGGAAAACTAATAGGCCTGTCATGTATAAGGAAGGCAATGACAGGCCCACCGTTTAAACCAGTCCTTCCGGATACCGATGGTTTCTTACTGCCCATGTCACCCGCAGCCCTCTTGGTACTCCGAATTAAAGTATTGTGGCAGGACAAGTCAACCGTAATCATGGGTCTTCTGGATTGTGGAGCATCTGGCAATTATATCGATGTTGAGTTCGTCAAGAAAAACCAGATACCCCTACTTAAGAAGAATCAAGCTACACCGATTGAGGTCATTGATGGTACACCTTTGTCTTTTGGTCCCATTCAACATCACACTGGAGTTCTGCAGTTGTGGATCAATGAACATCAGGAAAAGATATCTTTGGATGTGATTAAGTCACCATCTTATCCAATCGTGTTGGGTTTACCCTGGTTGTTGTATCACAACCCTAAGATCAATTGGGTAACCCGTACATTGACATTTAATTCTGATCGTTGTTTACTGGATTGTTCCTCCTCAGGGTTATCTGCTGGGATATCCACAACTGCCACACAGACAGAGATGAATGGAATATCATATGTATGCCAGATATCTACCGTACCATCTGAATATGCAGACTACTCTTCTGTGTTTTCGGAACCAGGGGACATTCCTCTGCCTCCTCATAGAAGTTTTGATTGCGCCATAGATCTCTTGCCTGATTCTGTGATTCCACATGGACGAGTGTACACCTTATCCCCACAAGAAAGAACAGCCTTATAAGAATATCTAAACGACTGTCTTCAGAAAGGGTATATCACCCCTTCCAAGTCTCCTGCAGGATTTCCGCTGTTTTTCGTTAAGAAAAAGGAGGGCACTTTACGTCCCTGTGTAGATTATCGGCAGTTAAATGATCTTACTCGGAAGGACAGATATCCGTTGCCTCTAATACGTGACATCCTGGAATCCTTGCACTCTGCCAGTATATTTACTAAGTTGGATTTAAGAGGGGCATATCATCTGGTACGAATTAAGACTGGTGATGAGTGGAAGACGGCTTTTAAGACACCTTTGGGGCACTATGAATATCGTGTAATGCCTTTCGGACTATGCAATGCCCCAGCCGTTTTCCAGCGTTTGATGGATGACATATTTTCGGATTTATTCGGAATATCAGTGTGGGTATATCTAGATGATATACTGATTTTTTCGAAAGATAAGAAGGAACACATATTACATGTCAAAGAAGTTCTCAGCCGTTTACGTCAGAACCACTTATATGCCAAGGCTGAGAAGTGTATCTTCAATCAAGACAAGATTGAGTTTCTTGGGTACGTGATTGGCAGTTCTGGCATACAGATGGACCCAACTAAGTTACGGGCAATACAAGAATGGCAACAACCTAATGATGCGAAGGCCCTTCAGCGATTCCTTGGATTCGCCAATTTCTATAGGCGCTTTATACCAGGTTTCTCGACTCTCACAGCACCTTTAACCAGTTTAACCAGCAGTAAGACGTCGTTTGTGTGGAATGAGGAAGCTACTAATGCGTTTGAACATCTCAAGGAAGCCTTCAGCACCTCTCCAATTCTACGTCATCCTGACGAGAGTAGACCATTCATTGTGGAAGCAGATGCGTCGAATTTCGCCGTTGGATCTGTTTTGCTACAGAAGGACCCGCAGTCAGATGTTGAATTCCCAGTGGCTTATTTTTCCCGAAAATTAACGTCAAGCGAACGGAATTATGCCGTGATTGAGAAAGAACTTTTAGCTATCAAATTAGCTTTTGAAGAATGGCGGCATCACCTTTTGGGAGGCCGGTTTCCTTTTGAGGTCCGTACCGACCATAGAAATTTACAGTACCTACGATCTCTTCAATGTCGCACTTCCCGCCAGGCCCGTTGGGCGTTTTTCTTTTCACATTACGATTTCACAATCTCTTACATACCCAATGCTCGGAATCTGAAAGCAGACGCATTGTCTCGCTCTTTGGAAGACATCAAGCAGGACAGCCAGAATCAGCTATTGCTAGCCCCGAAGCATTTTTTGTTTTCCGTGTTTCATTGTCTGGACACGTTCTTACAGGAAACAGCGGCAGACCCCTACAGAACGGAACTATTGAAGTTACCCCAAGTTAGGGAGAACGAGGGGTTGCTCTTCTTCAGTGGGAGATTGTATGCACCTACCGACTTTCTTCGGATTGCCATTTTGCAAGCATTTCACGATTCGAAGATTGGGGGCCATCGGGGCATACGTGCAACTCAAGAACTTGTCGCCAGACAGTTTTGGTGGCCAGGATTGGCTAAACAGGTTAAACAATACGTGGAATGTTGCCCAGTATGTGCTCAAGTAAAGATACCCAGAAGGAGGCCACTCGGTCTACTCCATCCCATCGAGACACCGCCATATCCGTGGCATACCATAGCTACTGATTTCATAGTGGAACTACCACCTTCCGAGGGCTTCACATGCATAATGGTAGTAGTTGACTGTTTTTCCAAGATGGCTCATTTTATCCCCTTCATTAAAGTTCCCTCTGCTAGTTCCATGGCTCGAGCATTTCTGCACAACATTTACCGGTTACATGGACTACCCGATAAGATCATCTCGGACCGTGGTTCCCAGTTCATATCATCCTTTTGGAAACAGCTGTGTCGTCACCTGGGCATACATCGGGCGCTTAGTTCCGGCTATCATCCACAATCCAACGGACAGACGGAGAGGACCAATCAGACGTTGGAACAGTATCTGCGCTGTTTTTCCAACGCCTCTCAGACCAACTGGGCACTGCATTTGGATTTAGCTGAGGTAGCTTATAATAACTCGATCCATTCTGCAACAGGATTAAGCCCTTTTCTTTGTTCCTATGGACTCAATCCTAGACTTTTTCCGTTTGCTCCTGTACGACCTAGCACGGTTCCCTCTGCTGATCAGCTGATTCAAGAGATCCGAAGACTGCATGCTCAGGCGACTGGTACCCTGGTTAAGGCACGTGAGGACATGAAGGCTCAGGCAGATAGGAGGCGTACCCCTGAACCCACATTTAGGGTTGGAGGGAAGGTATGACTTTCTTCCAAGAACTTACCTGTTCGCAACTTACCTACGAAACTTTCTTCCCCGTTTCCTAGGGCCTTTTCGAATTACTAGACGGATTTCCCCAGTGGCATTCAAACTGGATTTGCCCCCATCCTGGCGGGTGCATCCCGTTTTTCATGTCTCCTTGTTTAAGCCTTACCTGGATGACCCCTATGGGCGCTCGGGCTCCCGTCCTGCGGCCATTGAGGTACAGGGTGTTCCTGAATATGAGGTCCGGGAAATCTGTGATTCTCGTTTCCATCGGGGTCAATTGCAGTTCTTGGTGGATTGGGAGGGGTATTCAGCTTGTGACCGCACTTGGGAGCCTGTTGGGAATGTACATGCTCCTCGTTTAGTGCGTGATTTCTATTTGCGTCATCCTTGTAAACCGGGGGCCCCGGGTCTTTCTGGGAGGGGGCATGGTGTTAGGACACTCACCTGGGAACAGGAACGTCCATATCCTCGCGGGCGGGGTGATGCCTGGCGGCTGTACCCGCGGTATCGTCTTGGCCGAGGGTGCATTCTCCGAGGTCATCGCTCATTTGGGGTACCTGCCCGCTCCGGGCGAGTCGGGGTGCATGCGTTCTTACGCGGGGACGGCAGGGAACGGGCTTGTGGTTCAAGCCTCGTTTCCATGAATACCTTGATTCCGCGCATGCGCCGACTCGCATTGCGGGTCAAGCCTCGCTTCCATGCCGAGTCACTATAAAGTGCTTCCTGGTTTTGTACTCGCCGCGTCTCAACGCGGTTTGGTCCTGACCTCCCGCTCGCTTCTGGATTACCTTGTCCTTACTTGGTTACTCCGCTTGCCTTCCTTGTTCCCTTCCTGTTTGCCCTTTCATCTCCTGTCCTGTTGGTCTGGTTCCTTGGTTTGGGGTCTGGCTTCCCTGGGTTGGGCTTAGTTGGTCCTGGTCTGGAGCTCCCCTTGTCCCTTCCTTGCCGCCTTACCCCTTTCCTACCTGTCCACCTCCCCTAGCCTGAAATCCTTCTCTGCTTTGTGCTTGGGTACCAGTGCCTCTACGGTGCCTTTACTGCTGCCATACTACAGTCTCGGCTGCCTTCTTCCACCATCTTCGAGAGGGTTTTCTGCAGAATCAAGCAACGCACTCAAGCTTGCTGTTTACATCTACCGACCTTCCCTGTTCAGTGCTTGCACTGTTCTGGCGCCACGTCAATACAGGGAAGTGTCCATCCGTGGCGTCAGGATTTGGACCCATTTTCAATCCTGCAAGTCAGGACGGGACCTGGGCCGGTTCTTGGCGTTACCCTGTCATCTTTCGTTCTGCAATCAACGTCCTGGTGACCCTGGCACGCAAGCCTTCAGGAAACACAGGTACGCAGCGTCCACGGGACGCACACTTTAACAACCATACCAGTGAATTCCTGCATAAGATGTTTCCAGTAATTCCGGTACTTTATGCACTACTGAAACTACACAAAAATATGCAAGATCCACCGTTCAGGCCCATAGTAGCCGGCACTGAAAGTATATTTCACCCTTTGGCAATCTAGATAGAGCGTTGCAACCATTGGTGCAGAAGACCGAGACATACCTAAAGGATACCTCGCACTTCCTGAGACTATTGAAAGGCATACACAACAATGAACCTCAACTTTTACTATTCACGTTAGACGTCAATAGTCTTTATACCTCTATCCCCCATGCAGAAGGGATAGCAGCATTAGAATGGTTCCTGCTACAACATGAAGACATTTCAATACACAAAGAGTTTGCTGTTGAGTTAATCAACATTATCCTGTACAACAACTACTTTCGATTTAGCAATAAATTCTATCTACAGATCTCCAGGACGTCCATGGGCTCTTCAGTGGCACCTGCGTACGCAAATATTTTTATGTATCATTTTGAAAAAGACACATTCTGGACAAAGAACCATAGAAAAAGAGCTTAATCTTTTGGAAACTATTCATCGACGATATTTTTGGTATCTGGCATGGCTCACAAGAGGAATTACAACAATTCTTCAGCTATCTGAATGGATGTCATGAGAAGATACAATTCACATTGGAAATTGGTAATCCCCATATTCACTTTCTAGATGTTAACATCTCAAGAGTAGATAATACCTTCATTACGGAAATTTACAGAAAACCTACAGATGCAAACAGTACCTTGCATTTTTCAAGTTTTCATCCTGCTCATCTTAAACAGAATTTACCGTATAGCCAATGCCTGAGGGCCAAAAGGATCACATCTGACGCAACTAAATTGGCACACGAATTTGACAATTTGAAAGTAAGATTCAAAAATAGAGGTTTTTCTGAACAGACAATGAATACAGCAATTGAGCGTACAAGTGTATTGGAAAGAGAAGACTTGTTGAAATAGAAAACCAAAATGGAAAATACAAGATTAATCCATACTCTCAGATTCTCCAGTCAGAGTTTCTGTATCAAAAAAATCATTCAGAAGAATTGGGACATTATTAAATCTGATGCTAACCTCAACAAACTATTTCCTGAACCGCCCATGTTGGCCTACAAAAAGGGCAGAAACTTTAGAGATTCCCTCATTAACTGAAAATCCAACAGCAAACATTGCTGACAAAACAAAAACACTGAACAATTGCCTGTTTGAAATGTCAACATTGTTCCAATATTTTGAAAGGTGACCACATTCCCCACCCTAATATTGGCAAGAAAATTCATCTAAAGGATTATGCAACTTGCAAAAGCAAAAATCTGATATATGCCCTTAAATGCCCTTGCAGCAAATATTATGTTGGTAAGGAAAATCAAAGAAAGACTTAAAGAACACAATTCTAACATAAGAACAAGCAATCAGAAATCCCCAGTCTTCAGACACTTCAATGAAAACATCAATTGAGATGGGTTGTCTTAGAAATCATCAAACAGTTACCTAGAGGTGGTGACCTTGCGAAACGACTCGCACAGAAAGAACTATTTTGGATGCATAAATTGGACTTGATAGCTCCTCTGGGACTCAATGAAGATTTCTATATGGGTCCCTTTCTGTAAATTGGCTACTTCACCTTACTTGGATGTATTGTGGGGAACCAAGATTATGATGACTATGAAACAACTAAACAGCTCACCGGTGAGCAAACTTTAATATGAGTGAACAATATGACTTTTGTAGTGAATAGGTTACGGTTTAGTTTTGTTCATACTCATCCACAGGTTTGATTAACCTTCCAATTTCTTGTCCATATTGTCTTTATGAATATAAGATTTTGAACCCTTGTCATGATTTAGCTTTAGTTCATACTCATCCACAACCTTCCAATTTTTTGTCCATATTGTCTTTATGATTTTGAACCCTTCATGAGACACCAAATAGCTCACCAATGAGCAAAGCTAAATATAATTATACGATATCATTTCTGTAGTGAATATGTCATGTTTTGGTTTTAGTTCATACTCATCCACAAGTTTCAATTGGGTTCATTTTCTAATTTCTCATCCATATTTTTAGAAGATTGTGAACTCTTAAGGAGACAGAACTGTTGGTCGGATTATACCTGCAGACCTATGTAAATAACTACCGTAATTGAGGTCCTCTTAACTTCTTTTTGACTCTTTCCAGATTTTGAATCTGTTGTACATAACCCATCTTTTGACACTTCGCGCCTTTATATATCACTATCATGAATATGTGTATAAACAGCCTGCTACACCAGGCAAGGATATGGAACTCACAGGGACATCCTCTAGTCACTTTTACCTTTTAGAATTCTTATCCATTTTAAGTTTTCTATCCTTTCAAGTATTATATACTTTGGCTCTCCTTAAAACTTCTGTTTGAGTTGGCCTTAGGTCCCTCTATTCTTGGATCGTCATTCGATCTGCTGCAAACCTTTAATTCTTATTTTTTCTTTAGATCTGAATTTTTTCCTATATATGATTCATTTATATGCATCTGCATTAGTAGTCCACATCCTTGTTAGGCATAAAAACGTACTTGCTTTTACATCCTTGTTACCGCTATCATGGTTAACTTCTTGTTCACGCATGCTCGCGTTGACGTCACAGTGTTTACACGGTGACGTCACTCGACGATGACGACGTGCGGCGTGAGACGTAATGCCGTCACAAATTTAGTATTTAAGGACGCCAACTCCTGTGGGTGACCATTACTCAGGAAGCAATTCCTGGAGGTGATGGCGTCTTCCTACACAGATCGTCCATCTTCATTTACAGAACTAAGTAAGTTGCCACGTGGTATTTCTTTAATACTTTCCTTCAACCTTGCTTTCTTTTTTACTTTCCTCGCTACATTTTCCTCATATTAAAGGGCATACGTTTTTATTTTAGGATCCTTTCTGAATTCCTCCATAATTTTCAGCGAGTGAGCAACATATTATTGGCCTGGGATTATTCCTTATATGTACCATTGCTATTACCTACCATCTCCATTTGGGGGATTTTTCGTTTGAAATGCTGTCGGGAAGTCAACTAACCTGATCACTCATTTTCCAACTAAACACATACCCTTTGGCTTTAAATAATCATAGGACTTTATTTTTTCATCTTTTCATTTAGACCTAGGCCACTCTTCAACTACTATATAGTTTCAATTTGGTGAAGAGGACATATTCACCTCTCCTATCTTCTTTGAAAGATTACACAAAGGACTCATTAACACTTGACGTGAGATCATTGGTAATTATTTTAACTCACTCATTGGTGGTGCTTTCACTTTTCACCTATGATACTTTGGTAGATATTCATATATATATATATTTCTTACAGAGAGTTTCAAAATGTAATATACACAAGACAAGGGTTGTAACTTTGCAATAGATGTTGATCTTTAGGATTACTAAAATGTTGGATACCTGTCAAATATCTTGTTATTTTTTAAAGTATTTTTGAGAATACATGTCAAACCATGTTTTCTTGTTGTGATTTTTGATAATATTGCTTATAGCGTCAAACCAAACTGTACTAATATGTATTATTTAATATTCTTTTTTCGAGATATTATTTTGAAAAACTGTTCAAATTGCCCCTGAAGAAGTGATTGTATCACAAAACGCGTTGGGCCATAAATAAATCAACCGTGTTTGATTAAGAAAATTCAACAGTGTCAGTGTATCTGATATATG
The DNA here is from genome assembly GCF_040938575.1 of Ambystoma mexicanum. Taxonomy (NCBI): domain Eukaryota; kingdom Metazoa; phylum Chordata; class Amphibia; order Caudata; family Ambystomatidae; genus Ambystoma; species Ambystoma mexicanum. Next base: position 159,791,282 of record NC_090936.1, on the reverse strand, counting down.
TTAATAAGTGTTTACCTATAGATGTTTATCTGAACATGAGTGTTTTATACATTTAAAAACATACAAATCTATTCAATTTATGTAATTACCAGGACTCTTTACAGAGCCACCTATAGAGTGCAGAGGACGAGAGTTCCTATATTTGGGAACTGTTTTCTTGCTGCATATTTTCACAACCCATAGGCCAGGGTTGTCTCTTATCTCCTCTGCACCTTAAATCACTGAATAATCATTGTAAAATGTCTATATTCAACATTTGATAATTAAGGAGTGCAGATTGGTTTCCTTCCTTTTGATTGGATTGACATATTAGACACACTTTTCCCAAATGGTCTGAACAAGAAACTGAATCTACATTGTTTTTTGTGAAATAAGATTGTGTTACACACTCTTAAGACAACTGAGTGTTCATCTTGTATATGTACACGGTAGATATAGATTAATACCTATTAGTGTTATTTCTAAGTTACCACTGAATGAACTCTTTCCTCCCCACATGGCAAATAGGGGGACTTATTTTGGATCATCCTTTTAAAAAAAAAATGTTGACCTGCCTGTGTGTTTGAACTGCTTGTTTCTCTTGAACTGCTAGTTATTTAACCTGACATGTTTTTGCCTGTTGATACCTACTAGTAACTTCCGTTGTGCCATAGGCGCCTATACGCCTGTAGGATCAAGTTCGGTCTGCATGACGTTTGTTGTAATTATGACATTTAATATGTTGGGGACGTAGCCATTATCCACATTAGTTAGGAGTACATACATCATTATGTGTCAATGTACATTAGAAAAAGAGAGAGGTTTTTCTACTGAACACTGATTACCACATATTGGTAGCGGATTATGTAATTATGGCAAACAAGTATGACTTTACTTGAATAGAAAGCACCTTACTATGGGGCCACACTAATAGATAATTCCGTGCTCTCCTGCAGTTGGACGCCCCATACCGCAAGCCTGCTGTCATTGTTACATGGGTACACGCAGAGCAAAGCTATATGAATTAGTTGTCTGAGTTCCAATGATTGGTAATGTGGTGATGTCGCCTTGCTCTCTGACGTCACACACGTTTGTTGCCATGGACACCGAGACGCGATACAAACAGTGCTACGCTTCCTTATAAGAGCAAGACAGACACGAGTCATGCTCGCCGGTTGCAGATACACGCTGTGATTGTCGTTACTGGTAAGGTTAATGTGACACTAGGATTCTTCTTAACATGCTCAGGGATTCCCCACGTTAGTAGGAGCTGAAATTTTTAGTTTTGTTTTATTCCAGATAATCCGGTATCTGGCTGCATTCGCTTTATATATATGCCTGATGTAAGCCCTCATGTCAAGCTATAAAGCAGCACACGTTTTTTATGGCAGATCTGCACACTATGTCTGCTGACACTCACCCTTCATTACAGGGATTTTGTTTATCTAATATTGAAGTGGTATGCAGAAGGCTTGCCCTAATTTCTGTCTAAGCTTTACTACTATGTCTAGCGGTAAGAGTTTTGGTATTTACCACAACTTAAAATTCAGTTCTTAGCTGCTTTCTACATATACATTTTGTTTAATTCAATACCTGCACACCTGGTTATGAAGCTCCGTTCAGTCCATTATTGATATTTACATGATTACTCTACAGGCACAGTAGGCACATATTCTTCTGTGAGAACCATTGATAAGACACACGTTCAGTGACTATTCGTATTTTAGCTACAAGTAGAGTTGTCTACTCTGTTATCCTTTATAGCAACATAGTGTTCTATGATAATTACACGATTGTCACAGACTGTGATTTTTACATACCATATTGTTATCACTATTCTACAATGCCCATTGCAAGACAGGTAGGACTGGTTTACACTTTCTGCAATTTTTTAGGTTTATTATAATTTTGTATCAGGTTGAAATACGCAGTTTGTACATGCTAGGGTCAGCTACTGGGTTTGTGTTTCTATTATGTATTTGTAGAACCTGCCCTGAAGATGGACTCATTGGTCCGGAAGAGATCTGGGGAGAAATATGTGATAACATTTTCCTACTAATTACAAAGACGAATAAGATTCAATCTTCATGGCAGCAAGTTATTTTGATCCCTATTTTTAAGCAGGGGCCGTCTAAGGATCCAAGAAACTATCACCCTCTGGCGCTGCTGGATCCTTTGGGAAAGCTATTCGCAAAACTGCTACTGGATAAGCTGAATAGATGGGCAGTGAAGGAAAAGAAATATGCTACCAGACAAACTGGCTTTGTTAAATCCATAGGAACGTACATAAATCTATTCTTACTGAACCTGTTAAACATGATGCAATTTGATCAAGAATACAGATCTATGCTGCATTTGTAGAGCTAAAATTGGCGTTTGACATGGTGAATAGAAATAGCCTATGGAAAAAATTGCGCATGTGGGGCTGCCCTAGTAATATTCTGGAACCCATCAAACTCTTGTATGAGAACACCACCGTTCATATAAGAATGTCAAAGGAAGGAGCTTTAACAAACACAATAAAAACATGGAACAGTCTTGAGCAAGATTGCCCGCTGGCGGCAACATTATTTAATTTGTTTACAGCAGATTTTGAGGAGAATATTACAACTCCATTGAAGAATTCACCAAAGATCAACAACATCATTTTTACATGTATTATGTACGCGGATGATATTGTTTTACTTGCCAAAACCCCATGAGGACTACAGATAGCATTGACGAGACTGCAAGATCATATGTGGAGAAACGAACTTGAAATGAATGTCCAAAAGACAAAAATTATGCCCCTAACATGTAAAAAGAAAGAGAAAACTGCAATCTATCAATATCATATAGGGAAACAAAAAATACAACAAGTAAAGACCATAAAATATCTCGGTAATTGGATAGAACAATCTGCAAATGAGAAAGAATGGTCACAATATCTCAAGGCAAAAGCTCTTTCATTAGCACGACAAGCAAAAATTCTGCATCGAAAATGTGGAAAGTTCTCGTTTTCACCATTGATAATTTTTTGCAAAACAAAAACTTGTTCTTATTCTGACATATGGAGGCGAGACGATGATTAATATCAAAAACTCTACCTGGCAACAAATAGAAGGGGTATTCTGGACGGAGGAATGTGTTGGCCTTGCCAAACTCGTTTCCAATGCCACGATTAAGTTTCAAGCTCGCCCTCCAGTTCATTGCTACAGTAATAGTATGGAAACAATTGGACCTGTTTCGGAAAATAATCAGTGAAACAAGTATAATAGCACTTGAGATTTGTCATGAAAGTACAATGAAAGAAACAACCACTCCTTAATGGTCTGGAAAAAATATGTGGACAACAAGAGAATAATAGCAGACATATCAATGGATATGTTGTTGAATAAACCACAGAAAGCTAAAAAGAAAATTGCTGAGAATGACTGGGTACAGACAATTGCCTTAAAAGCTATTTACCAAGCAGATCTTCCATGCAAACTTGATATCAGAGCACTAAATAAGTTGCCATCTTATCTAAAAATCTTCCCATCGTACAGCATAAGGGAAACATTTATGAGATTTCAGATGAACATTTTACCAACCTGAGAAATCATGGCAGCAAGGAGAATGATAAGAAAAGATCAAAGAAACTGCCAATTCTGCAATAATAAAGAAACAACTGAAACTTTGCATAATGACTTGCCCAGCACTGCTCGAGGAGAGAAATGCATTTAGAGGATGGTTCTGCAAAAGTTGAACCCAACTGACTCCTGAAGAAAGATGGGATGAGATCCTGCTGGGGAATGAAAAAAGAATGTTTTACTTGATAGTAGCACTCTGGAGGAAGATAATAGAAAATTATAGACCAGTGTGGTAATGCAAAAGGACTAATCATGGAAATGCACAGAGAGAGAGAGACATGAATTATTCGTAAGACTGGAATTGCTTAAAATAGAACTGGAATAGTAAAAGCTGGTTTTATGTAAGATGAAAGGTTTGGATTCCAAACCATAAGATTCTAATAAAAAAATAAAAAAAATAAAAGATAGCAAGGTCTGCTGGGTTAACTCTGCCCGGGGGCTTGGTGCTAAAGGTGGCCGATCCATTGACATTAAAGTGTATAGTTTGGCCCTTGTTTTGTTCACTGTCCCCCCAAGCATTCTGGTTGGTTCAGAGAAACTGGCGATTTTCCTTAATCAGGGAGTACGTCTCTCCCATCAGTTTTACGGGGCTGTCAGCTTTTTTCTTTGCCACGCCAGTGCTTGCACCATAAGAGGTGGGATCCGTTACAATGAGGTGCTTAACGGTGAATTTCCTGCGTTTCATCCTTGTGCAGTCCTGCATGATAAACAGAGATGGAGCAGGTGTGGAGCTGGTGATTGTAATTGAGATTGGCTTGACTTAGGTAGACTTCGGGTCAGGCAGAGGGGCACTTGCCCTCTCACCTGTGGGGTTGCATGCCAGGTTCCCTCTCCACATGTGTACTCCCCAGTGTACAGTCTTCCTCCCCTCCACAGGCGTTGAACACCCTGCAGGAGCCAAACACCCGTGCCCCTGAACCCACGGGCTTCACCGTGGCAGGCCCGGTCCTGGTGTTTTCAATGCTCAGGGGGCATGGCCAGCAGTGGGAGTGCAGCAAACTAAGGCCCCCCTGGGCCAAAACAGCAGCAGGACAATCGCACCCTTGAACCTGCTGGCTTCACCCTGGCGGGCCCGCTCCCTGTGTTTTGAATGATCAGGGGGAGTGGCCAGCAGTGGGAGATCAGCAAACAAAGGCACTTCTGGGCCAAAACAGCAGCGGGACACCTGAGCCCTTGAACCCACTGGCTTCATCCTGGCAGGTCCGGTCCCGGCGTTTTTAATGAATAGGTGGTGTGGCCAGCGGCAGGAGACCAGCCACTGAGGCCCTCCTGGCCCAAGATAGCAGCAGAACAGCAGCGGAACAGCAGTGGGACACCCATGCCCTTGAACCCACAGGCTTCACCCTGACGCGCCCAGTGCCAGTGTTTTGAATGATCAGGGGGAGTGGCCAGCAGCGGGAGACCAGCATCGGAGCCCCTCCTGGGCCAAGACAGCAGCGGGACACCCGCGCCCTTGACTGTGATGATTCACTTATATCCTGCTATAATGAGATTTTGAAAGTTGGGCAGGTGTATTAGAGAGGGCAAGGCAGCTGGGTGTTATTGTCTGAAATATTTATTTGATTTCTCCAGCGGTGGGCAACATTATTTGTGCATGCTTTTAAATGTATAGCTACCATAGCTTGATTATCCCATTAGTCACGAAAGGCTGTATATTAGATTATCGGCCTATCTTCCTTCTGGCTGTTGTGGGAGGATTACATAATCAGGCTGGCCTTCGAATGGGCTACACCATTATTGATCACTATTTGGTGGTAGATACTATTATTAATAAATACACCAGAATTGGGGGCATGTATATGATGTGTTTCTAGATCTTGCCAAAGTATTGTGTTTTTATCAATGGGCAGCTCTAGTCGGCTAAACATGATTGGGGCTCCCCAGGGACTGATAAGAATAATTCATATGGTATACAAAGGGACAGCATTGGCGCTACACTGTGCCAGGCATGGTGGTTTTTGAAGGCGCTTTCATACCTACAGAGATGTCCCTGAGCCCCTGACTGTTTAGTTTATTTTTATTTTTATTTGATTGGTAAAAATGTATCTGTTAATGTAAATCCACCATCCATTAATGGTTGTGGATGATACTGCTTTGATTGACCTGACCAAAGGTGGACCTCAACAAGGGTTCTATATCCTTTCATCGCCCATTTTCTTTCACAGCATTTTTTGCTGCTGATTTCTTTTTTGTTTCTTTTTTTTCCTGCAAAAACTCATCACATTTTTTGTTTTTTTTGTTTTGGGGTGTTATCCCCCCAAACCCTTCCTCCCAGCTATTTACAACCTAGTCCTCAACCCCCATACCCCTTATATCTCTTTACCCACCCACCCATATTTTTTCGCTGAGTTTTTACGGGAAGAAATCGGCAGGCATTTGCCACAAAAAAAACAGGCGATGAATGAACGTCATACCTTCAACAACACCTTGTGTAAGCTAACTCATTTTGGAATCTCATCACATAGTGCTGAATTATTCTAAAACCAAAATTGTGGTGTTCAGCAAATGCCACAAGATATAGGCCCTCATTCGCTATAGGCCATGGCAGCCTCCAAACCCTGGTCCATGTCCGGTTTGGGTGAATGAGGACTTACCGGGACATTCCGACCTGTGCGGACCCAGTAAGTCCCCATTCACCCGACCATTCCCCATTCCCATTTGAGCCCCCATAGGGCTCAATGGGAATGGGGAAGGCTCTAATTACGGGCCTGCTTAGCGGGACCCGTAAAGAACGTGTGGTCCGACCTCGGAATTGGGCGGTAAGGGATTACCGGCACCGGTCTCCGTACCATTGCCCAGTATCCCTTACCGCCCAACTCATAATGATGTTATTTAAGATTTTTTTGTGTTAACAGAGGAAGCTGGATGCCACTTTTTTCTAAAACAGCTACACGTGCTTGTGCGCGGTTTGGTCGGCCGCATAGACTTTACTGGAATTTTGGTGCTTGTGTGTTGTAGCAACGTTTACAAGTTTTGTTCAACTCGCTTGTATGGAAGTGACATCTAGGGATATGCTAAATGTGCAGTGATAGATAGAAAGAAACAGATTTTTGCGGCCCCAAGAGGAGTTCCAGTGTGCGTGCTCCGGCTTGAACTGAACCCCTACACTATTAAGATACAAGCACAAATGAGTTATGCTTTATATTTTCTAAAAAAGCAGCTTGCCTTCAATTAAATCGGAATGTGCATAACATACTGATCAAAGTCAGTGGCAGGGCCTTGGTGGTACGCGCTACCCCGGAATCTGAATGGCCACCCCATGTGCCACCCCATTATCCTAATCCTAAATTATGATCATTTTGTATGGGTGCGCTCGTACTTCATGCCACCCCTGCATAAGTCAGTGCCCCACTTGGGCCACCCCAGTCAAAAGAGTCTGCGCATACCTCTGATGGAAATGGCAAATTCACTTGCCAAGTCTGACTTTTTGTGGTATAAATATGTTTTTTTTTTAAATGGGTCTCTTCTTTTCCCAAAGCAAAAACATAATTCAGGATGGGGCCTTTGGTTAAGATAGGCAGCTGATTGGCCAATAGCATGCGTCAGGGCAAGAAATTTGGGTGAGTTAGGAAAACCACTCCAAAGGTTTTATTTTCTGAACTGCAAGAGATATATGGCCTCATCACGACCCAGGCGGTAAGGGGTTTACGGCGCCGTAAACAGCGCCGACCCTTACCGCCTGAGTACGAGGTCCCTTAGCGCCATGGCGAATTTAACACCTGCTTTTAGCAGGTGTTAAAATCCATGGCGCTAAGGGACCATGGAGTTAATTACGCCACCGTAATTTACGGTGGCGTAATTAACGCCTTCCCCACACCCATTATGCCCTATGGGGCAAAAATGGGAATGGGGAAGGGTAAATGGGGATTGGGGACTTACCGCCCCGCCAAGGTCCGAATGGGGCGGTAAGTCCGCCAACCACCATGGCGTAAACGTAGTTTACGCCATGGTGGTAAAGTCACGGCCCAGGCGGTAACTTACCGCCTGGGTCGTGATGAGGCCCATAGTGTTGCGGTCTGGATAAATGTCCTCTACTTGGGAGCTTAAATGAAATTGCTGGTACTGATCTCCGAGTGCTATTGCTCAAGAGCAGGGGTGGGGTAAGAGGATTTGATAAATGTTCTCCTATTATGAGATAAGCACAGAAATCTGTGAAGAAAGTGTTTACGCCCCTATTTTATTCCAAATAATGTTATGAACTGTGATGATGCTGAGTTACTGATTTGAGGACCTGGCCAGACTAATTGATTTTTGATATTTACAAGTGCTGTCATCAGATGTTAAATTTTAGAGGTTAGGGGCAGTTGCTGATCGGCCAACTAAGATGACCACAATCTCAAGGAGCGTCGGCTCCCACTGCTACTATCCTGTACACATGATACATGCACGACTCATGACTTCCCCATTTCAAGCTACAAACTGCTGAGCACAGCTTGATATTTGCAACTTCTCTGTGCTGTAAGCTAAAGTGGCCTGACCTGCCTTTCAGCACAGTGCCACTTGGCCTGGAGAGGCCTACTTTGGTGTGGGGTGCTACTCACGAGTAGTGAAGTCGCCCACAGGGCATTGTATGCCTACAGGGACCCTCGCTCTAGCTCTTAGTGATTGGACTCGTGCTGGGAGCAGGAGGCGAGGATCCCATACCTGTGGAGCGGTATCTGTCACATGGACTGCCCGTTCTGGTGGCGAATGGTGGCTGGGGCTCTGAATGTGAGTCGCAGGTTCGGCGCATAGCTCCTGGGTTCCTGACAGATTTTCCAATGAGCAGAGAGAGGGGACACCCGTGACTAGATGTGCAACACATAAGTATATATAGATAGAAGTTATATGGAACAGAAAGCACCACAGACTACACTCCAGGAGTTCTCCAGAATAGATGTTCAATCCACAAAGACATTACCAATACAGACAGATTCGACTGGTTAAAAAAACATTATTCCATTGTCGGGCAGAAAATCAAAGAAGCAGCGGTATAACACATTTCATGGCTCTCTGGCTGCTTGATCACTAACGAAGTATTTTACAAAAAAGATACTTGTTCTATTGTTGAACATCTCTATGGTTTGGACAATGCTGTAAGTACTTTTTCTTTCTCTTATTTCTCTTTTTTCTTGTACTCCTACTGCCATCAACCTAACATACCATGAAGTCGGACTTTTATAGTGGACATAAACACTTTAGGTTTTAATGCAAAGAGTGGCAAAAGAAAAAACACTATTGTAATGAAAGGCAAAATGCCCTAACCATTATAGCAAATGACAATTACATTCAATCCTACAAAAAAGCAGCAGCGACCAAGCTATTTATGTCACACTCAAAACATACAGATATTCAAACAGTAATTTTGAGTTTTCCATTTATTCTAAAAACATCTGCTTTTTTATTTGTACCAAAGAACACACATTTTCTATAAAAAACAACTCAACTATACCCGTTCAATGGCCTTTATACAATATAAACATATCAATTACAGACACAAAAAGAACAATGGACGATCAAGGCTTACCGGGGACCCTTTATATAAAATTCAATCTTACAATAAATGTAATAGTAAAATTTCAATAATTTGCAAAAAATGATAAAGTGCCAGTGCATTAAGGTGCATTCTGAACCATTGCGTAAAGTGCAAGTGCAAGTGAATATGTTCGCTGCACAGCATCTTGTCATCATGGACCTGGCATATCAGGAACTTGGTATTCTCATAGTAAACACAATTATGCCAAGAGCTGATAAAGAATTAGACTGTAAAAGGCACTTTTACAATATAAGGCACACAAGTATTCGTAAATGATAAATTATATTGAAATAAATTACATGTTCAAATGTCAATACGTTGCAAGAATGATAAAGTGAAATAAATTGCAAACCAAGCCATTTATATAAAGTGCTAATATGTGTATTGATTAGGCAACCCTATCCGTATTATGCATGTGTCTAAGACACATGCAGACATCTAAGCAAATAGAAAATGGACCAATTTACAATTAATCAAAACCAAAGATGCATATTCAATAGAGGGCACAGTGCCTAATATGTTAATCTCTGAGAGATTTAATATGTTTTCTTCCAACAACTATAGTGGCAAAACATTAATTGATGGCATAAAAGAATGGAATAACATGCTAATGCATTTTGATCGCACCCACAGACTGTTATTCAAAGTTCAAGTGCCAGTGCTGTCCTAATGAACTAACAGCAAGCGATTTCTTTCAATACTACAAAAGGTCAAGAAAAAAATATATATACATAGATGAAACTAAACAATTCAAAACCTACTAGTTTGTTAAGCTGGAAAAAGCTCTATTCAATATGTGTTGTGTTGAGCCTCAATCTAAAATAGCAGACATTGAGAAATAAAAGATGTTCATACAAACCTTTCTTACAGAGAGGGTGGAAAAAGTGCAACCAGCAGGTTATATGTAGTGAAGTTAAACTAACACATAATACAGTTAGAGGCACAGCAAAGTAACCAGAAAGCTCAGTAGTGGAATCAGGCACATATCAAATACATTTCCAGCATGAGGAAAGATAATATAATCTCAAATGGTCTAAAAACAAGAAACAAACATACATGTTATTAGGTTCCCAAGAAAGTGTACAGTTCTTTGCCTATATTATGACCCACAGGATTTTTAGTTTCAAAGTCCACAATACATTTAGTTTCCAACTGGCGCAATTGTAACTGACGGTCCCCTCCCATGGGCTATTTCATTTAATGGTGTGTATGCCAAAGAAACTGATGCAATGTAACTGCCTCCGTGCATCTCCTGGAAATGTTTGACCATGGGGTATGACAGGTCGGCATTCTTGATGGCTCTGATGTGTTGCATGATGCCCAATTTTAGTTTTTCAGTTGTGCTGCCAATATACCACTTGTTGCATATGCATATCAAAACACAAACCACAAATTCAGAGTTACAGGTTATTCTAGAACTAAAATGTAATTGGTCGCTGAGAATGGGATGTGTGTAATTAGAACAATTTCTGGCATATAGGCATGCTTCACATCTTTAGAATTTAAAGAAGCCGAGGTTGGTTTCACTTATCCAGTTATCTCCCGGGCCCATTCTGTTCATGTGCATATAGCTGGACACCATAGAGTCCTTTAAAGCGGCTGATTTGCTAAAAGTAATGTTGACTCTTTTGCCCAGGGAAGATACTAAATTTGTATCAAGCCTTACAACATGTAAATGGCGGTGCACCATCTGTCTTATTCATTTAGAATAAGTTTCATAGGTCAAAATCAAGCGTACCTCATTCTCAGTTTCTGACTCATTCATGCCGTGGACGAGGCTAACAGAGAATCTCTATTTTGGTTATGAGCTTTTAGATACGCTTGTTCAATGATTTTCTTGGGATACTGTTGATGTTTGAAGCTCATTGCCGTAACCTTACTTTCCAGATCAAAGGAATCAAGGGACAAGCAATTTCATCAAATTCTGAAAATATTCCCCATTTGGAATAGTCCACATAAGGCTCGTAGGGTGATTACTAGTGGCATGTAAAGGTGTGTTTGAACTTGTTGGTTTCCTATGCAACTCTGTAATTAATTCTCCTTTGTCTTGTTTGACTATTACGTCCAGGAAAACAATTGTGTTGCAGCTATGAGTTTCAGTGAATCTCAAATTTAGCTTGTTGACATTGAGTACATGCACAAACCTTTTCCATTCCGCCTCATTACCCTGCCAGATGACGTATAGATTATCAATGAAATGTAGCCAGTGAATAATCTTACCAGTCTACATAGCACTGCCACTAGACCAAACAACAAACTTCTCCCACTATTACATTGTTATATAAGTTTCAGATGGGGCAAAGATGGTACCCATAGCAGTGCCTGGGAGTTGTTTAAAATAAGTGTTGTTGAAAAGGAACACTTTGTTAGGCATAAATCGATCATCTCCATAATCATTTCACTGTGTCTTAAATAGTTGAGAGACCAGGTACTCAAGAAGTCTTGGCAAACTTCTTTACCAATGTCAGCTTTGAACAAAGAATAAGGTATCCAGCAAACAACCGGCTTCCCAAGGAATTCCATTAATTCTACACAGGAAGTCTTTAGTATCTTTCAAATAAGAAGGGAGGGTAGACACAAAAGGTAAGAGGACTTCATCCACATATTTCGATGTATTCTCCAAAAGCATCCCAACTAATGTGACTATTGGTCTCCCTGGTGGCTTTTTGGAATTTTTGTGGACATTGGGGAGAAAATATTTCTCAGGCATGATGGGATTTCTGGGATGTAAGTATTTACATTCTTCATCATCCAGCATACCCAATTTTTCCCACTTGGAGCGGAATTCTGTAAGCTTTTGATCCATGTCTGCAGAAGGATTTGATGTTAATCTTTGGAAACAGGTCCTATCCATAAGCGGTCGATTGTCTTCTTGTAGTCAGTTTTGTTCATGATTACAATATTAGTGCCCTTATCTTTATGTATGTGTATATATATATATATATATATATATATATATATATATATATATATATATATATAATTATATATATATAATTATATATTACACGGCCTGCGATAGCGGCCGTGTAGTTATGGTTAAGTTGCTCATCTCATAAGAGGCTGATAACTTCGCTCCCCCTGGATACTTTCGCATAAAACCTTTCAAAAAAATTATATGGGCCACTCTGAATTTTATTGGGAAGTTGGGTGAGGTTTCGTGGAGGGGGGCAATGTTTTAGGGGGTCCCAATTATTTTTTCCCCATAGACTGAATGGACAGAAACTTTGCGTACGCCTACAGGCCAAACCGCTGGACAGATTTTTCCCAAATTTGCGCCAGGAGCGGCGGATTGGATCGGAAAGCGTGCCTTTGTAAATTTGGTGAAAATCCGTCCAGTACTTTCTTTAGAAACAGTTGAAATGTACGTCTAAAAAAATGGTAATATCTGGCTATGCTCCGGGGTCCCATTTCCCTGTTCGCTCCGGGGTCAACAGTCTCATTGGCCTGGAGTGTGGCATGATGTCGGCGAACATTGGACGTGACCGGTGGTTGGCTGGAGGGAAGCGTGATGTGCGTCACACTTTTGGGCAACGTTGCCATGTTATATCAGAGGATAGTGTGGCGCCGAAAGGGGCTGCAAAACATGGTTTGCAGCTTCTGGCAGTGGGAAGAGGGGATGGAAAGGTTGGGGGAGTGAAAAGTGGTCCATATGATGTATCTGGTTAGGTGGAAGAAAATGGTGGTATGCGAGCGGTGTCCCCGAGTACTGCAGCAATTCGTCGGTAGGTGGTCAGGCGACTAGCTACTGTGGTGACTGCAGGGAGGCTAAATAGGGGATGGGGAGTGCATTGCAGACGATATCACGATATTTCCATTGGGTGTAATGTGCTGTGTTGACTGTGGTAATCATCTAGCAGCTCCGGTGCATGGGCGGAGCCCGTGCACCGAAGAGTATGCCCACTGGTTGCAGGTATGTTTTAAACTGTTGCCTTGTGTGTGTCATTTGTGCGCAGTGTACACATTGTTGGTTGCATGGCTGTGGTGATTGTTAGCATGTTCTACAGTTTTCAGTCTATGCCTGGAGGTGATGGAGTCAATAGTCCTGTAGTGTGTCCACTGGTTGAAGTGTTGCAATACTGTGTGTATATAAGTGGATATGGTTCCAGTGGATGGTTTATGTGTTTGGGTTGTGCCCATTGGCCAGAAGACTGAGTACTGTACTGTATAATGATGTATTGGTTATCAATACTTAATACAGTTGGGGGTACAGGGGCAATGTTCCCAAGATTTTGTGGTTTGGTTGGAAGTAAAATAATAGTATGTGATCGTAAGTGGGTAGGGGTGTCGGAGGTTGTGCTATGTATGTGGGTTTAGGTAAGTGGCTATATGTTTGCATGCATGGCTGTATTATGTTGTCGGGTTGGGTAGGGGTGCCAGTGCCTGTGTTACGTTTGTGGTAAGTGGCCACATGTTCCCGTGCATGGCTTCATTGCGTTGCAGTGGTTGAGGCTAATGGCTAGCCTCTTGGGTGCATGGCCAGAGACTATAGGCCTCTCCATGCACCCAAGAGGCTAGGCCTTGACCACACCCACCGTTTTGCAGCAATGCATGTGAACACTGTCATATTGATATATGGATTCCACAAATAGGTTTGTGGAGTGCATTTTTTTTTTCCTTTCCTTTTTTGGGTAAGCATTTATAACCATACGTTGCTCCATTGTACACCCTTTCAAATATGCATCTCTCCTCTGGGTGGTCACCGTTACAGAATGGTTGTGGAGGACATTGTAGACTCGGTAGAGCACCAGAGGTGACCTGAAATGCATGGAATTGAATATGGTGTACTTCATTAAACTTGTTGCCCAATACTGAGTGACATGCCACTATTTGCGTTTGGTATGGTTTGCCCCTGATCACACTCTTTGCTTAGGGAGTGGAGTAAGATATTGCAACATCAAACAAGTTCCTTTCCATCACACATTTCAAATATGGCTAATGTACACAGCTACCCACATATAAGTGAAGGTGTACTTTACATACATGTGTATACAATGGTTGACTTACAGACTTGCTTTGGAAAGGAAACATATCCCTTTTTAGGAAAAGGAGCACTTCAGACTGACATAACCTTGCACTATATAATTGGTAATAGAAATATGTTCAGCCAAATCAGTATGCTGTTATTCTTTTCTCCCCCATCCAGCATGGAAGGTATAGAAGTACTAGACACACTACTGTGGGAGAAATAATGTACACTTCACTCTGAAAATTACACTCTTACTTGCCAGACACCATGCTCCACTGCCGCTTCTATTCACACCAAGTGCACATTTCTTAAGGGACAACAGTCCTTGCTAATATCCCCCTATGGCCCTTATTGATGTTTATCTGCTGCCATTGCAGTGCTCTGTTTACACAGAGTAACATCTTGAAATGGCGCACATCCTCCGAGAGCTCCCCTACTGCCTTTCTGCTTTGGCGTTCAATTATGACACAGAAGTGTGAGTTCAGGGCACAAAAGCTTTTACGCAAGCAGGGCTTGACGGCAAAATCGGCATGTTTAGAGGTCCGCAGACATTGCTAGCAAATCACCGGACAAAACCATCTATGCGGGTAAGTCCCGCAAAAAACAGGATGATTGGCTATTACTTTTTTTTTTTTTTTGTTTAATTTCTTTTTATTTTCAATTAACAACGTAAATACATACAACATACAAACATACGAACATTCAACTGGCATTTTGGCTTTTTCGGCGGATTCTGCCGTGGGGTCATCGTCTTAAAGTGTCCAACAGCTTATCTGCCCAGTCTGTGGCTGCTTCCGCTAGCTGCCTCCGTGTCCATACAACGGTGTCTATTCTTCCATTCCTTGTGTCTCCCTGTCCTGGGCGCTCTGGTATCCCCCAGCCTCCTCCGGATCCTCCTCGTCGGTTTCCTCTTCTTCTCGTCCAAATAGATTCTGCACTAGGGAATTCCATGCCGCTATTTTCCCAGCCGTTTCCCCCTCCCCTCTTTGCACTGCTCTGATCCACACCGCAGTCTCCGCTAGTGTCCACTTTCGGAGGTCTGCCCACCATGCTTCTATGGTCGGGCCTCCTCTAGATTTCCAGGACATGGCTATCCTTCTTTTAGCTAGTATGCAAATCAGGTCTTTCATTTTTGCTAGGTGCACCCTGTCTCTGCCTCCTCGAGGGAAGAGGCCCAGTAGGTACCATTCGGGGTGCTCCATCTGTATCTGGAGGCCACTTTTCGCTATTTTGGTCCTGATGCCTTCCCAAAACGTCTGTATCACCGGGCATTCCCAAAACATGTGCACCATGTCTGCCTCCTCGGTCGAGCACCGTGGGCACCCGCTGGGGTCACCTCCGCGTATCACTTTCATCCTCTTAGGTGTGAGGTACGCCCTGTGTGTCACGTACAACTGGGCCTGTTTGAACCTTGCGTTCCTGGACACTGTTTTGGGGTATCTCAGCACCCTGTTCCATTCATGGTCGCTGAGCGGCCTTTGGAGTTCTTCTTCCCAACTTTGTTTTATGTGTAGTTTTTGGTCTGTGTGGGGTCTCAGCATCTGCTCGTATAGTCTGGAGGTCGTGTGTGTCCCCTCTGAAATGTCGTACCACATGTCTAATGCTCCTGCCGGTTCTTCTTGGTCTTCCCATTCTGGCCATCTATCCTTGATTCTGAGGATCAGTCTATTATACAGGATGAATTGGCCCTCATGTATTTCGTATTCTTCCCTCATCTCCTGGAAGTCTGCCCATCTCCCCTCTCTTCTCATGTCTCCGATTTGCGCTACCCCCTTGGCCTCCCATTGTGTTCGGAACGCTGCCAACAAGCTCATGTCTGTACCCACCAGGCCTGCCAGGGGTATTTGCGCTGAGTAGGGGTCCTTCGTCCCTTGCAGCTTCCATGCTCTCCACCACAATCTCACTGCGAGATTTAGCATGTACGGTAAAGTCCTGAGCAGGGGTTTGTCCAGCCACAGTATTTCCCTCAGGTAATGTGTTTTCAGTGCGGGCTGGAAGTTGGTTTTGTCCATTGTTTCATCCTCCCCTAACCATTTGACCACAAATTGTAACTGTCCAGCCAGATAATACTTTTCAAAGTCCGGCAAACGAATGCCTCCTCCCTCATAGTCTCTCTGTAGAGTGCTCATCGCAACCCTGTTTCTCCCCCCTGCCCATAGGTAGTTTCTTGCTATTGTGTTTAGGTTTGTGAAGAATGTCCTGGGAATGTTATATGGGATGTTGGTGAAAAAGTACAACAGGCGTGGGAGTACTACCATTTTCAGGAGGGCGGCCCTACCTATCATCCCCAGTGGGAGTGTTCTCCAGAAGGCCATGCATTTTCGTATTGTGTCCAGGGCTGCTTGCGTGTTGTGTCGGTGAGTGTCTGCAATGTCATGATGGACCTCTATCCCCAAATATTTGAAGGACTGTGGCGCCCATGTTAGGCCCACTTCTGGGAGTCCCTCCGGGGGGGCCCGTCTCAGATCTGCCAGGGGGAAGATCAGGGACTTCTCTTTATTTATTGCTATGCCTGAGAGTCTGGTGTATGCTCCTATTGCTTCCAAGAGGCAGGGCAGGTTAATGCGGGGGTTTTCTACAAACAATAACATGTCGTCCGCGTACAGCGAGACTTGATGGAGCACCCCGTCCACCTCAATCCCCGTGTCTCCATATTCTGCTCTAAGGAAGACCGCCAGTGGCTCCAGGGCCAGGATATATAACATTGGCGATAGTGGGCACCCTTGTTTCGTTCCTCTATAGATCCTCCATTCCTTTGAAATATATCTCCCTGTCTTAACCCTGGCTCTGGGCTCACTATACAGTAGTCTGATCCACCTGAGGAACCCTTCGCCAATGCCGAAGTGGGCGAGGACCCTCACCATCCACCCCCAATTCACCGAATCGGATGCTTTGACAGCATCAAGAGACACTATCGCACGTTCTCCCCGTCCCTGGTTCGTTCTATCTATCACGTGGTGTAGTCTACGGAGGTTCCATGATGTGTTCCGCCCAGGAACGTACCCTGTTTGATCGGGGTGTATCAATGTGGGGATCACCTGCTTCAGACGGTTGGCTAGAGCCGCCGTTAGTATCTTAACGTCCTGGTTTATAAGGGAAATTGGCCTGTATGCCGTGCACCTTGTGGGCAGCTTCCCTGGCTTAAGGATCGGGACGATGATTGTCTCCGACATACTGGCAGGTAATCGTGCACTTTCGTATGCATCTAGATATGTCTCCAGTAACCTTGGGGTGATAGTGTCTTTGAACTTTTTATAGAACTCTCCTGGGAGTCCGTCCGGGCCCGGGGACTTGCCTGTAGGAAGCTCTGCTATTATACCCGCTATCTCTTCCTCTGTGAGTGGGGCATCAAGCATTTGGGCCTGCTCTTCTGTTAACTTTGGCAACCTTATTTCTGCCAATGCATCGGTTATGTCCTCAGGGTCTACCTCCGGGTTGGGGGCGTATAGTTCCTCGTAGAACTCCGCGAATAACTGATTGATGTGCACTTGGCCCCTCACCTCCTCCCCTGTCTCGTCTTCTATCACCGTTATGGGTTCCCTCTTATTTCCTTGCCTAGTGAGCCAGGCCAGGAGCCTACTGGGTTTGTCCCCTTCCGCATGTAACCTTTGTAAATACCTCCCATAATTCAACCGTCCCAGCTTCTCCCAGAGTCCTATGCACCCCATTCTCAGCTCCATCAGTTCCTCTGACTCCTCCCCCGCTGCCTGCGCCCTCAGTTCCTCTATTTCTATCCGCTTTTCTAGGTCGTTGAGTTCTGCTATGGCCGCTCCCTTTAATCCGCCCATTTTACCGATCGCTGCCCCCCTTAATACCACCTTGAACGCATCCCAAAGCGTGGCATTACACTCCACACTCCCTGTGTTGTGTTCAAAGTAATCATCTATTGCCCCCTGTAGGTGTTCTTGGAATTCGCCCTCGTCCAGAGCTTCTGCCCGGAGTCGCCACGTAGGTATCGGGGCTCTCCCTTGTGTGTGTGCCCATGATGTCAGTATTGGAGCGTGGTCTGAGAGCGTTCGGGCTTTAATGCTAATACCTGTGAATTCGTGTAGTGATTCAGTGCCCGTGAGTATGTAATCTATCCGTGTAAATGTTCCGTGGGGTGCACTGTAGTGTGTGTACCCTCTCCTTGTCCCGTGTACCTGTCTCCAGACGTCCGCCAGCTTCAGGTGATCTAGTGCCCTCTGTAGTTCCTTGGCTGGTGGTGCTGGCCTCCTGAGCTTGTCATCCGATCGATCCAGGAGCGGGTTCAGGGCGCAGTTGAAATCCCCGGCCCAGATGAACATTGTGTCTCTGTACTGGGCTAATTTGGGTGTTAGTTTTCTGAGGTACTCTCTCGTGTCGTGATTTGGAGCATACGTGTTCACTAGGCACACTTCCCTATTCTCCAACATGCCATGCACTATCACCGTTCTTCCTTCTTGGTCGATCTCCTTTTTAATGAGTTGGAATGGTACTCCCGGGGCGATCCAAATCATTGCCCCTCTTGCATAGTTGGAATATGTAGCACTAAACACCTGCCCTCCCCATTTTCTGTCGATCTTGGACTGCTTTTCTCTTGTCAGGTGCGTTTCTTGGAGCATTGCTATCTTGACCTTCATTTTATTCAGCCAGGCGTAAACTCGCAGCCTCTTGACGTACGCGTTAAGGCCTCTCACGTTCCATGTCGCTATCGTTAGCTCATCCCGGCTCATGGGTGTTTGCAGTCCTGGCCTCGTCGTCCCATGGCCCTATTTGTTTGTCCATTTCCCTGCTTCCATGTTCACTGCTGTTGACCGGGGTCGCCCGCGTGTGGCTCAGTCTCTTCTCCTCTTGTAGGCCCCGTCTCCTGGGTCCCTGTTGTGGTTCGCTCCAGTCACGGTGTGCTGGCGTCTCCCCATCATAGTCTTTAACCATTCCTTCAACGCCAATGCCTTCTTCCGATTCTTCCTGTCTGTCGATAACCTGAACTGTAACTAAACAACAACAACAAACGCCCAGCCACCCTCCCCCTGCTCGGGCCTCGCCGCTTCTCCTGCCTTGCTCCTCTGGGTGAGGCCGGCTTGCTGCAGCGTGATGCCTTAAAACTGGCATCTGAACTCTCGGTCGCACTTCTTGGGGGTGCGTCGTACTAGGTTAGTGCGGTTTGTTAGGGTTGGTTGCTCCCTTCATATTTATCGTCCTGTTCCTAACTTCTCGTCCGTTTGATACTCTGCGCCCTTGATTCTAATTATCTGCGGATTTCACGCCCGGGCTGGGCTCTGCCTCTGTTAGCGTTTCGCTGCTCCAGTTGGGGGATTCCTTGGGTATCCATCCACGCATTTGCCTCTTCCGTGGACTTGAAGAAGTGTGTCTTCCCCTTGTGTATCGCCTTCAATTTGGCCGGAAACAGGAGCATGTATCGTATCTCCGCTTTTCTGAGGCGTTCCTTTGTGGGGCCGAACTGTGCCCTTCGTTTTTGGACTGTCATTGTGTAGTCCGGATATATGGCAATCTTGGATGAATTTCTGATAATCTCTCCCCCCCCCCCGAGAACTCCAGTATCTTTTCTCTATCCTTAAAGTTCATGATTTTAGCGATCATGGCTCTGGGAGGGGCCCCCGGCGGGGGTCTTCGCATCAGTGCTCTGTGTGCCCGTTCCACCACAAAGCCTTGGGACAGGGTTCCAGCTCCGACCTCCTGTAGGAGCATATTTTCGATATATTCCGTGGGGTCGTTCCCTTCCTCCCCTTCCGGAACCCCGATTATGCGGATATTATTTCTCCTTGCCCTCCCTTCTGCGTCTTCTGCTCTCCTTTCCAAGATCTTGACTCTCTGGAGCACCTCCGTCAACTGGGTCCTCGTGGTGGCGGAGTCCGCTGTGTTCTGCTGTACCTGCTGCTCCGCTGTTGTCACTCTGTCCGCCAGGTTTCTCGCGTCCTGGCGAAGGAGGCCTACGTCCACCATGACTGTGTCCAATTTTTGTTCCAGGGATGCCTTCAGGGCCCCTATGGCCGTGTCCATTTTCTTCTCGAGCGTCGCCTGTAGGGTGGCGATTGCCTCTAGGATTTGCCCCTCTTTACCTGGTGGGTGTGGGGTGTTGGCCTCCGCCAATGCTGTCTCTGATGAATTCGGCTGCCTATTGTCTGGTGCTTTGGCAAAGTGATCCATGCTAACTTGTTTCGTTTTCCCCTCTACCTTCTTGTTGGGCATACTCGCCGTGCGGGCCTCGGGTACTGCACTGCAATGCTTCTTGTCCGCTATCTGTGGCTTGTACACCGAGTCCGTGTGGGGTCCGGTTCTAGTTGGATGGGGACTGCCCGTTGTGCTATTCTCCTCCCGCCAGGGGTTCCCTGTGTCGTCGGGTGTTTCCACACGCCTCCCCGGGTGCCGTGCGGGCCTGCAGGCGCTCTCCTCACCTGCTAGCCGTCGGATCTCTCCGGTGCCCTGAGTTGGTCCGGCGGAGAGCCGTCTCGCCCCTCTGCTCTCCCTCGGGTCCCCTGTTCTCGTGCTAGCGAGGCCGGCAGGGGCTGGAGGTGACACTGTCCTCGGCACGGATCTCCCTCGGCTTGCGGAGCTTGCTGCGTTCCCGCGGCGCCGCCTTCTCGCGGCCGCGACCGCGCCCTGTCGCCGCTGTTCTCCTCTCGCCAGGCGCTCGCTATTGTCGTTCCGCTGCCTGGGGAGCGTATCCTGCTCCGCCGTGGCCTCTCTCCCTTCCTTCCCGGGCTCGCAGCGCCGAACTACAGCCTTTCGTAGCCTCCCGCTCTGGGTCTCTGGGCCGTTGGCCGTGTGTTAGAGGGCCGCCATCTTGCTTTCGATGCTCCGCGTGTTTGCTGCCGTTTTTCGCCTCGTTCCCCAGTCCGGTTCTCCTCAGGGCTTGGATCGGGTGGTCGGTGGATCTTCCTACACCCGTCGGTAAACTTTCCAGCCGAGTAAGTTAGTTTTAAAGCGGATTAAATCAGGATCGTACGGGAGCTTCCCTTTCGTGCTCCTCACCGCATGGCCGCCTAGCCACACCCCCAGCTAAAAAACCTTGGCTATTACTTTTAGCTTTCTTTTGTGTATGTTTTGAGATGCGCAAACAACGCGGTCGGTGTTGCCATTCTGCTATTGTTATGTGTGCATCACTTGCACTAACTTTACATGCAGGCGTCCCACAAGATCACCACACTCACCCACCTTCATAGCTGACATTAGTTGTTGACAGTAGTTGCTCAAACCGTGCACTGCAGGTTTTTTCATAATGTGCGTGCCCAGCGTAGCCCAACCTGTCATGTGAGTAGCTAGGTCCAGAAACCAGCAACATGAACGGAAGCTAAAGCAGACATGCGCACACAGAGCGTACGGTCACGGTTTTCTTGTATACAGTGGATGGTCAGAGGACATGTGAATAATTTACAAACAACACTATGGGCCTCATTACGACCCCGGCGCTAAACCATGGTGCTATTAGCACCATGGTCCATGCCGGGGTCCGCCATGGTGAATGGCAGAATTACCGCCCCATTCCAAGGTTGGCGGGACGGTAATTCCCCATTCACCTTGGCCCCTTCCCCATTCCCATTTTTGGCCCATAGGGCTCAATGGGAATGGGGAAGGCGCTAATTACGGCACCGTAAATTACGGTGCCGTGATTAGCTCCTAGGTCCCTTTGCGGGTTGGTTTTTTAACGCCTGCTAAAAGCAGGCGTTAAAGTGCAACCCGCAAAGGGACCTCGTAATCAGGCGTTAAGGGTTTAATGGCGCCGACACCTTTTACGGCGCCGTTAACCCCTTAACGCCTGGGTTGTATGTACCATTGCAAGTGGTTTTATTTTTCACACAATGTTCACAAGAAAGTGTAAGATGCCTGCAACCATTGCTTTTTTCATTTTGTGGATAGATTTCAGTGTAGAATGCAGTCTGTGCTTTTCTGCACTTCTTTTGTCGTCTGGCAAAGTACAAAAGGATTACTTTGTGGTTTCTGGTGGTTCGTGTGGGAGAACACACTTTCTTTGTTATTTAGGAAAGGTACCAGCTGTTGTCTCTGTAATGCCTTACATCATAAAGGTTTGCAGGTTGCTTCTTATTGCCAGAAATACAAATGGACATAGAGGGCCCTAGCGGTCGTCCCAGATAACAATGAGCGTAAACACAATCTTGCAATGATTGCTCCACCACGCGTCTGTTGGCATGTGAAAGGGGTTGCACGGGCAGTAAGGTGCAAGGTATCTGAAAAAAAACAGGAATAAGAATACATTTAAGTAGCCGTTATACGTGGCAGTGTAAAGGACAAGCGCCTGCGTGAAGGATGACGTAAATGGGCACTAGGTGGCCGGGTCATGGACCTTTGGGTGATCTACTGTGTGTTATTGAGTAGTGTCATATGTTCACCCACTGCCTTGCTCTCTGTTTTGTAGGTGCAGTCTCCTTCTACAGGTACACACATGCGAATCGTCTTTCAAACGTTGCCAACACACCCTCCTTTTATGTGTTTTTTTTTCCACAAAAGATGTCAGTGGCAGGGAGTGCATACATGCCAACATTCTTTGACTAAAAATCTGTAGGAATCTTAACGTTCCAAAAATAGTAATTAGCATAATGATGAGATCCCAGGAAATGATATCACATCAGCTTGACCCGATGAAATGACAGGAGATGACATCACAGTAAATTATGTCATGCAAACTTAGAACTTACAACATCACAGGCAATGGGCCTCATTATGACACAGGCGCTAAGTGTTTAACGGTGCCGTAAAAGGCTGCAGCGCCGTTAAACACTTAGCACCTAATTACGAGGTCCCTTTGCGGGACCCGACCTTAACGGCTGGTTTTACGAGCCGTTAAAGTAAGGACCCGCAAAGGGACCTTGGCGCCAATTACGGTACCGCAATTTGTGGTACCGTAATTAGCGTCTTCCCCATTCCCATTGAGCCCTATGGGGCAAAAATGGGAATGAGGAAGGGCCATGGTGGCATGGGGAATTACCGCCCCACCAACCTCGGAATGGGGTGGTAATTCCCCATTCCGCCATGGCGGACTCCGGCATGGACCATGGTGCTAATAGCACTATGGTTTAGCGCCAGAGTCCTAATGACTTCACTTGACATATGGCCTTGAAGAGATCGCAGGAAAGGACTGCTTGTCCTCCGATCCAACATGAGAAAGAAATGTACCAAATGTGTGAGCTCTGAGCACTCTGACCAGCTTCATCTTCATTAAGACATATTTTCCTCTTCAAACATACAATCAGATGATAACAATCTGTATACCCCAAGTTAAGTGACGGCCACACGGGAAAATGCAGATTGTAAAGTGAGCACTGCAAAGTGCACATTTAAAGCCCCAGAACAAAAGTAATATAGAGAGAAATATATTGTTGTTTTATTAGACTTCTGACTTGCAACATGAGGTAGTTGCTGAGGGCCTGCATGCGCCTCATGGCCACTTTCTACTGAAAGAGTGGAAAGACCCTGATGCCATCCCTACATTTGACACATCAATTGCCAAATACTTTTTTGAAAGTATGGCTTTGTGAAAAGGCAATGAAGTGATAACACTTCTGTATACCCAAAGGGAATTGACAGTCGCAAAAGTTCCAGCAAATGCAGCTTGTAAGATGAGCGCTGCAAAGCGCACATGTAAAGCCCCACAATGAAAGTCATTTAGAGAGAAATATATTGCTGTGTTATGAGACTGCTGGCTGAGAACATGGGACAGTTGATGCCTCCCACCCCCCTCGGACTCAGGGCTCCTTTGAACTGAAAGAGTGGAAAGGCCCTGATGTTGTAGTGAGATAGAGCACTGGCTCAGAGCTCTGAACAAAGAGTATGCATGGAAGTACTGAGACGGGCAGCTCTGAGATGCACAGGATGTTTGTGGCCGAAGCTGCTACAGGAGTTATCAACTTTTGGATCTCTAGATGTTTTGTACTACAAATCCCAATGTCCTTCTGCATTGACAGTGATAGCTAGGGCATATGGGAGCTGTAGTCCAAAACATGTGACGCGCCAGAGGTTGCAGACTTATACGCTATTGTATTCCATATGAAACAATGTTTAGAAATTGGTTTAAAAGACAACGGGGGTCATTACAAGTTTGGGGGTAGCCATGCCGCTGTAAGCGGCATGGCTATCCACTTACCGGGTACCGGGTCCGGGTTCCTCGAATGAGGAATTACTAGGCCATTCCGACCTTGGAGGGCCCGGTAATTCCTCATTCAAGGAACACTTCCCCATTCCCATTCGAGCCCCCATAGGGCTCAATGGGAATGGGGAGGGTGCTAACAAGGGGCCCGTTAATAACGGGCCCGTTGTTAGCACTCTGCTCTGCTCGCGGGACCCGCTAAGGGCGCCTGGTAAAACCAGGCGTCCTTAGCGGGTTCCCGCAAGCAGACTCGTAAAGAGGTGGTAAGGGGTTGACGGCTCCGGCACCTTTACCGGCGCTGTTAACCCCTTACCACCTCACTTGTAATGACCCCCAAAATCTTAGTTACTGTGCCCTAGAGCTAGGAGCCGTTGCATTAGAAAAGTGTTTAAGAACAAATAGTAAAGTGTGCTTTTCTGGTTTGCTGTTGCCATTTTACTTTTCTGCTCTATGGGCCTCATTCCGAGTACGGCGCTAACCAATGGCGCTATTAACGCCTTGGTTGACGCCGTACCCGGACCGGCAGCGCCTTGGTGGTTGGCGGAATTACCGCCCCATTCCAAGGTTGGCGGGGCGGTAATTCCCCAATCCCCATTTACCCTTCCCCATTCCCATTCTTGCCCCATAGGGCATAATGGGAGTGGGGAAGGCGTCAATTACGCCACCGTAAATTACGGTGGCGTAATTAACATCAAGGTCCCTTAGCGCCATGGTATTTAACGCCTGCTAAAAGCAGGTGTTAAAAGCACCATGGCGCTAAGGGAACTCGGAGTATGGCGGTAAGGGATTACCGCCACCGCTCTCGTTAGCGGTGGCCGCTATCCCTTACCGCCATACTCGGAATGAGGCCCTATGTTTTTTAAGGGAAAAAAAAACATGTGCACTGTCATGTCTACCTCATGTCCAAACCCTTACATGTTGAGCTACTGAAAAGGAGAGAGCATGGAAAAAGTGTCATAGAAAGTTTTCACAATAGTGAGAGTGACATTGAACACACACCAAGGGCCTGATTCATGGATTATATGCACAGTTCAAAGTCAGTGCACATGGTTATTTTTGCAGTACCAAATGACTTTGCACTGACTTTACACTGCAAAAGTACACTGTGCACAGTTCCATGAATCAGGGTTTGTGTCGGCAGTGCAAAGTCCTTTTTAAGCAGTGCAAAGTCACTTTGAACCGTGCAAAATGTCAATGAATCGGGCTCCAAGTTCTGATTAAAAAGTAACAGGAATTGAATGAAAAATACCGTTTGACATTATGTAACCAGGTACATGGAATATTTTTAGACTTGTTAAAAAATTACTTGATGTGGTACTAGCGTTCTATCACTTTCCATGTCTCAAGCCAAATCTAGTTTTCAAATGCATTTTAGACCGCTCTGTCATGTAAACAAATCTGTCCCAAACCATAAGCATTAGTACTTCACTTTTTCATTTTTGGGGAGGTCTGGAAAAAAAGGACCGTGAATGTAAACTTCGTGAAAAATCCAACATTATAGCAGTGTATATATTCTTGCTATCAGGTAATTAAATAGCTATTACAAAGCGTGGGCTGTGATTTGGACACGCATTGGGATTGATAGCCCATGAGTTTTAACTCACCCCCAATACCTTCTCTGTTGCCTCCTTGTTGCTTGTCAATAAAGTGATCGAAAACAGGTTGCTATTAACAGTGCTATACTAAATTGAATGTATATATCGAACGTCTGATAAACTAATCACAAAGAACTTGTGCAGTGCCATTTCCATATCCCTGAATCTGTCAACACGGTCAAAAGGTGCTTGCAGATATTGAATTGCAGCATAATTTGTGACATCTGTCACACCAGAAAACTGGTAATTGTAAGTCAAATGTAGCAATATGTGCATTGAAGGCAAAGTATGGTCACTTGAGGGCACGGCATTAGCATTAGCCTTAGCACCAGTATTCACGCAGATGAGTAAATTCTGAAATACAAGAATACTTTCAACAAGAAGAAACACAGCTTCATTATGTGGAGCAAGAAGATACTTATTCAGGCAGCCCCATGCCGCCACAATAACTTTGAAATCATCACTGATATTCTTTGAGATCCGAAGATTCTGCTGTTTACTTAATTGTCCTTAGAGTTAGTTGTATGGGAGTAACCAAGCAGCAACAGCGATGGCATTTTCCACACTGACTAGACACTGTCACACTTGCAATGAAATCCTTTCTGCAAATCTACAAACCGCAGGCCAGACCTTGATACTTTAATTCACGGTGCTCAGTGCAGAGACGGTTTGTCTGTGTCAGGGGTCATGTAAGGGCAAGCAGCACATCAATCATATTAATGGGCCATTTAACACGGCGACCTTACACTGGATTATGCTGTTCCTTGCTAAAACTGGGACTAGGGGCGCCAGGCCTGCTGCAGCCCTAAATCGGTAGGTTTGCACAGCAAAATCCATAGGCGGTAGGACTGCTTGAAATGCGGTAGCCTACCCATGAATCGGTAGGATTGGCAAGTATGCGAGTGTCGTCAGACCCACGGCACATTCTCTGTGTGTGTGTCCAAAGAAATATAGAAAATAAAAAAAATCTTCATGGGGGTCCCCTCCAATTGCAGGACTATACAGGAGCTGTTTTGCCAAAACATGCAACACTTCAATATTACTTGTCGACGTTTGTGTGGCTGTCGAGTGGTATATGGACCGTTGGGCGTTATTAATTTTAATACAATGATGGTGCGTACAACTCTTAAGTGTTTGAAAGGTCATTTTAGGGACAATACAGGCAAGCTAGCAGCACACAATTGAGCATATGGTGTGCTGTTTCAGTGCACGAGGTGCCATCACTTTCAGTGTTGTGCTTTATGTATACATGTGCAAGGGCTGGAGATGCTTGTCAACAAAATAAAGAACACTCATATGTGCCATTTACACAGAATGGTGGAGACATGGCATTGTAATGCATCATGACCACTGCTGTTACAAATCCCGGTACAGTGCACACGGACAAAGTCTACGGTCTGGTAACTTCATAATTATGCACAGAGAAATGTATACTGATATATTTTAATCCCACTTCACATGTATTGTAAAGTTGTACTTACATAACTTCTGCAAATTCCATGTTTATGCTGTGTGGACGGGAAATTGCGCTGTGCGGCGTATTGAACAGTTGCAGACTAACTATGTGGAACATGTGCACAGCCACTATATGGTACGTTATCTTTGGTTTTTTTTAACATTTCATACATTGTCTGCCCTTGGAGCAAACCATGTGTCCCACTGAAGGCTGTTTTACAATGAGCATTTCTCTTGTTGAGAGAGAGGTATGTTAGGTTTCGCTTTCCGGCGACCATGCGGCTACAAAAGAAAATTTAGGCGGCAACGTGTTTCGATTTCAGCACGCATTTCTGAATGTCAGTAGTGTGGTTACGTTATAGTTAGCATAACGTACATTGAGAGATGTTGGTAACTTACACATGCTGCACTGAATTCACAGATGACAAAATACATAAATGTAAATTTACAGGCCATATGTACTATTTATATGTGCAGTGTCTTACGAAGCAACGGCGTACAATGGCAGATTGTGTGTGCGATGGCTCCACATACGTGGGTGGCAGGGCCATTTTACGCAGTTTGGTGTCTTGTAGCACAAAGATATTTGGGGCTCTCGTTCATCAAACAAAAGGAATTACTTAACACCTTCTTCAAACATTGTAATAGGGGTATGGTTTTTAAATTGTGTCTGCATTACTCATTAAAAAATAGAAGCAGAAGTTTGACATTTTAGGGAGTACCGCAGACTTTACAATATGGTGTTCTATACCTTCCAGGGAAATGGTGTACATAACAACAAAGATGAACTAATGCCCTAAACGATGCCAGTGGCATGCAAGGAGGCAAATCTTACAGCACATGGGGCAGTAGCGTAAGACATATGGATGCATTTTTCTGTTTGGATTGTTGTGAATGTGCACATTATTGGGTAGGTTACTGTACTATAGTGCATTGAATTTGTCCACTTATTACAGGCTTAGGTGAAGAGGGTATTCAGCAAAGAGGTTGTCCATTGTGTGGAAGTAATGTAATACAATGTGAACTGAAGTGGCACAGGGGTAGGTGGCTGTGTCGGGTTTGTGGTAAGTGGATAGATGTTTCTATGTATGGTTGTACTGTGTTGTGGTATTTTGGCCAGGGTCTACAATATTGACAATATTGAGTGCATGGTTGGAGCCCGTACACTTTACTGTATGTAGTGAAGCGTGTAGCCCGGGGCCACAAGCAGTACAGTGTAATATAGCTCTACATTGAACATTGTGGCATTCCTATGTGGATTACACAAATATGTGGACACATTACCCTTTGCAGATTATGAAGAAGTATGAGAGCAATAATTTCATACTTACTGTTTCTATTGTGGAGGGTATGTGCAGTTTTTCAGTGTCTGGGATATGAAATGTTGTAGTAATCGTTGCTTCATTATCTGTACAAAAAGAGAACATAATATGTTAGAGCAGGTATTTCGTCATTTTGCAGTTCATTACATTGCAGACATTTTTATACTTTGTGGACCCTCATAATGAGTACTTGATAAGTACTATGCTTTCCTGTGTTTCTTTGCATAATCATTAGGTCTTTGAAAAAAAAATCCATGCTGGATAAAAAAAAAAAAATATCCAAATGTATTAGCTGTTATGTTGCACAGTCAAGTACAGTAACGCTTGCACTCATTATAGCAATGTTTAGGGTGCACTGTTGTAGTAGGAGGAATTGCAATGGAGTACAATTTCTGTTTTGTACGTGTTGGTAGTATGGTTGTGATATGATATGATATGGCATTTATAACGCGCCTATACACAAGTGTTTCAAGGCGCTACGAGGCAAGGGGGGGACAAAGGGAGGACATACAACGATCCTACTAGGCCAAGTCTCATTCATATCACGCAAATGCATGGGAAGGGGACAGGGACAGTGCAGTACATGGGAATAGATAATAACAAAAGGTAAGTAACGGCCAGCTTGTGGCAAGTGCATGGGTAAGTGCAGATACCAGGTGTCAGGAGCTTGTTGGAGGGACTGTAGGGATACAGAAACAGTCCCTAAGTGCGGGGGTTGCCAGGCGGACAGTGCAGGTGTGTGACGCTGGCGGGGTAGAAACCTTGGCCCGAGATCAGAGGGTGTCCAGGTAGCCAGTGTAATTTTGGTTGCAGCCAGGAGGTCAGCAAAGGAGAGGAGGAGAGAAGGCAGAAGCAAAGAGAAAGGTTTTGAGGTGCTTCCGGAACCGGAGATGGTTCTCCTCAAGTTTAAGGGAGGCAGGGAGGCTGTTCCAGAAGGAGGTACCAGCCAAAGAAAGAGATCTCCCACCAACACGTTGCTTGGAGAAGCGACTGACCCTGAGGGAGTTGGAGGCGGATGAGCGAAGGTTGCAGTTATATAGCAGTTGGTGTATTGTAACTGTTTACCTGCTTAATTTTGCTAGCACTGTTTCTTTATGTGTTTGGTTGCTGTTGATGTTTTGCAAGTATTGTGCCATTGCACTGTGCTACTGCAGAATTGTGAGGGCAGTTACGTACCTGTTGGCGTACTGTAACTGTTCATATTTTTGAATTGTTTGAGGATATGTTTGTAGCACAGTGGTTGCTGAAGGTTGAGTTGGCCTGTTTCAATGCTGCAAGTAATATTGCAGTATTCTGGTTGCAGTTAGACACCAGTTGGCGTATTCTAACTGTTTACAGTGTCCCATTTCTATAGGGTACATTTCGAAGCTCGTGGACTCCTTTTGGTAGTTTCACATCTTTCCACATTTTGAAGTGGTGATGCACCATTGTGGGTTTATGTACTGATATTTGCATATGAATTAAATTTGTATGGGCATTGTTAGACAGAGGGTGACGCATTTGCGTAGTTGGTGGTTTTAGATGTTACTGAGGATAGTTTTGAACCCTCATACTTAGTAGTTTTTCTTTTACGTAGTATGTAGGAGATAATATTAGTGTCATCTTTGTACACTTATTGTTTCTCTGAGTGTAATCATTGGGTTCATTGGTGAAAAAATTGTACAACAGACACATTGATGTATTTGATGGATACTTACTGTATGCTAAGTTGTTCTAGTTCCTCCAAAAACAATGACATGTTTTCCTCCAAAGAGTTCTTCGTAGTCTGTTTTGAGGACCTCTTGCAATCTGAGGAGAATAAAAGCTAACCTTAGGCTGGAACCATGCTCACCTCATCTGTTAGGAGCATTTTCATTTGTTTCAAAACTCTGCGTAGCTCCATAGCAGCTTCTGCTGAAAGTTTGTAGTACTCTAATTTTTTTTGGTGTTCTACTGAAAGCAGTAGCAATCGGTGTGAAGTGACACCACCTATGTTGTAGGCAGCTAAACCTGTGGGGGCAGTTACAACAGCTGAAAGGTTGTTCTTTGTTAATTGTTGGAGGAATTTACTGATAATTTTTATTAAGAATGCTTTTCCTGAACCAGCTTCACCACTTACATATAGCACTACAGGTTTGTAGTTTTCACAGGTACAAGTTTTAGTTTCGTGCTGTATACCATGTTCAATTTGTTTACTTTTAGAAAAATGGTACGCTGCTCATTGTTTAGTTGGGATTTTACTACAGCTAACTCTTCTGCAGATTGCTCACACTGACACATGGTGGTCTTTACTTCTGTCATGGCTAATTCTGCCTCATTTGCTATGAGTGGCTGTCCAAGTGCTTCTTGGCTTCCAGTCACAGAAGGTTCATTGCTCTCTGGAGTTTCTACATTTATTTGTGCTTGAAGTTCTTCTTGTTGGCGTTCATTGTCCAATATTGTTTTGTAGCATGTATAGTTTATATCTGTTATGGTACTTCCACTTGCATTGAAAGCATCTTCATAGGAGGCGTGGGTGGCTAATAACTCTTCTTCTTTTCTCCATGGTTTGAAAAGTTGCAGTAGAGCCATGTAGTACAGTTCTTTGTGTTGAGGAGTTTTTAATGATAATTTCATATAATTAATCGGGCTCCATTTGGTAAGTTTCACCAGGCTGCCTTCACAACTTTCGACTTTGTATCTACTTTTATTCTCATCTGGTTTAATGTTATTTTTGTATGAGAAGTTTTGGGCTATCTGGTACAGGAACATGGTTTCTAAAGAATACTCCTGTTTAGGTAGTATGGGCCTCATTCCGAGTACGGCGCTAACCAATGGCGCTATTAACGCCTTGGTTGACGCCGTACCCGGACCGGCAGCGCCTTGGTGGATGGCGGAATTACCGCCCCATTCCAAGGGTGGCGGGGCGGTAATTCCCCAATCCCCATTTACCCTTCCCCATTCCCATTTTTGCCCCATAGGGCATAATGGGAGTGGGGAAGGCGTTAATTACGCCACCGTAAATTACGGTGGCGTAATTAACATCAAGGTCCCTTAGCGCCATGGTTTTTAAC
Organism: Ambystoma mexicanum; assembly: GCF_040938575.1. NCBI lineage: Eukaryota > Metazoa > Chordata > Amphibia > Caudata > Ambystomatidae > Ambystoma > Ambystoma mexicanum. The sequence goes on along the minus strand of NC_090936.1, from coordinate 159,759,720 downwards.
ACCTGCTAAAAGCAGGTGTTAAAACCTCCATGGCGCAAAGGGAACTCGGAGTATGGCGGTAAGGGATTACCGCCACCGCTCTCGTTAGCGGTGGCCGCTATCCCTTACCGCCATACTCGGAATGAGGCCCTATGTGTCTAATAAGTTGTTTTTCAAAATGTCCTGGCTGTTGGGATCGTTTTTGCCTATTGTTTCTATGTCTTCGTATGATTTCAGAACTCTTTTTCTGGATGCAGCAGGACCACGGCTTTGCCATACTGTGTTTTCAGATTTCCAATATAAGGCGGTGCCGGTTAAATGGTCTGTGGCTTCATAGCTGTCACATTCTCTATGGGACAGCATTTTTATGCCAAAGCTGTACAATTTCGGTGCCAGTGTTTTGTCAGATAATATGTCATCCCAGAGGTCTTTCAGCTCTATTTTCTCTGCTTTGGTTAAGTAGGCTGTGACATATCATGCAACTGCAGTGGAATTGCCTGCAATGTACTGTACATCTACATTTGCATTCCATAGGTGGGCAATTATTGCATTGTAATCATTAATGTAATTTGATGCTTCAGTTCGTTTTATACAGTATGTTTTCTTAGGAGATTTCCCTTTCATACTGTGTCGAACCGAAGACATAAAGCTGTTCACTTGGCCTGTTGCTGAAACTGGTCTAGGGAAACCAAAGTAGCATTTGGTGTAGTATTTGCCTTTGTTCTTGTATTTGTGCCGACAATGCTTGCTACACTTGTGTCTTTAAAACTGCAGAATGTTTGCATGTAGGTCACTATGTGTCATGATCACTGCTTCCAAGGAGCCAGGACTAGCCCAACTTCCTTGGAAGCAGGCCCCTAACCCTAATCCTAAGCACCAGCCGGTCCCCACTGGGACCTTTTGGACCTTGTCCTGGCGCCGGTGGCACCAGGCTCATCAAAACCATTGGTCCCGGCACTGGAAGCGCCGGGCTCATAATAGGTGTGAAGATGCTTGGGTGGACTTACCTGCAGCAGACCATGCTGCTTACTTACCAGCCACTTAGAAGCCATCTGAGAACAGGAACTACTTTCTTACCTGGGTGGGGCAGCTCCACTCCCTGGATACAGCACTGGAACTCTTCTGGAAACTGGAACTCTTTTCTTACCTAGGCGGGGCCGTGGAAGAAGACGCCTCATCACTCCAAGGCTATTTAAACCACACCCGATAGATGAAGCGTGCTTCGCGTTATTCTGCATCTGCAGCAGAACGCTCACCGAGTCTGCTCCGGCCTTTCTTCTTCCGATCCTGGACCTGCAAGAATCCTACTTACCATTTCAGTATCCAGACATCATCAGCACCTGCAAAGAACAGAAACAACAGGTTAGCAAAGCGAACTTTACACGCAGTGCTTACTTACCTGATCCATCGGCTGCGGCCGTTTCTTCACGCCGCATCTCCACCTGCAAGAACAAAAGCATTGCCATACTTAACGGCACGCTGTGAATTCCGGATTTCTTCGTTCTGCATCGCCGCCTGTGAAGACAAAGTATCGTTAACAATTTACTGGCATTCCGCGGACTCCGGCCCTGCAACCCAACATCTGAAAGGCAAAAGAAAAGACATTAAGCAGGTATTTACTTACGTTCATCACGCTCGTCGCAATAAAACGCCTGCGAATTCTCCGGCGTCTCTTTAACACGAACTAAGCTGCAAGGAAAGAGACAGCTAGAGCGCTTGCCATACTTACGAACTTCCAAGCGCTTCACTTCATCTTTCATCTCAAGAGCCCTGCAATACATAAGGGAAAGGCATTATACAGAGTCTGCATATAAACGTGCCACGCATGTAAAGACTATAAAGACAAAAGGTGTCCAGAAACTCACCGCTCGTGCAGATAACGACGGTAACCATCCTCTGAATTCAAGAGGCCTGTGTTTCACCAGTGAAGGAACTGGCAACGGCACCCTGCACCAGTCGCAGATGGAGAGCCCAGCATTCACCTATATAAGGTGAGCACGTTGACCTGGGGGCTCTACGAAAAAGCTGGGAAGAGAGAGAGGGACTTTCAACAACCCAGACCATTAACCCCCATATTCTTTCACCTGCAGAAACCTCACTCTTCGAGTCCGACACACAGTGCGAAGAGGTTCGACCCCAGAAGCCAATCGAGTCCTGCACATCACTTTTCGAGTCACAGACAGCTTCCTGCCAAGACCCGCGCCTCCGTGGGAATCAGGTGAGCGTTACAGAACGCGAAGCCCACCACAAAACTCCTATCCAGGCGCAATGGAAACCTCAGACACTGATCAACTAGCCCAGTTGCTCGGGGAATTAAGAGCAGAAGTACATGCAGCTCGTCAGGAAACAAACTCTCTAAGAAGAGAATTGATACTTTCCAAGGAGCGAACAGAGGACCTTGCTAGGCAGTTGTTACAAACGCAGGCAGGACAGACACCTTTGCCTGTTCTAGGAGGAAGTTATCCTTCTGCATCATCTTTAAATCCAGTGCAAATCAATCTGCCCGGTAATGTTCCCTTGGCTCCGCCCGAACGCTTTTCCGGTGATCCAAAGAAATTCGCAGTGTTCATCAATCAGTGCCGCCTACACTTCTTATGTCGACCAGCTGCATTCCCAACAGACCAGACCAAGGTGGCTTTCGTGCTTTCTTATCTCAGTGGCAGCGCTGCAGATTGGTCGATCCCTTTAGTCACCCAGGATGATCCGGTTTTACATGATTTTCAGGCCTTCCAGTCCAGCATGGAGAAACTGTTCGCAAGACATGCACAAGGGCAGGCCTTGGACAATGAGCTTCTCTCATTACGACAGGGTAATCAAGACCTCTTGACTTATATAGCCTCCTTCAATAGACTCATAGTGGAAACACAATGGCCCGAGGACAAGAGAATAACGCTTTTCTACAGAGGCCTGCGTGGAGAGCTCAAAGATGTGTTAGCGCAAGTTGTGAATCCTCCACAAGAATGTTCTGACTATATTGACTTAGTTGTCCAATTGGACCATAGACTACAGAACAGGAAGGCAGATCGTTCCAGATTTGATACCCGAGTGTTTTCTAAACCACAGACCTCGAATAAGGGAGCTGACACTGTGGAACCCATGCAAATAGGGGGCATGAAAGGACCTTTAACCCAGAAAGAGCGGGAAAGAAGAAGGCAGCTGCAATTATGCCTCTATTGCGGAAACTCAGGACACTTTCTTCGGGACTGTCCAGTGAAACCAGCTAAGAAGACTGTAGGAGCCGCGGATACTTGTACCACAAATTCTGAGCAGGGAAACGACCTCGCCCGACAAGAGTAGAGGTCCTCTTGCCGAGAGTTAAGATCTGTCCCGTGACCTCGCATTTCGTGATACCCATGGTCCTCATTAGTCCTGAACGTCCGGATCGTTTGCATGCAATTGAAGCTTACATTGACAGCGGAGCAATCGGTAACTATGTGGACCGTGAAATGGTACCAAGGATGAATCTACCCCTTGTCCCTAAGGCAGTGAAAGACGTCATCACTACTGTGGATGGCACGGAGATAGCCTCCGGACCAGTAACGCAGGCCACCCAAGAAGTGACGCTAGTGAGTCAAGATGGACACCGGGAGAGAATCGTGTTCGATGTAATCAAGGCCCCTCAGTTCCAGATCATTCTGGGAATCCCTTGGTTAGAGAAGCACAATCCTAGGATCGATTGGCGAGCAAAGACGGTTCAGTTTCCAGAGTGTTTTACCACTTGTTATCCTCGGCCTGATGTTTCACTGGCGGCAATCTCTTCTGAGGAGGTGCCCAAATTACCTCCCGAATACCAGGAATTCCAAGACGTCTTCCGGAAGGATCAAGCCAACACCCTGCCTCCTCATAGGTCTTACGACTGTCAAATAGATCTGATACCTGGAACAACTCCTCCTTGCAGCAGGTTTTATGCCCTCACCGAGCCAGAGAACCTTCACCTCAGACAATACCTAGAGCAATACCTAGCTAACGGGTTTATCTGTCCTTCAAAATCTCCAGCTTCATCGGCTTTGTTCTTCGTTCCAAAAAAGGAAGGAGACCTTAGGACTTGCATAGATTACCGCGCCCTGAATCAGATCACCGTTAAAAACAGATACCCGTTACCTTTGATCCCTGAACTCCTGGATCAAGTCAAAGATGCATGTATATACACAAAGTTGGATCTCAGAGGAGCCTACCACTTGGTACGGATAAAAGAGGGCGATGAATGGAAAACGGCCTTCCGCACCAAGTACGGGCTATTCGAGTATCAAGTGATGCCCTTTGGACTGTGTAATGCTCCTGCTGCTTTCCAGTATTTTATGAACGATGTCCTTAGAGAACTCATAGACGTGTGTGTTGTTGTCTACATTGATGACATCCTCGTCTATTCATCATCTGAAGAGGAACATCAGAGACACGTTAAAAAGGTTCTCGAGAGATTGCGTCAACATAATCTTTTTGCTAAGCTTGAGAAATGCGTTTTCAACGTAACGGAAGTCGAGTTCCTGGGATTCATATTGTCACCTAACGGAGTCCATATGGATTCAAAGAAAGTTGATGCAATCATCAAGTGGCCATCACCAACCTCTGTAAAAGGAGTTCAAAGCATGTTAGGGTTCGCTAACTTTTACCGCAGATTCATTCCTGAATTTTCTCGGATAGTCCAGCCCATCACCGCTCTGTTGAAGAAGAACAAACGTTTTGAGTGGTCTTCTGAAGCAGAACAAGCTTTTCAGGACTTAAAAGCTAAATTCATTTCTGCACCTGTTTTAAAACAGCCTCGCCCAGAACTCCCCTACATCGTGGAAACGGATGCTTCTAGTCTTGCTATGGGGGCAGTTTTATCACAAAGAGATCCGGTCACACACCAACTACATCCTGTTGCCTTTTGGTCCCGCAAGTTTTCGCCTCCCGAGATCAACTATTCAATTACAGACAAGGAACTTTTGGCCATCAGATCGGCCTTTAAAGCCTGGCGGCATTATCTTCTAGGAGCCAGACACACAGTCACCGTAATGACTGATCACCGCAATTTACAATATCTAAAGACAGCCAAAGCTCAGTCTTCCAGACAGCTTCGCTGGGCTCTGTTTCTAGCAGAATTTGACTTTATAATTACTTATCGACCAGGCAGTAAGAACGGAAAAGCAGATGCTCTCTCCCGGATGGGAGTAGATGAACATTTGACCAATCCAGAACCAATACCCATAATCCCAGAACAAAGAATTTTGGGTTTGGTCAGCGCTCAATCTTTTGAAGACATCAAGACCATGGTTAAATCACTCCTAACTCCGGGCGATTTGCAAGATTGGCAATTAAAGGGGAAAGAATTCTCAGTGGATCAAGACCTACCATATTTCCGAGGACGATTGCATTTACCCTGTGAGAAAATACAAAAACAAGTAATCTCCTGTTATCACGACTCTCTAATGGAGGGTCACCCTGGCATTACCAAAACCATGGAAAAGATTAAAAGACATTTCTGGTGGGCGTCATGGAAAAAGGATATTAGAAACTTTGTAATCTCCTGTGGTGTGTGTGCCCAGAATAAAAGTCAGAAGGAGAAACCAGCCGGCCTATTACAGCCACTAGACATCCCTCCCTGTCCATGGCATACCCTGTCCATGGATTTCATCACGGACTTACCTCCATGCTCGGGGTATACTACCATTTTAGTAGTCGTGGATCTATTCTCCAAGATGGCTCACTTCATTCCCCTGAAGGGTCTACCATCAGCCTCAGTATTGGCCCGAGAATTCTTAGAAAACATCGTTCGGCTACACGGTTTTCCCTCGGTTTTAGTCTCCGATAGGGGAAGTCAATTCATCTCTCACTTCTGGCGCAGTTGCTGTCGTCTAGCCCAAATTGATGTAAGACTTTCAACTAGTCACCATCCCCAAACTGACGGACAAACCGAAAGGACAAATCAAACTCTAGAGCAATATCTACGTTGCATGCTCCAACAAACTGAAAACCCCTGGAAGGATATTCTTTGGATCGCTGAATACGCTTACAATAATTCGATTCATTCTGGAACAGGGAAGACTCCATTCTTCCTACTATACGGACACCATCCTAGAACCTCTAACCTGGATCCTCCCCAAGAATTCGAAGCACCTGCTGTGGATCACTTGCACTCGGAGATCACCCGTGCTTTTAAGGAAGCCTCGGCCCATCTGCAAAGAGCTAAAGCTCAATTCAAAAGAGGAGCAGATCGACACCGTAAAGAGGCTCCTCACTACGCTGTAGGAGATCAGGTCTGGCTATCCACTAAGCACCTGCCTCTAAAGGGACCCCGCACCTTCATCCCGAGATACCTTGGACCCTATCTCATATCTGCCATAATTAATCCGGTGGCTGTCAAATTGGAGTTACCTACGCATATGAAAATACACCCAGTATTCCATGTCTCCTTAATAAAACCAGTACAACCAGAAACCCGATTGACTGAATTCCCAGAACCGGTTTTAGTAGATGGAGAACTTGAATTCGAAGTTAAGAACATCCTAGACTCCAAGATCTCCAAATCTAAGTTATATTATCTGGTTGATTGGAAAGGTTACGGCCCCCAGGAAAGGTCTTGGGAACCTTCAGAATATGTCCACGCACCTCGTCTGGTCAAGAAATTCCATCTGAATCACCCCGACAAGCCAAAACCCCCGGAGAAGACACGCTTAGGAGGGGCCTTGAGGGGGGGTACTGTCATGATCACTGCTTCCAAGGAGCCAGGACCAGCCCAAAGTCCTTGGAAGCAGGCCCCTAACCCTAATCCTAAGCACCAGCCGGTCCCCACTGGGACCTTTTGGACCTTGTCCTGGCGCCGGTGGCACCAGGCTCATCAAAACCATTGGTCCCGGCACTGGAAGCGCCGGGCTCATAATAGGTGTGAAGATGCTTGGGTGGACTTACCTGCAGCAGACCATGCTGCTTACTTACCAGCCACTTAGAAGCCATCTGAGAACAGGAACTACTTTCTTACCTGGGTGGGGCAGCTCCACTCCCTGGATACAGCACTGGAACTCTTCTGGAAACTGGAACTCTTTTCTTACCTAGGCGGGGCCGTGGAAGAAGATGCCTCATCACTCCAAGGCTATTTAAACCACACCCGATAGATGAAGCGTGCTTCGCGTTATTCTGCATCTGCAGCAGAACGCTCACCGAGTCTGCTCCGGCCTTTCTTCTTCCGATCCTGGACCTGCAAGAATCCTACTTACCATTTCAGTATCCAGACATCATCAGCACCTGCAAAGAACAGAAACAACAGGTTAGCAAGGCGAACTTTACACGCAGTGCTTACTTACCTGATCCATCGGCTGCGGCCGTTTCTTCACGCCGCATCTCCACCTGCAAGAACAAAAGCATTGCCATACTTACCGGCACGCTGTGAATTCCGGATTTCTTCGTTCTGCATCGCCGCCTGTGAAGACAAAGTATTGTTAACAACTTACTGGCATTCCGCGGACTCCGGCCCTGCAACCCAACATCTGAAAGGCAAAAGAAAAGACATTAAGCAGGTATTTACTTACGTTTATCACCCTCGTCGCAATAAAACGCCTGCGAATTCTCCGGCGTCTCTTTAACACGAACTAAGCTGCAAGGAAAGAGACAGCTAGAGCGCTTGCCATACTTACGAACTTCCAAGCGCTTCACTTCATCTTTCATCTCAAGAGCCCTGCAATACATAAGGGAAAGGCATTATACAGAGTCTGCATATAAACGTGCCACGCATGTAAAGACTATAAAGACAAAAGGTGTCCAGAAACTCACCGCTCGTGCAGATAACGACGGTAACCATCCTCTGAATTCAAGAGGCCTGTGTTTCACCAGTGAAGGAACTGGCAACGGCACCCTGCACCAGACGCAGATGGAGAGCCCAGCATTCACCTATATAAGGTGAGCACGTTGACCTGGGGGCTCTTCGAAAAAGCTGGGAAGAGAGAGAGGGACTTTCAACAACCCAGACCATTAACCCCCATATTCTTTCACCTGCAGAAACCTCACTCTTCGAGTCCGACACACAGTGCGAAGAGGTTCGACCCCAGAAGCCAATCGAGTCCTGCACATCACTTTTCGAGTCACAGACAGCTTCCTGCCAAGACCCGCGCCTCCGTGGGAATCAGGTGAGCGTTACACTATGTGTACTTTCTGAAGGCATTTCGCAAGTGGCACGCTGGCAGACGAAATCCAACGGAGCAGACATCATGACTTTACTGCTTCGGTAATCATTGCCTGATTTATTGGGGAAAGAACAAGCCCCACGGCTTTGATGAGGGCTTTGCATTTCACGGCCTCATAGATTCCATTACGGGCTTTCAGCCTTCAGACAGCGGCACCTTAGACCCAGCAAGAGGATGCAACAAGCGTCTCAAGCACGCATCTGCCTTAATTGATAGCCCTGCACCACTCTGGGCCACAAGATTCTGTAATAACAGACATCGAATATGACGTGAAGCGCCATTTTTTGGAAGCACTCACAATGGGATTCATTCCACTCCACCGGTTCACCTTTCCCTGAAAGTCTCAGAGGAGATCAAAGGCTCCCTTGCCACCCCCCCCCCCCACACTTTTGTTTCCACCAAGAGGCAATGCGGATTTAGCGATTGCTCTCCTGTCCTGAAGAAGGTTGAATATTAAGTCATTATATGAGGGGATCGTGTCTCCTCGCCAAGAGAACTCAACCGAAACATGTTGACAACAGTTTTCCAACCCCCTGAATACAGACAGAGGGGCTCATTGTAAAATAACTGTCTAATCTAATCTAATAAGTGTCTAATTTACAATTGTTTGATCTACCACTCTGATACGAATAAGATATCACTCCTGTTTTCTATCCTTTGTGAATATGATGAATGCATGAAGAAGTTGTGAATGAGCTGTGTATGGAGGGATGTGCTGTGTTGGTAGTTGGAGTTAAATTTGATATGAACACAATCACTGTATATAATTTTGTATAATCTGGTATGTATTTGTACAATAAACAGAAAGCTACTATGATTTAAATAATAGGTAGCTGTCATCTTTGGTCTAGTTGGCCCACCTCTTTTTATCCTATTATAGAATTGCCTGAAGGGCCATAGACAGTAATCAGGCTTCCCTTATTATCTCTAGGAATTTCGCAAGTGACATATTTGTGAATAAACTGCAAAACAGTTGCATCACTGTCTTCACCAAATTTAGGAGCATTTTTAATCCACAAAAGCATGTGGATGTGTGGTGCTCCTCTAGCTTGATATTCTTTTCTCCATAAGAAGTGTTCCACTTCTCCGAGGGGAGGAAGTGCTTTATTGCAAATGAAGTGCAGCATGGCAATGAAGCAATGATGGAAGTACCTTGATACATTTACAGGATCTAGAGAGCAAAGTTCTCCTGGTGTTTTCATGTCTACACCTGTTTTGTTTTTGTTTGCTACGTGTAGGAAAGTGTGCAAGTCTTCCCATGCATACTCTGCACAACTTAAAGTGACAAACCATGTGGGTGGGCCAAGGTTGCGTAGCATACACCGTACATCTGCGTGCTCTCAGAACCAGTACTCTTTTGTACCACGCATGTTTGCCAAGAGGTTTGTAATACATGCTTGTAAAACTTCATCCTTGTCTTGCACCTTTTGAAGTAGCTGTGTAGCAGACATGTTTTGAAAATGGGAACCGGTTTTGAATGTGTGTGCAAACCCATAACATAGCGTTGCTAGTTCACTTTCAAAAAGGAGGTGAAATATGTATTCCACGTTTTGTCTAAATCTAGGGTCTTCAGAATACATCATAAAGAGCGGTATTCTGATGCTGTTATTTGTGTGCATCTTTCATCGTATCTCCCACCTTTTCCAGTTGGGAATAGTAGAGGGAAGGCTTGTGCTTCTACACTTTTTTCACATACACTAATTGGCGATCCTTTGGCTTGCCGCATTTGATATATTTCTAGTGCATCGTCTATGGTGTCTTTGGAGTGCAGTGGGTGAATTGTATAGTGATCTAAAATATTGGAGGCTGCAACAGGATCTAGAAGTTCAAATTGGCCAGTTGTTGGGGAGTCCTGAATTATTTCGGTGGTTTCTCTTAGGTTTTCTTCAACGTTTATTTCTTTGTAGTATTCATTGTTTTCTTTAAGATATTGCAAGGCTTTCATAACTTTGTTTAAGGCCACCAGGTGCTGCCAATTTTTTTAAAATCTTTTGTAGGTACACCATTTACCAGGATAGTCAAAGATTGTTCTATTGGCCTTTGCACTCGTAGAGTGTCTACATTTTGTTTCAGATCTAATGGTAAATAAACTACTTTTCCACAAATGCCTCTTAGTAGTTCGGTGGGAGGCAATCTTGCAGTTTTTGGTTGAAGTCGTATTATTGCTTGAAATGGGTGTACTGTTTGGATTATAATGCTCTCATACAAATTATGCTGCTAGAGTGCGTTTGGCAGTGGACATAATTCTAAATTATAAGTGATCGCCCGTGAAGGCATTTGGTTATTGTCAAGTTTTGCAGTGCAGTATGTGCACAGTATGGAGGTGTTAGTAATTTCGTATTTGTTTTCAGCAATAAGGTACAGAGCTCATTGATACCATTGGGATTCCTCCTTGTCTTCTATTTTGTGCATTATGTCTACAGTTTTGGTGTTCTTTTTATAGAAAGTTCTACGACAACACACACATACTTGGTTTGGCACTTCAGCAGATGTGAATTAAAGTTTCGTATTTCTTTTTTTTATGTGTGACATAGAAAGTTGATATCTGCAAAGTTTTCACTATTATTGTCCAAAAGTGCTAGAGTTTGTAAGTGCTCTTCAGTTCCAAAATATTTCCTTTGGATGTGCTCTATTTCTTCGAGCAGTTCTTTGGCTGTACCATGTAGGAGAATATCATTTAAATGTTGTAATGCTAAAGCTGGACTTTTTGCATAGTACAGTTTGTAAACAAGATTTCTTACAGTAGAATGGTGTGTTGCTAACATTTTGATATGGTGGAATGTGCTCCTGCAAGTAGGTCCAGAAATACAGGCTAAGGAATGTCCTCGTAGTCCTGTGTATTTGCGCACTGGGCAGAAGTCCATAGTTTGTAGTATTTTAATTTTTCCTTTGTTGTTGGCTTTCACATAGTGATTGAGGAACTGCTGGAAAGATTTGATAGAGTATTGGTGAATGTTACACATTGATGTGCAAGGCCATTTGTAGATGAGGCGTATTGGTTCGGTGCAATGGACAGTGGCATCTAAGTTTGATGGGGATATTTGTGAGAGCAGGGTTTCTTCTTTCATTATGGTATTGTGTACCTTTTCATATCCTCGTCCACTGCTATGCATGGCAATTTGGTTTATTTGCTCTTGTTTGTATGATTCTTCATTGAAGTATGGCTCTGTGCTGGTGGTGTGACTCCACTCACCTGTGCAGATGGTACCAAAGGTATCTGTGCTGACATTGCATTTGTTTCGAAGTAGTGGTTGTAGTTTATCAATTAATTTTGTTAGTGGTTTCATTCTGTTTAAAATTAATATAAACAATTTCCATTTCAGAACCATTGCACTGTCTACAAGAGCTTCCAGGATTACTTTTCTGCAGTAGGTTTTAAGGGTTGAGCGTGATTTCTCCCCTCTATATATAAGGTTCTGAAGGACTGTGTGGTGGAATCTTTTTTGTAAAATAAATATATTGGATTGGTTCCTTGTGGTGACATTACCATTTGTACGTGCTCTGTTAGCAGTAGTGCGAGATGCACTCTTTTTAGTGCATTTCTTTTCATTTCTACATTTAGCCAGAGGAATTACAGTGTTCTTACTGGTAGGTGATTCCCTTTTCGTTAGTGACTGTATTAGCTCTTCTATTTGAACTTTCTGTACAAATTCTGCTTGGGGTGGATGGCTACTTTCTATGATTTTAGGTTGCTCTGATCTATTTCTGTGTTGTTTTCTACAGAGTTGCTGTTTGGTAGGCATTCTGTAGTAGCTGTTGGAGAAAAAAGGGAAGTGTGGGTGTGCAGATTTTGAAATGTATCTGTGTGTAATGTGCATGAGTGGTTGAATATGAGGGTAGGCATATAAATGGAAGTATGTCACTGTGTAATGGGCTCTAAGTTTTGATTGGGAACACTATATTACAACTGTGTGTTACAATTATGGTGGTGTGCTGACAATATAAAGTGACGAAGTGTAGAGGTGGCATGAATAAGAATGAAGCACATACCGGTGGGTTGACGCAATTCTGTAGCTTACAATACAAGAATACTGCACTCTCTTAGTAAGACGTAAAACACAACAATGGTATGGTGCTTACTTTGTTGGTTGGTGAGATTAGGTTTATTCTAGGTTGTATTTTCAAGTTCACATGCCAGTGGTTTCACGATACAGGTGGGTACTGAAACTGTATAAGAAGATCATAAGAAAATATGTTTGTTAAGGGTATAGTGATTGCATTTGGAGAATACAATCTTTAAAAGTGTAGGGGGATGTCTTGACAGGAAGGGTTAATGTGTGTGTATAAATGGATGGCTTAATCTACGAATGGGTACTTGGGAACATCACCATGTTTGGGAAGGGGGTAAGTGGGTTATTTGTAATTGTGTTGTATGACATGCTCTTTGGCAAGTGTGTGCATTGGTGTAGGACTATTTATTTTGAAAATGGATTACTTCTCACTGTAGAAGGGTGTGAAAAACATTCAGAAAGATGTACAGTTTGCAAAGGAGAATGTTTTTGTGTGCGCAATTTCATTTACTTTTCTGCATATATATGCTTGCTACATGAGTGGAGCAATTGTTTCAGTTCTTTAATTTATTTATGCACATTTATAAATGGTACTGTTGTAAAAACATTTTTTAGTTGTTTAAGTAATGTTGCAACCTATGAAGTGTGCAAGGTAAGTGGCAGGCAACGTGTTGTTATGCATGGAATGAATGCACTTGGATTAGTTTGGTAGGATATATTCACTGATCGTTTTCTCTGCGATTTTTACGAATTTCTTAGGAGGTGCGTTAATGGGGGAAAAGATCGTAAAATTGACTGAAAGAAAGAGAGAGTACCCGTTTGAATATTACAATGGCTGCTATGGGTATATGCCACCTTTGCAAGCATGTACCACATGTACCACTGTAGGTGGCATTTGATGGTTGGTGATGGGAGAAATGACAGTATGCTTTTTAGTACGTTCTGGCGGTTCAGTGCCAGGTACCCTGTTGCGAGGCACTCATAACATAGTTGCAAATGTACTGTACAAAGAGTATTGATACCTGCAGGTTATGGTGAAGGGTGGCGATGTGGATGAATCTGGATGCAGAAATTGTAGATAGTTTTAAAGTACTTTTCAGTGGAGGTGCTTTTGATTCACAGGAAACTTGTATTTCGAGTGTTTAACGGTTAGTATGGAGTGTTCAACAGAGATGACAGTGTTAAATGTAGAGGTCTTTGATGTGATTGGTGGATGCGTGTATTACTGTTTAACAGTAACCAATGAGGGAGTGCTGGAAAAAGAGTGCTGGGAAGAGAAGGACTGCCGCTGCTTTACTGGGGCATAACCCTCGTGGTAGTTGGGGAAGTGCACATGCTGTACTTCTCACTATGTTTGGCATGGAAATGGGACTTCGCATGAACCAATCAGGTGTTGAGGGTGTGCTTACCAGGAAGGGGTGGTCATTCTTTTTTCAATTGCTGTGTACCGTGACAATGGCAGAGATGCAGAGAGTGAGAGTGCTCATCGTTGGTGATGCATTATTGGGTCACCTGCATACATATGCGCGGGCTAGCAGCGTTGATGAAAATTCTGGTGTGCAGGGAGTGCACGCTTTGTGACGCAGTGTGGCTACACCGAGTTTGGAAGCTGTCCTTGCAGATCGCAGAGATGTGGCCACTTGGAGTTCTGTTGATATACTAGTTCTGCATTGTGGATCACTGCATGTGGCTTTTCGCACTGCTGCAAGTTTACTCGGTTAACTGAAGGAAGTGCTCAAAGCAGTCATGCGCATTTTTCCACTGCAACACTGATTTGTTCATGCATACCACCACGACCAGTGTGGAACAATCCGGATGTACTTTCTTCCAAGGTAGAGAAGGAAAGGTGTCTTGTCAACAGCGGCATGTCTGCTTTTCTGTTCGATGCTGGGATGTTCTTCTGTGCCCATGAGAACCTTAGTGCTTGCACTGTGAGGTTTTTCAGTGGAGGTGATTTTTTATTGTCCCCCCATTGAAAATGCTATTCTGTTCCAGAATCTAAAAGACATTTTGGAGAAGTTTGTGTAATAATGAAAGGAGGAGAAGAAGAGACCAATCCCCCAAAAAATGTATAAATAGGTGTTTGTTCACAAGCAGGTTTACAAAAAAAAAACTTTTCACTACTACCAATAAAGAGGGGATCCTCTACCGTGCTTGAAATGTGTTTCTGCACCGGCTCACTAAGGAGAATATGTACGCGGACACTGCACCATTTGAAGATGTGCATGTGCCACATGCAGGTCTTTGAAGGTAGCTGAAATGGAAATGGGACTGTGCAGGGATGGGGATTGGTCAATCAGGTTTCCTGGGTGTGGAATGTAAGGACAGATTGTGCTAGAACTTGTGTTTGCAAATAGGAGTGCCCATGGCTACGGTTATGGCTGTGCTGGCGTTCTGGAGGCAGACTGTATGGCTTTTGGGCGACTCCTGGATACATTGGCTGAAAGTGTACGCCGAACGCTGTGGTGTGGCTGCACACCTTGGGTAAAATAATGCAGATGTCCACTGGTATGGAGTACGTGGGATGAAGTGGCAGCATGTCGTTCCTCTTTGTTGCGCTTTGGTGACGCTCGATCATCTCAACATTATTATTATTCATTGTGGAGGGAACAGTTTAGGACATGTTACCGACATCTCACTGCAGTTTGCGATGAATGAAACACTTCTGCAAGTCATGGAAATGTTTCCAAAGTCACGCAGGATTTTTTCTCACATTGCCCAGAGTCAGATGTGGCTGCGAACTTCCTCATTTGGGCCACAAATGGAGAAAGCGCACCGCAATGTGAACAAGGCTGTTCATGCCTTTTTGCGACACATTGGCATGTTCTCCTTCCACAATGAAAACATTATGTTGCATAGTACAAACATTTTTCGTCCAGATGGAGTCCATCTCACTCATGCTGGCAATTAGTTGTTTCTGCGTAATATCCAGAATGCAGTGCAGCGCTTCGTGCAAGTCTAGCAAGCATTTCTCCAGTGGGTGTTCACCACTTTAACCTTTTCAAACACAAACAGCACAAAAAGGCTCTTTTCAGAGCCACCACTTCCTTTTGTGAATGCGTGCAATGCTTGTGACGGGGCCACACCTCACATTTTGTACCGCGCTGTCCGTGGAGCTTATATTCTGGGGGGTCGGCCTGCATCCTTTCGTTGAAATTTTATTTTTGGACTGTAAAAAGTGGCTCTGAAAAGAGCCTTTTTAAAATTCCCCTTTCTGGGTGTTTTGCACTTCTCCTATTATTCTAACGCATGACACCGAAGGAACGGAAAGAAAGGGACATTAGGGAAAGGGCACCAACAACAGGGATAAGAAAGGGCAAGTGGAGAGAGAAAGGTGTTGAGTGGCCATTATTTAGGTAGGGGGCACTGATTGTCATGTTGCCGGTCCGAAGCTTCGAAATGACTTCGAAGTTGCTCTCCCACGCAGAGTACCGCATCACAGTAAATGCACAATACAGTGACTTTGGAAAGGTACGGGTCTGCTGCGGTGTGTATGGCCTGCAAGGCTGGTTTAGTGATCCGCTGCCCCACTGGAGTGTCCCTCGTGGTGGCAGGAGCAGATGCAGAGGATGCTGTAGAGGAAATTAACCTACTGCCTTGTTCGAAGGGGACAACCCTCCGAGCTGCTGCTTTGTGGTTTGATTTCAGGTGCCGCCGTGTGGAGGTGGTGCCGTTGCTGTACAAGCCAGGTTTTCCGCAACCAAGTACTATGTTGCACTAAGTGCATTTCACCTGGTTAGCACGAGATTTGGGCGCGCCTCCTACGGTGGTAAATAGTTTCCACACCCACAATTGACACTGGGTGTAGGCAATGGCGATTTCCTCTACTTCATTCTCCTTCTCCTCTTGATCTCCATCCACATTACCACGCCTGTTCCCTTTCTCCAGGCACTACGGAAGGTGGTGGTGAGGTTGTGGGTGCTACTGGAGTATAGGCAGAAGCAGCAGCCATGGTTGGCATTAGTGGGAAAGGTAATGCAGCAGAACAGAATTGGTCAGAAAACAATTTCAGCACGAAGCAATGTGCACCCCTGCTCTGTACTGGAAAGCTGTGGGGTGTGCCCTTTTATAGGGCTGCTGTGGAGCATTTGCAACCGCAACGCGGCTGTAAATGTTTCCCAAAAATAGTTAGATGTACAAGGGCCGAGTGTAGGACCTCAGTAAGGGTGCACTTTCATAGTAACACTGCATACATTGTACAAACCAGTACTTTTTTTTGATGTGCAGGGGCCCTGATCGTGTCCTGCAAGTAAGGGACTACGCGCAGTGTGGGTGTGGTTTCCATTTGTAGGGTACGGGTGTTTGTAGGGTACAACAGGTGGGATGCTCTGTTGCTTAGGTGCCGGCAGGACGTGGTTGGCCGCCTCCGACTACTATAAGTACATTACACGTTTCTTCGCTTATGTTGCACTGGGGCCGTGTTACCAGAACGCAGAGGAAGAGATACGCATGCGCGAAGTTGTGCCACGCACAAACGTGCACTTCTAAAACTAAACATAGGTGCTTCACAAGATGCGGACGTGCGGCCCGTAGTGGTCTCTTACGGATGCCTCCATTGTGATTGCGGATAGGTGGGCTGGTGCGATGTCCGTAGCCATTTTGCTTATTTGCGGTCCTCCCCAGCAGTACTGTGTCATGCAGAGTCATAATGGGATTTTACAAACAAAGGAAAAAGCACATATAAAATCAACAACAATTTACATATTAACCTTTATTTGCACACATTCATACATACTATTCGGAAAGGGAAGGAGGACCAGAAATGGATACAAAGACCGGGGATTTGGGGATTTGTACAAGTTGGTTGTGAGGGGAGGAAGGGATTGAGGTCTCATCGAAACATCTCTCATGTCACAGAACTTGCGTGGATGGCGGGCTGGGAAATGGGGAAGTGGTACACGTGCAGGTGGGGCAGTGGTATTTTATTTTCTCCATAATATGTCCTTATACGAAATCTTTTAAGGCAGCAAAATTGTTCACCAATTCCTCCATTTTGGCATACAGTCTGTCCAGTTTGCCATTTTCAGTGTTTCCTTCAGTTCTTGTGCCTGTATGCTGTTGTGGAAGAAGTGCCACTTGTGCTGCATTACTTTCATTCCCTGTATGTTGTTTGAAAGAAAACCAAATGTGTTCGGTATTCATGAAGCAATATATAGTAATTGTTGTACTTTTTGCACTTTGTTGCCTACCAATGGGGTTATTATTGTCACTCATTTCATCATGTGGAAAATTCTCTCCCAGCCATTCTAGGGTGCTTGCCATTGCAGTAATTGTTTTACTTTTCACACTGTGGTGCGTACCAGAGGTGTTACTATCGTCGCTCATTTCGTCATGCAGGAAATTCTCTTCCAACCATTCTAGGGTGCTTGCCATTGCTGCATATAAAAAACAACAACATGCTTTTCTACTATTGTACACTGCACGAAGTATGCACTTATAACACAAACTTCATTGCTGCATATAAAAAACAACAACATGCTTTTCTACTATTGTACACTGCACGAAGTATGCACTTATAACACAAACTTTGGTGTACTTACTACGTTGCAGTGACGTTCTGCTCTCAGTACTTTGCAGGCCTAACTCTGGCACTTCGGCCTTCGTTCCTATATAAAGCAGCAGTGCGGAAAGCTTGCACAAGGCAGGCATTAATTCTCATGTTGGTGCATTCCGTTATACTGCATACCCTATGCCTTTGCTCTTTTTGTTTCAAAAGCACACAATTTGCAGACCTACTGCATTTTCTCTTCCAATTCCCTACATGGTGCTGTTTGTATATGTTCCTTGTCTTTGGTGCATGGTACCACTATGTAAGCGTACCCCTGCCTTTCTCGGCATGTTGGATACCACCCGATGTTCACGAACAGACGCATAGTCCGCCACCACTTTGGCCATTACCATGGAGCCATTGGGTTAAGTATGCTGTACAGTACATCCATATAAACTAAGAGTATCCCGGTAAAAACCTATGAAATTCAGTGAAAAAATGTTGTTAAAGGGACGTTATGGTTAAATTGCGCTACTAAAAACCTATTTCCTTTACTAAAAAACTACAATGAAGGAACGTTACAGTTAAGATGGCCCACTAAAAACTTATCAAATTCAGTGAAAAAACATTTTTTGTTAAAGGGACATTATGGTTCAGTTCCCCTAAGAAAAACCTACCAAATTCAGTGCAAAAACTTTGCTAAAGGAATGTTATAGTTACTTTGCACTAACTACAACCTATCTATATTATGCTTACAAGTAAAACCGAAAAACCCCTGAAATTTGCAAGTTATGGTAAACTAAGCAACCATAACTCGCGCCACCACTGCGCACTGCTAAGACTAACACCCATGACATCAAAGATGATATCAGAAAAAGCTGCCCAAAAAGCAACCCAAAAAACATTATTTCAAAACATGGAGCTGTCCATGAAAAATTCACAAATATTCCTTGCAGAAGTGGCTGCTTCGAAATTTTTACTGTGGCACGTTTTCTGATTGTTTTCATGAAAGGGTTCAAAAGTGTGTAAGAAAAGTTATTTTCGGAAAAATCATAGACAATTTGTGTTAACATTAACTTTACCATGTGCTACCATTCCAACCTAAATGTCATTATATATATATATCTGTGTGATTAGGAGAGATTTGATTGTTAGATCACACTAGAAGTGCCTTGTTAAACTTTCACCATTATGTTTGTGAGTAGTGGTATAAGTAGCTGCAGTAAGTGGCTTTCCCTGCCTAGAAAGGGTTTTCAAGAATAGATATAATGCAATGTATGATAATTAAATATTCAAAATTGAGTTATCTTTTCAATACTTGTTCCTATTAGTGTAGACTCAGTTTCTGGCTCCAGCTCTGCCGACAGTTGATCTAGTGACTTAGCACTTTCTGTCCCATGGTGTACATTCTGGCACCAGTCACAGTACACAGACGGCCTGTGCAAGGCATTGCTGCCATTTGAAATCACATTCATATCAAAGGCTGGAACAGTGAGCAGATGTGTGCGCTTAAGTATTTTTATTTTCTAAAAAGGAGAGGGTAAATGAGGTGGAAGCAAACCAAGCATATATAATATTTAAAAACAGAAATTGTCAATATGTTAATTTTTTTACTCAAGTTTAAATGTAATAAGTGCCAGTAACCAAGGTCAAATGCTTTACTCTCCCTGATTCTTGTCTATTCTTATACTAAATGCAGCTTATGTATTCACATCCTCTTTTGCCACTCATGAATTTATTACAGAAGAATAAAAGGATCGTTAAATACATATTTTATTTCTGCTTCAGATTTTATCTTTCAGAAAGCGAAAAACGTTACTTTGAAAAATTATCTCTGTACTGTGACAAATATGCTGAGCAAATCCCTGTAACCTTTGTGCTTGGTGAGTATGAGTTACAAACGGAATGAGCCCCACAGCTGTTCCCATGGGATGCTGTAAACCATTTTGCATGTGACTGTTGTCAAGCTTGCCTCGCATGCTGGGAAAGAAGCTACTTGCAACATCTCGTGCCAATCACTTAGGCATTTTATCGCTAAATAACACCATGCTGTAAGCTTTCCATCACTAAAAAAGCACTTTTGCAGTGCTTTTATTAAGTTGTATTTTAATTTAACAAAGCATTTTGCCTGCCTTTTGAGCATGCAAAGTAACCTTTAAGCATGGGTATTTGTGTGATGAAAATGATGCAGTGCCACCATTGTTTCCATACCGGGTGATCACGACTGGCAGGCGGAGGCGTCAATCCCGCCAGGTCTGACATGGCGGGTTTAACACCTCCCGCCTTCTGCAGGCGGACGAAGAAAAACCGGCACCATCACGAGATGGTGCCGGTGTTTCCATGATCCCCATTTCCATTGAGTCCTATGGGACTCAATGGGAATGGGGATTTACACCATTCCGCCACCGGAATTCCCGGGTCACCGGGGTTGTAATGCCCCGGTAATTCTGGGAATCACGGAGGTGGAATGGTAATACAAGTCCGGCGGTAACCAGGCGGTTTTACCACCTCGGTTACTGCCGGACTCGTAATGAGGCCCATCGCCTACGGATAAACATCAATAATCTGAGAAGCAGCATGCAAGGAAATTTCAGAGGTGAAAAACAGGGCTCAGATCACTTTAAGAAACTGGTTTGCGATAATTTGCGGGTCTTGTAAACTTTCCTCGTAGTCCAGATTTAGCAGAATATCAGTTGCGAACAAAGAATCTCTAAGGGATGTGCAGCAAGGTTCTGGATAAAGGACGGGCATTTTTAGCAAACAAATACCCAAAAAATAGCCTTTTAAAGCAGAAAAGGATACAGGAAAGTAGCACATAGTTAGGGAATTGGCACAGTGCAGGTATGCATGAATATGAATAGGAGGCAGCAGAAAGTAACACTCATTGGCAATGGCAAAAGTCTGGGCTTTTGTGTAGGCATGGGAAAAGCACTTGTCAGACACAGCCGTAGCGGTTTTAGCTGGCCATTGATGGGAGCAGGTGCAAAATTGTGCGACTACCTGGGCATCTAATAACAGTGCCTGGCATATGCCTATTACTTATACACAAGCCAAAACTGTTGTCTTTGCCAAGAATTGTTTTTAGCAGGACTTCAGTGAAGGACACGCATAGTGCTTATACATCGCTTGACTGAAAGCAAACCTGGTTAAGCCATTTGTATTACACCAGTATCACGTTTACAACTCCAATTAAAGGAGTAGTGCGCTCAAAAATATTATTGTCCCAAGCTTTAGGGCATGTGTTTTTAAGCATACATTAATCGACCATAAAAACATTTCCTATGCACCTTACCGTGGTTTTCCTCACTTTTACACATACGAAATCAGGCAGCAGGGCGTGGCCATTTTTTTTGCGTATCTTCTCCATTGCTGCATCGCCCTAAACTCAAGTGCCCTATCGGCACTAAATCATAGTCCCCGCCCCTGAAGCTGACATCACCATTCCTACCGATATTGTCTGCCTATCTCTGTGACGCTACTGTGCAGCGTACCCAAATGCACCCATTCATCACCTACGTCCCGACGTCAGTTGATGCAGAACCCGGAATATCAACACACATCCTCTCACAGCACACCGCGTCCCAATTCTGAATACAAAACACTATCTTTAAAGGAAACCGCAATACTCTGCAATTATAATGTGCTTTTATTTCACAATAAACACTCAGAGAACATCCGCTGATTGCCATATTCAACCACATTTTTTGTTTCTTTCTTTGTTCTCGATACACAAATGTTTATCGTGAGTCACACAGTGTTCCTTTGGCTACAAGCGCATTGGATGGAGGCACCGTGATTTGCAAGGCTTCGGCATCAGCTTGTTGCTACACCACCGTAAACGATGTCAAGGTATTCCTTATTGCCGGTACCGCGAAAGGGCATATGGGCCCGCGGCGATCGTCCCAAAACAGCGTGATGGTCATCCAACCATTGAGGTGCATCATCAACTGCCGGCTGAAGAAGCCATCAAGTAGTATCTGGAAACGATGACATTTGCAGTCTGGCAGGATGTCGCTTGTGTATAAAACATAACAGAAATGTGTCTTAGTAGCCGTTCTTTATTCTATTCTAATCGATCCATTACTTATGCACCGTGTGTAAACTAATGATGAACACAAACGTGAAACAATGCAAACACAGAGAAAACAACGTGCAAAGTTGGAGTCTACAATGTGATTGAGAGGTTAGTGCTAAGGAGTGTGTTTAGCTTGCAATGGGAGGCCGATGCGGAAGTTGATGTAAGAATTCGAATAACACATAGACAGCATTTTAACGTAACATTAGCCTAGAATTGGGCGTTGGTGGAAGCTGTGCGAACACAGACGTGGACTCTGTGCATTTCGGTGCCGGACTGCCCACGTGCCTGGGATAAATACAAGTACACACTGGTTGTTTCTGAGTGTCCTCACAGATTGCCAAAAACAACAAGCCATTGCAATGTTAGCCAGCCAGCCATACCAGTCATAAAATGAAACCTTGACTCCTTTGTCTACAAATTCACCTACAGTAAAACTCACATAATAATCAGCATTTCCATTCTCTCAGCGTAACTTTCTTTTCCTTATGAATCCTCTCTTTATTTCCAAGGACGAAAAACAATACAGCCTTATACCTAGCTTGCTTTTGGTAAATGAAAGCCACAAATAAACTTGGCAGGACGCGAGGGAGTAGACAGCTCAAGGCATTGACCTTGAGTCCCACGGCATCGATTCCCATGTGCACCACTGTAGCATTAGGAATATTTACGGAAAACAACCAAATTGTTTCCTGGCATACACCAATGCCACGCGAAATTTCCAGAGATTTACTCATTTTATGAAAACACTTGGAATTCATAATCCACCTGTCAGCTGAGCACGTCTCCCGTTTTCGGCTAGCGAGCGCCACACACAAGGAGCACCAACAGCCCCCACCTTTGCAAATGCTGCGCACAGCGAACAGTGACTGCCCCCCACCTTTTTCCTCCGGCGCCTGTGTCAGACTAGCCTATTTGTCACAGAAGGTCTACCGCGAAGTGTTATAATTCAAACAGTGTATTGGTTTTGCTTCCTTCCTCTGAGGAGTCTGACCGTTCATTGCTGACCACCCTGTGGTCCCCCAATATAACTGCCTTTATGTCCTCATTCAACCTCAAAGCTTGGGGTACATCTTGCCCACTGATAAGGTCTTGGAAGAGCAGTACCCCTGTACCCCCCACCCCGGCAATGAATTGGAAATGGAATGTGTTTTATATAATGTTTTACAGGGCGGCAGAGTTATCTGTATGCTTAATCTCTATAAAGACTTTATTCTTCTCAATGCCACTCTCCTGGTCTCATTCCCTTATGGATGTGTACAATTATTATTATTATATTTTGTATTTTGGGGACTCTGCACCTTCAGACCCTACCCCCGCACCTTCTCAAATTCACCTCCCATATACCTAACATGGGGTGCTCAAACAGACACTTCTTGCAAAACAAATTGACAAACAGGGTAAGTCTGGAAAGACATTTTTTGTACGCTTTATTTGGACAATTTATACTTTTGATAGCTCTGAAATTCAACTTCCATATGTTTTCCATTGGTCATGTACAATGTATCAAAATTGTTGAACATATAAATAGCTGCTAATCATTTATATCAGGAAGCAAACTGTTCCACGAGTTCTGCTTTTGGTGGACAGGGCACGTTTGCAATGTTTTGTGGCAATGTATGTGTCCTAGGAACAAAACCACGAACGATTCCATGAGTATGCATGTCCAACACAGTCAAAGTCAGATCTTTCACGAAATCGAATTCCATTTCCTGGTATATTGGCTTGACTACCCACTTTTTGCTTCTTTTTCCAAAGGACATTTTGTAACGAAGCATCCCTAATTTTCCAGCATTTCTAGATTGTTGTCTGCCTATGTTCTTGTTATGCACTAATAACGCAAGTAGTGTGCGAGATTCCATACCCTGTATACCGAATGCAATCTCTTGCAATCTCTTGGGCCGGTACTTTAGGCACATATTGTGGAACACCTCCAAATCTCCAGTGTGACAGAATTCTGTGAGTCCCTTTAGCTCTCTTGATAGAGTTTTATCAAACACGATCTTCTCAAGAGCTTTGTGTGAAGGTGAAGATGGAACCAACCACTTCTTCTTGCGTTCCTGCTCCTTCGATAAAGGTTCATTTGCACATTTGTGAAAATGTCCGTTTTCTGTCCATGAGTGAACGTTGGAGCAGTGGTTTAAACATTGTTCCAGGAGTTCCGGGCTCAAAAGGCAGCAGCAGCAGGGCCATCATGCCTTACAATGGAGAGCCACAACCATGGTTTTCCCCCTCCCCCCATCAAGGGGAAAATTTGTGCTATGGAGGGAGTTGTTTCCAGCCACCTGCAAGAAAAATTAAGTGCGAAAAATACAAGTACCAGAATCCTTAGCGTCAATTAACTTGCCACACCTGAAAAGGAAATGAAGACACGCCTGAAAAAGCAAAGAAACACAGCCTCCCTGAAGATTGATGGAGTCATGAAAACGTGCATTTGGAGGAGAAGCTAATGCAGGAAAACTTGACTGGCAACAGAGCGCCTGCCTTGTCACCAATTCTTAAACATTGTTCCAGGAGTCCCGGGCTCAAAAGGCAGCAGCAGCAGGGCTATCATGCCTTACAATGGAGAGCCACAACCATTCCTTTCCCCCTCCCCCCATCAAGGGGAAGATTTGTGCTATGGAGGGAGTTGTTTCCAGCCACCTGCAAGAAAAATTAAGTGCGAAAAATACAAGTACCAGAATCCTCAGAGTCAATTAACTTGCCACACCTGAAAAGGAAATGAAGACACGCCTGAAAAAGCAAAGAAACACAGCCTCCCTGAAGATTGATGGAGTCATGAAAACGTGCGTTTGGAGGAGAAGCTAATGCAGGAAAACTTGACTGGCAACAGAGCGCCTGCCTTGTCACCAATTTTTAAACGTTGGAGCAGTGGTGCATCAATGAGCGCCATTTTTCAATTAGAATTTCCACAGACCCATCAAATGTTTTGCAGCTCCACCAAAGATGGTTACTGAAAGACTGGGACCACTGCTAAATATTTTCAGAACCCTTTTTTTTACCAGCAGCTGTGAATTTTTTATTGATTGATTTAGCTATGTGTCAGACATCAAATTGATGGCGAATGTTTGGAAATTGCTTGTGTATGACCTTGGCAATTGAAACATGTCTGCCGGTGGCTATGAGGTCTATTTGCATTCCCCTCGATTGGAGATCTTGCATGGATTTTGTAAAACCATGTTTCTCCATGGCCACTGAGGATTTACATTCAGACACCTGCACGACCACCGAACTCACAATTTCTTTAGTGTCCATGTCCTGTAAGTGATATATGCAGTACTTTGCAGAAAAACCGGGGCTGTCACACTGTGCCAGAGAATGTCTGTTCAATTGACATTCGTTCAATTTTTCAGGCTTCACTGATAGCAGGGAATAAAAATGTACATTGATATTTGAAATACTGTGTTTTAGCGAGGAACTGAAGTCCCACAAATGTACAGAAACTGTACAACTTACTAAAGCTCGAACCACTGAAAAGAAAAGCTGCTGCACACAATAGATTTCAGGCTGGCACTTTGCCCAGCATCGGTTGAGCAGATCATGAAAATGGTGCATGAAGCAGGGCACAGGTGGCTTTGATTTTCAGGTTTGTGCCTTGTGATACACAAGTAACATTCACCAATGACTTCCCACATTCTACCCTCCTCACTGGATGGACACATTTCAGCATCAGTATAATCTTTACTAGGCAGCTGTCGAATACAATGTAGTTGTGCTCCTTTACTAGACTGTCGTCCTGCGTGAATGTGGTTTCTGTCTCAACTGTGGTGGACATATCCGACAAACTGCCACACTGAAGTCGAGACCTTTGGCAAGTTCCTCGATCAATTCCGTTGAGGCTTCAGTCTCTGTTATTTCATCTTGTGTTAATTGCTCATGAATTGGAGAAACCATCAGTGTCGATGGTTTATTGGGTGGCCCTTTTTTTGCAGGTGTAGATTGTGTGATGGGGTCAGTGAGTAATTCAAAAGCATCTTCCCTATATTCAGTTTCATCTTCATCTTGTCCAGTTCTCGCATTGTAGCAATGGTCCAACAACACTTTGTTTGCTTCACCGGTCACATTCCATTCATTTTCTGGCCATTGGGCATAAGCATCTCGAGTCTGCTTATTGACTGGAACACACTGCGCCTCAAATAATAGATGCTCCATGGTGAGATCTGTTTGGCAAGCAGCATCCTTGGTTTGATATGTTGTCTGTGTGCTCATAGTTCTTATGCTTCTGGGACTCTAGGAGATGGGTTGTACAAATATGTTCAATGTAAATACAACATGCAGCATATAGCACTTTAGATAAAAAATACATGTTATGAAGACAACACCAGCACAAAACACTTTTAGCAAAAAATTTGTGTGTAACTTACCCTTGTTTTCTTGTATTTCTGTGCAATCATCTTCTTTGTCTGTGCAAGCGTCTTATTCAGTGTGACGACCGCACCAGCAAACTGGTCCACCACCTCTGATCCATGTTCCTCCTCCTCTAATTCACCTCCTTTTATACATCCCTTGAATCGAATATTAATTTAAAAAAACAAAAAAGAAATCTTATATGTAATCAAATTCTTTCAACGCACAAGTCGCTTACATACATACCGTCGTAAACAGTGTACGTCGTTTAGTCAAAATAGACAATTTAAATTTCACCTGATTGGTGGCAAGTGCACTCGATCAGAGATCACCATGCAAAACTAACTTATTCTAATGTTGCACTGAAGCATTTGGCATTGCATTCTGCATACCTCAGACTCGGGAACAGCTACAAAGGATGATGTAACTGTAGTCGAGGTACCATCATCACCCTGTAACACAGTACTTCTTTTAGAATGGATGAAAACAGTGAAATTGAACAGAGACTATCGGATGCAGACATTTGGTACATATATATAAAAATGCATAAATGATACTCTGTGCAAACAAACGGCCAGATACATAAACTATTTCATATTAATTAGAATTCCATGTATAATACATTTTTGTAATCATAAAACTACCTGATAGGCGCTCGAAGTGGTTGTGGACACTGGGAAAGAAAAGGATTCAGAATCTAGCTCCTTCATTTTCAGTGAATTGCCACGAAGTGATAAAGTGAAAATTCGATTTGCATTAGATATGTGGGACGATCCAACTGTCAATAATATGAACTTCTGCAAGTCTGTATGGCTCACCATTGGTATACTGGAATTTTCTGTGTTGTCGCCAATATCGAGGGTCTGTGCTTCAGTCAATATGCTCGCCTAAAAGAACTGAAATGTGAAGCAACCGATTACGATAAGATTATGCTTATTTCGAAGTGCACTATTTCATAATCATCTCTGATGCTCATAAAACCAGGGACAGATGTCTAGCAATATGTGGCATTGTTCTAAAGTAATACAATCTGGTAAATATGCAAAGTTTAGTAAGAAGCAATTACACCGAAAGCACCAATCCGTTCCATGTAGTTATCTGTTCGGTACCCCAAAGCCTACAGCTAATTCATCATCTACAGCTAATTCATCATTGTGTACTCACCTGGTCCAGCGTGTGCATTAATAGAGTTGGAATTGCTTTCGGAAGCAATTTACGACAGGTTCTGAGTCGACGCTTTTTTGTGTACTGCGATGGGTTGTACATATCTGGGGCAAATGGCAGGCTGCATATGCAGTACTTATGGCCCTTCAAGTCCCTCGAGATTTCCAGGGTTCTAGTTTCAAGCTCATCCGGCGCAAATCCACAATATCTGACCCATTCTCTTATTCGATCTATATTCCTCGGGAATGGATGCATTATTGTGCCCTTAGGTCTGGAATGGGTCTTAGAACGGCCACTGGTAACCATGCACGCAGGCATTCTTGAAAAATATATTTAGAAAAGGACATATAGTTACAATAATGTTTTACACGAATGCGTGATAGGGATGGAATTATATTATAATGTTTCTATGCAATGTTTGTTGTGGTCACAGAAGCAAAACCTGTGTAGCGTAGTCGACTATACAATAGGGTCACTTTCATACATAATTGATTGAGATGACGCAAATCGTAACGTGTTAATCGTCCGTTGAATGTACTTTCTTGCTTCAAAAGGAAACATGCTTATAGAGATGGTCTGCGAAGGATGCAATTCTATCCCAATTGACACTGTTGACACTTGCTATATACTGAGAACAGAACCAATTAACTACAAGACAATGGTAAAGGCAATGAGATGAATGAAGATTACACTACTGGGTACATTCGTTCGAAATAGATCGAATTTTACAGAGATCAAAAAGAGACGATCAGGTGACCTGCACTTACATTGACTAACAATCAATGAGATTCAGCAAGCCGGGTAGTTAGTAGTAGGAGGAAAGGTAGCACAATCCGGAGTTGACTTTCAGTTCTCACAGATGCTCACAGGTAGCACGATCACGATTTGACTTCCAGTGCTCACAGATGCTCACAGGTAGCACAATCACGAGTTGACTTGCAGTGCTCAAAGATATGTCAGGCTAAATATCAAGGGGTTTGTAAAGAATTAGAAAAGCGGGTGTGTATGTGAATGAGTGACGCGTTTATGGCATGGTCTTATGTGGATTGAAGGGGCGCAGTCTGCATCATGGCAACAGGCCTGCAGACACTGGGTCTGGGGATGCCCTGAGTACAATGGCCGCTTTGCGGAGATAACTTTGAAGTGTGGAAGGTGTAGATCACCTCGGACGTTCCCATCCTGCCAGCACCCTCGGGAGGGCAGGGCCACAGGTGCGAACTGCCATTGAAACCGAGGGGGATGGATGCCCAAGATGCATGGAGAAAGGGGCCGGAACACTGATGAATGGAGACGACACACTTATATGGATTGAAGGGGCGCGGTCTACTTCAAGGCAACAGGCCTGCAGACACTGGGTCTGGGATAATGCCCTGAGTACAATGGCCACTTTGCAGAAGATAACTTTGAATTGTGGAAGGTGTATCGCACCTCGGGCGTTCCCATTCTGCCAGCACCCTCGGGAGGGAAGGGCCACAGGTGCGGGCTGCCATTGATACTAGAGGGGGGATGGATGCCCAAGAGGCTTGGAGAAAGGGGCCGGAACACTGATGAATGGAGACGACACACTTATAAGAACATCCTGCCAGTGTAAGGAAGAAGGAGGAGTTGTTTTGCCTCATCACTGGTGCTAGAAGAGAAATCCTGGCAACAATAGAAGAGGGCCTACTGAATTACCCTGTCCGAATCCATTTGTATAAGCCTCCGAGTCCATTTTGGAGTAGGCTGCTTTCAGATTAATGTGAAGCCTCCTCTCCCCTTTTGCAGCGCCGCAAACAGCGAACACAGCCGGCCTCCACTTTTTACTCCCCCTGAGCCTGTCCCAGACAAACTCATTTCACACGGATGTACTGGCTTGAATTGTTGCTAGCAAACAGTGTTTTCTTTTATCCTTCCACTGAGCTCATCTGCCTTCTGTGTGACCGGGCCAAATGCTGTCCTGCAACCCATCCATCTCCACAAAGCTGCTCTTGAGCCTTTCACCCCATCCTTTGGAAGTTATCGCATGGTTGCCCCATGTGCCCATACATTCTCACTTTGTTGTAGCAGAAGCATGAGCCTTATCCAATGACCGCCCTAGAGTGCCCCCAATATAACCTATCCACAAGTCCTCATATATTTTGCTAAGACCAACACGTGTCACTTCACTCATTCTTGCCTGATGGCACCAGGACAAATAAATCTCAAATGTAATCCTCTAATCACGCACCAGGAGTGTAAAACCATTGCACCCCTTATGCCCACAAAGGCCTCGAAATGAAACGTGTTTATATGTAGTTACAATTTATAGGTATCCCCACATTCTAGGGGTTGAACACAATTTGCATTGTTCATTGTGTTTCATAAAATTTTATGTAGTTTGGAAAGTCAGGCGTGGTGAACACCCGCAGAATTTGCCTGACCTTCACATCGGCCAGATGAGCGTGGCCGACCCACGTGCAGCAGAGTTCTCTGTGTGCTGACTTTACATAAAGCCTTTATACTTCTCTCAACCACTCTCCCAGTCTCATTCCCTTCTGGATGTGTCATTTACTAAATGTATATTTTGGGAACTCTCTACCCTCACCAGCCCTGCAGGACAAGTTAGTGTGTCAATTGTATTTTACTTGGTTGCTGATGTTGATGTCACACATGTACTAATCATTGTACACTTCGGGTTGCTACACAGTCTGGGAAAATCCCCTGTACTGTCTGCTGTCACTGGGGAATTTGGCACGACCAAGCCTCCCATGAAGCCACCATGTAAACGAACGATAGGCCACCAGCCTTTACCTCCTGTGGAAGAGAAACATACAAGCTGTAACTTTAAATGAACATGATAAGTGTACAAACCTTAGTTGAACATGCAAACTTGCCAGTACAAACGTTGGGACTACTTGCTAGGGTATGGTTGGAGGGACTACTTTACCTGGGAACTACTTCTTGAAGACTATATAAACCACGCTTTCAGTACAGAACACGCTTTGCGTTATTCTGCACTCCTGCAGCAAAACACTCACCGTGTCTGCAAAGTCCAGGCCTGTCTTCAGCCACACCCGTCCCATCCTCTCGAGTTACCTGCAAGGAAGAAGGAGAGAGAAGAGAAAAGAACAAGACTCTTACCTGATGCTCCATCTCGGTTGTTCCGAGTCACCGCTTCTGCAGAGCTGCAAAGGAAAAGACACCAGGTTAGCAGCGCAACGCTAATACTTACCAGAAGGCTGCTCATTCCAGCGATCCATAGAAGTACCATCACTCGATCACCGCTCCACCATCCGATCGCTGCTCCGGAGCTGCCGCATCTGTAGAAAACAAAGAAGATATCAGGTTAGCCGCGCAGTGGGGGAAAGGCCTCATTCAGACTTTGAAATATTGCGCAGCGCCGCTACTCACTTGAAGGCAGCCCTTCCTCGCGGCCCCGCAAGACATCGCCACGCACTCTCCGCTTTGGATATACCGCACCTGCAGAATACAAAAACAACAGGTTAAGTGCGCAGAGAACCAATACCGCATGGGAAAATTATTGCATAACGCTGCCGCTAGACCTACCTTGGAAGCCAGCTACTATTTACGGAAGGGACCCCGCTCCATATTAAGCACAGAGGGGAAGCCTGTAAGGAAGAAGCACAGGAGTGAACTGTTGGCAAGTTGAACTCTTAAGCAATCCATACCTTGGAATAAAGACTTACCCATTGAGTCACAGTTGTCTGGAACTCTGCAGGATCAGTGAAGTAACTAGATCCTTGAACTACTACATACCCCTGCACACAGTCGCAGGATGCAGAGTCCGCCATTCATAACATACAGGTGAGACATAGCAGAGGGGTGCAAGAAGAGGTCACAGGAGGCAGGAGTTGCCCTTGTCTTTATGGTTGGGTAACATTTGGTTTAACCTTTTAGGCAACCTGCTTTTGTGACGAAAACGGGAATCAGAGGGGGACACAAGGAACCACTCAACACCGGACCGTCCAGCTCTGTTCGGCGCCCCTGTGGAGACCAGGTGAGCGTAACAATATCTGAGCAAGCATCCAACTCCAGAGAGTTTAGTTGTACAAGCAGGGACTTCATCTAACAATAAGTCGGCATACCCTACTATTCCACAGGACAGGGATGATAAAAGATTTGATGCCATGTCAAAAAAAGTATTTTCGGCATGCAGCATGGCGCTTAAGTCTATCAATGTCACTTCCACGCTAGCAAGATTCAGCCACACACTTTGGGAGTGTGCTTCATCTGCGGCTCACTGTCTCCCAGAAGGAGAAGAAAGGGATGCATTCTTAAACATCATCAGGGATGGAAAGGATGCAATGTGCGAGTCCCTCCAAACAGCATTGATTCTGCTGACAGCATCAGCAGGGCCATGGCGGCAAGTACCACAATCCGCAGATTTGCGTGGTTGCGGAAGTCTGGTTTTGCTCCAGATGTACAAGCCAGACTTCTGAACATGCCCTTTGATGGCACTTCTTTATTTGGAAAGAAGGCTGATGACAGCCTGGAGAGATTACAAACATCCAAGGCAGCTGCGAAATCATTTGGGGCTGCAATCCGGCAGACTCCATCTCACCCCTCAGGAGCTTCCTGGAGGGGTAGGTCTTTTCGCTTTTACTCCGCATTCGGAAGAGGCAGAGGACAGCCAGCTCAAAGGGGCCAGAAACGATTCACCTGTGGTGGACGGGTCAAAGGTACAGAAGCTGCAGCAGCAGGTGCCATTTTACCCTCGGCATCTGTGTCAGCCGCTTCCAAACCCCTCTGAGGTCTCCCCTCACAACCGCACTATGCAAGTTTTTTCCCCCTCACAACCGCACTATGCAAGTTTTTTCCCCTTCAGCAGCCGCTGACCCTATGCCCATTACCTGTGATGTGCCACAAGGTTCTTGTGTCTACCCTACCCTGTACAACATTTTTACAAAGCCCCTTTTCGATGATCTAGATGGCCTGAGTATCACCTACACGAACTATGCTGATGATACCCAAATCCTCATCCCGCTGGATCCACGTCCATGACAAGGATTTGGCCTTTGTAAATCAAGTGTACCTCATCATCCAAGCATGGATGGCTTCTCACGGTCTATGCCTGAATGATGACAAAACAGAACTCCTCCTCCTCGGCACAGCACACAACCTCAATAAATTAGGCCAAAACTACTGATCCTTTGTCATTGACAATAATAGTATCATCGTAGCTAAGGAGGTTAAAACCTTAGGATTCTATATAGACTCAACACTTACCTTCAAAAAACAAGTCAATGCCATGGCTTCCGCCACTTTCTATACATGTAAACTCATTAGGGCAGCCAAACCGTTCCTCTCTCCAAACAACTGCACCACTCTAGCTAGAGCATCGATCCTATCTAAGTTGGATTATTGCAACACACTCTACGTAGGCAGCAATAAATACATTACTAATAAAATTCAAACCCTACAAAACAACGCCTTAAGAGCAGCCCTAAGCCTTCCGAGGAAAGCACATATCTCAGAGACTAGAAGATCATATAATTGGCTTTCTACAAAAGATAAGATTTTCCTTAAATTGGACTCTCTGACTCATAAATGCCTACACCAAGCGGCCCCTCAGTATTTGATAACAAGACTCACCAGGCCGACTTCTTGCCGCCCCTCTAGAAAAGCCAATTCAAACCTCCTCCTTGTCCCGAGATTCAAACGTACTATGTCTGGAGGGAATAGCTTTCCCGTCAATGCAGCACAATTGGGGAACTCCTTACCTCCATCTCTTAGGGAAGACCTTCCCTACCCACAATTCAGATTCAATACCATCCGCTGGATCAAGAAACATGACATCTAATGCTTTGACACTCAACCTCTTCCACTGTTGCGCCTACTGGTAATTGTATATAAATTGTATATCCTCTCATCTCTATGCTTAGATATATCTACAACTTGTAAACTATCTATATTCACCTTTAATTCATACTCTGATGTATCGGCCCTAATGTGTGATGCTTCCAACACTGTAACCTAGTTGGACTCATCTAATGCGTGCTCTGTAACTTAAGTTGTACACTCCTCTTGCTGTTTTGCGCCCTGCTACACACGGGTTAGGCGCGCTTTACAAATAATAAAAACAAACAAACTAACACAAGACACCAGTAGGGGGCAGGTTAACTCAACATCTGGCAGAATGGCAGGCTATTACGTCAGTTGCTTGGGCATTGGAGACAGTTGCGCAAGGTTACTGCCTGCCCTTCCTACACACTCCTAAGAGTCATCCACCGGGGAACAACTCTTTGAAGCTTCCAGACCCGCTCCCTATGCAGGAGATTTTAGAACTGCTAGAGAAGGGTGCCATAGAACCGGTACCCGTAGCGGAGAGGAACAAGGGTTGGTATTCCCCCTACTTCCTAGTACCAAAGAAGAACGGAGGACTGAGCCCCATCTTAGACTTGCGAGAATTGAACAAATTCCTCAGGAAAGACAAGTTCAAGATAGTAAACCTTTGTCAGATCCTTCAGGCCCTCCAGTTTCGGGACTGGTTGGTATCTCTAGACCTTCAGGATGCTTATTTCCATGGGCCAATCCATCTCAAACATAGGAAATACCTTAGGTTCGCAATTGGCAACTCTCACTATCAATTTCGAGTTCTGCAATTTAGGCTGACCTCCACGCCGAGAGTCTTTACCAAGCTAATGTCGGTAGTGGCTGCAAGTCTAAGGAGGGAAGGGATCCACGTCTACCCCTACCTGGACGATTGGTTGATCAGAGCAGTATTTCCGGAATAAGCTCAGATCCAGCTAGATTATGTCTGCCACCTCCTTCACAAGCTGGGCTTCTCCCTCAACTTAAAGAAGTCACAGATGATACCATCGCAGAGACTCCAGTTAATTGGAGCAGTCTTGGACACTTCCCTGGGAAAAGCCTCGCCACCAGAGGTGAGGGCTCAAGATATTCTACAGATGCTCACCAAGTTTCAAAATGACCAACATCTACCAGCCTTCGACTTTTTGCGGTTGCTAGGCCTCATGGCATCCTGCATCTTCCTAGTGCCAGAGGTTCGCCTGAGAATGAGATCCCTCCCGTGGGCACTAAGAACCCAGTGGTCGCAATTCTCAGGAAGAATGTCAGATCTCCTACAAGTCCCAGACAGAGTAGCTCGAGACCTTCAGTGGTGGCCTGTCGGGAGAACATCTTGAAAGGTAAACAGTTTTGGCAACCATGGCCGGAGATAACAGTAGTCACGGATGCTTCACTCACGGGCTGGGGAGCCGATGCCAACGACTTGACCATCAGCGGTCGTTGGTTTCCATCGGAGTCCAGACTACACATCAACCTGTTGGAGCTGAGAGAAATCAGACTAGCGCTGAAAGCTTTTCTGCCATCAGTACAGGGAAAGAATGTCCTGATAATGACGGACAACACAGTGGCCATGCACTACCTCAACAAAAGAGGAGGCGTAGGGTCACTGCCACTGTGCAGAGAGGCAATGCAGCTCGGGCTTTGGGCAATTCAAGAAGGAATCTCTCTATTGGCAGTTCATCTAGCCGGAGTGAAGAACTTGACGGTGGACGCTCTCAGCAGGCAGAGCACAGTCTCCCACGAGTGGGAGCTAGCTTAGGAAGTCCTTCAAGAGATCTTCACCCTTTGGGGAACCCCTCAAGTGGATCTGTTCACCACCAGCCTCAACAGGAAGTGCGATCAGTTTTGTTCAAGGGAATTTCCCGCGAGAGGAGCTCTAGGGGATGCGTTCGTAGTGGACTGGGAGTTTCCACTTCTGTACGCATTTCCTCCAGTCCCTGTCATTCCTCAAATGATCAGGAGGTTGAGAAGATTCCGGAAAGCCATGATCCTAATTGCCCCTGATTGGGCCAGGAGAACGTGGTACCCGGACCTTCTAGACATGTCCATCTGTCCTCCGATTCCTCTTCCGCAAAGAGAGGATCTTCTCTCACACAAGGGAGGTCAGGTTCTTCATCCAGACATCAGAACCCTCAACCTTCACGCTTGGTTTCTGAAAGGTTGAGATACAAGTAAAGTATTGGGATCTCCCGGATGACGTCATGGAGGTGTTGCTTTCAGCTAGAAGGCCAGCAACAAAGACTTTATACCGCTGCCGTTGGAACACATTTTGCAGCTGGTGTAGAGAAAATAATATTGAACCCTTTTCATGCAATACACCAATGGTGTTATCTTTCTTGCTTTACTTAGCAAATTCAGGACTTCAAATTAGTACGATCAAGGGCTACCTCGCAGCGCTGTCTATCTTTAAGCGTACTGCTGAGGAGCCTTCATATTTCAAACTACCCATAGTAATCCAATTTCTGAAAGGATTAACAGATGTCTATCCACCAAAACCTTTTCAGGTTCCTTTGTGGGACCTAAAAATAGTCTTAAAGTTTCTAATGGGTACTCCTTTTGAACCACTTAAGTTTCTCACTCTTAAAACAGTCTTTTTAGTGGTCTTAACTTCGGCTAGAAGAGTTGAGTGAATTACAAGCTCTATCCTGCAAACCTCATCATACAATCTTTCATAAAGACAAGATTGTCTTACAAGTGAAGCCCAATTTTCTCCCAAAGGTGGTCTCTGAATTCCATATTACTCAGAAAATAACCTTACCTTCGCTCTATCCCCCTCCCCATCCAGGGAAAGAGGAAGAGAGATTTTATATTAGCAGACTTGCTAGGATAAGGCAAGCAGACCAATTGTTTGTAGGATATGCAGGGCACAAATTAGGATTGCCAATCATAAAACAGACCATTTCCAGATGGATCATTGTAACCATTCTAGAATGCTACAAATTGGCAGGAAAAGAACCCCCTCAACATCTTAGGGCTCATTCAACCAGGGGTATCGCAGCCTCTTCGGCTCTCCAAAGAGGGGTCCCAATTAAAGATATATGTGCGGCTGCCATATGGTCGTCTGCACATACTTTTACCAAATTTTACAACCTGTATTCCTCCTCTAGCCAGGAGATAAGATTTGGGAAAGCTGTGTTGCATTCTGTACATCTTTAAAGGGAAATATTTCATCTTTACTCCCACCACCTCTTTACACTACTGCTATGGGAGTCTATCAAAGATAAGGAATACGTCGGAGGACACAATCCCTTCGAAGAACAAGTTACTTACCAAACTGGTAACGTTCTTTCGATGGGATGTTCCTCCAACGTATTCCTTATCGCCCCTCCCATCCATCCCCGCAGTAAGACTTCCCTTGTAGTTGCAGCTTACGCTCCTTCAAGGTTACTAACCAATTAATGCAAAGCAAATCTGAACTTCAAAACGGAAGTGACCTACGGACGTTGCGGGAGTCTATTTATACTCATGATGACATCGGTGTCGATACAGAGGCTGTCAAGGGACACCGACTCGAAGGACGTTGACGCGCAGCGCCCTCTACTGAAAAAAAAATCCGAAGCCAGCAAGCTGAAATGGATAACATCAAAGATAAGGAATACGTCGGAGGAACATCCCATCGAAAGAACATTACCAGTTTGATAAGTAACTTGTTCATCTGACATTGCTTGAATTAATGTTGTTGGGGTTGTATCAGTAATGTAAAAATTGGATGATTACATGGAAGGTCGGAACCACTGAAAGAAAGGTGAACATCTCTGAATTGGGTGTTTTTTTTACTGAAGGCTTTTTTGGATTCTAAGAACCAAATGCAAACAGCGCTGAAAGTGACTGTTTTTCCAGTAAATAGCTTGCTGCAGAAATGTTCTCTTAATTTTTCACCCACTTTCATTAGGGCACTATGCTAATTAGCTCAAGTCAAATTTGTTGAAGGTTTGGGAGTTTCTTAGAACTCTGAATACCTAGAAAATGTGGATAGTTCAGAGTTTGGACACATATGATTGTGTAAACTTAGTGGAAGGATTGTCCAATGCCATCTTCTAAATCCCACAATGTAGATTCTTGTCTCATTTGGTGGGCAGATATCGTGCATCTTGTTGTCTGACAACATGCTCCCTCGCAGAGACCTTGCTTTGAAAATGTAAATCAAAAACATATGATTTAATGTACAGCTTGTATAGGCAACACCATTTTTAGTTATTCTGTACTCCTTCTCTCCCATGAGCTTCTCTTTTCAGAAGAAGTAATAAGGGGTGCAATGATAGGGGTCGTGCTTGGGTTAGGGTGCAGTGTAGTACTAGCGGCAATGGATGGAAAGAAAATAGGAAAATGGGTATTTCACATGGATGTAGTCATGGTTGTCAAATTCCCAGTGCTCATGCATATATATTTTAACCAATGTTTGGGGGGATTATTGTCTGTTATCCCCGGAAGTCTTCAGGCCCTTCCTAAACGTAAATTGCTCCTTTTGAATTGTCAGGTCCAGCGACAGATTGCGCCATGGAATTGGCCAAGTACACACAACATTTGTCTTCATCATTCTTTCTTAGTCATGCTTTCCAAAGTCGACTTTTTAGCAGATCTTTGGTTCCTTGATGGAATATTATGTTCACTTGCTTTTATTAGAAGAAGGAGCAAGATTTTCTGAGACCTCCTGTTTTTAGAAAGGTGATGAGAAAGTTGGTTTGCTGCCCAGCTTTCTAGAAACTTGTCCAAAAAAGGCAGAGATATAATGAGGTGATCATTTTAAAGTTCCAAAGGTACAAGGAAGGGCTTTTTTAAAAGCAGGCCAATCTCTAAGATACTGGGATGTTTCTTGGTTGAGGTTTGTCTGCAGTGCTTTGGTTATGCACTGTATCTGCAATTCCATGCAAGTCTGCCATTTGACTAGCCACATTTTCCGGGATTTTCTGAAGGCTAGGTTGTTTTCCTATATGTGTAGACAGGGATTGTCACAGATGACGCAACAATCACTCCAAATCTCAGAGGTGGTTCAGGAGATTTTATTGAAATATCAATATCCAACGGCTATCCCTCTCTCTCTCATCTCCAAGCACCTCCACCCTAGCCCAGACATCCTTAGCCTCCTCAGTTTAATATATAGCGATTGTTTCTCCTCAGTATTTGAGTTGCTAAATGACTTTTGGTGTCTGCCCAAAGTCCTTTGACCTTCTCTCACTAATTTCCTTTAGGTACTTTCCCTACTCTATCCAGTGGTGAGAATTCTACAGTGATAGGGATCTGTCCTTGCCCGCTGGAGTCAGGCATCTTCTTTCACACTCACTCTCTCCTCTCTTTGTCATGTATTCTCCTCTTCCTGTCCCTTTGATGTCTCTCATTCCTTCTGGTCCTCACCTCCTCCTTTGATGTTGCTACCTACTCTGTCACTACTCTCTCCTACTCCACTATTACTCCCTCCACATTATAGTCCCACCTCCACACTGCTACTACCTAGACACCCTCCTTACACTCAGTGCAATACACTTCACAGTCACTTCTTACACTAACTCTTATAAACACGCTTGCCAGCTTAACATGTACATTCACACTGCAGTCCCACTTGCACTCACTTGCCAATACCTCACACTCTCGAGAAATCACCTACAGACTCTATTGCTCCTTCCTACATCTTGCTGGACTCTTGATCTTCTACCTCCTTCTCCTATGGCCTCACCCGAATAACCCACACTTCTGCTTCGTGTGGTCTCTTTTTATACCCCTCCCCCCCTCCCCCTGGGCTGGCTCTCTGTCTCTGGCCAATCTGGCCCTGTCTTCCCCACCCTGAATATGTTGTTCGCAGTCAAGGTCACGAATAGTGGGCTAAGCCACGCCCACTTTCTCTCTATGGGCCCCCGTGGAAAAGCAATGGCTGCCCAGAGGACTGAATGTTCGAGTTAGTGTCCATGGGCTCGGTTCCTTGTGCCCCAAAGGTAAGTCCCAGGGTGGGGGAGGGGGGTATCCCCTGTCCCCTGCAGTAGTCCCTGGTAGTCTAGGGGTTTTGGCAGTGGCTGTGCGTGTTCACTGTGGCTATACGGCAACATTGCATGGCTAGGATCACAGGAGGATAGCTCAGCTGCAACGTGCTTGCCTTGGAATCAAGACGACACGGAACAACACAGGTTCGAATCCCAGTCTGTGCTTAGGAACCTCTGGGTATTAAGCGCGTTATAAATAACCTATCATATCATATCATACCCTATCTGCCGTCTGCTTATGACACTGTAGTTCTGTGTTGGTGTCTCTCCACTGTCGGCAGATCATAGAATGCAAGGAGCTGGATACCGGTGATCAGGACGCAGTGTGCTGCCACTTGGCCTATGGCACAGGATCGCTGCTCTCAATCAAATACTTCTTGCGTGTTTCTCTTTGGGTTGGGGTGTCACTAGGAGAAACAAGAAAACACTGGCAAGTATCTTGTTGAGGAAGTATGGTACAGGACAAAGGTGGACTGCTCAGAAACAGACTTGCCCTGTGGGGACACATAAATGGGGTGCTTGTCAACTGCCACTGGCCACCTCCGAGTAGGACTTGCTCTGAATTTCTCCCTGGTAGGCCTCCCACCCTGAACGGGAGGTGTTCCCCTCCCCTCTTGACCAGGCTAGTCTCTCCTCTCCCTCTACTTGACCTGTCTTCTCCTCTCCTCCTCCCTCCACGTTCCTGTCCTTCTGACGTCTCTCCATCTGGTTCTCCCCTCCATCTTTTGAGATTAATACCTACTACTACTCTCTCCTACTCCACTACTACTCCCTCTTCCACACTACTAATCCTTCCCCACTCTACTACTCCCTCATCCACACTACTAATCAGACACCCTCCTTTCACTCAGTATAATGCACATACTCCATACACCAACTCTTCTAAACCAACATGCTAACCTACCATGCAAGCTCACACTGTAGTCCCACTTTTACTGATTAACCAATACCTCTCCTTCTCCAGAAATCTCCTCCACACTCCGCTGATCCTTCCTCTTGCTGGTCTCTTGTTTTTACACCTCCTCCTCCTCTGACCTCAATCGAATAACCCACACTTCCTGTGGTTTCTTTTTTTACGCCTCTCCCTCTCTGGGTTGGCTCTCTGTCCATGGCTAATCTGGCTCTGCCTTCCCCACCCTGGATGTGTTGTAGGCAGAAAAGGGTACAAATAGGCGGCTAAGCCCGCCCACTTTCTCTGCATGGGCCTGGTGTGAAACAGCAATGGTGGCACAGGTGACTGACCATTCGAGTTTGTGTCCGGGGACTCTTGTGTCCCAAATGTAAGTCCCCTTGTAGGTGGGGTGGTGTTATCCCCTGCAGTAGTCCCATATCGTCTAGAGCTTTTGGCAACAGATGTGCATGCTCACCATGGCTATTCTTTTCTATTTTTAATGCTTCTATCCTCCTTCTCTTCTGCCTCTCCCCTTTCCTCTATATCATCCTCCCTTGCTTCTCTTCATTGGCTGTCCTTTCACTATCATATAATTTTTCATCCATTATTCATCAACTGTAAATGTTTACATGGTCAAGCACCCCTCTACCTGACCTCTTTAGCCTTTTGTACACTGCCCTCTCATTCTCTTCGCTCAGATTATTTATTCCTCTTATCAGTGCCTGTACCACCCAGTGCTCAATCATGCTTTCATGCATTTCCTTTGCCCGCCACAATTTGAATGCAGTACCTGTTCATATTCATTCTGCTTCCTCTCCTGCTATCCACTGTTCATTACGTAAAGACCCTTTTCACTCTCTGCCTCCCCTTGATAAACTATAGTATACCAAACAGCTTGTTTGCACTTAAGTTTGCATGTTTTGTATCGCTTTATGATTAAAGCTGTGAAAGTGCTTTAGTGAAAGCGCTTTATAAATTACAAAACAACACAAATATATGGCAGCATAGCGTGGGTTCCCTGTCTGCCGCGTACTGGTGGTGTTACGGTTCTCCACCTGGTGATGTTACGTTTCTCCACTCACTTTGTTGATCTCTCTCCGCTACTGGCAGTACCCAGTTGTATAAAGTTATTCCGGTTTTGGTTTGCTGGCGGCTGGCGTACGATTCTTCTCGCAGGTTTTGTTTGGGTTGGGATGTCACTAGGAGAAACAAGGAAACACTGGCAAGCTTCTTGTCAAGGAGGGATGGCATGAGACAATGAGAAAGGTAGAGTGCTCAGAAACATAATGGTGCTGGGGGAACAAGAATTGGGGCCCTCTCAACTGTCACTATCCACCTCAGGGGTAGGACTGGCTCTGGTTTTCCCCCTAGTAGGCCTCCTAGCCCTGGCTAAGAGGGTGTTCCCGTCCCCTCTTGACAAGGCAATGGTTCTTTCTTTGTCACAGGATAGAGTTATAGAGGTTGGTTGGAAGGAAAAAGGACAATCATCCATGGTGTTTCTGATTGAAACTAGGCATGGTCACTAAGGTCGTATTGCTGGATTGTAGCTTTTCTGGTTGGCTTGTAGTGCATATATTTCTTGGGGTGGATTTTGTCACCCTGCTCTAGAAGGTACAGTTGACAATGCATAGGGTTTCGAAATGTAGAAGCCAACAGAGCATTCAGAGGGATTAGATGATATGTTCTTATTCTTGCAGTCTCAGCTAGAGTGTGGATTACTGATTTGAAACTCTTCGTCATGTGCTCAGTAGGTAATCGGGAAGCCTCAGGTAGAAGCAGTTGGTGTAGCTCAGTCCGCAGAGTACAAGTGTAATGACTGCCATGGTTTCTTTCCGGTAGGTCAGGTAAGGCATGATGCACCAGGTAGGTGTGATGAATCTGAGGATGTCGTCCCTTCTCCCTTAGCGGGGAGACATTTCTCATGGGGCCAGGTCGGTGCGTCCACAGTATAATAGTCCCCCTCGGGATGGTGCACCGAGGGAGGATCACATGCAGAAGGAAGCCGTCTATGGGATTAGGGTCAACCATTATCAGAGAATGCTGTATGACCCCTGCCCCCCCCCCCATAAACTCAACCCTAAATCCTCCCTTCCCATCTCTAGATAGGTTGAATGTATTGTGTTGCCATTCAGTCAAACCAACAAACATTACAAGCCTGACAGAATAACAAATACAAAGTGTTTCACAAATAATCTAGAAACTGGTACTAGGAAGAAGATCATCACCAGGAGGCCGAGGATTACCCTTGAGAAGCAGAATGAGCAGTCTAGATTCCTACTGCAAGTGATTGCCTTAATGAAGTACAGCTATTCTACGCAGGAATTCCAGAAGAGTTCAGCTGGGGAGCCAATGAGAGAGAGAGTGGGCCTCGTAGGTGGGACCACAGGGGACATGCAGGAAAGCAGCCGTCACGAGCAGCAGGACAAGCCTTGTGGAGAGGTAAGGAAGAAAATCCTCTAGGCGTCCCAGGCACCTGCTAAGAACGGGAGAAGGATAACACAACCCTGTTGGGACTCTGACCGCTGCCGGAGCCTGGCAGAGACACAGCTGCCCAGGAACCGCAGAAAACCTGTCAGAAGGAAGAAACAGGTAGACAAGGTGGGCAAGATGACTGGGAGTAGGAGGAGGTCAGTGGAAGTGATTTAAACCTGGAACAATAGGGTCTGGAACCCTGAGTGACTTGTACAGACTTGATTTACTCTCTTGCCAAGGGTGCAACAAAAAAGTGTGAGTCTTGGAACCAGACCCAAATAAGAAAGTAAGAAGCAGAGGGTCTGGGACCCTCAGTAACTTGTACACTTGGCAGTAGAGGGAACCAAGTGTGTATAATGAAGAAGTGCGAGTCTGGGACCTGCACCCAAATTAGAGAATAGAAAGCAGAGGGTCTGGGACTTGAATGCGTTGCATTCTTGGAAGGACAGTGAACCAAGTGGAGGCAATGCAGCTGTGCTGGCCTGTGACCCACATCCAACACAAAGGTCGCAAATAGGAGGGTCTAGGACCCTGAATATAAATAAAGAAAAGCCAAAAGAGTTATATGTTCAACAAGGGAGTGAATCCAAAAGCCCTTTAAAACAAGGTAACAGTATCTGAGATGGATGGGGATGCAGATGTTACTCATACATTAATAATCAGAACGACTCAAGTAGTTTGGCAAAAACACTACTGTTTTATTTTCTAAAACAGGGAGTGCAACGGACATCATTCGACGTCGCACACGCAATCTCAAATATTTCACATAAAAAACACAGCTTTATACAAAATATTTCTTCATCACTGATGGCATTCTACGTAGTAAAATAAGAAAACCTACGTGAGGATGTGATAGGCTTAAAGGGAACATCTAAGTATTCGGCGAAAATCTGAAGTAGCATCTAAAGTAGCTGTTTGGCTGGAGCTGCTGCACTCAAGGATTCTGCTACTGCGGGTTACTCTGCTGCTCAACTTTTGTCCCCAGGATGCTGTCTGGAAGCAGAAACACAGCGTCTACTGCAACACAGACTGCTGTTTCCATTTGGCGACATTTAATCCCACCCACACACTTGCCTTCATCCCGCCCCTAAGCAGCTCGTCACTCCTTCATTAACTGAGGTGCATGCGCATCGAGCGCGCGCGCGCATATGTAGTACCATCTAAAGTAGCTGTTTGGCTGGAGCCTCTACACTCAAGGATTCTGCTACCGCGGGCTACTCTGCTGCTCAACGTTCCCCCAGGATGCCGTCTGGAAGCAGAAAAAAAGCATCTGCCGCAACACGGACTGCTGTTTCCATTTGGCGACATTTAAGTAAGGGGGGTACTTCTTCTTTTGAATTGAGGACTCAACACATGCTCGTTCCTTATCTTGCTGTGCAAACACAACTTCCCCAGTAATTCCTAACGTCTTTCTTCTTCTCCCACAGTCCCGCCCACAAGCCTGCCTTCAGCCCGCCACTAAGCAGCTTGTCACTCCTTCATTAACTGAGGTGCGCGCGCATCGCGCGCATGTATCCGAAGTAGCATCTAAAGAAGCTGTTTGGCTGTTCGGCGAGGAAGTGAGGGGCGAGGGAACTAACATTGCAGTCACCTATGCTTAAACAACATCCTATCTAATAAATTCAAAAATAATAATAAAAAAATAAGCCTGAAATATACCATGGTTAATTAGGCTCTAACAGAACTTATTTTGTCAGTATAATTTAAAGATTTGCTCAAGTGTACCCGGTGTTGCCTATATTACATTGTATCCCAGGTAGTGCACAGGCAACTTTGAGTAGTACATTGTATGATCCCACTGCTTCTTTGCCAAAACGCTAGTATTTAACTGGGAAGCCGATCTAAACTATGGAGAATTACTATTGAAAGAATATTGGCCCTTGTACTTTCCTGACGTTTCCTGGCGGAAATGCTCATATTGTGTTCTAATAATCACTATTTTGTCAGAGTAAACAAAGTGGTGTGACTTTAATTAGCCAGAGTACTTTCTGAAATCCATTGCTTGTACCTGGTATGGAAACCACGCTCAGAAACGGAAAACGAATTAGAGAAATACCCGCCAAACAAGTGCATGTGAAAGGCTCATGCAAAAAAGATCTTAGCTGCAAGATGTCCTTAAGCGGTAAACGTTCCTTATTATCCGTGTCTTTTCAGAACCCAGATAGCCTGAAGCCAGTAGAGGCACAGGGTGAACAGAACAGGACTAACATAAATGTACCATTTTCTCTGAAGGACGTAAATACAGATGCAACACATGAGGCACTTTCTGAGAAAGATCGCTCAAAGTCTGCGCAGGATGCTGATGCTGTTGCACAGGAGGACATGTTTACCCCGTTATCTGACATTTCTGTGCTAGCACCTGTAGTAATGGCCGATTTGGATAGACGGATACGTCTATCACTCGCCCCCTCCACTCCCGTGTCCACCTTTGGCAACTTTCGCAAGCAGGTACAATTCCATAAAGCTAACCTCTCAGCACGCTCTTG
The DNA here is from genome assembly GCF_040938575.1 of Ambystoma mexicanum. Classification (NCBI taxonomy): domain Eukaryota; kingdom Metazoa; phylum Chordata; class Amphibia; order Caudata; family Ambystomatidae; genus Ambystoma; species Ambystoma mexicanum. The sequence continues at coordinate 159,714,892 of NC_090936.1, read as the reverse complement.
TGCATGTTCCCCCGCCAACTTTATTGAGTCACCTCAAAGGTCTTATCCCCCACGAATGTCCTCAAATTCTCCTGCCAAAGACATTGATACTGTTGGCGACACCTCACATCGCAACACTCTCGATCATGAGCTTGATAGAAAGGGTTTTGGTAATGGTGCCTCTCCAGTTTTGAATTTGACACATTTCCGTGAGTCCTCTAATTTACAGGAAGCTGGTTCTCAAATGCTTCTGGAACAAGAGATTAACAACTTTCCAGTACTAACGCGAATCCTTAACCTGCTTGACAGAGGACACAAATTTACTCATTCCTTACTAAAAGATATGAAAGAAAGCATTATGCTTAACACCGAAAAACTTTCAAAACTGTAGGGCTTCATATTTGCCCAAGAAGCTTGTCATAGGTTTCATCTAGCATGTCCAGAGAGAACTGTTTTGCTTGTACAGAGTGAACTTGCCAAGCAGGTCTCCCCCACCGCAAGGATGAACTATGGTACCCAAACTTCTGATGATCTTTTGTTGGTCAAGGGGATCCCTATGACTTTTGCTAAGGTGGTACTCAATTCTGATTCCCCTACATGTGAGGCACCACCTTCCTCACCAATAGATCTGATCGCTCTGGCTAAACTGCAACACAAGAGGCTTTTGCAGGTAGAACAAATCCTCTACACTGCAAAGCTTGTACCACAATCTTTCTACACAGCGCTTTCAACGGTACCTGAAATTGTCCCCTACGAAGACTTGCCTGATAGTCCTTCGGCCATCACTAATATCTTAGACCAGGAAAAGGCTGCTGACTATATCGATGCGTTCTGTATAGAGAATGAACAGCCCTCAGCTGGTTTCCATCATATGTCCAGAAGAGCAAAAAAAAACATCAAAAGGCAGCAAAAAGACGACACAGTGTGAAGGGTAGTGAGGGATGTACTGTGAAGGTCTTAAAGAACAAACCTTCTGGTCAAACCTCTTCAAAGGCAAAAAAGAACAAGATAAATACAGAAAGTAGTTGTATCTCTGCACAAGAAGAACATGTGCTTAATGTAAGTCAACTCAATGATGAAAGTAAAAAAGTTCTGCAAATAATACCTAAGGAATTTCCGTTATTGAGTTCATCACTGCATAACCCATCACCCATACCAGTACAACAAACCCCTGTGGGTCTAGTGCATGGGTCAATCCCTTCTCACCTGTAGTCTCTACTGTTGTAAGTGAGAACCACGTTGGCCTAGTGCATGCCATCATGGACACTTATTTTCCTGCCTTGGCTAATAAAAAAACAACGATCCCACAGAATGTTGAAGTACATGATGTTCACGTCAAACCCTTTGTGTCGATTCCTACACAATCCCAAGAGGCAAGCCACAACATAGCTGAATGTAAAAAAGCTTCTCCTAGGATTGTTCCACCTCAGGTTGACATGCACCAGGTAGGTCCAGTTGCAATAGGTCCTGCACAGGCTTTTGCATTTGCTCCCAATTTTATAGGACCTGTAACATCACACTCTTCTTTGGCCATACCAACTGTTCTAATTTCGCAAAGTTTAGTTGATCAAACAAACTTCCTGAGTTTTGAAGATCCCATACCCAGACAAAGGCAGCCACAGGGGCCTTATGTGGCTGTCTCTCAAGAGGTGAACAGCGTGAAGTTTGCACTTCTATCAGGAGCAGATTCTTCTCAATTTCCATTGGTTATAGCCAATACTAGTCTTTCCTCCTTTCACGATATTCCAAACGAGATGAAAACCATTATTGGTTGGACGAGTGACGCAAAAATCAATGGGACAGTACGCATACATCGCTCATTCTTAATGAATGCTTTATTTAAAATCCCTTCTTTACGTAGCTTAGTTACCCATGACGTAGAAGGGATTAGGCTTCCCAATTGAATAACAATCGAATGCTTGGAAAAGTTCAATCGCCTATAATAGCAGAATTGCTATGGGAATTTAAAACTGACTTAGCCTTATTGGGACTGGAAATGCAGGCTTTCGCAACCCTTGAGGAAGCAATGTCATTTTTGGAATTTCAGCCTGTAATTAAAGCCCCTCCTCCGGGGACACAGGATAATTCTTCCACTAAAGGGGGCTAGAATAACCAATGATAGAACAACTCGCATCATTATCTACCGCTTTAAATGGCCTCACATGGCTTGAACCGCGGTGGCAAATTTATCCCCTCCGGCTACTTCATAATTGAACGGCTTACGTATTATTTCTTGGAACTGCTGCGGGTTTAACAACCTTAAAAAATTGATGCCTATTTATGTCCATCAAGTTGCTCCGTCCATCCTATTTATTCAAGAAACAATGAGTTTGACAGAGGTACAGTTTGATGGTTTTACTTCCTTTTCCCATTATGCAGTCCAGAAAAAAGCAGGGAGACCTGCTGGTGGACTAACAATCTTGATAAATAATAATTTGAGATTTGCTGTTAAATATATTTATGAATCTGATCTATACCTTATCATAGATGTGGATCTTGATGTGCAGTACTGTAGAAATGTGTTCCTTATCTCGCTGTAAGAATCCATCTATTTCGACATTCTCTCAAGCCAGTGAAGCACTTCATAAGGCACTTCTCGAAGCATATAAGTCCACAGGCTGAAATAATAATCGGTAGAGATTTTAACGCAACTCTTTATCCGCTGCCTCTACTCAATCCTAAAAACTCGCATTCAGCTCATCTCAAGCTTTCGATCCAGTATGGAAGGCTATGGACCCACTTTTTGAAAGGATGGGACATTCACATAGTGTTACCCTCCCCTTCAAATATATGTCACTCTTGGCAGAGAGGACCATCCTCTTCCTCAATCGATTATATAGCAGCGTCAAGGCAGATTTCTGGGCTTCTTTCCCCCATCTCCACTCTTTCAACTAAATATGGAGACCATTTAATGATTGTTTCGTCATTGACTTCAGTCTGCAAACAGTTTGAGTGTGATCCCTCCCTTGCTCTGATTCAAGTAGATCGAATGATGCTTTCCATAAAGTGGAACGCTGTTACTTGTAGAAGGTTATCCTTTTTAGTGAATCGTGATCTCTGGGTCCCCTCCAACGATCAAATCCTTCACCTGGACGAAATTTTGCAATGGAACGTAATGATGATAAAAGCACATCTTCACATGATTGCTTCTACACCTAGAGCCACTCCACCTGGTTTGATGCATTCTTTGCCCTTCTCCCCTGCTGTAATTCCTCTCAAACTAAAGAAAAACTACGAACTTCGAAGGGTAAAAAAAATCCTTGATCGGCAATGATATGGAGGCATAAATTTGCGCAAAAAAAGAGATTCTTTTGAGATATAAAGTAGCGTCTCGAAGAATTCGCTTTCAGAGATCACCAAGCTAACCAAGACATGGTCTCCTATTTATGTAAATGTAAGACCAAAGACATTTGGAAACTAATAAGAACTATTGGCAAACCAAAGAACTTGGCCATAGAATCCTCCATTGACGGGCTTACTTGGACCACCTTCTTTAAGAATAAATACTCTTTGCCTTCTGCGTTTATGCCCTTTGACGCATTGTCAGCTTGCCATTATATTCCCGACTCTTGTCCTTGGACACATGCAGACATTGTGCATGCAATCAACAAACTTAAACCCTCAAAATGCGCAGGGCCCGATGGCCTTCCACCTTGTGTAATCAAGGACGATCCAAGGTTTTGGGAGAACATTTTCTTATAACTTTTTCAGTCGATTTTTAGAACTAAAACCATCCCAGCCTCGTGGCTAACATCTATTATCATTCCGTTACACAAAAAATTTCCCATTGATAATCCTAACAACTTCCGCCCAATAGCGTTGATTGATGTTGCGTCAAAAATCTTTGCCTTATTGAGTCTGCATGAAGTCAAAGCATTTATTTCAACAAACGCCATTTTGTGTAAAGCTCAAGTGGGGTTTCGTAAAGCCATAGGGACGCAGCTAAATGCTTGCATATTAGCCCATATTATTTCTTCTTCTCAACCTCCTGCGAACGCCCCTATCTTTGTAGCCTCACTGGATCTTAAATCTGCCTTTGACAGCGTGATTAGAGGTGTGCTTTGGCAGAAAATGTTTACTTATGAATTCCCCCCGTATCCGGTAGCACTATTTGCTCTTTTACATCATAACACCAACTTTAAGGTGCGAATCAAACAGGAGGGCCTGCTCACAGACTCAATCCCCAGTGCGATCAGTGTAAAACAGGGATGCAATCTTGCAGCTGTTTTGTTTAATCTCTATCTAGCCGACATCGATCGCATCTGCGATGCAGTTAAGCCTTTTTCAGTTCGAATGGGTGATTTTCCCATTTCATGGCTAGCGTATGCCGATGATGTCCTTCTACTTGACCACACTCAATCGGGACTGCAAAATAAACTAGAGAGCTTTCTAGCCTACTGCAATATAAACAATCTTTCGGTCAATCCTTCAAAATCTAACATAATTATATTTTCAAATTGCCATAAATTACTTAAATTCAAATGGATGATCAATTTAACTGAAATAAATCTAGTACAAAATCTAACATATCTGGGTTTTAACCTATCTAATAATGCCTCTTTGACGCAATGACAAGTGTCGCTCGCTGAAAAAGTTCTACCCCTAATGGGCCAGATGAAACTAATCTACTTAAAATACTATACATTTTCGCTAACACCTTTGTTCGAATTTTATTGCAAAACGGTGGAGGCGGCCCTCCTTTACGGATTGGATTTGTGGATAGGTGAAATCGACCCATATTTAAACAAGCTCCAAGGAAAAATTTGGAAAACCACACATGGGTTGCCGCAGTATTTACCGAATGCGATCATGAGGCATGAACTGGGGCTCAACTCGTTAGCCTCCAGATTTAACTGGAGACTTCTTTCTAACTACACGAAAATGCTTTTTCCTCCTTCCAACTCTATTTACGAAGATATATTGTGTGTGAGAAAACCGTGTTCTGGGCGTGCGCGACCTCTCACATAATACAAATGAGCAAACAATTTCAGGTGAGTGTGTGCTGCAGCGCAATGGGAGACTTCTCACAGTCACCAAAAAGGCAAAACCAAAAACAATATAACCTTACTTTCCGGGCTCACATAGACTGAAAAGAGTGTTGGTCCAGTTTCATATAGGTGCCCAACGGATTGATTTAATGGAAAATAATATATATATATGTTTCCTTCACATATATTATACAGAAATGAAAATTTGTAGTAAGAGTTATCTTCAAAAACAATTTGGAAAAGGTATATCATCAAGGCATAACTTGGTTACAAATACTCTGGTAGATGGTTTGATAATCAATGGCCCTCATTCCGAGTTTGGAGGTAAGTTCCATCCCTTACCGGCATGGCGCAAATAGTGTGTCCAAGCTGGCAGAAGCCTGCTAAAAGCGGGCTATTACGACTTCACGGGCTAGAGCTTTGCGCCATGCCGGTAAGGTACCTTGCACCATGCTGCAAAAGGGGCGCCAAAAGCCCTTACCGGCATAAAGCGCACCGTAGATAACACTACCGCCATAGTCCAAAGCGGCATTAGCGGTGACCGTAAATAGCAGTGACTCCTAATTATGGTCACTGCTATTTACGGTCACCGTTTAATAGTGGAACCAGAAATAGCGTCATCGCACAGGAACAGGAAGGAGCACGGGGGCCATCTTTAAAAACACAATCCATTGCCATCCTCACCACACATGACCCCTGGGACACTGGTTATCGTCTGGAAAGTTAATCAAACCATCCAGGAATGCCAAAAGCACCCAAGAAGGGATCTTCCTGCCTCCGAAAGGAGCGCTTCAGCCCAGATGAACTCCAGTTGCTCGTAGACACCCTACACGAGCATGCTGGGACTGTGTTCAGCAGCGACATGAGGAGGGAGGCCATGTTGCGAAAAAAGCAAGTCTGGGAACTGGTATGCCAGAAGGTCAGCACAGTGGGCAACACCCCCCGCACGGTCAAGGATTGCCGCAAAAGGTGGGATGACCTGCGGCTGAGGGTGCAGAACAGTCTTTCTGCAAACCGTGCCAAGGACTTGGAGAATGGAGGAGGACCTAGTTCTTCAATAAAGCTCACAACGTGGGAGGAAACATGTGTGGGCATGATTGGGGCAGAATCCATAGGAGGGGTCGGAGAGATGGAGTGTGGCGGCACGTCATCAGCTGATGGAGGTGAGTGTCCAAAGCAAAAGTTGCTAATCCAAAAGTGATGAAAGTCAATGGAAAATGTCTGTCCAAAGAGTGACGCCATGGTCGGCCACACACACACTCCCTGTAAAGTATGCCGAAGCAAGTGAGACACAAGCCGTTGCCTGGTGCAAGGCCGTAACGTACATGACACATACCACACAAAGTAGCCAATTCCATGAGGCACACAGCGTCCATTATCTAAATAGTGTGCATGTCAGACAGCAGGGTACCTGGCCAAAATGAGTGACACCGACATATGCCTGCATGTACCACCCATGTATGGAATGACGTGCCGTTCTCTACACAAATGCCTATTACCCACAATTGTGTGGATGTGCTATCGTACCAATGTATGTATGCTGGCTATCCAAACATCACTCATGCCGTCCCTCTCTTTCACCCCCACAGGCAGTGAGCATGACAGTGAGGAGCAGGACAGAAACCGTCCCTCCACATCCAGGGGCCAAGCCAGGGGGCGCCGTGTCCCACCACTGGGACATATTCCACCAGCAACAGCAAGGCCCGTGGAGGGCACACCACCCCCACCCCTCACTGCACTTGTGCAACGCCACGTTCGGAGGAGTCCAGTGTGGCTGGGGAGGTGGCAGCCACGGCCCCCATCGCAGTTGAGGACAGCCCCAATGACATCTGGGGAACCATTGAGGATGACTATGTGGAAGTAGTCCACACCCCAGCACAATTGTCCAGCCCTCAGGTATCCATGAGTGACACTGGTGATGCCAAAACACCGGAGCAGTCTGGGCAACAACAGACACAGGGACATATCAGTCCCATATACAGTCCCGGGGAGGATGAGCCGGCAGGGCATGGCAGCCCGATCCCCAGTAGGGCCACTGGTGCAGCCGCAGGGGCACAGCAGGCTGACCAGCTCTCTGCCCTAATATCGGATTTTCTGTAGGACAATCAGCAGGCCAGGGTGGAGTGGCGTGCGGATTTGAGGGCACTGGGCCAGTCCATCACTGAAAACACAAACCTCCTCTCTGAGGTGCTTGGCCACATAGCTGATGGTTTTGAGGCTGCTCTTCCCGGCCAACAGTCTCAGCATGAGGACACACCGTCCACAAGCAACTCCACTCAGACCAGCCCACTCCGTCGGTCGCTTCGTGCGCAGCGCCGACAGGACATGCTTCCCCCTGGCTCCGGGTGCGCTGAATGACTGTACTGGCAGCCTCATGTGGGCTCCGTGGACCCTTTGGGACTAGTGTGGGGTTGTTGTGGTGGGAGGGGGAGGGGGGTGAGGGTGTGTGGGGGAGTTGTGGGGGGTGATGGAGGGGGGTGAGGGTGTGTGGGGGAGTTGTGGGGGGAGGGGGAGGGGGCTGAGGGTGTGTGGGGGAGTTGTGGGGGAGGGGGTGAGGGTGTGTGGGGGAGTTGTGGGGGGGGGTGAGGGTGGTGGAGGGTTTGTTATTCACGTTCATATTTTTACTTTCAATACACCGGTTGTGTTACCAAAAAATAACCAGAGTGGACATTCATCATTGTGCATGTGTCATTTAATCTTGCACAGTGCATATTGTACATGTTTCCCCACACCCAGTGCCCTATGTCCTAACATTATGTCACCCTCTGCTGACTTGTGTGTCAGAAATATTGTGCGATCACTGACAGCCGCACAGCACGTCCCTCCTGTGCATCGGCACCGTGATGATGTCCTGCCACATCTTCCTCCTCCCCTTCATCATCATCAGGTGGTAGCAGTTCCATGTCAGGGGGCAGGGGCATGTTCCGGCGGATTCACATATTGTGCAGCATTACACATGCCATGGTGATCTTGGCCACCTTCTCATGGCTGTAGAGGAGTGCCCCACCCGACCGGCTGAGGCAGCGAAATCGTGCTTTCATCCGGCCAAAGGTCTGCTCAATTACCACACGTGTACGGGTATGGGAACGATTGTAGTCCTTCTCGTGCCTGTTCTGTGGGTTTCGGACAGGGGTCAGGAGCCACGGCTTCAAGGGATAGCCACCATCACCTGCATGAGAGGGGAATGAAGGTAAATGTTCGCACATTCATGTTGGACAACTGTACTAGTCTCACATGGCTGCAGGTAATTTGTGCCCACATGCACATGTCCCTGGATGCATTGACTCCATTTCAGGTCCCGCTATGTGTCCTGTGCAATGGACTAATGGTGTGGGTTGCATCTTCAAGCTGATTCATGGTGTGCACTGACATCTTGTTGCATGTGCATCGTATTTGCATACAGCAGTGTTGGAGTAAAATCAGTGATGTATTGTGTTCTGTGAGATTTGGTAGTAGGGAGCGTTGGCTGTAGTCAGTACAATATTGGGCATTCTGCACTGATCATTTCCATGGTGACATGCAGCACTCCTATGGGTGTGCCGAAACAGTGACACACTGTGGTATCCCTGGTTGGCTCAGTTCAATGCTCTCCCAGGGATGATTATCCTGTGTGGTGATATGCTGGAGACAGCAAAATAGTGCATATGCACTGCATAGTGCAGGATGGCCTTACGGTGTGTGAGGGCCGCTGATGAGTGGTGCATGTGTTGTGGGATGTGGCCTGGTTACCTGTTAGTAATGTAGTGATAGGTGTCGGCCTTACTTCATCACTATGGGATTTGGGTGTCATGTACCGTTTCAGATGCTTTGGGGCACTGTGTTCGGTGATGTGCACATCGTGCACTGACATCAACATTCCCACCCAAGTGGAGTATCATTCCCCCCATTCCCACCCAGGTGGAGTATGCATTCCCCCCCATTCCCACCCAGGTGGAGTATGCATGCCCCCTCATTCCCACCCAGGTGGAGTATGCATTCCCCCCCATTCCTACCCAGGTGGAGTATGCATTCACCCCCATTCCCACCCAGGTGGAGTATGCACCCCCCCCCCCCATTCCCAAACAGGTAGAGTATGCATCCCCCCCCCATTCCCACCCAGGTGGAGTATGCATTGCATTCCACCCCCCCTCCCCCATTCCCACCCAGGTGGAGTATGCATTTCCCCCCCCCATTCCCACCCAGGTGGAGTATGCAACCACCCACCTCACAACCCCGATGCACTGACATGGCCCAGTCAGGCAGCTCAGCAAGCAGCCAGGCACGTCGTCCAGCATGTCGCTCCATGAAGCGTGGTAGCGTGGAGTTCCGCAGGACCGAAGAGTCATGAGTTGATCCGGGATATCGGGCACAGTAATGTGTGATGATCTTGCTGGCGTTGCATACCATCTTCACATTGATGGAGTGGTATTGCTTGCAGTTGCGATACACCACCTCCATGGCATGCGGGACCACCAACTCCACGTGGGTGCAGTCAAGGGCACCTACACAATTTGGCATGCCTGCCAGTGCATGGAAGGCAACTTTTGTATCGAATATCTCCTGGGGAGTCCCTGGTAGGGATATGTAGTCCCTTGTGTGCTTGAGGAGGGCATCCAGCACTTGGTTCAGTATCCGGGAAAGTAAGGGTTGTGATATTCCATGCATGTGCCCCACTGTGTGCTGGTAGGTGCCTGTGGCAAGGAAGTGGAGCACAGACACTACCTTCAGTAGAGGGGGGATGGCGGTGCGTATTTCTATGAGGCTCACTATGTCGTCATGTATCAGGTCCACTATGGTGGTGATGGTGTCCCGGTCCACACGGTACAGGGTGTGGATCTGCTCAGGAGTTAGGTTGAAAGGAATGGCTCTGATGCGAGGAATTGGGGGCTGCCTGCGTGGTAACGGTGGCTGCACTGGTGGGGCATGCTGGGCCTGCCTCACCCTCCTTCTCCTCCTGCGTCTCCTCTGTGGTGGCGGCTGTTGTTGATGTTGAGGATTTGCAAGCAGGGCCTCCAGCTCCAGTAATGCTACTACTACTGGTATCATCTTGGTGTGGGAGGGGTTGTGGTGTGTGGGTGTGCTCCTTTTGTACTGGCCCTGACTCCACTGCCTCCACCTGTGCTAATTGTGTGCACCTGTGGCACTTGGAAACACTGCTCAGGGTTCTTTGTGCCTGTTCAGCGATGCTGGTATTTACACCATGCCGGTATGCACTTTTTCCGCCTTCATGAGGCCGTTATTTGCATGTCCGCCCCACTTGTGATCTTCTCTGGTTTACGGCATGCTGCTAATGCCGGCATGGTGTGTCGCGTGTGCGCGCCCAGACCGCTATTTACGGCATCGTACTTTACGATGCTGTTAATAGCGGTCTGGTTGGTCAGAATAACCCGTAGCGGTAAGCGATGCCGGTAATCCTTTACCGGCATTGTTTTTCCCTTACCTCCAAACTCAGAATGAGGGCCAATATGTTGGCAAAAGCACACTCAAAGCTCGATAAAAGTCATGAAACTCAAGAACACATAGAAATGGCAAGGACACGCCTACACATGTTTCAACCCTCTAGGGTCGTCATCAGGGCATAAAATGTATGCTCTTTACACTGTAACATTTCATATCTTGGCGGCCCCGACTCTTGACACTGGGCCAGGCAAGCCTTCTCGAATCTTCCTTCGCCGTCAGCTGTTTTATTCAACTGCGCCACACTTTCAGCCCTTCTGTTCACGGATCCAATTTGCTAAAATGTGTTGTGGAACATCCCGTTTCTATACACATGCATATATATATATATTGGCAACACCGCCTGCAGTCTATTCACTATGTATAGGCAGCCTTATGATTACTTGATCTACTTGTGTTACTGCATCTGTACAATTATAAAACGGCTTTGCATTTTCTTCAGTGCTTCTCCGCACGTGCAATCTTTATTTTGCTCCCATAATGTTGCTAAATTCTTAACTTCGCCATCAAATTCTATACAGTCTATTCACCTTCTTCATCGGCATCTCTTCTGGGTGTGTCATTTCTGCTTCATGTGACATCAGTAGTCTTCTCTTTCATTAATCATCATACTTCTTCCGGAACTTCCTTCAGAAGACCGTCTTTTCTTCGTGGATACATCATTTAGGGTTTTCTCAATGAATACCTTGTTTCGAGGACTTTTCGCGGTATAGGTACCCTCACTGGTATTTCACATGTCGCAATTTCCGGTTCCCAACATATAGGCAACATAGGGGCGGTACTTTCGGTAGAGGTACTTGGCTCCTCCTCTACAGGAGTGACCCAATCAGCATACAATATTGCAAGTCTGGGACTCAAACCCCAATGATAGGTTAAGAATTTAGAGGGTCAAGAGCCCCAGGATTGATAAAGGGAACTATTCTGTTAGTTGAATAAAAGGAATCCAACGCTTGATAGCAGAGTGTGCCAAGCTGGTAGGACAAAAGAACCGCATGGATAAGAAGAAGTCTTGGGGAAAGAAGCACCACCATAGTATTGTAACTTTGTCTAACTTTAGCCATAATGCGAAGGTTAGCTGCGAGATATATAACCCACTAACCAAAAAGCTCAACATTTCTGCATACTAAACTCGCACAAAAACTCAAACAACCACCTCTCGCACAGCAAGCCACACGCACTTCACCACACAGCAACAACAAACAACACATAAGCCATACCAACAGCACACGAGGACTGACATTGATCCGATACTCGCATGAAAACTCAGCGCATGGTGTAAACCGAACTGAAGCTGCCTACAGGACACCACTTCTCTCACTATCCTACTCCCTCTTCATCTTACTAACCCACTCACCTTCTCGTTTGCAGATCCACCTGAGCGCCTGGGGACCAATTCCGTTGGTGACGGTGCGTGGTACAAATACCTTTAACATTTAAAATTTAACATTTGGAACATTATTTTGCATCACTTTTCTACGAGAGAGTTTGGGAAAGTTTCTGTTGGTTGAAAACACAAAGAACACTTTTCACTTTGCGGAAGAGATCATCCGTCCACAGTTATTTTTGGTTACTAGTGTTAGGGACAGAGGTAGGTTTGAGACACGAATGTGGCAGACTTTTTAATTTATGACATCATGACAATTCAACTAGTTTGGGAAACCCCTCTTAGTTTTAGGGATAGAGAGGCATTTTTACACCCCTTTATTAAGAAATAAAAGTATATATCCAAAAACATATCACCATTATGTCTGAGTCTTACTTCTGCACCCTTACATAGGTCAGAGTTGTATCAAGAGTATGTGGGTTTTGACCATTGCAATCGCATGTAGGCAGTGTGAGTTGTCATGTTTTCACAAGAAGATGTTTATTAAAAGAAAAGCATTGAAAAAATATCTCTCTATCCCTATGCTTAAGAGCAGTTCCCCTGCCGATAAACAAAATACGAAGGATGTCAACAACTGAAAAACTGTCTTTGTGTCCAAAACGCCCTTTTCTGACCCTCACACTTTAAACAAATGACAATGTGTAAGGGAAAGTATCTTCAGCAGGCCAAAAAGTGTTCACCACCAAAATAAGTATAAATCCAACAAAAATGTTATCCAGGGCGAAGGCCTTTAATTCCAGAGGGTGGATTCCTTCCCCTGAATTCTCAATTGTAAGAAGAATAGTCACTTGTATAAACAGCTCCTTGGTATCTTTTTCGGACTTATTAGATTTCTGTTTAGGAAGCCAACTCTTTAACAGTCTTTTCTTTAGTAAAACTTTCTTTGTGGTCTGGATAACATAGTCTTTCTTTAACATCATACTTTCCAGGATTTAACAAATGCCAATCTTTGCTTTAACATTTTTTGGGACTTGCAAATTACCTGGTTTACTCCCCCAGCAGAGTGCCCAGGACCTTCCTCGTGGCTCCCAGCGTCCCCACGGCACTGTAGTCTTTGCTTCGGCATCTCTCCCGTGGTGGCCTCCTTCACTCCACCACACCAGTAATTGTTCGGTTTAAATGTCCCACACAGGTGTTTTAGAAAAACAGTCAGACTGTTCATGTGGTTTAAGTTCTTGGTACATGGTTCGAACTTCTGCATCTTCCTCGTCCCAGTACATGGAGAATTCTGCGAGTGGAACTTCCTAGATGTTTTTAAACACATGTGACTGGAATAATTATTGTTACTGGGTTTACCATAAAGAACCTTAGAAGAAAAAGGTGTTATGTTGGAGCAGTGTGAGTTAGTGTCATGGATGTGTGTCTGGCCATACAAATAATAATAAGAAGGTTCATGTCTCCCACCAGAAGAAACACATATCTCACAGTATGTCATAAGGGTCTCGGGCATCAGAGGGTCTTCCTCATAGAAAAAGGGCCTTGGGTATAAGGTGGTCTTCTGCATGGGAAAGGGGGAGATAACGCGTCTTGTCCAGTGAAGTCATGATATCTCCCTGGTAGCTGTCTCCTCCTATGTGATCTTCCCTCCTGAAACCGCCCCCACGGTCAGGGTCAGGTAACGACTGCCTTCCCCTGGCCACATGGGAGGGGAGTCACCGCCGGGGAATTAGTGATGACTCAACTGGATCCATCACAGCAGGTTCCCATTTATTCAGGCCAAGAGATTAGTGCCAGGGTTGAGGGTATGGTGCTGAAAATCATCAGTTCAGTTTAGGTTGTTTTAAGTTTCAGTCTTTTTGTCTCCGTCTATGAATTGACATGTATGAGGCATGTGCTAAGAGCTGGTTTATTAGATGTAAAGTTATCGTATGTTTATAGATGATTTTGAAATCGTCTGCTTAGTTGAAGCACATTATGCCTATGTTATTAGTTACTTCCAATGGGGAGGAGGGGGGTTTACAGATATTGAAAAGAAGGGCAAAGACACTGGATCCTTTGGGTACTCCAAGGTGAGGAAGGGGGGGACATGGCCTGAAAGGGCCCAAGTGTGTGGTCTCTGTCCTGTCGGTGAGGAATGATGTGATCCATTGTAAACCTGTTCCCTTTAATCCAATGTCCTCCAATCTTTCCATCAGAATTTCATGGATAATAGCATGGAATGCATCAGTGATGTCCAATATGATGAGTGCATTCAACGTTTTACTGACAGTGTATTCAGTGAGTCCCAGATAGAGGAAAGTGTCGATTTTATTCTCCCTCATCATTCTAAATTAGTGCAATGACTCGTGAAGGAGGTTGTTGGTTTCCGTGTGTCCCCAAAGTTGTTAGTAGATAACATTCTCAGGGATTTTTCGTGGTGAAAGTATGTTGGAGGTTGGTCAGTAGCTTGCTAGGTTGTTGGGGTCCTCTGTGGTCTTTTAAGGACAGTTTTGATGAAAGCTACTTTCAGGGCACCTGTTGTGGCACTTGTTCTGTAGATTAATTCAGGAGGGATTGGAATAAGGTGGCGATTCCGGGCTGCTGGACTATGCTTTTGTAAATGTTGAGAAGGAATGAGCCTTCCGGTAAAACTGCTGAATTACTGCCATTTTTCATGCAAGAAAGGGAAGAAATAATTCAGGGTAGGTACTGGTGTTCTCCTTGGTGCTGTTTCCCGCACTGGGGTTTCTTATGTTGGCCCTTTCTTGTCTAGGTGGTCCTGAATTGGTCAAAGTCCATCACAAAATTTTACATGCTGAAGGGTTTTTGAATTCATAGATAAAAGATCAGAACATTTCCTTCTGATGAAGTTGTACCAACTTTGCAATGTGCCCAATGAGCTTTTTTGGTTAATACCATTTATGCTTTGTAGTGCTGTAGTTGTTGGAGGTAAGTCATTTTGGGTCTGCTAGGGCATTTTCTTCTCTACAGGTTTTAGCAAGTCTCCAGTTGCCTTTTTTGAAATGGTTGGGTTGGGGCTGGGAAGCACCATTGAGCTACTTGCTTTTTAATTAGTATTAATAGGGCTTTTATGGGGCCAGTATGTCAAGAGGGGTTTGATATCCAAGTGTGAAGGTTGTTGAGTTGTTTGTGTGGAGTTTCCCTTTGATTCTCAAATTCATGGTCCAGATGAAGTTTCTAAGGAAGAACAGGAGGTTTCAGATCCTTCTAGGGCCTGATTGATGTTGAGGGGGAGGGCTATCAAGTTGACAACCTTAGGTAAAAATCTTTTTTTTATCTTTGCATTTTGTGAGCAATAAAATGCTACATTTACAAGCTAACCGCACTTTCAAGATGTGAGTTATACAGTGCTTATGTGACAAATTCATTGACAAAAAGTTGAAATACAATGTGGCATTAACACCCGATCAGGTGTGCTGGATCCGGGGTTAAGGCCATTAGCATGCAGGGTTACCAAAGCGGTAATGCAGGGCGCTAAAAAAAAACGAAAGGATTTTCCTTCATTAATGTGACACTACGTGCGTCCCGTTAAAGGGAGGAAAATCCTTCACAAAGATGGCTGCCATGGAAAGGGAAGGTGGGGTTTCGTACGGAGCTCCTCTTCCCTTTCCATGGTGTATTTTGGGAGAAGAGCGGAAGGAGCGGCTGCTAGGTAACTTATAAGGCGGGGTTATACAAATAAAAATACATTTTGTATTTTGTATTTATTAGATTTATATAGCGCTTTACGATACAACAACAAAAATACATAGTAAACGAGAAACATAAAGTTACAAAGACATGAAACAAACCATCAAAAACAGTATGGGGATCAATTGACCAGTTCTAAAGGAGGAATGGATAAGAGGAAGAATAAAAGGAAGTAGAAAGGGAGGTCAGAGTGGGGGGAAGAATACAGTGATAACAGGAGGAGGGAAGGAGGTAGGAGAAAGAAAGAGAAGAAGAAGGGAAGTAGGAAGGAGGGTAGAGATAAAGGAGGGAGATAATAGGAGAAAGAGGGGAGTTAGAGCGGGGGTGAAGAAGGAAAGATTTCAAGGAGGCATGGAAAGAGGGGTAAGAGGAAATGGAACGGATGGAGAGAGGTAAAGAGTTCCAGTGATGGGGGGCTAGAAGCTGAAAGTAACAGAAACGAGAGGAAGCACAAGGGGAAGGAGATACTGTGAGTAGGAAGAGATCAGCGGATCTGAGGGAGTGAGAAGGAGAGTAGAAAGAGAGGAGAGAGAAAAGGTAGGGGGAGCTAGCCCATGAAGAGATTTAAAAACTAGGCAGAGGAAGTTAAATTTAAGTTGGGAGTGAAAGGGAAGCCAGCCAAGAGAAGAAAGGGAGGAGGAAATGGAATCAATAGGTGCAAGAAGACAGATGCTACAGATAGCAGAGTGGAAAAGCGATTTGAGGGGAGCAAGGTGAGAGTCAGGGAGTGCAAAGAGGAGAGAGGAACAGTAGAAAAGTCAGGAGAAAATGAGGGAAGATATTAGGAGTTTAGTAGCATGGAAGGTGAGGGAGGAGCGGATTTTGCGAACATTGAATAGGTGAAAGCAGCAGGCGCGAGAGGTAAGAAAAATGTGAAGGGAAAGGGAGAGGGTAGAGTCAAGGTGGAGGCCAAGGTTACGACCAGAGGCAGAGATAGGGAGGTTAGTAGGAGGAAAGAGAATAAAAAGAGGGGGACAGAGGGAGGAAGCGTGTTGGAGGGGAAGAATCAGACTTCAGTTTTGTCAGAGTTGAGGGAAAGAAAGTGGGAAGACATACAGTTTTTAATAGCAGTAAGACAGGAAGAAAGATTTTGGTGGATTTCGGGGGTGAAAAAGGAGAAGGAAAGAAATAGCTGGCTGTCATCTGTATAGAAATGATGGGAAATGCCAAAAGGGGAGATAATGGGGCCGAGAAGAGAAGTGTAGAGTGAGAAAAGGAAAGGGACAAACACAGAGCCTTGGGGAACACTGAAGTCCAGAGGGAGAGTGGAAGAGGTACGACCACCCAAGGAGACAGCAAAAGAGCAGTTGGAAAGGTAGGAGGAAAGCCAGTTGAGGATAGAGTGATACCAAAGGAAGAAAGAGTGTTAATAAGTAAGGGGTGATCAACGGTATCAAAGGCTGCAGAGAGGTCAAGGGGGACAAGGACAGAGGATTGCTTAGAGTAGCAAGCAGTATGGAGGGAGTTGAGAACATAGGTGAGGGCAGTTTTAGTAGAGTGTTTAGGGTGGAAACCAGATTGAGAGGGGGGGAGAAGAGAGAGATTGGTAACAAAGGTAGAGATTTGAGAGTAGACTAAAGAAGCTTAGAGAGGAATGGTAGAATTGAGATTGGGCGGAAGTTGGAAGTAAGGAGGGGGTTAGCAGAGTGTTTCTTCAAAATAGGAATGATAGTAGCATGTTTGAAAGCGGAAGGGAAGGTGGCAGTGGAGAGGCAGATATTGAAGAATGAGGTAAAGTAGGGAACAAGGAGAGGGTAGATTTTAGGAATCAGCAGGGTGGGTAGGGGATCAGAGGGGGCAGCAGTAAGGTGAGTTTTGGACAGGATGAGGGAGATTTCAGAAGGAGTGACAGGAGAGAAGTCAGACAGGTAAGAGGAAGCGGAGGAGATTGAAGGGGGAGGGGAGGAGTAAGAAGGGGAGGAAAGAATGTTTTGGCGAAGAGTATTTTAGAAGAGAAAAAGTCAGCAATATCAGAAGGGTAGAGGGGAGAATTAGCAGAGAGGTCAGGAGAAGGAGGGGAAAGAAGACGAGATAATGTCTGAAAGATACGACGAGGATGGGAGGCTTGGGATTGGAGAAGGTGAGAATGGTAGGTATGTTTAGCAAGGCTAAGGCAAGAGTCATAGCGAGAATGGTAGGAGAAATAGGAGGATTGATTAGAAGGACAGCAGAGTTTGAGCCAGCATAGCTCAAGGCGATGGAGGAGGCGACGCATAGACCGAAGAAAAGGTGATAGCCAGAGTTGAGAGGGTTTATGAGTTGGGCGGAAGGAGGAAGGGGGGTGAAGTTGATCGAGAGTAGAAGAGATAAAGGAGGACAGACAGGATAAAGCTTAATCAGCAGAGAGAGAAGAGAAGTCAGAGAGGGGGGAGGGAGGAAGAGCAGGAGTCTAGGAAGAGAGAAGTGTTAAAGTTACAGAGATCCCATCTAGAGAAGGAAATTGAGGAAGAGAGGGGAGAGGGCAGAAGTGGGGGGGGGAGAAGGAAAGTAGAGCAGGGTCAGAAAGATAGTTGGGGAAGGTAGAATGGGCGAGGAGGAGAAGGGTGAGATAAATATTAGATCAAGAGTGGAGCCAGAGGAGTGAGTGGGAGAAGAAGGGAGGGGAAAAAGAAGTGGGAGAAGAAGGGAGAATGGAAAAAAGAGGAGATGGTTGTAGTGAAGAGGGGAGGTGTAGGTTAAAGTCACTGAGTACAGTAAGGAGGGAGGGGGGGAGATGAGAGGGAGAAGGTGGGCAAGATCATCATAGAAGGAAGAGAGGGGGCCAGGGGGTCTATAGACAATTAGAAAGGAAATAGCATGAGGAGACGTGAAAGATTTGTACAGGTATTCAAAGGAAGGGAAGGTGGGAAGGGGCATAGTAGATGGGGAGAAAAGACAATTAGGGTGATGGAGGAGACCGATGCCACCACCACGACCAGATGGGGATGGAAGGTGGGGGGAAGATGCAGCGGGGGAGCTGGCAGTCAGGCGGCATGGAACTCAGGCTTGTACTGTTGGTTCAAGCCCGCGTTACTAGCCATCTGATGGGCTGGCTCCACCTGCTAGGGTGCTAATTAGAAATTAAAGAAAACTTTATTTTTGGAAATATTTTGTGACATTCAGGGATGACCCACCTTTTTGGGGATGACTCATCATTAATCTGTAGTTAGTATTTTACCTGTGTCTCTGATTCCCAGGTGCTTGAGCAATATGGGACTCCTATTTTCATGATACAGACCTTTTGTAAGTCTCTCTTTCAGAAATGAGTGAGGCCTATGGGACACCTATGTTCTGAATGCAATGTCTGTTCACTCAGCCAATAGTTTCTCTCCCTTCTTTCTGGGAGTGGGATTCTACTCCAGCATGCAGTGTAGTCTGTGAGGAACTTATGGTGGCAACAGTAAAGACAGACACAAGTGATCACAGTTCAAGGGTGTTCATTGAACAATGACTGCAATGTAGAAAAACGCCTAACCTAAACCTAAATCTGCGATGGGGGCAAGCGTTGACCATCAAATGAAAAATAAGGCAGTCCTAGTGGCTTTGTGTCAAATAACAGGCCCTAACTAAAACCTATTGCCAAGTCCTTACCACTAATTATAGAAAGAGTGTGGAATAGGGTTTCAATAAAGAAAAGAAGTGTTCCAGATAATAAGTCAGGATGTGATTGCCAGGGGTCTCCCTTTTTAAACTGTACTTCAGGCTTTGTTCCTGATTGTCGGCTTACCTCTTCCGGGTTCACTCTCGCCAACTTTTACAACACACTGTTCATGCGTTCACTTCACCAAGTGTGATTCATTTCCCTTTGCTTCTTAATCATCTGTAGGTCAGAGACTTTCGACGGTACAGAGTATTTTACAAGATTTCTGTATGACCACTTTGACCTCTTTTCGACTCTTCCCAAGGGCTTCTGGTTCTGGTAGTTTCTACCATCGGGTAATCGCCCAGAGTTCCTGCTTGACCACCCACGTGGTGCCGGACATCTCTGTTGCTGGTTTTCCCCCTCTTTCCTCAATTGTATCTTTCAGTCTTTCAAAGTTCAAATTAGCCTTTGGCGACTCTTCGTTCAACCCAGTTCGGTCTCTTATCGATTCTCCCCCCCGACTCACTGGCTGTGATGAACCGCTTGCCTTTCTTTAACCTTGGAGTCAAGGTCGATACCACTGAGATCAACGTCCTTCCCCAGCTTGGTTATCAGCAGAGGTCTTGCGTACCATAGACATCTGCTGCAACACATGCTGGCCTTTGTTTGCTGTCTTATGTTTCTATCTGCAGAGGTTTCACGGGCCTTGATCGGAAAGGGCAAGGTTACTTCTCTCCTTTTCACCCTCTAGGTATTTGCCGTCTTTCGCCTCCTCTTGAGCTGCCATGCTGAGTTAGCTCTCACGTTGTGCTCTGGTGCTCCACCTTTCATCCCTGTGGGTAAGGGAAAGGACTGTCCGGTGTGTGTGATTCTGGTAAATTGCCTGAACCTGTTATTGGGACATGTCAGGTAATAGGCTCTGGCGTTAGTCCGTTGTCTTCTGTGCTGTGTGAAAGTGGTTGTGTCGGAAAAGGGGAGGGGCAGTGTTTTGGAATATCCTACGTGGTAGGATGGGGAAAAGGTGTTGAAAGGAAGGGGATACCACGTCTCACCCATCGGTGTCCCACTCCCACTCCCCAATGACCCCTCATCCAGGTGATCCTCCCTCACTGGTCCACCCACAGGAACTGGATCCAATAGCGATGGCTGTGTCCTGGCCACCTGGATGGCAGATCCCCAGGGACTAGCTAGGGAGACACCTTTAGGTTTCTCACAGGTCACAAGGTTAATGCTTTCTCAATTAGTTCTAGGAGTTGTGACAAATTGCGAGGTGTAGTCTCTGCTTTAGAAGGTGGAGCCCCTTTCCATGAGGCTAGGGAGGTGATGCCACTACCCCATAGTCCCCCTGGGGGAGGTGCTCAACGAGAGGATCTTGTCGGGAGTTAGAACCCCATTGAGAGCAGTGACCATGCCACCAGAACGCAGTAACCCTTTAATCCCCCAAATTCCCTCAAAACCCCTCCAGTTCAACATTACCTGTTACCTCCATATGTTTTTACAATACATTCACAAGTAAAAACTACTGGGAGGATGAGGCCACGAGTAATAAAGATCACAGATGAAAAGAAACTCACCCGCTGTAGTCTTGTGAATGATCCTATTGACCCGCAGTTTTTCAAAGACAGAGAGGGAAGAGAACAATGGCATCTTTGTTCTTGGCATGGCGTGGGTCGTGAAGTTGGCCAGGTGTGTGCAGACCGACGTAGCATAGTAGGTGACGCTCTCTGTGGGAGAGACACACTAGCAGATGGCCTGCAAGGCAGAAGGCAGACCGCAGTCTAGGGAAGTTAGCCGCTGGTGACCGAACGTGCTGGAGTGTCACGGAAGCACCGCTGAACTGCAGAAAAATACACGCGGAAGGCCGTGAACTGAAGAAGCAGTCGAAGCTCCTGGGCGACTTGCGAACAACCGGAGGAAATGGCCAAGGTCCTACAGGTACAAGGGGGGCTGATCCCAGGTATGGGGAGACCCAGAAGAGGCAGCGATATAGTGAAGCACCAAAGGAAACTTCACAAGGGGAAGGGCACCAAGTGAAGGGGGTCTGGGATCCCCATTGGGAAAGTAAATCCCAACCCATAACAAAAAAGGGATACATACTTTGAGTATGCAAATAGTATGCAAAGACCTTGGCAGGGGAGTAAACCAAGCATATGGTACAAAAGCAAATCGTATAAAGAGAACTGTCACCTTGACCAACTGAAGTGGTTCTGCGACCCATCATGGGGAAGTATATGCAGAGGCGTAATACAGAGGAATACTAAGTTGCAAGACATAAGTAACAATCAGAGACCTTGGCAGGAGAGTAAACCAAGGCTGTCGTTGAAAGTGAAGACAACAAGAACATTGATTGCCCCACTTGGCAGGAGAGTGGCCATGGAGGGGGTACTCAGAAACTGTCTGGTACCCTCAGCCCAGCTTGGGAGAGAGAACCACGCTATTCTTCTTCGTCGCAGTACCTGGAAACCTGGGCTGCTAAGAAAGGGTCTGGGACCCTGAGCACAGCTTGGAAGAGAGACCAAGGCTATTCTTCATCGTCGCAGTCAACCTCAAAGCCAGGTCTGCTCACAAGGGGTCTGACACCCCAAGACGGCTTGGAAAAGGGATCCAGGCCATTCTTCCTTGTCACAGGGCCTGGGAGTCAGGTCTGCCAAGTAAAGACAAGATTCTATCTTGATCATTGAGGACACAGAGACAGTTGTAAAGGCTCTGAGGAAAGGGAAAGCAACCCCTTGAGTCTTATGGAACTTTTGTTTACTTTTTATACAGTTTTGTATAAAGCTGGAAAGGCTGTGGGGAAAGTGTAAAGCAACCCCTTGAGTTTTGTGGAACTTTTCTTTGTTTCTTTTAAAGTTTGGATAAAGCTGGAAAGACCCCGGGAAAGGGAATCAACCCTCTGAGTCTGGTGGAACTTTTGTTTACTTTTCTACACCTTTTTGAATGTTTTGTTATGAACTACACGGCCGGGCTTCAGGCGGACAGCTAAGAGCCATTTTCCCTTTTGTTAAGTTTAGTTGTGAGGGGTAGGTTAGGATTAGGACACAGGAGAGTGAATTTTTGACATTCTCACACAAAGGGCCTCATTACGAGTTGCCCGGAAAATCTGGCTCAATTACCGGCATGGTGGGAAGTGCGTGTCCGTGCACTCAAGAACCCGCTAACAGCGGCCGAACACGAGTGCGCGAGCACGTGCGTTCTCCCATGCCGGTATTGGAAAAACCGCCATCCCGGTAACGGCCCACCAACCCCCCTATACCAGCATTGTGGCTTGCGTCCACTCCGTAACCGCCTTCAATGAACCACTAAAAACCGGCATGGTAACTCCAGCACGGAATCACCGTGTTCGCAAAACCGGACCCGGAAATTACGTCATCGCGCAGGAACGGGAAATGGGCCGGCAGCCATCTTTAAAAACACAATCCATTGCAATCCTCCACAACCACCACTCCTCCCGTGTCGTCGTGTGTCCGAATAGCATCATCATGTCCAAGGCCAGCAGGAAATCCACACAGAGGAAGAGGAAGCAGCGTTTCTCGGACGCTGAGCTCACCATGCTCGCCAACACCCTGGAAGAGCATGCTGACATAATCCGCAGCACAGACCTAAAGCATGCGGCCCAAACCCGCAAAAAAGAAGTCTGGCTTGAGGTCGCTCAGAGGGTGTCAGCAGTGGGGAGCGCCCCAAGGAGTGTGCGTGACTGCCGGAAGCGCTGGGACGACCTCCGCCTCCGTGTCCGGAGTATCATGTCGGAGAACCGGAATGCCGCAATGGCAACAGGCGGTGGCCCACACTCCCCAGTCAAATTGATGCCATGGGAGGAGACGGCAAGTGGTTTCATCGACCCTGAATCCATTGAGGGGATCGGAGATCAGGAGGCCGGCGCAGCAATCACCACAGAGGAAGGTGAGTGTACCATCACAACCACGTATTACGACACATGACGTGGCCCAACTGATGGGGAAGTTAGAGTGGGCAAGGTGATGCATCAACATATCCATAGAATAATCATTGTCACTCCCTGCACCACATGGACGCTGAGTGACGACCCCAATCCCAACAGAGGTGCCACATGACCCAACCATGCCCATGCACCCACCACACAGAGACCAAACTAATGCTACCCCACCAGCCATGCATTGTTTCCCCACATACCTAAAGCAACAACCCAGAAATGAAATGATGGCTGAATGCATGAACATATCCCACCGCAATTCATCATAGCTTCCATTTGACAACATCACTGATGACCTGCATCTCTTCTATCCCCCAGGCACCGATGATGAAGGTGGACCACTGGACAGGGGTGCAAGCACGTCCAGTGCACGCAAGGGGACCAGGGCCACCACAACCCACCAGGCCAAGGAAATTACATCTGCCAAAGCCAGTGTGCCACGCAAGGCACCAACCCTGCAGGGGACACCTGCACCCACTGTACAACAACAGAGAACCACAACAGTGGGAGCCGTGCCGCCAGCCACCAGGGACGTTGTGTCCACAGAGGTGGAAGATGATGCAGATTTGACGTCTGGCACACCCACCACAAGCCACATTGCCAGCCCCCAACCTCTTGCGGAATCTGAGTGCCTCAATGATCCCTGTCTACATGACTCCGACCTCAGGGAATCAGACTATGCGCTGTTTGAGGACAGTGCCCCGGACGAGGGCTCCGCGCAGGCGCCTTCCACCACCCTGCCAGCCACCACCCTGCCAGCCACCACCCTGCCAGCCGCCACTCTGCATTCCTCCACCCGGCCAGCAACCAGCACACCTGCGGACGACACCTCGTTGGAGTCCCGCCTGACAAGGGTAGAGGCCCGGCAGGAGTCCATGCTCCAAATCATGCAGCAACAGGTAGAAGCAGGGAAAGAGGCCATGAGTGCCATTGTAACGGCTATTGCAGCCAATACTGCTGCAGTGGAGGCACATACGCGTGCCTTCAGGGAGTGCATGGGGTCACTGACAGAGGCCCTCCTTGCAGGTAACGCTCAGATGCAGCGGCCACACCTTGCCACAGACAGTGGATTGACAATAGATACTTCCGCAACAACTACCCCTACCACCTCGTCGCAATCCAGTCCAGTGCGTCTGATGAGGAGGAGCGCACGACGGTCGGCCATGGCATCCCCCGAACCAAAACTTCCGAAGAAGTGAATGCACGGACAATGACATTGTGGAGAACCACATTGGGGAAGGGAGCACTGTTCGTTGCGCATATGGGGACACTTTGCATCTGTGGGGTGGGAGAGGGAGTTCACAGGGGTGTTTTTAGGGTTTGTGGGGTGGGAGAGGGAGTTCACAGGGGTGTTTTGAGGGTTTGTGGGGTGGGAGAGGGAGTTCACAGGGGTGTTTTGAGGGTTTGTGGGGTGGGAGAGGGAGTTCACAGGGGTGTTTTGAGGGTTTGTAGGGTGGGAGAGGGAGTTCACAGGGGTGTTTTGAGGGTATTATGTCCGCCACATCACGTTTGATTGAAATACACCGTAGTGTGCAAGCATATCCTTGTTTGGACTTCATTCTTTTCAGACATGTGCATTCATTTTGTTTGGTGTACAGTGGGCCAATTGGGAACATCAAGGTGTGCATGTCCTGATTCAGTGTGTCGTAGACACATTACTCACATCGTCCATGCGTTCTATGGATTGTGTATATTTTGCATTGGCGTACAGCATGTCTATCCCGTGCAGCACGTACTGGCAGGGGGACACCTTTGCCTCTGTCTCCATCCCCTTCATCCTAACCCAGGCCATGCCTGTGAATGTGAGGTGGCAGTGTTACATTCCTTCAGACGCACATATTGTGCAGCATGACACAGGCCATGGTGATCTGTGCCACCTTCTCCGGCCTATATAGGAGTGCCCCACCAGACCTGCTGAGGCAGCGGAGCCTCCCCTTCAACAGGCCAAAGGTCTGCTCAATCATAACACGGGTACGGGTGTGCACACGATTGTACTCCTCCTCATGGATGTTCTGCGGGTTACGCACAGGGGTGAGTAGCCACGGCCTCAAGGGATATCCTCCATCACCTGCAAGCAGACTCAAATAGGTGTGTGTCACTCTGAACTGCCACATTCAGGCAGCACAGTCATGGCGGCAGCTATTTGGTGTGGCCATGCACATGTCCCTGTAAGCATGAAAAAATGTTATCTAGGTGCAATCTATACTGTCATGAGGTGTGGTAGTCTGGATGGCGTTCAATAGATGATGCAGGGTGTAATCATGCATGCTGAGGCAGATATGCTGTGGTAGTGCAACAATGTTTTGACTCCAATTCATGCTGTTCATTATTTACTATGCATGGTCACACTGCCCACATTGCCACACTTGCCATCCTGTTCATTCATTTCATGCATTGCTTGCCATCACCAGGGTGGCCTGGTTGTGCCTCTTACTTGTTCTCATCGATATGCATTATTTGTGATATGTGGCCCAGTGAAGTGTCATGTACCGTTTGGCTGGGTCAGGTGAGGAGTGTTTAGCTCTGCATTAATTCTCCACTCACTGGCTATTGCCACCCAGGTGTACTATTAACCCCCCCTTTCCCACCCTGGTGAAGCATCCCCCCCTTTCCCACCCTGGTGAAGTATACCCTCCCTTTCCCACCCGGGTTCAGTAGCCCCCCCCTTCTGCATCCGCACACATGAGTACCCCACAGCATGGCCATGGGCCTGTTGTGCAACTCACCGACAGCCAGGCACGTGGTCCGGCATGTTGCTCCATGTGACGGGGTAGCGTGGAGTTGCGCAGTACCATGGCATCATGTGTGGATCCAGGAAATCGGGCGCAGCAATGGGTGATGATCTTGGTGGAGTCATATACCATTTGCACATTGATGGAGTGGTATTGCTTGTGATTGCGGTACACCGCCTCTATGGCATGGGGGACTACCAATTCCACATGGGTGCAGTCGATGGCACCAACACAATTGGGCATGCCTGCCAGTGCATGGAAGCCTACTTTGGTTTCGGCTATCTCCTCGGCAATCCGTGGTAAGGATATGTGGGTGCTTGCGTGCTTTAGGAAGGCATCCAGCACTTGGTTCAACATGCGTGAGAATAGTGGTTGTGAAATGCCATGCAGCTGGCCCACTGTGTGTTGGTAGGAGCCTGTGGCCAGGAAGTGTAGCACAGACACCACCTTTAGAAGTGGGGGGATGGAAGTGCGTATTTGTATGTGGCTGGCAATGTCGTCTGTATCATGTCCACTATGGTGGTGATGGTGTCACGGTCCAACCGGTACAGGGTGTGGATCTGCTCAGGGGTTAGGTTGAATGGGCTGGGTCTGGTGCGAGGGATTGGTGGCTGCCTACGAGGCGCTGGTGGCTGCGCTGGTGGTTATTGCTGGCCCTGTCTCACCCTCCTTCTCCTCCTGCGTCTCCTCTGTGCTGCCTGTTCTTGCTGCTGTAGTTGTTGTTGTTGTTGCTGTAGTTGTAGCAGTATAGGCATGTCCTCCTGCGCCATGATTGCAAATGCTAGTGGTAGCATTTTGGTGTAGGAAGGGGTGTGGTGTGTAGGTGTGCTCCTTTTGTACTGGGCCACTCTACATTGCCTACACCTGTGGGGGGGTTGTGGTGTGTGGGTGTGCTCAGTTCATGCTGGCACAGCCTCCTTTGACTCCACCTGTGGGGATTGTGTGCACCTGTGGCAGCTGCCTTGTATCTTGGTTGCTGTTTGCGGGTAGTCCGCAATGCCTGTTTTCCCGGCATCATGCAGCCCATTATTACCGGGTTCGCGATGCCGGTATTTGCATGTTTGCGTGGGTTGTAATTGGTACCTATTACCGGCATGCCGGTATTTCCTGCCTGAAGAGGCGCGTGTACGCGCCTATGCCGCTATTTGCGGCACAGTAAATAACGGTGCCTTAATACCGGGTTTGTGGGTCAGAATGCTACGGAACGTTAAATGATGCCAGTATTTACATACCGGCATCATTTTTCCCTTACCGGCATACCTCGTAATGAGGCCCAAACTGTTTTCTATAGTTAGTGTTGTTGTGGCAGGGAAACCCCTCATAGTGATAGGGCTAGTTAGGATTTTCTCAAACTCCTCATTTTTATTACAATTAAAATTATTTGCCCATCAACATGCCACCCCTTACTCCTACACCCTCACAGAGTCAGTACTCAGTTTCCCAGCATGTACATTTTCAATCAGTCTATATTTCCTGGAACACAGGTATCACTACTGCCACCCACTCCCAATAGGGAGAGTTCCTCCTTTTCACATTCTGCTTCACTGCTCTTGCAAATACATATGCTCCTTTTTCTCCTCTTATAACTTATTTGCTTACAACACACAAATCGTCTGCCGTTTCTCCTCCCTCAACCCTGAACTATCATCTTGCTTCCACAACTGTCTCTCTGGATGGCTCTCTCCTCACTGAAGCTTAACTCTAAAAGATAAACAAATATCCTCCAGGTTTCTAATGTCGCACCTCTTCTCCCCTCTCCTATATGCTTTGTCTATGATCTCCTCACACAAACCCTTAGGCTTGCTACCTAGCAGGTCTCTCTGATAGCAATCCTAAACTTCAACATGTTATTACTTCCACTTCCGAAGACAACAAAATAAGCCTTTTAAAAATCCACAAAATCCATCGCACCTTACCAATCACTGCACTAAAACCCTGATTTTTGAACTCTTGAGTTCATAAAAAATGACTGCTCCAATCTTTTGCACTGGAACTCCCTGCTATTGCTTTACCCACCCATAACAAAGTACTGAACTTTGCCAATCTTACTCTCTGCAATCTGCTATGTTCACAACTCCCCTGCGCCCATCCTTTCGACTTGGGTTGGATTACACTGAAACTGTGATCCATTTTCAACTTCTTGCTCCTGGCCCCCTGAATCTATTAATGGATATCCTGCGTAACAAACTCTATACCCTGATATTGTTTTCTTTGTGCTGTGCAATCTCAAGTTCTGCTTAACCTCTAAGTTGCCCACCTGCCCTGTGCTGTCCCCAGGTGTGAAATGTCCCTTGTTTATGCTATCAATTTTTTCCAAATTAACTTCTCCAACACATGATTTTTGTAAGAGCCGATTAAATCGCCCAGAAACGCGAATGGTCAGTTTGTTGTGTGCTTGCATAAAGATTTTCTCTTCAAAGCGCTACATTATCTCAAATAAATACAAAAAGTGTATTTATGTTTATTAGTGGATTTAGTTGTTTCTTGTGTGACATGCTAGTGATATACACAAAACAATAACGACTATACAATTCAGTTTGCCCTGAATTGGCTATGCTCTTTGCACCAAAATGTCTTGTCTTTGTGGAGATTCAATTGATTATCTTGGCTTTTCTTTTTTGTGGCATCCAGCTGCAAAGGTTGGTGCCAAATAAGAATCAGCTGGAGCTGTGTTCAACATTTTGACCATATGTGGCAATCTGAACAACAAATAGTGTTGCCCTACAGAAGGGGAGCACATCACCAGTCATTGATGGCCACATTAATGTCAGCTTTCCAGGCTTCCCAACATATAGTTTCAGAAGACACATTTACATCCAATGAATGTAACTGTTTATTAGTTACTTAGTCAGTAGTTAACTGGAAACCTAAAAGAACCCTGTCATAATCTGTGCTGAGGCCTGATTAAGGGCTATGTGTTGTTATGGTGTGTAGTGATGTCACTGACATAGAATGTGGAGTGTTGGTGGAAGTTTGGAGTGCTGGGTTCTACGGATGTCAGTTGGACCTAATGTGCTGGGCTGGATGGATGTCCCAGTGCTTTCTCTACTTTATAACTGTAGAGTAAACTTACATGTAAACATACCTTCTGGTGGTTCCTGTCTTGTAAAGAAGGTGGCTTTGTTTATATCCAACCCCCGTAAGGTGCAGTATGCAGCAGAATGGGCCAAGAGTACATGAAGGACCTGGCCTCTCCTTCAGCTCATTTACAAAAGCTTTACCCTAAAATCCTGGAGTGTGCTCATGGTGCCTTTGTGGGGCAAAAGCTGGGCTGTCACAATTGTTTCCCTCAAAATAGGTCTAGAGATGGCCAATTCTTATTTTCAGGAGTATTGTTGTCTAGGTCAGCCTCCATTAATCAATCTACCTTCAACCAATTAAACATTCTGCCTCATCACAAGTTTTATGGCAACCCTTAAATGCGGTGGTAATGCTATTACCGCTTCATTTAAGGGTCCGCCAAATCACAGGTGTTAGGGATAATTCTCTGTTTAGGCTGAATTTCCTAACCTAGTGAGTCCCCCAGCAGCTTTGCTGGATTTCTGGAGTTTGTTTTTTTCTCCTGCCAAGAGTGAGACTCTTTTTCCCCCACTCTTGGACATGATTTGTGGTATTCCTTTGAATGTTAATGTGTTTTATGGGCTATGGGGTCTTTTACCCCATAGGGTCTCATGTACTTTTACTATGTGTGTTACACAGCACCCTCAGTGCAGTGACACAGGGGTGTCATAGTGACACCCCACCATAGACTCCATACCCTGGGACTGACTTCTGTCTCCCAGGGCATGTAAAGTCACCATTGGCTTTACTAGTCCAAATTTGTGAACAGAACCAGTACAAACCATCATATTGTGGAAGTACTGGTAGGGGTAATTCGATTGCCCCTGGGTCTGTTTCCGAGGGGGTACTGTGCAGTCCTCCCTCGTCGAGTTTCTGGCTGGTGGCAGTGGTTACCACGCGTAATATTCCTTAAGAATATTCTCTATGGGATTTTCCCATGTATTTTAAACGCACCACTTTTTGGTGCAATGTTAAAGATACCGCCGGTTTATTTATTTAATATTAATTCACTGGTAGGGTCTTTTTGCCAGAACTCGGTTTTAAAATGGCGTTTGTGTTCGCCTCTGTAACTCCAAACTGAAGGTCGAGCCTTTGTTCCACTTTTGGCGGGCTTCTACACAGAAGCCCTCCAAAGTGGTGCCACTCTGTCTGGGTACCACAGGGGGTGTGGGAGGGGGTTTAGGCACCCTGGACTGAGTTACCTTGGTAACGCAAGTCGCACTCTTGTGTGATTGGCCCAAGTGGTGATGCGCCCGGCTCACCGCTTAGCATGTTTGATTGACAGCTCGGCTGAATGAATGGGGGTTTCTTGCATAAAAGCAGGGCTTTTGGGACTGGAACTTTAGAAGTCGCCACAGGACCTGAAAATCCGAAGAGGGAGAAGCTGAGCCGACCTGCTACGACGACACCACCAGTGGAGCCCTGCTGAACCGACTCACCACTTCCCAACGACAGAGGAGATCTCCCTGCTGGAGAGTCTTCTTCCCTTGACTGGTGGGCAAAACCAGTTTACCTTCTTTTTCTTCGCTTCCAAGACATCCAAGTGGTCGAATTGCCCGTGCCAAGCACCCTGGCAACCGGATAGCCACTTACCCTTGCATCGCGAATAAAAGGACCGCTCCTTTTAATTGAGAACTCCGCGGCTGGTTTCTTCCCTGGCAGTGCAACGGACTCCTGCTGTCCTCCACGACGAGATCCTCTCTTCCTCCGGACGAAGCACCGACTTACACCCACTGCCAGGAACAACTGCCCCCGCTGGAGCGTCCTCACCATTTTAAGGTACTGTGTCCGCCAGGCCTCCCTTTCTAAAGATTGCTACAAGGTAATAATAATCCCTTAACATTCTGGACTGGGCTGGCCACCTTCACCATCTAACTGGTCTCTTTCTGTTGATCCAACTCCTTTCTGAACTTTTTGCGAGACTTTTGTGCACTTTTAAACCATGTGACCTTGGACACATTTCGTCCCGAGCCTCTTAAAGTGGGTCCAGCCTTGTTAACTTTGACTTTACGGTTTTAACCTGCCTTCTTCTCCTACTGTGTTCTTACAAAAGTGTTGGGATCTGTTTCTATCTTTGCTCTGCCTTTCTCTCCCTTGTAAGCCGATTGATTAGAGTGCCATCTTCGCTAAGCGCTCACCGCTGTCTGAAAATAGGTGTTGCTTTACTGAAGACTTGTCTAATAATCGTTGAAGGGAGGGTATGTCTTTTAGTGACTGTGTTTTTGAACTGCTTAATATTAGTGTCAGTGTGTTTTATTAGATGGGGTTTTTAAATAAATAATTATACCTCTTTTACACCGAGCTCTAGTCAGTGTTTGCTTGTTCTAGTGTGTTCTTTTGACCTATTGTGAATACTCTGTATACTGCCTAACTCTTCTTGAGAGAAGTCTGACTGCTCAGCCACAGCTACCAGGTAAATCTGGGTGGTACAGACTGCTACCAATTGGGTTTACTGCCAACACCTGTAGTCTTAAATCTTTTGCAGTGGTCCCAGAGGGAACTGCACAGGTCTCTGCCTAACACTGGTGTACAGCAGTGGGATTTCTATTGAGTATACACTTTAGTGTGCTTTTTGAACACTTTAGGACAACTAACCACAAAGCTTAGCACTAAAAAGCTGATTTTCTAACTATGTCTGCTATGGAGAGTTATACCCTAGAATCATTGTCTGCCAAAACTGCTGATTGCTTAAAAGTATTGTATAGACATAAGAATCTCTCTGAGAAGGGCAAGAAAATGGAACTTATAGAAAGATTGTTAGAAAACCAAAGTTTGGGTGGTACAGAAGAATCTACCCCCCCAGCAAATGTAGAAAACAGTGATGGTATTGATCTGAATCAAAGTCTTGATAATGAGTCAGAAGAGGAAAGTGAACCTAATGAAGTTAGCAACTGTGAGCCTCTGTCTGCCTTACCTACTGTACCTACTGGGCCTATACCAGGTCCTACATGTAACCCTGCTTATTTTGAACTTGAAAAAATGAAGCTTGAATTACAGTACAGACGGTTTATTGCTCAATCTGAAAGAAACTAAGAGCTAGAGTTCAGAAGAATGAATGCCCAGGCTGAGCAGAAGGAAGCTGAGTTAAGACTCAGAGAAATAGAGCTTAATCATGAACTAGAAATAAAGAAGTTGTCTGTGGAAAATGCTTCTCTCTCCTCTTGTTCCTCTAGGAGTTCCAGTCCCAAAAGACCCCGGATGCCTAAGGAATTAGTGGGTATGTATGAACCTAAGTTGGATGTGTTGGATTGGTTAAAAATGTTTGAGTATAATCATGGGCTCCAGGACATCACAGGGAATGAGTTACTTCCCTGGTTGTTCTCTAGGCTTCCCCCTGTTGCAACTGATGTGGTAATTGAGTTGGGGGAGGTGGATAAGAAGGATTATGAATGTGTGAAACTAGCTTTGATAGCTAGATTTGGGAAGACCCCTTCCCAGTACCTTAAGAGGTTTAGGACCCTCAAAAAGCATAATGGTACCCCTTGGGCTACCTGGGTGAGTGAAAGTTTGAAAAACGTAGAGGGATGGATTAAGGGTTACAGAGTTAACACTTATGAGGGAATGAAGAATCTTGTGATGTTGGAGTCAATTTATGATGCCTGCTCTCCTGAGCTCAGACAGCACTTGGCTGATTCAAAGGAATTGGATTCCAGGAAGCTAGCTAAGGCTGCTGACTTGTGGGTTGCCAACAGGGCTACTCACAAGGATTCTGGGGCTACTCAGAAAAAGGATGAGGGAAAACAGCCAAAAAAGGACTCCAAAGAGAATTCTAATAATTCCAATCCCAAAGAGGGTCCCAAACAAAACAATAAGGGTAAGCCACAAGGGAAACCAAATCAGAATAGTGTACCTTCTGGTAGTAAACCAAACCAAAAGGAGGTCAGAACAAGCCACCATTCCAGAAAGCATTTGGGAAATGGCAAGTGGAAACTTTCTATTACTGGCTGATGAACCCATTGGAGTCTCAGTCAGTGTTTCTTTAGTCTCTCTGGGTTTGTGGGAACAACAGAATTTAGATGTCTATAATTCTATCCCAGATAACACTAAAGAGTATTATAAGGACAGCGTCCAGGTGAATGGTCAGGAGACTCCTGCCATTAGGGACACTGGGGCCAGCATAACTGTGGTGGACAAATCGTTTTTTCAGGCTGAGGATGTTGCTAAGGCACCCAAACGCCTCACCAAGTTAGCTGGAGGGCCTGTGCAGATGCTTCCCCAACTACCAGTTCTCATCCAGTGTAATGACATGACTGTGAAGATACCTGTCAGGATACAAAGTGAGGTACCAGGAAGGGTTCTGTTGGGTAATGACCTGAAGACTCTTGGAGTAGTGCCACATACCCCCAGACCTCCTAGTAAAAGGTTATAGGAGCTCACCAGACCTGCAAGGGAGAGAACCCTGAGGGGTACTCCCAAGGAGATGATGAAGAAAGATATCACTCCTGCTCCACTGGAACTAACACTTGTTATCTTTAACCAACCTGAAGCAAAGGGGAAACCTAAAGCTTCAAGGAAAGGACCAGCAACAAGCACTCCAGTGCTTCAACAAGGACTTCCCCTAGGTTGTCCAAAGTTACACCTGTAACTACACCTCCAGCTGAGGCTGAGACGGAGGTACAACCCTGTGTGGTTGAACTAGACTCTGAGGAAGAGCTAGTGGAAGGCCAGGAACTCATTGGAGATCTGGATCCTGTTGACCATCCTGAGCTGCAGTCTTTACTGGCAGAAGGTGGACCCAACAGGGCAGACATCAGTAAGGGACAGAGAGAATGTCCAACTCTGGAAGGTCTTCACCACCAGGCAGATGCTCAGGCGGAAGGGCAAGAGCCTGGGAAATATAGGTTGCACTGGGAAGATGGCCTCTTCTACAGTGAACCAACAGAGTCTGAACCTGGGGACAACAAACGACTTGTAGTACCCCAAGAGAACAGACCACAGTTCTTGCAGTTAGCCCACGAGATTCCTTTGGCTGGTCACTTGAGTTTCAAGAAGACTAAGGAAAGGTTCTCATTCTACTTTTATTGGCCAAAGATGGGGGCTGAAGTAGATAAGTACTGCAGGAGCTGCCACACCTGCCATACTTCTGGTAACGTTGGCTCCAAGATTGTGGCACCTTTAGTGCCTCTCCCAGTTGTGGGAGTCCCATTTGAGAGAGTAGGGATTGACATTGTTGGTCCCCTTGATCCTCCAACCTCCTCAGGCAACAGGTTTATCCTTGTTGTAGTAGACCATGCTACTAGATACCCTGAGGCAATTCCTATGAGGACTGTTACAGCTCAGGCTGTGGCTAAGGCCCTCCTGGGTATTTTTACCAGGGTTGGGTTTCCTAAGGAAATAATCTCTGACAGGGGGTCAAACTTTATGTCCCACTACATGAAAGCCATGAGGAAAACCTGCGGAGTTACTTACAAGTTCTCTACAGCATACCACCCTCAGACAAATGAGTTGGTTGAAAGGTTTAACAGAACCATGAAGAGCATGATAGGTGCTTTAGAGGACCCCCTTAAAAGAAAGTGGGATCTTCTACTGCCATGCCTTCTCTTTTCTTATAGAGAAGTCCCTCAGGAGGGAGTAGGTTATTCTCCTTTTGAGCTTCTCTATGGTCATCCGGTCAGAGGCCCCTTAGGCCTGATCAAGGAGAGGTTGGAGAGTGCTCCTTCCCCCAAACTAGTCAGAGTGACTGACTATGTGATAGGTCTCCGAAGGAGAATGTCACACATGATGGCCGAAGCAAGTGATAACTTGAAAGCTGGACAAGAATTGGTCAAGCACTGGCATGAACAAAAGGCTAACATGGTTGAGTTTACTCAAGACCAGCTAGTTCTCGTTATTATTCCAACAAGGCAGACAAATGGATGGGACCCTTCAAAGTTGTGTGTAAACTTGGAGAGGTCAACTATCTGGTGGACTTGGGCAATCCAAGGAGGCTCCCACAGTCTTCCACACCAACCGACTAAAAGCGTATGTCTCCAGACCTGATGTAGGAGCTTTGCTTCTAGCATCATCAGAGGAAGAAGAAGAGAGTGAAGCTCTTCCTGATCTCCTCAGAGGCTTACCTTTGGACGAAAAGATTGAAGGAGTAAATCTCTCTTCAAATCTGACACCTGCGCAACAAAAGGAGTGCAAATCTATGTTAAATCAGTTTGCCTCTCTGTTCTCACTTTCACCAGGCTTGACCCCTTGGGGGCAGCATGACATACTCACTGGTGACTG
The DNA here is from genome assembly GCF_040938575.1 of Ambystoma mexicanum. Classification (NCBI taxonomy): domain Eukaryota; kingdom Metazoa; phylum Chordata; class Amphibia; order Caudata; family Ambystomatidae; genus Ambystoma; species Ambystoma mexicanum. The sequence goes on along the minus strand of NC_090936.1, from coordinate 159,679,959 downwards.
TCTGCCAGTCAAAAGCAGAGGATATTGCATGTCAGAGAATGTAAGAACCCACATCAAAGGTGAGGTCAGCAAGATGCTTGATCTCGGGGTAATAGAGCCCTCTACTAGTCCATGGTCTAGCCCAGTTGTGTTAGTACCAAAGGCAGGATCTAAAGAACTTAGATTCTGTGTGGATTATAGCGCTCTTAATGCAGTCACCAAAACTGATGCCCACCCTTTGCCAAGGACAGATGATTTGGTGGATAGACTTGGTTCAGCCAAGTTCCTCAGCACATTTGACTTGACGTCAGGCTATGCCAAGGAAAAGACAGCATTTTCTACCCAGGTGGCCTCTACCAATTCAAGGTTATTCCTTTTGGACTGAAGAATGCACCTGCTACATGCCAAAGGATGGTGAATCAGGTTCTGACTGTAACGCTCACCTGACTCCCACGGGGGCGCTGGCCTGGTTCGCGCTGCTGTGACCTCGTCTAAGGTGATGCGCAGGGTTCGGAAGACGGACTGGACCGGGCCCCAGATCTGGCTTGTCTGACTCGCAGAAGTATCCTTCTGTAGGTGAGAATAGGGGGTTAACTGTCTGCGGGGTAATGCAATCGGCCTCCCACTTACCCCTCTCACCCTCCTCAAAACCCTTCTGTGCTTCCCCGTAGCGTCTCACCTTAGGGTCTGGAAGGACGAGCTCTCCATCCTGCTTCTGATGCAGGGGCGCGTTGGTATCCAGTTATGTCACTGGATTTTCGGATGGGTGAGAACCAAACTTGCTTGGCTTCCAGGTAAGTTTTTCTATAAGTGGTTCCCCTTGTGTCCATGCATTAATGTTCTAATGCTAGTGTCTTTTTCCCCATAGGGGCCGGGGTACGGAATGCCGAGGAACAGGCACCGACCCGAGGTGAGCGGTGAAATTCTTGTGGAAATCAGGTAAGTCTTTAATGAGTGTTTTGGTAATGTCTTTTCATTCACTCATTAACGCTGATGTCTTTTTCCCCTTAGGGGCCGGGGTCCGAAAATGCCTGGATGCGGCGCGGACCCGAAATGAAAAGGGAATGACCCAACAGGTAAGTCTTGACATGGAGTTTTAGATTCCCTTTTCCCTTCTTTCTCTCACCTTTGTTCTTGTCTTTTTCTCCCTAGGCGCGGGGGCGCGACTGCGAATCCGGATGGTCGCTGCTGAACATGGAGGCGCCCTGTAAAGGTGAGTAGAATGCGGCGCTGCAACGATCGATGCAATGTGCTTTTAAAAATAAATGTCTTCCTTTTCAGGATTGTCGGCGAAATGTCTCTGGGATGCAGATTTAGCAGGTGAGGCCTTTTCCTTCTTCTGTTCTCTTGTTCCCTTCCTTTGCAGGTGATTCAGGATGCTGGCAGGTGTGGCAGAAGTCAAGATGCAGGAGCAGACACGGTGAGCGTCCAGCTGCTAGATGCAGAACAACGCGAAGCACGTGTGGCTGATCGGGTGTGGTTTAAATAGCCTTGGAAGAAGTTCCTAGAATGTGTCCTTCCTCCAATTAGGTATGTATCCTTCCCCGACCACGCCCGGGTGGTAAATGAGTCCCACAGGTAAAGTAGTTCCTTTCAGGCCTCAAGGAGGCCGGGGTTCTGCAGCATGGTCTGCATCAGGTAAGTGCACCCAAACACTTTCATAATGAGCCTGGCGCCTATGGCGCCAGGACTGACGTTTTCTATGAGCCTGGTGCCATAGGCGCCAGGGCGCTGTCCAAAGGGCCCCTATAAGGGGTTGCTGGGACCTTCCCCGGGGACTTGATGTCCGCTTTCGGGGACGCAGGGCCTGAGCCGGCTCCCCGGGAGCGGGCATCGTGACACTGACAGGGATGGAGGACTTCTGCATGGCATACTTGGATGACATTGCAGTATTCAGCCAAACCTGGGAAGAACATGTGAACCACCTCAGTTATGTTTTGCAGGCTCTTGAGAAGGCCAATCTGACCATAAAGGCAAGTAAATGCCAGATTGGACAGAGTAAAGTGGTCTATCTTGGGGATGAGGTAGGAGGTGGAGAAATAAGGCCTTTGCTCAGTAAGATTGAAGCTGTGCAAAATTGGACAACACCTACTACTCAAACCCAGGTGAGAGCCTTCCTAGGCCTCACTGGGTATTACAGGAATTCCATTGAGAACTACGGGACCATAGCTTCTCCACTGAATGTAATCTCCCCTCCAAAATTCCCTAGTCCAGCTGCTAGATGCAGAACAACGCGAAGCACGTGTGGCTGATCGGGTGTGGTTTAAATAGCCTTGGAAGAAGTTCCTAGAATGTGTCCTTCCTCCAATTAGGTATGTATCCTTCCCCGACCACGCCCGGGTGGTAAATGAGTCCCACAGGTAAAGTAGTTCCTTTCAGGCCTCAAGGAGGCCAGGGTTCTGCAGCATGGTCTGCATCAGGTAAGTGCACCCAAACACTTTCATAATGAGCCTGGCGCCTATGGCGCCAGGACTGACGTTTTCTATGAGCCTGGTGCCATAGGCGCCAGTACGCTGTCCAAAGGGCCCCTATAAGGGGTTGCTGGGACCTTGCCCGGGGACTTGATGTCCGCTTTCGGGGATGCAGGGCCTGAGCCGGCTCCCCGGAAGCGGGCATCGTGACACTGACAGGGATGGAGGACTTCTGCATGGCATACTTGGATGACATTGCAGTATTCAGCCAAACCTGGGAAGAACATGTGAACCACCTCAGTTATGTTTTGCAGGCTCTTGAGAAGGCCAATCTGACCATAAAGGCAAGTAAATGCCAGATTGGACAGAGTAAAGTGGTCTATCTTGGGCATGAGGTAGGAGGTGACGAAATAAGGCCTTTGCTCAGTAAGATTGAAGCTGTGCAAAATTGGACAACACCTACTACTCAAACCCAGGTGAGAGCCTTCCTAGGCCTCACTGGGTATTACAGGAATTCCATTGAGAACTACGGGACCATAGCTTCTCCACTGAATGTAATCTCCCCTCCAAAATTCCCTAAGAAGGTCAGATGGAATGAGGAATGCAATCAGGCTTTTGAAAACCTGAAAAAGGCTGTTTGCCAAGCTCCTGTACTCAGAGCTCCTGACTACCACCAAACTTTCATTGTGAAGACAGATGCTTCAAATGTAGGTATAGGTGCAGTCCTTAGTCAACTGGATGGGAAAGGTAGGGAGCACCCCATTTGCTTCATCAGCAGAAAGCTGAAGGATCCTGAAACAAGGTGGGCAACAATAGAAAGAGAATGTTTTGCTATTGTGTGGGCACTGAAGAAGTTTAGGCCATACTTGTATGGTTCTACTTTTGTCATTCAGACTGACCACCAACCCTTGAGATGATTAATGCAAATGAAGGGGGAAAACCCAAAACTATTGAGATGGTCAATCTGCCTGCAAGGGTTTGATTTCACCATTGAGCACAGGTCAGGGTGTCACCACCAAAATGCTGATGGAATCTCTAGGATGTATGTCATCGACTAGAGGTATGAGATTCATCCAGGAGTGGATTAAATCCTCCTGTCCCTTAGTCTGGGGGGGGCGAGTGTTAGGGAGAATTCTCTGTTTAGGCTGAATTTCCTAACCTAGTGAGTCCCCCAGCAGTTTTCCTGGATTTCTGGAGTTTGTTTTTTTCTCCTGCCAAGAGTGAGACTCTTTTTCCCCCACTCTTGGACATGATTTGTGGTATTCCTTTGAATGTTAATGTGTTTTATGGGCTATGGGGTCTTTTACCCCATAGGGTCTCATGTGCTTTTACTATGTGTGTTACACAGCACCGTCAGTGCAGTCACACAGGGGTGTCATAGTGACACCCCACCATAGACTCCATACCCTGGGACTGACTACTGTCTCCCAGGGCATGTAGTCACCATTGGCTTTACTAGTCCAAATTTGTGAACAGAACCAGTACAAACCATCATATTGTGGAAGTACTGGTAGGGGTAATTCGATTGCCCCTGGGTCTGTTTCCGAGGGGGTACTGTGCAGTCCTCTCTCGTCGAGTTTCTGGCTGGTGGCAGTGGTTACCACGCGTAATATTCCTTAAGAATATTCTCTATGGGATTTTCCCATGTATTTTAAACGCACCACTTTTTGGTGCAATGTTAAAGATACCGCCGGTTTATTTATTTAATATTAATTCACTGGTGGGGTCTTTTTGCCAGAACTCGGTTTTAAAATGGCGTTTGTGTTCGCCTCTGTAACTCCAAACCAAAGGTCGAGCCTTTGTTCCACTTTTGGCAGGCTTCTACACAGAAGCCCTCCAAAGTGGTGCCACTCTGTCTGGGTACCACAGGGGGTGCGGGAGGGGGTTTAGGCACCCTGGACTGAGTTACCTTGGTAAGGCAAGTCGCACTCTTGTGTGATTGGCCCAAGTGGTGAGCCGCCCGGCTCACCACTTAGCATGTTTGATTGACAGCTAGGCTGAATGAATGGGGGTTTCTTGCATAAACGGCGCGTGTTTTGCAACTTACGCTTTTCTTGCCTGCTGCTGCCTGCTACTGTTGCCGGCTGTCTTGCGCTGGGAGTTTCCAAGAACTCGCGCTAAGACACACGCTTGCTTCCAGGAGGAGGCGGAGCACCGTGGCTGTTACGTGAACAGTCACGTGACCGTTCCTCGCCACAAAGCACAGCTCAATCCACCCTTGCAGCGATAAGCCCGACGGGGTAAAGGGCGCTGACTGTTGTGCGGCTGTTTGGCGCTGGAGGAGCGCAATATAAAGGTAACAGACTGACGGATAAACAACATCTGAGTGTTCTTACCCAGAGCTGAGACTGGAGTCCGGTTGAACTCACTGCTTCGGTTAAACAAGGTGAGCTAACCCCGCACTCTGTAAATATCCGATACTATCTATTTCTGAAAGCTGAGCAAAAAGCGCATAACGCCAGATTCAAATAGTCTATCATTTGGGTGGGGTGTTCTCGGGAGTATGCGGGGGGCCTGACCCCTTTGATCCCTAATCCCCCACAGTACGGAGATTATTCTAAAACTGAGCTGAGTTGAACACACACCTGTAGAGACTCGAGCACTCACACCAATAAAAGAATGACCGAAACACAAGGCCCTATTGGAAAAGTTAACGCGGACCTATTAGCACAGACTAAAATGGCGTCTGCTGGCCGCCTACACGCAGAAAGTTTGCTACACCCACAAACAAGATTACAGTTGCGAAGATGGAACTCGCTGGCTACCTCACGCAAACCCACACGGCGGCAGTCGAGCAAGCCCGATTGCAAATCTGAATGCAAGTCAGAGTGTGACGGTGACTGCATGGGCGAGATAAACTGTTCATCATCAACATCTGATCCCGAAAACAGACAAGATCTAGACCAGGCGCAAATAAGAGAAGGACAACTGAAAACTCCTGATGATATGACCAATAATCAGCTGCGCCCTATAAGTCCGCAGAACGCGGGGGGAAACCGGATAGCGAGCTGCCCAGCGGCTTTATGTCTCGCTCCCCTTAACACAGAAGGAGCCCCAGAAAGTGACCCTTCAAGCGCGCTCCTGAGTAATGATACCTGCGACGCCGAGTCAGGCACTAATGGTTCTCCTTGCAAACTACTTCTAGAAGCCGACATGGGCCAGGCCTTGATCCCCGATGAAAGTGGCATCTTACCACAGGTCATCGAGATGGAAGCGACGAAGAAAAGCTCAACCACAAATAGAACTGACTCCTCCCCAATCTCCTCGAAGAGCTTACCGGCAAACGGAGAAGTGCATCTGCATCTAAAGCACAAAATGGGACTTAGGGACGAATGGGTTGGCTCTCCTAATGACGATGAAGTTTTCCATCAAGCACGTCACGACACAATCGAGACCCTTTGCATCAATGAGTCTACTGCTATGGGATCCAACAGGAGAAATTCACTGGAGGTCGTTAACAAGATACTAAATGACATCTCACTAATAAATAAAGCACGAGGCGCCACAGTAAAAGACAGACCGGACACTCCGATCCACGAGCCCAGTGTCACAGAGGCCATTGAAGATATTGTAGATGTAATGAAGGAGACCTTGGGAGCTCCGCCTCTATCGCAATGGAAAAACGCCTATGGGAAACTTAGGCGCATCGACCACAGCCTATCTCCTACCCTACCGTGTTCACAGAGAAAAGGCACAAAAATGCCTCTACAGACTTTAATGAGACCAACAACACCCCCATCCAGGCACGGAGGTGCCCTTGAGACGAGACAATCACCCCTCTCTTCGTCATCATCGTCAGACTCTTCTTACTCAGAGCCACAGTACAACAAACCAAGGTGCCCCAAAACCCCGAACGCACCTAACCCCACAAAATAAGCATGAGGAGTTTTCTTCTGAACTAGTCGGATGTATAATGAAAGAGATTCAACCGCTTGTGATGTCTTCTCTTGCAATATCTATAGCTCCGTTTCTAAAACTATACGAGCAAGTAGATGGGAACCTCAGAGATCTGTCCACACTAGTTGCAATGATCAACTCAAAACTGGTAGGTCTGGACATGGAAATCACATTAACGAACCAAGTGCAACGAGACTCCAATAAAAGAATTCAGGCTTACCTGAATACTCTTCTGGATCAAAGGAAAACTAACGGATCGGAAAAAAAGTTACTGGCAGAAATCGCTAAAGAAGCACTCAACCTCTTAAAAACAAGGAAAACCCCAACGGAGTTTGCCAACGATGAACGCATTAGTATCCGTCCGATTCCCAAGAGCTGACCTGCATGAATAACAAAACATGTGCTCAGGCGAGCACCAACCTGGAGCCCAATCTGAATAAACGCGATTCTCCATTGCAACAACCTGAGAGCATCACAACCGGAAGCCAAGAGGTGACTAGCCCTCTGCCACCGCCTATAGATCTAACCAAAGATGATGCCACACAGCAGAAAAGTTTACATGAAGACATAAGATCGGAGGAGATAAGGAATCCTGAAGTACTTGATAACGCGACAAAAGTTATTCCACCTAGTATGCACTTACAGGAACAACTTAACAAGCCTTGCTTTCAAACAATCTTAGATAAAACGAGATCAACACTGAATCCAGCCTCCCTCGATCCACAAACACCAACTACCTCAACTGACATCGGGAAATGTGGCAGACAGCAAGATTGTGCCTCCGGGCATCTTGACACTGAGGCTGAAAGGATCAATGGCATCTTTGCGATCTTCAAGGGAAACACTAATCAGATTACTGGGACACACATAAATCAAACTAGTAAGCAACCTCAAACTAAAAAAAATAAAAATCAATGCATTAAGAACTCCCGACGTGGCAACAACTCCAGAAAGTTCTTACGTAACATAAAAACAGTAAATGTAATCGTAAACCAGAACATAAAACCTGTGGATCCAACCCTGAATTAAAAGAGCTCAGAAAATGAGGTGACAGGTGAGCTCTCAGATCAAAAAAGTGAGGAATCTGACAAGGAAGCCGAACAAATGAACAAGCTGATGAATATGTCAACCTATGAGGACACTGACGAATTGGAGCCAACGGAACCTAAGATTTCAATTGGGTTACCTTCAAGTCAGAATGAGCCTTCACAAGAGACAGAAAAAATGTGTACAGAACTAAAACCAACATCTACATCGTTGTCTTCACATGTTACAACGCCACAAAGAATTTGTACAATGATTCCCAAGATCGCAAATACTGAAAAAGCCCTACCTGTGGAGGCTAGTCCTATCTTCCTCACTCTGACAGAAAGACGGGAAATTATGCTCAAGGAAAAACGAGGTTAGAGAGAGTCAAATGACAAAAATACCCAAAAGCCTTCCCCAGCCAGAACGCAGGAACGAAAATCGAGAGTTTTATGCTGATGTTCGAAAATTTGCACCAAACAAGTGCTATGGGAAAGGACTTTCGGCGATCAAAGCTCCTGCTATAAAACAAGCGCCTTGCGAACATAAAGGAAGTGCTCCTCACCAAAATGAGCAGTCAGGCAACAAAACTTCCACATCCATCTATAAAATAAAGATTGAAAGATTAGAAAGTCAGGAGGACATGATCATGAACCGCAATAATGTTCTACGATTACTCCACTGCGTCCCGCGTCTGAAAACGATACAATCGTATGACATCCAAACAGTGGAATTTCCACAGGAAGGCCAAAATGATCTCGTAATACTACATCTGAAATCAAAAATGATAACTAACAGTATCTTAGATGCAACGCCTGAGCTGATGTCGCTTGGATTCGACATTCTGGAATTAACCAATGAAGATATTTATAAAAACCACTCTAACAAAATTACAGAACCACAGTTAGTCTCACCCTTTTGGAAGAAAAGTAATGAAGTGAAGAGCTCTGAGAAAACGCGAGAGGTTGGCCGACATAATATAAACCAGAGCATCAACAGCGATTGTGGCCTAAAAAAAGTGGAATACGCTCAAAACGACTTGGTGGAACAAATCCAAATCACAGTCGTTGGCACTCAAGCCACCAACAAGTAAAACCGCACAGTGGAACTGGAAAATAACGAAAACGAATCATCGGACAACTGGGGGTGGCTTGCAAAAGCCCTGAATAAAACAACTCAAAGCTAATGCCAACTAGAAAACTCGCCCCCGACTGTCAAGTTTGGCTCCTGGAACACCAGAGGATTTGTGCATTTATACCAAGAGAGCTGCTTTCCAGGGTTGGATGTCGTTTGCCTTCAAGAGACGTGGCTGGACAACTGTCCCATCTCTGGAGAATATGAGATTGCATTCATTACAGTTATCAAACAACTGATGGGTAGGCCCATGGCAGGCCTTATTACCCTGGTCAAAAAAAGCTCCAGATACCAAATCCTCAATACCGAAAACGTGACTCCCTACATTCAGGCAACGACAATCGCACAAAGTAACGTAGGAAACAAGAAAATCCACATCCTGAATCTATACTGGAACCACAAGATAATAAGCGGCAGTGGATATATAGACCAAGTTACAACTGTCACAGATGATTGGTTCGAAGCAGACGCTGGCGCTGATACTGTGATCTGTGGAGACTTGAATATGAACTGTCTAACATCAAACATCGAATCGAATCCAAATAACTCTAAAAAAACACAACTCGCCAGTCAATGGGCGACAGAGACGGAGCTAAGAAACCTCATGCTGATAAACGGAAACTTAGCAGGTGATATTCCAGCTAAACCAACTTGGTCTAGAGGCACCCAACGATCGACGCTTGACTACTTTTATGTCAGTGAGAAAATACATCAACACTCGATATCACTCGTGGTGCACCCTATGACCAATAGTGATCATGACTTAGTCATTCTGTCATGTATCACAGCTTATAGAGCTAAAACCTCAACATGGAAATTCCCGGTAATGATTGAATCCAACAGGGTCAGACTGAAATTAAAGAAGACAGAGGTTAAAAACATATTAACCACATATGTGGATGAGCAAAAGGAGACTGAATATATCCATCTCCATCTCTTAGACGACTTCAAAGAAAAACATCAAGGATCCAAAGCTCGTGGCTTTGTTGCAAAACATAAATTTGACCTAGAGGTGAGAAAAAGAAAGAGCGAATTAAGAGCGCAAATAAGACATCTACCGAAAACTGACTCCAATAGCTATCTAACTGCAAAAAGAGATTGTAAACAAAAGTACAAAAACTCGTTACGAACACACAAAGCAGATATGATGCAGAACGATTCAGAACTAATAATGGAAAAATTGCAAAACAAAAATTCCTCGGATTTTTGGAAGATAATCAACAACGAAGGAGCCCCGCAAATGGCATTACTGACAAATGTAATTACTGAAGCTGAGTGGATACAACACTTCTCGAAGCTGTACAGTAAAAGAACAACCGCAGTAGAGACTCCATCATCTAACCTAGAAACATGGAAGATAGATTTTGATAAAAATGACATCGAGGAGATAATAAAAAGAGCCAGCTCCTTCAGAGCACCAGGCCCGGATGGTCTAACAAACCACACAATCAAAGAAAATCCGGAGCTGTGGGCGGAGCTATGCTACACGATGTTCAAAAGAATAGTAGCCAATTGTAAAAGCCCGGATTCATGGAAATGCGCAATAATCATTCCAATCTTCAAGAAAGGGAATCGTTCTGACCCGACAAACTACCGACCCATCGCGCTGCTAGACGTGCTAGGCAAAGTGTATGCGACTCTGCTACAACAACAACTTGTGAAATGGGCAGCTGACTCAAAACATCTGGATCCACGACAGACTGGTTTTGTCAAGGATGTACGAAGTAATTCGTTTATTTGTGGTCAGCCGACACGTGTTTCGACCCGTAGGGTCTTTCTCAAGGCTAGTCTGTTTGCTGATTGCCCTCAGTGGGGTGTTGTCCAATTTGGAACTGTCCTTGCGGCAGTCCTGGCTCCTATTGGGCCCTTTGTATTGTGTCTGCGTCCCTGGGCAGTGATCTGCTACTCCCAACCAAAGTGTTATGGATATCATTTCAAATTTTTATAACCAAGATAACTGGGAGCCAAAAACCTTTTCCACGTACCAAATGGGGGCCCAGGCTTAACCCCAAAACGGCTCCTGTGATCTTGCCAAACTCACAATCTAAATATAACTACTGCACAGCACAGGCAGGTTCCATTCCTAGAACCTCAACCCACATTGTCAAGGATGTAGGTTGCACCTTGAATCTCCTCTTAATCAGTCTTCTCAAAATGGAAGCCATAAGAACAAGAACCAAGGTGTACCTTGCACTGATAGACTTCTCACATGCCTTCGACAGCATAGATAGAGAGCTACTATGGGAGAAAATGAAGACGTGGGAATGTCCGGAAGATCTGATAGCGGCCATCAAAGAGCTCCACACTGGTACAAGCATTAAAATTAGCCTGGATCAAAAAGGCACCCTGTCCGAAGCGATAAACACCTTCTGCGGGGTTAAACAGGGTTGCCCGCTGGCTGCTATAATATTCAACTTATTTTTATCGGACATTGGAGGAGCAATTGACAGCGTACGTTCCTTTTCTCCAAAAATACACGGAGCCCCACTAAGTTGGATGTTATATGCCGATGACCTAATATTGTTAGATGTAACTCCTATAGGCCTACAGTGAAAGATTGATGCAGTGGAACTATATGTGAGAGCTAACGGCTTACAAATCAACAAAAAGAAGTGTGAGGTGCTAACGCTGCAAAACTTGAAAACATCAAAGCACAAAAAACCTAAATGGCACTTGGGAAAAGAGTGGCTAAGTAACACAACAAACACGAGATACTGAGGCATGCAAATCAATTCAAGCCTGAACGACAGTCAATGGGAACAGGTAGGCAAAACCAAATGCCGGCAATTTGCATGCCAAGCTAGCATATTACACAAGAAATACGGAAAATTCTCAATAAAACCGGTAAGGAACTTCTACTGCCAAAAGGTAGTGCCGGCCCTGATCTTTGGCGCAGAAAACGCTCTCGGATGCTCTGCGGATGTCTGGTCCTCCCTAGAAAACATCTTCTGGGTAAGAGTTTTGCAACTACCAAAGGGTACATCAACTGCATGTATCAGATACGAGCTAAACTTAATATCAATCATCGCACGAGTTAGCTGGAACCTGTTGAGACTCTTCAGAAAGGTGACCATGAAGAAAGTGGCCTTGCAATTTGAAATACTACAAAATCCTAGCAAAGGAAATCCCAACTGTCTGCTGTCGTTGGGGTATAAACGCTGCGAGGAAATATTGGCTTTCTACGACATCGACCTAAAAATCCTACACGACAACCCGGATGCCGCAAAAATTAAGGTCTGGCGAATGGACTGGATCGTGACTGGGAACTTAAGATCAGCTAACAATTTAATGAAGGATGACCCGTGTGAAGCTAGGAATCTAAACACTCTACAGTCTTATATCGAATTGTTCCCAGATAATGGCAGCAGAGCCCTGTTTTTACATTTCAGACTAAACGCATTTAAAACAAGAGAGTGGTCTAGAGAGCTACGCAAAACAGAAGAACTTAATGTAGCCTGTAGATTTTGCAATCAGATGGAAGAAACCTTAAAACATCTGACACTCCATTGCAAGAGACTACATCGGGAGAGAACACTGACATTAGGGCCTCATCTAATGAAATTTCAAACGCCAAGTGCGGACGACTGGTGGCAAGCCCTGTTCGACATCTGGGAGAAACAACTGAACTACGCGTTAATTCGCTTCCTGAGCCTGTTGAAAAAACTACTGACATAATACCTAAAACAAGGGAAAAACTGTGAGAACGCATCAAAGAGGCTCCCAGATGGCGAAGGCTCGAATGCGGCCTGTGATCTTATGATGTTAAGGTTTTAACAGATGAGAGTTACCCGGACATTTAAGGAGAGAAGAGAGAATAAATTGTAGTGTAATATCTGTTCTTCTTTTTTAAAGGCATTTCTGCCAATAAAAAAAAATAAAAAAACTGGAACTTCAGAAGTCGCCACAGGACCTGAAAATCCGAAGAGGGAGAAGCTGAGCCGACCTGCTACGACGACACCACCGGTGGAGCCCTGCTGAACCGACTCACCACTTCCCAACGACAGAGGAGATCTCCCTGCTGGAGAGTCTTCTTCCCTTGACTGGTGGGCACAACCAGTTTACCTTCTTTTTCTTCGCTTCCAAGACGTCCAAGTGGTCGAATTGCCCGTGCCAAGCACCCCGGCAACCGGATAGCCACTTACCCTTGCACCGCGAATAAAAGGACCGCTCCTTTTAATTGAGAGCTCCGCGGCTGGTTTCGTCCCTGCAAGTGCAACGGACTCCTGCTGTCCTCCACGACGAGATCCTCTCTTCCTCCGGACGAAGCAGCGACTTACACCCACTGCCAGGAATAACTGCCCCCGCTGGAACGTCCTCACCAGTTTAAGGTACCGTGTCCGCCCGGCTTCCCTTTCTAAAGATTGCTACAAGGTAATAATAATCCCTTAACCTTCTGGACTGGGCTGGCCACCTTGACCATCTAACTGGTCCCTTTCTGTTGATCCAACTCCTTTCTGAACTTTTTGCGAGACTTTTGTGCACTTTTAAACCGTGTGACCTTGGACACATTTCGTCCCGAGCCTCTTAAAGTGGGTCCGGCCTTGTTAACTTTGACTTTACGGTTTTAACCTGCCTTCTTCTCCTACTGTGTTCTTACGAAAGTGTTGGGATCTGTTTCTATCTTTGCTCTGCCTTTCTCTCCCTTGTAAGCCGATTGATTAGAGTGCCATCTTCGCTAAGCGCTCACCGCTGTCTGAAAATAAGTGTTGCTTTACTGAAGACTTGTCTAATAATCGTTGAAGGGAGTGTATATCTTTTAGTGACCGTGTTTTTGAACTGCTTAATATTAGTGTCAGTGTGTTTTATTAGATGTGGTTTTTAAATAAATAATTATATCTCTTTTACACCGAGCTCTGGTCAGTGTTTGCTTGTTCTACTGTGTTCTTTTGACCTATTGTGAATACTCTGTATACTGCCTAACTCTTCTTGAGAGAAGTCTGACTGCTCAGCCACAGCTACCAGGTAAATCTGGGTGGTACAGACTGCTACCAATTGGGTTTACTGCCAACACCTGTAGTCTTAAATCTTTTGCAGTGGTCCCAGAGGGAACTGCACAGGTTTCTGCCTAACAACAGGCTTGGCAGATTTACCCCCAGCTCTGAGCTTCCGATTTCCGGTGCTATTACCACCAGCGGTTATAGCGCTGAAGATTCCCTATTGTGGGAAATTCCCGAATGGGCCCAATGGGGAATGGGGACTTACCATTCTGCCAAACCCATTATCCGGCGCTAATAGCGCGGGGGATTTGGCGGTAGGGCTAATAGCCCTGGCGGTAATACCGCCAGGGTTAGCGCCCAAGTCGTGACAAGGCCCAAAGGATTTACAGGAGATCTTGTCTGTCTCATAGGTCCACCATCTGGAATGCACACCCCTTTCACTTGATGCATGAAGAAGCCTTCCCTGGGTCCTACAAAGACCAAAGAGACTGAACTGCCCGTAGGTCTGGTCTTTATGAACTACCACCACAAATAGGCTAGCTAGGGCAATATTCAAACCCTCAAATAAATAATACAGATTTTTGAGAGACAATTTATTGTTATTTGGAGATAGGTGGTGATTAGTTGGAATTTTCTTTATCAACACGTGCTCTTAGTAGCATCTTAGATTTATTTCTGGGTTTAGGTTTAGAGTCTTCTCTTAAACAAAAAATAAACTTGTGCTTTGATATGTGGGCCGAGTGATGTAACAAGCTCCTTGATACCGTCATGAACTAGTGGCATTTCTAATTTCTGCAGGCCCCTTAGCCACTTGTGTCAAACGTTCTTGAGGAGTTCAGAGTGCACATATCTCTATCAATGTAATACACTACTTGCTTATGCTTTATAATGTTGGAGATAACATACTTAGCTTGTCAATCTGTTTTCTCTGGTGAGTGATTTTGTTCTCCTTGTCTCACTGGTCGATTTTTGTTCTTCTCTACTTTCGGGGACAAGGCATGCAGACATTAGTTTACCTGTTTTAATGTACAAAACTTTGTTCAATCACTTAAAGTAAACTATTATGTTCTAAATGTTAGTCATCCAATAAATTTAGGACTGCCTCTAAGTGTGCATTTATATGGATCCATGCCAATATGATCTAGAATCAGGGGTTCCGAAGTGAATGAGTGGGGAATGTGTAGGTGTTTTGCCTTTTGATGGACATCTTTAGTGTAATGTTATTTTTCCTCTTGGGGAAACATAATCATTATGGTGAGAGAAGGATCAGTCTTTCATTGTAAAAAAGAAGGATCATATGACCTATTTCTGTGGTTGATTTTAGTCGAAACAGTGATATTTATTCTTGTATTGGTAGCTAATATGAATATGTTTAAATGACTAATTTGGAATTGCTTTAACAAGTATGTGTTATACTCTTATAGAGGCTTAGAAGGTTCAATTATTTTTATGATGGGCCAGGAAACACGTGACAGTAACAATATGGGTACTGAATACCTTGTGAATCATTCAGGTTGAAAACATGTATTCCATCTGAACCTGCTTTCTGTATCCACATGGGAGTACATTCTCCAGCTAAATCTGATGAAGTATGGTGGCACCTGTTTATGCCTTAGGAATAACTTGGAGGAGGTCTTCTCAACATTTCGATGTTTACTGCATAGATGATTACTGTAGTTCTTACAAGATTCATTGTTAAAGTCATGCAGTTCTAAAAACACAGGACTTGCAAAATGTTGACGCAAATTCATGTGATTGTGATGAGAAGTCAGGTTGAAGTCAGGTTCATTTTGTAAGAAGACCATTTTCTGTTTATCTACATGTAGATAAACCCACATGAACTGAAGAACAGGGATTCACAAATCAATTTTGGGAGGAATTCGATCAAGTTTGGAAGGCGCTCAATCTGGAGGCAGATAATTTCTGATAGGGTGGACTCAAAAACCTTGACACACATTGAATTAGAACTGAGAAGGTTGTTAGGAAGGTCTAACTAGTGTCAAGATAATTATGACCAGAGCATGTGTTTCCATGTTTAGCAGTTATGTGGTTAATTCAGAGGATATTTCTCTGGTGTCTTTGGACCTAGGGACATGCAAGTAGAGGATTATTTTCATTGAAAGTCAGAGTCTCAGCTTGGGATACTGTTATGCATCTGGTTAGTATAGCCCCATTGGGGCTTGAAACAAATACCTTGTGATCCGTTTTAGATGTTAATAGAATTTTAAATATTAATCAACTATTCTTCTTTTGCTATTCTTGAGGGATGGAAAAGGGTTGTAATCCCTCTGCCTAGATCCCTTTTAAAAGCAGCAGTTCAGCTTCTGTGCCTAAAATAAGAAACACATAGAAAACAGTTTGTGACCTCTTCATGCTGCCAGTACTTCTAGTTTGCATGCCATAGTTATGGAGTTAATTACGAAGACATTAATAGTTGTGATGTCCTTAGTTGAGGTTCACCCACCTGATATCATCTTTCGTAATTAGTTAGTGGGAGAAATGTTTTTCATATGTACCTGAATGACAAAAATGCATTTGAGGAAGTGCCCACAGAACACGCCAGTATGTTTACCCTCACATGCAGGGCTACTCCTTGGTACTTCTTATCATAGGGTCCTTGAGAGGTCCATTCATGCCTGTGTCCTACTCTTTCTTATATAGAACACATCCAGATGGACGTGAGCTGGCATGATGTCAGAAGCCCTGATAGACTGCCAAGGAGTTCTCTGGTAACATACGCTTTGTGACAAATCTAGTAATATCATCACTGATTCTCTGGAGGGAAGCATCCCTTACGTGGCCAGGGAAAGGGAGAAGCTACCTGACTCTGACCCTGGGGGTGGCTATCTGCGGGAGGACCACGTAGGGGGAGGATAAACTCCAGAGGACAGAACAAAAACATTAGATCAGAATAACCCTTAAAACCCTGTATTTCTCACTGACACCTATTTGCCTTTTCAACATTTTTTTTATAGTATATTGTAATACAAATATAGAATCTCAAATTATAACCAATCACCAACCTTATTTGCATTTCCCTCTGTTTGACAGTACTGAGACGAGGAAGAGTGATGGAGTAAGTAAGTAAGATCCCTAGAAGCTGGAAGCCAACGCTGCGATCTAGTGTTTGGAGAAGATTAACAGCTGCCGGGAGATTCAAAAGAGATGTACCTGAATCCAGTGAGAGGCTTGAGCCTCCCAGAGTTGGTTTGGACACAGGAGGGTGAGAGCTGAGCAACCCAAGAGAGAGGCAGAGGCTGGCTCTGTCGGTGACTTGTTCTGACACGGGACAGAATGCCGAGGGCAAGCAGACCGCCAGAAGCTGCGCTGAGGCTGACACAAATGGCGTGCAGGAGAGGCAAATCCATGGAACATTACCGCTTGAGTGGCCGAAGCAGCGAGAGCCGTGCACGTGCACAGCATAGAAGGGCAAAGCAAAGGTTACTTAAGCATGCAGAGTCAGCGAACCGGAGAAGACAGAGAAGGCACGAGGAACACCAAGGTCGCCCGGTAAGCCCAGAGAAAGCGAACGGGTTACCAGAGCGCGTGTTGGTGAATGCTGTGTCGTGTTAAGTAACACCATTGAAGAAGTTGATGCAGATGCAAGAAACATTAGAAACGGGTTAGTGACCCAGCGTTTCAAAACAGGAATTGGTGTGAGTGTGAACATTGCTGGAAAAGGGTCGCGGACCCGATATCTGAAGGAAGAAGTGAAAGCAGAAACACTGAGTCTGACGAACTGGAATAATTAAAAGAAATTGTGTATTTAAAAGGGAGATGCAAGGGAAGGCCAATCCCCTTGAAATTGTGAAGTAAAGAGCATTATATGTGTAAAGGAAACTCATGTAAAGATTTATATCATTTAAGATTGTGAATACTTAAAATAAAGCAGGGAAGGTTGAAGGAATACAAGATAAAAGAGGAATTTTTCCTTAAAAAGCACAAAGGCCTAAAGGAAGATAGAGAAGCTCAAGGGAGAAGTCGTTCTCGATGTACTTGTAAAGCGAAGCCTTAAAAAGGAAAAAGAAACACAGGGAAGGAGCCCCACTTTTGTTGAATAGTGAAACTTTGTGGAACTTTATCCGGAGAGACTGGATAGAGGCAGAAGGATAAGAAGAAACATAGGGGAATGGAGAATCCATTTTCCTTGTGGAACTTTATTTCTTTCTGTTCTGCACCCTAAACTTTATATGTTTTGAACGCTGAAAGAAGGCTATGAAATGAATGCATAGTCTATAGAAATCTGCTTAAAAATATTAGTTGTACAAGCACTGGCTCTGTTTCTTTTTTTTAAAAAAAATGTGAATTGTACACCTGATTTACACAAACTAAATAAGTTTGGCCTGATGGGCCCAATTTGACTTAATCAAACAAGCACTGAGCCTCTTGGCCTGTTTATTTTTTCACAAATTGTGAGTTGTACACCAGATTTATACAAATGAAATAAGCATGGCCCGATAATTCCAATTTGACTTAATCAAACAAGCAATGAGCCACTGGGCCTGTTTATTTTTCACACATTGTGAGTTGTACACCTGATTTACACAAATTAAATATGCATGGCCTGCTTTTCAGACTCACAATTTGTTTTCTTTAAGTACAAAAATGTGAGTGAGCGCTTTTTTTAAACTTGAATTTCTTATGTTTATAATTTTGTTATTTGGTATGTTACGGAGGTGTGCCATACTCAAGTTTCATGTGATACCACTTGCGACCTAACAATAACTATTAAGGGCATTGATCAGGATAGGATCTCCCCAAATTGCTGATAGTTTATAGAAATCCCCTTTTGCACATTATATTAAGTTTATAGTGCCAAGGGTCAGATTAGGGTTTTTGGACACAGGACAGAGGACGCACTTTTGTTTAACATCCTGACACAGACATTCTTTAGCAGGGGTCGAAATTGGGATTTGTTGACCACCAGGAAAAAGCAGCTCCTGGGTATCGGTATCACCCTTTAGGCAGGGGCTACCGCTGGGGAACCAGGAGTCAGTCCAGAGCGCGCAGCAAATGTAACATGAGCGCAAGATGCAAACTTTAACTTGTCCATTTGCATATTATAAAATATGCTTTAAATGTCCCTTAGGTGTCTTCTTTATTCTCCTGTAACCACATTCCCAAAACTACAGTTAATATCAAATAGCTATGTGTGTTTGGCACCACTTGCCAGAGGAGTCAACTGTAGCTCCTGGTAGCTGTTGGTTGCAAGCTAACCAGGCCCCACTTGCTATAACCAGGAGCTAAATAGCTCCCAGCTCCTGACAATTTCGAACCCTGTTTTGTTGAGGCAGGGAAACCCCTCTTAGAATAGGGATAGATAGGATTTCCACCAACCCTTTTATTGTTTGAGAAATGAAAGTCAATAGCAAACAACAAACCTTCTTCTGTGTCCGAGCCTTACTTTTGATCACTTGGGGGTTTCTTAACAACCTGCCAGGTCTACATCTCAATTCTAAGTGATGTAGGGTCTCATAGCAAGTTGAAGAGTATCCCAGCGGTAAATCCACCAGGATACCACCCAACACAAATAGCGTTACCGCTTCTTGGTTTGGCGCTTTTACGCCGGATCCCAAGTTGTGGCACGGCTGTAAGTCCCCAATTTTTAAAGAGTCCATAGGACTCTATTGGCATTTTCAGCGCATTTATCGCGGCACAAATTGCGCGGCAGTAAATGCGCCGAAAATGGGCAGAAAGTCGGCAGATTTACCTCCAGCTAAAAGCTGGAGGTGAATCTTACAACTTACTGCCCAAACTCAGGTTTGGTTGGAGCGCCCCATTTTTACCGCTCTGCCCAACCCGTGATGAGGACCGTAGTCTTAATAAGGGGCTAAAGCTCTGATAATTTATCTAAATAGAGTGCTGAAATTTGGATTCAAAGGGGAGAATGGGGAGCAATGCATGGGATACAGCTTTCAAATTTGACAGGCAACAGAAATAATAGCTCTTAGAGGAAGGCTATTTTATCCAGAGGTTTGGTTGTATCACTCAAATTCTTGGTTCCGATCTTATGCTTCAATGTGAAGGGTTTACAGATTTCAATTTCATTTCTTCATTGAGAATTTTCTCCAGTTCATTGTCTGCATGCTTCCCTTTTATAATGTGATTAAAGTGGCTGCTGATTCCTAATTATTGCCTATGGGAAAAATGTGCCGTTACCTTCCAACTTAACCCATGTGTGTGGTTTTGCTCAAACACAATAGGCCAGTGTGGGGAGCTTAATAGCGTAAACAATGTTCTCTGTATTCCAGTAATGTTGCCTGTTAATTTCCAAATTCTGTCATGCAGTTCACTATTTTTAGTGTTTTTTGTAAACTGACAGAGTGCCCAATATTTACATTGGTAATATCATGTGATAGCCTTCTCCCCCACAAGAAAAATACTTTTTCACTCAAATGTGTCCCACATAAGACTAAAAATATGGTCCCTCCTCACTAATTTTCCTGGTAATGCTTGTCTTCACATTATATTAGAACTTAATGGAATTATTGATGAGAGCCTGAGAGTCCCAGAATTAAGGTGTGGGTGTGTTAGCTGGCTGATAAACAAATAAAGTGATTTATGAGCATTTTCTTTTTAACCTATGATGTTTAAGACAAGTCTTGGTTGATCATTATTATTGTAACACGTTACTGATAATTGTCATTTCTTTTGGCTTGGCAAAATGAATTTCAGACTAAGCTCTTTTCCTTGCTCTTTTTAATGTCCATTGAGTTTGCAATTCAAAGTGCATGCCTTACTACGTATTTATTTGTGAACACCCTGAATGAATAACACTGACTCAGTACACCAAGCATGCTTGGGTCTTACAGCCCATTGATGAAATTCAATAGAATCCGAGGCTTCATTCTGATAAATGTTTCCTTTGTAGGATTCTATGTGACACTGGTCGTGAACCGATGGTGGAATCAGTTTGTGAACCTTCCATGGCCGGATAGACTGATGATCCTTATCTCAAGCAATGTCCATGGCACAGACGAGTATGGTCGTCTTCTCAGGAGGACATTAATGCGCTACGTGAACCTAACTTCCCTGCTGATATTCCGATCTGTCAGCACAGCTGTGTACAAAAGATTTCCAACCATGGATCATGTTGTAGAAGCAGGTACTTTCCAATGTATTCACATTGAGCTATCTACCCGGAAAGACCAATATAGTTATGTTTTCAAAATTGCACTTAATTACTTCGAGCATTGTTTTAATTAACTGCTGTCCATACCTGAGTTTGCTAACTTTTCCTAAACTGGTTGCATTGGTGTAAAGTTATGTTTCTTACTGAAATTTGATATAGTTGGCAGGATTCTTCACTGTTCCAACTGACCTTATATAGAACTAACTGTCTTAATATAAACTCAAATTGACTACTAAGTTATCCTCCATGATATATACGGTTTGGATCCAAAGTGTTTTTGGAGGGCCGCCCCTTGCCCAGAGCAGTGTTATCTCTCGTATTACAAAAATGGATACGCTGAATACCACTGGAGCACTACCAAGCGCTCAGTAAGGCACAAGACACCCTAGCACCACGGATGAAAACAATACAAGAAAAACCACAGCAGGAAGAATACACAACAGGAAAAATGGCAACAAGGTAAAAGAGACATCCCACTTAGGAGCGTGAGGAAACAACATGAAACACCAGGAATACCTGCAAGGGACAGCAACTGCAACAGTGCGGCTCTTAATCTCTTACACTAAAAGTTGTTGATTTTGCATAGAAAAACACACTGCCAAGAGACCACAGAGGGGGCTGCACACATACCTTGGGCAGAAACCATGAACCACAGAAATTGCCCCAGCTGGGATATAAGGATAAAGACGGGTAAAGTACCCAAACACAAGGAGAAAGGGGATGACACTGCATTGATATTATTTTATTTAATCATACTATAGGTATTATTAAAACAACAACCCTTGCAATCCTACTGTGAGACATACACCAGTTACAGGACCCAACATATCAAATGCTATCACCTACTCTCAACATTATATCATGCCTGTACAGAAACAACAAGGGTAGTACAGAATTACTTAAACCCCACTAGGAAGCACTGAGCACCAGAAACTGAAGGGGGCACACACCAGAACCCAGCAGAGAACTGAATTATAACAAGCAACAGAAATGGGCAACAC
This sequence comes from Ambystoma mexicanum, assembly GCF_040938575.1. Taxonomy (NCBI): domain Eukaryota; kingdom Metazoa; phylum Chordata; class Amphibia; order Caudata; family Ambystomatidae; genus Ambystoma; species Ambystoma mexicanum. The sequence continues at coordinate 159,658,442 of NC_090936.1, read as the reverse complement.
CCCTAAACAGAAATGTAAGAAAAAACACGGAAGACGAAATCCTTCAGGCTCTCACTCCCTTCATCATCCAAAACAAGCCCTAATGTCATAACCAAGTAGAAGTACATGACATCATGAACCACGACCCATATCATGACTTCTGGAACTGTTAGATGAATAGCCCTTCACTGGGGAACACAACCATAGAGCTGGACATAAGCCAAAAAGATAACAGAAGAATCATATGCAGGTGACCATCAGAACAATTTTGAACGACAGCATTAAGCACAGCAGTGATACCAACCAAACAGAACAGCAAACGCCCGGATATCAAATTCTAAAACAGGACCAAAAAATAACTAAGTGCCAAAAAACAAGATGCATGCATGCATGCACATAAACGCTTTGTCAATCTCAAAGCAGAGAGAGAAGGACACATAGACCTTCACTTTGTAGCTGAAACATGGCTAGCTGAAGTGGTAGTAAAGGGAAATATTCCAGCAAACCCCAAGATTATTATAACAAACTGCAAAAAATTGTGTAGAATAGGAATATCGCTTATCCTTAAGGGCCACATTGCAACAAACGTAATCCCATCTGCAAGAATATCAGATTGTTAACCATCTCTACACCACTGTAAAGTCAATCACTGCACTTCACTGACATTTGCAGAAAGGTTTTCAGATGCAGTTGCCAATTTAGTATTGAACCACAAAAAACATACTTAGGCGACGTTAATATCTGGTTTCATCAAAACTTCAACACAGCACCATAACTCTGCCACCTTGGCAGCCATGCACCTCAAACAAGCATGAAGATATAAAGTATGCTGTGGCATGTGAGCTTGTACCACATTGTGGATCTTAATATTGGCCATCTCTGGGAGTAGTTAAAAACAAGGCCAGGCTTCCTACAAGCGCATGCTGAGAAGGTTTGTGGTTTGAGATTTACGTTACCCATGCAGAAGAAACACATTCAACAAGGGTTTACTTTGGCAATTGTGTTGATAGAACTTCATGTGAATAAGGCAAGCATGGATATTAATCAAATGCTCCTCAATTTCTTATTTGAATGTTTTTATTGCAACTGGTTTAAACACTTTTTGTGCATTCCCCTTGCGCCTTTCCATTTATGTCCTTTTTATGCAGACAACATTTTTCATTTGTATCCTTATCCACCTAAATTGTCTAAGTTGTTTGTTCTGTTTTTCTGTGTGTGGTATTTCATGCAACAATAGCGTGAATTCGGGCCCAATCCCTGCCTGCCCCGTTGCACTCATGCACTGCCTCCTGGCAACGCCTGCACTTGTGGTCTGTATCTGCAACCCTACAGTTCGTTTACTTGCACGTATTAGACACCTGTTGTCTGCACTTGAACACCTGCACTTGCCACCTCTTGGCCGTACTATTTGTTGTTGTTTTTGATCCCATGTCTGCACTTGCCCAACCTCCCCTCCTATGGCAATTTTCCCCTCCACTCTCCCCTGCACTTGCACGATCTCAATGTCACTAGGCCTAGTAAGCTCATTGTCTTTGTCCTCCCTCTGTTTCTCTTCCCTTGCCTCGTGGCTCCTTGAAACACTTGTGACTGAGCGCGTTATAAGTGCCATATCATATCATATCATATCATATATCATGCTTGCAATTTTAGGGCTAACTAGGGTGTTCATCATATGTTTTCTCTTTTGCTGCTGACAGCATGTGATCGAAGGGGCAAAACACTAGGATATGCACTTGACACAATCTACTGCAGTGAAGACCCGGTAACAACAGACCCAACCCCCTCCCATGGCCAACTACCTCTCCATCCCATTCAGTCACCAGTACAGATAAGCATTCTTCCCAAACACAAGAAAGCAATAACAACAGCATCCATATCTTGGAAGGATCTGAGCGTGGATGATCTTAAAGGCAAAACATTTCTCCAACCACAGACCACCTTTATGGTGTTAATCTAGAACATGGGCTGATTACATGACAATAATGGATTCTCAAAGACCTGATGGACAGGCTTATTTCTAAAAAATATTCAGAACCTCCCAGAAAAAAACATGCAGCTAGATGTTTCACCCTCCATATACGTACCCAAAGAAGAACAATAGGATACTGGAACACATATGGTGAAAAGCTGCAACCAGCGCCACATGAAGTGTATTTGTATTGTGCCCAACGAATATAAAAAGATTAATCAAACTGAAAGCAGATATTCAACCCACTTGTTATGGCTTGCACTTACTAGTGTTCCTGTCCCTCGCTCTGCTGGCGTTGCTACCCTTTGTGGCACTTGAATGGCGCTGCCACCAGTGCCAATTCCGACAGTGCGGGGGTATCCCCTGTCGGGGTGTCGGGACTCCACATGGGGGCTTCCATGTTTGCCACATGGTGCATGCGCGGGGGCCAGTGTCTCGGCTCCTTGCACGCTCTTCACTTGGCATCATTTGTTGCTACTCACTATGCCCAGAGCGAGGCTGAGCCTCATTCTCACCTTGGTGCTAGTAAATGCACTGCTGCCACTTGGGACATTCTGTCACAATCCTCTTCTACTGGAGGAGAGGCTGGTTCCATGCTCTCGGCTCCTGCCCTTTTTTTGGTCTAACCTCTCTTTGTTCCTGCTTCTCTTGGCCTTCTGTCTTCTTGATATCTGACCATGGTTGTTAGTGGTACCTAGCTATTCCCCTCTGCCATTCTTCTGGCTCACCAATTCTGCCTTAACATCTCACCAATGTGCTGTGCTTGCTCTCTCCTGGAACTACGCTACTCATGGGTCATGTATTTCATGTGATTCTGGGAGAGCGATCTACATCACAGCCTTGGGATTATTGGATTCCCACAGCAGGGCAAAGGGGTCTTCCACACTGCCCTTTCTCCAGGACACATTAGTCGTCGGTTGGACTCCACAGACCGTCTCCAGAGCCACATATCAGGTTCCAAAGCACGGTGTAAGGAAGGCATAGTATCAAAGTAAGACACACACAAGTGACCACAGTTCAAGGGTGTTTATTGAACTTTCAAAGAGGTGTGATTAACGCCTATCTAAACTTAAATCTAAGATGGGAGCAAGCTACGACCATCAAATAATAAAGAATGCAGTCCTAGTGGCGTTGTGTCAAACAAAAAAGGGCCGATACTAAAATAAACAATTGACAATCCTTACTACTAGCTTCAAATAGTGTGGGGTACAGTTCATGAAAAAGAAAGTAGTGTTCATAAAATGATAATCAGGATATTTGGGCCGTTGGCCTCCCTTCCCCACGTTTTCAGAATGGGGCAAGGCGGTTCACTCTGAGCAAAGCGCACACTCTGGCGTCTGTAGTTCGAGGATATAATGGCAGTTCTAATATCAGGGCCTTCTGTGCTCAAGTCTCTTTTCCATCAAAGTCTCTTGTTTCTGAGGGCCTGATGTGCAAAATAAAACATAGAAAGTTCCTTTTTTCTTGTAACTAAATGATTTTGGAGGTTTCTCCCTGGATCCCCCTCAGCCGGGCTCAGATCCCCTTTTCTTGTAATTCCAAAACTATTCCTTCTCAGGTAACTCAAGGTTCACCCTGGATCCCCTTCAGCCGGGTTCAGATCCCTCTTCATATTCAACTAGTCTTCCTCAGCTGGTCTCGGACCAATTATAAGTTCACTTTTCCTGCTAGGGTGACTCACGGTTTACCCCGGATTCCCCTGAGATACCTCAACAAGTCTCACTTTGCCAGGCTCGGACCAATTATAAGTTCACTTTTCCTTTTCGGGTGACTCATGGTTCACCCTTGATACCCCTCAGCCGGGTTCCGATCACTCTTCACGTTCAACTAGTCTCCCTCAGCCAGGCTCGGACCAATTTATCAAAGACTTTCAATTGTGCATAGGTTTTTGTTGGACCCGTTGTAGGACCACTTTGATTCAAAGTTTCTTTCTGACAACGTATTTCTCATTTAGTTCGATACCCAACAGAGACCTTCGAATGAGCACCCCCTTGAGCACCGGAACACTCTGTAGTTGGTATCTGATATAGCTTTCAACAGTTCATTGACTCCATAAGCTTCCAGTTGTTCGCACCTCTTAACACATACGCTTCAAACACACTTCTTTGTAGAATTCTTCATACAATGTTGCAGCTTTCAACCTTGGTTCAAACATAGGGTGATTTGTGTATCTGTTTCTCCCACTCTCCGGCTGTGCTGCTTTTACTGGAGTGGCTTTCTTAGAGGAGCCAAGGACAGTAACAGGGTGGCAATCGCTTCTCCCGGCCTTGGCTATCGGCACGGGAGCACCCCGGATACCTTTGATGCACAGCATAGGTATGCTCAGCTTCAGTTCCTTGTGTTATGCTTTTCACTTTCCAAGACTCGTGTAAATAGCGGTTTCTAGAGGTCAAAGGTACTTCCCTCCTTGCAACCCTCTCTGGTTTTTCTGCCTTTCTCCTCATGTTAAGTCACCACCTTGGAACTGCTGCTTCCTCGTGTGCTTTTCCTTGCTCAGAGTGTGCTTCCGTGCTCTGCCTTTTATCCGTGTGGGGAAGTATGATGGGTGTCAGGTTTGTGTAATGATTAGTAATTGCCTGACCTTGCCTGACTAAGGTGTTGGGACATGTCAGGTATAAAGCTCTGATGTTAATCTGTTGTTGCTCATGATGACCTGTCCGTGCAAAAGTGTTTGTGTCAGAAAAGGAGGTTGGGGGGGGTGGGTTGTGCTTCCTAGTATCCTACCTGGTAGGATGGGGAAAAGGTGTTACAGGAAAGGGGATACTGCGTCTCACCCTTCGGTGTCCCACTTTCACTCCCCAAAGACCCCCCATCCAGGTGATCCTCCCGCACTGGTCCACCCCCAGGAACTGGATCCAATACCGAAGGCTGTATCCTGGCCACCTGGATGACAGATCCCCAGAGACTAGTCGGTGAGACACCTTCAGGTTTCTCACAACAGCAAATCGCACAACTTGACAGATTGCGACACCAAGAGTCCAGCTCCTTCGCTGACATGGAGACCTGCAGGATCTCTGTGATGAAATGCAATCGCTGCATACCAAGGTTGCTGGGCTTAAAAGTGAAAACGGCAAGCTGAGAAAAGCGTTGTCAGTCTCTACATCTACAGCCATGGTTGAGAACGGGAAAAACCAGCTCCATGAAGTGTGACGGGAACTCACACCGATTAACCACATTTTTTAAACATTTCACAATCCAGTTTGTGTATCGACCAATCCATTTTGAGAGTGATAAACCAAAAATAGGCTATTTGACAAGAAAGGCTGTGGCTTGGGCTACCTGCTATGTGATGGTTCGTAGCCCATTGCTGGACAATTCTTCTGAATATGAAAAACGTTTTACATTGCCCAACGAAGCCGCAGAGGCCCAAAACCGTCAGGGGAATGAAGAGTTGTTCTCTTATATCAGCTGTTTCAAGCATTTGGCAATAGAGTCCCTCAGTCCTGAAATCACCCAGTCCACATTATTTAGGAGAGGACACTGTGACGAGTATCAAGAAGAGCTTCTTCATATACCCAAAACCACCGCATTAAAGGATTTAATTGATCAAGTACGCTGGATAGACCAAAGACTCACAGAAAGATGACTGGAACATAAAAGGACACACCCCACAGAGATTCGTACTATGTCTAATGTTTGCTTTCCTACTCTGTCCATTGTGATGGGAGAAACGGCACCGGAACCTATGCAAATCAGGACCGAACAAGGTCCTTTGACAGATGCAGTTAGGCCTCGACTGAGGCTTTATCGCCTGTGCTTGTCTTTGGGGCTTCAGGTCATTTCTTGGGATCATGTCTAGTCCACCCAGCAAAGCCGTTGCAAAACGAAGAGACCTGTAGATCAAAGGGAAGGGGAGCGACAGGCTCGCCTCTTGCAGTAAAAAACCTTCACACTGAGGTTCCACTACTAATGCCTCCTGCCACCCTCTTTATGATTGAAATACAACTACAATGCGTGCCCATCATGCATCAGGATTCGGTTTCCTCCATTGCCTTGTGAATCACCAACAGTTCATACAAATGGGTTCTTCAAGATCACCAACCTCTACCCATCACCTGTTAAGTCCTTCAAGGATCCATCCTGTCCCCTGTGATCTACAGTCTTTATGTGGAACTGCTCGGAATCCTCCTCTCACCACACAACATTCACATTCACCAATAGGCAGATGAAACACATATCTACCTCAAGATATCCTCCTTTGAAGACATCCACAGGCTCAGGAACTGCCTCACATTGATCCAGTTTTGGATGTCCAGTGCTTACCTGAAGCTGAACCCCTCCAAGACTTCCAAGAAATCCTATTGCTGACCAACAACACAGAACACCCTGACACCAAGACCTGGCTCTCTGCTATGAACCTCAAAGGATTCACACACCAACTGGCCACCTGTGCCAAGCCCCTTGGGTTCAACTTCGATAGACTCCTCACGTTCAAACAGCACATAGCAAGGAAGAAATGGCATGGTACCAACTTTTCTCTGGTGGAAGATAAAGTCCTTCATCCCAGAAAACAACTTCAGATCTGCTGTTGAAGCCCATGTCCCTTTTGAAAGACCTTCCGCCGACTACCCTGGCACCCCTGAAATGTGTCCTGCATGCTGCAGCAAGACTCATTAAAGGACTCTACAAATGTGACCACATCACCCGACCCTTATCGAACTGCACTGGCTCCCACTGCAAGCCCGTATTATCTTAAAATCTGTTGCATCATTTACAATGCTGTCATCCTGAAGTCCCCAAGCTGCCCCACATAGAAACTCAGCATCTCCAGAGGCCTGCGTTCCACCAGAAGAAAGGAAATGTGCAGACTTGAATTACGATGGTGCAGGAAGGGAAGATCCAGAAAACAGGCCTTCTCTGTCAATGCTCCAAGGCTCTGGAACCTCCTCCATGTCAACATCAGACTTGGCGCATCACTTCAGTACAGTTCAGGAAAGACCTCAAGACCTTCCTCTTCAAAGAATGGTAGCCCTCAACACCTAGGTCCACCCACCCTAACGGTGACTTGGTGATCTGCTCCCCACTTTCTTACCCCCTGGTTGGTTGTAGATCCCTTGCAGCCAATTGCCCACCCTGCTAGCTCTCGCTCCTTTTTTCTGTGCTTCCATAACTGTGTTCTTCCCCCTATGATTGTAATGCACGCTGTTGCTTCCCAAAGCTAGGTCCTCGCTCAATACAAAAAGGTACTCTAATAATGATAATAATAATAATAATAATAATAATAATAATAATAATAATAACAATTACCCTTGTAGACAGCTGGCCTTCTGGGAACTACTTGGATCAGGACTTTCTTTGGCAGAAGGGTATTTCAGCTATCTCCAAAGAACAGGCCTCCTTAGTGCATGTCATCGACAGAACCCCCCTTGCGTTCAAACCTGTTGTTCAACAACCCGCTACCCTAAGTATGTCACTAAGTATGTCACTTAAGCCATATGTAGAGACAATGGGCCTCATTACAAGTTTGGTGGTATTCTTGCTGTAAATCTGCCGAAATACCACCAAATCCGATTTACTGTTATCACCACTTGGTCTGGCGGAATGACTGCCGGATTACAAGTGGTGGTAGGCAGTGTTAGTGTTACACCTCGGGTTCAACTCGCTTCGCGATACGTGCGTTATCCCCAGCTGAAGGAGCGGCGTCTGTCCAGGGTTTACCCTTTCTGGCAGCGTTGGAGGTTGCTAGGGAAACTACGGCGTTCTCCGTCGGGTCACATGACTCATCAGCTGACTGCAACAGGACTCGTCAAGCCAACGCGGCCTCACAGGCTACGCCTCCTCCAATAAAGGAGTCCAAAGCCCCAGCTGCGGCGCTTCTGATTAGCGTTTCTTACCATTACTTGTGACTATATACCTGACTCTTCGGTGTCTCGACCTCGGAACTCTTTGTGACCATTCTTCCGCCTCACCCTTTGCATTGTTACCTGAATACCTGTTGCCAACCCGGACCGCTTGAATCTGGACTTGCTACTTCCTGTCCTTGTGGTTTTGTTTTCGTGTATTGCCTTACACGCAAATCCCCTGAACTGCTCACTTAACCACTTCTTACCATCTTGACGCGCAGTTAATTCCGGCGGATCCTGCATTCCCATTGTCTGCCATCTCTACGCAGAACTCGCTGGCTCCTGCTAGCTCGAAGGTACATCTGCTGCTTTACGCCTTGCTCGCCTGGGAATTGACTGCACTGTGCCCTACCAGTAACCTGCTAAGCCTACGGCCCTCAATCTCTACTTTCACTTAGTTGGGGACTTGACATATTGGCATCCACACTTTCTAGACACACAACTCTACAACACCTTGAACATCAGAACCTTCTTGTGCATTAATACGAACATTTTGGAACTGTCTTGTGCATTACTACGAACGCTTTGGAACTTCTTGTGCATTACCTTGAACGTTCTGCTGCCTAATTGCATCATCCCGGCACTAGACGTGTCCCTCGTTTTGTCCAGGGAGATTTCCCTTACTAACTTCCTGTTTATTGTTTTTTCTTGTCGTTGTTTCGCCTAAAAGGATTTGCCTACGGATAGAGGGTAAGGCATACGATAATAGTTGTTTCACTGTTGTCTTCACTGTTAGTACAGCAATCCAGTCAGTAGTCCCTGTCCTAGCTAAATTGCTTCCAATTCCTGTTCCTCCTCAGGTTCAGCCATTAGACCGTTCACCAAGAACTCAGGTAGTTCTCCCATTTGTAGATTTGTTTTTTAGGGTTATTTGTCAACTGGTGTTAACGTATCCTCTTTTCTTTACAGCATGGTGTTAGTGTAGCGGTGTGGGTGTTCCCTGCTCTTTTGGGTGATTTACCATTCTCACTGGTTCCTATGCACAGCAGGAAGGTCTATTGCCAAAAAGAGTTCCCTCAGTTAGAGGAGGTCGGTCTGGGTCATTCCCCAAAGGGAATCCTCCCAGCAGTGTCTGAAGATTTGGAGTCTTGAACAGCTGACTCGCATAATTCTGAACAACGCCCCTGCCTGCCTGCACAGTTGTGAGTAACAGTTAGTCCCTATTAATTGGAGTCCATAGGACTCCATGGGGATTTTGGCGGAATTCTGCCGATTAGGCTGTTTCTTGGCAGTAAGGCAGATCAAATTATATCTAGCATTTTGATGGAGGTTTTTCCTCCACCTTACCTCCAAACCCATAGTTCGGCAGTGTGGTAATGCAGTGGTAACCCCGTTTTTGGCCACACTACCGAACTGGTAATGAGGCCCAATATCTTTTGATGTTATTACCACGCCGGCGTTACCAGTGGTGCTTGGTCTCCCATGGATGTCGGCACATAATCCTTTGATTAATTGGAAAACCTGATTCATTATTTTCTGCTCTGTCACATGCACTTTATCCTGTTGTATTGAAGGTATCAATGTTTCTACGGAGGCCGCTCAGACAGGTGGATCTGAACTGTTGACATTATGCTCAACACCTGTCAAGTCCTCCCGATACAATAACAGGATTTTTTTCGCTGAACCTGATGCCACTCCTTTGCCCCCTTATAAGGTGTTTGATTGGGAAATACATTTGGGAGCAACCATTGCCTAATTGGCAGTTATATTCCCTTATGGAACAAGAAAGAGGAGAATAAAAAAAAAATCTGTTTGACTGTTTGGAAAGAGGATTTATTTCACCTCTAAGTATCTGGTCTGAGCCCCTCTGTATTTCTGTCACAAAAAGGAAGGAACGCTCTTGCCATGCATCGACTATTGCCAGCTCAATGACTTAACCATCAAAGGTCGGTACCCGTTGCCTTTGATCCATGACATCCTGGAGTCATTACTCTAGATTTGCTTGGGGCCAATCCAAACACATCTGGAACTCTCAGAATATAGCGTCATGCCCTTTGGACTGTGTAATAGCCTGACAGGTTTCCAGAGATGTATGGACTCCATTTTCACTGATCTTTTGGGGATACCAGTCTGTGCTTAACTGGATGAGATCCTTATATATTCATCTAGGCTGGAGATCACATTCATCATTTACAGGAAGTACTGAAACGTCTATTGGTGAATCACCTGTGTGTAAAGCTTGAAAAGTGTACATTCTACATACCTAAGGTTCTGTTCCTGGGATACATTGTGAGCCCTGAAGGAATGCATATGGTTCCGAAGAAAGTGGAGGCCATGCACCAGTGGCAACCCCTGCATGACATTAAGTCCATGTAGCAATTTCTAGAATTCGCCAACTATCATCGTTGCTTTATTTCAACTTTGCACAGTTATCATTGGACATTTCCCGCCTGTTATGTTCGGCCAGCATTTCCAGTGTTACGAAAAGTCTGGCTGGGTATTCCGGACCCTGAAATGTGCATTAGTTGCAGCCCCGGTATTACAACACTGATAATACTTCACCCTTTATCCTGGAAACTGATACCTCAGCCCAAGATACTGGGGCTGTTCTTCTAGGAATACAGCATTCAAGCCAGTGTGAGCATCCTATTGCCTATTACTCCCACAAAAAATTAACGACATGCAAGCAGAATTATTCCATCATCGAAAAAGAACTGCTGGCCATTAAGGCTAGGTTTGAGGAGTAGAGGTAACATTTACTAGGAGGGAGGAACAAGACTGAAGTGCATACCAATCATCGCAATATCCAGTACTTGCGCTCCCTTCATTGCCACAATATCCATCTGTACAATGGGCCTCATTATGAGTTTGGAGGTAGCCATGCCGTTTTTAGCGGCATGGCTACCCCCAAACTCGGGTCCGGGTCCCGAAAAATGGGATTTACCGGGCCATTCCGAGCCGGTAATTCCCATTCGCGGGACCCGGTCCCGGTATGTCCCCATTCCCATTGAGCCCCCATAGGGCTCAATGGGAATGGGGAGGATGCTAACGGGACCGTTGTTAGCATCCTGTTCTGCTAGCGGGTGCCGCTCTGCACGTCTGGTCTGACCAGGCGTACAGGGTGGCCCGTGAGCAGAACTCGTAGTGTGGCGGTAGAGTGATAACGGCGCTGGCAGTACTACCGGTGCCGTTATCACTCTACCTCCAGGGTCGTAATGAGGCCCAATGTCTTTATTACATACATGAAAGTATGCAGGGAGGTGGGCTGAAGATCAGGGGGGCACCTATCACACCACTATGTCATACTCAGCTATGTGACCACGGCAGATGAAATGATAAAGTCATGGATATTACGACATAACTTAGGCCTAGTGGTGCATGGTACCTGATACCTTCACTGAACACAGTACGGTTCTATGCTCTACATTCCACTTCTGCCCGAAGGCAGCCGGCACAGGATACCAGGATGATAGAAGCAGAAACCACAGACAGTGGGACCCCTGGAACCGACAGGTGCTTCACTATGCCTACTCATGACAGGAGAGTGTAGATCAAGCTGGCAAGCAGCCCAGCGGGGGAACACTGCTGCGGTATGCACAACGCAGCACACACACTACAGCCGCTAACGCCGGAATTCCAACATTCAGGTGAAAGAATGTGGCACATGAGAAAAGGTTTGCTTCGCTGTGCACTTTGGAAGTTCAAGAGCTCCGGGAAGGCCAACTCAGCCTGGCATCTGCAAACACAGTGGGGCACACCAGTCCCTCAGCTGGGGTTACAGCCCACAGAGCAGTGGGCAAATGGATCGTACAAACTAGACATTAGAGCAATATCTGTGTTGCTTCTCCAAAGTCCTTCAATCCAATTTGTGCGAACATCTGATGTGACCAGATATAGCCTATAACAATACAATTCACTCTGCTACTGGCATTAATCCATTCTAATACAAGTATGGTCAACAACCAAAGCTGCTTCACCTCGCACCTGTACGGCCTGGTCCTGTTCTTGCCACCAATTACCTGATCTGTCGTCTCCAGAAGGTTCACCCTGCCACACCTACAGCACTCACAGGCTACTGCCAGGGCAGCTGCTGCCAAAGGAGCTACTGATCACCACTGTACTCTCGAGCCTGCATATCAGGCTGGGGAGAAAGTGTGGCTAGCCTCCAAACATCTGCCTGCGCTCAATTGATATCAGAAGTTGACCCTCCGTTCATTGGGCCTTTCCGAATGCTTCAGAGAGTGTCTTGTCTGGCCTTCCAACTCCAGCTCCCCTCCTCCTCCTCACGCTTTCATCCTGTATTTTGTGTTTCGTTGCTGAAGCTGTATCACTGTGACTCTTTTCGGTGCCTTGTTCCATGCTTCGTCCACTGATTGTTCCTGTGTATGAAGTGTCAGATATCTGTGATTCCCGGTACCGAGGTGGGCATCTGCACTTCCTGGTTGCTTGGAAAGGGTATGCTGCATGTGACAATTTGTGGGAACCAGCTTCACAAGTCCATTCTCCTGGCCTTGTCCGTGGATTCTTTCTTTGCTTTCCATGGAAGCTCTGTGTGGTCTTGGTGGTGCGCAATGTGTTACGGCTCGCACTTACCACCGTTGTTGTCCCTCGCACCGCACCTGGTGGCTCTACCCTATGTGGCAATTCAGTAGAGGTGCCACTGCCCAGGGCCATTTTAGGCAGCAACGGCGTACATCGTCAGGGTGTCAGGCTCTCCACATGGGGACAACCATGTTTGGCTAATGGCGCATGCACACTGGACCAGTGTCTCAGCTCCCCGCATGCTCTTCAAATGGCCTGGTGCGTTGCTAGGGACTATGCCCAAAGTGAAGCTGAGCCTCGTCTGGCTTCCATGCCAGTGCTAGTAAATGCACCAGTGCTACATCAGATTTCGCTTCACAATCCTCTTCTGCCAGAGGAGATACTGGTTCCCTGCTCTCTGTGCTTACAATTTTCTTGGCCTAATTGTTTCTTGCTCTGTTTGCTTGTAAATTATTCCTTAATATCTCATCACCTATCTACACTGCTTGCACTGTCCTGGAACAACACTATTAGTTGGTGGTGTATGCTGCGTGATTCTATCAGACCCTTGGGATTATTGGATTTCCAGGTGGGCCGAAAGGGGTCTTCCGCACTGACCGTTCTACAGGCATATTGGTCACCAGTTGTCACTGTGGACTCCACAAACCATCTCCAGAGCCACATATCAGGTACCAAAGCGCAGCACAGCGCACATCTTGACATTACTAAGGGAAATCCAAAACCCATCAAACTATAATGATGCACCCACTCAATTTCAGAATCTATGCAATGCCATCACCTCAAACTTTAACTCCAAAATTGATATGACCCACAGTGACCTGGACTAGACTACAGGAGTCATGGAGACTAGACAAGGTAAGGACTCAATGTCAATCAGCAATAGCACCACCCTTGAACTCATTAATTCACATCATTGGACCATATTTCACAAACCTCGTGACAGCAAGCGGCCAACCTGGCTCACAAGTGGACCCCTGTCCACCGAAAGTGTGCAAAACTATTTTCACTTGGCAAATCATGCCTCTATATTAAAAATATCCTTCCACCAAGAGATAATTCCACAGGATTTGAATAAAGTGTACATAAAGCCCCTCTTGAAGAACATCAAGGGAAACATCTAGTACAAATATGAATTCTTCTTCAAAACTCGCTATAAATAGGTTTGATAAATTAGCGTGCAGTCGTGTCCACATTATGGAAACTTTGCATTGGGCATACAATGGGCCTTATGACAAGTTGGGCCTTAGCCCTTAAACTACCATGCCTCCACTGCCCGATATCCCGGTGTTACTGGGATATTACAAGTGGCGGAGGCGCCGGTAACTCCTCATTCCATGTAGTCCCATAGGACTCCATGGGATGGGGTTGACCGAAACACTCCACTGTTAGTAAGATTGATGCTTCACAGACTGATAACAGTGTGTACAGATGAGCACCAACATATCAGAGCGCCATACCTTCACCTCAACATTTATACAGGCTCTAAACTCTTCCCAGTCATCTTCAACCCTTACATGGAGCCACTAGTAGATCATCTAGCCAATCTCAACATCAAGATCCACTGATATGCTGATGATACACAACTGAACCTCAGGATCACTGTAGCTACCACATACACCATCTAAGAGCCTGCCTTATCCTCATCCAGGCTTCACTGTCAAGTACATACATGAATCTTGAACTCTATAATGATAGAATTCATCCCTGGGGAAGCCTGCAAGCAAGCACAAGTACATATGTGGCTGTCAGAATTGAATGTGGATGGATTCAGACCACTTCTCAGTACCCACAAAAAATCCATCGGGTTAATCAGCAACAACCTCTCAATCAAGCCACACGTCCCTAAGACAAAACAGACTGCATGGTACCCGTTGGCTCTGTTCTGCAAAGGCAACTCTCATCCCGATACTGGTTTCATGACCATCATTAAAGCCTTTGTTCTCTTCTACATGGTTGACACTAATGCCCTTCTTGAAGGCTTACTGGTCTCGTCTGGCTTCCTTGCTTCCAAGCCTGCTTTACCTTTATGGCAGCTAACATCATTTACAAGGGTACGCCTACTTTCATATTTGACAAACTCACCATCTCAGGAGGACACCAGCAATGCAAAGATTCAAACCATTACCATATCACAAACTAAAAACTGCAAAAAACAGAAATCGTAAAACATGCATTGTCCTGCTGTGCCCCCAGACTATGGAACAGCATACCCACCCACACCAGACTTGCATCCTCGCTCCTGCACTTCAGAAAAGAGATGCAGACTTCAATCAGCACCTGACTAATCACTGACAACAGACAACCTGTCCGATTAACATACTACACCTCCCCCTTTCAGTTGTGTCCTTGTACTCGGCTTACTCTACAGCATCCTTTCCAAGCTAAGTTTGTATTAATAAAAAATGACTCAATAACAGTTAATTAGTTATACCTTCTAACAGCTTATATGCCTCTTCATCTTAAGATTTTGTGCTCATCACTCTGATTTGCTGGTTCTTTTCTTTACTTTAAAATCATAGGTATGTAATTTGTAATGTATCCATTATAAGGTGTTCTACCCTCATTATAATTTATTTGAGGATCATTCAATGTTGATAATTTTCTGAATTTATTTGCTAAAATACTTCTCAAATGCAGCTGCATTTGTTTTAATTATTGTATTTGGCATAATAAAAGTTGGCTTTGTAAGTAATCCCGCACAATCAGGAAATTGCCTCTTAGGAATTTGATCCAAAAAAAGGATTTCTAAAATTGATTTTTCTTAAATATGGTTGAGTTTTCACCACTATGTTTAGCTTAGTGAAGTTGAGGTAATCACAAAAGACATTATTAGCTTACTACCTAGAACAATTAGTATTTCAAATTCATCCAGGTGACTTTCATTTTAAAAATAGGGACTAGTGTTGTGACTCGCTTCAACTTTCCGATCTTCCTATCTTCTATATGTTGTTAAAAAATTGCATAATTTATCTATAAATTGAGCAGTTCCAACTCTAAGGCAGCCACAATTGCCTGATACATTCCTATTGAATTTGTGTCACTGATGGTACACAAAATCACTCAGAGACTCAAATGACAGTTCACAGATTTCATTAAGATTTTTGTGGGCCATGGGGCCGTCCCTCTCACTCTCTGCTCCATTGAGATTTCTTCCCTCACCCAGGCGCCTGTAAATCCGGTTAGTTCCGCTGAACGATAACCCCATTTCGAATGGATTGTGTCCTCCCATGTATTGCTCATCTTTTGACATATGTTGTCCAGCTTCAGCTGTTCAGGACAACATATGTAAAAATATGAGAAATACGTGGGAGGAACATCGAGTCCAAAGAACGTTACATGTGGTAAGTAACTTGTTCTTTGAATGGATTGTGTCCTCCCACGTATTCCTCATCTTTTGACATATGTTGTCCCGAAGCAGCTGAAGCTGGACAACATATGTCAAAAGATGAGGAATATGTGGGAGGAACATCCAGTCATAAGAACGTTCCCAGGGGTAAGTAACTTGTTCTTCTCTAATACATATATTCGGCCAGGGGTGTCTCTAAATGTTTGCCATCTACACTCCTTCAGGGATTTCCTAACTGTCCCTACTCTAACTAGTTGTTAGCCTCCTGAAGGAAAGTGGGGAACACACTTATGCAGTAAACTCTTTCTTCTCTTCTTTTACTACCACTCCTTCTGACTTACACCTCCAACTAGTTCACCGTCCCTCAGATATTTCACTCATACTGTTCACCTCCACCCTTTGCTGTTGCCATTTCTCCCAATACACTTTAATACTCTCCTCTTTCTTACTACTACACCCTTCTTCCACTACTGCTCTCCTCCAACAATTACTCTCCTTCTCCTACTACTCCTCTCCTCCTCCCACTACTACTCTCATGCTACAAACACTGCTCTCCTCCTCTCACCACTACTTCCCTTCTCCCACCCGTACTCTACTCTTGTCACCACTGTTCTCATCCCCCACTGCTACTCCCCTCCTCATACTACTGCTCTCCTAACACCACTACTACTCAAACACTGCCCTTTCACCCAGTACGACTCACTTCACATTCACTCCTTGCATGACATTCCTCTACTCACTTGCCACCCAAACATGCACACTCAAACTGAAAAACCGCTATCAGTCCTAAGCCAATACCTCACCTGCTGCACAGAACTCTTCCACAAGCCATCACTCTCCCCTTCCTCCTGCTGGTCTGTTGGTCCACCATCTGTTCCTCCTGTGAACTCACCCAAACAACCCAACCCCTTCCTGCTTCCTGTCCCCTTTCTTATATTCCCTCGCCTACGTGATTGGCCTGCTGTCCCTGCCCAATCCTGTTGCTCTTTTCCCTCCCAAGATGTGTGAAGAAAAAACTATAAAGGGAGACAAACTTTTCATAATTTCTCCACACAGGACTGTCGTGAAACATCGCTGAAGGCCCGGCAAGCCAACATTTCAAGTTTGTGTTAGGGGACACTTTGTTGCATGATCCTGCGGTAAGTCCATGTAATTCATGGTCTGTGACCCTTTCCTTTAGTCCTTGGTGGTCTGGGAACCCAGTAACTGGTGGTGAAGGCTTATCGTCAGTTCTGTGGATCTCAGTGCATTTGTTTCCGTCATAGCGCTGGTGCACCTTGTGCTCTTTAGGCTTGTCTGCACCGCTTGGCGACTCCATACGGACACGTATAATTATGGCATTTTGTTCACAGGCAACCATCTCCCATCTTCCCACCTTAGTCAGAGAGGGGATCTGATCCCATCATGACAAGGCCAAGGTACTTGCCTTGTCACATTTGACAGAGATGCATTAAGCCTAAGTGAAAAATATGTAGACCATTATTGAACCTTTTTAGATTGCATTGTAGGGTTGAAGACACACTCATTGCAATTGATATGAGAGGGAGCTGGCAGAGCCACAAAACATATGTGCATGCAAACCGCATTTATGTCTATGCGAAAAGCAGAAGATAGAGATGGACTGTGCAAAATGCCTTGCTTCTAACTTGTTCTTTTTTAATTGTTTTTTAAAGCAAATGCTCTGCTACAAGGAACACCTAGTTATTTTTTTTGTTTAATAATTTTGATTAGACATGGTAAAAATACAATATAAATATGACATGAAAAATCTCATAATGTTTATAATGCATGAAATTTTTTATGTATTTATTTATTTACTTACTTGATTTAATCAAATTAATGATTTTTACAAAAGAAATGTAGAAGAAGACATAAATGCAAAAAGAGAAGAACATATATGCAAAGAAGAACGTATATGTGAAGAAGAGCATAAATGCAGAAAAAAAGTCTAATTTGCGTCACAGTGCATCACAATGGAAGCTTAGTTGATTTATGGACCAAGCTTTGATTCAAAGGGCCAAAATGTGTTTAAGAGTCTGTGTGGTGGCGATTGTCCAAGTAGTCCTTTGTCCACTCATTAAACGGCCCCACCATAGATCCTCTTCCTTAGTGTAGGAGGCCGAAAGGTGCGGTAGCAGAAACTTTTCGCCTATTGCCTTAGTCTCCGGGCAATTAAGTAGCAGGTGGCGTATGGTTTCAACCTCTTCTTCGTTTGTGCAGAAACGGCATTTGTCTGAGTTACTTAGCCCTCTGAGTGTTAAGATCTCCTGGGTTTCCAGAAGATTTAGGCATGCTCTCAAGAACAAATTTCTGGCCGATTTGCTAGGAAACTTGCTCAGGTAGTTTGGAACCATGTTTAGTTTACTTTGGTAAGGCGGAAGGTGTCTAGCTGATTTTGCCTTTACTGCATTGTCCAAGGTCTTGATCCAGTCGAGCTCACCCATTTTCTTTTTTATTTTTTTCGGGTTTCGGATGAGCTCAGCCTCCGAGGAATTAATTTCCGACAGTTTCAGTTTACAGGCTTCTTCCCAGGATTTTAACACGCTGCAGCGCGAGCCCAAGGTTTCCGATCGTATTATGGCTAGTAGGTGCGAACAGTCCGGGAGCAGCGTTTTCCTGTAAAACATCATGTTTTTGATCTCCGTGGTTCCTACAAGAGAAAGGAGGCCTAGCTCTCTTCTAACTAGTAGCATAGATGTTCATTTCGGCAGGCCCAATACCGTATGCACAAGTAACCCTCTAACTTGGGCCAGAGGTGCGCCGGCGTGTGTGGAAGAGCTTCCGATGCGTAGGTGAGAGAGGGAACCACTTTTGCACGGTAGAATCTGATCATCGGCAGCAGGGAAAAGCGTCCAAATTTCTTGTCCATCGCACGGGTTTGTGCTTACCAGATTTTTTGCTTTATTCATTAGGGGGCACTGCAAGGTTGCATTAATGCTTGAGCAATCAAAGGTGACTCCCAAGTATTTAAAGTTGTGTACCTTTTCTAGTGCAACCCCCTCCAAGTACCAGGTCAGTTTTTCTTTTGGCCGTTTCCCTTTTTCCATCACCAGTATCTTGGTTTTAGATACGTTGATTGTGAGGTATTAGGTCGAGTATAGGCAGCCAAGTTTTCTAATTGGTGCTGGAGGCCTATCTGGGTCAAATCCATTAGGATCATGTCGTCTGCATACAATAGCCTTGTTGTTTTCTGCTCCCCCATAGACGGGGGAAAGGAGCGAATGGATGGTTCAGAGTCCTTAAAGTCGCCAATATATGCAATGAAAAGGGCCGGGGCTAATGGGCAGCCCTGCTTCACTCCTCTTCCCACTGGGATTTCTGCCGATAGTAAGCCAGCTTAGTTCAGCCTCACACGCAGCTTGGTGTTTTGGTGGAGAGCTCAGATAGGTTGAACAATTTCAGTGGGGCAGTTCCAGTCTCCCAATTTTTCCCAGAGGGTCGCTCTATTGACCTGGTCAAAGGCTTGAGCCAGGTCAATGAAGGCCAAGAAGACACAAGGCACTCCTCCGATGACTTCACTCTTTAATGCACTCAGGTACATGATGTTGGTCGCCGTACCATTGTTTTTTGTGAACCCCGTTTGGAACGGGTCAGCACACGGAGCCTGTATTGCCCATCGCTGAAAATGTTGTAGCAGTAACACTCCAAAAACTTTACCGATGGTATCTAACAGTGCTATGGGGCGGTAGTTCTTTGACTCCTCTTTGCACCCCTTTCTGAATATGGGCACCACGATTGATGTGGTCCACGAGAGCGGAATTGAACTTGAGTTTTTGCATTATTTGAAGATTGCGCTGATCAACGTGGACCATTCCTTTGGATTTTGTTTAAGGTCCAGATTGGTGATTCCATCCGGACCGGGAGCTCTCGATGGTTTGAGTCTACGAAGAACTTTCATTATCTCTGCTTCGTTGCTCAGGTCTGCCCAAGGCCCCAGTTGAGTATTGGCCTCCGAAAAGTTTAGCGCCGAGGGTGCCTGGAAGAGGGTTTTGTAGAAATTCGTCCAGCCTTCCTCGCTGATTGGATTTATCGGTGGTTCCTCCAGGGGGGAGGATGTGGATCTCAAAAGTGACCAGAATTCTCGAGGGTGATAACCAGATACCAGCTTCAGCATGGCTTCCGCGTCCTGTTGATATAAGTGTGTTCGCTACTGCCTGATCCAGGATTTGTAGGTTAACTGAGCCTTGTTGAAACGGGCTTGGTTTTCTGGTGACGGATGTGCACGCAATAGCCTTTTCATTTTCCTCACTAGGCGTCTTTTCTCCACCAGTTCTCCACTATACTCGTGAGTGAAAGGTTTATTGCTGCGTCTGGGCTTGTTATTAAACGATATGTATGGAACCAAGAGTGGTTGATAATCTGGTGGTATTAGTTCATGTTTTTGGCAATGCTCGTCTCCCTCTTTTGGAAGTAGTGCGTGATCTTCAGCAGGGAGTCCACCGATAGTTTGAGACTTTTTTTTGGTTATTGGTCTCCACTTGCAGATGCATGTGGAATTTTTCAGTTGAGCGAGTCTTCCATTTTAAGGCCAGCAGGTTGTGATCGCTAGCCATAGACTTGAGTACTTCAAACGAAGTTGTTAAAGCTGCCAGATGTCTGCTTACAAAAATGTGGTTGATGTCCGCGTAGGAGTTACCCCTCTCCCATGTTGGTGGTCGGTTTGCTCTCAAAAATAGATCACCAGCACTGAGTAAGGTTCTAGAGGACATCAAAGACAGCCACTTGGTTCCGCGTCCTTTTCTCAGAGTTATGGAAGATGAAGGGATGCAGCTTGTATCATGCGTGGGCCAAGTGGCCTCAAGTCGCCGCAAAGTATCAAGAGGGCCTCTGGACACTTCACGAGAACCTCGTCGATAGTTTGCCCGATCAGGGCTAGAAAGGAGTTATCGCTCATGGCTGCGGGATTCCAATAGATGTTGATAACGATTAACGACAGCCGTGTGAAAAGACCCTTATCTTCAGAAGGCTGTTCCCAAATTAGCTCCATTTCAAGAAGGTATGTAGAGGATTTCAGCGTTTTCTTAAGATGTAGTCCACTGCCAAAGCGGATAGCTGTTATAAGTCCAGAGAAAGGGCGACCAAAAATCCCTTTTTTTGCTAGAACGCACGCTATTTCGTATCTGTCCATTGAGGGGCATTCCGTCATCCAAGACTCTTGTATACAGACTATATCGAAACATCCAAGATTTAGATCCCCTTTCTTGGTCAGGTGCAGGAAGTCCATAGTGTTCCACGACCCCAGCGACATCTCCTCTTTCCCAGTGGTTGATCTGGTGGAAAGAGGGGCGAGAGGACGCATTGCGCATTGCTATTTCTTTTTGTTGATCGTGAGGGCCTTTGGTATCCAAGACCATAATTGCGCTAGTGGAGCTTGTTTGATGGGTTGTTGGAGCTCAGGGTCCTTCGGCTTGGGGGATCGGGTAATGGTACGTTGAATTTTTGCCGTGGGACCAGCCGGGAATCTTCCTATTCCCAGAGGGTCTTTGTAGGCACATTCGTTGGTAGTCTTGTCTTGCATGGGTGGATGGATGTCAATCGCCGAGTAAGGTCTCGGGGTAGCACCCCGTGTAGAATCAGCCAGGTAATTAGATCCTTTATTCTTGGCTTAAAATTGACTGAACAGGTTTAAATATGTAGAACGTAATGATGAAGGTTATCTTTGTGGAGTGAAAGTAGGACGTGCAGGGGAGACATACAAGACACAATACAATAAGAAAGATAAGGGAAGGTGCAAATGATATCTATATACAGTGATATCAGCGCTGCATAGCAAATCATCATTACTCAGTATTATTAAGGTATTGGATAAAAATATTACACTTTTTGTTGAATTTGTGCAAACAATTAACAGAAAAGGTATGACATGTTTCAATACGATAGATAGAGCAAATTAAATTCCAACACATTGAAGGTGTGCTTCCAATTAGAAGTGATGTTGTGGAATGCAATACTAATAAATAAATAAAATAATTTAGATGATTCAATAAGTTGTAAATACGGATAAACAATAGGACGAATCATAAGATTACAAAGTGACAACGGTTCTTGAAAATGAAAAATCCTTTGCAGGCATATCCACATTTTTGGCCAAAACGCATATACAAATTTACAGTCATAAATTAAATGAAAGCAATCAGCATTAGGTAAATGACTAAACCAACAATTGTTGGTTGAGTTAAGGGTGACTTTTGCGATTTCTGAAGGAGTAAGAAATGCTCGGTGTAAAATAAAAAAAATAGTTTGAATTAGATTGGCAGCTGCAGATGTTGGCTAATAAATACACCTAGTTATTTTTATCAGTTATTCAGTTGCATTATTATGGAAATAGAGTCACAGAGTTTCCAGTAATTCAAAACTAAATAATGGCTAATTGTTGAACACAGGAAGTGTATTTTGAAAGGATTTAATTGCACACTATGAAGCAAATGCAACTATTCAAAAAGATGCACAGCATCGGCTGAAATAATGATGGGTATACATGTCTACATTTGAGGATGTTTATGTAAACAAAAGATGGATGTCCAAGCTAATGTAAATAAAAACCAGACCAGTGTAAACTTAATTAAAGACAAGCTCATAGCCAACAATGATTTTGTTATGAATAACGCAGTCACCCAGTACTCTTTTTCAGGTGCCATCAGCCTGAGATAGTAAAATACTCATGAAGCTAAAACTTGCGACCTTGCCAATTTTTCCAAATTCACATTCTTTTGCTGTTTCCATATTTTGGGGCTGATTACCCATTTTGCAGCATATCATTTTTTTTTTACATTGTCCCACCATTAAGAGACATCACAATGTATTTGGCCTTTCAACTTTTCCTTTGTTGGTGAAAAGCTAAGTTTAGGGTGGTGCTGAGTTTCGGTAAAGCTTCCATATGTAACCTGTGTTTCCCCTTGTACATCTCTGATGAGGATAAATGGAGCCCTCAAAGCCCAGATGAAGTGAAAGAGGAATCCTTACAGGAGAATTTAAAATCTTTTACCTGTAATCTTTGTAATCCGTGACTGAAGATCTTTTTTAGGTTGTCCTTAGTTAATTGGGCAAAAACAAAGAGGTGATGGCTGGAAGGTTTAGAATGAATCGTAACCTCTGGCATTGCTCTGGGCAACCCTCCAGACCATAGTTCTTCACCTGCCTAGCCATTACAGAAGGGGAAAGACCATTTGCAAATCAGGCTTGGTCCCACCCCAAAAGGGGCAGTCCAGCCTGAACTGCTAGGGCACATCCCTTCTGCACGAGACCAGAAGCATCCCCAAACATGTTTTGGCCTTGTTGGGCCTCATCAGTGAGGAATAGCTTGGGTCTCTAGGCCCAGCAGGCACAGGACTCATGTCATGGGATACCGGTACCACTCGGGGTGACAAAGCAAAAACAAAGAGGTGATGGCTGAAAGGTTTAGAAAACAACAAAAATGCCTGCCAGGGGAGAAGTAACTATACATAGTCCCTTCCACCTTTCCATGACGCCCAATAAAAAAATAGAAAAAAAAGTAAACAAATAAAATGGCCACCATGGAACTGGGAGAAAGGACTACAAGTAGTCTCTTCTCCCTTTCCATGGCAGCCAGAGGATAAAGGAAAATAACTCTGCGGCACTCTGTGCTCCAAACGGAGTGCTTCAGGTGAGTCCTTCCCAGCTGGGTAATGAGAATGTTTAACATCATGGATCAAGGAAAGGTAGGACTGCTGGCCCTACTAAACCTCTCGGGAGTCTTTGTCCTCCTAGATCGCAATCTGCTACTAACTACCTTATCCACATTGGGCTACTGCTCCGAGAATACTACTTGTTGGATTTAGTTGTTTTTGAGCAAACAGAGGTCCGCCGTACAATGGGAAAAAGTTGTCTCCCCCTCAGCCCCAATAGCCTACGGTGTCCCCCATATTATTCAATATTTATATCAAACCACTCTGTGACATAGTGGATGACATCGGCATTACCTTTTTACAAACTACGCAGATGGTATTCCGCTACTGTTGGAACTTGAAGGAACATATAAAACAGATGCAGACAACCTTCAGTCCATTTATGGACCATCAAGCAGTGGATGTCAGACAACTGAATGTGCCTCCATAGTAACAAAACAGAGCTACTTATGTTTGGTTCTCATCAATCCAGGTCTAACCTATTGGTGAATTACTCTACCTTTACGATTGAGGAGTGCTCAATCAAATGGAAACTCTGGGTGTTCTCTTGGAAGCATCTCTCGGTGCCGACTCTCATGTGAACTACATCTCCAAAGATTCACACTACCACTTAAAATTGTTGAGATAAATAAGCCCTTTTCCTTCTGAAAAAAAAAACGATATCCACATTGCTCGAGCCACTATCCACCCCAAAATCGATTACTGCAACGCCTTGCTGGGGAAGTTGGAGGGGGGGTGTGACTAAGAGTAACATCCAAAAATTACAGGTACTGCAAAACAATGCCATTCACATCGCAAAAAATCTACTGCACTACTCTCATATTTCTGAAATACGGAGAGAACTGCACTGGCTAACAGTGGCATCTTGTGTAAGGGAGTGATGGAGATTGGGCGATAGTTAGCCGGGCAGGAAGGGTCGACAGAGAGTTTCTTAAGAAGAGAGTGCACAAGGGAGTGCTTCAGGGGGAATGGGAAGACTCAATTGGCGAAGGAGTGATTGCAGAAGGCCACCAGGGCAGGAGCCAGGGAGTCGATGTGGTCCTTGATAGTTTTGGAGGAACAAGGGTCAACCTGTTTCAACGAGACTTTCAGAGATCGGACATGTCTAGAAACTTTGTCTGCGGAGAACAGGGGAAAGACAGAGAAGGAGGGAGGAGAGGTGGCTGCAGAAGGGCCAGAGGGAGAGCAGGGAGTAGCGGGGGATAGGAGGAGAGTGAGGACAGGATGTCCTGACTTTCAGAGATGAAGTGAGAAGCCAGTGCTGTGCAGAGGGCCTGGGAGAGGACAGGCGAGGTAGAGACTGCAGCAGGATTGGCCAGTTTCTTGCAGATTTTAGAGTTCAACCGAGTTGTTAGATGCCACAGAGACGCAGGCTTGGATATGAGCTTTCTTCTTGGTAAGGACAGAGAGCCGGTATTGCCTTTGCAGCAGGTGGCAGGCCAGTTTGTCAGAGGATGTACATGAAGCATGCCATTTTCTCTCGGCTACCCTGCACTTGCGTTTTAGGGTGACGAGGTCTGAGTCGTACCAGGAGTTGCACTTGGCTTTGGGCTTCAGGCGGATTCTCATGACAGGGGAAAGGATATCAAGAGTATCGGATATAACAGAGGGGAGCGTGGAGAGGGCTGGGTCAGGGTGAGAGTCAGCCAAAGGGGGAGGGGTGGGTGAGAAGGTGGCGGCGAAAGACTCAGCTGACACGCGCTTCATGAGTGGATGACCGAGAAGGTGGGTGGCAGTGATGTGAGTGGCTTGGCCTGAGCGGTAGGGAGGGTGAGGTGGGAGGAAGGAAAAAGTGATCACTCCAGGAGAGAGGGATGGTGAGAGGGATAGAAAGAGGAAGGTCTGAGGAGATCAGAACATCCAGAGTGTGCCCTGCAGAGTGAGTCGGGCCAGAGGGGAGGATAAGGAGTGAGAGAGAGTTGAAGAGGTCGCGAAAGAGTCCAGAGGGAGGACAGGAGGCATCCAGGTGGATGTTGAAGTCTCCAAGAAGGAGGAGTTCAGTAGTGGAGGCCAGGAGTGAGGAGGAGAGATCTGCCCAATCAGAGAGGAAGGAGGAGATCTGACCAGGTGGTCGTTAGATAGTAGCCACAGTAAGGAAATGGCGAGGGGAGAGAGAGAGCCTGCAGACGAGGCCTTCAAAAGAGGAGTAGGCCTGCGTGGGAGTGTCAGCGGCAGGAATCCACTCAGGGAAGATCAGGGCTACAACCCTACCAGAGCGGTTGGACCTGGGTGCGGAAAGGATCTTGAAGCCGTCAGGTGACAGAGCTGGCCGTGAACCATGTCTCAGTGTGACCAACGTGTCTCCAAGATGGCTGCCTAATTGAGGCCAACCTACGTGCGGCGCACGACGCACAAAGACCAGAGCGATGCTGCAGGGAAATCCGGACCGGCACTGCGCTCAACACCTGCAACGTGGAGGGACCGTTGGCTCGCAAATAAATCACCGGCAGCAGAAAGAAAACAGCCGGGCGGAACAAGCCCCTCCTGTGGACCTGGGGCCTCCAGGCGACGAACAGGGCCCACGCGAAGCCGACAGGCGGGTGGGATCTGGCCCCGCGATGCTCTGCGCTGCCCTAGCTCTGCTGCGGCTCCCCCGGTGGCAGGAACTCAACAGATGCGTGAATCGGAGAAGGAGAAGGAAACCCGCCAAAGCAACCGCGCCGGTGAGTGCCCTTTCAACGGCCCATGCACCGCGAACTACAGCGGCCCCCCAGCTATAAGCCAATACATAGTAGGGGGGCCATCCAGACGTACAGCCCCACGCACAACTAGTGCATACATTGATGCGTACAAAGGGTCTGGAGTGCCCGCAGCGCACTGTAGTAGCAGCACGTAATATGTTTGAAAACAGTGAACCCTCTCCAGCCGGTACCTGACCCGCCCTGGAGGAGCTGTCCAGTTGCACAGCCTCCTGCATAACAAGTACAAAACACTGCCCTGTGCAATAAACTGGAGGACCCACAGTGCTACCTGGTAACGATGGATAATACGCTTGGTGCCAGAGACCCTTCGCCAGCCCCAAAACATATTCAACCCGGGGAGCCCATCCAGCCGCGCAGCCACCTGTGCAACCGGTGCACATACTGGCCTGAACAATTAACCAAAGGACTGGTGGCACATCGCATATTCCGTCTGGAGTCAGCGAACCTTCCCCAGCCACAAACAGTCCCACCTGAGGTGAACAAAGCAACCGCATGACTGCCCGACAACGATAGTATTCACACTATCCTGGGCAAAAGCAGACAAACCTACAGAGTCACACCACATCAATCCACACCACACCAATGGCTAGGATGCCCACCAACCTGGCAGCAACCCAAGGGAAAGTGACAGGGTAACCCGGGTCCGGAGACACACGCCACATTGGCTGTGGCGCTTGAGGTCACTGCACGAGCCTCAAAGTAAATGGGAACTGGTTATTGGCAAAGCAGCTGTACCCAGAAAAGACCTATCACACAGCGCACAACCCCAAATAAAACCCCAACCTGCCAAGACAATACAATGACTCCGCTAACCATCAAGGGCAAGGGGAAAGGGGCGAGACTGCGCAGCACTACCCCGTATCCAGCAGGGCAAACCACAACCGAGCTGTATACTCCTCACTACAGTGTATAACAGTGGCGTATTCCCCAGCAGAACAGAAATACCGCCTGGAGGCCAAGGTAACATAAAGCAGAGCGCCAAACACCACGAGACTTCGGACCAAAACGTACCGCTCCCCAATCAGCAAAGACAGTGAGTAATATAACAAAACTACACCTGCCCAGTGCCGAAACCCGTCAGCAAGCATGGGCAAAGATAAACTGAAGAAACTGCCCACACAAAACAGAATAGATCAGTACACAATACCCCCGACACAAACCCATGAGCTCCAAACACCGACCCCCATGGAAATGGAGCCTGAACACATGTTCTCTCTAAAAGACGTCATGGCCGCCATAGCGGAATCCTGCTCATCAATGGAGCAGAAGATGGACGGGATAAGTCTGGACGTCTCCCTCCTCTTACATGACCTGCAAAAACTATCAGCGCGTACGGGAGAGGCTGAACAACGCATCTCAAACGCAGAGGGTGGCCTACACAATATGCAACAGCAACTCCAAGGCGTTACAGCCAAGCTCAAAACCCTGGAAGACAGAATTGAGGAGGGAGAAGGTAGATCCAGGCGTAATAATGTGTGCATACTTGGCATACCTGAAAAAACAGAAGGCCCTAGCAAGGAGCTCTTTCTCGAACAATGGCTCACGGATCTTTTCGAACCCGACTCCTTCTCTAAGTTTTTTTCCATTGAAATAGCACATTGCATGCCCATGGGAAGGCCAGTGCCCGGCACTCTTCCACGCGCCGTAATAGCAAAGCTCCTAAATTACAGGGAATGAGATACATTGCTACAGCGGGCACATGCGAAGGGCACAATCACATTCAATGGCTCCAGAATCGCCTTCTTCCCCGACTACACGAGGGAAGTGCAGAATGCCAGACATTGTTTCAACCAGCTTAAAAGACAACTTCATACACTGGGAGTTAAATATGGCCTGCTCTTCCCCGCCCAGCTTAAAATCTACCACAAAGGAACTACAGTCCATTACAACGACCCAAGGGAAGCATGGCGCTGGGCTGAGCAACACATAGACGGTGACTGGTCGACACCTCGTAGCAATAGGGGCAGACAGCCCAGACCGTCAGCCGACCAATGTCTGATTCCACCACAGGCACCAGCGCAAGACCTACCAGAAGACAATGGTTGTTGAGCCCCGCCGCGATCCCTAGGAAGGCCCCCGGGCCCAGCAGTGAGTAGAAAACTAAGTTACCCAATGACCCGCACAGTGACCCGACACCTTACACAAGGCGTGACATGCTCTCACGATGCGCTTACGCAGAGGCCACCAGCCCGCCCTTCCTTCCCACCCCCCCTCCCCTCCTTTAGTTTCCTCTGTGCTTTTTTCTCCTACTACAGCACGAAAGGTAACATCCCCCGCCCACTCACCTTAGGGGGCAACTATCCGAGCTATAGCTCAGTTCAGTGCATGTAAGTTGTCCAGTTGACAGCTAAAAAGCTTTGATGTTCGGGCGACCGATGCTTGTGGTTGGGAGGAGTATAGGGTGGGGGGATATGGGTTTGGTTAGTTTAGTTAGGAAATTGATTCGTCAAGCACAATACACACCATCAACAGACAAGAGGGCTACAGCACACAAACATGGCTCAGTGAAGCCCACTAGGCCATCTTCCCTAGCACACACATCTCCTACCACAAATGGTCATGGCAACATGTAGCACCACCTCTAGTATCCCCAGAACCCTTAAGTTCATGACATGGAATGTTAACGGCCTCGGCAACGGGGTCAAACGCCGACTTGTCACGCAATACCTAAATAGACACACCTCGTACATAGTATTTCTGACTGAAACTCACCTGGCAGGCACAAACTGCACCCTATTTAAGCGCACTAACTATAGACTTGCATTACATGCAGGCTTTACCATGGGCTCCCGTGGTGTCATGATACTTGTACACAAGAGGCTTCCCTTCCTTCTTTATACTGTCACCCAAGATACGGGCGGCAGATACGTATACGTGACGGGAACAATCCATCGCAATGCTGGCAATCTATGCGCCACCCACCCTATTATCTTCGCTACTAACTGACATTTCCCCATTGATCACAGAAGACACGTCCAACATTATAGTTATGGGAGGCGACTTTAACAAAGTCATGAACATTGAACTAGATCGCTCGCACCTACGCGGTAGAAATCCCAGCATGTCCACTAAACTCGGCACATTTGTAAATGCCCTGGGCATACGGGATGCATGGTGAGACCTCCATCCTAACGACAGAGAGTACTCCTTTCACTCTGGGGCACATGCCTCGCTTTCTAGATTAGATTACTTTTTTCTCTCGTCAATTGACATACACAAAGCACACGAGGCATACCTACTTCCAGAGGAATCTTTGATCACTCCCCTCTGGTACTAGCACTCAGTATATCCAGGCCAAACCCCCCTCCCTGCTGGCGCCTTAACAACTACTATTTGGGTATTCCAGAACTAGTGGACAAGCTCCAAGAAATGACTAAAGCATACTTTGAACTAAATGCAGAGTCCGCATCGGACCCCGGAGTGCTATGGGAGGCGTGCAAGGCTGTACTCAGAGGTGAGATCATTTCATGGACTACTGCATTCAAAAAGAAGCACCTTGTAAAGATACACGAGGCAGAACAGCAGGCAAAACAGGCAGAAGAGACACACATAGCCCAAGACATGCCCAACACAAACCGAGCCCTACTACTAGCACAGAAACGCCTACAGAACATAGCCTTAGACAATGCGAGGCAGGCACATAGAACGATGCGGGCGAGGATATACAAAACAGGATATAAAGCTAGCAAGATGCTGGCGTGGTTAGAACGCAGAGAGCAGGGCCATAGTCAAGTTACGAAGCTTGAGACAGGAGCTCCAAATCCACTAGTGTCAGACCAAGACATAGTGGGAGGATTTGCGGCCTACTGCGCCGATTTGTATAAGACACCCACCACCCCTGCGGACACCTCAATCCTGGAGGAACGGACTCTTCCCACTTTAGACAGGGCACAACAGGACCTTTTAGAGAAGGAAATCACAGAGGAAGAGGTACTGAGTGCCATGTCTGAATTGCATTCCGGCAAGTCTCCAGGTCCAAACGGGTTCCCGGTTGAGCTGTGGCAGAAAGTGGGAACGAACGTAATCGCCCCACGCACCTACTCTGCATGTACCAACACGCACGGGACCAGGGATCCCTGTCCCCGGACCTAAGAGAAGCCACAATAATAGTACTTGGTAATTGTGAGAAATTATCCAGTAAATGGTTGTGCACATGACTAACAACAATATTCTATTTGTTAAGAAAAATTACTGTTTTGAATGGTATGCGACAGCAGTGAAAACCCTTGTAATGCAATGGTAAAGAAAACGAAAAGTGTTTTCACTGACTGAGCTCCCAACCTAGTGGAATCAATAGGACTTAAAGTGTCTAAAAATATACATTGCGACCATGTAAAACAATGCAACATATAATGATGACAGATTCGTTGGTATGATTTTTGTCTGTTTTTTAGTCAAGTGAAAGTGCACACATTGTTTCCCTCTACGTACATAGTACGACAAAAAACACCACATTGGGTATAATTGGGTTGACAGTCAGTAACTCTCAGATTTATAAGCCATGAGGACGGCCCGGATAGGGTTGAAACACGTGTTGGTGTTTCGTGACATTAATTTTGCGTTCCACTTACGTGATTTGTGTTCCACTTACATGATTTGTTCCAAAATTTGGGTACAGTTGTTTTGCCCGTTTGATTTTCATGTTGCAATTTAATCACAGGTTGTGAAATGTATGTCGACAATTATACCCAATGTGGCGTTTTTTTTCGTACTATGTACGTAGAGGGAAACAATGTGTGCACTTTCACTTGACTAAAAAACAGACAAAAATCATACCAACGACTCTGTCATCATTATATGTTCCATTGTTTTACATGGTCGCAATGTATATTTTTAGACACTTTAAGTCCTATTGATTCCACTAGGTTGGGAGCGCAGTCAGTGAAAACACTTCTCGTTTTCTTTACCATTACAATAATAGTACTACCCAAGGTGGATAAACCTCCAGAATTCTGTAGCTCATACAGACCTATTTCACTTATAAATAGTGAAACAAAAATATTAGCTAAGGTGCGGGCGGACCGACTGCAACAAGTCATCCCTTCATTGATTCACCCGGACCAATGCGGGTTCATGCCCCGAAGATCAACCCGTATGAACTTCTATCGGCTATACTCAGCCATGGAAAGGGCAAACAGGCTCCCGGGTCCACTAGCACTATTGGCAATCAACTTTGAAAAGTCCTTTGATTCAGTGCGCTGGGAGGCAGTCTGGGAAATAACGAGGCAGGGCTGCCCCTGTCAGACATGATCTTTGCGATTGCCATAGAACCTCTGGCTATACTCCTACGAAACAACCCGCTTTGGGAAGGCTTCTGGTGGTCAGACACATGGGAAGACAGAGTCTCACTCTATGCAGACGACTTTTTAATCTATCTGAAGGACCCGAGTAACTCCTGCCATAGAGTCACACACATGTTAAAGAGACATGGGGCCTTTAGCGGACTTAACGTAAATTGGTCCAAATCTACACTATTTCCCGTAGGAAGCGCAGTCGTCTCTATGCCAATAAGCTGCCCCTACCGCATAGTAACGGAACAATTTAAATACCTCGGTGTACAAATCACAAAAAAAACCACAGACTACATACCCATGAACCAACACCCCATTGCGACAAGATTTGCGGAGGATACCCACCACTGGACCTCCCTGCCACTGACGCTTTTCGGTAGAGCGGCCCTATTTAAGATGATTGCTCTCCCTAAGTTTCTGTACATTTTGCAAAAGGCACCACTTCACGTCCCAAAGCACGAATTCCTTCAAATTGACCGTACCCTCCGGAAATTACTGTGGTGCAGAGGTCACCCACGGATAGCTCTCCCTACACTTCAGAGGTCCATCTGGGAGGGGGGAATTGGACTACCCAGACTGCAAACATACTACTGGGCTGGACAGATGGCGGTGGTGAACGACATGCTTCACGGGGATGCAAATTTACCACACATCAGAGGGATCAACGCAGATAGTACAGCATCTCCCTTGGAACTCTTGTACCGCAGCCTGGGCGGTGCGACATCCCCCTCGATGTCAGCACAAATCACCAGAATCTGGGCAGAAACACACCAGTACATGGGGTGGGACTCGGAACTAACACTGATACCACCGCTGTGGAACAATAGACTCCTCCCAGAAATAAACAAACTGCCCAAATGGCCCGCCTGGAACCAGCAAGGGGTAGCAAGGTTTGGAGATATAGTGCAGGAGGGCATGATAGTCCTGTTCAAGACACTACAATCTGACTTCTCCCTCCCACACACAGAAAGATATCACTATACCCAAATGAAACGTGCACTGCAATCTAATCTACAGAACATGAGAGATATGCCAGAATACACCCCAATGGAACGCAACATAGTTCAGGAACAAATCAAGCACAAAATCACCTCAATCATGTACAATGTGATTACATCCTTTGCCACACCGGAACTAACCAGCCTAAAAGCCAAATGGGAGCGGGATGTAGGGACATTACAACCAGAGGATTGGGCAGAGGCGCTGATGTACCCCCGTGAGGTAACCATATCGTCTAGGCTCAGACTGGTCCAATTGAAGATCCTGCACCGCACTTACTACCCGAGAGTAGCACTGTTTCGGTGGGGTAGAGCTCCAGACCCGCGATGCTTGCGCTGCAAAAGGGAAGAAGGGACCTTCTTTCATATTTTATGGGAATGTGATAACATACAACAGCTCTGGCGAAAATGTTGCGATAAACTGTCAAGAGCCATGGGCAAACCGGTATTAAGGGAACCAAAACACTTGCTACTAGGTGTATCAGACGAAAGCGACTTGTCCCGTTATGAGAGGCTACTCTGGTCGACAGCCGTAGCAGTACTCTGAAGGAAAATTGCACAACTATGGGGATCAGAGACAACACCAAGCTACGAACAGTGGGCCATAGATGTGGACACATGCGCAGCAATAGAGCACAGAGTATATGCAGCGAGGGGGTGCCCTTAGAAGGTGCATAAAATATGGCAGAAATGGGAGGATGCCCGTTGAGTCACCCAAGGCTCAACAGAGACTTTATTCCCGCAACAGACAGTGCAAACCCACTTAGGGGTATCAGACATGTACAGAATGACCTACAATAACCCGCCTTAAGTGCTTGGCGATCCCGGGGGCTGTGCCCCCCCCTTTGTCTTTTGTTTTTTCCCCTTTCCCTCAAGTAAAGTGTTATTAGTAATGTTTATGTATGTATAAAAAAAACAATAAAAATATTTGTTTAAAAAAAAGAAATAGAGTAACAATATGGAGATGGTTGCCATCCTTGAAGGACTTCCGGGGAGGGGTACAGATCAGAGGTACACCCTGTGGAGGTATAGAAGGAGCCCGGGAATGGGCAGAGGGGAAGGGGAGGGCAAGGTAGCCAAGGAGGAGGTGGAAGGGGGAGGGGAGGTAGTCACGGAGATGGGAGAGGGGACAGCAGGTGAAGAAAGGAAGTTGATAAGGCGCAGGAAGTGTCTATCAAAGAGGTGAAGGTTGGCCTGAGGGCCTTGCACCAGGACGGTCCCATTAGAGTAAACATTAATGATGACCTTATAGGAATGGAAGGAGGCCAGGAGGACGTCCCAACGGGTGCTACCATTAATGGGAGAAGAGGAGAAAGGAGAGAGCACAGGGACCATATGAAGGGTCCATAGGTTTGGCGAAGGCACTACAAAGAGGATGTCAGTGAGAGTTTCCTTGGAGGAGGCACTGGTGTAGGTGTCAGCGATAGGGAGCCTGGGTTGGCGACCAGGATGTCCTTTTTAAACTTCTTACTACCAGATTTAGTGAGGAGAGCAGGATAGTCAATAGAGAAGCAGTTAGAAAAGATAGGAGAGACAGAGAGCACCATAGAGTAGGTGGGAGAGGAGAGGGGTGGAAGGGATAGGGGGAGACACTAACGAATGACACTAGGGTAGGCAGACAGGATACGAGAGGCAAGCAAATTGAGCAGTAGGGCAAGATGACGACACTCAGGATTAAAGAGCTTACAAAATGCACATTTTAAGACAGGTGAGAAGACACACTTAAGTTTGAGAATCCTGAATGGGTGAGAAAGGGCCTAGTTTTCACAATGACATTTTTTTAAATACTGGTACAGTGCATATTATAACATCACACGGACAAACACACCTAATTTTGAGAGTCCTGGATGGGGGAGAAAGGGTCTATTTTTCACAATGCCATTTTTAAAAAAAATACTGATACAGTGCATATTATAACATTGCGGGGACAAACACACCTAAGTTTGAGAGTCCTGAATGGGGGAGAAAAGGGCCTAGTTTTCACAATGCAATTTTTTAAAAGACTGATACAGTGCATATTATAACATCACAGGGACAAACACACCTATGTTTGAGAGTCCTGATGGGGGAGAAACTGTTCCACTCCTTCACTGACGAGGAGCTCAACAAAACAAAGGTAAGCACACTAATGGCTAAATCTGTGTCGGTCCTTGCAAAACAACCACCAGCTAAATCGGCCTATACGCAGTGGTGGGGGGCCCAGACAAGGTCCTTCTCACGTTTTAGGGGATTCCAGGAGAATAGAGCATGCCAAGCAGAAGGTTCTTCTGATGAACCTTGACGCAAGCAGCAAAGGCAAAGTGGCCGGTTTTTCTCTCGGTCATCAGCCTCCTCCTCTGCAACAGGAGATTTTGCCCCCGATAAATCATCCAAATGATGTTTTCCATTAGTCACACGAGACTCCGGAGGGAGGACGTATATTGTCTCATCTGGAGGCATGGCAGACCATCACAGAAGATCAATGGGTTTTGTGTGTCGCCCGAGCGGGCGTCCGCTTGCCCCTCCCTCATACCCCACCCTCTCACCCTCCTCTTCATCAGACTGGATCTCCCTTCCTCAGAGCCGAGGTGTAGAAACTTCTGGATCTCAGAGCAGTGGAACCTGTTCCGTTGCAGGAGCAAGGGGAGGGCTATTATTCCATTCTGTTTACAGTGCCCAACCAACCAGGCTTTCTGCGCACTATCCTCAACCTCTCTAACTTCAATCTTTCCCTACCCCTAGAGAAATTCAAGATGATCATGCCCAGCCAGATAAGGTCTTCTCTCTGGAAGGGTGATTGGCTCAGTGTGATAGATCTCCAGGACGCTTATATTCACATCCTGATCTGGGGCCCACATCGGAAATACCTTTGGTTTTCCGTGGGAACGGAACACTTCCAATATCGAGTGCTGCCATTTGGTCTCAGATCAGCACTGCATGTCTTCACGAAGGTGATGGCAGTCATCGCAGCGTTCCTCCGACTGCAGGGAATTCATATCTATCCATATTTGTACGATTGGCTTCTGCGCAGTCCTTGCACACAGGCCCCAACAGCCAATCTTCAGTCACTCATCCAGCTCCTGTTCCATCTTGGGCTGTCAGTGAAGTGGCAGATAATATCTATGGTGGTTGCTCAAGACCTGATTTTTCTAGGTTTCCGTTGGGATACAGTCAATGCCAGAGTTTTCCTAACGGAGGACAGAATTGCAGATTTATGAACGATGTGCCTTCTTTTCCTGAATTCCTCCCACAGGTCAGGATGGTGGTTCCAGAGTCTCCTGGGCCTGATAGCTTCATGTGTTCTAGCTCTACTTCTGGCAAGGCTGAAGATGAGGTGCACAAAGCTCGTGCTGCAGAGCTGCTGGTCCGAAGCTTTGCACCCAGACTCCAAAAGTATTCTGATACCAACCTCCATGATAACGGATCTTCAATGGTGGGCAACCCCCAGCAACCTTTCAGTGGGAACCTCCTACCAGGAGCCCTTACCACAGGTTAAGGTTACAACTGACTCCTCCCTCGTAGGGTGGGGAGTGACGTTTGGTCAGCTCGAGGTCTACGACCTGTGGACACCCCAGGACAAAATGTCTCATATCAACTACCTATAACTCCTGTCAGTTTTTCTGGCATTGAAAGCTTTCCAGCCTTCTATCCTCAACAGAGTGGTGCGTATTCGCACGGACAACTCGGTAACTATGTTCTACATCAACAAACAGAGGGGCCCCAGGACACCTCCTCTGGTGGATCTAGCTATCCAGATTTGGAATTGGGCAGTCCAGCACAATGGGACTCATTAGGGGTCTGGCGGTAACCCTGCCGGTGCGACTGGCGGGTTACCGCCGGAACGTAATAGTTTACAGGCGCCTGACTTCCCGGTGCCACAGTGCTTTTACAAGTCCAGCGGCCAAGGAAGTCAGGCGCCGGTACATTTGTCAATTGCCATTCCCATAGAGTCCTGTAGGACTCAATGGGAGTGGTGACACGGGAGCACTGAGTCGTTAGCAATGGTACTGGTGCTCCTGTGACAAGTCTGCCTAGCGTGGCCGTTGCGCCCGGCAGGGTCAGACCTGTCGGGCACAGCGGCTCCAGCAGGCAGACTTGTAGTTTGCCGGTCTGGAAACAAGGGTGCCAGTGAATTTACCGGCACCCTTGTTTCCGGACCGGCAACATTGTAATGAGGCCCAACGTCTGGCTGCAGGCCGTGCACATTCTGGGTTAGGTCAGTGTTTCGGCAGATTCCCTGAGTCGCCAGACTGCGGTGAATTACAAGTGGGAAACGAACAGCGATGTTCTTCTCAAGCTTTTCTAGCCATGGGGTCCTCCAATGGTCGACCTTTTTGCGACTGCAACCACCTGGAAACTACTACTCTTTGCTTCCACGGATGCTCTCGAGAATCAGTGGGACAACATGAAGGCGTATGCCTTCCCTCCTCTACCGTTGATTCATCGGTCTCTCTGGAAGCTCAGGAGTGCCTCCAACTGCACTCTCCTGTTCATTGCTCCATGGTGGCCAGCCAGGTTCTGGTTTTCGGAGCTTCAGCACCTATCAATATGCGACCCAATCAAGCTACCGCAGATCCCCGATCACCTGCACCAGAGCAATCACCAGGTGTGGCACCCCTCCCCACGATCCTTCAACTTGGCAGCCTGGTGCCTGAGTTCAGGTCCTTAGCACAGTTTAACCTTTTGGAGGATAATATGTGCATAATCCAGGCGGCACGTAAGCCTTCTATGAGAGCGCAGTGCAAAATGAAATGGCTTCGTTTTTGTCATTGGTGTCTTGCTAAACAGCTTGATCCTCAACATGCTTCTATTGACTGTGTCTTGTTTTTCATATCAGACCTTGCGCCCTCTAGTATTCACGTCTTATCATGCAGAACATATCTGTCAGCCATTGCAGCTTATCTTTCTACAGATAGTTGCTCATTGTCTCTGGCAAACCCAGTAATCAAGACGCATTTCGCAGGTCTTCTTCATCTCTTTCTGCCGGTCAGACCACCTCTTCTGAAATGGGATCTGAACGTGGCCCTTACCGCCTTTGTCACCAGCCATTTGAACCAATGTCCACTACCAAGCTCAAGTTTCTCTCCTGGAAAGTGGCTTTTCTTGAATGCAATAACATCGGCAAGAAGAATAAGTGAGCTTCAAGCTCTCTCTGTCGAACATCCGTTCCTGTTTTTCCACAAGGATAAGGTGGTGCTTCGCACTCCTTCTTTCCTTCTAAAAATTGTCTCAGATTTCCACATAAATCAGTCGATATCCCTACCGTTTTTTTTAACCAAACTTGGTCTCTGATGCAGAAAGGCTTCTACATAACCTGGATGTCAGAAGAGCTCTGAAGTTGGTTCTATGTTCATTCACTACCCGTTTTATTTTCGCTGCTGTTTTTGACGAAAATGTTTTGCTGACAAAAATAATCTATTTTTTGTCTATTTGAATGTATTTTTCCATTAAAAAGTGCCGCAAATATAAATCAGGCGATGAATGAACATCATACCCTGAAGTTTTTCCTTGACAGAACAAGCAAAATTAGAAGCTCCTCACAACTCTTTGTTTCTTTCGGGAACCCAAAAGGGAAACTGGCTTTAAAAGCATCGATCTCACGCTGGATCGCTTAATGCATCTCAAAGGCTTATACAATTCAAGGCCTTCAGCCTCAAGGGGCGTTCATGCGCATTTTTCTCTGTGGCAACGCGCCTCCTGTTTCCTTCCAGAAATATGTTCATTGGGAGTCCTTAGCCAAGGCTGCTACGTGACCTTCTCCCTCAGCTTTTCG
The DNA here is from genome assembly GCF_040938575.1 of Ambystoma mexicanum. Taxonomy (NCBI): domain Eukaryota; kingdom Metazoa; phylum Chordata; class Amphibia; order Caudata; family Ambystomatidae; genus Ambystoma; species Ambystoma mexicanum. Next base: position 159,620,434 of record NC_090936.1, on the reverse strand, counting down.
CAGACACTATTGTCTTGACCTGAGCTCCCGGGCTGATGCCCAGTTTGGCCAGCCAGTTATTAAGAACCTTTTCCAGTAGGTGAAATTTCCATCTTTCCATTTCTTTGGTCAGTGCTTGGCAATCTCCCAAAAGTATGGAGGAAAGGGGACGGGGCATATGAGTATAACAAAGTTACTCACTGTAGTGACTACCTTAATCCCGTCCCCTCTAAGAGGTATACACTATTTTTCAATGGTCCTTCGACTTTGGTGATAGAAAAGGACTCAAGGGCAATGCATGGGGCGGAGCTCAGGAAGGCGGGGCTATGGTCACGTGCGGTGGCTCAGTGTAAAAATAAAAGATGGACAAAAAGTTATTTGTGATGCTTCAAAAATGCTACGGTCCCGTCCCGATGGATAGAATGTCCCAAAGGTATGTAGGAAAGGGGACTATGGGCTAGGAGTAAGGTAGTCAGTACAGTGAGTAACTTTGTTATTATTATTAAAGCGGTGGTAACGCTATCATTTTCCTGGAAAGGACTCCTAGTGCTATTATCACCAATGTTTGGGGACGTGCTGTAATAGTAACTTAATCAAATTCCCATGTATTCCTATGTGCATGCCTCATAAATAAATGACAGTGCTTTACCAAAATGTTCCTTTATTTTCCATATTTAGTAATACGTTGGACCTCATTACGAGTATGGAGGCAGCCATAATAAGGGCAGGGCTGCCTCCATACCGGGTTCCAGGTCCGGGTCCCGCGAAAGGGGACTTACCGGGCCATTCCGACCTTGGAGGGCCCAGTAAATCCCTTTCGCGGGACCCAGACCCGGTACTTCCCCATTCCCATTTCAGCCTCCATAGGGCTCAATGGTAATGGGGAGGGTGCTAACAACGGGCCCGTTGATAACGGGCCCGTTGTTAGCACCCTCTACTGCTAGCGGGTCCCGCTAAGGACGTCTGGTCAGACCAGACGTCCTTAGCGGGTCCTGCTGCAGACCTCGGAATAGGGCGGCCCGGAATGAACGGGGCCGGACCCGTACCGGCCCCATTCATTCCGTGGCCGCCTGCCTTGTAATGAGGCCAATTATATACAAACTTGGGTCACTACCTTTTGCTTCATCAATAGTGAGTCAATTTGGTTTTCTTTTATCATATTAATTTCGACTTGTTTTACTTTTTCACAACTACTGCTGTATACAGTACTGTAAAACAAAAGCTTTATCTTTAAAACCAGGCTTCATGACATCCGATGAAAGGAAATTGTTTGATAGTCTGAAGTGTCCTCATCAGAAGTACTGGGTTCCAGTTGTCTGGTTTGGGAATTTGGCATCTAAAGCTCGGAAAGAAGGACGAATCCGAGATAGCGTAGACCTGCAGATGATCATGCATGTAAGTAAGTTAAAACTCCATATATGTTATATAACTGCATGCAACATTGAAAAAGTTATTTAATGTGTTCTCTTGCCTTTTTTTTCATATCCAAGATGCATAGGTACAAAGTATATATTATCATATATAGAAAGGTGATATTGCTTTGTATAATACATTGAAAATAAATATCAGTATTCTAAAGAAAATAATGCATGATTACCAAGACAACATACACACAAATCCAATGATAGCAACATATACATATTTCCCAGAGTAATGGTGCTCTATAACAGTTAAACGTGAAAGGCCCAGTATTCTCTGATACTTGACAGCACCCTTAATTCTATCCAAACCAGCCAATTATTAAATGTGTCAGTTTCAGCAACAAACCGTCCAATCCACTGTAGGATTATGTACAGTTATTTATGGTCTATAGAAACAAACAATGTGGAAAACCATACTGTTGTATGATTTCCAGCTAGAAAAAGCAAGGCTGTAAGATGGTTTTCAGACGGAGCTATGCCAGAGAACTTTCAACAAGACAGACAGACATAACTATGGGGACCTTACTACAGCATAGTTGATTCATCAAGAGCAATAATGAGTACATTGTTCCCACAGATTAAATGTAGGCCAATACATACAGACCAAACGGATAAACAATCCCTTTTTAGAATGACCAATATGGCACTTCTCAGCTTTCATATTTGCGAAGTATATAAAGCTTTACCACAGGGTTTTTATTTGCTGTTTTTAGATAAAAAACAGATGGCAGGTTCAATTGCTTTTCAAAATGTTCTCATTTAGTACAGCAGGGAAGCAGTTGGTGCCAATGAAAGTTTGACCGGAGAATGACATTTGCTCCATCAGTTTTAAATTCTAGTTCATGTTGCCACCTTATAGGGAAGGGCTACTTCTCAGTAACTCACAACGACTTGGAAGCATTTTTGGGCACACAAATCAAAATGATTTGAGAACACTTATATTTCTCTGTGTTATTTCTCTAGAGGCGCCGACAGAGCTCATATCCAGATTCCTGGGATCTTTGAGCTATTGACAATGTGGGACATAGCCTTGCTGCTTGGTATTATGGAGCCTAGTAGGTTGGTAACATTTGTGTATACCTCATTCAATGTGGTGGAAGTGCTTCTGGCACATTGTCTTCAGGGTGAAATGTAGTTTCACTGAAGTTGGTTGATGTGGCTTTTTACAGTGTGTCCATACTATAACACATTAGAGGAGAAATAGATGTGTCAGTCCTTTTTATTGTGACTTTTTATTTTTGAAACTTAACTTGATAATTGAAAAAGACACCTGTGATGAATGTAATGAAGTCAGCACTCCTTTCCCAAAGGTAGCCTCTCTAGCCTCTCCTCATGTGGCCAGGGGACGGCAGTTTCTACCTGGTCCTGACCCTGGGGGTGGCTATGTGAGAGAGGATCTCATGAGGGGAGGTGACCCTCAGGGGAGGACAGGCATCATCAGTTGAGACATGGTATTCCCCCTCTCCTTTTAGGGGTATCTCCTCCAGTCCCCATGCCTTGATGGCATATTGTGGATGCCCTTGGCATGTTAAGAGAGACCTGGGAGCAGAGGGAGGCAGCCCTGTTACCACTCTCTTAGACTGCCCAACGGTTGAAGGAGCATATGGCTACTGTAAGAGGGATAGTCCAAGTACACTTGGCTAAGGCCCAAGAAAACCAAAAAACCTCCCATGATAAAAAGGCTCTACTCAGACCCTTTTCTATTGGACAGAAAGTTCTTGTTCTCATACCAACATCCGATGATAAGATATTGGGCCTCATTCCGAGTCCGGCGCTAATGGAAAAACGATGGCGGTAAAGTAATTCCGCCATCCTTTTCCGGCGTGGACTATTCCGACCCTTCACACCGTAATTACCGCCGCCGTAAAGTACGACGGCGTAAATAGCGGACCAGTGTCGCGTGCCCGACACACCACGTCGGAAATAACGCTAAGGCGTAAACCAGTGCTGATCCCAAGTAAAGCGGACACGGTAAAAACGGCCTCCACAAGGGCGCAAAGTACCTTAACGCCATGGCGTAATTACCGGCATCGCAGAGAAGGTGTTAACAACCCTGAACAGTGCCAGAAAGAGGAACAGGTGCACCCAATCAGCACAGGTGGAGTCCATAGAGTCAGGCACAGCACAAAAGGAGCACACCCACACACCACACCCCCCCCCACACCAAGATGATACCAATTCTCGCAGCATTCATGGAGCTGGAGGCCCTGCTTGCAAGGCAGCAACGACGACAACATCAACAACAGCAACCACAGCAACCACAGCCCCCAGCACAGAGGATACACAGGAGGAGAAGGAGGCAGAGACAGGCCCAGCATGCCCTACCGGTGCAGCCACCATTACCACGCCGTCAGCCCCCAATTCCACGCATCAGACCCACCCCCTTCAACCTCACACCAGAGCAGATACACACCCTGTACCGGCTTGACCGGGACACGATAACCACCATAGTGGCCCTGATACATAACGACATAGTGAGCCTAATAGAAATCAGCACTGCCATCCCCCCTCTACTAAAGGTAGTGTCTGTGCTCCACTTCCTTGCCACAGGGACCTACCAGCATACAGTGGGGCACATGCATGGCATTTCACAGCCCATATTTTCCCGGATACTCAACCAAGTGCTCGATGCCCTCCTCAAGCACAGAAGGGACTACATATGCCTCCCCCGGACTCCCCAGGAGACATATGATACCAAAGCTGCCTTCCATGCACTTGCAGGCATGCCAAATTGCATAGGTGCCATCGACTGCACCCACGTAGAATTGGTGGTTCCCCATGCCATGGAGGTGCCGTATCGCAACCGCAAGCAATATCACTCCATCAACGTCCAGATGGTGTGTAATGCCAGTAAAGCCATCACACAATGCAATGCCCGATACCCCGGATCAACTCATGACTCCTTGGTCCTGCGGAACTCTACACTACCACGCTACATGGAGCGACATGCTGAACGACGTACCTGGCTGCTTGGTGAGTAACCGGAATGGGCCATGGCAGTCCATTGGGGCTGTGAGTAGGCTGTCAGCATACTCCACCTGGGTGGTAAAGGGTGGGGTAGAGAGATGCATAAGGGTGGGACAGTCAACGCCATTGTACGATGTAATGGGATGACTGTATCCTGGGACGTGTGCATGGCCAGTGAACACCTGCTGCAATGTCAGATTAGCCCAATTCTCCACCATGATTGCACGAACACTTACCTTCATTCCACTCTCATGCAGGTGATGCTGGCTACCCATTGAAGCCGTGGCTCATGACCCCGGTCCGCAACCCACAAAACAGGCACCACGAGGACTACAATAGATCTCATACCCGTACACGGGTGGTGATAGAGCAGACCTTCGGCCTTTTGAAGGCACGATTTCGTTGCCTCAGCCGGTCAGGTGGGGCCCTCATCTACAGCCACGAGAAGGTGTCCAAGATCACCATGGCATGTGCAATGCTGCACAACATGTGCATCCATCGGAACGTGCCACTGCCCCCTGACGTGGGTCTGCTACCACCAGAGGAGGAGGAGGAGGAGGAAGGAATGGCAGGACAGCATCACGGGGCCGATGCACAGGAGGGACGTCACGTGCGACAAGCATTGATTGACCAATATTTCTGAGTCACAAGTCAGCTGAGGGGGTGAGGATGACAGGACATTGGGCACTGGGTGTGGGGATACATGTACTACATGCACTGTGAGACATTAAAAGACACATGCACAATGATCAATGTCCACTCTGTTTTCCAGGATACACCAAACTGTATTGTATAATCATGTGAAAACGTGTACAAATAATCCTCCACCCTCACCCCCCTCCCCCCCAACTCCCACGCACACCCTCCCCCCCCTCCCCCCCAACTCCCACGCACACCCTCACCCCCCTCACCCTCCCCCCACAACAGCCCCACAATCGTCCCATCAATACTACATAGGCCACATGTGTGTGGCTTCATAGTCAATGGGCACGCCCCGAGCATGAGGAATCATTTTCGCATTGTGCGTTGTGACCTGCGGACCGGGCTGGTCTGCGTGGAGGAGCACTGGGAGGGTGGTTCCTCCTGCTGGGGCTGAGGTCTGGGGGTTGCTGCCTCCAGGGCATCAGCAATCCTGCCGAGCACCTCACAGAGCCGGTTTGTTGATGTAGTGATGACCTCGCCCAGAGCCTGCAGGTCATTGTGATGCACCAACCCTGATTCCCGGTTGTCCCGGAGAAACTCCTCAATCATGGCCGTGAGGTTCTGGGAGTGCACAGCTTCTGCGGCCGATGTGGGGGATGTGGTTGGCAGGCTCGGTATTGGGCCTGCAGGCCTCTCAGGTGTTTTGCCAGGGGAAGTGGGCTGATGTGAGACAGGTGTTACCCCTTCGCCTGTGAGACCTGGTCCATCACTCGACCCGGAGTCGCTGTGTGCAACCTGGCTGTATGATGGTGACTCAGGGCTGTAGACGTTGGTCTCCTCCACGTTGACCACGGAATGGGATGTGGGGCTGTCTGGCACACTAAGGAGGCACATGGCAGCATTCTCACCTGACATGCTGGATTCCTCAGGGTGCAGCGTGGGGCATGTTTCCGGCGGAACTGCAGCCATGTCCAGGTGCGCGGGTGGGGGTTGTGTACCCTCCATGGGGGTTGCTGGAGCAGGTGGTGTAGAATGGGCCTTATGTCTGCCAGCAGGTATGCGCTGTACCCTGCCCCTGTCCCGGGAGGTACTTGGCCGGGAGCCTTCCTGCTCCTCACTTTCATGACCGCTACCTGTGGGGGGCAAGAGAGAGACAGCATGATCAATGATCTGGGGGTCATCATGACTTCAAGCCTATGGTAACACATTGGGAGAGCAGCGTCTTGGTGATATTTTGGTTGGTGAGTGAACTTGGCTTGGATGGTAAAAGCATACTGTTGGCGGGGTCAATCATGTTGGCGGAGTACTGTGGTGAGTGACATTGACCAGCTTTCTGTGTGGAATGGCCATTATGGGTGTGAGCCTTGCACCTGACATCATCCTGGGTCCCACTTGTTACAACATGGTTGCAGGGGGGGGGGGGCTACGAAGCAAACATGATGTGACTCTTTGGCCGGCCCTTTGCGGTGAATTACATTAGGGATGCATGTACTGTTTGGACTCATGACACTCACCTGCATCAGCGGATGAGGGATCACCGCAATCCATTTCGCCCACACCTTCGATGGCTTCTGTGCCCATCATCTCCGCACATGTTTCCTCCCAGGGCATCATTTTAATGGGTGAGCCTGGGCCTCCTCCTGTCTCCAGGGCCTGCTGACGGTTTGCTGACATGATGGCCCGCACCCTGAGACGGAGGTCATCCCAGCGTTTGCGGCAATGCGTTGTGCTGCGGGGGGTGTTCCCAACGGCGCTCACCCTCTGTGCGACCAACTCCCATATCTCCTTCTTTCTGAGGATGATGGGCCTACGCATGTCGCTGCAGAATACGATATCTGCATGTTCATGCAGAGTGTCGACCAGGACCTGTAACTCATCCTGGGTGAATTTTTCTTTTCGGATGCGCGCAGCGCCCTTTTTCAGAACTTTAGGCATGATGATCTTCTCTGTTGTATATTTGGTCGATCTGAGTCCTGTATGGAGTCCTGTATGTCCTGTATGGAGAGGATTGCAATGGATTGTGATTTTAAATATGGCCGCCGTGATGCTTCCCGTTCCTGTGCGATGACGTTATTTCCGTTTCCGGTATTTAGCGGTGGCCGTAATTTACGGTTAGCGTAAATTACGGTCTCTGCTAATTACGGATTCCATCGAAGGCGATGGTGTTAAATGCGTCTAGGTTTATGGCGGTAAGGGGTTTGACGGGACCTTTTGCGCTATGCCGCAAGGGAGTTTACCGCCATGGCGGAATACTCGTGCACGCGAAGTCGGAATATGGTGGAAATAGCGCCTTCCGACCACATCGTACATGGTATTTACGCCATGGCGGTAATTACTGTTACTTACCGCCGGACTCGGAATGAGGCCCATTGTCTAAATGGCACGGACCTTATGAAGTGATTGAACAAACGGGGCCATACAACTATCGAATCTCACAACCCGATAGATGAATTAAGTCCCATATCTATTATATAAACCTCTTCAAAGAATGGAGAAAGTATCTCGCAGAAACCACAACATTGATACTGTGTAGTCTCTTAACAGAGGAGTCAGATAATAATACTTTGATTCCTTCTCACCTGTCACAAACCCAGAAACAACACCTGCAAAAGTCACTGGAACAATTTCCAGATGTCTTTAGAGATGAGCCGGGAAGCCTAAAAGGGGTTTTCCACTACATCCGCACACCCCTGGGGAAGGCTGTTCATTTGAAACCTTATCGGATACCCGAATCAAGAAAAGGAGTAGTCATACAGGAGTTGGAGAAGATTTTGGACGCTGATATTATTGAATAGTCCCAGAGTTCTTGGTCCTCTCCAATAGTACTCATGAGCCGAATAATGGCAGAGGTAAAAGTCAGATCAATCGTGGAGGTTCTGTATTGATTTCAGGAAGGTGAACGTGGTATCCCAATTAGGCAGTTACCCAATGCCAAGGATAGGCGATCTAATTGGGAGCAGCTGTTATCCTCTCCACGACTGATCTGAAAAAATATTACTGGCAAGTCCCTGATAATCTAGAGGACAAGGAGAAAACAGCCTTCTCCACCCTTATTGCACTATTGCAAATGAAGGTGTTACCCTTTGTCCATCACAGGGCACCAGCCACATTTCAAAGGCATGTCCTTCAGACATACTCCTCTTTCTGTGGACTTTATATAGATAATATAATTATCCATAGTGGGACGTGGGACGTGGGAAGTACATATGCATCATCTATATTTAGTTACCAGGGCACTGAGAGAGGCCGGCCGTACTGCCAAACCCAAGAAATGTCATCTGGCACAGCCAGCTGTCAAGTGCCTCGATTTCCTTGTGGGGAATGGACTTGTTCAGCACCAAAGTGAAAAGGTGAAAGCTGTGCAAGAAACCCCAGTGCCTAAGACAAAAAAAGATCTAAGAGCTTTTTTAGGATTGGTTGGGTATTATAGGCAGTTAATTCCCAGTTATTCCTCTATTACATCTCGCCTCACTGATAAGCTTAAAAACACAGAACCCCAGAAGATAAAGTTGAGTCCAAAAGACCAAAACTGTTTTGATAGGCTTAACCACATTCTGAGTAGTGAGCTAGTGTTAAAGGTGGCAAACTTTAACAAAGAATTCATCTTACAAACAGATGCTTTACATGTTGGGTTGAGGGCTGTTCTTTCCCAAGATCATGATGGAGTCGAGCATCTGATTCTTTATATCAGTCGTAAATTATATCCTAGGGAAAAGAACTATGCCACAATTGAGCTTTATGCCCTAGCCATAAAATGGGCAGTCTCATACATGAAGAACTATCTCATTGGCAGAAATGTTAGACTGGTCACCAATCATTCCCCATTAACATGGCAAAGATACCCATGTACGAGTCATGTGATGGTTCCTAGACATGCAGCCATATTGCTTCATGGTAGAAGACCAAAAAGAAAGAGAGATCAAGGGAATGTAGACGTTGTCTCCCGTTTCCCAGTAGAAGCCAAAGGAACAAGAAGCATTAGGGGAAGGGCGTGATGAATCTGATGATGTCATCACTCTTTTCCCAGAGGTAGCCTCTCCTCATGTGGCCAGGAGACGGCAACCGCTACATAATCCTGACCCTGGGCTGGCTATGCGAGGGAGGATCACATGAGAGGAGATGACCCTCAGGGGACGACGACAGGCATCATCAGAGGAGACATGGTATCCTCCCTTTCCTTTTAGAGATACCCCCTCAATTCCCTATGCCTCAATGGCATATTGTGATAATCCTCTTCAACACACTGCAAAAGATGCTGACAAAACTCATGAACATGTTTTCACCTTTTGAAATAGCATGTACTGAGACGAGGAAGAGGTCTGCAGTGAGCAAGAGTGTGAACCATAATGCGCAGTCTACTGTTTGAAGGAATGTGATTGGTCCAGGACACCTTCCAGCCTGGAGGCGGGAGTTTAAATCAGCTGCTGAAAGAAGATGGAGAGACCTTCCTGTACCAAGCATCGGCTTCGAAGCTGGCGAGAGAGGCAAGGGAATGGAGGCAGCGAGAGAGGGAGCTGACCCCAGCACTTTGCGCCGGTCAGGCAGACCAAGAAGCAGGTGGAATTTGGAGTTGTGGCTGCAGAGCGATGTTAGCTGGAGAAGAAGTTAAGAGGTGAGCTGCAGAAGGGCCACGCACTTTAGCGGTGCTGGATAACCAGAGAAGCGCCCGAAGAAGAAGGATGTCACTGTGGGAACTAGAGGCCAGTAAGTGCTTTGTTCCCATGCAAGGAGCGAAAACGCTCTGTGTTGCTGACTGGGGAAAGCTGCCCCAGACCAGCAGACACTGGGGCGAGCACCCGAACGAGTGGCCTGTGAGAATCAGTAAACCCAGACCAGAGCTGAGGCAAAGAGACCTTGAAAGAGAGAAGTTATTGCCAAATGAGGGAGGAATAAGTAATCTTCTTTGGAATCAGTGTCATTTTCATCATCACAGTATTTTGACATAAATATTTGTTAAAGTAATTAGGGGAAGACCCATGCCCCCTTGTGCTGAATGAGAAAGATAGATTGTGTTATAAAGTCCTGGCAGGAGAGTATACCAGGTGAAGAGCGGATCTGGGATTCACACCCTTAAAGAATTGTGAAAGAGAACCTGGCAGTGGAGTATGCCAGGTGCTTTGTAAGTCTTGGACCTGCACCCAAGTTGTGTTATCTTGCAAGAAGAATCCTAAGACTCATACCCTTCAGAATCGAATTGTAGTGAATGTGGAATTTTGGGCAAAGGAGTCATTTCCCAAGGAGTGAGTTGCAACACAAGAGGTGGGAGTTATCTTCTTGCGCTATAAAGAACTTAGTTATTTCTTTGAACGTTTGTTTTTGGTGAAGTAACCCCTGGGGAAGGGAGTCGTCCCCTTTGGAAATGTGAACATTTATTATTGGAACTTTCTTGTTGGAGTTATACCTTTTGTTGAACTTGACCATCTGAGCACCTTTTTGAACAAAAGGCAATGCCCCTTTGCACATTAGAGTTAGTTTTAGAATGTGAGGGTTGGGATAGGATTTCAGCCACAGGACATTTTTGTTTTGGAAATCTTGACACTTGACAGACCCTTAGTTTTGGTTGAAGTAGCGAAATTCCTTTTAGATTAGGGACAATTAGACATTTTCCAACCCCTTAATTGTTTCAATAAAAGTCTGTAACAACTACTATGAGTACTCTGTGTCTGTGTCTCATTCCTGGCTCCTCACACACCTTTCAGTTCATTTACTAACACAGCACAACCTACAACATTACCAAATTCTACCTCATATCAGCAACTATGAACAGTTATGTTTGTTGTCCATGCATGTTCGTTCTCGGGTGATACCCAGAAACAAAGCTAAACCCTTTTGTGTAGAAAAACTGATAATTGTGCTGCAATTTCAACATATGGTAGCTGACTCGTAGACAGTGAAGAAAGCCTTCTGTCCAGTCTATGCCCCTTAAAAGAATGCATGACCAGTAGAAAGGTGTGGAAGGCTCAACCTTGTGTGAATTTTACAGATTGCTTAAAATAAAAATTACCTTTAATTCAGTGAACTCATTCATCCCTCAGTTTGCCAGGTTTGCAGCAAATAAGTTCAACATGCTTCACTTTTGCATAATTTAACTTATCCGTCCCACCATCGAGTACATGCTCCGATTTGATCCAAAATATGTCATCACAGTTGACTGATCTAATGTTTTGCATCTTAAAGGTGTCATGAAACACTGGATTAAGTGTTCTAGTTTTGTAGATCTGATTGGTGTTATATAAGTCTCTATTTTAATTCTCTTGTATTTGTAACACACAGTTTGCCACAAAGACCTGGTGGTGCATGCACTGTGTGATCGCCTCTGATTCTGATTGCAACAAAATGATCCTAAGCATTGGAAGAACCCTTAATTTTGTGACATTAGATGTCTCTGTGTATCTCTGCACCCTATAGTCCGCTCAAATGGTGATGTGCGATATATTAATTTGTTAATTCTTAAATAAAATGACTTCGTTGTCCAATTGTTCTGTTTTATGTCCAATTATAATATTCACTAGTGCTTCAATATAATCTTCTTCCCTTTATTGCTGGCTGTACCATTGGTGTTCCTCTTTTTAATAGATGTAGGTTTGGCTTGTAATGCTTTCTCCCTGGTAATTCTTGAAACATTGTCATAAACCTCTTGTAGCTGCTTTTCTGAGCAGCCTCTTGTATAAAACTGGTTGCATGGTTTTTAGTTCCTCTTGAAGGGAGTTACCCATTTCGGTTTAGGATGGATTCACCAACTCCATCCCTGCTGAATGAGACACCCCTGAATCTCGACATGCTAAATGCGCTGCACGCTAAACACGGGGTTGTCAAAAACGTTGTCTGCGACTATGTCCAGTGATCATCATATAGAGTCAGGAAGAGGAGCACAGAGGGTTGAGGCAGAAAAGGTAAGGAGAGATTGGGTTTGGGGAGGTGAGTGGGGTTAGGGGACCTTGGGAAGGTTTGGTGGCAGATGGGGGCTTGGGTGGTGGAGCACCCACATTGAGGGCACAGAGGGGAGTAGAGCATTGGGGCGGTGAAGACGAGATTGAAGTGGGGATAGGGAGTGGGGATGGGGTGTATGATGCTGAAGGGGGGATTGGAGGTGAAACTACCATTACAGAGCAGAGAGGGAGTGGAAGGCTGAAAATACATATTCGGCGTGAGGGACCATAGAGTGGGATTCTGTCAGTAGCATTCAGTGGTTGAGGGATTCAGAAAGTGGGGAGATGGCGGTAACTCATACATTCTCTTGATTGATGCATAGGTATCGTGAGTAAGGTAGACACTTTGGGGTTGATCTCACATGTTGCAATTCTGCATGTGATAGTGAATTCCTATTGATGCTTTTTCGAAAAGACTTTAAAAACAGATTCTCCTTTATGGTATAGCTATCTCTGTATCTTTAAAGGCCACTATTTTACTGCCAATGTTTGTTGGGAATCCACTTAATTTGCATGTTGTGACCACAATTTACTAGAACTCTCCATCGGTCTGCATTGGTCTCAGTTCCATTTGTAACATGGCTACCACCTCAGTTTCAATTTCACCTTGGCTATCTAGAAACACTCCTACCACTCACGCAATAAATTGCACACCCAATGTACACAATACGTCTCCTCCGTAGATTCACTGCGGAAAGTAAGTTTTGGATAAATTCATGCTCTTCTGCGATGGGACCCAAAGTCATTGACAAGGGGGTGGTAACATGATGAGTCACAGGATTATTCGAAATACCAACACTTTTAACTATAGTACAGGAAAGCAGCACATTTAGGAAATCTTTGGATCTGATTGCTGAGCGATTTGCTCCATTGGCGGTCATTACAACCTTGGTGCTAAGTGCACCAACTTTACCACCATGGTGTAAACTACGTTTACACCATGGTGGATGGCGGATTTACCGCCCCATTCCAAGGTGAGTGGGGCGGTAAATCCCCATTTCCCCTTCCCCATTCCCATTTTTGCCCCATAGGGCATAATGGGAGTGGGGAAGGCGCTAATTACGCCGCCGTAAATTACGGCGGCGTAATTAGCACCATGGCGGGTTAGCGCCATGGACTTTAACGCCTGCCAAAAGCAGGCGTTAAAGTGGGAATCCGACGTTAAGGGTTAACGCCGTCGTTAACCCTTAACGCCGGGGTTGTAATGACCTCCATTGTCTACTTAAAAGGGCACACTTTTCCATTAAATTTTACATTGAGTAAAGGGGCCTTCATGGTCAATAGGTATGAATCTATAGATGGTGTCATAATTTTTCCCTTGACTGTCCTAACCTTCTTGCTTTGTTTGTGACTGAAAATGCTGACGGTTCACGTTTGGAAAAAAGGGGCAGTGGGATTTTCTGCAGCTTGAATTGTGGCTTGTTAGGGCACTCAAACCTCCAATGCCTGCCTGCTTGTAATAGCGGCATGCAGTATTACTTGTCACATATCCATTTATAAGCCCTGTGTACCTTGAGGATCAGTGGCATCACCACTACATCCTTTTCCACTACCTATGCTATGCCCAGTCCTTGGAAGTTCACTTGCCCGCCCCACTCACCCCCCTACCTCTGGCATTTGCATTCAAATTCACATTCATGTTAATTCCCCAGTCACATTCCTGTAGAGTCTTCAATCCAAGAGCCATTTGTTTTCATTCTGTAATTTCTTCCTTGTCTTCTTGACATGAAACACAAAGATTAGCCACCACCAAGAGTTACGTAAGCGGCTTTGTTGAGATCCCAAGCAAACTGTCTGAAGTTGCTGCTGATGTTTTGGCATTAATCATTGATAAAAACTGCTGCTACAGCTGGTTGGGTTTTTTGCTGGTTTGTTTGCCCCAGAATGTTGGGTGAACCCAATCTTTATTTATTTGAGCTCAATCCATCTTTCTGGGGCACAGTACTGCAATTTTCTGTACCAAAGAATCTCCTGCCTGTACAAATTTGACTCCTGTTCCTAGATTGTCCTTGGCCCAACCACTCTCTTGACCTGGCACCGCACACCTCAGTAGGCATTATTGCCCTCAAAGGCTGATTCATATCAACCCAGAAGAGGTTGTAACGCTGGATGATAGTTTTAAGCTTATCAAACTTCTCTTGTTCTTCCCTAATAATTGTAAAATCTTTTCACACATTTTTTAATATCCCTGGAAGTCCACAGGGCATGTACTGTTACCTCATTGCCAACTTCATCTGTACATACCCCTGCAAATGGAGACTGTAATTGTGCTCCCATTGCACTGTATGAGGCACGTGCACAAGTGTGTGAGGGGCTTATGGTAGATGTGGGAGCGCTGCTCACTTGCCCAGCCAGAGTGCGCCCTGCATAGGATTGTGGGTGGGTTTGCACACCCATTGCTGCCATATGTTGGGGTTGTGGTCAGCACTTATGGGAAAACATAAAATACAGTCAGTAGCGACACAGTGAAATCATAATATTTTTGATATAACAAAAGTTCTATAAGCAGTTATGAGGCACTTTACAACAAAAATATCTTTATAGAAACATTTGGAAAGATATACATATTGATGTCAACCAAGAAGCAAAATAGAGGTGTTTTGTGGATGTGTTACATGGATGATATTTATATTATTTGGCAATCAGGAATAATGAATGTACATTATCTCAGTATTTAAGGGTATCTCTGTAATAAAAGTCAGGAAATTATCCTCTGGATGACTAGCCCATGTAATACCCTAACCTTGTCATTAAATAAACCAGGAAGTGATACATACCAAGTTGTGCAAGATCTATGAGCTGTAAATTCAGTGGTTTTACCTTTGTTTGCAGTAGTTCCAAATCCAGTGACTCTAATTTCTTGCATTCTAGGAACAGCTTCACATTTTTCCGATGATGATTTTTGCTCTGCTTTCTTCTCTATCTCAATACACTCTGAGAGTCAATATTAATTCACCTTTAATCATTCTGATTTGCAGTGTACGTAAACAAGGCTTCCACAGGGCTAGATAGTGAGTCTGACCCTGTTCTCTTAAATCCTCTAAATCGTCTTGGAGTTTTCAGGGGGGTCAGTGTTGATCCAGAATGTGGATGACTTGTTGGTTGAATTGCCTCCATATGAGGCGTGTAAGCAAGACACACTGGTACTTTTCACAGCAGTTACAGAAAAAGTGGCACATGGCTCAATTGTGTAGAGAGAAGTGCACTATTTAGAGGGTATTTCAGCTGTCATTAGAAGTATATACCTATAAGCAACCATTCAGACACTGCCAAATCCTGCAACTATTAGTCAAAATAGGTCTTTGCTGTGGGAAATTGGGTACTGTCAGTAGTGGATAATTGGTTTTACTAACATTGGAAGCCCTTTACAAGAGATGACACAATTACATAAGCTATAGCCTTTAGTTTGGACCCCAGTGCCAGAGGAAGTATTTCTACAGGTAAAAAGAGCACTTGCCAGAATACCAATTCTTGGGCTACCCAGTTACAGAAAGTATTTTGTCTTATAGTGCCATGAAAGAGGGGCATATGCAAGAGCATTGCTGACACAGAAACATGGTGACAAGCATTAGGCGATTGCATAATATAGTACTGTGTTAGACCAGGTTACAGCGGGTCTGCTGGCCTGTTTGGTCATTGCTGCTTTAGCCACATGGTTCTCAGAGAATTTGGTGCAAGCCTAACCTCTCGTCTTAGCAGTGTGCCATGCAGTTCTGCATTACCGTTACAACCCAAAGTACAACATTTATCTGCTTGGTATTATTTACGAAATATGGCCATGTCCTGCTTAATTCTGCACATATTACATTGACATAGTGTTAAGACTTGAATACTGCCATGTTGCTCCCGAGTCCTGCAGATGATGAGCTCGATGATTGCATTTTAGTACCATCAACTCTCACCAAACCCCAAAAGATTTGAAACTACATTACCGAACCCAGAGGAAGCATATTAGGCAGATGGGTCACGTATGAGAAATGAAAAAGCGGATGGCTATCAGGATATGCAGTATGTCATGTGCTGAAGGTGGTCAAATCTCTGATGTATTCTCTGCTCAGATTGCTGAATTATTTGCACCAACATGAGCATGCACCTTCGCAGAAGGGAAACAGGCTACAATATTTATGGATTTGTGCTATTCCTTTGGTACAGTGCATGATTATGGGTTGAGAAAGGGGCTTCTGTACTGCAGCAGGCACACTGATCAAGTACCCCCATATGTAGACTCCCTTCTACATTCATTAATATTGCCCAAAGAACTAGTGGAAGTTAAATGCACCGCTAATAAGGTCCCTAATAATGGCTTCACACAGAGAAAGGCCCTCACCGATAGAGCAGCAGGGGGGGGCTCCCTTTACTCTGTACCCATGGTTGAAACACTTCTTCCATAAGTACAATTGCAGCCACTTACCCCTCCCTATCCCACACTTGGTGAACATGCTGAAATCTAAGAATGTGCTTCAGATGTAGAGAAAAATGTTTGCTCTTTTAGTGGTGCCCACATCTCACTTATATTATTTCGCACGTGTGCTGCATGGCATCGCACATGTAGGCATATGGGGGATGGTGTCTCAATTGCAAAAGAATGGTAAGCTCCAGGTCTTTCAGCAGTTGCAGAACAATTCTGTAAGCAATGTTTAATGTGCCAGCAGTAAAACATTGGAAAAAGCTTGAGTGTTGACCAGGGGGCGCACACTGGACACCATTCCCCAAGATTCAGTGTGATTTTATTCAGTTATTGAAGGTGACAAAGTGGCAATATTTTTTGGTAATACTAGATATGTTTTAAAATTGGATCGAAGCCTACCCTACCCGCTAAGCAGACACACAGGTGGCAGTGAAGCACTAATAAGGGATTTTATTACGTGATTTGAAGGGCCAGCTAAACATAAATATTGACTGTGGAACACACTTCGCAGAGAAAGTAATTGAGGAGCTCTGTCAATCGCTAAATGCTTAGCGAATGCTACATTGTCCCTATCACCCATAATCAGTCAGGGAAGTAGAAAGACAAAGTGGAATCTTGAAAAACAAACTAAAAAATCTGTTCTGCAGCTGGTTCAAAGTGGCAAGATCTGTTGCTGCTCTCTTTAAAGTGTACGCTAGCACTGCAAACAGAAAAAAGGGCTTGAGCCCATATACGTTCATCACTACCAGACCTATGTGCTTACCAGAACCATGCCTGCTACCATATAGTTGGGGAAACTTGCATATCCTTGAATCTGCCCTACTACAATGCTGTCAAAATCTGGTAAAGTTGTGAGGCTTATCTATTCACAAGTTAAGCTAGCATTGCCAAGGGAATCCGAGACACCTTATCACCTTTTCAAGACTGGCAGTAGGGTGCTTATCTGAGCCACCTTTGTAAGGAATATCTCATAGCTAGATGACAAGGGCCCTTTGAGATGTTACTGGTGAATGCTGCCACAGGCTGAAGAGATATTTGCTGGTCTTCCTGGCCAGCAGGATGATATTTTTGTTTAATTCAAATCAAGGTGAGGGAATTCTGGTAACATGCAATCAAGGCCAGTGCAGGGAGACTGGAGACATTCATACAGTAATTATAGAACAAGTACAAAAACTGAACCTGGTGGAAAAAGTGGACTATGCTCATGTGGCAGGGTGGTAACTATTAGACTCCATCACAGGAGTGTTGAGTTACTAATCTAGGAATCCATCATGAGAGTGTGGCGTTACCTATTATCTAGGAAGTTTACCTGGGGCAAGTGAATGCAGGTTTGGCCAACCACAATCAGCTTGTAGGACTCCCAAACTGGGTTCCAAATGACGGGAAGAGAAAGGGGCTTTATCTAAATCAATACTAGACTCTTGGGGCAAAGAAAAGGGGCACCAGAAATTGAAAAGGTTACTCCAAAAATGAGTAAACCAACTGTCAAACAAACTGGATGACCTAGACCAACGGAGGAAACTAACTTGAACTTGTATTGCTTAACCCATCTGTATTTTGTAAAACAAGGAAAATTTAACAAAGAAGCGATCCAATGAATGACTGATGGAACTGTACCAGTGATAAAGGAACCGGTGATGTGAAGGCTTTCTTGAAATGTGAGTTGTTTTACTTCATGTAATTGTCAGAGCTAGTAGAGAGTGTAATAAACTCAGGTTGCTGCTTACCACACAAGGTCCAAGAAGAGCCTAGTTGAAAGTGGTATATGTTCACATATGAGGCGCACACCAGACTTTCAGTGAACAGGAATGGCCTAAGTGATGGGGAGATTGTCTTTCTAGATACACTTATCATATTATGAACTGTTTCCACCCTCATTTAGTGCAACCTTTATTTGGCACCCAAGAATGAACTGGGTAATGGAATACACCCAGAAACGTAGACAATGGTTAACAGCATGTTATGATCAATGCAATTCTTTTTCCCAATATTGACCTTCCAAGCAACATCTCATTTTCTGAATTATTCCGCAGGAGCAGCAGTAAGCGCAAAAAGAAAGATATGTTGATGATCAAAGGCTGGAGGCAAAGAGATCTGAAAGGACACATATTGGATTGAGTGAATTCATTAGTCTCAGCTTGGAACTTTTATCATGGATAGGTACATAAGGAAAGGTTGGGTCGATTTGAGAAAGCTTCAGTATTGATAACCAGAGTGCAGCTTTCAAACATAATTGCAAGCATGGAAGAACTGCTTGTTATAGGGGATTAAAGCGGCATCACACAAAATGGGCTAACAAGTTCTATATTTAACATCATGTCCAAAGAATCGAGTGGGGTATTGCATGTGGAGAAGTTCAATATTACCTTAATGACCAGGTGAGAATGATATGAGATGATACAAGCATCAGGCCTGACCAGAAAAATTGGACAACATTTCTGGAGTACCAGCCCAACTGTGGCCCTTGCAAAACCTGTGATTATGGGCCTGTCAAGGGAATATGGGGTCCAACGTATTGGATAATATCTAGGATGTGGGCATGTTGCAGATGAGCCTGCACGGTCCATTGAGATGTCTGGGAGATCCAAGTCCCAAAAGAACTCATTAAGTCAGAAGTGTACCTGAAGAAAAGAGATGTGTGGATGCAATCGAAGTGACTGGACCCTGTGGCTGAGAGAACCACCACAACTTCAATGTATGGACAAAGTAAGACCCTCCCCGGTATTGACTGTTCAGGGCGAATCTGGTGGGAAGGTATGGTTAAAGGCCTGACGTTGAATGGAACGTGAATATTCACTGCTAACGATAGTTGCCTCCATCCGTTTGTAGAACTACTGGCTGATGAGAACTGTGTTAGTCACATACACTGAGAGACAGTTACAACATTACGAGTTTGGTGGTACAGTAAAAAAAGTGTCTATTTTCTTTACTGCCGCTTTTTTGACAGTAATGAAATCACAGCCATTTTTACCACATCGCCATATTCCAAGTTTGACCTTGAAGTATAAGATTTACCTCCAGCAAGAAGCTGGATGTAAATCCTCCACTTAAAGGCCAAAAATGTTTGGATTTACTTTGTGGAATTACCGCTTTCGGTGAATCATCCAGAAATCACCATGGAGTCCTATGGACCTACAAATGGGGATTTACACAGTCATACCACCATTTGAAATCCAGTGGTAAACCCACTGGAACGTGTGGTGGTAATGGTTAATGATTTTTGCTGTACATCAGCAGATCTGCTGCCAAATTGAGGCCCACACGGTTTATTGTCTACAGAACTAAAATTGTGAGTGCATTCAAAATATGAGGCTAGATTTCACTGGTCAACCATAATGCCTTATCACTTTGACAATTTTCTAGAACTGTTGCCCCAAATACAGAAGACATAACGATTGAGCTCTATTTTTTGCAAATAACATGTGAAAGTAAAAATAATGATTTTAAATTAGGACATGGACCACTGTCTCTTTGCACAACAATGGAAAATCTATGGGACTCTTTACAAGCGTATGTAGAACAATAGGAGGCAGAGTAATCCCAGCCCGTATTGGTGAGCAATAAGGTCAGGCAACAGTTAAATAATCAAATAATTAAGTTTTATTACAGTCAAAATCATGTTAAAATCGCCACAAATGAATGAATCAAATGATGGAAAGCTATCATGTCTATAATAAAACATAAATAGGATTCTAAAAAGGTGACTATTTCCTAGCATACATTTAATACACTATCAGTCATGTTGTAGATAATACTTTAGACATATACTATTTATGTTCTTAACTGACGTTTTTTGGTCTTGGTGCTGTTAGCATTTGAACACATATATTGCCTAAGATATTTGGCCTGGGCATTCAACCCCACATGTTTCAGTTCTTTTCCATTTGGTGGTGAACATTTGTCAGAAGGTGACACATTTAAAGTCACTCTTAAGAAAGACAAAGAATAGTGTTTCTCCTTAGAAATCAGTATCCTGTTGATCCTTGCTTGAACAACAGTTTATAACTGCTGTAACATTACAGGCTGTAATGGAGACAAAAAGACAATTGAAGCTATTATTGCTTGATCTTGAGTCTAAATTAGCAATATTTCAATTGTTGCCAATCACTATGAGGAGTGTTACCTCAATTAGTAGGTAGGTGAGGAGGTCTGCATGTAGTGGTGTTTTAAATAGACCCATTCCAGGATACCCTCTGCAAATACATAAAGATAGTATATTTAGGTAAAGTGTAGGGACCTCCACCTGTGATACACTACTTGCTCAAACTCTTATCTCATCCGTAATGAGTGAAAAGATATATATAGGCGATATGTACCTGTAATTATATTCGCTCTCTTATTCTTTCCTAGAGGTGTGTGGTCATTTATAGTACTTCCACGACCGGTTTCATCCCAAAGCTGATATATGCGAATAGCTTTAATAAGATAAATAACGACCGTTTGTACATTGTCACTATGGGTGTGGGTAGTGACTGTCAAAATACCAGTCGACCATATTTACTATATTGGTAGTGGTAAGGTTAATATGCAATCTGTGTACTGCTAATGTCTGTTCTCATGAGATAAGGTCCTGGTAAGGAAGAGAACTCTGTTTTAGAGATACGTTAAAGATAAATGCTGCACAGGCTGTAATATCAATCAAATTAATATACAGCTGTAAGGGTCGTGACAAGTACCATAAATCTTAAGTTTAGAGGTGGTGCTATGTAGTATCTGAGCACAAGTACATGCAAAGCACATTTGGCGCACACTGCCGTTTCATGTAGCTGCACGTAATTTGCAGTTTTTCTATCACTTTGTATGGCCGTCTCGATAACCATATTTAGTTCTGAGAGATTAACTGTGCCTAAAAATGTTTTTTGCTGTCGCCATACAAAGGTTGCATCTGTAAACAACCATTGTCATGTCAGCACCTCATTGAAAGGGTGTCTGCAACTGCCTTCGCACTAGTAAAGGCAGGGTGTGTAGTCACATGAACGCTATGTGCACAGTATCACTTTAGTATCTATACGTCAAGCCTGTGAGGCTTGGCTTATTTTGACAAGCGTCTCTATAAGTGCAGAGTGGGCAAATAAATTGTTCTTAAATAAATTGTTCTTACCTGCGGTCGCTCAGGGGCTGTCGCATTCGTTTATACCAAAACACTGCTGTAACTGTTACCATGTTAATATTGAATAGAAACTGGAGACGGCCACGATTGTGTTAAAAGGTCCGGCCATATTGGAAGGTATATCATCTACTTATGTCTACTGTAGAAAAGATAATATAAGATTTTTAACCGATCATTAGGTGTAATTTCTAGTTGAGATTAATAAGTACCGGTTTCTCATAATGTCAAGAAAAAAATCGCAGAGTGAACATTGACACTGGGTTAGTATCTAGACATAAAGTGGCTCGTTACGAGTCGTGGATTGTAAATATAAGTAATCTCATGGCACAGATATAGCGTGGGTGCCTTTCTAATTTTGTGCCATTCCACAGCCGCCTTGAGACCTTTTTTGTCACTTTTGCTCAGAAAAATAAGTTCCTGTTCTCTTTTAAACTGCTTTTCTTCTTTAATTCTTTGGTTAGTACCTTTTATGACTTGCAATATAGTCCATTTGAAATCGTCCCATCCATGGTTCTTTTTAATAAAGTGTTTCACCATAGGAGCTTGTTCTATTTTATTTTTGAGACAACTTCTATGTTCGATAATTCCTGTTTTGATTTTTCTGTTAGTTTTACCAATATATAGGTCACAAGGACAAGTAATGATGTAGATGATATGATCTGTGTTGTAATTGGAGAAAGAGGTTTGTTTCCATGCTTTGCTGAGTCCTATGTCTACCTCCTTGGATTTGGTAGTAAGTGTGCATACTGTACACTTACCACATGGGTAGTATCCCATTATTGGATTAAGGCCCCATGTAGAAATCAGACTTTCAGTATTAGCAGTCTTTGTTGATAATCGACTTTTGCTTATGCAGTTTCCTATGGACGTGCTTTTTTTATACGCAAATATTGGTTGTGCCTTGTTCTGTTCAGTAGATGCAAAAACTTTCCAATGTTTATTGATGATGTTTTTGATGGCTAGACTCTGATTGGTAAATCTAGACAAGCAAACCAAGCAATTGCCTTTTTGTTTTGATATATTTTCTTCCAGAAGGTCTTCTTTATTATTGTTATAAGCTCCTTTGGCTGCTCTTTTTACAATTTCTTTTGGCATAGCATCTGTTTCGCAGTTTGGTAGTCAGTGTATGTGCTTCCTCTTCAAATGCTTCCTTTTGACGGCTTTTTCTCTTTATGTGAAGGAACTGGCTAAACGGTAGGTTGTCTCCAAGATATTTTACATGGGGCCTCATTATAACTCTGGCAGTAGCCGTGCCGGTAAAAACTGTAGGCTGCCGCAAGAGTTATGCTTTTTTCCAGCTGCTGGCGTTGGAAAAAGGTACTCCCTATTCCCATTCTAGTCCCATAGGACTCAATGGGAATGGGGAGGACGGATGCATGTCACTGTAGGCAACAGTGCCAGTGCACCTGTCAAAGTTTGCGAGCGGATGCCATTCCGCCTGCCAGGTCAGACCTGGCGGGCGGAAAGGCACCCGCAAGCAGAACACGGAGTGTGCCGGTCCGGTAACATTGGTGCCGGTAGTTTACCGGCATCAAGATCCTGCCCCAAACTCATTTATTATGTGGTGCATTGAAATGGCACTCACTAAAAACTACTTTGAATTTATGGGAGAATATTACCAACAAATAGAAGGCACAGCCATGGGAGCCACTTTGGCCCCTAGACTTGCCAATCTATATGTAGAAATGTTCGGAAAAGTGACAATATACTCCTCTCCAAATACCTTCATGCAACATATAATGAAATGGACTCGATATATAGACGATATCCTTATCATCTGGGAAGGTACTAACGAGACAGCAGACCAATACTTTGAATTGCTCAATAAACAGAATCGCGAGCTGAAATTCACTATGAGTAAAAGCAATGAGTCTGCAAACTTCCTTGATATCACAATTTTTCATGATAATGATCAACTGTTAGCAAAAGCTTTTCACAAGCCAACAGATTGTAACTCTTTGCTTGACTACACCAGCCACCATGTAAAACATCTTAGAGACAACCTAACGTTTGGCCAGTTCCTTCGCCTAAATAGAAACAGCAGTCAAAAGGAAGCATTTGAAGAGGAAGCACATACACTGACTACCAATCTGAGAAACAGAGGCTATCCCAAAGCATTGGTAAAAAGAGCAGCCAAAAGATCTTATAACAATAATAGAGAAGCCCGTCTGGAAGAAAACATATAAAAACAAAAAGTCGATCGCTTGGTTTACTTGTCTCCATTTACCATTCAGGTCTAGCCATCAAAAACATCATCAATAAATATTGGAAAGTTTTTCCTCATCCCAGTTTTGATCTTGAGGACTCCCAGTGAGTCAGCTGGTCTCTCCCTCATCTCAGTACTCCCATGATCATTCTCTCCTGGTTCATAGGTGTTCTTCTTCGTCACAGTCTTGCAGTGCAATTTACATGTGTATTCCCTACTCTTCCTCGTATTAAAGAGGTGGAAGTGTCTACCCTACACAGGTGCATGGAAGTCTAGGGGACCATGGATCCTGCATTAGGGTAAGAGGGTGAGGGAGTTTGTGAAGGGGTAAAGGTATACTGCTTTCTCCCCAGAATGTCATCATTCGTTCCATAAGGGGTTTCCCTTCCCATGTGATCCTCCCTCAGTGCACCACCTCCAGGGGCACTATTGGACTGTGGCTGCACTACCCCGCACCATTGGAAGGGTCCCCCCTATGGGAGAAGGGACGACATCCAAGGATTTGCTACACCTCCCACTTTTATCATGGTTATAACAGTTTGTTTAAAAAATCGGTTCTATTAATGCCTCTTTTGGTAAATAAATCCCCTGTTGGTGTGGTATTATTGTGTTCAATACACCTGCATCTACAGTGGCTCTAATAGTACGTTAGACACATCTGTTTTTTATTCCAATTTAGTGAAGAAGTCAATAGTGATTTGATTTGAGGGATTTATAAACGCACACAAAGATGAACTGAATTGTATGAAGGCCCAGGTTATAGATAGAAATAGAAAACAGAGCCAGAAAACAACATAAAGGGCCAATTGTTAGCTGGGGGTGTTAATTGAGGATAACCAAGAAAAGCCTCCAAACGGCCCTTTATTTCAAAAGAGAGGTTTTAAGGGCTCTTCAAAATTGGTAGATGGATTCCAAGGCTCTAATTTCTTGGGGAGTGCTGTTCCACAGCTTGGGACCATAACCGGTGAACCTTCTATCTCCCCAGCAGGATCAGGGTATTTTCAACAACAATGGATCCCCAGAGCATAAATGCCTAGTCTGTTGATACCGACTTAGCTTGTCTGCTAGATATGATGGGGTGGAACCCTTCAAACTCTTAAAGGCCTCCTTAAAGTTGATTCTATCTTACACTGCCAGCCAGTGGAGGGTTCGGCGGGCAGCCGAGACATGGACAGACCTGCTCAGTTGACAGAACAATCTAACGGCTCCGTTCTGTACCCTTTGTAATCTCTGGCGCTGCTTAGCCGGGATTCCAGCAAGAAGGCTGTTGCAGTAGTCCAAATGTGAATTTACTAGGGAGCCCACTGCAACAGCATGATCATCGCCTGGAATAAACTGCAGAACTTTTTGTAACAAGCACATAGAATAAAATACTGCCTGGACCTTGGCACTGACCTGGCTTTCATTGCCAAGGTTGTCCTGCCACATACAGCCAATATTTTTTTTATTTAAGTTCAGTCCCCAAAAAGCATGGATTGTGGGGACGCTTCCCTGCAGCAAGAAGTTTTTTCAGCCCAAACAGGGCAACCTCAGTCTTGGCAAGATTAAGTTGCAACTGATTTTCCAACATCCAGAGGCTGACTTCGTCGAGACACTGGTTGATCCAAAGGAACATTTCATCAGAATTCCCTATTTTTATGAAAACCTGGGTGTCATCGGCATACGAATGAAAATTAGCCCAATTACTCCTCAGAATGTCCATCAATGGCCGCAGGTAAAGGTTAAAAAGCAGGGGTGACAGGGAAGATCCTTGTGGTACTCTGCAGCCCGGAGCAACGGGATCTGAGAAGCATTGAATGGTCAACCATTTCAAAGGCATCGCAGAGATCGAACATTACCAATAGTGAAAGATCTCCTCTATCCACGGCCTCCAATAATTCTTCCTGTACTGCCAACAAAACTACGCCGATCCCAAGTTTGCATCTAAAACCAGACTGAAAAGGGTCCACTAGACACTCCTTCTCCACATACCCAACCAGTTGGCTGGTAACCACTTTCTCAAGCAGTTGGCCACAAGAGACCTGCAACAGGTCGATAGTTCTGCTGCATGGATGAATCTAAATTAGGTTTTTTCAGTAGGGACATGACAATGGCTTTCTCAAGGTCCAAGGGCACTATGCTCTGCTCAAGAGATTTATTTATAAAAACGGTCATGAATGGGGATCTATCCAATGCCAAATGTCTTGCAGTACATGCTGGCAATGGGAATAAGTAGTCATTAGTTGGTTTATGCAGACCAATAAGTGAGTGTACTTTGTCCTCTGATATGGGACCAAATTAAAAAGGCACTATACGTTGGGTAGCCACTGATTGCACTGAGGAGATATGCCCTGTCTGTTTTAGACCAATTTTAGAGGAAGATTTGAGACTCAGCAAATTGCTATTGAATAATTTCTATTTTTTCTTTTAAAAAAGTATTAAATAGATGTGCATGCCTTAACGAATGCTCCATAGTGGAGAGAGTACACTTTGGATGATAGAGATTTGAGATGACTCAGAAAAGCTCTCTTGGATGATTTTTTGCAGCATTCATTTTGTCATGGATGTAAGCCGATTTGTCTTTAGCCCTGATGTTCCTATCTACAGTTTTAACCTCTCTCCACTTCCGCTCAGCAATTCTACACTGTTTCTGCAAGGAAATTAGATTCTAAGTAAACCAAGGTTTAGATTTATTTATCTTTATAGGTTTAAGTGGTGCCATTTGAGAACAGATATTATCTAAAATGGCTCCACAGGAGAAAAAGTTGTTGCATTGTAATTCAGGTGCGATAGTCGATAAATGTTCCCTTAACCTCCATTTCAGAAATGTTTTCTAAATCCTTTGTTCTGTGAGCTAACACTGTAGATCTGCCATTGGAAAAGGGTTGCTTCTCAACATCTTGCCTCAACAGAAACATCCAAGCACAATGGTCTGACCAGTGAACTGATAACGTATCTTTCAAGATCACACTGTTCCCCCTTAGCAATAGACTATCTAGACAATGCCTTTTAATATAATATGGGAGGGAGAAGTGGTCAGTGAGGATAAACCATGGCTATCAATGATTTCCCAAAGTTCCTTGGCATTCAAGGAAGGTAGACTGATTGTCTAGCCTAAAAACAGAATATCTTTGGATTTACTCCCAGATGAGGAGAGAAACAGATCCAACTGTTCTAAAAAGGCCTTGTCTGGACCCGCAGGTCTATACCCAAAAACAACTTTAAACAAGGAAGTGGGGGTGGTCCAGATGACCAACTGACCCACTTGTGACACCCAATCCCAGTTTAGTGAGTCTAGATGGGAGATTCAGAGTGAAGACTTATAAATCACTGCTATACCTCCTCCTCTCATGCCATCACGATTAAATTATTGTATTAAAAACCCATCTGGAATCATATTATGGAAGGATGTTTGAGAGCCGTCAGAAAACAAAGGGCCTCATTACAATTTTGCGGGGCCAGAAACAATGATGCCGGTAAGCCTACTGGCACCATTGTTTCCGGACCAGCAAACTACAACTCTGCAGGCGGGTGCCGTCCTGACCTGGCGGTACAGACCTGGCGGGCAGGACGGCACGCCCGCCCACAGAGTTTCACGGAAGCACCGGCACCATTGCAAACAGTGCCAGTGCTTCCGTGGTCCCCATTCCGATGGAGTCCTATGCGACTCCGTGGGAATGGGAACTTAAAAAATGACTGGCGCCTGACTTCTCGGCCAGTGGGGTTGTAATACCCCAGTGTTACTGGGAAGTCAGGCGCCGGTCATTTTTTTTCAGTCTGGCGCCAGGCCGCCAGTGTCACCGGCAGGCTTATCGCCAGACTCGAAATGATGCCCCATGTGTCTGTTACAAATAAAATGTCAATCTCATGCTCCTCGATAAAGTCATATATTTCAGTAACATGGGCAATTGCAGACCTGGCATTAACCATGGCAGCCTTTTTTAACCCATTCACAGCTGAAAGGGGAGTCAGACTTTCACCTAGTATACAATTTAGAATTCCTAGGACACACGCTTTATTAAGGACTCGAAGAGTAAACTTACCCTCATTATTGTTCAAGTTTCATAAAGGTGGGCCATCATACTGAAGGCCAGTCATGTTTTCCACAACTCCAAGTACAATTTAATTATCTGAATTAAAAACAAAATCAGAAGCAAGATTCCAGCACCAAAACAACTATGTTTCTGGCCAACAGCCGTCACAGTCCGCAAACAGGCCTGGCACAGGCCCTTCATGTTCTATTTGTAGCTTGGCGGGGAACTGCATGGTGTAACGAATGCCCCTGTTTTAATTGTTTCTTGACTTCCGTGTATGTCCTCCTGGAAGCTTGTACTTTGTCTGA
The DNA here is from genome assembly GCF_040938575.1 of Ambystoma mexicanum. Taxonomy (NCBI): domain Eukaryota; kingdom Metazoa; phylum Chordata; class Amphibia; order Caudata; family Ambystomatidae; genus Ambystoma; species Ambystoma mexicanum. Next base: position 159,592,451 of record NC_090936.1, on the reverse strand, counting down.
GAAATCCAGAAAGAGTTTAATCATGTCTCCTTTGTAGTTCACTATCCCTTTTTCTCAAGCTTTGCAGATGCCAGTGTCTCTGTCTTGATAATGGCTAGGATCGGGCGGGTGGTGCCCTTGGAATTGGCCTCCTCCCACTGGGTATCCAGTGTGCTCTTTCCGCTATATACACCTCTGAGAACTCCTCTTACCCAAACGCCTCTTGCAGTATCTCCTCCATGAGGGGTTCCATATTCCTCTGCTCCACCGACTCCGGAACTCTGACTATTCTTAGGTTGTTCCTTTTGGATCTTGACTCCAAGTCGTCCTGTTTGTCAGCCAGCTCCTTCAGCGCCCGCTTCACAAGTGTCATATCTCTGGCCACAGATGCAGATTCGTCCTTCGTGCTGGACACTCTTCCCTCTACGTCATCCAGCCTCTGCTCATGTTTGTCCAAGCGGACCTGCATGTGTTTGACCTTGCAGGTGAGCATATCCATTTTCCCGCCTAGAGACTGTATGCTGGTTTGCAGTTGATCCTGAAATGCCCCCGCTGGATCTCGGGATGCTGGTTGGGACCGTGCCTCAGGAGAGTCTTCCATCGATTTGTTGTTTCTCATTTGAGAGGGTTTGTCGAAGTGTAGTTTGGACTGCTGTATGCCCCCTTTGTCGAACTTGGACATCTCCACTGCTCTTGGGGCTTATGTAAATGGGCGCACTGTGCTGTATTTGGCTATCTGCGCTGGGATACACCCCTTATTATAGCTGTTGAGTGTTCTCCTGTTGTAACACCTATGGGCCCTCTGAGATCAGGCCCAAAGTCTGTTGTCTAGCTCCGTGTAACAGAAGCAGGGACTCCAGGTGCACAATAGGGTCCCACCTAAATAAACTGTTGTTGTATACACAGTCCCCAACTAGCTGGCTGTTTGTTTCACTCCAAAGTTCTTGATACAGACCCCGTCCCAGAGCATATCAGGATCTGGCACTGCCTCTTTGTATATTCACGTGTCCGATGTTATTGGGTGTCCCTTAATTCAGTTATTATGACTGGTAATGGCTGTGAAGAACCATCATGCTGTGTTCTCCTCTCTCCCCCTCAGTTTGCAGTGTCCCGTTTTGTCTAACAGAAGCAGAGGCTCCACGTGAACAATGGGGTTCCACGTTAATAGACTGGTGTTGTATCCACTGTCCCCACCTATCTGGCGGGTTGTTTCACTCCATAGTTCTCTATACATACCCCGTCCAGAAGCAGATCTAGATCTGGCGCTGCCCCTTGTTTATTCAAATGTCCGATGTTATTGGGTGTGGCTTGATTCAGATACTATGACCTGCAATGTCTGTGAAGAACCGTCAGATTATGTTCTCCTTTCTCCCCTTCAGTTGGCAGTGCCTCGCCCCCGTCCACTATATTGTGCAGGTGGGTCCATGTCCCAATAGCTCTGTAAATTGTTGTACTCACCACCAGTAACGCGAGACCACAGTTCTGCTAGTGGGGGAAAGCGCCCACTACTCCCCACGGTAGGGCAGTGTTATTTCTTCTGTATAAGTGGTGCCTGCAGTGTGATAACCTCCCGTGGGCGGTAGGGCCACTGGGCACAAGCCAGTGAGGTTTTATTGCCTCCTCATATCTGGCACTTCATTTCGCTTCAGAAGTCATGATCCTTTGCAGTCCTTGAGTGAAGTCGGGATGGCCGGGCCCCCACGCCCTCCACATATAATTCTGTTGCTAGATGTCCATTTATTTCTATGTCAAGTATTGTGAACGGTGATGGCGGTGCAGATCTACTGGGGTGTGTTTCTCCCACTCCCCGCCAGCTTACTTGTCCCTGTGTTGTCCGCTGCGTGTTGCCTGCGAGTTTCTAAGCAGGTGGGGCAGTCGCTCGCCACCTCTCCTATCCGATTATGTGGGATCTTTACTCCGCCACAGAGGAAGGCTCCTGCCCCTCCCCGCAGCAGAGCGCCTCCGTCGCTATGGTGGTCCGGCTCTGTGCGGGTGCTGCTGATCCCACTGCCCGACCGATAGGGGCCGGTTATAGGGAAGTCCTCACCTCCCACTGAGCTGTACAATTGGGGCACTCGGTACCCTCCTGGTCGCTCCTCTCAGCGGCGGTCCCAGGTGTGCTCCTCTAGATCATTCCCACCTTTGGGAGGCTTATGCCACCAACCGTGTCGGAGATCGGGCCCTGCAGCCACCCGCACCACGGGTTGCCATGTCATTCCACAGTGATGCCGGATCCTCAAGGGAGCAACGAGGTCAGGACACCAGCTCATCGGGTGCCTCTGGTTGCAGGTCTGCGTTCTCTCGCACGTGGCTCACGCCAACGTGCAGCATGCGGCCGGGCCTGCTGGCGCATCCTGGGTCGTCGCCTGGGGTCCCGCCGACTGTTCACCCTGCATGGATTCATCGAATGCTGGATGGGGCTCCTAGCTGTTGCCAAGTTGTGTACAAGTCCACAGCTCTTCGCAGCAGCGTTTCCCCTCTTCAAGTCTGGGTCTCACCAGGTTTCCGCGCTCAGAGACGGCTCCTGCTCCCCTGTCTCTGAGCCGCTGTATCCTGTGGCCTCTATGTATCCTCTGGATCTCCGCTTTCCCGGCTTCGATTACTTTCAAACTTTGTGTCGTCGGTGGTGCGGATGTCCTTTTACGTCGCTCTGCATCTGAGGCTTAAACTCAGTCGGGGGGGACCTCTGGATATTCGCCGGTTCTATCGAGGTGTGCTGGAACTCACAGGAACAAGGCCGTCTTGCCTGGGCTCACTAGCGCCCTCAAGCAATATCAATCTTTCTTGAAGTTGAAAAGCAATCTAACTGTATTGGAAATATTCTAACAATGAATTGGCCTAAGTTAGAGATGTGCAAGAAACTAGAAGAGTGGCACCAAGTCTTCTGGCTTATAACTGGCAGAAAGGTACAGGTAAAGCAGGGGAAGAGAGACAGGCTGCTTGTAAAGACTATTTTGAGGTAGATACAACCTGTACTGCCAAAGGCTGTGGAGAAGAGAGAGAAGCAAGTCTAAAAGGCAAATACAGGCTACCATTGGGGCAGACAGACAAGAGAGGCAAAGAAGCTGCCCCTTTTGAAAGGAGCTATTCAAAGGAAAAGTGCCTTGCCTACCAGAAGGTGTTGAAGTAGACCTTGTTGAAGCCTGTCTAAGAGTCTAAATCATTGACGTTGTGGTATTAGTTCCAAAATACTGAAGCTGTGGTGGTATATATATATCACTCGGCCCGCAGTAGCGGCTGTGTAGTTATGGTTAAGTTGCTAAACTCATAAGAAGAGCACATTTTCGGCTGCTTATAACTTTGCTCCCCGTGGACGAATCCTCACCAAACTTTGCAAAAAAAGTATATGGCCCGCTCTGAAGTGTTTCGCCAAGTTGGGCGAGGTTGCGTGCGTATGTTTCCCATAGACTGAATGGGGAAAAACTTTACGCACGGCTCCAGCCCGAAATGCTGGACTGATTTTCACCAAATTTGCAACAGGAGTGGGGGCTATGGGCAGGAAGCATGCTTTAGTGTGTTTGGTTGCAATCGGATTGGTAATTATTTTGCAAAACAGTGAAATGTACATCCCAAAAAATGTGTGATATCTGGGTCCGCTCTCCGGACCCATTTCCCTGTTCGCTCCGCGGACCGCAGTGTTATTGGCCTGCGGTACTCCGTGCTGTCCACGAACAGTGGACGCGGCCGGTGGTTGGCTGGAGGAAAGTGTGCTGTGTGTCAAATGTTTTGGGAAACGCCGCCATGGTTTATCGGAGGACAGTGTTGCGGTGTGTGTGGCAAGGGTCTACAATACTGTGTGCATGGCTGGGCCTTTTGTACGTAGCATTGTGCGTATTCAAAATAGTCATATGTGGAACCGCTCCGCCGTCCTATTTCCCTGTTCGCAGCGCGGCCAACAGTTTTCTTGCACTGCAGTGTGCAGAGCCGGGATGTGTGAACAGTGTTCCATGTCGGCAGCCTGTTGTATCAGAAGACAATGCGGTGGGAAAAGGATTTGAAAGTAACAGTGTACGGCATCTGGTGGTGGGTAGAAGGGATGGAAAGGATGCGGGAGTGAGAGGACCTTCACGTGATATCTATCCATATGTACAAGAAGATGGTGGTGTCAAAGCGGTATCCGGTGGCAGGCACATTTGCAGAAGGGGAGTGCATTGCAAGACACATGAGGATGTAAACATAGCGTGTACTATGGTGTGCTGCATGAGGTAAGTCTGTAGACCCTTGACTGCATGCCTGCAGCCGTTTTGCAGAAAATGATGTGCACTGGTTCAAAAGGGAACTGCACTGTGTCAAAGTAGGTGCCACATTGTTGATTATTGTGTGTCAGTTGGCTGCAGTGCAAAAAATGTTGGTTGCATGTCCGGAGGCCATGCACCTAACAGTCTAGGCCTCAATCACAGCCTCCACATTATAATATAGCAATGCAGTTCTAACTGTGCATGCTTCTGGAGTTGGTGAGTAGCACACAATGGTTGCGGAGGACATTGTGCACTTGGTGGAACAACAGAAGTGAGCTGGTATGCGTACATTACTGTATGGTACACATGATTGCCCCAGTTACACAATAGGGAGCCACATCTCACCATCTGCATTTACAATGGGTAGGCCCTTATAAGACCCTACCTTGACGAAGCCACGAAAGGAAGCCACCAGAAAGTTTGGAATTGCACAATGTACACAGCCACTCACATACCGTCATGCACAGGCAACACAATGTAACTGAGCAACGTATGTACAGATTTGGCCAGAGTGAAAGTTGCCAGGGTCATTTGCAGATGGGGCCTGCATTACACATGAAATAAGAAGTACAACATAGGTTCCATCCGGGTGGTCAGTGTGTGGTGAGGCCTAGCGGTCAATGCTGGTAGAGCAATGACAGAAGGGGAAAACAATGGAGAACACATGAAACGTGGAACCTACACTGCAATACTGTGTGCTGTGTGTGCTAAGCCTATAGACCCGTCCATGCATGGGTGGCCACCTTGCACTGGCAAAAGAGTGCTGTGGGGTGAAGTTGGTTTTACAATTCTGTCCTCGATGTGCAGATTGTGATCAGTGCATAAAATGTTGCTTTTACGGTTGTGGGGATTGGTTGCAATTGTTACACTGTGTAGTGTATGTTTGGACCTGATGGAGTGCTGACTCCTCCAGTGTGTCCTGTGGGAGAAGTGTTGAAGTAGGGGTGACCTGCATGTGCCTGGCTACTTGTTCACCTGCATAAGTCTATTATGGTGACCTGGTTGTGGACAAGGACAACACTTTTGGGTGTATGCCAAAAAGCCTGTACCCCGTAGGGTAGTCTCCGAAGAGGCTGGGCTTGTGCAACAGTACGCCACCATAATGCCGACATGCACTTTTAAGTATGCATGTGTCCGCTGGTGGCAACGTTAAAAAAATTGTTGTGCACGACCTTGTAGAGGTGGTAGAACAGCACAAGTGACCTGAAATGCGTCTTTTACCATATGGTACCCATTAAGGCACCACCTCCCACATTAGGGAGCTACATGGCGATACTTGAGGCTGTCTCGGGAGGATGGCTCAGGGGCAACGTGCTCACCTTGGAAGCAAGACGACACGAGCAACACAGGTTCGATCCCCGGGTCCGCGCTTAGAAACCTCTGCGTATGAAGCGCGTTATAAATAGCCAATCATTGTTCATTGTCATATCGGTTGCCTTTAGCACCACCCGTCATATGTTACGTTTCTGGATTGAGGTATGTGGGAAATGTTCTCTTTCATGAGGCCCTTATGTTGTTCTGGGTGTAGGTAAGGTCTACAGTATTGGGTACATGGCCAAGGGCTGTAGGCCGTTGGTTATGCACCCAAGAGCCTATCCCTTGACGACAGCCAGCATACCATACTGCAGCCATGTACAGTTGCCTCTGTTTTTCTCTGAGGATGGTGACCTTTGAATAATGGGTGTGGAGAGCATTTCACTCTTGGTGGAACAACCACTGTGAGGTGCTATGCGTTCGCAAGCACATGCTGTATGTAATTGCACGTGCAGCACACTAGGCCATAATTTGCCCACAGCTACAGATCGAGAGGTGTTTCATAAACAGAAGTATGTGTCCAGTGTTGGGATGTTCAGCACCGACTATGACAGCATTAAGGAGCAAGATTTGCACTGGGTGCAAGGAAATGAAATTTTTGTGCCCTCCATTGGCAATGCTGTTTTGTTTGACACTCTGCACGCAGCATTGCATACAGTCCTGTAGAGCTGTACGAGAAGTGTTTACCTTTTGCATGTACAAGAGTGAGGAGGAGAAGGGAACAGGAACACATCGAAAGACATAAAAGAACAATGTGCATAACAAAAACAGGACAAAAAGAAAGTAAAAAAAAAAACATTTCTTTTTTGAGACAGTGCTACAGACCCAACTCCTTATCCTGTTTTACAATTACCCCCACCTAACCCACCCCCTGCCCCCTCCCTCTCTACCACGAAAAGTCAGCGGTTTATGCTGAACTTTACACTTTCATGTGCCACATCCGGCCATTTTCTGGATGTGACCCATGGGAAGGAAACTGTGGAGCGAAAGACACTGTTCATAAGGTTGGTGGGTCAGCTGTGCACTGAAAAAGTGTACCAGAAGGTTTCTTACATCCCCAAGAGCATGGGTGGAGGGAGGGGAAGGTAGAGTATATGGGAAGAAGAGGAAATGACAACAAGTAAAAATGTAGGCACACTGTTAGGCATACAGGAAACAGTTGTCAAGTGCAGGGTTTTCTAGAAAACCAGTGTAGGGGTTTGCCTGGCAGGGGAAGGTGACATGGGTTCGACATCACAGAGTCGTCGGCTAAGTAGTGCAGATTAAGTGTACGTCATGCAGTTACCTGGTGAAATGAGCAGAAACAGCAGACGCAAAGAGAAAGACTTTGAGGTGCTTCGGGACCCGGCGATGGTTCCCCTCAAGTGTCAAGAAGGCAGGGAGCATGTTGCAGTGGGGGGCCCCAGGTAAAAAAGCACATCTACCAACAATTGCTTTTTTGTATAAGCGCATGGCCCTCAGGGAGCTGGAAATGGATGAGGGAAGAGCTTGTGCACGCTCATATATAGGGAGTTAGATTTAAAGTTGTTGACGGGGAGAGGAAATTACTGATGGGCCCATTGGTCAGTACTCACCCTCGAAAACTAGTAATCCATGATAGCTGCACCATGTGAGGACAGAGTGCAGGATTCACATACTCCAGCAAGCTTTAATAATCAAGACTCAGGAAATTGGCAAAGGGAAGTCCGTTTAATGATACATACATCAGCAGATAGAAATCAGCAGCATCAGGAACACCTGCCTCACCCCGACTTCCTCGAACTTTAGTCCAACAGCCTCTTTTATGGGCAAAATCCGTCATCATTGACGTCTAATTCTACAAAAAATCATCATGCAATACAATTGGTTGGGAAAGGTAACTTAAGTATAGGTGCTATATCTGTATATGGAAATAACGCAAGTGGATTGGATAACTCTTATCAGGTGGGCGTCTACGCCCATCCCTCTACAACACACGTGATTGACGTCATCACAAGTACGACGTCTCATTGGTTACAGTGTCTATAGGACCCTAGATTACATGGTCCCTTGTGATTGGGCAAGTTACACCCCTAAACATAAATCTCCATTTTAATTAGCAGCATGTAGAGTAGACACCCAGGTGCCTAGTGTCCTAAGATTCACCCTTCCTCCCTTCCAAAAATCAGTGTTTTAGGGCTATTTGTCAATTAGTTGGCTGGGTATGGCCTCAGATCTGTAGTCTCTTATCAGGAAAAGTTATGGCACCCTCTGGTTCTGGATGACATCAGGCGGTGGTACATCTTCGCGCCTGTCTGGTCACGTGCTGGTCCACCGTGAATCTGCTTCAGTTTCCAACCTTTTGTGCATTTAATTCTGTGTGCGCTTGACCACCTGCATGGGCCTCTCTTATCTTGACCTTCACGGGCGGGCTGGTATTCTCTGTAGTTGGAGTCTCGTGAGCTCATGCTCACCTCCCCTTCTCTGGTTGACCTCGATCTCCCCGGCATAAGCCTCTCTTTGTTGAGTTTCGATTCCGCTCCTTCTCTGGTCTTTGCTGGGTTTCTAAACTTGGCCTGTCAGGCCTTTGGCCGCCTGGGTACATTTCTGCTTTCACAAAATGGAGTTGCACGTGTACATTGTGCAGTATTGAGGTAGATATATGGTTGGCGCTTGCCGCTCTATTCTTCTACTAAGCATTGTAGGCAGTATCGATTTCTTAGAATCTTGCGTTTCAAGCTTATTTACACACATTCAACAGGGCGGTTGCTTCCATCTTGTCTCATGGCACCATTCTCTTACGTTTTAACAGTGTCTCTCCCCTGCATCCATTATCATTATCCTTGCAGTTACTAGTACTGGCATACATGCTTTCAGTAGCCAATTCCGTTTGTTCTCGGGGCTGCTCGGGCCCTTGGTTTATTGTCATTGACCTTCCATTAAGGCCTTAGGGGTCTCCTCGTGGACCGTGTGCAGGTATTCCTCACTTCGCATCAGCGGCTGGTAAGGCTGTCTGATAGGGTACCGTGCTGCCAGCGTTGTTGCGTTATGGCTGCTTCAACCAGTATTCATCTCCTTATGTACACAGGGCAGAGTCCCAGTGCGGCTCTCTGTTGGTTCATTTGCTCCTCATACGTCACGTACTTCGGCAAGTACCTTACTGGCAACTCGCAATGGGGGGCAGGGGTGCAGGTCATATATGGGACCTCCTCTACACTCCCCCCTCTGGTCGGTTCATCGACTACTCCTACTTCCTCCTTTATATTCAGTTTCTTTGTTTCCTCAGATTCTTGCTCATCGTCTCCTGGGTTTACACAAGAAGGCGTGAAAGTATTCAATTTTGGTGTCCATATCTTTATCACCCCTTTCAAGCTTCCTGCTGTTCTCCCATGCTCATCTTTGTTCCAGGCCATCAACTGGCATTTTCCATTTGGACTGCAGTAAATCCATTTGCCTTTGTACCTTCTTCGTTTCTTGGGATAAGTGAATTTTGTTCCTTCTGGTGCAAATTCACTGGCCTTCACAAATTCCTTTATCTCCTCATCTGTCAGGTCTCTGGGCTTCCATCCTGGCTCGACATCGAACATGATTTTCATCCCAATGGCCTTCTTTGCCGTTTTATGGCATTGTGTGATGATTATCTTGATTACACAGAATCCTAGCAGCATCATTGCTAGCAAGGCTCCCAGAAACTTAAATATATAAGCCATCCATTGCGGGACCCATAAGAATAGGTTCTCAAACCAACTGTCATCGTCAACTTCATCTGCCTCATTGGTCATCTGGTTTTTCAGGGTTGTTAACATGTCTATGGCCTCTGTGAGGGTTCCATTTTCTTCGTCGTGTGATGGTATAAATGTGCAACATGATTCTCCAATTTTTGCGCAAACACCTCCATCCATTGCAGTGATCATGTCAAGCACATATCTGTTCTGGAGGGTCATCAGTCTGACTGCTCTCAGTTCTTCCTTGATTACGTTGAACCCCTTTATGGTCGTATTGATGGTCTGCAGTAACTCCCATCTCGTTATCTCCAACCACTTGGTATTTGCACCAACCTGGATGTGCGGCAAAAGTATTGTTGTAAATACGGATGAAGTTAGGCTAAACAGCCTGCGTTCGTAGGGAATGGCATAAAATGGATCCTCTGATTTGGCAGAGAAGTAATTCTCCCTCTTCATCCTTGACATTAGTTCCACAGACCTCCTTTTCCTCAGGTGAGCGTCTGCTTTCGGGAAACTGTCCAAATTCAGTTCTTTTTTTGGGATCACTAGTGCAGGAACGTGGACGTTCACCAGTGTGCATATGCCTCCCAGTTCCTCGGTAGTCTTATGTAGGCTTTGGATCCACATGCCCAATAGTGGTCCATCAGGACTGCGGTCCCTTGCGACATCCCTGGGGCTTCGTACATTCGCCCGCAGTTTTGATTCTTCCCCATTTTCCTCGTGCCATTACTTCTAAAGCACAGTTTCGGGTTTTCCAGCGGTACTATTTGCAGGGGGCCTCCTCTGTCTTCGACCCACGTTAACCGCTTTACAAATTTTGGCCAGAGTGGTTTACATAGTCTTTGAGAGTTTTCTATGGCTTCTTGGCAGGCTCCAAGGACCATCCAAGCTTGGCAGATTACAACTCCTTCTTCCCAACCGTCTTTCCCTTGGACGTTCAGTCTTGAGTTTAGTTCCCACCTTATTCCTGATCCTTCGACGTCAGGTTTCTCATATCTAATCACATGATTCTTGGTGTGCGCCCTGTTTCTTGTTTTGATGTCCTGGACATATCCATCTTCATCAGGGTAGTCCTTTTCGTTGGCCCATATCAACGAGGCGTCTCTCCCCATGAATTGTCCTCTGGTGTTACACATTGCCACATGTGACATGCAGTGTGCTATGGGGACATCTATTTCTACAGCCACAAAGATTTTGGACTTGCCCATGCTGTACGGCAGGAGTGCACAGACGAAACATTCTCCTTCTGATTGCCTTCGTCCAACTTCCTTCATGTGCTGGTACCATATGTTGTTTCCAAGATGGGCCGTGCTGTCCAAGTAATCGTTTAACTCGTTATCGGTTTCATATGGACTTCTCTTGATCCTTAGCGTTTTTTTGTGGTTGGCTATCACTATGTCTCTGAATGCGTCTGTACTGCTCTTTCGTTCAGGCAGACTCTCGGGTGTTATCCTTGGAGGGGACGGTTTCATTTCCTGCCCTGTAGTAATAAGGGGAGGTTTTGCGCTTTTTTGCCTTCCCTCCTACGTTCTTTTGTAGACCTCGTCCCACAACATGTGACTTATCATCCTTCCAACACGTGGCTGTGTCGTAGGCTCAGTAGTTACTTCTGGCGTTGGAGCTGGCGTGCTCGCTTTCACAGTTGTGGTGGTTGTCTTGCTCAGCTCCTCATGTAGCTTCTTTGCTCTAAGTATGAGTGGAAACACATTCTCAACTACCGCATGTGTTTTTTCAGTGAGTTCTTTCGTTGCTTCCTCTGTTCTATTGAGTGATTTTGCTATTTCACTTCGGTTCGGTTTCTCACATTGCTCCCTGCTTTCTGGAGCTGCTTGTTCCACAGGTGATTTCTCTCTTTCAGTTGGTTTGGCCTGCGGTTTCGTAGCCATTGACACTTGCCCTTGTTCGTGTGCACTCAGTGTATGTGTTCGTGCCGTGGACAGTGCTATGTTATCATTCATTCCGTGCTGAGCCTGTCTACAGCCTTTCTCACCATTCATTACTTCAAGTGTATATGTATTACTGCTAATTTCATTCAACTGTAAATCGTTTGCTTTATCATCAGTTTTTCTTGGAACGGGGATGACAATATAATGTCTGGGTGCCTTTGTGGGCCCCAGATGTTCATTATCTCGTGGATGCACAGACATTGGGACGCTTTGTGCACCAATAAAAAATGCAGTTCTAATAGTTAACAATAAAAATACTACAATAATCACAATGCATATACATATGACGGCCTTGAAAGACAGCTTGCAGCATCTCCTTCCAGGGAACCGTGGGCGCCCTTCCACTGGTGGCATGACTAAGTTACTGTTTTGGGCCCCCATTTCAAATACGTCCACAGTCAATAGTTTATTTTTCTTTTTATTCTGTTTTCGTCGTTCAAAGTTCAATAATCACTAAAGTGACAAGTGCAGTTCAATGTCCCCCCTCTTACGAGTGATTGATGATGATGGTCTCTGAGTATGGAGTACAGTTCCTTTGCTAGACTATGGAAAAAGGTTAGACTATCATTTTCAACGCCTCCAAATTATCCTGTATTTGTATGGACAGCGTATTCCAGGGCGCTCTTCCAACTTGCCTTGGCCCTGGGGACATACAGGACCTTGTTTGCAGTGACACCATGAAAGGATGGATTCTCTACAAATCACGCAAAATAAAATTTGAAAAAATGAAAATAAAAATAAAAGCGGACATATGAGAAGGTAGGAAAAAATAAGAAAAAGGTTGAAAAAAGTAAACACGGCAGTGAAGTTTGTGTCTCTGTTCCTTTCACATGGTCTTTCGAGGTCGAGTTGGTGAACAGTCTCTCTCTCCCCCATTTACTCCACTATGGAACGATGATGCAAAAATAGAAAAAATAAGAAAAATAGGTAAAGAAGTTCAAGATGTCGTTGTCCTTGTTTCCGCCTTTTCGGTCCGTTCTACGTTGGAAGCATGAAGAACTGTGTCTTTGTTTCCTTGCTCTGATGGAAAGTTTTATCTTGGATCTCCCCCTTCTAAGGCTCTTCTTAGCAGTGGATGTCCATAATTGCTTCTTAGTTGTGATGCAATAGCCCTTAGGAGCCGATTCAATTGGGCATTTTTTGCTGGATCTTTAAGAAAAGCAGGCACATCAATGTTGTGGGGTCTGCCCACTAGTTCTGGAAAGTTTTCAATGAGATGAAAGAAAACACAAAACGCATACCGACTGTCTTCGGGTGTTAATGACATTTGCTCTGACTCTTTGGCTCTTAGGTCACAGGCCTTTCATGCAGTGTGATCAGTCTCCTTAGGAATTCTCGCTGGAAGTTGGACAGTTCCACTTGGAGCATAATGCCATGGAGAAGAGTCTTCATGTGTGGGAAATTGACTGGATCTCTAAGGAAGGTAGCAACATTGACATCAGTAGACCTTCCCACCATTTCTGGATAGTCTGTGACTAGCCTGATCAGGACGTTGTGGGCTAGCTGCGTGTCTGCAGGGGACAGGGACATTTGCTTTGTTTTGCTGGGCCCAGATCACCAGTCTTTTTGTTGTCGTGAACAGGTCTTGCACTTTCCGGCGGCGTGGTCTGCTACCATATTGTTCAGTTTACTCCATATTTGATTCAGGATGTGATTATTTCGGGGATCTCTGATGAAAGTCAGGGTATCTGTGGTACTCCCGACAAGTTCTGGGCACTCCTTAATGATTCGAAAGAATAAAATGTAGGTAACTTCGTCAATAACTGCTTGAGACGGGAGCATTAGTCTTTTGTTCACTGTGCTCGGGCAACTCGGCGAAGACCTCTGCGATGACAGTCAGTAGTTGCCTGATTACCTTCTTATTTTTTGGATTTTTAATATATTCTGTGACACTTGTTTCTCTCCCTATGAGTGACGGATAGGACAGTACTGCTAGCTGAAAATAGGTGAGCACATCCCACTTGAGACTTCTGCTGGGGTGAACCATGTCTGTGAACAGAGTCTTGATACTGGATGCTTCAGGATACCAGTTTTAGTTTACAAGAGTGTCCTGTTTTTACAGTTTATCAGAGTCTGAGAGTTTGTGTTCAATGCTTTGTGGCTCAACGTGATGAAGCTATCAGTGTCACTGCAGGTTCAAAGTATGCAACTTTTTCCTTTACCCCGCGAGTTCAGCTACACTTTGCGTTCGTTTGAAGGTCTTGTACCTCATTCAGTGTCTGGAGGAGAAGTTCAGTGTACAGCCACAATTTCACAGTGAGTTCCTTAGTTTGTGTTTTCTGCTCGTGTGTCTTTCTTCCTCGTCATAGACATTGTCTGCACGTGCCGTGGTCCTTCCCCGTTGTCTGTGGGTTCCCTGGCAGTAGATGCAGTAGGAGTGTTCTCTCCTATAAAGGGTTTTATGTCTTTCAGGAAGATCCAGGCTCTTCTGCCCACAAGCTTAACAGCGGACGGGGTGCAGTCCTACGATGAAGGGGCCGTTAAACCTCGCCTCGTCCCATTTCTTTCTCGCAAAGTTTTTTACCAGAACTCTGTCTCCAGGGAAGACAAGGGGTGCGCCAAGGCTGAGAGCTGCGCTTGCATCAGCACTATCTGTAGTGGTTCGTGCTGTGCTGTCCCCTTTCCGCCGTCGCTGCAGCTGGCCTGAAATGACAGTGGTACTGGATGTGAGACAGTCCAGGTAAGCTTCCATCCCTTCTCCCAGAATCTCCCTAGTCCACTGGGCATCATATCTAGCTCTGTCTCGGGGGGTAAGGGGAGTCCTCATCCTTCTCCCAGTAACTATTTTGTGCGAGGTAAAAATGATGGTCGGAGCCTGGTTGGTTCCGAAGAGCATACAATGCCAGTGGTAGACAGTGCAGCCATCCCTTTCTTAATGTGAGTTTCAACTTGGCTGTCCTTTCCTTAAGCAAGCCGTTGATCCGTTCACATATCCCATTTCCCTCTGGATGATATGCCGACGAGAACTTGTGCTTTATACCAAGCAACAAGCTAATCTGTTCGAACACTGCGTTCACGAAATGAGGCCCATTGTCTGATCTCATAACCTCACACACCCCCCATCTAGGGAAGACTTCCCTCACCAGGAATTTAGCAGCACAGGCGGCATCGGGGTGTGTACAGGGACCTGCTTCCACCCATCTGGAAAAGGGACACACCACCACAATTAAATACCTGTACCCATTACACACCTGAATCATATCGACATAATCGATATGCAGGTGCCGGAAAGGTCCACTTGGTCTGGGGATGACTCCACTCACTACTTTTAATGTGTGCCCAGAGGTGAATTGTTGGCAGACAATGCAATTTACCATAAAGAATGCAACATGCTCTGCTAAATTCGGTGTAAACCAGTCTTCGGCAAGCGTTGCGGCAAGATTTTCTCTTGTCATGTGAATGGGTTAATGAAGCTGTTCTAGCGCTACTTTTAGAAGGGCGACAGGCATTACTGGTTTACCAGTGCGGTCTTACCTCCACAATCCATCTGAGGGGTTTAAAGAACACCCTCGAAGCTTCCATAGATTTTTCTCCTCCTGAGGGGCCTCCCCTTGGAGCTCCACTAACTGAGACTGCCTCATTTTACTATAGGCTTCTGGTGTGGCTCGCGCCACCATCATACGTTCATGGGTACGTGCCACCTCCAAGTCCATGATTGTTTCAGCTTTGGATGCCATGTGCTTGGCATCCGTGTCCGCTTCATGGTTTCCATGTGACACAAAATCTGTCCCTTCGAAGGGATTGTGTCCTCAGACGTATTCCTTATCTTTGATAATTCATCTCCAGCTTGCTGGCCTCGGAAAACATTTTCTCAGTAGAGGGCGCTGCGCATCGACGTCCGACGAGTTGGTGTCCCTCGACACCCACTGTATCGGCACCGACGTCACCATGCACATAAATAGCCACGCGCAGCGTCTGTTGCTCAGTTCCGTTTTTTCCACGCTTTGTGGTGCCTCGGAATATCGTTGCTCAGTTCTTCAGTCAAATATACTTCATTATTCCTCGAGAATACCGACTCGTACTCGATGGCTTCCCCATCCGAACCGACGACTCCACGGTCCGGCTTCAAAAAATGTCGAGACTGTGGAAAGAAAATGTCGTTGACGGATCCTCACAGGATCTGTTTGTGGTGCCTGGGAGTCGAGCACCATTGTTCGGAGTGCGAGGACTGCATGTCCATGACAGCGAAAGCCTTGAAGGAGCGTAAGGGGAAGCTCGAGAGAGGTAAGGCAGTTAAAACTTCTTCGAAAGTTTCCTCGGCGGAGTCGAGACATTCGTCTCCTCGCCATCACAAAAGACATTCTCGTTCTAGGTCTCAAAGCAGTTCCCATCACTCTTCGAGATCTAAGCATTCAAAAAAAGAGACGTTGAAGATCCCCTTCCTCGTCTTCTTCTTCCGTTTCCCCGAAAAGGGTCTCCTGCCCCACAAAACATAGCTCTCAGGCTGAGTGGGAGGAATTTAAAAAAAAGTTGCTTAGCGTCTTCGTAAAAGCGGCCTCGACCCCCTCGAAGACTGCTGAGGGTGATACCCTGGGTGAAAGACCCGAAAAATCAAAACGCTGCGAGTCGCAGCACCCGGCTAAAGAAGCTACTCGAGAGTGCCACGAACCCTCGAGCAAAGGCAAGGTCGCGTCTTCGACGCCATCGTCGAAAGTCCCTTCGACGCATAGATCTGCGTCTTCGACGCCATTATCGAAGGGTTCTTCGACGCACAGGTCAGTCGATTCGATGCCGTCTTTGACGCCGACGTCGACGCCGAGAAAGGACAAACCCACGGCCACCTCACAACCAGTGGCCATACCTAGAGCCTCGATCACGAGAATCTCGTCGACAACCTCGAGTAGAATTCCGATACTCTCGAGTTCCTCGAGGCCTCTACCAACTTTCTCGACGCCTTTTTCGATGGCTTCGAAGCCTTTAACGTCCGTGTCGACGACGTCAATGTTTTCTCAGCCAATTATGATGAATTTGGCCCCTTCTGCTCTGGAAATGGGATTTATACCATTTCCAAGATCTTATCATTCCAGAGCCTTATCATCTATTTATGAAGAAGGGGAGAATTCGGACCAGGAAAGACCTTTTGAGTTGCAGGGATCTGCAACTCCTGTACCAGAGGAATTTACCTCTGAGGAAGGTAGGTTAAAAGACCTCCAAGAATCCTTACATGAAGCAAGTGGGTGGGACACTTCCCCAGAAGTGGAATTTGCCAAACCAGACCCAGGGGAACATGCTGAAATCCTTTATAGAACGTTGGTGGCAAGGATAATAGAGTTTATGGGGTGGTCTACACCCTCACCTGCTTTTCAGCAAGACAGCCTCACAGACATTTTGGTTAAAGGTCGACAGGAGGATCCTGTGGTGCCATTTCATGCAGCATTACAAAGGAAAATATTGGCAAACTGGGAAACCCCTGAGGTTATCCCGGCGGTTAACAAAAAATCCATCAATGCTACTTGTACGTTCGCAAGGTTCAGCCACACACTTTGGGAGTGTGCTTCATCAGCGGCTGACTGCCTCCCGGAGGGAGAAGAAAGGGAAGCGTTTCTAAACATCATTAAGGATGGTAAAGACGCAATGTGCGAATCCCTTCAAACTGGCATCGATTCTGCTGACCGCATCAGCAGGGCCATGGCAGCAAGTACAACAACCCGGAGATTTGCTTGGTTGCAAAAGTCTGGTTTTACTCCAGATGTGCAAAGCAGACTCTTGAATATGCCCTTTGACGGCTCTTCTTTGTTTGGTAAGAAGGCGGATGACAGTTCAGAAAAGCTACAAACATCAACGGCAGCAGCAAAATCCCTGGAAGCTGCAATCCATCAGACACCATATCGCCCCTCAGGAACCTCTTGGAGAGGTAAGTCCTTTCGCTTCTATTCCGCATTCGGAAGAGGCAGAGGACAGCCGGTTCAAAGGGGTCAGAAAAGATTCACCTGAGGTGGAGGGGTTAAAAATACAAAAGCCGCAGCAGCAGCAGGTGCCTCTTTACCCTCGGCATCTGCATCAGCCGCCTCCAAACCGCTCTGAGGACTCTCCTCACAAGACGCCAGTAGGGGGCAGGTTAACTCAACATCTGACGGAATGACAGGCTATTACTTCAGATGCTTGGGCATTGGAGACAGTTGCCCAAGGTTACTGCCTGCCTTTTCTACGCATCCCTCAGAGTCATCCACCGGGGAACAGCTCTCCGAAAGTTCTAGATCTGCTCCTCTTGCAGGAAATTGTAGACCTGCTAGAGAAAGGTGCCATAGAACCGGTACCTGTAGCGGAGAGGTACAAAGGCTGGTACTCCCCCTACTTTCTCATACCGGAGAAAGACGGAGGACTGAGACCTATCTTGGACTTACAAGAATTGAACAAGTTCCTCAGGAAGGACAAGTTCAAGATGGTAACTCTCTCTCTCAGATCCTTCAGGCCCTCCAGCTCCAGGACTGGCTGGTATCTCTGGACCGCCAGGATGCTTATTTCCATGTGCCAATCCACCTCAAACACAGGAAATACCTGAGGTTCGCAATTGGCGGCTCTCATTATCAATTTCGAGTTCTGCCATTTGGGCTGACCTCCGCCCCGAGGGTCTTCACCAAGTTAATGTCGGTGGTGGCTGCAAGTCTAAGGAGGGGAGGGATTCACGTCTACCCCTACCTGGACGATTGGCTGATCAGGGCTGTATCTTCGGAACAAGCTCAGATCCAGCTAGATTATGTCTGCCACTTCCTTCACAAACTGGGCTTCTCCCTCAATTTAAAGAAGTCACAGATGATACCATCACAGAGACTCCAGTTCATCGAGCGGTCCTGGACACTTCTCTGGGAAAAGCCTCGCTACCAGAGGTGAGGGCTCAAGATATTCTGCAGATGGTCACCAAGTTTCAAAATGCCCAACATCTCCCAGCCTTCGACTTTTTGAGGTTCCTAGGCCTCATGGCATCCTGCATCTTCCTTGTGCCAGAGGCTTGCCTGAGAATGAGATCTCTCCAGTGGGCACTAAGAACCCAGTGGTCGCAGTTCTCAGGAGAAATGACAGATCTCCTTCGGATTCCGGACAAGGTAGCCCGAGACCTTCAATGGTGGGCTTATCGAGAGAACATTTTGAAAGGAGAACTGTTTTGGCAACCATGGCCAGAGATAACAGTAGTCACGGACGCCTCACTCATGGGGTGGGGAGCCATTGCCAACGACTTGACCATCAACGGTCGTTGGTCTCCATCGGAGTCCAAACTACACATCAACCTATTGGAGCTGAGAGTGATCAGACTAGCGCTGAAAGCTTTCCTGCTATCAGTACAGGGAAAAAATGTCCTGATAATGACGGACAACACAGTGGCCATGCACTACCTCAACAAAAGAGGAGGCGTGGGATCACTGCCACTGTGCAGAGAGGCAATGCAGCTCTGGTTTTGGGCAATTCAAGAAGGAATCTCTCTATCGGCAGTTCACCTAGCCGGAGAGAAGAACTTGATGGCGGACGCTCTGAGCAGGGAGGGCACAGTCTCCCACGAGTGGGTACTAGCTCTGGAATTCCTTCAGGATATCTTCGCCCTTTGGGGAACCCCTCAGTGTATCTGTTCGCCACGAGTACCAACAGGAAGTGTGATCTGTTTTGTTCAAGGGAATTTCCCCCGAGAGGCGCTCTAGGGGACACGTTCGTAGTGGACTGGGAGTTTCCACTCCTGTACGCGTTTCCACCAGTCCCTGTCATTCCTCAAATGATCAGGAGGTTGAGAAGATTCCGGAGGACCATGATCCTAATTGCCCCAGACTGGGCCAGGAGAACGTGGTACCCGGACCTTCTGGACATGTCCATCTGCCCTCCAATTCGCCTTCCACTCAAGGAGAATCTTCTCTCACAGAAGGGAGGTCAGGTTCTCCATCCAGACATCAGAACCCTGAACCTTCACGCTTGGCTTCTGAAAGGTTGAGATACAAGGATTGGGACTTCCCTGATGACGTCATGAGGTGTTGCTTTCGGCCAGAAGGCCAGCAACAAAGTCTTTATTCCGCTGCCGTTGGAACAAATTTTGCAGCTGGTGTAGAGAAGAGAATATCGACCCCTTTTCATGTGGTACACCAATGGTGTTATTCTTTCTACTCTATTTGGCAAATTCAGGCCTTCAAGTAGGCACTATCAAGGGCTATCTCGCAGCGCTATCGATCTTCAAGCGCACTGCAGAGGAGCCATTGTATTTCGAATTACCCTTAGTAATACAATTTCTAAAGGGATTAACTCATGTCTATCCTCCAAGACCATTCCAAGTTCCCTTATGGGACTTAAATTTAGCCTTAAATTTCCTGATGGGTACTCCTTTCGAACCACTCAACTCTTGTTCGCTAAGATTTCTCGCCCTTAAAACTGTCTTATTAGTGGCACTAACATCTGCTAGAAGGGTGAGCAAATTACAAGCTCTATCTTGTAAACCCCCTCATACAATTTTTCATAAAGACAAAGTTGTCCTACAGGTGAAGACTAATTTCCTCCCAAAGGTGGTTTCTGAATTCCACATCACTCAGAAAATTACCTTACCTTCATTCTATCCTCCTCCCCATCCGGGGAAAGAGGAAGAAAGGCTACATAGGCTGGACCCAAGGCGGGCTTTAAGCTTTTACATCAGCAGACTTGCTAGGATTAGGCAAGCAGACCAACTGTTCGTAGGTTACTCAGGGCACAAATTGGGACTACCGATAACAAAACAGACCATTTCCAGATGGATTATTTTGGCCATTCTGGAATGTTACAAACTAGCAGGGAAAGAGCCTCCTCAAAATCTTAGGGCTCATTCAACCAGGGGTATCGCAGCCTCTTCGGCCCTCCAAAGAGGGGTCCAGGTTCGAGACATATGTGCTGCTGCCACATGGTTGTCTGCACATACCTTCACAAGATTTTGCAACCTGGATTCCTCCTCTAGTCAAGAGACTAGGTTTGGCAAAGCCGTATTACATTCTGTTAATTCCTAAAGGGAAACATGGCGTTTTTACTCCCACCTCCAATTACACACCACTGCTATGGGAGTCTATCAAAGATAAGGAATACGTCGGAGGACACAATCCCTTCGAAGAACAAGTTACTTCTTACCTGGTAACATTCTTTCGATGGGATGTTCCTCCGACGTATTCCTTATCGCCCCTCCCATCCATCCCCGTAGTAATACTTCCCTTGTGGTTGCAGCTTACAATCCTTCAAGGTCAATTACCAATTCATGCAGGACTTATCTTATGCTACAAAACGGAACTGAGCAACGGACGCTGCGCGTGGCTATTTATTTACTGAGAAAAAAAATTCTGAGGCCAGCAAGCTGGAGACGAATTATCAAAGATAAGGAATACGTCGGAGAAACATCCCATCGAAAGAACATTACCAGGCAAAAAGTAACTTGTTCTTTGGTATGAGCGGCGCATTTTACGACCGCTATGCCCACAGGGAGCTGTAGTGCTTTAATCAGCCTGTCCAGTAAGGCCGTGTGCTGCACTGGCATGCTGCCGCTCGGAGGTAGCCCCTCCTTTTCCAGCGTGCCAGTCCTGCATGCACTGTTGACGTCACATAGGCGGAGTCACTGTACACTGTTACTTCCTGGTCCGCATGATTCTCAATGGCGAGTATCAATGCCACTAGTTCTGCAGCCTGTGCCGAATAGTGGGATGGTATTCGTGCACTGACAAGTACTTGGAATTCTCCATTCGTCATGTGTTTGATCACGGCCATGCCTGTATACCTTTACCCGTCCTCTTGGTCAATCCTCGAAGACCCGTCAATAAAGACGATCTCTCCACTTGGCAGGGCATTTTCCTTGACCCTGGGGATCTCATCATAGTATTCTTCATAGTTCGCACAGTCATTCACAGGTTCTCCCTCTGTGACTGGCTCAGCAATAAACATAGCAGGGTTCACAGTTTTGCATCTCACTATTTTGATGGATGGATTGGAGATAATCACCTTGTAGGCTGATGCTCTCTGAGAAGTCAGCGTGCCCTTTGGCTTCTTTAGTAAGGCGAATAATGAGTGCTCAACATATAATGTCATGGAGCACCCCATCACAATGGATGATGCCTTCTCAATGGCGAACGCGGCGGCAGCTAAATTTTGTTCGCACGGGAAGTGGCCTTTCATAACCGGGTCCAAAATTCCACTGTAATATGCTAGGGGTTTATATCCCAGTGAGGTTCGCTGCGCGAGTACTGCGTCATAAAATCGCCATCAGTATGAGAAAACAGATAGAATTCCTCAGCATAATTAGGAATCCCGAGGACTGGGGCCTTACAAATTGCCCCCTTGAGTTCTGTAAACCCTTTCTCCATCGCTTCATTCCATTCAATTTCTTCTCTTGTCGCCTGGGCCTTTTTAAGGGCCTGCAACAAGGGCTTGGTATACGAGCTGTAGTCAAAGATCCATGCTCTGACATAGTTGCACAGGCCTAGGAAGCTTTGCATTTGCTTTACTGTGCGCAGCTTGGCCGTGTTCATGATAGCCTCAGCCCTTTCTGGGGTTACCTTTTTCCCCTCATGTGAGATCAGTTGCCCTATGTACAGCACCTCTTGTTGGCAGTATTGCAACTTGTCCTTGTCCACTTTGTACCCCTTCTCAGCCAATATAGTCAATAGCTGGACAGATTCGTGTCGGCATTGCTCTTCAGTGATGCAGATTAGAATGTCATCTACATACTGCAAAACAACACTGTCCACTGCAATATTGCTTAGGTCCATTTGCAGGACTCTGTTGAAAATAGATGGAGACTTGCAATACCCCTGTGGCAGCCTCGTACTTTTCAGGCGCATTTGTCTGAAAGTAAATGACGTCAGGTCTTGTGAGTCACGGTGTAATGGAATAGAGAAGAATGCATTCTTCAAATCGATCACCGTGAAGTATTTTGCTTCAGTGGGTATATTGCACAAAATTGTGGATGGATTAGGGACTAGAGGGAACTCGGCTTCGACTATGTCGTTCAATGCTCGTAAGTCCTGGATTAAACGCCAGGACCCTCCCTTAGATTTCTTGACAGGGTAAATCACTGTGTTGCATGGTGATTCTGATGTCACCAGGATGCCCTGCTCCATCATGGCAGAGATTGTCTTTGCGATCCCTTCATCTGCTTCCCTGGACATGGGATACTGTCCGTGGCAGAATTGCTCCTGGTTTCAATTTAATTTTTACTTCGCCAGCCCCCCTCAGGAGACCCACATCATAGGGCCCTGTAGTCCATACCTTGGCTGGCACTAGGGACATATCGTCATTGAAATATTCCGGGCGTACCAGCGTTAACATCATCCTCTGCGGCACCTCCCGCTTCATCATATTGACCCAAAATATGAGACTCACTTCCACCCGTGTCTCTTCTAGGTCAGGGTGTTCTTCGAACAGATCGTCATCAGTGACGTCAGTCACTCGATACCCTTCTTCGATGGCGACAATCGCACACCAAGGTCTGCCCTCGTCGGCACATTGTATCATTAAGGGAAATACTTGTCCCTCCTCTTCGTGCTTGGGTATTCTTGGCCTGAATAGAAACTCATCCGGGGTTCTCATAGTTTTGTCTGCAAGGCCTGGCAGTCCCGCAATAAGCAGTCGCATGCCATATGCGAACACTTCTGGTTCCAGTGGTATAGCTCTCATGGCTGCACGTCCAGGATATGCTCTGATCATTTCGCACACGTTTGAAAAATGCATTCCTGGAGTGGAGCATACTATGCCATCCTCAGTGAACGAGATGGTCATATTCAACTTTGTCATCAAGTCCCGACCCATGATATTCACCGGGGACTGACGAGAATACAATAAGGGTACATTCATGTCGCATTCTCCCACTGAGACTGGGAGTGCATCAGTAAAGGGAACTCTGCTATGAGCTCCAGTAAAACTCTGGATATCTATGGCCTCGCCGGACAAGGAGAACCTTCCTTCACGTATGCACGAGCGCGTTGCACCCGTGTCAACTAAAAAGGAATATTCTTTCCCCCCTATGGTGACATTTACCCTAGGCTCCCTGTTAGGGTCTGGTGTCACTGATAGGATAGAACACATCAGAGTTCCATGTGAGCCGTCCTATTTCATATATAGGTTCGGTCCACTGTATACCTGTGGGTTTCCCCCACCGGAATTAGTTCTCTAAGCCACTTGTGGCAGTGTCTGCTGGGGTTGTCCCTGTGGTACATTCCCCATGTTTTGTGGCTGGACCATTTGCTGTGCACCTTGCTGCAAGCCAACCGCCTGCTGCTGCACGGTATAGTTTTGTGCACTGCCCTGTTGTGGGGTAGCAGGTTGATTCACCATGCCTGTCCCCAACCCTTGGTTGATCTGTCACATGCTTTGGCTTTTGCACATGCGCGCTATGTGTCCTGTTACTCCACACAAACAACACACTGGCGGCGGTCGGGCCATCTGTCCATCTGGCATAGTCGGACTGGCCATCGGTGCGTTCTGGATACCATTTTGAACATTCTGTAAACCTCCTTGGTTACCTCTAAATCCTCCCTGATTGCTCTGCCATCCTCTTCCTCCAAATCCCCTTCCTCTCGGGTAATCTCCCGCGTTACCCTGATTGTTTTGTGGCGGGTGAGAGGCACGTTGTTCACTCGATTCAGCTGGACTTGTTAGCATGGCTCCCTCGAGAGCATACTTTGAGAGCTTCCTTTGCACTAGCTTCGCCTCCTCTCCCTTACGCGTTGCCTCTTTCTTCCGATTCTTTTCTTGCAACAGTCTACAGTAATGGACAATCGTCAACTGGATTTCGGCCCACGGTTTAGCTTCTATTCCTACCAATTTTTTTAGCTGTTTTTGCACCGGTTCTGGTAGTCCTTGGCACAATATATGATAGAATACAGGGATAGATTTCGTCCAAGACTCATGCGTTTCGAGCACCCACGCGTCTTGAAAATTCGGAATATAAAGCAAAGGATCCTCTGACTCCTTCATTTTTCGAGTCATTATAGCTCCCATATCAAATGTGTCTGGATATAGCGTACGCAGCGCTTTCCACACTGCTGCTCTACAGTTGTTAAATGGCGCCCCGTCATGAGAGGTGTTAGTTATGGTTACCCTGGGGTATCCTGCCCTTTTCCACACGTCGTCTGCTCTTTCACCAAGTATAGCAATTAGAAGACCCTTGATGTCCCCTATGGCTAGAGTGACGCCCCCCGTAATTTTCTCTAGCTCATGTATCCACTTTCCGGCTCCCGAGGTCAGCATTGGAAGCTTATTTTTAAGATTCTCTCGGTCCATGTGTGGCCATGGAATATATTGCGGTCTTGCTCCCCCCTTTTCTAACAGTAGGAATTGGAATGCGCAATCCTCCTTTTCCTTCTCTATACCTCCTCGGCCTTGTGCCTGGGTGGCGTTCCCACCTTGCCTTCGACCTGGCAATGCCCTTAACCTATCTGTATAGGCAGGTACCGACGCCCCCCTCTGACCAATGGGTGTCTCTTCATGTCGGCTGTACTGTCCAGCGGACTTTGGTGTCCTATCTATGGACCCGCTAGCATCTGACCATTGTATCTCTTGGTTCCCTGGGAGTCGCTTTTCGCACCGCCTCCCTTCGTCATACGCCACTTCCTCCGCTTCCCCATCGGAGTCTGATTCTGAGTACTCCCAATTTACACAACTTCTCGCATCATCTTCGGTCTGCCCAACTTCTAGTCTATCTAGGGAACGTACTCCCACTACTTTGGGTGACATCCTCAGTGTCATATAGCTGAGTGCTCTCTAAACGCTCATTTTCCCTTCCCTCTTGGGAGATTCGTTCCAGTCCCATCTCATCATATATTTTGTCAATCGCTTCCCTGATGCTTCTGGTCTCGAAGTCATCATCAATATTTGTCCCACTTGTACCTGGTACCGCATCGCTTGCAGGAAAGAACTCTTCTATGTCTTCCCAGTCTACAACAGGATTAGGTTTTTTCACTTCCTGTTGCAAATATTCTAAATCTCGCAACCTTTGCCTGCGTTTACGTTCTGTTTCCTCATCCATTTCTCTTCGCTTCTTCGCTTCCTTTCTAGCCTTATCAACTTCCCTCATCTGTTCATCTCTACGTTGCTTTGTCCTTCTACTTTCCTCGTCTTCTCGCTTTTTTACCTTTCTTTCGTGCACTCTCTTCTCTTCCTCTAACCTTAGCATGTTCTGCCTGTACTTTTCATAGGCTGCATATTGAGTGTGACTGAGCGGGATACTTTGCTCTTCGCGGTATAGTTGTTCTCGCCTCAACCTATGCTGCTTTCTTACCCTCTCGTTTCTTATGTCCACTTCCTTCTCCCTTTCCTTTCTATGCGCCTCATCAGACCGTTCACTCGGCCTTGCACCATCACTTCCTTTTCCATCTAACTTCAACAGTATTTGCCCTCCTCTCCATTCGTCCTTTGTAAATGTTAACTCATTGGTTCCTTTCTGCTTCTTTCTGTTACGCTCACCTGGCTCCCACAGAGGCGTCGATCTGAACTGGACAGCTGCAGTCTCCACCAATGTGACACGTAGGGCTGAGATAACGGACTGGACTGGCCCACCTAGCTTCGTTTGCTTGGCCCGTAGGAGTATTCTTCTGTAAATGGAGAAAGGGAATTAACCACCCCTGGGGTTGAGCGTAAATCCCCCCACCCCCGCTGTTCTCCCCACAGATCACCTTTGATGTCCCCTCTTATAGTCTCACCTGATGGTTTGAAAAGATGAGCTCTCCATCCTGCATTGAGCGCAGGGGCGCGTTGATAACCAGTTGCTTCACTGGCTCGAAGGAATTGGTGAGTTCCAGACCAATATTGACTCCGAAAAGTATGTAGTTCGTAAGAGTTCACATGTCTGACTTTCACTCTTGTCCGATTCCTTGCAGTTTGCAACTTGACCCCAGTGAAGAGTTCCTCGTGGTAGCTGACGAAGTTCAGGTAAAGATTTGGCTTATACTTCACAGTTCAATAAAATAAGGCCAGAATGTAACCTGTGGCTTGCTCCCTTATTCAGGTGTGGAGAGAAAATATGAAGTTCGGGGAATAATGCCTCCGGCGGTAAAATTAGGTAAGTCTATTGTGGTGAGAAGAGTTCCCCTTGTTTGTCCGTTTGTCTCACCTTGTTGTCCTTTTGTTCCCCTTAGGGGCCGGGGTACGGCGAGGATGCAATGGAGACTGCGCCGACCCGTGAACAGGAATAGTACCCCCGGCAGTAATCAGGCAAGTCTATGGGGGTAGTTACTATTGCCTCTGTTTATTACCTTGGCTCACCTTGGCTGTTCTTGTGTTCCCCTTAGGTGCCAGAGTGCGGTGGGAACGTGCAGAAGGATGCGGTGGATCGTGAGGATGCTGCGAAGGCCGGTGAGTTCAGCGCGGCGCTGCAGAAGGCGAGGCGGCGCGCGTAAAATGCTTCTTTCTTCCAGCTCGAAGGCGCGGTGGATCCGGAATTCAGGTAAGGATCGAAGGTTTTGCTCTTATTCTAACCTCTTCTCCTTCTGTTCCTCCCTTTTTCTAGGAGCTGCAGACTCGAGGCGGGCATGGCAGAAGACTGGATGCAGGCTTGCAGACACGGTGAGCGTTACGCTGCTGGATGCAGAATAACACAAAGCGTGTGCTGCTCTTCGGGCGTGGTTTAAATAGCCTCCAAAGTAGTCCCAGGTAAGTATTCCTCCCCAGCCCCACCCGAGTAAGAAATAGTCCCTAGGTAAAATAGTCCCTTCCAAGCCTCATTTGGCTTGGAGCTCTGCAGCATGGTCTGCATCAGGTAAACTTGCAGCATGGTCTGCATCAGGTAAATTCTACTCTATGAGCCTGGCGCCATAGGCGCCAGGACTGACTCTCCATATGAGCCTGGCGCCATAGGCGCCAGGACCGCACCCCAACAGCCCCCAGCAGGGGTTTTTGGGCTTGCTCAAAATAACTTGATGCCTGCTTCCGGGGTTGCTGGACCTGGTCTGGTTCCCCGGGTGTAGGCATCATGACACTTTCCCTCTCTCTCTATATCTAGAGGTGCACTCGTTTGTGCCTGGTCCTTCCTTTCCTCACCTCGCCTCTCTTTTTCCCATGGGACTGTGTAGGCCGTGTCAATTTCCTGTTCCTTCTCTTTCGTCTCGTTACTGCTACACGCAGGTGACTCATATACAGGGTTACTATAACCTGTAGCTGCCTTAAGTTCTCTTAGTGGGTAAAGACCCTCTGACTTACTTCCCTCAACAACTGGTTCCGGCGGGGCAGGTGGCGCAGTAGGCGTCTCACCCCCCTCTGTACATACATTTAATATCCAGTCTGCGGGGGGTTCTTCTTCTTTTGCTTGTTCAAACATTTTACAAAGCTCGAGAACAGCAAGGCGTTTTTCGAGCTTCTTCCCGCTATATGTAGCATGTAGGAAGGTGGTCATGTGCTATAAAACAGCATTTGATAATGACCCATTTTGGGGCCACGGCATAAACATTTTATTTGCTGTGCCCTTAACCCACTCCTGGCTATATTTCTTCAATTTGTTGCGTGCTTTGGCAATTGCTTGCACAAATGTGCAAGTGGGGTAACTTCTTCCATTCTTAATTTTGTCACCAACAATGTTCATACAATTTTTCATCTTTATGCTATTATGAGCAAGCACCACATACGCGAGCTCCAATCCAATTCTCCCGCAAAATTTTATACCAACAGTTTTACTCAAAACACATCAATTCAGTGGCGATTCCCTCTCATTTACAGAATCGCGTTAAGCAAAAATACATTGCCATCAATTAATAACACAATAATTCCACATTCAGCATACACAGGACATATAGGACAGACACTTGATAGACTAGACGGACACCAGCTGGTCATACGTATACTCAGCCTACTCAGCCGGAATAGCAAACGGACTTGTGATGTAACCGAAGGCCCAGAGTTACTTCGTGCCATCGGTCTAAAGGTGTCTATATAAATCGATAATATATAATCGATGGCCGAAACCATCCTCACGCTACCAAGTGTTGACGAGGAGAGGAAATTACTGACGGGCCCATTGGTCAGTACTCACCCTCGAAAACTAGTAATGCATGATAGCTGCACCATGTGAGGACAGAGTGCAGGATTCACATACTCCAGCAAGCTTCAATAATCAGGCCTCAGTAAATTGGCAAAGGGAAGTCCGTTTAATGATACATACATCAGCAGATGGAAATCAGCAGCATCACAAACACCTGCCTCACCCGACTTCCTCGAACTTTAGTCCAACAGCCTCTTTTATGGGCAAAATCCGTCATCATTGACGTCTAATTCTACAAAAAATCATCATGCAATACAATTGGTTGGGAAAGGTAACTTAAGTATAGGTGCTATATCTGTACATGGAAATAACACAAGTGGATTGAATAACTCTTATCGGGTGGGCATCTACGCCCTTCCCTCTACAACACACGTGATTGGCGTCACCACAAGTATGACGTCTCATTGGTTACAGTGTCTATAGGACCCTAGATTACATGGTCCCTTGTGAGTGGGCAAGTTACACCCCTAAACATAAATCTCCATTTTAATTACCAGCATGCAGAGTAGACACGCAGGTGCCTAGTGTCCCAAAACTCACCCTTCCTCCCTTCCATCAATCAGTGTTTTAGGGCTATGTGTCAATTAGTTGGCTGGGTATGTCCTCGGATCTGTAGTCTCTAATCAGGAAAAGTTATGGCACCCTCTGGTTCTGGATGACATCAGGCGGTGGTACATCTTCGCGCCTGTCTGGTCACGTGCTGGTCCACCGTGAATCTGCTTTAGTTTCCAACCTTTTGTGCATTTAATTCTGTGTGCGCTTGGCCACCTGCATGGGCCTCTCTTATCTTGACCTTCACGGGCGGGCTGGTATTCTCTGTAGTTGGAGTCTCGTGAGCTCATGCTCACCTCCCCTGCTCTGGTTGACCTCGATCTCCCCGGCATAAGCCTCTCTTTGTTGAGTTTCGATTCCGCTCCTTCTCTGGTCTTTGCTGGGTTTCTAAACTTGGCCTGTCAGGCCTTTGGCCGCCTGGGTAAATTTCTGCTTTCACACAATGGAGTCGCACGTGTACATTGTGCAGTATTGAGGTAGAGATATGGTTGGCGCTTGCCGCTCTATTCTTCTATTAAGCATTGTAGACAGTATCGATTTCTTAGCATCAAGCTTATTTACACACATTCAACAGGGCGGTTGCTTCCATCTTGTCTCATGGCACCATTCTCTTACGTTTTAACAGTGTCTCTCCCCTGCATCCATTATCATTATCCTTGCAGTTACTAGTACTGGCATATGTGCTTTCAGTAGCCAATTCCGTTTGTTCTCGGGGCTGCTCGGGCCCTTGGTTTATTTTCATTGGCCTTCCATTAAGGCTTTAGGGGTCTCCTCGTGGACCGTGTGCAGGTATTCCTCACTTCGCATCAGTGGCTGGTAAGGCTGTCTGATAGGGTACCGTGCTGCCCAGGGTTGTCGCGTTATGGCTGCTTCAACCGGTATTGATCTCCTTATGTACACAGGGCAGAGTCCCAGTGCGGCTCTCTGTTGGTTCATTTGCTCCGCATAAGTCACGTACTTCGGCAAGTACCTTACTGCCAACTCGCCATGGGGGGCAGGGGTGCAGGTCATATCTGGGACCTCCTCTACAAAGTTATTGTGGTCCCAGGGGCCAGAAGGCCTTCTGCATAATGCATAGTCTTCTACCTTTACTGCTTGCAGCCACTGGGAGCTATTGGCGACATTTCAATGCAAGAAAGATATCATCCCAAGTCGTGCACTCCCTTTCTGGATGCGTGCAGAGGGCGGAGAGTGCAAGGGCCCACATTTACCAAGAGCATGTTGTAATAGTGCAGCTTACTCAGAAGTACAGCTGTGCAGACTATGATCTTTCGGAAAGTTGCTTTCCTTGGGTGCGATACAATCTATGCTGCTATTGATGCCATTTTTGTACACTTTATGTAGGAGGTGGGTAACTGGGGAAAACATTTCGTACCAATGTGGGAAGGAATAAAAGGAATTTCTGTGTGGACAATACACTGGGGGTCATTACGACCCTGGCACTAAGGGGTTAACGGCGCCGTAAAAGGCTGCGGCGCCGTTAACCCCATAGCGCCTTACTACAAGGTCCCTTTGCGGGACCCGACCTGAACGGCTGGTCTGGACCAGCCGTTAAAGTAGGGACCCGCAAAGGGACCTTGATGGCAATTACGGTGCGCAATTTGCGGTACCGTAATTGCCGCCTTCCCCATTCCCATTGAGCCCTATGGGGCAAAAATGGGAATGGGGAAGGGCCATGGAGAAAGGGGGAATTACTGCCCCGCCAACCTTGGAATGGGGTGGTAATTCCCCCTTTCTCCATGGCGGACTCCGGCATGGACCATGGTGCTAATAGCACCATGGTTTAGCGCCAGAGTCTTAATGAGGGCCACTGTATGATATGGGTCAATGCAAACTTTGCAAGCACATATAACTAATGTGCTACTTCATGGTAGTGGATGGGAAAAAACTAGTATGCCTCTAAAGACCGTAATGGCGGCTCAGTGGCAGATACCAAGCGCAGAGGTACGTATAACACAGTAATACGCATAGTACACAACATTTTTGATACCTTAGATTTGTGGCAGTGGGTGAGCAGGTTGATAAATGTGGAAGCACAAATGTTGAAGTGTATTACCGGCATTTGTAGTGAACGTGCTGGCAAGTGACAGTACAGTAGCAGGCTGATTTTCTAACGGTACTTATGAAGTGTTGTGCAGCACAGCCAGTGTTAGATGGTAAAGTCTTCGATGGCATTGGTGGAATCGTGTGTGGCCATTTACCCGTACCCAATGAGGTGGTGCTGGACAAAATGAAGTGGAAAGGGAAGAAGGATTGGTCCTTGTTTCCTGGGGTGCGGCCATCGCGGTACTTTGGGAACCGCACATGCGAGAATCTGCGCGTTTCACGTTGTTGTCCAATGAACATGGGAGTTTCGGCATTATCCAATCAGGTACTGTGGGTGTGGTTTGCTGGAAGTACATTCACACCACTGTACATTATTCTCTACGTAGTGAGGCTGGTTGACATGGCAAAACCTGTTTTGTTGTGTATAGGTGATGCCTTTCTACTACATCTGCATTAGTATGCCCTGGAAAGAAACTTTGCTGGGAATTTCGGATTGAAGGGGTGGTCGCATTGTGGAACGGCGTGTACGAGCACAGTTTCGCTGACATGGATTCATTTTGTAAACACCTGACAAATTTAGGTAGAGGCAACGTGATCGTCATCCACTACGGCGGCATACACATGGGTTCCTGGGACTTGTTTAGGCTTGTTCCATCGACTAAAGAGGTTGCTGAACCTAGTTAAGAGGCTTTTCTCCACTGCCAAGGTAAGGTTTTCATCGCTAGTACCACGAAGAGTGTGGGCCACTGATCATGGGTGTTGTTCCGAGCCAGACGCAAGAAGGTGCCTCATCAACGGAAGCATGAATACTTTTTTGTCCGCTGCTGGGATGTTCTTCTGCAACAATTACCTCATTAGTGGTGGAAATGCTGTTTTTTTTCAACCAGATGGCATTTCTTTGTCGCCCATTGGTAATGCTGTTTTGTTTGCCCGTCTACAAGATGCAGTGAAGAGTTTGCTTCACCAATGTCAGCACAAGGAAACAGAAAAAAAAGGAAAAGAAGGTCTTCCTCTAGAAGCCTTTACAAAACAAAAACTACAAAAGCTCTTTTAAGAGCCGCCCCTTACAACAAACTTCTCCTACCGTGGTTGCATGTTATGCCCCCATGCTTGCACGCAGCACGAAAGCCACATTTGGACATTTTCAGGATGGCGCAATGGAAAGGGGACTATGGAGCCATGGGCATTGCGCAATAACATATCTAGGCGGTCTGTGTACGCAGAGGACTATTGTACAGAACTGATACTGTTACATGCAGACGTCTTTATTGTCATTGGTGGAAGCGTGTGGAACCTTTAAACAGCATGCAATGACGGCATGCTGTAAAAAAGAAATTGGAAATGCTACAAGAAATGTTTGTGCTTCATTTGGGAAGGCCGCTGGCGGACTTGGTGTAACGCTCACCTGATTCCCGTAGAGGCGCCGGTCTTGACTGGGCGTATACCGTATCTTCAAAGGTGATGTGTAACACACGGCTGGCTCTTTGGGCTGGACCTCTGTGCACTGTATGTCTGACTCGAAGGGTAAGATGTCTGCAGATAGAAAATATGGGATTAAGGAACTGGGTTATTGAATGTCTCTCTCTTCTTCCCTTTCTCTTCTCCTGTAGAACCCCAAAGGTTAACGCTCTCACCTTAGGTAAGTGAACGCCGTGCTCTCCATCTGCCTCGGGGCAGGGTGCTGTAACCAGTTTCTTCACTGGATAAGGGGAGCAGGCCTCTTGACTTCAGAGGACTGCTGTCCGTCGTTTACTGCACGAACTGTAAGTTTCGAGTAATTCTAATGTCTTTAAAGTCTTTAGTAATGATGTTTCTTGTTTTGCAGGGTTCCGGCGATGGCGGATGACGGGCTGAAGTGAGTTGAAGATGGAGCCCGTGTGATGAATAGAAGCGCCTGGAAGCACGTAAGTAAGCGCTTGTTGCCTGCTTCACGATGCGCTCTAACTGTCTTTTTATTTTGCAGGTACAAGTTCGGAGCGGCTGCAGGGTGCCGGAATACCCACTGGGTTAGATGTGGAAAGGAGTAATGGCACGTGAGTATTAAAGTTCCCCAATGTCTTTAAACGCACCTTGTTTTGTCTTTCAGATGCGGGATGCAGCGCCGAAGGCCTCCGGAGCGTGCGAAGAGTTGGTAAGCTTTTGTCTTTCAGATGCCGGAATGCAGTGTGAAGACCTCCGGAGCGCACGAAGAGTAGGTAAGCCTTTGTCTTTCAGATGCCGGAATGCAGCGCGAGGCGTTGGTGACAGCCGATGGACCAGGTAAGTGAAGAGCTGTCACTGAAGACCGTAATGCTAACCTGTTCTTTCTTGTCTTTATAGGTGTTGCTGAAGACTGGATTCAGGATGGTAAGCCTTTTTCCTTAGGCCCAGGATCAGATGCAGAAGACACGATGAGCGTTCTGCTGCAGAGGATGCAGAATAACGCAAAGCAAGATTCATCCATCGGGTGTGGTTTAAATAGCCTCCTGTAGTGCTTAGGTGTCTCCTTCCACAGCCACGCCTAGGTAAGAAAAGAGTTCCTGCTTTCCAGAAGAGTTCCAGTGTTCTGAATCTAGGGAGTGGCTCCTGCCCCACCCAACAGGAAAAGTAGTTCCAAACAGAAGAGGATCAGAGGCTCAACTGGCAGGCAAGTAAGCAGCATGGTCTGCTGCAGGTAAGTCCACCCAAGCATTATGAGCCCGGCGCTTCCAGCGCTGGGACTGGGCATATTTATGAGCCTGGTGCCAGTGGCGCCAGGACTGGGTCCAAAAGGTCCCAATTGGGACTGGTTGGCACTCGGAACCTGGGTTATGGATCTGCTTCCAAGGGAGTTGGGAAAACCCTGACCTTTTGGAAGCAGAGATCATGACAGTACCCCCCCTCAAGGCCCCTCCCAAACCGGGCTTCTCCGGGGGTTTTGGCTTGTCAGGAAATGTTCGGTGAAATCCTTTGATTAGGCGAGGAGCGTGGACATATTCAGCAGGTTCCCAGGATCTCTCTTGGGGGCCGTAGCCTTTCCAGTCAATTAGGTAAAATAGTTTAGATTTGGAGATCTTGGAGTCCAGAATGCTTTTGACTTCAAACTCGAGTTCTCCATCAACTAGGATAGGTTTTGGAGATTTAGTTAGACGGGTTTGAGGTTGCACGGGTTTTAATAGAGAGACGTGGAAGACCGGATGTATCTTCATGTGCGGGGGCAAGTCCAACTTGACCGCTACTGGGTTTACTATGGTAGTGATGGAATAGGGACCAAGGTATCTTGGGTTGAATGTGCGTGGCCCTTTTAGAGGTAGATATTTGGTGGATAACCAGACTTGATCCCCTACTTGATATTGAGGGGCTTCCTTCCGATGTTGATCTGCTCCTTTCTTGTATTGTTCTGTTACTCACCGAAATGGAGAGTACGTAAACAGGCCGGACCTCTATTGCTGGGGAGTTGCTTGAAGGAGCTAGGGTTGGAGCCTCCTACCCAAGCCTCCTCTCTGTGAGGGAATGAGCTCTTTAAACCGATATGACCACTTGCTGAACTGTACAGACAAGGGGACCGATCGATCAAAAAAGCGGGGAGAACAGACCGTCTCAAACCCAAGCTGTAAAGGAAAGGATAACAAGTTAATAATCTGCCAATAATGAAACTGGTTTACTCCCAAGACTATTCCCCTTTAGTAGTACCTGGTGTAATCTCCCCTTAAGCCAAAAGGAACCGGAGTAATCTATAAAGTAGAGAGGTCTTAGTATATGGCTAACGTATAATTCTGCAGTATGGAAAAACCAAGAAAAACTATACTTTACCCCTGATGGAAATAGGATTGAAGTAAGAGTCCTGGAAAACAACGAAAGTATAAAATAAAAAATAGGGAGGTTAGTAAGGTAGCTATCCCCGAACGGAACGAGGGTCGCACTGGTTTCGGGATGGTGCACCACAGCAAAGCGTTCAAAAAGATGCGCTTAGGAATGAAGTCGAATTCCACAGAAAATGGTGTTCCAATTAGAGTTTTTCTTACCGGAGTAGTTACTGTCTCAGAGTCCAGGAAGCAGGCAGGGGTCTGGTACACGAGCGGTCACGAAACACAGCAGAATCAGTGTCCAAGAGTTCCGAAAGCAGGCAAGGGTCTGGTACACGAGCGGTCACGAAACACAGCAGAATCAGTGTCCAAGAGTTCCGAAAGCAGGCAAGGGGTCTGGTACACGGGTGGTCAGAAAACAGTTCAATCGGGGATTCAGAATAAGGAGTCCGTGTGCAGGCAGGGTCGGTACACGGGAAAACAAGGACTTCACAATTCAAGATACCGGGATGGCACTTCGGAAAGTATGCCGGTAGTAACTTTAAACAGAAGCAGCGTTCTGTATGCCGCTGTGGAATAAATAACAACAAGAGGCGTATCGTTTGACAATGAGGCTCCCCTCTCAACGCCGAGAACTACAACGTAACAGGTTTTCTGGATACTGTAGTTCGTGTAGAAATTTGCCATGGCAGCTGCCAGCGCGATAAGAAGGGCGCGTGCCGGCGCCGTATCCCTTTATGAAGGGCGATCACTTTCCTGTCCCTTATTTTGGTTCTAACCGGAATTCCCCAATTGTTCTTGCTCATACGAGAGCAACGAGGCAGAACCCGGGAAACGCAGCATGGCCGAGGGCGAGGTGTAACAGCATCCACCCCCAAAGGCGGCGCAGACCCCCTCTGTGCATGAAAACGGCGTAAAAGAGCCGGAGAATGTATATTGCACAAGGGCTCCCAGGACCTGTCTTCGGGACCGTAACCCTTCCAATCCACCAAATAAAAGGGGTGCCCCCTACGGAGACGAAAATCCAGGATGTCCGCCACTTCGTATTCATCATCCCCATCCACCTGAATCGGAGGAGGGCGATCGGGCAGCCGAACAGAGGGTGGACAAGGCTTCAGGAGACATACGTGAAATACCGGATGTTGATTCCACGAGGAAGGCAAAGAAAGGCGTACAGCCACCGGATTAATAATCTCAATAATGGGAAAAGGACCCACGAATTTAGGCAACAACAAGCGCTTGCCAGGAATCCGCAAATTACGGGTGGGTAACCAAACATTCATGCCCACCTTGTAAGCAGGTGCCGGTTTTCTGTGACGATCAGCATTTTTCTTTGCCCTGGCCTGAGCTAGAAGTAGATGAGAGCGAACCGTACTACGGGTCGTCACCAATTCCCTTACACAGTCCAAAGCCGCCGGGTTATCAATGGGAAGCGTAGGATCAAACGGTAAAGATCGTGGATGGCAACCATATAGGGCAAAAAACGGGGAGACCCCTGAGGCGGTATGCATGGAATTATTGTACGCAAATTCAGCAGAGGGAAGCATCGTCAACCAGGATGCTTGGAAACGAAGGCAGAGACACCGAAGAAACTGTTCAAGGGTGGCATTTACCCTTTCGGTTTGCCCGTCCGTCTGAGGATGATAAGCAGAACTGAAGCGATCGTCAATACCCAATGAAGCAGTCAAAGCCCTCCAGAAACGTGATGTAAATTGAGAGCCACGATCCGAGACCAGGATGGCAGGCAATCCAAAGAACCGAAAAACGTTCTGGAGAAAAAGGGAAGCCAACACAGGGGCAGAAGGCAGACCTGTACAGGGAACGAACAACGCCATCTTGGTGAAATAATCAATTACTACCCAGATAGTGTCAAAACCTTTCACAGGAGGTAGGTCCACAATAAAGTCCATGGAAACCATGTACCAGGGTTTGTGAGGCACAGGGAGAGGGCGTAACAAACCCACAGGTCTGGAACGGGAGACCTTGCATTGGGAACATACAGAACAGGATGCCAAATAGTCAATCACATCCCTTGACATGGTAGGCCACCAGGACCAACGGCGTAATGCCTCCAGCGTCTTTTGCTGACCCGGATGAGCCGCACATAG
This sequence comes from Ambystoma mexicanum, assembly GCF_040938575.1. NCBI lineage: Eukaryota > Metazoa > Chordata > Amphibia > Caudata > Ambystomatidae > Ambystoma > Ambystoma mexicanum. Next base: position 159,555,870 of record NC_090936.1, on the reverse strand, counting down.
GGAATCATGAGACCAGGCTAGAGCCCGTAATCGTGCCTGTCCTGGAGGCACAAACAAGCGTCCTTGGATGTAGGGTAGGCCTTGAACCACATCAAGATTGAGAGTCTCACATTCTTCTTTATGCGCGGAGACCCAATCCGAAATCAAAGTCCGCAGGCTAGGTTGAGGAGTGCAGGCACAAACAACGTTACCAGGTAACAAGAGCGGTTTGTCAGAGGTTTTGTTGTCAGAATGGAAGGCAATGCGTGACAAAGCATCTGCACAAGTATTCAATCGGGCCGGTCGATATGTGATTGTGAAATAAAACTGGGAAAAGAAGAGATGCCAGCGAGCCTGTCGTGCAGTAAGACATTTCATTGATTTAAACGCCAAAAGGCTCCGATGATCCGAAAAAACTGTGACCTGATGTCGAGCCCCAAAAAGATGGTGCCGCCATTCGGAAAAGGCGTCTTTTATGGCTAGGAGTTCCCTTTCTGTGATTGGATAGTTGCGCTCATAGGGCGTCAATTTTCTTGAGAAGAATGCAATCGGATGGGCTTCCCCTGAATCTGGACACTTTTGAGATAGAACCGCCCCAATAGCCGAGCCAGAGGCATCGGTCTCCACCAAAAACGGGAGCAACGGATTAGGGTGCTGTAACACTGGGGCGGAAGTGAAGGCTGCCTTAAGGGTGTCAAAGGCTCTTTGTGCCTCCTGGTTCCATTGATAGGATTTCTTAGAGCTGGTCAAAGCCGTCAACGGCGCTGATATAGAAGAAAAAGAACGGATGAAGCGCCTATAGAAGTTCGAGAACCCCAAAAAGGATTGCAAGGCTTTCATTGACGTAGGAACAGGCCAATCCAAGACAGCCCTGACTTTAGAGCGACTCATTCTTATACCCCTACTAGTCAGGTCGTAACCAAGAAACTCCACTTCAGTGGAGTTGAAGACACATTTTTCAGCTTTGACAAACAGGTGGTTTTCCCTCAACCGTTGCAAGACGAATTGCACGTGCCTCGTGTGCTCCTCACTGGAGGGTGAATATATGAGGATATCGTCCAAATATACTACAACAAATTGATCCAAACAGTCATGGAAAATATCATTCATGAATGCCTGGAAGGTGGCAGGGGCATTACAGAGACCAAACGGCATCACCAGATATTCATATAGTCCGTAGCGTGTTTTGAATGCGGTCTTCCACTCGTCCCCTTTTCGCATTCGAACGAGATTATATGCCCCCCTAAGGTCCAGCTTGGTAAAGACTACAGAAGAACCGAGCTGGTCCAGGAGCACTGAAATGAGCGGGAGGGGATATTGATTCTTTACCGTCACCGCGTTTAAAGCCCGATAATCAATACAGGGGCGGAGGTCGCCCTCCTTTTTCGGAACAAAAAAGAGCGGAGAAGCCGCAGGGGACCTGGAAGGTCTAATGAACCCCGTGGCCAATGCCTTGTCAATATAGTCCTTTAATACCTTATCTTCTGGAACCGTAAGGGAATAGACCCTACCCGCCGGGACCTTAGCACCTGGCAGTAAATCGATTGGGCAGTCGTAAGGCCTATGAGGTGGCAATTGGTCTGCCCCTCCCTTGTCAAACACATCACAGAAAGACTTGTATTCAGGAGGGATTTCGGTTTCGGGAGATTTAGTGATGGCTCCAATCATGGACATAGATGCTACCAAGGCTTGACAAGAAGATTCAGAGGACACACTAGTGTCTAGGAAACACTTTTCGTTACACTCAGTGGAAGGAAACTGCACCGTTTTTCTTGTCCAGTCGATGGCTGGATTATGATGTTGCAACCAAGGGATGCCCAAGATGACCTGGAATTGAGGGGCTTTAATGAGATCAAAGGAGATCGATTCAGCATGTCCTTCCCTGGTTTGCATATGAATTAAGGAGGTATTTTGTGTGACTAGGCCAGAGACCAAGGATGTACCGTCCACAGCGTGAACAGCCTCGGGTTGGGCTTTAGGGACAACCGAAACGTTCTTACTTGTGGCGTAATCGTAATCCATATAATTCCCGGTGGCCCCGGAATCAATGATCGCCAATGAAGTAAAGGTACCATCTTCAGTGGTAAATACCACAGGAAGGCTAACAGGAATAGCAACAGCACCATGAGAGTCCAAGGAAAGCACCCCCGGCGTAGGGACCCTGTCTATCGCCGGGTTCTGGCGTTTCCCGGCTTTTTGACAGGTCTCTTAGGGCAATCTTTCAGAAGGTGTTCAGCAGATCCGCAATACATGCATAAATTATGCGTTCTGCGATAATCCCGTTGTGCAGAAGTCAAAGGACCTCTTACTGCCCCGATCTGCATAGGTTCGGGAAGCGAAGTAGAAGGAGAAGACTGTTCCACCTGCAGAGTAACAGGGGCTGGTGACTTGCGCTCACCCCTTCTTTCGATTCTTCTAGCATCTATTTGTAATACCAGGTCTAATAGTTCACCAAAAGTGGTTGGAACCACTGGTACTGTGGCCAAAACGTCCTTTAATTCCTCTGACAACCCTTTGTAAAACACGGCTGATTTTTTCTCCTCCGGCCAATCAGTTTCAGCTGCCAACTGATTGAATTTAGTAAGGTATGTAAACAAAGAGGATGTGCCTTGACGCAGATTGAGGAACTCCAGGTCAGTAGCCTGGGATTTATAGCGGGTGTCAAATACTCTGTTCATGGCCGTGATGAGAGCATCGCAGTCATATAGGACGTAACTATTAGATTCCAGTAACGGATTAGCCCAAGCGGCTGCAGTACCCCCAAGATGAGAGAGAACAAAGGCTGCCTTCGTTGTAGAATTAGGGAAAGCAGTGGGCCGACAGAGAAAATGTAATTTGCACTGGTTGATAAACGTGCGATAATGTTTAGGATCCCCAGAGAATCGTTCTGGGGGGGCCAGTGGGAATTGAGTAGCCATAAGCACCGGGGTAGTCGTAAAGCCAGAGGCAGAGGGTATGGGACCGGTTGAACCTGATGCCGTAGCAGCAGACGTATCCACCCCCAGGGTGTGGGGGCTTGGGAAACTCTGCAAATTGTCGATCCTTTGATGGAGAGCACTATGTGCGGTTGTCATATCAGAACGAAGTTCGGAAACCAAGCGAACCAAGGTGGTTAAAGGATCAACTTCTTCCATGGCTTCTGTTTCTGTTACTCACTGAAATGGAGAGTACGTAAACAGGCCGGACCTCTATTGCTGGGGAGTTGCTTGAAGGAGCTAGGGTTGGAGCCTCCTACCCAAGCCTCCTCTCTGTGAGGGAATGAGCTCTTTAAACCGATATGACCACTTGCTGAACTGTACAGACAAGGGGACCGATCGATCAAAAAAGCGGGGAGAACAGACCGTCTCAAACCCAAGTTGTAAAGGAAAGGATAACAAGTTAATAATCTGCCAATAATGAAACTGGTTTACTCCCAAGACTATTCCCCTTTAGTAGTACCTGGTGTAATCTCCCCTTAAGCCAAAAGGAACCGGAGTAATCTATAAAGTAGAGAGGTCTTAGTATATGGCTAACGTATAATTCTGCAGTATGGAAAAACCAAGAAAAACTATACTTTACCCCTGATGGAAATAGGATTGAAGTAAGAGTCCTGGAAAACAACGAAAGAATAAAATAAAAAATAGGGAGGTTAGTAAGGTAGCTATCCCCGAACGGAACGAGGGTCGCACTGGTTTTGGGATGGTGCACCACAGCAAAGCGTTCAAAAAGATGCACTTAGGAATGAAGTCGAATTCCACAGAAAATGGTGTTCCAATTAGAGTTTTTCTTACCGAAGTAGTTACTGTCTCAGAGTCCAGGAAGCAGGCAGGGGTCTGGTACACGAGCGGTCACGAAACACAGCAGAATCAGATTCCAAGAGTTCCGAAAGCAGGCAAGGGTCTGGTACACGAGCGGTCATCGGGAAGCAGGTGAGTGCTGCGCAGGGCAAGCCGACCCCAGATGCCCCCCACAAAGGAATTTCTGTGCCCCCAGGCCCCTGTACCCTCTTTGCGTCCCCGCTCCCCGCTCCTTCCTGGATCCCTGCTCCCGCCTCCCATCCCGCCCCCCGTTCCCCATTGGCTAACTGGGCCCGTAGGTTCGGGTCTAGCGACCCGCGGCAGCCTCCCTGCTTCCTTTACCATCGGGAAGCAGGTGAGTGCTGCGCAGGGCAAGCCGACCCCAGATGCCCCCCACAAAGGAATCTCTGTGCCCCCAGGCCCCTGTACCCTCTTTGCGTCCCCGCTCCTTCCTGGATCCCTGCTCCCGCCTCCCATCCCGCCCCCCGTTCCCCATTGGCTAACTGGGCCCGTAGGTTCGGGTCTAGCGACCCGCGGCAGCCTCCCTGCTTCCTTTACCATCGGGAAGCAGGTGAGTGCTGCGCAGGGCAAGCCGACCCCAGATGCCCCCCACAAAGGAATTTCTGTGCCCCCAGGCCCCTGTACCCTCTTTGCGTCCCCGCTCCCCGCTCCTTCCTGGATCCCTGCTCCCGCCTCCCATCCCGCCCCCCGTTCCCCATTGGCTAACTGGGCCCGTAGGTTCGGGTCTAGCGACCCGCGGCAGCCTCCCTGCTTCCTTTACCATCGGGAAGCAGGTGAGTGCTGCGCAGGGCAAGCCGACCCCAGATGCCCCCCACAAAGGAATTTCTGTGCCCCCAGGCCCCTGTACCCTCTTTGCGTCCCCGCTCCCCGCTCCTTCCTGGATCCCTGCTCCCGCCTCCCATCCCGCCCCCCGTTCCCCATTGGCTAACTGGGCCCGTAGGTTCGGGTCTAGCGACCCGCGGCAGCCTCCCTGCTTCCTTTACCATCGGGAAGCAGGTGAGTGCTGCGCAGGGCAAGCCGACCCCAGATGCCCCCCACAAAGGAATTTCTGTGCCCCCAGGCCCCTGTACCCTCTTTGCGTCCCGCTCCCCGCTCCTTCCTGGATCCCTGCTCCCGCCTCCCATCCCGCCCCCCGTTCCCCATTGGCTAACTGGGCCCGTAGGTTCGGGTCTAGCGACCCGCGGCAGCCTCCCTGCTTCCTTTACCATCGGGAAGCAGGTGAGTGCTGCGCAGGGCAAGCCGACCCCAGATGCCCCCCACAAAGGAATCTCTGTGCCCCCAGGCCCCTGTACCCTCTTTGCGTCCCCGCTCCCCGCTCCTTCCTGGATCCCTGCTCCCGCCTCCCATCCCGCCCCCCGTTCCCCATTGGCTAACTGGGCCCGTAGGTTCGGGTCTAGCGTCCCGCGGCAGCCTCCCTGCTTCCTTTACCATCGGTAAGCAGGTGAGTGCTGCGCAGGGCAAGCCGACCCCAGATGCCCCCCACAAAGGAATTTCTGTGCCCCCAGGCCCCTGTACCCTCTTTGCGTCCCCGCTCCTTCCTGGATCCCTGCTCCCGCCTCCCATCCCGCCCCCCGTTCCCCATTGGCTAACTGGGCCCGTAGGTTCGGGTCTAGCGACCCGCGGCAGCCTCCCTGCTTCCTTTACCATCGGGAAGCAGGTGAGTGCTGCGCAGGGCAAGCCGACCCCAGATGCCCCCCACAAAGGAATTTCTGTGCCCCCAGGCCCCTGTACCCTCTTTGCGTCCCCGCTCCCCGCTCCTTCCTGGATCCCTGCTCCCGCCTCCCATCCCGCCCCCCGTTCCCCATTGGCTAACTGGGCCCGTAGGTTCGGGTCTAGCGACCCGCGGCAGCCTCCCTGCTTCCTTTACCATCGGGAAGCAGGTGAGTGCTGCGCAGGGCAAGCCGACCCCAGATGCCCCCCACAAAGGAATTTCTGTGCCCCCAGGCCCCTGTACCCTCTTTGCGTCCCCGCTCCTTCCTGGATCCCTGCTCCCGCCTCCCATCCCGCCCCCCGTTCCCCATTGGCTAACTGGGCCCGTAGGTTCGGGTCTAGCGACCCGCGGCAGCCTCCCTGCTTCCTTTACCATCGGGAAGCAGGTGAGTGCTGCGCAGGGCAAGCCGACCCCAGATGCCCCCCACAAAGGAATTTCTGTGCCCCCAGGCCCCTGTACCCTCTTTGCGTCCCCGCTCCCCGCTCCTTCCTGGATCCCTGCTCCCGCCTCCCATCCCGCCCCCCGTTCCCCATTGGCTAACTGGGCCCGTAGGTTCGGGTCTAGCGACCCGCGGCAGCCTCCCTGCTTCCTTTACCATCGGGAAGCAGGTGAGTGCTGCGCAGGGCAAGCCGACCCCAGATGCCCCCCACAAAGGAATTTCTGTGCCCCCAGGCCCCTGTACCCTCTTTGCGTCCCCGCTCCTTCCTGGATCCCTGCTCCCGCCTCCCATCCCGCCCCCCGTTCCCCATTGGCTAACTGGGCCCGTAGGTTCGGGTCTAGCGACCCGCGGCAGCCTCCCTGCTTCCTTTACCATCGGGAAGCAGGTGAGTGCTGCGCAGGGCAAGCCGACCCCAGATGCCCCCCACAAAGGAATTTCTGTGCCCCCAGGCCCCTGTACCCTCTTTGCGTCCCCGCTCCCCGCTCCTTCCTGGATCCCTGCTCCCGCCTCCCATCCCGCCCCCCGTTCCCCATTGGCTAACTGGGCCCGTAGGTTCGGGTCTAGCGACCCGCGGCAGCCTCCCTGCTTCCTTTACCATCGGGAAGCAGGTGAGTGCTGCGCAGGGCAAGCCGACCCCAGATGCCCCCCACAAAGGAATCTCTATGCCCCCAGGCCCCTGTACCCTCTTTGCGTCCCCGCTCCCCGCTCCTTCCTGGATCCCTGCTCCCGCCTCCCATCCCGCCCCCCGTTCCCCATTGGCTAACTGGGCCCGTAGGTTCGGGTCTAGCGACCCGCGGCAGCCTCCCTGCTTCCTTTACCATCGGGAAGCAGGTGAGTGCTGCGCAGGGCAAGCCGACCCCAGATGCCCCCCACAAAGGAATCTCTGTGCCCCCAGGCCCCTGTACCCTCTTTGCGTCCCCGCTCCCCGCTCCTTCCTGGATCCCTGCTCCCGCCTCCCATCCCGCCCCCCGTTCCCCATTGGCTAACTGGGCCCGTAGGTTCGGGTCTAGCGACCCGCGGCAGCCTCCCTGCTTCCTTTACCATCGGGAAGCAGGTGAGTGCTGCGCAGGGCAAGCCGACCCCAGATGCCCCCCACAAAGGAATTTCTGTGCCCCCAGGTCCCTGTACCCTCTTTGCGTCCCCGCTCCCCGCTCCTTCCTGGATCCCTGCTCCCGCCTCCCATCCCGCCCCCCGTTCCCCATTGGCTAACTGGGCCCGTAGGTTCGGGTCTAGCGACCCGCGGCAGCCTCCCTGCTTCCTTTACCATCGGGAAGCAGGTGAGTGCTGCGCAGGGCAAGCCGACCCCAGATGCCCCCCACAAAGGAATTTCTGTGCCCCCAGGCCCCTGTACCCTCTTTGCGTCCCCGCTCCCCGCTCCTTCCTGGATCCCTGCTCCCGCCTCCCATCCCGCCCCCCGTTCCCCATTGGCTAACTGGGCCCGTAGGTTCGGGTCTAGCGACCCGCGGCAGCCTCCCTGCTTCCTTTACCATCGGGAAGCAGGTGAGTGCTGCGCAGGGCAAGCCGACCCCAGATGCCCCCCACAAAGGAATCTCTGTGCCCCCAGGCCCCTGTACCCTCTTTGCGTCCCCGCTCCCCGCTCCTTCCTGGATCCCTGCTCCCGCCTCCCATCCCGCCCCCCGTTCCCCATTGGCTAACTGGGCCCGTAGGTTCGGGTCTAGCGACCCGCGGCAGCCTCCCTGCTTCCTTTACCATCGGGAAGCAGGTGAGTGCTGCGCAGGGCAAGCCGACCCCAGATGCCCCCCACAAAGGAATTTCTGTGCCCCCAGGCCCCTGTACCCTCTTTGCGTCCCCGCTCCCCGCTCCTTCCTGGATCCCTGCTCCCGCCTCCCATCCCGCCCCCCGTTCCCCATTGGCTAACTGGGCCCGTAGGTTCGGGTCTAGCGACCCGCGGCAGCCTCCCTGCTTCCTTTACCATCGGGAAGCAGGTGAGTGCTGCGCAGGGCAAGCCGACCCCAGATGCCCCCCACAAAGGAATTTCTGTGCCCCCAGGCCCCTGTACCCTCTTTGCGTCCCCGCTCCCCGCTCCTTCCTGGATCCCTGCTCCCGCCTCCCATCCCGCCCCCCGTTCCCCATTGGCTAACTGGGCCCGTAGGTTCGGGTCTAGCGACCCGCGGCAGCCTCCCTGCTTCCTTTACCATCGGGAAGCAGGTGAGTGCTGCGCAGGGCAAGCCGACCCCAGATGCCCCCCACAAAGGAATTTCTGTGCCCCCAGGCCCCTGTACCCTCTTTGCGTCCCCGCTCCCCGCTCCTTCCTGGATCCCTGCTCCCGCCTCCCATCCCGCCCCCCGTTCCCCATTGGCTAACTGGGCCCGTAGGTTCGGGTCTAGCGACCCGCGGCAGCCTCCCTGCTTCCTTTACCATCGGGAAGCAGGTGAGTGCTGCGCAGGGCAAGCCGACCCCAGATGCCCCCCACAAAGGAATTTCTGTACCCCTTCCCCCCCATGCCACCATTTTGGGGCCAGGAGGCCCTTGCTGCCTCCCTTCTGCACGGCAGCTTTCCTCCCTCAGTCCCGCCCCCTTTGTCCTCCCCTTGCCCTGATTCGTCCACCTCCCCTTTATCCCCGACTTTCCCAGGGCAGCCCTCTGCCCGGCAGCCCCTCTGGCGAAGGGCGGCTCCTACAGAGGCGGCTCCAGGATGTGTCAGCAGGTGTCCGCAGGGGACGCCAAGGAAGCCAACAAACACCAACAAAAACCGTGAGCGTGGCATGGGTGGGGAGTAGAGCAATCACTCTACTCCAGAAAACCCCCGCCAGTCTATCTTACCTACCAATAACATAGAGTGCCATAATACTAGCATGTCCACTCTTAGATGGAATTGTGAATGTTAGCATGTTCTTAGATGGAATTATGAATGTTAACATGTCCACTCTTAGATGGAATTGTGAATGTTAGCATGTTCTTAGATGGAATTATGAATGTTAACATGTCCACTCTTAGATGGAATTATGAATGTTAGCATGTCCACTCCTTGATGGAATTGTGAATGTTAGCATGTCCACTCTTAGATGGAATTGTGAATGTTAGCATGTCCACTCTTAGATGGAATTATGAATGTTAGCATGTCCACTCCTTGATGGAATTGTGAATGTTAGCATGTCCACTCTTAGATGGAATTGTGAATGTTAGCATGTCCACTCTTAGATGGAATTGTGAATGTTAGCATGTCCACTCCTTGATGGAATTGTGAATTGTTAGCATGTCTTAGATGGAATTGTGAATGTTAGCATGTCCACTCCTTGATGGAATTGTGAATGTTAGCATGTCCACTCCTTGATGGAATTGTGAATTGTTAGCATGTCCACTCTTAGATGGAATTGTGAATGTTAGCATTTAGAAGTACGCCGGATAGCCCTCTGAGAAAGATACACTAGAATTTGCATTTAGAAGCTGTCCCCAATTAGCCTCTCTGTGAAAGTTGAATCTAAAATTGTTCCCACCTGCATTTAGAAGTGTTCTCAGTTGCATTCAGAGGCTGCGCCCGATAGCGTCTCTGTGAAAGTTGAATTTAGATCTGTCGCCACCCGCATTTAGAACTGCTCCCACCTCCATCTAGAAGTGTACCCAATTGCAGTTGAAGTTGCGCCGGATAGCCTCTCTGAGAAAGTTGAATTAGAATTGTTCCCTCTTGCATGTAGAAGTGTACCCAACGGCATTTAGAAGTGTACCCAATTGCATTTAGAAGCTGCACCCAATAGCCTCTCTAAGAAAGTCGAATTTAGAATTGTCCTCACCTGCATTAGAACTGTACCCAATTGCATTTAGAAGCTGCGCCCAATAGCCTTTCTGCGAAAGTTGAATTTAAATCCGTTACCACTCGCATTAGAACTGCTCCCACCTGCTCCTGGATGTGTATCCAATTAGAGTTGGAAGTTGCGCCGGTTAGCCTCTGTGAGAAAGTTGATTTAGAACTGTTCTCTCTTACATGTAGAAATGTACCCAACGGCATTTAGAAGTGTACCCAATTGCATTCAGAAGCTGCACCCAATAGCCTCTCTGTGAAAGCTGAAATTTAGAACTGTTCCCACTTGCATTTAGAAGTGTACCCAGTTGCACCTGAAAGTTTGCACCCAATAGCCTCTCTGTGAAAGTTGAATAAAGAACTGTTCCCACTCGCAACTAGAACTGTACCCCGCACCTCCTCAGAGAAAGTTGAATTGGAATTGTACCCTCTTGCAATTAGAAGTGTATCCAACAACATTTTAGAAGTATACCCAATTGCATCTAGAAGCTGCACCCAATAGCCTATCTGATAGCTGATTATAAAACGGTTCCCACCTTAATTTAGAAGTGTACCCAATAGCATTTTAGAGGTGTACCCAGTTACACTTGAAAGTTGCACCCAATAGCCTCTCTGTGAAAGTTGAATTCAGAACTGTTCCCAGCAGCGTTTAGAAGTGTACGAGGGTGTGAACTAGACGATGATAATGACTGAACGAATGTGTGGAGCGGACGAATATGAGGAACGGACGAATTTGTACAACAGACGATGCTTAATATGCTTTGGAATGAAGGAAACACTTGTAAACATACATCATACCACACCCCACGCTTACTCTCCCTCTTACACCACCACTCATCTAGAACACAGAGATACTATGACACCATTCGGTATAACTGTTCTCATATCCACATCTCTCTCTTACTCCACATCACTCTAAGTAATCATTGCTGGATTCACACCCCCAGCCAGGCGTTCTCCTCAGGCCTAACGCAGCCACACTCGTTCTGGGTAAAACCGACCAGAGCAAACACATACTCCTGACCTCTCAACCACCACACGTACAAGTAAAAAGCAGCTACCACTCGATTTCCGCACCAGCTGCACACATACCTAGTGCGCACACGCACTTTTGGACTCCCTCTACTCTCTATACTGACCTGAACTTCGGTTCCCAAGGGCGTTCAACCTACCAGCGCCTTCAGACCATACCAATGGTATATAAGGCGCTATATAAATGCAAAATAACAATAACAATAACAGCAGAATCAGTGTCCAAGAGTTCCGAAAGCAGGCAAGGGGTCTGGTACACGGGTGGTCAGAAAACAGTTCAATCGGGGATTCAGAATAAGGAGTCCGTGTGCAGGCAGGGTCGGTACACGGGAAAAACAAGGACTTCACAATTCAAGATACCGGGATGGCCCTTCGGAAAGTATGCCGGTAGTAACTTTAAACAGAAGCAGCGTTCTGTATGCCGCTGTGGAATAAATAACAACAAGAGGCGTATCGTTTGACAATGAGGCTCCCCTCTCAACGCCGAGAACTACAACGTAACAGGTTTTCTGGATACTGTAGTTCGTGTAGAAATTTGCCATGGCAGCTGCCAGCGCGATAAGAAGGGCGCGTGCCGGCGCCGTATCCCTTTATGAAGGGCGATCACTTTCCTGTCCCTTATTTTGGTTCTAACCGGAATTCCCCAATTGTTCTTGCTCATACGAGAGCAACGAGGCAGAACCCGGGAAACGCGGCATGGCCGAGGGCGAGGTGTAACATGTTCTTTAGCCCTTTGAAGGTGAGAAACAGCTTCCTTAAAGGCTTGGGTGATTGTAGAATGCAGGTAGTCTACTGCTGGTGTTTCAAGATCTTGGAGGGGATCCAACTCCGAGGTTCGAGGGTGACTGCCGTACAAAAGAAAAAACGGGGTTTTCCCAGTTCCCGAATGGACAGAGTTATTGTAGGCATATTCGGCTATCCAAAGGATGTCTTTCCAAGTTTTTTCAGTTTGTTGCAGCATGCAGCGTAAATACTGTTCCAGAGTTTGATTGGTCCTCTCGGTTTGTCCGTCGGTCTGAGGGTGGTGACTGGTCGATAGTCTCACATCAATTTGAGCCGACCGACAGCAACTTCGCCAAAAATGAGAAATAAATTGACTACCTCGATCCGAAATTAGAACCGAAGGAAAACCGTGCAGTCGGACGATGTTTTCGAGAAATTCTCGGGCCAGAGTTGCTGCTGTTGGCAAGCCTTTGAGCGGAATGAAATGCGCCATCTTGGAGAATAAGTCCACGATTACTAGAATCGTATTGTATCCGGAGCATGGAGGTAGATCGGTGATGAAGTCCATAGAAAGCGTATGCCAAGGGCGAGGTGGGATGTCAATAGGGCGTAAGAGGCCTGCTGGTCTTTCCTTTTGACTCTTGTTTTGGGCGCATACTCCACAGGACATTATAAAGTCTCTGATATCTTTTTTCCAAGACGGCCACCAGAAGTAGCGCTTGATCTTTTCTGAGGTCTTGGCCATACCGGGATGTCCTTCCATTAAAGAATCGTGATAACAAGAGATTACTTTTTTCTGTAAATCTGTGCTGGGTAGGTATAATCGTTCTTGGAAATACAATAGGTTGTCCTTTGCTGCAAAGTCCTTTCCCTGCAGATGCCAATTCTGTATGTCTGCTGGAGTTACAAGTTGCCTGGCTTTATCCTTAACTTCCTCTATGGATTCTGTGGCGATTACACCCAGAATTCTTTGTTCGGGAATGATTGGTACAGGTTTAGGGTTGATCAAGTGTTCTTCCACTCCCATCCGAGAAAGGGCATCAGCTTTACCGTTCTTTGTACCAGGTCGATAGGTAATTATGAAGTCAAACTCGGCAAAGAATAATGCCCAACGGAGTTGTCTAGAGGATTGGGCTTTTGCGGTTTTCAAATATTGCAGGTTTCGGTGATCCGTAATCACAGTAACGGTGTGTCGGGCCCCCAGCAGATAATGCCACCAAGCCTTAAAGGCAGACTTGATAGCCAGAAGTTCCTTGTCAGTAATCGTGTAATTGATTTCAGGAGGCGAGAATTTGCGGGACCAAAATGCCACGGGATGCAACTGATTGGTTACCGGGTCCTTTTGTGATAGAACTGCCCCCATGGCAAGGCTTGAAGCATCAGTTTCCACGATGTAGGGGAGTTCGGGGCGAGGGTGTTTTAAGATTGGTGCAGAGATAAATTTAGTCTGCAAATCCTGGAAAGCTTGTTCCGCCTCGGTAGACCATTCAAAACGTTTGTTTTTCTTTAACAAGGCAGTGATGGGCTGGACTATTCGAGAGAATTCGGGGATGAACCTGCGGTAAAAGTTAGCGAAGCCTAACATGCTTTGCACACCTTTTACGGAGGATGGTGATGGCCATTTGAGAACTGCATCGACCTTCTTTGAATCCATACGCACTCCGCCAGGTGATAATATGAATCCCAAGAATTCAACTTCAGTCACGTTGAAAACACATTTTTCCAACTTAGCGAAAAGTTTGTGTTGACGCAATCTTTCGAGGACCATTTTCACGTGTTTCCGATGTTCAGATTCCGATGAAGAATAAACGAGGATGTCGTCAATGTAAACAACAACACACACATCTATGAGCTCTCTGAGGACATTGTTCATAAAATATTGAAAGGCGGCCGGGGCATTGCAAAGTCCGAAGGGCATGACCTGATATTCAAATAGCCCATACTTGGTGCGGAAGGCCGTCTTCCATTCATCGCCCTGTTTTACTCGTACCAAGTGGTAAGCTCCTCTAAGATCCAGCTTTGTATATATGCATGCTTTTCTGACTTGGTCCAGGAGTTCAGGGATCAAAGGTAACGGATATCTATTCTTAACGGTGATCTGGTTCAGGGAGCGATAATCTATACAAGTTCTAAGGTCTCCTTCCTTTTTTGGAACGAAGAACAAAGCTGAAGAAGCAGGGGACTTGGAAGGACGAATAAACCCATTTGCCAGGTATTGATCCAGGTATTGTCGAAGGTGAAGGTTCTCAGGCTCGGTGAGGGCATAAATTCTACTACAAGGAGGAGTAGATCCAGGTATCAGGTCTATCTGGCAGTCATAAGACCTATGAGGAGGTAGAGAGTTAGCCTGATCCTTCCGGAAAACATCTTGGTATTCTAGGTATTCGGGAGGTAACTGGGGAGTCTCTGAAGAAATTGCTGCCAGTGCAACACCAGGTGGAGGGTGACAAGTAGAGACACATTCTGGAAACTGGACCGTTCTTGCTCGCCAATCGATCAGAGGATTGTGTTTCTCTAACCAAGGTATTCCTAGAATAATCTGAAACTGAGGGGCCTTGATCACATCAAACACGATCTTCTCATGGTGTTCATCTTGACTTACTAGCGTCACCTCTTGAGTGGTATGCGTTACTGGCCCGGAGGCTATCTCCGTACCATCCACCGTAGTAATGACGTCCTTTACAGCCTTGGGACAAAGAGTTAGATTCATCCTCAAAACCATTTCATGATCCACATAATTGCCGATGGCACCGCTGTCGACGTAAGCTTCAATTGCATGTAATCGATCCGGATTATCAGGGCTAATGAGAACCATAGGTAACACGAAATGCGAGGTCACGGAACTGGTTTTCACGCTCGGCAAGAGGACCTCTATTCTTGTCGGGCGAGGTCGTTTCCCTGCTCAGAGTTTGTAACTTTGGTAACTGCAGCTCCTACTGCCTTCTTGGCAGGTTTCACCGGACAGTCTCGAAGAAAGTGCCCTGAGTTTCCGCAATAGAGGCATAATTGCAACTGTTTTCTCCTTTCCCGCTCCTTTTGTGTTAGAGGACCTTTCAGACCCCCTATTTGCATGGGTTCCCCGGAGTCTACTCCTTTGGAAGGAGTTGGCGGTTTGGAAAATACTCGAGCATCAAACTTGGAACGATCGGCCTTCCTGTTCTGCAGTCTGTGATCTATTTGAACGACTAAGTCTATATAGTCCGAACAATCTTGTGGGGGATTCACTACTTGGGCTAACACATCTTTGAGCTCTCCACGTAGACCTCTATAACACAGCGTAATCCTTTTGTCCTCAGGCCATTGAGTTTCCACTATCAGTCTGTTGAAAGACGCAATATAAGCCAAAAGGTCTTGATTACCTTGTCGCAACGAAAGAAGCTCATTGTCCAAGGCCTGCCCCTGTGAATGTCTTGCGAACAGTTTTTCCATACTGAGCTGAAAAGCTTGAAAATCATGGAGGACCGGATCATCTTGATTTACTAGAGGGATCGACCAGTCTGCCGCATTGCCACTAAGGTACGAAAGCACGAAAGCTACTTTAGCTTGATCAGTTGGAAAGGCTGCTGGCCGGCATAAGAAATGCAACCGGCACTGATTGATAAATACTGCAAACCTCTTTGGGTCACCAGAAAATCGTTCGGGCGGAGCCAGAGGTACATTCCCAGGTAGGTTGATCTGCACTGGATTCATAGAGGATGTAGAAGGAAGATTTCCCCCAGATGCGGGTAACGGGGTCTGTCCGGCTTGTGACTGTAGCAATTGTCTAGCGAGATCATCTGTTCGCTCCTTGGAAATAATCAGTTCCCTTCTTAGAGCGTTCGTTTCCTGACGGGCTGCATGCACTTCTGCCCTTAGTTCCCCAAGTAACTGGGCTAGCTGGTCGGTATCCGAGGTTTCCATAGCGCCTGGACGGGAGTTTTGTGGTAGGCTTTGCGTTCTGTAACGCTCACCTGATTCCCGTAGAGGCGCCGGTCTTGACTGGGCGTATACCGTATCTTCAAAGGTGATGTGTAACACACGGCTGGCTCTTTGGGCTGGACCTCTGTGCACTGTATGTCTGACTCGAAGGGTAAGATGTCTGCAGATAGAAAATATGGGATTAAGGAACTGGGTTATTGAATGTCTCTCTCTTCTTCCCTTTCTCTTCTCCTGTAGAACCCCAAAGGTTAACGCTCTCACCTTAGGTAAGTGAACGCCGTGCTCTCCATCTGCCTCGGGGCAGGGTGCTGTAACCAGTTTCTTCACTGGATAAGGGGAGCAGGCCTCTTGACTTCAGAGGACTGCTGTCCGTCGTTTACTGCACGAACGGTAAGTTTCGAGTAATTCGAATGTCTTTAAAGTCTTTAGTAATGATGTTTCTTGTTTTGCAGGGTTCCGGCGATGGCGGATGACGGGCTGAAGTGAGTTGAAGATGGAGCCCGTGTGATGAATAGAAGCGCCTGGAAGCACGTAAGTAAGCGCTTGTTGCCTGCTTCACGATGCGCTCTAACTGTCTTTTTATTTTGCAGGTACAAGTTCGGAGCGGCTGCAGGGTGCCGGAATACCCACTGGGTTAGATGTGGAAAGGAGTAATGGCACGTGAGTATTAAAGTTCCCCAATGTCTTTAAACGCACCTTGTTTTGTCTTTCAGATGCGGGATGCAGCGCCGAAGGCCTCCGGAGCGTGCGAAGAGTTGGTAAGCTTTTGTCTTTCAGATGCCGGAATGCAGTGTGAAGACCTCCGGAGCGCACGAAGAGTAGGTAAGCCTTTGTCTTTCAGATGCCGGAATGCAGCGCGAGGCGTTGGTGACAGCCGATGGACAAGGTAAGTGAAGAGCTGTCACTGAAGACCGTAATGCTAACCTGTTCTTTCTTGTCTTTATAGGTGTTGCTGAAGACTGGATTCAGGATGGTAAGCCTTTTTCCTTAGGCCCAGGATCAGATGCAGAAGACACGATGAGCGTTCTGCTGCAGAGGATGCAGAATAACGCAAAGCAAGATTCATCCATCGGGTGTGGTTTAAATAGCCTCCTGTAGTGCTTAGGTGTCTCCTTCCACAGCCACGCCTAGGTAAGAAAAGAGTTCCTGCTTTCCAGAAGAGTTCCAGTGTTCTGAATCTAGGGAGTGGCTCCTGCCCCACCCAACAGGAAAAGTAGTTCCAAACAGAAGAGGATCAGAGGCTCAACTGGCAGGCAAGTAAGCAGCATGGTCTGCTGCAGGTAAGTCCACCCAAGCATTATGAGCCCGGCGCTTCCAGCGCTGGGACTGGGCATATTTATGAGCCTGGTGCCACTGGCGCCAGGACTGGGTCCAAAAGGTCCCAATTGGGACTGGTTGGCACTCGGAACCTGGGTTATGGATCTGCTTCCAAGGGAGTTGGGAAAACCCTGACCTTTTGGAAGCAGAGATCATGACACTTGGGTACGCGCACATGCGTATACTCCCTTTTTCTGGAACTTACCAATGACATTGCGCCATTGGGGACTATCGCTGCTGGGTGTCACCAAGGCCTGTGCATCATTTTCTCAACTACTGTGCATACCTAGGCACAGTCACATGGGTGGCACTAGTTGCAGACGCACTGTAGGTGAGCAGATGTGGTGCTCCATTACTTGCAGGGCACACCTATGAGACGCACTCTGCTGTTCAGAAAAGACACAAACACATTACACAGCACTTCAATGGTGTGCCTCTTGGGCGGATTGTTGTGGAGATTTTTCATGCGGAAAGCAGCCGTATATTGTTCGGAAACATGCATGCATGTGCAATGGAACATAGCGATGTGTTTGTAAGCCTGCCCTTTTCAAAAAATACTGCGTACATTTCTCAGCCATATGCTTTGCCGCTGTTGGAGAGTCCGGCTCTTGTTCCCGAACTGAGTATGCACGCGCACCCTCAGTGTGGTCGCCTGGTCAAGTTGGCAATGGTGTCGTTACGCAGCTGGAAAGGCACATCCGACGACTTTGCGGATGGCGGCTATGGAAATGGGACTGTACAGGCACAGGGAATGAGAAACTACGTTTGTGTTCGCGGTGTGTACGCAGAGGGCTGTTGTAAACAAGAAACACTGTGACATGGAGAGCTCTTGAATGTTATTTGTGGACGTTTTTTGAGTTTACATTTTTTTAATTACTTTTAAATAAGAACACAAGAAATTGGTGAACTGAGAAAAGTACATCGAATTTGCAAAGAACATTTCAAAACCGAGTACAACAGAGTCAATAAGCGTTATGTAAATCTAGGTCAGTAATCAAATTGGAATTGTGTAAAGGGGAGACGAATAGAGTACGCAATGTCGCTGTGCTGCAAAGAAGACACTGCAAAGGGAAGAAGTCATGTTTCAGCATTCATTTGGCGAAGGCCGTCGCCATCCATGGGTAAGCGCACATGCGTACATTCCCTTTTTCTGCAAGCTACCTATGTCATTGGGACATTGGCGACTGTTCCTGTTGCGGGTGTGGGTGACAGGAAGGGATGTTCATAATTTTCTCCACTACTGTGAGTATTCAGCCAGAGTGAAATAGTTGGTGGTAGTTGCAGACCCACTGTAGGACACCACTTTGAGACATTCCACTATTGCGGAAAGTGAAATACAACCAATTTGTTCTAGAAATGGTTTCAAGAGACACTCTTGCACACAAGCCTACCCAGGCATTTGACATGCATTTGTGACATACTGCTGAAGAATATTCAGAGGCCCCCTACAGTGTTTGTGTACTGTGTGCGGTATGACTGAATGTATAGAGAACTGACTGATATCTTATGAAAGTCACTAATGCACTTTGCACAGACCCCACCAGTGTATGTGTACCTTGTGAGTTCTGAGTGACTGTGTATGAAAGTCAGTGGTGTGTTCTTTGAGCCTTTATGCACCTTGCACAAACCCCCACTACTGTATCTATTCCTTGTAAGATCACATTGCATGTGTAGGAAGCTGAGTGATATATTATGTTTTCTTTATTTTTTTATTTAATCATTAGGATTTCCAAAGCGCACTACCAGCCCAAGGGCTTTGAGGTGCTGTTCCATGATATTGTCTTAGTTTCATATATTTGTTATTTACATAGGGATACTTGGCTCTTGGTTACAGTGATGCCATTTTACAAAGACCTTACACACAAACCAATCCTTTGGCCAATCCGAACACCCAAAATTACAATCACTGTGCAACAGAAATTACAATTTACAGTATAAACTGTCCTAGCAAAGACACTCCTGCTCACGGCCACCAAGGAAAGAAGTCTCTCCTTCTTCCTCTCCATCAAAGACACATTGCATTATGAAACCCATTCCATTCAACTAGTACAACAAGCATTGATAACTTGTCTGGTGGAATTATAAAAGGAGCTGGGAAATCATATGTACGATAAATCAACCTAAGAGTACTTTGCACCTCCTGAAGATCCACACTTCAATAACTAAGGACTGTTTTCTGGAATGATTTGGATGTTGATGTGTCATACTGTTTAATTACAGATTGTCCCCTATTGACATACTTGTGCTTGTTTGGCAGTAGTTGCTGTGGACGTGAAATGTAGCTCCTGCTAACTGTTGACTGGTAAGCTGTGCAGGCTCTTCTCTGCTACAAGTAGCATGTACATTGCTCGCAGCTCAACTGATTTTGGAACCCTGTATTGTATGTTTGCTCAAATTTTGACTCCTTTTCTGTGATGCTTACTTATTTTAATGTAACATTACAGTTTGTAACACCAAGTACACTTGTTTTTTGTTAAAAACTGTAGCCTTTGTTAGGCCTCTACAAAACAAGATCTGTTTGATGTCGAGCTACTCTTTGCTATTTAAAAAGTTACTGCATTTACCTACTGGGTACACTATTATCACTTTCTTTACTTGCTCGTGTTTACTTACTGCCATGTCGTTTGTTTTACCAAGACCTATTAAAATGGTTAATTTGTATAGACCTAGTACATGTGTCTTCATCTTATACATTGTTCACTAGGTTTGATCGAGTTCTAAAAATCCAAAGTGAATGCTGAATTACATTGTTGTTATTGATACGTTTCAAGAGGAAAATGAGTTGTGCTAAGGAACAAACTGGTGACACTATGTACAAGTCACTCATTTGGTACTTCTCTTTATCATGATGGGTCAGAGGATATGGGATGGAGCCCACCAGGCACTCCGCTTCTGTGATTTCTTGAAGGCCATATGCCAACTGAGGTAATTTCCTGTGATGTCAAAAGGTGCCAGTTAATGTGAAATAATTTCCTGTGATGATATGAACTGTCATTTCGTTGCGTGAAGTTGATGTGGCATCATTTCCCGTTATGTCATCAAAATGGTAGGTATGATTGTTGAAACGTTCACATCCCTACACATTTTTGGGCACAGAAATTTGGCATGTATGATTTTGGACGTCTGTCCGCTGCACGCGTTTTGGGTGCACTGCATTGTGTGCATGTGACTGGGTGCACTATGCACACTGTTGCCAATTTCCAACACACTAATAGTGCACAACACATGCGCTGCCCATTTGGGGAAGATGCTGTCTACTTATAGGGTGAACCAGCTCGGATGCTTATATTTGCATACTTATCTGTAGGACGTGGGTGCATGCCCCTACCACATTACCGATTCTTGGCATATGCTGCAGAGTGCTGATGTTACCAGGACAAATAGGCACATATACACATGCCTGCACTTGCAGTACGCACAAACGTCCGTTCCCACACGCATTGCCAGGTGGTGGACAACATGCAGCCATTCGGAGCCTGTTGACGTCGTACGGATGCGTCAATTGTGATTGTGGGTATTCCGTGGGACACTTATGTTTTGCTTATTTGCAAGCATTCCAAGGAGGACTGCGTGCTGCTGAGGCTGAGCGTAATTTCAGGAAAATAAGTATATCACCCAAACATTTAGCAACACTATCATTATTAATGTTCACTTTGGCACATTCCTAGAACCCATCAGGGATGGGGTAGCAGAATTCGATACTTACTGTGTGGAAATGCGGATTTCCAGAACTTGGTTGTTAGGGAAGGAAGAGATTGCTGTGTCACCCTCACGTCTCCCATAACACGAATTTTGAGGGGATGGCGGTCTGCGACGTGTGGAAGGAGTATACGTGCAGGTGTGCCACAGCCATTTCATTTCGTCCAAAACATATGTTTGAATGCAAATTATCTTAAGGTTTAATATTACAATAAGTTAATAAACCAGCTACTATATCTGTATATGAACAACAGATTTGTCATGTAGTAACCTCACAGATTGCACTAAATGCTTATATGAAATTAAAATACAGTGCTAAACTTATGAAGGCAAACTATTGCTCTTAACTATTTTTGTATTGCTTCATGAATATAATATGTGATATGCAAAACATTGCTGAAGACATGCTTTCTATTTTAAGTGGTTTCAGAGTAAGCACCATATATGTTGGCCCCTAATTGAGCAGATTGCGAAAGGGTTAGTTGATTTCACGTGTTCACTTTTCAGTTACGAGGGCACAATTGTTCCCCATTTCTTTACCCTTTGCCTCACAGCCTCTTTTTTTTGCTATTTGCACAATTTCTTTCCTTTGCTATGCGCAAATGGTGTTGTGCAAGGATTGCAGATTCTACTGCCTTCCTTTCCTTTGCTTTCCTTTCCAATATGTTTTTTTTACAGAAACCAGAATGTGCTTGCTGTACATGTAGGAATATATAGTACATAATATACGATTCACACTACAGTGCGTACCAATGGGGTTATTGTACAAAGTCATTCTGTTATGAGGGACATTTTTTTCCTGCAACTCGAAGGGCCTTGCCATTGCTGTGTTTCCATAAACACACATTACACATATGTACTATTGCATACTGCAACACCTGTGCAATCATTACAGACTGTTCTGCTTCTTTACTACATTGTACCGACGTTTCGCTGTAAACTCTTGCCAGTTGTTACTCTGCCCCTTACTTTTTTGTTCCCATGTACAGTAGCAATGCGGTACGATTGGTTAAGGGAGACGTTAATTCTGTTGTTGATGTATTCCTTTATGGTGTCCTCCCAATGTCTTTCTCCTGTTTGCTTTGTAAGTATACATTTTCAACACCTACTCCATTTTGTCTTGCCATTTTTTGCCATGCTGCTGTTTTTATAATTCTCCAGCATAGGATCTTTCATAGATTCACATGCTGTGAATATTCCCCGTAGTCAGGCTGGGAACCTCGGTCACTTTAACTTAGCATTTTCCTATGGAAAACTTTGACACTTTAGTGTCCTATCAACATCCTTTTTGGGTGCTTTATTCCCCACCAATAGGACGAAGGGTATAAATAGCTCCGCTCCGCGGCATCCCTTCAGATTTCAACCGTCTCCAAACTGTTGAGATTACCTCATGTTCTTTGTGTTTTTGCACGTGCGTTTCGTTACTCGAGTATTGAGATGGCTTCTGGGGCTCCGAAGAAGTCTCTTCTCTGTGCTACTTGTGGGCTGAAGCAGGTGTATGAAGGTGACGGCCATATGGATTGCCTCTACTGCCTTTACCCCCATCACTCGGCAGACACTTGCGAGATTTGTCAGGGTTCTCGCAGAAGACTCTTAGGGACCGCAATCGGTAGCTGGTCTGTTGGCTCAATGAGGGCACATACCTGGCTTCAGAGGTGGGGTCAGTCTGGAGCCTGTCCTCGGAGCGGCCTGTGCAGTCTGCGGAACATCGCCGTGCGGCTTTCGGCTGAGCCTCCGGCTAAGAAACTTTGTCCTGCGCTGCCAGAGTCGGAGGTGGGGAAGAGCAGTCGATCTTCAAGTAGGCAGCTGTCGAAGGGTACGTCTTTGTCTAAGCATGGCCGGTCGGACCATTCCCGGGGGTCTGGTAGTAGGCCCGAGAAGTCGACGGCGCAGGAGAATGGCTTGTCCAAGTCGAAGGAATTATCATCGAAGCGCTCGTCTTCCGGAGACCATCGCAGGTCACCTTGTCAAGGTCCGGACCATGCAGCGCTGGAATAATACCCTAACTTGGCATTTACCTTGGTGCCTGACCCAATAGTGCCTGCACCTGCAAAGAACTACCAGATCCAGCCGCCCTTGCAGGACATTGATCCATGCAGCCCCGCCTACGAACGTCCCAAGCCTCGATCTGGAAAGGCTTCCTACTCAGGCCACGCCCCCTTACTTCGCTGCTCCTAAACCGTCTTTCGCGGTAGCAGCGCTTGTTTTCCTGCTCTGTTTTGCCTACCTGATCGTTTTCCCTGGTGTTACTGACCTACGCTCTTTCTTATTGACCCTGATTACTGGATTACGTCTTGGTACCTCAACTCACCGCCTACTTGGTATTTGACTCCGAACTGCTACTGTTGTGCAATCTCGCGTGCCGTTTGTTTATGTCTGGTTGCCTAGTCCCGCTCCTCCTACAGCATTTGATAACTTTGTTCTCCACGCCTGCTCTGTAATTTCTCAGTTCCCCAAACATCCTCTGGACACCGGAATTCCCGCTATTCACTTTGAACGCATGGCAACATTTCCTTTTTGTTCCGTTGTTTCATTGGTAACCCCGCCTTGGATATTTTGCTTGTGCTTCATTGCCCCTTCTGGAATAAAGGACGCTCTGCTGACTCTGTGTTCCATGGAAAAGTAAGAACGCTTTGCTGAATTCTCAACGCATCGTCGGGAAACAAGGACGCTTTGCTGTATCTTTGGTGCCTTTTTTCCCCTTAGCCGTGCCCTCGTTCCGTTCGGGTCAGGGTCTTCTCTATGGTGCACCCTTGATCAAGACTCTTTTCTGACTCTTTTTGGACTTACCTCCAAACTTACCTTGCCTTATCCAGAACTCCAGCGGCTCTTCCAGAACCCACTTACCCCTTCCTGGGAATTCAACTTGTGTTCTAACACAAGTAGGTACCTTACCTTTCTGAAGACATCCACAGGTAAGACATGGAAGTCCAGGGGTGGGAGTTAGGCATCCTGCTAACAACAGTGTGTAACAGTTGCCTTGTTTTTTCTCCCTTATAGCTCTGCTGTGATGTCTCGCCTTTTTGCCTGAGCCCTCAACCTGACAGGTTTTAATACCTTGCAGGCGGTGCTCTTTGGAAGAAAGTCTATATTCTTCAGTGGCATATACCGGGAGAGTTCTCCTAGACCACGAGCGGTGTTCCGTGGAGCGTGACAATCCTCCAGCAGGGAGTCATCTAAACACTGGTCCAGCGCTGGCAAGCAGGCTGGGTCTCCAGTGAAGACTACGCCGCAGGTGGTGGTACCGGTGATGACCTCGTTGACTGTGGACCTGTCGTCGACGGTTGCTCTCCAAGCTACAGTTCCGTCATCGATGGTGGTGTCGTCGGCTCCGGTGACGACAGTGTTTGACAAGGGACCAATGCTGTTCTCGTCCACGGGAATGGACACTGAAGTATTTTTGCCGACAAGTGGGGCGTGGGAGTCTTCCGACTTCGACTCGCTTCTGCCTGACAACATTCTGCATCAAGATGCGGCTGCTTTTTCAGTGTCTTCGGAGGTGGACGACGACCAGGAGCCTGTGCTGGGCCCATCGGCTTTAGGACTACAAAGTGTTGGGCCTTCGACTTCGGGTGGAGTGGGAGCTGGTCCGGCCAGTTATCCCCTGGTTAACCCGCAGTCTATGTTGTCGCTCCAGGTTCTGTCCATGCTGCAATCGTTGTTGGGCCAGCTGGATGCGAGGTTACCTCCTCTGAATGTGACACCGGTGGGGCCGGTGATGGAAGTTTCTGGTGTGCCTCCACGAAAATCTCCTCCGGCAGGGTTGCCTGTACCGTTGCCGGTGAGGGAAAACCGTCCATGGTCGTATCTTGAGGAGGGCGAACTGCCAGAGTCGGAGACTGACAGTGTTCCGCGGGACGCTTTGTCTAGTGGTTCATCTTTGCCGACGAGGGACGACGCGTGGGATATGGACGGAGAGGTGGAACAGCCTCGGAGTCCGGCACAGCCTCCGCCCACCCTGATGATACTGGGGCGTTCCACGGCATGATGCGTAAGGCCTGTGTGGAGTTTGGTTTGGCACCTGAGAAAGAGCGGAACGATTGCTTCCTGTTTGATCACATGGGTAAGAGAATGAAAGCTGTCTTCTCTGTGCCTATTCTTGACCATGTGTGGCAGGAGGGCCTGCGCACATTGCGAAATCCGTTTTCGGAGCCAGCTGTCAAAGGTCGGCTTGAGAAAAAGTTCAGGGCCCCGGAGTCTACCTTGAAGTGCTTAGTGTCTCAGCCCAATCCTGAGTCAGTGGTGTCGGCGGCAGCCAGCCGTAAGGCCGAAAGTCAGCACAAGTGTGTTACTCCTCCGGACAGTGAGGCGAGGAGGCAGGATGCCTTCGGGAAGAAGGTTTTGACTGTTGGGGTGACGACGGTGCAAGTAGCGAATTCCTTAGTAATCATGGCAGGCTATGATCATGAAATGTGGCATAGGCTGGCGCCTATTTTGGAACATCTGCCGGAGCAGCACTGCAAGGACTCCATGCTGTTGGTGCGCGAGGGTGAAGAGGCTTCGAACCACAGCATAAATATTGCCGTAGACCTGGCGGAGTCCGGTTTTAAGCAAATTAACAATGTGGTAGTGCTTTGTCGCCAAGCCTGGCTAAAATGCACTGACTTTCACCCGGAGGTCCATTACAAAGTTATCGACATGCCCTGTGAGGGGGAACATTTGTTTGGGGAAAAAAATCGATGAAGCCTTCAAAGGAATGAAGGAGGACACATAGACTGCTAAGTCCTTAGGTGCTTTACAGAGTGGGCGCTCTTTTCGCTCCTTTTGCCCGTTCCGGGGTGCCTCAGGTAATGCCCTGTTTGCTTCCACCAGGGGCCGGGGTTACGGTCGATCATGTTATTCCTCCCAGGGGTATCGAAGGTCGGCGCAGTCGGTGCAGAAGAATCGGGACTTTCAGGCTCAGCGGAAAAGGGGTTCGCAGTCCTCCACCTCTAAAGGGAGGCAAGCTAAACCACAACAATGACTTCCTTCTGGACAATCTACTGGGGGGCAGGGTGGCTATGCACGTGGACGAGTGGAGAAAAATAACATTGGATCGTTGGGTGTTGGACACGGTGCATCTATGCCACTCGTTGGAGTTCAAGTGTCCCCCGGTTCCCATTCCGCCGGTGTATGGCTTGCAACCTCATCTTCAAATCCTGCGCATGGAGGTGGTTCTTATGCTGGAGAAAGGGGCTATAGAACCAGTGCCGGTGGCAGAGAGAGGCTAAGGGGTTTATTCCCACTACTTTGTGGTGAAGAAGCCCAACGGCAAGTGGCGGCCCATTCTGGATCTTCGGGCGTTGAACAAGACGCTGCAACGCCTGAAGTTCAAGATGCTCACTCTTCAAGAGGTCATCCGGTCGGTCCAGTCAGACGAATTTCTGGCATTGTTGGATTTGCAGGACGCATACTTTCACATTCCCATGCGTCGACGGCACCGCAGTTTTCTGCGGTTTGTCATAGGAGAGGAACATTACCAGTTTTGGGTTCTCCTGTTTGGTTTGAAGTCGTCCCCCATGACGTTCACAAAGTGTTTGGCGCCAGTTGCAACATTTCTCAAAGCTTCTGCAAAGGGCAGCCGAGTGGAAGATAGGCACAAGGGTGTCAGTCCGGACCTACATGTTGCTGCTGGGGGCCATGGCGTCATGTATTCCGCTGCTGTCAAACTGTCGTCTCTTCATGACACCGGTGCAAGAGTTCCTCGCGGACCAGTAGGCACTGAGTCGCGGATCTTGGTCTGACAAGTTGGTGATCAACTGCACTCTGGTGGATGCTCTTCGCTGGTGGAAGTGCTCGGCCAATCTGGTTCGGGGCATGCCGTTGCTGGAGCCAGAGTTCCAATTTACGATTGTGGCAGATGCCTCTCAGACGGGATGGGGGGTGCATCTCGGCGAGTCGCAGGTTCAAGGCCAGTGGTCTCGGGAGGAATCTCGGTTCCACATCAGTGTGCTCGAATTGAGAGCAGTACACTTGGCCCTCAAGTTGTTTCTGCCACGTATACGCGGTTCAGTGGTGAGGGTGTTGAAAGACAATACCACCACAATGTTTTATCTCAGGAAACAAGGGGCACTCATTCCATGGTCCTGTCGGAGGAAGCGCAGGACCTTTGGCATTGGGCTCTGCTTCATGATATCGACATTGTGGCTTATCTGCCGGGAGTGTTAAACGTGCAGGCAGACGCGCTCAGCAGGGACGTCGGCCAGCTGCACGAGTGGCAGCTGAAGGAGCAGCAGGTTTCCGTGGTCACCCGGAAGTGGGGTCATCCCCCATTGGATCTTTTTGCGACTGTGGAAAACAAACAGTGCTGGGAGTTGGCCAGCCGGTGGGCTCACCCCGAGTCTCTGTGGGATGCTTTCTCGTTCCCATGGACGGGCCGGTTCGTGTATGCATTTCCCCCGTTTCCGCTCATCCGGCGGACCCTCCAGTGGATTCGGAGATACCAATGCTGTGTGATTCTGGTGGTTCCGTTCTGTCCCAGGCAGCCGTGGGTCTCCGATCTCCTTCACTTGTCGGTGGTGGAGCTGATTCGGTTGGGCGAGATGCCGGATCTTCTGCCTCAGGATGGGGGCACTGTGTGGCATCACAATCCGGGGTCTCTCAGCCTACTCAGAGTTTGGCCTGCTAGGGCTTTCCCGTGACTGTCGCTGTATTTTGGAGGCGGCAAGAGCACCATCCACGAATGTCTCATATGTATGTAAATGGAAGCGGTTTTGTGTGTGGTGTAAGGCCCAACCAGGGGTTGACCCTTTAACATTTCCCCAAAACAGGTTCTCCCATACCTGTTGCAGTTGGCGGAAAGGGGCCTGGCGTTATCCTCCATTAAAGTACATTTGGCTGCAATATCTAGATTCACTCGGAGGCATCATGCGGCTCCTCTGTTTAGTGATCAGCTAGTAAAGCATTTCTTGAAGGGGTTGTTTCGAACTTTTCCTCCAGTCAAGAAGTTAGCGCTGGTACTTTCGTGTCTGATGAGACCGCCTTTTGAGCCAATGTCGACGACTCCTTTCTGTCATGGAAGGTGGCTTTTCTGGTGCCAATTACTACAGCCAGAAGGATATCGGAGTTGCAGGTGTTGATCGTTGACCCGCCATACTTGCGATTCCTGAAGGACAAGGTTATTTTGGCCACCAACCCGCACTTTATCCCCAAAGTGCCAACGGCATTTCACAAACTCTCTTCTATTGTTTTGCCCTCGTTTTTTGCTTCAGCATTCACGCCTACAGAACGGGCTCTGCATTCTCTGGACGTTAAGAGGGCGTTAAAGTTTTATTTGAATCGAACTCATGATTTCAGAAAATCAAAACAGCTGTTTGTGGCTTATGGGCCGCCCAACAAGGGACAGGCTATCTCCAAACAAGGACTTTCTCGTTGGGTGTCCTCTACTATCTTGTTATGCCACACTAAAACTGGGAAGCCTTTGGTAAGGACTCCGAAGGCGCACTCGACGAGGTCAACAGCTTCATCGGCAGCATTATGGTCTGGGATTCCGCTGGTGGACATTTGCCAGGCAGCCTACTGGGCGGTGGCGCATACCTTTACCCGGCATTACTGTCTGGGGCAGCAGCATGGTGATGATGTGCAGGTGGGACGTGCGGTCCTGCAACGCCTGTTCCAATAAGGTAAGCCCCGCAGCTTCGGGATGTTCATTTTTTAACTTTGTCACTTGATGGGTTTATTGTATGTGATTCTGTTTCTGTATTGGTTTGCCTTTACACTCCACCATGCATGCTGGTATTAGTATGTAATCTATTCACAGCATGTGAATACATGAAAGATCCAATGCTGGAGAAGGGAGTAGTCTCTTACCTGCAACTCCATTTCTCCAACATTGGTATCTTTCATGGATTCACATGCACCCTCCGGCCGCCCCTGCAGGCAAACCTGGTTCGTGTTCTCTCTACTTTAGAGATTAAAATCTGAAGAGAAGCCACGGGGGCGGGGCTATTTATACCCTACGTCCTATTGGTGGGGACTAAAGCACCCATAAAGGACGTTGATAGGACACTAAAGTGTCGAAGTTTTCCATAGGAAAACGCTAGGGTAAAGTGACAGAGGTTCCCTGCCTGACTACAGGGAAAATTCACAGCATGTGAATCAATGAAAGATATCAACACTGGAGAAATGGAGTTACAGGTAAGAAACTACTCCCATATTTTGCGTTTGGTGATTGGCACCACTATGTAAGAGAGCAGGTGCCTGCCTGAGCAGGTTGCATGCCAACCAATGTGCGCAACTAGACGCATAGTTTGCGACTGCTGTCTGCGTTACCATGCTGCCAGCAGTTTCACTGTGTTGGAGAGTTCTTCTTTACAAACTTAGCATACCCTGCTAAAAACCAATGAAATTCACTGGCAAAAAACCTTGTTAAAGGAACGTTATGGTTAAGTTGCACTAGCAAAAACCTATGCAATTCAATGGACAACCGTTGTTAGACGGACGTTATGGTTACAGGTAAAACCGGAAGAAAAAAAACATAATTCGCAAGTTATGGTAAGCTAAGCAACCAGAACTCATCATGAATGAGATTTGTGATGGCATCTTTGATGTCCTGGGTGTTAGTCCTTGCAGTGCACACTGGTGGCGTAAGTTATGGTTGCTTAGTTTACCATAACTTGCGAATTTTGGGAGGTTTTCGGCTTTACCTGTAACCATAGCGTCCCTATAACAACGGTTGTCCATTGAATTGCATAGGTTTTTGCTAGTGCAACTTAACCATAACGTTCCTTTAACAAGGTTTTTTGCCAGTGTATATATAAAGGTCAGTGGATGCAACAATGCAGTAGACTAAACAAGGTGGAGTACTGTGAGACAAGAGGTAACTGTTCTCACGGTAAAAGAAGTAGAAGTGTGGTTGTTGAAGTGGCAGCAGCAACACTAAATAGTCATCCTGACAAATTTACCATTGTGAATGCTAAAACTTGTAACTCAAGAAGCCCTTCCTGTTGACCATGAACTGTATATTGCTGCACATTGCTGACATTGTGAATGTTGCATTTTCTTTTGAACTGTGGCAAATCTTCCTAAAGAGGTGATAAAGCATCTTGAACAGTATTACCATTTGTGCTATTTTAGCTAGAAGTGAAAAATTGATATTTCAACCAGGACAAGAGATTAATTGCCAGTGGAACTTTATTTAATGAACCTTTACTCTGACTTTGAAACCTCAAGAACGACTTCAGGACCTTTTCTTGCTTTGGTTGAACATTTGCAAAAGTGACTTTGAATCCTGGGGAAGGGAAATTACCCAGGACATTAGAAGGTAATTTAGGAACTGTGAATGGTATTTATGTCATGTTGTAGTACCATACATTTTCTTTGTATGTTTGTTGCTTAGTGTGAGGGCCAGTATTCCTGTGTTCGAGTGTATTCCCTTAGCTTACGTTGTACAGGGAATAACTCAGGAGAATAGGGGCAGTGAGGCATTTTTGATTATTATTTTAAGAATACAATGGCATACTTTCATAAATCCGCAAATCGTTGTCCGCCTCGCATTACTGACCCCTCACAATACGTAGAAGCTACTTTTAGCTCCTGCTATTCAAATTGTAATTTTGGTCCGTGGTAATTTTAGTTTCAGTGCACTAAATGTTTTTTGGAACTCTGCTTGTGTGTCAAACTGTTTGTTTTTATGTTCGGGACGGTCACATAACATGATGAGTGAAGCACCAGCCAAGACTAGGAACTTAAGCTTGATTACACATAAGGTGGGCCAAATGACAAAGAGCAGGGATATAAAGAAAATTGAAGTCACGGGGTCTCCCTTCTCGTGGCTGCTCTCTACGGCGGACAGTCTCGCTCTCTAGAGAGAAAGAGAGTGAAAGTCTGTAACACATGTCAGGGTTCTCCTAGGGTTCTTAAACACTATCAAAACGGTGTCACAAAATACAACATGATTAAAAGTCTTGCTTCAGAGTTTTCGTGTTTCCCTCACCCTTTTAATATCCCCATCCAGGCCCACGCAGATGCACAGACTTTGCGGTTCCTCTACTGCAACAGACAACTATTGCCAGAACATCACCAGCAGTCCAACTTCCAATTTCAGCTCCTGTATCGTAGGCTTGACAGGGAGGTAGACTTCTGGCTTCTGGCAGGGCCATGGGGGATGGTCCCCACACCTAGCAGGTCCCAGGCTGAGGTCTTCCCTTTTCCCCTTTTCCCCTTCCGCCTCCATCAACTGTCTTGGGCCAATCAGAAGCTACCTGCTCTATCTGACCAACCTCCTCCCATCATGGATCCTTCTATCCAAACTTCTCTCTCTGCTTCTGCTCCTCTTTACAGAAATTCTATTCGTCTACTATTTTTCTCTTTCCAACGTCTTCTGTCAGATCCTCTCTTCTCATAACCTCCTCCTCTTGATATGCCCTACCTTCATTATCCACTCTATTCACAAAGTCCTCCTCTTGTTACTCTCGTTTACCAGCAAATTCCACCTTCTGTCCAGGTTCTTCCTTCTCAACCCGCCTTTTCTTCCCCTCTGGTTTCAAACATTTTCTGCATATCTCTGTCTCTTCCACTGGTCTTACTAACTTTCCTTCCACACCCCTCAGGTCACTCAAACTCTCCTTTTACCTCTGTGTCCCCTCTAGCATTACCAACGTTCCTTCTACCCACTCTGTTTTTTCTCCCTATGCTTGTTCTCAAATACCATTACATATAGACTCTTCAGTGTGCCTGATCCCTTTGGAGCACATAGAAGGATTTATTTGCATTATCCCCTTGATTTCCTAAATCTTTAGGATCACATTCACCCAGTCGTAGTTGAATGGCCACCAGGACATTGCATGCTGGGACTTATAGCTATGTTGTTTCCATTACAGTTAGGGGCATATGTGTTTGTGTATGATAAAGATTATCCTGAGGGGGAATCTGCCAAATGTATGTAATGTTGTGTATACCAAGAATGTTTTAACAGTGAAAAAAGATTTACAATCAAATGTTAAGTTTTTAGTCTTTTATTATTGTCAAGCAAGCGAAAGTATTACTTTAGGAATGCCGATCACCAATTAAACAATAATTGTGACATCCATAGATCCTGAAACCTTAATTGCACACTCTCTCCATGCCGGTCCCAATATCATGTGGGCCCCAATTGCATCTCTAACTATCATTAGTCTTGAAACATTAAAAATGCTTACTGGTGGTCCAATGGCATTTGCGCCTCCACTACTATTTTTTGTTGCCCATGCATGCATAGAACTGCATACACGTGAAATCCTAGATGGTGGAATGGCTTTTAAAAAGCAGTGGCCCGCCCCACTTGGATTATGTGAGCACACAAATACTGCACCTATGGGGAGAAAACAGTTGATCAGCACCCACTCACACTTCAGCATCAAATAGGATGCACATGTGCTGGTCCTAAGACTGGTACAGGGGGAGGACCCAGTGAAATATAAAAGGTACTTTCTAGGAAAGGGAGGTGTGTGTGTTTGGAGAACATGGCCATCGCTTTTGGATCCAGGTCCTGGGGGTGGACCAGTGCGGGAGGATCACCTGGGTGAGGGGTCTTCATTGAGTGGGGGTGAGGCAGCTGGTGGCAAGACGTGGTATTTATTCCTTTCCCATACCCGTGATCCCTCCTATTTCATAGGATTCTCCCATGTCACAACACCCCCCTTTCCACACAAAAACTGGGCATCAGAGAGGTTACAAGTGGGTAGTAAGAGGGCGACTGAGAGTATTAATGCTATCACTTACACATCGCATTGGACATGTCCCGCTTATTGGGTCATGCAAAGTCAGGCACTTCATTCTAAGTGCATACATCTGATACCAATTAGCTCTCCTCACACGGATAAAAGGCAGAGCATAGAGACACATTCTGAGCAAGGTGGAACATGAGTAAGAGCAGAACTTCCGGGGCCATGGCGAACCTACTGGAGCAGAGCAACGGACCGAGAGATGAGAGCCGCGGGTGGAGATCCCCAGGAGTTCCCGGCAGGGGGTCTTAGCCTCTAAAAGGCCACAAAAGACACGTGGAAAAGGCCCAATACGAAACAAGAAGGCTGCATTGTGTTTCAAGGACGCCAGTGATATCAGAGTTGGGGAGGCGAGGCCAAGCCTATGGTACTAACCTTGACTCGTAAACTGGAAGACAGTAAAGACAAGAAATAAACGCACACAGCCGGTGAGTTGGCAAGTGACGTGAGAGACCGGTGTGTGCTAAAGAAAGATTGAAGTGGCAACATTACATCGCACAATTGAAGGCTGCACGTGTGTGGATGAGACGCGTAGAAAGGTAGACCTGCGATTGACCCTTGAAGTAACGATAGCTGTTAAATCAGTGATACTGAATAACGGAGTGGCCCGGCGAAAGGAAGTAGCCCACTCGAAAGTCTCAGTGAAATAACAAAAGGTTGTAGCGATAAAGTGAATGAACTGTAAAAGCGAGGTGATTGAAATTGACCCTTAGAAAGTAAAAAGGAGAATGTTGAACTTTGGTGCATAATACAGTGTACTACCGAAACCAGGAACCACTGCAGTAAATAACATAGGAGTGTGAGTTGAAAGCTGGAAAGTCAAAGTGGTCCTGCGGAGGTCTGTAGAAAAAAGTCACGCACATTCGAAAGTCTTCGATATCAAGAAACGGTCTGAGCCCGACTGAGGGAGACCGAAGGTGTAATAAGTTAGGGGAGGGAGCCCCTAAAGGAGCTGAATTAAGCTTGGGAAAAGGAACCCCTGCAAGTGTTTTGTTTTGCTTTGAGTGGTCTGAGCCCAATTGCGGGAGACCAACGTAAACTTTTGCTGTGAAAGGTCTGAGCCCGACTGAGGGAGACCAACATGAACTTTTGCTTTTAAAGGTCCAAGCTCAAATGTGGGAGACTTAGTCAACTTTTGCTTTAAGAGGTCTGACCCGAAAGAGGGGGGCGGACGTGAACATTTTGGTGAACTGTGTTTTGGAAATTGGAAAGTAAGACTTTAACGTGGAAGGCCAGGCGGGCCTCGATCCATGTCCTGAACTGTCTTTGTGTTAGCCTGTCTGTCTGACTCAGCCACATTTATTCTTTATATTTGAACTCTGACTTTCCTTTGCATAAATATTCTCCTTTTCACATTTTTTGTACAAGATATAGGGCAGGCATTAGGGTTTTGTTATTATAGGCCATTTTGATTTGATGGACTCAACTAGGACTGTTTTATTTATTATTTGATGGTCGAGCCTACTCCCATCTTAGCTATAGGGCAAAATAGGAGTTTCTCCAACCCCATTGAAACTTTAATAAAGGTTTTACAAATGGTACCTGTTGTGTCAGTGTCATACTTGTTACACCATGCCTCCCTTACAAAGGAGACATCAGAAGGTGGTTGGAGCGAGACAAAAAGGGGGGTGGGAGGAGGAAACATCAGGAGGTGTTAGGAGGAAGACCACAAAAAGAGGTTGGAAGTCATTAGTAGGTGGCTGGTGGATGTCATCTGAGGAAGTCAGAAGTCAGCAGGAGGTGGTTGGTGGAAGTTAACTGGAGGAGGGTGGATGCAGGAGGAGGCTAGCAAGGTTGTAGATAGAAAGAGAAGGAAGAAACAAGAGGGCATGCTTAGCCCAAGGCAGGGGGTAGTGGTGAGACACCGATCAATAGGGGTGATGCCTATGGCGGGAGGAGGATAAAGCATGGAACATGTTATCCAGAAGGGTCAAGAATAGAAGAGGAGTATTGAGATGTTAAAGATGGTAGGGATTAGTCCTCTACGGAAGGTAGGTGATGAGACCCTCCTAAGCTCCTCTGTGAAATTGGGGACAGGCAAACCCTGGCCCTGTCCACAAGTAGAATAGAAGCTCCAGCTGTTCTTAGAGCTCATTGCTCTGTGGTTTTGCATCCTCATCTGTTGACAGACTCCCTCACTTGGGTCTTGGGCCCTATACCCACCTGCATGTTAGACCTTGGCAATTGGCAAGAGCGAGCAGTCTAATGGCATCTTACACCAGGAATCTGGCTACCAGCGCTGCTCTAAAGGCTGAGATTGCTTCAACTTGCGACCTCTCTG
Source organism: Ambystoma mexicanum (assembly GCF_040938575.1). Classification (NCBI taxonomy): domain Eukaryota; kingdom Metazoa; phylum Chordata; class Amphibia; order Caudata; family Ambystomatidae; genus Ambystoma; species Ambystoma mexicanum. The sequence goes on along the minus strand of NC_090936.1, from coordinate 159,521,533 downwards.
TTTTTGCATCTTCTCTTTAAACCCCATCACCACATCCTTATATACCGCTTATCTACCTCCTTGACGAGTCGTAAATGTCACATGCCCATAGGAACCTCTTTTTCAACTCCTCTCCTATCCTCTCCTCTTATTCTCCTTTCTACCCCATTGACACTCAGCTACATGCTCATTACTCCACTAAACCTCCTATCAAACCACCTTATCTCAGGGTGTGACTCCCTCTCTTTGCTACTTTTTGGTTCATCTCCACCTCTGAACTTTGTAATAAGGAGGCATACACTGCAGGTGAGTGAAGATCCTTTATTGGTAACCAGCCTGAGCCAGCAGTACTCAGCCTACACAGCACCTCTTCACTACAGCTTCTAACGACTCCTCATGGAATCTCCCCTCTGAACAGAAGTAAACATGACATCAGAGAAAGAGTGGAATTCTACAAGGTAGAATTCCACTCAAGAGCAAAAAGACACTTTACAACACTTCTCCCCCTTTACCCACAACTGACGGCAAAGCAACTTCACACACACAGCTAAACACGCTACCGCAACACACAGAACAGCCAACACACCCATTCAACACAACACATAATGAGAGCCAGAATGCAGCTAGAGGAGGGAAAGAAAGATAAGGACCAGAATAAGGACCTTCATGTAGCTCAACGGAGGGAAAACCTATGAACTAGAAAAGTGCTAACGAACTTTGGCACCCAAAACATAATCATTGTACTTAGAAGGAACCTTCCTCACCCTGACAGGATGAGAATGACCCTGGACAGAGACATACGGCCCAGTAAGGGAGGACGCCTCCTCATCACGTTCACACACCGGAACAGGAGCATTCTCACAATTGTGAGAAGGGGCCAGCATAGGAGGCACCTTATCAGCAGCCTCCCCATATGTAGAAGGGCATGGCAAGGGACACTCAACCATCGCCCCAGCATCACCTGCAGCGCAATCAGGCTCCCCCCACGCACCACCAGCAGAATCCTTTTTGACCTTGTCCACCACAACCACACGCCTGAGACTACATCTGGAGCCATCTTCAAGCTTGACGTAACCACAACCACACTTGACAACTAAATGTGGTTTCATATACTTGCTAAGTCCCTTCGCTGCAAACCTGGGATTCTTAATCTGGACCCAATCACCCACCTTGACCGGCAAGGGCTTCCTGCGGGTCAGTTGTTCCTGCAGAAACCGCTACTGCCTGCACCGTACTCGATCTAAGACTTCTTGCATATCCATTTGTGATTGAACCCCACCACCCAGGGCAGGAACTCTCAATTTGGAGCCAGGTTTCCTCCCTCGCATCAACTCGAAGGGAGAATGACCAGTGTAAACGGAAGGAGCAAGCCTGTATGCTTTCAGTGACTCTGATACCACTCTACCCCAGGGAGGATCATTGGCAAGGGCCAACTGAACAGCACCCTTGACAAAATGATTAATGCGTTCTACCAGACCATTAGCCTGTGGGTTATACAATGCAACCCTATGATGACGTATGCCAAGATCATGCAAAAACTTTTGCATGTACTCCAACACAAACTGGGCGCCATTATCGGTCACCAGCCCCGCAGGCACGCCTTCCCTGTCGACCACCGCAGAGAGGAACTCCACCACTTTCTGGGCAGTAACAGTAGCCAAAGCTGTGGCTTCAACCCATCGGGACGTGTAATCCACCAAGACCACAATAAATCTTAGACCCCCTCCCAATGAATCTATGGGGCCCATTATGTCAAGCGTCACCTTGGACCACACTTCATGGGGCACCTCCACAGGATAAATGGGTTGGGGAGTTGGAACTTTGCTCTTGTCACTAATGGAGCAGGCCGCACAATCCTTCACTACATCCTCCACATCAGCGTCCATTCGGGGCCACCAATATTCTTCTCTGAGCCTCCTCTTGGTCATGGACCTTCCTACATGCCCCTCGTGGGCCAAATCAATGAGCTTCCCCCTAAGGGAACAAGTAGGAACTTACCTCAGGCCCCTGGCCACACCCCATGGACCTACAGACAATTCCTCCCATACGTGACAATACAATTTGGACAACGCAGTACCAACAACCCCACTGCTGAGCGCAGTCTTTATTTCCATCAGTTCAGGATCAGCAAAACATTCTGCACTCCATTCCAACTCCGACACAGCCAGCACCACACTCGCAACTAAGGTGCAATCATCCCCCACTACATCCTGGACTAAATCAACATAATCAGACCTCGGAAACCGCGACAGGCAATCTGCTACCGCGTTCCTCGCTCCCGGGACATATTCAACCTTGAAATTGAACTCCGCCATATCAGCCATCCACCTCATAATCCTTGAAGATGCATGGGACAAGCCCTTGGTTGTCAAAACATGCACCAAAGGTTTGTGGTCAGTGCGCAAGGTGCATTTAATTCCCCACAGGAAGGTCCTAAAATATTTAGAGGCCCTCTCTGAGCACTCTGGATGCAAAGGCGATGGGCCGAAGCTCGCCCTCCACCCTCTGCTCCAAGACAGCACCTATGCCATACTCACTCACATCCACAGTGAGATATGTTTTCCTGGCCGGTAAAAAGGAACCCAAGGATGGGGCTTGCTCAATCTCCTCCTTCAACCTGAGAAATTCCGTTTGGCACTGGTCTGACCACGCAAAATGCACACCCTTCTTCAGCAAGGACCTCATACCAACAGTCTTGTCGGCATACGACGGGACAAATCTGCTGTAGTACTCTGCGAGACCCATGAAGGATCTCAACTGATCTTTGTTTACTGGGGCCGGTGCATCCTTCAACGCTTTTACCAACTCTGCCCTGGGATGAATACCTTGGGTATCTAACGAATGTCCCAAATATGTCACACTGGAAACGCCCACCTTGCACTTGCTAAGTTTGAGGGTGAGACCACAATCCCTCAAGACACACATCACCTCAAGAACCCTCACATCATGTTCAGCTCGTGACTTACCCCATACTAAAATGTCATCCTGGAAACATTCTATACCCTGAATGCCCCCAAAAGTTTCTGCATTGTCCTCTGGAACACCGCAGCTGCGGAGGCCAAGCCGAAGGGCATCCTACAAAAACGGAAGGCGCCAAAAGGGGTGACAAAGGATGTAAGCGGGCAAGATTCCACATGCAGATCTATCTGATGATATGCAGAGGAAAGATCAAAAGTAGAAAAACAGGAAGCCCCCGACACCCGTGAAAGCATCTCATTGATGTTGGGCAGGGGGTGTCTGTCAACCCAAATACTTGAGTTTAGATCTCTGAGATCTACGCACATCCTCATTCCTCCATCACCCTTGCGTGCCAATACTACCGGGGCCAACCATTCTGAACACTCTACTTCCTCTATGACCCCAGACTCCTTGAGTTTGTGCAACTCTTCCTTTAAAGCATCACGAGCCATGATCGGAACCCTTCTGACTTTGTGTACAACAGGCACGGAGCCTTTCTTGAGAACTATCTTGTGTGCAAAACCCTTCAATTTGCCCAACTTTGAAGTAAAAACCGAGGGAAACGTGCTATGCAAAACTTCTGCTGTGATTCCCACAGGCAACATGGCACAGTCATTCCCTTCACATACACTCATCACAGGGACAGGTTTCAACGGTCTAATTTGCAGCTCCAGGGCAGCTTGTTCGTCCCAACCCAGTACAGGGTCACCTTTGTGGGCCACATACAACTTACCCCTAGTCATTCTGCCTTCAAACTCTATGTGAACCCATTCAAACCCTAAAACTTGGATGGGCACTCGCCCATAGGCACACACGAGTTTATATCAGAAGGGGAGAGTTGAGACACTTTCTTGTGGAACTTGGACTCATATAGTTCAGGGGATATCATAGTGTACGGAGAACCTGTGTCCACCATCATCTCTAATGGAACGCCATCGACAATGAGTGTCGCCCAAGCTCTCTTCTTGCAGCTCCCCACACTCAGCAATGTCCCTTCAGACACACCTCCTTCACCCCTGTGAGAACAACCCATGTATCCCACTATTGTCACATCATCATCATCCTCATCATTCACGTATACCATTTTCAAGTACTCTTTTGTTGAGACAACGCCCCTGCACATGCGGGCGTAATGTCCCCTGGCTTTGCATTTTCTGCAGTCCACATTGGTAGCAGGACATTCCTTAGCACCCGCTGCATGACCTCGCCAACCACATCACCTGCACTGTTCCTTCGATGAGGGTCCTGCTCTGCCATCCTTGTTCCTCACTTTGGGCTCAACAGTCTTACGGGGGATCACGGCATGTACAGCTTCCCCTTTATCAGCCATTTCCCTCACGCTCTTCCTAGATTCTTCGATTGCACGGGCAATCTCTATGACTTTTTCTATGGGTGGGTCTTTTTCAATCCATAGTCTCTCCCTGACACGTACATCACACGTGTGCATCATTACTTGGTCACGGATGTATTCATGAACGGTACCATTGAACTTGCATTTTGCAATCAAGGTGCGTAGAGCAGTCACATAAGCATCTATACCCTCACAGGAGCCTTGAGCCTTCGAGAAGAAATGGTACCTCTCAAGAACAACATTGTCTCTCTTGCCAAATTGCACTTCCAACTTGCCCAAAGTTGTCTCATAAGCGAGCACCACTGCTGGTACCACGTCACCACCCTCACTGCCTTCTGCCTGGGCAGCGGGGGCAGCGTGCACATTGGGGCCGGGTAGGTCCCTGAATACCCTGAGGCCCTCAGTTCCCAAGCAATTGAGCAATGCTGCCTCCTTCTCATCATCCGTGAACTTGGCACCACCCGCGGCTCTGAGGTACACTTTGAAGGTGTCCAGCCACAAGTCCCACACAATAGGCGGCTCCCCCGGATTGGCCAAGAATGCAGGTGGCGGACGTGCATTATTGTGCTGCATGTTGAGGAGGGTGGAGTCAGACAGGCTTGTAATGAACCAATATGCACAGTGCAACTTTGTACTGAACTAGTATCCTCTATGCAACCTCCTCGCGTGCCTGGCAGAGCAACCAATGCTGGAGTGTCACTGTACAATACAACGTGCCTTGAGCAAGGACAGAGATGTGGCCAGGATACAGTCACGAAACACTTGGAAGACCCTCAAAGGGTTAATTCTCCTCTGAGTGGCTAGAGGGAACGCCCCTGAGACAGGAAGTAGAAGGGAGACGTCTTGCGTTTAGTACCGCCCTCCTCCAGCAGGCGTCAATATCCACTAAGGGAACGGGGCGCAAGACACAGGCTCGCCCTGGCCCCCAGTCCCGCTCACCGCACAGGGCGGACACACGCCGGAAAACAGGGATCCCTTCCCCTCTCACCTGCTGTCCGAGGAGGCACCGCGCTCAACCCCGGCTGGGGAGCGCAGGCTGGAAGCACGTCGGCTGTCCTGGTGCCGACATGCGGGGAGGGCCTCCCTTCCACGGGACAACGGGCGCTGCAGCCCACGGACGAACTGTGAAGGAAGGGGCTGGGAAATGCTGCTGCTCCCGCTGATTCCGGACAGGTGACTCGACGCGGACAGCGTCGGCGGGCGTGCTCACCTCCACACGGCCCCCTGCTCCTCCTCCGGAGCAAGCACTCTCCCAAGGCGAAAACAGGAATGTAGGCAACTGCTGGCGGCTGCAAGGCAACGTGGGTCGGAGGCTGGTTACTCTCGTCGCCAGTGTGATAAGGAGGCATACACTGCAGGTGAGTGAAGATCCTTTATTGGTAACCAGCCTGAGCCAGCAGTACTCAGCCTACACAGCACCTCTTCACTACAGCTTCTAACGACTCCTCATGGAATCTTCCTTCTGAGCAGAAGTAAACATGACATCAGAGAAATAGTGGAATTCTACCAGGTTGAATTCCACTCAAGAGCAAAAGACACTTTACAACAAACTTCTTTTTCTTAACCTCCTGCTCAACTCTTCTTTGACAACCACTTTGATATACTCCTCTTTCTTTCCTCCAATGTCTCCTACAGTCTCCTACTAACCTCCGATTTATAAACTGTTGAACATATTCACCCCTATGCTCTGCTGTTAACTCCAGCCTCCTCTTGACTACCTGCTCTCTCGTCTCCCTAAATGCCACCTCAACCTCCTTATCAATACCCTCCTCGTTCTCCATTCCCTTGATGTCACCTCCAACCTATTTCTTAAAGCTCTCCTTCTTTCCATTGATGTCACCTCTGGCCGTCCTGTATGTATATTCCGCTCCTCTCTGCAACTATCAATCTCCTTTATACTCCTTCCTCCTTTCCTTTAGCCCTTCCTCCAACCACCTTACTCTAAATGTTCCTCTGCACCCTTTTCTTCTTGATGTTCCTCTGCTCTCCTTCTTACCCTCTACTACTCCTTCATTGCTTTCACCTCCAGCCTCCTCTCCTGCTCCCTTGCAAACTTTCTCGAACCTTCTTTCACCTGATCCAGCTCCTTCTGCTCTAGCCACCACCCTCCTCCAACACTCCTCCTCTGTCTCCAAATTCCTACTCTGCAGCTCGAAATCTCCCTTGCATTGCTTTTCTGGGAGCTGGGACTTAAATAGGGCTTGACTGAAGGGCTTCAGGCAGTTTGATTGGGGCAGTCTGATGACGGGTCAGGGCATGCTCAGTGGCAGGGTGGTTGTATAGACCTGATATTATGGAGGAACTACTTATAGAGGGCACTCATAATTTTGAATCACAGTCCAGAATGTTCTCTACACTGCATACTCGGCAGCTGCTCCTCCCTATTCAGATCTGTTGCTGGAAGCTTCTCCCCTCATAGGAATTCGATGGGTCTGACTCCTGTAGACCCCAGGTGAATGCAGAGTATAAACCTGGGTGAATTGTTTCAGCCAAATCACCCACAGTTCTCCTATATTTTGGCATCTGCAAAACTCTATTGATTTTTAGGAGATTCTGGTATTCAAATTCAAGTAGCCAGAATCAACTGTCTCTATAAAAACCTGCTTCTGGAGCTTTTCAGCAGTCACATGGAACCTTTCAAAGAGGTAGAATGGTAATTTATGTTGCTGTTTATTTGAGAGATAGAGCATTGTTTTTAAGCAAGGCTTTTAAGACTCATTATGGCCTGCACTCTGGGAAATTCTCCAGCTACTTTCAAGGGATAAGCATGCTATACCCTGTTGAGCTGCCCATCTGGGGCCACATCTGTAGAATCTGTAGTAGTATCTTTTAGTGAACACAGAGATGTAGACTCTCTTAGAAAGGTTAAAGCTACCTGTCAATTAATGTAAATGGAGTATGTTTATGGATCAGTCAGGCTCATACTAAGCCAAGAGAGTTGTTCTCTAGTATGTCCCCTTTTTTAAATTCCCAATGTACCTCCTGTTCATCTATGAATTCACTGGAGTAGGCCATTAATTGTAATATTTTCTATGTCAATGATTTTGATAATTCAAAAAAAGTCCTTGCATCTTCTGCCCTTTTCCCCAGTTGACACACATTTGCCAAATCTGGAGTTTTCCCTTTTACCAATCACTGCAGAATGTATTATTACTCTTTTGCATTCTCTTATACCCTCTTGATGCTCTTCCTACCCAAGTAGCTCAATCACATGTTTCAGTGGCTAACGTAGTTAATTTCGCTTTTAAGCAAGGGATTGTGTCATTGCATTAGAAGAAGGCCTTAGTCTCACCCCTTTTGAAAAACACATATTTGGACCCTGGCTGTTGAATAATGTTTGCCTCATTGCTCCGCTTCCCTGGACAGATATGGGTTTGGAAGAAAAAAATGACTTGTCACTTGCAGGGTTTTCTGAAAGACTCTAAAATGCTAAACAGCTTCCAATGTGGCTTTCAACCCAGTCATGGAGCAGAGAGTAGCTTAGTATCAGTCTGGGATGGCAGACTTAGCTCGGCCAATGAGGGCCACCTTTCCCTATTGGTGATGGTGGACCTTTCATCAGTTTTTGATACTTCCTGATTTCATCATCTGATGCGACTGGCCAATGCAACCTTTGCCTGGTTTCCTTATTTTTCTTTCCAATCCTTAACAGTCTGTAAAACTGGGCTATTTCTATCTTCCCCTATTCCTGCGATTTGTGGGACTCAGCACAATCCTCTCTCCTCTTTTGTTTAACATCTATTTATAACCTTTGTTAAACTTTTTGGTCTGTTCTGTGTGCAGTACCACTCATATGCCGATGACACCCAGATGTACTTTAAGGTGTATGATCTTTAAGTCGACCTGTTAGAGCTTATTTCTTGTGTGGAAGCTATAGAGGAGTGCATGTTGGCGAGTAGCCTTAATTTGAATACCTCTAAAACTGACATAATTTGCTTGGACTGCCCTGTCTTCTTTAACATCATAGGACTTTCTTCCTGCTCCAATTCTGTTTGGTCTCCCTACTTTGTATGTGGAAATGTTTAAGAACTTAGCTTCATCTGCCATTCCGATTTTGAGGATGAATACTCAAGTAAGGGAAGTTACCATGGTGCCTTTCTTTGCTCTGCATTTACTGCGTTGTATCCTCCCTTTTCATGCAATTACAATCAGGCACCGGCTGTGGGAGCTTTGATTACCATTTGAATTTGAATGTATTCATAATATACATTTAGCCGAACCGGCTTTGTATGTACACAAACAAAACACATCAAGTTGCATTTAAAAGCCAATTGGTAATAAAGTCTAATATACAATAAAACTAACACAATAAGAAAATACATACTCTCAGAGTTAAAATAAGTCACATGCTAAAAAGAGTCTCATGATAATATGTCTATAATTTCTATACATTTAAGATAAAACTTAACCATGTGGTATATGCAGTTTATGTTGTTACCTTCCATTAGCTTATCCCATATATATTCTTTTTCATTACAGTTTAACTTATTGTCAAAAGACTTAAAGTATTTATTTTGTAATTCATCCAGACGCTCACAGTAAATTAGAATATGTTTTATGGATTCAGTTTCTTGACTACCAGAAAGGCGACATAGTGTTGCATCTCTACTAAGACCAAGTTGTGGTCGCCTTATGTCAAGTAAGGGGGTGACATTCAATTTTAACTGCTGTTATTGTTGCACTACAAAACGATCAGGATAGGTTGTTGTGTAACTGGGAACCTTCTCACGATCCATCAAATGCTGTATAAACGTACCACTATTAACTTTAGTTGCCAGCTGTATGAGATCAGTCTCATGCCCAAATGTTGATTGTCTGTATTTTATTCTCGATTTTGATGCTGAGGTAATGACTCTAGTGACCTGTTGGTCGATGTACGTTACCTAGTTAGCATTTAATCACATTAGCTTGCTTAATGTGCCAAAGTAATCAAAGTTATCCAGCTTCTTAAAGGCTTTGAATACTTCGACTAAAATTGTAGCATTATCAAGGCTTTTTATTTTCTCATAACACATGGCTATTCTGTAGTTATAGTCGAAAACAACACCTTTTTGCTCAAATTCAAGTCTAAGATATTCAATCGACAGGTTGCGTGGCAACCTAATCAACAGTCTTAATATTCCCGATTCAAGTTTGTTTAGGCGTTGCAAAAAATTATCACCCCATGCTTCAACTCCATATAACATACATGGGATGATTTTTGTCCTATGCAACAATATTATTGTTTGGATTGACCAGCCACCATGCCTGCCAATTCCTGCACTTATTGCATAGGTAATCTTCATACTGTTGAGTACATTTGCATCCCATTGGGAGTGCCATGTGTGTCTGTCATCTATATATACACCAAGGTATTTATAGTTTTTGACAATTTCTATTTGCTCCTGATTGATTTTCCATTTGAAGCGAGATTGCATGTTTTTTGCTTGCCGGAATACATTTTTTTTTGTTTTGCTTGTATTTATTTTAGGCCCATTTTCAGTTGCAAAGCTTCCAAGGGCATCTAACAGACATTGGAGCCCATTCAGTGTATAGTCAAGGAGAGGCAGATCGTCTGCATAGCCTAGCCAATTTAATGATAGTTCCCCGAATTTTACTGGGCGGGCTTCCGGAAGGCGAAAGGTATGGGTCAGATCAGCCAGGTATAGATTAAAGAGTGTTGCTGCGAGTATGCAACCTTGTTTGACTCCCCTGTAGGTATTGATCAGGTTGGACAGGCTACCCTCACACTTGTATTTTGATACAGCGGCTTCATCATATTCAACAGGCTGGTCGGAACATGCCAGTCTATCAGTTTCTGCCATAATCGATTGCGCCGTATGGTGTTGAACGCTGTGCTAAAATCTATATATGCTGCATATACAGGCAGTTGATGCTTTTGCCAAGCATCCTCCACCACTGTCACCAGAGTAATGATATTATCAGGTCCCCAATTTTTTACGGAATCCGGTTTGATTGGGAGGTAGTATATTGTTAAGGGTGATCCAGTCATTAAGTTCATTGAGCAATACCCTTGCAAATATTTCCCCAGGAATGTTGAGCATTGCTAGTAGTAGTTTCCAGGGTTTTTCCAACAGCCCTTCTTGTACACTGGTAGGATATTACTGGGAGTCTATCTTTGACGCCTATGTTCACAAAGAGAATGTGAAGAGCTGTTGCCCAAGTAGTTCGGGAGGCTTTCGAGAGTGCGTTACAGGTGCCGTCAGGCCCGGCAGCTCTCGATGTATTCAGCTTCATAATGATGGCGACAATGTCATCTATTGAAGCTTTACATTCCCATTTGCTACTTGGGTAACCTGTGTGTGCACTTTCTGGTTTCGGCACTCCCATTGCAGAATGTAGGAGTGCCAGCTAGCCTCAGATACATTGTTTATCTGAAGATTGGTTTTTCAGCTGCTTGTCATTACTCTCCATATCCCTGTGTTATTCCCAGAATTAGCATAGGATGGAACTTCCTGCCATTTACTCGCCTCACTGATTTTCTTGTGAGTCCGCAGCCAGTGGCGGTAGTTCAATTTTTCTGCTTTAGTCTGCAGGGCTATTATGTTGGTTGTTTGGGTGTTTTGTGCTCCTAATAGAATCGTAGCAATAGTTTTCCGCAATCCTCTTTTATTTGTGGATTTTGTAATCGTACGCACTCTGATTTTTGCTGGCAAGTTTCCAGCACTCTGCCACATTTGTTTATGTCTGTTTCCCATGGATGGTTTCTTAAATATGTTCCATTGTTAGTGAAAATGCATCAATAGATTACAAGCGCTCGTTTACAATGGAATTGATGTATCGTGTGCAATATGTAGCTATTTCAGATTCGGCAAGGACAGTTGCATTTGCTAGATTTGTTGGGTTCCATTGAATACAATTTGCGTCTGCGTTTAGAAAATGTTTTCCATTTAAATCGTGGACAGCATCAGAGATACTGGTATTCAATAACACAAACAATGGTAAATGATCACTTTCTTCACGGATTAATATTGACATATCAGCTACTAGTTGAAGTTCAGCATGGTTAACAAACACAAAAACTATGGTGGAGGCACCCCTTCCTCCTACATGTGTATATACTTTATCAGCATCGCCAGCACAATAACCATTCAACATGAAAAAATTACGTTGGTATAGCATTTCTCCCCACGCTTTTCCTTGTGTATTCTAGGGGTGTAACTCGGGTGGACTAGATTTATAGGGAGTGTTGATTGATAAAACAGTTTGTTTACTTGTTCAGCTGAAAAGCACTCGTAAAATCAGTCCACATTAAGATTGTTTTCACGCATTAGCGGTTGGAATGCTTATAATCAGTTTATACCCCAATTGATGGTGCATAATTAGAACAATTTCAGCCTTGAAGAAGGCCCGATGGTAAAAACACGTGTGGTTGTGTACCTTCCTATATCATATTATCCCTTGGACACTTTGGGCATAGGTTCCTATTCTACACACCACCCGCAGCAGCTACACGCTTGTCTATTTCCCAATTAGGACCTGGTTTATAAAGTGGCCTTTGCCCTGACAAGCGCCTGCGGTTGCAGTCTGTTGCCCCATATGGTTTTGTTGATTGATAAAACATGTGTTCCAATCTTGGCGTTGAAGTCGCCTACACTCCAGATTGGAATGGTTGGATCGATTCGGTCAAGGGTCTGTGCAACTGTCATGATGTTATGCTTATAGCCCTGTGGGTAAGGCCGGTTATATACGTTTATGATAACTTTTCTTTTGACTTCCAGGTGGATCTGTGATTATCATAGCTGCCTAGACCTCAGTGGTGGCAATTAAGATTTCCTTAATACACCATGGATGTCGAACTGATATTAACAACCCCCACCCCCCTTGGGACAACCGAGTGGTCCTTTTACTGCCAATAATTGGGTGCTGCTCCTACCATCTATTTCACATGTTTCACACATCCAGGTTTCTTGCAGGGCAACTATGTCAAATAGATCTATATACGTTAGGAGCTAATTTGCTGCGGTTAAATGGCTAGAGCCCTGAGTATTGCAAGAAAGTATCATGTGATTTCAGCATGAGGGGTTCACGAAGTGTGCTTTAAAGGTTTTGGGTAACCATTGCCAATACCCATCAGTGGTATTTGCTAGATCATTCCTACCATCGGGTACATTGTTTTCTCTGCTACCATGCAGTGCTCTCGCTGCAGTATTGTGCATTATTTCAATGTTCATTCGTGGGGTATCAACCCTGCCATTAATTAGTAGTATTTTGAAGTGTATAACCGTAGGGTGAATTTTGATCGACATCATATGCACAATCGTGCAACTATAGCCTAGTCTATATAGGGCACGCTCATATTGCATGATGTTGTCAACTATGGATACAGTATTTGAACCAAATGTTGGAAGTCACAACAGAAGTATGTTCTTCTTGATCAACTATCTTGATGTCTTGTGTAGTTATGCTTCTAAGGGGATCTACATCATGAAGTCAACTCAGTACAGCTGAGCGATTCAGAGGTGGGTGGATTTTGTCAAGAAATATGGGTATAGTTGGAGTGCCCAATTTCCTATGGCATCGTCTGTGTTGTAGGTGCTCAGCTATGTGTCATGGGACTGGATCTTAGTAGGCGATGGGTTCACTATTGTAAGTTGTGGCTCAGTACTGTTGGGATTATTACTTCTTATACTATTTGTTTGAGTATTCATACATTGATTGCTCAGTCATGATTCACACACAAATAGACACTCAACATCTTCAAATACTTGATCTTCTACATCTTTAGTTGCTTGAGTTTTCCCAAGTTTTCTTGCCCTATGCAATTTGGTGTTCCCAGTGATATTTCTAGTTGGTTTCGCTGTGTCTATTTTTTCTGGATCGTCTTCCGCAAGATTGCAGACAACTGTGATGTTATCTTTAGACTTTGTGATTTTATTCCTAGTCTTTACTACAGGTCTCTGCTATTTCTAGTACCTCTGTCAGTAAGGTCTTCTCTCAATACACAAGCATTTTTACTATGCTTTGTAGTTGGTCTGGCATATGTTATTGCTTGTGAGACTTTTTCATTTGTTCTTAGGCACATTCACTGGTGCCAATACAGGATTCTGCTGTCCCATTTTTGTAGGTATGGGGTCACCATAAGGACAGTTCACCTGAGCAGCTGAATCCGATGCAAGATGTGGGGCCAAGTTGGAGGCAAGGTTTATTGTGTCTATTATTCTAGGGATAGATTTGCCAATAATTAGCTTGTTGCCTTTAGTTGGGTCGTTTGTATTTCTTGCATTGTCTTCAGGGGTATCTTCAGTCGAATTCAAGGTTGAATCAGGTACTTTGTCTGTATTGGTGCTTTGATCATGTAGTTGTTTCCTGTGGTGATTGATACTTTTGTGAATAAGTGAAGACGCAGGGAGCGTATCTCTACTTTATTCTCTAAGCATACACAGCGTAGGAGCACCTCAAATATTTCAAACATTGCATTGGAGCTTATACTTACTGAGCTTTTGTTACTGGTGTTGGCCAGTTGGTCATTGTCAGATGTGTCTGTATTTAAGTTCTTATCTATTATGGGGGATGACACACCAAGTATTCTACTAGTCAGGTGCTCTGTGGTGTTGGACATTGGAGTTGCTGCTGTTCGATCATCAACTATATGATGCGTACTGGTGTTAATAGAAGTTGATCTCAACTCCACAGGGTTGTCTGTATTAGGGCCTCATCACGAGTTGGGCTGTATTCCCGACTGTAATACCCCCGATTGTAATAGCACCGACCGGTCCGGTGGTATTACCACCGGATCACGGGTTGGGGCTGAATGGTAAATCCCCATTCCTGATTGGGTCCATTGGATCCAACGGGGAATTTTCGGTGCTAATACTGCGGGCTAATACAAGCGGCTGTAATACAGCCGAAAACAGGGTTTTTCACCTCCAGAAAAAAGCTCAACTCGTGATAGGGCCAGCCCTTAAATGCGGGGTAATAGCGTTACCACCGCATTTAAGGGCTACAGCCCAACTCGTGATGAGGCCCTTAGTATTGAGTTGCAGAGAATCCAGCGTTTGTATGTAAGACGTTTTGGATCTAGGATTTAACTTACAGACCTGCACTGTCTCTTTGGTTGTGTTAGGTGCTATCTGTGTCATGCTGTCAGGCGAGACCGAAGATAAAGAAAGGTGCATTGATTCACATTGGATACTAGCAAGATTCTGTCCAATATTTGCTACCTCAACCGGCTCTTCGGTCAATATAGAGGCATTGGGCTTAGTCTCAGCGGTAACACCTAATATGGGTGAGCACCTTGGTAGCGTGTCCTCATGAGATGTAGGCTGGTGTATATCGGCTAACACTACAATGTAGTTATTGTGTGCCCTTAAAACCCCAGTATATTCAGAGTTTGTCCTGGTTTCTAACATCCTAGTCGGCTGATTGGTGGTTGCAGTAACCGTTACATTGCTGTCAGTTACGGAGGATTTAATGCCCGAATCTGGAATCGCAGGTCTTTTCTGGTGAAGTTGTAGTGACTTAGGCGTGCTAGTTAGTATAGAACTTGCTGCAAGGTGGGGGAACGGATGGAACAGTGATAGGGGGACACATAACCTGTACATTTAATTCAGAGCTAACACAACTTAGCGATTGAGTTAGGTACAGAATGATAGTTTGTGCAGCTTCGCTCATATGCTTGTCTATACTCTTATCCGTTTTTGCCTTTGTATCTACTATTTTTGGATAATATTTGGTAATTTTGTGTGACTTGCCTAGTGTCTGCTTGGCGTTGGATGCGTTTGTTATAATCTTAGGTGCACATGTTTTACAGTGGCACAACTCAATATACAGCTGGGCTCAAGCGGGGGCAATAACAACTCAGTAGTTTCCATAGGGAGTTCAGAAACAGCAACAGATATGATGATCTACACAACCTCAATACTCTTTTCAAAAGCTGCTAACACTGTCGTGTCAGGTGAAGTGCACAAGGTATGACAACGCTAGTGCTGGTAACTATCTGGGTAACAACTGTTCTTTGCACACCTTTTAGAATGCTGAGCATGTGTATCCGCAGGTCCCGCACCCCGCAAACAGCACATAGCACTCGTCAGCTGCACTCAGCTCGATGTGCTGCTTATATCCTGTTTACAGGTGCAGGGGGCGTGGCTTGGGGTTATTACTAAATAAAGAGGAAATAAACTGGGTCCAGAGAATCCAAAAAGTGTGACAGCAAACAGCACTCGTCAGCTGCACTCAGCTCGATGCTCGCACGCTGATGCGTGCACATGCTGCTTATATCCTGTTTCCGGGTAGTGGGGCGTGGCTTGGGGTTATTACTAAATAAAGCACAAAAAAAACAGGTTAGGATCTAATATAACACTAGTTAATTAGTAGGTAGCATCTCTATGGAGTCAATGGGAGCAGCAGATAACTTGAAATGGCATTTTCTGGGTGCAAACCTCGCTGCTGGTAAAGTCCAAAATAAGGTCTAAGAGAATACAAAAGTGTTTCAGGACCAAACAGCACTCGTCAGCTGCACTCAGCTCGATGCACACGCGCGCACGCTGCTTCTATCCTGTTTCCGGCTGGTGGGGGCGTGGCTTGGGGTTATTACCTCGCTGCTGGTAAAGTCCAAAATAAGGTTCAAGATAATCCAAAAAGTGTTTCAGGACAACACTCATCAACTGCACTCAGCTCGATACACGCTGCTTATATCCTGTTTCGGAGGGGCGGGGGCATGGCTTGGGGTTATTACGTCGCTGCTGGTAAAGTCCAAGAGACTCCAAAAAGTGTTTCAGGACAGCAAACAGCAATCGTCAGTTGATTAACACAATGCCCAACTATATACATGTTGCCAAGGAACTCTGTTGAATCGCCTGTAGAAGATTCAGAATGTGACAGTGTGATTGGTTTACAAGGTACCCGAAACATCACATATTTCCTCCTTTCAGAGTGCTCCTATATTGGCTTCCTGTATGCCAGCGGATTCATTTCAAGGTACTCTGTTTGATGTTTAAATGTTTGCGAGTAGTGTCCCCCCCATCTAGCCTAAAAGATTCAACCTTACCTTACAATAGATATTTGCACTCACAGACCAGTCCTTTCTTGCCAATGGCACACTCTTTTTGTAAATCCAGAGGTTACAGATACTTGGATACTTGTCTGTCTATGGCCCTCCCCCTTGTCTAGACTAGCCCTACAGATAAGGGTGTATCAGCCACGTTTACTCTACAAATACTTCTACTCTACAAATACTTCGAAAAACAATAGGGAGTAAAAATACTCCCAACAATAAATAGGAAGCAGACAGATAGGAACCTGTCACCCTGCTTTCACTGACACAGCTCCATCGATATGTTTGGAACAGTAGTAAATGTACCACAGGACTAAACCCTACTGCTATTACTGCCTTATGAGGAGGTCAAAATGTATCTTTCAATGTTCATGAATAACAATGTTCAAAGACATATTTATTACAATAACATTTATCTTTTAGGGGTAAAACATTGTTTTACTTCCATATAAAATACTCCTATTAGAATTGTACTTAACCTTTTACCCATAAAAAAATTGTACTCCAAACATCAAGAAAAAAGGGAGTAAAATACTCCCTCTTCATAAACATATCTGGAGCATCCTCCTCATCTGTGGGACTCATTACAAAGTCATATTTGCTTTTTCTGTTCTTTAGCTTCTTTCTGCATGCTCTTAAAAATATATTTATTCTGTTAGCCCTAGCCTCAATGTATTTATTTGTCATCTATTTTGGTCCATCTGCTCAGAGATGTGCTTCTGCCTGTCCAATGTGCACTATAAATACAAATCAAATCAAAATCAAATCAAGCACCTGTGCCTACAGCTGCTATTGAGACCCAATGTTCTCTGTGCCCAGTTTTAACATCTGCAGCCACACCAAAGGGATAGACCCATTGTACATTCTGCCTCTGTGGACACTTACAGCCACAACAGAAGAGGTCAGTTGCGTCCTAAGCTTGGTGTGAATGCTCAAGAGAGAGAGACACACTGTGTCTGACCACAGATTCGGCACCTGCCTATGTCAGCACCTAGGGACGAGACCTGCTTTTACTTGGGAGCTACATTGGGTCCAGTGTGCATAAAAAGCAGAGTACATATTCAAACTAGTGGTGGTCTGAATGAAAGAATGGAATTGCAGATTGGTTTAATTTTCTTTTTTTTCTTGGGATTGTTTTTCAAAGACTAGTGGTGCCCTGCATGTAATGTAAAGTGGTCTTTTCTAGTGCCCTTTTGCCATGTTTGGTGGCCGCGCTGTGAATGGCTCTGTAAGAAGAGAGGGAGAGGTGGTTGTTAGTTGAATAAAAGGAAAGACAAATGTGAAACTTGTGGTGTTGATGGGTCAAGGCTAAAAGTAAGGCTGAGTGCCGTTCTGGTTGTGTAGGTTTCTGGTGACACTTGGGTATGTGGTTTTACAGAGGTGAAAGCTCAAGATCTAATAGATGAAAGCTCTCTGACTCTGGGTTAGCTAATGATGTGGTGGTAGAGGAGTACTAGAAAGGTGAGCTTCATTGTAGCTCCCATTAATTGTGATCTGTTAACTGATGGGTATGAGGTCACTCACTGTCTGAAAAGCTACTTGTGTTTATAGTTTAAGATGGTAGAAGATTTTAGTTGGTGATTTGGTTAGTGAGGGAATGGAAAGAAGCAGGCACATGGGGGAGCACATATAGTTGGGAGAACAAATGCATGGGGCGCCATCTGAGAGAATGATAATTGGGCATCTTCCAGAAGCTTGATCGGAGCCCTCTGCTAGATGTTTCTTTTAGAATTGGTTTCATTCGATTTAAGCTATGTAGAGTCTGACCCAAATGAAATTAATTTTGTGAGCGTTGATGGTTAGTTTGTGTAGCATTTTGGGTCCATTTTTATTAATGCTACTTGAAACACGACCGGAAAGAATCTATTCTCCAGTAGTTCTTTGCTTGTGAGTTGCATGTGAGATTGCAGTATATTCACATATTTTCAGGGGTGGCTTCCCTTGAGTTGAGCTTTCCGCGGATAGGTGTTTGTTGTTTGGGGGTTTGGTTCTTGTCTGATGCTAGCATTAGTAAATAGCTAGGTTTTTATCTGTTTTCTTCTGAATGTTTGGTGGTCTTCTGGGCAAAGGTGTTTGGGCAGGAAATTCGAGAGTTAGATTGAGATGAAGTAGGAGAAAGATCCTCTGTGCTGTTTCCGGTTGAAGCTTTGCTTCGTTACTAAGGCATTGTTTCTGGATTGAAAAGCACCCAATTGTTGGTAGTGGTTGAATTTTCTTGTGTTCAATTTGGGGCGCCTGCTTTGGTAGGTGTGGTGGATGATGCACAGAGTTTTGAAGTGAATCCTGCGTTTCATTGGAAGGCAGGCAGGAGAGTGTGCGGAGGCCTGGGCTGATGTGTTTGTATCTTCTCATTCTCAATAGTAGTTTGGCTGCCACAATTCTGGAGTCTTTGCAACCTGTTGAGTAGGTGCTATGGGAGTCCAAGATAAAGGTTTTGGGCATAATCTAGCCTTGAGTACAAGTGCGATATCTCCCATGGTGTTTAAGGAGAAAATTGTGGATAATGGGTCAGATCGTTCACAACTAGAAGAAGCAGCTCTTCACAATAGCTATAACCCCTTTTTCTAGTGTAAGGTCTCTCCCTTAAGGATTCCAAGGTTTATGACAGTTGTCATAGGCAGGCGGGCAGGTTCCCTTTTTATCCAACCTGGTGATAGCTATGCGGTCTGGTGGCGTTCTGAATAAAATCATGAACTAACATTTGGTTGGGTTGAGTTTAAGTCTGCTTGTAGCCATCCAGGAGTCCACATGTGTAAGGCATGTGCTGAGGTCCAATGTGTTTGTTGTAGAGTTATTTGTATGCTTTTAGATGATTTGTGTGTCATGGGTGTAGTTGAAGCAAGTTAGGGCAGAGTTTTTAATAATAAGTTTCAAGTCCAGGGTCATCTAAATGTGGATGAGTAGAGGCAAGAGGCTGGCTCCTTGGAGTATTCCGTATGACAACTTGTGGTGATGTGGCCTGAAAAGGGGCCATGTGTGTTCCTGCAGGACTCTCAGTTTACTCTGATGTCCTATAGCCATTTTCATAGGATCTAGTGACTGATAGTGTCAAAGGCCACAGAAATGTCTAGCAAGATAAGTGCGCTATGTGAGTTGGCATACGTGTTATGTTTTAGGCTGTCCCATATCGGTCATAAAGTGGATTCTGTTCCTCTTTTTTGTCCAAATCCATGTTATCTCAACGTATTCCCGTATCTTTTGGAAAATACATTTCTCCGGCAGTTTAGCAGGTTAGAGATCAGGCAATACTTTGGTGGATCTCTGGGGTCAGTTTTGGGTTTTTGAGTTAAGGTTTAGTGAAGGCTGTTTTGACCTGTGCAGGACAACCCCTTGCTTGAGGGAGGAGTTCAGAGGGGCTACAAAGATAAGTGCTAGTTGGGTTTGCTTAGTTATTGCTTTATAGATGTTGGGACGGGTAACAGGTCTTTCAGCTAGCATGCATGGATTACTAGCGTTGACCGTGGTGAGGAGGTCCTGGGTGGAGAAGGGATGGAAGGCTGTTCGTACTGGGGTAATTTGTCCTTTTCTGTACAGGTTATCTTGGATTTGAAGACTTCTGTTACTGATAAAAGCATGGCCTGCAACGATTGAAGCACAAACTGACTAACCCCAACAATTCCTCATTGCTTTCTGATATATTTAAAGTGTCAGTGGTACACAGAATGATAGTGTTGAAATGGCGATCAATTGATTCTTGTTAAAACACAATTTTTCATGAACAGTGGCCCCCTGAATGCAACATTGAACTGTGGATTGAAAAGTAACAATTCTTTATTAAGTACATGCAATGTGTTCTCAAAATTAAAACATGCAAACTAGACTCTGCCAATCATTAAGTGCATAAAATACACCATAAAATGTAAGTCAATGCAGGACACCTCCAAATATGTGTGTGCAATATTCACCAAAAACAATAATGTGTATTCAACACCCTTAGAAAACACTCTGAGTGAACTGCACCATAGAAAACAATTATGTGTGTGCAACAAAACACCTCTTTCCCTCCCAAATATCACACATCTCTTGTTTGTAGAAATACTTCAGTCATGTGAAACAAACAGTAGCATTGTGCTTTCTTCTAGGTGGCAGTGCCACACTATTATGTAAAATGAACACCATCATGAATGGAGAAACTAGTTGACATGCTCAATGAAACATTAGTCTGGTGTCCCAATGGTGTAATGCTGAACTGCATAACGCCTGGCTACCTAGGCCACCAATGCCAATGACAACTCCTGTATGACAACCAACAAGCAATTAACACTATCTGCAGTCAAACGCGGGTCCTGGGAATCTGACTAATACATAGACAGTGCAAGCAATGCAGTGTGAATGAGTCGAACCCTAAAGGGATGGCCTGTTTCCATGTTCTGAGTGACCTACAGACATGCAGCAGATTTAGTCAAGATGCAATGGCTCTTCGCCACATTTGCTGTATCTGAGTGATAGATAGAGTGCAGTTCCCGAAGGCCATGCACTGTGTCTACCACAAATAAACGGTTTTGGGCCACTGCGGCATTTCATCATGGAGGTCCTGCAGGACATCCATGTCAGCAACCGAGCTGGACTCTTGGTGTTGCAACTGTCAATCTGTGCACTTCGCCGCACTTTAGAACCTGATATGTGGCTCTGGAGACCGTCTGTGGAGTCGTGCAGTTTGGTAGACCCCTTTTCTCCGCTGTGGGAATCCAATAATCCCAAGGCTGTGGTGTAAATGGCTCTCCCAGAACCACATGAAATACAGATAGAGATGCTAAGGTAGAACTGGTGAGCAAGAGGTATGGCAGTGTGGAAGAGCTAGGTACCACTAACAAACGTGGTCAGATATCAAGAGGACAGGAGACCAAGAGAAGCAGGAACAAGGAGAGATTAGGCCAAGAAAAGTTGACTTAGTCACCATCAACCCAATACAAGTGGCTTAAAGTATATTGCATTTGATTTCACTTGAGATGGTTTTCACCAACCTAATTACACTGACATGAATTATACTGAATTTGATTGAACTTAAATTGATCACATCCAACCTATCTACTCTTCACCCTAGTACCTCCTCCCCATCCACAGTGGTCTACTTGTATTAATTTCCCTTTGCCCTCTAATTGCTCATTCCCAGCCCAATTAACACTCCAAGCCTGAGTCCTATCATAATCTTCTTCTCACTTACAGTGCTTCTAGCTCTCTATGGCTGTATTAGTTAGCTGTGTCAATTCCATGACATAGTTCTATCACTCACATCACCCCCAAAGCTGCTATAATTATAGTAACCCCCATATTGGAGCCCGGTCAATCCGCCCAATGCAAGTCCCAGTAAAACTAGCAAGACATGTCCTGCCAGTCCCACTATCCCCCGGAATTGCAGTAAAAGTGTGCTGCTGACATATCACAAAGCCCTTGCCTTAACTAGACTACTTTAATTATTTATTAAATGCTAAATCTGCTACTAGCATTGAAGTTTATCTAGGCACCTTAGTTATTTGAGCTTGAAGCTGATAGAAAAAAACACTTTTTTTCCATACTTTATAAGTCTTTATACAGACCTCGACTCATGAACCAGTACCATAGAAATAGCTTGCTCAGGTGCTCTTGTCTGTTTGACCAATAGTGTCCGCTCAACTTTCATTTTGTCCCTTGTGATAGAGGTACCATCCAAATGATCTCTAGTGCACTCACCAAGACCTGTGCCATATACTACTATGTAAGGAGTTTCAACCCCCCCCCCCACCAGAATCACCAAAAGGGCTTGACAGAGAGATTATTCCTTAGCTCACCCTTAGTTATCATGCCTTTTCTCAGCCCTAAAAAGGAAACGTTTCCTCAAACCCACTTAATTGCACTGCAATTGGTTTACATGGTCCCTTGGAGCCCTTTATCGGAATACATCTGAGTTAAATTATTTTGTAAGGGCTCCCCTTCAGCTAGTTGGAATGGCGGCCTATTTAGTACAGCTAAGCTTTATCTGTTAAGGGGATCAAAACCCTTAGGCCATGTGAGCTTCCAGCCCAAGCTGCACAACCAGGGGTACACATTTAAAGTTGCAAGCTAGTGGACAACCATAAAACGTCACTTGCCACCTCAATACTACACATACATACAGCACACCATTTCTTACTCGCCAAGTGTCAATTATCACTAGCCGATGGCTATTGACAAATGCAAGATTTTAGCCCTGTGCACCGCGATTATTTCCCCTGCTACGTCATTCCATAATTACCTCATGATAAAGAGCCCTACTTCTATCACTTCGGAAGACGGTAAGAAATGGTTAAATAGCCAGACGCTCAAAGAACAACTGAACTCCTCATGCACTGATAGCTACTGGCCAGTAAATATTTTCCTATTTTCCTTTTACCCTCATAAATGTAAGATAGCTTTGAGGACTTTCTTTGCCACTTACGACCATTCCCCAATAAATTGTGGGACACGCTGGAAAAACTATTTTGTCCAGACCTAAAAACAAAAAGAACACTGTCAATATTAATGATTAAGAAACTATTATGTTTTGGCTTAACATGCTATTAATCCTTTCAGGTAAGCTTATCAGACCTTCAAAATTGGCTCTGGATCTCCCCATTCTTATAGGAGTAAGAGCCACTCAGGACCGAGTCCAAACCACCGACTTATAGAGGCACCATGAAGGTTAATGTTGGGGAACAATATCTGCCAGAGTATCCCATGGGAAACCTGCAGGATGCAGGCACTGCACCTGCTATCACCAATCAACTGGATATCTAACCCTGGTCTCTACTAAATCAAAGTGCCTCAGGATTTTCGGTAGAAAGTATATGTTACTACCAAGATATCGTCCAATATATTTATTGCATGGCTTAAACAAGGCTTCCATGTTTACAAGGCATACCGCCAGTGCATGTTTCGCACCCCAAGGAACATTTTAAAGGCTGCTAGATTATTATGAATCCAAATACACATGGATGTAAAAGTCAAAAGGAAAGAAACTACCAACATTTGTTGTACTATGAAATATGTCAAATTATTTATATGCACTGTGTCAAACTTCCAAGCACACATAACATTTTGTTTCTAAAAGTTTATAAACTAGATAACTAAAGAATATTGTTATTTCATTGAATGAAAAAACATCAATCATGTCAAGCACCATACAGAGTGTGATTTTTCTTCCTCCTTTCTCATAATTCATTATAAAAGTACTAACACCTTATTTACCAATATTTCTTAAATAAGTTGTTTCTCATTGATTGACATCTCTGCATTCAATACCCCCTTTTCTTTATTGTGAGCTTGCATAACTCCCAGAAACAATGCAATTCCTATTGATATACAAATGTGTTGATAAACACTGACTGACAATCACTACCTTAATCCCTCAGATCAGAAGATTCAGAGGCTTTTCGATCAGATAATTATTCAACCTTCATGATGATTGAAATGCAACATGTTATTTACCTAATATTTTAATTACATGAATTGCTGACTTCATTCTCAATCTTAAAGTTACTTCATTGCCATCACTTATTTCAAAGCTGTGAAAAGAGACTAATTTAAAGATTGTATATTACAATTAGGACAGCCCTTCCATGTTTAACCACACTTCCTAGTATAGAATATATTCCAATAAAGCTATACCTCTAAAACTAGATGCTTCCGTCAGTTCTGTAAATCCATAACACCATAGCAAGAAATAGATTCCAGTTTCTTGTACGTCTGTTAGTCATTTTTATAAATTCTTCTAATTCTTTCCTTTATTTCAGTTCTTGTTTTCAGTGTTCTGACGAGGATAGATACAATCCACACTCAATATAGAACAAATTAATATACTTGAGGGTAAAGAAAAAACTGTTACTGCTGACCGTGATTTTTAACAATATTTTTGTAAACAGAAACATGAGATACCTTATACCAAGATGATGCAGCCGTAGTAACAAGCATAAGAAGATAACAAAGAATTGCACAAGATGCACCATAGTGGATAATGACTACACCAAAATGAAGGTAACATACCAAAAATGGAGAGGAAAGATTTGAACTAGGTGTAAATCTTGCTGATAAAAGAGAGATGTTGCGGAGGTCTGCCCAGTAAAGGTGGCCCCCAATAAGGTTGCTCTTCCTCCTCCTCTGCTCATTTTTCAAGGGGGCCCCTTGCGCCACTCCCACCACATTTCATACTGGACCACTTTACCTTTGCGGCACAACTCTAATCCGCGTTGCAGTCTCTGGCCCACTGCGGATGCTGAGTGAGATGTTGGGGAGAGCCGCCCATTAAAGGTGAACTCCAGTAAGGTTGCTTTTTCTGCTCCCCTGCTAATTTTTTAAGGGGCCCCCACTTCACTGCCCTTCCCACTGCACGGAAATGCCACTTTCCTACCCCTACCCCTCTCACCCACATTTGCATACTTGACCACTATAACTTTGTGGCACAACTCTATACCCAGTTTCAGTCTCTGGCCCACTGGGGATGTTGAGTGAGATGTTGTGGAGGTCTGCACAGTAAAGGTGCCCTCCGGGTAAGTCACTCTTTCTCCTCCCCTGCTCATTTTCGGAGGCTCCTCCCTGCATAGCCCTTGCCACCGCGCAGCACAGCCACCTCCTGCCCCTCTCTCCCCTCGTTTGCATAGTTGACCAGTATACCTTTGCGGCACCGCTCTATTTCCAGTTGCAGTCTCTGGCCCGCTTGGTTGAACCACAAAGTACTGTGCGTTGGCCTACGCGCAAAGCTTAAATAAAGGTCTAAAATGTGCTTCTCTGAACAAATGTAATACAGCAGAGATCTATAGAGGTTTATTTGAATATACAAGAAACCTGAAATTGAAAACCTCTTTGAACAGCATCCACTGACATCACAAAATGTCATTGGTAGGGAACCATATGAATTGATTTTAGAAGATATTAGTCATAAACGTTGATTACATTAAGTGACGTGGAGGAAATAGATAGGATATTCTAAAGGCTCTGACAGTTTTGTACAGGCGTTTGCATGTTCACTACCATCCTTAGAGACCCAGATACAACTCTACACTGTGCCTGATGGCACAGTGGTCACAGCCATTTTATCATCAACTCCATATCTGGTTGAAGTCTATGCCAGTATATATGTTTCAATCTTATAAATATTTTAATATTAGGATGAGTGTTGTGAAAAATGAAATGAGCACCAAACCCAGTGGGTATTATGTATTTAGTGATTCATGTATATAGCCCATTTATCACAGACATATTTGCCTAATTTAAATATCTGTTGCTATTTGTATCTTCCCAAAATGCTATTTGATTTTATGCAAGGCATACTGAAACCCTCTATGGCACTAGTTGTCCCCCTACCCTTTCTCATAGCGGTATTTCTAAAAGAGTGCTATATGAGTGTACTAGACTGTCCTTCTTGAAGTGATAATCTGGTTATATGTCAGGAGTGCAAATTGCAAATTTCCTTTTTCACAACTTCTTATAAATGATGGGTTTACACCCACAATTCCCCCCTTTGCTCCTTCTCCTACCTACCCTCCTTTTACTTCTGTCTTTTTTACACTACATACCGACCACACATATGTATGGTTGAATGGAAAGTCATCAGAATGGGTTCAGTCAAATTTGGAGTCACAATTTTTGGGCGGTTTTCTGAGTAACAGCCACGTAACCTTCTATCAGAAAATAACTGACATGTTTATTCTAGGTTTTAATAGTGTGGTTTTTTCAGTAAGACAAGTGCAGGGTTCTTATTATGAATACAGTATATATTGAAATTGGACATTAGAAACAGACATGGTAAAATGCTTAAGAGCAACAGTTTACAATGGTAGTACCATTTAATAACGTTCCTTCTTAATATCTGCTTTTGCAAAATAAAACGCAGCTCTCCACCTTAACCTAGGCATGGTTTCTGTTCTTTTTTCTGTTGTCACACAACAGCCAGGAAATGCTGGGGTGGTTTTAGCAAATGCACACTAGACTTCAGGACCCTTTCACATTAAGCAAGAGATAGAGACTTATAGTGAGACAGATTGCAACAAAGAGAAGGAGTACTCCATGATAAATTGAGAGTGAAATGGAGAGAGAGAGGGAGACAGTGAGAAATCGGCAGAGAGAATGTCTGTTTGGCATATGATATGCAGGGTTCCGGTAGTTTAAGTAATGTGGATTGCTGTGAAAAGTTAGGGTGGCCCTATCGAGAGACAGCTATCTCTGCTTCTGTTAGGAGAGGAATGTCCTCAATTGCTCCTCGCCATATTCTTAAAAGACAATGGGCCTCATTGTAAGGTTGCCGGTCCGGTAAGAACAGTACCTGTAAGGTTGCTGGTACTGTTGTTACCGGACCGGCAAACTACGAGTTCAGCTTGCGGGTGCCTTTTGGCCCGCTAAGTCTGACCTGGCGGGCGGACCGGCACCCTCGAACAGACCATGTCGGATGCACCGGCACCATTCACGAATGGTGCCGGTGCATCCGGCCTCCCCATTGCCATTGATCCCTATGGGGCTCGAATGGGAATGGGGAGCATTTTTTTCTGATGCCCGGGAATGGGCAATTACCGGGTCTGCCAGGGCTGTAATGCCCCGGTAATTGCCCATTCCCAGGCGCCGTAAAAAAATGACTCCGGCAGCACCCGTGCCGGTTTTACTGGCACGGCTACCTCCGCAGTCATAATGTCAGGAAAGGAAGAAGGCGATGGATATGGCAGGGGAAATGTGCACAAAATACACAGTAAACAACCTTGAATATAACAACGTGCATTCAATACCCAAGACTCGTGTATACCACTATATGAAAAGGAATGTAGGGTAAGCACTTAGAACCTCCTTATGACTGAAAGGAAAGTCGGCAAACTCCTTACCCACTATGCTATTACAGATACTGACAGCGCTAAGCCCACGTAGAGGGCAAGCAGGGACAGAATCTGTAAGCTGACACTCTAGACGGTACTGAATAAAGAATTTGGAAACAGTACTCACAAGGACCGGAATGACCACATGAATGCCAGTACTCACGAAGACCGGAAAGACCACTTGGATGTCCGTATTCACGAGGACCGGAAAGACCACTCAAAAGTCAGTACTAACCCACAACCCTGTAAATCAAACAAGAACCCAGAAGGCAGTAAAGGCAAAGAGTGAGGATGACTAAATACCTAAACCCAAGTCAAGAGGCAAGAAGGAATAGTACAGTGTGGAAAACAAAAGATAATCACACAGGAGCTAGTTACAACAGCTTCCCACACCAAATAATAAAATAGGAAATAAATGTAAAAGTGTAAAGGAAAACATGGCATGGATCCCAATAGAAGGCAAGGATCAGGAGCAGTGAAAACGATATCAAAAGGGAAACTTTCCCACCCATCCAAGGTGAAAAGGCAGGAAACTAAACCTGTAAAGGAAAGATTAATGCAACAAGTCTTTCAGTAGCAAAGGACAATTTCTAGGAAACAGTGAACACAGGCAATTGGGCTACAGCAAAAGGAAAGCTCAGAGAAAGGCTGCCTGCAGACAGAGAAAGGGAGAAAGGGATTTCCAAAAGGCAGAAATCAATTAGGCATACAAATACGAATTCCAGGACAAGGAACAAGAAACACTAACTAGAAACTGGGCACAAAAACTAGGAACCAGGAACAAGGGACCAGTCACGACAGGAACGCTGCAACAATGACCAGCGCTGGACTGAAGCAAACTGAGGCTTTTAAAGCTGCTTAACGAGCACACCCCTCAGGCGTGTCGCCTGCTGCACCTGCAGCCACAGGTGTTGCCTATCCTCCACCCAGCCTTGTCCTGCAAGGGAGGAGGTGAGGCAGTGAGCCAGGCATTCTGGGAAGCATAGTCATTTGATTAAAGTAGCAGTAGCATGCTGGCTGCCAAAAACCTGGAATGGATCCGGAAGGGAAGTAATTTGGGAAATAAGGTTTTAGCGCTCCCAATTCATCAGGACACTGTAGCATAAGGTTCGGAGGAAATGTCCAGTAGGGAAGAAACCCCAAAACATGCCCCCAAGTGGCGGGAACGGGAGCGAAGGGAGCCAGCCGTGACACATAATGTGGCCCAATGGGCCTCATTATAAAGTTGCTGGTCCGGTAACAACGGTACTGGTAAGCTTTCTGGTACCATTGTTACCGGACCGGAAAACTATGAGGTCTGTTCGCGGTTGCAGATCGGCACCCGCAAGTAGACCATGTCTGATGCACTGGCACCATTCACGAATGGTGCTGGTGCAACCGGCCTCCCCATTCCCATTAAGCCCTATGTGGCTCGAATAGGAATGGGGCACATTTTTTTCTGGCGCCCAGGAATGGGCAACTACTGGGTCCGCCGGGGCTGTAATACGCCAGTAATTGGCCATTCCCGGGCGCCGGAAGGAAAATGCCTCCGGCGGCAGCCATGCCGATTTTACCGGCACGGCTGCGCCAGAGTCATAATGAGGCCCAATGTAGTTGTGCTTACTCTTGCGTAAACCAAACTTGAACTGGATGAGGTCTGAGAACCATAGTAAAATATTGTTAAAATGGATGAGGTAGTTATAGTCTCCCAGTTAAAGGTGAATCAGACATCTGTATACTTGTTGTAAACTAAAAGATAAAAGACAATTTTGTTAGGACATTCATGTTCATATTTATGGAATCATGTATTGACCTATTAATTTAGATAATGGTTAAACCTATTTGACTGTGTATATGAAGGTGCACAAAATCAAGTTCTAATCTACTAGCCAGCTATAAAAGTCACTTGCCATCTCAATTCTATTCATACAGCACACCATTTCTTACTCGCCAAGAGTCAAATATCATTAGTCAATGGCTGGTGGCGAGTGTACATTTTGCACCCTGATGGATACACTTGTCTAATTTACAATTAGGGAAACTTGTTAGTGGGAAAAAGTTAACCCATGTACATATGGATTTACTTGTACAATTCTTCTGCTGGGTAAACCACCCCATAGATATCCTGTGACAATAGATATCGGGTCAGTATGTACTTTAACTGCTTAATAAGCTTAATAGAGAGTAAGTTCCCTTCAAGGGGTAAGAATAATGTGCATTTATTCACCATGACATCTCATGTTATGATGTTTTTATTGCACATTGTTCCTTGCTTATTTGCCTTTTGCATCTCAAGTGGTGGAACACTTCTGCATTAATTTCTTTAAAGGATTTTTTTCTATAGGTGTTGCATGATCACAATGCCCAACTGACAGATTTTACTTTTGCAGGTGGCATCTTCCCTTTCATTGTAGGTTCTGCCCAACCACACTACCATATACGGAAATCCAACACCCATGGGTAGTAAAAACAAAGAAGGCTACATAAGTGTTATGGGTTAAGGGTTTAGGTTTTAGGGGTCCGAACTTAACGGTTATGAGGTAGGCGTGAAGGGATCAGGAAAGTGGTTATTACTTTAGAGGCCAGCAAGTCATAGGTCAGGGCTTAAAGCATTATGCGTTAAGGAGATGGGTTAGTGGTTAGTGGATAGGCGGAGATAAGGTCAAAGGGGTTAATGGTTGAGGATTTGGGGTTTAGGGGTAATGGGTTAAGGGTTAATAGTCCAGTCTTGATTGGTTACAATTAATGATTAAGTGGTTAGGGGTCAAGAAATGTGGGTACACAGTTATGGTTAAGAGGTTATGGGTTACAGGGTTAGGGTTTAGGGGTTTTGGGGTGAGGGTTTAAGCAGTTAGAGATAAGGTGCTAGAGCATAGGAATCACAGGTTAAGGTTTAGTGGATAAGGATAAAGAGTTTGTATTTACAGGGTTAGTAGATAGGGCACAAGCGTTTAAGGGTTAGGGAATAAATAAAAAATGACAGAAAAATAAGGTGGATAACATTAGATGAAAACAATTAGAGGAACTCATTTTTTTTAACTCGAAACCTAAAAATGAAAGGAAATCAACCTCAGGAACTGAGCTCAAGAATAATGTTGCATGATGAAATTACACTTAATGAAGTAAAATATAAAAGAGTTCAAACTACAAAACATTTCTGGTTTGTAAATTCGTTTTTTTTAAACTAGAGTATAATAAATAAATATGGGGCACTCGCCAACTCTATGTGCAGGTTTTTACACCCATGGTGACCTACGGACTAGAGGCCCTGTTCGACCTAGATCTTAGCTGGCTACAAGTAATAGAAGGGAAATTCTGGCGGCGGGTCTTGGGGCTCGCCCCAGGAATTCCAATGGCCATTTTACGCCTAGAGATGGGAATACCGTCATTGAAAGCTATAGTGATGAAAAAGAGACTAGGGTTTTTTATTAAAATGCGTAGTGGTACAACAAATCCAGTATTGATTGCTGTGGATAAGGAAATATGTAAAAAACAAAATTCCCTCTCACCCGTTGCTATAATGTTAAGATATCTCGCTGATATAGGATGGACGTATCGCGAAGGGGACTACACCAGGCAAGTTCAGAGAGCCCTTGATAAGCGAATAGATATGTGGGACTGGTTGGAAAATTTTGCCCACCTCAGTGCATTGAAAAGTTATGAATTTGTGAAATTCAGGTTGTACACATATATGAGACCGCAAGATTACCTTAACTTATGCCCTTGCAAAAGACTGCGACGCTTTGTACTCCTATTAAGACTGGACCAACTCCCGACCCTATGGGTCACAGGCCGGAGAGATCAATTGCTGTCGACACTTAGGATTTGCAGATTGTGTAAAATCAATAAAGTTCTTGAGACAGCAAGACATGTCCTGACTCAATGTAGTAGTATGACAAGCATAATACATCACCATATGGGAAAGTATACGCATGACTCTGCAGCAACCTCTAAGGCATTATTTTGGCATCACTGCCTAAATTCCGAAAATATCCATATTCTAACTGCTTTATACAACATCTGGTTGGTCATAGAGGGAAAATTGGGCATTAGGATCTGAATAGGTGGCATTATCTACACTCAGGAGTAGTGATGGGATACACCTTTATTAGAACCCTTTTTTGGGCTATGCGTTACTCTGTAATTGTGAATCCTGTAATTGTGAATTCTAACTCCTAATAGTTTCTTCCAAATATTGTCAGTATTTCGTATCCTGGTGAGTTCTGATGTGATATCTACAGGGCTTGATTTAGGATGATTTAGGTTGTTTTTTTAGGTCCTAGAATGTATGATTGTGTCTAGGCTAGATTTATTTATTTATTGTTATTAGCATTGCCATCTTATTTAATTATGTAATTTTAATCTCATTATTGTATTTCTTTTGCCATATATGTGTAAAGTTTATTAATTAAACTGTAACACAGTAAATAAATAAATAAATAATAAATAAATAAACACGTTTCTTGAGTGAAAATAAAAGAAAACAGCAAAAAATATGTTGGATTGATTACCATTTACCTGAACCTCAATCAGTGAGGCAACCATTATAAGGGTGCCATTGGATATTGTGATGAATCACGAGAAATTGCCACTGCTTTTGACGGGGGAGCCCCTCCCCATGCAGTCGGGGAGGTGAGGCTGGTACCCGAAAGTTCCCCTGGGTGTGGTGCTCAGCAGATGTATCACAAGGGGAGGTAAACCCAATTGAAGATAGTGGCAATCCTGGGAGAACACAGTATCCTTTTCACCCTCCCACCTCTCCATATCAGACTTTCCCTTACCTAATTTCTGAAACCCCCATGTATTTCTATTACCCATCCCAAATAGATACCATTGTCACTAGAACAATCTCTAAGGTAGTTGGTAATAATGCTGGGATGAGGAAGATGCAAAAATCGATGACAATTACCCATAGTGAGAACCATCAGCGACAGTCTAGTCATTCAAGGAACCTGATTGGTCAGCCGTGGTTCAAAACTACAGAGGGAAGAGATCCATGGCGTCTTCAACATCTCGACGTGGATCGAGAGGACGGCAGGCGATCCGGAGGAGGCCACACCCAAAAGGCAGACGGCAACCTAGAGACATACTTGCGGAAGCTCTGCACTCTGCAAAGCAGGATGCACACGAATGGGAAAGCAGTCTATTGCCGGTGAACGGAAATGCCGGAGTGCCGGAAGGTTACTGCCAGCCGCTGGGAAGACCGCAGCACACCGGTGAAGTCTCGGGTAAGCTGACCAAGCAGTAGAAGATCCTGTGTAACCCACACTCCACATGACAGTGATAGCAAAGACCCTGCAGGTTCAAGGGTGTCTCAGCCTAGGGTTTGGGATACCCAGAAAGGGGTCTGGGACCCATATTGGGGAATCCCATCCCAAACAGCAAATAAGGATAAAACTTTGTGCACAGCAACACAAAGATAACAAACTGAATATTTGGTACACTCACCTTGGGAAGGCAACCAGGTGAAGGGGGTCTGGGACCCGATTCGGGGGAAGCATATCCCGAACAGCAAGGAACCAGAATATGAGCTTGGTATTTGTGAATGGGACACACACACCTTGGCAGGAGAGTACACAAAGGCTGTGGGTCAGTGAGAGTGCATATAACAAAGAATGAGAGACATTGAGTATTCCCGTTGGCAGGAGAGTGAACCAAGTGGATATTGAGAATAGGGGCTGGGACCAGCAACAGAGCTTGGAAAAAGTATCCAGGCTGTTCTTTGTCGCAGTACCTGGAACCGGGTCTGCTCACAAGGGTCTGACACCCTCAACACAGCTTGGAAAAGGCATCCAGGCTTTTCTTCTTCACCGCAGTGCCTGGAAGCCGGGTATGCTCACAAGGGTCTGGGACCCTCAACACAGCTTGGAAAAAGGCATCCAGGCTTTTCTTCTTCACCGCAGTGCCTG
This sequence comes from Ambystoma mexicanum, assembly GCF_040938575.1. Classification (NCBI taxonomy): domain Eukaryota; kingdom Metazoa; phylum Chordata; class Amphibia; order Caudata; family Ambystomatidae; genus Ambystoma; species Ambystoma mexicanum. The sequence continues at coordinate 159,488,572 of NC_090936.1, read as the reverse complement.
GAAGCCGGGTATGCTCACAAGGGTCTGGGACCCTCAACACAGCTTGGAAAACTTCTATTCGTTGCAGTACCTGGAAGCCAGGTCTGCTTATAAGGATCTGGGATCCTCTGCAGTTTGAAAAAAAGTGAGAAGGCTCGTGGGATGGGAGTCAAGCCTTTGAGCTTCAGCGAACTTTGTTTTTTTCACACCTTTGGAACTTTACTTTTAAGCTGCAAAGCAAGGCTGTTTGTGGGCAGCCAATAGACCCTTCTTTACCTTGTCACCTTTTATTCAGTTTATCTTGTGAGGGATGGATTAGGATTTGGACAAAGGACTGTGGACTTTAAGTTGGGCATCCTGAGACAGACTGTTTCATAAGTTAGTTTTGTTGAGGCAGGGAATCCCCTCCTATGTTTGGGCTGATTAGGACTTCACCCTCCCCGCTTTCAATAAAAGTCTCTGCCAATCAACATGCCACCCTTTTGCCCGAGTCTTACTCCTACACCCTCACAATATTCATTCAAGTGTATCAGAAATCATAAAATTAACATGTTTTTATGGGCACATTATGAGCCTGATTCAGCATTATGTATCTAGTCAAACTGGTTTTGTATGGGTGATTTCTGCTCCAGCTGATTCTGTGCATCACAGCATGGAAGGCCACTATGTGTTTCAGACATCCTACTAATCCTACACATATGTTTAGGTTGTCTGAAACATGCAGTGGCCTTCCATGCTGTGATGCACGGAATTCATTCAGAAATGCATGGACATTTAGATGTCCACATTATTGGTGGGCCAAGGTTTGCAAAGTCAGACGTCATCCCACATCTCTTCATTGTGCATGCTTAGTGTCGGTATAGTCCAGACCCAGTCATGACCTAGATGCATTTTGTCCCATAATCTGCTCTCTCATAAATGATATTCCACAAAGCCAGAGGCATCTGTGACAACCTATTGGATGGCCCATTTCACTGCATCCCCACAGAGTGTTTTATTAATGGTGGCACAGCTGCCTGTCTACCCCCTCCCTCTTACTTCTTCCCTTGCCTATTTTGCATATAAATAATTAGGAATCTCGGTGTATTCATTAGAGGTGTACATATGACCGGAAAAACATTTTAGTAGCTTTCCCCACTGTTAGGCAGAAACCTGTGCAGTTCCCTTAGGGACCACTGCGAAAGATTTAGGACTACAGGTGGTTGGCAGTAAACCCAATTGGTAGCAGTCTGTACCACCCAGATTTACCTGGTAGCTGTGGCTGAGCAGTCAGACTTCATTCAAGATGAGTTAGGCAGTATATAGAGTATACACAATAGGTACAGAGATACAGTAGCACAAACAAACACTGACCAGAGCTTTGGTGTAAAAGTATATAATTATTTATTTAAATACACACTTGTAAATTACACTAGCACAAAGAGGTAAGTAAATTCAACACACAGTCACTATTATATATATATACAACCCTAATTACTTATTAGACAAGTCTTAGTGAGAAACACCACTCATTTTCAGACAGAAGTGTGCGCTTAACATAAAATGGCCATAAAATGGCACTCTAATAAGTTATAGAAAAAGGGAGGGAAAAGGCAAAGTCATGAAAGCACACAATTTCAATACTTTTCAAAGAACCACAGTGAGGCAGGTTAGGCAAAGTCTACTGGAGAGCAAGGAAGTTCAAATGCCAGGCCCACTCTTAGAGAGAGCAAGCGAAATGTGTCCAGGATCACACAGTGGGGTTATGCCCAAAGAGTCTTTGTAGATAGTTCATAAAAGATTGAGATCAAGTCAGGAAAAGTTAGTTAACGGGCCCCAGGCCAACCCAGGATAGAAAGTCGAGGATTTACTGTCACCCCAAACTATCTGTCGCAAGGGGAGCCAGGCGGGACACCGTACCTGAAAATGGGAAGAACGCTCCAGCGGGGGCAGTTGTTCCTGGCAGCGGGTGCAAGTCGGTGTTTCGTCCAGAGGAAGAGGAGGTCTCGACGTGGAGGAAAACTGAAGGTCGTTGCGCTGCCAGGGAAGAAACCAGCCGCGGAATTTCCCGGTTACAAGGTACCATCCTTTTCTTCGCGGTAGTGGTAAACCGTGGTATTTCCGGTTGCCGGGGTGCTTGGCACGGGCAAGGCGGCCACGAGATGGTCCAGGAAGGCGAAAAGACGGGCAAACTGGTTATCCCCACCAGTCAAAGGAAGAAGACTCTCCGGACTGGAGATCTCCTCTGTCGTCGGGAAAAGTGGTGAGACGGTTCAGCAGGGCTCCACCGGTGGTGTCGTCGTTGCAGGTCAGCTCAGCTGCTCCCTCCTCGGATTCTTTAGGTCCTGTGGCGACGTCTGAAGTTCCAGTCCCCAAAGCCCTGCTTTTATGCAGAAAACCCCATTTATTCAGCCTAGCTGTCACTCAAACATGCTAAGTGGTGAGCCGGAGCGGCTCACCACTTGGGCCAATCACACAAGAGTGCGACTTGAGTTGCCGAGGCAACTCAGTCCAGGGTGCCTAAACCCCCTCCCATACCCCCTGTGGTACCCAGACAGAGTGGAACCACTTTTGGAGGCTTCTGTGGAGAAGCCTGCCAAAAAGTGGAACAAAGGGCTCGACTTGGGTTGGAGTCACAGAAGCGAACACAAACGCCATTTTGGAACCAAGTTTTGGCAAAAAATACCAACCGGTGAATTTATATTAATTTAGTAAACCGGCAGTATGTTCGAGGCTATATTAAAAAGTGGTAGCCTCGAACAATGGGCAAATCCCATAGGAATATATTTGCAGTCGAAAATAAAAAGTAGTATCCACTGCCACCAGCCAAAACTCGGTCGGGGGGGACTGGACAGTGCCCCCTCGAACAACAGACCCCGGGGCAATCGAATTGCCCCGACCAGTACGTCCAACAATATGATGCTTTGTACTGGTTCTGTTCACAATTTAAGACTAGTAAAGCCAATGGTGACTTTACATGCCCTGGGAGACAGTAGTCAGTCCCAGGGTATGGAGTCTATGTTTGGGGGTCGCTGCGACACCCCTGGGTTATTGCACGGAGGGTGCTGTGTAACCCACATATCAAAAACACATGAAACCCTATGGGGTAAAGGAACCCATAGCCTATAGAACACATACAAAGTCAAAGGAACACCTCAAATCATGTCTAAGAGTGGGAGCAAAAGAGTCTCACTCTTAGCAGGAGAAAAAATAAACCCCGAAAATCCAGCAAAGCTGCTGGGGGACTCACTAGGTTTGGGAAATTAGCCTTTACAGAGAATTCTCCCTAACACCCACCACGAATTGTGATTATTGTGAGAGTTATACCCTTCTCAACCCAAGTGGCCAGATGTCAATGCCATTGTTCGTAGAGAACATTGAGGAAGTGGTGACACCCTTTCCCTTTGCTGTACTAAGCACCTGTGAAGCCAGCCTCTAGGCTGATGCTGTGTTACAAAGGCTTCCATGAGTTTATGTGCCAACGTTTGTTAAAATGCTTGAAGTGCTCAGGCACTGCTACCTGATCACTTTATTGGTGTCCCAGGGTGTCTCTCTGGTCACTGATAAGACACCTGTTGTCATGTGTTCAATTTGTGGTTGAACAGTGTACCTATTTTCTTCTCTGTTGCTCTCCAACAATTTGCTCTACCTTTGCAAATGCTCACTGTTAAGTAATGGTAATGTTCTTGATTTGTGGCAAAAAATGCATTTTAAACATGTTAAAAAAAGAAGGTTCTTGCAACTAGAGGGAAGGGTTTAATTAACATTGTTCAGAAACAGATGACTGGTGAGGCAAAAACACAGCAGAAGGTAGGAAAAGTGCAAAAACCTGTTATTTCATCCTTGTCATACAGAAATGTTCATGCAGATCTAAATATTATAGAGAGTCAACCTCTTTTGTGATGTTACTAATATGTAAAATACTTCTAATATCACCTTAGTGCTTTTTTTGCGCTGGGGTTTGTTCAAGGTATGCATTCGGCCCACGGATTGGATAACCAGAGCTGATTATGTGGAATGGAATATAGGGAGGGGGAAGAGATGGCGGAAGGGGCAGGTAGCCCAAGGGAGTGTAAACGGGTAGCACAGGAAGATGTGGACAATGCTGGCTTCTGCTTACATATGTGGGCCCTTGCACTGTTGGTTTGTGCAAGAGGTCTTGGTGATCAAGTAAGTCGTAATGAGCCACTGGTGGATTGCTGTTTTGAAGTGTCTTAGAGCTTCTTCAAGCACAAGTGGTGTTTCTGTGAATATGTGATGGGCTTGAGATTTGCTCAAGACCTTTTTTACATAAATATACTGATTATGTGTTTGACAATATTTAGTCTAGCTGACCTTTGGAAAAAGTGCTGAAACTTGTAATCTAATTGTACGCAGGTTTGAAAAAAACGATTGTCTTTCATTTAAAATAAATGTTTTTGATTTGAGCAGAAATCAGACAGTATGAAGGCTAAATCTTTAAAAGTTATTAGCAAAGGAGAATTTGTTTTGGCATATTTATTTACCTTAAATAATTTCTGAACTTTCCTGTACACATAGCTGCAAGCATATTCTTATAGGTTTCCAGCTGTAAAGCTATGCTGTGTACTTGGCCGGAGGTTTTAAGGGAATTTGTTGTGGTATTTAAAATTAGTCAGAAGCGAGTATTGTTTAACCAATCTATAAAGTCTGTGTTCTTCAGGTTCATGAACCCTGCCATCCATTACAGTGCCTACCCTCTCCGTCATCATCCATGTTGCCTGTTACCCATTAAAGGACCGTGTGGATGTATGTGGTTAGTATTGGTCATGAAATAATAATTTGAATGGATTGTGTCCTCCCACGTATTCATAATCTTATGATATTTCTATATCCAGCAGAGGGCGCTGCACGTTGATGCCTGTCGACTCGATGTCCCTTGGAGGCCTCTGTCTCGATGTCCACGTCATTGATGGTACAAAGCGCGCGCATCAACCTTTGGCTTCAGTTCTGTTTTTTCCGCAAAAGCTATCGCTTCTGATACGGTGCGCTTCGGTTCCCTACGAGAATCTTCGATAAAAATCTTACAAATGGCATCATCATCAGCGTCATCAACTCCAAGATCGGGGGTTTAAGAAGTGCCAGGACTGTGGGGCGAAGATGTCCTTTATGGACCGCCAATGGGTGTCTGTGGTGCCTGGGTTAATCTCATGCTACCTTTGACTGTAATGCCTGCCTATTGATGATGGCAAAAGCCATGAAAGAGCGAAGAGGAAAACTAGCAGCAGGAAGATCTAAATCCCCATCGACGACTCAGTCGAAAGAACAATCTTCAGACGAATCGAAAAATATTTCTCCTCGTCGAAAGAAGACAAAATGATCACGCAGTGGCTCTCACCACTTGTCATCTTTGCAGCGTTTGAAGAAAAGCACAATAGGTCGCCGTCTTCATCTTCGTTGACTTCCTCCACAGAACAGGTCAAGTGCCCGACGAAATCAGCCTATCCGGCTGAGTGAGAAAACTTTAGAGTAAAAAGAATGAAGGTATTGAAGAATGTGGCCTTGACCCCCTCGAACACTCATGGAAGTCATGCCCAGGTCAAAAAACTCGACAAGAAAAAAGATAAGGGCAACACCTGTCCACCCTCAAGCCTGGAAGGGAAGGAAAAAACACCTCCAGAGCGGTCGAAGGATCCCTCGAGTCAAGACAAATCTCCTTCGAGGAAGAAGTCATTGACGCCATCGGTGCCGAAAGACTCCTCGTTGGGCTCTAAAAAGTCCTCAACGCTGCAAGCATCGACACCTTCGACTTCAATGTCGACGGGGTCGAAAATCTCGCCATCGAGGATTACTGACAAATCATAAACACCACTACCAAGAAAGGATTTTTTGAATCACTTTCTTCTATCAATGAGGGTGTAGAACATTTCTCTGATGATTCACTTCCCTTTGGTCTACAATATGGGGTCCCTGAACCCTTGATCTCAGAGGAATGAAGGATCAAAAATCTACAGGAGTCCCTGCAAAATGCAAGTGGACTAGATATGTCCCCAGAGTTAGAATTGGGGAGACCTGATCCTACTGACAATGCAGATGGGTCTTACGGACGTTTAATGTCCAGGGTGGTTGAATACATGGACTGGAAACGACCCACACTAGTATATGAGCAGGATGATCTTACAGAAATCCTAGATAAAGGATAAAGGACCCCAGGAGGATCCTATTCTTCCCTTTCATGTTGCCCTGTAAAAGCAGGTAAATGCCGAATTGGGTGACGCCAGAGTTAATTCCGGCAGTAAATAAAAAGTTAACATCTAAATAAAAGGCATCCATTAGTGTCCCTGGTTATCTGACGAAACACCAGACTCCTGAGAGTTTGGTAGCGCAGGCTGCCATGTCCACCTCAAAACAAAATGCATACCCAACTATAACAGAGATGACAAGCGTCATGACACTTTGACCAAGAAAGTTTTCTCTGCCGGGAGTATGGCCCTGAAGTCAGGGGATCCTACGTGCATGTTGGCCAGGTTCACTTTCACACTTTGGGAATCTATAGCAATGGCTGCTGAACATATCAATATGGGGAGTATTGTCATTTTCACTGCGGTGATTCTGCCCCACCAAGATATCGCCAGCGGGTTCCATTTAAGCAAATCATTTTTGACCTTCTCTAGAATTTGGGGGTAGTTATGGGCATACAGATCCTTTATTTGCGCCGTTAGAGTAATTCCCAAATATCTAATGCCTGTGGTCGCTGTTTTCAATTGGTGTTCTGCGGCCTTCACTCTGATTCCTTCTGTATTCCCTGCGAGGATCAGCACCTCCGTCTTCTGCCTATTTATTTTTAAACCCGATATCTCTCCAAATCTTTCTATGATCTCCATCAGATATGGGAGGGAAGTCTCCGATTCCCATACTGCCACTAGCATGTCATCCGCATATGCCACCGCCAATAGCGGTTCCAAGTATATAGCATATAGGAGGGGGGAAAGCAGGCAACCCTCTTTCTAGGGAGACCTTATCCGACAGCCCCCCATTTACCGCTATCCTTATGGACGGCAAGTTGTAATTGGCCCTGACCATTGCAATATATCTCTGTCCCATTCCCATTTTCTGCAGGACCTGAAATAGATACGACCATTCCACTCTATCAAACGCTTTTTCTGCGTCTAGGGCTACTAATGCCGCTAGGGTTTGGTTTAATGCCAATGTTTTCAACCAAGTGGAGAACCCTTCTGATGTTATTGTGGGTCTGGCGATTTGGAATAAAACCTGATTGATCTTGATGTATTAACCTAGGAAGAATTGGGGCCAGTCTTGATGCTAACATTTTTGTGTACAATTTTGCGTCCAAATTAATTAAAGCTATTGGGTGATACGCGTTGGGGAGTTGTCCATCTTTCCCTTTCTTGTGAAACACTAGGACTTTCGCCTCGTTCATTGTTTGGGTTACCGTTCCCTTTTCCCTAAAGGTGTTATACAGGGTTGTAAGAATCGGAGCTAGGATGTCTTTGCATGTTTTATAAAAAATGGCAGTATACCCGTCCGGGCCCGGGGATTTGTTTTTCGGGAGGGACTGAATTGCTGCGTGCACTTCCTCTTCAGTTATGTCCATGTCTAGGGCTTGCTTATCTTGTTCTGTCAATGTTGGGAGTTGGACCCCGGCTAGAAAGGCTTCTGGTAATTCCGTTTTCGGGTGATCTGTGGAGTATAATTTTTGATAACATCTACCTATTATCTGCCCCATCTCTGTGGTCTGTGTTTTAAGTTGACCTGATTCGTCTTTGAGGACTTTTATTGTCTGCATCTGCTGTCTACCTCTTAGTTGTCTCGCCAGGAGTTTGTCGGCTTTATTCGCCTTGACATAATACCAATGTTTTGTGTATAGTAGTGCCTTTTCCGCTTTCTTCGTTCTGAGAGTTTCCAACTGCCCCTGGACATGTCTTAAAGTTCGCATTAGTTTTCTGGTGGGAGTTTGTATCAGTTCTGCTTGGATCTGCCCTATTTTCCCTTCTAGTTCCTTTTCCCATTGGCGGTGCGTTTTCTCTTTCTGTGCTTTGAGTGCTATTATATGTCCTCTCATAACCGCTTTCAGGGCTTCCCATAAGGTGTCCCTGTTAGTGCCCGGGAGGTCATTATAAGCTATGAATTCTAAGATCTGTTCTCTTAACGTCTGGTTCATTGCCGGGTCCATTATGATATCCTCCGGCATGCGCCAGCTCCATAACCTGTGGTGGTGGTTTGACCATTTGAGGTCAGCCCAGAGGGGGGCATGATCCGAGAGGGTGATCGGTTCCATCTCTATCTGTTTTATTTTCCCCAAGAGCCCCACTGAGACCCATATGTAATCAATTCTCGAGGCCATATTATGTATGTGCGAATAGTATGTATAACTTTCCCTTTGAGGGTTACCATTGCGCCAAGCGTCCGCTAACCCTAATTGTGTAAATTTTTGCCTTAGGTGCTTGGACGGGACTCCTTGATCTTGTCGTCTAGGCCCGGATCTGTCTAGAGTTGGATCCCACGCCAAGTTAAAGTCCCCACCCAGTATAATATCTCCAGTGGCTAGCCATTCTAGTTTGTCCAGGAAGTCTCTCAGAAAGCCATCCTGCCCTGAATTGGGAGCGTATACTGTGGCCAGTGTTAGGGGTCTACCCTCGATAGTTAATGTCACTATTAGGGATCTCCCTTGTTTGTCCCCCCATGTATATTCTATCTGCGCCTGTAAAGAGTCTTTAATTGCTATAAGCACTCCTGCTTTTTTGTCTAGTGCATTCGCCTGAATGATTTGGTTGAACCCCCTGAAATGTAGCCTCTGCTTGTCTTTGTCTCTAATATGTGTCTCTTGGAACATTACAACATCAAATACCCCCTGCCTGATGAAGTGTTCAACTTTTTTACGTTTGACGGGGTAATTCAAGCCCCTAACGTTTTGTGTGAGGATCTTTAGTCCCATCGATTCTTATAAATTAACTGGCTTCCCTTAGATCCATTCCTCCTTTGGGTGTTGTCTGATTTATGCTCGGTCATCCCCCTATCCCGCCCCCCTTTCCCCTTCCCAAAGTTTGCGCAAACCCCAACTGGCGCATTTCCCCCCCCCCTTCCCCAACTGCCCTGAGGGTTACATGATACTCTAGTATCGCTCAGGCGTATCGCCTTGTGCTTCACGACCTCCGAGACTCTCAGGTATAACCTCGAAGGGGATCCTAAACCCTTCCACATGACTTCTAGGACCGCCGGGACTTTACCCCCCCCCTCGCGGCACCTATTAATTGGACTCTTGTGTTCCTGGTGACGCTGTCTAGTCTCCTTGTGCACACTTCTTTTGCTGTTTCTTGAATTCTCGGCGGGCCACTGTCTCATCTCTCCTTGTTGGGGCGCCTCCCCCTCCTATTTATCGTTTTCCAACCTCCCCGGTTCTGTCCCGCAGTGGAGGCTGAGCTGCTAGCTTGCGGGGGATCTTCGTCCTGATCTTGTAGATTTAGCAATGTCAGCCCTTCTTCTCTGGTGGTGATTCTTTTTTGTGAGCCCTCCGAAGTGAATAGTAGGCCAAATGGAAATGTCCACTTGTATCTTATTTGGCGCGAGGCAAGTTCTTTTGTGACTTGGGCCATATCTCTTCTTTTCTGAAGCATTGTTAAGGCTATATCCTGATACAATTGAACATCTTTCCCATTCATCCGGATATGGTCCATAACTCTGGCCTTTCTTAGAATCTGTTCCTTTTGCGTGTATCTTGTGAGGGCCACCAACACGTCTCTCGGGTGATCTCCCTGGGCCCCCGGTCTCCTCGGTCCCACCGTGTGTATGCGATCAATCGGCACCTCCTCCTCTGCCTCCCCCAGGTCGAGGATATCTTTGAATACTTGTTGCACCGCCAATTTGAGGTCCTTGTCCTCCACTGACTCTGGCATGTTTTTAATCCTGATATTCGACCTCGGGGATCTATTTTCTAAATCATTGCAATGTATCTCTAAGTTGTGCGTTAGGCGGGCCAGATGTTCCTGTGTTTCAGCTACTTGTTGCGTCTCCTCCTCCATGTTCTGTACGATTTTCTCCAAGGTGTCTGTCCTTTCTCCTAATCCTGCCACCTCAGTTCTTAGTTCCTGCAGCGCCGATTTAAATTCCTTCTTCATGGCGTCCAGATGCGAGTCCATTGACTCCATGAATTGCGTCTGAAAGCACAAGGCGATACGCCTGAGCGATACTAGAGTATCACGTCACCCTCAGGGCAGTTGGGGAAGGGAGGGGGGAAATGCGCCAGTTGGGGTTTGCGCGAACTTTGGGAAGGGGAAAGGGGGGCGGGATAGGGTGATGACCGAGCATAAATCAGAAACCATCCAAAGGAGGAATGGATCTAAGGGAAGCCAGTTAATTTATAAGAATCGATGGGACTAAAGATCCTGACGCAAAACGTTAGGGGCTTGAATTACCCCGTCAAACGTAAAAAAGTTGAACACTTCATCAGGCAGGGGGTATTTATCCTAATCCTGCCACCTCAGTTCTTAGTTCCTGCAGCGCCGATTTAAATTCCTTCTTCATGGCGTCCAGATGCGAGTCCATTGACTCCAAAAATTGCGTCTGAAATTCCCCAAACCACGTTTTTTGGTCTTCCTTCGTGGCCATCTCACCACTGGGAGTGCCTTTTTCGATGCCTTCTTTTTGATCTTGTTGCGGTTTCGTTTTGTCTGGGGTCCCTTTGTCTCCACCCCAGAGGTGAACCAGACTCTGGTCTTGCTTCTGAGGTTGGGCTTGGGGGTTAGTCTGGCTTTGCTTCCCTCTGGACCTTAACATCTGGTTTAGCTATACGTGCCGTATGATGATTGCTGAATGAGATTCATCGTCCTGGGCCTCACTGGGCGCTTTCGAGTGTTTCCTGCCCTAGATGCGAGGTCAGCCTCTTTCTCCGTATCCCGGATTGTGTCGGGCCCTCGAGGTGGCCCTTATGCTAGTGGCAGTATCCCCCAGCGCTGACTCTCGGCCCTTCTCTAATTGCCAACGGTATCACCCCGCCTGTGCTCGTTCCGAGCGGGTGCGCTGCCCGAGTCTTACTCCGATGAGGGGAGGAGATCAGGGTAGGGCCGATGCGGCCTGGGTCCAGCGTGGGCCCCGATTCGCTCGAGGCCGCGGGTCTAGTCACCGGCGAATTCCACTCCGCCTATGGGTTCCGCCCACGGGACGGTCCGTGTGTGCCTCGGAGAGCCTGTAACCGCTCTTTGTTCCGGGGGGCCCTCGCGCTTCTCGGCACTCCCCGTTCAGCACCGGGTGGGGCTCACCTTCCTGTTCGGGCCGGTCCTAGTCTGCCGGTGCGCTGCGCGCGTGAGCGCTCGATCGTGGGACTTGTAGCCCTCGTGCCGCAGGGCGCTCGAGGGGTTCTCCAATGCGTAGAGGTCTCTATCCCAGGACACCGCCGCGCGGGGCCCGCCTCCGTCACCGGATGCCTGCTGCTCGGATCCCGGAAGGCAGAGTGCCCCGCTTCTCCGGGTCCTTCTGCGGGGCCGCCGCCGTTTTACGGACTCGGCGGGTAAGTCTCCCGCCTCACACCTAGTCCGCATTCTGTCCCCGGCACTGGGGGAGCCGCTCTTCGTCTGTCAGAAGCGCGAGCCGGTGACAAGTGCAAGGGCTCGCCTGTCGGTATGATCGAGGTGAGAAGTCCACCTAACTTGCAGCTGCTGTGGCATGGGAGGGGAGACGGAGCGCAGCTCAAACACGTCCTCCCTCCTTGGCAGCCATCTTGAAGTCCCTCTGGTCCCTTTTCATGTCCCAATTCGGGACCGCCACTTGGTGTTCAAAATTCTAATGTGTGCTCCTTTTGAACCTATCCATTCCTGTCCTTTAAGGTTGTTATTAACTTTAAAGACCATCCTTTTAGTGGCCGTCACATCAGCCCAAAGGTTGAGTGAACTTCAGGACTTGTCCCGCAAGCCTCCTTACACAATGTTCTGTAATGAAAGAGTAGTCCTTATGGTTAAACCAACCTTCTTACCTAAAATTACACCTGAGTTTCATTTAACTCAGAAAATAATTCTACCTTCATTTTATCCTCCTCATCCTGGAAAGGAAGAGGAGAGGTTACACAGGCTTGATCCAAGGCATGCACTTAGTTTCTACATCTCCAGGATGTCTGAACTATGATAGGATGACCAACTTTTTGTATGCTACACAGGCCAAAAGTTGGGTATGGAAATCTCGAAACAAACTTTATCAGGATGGATCATTTTAGGAATTTATGAATGCTACAGATTAGCTGGAAGGGATCCTCCGGAGGGTTTTAGAGCTCACTCGACCAGGGGCATGACTACCTCCTCTGCCTTACAGAGGGGAGTCCTAATGAAAGATATTTGTGCGGCAGCCACATGCTCGTACGTACACACTTTTACCAAACACTATAATCTGCACTCTTCCTAAAGCCGAGAAGGTTTATTTGGAAAGGCAGTAACTACATTCTGTGAACACAGACCTATAAAGGAACTCCTAAATGATCATAAGTCTGAAAATTCTGACTCCCTACTCCAGGAATACATACACTGCTTTGGGAGTTTATCATAAGAGGAGGAATACGTGGGAGGACACAATCCATTCGAAGAACAAGTTACTTACCCATGGTAACATTTATTCGACTGGATGTTCCTCTCACATATTGCTCATCGCCCCACCCAACCTGCCCCGAAGTAGAATTTTCCATGTGATTGCAGTCTTCGCTCTTTCAGGAGGACTAACTGTCGGTTGTAGGATATCCTATAGATGTAAAAACCGGAACTGAAGCCAACGGTCGCTGCGTGCGCTTTATACCATTGATGACGTCGACATCGAGACAGAGGCCTCAGATGGACATTTAGTCGACAGGCATCGATGCGCAGCGCCCACTACCGGAAAAAAATGTCCAAAGCAGCTGAAGCTGAGTATGGAAATATCATAAAATGAGGAATACATTGGAGGAACATCCAGTCGAAAGAACATTACCATGGGTAAGTAACTTGTTCTTCTTTTTTAATTTAAATAAATGTTTTACTCCTTTTTCCTTGTTGAGTCTTGCCATCCCATTGCTCAATTTCTCTCCTGCTTTCAACCCCCACCCCACCAAGTCCACCTTTCCTTTACTCCCTCTGTTTGTTGTGCTTCTTTTTTTTTTATCACAAACTGCAGTTTTGTAATTAATGAGATTTGGCTCCATTAATTATTTTGTTTCCTACTTGTTTGGCTATCCCTTTTGATGTCTTATAATGCTTTTTTCGCTGTGTCTCATGTGATCACTAGTCCCTGACCCCTGTGACACCAAATGTAAAGTTTGGTGTGTTTGTATTTGTTGGATGCAGATAACGCTGCTTCTCACAGAAACACTGTGCATACTGTTGAACTGACAGAGGGAGCATTTCCCTGGTGTCTTACCATGTGGTTATGTGGGAAATTAAAAAACATACAATAGGGACAGCAGAGTTAGATATTTACAAGTATGTGCAAATGGGGGCAGGGGAGGGATTATAGTATTCTACATCTTTGGTGCCCCTACAAGAAATAGGATGAGCTCCTTTAGTATGAACGTGAAGCTCTGTATGGTGGGTTTCTGTTAATTCCAAGGTGTATGGAGCTCCACTTGTAGAATGGGAACAGTGAGGTTGAATAGTGCTTGTGGCGCAGTGTACACAGAGTGTAGTAGCGGGAGGTAGAGTTGATCAGATTGGGGTGTGAGGGAAGTCCATGAATAGGGTTAAAGATTATGAGACTGGAAACAGGGTTGCGTGGAAAGCTGCGCCTGAATATCGGCAATGAGTGGAGGTAGGTGAGGAGGTAGGAAGTTGTGATTTTGGGTTACAAATTTCAGTAATATGTTGGAGGGCATAGGAATAGTGGGGATTTCCCATGAGGGGTTTGGAGCAGTACTCCATACTGCTTAGGACATGAGCAAAAATATGGGTTTTAGTGTTGTGATCGTTTAGGTGGAGGCAGATTTTTGAGACAGTTGGAGTTTAAGTTTGCTGTCAAAGAGGACTGCAAGTTTGCTTGCGGGCTGGGGTAGAATCATCAGACGTATAGATATAGGAGAGGTGAGAAAGTGTAGGTAAAATAGCTGACAGAAAGATCACTTCTAGTTGCTTGGAAGAGGTAAGCTGCAGGCACCTATGTGCCACCCAGTGACTGAAGATGGGATAGAAGGAGGGGAGAAAAAGATTTGATTGTTAAAAGTATGAGAAACCTGAACGTGTCTCACCCAGAGATATGTCATCCAGGTGGCTAGGGCACAGCCATCGCTATTGGCTCCAGTTCCTGGGTGTGGACCAGTGGGGGAGGATCACCTGGATGGGGGGTCTTCAGGGAGTGGAAGTGTGACAGCAACGGGTGAGACGCGATACCCCCTTCCCTCTAACCGGTTTTCCCCATTCTATAACATAGGATACTTAGAAGCTCTAACCCCCCTTTTCCGACACAAACACTTTCCTTCACCGTGAAAGACAATGGACTAACAGTAGAGCCATTTACCTGACATGTTCCAACACAAGGGTCAGACAGAGTCAGGCAATTGACAATAACTACGCACACCTGACGGCCCTTTCCCTTCCCCACAGGGATAAAAGGCAGAGCGCGAGCGCACACTTTGAGCAAGGCGGAATGCACTAGGAAACAGCTACACACCCGGCAGTTCAAAAGGAGGATAAAGGCGGCGAGACCTGGACAGACGACGTGGAGGGAGTTGCCCTTGCCCTTTTCAACTCAGACCTGCAAAGTCTCTGAAAGGGAAATCATAAGACAGGGAAGTCCAGCTGGCGTGTGGTCTGACGATGTCAACGGCACACAGGCCCCTCGTGCGCTGCTATCCAAAGCAGGAAGAAGCGCTTGCCGCCGTGGTGCCGTCCTTGACTCCTGAGACAAGAAACTCCAACAGTTCAGCACAGCCAGTGAGTCGGAGGAGACAGATAGTAAAACCGAACTGTGCTGGGCCCAAGGTTGCAGGCAGCAACCTTGTTGAACAAAAAACTTGTGTAATGGAACTTTAAAGCAACCCTAGTAGATGGTTCAGAAGCAGAGTGGTCCGGCGTTGCGGGCGCTCATTCAAAGGACTCTGACTGAAGTCTTTGTGGGGTGTGTTGTTTGTTGAAAGTACGAGAACCAGGAGGCCTTAGGAGAGGCCAGTGTGAAGTGTCAAAGTAGTCCTACAAGGGTTGAGCAAAAACCCTTGTCCACTCGAAAGCCTTTGACTCATTGGAGAAAACTGATTGAACTGTGAAACTGGCAAATGTGAACCCAACAGAGGGATGCTTGCAAATTGAGAGTAAACAGGGATACACCCATGAACATTGTGAAGACAAGTGTGAACCCGGCTGATGGATGTCCACAATGGATAGTTGTTGAAAAGGACATTGAATCTGTTGAATGATACGTTTGAGTGAAAGGCCGTAGCGAACCCGATTGAGGGAGGCTAACATTGCAAGAAGGATCAAAGCCTGGCTGAGGGGTGATCCAAAGGGACGAAGAGCAATCGCCCAACGTGAAAGATTTGAAAGGAACTTTTTTTTGTTTATTGTTTATGGTACATCAGGCCTTCTAAGGCAAGAGACATTGGAGGAAAGAGACTTGGCCCCAGAAGGTCCTGGCATCATTGAAAGGAACTGTAACCTTGTGCTGGCGAAGCCCAGAAGTGTGCTGTGCTCAAAGGTGCTGCCTTGTCCCATGCTAAAAACTTGCGGAAGGAAGACACCAGCCCTACCATTCTGACTTAACATTTGGTGAACTTCTTTCTTTTCATGTGAACATTATCCCACACTACCTATAACTTAGTTGTAAGCATTGGCAATCGTTTGCTTTTAGTATAGGCCCTTTTCTATTTGACAAGATGCCACTAGGAATGCCTTATTATTATTTGATGGTTGTAGCTTGCTCCCATCTTAGATTTAGGTTTATATTAGGCGTTTGACCCATTATACAGTTTAATAAACATGCTTGAACTGTGATCACTTGTGTCTGTCTTTACTGTTGCCACCATGAGTTCCTTACATATGGTATTAGGAGTGGGATGTGACTCAATTGAAACTAACTGGGGAACACTACAATTTTAAAATGTAGTCATAGTGCTTCTAAGCCTTCTGTTGCCACCAAGGAATCAATAGGTTTTGATTTCTGTAGCAGTGGGGAAGCTACTGTTCCCCCCTGGGAAAAGAGGAATGATTCATAAAGACCTGGTTTTAATACCCCCTCCGGGCTGTTACATAAGATTGGCCCCAAAATTTGACCCAGCGTGGAAGTTCTATATAGACGTTTTAGCAGGCGTCATCGATCCCAACTTCAGGGGAGATGTAAAGGTTCTCTTGCAGAATCAAGGTGAGATCCCCTTTGAAGTACGTTGTGGAGACCAAATTGCTCAAGTAATTTTGGAACTGGCTTCATTTCCTCAATTTAAAGAAAGTCAACCTTACAAAACTGTCACGACTCTCGCCCAAAACCCCCTCTGGCAAACCCATTGGCCAGGTGGAGTCAGGACTCGGGCCTCTAGAGCCTGGCATCCGCTTAAAAAGCCCTTATGGGGCCAGTCCTGGCTGGCCCCATGAGTCTATTACAGCGCCTTGAGCATTATACAGTGCACAAAATTTTAGATATAGACGCGACAGTTCCTCGACGAATTTCCCTTCAGTTTTTATACCCCCCTTTTTTTTGGTTGTGTGGTTGACGGAAAGAAACATGTTGGATGAATGTATGTTGAGAAGGGTGTGTACGAAATATGTTGAATGAGAGAATGTTATATTGTTTGAGAAAATCCTGTTAAACTTTGCTAAAACCATTGCGTATTTGCACTTGCACGAAGACACTTTATGTGCTGAATACCTCAAAACTGGAGGACAGTTACCTTGCCCTGCCCTACACACCCTGAGACTGACTGTTTTTTCTATGGCGTTGCACTGATGTCTCTTTCTTGTTTTATTGCTGTTAAAACTGAAGAACATGGGAGGTCAATTTGAATATAAGCAAATTATATTGTTCCTCTTCTTTGAATTACTTAATGCCAGTACAATCTGTACAGATGTACTGCTGTGTTCTTCAGTGTATGTATTGTCCCTGTATATACTTTTATGATTGACCTTTGTGCTTATCAATAAAATATATATATTTTTCCAGAAACTACCTGTTGATTTAATGATAAAAGGGCAGATCTCTTTTCTTCAATCACTTTGTTGACCCAAGGTTACCGATGTGGAACATAAACAAGATGCCTGTTGGACACTAATGTATAGTACTAAAGGTTGTTCACCTTTTTGAGGGTGGTCTATTACGGGCTTTTCTTCCCTTTTACCTCCTCCTGTGTTATTGGCTGGCGCCTATGGCGCCAGGCTCATACACCATGAATAAACAATGTGCTTGGGAACTACTTTATTATTGTCAGCCAACATGGAGGCATCCACATAGCTTGGTTCCTAAGAGTTTTGGGTGTGGTAGCCTAGGGACTACTTTTCCTGGACTATTTTATTGGAGCTCTTTAAACCGCACCCGAGCAAGACAACACGCTTCGACGATACTCTATTACATGACTTTGGGTGGTTCCAGAGAGAAATGGAAAAACATTGTGCTCGCCATACCCAGGAACAAGCAGTAGACAATGAACTTGTGTCCCTCCGACAGGGGAATCAGGACTTGTTAACGTACATTGCTACCTTCAACAGACTGGTTGCCGAAGCTAGGTGGCCAGAAAACAAAAGAACCACGTTATTCCATCGAGGCTTACGAGGTGAATTAAAGGATGTCTTAGCCCGGGTGGTTGATCCACCCAGAGACTGTGTAGAATTCATAAATCTGGTCGTGCAGCTAGACCATCAGTTGCAGGACCGAAAGACAGACCGGTCTAAGATGGACCCTCGGACCGTGTATGTTCGACCAAGGGAAAACACACCCCGTGTACCTGAAAATGCTGTAGAACCCATGCAGATTGGAGGGATACGGCCTCCATTAACAAAACAAGAGCGGGACAAAAGAAGACAACAACAGCTTTGTTTGTATTGTGGGAAATGAGAACATTTCCTGAAGGACTGTCCAGTAAAACCCCCAAGAAGAACAGTCGGGCCACAGAGAAGGATGAAGCTAAGGAATCGGAAAACTACCAAGCTCGACAAACGTAGAGGTCAGTTTGTCGAGTGAGAAGAAAGAGTTGCTGACCTCGAATTTTGCAATACCAGTGATCTTAATTAACCACCAACAGTCGTCAAGAATGCATGCCGTTGAAGCATACATCGATAGCGAAGTAGTTGGAAATTATATTGATCAAGAACTGGCAGCAGAGATGGGGCTTCCATTGTGTTCTAAGCCAACTATGGACAAGGTAGCCACCGTGGATGGGACATCTTAGTATACTCAGCCTCGGAACAAGATCATGCCAGGCATGTTTGTTCAGTCCTCACCAAGCTCCGTCAACATCGCTTGTTTGCAAAGCTTGAAAAATGCTTTTTTCACGTCACCGAAGTAGAATTTCTTGGTTTTATCCTTACTCCAGGAGGCATCAGAATGGACGTGCATAAGGTAAATGCCATTCTGAAATGGCCTTCACCGACGTCTCCGAAAGTGGTACAAAGCATGCTGGGCTTTGCGAACTACTACCGCCGGTTTATTATTATTATTATTATTATTATTATTATTATTATTATTATTATTATTATTATCCCAGACTTCTTTCAGGTTGTGCACCCAATCACAGTACTATTACGAAAAAAACAATATAAAGTTTGCTTGGACCGAAGAAGCAGAAGAAGCTTTTCAGGAACTTAAACAAAGGTTTACCTCCGCTCCAATCCTGTGACATCCTCGTCCAGACCTCCCTTATGTCGTTGAAACTGATGCGTCCAGTCTCGCAATGGGGGCTGTCCTTGTCACAGAGAGACCCGGAAACCGGCCAGCTACGTCCTCACAAGTTTTCACCTCCTTAGATTACTTATGCCATCACGGACAAGTAACTCCTGGCTATCAAATACACCTTTAAAGCCTGGAGGCACTACTTTCTGGGGCCAGACACACCATTACAGTCATCACAGACCACTGAAACCTGCAATATCTCAAAAAAGCCAAGGCCCAGTTGCGCCAATTATGGTGGGGCCTTTTCTTCGCCGAATATGATTATGTAATCACATTTCGACCAGGAGTCAGAAACGTAAAGGCGAATGCCTTATCTCGCATGGGCATAGATGAAATAATATATACAACTCCAGACCCAGTACCTATTATACCTGAAGACAAACTCTTGGGTATCACGACAGCCTTAACACAAGCAGAACTACGAAAAGAAATCCAACGGACAATGAATCTTGATGCCTACCTCGCAGGACAAACTGAAGGAGAACAATATACCATCAAGGATCATCTACCCTTTTTTAGGGATCGCCTATATGTACCCAAGAAGGAATTACAACAGCATATTATTTCAAACTATCACGATTCACTGATCGAAGGGCATCCTGGGATCGCCAAAACCCTAGCTAAGGTAAAAGAGAACTTTTGGTGGCCTACCTGGCGTAAGGACATCATTCAGCATATTCAGTCCTGCGGTGTCTGCATACAAAATAAATCACAGAAACAAATACCATCTGGTCTCCTACAACCATTGGACATTCCTCCAGTTCCATGGCACACTCTTTCCCTTGACTTCCTCACTGATCTACCTCCAATCCAAGGGTTCAATACCATCCATGTAGTTGTGGACTTATTCTCGAAGATGGCCCATTTTATTCCTCTCAAAGGCCTCCCAGACGCAGCCACTTTAGCAAAAGTGTTCCTGGAGGGCGTGATTAAGCTACATGGCTTCCCTTCGGTTCTGGTCTCTGATCGAGGCAGCCAGTTTGTTTCAAACTTCTGGAAAAAATGTTGTGCAATGGCTCAGATCGACGTTCGGCTATCTACCAGTCACCATCCCCAAATGGACGGCCAAACCGAGAGAACCAATCAGGCACTCGAGCAATATTTACGGTGCATGCTGCACCACGAACAAAGGAATTGGAAAGACCTACTATGGATAGCCGAGTATGCATATAACAATTCTTTGCATTCAAGCACCAGACAAACGCCCTTCTATACCCTTTATAGCAGACATCCACGTACCTCTGAACTAGACCTTCCAGCCAGCTTGAAAATGCCAGCAGTAAAGACTCTACACACAACCATTACTCAGGCTTTCAAAAGGGCAAAGGAACACCTTATTCATGCTAAAGAAAAACAAAAGAGATTTGCCGACCAACACCGGAAAAAGGCCCCTGATTATCAAGTAGGAGACAAAGTTTGGTTATCCGCTAAATTCGTACCCATCAAAGGAACCCGGACCTTTTTTATCCCAGATTCTTAGGACCCTATACCATTAAGGCAATTATCAACCCAGCAGCCGTGAAACTGGATTTACCACCTAATCTACACATTCACCCGGTATTCCATGTGTCCCTCCTGAAACCAATGCAACCCGGCACACGGATTGGGACACCACCTAAGCCCATACTTGTTGACGGAGAACCAGAATTCGAAGTCAAAGATATCTTGGACTCTAACTACTCTAGGACCAAGCTATATTATCTCGTCGATTGGAAAGGATTTGGACCACAAGATAGATCCTGGGAGCCGAGTGAGAATATCCACGCACCACGTCTAATCAGGAAATTCCATCGGAACTTCCCAACCAAACCTGGGCCAGACAGAAGGAACACAATTGGAGGGGCCTTAGGGGGGAGTGCTGCCACAACCCTCGACCAAAACCCTCTCTGAAAAAAAAACCATTGGTCAGGTGGAGTCAGGACTCGGGCTTCTAGAGCCTGGCATCCGCTTCAAAAGCCCTCATGGGGCCAGTCCTGGCACCTATGGCGCCAGGCTCATACACCATGAATAAACAATGTGCTTGGTAACTACTTTATTATTGTCAGCCAACATGGAGGCATCCACATAGCTTGGTTCCTAAGAACCAAGCTATGTGGTCTAGTGTTTTGGGTGTGTGTTACTCAGCACTCCGAAATAGGCCGAAGATGCGGAGGAGTGACCTTGGAGATGATGGTGGTAAAAGAATCGATATTCAGCCTTCCATCCCAGCTCCCCTGAGTTGAAGACTCAGGCTTCCTCAAAGAGGGTCTCTTTTCTACAATGTACCTCTCTGCTGTTTTAGTTGGGACAGACAGAGGTGTCAATTGAATAAAAGAGCGGGGAGAACACACACCGCCAATACCAATGCTGCAAAGGAATACAAAGATATTAGACAGTGTTGAAGTATAGGCAAGTAATCAGAACAGTTGAATTTAATGGGAAACTACCTAGATAAGTATTGGAGTGGAGCTTCCCCGGGGTGTATCTACAAGAAATAACACAAATGAATGGGAATGGTCTAAAGAGCCTTTTAAAGTATCAGTCCCAACTTATATATATCGAATTGGTAACAACTAACCTGAAATAAGATATTTTGAGGAAAGGAATCCAGGAAACAGAAGACAATGAAAGGAGAAAATAACAAACAGGAATGTTAGTATAGGGAAGTAGCCCCGGATGGCACGAGGGTCGCACTAGTGCCGGGTTGGTGCAGTTTCAGCAGAGCGTTTATATGCACTTGAAGACAAGTTAACAGGATAGTCACTCAATGTCCCAAAATCCAACAGGAGACAAATATCCAAACAAAGTCGTGGAGAGAAAATAGTAGCAGAGATGGGATTTGCCAATTAGGTATGTACCTGAGCACACATGCATCCAGAGTAGGTGTAGAAAAGTTCCGGATAGTTGACAGCAAGTCCTCTGCTTTGGTTCCGTATGCAGAAGCGGCAACCTGGAATGAAGTACCGCAAGAGACAGAAGGGAGCCAGATCCAGTAGCGTTCCAAGTCAACAAACCAGACGAGCACGACAGGAATAAAGGAGGAGACAAGCCAATCCAATAGTCAAGCAAGGGTCAAAACCAGGAGTTCAGATGAGGAATCGTGTGGAAGACACGAAGAAGTAACGGACGTAACCGCGTGTAGCTTGTAACACTAATTAGCAGCAACGAGCCCCTTGAAAGACGGTGGTTTTATAGTCGTAAAGGGGCGTGTCTTGCCGTACGTCTTCCACATACAAGACTTGTCAGCTGACCAGGAGTCCGTCGTACTTTGTACAGGCGCCATGGCAGCCTGTATCTGGTCCACAGAGGAGCTTGTAAAGAAGTCGTATTCTGCAAGGAGGCCCGCGGGGAAGCCCGAAGTGTAACAGTGTGGTAGCCTAGGGACTACTTTTCCTGGACTATTTTATTGGGGCTATTTAAACCACACCTGAGCAAGACAACACGCTTCGCGATACTTTGCAGCTTGCAACGTGACGCTCACCGTGTCCAGCTATTCCCACGAACCTCGGAGAAGCAGAACCTGCAGGGAGACAAAAGGAACATCATTAGCAGCAGCATCTCACCTGCAGTCTTCATCTTAAAACACTCGCAGATACTGAGAACAGCTTCCTCGAATCTGCACGCCTCCTGGACAGAACAACCTGAAAGAGGAAGATAGAGGCAACATTAAAGAAAGCAGTAGAGACATTTACAAATTACGAACTGCTCAAAAGGCTTACCTGGCTGGTCGCCTCTCGGCTGGCACCACTCCTGACATTCCACTCGCGCTGAAGAACACTGTGACCTACAAGGAAGGAAAACACAGGTTAGCAAAGGCAAGACTTTGCAGTGCTGCGCATAGCGCTTACTTACCGCATCATAGCGCTCTTAATGTGCCAACATTTACCAGCGGGGCTCAACCAAGCCAGTTCGCTGCGCTGAAGATCTGCATACCTAAGGGAGAAAAAAGAGACATTTTAAACAAAGAAAGGCATGCAGGATAGCAACAAAACTAAAGAACAGCAATAAGACCTACCTGAACAATATCAAACGGGCCGGCGTCAGTGAAGTAACTGGACCGCACTCGCCCGTGAAAGACAACGCGCCCCTGCAAAGAAGGCAGGACGGAGAGCACGCCTAATTCTACCTGTCGGTCAGTCTTGAACACAGTCCTCCTGTATTTTCAGGCAGAACCTTCCCCGCAGACCACTTCAGGACAAAGCTGAGAAGCATACCAGCGAGTAACTCGGCTGGGTGGCGTCCCTGTGGATACCAGGTGAGCGTAACAAAAACAGAGAGAGGTTCCTTAGGATTTGGGGAGGCTGATAAACCTTGATAAAGAAAGGGCGAAAAGCCTACCATCTAGCCCGACCTAGCCTTCACTCAGCGAAATGATCCAGCTCTTGCTGAAGCTTTTCTACATGCTATTCCGGAAGGAGAAGGTATAGAGAAAGGAAGCCCCTTTTTCTTTCTAAAACAAAGGTTACTTTGTAGAAGAGAGACATCTACGGAAGGCTCAGTAAAGACATATGTCCTTTCGATTGTGGACTATGCAACCCGGTACGCCGAAGCATTCCCAATGCAAAATAATACCACATAGCAAATGCTTAAGCACCTCCTATCATATTTTTCCAGGGTTGGCTTTCCCAAAGAAATACTAACCGACAGGGTTCGAATTTCATGAGTAAGCTTATGGCAGAAGTCAAAGAGCTACTTCATATTACCACCTTGCGAACTTCTGTGTACCATTCCCATACCGATGGCCTGGTAGAAAGATTCAATAAAACTCTGAAGTTAATTCTATGAAAATTGGTAGATAAGGATGGGAAAGACTGGGACTGAATGATCCCCTGGGCACTATTTGCAGTAAGGAAAATCCCTCAGGCCTCCAAAGGTTTAGCTCCTTTTGAGCTCCTGTGTTAGAGAGCCTAGAGATGTCCTAGACATGCTCCGGAAAACCTCAGAAGATCGAGAAGAGGCTCCCATTCCCATCTTGCAAACCGCCACCAGAATGCGGGAACACATGAAATTGGTTCGAGATCTAGTCTGTACTCATATGGAAAAAGCCCAGAGCCAACAAAAATCCACTTATGACAAAAAGGCGAATTTAAGATCATTCTCTATAGAACAGAAAGTACTGGTCCCCCTACCCACTTCAGAGAACAAACTTGCCTCTAGGTAGCATGGGCCCTATGAGATATTAGAGTGAACGGGAACCTGCACTTATAAACCAACTAGGGGAAATCATGGACGAAGGCATGCCAGCTCTTCTCCTCCTTCTTGATTTGTCTGCAGCCTTTGATCTTGTCGACCATAAGACCCTCTGCAGACAACTCGCGAACTCAGCCCATTTCACCCCAGAAGCCACTTCCTGAATCACCTCCTTCCTTGAAGAGAGAGTCATGAAGGCATTCTCAGATCAGGCTGAGCGGCACCATCGACTATCCACTGCAGAGTCCACATGGCACCTGCACCTCACCGACCATGTAGAATATCTTTACCATCCCGTCTTCAACAAGTTGGACAATCTCTGCATAGCATACACAAACTATGCCGATGACACACAGGTCCTCCTCCCACTCTGGCTCATACAAAAAAGATGCTGAGACACTGCACAAAACGTATGCCACCATCCAAGCATGGATGGCAGCCAATGGACTTTGCATCAACGGGGATAAAACCGAAATCCTCCTGGTGGGCCCCAAGGAAACGCTTAACAAGCATGACAAATAATATAGCCTCTTTAACATAGACAATACCCAAATCACAGTCTCATCAGCAGTTAAAACCTTGGGGGTATACTTTCACTCCACTCTCTCAATAACACGTCAAGTGAGCACCATTGCCTCCTCGGCTGCATTCACGACCAAAATGATCAATGCAGTTAATGTAGTTAAACCCCACTTGTCTACTCAGAACTGTCTCTCCGTACCCAGAGCCACCATTGGGGCAAAACTGGACTACTGTAACGTCCTTTTTGCTGGCACCTCGGCAAAAATCTCTACAGACTACAAATCATTCAAAATAATGTACTCAGAGCAGCTCTGATCATTTCCAAAAAGGAGCAAATCTCCCTTGTTAGGCGTGATGCTCACTGGCTCCTGGTCAAAGAATGCATCCTATTCAAGACCCAAGCCATAACCCACAATTGCCTCTCACTCACAGCCCCTCCTTTCTCTCAGGAAAAGTAGTCTGAACCATCTCTTCCAGACCCTAGCGACCACACCACTCCAATCACACCACTCCAATCACCTTAACGTCCCCACCTTCAAAGGCCCAAAGCTGGAGGATCCAGCTTCCTATTCCTAGCGCCTAAACATTGGAATGCCCTCCCTACTACCCTGAGGAATGGGTCCTCCCACTTATCCTTGCGTAAGACACTCAAAACTAAGCTCTTCAACTAAGCTCACCCTACCACAGGCGGCTCACACAGACATATCCTCTAGGAAGGTTTTTGAGTTATCTCTGGCTCCCCTGTAACCATATAACCGTTGAGACCTCCTTTTTTACTGTAACAATGTCACGACTAACCACCAACTGTCTGGTATAAGGCTCACTGTAACCAAGAACCACAGACAGGCGGTCTTGCTGTGTTCATGTAACTAAGTATGCCTCGATGTAACAGCGTCACGAGGCCCCAGGGCTGCTTTGTGCGCTTTATAAATGTAATAAATAAATACAAAATTAAAATAAACAAAGTAGCCCAAACGGACAGGGAACAGAAGGTCAATTTGTACCACGTACAGCTCTTGAAAGACTGGAAAGAGAACCCGTCAGCCACCCATGCCAAAGTATTAGCTTGTCTGGTTCTAGAAGAGGTAAACAACTTTGAATTAATTATCCAGAGCTATCTTTCCAACACCATGAAGATCTAAAAGATGTAGTCACCTCATTTCCCGACATATTCTCAGAAAAACAAGGCAGAGTAAACAGCAAATACCACTATATTAGAACACATAGTGGTTCTTTAAAAACTGTATAGACTCACAGAAGCCCATAAACAGATAGTGATTGAGGAAGTCAACAAAATGTTGAAAGCCAATATTATCGAGCCTTCGTCAAGTCTGTCGTCCCTTTCCTATCGTGTTGGTCACTAAACCTGACCGTTCCTGTAGATTCTGTATAGATTTCCTTCAAGTTAATTTCGTTTCTGACTTCGATTCCTATCCCATGCCACGCGTCGATGACCTTATTGATAAACTCGGAATAGCCACCTTTTTATCCACCCTAGATTTAACCAAAGGGTACAGGCAAGCCCGAGTACATGGGTCAGATAAGGAAAAGACAAAGTTTTTAACGCCCCTTGGACTGTTTCAATTCACAGTCTTCCCTTTTCAGTTTACATGGCGCGCCAGCCACTTTCCAGCGCCTCAGGGATAAAATCCTGCAACCCTATTCCGATTTCTGTGGAGCTTATATTGACGATATTGTCATTTAAAGTAAGACCTAATAAGACCATCTCTTCCTTCTTTATACCATCATGAAAGTCCTCAGAGAGGCCGGCCTAACTGCTAATCCAGCCAAATGCAGACTAGGCCGGTCAGCCTTAAAATACCTCAACTTCTTTGTAGGGAATGGGAGCGTACAGCCTCAACATGAGAACGTGAAAGCCATCCTGGATACACCAACACCAAAGATCAAAAGAGATCTTGGAGCCTTTCTTGGGTTAATAAGATATTACTGTAGGGTTTCTTTTTTTTCTTCTTTTTTTAAATTTATTTTATTGGTTTTAACATATGGCAAACAACAACATATCACAGAACAAGATCAACATCTGTTGCATTAACATTTCTTAAACATTGCCCAAACTCCCTCCCTTTTTAACCTCCCCTCCCTCCCAGTTCCCACCCCTAATGCCTTAAGCACTCATGTGATATCTGCCAAACAAAAAGGAAAAGAATTCTAAAAACTTGCATCGTATGGAACTCCTCATACAGCTATCAGGCTGAATCTGCCGCCCTACCTTCTATGGCATCCTCCACAAACAGAGCCTGTAACAAGGCCTCCCATTCTGCGATGCCCACCGTGGCCTTGCCTTGACTGCCCCATACCGCCCTCTTCCATGCCACTGTTTCTGCCATCGCCCACCGCCTCAGGTCCTGCCACCAATCCTCTACCACCGGGCACAAGTAGATTTCCACGCCATGGCTATTTACGTTTGGCGAGGATACCCGCCAGATCCTGGCATGCTTTGTGCCCTTAGGGTGTGGAAAGCGGCTCAGAAAGACTGCTCCCGGGAAAAGCACATCCAGGTTCAAACTCCCCCTCTCCCATGCTTGCTGCTCGCCACATCCGGTCAACATAGCGCCACTATGCGGCATGCCCAAAACATATGCAACATGCCAGAGTCCCCCGCCTTGCACCTGGGACACACCTGCACTGCAGCATCTGGGAACCATGAGGTCCTCTGAGAGGTCATATTTGCTTTATGTGTCACCAACAGCCGTATGAGCTGCAGTCTTGCGTTCCGCGACACTCTTTTGTAGTAACGCAGCACCTGCCCCGATTATGTATCTGTAAACTGTACTCCCAAATCCTTCCCATTTACCCCGTATCGCTATAAGGAAGGAGGCCCGTTAGTCAGTAGAAGATCATATAGCCGTGATATAGTGTGCCCCACTTCAGCTATATCATGTAGAACATCTACCACCGCGTGTCTTCCCCTCAGTTCACTGTATGTGGGCCATCTATCTCCCTCTTGATTGTGCATAAAAGACGAATCCTGTAACAGGGCCGCTATTGTGGTCACCCGCAAGTTTCCCATCTAGTGCGTATGCCCCTTCTGCCTTGTGTTGACGGTGCTACCACCGAAACTAGCATAATTTGCACCGAAATTGGGTGTGTGAGCCCCATTGCCGTCAAAGCTCTATCCCACATTTTCACTCATAAGAACACTAGATGCAGCCAGTGGCCTCCCCGGGCTTTCCTAATCCACACCAATTCTTTCAGATAGTGCTGCGAACCTATGGGCTGTAGCATCAAAGTGTCTAAGATAGGGTCATCTGCCAGCCAGTCCACCACAAACTGTACCTTCCCCGCCACATAGTATAGTTCAAACTGCAGAACCCTGATGCTGCCCTCAGCATGCGGCCTGTGCAATAGTGACAGCGCTATTCGATTCCGCCCATTTTGCCACAGGAACCCTCTACAAATGCTATCCAAAGTTTTAAAGAAGAGTCTAGGTATGTAGAACGGGACATTTACAAAAAAGTGTAGCATCCTGGGCAGTACCACCATTTTCAAAAGCCCTTCCCATCAATGAAAGGGGCAGTCTAGCCCAGAACTTAACGGAGTGCTTAAAACCCTCCAAGGCCCTCAGCGTGTTCTGTGCATGCTGCACCGCAGAGTCATGATACACATTGACTCCCAAAAACCTGAACGTGGTCACTTCCCATTGCAAAGCAAGAGCCGACAGCGCCCCTATGTCTAACCTGCACAGACCCGCTAAGGGAAACAAGACTGACTTGTCCATACTAATTGTAATTCCTGACAATTTCCCGAAGAGCGCCAGTGCTTCCAGTAACAATTCCAAATTATCTGTGGGGTTCTGAATATACAGCAGCGTATATCATCTGCATACAGGGATATCAGATGGTGCCTAGCCCCGTCTATTTCAATACCAGCATCTATGTATTCCGCCCTGAGATACTGAGCAATAGGTTCCATGGCTAGGACATAGAGCAGTGGTGACAACCCCGTCTTGTCCCCTTCTCCAGTTCCCATGCCTTCGAGATATGTTTCCTTGTTTTAACCCAAGCAATCGGTCTAGTATACACTGTCTGTACCCACTTGATATACGTCTGTCAAAATCCAAACCTGCACAAAATTGCGTAGAGCCAGTCCCATCTAACGGAATCAAACGCCTTAATTGCATCTAATGTGACTATGGCACACAGTGTGTCCGTGAATGCTGTGCTATCTATAACGTGATGCAATTGTCTCAAGTTCCAGGACATACTCCGTTCTGTTATATAGCCCGTTTGGTCCAGCAGCACAACATTTTGTATCACTTTTTTCATCCGATTTGCAAGTCTTGATGTGAGTATCTTGCTGTCTTAATTGAGCATTGACAGGGGCCTATAAGAACTACACTCCTCAGGAGGCTTGTGGAGTTTAAGAAGTGGTATGATGATGGCTTTCCTCAAGCTCAGCGGGAAGAGCCTTGCCTCATAGGAATCATTAAAGGTACTAAGCAGGTGCAGGGACAATTCTTGGGCATATTCCTTATAAAATTTGCTAGGGAGCTCATCTGACCCCGTTGTCTATCCTGTTGGCAGAGATAAAATCATGCTTAGTATATCTTCTAGGGCGATAGGTGCTTCTAAGCTATCATGCGCCTCCTGACTCATCACTGGGAGTGTTATCTCGTCCAGCACTTCCACTATGTGGGCCCTTGGTTTCCGGGATCACTCCTGAAAAGGGTTCTGGTAAAAATATAGAAACGTGTCATTGACACCCTTTTGGGTATGACACAAGTCTCTTCGTTTCGTGTATATAGTGTGTATGGGCCTCTGTTTATCCTCCTTTTCATACAGCCATGCTAGCAGGCGGCCTGGTTTATCACCCTCTATATGTTGCCTCTCAGTATATCTTGCAATACTGTTTTTACCCAATCTCTCCCAACATTCCATGCATTTCTGTTTTAGCGCAAAGACCCTTGCATTCTTGTCTGGTAGCTGATCATGGGATTGTTCTAATTGTCTCAAGCTTTCCTCAGCAGAGGACAAATCCCTCCTTATACTTGCTTGGACACCATTTGACCCTGCTATGGCTGTTCCCCTAATCACTGCCTTCAGTACCTCCCAAAGGGTCTATACACTAGGGACACTTCCCTTGTTGTGCAAAACATAATCAGTGATACCGTCTTTGATGCAATCACGGAATGGGGGTCTTGCAGTGACTCACTTCTGACCCGCCATGTAGGTACTGGGGCTCTAAGGGGCCATACTGCCATTTCTAAGCGATGCATGATTCGACAACACTCTACCTTTGTACTGTGCATTGGTGATAAGGTGAGCTAATTTGCATCCTGTAAAAAAGTTATCTTATCTGCACTGCATGTGGTGCCGAATACTACGGGTAATGTCTGGTATCCAAATGTAGAGCTCTCCAGGCATCCACCAGGGCGAAGGAGTCCAGAAGTGTCTGCAGGGTTTAGCAGGAAAAGCCGGTCTAGTATATTTCGTGTCTGATCTATCCAAGAGAGGGTTTAGCGTACAATTAAAGTCAAATCCACATATTATGTTGCTATTCCTATATGGGCCCAGCCTGAGGTATAGTCTCTGGAAAAACGTATCTGCCCCGAGGTTGGGGGCGTATGTGTTGATCAGACATGTATCCACCAGTTCAAGAAGCCCCTGTACCACCACCATCCTTGCCTCATCTGTTTTAACGTGGGTTACCTTAAAGGGTACTGAGGGGGCCATCCATATGAGGGCTCCACGTGCGTAAGCCAAGTATGTGGAACTCAGGACTCCCCCCCCCCCCCATTTCCTTGCCAACAGTGTTTGCTTCTCAGCCATAAGGTGTGTTTCTTGCAGCATAGCTATGTCCACTTTGCATCTCCTAAGGGTCGAGTAGACCCTGTTACTTTTCACACAGGCATACAAACCCCTCACATTCCATGTGAGGACATGCACAGGTCCAACCATTGGCCTTTCTCTCCCTCTACCGGGCTAATCCACCCCAATTTGACATCCATCTCCACTTTCTTCTTATGAAGTGTTCCAAACACAGATGATATGCTAAAAGTCTCTATTGACATACGTGCAGGAAACCCCCCCCCCCCAAAAAAAAACTTCCCAACATCCCCAACAATAACCAAATGCCCAGCTACGTTCCCGTTGCTCAGGCATGTCCACTCCTTGCGTTTGCCTCAAGCCGTCCCACTTGAGGCTAGTGCACAGCAGATAGGTACAGAAACAAGTGCCCCCCAGAAGAAAAAAGAACTCGGGGGGGTGGGGGGGGGTGGGGGTATGCGTGCCTACAGAGGCGTTCAAGTCTGCAATTGCCTACATCACCTGTTTATGCAGCTCTATTGTCTCACACCCTTTCTCCTGTGCAGGTTCAATATCGCTACTCAGAGTCTGTTGCTTAGCCCTTGCAAAGCTGTCTAGCATGGGTTGACTTGGTTTCAGCTTAGCCGACTTAGGAGGCATCGATCCTGCTGAATTGCTGGCGTTCAGTCACGTCCACCGTTCCGCCCTAGCCCTTGCTTGGGTACCTGGGTGCAGGTATTTGTGTAACAATTGTGACTGAGCTCTAACAGGAGCTCCACTTGTGCGCGACAGCTGCAGGGGCTCGTACACCTCCACTGTCACTATTTATGTCCCATATGCCTTAGCCACCCAAAAGCTGTGCCCACTGCAGTGGACAACATAAAGTGTGCACACCTAGGTTACTGTACTGGACTCTTCTTGGCCCTACGCCAACTATGGCTATTGACCACAAATCTGTTATTGTGGCAAAGAGGGCTAGCGGATGTTGCTGCCTGTGCTTCAATTGACAGAAATGGAATGCTGCTTGTGCGCAATCCCTCGTTGTGTGGGGATCCCGAAGGCCACCTTTTGTATTCATCTTGCAGCCCGGGTCATGTGCCCAATGCGCTCATACAGCCCTTTCAGCTTGAAGATTTCCCGTGGCCTGGGGATCCCCAGGGCTGCTTTCCGTGTTGTTTCCCGTGGCCCAGATCTCTTTATTCGGAGCGCGCCTCCATTTTTCTGCGCGTGAGGATTCCGGTGTCCAAGCAATATTATGAAATGTCATTATGTGGCCCAGGTCTTTGTATTCATGGCCCGCGCTCGGTCCTCTGCACATGAGGGTTCCGATGCGCACTTCAAAAATACTGTTTTACCCCGTGGCCTGGGTCCTCCTATCCAGGGCACGCATCCGATCCACTTCACGTGAGGATACCGGAGCGCAACGAAGGTCATAGCCGCAGGACCCCAACAGCAGCGGTTTTAGCCCAGGGCATTAGTGATTATGCATGCTTCACTGCTGCATGGCCTGGGCTGGCTTATGCACGTCCCTGCTTTCCCCTCTGAGGGAGCTGGGGCCTCTGAAGATGCAGCACGCACTTTCCTGGCATGCAGTATGGGATCCCCGGTGCCAGTGGGGGTCCGGCAGCACTCCTCAGCTCGCGTCCGCTCCAGTTCAGGCACTCTGGCAGTGGGGTGGCCTTCTTCTTCTGCGTGGGGGCCACTGCTGCTTCCCACAGCAACCGCACTTCCTCAGACCTGCCACTGCTTCTTGGATGTGTCTCAGGTACCGCGCGGCCCTCGAGCTTCTGCCTCACGTCCGCTTTCACTCTGTCTTCACGGCAGCCATGTTGATCAAAGGTGCTGTCAGTAGTCCCGCACTGTCGCGCCTCTTAGCCCTCCTCGAATCACAGCATGGCTCAACGCCTTGCAGCTGGGCTCTCCAGTGGAATTCCCCCATGCTTTCGCCAACTTTCAACAACGTTGTTGTAATAGCACTTGCTATCCAAACAGATCTTTCAGGATCCGACGGGAGCGGTCCGTTAATGCGACCTACTCCATTGGCTGCTAGTCACGCCCCCTCCAGGATATTACCGTAGGTTTATCCCTAACTTTTTCGGACAAAACATCTAGGCTGACAGAAAAACTCAAGAATGCCGAGCCCCAGAAACTCAGAGGCCGATTCATGGAATAATTAGCGCGGCGCAAGTGGGCAAAAACGTGCGAATCGCAGTGGAATAGCGAAAATCGCAGTGCAAGTGCGAAAATCGCACGAAAAGCAGCGCACATCGATTCATGGAAGGCCGTGCGCGAGAAAACCATCGGATGTGCGATAAAAAAGTGCGCGGCGCACGTTGGCGCACAGGCCATCTAACTGCGTGCGCCAGGTCACAGCGAAAATCGCACAGGCCACAGCGAAAATCGCACATAGCGCGGCGCACGCAACAAAAGTAGGCGGAACACGGGGCGTAACACTCGGAATGGGGAACAACTTGCCAAAATGTGGGCGTCACGGGGGAAGTACAGGGTACAAGTGCGCGGAACGCCCACACGCTCGCCTACAACACGTATTCATGGAATAGAATAGGGCAAAAAAGTGCACGCTCAAACCAGCGCACAGGCACAAACACGACCGCCACAAGAAAGCAGGCGGTAGCGTCTCTGCGCCTGGAAGAAATGTGCGCCAAAAGGTGCGCCAACAAATAGCACCTATATACAGCCATGATGAATGTCCTATACTGTGGCCCTCCAGAACAAATGACGTGCAAAGGGGTACCCACAAACACGGACACCCGCTGACAAAAAATACGTGTGCGTGTATACCGGGGTGCGCGGGAAGTCTCACACGCGATTTGGCAGGGTACGTGGATTTCAGGGGTGCGCGGGAAGTTCCACACGCGATTTGGCCGGGTACGTGCGCGGGAATTTCCACACGCGATTTGGCTGGGTACGTGGATCTCAGGGGTGTGCGGGAAGTCCCACACGCGATTTGGCAGGGTACGTGGATTTCAGGGGTGCGCGGGAAGTTGCACACGCGATTTGGCAGGGTACGTGCGCGGGAATTTCCACACGCGATTTGGCTGGGTACGTGGATCTCAGGGGTGCGCGGGAAGTCCCACACGCGATTTGGCAGGGTACGTGGATTTCAGGGGTGCGCAGGAAGTTGCCCACACGATTTGGCCGGGTACGTGCGTGGGAATTTCCACACGCGATTTGGCTGGGTACGTGGATCTCAGGGGAGCGCGGGAAGTCTCACACGCGATTTGGAAGGGTACGTGGATTTCAGGGGTGCGCGGGAAGTTCCACACGCGATTTGGCCGGGTACGTGCGCGGGAATTTGCACACGCGACTTGGCTGGGTAGGTGGATCTCAGGGGTGCGCGGGAAGTCCCACACGCGATTTGGCCGGGTACGTGCGTGGGAATTTCCACACGCGATTTGGCTGGGTACGTGTATTTAAGGGGTACGCAGGAAATTCTACACGCGATTTGGCTGTGTGCTCCCAGGTATTCCCTGTACACCCTCCACGGCCCCTGCAGGCAGCCGACACCGCAGGGGACTACCCTGCACACCGGCTCATGTCACCCAGCACCCCCAGCAGTGCAGGGGCACCCTCCACCAGGCCCCCACCCATGTCTCCCACCACCCCCACCCCCCAGCCACCATGGGCAGCCTCCACCAGGCCCCCACTCATGTCTCCCACCCACCCCCACCCCCCAGCCACCATGGGCAGCCCCCACCAGGCCCCCACTCATGGCCCCTATCACCACCACCCCCCAGCATCCAGGGGCACCCTCCACCCGGCCCCCACTCATGTCTCCCACCACCCCCACCCCCCAGCAGTGTGGGGCACCCTCCACCAGGCCCCCACCCATGTCCCCCACCACCCCCACCCCCCAGCAGTGCAGGGGCAGCCTCCACCAGGCCCCCACTCATGTCTCCCACCACCCCATCCCCCAGCAGTGCAGGGGCAGCACCACCAGGCCCCCACTCATGTCTCCCACCACCCCCATCCCCCAGCCACCATGGGCACCCTCCACCAGGCCTCCACTCATGTCTCCCACCCAC
This sequence comes from Ambystoma mexicanum, assembly GCF_040938575.1. Taxonomy (NCBI): domain Eukaryota; kingdom Metazoa; phylum Chordata; class Amphibia; order Caudata; family Ambystomatidae; genus Ambystoma; species Ambystoma mexicanum. Next base: position 159,454,326 of record NC_090936.1, on the reverse strand, counting down.
CCCCACCCCCCAGCCACCATGGGCATCCCCACCAGGCCCCCACTCATGTCTCCCACCACCCCCACCACCCCAGCAGTGTGGGGCACCCTCCACCAGGCCCCCACTCATGGCCCCTATCACCCCCACCCCCCAGCATCCAGGGGCACCCTCCACCAGGCCCCCACTCATGTCTCCCACCACCTCCATCCCACAGCAGTGCAGGGGCACCCTCCACCAGGCCCCCACTCATGGCCCCTATCACCCCCACCCCCCAGCATCCAGGGGCACCCTCCACCAGGCCCCCACTCATGTCTCCCACCACCCCCACCCCCCAGCAGTGCAGGGGCACCCTCCACCAGGCCCCCACCCATGTCTCCCAGCACCCCCACCCCCCAGCAGTGCAGGGGCAGCACCACCAGGCCCCCACTCATGTCCCCCTGCACCCCCACCCCCCAGCATCCAGGGGCACCCTCCACCAGGCCCCCACTCATGTCTCCCACCACCCCCACCCCCCAGCAGTGTGGGGCACCCTCCACCAGGCCCCCACTCATGGCCCCTATCACCCGAACCCCCCAGCAGTGCAGGGGCAGCACCACCAGGCCCCCACTCATGTCCCCCTGCACCCCCACCCCCCAGCATCCAGGGGCACCCTCCACCAGGCCCCCACTCATGGCCCCTATCACCCCCACCCCCCAGCATCCAGGGGCACCCTCCACCAGGCCCCCACTCATGTCTCCCACCACCCCCACCCCCCAGCAGTGCAGGGGCACCCTCCACCAGGCCCCCACCCATGTCTCCCAGCACCCCCACCCCCCAGCAGTGCAGGGGCAGCACCACCAGGCCCCGACTCATGTCCAACTCATGTCTCCCACCACCCCCACCCCCCAGCAGTGCAGGGGCACCCTCCACCAGGCCCCCACCCATGTCTCCCAGCACCCCCACCCCCCAGCAGTGCAGGGGCAGCACCACCAGGCCCCCACTCATGTCCCCCTGCACCCCCACCCCCCAGCATCCAGGGGCACCCTCCACCAGGCCCCCACTCATGTCTCCCACCACCCCCACCCCCCAGCAGTGCAGGGGCAGCCTCCACCAGGCCCCCACTCATGTCTCCCACCCACCCCCACCCCCCAGCCACCATGGGCACCCTCCACCAGGCCCCCACTCATGTCTCCCACCACCCCCACCCCCCAGCCACCATGGGCATCCCCCACCAGGCCCCCACTCATGTCTCCCACCACCCCCACCCCCCCAGCAGTGTGGGGCACCCTCCACCAGGCCCCCACTCATGGCCCCTATCACCCCCACCCCCCAGCATCCAGGGGCACCCTCCACCAGGCCCCCACTCATGTCTCCCACCACCTCCATCCCACAGCAGTGCAGGGGCACCCTCCACCAGGCCCCCACTCATGGCCCCTATCACCCCCAGCATCCAGGGGCACCCTCCACCAGGCCCCCACTCATGTCTCCCACCACCCCCACCCCCCAGCAGTGCAGGGGCACCCTCCACCAGGCCCCCACTCATGTCTCCCACCCACCCCCACCCCCCAGCCACCATGGGCACCCTCCACCAGGCCCCCACTCATGTCTCCCACCACCCCCCAGCCACCATGGGCATCCCCCACCAGGCCCCCACTCATGTCTCCCACCACCCCCACCCCCCCAGCAGTGTGGGGCACCCTCCACCAGGCCCCCACTCATGGCCCCTATCACCCCCACCCCCCAGCATCCAGGGGCACCCTCCACCAGGCCCCCACTCATGTCTCCCACCACCTCCATCCCACAGCAGTGCAGGGGCACCCTCCACCAGGCCCCCACTCATGGCCCCTATCACCCCCACCCCCCAGCATCCAGGGGCACCCTCCACCAGGCCCCCACTCATGTCTCCCACCACCCCCACCCCCCAGCAGGGCAGGGGCACCCTCCACCAGGCCCCCACCCATGTCTCCCAGCACCCCCACCCCCCAGCAGTGCAGGGGCAGCACCACCAGGCCCCCACTCATGTCCAACTCATGTCTCCCACCACCCCCACCCCCCAGCAGTGCAGGGGCACCCTCCACCAGGCCCCCACCCATGTATCCCAGCACCCCCACCCCCCAGCAGTGCAGGGGCACCCTCAACCAGGCCCCCACCCATGTCTCCCAGCACCCCCACCCCCCCAGCAGTGCAGGGGCACCCTCCACCAGGCCCCCACCCATGTCTCCCAGCACCCCCACCCCCCAGCAGTGCAGGGGCACCCTCCACCAGGCCCCCACCCATGTCTCCCAGCACCCCCATCCCCCAGCCACCATGGGCAGCCCCCACCAGGCCCCCACTCATGTCTCCCACCACCCCCACCCGCCAGCAGTGTGGGGCACCCTCCACCAGGCCCCCACTCATGTCTCCCACCACCCCCACCCCCCAGCAGTACAGGGGCAGCCTCCACCAGGCCCCCACCCATGTCTCCCAGCACCCCCACCCCCCAGCAGTGCAGGGGCACCCTCCACCAGGCCCCACTCATGTCTCCCAGCACCCCCACCCCCCAGCCACCATGGGCAGCCCCCACCAGGCCCCCACTCATGTCTCCCACCACCCCCACCCCCCAGCAGTGTGGAGCACCCTCCACCAGGCCCCCACTCATGTCTCCCACCACCCCCACCCCCCAGCAGTGTGGGGCACCCTCCACCAGGCCCCCACCCATGTCTCCCACCACCCCCACCCCCCAGCAGTGCAGGGACAGCCCCCACCAGGCCCCCACTCATGTCTCCCACCACCCCCAGCAGTGCAGGGGCAGCACCACCAGGCCCCCACTCATGTCTCCCACCACCCCTATCCCCCAGCCACCATGGGCACCCTCCACCAGGCCTCCACTCATGTCTCCCACCCACCCCCCCCCCCCAGCCACCATGGGCATCCCCCACCAGGCCCCCACTCATGTCTCCCACCACCCCCACCCCCCAGCAGTGCAGGGACAGCCTCCACCAGGCCCCCACTCATGTCTCCCACCACCCCCATCCCCCAGCAGTGCAGGGGCAGCACCACCAGGCCCCCACTCATGTCTCCCACCACCCCCATCCCCCAGCCACCATGGGCACCCTCCACCAGGCCCCCACTCATGTCTCCCACCACCCCCACCCCCCAGCCACCATGGGCATCCCCCACCAGGCCCCCACTCATGTCTCCCACCACCCCCACCCCCCCAGCAGTGTGGGGCACCCTCCACCAGGTGCCCACCCATGTCTCCCACCACCCCCACCCCCCAGCAGTGCAGGGACAGCCTCCACCAGGCCCCCACTCATGTCTCCCACCACCCCCATCCCCCAGCAGTGCAGGGGCAGCACCACCAGGCCCCCACTCATGTCTCCCACCACCCCCATCCCCCAGCCACCATGGGCACCCTCCACCAGGCCTCCACTCATGTCTCCCACCCACCCCCACCCCCCAGCCACCATGGGCATCCCCCACCAGGCCCCCACTCATGTCTCCCACCACCCCCACCCCCCAGCAGTGCAGGGACAGCCTCCACCAGGCCCCCACTCATGTCTCCCAACACCCCCATCCCCCAGCAGTGCAGGGGCAGCACCACCAGGCCCCCACTCATGTCTCCCACCACCCCCATCCCCCAGCCACCATGGGCACCCTCCACCAGGCCCCCACTCATGTCTCCCACCACCCCCACCCCCCAGCCACCATGGGCATCCCCCACCAGGCCCCCACTCATGTCTCCCACCACCCCCACCCCCCCCAGCAGTGTGGGGCACCCTCCACCAGGCCCCCACTCTTGTCTCCCACCACCCCCACCCCCCAGCCACCATGGGCATCCCCCACCAGGCCCCCACTCATGTCTCCCACCACCCCCACCCCCCCAGCAGTGTGGGGCACCCTCCACCAGGCCCCCACTCATGGCCCCTATCACCCCCACCCCCCAGCATCCAGGGGCACCCTCCACCAGGCCCCCACTCATGTCTCCCACCACCTCCATCCCACAGCAGTGCAGGGGCACCCTCCACCAGGCCCCCACTCATGGCCCCTATCACCCCCACCCCCCAGCATCCAGGGGCACCCTCCACCAGGCCCCCACTCATGTCTCCCACCACCCCCACCCCCCAGCAGTGCAGGGGCACCCTCCACCAGGCCCCCACCCATGTCTCCCAGCACCCCCACCCCCCAGCAGTGCAGGGGCAGCACCACCAGGCCCCCACTCATGTCCCCCTACACCCCCACCCCCCAGCATCCAGGGGCACCCTCCACCAGGCCCCCACTCATGTCTCCCACCACCCCCACCCCCCAGCAGTGCAGGGGCAGCCTCCACCAGGCCCCCACTCATGTCTCCCACCAACCCCCAGCCACCATGGCCACCCTCCACCAGGCCCCCACTCATGTCTCCCACCACCCCCACCCCCCAGCCACCATGGGCATCCCCCACCAGGCCCCCACTCATGTCTCCCACCACCCCCACCCCCCCAGCAGTGTGGGGCACCCTCCACCAGGCCCCCACTCATGGCCCCTATCACTCCCACCCCCCAGCATCCAGGGGCACCCTCCACCAGGCCCCCACTCATGTCTCCCACCACCCCCACCCCCCAGCAGTGCAGGGGCAGCCTCCACCAGGCCCCCACTCATGTCTCCCACCCACCCCCACCTCCCAGCCACCATGGGCACCCTCCACCAGGCCCCCACTCATGTCTCCCACCACCCCCACCCCCCAGCCACCATGGCCATCCCCCACCAGGCCCCCATTCATGTCTCCCACCACCCCCACCCCCCAGCAGTGTGGGGCACCCTCCACCAGGCCCCCACTCATGGCCCCTATCACCCCCACCCCCCAGCATCCAGGGGCACCCTCCACCAGGCCCCCACTCATGTCTCCCACCACCTCCATCCCACAGCAGTGCAGGGGCACCCTCCACCAGGCCCCCACTCATGGCCCCTATCACCCCCACCCCCCAGCATCCAGGGGCACCCTCCACCAGGCCCCCACTCATGTCTCCCACCACCCCCACCCCCAGCAGTGCAGGGGCACCCTCCACCAGGCCCCCACCCATGTCTCCCAGCACCCCCACCCCCCAGCAGTGCAGGGGCAGCACCACCTGGCACCCACTCATGTCCAACTCATGTCTCCCACCACCCCCACCCCCCAGCAGTGCAGGGGCACCCTCCACCAGGCCCCCACCCATGTCTCCCAGCACCCCCACCCCCCAGCAGTGCAGGGGCACCCTCCACCAGGCCCCCACCCATGTCTCCCAGCACCCCCACCCCCCAGCAGTGTTCGGCACCCTCCACCAGGCCCCCACCCATGTCCAACTCATGTCTCCCACCCCCCCCACCCCCCCAGCAGTGTGGGGCACCCTCCACCAGGCCCCCACTCATGTCCAACTCATGTCTCCCACCACCCCCACCCCCCAGCAGTGTGGGGCACCCTCCACCAGGCCCCCACCCATGTCTCCCACCACCCCCACCCCCCAGCAGTGTGGGGCACCCTCCACCAGGCCCCCACCCATGTCTCCCACCACCCCCACCCCCCAGCCACCATGGGAAGCCTCCACCAGGTCCTCACAATCCCCAATCATGTGCGTTATGGTCAGCCTCCACAGCCAAAAAGCCCTACCAAGTAACCCATTCACCCACATGGAAATGGAAATTACATGTTACACCCCCAATGTTCATAAAGCTAATGAACCCATGTCCGTCACACACAATGGTTGCAATTGAATGGGAAAACACCCAACATGACATGCATGAAACCAATGAGATGATACCACACAGTGAAGTATGAAAACAAAATTGTATTAAAAAAAAAAAGAATGCAAAAGAAATGAAACAAACTACAATGGGAATGAAAAAAAGATAAGCTGCATGTCCGTTTAAAAAAATAAAAACACCAAATCCTAATCCAAAAAAATGTTGTCCAAAGTCAAATGAAAAATAAAATCTATCCAATGAAGAACTATGTACAAAACATCCAAGGGTCCATGAGCCCAACTGAACAAAGGAAACCTACAAAAAACCCTAACTAAAATGCAACTATATACAAAAAGTGGAGCAGTGTCCGTCGACTCCAAATCATAAGAACAAACAAAGGAAACCTAAAACTAAAGAACTATATACAAAGGCGGCGGGCAAGTCCAGCGGCTCACTCCGTGGTGTTCCGGGCCAGGGCATCATCGAACTCCTGTTCGATGTCCCGGAGGCGGTCCTGTTCCATGGCCCCGAGGGTCCGCAGGGACGACGCCGTGTCCTCCTCCAACCCCCTGCGGATTGCCTCGAGGCACTCGGCCCGCCTCAGGGCCCTCCGCATGGAGTTCTCCGCCCTGACCATTGTGAGCCGCGGCTCTTCCGCCCGCCGCCGCTCCGCACCTATGGCGTGGCCCAACCGCTGCCACACGGAAGACACTCTCTGTCCTGGGTCCTCCTGCCCTCCGGCCGATGCCTGCCCCTCCGATGTCGAAGGCCCCGAGCCTTCATGGCTCCCACTATGTTGCTGCTGCTGCTCTGCCTCTGCCCGTGCACTGCCTCCTGCTGCCTGCACATCCTCCGCCAGCTGGCGTGCAGTCGTAGATGTGGCCACCCCTGCTGGACGTCCGACTCCCGACTGTGGCAGGGATGCCTCCTCCACCAGCCTGGCCGCACCGTCAGAGCAGCACCACAGGGCACCCAGGTGACTGATGGGTGGGAAGATGGCACAGAGGACGACTGGCGCGTAGGGGGTCCAGTTGAGGAGGGGGTCGGAGCAAGCCCCATCAGACGGAGGAATCCGGCCTGGGTGACCTGTCCCAGCAGGCTGACGTGGTCAACGAGCCATTCGAGATGACGTGCAGTCTCTCCATGAAAAGACTGCAGGTCACCTCGCATGGCCCGTTGACGCAACGCCACACCAGCCAGGACAGGCTCAACCCGGACCTGGATAGCCACGTCCGCAGGCAGAGGAAGGCCAGTTGACGTCAGCTCATCCCCTGCCTGAAAACGGGTCTGTACGTAGGCATCCCTGCTGGTGCAAGATGATGCAGGGACAGGATCGGGGACAGGATTGCACACAGGCACCTCCGCGGCGGCCTGTGCTGCCTCCTGTCCCTGGTCCTGCACTGCACCACTAGCACCAGTGGGATCCCCACCTCCAGACCCCGTCTCTGGTGCTTGCACGGCCTCCTCCTCCACCAAACCCCCCACCAACCTGGATGACTCCGTGCCATCTTCCCCTGTTGGGCCCTGTGGGGTCCCAGCTGCCCTCTGCTGCCGAGGAGTCCAACTCCAACCTCCGCCTCTTGGACCTCCCCCCGGCAGCTGCGGCCTGGGACGTGGCACCGGACTCCTCACTCCCCGACGAGATGACAACACGGGAGGGGAGCCGGGCCTTGCGTCTCCGGCTGGCGGTGGGATCCCCGCCGCTGTGCTCCACAGCACCTTCTCCGCCCTCTACATCAGTTGACGCTGCAGACATGGAGAAACAAAACACAGGCATCAGGGCACTGTACAATGGACACACTGTCATGATCTCTGCTTCCAAAAAGGTCAGGTTTTCCCAACTCCCTTGGAAGCAGATCCATAACCCAGGTTCCGAGTGCCAACCAGTCCCAATTGGGACCTTTTGGACCCAGTCCTGGCGCCAGTGGCACCAGGCTCATAAATAGCCCAGTCCCAGCGCTGGAAGCGCCGGGCTCATAATGCTTGGGTGGACTTACCTGCAGCAGACCATGCTGCTTACTTGCCTGCCAGTTGAGCCTCTGATCCTCTTCTGTTTGGAACTACTTTTCCTGTTGGGTGGGGCAGGAGCCACTCCCTAGATTCAGAACACTGGAACTCTTCTGGAAAACAGGAACTCTTTTCTTACCTAGGCGTGGCTGTGGAAGGAGATACCTAAGCACTACAGGAGGCTATTTAAACCACACCCGATGGATGAATCTTGCTTTGCGTTATTCTGCATCCTCTGCAGCAGAACGCTCATCGTGTCTTCTGCATCTGATCCTGGGCCTAAGGAAAAAGGCTTACCATCCTGAATCCAGTCTTCAGCAACACCTATAAAGACAAGAAAGAACAGGTTAGCATTACGGTCTTCAGTGACAGCTCTTCACTTACCTGGTCCATCGGCTGTCACCAACGCCTCGCGCTGCATTCCGGCATCTGAAAGACAAAGGCTTACCTACTCTTCGTGCGCTCCGGAGGTCTTCACACTGCATTCCGGCATCTGAAAGACAAAAGCTTACCAACTAACTCTTTGCACGCTCCGGAGGCCTTCGGCGCTGCATCCCGCATCTGAAAGACAAAACAAGGTGCGTTTAAAGACATTGGGGAACTTTAATACTCACGTGCCATTACTCCTTTCCACATCTAACCCAGTGGGTATTCCGGCACCCTGCAGCCGCTCCGAACTTGTACCTGCAAAATAAAAAGACAGTTAGAGCGCATCGTGAAGCAGGCAACAAGCGCTTACTTACGTGCTTCCAGGGCCTTCTATTCATCACACGGGCTCCATCTTCAACTCACTTCAGCCCGTCATCCGCCATCGCCGGAACCCTGCAAAACAAGAGACATCATTACTAAAGACTTTAAAGACATTAGAATTACTCGAAACTTACCGTTCGTGCAGTAAACGACGGACAGCAGTCCTCTGAAGTCAAGAGGCCTGCTCCCCTTATCCAGTGAAGAAACTGGTTACAGCACCCTGCCCCGAGGCAGATGGAGAGCACAGCGTTCACTTACCTAAGACATCTTACCCTTCGAGTCAGACATACAGCGCACAGAGGTCCAGCCCAAAGAGCCAGCCGTGTGTTACACATCACCTTTGAAGATACGGTATACGCCCAGTCAAGACCGGCGCCTCTACGGGAATCAGGTGAGCGTTACAGAACGCAAAGCCTACCACAAAACTCCCGTCCAGGCGCTATGGAAACCTCGGATACCGACCAGCTAGCCCAGTTACTTGGGGAACTAAGGGCAGAAGTGCATGCAGCCCGTCAGGAAACGAACGCTCTAAGAAGGGAACTGATTATTTCCAAGGAGCGAACAGATGATCTCGCTAGACAATTGCTACAGTCACAAGCCGGACAGACCCCGTTACCCGCATCTGGGGGAAATCTTCCTTCTACATCCTCTATGAATCCAGTGCAGATCAACCTACCTGGGAATGTACCTCTGGCTCCGCCCGAACGATTTTCTGGTGACCCAAAGAGGTTTGCAGTATTTATCAATCAGTGCCGGTTGCATTTCTTATGCCGGCCAGCAGCCTTTCCAACTGATCAAGCTAAAGTAGCTTTCGTGCTTTCGTACCTTAGTGGCAATGCGGCAGACTGGTCGATCCCTCTAGTAAATCAAGATGATCCGGTCCTCCATGATTTTCAAGCTTTTCAGCTCAGTATGGAAAAACTGTTCGCAAGACATTCACAGGGGCAGGCCTTGGACAATGAGCTTCTTTCGTTGCGACAAGGTAATCAAGACCTTTTGGCTTATATTGCGTCTTTCAACAGACTGATAGTGGAAACTCAATGGCCTGAGGACAAGAGGATTACGCTGTTTTATAGAGGTCTACGTGGAGAGCTCAAAGATGTGTTAGCCCAAGTAGTGAATCCCCCACAAGATTGTTCGGACTATATAGACTTAGTCGTTCAAATAGATCACAGACTGCAGAACAGGAAGGCCGATCGTTCCAAGTTTGATGCTCGAGTATTTTCCAAACCGCCAACTCCTTCCAAAGGAGTAGACTCCGGGGAACCCATGCAAATAGGGGGTCTGAAAGGTCCTATAACACAAAAGGAGCGGGAAAGGAGAAAACAGTTGCAATTATGCCTCTATTGCGGAAACTCAGGGCACTTTCTTCGAGACTGTCCGGTGAAACCTGCCAAGAAGGCAGTAGGAGCTGCAGTTACCAAAGTTACAAACTCTGAGCAGGGAAACGACCTCGCCCGACAAGAATAGAGGTCCTCTTGCCGAGCGTGAAAACCAGTTCCGTGACCTCGCATTTCGTGATACCTATGGTCCTCATTAGCCCTGATAATCCGGATCGATTACATGCAATTGAAGCTTACGTCGACAGCGGTGCCATCGGCAATTATGTGGATCATGAAATGGTTTTGAGGATGAATCTAACTCTTTGTCCCAAGGCTGTAAAGGACGTCATTACTACGGTGGATGGTACGGAGATAGCCTCCGGGCCAGTAACGCATACCACTCAAGAGGTGACGCTAGTAAGTCAAGATGGACACCATGAGAAGATCGTGTTCGATGTGATCAAGGCCCCTCAGTTTCAGATTATTCTAGGAATACCTTGGTTAGAGAAACACAATCCTCTGATCGATTGGCGAGCAAGAACGGTCCAGTTTCCAGAATGTGTCTCTACTTGTCACCCTCCACCTGGTGTTGCACTGGCAGCAATTTCTTCAGAGACTCCCCAGTTACCTCCCGAATACCTAGAATACCAAGATGTTTTCCGGAAGGATCAGGCTAACTCTCTACCTCCTCATAGGTCTTATAACTGCCAGATAGACCTGATACCTGGATCTACTCCTCCTTGTAGTAGAATTTATGCCCTCACCGAGCCTGAGAACCTTCACCTTCGACAATACCTGGATCAATACCTGGCAAATGGGTTTATTCGTCCTTCCAAGTCCCCTGCTTCTTCAGCTTTGTTCTTCGTTCCAAAAAAGGAAGGAGACCTTAGAACTTGTATAGATTATCGCTCCCTGAACCAGATCACCGTTAAGAATAGATATCCGTTACCTTTGATCCCTGAACTCCTGGACCAAGTCAGAAAAGCATGCATATATACAAAGCTGGATCTTAGAGGAGCTTACCACTTGGTACGAGTAAAAGAGGGCGATGAGTGGAAGACGGCCTTCCGCACCAAGCATGGGCTATTTGAATATCAGGTCATGCCCTTCGGACTTTGCAATGCCCCGGCCGCCTTTCAATATTTTATGAACGATGTCCTCAGAGAGCTCATAGATGTGTGTGTTGTTGTTTACATTGACGACATCCTCGTTTATTCTTCATCGGAATCTGAACATCGGAAACACGTGAAAATGGTCCTCGAAAGATTGCGTCAACACAAACTTTTCGCTAAGTTGGAAAAATGTGTTTTCAACGTGACTGAAGTTGAATTCTTGGGATTCATATTATCACCTGGCGGAGTGCGTATGGATTCAAAGAAGGTCGATGCAGTTCTCAAATGGCCATCACCATCCTCCGTAAAAGGTGTGCAAAGCATGTTAGGCTTCGCTAACTTTTACCGCAGGTTTATCCCCGAATTCTCTCGAATAGTCCAGCCCATCACTGCCTTGTTAAAGAAAAACAAACGTTTTGAATGGTCTACCGAGGCGGAACAAGCTTTCCAGGATTTGAAGACTAAATTTATCTCTGCACCAATCTTAAAACACCCTCGCCCCGAACTCCCCTACATCGTGGAAACTGATGCTTCAAGCCTTGCCATGGGGGCAGTTCTATCACAAAAGGACCCGGTAACCAATCAATTGCATCCCGTGGCATTTTGGTCCCGCAAATTCTCGCCTCCTGAAATCAATTACACGATTACTGACAAGGAACTTCTGGCTATCAAGTCTGCCTTTAAGGCTTGGCGGCATTATCTGCTGGGGGCCCGACACACCGTTACTGTGATTACGGATCACCGAAACCTGCAATATTCGAAAACCGCAAAAGCCCAATCCTCTAGACAACTCCGTTGGGCATTATTCTTTGCCGAGTTTGACTTCATAATTACCTATCGACCTGGTACAAAGAACGGTAAAGCTGATGCCCTTTCTCGGATGGGAGTGGAAGAACACTTGATCAACCCTAAACCTGTACCAATCATTCCCGAACAAAGAATTCTGGGTGTAATCGCCACAGAATCCATAGAGGAAGTTAAGGATAAAGCCAGGCAACTTGTAACTCCAGCAGACATACACAATTGGCATCTGCAGGGAAAGGACTTTGCAGCAAAGGACAACCTATTGTATTTCCAAGAACGATTATACCTACCCAGCACAGATTTACAGAAAAAGTAATCTCTTGTTATCACGATTCTTTAATGGAAGGACATCCCGGTATGGCCAAGACCTCAGAAAAGATCAAGCGCTACTTCTGGTGGCCGTCTTGGAAAAAAGATATCAGAGACTTTATAATGTCCTGTGGAGTATGCGCCCAAAACAAGAGTCAAAAGGAAAGACCAGCAGGCCTCTTACGCCCTATTGACATCCCACCTCGCCCTTGGCATACGCTTTCTATGGACTTCATCACCGATCTACCTCCATGCTCCGGATACAATACGATTCTAGTAATCGTGGACTTATTCTCCAAGATGGCGCATTTCATTCCGCTCAAAGGCTTGCCAACAGCAGCAACTCTGGCCCGAGAATTTCTCGAAAACATCGTCCGACTGCACGGTTTTCCTTCGGTTCTAATTTCGGATCGAGGTAGTCAATTTATTTCTCATTTTTGGCGAAGTTGCTGTCGGTCGGCTCAAATTGATGTGAGACTATCGACCAGTCACCACCCTCAGACCGACGGACAAACCGAGAGGACCAATCAAACTCTGGAACAGTATTTACGCTGCATGCTGCAACAAACTGAAAAAACTTGGAAAGACATCCTTTGGATAGCCGAATATGCCTACAATAACTCTGTCCATTCGGGAACTGGGAAAACCCCGTTTTTTCTTTTGTACGGCAGTCACCCTCGAACCTCGGAGTTGGATCCCCTCCAAGATCTTGAAACACCAGCAGTAGACTACCTGCATTCTACAATCACCCAAGCCTTTAAGGAAGCTGTTTTTCACCTTCAAAGGGCTAAAGAACAATACAAGAAAGGAGCAGATCAACATCGGAAGGAAGCCCCTCAATATCAAGTAGGGGATCAAGCCTGGTTATCCACCAAATATCTACCTCTAAAAGGGCCACGCACATTCAACCCAAGATACCTTGGTCCCTATTCCATCACTACCATAGTAAACCCAGTAGCGGTCAAGTTGGACTTGCCCCCGCACATGAAGATACATCCGGTCTTCCACGTCTCTCTATTAAAACCCGTGCAACCTCAAACCCGACTAACTAAATCTCCAAAACCTATCCTAGTTGATGGAGAACTCGAGTTTGAAGTCAAAAGCATTCTGGACTCCAAGATCTCCAAATCTAAACTATTTTACCTAATTGACTGGAAAGGCTACGGCCCCCAAGAGAGATCCTGGGAACCTGCTGAATATGTCCACGCTCCTCGCCTAATCAAAAGATTTCACCGAACATTTCCTGACAAGCCAAAACCCCCGGAGAAGCCCGGTTTGGGAGAGGCCTTGAGGGGGGGTACTGTCATGATCTTTGCTTCCAAAAGGTCAGGGTTTTCCCAACTCCCTTGGAAGCAGATCCATAACCCAGGTTCCGAGTGCCAACCAGTCCCAATTGGGACCTTTTGGACCCAGTCCTGGCGCCAGTGGCACCAGGCTCATAAATATGCCCAGTCCCAGCGCTGGAAGCGCCGGGCTCATAATGCTTGGGTGGACTTACCTGCAGCAGACCATGCTGCTTACTTGCCTGCCAGTTGAGCCTCTGATCCTCTTCTGTTTGGAACTACTTTTCCTGTTGGGTGGGGCAGGAGCCACTCCCTAGATTCAGAACACTGGAACTCTTCTGGAAAACAGGAACTCTTTTCTTACCTAGGCGTGGCTGTGGAAGGAGACACCTAAGCACTACAGGAGGCTATTTAAACCACACCCGATGGATGAATCTTGCTTTGCGTTATTCTGCATCCTCTGCAGCAGAACGCTCATCGTGTCTTCTGCATCTGATCCTGGGCCTAAGGAAAAAGGCTTACCATCCTGAATCCAGTCTTCAGCAACACCTATAAAGACAAGAAAGAACAGGTTAGCATTACGGTCTTCAGTGACAGCTCTTCACTTACCTGGTCCATCGGCTGTCACCAACGCCTCGCGCTGCATTCCGGCATCTGAAAGACAAAGGCTTACCTACTCTTCGTGCGCTCCGGAGGTCTTCACACTGCATTCGGGCATCTGAAAGACAAAAGCTTACCAACTCTTCGCACGCTCCGGAGGCCTTCGGCGCTGCATCCCGCATCTGAAAGACAAAACAAGGTGCGTTTAAAGACATTGGGGAACTTTAATACTCACGTGCCATTACTCCTTTCCACATCTAACCCAGTGGGTATTCCGGCACCCTGCAGCCGCTCCGAACTTGTACCTGCAAAATAAAAAGACAGAGCGCATCGTGAAGCAGGCAACAAGCGCTTACTTACGTGCTTCCAGGGCCTTCTATTCATCACACGGGCTCCATCTTCAACTCACTTCAGCCCGTCATCCGCCATCGCCGGAACCCTGCAAAACAAGAGACATCATTACTAAAGACTTTAAAGACATTAGAATTACTCGAAACTTACAGTTCGTGCAGTAAACGACGGACAGCAGTCCTCTGAAGTCAAGAGGCCTGCTCCCCTTATCAGTGAAGAAATTGGTTACAGCACCCTGCCCCGAGGCAGATGGAGAGCACAGCGTTCACTTACCTAAGACATCTTACCCTTCGAGTCAGACATACAGCGCACAGAGGTCCAGCCCAAAGAGCCAGCCGTGTGTTACACATCACCTTTGAAGATACGGTATACGCCCAGTCAAGACCGGCGCCTCTACGGGAATCAGGTGAGCGTTACACACATACACACATGACAGTTGCACATGAGTGGCATTGGCAAACCTCAGACATGTCATCACAATCCCCAACACACATGTCATTACAACTCGCACACATGAGCCATACCACAGCCATATCGCAACTGCCACCACCATCCCTACACATACAACAGCATGAGCAGCCAAAGGTGAGCCAGACATCACATGCAACACAGGAAGTGCACCACACATGTACACACACCACCACACTTGCATGCATGTGTACACCTCTGCCAAGTGTCGCACTGTTCAGACGGGCATCCATGTCACATCTGCCAATCAGGCTTCCACATACCGCTGTCACATGCATCCATGTTGCATCACTGTTGCACCCTTGTCAAATACACACACATGCACATGTACACAGTGCTGATACATGCAGCCGAAAACAACATACATGCGTGACATCACGGACATGTCTACTTACATACACATTCATCCAAACATGTGTGCCCACACAACTGCATTTGGCATGCAAGCCTACACACACAAGCACCATCGATGTCTCACACATTACAGCCCTCGCATGTGTCAGCCCCACGGCCCTGTACACCCCCACCCATACTCGACCCCATACAAACAGATGTGCAACCTGCACACTACCGAATAATCACCACACGCAATGCTCACAATCAGGATGCATGTACACTCACCGCTCGACTCCAGACGGGTCTGCTTCTCTAGGACCTGGACGTGGAGCGCTGGGGATATGCGTTCCAGGACCCTCATCTGTTCTTCCGACAAGTGGCCCCGGCGCCCCTTGGCATCCGCTGCCTTCAAGAGGCGCCGGGCCTTGTTCAGGGTCCTGGACCTGAAGTCCTCCCAGCGCTTCCTGACATGTTGTAAGTCGCGGACTGCCACCCCCTCCGCGTTGATGGCAGTCACGATGTCAGTCCAGATCCGAGTCCGTCCTTCCTTGTCGGCGCGGGAACTTCCGAAGAGGGCATCATACTGCCCCAGGACTTGCTCCACCAGGACACCAACTTCGGTGGCACTGAAGCTGGTGCCCCTCTGCCTCTCTGGCCGGGGGTTGTCAGTGGTCCCAGATGGTGTTTGCCCCGACATGACAACCCCAGAGGCAGGAGTGGGTGGGCAACTGGGTCCTGGGGCTGGGCTGTGGAGCGATGGAATCCCAGTCGGGAGTCTTCGGTTCCAGCAGGGGTGGTCACAGCAACAGCACCCCTGGCTGATGTGCAGGCAGCAAATGGCAGTGCACGTGGGCAGCAGGCAGTCAGGCAGCAGCAGATGGCAGGTGGGAGCGTGCTCGGGGCTCTGGGGGGCAGTAGTTCGGCCTTCTGGGCAGGAGCGTGGTCTTCCGTGTGCTTACGCGTGGCCAGCTTGATACGGAGTGATTTGGCACGTGAAAAATCCAACATGTCTGCATGTAATTCGAGGAAAGGCCCTTAGCGCGTAAGCGCGTCTGCACGCATACGCATTTTCATTGGACAGAAGGCCCCTCAAGCGCAAGCGCCCCTGTGACGTGACGCGTACAGACGCGCATGCGCATTTCAGCGCGCGTGAAAAACTGCACGTCCGCGTGTAATACGAGGAAAGGGCCCACGCGCGTAAGCGCGTGTGGAAAGGGCCCATGCGCGTAAGCGTGTGTGGAAACTGCACGTCCGTGTGTAATACGTGGAAAGGGCCCATGCGCGTAAGCGCGTGTGGAAACTGCACGTCCGCGTGTAATACGTGGAAAGGGCCCATGCGCGTCTGTACGCGTCACGTCACAGGGGCGCTTGCGCTTGAGGGGCCTTCTGTCCAATGAAAATGCGTATGCGTGCAGACGCGCTTACGCGCTAAGGGCCTTTCCTCGAATTACACGCTGACGTGCAGACTTTTCACGTGCCAAATCACTCCGTATCAAGCTGGCCACGCGTATGCACACGGAAGACCACGCTCCTGCCCAGAAGGCCGAACTACTGCCCCCCAGAGCCCCGAGCACGCTCCCACCTGCCATCTGCTGCTGCCTGACTGCCTGCTGCCCACGTGCACTGCCATTTGCTGCCTGCACATCAGCCAGGGGTGCTGTTGCTGTGACCACCCTTGCTGGAACCGAAGACTCCCGACTGGGATTCCATCGCTCCACAGCCCAGCCCCAGGACCCAGTTGCCCACCCACTCCTGCCTCTGGGGTTGTCATGTCGGGGCAAACACCATCTGTGACCACTGACAACCCCCGGCCAGAGAGGCAGAGGGGCACCAGCTTCAGTGCCACCGAAGTTGGTGTCCTGGTGGAGCAAGTCCTGGGGCAGTATGATGCCCTCTTCGGAAGTTCCCGCGCCGACAAGGAAGGACGGACTCGGATCTGGACTGACATCGTGACTGCCATCAACGCGGAGGGGGTGGCAGTCCGCGACTTACAACATGTCAGGAAGCGCTGGGAGGACTTCAGGTCCAGGACCCTGAACAAGACCCGGCGCCTCTTGAAGGCAGCGGATGCCAAGGGGCGCCGGGGCCACTTGTCGGAAGAACAGATGAGGGTCCTGGAACCCATATCCCCAGCGTTCCACGTCCAGGTCCTAGAGAAGCAGACCCGTCTGGAGTCGAGCGGTAAGTGTACATGCATCCTGATTGTGAGCAGTGCGTGTGGTGATTATTCGGTAGTGTGCAGGTTGCACATCTGTTTGTATGGGGTCGAGTATGGGTGGGTGTGTACAGGGCCGTGGGGCTGACACATGCGAGGGCTGTAATGTGTGAGACATGGATGGTGCTTGTGTGTGTAGGCTTGCATGCCAAATGCAGTTGTGTGGGCACACATGTTTGGATGAATGTGTATGTAAGTAGACATGTCCGTGATGTCACGCATGTATGTTGTTTTCGGCTGCATGTATCAGCACTGTGTACATGTGCATGTGTGTGTATTTGACAAGGGTGCAACAGTGATGCAACATGGATGCATGTGACAGCGGTATGTGGAAGCCTGATTGGCAGATGTGACATGGATGCCCGTCTGAACAGTGCGACACTTGGCAGAGGTGTACACATCCATGCAAGTGTGGTGGTGTGTGTACATGTGTGGTGCACTTCCTGTGTTGCATGTGATGTCTGGCTCACCTTTGGCTGCTCATGCTGTTGTATGTGTAGGGATGGTGGTGGCAGTTGCGATATGGCTGTGGTATGGCTCATGTGTGCGAGTTGTAATGACATGTGTGTTGGGGATTGTGATGACATGTCTGAGGTTTGCCAATGCCACTCATGTGCAACTGTCATGTGTGTATGTGTCCATTGTACAGTGCCCTGATGCCTGTGTTTTGTTTCTCCCTGTCTGCAGCGTCAACTGATGAAGAGGGCGGAGAAGGTGCTGTGGAGCACAGCGGCGGGGATCCCACCGCCAGCCGGAGACGCAAGGCCCGGCTCCCCTCCCGTGTTGTCATCTCGTCGGGGAGTGAGGAGTCCGGTGCCGCGTCCCAGGCCGCAGCTGCCGGGGGGAGGTCCAAGAGGCGGAGGTTGGAGTTGGACTCCTCGGCAGCAGAAGGGGCAGCTGGGACCCCACAGGGCCCAACAGGGGAAGATGGCACGGAGTCATCCAGGTTGGTGGGGGGTTTGGTGGAGGAGGAGGCCGTGCAAGCACCAGAGACGGGGTCTGGAGGTGGGGATCCCACTGGTGCTAGTGGTGCAGTGCAGGACCTGGGACAGGAGGCAGCACAGGCCGCCGCAGAGGTGCCTGTGTGCAATCCTGTCCCCGATCCTGTCCCTGCATCATCTTGCACCAGCAGGGATGCCTACGTCCAGACCCGTTTTCAGGCAGGGGATGAGCTGACGTCAACTGGCCTTCCTCTGCCTGCGGACGTGGCCATCCAGGTCCGGGTTGAGCCTGTCCTGGCTGGTGTGGCGTTGCGTCAACGGGCCATGCGAGGTGACCTGCAGTCTTTTCATGGAGAGACTGCACGTCATCTCGAATGGCTCGTTGACCACGTCAGCCTGCTGGGACAGGTCACCCAGGCCGGATTCCTCCGTCTGATGGGGCTTGCTCCGACCCCCTCCTCAACTGGACCCCCTACGCGCCAGTCGTCCTCTGTGCCATCTTCCCACCCATCAGTCACCTGGGTGCCCTGTGGTGCTGCCTCTGACGGTGCGGCCAGGCTGGTGGAGGAGGCATCCCTGCCACAGTCGGGAGTCGGACGTCCAGCAGGGGTGGCTACATCTACGACTGCACCCCAGCCGGCGGAGGATGTGCAGGCAGCAGGAGGCAGTGCACGGGCAGAGGCAGAGCAGCAGCAGCAACATGGTGGGAGCCATGAAGGCTCGGGGCCTTCGACGTCGGAGGGGCAGGCATCGGCCGGAGGGCAGGAGGACCCAGGACAGAGAGTGTCTTCCGTGTGGCAGCGGTTGGGCCACGCCATAGGTGCGGAGCAGCGTCGGGCGGAAGAGGCACGGCTCACAATGGTCAGGGCGGAGAACTCCATGCGGAGGGCCCTGAGGCGGGCCGAGTGCCTCGAGGCAATCCGCAGGGGGTTGGAGGAGGACACGGCGTCGTCCCTGCGGACCCTCGGGGCCATGGAACAGGACCGCCTACGGGACATCGAACAGGAGTTCGATGATGCCCGGGCCCGGAACACCACGGAGTGAGCCGCTGGACTTGCCCGCCGCCTTTGTATATAGTTCTTTAGTTTTAGGTTTCCTTTGTTTGTTCTTATGATTTGGAGTCGACGGACACTGCTCCACTTTTTGTATATAGTTGCATTTTAGTTAGGGTTTTTTGTAGGTTTCCTTTGTTCAGTTGGGCTCATGGACCCTTGGATGTTTTGTACATAGTTCTTCATTGGATAGATTTTATTTTTCATTTGACTTTGGACAACATTTTTTGGGATTAGGATTTGGTGTTTTTATTTTTTTAAACGGACATGCAGCTTATCTTTTTTTCACTCCCATTGTAGTTTGTTTCATTTCTTTTGCATTCTTTTTTTTTTTTAATACAATTTTGTTTTCATACTTCACTGTGTGGTATCATCTCATTGGTTTCATGCATGTCATGTTGGGTGTTTTCCCATTCAATTGCAACCATTGTGTGCGACGGACATGGGTTCATTAGCTTTATGAACATTGGGGGTGTAACATGTAATTTCCATTTCCATGTGGGTGAATGGGTTACTTGGTAGGGCTTTTTGGCTGTGGAGGCTGACCATAACGCACATGATTGGGGATTGTGAGGACCTGGTGGAGGCTGCCCATGGTGGCTGGGGGGTGGGGGTGGTGGGAGTTACATGGGTGGGGGCCTGGTGGAGGGTGCACCACACTGCTGGGGGGTGGGGGTGGTGGGAGACATGAGTGGGGGCCTGGTGGAGGGTGCCCCTGGATGCTGGGGGTGGGGGTGATAGGGGCCATGAGTGGGGGCCTGGTGGAGGGTGCCCCACACTGCTGAGGGGGTGGGGGTGGTGGGAGACATGAGTGGGGGCCTGGTGGAGGGTGCCCCTGGATGCTGGGGGGTGGGGGTGCAGGGGGACATGAGTGGGGGCCTGGTGGTGCTGCCCCTGCACTGCTGGGGGGTGGGGGTGGTGGGAGACATGAGTGGGGGCCTGGTGGAGGGTGCCCCTGCACTGCTGGGGGGTGGGGGTGCTGGGAGACATGGGTGGGGGCCTGGTGGAGGCTGCCCCTGCACTGCTGGGGGGTGGGGGTGGTGGGAGACATGAGTGGGGGCCTTGTGGAGGCTGCCCCTGCACTGCTGGGGGGGTGGGGGTGGTGGGAGACATGAGTGGGGGCCTGGTGCGGGATGCCCATGGTGGCTGGGGGGTGGGGGTGCTGGGAGACATGAGTGGGGGCCTGGTGGAGGGTGCCCCACACTGCTGGGGGGGTGGGGGTGGTGGGAGACATGAGTGGGGGCCTGGTGGGGGCTGCCCATGGTGGCTGGGGGGTGGGGGTGCTGGGAGACATGAGTGGGGGCCTGGTGGAGGGTGCCCCTGGATGCTGGGGGGTGGGGGTGATAGGGGCCATGAGTGGGGGCCTGGTGGAGGGTGCCCCTGCACTGCTGGGGGGGGTGGGGGTGGTGGGAGACATGAGTGGGGGCCTGGTGGGGGATGCCCATGGTGGCTGGGGCGTGGGGGTGCTGGGAGACATGAGTGGGGGCCTGGTGGGGGCTGCCCATGGTGGGTGGGGGGGTGGGGGTGGTGGGAGACATGAGTGGGGGCCTGGTGGAGGGTGCCCATGGTGGCTGGGAGATGGGGGTGGTGGGAGACATGAGTGGGGGCCTGGTGGAGGGTGCCCCACACTGCTGGGGGGTGGGGGTGGTGGGAGACATGAGTGGGGGCCTGGTGGAGGGTGCCCATGGTGGCTGGGGGATGGGGGTGGTGGGAGACATGAGTGGGGGCCTGGTGGAGGCTGCCCCTGCACTGCTGGGGGGGTGGGGGTGGTGTGAGACATGAGTGGGGGCCTGGTGGGGGATGCCCATGGTGGCTGGGGGGTGGGGGTGCTGGGAGACATGAGTGGGGGCCTGGTGGGGGCTGCCCATGGTGGCTGGGGGGTGGGGGTGCTGGGAGACATGAGTGGGGGCCTGGTGGAGGGTGCCCCTGCACTGCTGGGGGGTGGGGGTGCAGGGGGACATGAGTGGGGGCCTGGTGGTGCTGCCCCTGCACTGCTGGGGGGTTCGGGTGATAGGGGCCATGAGTGGGGGCCAGGTGGAGGGTGCCCCACACTGCTGGGGGGTGGGGGTGGTGGGAGACATGAGTGGGGGCCTGGTGGAGGTTGCCCCTGGATGCTGGGGATGGGGGTGATAGGGGCCATGAGTGGGGGCCTGGTGGAGGGTGCCCCACACTGCTGGGGGGTGGGGGTGGTGGGAGACATGAGTGGGGGCCTGGTGGAGGGTGCCCCTGGATGCTGGGGGGTGGGGGTGCAGGGGGACATGAGTGGGGGCCTGGTGGTGCTGCCCCTGCACTGCTGGGGGGTGGGGGTGGTGGGAGACATGAGTGGGGGCCTGGTGGAGAATGCCCCTGCACTGCTGGGGGGTGGGGGTGCTGGGAGACATGGGTGGGGGCCTGGTGGAGGCTGCCCCTGCACTGCTGGGGGTGGGGGTGGTGGGAGACATGAGTGGGGGCCTGGTGGAGGGTGCCCATGGTGGCTGGGGGATGGGGGTGGTGGGAGACATGAGTGGGGGCCTGGTGGAGGCTGCCCCTGCACTGCTGGGGGGTGGGGGTGGTGGGAGACATGAGTGGGGGCCTGGTGGGGGATGCCCATGGTGGCTGGGGGGTGGGGGTGCTGGGAGACATGAGTGGGGGCCTGGTGGAGGGTGCCCCACACTGCTGGGGGGGTGGGGGTGGTGGGAGACATGAGTGGGGGCCTGGTGGGGGCTGCCCATGGTGGCTGGGGGGTGGGGGTGCTGGGAGACATGAGTGGGGGCCTGGTGGAGGGTGCCCCTGGATGCTGGGGGGTGGGGGTGATAGGGGCCATGAGTGGGGGCCTGGTGGAGGGTGCCCCTGCACTGCTGGGGGGGTGGGGGTGGTGGGAGACATGAGTGGGGGCCTGGTGGGGGATGCCCATGGTGGCTGGGGGGTGGGGGTGCTGGGAGACATGAGTGGGGGCCTGGTGGGGGCTGCCCATGGTGGCTGGGGGGGTGGGGGTGGTGGGAGACATGAGTGGGGGCCTGGTGGAGGGTGCCCATGGTGGCTGGGGGATGGGGGTGGTGGGAGACATGAGTGGGGGCCTGGTGGAGGGTGCCCCACACTGCTGGGGGGTGGGGGTGGTGGGAGACATGAGTGGGGGCCTGGTGGAGGGTGCCCATGGTGGCTGGGGGATGGGGGTGGTGGGAGACATGAGTGGGGGCCTGGTGGAGGCTGCCCCTGCACTGCTGGGGGGGTGGGGGTGGTGTGAGACATGAGTGGGGGCCTGGTGGGGGATGCCCATGGTGGCTGGGGGGTGGGGGTGCTGGGAGACATGAGTGGGGGCCTGGTGGAGGGTGCCCCACACTGCTGGGGGGGTGGTGGGAGACATGAGTGGGGGCCTGGTGGGGGCTGCCCATGGTGGCTGGGGGGTGGGGGTGCTGGGAGACATGAGTGGGGGCCTGGTGGAGGGTGCCCCTGAACTGCTGGGGGGTGGGGGTGCAGGGGGACATGAGTGGGGGCCTGGTGGTGCTGCCCCTGCACTGCTGGGGGGTTCGGGTGATAGGGGCCATGAGTGGGGGCCTGGTGGAGGGTGCCCCACACTGCTGAAGGGTGGGGGTGGTGGGAGACATGAGTGGGGGCCTGGTGGAGGGTGCCCCTGGATGCTGGGGGGTGGGGGTGATAGGGGCCATGAGTGGGGGCCTGGTGGAGGGTGCCCCACACTGCTGGGGGGTGGGGGTGGTGGGAGACATGAGTGGGGGCGTGGTGGAGGGTGCCCATGGTGGCTGGGGGATGGGGGTGGTGGGAGACATGAGTGGGGGCCTGGTGGAGGGTGCCCATGGTGGCTGGGGGATGGGGGTGGTGGGAGACATGAGTGGGGGCCTGGTGGAGGCTGCCCCTGCACTGCTGGGGGGGTGGGGGTGGTGGGAGACATGAGTGGGGGCCTGGTGGGGGATGCCCATGGTGGCTGGGGGGTGGGGGTGCTGGGAGACATGAGTGGGGGCCTGGTGGAGGGTGCCCCACACTGCTGGAGGGGTGGGGGTGGTGGGAGACATGAGTGGGGGCCTGGTGGGGGCTGCCCATGGTGGCTGGGGGGTGGGGGTGCTGGGAGACATGAGTGGGAGCCTGGTGGAGGGTGCCCCTGGATGCAGGGGGTTGGGGGTGATAGGGGCCATGAGTGGGGGCCTGGTGGAGGGTGCCCCTGCACTGCTGGGGGGGTGGGGGTGGTGGGAGACATGAGTGGGGGCCTGGTGGGGGATGCCCATGGTGACTGGGGGGTGGGGGTGCTGGGAGACATGAGTGGGGGCCTGGTGGAGGCTGCCCCTGCACTGCTGGGGGGTGGGGGTGGTGGGAGACATGCATTGTTGATCAGTAGTGCAAGGTGACATGTGGGTTGGCTGGGGGGCATGCCCATGGTGGATGGGCTGCCTGCGGGACATGAGCAGGGGTGCAGGGTAGTCCCCCGTGGTGTGGGCTGCCTGCAGGGGCCGTGGAGGTTGTCGAGCGTACACCTGGGAGGACCCACACGGCCAATTCACGTGTAGTACTCCCCAGAACCCCTGAAATTCACATACCCTGCTGAAATCGCGTGTGGAACTTCCCGCGCACCCCTGAAATACACGTACCCTGTTGAAATCGCGTGTGGAACTTCCCGCGCACCCATGGAATACACGTACCCTGCTCGCACTGGGCCAATCGCGTGTGAAACTGTAACGCTCACCTGATTCCCGTAGAGGCGCCGGTCTTGACTGGGCATATACCGTATCTTCAAAGGTGATGTGTAACACACGGCTGGCTCTTTGGGCTGGACCTCTGTGCACTGTATGTCTGACTCGAAGGGTAAGATGTCTTAGGTAAGTGAACGCCGTGCTCTCCATCTGCCTCGGGGCAGGGTGCTGTAACCAGTTTCTTCACTGGATAAGGGGAGCAGGTCTCTTGACTTCAGAGGACTGCTGTCCGTCGTTTACTGCACGAACGGTAAGTTTCGAGTAATTCTAATGTCTTTAAAAGTCTTTAGTAATGATGTCTCTTGTTTTGCAGGGTTCCGGCGATGGCGGATGACGGGCTGAAGTGAGTTGAAGATGGAGCCCGTGTGATGAATAGAAGCGCCTGGAAGCACGTAAGTAAGCGCTTGTTGCCTGCTTCACGATGCGCTCTAACTGTCTTTTTATTTTGCAGGTACAAGTTCGGAGCGGCTGCAGGGTGCCGGAATACCCACTGGGTTAGATGTGGAAAGGAGTAATGGCACGTGAGTATTAAAGTTCCCCAATGTCTTTAAACGCACCTTGTTTTGTCTTTCAGATGCGGGATGCAGCGCCGAAGACCTCCGGAGCGTGCGAAGAGTTGGTAAGCTTTTGTCTTTCAGATGCCGGAATGCAGCGCGAGGCGTTGGTGACAGCCGATGGACCAGGTAAGTGAAGCGCTGTCACTGAAGACCGTAATTCTAACCTGTTCTTTCTTGTCTTTATAGGTGTTGCTGAAGACTGGATTCAGGATGGTAAGCCTTTTCCCTTAGGCCCAGGATCAGATGCAGAAGACACGATGAGCGTTCTGCTGCAGAGGATGCAGAATAACGCAAAGCAAGATTCATCCATCGGGTGTGGTTTAAATAGCCTCCTGTAGTGCTTCGGTGTCTCCTTCCACAGCCACGCCTAGGTAAGAAAAGAGTTCCTGCTTTCCAGAACAGTTCCAGTGTTCTGAACCTAGGGAGTGGCTCCTGCCCCACCCAACAGGAAAAGTAGTTCCAAACAGAAGAGAATCAGAGGCTCAACTGGCAGGCAAGTAAGCAGCATGGTCTGCTGCAGGTAAGTCCACCCAAGCATTATGAGCCCGGCGCTTCCAGCGCTGGGACTGGGCATATTTATGAGCCTGGTGCCACTGGCGCCAGGACTGGGTCCAAAAGGTCCCAATTGGGACTGGTTGGCACTCGGAACCTGGGTTATGGATCTGCTTCCAAGGGAGTTGGGAAAACCCTGACCTTTTGGAAGCAGAGATCATGACAGTACCCCCCCTCAAGGCCCCTCCCAAACCGGGCTTCTCCGGGGGTTTTGGCTTGTCAGGAAATGTTCGGTGAAATCTTTTGATTAACCGAGGAGCGTGGACATATTCAGCAGGTTCCCAGGATCTCTCTTGGGGGCCGTAGCCTTTCCAGTCAATTAGGTAAAATAGTTTGGATTTGGAGATCTTGGAGTCCAGAATGCTTTTGACTTCAAACTCGAGTTCTCCATCAACTAGGATGGGTTTTGGAGATTTAGTTAGTCGGGTTTGAGGTTGCACGGGTTTTAATAGAGAGACGTGGAAGACCGGATGTATCTTCATGTGCGGGGGCAAGTCCAACTTGACCGCTACTGGGTTTACTATGGTAGTGATGGAATAGGGACCAAGGTATCTTGGGTTGAATGTGCGTGGCCCTTTTAGAGGTAGATATTTGGTGGATAACCAGACTTGATCCCCTACTTGATATTGAGGGGCTTCCTTCCGATGTTGATCTGCTCCTTTCTTGTATTGTTCTTTAGCCCTTTGAAGGTGAGAAACAGCTTCCTTAAAGGCTTGGGTGATTGTAGAATGCAGGTAGTCTACTGCTGGTGTTTCAAGATCTTGGAGGGGATCCAACTCCGAGGTTCGAGGGTGACTGCCGTATAAAAGAAAAAACGGGGTTTTCCCAGTTCCTGAATGGACAGAGTTATTGTAGGCATATTCGGCTATCCAAAGGATGTCTTTCCAAGTTTTTTCAGTTTGTTGCAGCATGCAGCGTAAATACTGTTCCAGAGTTTGATTGGTCCTCTCGGTTTGTCCGTCGGTCTGAGGGTGGTGACTGGTCGATAGTCTCACATCAATTTGAGCCGACCGACAGCAACTTCGCCAAAAATGAGAAATAAATTGACTACCTCGATCCGAAATTAGAACCGAAGGAAAACCGTGCAGTCGGACGATGTTTTCGAGAAATTCTCGGGCCAGAGTTGCTGCTGTTGGCAAGCCTTTGAGCGGAATGAAATGAGCCATCTTGGAGAATAAGTCCACGATTACTAGAATCGTATTCTATCCGGAGCATGGAGGTAGATCGGTGATGAAGTCCATAGAAAGCGTATGCCAAGGGCGAGGTGGGATGTCAATAGGGCGTAAGAGGCCTGCTGGTCTTTCCTTTTGACTCTTGTTTTGGGCGCATACTCCACAGGACATTATAAAGTCTCTGATATCTTTTTTCCAAGACGGCCACCAGAAGTAGCGCTTGATCTTTTCTGAGGTCTTGGCCATACCGGGATGTCCTTCCATTAAAGAATCGTGATAACAAGA
Organism: Ambystoma mexicanum; assembly: GCF_040938575.1. NCBI lineage: Eukaryota > Metazoa > Chordata > Amphibia > Caudata > Ambystomatidae > Ambystoma > Ambystoma mexicanum. Next base: position 159,427,894 of record NC_090936.1, on the reverse strand, counting down.
GATTACTTTTTTCTGTAAATCTGTGCTGGGCAGGTATAATCGTTCTTGGAAATACAATAAGTTGTCCTTTACTGCAAAGTCCTTTCCCTGCAGATGCCAATTCTGTATGTCTGCTGGAGTTACAAGTTGCCTGGCTTTATCCTTAACTTCCTCTATGGATTGTGTGGCGATTACACCCAGAATTCTTTGTTCGGGAATGATTGGTACAGGTTTAGGGTTGATCAAGTGTTCTTCCACTCCCATCCGAGAAAGGGCATCAGCTTTACCGTTTTTTGTACCAGGTTGATAGGTAATTATGAAGTCAAACTCGGCAAAGAATAATGCCCAACGGAGTTGTCTAGAGGATTGGGCTTTTGCGGTTTTCAAATATTGCAGGTTTCGGTGATCCGTAATCACAGTAACGGTGTGTCGGGCCCCCAGCAGATAATGCCGCCAAGCCTTAAAGGCAGACTTGATAGCCAGAAGTTCCTTGTCAGTAATCGTGTAATTGATTTCAGGAGGCGAGAATTTGCGGGACCAAAATGCCACGGGATGCAACTGATTGGTTACCGGGTCCTTTTGTGATAGAACTGCCCCCATGGCAAGGCTTGAAGCATCAGTTTCCACGATGTAGGGGAGTTCGGGGCGAGGGTGTTTTAAGATTGGTGCAGAGATAAATTTTGTCTTCAAATCCTGGAAAGCTTGTTCCGCCTCGGTAGACCATTCAAAACGTTTGTTTTTCTTTAACAAGGCAGTGATGGGCTGGACTATTCGAGAAAATTCGGGGATAAACCTGCGGTAAAAGTTAGCGAAGCCTAACATGCTTTGCACACCTTTTACGGAGGATGGTGATGGCCATTTGAGAAATGCATCGACCTTCTTTGAATCCATACGCACTCCGCTAGGTGATAATATGAATCCCAAGAATTCAACTTCAGTCACGTTGAAAACACATTTTTCCAACTTAGCGAAAAGTTTGTGTTGACGCAATCTTTCGAGGACCATTTTCACGTGTTTCCGATGTTCAGATTCCGATGAAGAATAAACGAGGATGTCGTCAATGTAAACAACAACACACACATCTATGAGCTCTCTGAGGACATCGTTCATAAAATATTGAAAGGCGGCCGGGGCATTGCAAAGTCCGAAGGGCATGACCTGATATTCAAATAGCCCATATTTGGTGCGGAAGGCCGTCTTCCATTCATCGCCCTCTTTTACTCGTACCAAGTGGTAGGCTCCTCTAGGATCCAGCTTTGTATATATGCATGCTTTTCTGACTTGGTCCAGGAGTTCAGGGATCAAAGGTAACGGATATCTATTCTTGACGGTGATCTGGTTCAGGGAGCGATAATCTATACAAGTTCTAAGGTCTCCTTCCTTTTTTGGAACGAAGAACAAAGCTGAAGAAGCAGGGGACTTGGAAGGACGAATAAACCCATTTGCCAGGTATTGATCCAGGTATTGTCGAAGGTGAAGGTTCTCAGGCTCGGTGAGGGCATAAATTCTACTACAAGGAGGAGTAGATCCAGGTATCAGGTCTATCTGGCAGTCATAAGACCTATGAGGAGGTAGAGAGTTAGCCTGATCCTTCCGGAAAACATCTTGGTATTCTAGGTATTCGGGAGGTAACTGGGGAGTCTCTGAAGAAATTGCTGCCAGTGCAACACCAGGTGGAGGGTGACAAGTAGCGACACATTCTGGAAACTGGACCGTTCTTGCTCGCCAATCGATCAGAGGATTGTGTTTCTCTAACCAAGGTATTCCTAGAATAATCTGAAACTGAGGAGCCTTGATCACATCGAACACGATCTTCTCATGGTGTCCATCTTGACTTACTAGCGTCACTTCTTGAGTGGTATGCGTTACTGGTCCGGAGGCTATCTCCGTTCCATCCACCGTAGTAATGACGTCCCTTACAGCCTTGGGACAAAGAGTTAGATTCATCCTCAAAACCATTTCATGATCCACATAATTGCCGATGGCACCGCTGTCGACGTAAGCTTCAATTGCATGTAATCGATCCGGATTATCAGGGCTAATGAGGACCATAGGTATCACGAAATGCGAGGTCACGGAACTGGTTTTCACGCTCGGCAAGAGGACCTCTATTCTTGTCGGGCGAGGTCGTTTCCCTGCTCAGAGTTTGTAACTTTGGTAACTGCAGCTCCTACTGCCTTCTTGGCAGGTTTCACCGGACAGTCTCGAAGAAAGTGCCCTGAGTTTCCGCAATAGAGGCATAATTGCAACTGTTTTCTCCTTTCCCGCTCCTTTTGTGTTAGAGGACCTTTCAGGCCCCCTATTTGCATGGGTTCCCCGGAGTCTACTCCTTTGGAAGGAGTTGGCGGTTTGGAAAATACTCCAGCATCAAACTTGGAACGATCGGCCTTCCTGTTCTGCAGTCTGTGATCTATTTGAACGACTAAGTCTATATAGTCCGAACAATCTTGTGGGGGATTCACTACTTGGGCTAACACATCTTTGAGCTCTCCACGTAGACCTCTATAAAACAGCGTAATCCTCTTGTCCTCAGGCCATTGAGTTTCCACTATCAGTCTGTTGAAAGACGCAATGTAAGCCAAAAGGTCTTGATTACCTTGTCGCAACGAAAGAAGCTCATTGTCCAAGGCCTGCCCCTGTGAATGTCTTGCGAACAGTTTTTCCATACTGAGCTGAAAAGCTTGAAAATCATGGAGGACCGGATCATCTTGATTTACTAGAGGGATCGACCAGTCTGCCGCATTGCCACTAAGGTACGAAAGCACGAAAGCTACTTTAGCTTGATCAGTTGGAAAGGCTGCTGGCCGGCATAAGAAATGCAACCGGCACTGATTGATAAATACTGCAAACCTCTTTGGGTCACCAGAAAATCGTTCGGACGGAGCCAGAGGTACATTCCCAGGTAGGTTGATCTGCACTGGATTCATAGAGGATGTAGAAGGAAGATTTCCCCCAGATGCGGGTAACGGGGTCTGTCCGGCTTGTGACTGTAGCAATTGTCTAGCGAGATCATCTGTTCGCTCCTTGGAAATAATCAGTTCCCTTCTTAGAGCGTTCGTTTCCTGACGGGCTGCATGCACTTCTGCCCTTAGTTCCCCAAGTAACTGGGCTAGCTGGTCGGTATCCGAGGTTTCCATAGCGCCTGGACGGGAGTTTTGCGGTAGGCTTTGCGTTCTGTAACGCTCACCTGATTCCCGTAGAGGCGCCGGTCTTGACTGGGCGTATACCGTATCTTCAAAGGTGATGTGTAACACACGGCTGGCTCTTTGGGCTGGACCTCTGTGCACTGTATGTCTGACTCGAAGGGTAAGATGTCTTAGGTAAGTGAACGCCGTGCTCTCCATCTGCCTCGGGGCAGGGTGCTGTAACCAGTTTCTTCACTGGATAAGGGGAGCAGGCCTCTTGACTTCAGAGGACTGCTGTCCGTCGTTTACTGCACGAACGGTAAGTTTTGAGTAATTCTAATGTCTTTAAAAGTCTTTAGTAATGATGTCTCTTGTTTTGCAGGGTTCCGGCGATGGCGGATGACGGGCTGAAGTGAGTTGAAGATGGAGCCCGTGTGATGAATAGAAGCGCCTGGAAGCACGTAAGTAAGCGCTTGTTGCCTGCTTCACGATGCGCTCTAACTGTCTTTTTATTTTGCAGGTACAAGTTCGGAGCGGCTGCAGGGTGCCGGAATACCCACTGGGTTAGATGTGGAAAGGAGTAATGGCACGTGAGTATTAAAGTTCCCCAATGTCTTTAAACGCACCTTGTTTTGTCTTTCAGATGCGGGATGCAGCGCCGAAGACCTCCGGAGCGTGCGAAGAGTTGGTAAGCTTTTGTCTTTCAGATGCCGGAATGCAGCGCGAGGCGTTGGTGACAGCCGATGGACCAGGTAAGTGAAGCGCTGTCACTGAAGACCGTAATGCTAACCTGTTCTTTCTTGTCTTTATAGGTGTTGCTGAAGACTGGATTCAGGATGGTAAGCCTTTTCCCTTAGGCCCAGGATCAGATGCAGAAGACACGATGAGCGTTCTGCTGCAGAGGATGCAGAATAATGCAAAGCAAGATTCATCCATCGGGTGTGGTTTAAATAGCCTCCTGTAGTGCTTCAGTGTCTCCTTCCACAGCCACGCCTAGGTAAGAAAAGAGTTCCTGCTTTCCAGAAGAGTTCCAGTGTTCTGAACCTAGGGAGTGGCTCCTGCCCCACCCAACAGGAAAAGTAGTTCCAAACAGAAGAGAATCAGAGGCTCAACTGGCAGGCAAGTAAGCAGCATGGTCTGCTGCAGGTAAGTCCACCCAAGCATTATGAGCCTGGCGCTTCCAGCGCTGGGACTGGGCATATTTATGAGCCTGGTGCCACTGGCGCCAGGACTGGGTCCAAAAGGTCCCAATTGGGACTGGTTGGCACTCGGAACCTGGGTTATGGATCTGCTTCCAAGGGAGTTGGGAAAACCCTGACCTTTTGGAAGCAGAGATCATGACAGGAACTTCCCGCGCACCCCTGAAATACACGTACCCTGCTGAAATCGCGTGTGGAACTTCCCGCGCACCCCTGGAATACACGTACCCTGCTGAAATCGCGTGTGGAACTTCCCGCGCACCCATGGAATACACGTACCCTGCTCGCACTGGGCCAATCGCGTGTGGGACTTCCCGCGCACCCCTGAAATACACGTACCCTGATGAAATCGCGTGTGGAACTTCCTGCGCACCCCTGAAATACACGTACCCTGCTTGCACGGGGCCAATCGCGTGTGGAACTTCCCGCGCACCCTTGAAATACACGTACCCTGCTCGCACTGGGCCAATCGCGTGTGGAACTTCCCGCGCACCCCTGAAATACACGTACCCTGATGAAATCGCGTGTGGAACTTCCCGCGCACCCCTGTAATACACGTAGCCTGCTTGCACGGGGCCAATCGTGTGTGGAACTTCCCGCGCACCCCTGAAATACACGTACCCTGCTCGCACGGGGCCAATCGCGTGTGGGACTTCCCGCGCACCCCTGAAATACACGTACCCTGATGGAATCGCGTGTGGAACTTCACGCGCACCCCTGAAATACATGTACCCTGCTGAAATCGCGTGTGGAACTTCCCGCGCACCCATGGAATACACGTACCCTGCTCGCACTGGGCCAATCGCGTGTGGAACTTCCCGCGCACCCCTGAAATACACGTACCCTGCTGAAATCGCATGTGGAACTTCCCGCGCACCCATGGAATACACGTACCCTGCTCGCACTGGGCCAATTGCGTGTGGAACTTCCCGCGCACCCCTGAAATACACGTACCCTGCTGAAATCGCGTGTGGAACTTCCCGCGCACCCCTGGAATACACGTACCCTGCTCGCACGGGGCCATTCGCGTGTGGAACTTCCCGCGCACCCCTGAAATACACGTACCCTGCTGTAATCGCATGTGGAACTTCCCGCGCACCCCTGTAATACACGTACCCTGCTGATTTTGGTGTGGAACTTCCCACGCACCCCTGATGCACACGTACACAGGACAATCGCGTGTGGAACTTCCCGCGAACCACTGAAATACACGTTCCCCGCTTGGCGTTTGCTGTTTGCCAGCCCGGTGAACTGGTCCAGGGTTAGCGCAGCCCTTTGCGATTATTTGGGGATTTTGAAGGCTTTTCCTTGCGCGAGGGCGTTCTTGGGGGCGTAACTGGCGCTGCTGCAGGGTCGCTGCGCCACGCTGCGCCACGGCTGGTTTTGGATGCGAAAATCCATGAATGTGCTGTGCGCGGAAATCGATTTTAGCGCACGCGGCTGGCGCAGACAATCGCACGCGGACACTCTGCGCCAGCCGCTTGCGACACTTTTCTGCGAAATTCTATGAATTACCCTGTCAATTGGATATATGTATATTATACCACTCTAAAACAAACTTTGTGCCAGAACCCAATCCTGAAGGTAGTAGACTTCTCTAAAGAGTTTAAATATTATAGACAGATGCCTCCCTTACAGTCTTAGGAGCAGTACTGTCGCAGGTTTGCGATGGATTAGAACACCCTATCCTATTTGCAAAATTACTCTCTGTTGGATCTAGAGGCCCCTGGCCATCAAGTGGCCCATTATCCATCTTAGATACTACCTATTAGGAAGAAAGTTCACCGTTCCAGACCACTCGCCCCTAGTCGGGTAATGCGATGGTTTCTAGACCTACAACCCTGCTGCTTCACTGTGGAACACCGAAAAGGAAAAGACCAGGGGAATGTAGACTTCCTTTCGCGGTTCCCCTGTGAAGCAGAGGCGGCTACATTGCATAGAGGAAGGGTATGTGAGAAACCTGTCATCCAGGGGGCCAGGACACGGCCATCGCTATTGCATCCAGTTCCTGGAGGTGGACCAGTGGGGAAGGATCACCTGAATGGGGGTTTCAAGGAGTGGAAGTGGGACACCGACGGGCGAGGTGCAGTAACGCCTTCCTTCTAACCCCTTTTCTCAATCTATCCTGTAGGATACCCAGATGCTCTACCCCACCCCTCCTTTTCCGACCCTAACACTTTCCTACACCGTGAAAGACAACGGACTAACAACAGAGCTGTTTACCTGACATGTCCCAACACAAGGGTCAGGCAGAGACAGGCAATTGACAATAACTACATACACCTGACATCCCTTTCCCTTCCCCTTCCCCACAGGGATAAAAGGTTCAGCGCAAGAGCATTCTTTGAGCAAGGCCGAATGCACGAGTAAACAGCTACACCCCCCGGCAGTTCAAACAGAGGAGAAAGGCGGTGAGACCTGGGCAGACGACGAAGAGGGAGTTGCTCTTGCCCTTTTCAACTCAAACCTGCGAAGCCGCTGAAAGGGAAATCATAAGACCGGGAAGTCCAGCTTGCGTGTGGTGTGGCAGATGTCAACGGCACCAGGTCCCTCACGCGCTGATAGCCAAAGCGGAAAGAAGTGCTTGCCACTGTGGTACTGTCCTTGACTCCCGAGAGAAGAACTCCAACAGTTTAGCACAGTCGGTGAGCCGGAGAAGACAGATAGTAAAACCGAACTGTGCTGGGCCCAAGGTCGCGGGCGGCAACCTTGTTGAACAAACAACTTGTGTAAATGAACTTTAAAGAAACCCTAGTAGAAGGTTTAGAAGCAGAGTGGTCAGGCGTTGCGGGGCGCTTATTCGAAGGACTCTTACTGAAGCCTTTGTGGGTTGTGTTGTTTGTTGAAACTACGAGAACCAAGAGGTATTGGAGAGGCCAGTGTGAAGTGTCAAAGTTGTCCTACGAGGGTCGAGCAAAAACCCTTGTACACTCGAAAGTCTTTGGCACATTGGAGAAAACTAATTGAACTGTGAAACTGGCAAATGTGAACCTGACACAGGGATGCCTGCAAATTGAGAGTAAACAGGGAAATACACATGAACATTGTGTCGACAAGTATGAATCTGGCTGAGGGATGTCCACGATGGATAGTTGTTGAAAAGGACATTGAAACTGTTGAATGATATGTTTGAGTGAAAGGCTATAGTGAACCTGATTGAGGGAGGCTAACATTGCAAGAAGGATCAGAGCCCGGCTGAGGGGATCCGAAGGGGCGAAGAGCAATCGACCAAAGTGAGAGATTTGAAAGGAACTTTTGTTTGTTTATTGTTTATGGTACAGTAGGTGTTCTAAGGCAAGAGACTTTGGAGGAAAGAGAAGGTCCTGGCATCATTGAAAGGAACTGTAACCTGGTGCTGGTGAGGCCCAGGAGTATGCTGTGCTCAAAGGTCCTCCCTTGTCCCATGCTATAAATGTGGGGAAGGGAGACCCCAGCCCTACCATCCTGACTTATCATTTGGTGAACACTTCTTTCTTTTCTTGTGACCATTATCCCACACTACTTTGTAACTTAGTTGTAAGGATGGGCAATAGTTTTTTTTAGTATAGGCCCTTTTTATTTGACAAGAAGCCATTAGGTCTGCCATATTATTATTTAATGGTCGTAACTTGCTCCCATCTTAGATTTAGGTTTCGATTGGGCATTTCTCTCACCCATTAAACAGTTTAATAAACACCTTTGAACTATGATCACTTGTGTCTGTTTTTACTGTTGCCAATATGAGTTCCTTACAAAAGGTAATGAGTGTTTGGAGAAGCTGAAGTATTAGATGAGCTTGCATGCAAGGATGTATTGAGTGACTCCCCTTCTAGGTGGGGTTTGGCATACGAAGTGTCAATGTTACATAAGATAGAGGAGGAGCGATCAGACAGGTATGAGGACAGTCCAACCAAGGATGGGCCCTGAAACCCAAGGTTAGAGAGAGTAAGAAGAGCAGAATGATCATCAGTGAAGACGGTTGCAAAGAGATCGTCGAGGATGACAATGGAAGGGGGTTTTGAGTGGTAAGCAGTAATTTGGAAGTTGGTGTGATGAATCTTGCAGAGTCCTCACAAAAATCCTATCACCATCATCAAACATAACTTTATTCGGCTCTAGGGAACCATCAAAGCTTTACATTGTCACTAACATACATAGAGCAATAATCTATGGTACCTCCTCCAAAGAGAATAACAACAAATACAAATAGAGCATAAAACTAGGAGCCTTTGACAGGGGGGTGTGGCTAACTGCCATGCAGTGAAGACGGGTCGTATGGATGCTCCTGCAAGATCCTACATAGATCCAGTGTAACAGCAAGTAATTCAGGATGATTTGGTTTAAAACAATTGTACAACAGTAAGAAGCTGCACCAGAGAACAACAGTCATTCGCCCGACACCTTGGATCTGCAGTAGAACGGGCTGCGCCAGCTGCGAGGGATTCCAGAAGCAGCCAAGATGGCGTTCGGCTGAGCACAGCAGCACTGACGTGGCCCTGAGCGGAGTACGGGCAGAACTGAAGGCTGGCGTGGGAAGTGGTGAAGAGGAATAGAACGTGGCAGCCTGCCCGTCCATAAGCGGAGGACTGCAAGTGTCCGTGTGCACAAGCGGACTCACTGGGTCTCAAGCGGCCAAGTGACCGGTGTGGAGGAGAAGATGTTGCAGTGAGAAACAGCAGAGATCCCCTTGCAGCTTGGGACGGGGGCATTGGCTTGCAGCACACAGCGTTGATAGCAGTAAGGTGTGCAGGGGTGAGCTGTGAAAAAGCATGTGAGTGAACGTGGTACTTCAACTATGATGCTCATTTAAAAAAAACATCCCCAGCAACGGCCCAACCCACGCGCTAAGGTGACGTGCAAGTCGGGCAAAGCGCAGTGAAATGAGCAACCACATACAGTGTGACACATTGGTCAGACTGCACTGAGACTGCGCTGAGACAGTGTCAGGCTTGGTATAACGCAGGTATTTAAACAGCGGACCTGGAACAAGGTCAAACAGACCTAAGGCTGTCGACCAAGCCCGCGCAGACAGCCCCAACACACTTTATGATTGGGGACAAGAGGTGAAAAGCCCCACATATCTCAGCGCAAGTCATCTGAACAAGAGGTGCAGGGCAATAGCAAACCCCTGTGCCGGAAGATCAGACACAGTGAGGTCCAAGCGGGCAAGGTAACAAGCACGCTGTAAAACGCATAGTGCGCAAAACGAATGGCGTCCAAAGGAGCCAAAGCTAAAGGAAAGCAGAACATCATTGACGCATTCAACAAAAGCAAAGACAGCCCCAAACGAGGAATAGGGTCAAAACCTGCAGGAAACATGGAAGGCCCACTGGACAAAGGGGACCAGCAGATACTAGCCACCATAGCAGCACTGAAGTCAGCTCTAGAAGCGAAAATAGATGCAGTAATGGTGGACGTAGGTCTGCTGAGACAAGACGTCTTTGCGCTAGCGGAACGCACAGGCCAGCTGTAAACAGAAGTCATGGACAACACCAAGGAAGTGCAGCAAGCAACAGCGGATGTTCACATACTGAAGCAAAAAGTAAAACTGCTCGAAGACAGAGCCGAGCACGCGGAAGGGCGTACTAGGAAAATAACATCAGGATACTTGGACTGCCTGAAGGAATGGAAGGAACTGACCCCACCAATTATGTAGAGAATTTGCTACTACAAGAACTGGGACCAGGGAACCTCATGCAAGCTTTCACAATAGAAAGCGCACTCTGTTCCTAAATCAGGAAACCACCACCGAGCACCTCCCAGGCCTATCATTGGAAAAATACTAAATTATAAAGATAGAGAGAAGATGTTGGCATTTTCAAGGATGGGAGGAACGATACAACAAGCCTTGGCTAAATTGGCAAAATACCCAGACTACACCTTCCAAGTGCAGAAACGTTGTGCCCAATTTATAGTAATAAATAATAAATTTAATAAATAATTAATAAAGGAAAGACTGAGGAAGGCAGAACTAAAATATATGTTAATATACCCAGCCAGGCTGAAGATAATACACAACGGACGGGCATTGCTCTTCAACACACTGGAGGAAGCACAAGACTGGCTAGACAGCGAGAAAGCACCAACATCATGGTGAGACTGACGACTCTTGGGAAGTACAAGCCCTGAGACAAGCCTGTTCATAGGAATTGAGAGTCCTTGGAACTAAGCACAAGCGTTGGTCTCAAGGGCCCGAACACAGAGAGACACTGGGTCGCAGAATAACAGAAAGACCGTAAATGGAACATCATTGCGGCTGTTTTTGTAGAATGGCCACAAGACAGCAGAGGACGAAACAAGGACACATTCTTCAAGGGAAGGATGTCACAGGACAGTGAGCACCCCAACTTCCCCATACTTTTCTGGTAGGGTACGCCATAAGTACCCGCCTGTTGGGCACCCAGCAACTGGTCGGCTGACTAGGTGGGAAGGAGCGGAAGCGGGTTTGTCTAAGCATGCGCTGCATAGCTGGGCGAATTAAGTTTGGGATGACACAGTTGAGTTGGGGGAAGGGGAAGCTGGACAATGTATCTCTATTCATAGTCACGCACGGAGTCATAGTCTCGAGGAACAAAGATTTAATGGGGAGACCACAAGCAAAAACGACCATACACACACACAATGGCGGGAAGCATCAAAGTAATGACCTGGAATATTCGAGGCCTTAATAGCTATGTTAAGCGGCACAGAACAATTACATATTTGCGTAAGAACAAAATAGGAATAGCCTTGATACAAGAGACACACCTCAATAAAAGTGGACAAGACAAATTAGCGCAGAAATGGGCCGGGGTGGTAGCGGTATCCACAAACTTGATTTACGCTATAGGGAGTACTAATATGGATAGTCCCCACTGTCCCAGTGAGTCTTATTTATTTATTTATTTATTTATTCGCATTTGTTTAGCGCACAGGCAGCCCAGAGGGCATCGTGGCGCTTGTTACAGATATGAAAATGACTTGTACATACACTGAAGTCATTACTTAGTTGCAAGAGAAGAATAGTAGTTACAGGAGAGGAGGAGAAGAGAGGAGAGGAGGAGGAGAGAGTAAATGACACAAAGGAAGAGGAATTAGTTAAACAAGGTGGTTTTCAGTTTTTTTCGGAAGGCAGTGAGAGAGGTTTCTGCTCTGAGCGTGCTAGGTAGTGCGTTCCATAGCTTAGGGGCAATGTAGGGGAAGCTTATTCCACCTGCTCTAGCTCGTTTGATGCGTGGGACCCTAAGTTGGTTGGTGTGGCATTGCCTAGTTGGTCTGGTGGAGTGAGATCTCGCTAGCGTATCAGACAGGTATGAGGGTGCAGACAGGTTGATACATTTGTGTGCGGTGGTAAGTATTTTGAATGTAATGCGCTCTTTGACAGGTAGCCAGTGTGCTGCCTTTCTGGCTTGCGCAATGTGGTCCCTTTTTGGTATATTGAGAGCTGCTCTTAGTGCATTATTCTGTGTTGTTTGGAGTTTATTGAGATTGGAGTTGGAGGTGCCAGCCAATAGCACATTACAATAATCTAGTTTGGCTCCAATGGTGGCTCTGGCAATAGAAAGGCAATTATCTTTGGTTAGGAAAGGTTTGATGGCATTAATGAGCTTAGTGCTCATGGCGGAGGCAGAAACAATGGAGTTCACTTGCTTGTCCATGGAGAGTGAGGCGTCAATGTGGACTCCTAGTGTTTTAACAGAAGGTAGAACTGGGATGACACAGTTGTCTATGCAGAAGTTGGTGTAGAGTGGGTCGAGGTTCGTGAGAGTGGATTTTTGACCAAGGATGAGAATTTCGGTCTTATCTCCGTTAAGACATAGGCCGTTCGTGGCCATCCATGCTTGGATGGTGGCGTATATATTCTGGAGGGTGGCTGCGTCCTGGTGGTAGAGTCCTGTGAGCGGGAGGAGTACTTGGGTATCGTCAGCGTAGTTGGTGTATGTGATCCCAAGTGCGTCCAGTTTATCAAAGAGAGGTTTGGTAAAAAGATTATAGAGGGTAGGAGCCCTGAGGGACTCCATACCTGATGGTAGTAGGCTCTGTGTTAGCTATATTGGAAAACACTTTCATCACTCTTCCTTCGAGGAAGGAGGTGATCCAGTTTGTGGCTTGTTTGGAGAAATGTGCGGCCTGAGTGAGATGGTTCGTGAGGATGGCATGATCGACTAAATCAAATGCCGCCGAGAGGTCTAGGAGGAGCAGAAGGGCCGGCTTGCCTTTATCTAAAATTAGGGTAATTTGGTTCTTCAGATCTAGTAAAGCGGTTTCAGTGCCATGACCTTTGCGGAATCCGGACTGTCTTTTACCTAGGACAGCGTTGTTTTCAAGGTAGGACTGTATCTGCATGTGTGCAGCTTTATCTAAGATTTTTAGAAGAAATGGAACCGTCTGATGACACTAAGGGTCTCATCACGAGTTGGGCGCTAACCTCGGCGGTATTAGCGCCGGATCACGGGTTTGGCAGAACGGTTAGTCCCCATTCCCCATCGGGCCCATTCAGGAATTTCTCATATCCCATTGGGCCCATTGGGGAATGTTTGGGGCTATTACCGCTGGCGGTATTAGCGCTGGAAATTGGCAGAATTGCGGCAGATTTGCCCCCAGCTTTCAGCTTTCAACTGGGGGCAAATCTGCCAAGCCCGTGATTTGGCGGACCATTAAATGCGGCGGCAATAGCATTACCGCCACATTTAAGTGTTACCGCCAAACTCGTGATGACCCTGTAAGTCTGATGACGAACGTAGGGTGGTGCTGATTTATGGCACCCTAGTAAACAGAGAAGTATGTATTGTGAATACCTACGCACCTAGCAACAACGCTACTATGTTTTTCCATTCCCTATATGCAAGATTAAGTCCATACAGAAACAGAGTACTGCTGTGGGGGGGGGAGACTGTAATTGTACATTCAACCCTAAAATTGACAGGTCCGACGACAAGTATAGAAGGCCTGCACCGCCAGCTAAAATGCTGAATACGCTACTGCGATCCTTTAGCCGGGTAGACATTTGGAGGACACTACACCCAGCACTGAGAGATTACTTACACTGCCCCATACAAAGTACACACAAGGTGGATTATCTATTCACAGGAGAGGAACACATGAGGGAATTTGAAGAGGCAGAATACGGAGCCAGAGTACTGTCAGATCATGCCCCATTAGTGTGCTCAAGTGGGTAATAATGGCGCCCAGGCCGGCTATACCAACCTGGAGACTACGTAGCAAAACCCTACTGGACATAGCATTAAAAAAACATGTGCGGAAGCATACAGAGGAATTCTTTAAGACAAATGTAGCCAGCATTGAGTCGATAGGAACAGTATGGGAGGCATTCAAAGTGGTGAGTAGGGGGGAAATGATAGCTCAAGCTGGAGGGGTACACAAAACTTTCACGTCTGAACTAAACAGGATAGAACTGAGTTAGCCAAAGCAGAGCGAAGGAACAGCACGGGCAAGGAGAATTTGGAGGAAGTAATCAGGTTAAGACAAGAGTGCCTAACACAATGGGATAGACTGGGTGCATTTAGTTATGCAAAACATTTGGAAAAAACACACGCGGAAGGGGTAAACCGGGCAGACTTCTGGCGTGGCTATACAAGAACGATAGGAAGCCAACGCCAATACACTTTGTCCGGAATAAAGAGGGCACTGTGCACAACACACAAAAGGGTGTGAACAACACATTTTATGAATATTGCAGTGAGTTGTATACAGTTACCAGCAACAAGCGTTACGAGGAATTACAGGAAGCATTATACCTCATTGTCTTACCGCAATTAGTAAAAGACAAAGTACAGATGCTAGAAGAACCCATAACGTCTGATGAGATCCTGTCCATAAATAGAACATTGCCCTTGGGTAAAACACTGGGTATGGACGGGTTGCTGGGGGAATTCTACAAGACATACGCATGCACACTTGCACCTATCTTGCTTAAAGTATACATGGAATAATTTGAAGTAGGTATGCTTCCAGGAAGCATGAGAGAAGTAGTGATAATTCCACTACCCAAGCCTAATAAACAAGCAATTGATTGTGGTTTCTACAGGTCCTTGTCCCTGTTGAATCAGGTCAACAAGATACTAACAGCACTATTAGCGAATAGGCTCAGGAGAGTAATAACAGAATTAATACACCCTGATCAAACGGGCTATGTGCGAGGTAGGTATAGTTCTTGGAATTTACGCATATTACATCACGTCATTAACAGTACACAAGATTGGGACAAGGTTTGTACCGTGGCTTCACTAGACGCAACAAATGCGTTCGACTCAGTCCGGTGGGACTGGCTCTACACAACAATGGAAAAATTAAGCTTCGGCCTGAAGTATATGCAGTGGATTAAATCGATCTACACTAAACCCTTGGCCAGGGTCAAAATGGGTGGGTTTCTCTCTGAGAGTTGGGAGTTGGGCAAAGATACCAGACAAGGCTGTCCACTATCCCTGATGCTGTACATACATTAATTAGGTGATAATATCAGGATGCAGGAATCAGGATGGAGTGAGGCATGTAGTATCCATGTATGCGGATGACATGCTGCTATATATTAGAGACCTAGAGGAGAGCCTGCAGCACATACTGGAGGTACTGGACAACTTTGGCGTGCTGTCTGGAATCACGATTAATGGGAGCAAATCATGCGTATTCTCACTCGCCAAGTTTGCTTCTGGAAACAAGGTGGAGCTACCAGTACTATCATTGCCGTGGGAAAAAGATACCTTCAGATATCTGGGGCTGGACATATACCACAGCCCCGTGCAAGAGCATGCACACAACACCGTAAAATCATTAGACCGACTAGAGAATTCAATTACATTTTGGGGGAAGTTACCATTGTCGGTAAGGGGAAGAGCAGCATTGTTAAAGATGGTGGCACTACCCAGAATACTACATTGCTTTGGAAATGTCCCCTACAATACACCCCAAACATTCTTTGCCAGACTAGAAAAGGAGTTGAAGGTTCCTATGGCAGGTTGGTAGACATAGAGTGGCGCTAAGTACACTAAAGAGACCCTACGATAAGGCAGAGCTGAGAATCCCACATTTTGAATTATATTATCTAGCAAGCCAGATGCAGTACGTAGTCGGTTGGCTCACTAGTGATCCCAGTATTGACACAGCCCTCTTACAACCGGCAATATAACACTGACACTTAAATGAGATATTATGGGCACCCCCAATGGCATCACAAAGATATCCACACTTGGTTAAATTGAGCATACAGATATGGCATAGAATCTGCAAAAAGCTTACGATCAGGGGCCCGATATTGCCACACATGCCCTTGGCAGCCATGATGACAGAGACCTGAAGGCTAATGTTAAGCTACATTGGGAAACATTCAGGATCATACCAATAGGACACTTGCGAAGGGGAGACGCCCTATTAAGTGTCCATGAATTGCAGGAAATAACAGGAATACATGTAGGACAGTATCTTCTACACGACAAAGAGGAGGTGGCCAGAAATAGGGGGCCACATGATAGAATGTGAGGAAGTGGAAACGATAATAAATATCTCAGAAGGCGGGGCATACCATATCAAGATTGTATGACTTGTTTATTGAAAACCACTCCAAAGTGGAATTGCAAACCTGGGCAAAATGGGAAACAGAACTAGATAAGACTTTCACAGACAAAGAGTGGCAAAAGGTGTCTTACTATCATAAGAGGGTCTCTAGAAATGCTAGATTGCAGCTCCTACAACTGTATCTAACATATAGGGCCTATCTAACACCGAGCACAATAGCGGGATTCAAAGGGACCGGAAGGCAAGGCTGCCCAAAATTTAAGGAAGAGAATGCTGGCATGCTACATATGTTTTGTGGTTGTGTTGCCATAAGGAAGTTTTGGATGGCGGTTGCACAAAAACTGTTGAAAGCACAAATAGCACTTGATGTCCAATTGCCAGAAGCATGTATACTGGGACTATTCTCGAGGTGCAAGGAAGGGAAAGCGCTGGGGAAGTTAAAAGGCCTAGCATATGTACTGGCTAAACGCTGCATAGCAATGGAATGGAAGTCAGAAAAGGGCCCGCTTGCAGAGAAGTGCTAGGGTGACTCGCAAATATGGTCAACGGCAGAGTCAGGTGTGGAAACAGGCGAGTAGTGTGCAATATCAGGAAGCAGGGGAGGACATGATGCATTGGGCAGAACTTACTCTAACCCTGTTCAAAGCAAGTTCCGGACCAGATGAAGTAGAATTGCATGGAGATATTAGACAATACTAAGAGGCGTACTAGACGAGAGTTGTTATATAGACGAGATACTACGGTCTGGCTAGTTAAGGGATGGGAAAGGAATTGGGGAAGTTCATACTTAAACGGTACATGGTACACGGTAAGCACAGTGTCGACAAAATGTGATTCATTAACTCACAATGCAATTTACACATCTAAGTGTCGTTGTTATGGAAAAAAATACATTTAAAAAGAAAAACTAGGAGCTCTTGATAGGCACAGAATATAAACATTAAAAAATATATTATACAGGGATAACTCATTTCTCAGTTTCACAAACCCAAGTCCCCATTAATTCCCTGTTCCCCTTGTCCCCAGGGGTATAAGAGTCGCACCTGATAAAACATGGTTAAATATGGCAGTTTCGCGGGGGCCAGCAAGTCCTTGATGGTCGTATGAGCTGATTGTGATCCCACTGTTAAGGGACTTACCATAACACCGAGATCTACCCCGGACACCCCTAGCTACTCTCTCATCCCAGAACATCAATTTGACAGAATCTTAAGGGTTATCACCCGCACTGGGCATTCTAAGGCAACCTATCATGGCTTCCATAGACACAAACCCGCAATCCCCTACAGTGTGCAGCCAATGAAGGCATTTGTTGTTGGAGAGAGCAACCCTTGGTTCTCGCTTGTCAACCGACAGTTTGGGTACACCATGGAGGAATACAGTGGCACTACTTTGCTCCTTGTAGCACTGACGCCCAGACATACCCACCCTCGGACGCTGTCTGCGAGCATGGGGATCTCACTAGGGCTTTTAGTTCCTGGTGTACCTGGACCATGACCGGCCGGTAGAGGAAGCGGAATAGGGGCCCCAGGGAGCTCCCTGGGTACCCTATGATATGACAGCTGCTCAGCCAGGGGTTGCTCAAACTGGGGCCGCCTCATCCGAGTAGGTACACTATGCTCGGAGGGGGCAATGACCGAGTGGTAACAAGGAATGATGCCCTATTTCAGCAGGTGGGATGCTAGGTAATATTCCCCAAAAAAAACCTCCACCCCTTCGCTGGGCCTCAGGCAGATCTAATAGTTGTTTTTTAATAACTACCACTTCGGAGAGAACTCGATCACAATTGCAGCCACACACAGCGCAGGCCTCCTTGAGTGGAGGGACAGGAGAGGACTGTGCTCTTTTGTTTGCATCCTTAGGCACATCATCATTGTCCCTCAAGAAATGATGAATTTCATTGATTAGAATATGAACTTCCCCTGTTAGAGACTTCCAGCTATACCATTAACTAATGGATAAGTTAGGACTGAATAGACGGCTCCCCCGACCCATGCCCAGCCCAGTTTGGCTCGCTCGCACCTCGGTCACAGTCCTTCCTTTCTTCCTTCTTTTCTTTCAGTCCAACACTCTGTGGGAATATTCTGTAGAACGCACGCCTGGGGGTCTAGCAATCACAAGCAGAGGTTGAAGCAATGGAATCAGGCACACACTCACTTGACCCTACCCCCTGTAGTCGTGAAACACCCTGCGGGAGCACAACGCCTGCACTCTTGAACCCACGGGCTTTCACCCTAGCAGGCAAGAGCTCTTGAAGCTGTTGGGGGCGTGGCCAAAGTTTGTGCTGGTATGGAGGCCCTCCTGGGCCAAGAAGCAGAGGTAAGGTGCCGGGAGGGGGGGGGGACTGCAGGATCCCAACACCCGGACACTATCTAAAGTCTCCTACCAAGTGGCATGGGGAAGGCAGCTGCTACCTGATCCCGGCCCTGGGGGTGGTATTGGCAGGGAGGTTCACCTGGGAGGAGAAGGTCCCCAGAGGAGGGAGTGTCAGGTATGCCAGAGTCTGTAATGGCTTGTTGTAAGAAGTAGCTTTTCTCTCCCTCACTTGAAGATGGTGAAAACTGTTACAATAAGTCATATGTTGTGAATAGAAATCCCCTTTCCAAAATCATGTCCACGTATAAAGATGAAAACTGCTATGATCAACAGAAGGGTAAGAGTGAATCTCTAATTATTACCATCTTAGATTCTGAAAACTCTACATTTTCTTTAAAGCAAAAACCTTTATTAGATCCTTATAACAATCCTTTAAAAAAGTAATTTAGGATAAAGAGGACTATTGTAATCCTATCTGCATTAATAAAAGTAAGTTTAACATTGGGGACTTCAAGTCCCACAATGCACAAAGTACTGAGATAAAGAAGAGGGCTGCAGAAGCACTGATCTTTAAGTTGCACGTTAATAAGGCTAATGACCCACACCTGAGGGAGACTGGGAGGCATAAAAGGCCCCCTCAGGTGCATGCCATAGAGAGTAGCAGAGATAGCAGTAGTGGGAGGTGTAGTGATTGCTTTCACTCCACATTGCAGCTGAAACTGGAGGAGAAGGGAGACGCCAGAGTCACCAGAGTTTGCAGTACGGATGCCAGCTCTAAGAGGGTCTCTTCCTTCAGAGACTTTGGTTGCAGAGATTGTGCAGCGTGAAGCGTAAAGTTGAGAAGCTTTCCCCCACGGTAAGGCGGACTCTAGTGGCAAGCAGGCACCTGAGAGTCTTTGGCGCAAGGAAGCTTCTTGTCTGACTACTGCGGCCAGAGATGACTGAGCAAAGCAGTTTTCCTTACCGCCGGGAGCCGAGGAAGCAGAGTACCGAAGGCAGTGGAGCAAGCAGACACGCAAGCCAAACCCGTTGAGTTCACTAGTAATTTGTGAACCAGAGCTCTCTGTAACCGCCCGCTGGTGTGAAGCAGAAAGATAATCATTTTAAACACCAAGCTGATACTAATTGGAGAAAAAAGCAATACAAAAACCTGGCGCATAGACCAGCCAAGTGTTCTGGTGATTTTGAAGGTCAGCATAAATATCAACAACACGAGAGGGCAATATTGTTAGAAGCCAATTCAAGCAACTGTTGCCAAAGCCAAAAGAATACCATAACCAATCCAGTTAAAAAGAACAGCAATTGCCAAAGCCAAGAGAAGGTCATTAAGGAGCCAGTTGGGTATAGACCCTATTCTCAGAGGGAGAAAGAAACAATAGGGAGAACTGACCTAAACAATCATTGCCTAAGCAAAAGAAGAGCAGGATTAAAAGAGAATCATTATCAGTACTTGTTTGGTGCAAAAGTGGGAAAACGAGAGCTGCATGAAGGCTGCCCTTCTGACAGTAGGTGTTTAGGAGGAGAGGAGAATAACCTGCATTGTATGTGGCAATCACAAGTATAAAACAAACAGCACCAATGTGTCTCATGTTTTCCCAAAAGAAATAGTCAAACTTACTGTTCATCGAATCATAGGACTTTGAGCTGTGTGAAGCAAAACTAACCCACAGAAGTACTTGTAGAAGTAGTGGTAGTTTTACTAATCCTGGTAGGAGAGTACACCAGCACAAGGGACCTTGTAGCATAGGCCTGGCCGGTGAGTGGATCAGGCAGAAGTCATTAAAGTACTGTGGTGTGGTTAAAAGTGTTGATGAAGATGGAGAAGTGGCAAGACCACAAAAACACATTGTGAATAGTTTCTGAATCATCCTGGCAAACCAATATTGCTGATACAAGGATTATGTGAACTGTTAAAGAACTATCTTGACAGAAGCCTTTTTGTTGATCTTGATGAACTGTGGAAGTATACTTATTTTCTGAAGAAAGGTTGTGTAGAACTCTCTGACCCCAAGTGGAGAGATCAAAGATTTGTTGAAAATGTTGAACTGTTTGTCAAGTCCAATTAAGAGACTTATTGGAAATATATTGGAACTATGTTGCAAGATGTTATGTTATGTTATGTTACAACACTTCTATAGCGCCAAAGCCCTAGGGCATCTAAGCGCTCCTTCACAAGCGGAAAAGGTTCCGTGAGGTTGAGCCGAAGTTTAGATAAAGAGCATCGTTTTCAACAGTTTTTGAAAAGCCAAGAGGTTACTTTCTTCTCTGAGAGCCAACGGTAAATTGTTCCATGCCTTGGACGCGAGCACTGAAAATGAACGTCCATTCCCACGAGCTCTCTTAGTCCTTGCCACCTGAAAAAGCCAGGTGGAAGTGGAGCGAAGATTTTTTGTGGGCTGGTATATAGCGATTTTGTCCCTTAGATAGGACGGCGCTGTCCCATGGATACATTTATGGCAGAGGGTCAGCATTTTGAAAGAGATCCTGGCCGATATTGGTAACCAATGTAGTTCCTTTCTGGCGAGTGAGGTGGGTTCGTACCTTTTCATGCCATAAATTATCCGCACAGAGGTATTCTGAATTTTCTGCAATCGTAGGACATCTTCTCTGCTAGCTCCCCCCAGTAGGGCATTGCAGTAGTCCAGACATGGCAAAATAACTTCCCTTACTGACTTGGCTCGGTTTTCTTTGGAGATTAATGGAGCAACTTGTCTCAGGACACGCAGATGGTATTGGGTATTTTTTTCAATAGGGTCTACTTAAGCTCCTGCGTCCACCGGGGCCTCCAAATATGCACCCAGGGTTTTTACCTTATCAACTACTATGATAGGGCTGTCCTCAACCAGGAAACTAGAGAAAGCAGGAGCTAGCGCCTCTCTAGATTTTTTCGACCCATGAATCATGAGTTCCATTTTCCAGGCATTAAGGCATAGCCAGTTTGTGGTCATCCAATTCTTTATTACTTTATAGACTTCATTAAGTTTATACTGGTCTTCCTGGTGATCTCCCGATAGTTCCATGGACAGCTGGAAATCATCTGCATAATTTGTAAAGAAAAAGCCCAACTTTTCCAGTTCTCTACAGAGAGGGACCATATAAATATTAAAGAGTAGAGGTGACAGACATGCTCCCTGGGGAACGCCACACATGATGGATTATACCTCAGAGAATGGGTCTCCCCAATATACCCTGGATCTTCTGCCCTCCAGAAAAGATCTGACCCAGTTTATAGTCTCGATAGCCAAACCACCGGTATCTAGCAGCCTATTTAATAATATCTTGTGATCCAAAAGATCAAAGGCTGCACTAAGATCTAACAATATTAGCAGGCCCGGTCTGCTCCTTTCCACTAAAGTTAACATGTGGCTTTGGAGGTCTACCAGGGCACTCTCTGTGCCGTTAAAACGGCGGAAACCAGATTGCCTTTCGTGTAGCCGACCTGTATTTTCGATATGGAGTTGAAGATGGATTGTGGCTACCTTATCGACCAATTTCAGAAAAAATAATGTGTTCGTAATCGGCCGAAAATTGGTAGCATCTTTAGGGTCTAGACCTGCCTTTTTCAGAAGTGGTGTAACTGCCACTGTTTTAATGGCCTGTGGGACCATGCAGTGTCTAAAGGAGGTATTCACAAATCTGCATAGAAATGGAGCAAAAATGGCCAAATGATCCAAAATAATTTTAGAAGGTATGAGATCTCCCGGGCAACTAGTCGGGTTCATAGCTCTCATAATATCCTCTATCTCAGCGACTGAGATCTCCGGGAATCTAAATCCTGTGCGAGTGGATTTCGGTTCCTCATTTGTAGGTGATATATGATCAATCAGATGTTTTGTTTCTACATTCTCTGAGTTGAGGGAGTTTATACTTAGAGTTTGGTTCTGTAATTCTCTCCTAATTTTATCTTGGGCACATAACAATTTATTTGCGAAGGCTTTCTGTGTTCTGAAACAGTCCTCTTCAGTGGGTATGATGGTATGATTAAGAACTTCTGGTTTCTCCCAAGACCTGAAGAGGCGAAAGAGTTCCTTGGTGTCATTGTCTGCTAATTCAATTTGGTCATTATAATAGGTCAGCTTGGCCTCCAGGATTGTTTCTTTGTATGCTTTTTCATGAAGTTTCCAAGTGGCCTTATTATTTGAGTTTTGATCTTTGAGCCTAGATACATTCTGCGCGTTTTTTGCTAGCCTTCAATTTGGTGAGCTCTGGTGTAAACCATTTTTGTTGGCGCACAGATTTCCTAATAGTTTTGGACTTCATTGGAGCCACATCATCCAATAAGTTTGTCATTTGTGTATTATATTATTTCACAAGTATGTCAGGGTGGTCTGATTCGTTGGTTTTATGCATAAGGAAGTTCATACATTCAGATAGGTTATCTGTGGTAAGTGCCTTATAGTTTCTATGTGTAGTTTTGCGCAATGGCTCATGTTTAATCTTATTCGAGTTTGGGAGTAATATTTGGCTCGAAACCAAAGAGTGGTCGGACCAAATGCATGGTGTGGGAGTGATCCCTGATAATGTGATGTTATGATGGCATATCCTTATCCTTTTGAACTATCATTGAATTCCTGATAGAATCTGGGGAAGGGGAACACACCCAAGAGAAAGTTACCTGGTCTTGAATATAACTGTTAATTTTGTTGTAACTGAATTGCCATATGTTACCTTGTTGAGTTTGTTGTATGTACAAGTGTGTGGGACAGAATCCTTTTGTTAGAATGTTTCCTTTAGTTTATGTTAGGCAGGGAAATCCTCATCAGGGTAGGAATAGGGAGGCATTTATCAAACACTTTTGAATTTAATAAAATGGCATATTTTGAAAAAAACCTCACAAAGTTGTCTGCCCCACGTTTCTGACCGCTCACAATGGAGACATGCGAGTATGCCGTTTCCATGAGTGACTGCTGTGAAACTGCTGTGATTGGAGTGGGACCGGTAGTCTGTTTGTTTCCAAGAAATCTGTGACTTGATTAAAGATCACCTCTTCTAGTACTTTTGAGTAGTGGGTGAGAGGTTGGCAGGCTGATGTTTTGCTCTGCCTTTCCCCGAAGCTCAACAAAGGTAGCAGGCGCCCCTTCAGAGAGGAATTGCCATAGCATTTCGGTGCTGGACTGCCCTTGTGGGCGGGACAAAGACTGATATGCAAATGGATATTTCCCATCTGTGAAGGTACAGTGAGCAAAAAGCAATGGCTGCGAACTCAGTTCAGAGAGGAATTGCCATAGCATTTCGGTGCTGGACTGCCCTTGTGGGCGGGACAAAGACTGATATGCAAATGGATATTTCCCATCTGTGAAGGTACAGTCAGCAAAAAGCAATGGCTGCGAACTCAGTTCAGAGAGGAATTGCCATAGCATTTCGGTGCTGGACTGCCCTTGTGGGCAGGACAAAGACTGATATGCAAATGTATATTTCCCATCTGTGAAGGTACAGTGAGCAAAAAGCAATGGCTGCGAACTCTCAATGTGGTTAATAACCACTGTACAGGTTATCATGCCTTGTTCTTTCGAGAGAGGGGCGCCTGCTACCTTTTTTGTACTTTCCCCGAAGCTCACTGTCTCCAGAGCTCTGATCCTCTCTAGGCTGGACTATTGTAACAGACTCTTTCTAAGTCTTCCTGTCTCTACTGTTTGACCTTTACAACTTATCCAGAACAGGACTGCAAGACTTGTCCTTGGCCTCAAGCCCAGGGATCGTATCTCTCCAGCTCTGGAATCTCTTTACTGGCTCCCCGTGGCTGCAAGGATCACCTTCAAGATCCTCTGCATCACGCACAAGGCTTTCTGGGGCCTGGGACCGCTCTACCTCCTACTTTCTCTTCCAAAACATCTTCCTTCTTGAGCTCTCCGCTCATCCACCTCCAACTCTCTGAGGGTCAGATGCTCTTCCAAGCAGAGAGTTGGGGGCAGATCTATCTTCTCGGCTGGGGCCTCCCTCTGGAACAGCCTCCCTGCCTCTCTCAAACATGAGCAGAACTACCTCTGGTTCCGGAAGCAACTCAAGACCTTCCTTTTCGCTTTCGCTTCCGCTTTCTCTCTTCCTTTTCCCTGCTGATGCACCTGACTGCTCTGCGCACCGGTTACCTGGTCACCCTCTGAACTCGGGCCCAGGCTCCTGCATGTGCAGTTGCCCTTGCACTGCCTCCCCTGCACTTAAGAGTCTGTATCTGCATCCCTACAGTCCCTTCTCTGTGCACTTATGAGCCCCCCCGCTGGCAGCACTGATGAGTTAACTGCACTTCTCCCCCCCCCTGGCACTTCTCCCCTTCCCTCTTCCCTGCACTTGCGCTATCGGAAGTGCACAAGTCCTAGTAAGATCGTTATTTTGTCCTCCCTTTGTTTCCCCCTCCTTGTTGTGTCGCGCCTAGAAACATCTGTGTACAGGCACATTATAAATGCCACATCATATCATATCATATATCATATCATATACCATATCATAAGTTATTGAGGTCAGCAGAGCATTTCATCAGGTGAGCTAGATGGCAACCGCTTTGAAGCAATTTGCGAATGGGCCAGAGACAGGCAATATGCTGAAGAGCGGAGAAATAAATCAATTTCTTAATTGTTGGAATGAGTCATCAGGAGCACAAGATGTTGTGACAGACAAGAGAATGTATGCCAGTTCAGATGTGGTGGCGGGAGGGAATAACCATAATGATCATATAGATGATAGTGTCTGGGTCAGAAGTAATGGGGAGAGAAAGGCTGCAGGTGGGAGGAATAGGTAGGTACCAGGCACTACACTTGTAGGATAGATAGGAGTAAAAAATATCAGCTGAGATAAAAGAGGAAATGGAGCAGGGATGAGAGAGCCAACCTGGCCTCAAGGGTTTAGGAAAACTTGTGAGGATGAGAGCGGGGAGTTGAACCTGGTGGGGCAGTTGGATTTAGCAGAGTCCAGAGCAGGGGGATGAGCGGGAAGAGAAATCCCTTGCTCGAAAGTGTGACAGACAGACCTCCACAGCAAAGTAGATGGAACTTCATTTTCTTCCTCAGAAGCTTCATCGTGGGTGGCTTAGTGTTGGGAATTGAAAACGAATTAATGATCGCTGAGTGAGTACATTTATACATTGCCAAAACAAACCATATTGCCTCTGGTTTCTTATGTTTGAATATACAAATATATTTTAGAGAGACCTATATTGCAGCAGACTTGACCTTACCTTATTTAAGCAATATTACCCTTGCAGGCGGGGCATTCCCGTGTCAGGTAATGCCCCGGGCCAGGTAGAAGCCTGAGCAAAGCGAGGGCTTTACCAGGCACAGTAATGCCCCCCTGCGAGGGTAATATTGCTGGGATATTAATAGTGGGTTTTTAAGTTGAGAAAGGACTCGTATGTCGTTACTCAATTCATAAAAAAATACAAAAGGAGATGGCAGCCATGGATCGGGGGAAAGGTACTACACGTAGTCCCTTCTCCCTTTGCATGGCGATCAGTGGCGCGTTGGGACGCACCGGGAACACTACTGTTCCCGGCGCCGGCGAGGGATATGGAAGCAGAAGGTAAGTGGGTTGGAATGGTGGGGAAAAATGTGTAGAAAAGTGGGGTAGGCGGAAACAGATTCAGGGTATGGGGAGCATTTACCTCATTATCCGGCGGGGGAAGATGGTGCCCTCCGGCTCGGACGATGCTCGGACATGAGGCTTTACCATGTGGTAAAGCCCCTGTTCTGAGCCTCCTTATTGGCTGGGAGGCCAAGACCACGCCACCTCCGGGTACTAATATTCAAAGACCGAACTTATATGGCAGTACACCCCCGTGATCCCCTTCTTGCACTTACCCCTCGACCCCCACGCCTCCCCCCTAGCACTTGCCTAGCCCCTGGGCACTTCCTCCTTCTTCCCTTCCCCCACAACCTCCTTCACTTATGCCCCTGCTCTTACTCCCCTTTCCTGACCATCACTACCCTCCCTTCCCCTTACTGCACTTGCACAATCCAAATGTCACAAGGCCTAGTAGTACCATTATTTGTTGTTTATATTCCCTGTTCCCTCCCCTTTTTGCATTGTGGTGCCTGGAAGCAATGTCTGCTGTATAGTGTGCCTTATACATATTCAATAAGATAATTAAGTAAAAAGATGTACATCTTTCCGAATAGTGACAACCAAATATCACCTTTGAATTTCATATGCCATGGTTGCATGTAATGTTTTTCAGACTTTTGGGTGGAAAGTATTATAACTGCCTTTTATTCAATTTTCATTAGGAAATGAATCGATTCCGATCCTGGTGTGGCCTTTTGTTTGGCTATGACTGGGTGGGCATTCCACTCGTGTACACCCAGGTACAAGCATGGCATTGCCTTCGAAAGTGCATTTTTACAGATGTCACGAGTGTCTTGCTTACATGATTTTAACAACTTCCCTGTTCTTTCTGCTTCTAGGTCGTCACTCTTGCTGTATACACCTTCTTTTGTACGTGCCTAATTGGGCGTCAGTTTCTGGATCCGAACCAAGGATATGCTGGCCATGATCTAGATCTTTACATTCCAATATTTACTCTTTTACAGTTCTTTTTCTATTCCGGGTGGCTCAAGGTAAAAGATCATAGGTATTTAAAAAAAGAAGATATTGGTCAATATTCATGTTTTTGACATTAGTGGTTTTCCCTTTAAAAAGGCTCCCTAGAGAGATAGCCGCGAAGTTGAATTCTAATTGTAATTTCACACCCACGTCATGTTCTTGCCAATCTAGGTTGCCTAGTTTAAATATTAAATGTAAACTTTTCAGATGCATTCCCAATATTTCTTTTCTAAAAGTACATGTATTATTTATTTGGTCATGTGCCCTACCTTCTACTTGACATGTTGGTTTGTTGACCCAATGCATATGAAAACCCATAACTGAAAAGGTATATTTCTTGAACTATCATTGTTTTTCAACATGTCAAGTCAGGAGAGGTTAGGAGGGGCAGGGGAGCACACATTATTAGTTCAGATGTATTCTGCTGGGCCTTTGCACAGAGGGTTTCCTTTGTGGACTGGATCAAGGAGTGCAAATGAGAAATTCACATTCTGCATCCAATTATCTATTTACTAAGTGGGAACCTATTGATTGGCATCTGCTCTTTTGGAGCAAAATGTCAACTTGCCTGTTTTGGGGACGGAAGGTTGAGGAAGAGGAGACTTGTGTTCATATAGTGGACCGTACCTCCCTATATCCTAAGCGCAAGAAAAGTTCAAGTAGGTACATGAGTCAAACAGTGACAGAGGCTGAAACAGACTTTAATTTTGAGACACAAACCATCAACTGTCAAACATGTTTCATGGTTGTCCTCCTATCATTCACATTGTTCTCAGACACCATCACCTGGCAAAGTGTGCAGTCTTTAAAAACTGGTCCCAAATGTTCTGGGCATTGAGTATTTGACTCAGCGTCTCTCACATTCAATTTAACACAAGGGGCCTCATTACACGGTAGGCGCTAAGGGATTACAGGGATGAGGTCCCTCAGCGGGTCCCGTCCTTAACGCCTGGTCTGACCAGGTGTTAAGGACGGGACCCGCTGAGGGACTTCAGAGCTAATAACGGTACCGCAAATTGCGGTACCGTTATTAGCTCCTTCACCATTCCCATTGATCCCTATAGGGGCTCAAATGGGAATGGGGAATAGTATTCGGAATGGGGACTTACCGGGTCCTCCAGGGTCGGAATGACCCGGTATGTCCCCATACCGCCTACCCGGACCCGGTATGCGGTAAGGGAGTAGCCATGCCGCTAATATCGGCATGGTTACCTCCTACCGTGTAATGAGGCCCAAGGTGTTATAAAAATGAGTGCCCGTAGCTTCAAGTGAGCAAACCTGAAACACCTCTGTGTCTCTTCCATCTAAACAAGAAAATAAAAGCAACATTTTCCAAACAGCACTTCATGCCCAGATAGGTATTAACCTGAATGGATTGTGTGAGTCCCAAAGGTAAGCCGAGCCCCTTATCTTGTCCCTGTAAGTAGCCTTGTGAGAATGTATTCCCCTGCTTGATGATTGCCTGGAGGTATCTAAAATGTGCCTGTAATTTCACTAGTCTCAGTGCTGATAACTCATGTTCAACAGTTGGACCTTGTTGTCTGCACTTTTGACACTCATTCCTCATACGTTAGGGTGACTGGCTTGCATTCTGAACCTGTGTCGATCCTGGAAATCTCATTTAAACCCCTCTGCGAGTTCTGGCGTCTACTGCATAAAAACCTTAAACAAGATAAGTCCTTTTCCAACTAAAAAACATCTGGTTGTTGTGGCCAAAAGGGCTAAATGATAATCTTGCATAATACAATTGTGAAAAGAGCAGGGACCAGCAAGTCCTTTAACTTTGATACTCAGCAGTATTTACTATATATGGTCCACGCCACATGCCCCCTTCCACCAAGGGAACAAAAGACCAATATGTGCAGACCCAGTGAACCTTACAAGGTTCTCAGTGAAACAAAGTAGTTAACACCACTAAACTTAATTGCAAAGCTGATAAGCAAACACATAAAAGGGAATATTCCATATCATAAGGGTTCATGTTTATTTCAACTAAGGAAAGCAGGTAGATGTCAAGTTTAATGTTGAAACACTTCCTTTCTGTGCTCAGCAGGTGTACATCAGGATGTTGAGGGCCTTAATGAGGGCTATGAATCCCATTTTGATCAACTCATGATACTGTTAGAATGTGTTCTCCTTTTTATTGTTGAAGTCGCCTATTCAAATACGAATTGTTTAGATATTTGCAGTTCAGCATTGTTTAAAAAAGCACTGATACAAAGTGACATATGATTACTAAGAAAACGGAGGGGAAAAGAAATATTGACCATGTGGTTGTGAAAAGCCAAATAAGCATTATATGCCAATCTTTAAGGGGATATTCCATTAAAGTCAGCAGTGTCTGTGTTTGTCTGATGTGAACCACAGGTTGCAGAACAGCTCATCAACCCATTTGGTGAAGACGATGATGATTTTGAGACTAACTGGTGCATCGATAGAAATCTACAGGTCTGTATTTCTCATTTTATATGTAAACCTCAAATGATACCATAGAAATTGGACTATTCATAGGATTTGGTGGTAGAACTGACATGTAGGCAATTCATCTTGAGAGATCTGATGGTTTAAGGCTTTATATTTAGCTTCCAGAAAAAAAGTCTGCCTGCAAGTTAAGCAGCCACCTCCCATCTGGACCCTTTGGGTAGCCCTCCTATATATGCTACATACTTATGAACTTGGCTTCTGCCTCTTAAACCCCTAATTGATTTTTAAGTGTCTAACATGTTATTTTTGTATTAGCAAATTTTAAATACCCTAAAACATGAGGGCACACACTTTATTTAGTTCACATGGAGTATAGTATGCCACCTATTGCCATACACCTGTAAACAATTACCTGCTTGCATTGGCCTTGGAACCCTAATGAATTTTTTCAGATCAGCTATTATTATGTTGAGACAGATATGGACAAAAACATTTTAACCCATCAAAAACAGGTTGCACTTTTTATATACATATTTGGTGTTCCTCTTGTATTTTCATTATCTTTTAAACGTATATAAGTCATTGTGGGGCCAAATCACACTGCATGTTAAAAACACTCAATTTTATGTAATGATTTCTTCTGTTGGAAATTTGGTTGGCACTTCTGGGAACATTAATTGGCCACTGACTCTTTTCCTGTGGAATATGATTTACATTTCGCGAGGGCAACATTAAAAAAGACTGACATTAATGTTCTAATGCATTTGATTATGTTGATCCAAACATCTTATAACTTCAAAAAACTCACTTGTGTAAGATATAAATTACCAATGCTTAAGTAGAGGTTGTATTGAGCAAAGTATATACATTGTACAACTCATCTTCTAATTCCTAGTGAATTCAGGTTTGTAAAGTACTCATTTTAAAGACTTGGGCTGTTAGTAATTCACGTACTTTCTGTTTCATAGCACTTAACATATTAAGAAAAATGACAAACTCTTGGAGAGAGGTGTAAGCTTTGCTCCCAGTGACACATAAATGCATTCATGAAAAGCAGCATGGTATAGATCAGATCTGTTGTTACAAAAATACATCTTTTCCTTCTGGTGTACCTCTGTAAAAAAAGGATACTACAGTCGGAATATCAACCAAGCATTGCTTCAACACCAGAGTCCACTCATCTTGGCATCTTGGAGCATCTGCTGCAGTGAAGCATTTAGGGGAAACACTTGAAGAAAGAGGAAAAATAAATGGTACCTAGACTTGGTGAAGGCCAAAACATAAGGTGCTGAAAAGCAAAAGAAAATGAGGTGTAAACCTCAGCCACAGGAGTGCCTCTCAAAAATAAAATCACACTACTAAGATGAACAATCATGTTCTATTGTGGCTCATTCTCTGTCACGTCTTTTAATTTATTTTTTACTTGTCAATGGATGTGATGGTAAACCTGCTTTTTCTGAGCAGGAGCTCCATATTCTAAAATATTACATCTGTACATCTCTTAGTAATATTATGTTATTTTCAACTATTCATATCCCTAGGTCTCACTTCTGGCTGTAGATGAAATGCACATGAGTTTACCAAAGATGACCAAAGATATTTACTGGAACGATTCTGATGTCCGGCCACCATATACACTTGCAGCGGCTGATTACTGTATTCCATCCTTCCTGGGATCAACCAATGAAATGGGGTAAATATCAAGCGATGTATAAAATAATGCAACATGACATATGTCAGAATGCTTTCTGGTAATCCCAAAGTTAGAGGTAGGAGAATGATAGGCGAATTATATGCAATGTGGAAGTTGAGCCAAACTGTGCTTTGATATTCACATGTTTCTTTGTAAGACGGGGTTGTTAGAGAATGAGTTAAATTTAAAGCTGATATAACCACATGTTTATATACATTGAAAATGAATGTTCTTCGCCTAGATATGACCTGCTTTGCTTTAGGGTGTAGGTATTAGTAGTTAGTTGACAGTATACCAACGGTATTACCTGGTTCTTGGAACATGACTGAGAATATGTGGTGACTATGTCGTTTAATGTTAGTGTTGTCTGGTATGTGAGTTAAGTGTTTGCAGTTAGCTGCTTTCTGTCTTTCTGGAAGGACATACAATGTTTCCAGAGATCTAGTCCGAGTGCTTATGCAGGATGCGGCAACTACCACTTTAGTGCAAGCCAGGCCTTATTGTGCCAAACGTTATTACATTTGGTGTACTGGCCCTTAAAAAGTAGATATATGGAATGAGTGGTTTATTATGTTTGGTGGCAGAGCAAGTGCTTTTGTTCTTGAAGATTTATGCAAAGCCTTCTCAGTGTTGCATCATGTCTACACATAATGTGTTTCTTAGGAGGGTGAGTACCACACTGTTAGCTGTCAAATCATGGATCTGTTCTGTGGGAAGCCTAGAGAAACGACACAGGCTCTGTCTTTTATGATATGATCGGTTATTTATAACGCACTTAAGCGGACCCGGGGATCGAACCTGTGTTGTCCCGTGTCATCTTGCTCCCAAGGCAAGTACGTTGCCTGAGCTATCCTCCCGAGACTGTTCGCATTTGGTTGCTTTCGTGCAGACTGGCATGGCTAATGACTGTACTGTTTTTTGGGATTTTAGATGTTACTTGTTGAAAGTGTGTGTTTTATCTTTGTTTTTTAAAAACAGTTCTGATTTTGGTTCAAACGTGATTGACTGCACGTGTGAGCTCCAAATCCATGTGGCAAAAGCCTTTGCATTCTGTGCTCAATTTTGCAACCAGGGAGATATTCATTCCTGCATTTTGCTTTGCGTGTTAAACAATTCTGTGCTGGTTTACCTCTAGCCGTGTTTTTAAACTATTATTCTCTCTAATGCAAACGCTGTGTGTTCATGTGAAATATTGATCATTTGGTGTTTTAACTTGGAACTCTGAGGACTAAATGGCATTTTGCATGTTTGAAATGTGATTCGACTTGAGCTTTGATTGGCTGGTTGCAACATCCACACCTTTCTTAGCCTGCTCAAACATTTACCATCTTATTTGATAACCATCAAGAAAAATATGGCATTTCTTCCTAGTGCTATCGTCGAACAATGACACTGATTCAGTAAACCAAATTCACCAATTCTTGACACAATACATCAATGACTGACTTATTATTACTCGGACGAGCAGCCCAAATAAAAACGCGTAATGTTTTTTGGCAGGTTCATATACATCCATCCTGCCGTGACCATGAACCTGTAGAGGGTGCTCTAACCAAGTGCACGTCCCTCCATTCCAGCAAGGGGCCCACCGAGAGGAAGAAGGCTCTGCCCGTGGTGAGCTCAGCTGCCTTTATGAATAGGGCACCTGAGCACTTGCTCCATTTAACAATGGCACCCTGCCTGGGCTGTACCAAGCTCCTAGTCCGCCTCGGACAGCTCCGGATAGGCTGCCGTCCTCATTTCATGGCCCATGAACAGGGAGCCGGCAGGCGACACCGGCCCCCTTGCAAGGCCCACTTTTAATAGTGTAGGAGAAACGCAGTGGATCAAGGCACTTTAGGGGGTTCTGGAGGCTGAGTTGTGTTAAATAAGCAAAACATTAAAAAAAAATGTTTGAGGCCTTTTTCAATACCTGTAGTCATTTTTTTTTATTAATGTTGTATTTGATCAGCAGACAATAGCTACTTTGATAACACAATAAAAAATGTAATGCACGTAAAAATAGTACAGCCAATTAAATATATATAAAACGTTCATACAAGATAAAAACATAAACTTGAGGAATCTATATAAGACTATAGATATAATGCATACTACAAAAAGAGAGTTATTGCCTTTGAGTGCTACTAAGATTGATATTAAAAACTAAAACTATGAGAGCATGAGTCGTGAGACACTAGATGCTATTGGGTCGTGCATCTCATTATCTCCTCATCTTTCAGGCAGCTCTCAGCTGGTATGCAATATCCAATACTCTACAGTGCTTAACGTACTTCTGTCCCAAACCGTGGCCCCTAATAATTGAGGCTTCAAGTACCTAGTTTTCAAATCTCATTGTGCCAGATGATATCCAACAAAGCGACCGAACACGACAATGATGCTTGTGAGATTATCACGCTATACCTGCCCAGAGCAGCATATCGATGCAGATGCTGAAATTCCCTCCCGTCACATCACTGCGGTTTCCTGGCAAGCAGATACTTGGTTTCCTCTCCATGAGTTAATTTTTTACTGGACCCTGTTTTCCTGATTTCCCTTTCCTTCATTGCTCTATTCTCTGTGCTTCTTATACTTATTCTGCCATTTGACTTTGGAACTCTATTTCAGTCTACACTCCTGCCTAATCCTGTGACTTCGTGCACACCTTCACCTGCCCCACTTCAGCCTGAAGGCATCTTCCCAAAACTCTACTGAAGATAGGACCACAGGTATATGCCACCCTCAAGCACTTACTGGAGTTTTTTCCACCCCTGCCTATTCCTCCAGTGATTCACTGACTCCACCAGGCTTCACTTTGTAAGTTGTACGTTCCTTATCCACCACTTGCTATAGTGGCTGCCAGTCAGGGCCTGCATTTGCTCATAGTTACATCTCGACAGAAGAGAGAAGAGGTAAGGCCTGTTGCTGACATTATTCATTTGTCTTCTGTTCATGGGACCAAAAAACAGAAAATGGCACAATGCTTCAACAGCTGTCCCAGATGAGGAACCCCACTCAGAAACATCAAGGCCACTCTTATCTTCCCATCTCAGCCACAAGTGGAGTGTCCCAATGCGGAACTTTGTATAAAGGGATCGTCTTTCAGGGTCGATCATAGCATCTAAATATGGCATGTGACTTCGCCCTGATTTCAGTTCAAAATAAAGAGCCTCCCTGGGGTAGTAACATTCCTCAGGTGTTGCCTAGCCATTGATTTCCTTCGGTTGTAAGAACTCTGTGCATCCCCAGCTAATGATAATAAAGTGATATTTCTAAAAAGAAAACAAAGGAAAGTCGATGTGTTCCCTTACACGTATTTCCAGAAAGTCATAGATCAGGTCTATTGCACCCAGATTGTCCTTTATAATAAATACTCTGCCATTTTCATCAGCTAATGATGCCTCAGGCTACTGACGTTCATGAATGTAAAATCAAGAATGCATAGGAACAACAGAAGACTTGAGCTGAATTCTGTTTGCTGGCTATCACAAATCTACACAGCTATGATGTATCTTTATTCAATGAATTGGTGAGCTGCTAGGAAGCCTTTTAAACAGGAAGTGTTTCAAAGCGAGAACAGGAGGACTGCGATTGTAATGCCGCGGCCATCTGATTGGCATTTGATGATATTGTCCTTTTCCACATTAAAAAGAAACATAGCAAAAGGAAGATGTGGTATTCACAGAAATGCATCGGAGGACAGCCAATCCTTCCTTGAGTGAGGTTTGAAGGAATACGAGTGCCACTAAGCATCCAAGACTGTGTGAAGGTGTCCGTTTTCTAGGAGAACCGACAAACTATAATGCTGATGATGTTCAGCAAGTACATTTTTTATTTTTTATTTAAACCCATGCTACATAGCAGTATAATCAACAGCTTTTTAACACAAACATAAATGAAGTGGTTAAAATCCTTTATAAAAAAAGAAAATATTTCAGAATCCATTATAAAGCATTACAACAAAGAAAACTCCTGCGAAGATCATGACCCAGCCCACATCAATTAATGGGAGAGATCCTCCAACATACAAGCAATTCTTTTCCAGAATATTGTGAAGAAAACAATACCGGGTTCATTGTTCCCCCCCATAATTAAGTCCCATAGAGCATCACCAGTAAAATCAGGCCCCAATCCGGCCACAACAGAGGCCACAAATCTACAGTGAACCAGTACATTGCAGTGGACAAGCAGATGTTCAGCAATTTCAAGTTGCCCAAAGTTGCATAAATGACATACCCGTGATGGCCTGGGTATGTTACCTCAGGCACCAGTGACTTCAAGAGTCTTCATCGAGTTGGTCTTGAGCTTGAGGTAATCACAAACTGTAAACGAGATTGGCAAACAAGGACGGCGAGACTCAGCGCAAGGACCTGAATTATAAAGAGTGGTGTGAGGAGCGCTGCGGGTGAGTGTGGATGTGGGGACTTGCCAAGTCCTCCACCAATAAGACAGAACCAAGTTGACACAAACTGGCCAATATAATTCGGAATACAATTCCTTGCCAGAATGTATTCAGTAAAGAACCTGCTGTAAGGGAGCAACATCAACAATGTATTGCTCACTGTAACAATCGAGAATCGTGGCTCACATTGCTGCTTTGTACCAAAGCAGGGTCCAGCTAAGGGAAATGCCAGGCACTTCGGCCATCTACCTAATTGCTGCAGCAAAGATATGAAGTAGAGCACTTCTCTGCATAAAGGAAGCATTAGCCCGAGCAGCGTTAAATAGAATACAATTCAAAGAGCCGGGGATCTTGCCTTAAAAGAAAACATACCAAGTTCAAGGAAAATAATTTGAATTAGTGTGCGGGTGGGCAAGCAGAAGAGTCACTTAAGAAGAAAAGATTCCAATTTCACCACCCACTCACCATTACAGGGATGCCAGCATTCAGCCCCATACATAAGGATCTGTGTAATCTTAGCCCGGTATAATTGGGCCAAGATCCCAACCGAATAGCCCCCTCCAGTGCAAGCCAATTTTCCCTGGCGTCCCACCGCCTAGGAGGACCTTAGTTAGGTCACAACTAAATGAGGGCTGCCACGAAGGGTGTCATCAAAATGAATCCCACAGGATTTATATTCGTGAACCACCTCTAACATCTTCCATTCCAACTGCCAAGGGAAAATTGTCCTTTTCTTTTTTTGGCCCAGTGGTTGGAATAACATAACCTTTGTTTTATGGATGTTAATCACTAATTCCAAGAAATCAGAAAATTGCTTCAACATATCCAAGATAGCCTGAAGGCCAGCCTGAGTAAGGTCAAGAAAGATTATGTCATCGGCACACCCCATCCAAAGGAGGGGGAAATCACCCAGTTTCAGTGGAATAGCAGAGGGGTGAGCAAAGCCGAACCCATATCAGCAAGATAAAGGTGAAAAAGTAAGGCTGCAAAAATGCATCATTGTTTCAAGCCACGAGTGGTAGTAATCCAAGGCGAAGTGCTCCCAGACTGGTCCAACCAGACCTTTACCCTAGTAGCAGAGTGAAAAGAGGTGAGCATGGACAAAAGGCCAGGAGGAATGTTGCAGGCACACAATTTCTGCCACAGCTTATATCGGTTAACGATATCGAAAGCTGCGCTATAATCGATAACCGCTGTATTAACTGGGCGCTGCCGAACAAGTCATGCCTGTTGGATAGTGGAAATAGTGCCAGGCAGTTGGTTGTAGTGCTCAGGCCGCGTTGGAAGCCAGTCTGATTAAGAGTTATAAGGTTAGCCCCATCAGCGCAGGTCCAGATTTCATTGAGGAGCATACGAGCAAAGATTTTTGATGAGGCATCAAGCATGGCAAGAAGGTGATAATTACCTGAAACCAGCGGTCGCCCTTCTTCCATGCAAGGATGATGATACTGTCTCCCCATGACTAAGGAATACGTTGGGATTCGCCAATTCAATAGAAAAGGCTATCCAACGCATGTGACCAGCTAATCGAATCCTTCTTAATAACAGCATTGGAAATGCCATCAGGGGCGGAGGGCTCGCGAGGACCTACAGCCATTGATCAAGAGAATGTAATTAACAGTATGACTGTAATACCATCTATCCAAGGCATTGGCAGAGTCGCCACCCAGCATGTTCACAATGCGCTGAACCCAGGATGATTCCAGAACACCAGACCGGTTGATAACTATCAATCTCTTTCCAAAACTGACTTGGAGCGTTAGTAAGAGCTAAGTTGACAAAATGTCTTCTAGTGCAAGCACTCCAAAAGATAACAATGTTTCCTAAGCCACTTCCGATAAGTTTGTTTTGTGTTATTCAATCTGCTAGTACGTAGTGAGGATGCCAGTACAGATCCCACTATAGGTTGCAATGTCTTACGTAGATCCTGCCTCTTAGAGGTAATTTTCCCATCATAATGCTGACAGTGTAAAAGAGAAGAAGGTCTATTTAACAGGGTATTGCTGCTGCCGAATTTGAAAGAAATAGATGCTTGAAACATCCTCAAAATCCTTTATCGGCACAAGAGCATTAGTGCATACTTGATCCAGACCCCAAGTTGCACAGCGAGCGACAAAAGAGGCCAAAGCAGGTCGTAATCGAACGCAGGCTTCATCCAACCGACAACCGTTCGATGATATGCGATTAAGACAAGGGTTCATTCCAAGAGTCCCAACGACCTTAGGAACAATCTTGGATACAGTCAGATTTACAGTTAATACAAGGGGCATATGGTTGCTTTCCAAATGAGGAGATATGCCCATATTCAATCCCAAAATATCCAAAGCGTAACCCAATGCACACCTTATTGTTTATATCAAAATAGTTAGGAAGTATATGTTAAATTAACAAAATGTAAGGTGCAGAGTAGAAAAATCAGTCCTGACACATGGACTGAACAGTAACAGTGAACAAGAAAAAGTAGGCAACTCCCGTCCCCTGCACACTTTCACAGGCCAATAAATCAGCCAAGAGTTTAAAGACAAATTTTAGAATTGTTCGAGATCAGGTAACTTAATTCAATATAGACCCGTTATCACAAAATGAGATATTTCAATATCAATACATAACACATTTCTGTTCAACAAATAAATATAAAAGTGTGACCCAAAGCTTTTTGAGAAAAACTCTCTTCATCAGGGGTCTTTACAAGATGTTGATTCTATAAATAATCAAATAAGAGATAGTCTTGTAAGTACATCTGTAGTGATCCACTCATAAACATTCATATTACTTTATCAGCCACTTTTATTCTTTAGATATCAACATAAAGCTACCTTCATAGTCTCAACGTCCTGTTGATTTCAGTGCTCTAAGAGTACTCCTACCCAGAGCAAAGTGGTGTACGTGGGTAGCAATCAGTTCCTGATTACCTAAAATATTACGACATTGGCATGAGGTAAGTATTCCTCTACAGTCCTTACTTTTTTATCTAAGTACAGATTATTCTGAAATATCTCACCTTCACCATAAACAGCAGAAACCTATATGTTCCTCTGGTATAACCCAATGTAAAATAGGATGGAGTAGTTGTCATCCAGTGTCCTAGGTGTATGAGTGTAGTATTCCTTCTGTGAGTGTAATTCATATCAGGAGAAAATGTAAGTATCTAATGGAAGAAAATCTAGGTCCCATATCTATTGATAATGCTATTCATATCATAGTACTCACCCTGTCAGTAAATGGAGTAACTCAAAGATGAGTGAAGATAATTATAATGCATGTTGTCTCCATCATATGTGGTCAAAGATTTTTTACACCCTTCTCGAGGAATACAGAGTGTAATGGTCAAACGGCTTCACCAAAAATTCAAAGGATGTCTCCTAAGGCAAGCCAAGATAAAGGAGGAAAAGACTTTTAGGAAGTGCAGGCCTGAAGGGATGTTGCACATCCTGGTGATCATCTATTAAAATATGTAACATTTTTACCTTGGAAGATGTCTTTAAATCCAATCTGTTATGGCAAAAGAGGAAGCCCTGGACTCCTGTGTTCTCTACCCGCTGAAATTCTGCAGGCCAAGATGGCTGCTTCAAATAGAGGCGTGCATTCACGGCATGATGATGTCATGTCGTAATGATGGCAATGGCGTCATATTTGTAAAACCTTAAGCAAGCCGTTCTGGTCAATATCTATCTCGGCCCTTCATGGAAAATAAGGTATTATTGCGCTATGCATGTTACTCTGTCCCCCGTGGTGGATATTGAAATAAAGATGAATAATCAATTTCTAACATTTCTAGTATTATGTAGAAACTCAGGGTTCTACATAAAAGGAGAAGTGTCAGGATAATAATCAGAAGATCCTTCCATTAAAGAACCTACGTGTGACAATGTGGTGGCCTCCTGTTGTATCGAATGCTATATAACTATCTATGGCCCTTTTAGCTTATAGCTATTTTCGGCCCTTTATGTGAAAAAAGGGGTTTGGGCATTCCTCTGCCCCACTGTGGTGGATATTAATTGTTGAGATCAACTGGCCATTTACAACATGATGTATCATGTGGAAACCCGGGATCCCCATCTAAACAGGGAAATGCTGGGACGTGAATCAACGGTTCTCCAGCATGGGGTCTGGCATGGATTCACATGCTCATGAATATTCCCCGTCGTCAGGCTGGGAATCCTCGGTAAAGAAAAAACCAGTATCAGTTTCGTTTCTGATCTGTCTTTCGTAGTAATAACCAATCACTGGTCTCTGCGTCATACTGACCACAGCCAATGACTGCCCTCTACCTAAGCACCGCCTCTGGCAGCCATCTTCAGATTTTTACCGCACGTTCATGTGTTGGGATCCTCGTGCTATTGCTCTCGAGCGTTAGTGCTATTTTTTCACGTTTTTTCTCAAAAACTTCGTTTTTTCGGTCAAAAGAGCCTCAAGCTCCACCAACTCTCCATCCGATCAACGGGGACCCGTGTCGGATTCGTCTGCGCCCCTCAAGGGTGAAGATTTCGTCGAGCTACGCTTTTGGAGGACTCCAGAAGTTTCTCAGGCCCGGACATGGCCCAGGAGAAGGGATGCTCGACGCCCGGAAAGCTGTTCAGGGTCTGCTCTGGATGCCAGCTGCAGAACGTCTTTAAGGAGGACGAACACTCCTTTTGTCTCTACTGCTTACATGAGGACAAGACGCACGTGGAGAAGGACTGTGCGTTTTGCGGCAACATGTCGGAGCGGACCATGAAGGACCGCCATCAACGTCTCGCCAACTGGCTGGAAGGGAAGAGCCCGTCAGGCGAGAAGAAGAGGAAGAAATCCGAGCGGTCTTCTAAGACCTTTGAGGACGCCCCGGCGACGGGGGTCCAACACAAGGCAAAGCACCGCGAGTCCGCTGGCACCGGGAGCGCCGAACTGTCGGGCTCTACGGGCGCCAGGCAGGGCGAACCCTCCCCGGCACCATCAACCACGAGCCAACGCTCTGGGTCGGGTAAGAGGAAGGCCGAGCACCCGGCGAAGCTCCTGGAGAGGCCCCGGTCAAGCTCGAAGGCCCCATCGGAGGGGGAGCGAGGCAGTGTCCCCCCCTCAAGGATAAGGCGGTGAGCGCACCTAAGGTGGTGAAGGCCTTAATCCATCCGGCCAAGCCCTCTATCGAAACTGTCGCGGCGGCCCTGGCTCAGCCTGTGGGGGCTACACCAGTGGTGGCGACCTCGGGGCTCAGAGTCTCCCTGCCACCTCGGAGGGAGTCCTCTTTTGTGCCCATCGATAGGACCCCCGTGAAATCCCCCGTGGGGAAGAAAAAGGGGGGGCAGGGCGTCGTCGTAGATTCGGCCTCAACCTCGGAGGAGGAGCTGGTCGAAGTCTTAAGCCACGGCCTCGGCGTGGAAGAAGACCGGCCCGTCGGGATGGATCCCGACGCAGGTGACGACGACATCATCGAGGGTACCGACGGGGCCCCTGATCGCCCGTCGGATTCCCCTCTGCCAGCGCCGCGAGACAACTCGGCGGCCATTTTGTTGGCTATACAGTCCTTATGCTCAGAGATAAGGACGAGACTACCGTTGCCGACGGAACCTCTCCCGTCGGGGGACCCAGAACCGGGACCTTCTGGTGTTCCCCCTACCAAGAAAAGAAGGATCCACCCTCCGCCTCCTTTTCAGCCGTCGCGCCCCTTCCAGCCCTCCTCCCCGTCCACCCGAGGGTATGATACGGGGACTGACACAGCAGCGACGAATACGGACGACGAGGTATACGACGAGGATGTACCGTCGTCGCCTCCCACCAGGGCTTCTCCGCCCG
This sequence comes from Ambystoma mexicanum, assembly GCF_040938575.1. NCBI lineage: Eukaryota > Metazoa > Chordata > Amphibia > Caudata > Ambystomatidae > Ambystoma > Ambystoma mexicanum. The sequence continues at coordinate 159,386,989 of NC_090936.1, read as the reverse complement.
ACGAGATTGGATCGTTCCACTCCATGATCACCAGGGCATCCGAGCTTTTCCAACTCTGCCCTGAGGAGAAGAAGAAGGAAGGTTTCCTTTATCAGCGGCGCGAGGCCAAGAGGAAGACGGTCCTCTCAGTGCCTCTATTGGACGACATTTGGGATGAGGGCCTCACCCTCCTCAAGAACCCTTCCACGACGCCAGCTAGAAGGGACCGGTACGAGAAGAAGTACCGGGTCCCGGACACGGCCCCCCTGTGCCTCCGGGCGCAGCCTACCCCGGACTCCGTCGTCTCCGCGGCGGCCAGGAAAAAAGCGGGGGGGGTGCGGCCTCCACATCGACTTCCCCACCGGACGGCGAGGGAAAGAAATTGGACGCTATGGGACGCAGAGTCATATCGTCTGCGGCGACGACGATTAAAGCGGCCAACGCCTTGGCTATCGTGGCCCGCTACGACAGGGAGCTCTGGTACAAACTGGCTCCCCTACTGGACTTCTTGCCGGACGACAAGAGGGCAGAGGCCCTGGAGATCCTGCAGGAAGGTGAGGTGGCTTCGGACCACGCCATTACCGTTGCGACGGACATCGCCGACACTGGGTTCCGCCAGTTGGGCAACGGCGTTTGCCTTAGGCGGCGTGGATGGCTCAAGGCTACGGACTTCCGTCAAGACGTTCAGACCAGAGTCCTGGACATGCCCTTCGATGGGAACAACCTGTTTGGGAAAACAGTGGACGATTTCCTTCAGGCCATTAAAGCGGACACCGAGACGGCCCGGGCCCTTGGAGTTCTGCAACAACGGCGGACGCCCTTTCGGAGCAGCGGAGGCAAGGGCGCCTCCAAAAGTTCAGGCGGCGGTTTCTCCACCTACCGTCAAGCGGCCCGCTCGTCGGCTCAGGAGGCCTACAGAGGACGAGGCAAGTCTGGCGGACCCCGCCGTCGTCGCCAAGGAGGTCAAGGCGGCAAAGCCTCGTCGAAGCAGGATTGAACCGACCGTGGGGTCGGGCCCCCACCGAAGCACCCCGGTGGGAGGCCGGCTGGCGAGCTTCGTCAGCGTGTGGGAGTCCATCTCCACCGACCGTTGGGTGCTGGACGCCTTGGCCCGGGGCCACGCGCTCGAGTTTCAAAGAAGGTGTCCGCGCGTCCCCCCCGTGGCCAGGAAAGAACTTCACGTCCCTCAACTTCTCCTGGATGTAAAGGCGATGCTGAGGAAGGGTGCCATCGAACTCGTCCCAAAGAGACTTCGGGGCTCCGGAGTTTACTCGAGATACTTCCTCGTGAAGAAGAAGACGGGGGGATGGCGCCCCATCCTGGACCTGCGACGTCTGAACAAGTTCATCAAGGCGCAAAAGTTCCGGATGGTCACCCTCCAGCACGTCCTGGGTCAGCTGGAGGAAGGAGACTTCCTGTCGTCGTTGGATTTGGAGGATGCCTACTTCCATATTCCCATCCTAAAGGGGCACCGAAAATTCCTCAGGTTTGTGGTCCAAGGGCATCACTACCAGTTCAAAGCCCTCCCCTTCGGACTACGGTCGGCCCCCAGGGTATTCACCAAGTGCCTTGCACCGGTGGCGGCGCAGCTGCGCCGCGAGGGGATCCACGTCTACCCCTACCTGGACGACTGGCTCATCCGAGCCAAGACGAGGGAGCTCGCCCTGGATCACACGGCAAGGACCGTCCGACTTCTCACGGACCTGGGATTCTCCGTGAACTACGCCAAGTCTCACCTGGTACCTGCGCAAAACGCACTGTTTCTGGGAGCGAAGCTCGACACAGTGTCTCTTCTGGCCTCCCCATCGGAGGAAAGGACCAGGTCCATCCTGGGCAAGGTACAGTGGATGTTGGTTTCCGACGCGGCCAAGGTGAGGTCCATCAAGTCCCTCCTCGGAATGATGTCTTCCTGCATCTACCTCATTCCCATGTGCAGGCTCCGGATGCGCCCGTTGCAGGAGTTCCTGGACGCGCGCTGGATCCAAACGACGGGCAGCTTCGAGGAGAGGATCACACTCGACGAGAGTTTCCGCCGAGCGGTCCGGTGGTGGGGCAACCGCACGCATCTGACGGCGGGCATGGACTTCCAGACCCCAGACCACCAGGAGACAGTGACCACCGATGCCTCCCTGGAAGGGTGGGGAGCGCACACCGAAAATCTGCACGCGAGAGGCCTTTGGCTCCCGACGGAGAAGTCCCTCCATATCAACGTCCTGGAGCTCCGTGCAGTGTTCTGGGCCCTCAGGTCCTTCCTTCCGTCCCTCAAGGGCAAGGTGGTGAGGATCTTCACCGACAACACCACCACCATGTTTTACATCAGGAAACAGGGCGGAACCAGGTCCCCAGCGCTGTCCAAGGAGGCGCAGGACCTGTGGCATTGGGCCGTCGCCCAAAGGATGTTTCTGGTGCCGTTTCATCTGGCAGGGATAAAAAACACCATCGCCGACTCACTCAGCAGGGAGCTGCGCTTGTGCCACGAGTGGGAACTACGGCAGGATCTAGTGGATCGCCTCTTCCGACGGTGGGGCACACCCCAGATCGACCTGTTCGCGACGGCGACGAACTCCAAGTGCCGGAGGTTCGCCAGCAGGTTTCCCCAGGCGAGGAGCATGGGCGATGCCTTCTCGTTCCCCTGGGAGGGCCTGTTCCTCTACGCGTTCCCTCCTTTGCCACTGCTAATCCGGCTCGTCAACCAGCTCAAGAGGTCACGGTGCAGGATGATCCTCGTCGCACCTGCGTGGCCGAGGCAGATATGGTTCCCGGACCTTCTGGACTTGTCAGCGTCCCCGCCAATCAAGCTGCCGGTGGACGCGGATCTTCTCTCCAGGGAAGGAGGCGCCATCCTCCACCACGACCCGAAATCGCTGAACTTGCAGGCCTGGCTCCTGCAGCGCTAGAGTTTGGAGGATACGACATACCGGCCGACTGCAGAGAGGTTCTTGCAAAGGCCAGGGCGTCCTCGACTCTTAAATGCTACGGACACAAATGGAAGAGGTTCTCTGTCTGGTGCCACGCACAGAAGATTAACCCTCTACGGATTACGGCTCCCCAGGTACTGCCGTACCTGCTGACGCTGGCCAAAGCTGGACTGGCCCACGCGTCCATCAAGATTCATCTTGCTGCGATCTCCCGATACACCAGAACCACGGGCCGGACGTCCTTGTGGTCTCATCGTCTGGTGAAAGAGTTCATGAAGGGACTGTTCAGATCGTTCCCGCCGGTGAAGGCTCCGGCCCCGGCGTGGGAGCTCAACGTGGTGCTGACCAAGCTCATGGGACCTCCGTTCGAGCCTCTGCACTCGGCCCCGTTGAAGTTTCTGTCGTGGAAAGCAGCGTTTCTTGTGGCCATCACCTCCGCACGACGGGTGGGAGAGATCCAGGCCCTTTCATGCAAGGCCCCGTACTTGACTTTTCACGACACGAGGGTAGTGCTCAGGACGCACCCCTCCTTCATGCCCAAGGTACCGTCGGACTTCCATCTCAACGAACCCTTGGTGTTGCCTGTGTTCTTCCCGTCGCCTTCGTCGCCGGCTGAGAGGACTTTGCACTCGCTGGATGTGGCTAGAGCGCTGAAGTTCTACGTGGACCGCACGAAGTGTTTTCGGAAGACGTCACAACTCTTTGTGAACTTTGGACCTGTCAATCAGGGGAAGGCTCTCTCGAAGGCTTCCATTTCCAGATGGCTCTCCGGCTGTATCATGTACTGTCATCGGTTGGCAAACCGACCGCTGCCTGGCCGTCCGAGAGCCCATTCCACCAGAGCGATCGCAGCTACCACGGCGTTCCTTTCTGGTGTGCCCCTGCTGGACATATGCAGGGCTGCTACGTGGAGGTCGACGCACACCTTCACGAAATTCTACTGCGTCGACCGGGATTCCAGGGAGGAGTCCAGGGTCGGCCAAGCAGTGCTGCGCAACCTGTTCGCCTGAGGTGAGCCTGGTGAGGAGGTAAGATGCTTAATGTTGAGTTTGATGTAATGCTTAATGTTGAGCCTTTGCCACCTCCCGTGGTTGTGCATGTGTGTACTGCTATGTATTCTTTATTCATGAGCATGTGAATCCATGCCAGACCCCATGCTGGAGAAGGAACAAGTTACTTACCTGTAACTGTTGTTCTCCAGCATGGGTCTGGCATGGATTCACATGCGAACCCTCCCGCCTACCCCTCTGCGGCTCTTCACTTGGTCATACTGCCACTTCACGTGCTTCCAAATCTGAAGATGGCTGCCAGAGGCGGTGCTTAGGTAGAGGGCAGTCATTGGCTGTGGTCAGTATGACGCAGAGACCAGTGATTGGTTATTACTACGAAAGACAGATCAGAAACGAAACTGATACTGGTTTTTTCTTTACCGAGGATTCCCAGCCTGACGACGGGGAATATTCATGAGCATGTGAATCCATGCCAGACCCATGCTGGAGAACAACAGTTACAGGTAAGTAACTTGTTCCTTCCCTCCCATTAACAAGCCTACCAGTCATGACATGTCAATCTCCTATTGTCTCTCATAGTAATGTGTAAACTGCCTAGCTATTCCACCATTCTGTCCTCAACCCTTGAAGGGCGTACACTCTGATGTCCACAAGGGTTTACAATACAATGTAAAAAGGTCAAGTGTATAAGCAGTTCATCTTCTTCATAGAGCCCAGCCCCAGAATATCTGTGTACATCATGTCATCAGGGATACTTCAGATCAAGGAGAAAGTGGAAAAAAATCATTGACCACATATGATGGAGACAGCATGGATTAGGATTATCTTTATTCATCTTTGAGTGGCACCATTTAATGACAGGGTGAGTACTATGATATGAATACCACTATCAATATATATGGGACCTAGATGTTCTTCCATTAGATACTTACATTTCTTCCTGATATGAATTCCACCCACAGAAGAAAGACTACACGCATACACCTAGGAGACTGGATGACAACCAATCCATCATATTTTACATTGGGCTATGCCAGAGGAACAAATAGGTTTCTGCTGTTTATGGAGAAGGTGAGATATATCAGACTAATCTGTATTTGGATAAGAATGTAAGGACTGTAGAGGAATATATACCTCATGCCAATGTCATTTTTTAGGTAATCAGAAACTGATTGCTACACACGTAGACCACTTTACTCTGGGTAGGAGTACTCTTAGAGCACTGAAATCAACAGGACCTTGAGACTATGAAGGTAGCTTTATGTTGACATCTTAAGCATACAAGTGGCTGATAAAGTGAATATGAATGTATGAGTGGATCAATGCAGATGTACTTGCAAGACTATTTCTTTGATTATTTATAGAATCAACATCTTGTCAAGACCACTGATGAAGAGAGATTTTCTCGAAACGCGTTGGCCCACACTATTACATTTATTTGTTGAACAGAAATGTGTTATATATTGATATTGAAATATCTCAGGTTATAATAACAGTTCTATATTGAATTAAGTTACCTGATCTCGAACAATTCTAAGATTTGTCTTTAAACTCTTGGCTGATTTATTGGCCTGTGAAAGTGTGCCGGGGAGAGGAGATCCCTACTTATGGGAACTTTTTCTTGTTTACCTTATCCAATACCAAATCAGGATCATTGGCCAAAAAGGCCTAATCGAGAACACTGCTTGATTTGGGGCCAAACCGGATGCATTTAGGAGGGGAAGTGATCATAGTAAAACCAAAGGAATATAGTAAAGTAGCCCACTCCAAGCCCCGCTTGCAGGATTGAGAAAGCACACCCTTATACATCACAGAGGAGGAAAATTATCCATATAAGTTAACCACAGACGGGGGCACTTGAATCAGATAATTAAAGTCCCCACATATGATACAAGGCACATGAGAGGACAAATCATTAATCAAAGCTTCAACTTCAAGTAGAACCATCTCATGGGCCTGCTTATATGGGGGATCATATAAGTTAATGACCACTAATTCTTTGCGTCCCATTCAAGAGGTGCAACAATCTTGGCCATAAGTATGTTAGGTGAGATGATAGGCAATTTAACAAAACTCATGGAGTTCTTAGCACTAAGAAGTAAACCCCACTATAGCGCCCAAGAGGGCCCTGAGTGATTGGTTTGCTAATAAAATACCAGCCATCAATAATGACCAGGTCGACCAACCAGGTCTCCTGGAGGGCAACCAACATATATTCTTCAAGCTCAAATAAGTGGGAATGTCAGTGTGTATTCCAATTAATAAAGTGGAAACTGCAAGCAGGGTCCCACGCTAAGAACCCATTTCCCCCCTCTGCGCAACCAGATTGGGCAACCCGACCCACTGACTCTCTTCCCGCCGAAGATACCACCCCAGCCACTGCCCTAGGCAGCAAGCAAGAGACTGGGGGGAAGTATGGGGGTTGGAGACAAAGGAACCAAGAGACCAGTACAATATCTTCGAAGGGATTGTGTCCTCTGACGTATTCCTTATCTTTGATATAATCCATTCCAGCTTGCTGGCCTTGGAAATTTTTTCTCAGTAGATGGCGCTGTGCGTCGACGTCCCTCGAGTTGGTGTCCTTCGACAGCCTCCGTATCGGCGCCGACGTCATCATGAGTATAAATAGACTCGCGCAGCGTCCATTGCTCAGTTCCGTTTTTCCGCGCTTCGTGTGCCTCGGAAACGTAACGCTCGGTTCGTTTTTTTCATAAAAACCTTCTTATTCTTCGAAGATATTTGATTTAACACGATGGCATCTTCATCCGAACCATCGACTCCACGGTCCGGTTTCAATAAATGTTGCGACTGTGGAAAGAAAATGTCTTTAACGGATCCTCACAGGATCTGTTTGTGGTGCCTGGGATCGGAGCATCACTGTTCAGAGTGTGAGGACTGTATGTCCCTAATGGCAAAAGCTTTGAAGGAGCGTAAGGGGAAGTTAGAAAGAGGTAAGGCTTTTAAAACCTCTACCCCTTCAAAAGTTTCTTCGGTTGAGTCGAGGCATTCGTCTCCTCGTCGTCAAAAGAAACATTCCCGTTCGAGATCTCGAAGCGGTTCCCATCATTCTTCGAGATCAAGACACTCTAAGAAGAGGCATCATAGATCGCCCTTTTCTTCTAGTTCCCCGGAAAGGGTCACCTGCCCCACGAAACACAGCTCTCCGGCTAAGTGGGAGGAATTACGTAAATAAATGCTTAGCGTCTTCGAGAAAGCGGCCTCGACCCCCTCAGAGACATCTAAGGGTGATATCCTGGGTGAAAGACCTGAAAAATCTAAATGCTGCTAGTCATTGAACCGGGCGAGTAAAAATACTCGAGCGCCATGAACGCTCGAGCAAAGGCAATAAGACTGTGTCATCGACGCCATCGTCGAAGATTTCTTCGACTCTCAAATCTGCATCATCGACGCCTTTGTCGAAGGAACCTTCGACGCATAAATCGGTTTCATTGGCGCCGTCTTCGACGCCGTTGTCGACCCAGATAAAGGACAAGCCTAGAACTGCCACTACGTCACAGGCAGCAGAGATGTCGAAAGCCCCGACCATGACGTTGAGCGTACCATCAAGAATCTCGACAATCTCGACGATGCTGAGTAGGATTCATTTGATTCATTCATTTAGGCCTTTTCCAACATTTTTGATGCCCTTTTCAGGATTGTCGAAGCCTACGACGTCCACCTCGACAACCACAACGTTTTCTTAGGCAGTAACAACAAATTTGGCTCCTTCTTCTCTAGAAATGGGGTTTACACCATATCCTAGTTCTGATTACTTTAGAGCCTTGTCTTCCATATATGAGGAAGGGGAGGACTCTGACAATGAGAGACCTTTTGGTCTGCAAAGGACTACAATACCCATCCCAGAGGAATTAATCTCTGAAGAAAATAGGTTAAAAGATCTACGGGAGTCTCTACATGAGTCAAGTGGTATAGATACTTCTCCAGAAGTAGAGTTTGCTAAACCAGACCCTGGAGAACATGCTGAGATACCTTATAGGGCTCTTATGTCTAGAATAATTGAATTTATGGGGTGGACTACACCGGCACCTTCTTTTCAGCAAGATGACCTTACTGATATATTTGATAAAGGACCCCAGGAGGATCCCGTTGTTCCTTTTCATTCTGCTCTGCAAAGAAAAATATCTGCAAATTGGGAAACTCCTGAAGTTATCCCTGCAGTAAATAAAAAACTCTCTGCTAAATACAGAGTATCAGCTTCAGATCCTGAATATCTAAGCAAACATCCAACTCCAGAGAGTTTAGTTGTGCAGGCAGCGACTTCATCAAACAGTAAGTCAGCATACCCTACCATTCCACAAGACAGAGATGATCAAAGATTTGACATCATGTCAAAAAATCAAAAAAATTATTTTTGGCATGTAGTATGGCGCTTAAATCTATCAACGCCACTTGCACGCTAGCAAGATTCAGCCACACACTTTGGGAGTGTGCTTCATCTGCGGCTGACTGTCTCCCAGAAGGAGGAGAGCGGGAAGCATTCTTAAACATCATCAGGGATGGAAAGGATGCAATGTGTGAGTCCCTTCAAACAGGCATTGACTCTGCTGACAGTATCAGCAGGGCCATGGCGGCAAGTACCACAATCCGCAGGTTTGCGTGGTTGCGGAAGTCTGGGTTTGCTCCAGATGTGCAAGCTAGACTTCTAAATATGCCCTTTGACGGCACTTCTCTATCTGGAAAGAAGGCTGATGACAGCCTGGAGAAATTGCAAACATCCAAAGCAGCAGCAAAATCCCTTGGGGCTGCAATCCGGCAAACTCCAAATCGCCCTTCAGGTACATCCTGGAGGGGCAAGTCCTTTCGTTTTTACTCCGCATTCGGAAAAGGCAGAGGACAGCCAGCTCAAAGGGGCCAGAGACGATTCACCTGTGGTGGACAGGGTAAAGGTACAAAATCTGCATCAGCAGGTGCTACTTTACCCTCAGCATCTGCGTCAGCCGCTTCTAAACCCCTTTGAGGTCTCCCCTCACAAGACACCAGTATGGGGCAGGTTAACTCAACATCTGGCAGAATAGCAGGCTATTACATCAGATGCTTGGGCATTGGAGACAGTTGGCCAAGGTTACTGCCTGCCTTTCCTACATTTTCCTCAGAGTCATCTACCAGGGAACAACTCTTTGAAGCTTCTAGACCCGCTCCTTATGCAGGAGATTTCAGACCTGCTAGAGAAAGGTGCCATAGAACCGGTACCTGTAGCGGGGAGGAACAAGGGTTGGTATTCCCCCTACTTTCTAGTAGCAAAGAAGGACGGAGGATTGAGACATATCTTGGACTTGCGAGAATTTAACAAATTCCTCAGGAAAGACAAGTTCAAGATGGTAACCCTTTCTCAAATCCTTCAGGCCCTCCAGCTTCAGGACTGGTTGGTATCTCTAGACCTTCAGGATGCTTATTTCCATGTGCCAATCCATCTCAAACACAGGAAATACCTGAGGTTCGCAATTGGCAACTCTCATTATCAATTTCGAGTTCTGCCATTTGGGCTGACCTCTGCCCGAGGGTCTTTACCAAGCTAATGTCGGTTGTGGCTGTAAGTCTAAGGAGGGAAGGGATTCACGTCTACCCCTACCTGGATGACTGGTTGATCAGAGCAGTATCCCCGGAACAAGCTCAGATCCATCTAGATTATGTTTGCCACTTCCTTCACAAGCTGGGCTTCTCCCTCAACTTAAAGAAGTCACAGATGATACCATCACAGAGGCTCCAGTTCATTGGAGCAGTCCTGGACACATCCCTGGGAAAAGCCTCGCCACCAGAGGCGAAGGCTCAAGATATTCTACAGATGGTCACCAGGTTTAAAAATGCCCAACGTCTACCAGCCTTCGGCTTTTTGAGGTTGCTCGGTCTCATGGCATCCTGCATCTTCCTAGTGCCAGAGGCTCGCCTGAGAATGAGATCCCTCCAGTGGGCGCTAAGGACCCAGTGGTCACAATTCTCAGGAAAAATGTCAGATCTCCTACAAGTCCCGGACAGAGTAGCTCGAGACCTTCATTGGTGGGCCTGTCGGGAGAACATCTTAAAAGGAGAACAGTTTTGGCAACCATGGCTGGAGGTAACAGTAGTCACGAATGCTTCACTCACAGGGTGGGGAGCCCATGCCAACGAGTTGACCATCAGCGGTCGTTGGTCTCCATTGGAGTCCAGATTACACATCAACCTATTGGAGCTGAGAGCGATCAGAATAGCGCTGAAAGCTTTTCTGCCATCAGTACAGGGAAAGAATGTCCTGATAATGACGGACAACACAGTGGCCTTGCACTACCTCAACAAAAGAGGAGGCGTAGGGTCACTGCCACTGTGCAGAGAGGCAATGCAGCTTTGCTTTTGGGCAATTCAAGATGGAATCTCTCTATCGGCAGTTCACCTAGCCGGAGAGAAGAACTTGACGGCGGACACTCTGAGCAGGCAGAGCACAGTCTCTCACGAGTGGGAACTAGCTCAGGAAGTCCTTCAAGAGATCTTCGCCCTTTGGACAACCCCTCAAGTGGATCTATTCGCCACCAGCATCAACAGGAAGTGCGATCAGTATTGCTCAAGGGAATTTCCCCCGAGAGGAGCTCTAGGTGATGCGTTCGTAGTGGACTGGAATTATCTGCTTCTATACGCGTTTCCTCCAGTCCCCGTCATTCCTCAAATGATCAGGAGGTTGAGAAGATTCCAGAAACACATGATCCTAATTGCCCCGGATTGGGCCAGGAGAACGTGGTACCTGGATCTTCTAGACATGTCCATCTGTCCTCCGATTTGTCTTCCGCAAAGAGAGGATCTTCTCTCGCAGAAGGCAGGTCAGGTTCTCCATCCGGATATAAGAACCCTCAACCTTCACGCTTGGTTTCTGAAAGGTTGAGATACAACGATTGGGATCTCCCGGATGACGTCATGGAGGTGTTGCTTTCAGCCAGAAGGCCAGCAACAAAGACTTTATACCGCTGCCGTTGGAACACATTTTGTAGCTGGTGTAAAGAATAGAATATGAACCCTTTTCATTTAGTACACCGATGGTGTTATCTTTCTTGCTTTACTTAGCAAATTCAGGTCTCCAAGTTGGTACGATCAAGGGCTATCACGCAGCGCTGTCAATCTTTAAGCGTACTGCTGAGGAGCCTTCATATTTCAAATTACCCTTAGTAACCCAATTTCTGAAAGGATTAACTAATGTTTATCCCCAAAGCCTCTTCAAGCTCCATTGTGGGACCTAAATCTAGTCTTAAAGTTTCTGATGGGTACTCCATTTGAACCACTTCATTCCTGTTCATTTAGATTTCTCACTCTTAAAACAGTCTTTCTAGTGGCTCTAACTTCCGCCAGAAGAGTGAGCGAATCACAAGCTCTATCCTGCAAACCTCCTCATACAATCCTTCATAAAGACAATGTCATGGGCACTACTCCCGAGGGGCCAGGACTGGCCCAGCACCCTCGGAAGCAGACCCGTCTTCGGACCCAGCAGACCCCTACAGGGGCCCTTTAGACCGTGTCCTGGCGCCTTTGGCACCAGGCTCATGAAAGGTTTTAGTCCCGGCGCCCAGGGCGCCAGGCTCATATTGTAAAACAGTGTCATAATGCTTGGGTGGACTTACCTGAGGCAGACCATGCTGCATACTTACCCAGGACAATCCAGTCTGGCTGAAGTCTCCAACCATCTGGGCTAGGAGGAACTATTTCCTTCTGGAACTCTTTTCTTACCTGGGTGGGACCGGTGGAAGAATACACACTGGAAGCACTTCTCTGCTATTTAAACCACGCCCGATGGGTTTCACGTGCTTCGTGTTATTCTGCAGCAGCAGCAGGACGCTCACCGAGTCGGCTCCTGCATTCCTGGTCCTGATACACCCTCAGCTTCCCGAGCAGCAACCTGTGGATGAGAAAGCACACAGGAACACAAACTTACCAGAATTCAGCCTCCAGAATCCAGTCTTCGAAACCTGCAAAACAAGAATCAAGGTTAGAAATCGTGCAACACGCTTGCAGCCGCGCTCGCTTACCTTATCCAATGGTGATCACGCCTAAGCTCACCGCGGCCTTCACTCCGGCTGCATCCAGCACCTGAAAGGGAAAAAGACATAGTTAGAGGTGCCCGAGCAGAAGCGGTCGCAACGCCGTTATACTTACGAGCCTCCGCACATGCAGCAGCAGCGGCATCGCCCACAGTCTACCAGCACCTGAAAGGAAGGAAAGACATTGTTAAAGGTGCCCATTTCAGAAAACGGCCACAGGTCAGTGGTACTTACGTGCCTCCACACGTGCAGCAGCGGCGGCATCGCCCACAGCCTTCCAGCACCTGAAAGGAAGGAAAGACATTGTTAAAGGTGCCCATTTCGGAAAACGACCACAGGTCAGTGGTACTTACGTGCCTCCGCACGTGCAGCAGCGGCGGCATCGCCCACAGCCTTCCAGCACCTGAAAGGAAGGAAAGACATTGTTAAAGGTGCCCATTTTGGAAAAGACCACAGTTCCGTTATTCATACGTGCCTCCGCACGTGCAGCAGCGACAGCATCGTCCAACAGCGTCTCTGCACCTAAAAGACTATACAAAAGGACTCTAAGCCTACACACTGAACTCATCCAGTGACGTAACTGGATTCCATGCGCCCCTTCACCAGAAGCAGGATGGAGAGCTCAGCTTTACCAAGCCTAAGGTAAGAGCTCGCTGAGACTACTTGAGAGCCTAGAAGTGGGAGAAGCAGAAGACTGGGGGGGAACCTTATCCCACCACTTAGGTATTTACCCCTTTTCTTCCACCTACAGAAAACTTACCTCACAAGCCAGGCAGTTCATATTCGGAGGTCCCGTCCAGAGTGCATTCCGAGCCCGGTGCCGCAGTCCAGTCTGGGTCAGCGCCTCCGTAGGAACCAGGTGAGCGTTACAGACAAGGTTGTTTTACAAGTGAAGCCCAATTTTCTCCCAAAGGTGGTCTCTGAATTCCACATTACTCAGAAAATATCTTTACCCTCGTTCTATCCTCCTCCCCATCCAGGGAAAGAGGAAGAGAGATTACACAGGCTGGATCCAAAGCGTGCCTTAAGCTTTTACATTAACAGACTTGCAAGAATCAGACAAGCAGACCAATTGTTTGTGGGATATGCAGGGCACAAATTAGGGTTGCCAATTACAAAACAAACTATTATATATTATATTTTAACTATTATTGAATGCTATAAATTGGCGGGAAAAGAGCCCCCTCAACATTTTAGGGCTCATTCAACCAGGGGTATCGCAGCCTCTTCGGCTCTCCAAAGAGGGGTTCCGATTAAGGACATATGTGCGGCTGCCACATGGTCGTCCGCACACACTTTTACCAAATTTTACAGCCTTGATTCCTCTTCTAGCCAGGAGAAAAAATTTGGAAAAGCTGTGTTGCATTCTGTACATCTTTAAAGGGAAACATTTCATTTTTACTCCCACCTCCTCTTTATACTACTGCTTTGCGAGTCTATCAAAGATAAGGAATACGTCGGAGGACACAATCCCTTCGAAGAACAAGTTAATTACCAAACTGGTAACGTTCTTTCGATGGGATGTTCCTCCGACGTATTCCTTATCGCCCCTCCCATCCATCCCCACAGTAAAACTTCCCTTGTAGTTGCAGCTTACGCTCCTTCAAGGTTACTAACCAATTCATGCAAAACTAAACTTCAAAACGGAACTGAGCAACGGACGCTGCACGAGTCTATTTATACTCATGATGATGTCGGCGCCAATACGGAGGCTGTCGAGGGACACCAACTCGAGGGACGTCGACGCGCAGCGCCCTCTACTGAGAACACATTTCCGAGCCCAGCAAGCTGGAATGGATTATATCAAAGATAAGGAATACGTCGGAGGAACATCCCATCGCAATAATGTTACCAGTTTGGTAAGTAACTTGTTCTTCTGCCATATAAAGTTTCAGTCATGGTACACTCAGGGTATACTAGACAGTATAAAGAGTATGTGTGCTCCAATATATAGTCAAATGTGTCCCCGTTGAAAAAATGTAGTACTGAAGTGGCCGTTAAAGAATGTTCGCAAAGATCCACGATTTTAATGTCACTGCTCTGGAAGAAGCAGAGTGGTATGACACAATGAAATAAATCAAGCAGATAGTTGCGTTTTAAAATCTGACCTTTGGCCTCTCCAAAGAGACATCAGATCATAAGGGCCTTGGATGGAAGTGGAGAGGTTAAACCCCCCAAGGTAGTCCCCTGGTGCTGTCCAGAAGGTTCTAAAGTTCGAACAGGCTGGCCTCCCCCAAGAGGGGACTTGTGAAGAGGCAAGAGTGTGGTACCAAGGCAAGATCCCTGGTCCGTCTCGGAAGAGAGGTTGGCATTGCATTTACCCACCCCATTACTTGTGGAGACAAAAGATACCTTTGAAATACAAGGAGCCGTCTCCATTAGTGAAGGCACAGGTTGAGACTTATGGAACAACAGCAGTCCTGCAAGGCAAAGATTTAACAACAGGTTTAATAGCAGGATGGGGGATCACTTGCAATCAGTAAAAGGTGTGCCGTACATGTCTCAGTGGGCACACAATTAGAAGAGATTAAAGTTCTGTCTGGGCCATAATGTCATGGTCCATAACCAAAGGCGGGTGAAAAACGGAGAACAATGTGGCATTAGAATCCTCAAGCAGAGCTAAGGTGGAGCCAGTGCCACGGGTGGCAGTCCTCGCCTTTCACTTTTTAAAATGATATAATGGTTCATACATCATGGCTTGGCTGACCACTTTCCGAAGGACCTCACTTTAGAGTAGGTGCCAGTAACACTTGCAGAGGAGTAGGGGCCAACAAAGGCCGAGCTGGAACATGTGTCGAAGAAATAAAAGGAATTGAGGAAGACAACAATGGTGGGGGGGAGGGAGAAAGCAGTCATAATTGACTGAGCCTTCAGCCAAGATGAGTCATGCCTGGCAAGCACCTGCGACAAACCAGCAATCATATCCAAAGATTTGGAAAAAAGCAAGGCTTGCGAAGCCAGGTTAGAGTCAAGGGAGTCACATTTAATAGTTAGGTCAGTCAAAAGTGATTCCAAAATGTTGAACATCGCTGCTGACGAGATACTCATGTCCGCAAGATCGAAAAAAGCAGGTGAAGAAGGAGGGTCCGGATATATAAAAACCCATTGATGTTACGGCCTGTAACAGGTTGAAGTTCACTGGACATTAGTGAAAGGTTCTTTGAAAACACACAGGAATTCAGAAGAGGAAACAGAAAAAGAAACCTCCAATTTAGAAGCAGCGTTGTAGGAATGCACCAAAGGGACCTTTAACGCGTACATTGCCAGCCAGCACAGAGCTAACAACAGGCGGGAGGGTTAGCAAAATCAAACGGGCAGCTGCAGGCATAAAGTCATTATCACTCAAAGGAAGTTGGAGTGAAGCCAATGATGGAGCAGAAGAGGATGTCAAGGGGGGGTAAGGTAAGAGTCCTGGCCACTTGTTCTGTAGATAGTGAGCCAAGGCGCTGCAAGGGAACAGCAATTTGAATCAACTCCTCAGTTAACAAGTGCGATGACGAAACAATATCAGTGCATTCCTTTTTTTGAGGTGGATAAGAAGCCGTGATTAAGGAGGCAGAAGAAGGGTTTTTAGGGAGGTTTAACGTGCGTTGAGTGCAAGCGCACTTAGCATGGCAAGTATTGTTAGCCGGAATATCTGAAGGGAATGTAATAGAAGGGTCATTTGCACTGATTTCAAACACCTCTTCCAATGCAGTTGTTAATAGTCCACTGTCTGCCATGGGGGCCGGCAATGAAAATCCCACACATTTGAGTGGGCGGTTTTAAAAAAATGCTGGCGTACAGCGCTTCAAGGAGGGTAGAGGAGTAGCTTACCTTTGAATAGTGGAAGAGGCCAAACAAGCCAGCGCGTGGGTCGGGAGTGAAGAAATGATACCCCGTACAAGGCATGATGATATAAAAGCCTAGCTCAAAGGGTTCCCCCCGCAAACACCAGGATTTTGGAATTAAGACCGCAGCGTTTCATCAGAACCTCCCAGCTCAAAGGGCAAAGCCCTGCAGTCACTGGGAAAAAGAACAACAACAGCAGTCCAGCCTTAGTGCAGCAAGTTATGTTGAGCACTTCTAACTATTATCACAGATTACTTCCCAGCTCAAAGGGCAGAGCCCCGCAGTCACTGGGAAAAAGAACAACAACAGCAGTCCAGCCTTAGTGCAGCAAGTTCTGTTGAGCGCTTCTCACTATTATCACAAATTACTTCCCAGCTCAAAGGGCAGAGGCCCGCAGTCACAGGAAAGCAAATAAGCAGATATAGAGGCTTCCTGAAACAGTTTATCCAGGTCACAGTTCCAAATCACATCAAGGGTACTCACAGGCTCCCAATATCTCGCGGAAATGCAAAAGGGGTGAAAGGAGGTAGATCGTAAGCACTTTCCTCCAGCCGCACAGCCTGACAGCTGACTGTGGACTGCACACTTAGCACCACACTTTCACAGCTACTTTCTCAGGAAAAACAGCTATTGTGGAGCTCCAAGTGAGTGAGGTTAGGGGCTCCAAACAAACAGCAGTCAGCAACAACAGACCAGAGGCAGCCAGATCTTGCAAGGACTGCACACTTAGCACCACACTTTCACAGCCACTTTCTCAGGAAAAACAGCTATTGTAGAGCTCCAAGTGAGTGAGGTTAGGGGCTCCAAACAAACAGCAGTCAGCAACAACAGACCAGAGGCAGCCAGATCTTGCAAGGACTGCACACTTAGCACCACACATTCACGGCCACTTTCACAAAAAAAGCAGTTATGGTAGAGCTCCAAGTGAGTGAGGGGAGGGCTCCAAACAAACAGCAGCCAGCAACAACAGACTAGAGGCAGCCGTGGTCTGCAAAGACTGCACACTTAGCACCACACTTTCGCAGGCTAATGTAAGGGGAATCAGTAATTACTGTTCCGCTTTCTCTTATTGTACTCACATCTTCCTTAATAAATCTCTTTCCTCCATGACTGAACGCACCCACCCCCTCAGACTTCAATATAACTTAATACACAGCATACAGTGAAGATATTAGGGTTTCTGTAATACATTGTTGTGGATGCTCTTTTCATGATCGGGTAATATTCCAGACATACAAGGACCATTCATGGAATAAAATGGAAATGTTTGGTCCCCTTGGGAGGGAAGTGATAGTTGTGGATCCTGGAAGAAGCACATGTACAACTGCCCAATGGCCATGTGGCCATGATATATAACATAACATAGTATGCAAAAAGGCCTTAAGGAAACAGTGCACCGATTTAAAATAAATAACTTCTACTTTTTGAATATGAAAATAGACAAAGGAAAATGTATGAGAACATTATAGCACATGCTTGTGTTTCGCCTTTACCACAGCTTTGTTAAGACTGATTCTGAAAGTTTTAGCAATATTGCCTGTAGCACATAAAGAAAGAAAATGCAAAATAGAATAAAGCATTTTGTTGTCAATTCACATTTGAGATTACAAACATGGTATAAAAATGTGGGTTCAAGCAGCACCATTTCTTGTACCATGGCTTTGGTATTAATACCGCTGATTGATCAGCTGATTGTAGATTGCGCCTTGGCTGGTGATGTTTACATTTTTCATTCAGGAACTAGGCCTACATTATGGAAATGCTTCTTTTAGGCAGAGTGCCTTAAATTCAGTAGGGGAGACTTTCTGGAAACCTTGAGTGGAAATCTGTCAGCAATGTTTTCATCTCTTTGCTAAATATTTTTGTAATTTTTTTATTTTATTTAGCTGATGAATCAAGTTTTCAAATACACTTATTAAACTTCCATATAATCACATAAACAAATATAAAACATAAAATTATATGGTTTTTCATTCACAATAACTAGTCTAAGTATTACATACAGACTAGAATACAAAGTATAAAACACATATTTCTGTTTAAGAAGTTACAACATTTTTTTCAGGAAATACTTCATCTAAAAATTGTACTATTGATTTCCATACAGAGAATTTAAGACTTTGAAAAAGCAAGATCCAGATTTCATTATCCTCAGCTGCATGAAAAAGATTTAACTTATTAGATAAGTGTTTTACGCAAAGTACATTCAGTTGCGGACAAGATATTATAACGTGTTGTAAAGTTTCCTTTTTTGTTTGATTTATACAAAATCTACAGAAATTCATATTCAGTGGTAGGATTTTTCTTCTCACAAGTGTATCTCTAGTGGGCCACTGATAGAGTCTGAAGCGTAAGTATTTCTTCCTTATTGTTGAAGATGGACATTTCAACAAATAGGAAGAGATGCAACGTAATTTTTTATGGCCAAAGGGGTGGGTCCCAAAATCCTTGTAATTTAAACAGATTTCTCTGTTTGTTATCCAGTCCCAGTGATAGAATGTACTGTTGGCACGAATTTGATTTTCTACCAGAAGCTTGATGATAATGTCTGCCTGGGTTAACATATTTAAAACCAAATTGCGCCATCTATTTGGAAAGTGAGACTTGGATATAGTTAATTGGCGGGCTACCACACTCAACATATTATTAGTTTCAAGATTCATAAGGCATTTCCTAAAAAAGGTGCACATTCGCCACTTGACTCGAGTGGCTAGGGAGATTATACCCAGTTCATATCTTATAATCGGCATCGGCGTGAAATTAGGAAGGCATAACACTTTTCGCCAAAACGTGCCTCAAGTTTATTCCATACATTATCAGAAAAGTATAGCATTGATTCGATACCATAGGTTAGTATGGGTATTACCTTCTGCTCATAGAATAGGAGTAGATGTTTGTATGTAAATTTCCCAAATTTATGGATCAAGATTTGTGCTTGGGAAGTCAAGGAAACTAATTTTGATTGTACATTAATAAGAAATACAGTATTTGTTGTAGTATTCGGGAGTATTATTCCTAAATACTTGTATTCTTTTACTATTTCCAAGGGTTTGTCACACAGGGTTCTTCTTTTCAGGGAAAGCCTCTGTGGTTTCTTCGAGTTCTTACAAACCATAATCTGTGATTTTTCTATGTCCACTACCAAGTTGTTTTTAGTGACATAGGCTGTTAATGCTGATAAAAGATTTTGGAGTTCACGTGGTGTCTGGGATATCAAAACTAAATCATCAGCATAAAGTAACCAAGCTAGGCGCTGTATTCCAAGTTTAGGAGCATCTGAAATAATATCTACAAGGGCAGCTCCCATGTCCAGAATAAAAAGGTTAAACAAAATAGAGGCCATTATACAACCTTGTTTGAGTCCTGAATAGGTGTTAAATTTCGCAGTTAAATAACCGATCATTGAGAGACGAACTGGCATTGATGTCTCTGAGTGAAGTTGTTTTATCAAAGCAAGTAGGGACGCAGGACAGCCAAATGATTTCAGTTTATCAAATAATAAGGTTTTATCTATTGAATCGAAAGCCATGCGGAAATCAATAAATGCAAAATAAAGTGGTTGCTTACAGGTAGCATATTGTGATTTCAATAAGTTGATGGCAATCAAATTTGGTAATGTTCCAAGGCCCTGTACAAAACCTGACTGAAAGGGATCTCTCTCGAGATTTAATTTAGACCATTCATTCAGATCTCTTAGTATTAAGCGACAGAATATTTTGCTAGGGGCATCAAGCAAGGATATTGGCCTGTAACTTGCCAGGTTAGCTCGATCTCCTTTTTTGTATACTGGAATAGTGATTGAATGCTTCCAGGAGATTGGAATTTGTTGTGTATGGAGAATATTTTTAAACATGATGTCTAGTATTTCTGCCCATAGTTCAGGAGATTGTTTCATAACCTGGTTTGATAATCCGTCAGGACCAGGAGCCCGTGATCTACTGGACTTATGAATAAAATAAAGAATGTCATCTCTCTCAAACT
The DNA here is from genome assembly GCF_040938575.1 of Ambystoma mexicanum. Classification (NCBI taxonomy): domain Eukaryota; kingdom Metazoa; phylum Chordata; class Amphibia; order Caudata; family Ambystomatidae; genus Ambystoma; species Ambystoma mexicanum. Next base: position 159,367,255 of record NC_090936.1, on the reverse strand, counting down.
TCAGGTGTATCTTGTCATCTCTCTCAATATTCAGACAAAGATGTTCAAGGGTAGAATCGGAGTATATAGAGGAGTAGTATTTAATCCAAGTTTCCTCTTTTACATCATTTGTCGGGACAGCTATTTGATGTCCTGCTGTAGCCTGATTGATGATTCTCCAGGATTCAGCCGAATTTTTGGAGGCCAGTATTTTTAACATATTGCTCCCGTCATTTTGATATAATTTGGCTTTCATACTCCTCAACCAATTCCTGTATTTAGTTTTAATTTGATTAAAAGCAGGAAATTGGCTGGCTTTGGGCAATTTTAAAACGGCTCTTTTTTCTGATCAATCTTGCGATTTCATGATTCTAATGTCATGCTTATATATATGTTAATGTGGCGTTTTTTGATTTTGTGCCTAATAGAGTCTGGTTGGAACAGCTGCATAAGATCAGACTAAGGGATAGAAGAGACTTGAGAGTCAAATTCTTGTTTATTAATCTGCAAGCGATAACATTCTTTGAATGCTTCAAGAGATTTTTCAGACCAAAGTAATCTATTACGAGCGGTGTTAATGTTAACAGTACCATCTTTATATACATTCTGTTTCCTCTCTCCACAGTTATCAACCCAAACAGCATTCAGTTGATTGTGATCGCTTACATTAGAATATTGTACCTGAAAAGTTTCTATTAAATACAGCCATTCATTATTCACATAAACATAATCTATAATAGCAGTGCTAGTTCCTCTATGTCAAGTTGGATTTGGTGGGAGATCTGACGAGCAGGAACCGTTCAGCAGGAAGAGATTTCTGGAATTTACAAAGTTTATCCACTTCATTAATCTGATTGAATTTTTTTGTTTCTCAGGTGATAGACAGTGCAAGTTCAAATCACCAGCTATTACTAACGTGATAGGTTGTTTTTCAAATGATATAAAATCCAGAGCCTCATTCATGCTTCCGAGAAACATCGCGTCAGAAATTACAGAGGGATTCCAATACACATTTATCAGTACATGTAGTATATAATTTCTGTAAAATTTTAAGCATCTGTACATAAGGATTTCGCACATACCATGATTGTAGGTTTGTAAATATACCTTGCTTAACAGCAATTAGTAAACCTGAAACTGGTCTCACTGCAATATCCTTAATAGCTGGGTTCAGAAAAACATCGTAATTGTCCCAAGATGGAATAGACATTAACCAAGTCTCCTGCAACATGATAATATCATGGCAATGGAGATTTGAGCTCGCATTGTTAATTAGATGTGTAAATCCTCTTGAATTCCAAATATTGCTAAATATTTAAGGCCTCACAATCCTGGATGAACAGAAATACATTGGTCTGATTTAGCTTTTATTTTTTTTATTTTTTTTTTTTATTGTATATGGTTACAAATGTAACCTTTCACACGCATACAAAATATTTAAGCTATTAATAAAACCAAAGCTTAAAAAGAAGTAAATCCAAAACAAATAGATCAATTTTTTTTTCAATCTTCATCTCTTAAAAGAAAAACAGAAGAAAAAACAGTGATAATTGAAGGAGAAAAGAGGACAAGAGCAAAGATTGAACAGAAGGAGAAAAGACTTCCACAGAGGATCAATTGTCCAAGATTTAACATTCCCAGCAGGCAACATATTAAGTTCCAGACCCTCAAGCAGCCTTTTGCCAAGATTTTACAATTCTAGCTTGCAATCCTCCAGCATCTTAACTACAGCGATCGTCTTTTGTTGGGATTGACCATCAATTAGGCTTTCCCAGAGGTGGTCATGCCCTCAGTATGTTGATTCAGAGATTAACCTGCTGAAGAACTGTTGTCTGAGCTTCTCGTGCCCTCGCACTCAATCATCAGATGTTTGATGGATTGATTTTCTGGCTTAGCACAAATCTGACACAAATTCAAGGCTCGGGCCCCCAGGCCTCTTTCTTGCTAGGATTTCCCCAGTATGTAATATGTTTAATCTTTGTCTCAGAAATGTATTCCTCAGTCTCCAATCTGGGAATTTAATTAGATATTTACTGAGGAAGCCCAGTTTTCTTTCCGACCTTTGGAGAGGATTCGCATTAGGCCCTGAGCTTATTTTTTCAAGGGTCTGGATCCAATCCATTTCCTCCCACTTTTTTTTAGCCTTTGTTGGGTTTTCCTCCTACAGTTTTGTGTCTATGTCCGTGCTCCCAAGCTGTTCCTTCACCAGCAAGTCTAGCCTGCCCAAATATTGAGAGCTGCCCGCCTCCAGGTGTTTTCTCATGTCTGCATATGAGTCATCTTGGGTCATCGTAATATGATGTTGCAGTATGATCAATTTCCACCCTGCTTGAGATTTTAATGATCTAAGGCCCAGTTCGAATCTAAGGTTATCCATGGATAAGCTCATTGGTAGACCCAAGACATACTTCCACAAAAGACCTTCCCATTTTTGCCAACATGTATACCATAGCTGATGTTTGGCTTCGAGACCATATAACAGAACATGGATGACTTTGGCCTGGTAGAAGTTAAGGACTGGTATGATCGAAAATGTACCATACTTCCAGAGAATTCTTTTCATCTGGGCTGCTAGTGGTTTTATTTTTCCATCAAGGTCTGACTCTACCTTCCAAATTGCTGGAGTGGCATAGATCTTATACCCCAGGTAGATCAGGTCCTCCACCCTTGTGATCACCCCCCCATTGACCACCTTGCGAAGACAATTTTTTTGTTCTTTTGTCTGAAGACCAGCACCCTTGATTTGCTTGAATTTAGGGAAAGCCCATTTTCCAAAGCATATTTGTGAATGCCATTGAGTAGACGTTGCAGGCCAATGGCCGTTTTGTCCAGGACCACCACGTCATTGGCATAGGCGAGCCAGTATATTTTCTTACCATTTATGGATGGGCTGGCCAGCGCAAAAGGCACTAGGAAGTCCCCCATGTCAGCTGTGTACAGATTGAAAAATAGGGGGGCCCTAGACAACCCTGCCTCACTCCCCCAGTTTACACTCACTGGTTCTGACAAGTGGCCCTCTGCATCTAGTCTCACTCTGATGTCGTTTTCTTTATGGAATTTGATGAGCATCGCCAAGAGCCCCTCTGGAATGCCTTTTGCTCTTAGCTTCAACCAAAGCCTGCCCCTGTCCACTTGGTCGAAGGCCCTTGAGAAATCAACCCAGGTACCATACAATTGTTCTCCCCCTTTGCCTGTGTTGTTTCACTCAAGAGGTTTAGTACCATGCCATTCACTGTGGTTGAGAGCCCCCACCTGAACCCTGTTTGGCACTTAGACAGCATTCCAACTTTTTTTCCCATGCTTCCAATTCCCCCAGCAGGATTTTCATAAAAATCTTGCTCTCAATATCCAGCAGGGCGATGGGGCAATAGTATTTCGCAGCCTCCCTATCGTCCCCCTTGAATAGTGGGATAACTAGCGGTACGCCATGATGTCGGCAGTTGTTTTTTCGCCAGTATTTCCCTAAAGTGCAAATTAAGCAATTTGGCCCATAGAGCCCGATTTCCCTTCAGTACTTGATAGGTCAGGCCGTTTTGGGCCAGCCGCTTTCGAGGAGGTGGCCTTTATAATACAATCTTCGATATCCGAGGCATTGAAATCAAGACATCAGGCAGCCTTAGTATTGTAGTGACAGACTGTTTTTTCTGGCTTTCCAAAGACTGAGTTTAAATACCTGATCCAATCACTCTCGGATACCAAGTTGAAAAGTTGAGTTGTTTTATCCCACTCCATCTCATGCATGGTGTTCCAAAACCCCTTTGCATCCCTCTTGCCCAGAACCTCTATGATGTGCTCCCTGTCCTGTTGGAACCTTTTTATATTTCGTGCCATGGACCAGTGTTTATGCGAGTTTTTTAACATTCTTATTTCCACTTCTTTTTCAATCTTGGAGAGAAAGGAGTCTTTTTTTATGAATTTCAACCTCCTATTAAAGTCTCTTTTCTTTGCCATAGTTTCCTCATCATAGATGTGCCGGTGGACTTGTTTACACCCACCCCGTTAGGCTTCGGAGGACAAGTTTGCCAGATAAATGTAATAAAGCCTAAGGGTGAGCAGTTCTCCTTTTGGACAATTTATGGCAATGCTAACAGCCTTTCAGTCAGATTAGCTCCCCCAGCCTTATATTTAAGTAGGCAAACTTTGCCTTTCCTGGCTACTAACCTCTGAGTATTAAGTGGCAAAGTTATCAATGTTATTTCTGGAAAAAAGAGTTCCAGCCTGAGATGATCGCTACCAACCCCATCTTTTATATTTAGACTTACTTTATGTTCAAAAAGGCCACCCGACAGAAAGAGATAATCCAGTATCGAGGCAGATGTGCCCTGAATCCTAGTTGGATTAGCCGGGATGTCTCCTGGCAGACTCCCGTTTCACATTTTCAAGTCCCAATCATTTAACCAATCAACCCACAGCTGACCATTTTTAGTGGTTCTTTTCACAATTGGTGTTCTTTGATTTCATAGGAGATCAATGCATTGTGCATTCAAATCGCCCCCCAGGATTATGTCAGCCTCTGGAAATGCTAACTTCATGTCTCCTAGAGCCTTGGCTAACTCATCCAAAAATACATGGAGCACCGTGTTTGAGGGATTCCAATAGATATTGCAGAAAATCACCTGGTCACAACCCCTATTTCTGAATGTTGCTTTGCATAATTGTAAACCTTGTATGTTCACTTCAGCAGAAACAACATCCTTAAATATAGAGTTTTTAAAGGTGATGATTAGCCCCCCACTAGGCCTCCGTCTGGCTTTCTGTACCGCCCCTTGAACTCTAATAAGGTACCCTTCTACTGCTATTGGATTGACCAGCCAAGTCTCCTGCAACATCAGGACATCCCCCTCCTCAAAAAGATAATTCTTCATTGCCTTTTATATGCAGTTGTTTGGCCCCCGTGTATTCCAACAGATGACTTTTAGTCCTTCATTTTCAAAGATGTTGAGAACCTAAGCCCAGCTTCTGAAAGACCTCGGATAGAATGCTCGGTAATAGGGCTAAGGTATTGTCCTTGTTGGAGACACTTGATGGTACACAGGTACCAGCAGACTTCTCGGTGTGGGATTGGTGTTTAACAGCCCCATCTAGATGTTGCATATTCTTCCCTACTTCCGGGCTCATCAGCTGCATGGCCTCTGGTTGGAGTCTTAAGACTAATAAGTCCAGTGTCTTCAAGTCCAGCTTTGCTTCACCAATTGCCGTAAAACACCTCCCTGGAGGCACAGCCCACTTCTGCCAACAATAGATTGTTAGGGTCTGGGAATCTTACTGATTCTATATCTTTGCTGTTAATGAGAAACAGACTCAGTACTTTTTTTAGGATTGAAAGTATGATCCCAAGATTTAAGAATTTTGCTTGATTTTTTACAGTTAGTGATAACCAAATGATGGGATACCGTATTGGTATTTTCACCACCGTGCCGAGGCGTTTGTTCCAATGGCAGAGGGATTGCAGGGGCTGGGATCACATTTTCTTCCAACATTCTTGGTATTTTTGTGGCGGAGTCTGAGTCTCCCAGGCTCTTAAATCTGCCTTCGCCCAGTTTTATTCCCACCATCTGTGATGTGATTTTATTCTGGGTTTGAGCAGAAACTTTTTTCAGAAAAATTGGGGCAATCTTTAAGTTTGCTTTTGGATCTTCAATAGTCACCACCTTACCTAGGGGTGGCTTTAACCCAATTTCGATCTGGCCTTGAGAAAAATAGAAGCTATTTTGAGACCTTTCTTCACATTTGACAATACTGAGGCCGTTTCCTGTTTGTTCGTCATTTTCTCTGTTTGAGAGCCTCTTGATGTCACGCTGAACTTTACCTCATTTTTTTTAGAGCTAATTTTCCTTGCGCCTTCTGTAACATACTGGGAGGCCCTTTCAAGATCATTTTTCTTCCTTTCTCCCCCCCTTTTTTCCTGTAGGCTGTGCGATGAGTCGAGTTCAACTATTTCTTGGTCCTCCTCTGCCACCGATGGTTGTGAGTTAACTAATTTCTTCTAGAAGGAGTTGGTGTCTGAGTTCTTGTATTTTGCTTACATTTGGTTCTTTGACTTTTATTCCCGTTTTTTTTGGACCACCTTTTCTTTAAGTCTTTTCAAACTTCTGGCTTCCCTTTTTCGCACTTTTTTTCCCACCTTTTGGGGGCATACTTCTTTTTCCTTCACTCTTTGAGTTTCCATCTGGCCTGTGGAGTTAGCTGAAGGGAGAATTTCAACTATGTCCTCATCTTGGAAACCCACGCCCACATTTGCCAGCTTCCGAAACTCCTCCAATACCGAGGGGTGTCATCCATCTCTAGGTTATCCACCTCTTTTGGTTCACTCAGATCGGACACCAATTGTTTTTGGTTTAGAGATTGGAGTTGGGCCAATAGGGCTTGGTTTAATGCCCTGTCTGTCTCTTCCAATTTGTTTTTGGTTGCCAAAGATCTTTGAATCGCTGAAATGTCCAAGCCTTTGTTTGACTGATTAAAGCTTCAGCTCCTGCAGTTTTGGCAGCACCCTTGTGTTGATGACATTGCAACAGCCCACTATTGACCCATCAAATGCAGCTACCTCCTTCGTCAATTCCAATAGAGAGCCAGATTGAAGTTGTACTTTGCCCTTCAGGAGTTCGAAGACAGAAACTAATGAGTTCGACACATAACTGAGTGCACTCAATGTGTTACCATTTGCCTGGACCTTCTCTTCAGCTGTTTTAACCTGGGGGTCCCTAAGGTTTGAGGCTATTGATAGCTCTAATGGTGCGTCTTCCTGCACAAGACCAGCCGGCCCTTGATTTTTTCCTGTGCCAGAAAGATCCAACTTGCTCAGCTTGTGGTCACTAGTGTCCAAATCCAATGGAGATCTAGCAAGCTCATTGTTCCCATCGAGTCTTATGATAGGGCTTAGCAATGCATCCTTATTTCTGTGCACCTCATTTTCTTACAACAGTCTTTTTTCTCTAAAGTGCTCATCTATTTTCTTCTGTATTTTGGTTGTAGTGATTGTAAATTCTAGGCCTTTTTTCCAATTGTCTGCCAATGTGAGTACGACTTCCTGCCCTCCACCGGGTCTTATCGGTGTGGAGAGGGGGGAGAGGGAAGGGTCTGCATGTACTTGCTCTTGGACCTGCTGATTTTCCACTCCAGGTAGTAGGTTCTTCCCAATAGCTTCCAGTGGCCCCTCCGAGCCACGGGATAGGGGGCTACTAGCCGTTTTAGGCTTTTCCCATTCTGGGGCTCTAGGGTCATCCTGAAGCGAATTGCTGCACAGCTTCATGGTCCTTCCAACCGGATGCTAGTTCACAGCCATATATGCCCTCTTGTTTCTCCTCTGCAAGAGACTCCTCAAATCTCTCTCCTCCCTCTTCTCCCTTCCCTTCAATCCGTGACTTTATCCATCCACAACAGTTAATCCGCCCTGACAAGGGCTGTGAGACGCGGACCTCCGTCCAGATCTAATGTTAGCCCCCGTGCACGGAGACAGATTTCTTGACGACCAGCTGACTAGAGTTACTGGCTCGAAATTACTGTCCCGGCGCCGGGGCTCGATGAAAAGAAAGAGTAGAGGAAGAAACGCTTCTTTGCACGTTGGTTACGCCGATGGCGTTCACATTTACTCAGTGAATTGAGTACAGTCCCGCAACAATAACAACAATAACAACGGCAATAGCACACAATCCACCAAGTTTAAGCACTGTTGCTTTGAAAATTGGGGGTCGTACTAGAAGTTACCTGGCAGTATACTGACGTGAGAAGATTCCTGGCCTTGCCTCTGCTGGCAGCACGGTCTGCACAGACTGCGTCCACTCTCGAGACAATAATGTCCCTCACGTGCAGCTTGCTTCCCCTAATAGCTGTATAAGCCCTTTAAGCCGTCCTAGTACTGCCGCTATAGGACAGCCGCAGTAGGACCAAAGCACCGTACCTCTGTGCAACCAAGGCTAGGAAGCCGTCGCAGCTCCCAGCATTCAGGGCCCGGCACACCGGTCAAAAGGAAGGTTGCTTCCAAGGTCCCCCACGGTAGCAAAGGCCACAAGTTCGGGTGGCCCGTCCGATTACCAGCTGTCGGAGGCCAGCTTCCAGCTGGGGTTTCAGCAGCGTTCAGCGTCTCGCGTCTCGAGCCCAGCGGTACTGAAAGTTTAGAGAAAGGGACCCAGGGGTCACAGAGTCAAGCCACACTGCCGCCGGGAATCGCATACACAGGCACAGCCGCTTCCGACTCTCCGAGAAAGATCTAGCTTTTAAATAAGTGGTCCTGAGTGTTATTCCATGGCAGAAGGTGAAAAAATGAATAGGACTGGTAAGTGATTCCAACTGAGCAAAACAAGTTTGAATGAGAATTTGTATTTTTGGTTAATTGGTAGCCCAGAAGAACCGCTCTATTGTGCACAGATGGGCGAGGAGTGTAATACTGGTGGTCATTTAGAGGAGTCCCCTATAGTCTTGGGTTTACCACCGAACAGTAGCTACATTTTTGTAGCACTGAACATTAGGTGCTTTGGGTTCATCCATTTTCTCACCTGGGTCATGCACAGTGCAGAATTATGCGCGAAAGCGCCAGTGTCTTAGTCTAAGCAAAGTTTAAGCATCATCACCATAAGTGTGAGATTGTGTGCCATGAAAGTGGGGAAGCACTCGAAGAGGTTGAAGTTACTGAGTATGAATTGGGAATAAAGCAGAGGCCAGTGCCCCCCAACAGTTGGTTAGGGAGCTACTGTATTTAAGTGAGCCCCGGGAAACATTTGGGTGCGTCTGAAAATAATTGTTGTAGCCATTTTAGACAAACATTAGCAAAGCCATAGCGAAGCAAGTGGCTCAGCTGGATGATGTGATGAACAGTGTCTTAGCCTGTTGACATGTCTAGCAACACCATCATCTGCCATCCTCCTGATAGCATGAAGCAAGGAAGTTATTACTACCTTAGTGCCCATGCCTGCACAGAGGTCCACCTAAAATTAATCAAGGATGGTGATAATTACATATGAGCTTGCATTTGGTGGGTGCCTGCATTTTCCGATAGTTTAGTCAAGACTAGAAGGCAGGGAAATAGACAAATAAATCACTAGATGAGTGGAGTCTAGGGAGGGTTTCCTTTCTGTATGCTTGAACTCAGTTTTGACCATACCTATAAAAAGCGAGCAATTAAGAATGTGATTAGTATTTTCCATCAAAGGAGAGCAGAGAACGATTGATTAGCCTATTTTGAGTGGGCAGAGGTCGCAAGGGCAGGAAATTAATACTATGGTAAAACGTTATTTTCTTAACTTTGGAATTCATAATTGGTGAATCTCTGCTAGATGTATTTAAAAATTGTGCTCATCCAAACCAGGGACCATATCCATTGGTATCAAATGCTATTAATATAATGTTTCTACAAATATTAGGAACCTTTGTGTGGGGAAAAGTTTGTGATAATCTCACAAAGTGTTCAGTACAGTACTATCTAACTATTTAAGGCTGTGGGTGATTTAAGCATGTTCACAACGCTAAATAGTAATTTCAATGTTTTTCAAGTGAATTATCTTTTGGCAAGATACTCTTGAGCAGCTGTCAAATGTTCTTTTCATAAACTTTGGCGTTCTGCTTGAGGTCATGTTTATCTTCTGAAAGCATAGTGGTTTTCTACGTACATTGCAACCTCTGGATATTTCAGTTGTCCTCAGCAATGTGTCTTGTGTACCTCTTCCGAGTTTTTTTTATATACCCTAGGTTTTTTTTTTATCTACTACTTTAAATACTTCAGCTAATTGTAAGATTAACACAAACAATACTAGATGGGTATTAAAATGTTACATTGTTATCTTTACAGGTTACCTGACTCTGCATTTCTACGAGGGGATGATTGGATTTGGGATGATGAGAAACCAAGACGACAGCCTTCAGCCCTTAGAAGAGTGAAGCGCTTTCTGAGTGCTCACGAGCACTCTGATGCCACTCCCAGAAGGACATTAAGCAGACAAGACAGTGACCTTTCAAATGTATTTTTTCCAACAGGGGATAGGGGATACATTGCAAGTTATAACGATGGGTTTATCAGAAACAGTCAGTTTGTTTTAAAGAGACATGATCAAGCAGATCGAAATCTAAAACCTCCAACCCCTCGGGCAGACTTGTCAACCATTGAAGAATCTCGTAAATCTGAAACATCAACTAGTCAGCAGTCCAGTGTAAATGAACCCAAGCCTTTGGATCCTCCTTTGGTGGTATTAACTTCAAGCGAGGACCCACGTGCCAGCATTCACAGCAATGTGATCTCCACCACCTACCCTCAGACAGGGCGTGGGGCACCAGAGAGACCATTTAATTCAAAAGCGGTCACAGTGACGACACCGCCGGTTTTACAGCCAGTGGACTGCAATTTGGATAATACATCAGAAGTTGGACGACAAGCACAAGCTCACCCAGATGAAGCCCAACAACAAGACAACTTGGATGACGAGAAGAGGATCCACAGATTGAGTGTACCACATGAGCAAACGCAGATCAAAACATTAAGCACAGAACCCGACAGATTTACCTACACACTCATTCCTTTGAAAATATCAGAGACAGCCCCATCAAGCAGTGGCACTGCCACATCTTCTTTTATGGACAGTGATGAAAGGTATACTTTACTCAGACACCTGGAAAGTAAAGAAACCGATATTGTTGAGTTTAGCAATGAGAACATCGAAGGAAAGCATTGATTGTGGTATTGTTTCATCCCAAACCATTTACAGTCCATTTTTTGCAATTAAAAACATGTTTGTTTCAACATTTAACTGGTATAGTGTTTCAAACCAAAATAATCAGGAATTCAGAGACTTATGTGGAGTACACCATAGCAGACTAAAAATGTCTTTGGGTACTTTAGATACAGCAGGCTTACATATGCCATGAAAAAATAACACATGGCATTGCTACATTACAAATGAATGGCACTGTACTGTCACTGTACTATTTCCTCAACAGGGCTCTGACACATACTGCAGTATCTGTAACAAAGGGAGGGGACTGATGGCTAAATTCTATGTCAAGACCGGAGGCACGGATTATGCTTCTCTTTCTTTTTTTTTGATAACACATTTTATTGTATTTTCCGATTTAACATCATAAAACATACATTCTTCATGTAAACATGCAACCTGTATGACCAGTGGAACAGTCCCTGGTCAGGTGAAAAGAAAACGAGAAAGAAAACAAGAGACAGAAGAAAAAGGAAGAAAAAGAAAAAGGGTCTTGCAGTGTCCGTTATTTCTCACGCTATATGCCAGATTGGAGTACTTTTGCACATTGCACATTGTGCCCCACCATCCATTGTTCAGGTTGGTGCAGTCATTGGGCTTCCTCCCATTTGTTCCAAATCTTATCTGCTTTCCTCGGACATCCCCTGGCTGTATATACTCTCCTTTCCATTGCAATGCATATGTTGACGTCCGTCACCCATTGTTCGTACTGCGGCGTTGTTTCCGAACCCCATAGTTGTGCAATGTTCCTTTTAATTATTGCAGAGGCCGTCGATAAAAGCAACTTCTCGTATTTAGATGCCTCTTCCTCTTCCTCTATCCCGAGCAGGAGTAGCTTTGGGTCTCTGTGTATCGTTCTCCCCAGTACCCGTGAGAGTTCATCGCAACATTTTTGCCAGTATTGTTGTATATGGTTGCAGTCCCACAGTATGTGGAAGAAGGTTCCCTCCTCCCTCTTGCATCGGAGGCAGTGTGGGTTGGATGTTTTCCCCCAGCGATATAATGCCACCCTGGGGTAGTAAATCCTATGCAGTATTTTAAGCAGGACAAGTCTAAATCTGGCCGAAATGGCCACCTCCCGAGGGTACAGGAGGGCCCTCACCCAGTCCTCTGGTTGTATGAGTCCTATGTCTCTTTCCCATTTGCCCTTTAGGCTGGTTAGTTCAGTGGTGGCAAAGGAAGTGATTACATTATACATGGTGGACGTTACTTTAGTCTCTATGCTTGCCTCAACTATGTTTCTTTCGAGGGGAGTGCTTTCGGCCATGTCTTCAAGTGCCGGGCAATGTGTGATAGCATAGATTGTGGGGCTGAGTTACGAATCGCTTTGTAAAGGAATTCAGTTTGAGGTCTAGCGCGTTCTCTGGCACTCCCCAGTCTATTGTGTGGCAGCGTGGTGTCCCCATGCAGCAAGTCGTTGACCACTGCCATTTGACTAGCCCAGTAGTAGGACTGTAGGCGGGGGAGCTCTATCTCTCCTTCCCAAATGGAGCGCTGCAGAGTGCTCAGCGCAATACGTGGATGTCCGTTGTTTCAGAGGAGCTTCCTCAGTGTGTTGTCTATCTTTTAAAATTCTTTCGTTGGGATGTGTAGTGGGGCATTTTGCAGAATGTATAGGAAGCGCGGAAGAGCCATCATTTTGAACAATGCTGCCCTTCCCAGTAGGGTCGATGGGAGGGAGACCCAGTGTCTGGCATCTTCTGTGAATCTGTATGTTATCGGGTGGAGGTTGTTGGCCACGTAACTGCTCAGGTCGTTAGTGATTTGTATGCCAAGGTATTTAAACTGCTCGGTTTCTAAGCGGAAGGGACAGTTGGCTGATGGTATAAAAGTTGTGGTGCCTATTGGGAACAGTATTGATTTGGGCCAGTTTACTCTTAGCCCGCTGAAAGTACCGTAGCTGTCCAGTATGCCTACAATTGTGGAGCAGGCTTGGTGTGGGTCTTTTAAGTAAAGAAGCAAGTCATCCGCGTACAGGGAGACCCTATCCTCACGCCTGTCTTCCCACTGAATACCACACCAGGCCGGTGACGTTCTCAGTGCCTCTGCTAACGGTTCCACAGCCAGGGCAAATATCATGGCGGATAATGGGCATCCCTGTCTAGTTCCCTTCCCAAGCTTAAAGGTGTGCGATGGCCACCCATTCACTCTCATTTGTGCCTCGGGGGATTCGTATAGGAGTTGCACCCAGCTCAGAAACTGGGGACCAAACCCCATCCGGCCCATTATTTCCCAAATTGCCTCCCAGTACACCGAGTCGAAAGCCTTTTCGAAATCAATCGCTAGTACAGCCAGGGGGCCTTGGGTGGTGGGTGCATTCTCTATTACAGTGTGTAGCCTATGAATGTTCATGCGGGTCGACCGTTTCGGCATAAATCCGCACTGGTCGGGGTGAATTAGTGTTGTGATGACCTTTTGTAAGCGGTTGGCCAGTACTTTTGCTAGTATTTTGGTCTCACTATTGATAAGTGAGATTGGTCGATATGAACTACAGAGGTCTGGCGGTTTGTCTGCTTTAGGAATCACTATTAACGTGGCTTTCCGGAGGTCCGCCGGTAGGCGTCCTCTCTCCTTGCACTGTAGGAACATTCGCAGTAGGTGGGGGCAATTTCATTTGTACCGAGTTTACGCCACATCTCAATCGGGAAGCCATTTGGCCCTGGTATCTTTCCCGTTTGGAGTTCCGACATGGCCGCTATCAGTTCCTCCTCTGTGATATCTTTCTCAAGTAGAGCCTGCTGTTCAGCGCTTAGAGTGGGGAGGGCTATGTCGTCTAGTACCAATCTATTGATAGGCGATGTGGGTTGCCTTTAAAGCTCCGTATAGTAGGCTGCGAAGCCCTCGGCTATGTCGCGGTCGGTCAGTAAGGGTTCAGCTCCTTCTGATCTTATCGCCCTGACCTGGCCGCTGCCTATTTCACGTTTCTCTAGCCATGCCAGCATTTTGCAGGCTTTATCACTGGTCTCATATATTCTAGCTCTCGTCGTCATATGTGCCTGCCTAGCGTTGTCTAGCGCAACATTCTATAAACGTTTTTGGGCAAGTGTTAGTGCTCGATTTGCTTCTGGTTGGTCTAGTGCCAGGTGGTTTAGTTCAGCCTGGGTCACTTGTTCTTCGGCTTCTACCAATTTCTGTTGGTGTTTCTTTCGGTGTGCAGCAGACCATGCTAAAATCTCACCCCTCAGCACCGGTTTAAGTGCCTCCCACAAGGTCTCCGGATCATCTACTGATCCTGTGTTTAACTCAAAGTAAGTTTTTATCGTTTGTTGTACTTGCTCCAGAAAATCTGGGAGGCCTAAGTAATAGTTATTTAAGCGCCAGGAGGGGGGCGGACGTCGTCCAGCCATGTTAAGCTCGATTAGCAGGGGGGAGTGATCTGATATGCCGCGCGGCAGTAAATTGCTTTTGTGGCCCTGTGAGTCTCCGGCCCAGGCAGAAAGAAGTAGTCTAATCGCGATAAGGAGGCGTGTACCCCCGAGTGGAAGGAGTATTCCCCCGTGTCTGGGTGTAGGTCGCGCCACACGTCCTTCAGTCCCATAGCTGTGGTGAACGCTGCCAATTTGGTTCGAACAGTGGGGTTTCTTCCTCTCAAGTGTGAGCGGTCCATCCCCACCTCCTTGACTTCGTTGAAGTCACCCCCAATTATCAGTAGGTCTGAGTTATCTCCCGAGATCAGAGGTGTAATGTCCTGTAGCAGGGTGGTGAGCAGTGTCGGTGGCGAGTAGACCCCGACTAGGGATATCGTCTGGTTCCATAGTGTTCCAGTAATAAGTGTGTACCTGCCGCAAGTGTCTTGGGTCACCCGTGTCATGGTCAGGGGTAATCGTTTGTGTATTAATATATGCACCCCACGGGAGCCTGTGGTGAACCCAGCATGTATTGCAATTCTGTAGTTGCTGCATTTGAATAGGGTACATGTAGTGCCTGCTACGCTCCAGCAGCTAGATTTAAAACAAGCATAACTTCAAAATTATCTCTTAACTGATGCTTGATTGCTGAAATCTTAATAACATAAACCAACAAAAACAATATAACTGAACTATATTTCCCATAAGTCTTTATAACTCTTCAGGCAGTGATGTCACTGAATGTGTGAACTTGACGGTCCAAGTTGCCCTCTCTAGGCTCTGCCGTCCCTTTTCTTCTCCCTCTTTCTTTGCTGCTAGAGCAGCAGATAAGTACATTGTTTTTTTTCCTCTGACTACTGTGATTACTACTATTTTCCTTACACAGAGTGGCCAAGGGAGAGCCCAGCTCCAAAATTCTGCATGTCTTAGTCGATGGGTGCCCATCTGGTTGTTTCGTCATTGCTCTCTTCACCCTCTTTCCTCTGTCCACAGCAAGTTCGAAGGAGCTAATGCAGAGAGAGTGCAGCCGTAATCATCTCTTCCACTCTTAAGTGCCAAAGGCCTGTGTCGGAGTGTTAGGCAACATTTTATTTTATTTTATGATATTTTTACTAAGCTAACTATAACCTGTCTGGGAAAGACGAGCATATGTTAACTTTTTTAAAAGACAGTCATGCACTTCCATTCCTAGAAATGTAAGTTATTACATGATGCATACATACAGTATTGCTATTGTAAAACACTGCATTGTCTTCATGCTTTACAGTAAAGTTTAGGTTAGTGTATCAAAATCTCAATATCATTTATATTTTATTTTGTTGGGGAAGATGCATCAATTGTCGAGTGAACACTTTTGAAAATGTACATGATCACACAGCCAAATGCTTTTGATGGCAAACCTAGTTCTGTGACCTTGTTACATTAATCTGTGCAACTGGTGCTCAACCCACAAGCTGTTCCCATCCCATACTCCTTAACATTCTATTTTATCACCGTTTCTTTATACCAGCTACTCTGAAAGTGAGATGGGCACAAACTACACTATTAAGCCTAGTTTGGCCAGTTCTCTGCCTGCTACCGCATCAAATCTGCTTAGTCTTATTTTCTTCCTCTTACATATTGAATACACAAAGCTAACTAGATGATTACGCAAAGTAGTGATCAATAGTTCCATCCAGTTTGTACATCTACAGATCTACCGCATTACCATACACTGTAGTTATCCTCCTGAGCTTGCTTTGCTTCATGATTATGATTGCATTATATATATTAGCACCTGCGGCCGAGAGACGGCCAAACCGTTTTCAGTGCCTTTTTATCATATCTATTTATTTGTGTCCTTTCATGAGGCTAACATTTTACAGACATCCATACAGTGCTCGCAAAGTCTCCTCGCCCACTTGTGTAGTCATGTAGATTTTATGAAGCGGGAGTACCTTTTGCAGGGGATGTTTGAAACTTTTATTTAACATTGACTTGGCTTGCAGCTAAGGTCAAGTAAAGGTTTCACTGTGCATGGCTACCAGCAGTGTGCCAAATAAAAAGTGGGTTTATGGTTACATGCATCATTTTACAGAAAGCATTAACATTTTGTGTCATCCATTACCATGGGCCGAGCGGATTTCTTTTAGGTCGAGTAGGTAAACTAAGTTGCTCAACCTGCAGGTCTAGCGTAATTTTAAAGAATTTGCAAGACCTGACTCATCTCACTTAGTCTTACTTCAGCGATATGCAAAAATGCTGTATTGTTGCTCATTTTATGTCTGGGGTACAAATAACTTCTGGTGACATTAAACAAATAGTTGTACAACATTGCTAATCAAATGGGTTGGTTTGCTAATCAAGAAAAATGTTATTAGCAAACTCTGCTACTCAATTGTTGAAAACTAATTCATGCCTTGCCTTCCGTATGAGAAAAAACAAGGGGGGTCCTGAGAGTCCCTCTGCCGGACATTAGTCCCGGTTACGAGAGACTTACCCAGAGTCTTTAGCTCACTATCTTTCACAGAGGAGAAATATCTAAAACATATCAGTCTTTGTCCTGCCTTAAGGCAGTCCAGTACCAAAATGCTATCCAATTCTCCTCTGAACAAGAGTACCAACAACAACCTCAGAGACGTATTTCGGTCTGGTTGTACCTCATTAGTAGGGTTAAGCTGTGCCTCTCTAAGAATAGTGAGCAAGGGGTCCACGTCTGTAACCCAAAGTTACTTAAATATGCAAAAAGTTACTAGCGGAATCCAGACGTGGACCCCTTGCTGGGGTTGCTGTTGGTACTCTTGTTCAGAGAGACTACGAGGACCCCTCTTGTTCTGTATTGGAAGTAAAAGGAGGCCGAACCAAGGAGTGCATGAGAAGGCAGGGATAGGCCTCATTACTTGTGTATCTGTGCATATATATGTAAAAAAGAAAAAAAGGATAAGAGGAGTCGAAACGGCACAAAGAGAACCCCTTTCAGACCACGAATGGTCAGAAGAAGATGAAGCCTGCCCTGAGCACGACTTAGCATTGGCTGCCATCTTTTTTTTTTTTTTTTAATTTTTTTTTATTGGCATAGAAAGAGTACAGATTACAAACACAGTGTGCATATCAGTTGGTAATGCAGTTACATGTATCACACTACACATCTTGCGAGTCTTAAACAGGGAGCTGAGCGCTCATGCATATAGTACAGAGTTTTCAATCGGCAGCAGGGGTTAACTCATCAGGTAGAGGTGATGATGCCCGTACAGTGTCTTCCTTATTGTTCAGGTAGCTACAGAACTCTGACCATACGTTTTTGGGGCGGGAAGACAATGGGAGGGTATTAATGTAGTCCTCCTCGCACGCCTGAGTCCAGGTGAGGGCCCTTAGCCACATCTCGAATGATGGGGGAGAGCGGCGTTTCCAGCATTGTAGGATACATTTTTTAGCTACCATGGTAGCAACATTCAGAAACCTAGCCATCTTCCTAGCTTCAGGTTCGTCCCACACACCAAACAGAACTGCAAGTGGTGCAGGAGAGATTCGGGTCATTATTATTTCAGATAACGCTGCAATAATGGCCTCCCAATATGGGCCCAGGGCCACACAGGACCAAAACATATGTATGTGATCAGCAGCAGTGGATTTGCATCTAGGGCACAACTGAGCCTGGCCTGGGGTGAACCGTCCCACCTTGTGCGGCATGTAGTATAGGCGGTTTAGGAGTTTATACTGCATACATCTATATCTAGCGTTGAGGGAGGTTTTACGTGTGTGCAAACACATCTTGTTCCACAATACATCCGAGAGGGGGACACCCAGTTCATCACTCCACAAGTTGCGCGCCGGCTGCAGTGCCACATCAATGCTAGCCATCTGCGACCTATACAGCGATGAAGTTATGCCCCTAGCTCTGGCCGAGTTGGCTATATATTGGATTTCAGGGGAGTCTGGGGGCTCATCTGGGTAGGAGGGCCACCAAGCCCGAACTGCTGCTCTTAATCTGAAGTACTGCAGCATTTCGAGTGCCGAGCCGGTGTGACCGGGTCTCCACGTCTGCGGGGTAATGAACTTCCCGTCAGGGAAAAGGTCGGTCAACGCTCGGTAACCAAGGCTGTCCCAGCGTTCAATTAGGGGTTTATCATGAGTGGGGCTGAGACCCGGGAACTGCCAGATGGGCAGCCATTTGTAGTATGGGTGGTGGCCGGTGTTTGCCTGCAGCAATCGCCTCCAAGCCAAGATCGTGGCCGCCACCGGGTCGGCAGGGGCATCAGCTCGGAATGTGTGGTGCAGAATGAGGGATAGGGGGTTGATTTCCTCGCATGCCAGTGTCTCTAATTTCACATGTGGGGGAGGGTCCGTAAATGTATACCAGTGTGAGGCGTGTTGTGCTTGTGCGGCAATCCAGTACTTTGCGAAGTCCGGGGCAGTGAAGCCCCCCTTCTCATAAGGGAGAGTCATATGCTGCCACTTTTTCCTCACCGCTCCCGCATGCCACAGAAAGCGGGCGCAGGCCGCGTGGAGGTCCCTGAAATATCGCTTTCCGGGCCAGATTGGCACATTCGCGAAAATGTAGAGCAGCTTAGGGACAATAATCATTTTAATCAAAGAGAGCCTGCCCGACAGGGACAGCGGCAGAGCACGCCACCTCGACAGCCGGGACTCCGTTAGGTGCGCCATAGCTGTGTAATTGTCAGCTAACAATGATGGCTTACCGAGGGAGACCCGCACTCCAAGGTAACCGATGCCCTCGGGCGACCAGCGAAGGGGGAACTCACAATCCGGTCGGGGGGTCGCCGCCGTGAGTGGGAAGATGTCGGACTTAGTGTAGTTGATTGTGAAACCTGAGAATGTACCTATTTTAATTATATCTCGGAGAATGGGATCTAAGTGAGCAGCTGGGTCTCTGATGTATAAGAGTACATCATCTGCGTATAATGAGATGATCTCTGGGGTGTCTTGCATACGTATGCCTTTCCGAGCATGTTTGTTCCGGACACTGTCGGCCATGGGTTCAATAGCGAGTGCGAAGAGTATTGGGGAGAACGGGCAACCTTGGCGAGTGCCTCTATACAGCGCGAAGGGGGGGGAGACTTTAGAGTTGATAAGAACTCTGGCCACCGGGTCAGTGTATAACAGCTTAATGTATGATATCATTCGCGGGCCAATTCCCATTTTATGGAGAACTGCCCACATGTATTGCCATGACACCATATCGAACGCCTTTTGGGCGTCGAGAGTAACTGCCACGGCATGGGCATCGGGATCGATTCTGGACATGACATTGAACAGTCGTCGAATGTTAAGAGACGTGGATCTGCCAGGGACAAATCCGCTCTGATCCGGGTGGACCAGATAGGACATTATCAGGAGGAACCTGCTCGCAACGATTTTGGCAAATATTTTTGTGTCTGTGTTTATTAAGGAGAGGGGTCTATAAGACCCGCATTCTTCCGGTGGCTTGCCCGGTTTGGGGAGTACGGTTATAAGAGCCTCACGTAGAGAATGGGGCAGCGTACCTAGTTCGAGCGATTCGTTCCAGACCTCAAGGAGTCTGGGTGCCAGGGTGGCTACATGTTCCTGGTAGAACTCTGAGGTGAGACCGTCAGGGCCAGGTGCTTTGCCTTTGGGGCAGCTCGATATGGCGGTGGTTATCTCATCAAGAGTGAACGGGACCTCCAGCTGGTTCCTTGTGTCGTGGGAGATGAGGGTCATGGGGATTTGATCAAGAAGGAGGTCGGTGTCCTGCAGACTGTGTTCTTGTCGGGGACCGTATAGGGCTGTGTAGAATGCGGTGAAGGTTTCTAGAATGTGTTGGTCAGACCAGCCCAGAGTTCCGGAGGCATCATGGACACAGTCTATGCGTGTTTTGCCACACTCTGCACGGGCCAGTCTGGCAAGTGTCCTCCCGGGTCTGTCCCCCTCGCCATATTTCCGGGCAGCCATCGGGCGGGTATAGTACTGTAGCTCCCTTCGGGCATGAGCCTCGAATGTTTCAAGTTCCGACCTGATTTGTGCCAGTATGATCGGGGAAGGGGTGGAGGCATATTGCTTTTCGAGGTCTTTAAGCTTCCCCTCCGACCGATGCAAGCTGTTTCTAATGGCTTTGAGGACCCCAGCTTCCCTGGAGATACACATCCCCCTAATGAAGACCTTAAAGGCCTCCCAGCGCACTCCATCAGAGGTGTCATGTCTGTTGTTGCATTCAAAGAAAGTGTTGATGTCGGCCAAAATTTCGGCCCTGAAGACTATATCTTGGAGGGCCTCAGATTTGAATCGCCATGTTGAGCGGGAGGGTTGGTCACGCTCCAGTGTGATTTGCAACGTTACTGGGGAGTGGTCCGAGAGTGTGCGCGGGTGTATCTGTGCATTTGCGGCCTTGCTAACCAATTCGCCCGATATGAGGAATAGGTCTATCCTCGATAGACTGTCGTGCACCGAAGAGTAGAAGGTATACTCCCTTGACTGTGGGTGGAGGACTCTCCATGCATCCCTGAGTCCTAGTGCATCCATATGTGTGCGCAGCCTAATTGCCGCGCGCGTGACAGCCCTACGAGCAATCCCAGACCTATCTAGGACGGTGTCAAGTGTCAGATTCATGTCCCCCCCCCATATGATGGGGACCCCTGCATATTTCGACAAAACGCAGGTAATTGTGTCGAAAAATTCTGGCGCATCAAAGTTAGGGGCATATGTGTTTACCAACAGGCATTCCCTATTCGCCAGTAGACAGTGGAGTATTACATACCTGCCTTCAGGGTCAATGTGACTAGTGCGCAGCAGGAACTGGACCGATTTGTGAACCAGAGTGAGTACTCCTCTAGCCTGAGTGGAGTATTTTGTATAGTATCTGGTGGGGCCCCAGCTAGGGGCGAGACAAGCAGCTAATCGCCCTAAGGCATGTGTTTCTTGCAGAAGGAGTACCTTAACTCCATGTCTCTGGGCGTATGCAGTAATTCTACGTGCCTTGGTAAAGTTGCTCAACCCCCGAACATTCCATGTCATAATATTAATAGACATAGGGCAGTGTTATGGGACATCCCAACTGCGATAGGCTCCTACGTGCAGTGTAACAGAGCCCATTGACGAACACACACATAGTGCTGCAATCGTGCACCCCTCTTCCATGCCTTTTCCATTAACAAACTCCCCTTTTTTTGTGCCGCCCTCCCTCACTGCCCACCCACAACTTGCAGTGTAGACCCCCCCTTCCCAAACACAAGTGCCATCAGTTCCCATTGCCCAGGCGTCTCCAGCGGGGCCAGAGGTCGCATCTAGACAACAGTCGGCGGGCAGCACCCAACGGGGGTGTGTCCCCACCGTGGCCCAACGGGGGCCCAGAAACAGTGGCAACAAGGTGAAAACAAAGAATAACATTGCAGCTGCAGAGAGGCGCGCCGTTGCCGTGTAGTCGGCGTTGTGAACTGTGGAAGTGGACAGAGTACTGCCCAAGGTGGGCTTCTGCGGAGGGCGGATCCAGTGCATGATCCCTGTAGTCTGTGGGCCAGTCCGAGTGAATAGAGTACGGAAGCAGGTGTGGTCAGGGCAGCCAGCCGAACTTTTGCAACGAGGACAAGTGACACTATGTGTTTCAAGCATTGGGGCAAGAGCCGGCAGCCCAGTCATTGGCAACAGGGATCAACATTTGCTAATTGAAAAGCGAGGTTGCCATTTTCACGTTGGATGGATAGGATCACCAGATAGGGTTAGCATAGACAGGTAGATCAGGATATGCTTATGCATTATTGAGGCGGGCCCCCGCTGGGTTAGGGAGTGGGATCTGCGCCTCGATGAATCTCGTTGCCTCATCAGGGATAGTGAAAAAGAAAAGTTTTCCGTTGTGAGTAATCTTGAGTCTCGCGGGGAACAGGATGGCATAGGGAACATTGCGCTCTCTAAGGAGTTTCTTGACGCCCAAGAATTGCCTCCTCTCTTGCTGCACTCCGACGGAAAAATCCGGGAAGATTCTGATCGTATGGGCTTCCCAGCGCAGGTCTCCCTTCTCTCTCGCCAGGCGCAGGATAAGGTCTCTGTCTCGATAGTTCAGGATCCTGGCAATGATGGGTCTGGGTATATCACCAGGTTTGGGGCGTGGGGATAAGGCCCAGTGTGCTCGCTCAACTGTAAAGAATGATGACAAGGAT
Organism: Ambystoma mexicanum; assembly: GCF_040938575.1. Lineage (NCBI taxonomy): Eukaryota > Metazoa > Chordata > Amphibia > Caudata > Ambystomatidae > Ambystoma > Ambystoma mexicanum. The sequence continues at coordinate 159,345,124 of NC_090936.1, read as the reverse complement.
GGGTTCCCTAGGAGATCTTTAAGTAGACATTCGACTGCGTCTTCCATGCGTCCCTTAAGGGCATTTTCGGGGACCCCAATAATGCGCAGGTTGTTCCTGCGGGAGCGCGACTCCAAATCCTCGCACTTCGCTTTCACATTTTTCATTTCACGGGTCAGGGATGCGACCGTATCCTGTAGTGTGTGTATGTTATCCTCATTGGACGATACCCTAGCCTCAGCCTCCGTGATCCTAGTTCCGGCCTGATCCACTCGTGTCCTGAGCGAGGCGACGTTGGCGTTGATGTCGTCCAACTTCTCGTGGAAGGCAGCAAAGTTTTTGGCCATTGATTCCATCAATATGGTGAGATCCGGCAGCTGGGGAGCAGGGTGAGGGGCGATCTCAGGCTCTTCATGATCGGGTGACACCCGGTCAGTCTCAACCCTCGGGACAGTCTTAGCAAACTTGTCCATGGCTCCCCCCTTGTTACCCCCCTTGGTTCTGCTCGACATTATACGCTTAGGTTGATGATTCAGGAGGTCTGCGGCCGACGTTCCACGAAAGGGGACCCAGGAAGGGCCACAGGCGCTGGACCCGACACCACAGGGGTAGGGGCCACAGTCAGCTATGTGGGGGTCAAACGGACAGGATATAGCTGGAGGAGGCAATGGAGAGGTGGCCACAGTCCCGGCAGAGCGGATTGGTGATATTGAGTGGGGGTTCAGCGGAGGCAAGTGATCAGTGTCAGGCAGATGTGCAAAGTAGTGCTGATGGGGCCGCCACACCCAGGTAGACCATGTCAGCGCCTCGCGGCCCGTATTGGCATGGTAGCAAGTGATGGCGTGCGCCAGCTGTCGGCTGATGGGAGCGGGATCCCCCCGGGTGGGCACAGTGCAGGTGGGTGCCGCTCCAAGAAATAAAATTGGAGCCCTCTACGGAGCCCGCCCAGCGGCAGGCGCGGTACGCCCCCTAGGCGCGCAGGCACGGCCACAGCCGTCCGGAGCAGGCCCCCACCTCCTCACCTGGTAATCGGGAAGCAGTCAGGCACCGCCCCGCGGCCCCGGGAGGCGGCAGGGACAGATCAGCAGCGGCGCTCCGTCGCGGTCCGCAGATGGAAGGGGGGAGAGGTGCGGCCGGCGCAACAGCGCAAGGCAAGCCGCCGTCCCCCGGCACAGCGATCCAGATGCTGTCGTCACGCGGAGCCCTCCACCGGTGCGCAGGGCCGAAGGGACGCCGCCCCCAGGCGGCCGGCCACAGCGGAGCGAGGATCAGGCCACAGCCTCGCGATCCCGGAGGAGGCGGGAGCTCAATTGAGTGCGGTGGAGGAGGGGGGGGGAAACACGGTCCGCGCTCCAACGCCGGCAGCAGCCGCCGCTCCCCGGCACCGCAGCCCAGCCGGCACCGATGGGGGCAGCACACACCAGCCCGCTGAGCCCCTTGACGCCCACCGCCGGGCCTCAGGTGAGGATTGCCGGCTCTCAGCTGCCGCCGCGCCGCAGGCAGCAGTCCCAGGGGGCCGGGCCGACCCAGCCGCCGGCAGTTACACGGCGTACAAATCCAGCCGATGTATGGAGCTGGTCCAAACTCACAGGGCGTAAGGCAGGGATGATAAGCAGCAGCTGGAGCAAGTTTTAGGGGAAAGGATCTCCTAGATCCGCAGATGCAAACGGATGAAAGCCGACGTTCCACGGAGCCAGTAAGCTAAGCAGCCATCTTGGGCTGCTCAACAGCGCCACCTTTCTGCATTGGCTGCCATCTTTAAAAGGTTGCTGGGCTCCTCAGTTGAGACCACAATAAAAAAGGGCTGTCTCAGACGTGTTGGTGCTGATTAAATTAAGTTTAGATGACATAAAGGTGCACATGAGGATCACACCCATGCCGACGGTAACAAGGCGTCTAAGAGGAAGGGAGGTTGCACATGGGGGTAGCACTACGGCCCGAAAGATGAGAGAATCCTCTCAGACCCCACGGGTCAGAGGCCTCTGGAGACTAGCCCAGTGGCCCTATCAGACACATTCAGAAGACTTAAGAAGGCGTTCCTTGCAAACAAAGGAGGCCTCCCAACCCCAGACCCTCTAGCCCAGAGGTAGATGAAGCTGGTATAAACAGAGACAGCTCATCAGTGAGCGACAAGTCCTCTGAGGAGTCTGCTGGTTCACAGCCAGCAAGCCCTACAGCACCTATCAAATCTCAACCCCGCACAGAGCCCCGAGTGAGCACGTGTTAGCATGTGGTAGGGGAAGGGGGAATGGACCAGATGTTCACTCCGGAAAACCTCATCCAATCCAAATCTTCAGAATGGTCTCCATCCTCTAGAGTTGCAGAGTACCTTTAAACCAGGCTCCAGAAAGTACTTGACAAGGAAGTTAGAGAAAGACTTAAAGCAGAGTACCTGAGACCAGAAATTCAAGGGAAAGTAGCCGTCACGCTTGAGCTGGACGCCAGGATGATCACCTCCCTAGGGGGAATCAAGCTAATAATCTACCTCGATGACATGATTCGCATGTCCCAAAGCGACGCCCTACTGAATAAGCAGGCTCAGTCGACAATAGCCCTACACAGCTTGGGTTTTCTGATAAACTGGGAGAAATCGGAACTAAAGCCATTGCGTCGGCTCGAGTTTCTAAGGTTTTTGGTGGACATGGTGGAATGCCTTCTGTGACTCCCCATGGCCAAACACTACCCGAAGAGAGATTCGGACGCTCCTAAAGAAAAGCATGATATTGCTGCGGGAGATGGCAATGTTAGTAGGCCTACTATCCTCTTCCATTCAAGCCTTATTTCCTGGTCTGTTGTATTACCGGGAGCTTCAGCGGCTCAAGAGAAGTCATTTGAAGCACAGTCTCTCATATGCACAGCGGGTAAAGCTATCTCCCGTAGCGAGGACGGAGCTACATTGGTGGCTGACGCAGATGGAGTCCTAGAACAGAAGGGCAATATTTGGATCAGTGCCAGATCTCGTATTAGAGTCAGATGCCAGCAGGATAAGCTTGAGGGCGAGATGTGGTCCTATCTCCACAGGGGCGAAATGGTCCTCTCGAGAACTAGAACTTCACATCAACTGCTTGGAGCTTCTAGCGCTGTCGTTCGCGATTTGTTCCTTCATACAGAGGCAAAGCAAGTTGCTGCATACTCTTAAAGATGGGCAATATATCAGCAGTAAGCTACATCAACCATCTAGGAGGCACTAAGTCCAAGCCTCTGGCAGAGTTAGCCAAGGTCTTTTGGCATTTCTGTCTGCAGCATCAAATCTCAGTGACCACAAAATACCTGCCGGATCTAGCGAATGAGCTAGCAGATTGGCGACTGGAAACTGGGCCTGTGGATTTTTCTCTCTACAGCACAGATGGGACTCTCTAATGAAGGACCTCTTCACCTCTTGACTGAATTCACAACTTCCAGAGTACTTTAGTTGGAAGCCAGATCCAGCGGCAAACCTTGGTCCACGGGGGTGTGCTGGGCTTTTGTTCCGGTCATCATGATTGCAAGGCCCTTGGCGAAGGTCCATCAGGAACAAGCAGAACTCGTTCTGATAGCCCTTGCGTGGCCCTTGCAACCCGGGTTTCCAGTTCTTCTGTAACTTGCATTGGATTTCTAATCCTACTACCCCTTGATCCATATCTCTTGTCCAATCCGAAATAGGACCAGCATCCTCTAATTCTGAGTGAGACATTGTTCCTGCGGCCTGGAGCATTTCAGTTTGAGGTGGAAAGTCCAAGGCATTTCGGGCAAGGCAGTTAGCCTCACCGAGGACAGTTAGGCCCCATTTACTTTGAAACGCTGCGCTAATTCCTGGATGACCTGAACACGCTGGTGCTTGGGACGGGGTTTCCATTCAGTTTCAGCCTCTCTAGCAGAAGTGCTGAATTTTCTAGCAGCACTAGCTGATTGAGGTTTGGCATATAGGACAGTGAATGCTTATCAATCAGCGATTTCAGAAGAGCACAATCTAGTCGACGGCCTTCTGGTCGGCGAACACCCTCTGGTGTGTCGTATGCTGAAGAGAGTGCACCTGTGTAAGCCTCTCCGGCCCAATACCACAAACTGTGCGACATGAACCCAGTGCTGAATTTGTTTCTATCTTGACCACTGAACTCAGGGTTTTCTCGCACAGCAGTCTCAGGCCAGCTGACCACCCTATTATGCCTGGTGCCACACGATATAGTGTTCCATGTACCCAGGTGCACCAAATGCAATTCTAGGGTGCTTATCTATCCAGCCTTCAGAGATCATCCAAAATTGTGCTTAGTGAAATGCATGAAAGCTATGAGGTGATGATGGAACAGCTAAGAATAGATAGAAGAGGTCAGCTGCTGATAGCTATCTGTAAACCTAATACGAGGCTAGCACACTGGGTGCGGTGGACACTGGCCCAAGCGTGAATTGCTACAGCTTGCTTCAGGGCACACTCGTTTAGAGGGGTCATGGCCTCTAAGACCTTTCAAGTAGGCATCATACTGGAGGATATTATGAGGATGGGGGATTGGTCTGGTGAGTCGGTCTTTGATCTCAGACCTACTTAATAACCGGCATCGTTGGAGGTAAGTAAGCTTTAAACAAGCAAAATGCTCGCCTCCGGTCTTGACATAGAATTAAGATTTTCCATAATAACTTTTAGAAAAGTCTTGATTCTATTAAAGACACAGAGGCGAGCATTATTCCCACTGTATATAATAATTTGTGCTTTTGAAGTTATGTGATAACCTTTTCCCTGTTGCTATAACTTGTATGCCAATGTTCTGCGATATGTTGCTATTCTTGGTGTTTATGGACCAAATTATTCCCCCCCCCAATGCAGGTCTCTCATCCACATGGACCGAGGTTAAATCCGGCTGAGGCGGTGATTGGAGGGTAACGGCGATGACTGTAATCGCCATTCTGTAACGCTCACCTGACTCCCACGGGGGCGCTGGCCTGGTTCACGCTGCTGTGACCTCATCTAAGTTGATGCGCAGGGTTCGGAAGACGGACTGGACCGGGCCCCAGATCTGGCTTGTCTGACTCGCAGAAGTATCCTTCTGTAGGTGAGAATAGGGGGTTAACTGTCTGCGGGGTAATGCAATCGGCCTCCCACTTACCCCTCTCACCCTCCTCAAAACCCTTCTGTGCTCCCCCGTAGCGTCTCACCTTAGGGTCTGGAAGGACGAGCTCTCCATCCTGCTTCTGATGCAGGGGCGCGTTGGTATCCAGTTACGTCACTGGATTTTCGGATGGGTGAGAACCAAACTTGCTTGGCTTCCAGGTAAGTTTTTCTATAAGTGGTTCCCCTTGTGTCCATGCATTAATGTTCTAATGCTAGTGTCTTTTCCCCATAGGGGCCGGGGTACGGAATGCCGGGGAACAGGCACCGACCCGAGGTGAGCGGTGAAATCCTTGTGGAAATCAGGTAAGACTTTAATGAGTGTTTTGGTAATGTCTTTTCATTCACTCATTAACGGTGATGTCTTTTTCCCCTTAGGGGCCGGGGTCCGAAAATGCCTGGATGCGGCGCGGACCCGAAATGAAAAGGGAATGACCCAACAGGTAAGTCTTGACATGGAGTTTTAGCTTCCCTTTTCTCTTCTTTCTCTCACCTTTGTTCTTGTCTTTTTCTCCCTAGGCGCGGGGGCGTGACTGCGAATCCGGATGGTCGCTGCTGAACATGGAGGCGCCATGTAAAGGTGAGTAGAATGTGGCGCTGCAGCGATCGATGCGATATGCTTTTAAAAATAAATGTCTTCTTTTTCAGGATTGTCGGCGAAATGTCTCTGGGATGCAGATTTAGCAGGTGAGGCCTTTTTCTTCTTCTGTTCTCTTGTTCCCTTCCTTTGCAGGTGATTCAGGATGCTGGCAGGTGTGGCAGAAGTCAAGATGCAGGAGCAGACACGGTGAGCGTCCAGCTGCTAGATGCAGAACAACGCGAAGCACGTGTGGCTGATCGGGTGTGGTTTAAATAGCCTTGGAAGAAGTTCCTAGAATGTGTCCTTCCTCCAATCAGGTATGTATCCTTCCCCGACCACGCCCGGGTGGTAAATGAGTCCCACAGGTAAAGTAGTTCCTTTCAAGCCTCAAGGAGGCCGGGGTTCTGCAGCATGGTCTGCATCAGGTAAGTGCACCCAAACACTTTCATAATGAGCCTGGCGCCTATGGCGCCAGGACTGACGTTTTCTATGAGCCTGGCGCCATAGGCGCCAGGACGCTGTCCAAAGGGCCCCTATAAGGGGTTGCTGGGACCTTCCCCGGAGACTTGATGTCCGCTTTCGGGGACGCAGGGCCTGAGCCAGCTCCCCAGGAGCGGGCATCGTGACAGCACTCCCCCCCAAGGCCCCTCCCAAGGTTGTTCCCTCTGGGGTTTTTGGTTTGTTTGGGAAGAGTCGGTGGAATTTCCTGACTAATCGAGGTGCATGTACATGGTCACTGGGTTCCCACGACCTCTCCTGAGGTCCGTACCCCTGCCAATCAATTAGGTAGAAAAGCTTTGACCTAAACATTTCTGAATCTAAAATGTTCTTCACTTCGAATTCGGGTTCCCCATCTATTTGAATAGGTTCTGGAGGTTTGAGTAGTCGGGTTCCGGGTACCACTGGTTTCAGAAGTGACACATGAAAAACAGGGTGAATTCGCATATTAGCTGGTAAATCAAGTTTAACCGCTACTGGGTTAATTATTGCCGTAATAGAATAAGGTCCCAGATATTTTGGTTAAAAGTTCGAGGCCCTTTGAGCGGTAAATGTCTGGTAGCTAACCACACTTGTTCCCCAATCTGATACGGAGGTGCTTCACTCCGATGTAGGTCAGCATTCTCCTTGTATTTTCTCTTGGCTTGTTGTAAATGCGTGGTTGCCTCTTTGAAGGCTCGGGTAATGGTAGAATGCAGATGTTCTACTGCGGGCACTCCGAGGTTCTGAGGTGAGTCGAGGTTTGAGGTTCGAGGGTGATGTCCAAACAAGGTATAAAAAGGACTATGGCCAGTTCCAGAGTGTACCGAATTATTATATGCGTATTCGGCTATCCAAAGAATGTCTTTCCAGTTGCTTTCAGATTGCTGTAACATACACCGTAAGTACTGCTCAAGAGTCTGATTTGTCCTCTCGGTCTGACCATCGGTCTGAGGGTGGTGACTGGTCGATAATCTTACGTCGATTTGTGCCATTTGACAACATTTGCGCCAGAAGTGGGAAATGAATTGGCTTCCCCGGTCAGAGATTAGTATAGATGGGAATCCATGTAGCCGAACAATATTTTCGAGGAATTCTTTGGCTAGGACAGAAGCTGAAGGTAAACCTTTCAAAGGAATGAAGTGGGCCATTTTGGAAAACAAATCCACAATTACCAGAATGGTATTGTATCCCGAACAAGGAGGCAAGTCCGTAATAAAATCCATTGATAGGGTGTGCCAGGGTGCTGGCGGTATGTCTAGAGGTTGAAGGAGACCGGCTGGTCTTTTCTTTTGACCTTTATTTTGGGTGCAAACACCACAGGACATCACAAAAGATTTAACATCTTTTCGCCAAGAGGGCCACCAGAATTGTCGTTTCACCTTTTCCATTGTCTTGGCAATACCGGGGTGTCCCTCTATTAATGTATCATGATAACCTGAAATAACTAGTTCGTGTAAATCCTTGTGCGGCAGGAATAAGCGTCCTTGGTAATAAGGTAAACCATTATCTGTGGTAAAGTATGATCCCTTTTGTATCCAATCCTGTAGGACTGTAGGGTCCAGGAGTTGTTTCACTCTTACTTGAATGTCTTCAAGCGTCTGTAACGAAGTCATGCCTAGAATTCTCTGTTCGGGAATTATTGGTACTGGTTCTGAGTTTGTATCAGATTCTCCCATTCCAATTCGGGATAAGGCGTCTGCTTTGCCGTTCTTGCAGCCAGGTCGATAGGTAATCACGAAGTCAAATTCAGCGAAAAACAAAGCCCATCAGAGCTGCCGTGATGACTGAGCCTTGGTGGTTTTCAAATACTGTAAATTCCGGTGATCAGTGATCACCATGATGGTATGTCGAGCGCCAAGCAGGTAATGCCGCCAGGCTTCAAAAAAGCAGACTTTATGGCTAACAGTTCTTTGTCAGTGATTGCGTAATTAATCTCTGGTGCCGAGAATTTTCTGGACCAAAATGCTACGGGATGCAGTTGGTTGGTTTCAGGATCTCTTTGAGACAGAACTGCTCCTTGGCTAGGCTGGATGCATCTGTTTCGACGACATACGGGAGATCTGGACGTGGGTGTTTCAATATAGGTGCGGAGGTAAACTTAGCTTTTAAATCCTGGAAGGCCTGTTCGGCTTCTTCAGACCATTCAAAACGTTTATTTTTCCTCAAGAGTGCAGTAATGGGTTGTACTATGCGTGAAAATTCCGGGATAAACCTGCGATAGAAATTGGCAAAGCCGAGCATGCTTTGAACCCCTTTTACAGAGCTAGGTGATGGCCATTTGAGGATGGCATCCACTTTTCTTGAGTCCATTCGGACTCCTTTGGGTGTCAGGATGAAACCGAGAAACTCAACTTCTGTGGTATGGAAAACACATTTCTCCAGTTTAGCAAATAGTTTGTGTTGGCGCAGTTTTTCCAGAACTGCCCTAACGTGTTTTTCAGATTCCGAAGAGGAGTACACTAGAATGTCATCGATATAGACAACAACACAAACATCGATGAGTTCCCGAAGGACATCATTCATGAAGAATTGGAAGGCAGCAGGCGCATTGCACAACCCGAAAGGCATTACCTGGTATTCGAATAATCCATATTTTGTACGGAAGGCTGTTTCCCATTCGTCGCCTTCTTTTACTCGCACCAGATGATATGCCCCCCGGAGATCTAAGTTGGTGTATATTCAAGCGTCCTTCACCTGGTCAAGGAGTTCAGGAATCAGAGGCAGAGGATAACGGTTTTTAACCGTTATCTGGTTCAATGTGCGGTAATCGATACAAGTTCTAAGGTCACCTTCTTTTTTAGGCACGAAGAACAAAGCCGAGGATGCCGGGGACTTTGACGGGCGAATAAAACCATTGGCGAGGTATTGATCCAAATATTGTCTCAAATGCAGGTTCTCAGGTTCGGTAAGGGCATAAATCCTGCTACAAGGGGGTTGTGCACCGGGCACCAGATCGATTTGACAATCGTACGATCGGTGAGGAGGTAACTTGTTGGCCTGTTCCTTTTGGAAGACGTCCTGAAAGTCCTGGTATTCTGGAGGTAATTGCATGGAGGCAGAGGTTACAGATGCTAGATTAATCTTCAGGTTTTCTGGGTAGCATGTTTGTGCACAATCCGGGAAGGTTATTCTCTTAGCTCGCCAATCAATTCGAGGATTATGTGTCTCTAACCAAGGAATTCCAAGAATAACCTGAAACTGTGGAGCCTTGATTACATCAAACACAACTGCCTCCCGATGGCCGTCAGGACCAATAAGAGTCACCCCAGTAGTGGAATGTGTTACCGGTCCAGAGGCAATTTCAGTTCCATCAACTGTGGTGATGACATCTTTGCTGGTTTTAGGATGGAGAGGGAGGTTAATCCTAGAGGCCAATTCACGATCCACATAGTTTCCAATAGCCCCACTATCGATGTATGCCTTTATGGCATGCAACTGCTTAGGCTTTTCTGGATCTACGAGAACCATTGGCACAATGAAATGCGAGGTCTGAGAGTTAGTTTTCAAGCTCGGCAAGTGGACCCCTACACTTGTCGGGCTGAGTCGTTTCCTGAAACAGAGTCTTCATGGTTTTTATCAGCGGCTCCTACCGCTTTTCGGGGCGGTTTTGCCAGGCAATCTCATAGAAAGTGTCCAGAGTTCCCACAATAAAGACATAATTTTAACTGCCGCCTCCTTTCACGTTCCTTTTGAGTTAAGGGTTCTTTAACCCCTACAGTTTGCATAGGCTCAGAGACAGCAACTCCCTTGGGGTTAGCGTGGGTCTTGACCAACACCCGGGTCTCAAACCTGGACCGATCTGTTTTTCTGTTTTGAAGTCTGTGATCCAATTGGACCACTAAGTCTATATATTCTGTGCATTCTTGGGGCGGATTTACAACTTTGGCCAAGACATCTTTCAGTTCTCTGCGTAGACCTCGATAAAATAACGTGACTCTTTTATCCTCTGGCCATCCCGTTTCCACAATTAGTCTATTAAAGGTTGCAATATAGGATAGGAGGTCCTGATTGCCCTGTCGCAGGGATAGAAGTTCGTCATCCAGAGCCTGCCCCTGAGAGTGTCGAGCAAATAACCTTTCCATGCTTGCTTGAAATCCTTGAAAATCACGGAGAATCGGGTCATCTTGAGTAACCAGTGGAACTGACCAATCGGCAGCGCAGCCGCTGAGATATGACAATACAAAGGCTACTTTGGTCTGATCATTAGGGAAGGCCCCAGGTCTGCATAGGAAGTGCAAACGACACTGATTCATGAATACGGCGAATCGTTTGGGGTCCCCAGCAAAGCGTTCAGGTGGGGCCAGCGGCATGTTTCCAGGTAGATTAATCTGCACAGGGTTACTGGGAACCACAGGAGCGGGGTTCCCTCCGGAACAGGGTAGAGGAGTTTGTCCAGCTTGACCTTGCAAAAGCTGTCTGGCCAGGTCATCAGTTCTTTCCTTTGATATTATTAATTCCCTCTTGAGGGCATTAGTCTCTTGACGAGCGGCATGTACTTCGGCCCGTAATTCCCCCAGTAATTGGGCCAACTGATCAGTCTCAGAAGTTTCCATAGCGCCTGGGTGGGAATTTGTAGGAAGGCTTCGCGTTCTGTAACGCTCACCTGACTCCCAAGGGGGCGCTGGCCTGGTTCACGCTGCTGTGACCTCGTCTAAGGTGATGCGCAGGGTTCGGAAGACGGACTGGACCGGGCCCCAGATCTGGCTTGTCTGACTCGCAGAAGTATCCTTCTGTAGGTGAGAATAGGGGGTTAACTGTCTGCGGGGTAATGCAATCGGCCTCCCACTTACCCCTCTCACCCTCCTCAAAACCCTTCTGTGCTTCCCCGTAGCGTCTCACCTTAGGGTCTGGAAGGACGAGCTCTCCATCCTGCTTCTGATGCAGGAGCGCTTTGGTATCCAGTTACGTCACTGGATTTTCGGATGGGTGAGAACCAAACTTGCTTGGCTTCCAGGTAAGTTTTTCTATAAGTGGTTCCCCTTGTGTCCATGCATTAATGTTCTAATGCTAGTGTCTTTTCCCCATAGGGGCCGGGGTACGGAATGCCAGGGAACAGGCACCGACCCGAGGTGAGCGGTGAAATCCTTGTGGAAATCAGGTAAGTCTTTAATGAGTGTTTTGGTAATGTCTTTTCATTCACTCATTAACGGTGATGTCTTTTTCCCCTTAGGGGCCGGGGTCCGAAAATGCCTGGATGCGGCGCGGACCCGAAATGAAAAGGGAATGACCCAACAGGTAAGTCTTGACATGGAGTTTTAGCTTCCCTTTTCCCTTCTTTCTCTCACCTTTGTTCTTGTCTTTTTCTCCCTAGGCGCGGGGGCGCGACTGCGAATCCGGATGGTCGCTGCTGAACATGGAGGCGCCCTGTAAAGGTGAGTAGAATGCGGCGCTGCAGCGATCGATGCGATATGCTTTTAAAAATAAATGTCTTCCTTTTCAGGATTGTCGGCGAAATGTTTCTGGGATGCAGATTTAGCAGGTGAGGCCTTTTTCTTCTTCTGTTCTCTTGTTCCCTTCCTTTGCAGGTGATTCAGGATGCTGGCAGGTGTGGCAGAAGTCAAGATGCAGGAGCAGACACGGTGAGCGTCCAGCTGCTAGATGCAGAACAGCGCGAAGCACGTGTGGCTGATCGGGTGTGGTTTAAATAGCCTTGGAAGAAGTTCCTAGAATGTGTCCTTCCTCCAATCAGGTATGTATCCTTCCCCGACCACGCCCGGGTGGTAAATGAGTCCCACAGGTAAAGTAGTTCCTTTCAGGCCTCAAGGAGGCCGGGGTTCTGCAGCATGGTCTGCATCAGGTAAGTGCACCCAAACACTTTCATAATGAGCCTGGCCCCTATGGCGCCAGGACTGACGCTTTCTATGATCCTGGCGCCATAGGTGCCAGGACGCTGTCCAAAGGGCCCCTAAAAGGGGTTGCTGGGACCTTCCCCGTGGACTTGATGTCCGCTTTCGGGTACGCAGGGCCTGAGCCGGCTCCCCGGGAGCGGGCATCGTGACACATTCGGAGTTGCTTAGTCTGGGTTCTTAAAGTTGAAGTTATGTTTGGCTTAAATCGAGCTGCTTGAGCTTCCAATAAAGAAAGATAAGCATAATGCTTGCCTCCATGTCTTCAATAGAACCAAAATTAGTGAACAATAGGGCTCCTGGCTAAGCCCTGATCTACCCAGGTGGGTTAATGATCAAAAAAAAAAGGGATCAAGGTGACTGAACGTGGTGTACACACTCCACACAATTTTCACTTATAAGATGAGATTGTTTCAGATTGGTAGATTCAAGATTTTCATTTTTACCAAATGCATTAATACATACAAAAAAAATTAAAATGTTTTCAACAGGACACATATTGATGACAAGACAATATCTGTGAATGATACATTGATGTTTTTCCAAGCCGGTGTGCCTGGACTTAAATACAGGGTAACATGTACAATCCCTTGCAACATTCAGGAATCATAGTGAACAGATTACATGTAGACAAAGTGCATCAAATTACATTTACAGTGCTGACCTTTAACACTGGGGGGGAGTCGACAACACAGTGTTTCGGCCATTCATTACGTGATCTGTGTAGCTGAGAAGTGAATGGCCTTCATCAGGGCGGGAAGAAAAATTGGAATGAAAGCATCCTGTTTCTCTCTGTCAGGGAATTAACAGAGATATATGGTTCAGAGTGTGTACTGGTTTGGGAACTGATTAGAATACATTTAATAAGCATTTAATGCATGTCTTATTAGAAAAGGACAGATCTGGTGAACAAGGGAAGGAGATCATTGATATTTCCATGTTTTAGTATTCCCACAAAGTAATTGAAAATGTCATAACTTCTGATTGGGTCTAGAAGATGTCTGACAATTGTTGGTATTTCTTGATTACCCAAGTTCCTATAGGTAGAAAAGAAATTGATGTTGAGGGTGGATCTCAACCTCCCCCTACATACCTCCATGTCATATCCTGTTTCAGACAATGCTGCTCTAGGGAGTACAAAAGGTTGTTAGCAGTCAAATCTTACCCTGTGTGTGGATCACGCTGGGTAAAAGGCTAAATGTCCTCTGAACAGATGTTGGAGTTCATGGTGTGTGATGCTTGACTGGAGCTGGTCCAATCACTGCAGAGAAAGGTATATTGATGACCCCAAATGATGTGTGCACCAGATCATAGATAACAAATCTGGTAACACCATGAAAATATATTGAAAAAAAATGTGAGACCAGAGGCCTAAACTCGGTGATCTAGCCAGAGTTGGATGCCAATAGACCCTGTCCTAGCAAATATTGTGTCACAGCCTCCGTGGTGTACTATGAAGGGCACTCAATACGTGTCTGTATACAGACAGCTGTATAATGGCACCAATGTGTCAGTCGAAGTCACCTTTCGGAACACTGAAGAGGTGCATGCCAACCCAATGATTTAGTATGTCAAACTTTCTCTATGGATGATTTAACGAGAATGTATGTACATCTAGACACAGAGTGCGCCATGGCAAGTGCTGAGTAGCTGAAGGTGATTCGGGTGGGAGGCCAGGACCCTGGGTACACATAAGGGCCCTGGCCACCAACCACAGCTACTGGGGTTTTGCAAAGGAGGCAGGAGGGGAAGGAGGAGGTGAAGAGGAAAGTCTTAAGGAGCTTCTGGAATTTGTGGAGATCCGGCTCAAGAGGAAGGGGGAGGCTATTCCACAGGAGGGAGCCAGCCGTTTAAAGAGATTGGCCACCAGCTTGCTGTTTAGCAAATCGCTTGACACGCAGAGAGTTGGTCCTGGAGCAGTGTAAATATCTGGAGGGGGTGTATTTAGTGAGAGTCAGTTGTAGATAGCGTGGCCGACGGCCCCAGACAGCCTTATGAATGATGCAGAGGGATTTGAATTTGATGTTTGCAGCAATCAGGAGCCAGTAGAGAGTTTTTAGGGCTGGAGAAATGCGGTCCCTGGGTTTGAGGCCAAGGATAAGTCTTGCAGCCCTGTTCTGGATTAGTTGGAGGGGGCGTAGAGAGGTAGAGGGTAGATTAAGGAAGAGGCCTGGAGAGTACCAGAGCTCTATAGACATTGAGCTTCTGGCAGAAAGTGAGGAAAGTAAGGATTCCTTTGAGGAGGTGAAGTTGAAAGTGGGCCTTCTTGGCAAGGTCCTGGGTTTTATTCATAGCAATATAAAACATGTATATGCAAAGCCAACAGTTGTGCTCTTTGTATAGCTAACTTCCTTAGCAGGAAGGACCTTGTCCCAGGGCAGTAGCAGACGGATGAAGAATGCAGTGAACGAAACTGAACGAAGATGGCCACTAGAAAGGAGTACCACATCTCCAAACTCGCCCAGTCTTGAAGGTCTTCTCAACCCCACTGCCCTTTGTCTACAATTTTCATTGGCTCTCTATTAATAAACAGCCAAGATGCTTGATTTTTATAGTAAGGATTTCCAAAATGTTCAGGCACTTTACCCATGTCCGAGGATTCCTTTCAAATTCTCAGAGAAAGCCTGCCCATTAGCCAATGATCCCCTCTGAAAAAGGATGTGCCACACAATGCAGTAAAATGCCCAGGTACCTGACCCACATTGAATAATTACCAGCTACTGTCTGCATGCTTAACTTATTGTCACAGATTATCATGAAAGACCCAGGTACTTGCCTTACTGGCAAAATTGCCATCAAACGCCAAAAACCTGCCATTTTTTCAAGGATTGCCATCAACTTTCCATTTACCTTTTCATTTCCAAATATTGCCTATATCCAGGTATCTGACCCGTTGCTCTTTATTACTTTTAGCTGCCCAGGTACTTGCCCCATTGACAGGCATTGTCTTCAACTGCCCATGTTCTTGACTAGTTGCATGCTTCCCACCCACGCCCAGCCCCAGATTCTTCTAAACGGTTGCAACTCCATTTATCAACTGAAGTGTATGTGGAGTTTCACGTTGCATGTATTGATTTAAGAATGGGCAACAAAGACTTTCGCCGAAACATTGGTAGAAGTACTGTAGATGAACATGGGCACTGAGCTAAGATCAACATGGAGGATACCACATAGAAAAAGATTTTGGAGTAGAGAAAAAGGTGCACTGACCAGCCGACAGTCAATATTTCACATTGTTTGCCTTTATGTCATTGGCATATATTGATTTGCTATATGTGTGCCATTTTCTCATTGAGCATTAGCATATTCAATTGTATGTATTTAATTGCTGGAGTTTTATATATATAGCGCAAACCAGGCCCACTGACTATTAGAACCATGTTGGTAGTCCAAAATACAACTGAATTTACATTACATTACATTACATTTGTTATGCGCACTATTGACCCTCGGGAATAAAGGCGCAGACTACAGAGAAGGACATACAACACCAAGGAGACAACTATAAAGAAAGATGTCCAGGAAGCCTTAATGGGGATTTTCTGAGATCCCCAGTAAGATAGACGACGCCGTAAGAAGAATCCGAAGTTTTTAGAGATGTCAGGCGAATAAGAGGGTCTTCAATTCCTTCTTAAAAGAGAGGAGGGAGAAGTGACTCCTCAAGCTTATAGGAAGATTGTTCCACAAGGATGGGGCCTTCACATTGAATGCTCCCTTTTCCGCCTTTCATGTCTTACATCTTGGCTGTGTAATCAGATTTAAGGAATCAGATCTCAGAGATCTTTGATTACACTTTTCTTTTATGTGCTGTGTTAAATACGCTGGCATTATTTGGAGCAGTCATTTAAAGACTATGGGCCTCATTACGACCCCGGCGCTAAACCATGGTGCTATTAGCACCATGGTCCATGCCAGGGTCCGCCATGGTGAATGGCGGAATTACCGCCCCATTCCAAGGTTGGCGGGGCGGTAATTCCCCATTCACCATCGGCCCTTCCCCATTCCCATTTTTGCCCCATAGGGCTCAATGGGAATGGGGAAGGCGCTAAGTATGGTGCCGCAAATTGCGGCACCGTACTTAGCACCAAGGTCCCTTTGCGGCACCCTACTTTAACGCCTGCTAAAAGCAGGCGTTAAGGTCGGGTCCCGCAAAGGGACCTCGTACTCAGGCGTTAAGGGTTTAACGGCGCCGACACCTTTTACGGCGCCGTTAAACCCTTAACGCCGGGGTCGTAATGAGGCCCTATAACTAGCACTCTAAAGTTAATCCTGGCTTCAATAGGAAGCCAGTGCAAAGAGCATCTGGCCTCGGAAACGTGACTATGCCTGGGGAGTCCGAGTACTACTCTGACCGCCCAATTCTGGGCCACCTGTAGCTTGTGCAATTCTCGGTGACTGATGCCCAGCAAGAGACTGCAGCAATAATCCAATTTAGCGCTGATTATTGCCCAAGCTATTGTCTCAGCGCTTTCTTGCGAAATCATGGGCCTCAAGTGAGCTAATAATTTAATGTAATAGACTACCCCGCCACCACAGATGAAACATGAGCTTTCATGCTTATTGTCAGATTCAGTATTACTCCTATTATTTTAGTTTTAGGTAAAGGAGCGATAATGTCATCTCCTAGTTTGAATACGCTAAAGGCTGGATTTAAGTTATTAATCACCTTGGAACTGCCTACCATCAGCAGCTCTGTCTTACTGCGATTCAGAGCTAGGAAGTTATCAAGCATCCACTTTTCAATCAGAACGAATACTCTGTTAACCTCCGCCTCATGATTTTTATGGTGTCCCGTCAAATTAATGACACATTGGGTGTCGTCTGCATAATTGGAAAACACAACCCCCTCCTCCTGTAACATGAAGAAGAAAGGGGCCATGAACAAATTGTACAGACATGGGGACAAGCTTGCCCCTTGTGGAACCCCGTAGAGAACTGAAAGTGGAGTAGCTTCAGCAGTAGCTGAGCAAATTCTACTTGTTCTATGCTCTAAAAATGAGGCGATCCACAAGGCTGCTGAGTCAGAGAGGTTAGCAACCTCCTGTAGCCTTGGAATAAGGATTGAGTGTTCAATTAAATCAAATGCCGCTGATTGGTCTAATGAAATAATCAGAGAAAAACCACTTCTATCCATTTCCCCCATTAATTTAGTTTTCAACTCCAGAAGAGATGTTTCTGTCCCATATTTGTTCCTAAAGCCCGACTGATTTGGATGGAGGATGGAATACAGATCCAAATGCTCTGTGAGTTGACCATAAGCCACTCTATCCAGGATTTGGAGTAGGAAAGGCATGTTGGAGATGGGTCGGAAATTAAGTGGATTGTCCATTGCCAATCCCGTTTTTTTTAGGATGGGGTGACCATAGTTGCTTTTAACTCATCTGGTACATTACCTTCCTTCAGAGAAGTGTTTATAAAAATGCAAACTGCTTTAATGAGCCGCGGTGGACATGTTTTTATTATCATAGAAGAACAAGCGTCTCCTCTACATTGTTATGGTTTCATATGCTCAATAATTTTTAACAGTTCACTTTCTGTGATCGCATGAAAGTTGAAGTGGGGAATTAACGGGTCACGGATGAACCCTTCAATTGCTTTCTTACTAACGTCAATGGTTGACACCCTTTTTTCAAGCATTGTTGTCCTGATTTTGTGAAGTTTGTTGTTCCACATGGATCCCAACATTGCCAGTTGTATTGTTCTGCTGTTGCAACTGTAAACCTTCAAGCCAATGAATAATAGCAAATGTTACAAATACATTAGTCTTATTACTCAAAAGGGTTTACAATTCACAAACTGTAACTGCGCTTTTGCTGTGTATTTCATAATAGATGTCTGCCAAAAGACATGTGGCAAGCAAAATACAGCAGTACCTCTTTAGGGTAAAAGGTGTATCCCCTTAGATAAAACTTGGAAAACCATGGCAAACACAGTACAGTCAAAAGCGTTGTCTGCTTTCTATGTCCTGTGTTCGCTGTGCAAAGTCAGGAAGTGAAGCACAGTATGGCGAGGAGGAACAAGTAAGGAGAGCATTGGTGGTCGGGAGTGGGGATATGGCGTATGTGGTGGGCTGGATTGCAGGGCTGGAGTCTGGGGTCGGAGCCTCCCACTGAGGCCAAAGATTAGAGTGGAGCAGCAGAGTGGTTGTGCAGAGCGGTTCAAGGGGGTTTAACCAGCCCCATTAGAGAATAGATCTTTGGGAAGGAAGATTCAAGGAAATAAGGTTTGGCGGGAGGGCCCACAGGAGAGCTGTTTGGTGAGTGGGATTTAGAGGGTGAGGGATTTGGGAGAGCAGGAGTTGTCACAAACACATACGTCTGTCTAAGCATCAATCACAAATGTATTTCGTTCCTGTGATAAACTAACAATTCTCTGTAGCATACATTTAAAACAATTTTCAATATCAACTGATTAACAGCAATCCTGATCCGAGATCTTCAACTTCTCTTAACTACCTTGGAAGTTGTTGGTATAATGACGCCAACTATTCTCTGAAAAACAATTTAATTGGGAACAATTACATACTTTAAAATAGACTCATTCAATCCTGAATAATTAGGAAGCCTAATCAAACTAAATATAAAATGTATCGTTTTTCAGGAAGGAAAACAAAATGACGCTAGAAATCACAAATACAGTATGTGTGACTGCATTTGATTAAACTATTACACCGTATAAGTTAGTAGATATACAAGAATTTAGGATAAACCACATTATAAAACAAAGGACGTTGTAATGGATTATCAATTTGGTATTAATGACATTTTATTGACAAATAATTGAATAATAAGCATACTACTTCGTTGGTGAAGCAAGATGGACCACAGATTAATCTACGGGAATGCATAAAAAACTTTTCTTGCTTCATTTAGTTTAATTATCACTTTCTAGATTTGAATCATTACAACCTTGGCGGTAAGTTTTCAACTTTACCGCCAAGGCGTAATTTACATTAACGCCATGGTGGATGGCGGATTTACCGCCCCATTCCAAGCTTGGCGGGGCGGTAAATCCCCAATCCCCATTTACCCTTCCCCATTCCCATTTTTGCCCCATAGGGCATAATGGGAGTGGGGAAGGTGCTAATTACGGCACCGTAAATTACGGTGCCGTAATTAGCACCAAGGCGGCTTAGCGCCTTGCATTTTAACGCCTGCTAAAAGCAGGCGTTAAAATGGGAATCAGGCGTTAAGGGTTAACGGCGCCGTTAAACCCTTAACGCCTGGGTTGTAATGAGCCACAAAGACTTGATTCACATTTGGAAGGGCACAAGCTGTGATAGCAGGTACGTATAAGCACCACGTAAGTAATATTACATTATTTTTGCCAAAAATGTGAGAGTCCCTCTGTGGAGAATGAACAAGGCCAATCTGTTCTCTGGGATGGAGCCCATTCACAATGTTAAAATGGCAAAAAACATTCCCGGTATATCGAGGAGGGCTTTGGACCGATAATTTAAAGGGTCTGTTCGATTGCCCTTCTTAAATACAGGAATAATAATGAAATGTTGTCCTGATGTCGGAATTAGTCCGGTATTTAAGATTTCTTGAAATATTAGATTTAAGATGTGGGCCCATGACTCAGTGTGGGCTTTCAAGATGGAATTAGATAGCCCATCAGGACAAGGAGCTCACAGTGAACTTAGTCTTTTAATTTGCATGAGAATATCCACACAATCAAATACTAGATGGTGAAGATCATGTTTAGTGCGGTACCAGCTTTGTGTGCATTCTAGCAGTTTTGCAAACACCATAGTAAAATGAGTGATCCTGGTTGGTTAGCCTATTGCATTAAGTAGTAGGGATGACGTTGCCTTATTACTGCCATCTTTTAGCAATTTCCATATTTCAGCGCTTAATTTTGAGGTCACAGAATCTAGCATACGTTCGGCTGCTATTTAGAGTTTTAGTATTGTTAAGATGGATTTCTGAGCTCTGTCCTGGAGGGGCAGAGGTTCAGAAGGCCAGCCTAGTTTCTTGGACCAGGGTAACCTCTGGACAAGCCAGACCAATCAAGGTAGCGATCGCGGCGGTCAAGACTAGGTCTCAGGAGGGGTGAGGGTGACTGAAAGCCTGCAATGAGCACACAAAGCAAGGACACTTACAAATTACTCCAAGCAGGTTTTATATTAAAATATATGGGGAGGAAAACAGGCAGTGCGAATAATAGTTAGACCCAGTCCGCCTTCAGAGGCACCTAACTAGAAGGAAGTCCGAGCCCTACGAAGAGTGGAGCCTTGTGCTCAAAAGTACCTGCACATGTGGGTGCCAACGGGCAAAGGGGAGTCTCTTCGAGGGAATCAGGCAGTTCAGTTGGGTGAACAAATGAAGATGAACAGAGCTCCGCGACTCAAGCGCAGCCTCCACTGTGGGCAGAAGTAGAGCGTGAGTGTGGAAAGGCGTGCTGTTTGACACAGCGGGGAAAAGCTATGGGCTACTGCAGGAGGGCGACCAGTTCCTAGCGATGCTACTCACCGGTTCCCGATGCAGACAGACCCAGGCTTCTCCGCATCAGTTTCAGTGCTGGCAGGTTCAGATACGGGCAGGGGACGTCTCGGCGTCGTGTAGATTCCGCGGCAGCAGAAGTTAGAGTTGAGGATGTCCCAAACGCAGTGAACCCGCACAGTTTGTTACCACAGAAGGGCAACGGAGTGGCCGTGTGAATTTCAGCCCAATGTACACTGCTCACTTCAGACCTGGGAATGCCAAGTGTACGAATCGTGTGAGAGTGGCAAGGACTCGTAATACAGCAGCAACCTGACGGCGGTTACAGAGCAAGACTCCTGGGTAGGCTGGTCAGTCCACTGGATGGCCCAGAGACACTTCCGAAGGCTTACGTGCAGGGGATGGTGAAGATGCCGAGAATAGTTGTTCCCACTATTCCAAAGGGTCGAAGTACCAGTACAGGCCTTCTTGTTCGATCAGAGGTAGAAAGGGTTTCACAAAGCGACATCGGTGCAGAGGAGCAGTCCTTCAGCGGGTCACCAGCGATTCCTCGGTTCAGCCTACGGAAAACAACGTTTCCTGGTACTGACTGTTTTAAGGGCATGTCAGTTTCCCCGTAAGAATGGAGCAAAAGCCCCGAGGAGTGTGGCAGAAGGCTAGATCATGGTGAAAACAACAGCAAAAAGTTTAGGGGTTGCCACAATGAAGGAAAATTACCCACAATTAAGAAATATTTCCTAATACTCGCCCCTCCCAGACTATGGACAGGGGGAACTAATCCACCCCTGGGTGAGTCTCTTGTTCAGGTCGGTTAAACATTCTGGACAACCCATCCACATTGCTATGTTGGAGACCTGGCCTATGCTCAATAGTGAAGTCAAAGCCGTGTAGACTTATGGACCACCTAAGCAACTTTGGATTCTCTCCCTTCATGTTCATCAGCCACTTTAAGGGTTTATGGTCAGTTTGCACAGTGAAGTGGGTCCCATAGAGGTAGAGCCTCAGCTTCCGTAGGGCCCACACAACAGAGAAACATTCTTTCTCCACTGTGGACCATCTGAGCTCTCTGTCCTTAAGCTGGCGACTAATAAAACCAATAGGGTGTTCCTTACCCTTCTCATCTACTTGCGGTAGTACAGCGCCATCCCAGTGTCAGAGGCATCCTTCTGCACAATAAAAGGTCTTTGATGGACAGGGGCCTGGCACAAGGAGTCTTTTAAGCCGTTGAAGGCCTTCTCACACTCGTCGGTCCAAGTTCCCTTCTTGGGTTTCTTCGGAGTGGTGAGGGCAGTCAGAGTGGCAGCTATGGTGCCATAGTCTGCCATGAAGTTGCGGTAATACCCCGTGAGTCCTAAGAAGGCCCTCACTTGGGTCTGTGTAGTGGGGGTAGGCCAGTCTTGTACTGCTTGTACTTTACTGGGAAGAGGCTGAATCCTCCATCCACCTACTTCATGTCCAAGGTAAACCACTGAGCCTTGTCCAATCTGGCATTTACTTGCCTTTATGGTCAAGTGTGCTTTCTGAAGTGCCTGGAGCACAATCCCGGGGTGTTTCACATGGTCTTCCCAGGTGGCACTGAAAACTGCTATATCGTCCAGATATGCAAGACAGAATTCGTCCAACCCATTAAACACATGATTCACAAGCCTCTGGAAAGTGGCAGGTGCATTCTTCAACCCAAACGGCATTACCCTGAATTGGTAAAGACCGTCTGGAGTAGAAACCGCTGTCTTCTCCTTGGCATGTTCTGCTAAAGATATTTGCCAATAGCCAGCAGTGAGGTCAAACGTGCTGAGGTACTTGGAGGCACCCAAGGTATCCACCAGTTCATCTGTTTGAGGCAAGGGGTGTGCATCTGTCTTGGTGACAGCATTCAAAGCCCTGTAATCCACACAGAACCTCAATTCAGAAGTGCCCGCCTTTGGAACCAAAACCGCAGGGCTGGACCAAGGACTACTAGGGGGTTGTAACGCTCACCTGGTTCCCACGGAGGTGCAGGTCTAGTCTGGATTGCTGTGGCCTCTTCAAGCGTGATGCGCAGAGCCCGGAACACCGATTGAACTGGTTCCCCAAATCTTGCTTGACTGGCCCGTAGGAATATCCTTCGGCAGATGAAAATTGAATTAACCGTCTGCAGAATAGTGTGCTTGATTCCCCCCTTGTTCCCCTTCGTTCTCCTCTAACTTCCTCCTCCAAACCCCCGGTTTAAGCTCACCTTATGGTTTGGAAGGATGAACTCTCCATCCTGCGTCTGGTGCAGGGGCGCACGTTAGTCCAGTTACTTCACTGGTTTTCAGAATGGCGCTGGCAAAATCCTCTTGACTTTTCTGAGCGAAACGCCGTAAGTATGAAGATTCAAAAGTTCAAGAGTGAGCCCCCTTTTATGTTGTCTTCCTAACTTGTGATCTGTCCTTTATTTCAGATGCAGAATGAAGACGATGGGTTGAAGGGGTTAATTGCCGATGGTAAACTCAGGTGAGTTAGTGAGGGCGATTCCTCTAAATGTCTTTATCATTTCCCAATAATGTCTTTTGTCCTTTCCCCATAGGGGCCGGGGTGCGGTATCTGCCAACGGAGCGGCGCCGACCCGAAATATGGGATGACACCAAGAAAAGCTGGTAAGTATTATGGCTGTAAATTAGGCTTTCCTCCGGTGTTTCTTTTGCTCACCTTTTGTCTCTTCTTCTCTCCCCTAGGCGCAGAGATGTGGCGACATGTGCTGACAGCCGCGATGGAGCCGGGAGATGTCTTGAGGACAGGTGAGTGAAGAGCGCGCTGCAGCGAGCAACGCAATGCTTTTAAATGGAAGTCCTTCTTCAGGGATGCTGGAGTGAAGATTCCGGATGCAGGTAAGAAGTTTGAAATAGTTCGTTGTTTTCACCTTTCTCTTCTCTTCTTTTCTAACAGGAGTTCCAGGTTCGAGGCGGGCGTGGCTGGAGTCCAGGAGCAGGAGCAGACACAGTGAGCGTTCAGCTGCTGGAATGCAGAACAACGCGAAGCATGAGCTGCTGTCTGGGCGTGGCTTAAATAGCCTCCAAAGAAGTCCCAGGTATGTATCCTTCCCCAACTAGGTATGTATCCTTCCCTGGCCACGCCCGAGTGAAAAAATAGTCCCTATGAAAAAATAGTCCCTTTCAGGTCTCGGGGAGGCCTGAAGCGTGCAGCATGGTCTGCATCAGGTAAGTGCACCAAACACCTCCCTTTATGAGCCTGGCGCCTATGGCGCCAGGACTGATGTCCAACATGAGCCTGGCGCAAAAGGCGCCAGGACTGAGTCCAAAGAGCCCCTATAAGGGGCCGCTGGGCTTTTACCCGAGGGCATGATGCCTGCTTCCGGGGGTGCTGGGCCTGGCCTGGTGCTCCGGGGGCAGGCATCATGACAGCACTCCCCCCCCCCAAGGCCCCTCCCAAGGTCGTTCCTTCTGGAGGTTTCGGTTTGTTTGGGAAATTCCGATGGAACCTTTTTACCAGCCGAGGTGCATGTATGTGGTCACTGGGTTCCCAAGACCTTTCCTGAGGCCCGTACCCTTTCCAATCAATTAGATAGAAAAGTTTTGATTTTGAGATCTTAGAATCCAAAATGTTCTTAACCTCGAATTCAGGCTCCCCATCTATCTGAATCGGTTCTGGTGGCTTTGTTAATCTGGCTCCTGGGTGCACTGGTTTCAAAAGTGGCACATGAAAAACGGGGTGAATCCGCATGTTAGCTGGTAGATCGAGCTTGACTGCCACTGGGTTGATTATAGCTTTGATCGAGTAAGGGCCTAAATACCTTGGATTAAAGGTTCGAGGTCCCTTGAGTGATAGGTGTTTGGTAGCCAACCATACTTGATCCCCTATTCGGTATGGAGGCGCCTCTCTTCGATGCAGATCCGCATTCTTTTTGTATTTCCCTTTCGCATGTTGCAAATGTGCAGTTGCATTCTAGAAGGCTTGAGTAATCGTAGAATGCAAATGGTCCACTGCGGGCATTTCAAGGCTCAGAGGTGAGTCCAAGTCTGAAGTATGAGGGTGATGTCCATATAGGGTATAAAAGGGGCTCTGACCAGTTCCAGAGTGTATCGAGTTATTGTATGCATATTCAGCCACCCATAAAATGTCCTTCCAATTACCCTCCGATTGGTGCAATATACATCGTAGATATTGTTCAAGGGTCTGGTTTGTTCTCTCTATCTGACCATCGGTCTGTGGGTGGTGGCTGGTTGAGAGTCTTACGTCGATTTGTGCCAGTTGACAACACTTTTTCCAAAAATGAGAAATAAACTGGCTTCCCCGATCTGAGACTAGTATGGACGGGAATCCATGCAATCGGATGATATTTTCGAGGAATTCCTTGGCAAGAACAAAAGCTGTAGGTAATCCTTTCAATGGAATAAAATGGGCCATTTTGGAAAATAAATCCACCACGACCAGAATAGTATTGTATCCATTACAGGAGGGCAGGTCTGTGATAAAATCTAGTGACAAGGTGTGCCAAGGTGCTGGTGGAATGTCTAAGGGCTGAAGAAAACCGGCGGGTTTTGTTTTCTGACCTTTGTTTTGGGCGCAAACTCCACAGGTCATCACAAAAGATTTACAGGGTAATTTATAGAATTTCGCAGAAAAGTGTCGCAAGCGGCTGGCGCAGAGTGTCCGCGTGCGATTGACTGCGCCAGGCACGTGCGATAAAACCGATTTCCGCGCACAGCGTATTCATGGATTTCATGCTCCCAAACCAGCCGTGGCGCAGAGTATCGCAGCGACCCTGCAGCAGCGCCAGTAACGCCCCCAAGAACGCCCTCGCGCAAGGAAAAGCCAGCAAAATCGCTAAATCATCGCAAAGGGCTGCGCTAACTCTGGACCAGTTTACAGGGCAGCCAAACAAGGAACGCAAAGCGGGTAACGTGCATATCAGGGGTACACGTGAAGTCATACACGCGATTAGCCAGGGTACGTGTATTACAGGGGTACGCGGGAAGTTTAACACGCGATTGGCCAGGGTACGTGCATTACAGGGGTACGCGGGAAGTTTAACACGCGATTAGCCAGGGTAAGTGTATTACAGGGGTACACGTGAAGTCATACACGCGATTAGCCAGGGTACGTGTATTACATGGGTACGCGGGAAGTTTAACACGCGATTGGCCAGGGTACGTGTATTACAGGGGTACGCGGGAAGTTTAACACGCGATTAGCCAGGGTAAGTGTATTACAGGGGTACGCGGGAAGTTCAACACGCAATTAGCCAGGGTACGTGTATTACAGGGGTACGCGGGAAGTTTAACACGCGATTGGCCAGGGTACGTGTATTACAGGGGTACGCGGGAAGTTTAACACGCGATTGGCCAGGGTACGTGTATTACAGGGGTACGCGGGAAGTTATACACGCGATTAGCCAGGGTACGTGTATTACAGGGGTACGCGGGAAGTTTAACACGAGATTAGCCAGGGTAAGTGTATTACAGGGGTACACGTGAAGTCATACACGCGATTAGCCAGGGTACGTGTATTACATGGGTACGCGGGAAGTTTAACACGCGATTGGCCAGGGTACGTGTATTACAGGGGTACGCGGGAAGTTTAACACGCGATTAGCCAGGGTAAGTGTATTACAGGGGTACGCGGGAAGTTCAACACGCTATTAGCCAGGGTACGTGTATTACAGGGGTACGCGGGAAGTTTAACACGCGATTAGCCAGGGTAAGTGTATTACAGGGGTACGCGGGAAGTTCAACACGCAATTAGCCAGGGTACGTGTATTACAGGGGTACGCGGGAAGTTTAACACGCGATTGGCCAGGGTACGTGTATTACAGGGGTACGCGGGAAGTTTAACACGTGATTGGCCAGGGTACGTGTATTACAGGGGTACGCGGGAAGTTATACACGCGATTAGCCAGGGTACGTGTATTACAGGGGTACGCGGGAAGTTTAACACGCGATTGGCCAGGGTACGTGTATTACAGGGTTACGCGGGAAGTTATACACGCGATTAGCCAGGGTACGTGTATTACAGGGGTACGCGGGAAGTTTAACACGCGATTGGCCAGGGTACGTGTATTACAGGGGTACGCGGGAAGTTATACACGCGATTAGCCAGGGTACGTGTATTACAGGGGTACGCGGGAAGTTTAACACGCGATTAGGCTGGGTGGGTCCTCACAGGTGTTCCCTGTACACCCTCCACGGCCCCTGCAGGCAGCCTACAAAACAGGGGACTACCCTGCACACCTGCTCATGTCCCCCTGCACCCCCACCCCCCCAGCAGTGCAGGGGCAGCCTCCACCAGGCCCCCACTCATGTCTCCCACCACCCCCACCCTCCCGCCACCAGGGGCAGCCTCCACCAGGCCCCCACCCATGTCTCCCACCACCCCCCGCCACCAGGGGCACTCTCCACCAAGCCCCCACCCATGTCTCCCACCACCCCCACCAGTGCAGGGGCACCCTCCACCAGGCCCCCACCCATGTCTCCCAACACCCCCACCCACCAGCACTGTGGGGCACGTGGCCAGCAGGCAGTCAGGCAGCAGCAGATGGCAGGTGGGAGCGTGCTCAGGGCTCTGGGGGGGCAGTAATTTCGCCTCCTGGCCAGGAGCGTGGTCTCTCGTGTGTGAACGCGTGGACAGCCTGATAGGTAGTGAAATCCCACACGTCAGCAAAGGCCCTTAGCGCGTAAACCCGTCAACAGCATATGCGCGCCTATAGTCACCTGCACGTGCAGGAAATTGTTGCGTGACACGTCCCAGTGTCAAAGCGTGTGATTGGTGAAAATGGATGTACACGTAGAAGTGACAAAGCGTGTGATTGGTGAAAATGGATCTACACGCAGGAGTGACAAAGCGTGTGATTGGTGAACGTACACGCCGCGTAAGTGACGCTGTACGTGTGGGCCTGTATATAAGGTACATGTAGAACACCATTTCCTTGTACGTGCTTTTCGTGGAGAGCGAGTGGGTGAAATCTGTACTTCTTGTCGTTTCACACGCGATTTACTTCACGGCGTTTCCAGTTCGTATTCCCTGTTACCTCTGACAGCTTTTTCTCTTTTTTCTCTATTACTGGTTTACCTGGGCCTGTTCCCTCAAACAGTGTCCCCTTCTACTGTTGTCCTGTCTTCTCAGACAGCGTACACATCTTCTTTTGGCGGGGGTTTAGCCAGCCAAACGCGCTCATTCTTCACGCTCTTTTACCTGGCAGACGGTGAGTCACGCACGTATCCAACTTCTGTGCTTGCCCCGTGTGTTGCCTACCCCTTCAGAGGTCATTCTAGGCTGCGTGTGACACGCATACGTTCATTCTTGTGTTACTGGGTGCCACAGCGTAGTGCAGGTTTTTCTTTCTGCACACGTGGTCTAGGAGGGGTTGCGTGCACGTCATCTCCCTTTTTTGGGCCTCCTGTGCGTTGCGTGACCCGTCATCTTTCCCCAGGGGTTACAATCAGCCGTGCTAGAGCACTAGGGTACAATTACCATCTGGTACCCAACCCCTTTGACCCCCAATTGCCCAGGACAATTGTCTACAGCCACTCCCATACGCACATTAATATCAGTGCCATGGCTGGGAGGCGAGGATTCCGTAAGGGTGGCAAAGGTGGAAGAGCCACAAGTGGTGGCCGTGGTGGATCCGGTAGGGGACGTGGTCGTAACTTGCAGGGTGAGCCTGTCCCCCCATGTGTGGAGGACCAGTCAAGGGCACCCATCATCCCCCCCCCCTCCCCCCCCTCCACCCCTCCCGTTGAGGCTGAAGTGGCTGACACCATCCATGCTCAGCCCTTGTTGGACCAGCCCATTGTGGCACCAGACCTGGCTGACTCCATGGCTGACTTCCAGGTCAGCAGGGCTACGACACGTGCGCTGGTGCACGTTGATGCCATCATGCCACGTGGATCTGGGGCAGCAAGGTCATCTGCTGCACCAAGGAGGCAGGGCGGAGTGGCTGCAGGGGCAGCTGCGGCTCCATCCACCCCAGCCCTCACACACCCAGCCAGGACAGTGTCGGTCCTAGTCCATGCTGCTGACATTCCCCCTGACACCATCACACTAGAGCCAATGCCTGCACCAACTCCCATGCTGAGTGTGCAATCCCACACTCCTGATACAGAGTCCACCAGGGCTCCTGCCCCTAGTGTCCAGAGCGGCGCAGGACACTCAGGATCACCACCACCTTCCAAGCGGAAGAGGAAGAGTGCTCGTCCGGCACAGGCTGATGCCCCAGACACGGCTACACAGTCCGGCCCGTCCAGGAAGCCCAGCTTCACGGATGACGAACTGAATGCACTTGTCGAGTATGTGTCCGGACATGACAACGAGATGGTCATTGTTGCAGGATCCAAGACCACACCTGCACAACGCCAGGCACACTGGCAGACCGTTGCGGACATCGTAAGTGCCCTTGGAATCGTGAGGCGCACAGCCAATGATTGCTATAAGCGCTGGAATGACCTAAAGCGCAGGGCAAAGAGTAAGCTGGCCTCAAGTCATGCCGCAACTCTAGTGACTGGAGGTGGGTCTCCAGTAGTAGACATGGAACTCACTCCACATGAGTCAGTCGCTGGGACCTACGTCACGGAGGAACAGATCCAAGGCGTGGGAGATCTGGCTGATTACGAGGCATTGTCCGGTGAGTGCACATGCATGTGTGTGTCATACATGTGCATGGTGTGTGTGTGAGGGCTTCTGTTTGGGTGGCAGGAGAGAGTGTGTGCGCCTCAGTCGTATGGGTCAGCCATGTGCTTCATGCAATACTTCCTGCGCAGCTGCATTTGGCCATAGCAGTATCCCTTCTGCCAACAGTAGACATCTAGCACAACTGCACGCCAGTTGCCCTTGAAGTGTCACCTTGACACAACAGATTTGCTTATTTTTCACTGTTCATTCAGTCAGTTTGTTTGCATTCCACCACTTTCACTAGGCATGTCGCTGTCCACTAGTCACATGTCTGACATGGGTATGGTAAAGGGGAGTGACTTTGTTACCTGGATATCATTTGTACACACATGTCCCTGTGCAATTTGACCATTACAGACTGGCAGCTCCAGGTGAAAAATCTGACCTGTTAGAATCAGAAAAGCTATTACATGCGGGAACTGGACTGAATGAATAGGTGCTGCCCTCCTCTCCATCTTCACTCAATAGCAATGGTACATGCCATCTGTGTGATGGCATGTGTGTTTCACCTGCCAATCACAGGCCAATGTGTGATGCCACTGCCAGGCAGCATGCAGAACATTTGTTCATCTTCCATCTTGGTGTCATCAGTGTGTGCCGTTTGCCTGCACTTCATACGCAGTGTGGGTGCATGCATGGGAGGGTTTTAGTCATGTGGGACATGTCAATCAAGTACTGGTTCTCTTGCTTCTCAGCCCTCAATGTGTGCCATGGTGCTAATGCCTGTTTCCATTACTTTGTTTTCATGTCTTTGCAGGGGAAGACGCACCTGATACTGCTGGGGTTGTGGAGATGGTGCAGACCCAGGAGGTGTCCCAGGGCCGACCAACCACCAGTGAGGGACGTGGTGTGGTGATGGGGGAGAACCCACAAGTGCTGCAGGTCGTGCTCTCAAGGGGTGTCTCTGGCTGCACCTCCCCCGAGCTGTACTCAGGTGTTGATTCGGATGAGACCTACGTGCCGTCGCAGGTGAGTGTTCCAGGGAGGGATTCTGTTCTGTCTCACCCACCTGCACCAGGGTCAGTACCCTCCATGGGGATGTCAGTGTTGGCAGCTACGCCTTCGGTGGTTACGGATGCAGGGTCACACTCCGCGACATCTGATCCTGTTCCTGGGCCAGCAGATCAGAGGGGGAATGCAGTCCTGCAGCCTCAGGCAGTGCCGGCACAGCAAGGCGCAGTTCGCCTTGCCCCAGACAGGTGTGGTGCCCGCCGACGTGGTGGCCGTACGCCACCTGGCAATACCGCATGGGAGCAATCCATTTACGGTATGGCTACCCAACAGGCTGCATCATCCGAGATGATGGCTCAGGCCATGGATAGGGTGGCCACTTCCATTGTCCCCCCAGAAAGGCTGATGGAGCGACTAGAGCAGGCAACTGACTCCATCTGCCAGTCACACAGGGAGGACATGTTGGGGTCCAACAGGGACAGGCGGGCGGCACTGGCGACTCTGCAGGAGGCCATCTCCATTGAGTCCCAGGGCCACAGGGAAGCCCTGAGGCAGGAGCTCCTACACCTCAGGACGACTCTTGTTGAGCTTGAGGCTTCAACACACCAAAGGACAGAACAGCAGCTGGAGCGTCTCACCCGTACGCTCTCAGCTGAGATGCAGGCAACGAGGGCGGAGGTCCGGGCATCCCGTGAGTTGTTGCATGGGGACCTCCGCACACTCATCCTCCAGAACCAGACCTACCACACCCGCATGCTTGCAGCCATGGAGGAGCAGACTAGGGCCTTGCGTGGGCTGCCTCCCATAGTGCAACCACCTCCGGATGCAGCTGCACAGGGTGATAATAGCGACAGCAGTGACACTCCCACAATAGGGTAGCCGTGTGGGCCATGAGCCCATGGAGGTGTTTTATTTTCCCAGGATCCACGCAGGTGGGTTCTGGTGTGCATCCTGTCCTCGGACCTCCTGGGTGGCCTCCCCAACCCCCCCGGGCCCATCAATGGCCATTTTTGATTGTTTCTTATTTTTATTTTGATTTTGATTTCTTTTATTCCCAATTTTTTTGGGAGGATCTGTTGGCTCCGATCTGTTGGCTCCGATCTGTTGGCTCCGATCTGTTGGCTCCGATCTGTTGGCTCCGATCTGTTGGCTCCGATCTGTTGGCTCCGATCTGTTGGCTTCCGTGGTTCCTGTGGGAATACGCTGCATTGTGGCTGGGCACATGCAGGCTTGTAATGTATTTGGTTCAGATGCTTGGGTTTGAGTCACACACACCCCTCCTGCTTCCCGTTTCCATGGGCTTGCAAAGGGTGTGCCCAAGTGACAGTGAATTACACAGTGACGTTGGACTCCCATGAGCTGTGTGGCCAGTCTGTAGTCAATACTGTGTATACATTCCTAGTGCATATTGCTGTTGTGTTGTACACTGCATGTTGCATTGATGTGTAACTCTTCTTCTGTGTCTACCTCCCAATTTGCAGGTCCCTTCCTCAAGTCCACACAAGGACCTCTAGTCTGGCGATGGGGACCATGTTGGCAGCAGTGCACCTACAACTCTACATGGCGCCAACACTGCACAGTTGGTAGTGGTGGGAGTGCAGGCATTTCCAGGTGGTGAGACTACTAATATGTTACATTTTTGATGTCATGTTAATGGTACTACGTGCTCAAGTATGTTGTTGGTCCGGCATTGCTGTGAGCATTTCAGGTGTTGCAGGTTTCTAATAGTGCCACTGTACATAGTGAGAGTGATGTCATGTTGTGGGGATTACTTTGTTTACCTGCAATTAGCATGACATGGCACGGTGTGTCGTGTGGCAGTGCTGGGGTTGGGTTGGCTGACATGGCACTGTCCTCTTGTTGCATTTTGCAAGTGGGTATTCATTTTAGCTGCTTCAATGTGTAACTTCACAAAACTGCATTGGTGGTGTCTGTGTGGGTAGGGATGCACACATTGTGACACTTCCAGGTGAACAATCTCAGGCTGACATGGAATTCCCGGTTCATTCTCCACACATTCAGGATCAGTGTCAGGTTGAGTCATCATTGATTGTCAGATGGAATGTGCCAGGGCAGTGTGCACTCCACAGGGGTGTGATTTCTATGTGAAGTAATTAGCCACTAGCTGTGTACGGGCTGCCTCCCCCCGTGCCCTTTCCCCTCCCATGCGCAGCGGCTGTGCATGTGGTTGGGGATGTGGGGCCACCACCATGTCCACGGCCAGGCCCCGGCGTGTTGCAACGTTGTGCAGGACACATGCTGCCACTATGATCCTGCACACTACTGGGGGAGCGTATAACAGCTGCCCGCCAGAACGGTCAAGGGAGCGAAAGCGTGACTTCAGCACTCCGAATGTGCGCTCCACTATGCCCCTGGTTGTAATGTGGGCTGTGTTAAATCTTACCTGGGGTGGCGTGGTGGGGTTCCGAATTGGCGTCATCATGTGGGGGCTGAGAGGGTAGGCACTGTCCCCTGTGGAGGTGGGGATTGGTATCATTGGTGAGGTTGTGACCTTGCTCAGTATCCAACATGCATGCATGTGCAGTGGCATACATACTCACCAAGCAGCCATGTATCGCCATGCCGCCCAGCTTCTAGGTCCCGGCTTAGGGTGGACATTCGGTAAATGAAGCTGTCGTGGGTGGAGCCGGGATAGTTGGCATATACTGAGGTGATGATTCCCTTGGCATTACATGCTACCTGCACGTTGATGGAATGCCAGTGCTTGCGGTTCCTATAGATGTGCTCAGATGCCCTGGGGGGACGTAGAGCCACATGGGTGCAGTCGATGGCACCTAGCACTTTGGGGAATCGTGCCACTGCGTAAAAATCCAGGGCGGCAGCATGCCTTTCTGCAGGTGTTCTGGGCAGGTATATGTGCCTGCGGACTGATGGGCGTGCAGTCATGATGTACAAGACCTGGTGTAGGCAGCGTGACTGGGTGGCCTGTGACACCCCACCCACTATGGCACTTGTCCGCTGAAATGATCCAGTGGCTAAGAAGTGCAGTACATTGAGGACCTTCTCCAGGGGGCTGAGTGCTTGGGAGCACAGGGTGGGTGATGTGAGGTCATCCTCCCACTCAGTCACCAGGTCCAGTATGATGTGTGGTGGAAACCTGTACCTCCCATACACCTGGTCATCAGGCATCCCGAAAAGGCTGGTTCTGGGTGTGAATATTCTGGCCCTGACTATCCTCCTCCTCCTCCTTTGGTAGCCCACTGCCACTGCTGCTAGGAACGGTATGTTCATCCTGGCGTCTGAGCTTGTTATTGTTAAAGTCCGCAATTTATGCTTAGCGCGTGTTCTAGGCGAGCGTGTGACCCGCGCAGCCCTGGAATCCTGTTCCCAGTCCAATAGCGTGTGGAAATTCACACGCACCACGGGATACAGCGTGTGACCCGCGCAGCCCTGGAATCCTGTTCCCAGTCCAATAGCGTGTGGAAATTCACACGCACCACGGGATACAGCGTGTGACCCGCGCAGCCCTGGAATCCTGTTCCCAGTCCAATAGCGTGTGGAAATTCACACGCACCACGGGATACAGGTTCGCTGACGTACTTGCGTGTGTAAGTGGCCGCGCACCCATTAAATACACGTACATAGGCCAATCGCGTGTACGCGCACTTTTGTCCAATTA
Source organism: Ambystoma mexicanum (assembly GCF_040938575.1). Taxonomy (NCBI): domain Eukaryota; kingdom Metazoa; phylum Chordata; class Amphibia; order Caudata; family Ambystomatidae; genus Ambystoma; species Ambystoma mexicanum. Next base: position 159,311,478 of record NC_090936.1, on the reverse strand, counting down.
CACGCGATGACACTCTGACGTGCAGTATCTCCACGTGTGCCCCGTCATCACGTCCTGAGTGGGGAACACCCGTGCGGGTCACGTCACAGACGCGCTTACGCGCTGAGGGACTCTGGTCCAATAGAATCGCGTATGCGTGCTGACGCGCTTACGCGCTAAGGGCCTTTCCTCGGATTTCACGCTGACGTGCAGGATTTTCACGTGCCAAATCACTCCGTATCAAGCTGGCCACGCGAAAACACACGGAAGCCCACGCTCCTGCCCAGAAGGCCGAGTTACTGCCCCCTAGTGCCCCGAGCAGCCTCCCACGTGCCATCTGCTGCTGCCTGCCTGCCTGCTGCCACCGTGCCCTGCCATTTGGTGCCTGCACATCAGCCATCTGCAGGGGTCCAGTTGCTGTGTCCACCCCTGCTGGAACTGAAGACTCCCGACTGGTATTACATCGCTCCACAGCCCAGCCCCAGGACCCAGTTGCCCACCCACACCTGCCTCTGGGGTTGCCATGTCGGGCACTTCCACATCTGGCACCAGTGGCAACCCCAGGCCAGAGGGGCAGAGGGGCACCAGCTTCACTGTCACCGAAGTTGGTGTCCTGGTGGAGCATGTCCTGGGGCAGTATGATGCCCTCTTTGGATCGTCCCGCGCCAGCAAGGAAGGACGGCAGAGGATCTGGGCCGACTGTGTGGTTGCCATCAACGCGGAGGGGGTGGCAACCCGCGACGTCCTGAAGATCAAGAAGCGCTGGGAGGACTTGAGGTCCAGGACCCTTGTGAAGGCCCGGCGCCTCGTGGAGGGGGGCCGGGGCCGCATGAGTACCATCCAGATGAGGGTCCTGGAACGCGTACGCCCAGCGCTCCACGCCCAGATCCTTGAGAGGGAGGCCCGTCTGGAGTTGAGCGGTAAGTGTCCATGCATTACTGTGTGAGACAGGGCATGTTGCGGTGTGCTGGTTCTATGATACTTGCCTGTATGTGTGCCATAGCCCATGTATGCATGTATGTGTGCAGGGACATCATGGTAATGCATGTGCGACCAGTGATGTGTGATGCACATGGTTGTTGCATGTGTTGATATGCCGCATGGGGAGCCCTAATCAGATTATGAACATGAGAGCATGCCAGTCTCTGTACCTGAACATGGGTGGGGGTGAGGGATGGGTGCTGATGCCAGGTACATATATGGTAGCCATGTCTGTGTGCCTGACCTGCGTGTCTGTGACTTGTGCATGCCATGGATGCATGACACATGTGTGTGACAATGCAGAGATTCAGTAAAGCAGCAAAATTACCCTTGTATCCGCTGTGTTTGGTGTGTTTGGGGCCAGATGGATGTGACTGAGGTGATGTGTGTGCATGTGATGGGCATGAGGCATGATGCATGTGAGTTACATATCATTGAATGTTTCAAGAGTCCATTGGACATGCATGGAAATGTCCATGGCATGCACCATGCCTGTTACTGTGTGTGTTTTGCCTGGACTGGCCCATGTGTTGTGGAGGGACATGATGGAAGTGTACTTTGACAGTGGTGCTCATCTGCTATTGCTTCCTGTCTAGGGGACCATTGTACAGTGCCCTGATGCTTGTGTTCTTTGTCTCCCTCTACGCAGCGGCTAGTGAAGAAGAGGGCGGAGACGGCGCTGTGGAGCAAGGCGGCGGGGATGCCCCCACGGCTGCAGCGGAAGGGGTGGGTGAGCCCCCACAGGGGCCTGCTACGGTGGGAGACGGTGAGGAGCCATCCAGGTTGGTGGTTTGCACAGAGGAGGAGGAGGCCGCCACTGGGGCACACATGGGGCCTGGTGGGGGCATCCCTGCTGGTGCAAGTGGTGCAGTCCAGGGCCAGGGGCAGGAGGCAGCACAGGTCACCGTGGAGGGGCCTGTGCATGTCGCTGTCCCTGACCCTGTGAGTGCACCACCATGCACCAGCAGGGATGCCCCGTCCCAGGCCTGTCCGCAGGTAGAGGGGATGTCCATGTCACCTGACTCCCCTCCACCTGCGGACGTGGGAACCCCTGGCCGTGCGGAGAAGGTCCTGATTGGGGTCGCGTTGCGCACGGCTGCGATTCGTGATGCCGTGCGTGCTTCCCGGGAGGAGCACGCACGTCATCACGAAGTGCACCGTGCCGACGTGGCCCAATTGGGATCGGCCATGTTCGGGGGTTTCCTGCATGTGTTGGCCAATGTGGCGGCCCTCTCCTCCTCTGTGCAGGCTATCCACCAGTCGTTCTCCTTGCCGTCTTCCAGCCCAGATGCCACCAGGGCCCCCTGTGGACCTGCCCCGACCAATGCAGCCAGCTCGGTGGGGATCCCATCCCTGCCACAGTCGGGAGTCAGAGATCCAGCAGGGGTGGACACCAGAGCAACTGGACCCCAGCAGATGGAGGATGTGACGGCATCATCGGGCAGGGCACGTGCACGACGGCGTCGGTGGTTTCCATCAGCCTGGATGCCGTCGTGCTGGCACAGGCAGTTGCGTCGGAGGCAGCAGCAGGCTCAACGTGGGAGGCATCATGGCTCGGGGCCATCAACATCAGGGGTGCAGGCATCGGCCGGAGGGCAGGAGAACCCTGGAATGGGAGTGGCTTCCGTGTGGGAGAGGTTGTGCCAGCGGATAGGTGCGGAGCGGCAGCGGGCAGAGGAGGAACGGCTCACGATGGTCAGGGCGGAGGACTCCATGCGGAGGGCGCTGAGGCGGGCTGAGTGCCTCGAGGGTCTTCGCAGGGAGTTTGAGCTTGACACTGCGTTATCCCTGCGGGACCTCGGGGCCAGGGAACATGCCCGCCTCCAAGCCATTGACCAGGAGTTCGAGGATGCCCTGGCCCATGACGACAACCAGTGAGCCGTCCGAATAGCCCGCTGCCTTTGTATATAGTTGTATAGTTAGGGTTAGGTTTCCTTTGTTTTTTTGAATTTTTTTTGGGTTGCGATTGGACAATGCACCACTTTTTTGTATATAGTTCCCTTTTTAGTTAGTAGTCAGTTAGGTTTAATTTGGTAGGGCTCATGGACCCAGGATTATCTTCTTGATTGGCTTATTTTAATTTTTCATAATTTTTTCTTGGACATTCATCTTGTTTTGTTTGATTTGCTTTGTGTTTTTTCTTATTTGCTGTTCAATACATATTATTTTTTTAATCTTCAATGTGTCGTATCATCTCATTGCTTTCAGGCATGTCATGTTGGGTGTTTTGTCATTCACTTGCAGCCATTGTGTGTGACAGACATGTGTTAAATTGCATTATTTACATTGGGGGTGTAACATGTAATTGGCTTTGATATGTGGGTGGGTGTGATAGTTGGTTGGGCCTTTTGGCAGGGGAGGATGGGCATTACGGACATGATTGGGGAATGTTGGGACCCAGGTGCAGGGGGGCATGGATTGGACATGGGTGGGGGCCTGCTGGCAGGTGCCCCACAGTGCTGGGGGGTGGGGGTGGTGAGAGACATGAGTTGGACATGGGTGGGGGCCTGCTGGCAGGTGCCCCACAGTGCTGGGGGGTGGGGGGGTGGGAGGCATGGGTGGGGGCCTGCTGGCAGGTGCCCCACAGTGCTGAGGGGTGAGGGGGGGTGGGAGACATGAGTGGGGCCCTGGTGGAGGGTGACCCTGGTGGCTGGGGTTTGGGGGTAGTGGGAAACATGAGTTGGACATGGGTGGGGGCCTGCTGGCAGGTGCCCCACAGTGCTGAGGGGTGAGGGGGGGTGGGAGACATGGGTGGGGGCCTGGTGGAGGGTGCCCCTGCACTGCTGGGGGGTGGGGGGGTGGGGAACATGAGTTGGACATGGGTGGGGGCCTGCTGGCAGGTGCCCCACAGTGCTGAGGGGTGAGGGGGGGTGGGAGACATGGGTGGGAGCCTGGTGGAGGGTGCCCCTGCACTGCTGGGGGGTTGGGGGGTGGGAGACATGGATGGGGGCCTGGTGGAGGGTGCCCCTGCACTGCTGCGGGGTGGGAGACATGGGTGGGGGCCTGGTGGAGGGTGCCCCTGCACTGCTGGGGGGTGGGGGGGTGGGGAACATGAGTTGGACATGGGTGGGGGCCTGCTGGCAGGTGCCCCACAGTGCTGGGGGGTGGGGGTGGTGGGAGACATGAGTGGGGCCCTGGTGGAGGGTGACCCTGGTGGCTGGGGTTTGGGGGTGGTGGGAGACATGAGTTGGACATGGGTGGGGGCCTGCTGGCAGGTGCCCCACAGTGCTGGGGGGTGGGGGTGGTGGGAGACATGAGTGGGGCCCTGGTGGAGGGTGACCCTGGTGGCTGGGGTTTGGGGGTGGTGGGAGACACGAGTTGGACATGGGTGGGGGCCTGCTGGCAGGTGCCCCACAGTGCTGGGGGGTGGGGGTGCAAGGGGACATGTGTTGGTGTTCATTAGTTCAAGGAGACATGTGCCTTTGCTGGGGGGCATGCCCATGTTGGGTGGGCTGCCTGCGGGACATGACCAGGGATGCAGGGTAGTCCCCTGTGGTGTGGGCTGCCTGCAGGGGCCGTGGAGGGTGTACAGGGTACACCTGGGAGGAGCCACACTGTCAAATCACATGTGGAACTTCCCGCGCACCCCTGAAATACACGCGCCCAGGCTATTCGCGTGTGGAACTTCCCGCGCACCCCTCAAATTCACGCGCCCAGGCTATTTGCGTGTGGAACTTCCCGCGCACCCCTGAAATACACGCGCCCAGGCTATTCGCGTGTGGAACTTCCCGCGCACCCCTGAAATACACGCGCCCAGGCTATTCGCGTGTGGAACTTCCCGCGCACCCCTGAAATACACGCGCCCAGGCTATTCGCGTGTGGAACTTCCCGCGAACCCCTGAAATACACGCGCCCAGGCTATTCGCGTGTGGAACTTCCCGCGAACCCCTGAAATACACGCGCCCAGGCTATTCGCGTGTGGAACTTCCCGCGCACCCCTCAAATTCACGCGCCCAGGCTGTTCGCGTGTGGAACTTCCCGCGCACCCCTGAAATACACGCGCCCAGGCTATTCGCGTGTGGAACTTCCCGCGAACCCCTGTAATACACGTAGCCCGCTCCCCCAGGCCCGATCGCGTGAGGAACTTCCCGCGCACCCCTCAAATTCACGCGCCCAGGCTATTCGCGTGTGGAACTTCCCGCGCACCCCTGAAATACACGCGCCCAGGCTATTCGCGTGTGGAACCTCCCGCGAACCCCTGAAATACACGCGCCCAGGCTATTCGCGTGTGGAACTTCCCGCGAACCCCTGAAATACACGCGCCCAGGCTATTCGCGTGTGGAACTTCCCGCGCACCCCTGAAATACACGCGCCCAGGCTGTTCGCGTGTGGAACTTCCCGCGCACCCCTGAAATACACGCGCCCAGGCTATTCGCGTGTGGAATTTCCCGCGAACCCCTGTAATACACGTAGCCCGCTCCCCCAGGCCCGATCGCGTGAGGAACTTCCCGCGCACCCCTCAAATTCACGCGCCCAGGCTATTCGCGTGTGAAACTTCACGCGAACCCCTGAAATATACATAGCACGCTCCCCCAGGCCCGATCGCGTGTGGAACTTCACGCGAACCCCTGTAATACACGAAGCCCGCTCCCCCAGGCCCGATCGCGTGAGGAACTTCCCGCGCACCCCTCAAATTCACGCGCCCAGGCTATTCGCGTGTGGAACTTCCCGCGCACCCCTGAAATACACGCGCCCAGGCTATTCGCGTGTGGAACTTCCCGCGAACCCCTGAAATACACGCGCCCAGGCTATTCGCGTGTGGAACTTCCCGCGCACCCCTGAAATACACGCGCCCAGGCTGTTCGCGTGTGGAACTTCCCGCGCACCCCTGAAATACACGCGCCCAGGCTATTCGCGTGTGGAACTTCCCGCGAACCCCTGTAATACACGTAGCCCGCTCCCCCAGGCCCGATCGCGTGAGGAACTTCCCGCGCACCCCTCAAATTCACGCGCCCAGGCTATTCGCGTGTGAAACTTCACGCGAACCCCTGAAATATACGTAGCACGCTCCCCCAGGCCCGATCGCGTGTGGAACTTCACGCGAACCCCTGTAATACACGAAGCCCGCTCCCCCAGGCCCGATCGCGTGAGGAACTTCCCGCGCACCCCTCAAATTCACGCGCCCAGGCTATTCGCGTGTGGAACTTCCCGCGCACCCCTGAAATACACGCGCCCAGGCTATTCGCGTGTGGAACTTCCCGCGAACCCCTGAAATACACGCGCCCAGGCTATTCGCGTGTGGAACTTCCCGCGAACCCCTGAAATACACGCGCCCAGGCTATTCGCGTGTGGAACTTCCCGCGCACCCCTCAAATTCACGCGCCCAGGCTGTTCGCGTGTGGGACTTCCCGCGCACCCCTGAAATACACGCGCCCAGGCTATTCGCGTGTGGAACTTCCCGCGAACCCCTGTAATACACGTAGCCCGCTCCCCCAGGCCCGATCGCGTGAGGAACTTCCCGCGCACCCCTCAAATTCACGCGCCCAGGCTATTCGCGTGTGAAACTTCACGCGAACCCCTGAAATATACGTAGCACGCTCCCCCAGGCCCGATCGCGTGTGGAACTTCACGCGAACCCCTGTAATACACGAAGCCCGCTCCCCCAGGCCCGATCGCGTGAGGAACTTCACGCGAACCCCTGTAATACACGTAGCCCGCTCCCCCAGGCCCGATCGCGTGAGGAACTTCACGCGAACCCCTGTTATACACGTAGCCCGCTCCCCCAGGCCCGATCGCGTGAGGAACTTCACGCGAACCCCTGTAATACACGAAGCCCGCTCCCCCAGGCCCGATCGCGTGTGGAACTTCACGCGAACCCCTGTAATACACGTAGCCCGCTCCCCCAGGCCCGATCGCGTGAATAACTTCACGCGAACCCCTGTGATGCACGTACCCTGCAAATCGCGTGTGACACTTCCCGCGCACCCCGGTATACATGCACACGTATTTTTTGTCAGCGGGTGTCCGTGTTTGTGGGTACCCCTTTGCACGTCATTTTTCCTGGAGGGCCACAGTATGGGACATTCATCATGGCAGTATATAGGTGCTATTTGTTGGCGCACCTTTTGGCGCACATTTCTTACAGCCGCAGAGACGCTACCGCCTCCTTTCTTGTGGCGGTCGTGTTTGTGCCTGTGCGCTGGTTTGAGCGTGCGCTTTTTTCCCCTATTCTATTCCATGAATACGTGTTGTAGGCGAGCGTGTGGGCGTTCCGCACACTTGTGCCCTGTACTTCCCCCGTGACGCCCACGTTTTGGCAAGTTGTTCCCCATTCCGAGTGTTACGCCCGTGTTCCGCCTACTTTTATTGCGTGCGCCGCGCTATGTGCGATTTTCGCTGTGGCCTGTGCGATTTTCGCTGTGACCTGGCGCACGCTGTTAGATGGCCTGTGCGCTAACGTGCGCCGCGCACTTTTTATCGCACATCCGCTGGTTTTCTCGCGCACGGCCTTCCATGAATCGACGTGCGCTGCTTTTCGTGCGATTTTCGCACGTTCACTGCGATTTTCGCTATTCCACTGCGATTCGCACGTTTATGCCCACTTGCGCCGCGCTAATTATTCCATGAATCGGCCTGTTAATATCCTTTCGCCAGGAAGGCCACCAGAATTGTCGTTTAATCTTTTCCTCTGTTTTGGCAATACCAGGATGTCCTTCCATCAGGGTATCATGGTGACGGGAAATAACCAGTTCTTGCAATTCCTTTTCTGGCAGAAATAAGCGTCCTTGGAAGTAAGGTAAGCCATCGGTTACTGAAAAGTAAGGCCCCCTTTTGATCCAATCCTGCAAGGCTGAAGAGTCCAGGAATTGTTTTACTCGTGCTTGAATGTCTTCAAGGGATTGTAAAATCCCCAAAATTCTTAGTTCGGGAATTATCGGCACAGGCTCTGAGTTTGTGTCTATTTCTCCCATTCCAATTCGAGATAGAGCGTCCGCCTTGCCATTCTTACAGCCAGGGCAGTAGGTGATTACAAAATCGAACTCAGCAAAGAATAAAGCCCATCGGAGCTGTCGAGATGATTGAGCCTTGGCAGTGTTTAAATATTGCAAATTTCGGTGATCAGTGATCACGGTGATGGTATGCCGGGCGCCAAGAAGGTAATGCCTCCAAGCCTTAAAGGCGGACTTAATGGCTAATAATTCCTTATCGGTGATTGCATAATTTATCTCCGGCGGCGAGAACTTCCTGGACCAAAATGCTACGGGGTGCAGTTGGTTAGTTTCAGGGTCTCTCTGAGACAGGACAGCTCCCATGGCTAAACTGGAGGCATCGGTTTCAACTATATATGGGAGATCAGGACGTGGGTGCTTCAAAATAGGTGCGGACGTAAATTTAGCTTTCAATTCCTGAAAGGCCTGTTCGGCTTCCTTGGTCCATTCAAAACGTTTATTTTTCCGCAAGAGTGCAGTGATGGGTTGCACCACACGTGAAAATTCCGGGATAAACCTGCGATAAAAATTGGCAAAACCAAGCATGCTTTGGACGCCTTTCACCGAACTAGGTGATGGCCATTTGAGGATGGCATCCACTTTCCGTGAATCCATTCGGACCCCTTTAGGTGTCAAGATGAATCCAAGAAACTCAACCTCGGTGGTATGGAAAACGCATTTTTCCAGCTTTGCAAACAGTTTGTGCAGGCGCAATTTCTCTAGAACTGCCCTGACATGCTTTCTGTGATCAGATTCCGAAGAGGAGTACACAAGAATGTCATCGATATACACGACAACACAGACATCGATGAGTTCCCGAAGGAAATCGTTCATGAAGAATTGGAAGGCAGCAGGCGCGTTGCACAACCCGAAAGGCATCACCTGGTATTCGAATAGTCCATATTTTGTACGGAAGGCCGTTTTCCATTTGTTGCCTTCTTTTACTCGTACCAGATGATAAGCCCCCCGGAGATCTAACTTGGTGTATTTGCAAGCGTCCTTCACCTGGTCAAGGAGTTCAGGGATCAGAGGCAGAGGGTAACGATTTTTAACAGTTATCTGGTTCAATGCGCGGTAATCGATACAAGTTCTAAGGTCGCCTTCTTTTTTAGGCACGAAGAACAAAGCCGAGGATGCCGGAGACTTTGACGGGCGAATTAAACCATTGGCTAGGTATTGATCTAAATATTGTCTCAAATGCAGATTTTCCGGTTCTGTAAGGGCGTAAATCCTGCTACAAGGGGGTTGTGCACCGGGCACCAGATCGATTTGGCAATCGTATGATCGGTGGGGAAGTAATGTGTTGGCCTGTTCCTTTTGGAAGACGTCCTGAAAGTCTTGGTATTCTGGAGGTAGTTGCATGGAGTCAGAAGTTACTGATGCTAGACTAATTTTCAGATTTTCTGGGTAGCAGGTTTGTGCACAATCCGGGAAGGTTATTCTCTTCGCTCGCCAATCAATTTGAGGGTTATGTGTCTCTAACCAAGGAATTCCAAGAATAACCTGAAACTGTGGAGCCTTGATTACGTCAAACACAACTGCCTCCCGATGGCCGTCTGGACCAATAAGAGTCACCTCAGTAGTGGAATGTGTTACCAGTCCAGAGGCAATTTCAGTTCCATCGACTGTGGTGATGACATATTTGCTGGTTTTAGGACGCAGAGGGAGGTTAATCCTAGAGACCAATTCAAGATCCACATAGTTTCCTATAGCCCCACTATCGATGTATGCCTTTATTGCATGCAACCGCTTAGGCTGTTCCGGATCTACGAGAACCATTGGCACAATGAAATGCGAGGTCTGAGAGTTAGTTTTCAAGCTCGGCAAGCGGACCCCCTACGCTTGTCGGGCGGGGTCGTTTCCCGAAACAGAGTCTTCATGGTTTTTATCAGCGGCTCCTACCACCTTCTTGGGCTATTCTGCTGGGCAATCTCGTAGAAAGTGTCCAGAGTTCAAACAATAAAGACATAATTTTAACTGCGCCTCCTTTCACGTTCCTTTTGGGTTAAAGGTCCTTTAACCTCTCCAATTTGCATAGGCTCGGAGATATCAGCACCCTTGGGATTCACCTGGGTCTTGACCAACGGCCGGGTTTCAAACTTGGACCGATCTGCTTTTCTGTTTTGGAGTCTGTGATCCAATTGGATCACTAAGTCTATATATTCTGTGCATTCTTGAGGCGGATTCACAACTTGGGCCAGGACATCTTTAAGTTCTCCGCGTAAACCTCGATAAAATAACGTGATTCTCTTATCCTCTGGCCACCCAGTTTCCACAATTAGTCTATTAAAGGTTGCAATGTAGGATAGGAGGTCCTGATTGCCCTGTCGCAGGGATAGAAGTTCATCATCCAGAGCCTGCCCCTGAGAGTGTCGAGCAAATAACCTTTCCATGCTTGCTTGAAATCCTTGAAAGTCACGGAGAATCGGGTCATCTTGAGTAACCAGTGGAACAGACCAATCGGCAGCACAGCCGCTGAGATATGATAATACAAAGGCTACCTTAGTCTGGTCAATAGGGAAGGCCCCAGGTCTGCATAGGAAGTGCAAACGACACTGATTCATGAATACGGCAAATCGTTTGGGGTCCCCTGCAAAGCGTTCAGGTGGGGCCAGTGGCATGTTTCCAGGTAGATTAATCTGTACAGGGTTACTGGAAACCACAGGAGTGGGGTTCCCCCCGGAACCGGGTAAAGGAGTTTGTCCAGCTTGACCTTGCAAAAGCTGTCTAGCCAGGTCATCAGTTCTTTCCCTTGTTACAATCACTTCTCTCCTGAGGGCATTAGTCTCTTGACGAGCGGCGTGTATCTCGGCCCGTAATTCCCCCAGTAGTTGGGCCAGTTGGTCAGTCTCTGAAGTTTCCATAGCGCCTGGGTGGAAATTTGTAGGGAGTCTTCGCGTTCTGTAACGCTCACCTGGTTCCCACGGAGGCGCAGGTCTAGTCTTCAAGCGTGATGCGCAGAGCCCGGAACACCGATTGAACTGGTTCCCCAAATCTTGCTTGACTGGCCCGTAGGAATATCCTTCTGCAGATGAGAAAGGGAATTAACCGTCTGCAGAATAGTGTGCTTGATTCCCCCCTTGTTCCCCTTCGTTCTCCTCTAACTTCCTCCTCCAAACCCCCGGTTTAAGCTCACCTTATGGTTTGGAAGGATGAACTCTCCATCCTGCGTCTGGTGCAGGGGCGCACGTTAGTCCAGTTACTTCACTGGTTTTCAGAATGGTGATGGCAAAATCCTCTTGACTTTTCTGAGCGAAACGCCGTAAGTATGAAGATTCAAAAGTTCAAGAGTGAGCCCCCTTTTATGTTGTCTTCCTAACTTGTGATCTGTCCTTTATTTCAGATGCAGAATGAAGACGATGCGTTGAAGGGGTTAATTGCCGATGGTAAACTCAGGTGAGTTAGTGAGGGCGATTCCTCTAAATGTCTTTATCATTTCCCAATAATGTCTTTTGTCCTTTCCCCATAGGGGCCGGGGTGCGGTACCTGCCAACAGAGCGCCGACCCGAAATATGGGATGACACCAAGAAAAGCTGTTAAGTATTATGGCTGTAAATTAGGCTTTCCTCCGGTGTTCCCTTTGCTCACCTTTTGTCTCTTCTTCTCTCCCCTAGGCGCAGAGATGTGGCGACATGTGCTGACAGCCGCGATGGAGCCGGGAGATGTCTCGAGGACAGGTGAGTGAAGAGCGCGCTGCAGCGAGCAACGCAATGCTTTTAAATGGAAGTCCTTCTTCAGGGATGCTGGAGTGAAGATTCCGGATGCAGGTAAGAAGTTTGAAATAGTTTGGGGTTTTCACCTTTCTCTTCTCTTCTTTCCTAACAGGAGTTCCAGGTTCGAGGCGGGCGTGGCTGGAGTCCAGGAGCAGGAGCAGACACGGTGAGCGTTCAGCTGCTGGAATGCAGAACAATGCGAAGCATGAGCTGCTGTCTGGGCGTGGCTTAAATATCCTCCAAAGAAGTCCCAGGTATGTATCCTTCCCCAACTAGGTATGTATCCTTCCCTGGCCACGCCCGAGTGAAAAAATAGTCCCTATGAAAAAATAGTCCCTTTCAGGTCTCAGGGAGGCCTGAAGCGTGCAGCATGGTCTGCATCAGGTAAGTGCACCAAACACCTCCCTTTATGAGCCTGGCGCCTATGGCGCCAGGACTGATGTCCAACATGAGCCTGGCGCAAAAGGCGCCAGGACTGAGTCCAAAGAGCCCCTATAAGGGGCCGCTGGGCTTTTACCCGAGGGCATGATGCCTGCTTCCGGGGGTGCTGGGCCTGGCCTGGTGCTCCGGGGGCAGGCATCATGACAAGGGTTCAATCACCCCAAGGTCTAACATCTTGTTGACCTCTGTCTTAATGTAAGACCGTACATTCTATGACATCCTGTACCCCCTACTCTTGGTAGGTAGACTGTCTCCTGTGTCTATGTTATGTTTGCACCAAGGTGTCAAACCAGGCGACTGTGAAAACAGGGGGGGAAACTGCCTAAGCAAACTTTTCACCTCATCCTGCTGATCAGAAGTCAGGTGAGGGGCCACTCAGACACCCTCAAAGGAGCTATCTGATGGACCGCTTTGGAACAGGTCGGGGAGAGGTTCAGACTCCTCTTCCTCAACATCTGAAGCCAGTAGCAGTGCTGCGATTTCGACTCTTGAGACGAAAGCCTTCAGCCTATTTACGTGGAACACTTTTGGAGCCTGTCCAGGCCTTCCAAGGTCCACTAAATAGTTAACCTCACCCAGGGGCTCCACCACTGTGTAAGGGCCGGACCATTTGTCCTGTAAAGCTCGAGGCCTTATGGGATTCATGATCAGGACTTGCTGACCAGGTGTAAAGTTGATGAGGGAAGCTTTCTGGTCGTACTAATGTTTCACCAGCGCTTGTCCTGCCTTCAATTTATCACTAGCTAAGCCCATCAGAAGTACCATCCTTTTTCTGAGCCCCAGCACATAATCTACTACGTTGGTAGTAACAGGGGGAGTGGGCATCTCCCATCCCTCTTTGACTATGGCTAAGGGTCCCCGCACAGGATGACCAAACAGAAGTTCGAAGGGACTGAAGCCAACACCCTCCTGCGGTACCTCTCGGTAGGCAAACAGTAAGCATGGTAAAAGAAGATCCCATTTTCTTCTCTGAGGTTCTTCCAGAGCCCCAATCATGCTCTTTAACGTTCTGTTGAAACGTTCCACCAGACCATTGGTCTGGGGGTGGTATGCAGACGAGAACTTGTAGGTGACCCCACATTCTTTCCACATAGCCTGCATATACTTTGACATAAAGTTGCTGCCTCTGTCAGACACAACTTCTTTAGGGAAGCCAGCCCTAGTAAAGATGCCAAGTAACCCTTTTGCAACTGACTTGGCAGTTACAGTTTTCAATGGGATAGCCTCAGGATATCTGGTAGCATAGTGGACTAGCACCAAGATAAACCTATTGCCTGAGGATGTCTGCGGGTCAAGGGGACCAACAATGTCGATCCCTACCCTTTCGAATGGTATTCCCACAACTGGGAGTGGTACCAATGGAGCTTGGATTGTTGAGCCACTCTTACCAGATAACTGGCAGGAGGCACAACTCCTGCAGTGACTTTCTACTTGCACCCCCATCTTGGGCCAGTAGAAGTGCATGGATAACCTTTGCTTGGTCCTCTTAGGTGACCAGCAAGGGGCACTTCATGCGCCAGCTGCAGGAGGAAGGGTCTTACAGCAAGGGGAACCACCAACCTCTTATGGTCTCCTTCTGTAGACTCTGTGGGCTCACTATACAGGAGTCTACCTTCCCAATAAATCCGATGCGTCCCAGGAGGTTCACCCAGAAGCTGGGAGCAGGCCTGTATCCTTAGGCCTTCCAGAGATGTTACGCTCACCTGGTTCCCACGGGGGCGTCGACCGGAACTGGGCCGCTGTTGTTTCCACCAGCGTGACGTGTAGCGCCGAGATGACTGACTGGACTGGCCCGCTCAGCCTAGTTTGCCTGGCTCGCAAGAATATTCTTCTGCAAAGGAGAAGAGGAATTAACCACCCGTGGAATTGAGTGTCAACCCGCCTTCCCCAATCCCGTTGTCTTCCCACAGATCACTCTTGATGTCCCCTCCTTAGTCTCACCTGATGGTTTGGAAGGATGAGCTCTCCATCCTGCGTCGACCGCAGGGGCACGTTGATGACCAGTTACTTCACTGGCGTAGAGGAATTGGTGAGTTCCAGTATTGACTCTAAAGTCCAATTGTTCATAAGAGTTCAAATGTCTGATCTTCACTCTGTCCGATTCCTTGCAGGTTGCCGATTAATCCACTCGAAGATTTCCAAATGGCACTTAGTAAGATTCAGGTAAGTCTATTGTGGTTTTCCCCTTAGGGGCCGGGGTAGGGCGATGAAGCAGAGTTGACTGTGCCGACCCGAGATGAGGTGAGACCCCCGTGGTAAATCAGGTAAGTTTTGTGGGGGGTAACTGGTATTGTCTTTGCTTTCTCCCCTTAGGGGCCGGGGTACGGCGATGAAGCAGAGTTGATTGTGCCGACCCGAGATGAGTTGAGACCCCCGTGGTAAATCAGGTAAGTTTTGTGGGGGGTAACTGGTATTGTCTTTGCTTTCTCCCCTTAGGGGCCCGGGTACGGCGATGAAGCAGAGTTGACTGCGCCGACCCGAGATGAGGGGAGTACCTCCCATGGTAAATCAGGTAAGTCCTTGGTGGTAGCTTGTATAGCCTTAGAGAGTCCCCTTGCTCACCTTGCTGTCTTTGTCTCCTTAGGTGTCGGAGGGCGGCCGCGAGATGGAGAGAGCGTGATGGAATGCTGAAGTACCGCCAAGCAGGTGAGTTCAGCGCGGCGCCGTAGGAATGCGAAGCGATGCTTCAAAGACTTCTGTCTTTCAGTTCCGTGGCGAAATGGATCAGGATTCAGGTAAGGATTAAAGTTAAAACTCCTGTTCTAACCTTTATCCTTCTTTTCTTCTTGTTTCAGGAGTCCCGGTACTGAAGCGGGCGTGGCTGAAGACTGGAGCTGCTGAAAACACGGTGAGCGTTACGCTGCAGCAAGCAGAATAACGCGAAGCACGTGTGGCTGTCTGGGCGTGGTTTAAATAGCCTTGGAAGAAGATCCAGGTAAGTATTCTTCCACAGCCCCACCCAAGTAACAAAATAGTCCCTTCAGTAAAATAGTCCCTCCGAAGCTTCATTTGGCTTGAGTCTTCATGCAGCATGGTCTGCCTCAGGTGAGTATGCAGCATGGTCTGCTTCAAGTAAGTTATCAATAATGAGCCTGGCGCCCATGGCGCCAGGACTGACTTTATCTTTATGAGCCTGGCGCCATAGGCGCCAGGACTGCACCCAAACAGCCCCTAACTGGGGCTTTTGGGCATGCTCCAAGTGGCATGATGCCTGCTTCCGGGGCTGCTGGGCCTGGTCTGGTCTTCCGGGGGCAGGCATCATGACAGCACTCCCCCTCAAGGCCCCTCCTAAAGTCGTTCTCCCCCTTGGCCGTGGTTTGTCTGGAAATTCCCGATGGAACCTCTTCACTAAACGAGGTGCATGCACGTGGTCACTAGGTTCCCAAGACCTTTCCTGCGGACCATAACCTTTCCAGTCAATTAGGTGAAAGAGTTTTGATCTCACTCTTTTTGAGTCCAAAATATTCTTGACTTCGAACTCGGGCTCCCCGTCTATGAGGATAGGTTCAGGTGGACTGGTTAGCCTAGTTCCTGGTTGCACTGGCTTCAAAAGAGACACGTGGAAGACGGGATGGATTCGCATGTGAGCAGGTAGGTCCAACTTGACGGCCACTGGGTTAATAATTGCCTTGACAGAAAAAGGTCCCAAATACCTGGGGTTAAAGGTCCGAGTCCCCTTGAGTGGTAAGTGCTTAGTGGCTAACCATACTTGGTCCCCTATTTGGTATTGAGGAGCTTCAATTCTGTGCTGATCCGCATCCTTTTTGTATTTTTCCTTAGCCTTTTGCAAATGGATGATTGCTTCTTTAAAGGCTTGTGTAATAAAAGCATGGAGATGGTCCACTGCGAGCATCTCTAAATGCTGGGGTGAGTCCAAATCCGAGGTTCGAGGATGGTGCCCATAAATGGTAAAAAAAGGACTTTGTCCAGTTCCTGAGTGTACGGAATTATTGTACGCATACTCTGCGATCCACAGAATGTCTTTCCAATTCCCCTCAGACTGATGTAGCATACAACGGAGGTACTGTTCAAGAGTCTGGTTGGTCCTCTCCGTTTGACCGTCGGTCTGAGGGTGGCGACTGGTCGAAAGCCTAACATCAATTTGTGCCAGTTGGCAGCATTTCCTCCAAAAATGTGAAATGAATTGACTGCCCCGATCTGAAATTAACACTGAAGGAAAGCCATGCAGGCGGACAACATTTTGAAGGAATTCCTTGGCCAGGATTGAAGCTGAAGGTATCCCTTTTAAAGGAATGACGTGGGCCATTTTAGAAAAAAGATCTACAATAACTAGAATGGTATTGTAACCTTGGTACGGGGGTAAATCCGTGATGAAGTCTAATGACAAGGTATGCCAAGGGGTAGGTGGTATGTCTAATGGTTGCAATAATCCAGCAGGTTTTTTCTTTTGCCCTTTATTTTGTGCGCAAATGCCACAAGACATGACAAATGACTTGACATCCTTTCGCCAGGTGGGCCACCAAAATTGCTTCCTAATTTTAGCTTTGGTTTTTGCAATACCCGGATGCCCTTCTATTAAGGTGTCATGGTAATGGGAAATGACAAGTTCCTGTAGTTCCTTTTGCGGTAAAAATAGCCGGCCTTGGTAATAAGGTAAATCATTGATGACAGAGTACTCTGGACCTTTCTTTTCCCAGTCCTGTAGGGCAACGGAATCAAAGAGTTGGTGGATCTTGTTTTGAATGTCCTCCAGTGTCTGTATGGATGTCAGGCCAAGGATTCTCTGTTCCGGAATTATGGGTACGGGTTCTAAAGTTGTTTCTGCTTCTCCCATTCCAATCCGGGACAAGGCGTCTGTTTTACCATTCTTACAACCTGGTCGATAGGTTATTACAAAATCAAACTCGGCGAAGAACAATGCCCAACGGAGTTGGCGCGAAGATTGGGCTTTGGCTGTCTTTAGGTATTGTAAGTTGCGGCGATCGGTGATGACCATGATGGTATGTCTGGCACCCACTAGATAGTGCCGCCAAGCCTTGAAGGCGGACTTGATGGCCAGCAGCTCCTTGTCGGTTATGGCATAGTTTAATTCGGGGGCTGAACATTTTCTTGACCAAAACGCCACTTGGTGAAGCTGGTTAGTTTCGGGATCCTTTTGGGAAAGGACTGCTCCCATGGCTGAACTGGATGCATCTGTTTCCACTATGTAGGGAAGCTCGGGGCGCGGGTGTCTTAATATGGAAGCAGATGTGAATTTAGCTTTTAACTCTTGGAAGGCGTTCTCGGCTTCCTCTGTCCACACAAAGCGTTTGTTTTTTCACAATAGCGTTGTAATGGGATGTACAATGTGCAAGAAGTCCGGGATAAACCTGCGGTAGAAATTGGCAAAGTCAAGCATGCTTTGAACTCCTTTGATTGAACTTGGCGAAGGCCAATTAAGAATGGCATCCACTTTTCGTGTATCCATCCGGATTCCTCTCGGGGTCAGAATAAATCCAAGGAATTCCACGTCTGTAGTGTAGAAGATGCACTTTTCCAGTTTAGCATATAATTTATGCTGGCGTAACTTCTCTAGGACTGCTCGGACGTGTTTTACATGCTCAGATTCTGATAAAGAGTATACTAAGATGTCGTCGATGTAAACGACCACACAAACGTCGATAAGCTCTCGGAGGACATCGTTCATGAAGAACTGGAAGGCTGCTGGTGCATTGCATAGTCCGAAGGGCATCACCTGGTACTCAAATAGTCCGTACTTGGTGCGAAAAGCAGTCTTCCATTCGTCACCCTCTTTGACACGTAGATGATATGCCCCCCGAAGGTCTAGTTTCGTGTATATACAAGCGTCCTTCACCTGGTCTAGTAGTTCTGGGATCAAAGGCAGTGGGTATCGATTCTTGATGGTTATCTGATTCAGTGCGCGGTAGTCTATACATGTTCTAAGATCGCCTTCCTTTTTCGGTACGAAGAACAAAGCTGAAGATGCAGGGGACTTGGACGGGCGAATGAAGCCATTAGCAAGGTACTGGTCTAGGTACGGGCGCAAATGGAGAATTTCGGGTTCCGTAAGGGCATAGATTCTGCTGCAAGGTGGTTGTGCTCCAGGTACAAGATCTATTTGACAATCATACGATCTATGAGGTGGTAAGGTGTTTGCCTGTTCCTTTTGGAAGACATCCTGAAAGTCTTGGTATTCAACAGGTAATTGTATGGCTACTGGAATTACTGGGGCCAGGACTGAGGTTTGAGTTTTCCTTGGGTAGCAGGTGTGAGCACATTCTGGGAAGGTTAGTCTCTTCTCTCACCAATCAATACAGGGATTATGTTTTTCCAACCAAGGTATCCCCAGTATCAGCTGAAACTGTGGGGCCTTGATTAAGTCAAACATCATAGCCTCTCGATGCCCATCTTGACTCAGCAATGTCATCTCTGCAGTGGAATGAGTTACGGGTCCAGAGGCAATTTCCGTTTCATCTACAGTGGTGACAACATCGGCCGTGGTCTTGCGGGTGAGAGATAGATTCATCCTGGTAGCCAATTCCCAGTCCAAGTAATTTCCTATGGCTCCACTGTCTACGTACGCCTTTACCGCGTGCATACGTGATGGCTGCTCTGGATCTACAAGGACCATGGGTATGGTGAAATGCGAGGTCAGAGTGTCCTTCTTTAAGCTCGGCAAGCGGACCTCTACGTTTGCCGGGCGTGGTCGTTTCCCGAGTCAGATTTCACATGGTTTTCGTCTGCTGCTCCTATAACTTTCTTGGGTGGTTTTCCAGGGCAGTTCCGAAGAAAATGACCAGTAGTTCCGCAATATAAACATAATTGCAGTTGCCGTCTTCTATCTCTCTCCTTTTGGGTTAAGGGTCCTTTAACCCCCCCGATTTGCATAGGTTCTGAGACATCTACTCCCTTGGAGCTTACGTGGGTTTTAACCAACACCCTGTTCTCAAACTTGGTTCGGTCAGCCTTCCTGGTTTGAAGTCTGTGATCGAGCTGGACCACTAGATCTATATATTCAGCACAGTCTAGAGGCGGGTTCACGATTTGGGCCAAAACATCTTTGAGTTCTCCCCGAAGTCCTCGATGGAATAATGTGATTCGCTTGGCTTCAGACCATTCGGTTTCCACTACTAATCTATTGAAAGTTGCAATGTAAGATAAAAGATCCTGGTTACCTTGACGTAGGGATAAAAGTTCGTTGTGCAAAGCCTGTCCTCGGGAGTGTCGGGCGAATAGTCTTTCCATGGTTGCTCGAAAACCCTGGAAATCTCGAAGAATCGGGTCATCCTTGTTAACTAGTGGAATGGACCAATCCGCCGCACTGCCGCTGAGATATGACAGTACAAAGGCTACCTTGGCCTGATCGTTTGGGAAAGCTCCAGGTCTACATAAAAAGTGCAAGCGGCATTGATTCATGAATGTTGCAAACCCTTTTGGGTCTCCGGCAAAGCGTTCAGGCGGAGCCAAAGGAACGGCTCCAGGTAAATTTATCTGCACCAGGTTACTCGATGGTACAGGAGCTGGACTTGCCCCAAGTCCTGGTAGAGGTGTTTGTCCAGCCTGGCTCTGTAATAGTTGTCTGGCTAACTCATCAGTTCGTTCTTTTGACACTATCAGTTCCCTCCTGAGTGCATTGGTTTCTTGGCGGGCGGAATGCACTTCAGCCCTTAATTCCCCTAATAATTGGGCCAACTGATCAGTTTCCGAGGTCTCCATGACTCCCAGGTGGGTATTTGTGGGTAGGCTTCGCGTTCTGTTACGCTCACCTGGTTCCCACGGGGGCGTCGACTGGAACTGGGCCGCTGTTGTTTCCACCAGCGTGACGTGTAGCGCCGGGATGACTGACTGGACTGGCCCGCTCAGCCTAGTTTGTCTGGCTCGCAAGAATATTCTTCTGCAAAGGAGAAGAGGAATTAACCACCCGTGGAATTGAGTGTCAACCCGCCTTCCCCACTCCCGTTGTCTTCCCACAGATCACTCTTGATGTCCCCTCCTTAGTCTCACCTGATGGTTTGGAAGGATGAGCTCTCTATCCTGCATCAACCGCAGGGGCACATTGATGACCAGTTACTTCACTGGCGTAGAGGAATTGGTGAGTTCCAGTATTGACTCTAAAGTCCAATTGTTCATAAGAGTTCAAATGTCTGATCTTCACTCTGTTCGATTCCTTGCAGGTTGCCGATTAATTCACTCGAAGATTTCCAAATGGCACTTGGTAAGATTCAGGTAAGTCTATTGTGGTTTTCCCCTTAGGGGCCGGGGTACGGCAATGAAGCAGAGCTGACTGTGCCGACCCGAGATGAGGTGAGACCCCCGTGGTAAATCAGGTAAGTTTTGTGGGGGGTAACTGGTATTGTCTTTGCTTTCTCCCCTTAGGGGCCGGGGTACGGCGATGAAGCAGAGTTGACTGCGCCGACCCGAGATGAGGGGAGTACCTCCCGTGGTAAATCAGGTAAGTCCTTGGGGGTAGCTTGTATAGCCTTAGAGAGTCCCCTTGCTCACCTTGCTGTCTTTGTCTCCTTAGGTGTCGGAGGGCGGCCGCGAGATGGAGAGAGCGTGATGGAATGTTGAAGTACCGCCAAGCAGGTGAGTTCAGCGCGGCGCTGTAGGAATGCGAAGCGATGCTTCAAAGACTTCTGTCTTTCAGTTCCGGGAGAAATGGATCAGGATTCAGGTAAGGATTAAAGTTAAAACTCCTGTTCTAACCTTTATCCTTCTTTTCTTCTTGTTTCAGGAGTCCCAGGACTGAAGCGGGCGTGGCTGAAGACTGGAGCTGCTGAAAACACGGTGAGCGTTACGCTGCAGCAAGCAGAATAACGCAAAGCACGTGTGGCTGTCCGGGCGTGGTTTAAATAGCCTTGGAAGAAGATCCAGGTAAGTATTCTTCCACAGCCCTACCCAAGTAACAAAATAGTCCCTTAGTAAAATAGTCCCTCCTAAGCCTCATTTGGCTTGAGTCTTCATGCAGCATGGTCTGCCTCAGGTGAGTATGCAGCATGGTCTGCTTCAGGTAAGTTATCAATAATGAGCCTGGCGCCCATGGCGCCAGGACTGACTTTATCTTTATGAGCCTGGCTCCATAGGCGCCAGGACTGCACCCAAACAGCCCCTAACTGGGGCTTTTGGGCATGCTCCAAGTGGCATGATGCCTGCTTCCGGGGCTGCTGGGCCTGGTCTGGTCTTACGGGGGCAGGCATCATGACAGCGATGGGCACTCACGTTGGCCTTTACTGAATTCTTCCCGGTCAGGGCCACCTTCTACTAACAAGTCTTTTAGTTCAGGATGGTCGTTGGGGTCAAATACTTCAGGCATCGCCACCTCCTCGTCAGGCCCGGGCGATTGACCAACTTCCTCCACCGCAGTGGTAGGCGAGTTCGGGGGAATGTTCTCTCTCCCTCGTCTTGACTTTCTTACTCCTTTCGCCTTGGGTTTCCCCTTTGGCGGGCGGCGTATTGGTCTTGGCCAATGCTGCCCGTGTTTGAGACCGTGTGCAGGGTCTGTCGGCAGTGTCTCCTACGAGCCCTAAAGCTCTGAGATCGTTGCCTAACAAGACCTTTCCTGTGACGTTTCTCTGAATGCTCACTGGAATCCTGACTGCTGTACCATTTAAAGTAAGATTTACAGGTATTACTGGAAACATGCGAGGTGGGCCGTCAGCCAACTTAGTGGGCATCAGAGTAGCTCTGGCAACTTCCTCTGAGTCTACCAAGGTAGAATCCACTACAGTTCGACTGCACCCACTATACCTAAGAGCTGGAGTATCTACTCCATTGATCAGCACACTGTCTTTAAAGTAGTGCTTGGTATTATCTGGAATCCTAGCATACGCCTCTGTGACTTTAGGCTCCCAGGAACAGAGGGAAACTAAAACTACCTCAGCTTCTATCCCGCTGGGGAAGGAGTCTGAGGAGAAGGATGCTCCTGTAATCTCTTCTTCCTCGTAGGAGGAGAAGGCCAGATTAGCGGAGTGGACCCCCAAAGGTTTAACCTTACACCGGGGATCCCCCTTCACGTGGTCAGTTGCTCCACAAGCAAAACAAGATCCATTGGGTCTGTTTACATAGGGAGGCTTATTGTAACCAGAGTTCTGTTTTGGAGGCTGACCTCCACTACCCTGTGAGTTCTCTTGTGTCTTACCCTTATTTTTCTTTTTGTGGCCCTTTTGAGAAGAAGATTTATCAGATTCTCCACCCTCCTTATCTTTGGACTTTTTCCCTTCCTCCTGCTTACCAGGATGAGTTTTGTCCTTATGGGACACTCGATGTGACACCCATAAATCTGCTGCAATGGCAAGCTTTTTAGGATCTATCGCCTTCGAATCTGCCAAATGCTGCTTAAGCCGCGGGGAAGAAGATGCAAAAATATGTTCCAGCATAACAAGACTTATCATGCCTTCAAGGTAGAAACCTTATAAACTTCGACCCAGCCAGTCAGGTTTTTTTAAGGATTCGGTTACATAAGATACCCAAGTACCACCTTCTTTTTTCTTATACTCTCGGAATCGTTTTAAATATTGGGCAGGAGTCTTTCCAAACTTTAAAGTGAGAGTTTGCTTTAACATTGCAAAATCTGCTCGCTCAGCCTTCAACATTTCCATAATCGCACTACAGCCAGAATGGGGCAGTCTGCTGAGTAACCAGGCAATCTTATCAGCATTGTCAACTTGTTGAACTTCACATGCATACTCAAACGTATTCAGCCAGTCCGTAATGTCATTCTTTTCCTCATACACACTGAGCAGATCTTTTGGAAACCGTGGATGAGAGGAGGCCCCAGACCCATGTCCAGGACCCTTGGATCCATTTGCAACCTGAAGCTTGGCCAGTTCCAACTGGTGATCCCTGTGTTTCTGTTTTTCTGCCTGTTCGATCTTTAGCTTGGCCATAATAAAATCAAGTTCCTTCTGCCTAAACAGCAGCTCTTGCTTCTTGAATTCAAGCATGGCCTCCCCATCATCACTGGCAGAGGAAACATTAGACATCTCATCCTCCCTATCCTCCTGGTCTCGGTGAACCAGTGCAGTGGCAGAACCGTCGGTTCTACCAGTGAGAGCAGCCCCACCTCCTTCCTCACTGTCCTCAGAAGTTATAGCGTCAAGCTGCGCTTCTTGCCACGCCACGATTCTTTGGATCATATCCAATTTGGTGCCTTGAGAGGAGACACCTCCCTCCGCACACATCTTTTTCAATGTTTCGGATTTAGAAGCATTTAAAGTTAACAAGGTATTTGTTTGCATACTGTTAGATAGGACTATGGCCTTTTAAAGGTTATACTACGACAATTCACTACGTGTCCTGGTAGGAATAACTTGAAATGCCTTTGCTTGTGCGCAACACTGGATACCTTCAGTCGAATCCCACCGCTGTACACCGATTTGTTAAGATGGATTTATGAACTCTGTCCTGGAGGGGCAGAGGTACAGAAGGCCAGCCTAGTTTCTTGGAACAGGGTAACCTCTGGACAAGCCAGACCAATCAAGGTAGCGATCACGGCGTTCAAGACTAGGTCTCAAGAGGGGTGAGGGTGACTGAAAGCCCGCAATGAGCACACAAAGCAAGGACACTTACAAATTACTCCAAGCAGGTGTTATATTAAAAATATAGACACATTTATTACAAGGCCTTTGTAACATTGACCGTAGCGAGAAATCACAATAAAACTCAAGTAAACCAACACATCACAATCAAATACAATATATATACAATTACCAATGAGTCTAACGAGTTAGACGCACGAAATGTGCAGACCACCTAGATGGGGAGGAAAACAGGCAGTGCGAATAATAGTTGGACCCAGTCCGCCTTCAGAGGCACCTAACTAGAAGGAAGTCCGAGCCCTACGAAGAGTGGAGCCTTGTGCTCAAAAGTACCTGCACACGCGGGTGCCAACGGGCAAAGGGGATTCTCCTAGAGGGAATTAGGCAGTTCAGTTCGGTGAACATATGAAGATGAACAGAGCTCCGCGACTCAAGCGCAGCCACCACTGTGGGCAGAAGCAGAGCGTGAGTACGGAAAGGCGTGCTGTTTGACACAGCGGAGAAAAGCTATGGGCTACTGCAGGAGGACGACCAGTTCCTAGCGATGCTACTCACCGGTCCCCGATGCAGACAGACCCAGGCTTCTCCGCGTCAGTTTCAGTGCTGGTAGGTTCAGATATGAGCAGGGGACGTCTCGGTGTCGTGTAGATTCCGTGGCAGCAGAAGTTAGAGTTGAGGATGTCCCAAACGCAGTGAACCCGCACAGTTTGTTACCACAGCAGGGCAACGGAGCCGCCGTGTGTATTTCAGCCCAATGTACACTGTTCACTTCAGACCTGGGAATGCCAAGTGTACGAATCGTGTGAGAGTGGCAAGGACTCGTAATACAGCAGCAACCTGACGGCGGTTACAGAGCAAGACTCCTGGGTAGGCTGGTCAGTCCACTGGATGGCCCATAGACACTTCTGAAGGCTTACGTGCAGGGGATGCTGAAGATGCCGAGAATAGTTGTTCCCACTATTCCAAAGGATCGAAGTACCAGTACAGGCCTTCTCGTTCGATCAGAGGTAGAAAGGGTTTCACAAAGCGACAGCGGTGCAGAGGAGCAGTCCTTCAGCGGGTCACCAGCGATTCCTCGGTTCAGCCTCGGGTTGCAGGATACTTGGCTCCTGTATTCCTTCGTTCGTGAGAACTCAGGAGATCGACCTGGTAGTGGTGTTTCCAGCCTCCTCTTATCCACGGTTCCCTTCGCGCCAAAACAGAGGGGACCCAATGGGAGATCTGCTCACAAAACACTCACACCATAGGTGGACCTATCACGGACCACGGTGGTCCTAGGCATTCACGACACACTAGACTCTCTGGCATCCATCCAGGATGTGTATTGGGACCAGACATCCCAGCCCACATCCTGGAGGCACACACAAGGCCTGTAGAAGCCCGCGAAAGCATCTGTGTTTCGCGGGAAAGTACATGCCCAAATAAGGAAGGCCCCGGGTCGGGTCGACCTGGGGAAGGTGAAGGGGGCAAGACGGTCAGCGGACAGGACAAAGAGCCTCGTGGTCTGGTCACCTTGGAAGCCAGGCCACCATTTTGGGCTAAGCGCGAGAAACGCGCTTAAACAGCCAAAAGGAGCTCAAAACACAAAGAAACGATCGCTGCCACCAGTCCCGTCCGTGATTCACTTGCACCGTTCGTTAATAATCCAAAGAGAGTGTCTAGGGCCTGTAGAAGACTAGAGACCCAAGAGAGCAGTAACTTAGCTTACAGTGCCCACTTGTGCCATGTTGCG
This sequence comes from Ambystoma mexicanum, assembly GCF_040938575.1. NCBI lineage: Eukaryota > Metazoa > Chordata > Amphibia > Caudata > Ambystomatidae > Ambystoma > Ambystoma mexicanum. The sequence goes on along the minus strand of NC_090936.1, from coordinate 159,286,205 downwards.
CGAAAGCTGCAACATGATGAAAGAAATACGGAAAACAACGTTTCCCGGTACTGACTGTCTTAAGGGCATGTCAGTTTCCCCGTAAGAATGGAGCGAAAGCCCAGAGGAGTGCGGCAGAAGGCTGCACTTCTCTGGCAAAGTCTAGATCATGGTGAAAAACAACAGCAAAAAGTTTAGGGGTTGCCACATGGAAGGAAAATTACCCACAATTAAGAAATCTTTCCTAACAAGTATCTTGTGTTGTTTGAGACGATTTTTATAAGCTGTGCGCATTTTAGCTATTTCATTTAGCCTGTCGGACAAGCTAGTTGCGTTGATGCATTTTATATCTCTTTTCATAAGGGTTTTCATATTTTGGATGATAGGATCATCAGGATATTTGTGAGTGAGTCTCTGCCGAGTACCTCTTTGGGCAATGGTCTTAAAGAGGTGTAGGGTTTCAGTATATGATAGTTTTCTATCATTGTTTGGGACAAAGGTCATGTTGTTACTGCTCAGAGAGTCTGTTTAGTTTAGATTTATTCCATGCTATCATGTTCCTCCCTTCTCTCAGCTCAAGGTTTGGTTTATAATATTCAGCACTTGTCTCTTGCGCTAGAGTCCATGTGATTTCTAGGATATTGTGATCAATATGTAAGGTTGGTGCAACTTTAAAGCTTTGTACTTTGTTGGTGGAGTAAGTGGGGATGAATACATGTGTCGATAGTATGGAATCATTAGGGCTAATACATCTCATACTAAGATCCCCCACAATTAATACAGTGTTAATGGTAGAGTTAGTTGCAATCAAATCCAACATATTACTCACCAGCTCAAAAAAGGCATCATCAAGTATTATAGCTGGGTTCCAGTATATATTGTGAATTGCTGTGTCAGTTCCGAGAGGACTCAAATCATTTGGGGAGGATCATTTTGTTAATTGTACACTTGGGCGGGGCAAGGCCCAAGGAGTTAAACTATTTTGAAGGTTCAATTTTACTGCCGTTAACAGGCCTGCTGAAGAACCTCCCTTTGCATGGGAAATTGCTGGTTTCCAACATATTTCATAGCCTGGCCAGATTGGTTGAGTTGTTATTCAGGTTACTTGAAATGCTATGATGTCATAACAAGTTAGGGGATTTTTATAGTTTTCTCTCATCAAATGCTTGAATCTTCTTGTGTTCCACACAGCCATCCTGATGTTATGAATCTCTGTTACATCCTGGCATTAATATTTCTTTTGGCGAGTTGTATCATTAATAGCTTTTGATAACCAGGACCATCTAGAGTCTCTGGTATTTGTGTCAGTCTTTATAGAGGTACTTCTGGATTTAAATGATCTTGGTTGTCTTGGCAATTGATGAACAGGGGTTCATATTTGGTTGAGTATAGGGGCTCATATAACGATGAACATGTGTCTCCCCTTTCTCCAATTATTAGGCGTCTTTACTTCTTTTATGTCCAATCTAAACCGATGCTGCCTCAGTTTTATTTTTGTGTTCCATATTATTTCTTTAATAATTTGTGATGGAACCGTCAGTTTGACTGTATCCATGTTGCTATTGTTGACAAACATGATGAATTGAATATCTTGTGATTGTATTAATTTTAGGCTAGATATGGACTTGAACACTGTAATAATTGTTGTTCTGTTAAGGAAATTGTATTTTCTTTGCCTATCTATCATTGAAAGGGTCAGTGTGTCTGATTGTTTTATAGTCTTGTTTTTGTTGTGACTGTCAGTTTCATTGTCCCTAATCACTGACGTTGAATGTGTATCGTGAAGAGAAGGGTGCAGTGAATCTCTAATGTACACTTTTCTTTTAGGGCTTATTCAAGGTTCTTGGATCACATTGGGTCGCATGTTTATGTTGTCCCTTGGGAGGAAATTAGTCTCTAGCTTTTTCCGTTGGTTAATAGCGCGCAATCTTTTTTGTTCTGAAGTTAAGAACTCAAAGTCATCAATATTATAATTACTGTTGATGGCTTTAGTTATATTGGATACATCTGCAACGCTATATACTTCCTGTGTTGCTGTCCGTGGAGGTAAGGAGGTTATGGAATAAGTCGATAGATTCATTAGTTCTTCATTGTCAGAGACAGGGATTAGTTGCGATAGATGGTATTTTATCTGATGTTTTGGCTAATGAGGTGTCATTCTGGGATTCACCTCTGTCAATTGTTTGATCATTAATGATAATTTGGCCTTTTTTAGATCGATTTAATGAATTCATCTGGTGAGTAGGAGTGGTTAAGTTTTCCATGAATTTTTGGGATTTGCTTGTTATCGATTTAGTTGATAAGGTTTTGTTTTTATTTATTTATTTAGCATTGCCTGCCCGTTTCATTTTTTTTTCTGTTTTTGAGTTTGGAAGACCTCATACACAGATTCCTGCAGTGTCTGAGCATCAAGCACCCTCAGGTCATTAACTGAGGGTAATGTGCAGAGTGAGTCGGAACATCAGCCTGCCCCACTACCTCTATTTCTCCTAATGTCTGGGAACCCACCTTGATTGTCAAATTTGGATGCTGCACCACCCTTGTTTGCTCATATGGTGTTATTGGGGATATCCCAGTAGTGTGAGCCGTTATGACAAGCTGTTTAAGATGTTGTATTTCAGCAGCTACCCAGTCTACTTTTGCTGATACTAGATTAAGTAGACAGGCCTGTGCATCATTTTTTTAAATCTAGACTTTCTTAAATTTTAGTTAGGCCATTTATCCCTTTGTTCATTACGTTCAAAGCTATTTCATATGACAAGGTGGGTGGTTGCTTAAATCCAACTGAGGTTCTCGGGTGGGTTTTACAAAAGACAATGGTGATGAGACTGAGGAGTTGAAGCTCGAATTCACAGACTCTGTTTATAATATTGGAGAATTAGATAAGTTTAAGTGTATGTTGTTTGGCTCCTGAATGTTTAATTCCTCTAATTGTGTTTCACATATGATACAGTCATTGATGGGAGTTTTAGGAATAACAGTTGGTGAAGAGTCAGATTGTTTAGATTCTTTTGTTACTCTGTCCAATGTTTGAGGATTTGGTTGGCTTGCAGGCATTTTTTTGCGGTTGATATGACCACTTTTGAGTACAAGATCGGTAGTTGGGTATTATCCATTACATGTACCATCATCTCAACAATTTCAGGTATCTAGGGTGTTATGGCAAGAGGAGTATTTGATTTTCTAGTGGTCATGGAATGTAAGTAGTCAATGTTTATTTGAGTTGGAACAGCTAGAAGTTCAGCATCTGTGATATGAAGGTGATCGCTGGTGGAAGCTTGACTGTCGGCTTCTAACAGATGCCCAATATTGGTTTGGCGATTATTATGGACATTCGCCATAGGCACTTCATTAAATGAGATGGTTGTTGCATTTTGGCTGTAGTGTAGACAAACTGTCTGATATCGGTTGTAAGAGATTTCAAGCGCTTTTTATTAGGTGGTTTGCATTTTTTGATGTCAGTTTGCAGGCATTGCACTAGGTCTCGCCTTTGATCTAGAGTTGTTTCTACCAAATGAGCTAGTACCAATTTATCTGCGTATTTCGGCATCACTATTTACAGAGTGTATGCCGACATTTACTAATCTCGGGAATGGACACGCACATATTTATGGAGTGTGTACACAGGACAGCCAGCTGCCTGCTGCTCAGCTGAACAGCACTCTCTGACACACCCCTACGCGTGCACCTGATACGAGCTGGAAAGAAAGTAATAGACTTCAGCTTTAGAGTCTCTGCTTAAAGTTCTAAGTACTTATGTATGTAGCAGTAACAGGATACCACAGTCCAGCATGTGATATTCCCCTGATAGTTAACGCCTTTAATCAACGATGAAAGATTTGTGATTTAGTCAGTAAATAATAATACTGCCAATCAAAGCCACAGCGAGATACACCAGTCCATGACAGCGGAAAAGCACTGTCGGTGCACTCCTCGATACGTGCCTCGATTTGACATATATATCAATTGTAGAAACACTTAGAGGAAAAAGGAAAATAGGATTTATTATACCTCAAAGCCTGATTGAAGACCACATGGAAACATTTAAGTAAAGACTGTGAACACGCTGCCTCAGATCTTTATTTGACTGTTATTGTTGTTATTATTTTTCAGTTCTGTATTTTCTTTTCTATATAAACATGTATGTGTCTGTGCTCTTTGTGTTACACGTGTTAGAAAATCCATTGTAACTACTTGTTTTCCCTGCTGTTTGTTAACTGATGGTACTAATACTTAACCATGCTCCTTCATTAACTACTAGTTCACAGAACAATCACCATATGCATAAATATCCTGTTGTTCATTCATATTACTGATTATGTTTTTCAGAATATTATACAACTCTGTAATCAGACCCAAGAGAATTATACAATACTATATGAAACATGTTGGCTCCAGCTTATAGCAGTACCATGCCTTATCTCATGGGACTTTGCAAGAGTTGGACAAACTGATAATATTGTGATGAACATTACACTAGAGTTGCAATGGGGTTTGGCAACCTAAGAACATACTGAGATTGTGCAAACTAGGAGTATACTGGGACGGTCGAACTGGAAATATATTATGGCTGAAGACCCTGGTTTTATACTGAGATTGTCAAACTGGGAGCGTAGCGGTATGGTGTAAAATGGGACTATATTGGGTTTGTGAAACTGGAAGCATACTGTGTTAATAAAATTGTGGGTGCACAGAAATTGTTAAACAGGGACTATACTTTGATTTCAAAACTGATATTATACTGGTATTTTGAAACTGGGATTCTGAAAACGCAAACTGGGTGTATAGTGGGATTGTGAAGCTGACACTATATGGATATTGTGGAACTTTGCAATATAATGGGAACGTCCACTTGGGAATGTACTGGAATTTTATTGTTCAACTTATAACAAATTATAAAGTATAAGTACAATGAATTCCACCTTGTCGAAACCAAATTAAGGTGAGTGTTAGCCTGCAACAGGGGTGTGTACTTGCCCCCTGTCTTTTTATTATATACATGTCTGACATGAAGGAGGCACTATCTAGATCTGATCGATTCCCCCCTCATTCTCCAAAATAGGTATAACTCAAGTTGGGTGGCTTTCCTATGTGGATGATGCCATCCTGCCTGAACTATGTTGGAGAATATGCAGGCAACAACGGATTGGAAATGAATTTTAAAAAGCCAAAACTAATTTTCTTTAGGAAAAGCGGAAAAAGCCAACATGATATATCTTGGGTTTACCATTACTAATAAAAACAATTTAGCAGCTATTTAAGAAGGCAAACGTACAAAGCTAGATTGTTTCAGATGTAAATGAAAATAATTTTATCAAAATACTGCTCTTTCACATTACGACCTTTCATTGAATTTTTCAAACTTAAAGTTACTGCAAGCATTATATATGTAGTTATTAAATGACATTGACCTGAATTGGCTAAATGTGTTGGAGTGTTCTTTATGGTGGGCAGTACTGAATGTACCCTCCTCAGTTCCGATGGTGATTATCAGACTTTGGTTTGTATTCTTGGACATAGAGTCCTAAGGAACAGACTATGTTTATACAACAAGATCCTAACGGCAGAACCCAAAATCCTCTTTCATGCAGTTAATAAAGTATTTCAAGGAGGAGTAGATTTCACTGTGCTGGAATTCACCAAGAAATGCGAAATTTTATTGCTGAATATGAATGTTTATAAATCTGTACTCGTAGAAAATCCTTCACTGTTAATCAAGAAACTCAAATTGAATAAGGCATACTTTATTTTATTTATTTATTTTACATTTATAAAGCGCTCACACAGCCCGCAGGCATCGAGGCGCTGTTACAGGAATTGTTTTTTTTTGTTTTTCTTAGTTGCGTAATTGTGTGTTTTTTTTTTTTCTTAGTTACGTATTTATAACGCGCTTAAACACCCAGAGGTTTCTAAGCGCGGACCCGGGGATCGAACCTGTCGTTGCTTCGTGTCGTCTTGCTTCCAAGACGCGCACGCTGCCGCTGATCTATCCTCCCGGGAGGCTCTGTAGGCTCTTTCAGGTTTACAATAACTCATCGCCTATGTCAAAAGATTTCCCTCATCATGGTCGAGAATGTGGCTCTTAAGATTTTTTTTTTATTACACACCTTGGACGTATTTGGCCCGAGTCTACAAATGTTGCGAGGTGACCGCAGATACAGAATCTGCAAAAATAACGGTGAAGAAATTTTACGCCACTTAATAATGGACTGTCCTAAAATCGTGGAAAACCAACAACTGTTTTTTGAGAAATGTGTTCACTCTCCTAGCGCGGTCTGCTCAGACGCTTTATGGTCAACAATAATGTTGTTAAGACAACTTGCGTTATCTTTAGCGTTGATCGCATTTAATAAAGAAATGTTAATAATATTGACTGAATTCCCCCTGAATGACAGTGTATATTGAGATAGATTATGATGTCATAGAGCAATGCGATACAAAAAGGGCGATTCTCTTGAACAATTATTATTCATTTAAATGTATAGTTGCACATTGCACTTTATAGAAAGGAGTTGATTCATATTTCTTGTTTTACCAATTGATATACTGATTGAATTTTGGTGCTGTTTTCATTCCTTTTTGTATGGTTGTATGTTTATATGGAATTGTTTATACTTTCTGAAATAAACTTTTATGATGATTTACGAAATTACGTATAATACAGATTTTCCACACATTCGTTACAGAAAGTCATGATTCTATTAAAGACTCGGAGACGAAAGATTATGCTATAACTTCTCTTTACTAACTCGAGCAGCAACCATTACAAAACAAAAACATGGAAAACAATAACAAAAAACTACAAATTCCAACAGAACTCAGCATTTTTGTAGTTCGTTTTCCATAGGTTGAAAGAAACACCACGTGATCCATTCCTCCAATCAGCATCTCTTCTCTCCTATAAGCCTACGTGTTCCTAAAGTCCTTCCTCTTTCTTTCGCTGATCGGGAAAACTCATGCCCCAACCGGTAGGCAACTAGAATTCGGTAATCTCTTTAAGCTGTCCCTTTCAGTTCCGTTCCTAAAACAGATATAAACCATTAGAAACCTCATCATGGACGGGTGGGCAATCGCATAGCAATACCAATATCATTGCAAAACAAAACTGCATTATTTCCGAGCAAATTCATGAATAACAACATGACAACATGTCTTATAAAATAGCGATTGACATTGGGTGGAATAATCTTTCGCCTCCGAGTCTTTAATAGAATCATGACTTTCTGTAACAAATGTGTGGAAAATCTGTATTCTATGTCAAGACTCGGAGGCTCAGATTATGCTCGTTTAAAGCTTACCTACCACCAACGATGCTACTCGCTCCACTGGTCTAAAATAGAAATTCTTAAAGGTCTCTTCATTAGACCAATCCGCCGCCTTTAACACATCCTCCAGGCGGGCCCCTGCCAAAAAAGCGGACGATGCCATAGCACCCCGAGTAGAATGAGCTCCAAACTGCCGCACGTCTATCCCTGCTTCTGCCATGCACCACCTGACCCATCTAGCTAGAGTGGCTGACGCTACTGCTCTAAAAGGTTTTCTAATTGCTATCAATAGTTGATTCTCTCCTGCCGGCCTCACTTCATCCGCTTTCTGTTCATATGCTCTCAAACACCTGACTGGACACAACTTAGGCTTGTTAGGAAAGGCCATGTATTCCACAGATTTAAGATTCGTCTTAGTTCTTCTTGTTATGAAAAATGCTACCCCCGAAGGTGAAAAGGACTTCCTGTTTACCTCCAATGCTCTCACATCTGAGACTCTTTTACAAGAAATAAGACACAAAAGGGTAGTTAGCTTGGCCCACAACGCCTTGCGAGACAAGAATTCATTGTCCGGCCAAGCTTCAAACATTCTTAAAACTACACTCACATCCCATAAACTCGAGTATTTGGGAGTAGGAGGTCTCATACACCTAATGCCCTTAAGAAGCCTACATACCAAGGGATGTTCACCCACCGGCTTATTATCTATGTAAACATGGCCCGCAGAGATTGCTGACCTATAATTATTAATGGTCCTGTAAGCCTTCGCCTGCGCTGCCTGAGCTGCTAAAAAATTTACTATGTGCACTACATCTGTACATAAGGGATCAACCTGTCTCTCCAGACACCAATCACAGAGCACCAGCTACACAACAGCCGCCATCCAAGGCGGGTCTCCAAATAAAGGAAATCTGCAAAGCGTTCGATGCCTTTCCTGTCGCTGGAGCCCATGACTCCCTGATGAACTCTTGAGCCGAGCCCGAAAGTCCTGGCTTGGACCAGTTTTCCCTGAAATCGCCCAAGCCAGAAGTCTCAAGCTCCCTGACCTGACCAATGGGTGAAATTCCCCTGCCGGATCTACCAAAATGTCCTCTTTGGCTGGCAACCGGATAGGAGTCTCGAACGACAATTCCAGAAGATCTGGAAACCAAGCCTGGCCTTTCCAATCTGGTGTGATCAGAATCACTGTTGCTAGCTGACGCCTGACCTGTGCCACTGTGCGGGCTATTAAAGAGAACGGGGGAAAAGCGTACTCCCTTGCCGGACCCCAAACCTGGAGAAAAGCGTCTGTCGCTGCCGCTTCTGGATCCGGCCTCCAACTGTAAAACCTGGAAAGTTTCCTGTTCAACCTGGAAGCGAAGAGATCCTTCCGACAAGGACCCCTGTGACGCATGATCTCTTGGAACACAGAGTCGTCCAGCCGCCAGTCGCTGGAATCCCTTAGGTATCTCGAATTCCAATCTGCCACCAGATTGAGATCCCCTGGCAAATGTTCCGCTTTCACGCTTATGCCTCTCTGGAGACAGATCTGCCAAAACCCTTTGGCTATCTCCGTCAGCTTCTGAGATCTCGTTCCGCCCAGTCGATTGATGTATCGGACTGCCGAAAAGTTGTCCATCTTCAAGAGAATGGACGATTTTGCGCCTGTCTATGTGTCCAGCGCTGGACCGCGAAAGAGCCCGCTAGAAGCTCCAGGCAATTGATGTGGAGACCCAACTCTTCTCTCGACCATCTCCCTCCTGTCGACTGATCTCCACATCTGGCTCCCCATCCCCAACGGCTGGCGTCGGATTCTATCACCAGATCCGGGGATGAGCCGAATATCGCCCGGCCATTCCAGGCCTCCATGTGGCAGTACCACCATTCTAACTCCAGCTTCGCTTCCTGGGATAGCTTGACTTTCTGTTCGTAAGAAAAACCTCTCCTGAGATGGCTGATCTTCAACCTCTGCAGTGCTCTGTAATGCAGTGGCCCTGGGAATATCGCCTGTATCGATGATGACAGACGTCCTACCAGTCTTGCTATCTCCCTTAAAGAAATTTCGCACTTCATTATCATCCCTTTGATCTCCTTCTTGACAGAGTTGACCTTGGCTAGAGGTAACTTGAGAATACCCTGGGTTGTCTCTAAGTTGAACCCCAGAAATTCCATCTCCTGAACTGGCGCTAATTGAGATTTCTCCCAGTTGATCAGGAAGCCCAACCGTTGTAGCAACCCCGTAGCTAGCTGTACCTGTTGGACTAACACCTCCCTGGCCTGGCACATCAGACATATGTCGTCCAGGTAAATAATCAGTCTGATCCCCTGCCCTCTCAGATGTGCTACCACTGGCTTCAAAAGTTTGGTGAAAGCCCATGGCGCCGACGCTAACCCAAAGGGAAGACACTTGAACTCCCACCTCCGTCCCTTCCAAAGGAACTGAAGGAGCTTTGTCTGTTCTGGTCGAATCGGAATCGTTAGGTACGCATCCCTGAGATCTATTCTCGCTAACCAGTCTCCCTGCTGAAGAACATCCCTTAGGAGGTGGATGCCCTCCATCTTGAAATGTCTGTACACCAGAAAGTAATTCAAACCCCTCAGGTTTATTACTGGTCTGACCTTGTGTCGCTGCTTGACTAAAAACAGATTGCTCACGAAACACCCTGAACTTTCTAACGCTGGACCGATTGCCTCTTTTGCCCTTAGCAATTCTACCTCCTTGTCCAGAAGATCCTCGTCTTCTCTGCTGAACCTTATCTGTCTCGGCCACACTCTCTGATAAGGCTCTTGCCAGAACTCTAACAGAAAACCTCTTACGGTCTGCCTTATCCAAGCATCTGAAGACAATTCTTCCCAATTTTTGACACACAATTTCACTCTCCCCCCCACTGGAGGGATGCTTGCCTCCGGCCCCTCTGTGACTACCATATTTCTCACCTGAGTTATTTTGGTGTTGTTGCCTGCCGTTGTTTCTCCAGCCCCTACCCCTGCCTCTTCCCCTAGAAGGAAAGAAGGGGTTGGACCTCCGGTCTTCCTGTCTCCAGGCTCTGTCTCTGTAGGAACCTCTGTGCTGGCCGCGGCTGGACGAGCGGCCCCTTCCTCCTCCAGCCTTATCGAAAACCCTTCGACCAAAAATCTTTTTCAAGGAAGACTGGGCTCTGTCCATCGACACATAAGTACTGCCGAACTTTGCCATGTCCTTTATGAACAGGTCGCCGAAGAGCTTGCCTCTCGCTGCTGTGGCCTGCTCTGACGTCGCCATCTCTCCCAGCCTGGAGTCCAGCTTCATCAGAATCGACCTTCTCCGTTCGGTCGCTAACGCTGTATTAGCGTTGCCAAGCAGACAGATGATTCTCTGAGCCCAGCCCGATATAATATCCGGGTCCATGGGCTCTTTTTTGGCCTTCGCTTCCTCGGCCAGCTGCCAGATCTTGGTGACCGGTCCTAGCATGTCTAGTACCTTGTCCTGACAGGACCGCCAGGGTCTGTCGATGCCCCTCTTTACGTCCCTGCCATACCGGCCCAGGAACGTCAAGATCCTTTCGTCAATCTCCGGGGTCTCCGCTACTCCGTCCGGGACCCTTGGTCTTGGGCATTCAGATTTCAGCTTGGACCTGGCCTGTTTGCTTAACGGAGCCCGCAGACGCCTTCTCAGGTATTCTGCGATCCTCTCCGGTGGGTCCCATTCATTGGACCTGGGGTGGATAAGATCATCTGGATCGAACTCCCCTTTGAGCAGATCCTCTTCTTCCCTCCTGCCTTTTTTCTTAGGACGACTTTCCTCCTCCTCCGGGGAGGTTTGGTCTTCTGAGGAGGTGTAAAATTCGGACCTCGAGCTGCTCCTACAGTAGTCGTCGTCCGACTCGCTCGAGCTAGAGACCTTTCTCTCATGGGATCTCGCCTTCCTTTTCCCCGATCTGTGGGGTGAACCCGGGGGGGTCTGGGCGCTACGGTCCCTGCGGGTCTTGTGTTTGCTTCCCCATCTTTTTTTGCGAGCCTTACCCTGGGACAGATCCGCCAGGCTTCGCAAAATGCCCCTCTTTTCCCGGGGCCTTTCAGCACTCTGTAGAAACTGCACCGCCTCGGTCATACGGCGCCCGCTGACATGGGGGCCGTCCGAGTCATCAGTGTAGTCACTCATGTTTGGTGCCCCTGTAGCACTATCAAGGTGCCTTGCGCAGTTTGCTTGGGCTGCCCCCGTCAAAAATATGCACCAGTAGCTAGGCGAGACCTCGTGGTAATAACAGTCTTACCTGGGACTGAGCCCGTCAAGCAGATGTATGGCCTCTGCTCACCTCCTCCCCAGTGGCAGAATGAGGGGTCAGTGATTTTTAGCTGTTCCCCCAGCTTATAATTTGCTGAGCAGGTTTGAAGCCTGCAATATCAACTTCAGCCACTAGGTGGCGTTCCCGTCTAGTCAAAGAGCCGTGTCTCTTCAGATCACACAGGCTGCCCGATCCGGAGATTAATGGGCTTCGAATATATTGAAATTTACGAGCCGCATAGATTGATATTTACGAGCCCGTGACACTCGTACTTTCCTCTCGCTACGAGTTCGCAACGGCGCCAGAACCTCTGAGGTCCCGTCGCGCCGTTGCGAACTTCCATGCCTGTAATGCCCCCTAGAGGGCAACCGACGCCGGAACGAGAGTCCCGTCGCGTCCTTCCTGCGGATCTGCTCCGCCAAGCCCTACGCGCTCGCCTGTCAACGCTCGCGCGCGCGCTATCTTATCAATGATTCACAAAGTTAAACATTAAACAATAAAATAAAGGTACTTATCTCGCTGCTCGAGCAGCAAAGAAAGAGGAAGGACTTTAGGAACACGGAGGCTTATAGGAGAGAAGAGATGCTGATTGGAGGAATGGATCACGTGGTGTTTCTTTCAACCTATGGAAAACGAACTACAAAAATGCTGAGTTCTGTTGGAATTTGTAGTTTTTTGTTATTGTTTTCCATGTTTTTGTTTTGTAATGGTTGCTGCTCGAGTTAGTAAAGAGAAGTTATAGCATAATCTGAGCCTCCGAGTCTTGACATAGAATTGCAACCATTTTTTGGTGGCTGCTTTTGATGTGATGTCTATTATCTGTTGAACGTAATTTTGTTTAGATATTTAAAAACTGTTGTTATTGAGGTAATTACAAAGGTTAGGAATGTTAAGCATAAATACAAACATAAACAAATATATATTCACGACACCTTTAAGTACAAATGACAGCCACTTCCACTTCACAATGTACTCTTTACTATAAGGTTAGGTTCCAAATTCAGTCACTTTGATGGATCGTTCCAGTAGGTATGCATTAAATAACAAGCACTTGCAAAGTCAATAGTTTTACCGATTGCAGTTGTTCATTGGCAAACAATTGGTCGCAGCTTCAACTACAACGAGTCCTTGTGTAAAGATGTAGGAAATAAAACCCACTGACAAAGTCAATAGTTTTGCTGATTGCAGATGTTCATTGACAAAAAAGGGTTGTAGCTTCAATTACTATATCCTGTCACTGTGTACAAAATGCAATAAGAAGCAGCTTTGCTCTTTGTACTTGTTAATGGACAAAGAAAATGTTGTTGCTTCAATTAGTACAGCCAGTCAATTGTGTAAAAATGTATGCAGGAACAAGCATTGCCAGAGCCCAAACGTTTGCAGTTTGTAGTTTTTTATTAACAAACAAATGATCGTAGCCTAAATCACTCATGTGACAAGTACAAAAGAACCGTATTGTACCATCACTGCACAGCTGAAAATTCTGAAAACGAAAATATTGATGTTTTCACGATGCATTTCGCCGCAGTTATGTGTGGGAAGGGTGGTTAGGGTAATACAAAATATGGGTGGTCTACAGGGGGTCTCCACATGCACATAATTGCGGTGACATGTGCAGAAAAAAAGAATCCCTGTTTTCGTTTTCGCCATTTTTTTTTTTTTTAAACTTTATTTTTGGTATTTAATACACCACACACACACACACCCACATTAGGGTCGATTGAAACTTTGCGCCATCACCCCGTAACCGCCCCGAGCCCCCCCACAACCCTGAGCCCCCCGGCCTCCGCCACCGCCGACCAGTGTCCTTGGTGTAGCTCACGCCCCTCTGTGGACATCAAGCTGGGGAAATTTGGCCTGGGCTGTGGCTGCGTCGGGGTGAGTCGCCAGTCTCCGATGCATTCGCCGAGGTGGTCTCTGCCTCGCGCATCAAGAAGGCCACCAGCGGGCCCCATATGTCGGGCGAGCGTGGTGAGGGAGAAGTTTTATGAAGTCGGCCTCTATATCCTGGTAGTACAGTAAGTCTTTACGCCAGGCAGCGTAGGAGGGGGGGGCGGCCCCATGCCATGGCGATTCTCCTACGAGCTAGTGTCAACAGGACCCCAGCTAACCTCCTTGATGTAGCGGATAGTAGTCTTGTCATTCCCAGTAGTGCTGCAGTGTGACTTGGGTGTATTGCTTCTCCTACGATCTCCGTTGTTGTGTCCAGTACTCGGTTCCAGAAGGGGGCGATTTCTGGGCATTCCCATGACAGGTGTAGAAAGTTCGCAGATAGGGTTCTGCATCTCTTACACTCCGCCTGGTTGTCGGGATGATGTTTGTTGATTTTTTCAGGAGTGTAGTAGGTCTGATGGAGGATGTTGAAGTGGATAAGCTTGAGGCGGGAGTTAAGCGCGATTTTCTGGGTCTGATTCAAGGCGTAGCTCCAGTCCTCATCTGGTATGACTGTGTTTAGTGCTCTTTCCCATCGGGTTTTTGCACCAGGGTTGGCGGGTGTCGTGTCCGAGGTTAACGCTTTGTATATTTGTGACACCAGTCTACCGCCTCCCTATGCTTGAATGACATCATGAAGCAATTGCCATGTCGGTGGTTGTCGCGGGAAGTCAGGTAAGAGGGTCTGTAGTGTGTACCGGGTCCGGAAATAGAGAAACACGTCCAGGGCAGTGTTGCCCCCTTTCTGTTTGGCTTGATCTGGCGTTAGGAAGCCTTCCTCTGTGAATAGGTCCCCCAGAGTTTTTATGTGGAGCTTGTCGACCCACTGGTGGAAGACTTTTTCTGACCTTAGGGGGATTCCAGGGATAAATTTGACTGGCAGGAGGGGCAAGTATCTTTTTTGCAGCCCAAGTTTTCTGGCAAGGGTCTTCCAGACCTTGTACGTCGTGAGCATCACATTCATCGTAGGGCAGGGCACAGGGAGCTGTCCGAATACCACTGCCGTCAGGAAGTTAGGGGTCGCTAGGGCTCGTTCCACTTGTACATGTGGCCGAATGGATTGCGTTGCGTACCAGTGGCTGAGGTATTGTGCCTGGGGTGCCCAGAAATATTTCACCAGGTCCGGGAGGGCTAGACCTCCTTTGTTCACCGGAAGTGTTAATATGGAATGGGCAACTCTGGCTGGCTTGCCGGCCCAAAGCAGATCAAGGACCAGGCTTTTCAGCTTCCTCAAGAAAGTTTGCGGTAGCAGGAGTGGAATATTGTTGAAGAGGTACAGAAGTTTAGGTAGCACTATCATCTTAACCAATGAGGTTCTCCCCCAGAGTGTTAGGGGAAGCCTTTTCCAGCGTGTGACTTTGTCTTGTAGGGACTTTAGCGCTTCCTCGTAGTTATCTCGGAACACCTCCTGCTGGTCTAGTGACAGTTGAATTCCCAGGTAACGAACTTTAGCGGTCTTCCACGTGCGACCGTAATCATCTGCAAACTGTTTAGTGGTTTGAGTCAGTGGGAAGACGACGCATTTAGAGTGGTTGATTTTTAATCCGGAGGCTGCCCCAAATGTGATGACTTCCCGCGTGACTGGATTCAGGTTAGCTTCAGGGTCACGTATGAAGAGAGCCACGTCATCGGCGTATAGAGAGACAATAAGCTTGTGTGGGCCAATGATGAGTCCCCTCTGTTGTTGGAGTTCTCGTAAGTTTGAGGCTAGTGGCTCCATTACCTGGGCGAAGATTAGTGCTGACAGTGGGCATCCTTGTCTCGTACCGCACTGTAAATTTATTGATGTTGATTTTGCCGTGCCCACTATGATATTAGCTTGTGGCTTAGTGTACAGGAGGGAGACTAGCTTTATGAAACGGGCCCCCAACCCCATCCTGGTGAGAACCATGAACATAAACGGCCACTCCACAAAGTCGAACACTTTTTCGGCGTCTAGCAGGACCGCTATTGCCCTTTGATGTTGGGTCAAGTGCCTCGATGATTCCGAACATTCTCCGTATGCCGAAGGTTGTATTGCGGCCTGGTATGAACCCTGCTTGATCTGCCAACACCAGGGCGGGCATCAGTGGCAATAATCTGTTTGCCAGGACCTTAGCGAGTATTTTATTGTCGAGATTAAGCAATGAGATAGGGCGGTACGAAGCGCATTCTTCTGGTGGTTTACCAGGTTTGTGTAGAAGAATTACATTGGCTTCCCGGGATGAATGAGGGAGGGTCCCCCGTTCCAACGCCTCCTCATACACTGCTGCCAGGAGGGGGGTCAGGGTTTCTGCAAAGGCCTTGTAAAATTCGCCTGTGAGGCCGTCGGGACCAGGCGCCTTGGATGAGGGCAGGGACTTTATAGCGATTCTGATCTCTTCTTGTGAGATCAACTCGTTCAAGGGTTCACGTAGGTTATGTTTGACCCAATAGAGTTCTGTGTCTTCGAGGTATTCTAGAGGGACGTTGGAGTCTTCCGGGAGCTTGGCACTGTAAAGGTCTTGGTAGAACTGACTGAATTCCTCAGCAATCTCCTTGTCGGTGTGGACTACCTTGCCATGCCTGGTTCGGATCCTTTCGATTTGTGACTGTTTGTTATCGGCTCTGATCAGGTTAGCCAGCAGAGCACCTGGCTTTTGGCCTTCTCCGTATTGCCAGACCTGGCTGGTTCGGTGTAGAAATTTGACCTCGCGCTCCGCTGCAGCGTTGAATTTCTGTAGTTCTATTCTTAGAGCAGTTGCTGCTTCCGGATTGGAGTTGTTCGTAATCTGGATCTCGAGTTGCTTTAATTTGTTTTCGCTTGTAGTGAGTTCACTTATAATGAGTTTGAGGATGCCATTTTCTTTGGCGTGGCAGACTCCTCTGATAAAACACTTTAGAGCTTCCCATATTGAGCCCGCTGAGGTGACTGATCCCATGTTGGCCTCCAGAAATATCTCTATCTCCTCCCTTAGTTTGGATGCAAAGTCACTGTCCCGAAGCGCGCCCACCTTGAAACGCCAGCGCTGTAGTGGTGGGGTGGGACTAGCTGGTTTGATCCTTAGGAAGAGTGGTGAGTGGTCTGAGAGTGTTCGTGGCTGGATGCAGCACCGGTCGCATGTTAAGGGCCCATTTATTGAGGTAAAGAAATAGTCAATCCGGGAGTTTGTGTTGTGGACTGCAGAGTGAAAGATGAAGTCACACTGGTCTCCACTAGAGACTCTCCATATGTCCTGTAGATCGAACGCTTTGCAGATTTCCTTTAGTTGGAGACCCGCCTTGGATGGCGGCTGTTGTGTAGCTGGTGCTCTGTGATTGGTGTCTGGAGAGACAGGTTGATCCCTTATGTACAGATGTAGTGCACATAGTAAATTTTTTAGCAGCTCAGGCAGCGCAGGCGAAGGCTTACAGGACCATTAATAATTATAGGTCAGCAATCTCTGCGGGCCATGTTTACATAGATAATAAGCCGGTGGGTGAACATCCCTTGGTATGTAGGCTTCTTAAGGGCATTAGGTGTATGAGTCCTCCTACTCCCAAATACTCGAGTTTATGGGATGTGAGTGTAGTTTTAAGAATGTTTGAAGCTTGGCCGGACAATGAATTCTTGTCTCGCAAGGCGTTGTGGGCCAAGCTAACTACCCTTTCTTATATTCCATGTTACAACATTGAATGTGGCGGTTTGGATTTTATAAAGGGCCGGTTCATTGGTGTGTTAGACAGCGGATGACTGGCTATGCTTAGCTCAGTGTCTGGGTCGGTGCTCTGAGAGCGGAGGTCCGGGTGAGGCAACAGTTCTGATGGCGGGTAGGGAGCAGGCGGGGAGCCGGGCGGACGCAAAACAGCGTGGCTGAACTTTCCCAGTAACTTCTGGGAACTCGAACTGTGGTTCAACTCCAACAGGCCCGAGACTTTACTCTGCATCGGGTGGGCAACCACAAATTGGCCCACCGAGAGGAGTCTCATTAGCCAACAAATAAACAAGGTGGCCCATGGAGTCGTCCCACCAGGGGTCAGGGCCATCACCCTGGCAGAAGAACTCAACGTAGGCAATAAACCAATTAACAGTAGCTGTGCTAGGGGCGCACCGGGCCTCCCAAGCCTCCCCGCCCCGTCTGATGCTGCTTGTGGAAGTTTCGGCTTTCTCTGAGTTGCTGGACAGCTTCTTGGATGCTGTCCTGTTTTTGTCGTTTATGGGGGGTTCCTGGGATTTCGGTCTCTTTGGGGTCTGGGGCGAGCTTGGTTCTGATCTGGGCATCCCAAACGATCTAGGAATAGGTTTGCTTCATCTGGGGTTTGGAAGAACTGAGCTTTTCCTTCGTGCTGGACTCTGAGGCGCGCCGGGTATAGCATCGAGTACGCCAGTTGACTATTAAGGAGTCTCTGTTTGACGCCGGCAAATGTTTTTCGCTGTGTTTGCACTGCTGGGGAGAAGTCGGGGTAGAAATGGATTTTGTTCCCTTTGTAGTTTAGGTCGCCTTTCTCCCTGGCGAGCCGGAGTAAGGAATCTCTGTCTCTGTAGTTCAACAGCCTCGCTATTATTGGTCTGGGAGGAGCACCTGGGGCTGGTCTCGACGTTGGGACTCTGTGGGCTCTTTCTACTATGAAAAGACAAAGCATCGTTGCCAAATAGATTGATGCACAGAGCTTCTACGAAGTCTTCCATTTTCTCTTGCGTTTGCTGCTCTCTTACTCCGACGATCCTTAGGTTGTTTCTTCTCGACCTGCCTTCTAAGTCTTCACACTTGGCTGCGGTTATTTTGACCTGCGATTCTAGCTGGGAGACTCTATTGATGAGAGTAGTTGAACTGTCATCAAGGTTTGACACTCTGGGCTCCATTTCGTTCATGCGTTCGGTGTGAGAGTCCATGCGATGTTGTAGGAGATCGACTTTGGACGCAAGGCCGTCCATTTTGTTACTTAAGTTGCCAATGCCGGCCTTCAGATCTAGGAGGATTTCTTTAATTTCAAAGGGGTTATCGGGAGAAGCGTCCCGGTGAAGCTATATAGACGAGGGAGCATGGTCCTCTTGCTGGAGAGGTGCTTTGGGGGTCGAGCCACCTTCGAAGTTCAGCTTCCTCTGGGATTTGTCGTTTTTTCCCATCGTGGCTGCGAGGATGGGTACGAGTTATGAGGATTGAGGGTGGTTCGACTACTCCTTGGGCTCTTCAAGAGCTGAGATGTGGACTTGGCTGGATGTGGGAAGTGGCCTGTGGCCATGAAGGACGGAGCAGCAGACCCTCTCGTGTGAGGTGCGTTCCTGCCGAACCCAGCCCCTGCAGTGTGTTTCGGTGCAGGAGTGGCATATGTAGGAAGGTAGCTATTGGCCTCTCGGCCCTCTTTGGTATATGGGGGGGGTGTCTTCGCGGGCATATATTTGGGAGGAAGTTGGAGTATGCGTGCCTCGGTGTGGGGACAGACGGTTGTCCAAGTGATGGTGGCTACTCAGCTGCAAGTGATGGATGTCGCCGTAATGTGGAGGGTACAGTTTGTTGAGGCGCTGGAGTTCGCCGAGTCCCCACCAAGGCAGCGCACGGAGGGAGGGGGGCCACGACCGCTCTGTCCGGTGTCAATCGCGGTATCCCCCCCCCTCTCCTTACCTCCGAGGCTCCGCTACGCCGGCTCCTCCGGGCGTGGGTCGCACCAGGTTCGTGCTGGCTCATGTAGTCTAATCTGGCTCGGCGTGAGTCGGCACAGGTTGCGGTGTCGGCCACCCGGATGCCACCCTACTGAGGTTCACCCTTGAACGCCGGCCTCGCGTGGAGGAGAGGGAGCGAGGTCGTCTTCCCAATGGCGGCCACAGGGCGACCGCTGGGCGTCTCACGCTCGACGGCTCTCAGCCGGGTAGGGCTGGCTGCCGGAGCAGGTTGGAAGGTTGCGGGCCGGGGTGAGGGGAGAGGCAGGGGGCCCGCGACTCTCACGTCGCCGCTTCTTCCGTTAGGATATTGTTCCTCCCCTGTCGTTGGCACTGGCTGGGGGGAGGAGAAGGGGTCTGATGATCGGCGCTTGCTCTTCGCCCCACAAACGCCTTGCCGCCGACATCCAGGGCACCCGTCGCGGGCCCGGCACTGGGATTCTCATGAAGTGGCGGCTGGGCTCACGCAGGCCAGGAGTGTTACGCTCGGCAACAGGGCCGCATGGGCTGATTTTCAGGATGGAGGGGCCGTTTTTCATCCAGATTTCTTGTGGGTGATACTGGAGAGACCAACGTTTCAGGCACCGGGATTCCGATTCGCAGAGACGCCTGAAACCGCAGGAGTTTGCAGGATTGATGCGGGGTTAAGTGGGAGCTTAGTCCAAGGCGGCCATCTTGGATGGCCCTCTAGCGCCCTCTCGTTTTCGCCATCTTAAATATGCAGTAATCACAGAGATCCCAAAAGAAGGAGCACTGGCAAAGCAAATAGTGTTGGCATTTGTAGTTGTTCATTTAGAAACAAATGGTGATACCTTCAATTGCTAAGAGCAATCACACGTACAAAAATTTACGTGACAGCAAGCATTGACAAAACAAACACTTTTGCCATTTGTAGTTGTTCTTTAACAAACACATAGCTGTATTTTCAATTAGTACGAGCAATCACATGTGTTGGCAAAGCCACATTTCTTGACTTTTGTGTGGGCATAACATAAGCATTAGGCAGGCTTTGTCATAATGGTACTGCCTGGTCATAAGATGGTTACAGCAGGACCATGGTGTGAATACTGGGGCATATGATGTCAGTGCCTGGCAAAAGCCAATCTGATACCTCTACACAGTCCAAAACTGTAGGCTTTGCCAGTTTTTGTTTTTGACAAGACTGCTGTGCAGGGATGTGAGGACACACATATTGCTTATAAATCGAGTATATCAAATAATAAAAACAGGCAAAGGCAATAGTTTGCCATTTGTACCTGTTCATTGACAAATGGTGGTAGCTTCAATTGGTACGAGCAATGACTCATGTACAAATGTACGAAATAACGACCTCTGGCAAAGAGAGTACTTTATGACTAATCACTCTGTAAAAATGTATGAAATAATAAGCATTGATAAAGTCAATATTTTCATTATTTGTAATTGTTGATAGACAAACTCATGGCCCTGCTCTGAACTCCAAGTTCAAAATGTCTATATTATACAAGCCAGGAACAATGAATTTCATTGTCCAGGAAGAGTTACTCTGAATTATTTAACCATGCAAAGTACTGATAACAACAAAAGCTCTCCTGCTTATAGAATTCCCCAAAATGAAAAGGAGTGTCCTATTGCATACCCAATAATTATTAATCTGGCCTACAGTATGCTGTGGTACGTTTATAGGCATGTTTGTGTGCATGTCATGCACTTGCGTGTTCTTCAATGTCACTGGGCCTAGTAAGATCGTTGTTTTTTTTCTCACCTGTTCCCCATCCTTTCCTGGTCGCGCTCTGAAACCCCTGTGTATGAGCGTGATATAAATAAAATATCATATCATGTGACTGCTTGCCAGCAAAAAGTGGACATGTAGCAACTAGAATGGTTTCCAAACAGTCAATGGAAAAAACATGGCAACGCATGTTTGCAAGTATGTTAAATTATGAAAATAGTTTTCAGGTTTTAATCTGAGCGAGAGAGAGAGAGAGAGAGAAAGAAAGAAAGAAAGAAAGATAAAGGAAGATAGATGGATGGGTAGATATATTCAAAGGCAGATAGATCAATAGATAGATATAAGAAGAGGAAAATATGGGATGGGATCCACAGTACTGTTGATGTTGGACCTATCCACGGCTTTCGATACGATTGATCATAAGATTATTCTCCAGCGTATTGGAAAATTTGGGAGAGCCTCGAAAGTAGTGTTGGATTGGTTTGGTTCCTTCCTGAAGGATAGGACCCAACGGGTGACATTGGGAGGCTTCCTCTCAGAGCTATTATGGTTAAGGTGCGAAGTCCCGTAGGGCTCAGCACTCTCACCATTGATTTTAATGTATATATTCGTCCATTATTCAACATACTGAGGAAGGATGGGTTAAGATTCCATTCCTATGCTTACAATACCCAGATTTATGTGGAGACGGAGAATATAGCTGAGGCATTTGAAAAGATCGATGATGTGCATGCAAGAGATTAAAAGATGGATGGCATGCAATCAGTAACAGCTTAACACAGCTAAAACTGAGGTCATACTATTTGGACCAGGGAGTAAAATGAGGGGTGAAAAAAAAACTGCTGATCTCGAGCAAAGTTAGAAACCTTGGATGTATATGGGAGGAAACCTTGGGCAGTGAAGCCCAGGTATGGGCTAAAGGGAAGGCTGTGTACTATTCACTGTGCATGCTCAGGAAAGTGCTCTCCTTTATGGCAAAAGAAGATCATCCAATGGTCGCAGGTGCCCTGACCAATTCCCATCTCGACTTGTAATATTATAATGGCAGGGATTGCAGCAAATCAGATGAGACTCCAGAGGGTCCAGAATGCAGCAGTCAGGCTAATTGACCACCTCAGGAAAAGGGATCATGTCTCAGCCCCTCGTGGATCTCGTCACTGGCTCATGGTGGAAGATCGGGTGAAGTTCAAGGTGGCCTGCCTGATGTATAGAGGTTTCTATGATCTTGCACCAAAATACCTGAGTGCCAGGATCCATCGCTACCAGCCAACCAGAGATCTCCGTTCTGGAGATAAACTGTTGATGTGCATACCCCGGGCTAAATGGTTTTCGAAGGGCGACAGGAGGTTCTCTGTGTTTGGCCCTAAGCTGTGGAATCAGTTACCAGCTGTTATTCGTTGTTTTGTCCATCTTTAGAAGGCTTCAGAAAGTTACTCAAAACCTTCTTATTCAAATGAGCTAAAAAGGTATAGGTCACAGTAGCTCTCTAACATTCAAAGGTTGAATCTTAGTTACCATCTGCGCCCGAATGCAGATTAGTCAGCTTGTTGCGCATAAGAAATGCTCAAAATCAAAATCATGAAAGAAAAATAGAAATATGTAAAAGTAGGTGAGGGGGCATATTGAAACATAGGGGTCTGGAAAGAAGAGAAGGAGACATAAAATGACGATGTGTAGAAAGTGAGCTATAAAGTGGTGGAGATGGCATGGGATGGACGGGGAGACATAGGGTAAGGGGTAGGGATAGTTGGGGAAAAGACGCAAGTATTGGAAAAGAAGCAGAAGCGTGATGAAGAAGGAAGGGGAGAGATCGACATATGTTAAAGTTCCCTCAGTTTCGGGGGATGTGCAAGCTCTCCTCAGTCAGATATACTAGATGTCTTATTCATATGCACTAGGAGGCAAGCCTCCCTGAGTGAGATAATATAACTCCCTTAACATAAGCTCCAACAAGACTGCTGCCCTAAGATGCAGAACATCCCTTCAGGGGCACAAGCTTGTTCAGTGCTATGCATACGCCTCTCACAATTTGACGTGCACACCCTTGTCCTAGTGAAATGACCACACTCCCATGAGTGAGAAGCACAACTCCCTGTGCATGATATTATTACAGTGAGATGGACCAGGACCGTAAAGTTGCGAGCTACTCAGTCCTTGCGATGCAATGTACGAACTCGTTCAGTGAGATGAACAAGCTGAGAGGCACACGCCTCCCTCAGTGAGGCAGTCGTGCACCCCTCTTCCCGAGACGCATTCACCAATCATTAGAGTCTATAAAACTATATACAATAAGATTTAGTTTATATGAACCAAGTAGCAGTAGAGGAGGCGGCGGGGCCATGGGGTGCAAAGGTAACTGTCGTGGCCTGAATGTTGAAGTGTGGAGGCACAGCTTGGAATGGTCATTACTCGCAGAGGTAGCCATTGCATATCTTCTGCGTATTCAGTGGCGGTACAAGCCATTTCATCAGGATCAGCTGGAGGCCAATAGGGACAACACTCAGAGGGTCTATATATCTCTACTGAGTGTTACAAAAGATTGTTCGACACTGCCAGGCAGTAAAGGTGTACATGAGACCAGAGAGATCCCTTGAAGAAGGATTTGGATGCTACAACTGCACATGTGAATATGAGCACTATAACTTATTTTTCGATACATTTTCCAAATAGTCCGTGTCCACATTATATAATAGTTGGAAGAGTCCTGTGCAATTTTGCACAAAAATTTGAACTGCTGCAAATGCATGTGGTTATCAGTCCTTTAGTGCGCCTACAAAAATTCCGAATGCGAAAAATGCGGAACTTTTATTCTCCATTCTGCCGCAATTATATGTGTCGGGTGGGTTGTGCCACCTACATATAATTTCGTGAAAAGAAATCGAATTTTTTCCATTTGGAATTTCTTTTCGCTATGTTCATATAGATCCCTTGTTTGCACTAGGGCAATTTGTGTTCCAATGCAGAGTTTTTGTAATTCATGGTCTGTGGTTCTGCTACTAATAGGAATCTTATTTGGAAATGTAGACTCATGGCATGCCATAGTGCCTGGGTGAAAGCGCTGTGTGACTGAATGAGGTATAACCTGCCCAGGCTTGGATCGCAGCACTTGTTGCCAGATGCACTCGCCTTGCAGTTCAAGGTGGCTTCTTGGAGACTCTGCACAGTGCATGCGCAGGAATACTCCCTGAACATTCTTATGATATCCATTACAAGGACATACTGTCTTAGCACCAGCTAGAGTTGTGCAAGTGTGTATCGGGCTGCCCAGTCGAATTGTTTTTCACACTTGCACTAGTGTGTTAATGCAACCCGGGATTTTGGGTGGGGAGGCTGGTGTAGGACATTTCTTACGTGTGTTGTTCTAGCTGCTTCTCGGCATACATGAAACACGTTTTGTGCAGACAATTACAGCTATTTTAAATTTTTGCTGGAAAGGGCATGACACATTTCATGGCTGGACATAGTGCTCAGAGGGAGAAACGTTGTGTTAATTAGATGCACAACCGAACTTAGACCAACATATTTAAAACCCCATAAATCGCAAATATGTGTACACAGAAGTCTAACAAAGCCCACAATGGCTAGGGAAGAGACAGTCAAATGAGTAAATATGACAGCAATCCACTCGGTTGTGGGAACTGCTAAACACAGAGCAAGCTGACATAACTACTTGAATGGATCAAACATTTGTTAACATTGTCTTTATGCTTATTACATAATAGAATAATCGAGATGTTATTAAGAGTGCAGAGTCTAGAATCAAATATTGGATTTATTTAGACAGAAGACATTTCAAAATAAGAGAACGTCTTAATTGAGGATGTATGAATTCATTCTACTATTTAGACCCTAACCTGTGATGTATACCAATCCCCTAGAGATGTTAGACCTCAAATGAGGTGATTGTCAAAGTAAAGCAGTTTACAGATGGAAGAGGTAGGCAATAGTACATTGGAGGCCATTTTAAAGTGCTTTCCTCGTCCTTCTGAGAAGAGCACCTCGTCTTATGCCAGCCTGAGATTTTCATGCAGGCATAAAACGAGTGGATTATATCTGAATACGCCGCACATTAGCACCCGCGAATGAGCAGGAGGATTCCATTGGGATCCATCATACACCACTGCCTGCAAAGTTTGTTGGTGTTTGATATCTCTCAAAGCGGAGCGTAAGGTGAAGAGTAAGAGCGATTTCACCTTGCTCATTTTTCTACTCCTTCTTGAGAGTGATGGAAATTGCACGCAATGGACCGGCAACACATAAGTGTAAGCGTTAGTGTTCCCCTGCATGCAATTAGAGTTTTAAACAAAATTAACTCCATAGTGCTTGGCTGCTCGGTGTGCTTGAGATGTGCTCCAGCCGCCAAGTTAAATTCTGCTACCTTTTTGACCCAGGCACTGAGCAAACTTTTTGACTGAGCAAACTTTTTGACTGAGCAAACTTCTGTATGGTGATTCAGGACTGTCAAGTCGGGAGCTTAGATGTGGCCCGGTCTAGGATAGACTCTATGAAAGGTGAATATAAATGGAGAGCAAACGATAAGGTCGGGCTGCTATGCATCATTGGGCACATTCTTGGACATGGTGCAATGCTGGTACTCAGAAAGAGGGGGGAATCGGGTGATCTTCCGATAGTATGTTGTATGAGATCACAGCCGCTGCACACCTCATGTTATCATGAGAAAAACATAGGGGTCACTGCTTTTCCCTACAGACCTTGTTAAGTCTCGACAGACTGGATAGTCAGAATATTCCCTAGGTCTGATATGGGCCTCAAAAGGCAGGGAGGATTGTGCGCCCTGATGGCTGCAACGCAAAAGGAATGTGTTAGTAGATGAACAAAGCAATGTAAAGGAATAAGCCTAAATACAGTGTTCCGAACCTGACTTCCAGCGGAGATGATTGAAGGGCTGGAGACACAGTCACTGAGCCTGAAAAGAGGCCACTCCACAGAGATCCTGATTGCAACTAACGTGCCCGGTATTCCACTCTTCCTACAAATGCTTGTAAAGTCCAGACACAGTACAACCTCTCAAAAGTCCCAAGAAGTTGGACAGTTGCAGTTAGTAAACAATCGGATGTAGGGATACATCCGATTGAAGACACACGGAGGCACAATAGTGTCCAGCAGTAGCCTGCTTAACAGTCTGGGTCAGGAATCCAATCCTTCTGAGAAAACCAAAAAAAACCCACTAAAACACCAAGGCAACAAGAGGAAGCAGTCCATGAAACCAATCCAGAGTCAGAAAAAGCCAAAGGCTTCTACAACACTTAGAGTGATATGCAGGGAAACACAGAAAAGGTAAAAGGGGAATCGGAAGGACAGCAAGAAGGAAGCAGCTCTGAAAGAGGGTACCATTGGTAGGTGTGAAAAGGCCTGTGATTGTTAAATCAAAAAGCGCCACCCCAGGTGGCACGAAGACGGCAGTTCAACGGGAAACAGACAATGAGGCTTGGGATCCCAGCGACATTGAAAAGTGCGCCGGCTCCTTCCGGTTCAAAGATATGCTCCCTGTATGCCGGCAGTTCCCGTCCCCCGGATTTGCTGAGAATTAAAGATTAAGCCAGGAACACTGCCCTTTGCAGCTGTTCCCATTGTTTTTTCCACTCACGTTGTGGATACAAAAGCCTCCACACTACATATGGTGTGACTCTCCTCCCCATCGTGGTGTTCATTTCCTGACGCATGTGCTTGGTTGAGTTTTCATATGTTTTGAGGCATCGTACAACACACAAAGTGGGGAAGTCTGGAAAAGCAAAGTATTCTCTGCCTTCTTCATTATCTGAGTAGTAGCATAACGAACACCTTAGGGTAAAACTTAATGACCCTCAGGATGTAATACCCTAACGTTTGAGACAAGTCGAAAGGAAATAAGGCAAATAAGTGTCACCAATTTGGCGAAAATACTTTTAAGGATAACTCCTAATTCATGGGCCAGTCTCTAAAAACTGAGAGGCCCAGATTCATGTTGCATGAAACAAAAAACCTTGGTCTTTGAGAGCATTTAGAATGAATGTCACTCAACATTCTACAGGCCAATAGCGGTTGGACTATGGCCAATCCATTGCCCGTTTGCTGGGCTGAGAAAGAATATCTATAAATGTTCAGCATTCTGCAGGAATGAGTCAAAGCCAGTCCAAAATATTCACCCTGTCCACTTCAGAGGACGGAAGGGGATCCAAGATTCTAGGCATACACCAGTGTTCCCAGGGTCTATGCTGGATGCATACATCTTTCTTGTATCAGTATGTTGATTGCATGTCTGTGACAGAAACCTGGTAAAAAGAAAAAAGTAGGGAATGCGTAACGAAAACCTGGACCTCATATCTGAAAACAAGCATTCACTGCTATGGCCTCTGGGCTTTAACTGTAGTACCTTGGGAACTGAGTGTTCAGTTCAGGATGTGAACAGATCCAATTCCATGAGTCCCAAGTCTTAAAAGAGTTCTTGAAAGATTGCGAGAAAAATGTGCCAAGCGACGGAGTCCCAGATTTTCCTGGAACCCCAATCTGCTACAGTCTTAGATGAGCATGGCAGAAACTCTGCTCGAACCGTCATTTAATGTGGAAGGTGGAATTCCCAAACACATTTGATCATGTCTGCAAGGGACTCCGATTGAGTACCCCCTTATTTGCTAATGTAACAAACCGCTGACACCATGTCCATCTGCAGAATTAATGAGCAGTGGAGTTTGGAGCAGATATTTGGGTTGTGCATGAGCCAATCACTATCTGATATGATATGATAGGTTATTTATAACACGCTTAATACCCAGAGGTTTCTAAGGCAAGAACGTTGCCGCTGAGCTATCCTCCCGAGACTAAGGAGCAATGAAATTGGCAGGCACATCCAGGGGTATCGCATGCAGATTTTGTCCCATAATCGCATAATGCGGTGACACTCTGCTTGAGGAATGAGGCAGATTGTTATACACAAACTCATCAGTACACAGAAATTACACCCAAGATGCTTGATGTCGCAAGCAAATCATTCCACACACTATTCCAAGGTTTGGTTCAACCATTGGTCTGACCATCCATTTGAGGATCAGAGGCCACAGAGAGACAGGCATCAATATGAACTGGATGCACCCCAGCCTGCCCATTTGACAGGGGGTCTCCAAACAGCCCTTTAAGAGGAGTAGCAGCACCCTTGAGATAGATGGGGATGCATACTCGTACTCTTGCACCAAATAACTATGACAACTCAATAGTTTGGCAAAGGGAGTCCGTTTAATGACAAGTACAAAAAACAGGGAGTTCAATGAACATCAGCAACCACCTTGATCTTCCTTCTCGCTTAAACTCCACTTAATTTCAGAAAAAACACAGTATTTATATCAAAAACTCATCATCGCTCAGGCGCAATCTTAAAAACCTAACAGGCAACATGATTGGTTATAGGAAGGTAATTTTAACATAGGTAGTATAACTGTATGTAGTAACGGGGGGAGGGGATTGGATAATCAATGTCAGGTGGGGTAACTAAGCCCTTCAAAATGGCCACTGTAGACGTCACTAACTCACTATAGTACCCTAGATTTACACGGTGCACTATGATTGGGTTGGCATCAACCGCACTCATACTTTTCCACTTATGTCTAGCAGCACGCAGAGCCAGGTGCAGGGAGTTTGTCTGCACCCCAGCTTCCCTCCAATTATTTTATAATCATTCATCACCTCAGTGGTCATGTGTCAATTACTTCTTTGTAGTTTGGCCTTGAGTCTGCTTTTTGATCTGAGAAAGTTAAGGAGTATGGGTATAGCAGTGATTTATGCGTAGGTGTGAAAGTCTCATCCCTTCCTGCCTGCCTTGTCACGTGATTCGGACACTGTGAAATCGATCTCGTCTTCATGTATTTTCATGTATTTGATTTAATTCTGCCAGTCTTCTACCATCTGTGGCTTATCTTGACCTTTCTGAACAGGATACTCTGTTCTTTTTCTCTTTAATTGTATCCAATGTTGGCCTTTTCCAGCCCGATACGACCTTGGCTTCTTGGCATGGGTACCTTCAGCTGGGTTTCTTTCCATCTTAATTCTCGATTTGTTTGCTGCAACACTCTCCTCTTGAGACCTTTAGTAACCTTTGTTCAATTCTGCTCATGTGCGTAGTGGATTTTCACTCATCTATAAAGCGCTTTTGAGGTATATATATGTATAGTTGGCGCTTGCCACAATCTATTTTACTACTAAGCATAAGCAAGCTTCACAATTTCTTTGCTTCTTGCGGTTTCTTGCATCTGTACACGTTTAAACTAACTGAATATCTTCATTGTGCATATGGCATACGTTTCTGCATCTTGACATCAACTGTTCACCTTAGGCTCAAAATGTCACTTATCCATGGTATTTTGTCTCTTTGTCAGTATTCTTAGGTCATTATATCTTCTATATGTGCGTCAGCTCAAGTTATTATGATGTCACCATTCGTCTTCCTTTAGTATCCTCTTGGCTTCTTCGTGTATTCCATTCTGACAAACATCATTTTGTCTTGCCTGTAGATATGGTTTTCTCAATGGGTACCTTACAGTCCAGGTTTTCTTAGGTGTCGGTACTTCAATAGGTGCTGTTACTCTGATAGGCACTGGGCAGAGCCCGACTGTGGTTCTCTGCTGGTTTATCGGTTTATCTGTTCTTCATATGTCACATATTTTGGCGTGAACGTACCTGGCACTACAAAGTGGGTGGCTGGAGTGTGAATGGTGCTTGGCACTTCCTCTTCACTCACCCCTCTGTGCGATTCATCGACCACTCTCACTTCTTTCTTTGCATTCACTTTTATTTCATTTTCTGTATCTAGACATCTAGGTCTGAAAAAATGCTTCTTTGGGGGCCATATCTTTATGACTCCCTTCAAGCATCCTGCTGTTCTTACGTACTCATCTTTGTTCCACGTCATTAGTTGACATTCTCCACTTGGATTGCAATAGATCCATTTTCCCACATACTTTCTATGTTTCTTCGGATACCGAAACTTTGTTCCTTTTGGTGCATAAATGCTGGCCTTCACAAAGTCTCTTATTTCTTTGTCAGTCAGGTCCTTAGGCTTCCATCCTGACTCGACATAAATCATGATTTTCACCCCTATGGCATATTTTGCAGTTTTCTGACACTGAGAGATTATTAGCTTGATAACACAGAATCCAAACAATTCATCACCAGCAGGGCTCCTAGGATCTTGAATGCATCCGCCATCCATTGTGGAACCCATGAAAACAGTGATCCAAACCAACTGTCATCGTGGACTTCGTCAACTTCATCTATCATCTGATTCTGTAGTTTTGTCAGCATACCTATGGCTTCTGTTAAGGTTCAATTTTCGTTATCGTGTGATGGTATAAATGTGCAACATGATTCTCCGATTTTTGCACAAACACCTCCATCCATAGCTTTGATCATGTCTAGGACATAATTGTTCTGGAGCGTCATTAGTCGAATCGCTCTTAACTCTTCCTTAATTGCATTAAATCCCTTTATGGTTGTGTTGATGGTCTGCAGTAACTCCCATCTGGTTATCTGCAACCATTTAGTATTTGCTCCAACCTGAATTCTTGGCATCAGGATTGTCGTGAACACTGATGAGGTTAAACTAAACAACCTATGTTCATATGGGATTGCATCAAAGACTTCTATCGATTTGGCAGAGAAGTAGTTTCCTCTCTTCACCCTGGTTATCAGTTCCATAGATCTCTTCTTCCTCAGGGGAGCATATGCTTTCAGGAAACACTCAATATTCAGATCACTTCTTGGAATCATCAATGCTGGAACATTCACCAATGTGCATATACCTCCCCAATTCTTCGGCAATTAGATATATGCTTTGGATCCACACGGCCAACAATGATCCATGATCACTGCTGTTGCATGCATCATTCCTGTAGCCTCGAAGATTCGTCCACAGTTATGATTTTCTCCCATTTTGCTTGTACCATTGTTTCTGAAGCACAGTTTGGAATTCTCCAATGGCACTATCTGTAGGGGTCCTCTTCTATCTTCGACCCATGTTAGCAGTCTTGCAAGTCTTGGCTATTATGGTTTGCATATCATTTGTGCATTTTCAATTGTTTCCTTATAGTATCCAATGATCATCCATGCTGTACAGATCACTACTCCTTTCTCCTTTTTCCAATCCTTCTGGAGAAAGCACTGTTCCCCGAATTTGCATTTGACCTGTCTTTCTATCTTCAAGCTTCTTCTGTAGATTTCCCTTTGACGTTCAGCTTTTTGTTTGTTTCTCTTCTGATCTCTGCTCCTTTAACTACAGGCTTCTCATAGCTGATCATGATGATCTTTGTTTTGCCATTGTTTCTCGTCTTTATGTCTTGGACATAATCATCTTCATCTGGGTCAGTTGCTTCATTTGCCCATTTGAGTGAAGCATCACTTCCCATGAACTGGCCTCTGGTCGTGCACATTGCTAAATGTGATAGGCAGTGTGCTGTCTTGCCATCTATTTCAACAGCTATGAAGATTTTTGACTTCCCATGCTGTATGATAAGAGTGCACAAACAAAGCATTCTTCCTCTGAAGTTTGTCTTCCAACTTCCTTAATGGGTTGGTACTATATGTTGTTTCCCAAGTGTGCTGTGCTGTCCACGGAATCGTTCAACTCGTTATTGTCTTCTTGTGTGCTTCTTCTAATTCTTAAGGTCGTTCTGTAGTTTGCTAAAACCAAATCTTTGAACACATCCGTATAGCTTCTTCTTGCTGGAGGATTCTCAGGCATCTCCATCAATGATCTGGGCATTTTCATCTGTATCATTTGAGTAGGAGGAAGTCTGGTAAGTCTTTCCTTGTCCTCCTGTCTCTTTTTGGCTCTTTTTTTTGTTTATGAATGTCCATATTGATTCTGCCCTTATCTCTGCACGTGATTTTATT
This sequence comes from Ambystoma mexicanum, assembly GCF_040938575.1. Lineage (NCBI taxonomy): Eukaryota > Metazoa > Chordata > Amphibia > Caudata > Ambystomatidae > Ambystoma > Ambystoma mexicanum. The sequence continues at coordinate 159,254,600 of NC_090936.1, read as the reverse complement.
GTAGGACTTGAGCTTGACTCTTTCCTCACTGGATCAGGCGTGCTTGTCAGTGCTGTCTCTGTTTGTTCATCCTCTAGAGTCTTTTGCCTCCTTAACAGTTCCTTTTCCATGTGTCTTATAACACCCTTTGGAAAAAAAGCTTCTTGTTGAGCTATATACAAACTCTCCCCATTTTCTGGAATGTGATTCTGCAGTCATTGACACTAGACCAGGTGTGTATGTACTCATTATTTGTGCATGTGTACCTTTCATCAACCCCTTCTCGGGTTTACTTTGCCAACCCTGTCTCTGGTGTTTCAATTCATTTGTTACCACAAGTGTCACGTGTGTGTCATTGTATATCACATCATCTCAAGCTCAGTCACTCTATCATTCTTTCTAGGAACTGGAATGACTATTTAAGGTTTGGGCACCTTGCCGGTTTCATGCGTACATCATTAGGTGGGTGCACGGGAATCTGATTGCTTTGTGCACCAATGAAAAATGCAGTTCTAATTGTCAATGACAGTAAATGATAATGAACACAATGCATGTATAAATGATACACCTATACGTCAATTTGCAGCATTTGTTCCAGGGCCAATATGAATGTCTTTCCTCATGAGGGCGGACAATTTTGCTGTTCTGGTTTCCCATCTCGATCATCTAAAGAAGCAAAACAAATTCTTTAATTCATGCTAAACATTGCCACTTTATCCTGGATTCTGCTGCCTCTGCTTGCAGGTCACAAATGCTGGACTGGTTATCCTCTTTGTCAGAATAATAGACTGTCTCTTGTCTCTGGAAACAGTTCTTTTTCCATCAACAAAAGTTCCAAATGAGGCAATAAGTTCAGCAAGTTTTAATTTGCATATTCCATGTAAACCAATTCCCAGTCTATGCCTCTTATCTGTTTCACTCCTTGGCAACACCTTTACGATCTGTCCCCTGAAGGAAAATGTACACTCTTCTCCTGTGATTCTGATGCTGACTAGAAAGTTCAACTTGCATTACGATACCATGCAGGAGCATACTCAGATGTGTAGCGTTCGCTGAGTCTCCGATGAAAGTGAGGACGTCGACATTGGCATGTCTACCCACAAGTTCTGTAAAGTCTTCAATTACGTGAAAAAATACATTACTGGCTAGTCTGCTATTCTCTTGTGACAGGGACATTTGTCTTGTCCTCGCTGTACTCTGGGAGCAAAAGCAACTGCTCTGCAATCATTGTGAACAGCCTCCGTATTGTCTTTTCATTTTCAGGATCTTGAAGATACTCTGTTATGTTCATGAGCCTTCCCACCAATGACGGGTATGACCTCAATGCTAACTCGAAATAGATCAGAATGTCTTTAGTGAGGTCGCTTTTGCGTGGCACCATAAGTAAGTCCAAATATGGATTCTGTGTCGAAAGAGTCAGGATACTGTATTCTCTTCCAATTTATGTATCCTCGGTCAAAATTTGGCATATCTTTTCTTATAAAGGCTTCAGTGTGCCTCAGTCCAAAGTTCAAAGTCAACAAGCTATTTTGTGGCTTATACATGCAATTCGTCTTCTTCATCCTGCAACTAGGATGCACAGAGTGTCCATGTTTTTATGTCCTTCTTCCCTTATTTTGCTCAAAGGAAGTGTCCAGAACTGAGCCACAACTTTGCACAAAAGTTCTTTGTCTTTTACTTGGCTGGTTATGCATCCTTCTTCCTCGTCATGGACCTTGTCTGCACATGCTGTGGTTCTTCCCCATTGGCTGTAGTCTCTTTGCGATGGGGTGCAGGCAGATGGTCTTCACCGATGTGTGGCTTGATGTCGCCGAAGAAGATCCAAGCTCTTCTTCCCTGTAACTTGACTGCAGAGGGTGTGACGTCCTCTTCTCTAAAGGGGCTGTTGAACCATCGCTTGTCCCACTTTTTTTCTCATGTGATTTCCAGCCAGAACCGTGTCCCCAAGGAATATTGGAGGAAAACGTAATTCTGAAACTTTGTCAGTTTCAGCATCTCCTTCTGTGTTCTGTACTGCCCTACACCCTTCTTGTCGTCGCTGCAGCTGTCCTGAAATTACAGTAAGACAAGATGTCATGCAATTCAAGTAGTTTTACATTTCCAAACCAAACACTTCACCTGTTGGATGAGCATCACATCTAGCTCTATTTCGAGGTGTTAATGTGTGCACAACCTTCTTCCCGTCACAATTTCGTGCGGCGTGAGATGGTGGTCAGAACTAGGCTGGTTTATGAGTGCATTCAGTGCCAGTGCAGCAATCCCTTCTTCAGAGTAAGCTTCAACTTGGCCATCCTTTCCTTTAATAACCACTTGAGCTTCTTGCATATCCCATTCCCTTGAGGATGATACGCCAATGAAAACTTGTGCTTTATACCAAGAAACAAGCTAATCTGTTCAAATACTGCATTAACAAAATGAGGACCATTGTCTGACCTCATCATTTCGCACACTCCCCATCTGGGAAACACCTCCCTCACCAGGAATATGGCGCACAGGTAGAGTGTGAGTGTGTACATGGACCTGCTTCTATCCATCTAGAGAATGGACACACCACAACAATTAGATACCTGTACCCGTTAGATACTTGAATCATATCGACATAATCGATATGCAAGTACTGAAAAGGCCTAATAGGCCTTGGGATAACCCCTCTAATCACACGTAGTGTATGCCCAGCCATGAACTGCTGACAGACTATATAGTTTACCATGCAAAATGCAACGTGTTCTGCCAAGTTCAGTATGAACCAGTCTTCGGCAATTGTTGCTGCTAGATTCTCCTTTGTCATGTGCGCTGGATAGTGTACCTGTTCTAGTGCTATTTTCAATAAGGCTATAGGCATCACCGGTTTACTAGTGCTGTCTTGTGACCACAAGCTCTCTGAGGGGTTTAAAGAACACCCCTTTCGCTTCCATAGGTTCTTCTCTTCCTGTGGTGCTTCTCCTTGGAGCTCCATTAACTGAGTTTTTGCCATATTGCTATAGCCTTCCGGCTCACTTTGTGCAACAATCTTTCTCTCATGCACATCATCTATTTCCACATTCATTATTATTTTGTCTTTGGTTGCCACACGCTTGGCTTCAGTGTCTGCTGCTTGATTTCTACGTAAGATAAAATCTGTCCATTTTGTGTGGACGGCGCATTTCACGACCGCTATGCCCACTGGGAGTTGTAGTGCCTTAATGAGCCTGTCCAATAAGACTGCGTGCTGCACTGGCGTGCTGTCCGCTCGGAGGTAGCCTCTCCTTTTCTAGCACGCTAGGCCTGCGTGTACTGTCGATGTCACATAGAGGGAGTCACTGTACACCGTAACTTCCTGGTCTGCGTGATTCTCGAGTGCGAATATCAACGCCAATAATTCTGCAGCTTGTGCTGAATAATGTGAGGGTTATCATGCACTAATGAGTACTGGAAGTTCCCCGTTTGCCATGTGTTTCATCACAGCAGCACCTGTATATCTCTGTCTATCATTTTGATTGATCCTCGAAGAACCATAATTGAAGACGATTTCTCCTTCAGCCAGTGCATTTTCTTTCACTCTGGGAATCTTATAAAATTCTTCATAGTTCGCGCAATCATGTATTGGTTCTCCTTCAGTGACTGACTCTGCTATAAACATAGCTGAGTTCAATATTTTGCATCAAACTACTTTAATTGTTGGATTTGATATGACCACTTCATAAGCAGAAGCTCTCTGAGATGTCAATGTGCCTTTTGGTTTCACTAAAATGGCAAATAATGTGTGCTCGACGAATAACGTCATTGGGCATCCCATCACAATGGTTGTAGCTTTCTCTATGGTGAACGCTGCGGCAGTCAAACTTTGTTCGCACGGGAAGTGACCCTTCATCACTGGGTTTAAATTCCCACTGTTGTATGCAAGTGGCTTGTTCCCCAACGTGGTTTTCTGTGTGAGTACTGCTGTCATAACACTGCCATTCGTGTGTGAAAACAGGTGCAATTCCTCTCCATAATTAGGGATCCCTAAGACTGGTGCCATGCAAATGGACTTTTTTAGTTCAACAAACCCTTCTTCCATGGTCTCGGTCCGCACAATTTTTTCTTTTGTTGCCTGTGCTTTCTTTACGGCTTGTAACAAGGGCCTGGTATAAGAACTGTAGTGAAAGACCCATGCCCTGACATAATTACATAATCCCAGAAAACATTTGTTTTATCGTGTGTGGCTTGGCTGGTTTTGAAATGGCTTCTGTGGTTGCAACCTTTGCTGTACTCCTGGCGCTTGCTGCTGCACCGTGTGATTCTGTTCAAATCCATTTCCACCCTGCTGCAAGAACGCAGCTGGTTTCGCCATCCCTCGTCTTGTGAATTGGTCGTTTTGCACCATTCCTTGACTTGTGCACGTGCGTGTTAGATGCCCTGTCATCACACACGTCCAACATGTTGGTGGTGGTCTGATTGTTTGCCCACTTTGCATATCCTGGTTTCCTTCTTGCATATTTTGAAAACCTTCTTGATTATTTTGAAAACCTCCCTGATTACTCTGCCATCCTCTTCCTCAAAAGCCTCTTCCTCTTGGGTAAAATCCGTTATTGCTTTGATCAAACTGTCTTTGGCTATTGGCCTGCTGCATGTTTGATCCATCTGTATTAGTTATCATTGCCCCCTCAATGGCATACTTTGATCATTTTTTTCTGCACTAATTTAGCCTCTTCACGTTTTCATGCAGCATCCTTTTTGCGATTCTTCTCTTGTAGCAATCTGCAGTAGTGCGCGATGGTGAACTGTATTTCAGACCATAGCTTATCCTCAATCCCTACCAATTTCTTGAGCTGCTTCTGTACCTGTTCTGACAGCCCTTGGCATAATATATGGTAAAACATGGGTATAGATTTCCCCAAAGATTCCCGAATTTCCAATACCCAGGCGTCTTGGAAATTCTGAATGTAAAGCAATGTATCATCTGACTCCTTCATCTTGCATGTCATTATAGCTCCCATATCAGAAGTGTCTGGGTATAGCACTCAAAGTGCTTTCCATACCGTGGTTCTGCAATTGTTAAACAGCGCTTCTTCATGCGCAGTGTTAACTGTGGTCACCCCAGGGTAACCTGCACATGTCCACACATCGTCAGCTCTATCACCAAGTATCGCGATTAAAAGACCCTTAATATCCCCTATAGCTAACGTGTTCCCTCTCGTCATTTTTTCTAACTCATGTATCCATTTTCCGGCTCCCGATGTCAACATTGGGAGCTCATTTTTCAGGTTTTCTCTATCCATGTGTGACCAAGGTATATGTTGTGGCCTTGTTCCTCCTTTTTCTAGTAAAGGGAAGTGTGACACATGGCACTTCTTTTCCTCTCTCATCATTTGTCTGTCTACTGCAGGGGTAATATTCCTGCATCGCCGTCTACCTGGCAATGTCCATAATCTGCTCACATAGGGTGGTGGAGACACCCCCCTCTGACAGTATGATACTCCTTCATGCCGATTTGATTGTATGGCTAACTCCGATGCCTTAGGTGCAGACCCACAAGGATCCGACCAGCATATTCCCTTTCCCATAGAGAAGCATCTTTCGCGTCTTCTCTCGTCTTCTCTTTCTTCACATTCTTCTCTTTCTGCATCCGATATTGTCTGTGCCCAACTCGTGCAACTTCTCTCATCCTCCTCATTTCTATTTAGAGTCAGCCTGTCTAAAGACAGCTCTCTATTTCTGCTACTTCGGGAGGCGTCCTCAGTATCGTACAGCTGAGTGCTCTCAAGACGCTCATCCTCTCCTCTCCCTTGGGGTACCTTTTCTAGCCCCATCTCATCATGTATTCTATCGATCGTCTCTCCGATGCTTCTGGTGTTGAAGTCATCTTCTATATTTGCTCTAGACGTGCCTGGTACTGAATCGTACTCAGGAAAGAATTCTTTTATATCTTCCCAGTCTACTACTGGATTGGGTTTTTTAACCTCTCTTTCCAGATATTAGAGATCCCGTGCTCTCTGTCTTCATTTGCATTCTATGTCATCATCAAACTCTCTACGCTTCCTCACTTCTTCTCTGACCCTATCATCTTCTTGCTTCCTCGCATCTCTTCGTTCATTTGCCCTTCGCATTTCCTCATCTCTTCGTCTTTTTATTGTCTTCTCCTGTATTTTTTGTTCTTCTTCTTCGATTCTCCTTTGTTCTATTCTATCCTGATCATCAGCAGTTCTCTGCTTATGATTGTGTTTTCTTTGTTCTTATGCCCTTTCCTGTTTTCTTACCTGCTCATCACGATATAACTGCTCTCGTTTCTTTCTATCTTTTTTCTTAGCCCCTTCGTCTCTCAATCGTTTTTCCTTTTACTTCTCTTTCCAAGTCAGCTTGTTCTCCCCTTTGTCTCATATCCTCAATGCCTTTACCATAGAGTTTCAATAAAATCTGACCTCCCATCCATTCGTTCTGTGTGAATGCCATCTCATCAGTCCTATCTTCATCTCCTTTCCATCTCTTTACCTCTCTTCCTGTATATATAGATGTACTTGCTTGTGCTTGGTCTCCTTTTTCCTTCTTGTGTTTCTCCTTGTCCTTCAGGACTTTGGAGGTAATATCTCTTTCTCTGTCCTTCTCTGGGCTTTCGTCACTACTTTGCATAGACGACTCATATGACAGGTTGCTATATCCCGTGTCTGCTTTAAGTTCCCTCAAAGGGTATAAACCTTCATCTTTACTAGCTTTACCCCCCTCTGTGCATATATTCAGTATCCGATCTAACAGTGGCTCCTCCTCCTTTTCCTCTTGGTACATTTTCCAAAGTAGCTAGGCGTTGTCTAACTTTTTGCCAGTATACGTGGCGTGCAAATATGTCATGTGCTGCAGGACCATTTTAGATAGCGATCCGCCTTATGGCCATGGCATATCATTTTGTTTGCAGCCCCTTTAACCCATTCTGCACTGTACTGTTTAAGCTTGGGTGCATGCTTCGTCAGCTGTTTGCACATGTGTATCAATGGGGTAATGTCTTCCATGATTAACCTGTTTGTCCTCTCCTTATATAACACTTTGATATGCTTTACGTTTCACAAACAAGATCAACAATATGAGCGAGCACCAATCGTCACAAGCTCCAATCCCGTTTTTTCAACAATAATTTCACTTTTACTTTTGTTAACTACAACCATAAATCCATGCCATGCAACATCTTATTGTTACAATCATGCAATTTTCATGCTATTTAAAAAAAGTTGTTTTACCTTATGACGTCATAGATCTACTAAAAAACATCAAACAGACAGACAGACTCTGGCCGGCCACACTAATGTCATGCATCTGCTTCCTCAGATGCATCCTGCCCCTAATTTGTATTCCGACATGGAATTTAAGCCCATTTCTTTCAGATTGTCTTTAATCGATCTGGTCATCCTATCAATACAGGACCTTAAATGAAGGCTTCTTGTAGCGCTCTTTAAAACTTTGGGGGGATCCACCAGGGGGCGCCGAGATGTGTTGAAGCATCTCCGCTCGCCTCCCCGCAAGGGCGCTGATCGAGGGACCCGAGCCCCCCCCGACACCCCCGGAGCGAGACACCAACACCCCCCCCCCCAGTACGAAGGTGCCGGGCACCCCCGGTCCAAACCTGAGACCCGGGAGCGGAGCGGAACCGGAGTTCCGAGCCAACGAACTTCGAGGGCGCAAAGCCCCTCCCTCCTGCGGCCCTGCGGCTCCGCGGGAAGCAACTGCGAGCCTGGGCCCAGAGAGGACTCGTAAAGGCCTAGGCGTCCGAGGCCGAGGGATCCGGCCGAGACCCGACGGCGGCTTGCGGAAGCGGAACGGCCCAGGAGGTGGACCAAGGAGCGGGAGAAGGAGACGCCGCAACAGGACGAGGAACCCCCCCAGGAGTGCGCAGATTCTGGCGAAGCCCGCGCGGGGCGAACACGAGTGGCGTGGGCGAGGCCCCCCCGAGGTAAGGAGACCAACCCCGGGGCTGGGCACCCACCGGGGGCAATAAAACTCACGGCTCCCAACCCAAAGGGGGGAAAAAAAAAAAAAAAATATAACGTAAAAAAACAAAAGAAAAAATAATAAACGGGGTGAACCTGAGAAAGGGAACCCCCCGCCCACGACAAGTGATCTGCCAGGGGCTCCAGCCCCCCCACAACCTCCTTCCCACCCCTGGCCGCAGATATACCAGGGGCCCCCGCTCCCCCCAGGACGCAAAGGAGACGGGCAGGCCCCGGCGGCCTCAACTATTTGGGGGCGGACACCGGGGAGCAAGAGTGCCCAGTGAAGGCCTATGACCTGGAGGGAAACGCTGCAGAGGTTTCGGCGCCCATCCCTGGAGCCCCATACAACCCCTGAAATGGCCGCCCAAACACAGCAAGAAACAACAGAAGCAACCTCGGTCTCCAGGGGAATGGCGGCCCTGTTGGATGAAATTAAAGGATTCCGCGCTGACATCACTCTTAGGCTGGACACCCTAGACAAAAAGGTTGACAACATAGAAGACAGGGTGCAGTCGCTGGAGAACAACACACCTTCGAGTGACATTTTCGAATCGCAATTTGACATGCGCCTGTCTGAGCTTGAGAGGAGAGAAGAAACATGCTCATTGAAAATGGACGATTTGGAAAACAGGGAAAGGCGCTGCAACCTGCGATTTCTGGGCTTCCCGGAACAGGACGGGAAAACCCAGGCGGACATTATCAAGGCAGTCAACGCGGTGGTGAGAGTGCTTTTTGACGGAACTAACACTAACAAACCCACCATTGACAGGGCCCACAGAGCAGGGGCAGCCTCCAGGGGCCCCAGATCCGTCTTAGTTCGCTTCCACTATTTCTCCGAGAAAAGCAGGATCCTCGAACTAGCTCGCAAGAAGGGCCCGGTGGAATGTGAGGGGGCCCAAATCTCCGTATACCAAGATTTGTCGGCCTTCACTCTGGCGAGACGCCGCCTTTGTTCCCCTCTGACGAAAATGCTCCAAGCCAAGGGAGTCCGATACAGATGGGGGTATCCTTTTTCACTTTCTTTCGAGCACGAGGGATATAAGTATACCCTGATCACCGAAGACGACATCCAAAGAGTATCTGGCGAACTCCTAGATAACTCGGAGTCTGAACCGGGAGACCGCGACCGTGAGCGCACCCCGAAGGGCCCAAAAAAGATCAACGCTCCAAAGGAGAGGCGCAGAGTACGAGGCCAATGGAAATTCAGGAGAGTGGCACCAGCGTCGCCGGACCCTCAGAATAACTGAAATAAAATGCTAGAATCTGATGGAAACCTTTTCCGCACGACGATGCAAAGGGGGGATGTTGTTGCATTTCAAACTTTTGCTACTAGCCCGAAGGGGCGGGGGGGGCTCGAATGGGTGTTTATAATGAGGTAACGAGCCCGGAGGGGGGAGACATGGTTGGCCGGTTGTGTGACTTTGGGACGATGCCTCAACACAACCAGGCGATCTGGGGGGGGGGGGTGGGGGGAGAGAAGAGGGGATGTTGGGATGTTGGGGAATCTGTTATAGTACGCCAACGTTTGGGGACTTGATCACACCCTGGGGGCTGTTCCTAACCCTCAGCGTGGTGCTGAAACATAGAGGGAGTAACAACGCTTGCAACTTTGAAATTGGAGCTAGGTGCTTCACAATGCGTCCTAATGGATGATTCACTCCAATCCTTGTCAGTGGGGTCTCTGAACGTTCGGGGTCTCAACTCACCCACCAAGAGGTCACTGCTCATGCGGGAATTTACGAGGACGAAACTACAGTTTCTCTTCGTGCAAGAGACCCACTGGGTTCGGGGGAAAGAGCCCAAGCTCAAAGCTAAAAATATAGATCAGGTATTCTCAGCCTCTACCCAGTCCAAGAAGAGGGGAGTGGCTCTACTAGTGTCCCCCGGGGCTCACTTTGGGTTTAAGGTGGCACAGGCCGACCCCGAAGGCCGGTATCTCATGGTAAAAGGGGATGTGCGGGGACGCCTGTTCACCTTGGTTTGCATATACGCCCCAAATGAGTCGCAGGACGTTTTCTGGGAGAGCATGAAGGGGACAATAATGTCATTTGCGGAGGGGACCCTCCTGGTGGGAGGGGACTTTAATATGGTGCTCTGCCCCGAAAGGGACAGAAAGTCTGTGAACCCTTGTCCCAACATCCGCCTCCACAAAAAATTGGCCTCAACCTTCCAGGCAGTGAATGGGGAATTGGGGCTGTGTGACACGAGTACACCCAAGAAAGGACTGAACCCCGACTACACTTTTTATTCTAAGCCTCACGATGCCTTCTCGCGTATAGATTATATTCTGGTTGATTCAACTATGCAGGGTGAGATCTCCAGCGCTGGGGTGGAAACCGTCCCCTGGACGGACCATGACATGGTGAAGATTAGGATTGGCCTCCCCCCTGCCCCTGTAGCCAGCTCCCGATGGAGTTGTAACGACCTTCTTCTACACGACAAGGAGACGCGCCAAACCCTTCTTACAGCCATAGAAGATTATTTCTCCCTGAACGACAACGGGGAGGTGGGCACTATGGGAGTATGGGAAGCATTTAAGGCAACCATCAGAGGCACCCTAATTGGCATTGGGGCGGGGAAAAAGAGGGAGAGGGACCGGGAAGAGAAAGACCTGAAAACCAAGATAGAGGCCATACAACCGGGTGGTAAACTGAAAACACAGATGTTCCCTGGGCAGTGGGAGGAATTGCAGAAGCTGCGCTCTAAATTGGCTCACCTCCAGATAGGGCAAACGGAAAGGAAGCTCTCATTTCTGAAACAAAAATATATGGAAAAAGGGGAAAAGGCCGACAAGATACTGGCCTGGAGACTCCGCGAACTTAGGAACAGCAGGAGAGTGAACTCAATCCGCTCTGTGGACGGTAACTCGACCGCAAGGGACTCCAAAATAGCGGAACAATTCAGGCTATATTATGAAAAATTATACTGCTCAGAATATAAGGGGGATGGGATAGAAGTTGATAGGTTCCTGGACTCCCTCCCTGTCCCGGGCCTGCTCCCAGACAAGGCCGGCACTCTGGAAATCCCTATTTCCCCGGAAGAGGTAATTGACACTATCTCCTCCCTAAAAAGTGGCACGGCCCCGGGGGACGACGGCTTCTCAGTCAAATTTTATAAGACCTATAGATCCACTCTCGCCCCCTTCCTGGCCAAGCTGTTTAACTGTGCGCTAAACCAAGGGTCCCTCCCGCCCACAATGATGTCAGCATTGATAGTGGTCCTACCGAAAGACGGCAAAGACCCAGCCCTATGCCAATCATATCGCCCCATATCACTCCTAAACACTGACGTCAAAATACTGGCGAAACTTCTGGCGAACAGATTGGTAAAATTCCTCCCCACCCTGGTACATGGAGATCAAGTGGGCTTCATCCCGGGGCGCCAGGGGTCAGATAACATCAGAAAAACCCTCGACCTCATGCATGAGGCCACCGAGCAGGGAGTGGAGGGATACCTCCTTTCACTCGACTCTGAGAAAGCCTTCGACCGGGTCGAATGGCCCTACATGATCAAGGTTCTTAGGAAAATGGGATTGGGAGATAATTTCTGTAGGTGGGTCGCAGCTCTATATAACTCACCCTCGGCGAGAGTATCTGTTAATGGGGGTACATCCGAACCCTTTTCCCTTTCCCGAGGCACCCGGCAAGGCTGTCCCCTGTCACCTCTCCTATATGCCTTGGCCATGGAGCCCCTGGCTATAGCGGTTAGGAACGACCCGGAGATTAGGGGTATACGATGTGGTGAGTGTGAGTTTAAGCTCTCCCTGTTCGCAGACGATATATTGGGCTATCTGACCAGCATTCACAAATCCCTACCGAGGCTGTTTGATCTCATACACTTTTTCGGCTCCTTTTCGGGGCTGAGAATAAACGCATCCAAATCAAGCATTATGCCAATGGGCCCAGGGGAACAGGATATTGAGAACAAAACCGACATTCAAGGGGTTAGAATCGAGCGAGCATCCACAAGGTACCTGGGCGTCACCATCCCCAGAGATCTGTCACTCCTATACCAGGGGAATTTCCCTGGAATCCTCGCCCAGGTCAACAGCGATCTCAAAAGATGGGCCCCCCTCACGCTCTCCTGGCTTGGACGCATGGTCTCGGTTAAGATGAACATTCTACCTCGCCTTCTCTATCTCTTCTCAGCTCTCCCTGTCGCGATACCTGAAGCCTTTTTCGAGGTGCTCCAGTCCCGCGTCCTCCACTTCATATGGAACGGCAAAAGGCCCAGGGTTAAAACTTCCACTCTGACCCTCCCAAAGTCCCATGGTGGCTTCGGACTCCCCGATTTTAGGCTCTATTATAAAGCAGCTCAGCTCAGGGTGATGTTGGAGCACATGCGGGACGATATGCGTACATTCTGGACGTATATCGAAGACACCCACGCACATCCGAGGAAGGTCAGGGACTATCTCTGGGCCCCTCCCAGGTCACTCCCCCCACAACTCAAAACACATCCTACCTTAGCAGTCCTCTGGTCACTGTGGAAACCCAGCAAAACTAATAACTTGATATCTACATGGCCTTCTCCTCTGTCATCCCTCTGGGGCCCGCCCATCGATCTGGACATGAGGGGCTTTCGGGACACCCAGGCCTGGTCTGACATGGGACTGGAAAGAGTCTCCCAGCTTACACGAGAGGAGGGCTTCATTGAATACGATAACTTGACAGATGCTCTGGTGGACAAGCCCCCCACGGTTTTTGAATTCCTGCGGCTGAAAGGGATACTTACCAAATCACGGTGGTCCGCTCAGCTTAGCCGCCCCTTCACCCCATTTGAACTAATCCTGGCCAAAAGTAAATCTCGCAAAGGTTCGCTATCTAAGTTTTATAGTGTGCTGATTCTAGCCAACCTAGAAGGCAGACAACCCTTCAAGCTCATATGGGAAGAGAGGTTGGGGATGCCAATAGAGGACCACACCTGGAGGGCGGTTTTCAAGTGCATTTTCACAGGCTCCCTTTACACAGCAGCTATGGAACATAACTTTAAAATCCTCCATTCATGGCATCGCCCCCCGGCGCTATTGTCTAGAATGTACCGGGATGTTTCCCCCCTCTGCCCCAGGGGATGCCATCAACGGGGAACCTGGTTTCATATGTGGTGGAGTTGCCCGTCCATACAGGTATACTGGACGGAGCTCCTCAGTTGGATCAAAGATATCGAGGGTTATGGTCCATCTTTCACCCGCTGGAAATCCTACTGGGCTCCCCTATGCCAGAGTCGGAGGTGAATGCCTTCCCCAAGGTTATATGCGCCATGCTGCGGGCAGGGAGACTGGCGCTAGCGCAAAAATGGAAAAGTGTCCTGGCCCCCTCCAAAGAGGAATGGCTCTGCAAGCTCAGAGTGATATTCAGCTACGAAAAACTCTCGGCAATAGCAAATAATACTATGTCTGATTTTGTCCAGGAGTGGACGGCAGTACTGCTGCATGATGATTGTATCACTATGCGATTGTAGAGGGGCGATTGAACAAATGCTTAAACTAATGGATGCAATGCGCTGGTCCCCACGCCCCTCAGAGGGTTGATCTTGCCCTGACCTAGTCACCACATGATTTTACCCCACTGTTTCAAGGATCACTTTTCTTTATCAAAGCGCTATGCAAGTGTTCTTCCCTATGCTAAATATAGTTGCATTTTCCCTAAAGTTGGCGTAACAATTGTTTGGGGGGCGGGACTGGGAGGGCGGAAGGGGGGTTGGGAGTTAACCAGAAAATGTTTTTGACAATGTGTTTTTTTTTCTTGCATTTATTGCGGGTGGAACAGGCCAATAGGCCCACCCTGTCGTGTATGTTGTCAATAAAAAGATTTAAAAAAAAAAAAAACTTTGGAACTTGGGCGTATACTCTTAGCTCGGCCACTCCCAGTATCTCTCTATATTGCTCGGCCACCCTTGAGTCAATATTTTCCCTTTATTGTCCCTCCTCCCTCCGTTACCTTCCCTTTACTTGTTTATAATGCATGCATTTTTTTGCCAAAGCATTCAGTCTTTTTCACTCACCGTTCGCATGTTTTTCCTCTCCAGATGCTCGGGATCACCGCCTTCGTTACCGCCTTTCCGTGCCGCTCGTTCGATCAGCTGCTCGTAGAAGTGGGAAGGGGTTCCTGGGGGAAAGCAAAGGTCCCTTCACAAGCAACCTGCAGGGTTTTTAATTAAACTAACCACTATCTACGGGAGCTTCTCATTCTTTCAGCCGGATGGCAAAGGACTCGTGATATTAACACAAAATGGGAGCAAGTCTGTCTACTTTATGTCACGCACTCCATACCATTGTACATGAACATCATCAAATCCAACATTTTCAGCCACTCTACAGTGCTCTGCATACACCTTCAGCCAATGGATCCACAAGTCCCCCAAATTCCATACACTCTGCCTCCTGAAACACAGCCATAGCCACAGCCATCTTCAGTCCTCTGAGCAAATAAAGCTTCTGCCAGACTCTCTCCTTATATAACACTCCACGGAAACCTGATTGGCTAATCCCCTGGGCTGCACAGTCCCATTTCCATGCCTGGCATCCTCAAAAGACCCAAATGTGGCACGTGCTTGTAAAGACTGGAGGGGGGATCTGTACTTCTGCTCTCTATGTGGCAGAGGAGAGGAACAGAGGACCCCAGCCAAGATTCTCTATTATTGGTAACGTAGTCGAGCAATCAAGGCCTAGCTTCTCAGGAGGTGATGCAGGCTGGTTCTTAAGTACAGTGTAGTCCCCAAGCACCCACAAAGGAATGCCTGCACACTGTTTTGGTTAAAACACAGTCTTTATATAATTAATATTCAAGGTCATGTACAATATCACGATAACTCATTTTGTGCTCGGTTATCTATAATGGCAAATATACAGTTCTACATGGTACCACAATTACTATTAGATCTCTTTAAAGTGCATCAACGGTACGGTTAAATGGCACACAAATCAGTTTGTAACGGAAACCAACAATAGAGATAGGAGGAAAGCAGTTGGTGAGAACGATTGGCAGAATACTGGCCCTGCTACCGAGACACAGTTCTGTGTGGAGATCCCCACACATCTGGGCAACCTGCAGAATAAAGACATATCACAAGCCCAGTCCATATATTGTTCACAAGAGACTTCCCAATAGTTCTGCAACCCCAAAGTACCTGGCGTTGTAGCGTTCCTCGTTGGGGAATCAATGGCTCTTCTTGAGTGTCCTCCCTTTAAGGCAGGAGTCACGGGTCGTCAAACGTCCGACAGAGAACAGGGTGAGCTACGACGGTGAAGTGGCAGCTTCGTCCCTAGCGGTGCTTGTTGACAGGGAGGCGTAAACGTCCTGCAAGGAAGAGGCGTGCTGGGCACCTCGGTGTCGATAGTTCTGGACCGCAAAGAGTTTGAAGAACTGTGGCCCAGCAAGGACGTCGAGTCATCAGCATCTCTGTGGTCTTTGGGTGGTGGGAAACCCAGTGGCGGATGCTCCTCGGCGCGTCACCTGTCAGGCCTTCTCCAGCGGGATACAGCGGCGGCGATGCGGACGAGAGCATCCGTGGATCTGAAAGTTCTTAGGCAAATGGGAGCACGGCGGCTCCTGTCAGCGACGGCGGTCGTCAACAGTGGCGGACAACAGTCCAGGCACTTCTCTTTGGGATTCTGCGGCAGTCCCTGTCTCGGGTCGGCAGCCTGTCGTAGGTCTGTCTACCAGGGAGCATTGACAAAGATCAGCTGGTGCACGATGGTCCCTCGTAGCTCGGGAAGAGGCCGCATTACCAGGTCCTCTCTGGGTCAGTCCTTGGAGACACAGCAGCTTTCAGATTGTGAAGGAGAGCAACAGCAATTCTTCTCGTCCCGCAGGGCTTCAAGGTCAAGCTTCAGTTTCACTCCAGTTACTCTTCAGCTTCTGAACACGAATTATAGCAGTGAGAGGCCCCCAGATATACTAGTTGGTCTCCCATTCATTCTGCTGGGTCACACTCAGGCAACCAATCAGTCAGAAGGAAATTCATGCAGGCAGGCAGCCAATCAGGTGCATAGTGCATTCAGACCATTCACTTCTCTCCAGACACTCACAAATAGTTATGTGTATTGGGACAAGTACCCAGCCATTCAACACTCCACACTGCATTCATACCAGTTTCGGGCAGGGCTGTCTCAGTCATTGTGTCAAACACCAGATACTAGAAACCCACAACCCAGAATGCGTATTCGTCACACACTCCATTCACCCAGGTCCCACCCACAGGCTTACCCACAACATACGGTCATTGGGAAGGCACCAGCCAGTCTGGTCAGCACTTCCCCACACTACCATATATGGAACATCCACCCAACAGCCAGTCAGGGGGAAGGGACAGTTTCAGGGCTTCCTGGGACTTTCGGGAAGATCAAGGTAACAGGCGATGGAGGGCAAGAGCCACGGGGGCCATCTTGTCTCCATCAGGAATCTACCGATTCCACTGACAGGGCCTGGGCATCCCAAAATGGAGGACGCTCAGGGCACCGGTCAATTCAGCATGGAGCTGCCACCAGCCCATACCCTGCTCTGTGGGCCATCCACAGGTGCCCAAAAACATACACTAGGGGCACAGGGTTGTACCCCCCACCCATGGGTGCCATAATGTTATCCCATGGGGTCTGTTCACCAAAACCAAAAGAGAGAGCTGCACTGCCAGGAGTCCCATATGAAATCCTGCACGGAAAACACAACAGAACACACGATAAAAGGCAGTAAAGGACAAGGATACCGAGGCCCTGTCCCTCCGATGCATTAACAGCATCACAGTCGACCCCCCAGTCTGACGTTAGGGTGCCTAATCTCCCACGAGATAGACACCCTCATCCAGACGGTCAACATACCTTCTGGAAAGGCCGTCTGCATTATCGTGACTCTTCCCTGGTCTATGCTCTATGGTGAAGTCTAGCCCTTGCAGGCTAATGGACCACCTGAGTAGTTTCGGGTTCTGACCCTTCATCTGCATAAGCCACTTCAGGGGCTTATGATCTGTTTGGACCTTGAAGGTAGACCCGGTAAGGTAGGGTCTAAAACACCTAAGGCTCCAAACTTTACTAAAACATTCCTTTTCAGCAGTAGCCCACCTAAGTTCTCTACCCTTGAGTTGTCTACTGATGAATATGATAGGATGTTCCCTTCCTTTGTCATCTAACTGGGACAAGACAGCTCCAATTCCGGTGTTGCAGGTGTCAGTTTGAACGATAAAGGGCTTGCTGTAATCAGGCGCACACAACACAGGTGCACTACACAGACTTTCTTTCAAGCCATCAAAGGCCCTCTGACAGTCTTCAGTCCAATTAACCTTCCTAGGCTGTTTGGGTGAAGTCAGAGCTGTTAGGGGTGTAGCTATGGTTCCATAGTCTGCCATGAAATTGCGATAATACCAGTGAGGCCCAAAAAGGCTCTCACCTGGGTTTGAATAGTGGGAGTCTCCCAGTAATGTACATCCTGTACTTTACTGGGGAGAGGCTGGATTTGAACCCCTCCTACCTCATGACCAAGATATGTGACTTTCCCCTGAGCTATAATGAGGTTAGCCCTTTTCAAGGCCTGCAACACCTTATCCAGATATGTAAAAGGCTCTTCCCAGGTGGAACTGTAGACGGCAATGTCGTCTGAGTAAGCCACACAAAAGGCTTCCAGCCCACTGAGCGCATGATTGACCAATCTCTGGAAGGTGGCAGGGGCATTCTTCAACCCAAACAGCATGACCCTAAACTGGTAGAGTCCCTCAGGTGTTGAGAACGCCGTCTTTTCATTGGCATAGCCCGTCAGAGCTATTTGCCAATAGCCAGAGGTAAGGTCAAAGGTGCTGACAAATTTGGCAGCACCTATGGTGTCCACAAGCTCATCATCCCTGGGCAATGGTTGCGAGTCAGTTTTGGTGATGGCATTGACTCCTCGGTAGTCCACACAGAACCTCCAATCCTTGGTACCTGCCTGGGAACTTGCCTTAGGGACAAGGACCACGGGACTGGACCAGGGACTGGTTGAGGGTTCAATAACACCCAGATCCAACATCTTGGCGACCTCAGCCTGGATGTGGTTCTTAACTGTATGTGACATACGGTAGTACCTGCTTTTGACAGGCACACTGTCACCAGTGTCAATCTTGTGCCTACACCACGGTGTAAGGCCTGGCATCAGTGAAAACAGAGAGGCATAATGCCGGAGCAAAGCCCTGCAGGCCTTCTGCTGCTCTGTCGTCAGATCGGGAGAGAGATGTACTCCCTCCACTGAGCCATCCTGAGGGTTGCTATGCAGCAAATCAGGAAGGGGCCCACTTGCATGCTTTTCTTGCTCTGAAGCTAGCAAGAGACATGAAACTCCCATGTCAACCAGATAATTGACTTCGCCCATCTTGGAGATAATCCTGAAGGGTCCAGTCCACTTGTCTGCCAAAGCTCGAGGCTTGGTAGGCTCCATCACAAGGACTTCCTGTCCCGGAGTCCAATCCACTTGAGAGGCTTTAAGGTCATGCCAGTACTTATTCAGTTCCTGGCTGGCCTTGAGATTTGCTGTCGCCTGGCCCATCATCTGTGTCATCCTCCGTCTGAGGCCTAACACATAGTCCCCCACTTGCTTGGCGGGACCTGGAGGGGTGGCCTCCAAACCTTCTCTGATTAAGGCAAGGGGCCCCCTCTCGGGAGGTCCAAAGAGTAACTCAAAGGGGCTGAAACCAACACCCTCTTGAGGTACCTCTCTGTTTGAGGTACCTCTCTGTAAGCAAACAGCAGGCATGGCAGGAGGAGATCCCATTTCCTCCTTAGGGGCTCTTCCCAAGCGCCTAGCATGCCCTTGAGAGTTGTATTAAATCTCTCAACCAGACCATTGGTCTGGGAATGGTAAGAGGTGGAGAACTTGTAGGTTACCCCCGCACTCTTTCCACATGGTTTTCATGTAACTAGACATGAAGTTGGATCCTCTGTCAGAGACAACCTCCTTAGGGAATCCAACACGGGTGAAAATGCCCAGGAGAGCCCTGGGAACCACCTTGGCAGTAATAGTCGAAGGGGAATAGCCTCAAGGTACCTGGTGACATGATCGACCAAGACCAGGATCAACCGATGTCCACCTGAAGTGGGAGGGTCAAGGGGACCGACAATGTCGATGCCCACCCTCTCAAACGGTGTGCCATCCACTGGCAATGGCTGCAGTGGGGCAATGACTATGCCTCCAATTTTGCCAGACAACTGACAAGTTGGGCAGGTCCTGCAGTGGGACTCCACTTCTACTCCCATCCATGTCCAGTAGAAATGGGCAGAAAGCCTCTGCTTAGTCTTCTTGGTCCCAAGATGACCAGCCAAGGGTACCTCATGCGCCAACTGCAGCAGGAAGGGCCTGTGAACCTGGAGTACCACCAACCTCTTGAGGGCACCAGGTTCAGGCTTAGTGGGCTCACTAACAAGGAGCTCACCCTCCCAGTAAATCGGGAATGTCCTAGGCACTTCTCCTTGTGCCTGGGACAGGGCCTGTTTCCTCATGCCCTTGCGAGAGTGGCACTCTTTCTGTCCCTTACAGAAGTCTGCCTGGGAGGGTCCCCCTTCAGCTAACAAGCATTGAAGGTCGGGGTGGTCCTCTGGGTTGAGTACCTCTTCCATAGGAAAGTCTTCTGTCTCTTCTCCCACAGGAGTTGAGACGGGGTTCACCAGTGGACCCAGCCCATCTGGAACCTGGATCCCAATGGGTGCTGTCGGAACAGCAGGAAGAGCAGGGCTCCCTCCACAGAGGTGGCATTCTTACTCTTCCGTTCCCTTTGTGCCTTGGGTTTCCCCATCGGCGAGGGTACCGGGCTCGCAGCCGGACCCTGTGTTACCTGCGATCGGGTGATCACCACAGCATTCATGGGTAGACCATCCGTGATCATCCCCAACTCGACCAAATCGTTTCCTAACAAAATGTTCGTAGGCACGTTGTCCTGAACCAGGACCGGAAGCTTCGCTGTCTTGTCTCCAATCGTAATGTTGACTAGGGCTACAGGCGATAATTTGGGAGGCCCACCAGCTAACCTGGTGGTTCTCAGAGGAGCACCGACATAGTAATCTGGCTTGAGCAGGGTCCTGCCCACCACTGTCATGCTTGCCCCAGTGCCTCTCAAACCAGTAGAAGGCTGGCCATTCAAGAGCACACTTCTCAAAAACCTACGAGTGTTCTGTGGGATAGTCGCCAGAACTTCTGCGTACTGGTCCCAGGCCCCAAGGGACACTAAGGAAATCTCTACGGGAGCACCAAAGGTTATCCCAGTAGAGGAGGGGAGGACAGTGGCCTCCACCTCAGGTACGGAGTCGGGGTAGGTCAGGCTGACAGCCTGGACTCCAAGTTCCTTACCCTTACACTTGGGGTCACCCCTTCCGTGATCTAGTGCCCCACAATCCCAACAAGTGCCGGGGGTGCGGGTTATGGTACTGGAACCACTCGGACCCTGCTTTGCAGCAGGCAGACCACTACTCTTACTCCCACCCACAACGGACTTATCCCCACTAGGTTTTTGGGTCTAAGGAGAGGAAGGTTTTGGTTTACCCGACTGTGATTGCTTCTGGGACTCCTCAGCTTTCTGAGAGGACCCCTTTTCTTTGTCCTTGTCCTTCCCACTGGAGTCCTTAGGGGACACCTGGTGGTGGACCCACTTGTCAGCCAACCTAGCCAGCTTAAAGTGGTCCAAAATGTCCTGGTCAGCAACATACTGACGCAGCTCTGGTGAACAGGCTTCCAAAAAATGCTCAAAAAACAAAAGGTGGGACAATTCAACAAACGTTTTCACTTTGTAACCATCAATCCACCCCATCATGTTCATGTGCGCAGCACTCACCCAGTCAATCCAAGACACATTGGGCCTCATCACGAGGTTGGCGCTAAAAATCAGCTGTGCCGGCATGGCATTAATAACATGTCCGGCTTGGCTCCAACCTGCAAATAGCGGGCGATCAAGAGTGCGCGAGCACGCGCACCCCTGCATGCCAGTAACGGGCGTACCGGCATGCCGGTAACAACCCTCAAACCCCCAGATAGCGGCATCAACGAATATGCACAGAACGCCTCTGCCCTCGGCAACCCCTAAATAGCGGTACCAGTATTAACATAGTGCTAATAACGGGCCCGTTAACACTGGACCCGGAAGTAACGTCATCGCACCGGAAAGGGAAATGCCATGGCGGCCATCTTCAAAAACACAATCCATTGCCATCCTCCACCTACAGGACCTTCAACACCACAACTCCTAGGCCACCATGAACAACATGTCAAAGGCCACCCAGAAAGGCACGGCCCGCCTGCGCAAACCACGTTTCACGGACGATGAGCTCAACATGTTAGCCGACACCCTAGTGGCGAATGCTGAAGTAGTGTTCTGCAACAACCTCAGGCATCCAGCCCAGCTGAAGAAGAAGGCCATCTGGGAAGAAGTTGTCCAGAAAGTAATTGCAGTCGGCAACACCGCATGCACAGTGCGCAATTGTAAAAAATGGTGGGATGACCTCAGGCTGAGAGTCCGGCACATCTTGTCGGCCAATTGGAGCCAGGGGCTGGTAACAGGAGTAGGACCACACTCACCACTGAAATTGGCCAGATGGGAGGAGACCTGCAGCTCTCTCATAGATGTGGAGTCAATCGAAGGAGTCGGTGGAGCAGAGTTTGGCGTGCCAACATCAGCAGATGAAGGTGAGTGTCCCTACAAAAACACTATAACTAATCAACTTCATTGTCCTCCAAATGTGGCAGCAACGTCAGCCGATACATGGCTCATCATGCACACCTACACATATCAATATACACATGCTGGGGCCACCACTATCCCATCCCAATGCATGCTGTGCCCATACACAAATACACACCAGACACACAGATTACGTGCACGTGTCACCCAGGACGACACTCCCAACACACATCAAAGCCCAACAGCAGCCAACATGGTGTACATGTGAACACCAGTACGAATCCAAAATGCACCCTCCAACCTTGCATGTACACAGTCCCCCACAAAGCCAGGCATGCAACTGATCAGATGCCGCCACATGCCCAAAGACTAATGCATGCATAATGCAAGCACCACCATCACTGATGCCCTGCCACTCTCTGTCCCCCACAGGTACGGATGCAGACAGTGATGAAGCACATGGGAGTGCATAATGCACAACAGCAGCCAAAAGGCCTAAGAGGCAAGGTGATGGCACAGGACCATCAACCTCAAGTGGACCAAGGATGGGCCAAGCGGCAAGCGGGTCAACAACCAGTGCCAATACAGCCACACAGACACCCACACAGGACGAGCAGACACCTGCCCCTGCACCCCTGGTCACACTATCCACACTGGCTGAGGACACAACAGGCATGGAGGATGGCACATAGTCTGCTGTTGCCAGCACAATTGGGGAGATGGCTGCATCGGCACATCATAGTGTTGATGAGGGAGCTGACCTGGACAATGAGGGTGATGTAGGACTTGTCCACTCAGAGCCTGTAGTTCACACACCAAGCCCGCAGGCCACCCCACAGGACACACCTCGGCAGGATTTATCCGACCAGGGCAGCCATGGAGAGTGGTCTCCGGCAATGCACAGCCCCATGATTCATGCAGTGCCACCACATCACCCACCGACCACAACCCACACTGCCATACGTGACCTTGAGGGACGTCTGTCCAGGATGGATGCCCGGCAGGAGGCGATGCAAGGCTATGTGCAGCAGTACCTTGCTGAAGGGGAGACAACATGCCATATCATCCAGGACAGCACTGCGGCCGTAATCCAGGCCATCAACTCAAGTGCACAGCAAGTGCGCGATGGCTTCAATGCCTTGGGTCAGATCCTCACCAGGATTGCTGACAGCATGGAGCAACGGCAAACCCTGCCCCAGGGCTCACAACCATCTGGCTCATCCGCATCAACCATGCCAGCGGACCAGCCCCGTGCACATGTCTCTGCGGAGTTCGTGGCACTCAGAGATCCAACCCCAACCTCCGAAGGGGGCTCCACAGTAGCAGGGCCACCCTGCAGAATCTCTTTGGCTATACATCCAGACACATGTCGTGCCATAGTTGACTTTGGGCGTTAGGGGGTGGGTGGAGGGTGGTGGTGGGTGTAGTGTGTAGTACCGGGGTGTTTGGGGGAATGGGAGTAGGGTGGGGGGAGATGGAGGGGTGGTGGGGGCGTGGATTGTTGAATCATGTTGTACAAAATATCTCACAAATACACCTGTTGTGTAGCAAACATAACATGAGTGGACATTGCTGATTTGTTATTTGTCAATTTATTGCTTCATGGTGAATCGTGCACATGTGCCCACAAACCCAGTGCCCCCAGTTCCCAACACATGGCACCCTCTGCATCAAAGTACATCAGAATGATTGGTCTATGACCATTTGCCGCAATGCGCGACCCTCGCGTGTTTCGCGTCCTGGCCTATGTCCTAAATCTACTCCTTCCTCTCCTTCTACTTCACCAGGTGGTGGCAGCTCCACGTCAGGTGGCAGGGGTATGTTCCGCCGGATGCACATGTTATGCAGCATTGCACATGCCGTGATAATCTTGCCCACCTTCTCAGGCCCGTATATGAGTGCCCCTCCTGACCTGCTGATGCAGCGAAACCGTGCCTTCAATAGGCCAAACGTCTGGTCAATGACCACACGCGTACGTGTATGTGCACGATTGAAGTCCTCCTCGTGCCTGTTCTGTGGGTTCTTGACAGGGGTGAGTAGCCACGCCATTAGAGGATATCCAGCATCACCTACATGGGAGCAGAACGAGGTATGTGTGAGGATGAAGCTCAGTTGACAAGTGTGCTCAGCCTGTACATCATTCAAGTTCATATGCACAATCTCATCAATGGCTGCCACATCCATATGACTGTCAGCCCTGTACACTGCATGCCAATCCATGGAGGGAGCCTTGGGTGACATACACGACCTAGGGTCCTAGGCTTTTAAACCACCAGGCCACCCAATGTATGTCTTAGCTAGGGGCATTTTGTATGCAAATGTGAGGGCTGTGTGTCGGCGGATGACTCAAGAAACTTCCATTCCCCGCAATCCATCTACTCCCATGGCCCAGAGGGCATTCCCCTTGCATATGCATGTAGCCCCCCCAATCCATCTCCTCCCATGGCCCAGAGGGCATTCCCCTTGCATATGCATGTTACCCTCCCAATCCATCTCCTCCCATGGCCCAGTGGGCATTCCCCTTGCATATGCATGTAGCCCCCACAATCCATCTCCTCCCATGGCCCAGAGGGCATTCCCCTTGCATATGCATGTAGCCCCCCCAATCCATCTCCTCCCATGGCCCAGAGGGCATTCCCCTTGCATATGCATGTAGCCCCCCACCCATCCATCACCTCCCATGGCCCAGCGGGCCGACTCACCCAACAGCCAGCCACTTCGTACAACGTCTCCTTCTATGTAGCGGGGTAGTGAGGAGTTCCGCGGCACCGTGGCATCATGCGTGGATCCTGGGTATCTGGCACAGCAATGTGTTATTATATGGCTGGCATCACACACCATCACTCTGGAGAGCCTCTAACCTCATCCGAGTCAATTTACCATTCGCAATAGATTCCATTGCTTGTAATGCAGTTATCTTGTACACAACTAAACCTCAATTTAACAAAGTGCAGATATCCTTGTAAGTCGCACGGTTATACACTGATTCTTAAATTCATAAGCATCACACCACTGCCACCAGTGTAAAGACTGGAGTGTGTACTTCTGCTCTCTATATGGCAGAGGAGAGACACAGAGTACCCCAGCCAAGATTCTCTATTATTCGTAACATAGTCGAGCAATCAAGGCCTAGCTTCTCAGGAGGTGATGCAGACTGGTCCTTAAGTACAGTGTAGTCCCCAAGCACCCACAAAGGAATGTCTGCATACTGTATTGGTTAAAACACAGTCTTTATATAACTAATATACAAGTGTGTGTACAATATCACGATAACTCACTTAGTGCTTGGTTATCTATAATGGCAAATATACAGTTCTACGTGGTACCACAGTTACTATTATATCTCTTTAAAGTGCATCAACGGTATGGTTAAATGGCACACAAATCAGTTCGTAATGGAAACCAACAATAGAGGTAAGAGGAATGCAGTTCGTGAGAACGATTGGCAGAATACTGGCCCTGCTACCGAGATACAGTTCTGTGTGGAGATCCCCACACCTGGGCAACCTGTAAAATAAAGATATATCACAAGCCCAGTCCATATATTGTTCACAAGAGACTTCCCAATAGTTCTAACCCCCAAAGTACCTGGCGTTGTAGCGTTCCTCATTGGGGAATCGACGGCCCTTCTGGAGTGTCCTCCCTTTAAGGCAGGAGTCACGGGTCATCGAACGTCCGACGGAGAACAGGGTGAGCTACGACGGTGAAGTGGCAGCTTCGTCCCTAGCGGTGCTCGTTGACGGGGAAGCGTAAACGTCCTGCAAGGAAGAGGCGTGCTGGGCACCTTGGTGTCGATAGTTCTGACCGCAAAGAGTTTGAAGAACTGTGGCCCAGCCAGGGCATCGAGTCATCGGCATCTCTGTGGTCTTTGGGTGGCGGGAAACCCACCGGCGGATGCTCCTCGGCGCGTCGACTGTAGGCCTTCTGCAGCGGGATAAAGCAGTGGCAATGCAGACGAGAGCATCCTTGGATCTGACAGTTCTTAGGCAAACGGGAGCACGGCGGATCCAGTCGGCGACAGCGGTCGTCGACAGTGCCGGACAACAGTCCAGGCGATTCTCTTTGGGATTCCATGGCAGTCCCCGTCTCGGGTCGGAAGCCTGTCGAAGGTCTGTCTACCAGGGAGCTTTGGCAAAGATCAGCTGGTGCACGGTGGTCCTCTCTGGGTCAGTCCATGGAGACACAGCAGATTTCAGATTGTGAAGGAGAGCAACAGCAATTCTTCTCGTCCAGCAGGGCTTCAAGGTCAAGCTTCATTTTCACTCCAGTCACTCTTCAGCTTCTGAACACGAATTCTAGCAGTGAGAGGCCCCCAGATATACTAGTTGGTCTCCCATTCATTCTGCTGGGTCACACTCAGGCAACCAATTGGTCAGAAGGGCATTCATGCAGGCAGGCAGCCAATCAGGTGCATAGTGCATTCAGGCCATTCACGTCTCCCCAGACACTCACAACAAGTTATGTGTATTGGGACAAGTACCCAGCCATTCAACACTCCACACTGCATTCATACCAGTTTCGGGCAGGGCTGTCTCATTCATTGTGTCAAACACCAGATACTAGACACCAACAACCCAGAATGCATATTCATCACACACTCCATTCACCCAGGTCCCACCCACAGGCGTACCCACAATATACGGTCGTTGGGAAGGCTCCAGCCAGTCTGGTCAGCACTTCCCCACACTACCATATATGGAACTTCCACCCAACAACCAGTCAAGGGAAGGGACAGAGTCAGGGATTCCCGGGACTTCAGTAAGATCAAGGTAACAGGCGATGGAGGGCAAGAGGCCACGGGGGCCATTTTGCCTCCATCAGGAATCTACCGATTCCAATGACAGGGCCTGGGCATCCCAAAATGGAGGACGCTCAGGGCACTGGTCAATTCAGCACAGAGCTGCCACCAGCCCATACCCTGCTCTGTGGGCCATCCACAGGTGCCCAAAAACAAGCACTAGGGGAACAGGGTTGTAGCCCCCACCCATGGGTGCCATAACATTATCCCATGGGGTCCGTTCACCAAAACCAAAAGAGAGAGCTGCACTGCCAGGAGTCCCATATGAACTCCCGCGCGGAAAACACGACAGAACACACAATAAAAGGCAGTAAAGGACAATGATACGGAGGCCCTATCCCTCCGATGCATTTCCAGCATCACAGTGCTGTCGTGGACTTCTGCGGTGTCTGCGGAGTGATCGTCCAATTGAAGGCGGTAGGGAGGGAAATTAAACACAATGGGGGTCATTCCGAGGTTGGAGGTAAGGAATTACCGGCACCGGTAAGGGTGCCGATGCTGGTAATCCCTTACCTCCGTATTCCGAGGTCCCTTTGCGGGTCCTTCCTTTACTCCTGCTTTTAGCAGGAGTTAAGTACGGGACCCGCAAAGGGACTTCGGAGGAAATTACAGCACCGTAATTTATAGTGCCGTAATTACCTCCTTCTGCATTCCCATTGAGCCCTATAGGGCAAAAATGGGAATGGGGAAGGGCAAAAGGGAATGGGGAATTACCGCCCCCTCCAACCTTGGAATGGGGCAGTAATACCTCCATTCACCATGGAGGAGTTGGAGCGGGTTTGGAGGCAGCCATGGAGCTAATAGCTCCATGGTTACCTCCAAACTCGGAATGAGGGCCAATGGACATTATTTAATCTTTAGTCGTGCCTCTGAAAATAACCTTTTTCAGTTTTGATTTTTTTTGGGGGGCTTTTTAGTTTTTTTTCCCTACACCTACTCACATGCACTCTACATCATTTTCACAGGAATTTTCTGAGTGCATTTTGAATGTTTTGAAGAAAGATTGCATTACCAAAATCAGTGAATGTCATGCCATCACTGAAAAAATGATGTCCACCATCCGGCAGAACGTTCTCATTTGGGAAGGATGTCATCCCAAGACCATTCAAAAACCCTTTGTTCACAAGGCACCTTCCTGCATCTTGTTGGAGACAAAACACATCGGTGCATCTCCATAATGCCCTAGGAGGTGTGCCTGAAAAGATTATCTTTCCACGTGGAAATAGTTCCATTTGTGCTTTCAGCATATGTTTCAATGCAATCTGCAAAGATATTGCACTGATGTAGCCCAAACTATGTCCTCCACAATGGACCACAATGATATCTACACATTAGAAATGAGACATGTTTTTCCAATAATCAAATGAACTCTCCCCGTTTTGGCCAGGCACACTATACCATGAAACCTCCACTCCCTCCAATCCAATATTAGCATAAATGCCACACATTTCTGTGTACCTTTTCAGATTCACCATCCAAGAATCTCCCACCATCCACACTGTATACCTTCTATTCTCAACAACCACAGCCATCGTCCCTACTCACTGCAATGAAAATAACTGCTACTATCTCTTCCTATAAACCACAACCAGAACACCTCTTTGGCTAATCCCCACAGTCCCCTTTCCATGACAGCCATCCTCAAAAGACCTGGATGAGGCATGCCCTGTCCACGGACTACCACGCTGTCCACTGACCCTGTAACATATAGCAGCCTTTCTTCCCTTTCCACTTTAATCTTAGTAGCACTACCTCAGTGGCTACTTTCAAGCAGTCACACACCCATCCCCCAAACACATCCAAAAACTCTAAATCTAAATCTGTCATCTTAGTTCAATACTTCAGATTCACTGTTGATCTCTCAGAGTACATGTCTCCTGTTACTCACAAGAACCTGCATCAAAAACTACTATAACAATCTCTAAGATTTCTATTTGCAGATTCAACCACATCTGCATCTATCAAGACAAGTACAGGTATGCTTATATTTTTAAAAGGATATTTTCAACTACTTTACAAATGCATGTACGCAGGGTTCCTGCCACTTACACTGCATTTACCTACTCAATAATCATACTCTCTTGTGTCCCATCTCCTGAAATCAAGTGGCCGTTACTTACAATGCTGTCTGGTTACAAAGTTTTCTTTTAATGAGCGTTTTCATAAGAGTTTAAAAATATATATTTGCAATTCCAGCAGCACTGTCTGTGTCTTTTTTGTGAAAAAAAAGAAAACCACATTTCAAACATTTCTACAGCATGTTGAAATGACAGATCCTGTGTGAAAATAAATATACTGACTATACATGCATACTGGCCAATATGACCCATTATAATCTACCAAGTGTTCTTTTTTATTTCATTCTGTCACTTTTAATACCACATCCCCCACTAACAAAGTTACACTAAAACTCTCACAATCCAAAATCAAAATGAAAACTGCATGTATGTTAGTAAAGCATGGCATCTACATGGAATGAAAAATGGCAAAGTGCAATGTGTTTAAAATTATTTATTCCAGCACTATTCCAAGTACAACTAATAAATGCATGTATACATTTACTGTGTGGCATTTAATTTTTTTTTAAAGAAAATGGAATCCATTTGTGAAAAATGTTGAAAAAACACTGTGTACAATGTTATTAACTTTGACGCACATCCATACTTGCTAACATTCCCCTTTGTAATCTGTACTTGCTTATTGACTCCTACATTTTTGTCTGCATTTTGGGACTTGTAGTGCTCCTTTTTCTAATGCAAAAAGTGTAACCACAACTCCCACAATACAAACAAACAAAAATATTGTTTAATAAGCAGCTGCACATCGGAATGCGTCACATTGGCAAGTATGCATGTACTGACAACATAGTAAACTTTCACACAAGTGCCACTTAAAAGTGATCTACAAATATTTTCCATCTTTTCTTTTTTTTGTGGAAAAGTTACACAAAGTGCTGCTGTAAATCCACAAAACCATTTTTCAACTTTCATGTACAACCTCCCAAAAAGGACAGCTTTTTAAACGCTCAGAATTTCCGTTTTGGATTGTATAGAAATGTCACACTTTCTTGCTGCAGCCCTTTTAGGCATACTTATCACGGGACCTATGGCCCCATTGGCAACAGAGCCAGTGCTACTGTGTCCCCATTCCTGTACAGTCCGATTGGACTCCACAGGAATAGGGACTAACATTTTCCAGCACCTGACTTTTCAGGCCAACAGGACTTGTATTGTCCTGGTGGCACCAGGAAGCTATGTGCCAAAAAATTATTCGGAATCTAGTGGCAACCCATTTGCAGCACAGGCAGGGTTACCACCATACTTGTAATGAGGCCCAATGTAATTACACCATTACCATATATACCCACTCATTTTCGACTTTCACAATTGCAGTGAACAACAACCTCCAAGAAGACAACAACCTGAAGAAAACTATTCTTCACATCCTACAAAGTAAGTGCATTACTGTACTGGTATTCTTTCTGTTACTCATACAGTATAGTTTAGCCACATAGCCTACAAAATTCCTTTCAAATCAATGTTTATTTCGCTCTTGATCATCAAACCTCAACATATGCACTCTTTCTATTCTCACCTAAACACCACTATTATAAAACCCGCTATTATTGTGAAAACATCGTAATGTCCTCACTTACTCATTCACATTACCACTCTCTTATGCGCTAACCCAAGCCCTTCACACATCTGCACACACAGCTACTCCTACAACGTTCCCAACCAGAACTATCAACACATTACACAGACAGCCCTCTATTTTTTTCTGTCATCATATTCACACAATCCTTCACAATACACACACATATATTCCACAACTTTCAAACCCACCCTTCTTTTGTCTTTCCAACAGACAGAACAGAATGCCTACTAAAAACCAACTGCATAGAAAGCAAAGAAAGAATAGAGCCAATAAAAATAAAAGCATGTCAAATACTCATCCACCTCGAGCAGAATTTATGATATTAAAACAAAACTGCTAATATAATCGGTCAACAAAAGTAAACCAGCAACCACCAAAAAAACTAGGACCCCTCTTCAAAATACAAAAAGAAATGGATATAGAAGAAGAAAACTGCTAATGACCCCCTCTATATCTGACAATGTTAACATAACTATAGTGAAGAAGTAAAAAAAAGTAATTTTACAAAAAATGTTCCACTGCAGAGTACTTCACAATCTTATGAAGACAGCTTAGAAATCCTGCTCTACCCTTAAAAATTACTGCAGAAAAATAATCCTGGAAACTCTAATTGACAGCGCAATTCTGCTGAAAAGAAAATTGTTTATATTCATTTTACACAGAATGAAAACACTAACAAAATTAATCAGTAAATTACAAAACGTACTTATAAACATGTGCAATGTCAACATTGATACCTTTTCAAACTTCTGTGAAGGTGAATGGATTCACACAAGCAGCACAGAGCCATATTTCAATGTAGAGGCTTATGAACAAGATCAGAAGAACCCAATAGCCATATATGGTAATGGCAGAGGGTATGAAATAGTAGTAAACACCATTATGGCACAAGAAACCCTTATCGAAAACAAATCCCCAACAAACTTTAAATCACCTGTTGCTTTCACCCAACCAGTCTGTCAAGTCTTCTAATGGCCATGCAGCTCAATGTGTAACGTACACCAAAAATCCTTGTAATCTTTATGACAATTCCTCAATCAGTATGTGAAAGTGAAAGACAAAGTTAGAATAAAAACTTTACAAACCATGGACTCCTGTCCAGTGCACAAATATACTGGACTGGGAGGACATTCATTAGCCTGCATTTTGAGAACTGCTTGCAAAAGCACCTTTCACCACATCAAAATGTTAGGGACACACCATTCCACTATACGGAATCTTCTGCAGGGACTCTACTATGCAAAAACTCCTGTTTTACAACTGCAACATTTTAATAACATTCTCCTAAACGGAACAGCCAAAGAATTCCTTCAACAAATAGAACACATCCTAAGTAAATATTTTGGAAGTGAAGATGACTTAGAAAATTCAGTAACTTCAGAGAACATTAGCAAAAACCTTACAAACACCAATCTTCTATCAAAAGCACACTAAAAAGAAATAGCAAAGTTTAAAAGCATATCTGCTTAAGTACCAAACCAAGTATGTGTGTGTTGTCACAGAACGTTTTATAAAAAGAGCACACAAGTTGTAGATATGACTTACAAAACAGAGGACAATGAGGAATCCCAATGGTTCCAATTAGCTTTATATCTTATAACAGAAAATGAATACAAAATAAGTGACCCCTAAATATTTTCCACATACTGCAGTACAAAGCTTAATAATGACCAAATGCCATCACATGCTGTCACTAATAATTTGGACATATTCCCACTTCCAAAACCTCTCCAACAGCTTAATTTGTATGAGAGCATTATAATCCAAACAGTACACCCATTTCAAGCTATAATACACCTTTAACCCAACACAGCCAAATTTCCTCCCTCTGAATTATTAAAAGGCCTTCGTGGAAAAGTAGTATATTTACCATTAGATATTAATGAACACATAGAAACTGTAGGAGTGCAATGGGCAATATATCAATCTTTGATTATAGTAGGTAATGATGTACCAACAAAAGACAAAAAAAGTGGCAACAACTAGTAGACTTATACATTTAGAAAAGCCCTACCATATCTAAAAGAAAACAATGAGTACTACAAACATATAAACATTGAAGAGAACTTAAGAGAAACCACCCAAATAATTCAGGATTTATCACCAACTGACCAATTTGAACATGTAGATCCTATTACTGCAGCTAATATTTTGGACCAGTATACAATTCACCCACTACACTCCAAAGACATCATAGAAGATGCATTAGAAACATATCAAATGCGTCAAGCCAAAGGATCTCCAATCAGCATATGGGAGAAAAGTGTAGAAGCATGTGCCTTTCCTCTACTCTTTCCTACAGGAAAAGGAGGAAGATATGATGAAAGATCCACACAAATAACAGCATCAGAATATCGCTCTTTACGAATGTATTCTGAAGACCCCAGATTCAGACAAAATGTAGAATACATATTCCACTTCCTGTTTGAAAGTGAACTAGCAACTCTATGTTACAGAGTTGCACACACATTAAAAACAGGCTCTAATTTTTTAAACATTTCTGCTACCAAACTGTTTCAAAAGAAAAAAAAGACAAAGATGAAGTTTTGCAGTCAAGTACCACAAATCTCTTGGCAAACATGGATGGTACAAAAGAATACTGGTTCCAACGTTATGTTGATGTAGGTTGTATGCTAAGGAACCTTGGCCCACCCACATGGTTTTTTACTTTAAATTGTGCAGAATATGCATGGGGTGACTTGCACAACTCATAGCAAACCAAAATAAAGAAGGAATAGACATAAAAACACCAGGAGGATTCTGTCCCCTTGACCCTGTAAATGTATCAAGATACTTTCACCACTGCTTTATTGCCATGCTGCACTTCATCTGCAATAAAAGTATCCCTCCCCTCAGAGAAGTGGAACACTTCTTTTTTGAGAAAAGAATATCAATCCAGAGGAGCACCACACATCCACATGCTTTTGCAGATAAAAGATGCTCCTAAATTTGGTCATGACAGTGGTGACACTGTTTTGCAGTTTATTCAGAAATACATACCTGCGACAACACTTCAGAAACCACACATACTGAGCTACGTACACAAATGTTATGCTTCCAAAAACATAAGTGTGGCAAATACTGCTGATGCAAATATAAAAACAAAGGTAAATACTACACCAAATGCTGCTTTGCTTTCCCTAGACCAGTTTCAGCAAAAGGACAAGTAAACAGCCTGATGTCTTCTGTTAGGCATAGTGTGAATGCCTAAAAACATGTACAGCATTAAAAGAAACGAAGCTTCAAAATACATTAATGATTACAATGCAATCATTGCCCTCTTGTGGAATGCAAACATAGATATACTGTTGCAAGATATGTCACAGCATATCTCACCAAAGCTGAGAAAACAGAGCTAAAAGACCTCTGGGATTACATATTATCTGACAAACCACTGTCACAAGAATTGTGCAGCTTTGCCATAAAAATGCTGTCCCATAGAAACGTGGATGCTATGAAGCTGCAGACCATTTAACAGGGACAGCCTTATATGGCAAATCTGAACACATACTCTGGCTAAGCCTTGATCCAACTGCTTCCAGACAAAGAGTGCTGAAATCCTACCAACACATAGAAACAATAGTCCGAAATCATCCCAACAGCCAGGACATTTTGAAAAACAATGTATTAGACACATACTACCAAAACAGAAGTACTGCTTTGGAAAGAATGTGCCTGTACCACATATCCCAAAGCTTCTCCTACAAAAATAATGTGAAAGCAGATGAAAAATACGGAAAATATGCCTCGTCAAGCTTACCAAACCCAGCCTAATTAATTATATATAATTATCGTTTGAAACTCCTCAACATAGAAAACTTTGCTACATGGCCCTACTGCAACTTTTTAAACCATGAAGAAAATAATAGGATTTATTGGGTAACCATGATTCATTTGAAGCTGCATTTAATGCAAATGAAAGCAGTATAACAAATGGCAATTTCAAGCAATACAAAAACAAGTTGGACAATGAACGCCAACAAGAGGAAGAAGTTCAGTTCAAGCACAACTAGATGAAGACACTCCTGAGGGCAGTCAACCTTCTCTTACAGGAAGCCAAGAACCACTTGGAGATCCACTCATTCTAACTGAAGCAGAAATAGCCATGACTGAAGTAGAAAACACCATGGGCCTCATTACGAGTTTGGAGGCAGCTATGGTGCTATTAGCACCATGGCTGCCTCCAAACCGGGCTCCATTACCGGGTTCCTGCAATGGGGACTTACCGGGTCATTCTGACATAGGAGGACCCGGTAATTCCTCCTTGCAGGAACCATTCCCCATTCCCATTGAGCCCTCACAGGGCTCAATGGGAATGGGGAGGGAGGTAATAACGGGCACATTATAAGTGGCCCGTTATTACCTCCCTCTTCCCCTTGCGGGACCCGGAAAAGACGTCTGGTTTTACCAGACATCTGATCCTGGTCCCGCAAAGGTAACCTCATAATTGGCACTCCAGTAATGAAGGGGGCCGGTCCCGTACCGGCCCCTTTCATTATGGGAGCGCCAGGGTCGTCATGAGGCCCCATGTATCAATTTGAACAATCAGAAGAAACCGTGTCAGTGCTGAAATCACAGCCAAATGATGAGCAACTTAGCATTTACCTAGAAGTGACTGAAGAACTTGAGCATGGTTTGAAGCATAAAAATAAAACTTGTAGCTGTCAAAATTATAACCCTCTGCTCCTCTATGTAAGTGGTGAAGCTGGTTCTGGAAAAAACATTCTTAATTAAAATCATGAGCAAATTCCTCCAAAACATAACAAACAACGCCCTTTCAGCTTTTCTAACAACCCCAACAGGTTTAGCTGCCTAAAACATAGGAGGTGTTACTTTACACTGACTACTGCTCCTTCCAGTAGAACACCAAAACAAATTATAGTACTACAAACTATCCGCAGAAGCTACTACTTAAGGACGCAGAATTCTGAAACAAATGAAAATGCTCCTAATAGATGAAGTAAGCATGGTTTCCAGCCTAATGTTGGCTTTAATTCACCTCAGATTGCAAGAAGTCCTTAAAACAGGAGGATAGCTCAGCAGCAACGTGTTCGCCTTGGAAGAAAGACGACACAGAGCAACAAAGGTTCCATCCCCGGTTCCGCGCTTAGAAACCTCTGGTATTTAAGCGCGTTATAAATACAGAACTAAGACAAGAAAAAACAATTACGCAACTAAAAAAAAAAACTATTCCTGTAACAGCGCCTTGATGCCCGCGGGCCGTGTGAGCACTTTAAAAATGCTAAAATTAAAATAAAACAGACTATAAAGAACTCTTTGGAGGAAAACACGTTATTATTTTGGGAGATCTCCTAGAATTAACACCAGTGAAAGGTGAACCTATTTTTAAAACCGTAGGACACAAATAGTGCCCAAACACACTTGGCAGCATAGGAAATGTAAATCTCTGGCAACATTTCCAACACAGAGAACTAACTCAAAACATGCGTCAGTCTGCAGACCTCACCTATGCTAACATTTTAAAAAGCATTAGAACTGGTCTTCTTTCTCAAGATGCACAACCCATCTTAAATATTAGACTCATCAATAAGCTATATGGGCGTAACACATCTGCTCCTGATGTCATGGAACAATTAGCACAAAGAAATGTAAAATGTATGTCCTTAATGCCAACCCTAGCAAGCTGTACTCTATTCAATGAGACAATGTTAAAAAAGAAATTAAACCAGTAGTGCATATTATATCCACAGACAAAATGGAAGTGCACAGCATGACACACCCTATGTGTCAATAAGCAACAGCACAAATAAATAGCGTACAAAAATGTATCTCCAACACAGCTGGTTTGGAGAAAATTTTAATGTTGTGTTTAAACTGTAGAGTAATTCTAAAACGTAACCTTGACGTGGCGCATAGTTAAATCAATGGAGCAATTGGTACAGTTGTTGGCTTCCAGATGTATCCACATGACACCAACATTCATTTTGTCAACATCCACTTTGACAAACTTTCAGAAGTTAAAAGGATAGGATGCTAACCAGCACAATTCCTTCCTTCCATTCTTTTATGTACGCAGAGAACAATTCTCTCTGTTTCTTGCATATGCTGTCACAACTCACAAATCGCAAAGGTCTAACTCTAGATCAGGCATTGATTGACATTGGCAGCCCAGTCTTTAAAGAAGGTATGAGTTATGTAGCACTTTCACATCTACATACACTTGTAGGACTATTTCTTGTCAATGTTGATGCAAACAAAGTCAAGGCTGACATTCCTTGCATCCTAGAGTACAACAGAGTACATGTACTCTACACACCCCATCTAGATATGTACACTGTTCTCCAAAAAGGTACAGTTTTAAAAAGAGAATTAATGCAAACAGAACTTATAAGAGATCTCCCAACAGTACCACCAAAGAAACAAAAAACAACAACTGCTACTCCATCAAGCAGTACAACCAGAAAACGATCTAGTGCAAACACAACTGCACATCCATCAGCAGATATAAAGAAAAATGTTCTTCTAACAAAACAAGTGGAGCTCCAGCGAATGACACGGAGACAGAACTCTCTGGTCCATTTAAAATTTCCAACACAACCCGTGTAAATTGCTATGCAAATGTTGCAATCATCCTTCTGTTCCAATTGCCACCAATTGTTCAAAACATTTACTTGAACGGTTCAGACCAGTTGTGCTTGCAAATGCTTGTCCTTCATAGAAATGCCACAAATAATTCTGACAATACTTGTCACAGGAATAAGGCAAGAATTTGACAACTGTGCAGGAATGGTAAAATTCACCATAAACACAAAAGAAGATCGACAGGAATTTTTAACAGGAGTACATCCCTAATGAACGATTGTGTATGTATCTATACCAAATTGTAAATCCATTCCATTTTATCAGCTGGTGCAAAATGCAAATCATGCAATGTTATGCACTTTTTGCCATGGAGACAATCGTTCCACCTTGCACATAAACTCACATAGCCAATATCCGATACTAATGCTTTTAAGGTACAACGCAGATGGTACCAAAAACAACTTCAAGCTTACTATCTTCACACAAGGGCAAGAAAACCTTCACAACAGTAGGCATAATCTACCACAGTTGTGCCACAACCACTGCAGGTCACTGTACTGCATACATTAAAAAAAAGAAGTGGTTGGTTTGAATGCATAACTCTTTTGTTACTGTAAAACAGAAATTACCAGCAAATCTAACAAATGCCTACTTAATATTCCTTAAACCTAAATTTAGGCACTGACCTGTGGAACTATCAATAGTTAGTACACTTTTTTAAGCATTCCCTTAAGTACTGCAAACTTCAAACAAACATACTGTGAAAGGTAAACTCACATAAATGTAGTATGTTTTTTAAATTATGTATAGATGTTTTTCCCAATGACCCAATGATTATGCAAACAGAACCACAACCTGTGCAGAACACATAGTAATGTTGTTTCAAATATAGTACTTACAATATACTGATTATGAGGGTCTACAAAGTTTAGTCACTGACCTGTAGAACTATCAACAGTTAGAATACGCCAAATAGTAGCTAACTGCATCCATAGTACTGCAATGCTACTTTTGAATAGCAAAATAGTTCGAATAACCAACAGGCATCGAAGTGCTTCAAAAAATACCCATCAAAACTATAAAACAATCAACAGTTAGAATACACCAACTGGTATCTAACTGCATCCATAAGACTGCAATGCTACTTTTGAAGTGCAAAATAGTTAGATTACACCAAAGGGCATCAAAGTGCTGCAAAAATATCCTTCATTACACTTCATTGCAAATTCACCATTACAATTCTCCCTACTGCAACACTGCTTGTAACAACAAATACACTTATTTCTGAACTTTAAACTTTCCCTTAAGTACTGCACACTTCAAACAAACATACTGTGAAAGTTAAAGTCACATAAATGTAGTAGGTTGTTTTTAATCCTGTATGTTTTTTTTCCAAATGACCGAATGATTATGCAAACAGAAACAGCAACTGTGCAGAACATAGTACTTGGAATGTACTAATTATGAGGGTCTAAAAAGTACATGAATATGTGACTATGCATTGAGACATTATACACTATCCCGCCTAACATATTATACTGTGTTTTTTTCCACAGAGAAAGAAGCAAAAAGCTCTCCTCCATTACCATGTAGAACAAACTCAACCTGTACCCCCAATGTTACAGCAATCATAAGTACTATTGCACTTCAATTGTAGTATTTCACCATGTTGCAAATACTGTATGCTGCCTGTACACTGTCTATAATTACTATGAATAACTGGTGAGGGACTTTTTGGTTGACACCTTTGTGAGTACCTCGCGAACGGATGCAGCTTGTGTTGGAATATTTATTGAGAAAAATATTAATGGAAGATCCAACATCGCATCTGAGTAAGCTACAACGGAGACATTGAAAGCCTTAACTCCGTTTGTTCAAAGTAGTATGAGTTGGGTGAGCTTACAGTTTTCGATGCACCCAAAAATAAAGAGATGAGAAAATCTTGATGTGTTTTTTTTGGTGATTCTTTTTAATTGAACGTATTGGAATTATACTTTCAATTAAAAAGAATCACCAAAAAAACCACATCAAGATTTTCTCATCTCTTTATTTTTCGGCGCATCGAAAACTGTAAGCTCACCCAGTCTATAATTACTATACACGTAGTATTGAAATCGTTGTATCCAGTGACCAGATTCAATTTCTGTAGACATATTAATATAATGGTTGTGGTCAGTGGCTAGATTCTTGAAGCATTGGCCTTCAGCCATGCGCCCAAGAATCTAGCCACTGGCCACAACCACCACAGCATAATACGGCCATGCACCCAATAATCTGGCCACTGGCCACAACCACCACACCACAACTCGCCCTGAATCTCCCAATTCAAATGACGTCTGCAGACATCAAAATGGACCGCCAACCCTATTTTCCACCTATGAAAATATCTCCATATGATCTAGATTCCACTCTCCTACCCTGACCAAGCCCTCATGCAGTCACAAAATAACCCCAAATGTGTGTCTCAAGCTGTCCAGCCAAGACTCTGCCCGTGGACTACCTGCCACCAGTACGCTCTTCTTCCACATGAACAAAGACTCTCCTATCATCTTTTTTCCATTCCCCCACCCTTCCCAGCCCCTCTTTCCAACACCAAATGACCCAAAATGTGTTTTCCAGACTTTTTCCCCACTGATCCATCGACGGTCAGTTGCGGCTGTTCACGGATCCAACTGGGCGGGTGTTTCAGAAAACATGACACACTTCACGCTTTCCACCCTCCAATCAGCGGGCGTGTTCGATGTCTACGGTCCTCATGTCGGCCCCTGGACCAATCGAATGCCCATCCGCGGAGTGAAAAGGGAAGTGGGCCTATGGACCAAACCCAGATATCACTAATATTATTTATCTACTTTTGGCCCATTTTAAAGAAAACTACTTGATGGATTTACACCAAATTTACAAAAGAACGCTTTCGGGACCAAACCACCGCTCCTGCCACAAATGTGGGGAAACTCCATCCAGCGGTTGTGGGTTGTAGACGTGAGCAAAAATCATTTTCCATTTCGTCTATGGAAAAAACAGAAATGTTGGGACCCCCCCTTATAACTTTGTTCTCCCTTGATGAAACCTCACTGAATTTTGCTAAATCAATCTGACAGGGCCATATACTTTTTGTTGCAAAGTTTGGTAAGGATTCGTCCAGGGGGGACGAAGTTATAAGCCACCCAAAAAGTGTTCTTCCTATGGGTTGAGCAACTTAACCATAACTACAGGGCCGCTAGTACAGGCCCTGTAGTATATATATCTTACTGACGTTTAAATGCTTGTAATAACCAATCTGACAATATTCCAGAATAATACTTTGAGGCAGCCGCTGGTGCATGTAAAAAGAAATTCTACGTTAATGACTTCATAGTTAAACATTTTTTGCTTTGATCACATTATGAACATCTTTTAACTTGGGGCTTTCCATGGGGAAAATAATGTTTCAGCCCAAATATCTCAAAATTGCACTCTTCAATTTTCCTAATTTTTTGCAGGCGCCTAGATGTTATTTTGAATTGGTGCACTGAAGAAAAACTTTGAGATATTAAAAATTTTGAAATGTATTCATAAATGCTGCATTCCCAGAATGAATGCCCTTTTTCATACAAACTGCATACATAGCATGTGGGTTTTACAGTACGCACATTACATTCATTTATTTCACTTTTATTCGGCACAAAGCCATAAAAGATTTACAAAACAAATCACAGTAAAACAGGTTTAAAATACATATAAAGCAAGTATCTAAAAAGTATCTAAAAAAGAAAGAATGTATATGTAAAATCAATATGTAGATTGCGAAATGTATGATGTTTGT
Source organism: Ambystoma mexicanum (assembly GCF_040938575.1). Taxonomy (NCBI): domain Eukaryota; kingdom Metazoa; phylum Chordata; class Amphibia; order Caudata; family Ambystomatidae; genus Ambystoma; species Ambystoma mexicanum. The sequence goes on along the minus strand of NC_090936.1, from coordinate 159,214,258 downwards.
CCCCCTAATAATAACAAAATCATTTAGCAATTCACATTAGAAATTGCATCAGCAGGAAGGACATTAGCCAAAATAGATGAAATATACTATGATCAAAGTAAATTTGACCATACATTATATATAATTAACATTATTTCATTAAAATAACCATACAATTGTTGGGTAAATAAAAGAAAAGCTAAATGGGGAGACAATACTCGCAGTCCCACGGAGTAAGTGAGCCTCCTGCATCACTAAACTATGGCCCATCATTCCATCTCACAGAGACGCAAGTATTCCTTTGACCTCAAAAGCCAGGCACGGTGCATGAATTGAGCAACCGAATATACAATATCTATCTCAGTAGTACATCTGCAAAACGGCAGTGCTTCAGTCAAGGAACGAATACCTGCCGTTCTTAAAAATGACTTTAATTAAAGAGATCTCAAATGCCTGAGCCGAACATAGAAATACAAAAAGTGGATAATAGTTTCCTCAACTGAGGATCACAGTTGCTCCAGGATTTGGTAAAGGATGCTAGCCTAAGGGCACCCATCCTGAAATTGAGATAAAGGCCTTGCACATGCGGAGGATCGACAAGATCAAGGAACATTTCGAACCAAAGTATATAGCTAGGATCGTAATATCCTTTTTAACTCAGGTGTGGCTGCTTTATTTACATTAGCTGGATGCTGCCATAGATCATGCTCATTCAGATCGAACAAGGTTCTTTTCACATGGACTAACCAAGGAAGACTCATTCCCCCACCCAAGCTCATCAGATGGATCAGAGTTTCACACTACTTTCTGAGACCTGGGGTGAGACAAAGCTGAATCTAATACATTACTGGCTTCATTGAAGCCCACTCGCCTATAGGGCACAGGTCAGTTTCCATGTGGATAAGTGCATTTGGTAACAGTTCAGATACCATGAGCAAATTCTTCAAGAATTTATTTTCCAGTTTAGCTAAACTGGAAGCCTTTGCTTAACCCACAACTCTGCCACCAAATAGGGAAGAAGTGACAACTTGCTTCTTATATAATGCCAACGCTCATGTGACAGCACCCCTTCCATGACAATTGAAAAAACCCCATACTGCACCACTAAGCGTCTGTCATATCCCCTCGGTGGAGTGTCTGTAAATGCTGGTGCCTGGTATACGCTATTGTTCCGTTACGGCTGCAGCGCAAGCAACATTGTATTTGTATTTATTGAATTTTATATAGCGCTTTTAGCCAAAGCACTTTACATGGAACAACAAGCAAAGCATTACAAAGCAAAATGAATTAATATCATGAATCATGTAGCAGAGAACAATATAAAGAACAATTTACCGTGAAACAGACAATAATATAGACATCAGTGGTCTAGCTGTTTCCAAGATGTGCGCCGCACTTGATCAGTACCACGGTACTGCGCGTTGCAACCCTCATGCTCTGCCAGGCTAAATGCTGTGAGGTACTTTGCATGTTTCCCTTGTTAGTCCCCCCGGCGCTCAGTCTTGCTGATCCCCTCCCCTTGCCTCCTTGCTCCTTTGTGCCCGTGGAATGCTCCTGGCTCCTTTCAACTCCACAGACCTTATCCTCCTTTCCCCCCCTTTCCACTGTGCTTTGTGCTCTGCTTTCTTGAGCTGTATCTGTACCCATATAACCCACCACCTTCAGGGAGCAGGCCCTACCTCTTCTCTGGATGGAGAACAGTCCGCAATACAAAGAAGAAACAGAAGGAACAGAGCCGAAAAGCCTCACCAGAAGAATCAGGTGAGAATTCAGATCACAACGAAGTCGATCTTGAGAGCTTCTCCAATGTGGAGATTTGTCCAATTGGGCAGACCAAGAGCCATACTTATGGAATCTAGTTCCTAAATACTCACAGAACATAACTTGCTCTAAGCAACTGTAAGGCAAGTCCAGATCTAAGTATCAAAAATCAATCCAAATAGAGCCAAAAAATGAATGCGCAAGATGTGAGAAAAACAAAACTTTATTATAACTGCCTAGGCAGGGAAATATCTAAACAGACATTCAACAGTATTCTGACAAATGGCCGGTTCTATAGTGTATTACAGAAAGGAAAAGACAACAAATGTTATGAGTCAATGATATTTTCCAGACTTATGATTCGCCTGCAACATTTGCACTATAAGTGTTTCCATACATTTCCTAAATCTATTGGTTTATTCTAACCTCATGACTAAGTTATATTTGTTAAGAGGTTAACTCATTTGCATTGATCTCATCGGCTTTCGCACACTTTTTAATTGGATGGCACTCTTTTACACATGTATCAGTTAAACACAACTTGCAATTGGCTGCTTCAGAAGAATTATGCGTGGAGTGAATGAATACGTACATTTCAACCAATCCAATTGTGAGATGTGACAGTGTGGCATTGAGATTGTAACCTGAAATCCTCTTCTGTTTACCTAAGCAGTTTGGCACCATCTTACTATTCTTATCGATCCAAACCATTCATCTTTGGTACACTTTGCAACACATCGTTGTAAACATGACTTACCTGGCTTTCTTTTCTTATGATCTCATCTATCCTGCCTATGACCTTTCACGCTGGGACTTAGCTGCTTGCAAGCTTCCCTCTCTTACAATGACAAGGTTATATATATGTTCATGCTTATATGTGTATGTATCTGTATAATTTGTAACATCATAAAGGTATCTTTATTTCTATTATGTACATATAGTGAGGGTTATGCATGAACTTCTGGGAAACAAATAAATTATTCCAAATCAATTCTGCTTCATGTGTAGTGGCATTCTGCGTGACTCCTTTCCCTACCAAATGGAGCCTTATTAGTGTGATTTATCCTGCAGATGGCAGTGTTGTGCCTTATTCATTCTGTCTTAACTGACATACCTTTCACCAGTTCTTGCTCTGCTCTCACAGGCTTATGACCTTCATTGTACTACATTTTGACATACTGCCCAGGAACACAGATTGTTATATCTCCTTTGGGGCGTAGGCATGGGAGCTTAGCTAGGCTGATGTGTTTGGACCAATCAGTGTGCAGTTTCTTGTCCTTTAGCTCTGGGGTCTAATATATTTCTTTGTTGCTCTCTCATGACCTCAATACTGCGTCTCAAGCTTGGGAACCGGTTCACCCCCCCGCCCCTTGTCTTAGTGAATCACTGTTTGGCACTTCATGTTGTGTTCTGGAAAGATACATTTGAGATATGTGTATGCTTCCTTGCAAAGGTTTGGTTGATATTTTCTGCTGTAAGGGTAAACATGTCCATCCTTATGAGGTGGCTAACTTGGTTTCAAGGCCTATATGTACTGTGTGCTCAGTTTAGTGTAAAGGGTTACTGTCATTCATTATTATTGTTAATACATTTCATATTTCAGCTGTAGGGTGAATATGCTATGATTGAATAAACCCGCTAAAATCAAAGATACTAGTGTTCAAACACCGAAGGAATAAAATCAGCTTTGACAACTGGTCCCTGAATGACCAGATAATACCGCGAGTAGATGAGTTAACATATCTTGGCTATAATATCTATGCTAGCCCGATAAACCAGAAGCGTGATATCCTCGCCAGGGCTCAGGATCTGATTCCCTACATGAAAAAGATCAAAGCGAAGTGTTGTAAATTTACCATTCTGCCAATGATAAAATACTATGTTGCCAAAATAAAACCGGTCATCCTGTATGGTCTAGAAGCCAAAACATCAATTTGGAATCTAAATCGGGCCAAAGTAGAAGGTAGAATTTGGAAGGATTCCCTTAAAATTCCCTTCAGTACTCTGGGCTGGAATCTATGGTTTCAATTGGGCCTCATCTCACTAAAGTGTCGAGCGGAGTGGAAATTAGTCTCACTTTACAGAGAGATAATAAACCCCAAGACCGGATCATTGTACGAAGATATCAGAGCACATTTAAAAAGCACAAAATCATGCATTTTGTGAGGGCTGGAGACCAGGGTAAAAACCCATTCTGGACAGGACAGTTGTTGATCTTGAGACCCTGATTACCAACCCTCTCAAGGTAAAACGCAATCTAGAACGCCTGGACTGGATCGAAACCATATCTATGGTGAGAAGCTCCACGCCACGCAACGCGTTTTTAACGGCAGAAAAAAATGTAGGGTCTCTCCCCCGCTATTTAGTAAAGTATCCTGACCCAAGAATAAGATCTAACTTTTTGCGGGTAAGATTGAATCCTCTCCCCACTGGTGAAGTCCTGGCTATAAGAAAACAGGAGGAGTATGCATTTAAACTATGTAAAATCTGTACTAACCCAAGATCACAGTCACTCCATCACATTTTAATGGAGTGCAAAGGGACTTGGGCTTTGAAGCTAGCCAAGCTAAGAAGATTTACCGACAGGGAGGAGGGAATTGTATCAGAACACCTTTGGGAAAGAATGATTGCAGGCCAAGTGCAGCTAACTGCAACGGTTGTAGAAATACTGGAAAAACTGAACCTACTTAGTTAGAACTGAAGGGAAGTGTATATTGATTTAGCAAGCCTGTGTGGGGAATGTGTAGCTGTGGGAAAACAGAATAGGAGGGTATCCCCGGTAGGATGATAGCAAACGGGATAGGCAGGACCACAATCCCATCGTTTTAAAGGCATAATCTCAGGCTGAAGAGGTGGTGGAAATCCCCCCAAAGTGACCTTAAGAAGTGTGGAGAATGGATCTTTTATTGAAGTTATTATGTTGTAAAATGTTATTAACCCTTATCGATTTTTGTTTATTCTCTCCACTTCTGTGATTGTTTATCTGTTTTGTATGATTAAGTATTGTAAAGGTTCTAATGAAATGTTTATTTTGAACCATATACAATAGAAAATAATTAAATAAAAATAAAGCATGGTGACTTGTGCTTTGTTGGGCCTCCACAAGAGAATCTCTTTTTTGTGTGTGACTCCTGGCTTCCATGCTGTGTGCTTATTTTACAGTGACTTTCGTAGCTTGTATTTTTGTGCACGTTTAGGGCACGTGATGTACTCTCCAATACTGTTTTAATCCCACATATTCTCATACTCCCCAACACAACTGCCTGCAACCCTTACTTCAATGTCCTGGCGCTTAGAAATCTCAGGCTTGAAAACCATGGCCATGGTCTTGGTTTTACTGATGTTTAGGGTCAGTTTTAAATCCCCACACGTCCGCAGGAATGATACCACGGTGGCTTTAAGGCCTGGGGGGGATTGGGGTGAAGTTGACAAAAGGACATCATCATCCACAAAAAACGATGCAGATTATCTGTCCAAGCCCATTTTCGGAGGTTCGAAACATTCCAAGAGCAGGGCTGCAATGATTTCCTCAATTGAAATGTAGAACAAAAGAGGAGCAAGGACAGAGTCCTACCTTACTCCTTTGGTGACCTTAAATGGGCATGTGACCTCTCGAGCTAACCCATAGCAAACCACTGCCTTATTATCGTAGTATAATGATTAAACAATCCTGATCAAATGGCATGGCATGTTCCTTCTATCTAAAGCCTTCCAATGCAGGTTATGGTGTACCGCGTTTGAAAGCCGTTTTAAGGTCAACAAAGACGGCATATAATTTACCCTTAATCAGAATGGTGTACTTCTGGACAAACAGGGACAAACAAAAACTTTGATTGGTCGTGCCATTGTCCTTTCGAAATCCGGCTTGCAAATTATGAATGATCTGATTTCCAACAGCCCAGGGCCTGGATATGAGTTAAAATCCCTTTAGCAAAAAAATGTCCAGAGGTGTCTAATAGCGAGATGGGCTGATAGTTAGCTGGTTTATCTCTCCGCCCAATTTTGTAGATGGGCACGATTTCGGCATTGCGCCAGGATCTGGGGCCAGTATTATCATTGATACATGAGGTAAAACATTTCCACAAAACAGAAGCCCATATCAGTGGCTCATCCCTGTAAATATCTATAGGTACCTTTTCAAGCCCTGACACTCCCCCCTTTTGTGATGTAATGGCTATGACAATTTCCCCCAGCCCCAAGTGCATCCCTCTTACGTCATTCACATTCTTGAGGCACGAGGAACTACTATGAGCACAAAAGGTGCCACCATCCCTGCCATCTACATATAGATCAGAAAAATGGTTGCACCACGCATTTGGTGTAATACTACATTGAAGGTCCACATCCCTTTTAACTTCGACACCAGACATTAGCTTCCAAAAGGTTGAGCCATCACCAGTGGCGGCCGGTGAGTTTGAAAGATGGTGGGGCGTAAATTTCCCAGGGCGGATTTGGGAGCAAGTGAGCGAGCCCACACCACACCAAGGGCAGTGCGGGGCGGTTCTCCGCTGTGAACATTTTCGAAAAATGACTTGCAAAATGTGCAATTTACTGTCCAAACCCAATGAAATATGACATAAAAAGCATTAGGTTTTACATAGTAATGGTGGTACATTATTCTTATGTGTGCAAGTGTGATGGTGACTTTATAGCAGCTTGTATTGAGAATAGCAGGTACTATGGTGTATGCATAAAGAAATTCATTATATAGATTGCCAGTAATGATGGAAAAATATCATTTTGTCATGCTGTTACTGGCATTCATATGCGTTCATCCTCTTACTAAGGTGGGATTTTAGGCATTTTCTAAAAAGGGAGAAACTAAGCTAAAATATTACTTGTTAACCACTTAATTAATGCAACATTTGTTCTACCTCTAATGGCTGTTTGCCTCGCTGAGTCGCCATTGCTTCAGTTACTCAAAGTTGAAACACGTGGAATGCACAGGTCACAGAAATAGCGCATACATATTGCATGGAGAAAAATGCAGCAGAAATAGTTTGCTAAGTTTATTATTTTCAGTGTTTTATTATCACAACCAACAACCATAACATCATAATCTGATCAACAACTAAACAAACTTAACATATCTCACTGTTCTGTCAAATAGATCACTCCAACCTTACACAAAATCCTAACATGTAAGGACATTGGAACAATTAAATAAGTCAACAAAAGTATAACCCACAAAATAACTGAAAACAGCTTGTAACAGAACAACATTCACCCGTCAATCATTTTGACAGTTTGTACACAAATTGTGCATGTCTATTTTTCAGAGAAGCAAATGTATAAATAGTCCATGGCCCTCATTACAAGTCAGGCGTTAAGGGTTTAACGGCGCCGTCGGCGCCGTTAACCCTTAACGCCTGATTCACACTTTAACGCCTGCTTTTTGCAGGCGTTAAAGTCCAAGGCGCTAAGCGACCTTGGTGCTAATTACGGCACCGTAATTTACGGTGCTGTAATTAGCGCCTTCCCCATCCCCATTATGCCCTATGGGGCAAAAATGGGAATGGGGAAGGGCAAATGGTGAATGGGGAATTACCGCCCCACTCACCTTGGAATGGGGCGGTAATTCCGCCATCCACCATGGCAGAATCCGGCATGGACCATGGTGCTAATAGCACCATGGTCCACCACCTGACTTGTAATGAGGGCCCATGTATTGAAGTCAGGGATCTCTTGAATGAGTTCTTTTTCCATGGACAGCATGGCCAAAGCATTCAGACGACCCTCGCTCATTGGGCCTCATTACGACCCAGGCACTAATGGGCTAACGGTGCCGTAAAAGGCTGCGGCGCCGTTAACCTATTAGCGTCTAATTACGAGGTCCCTTTGTGGGACCCGACCTTAACGGCTGGTTTTTCCAGCCGTTAAAGTAGGGACCCACAAAGGGACCTTGGTGCTAAGTACGGTGCCGCAATTTGCGGCACCGTACTTAGCGCCTTCCCCATTCCCATTGAGCCCTATGGGGCAAAAATGGGAATGAGGAAGGGCTATGGCGGCATGGGGAATTACCGCGCCGCCAACCTCGGATTTGGGTGGTAATTGCCCATTCCGCCATGGCGGACACCGGCATGGACCATGGTGCAAATTGCACCATGGTCCTCCGCCTGGGTCGTAATGAGGCCCATTGTGTTTCTCAAGAATGTTTTAACTCACTTCAGGGGGAGAAACAGCACTCAGACTCAGCTGTTATCATGGGTGTAGTAATCAGAACTTTTAATAAATGCATTGTCTCACAGAATGCTTCTTCGAGATTGTTTCAATGAACAATTTTAATAAAGAAATTGCTCCACTTGCACTCTAGAATGCTGGTCTTTCATAAACAATTGAAAGCTCACTGCGCAGTCTTTCCTTGTTTAACATGGAGTACGCTTGGACAGTTGCAGTCAGTGCATCATTGGGAAAAGACTGTCCATGTGTTTGAAATAGGTCACTCTGCAACAATCTGCCCCCCTCCAAGTGTTTAGCAAATGAAAAGGGTTCTTGGGCTTGTGTAACTATGATGTCGCATACTTGTTTTGCAAATGATTTAAAGTGGTCATATTTATGTTGCGACTTGAAAAAGTGGCCTCTGGTGGAAGTTTAGCTTCCAGATTGTCAGTGCTTCCACGTACTCTGCCAATGCACTTGATAAAAGTTGCAGTAGTTTTCTGCATATACACAGAATCAATATCTTGCTTCTGAAGCTGGTTATATAGAATGTCAACATGGGGCATTATGTCATTGAACAAAAAAAGGAAGAAAAAGAACCCCTTCTCTTTCAGAGTTCTAATGAATCCCTGGACCTCATGCACAGTAACTCCTTCAAAATCATCCCGTTTTTTAATGATCTCAAAACATCTATGGAGTGTGTGCTTATGCTGATTAATGGCTTCTACTACCCGAATATGGTAGCTCCAGCAAGAATGCGATGGTCTTGGAGGTCTTTTATCTGATACCTCATCTAGAACTTCGGTTCTTTTTGGAGGGAGAGAAAAAAATGTGCAGAAGCCAGACATATCAGTAAAGTAAATTCGAGCTTCTGATATTTTGGAAACAGCTTGTTTCATGATGAGGTTAAGCTGGTGTGCATAGCAATGTACATAATGGGCATTTGGATACACTTCAGCTACTTTGGGACTCCACCAGACGCACCCCTCATTACACTGGCACCATCATATGTTTGCACAATTACTTTTTTTGTGGCAGTCTTCAGGGAATGCTTTGTCCAATTTTTCCTTTATGGCATTAGCAATGTTCTGCGAACTAGAGTCTTAGATGAGTAAATCCATAAAACCTTTCAACAATTCTTAATTGTTCATCAATGTAGCGATAGACTAGCACTGACTGAGTCTTAGTGGAAACATTGGTTGTACCTGCCTGAATAGCCACATAATCTGTGCGTTTTAACTCTTCTACAATGATCGCTCTGGTGACCGTGAGCATGAAGTCCAGCAGATCATTCTGAATTGTTTTTGAAGTGCCCTTAAATACTGTTACATTCTTTAAATGCAGTTCCATTGCACTGTCTATGCTGGATACAAAATCCACCAGACCTCTAAATACACCAGGATTCAAAGAATCTTCAGCTTCATCATGGCCACGTAAAGCCAATTCAAATGCACCGTAAAAATGCACACAGTCGATTAACTTTGACAAGATGTATCGGTTTTTATCCACATCCTCATTATGCTTCTTCACATTACAGTGATAGGCATCGTCCAACTGTATTGCAATTTTTACACTTCCCAACATGCTCAGCTCTAATATACTCATAATATGAGATTTGCACGATTCATTGTTTTTTTCTGACAAATGCTTTAAGTCAGTGACTCCTGTTTTTGTCCGCGCCAGGGGAAGCAGAACAAAGACCACTAAGCAGCACTACCAGTGAGCCATGTCTTCTTTTCATACCAAACCATGGAAAATGTGCTAGGCCTTTCCCCTACCTTTAGCAGACTGTTCATTTTTTAAATCTGGGCAATCAGACCCTAGTCATTTCACCTCCAGTTTTTCAGTGTGTGCAAGTCTAGAAAATGGTTTTTGAGAGCAATTGATCGACTGAATTAATTTTCAGCAATTGTGACACCTGTATAAGCAAAATATGATGTAAATATGTATATGGGATCATGTAGTAATTGTTCAAAGGTATGCTCTTTCATAACACAGAAGTACGAACAAATAACATCTGCAATTATACCCAACTCAGCTGCACTTGTCATTGACCGGTACTGCTGAGTAGGGTATAATTGCAGATGTTATTTGTGCATAAGTTAATATACATGCCCATTAGCAAATGTGACACCAGCCACACGCTAAGCATTGCAGCTTGTTTGGCAAATGAGTGCTTATTAAAGAAATGAGGCAAGTTTGTTCTGTTAATACTGTTTGAAAAAAACATTGTTTACAATGTGGGGAGAAATTAACTTTGATTTTTCTGACTGCATCACTCCCCTCCACTCCCCACCCCCCCAAGTACTGTGGGAGCAATGGTAAAAGAAGGACAGAAAGGTGATGGCTGGAAGGTTTTGAATTAATCATAACCACGGGCAAAGCTCTGGGCAACCCTCCAGACCATCGTTTTTCAGACTGCCAAGCCATTACAGAAGGGGAAAAACCGTATGCAAATCAGGCTTGGTCCTACCCCAAAAGGGCAGTCCAGCCCAAACTGCTAGGTCACATCCCTTCTGCACGAGACCGCAAGCATCCCCAGACATGTTTCAGCCTTGTTGGGCGTCATCAGTGAGGAGTAGCTTGGGTCTCTAGGCCCGGCAGACTCGGGACCCACGTCTGGGCATACCCGTCCCACTCGGGGTGTCTTTGGCAATACAGAAAGGTGATGGCTGGAAGGTTTTGAATTCATCATAACCACGGGCAAAGCTCTGGGCAACCCTCCAGACCATCGTTTTTCGGCCTGCCAAGCCATTACAGAAGGGGAAAAACCATATGCAAATCAGGCTTGGTCCTACCCGAAAAGGCCGAAACATGTCTGGGGTTGCTTGGTTTTCTGTGAAGAAGGGGACCTGGCCAAGCAGTTCGGGCTGGGCTGCTACCATCGGTGGCGGCAGCTGACTGATTTGCACATGGCGGGACCCCTTTTGCAATGGCGCAGATGGGCTTAAAAACGGTGGTGTGTAAGGTTGCCCAGAGCAATTGCCAGTGGTTCAGATTCATTCGAAACCTTCACTTTTGTGGTCACAGTTTGTCTCTCTTTGTGAGAAAGGGTATGCCCAGACGTTTGTCCCTTGCTCGCTGCGCCATAGGGAACCAGGCTGCACCTCACTGAGGAGGTCCAACAAGGCCGAAACATGTCTGGGGTTGCTTGGTTTTCTGTGCAGAGGGGACCTTGCCTAACAGTTCGGGCTGGGCCGCTACCATCGGTGGCGGCAGCTGACTGATTTGCACATGGCTGGACCCCTTTTGCAATGGCACAGAGGGGCTAAAAAACGGTGGTGTTGAAGGTTGCCCAGAGAAATTGCCAGTGGTTCAGATTCATTCGAAACCTTCCACCCATCACTTTTGTGGTCATGGTAAAAGAAGGAGGCATTCTGATGTTTCAAAGGTCGTGAGATTTCTGAGCTGTAAAACTGAACTCACTGTATACCATTCAACTGGAAGTTACCAGTACATCATGGGGTAAGTGGGAGGAGACACCCCAAGCCTATCCTTCTAAAACAGTTTCTAAATTGCCAATACATTTGCTTCTGTTGACCCACATGCAGGTTTTTTCAAATTACATGTTTTATGACTTTCCATTTTCACATGCTCCCTCTCAGCTAGCCATACATACCATTCTTTAGTTTGTACTGTTCATCTGATTTTCCACACCACTTTGGTCCCCACAAACATGAGCTACTTTTCTAATTTTCTTAAAGCAAGATAGCTGTGTGCCTTCTTTACTAAAGAACCCAAACAGACAGAGTTGGAGTGCCCTGAGCACCCAACCCTACAACAGACTCATGCTAGCTCACATGCTTGTCGTTCTTGAGAATGGGCACTACAATTAACTATCCGGAAGGTGCACTATGGAGGTTGAAGTCCGATGTTTTTAGTTTCACAATTAACCGGGACTCGTTGGATCTGTTCATACAAGGTGTTTTTGATGGTCTGTAAAGAGAATGTGAGAGACTGATCTGAGAAAGGGCAACATAGCCTTAGAGCAGAATGAAAATGGTTTCAAACATGAAGGAGAGAGTTAACTGCTTGTGCATTGAAGCTGCACCAGAATAGTCTCATTACAATGTGTAAAGAAGTCAGATGCCCCCCCACAAGTAAGGTTGCTCTTCCCCCAAATTGTCTGACGTTACCTCCTCTCCCTACATTTGAAGGGTTAGCCCCCGTCCCCACTGAAATGTGTTGCCTTATATATAAAAAAAACTAATTAAGTAAACACCAACCAGAACAACTTCAATGGTATCCTAAACTCCCACTACCACCTGACATTCCATCTCTATGCATTTCACAACTTTTGTAGCAATATTTTTGTATGCACTAACTACCGTCGCATATTGAATTATGAGGTCACATTTTGCCTTCAAGCAGTGACCCCACCTCGCGCTGGAACGTGACTGCAAGCATTGGAAAAGCCAACCGTTTTAGCTTGTGCATAAGTATTAGGCATTTGCCTGGCACTGCTATTAGAATCCCAGGTACTCGCCACATTACTGCTATTTATACCTAATTCCCTCCTGGGAAGCTAATGAGGAGTAATTATCATCCAGCTTAAAGGCGCCCACCTTTCGGGCCCGAGAGAGGGGCACTATAATTCCGGGAGAGTAGGGAGGCATACCCGGGGACTTTGATAGACACATCCAAGTCCAACACACATTGAGTAGGGGTGCAGCTTTCAGGCCTCATAAACATGTGAGGTGCCGTTACCACATGTATGTAAATAGCATCTCAGGCCACTGGGGCCAACACGGCTTCATACTAAGCAGTTTATTTGCATGGTGTTGCCACCTGGGTTGTTTCACTCCTGATAGTTTGTGTGAGGGGTGGGGGTGCTCTGATTGGGAAGCATTCTCACATTCGAGGCTCTGAACAGAGGAAACAGAAAGCAAAGGGTGAGAAAAGACAAACTTATCATAGGTCTAAAGACCCCTCTCCCCCTATCTTATACTGCCCTCTCCTGGGCCCCTCTCACACACCTACCTCGGGCAGGAGATGGTGCATGCCAAATGCTACACGGGAGATTTAAACTCTGCTGCTTTACCTGTGAACCAATACCCCCGGCCATTCCACTTGCTACCCGCACACTAGAGTGGTGTGCAGTGAGAAATTCTCTTTTATGTCCCCAGCCCCATCTAGGAATGGGTAGAGTGGGTAAATGCACTTGCACATGCACATTTTGAATACTCAAGGCATAGTAGGTTCATCCCTTCTACCTTTTCCCCCTCTGCTCTTAAATATTGTGTTTTTAATGTTTTCCCACCCTTGCTCCTTCTGTCCCGTGGGCGCTTTGAAACAGTATTTTCTTATTGTATAAGCACCTAACAAGCAAATATTAAATAAGCAATCCATGTGCAGTGATTATGAGAGTTTATGAGTTTTAAAATACGTACATTAGACAATTAACATATCCACAAAAAAAACATTAGATGCAAGTCTCAGCTGACTTTAATGTGAGTTTTAAGGTGATGGAATAAATGTACACTTTTCATATGAATTTTACACAGAGCATGCACCTATGACACATGCATCTACGGCACATGCTCCTATGACACATGCTTCTACCACACACACTCCTACCACACATCCCCTTATGACACACACTTACTGCACACTCTTACAACACACACTCTAATGACACATACTCCTATGACACGTGCTATTATAACAGGTGCTCCTACAACACACACTCCTATCATACATGTTCCTATGATGCGCACCTACTACACCTCTGTCTATCACACTCAACATGTATACGTACTGCACGTGCTCTCACAATTAGTTATGCACATGCTCCTTCAACACAAGCTCCTACCACACACACTCTTACAACACATAATCCTACCACACAGGCATCTATAACATGCACTGCATTGACGTATGCAGAGCGTGTGAGTTTTACAGTTGGTACATTACAAAATTAACATCTCCTTAAAACTCCCATAAAAGGCAAGTTGCAGCTGACATTGATGTCAGTTTTAAGGTGATGGAATAAATACACCCTTTTAATACGAACTGTCCACAGAGCGTATGAGCTTTACGTACATTACACAAGTAGCAACTCCTAAAAACTCACATTAAAGGCCATGCTCAACTGACATTAATGTGAGTTTTAAGGTGGTGGAGTAAATGTACTCTTACAATACGAACTATTAACAGAGCGTATGAGTTGACTTTGGTGTCAGTTTTAATGTGATGGAATAAATGTTTACTTTTCATACAAATTGTACACAGAGCCTACACCTACAACACACACTTCTATCATACATGTTCCTATGACACACTCACCTACTTCAGTACGTCTACTGCACATAATATGTGGATGTACGGCATGTGCTCTAACATAAATCTATGACACATGGACCTATGTCACGTGCCTCTAACACATTCCCCTTCCACACAGCCTACTACCATACAAACTCCTACGATACACACTCTTACAATGTAATCCTGTGACATGCACTCCTACAACACCTGGTCCTACAATACATAGTCTTACAACACATAATCAGGCCACAGAGGCGCCTACAGCATGCACTGCAATCACGTACACAGACCGTATGAGGGTTACGGTTGGTACATTACAAAATGAACATCTCCTAAAAAGTCACATCAAATGCAAGTCACAGCTTATATTGATGTCAGTTTTAAGTTGATGGAATAAATGTACACTTTCCATACGAATTGCCCACAGAGCGTATGGGTTTTACAGTTGCTACATTACACAAATAACATCTCCTAAAAACTAACATTAAAGGCAAATCACAGCTGACTCTGATGTCAATTTTAAGGTAATGGAATAAATGTACACTTTTCATAAGAGCTGTACACACAACATGCACCTATGACACATGCACCTACGACACATGCACCTACGACACATGCACCTATGACACATTCTGCTATGTTACATGCTCTATGATGCATGCTTATACGATACATGCACCTACCACCCTTATGACACACACTTATTGCACACTTTTACAACACACTGTAATGACACTCACTCCTATGGCAACTGTTCTTACGACACATGCTCTTGCGACACGTGCTGCTATAACAAGCGCTCCTACAACAGATGCTCCTATCATCTATGCTCCTATAACATGCTCACCCGCTACACATGTGCCTACTGCACATAACATGAGGAGGTACAACACGTGCTCTCTGTTGCACCTAAAAAACATGCACCTAAGAGAAATGCACCCCCGACACATGCACCTCCGGCACATGCTCCTAACACACATGCTCCTACCACACACTCTGAGCACACACACTCTAACGACACACATGCTTATGAAACACTCTTATGACACAGATTCCAATAACACTCCTACGATATGTGCTTCTACGACATGTGCTGCTATAACACATGCTCCTACAACACACATTCCTATAATACATGTTCCTATAATATGCTATTACACACACATCTACTTTACATAACATGTGGATGTACGACACGTGCTATTACCTTACCACACATACTCCAACCACACACACTTTTATGGCACACACTCTTACACGCACCCTGTTATGATGCACACTTACCACACACTCTTACGACACATTCTTATGACACACACACTCCTAAAACACCTGCTCTTACAATATGTGTTCCTATGACACGTGCCACTACTACACGTGCTCCTACTACACACACACACTCTCCTACGACACATGCTCATATGACATGCGTTCCCATGACATACAATCCTAAAACACACACTCGTACAACACATATTCCTACTACAAGGGCACCTACTACACATACCATGTGCACATACGACATATGCTCTCACATGCACCTAGGGCAAATACACATACAACACATTTTCCTAAGACACATCCCCCTACGAAACATGCTCCTACGACACACGCTCCTACCACACACACTCTTACAACAGGCACTATAACAACACACATTACTACAACACATGCTCCTACAACACACTGCTATAATAAGCACTCCTACAACACACACTCATATGATATATGTTTCTATAACATGCCCACCTGCTAAATATGTACCTACTACACGTACCATGTGGACGTATGACACATACTCTCACATGAACCTAGGACACATCCATCTAGGACACATGCACCCTCAACACATGCTTCAATGGCACATGCTCCTACGCCACATGCTCCTACCACTCACACTGTAATTACACACTCCTATGCACATGATACATGATCCTATAACATGCACTCCTACAACACACACTCCTACAATGCACATTCCTACTACAAATGCTCTTACAACTCATGCTGCAACAACACACACAGCACACAATCTTATGACACACAGCATTACAACACATAAACTTACAACACATGCACGAATGACACATATACGTATGCCATGTGCTGATATGCAACATGTTACTATGCCATAATACTACATGCTCTTACAACACAGGCTAGTATTTCAACAAACACTCAGACTCAATAATCATGTAACTGTTAAAAAAGGTTGACATTTTTTTTTCCTTTTTTTCCTTTTTTTTTACAAAACAGTTATGGTTATACCAACAAAAGTTTATAGTCTACAAATATCAGAAATAATAAAGTTAAGTTAACAACATAATACACTTTATTGATACGTTTTTTAAAATGCAATCAAATATTGTGGTAACCTTAACTCACCCACACACTTAAATGTATACAATATTACCGTGCAGTTACCATAAAATTATAATAAATTGCACACTTAAAAACAAGTAATTATATACAATTTTAAATCATTCAAATGTACATTAAATGTACACATGCAATAAATGTTAAAAGAAAGTACACAATATTTTTGCAATACAAAATTACTACATAGCAAATTTAAATTATAATATACAGAAGCAGAATTCCTTGCAAAAAACTGCAATTCTAAAATGCACAGAATATTTTCCCAAAAACATCTACAATAACAAAATATTCATAAGCATTCAAATCTAATACTTTACATATACAATAATATCGATTAACAAATAACTTTATAAATTAATAAAATTACAAATATTCATTAATAAGGTACATACATATAATTTACTAAACAATAAACATAACATTATAAAAAGAAAACATACACAAAACCAATAAAACATTATTAAAATATGATTTACTTCTACAAATAATGTTAATGTATACACAGCATTTATAGTAATTAGACTGTGCATAAACAATGCAAAACTTTAATATGCGTGCTAAGTTAAATTTAGTAAATAATGCAAACGGTAAATACTAACAAAATGGAGCACAAATGTAATGCACATTGAAAACATAAATAAATAAAAACAGTTTCATATTTTTATTAAAAACAAACATGTATTCACACAACACATCACATTACTGTGACTTTAAAGCATTTCAGAGAAAAACAAAATATTGCAAAACAAAAACAGGGTTACTCAAGGTTACCATCTTATTGATATAAATATAATACTTTTTTAAAGTATTAATAACGTTTATTATGTGTTAATTTAACTTTATTATTTCTGATGCTTGTAGACTTAGGTTTTTGTTGGTTTAACCTTAACTCTTTTTTAAAACATGTTTTCAAGTGATATATAGTGTGTGAGACTTGGCTCAAATGGATTTTCTATATATATATATATATATATTCAATGAAAACACGTTGTTAAAGGGACGTTATGGTTAAGTTGCGCTACTAAAAACCTATGAAATTCAGTGAAAAAACTTTGTTAAAGGGACGTTATGGTAAAGTTGCGCTACTAAAAACCTATGAAATTCAGTGAAAAAACTTTGTCAAAGGAACGTTATGGTTCCAAGTAAAACCGAAAAACCCTTGAAATTCGCCAGTTATGGTAAACTAAGCAACCATAACTCACGCCACCACCGTGCACTGCTAAGACTAACACCCAGGACATTAAAGATGACATCCCAAATGTCATTGATGACATCATTGATGACATCACATGTGTATGTACTTTTCATGAAATATGTGTACAAGGGATTCTTATTATAATGTTGCGAAACAAGTGTCAAGGATCATTGCAATAAATATCATACCCTAATTAGTGCATTGAACGATGCATTGATATAAATAGCATTCTATTATGGGGTTCTATCTAGTATACTAAGCTACTGGTACAGAAACATAACATGGTGTGCAGTGTACAAGATGAAGGTATAATATTCGTAATGTTAATATGTTGAATAATGAAATGATAATTGTTTTCTTAATAGATTTTTGTGTACTGTGAAATATGTAATAGGTAGCTAATAAAACATTACTATAGACAAAACACAAAGACACAAGAACACATACCAATATGGGTATATACAGGGAAAGTGAAGTTAGCAAAAAAGCACAAGTAGTAGCAGAAACAATTCATAACTTAACTGATTATTTTCATGCAAATAAATGATTGCTCTGTTTCAAAGCTGCTATTCACCCTATCTATATGTATCACTTGATGTGATTGGACCCACAGGGAAGTACAGCCATAAAAAAAAAACAACATAATTATCAGAAAGTGCTCATAAGTCTATTGATTATCTTTCTTCACAAAAAGGATTGCTGTCTTTCAAGCTTGTGTCTTCCCGTATGTATATGTTTCATATGATGTGACTGGACTCTAAGGGAATTACTATAAGAACCTACTTGAAGGATACGTCTACAAATAAAATAAAATGTTTAGTTTCTGACTGTTACTAAAGAAAACCATGTGGCCTAGATATGTCAGCAAAAGAAAAAAGAGTGAGCCAGACATGTGATGTCATCAGTGATGTCATCAATGACATTTGTGATGTCATCTTTGATGTCCTGGGTGTTAGTCTTAGCAGTGCACGGTGGTGGCGCGAGTTATGGTTGCTTAGCTTACCATAACTGGCGAATTTCAAGGGTTTTTCGGTTTTACTTGGAACCATAACGTTCCTTTGACAAAGTTTTTTCACTGAATTTCATAGGTTTTTAGTAGCGCAACTTTACCATAACGTCCCTTTAACAAAGTTTTTTCACTGAATTTCATAGGTTTTTAGTAGCGCAACTTAACCATAACGTCCCTTTAACAAAGTTTTTTCATTGAATTTCATAGGTTTTTATTAGTGCAACTTAACCGTAACGTCCTTGTAACATTTTCTTTTTACTAAATTTTAAAGGTTTTTATTAGTACAACGTGACCATAACATCCTTTTCAATAGATGAAGACCACTAACATTTTATGTCCTCAAAGTGGGAATGCCGGGTGGTAAAAAAACCAAAAAGATTTTCCTTCCTACGCCGGGACGCCTGCGGCGTCTCGGTGTAGGAAGGAAAATCTTTTACCAAGATGGCCACCATGGAAAGGGAAGGCGGGGTGTATAAAGAACACAACGGCGCATGAGCGGGATTGGGGGGCACAGGGGAGACACATGGGCATGATCGGGGGGTGAGAGGGAACAGGGTACAAACGGGGCATGAGCAGGGGGTGGGGGGGAAAAGGAAGGAAACACAGGGCATGAGCGGTGGTGGGGGGAACATGAGAGAGACACGGGGCATGAGCAGCGGGTGGGGAGGAACATGAGGGAGACACGGGGTATGAGCAGGGGGTGAGGAGGAACACGAGGGAGACACAGGGCATGAGCGGGGGGGTACAGGGCACATACGGGACATGAGCGGGGGTGGGGAGGAAAGGAGAGAGACAAGGGGCATGAGCAGGGGGTGGGGGAACACGAGGGAGACACGGAGCATGAGCGGGGGGCGGGGGGTAACACGAGGGAAACACGAGGCATGAGCGGGGGGTGGGGGAACACGAGGGAGACACGGGGCATGAGCGGGGGTGGGGGGCAACAGGAGACAGACACGGGGCATGAGCAGGGGGTGGGGTCAACAGGAGAGAGACACGGGGCATGAGCGGGGGGTGGGGAGAACAGGAGACAGACACGGGGCATGAGCGGGGCGGTGGGGAGAACAGGAGACAGACACGGGGCATGAGCGGGGGATGGGGGAACAGGAGACAGATACGGGGCATGAGCGGGGGTGGGGAGAACAGGAGACAGACACGGGGAATGAGCGGGTGGTGGGGGGCAACAGGAGACAGACACGGGGCATGAGCGGGGGCGTGGGGGGCAACAGGAGAGAGACACGGGGCATGAGCGTGGATTGGGGGAATGCAGGAGACAGACATGGGGCATGGGTGGGGGCAACAGGAGACAGACACGGGGCATGAGCGGGGGGTGGGGGGAACAGGAGACAGACACGGGGTATGAGCGGGGGGTTAGGGGAACAGAAGACAGACACAGGGCATGAGCGGGGGAGTCGGGGACAACAGGAAAGAGACACGGGGCATGAGCGTGGGGTGGGGGGTACAGGAGACAGACACGGGGCATGAGCGGGGGGCGTGGGGCAACAGGAGAGAGACACGGGACATGAGTGGGTGGGGGGACAGACACGGGGCATGAGTGGGGGGGCAACAGGAGACAGACACGGGGCATGAGCGGGTGCGGGGGGTACAGGAGACAGACACGGGGCATGAGCAGGGGTGGGGGGTACAGGAGACAGACACGGGGCATGAGCGGGGGGTGGGGGGCAACAGGAGAGAGACACGGGGCATGAGCGGGGGGTGGGGGAACAGGAGACAGACACGGGGCATGAGCGGGGGTGGAGGAACAACAGAGACAGACACAGGGCATGAGCAGGGGGTGGGGGCCAACAGGAGACAGACTCAGGGCATGAGCGGGGGGTGGGGGGAAACAGGAGACAGACACGGGGCATGAGCGGGGGTTGGGGGGCAACAGGAGACAGACACAGGGCATGAGCGGGGGGTGGGGGGCAACAGGAGACAGACACGGGGCATGAGCGGGGGTGGGGGGAACAGGAGACAGACACGGAGCATGAGCGGGGGGTGGGGAGAACAGGAGACAGACAGGGGGCATGAGCGGGGCAACAGGAGACAGACACGGGGCATGAGCGGGGGGGGAGGAACAGGAGACAGACACGGGGCATGAGCGGGGGGTGGGGAGAACAGGGACAGACACAGGGCATGAGCGAGGGGGTGGGGGGCAACAGGAGACAGACACGGGGCATGATCGGGGATGTGGGGGGCAACAGGAGAGAGACACGGGCATGAGCGCGGAGTGGGGGGGTACAGGAGACAGACACGGGGCATGGGTGGGAGCAAGAGGAAACAGACATGGGGCATGAGCGCGGGGTGGGGGGAACAGGAGACAGATACGGGGCATGAGCGGGGGGTGGGGGTACAGAAGACAGACACGGGGCATGAGCGGGGTAGTGGGGGGCAACAGGAGAGAGACATGGGGCATGAGCGGGGGGTGTGGGGGTACAGGAGATAGACACGGGGCATGAGCAGGGGGTGGGGGGCAACAGGAGAGAGACACAGGGCATGAGCGGGGGGTGGGGGGGTACAGGAGACAGACAAGGAGCATGAGCGGGGGGTGGGGAGAACAGGAGACAGACACGGGGCATGAGAAGGGGGTGGGGGGCAACAGGAGACAGACACGGGGCATGAGCGGGGGGCAACAGGAGAGAGACACGGGACATGAGCGGGTGGGGGGAACCGGAGACAGACACGGGGCATGAGCGGGGGGGCAACATGAGACAGACACGGGGCATGAGCGGGCGGTGTGGGGTACAGGGGACAGACACGGGGCATGAGCGGGGGGTGGGGGGCAACAGGAGAGAGACACGGGGCATGAGCGGGGGGTGGGGGAACAGGAGACAGACACGGGGCATGAGCAGGGGGTGGGGTGAACAACAGAGACAGACACGGGGCAGGAGCGGGGGGTGGAGGGCAACAGGAGACAGACACAGGGCATGAGCAGGGAGTGGGGGGCAACAGGAGACAGACACGGGGCATGAGCGGGGGGTGAGGGGCAACAGAAGACAGACACCGGGCATGAGCGGGGGGTGGGGGCAACAGGAGACAGACACGGGGCATGAGCGGGGGGTGGGGGGCAACAGGAGAGACAGGGGGCATGAGCGGGGGGTGAGGGGCAACAGGAGACAGACACGGGGCATGAGTGGCGGGTGAGGGGAACAGGAGACAGACACGGGGCATGAGCGGGGGGTGGGGGGAACAACAGACACGGGCATGAGCGGGGGGTGGGGAGAACAGACACGGGGCATGAGCGGGGCAGTGGGGGGCAACAGGAGACAGACACGGGGCATGAGCGGGGGTGGGAGGAACAGGAAAAAGACATGGGGCATGAGCAGGGGGTGGGGAGAACAGGAGACAAACACGGGGCATGAGCGGGGGTGGGGGGCAACAAGAGAGAGACACGGGGCATGAGCGTGTGGGGGGAACAGGAGACAGACACGGGGCATGAGCGGGTGGGGGGAACAGGAGACAGACACGGGGCATGAGCGGGAGGGGTGGGGGGCAACAGGATAGACACGGGGCATGAGCGGGGGGTGAGGGGAACAGGACACAGACATGGGGCATGAGCGGGGTGTGGAGAGAACAGGAGACAGACACGGGCATGAGCGGGGGGAACAGAAGACAGACACGGGGCATGAGCGGGGGGTGGGGGAAGGGGAGAGAGACACACGGGGCGTGAGCGGGGGTGGGGGGAGGGAGAGAGACACACGGGGGGTGGGCGGGAGGTAGAGAGACACACGGGGCATGAGCGGGGGGTGGGCGGGAGGGAGAGAGACACACGGGGCATGAGCGGGGGTGGGCGGGAGGGGGAGAGACACAAGGGGCATGAGCGGGGGTGGGCGGGAGGGAGAAAGATACGGGGCATGAGCGGAGGTGGGCGGGAGGGAGAAAGACATGGGGCATGAGCAGGGGTGGGCGGGAGCAAGAAAGCCACGGGGCAAGAGCGGGGGTGGGCAGGAGGGAGAAAGACACGGGGCAAGAGCGGGGGTGGGCGGCAGGGGGAAAGACACGGGGCAAGAGCGTGGGTGGGAGGTAGGGGGAAAGACACGGGGCAAGAGCGGGGGTGCGGGGCAAGAGCGGGGGTGGGCAGGAGGGTGAAAGACACGGGGCAAGAGCAGGGGTGGGCGGGAGGGAGAAAGACACGTGGCAAGAGCGGGGGTGGGCGGGAGGGAGAAAGACACGGGGCAAGAGCGGGGGTGCGGGGCAAGAGCGGGGGTGGGCGGGAGGGTGATAGACACGCGGGGCAAGAGCGGGGGTGGGCGGGAGGGTGAAAGACACGCTGGGCAAGAGCGGGGGTGGGCGGGAGGGTGAAAGACATGCGGGGCAACAACGGGGGTGGGCGGGAGGGGGAAAGACATGCGGGGCAAGACGGGGCAAGAGCGGGGGTGGGCGGGAGGGGGAAAGACACGGGGCAAGAGCGGGGGTGGGCGGGAGGGAGAAAGAAACGGGGCAAGAGCGGGGGTGGGCGGGAGGGAGAAAGACACTGGGCAAGAGCGGGGGTGCGGGGCAAGAGCGGGGGTGTGCAGGAGGGTGATAGACACGCGGGGCAAGAGCGGGGGTGGCCGGGAGGGTGAAAGACACACGGGGCAAGAGCGGGGGTGGGCAGGAGGGTGAAAGACACGCGGGGCAAGAACGGGGGTGGGCGGGAGGGGGAAAGACACGGGGCAAGAGCGGGGGTGGACGGGAGGGGGAAAGACACGGGGCAAGAGCGGGGGTGGGCGGGAGGGGAAATAGACACGGGGCAAGAGCGGGGGTGGGCGGGAGGGGGAAAGAGACACGGGGCAAGAGCGGGGGTCGGTGGGAGGGGGAAAGAGACACGGGGCAAGAGCGGGGTGGGCGGTAGGGGGAAAGACACGGGGCAAGAGCGGGGGTGGGCGGGAGGGAGAAAGATACGGGGCAAGAGCGGGGGTGGGCGGGAGGGAGAAAGACACGGGGCAAGAGCGTGGGTGGGCGGCAGGGGGAAAGACACGCGGCAAGAGTGGGGGTGAGAGGGAGGGGGAAAGACAAGGGGCAAGAGCGGGGGTGGGCGGGAGGGGGAAAGACACGGGGCAAGAGCGGGGGTGGGCGGGAGGGGGAAAGAGACACGGGGCAAGAGCGGGGGTGGGCAGGAGTGGGAAAGAGACACGGGGCAAGAGCGGGGATGGGCGGGAGGGGGAAAGAGACATGGGGCAAGAGCGGGGGTGGGCGGGAGGGGGAAAGAGACACGGGGCAAGACGGGGCAAGAGCGGGGATGGGCGGGAGGGGGAAAGAGACACGGGGCAAGAGCGGGGGTGGGCTGGAGGGGGAAAGAGACACGGGGCAAGAGCGGGGGTGGGCGGGAGGGGGAAAGAGACACGGGCCAAGATCGGGGGTGGGCGGGAGGGGGAAAGAGACACGGGGCAAGAGCGGGGGTGGGCGGGAGGGGGGAAAACACGGGGCAAGAGCAGGGGTGGGCGGGAGGGGGAAAGAGACACGGGGCAAGAGCAGGGGTGACCGGGAGGGGGAAAGACACACGGAGCAAGAGCGGGGGTGGATGGGAGGGGGGAAAAACACGGGGCAAGAGCAGGGGTGACCGGGAGGGGGAAAGAGACACGGGGCAAGAGCAGGGGTGACAGGGAGGGGGAAAGACACACGGAGCAAGAGCGGGGGTGGGCGGGAGGGGGAAAGACACACGGGGCAAGAGCGGGGGTGGGCGGGAGGGGGAAAGACACACAGGGCAAGAGCGGGGGAGGGAGACAGACACACGGGGCAAGAGCGGGGGTGGGGGGTAGGGAGATAGACACACGAGGCATGAGCGGGGGGTGGGGGAAGGGGAGAGACACGCGGGGCATGAGCGGGGGGTGGGCGGGAGGGGGAGAGCCACACGGGGCATGAGCAGGGGGTGGGCGGTAGGGGGAGAGACACACAGGGCTTGGGTGGGGGGGAGGGAAAGAGACACACGTGGCATGAGTGGGGGAAGGAGAGAGAGACACATGGGGCATATGCGGGGGGTGGGCGGGAGGGGGAGAGACACACGGGGCATGAGCGGGGTTGGGGGGGAGGGAGAGAGACACACGGGACATGAGTGGGGGGTGGGCGGCGGGTGGGGAGAGACACACGGACATGAGCGGGGTGGGCGGGAGGGGGAGACACACACGGGGCATGAGCGGGGGGTGGGCGGCGGGTGGGGAGAGACACACGGACATGAGCGGGGTTGGGGAGAGACACACGGACATGAGCGGGGGGTGGGCGGCAGGTGGTGAGAGACATACGGACATGAGCGGGGGTGGGCGGCGGGTGGGGAGAGACACACGGACATGAGCGGGGGGTGGGCGGCGGGTGTGGAGAGACACACGGACATGAGCGGGTGGTGGGTGGGGAGAAACACACAGACATGAGCAGCGGGTGGTAGAGACACACGGGGGTGGGAGAGACACACGGGGCAAAAGCGGGGGGTGGGCGGTTGGGAGAGACGAGCGGGGCACAAGCGGGGCACGAGCGGGGCATGAGCGGGGGGTGGGCGGGTGGGAGAAAGACACACGGACATGAGCGGGGGTTGGCGGGAGGGAGAAAGACACACGGACATGAGCCGGCGGTGGGCGGGAGGGAGAAAGACACACGGACATGAGCGGGGGGTGGGAGGAACAGGAGACAGACACGGGCATGAGCGGGGGTGGGGGACTTACTGTGCAGGCGGGATACAAAGCCTCTCATGCGAGGATCAAAGATGGCGGCCGTCTCTGAAGCCAGACGCACTGCACGCTTTCACGCATCCAATGAGAGAGCACGTCAGATGTCCGCGGACATCACGCAAGCTGCTTGCCCAATCACCGTCCTGTCCGCGGAGCGAACAGGGAAGTGTGTCCGTGAAGCGAACACAGATATCACTAATTTTTTTCACTTACATTTTTGTCATTTTTTTTAAAAACTACTGGACTGATTTACACCAAATAAAGCAAAGCACGCTTTCGGGACCCAGCCGCCGCTCCTGCCGCTAATTTGGTGTAAATCCGTCCAGCGGTTTGGGCTGTAGGCGTGAGCAAAGTTTTTTCCCATTATGTCTATGGGAAAAAAAAAAGTTTTGGGACCCCCCTATAACTTTGCCCCCCCTGGACGCATCCTCACCAAACTTTGCAAATAAATTCAGAGTGACCCAGATACTTTTTTTTGCAAAGTTTGGTAAGGATCCGTCCAGGGAGAGCGAAGTTATAAGCCACCCAAAAAGTGCTCTTCCTATGGAAACAGCAACTTAACCATAACTACATGGCCACTACCGTGGCCATGTAATATATATATTTATACACATGCACAAATATATCTGAACTATGTAGTAAAAGTAAAGTTGGACACCCTATAGGAAGATCATTTTTTTTCCCGGCTTATAACTTTGCGATTATCAAACAAACGTTCATGAAACTTTCCCCAAAAAATAGAACCCAAACTCTGAATGTTTTTGAACATTTTCATGCAGTTATGTTTATTGAGGAGAAAAAGGTGCATATGAGGGCTTGTGGAAAGTGGTTGAATGATAGAGCCGCCAATACGTCTGACAGTGAGCAGGTGCTGAAATACCCTGACCCTCAGAATTGGGGACAATAGAATCCCTGGTCCGTAGAATTGGAGATTCTGACCCTCATTTAATTGCATGATTTTTGTTGGGTGCATAGTGGTCTTCACATCACATGGTGTTTTCTTTTCACGTTTGGTTAGGATGCATATAAATAGTTGTCTGTTAGATTCTCACGAAAATGAATGCATGTTTTTCTTAGTTTTTTATAAAAGAAAAAAATCTTTATAAAAAAAGTGAAAGCAGTGATCAAAAAATTGTGAGTACCTGCAAACGTACCAACCAATAATATATTGAAATATTGGTCGATTGTACTTTGTCCTGAGGAATCATTTAGCAGTCAGTGCATTGCAATTGGAGTAAAGTATTCCTTGAGTCGAGTTGTTGGGTACTACAATTGTGTAACAACATATGAGGCTTGTCCTTTATTTCTAGTTAAACAAGCAGCTTGCATGTTGTAATTGGTTATTTATCATTTGCTTAATATCCAGAGGTTTCTAAGCGTGGACCCGGGGATCGAACCTGTGTTTCTCTGTGTCATCTTGCTTCCAATGTGAGCACGTTGCCCCTGAGCTATCCTCCCGTTGTTCTAGATCCCCCTTTGATTGCGGTCGTACATAACGTCTGATTGCAAAGTTCCATTGCCCACCGCGAAACCTGATAAATCAACATACTTTGTTCAGTGCGTACATGAGATCACCGCTCAACATGTTCATACAGAGAAATCTACTTTTCTGGAAACCATCAAATAGGAGAAACATTACCAAAATCCTTTGCGCCCAACATTTTTCTACTTTATAGTAAAGACTAATCGCTTTTAGGGGTCGATTATGAGCGTCGAACTTAAGTTTCTAAAATTGCACCGGGAGGCAAAGAACCAGAAATCAGGCCTTCACTGTCTATGCCCTCTGAACCTTAAGGGGCCGATTCATGGAACAAACGTGCGCCGAAAGTCTTCGAGCAAGCAGGCGCAAGCAGGTGCAAGCGGAAAAAAACAGGCGCACGCGCACGCGTGCGATGCATGGAAGTCCCTGCGCGTGTACACCTCGGGATGTGCGCCAAACCCGTGCATGGCGCACAAGTCACTGCAACATCCCGAAAGGCGTGCGCGACGCGCTCAGTGAAAGCGCATAACCTCGGCGCATACACCAGAAAGTGGGCGGGACACGGGGCGTAACGCGCGGAATGGGGAACAACGCGCGAAAATAAGGGCGTAACTGGGGATGTACTGCAGGGAAGCAGACGGAACGCCCACAAGCACTCGAACCACACGTATTCATGGAATCGAATAGGGCAAAGCCACGCACAGCCAAAGACACGCACAAGCTGAAACACGTCCGCCACACGAAGGCAGGCGGTAGAGTCCCAGCGCATCACAAAAGTGGCAACATACAGCAATTGGACCTGTGCGAGCGGGGTACCTGTATTTCGGGAGCGCGCGGGAAGTTACACACGCGATTGAGCGGGGTACGTGTATTTCGGGGGCGCGCAGGAAGTTACACACGCGATTGAGCGGGGTACGTGTATTTCGGGGGCGCGCGGGAAGTTACACACGTGATTGAGCGGGGTACATGTATTTCGGGGGCGCGCGGGAAGTCACACACGTGATTGAGCGGGGAACGTGTATTTCGGGGGCGCGCGGGAAGCTACACAAGCGATTGAGCGGGGTATGTGTATTTCGGGGGTGCGCGGGAAGTTACACACGCGATTGAGCGGGGTATGTGTATTTCGGGGGCGTGCGGGAAGTTACAAACGCGATTGAGCAGGGTACGTGTATTTCGGGGGCGCGTGGGAAGTTACACACGCGATTGAGAGGGGTACGTGTATTTCGGGGGTGCGCGGGAAGTCACACACGCGATTGAGCGGGGTACGTTTATTACAGGGGTGCGCGGGAAGTCACACACGCGATTGAGCGGGGTACGAGTATTTCGGGGGCGCGCGGGAAGTTACACACGCGATTGAGCGGGGTACGTGTATTTCAGGGGTGCGCGGGAAGTTACACACGCGATTGAGCGGGGTACGTGTATTCCAGGGGTGCGCGGGAAGTTCCACACGCGATCTCATCAGGGTACGTGAATTACAGGGGTGCCCCGGGAGCAGCACACGTGAATTGCACGTGTGGGTCCTCCCAGGTGTTCCCTCTACACCCTCCACAGCCCCTGCAGGTGGCTCACACCACAGGGGCCTACCCAGCACATGTCCTGCAGGCACCCCATCCACCATGGCCATGCCCACCAGCCAACCCACATGTCAACTTGCACTACTGCCCATCAACGCATGTCCCCCTGCACCCCCAGCCACCAGGGGCACCCACCACCAGGCCCCCACCCATGTCCAACTCATGTTCCCCACCACCCCCACCCCACAGCAGTGCAGGGGCACCCACCACCAGGCCCCCACCCATGTCTCCCAGCACCCCCACCCCCCAGCCACCAGGGGCAGCCTCCACCGGGCCCCCACCCATGTCTCCCAGCACCCCCACCCCCCAGCCACCAGGGGCAGCCTCCACCAGGCCCCCACCCATGTCTCCCACCACCCCTACCCCCCAGCAGTGCAGGGGAAGCCTCCACCAGGCCCCCACCCATGTCTCCCACCACCCCCACCCCCCAGCAGTGCAGGGGCAGCCTCCACCAGGCCCCCACCCATGTCTCCCACCACCCCCACCCCCCAGCACTGTGGGGCCACTGCCAGCAGGCCCCCACCCATGTCCAACTCATGTTCCCCACCACCCCCACCCCCCAGCACTGTGGGGCACCTGCCAGCAGGCCCCGACCCATGTCCAACTCATGTTCCCAACCACCCCCACCCCCCAGCACTGTGGCGCACCTGCCAGCAGGTCCCACCCATGTCTCCCACCACCCCCACCGCCCAGCCACCAGGGGCAGCCTCCACCAGGCCCCCACCCATGTCTCCCACCACCCCCACCCCCCACTCCCCAGGGGCAGCCTCCACCAGGCCCCCACCCATGTCTCCCACCCCCCCCCCCCCAGCCCCCAGCAGTGCAGGGGCAGCCTCCACCAGGCCCCCACCCATGTCTCCCAGCACCCCCACCACCCAGCCGCCAGGGGCAGCCTCCACCAGGCCCCCACCCATGTCTCCCACCACCCCCACCCCCCAGCAGTGCAGGGGCAGCCTCCACCAGGCCCCCACCCATGTCTCCCACCACCCCCACCCCCCAGCAGTGCAGGGGCAGCCTCCACCAGGCCCCCACCCATGTCTCCCACCCCTCCACCCCCCAGCACTGTGGGGCACCTGCCAGCAGGCCCCCACCCATGTCCAACTCATGTTCCCCACCACCCCCACCCCCCAGCACTGTGGGGCACCTGCCAGCAGGCCCCCACCCATGTCCAACGCATGTTCCCCACCACCCCCACCCCCCAGCAGTGCAGGGGCAGCCACCACCAGGCCCCCACCCATGTCTCCCAGCACCCCCACCCCCCAGCCACCAGGGGCAGCCTCCACCAGGCCCCCACCCATGTCTCCCAGCACCCCCACCCCCCCAGTCACCAGGGGCAGCCTCCACCAGGCCCCCACCCATGTCTCCCACCACCCCCACTCCCCCAGTCACCAGGGGCAGCCTCCACCAGGCCCCCACCCATGTCTCCCACCACCCCCACCCCCCAGTCACCAGGGGCAGCCTCCACCAGGCCCCCACCCATGTCTCCCACCGCCCCCACCCCCCAGCAGTGCAGGGGCACCCACCACCAGGCCCCCACCCATGTCTCCCAGCACCCCCACCCCCTAGTCACCAGGGGCAGCCTCCACCAGGCCCCACCCATGTCTCCCAGCAGCCCCACCCCCCAGTCACCAGGGGCAGCCTCCACCAGGCCCCCACCCATGTCTCCCAGCACCTCCACCCCCCAGCACTGTGGGGCACCTGCCAGCAGGCCCCCACCCATGTCCAACTCATGTTCCCCACCACCCCCACCCCCAGCACCGTGGGGCACCTGCCAGCAGGCCCCCACCCATGTCCAACTCATGTTCCCCACCACCCCCACCCCCCAGCACTGTGGTGCACCTGTCAGCAGGCCCCCTCCCATGTGCAACTCATGTTCCCCAGCCAACATGTCATCACAATCTAGATCCCTGGTCCCTATGGTCAACCTCCAAATGCAAAACACCCACCCGAGTATTGCATCCACCCACTCATAATTTGCAATTACATCACAGAACACCAATTGCAAGTTCCGAAACAAACACATTTCCCTCACATGCACCCAATGGGTGTCAGTGAATCTCAAAACACATATCATGAAATGCATGAAACCAATGAGATACCACACATTGAAGTTCACCAAAAAAATATGTATTAAAGGAAACATAAATAGAATAAAAAATGAAGAAACAGAAATGTGAATGTACAAAAATGAAAAGAAGCATGTCCGTTAAAAAAAGCAAAACCAAAAATAAAATTCCAAAGTAATGTTGTCCAAAGTCAATGTCCACAAAACAAAATCCAATGGGAAATAATAAAGAAAGCCATTGCTCCATGGTTAAAAAGTGAAAAAAAAATACAATCCAACTGTGAACTATGTACATGGGAACAAGCCAGGGTCCATTATCCCAACAAAATAAAGGAAACCTATCTAACTACACTAACTAATAAAATAAACTATATACAAAAATGTGGCCAATGTCCGAAAGGTCCAAATAAAATAGAAACAAAAATGAAACCTAACACTACCTACATAACTATGTACAAGGGCAGCGGGCTAGTTTCACGGCTCACTTGTGGATGTCCCGGGCCGGGGCATCATCGAACTCCTCCTCAATATCCCGGAGGTGGTCCTCCTCCATGGCCCCGAGGGTCCGCAGGGCCGTCGACGTCTCCACCTCCAAACCCCTGCGGATTGCCTCGAGGCACTCGGCCCGCCTCAGGGCCCTCCGCATGGAGTTCTCCGCCCTGACCATTGTGAGCCGTGCCTCTTCCGCCTGCTGCCGCTCCGCATCTATGGCGTGGCCCAACCGCTGCCACACGGAAGACACTCTCTGTCCTGGGTCCTCCTGCCCTCCGGCCGATGCCTGCCCCTCCGATGTTGAAGGCCCCGAGCCTTCATGGCTCCCACCACGTTGCTGCTGCTGCTGTGCCTCTGCCCGTGCACTGCCTCCTGCTGCCTGCACATCCTCCGCCGGCTGGGGTGCAGTCGTTGATGTGGCCACCCCTGCTGGACGTCCGACTCCCGACTGTGGCAGGGATGCCTCCTCCACCAGCCTGGCCGCACCGTCAGAGGCAGCTCCACAGGGCACCCAGGTGACTGATGGGTGGGAAGATGGCACAGAGGACGACTGGTGCGTAGGGGGTCCAGTTGAGGAGGGGGTCGGAGCAAGCCCCATCAGACGGATCAACGAACCATTGAGATGACTTGCAGTCTCTTCATGAAAAGACTGCAGGTCACCTCGCATGGCCCGTTGACGCAACGCCACACCAGCCAGGACAGGCTCAACCCGGACCTGGATAGCCACGTCCGCAGGCAGAGGAAGGCCAGTTGACGTGAGCTCATCCCCTGCCTGAAAACGGGTCTGGACGTAGGCATCCCTGCTGGTGCAAGATGATGCAGGGACAGGATCAGGGACAGGATTGCACACAGGCACCTCCGCGGCGGCCTGTGCTGCCTCCTGTCCCTGGTCCTGCACTGCACCACTAGCACCAGTGGGATCCCCACCTCCAGACCACGTCTCTGGTGCTTGCACGGCCTCCTCCTCCACCAAACCCCCCACCAACCTGGATGACTCCGTGCCATCTTCCCCTGTTGGGCCCTGTGGGGTCCCAGCTGCCCCTTCTGCTGCCGAGGAGTCCAACTCCAACCTCCGCCTCTTGGACCTCCCCCCAGCAGCTGCTGCCTGGGACGCAGCACCGGACTCCTCACTCCCCGACGAGATGACAACATGGGAGGGGAGCCGGGCCTTGCGTCTCCGGCTGGCGGTGGGATCCCCGCCGCTGTGCTCCACAGCACCTTCTCCGCCCTCTTCATCAGTTGACGCTGCAGACAGGGAGAAACAAAACACAGGCATCAGGGCACTGTACAATGGACACATACACACATGACAGTTGTACATGAGTGGCATTGGCAAACCTCAGACATGTCATCACAATCCCCAACACACATGTCATTACAACTCGCACACATGAGCCATACCACAGCCATATCGCAACTGCCACCACCATCCATACACATACAACAGCATGAGCAGCCAAAGGTGAGCCAGACATCACATGCAACACAGGAAGTGCACCACACATGTACACACACCACCACACTTGCATGCATGTGTACACCTCTGCCAAGTGTCGCAGTGTTCAGACGGGCATCCATGTCACATCTGCCAATCAGGCTTCCACATACCGCTGTCACATGCATCCATGTTGCATCACTGTTGCACCCTTGTCAAATACACACTCATGCACATGTACACAGTGCTGATACATGCAGCCAAAAACAACATACATGCGTGACATCACGGACATGTCTACTTACATACACATTCATCCAAACATGTGTGCCCACACAACTGCATTTGGCATGCAAGCCTACACACACAAGCACCATCCATGTCTCATACATTACAGCCCTCGCATGTGTCAGCCCCACGGCCCTGTACACCCCCACCCATACTCGACCCCATACAAACAGATGTGGAACCTGCACACTCCTGAATAATCGCCACATGCACTGCTCACAATCAGGATGCATGTACACTCACCGCTCGACTCCAGACGGGTCTGCTTCTCAAGGACCTGGACGTGGAGCGCTGGGGATATGCGTTCCAGGACCCTCATCTGTTCTTCCGACAAGTGGCCCCGGCGCCCCTTGGCATCCGCTGCCTTCAAGAGGCACCGGGCCTTGTTCAGGGTCCTGGACCTGAAGTCCTCCCAGTGCTTCTTGACATGTTGTAAGTCGCGGACTGCCACCCCCTCCGCGTTGATGGCAGTTACTATGTCAGTCCAGATCCGAGACCGTCCTTCCTTGTCGGCGCGGGAACTTCCGAAGAGGGCATCATACTGCCCCAGCACTTGCTCCACCAGGACACCAACTTCGGTGGCACTGAAGCTGGTGCCCCTCTGCCTCTCTGGCCGGGGGTTGTCAGTGGTCCCAGATGGTGTTTGCCCCGACATGACAACCCCAGAGGCAGGAGTGGGTGGGCAACTGGGTCCTGGGGCTGGGCTGTGGAGTGATGGAATCCCAGTCGGGGTCTTCGGTTCCAGCAGGGGTGGTCACAGCAACAGCACCCCTGGCTGATGTGCAGGCAGCAAATGGCAGGGCACGTGGGCAGCAGGCAGTCAGGCAGTCAGGCAGCAGCAGATGGCAGGTGGGAGCGTGCTTGGGGCTCTGGGGGGCAGTAGTTCAGCCTTCTGGGCAGGAGCGTGGTCTTCCGTGTGCTTACGCGTGGCCAGCTTGATACGGAGTGATTTGGCACGTGAAAAATCTGCACGTCAGCGTGTAATTCGAGGAAAGGCCCTTAGCGCGTAAGCGCGTCTGCACGCATACGCTTTTTCATTGGACAGAAGGCCCCTCAAGCGCAAGCGCCCCTGTGACGTGACGCGTACAGACGTGCATGGGCATTTCAGCGCGCGTGAAAAACTGCACGTCCGCGTGTAATACGAGGAAAGGGCCCATGCGCGTAAGCGCGCGTGGAAACTGCACGTCTGCGTGTAATACGAGGAAAGGGCCCATGCGCGTAAGCGTGCGTGAAAAACTGCATGTCCGCATGTAATACGAGGAAAGGGCCCATGCTCGTAAGTGACGTGACGCGCGCATGCGTTTCCCTCAGCACGGGTTAAAGGTGAGCGGGCCCAGCAGTTCGCTGTACGTGCCTTTCGTGGAGACCGACGTGTGTTGCTGCTTCCTGTTGTTTCGTGCGCCATCACAACTTCACAGCTATCAAGGACGTATCTCTTCTTTTGGCGGGGGTATTGGCTACGCGTGTTTTTCTGCATCGCGCTAGTCAAACGGTGAGTCGCACACGCTCTTTTTCCCACTGCGGGTGCCCCTGTGTATCGCACCCATTTTCGATGTCATAGTAGCCTGCGTGTCCCACGCGTACGCGTTATTCGTGTTACTGGGTGCCACCCCGTACTGCGGGAGGTTGAATCCACGCACGTAGGCTGCAGGGTTGCGTGCACGGTTTTACTGCAGTTTTGGGGTGCCTGAGCGTTGCGTGACCCGTCACCACATCACCGGGGTCACATACAGCCTTGCAGGTGCAGGGGGGCTGTTAACATCTTGCTTCCCACCCCCTTCACCCCAATTGCCCAGGTCAATTGTGGTGTACACCTCCCATTGGCACCACTCCATCTGTGCCAGCACTACTACATCTGTGCCATGGTTGGGAGGCCACCAAAGGTGAGGGGCGCCTCCGCTGGGTGTACTCCTCGTGGTGGGCGTGGTCGGGGACGTGGCCGTGGTGACCAGGGAGTAGGGGGACTCCAGGGTGTCCAGGGCAGCCACAGAGGGGGAAGAGGCAGGGGTGCGCCACTTGAGCACAATGTTGTGCCATGTGTCGGTGCAGCCATGCCACCACCCCCTGTGGTTCCGGGGGATGCAGCTCCTGCATCTGGCACTGGCACCCATATGACCCGGCAGTCCGTTCCATCGACTGCCACGGGCCCAAGGGTAGTGGTAGCTGCAGGTGCAGCTGTGGACACCGCCACCCAGGCTCAGGGTCTGCCAGCGCAGGCTGCGTTGGCACTTGAAGAGCCCTTGGTAGATCTCCAACAGGCCAGGGGGGAAACCATAGGGGCAGGCCGGGCTGCTCAGACCAAGACACGTGTCCCTGGGGCAGTCATGTCATCTGCTGCCCCGAACAGCCGGGTGTTGGCAAGTGCACGGGCAGATGCACCCAACAGCACCCCGGTTGTGAGTCTACCAACCAGGACCGTTGCGGTCAATGACCCTGCCACAGCTGATGTTGCTGCGCAGGGTCCATTAGTGGGCACCCAGCTGCCACTGACACAAGTCAGGCCTTTGGTCATCCCTCCACCTGCCACTCCCTTGGCTCAATCCACCGAACCCACTGGCCATACTGGTCAGGGCGGCATTAGCCAGCCAGGGTCTGCGCCACAGTCCAAGAGGAGGAAGGTTGCACCTGCAGCACAGGCTGGGACCCCACACACAGCCACAACCTCCTGCAAGTCGAGGAAGAAGCCTTTCTGTAAGCAGGAACTGGACTTCCTCGTGGACTACGTGCGGGGCCACAGCCGTGACATGCTAGTGGGTGCCAATAGTCAGACTACGGCTGCCCAACGTGACACCCACTGGAAGCATGTTGCGGAACATGTCAGTTCATTCGGCCATGAGGTGCGCACGGCGCAGGAGTGCAAAAAGCGTTGGAATGACATCAAGCGCAGCACTAAGGCCAAGCGTGCCTCAAATTACAACTTGACTCTGGTGACTGGCGGTGGGCCTGCACCAGAGGAGGAAGAACTCACTCCGCATGAGGCTCTCGTTGCGGAGTTCATACCACCTGAATTGGTCGAAGGAGTGGGAGAGATGCTGGACTTTGATGCCCAGTCCAGTGAGTGTTGATGCGTGTTTGTTGAGGACGTGTGTGTTTCACTTGTGGGATGTGTTGTGCATGATTGCTGCTACATGTGACGTGTACATGGTTCTGATGTGTAAGTAATGCAATGCTACCGTCATGCATGTCTCCTCTGCCTGCATGCGGGACTCCATGTAGGCATGCTCCCTTGCCCCTCCTCCGCCACTCTGCACCCCAGTTCCACCTTTGCACTGGTCTGCTTCAATCTTGCCAATGTGTACTTTCTTGTTCATGTGTCCTGTGTAGATGCTAACTTCCAGCGTAGAATCTGCCAGACATATGCCGTGTGGTACAGCCTTAGTACTCGATGCAGGGTATCTCACTTGTACTGTGCATGGGTCAGATCTCCCGCAGGGACATGAGTGCCCATTCATGCTCCATGTGCATTGCACGCATGCCCCTATGTGTCCTTGACTGGATGATCACTGTAATATGAGTCCTTGGTTACATACATTGCCTGCCATCTCATCAGCCTTCCCATGTCAACTGTGGCTCAGTCCTGCGTTGCACACATGTTTAGGCTCTGACAATCTGTGTGGCTCACAGGCCTCAGCCTGTTCAATGGCCAATGACTCTGTCCAACTCTTGTTGTGTCTTCTTCTCACGTGGGCGGCCTCCGGAGTTTCCATCATGTGTCCTGCCCACTGTCCCAGCTTCATTTGCAGTGTTGTAATTTGAATCACATTAAGCTGTTGATGCCAGTCAACACTGCCTGTCAATACACAGGTGTATGGTCAGCCTTTTGATACCATGCTCGGCATCCCTGCTTTGGTACTGGGGTGGAGGGGTGCTTGGCTTCTAGACATAGTACACATTGAATGCACAATGCACGTGATGTCTGAATTTGACATTGCACTGCCTTCCCATTTCCTGGCACACACCATGTAGTGCTTGTACTTGTAGGTAGTGAGTGGCGTACACATTTTCTGCACTGCATAGACCCACTTCCATGGAAACTGCCACCTTTCAACAGGTCTGATCACAGAAGCTATTCAAAGTAGACCCTGCATGCATGCCAGGTCATATGTTGTGTGTCACATGTCTGCTGGATGCCTTTGCTGTCGGTGTGTGTGTGTCGTGTGCTTCTGACATGTGTATTGACCTTTTTCTCTCTATTTTTCAGGTGATGACGCAATGGAGGCGGAGGATGGTGTTGTCATGCCAGACACAGGGTTGGTAACACCACATCAACCCGGCACTAGTGGGGGTCGTGGGGTGGTAGGCCACGAAAACCCCCAAGTGCTGCAGTCCATCTTGTCTCTGGCTGCCTATGAGTCCAGCCTTGATGACGACTCTGACGTCCATGTTGAGTTGGATGAGCATCAAGTCCATGTGTCAGGGGTGAGTGATTCTGATGTGGACACTCCTCAGTCTGCGACACCTGCACTGAGGGATCAGACAGTCTTGGTTCCTCCGCCCGTGGTGGATCGGGACGCAGGGTCACCCTCCACACCAGTCACTGATGTGCCTGGGACATCACGTCGACGGGGGCATGTAGTCGTGCAGCCGCAGGCGGTGCCAACACAGCGAGGACCCCCGGTCCTTGGGTCCCACAGGGGTCAAGCCCGGCAACGCGGTCGCCGCGCGCAACCGCTGTATACTGAGTGGGAACAAGACATGACTGCCAATTCTGAACGGCAGGGGGCAGCAATGGAGAACATCGCTGAGAGCATGGAGCGTGTGGCCCGATCTGTGCTCCCCACTGCTAGGCAGGTGCTTCTCCAGCAGCAGGCGGCACGGTCCACGGCCCGCTCGCTCAGGCTGGGCATGGCGGCCTCAGACAGGGCACGCCAGGCTGAAATGTCGTCTCTGCGTCAAGCAATTGCTGCTCACGCAGAGGCGCACATGGATGCCCTGAGGGAGGAGTATGCTTCCCTCAGATCCACTCTGGGTGTCCTTATGATGTCCCAGAGGCAGCAGGCAGAGGAGAGGTTTGCACAGCTTGAGCGTACCATCTCGGCTGAGCTACAGGCTTGCCGGGAGGTGCAGCGGTTGTCCAGCCAGGCCTTGCAGGAGGAACTCTGTGTTACACGTGCTACCTTGCAAGAGGAAGCACGTGTATCACGTGAGGTTCTGCATGCAGACCTACGTCACATCGCCACACAGAACCAGGCTCACCCGTCCGGCAGACTTGCTGCCGACGAGGGGCAAGCTGCGGCTAGGCGTGGCCAGGCTACTGTGCCACATCCTCCTTTCCAGGATGAGCCAGACTCGGACGACCATCTATCTCCCACATAGGTCGTGCTGTGCAGGCGTTGAGCCCATGGAGGATTTTTTTTTTCGCTCAGCATCATCGCATGTGGATGTTGAGCAGCACCCTGTACCTCCCCCCTCCTGGGTGCCTCCCCTCCCCCCCGGGTCGTATGTGGCCATTTTTGATTTTTCTTTTTGTTTAGTTAGTTAAGTTTCTGTTTGATAGTTAGTTTAAATAGGTAATGTAGGTTTTCCATAGTTAGTGTAATTAGTTAATAGTTGAGTTAGTTTAAAATTGCTAGTCTATTGTGCTTTCATGTGACTGTGCGGTGCTTTGTGGCTTTTGAAGGCATCCACTGTCTGTTCCAGCTGGGCCCTTCATGGTTGTCTTGTGTATGTGTTTGCTGCTTGGGGTCCTTGACTCACATATGCCACTCCTGCCTCCCTTATCCATGGGCTCGCAAGGATGGTTCGGTGTTACAGCATTTTACACAAGGGCATTGGACTGTCATATCTGTGGCATGTCTGGTGCTGTGTGACTTGTGTTGACACCCCTAGTGGGGATGATTTAGGTGTCATTGTCCACTGTTCAGCTTTTGCAAGATGGGGTGTGTCATGATTAATATGGACATTGATTGCTATGCATTGTGTAGTATGTTTCATATCTTTCCTGTACATGTGCTTGTTGCAATTCATGCTGTAGATAGTGTTCCACACTTTGGAGGTGAAAGACGGACTGATGGTGTGATTTGTGATGTGACTCTCTGACATGGTCAAGTAATGAGATGCCTGATGAGACACACACAGATGACTTTGAAGCATTAATCATGTGTTTCATGCCCTTTCTGCAGGGGGATGAGCCTCCAGAGCACCTTTGCCAGCAGACATGGCCCATTGGACGACGGAATTCTGGACCCGTTGTTGGTGCCCACATGCACATGTGTGCACAAGCAGAGGCACAGTGATTGCAGACCCACATCCTAGAACTGCTGACATGTTCCAAGGAACTCCAGGCAAGGTGAGCATCACAGGGGGGCCACGACACAGCAAAGCTTGCACCAGGCGAGTTGCACATGCAGGCTTAGTCACAGCACTGAGGGTGAGCTTAGACGAATATTGGTGTTGAAGCACACAATGCAGCTCAGATGTGTTTGTGGACTGATGGCTGTTGATAGTAGGGTTGTCTGGGACACATGCAGGGGCAGTGGCACATACCCTCCGGTACACCAAGGTCCATTGAGGCACTTGTATCAACCATGTAGCCTTCCGAGACATGGAAAGGGGCAGCTCACAGGGACATACAGCAAGGGACATACTTGGGTGCAGTGCATGTCTTTTCCACGTACTTCATGATAAATGCACTGCCAACTTTGTTTCGGTCATGGTGATACGCAACTTGCTCTGTAGTCATGGCTTGCTATATGGGTCTGTCTGCTTACCCAGGGAACATTGCATGTTGTGTGAATTGTGACACATTGGTGTTCCATTTGCCACGCACCCACCAGCGGCTGCCTTACTGCATTGACTGTGTATGACCCGTCACAGGGGTGATGTTATATATGGGTACGAAGCATCAACCACAGATTGTCTGTTTGTAGAGTAGTTTGTTGCTATGGGGCATGTTTGGTGTTGTGTTTTTGTGTAATTGGCATGTACAGGTTGTTGACTGTGGCTCTCTTTGCAGCATTGCAGTGCTCCTGTAACCGGACCTGAGAGTGCGCAGGCAGGAGGCCAGCACTCAAAACCAGAGCTAAGTGTCTTGTTGTTTTTCTTACGAACTGCTCTGCATAGGCTTGCTGGGGAGTGTACTGATGCATGGATGTATGTGTGGTTCAATTTGGTATGTTTTTTTCTCCCTAATCACCCGTGATCCTATGCAATTTTGAAACCTGTACCCTCTACCCGGTGTTCCTGCTTCCCGTGCCTATCCAAGCAACGTTCCTTGACCCTCTTTCCCCACTGGGGTTGCGGATGCCTGTGTAAGCCCCGAACTTGCAGGCGCCAAAACCCTAGAGGGGGTGGTTGGTTCGTACCACTCCTGAGCCTGGACTACAGAAGGCCATGACAATGATGTCCAAGTTTGTTTGGATTGTGTATGTGTTCATGCAGGTTGTACATTTTCGTGCATTCCCTAGTTTCATGTGTCATTTCTCCTCCCCTCTCCTGCCACTCATTCCAGTCATCCAGTGTGTCAACACCTGTCCCGACTGCATATCCCTGAACCTCATTCCCCACCAGGGTCTCAGGGGCCTGTGTGAGTTTGACCTTGCAGGCACCCGGGACATGGTGGGGGTGGTTGTTTCGTGACACTTCCGCGCCTGTACAGGGGACCTGTGACAGTACACATCCATTCATGGTGCATCATCCTATTTCATGTACCACACATGTCTCACATCCTGTCGTGACATTGTTTTGCTGTGCTACCTTGGTTGTTGCATCATTGTGGTAGTACTTGGCCTTTGTGAGGTACTGCTACGTCAAGTCATCTACTGGAGGGTGTTCGGGTTCGTTTTTATGCCTTGGATTTTGTGATTTTGGAAATGAGTGTGGATTCTGAGGGTTCAGGCATCTTTTTACACACAAGGTGGGAGATGGTGACGAAGGGTAAAGGTGATCCTGTGGCCAGGTGGAATTGAGGTTTGGAGGCTCCATGACCCAGGTGCAGTTGTTCAGTGGGTCATGGTCATTTGTGAGGGAGGGGGGGGTTGTTGTTGATAGTTGCCTTGCCCTGCAGTGTGATGGGAACTCTGACATAGTAATGGTGGTATCCTATGTACATGTTGTGTTCTGCTGATCAATGCCTGTTCATGTGTTGTGTTTTCCTTTCAGGTGCGAGGGGATAGTTGTGGTTTGACATGCTGGGGTGTACACATGGTGGATGTTCACATGTGATGTGTAGGGAACACTGATGGATGGTCACTTGAGTGCACATGCATATGTGGAGTGCATGTCCTTGCAGAACCACACACTTACACTCTGATGCACTACATGTCCTCCCACCCTTGCATATCCACGTGTCCACTGTTTGCCTTCTGGTGCCCACTGTGTCCCGGCAGCACATGTTCTGTGACCGATCATGGATCCAGTACATGCCTAATTTGATGTTTGACGTGGTCTGTCACTTAGATGTGATGCTCAGGGTGTGCATCACACACAATGGCTGTTCACTGTGCTGTGCGCTGAGCAGTGTGATGCAGGAGTAGGATACTGCACACATGAGCTGCAGTGTTGATTTTGCAATGCATAATGTGCATGTAGACAGGCATTCATTGTGATGTTACGTCTACGACTGTTGTAATGCATTTGGAAATGACTTATTTTGGGTGGGAGATTTTGTTGGTCTGTCATTTCATCTGATTCCGGGTCAGGCAGCAGTGTCCGATGCCACTGTACATTTAGGACATGGCAATGTGTACCTTATCGTTACTGCATTGGTGTATGGGTATTGCTTGCCATGTCATGTTGATGTTTGGGAGGGTTTGAGTGACATGACAGTGATGGCCATGGCCTGTTTTGCAGGTGTGTGTGATGCACACCTTGCATGTCCGGGTCATCCGCTTCTCAGAGCAACTAGCTGGGGGTAGATTTCTCTCCGCAGCAGGGCCTTCCCCCTGGAACAGACTTCCGGCCTGACTTGAACTTGAGGGGAACCATCTCCAGTTCTGGAAGCACCTCAAGACCTTCCTCTTTGCTTCTGCTTACTGTTTGCCTCTCCCTTGCAGAATTCTCCACTGGAACTGCACAGGAGCTGCAACTGGGCCACTCTCACCGACCTCGGTCCCTGGCCCAGCCACTCTCCACTTGCACTGCCTCCCTGGCAACCCCTGCACTGCAGTACTGTCTCTCTATCCCTACAGCCCTCCCTTCCCAGCACTTGTCTGCACTTACCTTTGTAGTTGCCACCAGGCGACCTATGTATTATTTTTTTGGG
This sequence comes from Ambystoma mexicanum, assembly GCF_040938575.1. Taxonomy (NCBI): domain Eukaryota; kingdom Metazoa; phylum Chordata; class Amphibia; order Caudata; family Ambystomatidae; genus Ambystoma; species Ambystoma mexicanum. Next base: position 159,172,338 of record NC_090936.1, on the reverse strand, counting down.
CTACTTCCCCTTTACTGGACTCCCCCCCACCCTTCCCCTTGCACTTTTCCCATTCCCCCTACCCCTGCACTTGCACAATCTCAATGACACCTGGCCTAGTAGTACCGTTCTCTGTGTTCCCTTGTTCCCCCCTCCCTGCCTCATTGCGCCTTGGAATACTTGTGTATGGCCCATATCATGTCATATGTCATATGTGTGCCTTTTGGTCACACAGGATAGCTTGTGTTTAAGTAGCTAGGGATGCAGACGATGTGGCACTTCCATGGCAACTATCTCAGGGTGGTAGGGTTGTGACAGTTGACTGTCTCTTTGTCATCATCGATTGTCACCTGGTATGTGCCAGGCCTGTGTGCACTCCGCAGGGGTGGGAGTTTAGGTGAAAAATGTGGCCACAAGCTGGGTCCGGGCTTCCTCGCCACGTGCCCTGTCCCCTCCCATGGGCAGCGTCTGTGCCTGTGGTTGGGGATGTGGGGGCACCACCATGTCCACCGGGACGCCCTGCCGTGTTGCAACATTGTGCAGGACACATGCTGCCACAATGATCCTGCACACTACTGGTGGTGCATAGAGTAGTTGCCCACCAGAGCGGTCAAGGGAGCGGAAACGTGACTTGAGCACTCCGAATGTGCGCTCCACTATGCCCCTGGTTGCAATATGGGCGGCGTTGTATCTTACCTGGGGTGGTGTGGTGGGGTTCCGGATTGGCGTCATCATGTGGTTGCTCAGAGGGTAGGCACTGTCCCCTGGGGAGGTGATAATAGTTGAGATTTTTAGGGTTTGGATATTTGTCTGTGTGTGACTTGCATGCATGTGCAAGGGCATTTGTACTGACCTAGGAGCCATGTGTCGCCATGCTGCCCAGCTTCCAGGGCCCGGCTCAGGGCGGACATTCTGTATATGAAACTGTCATGGGTGGAGCCAGGGTAGTTTGCATAGACAGAGGTGATGATTCCCTTTGCATCACATACCACCTGTACATTGATGGAATGCCAGTGCTTGCGGTTTCGGTAGATGTGCCCAATGGCCCTAGGTGGACGGAGGGCCACATGGGTGCAATCTATGGCACCGAGCACTTTGGGAAGTGTGCCACCCTGAAAAAATCCAGGACAACGGCCTGCCTTTCTGCGGGTGTTCTGGGCATGTATATGTGCCTGCGGACTGAGGGGCGCGCTGTCATGATTGCCAGTACCTGGTGTAGGCAGCGTGACTGCGTGGCCTGTGAGACCCCCCCACTATGGCAGTGGTCCGCTGAAATGACCCAGTAGCCAAAAAATGCAGGACATTGAGCAGCTTCTCCAAGGGGCTCAATGCTTGGGAGCAAAGGGTGGGGGATGTGAGGTCATCTTCCCACTCCCTGACCAGGTCTAGGATGATATGGGGTGGAAACCTATACCTGCCATAGACCTGGTCGTCAGGCATCCCAAAAAGGCTTGTCCGTGGTGCGAAAATGCGTGCCCTGGCTATTCTCCTCCTCCTGCGGTGTCCCACGATCAGTGCTGCGACAAATGGGGCATTCATCGTAGCTGTATATACGCGTTTGTTGTTTGCGCGCACTTTATGCTGTGCGTGGGGACGGCTCCGCCTGCCTTCGTGTGGGCGGACGCGTTGACGCCTGTGCACGTCTTTTGCCGTGCGCGGGTTTCCCGTATTCGGATACGGTCCGAGTGTCATTGCGTGTGATCATAGGGGAGTGAGCGTACACGCAACTGGCCTGGGTACGTGTGTTTCGGGGTGCACGGGAAGTTCCACACGCGATTAGCCTGGGTACGTGTGTTCCGCGGTGCCGGGAACTTTCACACGCGATTGGTGGAAATCCACGTGTGTTCTGTCATCACGTGCAATGAGGGAAACACCTGCGCGCGTCACGTCACAGACGCGCTCACGCGCTAGGGGCCTTTGGTCCAATGAAATCGCATATGCGTGCTGCCGTGCATACGCGCTAAGGGCCTTTCCTCGTATTACACGCGGACGTGCAGTTTTCCACGCGCGCTTGCGCGCATGGGCCCTTTCCTCGTATTACACGCGGACGTGCAGTTTTTCACGCGCGCTGAAATGCCCATGCACGTCTGTACGTGTCACGTCACAGGGGCGCTTGTGCTTGAGGGGCCTTCTGTCCAATGAAAATGCGTATGCGTGCAGACGCGCTTACGCGCTAAGGGCCTTTCCTCGAATTACACGCTGACGTGCCAATTTTTCACGTGCCAAATCACTCCGTATCAAGCTGGCCACGCGTAAGCACACGGAAGACCACGCTCCTGCCCAGAAGGCCGAACTACTGCCCCCCAGACCCCCGAGCACGCTCCCACCTGCCATCTGCTGCTGCCTGACTGCCTGCTGCCCACGTGCCCTGCCATTTGCTGCCTGCACATCAGACAGGGGTGCTGTTGCTGTGACCACCCCTGCTGGAACCGAAGAATCCCGACTGGGATTCCATCGCTCCACAGCCCAGCCCCAGGACCCAGTTGCCCACCCACTCCTGCCTCTGGGGTTGTCATGTCGGGGCAAACACCATCTGGGACCACTGACAACCCCCGGCCAGAGAGGCAGAGGGGCACCAGCTTCAGTGCCACCGAAGTTGGTGTCCTGGTGGAGCAAGTCCTGGGGCAGTATGATGCCCTCTTCGGAAGTTCCCGCGCCGACAAGGAAGGACGGACTCGGATCTGGACTGACATCGTGACTGCCATCAACGCGGAGGGGGTGGCAGTCCGCGACTTACAACATGTCAAGAAGTGCTGGGAGGACTTCAGGTCCAGGACCCTGAACAAGGCCCGGCGCCTCTTGAAGGCAGCGGATGCCAAGGGGCGCCGGGGCCACTTGTCGGAAGAACAGATGAGGGTCCTGGAACGCATATCCCCAGCGCTCCACATCCAGGTCCTTGAGAAGCAGACCCGTCTGGAGTCGAGCGGTGAGTGTACATGCATCCTGATTGTGAGCAGTGCGTGTGGTGATTATTCAGTAGTGTGCAGGTTGCACATCTGTTTGTATGGGGTCGAGTATGGGTGGGGGTGTACAGGGCCGTGGGGCTGACACATGCGAGGGCTGTAATGTGTGAGACATGGATGGTGCTTGTGTGTGTAGGCTTGCATGCCAAATGCAGTTGTGTGGGCACACATGTTTGGATGAATGTGTATGTAAGTAGACATGTCCGTGATGTCACGCATGTATGTTGTTTTTGGCTGCATGTATCAGCACTGTGTACATGTGCATGTGTGTGTATTTGACAAGAGTGCAACAGTGATGCAACATGGATGCATGTGACAGCGGTATGTGGAAGCCTGATTGGCAGATGTGACATGGATGCCCGTCTGAACACTGCGACACTTGGCAGAGGTGTACACATGCATGCAAGTGTGGTGGTGTGTGTACATGTGTGGTGCACTTCCTGTGTTGCATGTGATGTCTGGCTCACCTTTGGCTGCTCATGCTGTTGTATGTGTATGGATGGTGGTGGCAGTTGCGATATGGCTGTGGTATGGCTCATGTGTGCGAGTTGTAATGACATGTGTGTTGGGGATTGTGATGACATGTCTGAGGTTTGCCAATGCCACTCATGTACAACTGTCATGTGTGTATGTGTCCATTGCACAGTGCCCTGATGCCTGTGTTTTGTTTCTCCCTGTCTGCAGCGTCAACTGATGAAGAGGGCGGAGAAGGTGCTGTGGAGCACAGCGGCGGGGATCCCACCGCCAGCCGGAGACGCAAGGCCCGGCTCCCCTCCCATGTTGTCATCTCGTCGGGGAGTGAGGAGTCCGGTGCCGCGTCCCAGGCAGCAGCTGCTGGGGGGAGGTCCAAGAGGCGGAGGTTGGAGTTGGACTCCTCGGCAGCAGAAGGGGCAGCTGGGACCCCACAGGGCCCAACAGGGGAAGATGGCACGGAGTCATCCAGGTTGGTGGGGGGTTTGGTGGAGGAGGAGGCCGTGCAAGCACCAGAGACGTGGTCTGGAGGTGGGGATCCCACTGGTGCTAGTGGTGCAGTGCAGGACCAGGGACAGGAGGCAGCACAGGCCGCCGCGGAGGTGCCTGTGTGCAATCCTGTCCCTGATCCTGTCCCTGCATCATCTTGCACCAGCAGGGATGCCTACGTCCAGACCCGTTTTCAGGCAGGGGATGAGCTCACGTCAACTGGCCTTCCTCTGCCTGCGGACGTGGCTATCCAGGTCCGGGTTGAGCCTGTCCTGGCTGGTGTGGCGTTGCGTCAACGGGCCATGCGAGGTGACCTGCAGTCTTTTCATGAAGAGACTGCAAGTCATCTCGAATGGTTCGTTGATCCGTCTGATGGGGCTTGCTCCGACCCCCTCCTCAACTGGACCCCCTACGCGCCAGTCGTCCTCTGTGCCATCTTCCCACCCATCAGTCACCTGGGTGCCCTGTGGAGCTGCCTCTGACGGTGCGGCCAGGCTGGTGGAGGAGGCATCCCTGCCACAGTCGGGAGTCGGACGTCCAGCAGGGGTGGCCACATCAACGACTGCACCCCAGCCGGCGGAGGATGTGCAGGCAGCAGGAGGCAGTGCACGGGCAGAGGCACAGCAGCAGCAGCAACGTGGTGGGAGCCATGAAGGCTCGGGGCCTTCAACATCGGAGGGGCAGGCATCAGCCGGAGGGCAGGAGGACCCAGGACAGAGAGTGTCTTCCGTGTGCAGCGGTTGGGCCACGCCATAGATGCGGAGCGGCAGCGGGCGGAAGAGGCACGGCTCACAATGGTCAGGGCGGAGAACTCCATGCGCAGGGCCCTGAGGCGGGCCGAGTGCCTCGAGGCAATCCGCAGGGGTTTGGAGGTGGAGACGTCGACGGCCCTGCGGACCCTCGGGGCCATGGAGGAGGACCGCCTCCGGGACATTGAGGAGGAGTTCGATGATGCCCTGGCCCGGGACATCCACAAGTGAGCCGTGAAAATAGCCCGCTGCCCTTGTACATAGTTATGTAGGTAGTGTTAGGTTTCATTTTTGTTTTTATTTTATTTGGACCTTTCGGACATTGGCCACATTTTTGTATATAGTTTATTTTATTAGTTAGTGTAGTTAGATAGGTTTCCTTTATTTTGTTGGGATAATGGACCCTGGCTTGTTCCCATGTACATAGTTCACAGTTGGATTGTATTTTTTTTTCACTTTTTAAGCATGGAGCAATGGCTTTCTTTTTTATTTCCCATTGGATTTTGTTTTGTGGACATTGACTTTGGACAACATTACTTTGGAATTTTATTTTTGGTTTTGCTTTTTTTAACGGACATGCTTCTTTTCATTTTTGTACATTCACGTTTCTGTTTCTTCATTTTTTATTCTATTTATGTTTCCTTTAATACATATTTTTTTTGGTGAACTTCAATGTGTGGTATCTCATTGGTTTCATGCATTTCATGATATGTGTTTTGAGATTCACTGACACCCATTGGGTGTATGTGAGGGAAATGTGTATGTTTCGGAACTTGCAATTGGTGTTCTGTGATGTAATTGCAAATTATGAGTGGGTGGATGCAATACTCGGGTGGATGTTTTGCATTTGGGGCCTGACCATAGGGACCAGGGATCTAGATTGTGATGACATGTTGGCTGGGGAACATGAGTTGCACATGGGTGGGGGCCTGCTGGCAGGTGCCCCACAGTGCTGGGGGGTGGGGGTGCTGGGAGACATGGGTGGGGGCCTGGTGGTGGGTGCCCCTGCACTGCTGGGGGGTGGGGGGTGGGAGACATGGGTGGGGGCCTGGTGGAGGCTGCCCCTGGTGACTGGGGGGGTGGGGGTGGTGGGAGACATGGGTGGGGGCCTGGTGGAGGCTGCCCCTGGTGGCTGGGGGGTGGGGGTGGTGTGAGACATGGGTGGGGGCCTGGTGGAGGCTGCCCCTGCACTGCTGGGGGGTGGGGGTGGTGGGAGACATGGGTGGGGGCCTGTTGGAGGCTGCCCCTGGTGACTGGGGGGGGTGGGGGTGGTGGGAGACATGGGTGGGGGCCTGGTGGAGGCTGCCCCTGGTGGCTGGGGGGTGGGGGTGCTGGGAGACATGGGTGGGGGCCTGGTGGTGGCTGCCCCTGCACTGCTGGGGGGTGGGGTGGTGGGAGACATGGGTGGGGGCCTGGTGGAGGCTGCCCCTGGTGACTGGGGGGGTGGGGGTGGTGGGAGACATGGGTGGGGGCCTGGTGGAGGCTGCCCCTGGTGACTGGGGGGGTGGGGGTGGTGGGAGACATGGGTGGGGGCCTGGTGGAGGCTGCCCCTGGTGGCTGGGGGGTGGGGGTGCTGGGAGACATGGGTGGGGGCCTGGTGGTGGGTGCCCCTGCACTGCTGGGGGGTGGGGGTGGTGGGAGACATGGGTGGGGGCCTGGTGGAGGCTGCCCCTGTTGACTGGGGGGGTGGGGGTGGTGGGAGACATGGGTGGGGGCCTGGTGGAGGCTGCCCCTGGTGACTGGGGCGGTGGGGGTGGTGGGAGACATGGGTGGGGGCCTGGTGGAGGCTGCCCCTGGTGGCTGGGGGGTGGGAGTGCTGGGAGACATGGGTGGGGGCCTGGTGGAGGCTGCCCCTGCACTGCTGGGGGGTGGGGGTGGTGGGGAACATGCGTTGGACATGGGTGGGGCCTGCTGGCAGGTGCCCCACAGTGCTGGGGGGTGGGGGCGGTGGGAGACATGGGTGGGGGCCTGGTGGAGGCTGCCCCTGGTGACTGGGGGGGTGGGGGTGGTGGGAGACATGGGTGGGGGCCTGGTGGAGGCTGCCCCTGGTGGCTGGGGGGTGGGGGTGCTGGGAGACATGGGTGGGGGCCTGGTGGTGGCTGCCCCTGCACTGCTGGGGGATGGGGGTGGTGGGGAACATGCGTTGGACATGGGTGGGGGCCTGCTGGCAGGTGCCCCACAGTGCTGGGGGGTGGAGGTGGTGGGGAACATGAGTTGGACATGGGTGGGGGCCTGCTGGCAGATGCCCCACGGTGCTGGGGGGTGGGGGTGGTGGGGAACATGAGTTGGACATGGGTGGGGGCCTGCTGGCAGGTGCCCCACAGTGCTGGGGGGTGGGGGTGCTGGGAGACATGGGTGGGGGCCTGGTGGAGGCTGCCCCTGGTGGCTGGGGGGTGGGGGTGCTGGGAGACATGGGTGGGGGCCTGGTGGTGGGTGCCCCTGCACTGCTGGGGGGTGGGGGTGGTGGGAGACATGGGTGGGGGCCTGGTGGAGGCTGCCCCTGGTGACTGGGGTGGTGGGGGTGGTGGGAGACATGAGTGGGGGCCTGGTGGAGGCTGCCCCTGGTGACTGGGGGGTGGGGGTGGTGGGAGACATGGGTGGGGGCCTGGTGGAGGCTGCCCCTGGTGACTGGGGGGGTGGGGGTGCTGGGAGACATGGGTGGGGTCCCGTGCCTGCTGGGCCTAGAGACCCAAGCTACTCCTCACTGATGAGCCCCAACAAGGGCGAAACATGTTTGGGGATGCTTGTGGTCTCGTGCAGAAGGGATGTGGCCTAGCAGTTCGGGCTGTACTGCCCCTTTTGGGGTGGGGCCAAGCCTGATTTGCATATGGTCTTTCCCTTCTGTAATGGCTTGGCAGGCGAAGAACGGTGGTCTGGAGGGTTGCCCAGAGCATTGCCAGTGGTTAAGATTAAGTCTAAACCTTCCAGCCATCACCTCTTTGTTTTTGCTATGTCACCCCGAGTGGGACGGGTATGCCCAGACGTGGGTCCCGTGCCTGCTGGGCCTAGAGACCCAAGCTACTCCTCACTGATGAGCCCCAACAAGGGAGAAACATGTTTGGGGATGCTTGTGGTCTCGTGCAGAAGGGATGTGGCCTAGCAGTTCGGGCTGGACTGCCCCTTTTGGGGTGGGGCCAAGCCTGATTTGCATATGGTCTTTCCCTTCTGTAATGGCTTGGCAGGCGAAGAACGGTGGTCTAGAGGGTTGCCCAGAGCATTGCCAGTGGTTAAGATTAAGTCTAAACCTTCCAGCCATCACCTCTTTGTTTTTGCTATGTCACCCCGAGTGGGACGGGTATGCCCAGACGTGGGTCCCGTGCCTGCTGGGCCTAGAGACCCAAGCTACTCCTCACTGATGAGCCCCAACAAGGGCGAAACATGTTTGGGGATGCTTGTGGTCTCGTGCAGAAGGGATGTGGCCTAGCAGTTCGGGCTGGACTGCCCCTTTTGGGGTGGGGCCAATCCTGATTTGCATATGGTCTTTCCCTTCTGTAATGGCTTGGCAGGCGAAGAACGGTGGTCTGGAGGGTTGCCCAGAGCATTGCCAGTGGTTAAGATTAAGTCTAAACCTTCCAGCCATCACCTCTTTGTTTTTGCTATGTCACCCCGAGTGGGACGGGTATGCCCAGACGTGGGTCCCGTGCCTGCTGGGCCTAGAGACCCAAGCTACTCCTCACTGATGAGCCCCAACAAGGGCGAAACATGTTTGGGGATGCTTGTGGTCTCGTGCAGAAGGATGTGGCCTAGCAGTTCGGGCTGGACTGCCCCTTTTGGGGTGGGGCCAAGCCTGATTTGCATATGGTCTTTCCCTTCTGTAATGGCTTGGCAGGCGAAGAACGGTGGTCTGGAGGGTTGCCCAGAGCATTGCCAGTGGTTAAGATTAAGTCTAAACCTTCCAGCCATCACCTCTTTGTTTTTGCTATGTCACCCCGAGTGGGACGGGTATGCCCAGACGTGGGTCCCGTGCCTGCTGGGCCTAGAGACCCAAGCTACTCCTCACTGATGAGCCCCAACAAGGGCGAAACATGTTTGGGGATGCTTGTGGTCTCGTGCAGAAGGGATGTGGCCTAGCAGTTCGGGCTGGACTGCCCCTTTTGGGGTGGGGCCAAGCCTGATTTGCATATGGTCTTTCCCTTCTGTAATGGCTTGGCAGGCGAAGAACGGTGGTCTGGAGGGTTGCCCAGAGCATTGCCAGTGGTTAAGATTAAGTCTAAACCTTCCAGCCATCACCTCTTTGTTTTTGCTATGTCACCCCGAGTGGGACGGGTATGCCCAGACGTGGGTCCCGTGCCTGCTGGGCCTAGAGACCCAAGCTACTCCTCACTGATGAGCCCCAACAAGGGCGAAACATGTTTGGGGATGCTTGTGGTCTCGTGCAGAAGGGATGTGGCCTAGCAGTTCGGGCTGGACTGCCCCTTTTGGGGTGGGGCCAAGCCTGATTTGCATATGGTCTTTCCCTTCTGTAATGGCTTGGCAGGCGAAGAACGGTGGTCTGGAGGGTTGCCCAGAGCATTGCCAGTGGTTAAGATTAAGTCTAAACCTTCCAGCCATCACCTCTTTGTTTTTGGGGGCTTGGTGGAGGCTGCCCCTGGTGGCTGGGGGGTGGGGGTGCTGGGAGACATGGGTGGGGGCCTGGTGGAGGCTGCCCCTGCACTGCTGGGGGGTGGGGGTGGTGGGGAACATGCGTTGGACATGGGTGGGGCCTGCTGGCAGGTGCCCCACAGTGCTGGGGGGTGGGGGCGGTGGGAGACATGGGTGGGGGCCTGGTGGAGGCTGCCCCTGGTGACTGGGGGGGTGGGGGTGGTGGGAGACATGGGTGGGGGCCTGGTGGAGGCTGCCCCTGGTGGCTGGGGGGTGGGGGTGCTGGGAGACATGGGTGGGGGCCTGGTGGTGGCTGCCCCTGCACTGCTGGGGGATGGGGGTGGTGGGGAACATGCGTTGGACATGGGTGGGGGCCTGCTGGCAGGTGCCCCACAGTGCTGGGGGGTGGAGGTGGTGGGGAACATGAGTTGGACATGGGTGGGGGCCTGCTGGCAGATGCCCCACGGTGCTGGGGGGTGGGGGTGGTGGGGAACATGAGTTGGACATGGGTGGGGGCCTGCTGGCAGGTGCCCCACAGTGCTGGGGGGTGGGGGTGCTGGGAGACATGGGTGGGGGCCTGGTGGAGGCTGCCCCTGGTGGCTGGGGGGTGGGGGTGCTGGGAGACATGGGTGGGGGCCTGGTGGTGGGTGCCCCTGCACTGCTGGGGGGTGGGGGTGGTGGGAGACATGGGTGGGGGCCTGGTGGAGGCTGCCCCTGGTGACTGGGGTGGTGGGGGTGGTGGGAGACATGAGTGGGGGCCTGGTGGAGGCTGCCCCTGGTGACTGGGGGGTGGGGGTGGTGGGAGACATGGGTGGGGGCCTGGTGGAGGCTGCCCCTGGTGACTGGGGGGGTGGGGGTGCTGGGAGACATGGGTGGGGTCCCGTGCCTGCTGGGCCTAGAGACCCAAGCTACTCCTCACTGATGAGCCCCAACAAGGGCGAAACATGTTTGGGGATGCTTGTGGTCTCGTGCAGAAGGGATGTGGCCTAGCAGTTCGGGCTGTACTGCCCCTTTTGGGGTGGGGCCAAGCCTGATTTGCATATGGTCTTTCCCTTCTGTAATGGCTTGGCAGGCGAAGAACGGTGGTCTGGAGGGTTGCCCAGAGCATTGCCAGTGGTTAAGATTAAGTCTAAACCTTCCAGCCATCACCTCTTTGTTTTTGCTATGTCACCCCGAGTGGGACGGGTATGCCCAGACGTGGGTCCCGTGCCTGCTGGGCCTAGAGACCCAAGCTACTCCTCACTGATGAGCCCCAACAAGGGAGAAACATGTTTGGGGATGCTTGTGGTCTCGTGCAGAAGGGATGTGGCCTAGCAGTTCGGGCTGGACTGCCCCTTTTGGGGTGGGGCCAAGCCTGATTTGCATATGGTCTTTCCCTTCTGTAATGGCTTGGCAGGCGAAGAACGGTGGTCTAGAGGGTTGCCCAGAGCATTGCCAGTGGTTAAGATTAAGTCTAAACCTTCCAGCCATCACCTCTTTGTTTTTGCTATGTCACCCCGAGTGGGACGGGTATGCCCAGACGTGGGTCCCGTGCCTGCTGGGCCTAGAGACCCAAGCTACTCCTCACTGATGAGCCCCAACAAGGGCGAAACATGTTTGGGGATGCTTGTGGTCTCGTGCAGAAGGGATGTGGCCTAGCAGTTCGGGCTGGACTGCCCCTTTTGGGGTGGGGCCAATCCTGATTTGCATATGGTCTTTCCCTTCTGTAATGGCTTGGCAGGCGAAGAACGGTGGTCTGGAGGGTTGCCCAGAGCATTGCCAGTGGTTAAGATTAAGTCTAAACCTTCCAGCCATCACCTCTTTGTTTTTGCTATGTCACCCCGAGTGGGACGGGTATGCCCAGACGTGGGTCCCGTGCCTGCTGGGCCTAGAGACCCAAGCTACTCCTCACTGATGAGCCCCAACAAGGGCGAAACATGTTTGGGGATGCTTGTGGTCTCGTGCAGAAGGATGTGGCCTAGCAGTTCGGGCTGGACTGCCCCTTTTGGGGTGGGGCCAAGCCTGATTTGCATATGGTCTTTCCCTTCTGTAATGGCTTGGCAGGCGAAGAACGGTGGTCTGGAGGGTTGCCCAGAGCATTGCCAGTGGTTAAGATTAAGTCTAAACCTTCCAGCCATCACCTCTTTGTTTTTGCTATGTCACCCCGAGTGGGACGGGTATGCCCAGACGTGGGTCCCGTGCCTGCTGGGCCTAGAGACCCAAGCTACTCCTCACTGATGAGCCCCAACAAGGGCGAAACATGTTTGGGGATGCTTGTGGTCTCGTGCAGAAGGGATGTGGCCTAGCAGTTCGGGCTGGACTGCCCCTTTTGGGGTGGGGCCAAGCCTGATTTGCATATGGTCTTTCCCTTCTGTAATGGCTTGGCAGGCGAAGAACGGTGGTCTGGAGGGTTGCCCAGAGCATTGCCAGTGGTTAAGATTAAGTCTAAACCTTCCAGCCATCACCTCTTTGTTTTTGCTATGTCACCCCGAGTGGGACGGGTATGCCCAGACGTGGGTCCCGTGCCTGCTGGGCCTAGAGACCCAAGCTACTCCTCACTGATGAGCCCCAACAAGGGCGAAACATGTTTGGGGATGCTTGTGGTCTCGTGCAGAAGGGATGTGGCCTAGCAGTTCGGGCTGGACTGCCCCTTTTGGGGTGGGGCCAAGCCTGATTTGCATATGGTCTTTCCCTTCTGTAATGGCTTGGCAGGCGAAGAACGGTGGTCTGGAGGGTTGCCCAGAGCATTGCCAGTGGTTAAGATTAAGTCTAAACCTTCCAGCCATCACCTCTTTGTTTTTGGGGGCTTGGTGGAGGCTGCCCCTGGTGGCTGGGGGGTGGGGGTGCTGGGAGACATGGGTGGGGGCCTGGTGGTGGCTGCCTCTGCACTGCTGGGGGGTGGGGGTGGTTGGGAACATGCGTTGGACATGAGTGGGGGCCTGCTGGCAGGTGCCCCACAGTGCTGGGGGGTGGGGGTGGTGGGGAACATGAGTTGGACATGGGTGGGGGCCTGCTGGCAGGTACCCCACAGTGCTGGGGGTGGGGGTGGTGGGGAACATGAGTTGGACATGGGTGGGGGCCTGCTGGCAGGTGCCCCACGGTGCTGGGGGGTGGGGGTGCTGGGAACATGAGTTGGACATGGGTGGGGGCCTGCTGGCAGGTGCCCCACAGTGCTGGGGGGTGGGGGTGCTGGGAGACATGGGTGGGGGCCTGGTGGAGGCTGCCCCTGGTGGCTGGGGGGTGGGGGTGCTGGGAGACATGGGTGGGGGCCTGGTGGTGGGTGCCCCTGCACTGCTGGGGGGTGGGGGTGGTGGGAGACATGGGTGGGGGCCTGGTGGAGGCTGCCCCTGGTGACTGGGGGGTGGTGGTGGTGGGAGACATGGGTGGGGGCATGGTGGAGGCTGCCCCTGGTGGCTAGGGGGTGGAGTGGTGTGAGACATGGGTGGGGGCCTGGTGGAGGCTGCCCCTGCGCTGCTGGGGGGTGGGGGTGGTGGGAGACATGGGTGGGGGCCTGGTGGAGGCTGCCCCTGGTGACTGGGGGGGTGGGGGTGCTGGGAGACATGGGTGGGGGCTTGGTGGAGGCTGCCCCTGGTGGCTGGGGGGTGGGGGTGCTGGGAGACATGGGTGGGGGCCTGGTGGTGGCTGCCTCTGCACTGCTTGGGGGTGGGGGTGGTTGGGAACATGCGTTGGACATGAGTGGGGGCCTGCTGGCAGGTGCCCCACAGTTCTGGGGGGTGGGGGTGGTGGGGAACATGAGTTGGATATGGGTGGGGGCCTGCTGGCAGGTACCCCACAGTGCTGGGGGGTGGGGGTGGTGGGGAACATGAGTTGGACATGGGTGGGGGCCTGCTGGCAGGTGCCCCACGGTGCTGGGGGGTGGGGGTGCTGGGAACATGAGTTGGACATGGGTGGGGGCCTGCTGGCAGGTGCCCCACAGTGCTGGGGGGTGGGGGTGCTGGGAGACATGGGTGGGGGCCTGGTGGAGGCTGCCCCTGGTGGCTGGGGGGTGGGGGTGCTGGGAGACATGGGTGGGGGCCTGGTGGTGGGTGCCCCTGCACTGCTGGGGGGTGGGGGTGGTGGGAGACATGGGTGGGGGCCTGGTGGAGGCTGCCCCGGTGACTGGGGGGGTGGGGGTGCTGGGAGACATGGGTGGGGGCTTGGTGGAGGCTGCCCCTGGTGGCTGGGGGGTGGGGGTGCTGGGAGACATGGGTGGGGGCCTGGTGGTGGCTGCCTCTGCACTGCTGGGGAGTGGGGGTGGTTGGGAACATGCGTTGGACATGAGTGGGGGCCTGCTGGCAGGTGCCCCACAGTGCTGGGGGTGGGGGTGGTGGGGAACATGAGTTGGACATGGGTGGGGGCCTGCTGGCAGGTACCCCACAGTGCTGGGGGGTGGGGGTGGTGGGGAACATGAGTTGGACATGGGTGGGGTCCTGCTGGCAGGTGCCCCACGGTGCTGGGGGGTGGGGGTGCTGGGAACATGAGTTGGACATGGGTGGGGGCCTGCTGGCAGGTGCCCCACAGTGCTGGGGGGTGGGGGTGCTGGGAGACATGGGTGGGGGCCTGGTGGAGGCTGCCCCTGGTGGCTGGGGGGTGGGGGTGCTGGGAGACATGGGTGGGTGCCTGGTGGTGGGTGCCCCTGCACTGCTGGGGGGTGGGGGTGGTGGGAGACATGGGTGGGGGCCTGGTGGAGGCTGCCACTGGTGACTGGGGGGTGGTGGTGGTGGGAGACATGGGTGGGGGCATGGTGGAGGCTGCCCCTGGTGGCTAGAGGGTGGGGTGGTGTGAGATATGGGTGGGGGCCTGGTGGAGGCTGCCCCTGCGCTGCTGGGGGGTGGGGTGGTGGGGAACATGCGTTGGACATGGGTGGGGCCTGCTGGCAGGTGCCCCACAGTGCTGGGGGGTGGGGGTGGTGGGAGACATGGGTGGGGGCCTGGTGGAGGCTGCCCCTGGTGACTGGGGGGTGGGGGTGGTGGGAGACATGGGTGGGGGCCTGGTGGAGGCTGCCCCTGGTGGCTGGGGGGTGGGGGTGCTGGGAAACATGGGTGGGGGCCTGGTGGTGGCTGCCCCTGCACTGCTGGGGGGTGGGGGTGGTGGGGAACATGCGTTGGACATGGGTGGGGGCCTGCTGGCAGGTGCCCCACAGTGCTGGGGGGTGGGGGTGGTGGGGAACATGAGTTGGACATGGGTGGGGGCCTGCTGGCAGGTGCCCCACGGTGCTGGGGGGTGGGGGTGGTGGGGAACATGAGTTGGACATGGGTGGGGGCCTGCTGGCAGGTGCCCCACAGTGCTGGGGGGTGGGGGTGCTGGGAGACATGGGTGGGGGCCTGGTGGAGGCTGCCCCTGGTGGCTGGGGGGTGGGGGTGCTGGGAGACATGGGTGGGGGCCTGGTGGTGGGTGCCCCTGCACTGCTGGGGGGTGGGGGTGGTGGGAGACATGGGTGGGGGCCTGGTGGAGGCTGCCCCTGGTGACTGGGGGGGGTGGGGGTGGTGGGAGACATGGGTGGGGGCCTGGTGGAGGCTGCCCCTGGTGGCTGGGGGGTGGGGGTGGTGTGAGACATGGGTGGGGGCCTGGTGGAGGCTGCCCCTGCACTGCTGGGGGGTGGGGGTGGTGGGGAACATGCGTTGGACATGGGTGGGGCCTGCTGGCAGGTGCCCCACAGTGCTGGGGGGTGGGGGTGGTGGGAGACATGGGTGGGGGCCTGGTGGAGGCTGCCCCTGGTGACTGGGGGGGTGGGGGTGGTGGGAGACATGGGTGGGGGCATGGTGGAGGCTGCCCCTGGTGGCTGGGGGGTGGGGGTGCTGGGAGACATGGGTGGGGGCCTGGTGGTGGCTGCCCCTGCACTGATGGGGGTGGGGGTGGTGGGGAACATGCGTTGGACATGGGTGGGGCCTGCTGGCAGGTGCCCCACAGTGCTGGGGGGTGGGGGTGGTGGGGAACATGAGTTGGACATGGGTGGGGGCCTGCTGGCAGGTGCCCCACAGTGCTGGGGGGTGGGGGTGCTGGGAGATATGGGTGGGGGCCTGGTGGAGGCTGCCCCTGCACTGCTGGGGGGTGGGGGTGGTGGGAGACATGGGTGGGGGCATGGTGGTGGGTGCCCCTGCACTGCTGGGGTGTGGGGGTGGTGGGAGACATGGGTGGGGGCCTGGTGGAGGCTGCCCCTGGTGACTGGGGGGTGGGGGTGGTGGGAGACATGGGTGGGGGCCTGGTGGAGGCTGCCCCTGGTGGCTGGGGGGTGGGGTTGGTGTGAGACATGAGTGGGGGCCTGGTGGAGGCTGCCCCTGCACTGCTGGGGGGTGGGGTGGTGGGAGATATGGGTGGGGGCCTGGTGGAGGCTGCCTCTGGTGGCTGGGGGGTGGGGGTGGTGGGAGACATGGGTGGGGACCTGGTGGTGGGTGCCCCTGCACTGCTGGGGGGTGGGGGTGCTGGGAGACATGGGTGGGGGCCTGGTGGAGGCTGCCCCTGGTGGCTGGGGGGTGGGGGTGGTGGGAGACATGGGTGGGGGCCTGGTGGTGGGTGCCCCTGCACTGCTGGGGGGTGGGGGTGGTGGGAGACATGGGTGGGTGCCTGATGGAGGCTGCCCCTGGTGACTGGGGGGGTGGGGGTGGTGGGAGACATGGGTGGGGGCCTGGTGGAGGCTGCCCCTGGTGCCTGGGGGGTGGGGGTGGTGGGAGACATGGGTGGGGGCCTGGTGGAGGCTGCCCCTGGTGACTGGGGGAGTGGGGGTGCTGGGAGACATGGGTGGGGGCCTGGTGGAGGCTGCCCCTGGTGGCTGGGGGGCGGGGGTGCTGGGAGACATGGGTGGGGGCATGGTGGTGGCTGCCCCTGCACTGCTGGGGGGTGGGGGTGGTAGGGAACATGCGTTGGACATGGGTGGGGGCCTGCTGGCAGGTGCCCCACAGTGCTGGGGGGTGGGGGTGGTGGGGAACATGAGTGTAACGCTCACCTGATTCCCGTAGAGGCGCCGGTCTTGACTGGGCGTATACCGTATCTTCAAAGGTGATGTGTAACACACGGCTGGCTCTTTGGGCTGGACCGCTGTGCACTGTATGTCTGACTCGAAGGGTAAGATGTCTGCAGATAGAAAATATGGGATTAATGAACTGGGTTATTGAATGTCTCTCTCTTCTTCCCTTTCTCTTCTCCTGTAGAACCCCAAAGGTTAACGCTCTCACCTTAGGTAAGTGAACGCCGTGCTCTCCATCTGCCTCGGGGCAGGGTGCTGTAACCAGTTTCTTCACTGGATAAGGGGAGCAGGCCTCTTGACTTCAGAGGACTGCTGTCCGTCGTTTACTGCACGAACGGTAAGTTTCAAGTAATTCTAATGTCTTTAAAAGTCTTTAGTAATGATGTCTCTTGTTTTGCAGGGTTCCGGCGATGGCGGATGACGGGCTGAAGTGAGTTGAAGATGGAGCCCGTGTGATGAATAGAAGCGCCTGGAAGCACGTAAGTAAGCGCTTGTTGTCTGCTTCACGATGCGCTCTAACTGTCTTTTTATTTTGCAGGTACAAGTTCGGAGCGGCTGCAGGGTGCCGGAATACCCACTGGGTTAGATGTGGAAAGGAGTAATGGCACGTGAGTATTAAAGTTCCCCAATGTCTTTAAACGCACCTTGTTTTGTCTTTCAGATGCGGGATGCAGCGCCGAAGGCCTCCGGAGCGTGCAAAGAGTTGGTAAGCTTTTGTCTTTCAGATGCCGGAATGCAGTGCGAAGACCTCCGGAGCGCACGAAGAGTAGGTAAGCCTTTGTCTTTCAGATGCCGGAATGCAGCGCGAGGCGTTGGTGACAGCCGATGGACCAGGTAAGTGAAGCGCTGTCACTGAAGACCGTAATGCTAACCTGTTCTTTCTTGTCTTTATAGGTGTTGCTGAAGACTGGATTCAGGATGGTAAGCCTTTTTCCTTAGGCCCAGGATCAGATGCAGAAGACACGATGAGCGTTCTGCTGCAGAGGATGCAGAATAACGCAAAGCAAGATTCATCCATCGGGTGTGGTTTAAATAGCCTCCTGTAGTGCTTAGGTGTCTCCTTCCACAGCCACGCCTAGGTAAGAAAAGAGTTCCTGCTTTCCAGAAGAGTTCCAGTGTTCTGAACCTAGGGAGTGGCTCCTGCCCCACCCAACAGGAAAAGTAGTTCCAAACAGAAGAGGATCAGAGGCTCAACTGGCAGGCAAGTAAGCAGCATGGTCTGCTGCAGGTAAGTCCACCCAAGCATTATGAGCCCGGCGCTTCCAGCGCTGGGACTGGGCATATTTATGAGCCTGGTGCCACTGGCGCCAGGACTGGGTCCAAAAGGTCCCAATTGGGACTGGTTGGCACTCAGAACCTGGGTTATGGATCTGCTTCCAAGGGAGTTGGGAAAACCCTGACCTTTTGGAAGCAGAGATCATGACAGTACCCCCCCTCAAGGCCCCTCCCAAACCGGGCTTCTCCGGGGGTTTTGGCTTGTCAGGAAATGTTCGGTGAAATCTTTTGATTAGGCGAGGAGCGTGGACATATTCAGCAGGTTCCCAGGATCTCTCTTGGGGGCCGTAGCCTTTCCAGTCAATTAGGTAAAATAGTTTAGATTTGGAGATCTTGGAGTCCAGAATGCTTTTGACTTCAAACTTGAGTTCTCCATCAGCTAGGATGGGTTTTGGAGATTTAGTTAGTCGGGTTTGAGGTTGCACGGGTTTTAATAGAGAGACGTGGAAGACCGGATGTATCTTCATGTGCGGGGGCAAGTCCAACTTGACCGCTACTGGGTTTACTATGGTAGTGATGGAATAGGGACCAAGGTATCTTGGGTTGAATGTGCGTGGCCCTTTTAGAGGTAGATATTTGGTGGATAACCAGACTTGATCCCCTACTTGATATTGAGGGGCTTCCTTCCGATGTTGATCTGCTCCTTTCTTGTATTGTTCTTTAGCCCTTTGAAGGTGAGAAACAGCTTCCTTAAAGGCTTGGGTGATTGTAGAATGCAGGTAGTCTACTGCTGGTGTGTCAAGATCTTGGAGGGGATCCAACTCCGAGGTTCGAGGGTGACTGCCGTATAAAAGAAAAAACGGGGTTTTCCCAGTTCCCGAATGGACAGAGTTATTGTAGGCATATTCGGCTATCCAAAGGATGTCTTTCCAAGTTTTTTCAGTTTGTTGCAGCATGCAGCGTAAATACTGTTCCAGAGTTTGATTGGTCCTCTCGGTTTGTCCGTCGGTCTGAGGGTGGTGACTGGTCGATAGTCTCACATCAATTTGAGCCGACCGACAGCAACTTCGCCAAAAATGAGAAATAAATTGACTACCTCGATCCGAAATTAGAACCGAAGGAAAACCGTGCAGTCGGACGATGTTTTCGAGAAATTCTCGGGCCAGAGTTGCTGCTGTTGGCAAGCCTTTGAGCGGAATGAAATGCGCCATCTTGGAGAATAAGTCCACGATTACTAGAATCGTATTGTATCCGGAGCATGGAGGTAGATCGGTGATGAAGTCCATAGAAAGCGTATGCCAAGGGCGAGGTGGGATGTCAATAGGGCGTAAGAGGCCTGCTGGTCTTTCCTTTTGACTCTTGTTTTGGGCGCATACTCCACAGGACATTATAAAGTCTCTGATATCTTTTTTCCAAGACGGCCACCAGAAGTAGCGCTTGATCTTTTCTGAGGTCTTGGCCATACCGGGATGTCCTTCCATTAAAGAATCGTGATAACAAGAGATTACTTTTTTCTGTAAATCTGTGCTGGGCAGGTATAATCGTTCTTGGAAATAAAATAAGTTGTCCTTTACTGCAAAGTCCTTTCCCTGCAGATGCCAATTCTGTACGTCTGCTGGAGTTACAAGTTGCCTGGCTTTATCCTTAACTTCCTCTATGGATTGTGTGGCGATTACACCCAGAATTCTTTGTTCGGGAATGATTGGTAGAGGTTTAGGGTTGATCAAGTGTTCTTCCACTCCCATCCGAGAAAGGGCATCAGCTTTACCGTTTTTTGTACCAGGTCGATAGGTAATTATGAAGTCAAACTCGGCAAAGAATAATGCCCAACAGAGTTGTCTAGAGGATTGGGCTTTTGCGGTTTTCAAATATTGCAGGTTTCGGTGATCCGTAATCACAGTAACGGTGTGTCGGGCCCCCAGCAGATAATGCCGCCAAGCCTTAAAGGCAGACTTGATAGCCAGAAGTTCCTTGTCAGTAATCGTGTAATTGATTTCAGGAGGCGAGAATTTGTGGGACCAAAATGCCACGGGATGCAACTGATTGGTTACCGGGTCCTTTTGTGATAGAACTGCCCCCATGGCAAGGCTTGAAGCATCAGTTTCCACGATGTAGGGGAGTTCGGGGCGAGGGTGTTTTAAGATTGGTGCAGAGATAAATTTAGTCTTCAAATCCTGGAAAGCTTGTTCCGCCTCGGTAGACCATTCAAAACGTTTGTTTTTCTTTAACAAGGCAGTGATGGGCTGGACTATTCGAGAAAATTCGGGGATAAACCTGCGGTAAAAGTTAGCGAAGCCTAACATGCTTTGCACACCTTTTACGGAGGATGGTGATGGCCATTTGAGAACTGCATCGACCTTCTTTGAATCCATACGCACTCCGCTAGGTGATAATATGAATCCCAAGAATTCAACTTCAGTCACGTTGAAAACACATTTTTCCAACTTAGCGAAAAGTTTGTGTTGACACAATCTTTCGAGGACCATTTTCACGTGTTTCCGATGTTCAGATTCCGATGAAGAATAAACGAGGATGTCGTCAATGTAAACAACAACACACACATCTATGAGCTCTCTGAGGACATCGTTCATAAAATATTGAAAGGCGGCCGGGGCATTGCAAAGTCCGAAGGGCATGACCTGATATTCAAATAGCCCATATTTGGTGCGGAAGGCCGTCTTCCATTCATCACCCTCTTTTACTCGTACCAAGTGGTAGGCTCCTCTAAGATCCAGCTTTGTATATATGCATGCTTTTCTGACTTGGTCCAGGAGTTCAGGGATCAAAGGTAACGGATATCTATTCTTGACGGTGATCTGGTTCAGGGAGCGATAATCTATACAAGTTCTAAGGTCTCCTTCCTTTTTTGGAACGAAGAACAAAGCTGAAGAAGCAGGGGACTTGGAAGGACGAATAAACCCATTTGCCAGGTATTGATCCAGGTATTGTCGAAGGTGAAGGTTCTCAGGCTCGGTGAGGGCATACATTCTACTACAAGGAGGAGTAGATCCAGGTATCAGGTCTATCTGGCAGTCATAAGACCTGTGAGGAGGTAGAGAGTTAGCCTGATCCTTCCGGAAAACATCTTGGTAATCTAGGTATTCGGGAGGTAACTGGGGAGTCTCTGAAGAAATTGCTGCCAGTGCAACACCAGGTGGAGGGTGACAAGTAGAGACACATTCTGGAAACTGGACCGTTCTTGCTCGCCAATCGATCAGAGGATTGTGTTTCTCTAACCAAGGTATTCCTAGAATAATCTGAAACTGAGGAGCCTTGATCACATCGAACACGATCTTCTCATGGTGTCCATCTTGACTTGCTAGCGTCACTTCTTGAGTGGTATGCGTTACTGGTCCGGAGGCTATCTCCGTTCCATCCACCGTAGTAATGACGTCCTTTACAGCCTTGGGACAAAGAGTTAGATTCATCCTCAAAACCATTTCATGATCCACATAATTGCCGATGGCACCGCTGTCGACGTAAGTTTCAATTGCATGTAATCGATCCGGATTATCAGGGCTAATGAGGACCATAGGTATCACGAAATGCGAGGTCACGGAACCGGTTTTCACGCTCGGCAAGAGGACCTCTATTCTTGTCGGGCGAGGTCGTTTCCCTGCTCAGAGTTTGTAACTTTGGTAACTGCAGCTCCTACTGCCTTCTTGGCAGGTTTCACCGGACAGTCTCGAAGAAAGTGCCCTGAGTTTCCGCAATAGAGGCATAATTGCAACTGTTTTCTCCTTTCCCGCTCCTTTTGTGTTAGAGGACCTTTCAGGCCCCCTATTTGCATGGGTTCCCCGGAGTCTACTCCTTTGGAAGGAGTTGGCGGTTTGGAAAATACTCGAGCATCAAACTTGGAACGATCGGCCTTCCTGTTCTGCAGTCTGTGATCTATTTGAACGACTAAGTCTATATAGTCCGAACAATCTTGTGGGGGATTCACTACTTGGGCTAACACATCTTTGAGCTCTCCACGTAGACCTCTATAAAACAGCGTAATCCTTTTGTCCTCAGGCCATTGAGTTTCCACTATCAGTCTGTTGAAAGACGCAATATAAGCCAAAAGGTCTTGATTACCTTGTCGCAACGAAAGAAGCTCATTGTCCAAGGCCTGCCCCTGTGAATGTCTTGCGAACAGTTTTTCCATACTGAGCTGAAAAGCTTGAAAATCATGGAGGACCGATCATCTTGATTTACTAGAGGGATCGACCAGTCTGCCGCATTGCCACTAAGGTACGAAAGCACGAAAGCTACTTTAGCTTGATCAGTTGGAAAGGCTGCTGGCCGGCATAAGAAATGCAACCGGCACTGATTGATAAATACTGCAAACCTCTTTGGGTCACGAGAAAATCGTTCGGGCGGAGCCAGAGGTACATTCCCAGGTAGGTTGATCTGCACTGGATTCATAGAGGATGTAGAAGGAAGATTTCCCCCAGATGCGGGTAACGGGGTCTGTCCGGCTTGTGACTGTAGCAATTGTCTAGTGAGATCATCTGTTCGCTCCTTGGAAATAATCAGTTCCCTTCTTAGAGCGTTCGTTTCCTGACGGGCTGCATGCACTTCTGCCCTTAGTTCCCCAAGTAACTGGGCTAGCTGGTCGGTATCCGAGGTTTCCATAGCGCCTGGACGGGAGTTTTGCGGTAGGCTTTGCGTTCTGTAACGCTCACCTGATTCCCGTAGAGGCGCCGGTCTTGACTGGGCGTATACCGTATCTTCAAAGGTGATGTGTAACACACGGCTGGCTCTTTGGGCTGGACCTCTGTGCACTGTATGTCTGACTCGAAGGGTAAGATGTCTGCAGATAGAAAATATGGGATTAATGAACTGGGTTATTGAATGCCTCTCTCTTCTTCCCTTTCTCTTCTCCTGTAGAACCCCAAAGGTTAACGCTCTCACCTTAGGTAAGTGAACGCCGTGCTCTCCATCTGCCTCGGGGCAGGGTGCTGTAACCAGTTTCTTCACTGGATAAGGGGAGCAGGCCTCTTGACTTCAGAGGACTGCTGTCCGTCGTTTACTGCACGAACGGTAAGTTTCGAGTAACTCTAATGTCTTTAAAAGTCTTTAGTAATGATGTCTCTTGTTTTGCAGGGTTCCGGCGATGGCGGATGACGGGCTGAAGTGAGTTGAAGATGGAGCCCGTGTGATGAATAGAAGCGCCTGGAAGCACGTAAGTAAGCGCTTGTTGTCTGCTTCACGATGCGCTCTAACTGTCTTTTTATTTTGCAGGTACAAGTTCGGAGCGGCTGCAGGGTGCCGGAATACCCACTGGGTTAGATGTGGAAAGGAGTAATGGCACGTGAGTATTAAAGTTCCCCAATGTCTTTAAACGCACCTTGTTTTGTCTTTCAGATGCGGGATGCAGCGCCGAAGGCCTCCGGAGCGTGCGAAGAGTTGGTAAGCTTTTGTCTTTCAGATGCCGGAATGCAGTGCGAAGACCTCCGGAGCGCACGAAGAGTAGGTAAGCCTTTGTCTTTCAGATGCCGGAATGCAGCGCGAGGCGTTG
This sequence comes from Ambystoma mexicanum, assembly GCF_040938575.1. Lineage (NCBI taxonomy): Eukaryota > Metazoa > Chordata > Amphibia > Caudata > Ambystomatidae > Ambystoma > Ambystoma mexicanum. Next base: position 159,149,445 of record NC_090936.1, on the reverse strand, counting down.
GTGACAGCCGATGGACCAGGTAAGTGAAGCGCTGTCACTGAAGACCGTAATGCTAACCTGTTCTTTCTTGTCTTTATAGGTGTTGCTGAAGACTGGATTCAGGATGGTAAGCCTTTTTCCTTAGGCCCAGGATCAGATGCAGAAGACACGATGAGCGTTCTGCTGCAGAGGATGCAGAATAACGCAAAGCAAGATTCATCCATCGGGTGTGGTTTAAATAGCCTCCTGTAGTGCTTAGGTGTCTCCTTCCACAGCCACGCCTAGGTAAGAAAAGAGTTCCTGCTTTCCAGAAGAGTTCCAGTGTTCTGAACCTAGGGAGTGGCTCCTGCCCCACCCAACAGGAAAAGTAGTTCCAAACAGAAGAGGATCAGAGGCTCAACTGGCAGGCAAGTAAGCAGCATGGTCTGCTGCAGGTAAGTCCACCCAAGCATTATGAGCCCAGCGCTTCCAGCGCTGGGACTGGGCATATTTATGAGCCTGGTGCCACTGGCGCCAGGACTGGGTCCAAAAGGTCCCAATTGGGACTGGTTGGCACTCAGAACCTGGGTTATGGATCTGCTTCCAAGGGAGTTGGGAAAACCCTGACCTTTTGGAAGCAGAGATCATGACAATGAGTTGGACATGGGTGGGGGCCTGCTGGCAGGTGCCCCACAGTGCTGGGGGTGGGGGTGGTGGGGAACATGAGTTGGACATGGGTGGGGGCCTGCTGGCAGGTGCCCCACGGTGCTGGGGGGTGGGGGTGGTGGGGAACATGAGTTGGACATGGGTGGGGGCCTGCTGGCAGGTGCCCCACAGTGCTGGGGGGTGGGGGTGCTGGGAGACATGGGTGGGGGCCTGGTGGAGGCTGCCCCTGGTGGCTGGGGGGTGGGGCTGCTGGGAGACATGGGTGGGGGCCTGGTGGTAGGTGCCCCTGCACTGCTGGGGGGTGGGGGTGGGAGACATGGGTGGGGGCCTGGTGGAGGCTGCCCCTGGTGACTGGGGGGGTGGGGGTGGTGGGAGACATGGGTGGGGGCCTGGTGGAGGCTGCCCCTGGTGGCTGGGGGGTGGGGGTGCTGGGAGACATGGGTGGGGGCCTGGTGGAGGCTGCCCCTGCACTGCTGGGGGGTGGGGGTGGTGGGGAACATGCGTTGGACATGGGTGGGGCCTGCTGGCAGGTGCCCCACAGTGCTGGGGGGTGGGGGTGGTGGGAGACATGGGTGGGGGCCTGGTGGAGGCTGCCCCTGGTGACTGGGGGGGTGGGGGTGGTGGGAGACATGGGTGGGAGCCTGGTGGAGGCTGCCCCTGGTGGCTGGGGGGTGGGGGTGCTGGGAGACATGGGTGGGGGCCTGGTGGTGGCTGCCCCTGCACTGCTGGGGGATGGGGGTGGTGGGGAACATGCGTTGGACATGGGTGGGGGCCTGTTGGCAGGTGCCCCACAGTGCTGGGGGGTGGGGGTGGTGGGGAACATGAGTTGGACATGGGTGGGGGCCTGCTGGCAGGTGCCCCACGGTGCTGGGGGGTGGGGGTGGTGGGGAACATGAGTTGGACATGGGTGGCGGCCTGCTGGCAGGTGCCCCTGGTGGCTGGGGGGTGGGGGTGCTGGGAGACATGGGTGGGGGCCTGGTGGTGGGTGCCCCTGCACTGCTGGGGGGTGGGGGTGGTGGGAGACATGGGTGGGGGCCTGGTGGAGGCTGCCCCTGGTGACTGGGGGTGCAGGGGGACATGCGTTGGTGGGCAGTAGTGCAAGTTGACATGTGGGTTGGCTGGGGGTTATGGCCATGGTGGATGGTGTGCCTGCAGGACATGTGCAGGGTAGGCCCCTGTGGTGTGAGCCACCTGCAGGGGCCGTGGAGGGTGTAGAGGGAACACCTGGGAGGACCCACATGTGCAATTCACGTGTGGTGCTCCCCGCGCACCCCTGTAATACATGTACCCTGATGGAATCGCGTATGGAACTTCCCGCGCACCCTTGGAATACACGTACCCTGCTGAAATCGCGTGTGGCACTTCCTGCGCACCCCTGAGATACGCGTACCCTGCTCGCATGGCCCCAATCGCGTGTGGAAATTCCTGTGCACCCCTGAGATACGCGTACCCTGCGGAAATCGCGTGTGGCACTTCCCGCGCACCCCTAAGATACGCATACCCCCAATCGCGTGTGGAAATTCCCGCGCACCCCTGAAATACACATACCCTGCTGAAATCGCGTGTGGCACTTCCTGCGCACCCCTGAGATACGCGTACCCCCAATCGCGTGTGGAAATTCCCGCGCACCCCTGAAATACACGTACCCTGCTGAAATCGCGTGTGGCACTTCCTGCGCACCCCTGAGATACGCGTACCCTGCTCGCACGGGCCCAATCGCGTGTGGAAATTCCCGCGCACCCCTGAGATACGCGTACCCTACGGAAACCGCGTGTGGAACTTCCCGCGCACCCCTGAAATACGCGTACCCTGCTCGCACGGGGCCAATCGCGTGAGGTACTTCCCGCGCACCCCAGTGATACACATAGCCCGCTTGCCGTGCTGGTACAGGGTTAGCGCAGCCCTTTGCGCTGGATTGGGTATATTGATGGCTTTTCCCTGCGCGAGAGGCGTTCTTGGGGGCGTAACTGGCGCTGCTGCAGGGTCGCTGCGCCACTGTGCGCCACGGCTGGTTTTGGTGGCTGGAATCCATGAATACGCTGTGCGCGGAAATGGATTTTAGCGCACGCGGCTGGCACAGGGATTCGCACGCGCACACTGTGCGCCAGCCGCGTGCGCCACTTGTGCGCTGAATGCTATGAATTACCCCCTAAATCGCCTCCCTGTCAACACACAACTAGGACTTCAGTGAAGGACAAGCATAGTGCTTATACATCGAGTGGCTAAAGGCAGACCTAGTTAAGACATTTCTATTCCACAAGTAGCAAGTGTGCAGCTTCAATTAAGTCATTAACTTTCAGAAGACTGCTTTGAAAAAACACTGGCAGTCACTTTGAGTACAACGTTTGATTGTAAGTCTTTACAAAGTTAGCTCAAAGCGATCTCAGGAGGATGTGTTTTGGGCAGGGAGGGGGGAGGAAGTGGCTAGGAATGGCCATAAGGATTAGCATGGCCATAGACAGGGTGGGAAAAATAACTAAAAGCTTTGTGCCCCCCCCCCCGACCTCATATGCCCTTTCTCCATACCTGTGCTCTTATGCAATAGTTTAGACTAATAAGTGGCACAAAGCGCTACCTAATAGGCAAAGCTTTTGTTGTGGAGGCCATTTGTGTTGTCTGCCACTTTCTGTATCAGAGTGTTGGCGTCACCTTGGGGCTTGGTTCCCACCACACTCATTATGGCTTAATGCCGCTTGAATTCACGTACGCTAGCAAACGTTTTGCACATGGTTTATTTGTTGCAAACGACTGGCAAGGCCGGGCTGCGGGTGTTAGTACTGTAAAGCACAGTGTGGCAGTAAAGACGCACCTATGCTTCTCAAGTATGACACATTTCATTATACAGCAATCGAACATCAAACATAAAATGTCATAATGATGACATGTCTCACCTCCCCAACAAGGAACTCAACAACCTCGAAACGCTAACAGGCATTCGGATCCCTCATTTTTGCAAGACCCACAACTGGACATTGCAAGTAATCCTTTATTGAGCAGGTTGTCTGATAATTATAGTCAGTGACTAATTATGGCAGCTTAACTGCTATGCGTCTTCAGGATGAAACCACCACTTTCCCGAATGTATTGCTGAGGAATCCAGTCATTGGCCACGCTTCGGTTAAATAAGAAAGGTGTCTTTTTCCCAGTGAATGTGGCATCACTGCCCAGCGATGCCCGCTATCAGTCCCCTGCCATTTCTTTTGGGCATACAATTGCAACAAGCCCCTAACGTTGCTTGTGCTCATCTCAGATTTGTGCTGTGGGAACTTAATGTCAGGAGGCTTGTATACTGTATCAGATCACCACTGTGGCGAACTCAGAGAGCCTAGGCTTGTCTGGATTTTAGCGTATTGTACCCCTGCCTGGGGTATCAAGACCAGCTATATCATGAGGCTGTTATACCGTGTCAGATCACCACTGTGGCGGTCTCAGAGAGCCTCGGCTTGTCTGGATTTTAGCGTATTGTACCCCTGCCTGGGGTATCAAGACCAGCTATATCATGAGGCTGTTATACCGTGTCAGATCACCACTGTGCCGGTCTCTGGGAGCCTAGGCTTGTCTGGAAATTAGCGTATTGTACTCCTGCCTGGGGTATCAAGACCAGCTATATCATGAGGCTGTTATACCGTGTCAGATCACCACTGTGCCGGTCTCTGAGAGCCTAGGCTTGTCTGGATTTTAGCGTATTGTACCCCTGCCTGGGGTATCAAGACCAGCTATATCATGAGGCTGTTATACCGTGTCAGATCACCACTGTGGCGAACTCAGAGAGCCTAGGCTTGTCTGGATTTTAGCGCATTGTACCCCTGCCTGGGGTATCAAGACCAGCTATATCATGAGGCTGTTATACCGTGTCAGATCACCACTGTGCCGGTCTCTGAGAGCCTCGGCTTGTCTGGATTTTAGCGTATTGTACCCCTGCCTGGGGTATCAAGACCAGCTATATCATGAGGCTGTTATACCGTGTCAGATCACCACTGTGGCGGTCTCAGAGACCTAGGCTTGTCTGGATTTTAGCGTATTGTACTCCTGCCTGGGGTATCAAGACCAGCTATATCATGAGGCTGTTATACCGTGTCAGATCACCACTGTGCCGGTCTCTGAGAGCCTAGGCTTGTCTGGATTTTAGCGTATTGTACTCCTGCCTGGGGTATCAAGACCAGCTATATTCATGAGGCTGTTATATGTTATGTTATGTTATAGAAATTTAGTAAAGCGCACGTACACCCGAAGGTATCTTGGTGCTAGTTACTGAGGATAGTAGAGGACCAGAAAGGCCACAACAATACCATAAGAAGGAAGGGTGGCCTAAAACAAAGTAGTTTTCAGCAATCGACGGAATGTAAGGTGGTCTTCAGTTGCCCGAAGAGCAATAGGCAACTTATTCCAGGATTTAGCAGCCTCCACCGAGAAGGCGCGGCCTCCCATACGTGACAAACGGTAGTGGGGGATAGTAAGAAAACACGCAGATTGAGAATGCAGTAGTCGGGAAGGAGAGTAGTGGACAAACTTAGTTTGAAGATACTCAGCGCCCAAGCCATAGAAGGTGCGATGCACCAGACATAGTGATTTAAACAAGATCCGACTGGCCACAGGAAGCCAGTGGAGTTTCTTAAGCAGAGGAGAGATGTGGGATCCAGAGGGAGGGCGAAGTATAGAACGAACGGCGGCATTTTGCAGCAGTTGAAGCCTTTGGATCAGATAGCGAGGCTGGGCCAGATAAAGAGAGTTACAATAATCAAGCGTGCTGAGGACCAAGGCTGCCACTGTATCTGATATACTGTATCAGATCACCACTGTGGCGGTCTCAGAGAGCATAGGCTTGTCTGGATTTTAGCGTATTGTACTCCTGCCTGGGGTATCAAGACCAGTTATATCATGAGGCTGTTATACTGTGTCAGATCACCACTGTGCCGGTCTCTGAGAGCCTAGGCTTGTCTGGATTTTAGCGTATTGTACTCTTGCCTGGGGTATCAGGACCAGCTATATCATGAGGCTGTTATACTGTGTCAGATCACCACTGTGGCGGTCTCAGAGAGCCTAGGCTTGTCTGGATTTTAGCGTATTGTACTCCTGCCTGGGGTATCAAGACCAGCTATATCATGAGGCTGTTATACTGTGTCAGATCACCACTGTGCCGGTCTCAGAGAGCCTAGGCTTGTCTGCATTTTAGCGTATTGTACTCCTGCCTGGGGTATCAATACCAGCTATATCATGAGGCTGTTATACTGTGTCAGATCACCACTGTGGCGGTCTCAGAGAGCCTAGGCTTGTCTGGATTTTAGCGTATTGTACTCCTGCCTGGGGTATCAAGACCAGCTATATCATGAGGCTGTTATACTGTGTCAGATCACCACTGTGCCGGTCTCTGGGAGCCTAGGCTTGTCTGGATTTTAGCGTATTGTACTCCTGCCTGGGGTATCAAGACCAGCTATATCATGAGGCTGTTATACTGTGTCAGATCACCACTGTGGCGGTCTCAGAGAGCCTAGGCTTGTCTGGATTTTAGTGTATTGTACTCTTGCCCTGGGTATCAAGACCAGCTATATCATGAGGCTGTTATACTGTGTCAGATCACCACTGTGGCGGTCTCAGAGAGCCTAGGCGTGTCTGGATTTAAGCGTATTGTACTCCTGCTTGGGGTATCAAGACAAGCTATATCATGAGGCTGTTATACTGTGTCAGATCACCACTGTGGCGGTCTCTGAGAGCCTAGGCTTCTCTGGATTTTAGCGTATTGTACTCCTGCCTGGGGTATCAAGACCAGCTATATCATGAGGCTGTTATACTGTGTCAGATCACCACTGTGGCGGTCTCAGAGAGCCTAGGCTTGTCTGGATTTTAGCGTATTGTACTCCTGCCTGGGGTATCAAGACCAGCTATATCATGAGGCTGTTATACTGTGTCAGATCACCACTGTGGCGGTCTCAGAGAGCCTAGGCTTGTCTGCATTTTAGCGTATTGTACTCCTGCCTGGGGTATCAAGACCAGCTATATCATGAGGCTGTTATACTGTGTCAGATCACCACTGTGGCGGTCTCAGAGAGCCTAGGCTTGTCTGGATTTTAGCGTATTGTACTCCTGCCTGGGGTATCAAGACCAGCTATATCATGAGGCTGTTATACCGTGTCAGATCACCACTGTGGCGGTCTCTGGGAGCCTAGGCTTGTCTGGATTTTAGCGTATTGTACTCCTGCCTGGGGTATCCAGACCAGCTATATCATGAGGCTGTTATACCGTGTCAGATCACCACTGTGGCGGTCTCAGAGAGCCTAGGCTTGTCTGGATTTTAGCGTATTGTACTCCTGCCTGGGGTATCAAGACCAGCTATATCATGAGGCTGTTATACCATGTCAGATCACCACTGTGGCGGTCTCTGAGAGCCTAGGCTTGTCTGGATTTTAGCGTATTGTACTCCTGCTTGGCGTATCAAGACCAGCTATATCATGAGGCTGTTATACTGTGTCAGATCACCACTGTGGCGGTCTCAGGGAGCCTAGGCTTGTCTGGATATTAGCGTATTGTACTCCTGCCTGGGGTATCAAGACCAGCTATATCATGAGGCTGTTATACTGTGTCAGATCACCACTGTGGCGGTCTCAGGGAGCCTAGGCTTGTCTGGATTTTAGCATATTGTACTCCTGCCTGGGGTATCAAGACCAGCTATATCATGACTTGCAGGAATCAGAATAATAAACAAGCAACATCGAAAGGTTAACATTTTCAGGGTAGGAGGGCACTTGTGTTGAAGCGTAAATACATGACACCCATTTTACCAATAGCAGCCTCCAGATGCAGAGCACAGATAAGTAGCCATATGAAAAAGGCACTCATGCTTCAATATGGCGAGAAGACTTAGATCATCAGTCTCAGTAACTGTAAAGTACTCAAGAATCTTTACAGATTGCATAGACTGTAGATACATATATAGAGAGAACATCTTTATTCGTATATATACATTCCCATTAAAGAACACACAATAGAATATGATACAGCAATAAAATTCATTTGGATACAATCAAAATCTTGCGATCCACAAAAATAAGCTAAAATCATTCATCAAAATATAAAAATTGCCTGTGTAGCATGAGGGCCCCTGCAATGTATAAATATACGTTATGGGCTGTCAGCAGGTCTGGGACTGACAGTAAAAACCTAAGTGCTAGTTGCACGAGTCTAAGCTTGTACGCTCTTAATACTGGAATTCAGAAACCTTTCCTTAGTTTTGCTAAAGTAGGACAGAAAAATAGGAAGTGCAGCAAATCATTCCTATCACACTCACAGCAAGGGCAGCTCCACCTCTCAATGCAATTTACTGGTGAAAAAAGTGCCCTCTTGAAGTGAACATAAGATTTGCTCTGAAAGCCATAATAACTTCCCTTTTCCTTGGGGTGACGAACCATTGGAAGTAGGCTGGCCTGGCAGTTTTGGGGGCTAGGTTGCAGTAATACAATTGTACACTGTGCTTCTGCAATTCACTCTTGCTCCTTATTCTCACTCTATGAGGGGAATTGCGTCTATTAACTCTCCCCTGGCAGCGTTCCTGCCCGCTACTCATCACCAAACAGGTGCCCAAGACTGAGCTCTTGTAAAGATGATTTTATGATTTTCAACCACCATGGCGAGGCAGCACAAGAAGTAGTGGCAATTAAATCCCTCACAAAGGCCCTGGCAATTGACAATTGGGGCCTCTCCTATAGATGCAGGCAGTACATTAAGGGCTACATTGCTATGAGATCTTCCACGTAAGCCGATCCAAGTTCTTTGTGCATCAAGTGCCCTGGGAAGCCCTATGGCAACCCCATGATATTCCTAAGAAATACGATTTCGGTTATTTGCGGCTTTTTGGTTTGGTAATGGATATATATCAGAAGGTGTGGTTTTCAAGTGGTATTGCTATTAGTTAATAAAGAAACAAACGACTTTTTGGTGTGCAATATATCAATGTTGGTCACTATTATTACATACAATGGGTCAATGTAGCCAGTTACATCATCAAATCTTCATAGAAGCATGTTATGCAAAAGGTCGATGATTCTAGATTCGTTTACACTGCCACCAAGGCAACAAGCACCACACTATTAAAGGATGTGAGCGTAAAAGTTTTCATCTGGGATTTTCAATTGTATATTAAAGCTTTGCATACCCTCAACACACAGAATTGAGGGCTGTTATTTATGATGTGCAGAAGTACCTTTGAAAATGTGTAAAAAAGCAGATTGTTTTTTGCCAAATGAGCAGGCTGGAAAATATGCTCTCCAGGGGCCTGTGACATTTGGGGGGTAATTCATATATTTCAGTGCAGAGGCAGCGCATGCGAGCAGTGCAGAGAGGGAGCGTGCGCCAGCGTGTGCCAGCCGTGTGCGCTAAACAGCATTCTGGTGCACCGCGTATTCATGGAATTCCCAAGCCATTTTGAGTGATGGCGCAGAGAACATTCCGCAGCGCCAGTTATGCCCCCAAGAACGCACTTTGCGCAAGGAAAAGGCATTGAAATCCTCTATGCAGCGCAAAGGGCCGCGCTAACCCCGCACCAGTTTACAGGGCCGGTACACTGTAATCGCGTCAAAATACTACGCGCACCCCGCTCACGGCACCCAAAAGCGTGAAAATGTACTGGCACACCCCTCGGAATACGTGTACCCCACTCGCGCCAGGTAAATTGTGTTGAAAAAGCACCCCCCTGTGGTGTGGGCTGCCTGCGTAGCATGCCCAGGGTGGATGGGCTAGCTGCGTGGCATGGGGAGGGTGAGTGGGCTGCCTGTGGGGCATGGCCAGGGTGGATGGGGTGCCTGTGTGTATTTCGGGGGTGCGCGGGAAGTTTCACACGCGATACTCCAGGCGAGAGCGGGGTACGTGTATTTGGTGGGTACGCAAGGAGTTTCACACGCGATAGGCCTTGTGCGAGCGTGGTACATGTATTTCGGCGTGCTCGGGTAGTTTCACATGCGATACTCCAGGCGAGAGCGTGGTACGTGTATTTTGGCGGTGCGCGGGAAGTTTCACACGCGATACTCCAGGCAAAGCGGGGTACGTGTTTTTGGGGGGTACGCGGGGAGTTTCACACGCGATAGGCCTTGTGCGAGCGGGGTACGTGTATTTTCGGGGTGCACAGGAAGTTTCACATGCGATACTCCAGGCGAGAGCAGGGTACGTGTATTTTGGGGGGTGCGCGGGGAGTTATACACGCGATTTCGGTAGCGCGAGAGGGGTACATGTATTCTGAGGGGTGCATGGTGAGTTTTACACACGATTATGCTAATGTGAGAGGGGTACGTGTATTCTGAGGGGTGCGCAGGGAGTTTTACACACAATTTCGCTAGCGCGAGAGGGGTACGTGTATTCCGGGGGTACGCTTGAGTATTACATGCCATTTGGCAGTGTGGGTCCTCCCAGGTGTGCCCCCTCCCCCCTCCCCATGCCCTGCAGGCAGCCCACACCACAGGGGACTACCCTACACCCCTGGACATGCCCTGCAGGCAGCCCATCCACCCCGGGCATGCCCGCAGGCAGCCCATCCACCCTGGGCATGCCCCGCAGGGAGCCCATCCACCCTGGGCATGCCCCGCAGGCAGCCCCATGGCACTATGCACTTGTGAGCCCCAACACATGTTCCACCCACCATTGATGGCCACCTGCCAGCAGGCCCCGACTCATGTCCCACTGCACCCGCACCCACCATTTGACAGGCACCCGACAGCAGGCCCCGATTCATGTCCCCCTGCACCATGACGGGCACCTGCCAGCAGGTTCAGACTCATGTCCCCCTGCACGCCCACCCACCCACCATTGATGGGCACCGGCCAGCAGGCCCCGACTCATGTCCCCCTGCACCACCAAATTGACGGGAACCTGCCAGCAGGCCCCGACTAATGCCCCCCTGGACCCCCACCCACCATTGACGGGCACCTGCCAGCAGGCCCCGACTCAGGTCCCCCTGAACCCCCACCCACCATTGACGGGCACCTGCCAGCAGGGGCCGACCCATGTCCCCCTGGACCCCCACCCACCCACCATTGACAGGCACCTGCCAGCAGACCCTGACTCATGTCCCAACAAACAACATGTCCTAACAAAACAGAGCCATGTCCCTAAAGCCAACCCTAATCCCCCTTGCCCCCCAGTCCAAGCATGCAACCATCCACAGAACCCACTCCCAAATTACCCATGCCATGATAGTCTAAATGAACCACCATGCCCATTCAGGAATGCAAAACAGGGCCACACAGTGGCAACACATGACTGAGGAAATGTTCAATGAGACATGCACAAAACCAATGACAGAACACAACACTAAATTAGAAGTTAGAAAAAATGTATTAAAACATAATGAACTGACTTGGAGGAATTGTAAAATGAAAATCAATGTACAATGACAAATTTAGAAAACAAAAAATTGTAAATCCAATGAAGTAAAAAAAAGAAAAATCATGTACAATAAAAAAGTGGTCCACTGCCAATGTCCATAATAAAATCATAATCCAAATTTTAAAAAAAACATTGATCCATGGGACTATAGAAAAAGAAAGTATGTACAAGTCTGCAACTATATACAATGGAAGTCCAAATGGTCCATGATCCACAAACAAAAGGAAACCTACAAAAAAGTCCTATGAAGAAAAAACTATATACACGAAGTGGAGCAATGTCCATTAACTCCAAAATAAAATAAAAACAAAGGAAACCTAAGGCTAATGAACTATATACAATGGCGGCGGGCAAGTCCTACGGCTCACTCAGTGATGTTCCTGGCCAGGGCATCATCCAACTCCACGTCGATGTCCCGGAGGTGGGCCTCTTCCCTGTCCTCAAGGTCTCTCAGGGATGCAGTCATGGCCTGTTCCAACTCCCTGCGAGTTGCCTTGAGGCACTCAGTCCGCCTCAATCCCCTGCGCATGTTGTTCTCCGCCCTGACCATAGTGAGCTGGAGAACGACTGGCGCATAGTCTGCACAGAGGAGGAGAGGGCCGCCAGAGTGCCCGACACATGTAGGAAACACCCGACCATGGCCCCTCCCAACTGGGCCACGTCGGTATGCCGCTCTTAGTGATGACGTGCGTGGTCCCCCCAGGAAGCACGCACATTATCATGAATGTCACACATGCGCAACGCAACACTAATCAGGACGGACTCCATACGGTCACGGGTCCCCTCGTCCGCAGGTAGAGGAGTGCCAGATGACGTGACCTCCCCCCCTACCTGCAGACGGGCCTGGGATGGGGCATCCCTGCTGGTGCATGGTGGTGCAGTCACAGTGTCAGGGACAGTGATATGCACAGGCCCCTCCACGGTGACCTGTGCCACCTCCTGCCCCTCCCCCTGGACTGCACCACTTGTACCAGTGGTACCACCCCCACCAGGCCCCATGTGCGGCTCAGTAGCAGCCTCCTCCTCCTCTATGCACACCACCAACCTGAATGGCTCCACACCGTCTTGCGCCGTCGCAAGCCCCTGTGGGGGCTCACCCGCCCCTTCCACTGCAGCCGTAGTGGCAGACGCGGTACCAGTCCCCTCGCTCCCGGATGATGGTAATCCCTGGGAGGGTGACTGGGCCTTGCGTCGCTGGCCGGTGAAGGCATCCCCGCCACTTTGCTCCACAGCGCCGTCTCCGCCCTCTTCTTCACTCGCTGCTGTGTAGAGGGAGACATAGAACACAAGTATCAGGATACTGTACAATAGTCCCCTAGACAGGAAGCAATAGCACATGAGTGGCACTGTCAAACGTCACTTCCATCATGTCTCCCAAAAACACATGGGTCAGTGCAGGCAACACACATGCAGGAACCGGCATGGCACATGCAACAAAAACTTGCATCCATGTCCACTGCACCGTACATACATCCAATGGTGGGCTGCAACTCACATGCATCAAGGGACATACTGATCACATGCACACGCATCGCCGGAGGGTCATGCATCTGGCCCCGTATGCCCACAGACACAGTGGATACAAGGATGAGTAGGCTGTATCAGTGATTCAACACATCATCACGGACATGTGTCATGCATCACTGGTGAGCACACACCTCTGCCACATGGACATGTACATCATGCATGTCCTTGAAAGCAGCACACATCTATCACACCACAAACATGTCAAGGATACAGACACAGGCATGCATACATGTGTGCATTCCGCATGCTGCTCAGCATGATGCATTGTAACACATACACCATCCATGTGGGTCACGCCTGACTAGACTCACATGTAGCACCGTCATTTCCCTGCACACACATCCATACATGACCCATGTCACACATGCAGCCGAGTAGCTAACTACCACCATGCTTCAACATGCACTGTTTCAAACGTGAATGCATGGCCACTTACTACTCGACTCCAGACGGGTCTGCATCCTGAGGATCTGGTGGTGAAGCACTGGGCGAATGCGCTCCAGGACCCTCATCTGCTGGGTGGTAAGATTGGCCCGGTGCTCCACTGTATCCGCTGCCTCAAAGAGACACACGGCTGCAGCAGAAGGGGCGGGTGGACCCCCACAGGGGCTTGCGACGGAGGAAGACGGTGTGGAGCCATCCAGGTTGGTGGTGTGCATAGAGGAGGAGGAGGCTGCTACTGAGCCGCACAAGGGGCCTGGTGGGGGTGGTACCACTGGTACAAGTGGTGCAGTCCAGGGGGAGGGGCAGGAGGTGGCACAGGTCACCGTGGAGGGGCCTGTGCATGTCACTGTCCCTGACACTGTGACTGCACCACCATGCACCAGCGGGGATGCCCCATCCCAGGCCGTCCGCAGGTAGGGTGGAGGTCCATGTCATCTGGCACTCCTCTACCTGCGGACGAGGGGACCCGTGACCGTATGGAGTCTGTCCTGATTGCTGTCGGGTTGCGCACGCGTGACATTCGTGATGACGTGCGTGCTTCCTGGGGGGACCACACACGTCATCACGAAGAGCTGCGTGCCGACGTGGCCCAGTTGGGAGGGGCCATGGTCGGGGGTTTCCTACATGTGTCGGGCACTCTGGCGGCCCTCTCCTCCTCTGTGCAGACTATGCACCAGTCGTTCTCCATGCCATCTACCGGCCCAGATGCCACCAGGGCCCCCTGTGGACCTGCCCCGACCAACGCAGCCAGCTCGGTGGAGATCCCATCCCTGCCACAGTCGGGAGTCGGAGGTCCAGCAGGGGTGGACACCCCAGCAACTGGACCCCAGCAGATTGAGGATGTGCCGGCATCATCGGGCAGGGCACGTGCACAATGGCGCCGGTGGATTCCATCAGCCCGGATGCCGTCGTGCTGGCAGAGGCAGTTGCGTCGGAGGCAGCAGCAGGCTCAGCCTGGGAGGCATCATGGCTCGGGGTCATCAACATCAGAGGGGCAGGCATTGGCCGGAGGGCAGGAGGACCCTGGAATGGGAGTGTCTTCCGTGTGGCAGCGGTTGGGCCAGCGGATAGATGCGGGGCGGCGGCGGGCGGAGGAGGCACGGCTCACTATGGTCAGGGCTGAGAACTCCATGCGCAGGGCATTGAGGCAGGCTGAGTGCCTCGAGGCAACTCGCAGGGAGTTGGAACAGGCGATGACTGCATCCATGCATGACCTCGAGGACAGGGAAGAGGTCCGTCTCCGGGACATCGACGTGGAGTTCGATGATGCCCTGGCCCGTGACATCACTGAGTGAGCCATAGGACTTGCCCGCCACCATTGTATATAGTTCATTAATCTCAGGTTTCCTTTGTTTTTATTTTATTTTGGAGTTAATGGACATTGCTCCACTTCATGTTTTTTCTTCGTAGGACTTTTTTGTAGGTTTCCTTTTGTTTGTGGATGATGGACCATTTGGACTTCCATTGTATATGGTTGCAGACTTGTACATACTTTCTTTTTCTATATTCCCATGGATCAATGGTTTTTTTAATTTGGATTATGATTTTATTATGGACATTGGCAATGGACCACTTTTTTATTGTACATGATTTTTCTTTTTTTACTTCATTGGATTTACAATTTTTTGTTTTCTACTTTTGTCATTTTACATTGATTTTCATTTTACAATTCCTCCAAGTCAGTTCATTATGTTTTTAATACATTTTTTCTAACTTCTAAATTGGTGTTGTGTTCTGTCATTGGTTTTGTGCATGTCTCATTGAACATTTCCTCAGTCATGTGTTGCCTCTGTGTGTCTTCGTTTTGCATTCCTGCATGGGCATGGTGGTTCATTTAGACTATCATGGCATGGGTAATTTGGGAGTGGGTTCTGTGGATGGCTGCATGCTTGGACTGGGGGGCAAGGGGGATTAGGGTTGGCTTTAGGGACATGGCTCTGTTTTGTTAGGACATGTTGTTTTTTGGGACATGAGTCGGGGCCTGCTGGCAGGTGCCCATCAATGGTGGGTGGGTGTGTGGGGGTGCAGGGGGACATGAGTCGGGGCCTGCTGGCTGGTGCCCGTCAATGGTGGGTGGGTGGGGGTTCAGGGGGACATGAGTCGGGGCCTGCTGGCAGGTGCCTGTCAATGGTGGGTGGGGGTGCAGGCGGACATGAGTCGGGACCTGCTGGCAGGTGCCCGTCAATGGTGGGTGGGTGGGGGTGCAGGCGGACATGAGTCAGGGCCTGCTGGCAGGTGCCTGTCAATGGTGGGTGGGTGGGGGAGCAGGGGGACATGAGTCAGAGCCTGTTGGCAGGTGTCCATCAATGGTGGGTCGGTGGGGGTGCAGGGGGACATGAGTCGCGGCCTGCTGGCAGGTGGCCATCAATGGTGGGTGGGACATGTGTTGGGGCTCCAAGTGCATGGTGCCATGTGGGATGCCTGCGGGGCATGCCCAGGGCGGATGGGCTGCCTGCAGGGCATGCCCAGGGTGGATGAGCTGCCTGCGGGGCATGCCCAGAGTGGATGGGCTGCCTGCAGGGCATGGCCAGGGGTGTAGGGTAGTCCCCTGTGGTGTGGGCTGCCTGCAGGGCCTGGAGAGGGGCAAGGGGGCACACCCGGGAGGACCCACAATGCCACATGGCATGTAGTACTCCAAGCGCACCCCCAGAATACATGTACCCTCTCACGCTAGCGAAATTGCATGTAAAACTCCCCACGCACCCCTCAGAATACACGTATCCCTCTCGCACTAGCAAAATCATGTGTAAAAGTCCCTGTGCACCCCTCAGAATACCCGTACCCCTCTTGCACTAGCGAAATCACGTTTATAACTCGCCGCGCACCCCTCAGAATACACATACCCCTCTCACGCTAGGCCAATAGCATGTAAAACTTCACATGTACCCCTCAGAATACAGGTACCCCGCTCGCGCTAGGCCAATAGCGTATAAAACTTCAAACGCACCCCTCAGAATAAGCGTACCCCGCTCACACAAGTGCTATCGCGTGTGAAACTCCCCGCGTACCCCCAAATACACATACCCCGCTCTCGCCTGGAGTATCGCGTGTGAAACTTCCCGCGCACCCCCGAAATACACGTACCCCGCTCGCACAAGGCCTATCGCGTGTGAAAATCATTGCGTACCCCCCAAATACATGTACCCCGCTCTCGCCTGGAGTATCGCGTGTGAAACTTCCCGCGCACCCCCAAAATACATGTACCCCGCTCTCGCCTGGAGTATCGCATGTGAAACTTCCTGCGCACCCCCGAAATACACGTACCCCGCTCGCACATGACCTATCGCGTGTGTAACTTCCCGCGCATCCCCAAAATACACGTACCCCACTCGCACAAGGCCTATCGCATGTGAAACTCCCTGCATACCCCCCAAATACACGTTCCCCGCTCTCGCCTGGAGTATCGCGTGTGAAACTTCCCGTGCACCCTCAAAATACACATACCCCACTCGCACAAGGCCTATCGCGTGTGATACTCCCTGCGCACCCCCAAAATACAGGTAGCCCGCTCTCGCCCAAGGCCTATCGCATGTGAAACTCCCCGAGAACCCCCGAAATACACGCAGACACCCAATCCACCCTAGCCATGCCCCACAGGCAGCCCACTCACCCTCCCATGCCCCGCAGGCAGCCCATCCACCCTGGGCATGCCCCGCAGGCAGCCCACGCCACATGGGGGTGCTTTTTCTATGCAATTTACCTGGCGCGAGCAGGGTACGCGTATTCCGAGGGGTGCGCCAGTACATTTTCACACTTTTGGGTGCCGTGAGCGGGTTGCGCATAGTATTTTCACGCAATTACAGTGTACCGGCCCTGTAAGCTGGTGCAGGGTTAGCGCGGCCCTTTGCGCTGCATTTTGGATTTCAATGCCTTTTCCTTGCGCAAGGGGCGTTCCTGGGGGCGTAACTGGCGCTGCAGGATGTTCTCTGCGCCAGCGCTCAAAATGGCTTTGGAATTCCATTAATACACAGTGCGCCAGAATGCTGTTTAGCGCACCCGGCTGGCGCACGCTGGGCACGCTCCCTCTCTGCGCTGCTCGCGTACGCTGAAATCTATGAATTACCCCCTTTGGTTCTTGTCTCTCGAATTTGACTACCTAATCACCTCTCCTTGCTAACACTTTATGCTCCTCATTGGGGGGTGGGACTGGCAGTTTTAACAACCCCCATTTAGATGAGCAAAGCTCTAGACCTGCATCATACTGATGCTATGTTACTTTTTTTTTATAGCAAGCACTATCTGGTGCTACATTGTAGCACACAGTAAGTGTTACTATCACAAAAGTATGTACACATTCACGTTTATCAACCTCGGACATAGGAAAGTCTAAGTTGGCCTTGCTGGAATTTGGTGCTGAGATCTGTCATATGAACACAAATCTCTGTAATGAGTGTTTCACAAACTGAGCTATCTTTTGAACAATCACAGCACCCAAATGTTTCAATATGCATTTCAGCTTTAGGTATGACGCGTGATCTATAAAATGAGAATGCTACAGGAGTTGTGTTATCGTGAATGGACAAACTGTGTGTATTACGGGGGGGGGGCATTATAGGATTAATTAGACTGAGCAGAATATGCTTGTGAGCAGCAGCCTGGCAGCACGTTTGGCGTCTCAGCAGTGCACCATAAAACATCCAGGTATATGTTATTTTAGTTTCGTAAAGAAATGGACACTGACTGCTTTCAAGCAGGCAGCCATGGGGGGATCCCCCAAGGGTGGAGGCCCTGGGCTCGTGCCCCTTTTGCCCTCCCATCAAGATGTCTCTGCTTCAACGTCCTCAATGCGCAGTCCTGGTATGAACGCAAGCGCTGAAATTCATACTGCCCGCCTTTCCTAGTTCCTTGTGGGTCTCTTGGAGCCAGTCCTGTTTTTTTTTCCACGCACTGCATGCTGGAACTTTCGATAGGAAAAACGAAACTACAAGTTCCAGCATGCAATTGGAAGCAAAAACCAGGAGCAGCTCAGAGACCCCCCGCATGGAACTAGGAAAGTTGGCATCTATGGAAATGATTCGGGAGACTTAAATACATTTTATTTATTTATTTAATAAATTTGTAACGCTCTGGAACAAGGGCCCTCAGGTATAGAAGTAGAAGCGTGCACAGGACGCGCAACACATAACATAAGAAGGGGCGACATCAAGCATAGGCCATCAACTCAGGAGAAACGGAAGGACTCATTCGAACAGAAGAGTTTTAAGTCTGTGTTTAATGGACACCAGGGAGGAGCAAGACCTTAGGTCTGGTGGTAGAGCCTTGCAGAGACGAGGAGCTGTCATCGGAAGCGTCCTTCCAATACAAGAGAATTCAAGGGAAAGTTTAGCCTTAGGAACTAGCAAAACACCAGGGTTGCTGGACCCGAAGGCACGTCTAACTGGGAGCCAGTCTAGCAATGAGGAGCGATAAATCAGACTATCAGAAATGCCCTTCCATCAACCTTCTGATCGGAAGACTCACTGCCATTATTGCTAACCCCTTCCGACGCTACCTGCAGCCTATCACAGCAAAGACCCTTTGAAACCAGCCCTACTGTGACAAGTCCACACAGACCAAGAAGAATCCTAACCCATGACTACATACTCACCCCGAGAAGATTGAGTAAGGACTCTCAAGCCTCGGTATCCAATAATCACCGCTGATGGATATAATCTCTCAGCAAGAAGAAGACAGTTCCATCAGCCCATATGCCACGCCGCCCGTCTTCTGTCGGTTATGTACCTGTTTCTAGCACTGCCAAATTGGCGTACCTTACCATCACAATACGGTGCAGTGTTACTTTGGCTACGATATGCCATTTTGCCAGTCCCCATGGCTGCATGGCTGCAGTCCATCATCGAAGTCCGTTTTTTCCCCAGTGCAGCCAAATCCCCACAGGTGCCCTCATGCTAAATCAGTCAGTGCGGCCTTCAGAAGCTGGCACTGATTAACTAAAAATTCCAGGTTGTCAACTGCTGCTAACGTGGATGCCAAGGAGAGTGCAGGAAGCGTCAAGTGCCAACGAAGTAAGACGTTTGGGAGGGGCTATTTTTGGTTGTGATATGTCAGCCGATGTGATTACGCAACACTTCCTGCACAGTACACTTTATTTTTACACGGGTAGAACATGTGAATACAAATGCACATATGGTGCCCTCCTACCCCCCAGCCTAGAGTAATACAACTCACGTTCTGCCTTAGCAGTCCTGATATGCAGGTATGCAAGAGAGGGGCATAGTGATGTGCCCCTCTCCACCCCACCCCACGGCCCACGTGTCCTCACGAGATGACATACCGAAATGTCAGATGTCAGTGGCGCAAAGAATGGCACGAGATGTGCAGACTTGAAGATGCCGGCCAGCAAAGGAAAGGTCATGGCTTGTTGGCTCAGGTGTGTGAATGCTAGCAATCTAATCACCGACCGGCAAACCCCGATGGCAGAGCATGACCCGGATGTCGTTGCTCACTCTGATAACCGATACAGTAAATGTCGTTGCTTGGACGCACGTAGCAGTCATTCTAATCGTTTCTGAGCCCTATTTGAAAAACATGCATTGGAAAAGCCAACAATGGTTGGCTCTTGTAACGAGATGAAAGCCATTTACCAGACTTTTGGCAACCAGGGGTGGACTGGGAACTAAAAGAGGCCCTGGAAATAATTACTGGGGAACAAAAGAGGCCCTGGAAATGAAGTTCAAAGTGGCCCCATGTTAGACATTTTCAGCAAGCCCAATGCTTTTCCTATGAGAAAATTTGGAAATACCACACAAAAGAGGCCCAGGGTGCAGAGGCCCAGTGGGAAATCTCCAGAGTTACCAATAGGCCAGTCCAGCCCTGTTGGCAACCACGGCCAGATCAATGGCGCGCTGGACGTGTAAGGGCTGCTGGAGGCCTATTTTAACATCAGGTGGGCAGGGTGTGCTTACATTATAATGGAGTCCAAGAACTGCCGCAGTGAGGTTATTAGCTGGGTGTAATGTAATTGCTGAGCTAGGGGGTGTGGGCTCTGCTTTTGTTGAGGGTTGCTGGGTGAGCTCAGTTGGCTGGGTTTGGCATGGAGGAGTGAGCTTTCGGAGCTGGGGTGAGTTATGGTTGGTGAGTGTGTGGTGGTACTGTGTAAGAAAGGGTAGGTCAATGGCTGGTTGGGTGCCAGGTGAGCTAGTGTGGGTGGAAGTGATGGGTGAGTTGGGATGGTTGGGAGATACAGCAGTAAGCTATGATAGGAACGTGGTGGTGCTGGAGCGAGCTTGTGTGGGCGGGTGTATGGTGGCTGCTAGGCTGTGTTGGGAGGTGTGTTTAGAATGCTGGGGTGAGATATGGTTTGTGGACAGGTGAGGATGCTGGGTGAAATAGTGCGAGTTGGTTTTGGTCCAGTGAGCTAATGAGGTGCCAGGATGAGCTAGAGGGGGTAGGAGCACTGGGGAGAGCTAGGGTGGGTGGCAAATATTGTGGTGAGCTAGATCGGGTGCCTGATAGTACTGGGGTGAGCTAGATTGGGTGGGTTGAGTTGTTGTGTTATGCTAGAATGAGTGGAAGTTTCCCTGGTGCGACTGGGTGGGTTGGTTGAATGGGTGGTGCTGGGCTGAGCTTTGAGGGTGCTATGTTGACCTATGGGGGGGGTTGCTGAGCTATTGAGTCAGGGAGGACTGGCACAAGCTAGGTTGGGTTGATCTTTGAGGGATGCGCGGGTGAGCCAGGGCGAGTGGGTAACTGGGGTTTGCTGAAATGAGCTATGGCAAGTCGCTGGATCTGGGGTCTTGGGTTGAGCTAGTGTGAGAGGGGGAGCTTGGGTTGAATGGGTGAACAAGGTTGGGTGGAATGCTGAAGTGACTTATGGGATGCTGATATTAGCTCAAGGCTTATAGTATGAGTTAGAGTTTGAGTGTGATGAAAGGTGCTGGGGTGAGCCAGAGTGCGTGGGGAGAGGTGGAGTGAGGTGGGAGGGCTGTGTGAGGTTGGGGTGATTGTTGTGCTTGGGTTAATGTGAAGTCATGGAGGTACTGGGATGAGGTGGGTGACCTGAGGTAGTGGTGCGAGATTGTAGCATGAGGTACTGCCTTGAGGCATGGGGAAGTTCTGGGGTGGTTAGGTGGTTGGAAGAAGTGTGGAGGTGGAAGGTGTTTGGGTGGTAGGTGTAATAAGTTGACGTGGCAGGGTGAGGTTGAGTAGGAGAGGTAGGTATGGTGAGGTACAAGAATGAGGATGGGCTGAGGTTAAGTGGTTGGGATGAGGTCCTGGAGATGTTGGATCGGTTGGCAGAGGTGGGTCGCCACAGTGGGTTTAGGTGAGTGCATTGAATTCACAAGCAAGGATGAGGCTTGGTGGAGAAAAGTTAGGTGCTGGCGTGAGGTTAGTAGGTGGGTGGGGTGAGGTGATTGGATGAATTTGGGGGTTCATGTATGGTGTGAGGCAAGATGCTGGAGTGATGTTGATGGGTTGAGGAGGGGTTTTTGGGAAAAGATGGGTAGGCGCTGTCAGTGTGGTGAGATGGAGGGTTAAGAAGGGGTAGGCATTGAGATGTAGTGGTATGATATGATATTATATGACAGGTTATTTATAACGCGCTTAATACCTAGAGGTTTCTAAGTGCAGAACCGAGGATCGAACCAGCGTTCCTCCGCGTCATCTTGCTTCCAAGATGAGCGCGTTGCCCCTGAGCTAAGACTGGGTGGATGGGGTTGTTGGGATGCATGTCCAGACCACTGCCCCTCCTAGACAATTAAGATTGTGAAAAATATATTATATTATGGAAATTAATACCGGACGTGAAGGGGGAGAGGTGTGCGTTATGTGGTGGGGGTAATGAGTGGGAATAGGAAAATCATCAAAGGGAAAAAGTTGATCACGCAATGTCACGATTCAATTATGTTGGCTGTAGTATACTTATACACATGATAGTCATAGCACAAATTAACATTGCATTTACGAGTAGGCCTGAATCCTCGCAGGCTGTCGTCTTACCATTGCATCCCAATTCCAAGGTGCTGCAAAAAACACACAGCGGCCCCCACATCAGTTAAGTTCTTTGAACTAATTAGGTAGGAATAGGTGTAGCTCAAGAAGTGAAGGGCTATAGCCTAGTACCAAGTTTGTATTCTTGAGAATGAAGGCAGAGGTCTCGGGATGCCAAAACATGAACCAAGATTTAAGACGTTAGCTCCCGCCAGAATGATGTTCATTCCATTTGAACTACCAGATGTGCAGTGAAAAAATGGGCCCTAAATCCTTTGTGAACTAGATTGATTAATGGGACACTAAATTCGGTCTTGGCGAGGGGGAACTGATAAAGAGGAAAACAGAGAACATGTTCTATGTTTTGTGCCAGGGAGAGATGATGAATGATGCCCCTACAGTGGGGAGGGCATGATGGGGTGCCAACGTGTCTGAGATGAGAAAAGACCTGCTTTGTCCGCAAGGACCAGGCTGACCTTGAAGAATCCCACTGAGTTCATATTGATAACCAGGTGCATGTTGCATGGCTAGGATAAAATGTAGGTTGGTGCCAGTTGATGTTAACCAATTGCTTTGCAGTATTCCATGATGGATACAGACGTTGCTCATGTGTGGTAAAGATGAGAGTAATAACAGCAGAACCAATTGAAGAATGGACTATACGTAATCTTTAGCATTCAAATAAGCGGCAGCCGATGAGGGTGGGGGATTACTAGTGTATATCGATTACGTCATGAGTGACGATTTGTGTGTTTAATACCTGAATCTTATATGAAAGACATCAGAGATCTCGGTGGCAGTGGATTCATAATACCCTGTCGCCTTTTTCTTTTGTATACAAAATAAAACTCTCATCTTTCCCAAAAGCGGGTGCACAGTCTTTTTCCCTAGCGGTTGTATTTTCTTGGCTGATCATTGGGAGTTACCCCACATTTTTGGTGATCCCAATGTGATCCCAGTGACTCCTGTGAAGATGGAGGCTACCTTTGAGAGATTTACCGGAGTCGTTTTATCAGAATTCTTGTCTGTTCTTTGGAGCGGGGCGCTATCCTCAGATTGTGCAGGCCATTGACGGGACCCTGTAAGGATGGACTTCAGGTGAACATTCAAACATAAGTGCACCCCCTTTCGGAGAAACAGAAGTGGGATATGAGTAGAGTGTTTGGGTGTTGGAGAGTGGATATGTATGTGTGGAGAGGAGAGTGTGGATTGACGAGATTGAAAACCAAGTACTGTTGTATATATATTTTTATTGAGGTCTTTATATTACGATTTGTGAAGCAACAGGATCCTGGCCTTAGGTAATAGGGGAGAAGACACGCTGTATAATGGAAGAAAAGAGGATATGGATAGAGGCTCTGTATAGTTGGTGAGCCTGGGATCTCAACATCTGTTATATAGGGAGGGTGTGGGAACACAAAGGTGGTTGTGGTAGAGGCCCTAGTGGCCTGGGATCTCCTCACCTGATATAGTGGTGGCGTTGGAACGAAAAAGTAGAATTTGTTGTGATTTTATTGTTAGTGAGTTTTTTTTTTCTTTTTGTGTGGTACGGTTAGTATTGGTTAAAGTAGAGTGGATTGAGGTGTAATGTGGGAAGGGTGAAAGACGTGTGTATTTTTGTGTGTGTGGGTGAAGAGGGTTGAGTTTGGTATGTGGGAAGGGAGTACGGGGAAGGGACACAGGTCTATTGGGGTGGGACAAGGGGATTGGTAACACTGTAAAATATTGCTGAGAAAGAGCCAATAAATCAGTTGGATATTATGTGTAGGGCTCTTCCGTTGTATCGAGATAATATTCTTAAATATCATTGGGAATGGTGTGCGGAAACAAAGGGAAGGAGGTTTAAGCCATGGCCGGACAAGGGCACAAATAATAGAGAGATTCTAAGTCACATGTATACATTTTTACTTCTAAATATAAGGGACGGAAATTAAAAAATAGAAAGGAGGTATTAGAATTGTGGAAAATGGTGGAAGATTTAGAGGATTGCCCCACAGATATGTGAGGCGACTACCACGGGCAGTATTAACACTACTGTAGCCCTTGTCCTGAGCGCCCGTGAGGCCCCTACGGAAATAGACAGGTGTCCACCATTAGGCTGCTATCCTACAGGTGCTGCGTCAGTTACCCAAATCCTATGTATGTGCCATTGCTCACAACGACACCATTGCCACCTGAGTCAGCACACTATCAGAATATTCCCAACCCCACAGCATCAGCTGCTAGGAGGGGTAAAGGGCCAGAGGGAGATGATGCAAAACCACAAAAAACCTGTTAGATGCATTAAGGAAGGCGGAAAAGTGAATTGACACAATTAAAATTAGATCAACGAGCGGGACAACAGACGCCAGTAGGAGTGGATGAATGGAGAGCAGGGGACATTTTGGTTCACATAGATAGTACAGCTATCAAAGATGTGCATATAGAAAAGGAACATGAGGATAGAAGGGGGCGAGAAGGGGTGTGGATTATGCGATAGCAAGGTCGGAGGAGGAATACAACTATACACACAAAGGATAAGAGGAGTGGGATACGGTAGAATACTGGAATAAGCAGAGCAGCCACCTGTAATATCCCCACGAGTAGAACGTTTGTGGGGGCCCAGGTTACAGAACAGGTTTGGGCGAATGGTAGTAGCTAAGTGACCAGTGTTGGGAAATAAAAAAGTTGGGAAGGCGGTAGGGGCACAGTTTTCCGCTGTTGCATAAGGGCCCAGGGAGAGCACAGTATATCCCTTGGGCACACATGGACAAAAATAACCTTATAAAGACACTCCTGTCGCACACGGCCGGGGCGTGCAAATGGATATACGCATTTGATAAGCACACAACTGGGACTACTTTAGCTGTAGGTGACTTGAAATCTTTGTTTGTGTCGATTCTGGGAGACAAGGCTGATGATATATGGGTTAAAGCAGGGTATCCGGGTGTAAAATTGGGTGACGGGGATACGACAGAGCACATTTCAATGATGTCTAGCCCTAAGTATGGGCAGTGTTGTGGTGTGTGTATCCAGACACACCCGATCTTCAGTCGATTATGCAATCAACAATGTGTGACGACGAGAATCCGGCCCAATACAAATTACATATACAAGAAATGTGGCGGGCAGAGACAAGGGATTCATGAGATTGAGCAATCCCTTTTTTCTATTTCCTGGTTAAAAGAGGACTCCCAAAAGAAGTACAGAAGGCACTTGATAAAATAGTGGGGATAGAGGCAGAGGGTTGGGCAGAAATTCAGTCAAATAGTATACCCCATTCGGTGAACCATTTATAAAATGGGTCCAGCTTCTGCATAAAGATCCCCTGGCAGGGGTGAAGGTGAATGGTTGGCTCTTGCATGTCTTCCGATTGGGGAAGGGCACCTGGCAAGGATGTCCCCTCTCGGCAATGCTGTTTGCCCTAATAATCGAGCCACTGGCAGTCATCCTGCGGGAGACAGACACATGGTCAGGCTTTCGCTGGAACTTGAAGTGGGAGGATAAGATATCCCTCTATGCAGATGACCTCCTGATATACTTAGGTGACCCGGCGATCTCAGGCCCCATAGTCACTGCTATCCTAAGAAACTACGGAACCTTTAGCGGCCTCAGGGTGAACTGGCTCAAATCGGTGCTCTTTCCTGTCCTCTGAAGGGTGTGGACTGTGTACCACTACCAAATTGAGCTCACACAATTCCGATATTTAGGCATCATCATCACCAACGCCCTCGACACTTATATACCCCAAAACCTATACCCAATAATGAGGAAATTCGAACAAGATGTGGTTCACTGGGAGGCATTACCACTGACACTACTAGGCAGAGCAGCGCTCTTCAAGATGTTAACCCTACCCTGATTCCTATACATCCTTCAAAATGCCCCCCTTCATATCCCCGCGGAAGAATTCCACAAAATAGATGGAACAACACGCAGGCTGCTGTGGGGAGGGAAACACCCGAGGATAGCCCTCAAAACCCTGCAACGCTCAGTCTGGGAAGGGGGATAGGTCTCCCCAACATCCAAGTTTATTATTGGGCGGCCCAAATGGCAACAGTCAATGATATTCTACACGGCAACCCCAGACTCCCGTTTATACGAGCGGAAATAAAAGCCAGGCAGGATGTGTCCCCACTCGAAAGTCTCTATGGGAAACAGTGTCGCCCTCCGAGTGCTCGATAGTGGCACAGACAGCACAAATATGGACAGAGTCTCACAAATAAATTGGCTGGGATAATAAAATCACCCCAGTCCAGCCTATTTGGAACAACGTCCATCTCACAGGTCTCAGTAGACTCCCGAAATGGCCCGGCTGGGCCGCAGCCGATATACACGCTCTACAACAAATATTTGTGAATAATCAGTTCATCCATTTGTCGAGTTCTCTACTCAATATACCCTCCCAGTTACCGAATGCTACTACTACGCGCAGCTACACCATGCCCTTTCAGCCCAAAGGGATCAATTGACAGACATGCCGGAATGCACGCCTATAGAGCGAAACATAGTTGTAGACAGGGTAGAAAACAAAGTCACTTCCACCATGTACAATGTTATTTTCGCTTTTGCCATGACAGAACTATCGAACCTGAAGCTGAAATGGGAAGGAGATGTCGGCGCGATACTTCCCGAAGATTGGATTTCGGCCCTGATGCACCCCAGGGATATAGCAATCTCGGCCAGAATCAGACTTATTCAACTAAAGATCCTCCACAGAATATACTACCCGTGTCTAAAATTGTATAACTGGGGGAAAGCAACCGATCCCAAATGTCTGCGCTGTAAACAGGAAGAGGGCACCTTCTACCACATCCTATGGCAGTGCACGCACATACAATACTTTTGGGGTAAATGTACTGAAAGACTATCGAGGGTCATGGGACGCCCGATACCTAATGACCCCAAACTACTCCTCCTAGGTATTGAAGAGGAAGGAGAACTATCCCGCTTCGAAAGACTGTTGCTGTCAACATCCGCAGGGATCGCCAAACGAAACATTGCACAACTGTGGGGGTCAGAAATCTGCCCAAGCTATGACCAATGGTCCGCGGATGTGGATGCGGTCAGTCTGATGGAACGTCGAGTATATCAAGCGAGGGGCTGCCCTGGCAAGGCGGATAAAATATGGGAAAAATGGGAACAAGTACTATGAGCAAGCAGTGTTTGGGCAAATGAACTGCATTACGTAGCCTTGCCATCAAGCCAGGACCTAACACGAAGAACTGCCTCGCCATTAACCGGTTGTGAAGCCGGACAGTAATGCAAGTGGTTTTGTATATGTGTGTCTATACGCAATGGATGTGCGTGTGCGCCCGGACGAATTTCAGTTTTCATGCGCATTGCCCCCCCCCCCCCCCTTTTCCATATGTATGCAAATTACTTTCTAGTGTTGTGTTCAATTTTGTTCTTTTATTTTCTTTGTCTTGATTGGATATTGTTTGTTTTGTATACATGCACAAAAACCCAATAAAATTTGTTATTAAAAAAAATATTATCCCCCATTGAAAACGGTTGAAAGAAAAGGAGAAGGAAACTGTGCAGTGAGCGCAAGGAGAGGAAGCAAACTGGTCCAAAAGAAGTTAGCAAAGGTTGCATTTGAGGGGGCCTCGGTAGTAGTGCAGATGGAAGCTCGTGCAGACCTTAAGGCGATTCAGGCAGGCGTATATGCAGCATCCAGGTGGGAAGGGGAGAACAGGTGAACAGGTGGACAGGTGGCTACCAACCTCAGTTCAAGGGGGGCTGCCAGAGTGGTTTCAATGGGGGAGAGGGGAATTTTCGGGTGCCCAGGGAGTGAGAGAGGGGAATGGGACTGTGAGGAAGAAGAGGAGCAGGTCAGTGTTGGTCATGCAGATGCATGGGTCATTTTTCAAGGAATGCAGAAGTAGACTGGTGTATACATATCCTCATCAACAGATGTATCCCTATTTGCAGAGAGGTCCCAGTCCATATTCCCAGTCATACGGACAGATGTCTCCAACAGCCCCTTATGATGTACCAATGCCTGTGGCCCGTCCTGTTCCCCCACCAACCTTTCTGCAGTTACCCTCGCCGGGAACCAGTAATGTGCTGTCATTCGCTGTACACCAGGGACAACCACAGGGCAACCATATTCCGAGCAACAACACTGTTCCAAATGGTACAGTGACTCAGTATCAGGGAGCCACTGTGGTTGGAGGAAACCCATTTGTTTTTTAATGGACAAACACGTATCTGGATTAGGACAGCCCACAGAGAGCCTTAGCATGTCCATTTCTATCAGTCACTGCCGACCCAGAAGAGGAACCCTTGCAAGGCATGTAGATAACAAATTAACCATTCATTTTTATGGTAGATACAGGTGCGATTAAATCATGCATTAGTAACAGAGGATTTTCTCCATTAGGTGAGGTCATGGAAACACAGGGCTTCTCTGCGGCATTTCAATCTGTTGTTTCACAAATAAATTACTTATTAAAATAGGAGGCAGGGAGGTGTGGGCCCCCTTGTTACATTCCACTGTGACTCCAATCAATTTGATGGGAAGGGATATTTTGAGTAAGCTCAGCACGACCATCTCGATCACCGAACGAGGGGTAGTGTGTTCCACACCAGGGATGTGTGTCATTAGGTAATGTTGACCATGTTGCATTTGGTGTTGACTCTGTGGCAAGAGGAACACCAGTGGCCCCTGATTTGTTCCTGTATGGTATTACCATACTACTGAGTGCCGTGCCATAAGTGGTGAACAAGTATTGGCGAGTACCCTCTGAGTTTTTGTTCATGCCTGCCCAGGCCTAAGAGGTAGTTGCAGGCACCATGATTGAACTGGATATAGAAGGAGTTCAAGTGGAAGAAGACCGGATCGTTTTGATAGCAGTTGATTCGAACAACTGGGAGTGGTACACGGTTCTGTGCAATGACCCCACAAAACCAATGAAAAATGTCTCAGAAGAGGAGTTGTATGAGAACCAAGAAAAAGATGGAGAAATGATATTGGAAGTGTGTGTTCCATGTGGAAACATGATCCAGTACAGACATGTAGTGTGTCCCATGTTGTTTAACATGAGTTTAATACCCAGAGTTTAACACAGAGAGTTTAATAATGTATGGTACAGTTATATGAACTCAGTGGGGAAACAGAGGTACAACGGGAGTTGTTATGCCTGCTCCCTCATCCCCCATGTGTCGGGAGCACCCAAATTGTTAGTACCTCAGGAGATAGTGACCTTAGAGGTTCAGTGTTTGGTACACATAGCATTGTGTCGGGTTTGAAATCTGTTCCAGGGGCTCAATTTCAAGTTGTACTAATGGACAAAGATGGAGAGAAACGTGTAAAAGACATCAGTGCCCCCCAATGCAAGCTCCGGCCTATGTTGAAATTGGATGGAGTATTGTTTATATGAAACAGATGGGAGAAGGTGGTGGTGAGCTGTGCAGCAGGGGGGTTGGCAGGGTTTGTAGAAGAAGTTATATGGAACATCAGTAAGAACTTCTTTGAAATATGGTCTGCACATGTATCTAAACTAAATGGATTGAAGCATGTGAAACACTGGTAAATGTGCAAGTAATGGTTGAATATCAGTTTTGCTTTCGACGGCATGGAACTGTTCCTGTAGGCACTAACACTAAGTGCAATAAGACATTGATTGTTCTTTCCAGACCTTGCAAAAAGAACAGCGGTACTGAATGATTTGTACTGGGTATGTGGCCAATAAACATACCTGCACCTTCCACCCTTTTGGCGAGGCACCTGTGCATTGACCAGACGGAACTCAGCTATCCTGGTGGTGCCAGAAGTACACTTGACAATAGCGTCTGAACGTGAGGTGGTGCAGTCAATTTCACTGTCTATCCAAGCCCCCCAGGTGAAGAAGAGTAAACGGTCGGTGAAGTGGAGAAAGAAGAGATAGCACTATCTGTCGGAAGAATTGTCCAAACTGCTTAAAGTAATTCCAGACAAGCATCAACTGTACACCAAACAGAAGTATTCTTTGCTTTCTTCGTGACTCCCAGCATCCAGGCTGCAGCTAATGCTAAGTGGCTGCAGATTGTTCGGTGGGAGGTGATCCAATTGGCTAATGACACTGAACAAGGCCTCAATGCTATCAAAAGTGAAATGAGGGTGATGGTGCTGATGATGCTTCAAAATAGATACATTCTAGATCCAACAGCGATGGAAGGGGGCATTTGCAAGAAGATTGGGTTGTCATGTTGCACGTACATACTCTCAAATGACACTGCAGATGGGTCCCTGACACATATCATAGAGGCCTTGCGCAAGGTGAAGACAGGAATGGAAAACGAAGCAGGAGTGCAGCTTGAAGATTGGTTTGAGATGCTATTCTCATGGGCACTGTCCTGACCTTGGGCACTGGTTAAGTTGCTGGTTCTGATCATGGTGTTCCTTTTGGTGGTGTTTCCACATGCCAGATGATGCTTCAGTGTTGTGGCAAGTATATCCCGCGCAGTGCAAAAAGGATGGTCACTATTGGGGCAAGAATGGCTCTCCCAGGCACAAAAGAAGGGCAAGCTCAAACCAAGGATTTGAATAAACCACTTATGTTTAGGGTTGAACAGCCCCTTTACCCTCTGGGAACACTAACATTGCCTCCACCAGATCCTGAAAACTATACTGAACACTGGGTAGATTTAGAGGGTGATGAGGATTGCATATATCTCACATGTACTCCAGAAAAGTATGCGCAAGATGGAGGTACCTTGCGCAATTTATGTAGGGCATGAGTTCCCAAGGATGAAGCGAATAGACAAAGAGAAAGAGGTAAGTTAGTTAATGAAGGATTAACTAACGGGGGAGTGTTGGGATAAAGAGGAAAAGTGAGAAGAACATGATCTACATTTTGTGCCAGGGAGAGCTGACGAATACAGTGGGGAGGGCATGATGGGGGGGCCAATGTGTCTGAGATAAGAAAATATCTGCTTTGTCCGCAAGGACCAGGCTGACCTCGAAGAGTCCCACTGAGTTCATATTGATAACCAGGTGCATGTCACGTAGCTAGGATAAAAGGTAGGGTGGTGCCATTTGATGTTAACCAATTGCTTTGCAGCATTCCATGATGGACACAGACGTTGCTCACATTTAGTGAAGATGAGAGAACAAACAGCGGAACCAATTGTAGAATGGTATATATTTAATCATTAGCATATAAATAGGTGTCAGCCAATGTGGGTGGGGGATTAATACTGTATATTGATTATGTCATGCATGACGATTTGTGTGTTTAAAACCCAAATCTTGTATGAAAGATGCCAGAGAGCTCTGTGGCAGTGTATTCATAGTACCCGTCGCCTATTTCTTTAGTATGGAAAATACAACTCTTGTCTTTCTCAAAAGCTGGTGCACCGAGTCTTTTCCCCTAGTGGGTTGTATTTTCTTGGTCTGATCATTGGGAGTTGCCCGACAGGGTGTGGAGATTGGGTAGGGGAATACTATTAGGTAGTGGTGTGATTTATTTTATATGTGACAGTGGGTGGAGTTGGGGTAGTGGTTTGAGGTTAGGTTGTAAGTTAGTGGGGTAAGGTGAGTTAGTGTGGTGATGTTAGATGTTGGGTGTGGTGATGTTAGATGCTGGGGTGATGTGTCTGGCTGTGGTTGTGTGGTAGAGTGAGGTGAGGTGACTTGGGAGAAGTCAGGCAGTGATGTAGTGTGGCAAGGTTGGATGGGGTGGGGTGAGGTGAGGTGGTGATAATTTTTGGTGTACTGAGTTTGGGTGGGTAGGGTGAGATGAGGTGTGATGTGAATTTGGCCTGGAAGGTGGGGTGAGATTGGGTGGTTGGGCTGAGGTATAGTGTTTAGGGTGAGGTGCTGATGAAATTGGATGGTTAGAGCAGGGGTTCTAGGATGTTTGTTGGTGGCATGGGTTAAGTGAGTTGAGGTAGTGGTGTGAGGTCTGGTGGGTGGATGGGTGGTGTCAGGTGCTGGGATGTGTTTGAGTGGTGGAGAGAGGTGTGGTAGTGGGTTGATGATGGATGGGTTTGATTCAGAGAGGTGTTGGGTGGGTTTGGCACATGTGTTGGGATTGTGTTTGGGTAGGTTCTGATGGGGTGCTGCAGTTAGATTGGGTGGTTGCGCTTGTTTGGTTTGTGGCTTGGGTAAATTGAGGTGGTTAGGTCAGGATGCATGTTTAGTGTGAGGTAATGGCTAAGGTTTTTGTTTGATGGTGAGTTGGGTTGAAGTTGTGGTGTGAGGTTTGTTGAATGAGTGGGACAAGGTGAGGTGGTAGGATCAGGTGTGTGTGTCTAGTGGGTTGAGGTGATAGAGTGAATTTGGGTGATGCGGTGAGGTGGGCAGCATGGTGAGCTGAGAGGAGTTGATGTGAGGTGTTACTAGGTAGTAGGTGATGTAATGGGAAAATATTAGTTGCTTTTTGTTGATTGAGGCAAAGTAAGATTATCTGGCATGGTTGGGTAGATGTGTGGTTTGTGCAGGGTGCTGGGAGTAAATGCTAGATGGTAGGGTTAGATGGGGAGGGCGTGGCGAGTTGGTAGGGTTAGGTGGGTGGTTGGTGTGGTGCCCCACTTTGGTTTGATTGATGGGGTGTGGAGGGTTGGTAAGGTGAGGTGGTGGGATGAGGTTGAGTGGGTAACTGTTCTGGGGAATGTGCTGTGGTGAGGTTGAGTTTGAGGGTATCATGCAGTGAGATTCTCGGGTTGAGGTTGGATGGGTGGGTGTCTGGGTTGAGGCAGGGAGTTTGGATGAAGTTAGTTTGTGGTGTATGTTGTGGTGAAGGAGCAGAGTTTGGTGATGGGGGTGTGGAGGATTTGGGGTGAGATTGGGTGTGAGAGTGGATGAGTGAAAAGAGGTTATTGGTGATGGTAGGTGGGTGGGGAGATCTGGTGGGGTGGCTTGGGTGAGGTGGGATGGTAAGGTTGCTAGTTGAGCTACCAGTAAGGTAGCAGAGTGAGGTAAAGTGGGAGGGTGGTATGAGTTGTGGGCTGTGGTATGGTGGCTGATCAGGTGTGGTGGTGAAGTGAGTGGGTATGGTTGGTGGGTGTGGTTGGTCATATGTGGTCAGTGTTAGGGTGAGATGCTGGGGTGAGGTTTCTTGGATTAGTGAGGTGAGATCAGTGTCTGATGTGGTGAGTTTCGGTGGTGGGTTGAGGTGGGGTGGGTTGTGTGGCTGGGAGGAGTAGAGGTGAAGTGGTCTGGGGTGGTGAAGTGGTGGAATGGGATGGTGGAATGAGATGGAGAGGGAGATTGGTTGGATTGTGTGAGGTGAGGTGGGAGGGAGAAGTGGGCAGCTGGGTGGGGTGAGGTGATGGGTGAGGTTGGGGGTTGGGAGGTTGGGTAAGGTGTGGGTAGATTGGTTGGGTGAGTTGTGGTGTGCTATGGTGAGGTGCTAAGAGCTTTCTAGGAGCAGGTGGTGTGAGAGTGGTTGGGTTCTGGGGGATGATGTGAGGGAAGGTGGTTTGGTGAGGGTGCATGGAGTGAGTGGGGTGAAGTGACATATAATGCGATGGTAGTATTACGTCAGGTGGGTGGAGTGAGATGAGTTGGTAGGGTGTGTTTGTGGGGTGGCTTAAAAAGAGGCTGGTTGGGTTTATGTGGTGAAGTTGGGCTGTTATGGTGAGGGGCTGGTGTGAAGCTGTTTAGGTAGATGTGGTGATGTGAGGTGTTGCTGTACGGCTGGGTGTGTTGGATCGGGTAAGGGGCAGGGGGGAGGTTAGGTGGATGGGTTGGGTGAGGGGAATCGACTTGGCTTGATGAAGACGAGAGGGTGGGGAGACGATGTGTGGGAGAGGCAGTGGGAGTAAGTTGCATGGGGTGAGGTGATATTAGGGGATAGGTAGCAGAAGTTGACTGGTTTGTGAGTTACAGTGATGAGTTGAGGTTTACGAAATGGCAGAGTGAGGGTTGATGGGTGGGGTGGGAGTGTCTAATTGGTTAAGTGGGATGATGTGGTGGCATGAGTGACAATAGATGGGGCAAATTGGCGTGTTGGAGTGAGGGTAGGTAGAGAGGAAGAGCTAATGGGGTGATGCTGGGTGGGGTGAGGTGAGATTGTGGGTTGAGTTGAGGTGGTCATTTCAGTCAATATTATGATGTGATGGGGAGAGGTTGGGTGGATTTAGAGGTGAGGTGGAAGGTGAGGTTGGGTTTGTATCATGATTGGTGGTGATGTGGTGAGTTGATGTGGTTGGGTGATATAGGGTGGGTAGGAGTGTGGGCAATGTAAAGTTAGGTGGTGGCCTGAGCGATGGGCTGTGGTGATGTGGTGGGTGAGCTTTATTTGTTGAATGGGGTGGGGTTGGGTGAAGTGGTGGGGCAAAAATGGCTAGGTTGTGTGAGTTTAGGTCAGATGGTGATGGTGGTGGGAGTTGATGGGGTAATGTTGGTTGGTGGAGTGAGGTGGTTTGTGTGGTTGGGGTGTATTAACTTGAGGTGGCAGGGTGAGGTTATAGGATAGAATGGAGGGTGAGGTTGGTTGAGTTATGTGGGTTGGCATGAGTAAGGCAGTCTGGTGTGTGTCGGTGGTGTGTGTGTTGTCAGGTGAAATTAAGTGAGTGGTATCGTGGGGCAAGTGCATTGAGGTGACTTGGTAGGATGAGACAAAATTAGGTTGGTTGGGCTGATGGGGTGAGGTTGGGTTGTTCAGGTTTAGTTGAGTGCATGGATGTATTGTGGTGCTGGGGTGAGGTTGAGTGGTGGGGTGAAGTGAGGTCATTGAAGGGGGTTGGGTGTGGGGTGTGGTGAGGTGCTCAGGGGAAGTTGGGTGGTTAGGTAATGGGGTGAGTTGAGGTGGTTGGGTTTGGTGTGTGATGTGCAGTGAGATGGTGTGTGTGGTGAAAGGGCAGTGTTGTGTGCAGTGATGTGGTGCAGTGAGGTTGTGTGTTTGGTGTGGATGAGATGAGGTGAGATAGTGGGGTGAAGTTCATGTGGGTGGAGTGAGGTGGTAGGATGAGAAAAGTGAGTTTTGTGGGTGGGCAGTGGCCTTCGGCTGATAGTCTATGGGTGGTGTGCGTTTGAATAGTGTGAGTGAGGTATCGTGATGTGTGAGTGGATTTTGTGGGTGTGGTGATGTGGAAGGGGTGAGCTTGGCTGGGTGGAATGTGTGTGGTTATAGGTTGAGGTAGTGTGGGTGCAGTGAGGGGAGGTAGTAGTGTGGGAAGGTGTGAGGGTGTGTACTGAGATTAAGTGTGCGAGGTGATATGTTGGGATGAGCTAGGTTTGGTAGCTGTGCCGGGATGAGGTTTGAGCACCGCCTTAAGTACCTGAGGAATAGACACTTGAAATCCATATAGCATGGACATGAGAAGGAGACTTGAGAAGGAGACACTTCATAAACATATTGCTTGCTGGATATTAAGGTTCCCTACCCCATCAACATCTTATGAAGAGACACTTAACCAAAACACTGTAGGATGAATTTAGGATTCCCATATTGTTCACGCAGTGTAGAAAAACACATTCTGCAAACATGCTGCAAGTTGACTGCAGGAGTCACAGTAAGAGTTGACTGGGCTGTGAAGCTGAAGGCCAGCCCTGACCCACCCAGATGACCTTTAACCACCCTATTCATCCATCTTCTATAGACCATGTTTTTTCTGACTTCCAGTATGCACTTATAACTCCCTTTGATTAACACTATTTGGCACGCACATTCATGCATCCCGATTCTCAGCCTTGGATTTTCTCCAAAATCCAGATCTTCAAAACAAACCTACGTATGACGCTGATGAAAATCACAGACCCCAACCTACTCCTAGCTTACAATTATTCCCTTGCTGCCCCCACCTCTGCACTGAACTCTGCCAAATCCTCCACCTTCATAAAATGAATCTCCTGCTTTCACAATAACCCCCACAAACCTTCATCATAAGCCACTATCAATTTCCTTCTACCTCCCTGCTAATGCCTTTGCTTACTACTTTCCCTCCAAAATGTGAAATATTTGGGCTACTCACGCAACCCTCTTCTCTTTCCCGTCCCTGTCCTCCTTCTGTCTACCACTTCTAACTCAACCCCCTTTACTCTCAACTATTTCTCCCCTATGTCTTCTACTGAATTAGCACCCATCTTGTGTTCCTATCAACCTGTTTCCTCCTCAAATAGTCAAAGACTCTTAATCACCTGCCCTTATCTCTCTGAGCTCTTTAGTTTCTCTGTCTGTTGGACTCTTCCCTACCTCATTCAAATCTACAACTATCCTACCATTTTGAAGATGCTTTCTGCTGACCAAAACATTCCAGTACACTACTGGCCATTTTACGGCCTTTCCCATCATTTAAAAGTCCTTCTGGGTGTGGTCTGCAACCGGATCACTAATTACCTTAAAGATAATGGGCTTAAAGGCCCTTTTCAATCTTTATTCCATAGTAAACACTCCACAGATACTGCGATCATGCGTGTTACCCACTTTCTCGGCCACAGCACATATTTCTTTTGAGGGACTAAATTTTGGAAGTGATCCAAGTCTGAGGACGGAGATGGAAAGGTGTGAATGTGTGGGCAGGATAGTGTTGGTGCACTCTTGTGCAGTTGAACCTGGAGTGTTCCAAGTGCCAGATGGAATTACCAATAAACAATCTCATGCCCAAATAACTGTACAGACTCAAAGAATATGGCAAATACTACTTTATTATCAACTCAAATAAAGTAGGAAAACCTGGGGAAGAAATAGATTGCAGCTCACTCACTCTCGAATACATTTTCGTTACAGAAAAGCTTTATACATCGATGTATCTCAGCCATAACATCATCCTACTTGAGAAGCAATAAAAACCTATTGAAAGGAGGGATTGGTTAAGGGAACATATATACCTATACTTCATTAGGCCCTCATGATTGGTTGGCATTCTCTCCCAACCTTGGACATTTGGCTCATTAGCAGTAGGTAAGCAAAATGAAACCCAGGTGCGGGGAAAAACATCAGAACACTGCCCACTTGGCCAATTAGCCTACCACCTCTCATCAGTTAGGCTCTAAGCCAAGGCTTCTTCTTAGTAGTTGCCCTTGCTGACTTTAAAGGCTGTGAAAGTGCATTACAATCTTCGTCTGGAGCTTAATGAATAGGCCTTGTTTTCTGGTCTTGCACCACGTGTGAGGAGACCATGATTTTGTCCATTCTGGCCTTTTATTTAGTACTATTTAATTTAATTATACTGGGTGCTATTACGCTTCTTGACCTCTGGAGACTTGGTTGCTCCGTCTTGCATATGTTTTTTGCATCTTTAATTGTTCAATACTTGGCACTTGCAAATGTTCACTCCTTTGCTTAATCTAAGAGAAATATATTGTGCGTATGCAGCTTATCCTCTTTGACTCCTCTTGTGCCTCGCAGTTACTTCTTGTATGTGGGATTCCTTGATCCTGAGCCAAACAAATACCCTTTGTTCTTTGCACGAAGATGCTTGCCAGAGCCTGTCAGATGTGCAAATTTTGTCTCTCTCCTTCAGGCCTCTTGCTTACTATTTATACAGTCGACGTCCATCTTTTCATCATGGCTGCTTTACCTGTTTTATATTTTCTACTTCAGCATTCTATATGTCTCCTCTACCTTGCGTTTCTGCATATGTACATCTACTGTATCTCGTCTCACTTATCTTCTCAGTGTATATGATTTTTTTGTATTTGCATAAATGTTCACTTTGTTATTTCATTATTCTTATATCGTTTCAGTGCGTCCTTATGCCTCCTCTTTATGACATCACTTTACTCTTGTCAGATTCCACTTATAGCTCTTCTATGTTCAGTGGTGTATGACATCCTTTTACCACATCAGTATGAGGGTACATTTGATACAGTTGTCTGAGCGCATAACGTCTCTCATATCTTCAATGCGGTATTAGGATGATACCTGGTGTCATACGCAGTGTCTTCTTGTGTCATGCACAATGTCTTCTTGTTCTTCCTATATGACAGAGGTGAGGGGTTGGGCACTATTGATGACGTGTGCATCCACCTCCCTTCACTCTCTACAACCTACCCAGATCCTCCCCACTTCTGCCTACCGACAAAATTCTGGTTGGCCCTCAATGCACAACTGCTCTCTTTGCAAGTTAATTCTCCTAGTTTATAAAGCTATCAATGGTCTTGCTCCTCAGTATCTCTCTGATTGTATCTCAGATGACTCACCATCTTGTTCCCTCCTGCCCCCCTCAGCACTCAACCTCACCATCCCATATCCTCCCTATGCCTCCTCTCAGGTCTGCTCTTTCTCCCTACTTACCCCACTCCACTGGAACCCACTGCCCATAACAATCAAAGCAGCCAACTGTGGATTTCTTTAAAGCTCGGCTTAAACTTCACTTACTTGCTAAAGAGGGAGCGCCCCTGCCCCTCGCCCATCCTCCCTACCGACCCCACCAATGCCTCCAGTGGTGTTTAATAATGATATTTTGCATATTTAAATACTAGTACTCTTCACTTGCCCCTTAGGTTAATGTTACCTTTGTAAGTCACCTGTGTTCCTTTATATTTCGTTTGTGTTTGTTTTGTCCCTGGTAAATGTTCCACTTTTGTACACCCTCTTAAACTGGCTCACTACTTGTTCTCATATTTGTGCTATTGTACAGGCACCCTTCATGGAAATGCCTCTGTCATCTGTAAATGTTTTATTGTAAGTCATTTTTGATTGAAATCGACACCCAAATTCTTCAAATAAATGCAAATGCAAAAAATTCAAACTCTGCTCTATACTCATCCTTTTGGAACTCTCTGCTGATTTTGACACTGTCGACCACTCCTCCTCACTTTCCTGGACCTTGGGTTGTACAAATACGCTCTTGCCTGGATCACTTCCTACCTGGAAGGGAAATCT
This sequence comes from Ambystoma mexicanum, assembly GCF_040938575.1. Lineage (NCBI taxonomy): Eukaryota > Metazoa > Chordata > Amphibia > Caudata > Ambystomatidae > Ambystoma > Ambystoma mexicanum. The sequence goes on along the minus strand of NC_090936.1, from coordinate 159,110,812 downwards.
CCTGGAATTTGCAAACCATTGACCTCACTGTGTCTGCACTACCCAAGAATCAGTCCTGGAACCTCTGCTGTTCACCCTCTTTACCTCGTACCTAAGAAGCCTTTTCTTTTCATTTGGCTTCCATAATCACCTCTTTAGTGACAACATTGAAATATTTTTCTCCTTGTCCTCCTTCACTTTAACGAGCTGCAAATGATTGCCAACTGTCTCACACCAATCCGTCCCTGGATGGCTCTCGCCTATCTCATTCTAAACTCTTCAAACATTGAATTAATCTTTCTCCTGGTGTCCAACGCCATCTATGCCCTATCTACTCCTCACTTGACCTTCTTTCTCCCTTGGCCAAGGCTCACAACCTTGCAATCTTTTGTGGGCAATACTTTTCGTTATACCCACCTGTACCCATAACCAGCAGAATAAGACAACAGCACAGAAGAGTTCAAAGGCTTCACAGACATATTTTATTATTAATATGCTTAAGTGGGGCTCAGACGAAGCAACTGGCTTTGTCTGTGCCTCTATTCTGAGAACAAACAACTTTTATACACTTATTGGTATATTGCATCACGACAGGCATTAAATCACCAAGCTAGATGCAGGATCTCAGTTTACTGCTAATACAGCTACTACCTGGGCTATTTCCACTCCTTGGTCTTACTCTAAGAATACATGCATATAGGTAAAGCAAACGGTTTATTTTTTCTGCAAGGCAAGCACCCTATAACTGTGTGCACAAAACTGACCAGATAAAAAGAACTAATGGTCTTCGATTTACAGAGTGCTTACAGTTACCTTTTTTTTTTTTATTTTTATTTTTTACAATTTTCCACACTTGGGGTCCTCTTTGATATCGACTCCGACTGCAACTATTCATCACTACCACCACCCACGCACGACAAAGGAAGAATCCTTGTCTGGGTGGCGGACCACAACTGTAATGTCATCATTACCTCTATCACCCCACAAGCCTGGACAGACCACCACCTATTGTCATTGAAACTTGCCGCCACAAAGCCGACGCTTAAAACCGTGATTACTGCTCCTTCGACCCTACCTAGGAATAAAAAGAATATCACAGCGGATACACTTATTCCTATGATTCTTCCAACCCTCAACTCTCTACCAGACAGTATGGATCCCAATACGCTTGTCGTGGAGTACAATAAAATGATGACAGCCTCACTTGACTCCATTGCCCCCCCCTTAAAATGAGACATAGCAAACCTAAAGCCCATCTTAACTCCTGGTTTACCCCACACCTGAAAACCTTACGCCTGGAGAAAAGAAGATGTGATACTACATGCAGACTACTCCCCTCCCTAGAAAATAGAACTAACCTCAACATTATATCATCTCTTTACAAAAAAGAAATATGACTTGTGAAACGTGAATCATATAATAACCGGATCTCAGAAGCCAAATCCAGTATGAAGGAACTATTCGTAATTCTTAAAGAGTTAGAAACATCCATCCCTGTTCAAGACTCATACACGAAAGAACAAACGTGGTGCACCAATATTCAGTCTGCTCTAGCCAACAAAGTTACCACCTTACAAGACAAACTTCCAAACAACAATGCCTCTCTACCTACATTGACCCTTCCTGTACACACCCCAGCATCCCCACACATCCCCTTAACCCGCTTCAGCTTCTCCAAAGTCTCCATTCTTGAGACTGAAAAAATCATACTGTCACTCAAACCCTCGAACTGTCAGGGTGACCAATGCCCAGCCAAACTCATTAAGGATGCAGCGAGGGACCTGGCACCCTTCATATCGAAGCTTATCAACGCCTCATTCACCTCTGGCCTTATTCCAAGTAACCTCAAAGAATCCTGGGTACTCCCTCTCTTGAAAAAACAAACACTAGACCCATACATCCCAACCAACTACCAACCCACCACTACAGTGCCCTTTCTCCTTAAAATAATAGATAAGGTCGCATATTTACAAATCCAGAAATACCTTGAACACAACCACCTATAGGGGTTCACCAATCAGGTTTCCGTCCACAACATGGAACAGAAACTTCGCTAATTGACCTCAAGGCTCAAATAGATGAACTCAGAGATAAAGGGAAATCTGAACTACTTCTCCTGCTAGATCTATCAGCTGCATTTGACCTTGTGGATTACAAGGTCTTATGCAGCCACTTGAATTCAGCTGCGCATTTCTCCAAGGAAGCCATAATCTGGATTGAATCATTTCTAGGCAACAGGACCATGAGAGTCTTCTCACTCTCAGCTGCTGCAGACCCTACCCCATTACTTGTGGAGTGCCCCAGGGATCCTGTGTTTCACCTACCCTGTATAACATATTCACCAAGCCCCTTTTCGATGATCTGGAGCATCTTGGTGTCACCTACACGAACTATGCAGATGATACCCAGATCCTCCTACCACTTTCTGGGGATTACGTTAAGGATTTGGCCTTGGTGAACAGGGTCTATCTCATCATCCAGGCATGGATGGCATAACACGGTCTATGCCTGAATGATGACAAAACTGAACTCATCATTCTGGGCACCACCTCCTACCTCAAATAATTGGGCCATGAATACACTGCCTTTATGATCGACAGCAATCTTATCAAAATTGCTAAAGAGGTAAAAACCCTAGGTTTTTTCCTTGATTCCACTTTGTCATTTACCAAAAAAGTAAACTCCATGGCATCTTCCACTGCATATACATGCAAACTTATCAGAGCAGGTAAAACATTCTTATCTAAAGACAGCCGCATTATCCTTGCCAGAGCCCTCATCATGTCCAAATTGGACTACTGTAATTCTCTTTACATAGGCGCCAATAAGTACATCACCAAGAGAATTCAAACTCTCCAAAATAATGCCCTCAGAGCTGCCATGGGCATTACAAGGAGAGAGCACATCTCTGAGATCCGAAGACAAAATAATTGACTCCCCACGAGCGACAGAATCCAGATTAAAACTGCCTCGCTCACTTACAAAGGTCGGAACAATGCTGCCCCTCTTTACCTTAGTGAGAGATTCTGCAGAAAATCCTCCACTAGGCCCACAAGAACAGCTAACTCGAACTGCCTCACTGTCCCAAGAGCTAAGCTAGCCAAGGCTGGAGGGTGTAGATTTCCCCTAAAAGCTGCTGAGCTCTGGAACTCTTTGCCACCACCCTTACGATCTGATCAACCGTATACGCATTTTAGAAAGAAACTCATCAACTGGTTCAAAGCCCATGGCCAGTAAGGATTCCTGCTTGTATTATAGTAACCTCTGACTGCTTTGTATTCTCTTCTATGTTATTATGTAAGTGTATTCTTTTATGACATGATATAACTGTATGACTGTATTCCCCTGTACTGATACTCTGTATCCCTGCCTTTGTAACTCAAGCTGCAAATCATCTTGTAACCTCTGCGCCCTGATACTTTTGGGTCCGGTGCACAATATCAATTAATAAACAAACAAACACACCACTCCTAGTGCTTCTCAACACTTGGAAAATTCTTCCATTTCATACTGACCACTTAATCTCCATCGTCATGCTCGGCAAACTTTACTACACGTTGTGTCTACTCCTTGGTCTTTCTCTTAACTCCTTCCTCCCTCTAGAAAAAATCCTCTACTTTGCTACTGACACCCTCTTCAACCTATCCAGATCCTTCCCCACTTCTACCTACCAACACTGTGCTGGATGGGTCTCCATGCACAATCACTCACTTTTCAAGTTCCTTTTCCTAGTCTATAAAGCTATAGATGGACTTGCTCCTCAGTACATATCTGACTGTAGCTCTGTCTACTCACCATCTCATTCCCTGCACCCTCTGCATTCAACTTCACTGTGCCATGCCTCCACAGTGCGCACTCTCGCTTCTTATTTCACCCTCCTTTCCCCGCTCGTTTCGAAGCCGGTGTCCATCACAATCAAAGCCGCCCCCAACATAAAACATCACTAAACTGCCAAAGGGGATGTTCTGCCTGCCCTCTACCCATCCCTCACTAACTGACCCTACCACACTCTCCAGTGCTGTGTAATAATGTAATGGTGTAATTCAGAATGTTTGTGCAGTCATCCTCTTTAGTTTTCAGCATTGGTTAATGTTACCTTTGCATATCACCTGTTTCTTATATTATGTTTGGTTTTGTCCGTGGCCTATGTCCCACTTTGTACAGACCCTCATAAACTGGCTCACCACTTGTTCTCATCTTCCTGCCGGGCAGTGACTCTGCTGTCTGTACATGTGTTATCATAAGTAGTTCTGATTAACACTGACATCCCTCTTCTTCAAATGAATACAAATTGCAAATAAAATAAGGGTGCAAATGTTTTTGGGGCTTATATGTTTGCATACTTAGGGCGCTCTAAGTATTAACACAGGCATATTCCTGAACATTGCATCTTACTGAAAAGCATGTTGTACTAATTATATAAGTCTAAAATGCAAACAATGTCCTTACTTTAAGCAAAATTCCCAATCAATAGCAAACCTGATTCTCGCTTCCTATAATCGTCTGTTCATCTGCCTCTCTGGGCAGGTATCGCTTCATTATCCTTGCAGCTTAAACCTGTGTCAACTACACAGAAAGGACTGTGACCGCTTACACTTGTGTGTCTATGGGCTGCTATGTGTACATTCGATTATTTGTGTTAGGGGTTGTAAATTAAGCAAGGGAATCGGGGCTGCCCTGGAATCTTGTGACTTCGACCACAAAACAATGCTGATAATGCCAGCTGAGGCGTAAATGCATGAGGTCCTACATTAAAATGGATTACTATTGTTGGGGGTCACCTGCCATGGTCGTCCGGCAGGCGCCCCTGGGTGCTATCTCTGCGAGCACAACACAGGCCCACTATCTGTGCGGTTTGGGGCCTGCCCTGGACATCTGGCAGGACCCCTGGTGCTATGGGACATCAGCACCAGGAAGTGGGGTCACAGCCTGCCAGGCCCCTGATCGTGCGGACATCGGCTGCCATCCCGGCATGCGGATCCCACGGCATCAGGGCATGCAGGCCTGTGCCTCCACGTGTAGGCCTGCGGCCTACACAATAATGAGACACGGACTCAGTCGTTCCTCTTTGGGAGTCTGCAGCCGTTCTGACTCACGTGCCTGCAGGAGCTCCTTTTATTAGCTCGGGCCATGACACAGTCATGGCCCATCTTAAAGGGGCAATATCCGTGGGAGGGACACATCACCTTAAAGGGGCCATGCACATGTGAGGGTCACCCATCACACTCCTCCTTTTTCATAACAAACAAACAAACATGGCTAAAACATACATGCGTCCCGCCTATTACAGAACGACAAACTAATTCTCACTTCAGACCTTTCAGAATAACCAAATACTAAAATATAACACTAGCACATACCTAGCTAGCTCAAAATAGTTACAAGTCTACCACCCGCTAACCACGTATCCACATACTCCGCGGGTGACAGTCGCGGTTGGTGAGCTGCCGGTGGAATGTCGGCAGTTCTCCCACCTTTTACAAGACCCTTTATTCACCTGGGGTTCGGAATTGCAACTACTGACAAAACGCCAAGGTCGGCGGCTGGCCCTACGCACACCTCACAACTGCGGGGCCACCGCTTCACCTTATTGTTCTGTACTGAGACCACTCTAAGCATGCGACTACTATGCAGGTTCACAGCAGCAAACACACAGGATTACAGAGTCCTCTTTAAGCAATCGCAGGGCTGCCGGATACCAGTTCTTCTTCCACCAGCGCCTGCTCAGGAGTCACTTCCCGGGTCCAGGTACAACGAAGGTACCGTACATGGCCAGCAAAGCCGCACCTGGCAGATGCCAGGGGCAACCTCGGCATAGTTCCCTGCTGTTCAGAGGAAAGGGACACCGGTCACTGGGTATCCACGCTTCTCCACGTGCTGTTGGTGGGGCAAGGTGCTGTTAATCGGGCATGGGGTGACAGGACATCACTTGCCCTCTCTCCGGTGATGTTCCCCAGTCTGGAGTGTCTCTTTCCATCAGGAGCGCAAGAGGGCGCACAAGCACTCATGCTGAGCTGCAACCCATTTCTAGCCTGATGCACTGATTCCTGGGATTGGGTCCAGGGCTGCCTGGTCTGCTGGTCAGACACACGTCGTCTGAACTCCAGGGTCATGCAGGTATCTCTCCTCCCCCCAAACCGCGCTTAGCCTGGTCCTTCGATGGCGTGGCATACAGGGTGTCCTTGGTGACCCGCAGTTGGGGGGGCCACCAGTTTGGCAGGCAGGGTGGCTAGTGTTCTGCTGGCACTAGGCCGGGAGAGGACCACCTTTCTGCTGGTTGGTCTTCCATTTTTCTTTGCTGTTGCAGTGCACCCGTCCTTGTCTGGCTGGCAACGCTGGGCTGGTTTGGCGTCACCGGTGGGTGGTGGAAGCCACCCTCCTGGATCATCTGACAGCACCCAGCGCCCCCTCCTCGGAATTGGGGCCCCACACTTTGTTCAGCCCTGTGGTACCCAGGACGCCGGATGTCCCGGCACCCATGACTGTGACCCGTGCGGGGCGTGAGGTGAGAGTCCCACTTTGGCCATGGTGAGGCCATGTTTGGTGCTGGGTCGGTGCCATACCTCAATTTTACAGGGCGTTCATTCGTCCATTCCGGGCAGCACTCCCAGGTGCACTGTGTCGACATGGCGTATGTGATCACTCCCATTCCTCTGCATTGAATGGACTCATCCCGAACTGCCAAGTGCACCGCTTCTTCATGGGAATGTCAGGGTCACCCATGTTCGCTGGTCAGACCCCATGGTGGTTGGACTCAATGGGGCCGGTAGGTATCTCCCCAAGCCCACGTTGGCCTGGTCCTTTGACCTGATGGCATGCCGGGTGATGTTGGCAGGCAGGCAGGGCCACCAACTCCATGGCCTTCAGATGGTCTGGTAGAGGACCTTCGTGGCAGGGTGTCGAGGCCACCTGCAGGGCCGGCAAGGCGTCTTCCTTGTTGGGGGTGTCCTGTTTCCTGATGGCAGTGTTATTCAGGTGTAGAGTGCACAGGGCATATGACGCTGAAATGTTCCGGCTCGGGGTTCTGATGAGCATGAGGGTGGAAGTCCCCTGTTGAACATAACATGGCTATTGTTGGTGCTGGTGCAATGCCGCCCCCGATCACCAAACTGCTACCTCTTGTGCGCCGCGGCCATTCCTCGTTCAGGCAGGGGCGCGCGCCCGTGGTAGTGGGACACTCGTGACAGGGCGATGCTGGTAATGAGGCGCTGAGAGTGGAGTGGGCAGCCACATGTTTATTGTTCAGCTCCTCTCGCATGGAGGCATGGAGCACTTCCTTGTTGGCTCCACTGGGCTGGGCTCATTAAAAGGGCCTTTTGTTTTCCAGGGCTCCGGCGCTGGGTGCTTCCGCGAGTCACCGCCTCCAGGCCTGGGTCCTCTTGAGCTTTCTGCAGTGCCGGTTGTAGCCTGGTTGTCGGAGCTCACCTCCTGCACTGCTTTAGGCCCTGGAATGGTGCCGGGGAGCTTCAGCGGTGTCACGTTCACCTGACAGTGTCACCGCGAGCCAGGGAACCCACCTCTCAAATTCTGCTCCCAAACGGAGCACCTCGTACAGTTCACCGCCGGGCCCAGGATTTGTAGAGGGCCCTGCACGCCATCATTGATGCTTGGACATGGGGCAAAATGTCACTGCACCTTCTCTTCTCCAGGCAAAGTGCGCACCCATGGTTGCGAGTCACTTGTAATAGGGCAGTGCTGGTAGTGTGGCGCTGTGGTGAGTGGTGTGGGCAGCCACATGTCTGTTAATCAGCTCTCTCATGCAGGAACAATATCCACACAGCTGGCCCCAGGATGTGACACCCCTGCCCCTCTCACCATTACTGGTGTCTTGGATTGCTTATCAGGCGAGGCAAACACTTTTCCAGCAGTCACCTGTTTCTTGTTGTGGAAATGGTCGTGGGTGACCCAGCACAGCGTGGAGGGCGGGGGCAAACTCCTCCTCATTTTCCTTGCTCCGACGAGGAGTACTTTCGTCCAGGGGGCTGCAGGTGAAATGGCCGCCGCTTTTTCTCAGAGCACCGCAGCAATGCTCCCGACAGGAGCACCCTTTTTTTAAAATGTTTTATTGCGACTGCCCGGCCCGGGATTCTTGTGGGGGTCTGGCGGCTGCACCACACGAGGCAGCACCGCCGCCTGCAGGCGGGAGACCCATCCGGCATAAGCCCGAGGTGAGAGCAGGCGATCCAGCTACCCGGCACCCCGGGATCTCGATGAGGGCTGCCGGCGCAGCTCACCCGTGTGTCGGGCCCTTCTTCTCCCCCGCGGGAGATCGCCACTGTCGCGGCCTTGGTCTTGCAGGCCCTCCCTCTCTGCAGCAAGACGGGGCTTTGATGTCCCCTCTTTCTCGCGGCGGTGGCAGCCGCCGGGCATTTCCTTTTTTTATGGCGGCGGGCGCCGCAGCGGTTGGGCTGGCCCACTCCCCATCAGCATGCCAGATGCCACAGGGGCAGGATGGCTCCCTCCCTGGCCGCACGAGCACCCTCCTCCAAGAGGGCCACGGCCAGGGAGGACCCAACTGCTGATTCCTCTTCAGAGGTCTTCTCTTCGTCTCTCTGCCCGGGGCCAGGGCAGCACAACCCGTCGGCTCTCGGCGAGATGCCGCCGGGGCTCCATCAGCTGTTGTTTTCGGTGCGGCATCATGCCGCAGGGCGGGTTGTGGGCTGGATCCTCCCCTATCGGGGCCGCACCAACCTTGTTCTTGCGGTGGAACGCCGCGGGGGTGTGTGCGCCTCACCGCGGGGTGGCCCAGGCCCACATCGCCCACGCTGCGGCGGTGAGGCGCAGGCCAAACTGGACCCGTGGTGGGGTCGGACGCTCTTCTTCCCCTCCACCACTCACTGGCAGAAGGGGCGGGCACGTGGACTCGTTGTCTTTGTTGCCATTGTTGGGGGTCACCTGCCATGGTCGTCCAGCGGGCGCCCCTGGGTTCTATCTCTGCGAGCACGACACAGGCCCACTATCTGTGGGGTTTGGGGCCTGCCCTGGACATCCGGCAGGACCCCTGGTGCTATGGGACATCAGCACCATGAGGTGGGGTCACAGCCTGCCAGGCCCCTGACCGTGCGGACATCGGCTGCCATCCTGGCATGCGGGTCCCACGGCATCAGGGCATGCAGGCCTGTGCCTCCACGTGTAGGCCTGCGGCCTACACAATAATGAGACACGGACTCAGTCGTTCCTCTTTGGGAGTCTGCAGCCGTTCTGACTCACGTGCCTGCAGGAGCTCCTTTTATTAGCTCGGGCCATGACACAGTCATGGCCCATCTTAAAGGGGCAATATCCGTGGGAGGGACACATCACCTTAAAGGGGCCATGCACATGTGAGGGTCACCCATCACACTCCTCCTTTTTCATAACAAACAAACAAACATGGCTAAAACATACATGCGTCCCGCCTATTACAGAACGACAAACTAATTCTCACTTCAGACCCTTCAGAATAACCAAATACTAAAATATAACACTAGCACATACCTAGCTAGCTCAAAATAGTTACAAGTCTACCACCCGCTAACCACGTATCCACATACTCCGCGGGTGACAGTCGCGGTTGGTGAGCTGCCGGTGGAATGTCGGCAGTTCTCCCACCTTTTACAAGACCCTTTATTCACCTGGGGTTCGGAATTGCAACTACTGACAAAACGCCAAGGTCGGCGGCTGGCCCTACGCACACCTCACAACTGCGGGGCCACCGCTTCACCTTATTGTTCTGTACTGAGACCACTCTAAGCATGCGACTACTATGCAGGTTCACAGCAGCAAACACACAGGATTACAGAGTCCTCTTTAAGCAATCGCAGGGCTGCCGGATACCAGTTCTTCTTCCACCAGCGCCTGCTCAGGAGTCACTTCCCGGGTCCAGGTACAACGAAGGTACCGTACATGGCCAGCAAAGCCGCACCTGGCAGATGCCAGGGGCAACCTCGGCATAGTTCCCTGCTGTTCAGAGGAAAGGGACACCGGTCACTGGGTATCCACGCTTCTCCACGTGCTGTTGGTGGGGCAAGGTGCTGTTAATCGGGCATGGGGTGACAGGACATCACTTGCCCTCTCTCCGGTGATGTTCCCCAGTCTGGAGTGTCTCTTTCCATCAGGAGCGCAAGAGGGCGCACAAGCACTCATGCTGAGCTGCAACCCATTTCTAGCCTGATGCACTGATTCCTGGGATTGGGTCCAGGGCTGCCTGGTCTGCTGGTCAGACACACGTCGTCTGAACTCCAGGGTCATGCAGGTATCTCTCCTCCCCCCAAACCGCGCTTAGCCTGGTCCTTCGATGGCGTGGCATACAGGGTGTCCTTGGTGACCCGCAGTTGGGGGGGCCACCAGTTTGGCAGGCAGGGTGGCTAGTGTTCTGCTGGCACTAGGCCGGGAGAGGACCACCTTTCTGCTGGTTGGTCTTCCATTTTTCTTTGCTGTTGCAGTGCACCCGTCCTTGTCTGGCTGGCAACGCTGGGCTGGTTTGGCGTCACCGGTGGGTGGTGGAAGCCACCCTCCTGGATCATCTGACAGCACCCAGCGCCCCCTCCTCGGAATTGGGGCCCCACACTTTGTTCAGCCCTGTGGTACCCAGGACGCCGGAAGTCCCGGCACCCATGACTGTGACCCGTGCGGGGCGTGAGGTGAGAGTCCCACTTTGGCCATGGTGAGGCCATGTTTGGTGCTGGGTCGGTGCCATACCTCAATTTTACAGGGGGTTCATTCGTCCATTCCGGGCAGCACTCCCAGGTGCACTGTGTCGACATGGCGTATGTGATCACTCCCATTCCTCTGCATTGAATGGACTCATCCCGAACTGCCAAGTGCACCGCTTCTTCATGGGAATGTCAGGGTCACCCATGTTCGCTGGTCAGACCCCATGGTGGTTGGACTCAATGGGGCCGGTAGGTATCTCCCCAAGCCCACGTTGGCCTGGTCCTTTGACCTGATGGCATGCCGGGTGATGTTGGCAGGCAGGCAGGGCCACCAACTCCATGGCCTTCAGATGGTCTGGTAGAGGACCTTCGTGGCAGGGTGTCGAGGCCACCTGCAGGGCCGGCAAGGCGTCTTCCTTGTTGGGGGTGTCCTGTTTCCTGATGGCAGTGTTATTCAGGTGTAGAGTGCACAGGGCATATGACGCTGAAATGTTCCGGCTCGGGGTTCTGATGAGCATGAGGGTGGAAGTCCCCTGTTGAACATAACATGGCTATTGTTGGTGCTGGTGCAATGCCGCCCCCGATCACCAAACTGCTACCTCTTGTGCGCCGCGGCCATTCCTCGTTCAGGCAGGGGCGCGCGCCCGTGGTAGTGGGACACTCGTGACAGGGCGATGCTGGTAATGAGGCGCTGAGAGTGGAGTGGGCAGCCACATGTTTATTGTTCAGCTCCTCTCGCATGGAGGCATGGAGCACTTCCTTGTTGGCTCCACTGGGCTGGGCTCATTAAAAGGGCCTTTTGTTTTCCAGGGCTCCGGCGCTGGGTGCTTCCGCGAGTCACCGCCTCCAGGCCTGGGTCCTCTTGAGCTTTCTGCAGTGCCGGTTGTAGCCTGGTTGTCGGAGCTCACCTCCTGCACTGCTTTAGGCCCTGGAATGGTGCCGGGGAGCTTCAGCGGTGTCACGTTCACCTGACAGTGTCACCGCGAGCCAGGGAACCCACCTCTCAAATTCTGCTCCCAAACGGAGCACCTCGTACAGTTCACCGCCGGGCCCAGGATTTGTAGAGGGCCCTGCACGCCATCATTGATGCTTGGACATGGGGCAAAATGTCACTGCACCTTCTCTTCTCCAGGCAAAGTGCGCACCCATGGTTGCGAGTCACTTGTAATAGGGCAGTGCTGGTAGTGTGGCGCTGTGGTGAGTGGTGTGGGCAGCCACATGTCTGTTAATCAGCTCTCTCATGCAGGAACAATATCCACACAGCTGGCCCCAGGATGTGACACCCCTGCCCCTCTCACCATTACTGGTGTCTTGGATTGCTTATCAGGCGAGGCAAACACTTTTCCAGCAGTCACCTGTTTCTTGTTGTGGAAATGGTCGTGGGTGACCCAGCACAGCGTGGAGGGCGGGGGCAAACTCCTCCTCATTTTCCTCGCTCCGACGAGGAGTACTTTCGTCCAGGGGGCTGCAGGTGAAATGGCCGCCGCTTTTTCTCAGAGCACCGCAGCAATGCTCCCGACAGGAGCACCCTTTTTTTAAAATTTTTTATTGCGACTGCCCGGCCCGGGATTCTTGTGGGGGTCTGGCGGCTGCACCACACGAGGCAGCACCGCCGCCTGCAGGCGGGAGACCCATCCGGCATAAGCCCGAGGTGAGAGCAGGCGATCCAGCTACCCGGCACCCCGGGATCTCGATGAGGGCTGCCGGCGCAGCTCACCCGTGTGTCGGGCCCTTCTTCTCCCCCGCGGGAGATCGCCACTGTCGCGGCCTTGGTCTTGCAGGCCCTCCCTCTCTGCAGCAAGACGGGGCTTTGATGTCCCCTCTTTCTCGCGGCGGTGGCAGCCGCCGGGCATTTCCTTTTTTTATGGCGGCGGGCGCCGCAGCGGTTGGGCTGGCCCACTCCCCATCAGCATGCCAGATGCCACAGGGGCAGGATGGCTCCCTCCCTGGCCGCACGAGCACCCTCCTCCAAGAGGGCCACGGCCAGGGAGGACCCAACTGCTGATTCCTCTTCAGAGGTCTTCTCTTCGTCTCTCTGCCCGGGGCCAGGGCAGCACAACCCGTCGGCTCTCGGCGAGATGCCGCCGGGGCTCCATCAGCTGTTGTTTTCGGTGCGGCATCATGCCGCAGGGCGGGTTGTGGGCTGGATCCTCCCCTATCGGGGCCGCACCAACCTTGTTCTTGCGGTGGAACGCCGCGGGGGTGTGTGCGCCTCACCGCGGGGTGGCCCGGGCCCACATCGCCCACGCTGCGGCGGTGAGGCGCAGGCCAAACTGGACCCGTGGTGGGGTCGGACGCTCTTCTTCCCCTCCACCACTCACTGGCAGAAGGGGCGGGCACGTGGACTCGTTGTCTTTGTCGCCATTGTTGGGGGTCACCTGCCATGGTCGTCCAGCGGGCGCCCCTGGGTTCTATCTCTGCGAGCACGACACAGGCCCACTATCTGTGGGGTTTGGGGCCTGCCCTGGACATCCGGCAGGACCCCTGGTGCTATGGGACATCAGCACCATGAGGTGGGGTCACAGCCTGCCAGGCCCCTGACCGTGCGGACATCGGCTGCCATCCTGGCATGCGGGTCCCACGGCATCAGGGCATGCAGGCCTGTGCCTCCACGTGTAGGCCTGCGGCCTACATCAATAATGAGACACGGACTCAGCCGTTCCTCTTTGGGAGTCTGCAGCCGTTCTAACTCACGTGCCTGCAGGAGCTCCTTTTATTAGCTCGGGCCATGACACAGTCATGGCCCATCTTAAAGGGGCAATATACGTGGGAGGGACACATCCCCTTAAAGGGGCCATGCACATGTGAGGGTCACCCATCACAACTATGGACTGCGGTAAAATGCAGGCAGAATCCGCCCCTCCCCCGCGACAAATCCAATGGCAGTGGAGATTTTGGCGTACTTCACGCATGGCGCTGGGGTAGCAGGAGGAGCTGGCTTTACTCTTTGTGGCCCTTCCTGGGGGGAGACAACTTTAGAATTTCTCGGCGTGCCGTGGTGGCCACACTTTAGGGACGTTGCATTGAAAGGATAGGTACATTTACACATTTAGGCAGCTTGCTTTTCCGGTGGGGGGGGCCAGAGCACCCGCGCACTCGACGCCCCTGCCCATTTACATGCATGAGATCCCATGAAAATGGCCTGGAGTGTAACAGGCAGAAAGATTGTCTCTGTGTGTTAATTATACACTCATGTACCAGGCCCTTTACAGCCCAGTGCCGGAAAGTTACAGGAAGATTTTGCTGCAAATATACGTGGGGGAGACCCCCCCCACAGTCTCCCCTTAACTCCCCTACATTAGTAATTCTCCTAAACCCACTCCCACATATATTTGTTGCAAAGTCCAATGACAACAATTTGATGAGCTCTACTTCGACGAATTCTACTGCGTCAAAAATTCCCTGTCCCAATCTCGGGAGAGCCAACTCTGTCTTTCATCCTTCTGAGGTGGCTAAGTGAGTACCAACTTCAGTTCCGTGATGGTTGTATGTAAATGTTCTATGTACAGTGTTATGTCCAAAGCGCTGTATAAATGACATGAGTATCCACATCGTGAGACTTCATCTGCAGCATTCAGCCAATGGCGTTAAGCTATGAAAGATGTGCCGATGGCGGCTTTCTCTGCCCATGCATAGTCGGGGCCTGTTTCTACTTTTGAGCACAAAACATTTACCTTTGCCGCAGGTGGTATTGGACTGCGCAGCAAATAAGCAGGACGAATGGTAGCAACTCTCTTTCTATTCAGTAAGCCAGCAAATAGTTCACCTTCTCTTCTTTAAAGCCACTTGCACACTCGCTTCGAACATGCTGCATTGCACAGCGCTCAGTGCACCCATATATCGTCATCTGAAGATCCACATCTCGCGAGATGTTACCGAACAACACTTTGGGGCCACCCGTGACATGAAGGTGTGCAAAGAGGTTGAGAACCTCCAGCCAAATAGCCTCCACATTTTATTTATTATTTATTTATTTTATTTCTTGTATGGCGCCCAGGGGCGTTGCTAGGGGGGGGCTAAGGGGGCTATAGCCCCTGATCTTTTGGTTGTAGCCCCGGATAGAATCTCAGGAGCTACAGCCAAAAGACTAGCTAGCCCCCGGTCCCAACAGTTCCAACATCAGCTTAGCCCCGGGTCTTTTCCAGACCTAGCAACTCCCCTGAAATTTATTGGCGCCGCATGGGCATCAGGGCGAAGAGAAAAACACTACAAAAAAAGACAGTACAAGCAATACAGAAAACAAGAAAAACAGAGAAATAAGGCCAGAAGGGTCAAAAATGGGAGCCAGTGATCAAGCCAAAAGATGGTTGAGAACGCAGAGAAGGGCAGAATGGATCCAGAATTTAGCCAGTGATCAAGCCGAAGAGATGAGTTTTCAGAGCTTTTTTGAACCCAAAGAGCGTATTGATTGATAGTCCTTATTTTGAGTGGGAGGTGGTTATCAGTCACTCAAATGTGCAGCTGCTTCTACCTCCAGGGACCCATTATAATTAGAGTCACTCTTTCAATTGCTTGGTCTTCAAGTATCTGCAGAGCGCCTGCTTCTCTGCAGCAGTGCCGACTTTACCCCGAGACCGCGCGTGTCCTTTGGATCTCCAGGATGGCATTGCTTTCCACCTTTTGTGTTCCCCGGGCGGGTGAAACATCCAGTCTTGTTGCTGGCGGGCGAGAGCCCATTGAAGTGTATGGGCATGCAGTGAGATTGGTGGGTGAGTAGAATGATTACAGAGTGCCACCAAGTGTCTGCGGGTTTCATGTGATTTTATTGAATGATGAAACAAAGAAGGAATTTTGAACGAAGAAAAATATCTCCAAAAATATTTTTTTTCCCGATGTTTTTGGGGGGTTCCTCCCCCAAATTCCCCCTTTTTTTTAAAAAATACTTTAATATATATAGTTTTCTAAAATGTGTTATTTTTTTTATAGATGTTTTGGGTTCATTTAAAAAGGCATTCTTTGTTTTCTATTCGACAGCATCACTGCAGACCATGTGTGAGTTGAGAGCAGACTGGTGGTGGGGTCCGGCTTGAAGCGGTTTCTTGCGCTTGCTAAAAGCAAAAAAGATTTCTTCCAACAAAAAAAGCAACGAAAGTCAGGATTTGCTGCAGACAAAATGAAATAAAATATATTTTTGGCAGTTGTGGTACTTCAGTAGTTTAGAGACCATAGAAAAGGCACACAAGGAGTGAAGAATTGTGATCCACAGGATGAAGCACATTAATCTCAGTTTGTAAAAATTGTGATTGGGCACAGTTTCGGTGCCACAGACCTTCTTTTATGCCAGTTATGTTCAGAGCAGCAGCTATTGATTAGCAGGACGTGTTTCGTAGCAGCTTGCGTGTATCCCTTAAACGGGTGCCAAAGTCCGAGACCCTCCCGCACAATGGAGTAACTTTGCTGAAAATGTTGGAGGGGGGTGGGGGGGGGCATGACATCTTAATGAAAGGAGCCACCGCCAAAGGAGTGGGACAAAATGATGTGCCACAAAAGTTGGGGGGGACAAACACCCTTGTCCCCCCCCTAAAATTACGCCCGTGCTCCCGCATTCACAATGAACGCCATCCTTGATAATATGCTGTTTGGTCGTTTCTCCAATGGCAGCAGTGCAAGCCTCATCACTTGCACCGAGATACTGTTGATCATTTTCCATTTCGCAAGCTTTTGAAGACCTGTCTTTTCTTTTTATTTGGGCGTCTCCTGGCTCTTTCACATTTTTGTCTGTTTTTTTAGTGCTTTGGTACCTTTGAGCCTTGTTCACGCTCACAGATCCTGTCATGGATGGCATTTAGGCTCGCCATGGGTCGCACCTGCGACCCCTGAGGTCTCCCTTTCTACCGCTGTGGTCTCCTTTACCCCCGCAAAAAAAAAAGTGTTTTTTAAAAATATATTTTTTTAAAAAATTGAGGCTCATGGGCTGTGACCAGCAGCATGTGGCTATTTGTTTCTGGAGTGGCTGGTTTTCTGATGGCTAAGCCGGTAAGATAGCTCAGTGGGTTGAGCGCTGGCTGCTGCAATCTGTGCGTGATCTGCAGGTTGCAGGTTTGACTCCCAGCAAGGTCAACCCAGCTTCTCCTCCTGCTGAGGTTGATAATGAGTACCAACACAGGTTGGGTGATATTGTATGTATATTTGTTCTATATGAAGCGCTTAAGCGTAAATGCTATCTAATAACGCATCATTATCGTTTGGCCTTGGACGTCTGCTTGCATTCACGGCGATTTCGTAATATGGGCCTAGACGCACTGATATTAACGATACATGTGGTGATCCATTCTTGTATGAATTGTATATCACTTTACAGTGATATCGTAACCATATTTTTCGTAGTGTACTCAGAAATAATGCTAAGTTATGTCACTTCCTGGTTGTGTTGTGGGGTGAAAGGTCGTGTTCCATCGCTTCCTGTGATGCCACTTCAGGGTGGGGTCAATTGACATCACTTCCTGTGATGTCATCAGAGGTAAAGGGTTGTGAGATGTCCCTTCCGCTAAACCTGGCATTTTGGTGAAATGACGTCCCTGGATCCTGTACCATACTATGCCATACCATGAGACACTGCACCTTGTTGATCGTCGAATTCCAGGCTCCCCAGATGCACTTCGCTTCTTCTCCTGAAATGGAGACCACTTGGCAAGAATACGTTTTGTACATTCATGTTCTAACACTGGACCCACTGCGGTGCAGAGTCAGGGCTATTGTGTGTTTTAGGGCAGTGCCTTCCCCATTAAGTCACTCTCTACCAGTACCAGATATATGTAGTCGTGAAGCCCCATCCTGAACTATCCTGGAGGGGGCGGGGGGGGGATTACACCCTCTGACCGCTTTCCCTTGTGTGATTGCCTCCCTTTGCCTGATAACCAATGCTATGAGTCTGTGAGTGCACACAGCCATGTAGTCCCAGTTACGCTTCGCAGTTCCCCCGCAGAGGTCTCATTCAATTCAGTTTTATTTTTGCATTCAGTTTTTAGCCAGTTCGTCAAAAAAAAATAGACAATTTAATATTAGAAAAAAATGAGGGATAGAAAAAATGTGACGGGCTATGGAAAGGAGTGAGGGGATAGATAGAAGAAAAAGGGCAAAGGGAGGATTACAATAGGAACCATGCTTGGAAGTTGCTTGGAAACTCACAAAGTCAGTTGACCCTCGTGGCTGCTTTTTAGTGCCTTCTTGAATCAGTTCATGACCTTCCTGTGTGTTTTTGGGTTGAACACATGTTTCTTTAGCCTACCTTGCTGCATGGCAGAGGTTGCCTGAGTTGCTTGCAGCACTGGTCGCGGCGGGTCATGAGAACTCGGGTTCTGTACCTTGTCCACGGTTGTATGGATTGGTGTTTATGTGGCCTTGACCTATTGGCAGTTCTAGTCAGGGGTGCTATCTTCCTCAACATTCCTCTGCTGCTACTTACATTTGACGTACTCCGCCCTTGTTAGTCCTTTTTTCTGGTTCACTTTGGCAGGCATTGGGGGGCTTTTCTTGGGGTGAAGCCATTTCTGAAAGAATCAGTGTGCCTCAGATATGATATGATAAGTCATTTATAACGCGCCTGTACACAAGTGTTTCTAGACGCGACAAGATAAGGGAGGGGAAACAGAGGGAGGACAAGACACACAAACATACTAGGCCTTGTGTTATCCAGATCGTGCAAGTTGCCAGAACGAGAAGTGCAAGGGGAAAGGGAGGGGGAGTGCAAAGGGAAAGGGAGGGGAAAACATGGCAACAATGCTCTGAGTAAGTGCAGCCAGTGCAGCGCGACTCTGGGTAGTGCAAGGAGAGCAAGGAACTGTAGGGTTACAGTTACAGCCCTTAAACCCGTGGTAGACCCAGAGGCAATGTTAGGGTGACTGATCAAGGAAGAGCCTGGTGACACTCTGAGCGTAGCCAAGCAACCAGTCTCTACAGCAGACAGGTCAGCAGGGGAGAAAAGAGAGAGCAAGCAGAGGAGAAGAGGAACATTTTGAGCGGCTTCCAGAACTTCAGGTGGTCCGGCTCACATCTGAGAGTGGCAGGAGGCCATTGCAGAGGGAGGCACCTGCAGAGGAGAGAGATCTACCCCCACCCCCCCCAATCTTTGCCTGGAGAAGCGTCTGACCCTTAGAGAGAAAGGGTCTCGAGAAGGAAGATCTGGCTGGGATCTGGAATTCCTTTTAGCCAGTAGGACTCACAGGTTTTGGATGTATCCTCAAGGACAGTGTCAATTAGTAAGACCCCAGTGTTAGACTTTGGCCAGTAAATCACAACATCATTATCACGAGCTGTCAGAATACTGAAATCCACCTACCTACTTCTGTAGCCCTTCTAGTTGCTTATGAGAAATTCACCTGTTACCCCCTCCGAGCTCCAGCACAATGCTAGATCAGCAAATCTTGGGGGAGAAAACCCTGGGTTGAGCTGCTGGGGTACGCTGTTTCTGGTTTTCTCAGGAAAAGACTGTTGTTCTGTGGTAAGGACAGCTTCTATATTATGGCACCATCAGTAGTCTAATAAAAGATAGACAAGACTTAATATAAGGGTAGAATTGTAAGCCCCTCGGGATAATCGTGAATGTAACTGACTTACCCTAATAGCAAGCGTGTATTGGTTCTGCCGTAGGAAGACCATTAGAGAGAGACTGGTTCGTAATGCAGTACAAAGAGTGGATTCTGCGCAGGTAGTAAAGAGCCAGAGAGGAAGTATTTAGTTGTGCCCAGACAATGGATTGAGAAATAAACCCTGTGACCCCCTTATGCCAAGTACCGGAGATAACGTATTGTTGGATGAAACTGATTCCTCGAACTAAGGGCTGCTGGGAATTGTAGTCCTGAGCAACTCGAGAGCGTAGCTTTCCGTTGCCTAGAAAACAGACATTGGTATGGTACCTGAACATGGGTTTGGAGAGTGGGGCTCTAAGATCCTGGAAACCTGCCTACCTAACGGGTTTGGAGAGTGGGGCTCTAAGATCCTGGAAACCTGCCTACCTAACAGTTCGTGCTGACTATTCTCGTGGAAATGAATGCGGACAATGGACCGAGCGTTGTTTGGCGTACACAGAGAAATGCTATCAGGGAAAGCAGGAAAAAGCAGGAAAAAGAACGCTGGTAAGTAAGGCACGAAGGAACAAGAATGTAGCAGTTCTAAGTTCTATGTAAATACAGGGAACAGAGCGTAATGATACTCGGGAAAGAGTAGTAACGTGAAGGCTTCCACTTGTTCTTCTTCTTGCTGACAGATTTTTATCCATCAGCAGTGATTTTTTGGATACCGAGGCTTGAGCCTGATTACCTTCACGTCCACTCTTCCTCGTCCCAGTACTTACTTCATGAGGCACCTGCCTCCGACACAGGACCTTCTTCTATTTCTTTAAATCTTATAACTCCTCCCCCACATCCATGTCACTCAGTTTAATTTTTCCTGCCTCCGGCAGGTTGGACTTTTTCTTCCCGGTGCGGGGCACCAGGGAGCACCGATTGCTGGCCCCCTGGGGGGGGCTGTGTGGCGGGGCCCTCGGCTCCCTCAGGTGCGGCGCTGCTCCTGGGCACCCTGCGGGGCTTGGGGTCACAGTTGAGCTGGATTGCCTCGCTCGGTTCTTTGCTGGGCTCCGGACCGCAGCGTGAGCATTGTGTCCCGGGTCCTGCACGGCCCCGGGAAGGTAAGGAGAGGGGAGGACTGGGCTTGATGTTTTTCCCCTCTCCTCCTGTTTTGGCCGTCTTGATTCGACTTGGCAGTATGGGCTAGCCTTCCCTTTTGTTGTGAGGCCTCTCTGCTTCTTGTCGTGGGGTGACAGTGGCAGAGAGTCTTTGGGAGTGCGGGGGCTCTGTTCTGTCGCAGGCATGTCACATACCACCTGCTCCTCAGACACACGGCCCAGGATGCACCGGATGTTAGCTGCATTATCTGGGGGAAGGTAAGGAGAGGGGAGGACTGTGCTTGATATTTTTCCCCTCTCCTGCTGGTATGGCCATCTTGACTCCTTCGAAAGGCTGTTACCTCGTGCTCCGTGTACACATCTTTATTAGAAATGATGGCAAGCACTTGGCAGTATGGGCTAGCCTTCCCTTTTTGTTGTGAGGCCTCTCTGCTTCTTGTCGTGGGGTGTCTGTGACAGAGTATTTGAAAGTGTGGGGGCTCTGTACTGTCACAGGCATGTCACAGGGGTTCTCAGATCCTGTAGTTGGGCATACCACCCGCTCCTCAGACACACACAGCCCAGGATGCACCGGATGTTGGCTGCATTCCTTGCGTGCTGCCTGTGAATACGGCCAGATTTGGACACGTCTGCAAGCGGCCGAAAGGGTACCGGCCTGGCATAGTCTACACTTCGGGTTCGAGTATCAGCGGTGCTGACTCGGTCCTTCAACCTTCCTAGACCGACGCATTGGAACGATCTAGAGCATGGGGCTACCAGCTACTGGATACAGGGCTCAAGCCACCTCTCAGTCATGTGGCGTGTTAGTGGTGTGTTTGGGTCTGTGCTAGCTATGGACACAGACTCCTTGACTGTCCTCTTCCTCTAAACTGCGCGAGGGAAAGTCGAAGGAGTTGATTTGCTTTTCCCTTGTCCGGCATGGGATTATGGAAAATGCATCATGGAAGTAACAGCCATGCAGGGGGTTCCCAGTGTCTCTTCTTTTAGGGCCTAGGTCCTCTGGTGCCGACGTGTTGCTTTCACGCCTCCTCTCAGACTTGTGGGAAGTGATAGGGCACATGGTGGCACATGTCTGTGCTTAGAGGGGTTCTCAGAGCCCCTGGTGCCGGTGGAGGGGGATGTCACTTCAGTGGGTTTTCCAGTATAGGCATACCTCAGGTAGGGGGTTGCCTTTGATGTCGGCTATCCGGGATGGATTGCTTTGCCCCGCTTTGCGACAGTACTCTGCCCTTTTGACGCCAGCCTGGTGGCTCCTCTGTCAGCTGAGGGGGCCATAGTCTGCTGGACTTCTGGGCTGTCCAGTATCTTCCTTTTGATAGGTCAGATCTTTTTGTGGGCTGACAAGCATGCTGTTATATTGTGGCGCAGGCCTGTTTGAACGTCCTGTGATTTCCCTCTGGTGCAAGTGCAGTGACTGGCGGTTTTCCCTGGCTCCTCGTCTCTATCTTCTCGGAGGTGTATGGGACCGGTGGGGTTCGGCTTCCTGGGTAATGGGCTCCTTCTGGAGGGGGTATCAGTTGCCGTTCCTGTCTCCTCCTGTCCAGGTTTGCATGGTTAGGACTTTGGTACCCAGCTCACGGTCCAAGTAGTTGGCCATGGGATCCGTTCTCTCCGAACGGTTGTTGTGGGTTACCGTCTTGCCCGTTCCTCTCCCTGTTCAGGGTCAAGTTTTCTACTTGCAGGTGTTCCTGGTCCCTATGCCTTCTAGGATGTGTCACCTGCTTATGGGTCTCAAGACCCTGCACTGCTTGTCCGGACGTCTGGGGAGAGCGTACTCTGGATGTTGTGCAGGGGGGGCGCTTGCTGGCTGTTCTGGGCTGGGTTCTCAGAAGGCAGTATGTCTCGGCTCGCTTGTTGCTGAAGTTACGGGGCATGTGGCGTTTTGCATGTTTTCCAGTTCCTTGAGCCCGTCTTCGGTTACGTCTCCTGGTGTCTTATACTCTCTCCCACTGGCTCCCGACATCTCAGCTTTCGTAGTTTTGTTTTCAGTGTCCCCAGCGCTGCGAGTGTCCCTGCTATGGTGGCGGGGGGTTTCAGGTCTACAGGCTGAGGTGTGCATGGTCCTTCCTCCTGTGGCCTCTCCTACTACCAACACCAGCAGAAAGGGTCTACATTGGGGGTCCTCTCAGCTCAAGGGTTGTGAGATCTGGGGAGAGCCGGCGATCATCCAATTGGCAAGAGTTGTGCCATTGTCCAAGCTCTGGTGTACTTCGAGGAGTTGCTGGACGGTCGGCGGTTTTTGGTCCGATCGGACAATACGACAGCCTTGGCATATGTCAACTGCAAAAGGGGTTCCGGCCACTCCTTGAATGCTCTGGCAGCGCTGATAGGCACCTGGGAGGACTCTCATCTGGTGTCTCTGGTGGCCTCACGTATCAGAAGGGTGGACAATGTTCAAGCGGATCTTCTCAGACGCCGGTTTTCACTCCTCTGCGGAACTGGTCCTGTTGGCCCAGGTCTTTGCGGTGACCTGTGTCAGATTAGGGTCCCTGGTTCTAGACCTGCTTGCACCCCCGGCCTCAGCAGAAGTTCCCCTTTTCTGCTCTAGGTTTCAGGCTGAGGGGATTGGGGGATGGACGCCCTCTCTGTACAATGGCCTTGGGGTTTTCCTTTATGCCTTTCCGCCTATTCCCCTTCTGCCCCGGGTGGTTTGGCGCATCAGAGTGTCCAGGGTGACTGTGTTGTTGTTAGCTCCGTTCTGGTCCTGCCGGAGTTGGCTCCCCTCTCTGTTGGAGCTTCGGTCCTAGGAACCTTGGCTGGTTCTGAGGTGGCCGTGTCCCCTTCAAGGGGATCTGCGGTTGGAATTCCACCAGATGCAATGGGCGGTGTGGCTATTGCTCAGTCTAGGTTGATATCTCAGGGGTTCTCAGATCCTGTAGTTGGGTCCAAATGGATGCTCTTAGACCCTCCACTCTGAAGGTGTTAGGCAGACACTGGGGCCATTTCCGAGACTGGTATGGGCGGTCTGGGATCCCTCCCCTGCGTTCTGGCCTCTGCTATCCTTCAGTTCCTCCAGGAGGGGTTTTGACAGGGGCCTGGCAGTTTTTCCAGGCTTCGCTCTTAGTAGGCCTCCATGAAATTACTTTTGGGGGACTCTGACGGTCACTTGGATGGGGAGGTGTTGGTGGGGAAATTGATCCAGGGTTTTTCTTCTTCCCGTCCTTGTGCTGATAAAGGGCTTTCCTCTTGGGATCTCCCTCTTGTATTACGGTTCCTTCACGGGCCTCCTTTTGAGCCCATTTCCGAGATTGATATCAAACATCTTACACTGAAATCTGCTTTTCTTATTGCCCTCACTTCTGCCCGTAGGCTTGGGGAGATTGGGGCTCTCTTATGTCACGCTCCTTTCCTGAGGGTGCTGCCAGACTCGGTGGTTCCGGGGTGTGGTCCGATGTTTCTCCCTTCAGTTGTCTCTCGGTTTTCACACCTCTCAGGGTCTGGTTCTCCCTGACTTCTTTCATGATCCAAGAATGCCTGAGGAGGTGGCTCGGCTTAACATTGATGTCCGACGGGACGCGTTGGAGTATTTGGCTTGGTTTGCTTTTTCCACCAATCTGATAGTCTTCTGATTGCTTGTGGTCCGGCTGGGGCTGGGCATAACGCATCTGTGGTTTCCATTTTCCGGTGGTTCCGGGTTGTGATCTCTAGGGCCTATGTGGCTTCTGGCCTGCCTGTGCCTGCGCACAATCGGGGGCGGTCTGCCAGGGGTTTGGCGGCTTCCTGGGCCGATGCAAGGAGGGTTTTTCTCTGCAAGAGATTTGTATGGCTGCCGCCTTGGCTGGTCTAGGCATTTTCATCAACCGCTATGGGTTGAGTTTCTCCCACTCGGGGTTTGGTTCCTTCGTGGTTGGAGTTTTGTCTGTGGGGATGTGATTTAAGAGTTATTGTGGGTGTGTTTTGCTGCACTGTTTTTGGCTCTGTGTCTCATTGGGACTTTTTCCCCGTTGCTGCTTTGGTATACCTCATGAAGTAAGTACTGGGACGAGGAAGAGTGGACGTGGAGGTAATGCTCTGATTACTTACCAGTAATCTTCATTACTCCTAGTCCTACTCTTTCTCGTCACAGTACTGACGACCCTCCTCACCCTCCCTCCGGGGAAGGTCCCATGCTCCGGCTTGGTAATATGAAACTGAGTGACATGGATGTGGGGGAGGAGATATAGAGATTTAAAGAAATAGAAGAAGGTCCTGTGTCGGAGGCAGGTGCCTCATGAAGTAAGTACTGTGACGAGGAAGAGTAGGACTAGGAGTAATGAAGATTACCGGTAAGTAATCAGAGCATTACTCCATCTTCTCGGGTTGAGTATGTAGTCGTGGGTTTGTATTGTTCTTGGTCTGTGTGGTCTTGTCACAGTAGGGCTTGAAGGAGAGCAGCTTGGATATACTGGCTGCGCTGTTAGGGGTGTGGCCTGCTCCGGAAGACTGACTGAGCCAGGAAAGACTGGACTGCCACTGGATAACCCAGAAACCGCCATGTTGGGAGGACAACCTTCAGAATAAACAGGTAGTCGTTTACACCTCCGACGACAGGGCTGTCGCAGAACCGGTGATTTCATCACTCCCAGCCTGCATTAGAATGCTCTCTATGCTTTGTGTGTCTCCTTTGTCAGATGGGTTTGGCTGCCACCGGACCTATCATGCTTTTTGGCTTTCTTATTTGTTGTCAAGTGGTGTTCGTCATTGACATGCTTGCCTGTCAGTTTCAGGGATTGTATTTGTAGGAAGCCTCTATGGAGCATCACTACCGTTGACACTTATGCCTTTATCCTTTTTTCGTTTTACCTTTGGCTGGTTCTGGGTTTGCTGTACCGTGACAGTGTTGGTCAGGCTTTGGCTGTACTTCGTTTTGGGGTTCAGTTACTACTTTGAGGAGTTTCTTTGATGAGCCATTTCCTGATGTTCTAATCTCCCAGAGGGTAAGTCTCTGTCCTTCTTGTGAATCCTCAAATGTGGTCTCCCTGAGTTACATCTGGCTGGGATCTGAAGCCATTGGGGTTGACAAGTTTTGGGCTTCTCCTCGAGGGCTAAGGATTGGTTCTCTTTTGAATGTTGCTTTGGAACCTTGGTGTTGTGTAGGTTAGTGAGACGCCTGCTTGGTCCATTACTTGACAGTTACAGAAGAGTAATCATTATTTTATTTTATTCTATTTTACTTTGTGGATACAGGGTGACAGGTAAATGTATTACCTTTGCTAGCGAATACTGAGGCAGTGCTGTGAACCCACAGGCACACTGATTTGCATGATTGTGTAGCACCCAAAATAATAGGTGTTTCTGTTTTACCCAATTTAGGGGTAGCATTTTATCATCATCGAATGGATGAATGACTGAATGCCACAACTCTGCCGGCTAAGATCTGTGCGCCCAGATTCCTGAAGTGGCAGGAGTCAATGAGGTAATGCCAACAGCTTGGGCTTTTATATAGGCATGGGAAAGGCACTTCCCAGGCACTGCCGTAGTGGAATTAACTGGCCATTGATGGTAGCAGGTGACAAAATAGTGCGAGTACCTAGGCATAGAGGTATTGCATGACAATATTGAGCACAAACACTACAAGGCAGAAAACAACTCGTTTTTTTCAATCTCGAAGAAATAGAGGGCGTTTGGGTTGGGGTAATATTTAAAGTAGGAGGGTGTGAGGGGATGATGTAGGGGGTCTGCCCCCGCTTTGTTTTCGAGGAAATGTTTGGCAATTAGAGAAAAAAAATCAATGTTTTGGAATTCCCAATAAAAAATATGTTGTTATAACATAGATCCAGCATCGAATAGCAGTGCCCAGCAAATGGCTAATACTTATACACTAGCCAAAACTGTGGGCTTTGCCAATGCTTGTTTTTAACAGGACTTCAGTGAAGGACACGCAGAGTGCTTATAAATCGAGTGGCTGAAGGCGGACCTGACATTTTAATTACACCAGTAGCAGGTTTAAAACTCCAATTAAGTCATTAACTCTCAGAAGACTGCTTTCAAAAAACACTGGCAGGCACTTCGAGTGCAAAGTTTGAAAGTAAGGCTTCAATTAAGTGAGCTCAAAGAGTTCCCATGAGCGGGTGTTTTGGGTGTAGAGGGGTAGGATCTGGGTGGGAATGGCCGTAGGGATTAGCATGGCCATGGGCAGTTAATGGGTGGGCAAATAACCAAATAACACCTGCAAGCTGTGTGTCCATTTTTCCCTATCAGTGCTCCAATGTAATAGTGTATGTAGGCTTATAGGTGTCACAAGCAACACCTAATAGCCCAAACTAATGCATGGATAAATATGTTCCCTCACTTGTGGTTTCCTTTGAGAAACCTTGAATGGCATCACCGGTTTCTAACTTTGGGAATGATTCACAACCATGTGTGCTGGGGCAAATGAGGACACGTCCACGGGCATCGCAGTTGCGTAGCCGCTCTCCTATCCCGGGTTCATAGAGCCTTCCAGCTAGAGAACATCAATAGAGCTCTGGAGCACCCAGGAGATGCTGACATGCAAATGCAATCCACAAAGAGCTTCTTCCCGAGCACATCTCAGAGATGCTCCACCTCCATCCAGACTGACCGCCATTTTGGGATTCATCAAGTCGGAGTAAGGGAGCAGGTGCACATCTGAAATTCTCACAGGCATCTCCTCATTTGCTCCCATAGGAACAGTGCTGAAACAGGCCCATTGGGAGCAGAATCACTTCAAGGGGAAAAGGGAAGTGTGTGTAGGTGCCACGATACAGGGCCGCCTTGTAGGAGCCAGGGAAGCATTCTAACAATTGCCACTGTGCAGACCCAAGAAGGGAGATAAACAGATGGTTAGACCTGATTATTTTCCTCAAAGGCAAACCTGCCATTAGAAAAACACCCAGATCCTGGGAGCGCAGTGTGTCGTCCTGCATGTTTATATCCAGGGCTTGTCATCAACATCTGGAACATCGGCTGAGACGCAATGCACGCTGTGCCGCAGTACAGTCCCCTACACATTGGCAAGCCACTTCCCACAGATGTATTTGTTTCCCTGCACCACTGATACTCTTATAAGTAAACTTACTGTGCCTCTCCACTGTTGCCATGGTGAAACACTAGATACAAGCTGCCCTGCCTATGTGCGTGGCTTCAGCCATGCCCAACATGTTGCATTATATGTCCTCCAGAGTAGGTACTCAATGCCATTGCCAAGATGGTGCAGAGAACATAGTGAGCACAAAATAAAAACAAAAGTTATAAAATAAGGGATAAAATAAGGGATCCATCACAAACAGCTGTTAAGAGGGGGGAGCAAAGTTATCACTTTCCATGGGGCTCTGATTATGCAAGGTCATCATGCAGCACTCAAGGCACCAGTTTGTTGCTGTGACAACCGGCCTGCCCCAGGCTGCTTTGGTTGGCCCCACTTGCAATCTTTGGGTCCATCACGAAGAATTATGTAATCAAAGAGAAAAAGGTAACACAATAGCATTGATCATTGGATGGGAAATGAACTTTGGCACTGGGACCAGATGGTGGATCCCTGCGGTTATCAAAGCAATAGGGCAATGTTATTGTCTCTTTCAGATTCTACCTCCTGCCTAAGCGAGATGGAGGTTGTCAATGGGCAGTCAATCCCATGAGCTGCTTGGGAGGGAGGATTGATAGAGCTTAATCGTTACACTTACCTGGAGGTCCTGGCTTTGAAAATGGAGAGGACTTGCCTGCCTCTGGCTGTATTTGAGCACATATCAATCTTGAAAAACAATAGTTTTTTATAACACTGCCTAATTTCTAAGCCCAGATCCGGGATTTGAACCTCTGTTGCTCTGCATGGTCTTGCTTCCAAGACCAGCACGTTGCCTCTGTGCTACCGATGGCTCTGGATGGTTGATATGTTGCCCCAATCTGTGATCCATCCTTGTGAAAGCCATGGAAGGCTTTGGGTATTAGCCTTTTAGGTGACATATACCCGGAATGACTACTGTACCACAGAAGGTGTTTTCTGACAAGGTGGGAGGAGCCAAGACAGCACTTCTCCAATACCATTGCTTGGTGAGAGCTTTCCGAACATGGTGTTCTGACTTCCTTCATGAGCCTTCACACTCTCTGTTCCTTAAGTTCGTTCTTAATGCTGGGAGCTCTAAGTGCATTGTATCCAACTTATTCTGGATGCTACAGCACACTACTGCACCAGAAATATATGTGATGAGGTCTAAATGGCAAAGTGATTGGAATATTACATTCAGAGACACACAGGTTGTATGTTGATCCTGGAAGATGGTTTCTCTCAATTCATGACGCAGGTGGATTCGGACAAAGCTCCCCAATGGGGCCTATATTCATCTGCCAGAAGGGTGGCTTTTGCAGGAAGGCTTGGCTTGAGTTGCCCAAGGCGCTGGTGTGAACGGGCTATTCTTATTCATAGCACTTGACACCTGATGTCTGCACTTACCCTTGCACTTGCCACCAGCTGGCCGCACTTTTTATTTATTGTCTTTATTTATTTACTGTTATGATATGATATGATATGATATGATAGTTTATTTATATAGCGCCTATACACAATGTGTTTCAAAGCACTTCAAGGGGGGAGGGGACATAGGAAAATACAGTTACATTCCGAGAAGCCCTTGAAACAATACAGAATGTGAAAATAACGATCATAATAGGCCTGTCGACATTTCTGATAGTGCAAGTGCATAAAACAAGTAAGGCAAGAGGTAATGGGTAGGAAGGAGAAACAAAGCAAGCAGTAACATTACTAAGTCTGACGACAATTTACGCAGTGCAGGTGGTAACAAGAGGAGGGGAGGGAGGGGGGGGCCATGGGACGGAGATGGAAGGAGAACAAGGCACGCTACATAGCAAAAATGTCGGTGACAAAATTTGATAAGTAGGGGAGGGGGGAGGGAGAGTACAAGGGGGGAGGAGGGGGGACAGACAAGCTGCTATCAAGAGTCAAGGAACAGGTGATAGCAGTAAGTGCTAGGAGGGGGAGTCAGAAGAGGAGGGAGAATAGGAGGGGAGGGGAAAAGGAAGGTAGTAGAGAGGATGGAAGTGAGGAGGGGGGAAGGGAAGGAGGCAGGAAGGGGGGTGGAACACAGAGTAAAAGGAGGGGGGAGCAAGCAGGGTGAGGGCGCAGAGACACTCAAGGAGGGGCAGGGGGGGCACACACTCAGAGGGGGCAGGAGGGGGAAAACAGACACTAAGGGGGGGGCAAGGGGGCACACAGACACTCGAGTGAGACTCTCAAATAGGAGGGGAGGGGGCATCAAGCAAACTAGGGGTAGCGGAGGGTGGGGAGGGGGGTCGCAGGCATACTGGGGGGAGCAGAGGGTGGGGAGGGGGGTCGCAGGCATACTGGGGGGAGCAGAGGATGGTCGCAGGCATACTGGGGGGAGCGGAGGGTGGGGAGGGGGTCGCAGGCATACTGGGGGGAGCAGAGGGTGGGGAGGGGGGTCGCAGGCATACTGGGGGGAGTGGAGGGAACTGCAATGTTCAGCCAAAGGGTCTGCATCCCTGTTCTTGTCTGAGGCTGTTCCTGGTATGGGCACTGTGGAAGAAGTGCTCGCCTTTTTATCCCTTGAAAGGCCCTGAAGGCACCAAACCATTAAGAAGCTCCTCCCACATTTTTCCTGCTCTTTTCTGGGCTTGCTATGTACTGCCCCCTCCTCCTTTCCCCCGCACCTTCCCCTCCCCCCTCCCCTGCACTTGTGTGATCTCAATGTCACTTGGCCTAGTAAGATCGTTGTCTCTGTCTTCCCTCTGTTCCACCTCCCTTGCCTCGTCACGCCTTGAAACACTTATTTATAGGCGCGTTATAAATGCCATATCAAATCATATATTGTCAGGAAACAGGGGTAAAGTGCTCTAAAATTGTAAATTTTCCAAGTATATTTTGCAAGCAATTTTATTGAAGAAAGACTTCACCCTCCATAAATCTCAGGCCCATGACAATTACAATTGTTTCTCTCTATCAAATGGAGCCATTCCTGCTAAATATATAAGGCGAAACATTTCCTTCAAATTCATTTGCTTGTGAATGCAATTTGGAACATGCGTTACTGTATATAATTTGTAACATCGTATGAGCTTGCCACATGATTTAAAACCAAACATATATGTTGTGCGTAGTCCTCCAGCGGTTTGGCCCACTCCCTAGGCTGCACCGTATGATAAGGGGAGGGGAAGTGCAGTACATAGGATAAACAGTAAATAAATAAAAACAATAAAGAAGAACAAAAAATAAGAAGTGCGGCCAGCTGGTGGCAGGTGCAAGGGTAAGTGCAGACATCAGGTGTTGAGTGCTGGTAGGGGGCTGTAGGAATACAGAAACAGCCCCTGAGTGCAAGGGTTGCCAGGTGAGCAGTGCAGGTGTGCAGTTGGTGGGGAGGGGATCTGGCCCGAGAACAGAGTGTAGCCAGGTGTCCAGTGCTGTTTCAGATGTTACTGATGTAACTGATGTTAAATAGATTGTATCATGGGTTGCTCCATTTGGACATTACCAAAGGATTTTCTGTAAAATATGAGTACATGAATGTACCCTTAAATGCCTATTCAATCACACAAATATTCACAAAATCCCCAGAACCAATTTCATTTGTAGCTGTATAAAAGTTCCCCACAAACAACATTACATTCTCCCAAAATGTCAAACATTCCACATCATTTTATGAAATTCCCCAAACATCAGATGTTCATTATGAATATAGTTTCCCTAGGTTATCATTATTATATGTACCCAAATATAACTTTACAACAGAACAGAAGCATTAAATGCCCAACAGAAATAGAAAGCACAAGCTGCCCAGAATATTAACATTGTCTTTGCAGTTCATTCCCTTCCCCTGTATCTCAATAATTTACTGGCTCAGTGTTTATCCCCCTCATTCTGTTTACTTTTGTCAGGAATTGTTGGTGCACATGTTTGTGAACGTGAGTTTCACTACAAGTTAAGGTTCTGATGAAAAGCTGAGGCCCTCATTCAGGTTGCATTGAGCTATCTGAAGCAGGCACACAAACCCACTGAGCTACTTTGCAAACTGACAAAAGTGAAACAGGTTAAAATTGGAGGAGGAGACTTCGGCCTGATGGGCATTACTAGGCAGCTTGAAAACAATACATATTCTTGACATGAAACAATTGAAATTATATACCTTTTGCAGCGGGTATGCTAACACTACTGAAACAATTAAAAACAAACAAGAGTCCTGCCTTTTTGCTGCTCAGTGCTGCCTGAAAACTGACTGGCGAAAACCCCTTTACTCTTTACTTCTATTTCCATTTAGTTAAATATGTATATGCCACCTGCAAACACCGCTTTGCATATAGCCAATGGTAGAAGTGTACCAAAAAAGTAGTGGAACTGTGACTCCGGCAGCGGACAGAGTGGGAAGGAAGGGAGCAACGTGCAACACATTTTTCATGAGGTGCAGTCATGCTGGTTGACTGCCAACTGAGTTGAAACAGATTTCACTTTAGCTGTAACTGATATCCGCTGGTAAAGTGGAGATGTGTGCTTTAACTTCACAAAGAACAGTTCCGGAATGGTTAAACCGGTTGCAAAAGTATTGGAGCTGTTAATAGAAAAATATGAAAAGTAGTGGAACAACGCTCCCAACCGTTCCACTCACTTCAACCACTGTGGATAGCATTTACAGTGGATTCCTATGGGAGTATGTATGTGCGCTCTTAGATTCCATAATGTTGCCCAACTAATTAGCTGTTGTAAAATGCGCAGCACACCAATCACTTCATGATGAGATTTCAAAAGGAAATGCTTCAGCGGAGGCAGCTGCTAAATAGGGGGCTGTTTATGGCTTCCAGGCTGAATATGTGTTCAGATTAAAGAGTTCAGGTGCAGACCCCTCCGTTCTCCTCACTGCAGGAGCCAGCAGTTAGATGGGACACTGCAGCTGAATCAGAAAAAGTGTCCTAGTTGAGGATGGGTTTCCACCTGTATCCTGTCACGCTTTGGCAGGATGGGCATGGTCACCTAATCACCATATCTTACCTGGCTCACATACATTTATGACTCGCCCATATATGAAAGCGGGGTATAGTCACCACCCTTACTCAGGATTGTAAGCATCAGATTTCTGCAATAACACAAGCTTATTGTAAACAGTTATTTATCTGCTAGCAAAATGATATTGGAAAGACTTTTGAAGCTACCTCAGAAGCACATGCTTGCCTGTGAGGGCTGGACATCAGTTTTAAGATAAACCTTATACAATAAAAAAAATGCTGTGGGTTACATATTACTTTGTTATTCGTGAACACCTTCTCAGGGTGAGTTGAAGGTACCCATGCCAAAGGGTCGACACTGTAACGAGGGGTAACAATATCAAGCCAGACCTACAAAGTCATTCGACCCCTCAATTCTCCACATGTACACAGCACGTTCTTTCTTACTTGCCAAGAATCAATTATGACTAATTAATGGCTAGTGACAAGTGCAGATTTTGAGGCCTGCTGTAACAGTGGCCAAAGCTTTCATCCGATACTTTTTACATCAATTTTGAGTACCTGCATGCATAAACAGTATCAGCAGCACACATTTCACTGGTCAAATTATCAAAGAACTTTGCGCGGCACTGCATAAACAACTGCAAACATAAAAGTCATCAGGGGAAGTGGAGAGGCAGAATGGGACTATCAAAGTCAAATAAGCCAAGTTAAGTGCCAATAAAGGCCTGATGTGGCTGGATTCATTGCCTCCGGTACATTGTAGTATTCAAAGCACAGTAGGCAGAACAACTAGTTTAAGTCCTCAGGAGATACAGATGGGACACCCCATGGAGCTCATTTTGGATTGGGGCTTAACGGAAATGGAAGGCGCAAAAACCGTGCATATGGCTTTTGTGCCTTCCATTCATGCCACACCCCATTTTCATATATTTACATGGCAGAGAGAGGGGTTGAACGCAACCTGCGTTTCCCACCGCTCACTTCCTCTGTGCCTTACAAATCGTCCAGCATTTGCACCTGGGCACAAATGCTGAGCATCCCTATGGGGTCGACCTGCTTTATGTGTGCCAATTTTTTGCAAGCCTTAGTGCAAAAGGGAGGGCAAAAGGTGCTGTACAAGCATGCACGCTGCCTCTTACCCTCCCCTTTTGCACTCTGCAGTACAAATTGAGTAAAATTTGGCAACATAGACCCAACTACATGTATGTCTACACGTAATTGGTCTCTGCTGCCATATCATAAGGAGCCGCAAAATGAGCTCCTATGTGTCTTCCCTCATAAACACCCCAGAAAAGTACCTACTCAAGCATCCAACTTGCTTGCAAGAACCACATATCTTCCATAAAATCCTTTAGATTTGGGTTAAAGAGATGTTACCAAAGGATCCAGAAGCAGCAAGGGCACTTGCACTACACCAAGGACATTAGAGAAAGTCAAGGGACATCAGAGAAAGACAACACTGGCACCCATGTTTTGGGGAACTTCTAAAGTCTTCCTCTGTAAAGACACCACTATTAAGGTTAAGCAAACCCCCCTGTGGGTTCATGCTACCCACTGTAAATAGGGTGTTAGCCTGGAAAATGTAGAACAGAGAGATACTGTTTAGCCGTCGGTTGGGACTTCTTTATTTTTTTTTACTTGATTTTATGATCTGGAATGTTGAGAAAGAGAAATTCAATTTGAACATTGTTTTAGGATAGTTGATTTGAGTAATGTCAGAAGGGTGAAGTGAGGAGCTGCGATGGTGGAGGAAGGGGAATGTGATGGCATATCAAGGAGAGGGTTGAGATATCCTCAGAGACTGGCAGTGGGGTGTATATTTGATATGGGCTTTACCCCACCTCCAGTGAAGTGTCCAGAAGGACTGGTTATTCCTTCTTGCTATGCTCTCCCCTACTGATTAGCATATAAGGAATATGCAAAGACACCATTTGAGACCACTGTCATACCACAAAACACTGCCACGTAAACTAACCCAACTGTCCGTTTTACCATTAACCACTATTGTGCCAGATGAACTTAGATGGTCCATGCATTCGCACCTGTGACAGACGTGATTTCTCATTTTCTTTTGAACTTATAATTTATTTTTCAGAGAATGGATTATATTTTGAGTGATAGGTCACTAGGTTTGCAATGGTACTATCTAGGTATACACAATAGACATATCACATGACAAGGCACATGGGGGCAACACTAGGCCTAGGGTCCCTTTCCTAGAAGCAGTGGACATGGTGGCCGACCCAGTTATTGGTACATTGAGAGGGAGGTAGGTAACCTTAATGGAATTCTTTGTTTCCTAGTTAAATGTCTCACAGAAAATAATGGAACCATAGATGAAAGAGTGCGTTCAGGAAGACTACTTTTATGTTGTACATTTGTTTATACGAAAAATGATCTTTCTGGTTCGCTCGTGCAATATTCCATCTTCCATGTTATGAATGCAGCAGACGTTTGGTAATGTCACCCCTGTAGCAGATGAAGAGCTGCGGTCTGTGAAAGCAACTAGGTTCGCTATATCAGAATATAGGCTGTCTTTCATGAATGTCAGTTTTGGGCACTATAAGTTCCTCATTACCTTTGACGGCCTTTCAGTTCACTTCTCAGTATCCAAATTGTTCCAAGGCCTCAGCCATATGCCTGGCACACCAGAAAGCATCATTCGCAATGAGAAGTAAGCAATACACAGAGGATCAGGCATGGGACAGAGCACATTTTGTTCTTGCAGCTTTGCAGGTCTACAAGGGCCCACCACTTAATGATCATTTTGGTTGTTAAGAAAAGGGTGACTGGCCTGATCACTGGGGCCCAAATGTCTGATGTTGATGCCAATGTTAGAGTACTTCTGGCCATTTCTGCTCTGACAAGTCACCAAGGAACTTCTGACATGTCTCATCTGATGTGTCACCATATTTGGAAAAGCACTTGAATGAGACATCTCCTGTGTGGAGGTGCAAGACTTCCTGACCAAGAAGTGGCAGGAACTATCTGAAGATGTGCTCCATCGTGTCTGGTGCAGGGAACTCACGGAGGGTAAAGGATTCCTCCTGAACTGTGGCTATGCAGAGTGCTCTGGAGATAGAGCAGTTGGAAGTGTCAGAGACTGCAGTGATGTTTTCAGGCTTGTGGGCTCATGGAGGAGTCTGGGCCACTGCCAGCCAGTTTCTGCCCAGTCCATGAACAAGGTAAATCTGGATTGAGCATTGTGATGCCTGTCAGATCAAGATTGCTGGACACCTGGCTAAATCTGTGCCTAATGCCATGGAGATGATGCCATATATCTGGATCTGTCTGGGAGCAAATTGGTAAATGCGGTCCCTTAAGCCACCTCAGTTGCATTGGATCATGAGATTACATAAAAGAGGTAAGAAAGGTAGGTAAGCTAGTAATTATTGAAAAAGGACCCGTTGGGAGGGCTTAGGGCAGGGATTATTTATAAAAGGATCAGCGTGATTGAATGTGAAGGACAGCATCACAATCAGGATCCCCCCATAATATACACTTTATTCTGTGTATGGGCTGTACTAGAACGCGTGATGTATTTTGGCCCACGGAGACAGCGAGGATGCTATGGCTGGAGTATTAGACTCCCTGTAATTGGGCCTCACGGTTGCCCCATAGGTTTCTGAATCTCTTAGGCGCTATGCCCCAGGTACAACAAATAACGGATACAGGTCAAAAAACACACATCACAGAGACCATTTTTGATGGTGAGAAAAGAGAGTTTCAAGTCACAGTCCAATATGCCACCCTGTGCACTCCTTAAGATTTGGTCTGTTTGGCAATTAAGAGCACAAAGACACAATGTTTTGTCTCCTTGGGAGGGATTCTGATAATATTTTGTGTTACCTTAGTAAGAATAATATTGGGTTGTTGAAGGTGTGACACTGACAAATGAGCAATACATGTATATACTGCCAGACCTCCCAGGACGACTGAGAACAGTATATTCTATTTTAATTGTAGAAATGATGATGTTGAAAATGACGCTGATCCTCAGTTACACATTTAGATTGATGGCTTGATGAAAATACATGTCTCGACATTGTATTAAGGGGTCAATAAAGATCAGTCCGACTTGGCCCGGCTCCCATGACAACTCAATTACTTTCAGCAGGACAAGTGCCTGTTTCCTATGTGAATAAAGTGAGTGGGTGTGCATAAAACACAAAAGAGGGTAGTGTGGAGGTATTGTGGAGGTATCATTTAATTCCATAGTTCTGCATATCCTTTGTTTTCTGTGCGCTTCCTATTCCACTGTTTTGCATTTCCTCTTTTTCTAGGGTAACATTTTCTCTTACAACATGGACATTTAACCTAGAAATTCATTTGCAGTAATAAACTGCATAAGGAAACCACTTCTGTTATGGGTGTCTGTGCACTAGTATACGGTCCTGATTATTAGAGCGGATGATACGTTGCTAGGAGACCAGCGCTGCATTAGACAGCGGGCAAGGTCGATTGCTGACTTCAAGCATAAAGGCATTGGCTCTGAGAGCATCATGTGGCCTGGAAACTTAAAAAGTGCGCCACTTTTTTAAGGATATGGGACGATGGAAATGCACTGTCATGTCAGAAAGGCGCAGCCCCAAGGTCACCACCGTGCCAGGACACTTAGAAATTGGAAAGGGAATGGCAATGCATGTGTGTGTAGAGCGAGACCAAACCTTGGGATAGGAAAGTGACATTTATTACAATGACAAAAGTCCTTCATATCAGGTAATAGTCGGGCCCCGTGCACCATCATACACATATCTAGAGGTGCCTTTTCACACATATATCTGCGTGTCATTATTCTGCCCCTTTGGATGCTTGGCTGAGCAGAACAAACAGGACGCAGACCGTGGCATGGAGGTTCATGATGAGTACAGGGTCCAGCCGCAGCATGCTGTTTGATTTTCATTCAAGCAGCCTGTTTAACTCTCTGGTAGAAACAATGTATTCCACTCCTTCCCAAGTACGTTCTTTAAAGTAAAAACAATGTATTCCACTCCTTCCCAAGTACGTTCTTTAAAGTAAAAACAATGTATTCCACTCCTTCCCAAGTACGTTCTTTAAAGTAAAAACAATGTATTCCACTCCTTCCCAAGTACGTTCTTTAAAGTAAAAACAATATATTCCACTCCTTCCCAAGTACATTCTTTAAAGTAAAAACAATGTATTCCACTCCTTCCCAAGTACGTTCTTTAAAGTAAAAACAATATATTACGTTCTTTTAAGTAAAAACAATGTATTCCACTCCTTCCCAAGTACGTTCTTTAAAGTAAAAACAATATATTCCATTCTTTAAAGTAAAAACAATGTATTCCACTCCTTCCCAAATACGTTCTTTAAAGTAAAAACAATGTATTCCACTCCTTCCCAAGTACGTTCTTTAAAGTAAAAACAATATATTCCGTTCTTTAAAGTAAAAACGATGTATTCCACTCCTTCCCAAGTACGTTCTTTAAAGTAAAAACAATATATTCCACTCCTTTCCAAGCAACTTCTTTAAAATGTGGTTGGATGATGAGGACGGATGCGAGGTGTTAGTCAATGGCCAAATCAATGACCAGGTCATACGTACTCTTTCGCATGAATAGATTTTGCTAAACCCACTCTGTCATTTCCGCGATCAAAGACACTGTAAAATTTGGACATGAACACATCTCCCAGAATCCAAAGCTGCTCAGTGTTGGAGGAGAGGTCCATAGCTTGAAAGCCGCTGAAGCACTTGGTTGTCTCTCTGAGTTGTTCCTGACAAGGCAAAAAACACAGCCAGTTTATGTTAAAATGTGCCTGGCGTCTCTGAATGTAGCCTAGAAGAATCCAGAACATCAAGTACATACCTTGATTGCGTAGCGTTCCGGTGTTAACATATATTCCTTATGGCCGATAGTGAAGGTGACGGTCGGCATGCTGGACAGTCTTCGGCAATCTAGAGAGTACTGCCAGAAGAAAGAATGAGTCAGCGATGCTTCTATACACATTGACTGGCGAGTCACACCCCGTCTGGTGCAATCAAGCATGACAAAAACAATATATAGTGTATGATACATAGTAATGTTTGATAGGATGGAAGAAATCTAAGCTACCAGCGGGTAGCTCATCAGTTATTTGGACAGTTAAACAGAACACAATCACAAAATGGTACTGTAGTTGTGGCTTTACGCTTTCAAGTCAAGCATGACTATGACATTTTGCAATGAACTTATTTCATTTCTTTTCCCTCACGTGCCTCTAACCAAGGTTCTTTTTTCCCCCATGTGCCTCTAGCCAAGGTTCTCTTTTCCCTCATGTGCCTCTAACCATGGTTCTCTTTTCCCTCATGTGCCTCTAACCATGGTTCTCTTTTCCCTCATGTGCCTCTAACCAAGGTTCTCTTTTCCCTCATGTGCCTCTAACCAAGGTTCACTTTTCCCTCATGTGCCTCTAACCAAGGTTCTCTTTTCTCTCATGTGCCTCTAACCATGGTTCTCTTTTCCCTCATGTGCTTCTAACCAAGGTTCTCTTTTCCCTCATGTGCTTCTAACCAAGGTTCTCTTTTCCCTCATGTGCCTCTAACCAAGGTTCTCTTTTGCCTCATGTGCCTCAAACCAAGGTTCTCTTTTCCCTCATGTGCCTCTAGCCAAGGTTCTCTTTCCCTCATGTGCCTCTAACCAAGGTTCTTTTTTCCCTCATGTGCCTCTAGCCAAGGTTCTCTTTTCCCTCATGTGCCTCTAACCAAGGTTCTCTTTTCCCTCATGTGCTTCTGACCAAGGTTCTCTTTTCCCTCATGTGCCTCTAAACAAGGTTCTCTTTTCCCTCATGTGCCTCTAACCAAGGTTCTTTTTTCCCTCATGTGCCTCTAGCCAAGGTTCTCTTTTCCCTCATGTGCCTCTAACCAAGGTTCTCTTTTCCCTCATGTGCCTCTAACCAAGGTTCTCTTTTCCCTCATGTGCCTCTAACCAAGGTTCTCTTTTCCCTCATGTGCCTCTAACCAAGGTTCTCTTTTGCCTCATGTGCCTCAAACCAAGGTTCTCTTTTCCCTCATGTGCCTCTAGCCAAGGTTCTCTTTCCCTCATGTGCCTCTAACCAAGGTTCTTTTTTCCCTCATGTGCCTCTAGCCAAGGTTCTCTTTTCCCTCATGTGCCTCTAACCAAGGTTCTCTTTTCCCTCATGTGCCTCTAACCAAGGTTCTCTTTTCCCTCATTTGCCTCTAACCAAGGTTCTCTTTTCCCTCATGTGCCTCTAACCAAGGTTCTCTTTTCCCTCATGTGCCTCTAACCAAGGTTCTCTTTTGCCTCATGTGCCTCTAACCAAGGTTCTCTTTTGCCTCATGTGCCTCTAACCAAGGTTCTCTTTTCCCTCATGTGCCTCTAACCAAGGTTCTCTTTTCCCTCATGTGCCTCTAACCAAGGTTCTCTTTTCCCTCATGTGCCTCTAACCAAGCTTCTCTTTTCCCTCATGTGCCTCTAACCAAGCTTCTCTTTTCCCTCATGTGCCTCTAACCAAGCTTCTCTTTTCCCTCATGTGCCTATAATCAAGGTTCTCTTTTCCCTCATGTGCCTCTAACCAAGGTTCTCTTTTCCCTCATGTGCCTCTAACCAAGGTTCTCTTTTGCCTCATGTGCCTCTAGCCAAGGTTCTCTTTTCCCTCATGTGCCTCTAGCCAAGGTTCTCTTTTCCCTCATGTGCCTCTAACCAAGGTTCTCCTTTCCCTCATGTGCCTCTAACCAAGGTTCTCCTTTCCCTCATGTGCCTCTAACCAAGGCTCTCTTTTCCCTCATGTGCCTCTAGCCAAGGTTCTCTTTTCCCTCATGTGCCTCTAACCAAGGTTCTCTTTTCCCTCATGTGCCTCTAACCAAGGTTCTCTCTGCTTGCACTAAGACTTAGTTTAATAGTGCCCTTAAACATCCTTTGACAGATTCCCCCCCATCAAGTTACCCATAGCAGTGTGTGAGAAGTCATCCAATGGCGTAAGAACAGGAAGTACTTACCCGGAAGTAAACAAGGTCCGTATGGCATTCACCAGGATTATGACCGAGCTTTTTTGACTTAATCCCCAATAAATCGCTAGCGCAACTTCCAAAGGTTCTCACCCAGGCGCAAACCCAACTTCCCATGATGCTGCAAGGGTAAGTCATGCAATAGCACGGAACATTTTTAACATTACACTACAGAGGCCTGGAGCGCCTGGGGGGCAGCCCCCCTGAAAACAAATGGTGTGTACAGGTAAGTAGCCCTCAAAGCCTGATGGAGCTAAAACAGACTCAGATTTTAGGAATGATTCTGATCCACACCTACCAGCCTTTTAGAAGCGTGGCCTGTTGGGAACTCTCTGTGGCCGGCCTGGCAGGCATGCAGACATGTACAACTATAATAGTGATATCCTCCATCACACACACAAACAACTGTGATAAGACGGTTCTGCCACTGGTTTATTAGGTTAAAAAGCGGGTTGAAACAAAGCGATTCATTTCACAGGGGCTTTCTCAAGATACTGTGATGTAAACAGTAGCTTTTCTGAAAAAAAAGGGCACGTGCGGCCCACACCCTACTGAAGAGTTCACACCATTGCTCTCCTTGAAATTGCCTTGGAAGATTTATATAGCACAGGGCATATGATGGCATAAACAGGCAGCAGCTCTGCTTGCAGTTGCTATGCTAGTCAAATGGCTGCCTTATTATGGCAGTTAAAGTTGCACTTGATAATATACAACATATATTGGCTTTGCCAATGCTTGTTACAATTGTGTTCACTAACAGATCCTTGGAGTGTTTCTGGCGTGACCTGGCAGTTTATGTTCTGTGCAGCTGGTGTAGAAGGCATACAGATGTGCTGGCTTTTCTAACACATGAAGGGTGCGGTTGTTCTTGGTCACCTTGTGAGGACTTGCCCACGTGGCCTTTTATCCTCAAACGCCGACACCAATAGCACACTTCATAAGAGTGGACCTGGGCACTGCAGTTACACCTGAGTTTGTGTGATCTTTGTGCACCTTTATTTGGTCCATTCACACAATTCTTTGACACGCTCTCTTAGTTTCTAAGCATTGAGGACCAACAGCTTTCTTTAAGGTCCTGTGGTTCCCCTCCCAGCCAACCTTGAAGAGTTTGGAAGTACTTTTACTTGCCATGTGTGAAGGAGCTGGTTATCACCGTTCGATATGCAATAAGTAGGTTATGCCAGTATCTGCCCCATAACCTTCTACGCTGTATGACAAAAGGCCACTAAATGGGGGTGGCATTCCCTCTGGCAGATTCTAGAAGTGGCAATGTGTGCTGTGGTGATGGTTGCCTCTGCTAATGTGTTATACATGCTATATTAGCTGGTCCAGGCCTATTGGCGATCAACTCTCTGGGAACCCAGCTCCTGGGAACAGCATCAAATCCTCAGACATTGAGTAATTTCAGGATATGTTACAGAAGTACCTTCCAAAGTAATTCATGAACACAAGGATGAACATCTAGCCTTCAGGATCAGTGAGATTTAAGGGTTCGACCAGGTAAACCCCTATCTCTGAAAGTGTACCTCCTTGACAGGAAGGAGGAAACCGGGGGTGGAGGGTGTCTGTGGGTGCGGGCGCTGAGCTTTGCTCTTGACCTTCACCTTAGTTCGTGAGAATGGTATGCCCTTCTGTATTTATCAACCAGAAAATGATGTAGGGAGGAATTATGTGTGTGGAGGGATTATGGCACCAACATCTGCTTGGGCAAGAGCAGCAAGTCAGCGAGAGTCATATCTAAGGGGGACAAGGCTAAGTTAATTTATTTACAGATGTCTTGAGAAAGGTAGGCATTGGACAACAAGCAATTTGGAGGCCTGTTCCCACCCTACACCTCCTGGGAAGTAAACAGGAGAGCTTGGTGTCACAAGTCTCAGGAGGGGTGTGGCAACCAGGGGCCAATCATCAAATTAGATAACTCTGGGCATCCTCAGGAGGCAGGAATGTGACAGTGGAGAAAACGGCGCATTTAGTTTGGTTTCAAGCAACATCGAAGGGAGGTTCGAAGAACCTGCTACTAGTCAGGTTAAAGCTGGAGACCACATACTGCACTGAGAGCCAAACCTGGGAGAAAGAAGGGACAGGAGGTATAATCCTTTACCAGCGTAGGATTGTTCAGGGTGTAACATATCAGTCAAACATGGAGGAATATGTGGTGACCAAGAGCAGACTTTAGAGTCCTCCTGCTACCTCTAAGATTCACAAAAGTCAAGCATTGGCCCCATCTTCCCCAGTTAAATAAACTAGACAGAGATGTCATCGTCCTTCTCTCTCCTGAAATATCTAGAGGCCAAAACACATATGAGGAAGTCATCCATCTACCGTCACCCCTGGCCTGGAGGGGGCCACAAAAGCTTGCATACCAGAGCAATCTAGCCAAAGCCGTGGAGGCAGTATAGGGTGGGAGCAGCAGAGACAGCTCTCCATTGTCAAGGCCCTGCCCTGACTTAAGTGATGTGCTCT
Organism: Ambystoma mexicanum; assembly: GCF_040938575.1. Classification (NCBI taxonomy): domain Eukaryota; kingdom Metazoa; phylum Chordata; class Amphibia; order Caudata; family Ambystomatidae; genus Ambystoma; species Ambystoma mexicanum. The sequence goes on along the minus strand of NC_090936.1, from coordinate 159,068,244 downwards.
CCAATTCCGAAGAAAAGAAGTCCTCTGTTTGAATAAGATCCCATCCATATGGCCTATATGGAGGTTCATGAAAGTACTGACTCCCGGGCAAGAGTGGTTGGATTAGGCAATAGTGGTAGCTTTTACAACTTGGGGGCCTATCTGGTGTTAGAGCCTGTGCATTTGGAGAACTTAACAGAATCATATTCTAATGTAGCTTAGATCCCTTTGCTAGTGAGCATTGCTGCAGTGTAAAAAGAAACTAGGTCCTGGCGTTAGGAAAAACCCACAAGAGCTAGGGAACTATGTAATGCAAGGCATGAAGTCTCGCTCGCGAGTCAGGAGAACGGTGAACTAACAACGCAATCCTACCTGAAGCTCAAAGACTGGAGTGAACTTCAGCAAAAAGGAACAAGGTCCCATGGAGACCTACCTGGAAGCAGACTGGCGATGCACAGGTCCAAGGCAGAGTCCACAAGGAGGGAGGACTTCCACCTGAGTAAAGATGGCCGCTGGTCCTTATATCAGCTCTGAGGTCTGCGGACCCACAGCGAGAGCATCCAATAAGTCATTTAGAGCATGCGGCTAATCAGTAGACCTTTTGGAAGTGAATGCAACTAATAACCAATAAGAAGCAGGAACAGGCGAGGTTAGTCAGGACCTATAAAAGACCACCCAGGAAAAGGAAGTAGGCAGCTGGCACCACCGAAAGGAATGCCTTGAAAGTAGTGGAAACAGTTGGAGAAGAGGTAGGTAGGCAGTAGCAGCAGAAGCAAACCATGGATGGCAAATGGAGAACTGAGACTCTTGAAGGACCAAGTCTCAGAGACCATGAATCATCTCTATGGGTTGGCCTCCCCGCTCTGGCTGCAGGTGAGAAGAATGTATAAGTGATGGTCCCCTTTCTCTGCTAGAATTTCCAGCTGTACCAAGGACCCATACCCCTTAGCAATCAACAGGGAATTCTTTCCCTTATTGTGTGAAGGGCACTACATTCCTTTTTGTAAGAAAGGGAGAGGTCACATATTCCTTTTACAGAGAGCAGAAGGGTAAGGCATCCCTTCTGCTCAGAAGGACACTGCATCCCTTATGAGAAGGAGAGGAAATGGGGTGAGGAATCCCTTAACAAGTGGGAAGGGCACCATCCCTTTAGGGGGGCACTATAACCTCAGATCAGAAAGACTTTAACCATGCACTAAGCTAGACTGAAGTAGAACTAGAGTGAATCCAGTTTCCTTAGTAGATACTCCTCTAGTCTGCTATCTTTCAAAGACACAGAGGATCATCTATTGTAAGCGGGCTATATGTCGAGACCAGTGAGATCGCCCTAATGAACCTAGGAAAAAGCGAGTGAGTGTGCAGACTTTGCACTAATCTAGGATAGTTTCACAAGCATAAATGGGTAGACTCTACCTCTTTTAGTGAAGTGTAGTGAGATATTCTGTCCAGCCATGACCTCTTTAGCTTCTAGCTGAGACTTCAAAGTCTAGAACCTGCAATTCACTTTCTCTATATACCATGCAACATGGTTCAACGTGGAGGCACAGATTGTATTCCCAAAGATATGTCCAGCTATGAGTATTTCATACTCGATTCCAAGAACCATCTGCTGATACCTTGGATTTTGGGAGATGCAGTTGCGTCCTGCTACTCCAGGGGAACCACCTATCTGTGTAAGAGTCCATCCAGGGACCATCATCATGACCTTCTGTGGAGTGGTGAATCATGCAGCATTCCATTAGAGGTCCTGCATGCACCATGGGTGACCACCCATACCTTGGGTCTCATAAAAGGTGGATTGTCTAAGAAAAGCTGCTGCGTTTATGCCGCGTTATGTAAGTCCAGACCACTGTTTGCCAAAGGGCTGGCCTGTCCACTTTTTGGGTCTGGGCGCCCGTCTTGCAGATTTAGAAGGAGTGGGTGTGTTTTGTATCATAGAGCAGGAGACCACAGCACCAGGGCATTACAGGCAGGTGGCCAATGTGCCAGGCAACTACCTCTGGCAGTTCTGGCTCCTGGTCACTAATACACACAGGTCCTCCAGACAACCCTCACCTATCATTCAAATCTCTTGGAGGACCTTGCACTCCACGACACAATGAATTACTCCCACTCATACCATGCCACTGTGCCATTTAAGATATATTTGCATTAAAAGGAGATCTTCATGGCATTTATTGGCATAGGGAACTGCCATCACCTTTCCTAACAGCATCTCAGCAACATCTGGACCAGAGAGCGCCCAGTGGACCTCGCCAAGGCGAGGCTGAGTCTAAGATACAGGAGCACAGGGAATTCCAGAACCATGGTAACAATTATGGGGGCCCCTGCATATCCTGGGAAAGCTTGGAGATCATGGCATTACAGATTACAAGTTTTCCTCCACTGTCTGATACATGTTTCTCTTTACTTGTAGATTTGTACTTGTCTACGATGAGCTGAGCTTCAATTAGGTGAGTGCTACTGTTTGGGAGACTTCGGAAGAGTGAGGCGCCAGCTGAGGTTCACTTCCCCCTGTTAATGGTGTAACTTCCATTGCATGCTGTGTCTGAGAGCAATGTGCTTTGGGAAGTGAACCCCCATTGGTCCAGGCCCCTCTACCCTGGGTTGGTGCCTGTAGTAGCCATCATCATTGGTGGTGTACCACTGCTTAGGTGAGGCATCTCAATGCTGTGTCTCCAAGTGGGGACTTTCCTTGAACTTGGAATGTGTACAATCTAATGTATTGGGTCTCTTATTTCTTGAGGCCCCAGCCTCAAGCAGCCCCTGGAGCCTATGATGATGTCGCCACCCCAACCCTTGGGGAGTGTGGGATGATGGCCATGGGGACTGGGTGCCACCACTCCCACTGTGATGCAGAGCCTGGGGTGATATGGCGAGGATCCCCTCGGCAATCCCTAACACAGAGCACAGTATGCAGAGGCTCACCACATGCACAGTATAACTATGTCTGGCCCTAAAAGGGACACACGAGGGGGTGGTGCAGAACAGAACAGAACAGAGTAATGAAATCAGGTAGTGCTAGGAGGAGCAGTGGAGTGGAAGGACATGAGAAGATCTGTGGAGGAGTTATTGATGAGATACATGGAGAAGGAGAAGGCCAGAATAAGATTTGGAGAGCGGGAAGTGGGAAGACAATTGAAGGAATTATAGATGAGGAACAAAACCACAGAAGAAAGGATGTGCAGGATGATGGCCTCATATCGAAAATAAAAGCTGTGCGACAGGAGGACACCCACCGATTGTCAGAGTGAGATTGGTAGGAGGAAAACTGGCCCCCATCTGTTTCTATCCTACGGAAATTCATTTTTGCATATTGCATAAATATACCTATGATTGAACCACTTAAAAATCCAAGGCAAGTTATATGCACCTGGAACCTTTGTGCATTCTTGCCCATTGATTTTGACGCGTTTTCACAAATACCTACAGTGGGGCATACCCACATACGTGAGTTCAGAAAGTTTGAGTTTGACATGTCTGACTTGCAAGAACAGGTATCACACACACATTGCTTGAAAACATGTTCAATTGCATGCGATGCTGGTGACGTAAACGAGCATCCACTGTAAAAGACACATGGGAATGGTTCATATAACCTGAAAATGCTCTGTTACATAGACTGCATGGAGACATACAAAAGGGGTAGTCTCTTTTTAGTGTTGCTTATTTATGCTTATTTATGCATCACTATGTGAAATAATGCTTGTACAAAACAGAGAGCACCGAACAGACATTATCAAGCTGTTCGCATTTTATTATAAAACAGACAATGGTGGATTCCAAAACTTAGCAAGACCATTTGTTAAACAGGGATTTGCGGGCAGAATGGCACACAAATCCCCGTTTTTCGGCGCAAATAATTCCATGAATCAGCCCCAATGTGTTCTTTCGAAAGAGATGAATTGCACATTCCTGCTAGGACATATTTTGACAATGTTAACAGTTAGTTAAATAATTCTCACTTTGTATAACCAGTGTAAAAATAAATTCAGAAAATCTGCTGTCTTGAAAATCTGACGGCATGAAAGAAAAAAGTGCCTAGTCACAGGTGGCAGTAATACAAAGCAAATGGTACTTGGCTGCAGTGCTGATGAGTGGCGTGCATATTTTTTGATCTGAAGTTCTAAAGTAAATGTTTTGGTAAATTCCAGGGTATTCAATAGGGCATGGACCTCACGGCGTGGCACTATTGATCGGGACAGTTGATAAAGGTCTGTAGTGTGATGGCATTGCCCCTTGTCCCTTGGAGGCATTTCCAAGATGGAGGACATTTGAAATTCATGCTATATAAGAAAAGAACTATGTTATTCTATGAGCCACAGACCTTAGCACTAAGGGCATCTGATCAAAGCTAGAGATTAAAATAATGGCAGCCATTAGCGAGGATTGGCTGACCAGAAACAAAGGGCAGTTAGGATGAGCCTAAGCGGTGGGCTTATATCATATTTCACTAAATGTCAAGAAAAAAGGAATACACGGACTATACACGAAACCGAAAGCCAGTTCCTGGAAAAGCCAGATGGTGGGCAGAGTTGGAGGACCTAGCTGATTAACAAACTGGACTGCCTGGGTAAGAGAAAGGAAGCAGCTAATTAGTCGCATCTGCCATGAGAGCAAATCCGTCTATCGGCCTAGAGTTGGCACCTTGCCAATTTTTCCAAATTCTAATTTGTAATAGTTGTGCAAATAATGACTAAATTACAGAGCTGAACTGCTTCGGTAAGAAGAAGCAAACAACTTTCAGATGCCTTCACCCAGTGACAGTAAATCTGCTCATGGACCTACAACTTGGCTAAATCGTGTTCCCATATTCTAAAGACCACGATCAGGTAAATATAGAGACAGTCAGGGCTAATAGAAATGACAAACCTATTCGACATGCGCGATTTAGGAACACCTGTTATATTAGCAATTAATACGATAACGAGAGACCAAACCAACATAATAATACCAACAGAAGAGTCAATGGTCCCAATGGAAGTAAGGGAGAGTCTGCAGCTGGGCCCTAAGGACCAACACATGGAAGCAGGTAATAACATTGATGCAATTTGCATGAATAATGTATTGGCAAAATTATCAGTATGTAAACTTACTACCTCGGTATGGGCAGATTGAAATTACAGCTAGAAGAAACAATATTAGCCTTGGATAAAGTGAATTACATCACAGTACATTGGCATTCCTCTGGTTTATGTGGTTTTACTTTGGTACTGACACTTATACGATCCTATCTGGATTTTTACAGATTGGAAAAACCAACTGTGCCTAAAATAGAGAAGGTACTGAGAACTACTCTTGGAAGAGACACATCTAAATGAGTAGTTGTATTTATAGCAAGGGCCAAGTCCCCAAAATAAAGGTTGGGGGACTCATCAACAAACGCAATGGGGTGTGACGTTGCCAGAAATTAGCATATCAAGGTGAAATATGCACATTTCATTACATTGGCTTTGCATAACCACCGAAATTGCACAGGACAAATGGCATGTGACTTTTATAAAAATCAACACACACACAAAACCAAGAGAGGTTATTTTCTTCTAATGGTGTTTTTGAAAACGTTAAAAGGTGTGCAAGTTTTAAATTCCAAGAACCAATACAAATATTTTCCTTTGAACTTGCAGTTCTAAAACGGGACATTTCACCTTTAGTTGTTTTGTTATTTTTCATCCCGTTATATGGTGCAGTGTTGAATGTCCGGCCTGCCAACCTGACTGCAGGTTCGATCCCTGAGATCGGCTTTAATTCATAAATTCAAGGAAGACTTTCAATGTTTCTCATTTTAGCTGGGGGGGGACTGAGTCCACCCTCTGAAAAAAGTGGGTGGACTCCGCCCACCCGCGTGTACCCTCGACTTGAGCCCTGATTTATAGGTATAAATGAATGCCTATTCTTGTTATGTTACTTGCAGGTCTGGTATGAAGACTTGGGCGATCTGACATGAAAACCTTGAAAAACTGAATTATTTATATCGAATTATTTGGTGTGTGAGTGTACGTCACATTGTGGCGTATTAGGTTTTTCTTGGACTTTAAATAATGTTGTAACTCACATTGAGTGTGTTTTTTTAAAGTTTGTTCTCCTGAGCAAGGTTCTGTAACATTATCATTAAGGAACCGAAACATGTTGGGAAGGTGGTAAGCAACATGATATTTTTGTTGCTAAAATGTATGCACGTCAGGCAGAACAATGCTAAATGTATGAGACCCTTTTGCCAGCACACATGTTTTCTGTATTTTTTGAATATGTGTTTTTATGATACTTTGAAAAATATGTCAGCAATTTGCTGCCATTTCTAATGTTTTTTAATGAGAATAAAATTATCTTTTACTAAATCATACTATGGTTCACATTATGTTGAGATGAGCATTATCTAAATTGAAAAAAATGTGCCAGAATTTACCTGTGGTGGTAAACTTTATTGTTAGATGTATCTGTTTCTCCCAAAACATTACACCACATTATAAATAATCAGGGTCCTCTTTTAGTTTATTATATGCTAATGATCATGACAGTGCGACTGGTGAAGTTCTGGAGGTCTTCTTCAAAAACCCAAATCAGATAACCAAAGTGAAGAGCTACTTGGCCACGATATGTGGCCTTGTTACTGATGGGGGAATTTCAAGTGGTCTATCACGTTTTTCAGGAAGATAGACAGACCTTAAAGCCAGGGTGCACAACCAGTAGTAGATCATGACCCAGTAGGTCTATGCATCAGACCCCAAAATGAGCACTGTGCTTATTTTGGTGTCTGAAATCCCCAGGCCTTTTCCCCTGCCCGTCCCACTCCTCTCCCTGCAAAGCAAACAGTCAAAAGCTGTGTGTGCAGTCAGAGGATGGGCTGCATCTGGGCTTGAAGGGCTCAGGCAGTGTCTCAACAAGGGGTTTACTATCAATACCAAAAGTAAATGGGAAATGTGTGTTGTGGACAATGGGCCTCATTACGAGTGTGGCAGTAATGGGGTAACGGCGCCGGTAAGGATGCCAGTGCTGTTAACCCCTTACCACTGCATTCCGAGGTCCCTTAGCGGGCCCCACTAAGGCCGGCTGGTAAAACCAGCCGTCCTTAGCGGGAGCCGCTAAGGGACCAGGGAGCTAATAACGGACCCGCTATTTGCGGCCCCGTTATTAGCTCCCTCCCCATTCCCATTGAGCCCTATGGGGGCTTGAATGGGGAATGATATTTTGAATGGGGACTTACCGGGTCCTCCAAGGTTGGAATGACCCAGTAAGTCCCCATTCAGAGAACCCAGACACGACTTTGGAGGCAGCCATGGTGCTAATAGCACCATGTTTGCCTCTAAACTCGTAAGGAGGCCCAATGTCACCAAGAGGTGCAAATGATGGTGATTAGAAAGGGCATGGGGGCATAAATCTGCATAAATCTGCATGCTGCGCAAAACAAAGCTTGGGCTGTGAGCATTTCCGTCTCGGTGTGTTTGTTTAGATTTAATTCGGTTAGCAATACTTTGCATGCTGGTAATTGTAGGCTTTATATCAGAATAGGCAAAATAAAGCTACATATGTAATCGTTTTCTCAGTGGGTGTGTGTGTAGAAAACCAACATGTGTGAGTCCTAGCTTGCAAGAAAAAAGGTATATCTAGCATTGCGTGTTGTTTATGATAAAACTGTGATATATTTTCAGATATTGAGATCCCCGTTTTAAGACAGTATTTTGTGATTCTACGAGTGCAATGTGATGATGTAATCAAATGTAGGACATTTATTGTATATGTGCAAAGTTTTATGCTAAAACGTTAACACATTAAATAAATAATAATTTAAGCCAGTAGTATCCAAACTGTAATAAAGCTTAGTATGGAATATGCCGTGATATGGAGGAGCCCACCTCTATGGATGTCCCAAAACAGGAATTCAGGCGGTAACAGCAAATTTGACATTTAACTACATGCCCTGCATTCTGGTTCTTGTCCACTTACATTTATTAAACTAAACAGGAATGTAAAGTGACATGTCTATCAATATCAGGACTTTCAAAAACATAATATGAGAGTTCATTTTTAACCCATGTTTTACGAAACGATAGTAGGAATGAAGTAATTAGGTGGGGCAAGTGAGCAGTGGTTTGTATGCATATATTTTGATATGTATAGGATTCATATAGCTTAATCCTAGGTACTAAGTAACGGAGCACTGTACAAAACAGGGTGGTGAATTCAGGGAGAGAACATTGAGGATAGACATGGGATGGGAGAACAATTAACTGAGTTGATCCTCTTTGGCGATGTGCACAAACCAGGAGATATATAGAGATCTAATGGGAACCTGTACACATATGTTCAAATTCTGGCAAGGGATTTCCAGCCTTTCAATACTATGTTGAAATGGCGCAATTTATGAGCACCATTTTTGCAGTAAATTCGGTAAAACATACAATTTACAAATAATTCTTTAATACATGAAAAATTCCAATATGTCAAAGAGCTGCACGTGCAAGCCAAACACCTTTCCCCCAGCCTCTCTCTTGCATCCTCTATGGTGCTCTATGGTGCTCTCTGTGTCACCTATCATCTCCAACTGCTTTTCTATTGACTATCCTGTCCTTCTCACTAAGTCTGGGAGGAAGAAGTTCAAAAGGGATATCCTGGTCTACAAACCCAGGCCCCCCTATCACTGATACCTATATCAGCACATCCTCCAGACAGACTCTCACGATATCCTCTGGTCTCTGTTCTCTCTCCTTTTTCTTCTTCACCCATTAATGGTGGCACCCAGTGGGAGGCCCTCCTGGCCCCCTTCCACTCTTCCAAGACCATCATAAATGTGTATCTAAATGGCACCATTTTGATCCAAGGCCCTCAGGCCAACCTCCTCCTTTTTGATAGATGCTTCCTGTGTATTATCAACTTCCTTTCTTCTCCTGCTGTCTCTTCTTTCCCTTCTCTGGCTCCTCTGCCTCCTCCATCCTCTGTCACCTCTTCGGTACCCTCTACTGATTCTCTGGCTGCCCTATTGCCTCCCTCTTCCGCCACCCCTCTGGCATCCTTCTCCTCCTTAGCTACCTTGCCCTCTCCTCCTTCATCCTCTGTCCTTCCTCGCACTCTTTCTACACTTTCTCAGGGGGTACCTCAGACCTGTACCCCACCACAGAAGTCCTTCAAAGATGGCAACGTGCTCCACACTGCGACTCTCAATTCTCGCTCAGCTGTCAAACACTCCTCTGATATCTGCCGTCTCCTTGAAGAACTCAACCTGGATGTTCTCGGTCTGACTCAGACGTGGTTCACAGCCAGATCTGTCACTTGTTTTGACACTCTTCTCCCTGATGGCTACAAGATCCTCTCCGCACCCAGAATCAACCTTCATGGTGGGGGTGTAGCCTTGATCTTCCCGGAGTTGATCCCTGCCTCTATTATTCCTATGCAGGACTACTGCTCCTTTGAATGCCTGGTCTGCAGGCTCTCTCTCTCTCCTGGCCTCTCTCTCAGTGTTGCCACTATCTACTGGCCACCTGGCCAGGTAAACTCCTTCCTCTCCGAGTGGGCAGACCTCACCTCCTCCCTCCTTGCTTCTACCTCTCAACTTCTCCTTCTCAGAGACCTCAAAATCCAAATGAACGCTTTGCAACATCTGTGAATCTCTCTCTCTCTCTCTCTCTATTCACCCCTCTGGCCCGACTAACTCTACAGGGCACCTCTTGGATGTTCTGATCTCCTCAGACCTCCCCCTCTCTAACCCTCTGACCACTCCTCTCTCCTGGAGTGATCACTTTCTCTTTCCTCTCATCTCTCTCTCTCTCTCTACCCGTTAGGCCAAGCCTACTCCAGCTCTGCCACCCAACTTCCCGGTCATCCGACCAATGAAGCATAGCCAGTTGAAGCTTTTGCCACCGCTTTCTCACCTCCCAATGCACCTTTGGCTGACTCACACCCTAACACAGCCTTCTCTAACCTTCATCTTTCTATCTCTGACACTCATGAAGTACTTGCCCCTGTCATGAGGATCCACCTGAAGCCCAGATCCAAGTGCAACTCTTGGTACGACTCGGACCTCATCACCCTTAAACGCAAGCGTAGGGTGGCTGAGAGGAAGTTGGGGGCACAGGTAGACCCTCTGACAAACTGGCCTGCCACCTTCTGGAAAGGCAATACAGAGTCTCTGTCCTTGTTAAGAAGAGAGCGCACATCCAAGCCTGCGTCTCTGTAGCATTGATATGATATGATGATATGATAGGTTATTTATAACGGGCTTAATACCCAGAGGTTTCTAAGCGCGGACGCGTGGATCGAACCTGTGTTGCTCCACGTCATCTTGCTTCCAAGGCGAGCATGTTGCCCCTGAGCTAACCTCACGAGACACCACATTTAACAACTCGCCCAAATGCTTTAAAATCTGCAAAGAGCCTGCCAATCCTGCTGCAGTCTCTACTTCTCCTGTCCCCTCCCAGGCCCTCTGCATGGCCCTGGCTTATCATTCCATCACTAAAACTCAGGACATCCTGTCCACCCTCTCCTCCTCTCCATCCTCCTCCTCCTCTACTTGCCGTCCTGCGACCGCCTCTCATCCTTCCTTCCCCTCCTTTCCTTTGTTCACCCCTGGCAAAGTTTCTAGACAAGTCAGATCTATGAAAGTCTCATCAAAACAGGTTGTTCCCTGTTCTTCAAAAACCGTCAAGGACCATATTGACAACCTTGCTCCAGCCTTAGCCGATTTCTGCAATCACTCTTTCGCCACTGTAACCTTCCCTTCCCTTTGAAGCAATCCCTTGTGCACACCCTTCTTAAGAAACCTTCTGCTGGTCCCTCCTGTCCTGCCAACTATCGCCTGAACTCCATTACTCCTTTGCTGGGCAAACTCCTGGAAAAGCTGGCCATCTCCCAGCTTAACCTTCACACTGAATCTGTTGCTTGTCTCCATGACCATCAATCTGGCATCAGAGCAGCCAGAAGCATGGAAACTGCTCTCCTGAACCTTCATGAGGACCTGCCTTCAGACCTCGATTCTAACCTTCCTTCTGTCCTCATTCTCCTCAATATTTACTCTGCTTTCCATATGGTCAAACATGCCATCCTGCTCAACCGGCTCTGTGATAACCTTGGTATCAGTGATCAGGCCCATGCCTAGCTGACCACCTTCCTAACTGATCAACCCTCCCAGGTCCAACTGGGGTCCTTCCTCTCCTCTATCTCTCTCCCTACCTGTGATGTTCCCCAGGGGTCTACTCTTTCTCCCTGGCTGTCCAACCAATACCTGGCACCTCTTGTCCACTGCATAGCTGGCCTCTGTTGCAACTTCCAGTGCTGTGCCGATGACACTCAGCTCTCCTTCAGACTCCCCTTCAGCTGCCTCTACTTCTTATATCATACCAGACTGTCTTTCTGAAATTCAGGAGTGGTGTGCCGGCAATGATCTCTGCCTTAATGCCAGTAAGACAGAGATCCTCCTCATCGGAACACCAGTTCCCTCCTTTCCTCTCACTCTCTGGCCAGCCACCCTGGGCCCTCTTCCTTCTCCTACCGATGAGGCTAAGAACCTCGGGGTCATCTTTGTCTCCACACTCTCCTTCGCTCCTCACATATCTGATGTCTCTAAGAAGTCACACTACCAGCTGCACCTCTTCAGAGGTATTCTTCCCTTCCTCACTTTCTGCCAGAATCTCACTGTCTCCAGAGCTCTGGTTCTCTCTAGGCTGGACTACTGCAATAGCCTCTTTCTAAATCTTCTTGCCTCTACTCTCCATCCTCTACAACTCATCCAGAACAGCACTGTGAAACTTGTCCTTGGCCTCAAGCCCAGGGATCGTATCTCTCCTGCTCCGAAATCCCTTCACTGCAATATCTGGCCCGCTCTCTTCTCTCTAAACCCCTTCCACTCACATGGCCTACATAAAAAGAAATCAGGTAATGGGCTCTGCAATGCCACCAGAATGTGAGAAGGCACACCTTTTCACAGAAAATAGCAGAGTAATGTCAGTGATATAAGATGATTTATTCAGGATCACTGTATCGTCTGCTGGGAAAGCCAGGATACAAACATGATTTATTTGGCTCCACAGTCTTGAATTTAGATACCTAAACACCTCTCGCAATGACACATGATGCTGATCATTGGAGTTGGCTGCAATTTTACAACAAACCAGATGCTATGCTATGATAACCTTTATAGCAACCACTATCTGGCGCAGATTACACTACTGATAATGGTATCTGTTGTGTTACAAAATAAAGTACATATACATGCAGGCTTATCAACTTCAGACATAGGAAAGGCTGAGTCGACCTTGCTAAAATTTCTGATTGAAATCTTGCACATGAACACAGATCGCTGCAATGTGTGCATAACACACTGAGCTATCTTCTGAACCATTGTGGCACTGAAATGTATCAATATGCAATTCAACTTTGGCTGTTTCACATGATCAATATAATTCCCACAGAAATGTGAGAATGCTACAGGAGTTGTGTCGTAGTGAACGCACAAACTATATACACCACAGCGATCACAGATGACATCACAAGGTGAATTGATCTGAGCAGAACGCACTTGTCAACAACAGATAGGTAATAGGTTTATCTCCTCAGCTCCTGATGTTTAGTATTTAAGTTAGGTAAAAAATGGGAAATTACTTCTTTAGATAGGTCAGCCTTGTGGGGTCCCCCTCCCAGGTGGGGGCCCGGGGCAAGTGACCCTTTTGCCCTCCAATAAAAACATATCTGCATAGGACCGTGGGAGACACATTGGTTAATCCCATTTTTCATGGTAGTTGCCTGTTGAGCCTCCGTTCACACTCTAGCAAATCCATGTCACTGGTTTTAGACCCGTAGCCGTTAGTTAAGGACACAACGTCATGCCTGGAGCTGTCTTAACACACTTTGGGCCTCATTACGACCTAGGCGGTAAGTTACCGCCTGGGCCGTGACTTTACCACCAACTACGTTTACGCCATGGTGGTTGGCGGACTTACCGCCCCATTCAGACCTTGGCGGGGCGGTAAATCCCCAATCCCCATTTACCCTTCCCCATTCCCATTTTTGCCCCATAGGGCATAATGAGAGTGGGGAAGGCGTTAATTACGCCACCGTAAATTACGGTGGCGTAATTAACGCCATGGTCCCTTAGCGCCATGGATTTTAACACCTGCTAAAAGCAGGTGTTAAAAGCTCCATGGCGCTAAGGGACCTCGTAATCAGGCGGTAAGGGTCGGCGCTGTTTACGCTGCCGTAAACCCCTTACCGCCTGGGTCGTAATGAGGCCCTTTGACATGTTTCCGTAATACAAAAGGCCTGCACTGCCTCACTTTCCGCCACTCCCGAATCACGTTTCTTAGTTAAGGGCTGACACACAGTGACTTGCATGCTAGGTAGCTCTTCCATGCATATGCACCAGGAAATGAGCTGTAAATTATCTCACTCCCTGCATTTTATTTATTTATTATTTGATTTGTAGAGCACACTAGCTGTTGCAAGAAATTGACTTAGTTACAGGATGATTGCTCCATATTCCAGAATATGCTGTAAAAGACATGCGCAGTACCGGTCGCGGCAGCGCATTGATAGATAACGTGGCCCGATTTGGCACTTGAGCCCTGCCAAGCCATTGGCAGGAGTGAGTCATAGTTAAGCCGCACGCCCCACTTTTCCTCTTTCAGTCAAGCCTGCAAGGTGTCAGCAATTGCCTTTCCCGGGAAGTGTTCAAACATGGTGTCCATCCGCATCACCACTTACCTGGAAGTGCAGAGGCTCAGTGATCCCCTCCAGTCTGGGTTCTTCAGCCGTCACTCAACAGAACCTTTGCTGCTTCCTCTCTACAGCCCACCACTCCCACCTATGCTCTGTCTGCACCTTCCTTGATCTCTCTAATGCCCTTGACACTGTTAACCACTCTCTCTTCTCCTGGCTGTCTCACCTCAGCTACCATACACCGCTCTTGCCTGGCGAGCTGGAACATCTTATGCAACCCCGCTGTCAGTCAGAACTGGCGGCTCCTTCTCCATTTCCTGGAATTCTGGAACATCCTATGCAGCCCATTCTGCCAGCCAGTGTCCCTCAGGGGTCTCTCCTTGCTCCTCTCTTTTTCTCTCTCTTTACTTCATCTCTTGGCAAGCTTATATCCTACTTTGGGCTCTCATTTCATCTTTTCTGCTGATGGCACATACATTTGTATCTCCTTAATGCACCTCCTTTCCCCCGAAACCTTCTTACCACATCACTAACTGCCTAACCACCACACACCACTGCATGGCGATTTCACTGCCTAATGCTAATCTGGTAACATATGTATGTGCCCTAAATTGTTAAACTTGTAAAATATACTTTGTTTTTTGTACGTATCAAATTCAAAATCAAAATAGCTTTATTTCATTGAATCATTGCATAAAAGCAAATTATGCAAATATAACTTTTGTATATCATATATAACATTTTGATTTAAAAAAATACAAGGGCAATTTCATTAAAAAAATGATAATTTCTGTTGCATGAAAAGGATCCAAATTTTGCCTACGGATAATAGGGTTTCACCTAAAAACAAATGAAAAAGATCAAAATAACATAGATATATAATCTAGAACATTCAAGAAGGATACAACTCTTAGTGTGAGCCACTTAGATGTGATTTTGGCAATTTGGAAAGATGGTAAGGTGCCGACACTAAAGTGCAAAATAGCAGCAGCCTAATAAAATGACTATTATAATCTTAATCCTTGTTTATAGTTGAATCTGTATCAGGGAATACTGTCAAGGATGGCACTCTGTTAAGAGTGGCACAGGGCACCCAGGTAGGGTTTGGGTGGTTGTGCCGAGGTAAGTGGACAGATAAGTACACACACAGCTGAAAGTTAAAGAGAACAAAGAGTAGGCAAGTGTAGCAAGGAAATAAGGTACAACAGACTGGATTCCCTCTTGGGGTGTGTGCAGATATGGGAAAGAGTGTTCCACGGACCTTAGGAAAAACTCCAGCCTTCTGCACAGATTGCTATAACAGAAGCCCACTGCAACGCTCACCTGATTCCCACGGAGGCGCCGACCCGTTCTGGACTGCTACAACTTCTTCCACGGTAAAGCGTAGTGCTTGGAAGATGGACTGGACTGGACCCCCAAACCTTGTCTGTCTGGCCCGTAGAATAATCCTTCTGTAGATGGGAAAAGGGAGTTAACTGTCTGCTAGATTGTGTGTGAGATTCCCCCCTTTTTCCCCTTCTCACCCTCCTCGAACCCTAGCTGTGCCTTCCGCAGACTCTCACCTTAATTTCTGTATGGACGAGCTCTCCATCCTGCTTCTGACGCAGGGGCGTGTAGATTTCCAGTTACTTCACTGGATCTCGGATTTGGTGAGGGTTCGATGTCTGCTTGCCTTTACCAAAATGCTGCCGTAAGTATATAGTTCAAAAGATCAAGTCTTATTTGTCCCTTGGCCTTTGTTTAATTTTCAGGGACTAGGTGAGGAATCCGTGTGGAGGAGGATTCACCGAGGTAAGCTCAGGTGAGTACTTTTAATGAAGGTGTGCTGTAGTGGTTTGCTCCGACACCTTAATGAGTGTGTCTTATTTCCCCATAGGGGCCGGGGTACGGAAAAGCCAGAAAAGCCGCTCCGACCCGAAAAGGGAACTGAGGTCCCAACAAAATTCAGGTAAGACTTAAGGTGAGTAATCTGTCCTTTTGCAATTAGTTCGTTGCTCACATTGTTTTGTCCTTTTTCTCCGTAGGTCTTGAATGCGACTGATGTCGCCTATGGGCGCTGAAAAGGTTGCCGGCGCCACGTGAAGGTAAGTGGAAGCGGCGCGGCAGCGTGAGGAGCAGAGCGCTTCTAACTATTGTCTTTCTTTTCCGTAGGTGCTGGGATGCGGCCGATGTCGCCTATGACCGCTGAAGAGCTAGACAGCGCCACGTGAAGGTAAGTGGAAGCGGCGCTGCAGCGAGCGATGAGATGCTTTTCTAACCCTTGACTTTCTTTTGCAGGATCGACGGAGTGAAGAATCCGGATGCTGGATGAAGGTAGGTAATGTCCTAATGCTTGCCTTTCTCTCCTTGCAGGTGTTCCAGGTGCTGGCGGGCGTGGCAGGAGCCAGGATGCAGGAGCCGACTCGGTGAGCGTCCTGCTGGAGATGCAGAATAACGCAAAGCACGTGTGGCCATCCGGGCGTGGTTTAAATAGCCTTGGAAGTGCTTCAGGTGAGTGTTCTTCCACTGGCCCCACCCGAGTAAGAAAAGAGTTCCTGAAAGAAAATAGTTCCTCCCCAGCCTTAGTTGGCTTGGAGCTTCAGTCAGCATGGTCTGCCTCGGGTGAGTATGCAGCATGGTCTGCCTCAGGTGAGTTCACCCAAGCATTACCATATGTTCTGCCATGATGAGCATGGCGCCTATTGTCATGATGCCCACTCCCGGGGAGCCGGTTCAAGCCCTGCGTCCCCGAAAGCGGACATCCAGTCCCCAAGGAAGGACCCAGCAACCCCATATAGGGGCCCTTTGGTCAGTGTCCTGACGCCTATGGCGCCAGGCTCATAAAAGACATCAGTCCTAGCGCCATAGGCGCCAGGCTCATTATGGGAGTGCTTGGGTGCACTTACCTGATGCAGACCATGCTGCAGGATCCTGGCCTCCTTGAGGCCTGAAAGGAACTACTTTACCTGTGGGACTAATTTACCATCCGGGCGTGGTCGGGGAAGGATACATACCTGATTGGAGGAAGGATACATACCTGGAACTTCTTCCAAGGCTATTTAAACCCCACCCGAACAGCCACACGTGCTTCGCGTTGTTCTGCATCTAGCAGCTGGACGCTCACTGTGTCTGCTCCTGCATCCTGACTTCTGCCACGCCTGCCAGCATCCTGGATCACCTGCAAAGGAAGAGAAGAAGAGAACAGAAGAAGGAAAAGTCCTTATCTGCTAAAACCGCATCCCGGAGACATCTCGCCGACAATCCTGAAAAGGAAGACTTTTATTTAAAAGCTCATCGTATCGATCGCTGCAGCGCCGCATTCCACTCACCTTTACAGGGCGCTTCCATGTTCAGCAGCGATCATCCGGATTCGCAGTCACGCCCCAGCGCCTAGGGAGAAAAAGACCAGACCAAAAGGTGAGAGAGAGAAGGGAATAAGGAAAGCTAAATCTCCATGTTAAAACTTACCTGTTGATTCATTCCCTCTCCATTTCGGGTCCGCGCCGCATCCTGGCATTTCCGGACCCCGGCCCCTAAGGTGAAAAAGAGACATCAGCGTTAATGAGCGAATGAAAAGACATTACCAAAAAACGCTCATTAAAGACTTACCTGATTTCTACAAGGATTTCACCTCTCATCTCGGGTCGTTGCCTGTTCCCCGGCATTCCGTACCCCGGCCCCTATGGGAAAAAGACACTAGCATTAGTACATTAATGCATGAACACAAGGGGAACCTCTTATCAAAAAACTTACCTGGAAGCCAAGCAAGTTTGGTTCTCACCAATCTGAAAATCCAGTGAAGTAACTGGATACCAACGTGCCCCTGCATCAGAAGCAGGATGGAGAGCTCGTCCTTCCAGATCCTAAAATGAGACGCTACGAGGAATCACAGAAGGGTTTCGAGGAGGGTGAGAGGGGAAAGTGGGAGGCCGATTGCATTACCCCGCAGACAGTTAATCCCCTATTTTCGCCTACAGAAGGATACTTCTGCGAGCCAGACAAGCCAGATTTGGGGGCCCGGTCCAGTCGGTCTTCCGAACCCTGCGCATCACCTTAGAAGAGGTCACAGCAGCGCGAACCAGGCCAGCGCCTCCGTGGGAGTCAGGTGAGCGTTACAGAACGCAAAGCCTTCCTACAAATTCCCACCCAGGCGCTATGGAAAGTTCTGAGACTGATCAGTTGGCCCAATTACTGGGGGAATTACGGGCCGAAGTACATGCCGCTCGTCAAGAGACTAATGCCCTCAGGAGGGAATTAATAATATCAAAGGAAAGAACTGATGACCTGGCCAGACAGCTTTTGCAAGGTCAAGCTGGGCAAACTCCTCTACCCGGTTCCGGAGGGAACCCCGCTCCTGTGGTTTGTAGTAACCCTGTGCAGATTAATCTACCTGGAAACATGCCGCTGGCCCCACCCGAACGCTTTGCTGGGGACCCCAAACGATTCGCCGCATTCATGAATCAGTGTCGTTTGCACTTCCTATGCAGACCTGGGGCCTTCCCTAATGATCAGACCAAGGTAGCCTTTGTATTGTCATATCTCAGCGGCTGCGCTGCCGATTGGTCAGTTCCACTGGTTACTCAAGATGACCCGATTCTCCGTGATTTTCAAAGGTTTCAAGCAAGCATGGAAAGGTTATTTGCTCGACACTCTCAGGGGCAGGCTCTGGATGACAAACTTCTATCCCTGCGACAGGGCAATCAGGACCTCCTATCCTATATTGCAGCCTTTAATAGACTAATTGTGGAAACGGGATGGCCAGAGGATAAAAGAGTCACGTTGTTTTATCGAGGCCTACGTGGAGAACTTAAAGATGTCTTGGCCCAAGTTGTAAATCCGCCCCAAGAATGCACAGAGTATATAGACTTAGTGGTCCAATTGGATCACAGACTTCAAAACAGAAAAGCAGATCGGTCCAGGTTTGAGACCCGGGTGTTGGTCAAGACCCATGCTAATCCCAAGGGAGTTGATGTCTCTGAGCCTATGCAAATTGGAGAGGTTAAAGGACCCTTAACTCAAAAGGAACGTAAAAAGAGGCAGCAGTTAAAATTATGTCTTTATTGTGGGAATTCTGGACACTTTCTACGAGATTGCCCGGCAAAACCGCCCCGAAAGGCGGTAGGAGCCGCTGATAAAAACCATGAAGACTCTGTTTCGGGAAACGACTCCGCCCGACAAGTGGAGGGGTCCGCTTGCCGAGCTTGAAAACTAACTCTCAGACCTTGCATTTCATTGTGCCAATGGTTCTCGTAGATCCAGAACAGCCTAAGCGGTTGCATGCAATAAAGGCATACATCGATAGTGGGGCTATTGGAAACTATGTGGATCGTGAATTGGTCTCTAGGATTAACCTCCCTCTCCGTCCTAAAACCAGCAAAGATGTCATCACCACAGTCGATGGAACTGAAATTGCCTCTGGACCGGTAACACATTCCACTACTGAGGTGACTCTTATTGGTCCCGACGGCCATCGGGAGGGTGTTGTGTTTGATGTAATCAAGGCTCCACAGTTTCAGGTTGTTCTTGGAATCCCTTGGTTAGAGACACATAATCCTCAAATTGATTGGCGAGCTAAGAGAATAACCTTCCCGGATTGTACACAGACCTGCTACCCAGAAAACCTGAAGATTAATCTAGCATCTGTAACCTCTGCCTCCATGCAACTACCTCCGGAATACCAAGACTTTCAGGACGTCTTCCAAAAGGAACAGGCCAACACGTTACCTCCTCACAGATCGTACGATTGCCAAATCGATCTGGTGCCTGGTGCACAACCCCCTTGTAGCAGGATTTATGCCCTTACCGAACCTGCGAATCTGCATTTGAGACAATATTTGGATCAATACCTAGCTAATGGTTTTATTCGCCCGTCAAAGTCCCTGGCATCCTCGGCTTTGTTCTTCGTGCCCAAAAAAGAAGGGGACCTTAGAACTTGTATCGATTACCACGCATTGAACCAGATAACGGTTAAAAACCGTTATCCTCTGCCTCTGATCCCTGAACTCCTTGACCAGGTGAAGGACGCTTGCATATACACCAAGTTAGATCTCCGGGGGGCTTATCATCTGGTACGAGTTAAAGAAGGCGACGAATGGAAAACTGCCTTCCGTACTAAATACGTATTATTCGAGTACCAGGTGATGCCTTTCAGATTGTGTAACGCGCCGGCTGCCTTCCAATACTTCATGAATGATGTCCTTCGGGAACTCATCGATGTTTGTGTTGTCGTATATATCGATGGCATTCTTGTGTACTCCTCTTCGGAATCTGATCACAGAAAACACGTCAGGGCAGTACTTGAAAAACTGCGCCAACACAAACTATTTGCTAAATTGGAGAAATGTGTTTTCCATACCACAGAAGTCGAGTTTCTAGGTTTCATCCTGACACCCAAAGGAGTCTGAATGGACTCAAGAAAAGTGGATGACATCCTCAAATGGCCATCACCTAGCTCTGTAAAAGGCGTTCAAAGCATGCTCGGCTTTGCCAATTTCTATCGCAGGTTTATCCTGGAATTTTCACGCGGGGTACAACCCATTACTGCACTCTTGAGGAAAAATAAACGTTTTGAATGGTCTGAAGAAGCCGAGCAGGCCTTTCAGGATTTAAAAACTAAGTTTACCTCCGCACCTATATTGAAACACCCGCGTCCAGATCTCCCTTATGTCGTCGAGACTGACGCATCCAGCCTAGCCATGGGAGCTGTCCTGTCCCAAAGAGATCCCGAAACCAACCAACTGCATCCCGTAGCATTTTGGTCCAGAAAATTCTCGGCGCCCGAGGTTAATTATGCAATCACGGACAAAGAACTGTTAGCCATTAAGTCTGCTTTTAAAGCCTGGCGGCATTATCTGCTTGGCGCTCGACATACCATCACAGTGATCACTGATCACCGGAATTTACAGTATTTAAAAACCGCCAAGGCTCAGTCATCACGGCAGCTCCGATGGGCTTTGTTTTTCGCTGAATTTGATTTCGTGATTACCTATCGACCTGGCTGCAAGAATGGCATAGCAGACGCCTTATCCCGAATTGGAATGGGAGAATCTGATACAAACTCAGAACCAGTACCAATAATTCCCGAACAGAGGATTCTAGGCATGACTTTGTTACAGACGCTTGAAGACATTCAAGCCAGAGTGAAACAACTCCTGGACCCTACAACCTTACAGGATTGGATACAAAAGGGATCAGACTTTACCATAGATAATGGTTTACCTTATTTCCAAGGACGCTTATTCCTGCCACATAAGGAATTACACGAACTAGTTATTTCCGGTTATCATGATACATTAATAGAGGGACACCCCGGTATTGCCAAGACAGAGGAAAAGGTGAAACGACAATTTTGGTGGCCCTCTTGGCGAAAAGATGTTAAATCTTTTGTGATGTCCTGTGGTGTTTGCGCCCAAAATAAAAGTCAAAAGAAAAGACCAGCCGGTCTCCTTCAACCTCTAGACATACCGCCAGCACCCTGGCACACCCTATCAATGGATTTTATTACGGACCTGCCTCCTTGTTCGGGGTACAATACTATTCTGGTAATTGTGGATTTGTTTTCCAAAATGGCCCACTTTATTCCTTTGAAAGGTTTACCTTCAGCTTCTGTCCTAGCCAAAGAATTCCTCGAAAGTATTGTTCGGCTACATGGATTCCCATCTATACTAATCTCTGACCGGGGAAGCCAATTCATTTCCCACTTCTGGCGCAAATGTTGTCAAATGGCGCAGATGGACGTAAGATTATCGACCAGTTACCACCCTCAGACCGATGGTCAGACCGAGAGGACAAATCAGACCCTTGAGCAGTACTTACGGTGTATGTTACAGCAATCTGAAAGCAACTGGAAAGACATTCTTTGGATAGCCGAATACGCATATAATAATTCGGTACACTCTGGAACTGGCCACAGTCCTTTTTATACTTTGTTTGGGCATCACCCTCGAACCTCAAACCTTGACTCACCTCAGAACCTCGGAATGCCTGCAGTAGAACATCTGCATTCTACAATTACCCAAGCCTTTAAAGAGGCAACTACGCATTTACAACAAGCCATGAGAAAATACAAGGAGAATGCTGATCTACATCGGAGTGAAGCACCTCCGTATCAGATTGGGGATCAAGTGTGGTTAGCTACCAGACATTTACCACTGAAAGGGCCTCGAACTTTTAACCCAAAATATCTGGGACCTTATTCTATTACGGCAATTATTAACCCAGTGGCTGTTAAACTTGATTTACCAGCTAGTATGCGAATTCAACCTGTTTTTCATGTGTCACTTCTGAAACCAGTGGTACCCGGAACCCGACTACTCAAACCTCCAGAACCTATTCTAATAGATGGGGAGTCCGAATTCGAAGTGAAGAACATTTTAGACTCAAAAATGTTTAGGTCAAAACTGTTCTACCTAATTGATTGGAAGGGGTACGGACCTCAGGAGAGGTCGTGGGAACCCAGCGACCATGTGCATGCACCTCGATTAGTCAGGAAATTCCACCGACTCTTCCCAGACAAACCAAGACCCCCGGAGGGAACAACCTTGGGAGGGGCCTTGGGGGGGAGTGCTGTCATGATGCCCGCTCCCGGGAAGCCGGTTCAAGCCCTGCATCCCCGAAAGCGGACATCCAGTCCCCAAGGAAGGACCCAGCAACCCCATATAGGGGCCCTTTGGTCAGTGTCCTGACGCCTATGGCGCCAGGCTCATAAAAGACATCAGTCCTAGCGCCATAGGCGCCAGGCTCATTATGGGAGTGCTTGGGTGCACTTACCTGATGCAGACCATGCTGCAGGATCCCGGCCTCCTTGAGGCCTGAAAGGAACTACTTTACCTGTGGGACTAATTTACCATCCGGGCGTGGTCTGGGAAGGATACATACCTGATTGGAGGAAGGATACATACCTGGAACTTCTTCCAAGGCTATTTAAACCCCACCCGAACAGCCACACGTGCTTCGCGTTGTTCTGCATCTAGCAGCTGGACGCTCACCGTGTCTGCTCCTGCACCCTGACTTCTGCCACGCCTGCCAGCATCCTGGATCACCTGCAAAGGAAGAGAAGAAGAGAACAGAAGAAGGAAACATCCTTACATGCTAAAACCGCATCCCGGAGACATCTCGCCGACAATCCTGAAAAGGAAGACTTTTATTTAAAAGCTCAACGCGTCAATCGCTGCAGCGCCGCATTCCACTCACCTTTACAGGGCGCCTCCATGTTCAGCAGCGATCATCCGGATTCGCAGTCACGCCCCAGCGTCTAGGGAGAAAAAGACCAGAACAAAAGGTGAGAGAGAGAAGGGAATAAGGAAAGCTAAATCTCCATGTTAAGACTTACCTGTTGATTCATTCCCTCTCCATTTCGGGTCCGCGCCGCATCCTGGCATTTCCGGACCCCGGCCCCTAAGGGGAAAAAGAGACATCAGCGATAATGAGCGAATGAAAAGACATTACCAAAAAACGCTCATTAAAGATTTACCTGATTTCTACAAGGATTTCACCTCTCATCTCGGGTCGGTGCCTGTTCCCCGGCATTCCTTCCCCCGGCCCCTATGGGGAAAAAGACACTAGCATTAGTACATTAATGCATGGACACAAGGGGAACCTCTTATCAAAAAACTTACCTGGAAGCCAAGCAAGTTTGGTTCTCACCAATCCGAAAATCCAGTGAAGTAACTGGATACCAACGCGCCCCTGCATCAGAAGCAGGATGGAGAGCTCGTCCTTCCATATCCTAAGGTGAGACGCTACGAGGAATCACAGAAGGGTTTTGAGGAGGGTGAGAGGGGAAAGTGGGAGGCCGATTGCATTACCCCGCAGACAGTTAATCCCCTATTTTCGCCTACAGAAGGATACTTCTGCGAGCCAGACAAGCCAGATTTGGGGGCCCGGTCCAGTCCGTCTTCCGAACCCTGCGCATCACCTTAGAAGAGGTCACAGCAGCGCAAACCAGGCCAGCCCCTCCGTGGGAGTCAGGTGAGCGTTACACCTATGGCGCCAGGACAGATGCCTTTTATGAGCCTCGCGCCAAAGGCGCCCGGACAAGGTCCAAAGAGCCCCTATAGAGGTTTGCTGGGTCCTGCTTGGTGAGTATGAAGTCTGCTTCCGGGGACGCTGGGCCTGACCTGGCTCCTCGGGAGCAGGCATCATGACACCCACGCTGTTTGCTCATGGCTGGGAACAACAGCTGTGGGTGTCTGTAACGCAGAAACGAGACAAGGGAAGGGGCAGAGGTTGCCTGACGGAAACCAACAGACAAACTCTGTACAAAGGGGTCTACAATAATACAAGAGAATACAATTACAGACAAATCCAGGAAAAAGGAAGTCGATGAGCAAACTGGCAGAAGGAAATGAAAGGAAAGCAGTATAACTGAATTGGACAGGGATAAAGAACTGAGGGTTGAAAACAAGGAACAAAGCAAGGGAGAAGCAGTCAGGAAACAGGGGGGCTGCAATAACTGAAAGTAATAAATGCAGGTAAACTGTTGTGGATTGCAGAGGACTGTAGGGTGCAAGGTAGATAGCTCAGAGGAGCAGGACAGCAAGAAGCAGGGCTGTAAGGAAGGGAGCCCAGAGGATAAGGGCTGT
Organism: Ambystoma mexicanum; assembly: GCF_040938575.1. Classification (NCBI taxonomy): domain Eukaryota; kingdom Metazoa; phylum Chordata; class Amphibia; order Caudata; family Ambystomatidae; genus Ambystoma; species Ambystoma mexicanum. The sequence continues at coordinate 159,044,059 of NC_090936.1, read as the reverse complement.
AGGCAGCGGAGTGAAGCAGGCTGCAAGGCAAGGAGCCCAAAGGACAAGGTCTGTAGGCAAGGAGCCCAAATGACAAGGGCTGACTGCAGAGGAGTGTAGCAAGCTGTAAGACAGGGGTTCCAGAGGGCAAGGGCTGTAAGCAGCGGAGAGATGCAGACTGCTAGGCAGGGAGCCCCAAAAGGTTAGGGCTGTAGGCAGCGGGGTGTAGCAGGCTGCAAGACAGGACGCCCAGAGGAGTAGGGCTGTGAGACAGGGAGCCCAAAAGGCTAGGGCTGTAGGCAGCAGGGTGTAGCAGGCTGCAAGGTAGGATGCCCAGAGGAGCAGGGCTGAGGCAGGGAGCCCAAAAGGCTAGGGCTGTAGGCAGCAGGGTGTAGCAGGCTGCAAGACAGGAAGCCCAGAGGACCAGGGCTGAGGCAGGGAGCCCAAAAGGCTAGGGCTGTAGGCAGCAGGGTGTAGCAGGCTGCAAGGCAGGACGCCCAGAGGAGCAGGGCTGAAGCAGGGAACCTAAAGGGCTAGGGCTGTAGGCAGCAGGGTGTAGCAGGCTACTAGGCAGGATGCCCAGAGGACTAAGGCTGAAGGTAGAAGGCAGTGGAGCGTGATCGGCTGCAATGCAGAGAGCCCGGCAGGGCACTGGAACAAAAGCAGGAGAAAGCAGGAACTGTATACAAAAATACATAGCTCGAAGCAAGAAAAAGGTGCTGGAAGGACTCTTAATGCAAGAGACTGAGCTCCTGCAGGCAGCAGCTTTTATACCGCCCTGCCCAGCACAGAGGCAGGCTAATTGGCTGCACCTGGATCAGCACATCTGAATACAATCTAGCTCCTCCCTCTCTGTTCCTGAGCTGGTGGAAGCAGCGCTGATCCCTAGGGCTTCTGGGGATTGTAGTTCCGACATTGGATGGCCAGAAATAGATAGTTATGGCAAAGTGCATTGTGGTACGTGTAGTTAGTTGGGTAAAATGAAAAAGCACCAAAATCTCGCAAATGGGAAATAAGGTCCAAAAAATGAATAGGGGTTGATCCAAGAGATTTCTGTAGATAAATGAATAACAATTAGTCCATAATGGTCACCAATGTATGCACCCATGGCGCAGGCATGACAAATACTAACGCGCTAATAGTTAAATGCAAAATGGAAGGCAGCAATAGTGTAACGTAACAATGTAATGACCTTCCTATATATTGAGCGTGTATATAGATGTAGACCAGTCAGGCCGTACTACCAAAAAATGTGTGTGGTTTCCTATGGCCCACACTTTACCAATTAAGGGACAGAATGTAAAGGATACTTCCCTTTCAGGGACAAGTAAAAGATAAAATACTGCATGATGGAATTGATGGAGCATTTTTAAGATTGAACAATGGTGGAAGATTATTTTGCCTAATAGCAGCTTATTTGGGACATACATAAGAGCCTGACTTATATCAGCATAGAATGGACAACAGTGTTTAATACAATCTTTCTCAGTCAATTTCCCAGCCACAGTCGTGATAGGGAGAAGATCACATATTAATTTAGGTATTAAAATATGCTGCGACTGTTTAGGCATTCGACTGGTCCAGGGGAAGAAGCATTTTAATATAGGCCTTAACGCTGGTTTTGAACAATTCATAAGTCTCCCACTTAAATTACTTGTTCTCTTGTTACAATAGTTCACATTTAAAGATACCAAATAGGGGGAATTTCACAATGGAAGTTGTACAGTAATTTTTTCACATAGCATAACCATGGACTCAACGTCCTTCTGAAGCATGTTCGTTCAAATGTTGTCATCTAGTGAATTTATTTATTTAATAGTTTTTTTATAACGTGCCTAATATCATACCTGAGTTCTGTTTCTAAGCACAGATCTGGGATTCGAACCTCTGTTGCTCTGCGTGGTCTTGCTTCCAAGACCAGCACGTTGCCCCTGTGCTATCCTCCGTTCACGGATGTTTGGGTTCGTTTTAATAATGTCTGTTGCAGAAGCCAAACCAACTTTGTGCAAAAAAAAAAAGTTGAGGCGTCCCTAGGGAGGTCACAGGGATGTCTTAAGAAATATATTCAAATGATTGGAGCTTCGAGGAATCAGCGTCTCGCCAGACTGCTGATCCAGAAGTGGCTAAAGCATGGGAAAAATTGCGACTCGGTCGGGGCTAAGATCTGTTGTGCTAAACCCTAACATGTAGAGTAAGGTTTTGCTGCACTGGTCATCCAGATGTGGAGCAAACAACCAAGAAGACACCTATGAACTATACTCTTTCGGAAGGATATCTGGAAACAAGATTCTTGAGATAATAAATTGTTAAATAATTTTAGCCAGGAAGATGAGAATCTATTAGATACAAACTGCATGTTGGCAAGCAGCCTGGCAGGAGGCACGCAGATTCACAGGATAGGTTGTACAGCCTCTGATTATTGGCCACCGCTACTAAAAGTTCAATAATTATAAAAACAGGAAGCATGGATACATTTAATACATTTTCAACCATATTGTTGGCTATTCTTGTGAAGGAAATCGCATACGTGGCACTTGTTAATGTTATTGAGCTAATGTGGCAGTGTTGGTGGGTATTGGAGCACGGTTTCCGCTACACGTGTGACTTATGTCCGGAAAGAAATTGCACATTCCTCTAACACATTAGATCAATTTGTCGTTCGTTAAACAGAAACTAATACTGTGATTCCCCCCTGCCCACATTTTATGCTACTTGATCCTTCCTCCATTCATGCCTCGCCTAGGACTCTGTCTACGTCATTTCTAAACACAACGGGCCAACATGTGTTTCGAGCTACGATACTCATGACGGCAGGATTTCCTTACATTTCATAATAGTATGCACCCTAGTGGCTATGTGTGTTACTACAGCAAAGATCATGTTCCTGTGGATTGTTGTGTTGAATAAGGAAGATAAGGGGAATTTCCTGCAGGTGAGTTTCACAGCCTCTGTTTCCAACTAATGCAGTACAATTATTTGGTTTCCAGTTTAAAGTAGTATCTTATGGTGCATATTGAATTATTCTTATATACTAAGATGTTTCTTAATTTTTGGAAATCAGTGTATCAGTATCTGTTTAATGAACGATAAATTGATCTGGTGAGATAGTTTAGAGGTACACGCAATTCGTTTCCAGATATCTTACCAACGAGAAATGGCTATAGAATGAGCTTTACTTTGTACACAGTAATAATCATAAGCCACAGTGGCTGAGCTCTAAAATGGCTGCCAAATTTCAAAACTGCACCAATAGCCTGGGTGATCGAAAGGAGTTCTCTGTTTACATGCCTATTCTGATTGAGAGATTCTGAAATCTTTGATATGATATGTGTCATTTATAACGTGCCTGTACACAAGTGTTTCACAAGTCAACTTTGATACCTAAGTAGGTAAACTCCTTGTCCTGCTCTAGCACAGTCCTGTTTAATCGAAAGCTATAAAAAGTCGTATCGCTCCCCACCCTTCACAAACATAATATTCGATTTGGCAGCGTCGGACGATGCACTTTTGGCAGTCATATGTTCATTATGGCTATTCAAAAGAGTTTGCATCTTACGGGGCATGTGTGATAATTAAACCTAATCACCAGCATATTGCAATATTGGGAAATGAGAATCAAGTCATCTAGAACGTTCTCCTTGTTTAAACATTGGTGAAAAACCTAATGTTGCAGAAATTGCCCAAAAAATGTGGCTGTAAAATGAATAAGGGAGATAAGCCTATAATGTGTTGTTAAACGTTTATCCCCCTTTTAAAAACATGAACAAAGACGGCTTTGCTCCACCAGCTTGAAATACACCAGCTGCTCACAATGGTGGCCATTTCATTCAATCAAAACAGGCCCATTCATCTCATTGAAAGATCTAGGTTATGCCATCCAACCACAGGCTCTATAAAACGATAGGAATTCCATCTGGTTTAAAGTTCAACCACAGCACTTATCTATGTTATAAGTTGCAGGGACGGGTTTGTTCACAACCTTGTAGGTAAGGATTTAAAGATAAGGAGTTCGCATCTGATGACGCCCCCCTCCTAACAAGGTAGAAGAACAATGGGAGATCCAAAGTAGGTTCAGGTGGGAGGGGTGGGGGTGTTTAGGAAAGAAAGAGGACAACCAGACGAATGTAAATAAAGACATAAAAGAGCAGACACAAACGAACAAGTGAGAAGACAACAGCGAAAGAGTGATGGCATGGGTGTAGGACATGGTTGAAACTGGGGGGAGGGAGATAAATGCCATTGTATCCCCCCACTTAAAATTGTCCTACGCCCATACTGGCAGACCCTTGGGCTCATAGGGCGACGTTGCACCTTAGCTGGTCTCTGTTGCCTCGGAGAAACTCCTATCAGTCTATCAGCCTGTTACTCTTCATAGAGCATAGTCCTGTCGGGTTGTCTCAATTGATATCAAGTGATATTATCGTTAGAAAGAAACATCGTTGAGGAAACAATATTTTTTGACTCACTGTCCAGCACTTTCCCCACATATTCTAGGACTGGCGTTTGTTGATATAATTGTACCAGTCCTAAAATATGTTCATGAACTCTTACACTTTTTCTCTCATTCTCTCTCCCTGTGCTACATTTCCTCTCTTGCTTTCTATGCCCCTATATTCCCACTTACTAGTCGTGGACAGTGTTGGATTCACGAAATACTTGAAGCAGCGAGCTACGCGCATCTCTCCTTATACCAAGGACATGTGTGGGGGATCAACAGAGGGTCCTTTTGGAAGAGGACTGTCAGTGGCAGAGATGCAGGTATGGCACTCACCGTTCCCGGACATCAGCTTCAGTACTAAGTGCCTTTTCCATGGCATGCACAATCACAAATGTGCATTTTTGTCAAAATAGCAAGATAATGCATATTTGTTCAAAACTTCAACTGTTCACCAAAAAGGCAGTGCAGCCAGCGATGTGGGGGTTGAGGGTGAATGGGGCAGATTAGGTTGAATGGAGGCATATGGGGATCCCCTCCCCTCGCAGCCATTTAAAAAGAATACAAAATGTAAAGATATTCAGCACCTCCGAATTCTGCAGATAAAGGGGCACCGATCCACCTTCTACGCAGTGACAGGAATTCAATAAGATTAAAAGTTCGTTTACTCTCCTCCATAGCCCCTCAAATCAGGTCACCCTATACCTGGACTGTGAGGAATTCGACCATCCGCACAGTGGGTGTGTGTGCTCACCTGGGCTTTTTAGAAATTTTATATGAAATTGAATGATGGTAGATTAACCTCTGGAAAAAGTGTGGGGCTAAAGGGCACACATTCTCCTATGCTTGCCGCACGACATACACATAGACCTGTGTACTATGGGTGGACACAGCCTACAGGCGCAGTCCCCCGTGTCATATTTAGTTGGGATCTGACAGGTGGAGTACACAATGCATCTCAGAAGGGGGAGGTGCAAAACCTTCCTCCTGCCATGGCAGCCTAATTAACTTTCAAAGGCTCCATGGATCCGCCATGTTCGTTTGTTTACCCTCTGCAGATGGTGGGGCCAATTAACATAATTAACATACTAATAGAGTATACTTCAAACTGGCCCACATGGGGCCTGGCTGCAGAGGCTAAAACAAAGGAGACAGGAAACCCCAAGACCCCTTTCATACGCACTGTCAACTTAAAGCCAGCTCCCTCCCTAAAGTACCAATGACAGTGAGCTGTCATGTCTGGTACCATGTTTTTACAGAGTGATGCGTGCAAACTTGACTCTAAGTTTACTTTGCACGTGGTTCAGCTGCTTCAGTAGCAGCAGCGGAAGATTCTTATAACAAGATTAGAATCTTCAACAACAACAAGAACTTGTGCGTCCCCCTCCCACCGTGCCTGCGCATTGGAGCGTAACGTGTGTCCAGGCCGGGCCCATGGCCCTGGGAACATACTGCACGTGCCAGCCCTGAGTGGGCAGTGCACAGCTGCGCAGCCTCCTCCCCTTCACCTTCCAGAAGCTACAGCCAGCAGCAGGCAGTGACACATGCTGAGAGTGTGTGACTCGATTCCGACTGTCTAACTGCTCCTGCGACGCTGTCACGACGGCGACGACCCCCCTGAGAGGCAGAGACTCAACGAGACTGTGACCTCAAAGTAAGTCAAAGTGGGCTGGCCTGGCCCCCCTGAGTGTAGGCCGGGTCGCAGTGCTGGCGGGGTGCAGTGTGCATTGAAATGGGGAGGTGGGAGGTGTTGCTTAAAGCGCAATTCTGTTTATAATGCGGTGAGTGTCTTGGCCACGTAAATTGTGTGGGTTTTGAATGCTCTCACGGTTGTGAATTGTCCCATTTGGGGTGGGCTTTCGGGGCAATGCACCTAGCCATGTTGTGTGCAACCATGGTGTGTCTACTACTTTCTAGCGAGTATAAGTAATGATAATAAAATAGTCCATATAATGGAGACCAAAAAAAAACAACACTCTGAACCTGCTTGGAAGGCTGTGAAACTCTATGCACAGGGTGCCCCTAAATACAGGCAGGGAGTGGAGGACCATAGGGTTTCGTTTGCATTTTGCAGCAAATAGTGGTCCATTGGGAGCGGCATAGTATGGCGCCATTTTAGGAATCAATGCAAGCAGCCTCCCCTTGCTCCTGGCAGAGGATATGCCTTGCGCGCGGCGGCACCCGAGAGTGGGCCTCTCAATATCCTACCTCAATGGGAGAGGTCAAGTCATCCATACAAACAACCCTCCGGCATCATGTGGGAGGTACCAGGTGGGAGGTAGAGCTACGAAGCGGCTGGAAATCGGACACGTCGGCACAGTAGAGAGCAGCGTAAAGGAATGCGCAGCCCCTGGCTGATGCTCTGACTCTCACGCTTGTCTACATGGGGATGTGGGCCACTCACAGTTTGCGCCAATCCAAAATGACCCCACTCCCGACCTCTCCAATGTGCCCCCAATCCCCAAATTTAAGGCAAGCGGACATCTTTCTAGTGCTTACCCGCAGCCACCTGAAATGCTTGCCAGTGAGTAACCCCTCCCATGGGGGCTCCATGAGAAATGCGCGGCTGCACCTGCCCTGTCCCAGTCCTGCAGGGAGGCTGTAGCATGCGAGCACAAAAAAGGCAGTGTGCCCGGTGGGCCTTTTATTCTATGCCAGGCCATGAGCCCGCAGAACACATGCATGAGCTAATAGTGGCGGCATGACCTGTGGTCTAGTGGTTACAGTAGATGTGGTGTAGTGGTGACAGCAGATGTGATATAGTGGTTACAAAACAGGTGGTCTAGTGGTTACAGGTAAATGCGTTCCAGTAGTTGCACAAGATATGCTCTACTGGCGACATGTGATGTGGTTTAGTAGTGGTAACAGTAGACGTGGTCTGGTGGTTACAGAAGATGTGGTCTTGTGATGCATAAGATTACATTTAGTGGTTACAGGCAATGCGTTCTTGTGGTTACAGGAGATGTGGTCTACTAGTTCCTGGAGATGTGGTCTAGTGGTGCAAACCTATGTGTCGTAGTAGTTCTATGAGCTGTGTTCTAGTGGTTACAACAAATGTGGCCTAGTGGTAACAGGAGACATGGTGTAGTGGTTGCAGATGATGGGGTCTAGTGGTTATTGGAGATGTGATCCAGTTGTGACATCAGAGGGGCTCTAATGGTTCCGGGAGTTGTGGTCTAGTGATTTTTGGACATTTGTTGTAATGGTTTTTGAAAATTTCAGGCAATGTAGTCTGGGAGTAAAAGACAATGTTTTAATTGAAATCTTTTAAAGTGCACCACATCATCACCATAGTCCTTTTAAAGCACTCAGGCATGTATGGAAGTTGCTCTACTGTGCCCCCTGCCGGGGCATCCACATTGTAACCTGCACCGGAAAGGAAAAGGGAAGGAGTGAATGGTTGGTGGAATGAGGCTACAGAGCTTTAAGTGGGCAAGGGCTAGCCAGGGCTCAGCCCTAGCAGTCTCTCAATATTGCCCAAAAGCCAGGGCACTCCTAACTGACCTCTGTCACTAAATGTCTTTAAACATATGAGTGGCAATACTGCTCTTTGACAGTAGATGTCACCTTCAGCAATATTTAGAATCACAACATCAGTTGAAGACATTTGAATTGAGGTACGTTTCAAAAAGGAAATGATAAGAGGCTTTTTGCCACACAATGATTTTTGCCATTGTATTAAAGTATTATGATTAACATGCCTTTGATTAGTCTGCATGAATGATGGATTATTTTCAGAAGAACCGTGGGATTGCACGATGGACTGACCCCTTTTGATGTTCTGTTTCATATCTGAAAATACGTATTTTGCTGAAATGTTTTACACCCATTAACCATATTTAAATACATCTTTTAAAGCAGAATGTTTGCCCTTTTATTGTACATATGTAAACTCCATTGGCTTTATTAGGCCAGTCCTTTAATTGCACAGGCCACTCCTCTCTTAAAGCTTTATTAGTTACTTGGAATTTGAGACAGCGCAAGACTCTTTTTAGGCCCCCAGCCCCCAAATATTGCATCACAGCGCATCTCCTATCCCACTTAAAGCACTGGATACAATCAACCAGGAAAAGGGTATTGTCCAACCCTCGGGGGGGGGGGGCAATGGCATGCACTTGACATCCCCGGGGTGAAGATGTACACCCTTTTCAATTTGTATTTTTAGTGCATGATAAAAACCAAAATGGCATCCTGACAAATCAGGTTTTAACCAATCTTTTTGTTTAAATACAAAACCACTTGAATTGGTTGCCACAATAGAATGCAAAGCACGTGGTTGGTGCAAATCCACCCAATCAGAGGTGTTTCTGTTTACTATCAGACAAAGCAAAAATCCCCCATGTAGTTGAATGGAACAGCATCATTTTAAACCTTGCAACAAAATGTGAAGTTGAACCTTTCACACAGTTTCATCAAACCACACTTAGGTTATTAGCCTCCCAAAAAGTGTAAGCTTAGCTAAACAGTCACCCATCGCCAACTCACTGTTAGTAACTCCTTTCAGCAACCCTTTGCATACTATCACTTTAAAAATAAATCATCGGTATAATGGAAAAAGTGGAACTGTTGGCCACACGATCTGATTCAAGAGGGGTGGACTGGCCTATAGCACTCTAATGAATTTTCAAATGTTCTCATAGGAAAAGGGTTGAGCCTGCTGAAAATGTGTAATATAGGGCCACTTTGAAAATGATTTCCAGGGCCTTTTTTGGTTCCCTGTCTACCTCTGATCTGATGTGCTGTTGGGAAGATCTGGCTGAAGGCTGTGGGTGCCGCTAAAATACTCATGTGTCTGCAGCAAAGCCCCTGTTAAGGGGGTGGTACAGTTTGTGAGATTTGTGGACAAGCCAGGAATGGGGGGGTGGACACCCAATCTTTTGGGACAAGCTATGCGCAGGCCATGAAAGCCTTTTGGCCTGGGAAGAGGTAACATTTTTACGTGAACTCAGCCTTCTGAAGTAAGACGCCAAATAAAAGGATTTTGTACTGAACTGCTTTTCTTTTTCTTAATTTTCTTCTTTCTTTTTTTCTTTTCTCTTGTTTTATCCAGTGATGATATGTGATTTAATACGTACTGCTATCTATTTTTGTGAAAAGTCAAGTTCTTTCACTAAAAAACAATAAATAAATAAAAAAAAGAAATGTCCCAAGGTGTCCCCCGCCCCCCCCCCCCCGCCAGATGTTATGGGTCTTCTACACCCCTGTCTGCCAGTAGGCCTTCTGCGTCCCCTGAGCTCACTGTAGGGACTTCTCACATCTCTCCACGTGCCTGTGCTTTTTTGGAGTGCTGGTTATGTGATTATTCAGCTACTCAAAATCCGTTAATAAGAGCTGAATAGTTCCTGTCAATTTAAAGCGTGAAGGTAAAATCAAAGTGGGCACTGATTAAACATTGTTAACTACGCACTACTGTTATCTGGCTAGAATGCATTTGTATTTCAGTTCACCACTAGAGGACAGCACAGCATAACTAGTAATATCTCTAATCATTAGGTACTGCAGTTCGTTTCAAAAGTGAATGTAAGTTATTTCACAATCATAGGATTCACCTTTTTTCACCTGTATCTTTCGCCTTTGCGGGATGCACAATTGTATTACAATGCCTCCCACCCTAGGTCCTTATGCAGGTACAATTAGAAGGCTGCAAACTGGACTGCACAATCGGAAGCAACCACGTGCACCCAATATTGTCAGAATTTAGCATACGAACAGCTCTGTTTTGCATGCAGTTTGGAGCATACGATATGATAGGTTTTTTATAACGCTCTAAGCGAGGACCCGGGGATCAAATCTGTGTTGCTCCATGTCGACTTGCTTCCAAGGCGAGCGCGTTGCCGCTGAGCTATCCTCCCTATCCCAGCATGCACTAAAACAATATGTATTCCAACTATGGCCTTTTTTACCCTGGTGCAAATGCCATGCGCAAGTGCAAGTTTTCTGTAGGAAACACCTTGGAATTATCCAGTGATGCTTAATGATGTGCTTTTGTATATTTAATTAATGTTTTTAGTTTGAAGCACTAAGGTTAATGTTACCTTTGCAAGTCACTTGTGTTCATATATACATTTTGTTTCTTTTTGATATGTTGCTGGTATACGTCCTAATGTTTTACGCCATCATAAACTGGCTCACTGCTGTAGTATCCCACTTGCAATGACACTGATGATGGACTGCGGAGCAGTGCACGGAGCCCTGGTGTGAGGTGGGACCCGGAGTGGAGGGGGTGCCGGGAGGGGTAGCGGGACTCCGCGGGATCGCGGCAACGGGCCGCGAGACAGAAAGCGCAGCCCCATCCCACCCGTCCTCCCCGGGACTCTACAGGATAGCGGCAATGGGCCGCGATACGAAAAGAGCGGCCCCCTCCCACCCAGCCTTACCTGAACCCGCCAGGGGTGACGCTGCGGCTTGCAGCCCGGGATCCGGGTTAGTGGCGGCGAGCCCGCGGGGAGCACCAGTGGTCATGGAGAGCCGGCCCACACGGCCCGCCGAGCGTCTCTCCCCGCCAGGAAGTGAGAGGAGGGAGAGACGGCTTGCTCGGCGGGGCGGTCCGCTCTGGAGCGGCCACGTGCACGAACCCACATGGCGAGAGGGAGAGACTTCCAAAGGGGGGAGGGACTCACGGGATGGAGTTGCCTGGGAGCGGGACTCTCCTGGCAGGCAGCAGAATCAGGCACTTTGGGAAACCACGACAGCCTTTAAAGGAGGCGGGACATGGCAATACCAGCCAATGAGAAGCCAGATTGACAGGGGAGGTTTCCATTGGGGGGGAAGCAAGTCACTCACATCACATAAAAGCCCGGGAACTAATCCAGCGTTAGTTGTTGATTTTCCTAGTCATACGAAGAGGACGAGGAGAGAAGGAACAACTGGTGGGCCTATCCGGACACCAAGGAGACTTAGGAGGGTTTAAGTCACGTCCCTGGAAGGCTGCCTAAGAGTGGAGTAACTCTCAAGGAGTTCATGGACTATATTTTCTTTCGTTTAAAATCACAAGAATAAAGTATAATTTCAGCAACCCAAACCTGGTCTGGGTCTTGATTTCTACATTGGCAACGAAGGTGGGATTTGCGACAACACGATGGAGACCCTAATTAAAACCCTGACGGATGGCCAACAGCAGTTGCAGCAATTAATACAGCTGCAAACGCAACAGGCAGTGGCTGACCGCCAGGCGTTCCAGCAAGCCATCCAATTACAGGGTACCCTACAGACCACGGCCCAGGACAAACAACATGAGAACATTATCAGGCTCACAGATGCAGTGACCAGCACGAGGAACCAACCCATGGTGCCGTCCACCCTGCTCCAGAAGTATAAGGAGGGAGAGGATCCAGCCTTTTTCTTCACAAGTTTTGAGAGGATTGCAAGAAATGCGCAATGGCCGCCTGAACGCTGGGGACAGTATGTTGCTCCCTTGTTATCTGGGGTAATGCAGGGTGCATATCAGGCTGTGAACCCCAATGGTAACACTCCATATGGGGAAATTAAAGCAGCTGTACTGGACCGTCTAGGCCTGGATGAGGAGGCCTATCGCCTTCAGCTAAGGGACACCAAGTTAAGAAACGGAGAGAGTCCCAGGCAGTTATATTACCGCATTAAAGATCTGACGGAGAAGTGGATACAATCCCCCACACCAGCCAACCAAACCCTCCTGGATAAAATAATCCTGGAACAATTCATAGAAGCCTTGCCGAGCCCAATGCAAAGATGGGTTAGGCAACACCAAAGGCCTACATTGGCGGAAGCCGTGGACATTGCGTTGGCTTACCAAAAGGCCGGCTATAGTCGCTTCCCCTCAACAAGTATACCAGGAAGGATGACGTCGCCGAGCTTTGAACATCAGATACAAAAAGGCCCAAAAGTGGCACACACCAGATGGAGGCAACCGGAGGAGGTTTCCAGGAAACCAGAAGAAAGGAAGACTGGATACGAGGAGAAACAGTCACCGATAATCCCGGGAGTTCGACAACCCCAGTGCTTTGAGTGTGGTGAATGGGGTCACATTGCCCAGTTTTGCCCCAGAAGGAAGACCACAGAGCCTATGGAAATTGGCTACATGAATCCACATCCGGAAGTACGTAGCCCTGGTCCATACATTGTGGATATAAGGGTGGATGGATGACCGACCCGGGCGCTGCTGGATAGCGGAAGTTGACAAACAGCCATATCTCTCACCGTGAGTAATAACCCTAATTTACCTAACATTTCTATACCGATAAAGTGTATACATGGGGACATTAAAACACACCCGATGAGAGAGGTACAGATAGAGGTGAATCATGAAACCACTCAATTAAAGGCTGCCGTCCTTCCTACTCTACCCACCCCAGTGGTCCTGGGAACAGACCTGCCCCACTTTGGTAAAGCACTAGATGAAGAAAGAGCGAAGAGTAACAGAACCACGAACATAGGTGACTCTAGAAACCCTCCCGAACATAAAAGACGGAATGGACTAGAGTGGTGCCAAGCCAGTTACATGACTCGACCCATTAACTGGCAACCCGAGGATCATGAGGACTCCTTGAGAGGGGAAACCCTAACTGATCCCACCCTTCGGGTAGCCCGTGAGAGAGCGGCCAATGAGAAAGATCCAGACGTAACAAAAGGACCTGGCTTTCTGTTCCGTCACAGACTATTGTACCGAAAATATAAGGCGGACGATGGGACTGTAAAGGAACAATTGGTATTACCAAAACCCCATAGAATGGTCATAATGCAACTGGCAAACAACCACCCCTGTGGCGGACATATGGCCTCCCTGAAAACGCAGCAGAACATCCTGAGACGGTTCTACTGGCCAGGCATATACGGTGAAGTATCCCAGTTCTGTAAGGCGTGTCCCACTTGCCAGCTAACAAGTGGCGTCTTACCAGCAAAAGCCCCTTTGCAGAAGATGCCCCTTATTAACGTTCCTTTTCAGCGGATAGGCATGGACATCGTTGGACCAATAGAACCCGCATCCCGTGGATACAAGTATCTACTAGTCATTGTTGACTATGCTACGCGGTATCCAGAGGCATTTCCCTTGAAGGGAACATCAGCCCGACAACTATGCGACCAGCTCATTCCCTTCTTCGCAAGAGTGGGGTTACCCTCGGAAGTTATCACCGACCAAGGGACCAATTTTATGTCCACCTTACTTCGGCAGGTATGCGAAAGACTGCAGATACATCAGTTACGCACCTCGGTATACCATCCTCAGACTGATGGCCTTGTCGAAAGGTACAACAAGACGATCAAGAAAATGATATGGAGAGTGACCGGGTCAGATGGGAAGAACTGGGACCGCATATTGCCCTTGGTCTTGATGGTATTACGCGACACCCGACAGTCGTCTAACGGTTTTTCTCCATTCGAGCTCCTTTTCGGAAGACAACCCCGAACCATCTTGGATCTTGTAAAAGAAGAATGGGTGACTTCGGATGAGATCTCTTTAACAGAGTACACCGAAGAGTTGAAGGAACATCTGACAGCACTCCGCTCGATGGCCGAGACAAATCTGGGACACGCACAGACAAACCAGGAGAAAAACTATAACAAAGGAAGTCGGATGAGAACCTTCCGAATAGGAGACCAAGTACTAATCCTACTACCCACCAGTACTAATAAGCTATTGGCCAGATGGAGAGGTCCTTATGAAGTTAAGGAGGTACTCAGCCCTGTGACGTATCGGATCCACCAACCCGATCGTGCCACACCAGACAAGGTATACCATGTGAACCTGCTAAAAGCATGGAACGCGCCTGTATTGGTAGCCTCAATGGATACCGGTGAGGATACCTCAGAACAAAATGTGAATCGTGAACAGGGCAAGCTAGAAGACGTGCAATGGGGAACCATCTTGACTCCTTCCATGAAGTCAGAACTTTTGACCAGACTGTCACCCTTTGGAGAAGCGTTCTCGGCCTTACCAGGGAGGACCGATTTAATCGAACATGAGATCAAAACCGATCCCGGACAGATTGTTAGGCGAAGGCCCTATCGTATTCCAGAAGCACGAAGGCTGGTTATCCAAAATGAAGTAGAAGAGATGCTCTGTATGGATATAATTGAACCATCAACCAGCCCATGGTCATCCCCGATAGTGTTGGTACCAAAGCCCGATGGTACAATTAGATTTTGTATGGACTACCGACAATTAAATACGATTTCCAATTACGAAGCATATCCTATGCCATGAATGGACGAGCTGTTGGAAAGGCTAGGATCCGCCAACTTCCTAAGTACGCTTGACCTAACTAAGGGTTATTGGCAGATTCCCTTGAAATCCACGGACCGGGAAAAGACTGCCTTTACAACACCCCAAGGTCTATACCAATTCAAGGTTTTGCCATTCGGGCTACACGGTGCACCAGCCACCTTCCAGAGACTGATGGATGTCATACTACGTCCCCATGAGAGTTATGCTGCGGCTTACTTAGACAACATCGTCGTGTATAGCACGTCCTGGACAGACCATGTACACCACTTGGAACAGGTGGTGTCTGAGTTGTTCAAGGCAGGCCTACACATTAATCCGAAGAAAACAGTGATAGGGGCACACGAGATGAAATATCTGGGACACTTGGTAGGCGGAGGCACGATACGACCACAATTCTCGAAAATCCAGGCCATTCACGAGATTCCTACTCCATCCACGAAGAAACAGATCCGTGCCTTTTTGGGTTTCATAGGCTACTACCGTAGATTTATCCCAGATTTCTCCTCGGTGGCAGCTCCACTAACTGACGCTTTGAGGAACAAAGGGTCTCCCGATTTGACCAAGAACACCGCTGCTTTGGAAGCTATCGATGTCCTAAAGCAGAGGATCACCTCAAATCCAGTACTTCGGTGCCCCGACTTCCATAGCCAATTTTTTCTGCAGACGGACGCGTCGAATCAGGGGCTGGGAGCAGTACTTTCACAGGAACAAGAGGGCGAACTTCAACCCGTCTGTTTCGTGAGCAGGAAGCTCGTACCTCACGAGGAGGCCTATTCCACTATTGAGAAGGAGTGTTTGGCCATCAAATGGGTGGTAGAGACCCTCAGGTATTATCTCTTGGGTCGCTGCTTTACGTTATATACCGACCATGCCCCCTTACAGTGGCTCGCAAGACATAAGGATACCAACCAGCGGGTGCTTAGATGGTTCCTGTCTCTACAACCGTTCCATTTCCTTACCTTACACAGACCTGCGGGTTTCCAGCTGGTGGCTGACTATCTGTCCCGGAATGCTCCCTTGCCCAATCAGCCAGGGTTTGTGATGGGGAGATGTGAGGTGGCACCCGTAGTGGAGGGGGTGCCGGGAGGAGAAGCGGGACTCCGCGGGATCGCGGCAACGGGCCGCGAGACAGAAAGCGCAGCCCCATCCCACCCGTCCTCCCCGGGACTCTACAGGATCGCGGCAACGGGCCGCGATACGAAAAGAGCGGCCCCCTCCCACCCAGCCTTACCTGAACCCGCCAGGGGTGACGCCGCGGCTTGCAGCCCGGGATCCGGGTTAGTGGCGGCGAGCCCGCGGGGAGCACGAGTGGTCACGGAGAGCCAGCCCACACAGCCCGCCGAGCGTCTCTCCCCGCCAGGAAGGGAGAGGAGGGAGAGACGGCTTGCTCGGCGGGGCGGTCCGCTCTGGAGCGGCCACGTGCACGAACCCACATGGCGAGAGGGAGAGACTTCCAAAGGGGGGAGGGACTCACGGGATGGAGTTGCCTGGGAGCGGGACTCTCCTGGCAGGCAGCAGAATCAGGCACTTTGGGAAACCACGGCAGCCTTTAAAGGAGGCGGGACATGGCAATACCAGCCAATGAGAAGCCAGATTGACAGGGGAGGTTTCCATTGGGGGGAAGCAAGTCACTCACATCACATAAAAGCCCGGGAACTAATCCAGCGTTAGTTGTTGATTTTCCTAGTCATACGAAGAGGACGAGGAGAGAAGGAACAACTGGTGGGCCTATCCGGACACCAAGGAGACTTAGGAGGGTTTAAGTCACGTCCCTGGAAGGCTGCCTAAGAGTGTAGTAACTCTCAAGGAGTTCATGGACTATATTTTCTTTAGTTTAAAATCACAAGAATAAAGTATAATTTCAGCAACCCAAACCTGGTCTGGGTCTTGATTTCTACACCTGGGTTCCAAGGGGAAATGAGAATATGCACTGTTTATCTTTCTTTGGGTGGGTTTGGGGGTGTCACGGACGACCGGCTGTGCATCGTATGGTTATCATATGACAATCTGAATTTGCATTTTTCACGGCGGCAGGACCAGAGGTTATTTTTGAATTTACATACTGAATATTGCCCTCTCTCAGGGGGGCCGACTTCTGAATTTCCTGGGGGGGTGCCCAAATATAGGAAGTGACATCACCAGCAGTTATATGACTGCATTTGTACGTAGTCGCCAACTTGGTGCAAGGGAGCAAAGGGGGGGTAGGGGAGCGCAGAACAGTGGAAATTCTCTCTTTCCTCTCCTTCCCCCAGAAGCTCACTGTCTTTAGAGCCCTAGTTCTCTCTAGGTTGGATTATTGTAACAGCCTCTTTCTAAATCTGCCTGACTCTACTCTCCGCCCTCTGCAACTCATCCAGAACAGGACTGCGAGACTTGTCTTTGGCCTCAAGCCCAGGGATCGTTTCTCTCCAGCTCTGAAATCCCTCCATTGGCTCCCTGTGGCTGCAAGGATCAAATTCAAGTCCCTCTGCATTGTCCACAAGGCCTTCTGGGTCCTGGGACCAAACTTTCTCCAGGTTTCTCTTCTGAAGTATTTTCCTACTCGAGCCCTTCGCTTCTCCGCCTCCAACTCCCTGAGGGTCAGGCGTTTTTCCAAGCAACGAGCTGGGGGTAGATCTCTCTCTTGTGTGGGCGCCTCCATCTGGAACAGGCTCCCTGCCCCTCTGAAATATGAGTAGAACCATCTCTGGTTCCGGAAGCAGCTCAAGACTTTCCTCTTTGCTGCTGCCTTCTTTCGTCCTCTTCCCTGCTGATCTCCTATATGATACTGCACTGGTTACCTGGCTACCCTCTGAATCACGGGCCAGGTATCTGCCCACCCAGCTGCACACCTTCACTGTCTCCTGGCAACCCTCCACTCAGGACTGTATCTGTAACCCTACAGTCCCCCTACCTGCACTATCTCTCATATGTCTATCCAAACTTAACATTGTACTGCCACCTGTTGGTACTGATCCTATGTCCTGCACTTACTCCCCCCCGCCTCCCCTCTGCATTTCTCCCCTTTCCTCTCCCCTGAACTTGCGCAATCTCAATTTCACTGGGCCTAGTAAAATAGTTATCTTGTCTCCCCCTGCTCCCCTCCCCTGCCTGGTCGCGCTTTGAAACACTTGTGTATGGCCGTGCTAAAATAAAATATCATTCCATATTATGTTAAAACTATATTTGAATTCTATATTCAGAACATAAACACTTCATTTACATCGTTATTCATGGCAATTGTCACCCATTAACATGGCTTTACTACTGAAGGATTAAATAAACATGCACTGGAAAAAAGTCAGCAGGTTTTTACTGTGCTGTGCCAAGTGCAGAAAAGACTCAAATGTCCTCATATGCTTCATGATGAGAGATAAGTGGGCGATCCCTCTTTTTTATAAGGGGGCTTGACTCGAGAGGGTAATAGATACAATAGAACAGAAAATGAGTCAAAGCTACCCTAACCAAAGGCGTGACATAGGGTCACCAGGTTTGCAGTGGAGCTAGAAGGCTGCTAGCACAATAGACAAAAAAACCTGAAGATGTGGAAATAACAAAACAAGGTTTTTTAATTTACACTAACAGAGAACAAAACAATTTTACAAACTGCGCCATGGCGCTGAAAGTATGCATAATTGAGCACATTAGAGTATGCATATTTGTGGGTTAGTAAGCAGAGTGACAAACAGTGTTTACTGCATGTATTGTTTTAAATGATAATACATTTGACATTGTCGACACACAATTTTGTGTTTCTGGTTCGGTCTAAATGACTGGTGGGTGTGGCTGTAAAAATGGGACAGCGCTGCTACACCAGGTACCGAACGGTCTTCTGGACAGTTTGATCGAGTCGAATTGGTATTAAGGTCCGTCCGCCTGTTTGGATGACAGGGGACTGGGTTAGTTCAGTGGATGTGATGTCTGAAAGAGTTAAAAACTGCAAAAAGGGGGGACCTACCATGTTCAAGTAAGTTGGCGCCTTGGTCGAGTTCTTTAGAGTCCAGCGAAATGGACTGGGAGGCTGTCTGCAAAAGTCAGAGGCCTGGAGCTAAATAAGTGAAAGAATTGATTAAGGAGTGTGGCTGGCAGCCACCTTGATAGTTTTAAAATGCTGGACTGTGACCTCGTGGTGGGACAACAATGCTGTGGTTAAGCGCAGAACAGACAGAGTAAACGACGTCTAAGCGACTGGAAAAGCTGGCAGGGGTCCAGATGGACTATCGGTTTGCTGGCCGTGGGGTGATTATTGACAAGATGGTAGGTGGAGCTATACAAGTGCACTTAAATTGTTTGGCAGCCAACACAGCAATGTAAAAAGTATTAAAGTTGTTGATGTTTGGTGACTGACACCTAGATTCTCGAATTGGTAAGTGTGCTAGGGTGCAAAATATTATTCCTGAAGAACCCAGACCGCAATGATTACAGAGATATGATGGCAGGGGGGCCGTGCACGTGATTTCTGAAAAAACGGCCGTTGTGCTATAACACACTAAGTGTTCGTGGTCCTGTGAGATGCAGCTCAATGAGAGAACTAGGTCCCTAGTGGGAAGAGTATCGAGAGATTTACCTAATTCACAGGAGGCGGAGTAGAGGACGACGGCAAAAGCTCTTCCTCAGAATGAGAGACGAGCTGTGTCACTGTTAGGAGTTACGCGCATGTGTTGTGAATAAGTGAGTTTGCTTGCGGTCAATGCGCGCATGTCGTAAAAGCGGGCGCTCTGCGCATGTCGAAAGGGAGCTGTGTCCTTTCTCGGGATGAAAAGAAGCAAGTCACATCCTTAGGTAAAAACATTTTGAGCAATGTCTCAAAGGCATTATGGGGCCAGACACCGTAGTGTTGCTGGCAAAGCGAAACTATAGGAGTGCATAGTGTTAAACGTGTTTAGCATTGGGATTGCAGCTGCTTGTTGGATTGCTTAATCCTAATGATGTATGGATGGACATCATAGCTGGAGACACTTCTGACTTGTGACTCAGATTTAGGGCAATTTAAAATAATGGTTTGAGCAACATAATTATCACAGAGAAATCATCATAAATTATGAAAAATGCGAAAAAGAAGCAGATGTAACTGCCAGGTTGTTTCAAGGCAAGGGAGTGGGTGTAAGTACATAGGGTAGACATTTCATGTCTCAACATCATAATTATCATGCAAAAACAACAACAAAGCAAAAAACCACAACAATGGAAGCACTTGTGGCTTGTGACACCGATTTAGGGCAAGATGACATAATAGGTAGAGCCACATAATTATCACATTATCATAATTAACCTGTTTTGCAGGTTATAGCTATTTGTTGTGCATTACCTGTGAACCATAACTGTACCATACGGCCACCTGCTAGTTCTGACTGATTGCCCATTATTGCTATGTTGACCATTGCACTGTTTATCTACCATGTGCGCGCACACTGAGCTCCGCTAACTCACTTCTCACTCTCCCACTACTATGCATCTCCAAAGTGCTCTTGTGCTTCGAGGTGCACTTTGACCAACTGTGCCATTGAATCTGGTTGTATTTCTAGCCAATTGTGTTTCCTAAATCTAGGTGTAGTCTAACCCTATGTGCTATTTTCGAATCTAGATGCTTTCTCGACCAAAGTCTCTATCCTGCCTCGAGATGCATTTCTGAACAACTGTGCAAGTGAATCTGGATGTTTTCTAGCTAAATGTTTTACTTGAAGCTAAAGGCCGCCCCTCCGCTCCCAGCTTAAATTATTATTCTCTGACTTCAAACTACTGCACCTTAGCTCGAGTGCACTACTCCTTAACCAGCTAGAGCCCTCTAGCGTACCCTCCCAGCTCAAACTAGCCACCATTTCCCTGCTCCCCCAACTAGTGCCACCAGCATTACGCACCGCTATTACCAGACCATGATCTGACACCACCCCATCCCATGCCCCACACCATTCCTACCCGCCGTATCCCCCTTCCCACTTACTCACCACCCCCTCATACACCCCACGTCAATCTGGGCCCCCCAGCCAACACAACACACAGCCACCCCAGTCCCATCGCCAAGCCTAACCAAACTAAACTAAACACCAAACACCCCGCCCGCTCCAAGCCTTCTGGCCTAACCCCCCCCCCCTTCCTTCATTCCCAACCTCACAACCCGCAACGTCAGACTAGGCACCAGGGTCCCTTCTACAACTACTAGGCCCAACGCCAAATCCAACACCAAAACCAATACAAAACAAAATGCGCCAAATAAGCCCATACCTCCCCCATTAAAAGGCGCCCTACTGAATGTCAGATCCTTGGCTGCCCACCCCACAGAGATCGCAGACATCATTCTTACCAATGA
The DNA here is from genome assembly GCF_040938575.1 of Ambystoma mexicanum. Lineage (NCBI taxonomy): Eukaryota > Metazoa > Chordata > Amphibia > Caudata > Ambystomatidae > Ambystoma > Ambystoma mexicanum. Next base: position 159,023,158 of record NC_090936.1, on the reverse strand, counting down.
TCTCGACTTCCTGGCCATAACAGAAACTTGGCTTCATGAGGCGTCCGGACCACACTTATCGCTAGCCAGCCCTGACAAATACTCTATCCTCAGAGCTAATAGATCTAACGCTAGAGGTGGAGGCGTAGCGATCATCTCCAAATCCTCCCTAGACCTCAGATCAGCCTCTACAGTATCACTCACATCCTGCGAAATACTCACAGCCAAATTGCAAACTTTCCCCACAACCACAATCACCCTACACCTCATATACAGACCCCCAGGCCCCTCTGGGGTCTTTGAAGAAGACATCACATCTCTCATCACTGAAAATTCCAAACCGTCAGCACAAATTATAATCCTCGGGGACTTCAACCTTGGTTATCAGGACCCGAACGATGCACATGCTGCATCCCTAGCCAATGTCCTAACAGAACAGGACTTCACACAACTCAATGCACTCCCCACCCACCGAAAGGGCAGAACCCTTGACTGGGTAGCAACTTACAATTGCAACACAATCTGCAAGGACCCCCAACCTCTGGCATGGACTGATCACCACATGATTCCTTTTGAGGTTAACATTAATCAGGTACTGCCTAATAAATACCCTCCGGCACCAGCCTGTCGCACCAGGAACAAATGCAACATTATTGCTGAAGCCCTACTACCCCTGGTCCTATCCACCCTCAACGCTCTCCCAGCCAACGCTGACTTAAACCTGCTGATTGACACCTTCAATGACTCCATGGCTAAGGCAATGGATACAGTTGCCCCCCTGAAACTACGTAAAGATAAACCAAAAGCTCATCTGAACTCGGGGTACACCCCTGAGCTCAAATTACTCAGAAAAAAGAAAGCCAAAGCACAACTCACATGGAAGACTAACCCCTCTGTGGAAAATAAATCCAACCTCACAAACCTATCCTCATTATACAAAAGTGAGATCATTTGCACCAAAAAAGATGTATACAACACCAGGATTGTTCAGGCAGGATCCTCCACTAAAGAATTATTTAAAATTCTGAAGGAATTAGAACACCCTACTTCACCTCCAGACACATGTTTGAAAGACAAATCCTGGTGCACCAGCATCCAAAACTCCCTCAACAATAAAATCTCAGGACTCCAAACCAAAATTGAGGACAAACGCCAACAACTCTCCAATAACATGGTCACCAACCCTGGCCTACCTATGCCCAACACAAGATCGGGCTTCACTTTTAAGAAAGTTACCACTACGGAAGTTCAAAAAATCATCACCTCCCTAAAACCCTCGAACTGCAAAGAAGACAGCTCCCCCGCCCAAATTATAAAAGACGCAGCTAGAGAGCTCTCCCCCTTCATCACCAAACTTATCAACCTATCCTTCACCAGTAATTCTATCCCCAGCAACCTAAAACAATCATGGGTTCTCCCACTCTTGAAAAACAATCTCTCGACCCAGCCATACCCACCAACTACAGGCCCATCACCACAGTCCCATTCCTACTAAAAATCCTGGACAGAGTTGCCTACATCCAAATACAGGAATACCTGGAATCCAACCAATTGCTAGGAATACGTCAATCTGGCTTCAGACCTCAACACGGAAAAGAAACCACCCTTGTTGATCTCAAAAGCCAGATTGATGAAATTAAAGACAAAGGCAATGCCGCAATTCTACTCCTCTTAGACCTCTGAGCGGCCTTCGACCTGGTCAGCCACAAAATCCTCTGCAACCACCTAGCCACCGCAGCTCACTTCTCCTCCTCTGCCATCACATGGATACAATCCTTCCTGGCAAATAGAACCATGCGAGTCTTCTCAACAACAGCTGCAGCAGACCCCATCCCCATCTCATGCGGGGTCCCCCAGGGATCCTGTGTATCTCCCACTTTGTACAATATATTTACAAAGCCTCTATTTGACCAACTGGACCGTCTGGGTGTCACCTACACTAATTACGCAGATGACACCCAGATACTCCTCACCATCACAGGCAATTACCAAGCAGACGTCGCTCGGATCAACAAAATATTGTCCATCATTCAGGCATTGATGGCCTCTCACGGCCTCTGCCTGAATGATGAGAAGACAGAGCTCCTCATCGTTGGCTCCCCCAACACCCTAACTAAACTCAATCCCAACTACAACAACATCACGATCGATGGTCACACCATCCCTATTGCCAAAAGTGTGAAAAACCTCGGCTTCTATCTGGATGCCAACACCAACCTCTCCAAACACACCAATATGATTGCCTCAGCCTCTGCCTACACCGGCAAGCTCATTAGGGCCAGCAGACTCTTACTATCACCCTATAGCTGCCTCACCCTTGCCAGAGCCCTCATACAATCCAAACTAGACTACTGCAACATCCTGTACCTAGGTGCTAACCAATCTGCCCTTAACAAACTACAGGTACTACAAAATAACGCTCTGCGCGCAGCCCACAACATTCCCAGGCGAGAGCATATCTCCACTGCTTGGAAAGCCCGCAAATGGTTCTCTATACGCCAGAAGAAAATTGATTTAAAAACCATCTGCCTCACGTACAAATCCCTCAATCACCTAGCACCACCATATCTAACTAACAAATTCACCTTGAAACCCACTACCAGAACCACCAGATCCTCCAACACTATATGCATGACAGTGCCCAGACTCCACCTAAAAAGAGTTGGCGGGACTAGCTTCACAGTACTTGCCTCCCAACTCTGGAACACCCTACCTCTCAACATCAAATCTATCAAATCCTTCCAGATCTTCAGGACGCAAGTCATCAGCTGGCTCCTGAACAAAGAGTAGCTAACACCTGACCACTAACTGGCTCACGTACTGTATATGACTGTATATTATAAATGTATATTGCTACCTGTATATTATCCAAACACTTAAATTACAAATTGTATTCCTTATATTACATATGTATGTACTATAAGTATGTATGTTAATGTTAATGTTAAAGGACATTTGTACCGCGCACTATCACCACCGTAGTGGTCCCTTGGCGCTCTGGCGGTTCTAAAAGAGGAGGGGAGGTTGAGTTAGTGGGAGGGTACGAAGTATGCAACACAATGATACTTCTCAACTATGTAACCGTATTCTTAAGCGCCCATCTACCCCTGATTTTGGAGCGCTATACAAATAAAATAAACAAATAAACAAACAAACAGGAAAAAACATCATAAATTATGAAAGCCAAGCAAATATGGCTGTCAGTTTAGTAAGGCAAGGTAGTGCATGTTAGCACATAGAGTGGACATTTACCGATACTAGTTGATATGTAGAAAAACCATACAAACAGAATTATGGCACCCCCTGTTTTTTGGTGGTGGTGCAAGTGGCCATACATATTGAACAAAAGGCACAAACAGATGAGTCAATGAGGAGCAGCTGAGAGAAGCAAAATCTTATCGCTAAATTGTTAAACTCATGAAATAGACAAAAAACTGGTGCCTAGACAAGGGTGGCAGATCATCTCTTAGAGAAGGCTCGTTTGTGCTGTAGTGGCCCAAAGTTTAGATGTGCTTATCGAAAAAACAGAATTGGCAGTGATGTCAACATATCCAATAGGTGCCATCAGATTGAGTGAGCGTTATTTGTTAAAGAACAGGTTCCATTCAATTGAAACATTTAGACCTTGTCTAACAGAGTCTAGGAAATAGATCTATTTTTGTTCAAGCATGCGTAAGGCTAGGTCTCTGTCCCCACCGCGAAAAGGATTGCTCACTGTTTGTACTATTGTCCAAAAAATGTCCTTGTGGGTGTGGTTCTTGGCTTTGAAATGTGCCACCAATGGTTTGTCTTCAACTTGGTTACGCACGCAGGATCGGTGTTCACAAATACTTTGCCTTATTTCTCGTTTGGACTTGCCCACATAGATAAGATCACAGGGGAATTTGATTATGTTAACCGCATGTCCCTGTCGACCAGCTTGTAACCTGGTCTTCCACACTTATTGTTGTTATTTCACAGTCTGTATTGTATATTGTATATTCTTGACATGTTGTATCTGAATGTAAGTCTTGCCATGCTGTAACTGCATCTAAGTCTCCGGCGCCCGGTTACCCCAGGGTTCAGCGCGCGGTACAAATAAAGAAACTAAACTAAACTAAACTGAACTGACCATTTGGTTCTACAGTTTGTGAAGGAGTTCAGAGTCCATGGATTTCCTTTCAGGTCAATAGTTTTTAGATTGGCTGTCAGGGGACAGATGGAGCAGGAGCCACATTTGAAGTGTACTTTGACTGTGGGGAGTTGTCATAGCGTGGTTTGTTGATGGCTTGATGCGTCGACTTCTGAATATGTATCTGTACAAGGTCTAAACATTTCAATTGAATGGAACCTGTTCTTTAACAACTAACACTCACTCAATCTGATGGCACCTATTGGATACGTTGACATCACTGCCAATTCTGTTTTTCTCTAAGAGATGATCTGCCACCCTTGTCTAGGCACCAGTTTTTTGTCTATTTCATGAGTTTAACAATTTAGCGATAAGATTTTGCTTCTGTCAGCTGCTCCTCATTGGCTCATCTGTTGGTGCCTTTTGTTCAATATGTATGCCCACTTGCACCACCACTAAAAAACAGGTGGTGCCATAAATCTGTTTGTATGGTTTTTCTACATATCAACTAGTCTCGGTAAATGTCCACTCTATGTGCTAACATGCACTACCTTGCCTTACTAAATTGACAGCCATATTTGCTTGACTTTCATAATTTATGATGGTTTCATCTGTGATAATTAAGTCGCTCTAACTATTATGTCATCTTGCCCTAAATCAGTGTCACAAGCCACAAGTGCTTCCATTGTTGTGGTTTTTTGCTTTGTTGTTGTTTTTGCATGATAATTATGACGTTGAGACATGAAATGTCTACCCTATGTACTTACATGCACTCTCTTGCCTTGAAACAACCTGGCAGTTACATCTGCTTCTTTTTCACATTTTTCATAATTTATGATGATTTCTCGGTGATAATTATGTTGCTCAAACCATTATTTTAAATTGCCCTAAATCTGAGTCACAAGTCAGAAGTGTCTCCAGCTATGATGTCCATCCATACATCATTAGGATTAAGCAATCCAACAAGCAGCTGCAATCCCAATGCTAAACACGTTTAACACTATGCACTCCTATAGTTTCGCTTTGCCAGCAACACTACGGTGTCTGGCCCCATAATGCCTTTGAGACATTGCTCAAAATGTTTTCACCTAAGGACGTGACTTGCTTCTTTTCATCCCGAGAAAGGACACAGCTCCCTTTCGACATGCGCAGAGCGCCCGCTTTTACGACATGCGCGCATTGACTGCAAGCAAACTCACTTATTCACAACACATGCATGTAACTCCTAACAGTGACACAGCTCATCTCTCATTCTGAGGAAGAGCTTTTGCCGTCGGCCACTACTCCGCCTCCTGTGAATCAGGTAAATCTCTCGATACTCTTCCCACTAGGGACCTAGTTCTCTCATTGAGCTGCATCTCACGGGACCACGAACACTTAGTGTGTTGTAGCACAACGGCCGTTTTTTCAGAAATCACGTGCCCGGCCCCCCTGCCATCATATCTCTGTAATCATTGCCGTCTGGGTTCTTCAAGAATAACATTTTGCACCCTAGCACACTTACCAATTCGAGAATCTAGGTGTCAGTCACCACAACATCAACAGCTTTAATACTTTTTACATTGCTGTGTGGACTGACATACAATTTATGTGACTTGTATAGCTCCACCTACCATCTTGTCAATAATCACCCCACGGCCAGCACACCGATAGTCCATCTGGACCACTGCCATCATTTCCAGTCGCTTAGACATCATTTACTCTGTCTGTTCTGCGCTTAACCACAGCACTGTTGTCCCACCACAACGTCACAGTCCAGCATTTTAAAACTATCAAGGTGGCCGCCAGCCACACTCCTTAATCAATTCTTTCACTTATTTAGCTCCAGGCCTCTGACTTTTGCAGACAGCCTCCCAGTCCATTTCGCTGGACTCTAAAGAACTCAACCAAGGCGCCAACTTACTTGAACATGGTAGGTCCCCCCTTTTTGCAGTTTTTAACTCTTTCAGACATCACTTCCACTGAACTAACCCAGTTCCCTGCCATCCAAACCGGCGGACGGACCTTAATACCAATCCGACTTTATCAAACTGTCCTGAACACCGTTCGGTACTTGGCGCAGCAGCTCTGTTCCATTTTTACAGCCACAGCCACCAGTCATTTAGACCGAACCAGAAACACAAAATTGTGTGTCAACAATGTCAAATGTATTATCATTTAAAACAATACATGCAGTAAACACTGTTTGTCACTCTGCTTACTAACCCACAAATATACATACTCTAATGTGCTCAATTATGCATACTTTCAGCGCCACGGCGCAGTTTGTAAAATTGTTTTGTTCTCTGTTAGTGTAAATGAAAAAGCCCTGTTTTGTTATTTCCACATCTTCAGGTTTTTTTGTCTATTGTGATAGCAGCCTTCTAGCTCCACTGCAAACCTGGCAACCCTATGTCACGCCTTTGGTTAGGGTAGCTTTGACTCATTTTCTGTTCTATTGCTCATATGCTTCATGACACGATTAAAGGACAGCAATACACTTCACAATATTGCAGCAATTAGCAATCACCAAAATGGAGGCCCAGATGCAAAGCAAGAGGGGTGCACAGATGTAGAGGTACACCCAACCCAAAACGATTTTTAGAAATTGAGGGACAGATGCAAAGCAAGAGCCTCTTGCTTTGCATCTGTGCCTCCCCAGTTGAAAATATGTGCTGCTTTTTCCCGGGCCAGAGAGAGACACAGTATGGATGAAACAAATGACCATCCATACCTCGTCTCTTCTCTATAGCCCAGGAGCAGGGGGGGCTCAGTCCCAACTTCATTCTACCGGCGGGTTCCCAGGCCCCAGAGCACCCGCATAATCGGCACCCCTACCCTCGCCCGTATGACGGGTGTCGGCTGACATGCTCCCGGCATGGGAATGCCCATTTACATGGGCATTCACGTGCCTTCTTCCAGTAACTGTAGATGCCAGGGCCTGATTTGCTAACTGGCATTTAGTGAACGGGTTTGTAAGGAAATAACCGTTTGAGTGTTCCTTTATATGACTCACTGCTGGTACCAATGTGGCAGCGCATGCGCGTTCTGTACAATGTTTAGCATTGCACTCCGAGACGTTCTCTCTGCAGGATGCATGCGTGCACTTTTATTAATTGAATGCGGGTTGCACAGTGACGTGCTTTGTACAGCATGTTATTAGATATAAAATGTGTGCATATGTGCAGATTTTAAATTCTAGTCGATCAGATGGAACGGAGAGTAACGTGTTTTTTTTGTGCTTGTCTTCATGTTCCCTGTGTGTAGTCTACTGCAGACATCCCTTTTATTGATCTGGTCACATGGTCACTGACATGTGACATGAGCACAAGCCCTGGGAGATACCATGCTCCCAGGAGGAGTGACACACCACAAGAATGTATATAGTATAAAATTATTTTAATAAAATTAAAACTTCAATCCTTTTTTTCGGTCGAATTGACTTGACCCTTTTGTCATTTGACCCTTTTGAGTCGATACTTTGACCTATAACCTTGTCTGGCTAATGAAATTAATATATATTAAAGTGTGATGCGTTGCACACATGTATGATTGCCATTTGCCAAATGTGAAATGAAAGGACATGGGGATAGTTGATTGGAATCAATGTGTGATTTGGGGCTTGCGAATCCCATTATGTTTCAAGGCGGTTTGCCTGCCTTGAGCGGATGCCTGTGAATGGTCGCGAGCCATCGGTAATAATTTCAATTATTAAGCATGTGTTTATTGTGGATTGATGCAGGATGGGTTTTAGTGCCGCCATGTTAGTAGCGGGTGCATTATTACTGTATATGAGTCGGAGCGCAACACACTGTGCTGTTCTGCCATGCGCAGCAGTTGTAGGGCTTTTTGGAATGGGGCCTATACACGTTTGTCTGCCATGAGCACAGTAAAAGTGATTCAATGTATTTTAGCACAAGGGTGCGGTGAGCTGAATTTCGCACAAATATTTGTGCATATAAAAGAATACTTGTTTTTTTCATGGCATGCATGCAATTCATGATTTGTGACACATAGGCAAGGGAGTGATCAACCCATGACTGTGTGTGCGTCATAATGTTCTGCTCCTTCAGCGGTTACGTTTGTTTTCATGTGCTCTTTGTTTAGTTTGTTGCTTTTCTTTCTTTTCCAGGCTTTTGTGTGTTCTTTGGCTTTGTTTTTGGGGATGTTTGGTTCATCTTTAGTGTGTTGGTGGTAGGTGTGAGTTTGAGTGTTTGGAAAGGTTGTGCCTCACTAGTGTGACAAGATTGTGGTAAGATTCCAGATGGAGATCTACAGGCCGATTCATGGAATTAATGTGCAAGGAAAATCGCAGCGCAAGCGTGAAAATCGCAGCGCATGCGTGCCAAAGCCGCGCACATCGATTCATGGAAGTCTGTGCGCGTGTAAATTCTGGGTTGTGCGCTAAAATCGTGGGTGGCGCATGCAGGCACACACGTCATCAAACGGCGTGCGCTATGCGCACAGCGAAAGCACACATAGCGCAGCGCACACAACAAAAGTGGGCGTAAAACGGGGCGTAACATGCGGAATGGGGAACAACGCGTGAAAATGTGGGCGTTACATGGGAAGTACAGGAGGTAAATGCTCGCAACGCCCACATGCGCGCATACAACACGTATTCATGGAATCGAACAGGGGAAATGCGTGCGCCAAAAAAGACGTGCTAATCCGGAAACACGTACGCCAGCAGGAAGCAGGCGTAAGTGGCCTCGCCCAGCATAAAACTGCACGCAAACAACAAACAAGCTCAGACGCTACGATGAATATACCGTTCCTCGCAGCAGTGCTCGTGGGACACCGCAGGAGGAGGAGGAGGATAGCCAGGCCCTGAATTTTTACACCCTGGACCAGCCTTTTTGTGATGCCTGATGACCAGGTGTATGGGAGGTACAGGTTTCCACCACACATAATACTCGACCTGGTGAGTGAGTGGGAGGATGACCTCACATCACCCACCCTGTGCTCCCAAGCACTGAGCCCCTTGGAAAAGGTGCTCAATATACTGCACTTCTTGGCCACTGGTTCATTTCAGCGGACAAGTGCCATAGTGGGGTGGGGGGTGTCACAGGCCACGCAGTCACGCTGCCTACACCAGGTGTTGGCCATCTTGACTGCACGCTCCTCAGTCCACAGGCACATATGCATGCCCAGAACACCTGCAGAAAGGCAGGCTGCCGTCCAGGACTTTTACGGGGTAGCACACTTCCCCAAAGTGCTAGGTGCCATTGATTGCACCCATGTGGCTCTACGTCCACCCAGGGCAACTGAGTACATCTATAGAAACCGCAAGCACTGGCATTCCATCAACGTGCAGGTAGTATGTGATGCCAAGGGAATCATCACCTCAGTATATGCCAACTATCAAAGGTCCACGCATGATAGTTTCATTTTCAGAATGTCACCCCTAAACCGGGACCTAGAAGCTGGGCGGCATGGCGATACATGGCTGCTTGGTGAGTATAAATGCCTCTGCACATGCATGCATGTCAGATACTGAGTAATGTCACAACCCCACTAATGATACCCATCATCACCTCCCCAGGGGACAGTGCCTACCCTCTGAGCACCCACATGATGACGCCAATTCGGAACCCTACCACACCACCTGAGGTAAGATACAACACAGCCCATATTGCAACCCGGGGCATAGTGGAGCACATGTTCGGAGTGCTCAAGTCACGCTTTCGCTCCCTTGACCGCTCTGGTGGGCAGCTGCTATACGCGCCCCCAGAAGTGTGCAGAATCATAGTGGCAGCATGTGTCCTGCACAACGTTGCAACCCTCCGCGGCCTGCCGGTGGACATGGTGGTGCCCCCACATCCCCAACCGCATGCACGGCTGCTGCGCATGGGAGGTGAAAGGGCACGTGGTGAGGCAGCCCGTACACAGCTGGTGGCTATTACTTCACCTAAAATCCTACCCCTGTGGAGTGCACACAGCCCTGGCACATACCAGCTGACAATCAATGATGATGACATAAGGGACAGTGAACTGTCACAACCATACCAGCCTGAGGTTGGTCACCTGGAAGTATTACATTTTGTGCATCCCTACCTACTTAAATACAACCAATGCTGTGTGACAAAAAGACACACATTCATGCTGAATGATTAACTACCCCCTTGAAAAATCTTACATGAAAATAGTGCCATGTCACCCAACCCCTCCCCATCTCAGCTACCCAACAAACCATGGCATGTCATGAAATGTGAAAGCAACAAAATGAATGCACAACACATGATACAAGTGTCACAAAGTGCACTGTTCCAAATGTAAACAGGCCACAGACAATATGCTCCCAGTAATCAATAAGAAACAGCACACATGAACAAATACTTACCAGAAACACAGAACAGCAACACAGGATGAAACAGTGTCAAAATACGACAGTACAAAATCAAAGTATGCAAGTCTCACAACCTGACTAAGCCAGCACATCAACCCCTTCCAAATGCAGAGTGTTGCTGTCAGGCAAATGTGTCAGTGTACTGCATACAACATGAACTGCATTTGCAAAGGAGACAGCCTTGTGAAGACATGAAGAAGGTACATGTGAATAAGGAAAAAGACATGGATGTACAAGCACATAGCAATACACCATGCAGTGTTCAATACAACAACAATCCCCACTAGGGATGTACACACAGTTTTGACTACAGACTGCCCACACAGCTCATGGGAGCCCAATGTCACTGTGTAAGTTACTGTCACTTGGTCACACCCTTTGCAAGCCCATGGAAAGGGGAAGCAGGAGGGGTGTGTGTGTCAGGAACCCAAGCATCTAACCCAAAGACAGGACAAGCCTGCATGTGCCCAGCTGGAATACACAGTGGATGCCCACGAGAGCCACACAAGGTAACACACAACACACTGTAAAAAAAAAAGAAAATCAAAAATGGCCACGTGTGGACCAGGGGGGGAGGGCAGGCCACCCAGGAGGTTTGAGGACAGGGTGCACACCAACACCGACGTGCGTGGATGTTGCAAAAAAAAAATACCTCCATGGGCTCATGGACTGCACGGCTACGCTATTGTGGGAGAACAGCTGTCACTCTCTTCACCCTCTGCTGCTACATCAGGAGGTGGCCGTGCCATGGGAGGTAGCCCACGCAAAGCCCTGGTATGGTCCTCCATGGCAGCAAGCATGCGGGGACGTGGAAGTTTTCGTTCTGGAGGATGAGGGTGCAGAGATCCCCATGCAGCACCTCATGGGTAGCCCACATTTCTGCCCGCATGGCCTCGCGTGATGCCTGGATCTCCGCACGGGTTGCCTGGAGCTCTGCTGAGAGTGAACGTGTGAGCTGCTCCAGCTGCTGTTCTGACCTAAAATTTCGGGAAGCCTCAAGTTCACCCAGAGTCTCCCTGAGGAAATGGAGTTCTAACCTCAGGACTTCCCTGTGGCCCTGTGACTCTACGGATATGGCTTCGCGCAGAGTCTCCAGTGCCGCCCGTGGTCCCTGTTGGACGTCAACATGTCTTCCCTGTGTGATTGGCAAATGGAGTCTGTTGCCTGCTGTTTGAGCTCCATCTGCCTTTCAGGGGGGAGAATGGAAGTGGCCACCCTATACATTGCCTGAGCCATCATTTCAACCAATGCTCCCAGTTGTGCTGCTATACCGTACATGGAGTTTTCCCATACAGTATTGCCTGGTGGTGTACGGCCACCACGTCGGCGGGCACCACACCTGTTTGGGGCAAGGCGATCTGATTCCCCCTCTGATCGGCTGGCCCAGGAACAGGATCAGATGTTGTGGAGAGTGACCCTGCATCCGTAACCGCCAAAGGCAGAGTTACCAACACTGACATCCCCATAGAGGGTTCTCCCCCCGGTGCAGGTGGGTTGGACAGAACAGCATCCCTCCCAGTAACACTCAACTGCGACGCCACATGTGTCTCACTGTCCGATTCAGCACCTGAATCATAGAGGTCTGCGGAGGTGCACCCAGAGACACCCATGGACAGTATGGTCTGCAGGAGGATTGGGGATCTCACCCACCACCACCTCACGTCCTCCACTGGTGCTCGGTTGTGGCTGAGATTCCTCCTGGGTCTGCACCATCTCCTCCACCTCAACAGCATCAAGTCCGTCATCACCTGCATAAACATGAAAGACAACAAATGGAAACAGGCATGAGCACCATAGCACACACATAGGCCTGACAAGCCAGAGATCCAATACATGAATTACACATGTCCCACATGACTATAACCCTGGCATGCATGCACTGTCAATGAGTTGGAAGGGGAGGCAAAAAGCAGACACTGAGGACTCCAAGATGGAAAAGCAACACATTTACTGCATGCTGGATAGCACTGGCATCACACATTAGCCTGTGAGTGGCATGTCCAATACACATACATGACACATGCCAGCACGCAGATGGCACGTAGCATAGCCATGGTACATTTGACAAGTACAGCCATATGTTAGTGAATGAGTACTGTCACCCATCCATGTGAGATGGACATGATGAGATGAAAAATGCAAAATAGTGTGACAAAATACGCATGTGCCACACACTGCAACACATCCAGTGTACAATTATACAGTGATGGCAGGCAGATGGATACATCAATGGTTGGTCACTTCAACATGACAGGAAACAAAAATAATGTTCCACATTCAAACAGGCCACACAAATTAATGTGAACAGGCACTTACTCAATCAGCCTGAATGGTCAAATAATTCCCATAACATGGTAATACATGTGGGACATTGTGGGGTGTAATCTATGACAGAAGCATGTCACATATGTGGCATTAGGGCAGAAAAATGTGTTGCAAAAATGGGAGGATTGAAACAATCAGGCTGAATGAACACTGAAAATTCAGAACAATGTTGTTGCAAGATGACAGTTCAAGGGCAACTGCAGTAATGTGGTGCTAATTGGCTACTGTGGTCAGAAGGGATACAGTCATACCCAAATCCAAGGCCGGTGAATGGTTTGGAGGAAGCACATGGGTGACCCATCAAACTCATGAGTACACACCCTCACCTGGCACTCAATCATAACACATCACCCAAGCAACATACACATGGATTACAAACACATGCATGGGCACTCACGGACAATGCTTCATAATCTGGTAGGTCTCCCACGCCTTGGATCTGTTCCTCTGTGATGAAGGTTCCAACAACAGACTCATGTTCAGTGAGTTGGTCGTCCTCTGGTGGAGACCCACCGCCAGTCAACAGAGTAGAGGCATGATTGAAAGCCAGCTTGTTCTTTGCTCTGCGTTTCAGGTCATTCCACCGCTTGTAGCAATCATCAGCTGTGCGCCTCACAAATCCAAGGGCACTAATGTGGTGCGTGATGGTCTGCCAGTGGGCCCTACATTGAGCAGGCATAGTCTTGCAGCCTGCAGTCACCACCATTTCGCGGCTATGTGCCAACACATAGGCCACAAGTGCATCAAGTTTGGTGTCATTGAAGCTAGGCTTCCTTGACGTGCTGGAGTGTGTAGCCCTGTCTGGGGTCTCAGCCTGTAGTGCAAGAACACCCTTCTTCTTCTTCTTGTAAGGTGGTGCGGATCCTGAGTGGCTTAAGCCGCTCTGGTCAGTAGGGGCAGAAGCGCAGGTGCACTGGGTACTTGAAGCCTGTAAAGGCACAATGACCAAATGTCTTGGTGCAGGCATTGGCTGCAGGGTGATGGTGGCAGGGCCAACGTCGGTGTGATGGACCTGGACCGACACTGTCCTGGCTGGGAGACCCGGAGCTGGGGTGGATTGAGCTGCAGCTGCCCCTGCAGCCTCCCCACCCTGGCTACTTGGGGCTGCTGCCCCAGATCCATGTGGCCTGGTGACAGCAACTTTCACTGCCACACGTGGCTTAGACTTGGTGACCTGGAAGTCAGCCTGGGAGTCATCCTGTGCCGGTTCAGTTGACAAAATGGGCCGGCCCAACAAGGGCTGAGCTCGGATGGTGTCAGCTATGCTTCCTACAACCATTGGGGGGGCATAGGTGGCCCCGATTGGTCCTCCACACACTGGGCTCTAGGGGCACCCTGCAAATCCTGGCCACATCCCCTACCGCGCCCACCACGCCCACCTCTTTGAGGTCGGCCACCTTTGCCTCACTTACTGCTTGGTCGCCTCCCAACCATGGCACTGATGTTGTTGTGCGTATGGGAGTTGCAGTAAACAATTGTCCTGGGCAATTGGAGTGAAAGGGGTAGGGTAATAGATGGAATTCGTACCCTAGTGCTCTAGCAAGGCTGTCTGTGACCCCTGGGGGAAGATGGCGGGTCACGCAATGCACAGGCACCCCAAAAACAAAAGTACACGTGCACGCAACCCCTGGTAGACCACGTGAATGGGAAAATGAACCCACACTACGCTGTGGCAACCAGAAACACAAAAATAAGCGTAGTGTGTTACATGCAGCCTACAATGAGCTCTGAAGGGGTACGCGAGACACGGGGCAACCAAAGTTGGGAAATACTTGCACGACTCACCGTCTGCCTTGAAAAAGAACGTGAAAAAGACACGCGTGTGCGCATTGGCAACACCCCGCCAAAAGAAGAAAAGAACGCAGTCTGAGGAAACAGGGAGTACGAACTGGAAACGTTGTGAAGTAATCGCGTGTGAACTGACAAGAAGTACAAGAATCACCCACTCGCTCTCCACAAAAAGCACGTACAAGAAAATAGCATCATTCTCGTACCTTTTAAGCCAGCCCACACGTGCAACGTCACTTACGCGCTTACGCGCTAAGGCCCTTTCCTCCAATAGCACGGTGACGTGCAGTTATCTCACGTGCTGTTTCACTATGCACCCGTGTTGTAGGGAACGCCCGCGCGCGTAACGTCACTTACGAGCTTACGCGCTAAGGGCCTTTCCTCGAATTACACGCTGACGTGCACTTTTTTCATGTGCCAAATCACTCTGTATCAAGCTGGCCACGCGAAAACACACGGAAGACCACGCTCTGCCCAAAAGGCCATTTTACTGCCCCCAAGAGCCCCGAGCACTCTCCCATCAGCCATCTGCTGCTGCCTGCCTGCTGCCCACATGCGCTGCTATTTGGTGCCTGCACGTCAGCCATCTGCAGGGGTCCAGTTGCTGTGTCCACGCCTGCTGGAACAGAAGACTCCCGACTGGGATAACATCGCTCCACAGCCCAGCCCCAGGACCCAGTTGCCCACCCACACCTGCCTCGGGGGGGTCACCATGTCGGGGCAAACACCATCTGAGACCACTGGCGACCCCCAGCCAGAGAGGCAGAGGGCCACCAGCTTCAGTGAGAAGGAAGTTGGTGTCCTGGTGGAGCATGTCCTGGGGCATTATGATGCCCTCTTCACACCATCACGCGCCGACAAGGAAGGACGGAGGAGGATCTGGACGGACATCGTGGGTGCCATCAACGCTGAGGGGGTGGCACCCCGAGACCTGAAACCCGTCCAGATGCGCTGGGAGGACTACAAGTCCAGGACCCTCAGGAAGGTCCGGTGCCTCTTAAGGGCAGAGGACGCAGTGGGGCTCCGGGGCCAGCTTACCAACCAGCAGATGAGGGTCCTGGAGTGTGCCACCAGATCCTCAGGATGCAGGCCCGTCTGGAGTCGAGCGGTAAGTGGCCATGCATTGCTGTGTGAAACATGGCATGTTGCAGTGTGCTGGTAGTCTGATACTTGCCTGTATGTGTGACATAGGCCATGTATGGATGTGTGTGTGCAGGGATATCATGGTCATGCATGTGAGACCAGTAATGTGTGAACCACATGGATGGTGCATGTGTTCCAATGCAACATGGGTAGCTGTATGCGGAATGCACACATTAATGCATGCCAGTCTATGTTCTTGTACATGGAGGGGGGTGAGGGATGGGTGCTGCTCTCATGCACATGTATGGTGTGCATGTCTGTGTGTCTGAGAAGCGTGTGTGTGACTTTGAAATGCCATGGATGCATGACACATGTCCGTGACGATGTGTAGATTCACTCATGCAGTCTGGTCACCAATGTATCCACTGTGTCTGTGGTGTACGAGCCATGATGCATGACCCTCCGGTGATGTGTGTGCATGGGGTCAGTATGAGCCATGATGCATGTGAGTTTGAAGGCAACATTTTGGTTAACAGAGGCCCTTGAACATGGATGCTGATGTTGATTGCATGCGCCGTGCCTGTTTCTGCATGTGTGTTGTGTGCATTCACCCATGTGTTGTGGAGGGACAGGATGGAAGTGACGTTTCACAGTGCCACTCATGTATTATTGCTTCCTGTCTAGGGGACTATTGTACAGTACCCTGATGCTTGTGTTCTATGTCTCCCTCTATGCAGCGTCCAGTGAAGAAGAGGGTGGAGACGGCGCTGTGGAGCTAAGCGGAGGGGATGCCTCCACCGGGCGGCGACGCAAGGCCCAGCCACCCTCCCAGGAATTGCCATCACCCGGGAGAGAAGCGACTGGTGCCGCGTCTGCCACTACGGCTGTAGCGGAAGGGCCGGGTGAGCCCCCACAGGGACTTGCAATGGCAGAAGATGGTGCAGAGACATCCAGGTTGGTGGTCTCCACAGAGGAGGAGGAGCCCGCTACTGAGCCTCACATGGGGCCTGGTGGGGGTAGTACCACTGGTGCAAGTGGTGCAGTCCAGGGCCAGGGTCAGGAGGCAGCACAGGTCACCGCGGAGGGGCCTGTGCATGTCGCTGTCCCTGACTCTGTGACTGCACCACCATGCACTAGCAGGGATGCCCCATCCCAGGCCCGTCCGCAGGTACGGGGGAGGCCCACATCATCTGCCTCTCCACTACCTGCGGACGAGGAGTCCCATGACCGTATGTGCTCCGTCCTGATTGGTTTTGCGTTGCGCACGCGTGTCATTCGTGATGACGTGCGTGCTTCCTGGGGGGAGCACGCAAGCCATCATGAAGAGCAGCGTCGCGATGTGGCACTGTTGGGAGGGGCCCTGGACGGTGGGTTCCTACATGTGTCGCGCACTCTGGCGGACCTCTCCTCCTCTGTGGAGACCATGCGCCAGTCGTTCTCTCTGCCGTCTTCTGGCCCAGATTCCACCAGGGCCCCCTGTGGACCTGGCCCGACCAACACAGCCAGCTCGGTGGAGATCCCATCCCTGCCACAGTCGGGAGTCGGCGGTCCATCAAGGGTGGACACCCCAACAACTGGAGACCAGCAGATGGAGGATGTGCAGGCATCATCGAACAGGGCACATGGACAGCAGCAGCAGCAGCAGCAGGCTCTAGGTGGGAGCAATGATGGCTCAGGGCCATCAACATCAGAGGGGCAGGCATCGGCCAGAGGGCAGGAGGACCCCGGAATGGGTGTGTCTTCCGTGTGGCTGCGGTTGCGCCAGCGTATAGATGCGGAGCGGCGGCGGGCGGAAGAGGCACGGCTCACAATGGTCAGGGCGGAGAACTCCATGTGGAGGGCACTGAGGCGGGCCGAGTGCCTCGAGGCTATTCGCAGGGAGTTGGAGTCCAACATGGCATCGTCCCTGCGAACCCTCGGGGCCATGGAAGAGGACCGCCTCCAGGACATTGAGCAGGAGTTCGATGATGCCCTGGCCCGGGACTTCGGAAAGTGAGCCGTCGAACTAGCCTGCCGCCATTGTAAATAGTTTTTAGTGTTAGGTTTCATTTTCGTTTTCATTTCTTTTTGGGTGATTGGACTATGCCCCTCACTTTTGTATATAGTTATATATCTTAGGTAGTTTCTTATATAGGTTTCAGTTCTTTTTTTGGGCTCATGGACCCTTTCAAAATTGCTTGTACATAGTTGGACTTTGGATGTATGTGTACATTTTCTTTGGATTTCACCATGGGGCAATGGAATTTGATGTTTACGTGTTCTTTGGATTTGTTTTGGTGGATAGAGAATTTGGACCATTTTTCTTTAGGATTTATTTGGATTGCATCTACATTTCATTTTTCATATTTTTGGACATGCATTTCATTTCATGTTTGTATTATTTTTTTGCCTTTCATTTCATTACAATGATTTTGTTAATAATACATTTTGATATTTTAATTCCATGTGTGGGATTCGCTCATTGGGTTCATGCATGTCAAAATGTGGTTTTACACAACCTATGGCAAACAGTGTGTATGTGTGACGGACATGTGTTGATGTACATGGTTGACTTTTGATTTGTGTCCTGACATAGGCATGTCGGTGTGGGGTGGATTGTTGAAATCATTGCATGTCAAGACTGGGGTGGCGTGCTGGGGTATTTTGGTGCACATGAGGCCCATGATTGTGCAGTTTCCTTTCGTGTTGCAGGGGGACATGAGTCGGTGCCTGCTGGCAGGTGCCCCTCACTGCTGGGTGGATGGGGGTTCTGGGGGACATGAGTCGGGGTCTGCTGGCAGGTGCCCCTCAATGCTGGGTGGATGGGGGTGCTGGGGGACATGAGTCGCGGCCTGCTGGCAGGTGCCCCTCCCTGCTGGGTGGATGGTGGTGCTGGGGGACATGAGTCGGGGCCTGCTGGCAGGTGCCCCTCAATGCTGGGTGGATGGAGGTGCTGGGGGACATGAGTCAGTGCTCACTTGTGCATGGTGACATGTGGGCTGGCTGGGGGGCTTCGTCAGGGTGGATGGGCTGCCTGTGGGGCATGGCCAGGGGTGCAGTGTGTACCCCTGTGTTGGGGTATGCCTGCAGGCCCTGGGGAGGGGGAAGAGGGCACACCTGGAAGGACATACACTGCCAATTCGTTGGGGCACCCCCAAAATACATGTACCCCACTTGCACAGGGACAATTGCGTGTAAAACTTCACGTGCACCCCCGAAATACACGTACCTCGCTCGCACAGGGCCAATCGCGTGTAAAACTTCCCACTCACCCCCGAAATACACGTACCCCTCTCGCACAGGGCCAATCGCATGTAAAACTTCCTGCGCACCCCCGAAATACACGTACCCCGCTCGCACAGGGACAAATGCGTGTAAAACTTCCCGCGCACCCCCAAAATACACGTACCCCGCTCGCACAGGGCCAATCGTGTATAAAACTTCCCGCGCACCCCAAAATACACGTACCCCACTCGCACAGGGACAATCGCGTGTAAAACTTCCCGTGCACCCCCGAAATACACGTACCCCGCTCGCACAGGGCCATTCGCATGTAAAACTTCCCACGCATCCCCGAAATACATGTACCCCACTCACACAGGGACAATCGCGTTTAAAACGTCCCGCGCACCCCCGAAATACACGTACCCCACTCGCACAGGGCCAATCGTGTGTAAAACTTCCCGCGCACCCCTGAAATACACATACCCTGCTCACACAGGGCCAATCGCATGTAAAACTTCCCGCGCACCCCCGAAATACACGTACCCCGCTCGCACAGGGACAATCGCCTGTAAAACTTGTGTGCACCCCCGAAATACACATACCCTGCTTGCATAGGGACAATCGCGTGTAAAACTTCCCGCGCACCCCTGAAATACACGTACCCCGCTCGCACAGGGCCAATCGCATGTAAAACTTCCCGCGCACCCCCGAAATACACGTACCCCGCTCGCACAGGGCCAATCGCATGTTAAACTTCCCGCGCACCCCGAAATACACGTACACCGCTCGCACAGGGACAATCGCCTGTAAAACTTCCCGTGCACCCCGGAAATACACGTACCCCGCTCGCACACGGCCAATCGCGTGTAAAACTTCCCGCGCACCCCGGAAATACATGTACCCCGCTCGCACAGGGACAATCGCATGTAAAACTTCCCATGCAGCAGGGTACGTGTATTCGGAGGGGTGCGCGGGGATTTTTACGGACGTTTTCGTGGTTGGGGGGCTGTATGCTGGTCCACTGGGCTGTGCGCCATGTACGGGATTTGTGCGCTGTTCATGGCGCACGGGGAGGGGTTGGGGGCGTAACTGGCGTTGCTGCAGGGTCACTGCGCTACTCTGCAACACGGCTGGTTATGGATGTTGAAATCCATGAATACACTGTGCGCGGAAATGGATTTTGGCCGCACGCAGTTGGCGCAGACTGCCCTACGCGCACACTGTGCCCCAGCCACGTGCGCCACTTGTGCTCTGATTTCTATGAATTACCCCCTTAGTTCTTTTGGTATAGTTATAGCATATAGGGTTGCAAGTGTAGTGTTGTTTCTCATTCGAGGGATGCAAGTGTGCTCGGTTGGGGCAAGCCTGTGACCTGATTGTGGCAGGCTTAGGTGAGAGGAGAGTTCGCCGCGAGGGTTTCGGATGTAGAATGTGTTGGGTAGTGCCTGGAGGTGGCAGCTTGGAGATTCAGGGGTTGGTAGACCTGAATATATATCACGGTCTGTTTCTTTTGCTGGTTGCGAATGTTAGTTACACTGAGCGGTGGTAGATTACGCTGTTCGTGTGTTTGCAAATGTGGAACAGGTGGTGGTGAGTTTGTTTTGCGTTTGAGTGAGGGAGTGCTAAGCTTGAGGGAGTGCTAAGCTTTTGAGGAAGGGTGATGTGTAGTATCCCACTTGCAATGGCACTGACAATGGAATGTAGAGCAGTGTGTGGAACCCTGGGCATTCAGGATGGGAGCTGTAACTGAATGGACCTACATACCCTGCTCTGCGGTTTACATTCTTATCTATAACCCGTAACACAATACACACACACTTTTTTTTCCACTTACCTGCTGCAGCGTGGTTCCTGCCTCCCCACTGCTTCCTGTGTTGAACACTACAACTACTTGTTCTCATCTTTGTGCTATTGTAAAGGCACAATCGTGGGAATGCTTCTGACATCAATAAATGTGTTATTGTAAGTTATTTCTGTTTGAAATTGACATCCCTGTTCTTCAAATAAGTATAAATATAAATTATATGAAGATAACTTGGGATCTGCACACGTGTGAGCGTCAGAGTAAAATGCCTATGCGCCTATGTGATAGTTAACATGGAATGAGTTTTTAAAAAAAAAAAATGTTTTAAGTTTTTATTGAATTTTTAAACAAACAAACAATAAAACCAAACAAACAGTGCATGTTCAACAGTTTCATTACACTTTTTAAATTCCCAAACCACTACTCCCACTACCCCACCCCCCTTGCGAGTCTATCACCTTGAGTCATCAAATTCTACACCCTGTGGTTCGGTCTCCTCCTCAACAGGTTCAGTCGGGTCTTCTAATGACCCAAACAATCCGGCTATCAGTGATTTCCAGGCCATCAGGGACTCATTCTCCCCCCCCCGTTGCTGCACACCTCTTGCCATGCTATGGTTTCGGCTTCTGCCCATTTTTGCAGGTCTTTCCACCACACCTCTATCCTCGGCACATGGCATGACTTCCATCCCATGGCAATCCTTCTCTTTGCCAGCACATAAGCCAGCTCCCTTAGTTTGCTTACATGCCTGAGTTTCGTGGTCTGGGGAACCCACCCAGCAGGCAGGTCCATACCATGTCCACTACTATCTTGACCCCTCTTCCTTCTAGTTTCTCTTTTACACCCCTCCAGAACCTCTCTATGATCGGGCAAGACCAAAACATATGCACCATGCCTGCGTTCTCTTTGTCGCATTTAGGGCATGCTTGCCGACCTGCATTCTCGAACCTCGATATCCTCCCAGGCGTCATATAAACCCTGTGTGTTATATAAAGCTGTATCTGTTTCAGTCTCGCGTTTCTAGACACCTTCTTATGATACCTTTGCACCCGTTCCCACATCCCATCCCGCATTTGGGCCCCAACCTCCGTTTCCCAGTCCAATCTCAGCTGGGTGACCTCCTTCCCCAGTTTAGACATCAACATCTCGTACAGTCTGGAGACCTCATGGCCCCCCCCAGCTATATCATATATAACGTCTATGGTGGAACATGGGATGAGTTATTACAAAAACACTGCCATGCAATGAAAGCTGCAGATGCCAAGCACAGCTGCCTTCGTAGGCCGAGAGAGCTCCCAGCCTGCTGGGGGCTTACGGCCTGGGCTTTGGTGTGGGAACTATGTGACTACACAATCCCTCGCAGGGCTTCCAACATCCTCCATCCCCCTGAAAAGATGGGTCCAGTGTGTGTGGGAGGAAATCTTATTAGCATGGAACTGATCGCATAGTCAGTGTTTTTACATAGACGCTCTGCCTGCGGCCAAGACATTCCTCACCTGTCTGTGGCTGAACCCTCTGCAGGGGGCTGTCTGAGGTGTTTGGGCCTCACCTTACACGTGAGGGCAAAACGTTCTCCAGGCTATTTCTTTTGTGACATTGTGACATTGAATTCCGTGATGGGAGCATGCATTGGTGCTCACACTTGAGAATGTGCAGACACTGATAAAGAACTCACATAGTCAGGATTATAGCAACAGCCCTGTGGATCATTCCCAAACACACGTGACTTCCACAGTGCATACAGCAAAGAGCAATTTGAGTTGGAATTGTTCTCTGATAACTTGGTCGCAGAGGCTTTAAGTCAGTTCAAATACATATGGGCCTCATTACACGGATGGCGGTAAGGGTTTACTGGTACCGGTAAGGGTACTAGTGCCGGTAAACCCTTACTGCCTTACTACGAGGTCCCTTTGTGGGACCCTACCTTAACGGCTGATTTTACCAGCCGTTAAGGACAGGACCCGCAAAGGGACCTCGGAGGTAATTACGGTACCACAATTTGCGGTACCATAATTACCGCCTTCCCCATTCCCATTGAGCCCTATGGGGGCAAAAATGAGAATGGGGAAGTGCCATGGTGAATGGGGAATTACCGCCCCCACACACCTTGGAATAGGGAGGTAATTCCGCCATTCACCATGGCGGACTCGGTAAAATACCGGCGGCAACCATGGCGCTAATAGTGCCATGGTTACCGCCGTCTATGTAATGAGGCCCATAGTGCCTGTTTAGGAGTTTAGTGCTATTACCTTTGGTAACTCCGCAATACTCTTTTGTGGTTTATTTGGGATTATGGAGGCGTGCAGTTCATAAGCTTCTAATCATTGGAAATCCTGCAATAAGATTGCTGCTGCATATGTGCCTTAGAGAGCATATTTCACCAGCGACTTTGTGTGGCTTTGCTAGTTCATTGGTTACCAGTGGAGAAACGTATCCAGTGCAAGGCATTTTGTTTGGTACATAAGTCTTATTATGAGCAAGCTCCCGCCCTCCTAGAAAATGTTCTGTGAAATATGCCCACACCAGATTGTTGAGATTGGTCCTTTTGTTTGCTTTTTGTCTCCCAAAAGCAAGGTATGTAAGATAGGGTGGGTGCTTCCTCGCTGTAGCTGGCTACATTGTGGAACTTTTTACCAGCAGCTATTCGCCTCACCACAAACCATCTGGAATTTAGGTGTAAATGAATGCCATATTTATGTCAGCTCTAGGATTCTGGTACTGTGGTGGCTTTACTTACTTGCTACGATGCCTTATCGAGGTGAAAACACACTTTATAAATTCTAATACCTGTGTGTCACCCACTTTTCAGCCACTTAACATTAGCAGTTATTTTTGCATAGCACATGTATGTGTTTATATTATTTAAAACACTCTTTGCTCCATTGAGTCTACTTTTTAACCTCCTTTTGGATTGCAAGATAAGGTCAGTGACACTCTTGTTCATAAAGATTACCTTGCAAAAGAACTGAAAGATAGAGCCAGTAAAGGACTCTGAGATTACCTGCATGTTTCTAGCTAAAAATAAGCATGAGACATTTAGACTATGTATGGATCTCAGAAATCTCAATCATAATATCTAATTGGATTGCCATCTTTTTAGGTTTTCTGCAATCACTCTGGCTAATGCATACTGTCATGTTGGCCACATGATCGGTACATTCTTCTCAAGGATGACGTTTAGCATACCCAGTGCATCATCCTCTTTTTTAAGAAAATTATGTATACTGCATAATGTATGTAAAGACTAAAAGGGGGCAGTTGCATTAAAGGACAATATACTGGTGCTATTGTGAAGTATCAGGTATGAAACGCAAGCAGAATAGGCGCAAGACATCTCTAGAATGTAGAGCAACACACATCCATCCCTCGACTCACAGAGTTTTATTTTAACTTCATGAGAGGTTTATAGTCAAATTGAATAGTTGAAAGAAGGCTTTAATGTTTAATTTTGAATATAATAATCGTAGAAGCAAATGTTTTGTAGGTCTATCAAGAGAAATAGGGATGGTGCATGTTTGAATGCATTGAAAGTAGGGGGGCCTTGCATGGTGAAGAAGGATGGCTTGAAGCACCACTGTCCATGGCATGTATGTCCCACACTTCACATGTGCTTCTAGAGCACACATCTTCTGTTGTGAGGTGGGAAGCACCTTCATGCTTAGGGCATCTGAAGGTTTCTACTTTTGCCTTTGGGGCAACCGGTCGCAGTAGAGGACAGGTTATCCGCCTCCTGTAGTGGTCTTCTCGGCATACGATGGCAATCATTTAACAGTAAGGCATTTTATCATGTTTCTCTTGGGTGCCTGAGGGTCCACGTAAACCTCAATTTGGAGGCATGATTCTGTTGCTGTTGAACAAGTAAGCAAATGGCATGGATGAAGATGAGAGGCAGGTAGCAGGGGTAGAGGTGTGTGGCATGTGTCTGCAGAAGTGATAGCCCGCATGTTGAGCTGTGTTTTGGAGGAGGAACAACATAAATATGTTACATTAGTAAATTCAAAGTCAATAAAGATCTTGGAGCCCCGGTGCAGGAATAGTTAAGCCATAGTCCAGCCTCTTATTATTACTGGAATGAAGTAAAAGGCAAGTAAGTCGGGATGCATAATGGATACATCCATTGACTGATGCATATCAAAATAGCTGTGTCCATATTTCCAAATCTGTTTGCATTGCTAATAAATTAACATTTTTAATATACTTTTTTTTAACTGAGGGGGAAAACTGTTCTTTCTTTTCTTTTTCACATCTTTCTGCCCCTTTTTCAATTTGTTAGTTTTTTGAAAAAATGATTTAAAACCCCATTAAACATGTTACTTTAATGTCATTGATGCGAAGACAAACTGGTTATCTGACAGCAATATTTTTACAGGTCACTCCACTGGTCTACCCACCCCTCAGGCGATTAGGCGTAACAACCTCTAACAGAATATTCAGACATGTTCCTTTGTCTCCATATTTCATGGGATATCACTCTCTCCAGTGACACAGGTTTCCCACAGCTGGATAGAGAAGACGGAGCCCTACGGTTGCCATCCGAGACCAGCAGAATGGGGAAACTAGCAGAGCTACAACACCCGATATGTCACAATAGACATGGGTTGAGATGTTGGACGTGTCACTTTGACTGCCATGTTGGAGAACATGGGTAAATAGAACATTGAGCATTGGTTGCTATTCACAAAAAACAGCGGGAAATGCACAGAGAATGGCACACAAGAGCGGTATAAAGAATTACCATGACACCATCCAGCCCAACTACCCAGAAAGAGTTGGTATCTGGACCAACGCAATACGGTTTCCATGTAACTTAACAACTAATGAAACAGGGTGGTACTTACGAAACAGGGTGGTATTTACAAAATAGGGTGGTACCTAAAAACAATATACAAAGATAGTCAACCCATGTATCGATACGTGGAAAAATAAAGTGTGCCATATATATCTATAACCATCAAAAAGCAATGTGTTCTCCACTACTGCAAATACACAACAGAGACCACATACAGGGCCAATCAATTCAGCAAAATTAACACACATTAGCTAACACAATAGTGCAAAGCCTAGCCGTAAACACCAGTAATTGTTATGTTCACAACACCTTGCAATTTAACCACCACAGGGCATCCCCGCACCACTCATACTGGGATTAGACCTGCGGATAAATAATACATTTTAAAAATCAATTTCTACATTAAAGCACTTATACCACACATGCAAAATACAGGGATGTAATTTTACCAAAACACATGGGTAGCGGAAGTGACATCACACGACCCTCGACCTCTGATGAAATCACAGGAAGTGATGTCGTCTGACCCTACTCTGAAGTGACATCACAGGAAGTGATGGAACACGACCTTTCACCCCTTGACAAAGCAGGAAGTGACATCACATAGCATTGTTTCTAAGTACACTATGAAAAATATGGTTACAGTATCACTGTAAAGTGATATACATTGCAAACAAGAATGGATCACCATATGTATCATTTTTTTCTATTTTTTTTTTTATTTATTTTGTTATAGCTGAATAGAATCAACTTTTCAAAATTACATGATAATTCCATAAAAAAAGAAAACAAAACCCAATACATGGTTAGCATACACTTAAGGACATATAGTAAAAGAAAGCTGAACAACAACAGATACCACAGTTTGCAAAATGATACAATTACTTCAGGACAACTTACCCTATTAAAAACAAACTCAAAAGATAGAAAACACATCAACTCATGTGCATTCAACCAATTATTAGTATGACTGTTCATAGAAAAAGTTCACAAGGTAATATATGTTCTAGAAAGTGCACCAGTGCCTTTATAACCGAAAATCTGGTACTGTTAATTAAAACATTCCATATCTCCAAATCGTCCCGTTGCATGTGCACATTCAACAGATTCGTAAAGTGTTTTGCCCGTATGTCTTCCAAAGCGTGGCATGCAACTATCACGTGTTGTAAAGTCTCTTTGACACTGTGATGATTACAAAACCGACAAAAGTTTAATTCAGGAGGAATAGTCTTCCGTCTCACCAACACTTCTCTCGTAGGCCACAAGTTCATTCTCAAACGCAAGAACTTGGACCGAATTTTCGCAGAGGGACATTTTAGTAGATAACTTGGCACTTGACCCAAGCATTTAATACCAAAGATTTTAGAATTAAAATCTTTGTATTGACTGCAGCGTTCGTAGTTCTGAATCCACTCCCATTGATAATATTTTGTTTTAGCACGAATTGGGTTCTCCATCAGCAGCTGTAATGATATATCAGCTTCAGACATAGCATTTAATACAAAGCCACGCCATTGACTAGGAAAGGCCAAACCGGAGGAGGTCAAGTAGCCAGCAATCGTACTCATTATATTGTTCTCACCACCACCAAGAATGCATTTCCGAAAGAAAGAACACAGTCTCCATTTGACCCTGCTAGATAATGGATTGAGCCCTAGTTCAAAACGCAGCATAGGCAAAGGTAAGCAGTTTGGCAAATTTAAAACCCTTCTCCAAAATGTGGCCTCAAGTTTATCACAAGTTTGGTCATTAGAATACAGCTTGGATTCTACACCATATAACAAGATGGGGATGACTTTTTGCTCATAATACATAAACAAATGCCTCAGTGTAAATTTCCCGTACTTATAGACGAGTATTTTCGCCTGTGACAGCAGCGTTGACAGTTTTGACTGTAACACAGTCAAGTGTCTATTGTCGATGATGGTATTTTGCATGTATAGACCCAGATATTTGTATTCTGACACAATTTCTATTGGTTGTTGTTGTAAATACCACACTATGTTTAAGCTCTTAGCTTTCCCTCTTGACTTACAGACTAGAATCTGAGATTTTTCCAAGTTGACTAGAAGTTGGTTCTCCTTAGAATAGTTAGACAATGCAGACAGCAAGTTCTGGAGACCTCTAGGAGTTTGCGATATTAAAACAAGGTCATCCGCATAAAGCAACCATGGTATGCGCTGACCAACAAGTTCAGGAGCATCCGATAAAGTATGCACGAAATAACTCCCCATATCCAATATGAACAGATTGAATAATATCGATGCTAAACTGCACCCCTGTTTGAGTCCCAGAAACGTTGAAAAGGAAGAGGATAGAAGACCTTCAAAAGAGAGCCTAACACGCATGGACTTGTCCGTGTGTAGTTGAATGATAATTGACAAGAGAGAAGAAGGGCAACCAAAAACTTTTAACTTATAAAATAATAAGTTTCTGTTAATGGAATCAAAAGCTGAGCGAAAATCAATGAACGCAAAATATAAAGGTTGCTTCCTGAGTGCATATTTCGACTTCAACATGTTTAATGTAATCATGTTAGGAAGTGTGCCAAGTCCGCTTACAAAACCTGATTGGAAGGGATCTCTCTTAAGGCATTTTTTTGTCCAGTTTTTCAGCTCGCGCAAAATCAGCTGAGAAAAGATCTTACCCGGGACATCCAAAAGAGAGATCGGTCTGTAACTTGTTGGGTTGGCCCGTTCACCTTTCTTATAAATCGGGACGACAATAGATTGCTTCCACGACAGGGGAACTCTCTGTGAGGTATTGACATGATCAAATACGAGACAAAGGATATCCGCCCAGATGTCCGGAAACCGTTTAAGGTGAGCATTGGATAAGCCATCCGGGCCTGGGGCTCTGGAATTAATATCGGTGCGTATAGCCCCATATTACTAAATTACTGTGAATGCAAGCAGATGTCCAAGGCCAAACGATGTGTTATTGGGCTTCATATAGAACAAATATACATACAATATCACCCAACCTGTGTTGGTACTCATTTATCAACCATAGCAGGAAGAAAGACTGAATTGAACTTTCTGGGAGTCGAACCTGCACCTGCAGATCACACACATATTACAGCAGCGAGCGTTCTACCGACTGAGCTATCTTACCAACTATAGCTACCAGAAAACCAGCCAATCCAGAAACAAAGAGCCACATGCTGCTGGCCACATCCCAGGAGCCGCAATAATAAAAAAATAATTTCGACAAGAATTCTTTTTTCTTTTAACATTTTGTTTTCAGGGGTAGTAAGGGAGGCCACATGGGTAGCAAGGGAGACTTCAGGGGTCGCAGTTGCGACCCATGGCGACCCCTAAATGACGTCCCTGGCAAAATAGCAAATGGCAAATGCATGAACATTTCCTTGGTGCATATTCTTACAAAAATGTGTCTATTTAACTCAGGAGCAGTACGTGAAGCATCAGGCCTCGCAAGAATGTCTAGGACTAGACATTGAAGAACTTATATGACACAAACACTGTAGCACCACCAACAGGATGCAACAGGGAATTCATATGATTAGAACACCCCATGGACCACCTGCAGTAATATGGAGCCTCTGCTTGACTCCTGGACGATATTGTATACACAAGTGTTCGTGTCGACTTACTGATCATTTGATCCTCCTTCAGCTTTAGAGGTAGATATAAGGTATTAGGGCTATTAGCTTCTGCTGCTGTGGGTGACAAGTGCACGTGGAGCAGTAACAATATGTTGTGCAGCAGATTAACCCTTTCCCCATCTTCCAGTAATTATCCAGCTAAAGGCAATGGCGTGTAGCAGTGCAACAATCTACCTTAGTTACACGATCTTCAATTAGTGGATTGGCAGTCCTCCTTTTGAACTGGACATTATGCCTCAATAAACATAGTCCTCCATTTGTGTTCATGAATGTTTCATTCCATGATCAGTCCTGCGTTGGTTCCACTTGAGACAGGACCAGCAACCCAGTGTCAGAATGGACTCCATACCTTTCCTATGGACATTTTTATTTTCTACCCCCAGGAAAGAAAATACCCATCATGCCCTCCTTTGTTGTGGTGCTCAAGTCCATATGGATTCATGTCAAGCTATGGCTAATAACATTCATTGGCATTCATTCATTCCTTTATCTCATATTTATTTTGGATTGCCGAATCCATAAAATGTACAAACATTGATCACACAGGTCATAAAATAAGTCTATGAATAAATGCATGTCAAAGAGCCAAGTGGGTCACCAACTAAATGGGGCAACAGAAGCACAATGGCTTGCGCACTTTACACAATTATATGCTGATGAGCGATTCACACAATTTAAGTAAACAAATAAAACAACCTCATGTTGGCATCTAGAATGCTCAGAGGAAATTGTTGAGGAATTTATACACAAATCGTCATCTTCCCGAGCAGCAGGTCCTGATGGGCTGAATACCTACATGTTTCAACAGAATCCAAGACAGTGGGCAACCTTTCTCAATAATACTTTTCAACACATTTTGTACACTCGCAATTTTCCCAGGTCGTGGCGCTCTTCGCTGATCGTGCCGATCTTTAAAAAGGGCGATCGCCGTGAGGCCACAAGCTATTATCCCATTGCATTGCTTGATGCTCCGGGAAAACTTTTTTCCCGATTAGTACTAAGAGATTTCAATTCATAGACTCTCCAAGCAAAGCAACAAGAACCAAATCAGACTGGGTTTGTGGCGGGTATGGGCACTGCCGTAAATCTTCTCACACGCAATGCCCTCAAAGCCCAGGCTCATACAACAAAACATCCACTGTACTTCGCTTTTGTTGATCTGCACTCTGCTTTTGATTCAGTATCCAGGATAAAGCTTATGACAAAACTAATAGAGGCGGGGTGTCCAGCATCCTTATGCGATATCATATATGCTTTATGATATGATATGATATGATAAGGCATTTGTAACGCGCCTATACACAAGTGTTTCAAGGCGCGACGAGGCAGGGAGGGGGGAACAAGGGGAGACAGACAAACGATCCTACTAGGCCAGGTGTCATTCAGATCGCGCAAGTGCATGGGTAGGGGGGACGGGAAAAGTGCAAGGGGGAAAGGGAGAGGGGAAAGTGCAGTACAAAGTGATTAGTAAAATACAAGATAAATAATAAGGGCCAGCTGGTGCCAAGTGCAGGATAAGTGCAGACAAGTGCTGGGAAGGGGGGCTGTAAGGATACAGAGACAGTCCCGCAGTGCAGGGGTTGCCAGGGAGGCAGTGAAGGGGAGAGTGGCTGGGCCAAGGGCCGAGATTGGTGAGTGGCCCAGTTGCTGATTCAGTACAGTTTCAGTGATTTAGCAGGGTAGAGGGAGAGAGAAAGCAGAAGCAAAGAGGAAGGTTTTGAGGTGCTTCCGGAACCGGAGATGGTTCTCCTCAAGTTTCAG
Source organism: Ambystoma mexicanum (assembly GCF_040938575.1). Taxonomy (NCBI): domain Eukaryota; kingdom Metazoa; phylum Chordata; class Amphibia; order Caudata; family Ambystomatidae; genus Ambystoma; species Ambystoma mexicanum. The sequence goes on along the minus strand of NC_090936.1, from coordinate 158,992,361 downwards.
GGAGGCAGGAAGGCTGTTCCAGAGGGAGGCCCCTGCTGCGGAGAGAGATCTCCCCCCAACTCGTTGCTTGGAGAAGCGGCTGACCCTGAGGGAGTTGGAGGCGGATGAGCGAAGAGCTCGAGAAGGAAGATATTTAGGAAGAGAGAGTTGAAGGTATTTTGGCCCAAGACCCCAGAAGGCCTTGTGGACAATGCAGAGGGTTTTGAACTTAATCCTCGCAGCCACAGGGAGCCAGTGTAGCGATTTCAGTCCTGCAGAGATACGGTCCCTGGGCTTGAGGCCAAGGACAAGTCTTGCAGTCCTGTTCTGGATGAGTTGCAGCGGGCGGAGAGTAGAGGCAGGCAGATTTAGATAGAGGCTGTTACAGTAGTCCAGCTTTGAGAGAACCAGGGCTCTGGAGACAGTGAGCTTCTGGGGGAAGGAGAGAAAAGGAAGGATACCTCTGAGGAGGTGCAGCTGGTAGTGTGACTTCTTAGAAACGTCAGAAATGTGAGGGGAGAAGGAGAGTGTGGAGTCGAAGATGACCCCGAGCTTTTTTGCCTTGCAGGTAGGAGCAGGAAGAGGGCCAAGAGAGGCCGGCCAGAGAGCTGCAGGGAAGGAGGGAGTGGGTGTGCCGATGAGTAGAATCTCAGTCTTACTGGCATTAAGGCAGAGGTCGGCGGCACACCATTCCTGGATAGCAGAAAGACACTCAGAGATGAGGGAAGGAGAAGAGGAGGCCGAGGGTAGCCTCGGACACTTCGATTCAGATAAGGTTGTCAATCATGGGCTTACTGTCATCCGCTATTGCGACAGCAAGAGGGCTGAAGCAGGGATGTATCGTAGCTTCAGCCCTCTTCAATTTTTTCATTCATGATGTCAAAACAGAGTTTGTGGGAGTGAGGGCAGACTCTCCAAGAATGAATAGCATTGAAACTAAAGCTCTGTGGTATGCAGATGATTTGGTGCTGGTCTCCAAAACGCCCATCGGGCTACAAAACCTGCTAACAGCATTGTGTGCCTACTTTAGTGATAATGTAGGCATTGAGTGCCTACTTTAGTCATAATGAACTGGTTGTCAATTTGAAAAAAACTCTAATTGTGCTATATGTTTCGAGAAATTCACATAAAAACAGGATGGCTTGGAAAATTGAGAATAGAATCGTAGAGGTGGTGCCTAACTATATATACTTGGGCCTGATATTTGATGGGTTCCCATCTGCTAATTCTCAATTAAAAAAATGTAATGTAAGTTATCTTCAGCCATATAACAGACAAGACCGATTCTCTATAAATATGGTAAATTTTCAACCAAATTTGCGATAACGTATTGGATCCAAAATGTAACGCCCACGCTCCTTTATGGTCTGGAAACCAAAGAAAATGAACAGATTCACTTATTTCAATAAGTTGGAGGGACAATATTGGCGATCAGTACTTCAGTTACCACAAGGTAGCCCAGGTCCATGGCTGCGATATGAGCTGGGGCTGACGTCCCTGGCGGCCATGTATAATTGGCATATGTGTGCCCTGTTTCGGAAATGTTTACTCTCTGCTAAGAATGGTTCTGCTTTAGCGATCATGTCAAATTATATGTTGTCCTCCCATCATGAATTTGCACAAAACTGGACCAAATATGTTATTACACTTATGGCCAATGCTGATATCACAATTTGTTTCAAATCCAGACCGAGCTAAGGTAAAAATATATATGATGGACTGGATAGAGACAAGAGCAACGTGTCTCTGATATAAAGACTTTAATAATCTCTGGTTTGGACCAAAACGATTTAGAGACATAGAAACCTATCTATGTAGAGCACTGACCCCACAGATGAGAAGTGCAATATTACGAGTGCGCCTAAATTAATGGCCAACCCATGATGTACAGGCCCGAAGGAAGCTTATTAAATCTGAAGACAATTACTGTTGTTTCTGTGGGGATCTACAAACTAAGGAGACTTTAGAACATTTGATAGTAGAATGTCAGTTGCTCATGGGGATAAAACAAACACATTTTATTAAACACATGGCCTATTTTTCCAATATGAATCCTGAAAACAGATGGCTAGCGATTGTGGATATGAAAATCATGAGTTTTTGAATAGCGACAGTGAACTTTTTGAATGCATTGAAGCTGGTAGATTAGATTGAATTTGTAAATGGTCAATATAAGGGCATAGAGAAATAGATGATACTCTAAGAGCGTAAAAGTGATAATTGTGAGGGTAAAAGAATCAAATGATATTTTAAGATTTTGAGTACATTGGAACTATAAGTATTAATCATGTAATGTGAGCTGAGACAAATTTGTGATGTACATTGGTACTTTTATGTCCAGATAGGCATAACTAAGTCAACATTCTTTTTTTCCTTTTCTCATCTAATTTATTAGTATTGTAATGTAAGTTGAATTTTGGAGATGCCTGTTTGATGTTATTTTATAACTTTTCTAAACGGTTCTCTTGTCACCTACTTATTGTATGTGTACTCAAATTAGTTGTTTTAAGATGAAATATTAATTTTATTGTATGAATTGCTTTCTTATTTTTGTTATTGTGATTGTAATGATTGAAAAAGTTGATTAAACTCAGCTAACTCAATAAAAAACAGTCTATTTAGTTTCACCATAATCAAAATAAATCACATACTTAATTACAGCTTAAGTAATAAAATATAAAAACTTTAGAAAGACTGAACCCCCTTAATCCACCCATAAAAGCCCTCTACTTGTCCATGTGTTCTTTAAAAAGTTTGCCAACATTTTTTTACCATCACATTTGGCGAGGACAACAGAAACAACATTGCTGTTAAGTGATGCCTCAAGCCACTCTCTCTGAGAATCCTCAGTAACTGAGATTTCCTTATATCTTTGTAGAAACGGCAGAATAACACCAAGGTGACCAGGGTCTCCACTTCTTAACAGAAACAACATGCATTTGTACCCACAATAGAATTCTTCGTCCACTTGTATGACACTGCCCTAACTGGTAGAATGCTGAATCCACATTCGAAGGCCCACTTCAAAGGCCAGATACACATTTCTGGGCCTGTGCAGCACCTCCAGCGGCTCTGGCCACTCCTCCCGCACTGATGAGACAGGAGCTGCAGCTCCACAATATGATGGCCGCTGCCATCTCTGTATGCCATCCCAACATCTTCACAGCCTTGCAGGCTGTCTCACAGGTCTCGTGACCTGATTGGTCACAGCATGAGGATATGGGAGAGTTACTGCAAGCCGGATGGCACTGCCGGCCAAATTCAAAGGCCCACTTCAAAGGCCAGTCAGACCTGTCCGGGTCTGTCCATGCCGGGAAGGCCTCGCGCACGACCAGCAATCAAGGTATGTGCCGAAATATGTAACCCTTTATTCGTCATCTTGCATCCTCCCCAAGCTCATTCCCCATCACTCTGCCAGCCCACCATGCCATTTATCCACATTTGTGTGCCTGCACTATCCGCTACACCCATCTCAGCACCTAGCTTCCAGCCCCTCACCCCATAAACCCAAACCAGATCTATCTAAAGTAGTAATCATGAGCGTACCATGCCTAGGGTATCCAAGGTTCACCCGACTAGGCACACAAACCTGACCTCCATGTGCACCCAGTGCCCGACCCATCTCACAGATGCTTAGGAATACCCAACTACTCACGTGCACATCCCCTCCTTGCACTCCGAACTGCTTGGTTAACCGACCACACATTTCCAGACCATACTCATACTCTAGTTAGGCTCCATCCCACACTACCGTGCCAGCTTCACCAGACAACTACACGCCTGTCCAGACCCACGCCAGCACTGCCAACTTCAGCCGGCTCAACCCTCCAGGCCAACCACTAAATGGCTCCCTTAACAGCGCATGCAGCCTACGCAGTCTAGCTTGTCCAAGACCATCCTCCCCAACCTGTATGCTGCTCCCCTGAACAGCACCGCAACTGGCAGCCACAAGCCCTACAGCACGGTTTCCCCAAATGACACCCATAAAGGCGCATCCAGCACATGCCCACTACGCCCAATACCAACCTTAATGCCCAATACCAGAGTGAGTAGCGTTCCCCTCAGCACCACCAGCCACAATCCCATCACCACGGCCGACATCATCAGCCCTAACCCACCTGCCCCGCTAACCCACCTGCCCCACCACTAAACTGAATCCTAGTCAATGCTACGTCTATCCAGGCACACTGCCTATACATACAAGACCACATTACCTTCAACAATTTTGACTTCCTAGCTATCACTGAAACTTGGCTGCACTCCGTCTCTGGGCCAGCCCTGTCCATCACTATCCCACCGGGATATATCATCTTCCGCAGGGACAGACAAGACGGCAGAGGTGGTGGGCGTAGCACTGATCTTAAGGGATACCCTCCCTTTCAGAGAGTTTAGCACTACCCACATACCCAACTTTGACCTACTCGCCACCAAACTATCCCTTTCCCACACCTCTACCATCACTATGTACATCATCTATCACCCCCCGGGATGCCACTATCCTTCAAAGAGGACCTCTTGCATGCGATCTCCACCAACATCAAACCCACCTCGAAACTCCTACTCCTAGGTGACCTAAACCTAGGTCACAATGATGAGCAAGAGACTAATGCCTCGTCACTAGCCTGCTCCCTCAAAGCCCTAGGACTTACACAACAAAAATTTGGCCTGGCTTGCAATCTCAACTGCCAGGCCTCTATTCTTGCCATCCTCCCTTACCCTTGGACTGACCACCATGTTATATACTTCGTCATCCCCACCAGCAACATGTCCACACCTACCGCCACACCCCTGCCTCCCACCTTAACACGCAGCCCTCGTAACCTAACCAAAGACTGGATTCTACCTCTGCTTGGTAGGTTTCAACTAGTTCAGCTCCTACGAACAAATCCTACCATCCTAGCCAACCATTACAAGGAAACTATCACCCATGCAGTGAACACTATCGCCTCAATGGGCCACACAAACCTAAACCAACCCGTCACATCAACTCGTGGTTCCCCTCGGACAAACATGGTCGCCGCTCCAAAAAACATGAGGCTAAATCAAAATGGAGGAAAACCCCCTTGGTCTCCAACAAATTACACTTCTCCTCCCTAGCAAAGGAATACAAAGAGGCAATATTGTAGTCAAAAGCCTCAACCTACAACACCGGAATGTGAAGTCCAACACAGAGTGCTGTTCACTATCCTAGGAAAGCCATAATCCCCCTGTTGCCCACAACCAACCTAACCAAAGACGCAGCCTAGTGCACCAATATCCAAAACGCACTCCTGGACAAAATCACTGCACTACACAAGACAATCAAACTGAAACAAGTCGCTATTAGCATGCACACACAACTCCCCCCTAACATGCTGCCCCCAACCATTAAATGTGACCAGCCACCTTTTTGCTTTATCCCGGTCTCTGAAGCAGACGTCACAATCATCATGAAAGGCCTGAACCCCTCCCAATGCAAAGGATATATATGCCCTGCCCCAGTCATCAAGGACTGCTATGAGGCTCTGACTACCTTCATTACAGCGTTCATCAATTCCTCCTTCACCGCCTGCTCAGTTCTCACAAGTCTCAAGGAAGCCTGGGTCCTGCTTAAGAAACCCACTCTTCATCTCTCCCTTCCCACTAACTACCGCCCATCACCACAGTCCCTTTCCTCTTAAAGATCCTGGATTGAGCCGCTTATTTCCAGATTTAGCACCACCTGGAGACCAATAGTATTCTTGGAATCTGGCAATCACGGTTCCACCCTAGTCATGCCATGGAATCTGCCCTTCTTGATCTGAACAACCAAGTGGACATAGGACAGCCTGCGCAGCTACTACTCTTGGAACTTGCCGCAGGGTTCAACCTTGCAGACCGCAAAATCCTTTGCAAGCACCTCACGAATGTGGCTAACTTCTCACCGGGAGCCACTGGTTGGATTACTCCTTCCTGTCAGACAGAACCATGAGAGTCTTTGCAGATAGCAGCTCTGTCCCCCTGCGCCTCTAACCTGCTGCATACCCCAAGGCTTCTGCATCCCCCTGCTCCCTACAACATTTTTAGGAAACCTCTATTCAACCACCTGGACGTGCAGGTTATCTCCTATACCAACAATGTGCGATGACACAAACATTCTCCTGCCCCTCTCAGGTGACTACCCAGCTGACTCTGCCACACTACACGCAGTGTAGCAGGCTACCCAGTCCAAGATGGCCTTGTATATACTCTGCCTCAATAATGAAAAGACTGAAATTCTCCTCATAGGATCACCAGCCCTGCTAAAAAACGTAAACCAACGATACCAATCCTTCACCATTGATGGCATCTCAATCCCCATCTCTCCAGCAGTCAAGACGCTGGGGGTTTACCTTGATGCTACCCTTACCCTTACTTAGCAAGTCAATGCGATTGCTTCCTCAGCTGCCCAACCTACTAAACTTACAATGCATGCAGACCGCTCCTATCTACCAATAGCTGCCTCACCATCTCCCGAGCTGTGATGGGATCCAGATTAGACTACTGTAATGCCTTATTTGTGGGCACCTCAAAGTGAAATATCAACAAACTTTTAGTCATCCGAAATGGCATACTTGGAGACACCTTAAACATTCCCAAGCGTGAGCACATCTCAGCTGCCAGATGAAACGCTCACTGGCTCCCAATGCATGAATGCATCACCTTTAAAGCCCTCTCAATCACCCACAGATGTCTGGCCAACTGTGCCCTCCACCCACCCCGCCTTTCACAAAAATTAAAAAAATACCCATTCGACGAGACCTACTCGATCTTATGCTCATCGTCATATCTCTCCTAGATTTAGACTAGCAAGAGCGGGCGGAAAGAGTTTCCCAGTCATTGCAGCAAAACTTTAGAACTCCCTACCCCTGGCCCTGTGATCTGAACACTCGTACTGGACTTTCCGCAAACCCCTTAAAACATGACTCCTTACCTGGGGGAACCCCCACCCCCTTGCAAGACTCTGCCGCCTGCCACCTATTTGATTGTATTAATGCAACTACCACCTTGATGCCAACGGGTTACAAACCTGTGCTGATTTACAGGAACATGCAGACGATACATCGCTGGGCCCAGTGAGGTGCTAACAGGTATGAGTAATCTCACTTGAGCTTTTAAAAGCATGGTATCCTCTCGAATTTCTTCCAGAAAATGCAAAACCTTCATTTTAAGCTCCCTCTTGGAGATATTCCCAACACTATTGGAATGTCAAAGTAGGAAGCCATAGATAGTTTCTTCAATGTCACCTTGGATGGCACAAGCCATCCAACTGTACGGTAGCCACCAAATGAAATTATATTGCTTATCAGAACCTTGGTTAGAGTCCCATGTTTACCAGTCTACAGAGCCTGGCCCACTTGAATTGTTGAAGCTGTTTAAGAAATATAGTTCTCCACTTTTTGCAGGCATTAGGACCTGCCATAGCCCCAGATCTCACATCGATAGCAACACGCCGGAATCACTTTGCCCTTCCGAATCGTTAGCATAGGCTTGACCGAGCTATGTTTCAAGGTCCTTGCAAATCTAAAAATGCTGCCTACAATTTGCTGCATGGTCACGGTTTACTTAGCGATGTGATCAACCCAAGCCAATCTGCTGTTAGACCTCGAGCCCAACTAAACAGCGAGAAAGCTGTTGACCATCCAAGACCACAGGTGGAAACCTAACGACAGATTGATCAATACACATCACAAAGCCGTCAGTCACTCATAACTTTATTCAACGTTGAGCCGTGAAAGTCTCCCACAACAAATACAAAACATCACAAATATAATAACATGGTAGACATCATAATTGCATTAAATTAAGACGCATTAAAGTTGTGGTAGGGATGCATCTCTTGTGTCTTTACAAAAACGTATGTGTCCAAGCATTAATGCCATTATGTTAATGTCCTTTAATTTATGTTAATGCCCTTTAATTGTAAGAGTGTAGGACAGAGAGGATCAGTCTGCACCCTTCTCCCAGCGGGGCATATGCCCTTGTGAGCACTGGCTGTCATGGTAGAGTTCCCAACGGGTAGGCACTAAGTTATATTATAGTATTCGTCTTTGACTGGCATCTCCTATCAAAAAACTAATACGTTCCTGGCCGTGCCTGGATCCCCAAAGTTAATTCGAATAGAATCAAGGGCCGTTCCCCACGGTTGGCTGATCCTGGTGCAACTTGTGATTCGGTCCCTAGTTACAAACAAGCATCCCCGCACTGTCCGCAGCCAGTGTAAGCATTCATTTATTAACGTGTCCCCAGATTTGTATTGGTTCGAGGACAATTTAGGCGCCCCATGTAAATATATTGATCCCCTTCTCCAGGATGTCATTACACTGCTTGATTTGACAGTGGGGGTGGGTGAATCATAGCTCTTGCGTGGTACTGCCTTGCCAGGGTTAGCGTTGACCTGGGCGCTCTACCTACTTTTGGCTTAAATTTAGGGTATGCACAGTGGTCTGTACTCCTGTTGGGATCACAACTTGTAAGGTCTTTTGTGGGCTGTGTCTCTTTAACCTCTTGGGTGCAATCAGGCTCAGTACTCGCTTGATTCCTGTCGTTGCCTTCCTCTCCACCCTGAAATAGATCACAGAGCATTTTGCCAAATTAATCTTCAAAAGCCTAGCCTTCATATATGCAGAATATTCCTCCACCAAGATTTGTAAGGATCATAGGGTTCTTGTAAGGAGAACGCCATCCTCAGTGGAGATGAGAGCTGGCAGTTTCCTTGCCCCACAGCGAGGGACATCAGTCTGAGTTGACTCTAAGTGTGAAGCTTGGAATTTTACATGAAGGTTAAAAAGGACGGGGGCCTGGACGCACCCCTAGCGGACTCCTTTTGTAATTGAGATATATTTAGCTAGTTCATCACAGGATCCATAACAAACACAGACTCCAGAATTCTCATGAAGAACTTCCATCATACAAATGAATGATCTAGGAACGGCCATCCTATCCAGGGATTCCCAAAGAAGTCTCTTGCCCAAATGGTCAAAAGCGGAACTGAGATCCACAAATGCCACGTAGGCAGGAGAGTTCAGAACCAGAGCATATTTGGACAGGAGTAGGTACAGATTAAGGCACTGGTGGATAGTGCCCATGCCAGCCCTAAAACCTATCTGTGTGTCTGAAGGAATTGTGTTGGATGGCACCCATTCCTCCAAACGATTCCAATTAACTACTGTAAACAGCTTGGAGAACCCACATAATAGGGTAATGGGATGCTGCAAAGATTGGAGAAATGTACTGCCCTCTTTGTAAATGGGCACAATCCTCCCAGTTTTCCAACCTGTTATAATACAGAGTGTAGAAAAAAACAGCATTAAATATCTGTGCTATGAATGGGCACCATAAATCCATCTGAAAGCAGCATGAATAAACAGGGACCCCATCTATTCCTGGTGCTTTAAAAATTTTCTTTCTTCTCAGAAAAAATTCTATTCCCTCCAACGTAATAAAATGGAGACTATCCCCGGTCTCCTTGACAGGAGAAAAGTTGGTCCTGGTCAACAGGAGTACCTCCAGAATGATACAGAGCCTCAACGTGTCTAACCCAGGTTCTTCTGAGATATAAACTTCAGGGACTGATGCAAACTCTGTGTCCACCAGTGCCATTCCTTGTCACAATATGTCGAAACGCTTCAGTGTCAGACAGAGCTGCTGCATCATGTAGGTCTTTCTAGTGTTTGATGGCAAGCTCTGTCCTTCACATCGACAGAGCCCTTTTAAACTTGCAACGCTTAAGCTGAATTTCCTCAAAATAGGCCATTGGTCACTTCAAAGCCTTTAGTAAGGATCGTTTCGGCCCTACAATCATCTGGCAGCCAGGAACGCGATTTCCAGAAGAGTTCTTAGGCATAACCCAGTTTAGAGCCCAAGTTAGTAATAGGGGATTGTGATCACGTCGCCGATTGCTAGAGCTTCGAAGCCCGGATTGCAAGCCCGCCACCTCATTGGTGCCACACAGAATCAGTAATGCTTTGCGACCGGACATTACCAAAAGTATAATTACCATCTGTCCCAGAATTAAGGCAACCATTTGCTGCTCTAAAACCCAATTCCACCAATATCTCCCATGAATGAACCACCTTATTCGAGGTGACTGGGTCTGTTTAAAAATAGAAAAAGCAGCTTCTTCATCAGAACAGGTAAATAACTCCTCCAAGTCTCATGTTGAAGTCCCCACTGACTAAAATAGGGAAGCCCTGATGATTACTCAGAAAGTCCCCCCTCATAATCTCCTTTAGGGATGCCAGCAGACGGAGCGAACCACTATCAATTTTGTTATTATAGAAATTGATCAATCCCAAGTAGCTAACCTTCCTATTTCTTAACATGAGATATTGCATATTCTCATTTCATTTTATAAAGGGTTTGGCATCCCCAGCCAGTATAACAGAAAGAACTCGTAAGACTGACAGGTGGGCGGCCTTTAATGTTCTGTTTTGTTGCTGCCGAAAGAAGAGTACACAACCATGTAAATAAATTTTAGGCCCATCAGCCAAGTTCCTGAAAAAGAAGAATTTCTAAGTGATCAATTTAAAATACCTACCCAGCGCCCAGAGGTTTAGATTTCAATCCCACAACGTTGCACACAAGGATTTGTATAGAGTGAGACTCAGTTATTGTTACTTCCGACATGGTAAAGTTCAAAAGATCCCTTCCCCTGTTAAACGAATCAGGCTTCACCTAATCTACCCAAGACTCTTGTGGAGCTGCCTTTGCTGATAAAAAGCATTTGAAGAGATGACAGAATGGTCTATCCTTTTTGGTGTGCTCACAAACACGTGTCCAGCAATCCTCCTCCTCCTCATTGAGACAATCAAGTCCATCCAAGGAATCAAGACAGGAGAACCTATTCCTAATGGATATGTTATTATTTGCCCCTAACAATGATCCAGAATCAGTCCCCAAAAAGCCATTTCCACCCACCTGCCTCCTAGAAAAAGGAGCGTCATGCTTCTATTAGGGCATCCAGGTTGGACCGACTGTTTGGGCACACCATCAAAGAAGCCCAGTGGGAAAAACAATATCTCAGTGTGCAATATGGCCATGGCACCCTCTCCAAATAAGATCAGAAACAATGGAGGGGTGGTTTAAGGTGATAGTAATGTAATCGCCCGGGTAGCACTTATCACCGTTGCCAACCGAAGTCGAACGTTTAGCCATAAGAAAGTCCCTACCTCTAAACAGATCAATGTTGCAGATTTGCTTAGCAAAGTGAATAACCTTATTCATCAAACCTAGTGTATCTTCTGCTTAGTTAGAGGTTAAGGTTGGTATATTGGGTAGCACCACCACCAAGGGTGTCGTTTTTGGTGGGAGATCCAACTTAAATCCTGATGGGGACTATCTAAGACCACCCTCTTCTCTTTGAAGTGGGTCTTAGCCTTATTTAGAGAGGTACCTTTTAATACCCTTCTGATCATCAATAATACTTAAATACAAAAAGTGTAAAATTGTAAAATCATATTTTGATAAAACAATAAAAAAAAAAAAAAAAAATACTTAAATCCACCACATCCACAACCTTACAGTCCTCCAAGAGTTGTGCTAAGGGCCCCTTCACTAAATCCATTTGCCCACCCGTCCCCAAAGGCCCCTTTGGTGGGCTCTCATGGTACACAGTCTCGGGGACCAACATGTGTCTCTTTCATCCACCAGTCCTTCCATATTCCCCCGCCCGCACATGATCCTTATTTAGGCTATGTTTAGTAACTCCGGATAAGGAGCGGATAGATTTGTTGTTTCCGTTTAAGGCCATATCCCCAAATTTAGTGAAAAGCACATATAATGTATTATTCATTTTTTGACAGCATCTCAAAGATGTTCATTATTAAGTTCTCCATCAAGGATAGCCTTTTACCAAGAGTATACTCTGGATTGATCTCCTTAAGTTCCAATTGATTGGACAGATGGGCTGAAGGACCCAAGGAGGAGCAAGGACCACCTGCACTATTATACCCAGATGCGTTTTAGAAGCACCTGAACCACCCTCCAATTTCCTTTGGGCGGGCCCTGGGGAAGTGAAGGGTAAGGAATCCAGCGTACTTTCAATATGATGAATTACAGTTCCTATATATCAGCTGGAGTAGCCCACATGATATTCTTATCATTAATCGATTTCTCTGCTAGAGTGCTTGGGATCCTCAGTGTTCTGAGGTTCTAAGGTATTATTCCTAGTTTCAGTCAAAACTTTGGTTTTGGGGCCCGGGACCCACCCCTCCCGCTATGTGAGCTTTTCTTTAGTTTTTTCCCTGACATGCCAGCTGATGGACCTTAAGGATCCTGGCCCTTCCATTTCCCAAAAACAAAGTACACCCTTAACAATGTCTTAATAGATAAATAAGCAATCAGGGGTAAAAAAGTCAGCAATATCAACCATAAGATCGGTAGCAAAGACGGAACAATCGTACAATGCGGAATAGCGATAGAATTGGATATACATATCAATACCTAAACCATAGCTTCACAGGGGACTTAAAATGCTTGATATTCCTATAGTTAGATGACATTAAAATGATTGGATTTATAAAAAACAGGGTTTCTATCCCCAATATCCAGAAAGGATAGCAACATTCCATAAAGTGAAATAGTGATATAAATGTCAGTACCTAAGTGCAAAGAGCCCAAAATACCTAGGGTGCTTAAGCTGTCCAAAAACAATATAACAAGGCCGCTAAACAATAGAGTCCACAATTTTTGGCAATGCAGGGGCATAAAGTAAAAACTAGTGGTGGGTAGATTTAAACTTAGAAAATTAATTAAATAAATAAATAAATAAATAAAATGACCTATAAATAATATGTGTATAAAAAGGATGGAATCCAACAGAACTCAGAGAAAAAAATCGCAGTATGTCAAGTAGGAAAGAGGGAAGGAAAACAGCACACACAAATCTGTGGTAGATGTAAAGTCCAGAGGGGAAGGCACGACTTGATTAAGAGGCTTGACACAAGTCCATCTCATCCTCCCTCCATAACTGTCCGAGCTATGTTTTTGTACAAGTGAAATCAGCAGCCCACCTTCCTATTAGCTTGGCATTCAGAGGGTCCAGAGGAGATGGAAGCAGCATGCATAAATCGGTGGCATAGGCATAGTCCAGAGGGGGATGCCCGATTGGCTCAGGAGGCTTACTCAAGTCTGTCTCCGCCCCTGCGCCCCCACTGTGGGAGGTACAATTACCCCACAAGCAGCAGCTGGCACTAGACTGATTCGTTTTGCATGCCCACAAATCGCAGCTACACAAGACGTGCAGGAGCGCACAAAGAGAAGATACGGTCGGAGCAAAAACCCAAATGACAAGAGCACACCTGCCAATGAACAGCAGTGGAGCCAACTCACACAATGTGCTCACAAAGCTCTATCCGCTCCACCAGATTAGTTGGTAAGACAGTAAGCTCACATCTGCACCGACTCCAATGCCCCGCCGCTCCAGCGACTCCAGCAACTCCAAGGACCAGGGCAAGGACCAGGGAAGCTTCAAAGCATCAGTGCAGTTGCAGAAATAGGGACCAAATCCAGTGTAACCAGGTGTGAACAGCAGTAACAGGCTGAAAACCAAACCAACTGAACCAAGGGACATCAAGTGCCAAACAGCACAAAATGCACAAAGAAACCCCAGAGTTCTGGGGACCAACAAGGATCTGTAGAGGAACAGCAGGGAACAGCCTGCCCAGCAGTCAAGGAGACTCAAGAACTTAAAGCAGCTCAGCTGCTGTGGCAATGCCGTCGCCCTTCCTTCCTAGCAGGGAACAACCTGCCCCACCAGCCGCTCTTTTACGCTCCACAGTTGAGGAGACTCAAGAATTTAAAGCAGCTCAGCTGCTGTGGCAATGCCGCCGACCCTCCTTCTTCCTCCTTCCTAGCAGGGAACAGTCTACTTCTCTAGCCGCTCTGCTCCACGGCTGAGGGGACTCAAGAATTTAAAGCAGTTCAGCTGCTGTAGCAGTGTTCCCACCCCTCCTTCTTCCTGCTCTTTCCTAGCAGGAAACAGCCTGCCCCACCAGCCGCTCCACTCTGCGGTCGGGGAGATTCAAGAATTTAAAGCAGCTCAGGTGATGCAGCAGTGCCGCAGCCCCTCCTCCTTCCTACCCTACCTCCTTACAACCTGCTCCGCCAGCTTCTCCACCATGACATTCTACTAGTGGGATATAGTGCTACACAAAACATCTGCTCATAAAATGTTGTCACTGCTAGTGGTATAGCCAGGTTTGCTATGCTACATCACACTACAAAATGGCTACCATTAAACTGGGTCATAGTAACCACTGTAACTCACAGGGCTATGAAACTGAACAAATGTGCTAGCAATCACTTTATAAAAACAAACTAGGATTATTATTGCATTTGCCAAAGTTAGTCGAAACTCCTGAAAATTCCTGGAACAATCTTATATAGATTTCAAAGTTTGTAAAAGATCCGGGGATAGAGCCTAGGGCAAGTTTAGACGTCACATAACTATATCATATGAACGTACGCGCTCCGTCACACTTTCGAGCGTTAATATGGCATACTATACTGCTCATATACATTTGGAAGTTCTGCGCTAAAATGTAGCTATACTGCCACTCCAAAGTGGAAACATTCATCCAATAGTGCTACGTAATACTTTATGAAGTTATATAAGACAAAGAAAAGCCTTTGGACAGGACAACTAAAGACTTTCTGTGGATTGAGAAATTGTATTTAAGCAGCAGCTGGAGAGCTACCTGTCTGCCACATTAGCCATGTGGTTGTTGGGCTGACAAACTGACAGGGGGTAGCTAGTGGTCTTAAAAAGTGCTGGGACATAATTAATTTAAGAACGCAGCGAGCGAGCCTGAACTTGACATGGTAGGTATGTTTTTTTTCCCCTCATGAGAATATCTTTGAAAAACCCCTGTCAAAATCACACACATTTCAGCACGCTTTTTCCAAAATAATCAGAAAAGTACCTATATTTCTTAGTGATCTAAATGGCTACTGAATACTGTACCTCTAGTAACTTGCGGCCAGTAGGGTGGATACAAATACCCAATATAACATTACATAACATAACTAACAAATGTTCCAATTCCAACGTAGCTTTTTAAACAATGACATTTGTGGATTTATTCCATTACTGTGTGAGTTGCATTTAATAGAAATGCAGTATGGACAGAACATACTGCAGTAAACACGAAAGACGCATTTCCACGTCTAACGTAGTTTAGCCAATTGTTGTTAATACATTTCAATTCAAGGATACATAATACAAAGCAAATATGATTCGTTGCAACAACTGTGAACGGTACACAGATACTGGATTGAGTTCAAACCATGTCAAATATAATTCAGCAAACTGTATAATATCCCAATCTCAAATAAGTTTATTTACCATTTTAACTAGTAAAAGTAAGTGCTTGCCTTTGTGTGTGCATGCCAGCAAAATGATCATGGCCTAAAGTGCTCTGTTGCTTTCAGAAGCTAGTTCTGAGAAGTCCAGATAGCAATAATTTGGTGTTATCCCGGCCCGCCCGCAGTCCAATAACAAGGATTGATTATTCCCGATCAGTGAAATGTTTTCCTCTCTTTAAACTCAGAGTTGATCCCTGGTCAAGATTGTCTGACTCCTAACATGCAAACCAAATATTAAGATGCTAAAACCTCAAGGTTAGTGGAAGATATTACTCTGAAAATACCTTGCTGATGAAAGCAGAAGATATTTGTATGAATGTGCTGCAGTCACACTGCGCTCATCACTATTCTCAAATCGGGTGCTGATCAGGGAACGATAAACGCCCCGAAACAGCAGGTCACAAAGAACCTGGACACATACGTGGGCGCGGCCTTCAGACGTTAAGCATCAGACATAAAATCTCTAACAGAGCGCGCGTTCGGCGAGCTCTGAAAACATAAGCAGCGGGCCACATGGATGAGAATCGCACACATCCAAACTTCAAAACGAAAAAATTAAAATGTTGAGTTAGAGTGCGGAAGAGTGCAGCTCCGCGCAGGGCTGTATGAAACAGAATGAATATTAGGGGGGGGCGTGGCGCCTATTTATTTAAAATGTCAGAACTAGGACTGAAAGTTAGACAGGACTAGCTAGCCGCAGCACCCTTTCTCTCTGGACTAGACTGCCTGGTCAGTACGTCAGGCATCTTGCTTTATTTAATGTAAAGGTGCACGGAAACTCTGTTATTTTTAGAAATTGAAAGGCATTCGAAGTTTAACAAAGATTAAGAACGTAAAAGCTGGCTAGCCTTGTGGTTGTAGCCCCTGAGCTTCTATCCGGCGCTACCACCAAACCTATAGCCAGATAAATGGTGTATTATCATTGCAATGCATACTGTGCAAGCGTTAGCTTTAGCAACCATATTGCTAACCAAAATGCAAACTAACCATGCTCAATATCGGTTGGCCTCCCGCTAAACTAATCAGTCAATCTTTTCATGCGACACAACTCAAAAGTTGTATTTATCCATTCAGCTTTCTAGGGTGTCCACGTGTTCTTCCAGGCCACCGTTAGGCGTGTCCTGGCTGCCAACAACATGTGGTGAACCATGTGAGGCAAGTACCGCGTGTGGTCTTCCTAAGGAGGCATCCTAGACAAGAATAACAATGGGTTTACCTTGCTGTTTGCCACATACAACTCACACTTGTGCCCAATATTTCTGGTTAAGCCAACATTACCAGTCAGCATCCTAGGAGCTTGTTATACAATCTCCATTATGGCATGTTTTTAAGCCCTC
This sequence comes from Ambystoma mexicanum, assembly GCF_040938575.1. Classification (NCBI taxonomy): domain Eukaryota; kingdom Metazoa; phylum Chordata; class Amphibia; order Caudata; family Ambystomatidae; genus Ambystoma; species Ambystoma mexicanum. The sequence goes on along the minus strand of NC_090936.1, from coordinate 158,975,682 downwards.
GGAGGAATTGCACCAGTGTTATGCAATTCAAGCAACATGCACATATCCTTCAGAAAAGGCTGCTCTCTCGCGTTACCAAAACATTGGTACAGCAATGCCAAAAAAAGAGTACAATCAGCTGAAACCTGATCGGCTGGTATGAGCCATGATTATTTGCCAACATAGTGAAGAAATTTGAGGGTCTGTTTTTAAAAATTGGCGAGTGTTACACACTATACACTCAGGACGGTTCTCTTGGCATGCTCTTATTCGCCTTCAAAAAAGAAAAACTGTAAAGCAAAAATTGGTCAAAGCCTGTAGGAACATTTCAAATAACCCGCTGCTAGGGCATTAACCATGCACCTCTTGTGCGGCTTGCAAGTTTTTTTGAAGAAAGTCCATTCGTAAAAGCCATAATGTAATTTGAGATTTGTTGAGCGTTCAATAAGTTGTATATTGGCAAAACCTCTCGATGGATTAAAGAGCATTGCTACAAAATTCGAAAACTAGAACACTGATTGTCTCTCTAACGTTACATTTTTTATAGTTTGCTCATAAAGTTGAATGTCTTACATGGTTCTGCTTTGAGAAAGTCAGCGGATCAAATAGAGAAATGGTGGCGAGTTAACTGGCCTAGAAGGAGCAACTATGGATCTTCAATTTACAAACCATTGAATATGGTTTAAATGTAGTGGAGGAATGTAAATTGTGCACCTAACATTGCACCATCGTGCTCATTTAAAGGAAATACGTCCATAGTGTAATTTATGACCAAGTACTGGCATATCCCTATTTGGGTTCGAGTCCAGGATGTTTGCTTAGTGGTGCTTTTATAACTCTTGGGGCGGAGATACGGTCATGTTGCATTTTATGACCGACTTCTGGTATATTTAGTATAGGGTTTTACGTTCCAAAATGTCTGTCCCGTCGTGTCTCCACATTGTCCTTTTTCTATGATTGATTCTTTTTCTTTTTTTTCATGGCAATGGCCCCATATTGTTATGGTCAGGTTTCCTGGCGTGTACGTGTATTCTCATAGTGCCTTGAGCACGGCTTCTGGCGGAACCATACTAACAGGTATCTAGCACAGTATTCAATCGTGCCTTGGTCAGAGCAGCTTTGCCCACGGCTTTGCTTGCAACATAGCATGCAGCACTCCACGGGTTGCAGAGGCGATTAAGTTTCTTTTGCACGTGCACCTCTTGAAGTTCTCATGGGTAGGTGCAGTGTGCAGTTCAATTTCAGTGCTCGTTTTCAGCTAGGTGCTGGTCTACCATTTCATTTGTTAGTGAGTTTGTGGTTCTCATTTATTTCCTGTTTATGTGTGTTTAGGTTTACTCCACAGTCTTTGGAGGACACCATACAGATACCTTTTACCTCTATGAGTACTTCTTCAGGTATTTATAACTGATTGGTGATACATTGGTGTGGTGTACGGCACAATTGTGATCCCTTTACATTTATTTGTCATTTGTGTGGACTCGTGGATCTCTTCAGTGGCGTATTGAGGATTTCTGAGGCCCTAGGCCCAACTTATTGCATGCTCCCCCCTCTCCCGAACTTTACTCCACCTATGCCAGATTCTGCACCTTCACCAGAAGACATCCTCCCTTCAACGAACTTTGTCTGCCTTGGCCAATCTACACCCCTTCACCACCATCCTGTCCTATTTCTGCTCCGTAACAACACAAGGACATTTTTAAGGCTGATGGGATTTCTTCTCCCAAGTCAAGCCTGCCATCGTCTATGTTATTGTAGTTGAAAGAGTGTTTTGATGTGTCTGCTGCCCAGAGTTTAGAGATGGCAGTGTGTTCTACAGTTAGTCGAGTGCATTAGAGGTATTTGCTGAGACCAATTGCCTATTTTGTATTAGATCAGGGAACAATCATAATAAAAGCGAGGAGAACATAAGCTGTCTGCCAACTGGACACGAGTGAGGGAGGATTGGAACGAGGAATTATGGTTTTAATACGGTTTCTCCCAACTTGCCTGCTGTAACCCCATGAGGAATGTACCTCCTGGTCTGTAATACGAATGCTCCTAGCAACATAAATACATTTGTACATGCTGCCTTGTTAAATGTTATCTTTTATATATGAAATGTAAATGTTGCAGCTGTAACTTTAAAAAAAAGTATTGAAAAAAGAGCTAAACCTCCTTCTCAGGGTTACAGCTCTGTTGTTAGCAGGGGGTATACAGGAGATAAGACAAGTTACCACCTGCTGCAGTCCATGCACCTCCAATCCCTTGGGCTGGAGCACCATTAATAGATGGCAAAAACACAAGTGAAATGTGTAAACTCTGCGTGGGCATAAACACCTAATTGGAGTTGCAGAAGGTTCTTGGAACCTTTTGGCTGTGCATTCTCATGGTGGAGTAATGGATATGGGCGACCCTGAGCCTTCATGGGTGGGAAGCAACAGCAGTCCCTGTAGTTTCTATAACAAATTAAGTGTTGGATACTTTTGACATCTTCGCTGCTTGTGCTGTTGTCCAAAATACCCAACGCCCCAAAGATGGAACTGAGTAATGGATCAGGCTTTTCAGCACAACATTAACTTTGTGGGTGTGGTCTAAGGTAAGCGTCTTGCCAGCTTGCGTTTGTGGTAATTTAAAAGTTTTGTTAACTCTGAAATGTGGGGCCAGGCAGTACTGCTTGCTTTTGAATTTCAATGTAGTGCCCACCTGTGGGATCTCTGTTCTTGGCTTAAGCATAGGTTTAACATTGTAAAATTATGTATCATTTTTAACCTCCAGTTTAATGGAGGGATAAACCTAATTTTTGCACTGGTATAAAAAATGCATGTCATGTATTTGAACATAAAAGTGATTGCTTAACGTGTAGTGTATGTATGTGTTCATTAGCACGAACGCCAATGACAATGGGGAGTGGCAGCCATGTAACAAATGAGGTTCTGGCTGTTTTGCATGTAAAGGAGCATTCTGGGAATATAAGAATGACCAAAGAGGTTTATATCTATCAGGTATGTATGTGAAAGTTGTATGACTGACTTGCTGAATACCTAATGCATGCTTGGTTTGGTGCACATGTCTTTTTTTCTTTTTTTTAACAAAAGTCACTTTAACAATAATCTTTTGTAACTATGAAGCATATATACAAGTTTGGCCAGCAAAGACTTAAGCAGTTATAGTGCAGTGACTGCTAACAGCTTGACATAATTCATGCTTTGTTGTGGATCAGCTGGATTCTGATAAACAACAATACTTTAATTTAATAAAATAGCAAGCAATATGAAAGGAACTGCTATATACATATTGTTCCAGTGGCAATCTGCCACCCTAGGCCTGGGCCTAGTTGGCCTTATTGTAAATACATTACTGTCATCTCTTTTGTGGGTTCTTTCTGACGAAGCTGTTGCTGTGAGCACTTACCTGAGTTAATCTACTATTGCTGATGAAATGTGGATTCCCAGGGATTATATTATTAGATATGTTCTGCTTGGTTTGTTTAATTGGCCACTATTTATTTCTGGCTTTTTTGCTAATGAGTACTTGTCTCCATAATAATGTTGTCATTAAGACAGTGATAACATTGGGTAAATTACTTTCATTTATATTTGGTTTGTGTTTGTCATGTAGTTTGTGTATCACTGAAGACGTTTATAAATTGTATCTAAAGTCGAAACCGGTCGGTGGTCTTGTCAGTGGCCTGAAGATGGAAACATGGAAGACAAAGTCAACTCTCTCGTTTCGGCCATTTTCTGAGTTTTCCTATAGCAATGTTGCATATTGACTGTTGCATTTATTTGTGTATGGTGTGTGTTGCATGTTCTTTGTTGGTTGTCATTGATGTGGTTGTGAATTAATGGGCTGTTTCCTAATTGTTTGTATTCATTTCCTTTCATGATTTATGTTAGGTTTTTTTGCAATCATTTCACAGTACTTTTGTATTTAAATGATGTGTTTCCTTCTTTGGATAAATTAAACCAATTGTTTTTAAATGATATTCTCCAGAATTTGTTTTGGTTCACAGTATTACTGTTCCCCGGGTCTGGGCATGGGGTAAGGATATCTGCTCTTCAGTTTGCCCGGTTATGCCAACATGCCCATCACACATGCTAATATGTTGCCCTTTTCGCTGCAGTTCCTTCAACACATTACACTAATCCCTGCAGGCTTTCTGGCCAATCCTGCTGGTAGAAATCAGCATTGATTCAACAATTCATCGCATGGAGCTTGCATTGATTAGCCGGTGAAAACCGACAGGCTCTATCGCAGATAACGGGCAAGATACTCTCCAACATCGTGGAACCTGAATACTTTCCCCATTTACTCTTCATGATCTGCGTACTGGTGCAGATCAATAGATTGCCCAAATAAGACCCTTCTTGTTCACCAAGTGTTCCAGTATCCTCTCAATCTATGTGAAACCCCCAGATACCTCCTCTTACCAAATAGCCTGAGACATCACCCCCTTCAGTTGCAGATGTAGCTATATCATTAGGGTTCCAGCCTGTAGTTCCTTTTTTTCATGGAAGCAATGTCAATGACACCTCCCTCCCTCCAGAATGAGTCTACTTTTTACAATACTTCCTGAAGCCCTGGCTGAAACCACAGCATATCCGAAAGCTCTGTTACAAAGTGAGAGGCCCGGACACAGCTTAAACACGAAGGTCATTATGTTAAACTCTCCCCCTTTCTAGGGATCCCATAAGGCTCGGAAAAGCGGGAATTTATGGAATACCCCAATGAATAGCTCTTTTCCAGGCACCCAAATCCACCCTCCCACATTACTGAGCTATTGATTGCACTCTCCAGACCCACACATTGTTTTTCCATCCTGTTTCCCAAATGGATATAGAAGTAAGTACCTTCAACTCTGCCATGGGGACGTTTCCCCACATATCAAGGAACCCCACATTTCCAATTGAGGCTGGTAAAATAGGATTATCATAGGGGTTTTGTTTCCTCCTATTGTTCTAGGAGTATCATAGTAACCCTATTGAAACCCCTAAGAAAAAAGGTCGTTATGACCTGCATGGGGAAACAATGAAAAATCTATTTGGTCGCAAAATATTAGGTCTTCCAAAATATTCTCTGGACTTTCTCTTGGCTGAGTGCACCACTTAGGTTGTGGCTATTAACATGCTCGAATCCCAAAGCCATTTTGTCTAATATTATTTCGATCATATTATGCCCTATTCAGAGGCTAAAAAGAGCTGGTGGGGTAATCACGGTTCTAAAATGTGTAGTTGCCATGCATGCACACAATTTGGGGTCCACCAGCTTTTTTTAATCCAAATTGGAAATTTAACAGTTAATCACAGAGTTGGGCACCCATTTTAGTGGAAATAGGGAGATCGGATGGTTCGACAACAAAACATATACAGAGTATCAAACCATCTCGACTACTGGTATCCAGCCATATCGTAAGTCTGCAATGCACAGTTAGGAATGTTGGACCTTGCCTAGGCTCCGCTTTAATTTGTTGCTGCTTAATACATGGTTTGTCACATGAAATAATCAAGTATGTTCAGTAAATAGTGGTTGCTCTTTTTGCACTGACAAGATTGAAATTAGTTTACTGTTCGTATTATTGTGCCCGCAACATGCCTATGGTTTGATTCCAATTTTGAAGTACATCAATGTGAGGAAATGCTTTCTGGCCTATGACCATGTGGTCTCAAGTTATGAAGTGGGGATAAACTCCACTGTGAATACCTATTTAAGGAAGTTGCTTACTCTCAGATCCGAGACACTGAAAACTTATGATGGACCACTGACTCGTGTCCCTATGTTTTAACCTGATGGATATTGTTTTTTTTGTATTATGTACTGCTATTTAATTTTTTATGTACTTGAATGAATTGTTGAAGTGCAAATCGAATAATTTTAAAACAATTCTAGCATGTAAGTCTATTATTTCTTTATGCAGTGTTCGGATCCTGGGTCTTTTATTTTCATCCCCTCCTTTAATTCAGAGTGCTTTCCAGTTGAATCACTTCTCTGCTGAGCTGGTTTTCCTATATGGTCCACTCTCATTTCCTCCTAGCACCCTCAGCCATCAAAAGAACTCTAAAGGTGACTTTGGCTGCATGCCACACAAGTCCCTGAACAACCCCCTCCGCCCTTCAATAACCTCTAAAAAGAATTCAATTATTTTCTCTAAGATATTCCCTAAATACTGGGTCCCTCAGTAATGTGTCATTAAGTTGCTATCTGCATTTACCTAGTTTAAGTTGAGGCAAATCCAAGCACAGGATCACCATGTCCAGGTCCAAAAAACCATCAGCTGGCTGGAATCACACTTCGTTAGGTATCTCTACCAGTAGTTGATCAGGAGGTGGTGAAGTCTTGCATAGTTTCCAGGTGGGTGTGAATAGAATGTGTAGACTGTAGTATGTGGGTTGGCTCCCCGCCACACATCGACCAGAACGTAAGCCTCTATCAATGTTTGGCAGCAGCCCTGTCTCATACTAACATTCTGGGAATTACCAGCTGTTAGGGACAGGCTATTTCACCCCTGCTCAACATTAAAAACTCCCTCTATAATCAAGGTTATTTTCACCAAAGACACTAGCTTCTTTTTTAGTATGGGCCCTTCTTATTTGACAAGATGCCACTAGTACTCCCTTATTATTCTTTGATGGTTGTAGCTTGCTCCCATTTTAGATTTAGCTTTATATTAGGCATTTTTCTCACCCATTCATACAGTTTAATAAACACCCTTGAACTGTGATCACTTGTGTCTGTCATATGGGGTCAGGAGTGGAATTTGATCCAATTGATACTAGGTGGAGAGCCCACTTATATGAAGAGAAACCGAATAGAGATTTCCATGCTCTTCCTACAGTATTACAGAAGGAACAAATGAACGACACTCTCCAAGGTGACTCAGAAATCTTGTAGTCCAAGGGCAGTTCCCATCAAGCCCCTTTTTCCGTAAATGGGGTGAGGTCTATGGAAAACGGGATGCAACCCTTGCAGCCTATTGAACAGAGAATAGGAAACCAATTTCTTACCCTGACCTCTCAAGCCATTTCACCTGTCCAAAAACATGTTGAGGGCAACACTTATTATGATTTTTGCCCTCAGGATTATTTACTGGAGGGAAGAGATAAAGCCTTAATCTGTTTACAAATAAGAATCAAATATCCCTTGGATTGGACCTTTTATATTTTACCCTGCAAGGAAGGTAAAGTGAAAATGTTCTCTCTCTTTTTCTTGCGAAGACAAAGTTACCTTCGTTTTCCTGAACTTCTCCACAAACCCTGTGAAAATCTATAGTGGAGATAGAGTAGGGATCGTAGTATGTGAAACCCCTTGTAAAACACTCAGAAAGAACTTAATGTATGAGACCTTGGGGGAAATACCATCCAATCAAACATCAGAAGGATGCCTAGAGACCCCTTCTATAGAAAATAAAATCTCAGAACATCATCCTTACTATTCAAAGGGAAAACTAGGGGGCGAGCAAGGGAGAGAGTAGGTGAGAAACTTAAGTGGGAGGATACACGAAGAACCTTGAGTTAACAAAGAGGAGCAAAAACTAGAGACCCATAATGCCCTGAACATTTGTTTTAGCCACCTGAATAAGGATAGTAGAGGGTCAACATCTATTGAATCTCTAGATGAATCAGAAGCCTCTCACCTCGAACAATGGCTATTTGTGGAGAGTGGGGCCACGTCGTGGAGATCTGCCCTGACAGTATAGAATAAGAGTTGATGGTGGCTCAAGAAAGGCAAAGGAAGATAGAGAGAGAAAGAGGGAGGAGAGAACTCGTACAAAATCATCCCCTAAGCAAACCCTGATCAACCAGGAAGGAGTTGAAAGTCCCAGCAATAACAATTTAGGATGTATTGGAATGCTTGGACCAGCGATCTGGGTGTTCCACGGAGGAATCCCGAAGTGAAACACTGCGGTCTAACCAGCACAGGGGAAGGGAATGTGAAAAGCCTGGGGATATTCTCCCAAGTACAACTTGAGAATCCCTTATTCAGGTGGCCAGGGAAGGGCTGGCACTCTCAGATCCGAACTGGGGGTGGACGAGCGAGGGAGGATCACCTGGGTAGAGGAACCCGGGGTTATGCTCACGGGAATCACCCAGTCAAGATGTGGTATCATACCACGGAAGAAGGTGATGAGGACGAAGCCCCTGAAGCTTTTGTAGGCTGCTCCAAATCTACCCTCTTCCACCCAATGATTTTCCCTTACCCAAATCCAACAAGGCCTCAGCATCTGGTAAATCTGGAATTCCAACCCCATAAACTACATCTTCCAGAATCCCTGTCTTCCTGTTACCTACCCAAGTACTCCTAGTCATTCTTATCCATGTCCCTCTGATTATTACTTCGCAAACTCCCAGTCTACTTTGACAAAACACTACCATTCCTACAATCCCCCTATTCATTTCACAAACCCTACCAAACCCACCCTTCTGAGATTACCAAACCCCCTAGGATGAGGGATAGGGCAGATCAGGCGGCGGATTTGGTAACTCACCATTCCTGTGGAGTCCCAGAGGATACCACAGGAATGGGTTCACAGAAGCACCGTTAATAACGGTTCCGGTGCTTCCGTGACAACTCTAAACGCAAGTGTCGTTGAGCCCAGTAGGTCAGACCTGCTGGGAGTAACGGCCCCCATCCGCAGAGTCGAAGTGTGGCGGTCCGGAAAGGGTGCCGTTATATTGGTACCGGCACTCTTATTTCCGGACTGTCACACTCATAATGAGGCCAAATGGCAGGTACTCACATTATAAGGCATCAAATGCCAAACGGCCACATAGTCATGGCAGCAGTTTGGCTAGTCACCTGGACTGCCAGGCAATGCCTTAAACTGCCAACATAAACTCTATATGGATATGGAATGCCATAACAATCCCAGGTGTCAGTGCCACTGTCACTTTGCCACGCAATACCAAAGTGCTCATATATTTCAGATATTACCATCAAGTGACCGGCTACCCATCCATTGGCAGAGATCACCATCACATTCTCAGGTAACTGACCCACTGCCAAGGAGTGCCATCAACTCTGCAGATACTTACCCCATTGCAAAGGATTGCCAATACATGTCCAGGTACTTCGCCAAGCACTGCATCAACTGCCAAGAAGCACTTTTCATTGCCAGTGATTGCTATCAACCGTTTTGCTATTTGTCCTTCCAGAAAGGATAACCATCAACTGGCCACATACTTGCCAAATGCCTTGGTAATTGCCACCTCGTGAATGACTGCCATCGACTGCCCAGATGCATGCCCCATGGCCAAGAATGGTGTCAGCCCTCCAGGTACTTGACCAACTGCCAAGGATTGCCATCAATTCCCTTATTTGAAGATGACCATTTAATAACTAAATGTGATTTTGATTTGATTTGATTGTTTATTTGTATACACGGCTTTTGCATACTAGTTGCCATGTGTCCATAGACATGTTATTGGGCGTCGTCTGATTGGTGCTAAAGTGCTACCGTGGAGCCAAAACCAAACATTGACAAAGCTGTTGTGACAACTCACAATGTGTTTCAAAAACGACATTGACAAGTTGGATTTGTGTGTGTCTTTTTTACTTCAGTATCAGCATAATTAAGCTCTAGTTTAATCCAATGCAGCAAACTTCTAGTGACCAATTCCGGGAGATGTGTACACTAGCAAATGTATACATACATAGAAATAATTCTCTTCAATAGGAGAATGGCCTTGTTACAATCTTAATGGTCTAATCACTGCTTTTTAAGGTTGTATACTAATTGACCTTTTCACAATTGACCTCGGAAGAATTGACCTCAGGTGAATTGACCTAATTTAGAAGGTCAATTAGGACATATATGCGGGGGAAACCCCCCGCAACCCCACACCCACTCCAAAACTCCCTGCAACCCCTCACCCAATCCCCTTATACTATTTATAATCCATAACCAACCCAATACATATATAAAATAACTAAAATAATATAAAGGTCAATTGTGCAGAAGGTCAATTAGGACCACTATAATTAGGTCAATTGTGCAAACGGTCAATTGTAATAGGTCAATTTGGGTAATACCCTTTTTAACACATAGATTATTTAAAAAGCAGAGATTGGACCAATCCTCTGTTATATTTTTACGATCCCCATACGTACCTCGCCATAGGATGTTGGTGTGGCTCCAATATACTCCTGCAGCTTTTTAATTTGAGTGGCAGGTCCAGTAATGAGGGAGGTTCCCGAATCAACGATGGCTTGACAGCCTTCCGGGCAAAATTCAACCCTCCCTTGAATTTTCACACTGTAAAAAATTGATAAAAGAGCCTTTTAATATCCTTTCTCCCCGAAAATTCGAGTGCATGAGAAATTTAAAAAAAAGTAGCCTTTGACGTTTTTAACTACACTAAACAGGAAATGTATGCTAACATTGCACAGTCCATACGATTTTAAACTACTACAGACTTCAGTCGATCAAACTCTGGCAAAGTGGTCTGCTGGACTCACAGAGGTCCTCAGGACTGCCACAGATGTTGATAGAACTGAAAAAGATGTCTGTGAGGCTGTACGAACTGTGGGACTGACAAGGAGGTCTGTGGGACTGGCAAGGAGGCTGTGGGGCTGACAAGGAGGTCTGCGGGACTAACAAAGAGGTCTCTGGGACTAACAAAGAGGTCTGTGGGACTAACAAAGAGGTTTGCGGGACTAACAAAGAGGTCTCTGGGACAAACAAAGAGGCGTGCAGGCCTAACAAAGAGGTGTGTGGGACTGACAGAGAAGCTGACAGGACTAACAAAAAAGTTGATCGAAGGGACAAAGAGATCCCGATGACTGTCAAAGAGATCCAGAGGACTAACAAAGAGGCAGATGGGACTAAGTACTAGGCCGTTGAGTCTGACAAAGTGGACTTTGGCATGGACAGTGACTCTTGCTTGCCTACAAAGTGGTTGGCAGGACAGACAAAAGACTGAAAAAGAGGTCGGCAAGACTGACCTAGAGGATGATGGGACTGACAACGAGGCACCTGAGACTGACAAAGAGGTTGGCAGGACAGACAGATCTGTTAGACTGGTAAAGGATTTTGCTGGACTGACAAATAGGTCTGGGGGAATGACAAAGAGGTTGATTGGACTTTGAATGCTTCTGCGATGTAGCCTTAACTCATTCAGGTTTGCTTGGTACAAGTGTCAAATCCTGTAATGGTACAGGCTCTAGGCTGGATAAAAATGGTGTCCAACTGCTTTCCAGTTAAAGCAATGCTTTGGATAAATCTTGAAACAGCCAAAGTCCAGAGGATATCTAAGGTAAGTGCTCCTGGCTTTAATAACAACATTACGGGGGTCATTTTACATGGTGTGGTGTGGGAAACGAAGGATCGAAATCAAGGCGGATTGCCTTCATTTCATACTCTGCTCTATTTTCGAGTTCTTGAAAGGCGGGGAAGCAGGAGTTACCGCGCTTTCCTCCATTTTACACCTGCAGGTAATTTTCTTGCAGGCGCAGAACAAATGGATTCCTATGAAACCCACCTTCATTAAGCGCCTGCTAAAAACAGGCGATTCAATAAGGATCCATTAGTAAATGCCATCTACAAATAGTCATTTACAGGCGGTAGGTACTTTTTGACAAGACAGAGCATAACAGTAAAGATTAAAAGCGATTTTGTTTGTTTTACTCTTCATTCAGTTTTACACTACAACTTGCAAGTGTTTAAAATCGAATGCAGGGACCCAAGAAACGGCATTCAAATGGCAACATTGGCTGACACCTGCAGGCAATTTGAACCCTAAGTGTTGGATGTTTTATCCCACCATGGATTGAAAAGCTGCACTGACGATTTTGGTGACGTCAGTCCACTAATGTTATTATATAATTTAGCAGCATTTGGAACACTTTTTTATTGGAATTTGATGTTTAGTGACCCCTCCTGATGAATGTCCCAGAATCACCTAGAGGACAGAAACATGTTGAGTTATTTTTTCCTAAGTATGAATCAACTTAATTCTTGAAACTGACACCAATTTAGGGTCGATACAACATTTAGAAGTGTTCTTTTCTATAATATTGTTTTTTCAATATTGTGACACACTTAACATCCAATCTCTTTAATTGAAGAATGTCTTGGTAGTCACTTTTCCAATTGTGTATGTTCTAAGAGTTTTTTTTAAAACTTTTGTATTGTGATCTCTTGTTTGAGATTTTTTTTGAAGTATCTTAATAACATTTTGAATTAATGTGATTTAAGTGTATGTGAGGTCTAACTGTTGATAAACACTGTCTACCTTTTTTGTAGTAACAGGGTGTTTTATCACACCATGGATTGAAAATCTGCACTGCCGATTTTGGTGACGTCAGTCCACTAATATCATTATATAATTTAGCAGCGTTTGGAAGCTCTGACTATAATACACTAACAGCAGGAGAACACAAGAGCGATATTAGAAGAAGCGATGCAAAATCTCCTGTGGAAAGGCATTTTCATGCACCTGGCTAGGATTTCGAACAAGTAAGATGTATGCCTGATGAGAAAAATCCTGCTGAAGCATTACAAAAAGTATGGACATTTGATCAACGTGATTCTTCTGCTTATCGTGGGTGCGTTCCGCTATAGCTTCTGACTGGTATAAAGAAGGATGTCCTCCGGTAAATTGATATTGGACATGCTTATCCCAGATTACCGAGAACTAAACCAATGGGAGAAATGACCAAATCTTTTTTGTTTTACTTAACACGGGTGTGGGGGAGACCCCCGGATCCCCTGCCGCTCCCCTTATCTTAACTATTACCCTTAGCCCACCCCTATATTATACAAGAATGTCCCCAAAATTCAAATATATTTCGGTAAAAGAATTTAGTAATTTCTCCCATTCGTTATTTCATAGTCGATCATTTCTTCAGATTCCGCTTATCCTGAACACAGATGGGGAACATCTGCCAGGGAGACCAGCCAGGAAAATGTATCGGTTTTTAATATGAGTGTAATGGGTATAAAGGTATGAGAATTTAATAATATGGGTTGTGCTGTTGCTCATGGCTTGGTTTGGGTTTTGTAACAAGAACTACAATTTGAATTGATTTATTTCTATAGTGCCTCTGACCATAACATATTTAAGCACTGAAAGACCAGAGTAGGGCCAAAGTGGAAGGCCAACATGGATGTCAAAACAGGATGCTCGGCTAACCGCGGGATGAGGTAGACGTGTGTCTGCTCGGCTCCTGCGGCCGCACTACAATATCCTGTCAAAAGCCTTATTTTTGCACACTACGTAAGCTGGAAACATCTCCATGCCCAAGCGAACACCCTTGGGCACTCCCGGACCGAAGATAGGGGGAAACCACAGTGCGATCTGCTGCAGACGTCCGAGTGAAACTTACTGGCGTGCGGAGCCCGGCCTGTATCTAAAATGGCCGCGGGCGGGCTTGACTGTACGCGCTGAGCGTATGAAATGAGGCTGTGCTGAGGAGAAATCCAGGAATCCAGCCCGCGGCAGACCTGCTATTCGTGGCCGGGGGAGAGTGCGAACCCGGCTGGGCTCCCGGAGTCCCGATCGGCGAGGGTGCATCTCGCGTACTGGCACGGACGGAGGCGTTGCGAAGGAGTCCACCGGGGAGCGGAGTCCGGATCTCCCTACGCCTGCACCTACCTCCTGGGAACCCCGGAGGGAACAGAGGTCCGGAACGGTGCCGGCTGGGAAGACAGGAGGGCTGACCAAAGCGAGGTAGGCTGAGCCCCCCCCCGCGCGGGCCCCAACCCCTGACAACAACGGCGGCTGGCGAGGCGGCCCAGAGAGAGGCCGGGGCCGAGGAGGAGCTACCCCTGACAACAACGGCGGCTGGCGAGGCGGCCCAGAGAGAGGCCGGGGCCGAGGAGGAGCTACCCCTGACAACAACGGCGGCTGGCGAGGCGGTCCAGAGAAAAGCGGGGGCCGAGGAGGAGCTACTCCGGACAACGCGGCTCTCCCCTGTCCGGCCCCGCCGGTGCCGCTTACTCAGCGACACACACGCGGACCCGCGGGCTGGAGCAGGAGCCTGTATCCCTGCTGCGGAAGAGACACCATGGTACAGGAGCGAACCGCGGCCCGGCAGCGGGTGCCTGAAGGGCACGGAAGAAGGCCGCCTGGAGACCTGGGCCCAAAGCACTCGTGGAGGGGTGACGCCAAGCCAAACACAACAGCCCACACAGCGCAAATGACATTTTGAATGAGATAGCGCCCAACATCAGCAGAATTAGTGGCAGCCTCAGTGGGACAGGACACCGCACTTATCAGCAGGACCCCCCCCAACATCCGGACACACTGGCCTGCCTTTGAGGGACAGACTGAACCTGGTGCCTGTTATGTCAAAGTCTTACCTGCAACTCCCGCGCGTGTGAATTCGTAGTGCGACATCCATTACAGGGGGGCCAACACAACGAAACACTAAATACTCAACGTGGCACTATGGGGAAGGATAAACCGAGGAAGCTTCCTACACAGAGCAGAATGGACCAATACACCATTCCCCCTCCCCAGCCCACTGAACACCACCTGCTATCTCCGGAGGAGATGGAAACGGACCAGGGTATCTCGCTGAAAGACATCATGGCCGCCATAGCGGACTCTCGCACGTCCATGGAGCAGAAAAAGGACGGTATAAGTATGGATGTTTCCCTCCTCCGGCATGACCTGCAAAAACTAACGGCACGCACGGGAGAGGCGGAGCAGCGCATATCCACCATGGAGGACAGGGTGAACAGCATGCAACAACAGCTCCATAATGTGACAGCCAAGCTGAAGGTGTTGGAGGACAGAATGGAAGAGGGAGAGGGTAGATCCAGACGCAACAATGTGCGCATCCTCGGTATACCCGAGAAGGCAGAGGGCTCCTGCATGGAACTATTTCTAGAACAATGGCTCTCTGACCTGTACGAGCCTGACGCTTTCTCCAAGTTCTTCTCCATAGAGAGGGCGCACAGAGTACCCACGAACAGACCACCACCTTGGGCCCCCCCACGAACTGTAATAGCGAGATTCTTAAACTACAGAGACCGTGACGCCCTACTGCAACATGCACGTGCCAAAGGAATTGTCACGTTCAATGGCTCCAAAATCGCCTTCTTCCCAGATTATACACGGGAAGTCCAAAGAGCAAGACAACTCTTCGATCCCCTGAAAAGACAACTGCATACGATGGGAGTTAAGTACGGATTGCTCTTCCCCGCACAACTCAAGATTTACCACAAAGGGACAACAGTCCATTTCAGTGACCCCGGAGAAGCGTGGCGCTGGGCCGAGCAGAACATAGATGGAGACTGGTCGACCCCCTGCGAAAACAGTGGGAGAAACCGCAGACCTCCGCCAGACCAACAGCGAGAACCCCGACGACGACCAGCGCAGGACCTGCCGGAAGACCTGGGGGGATGAACCTCCCCCTCCCCCGTACAATGCCTGCCAATACTCCCTGGCCACACTACGATACCCAAAGCAGGCAATAGATCCTACCTACAGTACACACATATATGTAACAATAGGCAGCATACACCCACCTGTAGCGGCCGCGGGGAGCCCCGAGCCCTACAATAGAAGGAGAGTGCAATAAACCCCAGGTGTTGCACACTGGTAACTCCCCGTGGGGACCACCTTTAGAGAAGTAACGCCCTCCCTTTAGGCCCCACCCATCCAGGGGACGATCACTTTCACCTGACATTCAGTTTAGTGCATGTTAAGTGTCCGGTTGACACCATAGTTTCATTGTTTGGGCGACCGATGCTTCTAGTTGGGCGGAGTATGGGGTGGGGGGTTAAGGGTTTGTTAAGGACAGCTTCAACAGGGACCAATCGAACTCATAGGGACATGTGGCTGGAATGGATGTTAGGACCCCATGGGCATGGCTCCAACAGGCATACATCGCCACCGGAGGCAATGAGGGCCAATACCAATACATGCTCACATGGCAGATGACAATAGTAAGGCGGACGCCCTCAGAACACTAAAGCTCATGTCTTGGAATGTAAATGGCCTGGTCAATGCCATCAAGCGTCGCTTGGTGCGCCAATTCCTGAATAGGCGGGGGGCAGATATAGTGTTCCTATCTGAGACACACCTTACAGGCACAGAATGTACCCTATTCAGACGTACGAATTACAAGCTAGCATTCCACTCGGGCTTCACGATGGACTCAAGAGGCGTCATGATCCTGGCGCACAAAAATCTCCCCCTCCATCTTTACACGGTGACCCATGATACAGGCGGCAGGTACATATATGTGATGGGTGAGTTGTGGGGACAATCCGTGGCACTAATAGCAATCTATGCACCACCAACCCTCCTAGAGCCACTACTCACCGACATTACCCCACTAATCGCTAATGATACCTCCAACTGCATGATACTAGGTGGCGATTTTAATGAAGTCATGAATGTTACCCTGGATAGATCACACATACGTAACAGGAATCCCAACATCCCCACCAGGCTGGCCACGTTCGCCAACGCACTCGGCCTTTGCGACGTGTGGAGAGAACTCCACCCAGACACTAGAGCGTACTCCTTCCATTCGGGGGCACATGCTTCACTCTCCAGATTGGATTACTTCTTCACCCCCGCAACTGACCTATACAGAGCACGGGAAATAAACATACTGCCTAGAGGCATCTCTGATCACTCTCCGATTGAAATGTTACTCACGACATCCAGGAAGACCCCACCGCCGTGCTGGCGCCTGAACAGCTATCATCTGGGAGACCCTGAGCTGGTTGATAAACTGCAGGAAACTACTAACAACTATTTCCAGCTGAACACACAGGCAGGAACAAACCCTGAAACGCTGTGGGAAGCCTATAAAACGGTCCTAAGAGGCGAGTTAATATCGTGGACAGCGGCCCAAAAGAGGCAGCATTTGAGCAAGACTCTTGAAGCAGAGACTCAAGTCAAACAGGCAGAAGAGGACCACATAAATGGAAATACGCCAGCCACTAACCGGGCACTGCTACTAGCACAAAAAAGATTGCAAAGCATCGTGATGGATAATGCTAGATAGGCACACACTGCGATGAGAGCAAGGATCTACGACACAGGCGATAAGGCAGGCAAGATGCTGGCGTGGCTGGAAAGGAAGGAGCGGGGACGCAGCCATGTCCAGAGACTCGAAGCAAAAGGATTGAATACAGGAGCAACAGATCAGGAAATAACCCAAGGCTTCGCGGAATACTATGCTGAGTTATATAGTGAACCCACAACTCCGATGGACGCTACGGTCATGGACCACATCGAAACTCCTGCCTTAAATGAGGCGCAACGGCAGCAGCTGGAGCGGGGGATCACAGAGGATGAGATCTTGGGTGCCATCTCCGGTCTATAATCCGGCAAGACCCCTGGCCCAAATGGCTTCCCGGTGGAGATATGGCGTAAGGTAGGCACTAATGTGGTAGCGCCCCGACTGCGGCAAATGTACCTCCATGCACGAGAAAAGGGCATCCTCCCTCCAGATCTGCGAGAAGCAACAATAGTAGTGATACCCAAGCCAGACAAGCCCCCAGAGAGATGCAGTTCGTACAGGCCCATTTCACTCATTAACTCTGAGACCAAAATACTTGCAAAACTATTAGCAGACCGATTACAAAAGGTAATTCCCACCCTGATACACCCGGACCAATGCGGCTTCATGCCACAAAGATCAACTCGCATGAACCTCTGCAGGCTATTTTCAGTGCTGGAAAGGGCCAACAGCATACAGGGGCCACTAGCCCTGTTAGCAATTGACTTTGAAAAGGCCTTCGACACAGTGAGATGGGAAGCCGTCTGGACCATAATGCGCCGCATGGGCTTCGGTGAAACCTTCATGAGTTGGGTGCGACTGCTGTATGAAGCACCGGTTGCTAGGACCAGGGTCAACGGCTGGCGATCGGAACCCTTCAGGCTCGGAAGAGGTACAAGGAAGGGCTGCCCACTATCGGCTATGATCTTCGCCATTGCCATCGAACCCCTGGCCATCCTGCTGCGAAACACTCAAACCTGGGAGGGCTTCCGATGGTCCGAGACCTGGGAAGACAGAATATCTCTTTACGCAGATGACCTACTCATCTACTTGAAGGACCCGAATGCATCGTGTCCCAAGGTTGTTCAATTACTGAGGCAATATGAGGTATTTTGCGGATTACGTGTGAACTGGTCCAAATCCATTCTTTTCCCTATAAGGGGCACCCCGGTGGAGGATCTAGCGCCGGGCCCCTACCAGATCGAGAAGGAGCAGTTCAAATACTTGGGTGTACGTGTCACGACGCAACTCACGGAGTACACAACATTGAACCTCTCTCCCTTGATAACAAGATTTGCGGATGACACTCGCCACTGGATCTCCTTGCCGCTGACGCTGCTGGGAAGGGCGGCGCTGTTCAAAATGATTGCCCTTCCCAAGTTCCTATCCATCCTGCAAAACGCACCTTTGTACATTCACCAGCAGGACTTCCACAAAATTGAATGCATCCTCCGAAAATGGCGATGGAAGGGAGGACACCCGAGGATCGCGCTTGCCACTCTTCAGAGGTCCATCTGGGAAGGGGGGATTGGGCTGCCCAGACTGCAATCATACTATTGGGCCGGCCAAATGGAAGTGGTGAATGATATGCTTCATGGCGACAGGGGCCTACCACACATCAGGGGCATCCATTGTAACACCACAATGAAACCAATAGAGCTCCTCTACAGGGACCTGGACCGACCTCCGAAACCAGACATGGCGTCCCACATAATGAGAGTTTGGAAGGAAGCGCTTCAATACTTGGGTTGGGGAGGGAAAATAACTATGGCCCAACCGTTGTGGAACAACTGCAACCTCCCTGAAGTACGAAAGCTGCCAAGATGGCCCGAGTGGACCCAACGCGGTGTCTCCAATGTCGGAGATGTCGTGCACGAGGACAACCTAGCAACGTTCGAGACATTGCAAGAGAAATTCTCCCTGCCGGACACAGAAAGGTTCCACCATATGCAACTGAGCCATGCTTGGACGGCCCATCGACAGACCATACAAGACCTGCCGGAAAGCTCCCCTCTAGAACACAACATAGTCCTAGAACGGGTGGAGCGGAAGGTTACCTCCACAATGTACAATGTAATAACCTCACTCGCGACATCAGAACTTTCCAGTCTAAAAGCAAAGTGGGAACGCAATGTAGGCCAGCTTCTGCCAGAGGATTGGGTGGAGGCCCTGATGTACCCGCGAGAAACAACTATCTCCTCAAAGCTCCGATTGGTCCAGCTGAAGATCCTGCACCGCACCTACTACCCGAGAGTGGCCCTCTTCCGCTGGGGCAGGGCCTCGGATGCAAGATGCCTGCGCTGCAAGAGAGAGGAAGGTACCTTTTTTCATATACTATGGGAGTGTGGTAATATCCAGCAGCTCTGGCAGAAATGCTGTGACAAACTATCCAGAGTCTTGGGTAAACCGATACAGAAGTGCCCGAAGCAATTGCTTTTAGGGATCTCCGGTGAATCTGACCTCTCCCGCTATGAGAAGCTGCTATGGTCCACTGCGATGGCGATCCTCAGGCGGAACATTGCACAATTGTGGGGCTCGGAACGCACACCCAGTTACGAGCAATGGGTTACGGATGTGGACATATGTGCCGTAATGGAGCACCGTGTGTACAAAGCAAGAGGGTGCCCGAAAAAAGCAGAGAAAATATGGAAAAGGTGGGAGGAAGATGACTGAGAGTCATGGGCAAGTGCTGTAGTCGATAAGACTGTGGGAAGCCCACTAAAGGGGAAATATTGAACCTACTAAGTGCACCCTATATCACAAGGACATCCAATGTCAACTCTGACGTAATGTTGTACCATGGTCCCTGAAGCTGAATTGTTAATGTTATTGTTTTCTTGTCTGCCGCGCTCCTCCCCTGCCATCCCTCCTCCTCTCCTCTCCCCCCCCCCTTTTTTTTCCCTCCCATGTCCCATACCTGGAGCGTAGAGAGATGAATGTAATGTTGCTTACATTTGAAAATCAATAAAATCTTTGATTAAAAAAAAAAAACAGGATGCTCACATGCATAGTAATAAAAAGAAAGAGAATGTTAATAACATTAACGGTGAAAAAATGTAACGCAAGAATAGCACGCACAACATTGAGCCTGAAATATTTAAAGGCTGCTAAAATAGATGAAAACATTTTTTATCCTGAACATTTCTGACTGTCAATTTCTGTTTGAAAGAAGACAGTTAAGTAAATTACTGTCCCCATAAACTATCAGAATGCACAGTCTGAGATGGAATCTGATTCTGGGACACATGGCCTTCTCACTGACCTCAGATCGAGGCATACGTTGGTTGTTGAGCCCAACTTTCCCCGTAGCCAGGCCAGTGTCTTATTATGGTGGGCCGCCCAGGGTGCAGCTCCCGAGCGTTGAGGCACACCATAGATAATGATTGTACTCTTCTTTTGGATGCTATTCAATAACTTGGCATCTGATAATTTAGCCAACAGTTGGGTCTTAGGATTTTGCTAGAGCAAACCTTAGATTCAACTAGAACATGGGGTGAGGCCTACACATTAAAACATCCGATTTGTCAGTAGTAGAGTATGAACGTTGTAGTACACCGGGTGCTGCTACACATTTTTTATAAGGGACCATGATGGATACACTAGTAAGAGCATTTATAAAAAGTGGTGCTGGAGCATCAATTTCAAAATAGACAGTTGCACAATTATTCAGAAAAAAACAAACCCCTTTCCCTAGGAAACGGCGGTCCAACGCCTATCTAACAGGGATAGATCAAGAGACAACCAAAAATCCTTTTCTTTTACAAACTGGACACCTTGGGCTTTGGGATGGAGAGCCTTAAGCACAAGATGTAAACATTGAGTAACCCTGCCAGCTCACAGAGAAACATCTAAAAGAAAAGGGCTATAAGAAGGAAGACCAGCAAAACAGACCTCATTAAATGTATGTGCAAGAACTTTAGAGCCTTGACAAAAGCAACATGTGAAACAAGGACTACAAAGCAATATGAATGGACTACTCTCTCAGTCAGTAGATGAACATTTGGCCCTGAAGAATGCATTTCATTAGTGTTTGTAGAAACCTGTTAATAGTGACATCCCTTAATTATTTGGATTTTTCCATGTTAAGTAAGCTTATTCTAATGGAACTATTGTAGCCAATGCCCACTCAAATGAGAGTTGAATAAATAGGGTGAATATCCCTCTGAATGTGTATTCATTTTAAATAGTGCATAATGATTTATGTTTCTTCTTTGCACACTTTTTTTGTGTTTTCTCTTTCTAACTGTAATGCATGTGGAATGTTGAACACCGGCTCTTATTATATATTTAGGTTTTCTATCTCTTTTAGTCAGGAGCTGCAGCACCATTTCCTAGGAAATGGGGTTGTTAGTAGGAAGAAGTTCGTTTTTCTAAATGATTGTGCAATTGACTTGTGTAAGAAATGTGAAATATAATTTCCCCTTGTTTTGATATGCATTAGAGTGAGGTGAGTTAGGGGTATCCCTTCTTTCAGTTCGGCCTACCTTAAAAGATCATAGCTTGGAACATCAATACTTTTGGCCAAATTGCTTTTGCTGTAACAGCTTTTGAATTATTTTTTCTCCTGAAGCCACTGTATACAGGAGACCAGCTTTGAACAGTGCCTGGTGAAGTGCAGATTTTAAATGATCCATGTCTTCTTTTTGTGCTTCTACCAATGCAAATAACACAGGGTAATCATGCAAGGGGGAGGAATTAAATGACTATGGATCAATGAGTTTCCGTGTGGCAGACTTAGATGCCACAAACATGCTAGGTGAACCCGCTCCAATCAAATTGTCGACATGGTCACGTACTGAGAATTCAGAAGTGCATTGGGATGCTCTTAGCTTGGGCCTTGCTCCTTGATTAGCAAGTGGAGGAGTGTGGTTGAGAGCTGTGTAGAAGTGATGATATGCTCCACCTCTGTGAAGTTCTCCTTTCTTCCTTTTCTCTTTGGCCAGAGATTGCATTTTCTTCTAAAGATGAAAGGTGAAAGAGTATCTGGTATATTTAAAAGGGTACAATCGAGGTACCTTCCAGTCACATGACCTTTATTGCTTTCATCTTTGCTCACATGCACCTTATCCACTAACCAACTCTCTAACACCTAACATTCAACAGGTCCATCCTGGATGATTGGGCCTGAAATGTCTGGATCTTCTTGAGTCCGGGGTGAAGCAGTTGGGGCATTGGGCACTAAAACAGCCTTTCTGCCACTTATAAACTGCATCTTTGGGGGCTGTCTGGCCCTATCACTTGAAGCATGCAGCCTGATAGAGTACCATGTGACCTGAATGTGCGGCTCTAGTCTTCAAATCAACCCGCTGATTTAGATTGACATTCTTGTGTGGTGGGTTTCCTTAGTAGAAAGAGGGAGGCAATGGCGGCACCGTCCCGCTTGATGTGCCTCATTGTAGGCATGACCAGGACCCTGGAAACCTTCTGAGTTTCTGCTCTGAAAACCTTCTTTGAATCACAAACTGCAAAGAGGACTGGTAACGCACCCTATCAATCATAGAAGGAGGCAAAACTACATAAATCCCAATCAACCAAGAATGAAAGACTCCCAATGAATGTCTCTGAGCATGGAGGGACAAGAGAGATTTGCTTGAGCGTACATGCTGAGCTGCTCCATCGACTCTGGTTTGATAGTGACAGTGCTGGGGTGACGGTCCCCAGAAGGAGAGAGTAACAGATCTCACATGTAAAGCAGGGGTTGCTGTCACTGACCCCCAACACACTCAAAAGTGGGGTTCACTTGCCTGCTTTCGACAATACCCTCCCTCCCTTGGATTTACCTGAGACAGACAGGTACCCTGTATTGACAGTGTTCAAAGGAGGAGAATTGTTAGGGCAATGAGGAAAATATCAATATAAGGGAACCAGCACTAATAAAACCAAGAGTACCTGTAATTGATTAAAGGGGGAGGGTGACATTAGAATAGATAGTGTTAGGGTTTCTCCAGGTTTAGCAGATGATTGGCATCCCTGGTTAGCATCAGTCCACTAGTCCAAGATGGCAGCTGAATTGATGTAAGAGAAAATGTGAAGCCACAGAGCAGTACTTCAACGTTATGTGTGCCCAAACATTTATACAAAATAAGTAGCAACCCTTCTCATTTCTTGTCAACGTTGTATCCCTCGCTTAGAGAACATTTGCTATTGTTAGGTCTGCGGCTGTCTCCTTCTCAGGAAAAGACCTTTCCGAAAAGTGTCCACCCACCTAAGAATGGTGATTCCAGTCACTTGCTTTTACAGCATTTGTCAAGTATTTAACAGAAATGTATATATTAATTAATTCTTTGACTCCATTTGTACGGAAAGTAGGAGTAGCTGGAAGCCTTAGGTGAACCAACCCTATTTTATATTGTAAAGAAGTGACGCTGGATCTATTTTATTTTGGAAAAAAAACATTTCCCCATTTCTTAAGTATTTGCAGTGTATCGAAAAAGTGAGTGTGAACATGCTGCAGGACATATCTTATTAATTTTGTGCAGTGGAAGGCAATAACTCTCTTATGTTTTGGAAAAAGGAGGGATCGAGATTAGAGTAAACATACAGCAAAGGAGTCCCCTCTACGGGTAAGCTTAATTCAACACACTATTCACAGTATGAAGATTAAAATATTGACAAATATATTTTGGGGACCAAGTAGAAACTATAATAGTGCAACAATTGATGGGTACAATATATGATGGGATAAAAGAAAGACAATGTTTGTAAATGCTACCTGAGCAAAAATAACAATTCAAAAGGTAAACAGTGTAAAAGTGCTTCTATGTATATGTCATACATAGCGCATATTTGTTTTAACATAGGCAGATGCAACAAGGAAACACATTTTCCAAACATATATTGCAATTCTAGAGTATTATTACACCAGGTTTGGTGTGGTTGTAACACAAAGAAACCAATTCTGATGGAAGAAAGAAAGTAATAGTTTAAGCCACAAGGGTAGAGAAATCAGTGTGAATATAGAGGAAACGTCGACTCAAGATGCTTGAGTTTCGGCCGTGTGGGTCATGGTATGGAAATGAAACCCAGCCTTCATCAGGACGTTAGAGGAATGAAGGAAGCAGTTCAAAACCAGATTGAAATGAAGAAGATACTGTAGAGGAGCCTCTCTGTGGAGGAAGAACATAACATGGCCTAATTATGTTAAAGCAAATATGCGCGATGTATGACACATGTATGGCAGCATTGTTACATTGTTTGACCTTTTCAATTTTTCTTTTTCTTCAGGTAGCATTTACACACACTGTTTATCTTTTCCCCTATAATACATATTAGCTGACAATTATTTTACATATCTTATTAATTAACATGTGTTTGCCCTTTTACCTTCACAAACTATTCCTGTTTATTTGTGAATGACAACTGGAATGAATGACTGTGATTCAGAAATGGCAGGAGGCATTGTTTTTTTTCTCCAATTACTTTGATGGGGGGCACTAAATATTTGTGGTGAAGAGCCGTTTAGGGCACAATCATGATGTGAACATTTCATTGCTGGAATTGCTTGCTGAGAGGAGCATTTTTGCAACAACAACAAAAACAGCAATAAGTTGGAACGTTGCTCTCAGGTACTCTTATGGAAAAAGGGGTTGTTGCAAATAGTGCAATGGGTGGACAATATAATTATAAGATGATGGATGCCATTACAAAGAGGAATGAGGCTTTGACATTGTGGAGAGAGTATCTTGAAAAGCAGATCTGGCAAAGTCAGGCCAGGGTTTTGAGGCTGTTGATAACTCTGCAGCTTTGGTGCTCAGAGGATCATGGAACTACTGGACATGGACTTGGCAGAGAACCCATCTATACAGCCCGTCGTTATCAAATGAAGGGCCAACAAATAAGGCTAATCAAAAGAAATAAGGGGACCACACTGATGTTCAGATTTGTGGATCCTAAGTGGAATGATAAAATCTTCAACATGTGTAAGTAAAAGGGTTCCCTAAAATTCAAACATGGTGAGACACACTCCACAGATCTCAACCCATAAGCATTCAAAAGGAGGGGAAGAGCGGATGAACTAATTAAGCTTTTCATCAGGAAACGTGTAAAGTTAGGGCCGTTCACAAGGTGCCAACTTGTGCAGGTCTTGGAAGTGAATGCAATACCATTATGGACCGGGAGAGGGTTTAGCAGGTCTTGCTCGATTCCATGCCTAGAAAGGGATTGAGGATGGGGTTTTCCAGTGGGAGATCTGTGAATCAGCTGGCCTGTGAGCTCAATTGGGAAGGGTGTGGTGGAGTGTGGAAAATAAGTCTATTTCCTATTACTTATTTTTCTTGATCATCCAGGCAATTCATATTATACGAGCTGTTACCAAATCGACAGGCAAGGTATGCTTGCGTTTTCTGATAGTTTCCCATTGGACTGGATGTCTAAGAAGCCACAGACAGACACGTTTGACACTGATTAAAAGCAGAACTTGGGAATTATGTGCTATGCCTCTATGTAATCCTCTCTGTTTGCTTATGTTTTGTGCCTTTTTCAAGAAGATGCAATAAAGATTTTCTTTCAATTTAAAATCAGTCTTTTCTACTTGTTTTTAATGAGGGGGGGGTTCACCTAAGGCTCCCCCATACTCCAGCTTTCCAGCTGCCCCATCTACACTAACCCCAGTAACCCGCAGGTTATTTTTTGGTGGCTTCTTCGTGAGTTTTGCTCAATTTTGTTTTTTCCTTTACATTTTACACATCAACTGAATAGTCAAAATTGTCACAACCAAAAGACAGCGTATGTAAATGATGCATATACTTGTCAATCTTTATTTGCCAGTAGCTTTTCCTGGTGACTGGAATCCAGTGAATTGATCCTTTGTAGAGCGAATGGTCGATTCCGCCCAGAATCAATTCTCCTCCAATGTTACTCTCTTCTACTCTGAAAAAAAGGAGACCACAGCAAAATTCCAATATTAATAAAGGAACCTAATTATTGGCAAGGTTTCTGTTTCTGTTTAGATTCATGTTGAGGACCAAAAAAGATAGAATCTGATAATTGATGAAATTTTATTTTTTGGTTTGTTTTGTCTTGCTTTTGATGAATTTTGAGGACTGTTCAATTATTTTGTATTCTGCTTCTCTCTTGTTAGAAATCATGTCAATTTTATCATTTGTATATATTACATTTTATTGTATGATCAAATAACTAGATTTGTATTGAAAAGTTGATTTAATTCACCTAAATCAATGAAAAAATAAAATAAAAGAAATGCTAATAATTAGATAGCAACAGCATGGCTTTGTTACTTTCCAATGACACTTTTGGTCTCTCTGTTTGTCTCCTATGAAGGGGATGGGCCTCTAAAGTGGCAATACAGAACAAAGCACAACCAGACTACTGACCCACTGCCACTAATGAAGTAAGATTTTATGATCCCTAGCGCTGAAGGCTGCAGACAGACCTAAATAATCAGCACTCAAACACATCCACATTACCCCCTTCCCCCAATTGCAGGTAGACTAAGAGAACAACATGGACTGATTCAGTACACCTTGCCTTTGAACAGGGGCCTGCAACCTGTGGCTCTGCAGATCTTTAGGACTGTGACTCCCACAATCTCTCAACATTTATGATGTTGAGGTGAAGACAGCGTAGGGCCTGAGCGGGCAAGGCCCACCCAAAATCTGTAAATGCCCACTCAGCAGCGCTGTGCGGGCATTTGCAGATGTTGATGTCACTGTGGTGGGCCCAACTACATTAGTGGCGAATCTATGTGATCAATGCGGCGCCCGTAATTCCGCCCCCGAAAATGTTGACTCCAATTACGGTGCAGTGCATTGATCAGATAGATCACTATTGTCCGCATGCCCCGGCCCGTAATCCTCCAACCCGCACCCCCCAATAACCTTTACTTTGGCGCAGTTCTGTGTGCAAAGCCGACTACCTTGTGCCCCTCCGGCGTCAGTTCCTCCCACTTATGTGGGGTGGTGTTGACGCTGCTGGGTCCTTTTGTTTTTCTTTTTCTTTTTGTTCTTTCTTATCCTCTACTTACTATAATAGTAAGTGGCGGACACCCCCAAAACCCCCGACTCCCGTTAGTGCGATCAAGGAGAGTGAGGGACACCCCCACAACCTCTGCTCCCCTTGGGCGCACTAATGGGAGTCGGAATAATGTGTAGGCTGAAAGTCTCAGCAACTGCCTGGTCGCAGTTATTTTGGCGACATTTGCATATATTTCCTTCGTGCCAGGCCCCACTCGTTAGACAATCCTGGCTATGCCTCTTGATAGGGCTGTTGGAATTTGTAGGCCAAAACATCTACATCTGGAGAGCCAAAGGTGTCAGACCCATGCCCTAGAAAGCCAGATTAGGAAAGACACTGGGGCAGAATTTGGTCAGTGTCAGTTTGTACAAGAAGCTTTCCCATAAAAGGAAGGTTCAAATGTGGTTTAAAATTCCCTGGATTGAGAGCATCCAGCCAAGAACCGTCCAAAAAGAGGAGATTGCGGGATTCCATAGGTCTACTCACAATCTCTACTCTTTTATTTTGGAATGATTCCATGCGTTGATGTTGTTTTTTCCTGTGATCTATGATATGCCTAACTTAGTGTGTGTGTGTGTGTACATGTGTCTGATGGGCATTTATGTGTAGGATGATTGGTTGTAGGTGTCCATTCAGCTATTGCCATGCACAATGCACTAGGACCCCTTGAGTCTAATGTGTGCCAAACTAAGTTCAGAGCACTTTGTTCCCACTCCAGTTGCTCCGGCTGAGAGAAGCACATGCATCACAGCAATCCACAAAGTCTTGTGTTGCACTATCTGGAGCAGGAATCTGCAGCTTGCAGCTCTACACATATTTTGGACTACTACTCCCATGATCCTTCACCACGGGCTATGGACTGGTGGGAGCTGTGGTTCAAAACATCCAGGGAGCAAAAGGTTGCAGGGCATTGAGACTTTTCAGCAGAGTCCAAAAGCAAGCTCTGCATAATGGGAGGCCACCATACCCCCTCCAAAGTCACCATTTCAGGGTATTAGCATCCTAATATACTCTCTTTCATCAACTCAGTGCTCTCCAAAGAAAATCTGTGACAAATGAAAACGTACATACAAGGCCAATTTGGCATATCAAACTCAGGACGAAAGGGTGATCTAGCACTGGCAGGATTTTAACTTGTAATCTCCGCAGCTGCAGAAACAAATGGGCCTCATTACGAGTGTGGCAGTGTGGTAAAAGAATCAATAATGCAGTGGTAATTCCATTACTGCCACGTTACTGCTGCATTAAGGCACTGTCGTACTATAATTTTTCTGGCAAGATGGAGGATATACTTATACAGCAAAAAGCTGGAAGTAAATCCTCCACTTTAGCGCCAGAATTGGCAGAAATACCGTCAGCGGTTATTCCACTGAAATCCCCATGGAGTCCTACAGACTTCAAAAATGGGTATTTACCATACCAACACTTGTACTGCTGCTGTAAATCCGCACGACCAAGTAGTGGTAATGCTCATTCCATTTGGTGGCATTTTAACAGATTCACTGCCAGAATACCACCAAACTCGTAATGAGGCCCATCTTATATACAATACTCATGTTTTCAATATTTCAATATTAAGATACATTTCTATTTGATTAGAAATCAATTTGCATCTCCATTCTGCCACGGTACAATCTTATTTAGAAATCGATGTCTTCCCTTCTCAAGAATATTTTAACATAATCTGCAATTATTTTTTTAAACCATATCAAGTATAAATGCATACCCTTAAGGGGGCGGCTTTACTGATGGACCTAAAATGCCTTAATTTGAATTCGTCTTTGAAGCACAGATCAAAGATCAACCCAATAGTCCATGCACGGTGCTTCAATATGAGAGGAACACCTTTATTTGGGCACCCCATTAATCAATCCCTCTGGGATGCCTGATTTATTTACCCCCCTTCTGCATGACTCATAACTCATACATTTATAAAATGGCAGCATTCAATTGCTAGAGTCCTTGGAATGTAATCATTACGAAATGAAATGTGGGAGCCTTGCTATTGATCATCCTGCGCCTCTGAATTCTGGTATCTGCAAGTATAGCGTCTCACGCTCACAAATGACCACCGTGCATTGATGGTACCTGCCCCGTTTGCCATCGACCAATAGACCAACCTGTTCAAATGGAAAGAGAACACAGGCTCTGGCACCAATTTCTGCTCTAGAATCTTATCAAACACTGGAACTGCAGCTGCTACGGCGAGAGATGGGTACCCCAGGCCCAGCACGCCATCAAACTGAGCAAGGGCAAAGGTCATGCCGGGCTCCAAGACAGACTCGCCAAAGTCCTGGTCCTTGATGGAGAGGTTGCTGATCTGTTTAGAAAAGAAAGAGAAGACAGAAAGATGTCAATACCCCTACTGGGCACCCACCAGAGTCCATTCTTTGGGTATCTCCTTCATAGAGCCATGGGGAGTGTTCCTCCTTCTGTTATCCGGTCACTCACTGAGATGCAGGTGTCACGACAAGAGACCTTATTTACTACCCCATTGCTAAGAACCCAGGGAATCCTTGGGCATCATTATTAAGATTCTGATATCTTGATCTGAGGTTGCATTCTCCTTGCTCATGCTGTGGCTGAACTTGCCCTGCCTCCCTCCGAGCTACTTTCCTGTGTGATTAGTGCTTGCCAGTAAGACTGTCGCCACACCGCCTGCTTCATTCCACGTCTAGTGTCGTGGTAAAAGTGGAAGGGTTGTGGTCTTTAGGACATTTTAAAGAAAATGCATCAGAACTCTTTCTCGCAGCGTCTGGCTAGGAACAGATGATCACAACAGGAACTGCAGGAGTGTCCTGTGCAGTTTGGGCAGTTTATTGAGGCACACATTGAACCTTAGTGAGGAAATGTTTCCCATATTGGACAAGATGATAAGAGCATTTTGAAGTTTGCATTTTGTTCTGTCTTTAGGGCAAGTCCAGCGAGCCGGCTTTGTAGCAGATTCTTCATGAATCTGTGGATTTTGGGGGTGAACTTGCCTCAGCTGCCGCCCTTCACTTGGAGGCGTGGAGGTAGTTTTCACTTTCAAAAACACCTTCCAAACATACAAATGAGTTCAAACAAAATGCTTCCCTCCCTACAACGAAATCCTACGGTAGAGGAAATAAGAACAAAGAACAATTCATATTCACCATCAACATTGCTTGAAGATCAGTCAAGACATCCTTCTTATGTTATGGAGGGATGCTTTCATTGTTGCTATGGTATATTATGGTGGCAGACATCACTACTAAAAAGAAGGTGTTGAACAAGAACACTGCCACTTTTCTTAATGACCAACGTAGGTCTACCACAATTATAACACCGGCTTCAACATCCCCCCCCCCCACTAGATGTGAAGGCCTGCCTGACACTGGACCGTGTAGCCCTTTTGGTGGCCACCTGCTAGCATTGATTTAGGCTCAAGGTCAAGGTCCTGGACACCATTTGGTAAAGTAATGCAGGTTCTTATAAACTCCCATATGTCCTTAAAATATTCACCCCTTCTTGCATTGCAATCTTTATGACTGTAATGTAAGGTAATTGGTTATTTATAACGCACTTAATACGCAGAGGTTTCTAAGCGCGGCTCCACATCGTCTTGCTAACTTGGCAAGCAAGTTGCCCCTGAGCTATCCTCCCGGTGCCCGATACATCTTTCAACACCATGAAAATAAACTGTTGTATTCCTTGATATGAATTGCTAGGTTTACATTGATGACAGTCTTATGCCGTGATACCTGAGGGTTTGGCCGTACCACCAAATGCTATAAATAAATACATTCTTGCTTCCAGATGAGGCTCCAGCTATAATAATGTGGTGTGGGCAAGTCTGGAGCTTCAATAAGTGGGATATCGCTGCTGCAGAATTTGGAGATGCCATTATTGGAAGGATAAGGAAATGGTTGTATTTAATCTACTAGTGATGGGATGAATGAATCACACTTATCACTAATTGAAATGACGTGTGTCATCTTTCCTTCGGTTATCTAGCCAATTCTCCTCCCCGATTCCACCCTTGAGCAGTCCGACTCGAGCACCATGGTGATGAGACTGTCTGTTCATCATCCGATTGATTGTATTGTATTATGGAGCTCAGGGTGATTTGTGATACTCAAAGGTTCCCCCTATATAGTATTATGTTAAGATTAGGGAAAAGATAAGAAAGTACAACATAAAGGCCCGATGACCAAGGCAGCCTTGATCGGATTCAAACCTGCAGCCTACACCCATCTTCGAAGGAGGGATGTAGGAGATATTTAGCAACTAAGACCTCTCACTACCTTTTCCAAGCTATTATGTGCGCACACCTCCCGCCACCACTGAAATCTAAACTGCAAATGTACACCGATTCCTAAAACTTTTGACCAATGAGCAAAAGGAGGAGGAAAGCACATCCATATCAAGTGTCTACATCTCTGTGCAGTGATAGCAGTGTACCACAAATGTTGTGGAACTGTGACTCCGCGGCGGACAGAGTAGGAAGGAAGGGAGCAACGTGCAACAAATTTTTCAAGGGTTGCAGTCATGCTGGTTGACAGCCAGTCGAGTTGAAACAGATTTCCCTTTAGCTGTAACTGGTATCCGGTGGTAAAGTGGAGAAGTGTGCTTTAACTTCATTAAGAACAGTTCCGGAATGGTGAAAATGTTTGCAAAAAGTATCAGAGCTGTTAACAGTAAAAAAACAAAAGTAGTGGAACACCGCTCCCGACCGTTCCAGCTCACTTTGACAACTGTCTTTGTGTTCTCAAAAGTCATAGGTGGAACTGTGCATTCAACGCCTTTCTCCTGATTGCCTGCCGGATGATGTTTATGCATATATAATTCACGTCATTTTAGCAAGTATAATGCACAAGCAAACTGTTTGCGCCTGTGCTCATTGAGCTTTTCAGCCTGATGTGTCGCGCTGATGGATCCTTGTGAATGTGGCATAGGGACATATTTGGGTGTGATAACTCTGCTTGGTTTGGGGCCATCTACACTAGACATGAATTACCATGATTGTGTCCCTGGTTATTTTTACACAGCAAGATTTACTGCTCGGGAGTTGCTTCATTTTGCAAATCACATGCGCCCCAATCTATGTCAATGCCTGACTATCCGGTGTATAGTGGCGCCCCCGACTGGGCCCGCCTCCTCCAATCACACACCAAATGCGCAGTTCCAGAGTTGGCAGCAGAGTTGCCACCAGATTTGAAATGGGTGGTGGGGCTTTTAGGGGGGGGGATAGGCAGTCACTCCCTGCCTCTTCTCGAGCTGTGGCAGGGAAGGGGGTACATGGGACCCCAAATATAAAAAAATCAACAAAAAAATAGAAGTAATGTTGCTGAAGTAAATTACAACGAGGTCAGTTACTTTGGCAGAACAACGTAGAACCATGATGGGGGCACAGCTGAAAACTGGCACCTATAGTAAGTTGCTTTGCGGTCGCATACTGTGGCATGTAACTCTGCAGTGGGACTCAAAAGCAATGGTGACATTTTTACTTTAGTCTGTGATGCCAGATGCTTTGAAAATGGGTCTGGGAATATTTTTCACGGCACAAAGCGTTGATACTGGCAGTGGGCCTCATTACACGGTAGGCGGTAAGGGTTTACTGGTACCGGTAAGGGCACCGGTAACAGTAAACCCTTAACGCCTTACTACGAGTTCCCTTTGCGGGACCCGACCTTAACGGCTGGTTTTACCAGCCATTAAAGTAGGGTGTCGCAAAGGGACCTCGGTGCTAATTACGGTACCGCAATTTGCGGTACAGTAATTAGCTCCTTCCCCATTCCCATTATGCCCTATGGGGGCAAAAATGGGAATGGGGAAGTGTCTTGGTGAATGGGGAATTACCGCCCCCGCTCACCTTGGAGTAGGGCCGTAATTCTGCCATCCACCAAGGCGGACACGGTAAAATACCGGCGGCAACCATGGTGCTAATAGCACCATGGTTACCGCCTACCGTGTAATGAGGCCATTATCTCCTATACTTACCCTTTATGCGAAAAAATGTTAGTTTAAAGGCCCTAATAGGCTTATGGCCCTTGTTTTAATAATACCATGTTGTATATAGTGCTTGAAAGTGGTCTCCTCTCATTTCTAGGATTAGGGGGTAGGTGGGCACCGCTTTATTTTTAGGATAATTCAACAGTTTCACTCGTTATTTCACAATTTTTTATGGGAGCTCACCCTTTAGCCTAGGCACCAGGTTATAGCAATATCCACAAAGAAGGGACGGACAACTTCCATCCCTGGATGAGCTCACTCTCAATACCCTTATCGGGTTTCAATCCATATTAGAAGTAATTAGTTCTCTTTTATGTAATTATATTATAAATCATCAATCCGCAATTCCTTGTATGGTTTTTTCAAGTATCCTTATTTATTCCCGACCAGTCAGTGTCACACAATTATAGCCAATGCATTTCGGGCCTCCGTCCATCATCAGAGCTGTTAACACTACTATTGATAAATCAGTGACAATCCCACCATTATAATTAATTCCCAATTATTCACCATTAAGTGAAATCCGCAAAGAATAAAATATAAATTACACATACCAGATTAAAGTTGTAATCGAAAGTGAGATTCAAATAGAGCAAAAAAACAAGAAACACAAAAAATTCATTGTAGAGCATTGTTGTTATTGCCTGTTTGTTGTTATAAATGTTTTAAATATACACTTGTAAATCTCTACCTGTTTGTCTTCTATCTCCCAGAGTATATGTTCACCTCCGCTGTATTTACTTCTGAGCAGCACGCGTTCCCTGTAAATTACTTTAGTCTGTGATGCCAGATGCTTTGAAAATGGGTCTGGGAATATTTTTCATGGCACAAAGCTTTGATACTGGCATTAGGCCTCATTTAGACCCTGGCGGAAGACCAGGGCGCTAATAGCACCATGGTCCATGCCGGTAAGTTACCGACTCCGCCATGGAGAAAGGGGGAATTACCACCCCATTACAAGCTTGGCGGGGCGGTAATTCCCCCTTCCTCCATGGCCCTTCCCCATTCCCATTTTTTCCCCATAGGGCTCAATGGGAATGGGGAAGGCGCTAAGTACGGTGCCGCAAATTGCGGCACCGTAATTAGCACCAAGGTCCCTTTGCAGGTCCCTACTTTAACGGCTGGTCTACACCAGCCATTAAGGTCGTGTCCTGCAAAGGGACCTCGTAATTAGGCGCTAATAGGTTAACGGCGCCGCAGCTTTTTACGACGCCGTTCACCCATTAGCGCCTGGGTCGTAATGAGGCCCATTATCTCCTATACTTACCCTTTATGCGGAATATTTTAGTTTAAAGGCCCTAATAGGCGTATGGCCCTTGTTCTAATAATACCATGTTGTATATAGTGCTTGACAGTGGCCTCCTCTCATTTCTAACCACACTAATATTAGGTGCTTCCCAAATTGATGACACTCAATCGACCTCAGAAGGTTGAAAGGCTGAGTCAGCCCAGGTGCAAACCAGACTTACACACAAATCCCTAAAGCAAATGGATCTATTTGTAAATGTTGTTTTTTTGCCAGAGCAAACACGCCGGCCAGGGCGTTCTCATATTTTGCCTTTTTACAGGGTGTTAGACCCCTGTACTCCGCAGACCGCTCCCTTGTGCCGCCATCTTTGTCCCTGCTTCTTGTCCCCCGGAAAGGGGGTTGTAAACAGGAATATTGCAGCTAGCGTTTGTGCAGCTGGCATAAAAAGGGCATTCAAGCCCGGACCGGAGCAAACGCGTAGCTCACGGAAGTTCAGCTTTCAGGACTTATTCAGAAGGCAAAATGGCGGTATCTTCTCGTGGAACATGATAGCAATGAAAAAGGAGTGAGGTAAAACAGCCACTGTACCTGAAGTGTATCTTTCCCAGCTATGCCTAGAAGCTGTCCCGTTCCATAGTGTATGGAAAATGGCTGCCCTCCGTGCTGATATGAGTTTGACAGGAAGGATTTGTATCTTTCATGGGGCCCTGTGAAAACAAATGGAATTGTTTATATAGTCACACAATAAAAGAGGCACTTCTACAATGTCTGAAAGCTACCATTTTGTTCTTACAAAGAATGGTATAATCTTTTGAAATGTCCATTTTCATGAGGGCCACCTTTTGCTTGGTTCTGGCTTAGCATGTGAACAGACAATCAAAGTGCAACACAGCGCTTACCACCACCCGGTTAAGTAGCATTTAGTCCATGGTTCCTTCCAATGGATCATTAATAACATCTAGATATATCAACAATGTTTACACTGCACCTTGTCTTCAACCTGTTAGGACACGATCAAGAAAAACAACCTTTAAACATATTTTAATAAACACTGGGGCTCATTTTGAGCAGGGTGTACCGCGAACGAAAGGCGTAAATGCCTTGCCTAAGGATTTTACATCTATCGGTTGTGGTGAGCTCCATTTTCATTATTTGCACGGTGGAGAGGAGGGGCAGAATGCAACTTGCCTTTCCACTGCTCCCTTCCTTTCTGCAATGCAAATACTCCAGCATTCCGTCCAGCGTGCATTTTCATGCAGTGCATATGCTGGGGATCCCTATGGAGACCGGAATCCACAGGGATCCATTGTAAACCCCACTTGCCATGTTTGCATGGCAGACAGTGTTCACTCTATTTTACGGCAGAGTGCATAAGGGGAGGGTAAAAGGCAGTGTTCACTCTTGTACGCCACATTTTGCCCTCTGCTTTTGCACTCCACCGTGCAACCATGCAAATAGCGAACATTTGGGGCAGGGACCCATTTACGTTGAACTGCTCCTCACCGCCAAATTACGGACTCATATAAAATGATCTCCACTGAGCCCAACGTAGACTGGGTGTTCAATGTACGATATTTCAAATACAAATTGGAGCCAGCTTGTCAGGAATGGACAAAAACAGGGTTGAAGAGGCAAAGAGGGTGGCAAAGATCCATACAGCGACCTGGGAAATTGTGGGGGAAATGGATAGGAGGAAGGGGAGCAAGAAGATGCCATAAATTAAAGAGTTGTGTTTAGAGTCACCCAGAAAGAGAATGAAAACTCCATTCGAAGATGGTGACTATATTCAACAATGTGGAACAGGAAGGCATTAGCAAGAACTCATGGGTTAACGATGGCAGCAGCATTAGTACCAGGCGTGACCATCATTGAGGGCTTGGCAACAAGTTAGATATGTTGGCTCAAACTGGTTCTCAGTCCTTTGGAGCCCTTTCAAGTCCGCCCTCATTACAACCTTGGCGGAGGACCATGGTGCTATTAGCACCATGCTCCATATCGCTAAGGTTGCAATTCCGCCATGGTGGATGGCGGAATTACCGCCCCATTCCAAGGTGAGTGGGGCGGTAATTCCCCATTCACCAATGGCCCCTTCCCCATTCCCATTTTTGCCCCATAGGGCATAATGGGAATGGGGAAAGGCGATAATTACGGCACCGTAAATTACGGTGCCGTAATTATCGCCAAGGTCCCTTTGCGCCATGGCTTTTAACGGCTGCAAAAAGCAGCCGTTAAGCAGCCATCCCGCAAAGGGAACCTTGTAATCAGGCGTTAAGGGTTGGCGCCGTTTACGGCGCCGTGAACCCCTTAACGCCTGAGTCGGAATGAGGCCCCCTGTGTTTTGATATCTTCCTCCTTTCCTACTAGACTTCATTCCAGTCTTTTCCTCCCATCATCTCCCCTCCTTTGCTCGTTGCTCAGTCATGTCGTGATAGCCCACATGCATGTGTCCCTGGTGTCTTCCATTCCCTCCTCACAGGCCTTAGTATGTATCCTATGAGATCCCTGATTACAAGTCGCCACCCGCCTCAATCCTGCGCTTAGCATGGCTCGCCCCTTCCCTTCTGTGCTGCAGGTAACCAGAGGTTGCTTACAACATTTCAGCATTTGATAAATGATGTGTTCCTTAACATCTTCAGCATTTTCGTTATTGTATACATTGATGGTATCCTGATCTTCTTGGCCAACAAACAGGAACATAGCAAGCATCTTGGTTTCATTTGTATACCTATCTTGTTGGGCCTCCCGTGACTTCACGGACTCGTCCCCGAAAATCAGTCTGTTTATTTCTGACCCACACACAGGTCTTTCTTCTCTGACTATTGGCAGCTCCTTCAGGATTGGGTCACGGTGATACCATGTGCCATAACATGGATACCATGTTTTCGCACCTGGAAACACTTGTGTACAGGCACACTATAATTGTCACATCATATCCGTTAGCAGCACAGTGGACGAGCGCAGTGGGCTCGCCTTGTGCGTGCCAAAGTTTAGCCCATCTGTGTTTGTCCATGCACAGGATGGGGCATTAGTTTAACTTCAAAGTTTTGTACAACCCCCAAGTTGTCCTTGAAGAGGTACTGTGTAGACCGCCTTCCGAGACAGTGTTTCCTACCTGGTTAAAACCACCTCATCAGGCAACCACCTTCAACAATGATATGTACAAGTGTGGTTTAATTAACACACGATCATTGGTTGCTCTTGCAACCTCCTACTTTTATCTCCTATCTGCCCATGATTTTCACATTCTGAGCATTACCAAGACATGGTTCAGAAATTCCTCTTGCCGGTCGATGGTTCAGGCCCTTCCTAAGAGCTATAATATCCGTAATCTGGATCATAGCTCGGTCCACCAAGTTGGAGGGGTTGCAGCTATATTCAAATCAAATCTTTTGATTTCATCAATCCCTTTACTTCAAACCCCAAGACTTTGTGAAACTGTCTTGAACTTGGGGAAGGGAACCCCGATCTTTGTGAAACTGTCTTGAACTTGGGGAAGGGGAGCTGAAACGTAAGCAAGGAGCTGGAAGAATCTCAGAACATTATTTGGAACACTATTTCTTATTTTTGCCAACATCCCTACACATTGTTTAGCTTTAGTTGTGAGGGCAAGTATAGAGTTTGGACACAGACATACGTTTAAGTTAAACTCTTTGACTCAGACTTTCCTTAGTTTCTTTAGGTAGGGAAATCCCACCTTAGTTTAGGGCAAGCTAGGCATTCAACCATCCTGACATTTGAGCTAATAAATCATTTATGTTTGAACTTTGACTCTGCGTCTGTGTCTTGCTTCATTTGCCTTCAGAAATGGTGTCAGGAGTGGAACGCAGCTCAACCGGTACAAGTTGGGGAACCCTCAAATTTGAACAGCTAAGTCCCAGAGCATCAGACCCCTCAGAAGCAACTAAGGGCTCTATTGGGGTTGATCTCTGTAGCAGTAGGGAAGAGATCATTCCCCAAGGTTAGAGAAGACTAATACCTACTGTCTTGATTTTAATTCCACTCCCTGATACCTACATCAGATTGGCTCCCAAAACATGATTCGCTTGGTGGTTTGGAGATGATGTGCTGGCGGGAGTCATAGATCCAGACTTCAGAGGGGACATCAAAGTGTTATTACAGAACCAAGGGAATGATCCCTCCAAGTCCACCAGGGGGATAACATTGTACAAGTAGTGCTCGAGATAGCAGCGTTCCCCAGGATAAAGGAAGAGGTCAGGAAGGAAATAACAGATCAGGGTACTCAAGGCTTTGGGGAGGCTGATAATCCACCTAACCCTCCTCAAGAGCACAAACCCAGAAAAGTCAGAGAAAAAGAAATGGGCACTCTTCCTGACCTAGCCTTGCCCAAAGGAATGACTCATTGTTGTAAGAGGAGAGTTACACATCCTATCCCTTCTCTTTTGCAGAGATGAAGGAAAATGTATTTTCCTCAATTTCTCTTCAACTCCCATAAAGATCAGCAGGGGTGAGATAATAGGGAACCTAATGTATGAAATCTTGTGGGAATCACCTTCCAATGAAATGCATGGTGAAACCAAAGGAGAAAGTCCTGAGAGCTCACCTAACGACCGTAACTCCTGAGAACATTTTCTTTCAACAGGAAAGTTGGAGGGTAAACAAATCAAAGGGGAATCCGTGCAGGGGAATACCAGACTTTCTAGCCCAACATGTTCTTTAAATGACTCTCACCTACAAACAACAATCATCCCAATATCTCTGGGATAGAAGAGGAAAATATGTCTCAAACTAAGAGTGGTATTGTAGCAAAGCCCTTACTGCTCTCTGATAACAAGACAGTCTCTCACCAACCTTTTAAAGTAAAGGAACAGGAGAAAAACCCAGATATTTCAGAAAGAGCCTTGTCTGAACCTCGGTTCTTAGAAAAGCCTGAAGGGGAAAAGTTGACCACTTGGTTATTCACTAGTTCCCTCGAATGAGCCAGATTCTTCAGGGCGAGAATTGGGATTCTCTCTGGCGCACTACTTTTTGAACATAGGGAGCAAGAATCATCCTTCCCAAGGACGTCCCGCAAATACTCACAAGAACTAGAGGCACCCGATGATTCTAAAGATAGCGAGAGAGACTCAAACCTTGTGAGGACAGGAAGTGGACTTTTCTTTTCTCCTCCACCCTCATTAGAGGGAGAGAGATATAGAATAACAGACCTTTCCCTTCTACCATCTGACCAAGACTATCCCTGTTATTCATGCAGAGAATTTTGCCACCCTAATGAACCATGTCATTTGGTCCTACAGATACCACCTAATTATCAGGGGTTAAAAGCCTTACAAGGAATAGATACAACTAACCCAGTGATAGAAGCCAGAGGTGGAAACACCCCATCGTCTCTAAACGCATTCTTCCCTTAAGCCGGAAAATATGTTTCTCTTGCAGGGGATGCGGTAATTCGACAACACATTGGCCTCTAAAATTGCTTGTTCCAGTAGCCCTACCCTCAAACAGAAATCACAAGCATGATATAGGGAGTGAACATATTGGGCTAACTTATAAACAGGTCTTTTATGACCAAATTGATAAACCTAAGAATCTGGGTGAAAATAGCAAAGAGGGAAAGCAAAACACAAAGAAGGATTCCACCATTTCTTTATATACATGGTCCAAAACTATGTACAGAATTCCGGCTCTTTTAGGGGAAAAAACCCTTTGGGCCCAGTTAGACGCGAGGAGTGAGAGATGTGCGACAAGATAGATCAGGAT
Organism: Ambystoma mexicanum; assembly: GCF_040938575.1. Taxonomy (NCBI): domain Eukaryota; kingdom Metazoa; phylum Chordata; class Amphibia; order Caudata; family Ambystomatidae; genus Ambystoma; species Ambystoma mexicanum. Next base: position 158,935,850 of record NC_090936.1, on the reverse strand, counting down.
TACTTCCCCAAAGTTGGAAGGAAATTGGGAAAGGAAAAATAAACTGTGCTCATGGCGACACTGAGAACCATGCGCAAACAAAGATTCCCATTACCATCTTGGGTAGAAAACTACATATTGTGGTAGCTGTAATTCCCAACCTTCTGGCCCAGTTAGTTATATGAAGCAGTGTACCTCAATTTGACCAATGGGTCCATCAGATAGCCCAAATAAAGTTTGAATTAAATAAACCTTTAAAGTCCTGTGTGTCCCAACAGAACAAGACAGACTTTTGGGGAAGGGTATGTGAGGAACCTGAGAGCTTTTTCCCATCTACTACGTTTGGATCCTCTTCTCAGGTGGCCAGGGAAAGGCCATCACTTTTGGATCCTGACCCTGGCGTGGAGATGCGAGGGAGGATCACCTGGGTGGAGGATCATAAATCATAAATCACCTATTTTTGCAACTTCATGTATGTACAATATACAAAAGGAACACAAAGCCTGCACATATTCCGATCCTCTGTCATAAGTGTGGGATTTTTGTGCGGGGACTTAAAGAATTTGTGATGTTGGTTATTGACTATTGTTATAGTGCAGTAACAATTAACCACTGAGATCTATGTAATTAAGGATAATGGTGACTGTTGTACAGTATTCTTGCACTGATAGTGTTGTACAGTATTCTTGAACTGATATATTTCACAACCTTTCTTAGGCAATTAGAACATAGGTGCAGCTGTTGTGATTCTGAACTGAAAAAGAGGAGAAAAGGGAAAATGCAAGTAAGAGTTTTTAGACCCTTAAAGATACATCAATGTAAATGTCGTATGAGTAGGTTATGTGTATATGTCCCACTCATCTAAATCGACAATTATGAGCATTATGTTTTGTTAATTGTATCTTGAAAATTGCTTCATTAATAAGCTCAGACCTGAAAATGTATCTTTTGTGAGAATGTCTATTTCGTGATAGGGTGTCCCAATTAATACTGAAAAGAACCAATAATAATCTTCTGTGTTTTGACCGCTCGCAGCGCCATTGTTGTTCGTGATCCACATGTATCAGTTCCTTCTTATGTAGGACTTTGACAACGGTAAGATTGAATACTTCCTTACAATCGTTAATATTATTTTTATCAAGCTATTCATCTCTTTACTGCAATGAATATCAATTGTAATTATTTATTTCCATTGATACCAATCTTAGGCTTACTGGTACCATAGTTCCCGGACCGGCAGACTAAGAGTTGTGCTCGCGGGTGCCTTTCATTCTGCCAGGTCTGATCTGGCGGAATGAAAGGCACCCGCGAGCCCAGCAAGCTTGTACCACCGGCACGGTAATGAACCGTGCCAGTGATACAGGCATCCCCATTCCCATTGAGCACTCTGGGCCTCAAATGGGAATGGGGATCACCCAGTTTCGGCACCCGCGAAAGGGCAATTACCGGGTCCGGCGGGCGGATTTCTTCAGAAGTTTGGCAGCAGCCTGCCGGTTTTTCTGGCAAGGTTACCGACAAACTTATAATGAGGCCCATCCTCACAAAAGATACATTTTGTTTTGTTGTAAAAGAAATTTTAAGGATACCTGAGCTACTAGACATAATTATTATTTCTGACAAAGGATCATAATGCCTTGAATAATTCTGGTCTGGCGTGTGTAAAACAATGAACATCTAAAGAAGTAAATCATCTGGCTACCATCTGCAGTTGGATGGGTCCACAGAATGAGTAACTAAGGCAATTGAGATTATTCTGAGTTCTTTTGTAATGTAATTTCAGACTGACTGTGTCATATGGTTTTCCTTGGTGGCATTTGTATATTACAATCTAATCCATCAATCCATCAGGTTTTCACTTCTTTGCTACATTTGGATTTCAAGCAAGACTGTTTCCTAGAGTCATCAAAATACCATTGGACCCACATGTTCAGACATGCATTTGAGTGCTACAGAAAATGCTAAAGAAACTCATTAGGCATGCCAAAAAGGCTATGGAGGACTATAAGAGGTGTGTGGATCAGAGGTGTCAATATGTTCCCTGCCTGTAGGTTGGAAAGGGACTTTGGAACCCTTTGAGGTTTTTGAAATGACTAGTGTCCCCCCTACGCCCCAATTTTCACCATGTTTTGTTTGGCCATTTAAAGTAGTGGTAAGAATTAATCCAGTAGCGTTGAGGCTGACATTACCTACTCATTGGCACATACATCCAGTTTTCCATGTTTCTTTGTTAAAACCAGTACAGATAAATATTCAGGGGAGGGTCGTCTAGTACCTAATATAGCTGAGGATACACTGAACTATGAGGTTCAAATCATTTTGGACTCTCATGTGTCAAAGGGACAATTTCAGTATTTTAGGAACCAGAAGGGTTATGGACTAGAAGACACTAATGGGAACAGGCAGGATTTGTCCATGCACTACTCCTGATACATCAATTTCATTAGAAATACCCATTCGAAACCCAAAAAGGGTCAGTAGGGTTTTCGAATTTGGGGTTCTCTCAGGGGCAGACAAAGAACATGGGTTAGGAAGAAAAGGGGGAGGAGAAGAGCAAAAAAGGTGCCTTGGAATTTGTGGGAGAAATGGAGAGGAGGAAGGGGAGCAATAAGAAGTTCATAGATGACAGAGTTGTAGTTATAGCCATTCAAAAAGAGAATGCAAACTCCTTTCCAAGATGTTGTGAAATGCTATGATGTGGGTCAGTTGGTAAGCACTTCCGAATCAAGGAAGCAGTGTTAGCATCAGTCATGACCATCATGGAGTATGTAGTAACAAGTTAGATAGGATGTCTTGCTCTTGACCCCAGGTCCTTGGCGACCTTCCTAGTCCTTGTGCTTTGGTACATTTCTGTATCCTTATAGATCCTTATAGATTTAATTCAGTCTTTTCCCACTACACATTCTCAGCTTTGCACATTGCTTGGTCATGCCTGGATAGTCCACGCGTGCCTCAAAGATGTCTTCTATTCCTTCCTACAGGCCCGGGTAAGTATGCTGAGAGTTCCTTCATTTTGAGTTTTCCTGCTGCCATACCTCAATCCTCCACTTTACATGGTTATCAATGTCCCACCTGTGCTGCCAGTAATTCATCCCTTGGGTGTAGGGTAGTGATAGGATTATTCAATTTTAGAATAATACAATCACATGCTACATTTGGTTATTTATTTTGTGAGCTACTTTATTTTAGTCCGTTGTCAATCTTAAGGATATACTTTTGTTTCTTTAAATTAATTTCCAAAGGTATTACTCTGAATACATTTATGAAGAAAACTAGTAATTCTAAATTGTAATTCTATGCTATTCACAAATGTCAAAAGTCAAAAGAACTCATACATATTGCACATGAATCATGACTGAAAAATTGTTAGGCAAATGTCACTTCAAAGTTTGTACCCAAAAAGTCAATCAAAACATTACAATTAAAAAATGTATCATATGGTTTATAATTCATATAATAATGTCATCTGTAAATCTTAATTCACTGTCTGTACAGAAAAAAACAGCCAAAAACAAAAAAAACATTATACATATTCCATATTTTTCAGAACTCTTCTATGCTTTAGTAGACTTCCATTTGAGCTCTAATAAGCCGTAGCACTCTGAGAACTGAGTTTTAGCAAACCATTGTTTTGGGAGCTCATGAACCATATGTAATATGTATGATGTTTTTGACTTTTGACTTTTGTGTGAATAACAGGATTACAATTTAGAAAAGTATATTTTTCCTTTATAAATACATTCAGAGGAATACTTCTGGGAATTAATTTAAAGAAAAAACTTGTATGGTTGTAATATAGTGGACATGGGCAGCTATTATGTCTAGGCACATAGGGTTTATTTTGAATATTTTTAGAAATAGAATTATGATATTCTCAGTCACTAGCACAAATATCCCTTTGATTTATCCACATAACCTAAATAAAGGAGGCATTTATTCTCTTTTAAGCAGTGGTTAGTTGCCTTCTTGACTCGTGTGAGTGATGAGCAGCCCTGGCAGATTCTTTCTGAAGTGCTCGTACTAGAGTTCCTTCGCTCCAGGTTCTTGCACCTGCCACAGCTCCAAGGCAAAGAAACAGAGGGTAGAGTTGTGTCTCAGCAGATCACAGAATTCAGCAGTTCTCTACAAGGGAAGCTGGGGGATATTAACCATTCTGTCATGCTAGGTTATTAATACTGCAATACTTTATTCCGGCCGCATTCCAAAAAGTACATCAACACAATGATATGAGCGATTATCAAAAACAATAATATAAGGAACATTCAAATATTGTCTAAACCTTCTAGCATATATAACCAACTGAGATATAACAATTTATAATAAACCTATAGACAGATAGAAGATAATTTTGCCTTAGCAACGGATTTCCATAGTAGTCTTTTTTGGTTCTATGTCATTTCATTGCTGGTAATTTCAATGCCTGGCATTTAAACGTGTACATTATAACGAAAATGTTCATTGATTTTTATTGTTGTTTTGTTTTTTGGGGGTTACCCCCCCAAACCTCTGCCCACCCGCCTATTTTTACCTATTCGCTAACCCCCAAACCCTTACCTGCCCTCCCACCGCCGCTAAAGAATTCGATGAACATTTTCATTATAATGTGCATGTTTAAATGCCAAGCTTTGAAATGACCGGTGTTGAAAGGACGTCCTACCTTTTTTTTTTTTTTAGGTGCATTGAGTAACACATAGGCTAACAACCTTCTCTCTACAAAGTGCAAATGCTCTGTTAAAATAAATCATCTATGTAATAAATACCATCATTAGTAATACAAGTGTTGCCTTAAAATCAGTATTAAAACCACTAATCGCCGACAATAATTGATCTTAGGTCAGAGAAGAATTAAAATGGTTTTCTAATGCTTTACTATTATCTTGCCTTCCAAAGACCACAGCTATAATTCATTCAGGGACTCTATACTGCTTGTATCAAGACCAAATAATTTGCATGAATCTAGTACGATTTGTCTAACCAGGGCTGTGGGAACATATCAATTTTCCATGCGCTAAGGATTTGCCAATGAATATCGCAATCGCTTGTTCCATGCCCTAGCCAAACCCTGGGTCACGTTCATCACTGCATCCCAGCCATTTGCTGATTTGCCAAATCTTGGTGTGAATGTTCATAATACTTTGCAATTTAAACAGAGGTTTCAACCAGAAACTTCTTAATATTTTATATGATGGCACAGCAAGAGAAAGTGAATTAACGGTTCTTAGTGTGTTTTACAGAAATGCCAAAGATGAGGGAGCTTTTCACTTCCAAATATTCGCTGATTGAGCGACTGCCCTCATGAATACTCAAGTGTTCACATCTGGCCCATCCTCTATAAGCTTCTTTTAAAATACGTTTCACCCGTGGGCCGAAACAACACGGATTGGTCCACAGCTCTAGGAGATCAATTGTGTAAAACATATTTTGAACATATTTACATCGGTGCACATTGATCACACCAGGTGAGGATAAAAGGTTTTGGAGTGTTTCTACATAATCTTTTAGGCTCTCAGAATTTCAGATTTAGATCCAATAAAGAAGGGGTCTCAGCCAAATTGTGTGGGCTATACCATCAATGCCCAGCTCTAACCTAATTTGCCACCCCTCTACGGCTTAAAATGTTGAGAGTTCCAGTTTATTGTATTACTGATTCTGATTCCGAGGTAATCGAAATCATCTAATGTTTCCACCAATGTATTGTCTTTGTAAAACCTAGGATGAGGCACCCTCTTCTGCCTCTGAGGTAAACCTTTTGTTTTGCTAACACAAGCCCCTTATCTTTCGCTAGATCGCTAAACTGTGTTAGTTGCTGTTGAAGGCCCATTGGCGACTTTGAAAGTAGGATAGCATCATCAGTGAAAAATAGGGTGGACAAACTCTGGCCTCGAAGCTTCGGGCATCCGCCTATACATTTGAGATGTCTGTTATATCATTTACATATAGGGGAGAACATCAGCAGTGCCCACTCGCATCCCTGAATGATCCCCCGGTGAGACCACTGTCATGTCCATCCTCTGACCCTTGCAAAATTGTCTGTGTATAGCAACCGAATGGCACGCACTAGTTCTGCCGGAGTTACTAATTTCTCCATTAACAGATGTAATTCCGATTGGGACACCATATCAAAGTGTGGTTGGTGATCTACAAAAACCAAATATATGAATTGCCTCTTAATTAAAACAAATGTCCATCGAACCAATAATAGGCAAAATACTTGGCTGGTGGTTGGATGATCCAGTTGAAGAGTACGCCCATTTTGACACTGTGAAATCTCTGGTGCTGCGACTTGACATGGTTGACTAAATAGGGAGTCTTAAGGTGCCATGGATGGTTTAGGCAACAATGGTTCTCGGAGAGAATGAGCGGTGGATGGTATCGGAGGCTGCGAATTCGACGAAAAACAGGCTGTGAGCATGACAAAGGAACATTTTACCTCAAAGTCAATCCACAGAGTGGCACATCCTCTCTAAACCACAATATACAGATTATAGGTGACACACCCTCCCTCAAAATATTTCTTTGGAAAATGGTTATTTCTTGTTTCCCCAGTGTGAGCTTCTGAGAGAATATTTGGTGAGAGGTAATATCGGCTAGATATGCTTTCTTCCCTCACAGGGCCATTGGTGTTCAGAGATGACTCTTTTTTTCTGGTTAACTTTATGTAATGCTATCTGACAATATCAAGCAAAGTTTCGTATCACTCTACGGACATTGTATATGCAAAGTTTAGTTCCTGAGGCTCAGTCCCAATCCCTCCCCCTTTGCTCAAGATGGCAGATGCCAATGTCAATGCCTGCCCCCTTGCATTTGCCACCTGCAGAGGTTTGTATGCCCTCCTGGGGTCCAAACCCATGTGGCAAAACAAGGGAACAAAGCAAGGTTTGTGCGCACACGAAACTGGCCACTCGGTGCATGGCTTGCGCCATACCTTGTGTACGGTGAGCCCAGAACATTACCACTGGGCATGCACTGTGCATGCCACATCCTGGGGGTCATATCCTGCAGACATGTTATGTTAAAGGTTCTTATACCGCGTACAGACTATGGTCATGCTCTGGCATGGATGAACAAGTTATGTCCTTCAGCCATGTCCGGGCACACCACACAGTGGACAATGGTTCACATGCCTTTTGGCATTTGCATAGGTCGCACATTATTATTATTACAGATATAACGAATAATATAACATACGCACATTAATATGAACAGCCAAGCAATACAGCATAAGAAAATACTAAACATGTCAGTCAATTACAATTCTTAAACTCGTTTGAGGTGTCAGTTTTTCCAGTTTGCTATAGCAGCTTAAAACAATTGAACATTACTGCGGCCACAGCCAATAACAATACAGTCCACGCCATTCATCAAGGACTCTCTGCAAAATGTCTGAATTCCTGGGTCCTAATTTAGCAATAAACCCCGAGCAGGCGGGGTATAACACTTCAGGAAAATGCCCCGGGGCCCATAGTTATAGACCCAAGCGAAGCGAGGACCTTAACGAAGGCTCCGGGGCATTACCTGAAGTGGTAATGCTCCCGTGTGTGGGGCTTATTACTATTACTACCCCAGGCCGTAAGAGCAGGGTAGTAAAAGTATTTTTTTTTCTGTTCAGAAATGCTCCAGCGTTTCGGTACAGAAAAGAAAATGTAACAAAATGGCAGCCGGGGAAGGAAGTCCGTTTTCCCTTTCCATGTTGGCCATTGAATAAAACAGAAACAAGTAAACAAAAAAAATGGCCGCCATGGAAATGGGAGAAGGGACTACATGTAGTGTTCCATGTTGGCCATTAAATAAAAGTAAACAAAAAAAAATGGCCACCATGGAAAAGAGAGAAGGGACTACACTTAGTGTTCCCAGCACTTCTGCTCCTGAAATGGTCTGAAAATAAGGTAAATTGGGGTGGGGGTGGGGGTGGGGAGGGAATTCTGTGGGTGTGGTAGGAGGGAGGGGAGAGGTGGACCACTTACCTGGTTTCCTGGCGGGGGAAAGTGGTGGCCTCCAGCCAAGAGGAGGCTCAGAGCAGAATGATTGCCTTCTGGTAACGCCTGTGTTCCGAGCCTCCCTATTGGCTGAGAGGCTGGGACCCCCCACATCCCTGCTGGGTACTAATATAACTTTCTTCAGCTTTAGACCGTAACCAGGCCAACATGTTGTTCTGAAGGACATCTCTCGGCTCCAGTCTTTCAGGTTTGTTAACATTCACAATCATCATATTTCTTTGATCTACAACCAATCCTTGGTGCCCATTTCTTTTTGGCCAGCACACACTCTAACATTAAAATGTTTGTTACGTTGGAACATATATACTAATATTGACAGCGTCAGAACGTAGGTGTGAGGCTAGAATGGGATTGACATCAGGCTGCCCATAGATGTTATAGATGTTGAAAAGCTGCCCAAGCAGAATAAGGAATGCTATACACATGCCCAGTTCACGATGCAAAGACATTCCTAGAGAAGTAAATATATATATAGGAAACATCTGTGTATGTCGTAGGTGCAGTCCGACTTTTTCATATACTGCAACAACATACCAGGCTTTTCCAACATAAACCTAAGCGCCCAAAAATGTCCCAACCCAAATACACACTAAAATACCACCCCAACACTACATTTTCTAGAATAAATTAAGTGCAGAAGCTCAAACATGTTCTCGAATACCCCCCATTGTATAGATATTTCCAACAGAAAAAGACATCCCATGTGGCTTTTTGAACAATATAGTGCAGACACCACCAAGGACTTATTTTCCAAGTATTCACTCGGCATTAGTCAACACTGATACCCAGGGTTGTGTGAGACGCCATTGCAAAGCTCCTGAAGAAAAAGGAGGTTGAGCTATATTTTCACCTTGATTATTCTTGCAAACGTCACATAACTAACTGTGCTACCAATATCTCTGAGCTGCAATTGTCATTGGGCCTCATTACGACATTGGAGGTAGCCATGCCGCTATTTGCGGCATGGCTACCCCCATTCCGGGTACCGGGTCCGGGTTCCCTGATTGGGGAAATACTGGGCCTTTCCGACCTTGGAGGGCCCGGTATTTCCCCATTCAGGGAACCCGTGCCCGTTACATCCCCATTCCATTCGAGCCTCCATAGGGCTCAACGGGAATGGGGAGGATGCAAACAACGGGCCTGTTTGCGTCCTGGTCTGCTCGCGGGACTCGCTAAGGACGCCTGGTTTTACCAGGCGTCCTTACCGGGTCCCGTGAGCAAACCTCGTATTGTGGCGGTAGGGGGTTAATGGGGCCGGCAACTCTACCAGCCCTGTTAACCTCCTACCGCCAGGGTCGTAATGAGGCCCATTGTTGTAATTGAGATTCAGCCATGCTGGTGATAATAAACCCATGTTCATCTTACGGCAGGCTTCACTGATGCAGTAGGCCGATGGTACCCAGAAGTTGGAAGATCCTGTGTCAAACACCACAGTGAAGTTTTGGGGTGGGGTCCCAATACTGACTTCTCCGTAATACTGAGCCTGAAATGGGAAATAGAAAAGCAAGTTGAGTTTGAAACCCTGAAATGTATATTCACAGAAAAGCCTACAAGACTCACACAATGTGTACAATGATTGTATCATCAGACTTGATTCCTGACGGGAGCTGATTGGAGCCTAGGAGTAACAGGGGTTAGATCTGGGGCAACTACAGTTATACTACATGACCTCACTCCCCTAACAAGGCTTCAAAATAAAGGGGAAGAGTAGACTACAAAATCTGAGGGATGAGTAGCACATATTTACCCGGAATAACTTAAGTGACCCACTGCCTCATGTTACACCCATCCCTCTTTTCAATATCTCCCGTCTAAAAGCCAGGGCATGTGCATCAAGCCATTGACAACATACATGCGCCATAGTCATAGCTCCACCTCACCAGAGAAATGAATGGATCTGATGATCAATATACAAATCAAAAAGCTAAAGTGGTCGCTGTGGGGGACCTGGACTGGTAGCTACACTACCCTGTTCAGCAGGCAGCCCAGCAAAGACGATCCTGAGCACCATGGACAACTTAGGCTACAAACAGTGAGTTTCTTATGCCCACTCACAAAGATGGACATACCTCAGTTGTCATTTTGATACCATCAACGACACAATAATCAGGAACAGGCGCCTCACCCTAGGCATCAAAGACTCTGCCCTTAATTGGATCACCTCTTTTATTTTCAAACACTAGCAAATCATTTGCCTCACTTTCTCCTCCACCACTTGCCCCGTCACAAAAAGGGTGCCACAACTGGCCTCCTTTTCACCCCTCCTCTTCAACCTCTAACTACACCTGCTGCCAGCTCTCATCCTGTCACACAACCTTACCTGCTACAACTACACAGAGGATACCAATATAATTTCCAAAATTCCCAAGATTCCAGACTCCCCACTTCCCAACCTCACCTCTTGCCTGTTGGATATCCACGTATGGATGATGACCAACCACCTAATCCTCAACTAGGGAAAATCAGAAATCCTAATATGCGGGAAAACTGCTCTGATCCCCTAATGTTTACTGTGGCCAATTGCCCTGGGAGACCCACCTGCCACCTCAAACTCCGTATCCAGAACCTGCCACTTCCACTTACGCATCCTAAAACAAATCTTTCCCTAATTCTTCTATTGCCAAAGAGTGTCTGCAATGCTGGCCATCATCATCTCCTGTCTAGACTACACCAACTCCCTCTATCTCGCCATCCCGGCACGCCAGCTCAGGAAATGTCAGGAAATGCAAAACGCAGCAGCCAAAATGCTCTTCGTCATCTCGCCCAGAGAATGGATCACCCCCGCACTCCGAAAATTGCACTGGCTCCCTGTTAGCCTAAGAGCAACCTTCAAAGCCATGTGCATCACACACCAAGCACTCCATAATACAGCACACAAGTTCCTTAGGAAGAAAATCATCCACTACCAACCCACACAACCCTCAGATCAGGCTCAGCCCTCCTCCTCGCTATTCCCTCTTACCACTCCACCAGAGTTGGCGGCTCGGCTTTCTCTATTCTAGCTCCCACCATCTGGAACACTCTTCCGCTGCAGATTCGCTGCACCGCAAACTATGTTTCTTTCCAAAAACTCCTCAAAAACCTGGCTATTTTCCACATTACCCTGAAACCCCTCCCTAAAATCATCCAATTCCAATCTGAACTTAGAAACACTCAGAACCAGGTGGCACCGGCTGTATTTGTGGCGACCCCGACCTCTCAACACGTGGCTGCGCCGGCCGCTTTCACGGCGGTCCGGACCACACACATTATCATACACCAATCATGACCCCGGTTTCCCACAAGCACCACTAGCTGAATCCGAGTCCTTCATATATGAAATGTCACAGGATTGATGAGCCACTGCACCTGGTATGTATGGGCAAACATGCAAATTGCACCCATAGTGGCTGTGATAGAATCCCCACCATCGCAATTGGAAAGATCGGGATGTAGTGCAGGGAATTGTCATGGGAGGACATGTGCCATGCACATGTCTTGCACCAGTAGGCCAGGTTGGGTCCCCCATGCAACACTCCAGGAGGGCAATCAAGAACCAGCCCCGGAATCGCTCTGGAAGGAAGGAGGGGGTGTAGGCAGGTATTGCCCATTTATGAATTATAGAATGGGCCGCCCATGGTAAAGGTAACAATTGAAAAGTTTCAGTAAGCGCTCGAGACCTAGGTAGACTCGCCATGTTATCCACCTAGAAGAACCTGGAAGTACATCCCGTGCTACTCTTGTTGCAAATAGTTGGAACTTAGACTGACGCTGTTGATAACCATTTTATCGCAGCGGCGAGAATCGACAGAAGAAGCTACTTGCATGTGCTGGCGCACAAACAACAAATCACCACTGAACTCTGCTAGATACACATAACACACCACTCTGGTGGACACTGGCCCCATGCATGGCTACCCACACACATGAGAATACTACAAGGACTTTGACAAAATGTGGTTGTGCAGTTCACATAAATCTCTGCCTACTTACACCAGACTACGCCTCAATACCTCTGACATCAGAATGCAGCAAAGACCTATGACAAAAATTGGACACGCTGTACACATAGTGAGTCTCTAGCACCTATGCTGTCTCCTGACTCCTCTCAGGGCCCATCCACGTGCCTGACCTCATGGGTTTCTCTCTACCAGAGCCTGGCCAGCCCTGCTAAGCCGTATTTGGCCAAATGCACACACGCATCCTAATCTTACTCCATGACCTCCAAAACTCTGGACTTCGGCCCTCCGAGGGTGTTCCCACTAACAGTGCATTGAGACTATAATAATGGAAAACGATGCTATATAAATGACAAATACAATAAAATACAATGTTCCCCTTAAGCCCTCTTAATGCCCATCAGTTTTGGTACAAGCTAATATTGATCCACAAAAAGCTGTTACTCCTCGCCCATCAACTTGAGCAGAAAGAGAGCAACAAATTACCCAATAAGACATTCATACAAACTAAGAAGATTAACTCGAAATATTTCACGAGCAATTTCACTGAAAGATATACAAAAATGTCTCCCTCAGTAGTGCACCACCCCAGTTACTGCGACTTTGGGAGGGCACAAAATACTGACTCCCATTACTGCACCCAAGCAGAGCAGGGGTTGCAGGGGTGTCCCCCGCTCTCCTTGGGCGCAGTAACGGGTATCGGGGGATGCAGGGGACAAGAAAGTAAAAAAAAGAGAAAAAAGAAGCACCATGCAGCGTCAGCTCTGACCCACATAAGTGTGCCGGCGTAAAGGTAAGTGGGGTGGGACGGTCGGGTAACGGAATGCGGGCCGGGGACGTGGGTAAAGTGATCTATTTGATCACTGTGCCACGCAGTAATTGGCGTTGCCATTTTCGTCAACGCAGTTACGGACGGCGCAGTGATCACATAGATTCCTTTTGCTGTACCCAAATAACTCCAGACCAAACCATTCACCACACAGCACTCTGAATGCACTCAACAATGTGCTGAAATGGATGACAGATATTCTAGCACCAGTGGCATAAAACAAACCTAAGGACAACCTGGAGAAAAAGCGTTAACAGGAATCTCGCTCTGGTGAAAAGTCAGGGAAGAAGGCTGGAGTTCAAATCTGTCACATTTAATCCAGCCCCTAGATGACCTGTCACATGGTGTGTATGCTAAGGCTAACACATGTCTGCATGGCGCAGACAAGTAAAGTTCTGAATATTGCTGAAGCTCCAAACAAAGCGCACAAATTGTTTGGAATATGCACAGAATTGTTGAAGCCAGATCAGATGAATCATGCTATCATCCCACAACTTGCCAGATGAACTGGCGCCCTTCTCTGAGATCGAAATAAAAAAATATAAAGCACATCTTCGAAGCCCAACCCAATGCAATCGCCAGTCACTATCATCCCAACCCCAGGACCCACCACAAGCCACCAGTTTCACCCCTTTCAGCCCCATTACGGAGACAGAAACTATGAACACGGTTAAGGAATCGAAGCACCATGCAAAATCAGTGTAGTCGTCCTTATAGATGGTCAAAATTGCTTCTCAATTATGAAAAGCCACCATCCCTTCTCTACTAGAACAATTAAGGAAGATACATAGGTTGTTTCAAGTGACCACCCTTTCTCTATCATTAAAAGTAAGGAACCCAGAAAGATGGCAGTATTTCATCAACCCACACCCCAAACGTTGAGTGACTGCACACCAGTGGTCGAAGTGAGCGGGAGCGGTCGGGAGCGGTGCTCCTATACTTTTTTTAATTACCTTGTACAGCTCCTATACTTTTATTTTAAAAAGAAACTGCTCCGGAATGAAACCTTCACTTTCAGTGCACTGCACTGAACGTTCCCTTAAACAGCAGGTGCAAGTGTTTGGGGCGGGGGTGTATTGTGTGTGGGAGGGGTTGTGGCAATGGGGTTTGTGCGGACCAAGGGCAGGCCAGCAGGGAACATTGTTCCACTACTTCTTTTCGTACACTTCGACCACTGCTGCACACCAACATTTGATGAACGGAAATCCGGTGTCAGACCAGCCAGGAGTACTGGGTCACGCCCTATTGTCCTCTGGGATAATACTCAGCTTTCAGTCTTCATCTGGAGGACCTGTTGCCACATACGGCGCTGTAGAGCACGAAACACTGCTAGCATGTCTCAAACACGTAATGCGCCTGAAGGACCCAGCTTTAACTGGGGTGCCTCTTTCCTCATGTCCAAACATAGCAATTGAAGATCTTCTAAGACCCTCACGCTTTCTCTTGTAGGTGCTTCTGCGATTAGCCCAGTTCCTCTGGATGCTTAATGCTTACACAAGGGCCTGGTCTCTCCTATCAAAACGTTAACATCTACCGTTCATCTCTATGCAGTTGAAACCCAGTTTGCATACAGACTAAACGACGGCCCAAGATAAAATAAATACATCAAAGAATGCCTGGCCTTTCCCCAGCGTGCATGGCTACATGCTTGATCCAAAGCACTCCTACCAAATTTGGTGATGCTTAATTGACATTTTCATGTAAAAAGAAATGCTGCAAAATATGTGTTTTTGCTTTGCTTTTTCACTTCTCGAGCGGTACATGCGGGTGGACGGAGTCCACCCATTTTTTTCAGAGGGTGGACTCAGCCCCTCCCCCCCCAGATAAAATGAGAAACATTGAATGTCCTCTTTGAACTTATGAATTTAAGCCGACCTCTGGGACCGAACCGCAGTCTCAGGTTTGCAGGCGGACACTTCACCACTGCACTATATGACCTGATGGAAAATAACAAACAACTAAAGCTGAAGTGTCTCATTTTGGTACTGTAAATCCCGGGGAACACATTTGTCTTGGTTCTTGGAGTTTAAACATGCACACCTTTTAACGTTTTCGAAAACACTGGTAGAAGAAAATATCCTCTCTTGGTTTTGTGTGTAGGTTTTATGAAAGGCAAATGCCATTTGTCCTGTGCAATCTGGGTGGTTATGCAAAGCCAATTTATTGAAATGTGCATATTTCACCTTGATATGCTAATTTCTGGTGATGTTGCAGCCCATTGCGTTTGTTGTTGAGTCCCCCTGCTTACATTTTTAGGACTGCCCCCTGGTGGAATAAACATATGTACCCACAAATCGTTGCCGAATATGGCAGACCACAGTAAAGCAACCATACACTGAATGAACATGTACACCCTGCTACTATAAGACACACACACAAACACATGCCGCACAAACACATTCAGACACCAACTCACCAAACACTCGTCTACACAAAAGCAGACACACACAGACACTGCACATTTCCAACAGACACAACCACAGCACACCACCATTACCCCTATCACACAAACATATCCCTCTGACTATGTGTATGTCAATACAATATGCTACGAACACACATGATGACCCCAGTCCTTATGCTTAGGATGCATTTAATGTTCATGCTTGGAGACAACACACACAAACATTACACTGGTAATGTTATACATGCACGAAATTTGCATATGAGCACCAAACATAAACACAACATGCATATACAAAACACAAATAATATGGATATGCATCATAGTCAGAACACAATACCCAATGCACAGAAGCACATTCACAAAATGGACATCTACACCCAACAAGTAAATTCTCTATGCACATACAACATGCAGGTCATATTTATGCACATACGCAACATGAATATGCACACAGATTATGTTTGGAATGCATGTAGGCAGTAGGCACAGATCACACACTCGCACATACACACATGCAATACGGATGGAATGTACTTAAGCACAATAAACACATACAATAAGTTGAAAGTGGAGAAGCATGGGAATACCTTCATAGCGAGCATAACAACAGACATATATATTCACACACAGACATGTTCAAACTCTCATAGACCTAAAAAGACACCCTCAAAAGTAAATAAAAAGAGGACATTTAGCTGAAGAGTTATGTTTTTACATATACAAAGGTAAGTACATACACTCAGCCTAAAGGTAACCAAATGTGAAATCTACAAACTTTGGAAAATCCAACAGTCAGATAAGTAAAATGTAGTCTAGAAATAGTGGGAATACCAAGTCTAAGCTCAATACAAGAAGGCTATAATTTGGAAGTCTGTGTAAATTGCAATATGGGGACACATCTGTGTACAATTCTCTGGCATAGTCCCCTCTGTTCAGTAATGACTGCACTACCAAGTGCAAACAATGGACAGACATCCACGTAGTCCCTGGCCCCAGTGCATTCTTTGAACTTGGTAGTGTATTTTCCATCTTGCCAATAATAAAGTTCTATAGGGCAAAAACAATTCCAGTACTATTCTATGGAATCGAGGCCAAACCTCTTCTATGGTCCATGGATTGGCAAACAGTAGAAATCACCATCTGGAAACATGTATTGGGTTTGCCCAAAAGCCTCCAGTTGGCCTCACTTAGGCATGTGTTAGGCCTAAAATCCCTTAAGACCCCAGTGTAGTGGAAATTGTTTTCTTTGTATAGATCCATCTTGGCGCCAATGACAAACACATTGTATGAAGATCTTTTGGACCATCTGAATTTAGACTCTTCCCTAATCTTGGGGGAATTCAAGAAGGTGGCAGAAGACTTATTGGTCTACTGTGAACAAGATAATCACACACCGATCACAAATCCTCTGAAGGTTAAGAAAGCAATCACAATGAGAGATTGGATCACAACATCAGATACGGTGAGGGCCTCCTCTATCCCTACATCTTTCTTTAAGTATGGTAAAAAGCAGGGCTTTGTTCCAAGGTACTTAATGAAGTTCCCAGATATCAAAGGAAAGCAGAATTCCATGAGAGTACGTTTGAACCTGATTCAAACGGGTTCGGTCTTGGCCAAATGGGGACTCACAGAAGGGGCTCAGATTCTGTGCCCTGAGTGTATAGACCTGAGTAACCAAACGCTTGAGCATCTATCGAGATTCTGCAGAGGAACGTGGGATATTAGGGTTGAATACCTGGGTAACGCAGGACAATTGATCGACTATCATCAAGTGCATGATTGCCGGCCACGATATCAAATTGACACTAAATGTTATAAGAGTGTTGCAATACACAGGATTCATTCTACAAGAATATTGGTAATTTACTCTGCGGTTAAAGGAAGGGAGTATTCCTTCCTTTATTTTTATCTTGATTAATTTTTATTATGTGAACATGTCTTCTTTCTCTTTTCTTTCTTCTTTTCTTCTTCTTCTTTCTTATTTAAAGGAAAAATGGTATTGAAATGGTGGAATTGAATGATTAATTAATTTTATCTAAGAAAGTTTGTGTAAAAAACCTAAATTGGTTATATCACAATAAATTTAAAAACAAAAAAAGAAAACAATTGTATACACCTTTTGCCATCTACTTGATGCCGATAGGCAGGGACTTGTATTCCCATGATTCCCGCCAGCTGGCAGATTCCATGGGGATCCATTGCTTTTCTGCCAGCGTCAAACTCAGATGCTAGTGGAGCTGCTTGTAGATTTCTATGGTGGATCAGATAGGGCGTGGCGGATTTGCTATTTAGGAAATGCACCTCCACTCCACTGTAGAACTCCTTGATCCCTAAAAGGCATGCAAACAGTACCTTTACCCATGCTTTATATAAAATGTAATTGTGTATGAACCTGTCATCTTTAATACTCTTTGCGCCTCATAGTTGGCCAACCTCATCTCTTCCATTAGCTTCTTCAACAACCTCATTGCTGAGGCCACAAGAATCCTCTTCTACGTCCGCTTGTAATGTTTGGAACAGAGGTGATGTACCCCCGTGTTCTAATGCCTCATCTACCCTACCCTCTCCTCTCACCTTCCCAAAGGCTCAGAAGCAGGGCCTTAAATTTGACAGTGATCTCACACTCCAACAGTTCATTGCCTTCGCTGCAACGGCTTCTAGGCTTACAGTCCGGAACACCTGAAAGATCTGCTGCATCTCATATTCTCCACCACTAAAACCTTCATCTCCACTCTGGTCCTCAGCACGTGGTCTACTGTTCCAGCATCCTCAGGAGCCTCAGTTTGTGCTCCATGCAACTGTTTTCACAAGGTCCTGAATGCTGTCACCTTTAGTTTCCTCAACCTCTTAGACGCGCTGCATGATGGTGGGTGAGGCTCAAGGGACGTCGAGGGGTGGCTGTTGATGCACAGTCGCTTCCTCTTTAACATTGTCTTTCGGTATCAGGTAATAATATCCCTATATATATGGTTGCCCTATGTGTGTATGTATAATGTCACTGGGAAACGGTTGTGATGACATTATATAGGTGACCATATAAGTACTTCCAGGGCAATAAACATTTTTGCTTTAGGGTGAAATGTGTGGTCCATTGGCGGCGTTCCTCCGTGAGACGGAATAAAGTGGACTTGCTGATAATTTGGTAACAGCAGTGCTTTTTGGAGAGCAGTACAACAGTGCTTCGGGTTGGCTGAATCCGCTTCTAAACACATGATGTATGTTTTAATGTGTACATATAATTTAGTGTACATAGTAATTGCAAAATTAGAATATTAGAACACCGTGTAGCCACGAAGTAAATTAACAAATATTATAATGTGTGTGTCCAGGTCAGTGGCCTCAAAAGTGAGAATTGTAAGTAAGACAACTTGAAGCATGTCTCAGGATTACACACAGAAACACTAAGTGGCCTGAATACAGCAGAAGGGCATCACTTGCTCGTGGTTGCTTGAAATCCAAGAATAATGGCGGTGAAGTGAGAGCATAGGGGATACATGGCAGCCTGCAATATCTGCATAACAGCCTGCAAGGGATTTCCTCGTGACAGGCTAGTTGTGACCTCACAACTGCTCTGTAACTGCTCTGTAATCAGTTATAACGCTTCAGTTGTGAGGTCGCAATACCTGATCCTTGGGCCAGCACAGGGTAGAGCTTCAGCTGTCACGGCTGCACTTGATTAAAGCCGTAAACACCTTTTCACATTCTTTGCTTGCAGAATAGTTTTTGCGTCACTTTACAGCCATTCATGGAAAAGGAACTGTTATGGTGGAATGAGTCATTTGTGCACTGCGGATGATGTCTGCAGGTTATTACGTATTTAAAGGCACAAAATGAAAACCTTTCATTAAACTGCGTGAACTATTTTCCTGCAAAGCACTAGGGGTTGCATTTTTGCTCACTTTAAACCAAACAGATTCTGTATTCATTTATTTGCATTTTAAAGCGCTCAGACAGCCCGCAGGCATCGAGGTGCTGTTACAGGAATTGCTTGTTTTTTGTAATCGTTTTTTTGTCTTAGTTGCGTATTTATAATGCGCTTAAATACCTAGAGGTTTCTAAGCGTGGACCCGGGATCAAACCTGTGTTGCTTCGTGTTGTCTTGCTTCCAAGGCGAACACGTTGCCGGTGAGCTATCCTCCCGGGACCACGTATATTGAGTATATGTATCAGGCGATGGAAGATCTCTGGCATTATCTTATGCATGAAGCAAGGTATTCATGGGAATGGCAGTGTGTGGCCATGTATTATAAGGAATGAAGTACCCCCTACCATCCATAAAAAGGTTCTGTGACCTTATAAAGGAACTAAGCCTTTGACCTCAATCCTCTGCTTGGGCACAGAATTCCTCTGTGACTTGCAATATCCTTATAACGTATGGTAGAAAGCACTATATCCCATGTATAATCGGAACTAAGCATATTGTGATAAGTGAGCGCAGTGCAGCTGTGGGTCAGGCACTACCCCACTACCCCCCATAACAAGCCCACTAGCTTAGTATTATTCCGGTGTTAATTCGGTTCTTGCTGCCACACCTCTTGTTCTCTTTAAGACTTCTGGGTTGCCCCGTGAGAACAGACGGTGTCGGCAGCTAGAGTGAGTGCAAGCGGCCAGTGTTTTTTGTCCTCCGGCGAACAGCTAAAAGCTGGTAAGTGGTATGCATATTTCGTTTCTACCCTATCTCGCCCTTCGTTTATTTGAAATAGTAAGCCATGCAGTTACGAGGCAGTCAGAATTATCGTTTGTGTTGATGTCCCCAAAAATAATAATATTTATTTTTTTTGCTACAGAGAACTACGTTCAGTACTTGGGACATCAAGGCGCGTGACAATTTTTGATCCGAGGCGCGGGCTGATGTTGTGGTCCGGCTAAAGGTTGCTATTTGCATACCTCTGTTCCTTGAGGGTAGGAGGTTCAGAACATGCGTATTACCTTTTAATTAAATTAAATCACAAGCGTGTGAGAGCATGACCCTAGGGTTCCCCCATTTCGGTTGATCACACGTGGTTTTCTGGAGTACATGGAGAAATTTGTATGTCCTCTATGATTTGGGATAAGGTTGTGTATAATCACGTGGTGTATCCAACAGGCACTGGTTCAGTTTCTACTTACCACATTGAGTAGCAACTATGGGGCTGTAGAAATAGAGTTCTTTTTGGCACTACCCCCAATATATTTAGATAGATCTCGAAAAGTAGTATTGTGCTTACATTAGTTCTGTTGTTTTCCTTCTCTTGGTTCAGAGATTGTGTTTAAACATCTATTTTGAAGATGTTCCCCTTATCACCGAAATTGAGCAGTATTTGCATTCGCAGAACTGAAATTGGTGAGTCTCGCATGTGGTAAAGTATAGCCTTGTGAGCAGATTTGAGGTACATTGTTAACCTTGATCTCTTTTCTCCCTCTCTTTTGTCTCCCCTCTTTCCATTTTCTCCGACTTTTCTTCTTGTCCCCATCTCTGATGTAGCAGGTTGCATATGCTAAAGGTCCTCATTGTTGGAAGCAACCTTTACTTCAAGATACACTTCAGCTTCTGCAAAAGTTTTTTCCACATGTCTTGGATGTTGTCTTATGACTGTGTATAGTGGGAGTTGTTTTGGATCCCCTGAAGAAGTTCTAAAAATGTGTTGTCATTTGTATGTTGAACGAAACATGTTGGGCATATAAGCACCTGAAATTGTAGGGTGTATTTCATATTTGCCAATTGAGTTGCGATGGTCACCCCAGTAGCTGCTTTTTATAAAAAGAAGGGGTAGACAATCAACAAGCAAGTGATTTATTACACACCTCCTACTAACTAAGATTAGAGGTTGTTTGGAGGAGCTACTTACCAAAAAGTTACTATACACCAGGGACACGCTAATTGTGTGTTGTACCGAGTAGATTTGTATATGCAGGAGCCTTGTTGTAGAGTGTATAGGTGACACTTAGGCCAGTAGGTGTTGTTGTTTTTATCAGTTTATCATTTGGAACTGATTTAGAATATATAATGTGGTTTTGTTTGATGTTTTAGTAGAAGTGCACTATGTTTTACACTTTTGTATAATGTTCTGACTTCATTTTAACAATTATATTTTGCATTTAATAAATTAATATTGTTTGTACATTGATTTTTTCTAAAAACCTTCGACTGGGTCCTTATTTGGTCCATGGACCGGGAGGGGGATGATGGGTAGAGTTGCATGAAGAGAGAGAAGACCTGTTCCCTTTTGTTCAATATTGTCCACAAGACTTTCATAGAAGTATGGAACAGGCATCTTTAAATTACTCCGCTTGTATTTCTTTGTTGTTAAAAGTTAATTCGGTTCATGCACTTGTTTGGCTGGTAACGGAATTATGACCATTTTACCGCACCGCTGGATTCTGAGTTTGGGGGTAACGTGGAGGATTTACCTCCAGAATCTAGATGGAGGTAAATCCTCCACTTTACCTCCAGGAATTGTCAGTAAATATGATGAGCTCCCCATGGAGTCCTGCAGGCTCCAGAAATGGGGAATAACACAGTAGTAACCCCAATCGTGATCTTGTGGTAAATCTACAGTATCACGTGGCAGTAACGATAAATACATTTGGAGGTAATTCCATCAGAATTATGACCAAACGCATAAAGAGGCGGAACACATAATTACATTTCAGTTAACATGTGAGCCTATTCTAACAAAGGGGTTAGGATGCCATGGGGGTAATTACGACCTTGGAGGTAGCCATGCCGCAATTTTCGGCATGGTTACCCCCTTACTGGGTACCGGGTCCGGGTTCCTTGAATGAGGAATTACCGGGTCATTCCAACCTTGGAGGACCCGGTAATTCCTCATTCAAGGAACCCGGACCCGGTACATCCCCATTCTCATTCAAGCCCCCATAGGGCTCAATGGGAATGGGGAGGGAGCTAACAACGGGCCCGTTAATAACGGGCACGTTGTTAGCTACCTGGTCTGCTAGCGGGACCCGCTAAGGGCGCCTGGTTTTACCAGGCGCCCTTTGCGGGTCCCGCGAGCAGACTCGTAAAGGGGCGTGTAAGGGGTTGACGGCTCCAGCACCATTACTGGCGGCATTAACCCCTTAGCGCCAAGGTCGTAATGACCCCCCATGTCTCAGATTTTATGGTTAATTTGCATTGTAAAAAGGTTGTGAGCAAAATATTTTTCTGGTAGTGATCATCTTATTTTTTAACCGAATTGGGATTAAGTTTGAAAGTAATGGTAATGTTGGCTACCCGCCAGAGGTGCTAGTTCCTGTAGTTTCTATAATGTAGGGGCCGGGAGATATCTAAACCAAATGGAGTGTGGGGCACATCCGCACTCAATAAATGTGCCCCTCAGCTAAGAAATGCCAGCATGCCCCCATGGGAAGTGAATAGATTCAATAAGCACTTGTTGTGACCAATTCACATTTGTTCGTTGGCGCAAAGTCAAGTCGAATTCATATTTTTGTAGATTTCTTTTTATTAATGGTCCAAAATCATTAATATCGAATATTCGTTATGTAATAGCCGATGCATGGTGAACGTCTATGTTGCATGGTGTACGCCTTTGTTCAGCGATCTTTAGGGATCTATATTAGTTAAAAAAACAATTGTCTGAGAATTTCAATGTTTTAGAATGAGGTTCTGCAAACTGTGGCTCTCCAGATGTTTTAGACTAAATCTCCATATCAGCTCTATCCAGTTCAGTCAATAAAGAGTGATGATGATAGGCATAGGACTCATTTAGAGTTTGACGGTCCGGCGGGATAACGGCAAACTGCCCTTTTTGTCTCCGCCAGCCGATATCCCGGTATGACCGGGATATTACGAGCGGCGGAGAGCTGGTAAATTCCCATTCCCATGGGGTCCCAGAGGAGCATCGGATGGGATTTCCTGAATCACCGGCACTGTTAATGATTCAGGCATTTCTTTGCTGGTAGGTGCATGATCTACCGGCAGGTCAGGACTGCCGGAAGATCAGTGGCCCCCACCAGCAAACTTGAAGTGTGCTGGTTTGGAAAAAATGCTGGAGCTGAAATTACTGGCTTTTTTCTGGCATTTTTTCCAGACCGGCACACTTGTAATGAGGCTAATATTCCCAAACATCTGGCGAGCCACAGAATGCTGATCCCTATTTTCAAAGAAAGAATCAAAAACTAAAATGATAAAATATCTGGGAAGCAGGAGAAATGCTTACCTGAAAAACCTTACACAAGTAGGTGTCAAAAAGGTCTGTGGACATAAATGAACTGAACCAACAATGGCTTAATATTCTGGAGACAAAAAACAAGTTGTTCCTTGGCTATTTCACTAAGGGACCGGTTCCTGCGATGTCAGTGAGAACGAAGGACCACCACCATAGTGTTAAAATGGGACCCAGGAGTCTTTTTACTATTTCAATATAGTTGCATTCTAATTGTAACAGCCATTTCTGCTTTGTGTGGCTGCGTGTAGGAGTCCGCGTATGTTATTTGGGTGCATGTGTGAATGAAAGAGTGTATGTTGTATGGGTGCACATGTGATTGGGAGGGTGTATACTATGGGTGTACATGTGATTGGGAGGGTGCATACTATGGGTGCACATGTGATTTGGAGAGTGTATACTATGGGTGCACATGTGATTGGGAGGGAGTATACTATGGGTGCACATGTGATTGGGAGGGTGTATACTATGGTTGTACAGGTGAACTTGTTATGAATGCTGTGAACATGAATGGGTGTACAGGTTAATGGGTGTGGAAGCGAATGCGTATGAATGCTGAATTAATGTATGTGGTTGGTTGTGTGTGTGCTGGAGAGTGGGCCTTTGATTTGGGGTGTGCTGGAGGGGTCATTTACTTTTACAGGGCATCAAGGTTAAAGCAAACAGGATAAGTGCTGTTACTTGGCTATATAAGGCCTGTGTTAGGAAAGATTTCTCTTTCCCTCCATATTCTGTGGACCCCAAACCTTTTGCTTTTGACTTTGAACCTGTCCTGACTTTTTATGGAGAACTGAAGCCTTCATGTTCACTTCCCAGGCATTTTGCTCATTTGTCATGGGGAAACTGATTAGTCCTTCAGGCTATCAGTACTGGGAAACTATGTTTCCCTTTTGTCTTTTAGTTTTGACGTTAGCAATGCACACAGCATTTTACAGTGCAGTACAGGGAGACTTTGTATCACCCTAGATTTTACACTGGGGATTTTTTGTTACTTTATAGTGTGCATAAGGACTAAGGTTAGTTGGACTGTGTGGTGAACGTTGCACTATTGTGTGCTTTAGTGGATTTCGAGCACTGTGCCACTTGATATGACTTATTGGTCTGACTGAGGGACTTTTATTTTTATTGTTTGACTGCTTTACATTGAATTGACACTTACTTAGATTAGCCATTTACTTACGATTAGACATTTCTTCTTATTTGAACTGCATCTGCTGCTCGCACACTCTGTGAGATTTCTGAGCACTTTGCTACCTAATTGGGTTTGCTGCTCGGGACTACATTTCCCAGCTGCACTCCCAGTTACTAAATAAATGGTCAGGAACATTCGTGCGGCGCATTTCAGCCAGTATGCGCCGGTTCACGTCGGGTCTGTGCACGCCCGTGGGGAACTGCTGTATGTCAACCCCGACTTGGTAAGTTCTTGCTTACTCAGTTTTGTTGATAATTTCTCAAGGCTTCATGGCTTTTTCTCCTGGAATATGATGCCAGGGTTTAATGACTTGCCCAGACCTATATCACAATGTTCTCTAACTGGTTGAAAATAGTGACTTTCACTAAATGTTTTTTATGTGATGTTATGTGTAAACAAAATGCATTTTTGCCTTGTTACTGCAGCCAGACTTGATAGGATTTTGTGACTCTGAAATGGAATTTTCTTACTGGGCATCAAGGTTAAAGAAACAATGATAGAGTGTTGTTACATAACTAGAGTGGGCTGCATTGCAGCAGACAGTCTCGTTGCATTTTCTGTTTATTTTGCATGTCATTTTCTACTGGGCATCAAGGTTAAAGCAAACATAATAATGTGTTGTTACTTGAATAAATGGGCCTGCTTTGCTGAAGCCTGTCTAGCTGTGTTTCCTGACTATAGCATGGCATTTCTTACTGGGCATCAAGGTTAAAGCAAACATGACAAAGTGATGTTACGTGGCTACACTGGCCTGCATTGCTGCAACCATTCTACTTACATTTTCTGACTATTGCATGGTATTTTTTGCTAGGCATCAGTGTTAACGTAAACATGATAAGGTGTTTGCTAGGTGTCTAGACAGGCCTGCATGACTGCAGCTCATCTGTGTACATTTGATGACTCTGGCATGGCCTTTTACTGCTGGGCATCAAGGTTAAAGCAAACATGAAAAGTGTAATTATGTGGCAAGACTGGCCTATGTTGCTGCAGGCAGTCTGATTACATTTTCTTACTGCAGAATGTTTTTTAAAAAAAATGTACTAGTCATCAAGGTTAAAGCAAACATGATCAGTGTTGTTATGTGGCTAGACTGCCTACTTTTCTGCAGCCAGTCTGGTTAATTTTTCTTACTGTGGTATGGCAATTTTTACTGGGCATCAATGTTGAAGCAAAAATGAAAACTGTTTGAATATGGCTAGACTGACCTACATTGCTGAATCCAGTCTGGTTATGTTTTCTTAGAGAGGCATGGGATTTTTTACTGGGCATTAAGGCTAAAGCAAACTTGACATATATTGTTACATGGCTAGACTGGTCTACGCTGGTGCAGCTAGTCTGGATATATTTTCTAACTGCAGGATAGCATCTTTTACTGGCACAACAAACTGGATTATGTTCTTATATGGCAATACTGGCATGTACTGATACAGCCTGCATGGACGTGTATAGGCACAGCCATCATTAACTTTTTTTTTACACTGGCATATATTGTGGGCAAAGTCCTTATGAAAATGATTTGGAAAATGCTTAAGTGCATTGTTGGTGACTTGTATCTGCTGGATTTTCTTCCTTCAAGGGTTCACCTATAAAACCTAATTTAAACTGTGTGACTTTTTTTTTTAAAGATATTTTTATTGATTTTACAACAAGAAACATTCAAACTGTGTCCCACTAAACCTCCCCCCTTCCCTCCTCCCCCACCGGGAATGTTCTTATCGCCGCTCTGCACTCCGAGAGTCTCTAGTTCAATTTAACTAAACATGTCCAGTATCTTTATTTTGTGTGGGCACCACTGCTCCATATAGTCACTTTGCAAGTATTCCAAGGTCACTGCCCAATCTTCCCTGAATTTCTGATGGTTCCCTTGAAGATTGTAAGTTATATGTTCCATCGTTATATGGGACCATACAGTCTAGCGCCATTGGTGGGTGTTTCTGCTTCCATTTTTGGGCTATTTCCAACCAAACTCTGATTTGTAGGCCCATAAAGTTTCTTTTCTGGGTTTTGGTGAGGGTTCTAACTTTCGGGTCCCAAATCCCACATAGCCACACCTCCTCCCCTGGATCCCCCATGTCTGGGAACATTAACTTCATGTGCGCCTTAACGTCACTCCAATATTGTTGTAGGTTAGGGCAGTCCCACCATATATGCCGCCAGTTGCCTTCTGCCCCACAGTCCCTCCAACATGCATTGGAAACTCCCCTGAACATGGTGTGTAGTCTTTCTGGCGTGTAGAGCCATTGGAGGAGAATTTTCATCCACATTTCTTTTGAGTGTACTGCTTTCGTTAATTTGGGTATCAGCTCCCATGTGTATTCCCACGATTCCCTTGGTATCGTTTTCCCCAAAGTCTTTTCCCACCTCTTAATGTATGGCCATTGTACTTCCTCCCCAAGAGAATTTATAAATCTGTATATGTTTGAGACCAGCTTCCTAGAACCATCGTTTGTCATAATGTATTTTTCAAATGGGGTTAATTCTCTCGCGGCAGCTTCTCTTATTTTGGGTGGGTCTAGCCAGTGATATAGTTGGTCGTATCTGTATTTATCTGTGGCGTTGAGCTTCAATAGAGTGGTACAGTCTTCAAATGTTCTTACCTGTCCTCCCTGCAACATATCCCCCACCATTTTGCAACCTGCTTCCCCCCATTTTAGGTATGCATTCTTCTCGAGTCCGGGGGGGATTTCGGGGTTTTTGAATAGGGGCATGAAGGGTGCTGGGTTTTTTGTTAGTGCGCCCATCTTAGTGGCTCTGTCCCAAATTTCTAGTGCCGTCTGCATAATTACACTCATACGTGTATTGGGGTGCCTATGTTTCCTCCCCACCCTTAGCAGGTGTCTCGTGGGTGTGGTTGCTACTGCCTTATCTTGGACTGCCCAAAACCTCTGGGAGTTTTCCGGTATCCATTCTTTCAATATCCAGAGTTGGGCCGCCTCATAATATTTTTTAAAGTGCGGTAGTGCACAACCCCCATCTTTTCTAGCCGCTGTGAGAACTGTGTTAGATGCTCTCGGTGTTTTCCCCTGCCATATGTATTCCGTGACCGCTTTCGTTAGGGACTTGAAGAATTTCGGGGTGGGCCTTATTGGTAGGGCTTGAAACAGATACGTATGTTTGGGAAGGATGGTCATCTTGATCACTGTCATCCGCCCCCACCATGTTATTGCTAATGGGTTCCACTTCTTGAGGTCCCTTTTTATTTGTCTTAATATCGAGGGGTAGTTTTGGGCGTATAGATGTTGTATTTTGCGTGTCAGGGTATTTGACCCTCTGCTGTGCAACCTTTAATTGGAGATCCTCTGCAATTGATTGAATCTGCTTGGAGTCTCCTGCCAGTATCAGTGTTTCTGATTTCTGTCTGTTGATGTTAAGGCCTGACAATGTGCCGAATGTTTCTATTTCCTGCATAAGAATTGGGAGGGAGTTTTCTGGGTCCCCCAGCATCACTAGCATATCGTCTGCGTAAGCAGCTATTTTATGTCCGGTTCCTCCCATGTCTATGCCCTTTATTTCCTTATTACTTCTAATCCGCGATAGTAGGGGATCCAGAAAAAGTGCGTATAGCAGGGGGGACAAAGGGCATCCTTGTTTCGTCCCCCTCTCAATCTGAATTTTCTCGGAGAGAGCTCCATTCACTGCAACCCTGATGGTGGGTGATTTGTAGTTAGCTTTGATCATCTTAATGAAGGGCTCCCCCATCCCCATTTTCCTCAACGTATGAAAAAGGAGCGTCCACTCGACTCGGTCGAAAGCCTTTTCCGCGTCCAAGGCCAATACTATTGCTGGGGTTTGAGTTATACCTATTTTTTCCACAATGTGTAGGACCCTCCTAATATTGTCGTGCGTTTGTCTACCGGGGACAAAACCCGCCTGGTCCTGATGGACCAGGCTCGGGAGTATTTGCGTGAGTCTCGTGGCTAGAATTTTAGTATACAACTTCGCATCCAGGTTTATTAATGCTATTGGGCGATATGATGTTGGAAGTTCTGGGTCTTTTCCCTGTTTGTGTATCACCAGCATTTTTGCCTCATTCATCGATGGAGTGATATCGCCCTTTTCTTTGAATGAGTTAAAGAGTTCCGTTAGGACCGGGGCCAATATATCGCTATAAGTTTTATAAAATTGAGCGGTGTAGCCGTCCGGGCCCGGGGCCTTATTTCTGGGTAGGTCTTTAATTGCTTTGATGACCTCTTCTTGGGTTATATCTTTATCTAACGTCTGCCTCTCTACTTCCGTTAGTGACGGGAGCGTCACCTCATCTATATATGTCTTTTGGGGGGAGTCGTCTGGGTGATCGGACGAGCATTGTTGCCGATAAAAGTGCTCAAATATGGCCCCAATTTCCGTCGTTTGTGTTTTCCTAATCCCTTTCTCGTCCTGCAGTGCCTTTACTGTCCTATCCTGATTTTTCCCCCTCAGCTGTCTGGCCAGGAGTTGTCCGCTCTGTTGGCCTTTATGTAATACCAATGTTTCAATCTTATTAAATGTCTTTCTGCTTTTCTTGTACGAATGGAATCTAATTGGCTTTGTACGTGTCTCAGTGATCTTTGCAGCTTCATGGTTGGGTTCTTTATAATTTCTGCATGGATTTTGCTAATTTTAGCCTCCAACTCCCTTTCCCATTGGAGGTTAAGCCTCTCCCTTTGGGCTTTTTGTGCGATTATATGACCCCTAGTAACCGCCTTCAGGGCTTCCCATTGTGTTTCTATCGGTATGTCTGGGAGGTTGTTATTATTAAGGTATTTGTTGATTTGTTCTCGAATGGTGTTTCCTATTACCGGGTCTCAGAGTATCTCTTCTGGGAGCCGCCATTTCCACAAGCCGGGGCTTCGTGGGGTAAGCATTATTTCCATCGAAAGGGGGGCATGGTCGGAAACTGAAATGGCGCCAATTTCTACCCTCCGTGTTTTTCCCAGAATGCCTGGGGTGGCCCATAGATAGTCTATCCTCGACATTGATTGGTGTACATGTGAATAATAGGTGAAGCCTTGTTGATCAGTGTTAATGTGCCTCCAGGTATCTGCAAGTGCTAGATTGGACATTTTCTGTTTCAGGGCTTTCGAGGGGGAGCATTGCCCCTGCTGTCTGGGGGCCGATCTATCAAGATTGGGGTCCCACGCTATATATAGGTCTCATCCCAGCACTATTTCCCTTGTGGCGAATCGTTCTAATTTTCCCAGTGTGTCTTTAAGGAATCCCTCCTGCCCTGTATTAGGTGCGTATAGAGCGGCGAGCGTTAGGGAGCTCCCTTCAATTTTCGTGTTCACTAACAGATATCTCCCCTGCTTGTTTGCCTCTGTTTGGAGGATCTGTACCTTTAAGGAGTCTTTGAAGGCTATTAAGACCCCAGCCTTTTTGTCTTGTGTGTTTGCCTGTAGTATCTGGTTATACCCTTTCAAACGGACCTTTGTCTTGTCTTGTGTTTTAATATGTGTTTCTTGGAGCATGATAATGTCATATCTATCTTGCTTCAGGAAGTGCTTCACTTTTTTCCGTTTGACTGGAGAGTTAAGGCCTCGAATGTTATATGTTAGGATTTTAGTCCCCATCCCATTCTTGGATGTTGGTCCCTAAGTGTATGTCTCGGAGCCTTCCTAGAGTGAAGCGCTGAGTCCCGGTGTTCCCCCCCACCCCTATGAGGCAACCCCCAACTTGCCCTGTCCCCCACCCCCACAACTGCCCTAAGACGGGCTCTGATACCTAAGGTCGCTCTGGCGTTGCGCCGTGCGCGCCATGCCCGACTGTTCTCAGGGATAACTTGCAGGGTGTTCTAAAACCCTTTGGATTCCAAGTGACGTTCCAAGCGCCCTCCTCCCCCCTCTCCGCACCTTGTTCATGATTCTGGAAGACTCTCGTCCTGTTTCTTTAGCGTTGTCGAGTTGGATTACTCGTTCTCTGATGCCTTCGTTGTGGTTACCTATCTGTTGGCGGGGGGACCTTTCCCTTTTCTTCCGGTATTTTTCCAGTAGGAATCAGCTCTATTCCAGGTCTGGTTATCTCTCGTCCTTCTTTGAGGTTCTTCCTCTTGTTCGTGTATGCCCAATATTTGTCTCCCCTCTTCGCAGGTAGTTATCCTCCTTTGTTTGTCGTCCCACGTGAAAAGGAGCCCAAAGGGGAATGTCCATTTATATCTTATTTGCCTTGACGTTAGGTATCTTACAACAGGGCCCATGTCTCTGCGCTTCTGTAATGTGATATGTGCCAGGTCCTGATACAGCTGGACCTCCTCCCCGTTCATTCTAATGTGGTCCATTGACCTGGCTTTCCTCAGGATCTGTTCTTTTTGGGGATAAGAGGAGAGGGCT
Organism: Ambystoma mexicanum; assembly: GCF_040938575.1. NCBI lineage: Eukaryota > Metazoa > Chordata > Amphibia > Caudata > Ambystomatidae > Ambystoma > Ambystoma mexicanum. Next base: position 158,905,041 of record NC_090936.1, on the reverse strand, counting down.
ACCAAAACATCTCTAGGCCTTGCGCCCGTGTCCCCCTCTCTTTTTGGGCCCACCCGGTGTACTCTGTCTATGGATACTTCTTCTTCTTCCTTTGCACCTAGGATCTCCTTAAAGACCTGTTGGACGGCGTTTTTCAGGTCTCTGTCCTCTATTGACTCTGCCATATTTTTAATTCTTATGTTCGACCTTTGTGAACGGTTTTCAAGGTCCTCGCACTGTATTTCAAGATTCTGAGTCCGTCTCAGCAGTTGTTCCTGGACCTCTGCATATTGTTGCGTCTCTTCATCGAGATTTTGGGTGATTTTCTCCAGGGTGTCCGTCCTCTCCCCCAAACTCTTAATCTCCGATCTTAGTTCTTGTAGCGCCTTCTTCATTTCATTTTTCATGGATTCAAATTGCGTCTCCATTTTGGCCATGAACTGTGTTTGAAATTCCCCAAACCACATTTTCATGTCCTCTTTAGATGCCATTTCGGGGTCTGATGTTCCTGTGGTTGCTTTCAAGAGATGTCCTTCTTGAGTTTTTTTCCTTGTGGAGCTAGAGGGGGTAGGCTGTTCCGACCCCCACAGTTGTGGGAGGCTCAGATCCTGTTTCTTCTGGGGGTTTTGGAGGGTAGATTGTGCTGTCCTCCCCCTGGATTTTGACATATGTGCTGATGTTTATTTTCGAATTGTAGGCGCTTCGTTCAGTGTCCTGCTCTCTTCCACTAAGAAGCGTTCTGGGTCCGGGGAAGGTATGCGACTTTCCCGGATTCCAGGTACAGGCCCCCCGCTACCCCTGGGCTGCCGCCTCTGTACTGTCGTCAATGGGATCTCCCCCTATTGTCTGCAGGGGGGGTTAATTGTTGCCCCCCCTCCAGAGGGTGCTGATGCCACTGAGTCTTCTCCCCCAGGGTCGCGTACCTGTTTATATGTGCACGGGTGGGCGATCCCTCACGCCCCCCCGGCGATCCCCTCTGGTCTTCCCTCCTCACCGCCGCCGGCTCCAGCGTCGTCCCGCGGTCCTCGCCAAGGTCCGTTGTCCTCCGGCGGCTGTTGTTGAGGGGCGAGCTGCTTCTACTTCTCTTCCCCTCGCGGTTCCTGTCCTCGCTGCTTCTCGATGTCCTCCCGAAGTCGCGCAGGAGCGGGGGCGGGAGGCACGGGTCGTCCCACACTGCACAGCTCCGGGGAGCCGCGGGTCCGTTCTCTGGGTCCCTCGGGCTCTCCCGACTGCGAGGGCGATTCTCTCCTCGGCAGTCGTCTCAGGCATGCGCGGGAGCTTCACGGCAGTCCCGGCTGTCCACCGCCCGTATAACTCCGGCTCTAGGCGATGTTGTGAGAGTTTTCCGCTATTTTGATGGGCTCTTTGGCGGTGCGGCCCTGATGGGGGACGGAGCGACGCTCAGACACGTCCTCCTTCCATCGCCGCCATCTTGCAACTGTGTGACTTTTGACCCAATTTCTCACAGAAAATATGCTGAAAACATGCTCAATTTGACCCTTGGTTGGTTTGGGCACCCACACTACTCTTTGTCACTGATGCATTTTTGTGGGAAACCTTAACGCCCCTCCAATATAATAAAAACTGCCAGGCGCCACGGGATGTTCCTTTCCTGTTGCATGGCTAATCACTCTTCTGGTAAGATTTTTATGGTGTTGTTTTCCCTCGTCCTTTCCATCTTTTTAAAGGATTCTTTTTGGGGCCTGAGATGGCTTCATCACACTTTGGTGAGTAGCGATACTATTGTGTGCATTTTTCTTTGTGAATGAGGTACACTATTGGTGATGAGAAATTGGTGATATCTAGATTGGGATAGCGTAGAACAGTGTTGGATTGTGCTTTGAAACATGGCGTGATATTTATTGCTTTATTGCTTTGCGAGTGGAGTTCCTGGGATCACAGTGTTGTTGGTTTGACTGCATTTAGCAATGTTTGGGTTGTGTACCAGCAGAAGAAACAGGATTTAGGATGATCTTTTTTCAATGCTGAACCCTTGATTGAGACGAAAGTTGTGATTTTGAAACTTTATAAAAAGACGACTTGAGAGCACAATGTAGTCGTTTGGTTGAGAAGGACCTGTGGTGAGTGATGCAAATGTCATTAAAGTGAGCGATCTCAATGGCTTCTGGAATTGCACTCAGGGAACGTATGTGATGGGTGTGAATGCCCAGGGTGGGTTGAAACATATTCCCTCTTTCTTTATGTTGGGAGCTACCCATGAACTTGTGTTTTATAATGGACAGCCAAATGTATGGCAGTGGTATTAGCATAATTGACCTAAAAACATTTGACCTAAAACATTTGATCAAATTGTTTTGACCTTTTTTTCAGTCAAATTTAATTAAATATATATATGGGATGGGTAAGGGTATAGATTAGGGTGAAGAGAAGTGGGTTAGTTTTGGGGGGTCTCCCCCTGCATTTTAGACCAAAAAAAGGTCAAATAAATTCGATCAAATGTGTGTTACGCTCACCTGGTCTCTGCGGAGGTGTTGGGTCACGGTTGCAGCCCTCCCGGGGGTGAGGTTGCTCTGGTCTGACTTTGCTCTCTGCGCTTAGGTAGTGACTGGTGGTAATAGGTGATGCTGCTCGGGACTGCTCCTCCATGGTGAATAGGGGGCGTGAGTATGCCAGCTTGTGTGCCTGATCCCCTTCCAGACCCCTTCTCCTAAACCGTGGTACCCGTGGGATGCGCTGTCCCTGGAGAGCTCAACTGTTGATTAGTTCGTCCTGCTGCTTCTGGCAGGGGCATTTGTATGATCTGGACCGAGTTCCTTCACTGGTCCCTTGCACGGGGTAGTCCTGTCCTGCTGTGACTGAAGCCACTATACTTCAGGTAAGTGTTCCTGTTTGCCTTTGTCTTTCCTCATCTGTTTTTGTTGTATTGTAAAGTTTGTTGCCTTGTATTGCTGTCCGTTTCACTATTGATGTTTGCTCTTTTGCTTTCTTCCCTTGCAGGTGATGTTGCCGGTCTGGCAGAAGCTGCAGAGCTTGAGGCGGCAGCTGGAGGGAATGAGGAACGAAGCTGCAGTGGGACAGTAGCTGGTAAATTGTTAACTAGGGGGCGCGCAGGGTTCAAATGTGGTGCAGCCCTATGACGGATGTTCTAACCTTGTCTTTCTTCTTCTTCACAGGGTCCTGCGTGGATGCAGAATGCGGTGCTGCAGCATCAGGATCAAGATCACTGGATGTCAGGAGATGAGTCTGCAGATGAAGCGATGAAGCACTGGTTTCCTGGAGGTGAGTATGCAGGAGAACGCCTGGTTTCAAAGGTAGGTCAACTGGTCCAAGCAACAGTGAGCATCATGTTGCACACGAGTGCACAGTAACGTGAAGCACCGGCCTTAAGGATGAAGAAGCTTATATAGCTGAGTTTCTGAAGCCACGCCCACCAGGATCGGCCTGCCTGCCACACCCTGCCACACTCGATGAATCAGCACATGAGGATGTTCTCTGGAATAAAGGCTTTCAGATCCTGGAAAGTTCTTGTAAAATAAAAGCACTCCTGCACTGAAATAAAGCAAAAGCACTCCTGCACTGAAATTAAGTGTTCCTGCTCACATCTCTATATGACCCTGGCGCTAAAGGCGCCAGGACTGAGTCCAGCCAGGGCCCCTGTGTTTATGGGTCTGAAAAGGACATAAGTGAGTCAAGTGACCTATTGCCCCCATCACTAGATGGTGTGGTTTTTGTGTTCTGGGGCCTGTGGCCATGTCAGTGTGATTAGGTCACATGTTTTAGGTCAAATAGACCCAAACCATGGCAGGTGTGGAGTGGGAAGACATGGTGTAGTCCAATGCGAAAAGTTGAGTCACACTGTGTTTTGTAAGGAGTGTGCGCTATCACTCCCTGAGGGTATGAAACAGAACCACAATTTTGAACAAATTACTTCTGATAGTAGAAAAATACCAACACAGAAAATATAAAGTCCTAAATAGGGTGACTTATTTAATTAGACACATGGTATATTTTCAAAGCCCATTGAGAAAGCGAACACGTGTTTCGACCCACTCGGGTCCTTTTCAAGGCTTGGCCTGTGTAATACTGAATGCTAAAGATAATTACAAAATAAAGCTCTTGTGGGCCTGTGCCATTGCAAATCATATAAGAAAACATTTCCAATTTTTGCCAACAGTACATTACAAAATTCAAGATGATAAATCCAGACAAAAGTAGGAAGGGAGAGAAAAAAGGAAAAGGAAAGAGCATTAGAATCAATGCATTATATGATTAAATGGTAAATTAACAAATCTATGCATAACAGCAAACTCTGTTTCTGGGCAGGCTAGGACCATTGTTGGTCATCCCCAAAGCAGTGTATTTAAGTAGATGTGTTGTCAAATTTCTCCTCCATACGTGATTAAACAAGTCCATGTGTAGTGATTCCCAATATTGTGCATGCTCAAGTGCCCACCAGTGCTAGTATGTTTTTATACCAATCTGTGATGTGGTATATGGCAAACTTGTTACCGTTGTCAATAGGTTTTTGTGGAATTTATAATTCTGTCATGCGCCAGAGGAATTACTTCATCTCCTCGAACTGGGTTTTTTCGTTAGATATTCTTTTAAAAACAGAAAAAGCCATGCTTGTAATAATAGTAAATCGTCAGACTAGATTATTAACTACATTCATTTACAAGGTATGTAATTACCTCGTATTGATGCAATATTTGTGAAGGCCATTCAAAAGCGTCCCTTTGCCCCTAGCCTTTCATTTTATAATGCCCGAATCCTTGTAAGTCCTCCAAATTTTGGTTACTGTGAACAAAGAGACCCTCCATTAGTATGGTGGATCCCAGTCATGAAGGCACATTTAAATTGCTAACTAATTTATGATTGTTAGGCGTGCCCTTCACTTACTTTGGGTTAAATGCCGCAATCAAATAATACCCACTGTGCGCGAGCAACAGATTCTGTTCATGAGGAGGTTGAGAATGCTGAAACTGTGGATAACATGGAGTTAGGAGGCATGTCTGATAAGAGAAAAGAAGTATAGTTGTGATTTTGAAACTCCCCAATCTACGTGTAAAAAGAAAACAAAACAGAAAGTATTTGGAAGATGTAAGAATCTGAACAAAGTTACTGAGAGCTGAAAGAACGGAGTACAGTAGAGTGAGAGTACAATGTGACTGAAGCTGTTTATAGTTTAATCTTGAGCCCTTTAAGCGGGGATGTCATTTGGGGGTTGCCATGGCTAGCAGCTGCTACCCGTGGGTTCCCATCTGCTACCCCTAGACCTGTCCTTGTGAACACTGGGCCTCTGGACAAAGAGGCAGTGCCAAGAACAGAAATCTGTGTTGCACCCGAAAAAGGTGGTTGTAAAATCAGCTTAATGTGCCACAGCTTTTTTCACCTGGAATCTAGATCTCGTTAGCTGCAGAAATAGCAGGGATGCAGGAAAAACCATGAAGCCGCCATCACTAACTGGCAGGGTCGGACTGGTGCATAACATTGTCTTGAGCACCAATGAAAAAGTGGCTCACAGTTGCAAATGGCAATTCATTCCTTTTGTGACAGACTGTTGAGAAGTACCCAAGGTGGAGGTTTTTGACACAATGGGCCTCATTACGACTTCGGTGGTAACCATGCCGCTATTGGCCGGGTTCCCAGAATGGGGAAATACCGGGCCATTCTGAGTTTGGAGGGCCCGATAATTCCTCCCTCCAGGATGCCGGGCCCGGACCTTCCCCATTCCCATCTGAGCCCCCATAGGGCTCAATGGGAATGGGAGAGGGTGCAAACAACGGGCCGATTACGAGCGGCCCGTTGTTTGCTCCCTCTTCCCCTCGCGGGACTCAAGGCCTCATTACGACCCAGGCGGTAAGTTACCGTCTGGGTCGTACCCTTACCACCATGGTGTAAACTACGTTTACACCATGGTGGATGGCGGATTTACCGCCCCATTCCAAGGTGAGTGGGGCGGTAAATCCCCATTTCCCATTTTACCCTTCCCCATTCCCATTTTTGCCCCATAGGGCATAATGGGAGTGGGGAAGGCGCTAATTACGCCACCGTAAATTACGGTGGCGTAATTAGCACCATGGTCCCTTAGCGCCATTGATTTTAACGCCTGCAAAAAGCAGGCGTTAATATCACCATGGCGCTAAGGGACCTTGTAATCAGGCGTTAAGGGTCGGCGCCCTTTACGGCTCCGTTAACCCCTTAACGCCTGATTCGTAATGAGGCCCTCAGTAAGGAAGCCTGGTTTGACCAGGCAGTACTTACCGGGTCCCGCGAGGGAAGCTTGTAATGAGGTGGAACGGGTTTAACGGGTCCGCCTCCTTTAGCGGAGTCCGTTAACCCATTCTGCCTCACCCGTAATGAGGCCCAAAGTGATGCAAATTGTGCATTTCAAAGAATATGAATTCAGTGACACTGGTCAAATCTACTTGCCGCATGGTGAAGTAACTTATCAAACTGGCCACATGGGTCAAAGAAAAAGTAGCCCACTTTGACCAAAAAAACAGGCCTGCACTAACATTTAGCATTTTTGGTTTGGGCATTGCCCTATTGCTCTATAGGCCAGTCTGGGCCTGCTAACAGGTTGGCAGTCCATTAGTGAAGAATACCTGAATGGTTGGGTTGAGAGGTGGGGGTGTCTATGCAGCTCATACCCAGTACTGTAGCAAGAGGATGGGTATGGGCGCTAGGTATAGCAGCGAGCTGGGAATGGGTATGAGCAGCCTGCACTACTCAGTGAAAGCACAGCATGAACATAAATCAGATCCGTGTTACTCGTTGTCTGCTTTGCACATCCAGTGAGCCGCTGGGCTGTGATGAGATGGGTGTGTCACAGTGGCTTCTGCAACCAATCCTACCTGGGCACTGTGTGACCCGACCAGATCTGCCAGACCTGCATCACAGGCACACTGTAGATAGACGCATGGTGAGAGAATGAATTTAAATGAAGTTGCCCTCCGCCTTTGAAGTAAACCATCTGTTGCTTCCTCAAGAAAATACATATTTATATTTGGAAGGATAGCTCAGGGGCAACACACTTGCTTTGGGAATGAGAGAGAGGTTGCAGAGGCAGTTCCTGTTCCAGTGCTTAAAAGCTGGAGGAGGCTGACATTAAACAACATATAAAGGACCAAAGAAAATAATAAAATGAGCCTTTTCTAGCGTTGTTGTCAGGCAGCTGCTGCTGGTGTTTACATTTTAAAATAAAACATCCTGAAAATACTGTGACCTGCAACACATCATTTCCCTCTATCTCCCATCTAACAAAAAACTGGGTTACTTACCAAATAAGCGTTTGAGAAGTGTGCCTGAGGCTCAATGATATGGAGGCTGGTACTAGAGACTTAATATGTTGGTCTAGTGACTTACAGATGTTGGGGGAGAATGTTTGAGATGTAATGTGTTATAAGAGTTGAAATGCATTAAGGGTAATTGAGACTCACACTGTTGGGGTGTTTAGGGAGGATACTGGAGATATAAGCTGCTAGTTTGCTTAAGGTAGATGATGTTGGAGAATGCTGGAGACTTAGGTTGCTGGAGTGTGGCACTGTGTAAACATGAAGGCGTTGGAGGAAGGCATTGGAGGTGTAAGGTGCTGGAGGGTGGGGGTGGGTGCCAGACATTTAAAGCTGTTGAAATCAGCGCCCTTAGTGACTTGCAGTATATGGTGGGGTGCCTGTGGTGAAAATGGTTAGGGGATATTCTGGCTCTGGGTGACTGGCGGGAGTGGGTTGCTGTGCAGTGGTTCAAAGTGAACTATTGACAAGAAAATCCCTGCGCGTATTGTCCAAGTGTAAAAGCATGAAGTGGAACAGCCTCTGATTGTCTTCTCGTTGGACTTCTGGTGCTGTTTCCAGTCTGTGGCCAGACGCTTGGCAGGCCTCTTCGTGATGCTATGCCTATTTACAGTGTAGCCTGAGTGATGTACAATAGTCCAGGTTGTTGTGTTGGACGTCTGCTTACATTCCCAGTAATTTGGTAATATGGGCCTAAACACATTGATATTAATGCTACATATGGTGATCCATTCTTGTATGAAATGTATATCATATCACAGTGATATTGTTACCATGTTTTTCTTAGTGTAATGAGGAACAATGCTATGTGGTGCCACTTCCTGTTTTATCAAGGGGTCAAAGGTCATGCACCATCACAGAAAGTGATGTCATTTGGCCCCACCCACAAGCGACATCACTTGGGGGTGGGGCAAATGACAACACTGTCTGTGATGTCATCAGAGGTCAAGGGTCGTGTGATGTCACTTCCGCTACACCTTGCATTTTGGAGAAATGACATCCCTGCCTTTAAGGCCATACCATTGTGCAGTTTTAGAAGGTGAAACTGTCCCCTATTTACCCAAAACTCATGTAGCTGGTTTCACAGCTACAGTAGAGATGAGCTGAGAGTTACCCCTGATCAACATGATGTGCAGCTAGTCTTTAATAGTGGACTTCATTTTGATGGCCCTGCAAATGTGTCATTAAAGGTAAGGTGTGTAAAGAGTACAGTGAGATCTAATTTAGTATTATGACATCTGAAAATTATTTCAGTTGATGTATTTTGTTTACAGGAATAGGGGATCGTATACTTTGTGAATTACCCATATTTGAACTATAAACAGCAGGTGGAGTTTCTCTTCGGTCTGAGTTGACTGTAAATAAGAGCAGTGGAGTTGCCATACTAGTGCATAATAGGAGCACTATTGTAATAAAATGTATTTCTTTAGATGATGAAAGAGTTGTACAAATGAATTATTTTCTTTGGAAAATAATGATCTCTAATCAATATATCTATGCATCCCCTGGTAAGTATGATAGGTATTGGTTGTCTTTAGAGTTACAGCAATCGATTCTCACCGGCAGAGGTTTGATTTTAGCTGGGGATTTTAATGTGTGCATTTCAAAAAAGACTGTTGTGTTGAGAGCAATGCTTGAAATTTGAAGTAAAAAGACTGTTTAAGAAGGTTGGGGACAAGTTTCCTGGTTATACATCGTGTTCGGTAGATGGGTTTCGAAAGTAAGGAATTGTTTTTGTTTTTATTTTGCCAGATTTAAAATGTGATTAAACACCTTTATTTTTTACAGGTCATTGTTTAGTCTTCCCTAACGCTGTTGTGGCTTAAACTGTAGCTCACGGGAAAGTACTATGGAAACTTAATACACTGTTGTTGCAAGATGACAGAGTGAAATCATTATTTAAACAGGAATATGAAGGCTGGAGATTTTAAAATGTTTTTTTAATTAAAAAACATTAGACTGATAGATAGTTAGTAATAAAAAATGTAAATGATGTTGTGTATCCTTGGGGCCAAACATAATATTTTCTGAAAGATGAAATGGAAATGGAATCAAGGGAGACACAGATCTAAAGCTGGATTTTAAAAGAAATGTTTTTTTTAACAAAGCAGCAGGAAAGTTTTTTTTTTTTAATAAGTCATTGTGCTTTATTAAATATTACCTGGCTGATGTACTAAGGAAGTTACAAATTTGCCAGTGTGTTTTAATGTAGCATATAGATTTTCAGAAGTTCCCGAAATATTACTGAATTATGATCTTTGGAAGTAGGACATGAATACAAGACAACATTTTAAAGTGGTTTTATCATTTGTTCTTATTGAGCTAATGTTGAACCAGTGAGGAATTTAATTCTGAATTAAATATGGGCCTCATCACGAGTTTGGTGGTAACCCTTAAATGCGGCAGTAGCGCTATTACCGCCGCATTCAAGGGTCTGCCAAATCACGGCTTCGGCTGATTTCCCCCCAGCTATTAGCTGGGGGGAAATCTGCCAAAATTTCACACTCTTCCCGCTGGTGGGAAATCCGCCGGCGGTAAGAGCGCGAAATTTCCCCATTGAGCCCAATGGGGAATGGGGCATTTCCAAATGGGCTCAATGGGGAATGGAGATTTCCTGTTCCGCCAAACCCGTGATCCGGCGCTGATAGCGCCGGTGGGTTTGGCGGTAGGGCAGATAATGCCAGCGCTATTATCGCCGGCATTAACGGCCAACTCGTGATGAGGCCCATAGGGTCTAGAGAGTCTTTTCACACCAACGTTTGTTGAATGCTGAACAGGATTTGAGCTCGCAGGCGGTCCATGAAGCTGTACCAGTGCCATGCACTAGGTGCCGAAGACCCTCATCCCGCCGTCCAATGTGTCAGAGTAGTTACTGTTTAGAGGGAGAAACAACAAGGTGGTTCACGTTGGACTGTGCAACTGCAAAGAGCATCTAGAAGGAACCTAGGGAAGATTTGAAACAGCTGTTGCCATTGAAAGACGTCACAGGGGAGGTGGTGATTCATGGCAAGATTAACAGGTGCTAGTCAACATATCAGAATACTGGTGTATGGCTTGTCCTGGATTGTGCCAAAGACTGTTTATGGAAAGTTCATAACTTTTGTGTGCTACAAAATGTGGATTTTGCTCGTAAGCCAATTTTAAGCAGGGCACGGCAGTAGGCGCAGGGCTATTTTCAGTATGAGGTACGTAAACATGGACTGGAATGGGCATAAATCACATAGAAAGAGGACCACATTTGAAAAACTCAAGAATATAAACAGACAATGAAGATGTAACCAGAATAGTTTATATTTCGGTATTCCTTTTATCAGGTTTGTTCCTTTGCTTTATATTTCAAGCGACGATTTGTTACAGAGCCTGCTTTCTGTTATTTCTTTTCGCTGGACTTGTTGTACTATGAGACATTTGGCAAAGTTCTGTTTTTCCCATGAAGAAAAGTTCAAGATATTGAAGACTTATGATGGGCATGGTCAAACAAGGATGCAAAGGGGAAGGACTAAGTGGAGTCTGTAAAAAGAAGGTTGCGTTCCTTGTGGTCTCGTGGAGGAGGGATGTGGCCCAGCAGTTGGTCCTGGACTGCCTCTTTTGGGGTGCACACAAGCCTGATTTGCACATGGTCTTTCCCCCTTCTGTCATGGGTTGGCCGGCTGATAAATGATTCTCTGGAGGATTGCCCAGAGCAATGCCAGAGGTTTTGATTGCATCAAAACCTTTCAGCCATCAACTCCTTCTGTTTCGATTTTTGCAAAAACAGGGCAAGCTTCCCACTCAGAAGCAACACTGACTTTCTTGCGCGCTCACATTTTAACTGGCGTATTGCAGAACAGCCATAAGAAAAGTCTCAAATTAAACAGGCTTATGCCTGAAGAAGACATGGCTTCTACATGCCAAAATGGCCCAATGGCCAAGTGAAGTCAAACATGACAATGCTGTAACTGGCACGCTAAACTCTCTCACTCATGTATGTTCTGATGAAATCCATGACTACATGTTGCGCTGCTGCCCTTGCTACTGAGGAAATGGTGGCATGTCCATGTACGAGGAATACAATTGCCCTGGTGCAAAACGCCTCATTATGATTTGGGCAGTAAATCTGCCGGAATACCGCCCAATTTAATTACTGTTACCGCCACTTGGTCTGGCGGAATTACTACCAGATTACAAGTGGCAGTGGTAGAGTTAATCCTCATTTTTTGAGAGTATGTTGGACTCTATGGGCCTTTTTGGAGAAATTACCGCCAAAGTAATTCCACCGATTTTGCTGTTTTTTGGCGGAAAGTGAGAGGATTTAGCTCCAGCATGATGCTGGAGGTAAATCCCCCACTCCAGGGCCATACTCGGGCTGGAAAATGGGCGGTAGTTCCGAAAACACCAATTTTATTCCTGCACCCCCATACTTGGAATTCGCCTGATATTCTTTCAGTTCATTGTCACACCAGGGAAATGTTTTCCCTAGTCCTCGTCATTTTCCCTAGAGCAAATAAAATGCATTGAAAACATGTTTTTTTTAAAACTAGGGTAATGGCAATGTGGCAATAGTGCGAATTCCACTTGCACTGATGCACTGATGCAAAGCTTGTTCGTTCAAGTAATGTTTGCACCAGGGCAACGTTTTCCCTAGTGCTAAGACCTTTACATATTCCAGCTCTGGTGCGAAAATGCATTAAAAGAATAGATATGTATTTACACTAGGGAAACGTGTGTTCTACTGTTAACACTGTGCATAACTGCATGGGCACAGGTACAATCTTTAGGTAACCTGCTCCTTTGTGCACTGGATTTTGCCTGTGACGTCATAGCTGACTATTTTAGCCGCATGCAGAATGTCGCCGCTGCCCCTGAACCGACGCCTGAATATTTCATCACCTCCCTTACCCTATCAGCAGTGCTTGGCAGCTGCGGCAGCTTCTATTTTTAGGGGAACACAGGCCTATGGCCTCTTATCGGTTTGCAACACTGTTTGCCAAAAGATTCTTTAGAGCAAATAAGGTTCCTGGGATGTTCGTTTACTCCGTGACAGACAACCATGTGCATTTAAGCAAAACTAAAACCGTTACCGCACCTCCTCAGAGCATTGCTGTGCAGAGGTGGGGAAAGTGTTTGTGCGAACCTGGATCTGGAATGTACTGATCTGCCACAATGTGAACTGGGGAGACTTTTCCAGTGGATTTACAAACTCAAATTGCTTCTTTATTCACAAATCAATGTGGCATCTTCTATATTACACGGGCCGTGGTAGCGGCCGTGTAGTTATGGTTAAGTTGCTAAACTCAAAGGAAGAGCACTTTTTCGGCTCCTTATAATTTCGCTCCCCCTGGACGAATCTTCACCAAACTTTGCAGAAAACATTTATGGGCGGCTGTTTCATTAAGTTGGGTGAGGTTTGGTGCAGGGGGGGCCGAAGTTAAAGGGGGAGTCCCCAACATTTTTTTTCTCCATCGACTGAATGGGGGAAAACTTTGCGCATGGCTACAGGCCGAATGGCTGGACGGAATTTCACAAAATTTGTGGCAGGAGCGGCGGTTTGGGTCAGAAAGCGTGCTTTTGTGTGTTAGGTGGAAATCCGAGCAGTAGTTTTGTTGCAAAGAACTAAAATGTACGTCTCTAAAAATTAGTGATATCTGGGTCCGTTCCGCTGACCCATTTCCCTGTTCGCTCCGCGGACAGAAGTGTCATTTGCTTGCGGTGCGGCTTGCTGTCGGAGAACTTTGGACTTGTCCGGTGGTTCGCTGGAGGGAAGTGTGCTCTGCGTCAAAAATTTTTGAGAAACACCGCCATGGTGTATCGGCGGACAGTGCACCAGCGGCAGGGTCAGCAAAATATACTGTACACCATGTGTTGGTGGCAGGAAGGGAGGGAAAGGGTGGGGGGTGAGAAGTGGTTAATGTGACATATGTAAATAGGTGGAAGAAGATGGAGGAGTAGCTGCAGTATTAGTGCGTATTGCACCAATTCGCGGGTACGTAGACAGGCGACTGCTTTGTGTAGTGATTGGAGGCAGCTGTCGTAACAGGCCGATAGCTTCTAGTGTGACCTGTTTGCCACAACCTCTTTCCATGGTGAGTGGTGGTAGGTGAATTTCAGAAGGAGACTGAATTGTACATGAATTGTACATGGCATAGGTTGGGTTGGGTGAATAGCGTAGGGCTTTAGCATACCCACTGCAGCAATGCATTTCTTACTGTGCATTTGGTAAAGGGTGGTGCTTGCATTGTGCGTGTAGGATGGCTGTGGAGCACATTTCAGACGCCATAGACCAGCCGAAGTGAGCTGACATGCGTGTATGTTTGGTTTTGCAGGTGAGGTCACAGTTGGCAGTGACACAATAGTTTGTGAATGGCAGTGGGTAGGGGTGGTGGAGGGTTTGGTATGTTTGTGGATTGTGTTAATGGTGACGTGTTTCCATGAATGGGTGCTTTATGGTGTGGGGGAGTTGGGTGGAAGTGCCACTACGTATGTTATGTGTGTGCATGACATTCGCTGCCAACATGGCATGACTAGTGATGTGGTGGGTGTGGGCAAGGGCTGGACAGTGTTTTTTTTCCAGCAATATGTTAACTGTTCCAATTGTTTGCTGCAAACGTCTATGGGGGTGCACAGGTTGGGTAGGAGTGTTGGTGGCAGGGGTGTGTATGTGGATTGTCGTAGTTGGTGAAATGGTGACATGCATGGTGGTATTAAATTGCAGTGAGTGGGTTGAAGGACTAGCCAATAGGGTGCATGGTTGAAGGCCGTAGGCCGTACACCATGCACTCAAGAGGCTAGGAGTTGAGCATACCCATGGGAGTAATGCAATTTTGACTCTGCATTAGTTAGAGGGTCATGACATGTAAAGAATGGTTGTGGAGCACATTTCAGATTCCATGTAGCAGGAGAAGTGAGCTGGCATGTGTGTATGTTTGGTTTCGCTGGTGATGTCACTGTTGGAACATGGCGAAGTTGTCGATGTGTGGTTAGAGATGGTGCACTGGAAAGGCATGCAGTGTGGTCACTGGGTGCAGTGTTTGCATATGATCAGTATGGGAGAGGGTCTGGTTGAAGTGGAGCTTATATGTGCTTTGTTACTATGCTGTGGCAGATTTGGGGAAGTCGGGCCAATGATGTGGAAATGTTGTAGTTTTGTTTGCAGTGACACAATATTTGAGATTAGCAGTGTGTAGGGGTGGTGGAGGCTCTGTTATGTTTGTGGATTGTGCTGATTGTGTCCTGTTGTCATTAGTGGGTGGTGGTTTATGGTGTGGGGGAGTTGGGCAAAAGTGCTGCCATGTATGATGTGTTTGTGCATAATGTTAGGTGGGCATATGGTCGCATGCATGGATGTATAGCGGTGTGCTGGGTGTTGGCAAGGGCTGTACTGTTGTGTGCATGGGCAAAGGTGTGCTGCGTGGCTCTCAGGATCTATGTTGATGCTGAAATACTGCACCCTTTATCAGAAGTGTTTGGAGAAGGGGCTTTGGAAGGAAACAGAATGTGCAATGAGCGTGTGTAATGCAGAGGTGTAGTATGTGCTTGGTGCATGGGTGTTTGGAAATGTGACTGGAGCCAATGAGGGAGTGTTGGAGAAATGCCACTGCAAAGGGAAAAAGTATTGTGTGACCTTTACTGGGTCGTGGCCCTCATTGTAGCTGGGAAAGCGCACGTGCCACATCCCGCCCTTGTGAGCATGGAACCTTTGCAAATGGAAATGTGGGGATTGTCCAATGAGGTGTGGAGGGTGTGGTTCACAGGAAAGGGCGGTAACTTCTGCAGTGACATTGGGAGAGAATGCGAGACGCAGAATGCTAATTGTTGGTGATGCTTTTGTCCACGATCTGTACATGTATGTCATGGAAAGAGGCTTTGCAACAAACTTTTAGTTGGAAGAAGTGGCAGCATTTTAGGGCACAATGTATGGATGGGGTTTCGGTTGCATGGATCTCCTTTGAAAATTTGTGGCATCTGTCGGTACTGTTGATGTGGTGGTCGTGCATTTTGGAGCACTACAATTGGGGGTACATGTCATGCTCACGTTTGCTCGCTGACTTAAAGAAGTTGATGAGAGCAGTTATGCTGATGTTTCTCACCGCAAAGGTGATTTTCTCATCCCTAACACCAAGAGGACCATGAGACCATGCTGGTATAACTTGTCCACAGCCAGAGGCTGGGAGGTGTTGGATAAACAGAAGCATGTGTGACTTTATGTGCAGTGCTGGAATGTTCTGCACCGACTATGAAAGCATTAAGAACCAGCAAAATTTCCAGTGGTTCAAAGGAAATGGTATTTTTTTACCTCCATTGGCAATTCAGTTTTGTTTGCCATTCTGCACGAGGTGTTGCAGAGAATCCTGTAGAAATGTAAGAGAAGCATTCCCCTTCAGTTGCTAAAAATGTGAGGAGGATAAGCAAATAGGCAGTAAGTGAAATACACAAAAAAAAGAAAAATGTATGCATGCACGTATATACCAAAAACATTTAAAAAAAAAAAATTAAATAAAATAAGTGTTTTCAGAGACAATACTAAAGACACACTCCCCTACCCACCCTTACCTAGGCCCCACTGTTCCTAGGAATGTGCATCCGCAGATACCGCGGTACTTTGAGGATTGCACGTATCACATCCAGGTCTTTTCAGGGTGCCAGCTGCGGCATTGCCATTGTCGTGGCTAAGCCATTGCGTAATGTGGTTGCTGGTTGTGTTGCATATAGAAACAATGTGGCAGAAGGTGTATTTGTAATGGAAAGAGTAGGAGGCTATAGTGAAAGTGTGCAAGATAAGGGGCATGGCATCCTGTTTGTATGCATGCACTGCACGGACGTGCTTAATGTTGCTAACATACTTTCAGTGCTGGTTTTGTTGGATGACTTTTCTGACATTTGTAGTGCATGCATTACAGTGGAAACATCATTCTGTGACGTGTAGAAGATACGTGGCCGGCATCCTGTTGTTATGAATGCACTGTGTGTATCATATGATATGATGTGATATGGTATTTTGTTGCATTACTATTGCGCCTACACACACGTCTGTGAAGGCGCAACGAGGAAAGGAAGCGGGAACAGAGGCCACTAGGCCAGGTAGCACTGAGAGTGCGTAAGTGAATGGGAAGGGGGAGGCAAAAGTGAAGTAAATGGGAACAACTGTGATGTCATCTTCGATGTCCTGAGTGTTAGTCTTAGCAGTGCACGGTGGTGGTGTGAGTTATGGTTGCTTACCTTACCATAATTGGCATTTGTCAGGTTTTTCGGTTTTACCTGTAACCATAACCTCCCTGTAACAATGTTTGTCCATTGAATTTCATAGGTTTTTTAGTAGTGCAACTTAACCATAACATCCCTTAAACAATGTTTTATGTATGTATGTATGTCAATTTGTATAGCGCCGGCAGCCCGCAGGCATGAGGACGCTCTAACAGACAAATACAAAGTTACTGGCCTCCTGTGGCTGTGTGCAAGGCTCAGTGTATATCAAAGGAGAAAGACCTTATTCCCTAAATAGGTGTTTCCTTAGGTGTTTTCCAAAATTAAGGTGGTTTCCTTCTTGGCTGAGTGCCAGCGGGAGTCTATTCCATTGCTGTACTGCTAAGACAGTGAAAGATCTACCCATGCCTGTCTTAAGCTTATATTTGGGTACTATTAGTAGGCTCGGTCCTTCAGAGCGTGGCTGTCTTTGCGGCATGTATAATGCCAAACAGTTCTTCAAATAGCTAGGGGCTTTCCCAAAAAGGCACTTATGAACAAGTGTCGTAGCCTTACATTTTACCCTCTCTTCGACCCTAAGCCAGTGTAGTGATTTTCTGGCCGAGGTAGTATGGTCCCCTCTCCTAAGAGTCTTAACTAACCTCACTGCATCATTTTCAATAACTTGACATCTAGCCAAGTCCTTTGTAGATGCACCGGTGAGTGGAGCATTCCCATAGTCCAACCTGGATAACACAATGGCCCTTGCAATTGTGGCCATGTTGCTTTCGTTGATAAAAGGACAAATAGCCTTCTTAAGGCAGAGGTAACAAGCGGTATTTTTATACAGGTAGTTTCCCTGTGCTTCTGAATTGACCGAGGAGTTTACCATCATACCCAGGGTTTTGAACTGGTTGAAGACTTGAATTATGGCTTCATTTATCTGAAAAGTCTCGTACTCCTTCCCCAGCTTAGCTAAATTGTGACTGGACCCAAACAACATAAGTTTGGTTTTAGTATCATTAAGACACATCCAGTTTAGCTGCATCCATTTATTTATTTTGTCGTATTCCTTTGCAATTTTCTCGCTATCCTGAACCTACTAATTCTAAGATGAGCTGCGTATCGTCCGCATAATTGTTAAAGAACACTCCGGTTATCACCAAAATATTACACAGACTTCGCATGTATATGTTGAAGAGCATTGGCGACAGACTAGCACCCTGAGGCACTCCAAATAAGATAGACATTGGATCGGAGAAGTTATTTCCACAGTGCACTTTGGCTTGGCGGTCAGTAAGGAAAGATGCCAACAATTCCAGCGTGACCTCTGAACAGCCCACATTGTCTCTCAGTGCTTTAGCTAGTAGCTTATGATCAACCAGGTCAAAAGCCGCACTGAGATCCAGCAGCATTAATATCCCTACTTTTCCTTTATGGATCAGACCCAACATGTGATTTTGGAGATCCAACATTGCTGTTTCAGTACTATGAGAAGCCCTGAAACCAGATTGTTGTTGATTTAAGGAAGTGTGTTTTTCTACATGTTCTTGCAGCTGCAAGGTGGCAATTCTGACCATAATTTTAAGTATGAAAATTTGAGTTGGTAATTGGATGGAGATTGCCTGGGTCCTTAGGATCCAGCCCGACTTTCTTTACCAACAGTGTGATAGTGACCTTTTTTTATCTCCGTTGGCACTAAACCTTCCTTAAATGAGGCATTAACAATAATTCTCAACAAGATAGGGGCAAAATGTTCCTTATGATGTTGGGCGGTAACACGTTTTCGGCGCAGGACGTAGGTTTAATTTGACCTAAGACTTCCAGTATCTGTGCCTCGGTAATAGTAACAAAGTTAAAGTGCTCGGGTCCTCCATATTTGCTATCATCCTGTATCAACGTTTGTAGGTGATATATATATATATATATATATATATATATATATATATATATATATATATATATATATATATATATATATATATATATCAAAGAAAAGAACAAAGGTAAAAGCTGGTCAAAGCTTTTTAGGCGGCACTCTCCTCCCAAGAAAAAATGCACCAGATGCAAAGAAGGATCTCCATCAAACGTCCTTTATTTTGCAAAAAACACGGTGGACAAGCAGTTTCAGGAGAGAACAAACAATTACGTGTTTCAACCTTCCGGGCTTCGTCAGATTGTAAACATAAAAGACAGGTTTCTCTTTTTAACATTTTTCTGATGTCTTAGTCCCTCTTCACTTTCATGTGGAGAATGTCTTTGCATAAACTCAGTTTTTCATGGGTGCCATATTGGAAATGTTTTCTTGCAACATACATAGTTACCTTATTTGTATACTGCGGGCATTTATAATCCCATTAGTCTGATCATCTTGTTTCATTGATAATCCCAAAGCAGCTGATGCTTGAGTAAAAAAGCATAATATTTGCTATGTATCCACAATTTTGCGTACCATTTTTGGAAAATTTGAAAATTTGAAATGTGACTATTAATATCAAATCATTTCTGGCTAATCACATGTGGGGATTACTTTGATGTTATTGGAATGTCCAGTATTTTCATAAGGTGCTTGGTGCTGATGTTATAATGGCTGTTCCGCCATGTTTTTTCCATTTCCCTTCATTGTTATTCCCTGGAAATGTTGTTATGGCCGTAAAGTGCATAGTGCTTAAAATGCATGGTACTAATCAAATCAAGGCAAAGATGTTATTTTGCAGTATATCATGCCGTTATTGGCCCTTCATCCTCACTAGTATGCATATGTGCAGTGTGTTATTAAAATTGATGTTGGATTGGTTGGACTTATGCATTTAAATGGCTTCTAGACAATGTTACTACAACGGAAAATGATATTGACTGTATCTGCCTCAAAAAAGTGCATAGCGCGGACAATATCCATGACATATGATTTAAAGTGCATAGTGCTAATCAGTTTAAGGCAAAATAGTTGTTTTACAGTATGTCATGCAGTTGTTGACCCTTCATCTTCACTGGTATACATATATGTAGTATGTTATTAAAATTGATGTTAGATTGGTTGGATTAGTGTATTTGCTGAGCTTCTCAACAATGTAAGTACAAGGGAAAATGCTATTTTTCTTATCTGCCATAATAAAGTGCATAGTGCTGACAATTTCCATAATCTACAATTTATATATAACATACTCTAATATGTTCATTTAAAAACCATCAATGCATAGTGCTGACAATATCCATAACATGCAATTTGTATATAATATGCTCTAATATATTCATTTAAAAACCATCAGCAACCAATTCATAAAGTTGATTAACTTCCATTTGAAATATTCAAAATCATTCTGAAAAAAAAAAAAATATATATATATATATATTTTTTTTTTTTTTGGGAAAGTTTGTTCGTATGTTGGGCCCCAGCCCCATAACAGTTGGCATACCAGTCTGGGTTGTACTGGCGATAGTGAAATCTGACCAGCACCACCCATTCGCCCCTCATAGGGTGGGGTCCCGCCCTGTTCTATCAGTATAGGCTATTTTGAGAGATTGTGATTTTTTGCAGTTCCAATAATAGGAAGTTATGACACAATAAAACATACACAAGGCTATAGCAGACCCCAACGTGCTTGTCAGTTACAGACCCGTGCAACACTGTGTGGTACAGCTAGTATACTAATAAAGCACAAACCATCATCTTCAAAAGACACCCTGACTCTGAACAAGAAGTAGGCCAATTTACCAAAAAGCAAGGACGAACAAGCCCTACCGAGGGAATGGGAATGTCTTGAGTTTTTGTCTGAAATCCATGTGATGAATTGCCAAATGTGGACTAGTTGGAAGAGAATTCCAAAGCCATTTAGCCAACACTGAAAAAACCCTACCACCCCATCCAACCAGTCTAAATCTCGGCACTACTAGCAGCTATGCTGAAGCTGAGCGCAGCGATCTTGATGGTGAATATTTGCAAAACCTGTCCCCAAAAAAAGTAGGTGTGAGACCATAGTACACCTTGTGCACAAGGCACAGTGCTTGAAAGCTGATACGTTTTTCCACTGGCAGCCAATGAACTGAGAAGACTGGCGAGTTATGCTCTCTCCATCCTAGATGATATAACCCAGCCACTGAGGCATGGTCTAGAGATATGCTGCTCTAATGGCTAGACCCCACAGGCCGGAAGAGAAGGTTGCCTGGTATGGAACGGGCTGGGTACACGTCGTGGAAGAGCTTAACATTTTACTAATTAACGAAGCTAGCGACTTTAGTGTTAACATGAAGCGAGCAATGTCAGAACTTCACTGCAATGCATGCTGTTGCTTGCTGCCCCTGCTTTTGCTAAATGTATTATTATTTGGATGATACGCCTTGCTCACTAGTCCCAGGTTCTGCAACCTTTTTTTTTTAAATTGTTTTGCATGCACTAAAACTCCGATCAGGCCTAGCCAACATAGTCAATGTTGAGGGATTATACGAGTCGAAGTCCAAAAGATAAGGGAGCCGCAGGTTGTAGACCCCCACTAGTCTAATTCTACCAATTAAAGGAGACAGCATACCCAGTGTTTCTCCACCTATTATTGGCTGTGACAGGTGACAGCTTGGTTCTGGAAAGGCTAACATGCTCTAGAACAGAGGGCTCTGACCGCCAGCTCTCTCAATATTTTGGACTGCGATTCCCATGTTGTCTCACTATGGACTGGGCTGTCTACAGCTGATGGGAATTGTAGTCCAAAGCATCTGGAGTTCCAAAGACTGCAGACGCCTGCTCAAGAAACTTTCAAGGTTTCAGAAGAGGGTGCCTGTAGCACAGCCCAAGGCCCTGGACTGCTTTAAAGACC
This sequence comes from Ambystoma mexicanum, assembly GCF_040938575.1. Taxonomy (NCBI): domain Eukaryota; kingdom Metazoa; phylum Chordata; class Amphibia; order Caudata; family Ambystomatidae; genus Ambystoma; species Ambystoma mexicanum. Next base: position 158,883,839 of record NC_090936.1, on the reverse strand, counting down.
AACATGACAATCTAACCCGGACACAGATGAACACCAGTAAACAAGTGCCGATTGCGCATGTTGGGATTCCATGGATCGGACAAGAAGCATCTCACAGTGATGGAGCTGCAGTGGAGCTTTCCAGTCAGGCAGAAAGGGGTCTCTGAATACTCTGGATTTTCGGAGTCAAGTTGCAAACCCATGGATTCTGTCAGATGACAAAAGCCCACGCTGACAGCAGCATGATCACAGGATACCAACGAAGAAAACCAACCAAAGGAACATGTACACATCCTTAATACTATGCTTCACACTCAGCCACCCGAATCGCACATGGAGTTCTCCGCCCATTTATAATCCGTGATCAGCCATATTGTCACAGACCCAAATCCTCCTTCAGGGATGACTAATAATGGAACACAGGTCAGGCTGTTATAAGCATATTGCATGCACTCCAGGACAGCCCTACTGAAAATGTCACCCCTATAGACATATTAACCAGAAGTACTCTCAGTACCTATGTCAGGGGAACGCCATATTGGGTTTTGGCAGAATCAAGCACAATAGAAAACACCAGCCGCACTTTAACAGGTTATGAAAATGCTTAAAAGTGCCTCCAACAGACACAGAAAGATCACTTACTTTTTTGTTGTCCAACGCTGACACATGTTTCGCACCCAATCCTGCATTATCAAGGCAATAATGAACCACAATGCTCCTGGATGTCTCGTCCACCTTTCACACGGACAAAAATTGTATCTTCATTAAATGGTTACATGATACTATTAGCATCATGGACTGGGCATTGGACTGGCTGATTTGATTTCCTCATTAACCGCCCTTAACAGCTGCAACTGGGCTGCTTGTACTCCACCACCTCACTGTGTACCTGCAGAGTACCCCAGGGTTTTATCCTATGATTGTGGCTCTTCCATATCGATGTCATCCATCTGGCTCACCTGATGTCCTTTTTCTTTTCTCATTTCCAGTGTTGTGTTAATGCACTCACTATAGTAATATGTATATAGTAATAATAGGTAATGTAGTGGGAGTATACAGTATTTGTAATATGGTGGAATAATATAATTAAAGTGTATATGGTATTTGTGATTGTAGTACAATTGAGGACAGTGCTCCTTGATGCCTTCTCCTCCGTTCACACATTCAACAATTGTATCCTTATTAAACGGTTACGTGATACCATTAGCATCATGGACCAGATACTGGACAGGCTGATTTGTTTTCCTTACTAACCACCCTTACCAGCTGCAACTGCGCTGTTTGTACTCCACTGTGTAACTGCAGAGTACCCAGGGGTTTTATCTTATGATTGTGGCTTTTCCATATTCCATACCTATTTCGTCCCTTTGACTCACCTGCTGTCTTTCTTTTTTTCTCTTTTCCAGTGTTATGTTTATGACACTGGTTTCCATGAACTTCCCTGAACTAACTTGTTGTCCTTGTTTTTTATCTGTAATTGTCTGACCGCCATCGAGGCATTGTGTGCGGCTAACAATCTGTGTCTGAATGCCTGTAAGACGGAGATCTTTCTTACTGTGACACATGTGCCTGTTTTTCTCCTACTCTTTGCCCGCCGTCTTTGGGCCCTCTACTCTCCCCATCCTGTGAGGCCAGAAATCTTGGGGTTATCTTGAGTTTTTTAACTGATTATTGGATATATGTGTGACTTGAGAGCAGGCAATGAGGGAGTGCTACACACATAATAGTAAAAAGTGTAGAAGGGCTGTCTTGTGCGATGGTGTGCACATGCAATCCAGTTTTTTTAATTATGCATGGCTTAGAGAGGGGACTGCAGTGACCATGGATAGTCATGAAGGGCCATGGATTATGGTCTTTATTGTATGCTAGAGAAAAGTATTTGGGACAGAACATTGTTTCTGTGCTTTTTTCTTTTTCTCTTGTATACAATTGTCCATTGCACCATTAGCATAGTATAAAATGCTGATGGGAATGTTGGAGAATCTTATTGAATCTAACTACTTTACTGAAAAATGTAATGTAGATAGACTCTATAAGCTTATTTATTTTACTATTAATTTTACTTCTATTTTTAAACTCTGGTTCCTAAAGGAACGTTTTTTGTGTTATTTGATTTTGTACTTTTTTTGTAGGAGAGGTTAGGAAGTAAGGTGAGGAGGGGAATAAGGGCAGGGATACCAACCACAGGTATTGAGGGGCAGGTGAACAGTGGAAGATGTTGGGCGTGTGTTCATTTTAAGGTAGGGGGCATTGTTTCTCGTGCTCCTTGATTACAGCCTCGAAAGCACTTTGAAACTGTTCCCCCCCCCTAAAGAGTGGTGTGTTGCAGTATATACACAGTACTGTTGACTTGGAAAGATATAGATCAATAGTTTCTTTTATGGCTTGTAAGGTAGCTGGTGGGATTTTCTGCCCCACAGGAGTAGCCTGTGTGGTGGTAGTGTTGGTTGAGGGGGATGAGGTAGAGGAAGATAGCTTACTACTTCCAGAGGAAGGAAGAGCCTTTCTGAGAGAATTCCGGTAGTTGGATTTAGTGCGGCAGTGCATGGAGGTGGTCCCGTAGAAGTACAACGTTGCACTCAGTGCATTTCACCTTGGTAGCCTTAGCCTTTGGTACACCCCCAATGGTGGTGAAGAACGGGCACACCCATGATTCTCTCTGGGTGCTATAGGTAGCTATTTCCTTTACCTCATCTTCCTGGTCCTCTTGATTGTTTTCTGCATGATTGCACTTCTTCTGTTGTCTACGCCCTGCAGCTGGTGGTGATATTGGTGGTGGTGGCTCCTGGGGAGAAGGGATGGCCATACCTCATGTCATTTTTGAAAATAAATAGCAGTTCTGCTAGTATTCTTCCAATCATGTGCTCTGTCCTAGATTGCAAATGGATAACCAGTAAAGAATAGGTCTAGGAGCTCTGCAAGGGTACATTTCCAGCTTGAAATGTCCTAAATCTGCTAAAAATGCAGATTTTAACTGTTCGCGAAGCACAGACCTGTTTGCGAAGTTCGGACGCATTTGCGAACGTGTCATCATGACATGCGCAAGTACGTGGTCACGTGATATTGTTCAAAGGTCTGCGATGACATCAGCCATTCGTGAATATCAGAGAACACAAAAACCAGTGGAAAAAGTTGCAAAAAGTTTGTAGAAGTGTTCAAAATATTGGTAGAAGGTGGGATATGGCACAGTTTTAAGGTCAAACTTTCTACATCAGTGGGAAATGCTGCTATATTTAAAGTAAGTATGATATTAGGAAGTTGTAGCAAAATAGGGTGCACTGGTGAAATCCTATGAACTTCAGTGAAAAAACTTTGTTAAAGGGACATTATGGTTAAGTTGCACTAACAAAAACCTATGAAATTCAGTGAAAAACTTTGGTAAAGGGACGGTATGGTTGCAAGTAAAACCAACAGACCCCAGAAATTTGGCAGCTATGATAAGCTAAGCAACCATAACTTGCGTGACCACCGTGCACTGGTAAGACTAACACCCAGAACATCAAAGATGACATCACAAATGTCATTGATGACATGTTAATGCTAATGTTAATGTTAAAGGATATTTGTACCGTGCACTATCACCACCTGAGAGGTCCCCTGTTGCTCTGGCGGTTCTGAAAGCAAGGAGGGATGGGGGGGGAGTTAGTGGGGATGAGCTGGAGAAGTACAAGAGAGCAATGATGTGCTGTTGGCGGCCTCAGCCCGGAATTCCGTTGGCTGGGCTTGGGGTGTTATAGTGTCGGAAGACGTTGTATGCTGTTGTGCGGGTCTATGTGTGCTTTGTTTTGTTGTTGCAGTGTAGTGAGGTTTGTGCAGATTCTTGTGTTGTAAGATTGTGGTTGTGTTTGGTTAGAATTTGAGGGGTGTATGGAGAGGGTGAAGTTGTTAGTTGGTTGGTTGGTTGGCTTTCCTGTCTTGAAGTGAGGTGCTAAATTTCTGTATTTCTAATCAGGTGGGGTGTGTGGGCGTCTCCGTGTCTATGTCCAGCTCGGGGGCTGTACGACACTTGCGGTCCCTTTCCAATATGGCATCCCTTCATATGCATAACTTTGCCCAAGTTAGGCAACCGCTGCCTATGTAGCCCCTGATTGTATTCAGGGCGGGCAGGCATTTGAGCGTCCCTTGCAATCTAGCCCAGAAAGCATTCCTAATGTAGTAGGAGGGCGGCATTGGTAAGCCTGTGTTTACTCTCTCCATGTGTTGAGGCCTGCTCGGCATTCAGCATCTTATTCGGTTGCTCATTCATGTTACCGCTTCTACCCCTTTTGGTATGTCGCAATGCTAACGCTTGCACTTATGTCCAGGGGCGGCGTCTGCCTTCATTCACAATTCTCTTTGGTCCATGCCCCAGCCAATATCCACAGTTTAATTAGTGTGGCAAGTGCTAATGTTCATTCAACTTTATACAGGTATGATCTATAGTAGCATTTATCGAGCGTGTGATGGTTGTTTGCTGGGAGTTGGCTAGGGATGCTGGATTCTGTCCTTATGGGTGTCGCCTCTCTTGTTGTAGTGAGAGTTTCTTTATTCGGTTCTAGATGTTGTGATTGTTGTACTAAATTGTTCGCTGGGAGTTGGCTAGGGATGCTGGATTCTGTCATTATGGTTGTCGCTTGTGTCCTTTTAGACATAGTGTCATCTCTCTTGTTGTAGTAAGAGTTTCTTTATTTGGTTCTAGATGTTGTAATTGTCGTCCTAGGTTTGTTGTCCCTTTCATTGTGTTTCCCATTTGGTGGTTTTGGTTTTTCAGTTTGCATCTGTGATGTTGAAGAGCCAGGTTTTAATTAATTTTCTGAATTGTAGGTGGTCTTTAGTGTTTCTTATTCCTTTCGGGATGTTGTTCCAGGTTTTTGTGGCTAAGTGGGAGAAGGAGGAGCCCCCCAGTTTTTTCTCAAGGTATGGTTTTTCTTCCAGACGGATTTTGTTGCTTGATCTGAGGAGTCTCGTTGGATTGTAGATTGTTAGTTTCTTTTGCAGGAATTCAGCTGATTGCCCTGTGTGTTATGCATATTGTTTTGAAGGTGATGCAATGTTTGACTGGGAACCAGTGCACTAACCAGTATCACATAGCTAGGGCACTTGTTTTTGCTCACTGACCTATTTAGGCCAGGTGTTTTTGGTCAGTGACAGTCAGAATATGAAAATCCAAAAGGTGCTGTATATCTAAACATGAACTTTGTTGTATGTTCTTAAAGTACTTTCCTTAGGGCTTGCTCTCAGCTCATGGTGCACATACACGGGGCAATAAGAGGGCCACAAACACACAATTCATTTATATACATGAAAATTAACTTTATTGTGATTGACTTTTTCTGGTGATGTTGTTTATTTCTTCCTTACTTTAGTTTCCCCCTGATGGTCCTCTATTGTGTATGCATTGTGGGTCTTCTTATGTATTGTTTGTACTAACACAAGTGTATAGTAAGTCTTGAATTGTTAGTTATTAATTCCATATTTAACATTACTTAAAACTATGATAAGGTACCATTCATAATTTTACTATCCAAAACTATCAGATTAAAAACATAGTACTTCTGTGGTGCATGCTGCAGCCATTGCCTATGTGAATGCATGATTAGGTTCCTGTATTAAACACAACACTCCAATATAATGTTTTGTTTAGATAAGTACATTCTTTAATACATTAAGTAGTCAATGATAAGTCTCCCGATCACCCTTGACATCTTGTTACCAAATATTATAAGCACAATCCCTTGTAGGGAGTTGTCATCAAAATTAATTTCATATGTGATGTCATCAGTGATGGCATCAATGACATTTGTGATGTCATCTTTGATGTCCTGGGTGTTAGTCTTAGCAGTGCACGATGTTGGTGCAAGTTATGATTGCTTAGCTTACCATAACTGGCAAAATTCTGTTTTTTTGGTTTTACTTGTAACCATAACGTCCCTATAACAATGTTTTTTCACTGAATTCCATAGGTTTTTGTCAGTGCAACTTAACCATAACGTCCCTTTCACAAAGTTGTTTCACTGATATATACATATATATATATATATATATATATTTGACAATTTGACAATATACTTTTGGTGGCCTCCCACACTCATTGTATTATGACATGTTCTATTGCCACTTGCTTGTGTTCTTCAGAATTGAAGTTAGCACAGTCATTCCCGGTATGTTCTGATGACGCCAAATAAGGCTGAAACATGTCTGGTGATGCTTGTGGTCTCGTGCAGAAGGGATGTGACCAAGCAGTTCGGGCTGGAATGCCCCTTTCATGGTAGGACCAAGCCTGATTTGCATATGGTTTTTCCCCTTCTGTAATGGCTTGGCAGGCTGAGAAATGATGGTCTGGAGGGTTGCCCAGAGCTGTGCCTGTGGTTATGATTCATTTAAAATCTTCCAGCCATCAATTTTCTGTTTTGCTAAAGTCACCCCGAGTTGGACGGGTATGCCCAGACGTGGGTCCCGAGTCTGCCGGGCCTTGAGACCCAAGCTACTCTTCACTGATGAAGCCCAGCAAGGCTGAAACATGTCTGGGGATGCTTGTGGTCTTGTGCAGAAGGGATGTGACCTAGCAGTTCGGGCTGGACTGCCTCTTTCGTGGTAGGGCCAAGCCTGATCTGCATATGGCCTTTCCCCTTCTGTAATGGCTTGCTAGGCTGAAAAGCTATGGTCTGGAGGGTTGTCCAGAGCTCTGCCCATGGTTATGATTAATTCAAAACCTTCCAGCCATCACCTTTCTGTTTTGCTTAAGTCACCCCGAGTGGGACGGGTATGCCCAGACGTGGGTCCCGAGTCTGCCGGGCCTAGAGACCCAAGCTACTCCTCACTGATGATGCCCAACAAGGCTGAAACATGTCTGGGGATGCTTGTGGTCTTGTGCAGAAGGGATGTGACATAGCAGTTCGGGCTGGACTGCCCCTTTTGGGGTAGGACAAAGCCTGATTTGCATAATCTTTTGCCCCTTCTGTAATGGCTTGGCAGGCTGAATAACGATGGTCTGGAGGGTTGCTAAGAGCTGTGCCCGTGGTTATGATTAATTCAAAACTTTCCAGCCATCACCTTTCTGTTTTGCAAAAATCACTCCGAGTGGGTCGGGTATGCCCAAAAATGGGTCCTGAGACTTACGGGCCTACAGATCTAAGCTACTCCTCACTGATGATGCCCAACAAGGCTGAAACATGTCTGGGGAAGCTTGTGGTCTCGTGCAGAAGGGATGTGACCTAGCAGTTCGGGCTGGACTGTCCCTTTTGGGGTAGGACAAAGCCTGATTTGCATAATCTTTTGCCCCTTTTGTAATGGCTTGGCAGGTTGTAAAACGATGGTCTGGAGGGTTGCCCAGAGTTGTGCCTGTGGTTATGATGAAATAAAAACCTTGCAGCCATCACCTTTCTGTTTTGCTAAAGTCCCCCATTCTTACATGTTCATCATTCTTTCAATATGTGTGTCATTATCAAAACAAAATGTGTACTTTACTTCAGATGTTCACAGATAAAACGTTAAAATGTGGCTGCCATTTAGCTGCCATTTAACCCTTTATCTGCTAGACTATAATGCATTTCTAAGCAAATAGGACAAACATACAGGCCTAGGGATCTTAAAGAACGGAGACACTGAGCAACATCGACATCTCCCTGAATTAGCATCAGCGACTGAGCACAGTAAAGGAGCCCAAAATAATATAAGTGTCCCCCAAGAACATTTTTCAAATAATTTGTTGAAGTGGTGCACTTTCTAGCACAATATTTTAGAAAATGGGATTCATTCAAATCAATGCAATCTACCTTCAATTTTCTAGGGCAACACATTAAACAATCCAATAGATGTCGGATCATCAACACTACACAGGAGCCTTTTCCATACGTCCCTGTGTCCACAATATATGCCAGCACTGCCCTTGAAAATCACTTTCATGACACTGGGCCCACAATATATGCCAGCATTGCTACTATAAATTATTTTCATGAACTGAGCCAACAATATATGCCATCATTGCCATTGTGAATCACTTTAATAAGGACACGCCCACAATATATGACAACATTCTTACTGTAAATCACTTTCATGAAGCTGAACCCACAATATATTGCAATATTGCCACTGTAAATAATGTTCATGATGCTACACCCACAATATATGGCAGCATTGCTGTTGTGAATCACTTGGATGATGATGCGCCCACAATAGATGCAGCATTGCCAAAGTAAATCACTTTCATAATGTGCTGCCCACAAGATATGGAGGTGTTTCACTGTAAATGACGTTCAGGAAGCTGCACCCACAACATATGCCAGAATTGATATTTTAATCATGTTCATGAGGCTACGCCCACAATATATTCAACATTGCCCTTGTAAATCTAAATCACACAGATGGTGATGCATCCACAGCTGATGCAGCTGTGTCGCTGTAAATCACTTTCATGGCTCTGTGCCCACAATATATGGCAGCATTCTAAGTGACAATGATGTTCATCATGCTATTCCCTCAACATATGCCAACAATTATACTGTAATCACTTACATAATGCTACACCCACAATGTGCGTGATGTTGCCACTGTAAATCTCATTGATAATGTTGTGCCACTAAATAAATGAATTATTGACCATGATAGTGTTGCTCTCACAGTAGATGTGGCTTTGCAACAGTACATCACTTTTATGATGTTGCACCCACAATATATGCCAACATTCCCACTGTCCATGACTTTCATGATTCTGTGCCCTCAACATATTCCAGCATTGACACTTTCATCACTTTCATGGTGCTACTCACACAGTATATGCAACATTGATGCTGTAAATTCAAATCACACAGATGTTGTTGCACCCACATTACATGTGGTTTTGGCACTTCAAATCACTTTTGGGATGTTGTGCCCAAATATATAACAGCAATCACACTGTAAATTACTTTCATGATACTGCGTCCACTATATGAGCAACATTGCCACTGTAAATCACATTGTCAGTAATCCACTGCAAATGAATTCCATAGTGTTACACTACCCCTGTGAGCCAAAGACATCTGTCTATCATATTTACAGGCACCCGTAGTCAGTCACACATACATGCAGGCACTCCAAACTGACTAACTCCCCTGATTTAAAGATAGATGTGCCGGGATGCAGATACAGACCCACTCACATGCTCACACACACACTCATTCAAGGCTACACATGCACACACGCAAATTGTTTTTGTTTCTTTGTAAACAGAGATGTTCTGGCCTGTGGGAGGCAGAACACCTCACAAAAGAGGCTGTGGAGGCCTGTAACTACGCCCCTAGTGACAAATTGGGCTTTATCGGCTGGGCATGGACTGCCTGATGCAGAACACTGTTGTTGAAAGTACAGGTGTGTAAATAATAACCACATATGACATTGTAAAACGCTGGCGTAAGCTTTGACATCTCTGCTTGGCGACCCTTTGTCAGATAGAACTGTTCAGTTGAGGGGTCTGTAACCTTTGGCAGATCTCAGAAGATTGGCTATGATCTGTAGGGCAGAAGGGCGTTGTAGACCAAAGCAGTAGCCCGTGGTCTACAGCTTGCTCAATTCAGGTCGACCAAAAGTTAATTACCAAACTGCATACCTCAAAGGAAGTCTTTCAAAACATGTAGAACCGACCACAACATCACGAGAGCCGAAGGTTTCCAGACCCCATAGTCCAGACCAAACAAAGTGATTTCCAAGTTCATAACATTTTCCAATAACTGCAAAAGATTCTGTAAACTTGTTTGAAATCATACACTTAGACACGGGACAAGTCCAATTACATTTCAAGGATGAATTGTCATTGTTTGTCACATATTTGAATGAGGTTACTATACACGTTTGGCATTTGCATTTAATGAGAAATGTCACCAGACTGAAAGTGGATATATAAATGTGGAAACAAGGCTTTCAACCTTTGACTCTCCAGATGTTTTGGACTACAACACCCATGAAACCCCAGCCAGCATAGCCAGTGGTCATGATTAGAGTCCAAAACATCTGGGAACGTCAGATTGTAGCAGAATCAAACATTGGAATTCATTTTCTTTTCATGCATGACTCCTTAAAAAAGACTTACATTCATGTAATCGTACAAACGTTGGTAGGTTGGACCAGACGGTAAAAATGCATCCGCGGGAAAGCACAGTGAGTACTTCCGAGCAAAAATATCTGGCTCGTGGTGTTTCCAAAACTCCTCTTGCCCCTCTTTTTCACGAAGTTGAGTCATGATTGATTTAAAACGAAATAAAGGGATTCTAAAAACAGACCAAACAGGATGTCGGTTAGGGCCATTTACCTGACATGTACAGCACGCTAAACATCATGTGAATCCAGGGGAATGTGTCACTTGCAGTTTAAAAACGATCAGGGTACACAAATCAAATGAAAGAAATAAAGTCCCCACCAATCCTACCCAAAAGCATAAGGGACGGTCCAGATACGATTTTGCAGCATACAGAACCGGCATACAGAACTTAAATGTGCTTAAATTCTCCATTACAGCTTATTTGAGGCACATGGGACAATCCCATAGAGCGGAACGCCGGCTGTAACCACCATGCTTCCGTGTAATAATGTCGCCGCGAAAAAGTCGTCAGGTTTGGCGACTTTTTCCCGGCACCAACGTTCTTTGCCCAAACATTCTAGGAGGGGTATAATTATATAGTACCACCTCCAATCATAGAATATTTGGGGAAAATGTTTGATAGCCTGGAGGGTGCCTCATTAATGCATTAAAAGAAAAGTCACCAACTGGTGACTTTTTTCATGGCGACATTATTACCTGAAACCACCACCATTGCAAGCCTGCATTCCATGCGCCTCGTCTGATCTTCTAGCTGTTTTTAGCACCCCAGTCAATCAACAAGCTTAGATTGCAGACGCCAAACACCTGTAAAAAGTCTAAATTGCAGACTTTCCTTTCTGATGCTCACACTCTGGAAAAGGAGGTCTGGACAACCTCCCTGTCTATCAATGGTAGCCCCAGCTGAGGTTTCTGTGTTTTTCTTCCCAGGCACAAGTGGTACTGGTGGTAGAGCCCTTACCGGCGAGGCTTCTTTAGGTAGATAGGGGAAAGAATAGAAGAGAAAAAAGACAACCAGTACTAAGCACACAAACACACATGCCCACACACATCCTAAGTGGTGAGCTGTTATGCATTCCTATGCAAAAAGGGCGAAAATAGACACCCCTCGCACTTAAGTGGTTAAAAAAATCCACATCTGTAATGAGTGCTAATCATACCTTTTTTTTAGGAAGGAATTTCAAATACCTAGATGTTTACCAATCATCGCTCTGCACTTGCCCTTAAACTACTCTTTCATATGTTCATGTCTGGGAGACCCTCACACACAGTGGGATCATGACGTCTTTTTCAATGACTTTATATGATCTCATTGGTCCTCAAAAGCTTTCTCCCCAACACTTAATGTTATGCTGGTAAAACTCCATTGAGTGCACATGGTTGGCACTTGCAAGATGTCAAATGAGTGCAGCATATGTGACCACATAACTACCCTAAAGACAGATCTACACATACTTGAAGAGGCCCAGGAGATGCACCTACCTTACTAGGCATGTGCTCAAATGAACACACGCCAGCGACAGGATCAAGAAATTCATCGCAGCAACTGGATCACGACGCAAATGGCTCTGTAAAGTTGCATTTCTTTTTTTTATACCTCACCAGGTCACACTGTACTTCCACGCAGGTCAATCGATGGGAGCAGGTCACAGTCTTGGCACAAGGGTGAGCAAGCCGCTCTGGGATCAAGTATTTGCTTTACGTAAACACTGACAGGCACCTGACTGGGTTTTTAGGAATAAAAACGCTTTTCTGCACAATTTTAAGGTGATCAACTTCCCAGTGACAACCCTTTTCTTCTAACATTTATACATAAAACAAAACTCTTCTTGTTTAGAGCAATGAAGTGCAAATAGTGCAGTGGAGGAGAAGGAATCTACACTTGGTCTGTGTGGTGGAATGGCGCTGCCTCCTTAAGAGAAACCAGGAAGCAGTTTTCTTCTTGAGGCGGACCTTTAAAACCCTTCTGTGAGCGAGGAAGAATCTTCATTTGGTCTGTGTGGTGGAATGGCGCTGCCTCCTTAAGAGAAACCAGGAAGCAGTTTTCTTCTTGAGGCGGACCTTTAAAACCCTTCTGTGAGCGAGGAAGAATCTTCATTTGGTCTGTGTGGTGGAATGGCGCTGCCTCCTTAAGAGAAACCAGGAAGCAGTTTTCTTCTTGAGGCGGACCTTTAAAACCCTTCTGTGAGCGAGGAAGAATCTTCATTTGGTCTGTGTGGTGGAATGGCACTGCCTCCTTAAGAGAAACCAGGAAGCAGTTTTCTTCTTGAGGCGGACCTTTAAAACCCTTCTGTGAGCGAGGAAGAATCTTCATTTGGTCTGTGTGGTGGAATGGCACTGCCTCCTTAAGAGAAACCAGGAGGCAGTTTTCTTCTTGAGGCGGACCTTTAAAACCCTTCTGTGAGTGAGGAAGAATCTTCATTTGGTCTGTGTGGTGGAATGGCGCTGCCTCCTTAAGAGAAACCAGGAAGCAGTTTTTTTTCTCCAGGTGAACCCTTGAAACCCTTGAGTGAGCGAGATAGAATCGGATCTATGCTATTGTTTGGGAGGGGAGGATTACCCACTGCAAGCCCCCTGTTTCCCTGTGTTTATTACTCTACCCCAAATACCTCCCTGGAATGGTGATGCCTCCATAAGTAAAACCGGGAAATAGCTCTTCTTCCCGAGGCGGACCTTTAAAAGCCTTCTGTGAGCGAGGAAAAATCTTCATTTGGTCTGTGTGGTGGAGTGCTGCTGTCTCTTTAAGTGCAACCAGGAAGCCATTTTCTTCTTGAGGCGGACCTTTAAAACCCTTCAGTGAGTGAGGAAGAAGCTACATTTGGTCTGTGTGGTGGAGTGGTGCTGCCTCTTTAAGTGAAACCAGGAAGCCGTTTTCATTGTGAGGGGACCTTTGAAACCCTTCTTGCAGCGTGACGGGCACGGCAAGTCCGGTTACCTGCAATTCGGTGCAGGAGGTGAAGTTGGTAGCCTCCGCCCTCCATCTTGTATGAAATTAGTCTGCTACGCTGTAGATGCCTAATCCTCCCACTTGGGTGAGTGTCTCGTGCTCCTTTCCACTAAAGCCTTAAGTTTTCTTTATACCCCATGTAGAGGCCTTAAAGGGCTGTTACACTGAAAGGGTCCCTATTTCAGACAACATGACCAGTAATGTAACTCTACATTACAACCTACACAGAAAGACCTTTCATCCGCAGGACTGCAAACGCACACGTTTCTATAGTCAATGATCGCAACCTAATGGTGCAAGTTGGGGAAGAGTGTCGGGCCCTCTCCTCCATTTAGTAAACATTAAAGGGGCTGGAGGGACACCTGCTGGAAATGCCTGCAAAATAAGCGATTACTTTCCAAATTAAGTTTTTCACCTTGTGTGAGTCCTTAATTACTGGTTTACATAAAGTAACTTCCCCCCTAGACTCTTCTTTTATACTTGACTCTTGGGACTTAGGGTCTGCCCTTGTCTGAATCTGCCTTATTTTGGAAAAGGACGACTGCCAACCTCCCGATAATACAAAGAGTTTAAATTCTGACTTCGTCAGACCAAGAGTGCCTCAAAGCATGTAACCAATGACGAAGTCTTAGGGCAGGACCTTAGCAATGTACTCAAAACTCAACGATTGCTGTAGTCACGTAGGGATGGATATTCCGCTCTCTTACGCATGCCGACTCTTGGATATATGTCCATGAGTGCCCTTAATCTGGTATTCCAGTCCCTCATTAGACTCTATGACAACATCCGCCTGGAAGTGGGAACCACTCTGGCATACTGTAACACATGCTTATCCAGGCCGAAATGATAGGAATGAAGTCAAATTGCAGGAAGCCAGTTTTGCCATAATATGTCCCATCGAGTGTCCCCTTGTGTTGTGGTCCACTGAATGCCGTGGTAATTGATAGAGCCTTTGAGGGGCCCGCTTCTTCTGCCCGTAGTGTACCATATCTGAAGTTAATGGCATCCTTACACATATTGTAGCAGACGTCCATTGTAATTGTGGGTTGAAATCTTGGAAACTCCCATCTCGGTCAAGCTTGGCCTGAATGTAAACCCACCAAGAAAACAAAACGTGATCTACCTAAAAAATAGAACAAAACTAAAAACCGCAGGCTAGCAGTCCAGCACAATTGAAAAGGTTCCAGGACATTCTCGAGAATCTTAGGGATTTCCACAAAGTCGATTTTGGTCACACCTGGTGAAGATTTGCAGTGCTAGAAGCCAACAATGAAACAGTCTAACTGTGGATTGAAGAACAACAGAATAACCAAGTTGCGAAGGCAAATAATGACATTTGCTTCGGTTTAAATACAGCAGAGGTCATATCTGCCACCCGGAGGAGCCGCTATAGGAAACAGCCTACCGGGACAGAGGACTGATCCATTGGCAACCGAGCCCAATAGGGTGTCCTTCTCTGCTGACATCTAAGGGGGGAGAGCCCATGGAGGATAGTAATGAAAATAATTTATATTTATATAGCACTACGAACCCTCAGGCATCTGAGCACTGCTTATTATTACCCACGGTGTGTGGTGTTCATTTATCGACCTCATAAGGATCAAAGGCTGAGTTGGTCCGTCCGCAGGCTCTTCACGGTTGTCAAAGTGAGCGATCTACTACTCGCTGTGCTGTCTGACCGGCTAGGTGCAGGTGTCCATTTCTCCCTCCCTTAAGAACCTGAGCCAAATGCCACTGAACACTCCCATCCCTGTCAGGTCTCTCTTATGGGGAATTCTCTAAGCAGACGCTTTGATAACTTGAGTGATTGTAAAGACCCAGGTCTGTATCTAGTTCTTGAGACTGTTTTTTTAGGATTTGGCAGTCTACCCACTCAATCCTACTAGGGTTTCTAATATCCTGCATGCATAACCCTCTTGAAGATTAATGATTTCCTCTGATATTGAGTGAGTGGAATTTTGTGACCCTCAATGTGTTGATAGAGTGATTTTACAATAACATTCTAAGGTGGTTCGCAATATGTCTATAGACACATTGAAATCTTAGTTGCTTTTTGGATTTCAAATATTCTCTATTTTTCTGAAGTGCCAATACAGGAAAGAACTTAATTGCCAGCCTTGTCGATCTGCCATTAACCTTTGAAAGGGAAGACAGAGCGGGTCATCACAGGTTTTCTGGTATCATGGTGGTAAATCTGTCAGAATATCGGCAAACTGACCTACCATTACTGGCACCTGATTTCCCAGTATTACCGGGATATTCCAGGTGCCAACAACAGCGGTCCTTCCCCATTCCATGGACTCCCATAGGACTCCATGGAGGGGATTGCTTGTATTACCGGCATTGGTAATACCAGTGCAGGTAATACCAGCTGTTACTTGCCAATGGGGGCCTGATTTACCTCCAGCTCTTCGATGGAGGTAGATCGGTAAACCCCCACCGGCAAACTTGTACTCTGCCGGTCTGGAAAAGTTCCGGTATATTGCAATACCAGCACTTTTTCCAGACAGGCAGTCGGAAAGAGGCCCAATGTGCTACAGTGTGGGCTTAGGACTTAAGATAAGTTGTTTGGAAGGTAGAGTGGGTCAGCGTGGGGGTGATGACAGAGAGCAATAATTTTACACCTGACCACAGCATTGCATCTGATTGGACATGCTTCCACACAGCACTCCAATCACATGTACTGCAACTGTCTGTCTTTTAACTGTGTTGATATTTCACTCCTGTTCTGGAATTACAGAGGCCATATAGGTTTCTTGGGGAATAAGTCCACATTGCATTTTTTTTACAACTATGACATCATCCTAATACAAGTATAATGGCTCTTGGAACTGCCTTATGCGGTTGGTTAAACTATGTACTTAAAGAAGGCTACAGCGAACGGATTATTAATCGCCATTAGCAACCTCTTGTGGGTTCAAGCAAACATCTGGGAAAGTGCTTCTGATGCAGTAATTGCCCCTTCTCTAACCTGGCCAGGTAAAGACAAGCGAACCGATTTATTCCTAGTCAAGATCTATTTAAATCCAGCGAAACATGATGAGAGAATAGTGATCAATGACGTTGATGCCCTGCTCATAGACTTGTTGGTTAAGGGTTCATCAGAGGGTAGAATTGCAGCAGGTGATTTGAATTGTTAAATGTCCTGACCTTTTTACATTTGGTGAAACCTCTGGATTTGACTCCACAGTAGACATTCCGCCTGCCGCACTTGATAAGAAAGAATTGGACTCAATGGGTTTTAGCAGGGAAGAATTTACGAGTAGATGGGACTTGGTGATGCTAAATGGGAGAATGGGGGAAGCTGTTGTATTCAGCTAAAGAAAGATCCAAACAAGGCAAGGGATCATGTCTTCCTTACCTTGAATTTCAAAAGCATTGTGCATCACATAGAAGTAGCTCCACAACGCCTGCAGCTGAGTTGTGTCGCTGATATATAATATCAAGGAATTGAATGATTGCATAGCAAAGTGGTGTGAAGCCTATTGTCCCACACATGCTGTGTCTTTGTTACAACCATGCTATTTCTCTACCATGATCAGAGCCTGGAATTTGTTAGTGCCCCATAGGTGTCTGTCCATAAACCTGTTTTCGAAACCCGGCATAAACATCCTGCTGATCATGTTATTCAATCTATGAAGTGCTAGATTAGGAAGGGGATGGAAGCTCCGTTAAATACTAAATATAACAATTGTAACCAACACCAAAAAAGAAAAGCTACAAATAAGGCAGGAGTATACAAATTAGTTTCGGGGGTATAAGGCAACCCAGTTACTATGGGAAAGCCAGCTAACCCTTAAGGCTCCAAGGGAAAAAAAGCACCACTTGATTGCTATTCTATTTTCCTCCTCTGATGCCAACAGAAGTAGTATAGATCGGAAACAAATTGGAGTGTGGGAGGACTCGTTCTCCATAGATGATATCGATTTGCTTATTCTTCCCGGTTGAAGCAGGTCATCATTGTAGAATTCCTAACCACCTGGTACAAACCCTTTAGATTACCAGTACACAAAGGGCAGTAGGGATAATCCCAGTACCTTTCACCCTGTAGTTTTAGTGGATGTGAGTAGTAAGCGCTTTGCCTTACTTAGCCCTAAAGAATTAACTGATTGGGATACTACCACCAGCCGACTACAAATTTCAAAATGGGCTCTGTAAAAATATGGGAACAAGTATGAATGGTTCAACTACAAACTTCTGCAAGTCAGGCATTGATCACTTCTGGTCCATTTGGCATGCCTGGATTTCAGTGTAGGATTCTGCCGTGTTGATCGGAAGAGATTTTGGCAATGCTTAGAGTTGGGGCATTCCAGAAGATCTGCTTACACCTTTTATTATGTGTCATTCTGAGACGTCAATTCAAGTGAGAGTAGATGCAGAATGGGCTCCCAGTATGGAGAGATGCAAGCATAGGGGTTTAGGGCATAACATGCAGGAACCATTCAGCCCTTTCCACCCAGACCGGGGCGCTTTTGCCTATCTTGGTCAGCTTTTGCTGACAAAGTCATCTTGTTTGATACCATGTCAATCAGCCTCCAATTAAGTCTAAAGACAATAGAAATGTATGCATGGGAGAAATGCCTTTTAGTATGTCAGCAAAATCAAAAATCATGCATTTTATTAGGAAAAAGAAATAGAGTATACTTAAGTGGGACCTACTTGGCAAGCATTTGGAGGAGGTCGCCTCATTTACATATTTAGGCTTTCCAGTTTACAACAGCAATATGCAACTACCTTTATGACAGAGAGTCAAATTGAAAGGTCTCCCTATAGCGGCACAAATGATAATGAGACATCTAAGATATGATTAATTTTCGATGCTACCCATTATTAATTATTAGCACCTGTGAGGTAATGTAATGGCAACTCCCAGCCAATCAGGGAGCTTGGAAGGCAGTCTGTACCCCATGGTATTGCCAGTCTTATGAGCCCCAAGAGGATAGTGAGGCCACCATCTTCCCTCCAGGTGTGAAAGTCTTCCCTCGCCTGGCGTTCCCTTTATTTCACTTCATATTTTTCCCCTCCAATCTATCTGCACATTATCCTCTCCCAGTCACAATTTACCTGCGGCTGCCCTCCTCATGTAGCCTTACAAAAGATTTTGTGCAACAAAATGCTTACCAAAGATATGATAGGGTTCGGTGGTGTATCAAGAATGCTGTCAGTGTACTGCATACCTCTCCACTTGCTAAGTCTGTGATGAGGAAATTTCAACATTGAAATGTGGCTAAGCCTAACATTTCCTCTGAAAGCAATTAGACAGAATACATATTTTGGAGTTTCAAAGTCAAAAATATTTCTTGCCTCCCTGAGAAGGAGGGCAAAATGGGGGACAGATAATTCAAACACGAGCCTGTCACAGCTATGAAATCATATCACAGGCTGAAATACATCAAACATCTCTACATTCCATAAGGTGAGGCTTTTCCAGACTGAAGTCACTCTTACCTGCTTAGTCTTATTTCCGTGTCTGCATGCCTGATGTAGCCCCTCATTCTATGAGGTGAGGCCTTTAAAAGCTAAAATCACTCTTACCTACTTAAACTTATTGGCGTGTCTTCATCACTGATGTAGCCCCTCATTCCATGAGGTGAGGCCTTTCCAGGCTGCAATCACCCTTACTTGCTCAGTCTATTGATGTGTCTGCATGCCTGATGTAGCCCCTCATTCCATTAAGTGAGCTTTTCTAGGCTTCACTCACTCTTACCTGCTTAGTCTTATTTGTGTGTCTGCATGTCTGATGTAGCCCCTCATGCCATGAGGTGAGGTTTTTCCAGGCTGCAGTCACTCTTACCTGCTTAGTCTTATTTCCGTGTCTGCATGCCTGATGTAGCCCCTCATTCCATGAGGTGAGGCCTTTAAAGGCTAAAATCACTCTTACCTACTTAAGCTTATTGGCGTGTCTTCATGAATGATGTAGTCCCTCATTCCATGAGGTGAGGCCTTTACAGGCTGCAATCACCCTTACTTGCTTAGTCTATTGGTGTGTCTGCATGCCTGATGTAGCCCCTCATTCCATTAAGTGAGCTTTTCTAGGCTGCACTCGCTCTTACCTGCTTAGTCTTATTTGTGTGAGTACATGCTTGATGAAGCCCCTCATTCCATGAGGTGAGGCCTTTTGAGGCTACAATCACTCTTACCTGCTTAGAGTTATTGGTGTGTCTTCATGCCTGATGTAGCCACTCATTCCATGAGGTGAGGCCTTTCCAGGCTGCAGACACCATTACCTGCTTAGTTTTATTGGTGTGTCTGCATGCCTGATGTAGCCCCTCATTCCATGAGGTGAGGCTTTTCCAGGCTACAGTCACACCGTTTCCTTACCTGCTTAGACTTATTGGCGTGTCTTCATGCCTGATGTAGCCTCTAATTCCACCATGAGGTGAGGTTTTTTCAGGCCAAAGTCACTCTTACTGCTTAGTCTTATTGGCATGTCTGCATGCCTGATGTGACCCCTCATTATATGAGGTGAGGATTGATTTTCCTGGCTGGCTCTAGTCACTCATACCTGCTGGTCACAATTGCATTTCTGGTCCCCTTAATGCAATTTGACCTACTTGTCCTGCACTTTTAACTTGTTTTTGTTTTTATGTACCTCCCACACTCCTCCCCGTCTGCACTTGCCTTCCTCACCCTCTGCCCCTTATTTCAAGTTCAGCACTTGCACATTCCAAATTGTCTCACAACCTAGTCAGAATATTATTGTTTGCTTCATCCCTTCTACCGCCTTCCTGCACTCCCCCTACTCCCCCTCTCCTGCTCTCATGCTATAGCACCTGCACGTTCTGAATGTTTCAAGACCTTTTAAGAACATTTTGTTTTTGCTTTATCCCATCTCCTCATCCCTATAAACCCCTTGTCTTGAAGCGCCTTGAAACACAATTCTGCTGTATAGTGCACATTACAAATAACCAATAAAAAAAAAGGGCCTAACAGAATTTAGCCACACTGATGATTTGGAGGTTATACAAATGATGTGCCTAAAGTACAGGCCTCAAAGGTTGCATTTGAGCATAGATGGTATGAAGGCTAGAACAAGTCTGGCTGTACTTGCTCACAATGAGAACATTGGTAGGGAACAAGTAAGAACAGGGGGTGTTTTTGGGATGCTTCATTACTCCACAGCCTATATAAAAAAGAAAAAAGAAATGGTGGTTAAGCCAATATTAGAGCAGATGGAATCTGACTTTGTGAAAAATATGACTTTGACTGTGCTGGCCATGCAAATGCATAGACTGACAACAGGTTATGTTTCCAGGGGTCAGTCGATGCCACAGAAAATTGCTAATACGATTCATCAAAATTGAAATTGTTGGCAAATTGACTTCAAGGTTCAAGGTTCAAATGAAGTGGTGCGGTCTTTAAATATTCTTTCTATACACATTGCTTTTCTCCAAAAACTGTAATCATATAACAGTTAGCTTTTTAAAAGGTTTAACAATAAATGTTTTGTAAATATTTTTTGCTTTGTTTTTTAAATTTCCATTAAATAAATGTGAGTCTATTTTTCTTATTAAATGTGTATGTGTATGTTTTTTTTATATTCTTTGTACTAAATCTTATTTTTTAAGCTTATATAAATAAATGAAAATTAAAAAAAATTGTAGCTGTACTATTTAGGCTAAATCATTACAAATTATATTTAATATTAAAATGCAACATTCATGTGGGCGTTATTTTTTTTTAATTGGAATTGTTTATGTTCTGAAGTGGACAGCGAGAAAAGGACCATACATGACAAGGACATCACTGCCAAGTTTGAAATATAACAGCCACACTGGTAAATGATGTGACTTTAAATTGTTCTTTAGTTGTCATAATCCATGTGTAAATAACTGAAGAAGATATGTTTCCCACACTGAAATATATATACAGAAATATGTAAATTTAATACGACATACACAATGGACAAACTTAAATGTTTGCCCTGTGGGGCTAGTACAATACTGTGGAATATGGTGCCATGGCATAAGACAGAAAAGCTAGCATATCTAACCTCCATAACAATTACACTGAATAAGAAACTCTACACCACGCTCACATTACATACTATATGGCAGACAGGACAAGGACAAGAAGCATTACGTGGGTAGTTGCTAGTAATTGTGGGCCTGGGTCTGCCCTTGGACAAGGCAGAGCAAAGAGGCTGAGGCTACTTGGATTTTATCATGCAAACAAACATGCACTTGATTGTAAAGTATGCTGCTGATTGCAGTTCATGGAAGCAGATGTAACTGTGAGTAGAGTAGACAAAGCACCTATTTAATGAAGACAAATCAAGAGCGACCTACAATACTTATTGATATTTTCAATTAAGGGGTGTGTGTGTGTGTGTGTGCGCGTGCGTGCGTGTATGTGTAGGTGTGTGGGTATCATAAAGTAACATGGATTGGGGTCATATTGAACATTACATGAAATTATTTGTGATTTGAAATCACCAATGAGCCAGAACTTTAAAAAAGTATTGACAAAGCTATCACAAATAATGAAAAACAGAACCAACCAAAAGAAGTATGGACTGTGACATCAATGATGCGTTGGGGTACTGTGGTTAGAAAATGAGGTTTGAAAGAGACCAATGGTAAATATGAGAGTGTGCTGCCAATATTACCACCGTGGTTTGACAATGGGTGCAATAACCATATTTCTGGGGCATAACCTCTTTGCCATCATTGTTAGGCAATGTGTATGACCTTGTGTCTCTTGGCTGACCAGTTAACAGAGAAACTTTGCTATAATGGAGACCAGTCTATCTCTGCATCTTCTCAGTAGCATTACAAAGGCATTGACCCATTGAAACAGTATAGACTGACTCTTCCTCCACTCTTCTTCAATACCTATATAACAACAAATGCTTCATCTTGTATATATATAATGACCTGTCGCTATAGATCCACTCACCGCTTTTTCTCCATCTCTATG
This sequence comes from Ambystoma mexicanum, assembly GCF_040938575.1. Lineage (NCBI taxonomy): Eukaryota > Metazoa > Chordata > Amphibia > Caudata > Ambystomatidae > Ambystoma > Ambystoma mexicanum. Next base: position 158,861,943 of record NC_090936.1, on the reverse strand, counting down.
CACTGTATGCATTTCTCTAGGTCTGTCCTTTTCAACCTATGTTTTCATGTGTCTATATGAACAGTTCCATCGAGCTCCATCATTGGCTCTGTGTACCTCTCTAGTAACCTTTACAAATGTATATGAATCTCTCCATCTACCTATATCCACCTGTGGCTCTGCATCTCCATGTATCCATACTTCAACCTCTATCACTCTCTCTCCAGCTACATTCATCTCTATTTCGACGTGCATATTTATATTCCTCTATCTTTTTGCCTCTCAGTGTATTTATATAGCTCTTTATTTTGTTGCATGTCTATATATGTCTATATGCAGCACGCTCTATGCATCTCTCATTTCTACCTAATTGTCTATGTATACATCTATCTATATGCATGCCCATCTATGTGATTATCTCTCTATACATGTTACTGTATGCATCTCTTTATGTATATCAATCTCCGTATCCATCTCTGTCTATCTATATACCTTCATTCATATTCATGTCATTATGGCTCTCTATCCATCGCTCCTTGCAAATGTAACTGTATGTATCTCATTTCATACGTATTAATCTATTCCTTGATCACTATCTATCATCTACATGTATTCATCTCCTTGTATTCATCACTCTATATCCCTTTATCCATCTGTACATCTATCTAAATGCATATGGCTCTCCACATTCTTATCAATCCATCTTTCTCTGCATCTGTCTATATGTCTATCCACATGGCTGGTGATCTATCCACATTTTTTGCAAACTATGTTACTAGATGGACCAGTCTCCACCTAAACTTGCCACACACACCCGATGTCTGTATGTCTGTCTGTATGTCTGAAGTATTGCGTCTTTAGGCGTATGTAATGAATAGCTGCTACAATATGCAAAGTCAAGCCTCAAATACCATAATAAGGCCATTATATGGTTGGTAGAGTCACAATATGTAGGGCAAAGCCTCAAAAGTATGAACTCAAATGACCCAACACTGCCAAGAGCCAGAGCACAAAGGCCCTAGTTCACATCCTGCCTTCCCACCACCTGGAGCACAAGCCATATAGATGGCATCCATCAAAACTATCACCAAAATGCAAACCCCAAAAGCCACTGTTTGTGCTTGCCACACTCTCATTGCTGGCCTCCACAGCTAGATTGCTCCTCTAGATTGCCCCACTGGGTGTGTGTCTCACATTTGAATATTTGTTGTTGTTCTGCACTGCCATAATTGCATTTACGTCCCTCAGGTTGCAGGGTGTGGGTCTCACAGCGTGATGTTGTTGTTTGCTTTGCACTGCCATACCTGCATCTTCTTCCCTTAGGTTACATGGAATGGGTCTCACAATTGCATTTGTTCCTGTATGGCTTTTCCACACTTGTGCTTGGCCTCCGACTTGGGCTTCTCGTTTTACGCTTTGATGCTATATATCCTCCTCCTGGAGTTCTCCTGGAGTGCTCCAGGTGTGATTTCGCAGTTTACAATTTGTCTAAGTGGTGCTTTGCCACACCTGCATCTCCGCTGTTGTGAGCACGACAGGTGCGGGTTTTGCGCTGTGACTTTCGCCATCTTTGTGGTTGGGCACGCTTGGATTTTCTCGCTCCAGAGTGACCCACGCCTTGAGTATCACCTCGCCATTAGTAAGGCTCTCCAAACCTGGTTCTTTCCTCAGCATCCTCACAGACATATAGCATCTCCTGGGAAAACTATTAGCACCCCGGACAGGAATGCGGGGCACCTGAGGAGCTGACAAGGGGGGACAATGAACCCTACAGAAGGCATCTCAGTCAGGCCTTATGATAAGTTCTGCAAGACCTCACCTAACTTGGTATCAGTCCTGCTTTGCTGAAACGTCAAGCACTCCATCACAACGGAACATAGCTGTATCCCAGCCGGGGCTTGGCCCACCCACCTCATGCATCTGCAATAAAAACTGCTTGACTTCACCCACACAACCACACCTCAACACCGCCAAAAGAATACAGATGAGTCCCAGGAATAAATGTGGTCCAGCTGTTCGCATAATCAGTGTCCTGACTCTCCTACTTCCCTGATAATCTGTCATGACAACCATCCTCTCATCTGATATCTATGGACTGCTATTAGGGACCTAGCCACTCCCTACCTACCTTCGTGCAGGCAACAAATGCACACACGCATTTTATAAATCCTTCCTTCACATCTCACATCTTTGACTATGGCACACTGAAGGGCATTCATCCGCACAGCGCTTTGAGACCATACCAATGGCAGTAGGCGCCATACACCTGCAATAAAAAAAACAGAACATAACATGGGACCCTGCCTCCTCCCCAAAACAGCCAGAGCAGAAACACAGTACTGTGCACCTATTGGTGCCGAGGTATGAGCATGAAACTGGTTGGATGCTGGCTTTCTCCATAGAGAGGATTCCAGCATGGCAACCAGGGCCCACACCTGATGCCTGGGTGGGGTGGTATATTGTGAACTATTACCATTTTATTCAAAGCACAGTAAACATTACATTGAATTAGTAGCCAGCGAGGAGGGGGGTGGCCACCGGGGAATCGGGTAAGTCTTCTCCCACCCCACAAGCCTCATCCACAGAATTACTTTTCCTGCCCTACCCTCCCACCCCCACTTACCTTCGTTTTTGTCAATTTTGAGAGCGAACGTGCTGGGAACACTTCAGTCCCCAGCCTGTCTGCTCCCGATTTGCAGCAGGCTGTTGTGGAAATGAAGAAGGGACTACATGTAGTCCCTTCTCCCTTCCCATGGTGGCCATTTTGTTTGTTTACTTTTTTTCATATCTTTTTATTGACCGCCATGGAAAGGGAGAAGGGACTACAGGTAGTCCCTTCGCATGGCGGCCATTTTGTTTGTTTGCTTTTATTCCTATTTTTTTTATAACGGCCTCCATGGAAAGGGAAAACGGACTTTGTATTCCCTTCCCATGCAGCCATTTTTTTTAAAAACAAATTTCTGTTCCGAAACGATGGCAATAAGCCCCTCGATTGCGGGCAATTACCGCATACAGTAATGCCACCAGGGCCTTCATTAATGCCCTTGCTACGCTCGAGCCTGTAACTATGGGACCCGGGGGCATTACCTTATGCGGAAATGGCCCGCAGTCTCTGGGCTTATTGCCTAATTATAGCTGTTGATATAGGACACTGTTTCAATTGGGTTAAAACATGTTAGTCTTTATTAATTTTACCCAAATTAAATTGACTGTGAAAACAAGCAATAATATATGTTCATTGTAAAAGTGGCTGACCAGATGAACACTCCCACGTGTGCATGTTATCTTGTTTGATAAAATAATAATAATGATACTTGGTTTGAATAAAAATGTGTATATTTATAGTAACGTTGAAACAAAATATGATATGATTTTGAAGAGTAACAATATTTTTGTATTTTTCCTGTAGAGCTTACTATTATAATAGGAATATCATATTTCTCAATTCTGCATTAAAGCAGAAAAGAAAACCTAGCTTGACCTTGGAAATTTGAGCACACAATAGAGAGCTACTTTGTAATTTTTCCCCGAATACATAGCAGTACACATTTGCAAGGATAAAATGTACCAAGTAACATCAAAGAAAAGATAAGATGCAATTCAAAGAAACTAACGGACAAAAAGCAAGTTTCTATTCGTAAGAGCTGTTGGACGATGACGGGCTTCATTTTATTTACATTGCTAAAATGGAAAGTCTACAAATCATGTGAGCAAAATTGATGGTATTACTATAATATTTATGCAAATGTGTGCTTGATGAGAAATGATTTGCCACATTGATATTCAAGTTGACACAAAGACAACACATGTTTTTAATTGTAACATAATGTATAGAGAAAAGGCATTTTTTTTTATAGAAATGTACTTAATTGTTTTACTTATTTTGCCAAGGGGCACTAAAATATAATTTTTGCTTCCCAAATTTACAGAGACGTCATAAGAATGTGTGTGTGTCATGGCAACCATTTTCATGTGAATGGATTCTTCAACCAGAACTGGAGTATAGAAATCACAAACGGAACAGTCATATCCATATTCTGGGATGATTGTGCAGCCCCAGATTGCCATTTTCCAGTGCTCGTATGAAAAGTGTAAGTTGTTTTCTTCTTTTTTCAAAAAGAGAGTAAACTTTTACTGTGTGAATGTGTTTGTGCGTTGATCTTCTGGGTTTTGCGCTTGGTAACGTGATGATGTTGCTGATGACAGGGTATGTTTGACTATGCTGTGCACCAATGTTATAAGAAGAGTTGTAGCATATCGGAATGACATGTATATGTCAACTTGAGGGGGTGGGTGATCTGATTTATTGCCATGAGGACACTTGAAATTAGGGCGACGGATCAACGGATACGATTATCACAAGATGGTGGTTCTGACCTGTGAGTTTCACATGTTAAATGTCTGAAAATTGACAGTAAGATCCATTGGAAAACATTTTTAGATGGATCGAAATATGCTTAAAAATACATGCTGCATCCATTGAGCAAATACAATTCCTGATAACTATCCCTTTGAAGATGAATCCTGCACATACAGTCACAAAGTCGAGTGTAATATTAACTGCACTAGGCAACATTTGACAGCAGCATAAATTACAATTCAAAGTGAGATACAAACTTTTAATTCAGATTGGCATTTTCCTTTACAATAATTCCTACATCAGAATACCAAAAATGTGAGTATCTTGGGCCCTGCTCCATTTCTCCTCCAATGGCTGCTAAGGAAATTAAGAAAGGTCTAGTAGAAGTCCCATTCTCCGCTTTCCACTGTGGCCATTTTCTTTTGCAGTATATTTTAATTACCTAACTCTAAGAAAACATCTATTCAAACTTTGGAAGTCATAATGGGATGCTACAGCTATACCCCCATCACTGAATGCATTATTGTGAGGCAATGGCGCAGGGTTCCCATTAACTCTGAGCCATTACCTCTTGTCAATGTTCCCACCTCAGAAGTTATTAGTTAACTAATACAGATATGCTTTGTTCTTGTGACCTGGCAAAGAATACAAAATCTGAAGCTACATTCTTAGGTGATCTGATCAAATAAAGGACTTCATAAATTCGATACCAATAATGTCTATCCAGCTAATTATGGTTGATCTGGTACAACAATGGTACAACAATGAATGTTAGAGTCAATAATCTATGAAGGTTATTTCTAGTCACACATATCTATGTAAAAATCTTGGTTGCCCCTCCCTCATACTTTTGATCTCTTAATTCAAACCAGAAATGTGAGTGTTAAAACACGGAGGTCCTGATTCACATAGGCCTTTTAAAATGGCACAATCCAATTGAAAAATGCACTGTGAATCAGGCCCTGAAAGTCTTACTTTGAGCTCCATATTATGCTCTGGATCAACATCCATCTAATGTCACTGAGAAATTCTCAACTAGACAGTCAGGGAACAATGGCAACACTCGCTGAATGCAAATGGAAAACACCATGAGATAGGATGACACCAAATACAACAAAAGCTTTAGGAGGATATGACACACCTAGAGATAAATTAACATGGCTTCACCAAGTGCTTCACAACATTCATGACTCCAATCAAGAGCTATGTAACACTTTAGAAAGTCAAGGAAGCATATTTATTGTCGAGCTTTTTTTTTTAAGGAAAGGTCGAGCAGAAGCACAGCAAATGCAGAACAATCAGAAAAAAAACATGGTCCCACAAAACCCTCCCAATTGCCAAGTGCCAATGAACAGAACAGAGTATACCCATTATCCCAACAGCTAGATAAAAAATCAACCAATGACCCTCTCTTATCTGCATCCACCAAATGCCACCTATATAGCTATTCAGACCAGCTACACAACACAAGTGACTGGACCTGCTCAATCACACAACCTTTTCAGCAACTGTCCTTTGCAACATCTACAACCAGAACCAAAAACATAAGTTCAGTGATGCTTTTATCACAATTGCAGATCTGTATGGGCTCACCAAATTGACTTGGCTATACCATATTTCAATGTGATATGGACATACTCATCCTGGTTCATCTCTGTCTCACACGACAGCATGGGTTCCTTAGTCTGCACATCTTTGTTGTCCTGCCCCACCTTGATCAGAAACATGGGTTTGGGTAGGAGTACTAACCATGATCCTTAAAGCTCCTGCTCCTTAAAACCAATAGATATACAACTACATTCAAGTTTCCAGCACCCTGTACCTGAAATAAAAACTACCCGTTCAACATTTTTAGACTCACTCAGAGGCATACAATTAATAGAAAACCCTGCAGACTCAAAATCGTTTTACACTCCGCAAAAGAGTAGTCATATTTTAGTAGAACGGTGAGTTGAGGGAACCCCCACACAAACAATAGGATCCATTAGTAGCATTTTCTGAGGGGACCTCAACCCCTGCAGGCTGACAAGTCAGACCCCTTTGTTTTCAACTTCACTGAATTTCGAGTGGATTTTGGCCTCTCACAATCCTACTCCAAAATGACCTATGACTAGGCATCAATAACAAACCTCATTATCTCTAACCCCATGCCAGTAGGGGGCGTTATCCACCTCCAAGCCTCTTTCACTGTCATATGTGAAGAAAACAAGGATCTCAGACCAATCAAAGAAAGGAAAATCAGAAAAGCTAAAGAAAATACCTGAGGAAAACAGAGACAGTATTACAAATACCACCATATATTATCCCAGCATCACCATCACCATCCAAGAACTGTTACCTTTGTCCCCAAAACAATAAAAATAAAAAATGTAGGTAAATGGTTCTTGTATCACTGGAATTCTGAAAGAAAATCCCTCTGAGGTACCGGAGGATGTTGGTAAGAAAACTGAATTGTTCATCTACTTTACACTGTTGGCGGTGTGAGGAACGGATATAAAACAAACTCATCAAGGCAAAGCCTCAAAATCAAATACTACAATCAAAACAGTGAAAAATCGTAAAGTAGTAAGACAGGCCTCTAATCCAACCTTAACCATCCTGATTGTTTTACCTCAAAGAGGAATGTCTTCATTGTGCAAATTTCTCTGAAGAATAAACAAATTCAGGCAAGACATATGTCTGTCCTGGCCAACAAATACAAAGCACCTCCCATCTCTACATTAGAAAATCTGATGGGACATGCGCACCGCTTGATATCTTCCAACGTGCTATCGCCACGCTCAAAACATTCCGCTACAAAGCGTATCATATACCCGCTTCTCTAGTCCAAGCAGTGCCTCAGAGTCTGGGCCTCTTTCAGCTTCGTCTTATTAGAACAAGGAGGGTTTCTAGCAGTCTGCACACATGACAGGCAATCTCTGCTGAAAATGTGACCGTCACCCCTGTGTTAGCAGCTAACACCCCATCACCAGTTTTCTTCTAATTTCAAACACTATCAAATCTGCATAGCATCACAACCAAAAAAGCTCATTACTACAAATAACCTACTTAGCCAGTACAATCAGGATGCAGCACTGAAGCCCCTACCCCCCAAGTGTTCAATGATTCCCTCTGCATCATGGACAGAGATGAGGCCCACCAACTCCTCCTCCTATACGTCTCTGGTCTATTCGATTACTAAAGACACTTCAATAGCATTAAGTCATTCCTATAGATAGATGAAAAGTCTCTTCCTTCCATGTGGACTGGCCTCAAATGGTCAAAATAAGGACTCCAACTCTCTCCATGGCCCCTTCTCACGTTGGATACTGCAAGGTTCCATTCTCTCGCCCATGCTCTTCAGCATTTATAACTATCTACTTATATCCTCTTTTTTCACTCGGCAATCCGTTAAGATAACAGATGAGCAAGTAATGCAGATTGTTTAGAAATAATGTAGAAAATTGTTGACACTATACACCTGTAGGCAATTTCTGAAAACCAATCTTCCTGCTTCTCTCCATATCACCCCCCCCCAACCATTCATTTGATTAGAAATGTCCGCACTTGCCACTAAGTGGTGCCACAACCATAGTATCAAAGACTAAATCAGAAGTTAGCTTTACTGGTGATAAAGTGCACTTTGATTTACATATTAAAAATGTGATAAAAGGCCAAACTACATTTTCTTGAGGGAGACTACTATAATTTAAAGAGTATCCTCTCTTTCAACCATATTATATGAAGGTCTCTGGGACATCCTTTCATGCTGCGCGCAAGACTTCTTTTCAGTATTGATTAGGTCCTGGTCAACACCCTTTCCAGGTTCTCTCTCTGAGCAAATACAGGAGGAGTCCTTAAAATATGCTGTTTATACACCCAAATCAGGTTTGGTTTAATGGAGTGCCTGCCTCTGAATATTCATCTGGTAGTCAAAGGCGCATCAATTTGGACAATTTCCAGAGGATCATTGTGAAGAAACCTTAAGATATCTTTCCACATCTGCTTCTTCCATCCTATATCGTATTCACATCTGAACACGTTACTTTATTTATTCCCTTCCAGAAAATGACCTTCCCATCAAAAATTAGTGTAAGAGTTTGCAAGTCAATTTTTTATTTTACTGTGCAGTTTCATAATTGGTTCACCAAGAGCTGATGCATATCATGCTCAATGGCTTGTCTTTAAAGATTTGATATTGTCGTTCCGTTCTTTTCTTGCATCGAAGATTGTGAACTACCAGTTTCGACTCATGGTATGATTCCTAATGCAATACTGTTTGGGGATCCATGGTTTCTGTAGCATTCTGTTCCAACATGTCCACGCCAGGAACATTGCACGTTCCTACTCTCTACCAGCTTGTATGATGCGTTGACATGATCAGTTCAGCAGTAAGGCATCAGTTTGACGTTCTACTGACAAAATAGTCATGTTTTTAAAGTGCTCTTAGGTTTTGTAATACAAAATCAAATGAAAAAAGAAGAAAAGAGGAATACAAAATATGAAAGAAATTAGTTTATGTAAGGTATTATGTAGCAAAATAAAATCTGTAATAATGGTACTTTTCTGCCAATAAAAAGCCTGTGTCAGACATAGCACTGGAATATTGGCATGACCTCTAGATGAAGTGCGCTTGAAAGGTCATGGAATCTTGAAATTATCTTGGATGGTTGGAATCCAAGTTCATCCATACCACCAAACAGAATGTCCGTTGATAGTTAGCGGTTGTAAGATCTGCCCACAATAGTTTACATTTAAAGCTTCCTGTTTTCCATTTTTACTGATTTTTACACATAATACAGATGGTACTCACTCTGTTTCCTTTCAGTGTTTGTTTATAAAAATGGAAAAGAAATGAAAATGCACATCTCTTGGTTGGCTCTTTCATTTGTCAATCATGCATTGCAGGTTAATGTATGTGCAAAGAGAGGTTAAGAAAAAGGCATTACATTGGGCCTCATTCCGAGTCTGGCGGTAACCCTGCCGGTGCTACCGGCGGGTTGCTGCCGGACTCGGAATTAATTACTGGCACCTGACTTCCCGGGGTCACCGGGCTGTTCCAAGTCCGGCGGCTGGGAAGTCAGGCACCGACAATTTTGTTAATTCCCATTCCCATAGAATCCTAAAGGACTCTATTGGAATGGGGACACGGGCGCCCCGGCACCGTTAACAACGATGCCAGCGCTCCCGTGACAAGTCTGCCTACTGTGGCCGCTGCGCCCAGCAGGGTAAGACCTGTCGGGCACAGCGGCTCCGGCAGGCAGACTTGTAGTTTGCTGGTCCGGAAACAATGGTACCAATTATTTCTTAGGTTGTTTAAATAACTGCAGATATGACTGCAGATATGTAGTCCTTGTTCTGCAAGAACCCAACTGTATGGCATCCAATCCTAGTTACAAATGATTTTGTTCATAGCAAAAATTTCATGTGGATAAATACAGATAAAATTAACAATAAATACATATGAATATGGCTAAATACAGACTAAAACGTTGGAATAATAAATAGCCTAAAACTTATTTTGCATTTTTAGTGTCCTCCAACATAAGAATGATATTGTTATTGACGTTGGTCATAGTTTGCATACTATGAACACAGTGAACTCACATCGGGCCGAGCAGATGCCAATAGATACTCAAAAAGTGATAAAGGACCAAGGGGGTCATTACGAGATTCGCGGTAGGGGTTAACGGGGCTGGTAGAGCTGGCGGCCGCGTCAACCCCCTACCGCCTCATTGCGAGTTCCGCTCGCGGAACCCGCTAAGGATGCCTGGTTTTACCAGGTGTCCCTAGTAGGGTCCCGCGAGCGATCCAGCATGCTAACAACGGGACCGTTGTTAGCATGCTCCCCATTCCCATTGAGCCCTGTGGGGGCTCGAATGGGAATGGGGGTGGGTTCCTGGAATGGCGAAATACCGGGCCCTCCAAGGTTGGAATGGCCCGGTATTTCCCCATTCCAGGAACCTGGACCCGGTACCCGTAATGTGGGTAACCATGACGCAAATAGCGGCATGGCTACCTCCAAGGTTGTAATGACCTCCCAAGTATATGTGCCCTTGTGACAAAACAAGAACATTCTGGGAAGACATCTATCAAAAGATTAAATGTGGTTCTTGGTATACCAATAAAACAAAATTTAGTTTCAATCTAACTGTGAACCGCATTTCTGTATGAGTCAAGTATCTAACACCTAAGTCTTTGGTTAATGCACGATGTGACTTTTGATAAGAGAGAAATACCAAGAAAATCGAAAGAAGTTAATAACCGATTAGTTAAAGTATAGATAGAAGATCTGTTTGAATCAGCAAACCTGGCTTAGTTGCCTTTACTGTAATTTTGAATAATACTAGTATATTTGAAGGGATTTGAAAACAAAAGTGTGCAATGAATAACCCATCAAGTGCTGAAAATGTATGTGCCACGTTCTTGACACAATTCTTGGCACAACGTTCCCAGTGCAAGGAATGTTGCCAGCAAGATTTTACCACAATTAGCATTAATTGCACTCAGCACTTTGAAACCATTACTTCAGTGGTTAAGAGGTTAATGGTATGTTTTGTTTTACTTGGTTAATGCACCCACATGTTCTTCAAAGTCCAGGTACACGCTTGAACTCCCGCTATTTTCCATTTATCTTTCCTTCTCGTTTATTTCCTTCCACCTTTTGTGCTTTACCCTTTGGACATCAGATGTGTGTCACTATGGAACGTTAGTGCACTAGTTGTATGATGAATACGCATTTTACATTTGTACATGTTGTAATTAGTGATAACATTTAAACTGCAGATCTTAATTAAATTATTATAAAGTATTTTTTTCTTTGTCGCTCCTTTTCCTATTCTAGTATACATTTAATAAAAGATACTGGTAAAAGTGGCCAAATTCGAACTCTGTCTACTCAGAGACACAAGAAACCTTACCCCATAGACGGACCATCAACTTTACAGATGCTAGTGTTTACCACATTACATTATGGGAAAACCCTTCTTATTGGAGTCCCAAAAAGCTTCTTTGCTGTACGACAGTGGTACAACAACATGAACTGATCTCTGGGACCTGAACATTTGATCCCATCACCGAGTCCTAATTTCATTACATTGGCTCCTGATCAAAGTATGAGCATATGGTAGACTGTTTGAAGTATCAAGCCCCCTGGCATGAAACTGCAAGTTACTTGGCGGATAACCTCAATATCATGGGAGATACTTTGACACTTCTGAGAGAGGACCTATGCCTTGAAGTTCCAGGCTGCAAGAATGAGGGGACCCCAAACAAGACCATTTCCTATTGATGATCCGAGAACATGGACCTATACCCCCTCAAGTTCTGTTCTGCACCCTCACATACAAGTTTCCAAAAAGGCTTTGCACCCAACTTTTTCAAAGGCTCCTTACCGGGGAGATCATATTCTCCACCCTGAATGGCTGCGCACATTTAATAGCTATTACACCAAGTACAGCCCACTTAGTCACATGGCTAGCTTTAGTCCTGATTGTACAATATCCCCACCAAAGATGTCTCATCTGTTGATACCAGGATTTCTCTCCCATATCTCAATACCAACTAGCTCCTGCGGCAGGCAAGGCAGCCAATCAGATTGCTCAGATCACGGCCCATGTTTTGAGCCAGCTGGCAGCCACTTGCAAACCACTTGCTATCTTCATACCCACACCCCATCGCCCCACAAGCCCCTTGGTATATCCTGTCAGCTCCCCTTGCCCACTACCTGTTTGTTTCTTGGTCCACCATGCTGCTCCTCAACAGCCCCAGGGCCGCCATGAAAAGGAAACTAGGGCTCCTCAACTCCACTTCCATTTCCAGAGCAGCCATCTTGGATGAGTATTTGTTTGAGCAAGCACATGACCGTCGATTGAAGAATTAAGAACAAGATAGTGATCGGACATCCAAGATTTGATGGTCAGGAGACATCAAATTACAGTGCGGTGAATGGCAGGAGAGGTGGTGGGGCAACCCAAATGAAGATATGATTGAGGCAAGAAGAGAAGTGTAAAGGAAAAAGGGAAGGGACCCAAGACTGATTCCTAGGGCACACCATGGTGAAGGGGAAAACTAGAAGAGGATTTATCAGCCCAGGAGACAGAGTAAGTGCGATAAGACAGGTGAGATTTGAACCAGAGAAGGACAGAGCCAGAAAACCCAGGAGAAGGGAGAGAGGAAAGAAGCAAAGAGTGGTTGACAGTGCCGAAAGTGGCAGATAGATCAAGGAGAATTCAAAGAGAAGAGTGCTTTGAATAACATGCGGAAATCCACGCCTCCAGTCCTGACATCTGTTCCCTGATTAACTTTGTCCTTGTTGCAAAATGTTTGAGTTTTATTGGAACTTACTTTTACTTGTTTTTCTCATTCCCCAAATATGTAATGCCTTTAATCAACCTTCTATGTGTAATCCCTATTCTATATTCAGTATAATTCCCGTACCTTGACTTTGGACTAATGTGCATATACCAATGATGACCATTTACAACTTCAGTTCGCGATTTTAGATATGCCACTTTATGTACATATTTTACTCTCTTTTTATAAATCTCCAACCAGGATTTAATTAAGGTCTAATTCTATGCAAGTTCCTGGAGCGTAACATGTGGTGCTACAAGCAGGTGTAAAAGTAATACACATGATTTAACACCATGTTTGCGCTCTGCGGAATTTACAAGGTTTAACCAGGTAGAGTGGGTTTGCAGATCAGGATTACTGGTTTCACTGGCTATTCCTGGCCTGCCTGCCAAAACCAAATGGCTTTACGCAAGCATGTCGTTTTCATGCTGACGGAAAACTATTGCAATCCTGCTGTTTTTAGAAGCTGTTAAAACCAAGGGATTTGTAAGGATTGCATGGTATCAAGAATAGACAGACACAAGTGATCAAAGTTAAAGGATGTTTATTAAGCTGTATGCATAGGGCGTAAAAACACCTAATCCAAGCCTAAATCTAAAATTGGAGCAAGCTGCGACCATCAAATGAAAACAAGGCAGTCCTATTGGCGTCTTGTCAAATAAAAAGGCCTATACTAAAAAAAAATAATTGCCAATCCTTACGCTAAATACAAAAGAATGTGTGATAGGGCTCATAAGAAATAAAGAAGTGTTCACAAACAATATATCAGCATGCAGTAGTCGTGGTCCCCTTTCCCCACGTTTTGAGCACAGGACAAGGTGGGGACTCTGGAGCACACCACACGCTCGAGCTTTCCCAGCACGAGACAACAGTTCCTTTTCCAGCTATCAGGATCTCTGATGGCCAAGTCTCTGGCTCTATAAAAAGTCTCTTGCCTCGAGAGCCTGATGCGTTCAAAATAACAACAAAGGTTTCTTTCTGTTTGCATGTTGGGCAATGCTCTCACCCCTCAGTCCCCCTCTTCCGGATGCAGACCCCTCAAACAGTTCCTATCAATATCAGGATCTTCTGAGGTTGTCTCTCCTGCTTCAGAGGATCTGATAGTTCAAATAATCAAACTAGAAGTTCTTTGGGATTTCATTTGGGGTGACAATTCTTCACCCTTGGATCTCCCTCTTCTGGGCACAGACCCCTATCGAATATCAGCTTCCCTCCCACTCTGGCTTTCTTTCCTTGCTTCCGTTTGCTGAGTGCCAAGGGGGACCATCCTCTTCCCCTGGTCTTTCTGACCTTCCTAGATCGGACTCAGGTCTTTCTTTTGTTATCTCCCTCTGCCGGGCTCGGACCCGAGTGCCAAGGGGGACAATCCATTTCTGCGGCAAAAGGTTCAGAGGGGCAGGTAATCAGATGTGCGTGCTGGTCTTTTGACGTATTTTGCACATTTGGATATAGGTCAATATATAGGCGTGGATACCTGGCCAGTAAAACTTCCCACTAATATGTGCCTGAGTTTTAGATTTCTCCAACTGCCTCCGGTAAAATGGGAATGCACGATCTCCAGCACAAACTTTCGGTGGCTTTTGGGTATTACCAACTATGTTTTTACTAAGCCTTCCATAGGTGTCTCTCTTCTATAAAGTAATCCTTGTTTTAGGAAGAAAAAGGGGCTTCCTTTTTCTAAGCCTGCTTATTTAGGAATAGCTTGTAGAAAAGCCTCAGCGGGAGCTGGATCATTTCACTGGGCGAAGGATAGGTCAGGTGAGATGGTAGGCTCAACTCCCTTTCTTTCTTCGATGTTAAGAGAATCATCAGCTTCCCCAAAGACTAAGTTATCTCTTTCTGTTTTATCTGGTTCAGTTTCTTTAAACTGAGGAAATAGAGTCCTTTCCAAAATTCATTGGCCAATTTGATCTCCACGACGATTCTGTAAGAGAACCTTTACATCTCCCCGAACTTCCACGCTAGGCTAGGTTTTGGGGCCAATCTTATATAGCACCCCAGAGGGGGTATCAAAACTAAGTGTGTAGAAACCATTCCTCTTTTCCCCGGTGGATAATAGCTTCCCTACTGCTACAGATATCAAAACCTATCGATTCCTTGATGGCAACAGAAGGGTTAGAAGCATTCTGACTACATTTTTTAATTTGCAGGGTTCCGCAATTAGTTTCAATGGAGAAATATCCCATTCCAGACACCATATGTAAGGAACCCATGGTGGCAACAGTAAAGACAGACACAAGTGATCACATTTCAAGGGTGTTTATTAAACTGTATAAATGGATGATAAAAAACTAATCTAAACCTAAATCTAAGATGGGTGCAAGCTACACCCATCAAATGGTAATAAGGCAGTCCTAGTGGCGTTTTGTTAAATTAAAAGGGCCCATACTAAAAAACCTATTTCCAATCCTTACGCTAAGTTACAAAAGAGTATGGAATAATGTTCACAAGAAAAGAAAGAAGTGTTCAAAAATAATATGTCTGGATGTCATGGGGGGGGTCTCCCTTCCCCACGTTTTTAGCACGGGACAAGGTGGGATTCCTGAGCACAGAACATTCCCGGGCTTCTCCGGCACAAGGCTACAGCTCCTTTCAGTTATATCGGGACCTTCGGTGGTTAAGTCTCTTTCTACAAAAGTCTCTTGCCTCTGAGGGCCTAATGTATCCGAAATAAACAAAGTTCCTTTTTATATGCCTGTTGGGTAATGACTCTTCACCCTGGGATCCCCCTCTTCCGGGCTCGGATCCTTCTGCAATGTTAGCCTCCATCTTTCGGGTTCACTAAGGCCTTTTCTCAGACTTTTTCACTTGTATTCACATGTCTCAATGTGTTTTTAAACAGTGTTTTATTACGGACCTCCCTTAGCCTGGTTCACTCTTGTCATCACAATGTTAACAGGATTGTTGCACCTCACCCCATTCAGCAGGCATCCCTCCTTTGGGTTCACATTTACCACTGGTACAGTTCGTCTTGATTTACACAACGCAGGATTTGTTCCCCTTTGCTTTCCTCTGGGTTACGGGTCAAAGACTTTCGAGTGTAGAAGGGGTTTTACTCCACCCTTGTATGACCACTTTGACCACCACATGCATCAGCCCCCCTAGGGCTTTTTCTGATATTGGTAGTTTCAACAGTAAGGGGGACTGGTTAGAGTCTTTCGAATGAGAGCCCACGTGGCGCCGGACCACTCTGCACCTGGTCCCCCCCTGGGCTTTCAAAACAATTCTGTAACACACTAAGGGCCTCATTACACGGTAGGTGGAGAACATTACACAACCATGGCACAATTAGCGCCATGGTTCATGCCGGTAAAATACCGGCACCGCCTTGGTGGAAAGGGGAATTACTGCCCCATTCCAAGGTTGGCGGGGCGGTAATTCCCCCTTCCACCATTGCCCTTCCCCATTCCCATTTTTGCCCCATAGGGCATAATGGGAAAGGGGAAGGTGCTAATTACGGCACCGCAAATTGCGGTACCGTAATTAGCTCCCTGGGTCCCTTTGCGGGTTGGTTTTTAACGCCTGCAAAAAGCAGGCGTTAAATTCCCCAACCCGCAAAGGGACCTCCTAGTAAGGCGGTAAGGATTTACTGGTACCGGTAAAATACCGGTACCGGTAAACCCTTACCGCCTACCGTGTACTGAGGCCCAAAGTCTTTTGTTCCTTGATTCACAATACGTTGCCACTTGCAACCTTCTCTCAATCACAGTTCTGTTGACTATCGGTTCTCCCTACGGCTCACTGGCTGTAATGAACCGCTTGGTTTTTCTTGTCTCTGGAGTCAAGGGCGATGCCACCATAGCAAGCATTCCTCCCTGCCTTGGTTATCAGTGTAGGAGGGTTCCGTGCACAGTTGACACCTGATACGCCACCTGCCGGCTGTTTCTCCTGGCCTTCTAATTCCTTTCTCGGAGGCTATGCAGGTCTGGGTCAATAAGAACAAGGCCACTTCCCTCCTGGACGTCCTTTCAGTTCTTGCCGCCTTTCTCCTCCTCTTGAATTGCTGTGCTGGAACAGCTGCCTCATCGTGCGGTTGGCCTTGCTCAAAGTGTGCTTTCGTGCTCTGCCTTTTATCCCTCTGGGGAAGACAAAGGGCCATCAGGTGTGCGTAGTTATTGTCAATTACCTGACTCTGCCTGGCCCTTGTGTTGGGACATGTCAGGTAAACAGCTTGGGTGTCAGTCCATTTTCTGTCATGGTGTAGGAAAGTGTTTGTGTTGGAAAAGGGGGGTAGAACTTCTGCATATCCTACGGGGTAGGATGGGGAAAAGGTGTTATAGAGAGGGGATTCCATGTGTCACCCGCAGGTGTCTCGCTTCCACTCCCCAAGGACCCCTCATCGAGGTGATCCACCAGCACTGGTCCACTCCCAGGAACTGGATCCAATAGCGGTGGCCGTGTCCTGGCCACCTGGATGACAGATCCCCTGGGACTAGTTTCTCACAATAGGGATCCATTATTAAAAGCCGCCTGCAAAGCATATTCATTGGCAGCATTAACTTTTTCATGAGCAGACTTGAAAATGGAAGGGTACATTTTAGTTCAACTCGAGTTGGCTCTTTCCTTGTCTGTTCTGCCTCGCAAACCTTAAAAAATTGCGTGAAGTGCTAACGTATGCACCCACTGCATGCAACAGCTGCATATCTAAGATTTATTTGTGCATACTATTCGCTCACAATTCTTACATAGAGTGGCCTAAGGGGATAGGTTAAGGCCATTAAATCCTTTAATCTAAATACATTAATACAAATATGCTATTGAATCTGCTCTGCCTGGCTATGGGTTCTACAAATCTAGCTTGGAGTAAATGTCTGACACTAGTGTCACTGGCGACTCTTCCAACGAGGCAGACGCCACTGTTAACCATATATGTTCTGGCATAGCAAACAAACTAGGAAACCAGTGCTAGGAATGGCAGTTTATTATTTTTTTTTTATTGTGCAATTAGTTTAGTTCATTGAAACTTTAAAACTTTAAGCACATTTCAAATAACAATACATGTCAAGCATATATATCAAAATGGCAGTGGCTTTTCTTTGATATCAGCTGGTGCATTCAGAGAGGAGCACTGGCGATTTACCGGTGATTGTGGCCCTGAGAATACATTTAACTCAAAAGGGGTTGGTCCCATGTGGCAGCCATTTTAACCCTTGCACTTTTCTCCAGTACAGGGCTTTCTGCCAACACTTACACTTGCTTCATGAAACATGGGACAAGTTCTCCAGGCACAACTTTGTCTCTGACTGGCACAGAGTGTTATCAACGCTGGTGACGTCAGTTACAAGGGACCCTGCTTCTTGTTACTACCCTGATAGCACAATAATTATTTCAACAGCATGTACCTGTGCCAACTAAAACAAAACTCAGCCCCAAAGGCCACTCTGACCTTCCCGATGAAGACATCCCGTAATGATTAATTAGCTCCACGTGGATTTTTCTTTATCTGCTTTTGCTGGCCCCTCACATCTGTGAAATGTGTTATGCCCCCGAAAGCGGGCACTAGGTGAGATTGTGGCTGGTGTAAGATGGTGCGGAATACCCGTGCACAGTCCTCACATTGCCACACAGTCAAATTCACACCGAATTATGGTACAATAATGGCAGTGGCGCTAACTCCGGGAAATATGCAGAAAATGAGCAATTCTAAACAAATCAGTTCAGCGTGTTTTTTTGTGGGGAGTTGGCTCCCTCTTTCATGAGGATGGGCATTTTGTCAGTTCCTCACACCCTTGACCACCAACCCGTGTAGTAGCGCGCTTTGCTCTTTACATAAGCAGAAGGCTAAAACGGTTCCATGCTCATTCATACCCAGTATTTTTCGATTCGGTTTTTGCTGAACATTTTTTGCTGAAACCAATCATCAAAATAGTTTTTTGGGGTATTGGGGTTTCCCCCAAACCCTTTTCCCCATTATTTATCCCCTATTGCCCCCTACCCTTACATGTCCTTACACCCCCCTGCACACCTCTAATATTTTTCAATGAGTTTTTTCGGCCAACATTTTTTTAGCAAAAATCTAATCTAGAAAAAAACTGCCCATGAATGAATGTTTTACTGGCTAAAACTATGGGAGCAGCTACGGGCATGTTTTAAAAACATGCAATATCAATATCAAACACGTATATGCAGAAAACAACGCAGTAATTTGTGCTGGCAGGCAAAGAGATATTATGGTAAAGAAGTAAATAGATGGATTCATTGTTAACTGCAAAACTAAAAAGGATTTTTTTATTAAGATAAATAATATTCAATATTTCAGATTGTTTTAATATCAGGTTTCTCACGCATTTACTTCTTCAATGAGCAGAGGTTTTTTAATGGTAGCCACAACAGGTAAATGGCAACGACAGAAAAATACTGAATAAAATACTTTAATGAAAGCACAGTGACTCTTCATGGCAGGAGCACAAAGCTAAGGACGGGAATCAAGAACAGGATGTCTGATTAACTGTCAGCCTGTTGGAGTGAATGAGCAGCCGGCCCTAGTTTACATCCCACAATGGGTTAAGCTGAAGCACTCCCAATCTACACATACAAAAGGTGCCACCCTTACCTATAGTATTTGCTTCCCCCAGGTAGGACCCATTCTCACAAGGGTTGGGAGGCAATAATCTTAGCCCACTTCCTGGAAAAGCAAAAAACATCCTGCCCACAAAAAAGGCACCCAGATCCTTCAAGATAAATTATAAACCCGAATGTGATCTTCTTTACCTACTGGATGGCCAGCGGGAGGTGGCGGAAGAGCGTTGATCTTCCAGATGCGTTTGACTCTATCGACCATCAGGCACTTTAACATCTTGTCTGCCAGGGTGGAGGCAGGGGTGCCTGTTCAAATGGCTTGAGTTCGTGTGTGGCAGCGAGTGATTGATCAGCTAGTGGCTCTCTTCCGTTCTCTCCCTAGTTGCAGCGAGTGATTGATCAGCTAGTGGCTCTCTTCCGTTCTCTCCCTAGTTGTGTATGGTCCTCCTACACAGTAGCAAGTTGCCTCTGAAGTGCTGATTCTCTTTACTCTGAATGTGCAGCCATTGACTGCTGATCGTGCTTCACGATGAATTGACTGCACTAGATCCAAGGCATTGGATGTGCACCGATGGCCTGCTTGACAATGGTCAGCACCGGATGCAGACCAACTGTTTTCATTGAACACCAGTGAAATGGCGAAGACTGTGTTTTGTGTTACAAACATATTAATGGCCCAGTCCTTTTTGCCTGATAGCTTTTGCTTCCTTTCCTACCCATGGCCAAGAAATCAAGAAGTTAGTTGATCTTGTAATATAATCACCTGCTGTTAGTGGAAACATAGGTCACTTTGTACGGGACTGGCTCATATTGCGTTCAATGCAAATAACAGGGAACTCTTCTTTGACTGTACCTAACCATCTCTTGTGTCTTCCCGGTGCATTGTCATTAAGTGCAGCATCCACACACGCCTACATTTCCATTGAGTTTGTAGCAACTACAACACTGGTGAACCGTGCCACTTTCATTGGATCTGCAGCCACCAGTAACTACATGGATCTACAGTTTGTCGGCCAACACGCAATCTCAATGTTTTTGAAGCTTCAGCCCATGCCGATCCTTTCAGCACATGGATCTCCACTGACCTCAAGGGCATCAAGTGTGTGACCATTGCTTTGCACATGCGCATTTAGGGATCATCGGTAGTACATTCGCTTTGAACGCAACAATGCAGACAACCTACTCATTTCTGGGAGCTGCTTTGATGTCTCAGCACAACCGCTGCCTCAACTAGCCTATGAACACAAGTGACTTTTTTTGGCTCAGCACTTTCAGGAAATTGGTTGGACCTTTGAGTTAGTCTACATGTTTCATAGGATAGCCACAGCTTATACCACCACAGTTATTTAATTTGTTGATTTATAATGCGCCGAAACCCGAGGGCATCAGGGCGCATATATACACAGAAGGACAAAAGAGTTACAGGCCAACGTGCAGGGTTACGGGAGCAGGGTCATGGGCTCCTCAGAGAGAAAGATCTTGAGTGATCTTCTGAATGCTCTGATGGTAGTTTCCTGTCGCAGAGATAGAGGAAGCGTGTTCCAGGTTTTAGCTCCGTGAGTGATATCCCACCTGAATATGAAGCATTTGCAGATGTTTTCTTGCTTATGGCAGCTGATAAACTACCTCCAGATCACCCCTATTATTGTCCGACCACCTCTTGCCCGATCGTAAGATGCGATATGGGCAAGGTTTCTCTTACTACTTCACCTGATGGGGTTTCCATTGTTTTCATTAAAAAAAACAAATCTGGTGTCATCCTGCTGTGCATTGTCTATTGGGAGCTAAACCAGATCATTATGAAGAATCGCTATCCGCTGCCACTCATTATTGATCTCATCAAGCACGGCCGAGATTTCTATGATTTATCAGGCTGGATTTACATGGTGTTTACAATCAGTATGGATCCAAAAGGGGATGAGTGGAAGACCATGCTCTAGGCCAACTATGGCCTTTTTGAGTATATCATCATGCCTTTCAGCCTTTGCAACCTACCTGCCGGCTTTCCACACTTTATCACTGTTGTATTCCATGATTTGTGCGGGTTTTATGCAGTCATTGATATGATATGATATTTTGTTTATATATCACACCCATAAACAAGTGTTTCAGGGTGAGACGAGGCAAGGGAGGGGAACAAGGGAGGACAAAAACAACAATTTTAGTAGGCTCACTGACATGGAGAACGTGCAAGTTCAAGGGAGAGGGAAGGGGGTAAGTGCAAGGGGCAAGGGAGGAGTGGCAAGTGCTGAACACGTGATCAGACAACAACAGGTAGTACGGCCAGCAGGTGGCAAGTGCAAGAATAAGGCACAGACAACAGTTGTCTAATAAGTGCAGGAAGAGGACTGTAGGGTTGCAGGTACAGACCCAAGTGCAAGGGATAGCCAGGAAGCAGTGCGAGTATGCAGCTGGGTGGGCAGGGATCTGGGCCCGAAGTCAGAGGGTAGCCAGGTGCCTGGTGCCAAAACAGACAGAGATCAGCTTGGGAGAGGGCGAGAGAAGGCAGAAGCAAAGATGAAGGTCTTGAGGTGCTTCCGGAACCGAATATGATTTTCCTCAAGATTCAGAGAGGCAGGGGGTCTGTTCCAAAGGGAGGCCCCTGTCGAAGAAAGAGATCTACCCCAGCTTGCTGCTTGGAGAAACGACTGACTCTAAGGGAGTTAGAGGTGGAGGAGCGAAGAGCTCGAGTAGGTAGGTATTTTCGAAGTTGAAGGTATTGCGGACCCAGGCCCCAGAAAGCCGTGTGGACAATGCAAAGGGTCTTGAAATTAATCCTTGCAGCCACTGGGAGCCAATGAGGAGATTTCAGGGCTGGAGAGATATGATCCCTGAGCTTGAGGCCAAGGACAAGTCTTGCAGTCCTGTTCTGGATGATTTGTAAAGGGCAGAGAGAAGTATCAGGCAGATTTAGAAAGAGGATATTGCAATAATACAGCCTAGAGCGAACCAAAGCGCTGGAGACAGTGAGCTTCTGGAGCTTCTGGAGGAAGGAGAGGAAAGGAAGAATACCTCTGTGGAGGTGTAGTTGGTAGTTTGACTTCATAGAAACGTCAGAGATGTGTGGAGAAAACGAAAGCATGGAGTTGAAGATGACCCTGAGGTTCTTAGGCTCACAGGTGGGAGCAGGGAGAGGGCCAAGAGAGGCATGCCAGAGAGTGACAGGAAAGGAAGGTGCAGGAGTGCCGATGAGGAGGATCTCTGTTTTACTGGCATTAAGGCAGAGGACGTTTGCGGCACACCACTTCTGGATTGCAGATAGACAGTAAGAGATGAGAGAGGTGGCAGAGGAGAGCCTGAAAAATCTGCATAGCACTGAAAGCTGGAGAAGAGGGCAGCAATGCGCTGGGTATTGGTTGAGAATCCAGGGAGAGAGGTTAGACTCCTGGGGAACACCACAAGTGGAGAGTGAAATAGAGGAAAGGAGAGACCCAGGTTGGACCTGGGAGGGTCGGTTGGAGAGGAAGGAGGTCGCCCAGGCCAGGGACTGTTCAGTGATACCCATGAGGACAGAGGGGATATTAGAATCAAGGTTGGAGAGCAGGTCTTCACGGATGTTCAGGAGAGGTGTTTCCATGCTTCTGGCTGCTCTGAAGCCAGACTTATGGTCATGGAGACAACCAACAGAACCAGTGTGAAGATTGAGCTGGGAGATGGACAGTTTTTCCAGGGGTTTTCCCAAGAAGGGAATGATAGAGATTGGGTGATAGATAGCCGGGCATGAGGGGTCAGCTTTGGGTTTCTTGAGAAGAGGGTTCACAAGACAGTGCTTCAGAGGGGAGGGAAATGCTGCAGAGGCAGAGGAGTGGTTGCAGAAGTCGGCCAGGGCAGGAGCAATGGTGTCAATATGGTCCTGATGATTTTGGACGAACAGGGAAGAACCTGCTTTGATGAGACTTTCATAGATCAGACCTGCCTGAAAATCTCATCAGGGTGGAACAGAGGAAAGGAAGAGAAAGAGGGAGGAGAGGCAGCTGCAGGGGGGCCAGAGGTAGCGGAGAGACAAGAGGGAAGAGGAGGAGAGGATGAGAGGGTGGACAGGATTTCCTGCGTTTTAGATATTAAATGAGAGGCCAGGGCCGTGCAGAGGGCTTGGGAGAGGACAGAAGTACAGACTGCAGCAGGATTGGCCAGTTCCTTGCAGATTTTGAAGAGTGCGGCTGAGTTTTAAGATGCCGCAAAGATGCAGGCTTGGATGTGGGATCTCTTCTTAGTGTGGACAGACAGATGGTATTACCTTTGGAAGAGGCGACATGCCAGTTTGTGAGAGGATGCACAGAAAGCCTGCCAATTCCTCTCAGCCACCCTACACTTGCGGTTAAGGGTGACTAGGTCAGAGTCATACCAGGAATTGCTCTTGTCTTTGGACTTCAAGCGCATCCTTGTGACAGGGGCAAGAACATTGAGAGTATCAGAGATAGCAGAGTCGAGCTTGGAGAGGGCAGTGTCAGGGTGAGAGTTAGCCATAGGTGGAGGAGGGAGAGAGAAGGTGGCAGCGAAAGCCTCAATTGACACACAAATCGTGTGTCTGCTGCTGTGCTTTTCCATGTGCTGGCCTCACTGACCCCACGCGGCACAGCCATTCTAAGATGGCTGTTCTGTTCCATTAGCACCGGTGTGCTTTCTCTTTCCGATGCTGGGTGCCTGGGATTGGTCATGGCCTATTACAACTGGGCCAATGAGGAGGCCGGAAGGCTTGACTGGCCCTCCTCACAAGGCCCACTCCTAAGGCCCTGTCTACTCCTGTCCACCACGGTACACCACTAACCTCCCCTCTCCGGTACCCATGAGTACACCCTCTCTCCACCCCTTGCCCCTCGCCAGTATGTCCATATGCCCCCGTTCCCCCGCCAGTGTGACCATGTGCCACCTTGCCATCGCCAGTGTGTCCATGTGCCCCTGAACTCTGCCACTGTGTTCATGTGACTCTGACCCCCGCCAGTGTGTCCATGTGCACCCCTTGCCCCTCACCAGTGTGTCCATGTGCCCCCTTGCCCCTCGCCAGTGTGTCCATGTGCCCCATACCCCCACCAGTGTGTCCATGTGCCACCAACTCCCGCCAGTGTGTCCATGTGCCCCCTTGCCCCTCGCCAATGTGTCCATGTGCCCCCTACCCCCACCAGTGTGTCCATGAGCCCCCAACCCCCGCCCGTGTGTCCATGTGCCCCCTAGCCCCTCGCCAGTGTGTCCATGTGCCCCCGTTGCCCTGTCAGTGTGTCCATGTGCCCCCTGATCCCTGCCAGTGTGTCCTTGTGCCCCTAACCCCCTGCCAGTTTGGCCATGTCCCCCCACCCCCCTGCCAGTGTGCCCATGTGCCCCTTGCCCCCCACCAGTTTGGCCATCTGCCCCCACCATTGTCTAGTCCCACCCCACACTCCCTGCCCCCTGTGGTGTCCCCTTGCCCCCCTTGATAATCCCTCCCACTCTCTACACTTCTTGCCTTACATCCTTTGCCCCCCTCCTTTTTCTCCTCCCTCACCCTATCCTCCCCTCCTTTCCCTCCTCTGTCAATTTCTGGCACTACCACAATTGCCGTATGCATAGTAATTCGTAGTCGGCTGTCTTTGCAGCCTTCTTGCCCCGCCCCCCTCCACCTTAAACATTTTCTCAGCACTTACTCTTATCATCTGTCCCTGTGACAACTGATAATAGTTTGTCCGTCCCTCCTTTTTCCCTTCTTGTCTTATCCTCCCACTCCCTCCCCTGCACTATCTTGAACAGGCGTTGACCTAAATGGATAGTCACTTGTTTGTTCATCTGCTTACCCCTCCTATTCCTCTCCCCCTCACCTCCCCTCCTCCCCCCTCCTCTTGTTACTCTTGCACTGCAACAATTGTCGTCAGGCATAGTAATGTTACTGCTAGTTTTGTCTCCTTTTTTCCCCCTTGCCTCTCCCTTATTGTTCCATGCACTTGTACTATCTGTTATGATTTGATAGTTATTTTTCACATTCTGTTCTGTTTCAAGGACTTGTAAGAATGTAACTGTTATTTCTCCCATGTTCCCTCCCTCCTTGAAGCACTTTGAAACACATTGTGTATAGGTGCTATACAAATGAACAATCAATCAATCAATTAATCAATTCATGGGCCGGATGACCGAGAAGGTAGGAGGCAATGCTGGAGCAGGCTTCGCATACGAGGTAGAGAGGGAGAGATGGCAGGATAGGAGAAAGTGATCGCTCCAGGAGAGAGGAGTGATGAGAGGGTTAGAGAGGGGGAGGTCAGATGAGATGAGAACAACCAGAGTGTGCCATGCAGAGTGAGTCAGGCCAGAGGGAAGAATAGAAAGAGAGACAGAGAGTCGCAGAGGTCGCAAAAGGGTAAAGAGGTGGGACAGGAAGCATCCAGGTGGGTATTGAGATCTCCCAGGAGGAGGAATTGAGTGGTCAAGGATAAGAGGGAGGAGGAGAGGTCATCCCCCTCAGAGAGGAAAGAGGTAGTAGGACTAGGTGGGCGATAGATGGTAGCAATGGTGAGAGTGTGGCCGGGAGAGAGAGAAAGCCTACAGACAAGGTATTTGAAGGAGGTGTAGACCTGCATAGGAATCACAGAGGCAGTAATCAACTCTGGGAAGATCAAGGCTACACCCCCACCGGAACGGTTGGATCTGGGCATGGAGAGGATCTTGTAGCCATCAGGGAGGAGAGTGTCAAAGCTTGTGACAGAGCTGACTGTGAACCATGTCTCGGTGAGACCGAGGACATCGAGGTTGAGTACTTCCAGGAAGTGGCAGATATCAGAGGAGTGTTTGACAGCAGAGTGAGAGTTGAGAGTGGCAATATGGAGAAGGCTGCCAGCCTTGAAAGACTTCTGGGGAGGGGTACAAATCAGAGATAAGCCCTGCGGAGGTGTAGAAGGACCCTGAGGAGGGGCAGAGGAGGAAGGAGGATAGGGCGGAGGTGGGATGCAGGGAAGCCAGAGCGGAGAGAGAAGGCACAGCAGGAGAAGGAAGGAGGTTGATGAGGTGCGGTAAGAGTCTATCAAAGAGGAGAAGGTTGGCCTGAGGGCCTCGTACCAGGACGGTGTCATTAGGTAGATATTAATGATTACCTTAGAGGAGTGGAAGGGGTCCAGGAGGGCCTCCCACCGAGTGCCAACATTAATGGGTGAAGAAGAGAAAGGAGAGAGTCAGAGACAATATGAGGAGTCCTAAGGCCTGGCGAAGGAACAACAAAGAGGATGTCGGTGAGGGTCTGTCGAGAGGCTGCGTTGGTGTAAGTGTCGGCAATAGGGAGACCAGGGTTAGAGACCAAGATAATCTTTTTGGACTTCTTCCTACCAGACTTAGTGAGAAGGGTAGTATAATCAATGGAGAAACGGTTAGAGAAGATAGGAGAAACAGAGAGTGTCATAGGTGATCTGGAGGAAGATGAAAAGGAGAGGGGAGGGAGTGAGAGAATAGCAGAGGGGGGAATGCAGTTGAGGCGCAGCAAGACAGGAACAGTAGGACAGAATAGCACAATGCAGTCACTGGGCCAGCCAAAATAAAAAGCACTGTAGAGCCACAGGACACAGCGAGATGCAAATTTCAACGGAAAGGTGAAACACGGTGCAGCCACAGGGCACAGCAAGATGCAAATTTCAAGAGAAAGGTGAAACACAGTACAGCCACAGGGCATAGCTAAATTCAACTTGTAGCGAAAGATAACAATTGAATCAGCAGCTGGGAGCAACTAAGTTTGTTCATGATATGCTAAGATGGACACAATGCAACTGGTGGAGAGAGGTGGGACAGTCGCAGGTGTGGGGAGGATGGTCAGTGGAGTTGGACAGGGTGGAACTGACCTTTGAGAAAGAGAAAAGAAAGATCACTGTTGCATAGTTTCAATGTCCCGTGCGAGTGGAGAACTCCTCAGCCTCCATGTGCACTAAGAGGGGGGGGGGGTGCAGGAGGACCCTCAGACCCGGCCAGGCAACGGACAGGGGAACAGACAGGGCCTTAGATAGAGGGCCTTTTTATAGGGGTGGGCCGGCTCAAGCCTGTCAGTCCACCATAGGCCGTGAAGAATTAGCAGGTAGCCAATCGGCAGGCACACAGAGGCAGATGCTGCAGGCCACAGTGAGCCTTCAGTAGTATGGTAAGGTGGTGGCCATCATTAAAACACCATGAGGCCACAGAAAAAAGCCTCTTGTGCGGCTATTACCTCACATTGCTCACGGTAGGCAGCAGAAATGAAGTAGATAACGGAAAAATAAAATCTCCAGTTTCTTTTCTTTGTTTTTCCGAAAAAAACAGCAGAACACCTTTTCATTTATGATATGATATTCTTACCGCGCTTACCTCCACCCAGAGGTTTCTAAGCTCGGACCCGGGGATTGAACCTGTGTTGCTCCATGTCGTTTTGCTTCCAAGGCGAGCATGATCATCCTACCTCATGTGCGAGGGATGCGCAGTCAATATGGCACCGTCTGCAGCGTTGTTTGGACACAGGCAGGAGTAACCCCAACACGGGCTCCGGTAGAAAGGAAAAAGGATGATGGACGATGTTCTCATCTACTCCCACAGTAGACAAGACCATCTCAAATCAGCATGGGAGGTACTACACCAATTGTGAGAACACTGCTAGACTAGAGGAATTTCAGGTCCACGCAAAGGAGGTGGAGTTCGTGGGCTTTCATATCGCATCGGGCAAAAATGTATCCGATGAAGGTTCAAACGGCCCTGGAATTGTCCACACCTACCACTCTCGAAGAGCTGTACCAATTTTTGGGGTTTTGCCAACTTTGACTACGGATTTACAAAAGAATTCTCCTGACTGCGGCAACCCCTTAGTCAGCTAACCCGCAAGTCTGTCCTCTTCCTTTGGGACATGGCCACACGAGAAGCCATCATCGATCCCGAAGAAGCCTTCTGTCCAACCTGATGCTCACAAGCCATTTATACTAAAAGCAGACTCCACCAACGGCGCCATGGGGCCATTGCTGTGCAAGAAAGGGAAGGATGGGTTAGTGCATCTCGTGACCTATGCTTCAGGAGGGGACAATGGTGGCGCAGAAAATGATCCCCGTCATTATCAGCTGTTCATTATCTTCAAAGCAAACTGCAAATGGTATTATGCGTCCCACATTCAGCCTTTTCGCCTTCCTTGCACCACATGCTTCCTGAGTTCCTGCCCAACCCCTCGCCTCCCAATGGGACAACAACATGTCATCAGGGGCTGCACTGCTTCCAGGCAGGAGGCTCCTGTGTCTGCCTGTCCCAGGGAGGCCTTGCTGTCACCTCCCAACACCCTATAGAGCTCTGGATACAAGCACCCCTCTCTCCCCCCAACTGGGCTTCACATATACCTTGCCACGTATCACTCATTGTTTTGGCAGAGCTTTTAAAGGGCAAGCTATGAACAATGGTCCATGTAAGTAACCTGTGCTTGGGGCAGGACGTTCAGAAAGTTTTGGCAACAAGGCAAAATTGTCATTTTTCGTTTTAAAAGCACATACAAAACTGCAGTTCGTTTTTATGTTGTTCCTTTCATTGGTTCTCTATTGATTTCTAAGAAATTATATTTTGTATATTTTACAATAGGATTTTATGTAAACATGTGTAAAGTTTATTGTTTAAACTAAATCACATTAATAAAAATGGTAAAACTGCAGTTAGCTACTCAAATGTCTGCCTTTGAAAACAATTAAAATGTATCATCCAAAAAAGGTTTAAACTATCGCACTTATTTTCAAGATACCACATTTCCTGCACATCATATATGAAGCATGCATTTGACAAACAATGAAAAACAACCAGGTTACCTTTTCACACATTCATTTGTGCTCAGGCCTGTGGGTAGCCTTCCACTGAATTGCATTCTGGTATTTATAGTGTGCCATTCAAGATGCAGGAAAATAACACTACAATTATCCTCTTTTTGCTTCACATATTTCTATAAGGATTTACATATTTGTCCAAGTAATTAATGATGATGTGTTTGCTTTTAAAGTCACTGTTATGAAGCACAGTACTGTTGAAAGCCAAACATGTGGGTGAGGAGGTGAAAGGAGGAGAGGGCAAGCGAGTCATGATGATATGCCTGGGATGGTGGAAGAGATGTTGCTGTCCTGGACACTGGGGGTGTTGTTTTCCTTGGTCCAGGCCTTTGCTGATTGTGTTCATGTTTGAAGGCCTGCACAATGGCTTTGCCTCACTCCGCCAAGGTCTTCGCAGTAGGCAGGCTCTGCTCCTATCGCACTATAAAACAATCCTCGGTAGAGGCACTTTGCTGAGTCTACCCCAGGCCCAATCAGTGCCCAATTATCCTCCTCTATAGTTGCTGAATTAAAAGCTTATTGGTAGTATGGCCAAACAAATGCAACAATCGAAATAAAGGCAATTGTGCATCTTCTGCAAAAACAGCACCTTACTTAAATTAACAAAATACAGATCACAATTTGTTACCATTGAATTACACAGTGAGACAGGGTTTCTTGGAACTACAGCTGTGAAGATGTGTTCAAGTGCCCAAGTTGCCAACTGGTCTCAATTCCCGGTTTTGCTACTTAACCAAAGTGTGTGCTCCTGGGTAAATCATTATATCTGACACTCAGCTGGTAAATTAGAAATCCCTAGAACTGATTCAGCTCACTGTGTCCGCTACTCCAAAAAGAAGCCTCATTCATGATATCGCTACATATTAACAGCTGCCATTCCAATACCGGCCACTACACAGTTTATTTGTCTTTTGGCTTACTCAGGACTTACTCATGGCAACTTCTTTTAATGTAACTTCCCATGATCACCTTGAGCATTAATAACTCACTTTGTGATGTTATTTTCTGTGATGTCACTCCATATGTAAATTAGGCCATCACACATTTGTTTCGGCCCAGGGCCCCACAGATCGCCCCTCTGGTTAACACCCACTCGTATTCAGCTGATTTGAAGGGATGTCCACTGGTTGTGTTTTATTGGACAGAGAACACAGCTGCAACCAATGGTGGACTGCACCCCTCTCATTGAAGGTCCTTTTTATAAAAACGTCTGGGGTGGGCGTCGGTGAGGGGGTTCTGTGGGGGTGTGTGTGTGTGTGTGTGTGTGTGTGTGTGTGCGTGCGTGCGTGCGTGCGCGCGCGTGCATGCGCGCGCATGTGTTTATAAAGTGGGTCAGCATGAAATGAGTGCTTCCAACCCTGGACAGACCTTGGCATCC
The DNA here is from genome assembly GCF_040938575.1 of Ambystoma mexicanum. NCBI lineage: Eukaryota > Metazoa > Chordata > Amphibia > Caudata > Ambystomatidae > Ambystoma > Ambystoma mexicanum. The sequence goes on along the minus strand of NC_090936.1, from coordinate 158,831,612 downwards.
ATCTTGAAGGGCCCATAACTAGGAGCCTTCCCCATCTCAGACCATACATGGCCCAGGCAATTGCAGGGAGTGCTGAATGAAGGGTGAGAAGACAGAGGAGCTGCAAAGCAAGGCAGAGTGAGAGTTGAATCAAGTGTGAACGCGCTAAAGGAGATTTGCCCCAGTGGGTTTGGAAGGTTAGGTTTCCCACCCCCAGGTGTTCTTGGTGCGCTGAATAAAAAAGCAGAGTGTATGCAGTTTATTTGTGGTGACTAGAGGCTCCTGTGATGAGAGAAGCAGCTGCAAGATGCAGATACCAGAGGGGCCGGGGACTAAAAGAGACATAGCAACCAGACACAAGGGGGAAGAAGGACGGCTGCTGTAGGACCAGAGAAGCCTGTTAAGAACGTGCAGGCCGAAGTAGAGTTTGTGGAACTCAGCAGACAATGGACTCCCTTCCTCATGATCTTAGGTGTGATTGTCAGGGTTGATGAGTGGGTGGGTGCAGGGGGCAGAGGGGCAGGGTGCAATGGTGCACAGGTTCGATCAAGGTTCCCAGCAAGGGACTAGCTATAGCAAGTACCTAATCTGCCGGGATAATGGATCCTCATACTCTTAGCAAAGCAAGAGAGGTGATGGCTGGAAGGTTTAGAATTGATCTTAACCGCTGACATTGCTCTGGGCAACCCTCCAGACCATCATTCTTCAGTTGACAAGCCATTACAGAAAGTGGAAAGACCAAATGCAAACCAGGCTTCATCTCATTCCAAAAGGATCAGTGTAGCCCGAACTGCTTGGTCACATCTCTTCAGCATGACACTGCAAGTAACCCCAGACTTGTTTCGACCTCATTGGGTGCCATCAGTGAGAAGAAGCTTGGGTCTCTAGGCCCAGCATGCATGCGACCCACATCTGGGCACGCCTGTCTCACCTTAGGTGAGTTGAGCAAAACAAAAGAGGTGATGTCTGGAAGGTTTAGAATGAATCTTAACCTCTGGCATTGCTCTGGGCAACCCTCCAGGACATCATTCTTCACCTGCAAAGCCATTACAGAAATGGGAAACACACCATATGCAAATCAGGCTTGGTCCCACCCGAAAAGTGGGTACTCCAGCACAAACTTCTTGGTCACGTCCCTTTTACACAAGACCACACACAACCCTAGACATGGTTTGCCTTATTGGGCGTCATCAGTGTGGTGTAGATTGGGTCTCTAGGTCCAGCAGGGACAGGCTCACATTTGGGTGTACCCGTCCCACTCTTGGTGACTTGAGCAAAACAAAGAGGTAATGGCTGGAAGGTTTGGAATGAATCTCAACCTCCTGCATCGCTCTCAGCAACCTTCCAGACCATCATTTTTCACCTGCCAAGACATTACAGAAAGGGGAAAGACCAATCTTGCAGACGGGATGTGGCTGAGGAGTTGAAACTGGACTGCCCCTTCTGATTTGCCTAGGGTAGTTCCCCAGTGTAGCCAGTGCTGAAATAATCTCTGGAAGGCATGTTACACCTGCAAGATAGTCTCTACGTACCTCTGCCAGAAACTCAAAGACAACGCCTTCAGTGATGCCACCTTTTAAAACTGTGTGGACATTCAAACTGACCAATATGAAGGAAATGGTTCAAAATCAGTTTTGGTGGCGACTGGAGAGCAGAACCGACAGGAACGGGTAGGAGGCCCCGCTCCCGACCCGAACGCACCCCCTAGATAGGCAGCTGGATCAGAGCGAACCTGGACTAATGGCGGACCACTGAGAATTAACTCCAAGGCGTGGACGGAATACCAGAAGGAACAAACCTGTTGCAATGAAAGACCAGCTGGTACAGCAATCCACTCTCTGAAACCCAGTGCAACATCGCCACGGAGCTGATTTGGCGTCAGCTCGCATTGCAAAGTTCAGGACTCCCTGTGTACCCCCCCATCCCCTCCCACCCCTCCAAACCCCACCTCTTTTTTTTCTTTCTTGTGGACTAGCCAGCACAATTGAAGGTTCACTGCCCACAACCCCCAGGTGGACCTTTTTTGGGCAAATTATGCTTTTTGGTCAAAGCTGTCAGCAGGTTCTTTTTGCAGTCAGCTAATGTTCGGGTGACAGATGCTTTGGGTTGGGGCAGAGTATGGGGAGGGTGGCAAGGTGGGTACTGGTTACCCTTGTTTAATGTTTGAGTTTGTTGTGGGAAATACTGTACATACCCTTACCTAAACCAAGTCACACCTGCAGAGGACACCACGTATACATCACAGAATGCCCATAAGTACCCATGGCATACGCTGAGGCTGGGATAATGGCCAGCAGTGCCGGTAAATCCCTCAAGATCCTCACTTGGAATGTGAACAGTCTGGGATCTGGGATCAAACAAGGCCTGGTCACCCAGTTCCTTAATAGTCACTCCCCCGTCATTGCCCTCCTTACGGAGACACATCTGGAGGGCACAGCATGCACTCTTTTTTGCAGGTCCAACTACCGTACTGCTACACACACAGGATTCACTATGGTCTCCTGCGGGGTCTTGATACTGATACACAAATGTCTCCCATTCACATAGATCTTGTGGAGCAGGACCCCATGGCCATGTTTGTAATGATACAAGGCACACTGTGGGGGGAACTCATAGGCATCTTTGCCATATATGCGTCGCTGACACTGGCAGGAGAGCTAATGGTAGACACTGGGGCCATAGTGGCAAAGTACTAGCCAGACCTATGGATCCTTGGGCTGACTTTAATGAGGTAATGGACACCATGCTTGATTGCACTCACATTCGAGGACAGAAACCTGACACCCCCACTAGGCTCACAACATTTGTGTCTGCTCTGGGGTTATGTGATGTCTGGAGAGAACTTCACCCACAGGACCGTAGTTACTCATTTCATTCTGGGGCCCACGCCTCCCTATCTAGACTAGATTACTTTTTTCTTCCCACTCCAGACGCGTATAGGGTTACCACAGCGACGCTATTACCCTGAGGCATATCGGATCACTCACCCTTGGCGATAGAGATAAACTCGGCCACAGTGGATAGCCCCGTAGTAGTCTAGGAGGCCTACAAAACTGTCCTCCGAGGCAAAATGATTTCTTGGACGTCTGCCAAGAAAAAGGTACAAATGCGGAAGGTGACAGATGCAGAGAAAGAGGCTGATGGGTGGGAGGACAAATACATATTGCATAGTACCCATGAAGCGCACCGATCCCTCCTGAAGGCCAGAGAATGCCTCTGAAATGTTGCGCTAGATAACGCTAAACAAGCTCACAGGGAGACGCGAGCACGCATCTACGAACATGGGGACAAAGCGGGTAAAATGTTGGCCTGGCTGGAAAAAAGGGATGAGGGACATCGACGTGTTAGAGAAATCAGAAATAGTCAGAATGAGCTCGTACAGCAAGACTCTGACATAGCGGAGGCATTTGCAAATTATTATGCTACACTCTACCGGTGCCCAACTGACCCGGTGGATCTCTCCATACTTGACGGCATCTCAATCCCCCGGCTGTCCGACTTACGTGTGCAGCTAGAGGTGGATCTCGCTGAAACCGAAATATCGGAGGCCATCGCCCAACTGCACTCTGGGAAAACACCAGGCCCCAACGACCTCCCGGTGGAAACCTGGAAAAAACTTGGCGTGGAAATAATGGCATCCCCCTCGACAAGATGTTTCTCCACTGCAGAGATCAGGGTACCCTCCCCCGGATATACGCAAGGCTACCATTGTGGTCATCTCCAAACCAGGGAATGCCCAGAACTATGCAGTTCATATAGGCCAATCTCATTGATTAACGGAGAAGCTAAAATTCTCACCAAAATTCTCGCGACCAGGTTGCAGGCTGTTATCCTTTCATTAATCCCCCCCCCCCGATCAGTGCAGCTTTATGCCAAACAAATCGACACGTATAAATATGCGACGCCTCCACTTGTTCCTAGAACGGGCCCCAATCCCCAATATTCCCCTCGCCCTGCTAGCAATTGACTTTGAAAATGCGTTTCACTCAGTGTTATGGGAGAAGCTGTGGAAGATAATTTCGGCAGATGGAATTTGGTGAATCCTCTCTGGAATGTGTGAAACTGCTATATAGGCTTCACAAGCAGAAGTCAGGGTCAATGGTTGGCCCTCTAGGCCATTTCCATTGGGTAGGGGTACACGGCAGGGTTGCCCCCTGTCCCCCCTTCTATTCGTACTGGCCATCAAGCCCCTGGCCCTATGGCTCTGCCAGACCAACGCGTGGATGGGCTTCAGTTAGCCAGACGGTGAGGAGGATAAACTCTCTCTATACGCTGATGACCTTCTGATATATTTGGGTGACCCTGCCCGATCTTGCCCAGTGGTTACAAGAATGCTGGTGCAATTTGGTGCATTTAGCGGACTCCGAGTCAATTGGGGGAAATCTGTTTTATTTCCGGCCAAAGGTGGAGAACACGCAGTACCACTGAACTGGCCATATCGTGTTGAACGGGAAGGTTTTTCAGTAATTGGGAAACCAGATCTCGGGAGACCTCTCAGAGTATATACCTTGTAACCTACATCCAGTCACGGACCGGATCTCTAACGATGTCTGACACTGGATGCTTCTCCCCCTGACGTTGTTGGGCAGAGCAGCCTTGTTTAAAATGTTAACATTGCCTCGCCTCTTGTGTATTTTCCAAAACGCCCCGCTCTGGATCCCCGACTCAGAGTTCCACCAGATGGAAGGTCTCCTCAGAAAAATCATATGTGATGGATGACACCCACGTATCGCTCTTGGCACACTGAAGAGGTAAATATGGGAAGAGGGCATAGGCATGCCACACCTCCAATCATATTACTTGGCGAGTCAAATGTCAGTGATTAACAACATATTTCATGGTACCAAGAGCTGCCTCACATTAGAGCCGACACACTGGAGCGACAAAGCATGTCACCACTAGCTATGCTCCACCAACCTCTCACAAGACCGCCCCCACAGACGATGGCAACACATACCGCTATAGTATGGACGAAGCACACAAACACATTGGATGGGAACACAGGCTAACCCAGATGCAGCCCCCATGGAACAATGGTAACCTGGCTGAAATGAACAAGCTGCCAATATGGCAGAGCTGGGCTGTAGCCCAGATCACAGTGATCTGAGATATTCTCACAGAGGGCAATATCGCTTCATTTGTGAGGCTCCAGTAGAAATATGGACTCCCACAAACAGAATATTATCACTGCACTCAAATCACCCATGCACTGCGTAGGAACCTACCCTCACAGATACACCTCAATGTACCCCCAAAGAGCACAATCTCTTGGTAGAGTGTGTACCTAATAAAGTGACATCCATTCTATATAAAGCCATAACGGCCTTTGCCACCCCGGAATTGGCCAGTCTTAAACAGAAGTGGGAAGTAAATGTGGGCACTATTGACCTGGAAGACTGAATTCTAGCCTTAATGCATTCATGAGAGGCAGCTATAGCCTCTAGAATTCGCCTCATACGACTTACGATATTGCACAGGGTATATTATCCTAGTGTTGTGCTGTATCGATGGGGCTGAGCTACCAGCCCAAACTGTTTGCGGTGTCATGATGAAGAGGGCACTTTCATACACATTCTGTGGGAATGCCCCCGAATTCAGAGGTTCTGGCAACAATGCTGTAATAAACTGACAGAGACACTGGGGAAAGAGGTACCAATGGACCCTAAACTACTGTTGTTGGGTATCCCCCGATGAAAACATTACCAATAAATGGGAAAAACTGTTTACATCCAAGGCGACTGGACTGATTAAACGTAATATAGCTCAATTTTGGGGCTCGCCAGAGAATCCAGTACTGGCCCAATGGATTGCCAATATGGACATATGTACTGTAGTGGAACTATGAGTATACACGGCTAGTGGCTGCCCCACAAAAGCCATGAAGATTTGGGGTAAATTGGAAGAGGGGAGCTGAAGGGGGCAACCAGAGATGCTATAGTAAGGGAAAGGGCATACTGCTTTGATTTGACTTTTATCACATTATGTATACCGGTGATCTTTTGCTTTTGGTTGACATGACAATAATTGGAGAGAAGTGTATGTCTGTATGGTTTTTGCATGTTTATAAAATAATAAAAAGATTTACAAAAAAAAAAAGAATTTGTTTTGGTGGCAGCAGAAGGCAAAGGATATTGAAAACTACACACATAGATGCACAGCTTGGGCACAGCTCAAGTAAACTAAACATCCACCCACTTGCTTCTTACAGACATAAACGTCTCTTGACAGACTCTGCGGGTTTTATGGACCGTATCATTGAGTTGCCTCTGTCACACAAGAATACTATTACCTGAGTATTAGCTGATTCTAAAGTCAAGATGGAACATTTAATTTCACTCGCAGTGCTACCCTCTGCAGATAATCTGCACTGTCTGGCCTGTCTATTAGTGCAAAACATTGTCCGACTCCATGGTTTGCCTGACATAGTGGACTAAGTTCAAGACTCATTTCTGGCACACTAATCAAACAACTAGATGTATAAGCTCATCACTCCACTGAATCCCACCCACAAACTGATGGACAGATAGAACGGGTTAACCAGTTGCAAGTACAGCATATCTGATGTTTTATATTAAACAACTGGTGCAAACTTCTTCCACTGGCCACATTTTCCTAAAACAGCAATCATAACATATCCGATGGTTTCTGCCCTTTGTACCGCCTAGTTGTTGCCATTCCTGCATTTTCCCCTGTCCTACTGTCCAGAGCCAGAAGCATTCCAGCGGCACGAGAGTTAGCCAGGAATATGGCCTCTGTACACCACATACCCCAGCACACAAAAACAACAGTTTAAAGACAGCACAAGCTTGTCATGAATCGTAAGCAACAACAGGGTCCTACCTATCCAGTCTACCATCGAGTTTGACTTTTAACAAAAATATTCAGATCTTGCAATGTCACTGTAAACTCATGCTCTACTTTGCTGGTTCCTTAGGGTCTTGGAAATTGTTTCCCTGATACCTGCCAAATTGCAACTTCCCAAACATTGGGTAAAGCATCTTGTGTTTCATGTATTTCTGCTTACGCCTGCTTATCCTGTACATCAACACACTAGCTCCTACGGCACTATTATTTTCGATTCTGCTGATCCTGAGATTAAGTCTGTTCTTGATTCCTGTATGTTAGGGCACAAGCTTGGATTCCTATTCCACTGGAAAGGTCCTGGTCCAAAGAATGCTTCTGGGAACCTGCACCTCCTGTACTGTCTCTGTAACTCCATCAGCTATTCCAGAAATTTCACTCATGTCACCCTGCAAGGGTCTCTGTACAACAGCGCACGTTCTGAAGAAAAAGAGATCACAACAGTGCATAGTCAGGGCTCATGGCAGAATATGAAAGATCAGGAAACAAGAATGTCCTGTGACAGATGAAAATGAGAAGGCATGCAGAGACAGGAACGTTAGACTTTTGGCCAATTCTAAACAGAGGCTTTTTATGATCTCAGCAATGTTACAAGAAGTCACAAAGCAGCGAAGCGTCCTTTCATCTGGACTGGAGATTACATCTTAAACGATAGGATCTCAAGATGTTTTGATTCAGAACTTTCTTCCATCAGCCCATGCCTGCATAATCAATGATGAGCGATCAGGGGAGTTGTAGTCCAAAACATCTGCAGAGCCACAGGCTGCAAATCCCTACCTCGGTCCATAATTCTCCAAAATGGGCTGGAAATTACCAACACCTGTTTACCACTACTGCACGCTTTAACAGCAACCACTTAGATGAGCTTGACCTAAGCAGGCCCTTCTGCTATGCTCCATTAGGGACATGCGTTAATACCACATGCAGTAATGCTTTTGTGTGGAGGACTTTCCTCCTCACAAAAGCAGGTGGTAAGAAAGAGTTTTGGTAACGTGAAGCATAGTTTGGCGTAGGTGTAAAGCATGAGGTATTCAGAAACATCGCATGTTTTTCCAGTACCGCCAAACTTAGAATGACCCCCAAAGTGTTACAAAGAAATGGATATGGAAGATTAATTTAAGAAAACAGATAAGGCAAGCAGAGCAAGTCTTGAAAAATGGAAATGCTCACATAACATAGCGAGACAAGCCTGTGGATGTGTGCTTTATCTTTTAAAAAAAAAGACATTCAAAAGGGCCTCATACCGAGTGTGGCTGTCTGCAAACAATGGTGTAAACTTACCGGCACCCTTGTTTCCGGACCACCAGACGAGACTGCCTGCAGGGGCTGTGGCGCCCGGCAGGGTGAGACCTACCAGGCGCAACGGCACCTACAGGCAGACTTTTCATGGAAGCACTGGCACTGATAGCAATGGTGGCGGTACTTCTGTCTCCCCACTCCTATGGAGTCCTATGAGACTCCACAGGGTTGGGCAGTTACCAAACCCGCTGCCTGACTTCCCGCGCCACCAGGACTTGTAATGTCCCGGTGGCACCAGGAAGTCAGGCGGCGAATTCAGTGTTTCCGGGTCAGCAGCAAGGTTACCGCCGACCTCAGAATGAAGCCTTTTATCTTTATTGGACTTATTTTGAAGAACAACTGCTAAATAAAATGTTTACAAGTTTTATTACAGATTTTACCTAGATTACAATTCCATTGCTGAATAGCAATTTACACAACTCTCCAAACGTCACCAACAATATATGTTTAAAACACAAACTCTGCACCAATATGCTCAATATGGCACAGTTTGAACAGGAAGTCAAAACTGGCTCATCTTGCGGAACTGAGATGTTAGTTTGAAAATGTTTTTGATTGGCAGGGACAGGAAAGCTACTTTGCTATCATTTTCATTATTCTCAAAATGAACATATTTTCATATGCACACTGCAGTTTCAAAAGGAAACCAAAATGATGGGCTACATTAAGGGTAAGGTGATACCAGTAAAAACATCGGATGGGCCTCATTACAAGTGTGGCAGTGCGGGAAAGAATTGGCGGTAACAGAATTACGAGTATGGCCCTGGAGTGGGGGATCTACCTCCACCATCATGCTGGAGGTAAATCCTCCCTCTGTCTGCTGAAAAATCGGCTAAAATCGGTGGAATTAACGTGGCAGTAATTCCGCTGGCGGTAATTCTGCCACAAAAAGCCCCATAGAGTCCAATGGACTCTGGCAAAATGGGATTAACTCTGCCACCACCACTTGCAATCTGACGGAAATTCCACCGGACCAAGTGGCGGTATCGGTAATTCAGTTGGGTGATATTGCAGCAGATTCACTGCCGGAATACCACCAAACTCGTAAGGAGGCCCGATATATTTTAAATAGTTTCTATTTTTTAAAATACCTCCAATTATGAGATGGAATCATATGGTATATTTATGACACAGTGTACATAGAAAGGGGCCTCTGGAGTAAATAGTGATCATTTTCTCCCTGCAGTCCTTTTTATGTCCCCATGAAGTAGAGGCACCAACACCAAAGTCTAAAGCATTTATTAGCATATATACATTTAAAATACATGCGCCATTAAAAACAAAATATTTAATCACCTGTGCAAAGGGCTTGGGCTGCCTGCAGATCCCCTCTAACACTCCAATGGGATCCTAGGTGGGGAGCCATGGCGACCCCGAGCTGCGGCGCGGGGAAGAGAGGTGTGGGCGTTCAGACCAGGGGAAAGGGAGTGTTTGAGCGGGAAGGGTAGAGGGGCGTGGCAGGTGGAGAGAGCTTGAGTGCTAGAGGGGCAAGTCAGGCAAGGACTGGAGGTGGGATTGAAGGGGGCTGTGCTTCGGGTGCTGGTAGCGGCAGTGTGGCAGCTGCACTTGGGCATGGACTGTGAACCGGTGCAAGCAGCTTTCAGCTTGTCACAAATATTTCGGATCATGAGATAAAGCCTGTGTTCTGAGCAATCTGATTGGCAGCCGCAACCACCCAGAGTGCAGGTTTTTATTCAACACTTTTCTATGGTGAGATGAGCGAGCTGAAAGAAACCACATATAAAGTGATCAGTAATATTATTATGGTGCCTGCGAAGGGCAAACCATGTCATAAGAAGCTTGTTGCCACTATGTACGGAGTAACACTATGGCCTATAAAAACATATATGAATGAGGCGTTTTCTATAGCACACACTTTCCTGAATCACTGCCGGGTGAAGAAACCCTCAACTATGGGCCTCATTACATGGACGGTGGTGGACCAAGGTGCTATTAGTAAAATACCGGCACCGCCTTGGTGGAAAGGGGAATTACCGCCCTATTCCAAGGTTGGTGGGGCAGTAATTCCCCCCATAGGGAATAATGGGAATGGGGAAGGTGCTAATTACGGCACCGCAAATTGCGGTGCCGTAATTAGCTCCCTGGTGCCTTTGCGGGTTGGTTTTTAACGCCTGCAAAAAGCAGGCGTTACATTTTCCAACCCGCAAAGGGACCTCGTAGTAAGGCGGTAAGGGTTTACCGGTACCGCCTACCGTGTAATGAGGCCCTATGTGTGGGTGTACCCCTACATTGCAGACGCCCGGGGAATAATCATGAAAAAAGCTAAAAGCGCTGTGTCTCAGGGGTCAAACTATTTCTTTTACTCAAAAGGGCCTTAGAAAAGGTCAGGACAGGAGTTCTGCAAAAATCACATATTTTTTTCTTATATAAACATTTTCTAGAAAAAAAACTTTGTTCACGCTTGATTAGACATAAAAAAAACAAGTAAAGTCACAGTGGAAGGGATCCACTGCCTGGTGTTAAGTGCACACATGTAATTAAATCTCCACTGTTAAGTTGGTAACAGAGTTAATGTCCATTTGTACTGAAGGCCCAGTGGGGCTCATTATGAGTACAGCGGTGCAGTAAAAATGAGCGGTAACCGAGTGGCAACTCTGTTACTGCCGCATTACGGCACCGCCATACTACAAGTTAGGAGGTGAAGTGGAAGAGTCACCTCCAGCAAAAGCTGGTGGCAAATCTGCGGAATCACCAGCAGCTGTAATTCCACCGAAGTCCCCATGGACTCCAAAAAATGGGGACTTACAGTACCTACCACCACTTGTAATCCGGTGGTAAATATGCCAGATCAAGTGGCGGTCACGTTAATTCGGTTTGGCGGTATTCTGGCAGATTTAGTGTTGGAATACCACCAAACTTGTAATGAGGCCAGTGAGGCAGAATGCTTTGCCCAAGATCACATACTATGGTCATATGGAGAAGCTGGGATTTGAGCCGCAGTTTCCTGGTTTCACAGTCTCCAATTCCCTTTCAAAGGGTTCAAGAACACTAGAGACAATGCAAATCTGCATAATGATTTGAGGTCAACATGCAAGTGTGCTGTTCCCTGAGGCACAATGCCCATGTCAAGGCATTTAAACCCCTATGTTTACGTTAAAATATTTGACGCCACTGTGATATTTTCAATAGCTGTTTGACAACTTATCAAACTTGGTAGAGTACACCTTAGTGGCAGATGTTTCTAGACGTGATAAACTGTTAAATGACCTAGCAACGTGACACAGAGCGTGCTCTTATATTGCGTGTTAAAGATCAGAGAAGTTCAGCTGGGCTGAGTGGCTGCTCACATTGGCGATTTCTACAGTAAGCGCTGTGTGCTTGAGCTTAGCATCATTAATTATCAAGTCGTGGTCATGAGTGAGCTAAGAAAGAGCTCACAGGGGCCGGGCACTAGGACCTCGCATTGGAGCCCCGTCCTTTATTGATGACATCACCGCTCATTAAATCTGCCTCTTTATTTTAAGGCAGGGGAAACATTAAAGTAGTTTTGAATCAGATTTCTCCTGCTTTTTTCCCCCTGTAAAAATGTACTTTTCGTTTTTGCTTCTATTTTGTCTTTTTAAATATGATATTAATATGATATTAATATATTAATATGATATTAATATTCTTGCCATTAGCTCTCCTGATGATAGCATCTTTAAGGAGAGCTTCTTTATCAGAAATGTTCAGCAGATGCAAAAATACTTGCATCCCCCCAAAGTCTGGTTTAGAGCTTAGAGCGCTTGGCATTTCTCTAGGCCATCTCAAGCGCAGGGGGATTGCCCACACGTTGTGGGAATGTGCCCTTAAGCTAATTCTCTGTGAACAAACCCATAGCCATGTTAGATGCATCTTCAACTCCTTCCAAAGGGCACCATCTTCTGTCTCTCGTATACATCCAAGCTATGGGCGCCATCGTCCATTTCGTCAGGTTCATTCAAGCCATCTTGCGTCCCTCACGTTGAAACATCCTCTGGAAAGCTGATGAAGGCTACTATTGCGGAGCTACACTGAGTGGTGGGGTAGCACTTTTAAGATAATCTGAAGTTGAACATAGGATTTTCTTCCACTTACTCATGTGGAAAGGAAGCTTTAGATGGCTTCGACAAGCGGCAAGATGGAGGTTTGCTGTCACCTATACTTCTGTTGTTGCGACCCGGCATTCCAGTATGGAATTAACCAACTGAAATAAAATATTGGAAGAAACAAGCCAAGCAATCATGGGAGAAGGAGCCCTGGGTCTCTCTTAGCGTCTGCTCCAGATTCGCCTTCAGGACCACCACAGGATGCCGAGGAACTGCCTCTTCCTCAGCGCTCGGGATCCACGAAACCTAGTTGGCTTTGAGCTCTGCGCCGTGGCCCACGATTACCAGTCCTAGCGATGGGACCAGGGTCAGGAACCTTGGTATAACCTTTGATTCAGATTAGTCTGAAAATGAGGTAACACCGCAAACTTCCAGTAAAGACTGGGACACAACCTAACTCCCTTTCCCGATTGGCTCATCTAATTGCAATTTTTCTTGTAGTTGTGCTATCGTGCATACATGGTAAAATGGAATGTGTTTGCAACTCCATAAACAATTGAATAAAAAACTCCAGAAGCTGAAGCTCTCTCTCCTAGATGACCTCCAGCCTTGTGAGTCCTGCACTAGGTCCCAGGAACCTAGTGAATCGAGCACAAGTGTCTCTCTTTAACTCACAGAGCATGAGCTCACAGTGCCCTCCTTTGCCTCAGTGATACGACGTTCATTCATTGCCCGTTTTTTTCCGCAGAACTTTTTGCTGAAAAAACACATCGAAAAATGTGGGGTTGGGGGGAGAGGGCACATAAGGGGTTGGGTGGGGTGGTGTATAGGGAATAAATACTAGGGGAGGGAAGGGGATTGGGACCCCCCAAATTAACAAAAAAAGTGATGATTTTTTCGGCACAACATTTTCGGCAAAAACTGGCGTAAAAAACAAAATGATGAATTCACATAGTCAGTGGGGTTGCGATCAGCCAATTACTGGTCATAGCTTCCACTCAACATGAGGCATTCAGGCGCCCGAACACCTTTGTGGGCCATTTTACAGTAAAGTTGCACCGGTGCAAGTACAAACAGCACTACAGCAAAAATGGCCCTCTGACAAAAAACATAACCTTTGAATGCATTTTTACAGCAGGGCGGTGGACTAGGGCCAACATTGCCCCAGGTACAAAACTGTGGAACATTCTCCTGAAACTGCCTATGTCTGCTGAGTTTTTATACTTCTGCAGACAGGCCAACATTCTGGAGCCGGAGAGGGAGATTTCACCACAGAAATCGGGAGAATGTATTTTTCCCATCCCAAATAGCACCATTTTTAATTGAAAAATTGTGAGTCTCCCACCTAAATCTGGAGGGTTGGCATGTATGCCTATGTAATTTATGCATCTGTTATATGTACCAAACCGGTAATATTTGATGTGTTTAGCACTCTGAAGTTGACACCTAGCAGCGGTCTTGTGTTTTATAAATAAATAAATAAATAAATAAATAAGCAAACAAACCAATACACGTGGTCCTCCCACCTCGATCATCTGGTAGCCGCGTGCAAGTGGCAGATATACCAAGGGTTACGCAGCGATGTTCTTTTTGGCGCTTTTCCTCACTCCGTTCCCACAGCCGCCCACTTGATCTGTCTCACTCTGTGGCTTGGACATCTATTTCTGTGGCATCATCTACTAAGGTCTAGCTTTTGCTCTTTAACACCTTGGGCCTCATTACAACCCTGGTGCTAATCGGTTAATGGCGCCGTAAAAGGCTGCGGTGCCGTTAACCCATTAGCACCTGATTACGAGGTCCCTTTGCGGGACCCGACCTCAACGGCTGGTCTAGACCAGCCGTTAAAGTAGGGACCCGTAAAGGGACCTTTGCGGTAAGTATGGTACTGCAATTTGCGGTACCGTACTTAGCGCCTTCGCCATTCCCATTATGCCCTATGGGGCAAAAATGGGAATGGGGAAGGGCCATGGGGAAATGGGGAAATACCGCCCTGCCAACCTTGGAATGGGGCGGTATTTCCCCATTTCACCATGGTGGACACGTTACGGTACCGGCACCAACCATGGTGCTAATAGCGCCATGGTTTAGCGCCGGTATCGTAATGAGGGCCCTTGTTTGATGGATTTCCCAGCGGAGGTAGCAGGACTATTGCTCACCGACCTGACCACCAGAGCTAAACCCGGAACTTTTCATCATGTCGGCCCTTTGGTCATCCCAGGGGATACAATGGAAGTCAAAGGGACTACAGGAGAAATAGAGTGGGTTAATTAGCTGATGCACCTGGAGTCCAGATGGCTGTCGGGCAATCACGGGATTTCACAGTAATGAGGCTAGCCACTTGCGCGCCCTGATTGGGTCTCTTGGGGCACACGCCTATGCTTGTTTGATGTAAGTGCGGATGTCAAGAGGGGGGTGGTGCTTGGGGTAGGTGGCACAGTGTGGCCCAACGTGATGCTTTATTTTCCGTACGTTGGCTTCCAGTGCAATTGGCTGGCATCCATCAGCTATATCTGTAGACTGCGTAAGTTCTTTGTAGTACTTACTCTGCTTGGATCTCAGTCCCCAACCTGTTTCTTTTAAACAGCATCTCCCTTGTCACACATTTTAAATATGAATAGTATGGCGTGAGACAACAAGCCAATTGATTTAAGTTAAATGTTCACACGTTACCAGGTAGACCTGCGGCACACCAGATGTTTTGAACTGTGTTTCCCATGATCCCTCACCATGGATTATGATGGCTGGGGCTGACGGTAGTTGTAGTACTGAACATCTGGAAAGCCAAAGTGTGAAGGCCCCCGATCTAGACTGATGGATCCTACACCCCCTCTTTAACTGCTCGTGACATAGTGTGAGTAAGTCCCGGGTTCAAATCAGTGTTCTGGGTTTTTTATTGCCAAGAACAAACTGACTTGTACTGATAGGCACACCCAGGGGCGCAACGAGACCAAAACCTCAGGGGGAGGGGCTAACACATGACATGGTAGAGGACAGGCTACCTTCAGAGACTTTCTGTGGGTGGGGGGCATTTACTTGCATGGTTCTCCATTTCCATTGCCCCTAATGAATGTTTTTGGGAACTAGTGTCAAATTGGCAGCCAATTGTGCAATTTAATGCACATTGGGCCAGTGACATTTCCCAAAACATGATAGGTTTTAAAATCAAAATGCACATTTGGATGGTAACTGCCAGCATGGTATTGCTGTGGTTGTGATGTGGTGCACGGTTGTGTTTGCCAATTGCTGGTTCATGGTGCATATCTAGCTGCATTGCACCATAATCCCATGTAAGACATGGTGGTGCTACATTCGTGGTGTCTTTGAAGTGTCAGTGGGCAGTCAGACGGGAGGTCCCAGTGTGGACTTGGGGGGCAGGCCAAAATGGGGAAGGTTGCGTGGGAGACTCAAGGCAGAGCCACAGGTTTGGGCTAGGGATTAACAGTGCGAGTGTGCGTTGTGTATGCAGGTGGCTGGGTCCCCCCTCGGGCAATAACAGGCAGGCCACACCTAAGAGTGTGCACCCCAATGAATGCACCAAAGTCTTTGTTCAGATCAGAAATCAGGAAATGGTGTATTACTGGCAGGGAAGTAGGCTTGTTGCCAACAAAGTATGCTAGGCACATAGGACACAGGTGATTGCCTGCACTGGGCTGCGGAGCATCAACGGCAGGCATATAGGCTAGGCACACCCACCTTCATGGGACACGGAGCCTGTTGAGTACCCTTGGATACAGGGGGGAGAAGGGGCACCAAGGGAAGAAGTGAAGAGTTGAAGAGGGAAAGGACGAGCGGGGAGGCTTCTGGGAAGGAGAAGAGAGGCCAAGAGACAGACTTGGGAGAGGGGAGAGAGAAGCAAGAATGCGCAGCTGGGGAGCCATGAGAGAGAGAGTAGGGAGCAGGGGGAAGAAACAGCCTGTGGGGAGATAGTGAGAGAAGGGAAAGAAAGTATGGTAGAGAGGGTGAGGGCTGAGAGAGAGAGAGAGAGAGAGAGAGAGAGAAGAGCAGAGGCAGAGGCACCCGCGGGGCTGACTAGTTTGATAAATAGAGCATGTTGAGGAGAGAGGGGGCCATGGTAATAGAAAGGGGAGAAGAAGAAAGGCAGACAGGGAGAAGGGTGCCTGTTAAAGGACCTCTGCAGCTTCTCTGCCCCCACTCACATGTTTAGCACACCACTGCCAGCAACCAAAGAAAGAGCCTGCAGTCCTTCTCTCCACAGGCTTATGAGGTTGCCGCACCCCCTCCAGAGCCCACCCAGACCCACCCCCATGATGAACACAACAGGAGGATCTGGCCTCTTGGCTGTTCCCAGAGACCAGGGGGGCTTTGTGACAGGAAAGGAGAGGAAAATCACAGTGTGTAGGACAGGTGGGCAAACAGAACAGGGGAAACTGGTTTCTTGCCTCTTCCCAGGACCCAAGGAGGCTTGGTGATAGGAAGGGAGAAGGAAATCACACAGTGTAGGACAGGTGGGCAAACACAACAGGGGAACTGGTTTCTTGGCTGTTGCCAGGGTCCAAGGAGGCTTGGTCACAGGAAGGGAGAGGGAAATCACAGGGTCTAGGACAAGTGGGCAGACATAGGCAGGGACAACAGATGAGATGGGGTAGGCCAGATTGTTAGATTGCTGTTACTAGGGCAGGGAGGAAGTTCTCAGAAAAAGGTGAAAGGGCCAACTCTAGCCTGCAGATCACTCTGGCTGTAAAACCGGCAGCTATTGCCTGGGCTGGGAACTGGTTTAGTTCTTCAGGAGGGTTGAATGGGTTCTGATGGGAATGGAGTCCCTTTTTTGTCTGGGCAGTAGCATGGTTGGAGCTCCACAACGCCCCACACATATCCATACTTACATACACAGATGTACACAGTGCAGGGAATACAGAGTGGAAGAACATATGACTAGACATAATAGCAGGAACTCAACACAGGTACACATAGCAAGGCAGGGTCACGCATACACACATATCAAAGACACAATGGGCCTCAATACGAGGTGGGCGGTAAGGGGTTAACGGCGCCGGGCCGTTGTTAGCTCCCTCCCCATTCCCATTGAGCCCTAATGGAGATTTACCTGAATGGGGAAATACCGGTCCCTCCAAGGTTGGAATGGCCCGGTATTTCCCCATTCAGGGAGCCCGGACCCGGTTTGCGGTAAGGGGGTATGGTTACCTCCTAGGTTGTATGAGGCCCAATGTCTGCTATCCATAGAGTGCAGGAACACAGGGTAAAAGGCGTGCAATGTCCAGTGTGGCAGGAGCCACGCAACTACAGGGATCATAAAGTAAAAGTACAAAACGCAGGGAGCAGGGAATGTTGAAACCAAGTAAAGCATCAACGCAGTAACCAAATACAGATTAAAGTAACAAAAAGGCAAGGAGGTTGAATCTATATTGACCATGCTTCTGTCATGGAGAAAATACAAACACAGGAGAAAACATGCAAACACTTGAAAGAGATAAACCACAAGCACAGGAAATGCAGTCAAGTCTTGTCATAAAAGGAAATAACATACAGGGAACCATGCATGTACTGGGAAAATAAACACAAGCACAGAAACTGTAGTCAGGGGCGAGCCCGTGTAGATCCATGGGCAGGGAAAAGCAAATATATAGTCGCATATAGTGCAAGATGAAAAATACATTTGGGAAAAGTGAAATGTTCGCAACCCATTGGTAAAAAAATGAAAAATACTGAAATCCTGTAGTAAACTCAAGTGACATATATGTGAAACACAGGTGAAGGCTGTCAGGGGCCTATTCCCATAGATTGCCCTTTCCATACCAGGGAACAGACTGCATACTTAGGTCCCTAAAATTCTGCCATGGCATAAAGTCACCAGACCGAGCTTCCCCTAGTCTAACACATCCTAACACGCAATACCAGCAGAAAAACAGCATAGGTTACACAATGGAATGTACACCCAAACCGAAAAAAACACAACTCCCCACACTCTTTGAACACCACTCGGACAGATACCAGAGTCAACCACACAACCAATTTACGTTAGTTGCATGGAGTGGACATTACACTTCTCTGGACAAGGCCCAAAATATCTAAAACGTTCACACTAGATACAGCCTTATATTTTCATATGTGCACTCGGCTGCATTGCAATAAAGCATCCCTGCTCGATGTTAGTCCTCTTGCCCACGGCTTACACATCATGAAGATCCATGAAACTGTGAAAAAAGAGGTGGGTTGTGCAAGACGCAATAAAATAGCATTACTGGGCATAGAAAAGAGTTTCACTCATTCTGACTCTGGGTAGTACTCTGTACAGCCCTGGCAGCAACAGGGCAGGAATAAAGTCAGTCGGCTACGCTATCATTTCTGGTGCAGTGACTGGCTGGTGAGATCATGTGACTGGCTGGAGAGATCATATAACTGCCTGTCAAATTAGGCGATATGACAACTGAAAGAGGGTCACTGCAACAAAAGCACATTTTTAGGTGCCAATCTCAGGGGGCCACTAATTAAGCAGCACAAGGAGACACCATTTTGCCCCAGAATTAATGCACTCTCCCCCATTGTAACGCAGCTTTTATCTCCCAAATAGTATGAGCTTAATCACTTCTAAGGACGCCACATTTTGCAGTTAAAACAACAGTGAGATGCACTTTGGTTAAGACGTGCACCTGGAATTTTAACTACCACAGTAAATTAGGCATTTGACCACATACCATCTGAGTTCTACTTGGTACAAAAAGTTAGGTTTTGGCTTTCAAGCGTCGAAAGTGAGAAGTTCTTATAGTGTATATTTTAAAAATAAACAAATCTGATAGTACAGCAACCTGACTAAATATAAATACGTATAAAACCTGTTACAATAAAATAATATCATTATATATATTGCACATCCTGAGTGTAAACCCACAAGTCCTAGAATGCAAAATAATGATGGCCTGGAGGATCTCCTATTATTACAACACTGTACTTTCAGCACTTTAATACAGCACATTCTTCTATTTACAATTGCAACAACGGGTCCTGTTACATAGGCCCTTATGTGCAAACAAGTCTCCTGCATGAAATATTTGTCATTTGCACTATAAAGTGCAGAAAAAAGGTGTAAATGCATGCACAAACACTTGTATACCTTAGTAGTGTTTGCAATGGATTCCTTTGGAATCCGCCTGCTACCAGAGAGTCTAAAAAGCAGTCAGACTCCAAAAGTATACCAATCATTTGTGGTAGCATGAAAATGTCACGCTGTTGTTAATGCTTGTGCCTTTGTATGATGAAGAGGATAGGAGTAGCAGAAAAGGCTTTTTCGTTCCGTGCCCGCTCTCTGCCATACAAATGAATGAAAATATGGCCTTGTGTACAAACGTATGCATAAAACCTTTGTGCATACATTTTACACTTGTTTTGTTTACTACATCTTAATAAACATGCTCCCAATTGTAAATGAAATTGTATTGAAATTTGAACTCCTATAGAGACTGTCTGGGCCTCATTACAAGTCAGGCGGTAAGGGGTTAACGGTGCCGGTAAAGGTGCCGGCGCCGCCAACCCCGTACCGCCTAATTACGAGGTCCCCTCGCGGGACCCGGTCTGCAGAGCGGGTCCCGCGAGGGGAAGAGGGAGCAAACAACGGGCCGCTCGTAATCGGTCCGTTGTTTGCTCCCTCTCCCATTCCCATTCAGCCCTATGGGGGCTGAAATGGGAATGGGGAAGGCCTCTTTTGAGAATTACTCATTCCTCAACTATCACAAGCATAACCAAGAATTAACTAAGCACAATCACAACAAGGTATGACTTGATTTGACTACTATACTAATAAATAGAGGAACTAATTGCACGCATTATCCTAACGTTATGTTTTTATTTTTTCTTCTCTCCTGTTTCCTCTTTCTCTTTTTTGCTTTGACCCACTACCCCCCATTTTAGTTGTCTTTGGACTAATTATCAAGCTGCATATGTATTTGTATGCCCTGAGGACGGCCTTTTTGGTTGAAACACGTGTTGGTATTTCTTTAGTATTAAGGGCACTTCGTTTGCATAAAGCATTTTTTCGCAAATGTAGTAATTCAGGTTGTTTATCGCTACCTGGCATATAGCCTGTTTCAACAATGTGTTTAGACATTACATGGCAATATATTAAGTCTCAAGTATAAACCCTTTCTCTTACAATTGTTTAAACTCAACGGTATATACACAGGTGTATACTGGGTTCAAATTTTGATAGAACCAACACATTGGATGTGTGTCACCTTTTCTGTGAATGTACAAGTTTTCCTCTGAATAAAAAACCAGCTGAACATATGTGTGACCACTTCCCCATCCTTTTTTGTGCAAATATACCACATCCAGTGGTTTCTGTATAGTTATCAAGCGCAGCCTGTGTAGATGGTAATCTTCAATAATATTTGAAGTGGGTCTGGAGAATACGCATAAGAAAACAGTATGGATTGCATTAACAACCAATTCTGAAATTTGAGTCTGTATTTTATTCTTATAATGGTGGGTCCATGTGTTTTATGTTTTTTATGATGTGTGACGGTATATGCGCTTTCATGACTTGTCGAAATAAAGCTTATGAAATGAATGAATTAATTAATTGGATACAATTTTGCCTTTGTTTTTCTTTAATTCAATTTGGCCACAAATATATGCGGGGGAGACCCCCTGCAGTTCCCCCGCACACGCCCCCTATCTTAACTATCATGATTCCCCACCCCCACATACATTTTCGGCCAAATTCGATTAAATAAATTCATCCCATTCGTATTCGACGGGTTCTTCCGTGGTGTAACCTCCCTATCCCGCACGAGCTACGTACAGCGGACACAGACGTGTTTGCGATAGTCCACCCCTGCTGTGACCAGCCTCAGCTGTCTCAGGTTCTTTACTTGAAGACAGAGTGACCTAATGGAAATTCCATCTATTTCCAGCGAGTTTCTATCAGATCCAGTTGTTGGCATATGGGGTTTTGTGCCTCTCTTGAACCACTTTGAAGAAGGAATCCGTGGTATTTTCCATCCCAGTGCACCACACTCGCTCTCCCTGAGCTTACTGCCGCAGACAGACAGCCCCATGAAAGCTCTGCTTATTCCCTCACTAACCACTCCCCTTTTTCCCTCACTCCTCTCCACCTTTCTTTCCGTCGCTCCCCCTCTACGTCACACTCCCCAGTCGACTGACAATATTCCGGCCCTGTTGCTTCCAGACACCCTCTTTGCAATGCTTATACGAATGTGCATAAAATATCAGTCCAGTCTTAAATAAAATCACAAAATGTTGAGTTTTGAAACCTTGTATTCGAGTAACTGAGAATATTATGCTGGGATAGAAGGAGCATTCGCTTTCGAAAGCCTGAAAGACCTTCTTCGTCAGATGTTAAGGGGCAGAAGAGAGAGAGGCATAATGCGAGCTTGGCGGAGCCTAGCAAGCATGGAAAGCAGTGCTCTGCTCTGATCATATAATCCACGAGTTATAAATGGACAGCAAAGAACCATTAGGCTGCAGACAAAGCAGTTCAAAGCAATGCTTGCATTTGCATGATTAAAGCAGTGCAGCCTGTTGTGCTGTCCAACACATGTGCAAAGTGCTTTCCCCTCTCTTCTTCCCCTTTTCCACTCTCCCTAGCCCTATTTCCTTTTCACCCCAGAGGCCACGGTCTAGCTGCCACCCAGGGCTTGGTCACAGTTCACCTCTAACGGCAGGACTCCGCGATTTACAGCCACGAGGGATGGGACATGTGCAGTATGCAGACACATAACAGGATATAAAATAACCGAACTCTCCAAACCAGTTCCATGCCGACCACAGATATGCAGTGGTCGAAGTGTAGTGAAACTATGTTCCATGCTGTCCTGTCCTCGCTCCCCACAAACCCCATCGCCACGCCCCCTCTCACATGCAATCCAACGCCCCAAACAAACACACCTGCTGTTTAAGGGAATGTTCAGTGCACTGAAGTGCACCTTTCAACTTCTTCCTACACTTTTATTTTAAAAGTAAACCATTCCGGAACGGTTTCTTTATAAACTCCCGCCCTCTTCGACCACTGCAGATATGTTTGATGTGGATGGAAATGAAAAGCCATAGAAGCGGTGAAAAGTCAAGCAGAGGGGTGAGGAATGGGGGCGCGATGGGGTCAAACGGGTTCATTCGCTTTTATTCCCCCATAAAGCAACAACAAAAAAAAGTACAAGACAAAGGTCCCAAAATCAAATCAAAAACTTCGCTCGTTTTTCAGGTAGTTGCAAACATAGGCAATTCTCATTTCTGACATGCAACCAATGTGGGTAAAGGGTGTCCCGGGGGCTGACTGATGTGGGATAAACTAAATAATTACATGAAACACACACACACACATATATATATATTATTTGTGTAATTATGGTTAATTTGCTAAACCCATAGGAAGAGGACTTTTTTGGGCGGCTTATAACTTCGCTCCTCCTCGACAAATCCTCACCAAACTTTGCAAAAAAAGTATACGGCCCACTCTGAAATGTTTCCAAAGTTTGGTGAGGTTTGATCCATGGGGGGCAAAGTTTTAAGGGGTGGGACCAAAATTTCTTTTTTTCCCATAGACTGAATGGGGAAAAAACTTTGCTCATGCCTACAGCCCAAACCGCTGGATGGATTTTCACCAAATTTGCGGCAGGAGCAGCAGCTTGCTCCCGAAAGCGTGCTTTTGTAAATTTGTTGAAAATCTGTCCAGTATTGTTTTTAAAAAAAGACCAAAAAGTAGGTACCAAAAATTAGTGATATCTATGTCTGCTCCGCGTACACATTTCCATGTTCGCTGCGTGGACGGACACCGATTAGCTAATCGACTTGCGTCATGTCCGCGGACATCCGACGTGTTCGCTGATTGGCTGGAATGAAGCGTGAGGTGCATCGTATTCTTTTGATGCGCCACCATCTTGGATTTGGCGACGAACTGGGGAGAAATACACCTTTGGCAAGTGTGTTGGTGTACAGGAGTGCTTGGGGAGGGTGGGGGAGTAAGAGATGGGTGAAATGTTGTATTTGTTTAGGTAGCAGGCACCCTTGGTGTGTTCGCCATGTCCGCGGACACCGCGGCTGTCCGCGGACATAAAAAAATGCACTTCTGGCTATTTTACTTTAGTATGATATTGGTTTTGGGTTGTTAGTACAGTGTTGATTGTAATTAATATCCTGTATAAGTAGCCCATATAGCTCAGTTAAAATGGTTGATTCTATATAAGTAGCCCATATAGCAGAGTTAAAATGTTTGATTCTATGGGTGTGATCTATGGGTGTAATATGCTGCGGTGGTTGTGGCCGGGGCCTAGAGTCTTGGGTGCATGGCCTAAGGCCGTAGGCCATGCACCCAAGACTCTAGGCCCTGGCCACAACCACCACAGCATATCACATCCATAGATCACACCCATAGAATCAAACATCTATCAAATATTTGCAAATATACAGTTTGTGTTGTGTTTCATTTGTCTAGTTTGTATGTGATGTTTTGGCTACGTCATGTCATTAAGATTGTAGAGTTTGGTAACAAGCACTGCAGTATAACATATCCATGGAAGTAAACATTTTGTATTGTGGTGTATGGTTAGATGTTTGCTTCAATGGTTGTGTTATGAAGCAGTATTTATGAGTTGTATTTATTATATTATACTTACTGTTTGATTTTTTGTGATTGGATATACTTTTTTCATGACGTGGGTAATTGGAGCAGATATTCTTTTTCAATTTCTGTGATAAAAGAAAAGATCATGTTAGTGTAGGTAGTTTATAAAGACTTATTAGATTGCATAATAGACATCTCTGCTTTATTTCGACCCTCATATTTAGTAGTTTACAAACCAGTGTACTGTGCAATTTGCTCAGTTTCTGTGTTTGTTGCTTAAATCATTGGGTCTGTGGGAAAAAAAATCCACGTTGGATTAAAAAAAAACCTTTTCTTGTTATGGTATAGTACATTTTTTGGTTTGTTTTTAGTGTTTACTTGTTGTTTCTGGCTAATGTTCTATCTGTTGGTTGTTGCGGATTGTTAGATACCTGATGTCGAATTGTAACTGATTATAGTTTTTTATTTATATTATTAACTTTGCTAATATACCTGTTGGGTTGTTGCAGATTCTTGGGGCAGTTATATACCGGTAGGCGTATTCTAACTTGTTTATTTTTTTGTTATATTTTAGTGGTGTTGATTTATTTGTTTGGATGTTGTAAAATCTTGGGGCAGTTAGATACCTGTTGGCGTATTCTTACTGTTTATAGTTTTCTAATTGAATGAAGTTTTATTAATGTTTATGCACAGATTAGTTATTAAATTTTGGTTTTAAGAATGTTAAATAAGCGTTTATAAGATTTGCTGGTAATCTTTGCTTTAGAGTAATGGTATTATCATTACATTCAAACCATCCAGAATTCTTTTTTTATATATGCAGTGTAGTGACCTGCATTGGTTGTGGCTCCTGCATGGTAGATTTTACCTACTGTTGTGAAGGTTTTCTTACCAAGTGATACTTCACCATGTGTGAATCCAGTCAGCTTGCAGATGTTTTTGGTACCATCTGCATTGTAACGTAGAAGCATTAGTATTAAGTATTTACTATGGGCCTCATTACGACCCTGGTGGAACGGGTTAACGGGCTCCGCAAAAGGAGGCGGACCCGTTAAACCCGTTCCGTCACATTACGAGGTCCCCTCGCGGGACCCGGTAAGGACGCCTGGTAAAACCAGGCGTCCTTACCGGGTCCCGCGAGGGGAAGAGGGAGCAAACAACAGGCCACTCGTAATCGGCCCGTTGTTTGCTCCCTCTCCCATTCCCATTCAGCCCCGTGGGGGCTGAAATGGGAATGGGGAAGGTCCGGGCCCGGGTTCCTGGAAGGAGGAATTACCATTCCGAGTTTGGAGGGCCCGGTAATTCTGGGAACCTGGACCGGACGCGATTTCAGGGGCAGCCATGCCGCCAATAGCGGCATGGCTACCACCGAGGTCGTAATGAAGCCCTATGTGTTTGTATTTGTAAGGTGGAGCGATTATCTGAATTGCAGGTAGTACATAATCTGCCATGGTTTGCATTTTGTACAAGTTGCTGAAATGGAACGGATTCACAGTTAGGTATGGATACATACACAAAGCGTTCATTAGGGATTTGTTCCTGTGCCACATTGTTGCAGAGAGTGCATGTATGTTTCCACATGTATGAAATCTGGAAGATTTCATTTATAAGTATATTTTTTTTGTCCAGTACTTGTAGTAAGTACATTAGAAATTGTTGCGGATCTTCTTGTGAGTTTATAGTGAATTTCACCATTGCAGCACAGTAGTCCAAGTCTTGTCTTATTCCATGAACACTGTAAGTGTTGTCAGGATTGTTGGTTGCATTTCTATGAAGGACTAACATTTGCAAACACAATTGGTCAGTATTGTGTAAGTATATGTTGTTAATAATTGGTGGCAATTGAAATAGAATATGTATTGCTACATTTGCGTAGCAATTTACAGCAGTTACATTTGAAAATGTGCATGGACCAGATAGTTCTGTGTCCAAGTCATTTTTTCGGAGTGCGTGTTGCTTCTTTGAAGAAGCATCTGAGTTACTTTGAGTAGTACATTATTCTTTGGTTGTAGTAATTGATGAAGTATTAGGTTCTTTTACTCTCTTTGGAGGATTTGCAGTGAGATCCTGTTGCATTTCTGTTTGAAGTAGTTTTCTTTCATAACGTTTTGCTTTTTGTGGAACAGGATAGGTTTTTAGATGGGGTGTACAGTGAACGTAGTCTATTGTATTCTAAAATGCAAGGAATATCAGCATTTACTTTACTTGCATCAAAGTTGATTAGAAATAGACCGTCAAGTATACGTAAGCGTGATAGTGCTACGTAGCTCATGCCTTATTTAAAGACTGTGTTCCCAATATCTATCAATGCTTTATCTAGGGTAAGACCTTGTGATTTGTGAATGGTGACTGTGTATGCTAGAGTTAGAGAAAATTGCTCTCTGCGTACATACATGTCTTTGAAAAGAAGGAATCGAGCTGTTGAGCGTCCTATTCTTTTTACTTCTGATAGTTTGTCAAAGAGAATATTGACAAACTTAAAGTTGTTGCCACGTGGGTATGTTTGAAAGCCAACAACTGTACCAAGTGCTCCATTAACTAGTCCTTGCTCCATGTCAAGGTTACGTTTAAGCATTACTCTACAGTTTAAAGATAAGTTTAATATTTTCTCCAAACCAGCTGTGTTCGAGATAGAGTTTTCTAAGGCATTTAATCTTGCTGTGGCTTGTTGACACATGGGTAGTGTCATACAATGTACGTCCAGTTTGTCTGTGGAGCAAATTTCAATTATTGGTTGCATTTCTTTTTTCAACATTGTTTCATTGAACTTGGAACAGCTTGCAAGCGTTGGCATCAAGGACATACAAGTGACATTTTTGTGTGCTAATTGTTCCATGACATCAGTAGCACATGAGTTATGGCCATAAAGTGCATGGATGTGCTGGGTTTTTAATATTACTTGTGCTTCTTGAGATAGTACACCAACTCTAATACTTTTTAAAATGTTGGCGTAGGTGAGGTCTGCAGACTGGCGCATGTTTTCTGTTAATTCTCTGTATTGAAAATGTTGCCAAAGGTTAACATTGCCTATGCTGCCAACAGTTTTATGGCAGAGTTTGTGTCCTAAGGTTTTAAAAATAGGTTCACCTTTCACTGGTGTCAATTGAAGAAGATCTCCGAAAACAATAATGTGTTTTCCTCCAAAGAGCTCTTTGTAATTTGTTTTGAGTACTTCTTGTAATCTGAGGTGAATCAAAGCCAACATTAGATTGAAGACCATGCTCACCTCATCTATTAGCAGCATTTTCATTTGTTCTAACACTCTGCGTAATTCCATTGCAGCTTCTGTAGAAAGTTTGTAATATTTTCATTTGTTTTGGTGTTCTACTGGAAGGAGTAGTAATCGGTGTAAAGTGACACCGCCTATGTTGCATGCAGCTAAACCTGTGGGGGCAGTTACAACAGCTGACAGTTTGTTGTTTGTCAATTATTGAAGGAATTTGCTGATGATTTTGACTAAGAATGTTTTGCCTGAACCAGCTTCACCACTGACATATTGTAGTATAGGTTTGTAATTTTGGCAGGTACATTCTTTATTTTCATGTTGTATACCATGTGCAATTTCTTTTGTTACTTCTTGATAAATGGTATGCTGCTCTTTGTTTAGTTTTGATTGTAGTACAGTTAAGTCTTCTGTATCTTCTTCATAGTCACACATGGGCCCTCATTACAAGGTGGGCGCAAAGGGATACCGGGCACCGGTAATGACACCGGTGCCGGTAATCTCCTAGCACCCTATTCCGAGGTCCCTTTGCGGGTCCTTCCCTTAACTCCTGGTTTTACCACCAGGCGTTAAGGACAGGACCCGCAAAGGGATACCGGGGTCAATAACGGTACCACAATTTGCGGTACCGTTATAGACGCCTTCCCCCTTCCCATTGAGCCCTATGGGGGCTCAAATGGGAATGGGGAATGGCTTTACAAATGGGGACTTACCGGTCCCGCCAAGGTCGGACTGGACCGGTAAGTCCCGATACCACCAAGTCAGTGGCGGTGCAGGTATTGGTGCTAGTCATGGCGCTAATAGCGCCATGACTAGCACCAACTTCGGAATGAGGGCCATGGTGTGTTCTACTTCTGTCATAGCTAATTCTGCCTCATTTGCTATTAGTGGCTGTCCCAGTGGTTCTTGGCTTCCTGTTTCAGAAGGTTGCCTACTGTCGGGAGTGTCTTTATCTAGTTGAGCCTGGAATTCTTCTTCGTGTTGCTGTTCATTGTGCAACATTGTTTTGTACTGTGTAAAGTTTAGATCGTTTATAGTGCTTTCATTTGCTTTGAAAGCGTCTTCATAAGAGTCATAGATACCTAGTATCTCTTCTTCTTTTCTCCATGGTTTAAAAAGTTGTAGCAGGGACATGTAATATAGTTCTTTATGTTAAGGAGTTTTTAATGACAATTTTATATGTTTGTTTGTTTTGTTTTTATTAAATTGTGGTGCGCACCTAACCCTGGGGTAGCAGGGCGCAAGAGTAACAAGAGGTTTGTAAAGCTTAGGTTACAGAGAGCACAATAGATGGAATCCAGGTGAGGTTACATTGCTGGAAACACCAAAAATATTGACAACCGATACAGCAAGTTATAGTTACAGGAAATATACATAGTTTACAGGTTATATAATATGTCTAAACATAAAGATCGTGGATATACACTATGTATACACAATTTACGATATTTATAGTATAGCGCAGCAAGGGAGTACGTTAAGTGTCATGTTCCTTGATCCAGAGGATGGTATTGGATCTAAATTGTGGGTTGATGTGGGTGGTATATGATTAATTAAGTTTCTTTTGGTAAGTTTCACTAAGCTGCCTTCACAATTTGTCACTCTGTATCTACCTTTGTTTTTATCGGGTTTTAGATTATTTTTTTATGTGAAGTTTTGGGCTATGTGGTATAGACACATGGTTTCCAAAGTGGTACTTCTGTTTGGGTAATACATATCCAGTAAATTATTTTTCAAAATGTCTTGGCGGTTGGGATCATTTCTGGCTATTGTTTCTATGTCGTCGTATGACTTGAGAACTCTTTTTCTAGATTTAGCAGGACCAAGACTTAGCCATGCTATATTTTCAGATTTTCCATAGAAAGCAGTACCGGTTAAACGATCTGCAGCTTCATAGCAGCCACATTCTCTATGGGAGAGCATTTTTATGCCTAAGCTGTACAATTTCTGAGACCGTGTTTTGTCCAATGATAGGTCATTCCAGAGGTCTTGTAGCTCTGTTTTTTTCTGTTTTGGTTAAGTAGGCTGTAACATACCGTGCAACTGCAGTGGAATTGTCTGCAATGTACTGTACATCTATGTTTGCATTCCATAAGAGGGCAATGATTGCATTGTAATCATTGATATATTTATATTTTGCTTCTTCTGTTCTTTTTATGTAATATGTGTTCTTAGGTGATTTACTTTTAACAATATGTCTAACTGAAGACATGAAGTTGTTCACTTCACCTGTTTCTGTAACTGGTCTAGGGAAACCAAAGCGGCATTTGGTGTAGTATTTCCCTTTCTTTTTGTATTTGCGACAACAATATTTCCCACATTTGTGTCTTTGAAATTGTACAATTTGTGCATGAAGATCACTATTTGTTGCTTCCGATGGAATTTCACAAGTGACATATTTTTTGATAAACTGTAAAACAGTGGAATCACTGTCTTGACCAAATTAAGAAGCATCTTTAATCCATAAAAGCATGTGGATATGTGCTGCTCCTCTAGCTTGGTATTCTTTTCTCCAAAAGAAGTGTTGCACTTCTCCGAGGGGAGAAACAGTTTTATTACAAATAAAGGGTAGCATAGCAATGAAGCGATGATGGAAATATCTTGAAACATTAACGGGATCTAGAGAGCAAAGTTCTCCAGGTGTTAGTATATCTATGTTTGTTTTGTTTTTGTTTGCTATGCATAGGAAATCATGTAAATCTTCCCATGCATATTCTGCACAACTTAATGTAACAAACCAAGTGGGTGGGCCAAGGTTTCTTATCATACAACGTACATCTCTGTGACGTCTGAACCAGTACTCTAGTAATATGCATGTTTGCTAGCAGATTTGTTATGCTTGATTGTAGAACCTCATCTTTTTCTTATACTTTTTGTAGTAATTGCGTAGCTGACATATTTTGAAATTGGGTACCTGATTTTAATGTGTGTTCAACTCCGTAGCATAGAGTTGCTAGTTCACTTTCAAAGAGTAGGTGGAATATGTATTCCACATTTTGTCTAAATCTGGAATCTTGAGAATACATTTGTAACGAGCGGTATTCTGATGCTGTTATCTGAATGGGTCTATCATCGTACCTTCCTCCTTTTCCAGTAGGAAAGAGTAGAGGAAAAGCATGTGGTTCTATACTTTTTTCCCATATGCTGATTGGTGATCCTTTGGTTTGTCGCATTTGGTACATTTCTAGTGAATCACGTATGGTGTCACTAGAGTGTAATGGATGAATTGTATAATGATCTAAAATATTGAATAGTGTAGCAGGATCTAGAAGTTCAAATTGACCACTTTCTGGTAACTCTTGAATTATTTTAGTGGTTTCCTTCAAGTTTTCTTCAACATTCATTTCTTTGTATTATTCATTATTGTCTTTTAGATATTGCAAGGCTTGTCTAACTTCATGTAAGTCTAGGAGTTGTTTCCAATTTATTTTGTCTTTTGTAGGTACACTATTTACTACGACAATTAAAGATTGCTCTATTGGATGTTGTAGTCCCAGAGTGTTTACATTTTCTTTCAGATCTAATGGTAAATAAACAACTTTGCCACAAATGCCTTTCACTAATTCAGAGGGAGGTAATTTTGCTGTTTTGGTTGAAGGCGTATTATTTCTTGAAATGGGTGCACTGTTTGAATTATAATGCTCTCATATAAATTGAGTTGTTGCAGGGGTTTTGGTAGTGGGAATAATTCCAAGTTATTTGTGATAGCATGTGAAGGAGCTTGGTTGTTGTCAAGTTTTATAGTGCAGTAAGTGCAAAGTATTAAGGTGTCATTTATCTCATATTTGTTTTCTGCTATAAGGTACAGAGCTAATTCAAACCATTTGGACTCCTCATTGTTTTCTATTTTGTATGGTACATCTACAGTTTTTGGGTTACTTTTATAAAAAGTTCTGCGGCAACACACACATGGTTTGGTATTTCAGCAGATGTACTTTTAAATTTTAGTATTTCTTTTTTGTATGTGTGTAGTAGAAGGTTGCCATCTGTATAATTGTTGCTAGTTTGTTGTACAGGTATTGCATTTTGTAAGTGCCTTTCACTTCCCATATATTTTCTCTGGATATGCTCTATTTCTTCAAGTAGATCTTTGGCTGTACCATGTGGAAGATTGTTATTTAAATTGGCTAGTGCTAAAGCAGGACTTTTACCATAGTACAATTTATAGACTAGATTTGTTATAGTTGAATGATGTGTTGATATCATTTTGATATGATGGAAGGGGCTTTTGCAAATAGGTCCTGAAATGCAGGCTAATGAATGTCCTTCTAATCCTGTGTGTTTGCGCACTGGACAGGTATCCATATTTTGTAGTAGTTTCATTTTGATTTTGTCTTTGCCTTTCACATACTGATTGAGGAACTGGCATAAACATTTGAAAGATTTTTTGGCAATGTTACACATTGAAGTGCACGGCCATTTGTATACTGGACGTTCTGATTCAGTTGAATGGAGAGGTGACATTGAATTTTCTGGGGACATTTTTGTAAGCAGTATTTCTTGTTCCATAATGGTATTATTAAGTTAGTTTTTCATAGCCTCTTCCACTGCTATGTATGCCAATTATGTTTGTTTTCTTTTGTTTGTATGCTTCTTGAAGTTTGAAGTTTAGTTTATTTGTAAAGCGCACCAGGCCCGTGGGCAACCGGGCGCATAATTTTAGGTAAAGGTTACAACAAGAGTATACAAGAATACCAAATTTACAAGTTATACACAGGTACAAATTTACACGTTATATACAAGTACAGAATTTACAGGATATGATTGATACAGTATGGCATGTGTACACAGATGTGAAATGTTACAAGTAGAGAGCTAGGTTAGTGTGAGAAACATCATGCTATCTGGGTGAACAGCCAAGCTTTGGCGTGGTTCTTGAACGTTGGGAACAAAGGCTCAATTCTTATGTGGGTTGGCAGAGTGTTCCACAGTTTGGAAGCGAGGACGGGGAAGCTCACACCACCCGCTTTTTGGAGTTTAAATATGGGGAGGGTTAGGCTGTGAGTTTGGGCTGATGTGGTAGGGCGGGAAGAGGAGTGAAGTGAGAGGCGCGAAGAGAGGTAAGGAGGGGCATTGTTGTTCAGGCATTTGTGAGTCAAAGCTAATGTTTTCAGGGCAATTCTTTGTTTTACCGAGAGCCAGCGTAAGTCAGATCTGATTGTGGAGATATGGGACCTTCTAGGGATGTTGAGAGCAGCACTTATGGCATTATTCTGAATAGCTTGAAGTTTATTGAGGTTGGACTGACTAGTCCCTAGGTAAAGGGCGCTGCAGTAATCTATTTTGGACATGATAAGTGTTCTAGCCAAAGTAGTGCAGTTGTGAGGGTTCAGGAATGGTCTGCAGGCGGTGATAAGTTTGCATGTATATGCTGAGGCCGACCTAACAGCATTTGTTTGTCTGTTCAGGGAGAGGGTGGAGTCCAGATAAACGCCCAAGGTTTTGGTATCTTTGGAGACCTTGATGACGTTGCCGTCAATAGTGAAAGCCTTATAGGTTTGGTCAAGTTTGTTAAGGCAATAGGCGGATCCTAGTAGTAGGAGCTCCGTTTTATCGTCGTTGAGGCAAAGCTCGTGTTGCGCCATCCAGGCCTGGATGACCAAGTAGACATCATTCAAGGCTTTGGTATCGACTGTGTAATCACCAGTTATGGGGCTGAGTATCTGGGTGTCATCCGCGTAGTTGGTATAGGATACACCCAGATAGTCAAGCACATCGAAAAGTGGCTTGGTGAATACATTGTACAATGTAGGCGATACACAAGAGCCTTGAGGGACGCCGCAGAGAATGGGAGAGGGGTCTGCCGTTGCTGAGGATGAGAAGACCCGCATAGATCTGTTACTGAGGAATGAGTGGATCCAGGCATTGGCAGAGTCAGAGAAGTAGGCAGCGGATTTGAGATGTTGGAAAAGTATTTGGTGGTTGACCAAGTCGAATGCCGCAGAAAGGTCGAGTAGAAGGAGTAGCGCTAGCTTCCCATTGTCCTTTAAAGTCTCCATCTGGGTTTTCAGATCAATCAGGGCTGATTCGGTGCCGTGTTTGGGACGGAAGCCTGATTGTTTTAGCCCCAAGAGTTTGTTGGACTCAAGGTAATCTTGGATCTGCAGGTAAGCTGCGCGATCAACAATCTTAAGCAGGAACGGGACCGTAGTGATTAGTTTGAAGTTAGTGGGGATGTTGGGGTCCAGGGTCGGTTTTTTGAGTAGTGGGATTACCCACGCGTCCTTGAGGTTGTCAGGGACTGTACCCGATTTGAAGGAGGAATTTATGAAGGATGTGATGAAAGGGGCAAGGAGGTGTGAGGCTTCCTTGATGATAGGAGCCGGGCAAGGGTCACCTTGGCAGTTGAATGGTTTGTGGTTGTTTATGATACCTTCTACTTCAAGGATGGTAAGAGGGGAGAAGGCGAATGGTTTAACGGCCGGGTTGGCTTGGTGTTGGCTGCTAGGTGAGGAGGTGGGCAATGGCTGATTCGACTGTAAGGACTTTTGTTTATCTTTGATTTTGGTTTGGAGGGTGGCAATTTTGCCTAGGAGTGCTGTCTGAATATTCGTGCACCAGTTACTGTCTTTAGGACAGGAATCGGGGGGGCTGCAGGTGTCTCAAGTTCCTTGAGGATTTTGAATAATTCCTTCGTATTTGATTGGGCTGACGTGATGAGGTTGTTGTATGAATCTTTTTTGGCCTGGACTAGAGCTTCTTTATAGTTAAGGGTGGCTAATAGGAGACTGTCCTTGTGGGTGTCAGAAGGGTGACTTTTCCAGCGTGCCTCTGCACTGCGTTTCTCTTTGCGTAGCACTCTAAGTTGTGGTGTGAAATATGGTTCTGTGCTGGTGGTGTGACTCCATTCACCTCCACAGATATTTAAGAAATTATTTTTGTTGACATTGCATTTATTTAGAAGTCTTTTTTGTAATTTAGTAGTTAGTTTTGTTAGTGGTTTCATTCTGTTTAACACTAAAATACATAACTTCCTTTTGAGAAGGATTGCACTGTCTATAAAAACGTCTAAAATTAATTTTCTACGGTAAATTTTAAGGGTTGTGCATGATTTCTGTCCTGTTTTTATAAGATTTTGAAGGACTCTGTGGCGGAACATTTTTTCTAATATACTTTTTTTGGTATGGTTACTTGCCACTACATCAAGATTTATAGGAGCAGTGTTAGAAGTAGTGGTAGCTGAATTGTTGTAAATCACGTTTGTTTTGTTTTACAATTTGAAAGAGGAGGGAAGGTTTTTGTACTGGAAGCTTGTTTTGTTTCGCTTAATGACTCTTAGATCTTTTGTTTTAACTTTTTGTACACATTCTGCTAGAGATGGATGCTTAGTTGGACACTTTTATTTTCATTTGGTCTACTTCTGTGTTGCTTTCTACGGACTTGGTTCTTGGTAGACATTTTTTGGGGTCTGTTGAAAAAAAAGAAGGTATGGGTTGGGCCGTTCTGCAATCTATGTGTGCTGTGTGCATGAGTGTGTGAGTATGATGGTAAAGATGTATGTGGTGGTGTGTGATTGTACATTGGGCAGCTACAACTAATTGGGAAGGCTATTCTTGTACTTGTGTGTTACTATACTTGGGTTCAGATGACAGTACAAAGTAAGCTAGTGGTGAGCAGAAGTACTAATACTAAATCTAATGGTATAGAATTAAAACAGTTCTTTGCTCTGTAATACTAACATTCTAGGGGCTGAGTTATGTTATTTGTGTATCGAAAAACAGGGATTTGTGTGCTATTCTGCCTGTTAATCCCTTTTTAACAAATGGGGATTTGTGGGCAGAATGGTGTACAAATCTCTGTTTTTTGGTGCACAAATTCAATGAATCAACTGCACAGTGAGTTTGAGTAACAGTAAGAATATCATGGTAGTATTGTACCTACTTTTTTGTTTGGAATGAGCAGGTTTCTTCTGAGTTGTTGTTTGTACTTCAGATGTTGCTGCTTTTCAGGAGAGTGGTCTTCACTGCAATTGTAAAAGAAAGAAGTTAGTAATTTTGTGTGTTTATAGCATTGACGTTAATTTAGACGTTTATTTGTATGTTTTTGTAGTAGTATTCTTGTTTGATAAGAGAACATAGTGTGTGAATGCAGTTTCCTTTGACTATGTGCAGGCTTTATATTTTACTTTCAATATGTTACTTCAATATGCTTTGCAAATGAGTAGAATACTAAATGTATGAAACTCACTTGGTTTTTTAAGGCTGTTTTATTGAATGTTAGGAGATAGAAGAAATAATGATATACTTATTTTGCAATTTTTATAAGGTAAATGGTGGCAATTGTATAGAGAAGCATGGAATGTATGCATTTGTGAAGGTACGGGTAATAAAGTAGAAGAATTTGATTTATAGGCAGTGGTGTTATTTCAGCCGGGAGCTTTTCAATAATACTTTCTATCTGTGTGAGTGTATGAAGATGCATAATCTTATCCTGACTGTGTGTAATTTAATAATACACTACTAAGTGTTTTTCTATAATTATACTGTTATTTCTTCCATCTTTTAATATTATAATTTTTTAGATAGCTGTGTGTGTAAAAAAAAAAAAATAGATAGCAGACAGGTTTGGAAGTGAGAGTTGATTATAGCAGATGGGAAAAATGACAGTAAGTTTTTTTTTATAGTTTATACAGGTTAAGTGGCAGTTACTCTATTTATATGCATTCATCAGAGTTGTTCATTTACTGTACAGAAAATATGCATACCTGTAGTTTGCATTCTTGCATGTGGATATGCCTGTAGCTGCAAGTAGAAATCTTGGAGACTTGTACAGTAGTTTTTTGTAGTAGGTGCTTTCCAGTGATATGAGACTTGTACTCAGAGTGATCAACAGTACATTTGAAGTGCTGAACTCTGATGATGGAGTTAGATGTAGAGGTCTTGGATGTGATTGGTGGATGGTTGTGTGACTGCTTAGCTGTATCCAATGAGGGAATGGTACAGAGAGTGAAGTGGAAAGGGTAGAAGGGCTGTCCAAGGTGTCTGTCAAGCATCTGCAAAAATCCTCCAGAAAAAGCAACTCTTTTCAGAGCCAAGCTCAAAGTGCAAATGTGGCACACTATTTAAATTTTTAAATTTAAATAGTTTTAAAAAAAATGTAATTTAAATAAACTCAGATTTTTCGATATGTCCGCGGACATGGCGGTAGTCCGCGGACATCGCGTATTAGATATGGGGATTTTGGGGTGGAAAGGCATGCAAATGAGAATGAAAAAAGCAAGGGATTGGTCAGTAAAGTTTACTGGGTGTGTTGTGTAAGGGGAGAGTTTGTCAGAAAGTATTTTTTCTGAGAGAACAGATAGCTATGGCTGTGTGTTTCAGAAGACAGATTATATGGATTTTGGGAGACTCATGGATACATTGGTTGGAGGTGCATGCAGAAAGCTGTGGAGTAGCTTCAGATCTTGGATTCCCTCATGTGGAAGTGCACTGGCATGGAGTGCGTGGAATGCAGTGGCTGGACTTGGTACCTCTCTGTGCTAGTTTAGAGACAGATCATCATCCAGACATAATTATAATTCATTATGGAGGGAACAGTTTAGGATATGTGTCTGGAATTTCTTTGCAATTTGCAATGAAAAAAGGACTTGGGAAGGTCATGGGCATGTTTCCAAATTCCCAAGTAATTTTTGCTTGTATTGCGCAGAGACAAATGTGGCTGCGTTCTTCTTCATTTGGTCCACAAATGGAGAAAGCGAGGCGCAATGTAAATAAGGCTGTTTGTGCCTTTCTAAGAGATGTTGGCATGTCCTCTTTTCACAATGAAAATATTATGTTTCGTAGCACATACATTTCTCGCAGAGATGGTGTTCATCTTACTTATGCTGGCAATCAGATTTTTCTGAGAAATGTGCAAAATGCATTACGACCTTTTTTGGAATTACAGCCATCCATTTTGCAGTAGGTGTTGACCATTTGAAGTTTTTCAAACACAAAAACCACCAAACAGCTTTTTTCAGAGGCACCACTTCCTCCCAGAGAAAAGTGCAATGGTTATGATAGGGCAGCACCGCAAAATTTTAGATGTCTGCGAACTGTCCGCGGACTTCTTAAAAATGCACAGGGCCCTGCACTATTTATTTGTCACTTCTATTTTTAGACTGTGAAAGGCAGCGCTGAAAAGAGCCTTATTTTTTGGGGGATTTTTGTTTTATATTTTTTTTGTTTTTTTACACACGACACACTAGGAGAGGAGGGGAAAGGAGAGTAAGGAAGGGACACCAACCACAGGGATAAGAAGGGCAGGTGGAGAGAGGAAGATGTAGGGTGGGCCTTATTTAGGTAGTGGGCAGACCTTCTCATGCTCCTTGACTGTAGTCTCGAAAGCACTCCCAAGACTCTCCTCCCATCAGAGTACTGCGTCGCAGTACATACACAATATTGTGAACCTCGAAAGGTAAGGGTCAACAGCATCGTGAATGGCCTGTGAGGCAGCTGGAGGGATGCGCTGTCCCACAGGAGTGTCTCTTGTGGTGACAGGAGCGGAAACGGAGGATGAGGTAGAGGAACTCAACCTACTACGTTGATCACAAGGTACAACCTTGCGAATGGCCCCACCTTGGAACGACCTTAGGCGTCGCTTCATAGATGTCATACCAAAGCTGTGCGAACCAGGCCTCCCGCGACTCAGCACCATGTGGCACTGATTGCAGGTGACCTTGTTCGAACGCGCTTTTGGCACTCCACCCTGAATGGTAAACAACCGCCACACCCAATACTCACGGTGAGTGCTGGTAGTAGAGACTTCCACTACCTCATCCTCTTCATCCTCCTCTACATCCTCAAGCCTGTTCCCCTCTTCAGGCCCTCGGGGAGGTGGTGGTGGTGGAGGGGGTGGTGCTGAGGCAGATGTAGCACCAGCTGGAACAACAGCAGCCATGGATGCCATCAGGTTTCAGCAAAGGCAGCACAGCAAAAGCAGGTAATCTTCAATAGTAGGAAGACAGAACTAAGATCAGCTCTGGGGTGTGGCTTTTATAAGAGTACTGGCTGTCCGCGGACAGATCGAATACCCCAAAAAGACTTAAAAAGTTCCAAAAAGTATGTATAAAGTCAGGGTCATTGCCTGGGACATGTGCAATGGTGAATATTTACTGTAACATACTTTGGATTGCCCAAAAAAGTACTTTTAAAATGTTTGCGGTTCAGAACAGTGTCCGCAATTCAGGACACACGCTCAGCGTGGGTGTGGTCACATGATGACATCGCGAACACGTCCGCGAAGGGAACCGGTGTCCGCAGGACACCAAATGCACATGAACGGTCGTACGCATGTGCGTGGATGTTCTACGGACAGTGTTCGGGTCCTCAAACTAATTAAAAGTGTGACACAAGTAATACGGACAGTTACAGACAGCCGCGATGTCCGTAGGACTTTTGGGTGAGGTGCGCATGTGCGTAGAGTTCTACAGACAATACGGACAGGTATAGTGTCCTTAGGACACCTCCATTTTGGGTTAATTGCGAACATTTCGGACACCCAATGTGTTCTAAGACCAGTTCCATGTTGCTTGCGGACGGTACAGACAGGTATAGTGTCCTTAGGACACCTCCATTTTAGGTACTTGTGGACATTCCGGACACCGAAGGTGTTCTAAGAACAGTTCTATCTTGCTTGCGGACAGTCCAGGCAGGTATAGTGTCCTTAGGACACCTCCATTTTGGTTAATTGCGGACATTCCGAACACCAAAAGTGTTCTAAGAACAGTTCTATCTTGCTTGCGGACAGTGCAGAGAGGTATAGTGTCCTTAGGACACCTCCATTTTGGTTAATTGCGGACATTCTGAACACCTAGTATGTTCTAAGAACAGTTTCATCTTGCCTGCGGACAGTACGGACAGGTATAGTGTCCTCAGGGCACCCCCATTTTGGTTAATTACGCACATTCCGGACAACGAAAGTTTTCTAAGAACAATTCTATCTTGCTTGCAGATAGTGCGGACTGGTATAGTGTCCTTAGGACATCTCCATTTTGGTTAATTGCGGACATTCTGAACACCTAGTGTGTTCTAAGAACAGTTTAATTTTGCCTGCGGACAGTTCGGACAGGTATAGTGTTCTCAGGACACCCCCATTGTGGTTAATTACGGACATTCTGGACACCCGCGCTGTCCATGGACACCCCAACTGCCTTTTTTTTAAAAATAAGACACAAAGGACTAAATTAAAACACATATTATTTTTTTATTATATACAGATATAAAATTTATGAAAGAGACGGGGAAGCAGAAACTGACACAAACACAAGGGAATTAGGAGTTTGGATAGGATGGATGGGAGGGGATGAAGGGATGGATGTCTCATCAAAATGTTTTTCTTGGTGTTGAAGGTTTGGGGATAGTTGACTGGGACATGGAGAGGGGGAACAGGTGCATGTGGGACAATGATATTTAATTTTTTCTTTTATGTGGTAATCCACAAAATGTTTCAAAAGATTGGAATTTTCGATAAGCATGTCAATTTTTTGTTCCATGCGCTGCAGAGTATTTTCTAATGTCTCTTTGGGTGTATTATTTTCAATGCTTGTATGGTCTGTTAAAAAAATATATATATGTTAAATACACATAAAGTAATGGTTATTAATGTGCTTATATAGAGAAGTGTCTACCATTAGTATCACTGTCTTCAGACATTTCCTCACGTGGGAAATTTTCCTCAAGCCATTCCAAAGTACTGTACATTTCTGTGTAAAAAAAAAAAAATATTACTTTTACTGTACCAAATACAGAAAGTTTAGAAATATATAAGAAAAATGAAGTTTATTTACTAGTTTCTGGTAAATTGGTTCTTACTGATGTGTAGGTCTGCTGTTGCTCTTAGCTGTGCAGTTTCTGTCAGGTAATTATGTTGGAGGCATATCTTTTTTGTTGTGGTATATGCCATTTTAGTACATATGGTATTTAAATCGATGGTTGATGTGTTACATATATATGTTCCATTTCTTATTTATTATTACATATAATGGCCCTCATTACGACCTTGGCGGAGATCCATGGTGCTATTTGCACCATGGTCCAAGGCGCTAAGCTGCCAACTCCGCCATGGTGGTTGGCGGACTTACCGCCCCATTCCGACCTTGGCGGGGCGGTAAGTCCCCAATCCCCATTTACCCTTCCCCATTCCCATTTTTGCCCCATAGGGTATAATGGGAGTGGGGAAGGCGTTAATTACGCCACCGTAAATTACGGTGGCGTAATTAACAACAAGGTCCCTTAGCGCCATGGATTTTAACGCCTGCTAAAAGCAGGCGTTAAAATCACCATGGCGCTAAGGGAACTCGTACTCAGGCGGAAAGGGGCGCCATGGTTTACGCCGGCGTAAACCCCTTTCCGCCAGGGTCGTAATGAGGGCCAATGTGTTTAGGTGCTGCTTTTTGAAATTTTTCAGTGTTTATATAGCATGATAGAACAATCTAAGATACCCCCGAGTTTTTGGGTAGTGTTGATATTGCCCGCGTCCGTCCGCGGACATTCGCACAGTCCGTGGACATCAAAATCACTAGCAGGGGGTTCAGCATGTTATATGTATATAAAGTAAGGGAATCCTAGTAAACATCTATCAAATTCACACTATGTATATGTGTATTCAGGAAAAAAAACTTTCATAAAGGGAAGTTATGGTTAAGTTACGTTACTAAAAACCTATGAAATTCAGTAAAAAAAACTTTGTTAAAGAGACGTTATGGTTCCAAGTAAAACCGAAAAACCCCTGAAATTCACCAGTTATGGTAAGCTATGCAGATATATACATATTTTTTTTTATTCACTGAAACAAATTTAGTTAAAGTTTAGTTAAGTTATCTAAATGTATCCCAACAGACTCCTGAAATTCTTCGCATTTGGGAAGTCATGACCAGCTTAACTCAGAGCGTTCCTGATACACATGATAATGCCCTCGTCCACTGGTGTGGCCTTGTAGTGTTGTAAAATACACAGTAGGCATGGCTGAAGGGTATTGTTATACCATCATTTTTATTTCTTGTGCCACTGCCCTTGGCCGTTGGCCGTGCCCAGTGTATTTTTGACAATTTGACAACATTACCAGCCATGGCCTTTGGCCATGGCCAGTGATCACGGCCTTTGTCTGCATATTGTCAGCCAAATCCAATGTATAGTGCGGCAAGCGCTGCCCTACAATACAACTCTTAACCTAAAATAATATTTTAAAAAATACCTCTGCCAGGAACTCCTCTATTCTCTTTTTCACCCTCTTCTTCAATGCTCTGAGGCAGCGGAAGATCGTTTAGGGGATGTGCAAGTAAGCAACTTAACAGTATGCCCATTATTCCCCTGTTTCTGTGACTACCATCCTGCTCCACCCTCAGCATGTTTAACTGCCTCTGGGAAATTTGGCAGTTAGACGTCCTCACCATAGAAGTTCACATTGCCCTCAATCGTTCCACTTGAGGACGGGACATAGTACCGTGAAATGAAAA
Organism: Ambystoma mexicanum; assembly: GCF_040938575.1. Lineage (NCBI taxonomy): Eukaryota > Metazoa > Chordata > Amphibia > Caudata > Ambystomatidae > Ambystoma > Ambystoma mexicanum. Next base: position 158,790,234 of record NC_090936.1, on the reverse strand, counting down.
GGTTAGCCCCTGCTGCTGGCTGGAGGGAGGTTTTGCATTTGATGGAGTGGGATGTGTGTGTGGGGGAAGGAGCGGTGTATGTAAACCTCTGTCTACTTTCTTCCTCCTCCAAAAACACAGAAGTCTACATGCTCGCATGTTCGTCCCGGGCTGAATCTGGAAACCCCTTGAAGAGGTATGTGCAAATGTTCTACCTGACTTAAGCAAAACGCATTCATTTGGTACACAAGAACATTACTATGGATTTTGCTTGGTCCTGCCATGTTATGTTGTATTTGAAATGTCAGGTTGCTTTGAAGGACGGCGTCAATGCCTGTGCTTACGGTGCCAGACAGCCTCTGTATATGGACCTTGTCATCGGCTGTTGCCCGCCCAGAGTGTTTCCCTTATAGCCCTATTATTATTTTACAATAGCACCTCGTGATTGAATTCTATCATATTGCACTCAGGTTATATTATGTGAAGTTTCATTACGTTGTTTTGTATTCATGTTTCATGCCCAAAGGCCTTGAATGAGCTATAAAATAGCAGCTGGCACTCCCCAAAACACCCTAGTAAATAAATAAATAAATAAATACACTTTAAAAAAACACAGAGGAGCAGCAATCAGTTCATGAACAAGACACCATGAATCCCCAAAGCAGATCTCAACATGAAATCTGATTAGCAAACTCTACACCCCTGTTTCTATCGAAGAGGCATATGCTGCCCTCCAGTAACATAACTAGGTAACTTCAGCCCAGGTAAAGAACGATATACAAAGGCTGGATTATGTAGATGAACTCCCATAAGCAACCGGCCTCAGCCTAAGAGGAGTCCTGCCTCGCACACCAATATAACCATCCGCATACATTTCCTAGCGGGTCTAAAATACCTCAAGGAAGCCCGGACTGGGGCTTTGTTCCCAGAGGAGCAATGGTTGAAAGCCCACCATCATCTAAAAATGCCCATCTTTACGTTCAGTTTCCCTGTCTATGGAATGTGGCTATCTGGGCCCAAAGGGAACACATAGAAGATGGTTGCCGTCCTTGTTTATCAGGCTTGGTTTCAGCAGGCCCAGACTCATGAGTCACTCTCGCTGTAAAAGACCTAAAGGCCTGACTGCTCATTATCCCTAGGACCAACTGTGTCTCAAGAGGAGATCACAGCTTCTCAGTTGCTGGACCAAGACTGTGGAACAGCCTTCCACTGAATTTAAGAGAGGCAAACTCTCTATTGAGTTTTAGAGCGAGTTTAAAGACCTACATGTTCAAATAGATATGGCTGCTTATGGCCTGTATTAAATTTCAGCTGGCATCATTATTCACTAGGCTGATTTTTCCTTTCTATCATACGGTAGCATCTGCGGCAGGACTGGATTAAGTTTGCTGTGTGCGCTATACAAATCTTCAAAATTTACAAAAATTAAAAAATTCACTGCTGTCCAGCCAAAGACAGCAGTCAGTGTCCTTACACATTTTGCACAAACAGGCATGCGTAGGTACTGTGGGACTACTGGGCTGGTGGTTTGATGTAGAATAAAGTCTTTGTACTGAAAAGGGAGAAAACAACATGGCACATTTTGCTCACGTTTCAGGGGTTTGAGAGCGTGCATTTCTGAACTCAGCCCCTCCCGAATGCTTTCATGAAAAGGCTTTGTAGGTGCACAAGCTCTGAAGATCACTGTTTCTCTTGCTGTATGTTTTGGCGCACATTTACTTCTGTTGCATTCCACGTCTCTACATGTTGTCCTGTTGGCTGACTGGGGAGCCCCTCAATTCGCATTTCTTGCCACACTGGGATTCACACTGTTGGGTTGAAGCCTTAAAGATTCCATCTCTGCCCCTCTGTCCTGTGTGGTGGCCTTCCTGCGGTATAAAGAGCTACACAAGCAACACAGTGTGTTAAAGCTTTGAGGCAGCATGTCAAAGCAAAGTAACATAAGATAACAGAAGGGTGCCAGATTGTCACTGCATGCACAAAAAAGACAACTGCCCTCATGAGCCTGTTTGTGCCACATCCTGCACCACCCTTCACACAGTTGAATGAAATCAGCCTGCATAGGTATCTCTGGCTATATATTCTCTGCAAAGACTGTTTTGTATTACTACTATTATTAAGGATGTTTCTTTTTCACTATGTTCAGCAGTGCAACACTACATATGTATCCAATATAAACATGCCCCCGGCATTACCTTGTTCACAGTGAAACGCTATATGCAATATAACACATTTCTACTGCATAAACTTCATGTTACAGACAAGTGGACATTCATTGAATCTATCTTCGATATAGCTGACAAATGAACATTCAATTTGTGTTTGACGGCATTTTATTTAGTGTGCATGTGTTCTGCATGTAAAGTATAGTATATCTAATAACCGCAAAAGTGATCCACAACACATACCTCCTCAGGAATGTTGAATTGGTATAAATCGGATATAATTGTCTTAATCAATGATTATACAAATTTAAGGTGCAGGGGAGAAAAAAACAGTCCTGGAACATGGACCTTAGAAGTATACAATGCAGAATAAAAGTTCCCAAGATGTGGGAACTCCCGTCCCCTGCACACTCTCAATGGCCGAAACTCAATTCATACATACATGTAACAGACAGTCTTAATGTAGTTGTAAATTATCAAGTACTTGTAAAAGAAACAAAACTGATATGTGAAAATCAGTTCATATTTGCAAAAGAAAGATTTCCAACAGGCTCCTTTGTTCTTCACACATTCTCCTTTAATGGGAAACCCAACGCGTTTCGAGCTGGTATGCTTTTCATCAGGGGTTTATGTATGTGAAGTTTTACTGTAATTTAACGAAAAGGGGTATCAAAAAACAATTTCTAATTATAATGTATGAATTACATATCTATACAACTAAGATCCAAAAGCATCTAAAGCTGGATAAGTCACCTTATAGGTAAAAAGCTCAAGAAATGTTCTGGTCTTGTGTGCACTGTATGGACATCATCCAAATCTGTTCATCAATAGTGCCCACATTTCTACAAAGCAAAAGTAGGGAACAAGAAGGACTCATGGGATATCTGTACTGTATGCTGATATAGTAACTAATGTTAGTATAAAGACTGTGTCTTACCGTTGTGATGGCCATCTCCAAAGAGTAGCTAGAACATGGAAGGACACTCGGTCAGCCCCGACTTGCTGTCATGTGAGGATATCTGTGGAGAGGACAATGTGGACTGGATCTAAGGCCAAACCTTCTGGACTATATAAAAGGGGACCTACTTGCCCTGTCTCTTACCCAGGATCAATTCTGATGCTGTTAATTGGTTCTCTCGGGATGTCTGGTTATGTTCAGTTCAAAACCATCCATTGTTATTTCATGGATGTCGTAATGGGTCTATCTAAAAACATAAATGAGGGCAATATGTTGCAAGCAACCGCTCCGTTGTTAGATATCTAACTTGGGTAATCCAGATAAGCTCTTGCCTTCTTGCTGGAATATGATGAGTAGACTAAGTGTCACCCTGGATCTCTGCTGTTGTTGGCGTGCAACTCCAGAGAGGTCCGACCTATGGGATATGTAAAAAAATGGGTCTTAGTCAATTAGGTACCAGGAGTTACTTACTGTTGTAGGGGAGGACTGGCCGCGAGGCCCTCCTCACCTGCAGCCTTCTCCCCAGGTGAGGACCATGACTCGGTGGCCGTCCCCTCATGCCACCCGGGCCCAGGTGGAGGAGGGGTCACCCGCCGACGACATTGCCCACACGTATCCGTTCCCTGCATATACCAAAATTCAGTTAGGCCTAGAAGCCATCTTGTTTAGCAAACATGGCGTGAGTTCAGCACACTGTAACGAGGCCCCCACCTTTGGAGGGCCTGTCATGCATCTCCGCCGCCGCAGTAGCCCTGGTAGATCCGCTGCGAGCGCGTTCCCATGAGAAAGTCGGGTATGAGCTAACCCGAGATGCTAACACTGTAACATTTTATCGTTCACAATGTAATATTGCACCCCGCATGACCTGGTCCGCGAGGCCGGGGTGACGGGAAAAAAGCTGAAGCATCACTATCTGAAGAAAGTAGAAAATAATTCAAGTATTGGTATTAACGAACTACCTCTGTTTAAACAGATCCTGTAAACTGTGAATAAACCATAAAGATGTAACGTTACATGATACCACCCCAGGTCTGGACTAGTGCTGCTATAACCACAGAGAAAGATGTCGACCAAATGTATAGCCTTTATCTGTATAAGTGTTCTTACAATTTTATGTAGAAACCTGAACTCATATATGTTTTCTTAATCACCTAAAGCAGCGAGCATCAATTTCTGTAGGCCATAACCTAGAACTACCTCGTGTAACGTCTAATGTACATAAAATAATCACACCATGTAGTAAATATAATGTTAGGTAATGAAAAGGTACTCGGACCGACTGTATTAAAGAAATGTGTAACGAAATTGAAATATATATGTGTGTTTAAATAACATCAAAATAAGGCGGAACATTATAAAAGTTCTGCATTCAAAAGTTAGCAACGCACGAGGAAAAAACCTTTGTGAATATATGCAAGGCCATTCTCCCTCCCACCCTACCAAGCCTGCCAGATAAAGAAGCTAAGGCCTGTGCCGCGCTCCCTCACCTCCCCCAACCAAGCTGGAGCCGCTTCAGAGAGTCAGAGGCCCCGGTACCGCACCCAAGGCCACAGCCCGCCACCTGTGTTATTTACAGCACGGTAATAAACCCACGTTTGAATCCACTGATCTACCAGCACCCTCTCGTAAATTCCACAACCCCCCCCCCTAGACCACCCCAAGAATCATGACGACCCCCATCACTGGGACAAGACACAGAGACCCATTTATATAATAACTTCTAACGCGGCAGACAGACATGTATCATTCGGCTCAGGCCCCAGAGCCCAGCCCCTCGACCTAAAATACCGGTCAATAGGACACAGGTAAATCTCACCCCAACCGACAACCACCGGACCTCTCACGAGGTGCATTCCTCATGTGTTGCATTTATTTTATAAGACAAACTGCTGAGCGATTTATTGATGAACTTAGATGTCGTTTCTTGAATAACTGCAGTGTGCATGGCCTAGGGCAAACGAGTCAGGAAAGGTATTCATCTTTGTCACAGGCTGCCCCAGCATACCAACACCGCTCGGATGACCTCAAGCTGGCCTGCCAGGCCCAACCCAACCCACGAGGCTGACCAGTGACGTCCTCACGCCAAGACCAACCACGCTGCAGCAACACCTATAGTTAGTCGACGCCACCCAATCCCAATTAACTTGTGCCCCCTATAGTGTGTAGGTTCTGATGACGTTTTTTGTATTAGAAATACGCCTGTCTTTGCTATTGTCAGACAGAGCGCTCTCGGAGGTTGCAGAGTTCTTTGCATGCCCTATTCTTTGGATAAACTCCCACTTACGCTCACCCGCACTCTGTCTTGGTCTTATTCCCACTACGGGAGAGTCCCTTATTGTCTCTCATTGCGGGGAGGATCGTGCTGAAATTGGGGGCGCTTCCTTTCAGTGGTGACCCCGATAGCGTGATATCTCCAAATTATTTTTCCTAACTCCTTTTTAACGACCCCCTTGTGGCACGAGAATCTCCGTTCGAGAAGGGATACGCACGGTGAGCCGGCTCCGGGAGGCTGCCCGCCAACGGCGACCGGCACAATAAGAAGTGCGCACTCAATGAGAAAGGGTACGGGATCCCGATTGGAAAAAAATCCCCTTTGAGTGCCGCTCGCCGGAGCCAGGGGCTGACCGTTGAGTTACCGGTGACACTGCCTGGACGGACCCAGTTTCGGAGACTATCGGTTCAAGACGGGCACGTGAGTACTGAGTGCGAGCGATCGTAAAGGGGAAGGGAGGGGAAATTGTGAACAGAAGAACGGGGACAGGTAGAGGAGAAGAATAACGGGGGTCTACTAAAGACGGGTCTTGAAACTTTCTTTATCTTTTCTTTGCATATGGCCATTAGGAGTAAGAAATAAGTGAAGTGGTAGAAGTGACGGAAACCTAGCTCCGAAAGGGGGTGGAAGGCGGCGCCGCATAGTGCTATCTAAACTAGTACTGGGAATATATGAAGAAGTAAGAAATAAGTTATTGGTGTCTGGCAAAGGGAGACACCGGGAATATTTTTTAGTGATTGCTACTCTCTCTATTTCTTTTTTCCATTCCACGGGGCAGGGGGAGAAAGCGAAAAGGGTATAAGGTAAATATACTTGTAGAAGAACTATAAAATAGGGAGCACATTTGTAGGAGTGGGGATTAAGTAGTGGCACGTACAGACGTGAACATAGTAACCTTAGCAGAAAAACAGGGACAGCTGGCCAGGGAGGAAAGGGAGGAAAAAAAAAAAAAAAAAAAAAAAAAAAAGACGAGGTGTGAGTGGAAAAGCATTGTGAAGGGTGCGCGCACCGTGTGAGTATTGGAGACGAACGGTTGACCGCGAGGTGGTGCCAGAGAGTGTTGGTCATAACTAGTAATTGATCAGTTGCAAGTGGAATCACATGAGAGTGTATGGGAATGGGAAGGAGATGAGCTATGGTGAGTGAGAAAGGATTTGCGCAGTGAATAAAATTGGGTGATAATTTTTGAGACGTCCGCTCTTGTCTGTGCCATAAAGGTATACATACACATATCTACACCTAACTAAAAGTAAAGAAGGTGGACACGGCTGTGTTAGTGATTTAGAGGATGGGGGCCGAAACTCCCTTGTCACATATTTGTAAGAGCTTACCGGGATACGCTGAACGAATAAATAAATATCACGATCAATGGGTAACAGAATTGAAAGGGGAGGGTCTGCCCCAGATTTGGCCCGAGGGAGGGTCTTTTGACAAAAGCGTTCTTGATATGGTACGAGCATGCATTAGCCTCAAGTATAAGGGGAAACAATGGCAAAATAGGAAGGAGATATTAGACCTCTGGAGATTGTTTGAGGAAGTACCCCCACCCAAAGCTCCGGCACCAAATATTGATCTACCTTCCACCACAGATAATCCACTGATGATTCCAAGAGAGGAAAAGGAACAGCTAAGTACAGAACAACCTGCGGAGGTGATTAGTTTGTACCCGATATTACCTAAACCAGCCCCCGCAGCAGGATATAGCGACCCTACTTATGTGCCTCCCCCCACAACTGGTACACCACAAAGACCAACAGCCCCCCCGCCATACGAAAGCACCAGAGAGCGCGCCCAGGGAAGCACACAGAGGGTGGATATAGAGAAGCTAACGAGTGACTTAGAGTCGAGGCTTACTGTGGCAAGGGATGAACTCTCAAGAATAAAAGATATATGTGAGCGCACGGCGTGCGCCCCTACACAATCAGGACGCACGTCTAGAGCGTCGAGCGAAAGTAGACAAATTGAGGAAGGATGGAAAAAGGGGGAAATACTGTTCAGAATTGAGGAAGAGCCGACACGAATAATAGAGGTAGGAGCAGTAGAAGGGAGCATTGGTGATGTATCACGAGAGAGAGGGATCAGAGAGGACTTGTTATGTGATGTCAGAGGAGGGTTGGATGAGAGTGATAGGTTGAGTATGGCAGTAGGAGGGGAAAGCGAGGAGGTGGACGGTGCATGTTCGCTAGGGACTATAGACGACGAATGGATGGGACGACTAAGAAATAGGGTGGGGAAGATGGCGTCATTGGAGTCAGCAGCGACTAAGGAAAGGGAGGGTGCAACCGCAAAAGGGAAGTTACAACTTCCATTGATACACAGAGGGGGGGGGAGACCAAACTATATACCATGGGCTCAGATGGATAAGGCTAATTTAATGAAATTATTGCCCCAGCTGTCAGGAGGGGCGAGCAAGTGGATATATGCATTTGAGAAACATACCGCCGGCATACCATTGGCAGTAGGCGATGTGAAAAGCCTACTAGTAACCGCAGTAGGAGATCAAGCGGACAGAGTATGGGCTAAGGCTGGTTTCCCGGCCGTGACGTTGGACTGTGATCGCCATGATGGGGCTTCCTTTAATACAGTACGAGCAAGGGTGTGGGACGCACTGCGGGAGACATTCCCAGATACCCCTGATTTACAGTCAGTAATGCAATGTACAATGAATGACGGGGAGGATGCTATGGATTACATTCTCCGGGTGCAGGAGATGTGGAGAGCGGAAACGGGCACGCCCTGGCACCAATCCACATCTCTATTTTATTTTATCATTAAGAGAGGACTCCCAAAAGAGGTGCAGAAGGCACTCGATAAAATAGCGGGCGTTGAGGCAAAGGGGTGGCCAGAGATCCAAAGTATAATAGTGCACCATTGCAAAAGGATCAAAGAGAGAGAGAGGGAGGTAGCACAGAAAAGGTTGGCAGACGAGGCAAAGTTGGTACAATCAAAACTGGTGAAGGTTGCAGCAGCGGTAGCAGGGCTCCCACTCATGAGGGAGGGAGACGAAGGAGAGGAGGGGCAAATAGCAATACAAGGAAGAATAGCAGCAAATTGGACAGGACAAGGACAACGACAGTGGACGGAGCAGGAGCAGAACGGAGGTCCAACGTGGCAAGAGTGGGCCCCAAGAGGGGGAAGAGGTGGGTACAGGGGCCGAAGAGGAGGACAAGGGTATGGAGGAATGGGAGGAAATGGGTGGCAGGGTCCCAGAGGTCCACAGGGGAGCTGCTGGAATTGTGGGAGATGGGGGCACTACTCAAGAGAGTGCAGGAGCAGACAAAACAACGGGTTCCAGGAGACAGAACAGTACGGTCACCCCCACCCAGGAAGCCCCTACGGCCTCCCCATGGGACAATACCAACAACCAGAAAATGTAGGACAAAGAAGTAACGCACAACTACACGGACATCAGTACAGAACACAAAACCACCCACAGAATAATGACAATATGCAATACACGCCAGGTAACACTTTCGCCACAGTAGCTAACGGAGCGCCTGCTCCCGCACCTTACAGCGGGGTGTCAGTAGTTTCGGGGAACATTTTTGATCAAGGGGGGGCAATGAGACACCCCGCATAGGACAGCCCACAGAGAGCACTTGCGTGTCCAGTACTATCTACGACCCACAATGCATCAGAGGAACCATTGATAGGAGCGCAGATAGGAGACAAGCAGTTCATATTCATGGTGGATTCGGGAGCGGAGAAATCATGCATTAGAGAGGGCCGGTTCCCGTTATCTAATAGAACGTTAGAGACGCAGGGGTTCTCTGGGGCTGTAATTGAAGTTCCTTACACAGAGGCATTGGATGTGACAGTGGGGGGTAAAACAGTGAAAGCACCCTTACTGTACTATGAACACTCTCCCATTAATTTGCTGGGGAGAGATCTCTTAAGCAAACTAAACATGACAATATCATTCACAGGGAGCGGTATCGTATGTTCGACGCCAGGCATATGCCCCCTCCGCATATTAGCAGTAATACACGGCCACTCAATCATGCAAGAGATCAGAGGGTTACCAAGAAACAAGGAGATGGTTGTTGAGGGCATGAGAACATTGGCTCTCATAGTACCAGAACTAAAAAGGATGGATTGGAGGATTCCAGCCGAATTCCTCTTCCGCCCCATAGCAAGCCCCGACACTGCTCCCGGGTCAGTGCTATCGTTGGATTTACACGCAGTACACGTGTCAGCAAACAGAATATGTGTGATTGGCGTTGACATGGAAGGATGTGAGTGGCGGACAGTACTGTGTACAAATGCAAATATCCCACTGAGGGAGCTCTCGGACGAGGAGCTATTTTCTGACACTGAGACAGATGGCGAAATAGTGATGGAACTAGCAATGCCGTGCGACATTGTAGTTACAGCCAGAAAAACTCAAGTTGAATTAATGGCAGTAGTAGGAGCACCACATGCATTTTTTGATGACGACATGAGGTTAGTACCCACTAACATATGGACAAATGGCCCCCATGATGTGGGGTTATTACATGGGGTTCAGCCTGTGGTAATAAAACTGAAACCGGGAGCAATTCTACCCCGGGTAAAACAATATCCATTGTCACGCGAAGCAGAAGAAGGGATCAGAGAGACACTAGATGCACTGCTAGCACAAGGAATAATAGTGCCCTCAAACTCCCCATGCAACACATGCATTTACCCGATTAAAAAGGCGAAGGGAGGTTCATGGAGGATGATACAAGATTTACGCCCACTCAATGATGTGATTCAGAAGGAGTTCCCTTTAGTCCCGAACCCGGCGACAATACTGTGCAACATTCCGAAAACGGCATCCCACTTCACAGTTCTTGACTTAAAAAATGCATTTTTCTCGATTCCCTTAGCAGAAGAGAGCAGGTACTTAACAGCGTTTACACTAGGGGGGAGGAGGTTCGAACACTGCAGACTACCACAAGGATATTGCGAGAGCCCAAGCATATTCAACAGGGTACTACATGAAGATCTGGGGAATTTGTCTGTAGAAAGCACAGTGATTCAGTACGTTGATGATTTATTGATTTGTGCACAAACTGAGGAAGAGTGTAGAAAGGACTCAATAACACTCCTGACATTATTGGCCAATAAAGGGTACAAGGTGGACAAGGGGAAGTTACAATACTGTCTGACAGAGGTCCTATACTTGGGACAGCTGATATCAAAGGATGGCAAGCGGATCATACCAGACAGGGCACAGGCGATTAGAGCAGTTGGGGAGCCCAAAACAGTAAAAGAGATGCAGAAATTTCTGGGTATGTGCAACTATTGCCGAGCATGGATATTGGATTATGCAGCATACACAAGGCCCTTGTTACAGGCACTAAAAGAGGCACAGCAGGAAAACAAACACATAGAATGGACAGAAGAGATGAACACAGCATTTAACTCACTAAAAGAGCTGATATCAAGCGCTCCAGTACTGGCAAATCCAGATTATGGGCGCGAATTCTTCTTATTTTCACACTGCAAAGGAACACTGATGACAGCAGTACTGACACAAAAGACATCGTTAGGGCACAAACCACTGGCTTACTATAGTGGCACCCTAGACGCAGTAATGCAAGGTCATTTCGCGTGCGAGCAATCCCTAGCTGCAGCCGCGTTCGCGATTGAGAAAAGTGCCACGATAGTGATGGGCTGTCCTGTGACACTGTTTGTGGAACACTCACTCTTTGCAATATTAGAGCGATCAAAGAGCACATTGACGACACAACGCGCCACAGCATATGAAATAATACTGTCCAGCGCAAACATCCACATAGTAAGATGTAAAACAGTGAACCCGGCCACATTCATCACAGAGGCGTGCACCGTAGAGGACATGCAGAACCACAACTGCGCTACATACACAGGTGACGAAGGTCAGGATCAAGTGATTTTTGAGAATGCCCTGAACGAGGGAGAGGTGTATTTCGTGGACGGGTCAGCATCAATAGACATGGAGACAGGAGAGAAACATGTGGGTATGGCAGTTGTACGATTAGAGGAAGATGAATACGAGACACTAGTGCAACACCGCCTCCCATCACACTATTCAGCCCAAGCAGCAGAACTAATAGCGCTAATAGAAGCATTGCATGCCGCCAAGGGGTGCGCAGTGACAATATATACCGACTCAGCATACATGACAACAACAGTACACGGCGGGTTGGCACGGTGGGGGCGGAGAGGGTTTCGACGAGCAGATGGAACACCGGTTCAGCATGCAGAATTATTGAAAGCACTGATTGAGGCCCTACAAGACCCCACGGCAGTGGCCATCGTAAAATGCCAAGCCCACACCACAAATACAGATTTTATATCTTTGGGGAACGCGGCAGCAGACGCCGCTGCCAAAGAAGCTTCGTATTTACAGAAAGGTGAAGTAGGAGAGTACATGTTGCACCACACAGCAAGCCAAGAGGTCCCCACAGGATACAACATGATGCCCACACAGGAAATAATAGAGCTGCAAGAGGGAGCTAGTGCAGAAGAAAAATTGCTGTGGACTAAGAGGGGATGCAGCAAATCGCCGACTGATTTATTGTGGCGACAAAAAAGTTCAGGAAAAGCGGTAATGCCAGTTACATTGTTAGAAATAGCATTTCAACAACTACACTTTCCCGCACATAACGCAAAGCAACACATAATGGCGGACATACAAGAAGATTGGTTTGCACCTTGCCTCCATGAACACATCACAAGGCTGGCTTTAGAATGCACGACATGTCAGATTTACAACTCAGGTATGACATTGCGCACACTGAGAGGAACGATACCAAAACCAAATGGCCCATTCAGAGAGCTCCACATTGATTATGTAGACATGGGAGAAAGATGTAACGGGGCCCGCTACATGATTGTGGTTGTATGTCCATTTTCGAGGTGGGTGGAGGCAGGCCCCTGTGCGCGCCCTGATGCGAAGGGCGCCGCGAAGTTCCTAGTGCGGGAAGTATTCCCGCGCTGGGGGATTTGCGAAGTTATTCGCTCAGACAACGGCACGCATTTTGTTAATGAACTATTCAAGGAAGTGACTACGCTATTGGGAACAAAGCACAAATTATGTTCGATTTATCATCCTCAAAGTAATGGCGTAGTGGAAAAGATGAACGGTCTGTTAAAAAGCAGATTGTCAAAACTGTGTTTTTCCCTTAAAAAGACCTGGATGTACTGCCTGCCTTTGGCCCTGTTTGAGTTACGAAATCAGCCAAGTAAAGACCACCATTTGTCCCCGCATGAGATCGTCACGGGAAGGAGAATGCACACAGCGCATTCGCCTCTCCGTGAACGTTCTGATGCACACAGAAGTGCAGCGATATTGGGAGAGGAGTTCACAGAGTATTTGAAAAAACTGACACGGGCAGCGCGCGTAATTGCGAAGCAACTAGCCCCCCCCTCTACAAGAGAGGAGGGGAACACAACAGAAACAGAGACACTGCCTGAAAAACCATTACAACTAATGCCTGGTGACCTTATATATGTCAGAAGTTTTGTGCGAAGGTGGAATGCGCCACGTTTCCATGGCCCTTATGAGGTAGTGTTTTGCACACCCACAGCAGTAAAGGTGAAGGGCCTACGATACTGGGTACATTTGACAGACGTACGCAGAGCCTATAGCGCCGTGGAAGGTGAGGTACAGGACGAGGCACAGGCAACTGCGGACAATGAAGTTGTGCAGAATGAATGATGGGAATTTTGTGTGCATTAAGTGATGAACATTGAACGCGACTGGCGCACGACAAGTGTACTGAAATAAATATGTATATATATATATATATATATATATAATTTTTTACAACTTTTGAAGGTTTTTGTGGTTTTTTTTTAGTTTTGGAGAAGTTTTTTTTCTCTCGACTTTCCTCTTTATATATGAAATAATGTACGGATAGTAATGATTGTAAAGTTACCTTGTCTGTGGACACACCCCTCCCTCACCCACTCCCATACTTTGTCGAAAAAAATGTCACAACGTTATAAATGTTTACATGCTTGTACTTAATGCACTTTTATGTTTCAAACAGGATTTACTATGGCATCGAATGGGCAGCCTGCAACTAATAGATTTGTTAGATTTAGAGAAATGTTAGTAGATAGATTGACATATTCATACGAATGTGGTTTATCAATGTGTGTTATTGTGTTCTTCATCTCAATATTTTGCCTGGTGACATATTGGGTCATAGCGTTCATCTCTACCGAGATGAACGAGGGGGGAGGGGGGAGTAACACCACCCTTGCCCCTGGCACGAATTCAATTACAAGTATGAATATTAAAGAAGGTGATTTTTTGGTCTGGGATGGATCACACCTTGTATGGGGTTACTATACTGCACCACCCACTGCTGCTGCCCCGTCACAATCAAGAGATAAAGATATGGAAAATGACACAATGTCCCTACCTGAAATATATAACAGCCCCACTACCCTTCCCGCCCCGATACAAAACAGCGATTTGTTGTTTATTGAGGAAAATGGAAAAGTAATTACGATGACAGAACACAAGTTCCTATGTGAGGAATTGGAAAAGGGGGGTGGGAATGAGAAAGGGGGGCCTATTCTTTCACCTATCGAAACTAAAAGGTATAGGAGGAGGGAGAGAAGTAGGCGAAGAAGAGAGACAAGCAGGAGGGGGTATGATGAGTATTATGGGTTAGGATTAGACAAGATGGAAGACCCACGACACCCCCACCAAGCAAATAAATGGTATGCAGATATGAGTACAACAGCTAAACAGACAACCAATGAAAGCTGCTATGTCTGTTCGCTCATCCCCCATGCATCAGGTACACCCAAAGTGTTGTTGCCAAGAGAATTGCCCATTGTGGATGCCCAATGTCTCCTTCATCTCACACTGTGTAGAATAAAGAACACCTTCCAAGCACACGATGTCTCTTTCAAAATGATACAGGACAACAAAACGTGCTATTCAAAAGCGTCTGGAGTGGTCTGTCTTAAAGAACCTTTCTTTGCAATACAAGGGACGCTGTTTTCCGAAAACAAATGGAAAGATGAAGAAGTACTGTGCAAAGCGGAAGCACTGAGAGGTGTCCAACCAGACAAGCTGCGGTGGATGGAAAAAACGTGCTTACCAATATGGAAAGAACACATCTCTAAACTAACATGGGTAACAGCGATGGAGAAACCCTTCAAGCTACAAAGTGAAATACAAAACGAACTATGTTTCAAGGGAGAAGGAAAAGTGGCAATGGGAACGAATAAAAACTGTAACAAAACTCTCACCATCCCAGACATGAAAAAAGGAACAGCAGCACTAATGGACACATACTGGGTATGCGGGAATCAGGCTTACTTGCACCTTCCCCAGGCATGGAGTGGCAGCTGCTCAATGGCCACTTTGCATTCGGCCCTAATGGTGATTCCAGAAAGTCACGTCGACGAAAATAAAAGGACGCAAGGAAACGTGAACAAGGATGCGACGTCTCCCACTGCAGAAGCGCACCTCTATGTCCTGTCCTCCGGAGGGAAAGAAGAGGAGCTATCACGGAACAAGCGAGCATCAAACTACATATCACAAGCATCATCCGATTTATTGGCACAGATCCCAGACAGGTATCGCCTGTTCAGCTCCGTGGAAACATTTTTTGCCTCACTAGTTTCAAGTGTCCAAGCAAGAGCAAATGCAAAATGGCTCCAGATCACACGGTGGGAACTGATTCAGCTGGCCAATGACACTGAAGAAGGGTTCAACATAATAAAGGTGGAACTACGAGCTCTGCGACTAATGACCATGCAGAACAGGTATGTTCTGGACCTGCTAACAGCGATCGATGGAGGTGTTTGCCGAAAAATAGGAAGTGCGTGCTGCACGTTCGTACCTTCTGAAGACGCAGAAAATGGGTCCCTGTCCCACGTCATTGAAGCAGTACATAACCTGGGAGAGAAGATGAAGCTGGAAGGTGGGGCTAAAGATAGCTCATGGTTCGACAATATCTTCTCCTGGGTTCCCTCATGGCTTGGAATGGCAATGAAGTTCTTGATACCAGTTGTGGTGGTCCTCCTCGTGGTGTTCTGCCTGTGCCAGGTGGGCCTCCGATGTTGTGCTAACGCAGTCCCTAACGGTGCAATGATGATGGTGACAATGGGCAACTCTGGTGGTACAATTAAGGCGACACAAGAAGTACATGTACAGACAGGAACAGATAACACTCCCAGATACCAGTTAGTGCCTATGTGCCGTGATAAGTACATAGTAGATAAACTATGGCACACCACTATCAAAGAACCCCGAGACGTGGAACTGGAATGGTATGAGGAGGTCTGGGTAGACTTGGAAGAAACTGGTGACTGTATATATTTAACATGTACACCAGATGAGTATGCTAGAAGAGGTGAGAGCTTGAGGGGGGTATGCAGAGCCTGGATGCCTAGAAAAGGAACACCTGCATGGGATGACGCAGTGATAGAGGAGCAAGAATGTAGAAGATTAGAAGAGCTAAAGAATTCGTTACTTTAGTAACGAAAGGGGGGAAATGTAGGGGAGGACTGGCCGCGAGGCCCTCCTCACCTGCAGCCTTCTCCCCAGGTGAGGACCATGACTCGGTGGCCGTCCCCTCATGCCACCCGGGCCCAGGTGGAGGAGGGGTCACCCGCCGACGACATTGCCCACACGTATCCGTTCCCTGCATATACCAAAATTCAGTTAGGCCTAGAAGCCATCTTGTTTAGCAAACATGGCGTGAGTTCAGCACACTGTAACGAGGCCCCCACCTTTGGAGGGCCTGTCATGCATCTCCGCCGCCGCAGTAGCCCTGGTAGATCCGCTGCGAGCGCGTTCCCATGAGAAAGTCGGGTATGAGCTAACCCGAGATGCTAACACTGTAACATTTTATCGTTCACAATGTAATATTGCACCCCGCATGACCTGGTCCGCGAGGCCGGGGTGACGGGAAAAAAGCTGAAGCATCACTATCTGAAGAAAGTAGAAAATAATTCAAGTATTGGTATTAACGAACTACCTCTGTTTAAACAGATCCTGTAAACTGTGAATAAACCATAAAGATGTAACGTTAAATGATACCACCCCAGGTCTGGACTAGTGCTGCTATAACCACAGAGAAAGATGTCGACCAAATGTATAGCCTTTATCTGTATAAGTGTTCTTACAATTTTATGTAGAAACCTGAACTCATATATGTTTTCTTAATCACCTAAAGCAGCGAGCATCAATTTCTGTAGGCCATAACCTAGAACTACCTCGTGTAACGTCTAATGTACATAAAATAATCACACCATGTAGTAAATATAATGTTAGGTAATGAAAAGGTACTCGGACCGACTGTATTAAAGAAATGTGTAACGAAATTGAAATATATATGTGTGTTTAAATAACATCAAAATAAGGCGGAACATTATAAAAGTTCTGCATTCAAAAGTTAGCAACGCACGAGGAAAAAACCTTTGTGAATATATGCAAGGCCATTCTCCCTCCCACCCTACCAAGCCTGCCAGATAAAGAAGCTAAGGCCTGTGCCGCGCTCCCTCACCTCCCCCAACCAAGCTGGAGCCGCTTCAGAGAGTCAGAGGCCCCGGTACCGCACCCAAGGCCACAGCCCGCCACCTGTGTTATTTACAGCACGGTAATAAACCCACGTTTGAATCCACTGATCTACCAGCACCCTCTCGTAAATTCCACAACCCCCCCCCTAGACCACCCCAAGAATCATGACGACCCCCATCACTGGGACAAGACACAGAGACCCATTTATATAATAACTTCTAACGCGGCAGACAGACATGTATCATTCGGCTCAGGCCCCAGAGCCCAGCCCCTCGACCTAAAATACCGGTCAATAGGACACAGGTAAATCTCACCCCAACCGACAACCACCGGACCTCTCACGAGGTGCATTCCTCATGTGTTGCGTTTATTTTATAAGACAAACTGCTGAGCGATTTATTGATGTACTTAGATGTCGTTTCTTGAATAACTGCAGTGTGCATGGCCTAGGGCAAACGAGTCAGGAAAGGTATTCATCTTTGTCACAGGCTGCCCCAGCATACCAACACCGCTCGGATGACCTCAAGCTGGCCTGCCAGGCCCAACCCAACCCACGAGGCTGACCAGTGACGTCCTCACGCCAAGACCAACCACGCTGCAGCAACACCTATAGTTAGTCGACGCCACCCAATCCCAATTAACTTGTGCCCCCTATAGTGTGTAGGTTCTGATGACGTTTTTTGTATTAGAAATACGCCTGTCTTTGCTATTGTCAGACAGAGCGCTCTCGGAGGTTGCAGAGTTCTTTGCATGCCCTATTCTTTGGATAAACTCCCACTTACGCTCACCCGCACTCTGTCTTGGTCTTATTCCCACTACGGGAGAGTCCCTTATTGTCTCTCATTGCGGGGAGGATCGTGCTGAAATTGGGGGCGCTTCCTTTCACTGTTCAATCTACTGCTGAACATTCTACATGAAATTAATGTGGTGCAGTTAACTGCATAGTCAATAATGGCCATTACTGTAAACAGAACGTGCGTGTGACATGCTGACCCCATCACACTCATTCATACGTCGTATTAAAACAAAGTAGATCCGCGAATCGAAAGTCCGCTTTGGAATGGCCGAAATTGTAACAAGAGGACACAAACGGGTGTGTCTCCAAAGAGTTATTCATTGAGGTGGATTCAGTATCTGTAAACGAGAAACGGTATATGCTGTGGAAAAGGAGGGGGTGAGAAAGGAAAAGGGGGGTGTGAGGGAAGAAAGGGTTCTATATGGGAAGATCACTGGCTGATACTGTTATCTTATGTTATGTTATTTTGCATTTATATAGCGCCTTATATACCATTGGTATGGTCTGAAGGCGCTGGTAGGTAGAACGCCCTTGGGAACCGAAGTTCAGATCAGTAGAGAGAGTAGAGAGAGTCAAAGGTGCGTGTGAGCACCGGCTATGTGTGCAGCTGGTGCGGTATTCATGTAATAGCTGCTTCTTAGCGGTAGGTGTGGTGATTGAGAGATCAGGAGTATGTGTTCGTTCTGGCAGGATTTATCCAGACCGAGTGTGGCTGTGTTAGGTCTGAGGAGAATGCCTGGCTGGGGGGTGTGTAACCAGCAGTGTTTTACTTAGAATGCTGTGGACTATGCGGCGGATGTTAGTATGAGAACAGTTATACCGAATGGTGTCATAGTATCTCTGTGTTCTAGTTGAGTGGTGGTGTAGAGGGGAGAGTAAGCGTGGTGGTGTGATATGATGTGTTATATGCTCTTTCAAAACGTTCTCTGCATTCTAAACCATACTATATATGTCACGCAGTTCTATGCGCTCCAGTCCGTTCCATGCACTCCTATCCACTCCATGCATCCCAATCTCCTCCACACTCTCCGGTTCGCTCGACGCACTCATGCGCTCCAGTCCACTTTGCGCGCTCCAGTCCGCCCCGCGCTCTCCAGTCCACCCTGCGCATTCTAGTCTGCCCCACGCATGCACTCTTGTCTGCTCCATGCATGCACTCTTGTCTGCCCCACGCGCTCCACTTCACTCGATCCATCCACTCTACGCATTCAGTATCTCTACGCAACTCGTCCGCTCTAGCAACAGGTCAGTTCCACTCTGGGCATTCGTTCACTCTAGGCACTCGTTCGCTCCAGGCACTCGTCCTCTTTATGCCCTCACACGCACTATGTATTCACCTGTTTTGCTCACTAATTGGCTCTATGCACTCGCCCCCTCAATGCACTCGTCCCCTCTGCGCACTCAGCCCTCTACGCACTCAGCCCTCTACGCACTCAGCCCTCTACGCACTCATCCCCTTTTACACACCCCTTTTTTCATATGCCCTTTTTCGCTCATATGCACTCGTCTGCTCTATATACTTGTCGGCCCTACACACTAGTCTGTTCTATGCGGCCCTCCACTCAATACGTTCTTCTGCTCAGCTCATCCATCCCATTCCGCTCATCCATCAGTTACCCACACTCATCCGTTCTACGCACTCATCAACTCTGCATGCATTCCGCACTCATCCCTTCTACATGCTTATCCGTTCTGCGCACTCACCCGGTCTAAGTAACTCCTCTGCTCTAGGCATTTGTTCGCTTTATCCCCTCGTATGCACCATACCTTCATCTGCTCTACACATTCATCCACCCTCCGCAATCACGTGCTCTCTGCACTTGCCCGCTCCCCGAACTCACCAGCTCCCCACGCGCATCCGCCCTCCGCACTCATCCGCACTCACCCGCCCTCCGCACTCACCCGCCCTCCGCACTCATCCGCTCCCCGCACTCTTCCGCTCCCCACACACATCCGCTCCCCACGCACATCCGGTCCCCACGCATTCAACAGCAATATGCACTCATCAGCCTTATAAAGTCATTCGCTAATACGCAGTAATCTTGTTCCATCTATTCGTCTGCTCTCTACACTCATCTGCTCTATACCATCATCCGTTCTGTACACCCATCTGTTCTGTGCACCCATCCGCTCTGTGCACCCATCCACTCCTCTCTGTACACCCATCCGCTCTATACACTCAGGCGCTCTATACACTCAGGCACTCTATACACTCAGGCGCTCTATACACTTAGGCGCTCTATGCATTTATCTCCTCTTCATACCCAACCACTCAACCTGATCATCCATTCTATACACTCATTCAATTTACATATTCATTCGATTTATACATTCATTCAAATTATGTAGTCATCTGTTCTTCCACTCGTGCGTTCTTCCACTCAACGCATTCATCTGGTCCACATGCTTCATCTATTCTAACTATTTCACCCACGCCATTCATTTCGTTCGCTCCTCTTGCATTCTGTCTATTTCAGGAGTTTAAGTCTCTTTACTGTTTCCGTATGATTTATTCTTATTAACCACTTCATTGTTTTGATCTATTTTGTTCGGTTAATTCTGATTGTCCTTTTAGTTTATATTAGGGGTTTACTGGCTGTTAGTTCCTCGCATCAGGTAGTTTGTTGGATTGGTGTCATTGAGATGCTGTTAGTCTGTTTGGGTTAGTTTGGTATGGGTTGATTTTAGGGGAAGAGCCAGGTTTTCAGCAGTTTGCGGAAAGACGCTAAATCCTCAGTTAGGCGGATGTGGGGTGGGAGTGAGTTCCATAGCGTGGGGGCCAAGGCTGAGAATGATGATCCGCCTAACCTGACTGAGTTTGTCTTAGGTATGACTAGGAGGCTGGCTGAGCTTGATCTTAGGGTGTGTGGGGGCTGATAGGGTTTTAGCTTGTCTTGAAGATATTGAGGTCCGGTTTTATGCAATGCTCGATGGGAGATGCATAAGGTTTTGAAGGTCACCCTTCGCGCTACAGGAAGCCAGTGCAGCGTCTTAAGGGCTGGGGAGATGTGGTCTCTTGGGCCGAGCGCAAGTAGCATTTTGGCTGCCGCGTTTTGTGCCCTTTGGAGTTTATTCAGTTTGTAGGCGTGGATTCCGAGGTATAGGGGGTTTGCGTAGTCCAGTCTTGATATAACGATTGATTGGACCGCGGAGAGTCTGTTGGGACAGGAGAGATATGGAAAGATGCGTCTAAGGGTTTTAAGGTGGTAGTGGCAGGACTTTGAGACGTTGTTGACTTGGCGGAAGAGTGTTAAGTCAGAGTCAAGAGTGCATCCAAGATTTTTCACTGAGTTGGAGGGGGTCGGTGAGTTGCCCATGGCGGCTGGCCAGGGTAGTGGGTGCGGAAGAAGATCGGAGTTGCCACAAACCATGATTTCCGTTTTGGAGGTGTTTAACAAGAGGTGGCTTTGTGTCATCCAGAGTTCTATGTCAAGGAGGCAGGAGGCCAGATCAGGTCGGGAGTTGGGTTTTGAGTTCAGGAGTTTTAGAATTAGTTGAGTGTCGTCGGCGTAGGTGTAACACAGGATGTTGTGTGAACTAATTATTGGTGGGAGGGTGATCAAGTAGAGATTGAACAGGAGGGCGGATAGGCATGCTCCTTGTGGGACTCCCGTGTCGATAAGTCGGGCTTGGGAGGTATAGGTTGAGAGTATCGTTATTTGGTACCTGTCTTTGAGGAAAGAAGCTATCCATTTAAGAGCGGTTCCACGAATTCCTAAGGAGTAGAGGCGGTCTAGGAGGATTGAGTGATTGATTGTGTCAAAGGCGGCGGATAGGTCAAGCAGGACTAGTGCGGTGCATCCCGCGGAGTCTGCTGTCATTTTAAGGTCATCCCAGATTGCGGTTAGGGTGGTTTCAGTTCCGTGACGGGCTCTGAAACCTGATTGTGCGGGGTCTAGGAGATTGTTGGCTTCGACAAAGGCATTCAGTTGGGAGTAGGTGGTTCGGTCAATGAGTTTGGTAAGGAACCTGGTGTTTGAGATGGGGTGGTAGTTTTTGGGCTCAAGAGGGTCGAGGGAAGGTTTTTTAATCAGGGGTTTGACATGGACTGTTTTGAATGCGTCGGGAAAGATACCAGAGGAAAGGGAGGCATTTATGATGGATTTTGCATACTGCTGAGGGGAAAGGACCGATGGGATGTCGCTTTCATTTATGCCATGAGAAATGAGATCTTGGGTATTGGCACTATTTGTCGTGCCCAGTAAGCCTCAAGATGATTGATCAAGCTTATGATGTTACAATGCGAACAGACAATTTATGTGGACATAATATACATTTCAGGTGTAAAATGACATGTGAACAAACTCACTATAGATTGAATTGTTATGACAGCTACTATTCTAAATTAATAGAGAATCTGATGTAGCTCATCTTGATTCAGGAATTCAGCTGCAGCTGCAGCTGTTGATGGTACTCTTGTTCACAGGCGATTAGCCTAGCTTTTCGGTGCTGGACTGCCCTTGGGGGTTGGACAAAGACTGATATGCAAATGCATATTTCTCCTCTGTAAAGGGTGCAGTGAGCTAAAACGTGGTTGTAGACCCTCTTAAGTGGAAGAAATTCCAAAGAACAGGGTATATGACTCATGTTCGTTTTCAGTGGAGGGGCTGCCACACTCCCTTGTAACTTGTTTCACCCTAAGTAACCCAGGGTAATCCAGACGTGAACCCCTTGCTCACTGTGTTTTAGAGAGGCTCAGCTTCACCTCACTGATGAGGCCTGACTAGGCAAAAACACGTGTCTGGGGTTACTGATGGTGCTCTTGTTCAGAGGAGATTTGCCTGGCATTTCCATGCTGGACGGCCCTTGTGGGTGGGGCAAAGACTGATATACAAATGGATAGTTCTCTTCTGTGAAGGGTGCAGTGAGCTAAAACGTGGTTGACTTTCCTGAGTGGAAGAAATTCCATAGAACAGGGTATTTGACCCATGTTCGTTTTCAGTAGAGGGGCTCCCACACTCCTTTGTAACTCCATAGTAATGTTTCTATCTTCGCACTCACTAACTCAGGTTAAGTCTTGTAGCCACTCTCGCCTACTGGGAGGTAATTGATCTTTCGATCACTGTAGGATGCAGGGCTTTGCAGTAAGAACCCTGCATTTAGAAGGGCCCTCAGTCTCTGGGATATCCGCCCACACCCCAATCAAGGTGCTCATAGGCATCAGTTCTATCTGTCCAGGGCTGGCAATTTCTAGGGCCTTGGCTGTGTGAAAGACCCACAATCTGCTCGGGAAGCCCCTGAAATGTTGAGGCCAGAATTGTCAGGTAGCATAAATGTAGGTCCCCACCTCCAAATCCAGGGATATAATCTCAGACTGCCAAGCCACTACAAAGCCAAGGATTGACTGCGCGAAAATGCAGATGAGGGGAACTGCAGTGGGGAAAGGGGAATTGAAAGCAACCCTACAAAAGCTATGTTTCTTAAACTCTACATGAAGGGGAATTCCTTAATGTGAGCTGTGGGACTGGTGCAAGGTGAATGGGGTGGACAGAAAGAGAAGGAGGAATCCGGTGTGTAGGCGGCCTCACAGAGGGCCACAGATACAACAGATACAACTTTGGTTGGGGATGACAGCGTACTATTCCAACAATGCACCATCGGAGAGTACAGCTGCTGCACATATCATGGTTCCTGTAGGGTGGGGTTACATGACTGTCTCCGCCTAAGGTTAGGACATACGCGGTGCTTTATGCCACAGTAAGGCCACCATTCAGCACTGTGAGGAGTGGGAGGAAACCTTTCAAGCCGCAAGCAAGCAATATTGACACCTGCTATCCACAGGAAGCCGCGTAAGCCACGAACTGCCCGTACTATGGTGAAACCAATTCATCAGACTTGCACAGTGCATTCAAATGATATGTAAAATGCATTATTCATAGTTTAAATGCACCTTGCACGCGGCCCACCACAAATAAAAGGACACCCATTTGGTTTAATTTTGCACCCTTTTGGGGTCAATAAATGTGAGCTATAAAAAATAATTTAAAAAGGTAATATACTGGGAGAGAGGTTCAAACCCAGCTCACAAGTCTGTTGCCTTTTTTTCAAAATCCATAGCACGATCCTCTACATTACCAATGTTCTACTTATGAAGTATGCACTACAGGTTTATTTACCTTAAATATATCATAAATGTCTGAGTCCCTAGTCACTCATTACCGCCCCACACCCTCCTTGATACTCAACTACTCTATGTGCATGCTAGTTATTAACCCTTTATTTACCCTTCCCAAGATGTCCTAAGCCGAACCCCCTTCACCATGTGCCAGGCACTATATCCAGGATGACACTTGGTGCCTACACTACAGGAACGTGGATAATGCAACATGTTGGGTATGGCTAGACCTCTTGCATGGCAGAGAGGTTCAAACCCCGCTCACAAGGCTGTTCCCTTTTTGCAGTCCAGTGTCCAATCCTCTACAATACAAATGCTCTGGCAATTAAGTAGGCACATTAAGGAGAGCATGGTGCATCACTATGAGCCGGGCACTAGCTAGCATATGCCAATCGATGTCTACACTTCTGGACCGTAATCAATGCAGCATGTCAAGTACGTCAAAATCTCTGTACGTACAATGGAGTCTGTGTCTAGTGCCACACACTGGAGAGAGGGGGGAGGTGACGTTAATTTTCTTTCATTGATTTTGACAAGGAGGAAAAATGAAATAAATATGTGGTAGGTAGCTCCCAGAGATGCAGGATATCGTATTGCGGCAAATGGCCACATTCTTTGTCGACCAAGATTGTAAGCGCTGATGAAAAGTACTGTACAAAAGCAATCGTCATAGCATAACATGTGTAAATGTGGGACACATGCCCAACACTGTCATATGCATTGGCTTGCAGGCCCCATGTGGTTGGAGGGTTGTGGTCAGGCGTCTATTCCCATCGATGCTGGAATTCATCATTCGTTGCAATTCCCCGTGTTGTGCTGACTCAGGCATGGCGGCGTCCCCAGCAGAGCCACTCGAGCGTGTGACGCGCGTCTCTTCTGGTGCCCTCACGAGCGCGGCGTTAATCGAGGCATGAGTCCGGCTGGGTCTCCTCGTCGCCAGTGTTCAGTCGGGCCGTGACCTACCTCGAGGACCACTCAGGCGGGGGAAGGCCTACCTATAATGAAGACGCATACGAGGGCCGGTACAATACAAACACTTCTTTATTGCACGCCAACGTATTCCCAACTGCTGTTTCCCTTGTCCCGTCCCCTCCCTAGCCCAACGTCACGTCCCATGGTCCTGGCCCAAACGTGGCCCTTCCCCTCATAACGATGAGGGAGGGCTGGCAGCCCTAGTCACGACGTGACAGGGCCTTGCCTAGATGCGTTTCTGAACTGCGCTTAAACCTGCACCCTTCTTGCGACAGTTCCGCGTTGGAGTAACTTCAGCGCAGGCAGGTGCATCCAGTAATGCACCCTTGCGCAGAGTCAGGGAGGTTCTCCAGGGTGTATCAGACACTCCTGCAGCACCCTCAAAGCCTGGAAATGCAGCACATTGGGGAAAACTGCCTGCACTCACTTATTTGTGCATTTCATTTCACTGTTTTCTGAGAGGAAGCGACGATAGCCTGTATATCTACCTACAGGCGCAGGTGATTGGGGAAAACAATCTGAATAGGAGTACCATCAGTGGAAAATAACAATAAAATGTGGCCACCAGCGGATTGAGTAAGCTAAAATGGGCGGTGCAAACTAAGGTTCTTTTGTGCTCACATCTAGTATACATTTATTTTACAAAAAAGCACACACACAAGACAAGCAGAACACATCAACCATTCCAAACGTTTTCCTGCTTCTGTGAATGAAGCCCAAAATGAGAACCACTGAAGCAAAATCATACCGTGAAACAATTATGTTAATGTGCACATCCCAGTGCAGTGTATTCATGGATCAGCAACCTTTGGCTCGCCAGATACTTTGGCATGCAACTCCCGTGCTAACGCCGTAGTAAGTATAGTCAATGCTGAGGGCTCATGGGAGTCGTAGTCCAAAACATGTGGAGGTTTGCATGTTCAAGACCAGGGTAGGATTGGCCCCTCAGCCTTTCAGCCCGTGGCCGGGCCGAAATCGTCCCTGGGAAGTGGGGCCTGTTTCTGGCCATGTCTTGGGCCAGTTTGGAAGAAAGAAAATTGATTTTTTTTTTTTCTTCAAATTTCTATTTTTTTTTTTTTTCAAAAAGCCTTTCATCCTTCTTAGGTCGATAAATGAGTACCAACCCAGGTTGGGTGATATTGTATATATATTTGTTCTATAAAAAAAGAGCTTAAGTGTAAGTGCTATACAATAACATATCATCATTTGGCCTTGGACGTCTGCTTGGATTCACAGTAATTTAGTGGACTTAGGGACAATGCTATTTGATGCCACTTCCTGCTTTGTCAAGGGGTGAAAGGTTGTGTGTCATCGCTTCCCGGGATGTCACTTTGGGGTGGGGTCAAATGACATCACCTCTGGTGATGTCATCAGAGGTCAAGGGTCGTGAGGCAAGGGGTGGGTCACTTTTTGAGGCGAGGGGTGGGCCACTTGCTTTTGGATGACCGGGCCTATTTCTTGTCCAAGTCCGACACTGTTCCAGACCCCCTTTTTATGTAATCTAGCCACAGAAAAAAGCCCACGTTGCATATATTTCTTTGGCACAGGCAATTTGCACCAGTCTGGGACAACTTGGAACGGATTTGCACAGTTCGACTAGCACAAACATAAGGCACTTTTTTACATTACCTGCCCTTCCCGTCTTCCTCGTCCCAGTTAATACGTCGAACGAGACAGCAAAACAGGATGATTGTCAGGAGGGGAGGGAATATATAGGGGCCACACCCATAGGAGTGTGCTATGCATATTAAGAAGGGCCAAAAGATATTTGGCTATGAAGGTCTGTCTGGGGCTAGTGGCTCCTCATTATGTAATGACTGGAACGAGGAAGACCTGGACTTGGAGTAATGAAGATTACCAGTAAGTAATCACAATCGGTCTGTGCAAAATGTCAGTACCCAATCCCCTTGCATTGGAGTAAAATCATCCATCACGTGATCATTCTTTGCACTAGGGTCCAAATCTTGAAAAGAGAGTGACTCGATAGGGTTACATGGTGCAGGACTGAGCTTTTATCTACTATGAAATTTGAGGCTTTCATTATAAAAAGAAATGTGTTTCTGCTGATTTGTACTGTAATCTCGGTGATGGAGACTCACCATAAATGTAAGGAAAACAAGGACCATGGCAGCACGCTCCTTAACGTTATATTTAGATTCGTGGAATGTTCCAGAAGTGTTTCAAGTCTGAGGTGGCTGAAAGGGCGCGGACCTCCGGCGCTCGAAACTAAACACGCCACGAGAGCTGCAGGCGGAATATACCATTTCTTTATTTTTCTTCTGGTTGAAGAAAGTTAACGCGTGCTGCAAAATCCCCTACAATGTGGATTAATGTGTTGGATATGCTTCGGGATTACTCAATAAAATGACTATTGGTCATGAGAGCTATTTTTAATCTTTTCTGGTATTTTAAACAGCATCAGATTGCATCTGACATCTTGGCCTAGCATGTTAAAAGCCAAAATGTTTAGACAAATATAATCCAAATAAAAAGAAAGGAGACTTTTTACAGCCCACTCCAACCAATCGAGGGAGCCAAAAGAAGCAACATATGCTGTGCAAAGTGTCCTGCATAGTTACTTAAAACTTCTATTTTTTTTTAATGAGATTTTGTGACTTTTAGCTCTTTCACAACTGTTGTAACTGCAGTTCAGACCTCGGATTTGCTCTTGTTCAGATGACCTGTCCCCCATCCGTCGGGCGTCCCAACAGCCCATCAGGAAACACTCTTTCCGTTATCAGAAATATTTCACAGCTCTTGAGATAAATGACAGTTGCCATGTAAACTATGCACTACGATGCGATAAAGGGGGCCAGCAGTGGCAGAGTGCATAACGCGGAGACTGAAGACTTTCTACGCGCCTCTTGGTGTGGCCGATTCGTAAAATATCCAAAGAACTCTGACTAATCAAAATGGGAAATACTATTAAGGGGATCATTGCCTTCATACCGTCGAAGAAATGCCAGGAATTCCTCACTGGGGAGTTGGAAGAAATGCCTATTGACAAAATGGTGGACCTGAGTTGCAACCAGCTAAGGATATTCCCGCTTCGAGTTTGTGCTTTCACTGAACTTGTCAAGCTCTATCTCAGTGACAATAACTTGAACAATCTCCCACCGGAGTTGGAGCTTCTCCAGAAATTGCAAATCCTGGCACTGGACTTCAACAATTTTAAGACGCTCCCCTTGGTTGTGTGCCGCTTGACGCAGCTCTGTATCCTGTATCTGGGCAACAACCGACTCCGCGACCTTCCTTCGGAACTAAGCCTGCTCCCGAACCTACACACCTTGTGGATTGAGTACAACTACTTCTCGGAGCTGCCCGACGTCATCTGCCAGCTGAGCCACCTCAAGACGTTTCACGCCGGGTGCAACGCCATCCGCCAGCTCCCCGGCGAGCTCAAGCACCTGACGGAACTCCGCACACTGTGGCTGTCCGGGATCCTCTTGAGCGACTTCCCCCGGGTCCTGCTGGAGATGCCGTTCCTGGAGGTCATAGACGTGGACCGGAACGGCATCAGGGTCTTCCCGAGTCTCAAGCACCTGTCAGGACTGAAGCTCGTCATCTATGACCGCAACCCATGCACCAGTGCCCCAAAAGTAGCAAAGGGGGTCAAACGAGTGGGCAACTGGGCCGAGGACAGCCCGGAGCCCAAGAAGCGGTCCGAAATAGAACAGGAGATTGAGAAGATGATGGAAAGCAAGGACTTACAGCCGGCTGCCAAGGAAGCCGGCAAACCACCAATCTAATTTTGAGGCAGACCGCATCATGCCAGCCGAATGTGCAAAGACCAAAGACTTCTTCTGAATGATTGCATTCATAGCACTGTGGTTATGTGAGAGCTGTTGAACTGTGTTTGGCAAAAACACTAGACAACTAGGTAAGCAGATTTGTATAACTACCCAACAATGACAGGTGCACACAGCGAAGCAAACATGTCATATGTTATGGTATGTTATGTTAATTTATACTGTCTTCACCCTCCTTCGGCGCGGGACCTTGTCGGAGAGGGGGTGTCTTGTGACCCTGCCAGGGCGTCTCCAGACCTTAGTCTGTGGGTAAGAAGGGGATGGGTGTGGGAGATAAAGACGGGGGTTAGGAAAATATGCCCCACAATGTAAAGTAATGTCTAGATCTTTATTAAAATATTCACATTCGAACTTGCTGTCTCAAATCACTTGAACAGTGCACATTTTTTTTTTCAGGTCATCTTAACTCTACTGGGTCCCAAAATGAGCAGACCTTGGGAAAGTCCAAACCCGATCAACTCTAATGTCTGTATTGTAGTTATTGGATGGCTGCAAGGAGCTACTGCACAATGTGTAATGTTCCATTTCATGAGCTTTTGTTATAACTGCATTCTATTTTCCATGTGAATACCCCTTAAAGGTTACATTTATGAACGCCATGGAATGGCAAGCGGCGGGAAGCTTGGTTGCATGAAGTATTCATAGGCCACCATTCGGGCTCATTTCATGAGAGCTTCAGGAAGGGCTGAGGTTGCACCACAACAGCAATGCAAGGCGCTGGGAGGCGCGTCACCGGAGAGCCTCGCCTGCGCGCCCCATCCATAGCACGGAGCTCACTAGCTACTTGGCGCTGGGTGTACCGTAGTCCTGGTTAGGCATTGAAAGGCGTTATCTGTCACTTGCAAAGCATGACATATATTGTGCCCTGAGGGTGTTAGTGTGGCAGTGGGTATGCCAGTGTAGGGTCAGAATGGCTATGTAAGCCTGGTTGTGGGGCTGACCCAGCATTGGGCAATGAGCCAATTGTAATTGTAATTGTAATTGGTTATTTATAACGTGCTTAATACCCAGAGGTTTCTAAGCGCTGACCCGGGGATCGAACCTGTGTTGCTCCGTGTCGTCTTGCTTCCAAGGCGAGCATATTGCCCCTGAACTATCCTGCAGAGCAAAACAAGCAATTTACCGGTTTTTAGCGCCCAGGCTTCCACAGGATACTGAGAGGTCCACACCGGCAAACACATTCAACACAGAAAATGAAACAAGAGTCACACAAGGACAGAGGGGCGGTGGTGGGGGGTGAGTGTGATGTCATTTTGATAAGCCAGTTGCTTGTGTTGTCCTGACATGCCACGGAGCATTGGGGAGGGACGGCTGTGAGGCTTGCCTGACTCCGACTTTCATCCTAATCAGATTAGCAAAATGAGTACCATTGAGGGGAATAAAAAACAAAACAGGGACTGATACTGACAGGTCCTCTGAAAATATTGGCGAATCAGCCTTTCATCCCTTTGAAGTCTGTATAGCAGTCGTGTGCCATGTTGGTGGCCTCGCTCTGCGTGGCACTGTAAGGGATAGTCGGCCAGATAGAGGAAGAGGCCGATGCAGTCGAAACCAGAGGTGTTGACGGGTGCCGGCCAGAAGTACACAGATGTTGAGTGCCGCTGCGGTTCTCCGGGCATAGCGGTGGCACTTGGGCATGTGTTTCAACTGGATGTGAAAGCCCACGATCGGGTAGAGTTTACAGCCCTCTGGATCTGGGTTAGCCACTTATGTGCCACTTATGTCTCTCCTGAGACTACCACATAAATGTTCAATCCCGTCTAATAAATGTCCTTCGTGTCTATGTTCGCCCTGATGCCCAAGGATCCCCGGTGCTATATAAGTAAGTAAGTAAGTAAGTAAATAAGTGCGGCCAGGCTTGAGGGTGGTACAGGAGTGCGACCGAGCTAAAGAGGAGAGCTTTGTCATCGCTTAACCAAAGTGGTCCATAGGGAGGGGGTTGTGCATGTGGTGTTTGGAGCATGAGATTTTATGGGAGAGAGGTTGGCTGTGGAAGAAGAGGGGACAGACGAACGAGAAGTACAGGCGGTGCCGAGTGAGAACCATAGGCGCTGTCCAGGCACAAAGGAACTGCGCCCCGTCCTTGGAGAGGATTAGGCAGGGGACGTGGATGCTGTGCAAGTATTAGTTTGATGTTATAGAAAAAAAAAGTAGGAAAACGTTATTTTTGTTGGGGGGTTTTTTGTAATTCAAGCTCATGGGCTGTGGCCAGCACCATGTGGCTCTTTACCTCTGGAGTGGCTGGCTTGCTTGTTAAGGCCCCTTACAAAAAAGGAGAAAAATGAGAAAAGGAGTGCCACAAGTCTAACACTTTCAACATTGACCCTAAATAAGAAAGATTAGGAATACCAAATAATGTGTCTTTCTGGAATTCTATACAATACTTGCTAGACTCACCAATGGTTTATTTCAGACACACTTCAGAAGGTGAGTCACTGATTTAGTCTGTTCTTAAACGCCTCAATTCAGCCTTTCATCCTTCTGAGGTCGATAAATGAGTACCAACACAGGTCGGGTGATATTGGGTGTATATTTGTTCTATAGCAAGCGCTTAAGCGTAAGTGCTATATAATAACACATCATAATCATTTGGTCATGGACGTCTGCTTGCAGTCACAGTAATTTGGTAATATGGGCCTATACACACTGATCTTAACGATACATATGGCGACCCATTCTCGTATGAAATTTACATCACATTATAGTGATATCGTAACCATATTTTTTGTTGTGTACAATGCTATGTGATAGCACTTCCTGTTTTGTCAAGGGGTGAAAGGTCGCATTCCATCGCATCCGGCAATATCACTTTGGGGTGGGGTAAAATGGCATCACTTCCTGTGATGTCACCAGGGGGGGTCAAGGGTCGTGTGATGTCACGTCCGCTACCCCTGGCATTTTGTTGAAATGACGTCCCTGTGTGCAGTCTGATCCAGAAAGGCTCCATTCTGCATTAGTTCTTTGTTGGTGATTTGTGTCTGGGCTCCTGGTGTGTTCATATACTTTATTGGGGGCCCAGATGCCTCGATTCATCCCCGGTTAATTGACGTTGGAATCTTTAGTTAAAGAACCACATTTGTAGATGTTTTCTGAAGGTCGGGTATTCTTCTGTGCGTCAGTGTTCTCGGCAAAGAGTTGCAGAGTTTGGTGGAAAGGAAACAGAATGACGACCCTGCATTCCGTTTCCGGTTGAAGTCTATTATTGTAACCGAGCCACTGAGGACAGATCGAAGCATCCTCAGTGAAGCTTAGAAGGCGAATGTCCCTGCGAGGGGTTTAGGACCCCTGCCGTGGAAGGCGCAGTGAGCTGTGCAAAGGCTTTTGAAATGAATACTGCGTTTGGTTGAAGCTAGTTTGGTTGAAGCTAGTCGAGGGTAGGCAGGGCGGCGGGGGTGTGTTTGTATGTTCTCCACCTGGCCATTGCATTCTGGGCTCGTTATAGCCTGCTGAGTAGATATATCAGGGGTGCAAGGTGAGATTGTTCTTGTCGTCTAGTCTTGAGAGCAGGAGTGCAATAACTGGCAAAGTCCTGTGGGTATAAGTCAGGCACATCATGTCGTGTGGGATTGAATGGACATAGAAAAAGCATCCTCTTAAGATGGCTTTAGCTGGTGGCTCCTTCCAGAGTTGGTTCACTGACCATCGTGATTCTGAGGTGTCTGACGCCTTTCGTCGGCAACGGGAAGTCTGCCACCTTGCCAAGCCATGGGGTTTGTGACAGGTCTGGGGATGATCCCAAGATCTGTTCTGGTTGGGTTGGGCTTGGCTTTGTTTGTCGGGCATGCGCGGAGGCCTGTAGGGTTTGTTATAGAGGCATGTGTGTGCTCGGAGGAGATGATGTCTCTGGAGCACGTGACACCTGAATTGTTATTAAGTTCCAGTAGCAGGGCCATGTAACTGTTAAAGAGTAGAGGCGAGAGGCTAGGTCTTTGCGGCCCTCCATATGTTTATGTGCGGGGATGGTACCTGAGCGGGGACGGTGTTGCGTCGGTCCTCCCAAATAGCAGAGAATTCATTCAGCATAGAGAGATCACTTTTACTCCTCAAAATATGTGTAGGTTAGTGGCATTTAAACATAAGGGGGACGTTGATTCCAGGTGAGTACTATCAAAAGGGCCCTTGAGTGGAGAAGCAAATACAGCAAGGCTTGTACAGGTCACTGTGCTAGGAAGCTTTGAAGTCAAGCAGGGACAACTCAGCCTTTCATCCTTAAGGTGGGCAAAATAAACAGGAAGGTTCTATTAGAAGTGAGTGCCCCTGGAGGGTGAATAAGGCTGAGGCAAAGGCAGTCGTGTGAGGCATGCCCGACTCAGCCTTTCATCCTTAATTTGGGCAAAATAAACTGGAAGATTCTATTAGAAGTGAATGCCCCTGGAGGGTGAATAAGGCTGAGGCAAAGGCAGTCGTGTGAGGCATGCCGGACTCAGCCTTTCATCCTTAAGGTAGGCAAAATAAACAGGAAGATTCTATTAGCAGTGAATGCCTCCTTAGGGTGAATATGGCTGAGGCAAAGGCAGTCGTGTGAGGCATGCCTGACTCAGCCTTTCATCCTTAAGGTAGGCAAAATAAACAGGAAGATTCTATTAGAAGTGAATGCCCCTGGAGGGTGAATAAGGCTGAGGCAAAGGCAGTCGTGTGAGGCATGCCCGACTCAGCCTTTCATCCTTAATTTGGGCAAAATAAACAGGAAGATTCTATTAGCAGTGAATGCCTCCTTAGGGTGAATAAGGCTGAGGAAAAGGCAGTCGTGTGAGGCATGCCGGACCCAGCCTTTCATCCTTAATTTGGGCAAAATAAACAGGAAGATCCTATTAGCAGTGAATGCCTCCTTAGGGTGAATAAGGCTGAGGAAAAGGCAGTCGTGTGAGGCATGCCGGACTCAGCCTTTCATCCTTAATTTGGGCAAAATAAACTGGAAGATTCTATTAGAAGTGAATGCCCCTGGAGGGTGAATAAGGCTGAGGCAAAGGCAGTCGTGTGAGGCATGCCGGACTCAGCCTTTCATCCTTAAGGTAGGCAAAATAAACAGGAAGATTCTATTAGCAGTGAATGCCTCCTTGGGGTGAATATGGCTGAGGCAAAGGCAGTCGTGTGAGGCATGCCTGACTCAGCCTTTCATCCTTAAGGTAGGCAAAATAAACAGGAAGATTCTATTAGAAGTGAATGCCCCTGGAGGGTGAATAAGGCTGAGGCAAAGGCAGTCGTGTGAGGCATGCCCGACTCAGCCTTTCATCCTTAATTTGGGCAAAATAAACAGGAAGATTCTATTAGCAGTGAATGCCTCCTTAGGGTGAATAAGGCTGAGGAAAAGGCAGTCGTGTGAGGCATGCCGGACTCAGCCTTTCATCCTTAATTTGGGCAAAATAAACAGGAAGATTCTATTAGCAGTGAATGCCTCCTTAGGGTGAATAAGGCTGAGGCAAAGGCAGTCGTGTGAGGCATGCCTGACTCAGCCTTTCATCCTTAAGGTAGGCAAAATAAACAGGAAGATTCTATTAGAAGTGAATGCCCCTGGAGGGTGAATAAGGCTGAGGCAAAGGCAGTCGTGTGAGGCATGCCCGACTCAGCCTTTCATCCTTAATTTGGGCAAAATGAACAGGAAGATTCTATTAGCAGTGAATGCCTCCTTAGGGTGAATAAGGCTGAGGCAAAGGCAGTCGTGTGAGGCATGCCGGACTCAGCCTTTCATCCTTAAGGTAGGCAAAATAAACAGGAAGATTCTATTAGCAGTGAATGCCTCCTTAGGGTGAATAAGGCTGAGGCAAAGGCAGTCGTGTGAGGCATGCCGGACTCAGCCTTTCATCCTTAAGGTAGGCAAAATAAACAGGAAGATTCTATTAGCAGTGAATGCCTCCTTAGGGTGAATATGGCTGAGGCAAAGGCAGCCGTGTGAGGCATGCCGGACTCAGCCTTTCATCCTTAAGGTAGGCAAAATAAACAGGAAGATTCTATTAGCAGTGAATGCCTCCGGAGGGTGAATACGGCTGAGGCAAAGGCAGTCGTGTGAGGCATGCCTGACTCAGCCTTTCATCCTTAAGGTAGGCAAAATAAACAGGAAGGTTCGATTAGCAGTGAATGCCTCCTTAGGGTGAATAAGGCTGAGGCAAAGGCAGTCGTGTGAGGCATGCCTGACTCAGCCTTTCATCCTTAAGGTAGGCAAAATAAACAGGAAGATTCTATTAGAAGTGAATGCCCCTGGAGGGTGAATAAGGCTGAGGCAAAGGCAGTCGTGTGAGGCATGCCCGACTCAGCCTTTCATCCTTAATTTGGGCAAAATAAACAGGAAGATTCTATTAGCAGTGAATGCCTCCTTAGGGTGAATAAGGCTGAGGAAAAGGCAGTCGTGTGAGGCATGCCGGACCCAGCCTTTCATCCTTAATTTGGGCAAAATAAACAGGAAGATTCTATTAGCAGTGAATGCCTCCTTAGGGTGAATAAGGCTGAGGAAAAGGCAGTCGTGTGAGGCATGCCGGACTCAGCCTTTCATCCTTAATTTGGGCAAAATAAACTGGAAGATTCTATTAGAAGTGAATGCCCCTGGAGGGTGAATAAGGCTGAGGCAAAGGCAGTCGTGTGAGGCATGCCGGACTCAGCCTTTCATCCTTAAGGTAGGCAAAATAAACAGGAAGATTCTATTAGCAGTGAATGCCTCCTTGGGGTGAATATGGCTGAGGCAAAGGCAGTCGTGTGAGGCATGCCTGACTCAGCCTTTCATCCTTAAGGTAGGCAAAATAAACAGGAAGATTCTATTAGAAGTGAATGCCCCTGGAGGGTGAATAAGGCTGAGGCAAAGGCAGTCGTGTGAGGCATGCCCGACTCAGCCTTTCATCCTTAATTTGGGCAAAATAAACAGGAAGATTCTATTAGCAGTGAATGCCTCCTTAGGGTGAATAAGGCTGAGGAAAAGGCAGTCGTGTGAGGCATGCCGGACTCAGCCTTTCATCCTTAATTTGGGCAAAATAAACAGGAAGATTCTATTAGCAGTGAATGCCTCCTTAGGGTGAATAAGGCTGAGGCAAAGGCAGTCGTGTGAGGCATGCCTGACTCAGCCTTTCATCCTTAAGGTAGGCAAAATAAACAGGAAGATTCTATTAGAAGTGAATGCCCCTGGAGGGTGAATAAGGCTGAGGCAAAGGCAGTCGTGTGAGGCATGCCCGACTCAGCCTTTCATCCTTAATTTGGGCAAAATGAACAGGAAGATTCTATTAGCAGTGAATGCCTCCTTAGGGTGAATAAGGCTGAGGCAAAGGCAGTCGTGTGAGGCATGCCGGACTCAGCCTTTCATCCTTAAGGTAGGCAAAATAAACAGGAAGATTCTATTAGCAGTGAATGCCTCCTTAGGGTGAATAAGGCTGAGTGAGGCAAAGGCAGTCGTGTGAGGCATGCCGGACTCAGCCTTTCATCCTTAAGGTAGGCAAAATAAACAGGAAGATTCTATTAGCAGTGAATGCCTCCTTAGGGTGAATATGGCTGAGGCAAAGGCAGCCGTGTGAGGCATGCCGGACTCAGCCTTTCATCCTTAAGGTAGGCAAAATAAACAGGAAGATTCTATTAGCAGTGAATGCCTCCGGAGGGTGAATACGGCTGAGGCAAAGGCAGTCGTGTGAGGCATGCCTGACTCAGCCTTTCATCCTTAAGGTAGGCAAAATAAACAGGAAGGTTCGATTAGCAGTGAATGCCTCCTTAGGGTGAATAAGGCTGAGGCAAAGGCAGCCATGTGAGGCATGCCGGACTCAGCCTTTCATCCTTCCGAAGGTGATGATTATAACTCGAGTCAAGATAATGACTCTGTGTTAAGAGGCCAGAAGTCAACAGCCCCCGGAGCACCAAGGCTCAGACCAGTGCAGCTATGCAGGGGCGTGTGCATCTCAAGAGGTGCATGCACTGGAGGGGTGCATGCAAAGGCTGTCTCTCCCAAGCACAAGAGCACTGCACCCACCTATGGTGACCAAAAGCAGCCTGAGCAGGGTGCCCAACCGAAGCAAGATAAGACGCCTTCAACATGAGCGGCCAAAGGTCTTTCTAAGAACAGAGCACAGTAGGCGTTGCCCTCAATCTGGCAGGACCGCAGCCCACACCAACAAAGGAGCCACCTTTGAAAAAATAATGTATTTGTCCCCCATGTAAGGACAAGCCAGTGAGTTTGCTATGCCCTGCACTTCCTATCACTCCCTGATGCCACCCAAGTACCAGGGACCTAGACCTCTCTACATGTGCCGGGCTGCAACAGGGACGCCATTTCACCAAAATGCCAGGGGTAGCGGAAGCGAAACCCCATGACCCTTGACCTCTGATGACATCACCAGAAGTGACATCACAGGAAGCTATGGAACACAACCTTTTACCCCTTGACAAAACAGGAAGTGGCATCACCTAGCATTGTTCTCCTAAGTACGCTATGTAAAACATGGTTACAATATCACTGTAACGTGATAAACATTTCATACAAGAATGGATCACCATATCTATTGGCAGAAACAGAAATGCTATAACTGCAACTTGCGAAAAGCAAAATACATAGTCCAAAATTGTTGCTTATTCTACTATAAATGCTTTTTGGAGGATTTTGTCTGCATTGTGAATTTTAGGGGCTATAGAACAGACTAAGGGCCTCATCACGACTTTGGCGGTAACCCTTAAATCCGGCGGTCGCGCTATTACCGCCGGATTTAAGGGTCCGCCAAATCAGGACTTTGGCTGATTTCACCCCAGTTCTTGGCTGGGGGGATATCCGTAGAAAATTTGCGCTATTACCACCGGCGGGAAATCCGCCGGCGGTAAGAGCGTGAATTTTCCCCATTGAGCCCAATGGGGAATGGGTCATTGCCGAATGGGCTCAATGGGGAATTACATTACCGCCAAACTCGTGATCTGGCGCTACTAGCGCCAGGGAGTTCGGCGGTAGGGCTGATACCGCCACCGGTAATACCGCCAGCGTTACCGCCAAAGTCGTGATCAGGCCCTAAATCAGTGACTCACCCTCTGAAGTGTACCTGAAATAAACCTTTAATGAGCCTAGCAATTATTGTTTAGAATTCCAGAAAGACACATCATTTGTTATTTCTATTCTTCCTTATTTAGGAACACTGCTCAAAGTGT
The DNA here is from genome assembly GCF_040938575.1 of Ambystoma mexicanum. Classification (NCBI taxonomy): domain Eukaryota; kingdom Metazoa; phylum Chordata; class Amphibia; order Caudata; family Ambystomatidae; genus Ambystoma; species Ambystoma mexicanum. Next base: position 158,752,569 of record NC_090936.1, on the reverse strand, counting down.
TACACTTGTGGAACCCTCTGTTTTTTCAAGAAGTCTGAACAAGAAACCAGCCACTCCAGAAACAAAGAGCCACATGGCGCCGGCCACCACCCAGGAGCCTGAATTTGTGTGTGAGAAAAAAAAAAAGGGTTTTTTAGGGGTAGCAAGGGAGACCACAGGGGTAGCAAGGGAGACCACAGGCGTCGCAAGTGAACCCCTAAAAGATGTCCCCCGGGCTACAAGTCTACGGGAACCAACAAGTATTGGCTACTGTAGGGCCATACCTCGAGCAGATGGCATTTATTTTCTGCCTCCCTCACACAGGAGCAAATTAGGCGGCTCGATGCCCCCAGATCTGCTTTTGTCCGCGTTTCCTGTAGGGCCCGTGCCTGAGACGGTTCTATGTTCTTACATCACCAAGGGGGGTTTCCCCGATGAGTTCTTTCCTGACCGTTTTTGCCAAAAAAAACTCATTGACATTTTATTTTTGTATTTTTGGGGGCTTACCCCTAACCCCCCATCCCCTATTATTTACTAGCTATTCCCCAGCCCATACCCATTATATCCCCTTAGTCCCCCCCCCACCCATATTTTTCGATTAGTTTTTTCGGCACAAAACTGTCAGGAAAAAACTCATCTGAAAAAAGCAGGGGATGTAACAACGTCATACTGCGGAGACAGGTCTAGCTCTGTAGGGAGTTTGGGTTCCGAAGGGACACATACCCAGCAGGGGGGCAAGCGAAGGCTTCTGCAATGAGAAGGGCCCCTGGAACACGGGAGCACTGTACAGTGATGCTAGGGACTGACAGAGACTCAAGAAGTGTGTACCCACGTGTGCCGATGCAAGGCCCCGCTACCATGAATGAACAGCCCATTGCGGAGGAAGAACAGAGAGCTACCAAGCCCCGCCCCCGAGTGGGAGGAGGCGTGGCTTCTCTCCATGGATCCACACTCCCTCTGCCTCCTTCTGGACCTACAAGAGCTGGCCACGTGCACACAGTGCAACAATGTCATTTCGCTGCACGGTTGATATCCCTGTCTCCAAAATGGACCCCTCTGCTCTCAAGCCAGGCGTCAATTGAGACTTCAGCAGGAAGAGAGGACAACCTTGTCGCGACCCATTCCAAACCCAACAGTTGGCCGCAGTAGACAGCAGTCACACATGTTAAGCAGATGTCCCTACTACACCCAAACGCACTCACTCGGAAGAGCAATCCTTGTGAGTGGAAGAGTTGCTTGGCCTTCAGCGACGTTCCTCCTGCTTGGCCTTCAACTTCCCCCACCCCATGGATTCCTTTCTGCAGGTCTAGCATGGTGCTCCAATCTGGCATGAGCTGGCATAGCCCTTCCCCACAAGGTCCTCCACTTTGAAATCGCAGTGTCATAGTTGCATACAAAAGGGTGACATTTCCATGAAGTGAATGCAGGCCTTTGGGAGAAGACACACAACACAGGGGAGCCCAGAATATGTGTGAACATTCACCCGTACACGGAAACATATACATCACCCAAGAGCAGCACAAACATGCCTCTCACCTGCAGTGAAGTGAAAGAGGAGTGCCCTTCCTCAGCTTAGCTCATGTGTTACTAAGGACCTGCAGCTGTCTGTATCCATTTCATTCCAACGGGCCTTTAATTCATTCAAACCGCATCTATGGTACTTCCATGCCATACATGGCTTGCCAATTAGTCTCTGTAAGCCAATCTGTCCTCGTACTTCCATGCCATACACAGCTTGCCAGATAGTCTCTGGAGGCCAGTCGTCCCTGGTACTTCCATGCCAAACACAGCTTGCCAGATAGTCTCTGGAGGCCAGTCGTCCCTGGTACTTCCATGCCAAACACAGCTTGCCAGATAGTCTCTGTGTGCCAGTCTTCCCTGGTACTTCCATGCCATACACAGCTTGCCAGATAGTCTCTGTCGACCAATCTGCCCTGGTACAACCATGTCATACACAGCTTGCCAGATAGTCTCTGTAGGCAAGTCTGCCCTGGTACTTCCATGCCATACACCGATTGCCAGTTAGTCTCTGTAGGCCCGTCTTCCCTGGTACTTGCATGCCATAGATGGCTTTCCAGATAGTCTGTGTAGGTCAATCTGCCCTGGTACTTCCATTCCATGTACAGCTTGCCAGATAGTATCTGCAGGCCAGTCTGCCCTGGTACTTCCATGCCATACATGTCTTGCCAGATAGTCTCTGAATGCCAATCTGCCCTGCTACTGCCAGATAGTCTCTGTAGGCCAGTCTGCCCTGAAATGTCCATGCCATACATGGCTTGCCTCTCCCCAATAAGCAAGGGTCAAATGCTTGTCTAAATTGAGCACGCTCCACAGGTGTGACTTCTTCCTACAGCTGTTGGGGCATATTGTTCAGGTCATTCTCAATCCCTCAGACTGTCTGTGCAGGAACCTGTAATTGCAACATTGAAGGCCTCCCATACCACCCTCAGGTCCTCAACATGCCCCTGCTTTTCCAGGAAATCCTTTCTGACTTGCACCTCTACCTTCCCTGCATGAACTCGTTTCATGGGGTGGCATTTTAGGGGTGGGGGGAGGGGCGACAATGCTGTTTTTTTACAATGCATGTCTTACATTTTATTAGGTGATCAGCTACTATCATGTAGCACATAAGTACGTTTTAACTACAATGGTTACGCTCAGGTATACTCTTGCCACCACCCACATTTATTTATTAATTTATTTATATACAGATATACAGGGGGAACAATGCTTGATCACAAAAGAACGTACAATAGATAAGAAAAGAGATTGGGCGGGAAAGAGTGAGCTTCTTACAATGGGGTGAGTTTGAGGAACAGTCTGACCAGGTTGTGGAGGGGAGTAAATGGTGCAGTCACTGAGGACAATACATAACTAACACTCGCATAGAAGAACAATCCCAGGCACTGGACCTCACTCTTACGGATACACAAGCCAGTGTGCTCAACCACAACCTTAAATACCAGCCAATTTACACATAAAACACACAGACGCACACCCAACAGAACAGACTTTCACTTACAACAAACATCCCAGGCACTGGGCCTCACCCTTACGGATACAACATGCCAGTGCAGGCAATCGACCCATCTGCAACCCAACACATGCGGGTGCCAGTTTCTCCTGGTTCTGGACCTACCCTATCCCTCTACCCTCACTAACCAGCCCTGCCCCCTTTCTTGCTGACCACCTGAGCGCCTGGCGACTGCCCCTGGGTGGTATCAGTGCATGGTATAAATCAACATAACATTACATATTCCAAATGGTCCCTGCCACTTGGAATGCCATCCCGCTTGACCTGAAAAAGATTTCCTCTCTCACTGAATTCAAGAGGAAGCTGAAATCCTTCCTCTTTAATGAACCCCTTATCTAGATTCTTTGTCTGCTGCATCTCTCACCTGCTTACCATCCTGTCTGTTTTGTGTGCGCCCTGAGGCCTTCGGGCGAGTTGGCGCGTAATTAAAATTAAAATAAATAAATAAATAACATAAGTGGACATACCTAGATTAAGGACAACCAACATTGGACATTTTTAAGTGCAGGTAGGCGGTACGGGCAGCTGTGCTCGGGATGTGACCATGATGGGTGAAGGGCTAGAGTGGAGGCAGAGGAAGTGAGGGACAGAAGCAGGTTAGAGGCGAGGGGAAGATGTAAGCTAGCAGGCAGAAGAGAGGTTGGTTAAGAGGGTACCTCGCAGGCGAGGATTTACATCACTAGTTACAACAGTTACATCTCTGGTCTTAATTGGATTGTGCCCTCTCCTCACACCTTCCTTCCAGATTCTCGGGTTCCTCTGAATTGTGTCTCCTGAAGTTGAGCTCTCTCGAGATGTCCCGGGCCACTTCTTTCCGTAGGGTCATTGACAGCCCTCACCTTTCCCATCAGCATGCCTTCTCCTCCTGGGTGGGCCATGCATGAGTCCCCTTCCTCTGGAAGACTTGCCGTGACTGGCATCCATCACATTAGCTAACAAGTACCAACCGAGACCCCTATGCCCTTCTTTCCACTGGTCGGTCATTACCTGTATCCCAAACATTAATTCAGGACTCTACCACCAACTAGTGAACTATTCTAAACCCCAATGAACTGCTAGGAAAGCAGAGGCCTGTGCGGTGCAACATTGAAGCCACCCCGTGCCAGTCAACTCAGTTTTCCGTGGGAGCCAACAAAGATATGATATCCTATGGCATTTGTAATGCGCCAATACACAAGTGTTTCAAGGCGTGACAAGGCAAGGAAGGGGGGACAGAGGGAGGACAGAGACAACGATCTTACTAGGCCAAGTGACATTGAGATCGTGCAAGGGCAGGGGAGGGGGGAGGGAAAAAGTGCCAGGGGTAAGGGGAGGGGGCAGTGCTGTACATGAGATCAAAACAATAACAAGAAGTGCGGCCAGCAGGTGGCAGGTGCAAGGGTAAGTGCAGACAGCAGGTGTCCGAAAGTGCAGGCAGGGGGACTGTAGGGTTACAGATACAGACCCAAGTGCAATGACTTTTCCTCTGCACTCCAAGTTATTAACACACAGCTAGAGACCCAGGCATGGGACTCATTTTGTTATGACCCTCTCTCGTGTCACCAGGGACACTCACCAGGGAGCAGAAGGTATGCATCGAAAATCCACGCCCTCGACCTCCATTTCTGCCTCTTCTGACATACAGAGGTTTGCACCTCCACCCAGAACTACCTTTTTGAGTGATCTCTGTAACACTACACCCTGAATTCTTGGCAGCCTTAGCGTCCTGATTTTGGGCACATAACGCATCGTCTGAGCCAACTCTCTGGTCTCACAAATCTCGCACCCCAAATGGGTGCCACCAGGGTTGTTGCTGGATCTGGAAAAGACCCGGGGCTAAGCTAATGTCGGGACTATCAGGACTCTGGGCTAGCTAGCCTTTTGGTTGTAGCTCCTGAGATTCTATCCGGGGCTTAAACCAAAAGACCAGGGGCTATAGCCCCTTTAGCCCCCCCTAGCAACCTCTCTGGGTGCCACCTTCTTCCTTGACCTGTTACCATCACCCTCTCTCTGCAACGGCTGGGCCACAAAGTCATCCTGGACCCCCGACCCAGCCCCCCCTCTCTTGCATGAAACCCTTTGATTCAGGGTTTTTTTGTACTTGGAATTGCTTGGAAGTTTAAACCGAATATTAAAGGTATCCGTTGTTAATACCATCCAGTGCAAACAACTTTCAAAATCAATATCACAAACTCAAATAAGTCATGCACTTGACAGCAGGTAAGAGGATGAATTTACTAGTATGTGTTTTCCAGTGGAACATTATGGGCCTGATTGACAGAGCGTTTTCCTACGGGATTGCGCCATTATAAAGCGCTTCTGTGAATCAGGCCCTAAGTCCCTACATTTTTCAACGACATACTCCTGTTTCCCCCGTCTAAAGTGATAAGCCGTTCCCATGTCCATTACTTTCCAAAAATGTATCCTTCCATGTGCAGTAATCCGGGTTCTAGCTACTGACATGACGGTGAATATCAACATACAAACATTCCAGCCTAGATTCTTTATTTTATTTTTATTTATTTTACATTTAATTTTTTTATTTTTTTATACAACCTTTTCGACCTGCTGTATTCTCAGGACAATTGATATTGTGATCTAAGTAACATTTTATTGAGATTTTTTTTTATTTTAGGAATTGGAAGCAGTTTGTGCAAAGATGTATTTCAGTGTCATGAACTTATTCTCTCTATTTTTTAAAATTATTTTATTTGACTTAGTTTTACAGAAAAAAAAGAAAACTTTTTGTCAACATTTCTCATCTCATCATAAACACATGTTCTTTCAACGCTTCTTTCACGAAGTAGCCGCTTGACTAATTGTTTAGTCTCTTAAGCAAAAGTTGTTTTCATGATTACTTCGAGGACAGAATGATTTCAATGAAGTTTATTACTCCACACGTCAGTTGTTGGTTTGTTCCAGAGATCAAATAGCTCCACCAGTCTTCCATGTGGTCATTTATTGGTGCGTGTTTCCCAATATGCAGTGATCTGACCACAGACATTTCTGGACATCTGATTATCGAAGTGTTTTGTCGATTCAATGGCTTTGTTACAGTATCGACATATGTTATCTGTTATTTTTGGATCTCTTTTCCATGTGAGTGTCTCTTTGGTTTTGTATAAATTTAGTCAAAGTCTGATGAATTGATCTCTATGGTACCGTGAGGGAAATTTGGAAAGATATTTCAGAAGAACGCCAACTTTGTGAGTCGATTGTCCGAAGTCACAGGCTGTCTTCATTTGTGTACGTTTTTCTTCATTGATGATCCAATTCCATCGACGCATCCGCATTTTTGCAATTTGGGGCATCTGCAGGACCTGCTCTAGGGATATGTCAGCTTCATCTAATATTTTAGTTTTTTATATAGAAGTTTGTCTTGTTATATTTTGGGGTAACTTCTTTTCATGATAATGTTGAGATCATTTTGTGTGTAAGGTTTCACTTCAAAACCAATCCCAATCTAAAAATAATAATTCCAGCCTAGTTGAATTTACCTTTGACCTCACCCAATGCGCCCATGCACTGATAAGATAGCTCACTGAGATAAGCGCTTGCCTCAGAGATGTGAGACAGATACACGTTTAAATCGACTCAAGTCTTCATCCTCCCGAAGTTGATAAATTACAGGAAGTATTACAGGGCTTAATCTTGCATGAGACACTTTTTAAATTTTTTATTAATTTATTTATTTCTTGGGTATTTATAATACGCCTATACATAATGTGTTTCGTGGCACAACAAGACAAGAGGAAGAGGGAAAAAGGAGGACAAAGCAAAACGATCCTACTAGGCCTTGTGCCATTCATTTTGTGCAAGTGCAGCAATGAGAAGTGCAGGGGAGAGAGGAGGGGGGGAAGTGCAGGTCAGGGCAGTGGGCCGTGAGAAAGCGAGTGCCAGGGGAGGCCAGGTGCACAGAGCCAGGGGAAAGCATTGCGTGCAGGGGAGGGAAGGTCCACAAGCTAAGTGTGAGGAAAGGGGATGAAAGGGCTACAAGGGTGCAGGCCCAGCAAAGCTAGTGTGTGGGGAGGGGCCTGGAAGGGCAAGTACAGGTTGATGGGGGAGGGTCAGGGGAGACTAAGTGCAGTGGTAGACTGGACAAGGGCGGCCTGGTGCCCTGTAAGACTCTGAGGGAACCAGGCAGCCAGTCAAGGGCAGACGGGGACATGCCTTTAGCAGAGGAGGGGGAGAGGGAAGGAAGAAGAGAACAGGAAAGTTTTGAGAGGTTTCTGGAACTTAAGGAGATATGGCTCAAGTCTCAGAGGGGCAGGGCGGCCATTCCAGAGGGAGGCACCTTCGGAGGCGAGAGATCTACACCCCAGCCCCCCAGAGGCGCTTGAAAAGGATCTGATTTGCAGAGAGGGCTCTAGCAGGGAGTTATTTAGGGAAAGAGAGTTGGATGTAGCGGGATCCCAGGCCCCAGAAAACCTTGTAGATAATGTAGAGGGTCTTGAACGTGATCCTTGCAGCCACCGGGAGCCAGTGGAGAGATTTTAGGGTGTGCGAGATCCAGTCCCTGGGTTTGAGGCCAAGGATAAGTCTTGCAGTCCTGTTCTGGATTAGTTGAAGGGGACGAAGGGAGGAGCTAAGCAAATTGAGGAAGTGGCTGTTGCAGTAGTCCAGCCTGGAGAGAACCAGAGCTCTGGAGACATTGAGTTTCTGGGGGAAGGTGAGGAAAGGGAGAATGCCACTGGGGAGGTGAAGCTGAAAGTGGGCCTTCTTGGCAAAGTCCATGATGTGAGGTGAGAAGGAGAGAGAGGAGTCAAAGATGACACCAAGGTTTTTTGCCTCACGGGTTGAGGGAAGGGGTACCATGGAGGGCAGTCAGAGTGTGGGGGGGAAGAGGGAGCAGGAGACCCCATGAGAAGGATCGCTGTCTTACCGGCACTAAGGCAGAGATCGTTAGCAGTGCACCATGCCTGAATAGCAGGCAGGCAGTCAGGAATGAGAGAGGAAGAGGAGGAGGCAGAGGGAAGGTCGAAGGAGAGCTGCGTGTCCGCTGCATAACACTGGAAGCTAGGAGAGAAGGTGGAGATCAAATGGGCTTTATACAACAGTGATTACTATTATTTTTATAAAAGGATCTTGCACAGTATTGCTTCCTGTTGACTTGCTTTCTACACAAAAACTCTACTCCAGAATGTCACTACTTTTAGGCAGCACCCAAACATATGATTCCACCCACCTCTTGAGATCCTGAATTAAGAACAAATGGGAGCTGCATGTAGAAACACAGGACCAGATTCTCAAAACCATTTTTAGTGCAAGTGATGCGATGCAAAAGCGCATCTCATTACTTGCACCAAAAAAGGAGCATGCCTATTCACAAAGGGGATCTGAATGAATGCATCTTGGATGCTCTCATTCAGATGCCCTCCTCCCTTGCTTTTGTGCATTTTTGCAAATCAGGAGGTGCTTCTGCACATTTAAAAGTGCTTCTCAAATGTACCACTGGAATGTGCTTTTAAATGTGCAGACATTAGGGTCATCCCTCTGTACATATTTGGAACAGCCTTGGGGAGGCACAAATCAAGACAGGGTCACTCCTGACCCTATCATGATTTTTTCTTTACTTGTTACATCCGTGGTTTAATCCGCAGATGACACTTGTATTTCTATCCACCACAACGGGATGGAACTGCGTTATTTTCCTCAATCATTTCTTAGAGATGGGCCATTTAAGGGCCCATCTCGGTGAAATGCGCTCCCAGCAACTACGTGGTTGCCTGGAGACTGTCATACATCCAGGGCCGGTTCAAGTAATTTTGCCACCCTAGGCAAACTGTCAGATTGGTGCACCCCACTATGATCTTTCCAGGTCCTAACTGGTCTCAACCAACGGTCACCATTGTATTAATGATTGCTGCAACCCATTACATTACCTTCACCTAACACATTGCTCACGCCTTCTGCTGTGTATGGATTCCAATGCACTTTCTTCATATTAAACTGCAAGAGCACTAGCATGTCGCTGGTACACTGTATCCAGGCAGGCTGGGTGCCTTGTGAAGGCTCTCGGATGCAGTTGTGTGTCAGCTGCACACATGCTCGCAGAGGCTGATTGCAGGTTGAGATATGGCCAGGAACAGCAACCAAGAGCTAATCGCTTGTGTAGGGTTATTATTCAAAGGGACTCTTTCACAGTGCATGGAGCGTTCATGTTAGTGTGACACTTATTGTACATAGGGATCACTGATGCTGATAAAGTAAAGTAAACACAGTCTGGCTTCCTATTGTTTTGCTATCACTCAATGTACCATCCACACTGAATCTGTTGGTTGCCTCTGTGACCATCAGTCTGGCTTCAGAGCATCCAGAGGCACGGAAACTGCTCTTCTGAACACCCGTGAAGACCTGCTCTCAAATCTTGACTCTAACTCTCCCTCTGTCCTCATTCTTCTCGACCTCTCTTCTGCTTTCGATATGGTAAACCACAACATCCCGCTCACCCATCTCTGTGATACCCTTGTAGAGGAGGTCCCAAATAAAGCCTGCGCTCCAATCATCCATTTTGAAGTACCAGGGACATTTACACTGAGATATGTGACATATGATGAGCAAATAAACCAGTAGAGAGCTGCAGTAGGGCGCTGCCCAGTACCCATTAGAAGAACAGCACCTATTGATGTACCAATACCAAGAACACCATGGACAGTAAGGTATCCATTAAGAAAACCCTTCCAGCAAATGAGACGAAATGAAGATTGCTTAAGTACCGTCCCGGAAGAAACCAAAAAGGCCTTAATGGAAGACGAATGGTGACATCACAAGGGCCCAGACTGACTTGCAGATAGAAGAAATGACAACCAGAGAATGATGCAGAGAGATGAAACGCACTGAATAAAGATATTGTGCACCTAAAGAAGAGAGCAATGTTGAAGCATGAAGAAGCTTAAGCTGTAATCAGGATGAAGATATCCAACCCGCTAACGCCTGTACATATGCTTCAAACCAATAAAGCTAAGAAACCAGTGCGTCTTGCTATGCTTAGTAGAAGAATAGAGTGGCAAGCGCCATTATGCTTAATGAACCTCAAAACAAGGCACAGTATTATAAGTGCAAGTCCACTTTGCACTAAAAGCAGAACCAACTTAGGTTACTAGAGGCCAAATAAGACAAGACTCGTATTCCAGCAAACGAGAAGAGACGGCTGAATCGAAACTCAGCAGATGTAACTCATGCCAGGAGAGCCAAGGTCATACTAATAAAGCAACGAACAGTAGCTTCACATAATTGAAACTTAAGAACAGAATATCCTGCTTCTGAAAGGCCAAAGATAAGGAGGCATGGGCAGGTGGCAAGCCGAAAGAGAATCAAATACAGAAATTGCAAGAAACTAGACACATTCATGGTGTCTGCATCACGTGACCAGCCAAGCGAGGAGCAGCATGAGTTCACACCTACGCCTGGTATCTGCCCAAGCAAGAGGTATCAGAACTTTTCCAGACAGAAGATGCAGTTTCGAGGCCAACCACAGTGAGATAATTGACACATAGGGCCTCATTACACGTTTTGCGGTAGGGAAATAACGTTACCGGTAAGGGAATAACGGTAACGGTAAATCCAAGTGCTAATTACGACCCTGCTTACCGCTATTAGAGGCACCGCTAAGTACGGTGCCACTAATAGCGGCTAGTCCGCGGGCGCGCGACCCCACATCCCATAAATAGTGCCATGCCGCTAATAGCACACCATCACAAGCAATGCGGACGTGCAAATAGCGGCATGGAAAAGCCCCCAAAACCCCTTACCGGCATGGCGCTAATACCGGCATCGGTAACCACCCGTTAAAAGAACTGAGCAGTGTTCCCACCGGCCACAGGTGGACACAATCAGCACAGGTGGAGGAAATGGAGACTGTGGCAGCACAAAAGGAGCACACCACACCCATTCACACACCCCTTCCCACACCTAGATGGTTCCAATACTCGCAGCATTACATGGGCTGGAGGACATGAATGCAGTGCAGCACCAACAACAACAGGCAACACAGAGGAGACGCAGGAGAAGGAGGAGGGCAAGACAGGCGCAGCAAGCACCACCAGGGCACCTACACACACCACAGAGTCTGCCACCAATCCCCAGGATTCGAGCCAGTCCATTCAATGTAACCCCTGAGCAGATACACACCCTGTACCGCCTGGACTGGGATACCATCCCCACCATTGGTGACATGGATAACAACGACATAGTGAGCCACATAGACATCCGTACTGCCATCTCCCCGCTACTGAAGGTGGTGACTTTGCCCCACTTCCTGGCCACAGGCACCTACCAGCATACAGTGGGGCAGATGCATGGCAAATCACAACCAGTATTCTCACGCACGCTGAACCAGGTACTCGATGCCCTCCTGAAGCATGAACCTGCACACATATCCATGCCACGGACTGGCCAGAAGATTGCAAACACAAAAGTTGTCTTCTATTCACTGGCAGGCATCCCAAGTTGCATTGGGGCCATCTACTGTACCCATGTTGAATTGGTTGGCCCACATCACAATGAAGTAGTCTACCGAAACAGGAAGCAATTCCACTCCATCAATGTCCAAATGGTATGTGACGCTAACAAGATAATCACACATTGTTGTGCCCGTTTTCCCGGATCAACCCATGATTCTACGGTCTTGCGGAACTCAAACATACCACGCTACATGGAGCGACGAGCCGGACAACGTTTGTGGCTACTTGGTGAGTAGCAGGGAAAGCACATGGCAGTGTGAATGGGGGGGGACAGATACATACTCCAACTGGGTGTGATTGGGGGGAGAGATACATACTCCAACTGGGTGTAGGCTGTCATCCATAGGAGAAATGGACATACAGATGTACGCCAATGTCCATCAGGGAAGGCCGCAATGTACTTGAGAAGAACCAACATGCAGGTATAAGCTGCACAACGGTTTATAGTCAAAAAACCGAATTACAAAATCTCGAAAACAAAAATCTCGAATCCAAAATCTCAAAAACAAAAATCTCGAATTTTTTTTTTAATACGTTTTTATTTTGAAATGGGGGGGTTCCCCCCCAACACCCCTTTTTTATTTTTTTTTTATTTTACCCTTTTTTTATACTTACCTGAACCCACAAATACATATAAATAAATAAATAAAAAATTAGAGATTTTTTTTTTCGAGATTTTGGATTCGGGATTTTGGTGATTCGATATTTTGTTTTCGGTTTTTGACCGACCACCCTGCACAACATTGAGAACAATCCAGGTCTATGAATATCACACATCCATCCACATCCACATTGCACATCATGCCACACCACTAAATACACAAATCAGCAACATGGCATCAAGTTGGTAATACAGTATTAGCGCAGCACAACATTAATACAGAAATGTCCCATTGAATGCATGCAAAGTGATCCCCCCTAGCCATAGCATTGAACCACACACCTATTGCACCATGGAATTGAAGCTACACAGCATGGCAACATCAATGTTGGAATGGCAGGACACTAGCAGTGTGGTACCAAATATGCCTGGGCTCAGGGACACCCAAGACATGGCCTCACCCAGGACATGTCAACTGCTGTCGCAGGCATGAATGGTGCATGTCCAATTGCAGGGTCTAGCACACCTTTGCACATTGCAGTCACACAGATCATCTGCATGCATGCTGGTAGTCGTGGATTTCAATCTGAATGCAAAGTATATTTGTGCGACATGTACATGCCGGTCCAGAGGTGAACAGTGACAGGTCTCCATTCTTCCCCCATACAGGCGATGCCGGCTATCCCCTGTACAGGTGGCTCCTTACCCCTGTACGGAACCCACAGAACCGGCACAAAGAAGACTACAATCGTGCACATACCCGTACCCGTGTCGTTATTGAGCAGACATTTGGCCTTTTGAAGACACAGGTTTAGGTGCATAAGCAGGTCGGGTGGCGCTCTCCTGTACGGCCATGAGAAGGTGGCCAAGATCACCATGGCATGTGTCATGCTGCACAATATGTGTATCAGACGGAATGTGCCACTGCCCCCTGACGTTCAAATGCAACCACCTGATGAGGATGATGATGGTGATGAGGACGGAGGTGACGGGGATGCAGGTCGTGCAAGAGGCGATGGCCAGGAGGGACGTGATGTAAGACAGCATCTGATCAACCAGATATTCTGAGTTACATGGTTTCACCCTGTACGATGGATATGGGTAGTAATGCACTGGTGTCTGTGTTGAAGCGCACAATGGACCCTGACACCAATAAAGTACACATACACAATGAAGAAGTCCAAGCCTGTCTTTTGATTAATCACTAGTGTATTAAGGATTTTAAAGAAGTATATGTGCATGTCCCCAAACATCCCACCACCATTCCCCCCTCCCTCCACAACAGTCCCATAACACCCTTCCCCCCTCCCCCCACAACAGTCCCATAACCCGCAATCCGTGTGAGGAACTGCCTGAGTTGGCACATCTGCCCACACAGCCTGTTTGTGCAGGCTTTGATTGCCTCCCTTGATTGCCTGGTATCTCTGCCATCTCCCCCCTGAGACGGGCAGCCTCTTCGACATGTTGCCCAACCAGCACAGTTATCTCCTGTTGGCGCTGGCTGATGCTGGCCAGGTCATGGTCACTGTGGCGTTCCCGTGGTGTGGCAGCTGCGCCTTCCTCAGCAAGCTGGACATCTGGTGAAGCCACCGGTGGGCTACTGAACCCTCCCATGTTGTCCTCACCGAACTGGCCATTGACACTGGACCCAGGTGTCTGCGGTGGATTTGCCTCGGGGGTTCCGGGGGGGGTTGGGGTGTGCATGCCCATGGGCAAATCTATCGGCTCATCCGCATCCGAGAGCGGCGCTGTGGCTGCCGCCTCTCCTGTGGAACTTGTTGCAGCAGAGAGTGGACCCTCCGTGGCTGGATTCTGTGGTGGGGGGTTCACTTCAGAAGGTGGGCCAGTTGTTGCTGGTGTGCACAGCGGTATGGCAGCAGTGGTGCTTCGCTGAATTTTGGCACTCGGCATGGGAAATCTTCTCCCTTTACCCCTTGATGATGTGGGGGTGTCCCTTGTGTCCTGTGGCCCTGCTTTTTTAGTGGCATGGGGGGCCAGAGTTGCAGTGCCAGGTTCATCACTGTCTGTATCTGAGCCTGTCGGGGACAAAGAGGGGGATGGCATTGGTGACGGTTCAATGTACTTCATGCACAATACATTTTTCTAGCAGTCGTGAGCATTGGGACTTCATTGGTAGGGATGCAGGTGATGTGATTGTTGAGTGGGTCATCCATGCATGGTTCTGTATGGCAGTTGTCTCTGCTGATGCGTGCATGTGTGTGTTTTTGGGTTTGGCATTGACATGGCCAGGGTTGTATGCATGTATGGATGTTTGCGCATACATGAGATGAATCTGGGCTCACATTTGGGGGGGAACTCAGCATTCACAGTGCATACTTTCATGTGTACACTCACCTCCATCAGATGTAGTTGCCACACCATGCTCCATGGTCCTGACTCCCTCAATCGATTCTACTCCAATAATGTTGGCACAGGTCTCCTCCCACTCTTTTAATTTCATCGGCGATTCAGATCCACCTGCAGTGGCTATGTTGTGGTTTGCAGACAGGATGCTTCTGACCCGGAGGCGGAGATCATCCCACCGCTTTCGGCACTCCCGTACAGTGCGGGTGGTGGTGCCCACTGCACTCACTTTCAGGGCAACCTCTGCCCAGATTGCCTTCTTGCGGATAAGGGTCTCCCGAGGCATGTCGCACGCAAATAGTGCGTCGGCATTCACTGCTAGGGTCTCTGTGAGCATTGTTAGCTCCTCGGTGGAAAACATCTCCTTCTGCTGGCGGTCGGTTGTTTTTTTGATAGCCTTCGGCATGGCGAGGGTGTCCTTGTGGCTTTCCAATGGCTAAGTACTCAAAAAAGGTCCAGGATGGCAATGGATTGTGTTTTTAAAGATGGCCGCCGTGCTCTTTCCCGTTCCTGTGCGATGACGCTATTTCCGGTTCCGCTATTTAACGCTGACCGCTAATTGCGGTGACCGCTATTTGCGTGTAGAGTGAGGGCGGAAGTGCTATCAGCACTTTCGTTGATGCCTGTAAGGGACTTTTTGGGGTCTTTTGCAGCATGGCGGTAGGGTAATTACCAACATGGCGCTATGCTTGTGTCCGCGTACTCGTAATGTTACGCTATTAGCACCCTCTTGCCAAGGCGGACACGTTAATAGCGCCATGCCGGTAAATGCCGATTTTTACCGCACAACGTGTAATGAGGCAAATAGTTGATTGATTGTAACCTTAATTGGAGGAAAGCCGGGTAGATGAGGTGGGCACCCTGCACCTGGCTGACCGTTCTGCGTGCTGCTAAGCAAAGTGGAAGAATATGCATGGGGTTGATGCCAACCCAATCACAATGGACCAAATAATCTAGGGTCCTATAGTTAGCAGGACCAATGAGACGTCGTACTATTAGTGACGTCTACAGTAATCATTTTGAAGGAAGGGCTTAGATGCCCACCTGACAGTAGTTTATTCAATCCCCTCGCCCCGTTACCATATACAGATATAGCACCTATATTAAAGTTACCTTTTCTGAACCAATAGAAATGCTTATTAACTTTTGAGTGTTACACGTCAATTATGATGAGTTTTTAGCATAAGTGATGTTTTTATGAAGTTCGTTGGGGTTGAAGCGAGACGGACTATCGCATCACTGCTGATTGCCATGACTCCCCGTTTTTTGTACTTGTCATTAAATGAACTCCCTTTGCCAAACCTTTGAGTTGTCCTTATTGATTGGTGTTGGAGTAATTGAATCTGCACCCCCATTCATCTCGAGGTGCAGCTGTCTCGTCTTAAAGTACTTCGGAGCAAACCCCGACTCTATGGGCCAGCCGGGGATCTCCCCAGTACACTTGGTAGCTGAGATCGGATGGTTTATCGACTATCGATTATTGATTAAAGTAAGACACCTATTGACCGTCGACATAAAGTAGCTCTAGGTCTTCGGCAATATCATGAGTCCTTTGTCATTCGGCTGAATAGACCGTGAAGCTCCCCGTAGACAGTGGCAGGTTAAAAGAGACTGCAGTCAGGGCCTGAAGGGACCCGTGTTCCCCACACTTCCCTTCCCATTCCTATGGGCAGCTGAGCGGGCGAAAAGCTGAAGAAGGCAGTAACAAAGGCGGTGATCCCGAGGGTCCAGAGAGGAACTATACGAACGGTGAGTGAAACAAAAATTGAATGTTTTGGCAAATAGTGCATGCCTTAGAACAAGTAAAGGGAAAAGGCAACGGAGGGAGGTGGGAAGAAAACAAAATATAGTTAAAAGTAGAGAAGACTGTATATATATATATATATAAGGGGATAATGACTCGAGAATAATTAAGAAGTGAAAGGTTACCAGGGCAGACACCCGAGAAGTGAAAGGTTACCGGGGCAGACACCCGAGAAGTGAGAGGATACCGGGGGAGACACCCGAGAAGTGAGAGGATTCACCTTATTCCTACGCTTTAATATAACGGCTGAAGAAACGTGTACCCAGAGTCCCACATAATGGGGAACGATTAGACTACCACAACGTTTAAAGACGTCGTGAAAGGGGTACGTTTACACTCCATGATGGGGTAATGATTAGAGGCAGAGATATCTGTGTCCAGCTGGTGCCTGTTTAGTCTTTCAAGCGTCTGTTGTATATGTTTTTTGTTGTGACGTCATATGTCTAAAAAGAATTCTTTGAGAAAACGGATCAAAATTTTGTGCGATTTTACAGCTGAGATGAAATCGCATGTGAATTAATGGTTTTGAGTAAATTGGAAGATATTACATTTTTGTGAAAGTTTGGAATGGAGCTTGCAGTGTTTTGTGCTCGTTCATATTGTTAGAAGTTGTTTAAGTCACACGAAAACATGGATAAGTGTTGTATAAAAGGAAAGGAAACAGAGTTAAGCATGAAAGATATAACTCCATTGGCACACTTATACAAGCAGTTGCCAAAACATGCACCCAAGCTAAAGAAATATAGTACAGAGTGGGTTAAAGGTACCGCCCAAAAGATGTTTATGCCATGGCCACAAAATGGGTCTTTATCTAAAGCCGTCTTACAACATATGATGACATATTTGCATGCCACATATTCAGGCAAGAAGTTGGAAAAACGCCTTGCTGTTCTTGAGTTGTGGAAAATGTATGAACAGGGAAAGGTGGAAGAGCCGCCAACAGATAGGATACTTAATGTATGCACAGAGGGGGGTTCGACACCTACTGCGCCACCTGCCCCACTCAAAACGAAAGTTGAAGAAAGTAAGGACGAGGGGTTATACCCACTGAGAGAGTTCAAAGCAGCCACGGGGTACAGCAACCCCGCATATGAGTCACCTACACATAGTAGTGACGAAAATCAAGGGAAGGATAATGGCAAGAATGTTACCTCCGAAGTCCCACGGGACAAGGAGAGATGTGATGATGCAAGAAGAGATCAGGCACAGACAAGTACACCTCTCGACAAGGAGAGAGAAGGAAAGAGATGGAAGGGAAGCGAGGATAGAACTGATGAGAAAGCATTCGCAAAGGACGAATGGATGGGAGGGCAAATTTGACTGAAACTCGATGGCAAAAGCATTGATGACATGGGACAAAAGGAGAGGTTAGATGAGACACAGAGAAAGGGGAAAGAGAAGGAGTTATGAGATGAAAGGATAAGGAAGAAAGACAGACTAAGGCGAGAACAGTTATATCGCGAAGAGCAAGAAAAACAGCTCGATCGCAACTCAAGAGCAGCCAATGATCAAGACAGACAGAAACAGCAGAGGTTAGAAGAAGAGCAAAGGATACGTGAGAAAAGAATAAAAAGACAAAGAGATGAGGAAATTCGAAGGGCAGATGAACGTAGAAATGAAAAAGAAAGGAAGAAGATAGGGTCAGAGAAGAGGCGAGGAAACGCAAGGAGTTCGATGAGGACATAGAACGTAAGCGAAGACAGAGAGCACGCGATCTTGAATATCTGGGGAGAGAGGTTAAAAAACCCACTCCAGTGGTAGATTGGAAAGACATCGAAGAATTCTTTCCTGAGTACGACTCAGTACCAGACATGTCCAGAGCAAATATTGACGATGACTTCGACACCAGAAGCATCAGAGAAACTATCGATAGAATATATGATAAAATGGGGCTAGAACAAATACCCCAAGGGGAAGGGGAAGACGAGCGCCTAGAGAGCACTCAACTTTATGACACTGAGGATGTCTTCCGAAGTAGTGGGAATAAATAACTATCCCTGGATAGATTAGAAAGGAACAAAGAAGATACGAGAAGTCGTGCTAGTTGGGGACAAGCAACGTCTGACTCCGAAAGGGAGGAGCGCGAGGAAAATGAGGGGGAGGAAAGGAGCAAAAGACGGCTTGTGAGGGAAAAAGAAATAAGATCATCAGACACTACCGAGTCTGCACCTAGGGCATCAGAGTCTGCCACGCAGTCTGACCGATATGAAGAAGTATCTCACGGTCAGAGGGGGGTGTCTTCGCCGCCCTTTGTGTACAGACTAAGGGCATTGCCAGGTAGTCGGCGATGTGGAAATATTACCCCTGCGATAGACAGGAGAACAATGAGAGAAGAGAGAGAGGGCTACACATTCCATTCCATTTCCGTTGCTTGAGAAGGGGGGAATAAGACCGCAATATATCCCATGGCCACACATGGATTCAGAAAACTTGAAAAACAAGCTTCCAATACTGACATCGGGAGCCGGAAAATGGATACACGAGTTCAAAAAAATGACAGGAAGAAACATGTTAGCTATAGGAGACATCAAAGGTCTCCTAATCGCCATACTTGGTGAGAGAGCAGACGA
Organism: Ambystoma mexicanum; assembly: GCF_040938575.1. Taxonomy (NCBI): domain Eukaryota; kingdom Metazoa; phylum Chordata; class Amphibia; order Caudata; family Ambystomatidae; genus Ambystoma; species Ambystoma mexicanum. The sequence goes on along the minus strand of NC_090936.1, from coordinate 158,733,776 downwards.
TGTGTGGGCACAAACAGGCTACCATGGTGTAACCACGATTAATACCTCGCATGACGGAGATCCATTTAACAATTGTAGAGCCATCGTATGGAAAGCGCTATGAGTGCTATATCCAGATACTTCCAATATGGGAGCTATAATGACACGGAAAATGAAAGAGTCTGAGGATCCGTTGATTTACATACAGAATTTTCAAGATGCATGGGTGCTCGAGACTCATGAATCTTGGACGAAATCTATACCCGTATTTTACCATATATTGTGCCAAGGACTGCTGGAACCGGTACAGAAGCAGCTCAAGAAATGGGTGGGAATTGAAGCTAAACCATGGGCTGAAATACAGCTAACCATCGCACACTATTGCAGACTGCTGCAAGAAAAGAATTGTAAAATGGAAGCAACTTGAAAGGGTGAGGAAGCGAAATTGGTGCAAAAGAAATTGTCAAAATTTGTTCTCGAGGGAGCCATGATAACTAGCGCAGCTGAATTCGAGCATGCAGCAGGTGGCTAGTCCACAGCAAAATAATCAGGGTAATGCAGGGTTTTACCCACGGGGAAGAGGATATAGGGGAAGAGGATGGCAGAGTAATCAGGGAGGTTTCCAAAATAATCAAGGAGGTTTTCAAAATATGCAAAATAGTAATAAAGATATGTCAAACGGGCAAATAATCCGACCACTGCCAGTATGTTGGCTGTGTGGAATGACAGGGCACTTGGCACGCACATGCAGAAGCCAAGGCATGATGCAGAACGGCCAAGGGACAGGAGCAGGTATGGTGAATCCACCTGCAGTCTTACAGGAGGGAGTTGCACAGAATCACACGGTGCAACAACAAGTGCCAGGAGCGCAACAAGGTGCACAACCTCAGAGCATGGGGAATTTCCCACAAGGACAGTCCCAACCGTCCCCACTGCAAGAAGCACAAATGAGGGGCACAGGGCAGACCACGAACCTGGAATGGGAAGTAACAATGGAAATGGGGGAAATCCACCTGCACATGGTGGGCCAAATTTGTATATGGACTAGGACAGCTCACTGTGAACCCTGATGTGTTCTATCCTATCAGTGACACCAGACCATCAAAGGAAACCTAGGGTGGATGTCGTTTTAGGGGATAAAGAATATTCCTTCCTCGTTGACATGGGTGCAACACGCTTGTGTATTCGTGAAGGCAAGTTTTCCTTGTCCGGTGAGGCCATAAATACTCAGAGTTTCACAGGAGCGACAAGTCGTGTTCCCTTTACCAAAGCACTTCCAGTCTCTATAGGAGAATGTGAAATGAACATGCCTTTACTATATTCACGTCAGACCCCAGTAAACATTTTGGGGAGAGATTTAATGACGGAGTTAAACGTGACAATCTCGTTCACGGAGGAGGGCATAGTATGTTCGACTCCAGGAATGCACTATTCAAATGTATGCAAGATAGTCAGAACATACGCGGGACACCCCGCCATGAGGGCTATACCATTAGAGCCAAAAATGGCCGCATATGGTATGCGCATACTAATGGCAGGGCTGCCAGGTCTTGCAGATCAAGTCATGAGAACCCCTGATGAGTTCTTATTCAGACCCAGAATAACGAAGCATGAGGAGGAGGGACAAGTATTTCCCTTGATGATACACACAGTTGCCATACGAGGGAAGGTAGCCTTGGTTGACGGTTACGATGAAGAGGGCAGACAATGGTGCGTGATAATCGCCATTGAAGAAGGATATCGAGTGACTGACCTCACCGATGACAATCTGTTGAAGAACCAACAGATATGGGAGAGACAATGGTAGAAGTGAATCTCACCTTTTGGGTTAAAATGATTAAAAGAGAGGTGCCCCAGAGAATGATGTTGATGCTAAATCGTTCTGAATATTTTGATGGCGACATGGCCCGGGTGCCTATCTCAGTATGGACTGCAGGACCCTATGACGTAGGCCTCTTGAAGGGGGTTGGAGAAGTAAGAATTAAATTGAAACCAGGAGCTCTTTTACCAAAGGCGCGACAATATTCCATGTCAAGAGAGGCAGATGAGAGGATTTTTAAGACAATTTCTGCCATGATGGACCAAGGCATCTTAGTGATGTCAGAGTCACAATGTAATACATCAGTTTATCCTGTGAAAAAAAGTAAAGGGGGGTCTTGGAGGCTAGTGCAAGATCTAAGGCCAATAAACAATATTGTTGAGGCCGAGTTCCCTCTAGTCCCTAACCCGTCTACAATCCTATGTAATATACCTGTTGAGGCAAAATATTTCACGGTGATTGACTTAAAAAATGCATTTTTCTCAATCCCGTTGCACTGTGACACACAGGATCTGACGTCATTCACGTTCAGACAAATGTGTCTGAAAAGCACGAGGCTACCACAGGAGTACTGTGAGTCCTCTTCCATTTTCAACAGAGTCGTGCAGATGGACTTGAGCAATATTGCACTAGAAAGTGTCGTCCTGCAATATGTGGATGACATCTTGATTTGCAGCACCACAGAAGAGCAATGCAGACACGATTCTGTTCAGCTATTGACTATACTGGCTGAGAAAGGATATAAAGTTGATAAGGAAAAGTTGCAATATTGTCAACAAGAAGTGCTATATATAGGCCAATTGATCTCACATGAGGGAAAGAAGGTGACCCCAGAAAGGGCTGAAGCCATATTGAACACGGCTAAGCCACACACGATAAAGCAGATGCAGAGCTTTTTAGGCCTATGCAACTATGTCAGGGCATGGGTCTTTGACTACAGCTCTTACACTAAGACTTTACTTCAGGCCCTAAAGAAGGCCCAAGTGATGAAGTAGAACATTGAATGGTCTGAATCCATAGATAAAGGGTTTGCTGAACTCAAAAGAGCTATTTTCACAGCACCAGTTCTAGGGATTTCTAATTATGCAGAGGAATTTCACCTGTTTTCGCACAGAAAAGGCAGCGTTATGACGGCGGTGCTCGTTCAAAAAACCTCGTTGGGGTACAAACCTCTGGCATATTACAGCGGGAATCTCGACCTAGTGATGAGAGGCCACTTCCGGTGCAAACAAAGTTTAGCATCGTTCACCATAGAAAAGGCTACAACCATTGTAATGGGATGCTCCATGGCGTTGTACATCGAGCACTTGCTATTTGCCATTTTAGAGAAACCAAAGGCCACATTGACACCTCAGAGAGCTTCTGCTTATGAAGTGATCATATCAAATCCATCGATTAAAATAATCCGATGTAAGATAGTGAACCCAGCTATGTTTATAGCAGAGCCAGTCACTGAAGGAGAGCCCATACATGACTGTGCAAATTATGAAGAATTCTATGATGAAATCCGCACTGTGAAAGAAAAGGCCTTGGCAGGAGGAGAGTTTTTCTTTATTGACGGGTCTTCAATGAACGACCAAACTGATGGGCAAAGATACACAGGCGTTGCTGTGATGAAGCACACAGCAAATGGAGAATTTCCAGTGCTTCTGAGTGCACGAATACCATCTCATTATTCAGCACAGGTTGCAGAATTATTGGCGCTGATACTCGCTATTGAGAATCATACAGACCAGGAAGTAACGGTGTACAGTGACTCCGCCTATGTGACGTCGACAGTGCACGCAGGCTTAGCGCACTGGAAAAGGAGGGGCTACCTCTGAGCGGACGGCACGCCAGTACAGCACGCAGCCTTATTGGACAGACTCATAAAAGCACTACAGCTCCCAGTGGGCATAGCGGTCGTGAAATGCGCCACCCACACGAAAGGGACAGATTTTTATCTCACGCGGAAATCACGCAGCAGACACAGAGGCCAAGCACATGGCATCGAAAAGTGAGACGATCATGGAAGTGGAAGTCACCCATATCAATGAAAGTATGCTGGTGGCACGAACTACATCTGAGAGTTATAGCGATTTGGGGAAAACACAGCTAATGGAACTCCAAGGGGAGGCACCACACAAAGAGGAGAACCTGTGGAAACGTCGAGGGTGTTCTTTAAACCCCTCTGACAGCTTGTGGTGACAAGACAGCACTGGTAAACCAGTAATACCTGTAACCTTATTAAAAATAGCACTGGAAGGGTTACATTACCCGGCACACATGACAAAAGAGAATCTAGCAGCAACGCTCACGGAAGACTGGTTCATACCTAATTTAACCGAGCACGTTGCATTCTTCATGGTGAACTGTATAATTTTCCAGCAATTTACGGCAGGGCACACATTAAAAGTAATGAGAGGAGTCATCCCCAGGCCAAATGGGCCTTTCCAGCACTTGCACGTCGATTATGTCGACATGATACAAGTATGCAACGGGTACAGATACTTAATTGTGGTGTGTCCATTCTCTAGATGGATTGAGGCAGGTCCATGTACACACCCATACTCTACCTGTGCGGCCACATTTTAAGTGAGGGAAGTGATTCACAGGTGGGGGATTTGCAAAGTCATGAGATCAGATAATGGCCCTCATTTTGTCAATGCTATATTTGAGCAGATTAGCTTGCTGCTTGGTGTAAAGCACAAGTTCTCGTCAGCGTATCATCCACAAGGTAATGGGATCTGTGAGAAGCTCAATGGCTTGTTAAAGGAAAGGAATGCCAAGTTGAAGCTTACTCTAAAAAAGGGATGGTTGCACTGCCTTCCACTGGCACTGTATGCTCTTCGGAACCAACCCGGCTCAGACCATCTTCTTACGCCACACAAGATAGCTACAGGAAGAAGAATGAGAACTCCCCTGTCACCCCGAGATAGAGCTATATGTGATGCCCAGTCAACAGGAGACGTCTTAGGGTCTGAAATGCAAAACTATCTGAACTGCATGACATCTTGCCTTACTGTAATTTCAGACCAGCTGCAGCGACGACGAAAAGGGTGCAGAGCAGTTCAGAACACAGAAGGAGATACTACAACAGACCAAGTTCAAGGTTCTACGTGTTCCACTCGTCTTCCCTGGAGATACTGTCTTCGTGAAAAACCATACAAGGAAAAGGTGGGATGAGCCAAGGTTCAATGGTCCTTTAACAGTGGAGGACTGCACTCAGTCCGCTGTGAAATTGCAAGGCAGGAGAGCGTGGATTTTTCTCGCCGATATAAAACCCTACATTGGAGAAGGTCCCCTGCCTGCACCCCAACGAGAGGAATCGACGAGCGACGGGGAAGAACCACAGCACATGCAGACGAGATCCATGACGCGGAAGAAGGACGCATAATCAGCCAAAGACAAGGAACTTTTTGCAAGTTGTGGCTTAAAATTGGACACATCCTCTAAGCAAAAAAGGGGAAAAGGACATAAAATCAGACACTCTCTGCATCCTACTTGCAGGGTGAAGAAGAAAATTGCACGCACAAGCCACAACACAGTCAGATGACTTTGAATTTTGGACTGAGGCACACAAAAGCCTTATTAAAGAGAGGAGAACATGAGACGTTTTGATCGAGGACACATAAACTGGAAGAAAAACCAGTATCCTGACTCTTTTCGCATGATAAGTCTATTCGGAATCACTTATGGTGTCCCACAGGGGAGACATCACAAAGGATGTGGTCACCTATTTCAACCTAGTGCTAACATCATACCCGTCATTGGCAGGGAGGCTCAGCAGTGTCACTGACTTTCTACAAGATCCTGAAAACGAAAAGATAATAAGACAACTGCTCACTGTCATTGCCGAACAATTTATCCTACTCCCTGAGTACAGTGAGAAGGAACCAAATGATCTCAACACAGGTGGAAATAGATGAGCACATCAACACACTGTTCTTTCGCATAATCGAAGATTGTCCAACTCTCATTGGAAGAACAGCAGACACACTCACATTTCTTCGAGATCCAGCAAATACAGAACATTTGAGCCATCTCTTAAATAAGATAATCATTCTGGTTGCACTCCATGCGACTGGACAGTGCAGACATTGTTTACATCAAGGAAAGAACATATAATCCTGAACCTCAACAAAGACAGGACAGATGTCCCTGTCATCAGAAGACAGCAGGTTGGCACACAACGTCCTTTTTCACCTAGTTAGTGACTTTCCAGAGCTAGTGTGGAGACCAATTGATGTTGACGTCCTCACCTTCATCAGAGACCCAATTAATGTCGCATAGATGGCAATGCTCCTGCATGGAATCATGCTACAAGTGGAACTTTCTAACCATCAGAGGAGCTATCTGAGGAGATTCTGAAGAGTTTTCGCCGAGGGACAGATCGAGAAAGCAGTGTCAAGAACTTCATTTGTATTGGATATTTTCTGTCCTTACTCTTTGTAGCATACAAAGAGTAAGGACAGCATACACTATGTCCTCAGGATTGAAGCAAATTAGGGGGGTGGATTGGGAACTCACCTATTTTGAACATGTACAGTAAAAAGACTTACTGAAGTGTTAGCTAATTTGATTTTTGCCATAGTCTAACAAAGGAACTGTATCCAGAAATAAGAAACAATCTGTCACCCACGAAAGGGGGGACACTTGTGGAACATCTAAAACTCATGAACACAGTATTCTAAAGACAGTATTGGTTAAGGAAATAATAACATTGATATTTTTGTTGAATGATCGAGATTGGTGCCCAGAACAGCAACCTGGTTCTCCCACAAGAAGAGAGGCAACCCCGCTTCTCTGGAAGAAAATGCTGTCACCTGACCTTCAGGGGAATAATGTATCCATGCATCATATTCATCACTATTTTATTGTCATTAACGATCAGAAATGCATTTTTTATTGGTGCACAAAGCGTTCCAAATTTAGTGCACCCACCTAGTGATGTACGCGTAAGACCCACAAAAACACCAAGACCTTATATAGTCATTCCAGTCCCTAGAGAATCTGATGGTGGAGTGAATGAACTTGAAGTTAATGTGATTAGCAGTGATACACACACTCTTGTGGTAACAAATGGCAAGGAGAGCCAGAGACATGGTCGGCAAGGGATGAATGAAGTAACATCACTGACAACTACACGCACGCAAACACTGAATGCACACAAAACAGGCCTAGTGTCAATGACTACAGAACCACAAACACAAACAGCAGAGAAGAGACTGCCCGCCATAAGAAACTCCACAGCAGACGTTGTGAGAAAAGAAGAGTTAAGAGGAAAACCAATAGAAACCGTCATACCAGAAACTCTTAAGAAAACAAGAGCCAACTTGGAGAAACTCTCTACATGGGCACAACAGATAGTAGACTCATTGTTTCCGTACATAGCCAAAGCAAGGGAGCTGCAAGAGGAACTAAAGAACAAAACCGCAGAAACTGTATTACAAAGCATATATGTCCCAACGAAAGGAACAAGCATAAGTTCAACAGTACAGCCATACACCAGACAAATGCCAGAATGGATACAAACATGTATAACCCGACAGAGAAAGATGTATTAAGAAAGAGAAAGAGCTGCCAAAATTCAATCTACCCAAATGGCGCAGATGAGAAAGCCTGCACCATGGACCAGGATACCTGAGAATCCTCCAGCAAGAACAGCCATACAGATGCCTTCAGGGATGTAGTCATAGCCAACTAAAGGAAAACAATAAGAATCAAGAGAAGTATGCTTGAAGATGACAATGAACTAAATGACTACCTGGACAGCACAGCACATCTGGGAAACAACATGTGGTACCAACACATGAAAGAAGTTGGAAGACGAAGTTTAGAAGGGTAATGCTTTGTTTGCACACTCCTACCGTACAGCATGCAAGTCCAAGATCTTTGTAGCTGTAGAAATCCATGTCCAGACAGCACACTGTATGTCACACATAGCAATGTGAAAGACCAGAGGCCAGTTAATGGGTAGAGATGCCTCTCTGAAATGGGCAACTGAAGCAACTGATCCAAATGAAGACGATTATGCCCAGGAAATAAAGACAAGAAACACTGGAAAGACGAAACACATTGTGATAAGATATGAGAAGCCTGGAGTTAAAGGAGCAGAGATTACAAGAGAAGCTAATCAGAAGCTAAATGTCCAAGGAAGAACTCAGGAAGAAGCTCGGAGAAGGAAGAATAAAGGCCAAATGCAAATTTGGGGAACAGTGCTTTCACCAGATGGATAGGAGAAAGGAGTAGTAATATGCCGAGCATGGATGGTCTTTGGTCACTACGAGCCAACCATCAACATAGTGCGAAACGGATGCAAGCCATTATGGCCCAAACTTTCAAAACTACTCACATGGGTCGAAGACAGAGGAGGACCCTTGCAGATCGTGCCACTAGAAAGCCCAAAGTTCTGTTTCAGAAACAATGGCACAAGGAAGATGGGAGTGAATCAGAACTGTGGACGAGTTTTTGATGCTCCAGGAATGGTGCATGGAATTGCAGTGATTATGGACCATTATTGGCCGTGTGGATCCAAATCATACATCAGACTGCCAAGAGACTGTGGAGGCATATGCACAATAGTGAACGTCCATGTTCCAGCATTGGTGATCCCGAAAAGTGACCTGAATATTGACAGTTTCCAGAAAGCAGATGTTCACCTGAGGAAGAAGAAATCTGTGGAACTGACAACTCGAATTAAGAGAATTACTTCTCTGCCAAATCAGAAGAAGCCTTTCATGCAATCCCATACAAACACAGGCTGTTTAGCCTCTCATCATCAGTGTTCGCAATGATTTTCATGCCAAGATTTCAGGTTGGAGCAAATACTAAATGGTTGCAGATAACCAGATGGGAGTTACTACAGACCATTAACACAACCAAAAAAGGATTTATTGTGATTAAAGAAGAATTAAGAGCCATCCGACTAATGACTCTCCAGAACAGATATGTGCTTGACATGATCACAGCTATGGATGGAGGAGTTTGTGCAAAAATAGGAGAATCGTGTTGCACGTTCATACTATCACACGATGAGGAGAATAGAACCTTGACTGAAGCCATAGGTATGCTGACAAAATTACAGAACCAAATGATTGATGAAACTGATGAAGTTGATGATGACAGTTGGTTTGGATTACTGTTCACATGGGTCCCACAATGGATGGCAGACATACTTAAGTTCCTGGGAGCCCTGCTAGTGATGATATTACTAGGATTTTGTGTTATCAAAATAATATTCTCCCAATGCCAGAAAACTGCAAAGAAAGCCATAGGGATGAAGATCATGATTAATGTCAAGCCAGAATGGAAGCCCAAAGACCTGACTGATGAAGAAATAAGAGACTTTGTGAAGACCAGCAGGCATGCACCAGAAGGTACAACATTTCTCTATCCCAAGAAGCACAGAAACTATGTGGGAAGATGGATTTACTGCAGCCCGAATGGACAATGGCAACTAATGACCTGGAACAAGGACGAACATGTAAGAAACGCAGGAAGCCTGAAGGGAGTTATAAAGATATAGACTCCAAAGAGACACTTCTTCAGGCCATTATGTGTAGATCCAGAAGATGAAGAAGGAATGAACCCAAGAGAAGAAGTGAAGGAGAATACAGAAGAATAAAACAAAATGGATCTGGAAAAGGAAGTGAAAGTGGTTGATGAATCGCCCAGAGGGGGGAGTGTAGAGGAGGTCCCAAATTAAGCCTGCGCTCCAATCATCCATTTTGAAGTACCAGGAACATTTACACCGAGATATGTGCCATATGATGAGCAAATAAACCAGCAGAGAGCCGCAGTAGGGCTCTGCCCAGTACCCATTAGAAGAACAGCACCTATTGACGTACCAATACCAAGAACACCATGGACAGTAAGGTATCCATTAAGAAAACCCTACCAGCAAATGAGATGAAATGAAGATTGCTTAAGTACCGTCCTGGAAGAAACCAAAAAGGCCTTAATGGAAGACAAATGATGACATCACAAGGGCCCAGACTGACTTGCAGATAGAAGAAATGACAACCAGAGAATGATGCAGAGAGACGAAATGCCATGAATAAAGATATCGTGAACCTAAAGAAGAGAACGATGTTGAAGCATGAAGAAGCTTAAGCTTTAAGCAGGATGAGGAAATCCAACCCGCTAACGCCTGTACATATGCTTGAAACGCAAGAAAGCTAAGAAACCAGTGCGGCTTGCTATGCTTAGTAGACGAATAGACCGGCAAGCGCCATTATACTTAATGTACCTCAAAACAAGGCACAGTATTATAAGTGCAAGTCCACTTTGCACTAAAAGCAGAATCAACTTTGGTTACTAGAGGCCAAATAAGACAAGACTCATATTCCAGCAAACGAGAAGAGACGGCTGAATCGAAACTCAGCAGATGTAACTCGTGCCAAGGTCATACTAATAAAGGAGCGAACAGTAGCTTCACATAATTGAAACTTAAGAACAGAATATCCTGTTTCTGAAAGGCCAAAGATAAGGAGGCGTGGTCAGGTGGCAAGCCGAAAGAGAATCAAATACAGAAATTGCAAGAAACTAGACAAATTCATGCTGTCTGCATCACGTGACCAGCTGAGCGAGGACCAGCACGAGTTCACACCTACGCCTGGAATCCGCCGTAGCAAGAGATATCAGAACCTTTCCAGACAGAAGATGCAGTTTCGAGGCCAACCACAGTGAGATAATTGACACATGGTTGCTGTAGCGATGATTGATTGTAACCGTAATTGGAAGAAAGCCGGGTAGCTGAGGGGGGCACAGTGCAGCTGGCTGACCGTTCTGCATGCTGCTAAGCAAAGTGGAAGAATATGCTTAGGGTTGATGCCAACCCAATCACAATGGACCAAATAATCTAGGGTCCTATAGTTAGCACGACCAATGAGACGTCATACTATTAGTGACGTCTACAGTAATCTTAAATGCCCACCTGACAGTTTATCCAATCCCCTCATCCTGTTACCATATACAGATATAGCACCAATATTAAAGTTACCTTTTCCAAACCAATAGAAATGCTTACTAACTTTTGAGTGTTACACATCAATTATGATGAGTTGTTAGTATAAATGATGTTGTTTTTATGAAGTTCGTTGGAGTTGAAGCGAGACAGACTATCGCATCACTGCTGATTGCCATGACTCCCCGTTTTTTGTACTTGTCATTAAATGGATTCCCTTTGCCAAACCATTGAATTGTCCTTATTGATTGGTGTTGGAGTAATTGAATCTGCACCCCTATTCATCTTGAGGTGCAGCTGTCTCGTCTTAAAGTACTTCAGAGCAAACCCTGACTCTATGGGCCGGCTGGGGGTCTCCCCATTGCACCCTGGGCATCACCGATCAGGCCCTGGCATTGCCGGCCCGCTGTTAGGGAGAATTCTCACCCAAGTGCTAAATTCCATCTACCTTAGAGCCCTCCAGATCTTTTGCTATATTTTGGGACTTTGAACTTTTCATTTTCAATGTCTTTTACTTTTTTGTTCTTTGTAATTTTGTTGTGCCTTATGGTCGCTTAGAGGCCACTCCTGCCATTATTGATTGCGCCCTATGGTCGCTCCTAGACCACATTGTAATCTTGTTGTGCCATATGGTCGCTCATCTGCGCTCTTGACTCTTGCTGCTACATTGACATCCCTTAGTACCTCAGGATGCTTTCTAGCCCACTCAGAACCTATCTATTCCTGCCTACCTCAGGCTAGGGCCACCCAACCCAACCTGACTGTGCCCTCCACTACCCACAGCCCCTCCCAGCATAGAATCATGCCTATAGCTTCCTGCAAGCTCGCCGCCACCACCACCACGCTGCTCACTCTTCTTGCAACACTCACTGCTCTCCAACTCTACACATCAATCCGTCCCCTCGCACCCACACCACTTAGCCCACTACCCAACCCCACACAACCCGCTGCCCTGAATACCTCACAAACCCACTCACCTCGCACAGACGCACCCCCTGCACACTGAGTCGCAATAATGTATAGACTGGATAGACTTAGAGCTCGCACACAGACCACAAAATTCAGCACACAACCCCCTCCCATAGAATACAGAAACTATAGATTGAACTCCCGCACCATTTCCAAACACATCCCTCACACTGGACAACCCACTCTCCCACAAACAACCACCCACTAACCAAACCACACCCCACAATATCACCACACATAATATATCACACACGTCCACCACCCACACCTCCACAAACCTCACACACCTCACATCAAATGTGCCCTCCTCAATGTCCGCTCCCTCCCAGCTCATGCATCTGATATTCATGACCTCATAACCAAAAATAACATTGACCTACTAGCCATCACAGAAACATGGTTACATGAAGCATCAGGCCCCGCCGTCGCACTTGCACTACCACCTGGCTTCACCATATTCAGACAAGACAGACATGAACGAATAAGAGGCGGAGTAGCCCTCATCTAGAAGGAGAACCTCCAGCTCCGACTTGTTAATCACTCCTCGGCCAACAACTCTGACCTTTTATCGGCTAAACTCACACTATCACCCAACAGCACCATCAACATTCACCTACTATACCGCCCCCCAGGCCTCACCCCAGACTCTCAGGAAAACATCATCCACATCCTCAGCAATAATATCAAAAGCTCCACCAAAACCCTTCTACTAGGAGACCTCAATCTGGGATTCAATGATGCTAAAGACAAATCTTCAGTCGCCCTCACCAAGGAACTTAGTGACCTAGGCTTCACCCAAAAAGTAGAAAGTCCTACTCATGCCAAAGGCCGCATTCTAGACTGGATCGCACACCATAACTGTCTGTCCACGATCACCTCTAACTCCTCACTGCCATGGACCGACCACAACTGTATCGAATTCTCTATTCCTATCACCAAAAAGCACATAACTCTGACCCCTGCTATCGCTGCACAAGTCAGAAGTTCTAAAAAACTCAAAGAGGATAACCTGCGCCCCTACCTCAACACCCCTGAACTAGCACCCCCATTCGCCAATGACCCCAATATTCTAGCAGACATCTACAAAGATGTTGTCACAAAAGCTATCAATGAAATAGCACCTCTCGAATGGAAAAAAGAAAAGAAATCACTACACACCAACTCCTGGTTCACTGAAGAACTGCACTCAATGCGCTCCCACAAAAGAGCAGCACTAAAAAATTGGCAATCGAACCCCTGCAGCAGCACCAAAAACAAACTCAATGTAATCTCCCACCAATACAAAACAGCTATCACCGCTGCCAAAGACAACACCTTCAACACACGTATCCCTAATGCCAAATCGCACTCTAAAGAGATCTTCGCCATTTTCAACGAGCTCATCTCCCCCTCCCCCCCAATAAACCGGATTAAATAATCGAAGATGAAGCTTGGTGTGCTAGCATTCAAGTTGCCATGCTACACAAAATTGACCTTCTCCAAAAGAAAATGAAAGACCGTTGCAAAGCATTACCTCAACAGACAGGAACCAAGCCTACCAAAGCCCCACCCACCTCGTCCAAGCCCACCATACCAGACTTCTCCTTCAGGGACGTCACTGAACCAGAAGTTATCAATTTACTAAAAAATCTGAAACCCTCCCCCTGTAAAGGCGATATTTGCACACCAAAACTCATCAAAGACTGCACAGACTGCTTTGCGCCGCTCTTTACGGCTTTCATCAATGCGCCTTTTAAAACAGGCATCATCCCAGCTAGCCTCAAAGAGGCCTGGGTCTGACCCCTCCTAAAAAAAAACTACCCTCGACCCCCTACAACCCAACAACTACAGACCAATAACCACAGTGCCATTCCTTCTGAAATTACCAGACAAAGCCGCACATTGCCAAATCCAACACGTTCTGGAAACCCACTCCATCCTCGGGACCAGGCAATCAGGCTTCCGGAAAGGACACGGCACAGAAACAGCCCTGGTGGATCTGCAGAATCGGATCACCTAAATCATGGACAAGGGCAAGCCAGCCCTTCTGCTCCTTCTAGATCTCTCAGCCGCTTTCGATCTGGTTGACCACAAGACCCTCACATCACACCTCACACACTCAGCCAACTTTTCTAGAGAATCAGCTCTCTGGGTCACCTCTTTCCTAGAGGGAAGAGCCATGAAAGTCTTCTCAGACATTGCCAACGCCACTTCCATGACAATCCATTGCGGGGTCCCTCAAGGATCCTGCACTTCACCCACACTTTACAACTTGTTCACTAAGCCTCTTTTTGACAAACTCGACTCATACGGTGTCACATACACGAACTACGCGGACGACACACAAGTACTTCTACCCCTCTTAGGCTCATACCACGAAGTCGCCAAGGCACTCCACACGGTTTACTCCATCATCCAGGCTTGGATGGCAGTTAATGGCCTCTGCCTCAATGGAGACAAGACTGAAATCATGATATTAGGTCAACAGAGCACCCTAGACAAACTGGACAAACTGTACGCTAACTTCTCCATTGACAACTCCATCATCCCCGTATCCACAGCTGTAAAGACACTGGGAGTATACCTAGACTCCTCACTATCTATGACTAGACAAGTCAGTGCAATCACCTCCTCATCTGCGCATACCACCAGACTCATAAACGCCATCAAGCCATACCTCTCTAAACCCAACTGCCTCTCTATAGCTAGAGCAACCATTGGAGCCAAACTGGACTACCGCAATGCCCTCCTAGCAGGCACATCATCAAAAAACCTAAACAGACTTCAAGTCACGCAGGGCAATGCTCTCCGGGCCGTTCTTAGCATCCCAAGAAGAGAGCATATCTCCCATGCCAGACACTCAGCCCAATGGCTCCCGGTCAAAGAGCGATCACACTCAAAATCCTCACCCTCACACACAAATGCCTCTCTCTCTCCGCCCCATCCTATCTATCAGAGACTATCTCCAAACTCTCCTCCTCCCGTCCCACCAGGACGCAATACACCAACTTACTCTACATCCCACACATCAAAAAAGCCAAAGCCGGTGGCCTAAGCTTCCCCTACATTGCCGCCAAGACCTGGAATGCTCTTCCTGAAGACATTAGAGCGGAAAACTCACTCATGAAGACCTCTTTCCTTGCACAATAATAAGTGACACTCGCGAATCTATGTAAATATACTGCATTGCAAATTTGGACAAAAATCATATTTGCCACTGTAAATAATGTATTTTATGTGAATAATGTATTCTATGTAACTAAGATATGTCTGTAACAAGCGCCACGATGCCCCCGGGCTGACGTGCACTCTACAAATCTGAATAAATAATAATAATTGGATATGGAGCTCTAGACAACTCCATAGGCATCACCTTTTTCTTGTGTGTCACAAAGCACCTTCAGTGCAGTGACACAGGGGTGTCTTTCAGACTCCCCAAGGTTTAAATACCTTCTCTAGGACTAAAGTTAAATTGACTTTGATAGTCTTTTTAAATTCATAGACCCAGCACACACTATCTTCCTAGAGAGTGCTGGAGGGGTTGCCTAGCATCCCCTGTGTCTAAACACTCATGTAACAATCAAATGTTACCCTCTCCTCTTGAAATGTCTGGTGGAAGTGGTTTTAGAATGAACTACCATGATTTTTCCCAACCGCAAACACTGGTAGCTAAAAATCGGGTCAGCTATGTTTTCCAATATGGCGCCCATGACCCCTCTGTAAAAACAGACTCCGGCCATCTTTTTTCGCTGTTTCTTTTAGGAAAGGTCCTTCTTGTGTTTAACTCTGCGTGCCAAACCAAGTTTGGTACCTTTGTTCGAGGCCCTTTGGCGGGCTTCAGTGCTGAAGCCCTCCTCTGGCCTCTGAGTGTCTGGGGTGGACAGGATGTGAAGGAGGTGCCCGAAACTCCCTGTGCTTAGTCTCCTAGTAGACCTGAATGCACTCTGGCATGATTGGCTGGCTGACTGTCCGGCAAGGACAGCCACTCTGCTGGGCGAGTGGCAGCTAAGCTCAGATGAATGGGAGAAAACTGTTTAAAAGCAGGTCTCTGGGACTTGGAAGGCAGAGTCGACCACTGGAACAAAAGAACCAAAGACGAGCTGAAGGAAGACGACTGCTGCAACTCGTGGACAGTTGGTTTGCTCGGTAAAGCCCTGCTGCAGGTCTGAATTGCCTGAAACTCCATCGACAGAGAAGCTCCTTCAAGGACGACTTCTTCCCTTGAGCTGGTGGGAACAACCAACTCATAAGCCACCTGGACACCGTCTCCATACTGGTCGAATTTTCATCAGAGTGCTGTTGATAACTGGGTAGCCATTGAGAAGGATACCAGTTTATGGACTTTAAGGCACTCACACCTTAAACCGACGCTTAGCCAAGCTTGTGGCCTCTTCCCTGGGCAGTGCAGGAACCTCCTGACGTCCTCCTTCTTGTCCCCTCGACTGAAGCTCAGGGACAGCGAGATCTGCAGGAACTGCCAGGAACAACTGCCCAGCTACAGCTTTTCGTCATACCTAAGGTACTGTGCAAACGTGGTGTGGAAATCCTTTCTGCCGTGTTAATGTTAATGTTAAAGGACATTTGTACCGCGCACTATCACCACCGGAGTGGTCCCCTGGCGCTATGGTGGCTCTGAAAGAGGGAGGGAAGGTGAGTTAGTGGGAGGAGGCTGGAAAAGTGCAAGAGTGCAGTGATGTGCTGTTGGCAGCCTCAGCCCGGTGGGTCCGTCGGCTGGGCCTGGGTGTATGCGGCCGTTAGTCGTCGTGTACTGATGTGCGAGTCTATGTGTGTTTATTGTTTTGTTGTTGCAGTGTAGTGAAGTTTGTGCTGTTTGTTGTGCTGGAGGTTTGTGGTTGTGTTTGGTTTGGAGTTTGAGAGGTGTATGCAGAGGAGGAAATTGTTAGTAGTATTGATTAGTTGGCATCTCTATCCTGAATTGCCCAGTTGGGCTTGCGTAATCTCACCCGATGGGGTGCTTGGGCACCCTGTGCCTCTGAAGGTCTGTGCCCGTTTTGCATTCGAGGCCCCTTGAACATCTTGCTGCCTCCTCCGCCCGCTCCGTCAACAACCTTGCATGTTCCTCACCCCCACCCACATGGCTAGTGCACCTGCCAGTGTCCATACCTAAGTCAGTGTGGTGATTGGTGGTATCTCGCCAGTTCCATAACCAAGTGGTACCTAGTTATAGCTAAACGGGCGGTTGGGGATTGCTATATGATATGAACAGAGGCGCAGGTCCACTTTGTCACAAAGCATAAAACTTGAAAGGGGAAACCCTGCATTAAAAAAAGAAAAAAATCGAAGTACAAATTCAAAGTGATTTTCACAAAGTAATTGACCACAAAGTAATTTATTTTGTTGAAATGACATGGAATCTATACTTTGGCCTCCAGCGTATATAATGCTCATCATTATTGCTGTTGAGACAATCTTTCAAACCTCCTACTTGTACTTTACAAGGGTTCATTGTGAGACGTCCCCCAGTCTTAGGGACTCGATACTGTATTCTGTCGCTTTCTTCACTTAGATCTCTTAATTCAAACCCTGTGTTAGGGAGTTTTATCATTTTTTATGCTTCACCCCCTCTCCTAGTGAGACCCCCAGCACTTTTTGCTGGACTTCTGGAGCTTTTTCTTTAATCCTGAATGAGTGGAACCCTTTTCCACTCATTCATTCTTATAGGCCATGTCTTTTGGAACTCAGTTCTCTGGTTTATAGTCATATAATCGAATGTCAAAATGTCGAAAGTCATAATCTCGAGAAAAAAAATGTCGAAAACAAAAAAGTCAAATTTTTTTTAAGGACGTTTTCCCCCAAACACCCTTTTTTGAATTTTTTTTTTGTTTTACCAATTTTTTTTATTCCCGGACGCCAAAAAAAAGATATAAATAAAAAAAAAAAATTAGACATTATTGTTTTCGAGATTATGACTTTCGACATTATTGATTCGATATTTTGACTACACGCCCAGTTCTCTATATCGTATCTATCCAATTGAGCCCATTTTTCTCCATACCTCTTTAAGGCATCTATATTTTACTATTGCAGCACACAGCTCCTTATGGGTAGTGTTGCTGGGGACCCTTTGGCCCCCTTCTCCCCCTTCTCCCTCCCTTCTCCCTCCAGCTCCTAGTTCTGCTTCTCATTATTGCTGTTTGCCGTTGCCGTTGCCCTGGTGCACTTGGCGCTGCTATGGTCTCCCCTACATTTCTCGCACTTGTGGCTGTATTTGCACTTCCTGCCCCACCTGCATGTTACCCCATTTTCGAAATTCCGGCATTGTGTTGACTCTGCCCGTGGTGACCAGGTTTTTCCCCTGCCGCCCCCCCTGGGCCGTTGGTGGTATGCTGCTCTGCCAACCTCTCTGCGAGCTATATTGTCTATTCCGAAAATTCTGATCCCTTAATCTGTCATAGCTATTTTCGTATCTTCTGTTATTATACCTGTAATCACTTTTTTAATCGTTCTGCCAATATTGCCTTCTCTGTTGCCCTCCTGAATTCTGCTCCTTGGAATCCCATTTTTCTTTCAATACGTTAAATATGTATAGGTTAAAGTTTTCTTCGTCCCACCCCATATCCGGGAAGCAATCCATTTCTTTTCTAAACTCGTGGTCGTATTCTCTCCATGCATCCCCCCCGAATGCTTTGTACACTTTTAACACCCTCTGCTGATATGCAACTAATGCTACCCCGTCCTCTGGGTATTTCTGTAATATAATAGTGGACATTATCTGGAAAGCTTCTACCCAGTTATCAAAACTCTTCACTACTGTCACCCTCCTTAGTAAGCCTTTCTCATGTTTGTGAAACTTTCCCGACTTTGGAGTCTTGTTTACTCCTAATCCGACATATAACTCTTTTCTGGCAAACTACTTCCTCGAACATTGGCAAAGACTTAACTGTTTACTATCAGAACTGTGCTATCCTATCCAAGACTCTGAACCATTGACTTTGGCCCAGGCCTGTTGAATTGCATTGCCAGTTGTAGTGAACTGAAACTATTTGCCCTGCCTATGAAAGTAATTGTGCTTTTATTCTTTTAAACTTTGTCTTTCTACCCCTTTTGAAAGTTTCTGAAGTGCCATTTTGCTCCCACTTCAGGGGAGCCTAACTTGTTCAGAAACGTATTGGTTGTGTACTGTAGTGTATTAAGATTGTAATATTAAGCTGCTTCTTACTAGTGGAATGTTTTCCAACTGACTGTGTAAATAAATGTGTATTCTTTTACCAAGAAACGTTGAATAGTGTTTGTTTGAACTACTGTGATTGCAAGTCCTTTGTGTAACATCTTGTACTGCTCGCATCCCTCTTGAGATAAGTCTGGCTGCTCAGCCACTGCTACCACATAACTGTGTAGTACAAACTTGTACCAAAGGTGGGATTGTGCTTACACCTGTAGTCTTAATTGTGTGTAGTGTTCCCAAAGGGTACTGCATGTAATTCTGCCTAACACCCTCCCAGGTGGAACTTGGGTCCTTTCTCTCCTCTATTACTCTCTCTACTTGTGGTGTCCCCCAGGGATCTAACATATCCCCCTGGTTTTTCAATATCTACATGGCTCCCTTTGCCCACAAGATTTCTACCTTTGCCTCTAACTTTCAGTATTTGCGGATGACACGCAGCTCTCTTTTAGGCTACCCTTGGCCTCCTCCTCGCTCATTCCTGACTGTCTATCTGCAGGTCATTCTTGGTGTGCTGCTAACGATCTTTGCCTGAATGCCAGTAAGACAGAGATCGTACTCATTGGGACCCCTGCTCCCTCTTTCCCACTCTCACACTGGCCGACCTCCCTAGGCCCTACGCCCTCACCTACCAATGAAGCAAAAAATCTAGGGGTCATCTCTCCTTGTCCTCTCACATCTTAGACATCTCCAAAAAGTCCCACTACCAACTGCACCTCCTGAGAGGTATTCTGCCTTTTCTCACTTTCCTCCAGAGACTCACCACCTTGCAAACCCTGGTTCACTCTAGGCTGGACTATTGCAAAAGTCTCTTTCTCATTCTTCAGACCTCTACTCTCTATCCTCTACAACTCATCCAGAACAGAACAGCAAGAATTATCCTTGGCCTCAGGCCCAGGGACCGCATCTCTCTGGCGCTGAAATTCCTCCAATGGCTCCCCGTTCCTGCAAGGATCAAGCTTAAGACCCTCTGCATAAACCACAAGGCTTTCTGGGGCCGGGGCATGCACTATCTACAACTCTCTCTTCTTAAATATTCTCCCTCTTGAATCCTCCCCTCGTCGTCCTCCCACTCACTGCGGGTGAGCCACTTTCACAAACCGAGATTTGGGGGTAGATCTCTATCCTCTGTAGGTGCCTCCCTCTGGAACAGCCTCCCTGCCTCTCTCCGTCTTGAGCCAGAGCACCTTAAGTTGCGTAAACTCCTCAAGACCATCCTCTTCTCTTCCTCCTTCTCTCTCCATCTCCCCTGCTAACCTCTAGTTCTTTTTCTCTCCACCCTCCTTCTCCTCTCTAACTCTGTTCAGTTTTGCTACTGGTTGCCTGGTTCTACTCCAGAGCTGTACAGGTCCCAGGCTCCCCCCACCAGTTTTTTGCACTTGCCTCCGGGCCACTGCATTATTTTCAGCATTACTGCACTTTCAGATCACGCTCCATGAGTGGGGCAACCTCTCTGCACTTAACCCGGGGCCCTGCTGGACTGGACTCATTTGTTCCCCTCATAGCCTCCTTCCTCGCACCCCCGTCTGTACGCACGCATGACCTAAATGTACCAGGACTATTTGGTTTGTCTGTCCTGTCGGTTACATGTAATTATAATGAATCCAAAATAACTAATACCATAATAACGAAATCCCAAATAGCAAATTTCTTTATCATTGTTTTTGGGGGGGGTTCTGTCCCAAAATCCCCCATTTTCTTGTTCTTAATAATTTCCCCCACCCCCAAAGCCACTATCCCCCTCCCAACCCCTTTTCTAGTTTTTTTCCGAATTCAATATTTTGGAATTTGTTATTTTAGGTTTGTTATAATGGTATTAGTTACTTTGGTATTCATGATAATCACTGCATGCCGTCCTGTCTCAACCCTTCTGTGTCCCTTCTCCCTAGCTTCGTTGCTACTGTAACTCTTCATGCACTTGCACTAGGTTAAATGCCATCAGGGCGAGTATGCTAGGTTTTCTGTCAATCACTCGGAAACTTCAAGGCCTAAGAGTGATTACTGTATTCCTTGTTCCCTCACCGCCTTGAAGTGCTTTGACGCACTCCGCTGTATAAATGAACAATAAAATAAGTAAAAATAAATATATTAGTGTCATGATGTTCCCTTAAATATGTTACCTTGCACTCCAGTACTAGAGGAAGTGTGATGAGCCGGCACCCCTCACAGCCCCAACTCCCCTTTTTCTTTTTCAAGCAACAACTGTATTTCAAAGTGACCTACTTGAGCAGAGATGTGACTGAGCAGGAATGAACTGCACTTACGCAAAACATCTTTTGCCGTTGGTGCAGCCTGACTGATGGGGCCGAGGACTAACTCTGAGATGACCTCGGGTGATATGGGGCTATTGGCTTGAGTAAAGCGAACTCAAAGACATCCCAGGAGTGGATGCGTTTTGGGAAGCAAGTGGGTGGGAATGGCTGGCCATAGGGATTAGCATGGCCTTAGGTAGTCAATGGACTGCAAGCTCAAATGGGCATATGCGTCCCATGAAGGCAGATGGGGAACTTGGCCTGCCCATGTTCCTCGCATTTGATGTAATCAAAACAATGTCTGAGAATCAGGAAGACTCAGCGACCTGCAGGGACGCTGGGATTGCCTGCACTCCAGGGTCTCAGTAAACATCCCATATTTATTCCACGTGGGGCATTTCATAAATTTCTTGCTTCCACCAGCTCCCCTGGATGCATTGAAAAGCTATATTCCGAATCCCCAAATGGGTAGCGTGGGGTACTGGCTACATTATTCAAGGCCCTGGCTCTATCAAGAACAAGTGTTGCCCCAAGGAAGGAAATGGCAGCCATGTTATTGATTGACCTTGGAAGGTTGAAAGGTGGAGTCGGTCGTTTTTGCATTAGTGCCATAGACCGGAACGGTTTGCACTGCACACAGGGGGTGCGTCTACAGCAGGCGTGTTTACAATGTGAGCTTAGTTAATGCATAATATCTTGCATGCACGCACCTCTGTCTACACTCTGTGCTATTTTCCACTGTTCAGTGCATTTAGACAAATGGGCGCGCAACCCGAACTATGTTTTAAAGGTGTTTACAGGGGATGCACTGACTTTCGTGTAGTGGAGTGTGAAGGACACACAGGACACACACGAGCATGCAATCTGCACAGTGTCAGTCTCCTAGTGTTGCACGTGCAGTACAGCAGAGCACACATGTTAACGCAGGTACCAGTTCCTGCTAGGGGGATTTGAAGAGGAGGAGGGAGTGTGCAAAGGAAGCAGGGTCGATCCTATCAAGGCAAGGCAGTATACAATTATTGTGGAGTCCTCACCTGAGTGACATTGGTGTGTTCTCAGCACAGGCTCCAGTACAGGCAGGGCCCAGTCCTAGGGACACTCTCACAGCACAGCAGGGGCTGCCATGTCCAGGATGGGTGGCCTACGCGACAGGTACTGGTACTCACTGGCCTCGTGCACTGGCGCCACACAGCAAAAGGCTGCTGCTGGCCTCCAGCCAGGGTGCGCAGGCCATCACATCTGATGGACGGTCCAGATGGTCGACCAATTCAAGTTAACAGGCTCAGGGCAGGGGGCTCAGCCAGTCTGCACAGTGCACAGCAGTATTCCCTGATAGACTCACACCATGACCATCCCAACGATCAGTCAAGACTCAAGGAGGCACGTATGGTGCTTCGTTCATGGCCTGCCACGTGGAGTGCAAATGCGCACGTGCCGGACCGTGTCAAAAAACACAGCAAGGTTTTGAAAAACAACTTAAAAGCAAGAGGGTACCCGTCTCATATTATAAGTAGATCATATAAGAGAGTGGCTAATGTCTCTAGAATAGACTGCCTAGAAAAACAACCCAGAACTACCATCGATAAAATGACATGTGTTTCTACATTCTCTATTATTAGCAAGGATCTGAGAAAAACCATCTTAAGAAATTGGAGTATTATTAACTCGGAACAATTCAAAATTCCTCCCCCACTTTTTGCCTTCAAACTTATGGGTAACCTTAGAGAAAAAACTGGTGCACACATATCCACATCCTAAGCCCATCAGCCAAACAACGAAACACACTTTGGCATTTGCTACCTGTTACAGGGCATTTTAATTGTGGAAAATCTTCAGTTTGTAAATTAACTCAGAACTTAAAAACCATCGATCTGTATGGCAAAATATGGCACCTCAAGGCATTCATAAATTGCGCCACTAAGTGCGAAATATACTGCATCTGGTGCCCCTGCGGCCTATTATATATCGGTAAAACTAAGAGACCTGTCCGACAAAGAATTGGGGAACATCGATCTTGTGTGAAAAATGGAATTGGTGACAAACCACTAGTTGAGCATTTTAAAACAGCTCAACATATCCATGAGGACATTTTTTGGTGTATTCTACAAACCCTTAATCTCCACCCACGTGGAAGGGACCGAGACGTAAGGCTTCAGAAACTTGAACAAAAATTGATTTATTCTTTGGATTCCATCAATCATGGACTGAACCTTTACATCTAATGGAACCTGTTTCCTGCGAAAATGAGACTAGGATTAATACGCCTTTTTCGGTTGGTAAACTATATGTGTCATTTTTAGACACTTGACACCTTGGGACGGCTTCCGTGGCAATGATTTTGGTCAGCCGTAATATAGATAATATTTGTATCAGCATATACGTGTTCAAGATTATATATGTATATGTCACCGGCTTTAAGCATTTGGACTCGAAACATTTTTTGAGTAAAAATCGTCCCCCATGCTGCCATACTGGTCCATGTCTTGTTGGGGTGTGATCCCGCCTTCCTGAGCACGATATGACAAAAGATTAGGCTAAGTATCTATCAATAAAGTTTCGATTGACACACACAAGATGGCGTCATATATTCACAGTACGCGCACCAGATATGTGACGGTGCACGTAGCAGCATATATCACGTGAATAAAACACAACGATAGCTTTCCGCCTTCGCGAAATGAAAAGGAACAGCCTTTGACTAACTAGATCCACACAAACGTTGCTAAGTAAGTGAAAACTATACAGACCGCTTGTATTTAAATAGGTTAGGTCTTGTTTTGCTGGACGTAATATTCTAAAAAGGCACGTTTTTTCGCAGCATTCTCACGTCTGCCGGAAAAGAGGATTAGCGCCAATCGGCTGACAAGATCATCGGACACGTCTCCCTTTTTTGACGTGCAGGGTTTCCATCAAATCACCTGTGTACTCTACGCTGCCCGCAGCCAAAGGTACATATCCAAACTAATGGTGTTAGTTTCACAGGCAAGTATTAATAGAATTAATAGTATTAATAGAAAATTAATAGAAAATGGATTAATTTAGAACAGAAAATCATTTTTCTAACTAATAGCCATATAACTGGGCTTAATGAAAATATTGAATGGCACAATATCAAATGAATTATTGTTGTATATTTGACAATGTTTCTGGGCGAGTCATGCATCTTCTGTTGACATTTCCTATTCGATGTGGAGTTACTGTTAAAAAGCATTCACATTTGTTATCCAACGGCGGGACATGATGTGGGTTCTATATCCCCCATTTTTTGCTAGTGAGAATATACATCCCTAACCAGTTATAAGTCCTCTGAGTGTTACCTAGGAGAGGGAGGTATAGACTTGTCCATGCTGAGTGGTCAAATGAATAAGAAATTAAAAATTCATTTTTCTTACCTGCCGCTAGATGGGCGAGGGTAATGTAGTGGTAGTGATGCATCGCGGGTTGCTGAGGCAACAACGCATTTTTCCGTGACGTCATCGCGTTACGCTATACGCGATGACGTCATCTGTCCGGGCATTACCGCTAAGCGCTAGAGGAATCTAAAGGCTCGCATTTTGAGCGGGTGAGTAGCACGAAACAGCAGACTGTGGATGGGACACAGAGAAATCAGTGAGAGAGGTAAGCTAGGGTGCCTTTAGAGGATGGACACTTGGCAATTCTATCATCCTCCCTTTAAATATATGGACAGGGTGTTTTTTCGTTTTTAATGTAGGGAAGACGCCTTCCTTTCCATTGAGTGGATCAGAAACCAGGGTTTGGTAGCTTATTTGTAAGTCTACAGACCCTAGAGAGTAAAAACATCGTACATCCTAGGGACACGAAGGTAGGATTTTAAAAGTAGTTATACTCTTCTATCCCCCTGTTTTGGTGTTTTCTCCTTCTTTCTGAATCACTAGAAACTTATAGATTGTTCTGTTTCTACTAGAGTCCATACCCAACCTGCATTGTGAATACATTGCCCCTGGGTGGGTCTGAAAGGATCCATTAAACCTTTCCGAAGAGAGAGAGAAACCACTATTGGGACCGAGGTGAGGCCTGTTTCTGTAAGAATGTTGTCATCCCCAGGTTATCAAAAATGGGGTGCGTGACCTATGGTTATAGTATACACAAGTAAGCATGATGAATTTTATAATGACATTAGAGAATGTGGTAAGATACTGGCTATCTCTTCAAACCACTGTTAAAGCGAAGGACACAAAATTGTGATTGTCTAATAAACTTGAATGACATTTAGTTGCTACAAGTTTGAAGCACTAGTATTGTATACATTATATACTTGATGCATCCTAATGGTGATTAGGGTTGGCTAGGTTAAGTTAATCAACCAATTATGCCCATGTAGTAATATGTTGATGTGTTGTATGTACCCTCAGTTATAGGAACCGGCACCATAAAGAAAAGTCTACAGGAAGCACAAGACAATTTTCTGCCCCTGAAGAATGTCCAGTTAATAGTAACACCAAGGACAGAAACTTATATAAGTCGGGCTAATTTGTTGTACACAGTAGTAAGCAAGAGGAATTGAGTTGCTACTGTATAGTGTTTTCAAGTATTTGTATAACTTGAGTTTGTGTGGTGAAATCACCACTTTGAATCATTGTATATTTTTTATGTGGTGTAAATGCATTTTTTAGAAAAATGTTTTTTGATACTTGTGCTGTTTAGCAAATGAATTAAAATATGATATTTTAAATTTTGGATACATGTCAATTATTAGACTGCATACAGCCCACATTTGCTGAGTGGCTGATGGATCAGTTTTCAGATTCCTGAGGGTATCATGTTGTGTTGATTAGTATGTATATGTCCCTTCTTTTGATTAAATAGATATTATATCCCCACTTGGTAGGAGGGATTATCACCGTAGTGTGGGGCAACCCGCAAATGAAATAACATAGCGTTTCATTAACACATTTTTTATATTACTAAGACTGCATCGTTTCTTGTAGGGATGTGATACAAAAGGCTTCTGAAAAAGATTCCGCTTTCGTCTATTGGAGACAACTTCACTTGAGAAAAATCCAAGACGAATTTACAAGCATTAAGGTACCCAGTGCTTAATTTGTGCCGGTGTTTGGCAGTGGCCAACACCGGCAGTCTATTTTGGGCACCGGAACATCATGCAGGCTGGCGCAGGGCTTGTAATGGTTTTATTTGTTTGTGTATTGTGATCTCGTCTCGAGTTGCGCTCTGCTTGCAGGCATATGGCTGGCTGGGCCAGCCCCTGCAGCCTGCCTGACTACAGCGCAGTGAAACAGCCAATGAAAATTCTGTGTTACTATACAGTATTTGATACATTCTGTATAGTAACACAGAATGTACAGTTTTCATTGGCTATTCTTCTGAGTCAATTACATTAAAGATGGTCATGTGTGGGGGTGGGGGATGGGCACAGCGCCACCTTCACTCAGAAGTTCACACAGTGTTAGGGCGTTGCGTTGCGTGGTCATTCGTCATTTCCTGAGAGCCTGCTTGAGCCAGCCGACGTGTGGTGCGCACCACGACCTAGTTGCTGCCCTCAGCCGGGCTGTCAGTTTGGTTGTTTGTGTGGCCCAGCCAGGACCACCCCAGACCTGAATCCCATTCTCCCTGCGCCGACGACTCCAAGAGGTAAGGTAAGCTATGAACACCTTTCAGAATGTTAAACTAGATTTTCTTAAACGTTGCATTCGAGAGAATGTATTGCCGTGTGTGCATGTTTATTAAATCATTATCACCACCGCAGCCCACAGGCCCATAAAAGCTGCCGAGGACTCCTTCCCAGCACACACAAACTGCAATTAGATGCATAGATGATCCTTAGTGTAGAGGCCCCGCCAGACTTGTATGCAGTGTGGAGAGCAGCCAGCATATGCAGAACACAGGGACGCACGCACAGGCCATAAGGGCATTGGTTGATAGGATGCTGCTGATGTCCTGGGTGATGAATGCGGGGACAGGTGGGAGGGGATTGTTGCCCGTTTTTCATTTTTATTCTATGGCAGTTTTTAAGGTGTTTTCTGTACGTGGGTGAATGGTGTTCTATTCGACATAGACACTACTGTAGTAGTGTGACCCATCACTAATAGGAGGCAGCCAACAAAATGCTATTGTGGGATAGCACCCCAAGAGGAGACAGATACAACAAACTGGCCCATTGTCCCTCTATTTGGTATTGCCCTTTTCCTGCCTATCCACTCCTCAGCTTCCCCACTTTATGCGGGTGCGCGTGTGTGTCTGAACAGAGGAGCTTTTCAGTGAAAGTCAATAGTTGCGGCTTTTGCATAGTGAAAAGTTTTCACTATGCAAAAGCCACAACTATTGACTTAGCCGGCAGGGGGGACATGGGGGTGTCACCCACGTTGGGTCCCTCCTCCACATCCGGGTGCTCTTCCCTGTCACCTTCCAGGTTTTTAAACTACATTTCATGCTCACATATGAGCTTGCACTTATGGAGAAGGTAAGCAAACTGGCGATATCCTCAAGCCCAAAGTGCTCAGCCCAAAAGGTGCCCTGGAACCAAGATCTGAGAAATGCCAATGCTCGTGGATGCTCCTCAGAGCTTTGCCAGCGTCACACAGGTCTTAGACTATCTGGAGCTCCCACGAACTAAGAGTAGAGAGTTATGAAAATATTTCCATGTGGAATTAAGATAATTGTGACTTTTCAAAAAAGGGCTGGCATGCTTACATGGGTTCAATGTTAATATAGTATGAATGAATGCATGTTTATGTGTTGTCTGTGTTCATGTATGTATGTGTATGTGTGAGTAAGTGACAGTGTTTGTATGTGCAAGTGTAACATTTGCATGTGTGTGTGTTTGCAATTTTGGCGTGGCTTGTATCAGCATTGACATCGGGAATGTTCATTTTATCTGTGGAATGGTGGTATACATTGGTCGAACGATCATGAAAATCGTTTTAAATGGCGATTCTGGCACATATTTGGGCAGTCAGCATGGTACAGTGTTTTGCGGGGCCATGCCCGACATATATAATGGACAGAGACATCACAAACATGTACATTTTAGGGGCATGGGTGACATATTGTGGACAATATCAGGAAAGTATTTTGTATTGGCATATATTTGGGCACAGCACAGCCAGCATGAGAAAGTGTTTTAGGGGCCATGCTGCCAAATGTAGTGGATAGAGGCATCACAAACATGCGCTTTTCAGTAGCACGTCTGACATATATTCTGGACAATATCAGGAAAGTGTTTTGCATTAGCAATATTGCAATGCATTTGGGTACAGCGGGCAGGAGCAACTGTTTTACATGGCCATGCTGGCATATCTTAAGGATGGAGGTATCATCAACATGTGCTTTACTGTGGTCTGCTGAAACATATTTTGGGCACTATTATGAAATTGTTAGAACTGGCAAGGGTGGCATATATTTGGGAACAGCTAGCATGCCATCCATGCATTTATTATGGACAGACGCATCATGGGTCCTTTAACAGTTAAGTATCAGGAACATGCTTTGATGATCAAGCACTGCCCGTTTCCTCGAGTCACAGCCCCCCTGAGACACACAAGCTGTGTCCCTGGCTCGGCAGTGCCGTAATGAACTCGGCAACACCTTTCTTTTCTCATCAGCAGGCAGCATAATTGGCCTTTGTTCTGCTGCATGATGGTGAATTTCCAACTGAAAGGTCACCAGTCACCTTGCAAGCCTGTTTATGACGCAACTTATTTTGTTGTGTGTCTTAAAGCTCTGAAAATAAAGTGGGTAAATAGATATCTTGCCGTTTGCATCTTATAGTTTTCCATTCAGGATATGGAAAATAAAGGTGCACTGATATTATTTTGGTCTAACATGCTGCTGTAAGGATTTGCATGTTGTCAATTTGTGTATTTTGCAAGTAAACTCTATAGGACAGTATTATGGTAGGTCTTGACATCCAAAACTTAAATATTTGTTCCATGTAAATGGTGGAAGAAGGTGGCCATTCCCAAATTGCAGGGTGGGTTGAAATCCCTGCTTTGCTGTTAGGCATAAGTGTGTGATCCTGGCCAAATAATGTAATCTCACCCTGACTTCAACTGCAAAAACTGGAGTGCTTAGAAGTGATTACACCCTTAGAATAGGACTGTTTTAATAAGTGTAGGGACACATTAGTGTACCCTGGTGCTACTCTGCTAGTGGCTCCAATACTGGCACATAAAATTGCATTATTGCTGCACTAGCCCCTCCTCCCCCCCAGTCTTGGAGTCGTAACACTTGATTAGACAGCCAGACATAGTCTCGCCAACCAGTCAGTGCACCAGAGATTCTAGTATGTATAGTAGACTAACTGTGGTAGAACCAACATTACATTTTCTCCCCTGTTGCTCCCAGCCACTGAAGTTGCTTGGGCCGTCCAGAGTACTGCCCCAGACTCTGCAATGTCCTGTTATGCTATGATATGTAGTCTTTCATTGCACACCCTCTGTCATTTTCACACTTTCTAGGACCTTCAGAATGTGCAAGAAGTGTGGGTGTGTTCAGACTTAAAGGAGAGAGTTAACTGATTGCAACATTGAAGCTTCACTAGAATAGTCTCATTACAATAAGTAATGAAGTTAGACGCCCCTACACAGGTAAGTTTGCTACTCCTCCACTGTCTCTGAAGTTAGCGTCTCTCCCTGACAGGTTAGCCACCCACCCTCTCTCCCCCTACATTTTAGCCTAGGTGCAACCCTGGAGGTGCGCACTTGCATGTTAAGCAGAGAGGTGAGGGTATACGTCCTCAACCCATGTGTCCTCCTTCCCCATTCATCCCACTACTAGCCTGTGCCAGCAGTTGCTGCAGCGCCAAACATGTGACATAAAGGCAGCAGTGTGATGGGCTGGTGGTGGGCTGCTCTAGGTCTAGCACTGAACCGGTCCGGGCCACTCGCGCTGTGGGCGGTGCCCGCTGGCACCGAGGCCGGCATTAGGGGGCCAAGATTTTTTGGGCCCTGGCACTTCTTTTTTTACAAATTAAGCACTGAAGGTACCTAGACAGCTATGAAATATGTGCACGGTACTAGTAATAACACTAAGATATTAAGTGTTATAACTCAGCAAATATAAGTAAGTGGATGATTGTCGTGCAATAGAAACCAAGTAATGAAGAGGTTTTTCGAAATCAACAGAAGCATTTCCACTATAGGTTTGGATGTAAACAAACTTTACAACAATGTATTGTAACTAAAACACTTTGAGTAATGTGCACAAAAATCATGATGTTAGGTGAACAAACTAAACAAAGAGAGCACCATATAGGAGATAAAGCTAAACATGACGGGTAATGGTCATTTTCCTAATTGAGTTTTTTTGCATGTGTTTTGTTTTTAGATACACATATGTGCAGCACTTGCAAACTAAGAATTTGGTGCCAATATTAAAGTGTTCCCTGTCCTGAAGAAGGCCTTGTCCTGTCGGCCATATTGTGAACAACCAGATAGGCTAAAACTGTGGATAATTAGCAAGGCTGGAAACAGAGTCCCGCTGTCGACACTATGATGAGATGGCTTTTTATATCTTATTAAGTTTGTAAAAGTCACTCTTTCTCTTGGCTACTAACATCACTTGGTTCCTGTGAATACATGATGAATACAGAACAGGAAAAAGAAAAAGATTGTTTCAACACCACTAGGGTGAATTGGGTGAAATTCCTGACATATTTTATATGTTTTATAATATTTTGTATGTGACCATCCGGTCTGTCTTTTAAATATGTTTTGTAAGAAATAAATTTGCCACTGGTCTCTGCTATACCTGACTCCACCATCTTTTTTTATTTGCTAATGAAGATGGTTAAACACTCTCTTTAGTTTATGTTTTAGTCTCCAACAAATTGTAAGGGTAGCTGTTTGTGATTCCTCTTTTAGTATATGTTCTATCTTGTCCTCTCACAAACGAGCCCCCTTCATTAAAAAATAGGAACCCCTTGTGTGCTCTTTTGAGTATATATAATATCTTTCCACTACTGTCCAGCCGCCTATGAAATGAGCAGGTCACTTTTGAGAATAAGGTGACCTGCTCATTTATAAAAAAGAATGCAAATTAAATGAATGAATGCAAGGGGGCTGAACAACGCATCTTTGCACTACTGTCCAGCCTCCCATGAATTGCGCACGTCGCCTTTGAGAATAATGTGACCTGCACATTTATTAAAAAGAAAAAGGAGTGCAAATTAAATGAATGAATGCAAGGGGGCGGAACAATGCATCTTTGCACTACTGTCCAGCCTCCCAAGAATTGTGCACGTCGCCTTTGAGAATAAGGTGACCTGCACATTTATAAAAAAGAGTGCAAATTAAATGAATGAATGCAAGGGTGCTGAACAACGCATCTTTGCACTACTGTCCAGTCTCCCAAGACTTGTGCACGTCGCCTTTGAGAATAAGGTGACCTGCATATTTTAAAAAAGAGTGCAAATTAAATGAATGTATGCAAGGGGGCTGAACAACGCAGCTTTGCACTACTGTCCAGCCTCCTATGAAATGCGCAGGTCACTTTTGAGAATAAGGTGACCTGCACATTTATAAAAAGAGTGCAAATTAAATGAATGTATGCAAGGGGGCTGAACAACGCATCTTTGCACTACTGTCCAGCCTCCCATGAATTGCGCACGTCGCCTTTGAGAATAATGTGACCTGCACATTTATTAAAAAGAAAAAGGAGTGCAAATTAATGAATGAATGCAAGGGGGCGGAACAATGCATCTTTGCACTACAGTCCAGCCTCCCAAGAATTGTGCACGTCGCCTTTGAGAATAAGGTGACCTGCACATTTATAAAAAAGAGTGCAAATTAAATGAATGAATGCAAGGGTGCTGAACAACGCATCTTTGCACTACTGTCCAGTCTCCCAAGAATTGTGCACGTCGCCTTTGAGAATAAGGTGACCTGCATATTTTAAAAAAGAGTGCAAATTAAATGAATGCATGCAAGGGGGCTGAACAGCGCAGCTTTCCACTACTGTCCAGCCTCCTATGAAATGCGCAGGTCACTTTTGAGAATAAGGTGACCTGCACATTTATAAAAAGAGTGCAAATTAAATTAATGTATGCAAGGGGGCTGAACAACGTAGCTTTGCACTACTGTCCAGCCTCCTATGAAATGTGCAGGTCACTTTTGCGAATAAGGTGACCTGCACATTTATAAAAAAAGAGTGCAAATCAAATGAATGAATGCAAGGAGGCTGAACAACGCATCTTTGCACTACTGTCCAGCCTCCCAAGAATTGTGCACGTCGCCTTTGAGAATAAGGTGACCTGCATATTTAAAAAAAGAGTGCAAATTAAATGAATGTATGCAAGGGGGCTGAACAACGCATCTTTGCACTACTGTCCAGCCTCCCATGAATTGTGCACGTCGCCTTTGAGAATAATGTGACCTGCATATTTTTAAAAAGAGTGCAAATTAAATGAATGTATGCAAGGGGGCTGAACAACGCAGCTTTGCACTACTGTCCAGCCTCCTATGAAATGCGCAGGTCACTTTTGAGAAGAAGGTGCCCTGCACATTTATAAAAAAGAGTGCAAATTAAATGAATGAATGCAAGGGGCTGAACAATGCATGTTTGCACTACTGTCCAGCCTCCCAAGAATTGTGCACGTCGCCTTTGAGAATAAGATGACCTGCATATTTTAAAAAAGAGTGCACATTAAATGAATGTATGCAAGGGGGCTGAACAACGCATCTTTGCACTACTGTCCAGCCTCCCAAGAATTGTGCACGTCGCCTTTGAGAATAATGTGACCTGCATATTTTAAAAAAGAGTGCAAATTAAATGAATGTATGCAAGGGGGCTGAACAACGAAACTTTGCACTACTGTCCAGCCTCCTATGAAATGCGCAGGTCACTTTTGAGAATAAGGTGACCTGCACATTTATAAAAAGAATGCAAATTAAATGAATGTATGCAAGGGGGCTGAACAACGCAGCTTTGCACTACTGTCCAGCCTCCTATGAAATGCGCAGGTCACTTTTGAGAATAAGGTGACCTGCACATTTATAAAAAAGTAATGCAAATTAAATGAATGTATGCAAGGGGGCTGAACAACGCATCTTTGCACTACTGTCCAGCCTCCCATGAATTGCGCACGACGCCTTTGAGAATAATGTGACCTGCACATTTATTAAAAAGAAAAAGGGGTGCAAATTAAATGAATGAATGCAAGGGGGCGGAACAACGCAGCTTTGCACTACTGTCCAGCCTCCTATAAAATGAGCAGGTCACGTTTGAGAATAAGGTGACCTGCACATTTATAAAAAGAGTGCAAATTAAATTAATGTATGCAAGGGGGCTGAACAACGCATCTTTGCACTACTGTCCAGCCTCCCATGAATTGCGCACGTCGCCTTTGAGAATAATGTGACCTGCACATTTATTAAAAAGAAAAAGGAGTGCAAATTAATGAATGAATGCAAGGGGGCGGAACAATGCATCTTTGCACTACAGTCCAGCCTCCCAAGAATTGTGCACGTCGCCTTTGAGAATAAGGTGACCTGCACATTTATAAAAAAGAGTGCAAATTAAATGAATGAATGCAAGGGTGCTGAACAACGCATCTTTGCACTACTGTCCAGTCTCCCAAGAATTGTGCACGTCGCCTTTGAGAATAAGGTGACCTGCATATTTTAAAAAAGAGTGCAAATTAAATGAATGTATGCAAGGGGGCTGAACAGCGCAGCTTTCCACTACTGTCCAGCCTCCTATGAAATGCGCAGGTCACTTTTGAGAATAAGGTGACCTGCACATTTATAAAAAGAGTGCAAATTAAATTAATGTATGCAAGGGGGCTGAACAACGTAGCTTTGCACTACTGTCCAGCCTCCTATGAAATGTGCAGGTCACTTTTGAGAATAAGGTGACCTGCACATTTATAAAAAAGAGTGCAAATCAAATGAATGAATGCAAGGAGGCTGAACAACGCATCTTTGCACTACTGTCCAGCCTCCCAAGAATTGTGCACGTCGCCTTTGAGAATAAGGTGACCTGCATATTTTAAAAAAGAGTGCAAATTAAATGAATGTATGCAAGGGGGCTGAACAACGCATCTTTGCACTACTGTCCAGCCTCCCATGAATTGTGCACGTCGCCTTTGAGAATAATGTGACCTGCATATTTTTAAAAAGAGTGCAAATTAAATGAATGTATGCAAGGGGGCTGAACAACGCAGCTTTGCACTACTGTCCAGCCTCCTATGAAATGCGCAGGTCACTTTTGAGAATAAGGTGACCTGCACATTTATAAAAAAGAGTGCAAATTAAATGAATGAATGCAAGGGGCTGAACAACGCATGTTTGCACTACTGTCCAGCCTCCCAAGAATTGTGCACGTCGCCTTTGAGAATAAGATGACCTGCATATT
Organism: Ambystoma mexicanum; assembly: GCF_040938575.1. Taxonomy (NCBI): domain Eukaryota; kingdom Metazoa; phylum Chordata; class Amphibia; order Caudata; family Ambystomatidae; genus Ambystoma; species Ambystoma mexicanum. The sequence goes on along the minus strand of NC_090936.1, from coordinate 158,699,319 downwards.
TTAAAAAAGAGTGCACATTAAATGAATGTATGCAAGGGGGCTGAACAACGCATCTTTGCACTACTGTCCAGCCTCCCAAGAATTGTGCACGTCGCCTTTGAGAATAATGTGACCTGCATATTTTAAAAAAGAGTGCAAATTAAATGAATGTATGCAAGGGGGCTGAACAACGAAACTTTGCACTACTGTCCAGCCTCCTATGAAATGCGCAGGTCACTTTTGAGAATAAGGTGACCTGCACATTTATAAAAAGAATGCAAATTAAATGAATGTATGCAAGGGGGCTGAACAACGCAGCTTTGCACTACTGTCCAGCCTCCTATGAAATGCGCAGGTCACTTTTGAGAATAAGGTGACCTGCACATTTATAAAAAAGTAATGCAAATTAAATGAATGTATGCAAGGGGGCTGAACAACGCATCTTTGCACTACTGTACAGCCTCCCATGAATTGCGCACGACGCCTTTGAGAATAATGTGACCTGCACATTTATTAAAAAGAAAAAGGGGTGCAAATTAAATGAATGAATGCAAGGGGGCGGAACAACGCAGCTTTGCACTACTGTCCAGCCTCCTATAAAATGAGCAGGTCACGTTTGAGAATAAGGTGACCTGCACATTTATAAAAAGAGTGCAAATTAAATTAATGTATGCAAGGGGGCTGAACAACGCAACTTTGCACTACTGTCCAGCCTCCTATGAAATGCGCAGGTCACTTTTGAGAATAAGGTGACCTGCACATTTATAAAAAAGAGTGCAAATTAAATGAATGAATGCAAGGGGGCTGAACAACGCATGTTTGCACCACTGTCCAGCCTCCCAAGAATTGTGCACGTCGCCTTTGAGAATAAGGTGACCTGCATATTTTAAAAAAGAGTGCACATTAAATGAATGTATGCAAGGGGGCTGAACAACGCATCTTTGCACTACTGTCCAGCCTCCCAAGAATTGTGCACGTCGCCTTTGAGAATAATGTGACCTGCATATTTTAAAAAAGAGTGCAAATTAAATGAATGTATGCAAGGGGGCTGAACAACGCAGCTTTGCACTACTGTCCAGCCTCCTATGAAATGCGCAGGTCACTTTTGAGAATAAGGTGACCTGCACATTTATAAAAAGAATGCAAATTAAATGAATGTATGCAAGGGGGCTGAACAACGCAGCTTTGCACTACTGTCCAGCCTCCTATGAAATGCGCAGGTCACTTTTGAGAATAAGGTGACCTGCACATTTATAAAAAAGTAATGCAAATTAAATGAATGTATGCAAGGGGGCTGAACAACGCATCTTTGCACTACTGTCCAGCCTCCAATGAATTTCGCACGACGCCTTTGAGAATAATGTGACCTGCACATTTATTAAAAAGAAAAAGGGGTGCAAATTAAATGAATGAATGCAAGGGGCGGAACAACGCAGCTTTGCACTACTGTCCAGCCTCCTATGAAATGAGCAGGTCACTTTTGAGAATAAGGTGACCTGCACATTTATAAAAAGAGTGCAAATTAAATTAATGTATGCAAGGGGGCTGAACAACGCAGCTTTGCACTACTGTCCAGCCTCCTATGAAATGTGCAGGTCACTTTTGAGAATAAGGTGACCTGCACATTTATAAAAAGAGTGCAAATTAAATTAATGAATGCAAGGGGGCTGAACAACGCATCTTTGCACTACTGTCCAGCCTCCCAAGAATTGTACACGTCGCCTTTGAGAATAAGGTGACCTGCATATTTTATAAAAGAGTGCATACTAAATGAATGTATGCAAGGGGGCTGAACAACGCAGCTTTGCACTACTGTCCAGCCTCCTATGAAATGCGCAGGTCACTTTTGAGAATAAGGTGACCTGCACATTTATAAGAAGAGTGCAAATTAAATTAATGTATGCAAGGGGGCTGAACAACGCAGCTTTGCACTACTGTCCAGCCTCCTATGAAATGTGCAGGTCACTTTTGAGAATAAGGTGACCTGCACATTTATAAAAAAGAGTGCAAATTAAATGAATGAATGCAAGGGGGCTGAACAACGCATCTTTGCACTACTGTCCAGCCTCCCAAGAATTGTGCACGTCGCCTTTGAGCAAAGGTGACCTGCATATTTTAAAAAAGAGTGCAAATTAAATGAATGTATGCAAGGGGGCTGAACAACGCATCTTTGCACTACTGTCCAGCCTCCCAAGAATTGTGCACGTCGCCTTTGAGAATAATGTGACCTGCATATTTTTAAAAAGAGTGCAAATTAAATGAATGTATGCAAGGGGGCTGAACAACGCAGCTTTGCACTACTGTCCAGCCTCCTATGAAATGCGCAGGTCACTTTTGAGAATAAGGTGACCTGCACATTTATAAAAAAGAGTGCAAATTAAATGAATGAATGCAAGGGGGCTGAACAACGCATGTTTGCACTACTGTCCAGCCTCCCAAGAATTGTGCACGTCGCCTTTGAGAACAAGGTGACCTGCATATTTTAAAAAAGAGTGCACATTAAATGAATGTATGCAAGGGGGCTGAACAACGCATCTTTGCACTACTGTCCAGCCTCCCAAGAATTGTGCACGTCGCCTTTGAGAATAATGTGACCTGCATATTTTAAAAAAGAATGCAAATTAAATGAATGTATGCAAGGGGGCTGAACAACGCAGCTTTGCACTACTGTCCAGCCTCCTATGAAATGCGCAGGTCACTTTTGAGAATAACGTGACCTACACGTTTATAAAAATAATGCAAATTAAATGAATGTATGCAAGGGGGCTGAACAACGCAGCTTTGCACTACTGTCCAGCCTCCTATGAAATGCGCAGGTCACTTTTGAGAATAAGGTGACCTGCACATTTATAAAAAAGTAATGCAAATTAAATGAATGTATGCAAGGGGGTTGAACAACGCAGCTTTGCACTACTGTCCAGCCTCCTATGAAATGCGCAGGTCACTTTTGAGAATAAGGTGACCTGCACATTTATAAAAAAATAATGCAAATTAAATGAATGTATGCAAGGGGGCTGAACAACGCATCTTTGCACTACTGTCCAGCCTCCCATGAATTGCGCACGACGCCTTTGAGAATAATTTGACCTGCACATTTATTAAAAAGAAAAAGGAGTGCAAATTAAATGAATGAATGCAAGGGGGCGGAACAACGCATCTTTGCACTACTGTCCAGCCTCCCGTGAATTGCGCACGACGCCTTTGAGAATAATGTGACCTGCACATTTATTAAAAAGAAAAAGGAGTGCAAATTAAATGAATGAATGCAGGGGGCTGAACAACACATGTTTGCACTACCTTCTAGCCTCCCATGAAATGCGCAGGTCACCTTTGATAATTCAGTGACCTGCACATTTATAAAAAGAGTGCAAATGAAACGAATGTATGCAAGGGGGCTGAACAACACATCTTTGCACTACTGTCCAGCCTCCCATGAAATGTGCAGGTCACTTTTGACGATAAGGCGACCCTCACATTTATAAAAAAAAAAAGAGTGCACATTAATTGAATGTATGCAAGAGAGCTGAGCAACGCATCTTTGCTCTACTGTCCAGCCTCCAATGAAATGCACAGATCACTTTTGAGAATAACGTGACCTACACGTTTATGAAAATAATGCAAATTAAATGAATGTATGCAAGGGGCCTGAACAACGCAGCTTTGCACTACTGTCCAGCCTCCTATGAAATGCGCAGGTCACTTTTGAGAATAAGGTGACCTGCACATTTATAAAGAAATAATGCAAATTAAATGAATGTATGCAAGGAGGCTGAACAACGCATCTTTGCACTACTGTCCAGCCTCCCATGAATTGCGCACGACGCCTTTGAGAATAATTTGACCTGCACATTTATTAAAAAGAAAAAGGAGTGCAAATTAAATGAATGAATGCAAGGGGGCGGAACAACGCATCTTTGCACTACTGTCCAGCCTCCCGTGAATTGCGCACGACGCCTTTGAGAATAATGTGACCTGCACATTTATTAAAAAGAAAAAGGAGTGCAAATTAAATGAATGAATGCAGGGGGCTGAACAACGCATGTTTGCACTACCTTCTAGCCTCCCATGAAATGCGCAGGTCACCTTTGATAATTCAGTGACCTGCACATTTATAAAAAAGAGTGCAAATGAAACGAATGTATGCAAGGGGGCTGAACAACACATCTTTGCACTACTGTCCAGCCTCCCATGAAATGTGCAGGTCACTTTTGACGATAAGGCGACCCTCACATTTATAAAAAAAAAAAGAGTTCACATTAATTGAATGTATGCAAGAGAGCTGAGCAACGCATCTTTGCTCTACTGTCCAGCCTCCAATGAAATGCACAGATCACTTTTGAGAGTAAGGTGACTTGCACATTTATAAAAGGAGTGCATTCTCTGAGCCCCTTTCATTTGCACTACTACTCTGAAGTAGGTGTGGGTGGCACTGAGTAAAGACACTTGTATAATGCTTTCCATCCCCGTCCATGAATACTCCGAGTGGAATCTCCACTGGAAGAGACACTTGTATTATGCTTTCCATCCCCGTCCATGAATACTCCGAGTGGAATCTCCACTGGAAGAGACACTTGTATAATGCTTTCCATCCCCGTCCATGAATACTCCGAGTGGAATCTCCACTGGAAGAGAAACTTGTATAATGCTTTCCATCCCCGTCCATGAATACTCTGAGTGGAATCTCCACCAGAAGAACGGGCTCTTTCAGAGTCACGTGATATATACCTGAGGGCAAAACACAAGCCCCAATTATATAACGCACTTAATACCCAGAGGTTTCCAAGCGAGGACCCGGGGATCAAACCTGTGTCATTCCACGTTGTCATGCTTCCAAGGCGAGCGCGTTGCCCCTGAGCTATCCTCCCAGCCCTGCCTTCATAAGAGACCAGGACCTTCATTATGAACATGGTGAAGCAGCAAACCCTAGTGGTATTTGAAGTACCACCTATCATGGAAATGCCACCTAGTTACGATTTGGGTTCATACCGGATCTGTAAGGCATGTGGGTACATAGAAACTACATTCCTGGTGATGACACATGTTTTGGCTGTTATATAATGAGGGCCCTGGGTTGCAACCAGCTCAGAAATCTTCTAAAGCAGCAAGAATGGTATCCAGTTTTTCCACCAAAACATTTTCTATTGAATATTTTCTAAGGAAAATATGTTAATCGAACACATATTTGTGGGGGCTAAAAGGTTCATTTTGTTTCGAGTGGGTTTTAAGGGTTCAAAATGGGGCGGGGAGGGGGGTTAGGGGCCCCCCCAAATAAAACAAAAAAAGAAAAAAAATGCATTTGATGACATTTTTTTCGTTAGAAACTATTCGATGGAAAAATGTGTAGATGGAACATTTTCGATGGAAAGATATGTAACCACCAAGAATCAATCAAGTAGTACATTGAGAACTCTACAAATCGATAACAATAACCATACACTCTATGGAAATAAGCTCCCCCAGTGGAGCTTTTTCAGACAAAAACCCAAAGTTTCTAACTTCTCATCCATTTGAATCAAAAGCTTTTCTACAATAAAATACATCATTGCATATATTTTAGGACTGAATCTTGATATTAAATTGCATCGTCTGAATGAATAGCCCCAGTCTTTCCTCGCTGCTTGATCTGCACCCCCCTAATGCGCTATGCCAGTAAAATGTGTGTTAGACTGGGGATGCTGGAATTCGAAAAGGAAATCCGTTAGATTTTCAGACAGCATTTTAGAGAGACTTAACACATGAGAGCCTGGGGTCCAAAGATCTGGATTTGGTTAGTGTCTCAAATACTTGATTGCAGCAGCCGGCAATAACTTTCTAATTCAGGGGAAGCACTTCCGCCATCTCATGTGTAACCATTTTTGGAGGGTTGTGTCGGGAGGATATCTCAGGGGCAACGTGCTCGCTGTCATGATGCCTACCCCCGGGCATCCAGACCAGGCCCATCAGTCCCGAGAGCAGGCATCCAGATGCTTAGAAAAAGCCCAGCAGCCCCGGCTAGGGGCTATCTGGGTACAGTCCTGGCGCCGTAGGCACCAGGCTCATAGAAGGGGTCAGTCCTGGCGCCATAGGCGCGAGGCTCATATGCTTACACTTACCTCATGCAGACCAAGCTGCTAAGAATCCAAGCCAACGTGAAGCCTGGAAGGGACTACTTTGTAGGCTATTTAAACCACGCCCGAAGAGCAGCACACGCTTCGCGTTATTCTGCATCCAGCAGCGTAACGCTCACCGTGCCTGCAAGTCAGCATCCAGCCTTCTGCCACGCCCGCCTCGAGTCTGGAGCTCCTAGAAAGAAGGAGGAAAGATTAGAACAAGAACACTACTTCTATTTCTCACCTGATTCCGGATCCATCGCCCCTTCAAACAAGGAAAGAGACGTTAATTCTATATGCGTCGCTCGCCTGCTGTACCACCGCGCTATTCTCACCAGCCTTCACAGCACCTACACGATCCGCCGCAGTCTCCATCACATCTTCGCCGAACTCCGGCACCTAAGGGGGACAAAAGAACAGCAAGGTGAGCCGAGAGAATAAACAAAGGCAATCTCTGTTACCGCCATAGACTTACCTGATTTTATCGCCGGAGGCATTTTTCATCTCCACGGTCCGTCGCAGTCTCCATCTCATCTTCTCCGAACTCCGGCACCTAAGGGGAACAAAGGAGCAGAAAGGTGAGCCGAGAGAATAAACAAAGACAATCTGTTTACCACCATAGACTTACCTGATTTTACCGCCGGAGGCATTATTCATCAAGACGTCATCATTTCTCACGCTGCACCTGTAAAAGGAGGGAAAGCAACAGATTAAACACAGGTATCATTTACCGGACAGTGTTGGGTAATACAGACTCTTACTTGAACGCTACCAGCTGCCACAAGGCAATTTTCTCTTGGGTCAAGCTGCAAGATAAAAGGAATCGGACAAGAGTGAATATCAGACATTTTTTAACTCTTACAAACGATATGCTTACGGTTCCACGCCACGGACCTCATAGTCAATATTGGTCAGGAACTCTCCCAACTCCTTCGGACCAGTGAAGTAACTGGTTATCAACACGCCCCTGCATTCCACACAGGATGGAGAGCTCCTCTTTTATAAACATAAGGTGACACTATGAAAGGAGATATCGGAGGTGATTAGTGGGAAGAACAGTGGGATGTTATCACTCAAATCCACGGGTGGCTAATTCCCTTTCTCCACTTTCAGGAAAATACTTCTACGGATCAAGCAGACGAAATTAGGAGGGCCAGTCCAATCTGTCATCTCTGCACTACGCGTCACGTTGGTGGAGACTGCAGCTGTCCAGTTCCGATCAACGCCCCTGCGGGAACCAGGTGAGCGTAACACTCGCCTTTGAAGCAAGACGGCACAACGCAGGTTCGATCCCCAGGTCCGTGCTTAGAAATCTTTGGGTATTAAGCATGTTATAAATAACCTATCATATAATATCTCTGGAGACCCGCACACTGTCTCCCTACGTATTCCTCCTGCCCAGATTAAATAAACATTAAAGTTCTCATCAAATGATGCTTTCACAAACAGAATCGGAAAGAAATGTACCACTCGCTTCATCTTAATTCAACTAAAATGGACTCCTTGCTCTTTTGGCCCATTCGCTCCATGCCTGACTTCATTGTCACCATGTTCTCGTTCCTCTATGTTGCTTCCTCTTCTTTCTTCTGCTCATAATCTTTGTATTATGATTGGTTATTTAGAACACACTAATACTAAAGAGGTTTCTAAGCGCGGATCCGGGATTCAAACCTGTGTTGCTCTACGTCAACTTGTTTCTAAGACGAGTGCGTTGCCACTGAGCTGTACTACCCATATGGCTGACCCTTCCTTATTCTTTGCTCCCCACCATTCTTCTGTGGCTCGTACCTGTCAATTTCAACTCTACAATAGCTGCAAAATCCTTTCTTAATTTTCATGCTAGCTGATAGAAGTGTACCAAAAAAGTCGTGGAACTGTGACCCCGGCGGGGGACAGAGTAGGAAGGATGGGAGCAACGTGCAACACATTTGTCAAGGTATGCAGCGATGTTATCGAATAGAAAACAAAGAATACATTTTGAGATGAACCCAAAACATTGAGAGAAAAAAAGAACGCATTTTAGAAAACTATATAAATGTGTTTGGGAATGGGAATAGTAGTTTTAGGGGTGGAGGAAAATAATTAAAGTAGCAGATCTGTTAACATGTTATCTGTTAAGATCTGGCTTCGTTTCTATCTCATCTACGCCCTCCCTCTTTGCAATCTTTTTAAAGCCATTCTTTGTCGGGCTCCTTCTTCTCTAATTTCTTCCAGCAATTCATCTTGCTCGCTTTGCTCATCCTCTCATATCCTTTGCTGTCCCTTGTCCCCCATGCACTCAATCTGTCTTTTGATTTTTCTCTTCTAAGCTCTGGAATACTCCCCCTCTTTCACAGCGCTCAGTCGATTCTCCTGCCATTCTCCGCTCTTTACTTACGCTCCATTTACTTTGTTCTCACACTCTGACATTTGTGTTGTTTTTGCTAATTACACTCATTTACTGATTGTTTAACTTTGTACAGCACTTTGGCGAAAACGATTTATCAATTGCAATAAATAAGAAAATTAATTAATTGCTTAATGAATGAATCTTTTATAAGACACTTAATACCGGAGACCTGAATCAAACCTGCGTGTTGCCCCTGAGCTATCCTCCCAGCCCTTAACAAAAATGTGTGGGAGGACAGGGAAAGTGACAGAAAATTTAAATTCATAATAGAGGTCAGTAAGGAAAAGCACATTCTGTACAGGGGGAGAGGGGTGTAGTGCGGTCCAAGCAATCAAATGCGCAGCGCATCACAAATGGAGGGAGCACAGATACGCTCAGCAGTAGAGGTTAGTACATAACCCAAGGAAAAAAGGACACAATTGGTACCCAGGAAAGGGGACAAAATACAGGGGCCGAAGGATGGTTCTGAAAATGGCGGCATTGTACAGGCAATGCAATGGGAGGTTGTGCCCACCCACAAAGGCGTTGCTAAGGGGGGCTGAAGGAGCTATAGCCCCGGGTCTTTTGGTTGTAGCCCTGGATAGAAGCTCAGGGGCTACAAATAAAAGGCTGTAGCTAGCCGCGAATCCCGCCAGTCCCGACATTAGCATAGCCCCAGATCTTTTCCAGACCTAGCAACACCCCTGCGCCACCCATGAGTGCACGCTCAGGAATATGGAACACTATACAGGCACAAGGGTGCCGATAACGGCCACTCTCATAAATGGGAAGGAGACTCAGGATGCATGAATGTGGAGGGTGGGCAGGCTCATGAGTGGGTTCGGAAGACAAGCGCAAACATGGAGGGCAGCAGGCAGGCCCACAAAAGGGGGACTTGAATAAATGCATAACTGGAGGAACAGCGCACAGGAGTCTCTGTAAGGTACCAGAACATGGCTCAAATGTGGGAATAACAACAATTCCAAGGATGATGAGCAACATCTTCAGCTAGGCCATTGGGAAGAAGTGGGGACCAGCAAAACACCAGACTGTCACTGCCCCCTCGCCACATACTCCTTTTTGACTCCTGCTTTTTGATTAGGACTGGGAGGAGGTGCCTTGTCACTTCCTGTTGCCAGGAGTGCATGGCATGTTGGCCCAGGCCATCTATGGCAACTGCCTTCATGCCACTGTCTCTTTATGCACTCACAGATGTACAGACTCTCGCCTCCTTCCACATGTGTGGCACAAGGTACAACATGGGTCAAAGAATGGTGCTCGGGACATATTTGGCATTGGGGACATTGTCAGCAAGGAGACATTTTCAGCTGGATAGGTCACGATGTCTGGCAAATATCAGCATCAACATGAAGGCCTGGGGCTCAGTGAAATGACAACATGAAAGATTTCATTGTGTAGCTTTTCAACATGGACAGATATACCAACGGCAGATTTTGCTAACTTAGCTTTCTCAGCATAGGGGCAGTTCATGGCACTTAGACATTTCCATCATGGGAGATCTGTCAAGGCCACCCTGTCAGAAAGCCAAGGGACTGATCGGGAGTGGGCATCTCTTCCCGGGTCATACGAACATGGGGACATTTCCCAGCATGGGTATTTTCCCAGCCATTTTAGCAGGTGGAGAAACCCACAACGGAGGCCTTTTAGTAATTTGGATGATTTTGGGTCCACAACTTCCTCGAGTCTTGTTCATTGTTCAAAAGACTATTGTCAGGTGAGTCGCCTTGTGATGGCTGGTAGGTGGAACTGATGGGATACTAGCAGAAACCTTCTAAGCTGTCTCGAGGATTAAGTTTCTTGCTAGGGGCAGGTAATGGGCGGGCGTTGGCAGGGAGCAGATACCATTTGGAGTAATGCTGGAGGGATGCCTCCTGGTGAAATTGAGGGAGAAGACATTGTAAGGGGCCCGAGACTGGGGTACCATCCATCCAACTCATAATAATTCGGGCCCAGCACACTCACTTTGCCCCATTCCCACCTTTGTTCACCCCATTTATGCACTTAAGGATAGTCATCTCCTCACTCTCTCCTTCATGCATTTGCTTCCCCCGGGGATTACTGGACCACAGCGACCTCCGGAGCTGGGTTGGTCCTCCGGCCGCAGCTCGCGTTTGTTTTCTGAGGTGCATCTTCTATCCATCTCCCATGCCTGCATACCACTGATGAAAACAATGGTCTCTACTCGTGCCAAGCAGAGCCAACATCCCCAGAGATAGGAAGGGCCCCTTCACCAGCACTCTGCTATCACCCCAGTGCACCCACACTTGCTGCTGGATTATACCAACTCTCCAGCAGGTAATGTGCAGGGGGAGCGGCACAAACCACAATGCATCTTGATGGCCTTCTTTGTACCCCTCCCCTCTACACAACCTCCAATTGCCCACAGAAATTATGATATGGCACTATTTCAATCTTGAACAGTTTTGTAGGCAAAGATAAAATTGATTAAAAAAAACAGAGGGCAAACACAATTTTCAACATGTTCATGCATCCATCAGTTGTTAGAGGGAGATGAGAGCATAAAAGACAGTTTAGTCTTACCCTATAGTTCTCTATAGTTTAGATTATATAGCACCTCCACCTGTCTGTGGATTCTTATAGACAGATAACGTTTGGGAGTTTCCATAAATGAGTGTTTGAGAGAATCTGGAGTTGCTTTACCTGCATTGATCAGCATGAAGTATTTATATGACTCAGTGTGACCTTGAAGCATTGGTCTTTTACTTACTAACAAATGTACAAAAACTCCAATCTCCACTCTTGTGTTCAGCAAACTTGACTACTGCTCAAGCCTACTCCTTGGCCTTCCTCCCTACTCCTTGCTACCCTACCTCTAGATGAGGTCCTCAACTTTGCTACCCGGACACTGTACAACCTAGCCATAGCTCCCCCCTCACTTCTACCTACCAACAACATGTTGGTTGAATCTCCATGCACAACCACTCTCTTTTCAAGTTCCGTCGGCAAAGCTATAAATGGTCTTGCTCTTCAGTTCCTGTCTGATTGTATCTTAGTTTACTCACCATCTCGTTCCCTCTGATGCTCCTCTGCACTCTACCTCACCATCCCGTACCCTCCCTGGGATTCCTCTCGCTTCTGCTATCTCTTCCTACTTGCCTCACTCCACTGGAACCCGCTACGCATAACAATCAAAGCCAACCCAACTGTGGATCCCTTCAAAGCTCAGCTTAAACTTTCCTTGATAACGAGTGAGCTCCCCCTTACCTCTCCCCATCCTCCCTATCTGATCCCGCCACCATCGCCAGTGATGCTTAATAATGGCATTTAGTGTATTTAAATAGTCCTCCTCTTTAATTTGTAGCACTTGCCCCTTAGGGTACTATTTCCTTTGTAAGTCACAATTTGCCAACGCATCTACTTCCAGCACACACTTCTCCGGAAACCACTCCCGTTCATCCCAGCTCCGGCTAGGGCTCCTGTGGTGGCAGCACTAGTCACCTGATCTATCGATTATTGCATTTCCTTATTCTTAACTCAGACTCTTTACCTTTCTGGGTGCCTCCAGGTACTTAAAAACGTGGCCACTCGTCTCGTCGCCTCTACTTCACACTGTGCCCACATCTTCCCTGTTCTTCTTCTTCATTGGTTGCCGGTTAAACAGCGTGTTTTGTTTGAAGCTGCTTGCCTTGTTCATCTGACTTGCTTTGGTTTAGGGGCTGAGTACATACAGGCCATGTTTCACCTGTATGTCCCGTGTCGTGGTCTGTGTTCTGCGGAGGCCTGTCTTCTGCAAGTCCCTAAGGTCAGGCTCTGTTGGATTAGGGACCGCACTTTTTTGGTGGCGGTTGCCATTCTTTGTAATTCTCTTTCTCGCTCCATGTGCTGTTTACCTAACCATCTAGCACTCCGCCATGCTCTAAAAATGTACCTATTCTAAATCCCTTTTCCCTCGCCGCCAGGTAGCACCATGATACCCTTGTGGTGAATGTGCACTTTATAAACGAAATTAACAATAACAATTACTTTTCTGATTCTACACTTTATTGTTTTCTTTGAGATTCATTGGATGCAAAGGGACTGGCCTACTGACTTGTCTAAGAGACTGGCCTAACAGCTGAGCTCTCATGCCAAGCGATGTCGCAGAGCAGAGCACAGCTGAGCTGTGTGATGCTGTAATACCTCAGACTGCCAGGCATGAAGAGCCCCTCCCGAGAAGTACACAGTGATGAAGCTGCTGGCTTGCCACAACTGCAGGCTTTGTTCCCCAAGTTCTGCGAAATGACCTGTTTGTTATCATACGTGCATTATACGTGCTGGTTTATGGGTGGAGAATAGATTTAGTTCCTCCATTGTAGATAAGGATGAGCCAGGGCTGGGAGGGGCAGAGCAGAATGCAGCCCTCCTATTCACTGGTGTGTGTTTGCATTACAGCCCTTTTCTCTCTACTTCTGGTCTCCTGTGTATGATTTGTGTCCCAGTAACCAGTGTCTGTCTGCTGTGCCTGAGGTGGTGTGGGGGAGCTGGATGAGCACTGGTACCGTGGGAAGCAGGACGAGCCTGTAACAACAAAAACCTGTTTTCTTATATATACATTTGTTTGTTTATTTTGTGTTGTCCCTGGTATATGGCCCACTTTTGTACCCCCTCATAAACTGGTTCAACATGTGTTCTCACCTTTGTGCGTTTGTACAGGCACCCTTCATGGGAATGCCTCCATCATTTCTAAATGTTTTATTTCTGATCAAAATTGACATTTCTATTCTTCAATTCAATACAAATACAAATTCCTCTACAATTTCAAACAGTTTAGCAACATTTATTGAGACACGATCTAAAAATAGCACAATATCATCCATATAGACTCTAATTCTAGCCAGGGCCATATCCTCTAAGCAACCCTACCCGTTTCCTTCTAAATCATGTTTGCTAATATCTCAATATATAGTGATCAGCTGATAGGGGACAGGACAGCGCCACCTCCGCCTACATTAAATAACCACTTTCCAGGTGTGTTGCCAGATAATACTCAACTGGACCCACAAACCCCTATGTAGCTGCAGAACTGAGCTGATAAGATGTGATGGGGGATTGATCACATCAAGTGCTTGCCAAGAAAATCCAACCTCACCTGATCAAACGCGGCTTCCGCTTCCAGCTCTACTATTTCCTGAGCGTGTCCACTGGTAGTTGTCAAGTTCTCCACTACAAAGTGGATGCCCCCACTCAGCACTCACGCCAGGATGAAACCAGGCTTCTCTTCTTTTCACCAGTGGGTTCATCACTTTAGCACATAGATGGGCATTCTTTTGTCTGGAAAACCGTGCAATCTCAAATGGATCAGAGCATATGAGAAGAACAGGTTGCTCAGGCTTTGCTCGGTGTCAGAAAGCTCGTGGTAATTCCCTTTAGAAACGATTGTAGGCATGGTTTGCATGCTGAGAGGTGACTATACACATGACATGGGTAGGGCAACCGTGTGGGCGTATAGTATTACTTGCTTCATTCCCTAGACCACCTTCTGCCAGAGATTTGCAATTCATTAAGGCTCTTTTCACACTGAGGATCTCATGTAATTACATGGGGCCTCATTACGACCCTAGCGCTGACGGAATGAAGGGGGCCGGTACGGGACCGGCCACCTTCATTCCGTCAGGGCTGATTACGAGGTTCCCTTTGCGGGACCTGGATCAGACATCTGGTAAAACCAGACGTCTTTTCCGAGTCCCGCGAGGGGAAGAGGGAGGTAACAAGGGACACTTGTAATGTGCCGTTGTTACCTCCCTCCCAATTCCCATTGAGCCCTATGGGATACATCCATCAGGGCTGTGCTCTTACAGGGGAAAATACTGACATGTTGTGGCAAAAAACATCACAGCTGTTTTTTTTTTACAAAGGCAATACTTGCATTTGGGGGAAAGGTCATCACATGTGTGTTCTTACGGGATCAAATACTGTTATGGTGGGGCAAGGCCATTAAAGTTGGGATTTTACTCGAGCAAATAGTAGTATATTAGCGCAAAGCCATTTGAGGAGTGCTCTCACAGGGGGAAATACTGTGATGTTGGAGGAAAGCCATCACTTATGTGCTCATACAGGGGAACATATGATCATGTTGGGGCAAAGATTACACATGTATTCTTACAACATCAAATACTAGCATATTGGGGCCAAGACATTAGAGGTGTGTCCTCACAGGGGCGAATACTGACCTGTCTGGGCAAAGCAAATACTGGTCTTTTGGGCAAAGCCACCAAAAATATTAATTTACAGGAGCTAATGCTGACATGTTGTGGCAAAACCATCACAGGTATGCTCTTACAGAGGGAAATGCTGGTATGTTGGGGCAAAGCCGTCACATCTGTGTTCCTAAAGGGACACATGCTGGAATTATTTAGACAAAGCCATCACAAGTGTGTTCTTAGAGGGTCAAATGCTGAAATGGTGGGACAAAGTCATACCAGGTGCATCTTTAGTGTGGCAAAAGCTGGTGTTGGGGCAAAGCCATCATGAGTGCCTTCATACAGGAGCAATACTGGTATTTCTATGCGGTCTGTTCTGTATACCCGCAAAATGTTCCAACTAACGAGCTGCCAGGCCTCTATTTGTTTTTCTGTACATGTACTGCATTGTTTCTTTCAGTGTTGAGTAACCAATGTAGCTCGTTTATTCACTCTCAAGCGCCCCGCGGCGGAAGAAGTTACATCCTATCAATGACCTGAAATTACACATGACAGGTTGCACATTGGGCCTCATTAGGACCTGGCGCTAAGTGTTTAATGGCGCCGTAAAAGGCTGCGGCGCTGTTAAACACTTAGCGCCTTACTACGAGGTCCCGACCAGCCGTTAAAGTAGGGACCCGCAATTTGCGGTACCGTACTTAGCGCCTTCCCCATTCCCATAGAGCCCTATGGGGCGAGAATGGGGAAGGGCCATGGTTCAATGGGGAATTACCACCCCGCCAACCTTGGAATGGGGTGGTAATTCCCCATTGAACCATGGCGGACCCGTTACAACACCGGCACCAACCATGGTGCTAATAGCGCCATGGTTTAGCGCCGGTGTTGTAATGAGGGCCAATAACTCTGATTTACTCTTCACTTACCCAAAAAGAGGTGGCTACATGGTGAGTATGAGTTACTATCAATAACTCATTTGCAAATAAATTAGGTTTTTGCAACTTTTAAGTCAAGACTACTGTCAATATGAAACAAACATATGAATTCATGGAAATATTTGGAACCTTATATTGCATTGCCATTTTAACTATTATTTCTGCTTCATTTTCAGTACACTTCAGTCGACAGTGGAAATGTTATAATTTCAAAATGTGGTTGGTTCTCCTTGATAGAACCTCTCTTTCCCCAGTTGATGAGTGGAAGTAGACTAGGGAAATTGAGCCAAGTCCCACAGGCCACAGTGGCACCCAACAGCCTTCCCTGAAAGTTCACCTCAGTGCAGAACCACAGCAAGGCATTGTGGGTATGCAAACTAGCTCAAACGCAAGCCTTCTGCTCCAGATAATTGTCTGTTATTTTTTATACAGCCCAGTGCTCTTTTATGCAGAGCGCAATCACCCCAAAACAGACATTTCTCAAGGCTGCAGACACCTTATTAGGGATCATCAGTGCAGTATAGTGTGACAGCATTGGTGTTGGAGCATTTGGGAATGTGTAACAAGCACCAGCAAAGTTATGGTGGGTTGAAAAAGAATAGAAAAACCCCCATTTCATCTGAAATGTGAAAGAAGTCTAAGCCATTTGAGCAAAGTCACACATGCCACAGCGCCACCCGGCAATCATCACTGGAAGTTCAACTCCTGTTCAGAGCCACATGTGCAAGGCATTGTGGGTATGCCAACTAACTGAAATGTACGCCTTTCACTCCATAAGTAGAATCTCTCATAGTGCAGCTGGCGGAATGAAGCATCCCTTTAAGGTATGCCCTAATCCACACTCACCAGAATAAGGTATATTCAAGGATATTAAAGGGTAAAGTTGGATTATCTGGAAGATTAGATCATTGGAAACAATCAAACAAATATGATGTATCTATAAACTGTTACATGTATGTATTAATCCAGATTATACAGTGATCCTTCAATTGTAGAGGTTGCATTTTTGGGGTCAGTTAAATCTAGTTAATTTTATTATGAAAATTTAGAGATTTAATCAAATCTACGCCAAAATGTGATGAAAACATATGGACAGGGGGCAACTGTACATTCAGATATGCACAGGCATGTTTCAAAACTGGAATCGGCATACAAGTACAAGAACTGCAGTTATTACACATTACGAAGTTTGAAACTTTTAAGAAGAGCACATTACATTTAGCCTTCAGAGATTTCCATGTAGCTTTCCCTAGCATCTGAAGGGATAACCTATGGATCTCCCTACTGGAATGGATATGGTATATGGGAATGAAGAATGTCCAAGCATGGAAGGCATTGGAAATCAATAACAAATAGGCAGTCAGATACGGTGTGCAAGTTCAAATTAATACATCTTTTTGTATGTGTAAGGCTGGTCATCAAGGATGTCTGCTAGCCCCAACCCTATTCAACTTGTACATACATGACATTGAGGAAATATTGCTGGTCACTGTGGCTGATTGTCCAAAAATGTATGGAAACGAGTATCTGTTCTTCTGTATGAAGACAACGCTGTATTAATTCCCCGTCCTGCTATTGGCTTTCAGAAATTACTAAAAACTCTGTAGAATACAGTGCATGGAAAACTCTAATAGTGAACCAAGAGAAGAGTATGATAATGAACTCCAGTAGGAGCAGATAATCTGTTATCAGGGAATATATTACAAAATGCCAAACATATATCCAGGTTTGACCTTCGGGAGGATGAATGCCTGCCAAGATGATATCATCAAACAAAAAATAACACTTAAACATCATGCCACATTTATTTGGGAATTTAAGGGAGTCAGGTAATCTCTCCTGTATTGGAGATTTGTAAAGCAAAGGGGCCCTCTTGCTATTTTTAAGGTGCACAAGTAGGGGGCACTTTAAATATTAAGATCTTACTACAGCAGAGTATATGTTCTCTAAAAGCTTTTTGAGACTTCCTAAATCTACACTAAATCAAAACTTGAGATGGGAGTTGGGTGGGCTGGGATAGAAAGATGAATACCTAGTATTAAAACATATCTCCAGGCAAGATAAAGCCCATGCTGTCCTATGGGTGTCTTACACTGCCATGATGTTACATGTGCCAGGATTAAAACATGACTAAAACGCTAGAGAACATCTCAGTGAAAGGAATCTGGAAATACAATATCGCTCACAGGTGGCAGATGACTCACTTACAGCGGCGCCCAGAGCTGTGCAGCTCATATACTTCAGCTACGCAGATAATACATGGATGGAACAATATCTTGACTGTGCTCAATGGACTGACATAAAACATGTATACATCATATTTAGATTAGTCATTCTCCCCCAGCATATATCTCATACTCTTGGTACACATGGAAGGACAGGCATTTTTGTAGACTTATAACTTCTGAATCCTTATCACACTTCCCAGTCTACCAGGAGCTGCATGGCGCTTGACTGTTGCCAATATCCTTAAAGGAAATAGTGCTAGAATGATATTGGATTATTTTACTACCTGCAGCCACTCTACCCAAAGGCTGGTGCAATATACGCAATCTCAAGCTTTATCTCCTAGGCAACGCACAGACATCAAAGGATCTTGGAGCTTGCAATCTAGAGGTAAGAGTGATGATGATTTAATTCCAACCTATTTATTTTAGCTTTGAAACCCAAAGGTGATACGCTGCATCTATGTGTGGTCACTACAACTGTTCAGATCATGGAATGGAAGATTGACAAGTACTGGAGGGTAAGCAATAAAGGAATAAGAAGGGACTCAGAGTCATATACATTCCCTCCGGTTATAGGTCAAAGGATCGACTGCAAAGTGTCGAATGACAAAAGGTTCGAGTCAATAGTCTCGAAAACAAAAGGTTCGAATTATTATTATTTTTTTTAATATATATATTTTTTTGGGGGGGTCCCTCAAACGCCCGCTTTTGTGGTAAAAACCACTTTTTTTACCTACACGGAGACCCAAAAATAAATATATAAATAAAAATAAAAATGCGATCCTTTGGTTTTCAACCCTGTTGACTCTCACCTTTTGCATTCAAGCCTTTTGTAATCGATCCTTTGACTGGACACCATTCCCTGCTGGTTATTTGTGTTTTATATTTTGAAGTAGCTTTGGCCTAATTTTGACAAACCAATGCTAATTTAAGGTCATGATTTAAGTGATTTTAATACATTGATTGGGAATGCATTTGTATCTTACTTTCTGTACGCTATCATGGATGTCTGGCAGTGGGTAAAGTGCTCTGAAATTAACAGTTCTCTTTGCAAAATGTTGTATAGACAGTTTGTGCATGATTTGCGAAATAAGAAATAAAATTATAATAATATTTTAAATGCAAAAAAAATTGGTGACGAGATAAATTACAATTGAAAATTTTATTTGATGAATGCAGAAAGAATTTGACTGTTTGAAATGTTTCGGAAAGTACTTATGTTGATATTATGTGAATGTTTTTTACATGTGTGATTCATTATTATTTTAATTAGTATTGAATTTTCCTTTTTACATGTGCTTAAAGTTTTGTAAATTAAACTAAAATGCACAATAAAAAATCCAAATAAAATAATAATTATTACATCAATAAAACAAAGTGTTGAAAGGCAGCCTACTCCAGATGCTGTCATAACTGCCTACATATTTATACCTGCTGCAGATCTAATTTGAACAGGGATGTCCCCGCAAGTAAGCTAGAAGGCTTGCAGGAAAGAATGATGACTAATAAGAGAAGTAGCCGCCTGCTTTCCCAGCCTTGGTGCAGAGTCACCCTCAGACCACAGAGCAAGGCTGCGCGTGGCTCGCAAGAAGCAAAGGCTAAGGCGCTGGATGTGCCTGCACCAGAGAGGAGGTGAACTACATTCAACAACTAGATGAGCCTGGTTTGAATAAGCAGTTGTGTGTCAGAGATCCAGGGACTTGGATATTCAGAAAGGCAATGATAAGAATAATGGCCACCCTGGCTGGAACTCTTGCTCAGTGGAATAATGCATCGCCACAGGGATCTCTCTGTCAACCACATGGTCATTGGTTCGAATCCTACCAGACCCCACTCAGTACTTCATCCTTCTGAGATCAATAAAATGAGCATTATTAAATCGGGTGAAAATAAACATCTGTTATTCAGCACCAAGATACCTCAGAGACAGAGGAAAAAGCAGATTGCTCTGCTAGTTCGGCTGGGCTCTCAGGGATAGGATCATGTTCCAGTCGTTTGGAGCTGAAGCAAAGTGCACCTCTGGGAGGAAGATAGGCAGAGCATGTTCTTAGGATGGGGTGATCCCAGTAGCTCTGAAGAAGGGTACAGAAAGATCAGAAGTCGGTCCACTCCAGTTGTCTCACAGCAGATGACAAATGCAGAAAAGGCACAGGGCCCGATTCACAGAAGCGTTTTATAATGGCACAACCCCATCAGGCCCTCTGTCTCCATCAGGCAGCTTTTCTCTAGTTAGACCAGTGTTCAGTGGATTTCTGCATATTTCCTCATCATGAGATTCAAGCATTTAAGTGGATTTACCCTCCCAGGAGGAAGCTTAGGCATCCAATTACGCCAATTGAAAAATGTGGAAATAGATTTGGATGTAGAGACAATGGGACTCATTACGAGTTCGGAGGTAGCCATGGAGCTATTAGCTCAATGGCTGCCTCCAAACCGGGCTCCATTACCAGGTTCCTGCAATGGGGATTTACTGGGTCATTCCGACATAGGAGGACCGGGTACGTCCTCCTTGCAGGAACCATTCCCCATTCCAATTTGAGCCCCCATAGGGGACCAATGGACCAGACGTCCATAGTGGGAACCTCGTAATAGGGCGGAATGGGTTTAATGGCACCGGCACCTTTCGCGGTCGCCGTTAAACCCATTCCGCCTGCCTCGTAATGAGGCCCAATGTCTATGGCCTTAAATGCTTTAGAAATGTTCAAAAAGGAAACATCGATAACTTCGACAAAAAGTCTTTCAAGGATAGGGATCCCTGTTGCAGAGGGTACTTCCCTTCTTGATTCTTCTTCACGGTCTTATTTATTCATAAGTAACAGTTCCTGGTGTTTCTGTCGATCCAACAACAAATGTTATCCACCAAACCTTTGTCTTTCTCTTGTCAGGATACCTCCTGTGGTCTCCAGGCAGGTTTGAACTCCCTTTTCTCTGGATTCACACAGCCCTTTGAGGCTGGTCCTGACATATCCTTCTCAGGACCTTTTTAACTTTTGTATCCAGCTTGTACTTGCCTGGTATACTTCAATACCATGATTTCCTTCACATTCTTGTGACTGCCTGGAATACTCTCCTCCCAGAGCTTTTTATAATTATAATTATAATGATACTTCAATACCAGGATTTCCTTCACACTCTTGTGACTGCCTGGTATGCTCTCCTGCCAGGGCTTTTCTGTACTTCACACACTTTCAACTGCTTGGTATACTTTCTTGCCAGGGCTTCTTGCAAACACACACATGTAAATGCCCGATATACTCTCCTGCTAGCGCTTCTTGTAAAAACAAACTTGTAACTGCCTGGTATACTTTCCTGCCAGGGCTTCTTGTACTTACACACCTTTTAACTGAATGGTATACTCTCCGGCCAGGGCTTTTCACTGAGGAGCTCATCCAACAGACCACACTTTTAATAATCCAACAGACAACACTAAAAATCCATTGCAGACCCAACAAGACACAGGGAGGACCTAGCCAAATAGCCGAACCCAAAGGCAGATAGATACCATCCCCTCGACAGACTGTGGAAACTCGTTAGGAACAGGGTCTCGCTCGAATCCACACAAACACTCAAACACAACAATATGCTAACTCTTCCCTCTGCACCAACAAACGATAGAATGCAGCTATAGCCCTTAATTAATTCAGCCTAGCTGCACACATACGTATACGCCCCCATGATCACCTCAACAGTTTTTTAGAATGCAGCTATACCCCACGAAAATCGGCCTAGCTGCACACATAATCTCATTCACAAACTCTGCCACCATCAGAACGCAGCTACCCAAGTCCAACTGGCCTTGCTGCACACATTATACTGATCTCACACAACCACGGCACCACACCTAGCACTAGAATGCAGCTGCACATCACTTGATCCGCCCCTGCTGCACACATACTGAGGGCACCCAAGCAAATTACTACACTACTCACTCCACTGATCTGGACTTTGGTCCCCAAGGGCGTTCAACCCACTGGCCTTTGGAATCATACTAATGGTAAAAGGCACTATACAAATGCCCAATAACATAACATAAATTGATAATCCTGTACGGTTGCCTTATTGGCCAATATATTCTGCTTGATCTATATTGCCTTGTCTGGGAATGCCAAATTTGAAAGTCACTCCTTTCTGGATCCCTCTCCCTTTTTGTAAAATGTTCTTTCACCCTTTCTCTCTCAGGTATTACAAAATTCCCTTTTTCTCTTTCTCGGTCGGTTCCATTTTTCCCAATTATTTGAATTCGGCATGACCACCACTCAGCCCTGGTATCCCCTCTGTGCCTGGATGGACTCACCGGCTCTTGAAGGCATTCCTTGTTCCTGCTGGGGCCAACCGATGGCGGTCTTTTGGTGCTTTCTATGTCACTACTGTTTTCTCTTGGCGTTCCTGCTCCTCACGGATTCAGCTGGGCTTGCCTGCTTCTTACGGGACTTGGGTAAGTGAAACGCTGCCTCCAGATACCTGCAAAACGCCCAGGAAATTCTCTGATGACTTCTGGCATTCCTGCAGCATGTCCTCGGCTTGAGCACCTTTCAAATGTGCAAGGGAGCTCAGTGGAGCGCCACTGAGCTCCCTTGCACCTTTCATCAGTGGCGTCGCTAGGAGGGGGACTGGGGGGGCCAGGCCCCCCCCCCTGTGAAACCCTGTGCCCCCTCTTGTGCCCCCATACCTAAGACTAGCAGTGACCATGTTGTCCCCCTACTTTTGTCTGTGCCCCCCCTACTTTTGTCTTTGGCCCCCTCTGTGCCCGTCCTAAAATTGATTCCTGGCGATGCCACTGCCTTTCTTCTTCCTGGTTTGCATAGAGAGCAGTAGCTCTCTCCCACCAGCAGTGTGTCTTAGTTTCTTGCTTCTGTGGTTTAAATGTCCCAGTCACAGGCGCCTTCTCCCAGTGACTAGAGCGCTGCTTGTGCTCGTGGCTTCCTTAGCTCTGCATTACTCCACTCCCCTTCCTCGTCCCAGTATTTTGGTGGTTGTGGGAATGGTAGTCTATTCTTTATAAGTTGCATGCAACCCTGGGTGATTGTTCCTAGTAGTTTTAAGTGGTAATTCAGTTTTGGGGGATTGGTATATGGAATCTGGGAATGTGTTTTCATATGTTTTACAAGGCAGATCAGAGTTTGAAGGGTGGCCTATGAGTCTTGGAAAAAGGTTTCAATACCCTTCCTAGGTGGATGAGGAAATGTCTGACAATATGCCATAAGGTTATCAGGTATGGGAGGGTTCTCCTCAAGGGAAAAAAGGAAATACCAAGTTTCATCCGATGAAGTTGTCTCCCCCATATGAGCCTACCTCATATAGCCACCAGCGAGAGTAAGGATCAGGTAGCAGCTGCCGTCCCCTGGCCACATGGGAGGAGGTCACCACCGGGATAAAACACTGATGACTCAATTGGATGCATAACAGAACACAGATATGATGGCTTTGCCCAAACATTGCCAAAATGTGTCCCTGTCAGAACACAGCTGTGATGGATTTGCCTTCGCATGTATGTATTTACTCCTGGAAATAGACAGCTGTGATTGCTTTGCACCAGAATGGCAGTGTTTGCCCCTGAAAGAACACTCCTACAATGTCTTTGCCCTAAAATGCCAGTATTTGCCTCTATAAGAAGATACCTGTGATGGCTTTGCCCAACACGCCAGTATTTGCCCCTGTAAGAACACTCATGTGATGGTTTTGCCCTATAATGCCAGTATTTGCCTCTATAAGAACACATTTATGATGGCTTTGCCCAACATGCCAGTATTTGCCCCTGTAATAACACCCCTGTAATGGTTTTGCCCTAAAATGCCAGCATTTACCCCTTTAAGAACACATTGATGATGCTTTGCCCAAAAATTGCAGAATTTGTCCGTGTCAGATCACTCTTTTCATGGCTTTGCCTCAACATGCCAGTATTTGCCCCTGTAAGCATAGGCACCGACTACATGGGACAGAGGAGGCAGAACACAGATATGATGGCTTTGGGCAAACAATGCCAATATGTGTCCCTGTCAGAACACAGCTGTGATGGCTTTGACATAACATGTATGCATGTGCGCCTGGAAATAGATAGCTGTGATTGCTTTGCACCAGAATGCCAGTATTTGCCACTGTGAGAACACTCCTATGGTGTCTTTGCCAAACATGCCAGTATTTGCCCCTCCAAGAACATATTTGTGAAGGATTTGCCGAACATGCCAGTATTTGCTCCTGTAAGAACACTCCTGTAATGGCTTTGCCCACAAATGCCAGTATTCGCCTCTATAAGAACATATCTGTGATGGCTTTGCCCCCACATGCCAGTATTTGACCCTGTAAGAACACTCCTGTGATAGCTTTGCCCTATAAACGGTGCCCCTATTGTGAGGGGGGATAGCAACACATTTGTCTTGGAACCAAGACAATGCAGAGCTAAACAGGTTCTAATCTCTATCCCGTCCTTAGAAACCAATCTCTGGTATACACATCGATGATGTTTGCTTAGAAATGGCAGAATGTGCCCCTGTCACATCACGCTTTTTGATGGCTTTGCCTCAACATGACAGTATTTGCCCCTGTAGGCACAGGCGCTGAGTACAAGAGGCAGAGGAGGCAGTTGACCCTCTACTCTTTGAACTACGGAGGCAGGAGTGTCATTTTGCTCCCTTGGATATTCTGCACGTATGTATTGGGGGCAGCCAAAAACTAAAACAAAAATAAGGATAGAGTGCTGCATGTGACATGAGTTCTGGCTCCTCTCCTGCTGGGCTGAGGCTCAGTGAAGTGCTAGCACGCATCTTGCAAAAGTGTTGTTCACTTCAAAGCAGGAAGGTTGACTCATCAATGGACCACTTGAGCCTAAATTGCGAGGTGGCGAGGGATGGACAGGTCGAAGCTGTTTGGCAGGCGCAGAAGAAGTAGCAGGAAGTTGGAGATCCACAAGCAGAATGCTGAGGAAAGACAGTTCAACAGGTTAGGTGGAATTTGTGTTTTGACCTGTCCATATATCCTGTGTTTTTGTCCAATTCTTGCTTCAAAATGTGCCCTAAAATGGGTTGTTTTGGCAAGGGGATGGGTATAGCTCCCTCGCCATGTTTAGTGTGGAAATTGCTGTCCCTGCTGTAAAAATCAAAAGTTGGCACCCATGCCTGTAAGAACACATCTGTGAAGGCCTTTCTCAAACAATGGAAGCATTTTCACCTGTAGGAAGACCCCTGTGATGGATTTGGCAGAATAATTTCGCAATTCCCTCCTATAAAACACATATATGATGGTATTGCCCCAAAATGCAAGTATTTTCCTCTGTGAAAACACACCTGTGATTGCTTTTCGACTAACATAAGAATAAGATTGAGCAAGCACCTCTGGTCAAACATTTCATAGAAGAAGGGCATACCATTTCAGACCTTCAGTGGGTTATCCTGAACAAAGGTAATAGGAACCAACCAGGAGATGGTTAATAAGAAACTCCTCAATTTAGAACAAAAGCTGATCTTTTTGACTAAAAGCCATCAAATAGGCATGAATGAGTCCATAGAATGGCATATTGTGACCTGGAAGTGCTGAAAAACATGAGCGGATACTGTGCCTCTTGGCCTCGTTAGTTGCAGCTTTTAATGATGGGAGATGTATTCAAGGACATTGATATATGAGAAACTGAACTTACGTCTGATTCGACTTAATAAGAAATATAGACATATGCTTTTAGATTGATGCCCTGTGATTAGGAAGTGAGTATGAATATGTAACATAGTACCATCCATAAGTAAACCAGAATGTTGACAATTTATGTGGACAATGAGAATACAGAAATGTGGACAGTGAGATTAGTGTACCATTGAAGAAATATTTGAAACAGTGTAGTAACTTTTCTACACATGTGTTACTAGAGTTAGCCACCTGTTCTTTCAATTTATACCTCAAACCTTCCGACTATCAATAGCAGGATCATTCGCCCTCTAGGGGCCAGATGATGCAAAAGCAGGCAACCGTGCTAACGTAATGACGCCATGATGTTCTGCGCACCGCGGGGTGACGTCATCGTGCGTATCAAACATGCTGACACGCAACGCTGGCTGTTGAAATATACTACACGGTGGTGAGACCACTAGAAAGCAGCATGAGGATGTAAGGAATACAGAGATTCCGAAATAATGCATGCAAGTAAGTCAGATGTGAATTTGTCTGTTTGGGACTAGAATTGTAAATGATCTTTGAGGTCGGCACATTTAACATTGTAAATACTGAGTGCTTTGCCTCTATGCTTGAGGTTACACTTCTACACCTTAAATGAAAGTCTGTTTGAGACTAGAATTGTAAATGATCTTTAAGGTTGCTGCACTCAACAGTGTAAATACTGAGTGCATTTCCTCTATGTTTTAGGTGACGCCCCTGCACCTTAAATGCCGGTGTACGAACCGGGACACGCGCGAGTTGCTAAACTGTGTCCAAGCAAGTAGAGGAGAGCCCCTCATTCCTAACTTGTTTTGAGTGACTAAATCATTGATATCTTGGGTGTTAAACCCAAATGTGGACATTTAGAGTAATAGAAGTATGGGTTTGGTTTTCTTTGTAGATTAATTATGTGGTGATCCTTGAATTACACCCCAGTGCGGTTTCTGGGAGACGGACCAACAGTGAAAGTTGGAATTGGTCGCTAAGGAAATTTTTCTGAGACCGTGTGGTAAGATATGGAGTATTCACCCACCATGCCAGGAGACTAGGATTTTATTGATGGTTTTATAAGGAAGTCACAGAGAGACTTAGGATTTAAATGAATTTGTATCTTTTTGTATTTTAAGGGTACACTGTAGACTGGTATGCACTGAAAACACGCATACTTAAATTGACAGCCCCTGATGAATGTCCAGCACTTTGAAGCACAAAGGACAGAAACTTGGACAAGTCGGGCTTAGGAATGGAATAACTTGTACATTGAGGGCAATTGATTTAGAAAAATTGTGCACAAGAAAGTGAACAACGTTACCTGTGTTGGGTCTCAATTTATGTGTGAACGTTGAAATTAATTGTAAGTTATTTAACTGTATATTTTTATAGATTGTTTTAAGGAAAAGTGCGTAGATTTACAATAAAATCTATTTTGTGATCATGAATAATTGATTTGACAATAATTGATGATTTCACACACCATTTATTGTGTAGTACCCTTAATAGGAAGTGATTGTGGCGCTTTCCTTTTGTTGAAGTTCACATTGCTTTTCCACCAACATTTCACGATTTGTCCCTACATTGGAACACTCCAGTGTGGCTTTGCCCCAGCATGCCAGTATTCGTCCCGGCAACAACACAGTCATGATGGCTTTGCCCAAATGTGCCAATATGTGCTTCTGTAAGAACGTGGCTGTTATGGCTTTGTCCAAACAACCGCATTATTTGCCCCTGTCAAAACTCACCTCTGATGGCTAAACCAAAACATGGCAGTAGTTGCCCGTGTGATGTCTTTGCGCAAACAGTGGAATTATATGCTCCTGTCAGAAGACACTTGTGATGGCTGCAAACCAACATGCCTGTATTTGCCCCAGTCGGAACACATCTAAGTTGGTTATGCAAAAAATTGCGTTATTTGCCCCTGTAAGAACCCACATGTGATGGACTTGCCGCAACATGCCAGTTTTGCTCCGGTAAGAACACACCTGTGATGGCTTTGCCTAAACATCCAATTTTTCACCATAAGAACACATATGTGATATCTCGTTCCCAACAATGGCGGTATTTATCGCAGGCAGAACACACCAGAGATGGCTGTATCCCAACATCTCAGTTTTTGTACCTACTAGAACACACCTGTGATAGCTTTGTCCATATATGCCATTATTTGCTTTGTAAAAACACACCAAACAAACAAACCATTGATGGGTTTACTCAAAAATAACTGTGGTTGCCCCTGTAAGAATATACCTGTGATAGCTTTGAATGATCATGCTACTTTTTCCCATATAAGAGCACGCCCACAATGGTTTTGCCCCAACATGCCAGTATTTGCTTCTGTACTACTACACCTGGGATGGCTTTGCCCACGCTTGGACTGGCCTATAGGGTAATGCCCGAACCGAAAGTGTCAAATGCCAGTGTGGGCCAGTTTTAGTGGTCACATTGGGCTACTTTATTGGCCAATGCGGGCCAGTTTGATGAGTTACTTCACTATGTGGCTAACAGTTTTGACCAGTGTTGCTGAATAAATATTCTTTAGAATGCTCAATTTGCATCACATTTTATCCAAAAACTCTCCCTTGGGTACTATTCAAACAGTGTTATGAAAGGAATTAATAGGCATTTGCAATGGTGGGCCACTTTTTCATTGGTGGCCGAGACAATTTTATGCCCCAGTCCAACCCTGGTTTTGCCCAACGTAGCAGTTTTTGTCCCTGGAGAATCGCATATGTGATGCCTTTGGACCAAAATGCCAGTATTTCACCTTATAAAAACATACCGGTGATGGCTTTGTCCACAAATGGCAGTATTTCTGCCTGTAATTTAACATCGATGAGGGCTTTGCCCCACAAAGTTAGTATTTGCCCCTGTATGACCACATTTGTGATGGCATTGCCCCAAGATTCCAGGAGTTCCCCCTGTAAGAACGCTCGTGGTTGCATTTTACACTACTCCAGTTTTCACACTATGTGAAATTACACCCCTGCATCCCCCACACACACCCTTGACACTTCACCCAATCGATCCCCTCCCTTGCCCACCCACACATCATGCACTAACACACATTCACCAACCATACATCTAGTACCATGCTTCGTGGGCTGTAGATATTGCCGTCACAATAGCACTCTGCTCTAAACTGCGTGGTACTCTCCTGAGTCCTTCACTCAGGCTTACCAATAACTAATAACATTTAAGACAAACACATCCCTATTTTGAAAACCATATCCACCACAACACACCCAACTGTTTTTCCTCTCTGATTTTGGTAATTCTATTGTCTAATTCCTTTTTCTTATCACCTCCTCCCCTTCCTTTCCACAGCCTAAGGTCCAGTGACACACTGGCACGGTCACAATATGCCACCTTTTGGACAAGGCCAGGTTCCCTAATACCCCTATTGTGGTGATGGCCACAGTGTAAA
Organism: Ambystoma mexicanum; assembly: GCF_040938575.1. NCBI lineage: Eukaryota > Metazoa > Chordata > Amphibia > Caudata > Ambystomatidae > Ambystoma > Ambystoma mexicanum. Next base: position 158,670,503 of record NC_090936.1, on the reverse strand, counting down.
TATTGGATAACATAACACACACAGACAATAATTCACCAATTTAAACATACCTATTGATTGTGAAGATCGGTCCTATGCCTAAACATTGCCAATTTAAAAGTATTTATTTTTGCATTTGTAGCAGCGCGCTAAACCCTCAGGTATCTAGGCGCTAGTTACATTAGGGAAAGAGGAAGGGGTGCACAGGTAAAGGCAAGAAAGAAGCATCTGTTCAGGACTTTCAGCAGTAATATAGTGTCTTGGCTCCGAGGAGCTTAGGTGAAAAGCCAGGTTTTCAAGTTTCTCCTAAAGGACCAATAGGAGGGTTCCATTCTCAAGGACAAGGGGAGATTGTTCCACAGCTTGGCAGTGACGACAGGGAAGCTTGAGCCTCCTGCAGATTGGCGATTGAAGCTGGGCACTTTGTGCAAGTGGTCGTGTGAGGATCTTAGTGGGCGAGCAGAGGTGTATTTTTCCACGCACTGAGAAAGGTAGGCAAGTGCCGTTACAGAGAGGCACTTGTGAACGATGGAGAGGATCTTGCAGTTCAGCCAATGGGCCTCTTTTCTGGCTTCTGAGTCACGGGCGTTCTGGTAAGACCGAGGGCAGCTCAGATGGTATTGTTTTGGATGATTTGTAACCTTGTCAGGTTGCGTTCCGAAGTGCCAGCAAAGAGGGCGTTGCAGTAGTCCAACTTGGCCCTGGTGATGGCTCTGGCAGTTGTGATGCGATTGGGTATGGAGTGGAAAGGCTTACTGGCGTTGATCAGTTTGGCTGTGTAGGCGGCAGCGGAGGAGATGGCATTAACTCGACGTGAGAGGTCGCGTAAGGCGTCTAGATAGACACCCAGAGTTTTGGCAGCAGGTGAGATCGGGATTAGGTTACTTACATATTGATTGTGAAGTTTGACTTCATTATTGATCTATTGAGGCTTTGTGCCCCACAGAAAGTTCTGTCAGTCTGTGTCAAGACAGACAGACTTTCCTGGGATTGGGATGTCCATGACAGTAGTATAAAGAAATCAGTACTCTATTAGTATGTTTTTATAATTTAAAAGGAGGAAGAATGCATTAAGTTACCTCTTCAGTCATTAGTTGTTGTACCCCGAGTGCCGTGGTACCTGGCACCATGTTCACACTGCTAAAATAATTTTTCTAATTTTTTTTTAATTTTCTTGTTTTTGGAATACATAGTATAGTGCGATTGGACATCTCACATCTAATAAAGTAATGACTTTTGATTTTTTAGGAGTCAGCATACACATTTTCTGCACAGCAATCATAAGGCGAAAAGTATTCTGCAAGGTTTAAGTATTTATTTTCAACCTATATGTTTGTCAAAATATAATGACTTTGTTGTATGATGGTGGATTATTTTGATGAAATGCCCATTGGATTTAATCCCTCTGATGACTCAGCTAGACAATTATAACAGAGGACATGTGTGTCTTAAAACAGAACGTTCACCAGTTCTAAAGCGAAGGTCAGTTGAAACTGTTATTGGACACATTTATTAAATCTTTAGAGAGCTCCAAGCAAGCATTGGACACTAAATAAATACACCGGCATTGCTGAGATAGAAATGACTATCTGAGCAATGTCATCTACGCATGACAAGAACACGCTGAAGCAGACAAGTGTCGTAGCTTGTGATGCTACACTGCCAGACCCACCTGATGCTCATCTGCTCTGTCTGCACCAGAATCTAAGCACATTACTAAAACAGCGTTTACATCAAAACAAGTGAATCATGTAATGAGGCCTATAGAGAAGTCTGGTTTACCAATTGACTGTACACCCAATGTCTCACCGCTTTCCATATGGTGTGCATATGGTTCCCTTACTGTGCAATGTATTGTTAATACGCGTGTATGGTCCACCAGGTGTGGCTCACACAGAGAATATACTGGAGGCAGTATACAATATTGTGCGGGCATGGAGCATTAATCACCCAGAGGGGATGATAATTGAGGGTGGTGATTTGAATGCAGGGTGTAAGGATAATTCTGGGGTCATGGAGACACCATTTGTTAGTTCTAAGAGTTGTCCAGCAGGTCCTAAGTACAACTCAAAGTGCAGAAGTTGGGTGGAGTTCTCTGAAGACTGGAGCCTATTGATGGTCAATGGCTGCACTAAGGGGGACATTCCGGGGAAATGGCCTTGGATCAATGGAACACAGAGTGCCAGTGTTGACTATATCTTTGCAAATGAATCCACATAAGGCCTTTTTAGGCATATGGATGCCCTCAATACAACTTATAGCGGCCATGCAATGTTGCATCTCAGTTGGGATATAGATATGACTTGAACTAGGGAAAACGTCTAATATGGTCAGAAAATAATCATAGAGCATTTTAGTAAGTGTATTATATGGGATTCAATGTAATATTTCGAGAATTGAGAGTGGGAGAAATGGTGTCACTAGCCTGGTACAGTCGATCCTGGTGACGGCTGGTAATTATAAAGACCTTGGTAATAGTGGACGTACATATAAATACGACCAAGAGATAAGGATGGAAAAAAGGCACTTACGACACAAAATAAGATCTACTTAATTAATTTACCCTATGGACAACCTCACTGTTAGACCCTTCGAGATTCTAAAAATAAATATACCCGGGTAAAGAGAAGGAGGTGGTCCACTTGTAATGCTAAATGGCAGACTTTTATTAGGGCATTAAGCAAGGGGAGAACAAATAGGATTTGGAGCATATTACAGGAGGTCAAAGGTAATAGTGACCACCTTATGAGTAATCATATATGTAATACGAAGTCTGAAGAATGCATAGCCGAGAAATATAGTGCACACGTGATAGAAGCTGATTATGTTGGTCACAGACCCTGTATTGTTCCTGGAGAACAGCTGGTCATTAGCCAGGAGATGGTTTTATAGCAGATTAAGCATTTTAAGAAACCTAAAGCACCAGGGCCTGAAGAGCATGTTAACATTACACTTTTGCACTACCCAGAAATTAGGTCAGAAATACTTACTTCAATGTATAACAGAGTAATTATAGACGGTGTTATACCAGACTCATGGCGGAAAGTTAACATAATACCTGTATATAAAAAGCATAGCTGGGACAGTCCCAAGATTTATTGTCTCTTGTCTATGCTAAATGTTACGAGAAAGGGTTTCACTAGTCTTCTGCTGCGTCTATTACAGCACTGGGTGGACACAAATAAGATCTGAAGAGATGACCAAACTGGATTTTGTGAAGGTTCTGCCCAGGCTCAGAATTTGCTCACTTTGAACTCCTTTATATGTTCCATTGCCAAAGCTTCCCTGAAACTTGAGGAGAACCATCTCCGGTTCCGGAAGCACCTCAAAACCTTCCTCTTTGCTTCTGCTTTCTCTCTCCCTCTCCCCTGCTAAATTCTTCACTGAAACTGCACTGAATCTGCAACTGGGCCACTCTCACCGACCTCGGTACTGGGCCCAGCCACTCTCCACTTGCACTGCCTCCCTGGCAACCCCTGCACTGCGGGACTGTCTCTGTATCCCTACAGCCCCCCCTCCCAGCACTTGTCTGCACTTACCTTGCACTTGCCACCAGCTGGCCCTATTTTATTTACTTTATTCTACTTACCTTGTACTGCACTTCCCCCCTCCCCTTCCCCCTTGCACTTTTTCCCTTCCCCTTACCCCTGCACTTGCGCGATCTAAATGACACCTGGCCTAGTAGGATCGTTGTCTGTCTTCCCCTTGTTCCCCCCTCCCTGCCTCGTCGCGCCTTGAAACACTTGTGTATAGACGCGTTACAAATGCCATATCATATCATATCATAAAGCTGGTAATCAACCTCTATGTCTACTATTTGTTGACTTTCGGTCAGCATTTTATACTGTAAGGAGGCAGATGCTCTGGAATAAATTAATTCATTGTAAGGTGGACCCTTACAATGTATTACAGCCTATATTAGTCTGCTGCATGAGAATACCAGTGTAAGCTTACAGTTGAGCAGCATGGGGGCCTGCACTGAAGACAGGGATGTGTGCTTGTCCTTCTGCTTTTCAATCATTACTTGGCTGATTTGCCAAAGAGGCTTGGAAATACTGACAGTATGCCACCAAAGATTGGATATTCCCAAGTGATATTGTTATCATATGCAGATTACGTAGTTGTGGTCGATCACACTCCAGTCGGCCTTAAGAGAACTGCAAGGGAGTTATTTGCTTATTCTGAAGAAAAGGGTCTGGAAATTAACTTTGAGAAAATGAGCTATATGATTCTTGGCATGACTAGAGATTAAAGTAGGAACATAAGCTTTGATGCTGGTGTTGTCGAGCAAGTGACCTGTTATGAATATCTTGGTTACGATATAGCAGAGCTTAATACTAAAAATGAAACCCTTGTGGCTGGTAAGAGCGTCTGGGATTTATCATTGATGAAAAGGATGAAAAGATTTGCTTACCAGACTGCTGGGTACACCTTTAAAGGTGTAATTGCAATCTATGGACAAGCTAGTGTACCAGCATTGCTATACGGACTAGATACAGGCTACATGAGAGAGCTAAAGTGGCTTGATATTCATAAGGCCAAAATATGGAGAAACATACTGGGTCTGGGCCAGAGTACCCCGATAGAGGTTATTAGGACAGAATTGGGGTTGATGTCCTTGTGCGGTATGTTGAAAATAAGAAGAGGGTTGCTTTATATTAAAGCCATTAAATATCTGATTTGACCATTTTTAAGCTTAATTGGCGCTAATATGAAGCGATCTAACGCACATGTATTGGTTCAGTACAGAAAGATGAATACGACTGTCGTTGCTGCGATTGATTGGACTCCTGATTGGTCTTTAACTTATTTTGACTGGAACCTGAATTTTATACATTTAGATACATTAAAATCTAATATCGGTCATGCTAGACATTCATGTAGGTATAACTCCCCCAGGATTATTTGATTGTCAATCCATCTCCTAAATTGAGATGGTTTATCTTGCAGCTTAGATTGAATATTTTGCCCATGCTTTCGTACAATGGTGTTAGAATGGGGATTGATAGAGCTGATAGGAAATGACGACTATATAGAATGAACTATTATATAGAGACTAATCGACATATACCAACTGCCTGACATATATTTTAAGAAATGTGTAAATGGCATTAGCAGGATTGTTGAAGATTTTTTCTGGGAGAGATACATAAATGGTACCTCTATATCTTTGAATATTGCACTTTATACAATATGGCAGTGAACCGGGGTTCTCGACCGAGCCCTTTAAGACGAGGTAGCAATACTTTGAGATGGATGCAGAAGATACTCAAACATCAATAATCAAACTAACTCAGGAAGTTGCCAAATCAAGCTGTTTTATATGCAATTGTCTAAAACAGGGAATTACAACGAACATCGACAATTCGTTCAATCTTTTCATTCTCTTTCAACAAATCTTATAAAAAAGCATCTTGTATAGTAAAAACTAATCATTGCTGACATCATCCTACGTGGCAAACTATAAAAACCTATTGGAGAAAGGGATTGGGTCTAAGGGAACATCTAGGTATAAGTTCCATACTTGTATAAGAGAGTGATAGGGTCTCTAACATCAGGTGGGACAACTAAGCCCTCCCCTCAAACAGGTCACTATGAACGTCATGAAATACACAACGTCCCATTGGTTACACAAACTATAGGGCTCTTTACTTCGTGGCCCTCTAGAATTGGCTGGCACCCTTACATCCGTCAGTACTTTTCCACATACGCCAGTAGCACGCATTCTTGTCTCCAGGTGCTGGTGGGTTGTCTTGACCATAGCTTCCCACCAATTAGCATGTCATCTATCATCACCTCTTGTGGTGTGCACATCAATTTAGGCTTTGAAGGAGGGAATATAGCATGCTCTGTCTCCTTGCGTAGGTGTAGCTCGTCACGATTGTCAATTTTCAGCCATCCACGTGACTGAAGGCCATGGTTTTGAGGTCTAGTGTATTTAAAATACTATTATTTAATGAACCTTTGACGTCTTCATTGTGTTTGTAACCGTCTTGTGAACAGGAGTTTGTTCTTTCACACGTTTATAGCTACTGTCTGATCATTCCAGCCCTGAGCGTCCTTGGCTTCTTGGGGCTGGTCCAGCATCGCCCTTCTTTGATTCACTTTTGTAATTTGATTGCTTTTCAGCTGCGACATACTGGAAAAGCCTTCTTTTTTCTAGTCCAGCTGTGCTAAAATACATAGTGGAATCGTCTATAGTTAACACCACACTCATATATATATATATAGTTGGCGCATGCCGCAATCTATTCACTACATAGCTAGCCTTAAGAATACTTTGATTGCGTTTCTTTGCATCTGCAGACGTGTAAAATGACTTGATATATTCATCATTTTATAACATAAACATCTTCGTCTTGATCCCGAAATGTTACCTATCTTTGATCATTTCTTGATGCCTATAGAATATCTATGTTCTCTTATTTCTGCAACTCTTTTGGGTGTGTCAGTCTTGCTTCATGTGACATCACCAATATGCTCTTTTGCTCACTTTTCACACTTCTTCTGGTATTTCATTCAAATGCCCATCATATTGTTGTGTATGCAGGTATGGCTTTCTCAATGGGAGCCTTGCTTCCAGGATTCTCCTTGGTATTGTTATCTTCACTGGTACTGTACGTATTTCACATTCTGGTTTCCAGCATATAGGCAACATGGGCGCGATGCTTGAGGTAGGGGTACTTGGCTCCTTCTCTACAGCAGTATGTGGAGCGCAGACTAAAAGGTGCTGAATGTTGCTATATATTCGCAGGTAAATGAAACAAAATTGAACATTCTATCGGACTTCCTGTCAATATATCAATGCGGGTATTGATAAACGCTGTATATGGTGACAGCTGTATTTTATAATATTACACTAAGAAGGAAATTGTTGCACTACAATGTAGGAATTATTATGCATTGAATATTTTGCACACCATTAAATTTTAACTTTAATGATGCTTAGCAATACGTGTATTGGTAACGTTTTAACTGATTCAATGTTTTAATGAATTTGATAAGTTTGATTAAATACATTTGGAATAATGTAATATTAAGTACACATTGGTATTAGTGTTTTAATGATTCAATGATTTAATGATTCAATTATGTTTTATGTAATATTGTTGTTTGTTTAGTTTTAACTCTATGTGAAAAACTCTATTTTGAACTAAACATATTAAATACATTAAAAATAATATATATGTTGTGAATTTGTTTCCATCTACCGCAAATTCAGCAGTTCTACCTTTCGAGACATGGTAGGCCTCCATTCTGACTTGATCGTCTTTAGCTTTATCTTGTAAAGTGCTACTTGTTTTATTGTCCACTTCTGTTTCCAACCAAGAGGTATTGTTTTTAGGTCAATTTCTAGGCTGACAAGCTTTGAGGTAATTACCGCAACATCTGCAACAGTTTCAAGAAATGACGAAACCTTGTGTGTCCCAACAAGTGCAATGTTAATGAAACTTTAGTCATGAATTTGTCAAGTTAGCCATTATTTTCATATGAACTGGATACTTCAGAATTGTGTATTTCCTATGTTTCACGTAACTGTTTTCAAACCCAAATTGACTTATTTTATTTAATTCCTAAAATGTTCTGAATATGGCAATACGCACATTTTACTCAAACTGATGAGTCTTTGGAAATAAAAAGTACCTTTGTACCATCTGCACAATGGCATACTTAAGACTATTTTCATTGAAAACATCTCAGTTAGATTTTGTGCCCTAAGCAATGTGGTAACATTTCACATAATTAATATAAAGTTATCAAAGATTTATCTTCAAACCCATCATTATCCTTTATGCCTACTGATAAAGGTGGTGCATTGATAACAAGGAGTACTAGTGATTATGATGCGGAACGTTTGGCACAACTTTCTGACGCTAATACATATATCCCTCTTTCCTGTGATCCTACTGAGAATGCTAAAGGTATTGACTTTCTGTGTGCTAATATAGGTTTTGAATATAAATTGATTATGTCATCTAAGGCTTTCCTGATTAATGCACATTTGGTAATCCGGGTTTCTATTGTTCAGCGAAAATCCACACATCTTTTTCGACCCACTCCGCCATCCTATTATAGCAGCTCCTAACAGTTTGGTACAACACTTGGGAGTTCACATTGATATATGTCTTCAACCATTAGTTGAGAGTTTGACGACATGTTTGTGTGAATGGGCTGGTTTCTTGAGACAAATCGGGGGCCTTTGAAGACATTGCTGATAATTATCTGTTATTTACATTTTATGAGACTTTACTATTTCACATGATGAAGACAAACAAACTGCTGAAAGGTTATTGTTAAGATCTAAGAATGTATTGATGTATTCTGTCTTGATTGTACAGTTACTAACCTTCATCATCTACCATAACTTCTTGAATTTAAACAACAGCATTTTCTCTAAGTGAGTAGAACATCAATAGTTGTCAACATATGCTACTATTTGTATTTACTATTTAGAGACTCAGTTTATTCTCTGTAACAATCCCTGAAGTAACCATTTGATTGGTGGAGACCTTTGTGGATGACATTTGTGGTACTTAGCATGGTCCCATGATCAACACAATACCTTTTTCAGTATCTCAATGCTCATCTTGAAACAGTACAATTTACAGCTTTCATTGGTGATCCTTTCATTCATCTCCTGAATATACACTTACTTTCCTCAATGGGTCAATAGTTACTACTTTTTTTCTATCAAAATGTAAATGTAACTGACTGAAATATTTTATTAACTTTTCATAGTTTTCATCCACATTCCTTAATGGATAATCTTCCATATTCCCAATTCCCTTGCATTAAGCAATAGTCTGACAATGCCAAAAAACAGGAGTTGATGACTGACACCTTTGTTAAATAGAGTGTCATCCTTCTCTACTTTTTCAAATGCTTGACAAGACAAGTCCTCTGATACAAGAATGATTACTTAAACATCCACCTTGAAAATCCCATTCATTAATATTTAGCATTAATATTAAGTAAAACATATTTTATGCAGATCCATTTAATTACCTTTTTCCTCATAACTGGTCAATTTGAAAATGAAAAGATGGGAAGGTGGGACAAAGTGTTTGTCTTGGAAACAAGACAATGCAGTGCAGCACAGGTTTGAATCCCGATCCTGCGTTAAGAAACCAATCTCTGGTATTAAGCGTGTTATAAAAGAACAATTATAATTATAATTACAGCTGATCTTTTTGTGGAACACCCGATTTGTACTTATGGGCATAGGACCAACATCCATAATATCTTGATTCAAGGTAATCCTTATGTAAAATATGTCAGTCGTACTTAATACAGAAAAAGGCAGGTATGTGTCCCTGCATAGGGTGTCAAATTGTAAAAATGTTATTAAGGAAGATCTAGTGATAGATCCATATACTGGTCAAGTCTAGAAACTCAAAGATTGTGTGACTTGTGATAGTGCTAATGTTCTATATGCCATTTGATGCCCCTGTGGTTTAGATTATGATGGTCATGCTTCTAGGTGAGCGATGGTCAGCGGGAATGAACCTTGATATACCATACATAGAATGACCATCTGATTCTTTTAGTACACCATTTTGTAGAAAAACAACATTCTGTTGCTTGATTACAATTCTAGATTTTGGAAATAGTGAAACCCCATCCCTGAGGTGGTGATACACAATGACATTTATTGAACCGTTATTAGCCCAGGAGGACAGCTCAGGGGCAGTGGGCTTGTCTTCCCACTCTTAGACACTGGTCTCTGGTATTGAACGTGTTATAAAAGATTAATTCATTAATTACAGAGAATTATTTTGGATTGAAATGCTGTCCTCATTATACCTTGCATGACTAAATGATAAGCAAAATCGTTATGCTTAGTGTAATTCGATATAGCTTTCTCTGTTTTTTAAATAACATTTTTACTCTATTCAGTTGTGGAATTTCTTATACATTTTTCAGGCCCTTTTTCTCCCTTTTTGTATTTTGTTGTCGAATTTATTTTGTGTTGCTTTTTATCTTTTTCACTTTTTGATTGCTTTGTGTTCATTGTTTTGGGCTTTTCATTTTTGGACTCACATTTCACTTGAATTGTTGAATTTTCTTTCTCTTTTTTCTTTTTTGCAAGTTTGTCCAGCAGCGGCATCGTATTTTTTGATTTGTGTGGCTTTGTTTACATGCCAAGTGGTCTGGTGCATCCTCCAATGGCGTTGCACTGTTGTGATAGCATTGCAGTACATTCAACGCTATCTCGCTGTGAAGCGGGATCCACCTATGGCGTACGTTGACATGCCATTGAATGGCTTCTCAGGTCTTCACATTTTGATGCGGGTTATTGAATTCATTTTGTTTGTGAATCTCTTGATAATTATTATTAGTTGAACGTCCCTTCGCTTTAATCCTTCATACAAGTGATCAGGTTTCTCTGTATTTCATTTTTTCTTGTATTCTATTTTCTTACGTGTTTGTTCTTTGCTTGCTGTATATTTTCCTTCTAGAATGAATTGCTCAAGCACATTTTAGTCTGATGTATAATGAATGGCATGTTATCTATATTTAGCATTTGCTGTTTTATTGTCTCCTTGCTTCATTCCTTTTTTGAGATGATTTTGCTATGTATATCGCTTGTGATTTTGTTAGTCATGATATGCATACTTTTGATTTATAGTGATTGGCTCCTCGTGATATCGTTTTCCGAAATACATTGAGCTTCACCTTCTGTTGATCACAGCATTATCTTTACTTCGGTTGTTGTATTTGATTGCTTTCACTTGAACTCATACCATTAGGAGGAACTTGTGACTTTATAAATGAATTTGTGTTTCATTGCTGATAAAAAAAATGTCAAGTTACTGGATTACTGGGCTCAAAAGATTGTTCTATTTTTTGGACTTTATAATTGTTCTGAGACTACAATGTATAACATATAGCTCAATAAATGTACAATAGAATTTTGTCTGTGAGGATTGTTTTGACTTGTATTTATCAATTCAGGTATTGTGCCCTAAAGAGTCAGCTGTTAGTGTCAATATGCACAACCCTTTCTTTGAAGATTAGTCCCACGCCTGGTCCCCTCAGCTACGGCTCTGCTCTTCTCAGCCTTTGCAGCAACAGGAAGTTGATTGATACTTCCTTCCCTGAGTCCCCACTGTACAAGGCCCATGGAAACCCTCCGACCATACGATTCAAAGGTAGGCAGGATTTTACCATTGAATTTAATGGAAATTAGGTTTTCCACAACTGCAGAATGGAATGAGTGTGTATCATAACATTAGGTGCAACAGCTTCACTGTTAGCACCTCATGAAACCATTTCAAGTCGCGAAACATCCCACATATGAAATGTCAAGAACATTGCCTCAGTGGCAATGCTGGGAAATGTGGGAAGTAGTATATGCAGCCACATAGATAACGTTGCGTAGCGGGTACTTTTATTCCCTAATAGCTGGCAAATGCTCTCAACAAATGAAAATAGGATGCAAAAATACTCCCAACAAAATCTGGAAACAATGGACATTTGGGAGTCTTCCGGCTGCTTGTATCCACAGACCTCCATTAATATGTTCAAATCAGTGGTAATGGTGGAGAAGTGGCACAGCAGGAAGGTCTAACATTACTACTGTCTCATTTGAAAAGGAACTTTAAGGTTAAAATGAATCTTTTAATATGCAGGAATTAAAAAGGGCAAAGAAGTATGGAATACAAAATGATATTTGTTTTAGAGTTATGACGTGTACTCACCAACAATTGCGGGTTTTACTATATATGTGGTTCTTGAGTCCAGTAGATTGTGAATATGAGTGAGTATGTCTGATTAGGTGTGATTGCACACGATTGAATACATATGAGGAAATTGTCAATTTCATTGGGCCTCATTACACGGAACCGGTAAATCCTTACCGCCTTACTATGAGGTCCCTTTGCGGGTTGGGGATTTTAACGCCTGCTTTTTGCAGGTGTTAAAAACCAACCCGCAAAGGGACCAAGGGAGCTAATTACGGTACCGCAATTTGCGGTGCCGTAATTAGCGCCTTCCCCATTCCCATTATACCCTATGGGGCAAAAATGGGAATGGGGAAGGGCAATGGTGGAAGGGGGAATTACCGTCCCGCCAACCTTGGAATGGGGCGGTAATTCCCCTTTCCACCAAGGCGGTGCCGGTATTTTACCGGCATGAACCATGGCACTAATATCGCCATGGTTCTCCGCCTACCGTGTAATGAGGCCCATTGACTTTTGCACGATAAGTGTTTTCACATAATAACGTATTTTATTGTTTCGTATATTTTGTACTACACCAATAAAAGGCAAGCATATTTATAATGAAATCACCTTGTGTGACGTTGAATTGGAACAGATCACGCTGTTTGTATCCACATACGATATGGGAGATTGGTTTTGATGAAGGAATGCACAAGTAGCACTAAGGTTCATTAGCTCCTCGCACTTCTATTCCTTCTCGCCATGAGGGGCCCGGCCACCGACAGGCGCTAACCGCAGTTACCTGACCAGATAGAGTCACCCCCAACCCAGTGACAGGAGCAACAGAAAATAGAACACAATGGAAGGGGGTGCACATGAAGGAAAGGTAACAACAAACAAAGAAAGAAAGAGGCAAAGGAGGACACAATGGCCCTCATTAGGACCCTGGCGGTAAGGGGTTTATGCCAGCGTTAGCTGCGCCGACCCCTTACCGCCAACTACGAGTTCCCAAAGCGCCATGGTCACTTTTTACGCCCGCTTTTTGCGGGCGTAAAAATTCATGGCGCTATGGGACCTTGGTGTTAATTACGCCACCGTAATGTACGGTGGCGTAATTAACGCCTTCCCCACTCCCATTGAGCCCTATGGGGCCGAAATGGGAATGGGGAAGGGTAAATGGGTCAATGGGGACTTACCGCCCCGCCAACCTCGGAATGGGGCGGTAAGTCCGCCATCCGCCATGGCGTAAACGGACTTTACGCCATGGCGGAAAAGTCCGTCGATGGCGGAAAAAATCCGCCAGGGTCGTAATGAGGGCCAATGAATTAAAAAGGGGGGAAAGAAGAGAGCAGGAGAGAAAAACAAAGAGAAAAGAGGGAAGAAAGGGGTGGCAATCAATGGGAAAGAGATACATAGGCTGCTTAAGAGTAAAGGCAGAAAGGAGACAGAAAGTAAGGAGACATTCTGACAGTAGCACATACCATTATAAAAAGAGAAGCTGAGGTGCAGGTGGGGGATTCACAATTTAATGCTAGTTAAATGATCAACCTCAGCAGGATGAAGGGCTGAATCGGTCTTGCCGGATTTTGAACTTGCAAAGGGCCGGCCTGCCCCATGTCAGAAGTCAGCGCATGACCTGTGAGGGATCCAGACGGATATACCATAGTTCATGAAACCGGGAAGTCCATGCATTCCTACATCAAGGAGCAACACGTGGGGTAAAGGTCATCACCCGTGAACTAACAGGTAAAGAGCAAGGCAGGCAGGCCATTGATGTCATTTAGCAAATATCACAGGGATGGCGAAAGTGACACGCCAGTTCCATTGACCCCTTAAGTAACAGCACAGGAAGTGACATCACATCATTTAATGATGAGCTATAAACAACCTTTTCTAAAAACTGGAGCCTGCTGCAGGTTAATAGGCAGTAAGTGATAGAAAGAACACCTGCTGGGTAATGCAACAAGCATTGACCAAGCCAGTAGGTTTTGGCTGCCATAGGTCATCAAGAGATGATCCTAATTTCCAACAAACGGCATGGCATGACTAAAAGACAGCAACAAGGTTAACAGCATAAAAGGGCTAGCCATTGTTAAATCACGTGACCCAAAACAGGTCCATAGTGATAACAATCATTAGAAAAGGAAAACAGGCACATCCTTCAAACAAGAAAAGTTCCCTTAAGACCGGGACATCTGGTGCTCCTTCCATTAAAGTGACACTAGAGACAACCAATTGCAACTAAAGTCACACCAATCACAACTGCAGATCACTGAGGCAGGTCTTAATTCATACCACCTTGGCCATCTACCACCGTCCATCGCAGCACTTTTAGACTACACTAGAGGAGGCCATTATAAGTTGGGTGGAACTTCAGGGAGAAAAACGGACAGGGAAAATAACCATCTCCACCAGCGGTATTCATGAACATCTGCGCAATTCAGACTTCGAACGGGGTCCAGTGCTAGCATGGTAGTATTCTTGGAACATTGCTGGAAGTATTCCAGAAGCTCAACTTGCTACATTTTATTTCATGTATCAATTTCTACAATAATATTGATGGTGGAAATGGATAGTGTACAGTAGCTGTTTGTACGGTTAGGGTCTATTTGAACTAAACATTTTGACCTAATCACATGTGATCTAATTAATTTGACCTTCTTTTTAGTCTAAAATGTGGGGGAGACCCCAGCAAGCCCCCCCCCCCACTTCCCCTCAAACTAATCTATACCCTTACCCACGACCCATATATATATTTAATACAATTTGGCCAAAAAAAGGTCTAAATAATTTGATCAAATGTTTGAGGTCAAATGTTTTTAGCTCAATTATGCTAATCCAGTTTATACCACTACTGCATACTGTTTAAAATACACACTAAATGCATTACCTTGTTAAGGTGGTGAGCGGTGTGCCAAGGCCTTTTGCCTGACTCTGGGAACCCCTCCAGGAAGCTGAATCAGTGAGCTGAGTTTCACCCCCACCCAGTTAATGTTGGACCCGGGGCTGTTATGGACAGGATCTCCTTATCAATTTACCCTGTGCCCCAACAAGTGTGGGAGACAGTCACATGAACACATCCTAGGCACTCCCTTCCCACCACACTAGCCCATCAAGGCAGACAGACCAGCACTAGTGACTTGCACTCTAATCTAAATCCTTGGCAGGCTATTAAGAAACCTCTCCCTCACCCGTTTGAAAGAGCCTAAACTTTGCTTTAGCCAAACCCAAATACCCCATACTGGAAAGAAGAGCTTTCCCTTTAAGGTGGACCTTTCCAATGTAATGGAGAAAGATAGGTTAGGCAGTGCTGCTGATGCCGGTTAACCAGGCTTTTTGAAGGAGTTTGGTTTGAAGTTCTGCACCGCACACAACAAAAACTACAGTTTTGGCGAGACATTTTTTCCAGCCTGGGACCTCACAAATGCAGAGAAACTAATGCAGGACGTAGCCTCACAGCATTCATGTTCCTCAGCAACCGAATCATAAACTGAGGAATACAATCGTCACTCTCCAGGCTTGCCCAACACTGCCAATTAATGTGAACATCTAAAACACGTACCCAACATGCTTTCAGTCTGTAGCTCTCATGCTGTAAACACCACAGCCCTCACCACAGTGAAGAAAGCCTCAGAGAGGATCAGAGGGGCACGTCTGAAATCCAGGATTGTGGCGGAAAGGCCGTATATATAGGCGTGTTCAATCTTCTGAGGCTCGAGAAGCCAAAGACCCATTCAGAGGACTCATCCAGTCCCAGACCCCACTCAGTGGCCACTCACAGTTAAAGACTCTCTTGAGGGAGGAGAAAACAGTATGAATGCAACAAGCCGCAGTTTCTGAGTGTGGGTGGTTGCGGCAGGTTATCCCTGATGGCTGTGAGAATTAGGAGCGCATTACAAGGACTGTGGATGATTGAAAGAGGTTGGCAGTGAGAGGAGGAGGAGCTATGAGAAGTTGATCAGAGACTGCAGGAGGTAGTAACACCAGGAGGAGGCAGTAAGAAGGTGCAATAGATAATAACATCAGGTGGAGGAGGTTAAGAACTGGAGGCGGCAGTAGTCATAGGAGAATGTCGTATAAAACTGGACTAGGCGGTAACATCAGAGGCAGTCATGTACTAGGAGAGGAGGTCAGAGGTTGTAGGAAGTGGTAGATGGGAAGGCATTAAACCCAAGGAGACGGTCATAACAACTAAAGGAGATGGTGAAAAAGACAGTGGCAAAAACTTGAAGTTGGAGAGAGAGCCCGGATACTTGAGCGTGGTTTAGGCAGCTCCAACTCCAACTTCATTTGTACTTACAATGGCTGTAATGGATGCAGCACAAACTCTAGGAGAACTGTCAAGATGCGGCCTTGGGACTTAATCCCTCGATGGGACATAGTGCTAGCGAGCCCGGGGTACGTGCTCCAGGAAAATCTGCATCTAGTTAGCCGATAAGGACCATTTCTAAACGGGTAAAGGAGCGGACTTGCCATCTCAGAAGGAGTGACTTTTGCTTTGAGCATTTTTCAGTTGCTATTTGATCTTGTATTGAAGCTATTACTTTGCAAAAAGAAGGGATCAGAAATCCGATCTAGAATCATTTCTGCATCCGACAATGCCTCTGTGACCGGGGGCATCAAAGATGCCCAACTGTTCATGCCATTAACAGAGGCGTTGCTAAAGGGGTGCTGAGGAGGCTATAGCCCTGGGTCATTTGGTTGTAGCCCCAGATAGAAGCTGAGGGTCTACAACAAAAAGGCTATAGCTAGCCCCGGATCACACCAGTCCTGACATTAGCTTAGCCCCTGATCTTTTCCAGACCTAGCCACACCCCTGTGCCATCACATTGTCTGTATGTCTCTACAAAGAAAACACGTGAACATGCTTACCCCCACCTCTGAGGTCAAGGTAAAAATGGCCAGATTTTAGTTTCCAAAATCAGACTCGTAATATATCCGACGGGATTCCACAGAAATCGCGACTGAGGTATTTCCAAAATCCCCTCTGAATTAGGAAGATGGTAAAAATTACAGTTTTTGTCAAACTATTACCTCCCAAACCCGTGGGTGTGCCTAAAGTGACGCACTGTAAGCAACCTGAGCCAGTAAATGCTGACGTCATGCCTACTTTGAATAGAGCGGGCGTTAGATTTGTTAAAGCACAGGTGTTCATTGCAAAGGAGCCCACATGGATTGTCACCGCCAGCATTGGGGTAGTTGTTGCCACCATTAGGTACAAGGAAGATGGCAAGATGAAACCTGCTAGGCTGGAGAGGGAAAGCAACCAAGGTGTACACAAAGGGAAGGGCATTGATGGGGCAAGAAACACACTGCCTCTGGCTTGCTCTGATAACACTGAAACATGTGCCCACTCCACCCCTGAGTCCCCATGCTTCTTCCTTAGTCAACAATATTGATGAATCCCACCCACCTGCCTTCAATCAGGAGCACATGAAAACATGACTCACTTTTTGAGAATAGCTGGATACGTTGCCCAATAGGCAGGAAAGTCACCATAACATGTTTACTTTATTTCTTGAGACGGTGTACAGAAACACACGCGGGAGAACGAAGACGAAAGCACACGTCTCTCAACAGAACGAGCTGAAGGTCCAAAATGGCTCCCGGTTGCGCCGAGCAGGTTCCATTGGTCTGCTAGTAGGAACATCAAACGGTGTCAACAGCCAAGTGGCAAGACATCTTTGGAAATCTCACTAATAGCCATACCGCTGTATTTATACCACATCATACACTTTTAAAGCACTTACGTTCACGCTTTCTAGTGACCTTATGCCCTCCAATGCACTGGAGGACGCACTGAAAGGAAAGTCCGCAAGCAGCGTGGAAGAACTAGGCTTTCAAGCCAGCACCCTCTGTGTGTGGTGGCCACACCGAGATGCGTACTACTGCTCCTGGACTCGCAACCAAGGACCAGTTTATCTAACAGTCTCACTCCTGCTTAAAAGTCTAGCAAACGCACCCAGCGCCCATTGTTCTGCTGCCGTGATATGTGCTGGTGTTTTCCTCCCAAAGTCCTGTGACCTAAAGATTTGTGCCCTTCAACCACAACGAGGGCGTCTGAATGTTGCACTCAGAGGTGTTGCTAGGGGGGGGGGGGCTAAGGGGGCTATAGCCCCTGATCTTTTTGTTGTAGCCCCGGATAGAATCTCAGGAGCTACAGCCAAAAGCCTAGCTAGCCCCCAGACCCAACAGTTCTGAAATCAGCTTAGCCCCGGGTCTTTTCCTGACCTAGCAACTCCCCTGGTCGCACTGTTTGCTGCGTGACATAAAAGGAAACGGATTTTGCCTCAAAGTGTCAGCTTTCACAGTGGAAAAGTGGTGGCGCCATATGTATGGCGTGTTCCTTGCTGCATGAACAGGAAATGGCGGTTTGTGTTCTAAGTTGTTTTCCATTGGTTCCAAATGCTGTGTAATGTCTCCGAGTGGTTACAGCCTCAATGTTTGTTGTCACTGTACAGTTGGTCGACACTTTTTCATCAACAATGGTTGACCTCCCTTCTTTTCGTCTTTTATGGGGGGTTGCCCCCATGTGCCCCCTGGGTCCCCCACTCCCACATCTCACCCCTCCACCCTTCCACACCTTAGCAGCCCTCAACCCTAACATACATATGTGCATCTATATATATATATGTATGTATTTGGTCGACTCAATGAAAAGGGGTCCCCCAAACCATGGCCTTTGTACCCACGGAATACCTTATGTAAGAGAATCCTGGCTAAATGTCCAGCAACCACCATTTGCTCTATTCTCTATCACGCGGGTCGGAAAAATGGGCCAAACCATTTCATTCCTTCGCATCATATGATTGCGTCAAAATTAGTTTGCGCCATTCTCATGTACGCAAGCAGCGGAACTGGGGCAAAGTGCACTGGCTACATTTTTAGCACCAATGCAAGCATTAAAACAGTTGCGAAGTGGGAGAAAGAAAAGAGATCTTTTGCCAAGAATTAGTGATATCACCCAAGTTATATTCATTATGTGCTCAGATAAGTGCACTGCGATACAAAATTGCATCAAGTGGCAATGAACTTGTGCCCTAAAAACATTTGGTTGCTTTTGGAAACATGAAAATGACCCCATATCAATGCATTTGTGCTGCTGACATGGTGGCGGGTTTTTCCAGACATCTTCGGCCGTGCTACCTGTCCTGGCCTTTTGGGTTCGTTTTGGGACTAATGTATCAGAGTGGACGTACCCGCCACACCGCCATCTTTGGTCATCCAACTTCTCACTATGCATAACCCTCACTAAGGGCGAGTAGGCTCGTTCTGAATCCCCATAAGGAATCGCTGTAGGCTCCACCCACTCCCTGTCAGAACAGGCCCACATCTGGGCAGTGAGTGAGATGTGTAATCTGCATCTCTCACTTGCTTGTGGCACTTTTGTCAAATTATTAGTTCACCGTTTGGTTAAATCCGGCAACTGCCGGGGTGTCACAGAGCGCATGGGCGTTTCTGGTAGTGTGTTTCAGCTTAAAGTTCAGCAGCGTCATTGCCAATCGATTGCGGCATCATGCACAGGTGCAATGCAGTAGTTTGGCCATGTTAAGGTGAATGAAACTGGTAATGCAGACAAAATGCATAGTTACGCAAGTCAGAGGAGTATAAAGCAAAGATGAGGGGTATGTGAGAAGAAGACCAGCTGCAACTACAAGCTGTGATGACTTTAGGCGGCTTGAGCGTGATGGCTGGATGCCGAGCCACGGTGTTTGCTGGCGTGTGGAAACCTGACAGAGCGCCGGGTAAGCTGGCCCAATAGCAGATGTGGAGGGGTGTTGCATGATGACACTGAATCCTAATTGAGGCAGATTGGAAAAGGGGTATTTCTATATGAAAATGGGGCAGTGTTAAGTAAAACAGGTGTATGACATTGTTGATCTGAACTAAGAGGAAAGCCCACATTGTGCGTGTCCTGACGCCTACTCTTGCTCCTAATTGAATCAATGATCACCTTCTGCTTCTCCTCAAAATCCCAAACAAGGCCACCTGGCGGAGATGCGCTGGGATATCTCAAAGACAGCGTGTCCCACGACATCTGAAGCATATTTGTAGGCTCCAACAACCAGAGCCCACTTCAAACATTTCACTTCTATGAAACCTCAGTCGGGGAAGATCCTTTGGGAGCCTGTGCGTGGCCATCTGCAAGACACCGCCTGAACATTTCCACTGACAATAAACCCGGTTGGCGCCTTCAAATAAGACTATCCAAGATCCCACCTCTGGTATTTTCTACCCAATCATCTTTGTCGCAAAGACAACTACACCCACTACCGACGCTCCCTCAAGGCCTTTTTCTTTCCACAGGCATTTTAATGTCTGCCATCACTTCCGGCGGCCTCTTCTTGGATGCTGCGCTAGGGAGCGATCATCTGATTGCATGGGCGCACTGAAAAAAAACAACAAATAAATAAATAACAACACAAGGCTCACTCAGACCCTAATTTAATATTCAATGACTAGGTTGCATTTTAGAGTTTGTGTATGGTGGATTACAATGCTTTTTGGCCATGGCCGCTACACCTCTCAACCCGACAGACATATCCCACCTAGAAAATACATTTTGACTCCACACCACTTAAAATCACAGGAGTAAAAATGCCCACTAAGCCTTCTCAAGCCAGAGCACAGTCCTATGAAATGTTTCAATTTCACCAAGAATTCTCAGGCTCCAGCTGTCATTTAGGACCAAACTTAAAACAAATTCTTATTTCAAATTAAATAAACAATACTGCAACACACACAGTCTGTGCAGACCTCTTGAATATGCAATGAAATAATCCACCCGCTAAGGGTAACAGGTAAAAATAAATAAATAAAGTGATAAAAGTATGAGGAAAAATAAAACACAAGGGAAAATATTGTGGTATGAGTTAAGCTATACAAAAATAATGTACAAAAACATACAAACAAATTTACTAACAAGGGTTCACTTTGGTCATCAAAAGTAGTTTACATTGTTCCTGGTGTGTTTTAATGTTGGGGATTGTCCCAACAGTATGAATGGTGGGTTACAGTGTTGGGGTCATTTCCCCATAGATGGCAGTGTTAGAAATGCTGTTGTGGGCAAATTATATCTTGATAATACAGTATTTTCTTTTCTATTTTCGGTTGTTGTTATATATTTGTCATAATTTCTGTTTTCTCTCATTGTGTTAATGTCACCACTATTAGTATTTGTCATGATATTTCTTCTTGTAATTTCTCAATATTGTAGTTTGTTCCATAATATTGTATCACAATAGAGAAATCAGATACAGTCATCAAAAGAAGTCATAACCAGTAGAGTATTGGTGGAGCTGAATACTTGTTTTTTTGAGTATACAGAATGCATGCCTCCTGTGACCTGCTTTGCTCTTTTGAGGACCATACTTTCTCCCATCCAAATAGCGTCTATTGCATTTGTTCACATGCCCTATATCTATGAATGCATAAGTCAGGGCGTTTGCGGATGCGAACGCTTAGGTCTAGAGCAAAGGTTACTGCACTGCTCAAATGAGCCTTCGACGCTAGAACAACTGAAGGAACTGGGGGAGTCAGGTCAGATTGTCCAAAATATATATATGTCCTGGTCTTTGTATTTGGCCATCTCAGAACCCGAACTATTGAATTATGTGTCATAAATTGTGAAGGTCCGCAGAGCCTTCAAGGGTCTAGCTGCATCAACTCATACGTAGACGGGCATTTCTGCGAAAACAGCTGGTCCAACATCGTTTTTGATCCAATCTTCATTTCAGTCCCTTCACTCTTTTTATTCCAGATGTGCACGGCATATGTATTTCCAAGCAACCCATCAAGCTCCGCTGAGGTGATGACATCAAAGTATCGTTTCCAGTCCTGCCAGCGGATTGGATAAAAGGCTTCTCGCGGCAGGATGCTCACCCCTTTACATCCGTGACTGTCCCTTAGCCTTCGCACAGAGCACCATTTTTTGAAGACACGCGTGATAAGCTGTGGGCCTTGGTGCCCCCAAATCCAGGCGTTGTAGTTTTTCACAAAGTTTTGTAGGGAACGCTCCATGAATATGTGCTCCCGATCAAAGGCAAGAAAGGCCCCATTTAATACATATGTTGACTGAGTGCCAATTGAGTTGGTGAGATTCTTGAGATCTTTGAGGACAATGAAGTCTGTGTCCAAATATATTCCCCCATATTTCCACAGGATGGCTATCCTGCAGGCATCTGAAAGTATGGGCAAGCGGTGGGGCTCCCATTTCCTCCATGCCGAGGAATACCACGCATACAAAGGGGTATTTGCAAAGAGATCCATTAGGTCCAGTGGCCGGATCTCAACATTTGGGAAACAGCCAAGGAGAGACAAGCCTAGGTTTCTAGGCACTGTGCCATTGCCACCAAATAAGCCCTTCATGAACACTGTGACCTTAGTGTCAGGGTGAACTCGGGCTGCGGATTCAACTGCGCACAGAGAGAGGAAGTTAGGTTGCACTCGATCTGAGGTTTCCACAAAGAATATGTTGCCATCTTTAAGGGAATTGAATAATTTGGAAGGACGTTGAGATAGGTTGGTCGGACATCTGACTTCTGAAGGCAATCGGAAAGGTGCAAGCTTGTCCTTAGAATGCTGTACAACGCCCAAGTAAAACATCAGCGACGCCAAGGTAATTACCTTAAAAGTGACGCATGATGACCAAAATTTGTTCCTCATCACGGCTCTTGTCAAGCATAGAACGTAGGCAGACATTTTGTACATGGGGATCCGTTTTCATTAGGGTTACCTGCAAAAGAGGATTAGAGTCAATTAGGTAAAACAGTGCGCATCTCCATGCAACACATTTGCACCAGTATTAGAGGACAGGAATGGGGATATTGCGCTCTGAAACACTTGAAACAATTCAATTCAATTCAATTTCTCTTTAACCAGTGATGTTTGTCAACAAACAATTGCAGCTTAGATAAATACACAAACAGGCTTATAATCACTCAATCCTTGTAAGACCTGGTTTAGTCTGACACCCTAGAAATAGACTTCCTGGAAGAGCAAACTTTTTTTTTATTGAAGAAGGAATGTTTAGACAAATAAAACCAAGAAAGAGGGTGTTAAAATGGATTCATAAAATCTGTCTTGGTGGACAGATTTCAGGAGGCCACCCTGCTTATAGTGAACAGGGGAACCCTGAGAGGTTAGCCAACCCCAATCAAGGTAAGCGTGGTCAAGTGAGTGAGTGAGTGTGGACAGGGGTCCACAGTGAGTCCACGCAACGAAGCACACAACAATTCCACTTAGATAGGTAAGTACAAAGATACTCTATGTATTATAGGCCCAAAACACACTTGGAAAATGAAACACGCAAGTAGTGTTATCACAAAATACTCAGTTCTCAAACATATATACAGTCACCTTAGGTTTGTAGAAATGCCTACAATAACGTATCAACCTGAAAGGATGGAAAGTGATGAGGCAGGAAGGAAAAGCAGCTCAAAGGAATAATACCCTAACTGTATACGTCCAATCCCTATGTTAAATGGGGCCTCTGCCCAAAGGTTACAAAGCTTCTTCTAGGAGAGGGCACATATGTAGGAAGAGGTCTTGTGCTGGTGAAAAATGTTCCAGAAGACTTAACAATGTTACAGACAAGCAAGAATATTTTCGTATCCTTTAGAGCAGGCTTTTAGAACAAGCCCGTTCGAATATCGATGGAACGGAATAAACCAAAGTTTATTCTAAGGTTTATTATAAGTGAGACAGGAGCGACTGATTGTATTGTGAGTACTCATCCCCCTGACTCTGTGTTTCCCAAGTGACTAAGCAGGTGGACTGGGAGTCGCTAGAAGTAGGTTTTCCCACCGTTGGATCCAGTAGAAGAAGCCCATGAGCTCTGGGTGCAGAAGTGATTCCCGTCGGGTCCAGGAGTGAGTGCAACCCTTTTTGATGAAGAAATGCAGCAGGTGCCTATGCAGGCTTCTTCAGGACATTTACCAGACAGAGGAAAGCTCGTTCCAGTGGCAGTCTCCACACACAGGCGGGAGCAGGCGTCTCCCTAGTCGCGGTTGTATTAGACCTTCCAGGACAGGATCCTTTGATGCTGGGATGCTGAAACCTGGCAGAAAAGTGTCTGACTATCGAGGTTCTGTCCAAAAACACAGAACAGTGACACGTCTGTCAAGGTAGCCCACTGGAGAGCTGGTCGGCCCACCGGGGTGTCCAGGGACGATTCTGGGGGCTCAGGACAGCTGGAACTCGAGAAGGCTGAAGCACCACATAGGGCCTTCGTAGATCAGGTAGTCCAGCAGGGCTTCACCGGGCCAAATGCAGAAAGGGATGCCAGGCCTCTTCGAAAGTCATCCATGCATTATCAGCAGTCTGCTCTTCTACAAATGATACTTGGCTCCATTGCTGATCTGAAGATATGGCTGCAGGAGTGCTCTTCTTATCCTAAATCCTGTCTCAAAGCAAATCCAACAGAGAAATACGGGAGGGAGAGCCCCAAATAATAGCACAGGACAAAGGGCTATCAGTGAAAGGAACACAAGAGGGGGAGTCCTGTCTAAGGAGTTAAAGCTAATTGCAATTTAGTTATATGCAAAAGAAATTTGAGGAGTATCTGCTCCTATATTGTAGCATAATTTATGCATATCCACAGGATGGGTATAAGGACAAAGGAGAGGAAATACACGCACTCATGTAAGTTAAATTAAATAGAATCTGAGAATAGTTTTTTATTATCTCTTCTCAGTCATTAAACAAAAACTGGATTATGAATTCCAATAGATAAGGCAGACATTGCATTTAAATAATTATACAATTTTTCCGCATTGCCAGATGAATGCTGCATTGGAAACTTTTTCAGCACATGTATAACAGACCTGGGTGAGTGAATACATAAGAATACCGTATAATGACATTTCAAAGCGAAAGACACATATACAGGCTCCAATTTTTGCTTTTAAGTACATTACTTGTTCTTCTCTTAGTTCACCTAAAAGTAGTGCCAGGTACGTTACACATTTATCTCAAACGCATAGAAACAACATGAACATTTACTGCTCTAAACACAAAACCTTGGATAGGTCTGACAAAAGCCAGGCTAGAGGGTGACCAAAGTGGATCGACGTCCTTGACCTGAATCGAACCCACGATTGTAAAAGGGGAGGGGGGACCTAACAACCGAAGGTAGCAGGGTCCCTGGACGTTTCGGCTAAACAGTGGGTCACAGCCTTCTTCATGGAGCCAAGGTATGGGGACCCCTGTGGAGAATGGAGGGGAATAATGGTTATAACACCATATATATTGTTTGGGTGCAGTGTATAGTGCAAGGAAGTGTTAAAATATTAAGATACTAACAAACAAACAGATTAAAAAGGAGACTCTGGTAAACTCATAACAGTGGTCAAAAACTGACCTTGCTCTGGACTAAAACCTGGGTGTTGGCCAGGTGACTGACTTTGACGAATTTCAGCTGGATACTTTCAAGGATGATATAGGGTTAGACTCTCACATCATATAGCTGTGGGGAACAGGGAAGAATAGAAACGTACACCTGGGTAAATGTGACAACCAGGATATGGAGTGATAAAGAAAAAAATGGAGGTTGCACATCTAGAAATCTGGTTACCTTATTGGGGGAGCCGAATTCCCAAGGAAGTCAAAAGGGCTAGGAAACCGGGCTGAGTTGGTCAGCACGAGACCCGGGGTGAGTCGAGTCTGCAGGAACAAAATCGTACAAAGGGACCCCAATGTGTAGTAGGTTAATACAAGAGCTATCAACGTTAGCAGGGGCCATAGCCACGTAGAGAGAAACGGGTTGTTACCTAGTAGCTGCTGGAAGCTCCAGCCGTGTGTGTCCGTGTCCGTGCGCAGTACCGTCTGAATCTGAGAACACAACGTGGTGCTGCGCATGTGCGGAACTAGAAGATGCTGCTACCCGGCGCATGCGCGGTGCTGCGCATGTGCAGAACTGGAGGACGCTGCTACCCAGCGCATGCGCGACGGGGACAGAGTGGTGTTATGGCAACCAATGTTGTTGTCGAAGGGGCCTGGCAATGAAGGAAACCCACGAGTCGCGCGTAGCAGGGCTGGGGGGCACTGTAGCCCAACGCATGTGCGGCGGGGGCGGCAGCCTATACTAGACGCAGAGGGGCCTGGCAACAGGACAGCCCCTCGGTCCTGGTGCACCTCGGGACAAGGAAAGCACTGTAAGTGCAGGAGTACCCTCAGAAGGGATACACCGCACTGCGGGGGGTGTGTGTGTGTTGAGGCATTGGCGTCGCAGGAAGGAAAGAATGCTCAAGTATCCCGTGTGCTCCAAAAAGAACTATTGGAACTAACTCTAACTAACTCTAACTAACAACTTTTTCCAATTCGAAGAAACTTTTTATCTGCAAATTCGTGGTACTGCCATGGGGGCGGCCTTTGCCCCCAGTATGGCAGTTATATTCATGGCTGAATATGAATACAATAACGTTCTCAATCTATGCAATCCGTACCTTGATAACATTATACTTTGGTACAGATACATCGATGACATTATTTTCATCTGGAAAGGAGAAAGTAGAACCCTGGCAGACTTCTTTGGATGGATCAATAACCGTACGGACGAGATCAAATTTATGATCAGCAGCAGTAACATCAGCATTAATTTCCTGGACCTTACCATCAAATCTAAGAACAACAGCTTGGAATGCACTATGTTTAAAAAAGAGACAGACCGCAACACAGTGCTCCATTATAAAAGCAATCACCCGCGGAACCTAAGAAACAATCTCCCCTACGGTCAGTTTCTTAGAATACGGAGAAACTGTACAGACACAGAAGATTACAAAGTGAATGCAGCAGCTCTTGTAACTAATTTGAAGGCCCGGGGCTACCCCAGAAAGCTTCTTAGAGATACACAGAAAAGAGCAAGATTTACACCCAGAGAAGCACTTCTCACACCTAAAATTCGTGACACCCAACAAGAAACCACCATGGCTTGTGTCACCACCTTTGGCCCCAACACTACCAAACTCAAAGGGGCAATAAGAAAATTCTGGCCATTGATACAGCTTAGCCTTCCACAGGAACCGCTACCAAGGATGGCATTAAAAAGATCTAAGAATCTCAGAGACATGCTTACACATGCCAGAATGACCAACACCAATACACGTTCTACACTGTGGAATCTGAGAGAGATCAACGGCCACCACCCGTGCGGCAACTGCTCGGCATGTAAACAAACCAAAAAAATGAACTCGTTCATGATTGGTGACAAGGAATGGAAACTAAAACATTTTACTAACTGCAAGACCTGCAACGTAATTTACATTATAGAATGCCCTTGTAAATTACGCTATGTGGGACAAACATCGAGGCCAGTTCACAAAAGAATTGGGGAACATCGTTCCAGAATCCGCTGTAAAACTATGACAGCCCCCCTTGTGGCTCATTTCCTTGAACTGCAGCATGGCCCGGACAGCTTCAAATGGTGGGTGGCGGACAAAGTTTTCAATACTCACAACATCACCAACTCTCTTAATTTCAAAGAGAAGTGGTGGGTTTACAAACTCCAATCCACAACCCTGGGGCTCAATGAAATTGAGCCACCACACCAGTTTTAGCTCTTCCCCTCTTAATGGATCTCATTTAACACTGTTCCTTTCACTCTCCCTGAGCGTAGCCCACTTCTTTTTGGAGCACACGGGATACTTGAGCATTCTTTCCTTCCTGCGACGCCAATGCCTCAACACACACACACCCCCCGCAGTGCGGTGTATCCCTTCTGAGGGTACTCCTGCACTTACAGTGCTTTCCTTGTCCCGAGGTGCACCAGGACCGAGGGGCTGTCCTGTTGCCAGGCCCCTCTGCGTCTAGTATAGGCTGCCGCCCCCGCCGCACATGCGTTGGGCTACAGTGCCCCCCAGCCCTGCTACGCGCGACTCGTGGGTTTCCTTCATTGCCAGGCCCCTTCGACAACAACATTGGTTGCCATAACACCACTCTGTCCCCGTCGCGCATGCGCTGGGTAGCAGCGTCCTCCAGTTCTGCACATGCGCAGCACCGCGCATGCGCCGGGTAGCAGCATCTTCTAGTTCCGCACATGCGCAGCACCACGTTGTGTTCTCAGCTTCAGACGGTACTGCGCACGGACACGGACACACACGGCTGGAGCTTCCAGCAGCTACTAGGTAACAACCCTTTTCTCTCTACGTGGCTATGGCCCCTGCTAACGTTGATAGCTCTTGTATTAACCTACTACACATTGGGGTCCCTTTGTACGATTTTGTTCCTGCAGACTCGACTCACCCCGGGTCTCGTGCTGACCAACTCAGCCCGGTTTCCTAGCCCTTTTGACTTCCTTGGGAATTCGGCTCCCCCAATAAGGTAACCAGATTTCTAGATGTGCAACCTCCATTTGTTTCTTTATCACTCCATATCCTGGTTGTCACATTTACCCAGGTGTACGTTTCTATTCTTCCCTGTTCCCCACAGCTATATGATGTGAGAGTCTAACCCTATATCATCCTTGAAAGTATCCAGCTGAAATTCGTCAAAGTCAGTCACCTGGCCAACACCCAGGTTTTAGTCCAGAGCAAGGTCAGTTTTTGACCACTGTTATGAGTTTACCAGAGTCTCCTTTTTAATCTGTTTGTTTGTTAGTATCTTAATATTTTAACACTTCCTTGCACTACACACTGCACCCAAACAATATATATGGTGTTATAACCATTATTCCCCTCCATTCTCCACAGGGGTCCCCATACCTTGGCTCCATGAAGAAGGCTGTGACCCACTGTTTAGCCGAAACGTCCAGGGACCCTGCTACCTTCGGTTGTTAGGTCCCCCCTCCCCTTTTACAATCGTGGGTTCGATTCAAGTCAAGGACGTCGATCCACTTTGGTCACCCTCTAGCCTGGCTTTTGTCAGACCTATCCAAGGTTTTGTGTTTAGAGCAGTAAATGTTCATGTTGTTTCTATGCGTTTGAGATAAATGTGTAACGTACCTGGCACTACTTTTAGGTGAACTAAGAGAAGAACAAGTAATGTACTTAAAAGCAAAAATTGGAGCCTGTATATGCGTCTTTCGCTTTGAAATGTCATTATACGGTATTCTTATGTATTCACTCACCCAGGTCTGTTATACATGTGCTGAAAAAGTTTCCAATGCAGCATTCATCTGGCAATGCGGAAAAATTGTATAATTATTTAAATGCAATGTCTGCCTTATCTATTGGAATTCATAATCCAGTTTTTGTTTAATGACTGAGAAGAGATAATAAAAAACTATTCTCAGATTCTATTTAATTTAACTTACATGAGTGCGTGTATTTCCTCTCCTTTGTCCTTATACCCATCCTGTGGATATGCATAAATTATGCTACAATATAGGAGCAGATACTCCTCAAATTTCTTTTGCATATAACTAAATTGCAATTAGCTTTAACTCCTTAGACAGGACTCCCCCTCTTGTGTTCTTTTCAAAGCAAATCCAAGCCCACCAATGGTAAGGTTCTGCATCACTCAAACAGCCGGCAGTGGTTCAATCAGGGACCACTGTGGGTTTCACTAATATACCTCCCCACCCCCCAGACTCTCGGTCACCACAGATGTGGAGTGGAACCAGACAGTTCCACCCACTTCCTGGTTCCCAGACGCAAATGGCATTTAATAGCCAGTGAAAACAGAAGATTTCCCGGGGAAACGCATGGCCTTCTATGGGAGTTTCTGAACGGAGAAGGCAGGAAGCAGGCCAAGAAATATGGCCGAAGGGCAAGTGAAGAATCTAGTGCCACAGCCATTTTAGGGCACTAGCTCTGTTTAGTAACCAGATGCTGTAAACCTGAATGTGTGCACTAAAAATACTGCAAAAGTGGTAAACATTTGAATTGCTGCCCCCAGCTAGTCCTTAGGCACACATAAACCCAACAAAAAGTCCACCAGCGTAAAAGACTAGGGTGATATAAAGGTATCCTCACTGCACTGCATTGTAAGATGCTGTTTGAACTGTTAAAATGTTACCCAAACAGGTCAAAGTAAAAGACAAAAGGGAGACAGTTTCCCAGTACTGATAGTCTGAAGGGTTGATCAGTTTCCCCATGACAAAATGAGCAACAGGCAGGGGAGTGAAGCAGAAGACTCCACTTCCCAGTAAAAAGCCAGCACAGGTTCAACACCAAAAGCAAGCAGTGCAGGGGCCCATAGAATATGCAGGGAAAGTTGCCTAAAAGAGAAATCCTTCCTACCAGAGGGCCATGGGCCTCATTAGGACCCAGGCGGTAAGGGGTTTACGGCGGCGTAAACAGCGCCGACCCTTACCGCCTGATTCCGAGGTCCCTTAGCGCCATGGAGGTTTTAACACCTGCTTTTAGCAGGTGTTAAAATCCATGGCGCTAAGGGACCTTGTTGTTAATTACGCCACCGTAATTTACGGTGGCGTAATTAACGCCTTCCCCACTCCCATTATGCCCTATGGGGCAAAAATGGGAATGGGGAAGGGTAAATGGGTTAATGGGGACTTACCGCCCCACTCACCTCGGAATGGGGCGGTAAGTCCGCCAACCACCATGGCGTAAACGTAGTTTACGCCATGGTGGTAAAGGTACGACCCAGGCGGTAACTTACCGCCTGGGTCGTAATGAGGCCCCATGTCTTTTAAAGCAAGCCTTGTTATCATGGTCTGCATAAGATCTATAGAGCAGGTTGTCAAAAATGAGTGCAAAGAAAAAAGCGCACAGGTGCGCAGGTCATCTTATTCTCAAAGGTGGGCTGCGCATTTCAGGGAGGGGCTCTGGCCAGCCCCCAATGCATACATTCGTGACCAATGAATGCCTGACTTTCCACAACCACGTGCTTGCTGGGAGCGCATTTCCTGTGTCTGTGAAATGCAAGAAAACAAAATTGCTTTTCCATCCCGGTTTGGGAGATGGAAATGCAAGTGTGACAGCTGCAGTTCAAACCACGGCTGTCACCCTTCAAGAAAAAGGCATGACTGGGTCGGACAAAAATGCCCCCTGATTTGCACAAATGGGTAAAAATGGCATCCGACAAAACATTCATTCTTGTGAAGTGACTGCTTTTTTTGACACAGGTGATGAGAAGGGGCAATCGGATTGCAGAAAAAAAAACACAATTGTTATTGCACCCACGACATCAAGCAGCATTAAAGGTCACACCATGCTGAATTGTTGAGCACTTATAAAAGCGTGTCATCCTTCCTTCTGTGATAGCTCCTAAAAATTGGATCCCAGCAATCGAACTACAGGGATCGTTGTTTGAGGATGCCAGACAAGAATTTAAAAAAAACACGACACAGAATTAGAATGGGAAAGCTCACGTAACTGGTTACCCCATATTTGCATTTCAAAACGTGCATTAGAAGCCAGATTGTTTGTGTAGTGCTCTCTGTCTCGCTCATTGGCGTGTCCAGACTCTCTTGACTGGGGTCGCACAAGTGGGGAACTGACTTATGCAAGGGTGGCATGAAGTGCGAGTGCACACACACATAATGATCATCGTTTAGGATAACGGGGTAGCTACTGCGGTGGCCAATCAGATTCCTTGCGTAGGACGTGCCACCCCAGGCCACTCCCTTGACACGCCACTGCTCTCTCTGTGCGATCACACCCTATGTGCACAGGCCCGTTGCCTATTTTTGAGCGCATGGGTAAAGCGAGTGGACAGTGCATTGACAAATGTTGTACAACAAGGGTCATTCTGCCCATGTGCCAAACCTCGATAGGAAGCGGGGCATCGAGAACTTGTACGGCACCCACAAATCCTGGCATGTTGATATAGGGCCATGTGGAGATCGTGCTGCCGCAATGTCTGCAGTGGCATGAAGAGAGGAATATTTCTTTAGCTATAGCCCTCGTTTTCTCCCTGTGAGGCAAGGTGATGCTTTTGCTTCCTTGAGACTCTGGCGGGCATGCTATTATGCTAGTATATTAGGTTCTACATTGAATGTTTTTTAATTCAAATTTCCGAAATACCTTTTCATTGTTTGCCCTTTTCTTTTTGTAAATGCAGAGCAGAGCCCTGCAGCCCCCCTCCTCCCCACATTCCCCCTACCTTAATTTATTCCCTTAGCCCACTCCCTATCCATTTACTGGGAAAAAAGTTTCAAAAAGTCAAAGGATTTGACTAAATAAACTCCCTGTTTTCGGCCTCGTTATTTTGTTTTTTTGAGGACTACTGCATATTATTTGATGCTAGCCGACTATGTTTAGATCTTAGTGCATATGAAAACCTCCGGCATTTGTTTAAACAGTGCCCTAAGATTCTCTTCCTTTCCTTTGTTCACCCCTGATGACATTTCTAGACAAGTCCGATCTGTGAAAGTCTCGTCAAAACAGGGTCTTCCCTGTTCATCCAAAACCATCAAGGACCGCATTGACACCCTTGCTCCAGCCCTGGCTGACTTCTGCAACCACTCTTTCGCCACTGGCACCTTCCCTCCCCCCTGAAGAACTTCCTTGTGCGCCCTCTTCTTAAGAGGGTGCACAAGGGAGTGACCACTGACCAAGTCCAAAAAACGATAGCCTTGCTCAAAGCCTCTAATTGCAAAGGAGATAATTTCCCAGCTAAACTAGTGAAGGACTGCGCTCCCACACTAACTCCAACCATTACAACATTTGTGAATGCATCTTTTGCTACTAATTCTATCCCATCCACCATCAAAGAAGCCTGGGTCACCCCTCTTCTCAGGAAACCTTCACTAGATCCCACAATCCCCGCCAACTACAGACCCATCACTACAGTTCCCTTCCTTCTCAAAATCATAGATAAAATTGCTTACACCCAAGTACAATCACACTTTGAAAATAACCATCTATTAGGTGAAAGACAATCAGGTTTCCGCCCGGGACATAGCACCGAGACAGCACTGCTAGATCTAAAAAACCAAATGGATACAGTTAAGGTTTCAGGAAAACTATGCATACTGTTACTACTCGACCTCTCTGCGGCATTCGATTTAGCTGATCACAGCAAATTGTGCCTAACACTAGTAAACAACTTCCAATTTGCCAAAGAAGCAACAGCATGGATCAAATCATTCCTCTCAGATCGCACCTCTAGGATAACTATAGGAGATGTTTCAGCTGACCCCATCCCAGTACCACTGGGAGTCCCACAAGGTTCATGCTTATCCCCAACACTGTATAATGCTTATACAAAACTTCTCTTCGCAGCCCTAGATGCAATGGGAGTATTATACACCAATTTTGCCGACGACACCCAAATACTTATCCCGATCTCAGGTAACCTCGAACAGGACACCATTATTGTGAACAATATCTACTTCATCATCCAAAATTGGAAGGCAGCAACTAGCCTCTGCTTAAATGGGGAAAAAACTGAAATTCTGATAGTAGGCACTCCAACTAAACTAGCCAAACTTCACCTTCAGTATACAGCCATAGTCATCGATTGGCACCAACATCCCCATATCCAGCTAAGTAAAAACTCTAGGCGTTTATCTGGACTCAACTCTTACCATGACTAAACACATTAGTGCCCTGTCATCATCCACGGCATACACTGCCAAACTCATTGCACGAGTAGACCTTTCCTCTCGCAACAAAACTGCATCACTCTCGCTAGAGCTCTCATACTTGCCAAGATCGATTACTGCAATATACTATTACTAGGCCCCTAAAAAAAACCTTAATAAATTGCAACTATTGCAGAATAAAGCACTAAGAGCAGCTCTAGGCATAAAAAAAAGAGTGAACACATATCGCAACACAGAAGAGAGGCGCACTGGCTTCCCATCCAAGCGAGGATCCTCCACAAAACTCTTACACTTACACATAAATGTCTTACAGGTAACACACCCATTTATCTTAACAAAAGTATCAGCCGCAAAATCACCACTAGAATGCTGAGATCGAATAACAACACACTCCTGTACATTCCGAGATTCAAGAATCAAAATCAGGCAACGAAAGCTTCCCAATAGCAGCACCCAGAATATGGACCTCCCTTCCCAAACACATCAGTAGCGAGCCCTCATTAATCGAATTCAAGAAACTCCTCAAAACCTGGCTATTTAACAAATACTAATTGTTACAGACAACCAGGGACTCTTCAGCATGCCACTGCCCATTTCTTCAATAACCTCATAGTCAATTCCAGTGATGACTACACCAATTGCATGCCATGACCCCTCCACGAAACTAAGAACCATCCCTAATGACTTAAACCCACGTCTAGTTCCAGTGATGACCACACCAACTGCATGCCATGACCCTTCTACAAAACTAAGAACCGGACCTAAGGACTTAAGCCCACGTCTAGTTCCCTCATTTTTGTAACTTGTTACCAAACTGTATGTTTGTAGTGTTCTATGCAGGACTTTATACTCAATGTAACATGTATGTATCTACAACCAGGAACAACTATATTGTAATCGCAAATTCCAAGATGTATATGAAGTACTAATTTATAATTACGCCGTGATACCCAAGGGTTTGGGCGTACAACAAATGCAATACATAAATAAATACAACTAAGAAGCCCTCAGCTAATCCCTCCTGCCAGGCCAACTATTGCCCAATCTCTATTACTCCTTTTCTGGGCAAAGTCCTGGAAAAGCTGGCCATCGCCCAGCTTAACTGTCACACTGAATCTGTTAGTTGTCTCCATGACTACCAGTCTAAGCTTCAGAGCGGCCAGAAGCATGGCAACTGCTCTCCTGAATATCTGTGAAGACCTGCTCCCAAGCCTCAACACTAACCATCCTTTTGTCCTTATCCTCCTCAATCTCTCTTCTGCTTTTGATACTGTCAACCATGCCACCCTGCTCAACCGGCTCCGTGATAACCTAGGTATCGCTGATCAGGCCCTGGCCTGACTGACCTCCTTTCCCTTTGACCGACCCTCCCAGGTCCAACTTGGGTCCTTCCTCTCTTCTATCTCTCTCTTTACCTGTGGTGTTTGCCAGGGGTCCAATCTTTCTCCTTAGCTGTTCAACCAATACCTGGCACCTCTTGTCCACCACATAGCTGCTCTCTGCTCCAACTTCCAGTGCTGTGCCGATGACACTCAGCTCTGCTTCAGACTCCCCTTAGCTGACTCTTCTCCCTCTCTCATCCCGGATTGTCTGTCCGTAATCCAGGAGTGGTGTGCCGCCAATGATCTCTGCCTTAATGGCAGTAAGACGGAGATCCTCCTTATCAGATCACCAGCTCCCTCCTTGCCTCTCACTCTCTGGCCACCCACCCTGAGCCCTCTCCCTGCACCTACCTGTGAGGCTAAGAACCTTGGGCTCATTTTCGACTACACACTCTCCTTCTCTCATCATATCTCTGGCATCTCTAAGAAGTCAAACTACCAGCTGCACCTCCCTTTTCTCACTTTCCCTCAGAAGCTCACTGTCTCCAGAGCTCTGGTCCTCCCTAGGCTGGACTACCGCAACAGCCTCTTTCTAAATCTACCTGCTTCTACTCTCCGCCCTCTGCAACTCATCCAGAACAGGACTGCAAGACTTGTCCTTGGCCTCAAGCCCAGGGATCGTATCTCTCCAGCACTAAAATCTCTTCATTGGCTCCCAGTGCCGGCAATGATCAAGTTCAAGACCCTCTGCATTGTCCACAATGCTTTCGGGGACCGGGGACCTCCAACTCTCTCCACCGAGATATCTTCCTACTCGGGCCCTCCGCTCCTCCACCTCCAACTCCCTGAGGGTCAGTCACTTCTCCAAGAAATTAGTTGGGGGCAGATCTCTTTCTTCGACTGGGGCCTCCCTCTGGAACAGCCTCCCTGAAACTTGAACAGAACCATCTTCGGTTCCGGAAACACCTCAAGACCTTGCTCTTTGCTTCTGCCTTCTCTCTTCCTCTGCCCCGCTGATCCATGCACTGGACACCTGACCACCCTCAGAGTTCGGGCCCAGTTACCTGCCTGTCCTGCTGCAAACCCGCACTGCCTCTTGGCACCCCCTGTACTTGTGGTCTGTATCTGTAACCCTACAGTCCCCTCTCCTGCACTTATTAGACACTCGTTGTCTGCACTTCTGAGCACCCGAAGTAGCCACCCGTTTGCTGCACTACTTGGTGTTTCTGTTTTCCTTGTCCGGCACTTCTTCATCCTCCCCACACCCCGACACTTCTCCCCTCTCCGTTCCCTGGCACTTGCGCGATCTGAATGTCACTAGGCCTAGTAAGATCACTGTTTTTTGTCCTCCCTCTGTTTCCCCTCCTTTGCCCGTTGCGCCTTGAAACACTAATGCCATATCATATCATGAATCATTGGGTAAACTGGTCCATAACTTGAGTATTATGATGACAGCTGCATTCTGGGGCCAATGTATGTTAGGGAATACTTCCTTGTTAATTATCGCACTTCAGAATCTGTGGAATATGGCTAAACCATTACTTGATAAAAACAATGTCAATACATAGGGCCTCATTCCAAGTTTGGAGGTAGCCATGGCGCTATTTGCGCCATGGCTGCCTCCAAACTCGGGTCTGTGTCCGGTCTGGGTGAATGGGGACTTACCGGGACATTCCGACCTGTGCGGACTTGGTAAGTCCCGATTCAACCAACCATTCCCCATTCCCATTTGAGCCCCCATAGGGCTCAATGGGAATGGGAAAAGCGTTAACTACGGGACCGTAAATTACAGGCCCGTTATTAGCGCCCTGGTCCCTTAGCGGGACCCACGAAGGACGTGTGGTCAGACCAAGGGACCTCGGAATTGGGCAGTAAGGGTTTAACGGCACCGGTCTCCTTAACGGTGACCATTAACCCTTACCGCCCAACTCGGAATGAGGCCCATAGTTTGCTATAATCTTAAAATGTATGTCAGAAACTAAGTGAAGAGTTGTGAAATGACAAGGAACTGTTACTTGACACTTAGCGATTGTTTTTCTTTTTTTATTTCTGTATATTAATTTGTTGTGTACATGATCCCGTTTTGTTTTTTTATTTTCTTCTTTTATGGTTATTGATCTGAAATACAATTTTTTGCTGTAACACACCAAATTAAAAAAAAAAGTATATTATGAACTCTGCAGAACTTGTTGAAATTGATCTCATGTAAGATGGAAGTAACCACTTTAGACTCAAAAAAGGCAGCTGAAGTGGCTAGGGAGAGACTGTGAGATTTCTTTGGCGGACTGAGTTATTAAACACAGTTCTTGAAACAGAGCTGTGCAAGCGTGAATTACTACTATATTTGTGCACACTTAAGCGTCAGATGTGAATTGAGAAAAATGTGTATTCTCTTGCGAGAAATGGAGAGGTCGTTGCCCTTAACAAAATGGCCGCATATTACACATTTTCAGCAAGGCCAACCCTATTCCTATGAGAACAATTGGAAATGCCACCCAAAAGAGACCCAGGGTGCAGAGGCCTATCAGGAAATCGCCAGAGTTGCCTATAGGCCACCCCTGTTAGTACCCTCTTGGTGCCCTTGGCACTGCTCCGGTTACCCCTGAATTAGAGACCACAGTGGCAGCGCCGCGAAGAGAAACCGAACACGACTCAGTAAGAGCCACTTTTGCTGTCCGCCTTTTCCGCCCCATGGCCGCCCCCTAACCTCCCAGCAGGTTTAGAGAGCCTGCTATGGGGCCAGCGGAAGAACAAGGTGGGATGGGGTTCCTTTTCCTACCCTCACGCGCAAACATCAAGTTTATGACATGGGGTACCCGTTAAGTGGCGAGATTGAGAGAGGAGCTGCTGCGGCACTGTGTCCAGCCTGGCTAAATCACTTTAGCGTAGGTGACAGAAGATGGAACAGCGACACTGAGTGTGTGCCGCTCTGAGTGCTGAAGGAACATGTGCACAGCGGCACTTGGTTTTGGCACATGTCACGAAGCGCTTTAAAGTGCGAGTAGAGAGGGTTATATGATGCAACACCTGGACATGTGGGGTTGTACCTTACACAGGATGACTATGGTAAGTAAATGGGGTATTTACTGGCATTAGATGGCACTTCTGTGATATTTAAGGCTGTACTTGGTATATGATGAGAGCATCTGGACATGTGAACATGTACCTTACATATGATGATTATAGCAGGAGAAGGAGGCATTAAACACAAGACCATGGTGGCACTGGGGCATTTGAAAATGGACTTGGCAGCAGTGGTATTGCCCAGACATGTGAATCTGCACTTTACATATGGTGACTACTCCAGGAATATGACAGATTAAGTGACATAAGCTTGCAGCTCTTGGACGTGTGAAGCAGTACCTTACATGCAATGAATGTATTCTGATGCTGAACCACTAACAGCCTATGCCACATAGCTGCACTTGGCATGGTGGTCGGACATGGACATGTGAGGCTAAAACATTCAGAGGATGACTATGACCTGGCAGAAGATGGCCGTACCTGGGCATTTTAAGCTGTCCTTATTCTATGGATGGCAGCCTTTGCGCCGGGGAGACTGGACTTTGCATATGTTAATGCTAATGTTAATGTTGAAGGATATTTGTACCGCGCACTATCACCACCAGAGTGGTCCCCTGGCGCTCTGGCGAGGAAACAGCGTGTCCTGTATGGCTGTAGCTGGCATAAAATGGCAGCCACGGGTCACATGGTTTAGCTATGGGATATGAAAGCAGTGCCCCAGGAATATAAATGTTTGCTGAGTGTGCCCCCGGCATATCTCGACTGCAACATTGGTGTATCCAGGCGGTATCCTAGTTAACATTAGGGTTGCAATGAATAGCATATACGTAATATTCGGCTGAATGCTGAATAATGTGTCCAGTATTCGGCCGAAGCTTAATATACAGCCGAAAAGTAGTTATAGTCAATACATCATGCTCCAGGACACAAGTTGAGGGTAAACACTTGAAACACTTGTGTATAGGCGCGTTACAAATACCATATCATATCATATCATAGATATGCAGTGAATGGATTTATTGTTCTGCCTATTTGTCCCCCCCTCATAGTATTTTTATTTATTTCACTTTTATAGCGCACAACAATCCGGAGGCATCTGGGCACTGTTGAGGACCCAGTTACATGATGCCCGGAGGCGGAGGTCAAGTACAGCATACATTTATACACAAAGGTGGACCATTCAGAGGTTCATAGCATTCATATTCAAGGGAGGCTAGAGGAGTGTGACCATTTACGCAAAAGGCCACGTTTTGAGGGCTCTGCGGAAGGCCCAGTAGGATTCTTCGGCTCTTAGCGCAGGTGGGAGGGCATTCCATTGCTTGGCCGCGATGACTGGGAAGCTTTTCCCTCCCGCTTTGAAGCGTTAGAATTTTGGTTGCACCAGTTTGTTGGAGTAAGGTATTCTATTAAGTCTGGTAGAGTGAGTCTTAGCGATTTTCTGTACCCGGTAGTGCGGGCGGTGTCGGAGATGCACCTGTGAGTGATAGTGCCTGTTTTGAAGGAGATTCTTTCACGGATGGGGAGGCAGTGTGCTGCTCTTCTGGCAGCTGAAATATGTTCTGCTCTAGGAATATTTATGGTGGGTCACATGGCGTTATTTTGGATATTCTGGAGTTTTTTAATTTTATGGACAGAGGTGGTGCTGGCGAAGAGAACGTTGCAATAGTCCAACCTGGAGATATGAGTGAGAGGCGAGTACTCACCTTGAGAGCCAATAGGGTTGGAGCAGTGGTACTAAATTCAGCCTGACATGTGCCTTCATCTGCCTGAGCCCTACAAAGGCTGTCGTTCTATTTCACCAAATCCTGATCCAGATTCACGTATCCCGATGCCTTCCCTCCACAATAAAGGATGCAAAGCTCTATGGCTATTTCTATGTCTCTTACTCACCAATCGCCCTCCCAAACTACCAACAAATAAAGCGCTCTATGGGCCTCATTCCGAGTATGGCGGTAAGGGATAGCGGCCACCGCTAACGAGAGCGGTGGCGGTAATCCCTTACCGCCATACTCCGAGTTCCCTTTGCGCCATGGAGGTTTTAACACCTGCTTTTAGCAGGTGTTAAAAACCATGGCGCTAAGGGACCTTGATGTTAATTACGCCACCGTAATTTACGGTGGCGTAATTAACGCCTTCCCCACTCCCATTATGCCCTATGGGGCAAGAATGGGAATGGGGAAGGGTAAATGGGGATTGGGGAATTACCGCCCCGCCAACCTTGGAATGGGGCGGTAATTCCGCCATCCACCAAGGCGCTGCCGGTCCGGGTACGGCGTCAACCAAGGCGTTAATAGCGCCATTGGTTAGCGCCGTACTCGGAATGAGGCCCTATGTCTTTCTCTGTCCACACAAAAGTGCTCTCATCTCTCACACCTTTCCTCTTGGGTCCGACTGTCATGTAGATGCGTTCAAGAGTTTTCCGAATGTAGTGAAAACACACGTGAAAGATATTTGCAGAGAGTCAAAAGGCTGAAATGTGTCTGACAACTCCTGCTGCTGACCCTGGCCATGTTTCATGACATGGAGAAGGAGAATGAGAACGGTAAGAGGAAACACAGGGCAGAGCTTTGTCCTGAATTCCAAGGCCGACGAGGGTCAGAATCAGGGGTGTTGCTAGGTCTGGAAAAGATCAGAGCTTAAGCTAATGTCGGGACTGGCGGCACTCGGGGCTAGAAAGCCTCTTGTTTGTAGCACCTGAGCCTCTATCTGGGGCTACAACCAAATGACCCGGGGCTACAGCCCCCTTAGCACCCCCCCTAGCAATACCTCTGGTCAGAAGAAGAGAGGAGCGGTCCACTGTGTCAAAGGCGGTTGAGATGGATGGTAGTATTAGGATGCAGGAAAGTTTGAAGTGTCGATGACAAAGTCTGAGACGTGACAAAGGGCAGTCTCAGAAGGAGATCTTAGTGAAGATGAGTTGTTGAAGGATTGTAAGGTAGCTCAGCGGGTTGAGCGCTCGCTGCTGTGATCTGGGTGTGATCTTCAGGTTGCAGGTTCGAATCCCGGCAAGGCCAACTCAGCCTTTCATCCTTTCCGAGGTCGATAAATGAGTACCAATTTCGGTTGGGTGATATTGAATGTAAATATGTGCTCTGTAAAACGCTTTGGATTAAGGCGCTATATAAATAACACATCATTATCATTGTTTACTCACGGGGGAAGAGAGAAACAGGCTGATAGCTGAAGTGAAGTTGGGGACAGCCAAGGGCTTCCTGATGTTTGGTATGGGGAAAGAGTTTGGATGAGAGATAGGAGCAGGTGATTGATACAAGCTCCTTCATTGCCTGGGGGGCAAACTGGTCCACAGGGGCATAGGACGGGTTGGCAGTGCTATGAAAGTGTGCCAATTCCCAGGGAGTAGAAGGAAGGAAGTAGCACAGAGATGAAGTGGTAACGATACTTGGGGGAGAGAGAAAGAAGGAAGTGGGAGAGGAAGGATTTGGCGGGTTGTGATAGAGTCCCT
The DNA here is from genome assembly GCF_040938575.1 of Ambystoma mexicanum. Classification (NCBI taxonomy): domain Eukaryota; kingdom Metazoa; phylum Chordata; class Amphibia; order Caudata; family Ambystomatidae; genus Ambystoma; species Ambystoma mexicanum. The sequence goes on along the minus strand of NC_090936.1, from coordinate 158,629,607 downwards.
GTTTTCTTTCAATTTTGATGAGAAGTACTGGTCAAAGTCAGTAACAGATGAGGAAAAGGAATTGGCATCGAGGTGATCGGGATCCAGCACGGCTTGTAGCGTGGAGGAGGGCTTACAGGGGTGAGACCGATAGGACGCAATAAGATAATGATATGATATGATGGGTTATTTATGACGCGCTTCATACCCAGAGGTTTCTAAGCGCGGACCCGGGGATTGAACCTGTGTTGCTCCGTGTCGTCTTGCTTCCAAGGCGAGCACATTGCCCCTGAGCTATCCTCCCGAAACACGTAGGAAGCAAAGTAGAATGATTTGTTGGAGTCAAGAGCTATGGTGAATAAGTGGAGGATATTCTTATGCGCAAGGAAAAGGGGAAGGGTGGACTGTCTTTGCGTCATTTCTGTCGGTGGCACTGCATTTCCGTTTCGAGGCATGGGATCTGCAGGGTTATCTAGAGGAGAGGTGCAAGTGGGAGGGTGGTGGTGAAAGGCGGAGTGGGGCACCATGTTACACTAGCAAAGGGCCTTCTCAACAGAGGAGGCTTTGAAAGGAGAAAGAGAGAAGCAAGGACCGCGTTTTGATTTGATAAGTGGCAGGACAGGTGGGTAGGGATTTGCATTCAGAGACAGAAGATAGCACATTCTCTGGATATGCGAGAGGGCTACAGCCTTTTCACATGAAGGATCTGAAAGATTTTCATGGATCAAAGGTCTACAAACTCAGACAGGTTGCAGTGTGATACTGCAAATGTGCTAGTCTAAACAAATGTGCTAGTCTAAACAAATGTGCTAGTCTAAACAAATGTGCTAGTCTAAACAAAAACAACAAGCATCAATGCCCAGGAGCCTCCTGCTTCTTTCTTCTCATGGTGCAACCTGGAAAAAGCAAGGAAAATGCTTTTCCCCATTTCCTGGCCACATCTGCAGAATCTGCTGCGGGCGTGGTCCACCCGCGTCGTCTCCATGCCTGCGGGCTTAGCATGGGAATGTGAACTTGCAGACTGGTAGTCAGATCAGAGAAGCACGGAACGGTCACGGCTGTCTGGTCATCCTGAGGCGATGCGCTCTCACCCCATATGTGCAGCGGCCGCCCAGGTAAATCATGTGTGTGGCTATGTGGGCATGGTGGATGGGACGGGGAAGCACGTATTCATTGGAGGGCAAAAGGGATCCTAGCCCTGGGCACCCACCCCCACGTCAATGCGCATGTCATGGTAAGGTGTAATGTGCTGCTGAAGCTCTGGCCCTGCTGCTTGGCCCTTTTGGTACATTTATCGCATAATGTGTTCTATGTTCAGTGTATTACGCACAGTGGAGCATTCACTATACCGTTTTGTCTTTTCTTTGGGGCATATATTGGTCACATGTAATAGCCATCGCTGAAAGTAATCCTGATAAGCTTGCGTGCCATGATGGTTCAGAAGATAGCCCAGTGTGTTGAGGACTGGTTTTCGCGATCTGTGCTCAGATGCCAGAGCACCGTTTTAAATCTCGCCTGAGACATGCTTAGCCTTTACTCTGCAGTTGATAAGTTTGATTATAAACTTTGACTATAGCAACACACTCTGTGCTACAAACTAGGATACTGACACCAACAATCACTAGTTATAAAAAGCAACATAGCATTAGTATGGTGCCAATGTTGAGCTTGGTCCCTACGAATGCAGTATGTATAAACTGGACAGCCAATCCCAATTAAGAAAATAGGGCCCGAATCAGGGAATTATTTGCGCTATAAATAGGGACCTTGCGCACCAAAACTGTGTGCAAAATCCCATTTGTCGATTCACAGAATCGACTGCGCAGCACTTTTACGTACTTTGCGAGAATTTCGCGCACGCTCGGCACGTCGCTGCGAGCGTCCGAGTGCATTACGTGAGACACCACACAGAGCCTGGGCGTGCCCTGTGCAGTGGGCAGAGAAGGGCGGAACTTGGAAAATGAGGAAGAACAAGGGAAAATGTGGGCGTTACGAAGGACGGTCTGCAGGCAGTCCATTGCACGGCCATTATTGCACAGCACAATATGTATTCGGGATCCGACCGTGCAACCTCCCGGCAGGGAAATGGCCACGCAAAGCCCTCATACTGTCCGCCCCACCCAAAGGCAGGCATACAGACACTTGCGCATAGGATTCACTGCGCAGAGGTAAGATTGGGTGGCAGATTTATGGGTGCGTGCATGCAGCCAGGGTTCCGATCTAACTTAGGTGTGCGTGTACACAGTGTAGCGGAGTGCAGCAACAGTCGCACCCAGATTGTCAGAGTTTTATGGGAGTTACGATAAATCGTACGCATGTTGTCAGGGTGCCAGTAACAGTTATGGGGGACCACGTGCAGGATCCCCGAGATGCAGGCCTGCTTGCAGGGACCCCATACACTGTTTTCAGGGTGCATGTATTCGCACCTGGGCAGCATGGAAAAGTAGCTGTTTCTGGCTATTTTGGTGTGCGTGGGGGCGTGTCGGGTGTTCTGGCTGCAACTTGCTTATACGTAACTTTGTGCAAACAATTCCATGAATACACAGGGCGCATAGAAAAACTTCTGCGCGAAAGGCTCATGCAGAGTAATTCTTGGCACGCAGGCTTTGCGGGAATATTCCATAAATCGGGCCCATAATGTTAAGCTAGAAGGGCTGTTTTGGTATCCCAGTTTAAAACAGTTGAGACAAAGAAGCAGGGCTCAAATCCCTGCTTTAACAGATGATACTGTAATACTGAACAGATCAATCCTTTGGCTTGCCACCTCACATTCTGGTTGTATAGCTGAGCATATTGCCTGCTCTTTCTTTTCATGTATGTCATTTAAATAGAAACTGTCCTGGACAGGAGAGTGCTTGGCAAATGTCACATACATATTTGACAATTTTAAACGTTTCTTCTTCACATCAATCTCCTTTTTGCATGGAATGTTTCTATACAGATTCTATACAGATTTCTTTTTAAAATGTTGTCATGTTGGTTTATCATAAGATTTGCGCACATTTCATATCTGGTCTAGAGAAGAAGGTGTTATTTTTAGTTCACAACAGTCCAATATTCACAAACAATTGCACTTTGCTGTATGGCGAGAACTGGGAAGCAATGTAGTCAAGTGCTGAAAGTGCAGAGTGGGCTCAAGTCCCAGCTTCAGCACTTAACCAACGTGTGTTACCTTGGGCAATGTGTTTAAACTGATGGTGCCTGACCTGTCAAAACAGCCAGCCCCGAATACTTCAAAACTGTGAGCCACTACTAAAAGTCATTGAGTTCTCTGGATACACATTGCTTTTTGCGTTTCATTTTTCTAATGCATTCAATTGCTGCATCAGAGGAAAGAATTCAGACATGATGCACAGTCAAGCGACATTATGTTGTCACTAACATTACCGCAGAAGGCCCAGCTTGGCCTCCCTGCACAGGCTCTCTGTCTCTGGCTTCAGCCCCATGGGAGGGTAGCGTCACTCTAGCAGATGTGTGGGGGTGACCGGAGAAGGTGCCTAAGCTCACAAAGCTGCACATCTGGTGGCTGTTAGTTGGAAGGGCAGTGTGTAAACTTACATCATAGAAGGCGTTTTGCCTGCATTGATTGAAATGAAGGATGCCATCATCAACGTCAGTCGGCAGGGGAGCGCAGAAGCGCAAAGCTTGCATCGCAGAAGTCGCTGTGAACACACACAAAGGAATCCCCTTGAATGTGTGAATCTCTTCATCTTTGTGTCTTTATCCCATTCGATTAACCCTTCTTTTTCTTATATGTAAATGCACCGAGAAAGTGCGGCCACAAACACATTTCTGGAAAAGCTGCACAATGATCGGCATCGCCCTCCCGCAAGCTTTACGGTCACTGTCAGTGTGCACGAACCTGGAGTGCCACGAAACCTACATTTCAGGGAGGGGCTAAGTGATTATGGGCGGGGCAACTTTAGAAACTGGGTGGGGCAAACTTAGAGGCTCCGCCCCCTCTGTTCTACCCCCCCCAGGCTTGTCTGGCACAGAGCGCATGTATCCTATCCCTCTTTCCCCACCTGTCCCACTTCTATCAACCACCACCCCACCCTCTACCGGCCAAAATAAGCTCCTCGGTCCAGCATTACACATAAGCGCACACATACACACACACACAATTACTCATTCACTCACTCATTTAAACATGCCAAGGACCATACACTCGCTCATTTACATGCCCAGCCCGCCCATACATCATACACTCATTCACACACACTCATTCATACATACACAGTCCTTGCACACATGCGTACATACACAATGAGCTAACGTGCAACGCCCTTTCACACTGCTAGTTTCAGAAAAGGCTTCCCACGCCTCTCTTCCTAAAAAAACGCAAGTGTGCACATCAGCCCGGATGTGAAAGAGCACATAACACTGTTATATGTTGGCTTGCCTGCGTGGGGAGGGGGCTGGTGTGTGCATTTCATTTTTGTAAGGCAGTGTGGTGATGGAAGCCTTTCCTGAAACAAGCAGCTTCAAAGTGTTGGTGCGTTTGCACTTTAAAGCCCCCAGTTTTAGGAAAGGCTTCTCTCTCCTCTCTGAGAAACAAAAAGCCCCGCCCCTTAGCTCAAATTTCAGGGGATGTGGGGGGAGGGGGGCTGAAGCCCGGCCAGCTCAATGGTGTTGAGTGTCTGGCAGGAAGCCACTGGCAGCCAGTCCCTGTGTGAGCAAAAGTCTCGCGCTCCTCCCGCACTTCATAGAGCTGGCAGGGAACGGGCCTCAGGGCCCACCGAGGAAAGACGGGCTGCCTGGTCCCCGGACGGGCTTCATGAAGGCACCCTTGCTAATAACCTATGAACTTCACTGCCCCCATCATCAGAGCCAAGCCACCTACAATGGCCACATTTAGAGGCGCCACTCTAACTATGGCTACCCTCCTCCCGTTGCTCCGCGCCCACACAACCACACCACTTTACCCAGACCTACTATCTTCAATAGAATGGATAAACAGATTTGCCCGCCCACCTTCACCATGCATACCCTGTCCCACACCCCTTAGAAATACAAGACTAGGTTCTCGCCTTGTTGTACCCACTACCACATGCCTGAACGCAGCCCCACTGACCATGACTAGAAACGATAGACTCAGCTATCGTACTAATCTTGTCACAAAGCTCACTAGAATGCTCACCAATCAGACTACGAACCCCAAGCAGCCTACCTCACTTTCTGAACTCTCGAATCACAACCCTACTATACTGCACTCGCCACCTCACACGAAAACTAACCCTCCACAGACCTATATCAAGGGAGCCCTCATCAACGCTCGCTCATTGGTTGCCCACGCTACTGATGTTGCCGGCATTATTTCCACTAACCACCTAGACTTTATCGCCATCACGGAGATGTGGCTCCACCCAGCAGCCGCTCCCACAATAGCTCTAGCCACTCCAGACAACTACAACATCATCCGAGCTGACAGGAAAAATGGAATAGGCGGAGGTATAGCAATTATTGCAAAATCCACCCTAAACATCAGAGAAGTAACCAGCACAACCCTACCTTCAGCCGAACTTCTATCCGTCAAACTCCCATTATCTGACACACAAACCATCCTGCTCCATATTATATACAGACCCCCAGGACCCCCCTCCACCTTTGAAGAGGATATCTCTCTCCTACTCACCACCAATTTGAAACCAAAATCCCAAATCATCATTCTGGGAGATTTCAACTTGGGACTCAATGACCCCAATGACAACCAAGCCACTTCCCTTAATGACACGATTACTCATCTAGGCTTCCCCAACACATTAATCAACCTACACATACAAAAGGAAGATCCTTGGATTGGCTTGCAGATGCCAATTGCAACCTCTCACTGACTGACATCACTCCCTGTACTTGGACTGACCATCATCTTATTACCTTCTCTTTACCTAGATCCTTACCATCTACCACACGACCTGCAAAGTTACCTCAAATAATCGCCAGAAACAACCGCAACATCACTATAGAGAACCTCAAACCTTTTCTCGCGCCTATCAGTAAAGCTTATGTACCCAAGCAAAAAAACAACCCAGCAGCCATAGTAGACCTATATAACAATACTTTAGAACTAGCCCTCAACCAGATAGCTCCTCTCAAACAACAAAAAGCCAAACCTATTGCCCACTCCAACAAATGGTTCTCAGCAGAATTAAAAGCTCTCCGTAATATTAAAAGAACTACAGAAAGTAGCTGGAGAAAAGCCCCTTCTCTCTCCACTAAAGACAAATTTGCTTCAGCTGCCTCCACCTACAATTCCGCCATCTTAAATGCTAAGAAAGAGACCTACAACTTGAGAATACAAAATGCCAAATCTGGCACCAAAGAACTCTTCTCTATAATAAGAGAACTTGAATCACCACTGCCCCCTACAGAGGAAAGCATCAAAGACAAGGCTTGGTGTAACAATATCCAGCTCGCCCTCGCTAACAAAATTGCCCTCCTACAAACCAAGATAGAAGCAAAAAAAGCTAGCCTTGCCTTCAAGCAGAACCCCAGCAGCAAAACTAACCACACTACCCCTATCTGCCCATCTTTCCACTTCTCACCAGTCACAGAAGAGGAAGTAATCAAGATAATCGCCAGCCTCAAACCATCCAACTGCAAAGGTGACATTTGCCCAGCATCCGTCATCAAAGATGGTGCTAATGAGTTAGCCCCTCTCATCACCTCTCTGATCAACTCCTCCTTCAAAAACTCAGTGGTTCCCAACAACCTTAAAGAAGCGTGGGTCCTACCCCTGCTAAAAAAACCTAAGCTAGATCCCAACATCCCCACAAATTACAGGCCCATCACCACAGTCCCATTTCTTCTCAAAATATTGGACAGGGTAGCCTATCTCCAAATACAACAACATTTGGAAGAAAACAACCTCCTAGGCCTGCGACAATCCAGCTTCAGACCAAGGCACGGGACTGAAACTGCCCTCTTGGATCTAAAAATCCAAATGGATGACGCCAAAGACAAGGGCAAACTGGCCATCTTGCTCTTGTTGGATCTCTCTGCTGCCTTTGATCTGGTTGACCACCAGATCCTCACTCAACACCTCTCCTCAGCTGCTGCATTCTCTCAGAATGCCACTAAATGGATCCAGTCATTCCTGTCTGACAGGACGACTAGAGTCTTCGCCCCCACTGCGGCAGCGAAACCCTATCCCAATCACATGTGGAGTGCTGCAAGGCTCCTGCATTTCTCCCACACTTTACAACATCTTCACAAAGCTCCTACTTGACCATCTTGACGATCTGGGTGTCAGCTACACTAATTATGCAGATGACACCCAGGTCCTCATCACGCTCACTGGTAGTTATGAAGAAGATGTTGCAAAGCTTAATGATATCTATTTAGAAATCCAAGCCTGGATGGCCACACACAGTCTTTGCCTTAACGACGATAAGACAGAATTGCTTATCGTAGGCTCCCAGGCTCGCCTCAACAAACTGGACCAAAGGTACCAATCCTTTACCATTGATGGCAACATCATAAAAGTCTCCAAAGAGGTTAAAACATTAGGTGTATACCTCGATTCTACCATATCACTAAAGAAACAAATAAACTCTACCATCTCAGCTACCTCATACACCAATAAATTGATCAATGCCTGTAGGCCTTTCCTCTCCACCTCTAGTTGCCTCACCCTATCTAGAGCGCTGATATTGTCTAAATTAGACTATTGCAACACACTCTACTTAGACACTACCACTAAAAACTTGAACAGACTCCAGATCCTGCAAAATAATGCACTAAGATGTGCCCTCAACCTCCCGCGCAAGGCGCACATATCCACGGTTAGAAAAGAAGTCCACTGGCTCCCGATCCGTGACAGAATTAAGCTAAGAACACTGGTCATCACCCACAAGTGCCTACCACATACTGCCCCACGATACCTTTCTGACAAATTCGCTAGACACTGCCCCATTAGACCCACCAGAACACCTTACCTACACCAACTAAAGATCCCTAATTATAACCTAAAAACAGCAGGGGGCTCCAGTTTTCCAGTGCTTGCAGCACAATGTTGGAACACCCTCCCTACTACAATTAGATCGGAAGCCGCATTCTGGCCATTCAGAGCCATGGTAAAATCATGGCTACTAGCCTAAACAGCCAGACTCTCACCGACATGACCAGCTAGCCGCCGCTCTCTACCTGTAGTAATGTTTACTCCACCTACAGCCTATTCAGGACCAACCTGTAACCCGGTCCACATTAGCCACTGTAACGTTTTTTTCTTTTTTTGCATATTCTCTGTACATACTTTTCTTGGTATATTCTACTCTTGTATGTAAACATTCAGAGCCTGGACTAATGTACGTTCTGTCTGTTGTACTATGATGTAACGATATGTAACTCTGCTGTACACATGATTATGCGCCCAGTTACCTGAGGTTTCAGATGCGCTTTATAAATAAACAAACTAAACTAAACTAAACCCTTTTCAGGAGAATCTAGTGGACTTAATGGTGCGCTATGGAATAAATGAATGAGGCAATGGGACAGCGCACCAATGTGCATCAATACACAGCGGCCTTCGCTTCCCACTGCGTGGTCAGGAGGAAGGGAGGCCGCCATTCAAACCGCAGCTGCCAGCCAGTGGTGGTGGTGCCAACACTAGGGAACACAAGGAATCTCATCCATTATTGAAGGTCAGACTGGGAGTTAGTTGTGCACTGGTGCACTGGCGCACTGGCCAGTTGGACCACCTTCCTTGGTCCACATTTCCTGAGAAAATGGGTTCGGGGATGACCATTGCTGGAGGGATAGGCTAGATTTGAGCCTCCAGGTACTGGTTCGTTCAGCCCCCAAAAAAGGTTTTGTTGAGTTTTTTGCTGTAATTATTTTGCTGAAAAAAACTCATTGAATTTCTTTTTTTTTTATTTGGGAGGGTTACCCCTAAACCCCCTCCTCTTCCCTTTAATGTATTCTCTATCCTCCCACCACCTCTACCCCTTATATGTCCTTACCCACCCGCCCATATTTTTCTATGAGCTTTTTTTCGACCGACATTTTTCGGCAACAAATCTGCATAAAAAGAATGGCCGATGAATGAACGTTGTACCCATGTACTTAGGACCCTCTGTTTATCACCACAGCTGATATCTAGATTAGTTTAGCAAGAGAACAAGCGTCTTTTATCAGCTGTTCATGGGCTTCATTTAATCGGGAACCCCTTAGTAGGGCAGATTTAACAGGCGGCAAAGCGGCAAATGCCGACACCACTCCCTTCCCACCCCACTCTGCCTCTCTCACATTAAAGGCAAAAAGGTAGGGCTGCACACAGCCTCTCAGAGAGCTCCCAATTATCTTGTTAACACTTTTCAGCAGACCATTTGCAAAGGAAAGCGATTTGCGGTGGGAGCAGGTACTTCGCAGTGACTTATCCTTGGCCTCAAGCCCAGGGACCGCATCTCTCGAGCCTTGAAATCTCTCCACTGGCTCCCGGTGGCTGCAAGGATCAGGTTCAAGGCCCTCTTCATCGTCCACAAGGCTTTCTGGGGGCCTGGGCCCTCACTACATCCAACTCTCTCTTCCTTCCTTCTAGAGCCCTTCGCTCAACCACCTCTAACTCTCTGATGGTCAGACGCTTCTCCAGGCAGCGAGTGGGGGCTAGATCCTTCTCCTCTGCAGGTGCCTCCCTCTGGAATGGCCTCCCTGCGCCTCTCAAACCTGAGCCGGACCACCTGAAGTTCTGGAAAAAGCTCAAGACCTTCCTTTTCTCCTGTGCCTTCTCTCTCTCGCTCCCTTGCTTACTTACCAGTGTACTGTGCTGACCAATTACTTGATTCCCTCAGAGTATCACTGGTTACCAGGCTCCTCCACAAGCAGTCTTCCTTTGCACTGCCTCCTGGCCTTCTGTGCACTTCGGGCCACTTCCCCCACCCTCTCTACCACTATTCCTGCCTTGATGAGGACCCCTCGGGGTCGAAACGCGTGTCGGCTGACCACCACTAGACCGTGTGTCTACACTACTTACAATAAATAATCGTACTGCTAAACACTGCACCGAGCGTGAGAATCTTTTTATGCAGAAGATTCACTGAAAACCGAGAATTGCAAGGTAACCAGGACTGTCTACAATATCAATTATCATATTGTCTGTGGCACGTTTTATTTCTTCGACTTATGTAAGCAATATGAGGTGTGATAGTCGGGTGATTGAAAAAGCTTGAAGCTGTGTGAAACAATGACCTTGTCATGCATTTGATTTCACTTTGTGCCTGTAAAAGATTTTGTGTACGTTTGCGTTTCTCTGCATGCTGGAACTTCAAGGCTTCTAGTCAGGTGGGGAAAATAAAGCTGCAATGATACTCTTTTTGCTCCCCATGTTTCCACTGTGATTTATATATTGTCTGATTGGATGTGTGACTTGTGCACCTGTAAAAAGGCATAGCTATAAAACAACTAAGTATTATTGTAGGCCTGCAAACCCAAATATTTGCAAATATGTGTACCAACGTGATCTAGGAGCCTAAGCTGTCAAGTGCCAACATTTCAGACTAGATTCAAATCCTGGCTTCAACACTTAACATGTGTGACCCTGGGAAAATAATGTCATGCCACTGTGCCGTATCTGCCAAAATTAGGAATCATTAGAAGTGGTTCAGTTCACAGCCTCCACCATCACAAAAAAAGCCTCACTCATTCTTTGGTGGACTCGTTTCGGTCCATGTATAATAATGGCGGCCATTCATGGTTAACATGCAAAGAAGTACTTCTTTCCAAATGTGTGGGGCAGGCACTCTCTGAATCTTGGCGACATTTCCAGTAGCTTTTGCTCTCGCACCCTGGTTCTCTCTTGCATCCTACCACCCCCTCAGACCCTCACCTCATTAAAAACGTGTCCCAAAAACGAAGCAAAAATGAAATGTTGGTCTGCAGAATGCACCTGAATTCGTCTGGGAGGGGGGAGGTCTGTCTTTCACAACAAGATGCCGGGCCCCACACCCCTCCACCATGTGTGACCTGTGTGGAGTGGTCAGCGTGTTTAGTGAGGCATTGAAGGAGGTCGCTGAAGGTGTGATGCAGGAGAGGCTGGGGGCTCCGGGAAAGGAGGCAGGATTTTCACCTCACCCCAGCCAAGGCAAGTAGCAAGGTGGGGCTATGTGAACTGTCTGGGATTCGTGGTAAATAGGATAGGTGGTGAGGGGGAGTGTATGGAAGAGGATTGTATGGGGAAGGTGGAGGGGAAGTGAATTAAAGAGAAAGGGGAGAGCAGGTGGGAATTAGATTTGATAATTCCACAGCTTTCTTGCTTCGCTGTATCCCTCTTTTTCTCTGGCTCTGTGTCTCAGTGATTATACATGTTGAATAAAAGGCCCGTACCTTTTATGAGAACTATATTTGCGGACTAAGGAGATAAATCAGAATATACCCCAGAACGTCGATCACGCAATATTTCTGAATCATTGATTGGAGATTATGTTCTAAGTACATTAAAAAAAACTACCCGGTTTTGAGAAGGGCCTGCTGGCCGAAACACGTGTCACCTCAAGGGGCATGTCAAGCATGAGCCAGTAACTGCCTTAATCCAGTATTTTCAAGTAGAATTTTGAATAGAAAGTAATTTGGATCAATACCAATTCATGTCTCGTTAATTTTGGCTGGCGTCACATCAGAATACTAAGAATGTTGAAGTTTTAAGTAGCTTGTACAGTTTGGGCATGATTCATTGTGTTTCACCTTAAGGGGTCTGCAGTGGACACTTTTGATTTTTCAGGCCGTGGCAAAGGCAGTGGTCCCGAAGGTAAGGGGAGAGTAGATGGAAGGTGAAGCGAGCAGTGATGGAAGGTCAGGCAGGGACCCTGGAAGGTGAAGAAAGAGCGCATGCAATAGGAATAAGAAAGCAGAAGATTTAGGAGGGAGCATGTGATTTTGGAAAGGGTAAGCGGAGTGCAAGGGTTTTTGGAAGGGTAAGGGGAGAACCTGGGGTTTTGGAAGGCTAAGGGGAGAGCATGGGGTTTTGGAAGGGTAAGGGGAGGGCATGGGGTTTTGGAAGGGTAAGGGGAGAACCTGGGGTTTTGGAAGGCTAAGGGGAGGGCATGGGGTTTTGGAAGGGTAAGGGGAGAGCATGGGGTTTTGGAAGGGTAAGGGGAGAACCTGGGGTTTTGGAAGGCTAAGGGGAGAACCTGGGGTTTTGGAAGGGTAAGGGGAGAGCATGGGGTTTTGGAAGGGTAAGGGGGAGAACCTGGGGTTTTGGAAGGGTAAGGGGAGGGCATGGGGTTTTGGAAGGGTAAGGGGAGAGCATGGGGTTTTGGAAGGCTAAGGGGAGAGGATGGTGTTTTGGAAGGGTAAGGGGAGAGCATAATGTTTTCGAAGGGTAAGGGGAGAAAATGGGGGTTTGGAAGGGTAAGGGGTGAGCATGCAATTTTGGAAGGTTATGGGGGAGGATGGTTTTGGAAGGGTAAGGGGAGAGGATGGGGTTTTGGAAGGGTAAGGGGAGAGCATGGTGTTTTGGATGGGTAAGGCAAGAGCATGGTGTTTTGGAAGGCTAAGGGGAGCGCATGGGATTTTGGAAGGGTAAGGGGAGAGCATGGGGTTTCGGAAGGGTAAGGGGAGAATATGGGGATTTAGAAGGGTAAGGGGAGAGCATGCCATTTTGGAAGGGTAAGGGGGAAGGATGATTTTGGAAGGGTAAGGGGAACGGATGGGTTTTTGGAAGGGTAAGGGGACAGCATGTGATTTTGGAAGGCTAAGGGGAGCGCATGGGATTTTGGAAGGGTAAGGGGAGAGCATGGGGTTTTGGAAGGGTAAGGGGAGAATATAGGGATTTGGAAGGGTAAGGGGAGAGCATGCCATTTTGGAAGTGTAAGTGGGAAGGATGATTTTGGAAGGGTAAGGGGAACGCATGGGTTTTTGGAAGGGTAAGGGGACAGCATGTGATTTTGGAATGCTAAGGGGACAGCATGGGGTTTTGGAAGGGTAAGGGGCGAGCAGGGGGTTTTGTAAGGGTAAGGGGAGAAAATGGGGTTTTGGAAAGGTAAGGGGAGAGCATGCAATTTTGGAAGGGTAAGGGGAGATGGTTTTGGGAGGGTAAGTGGAAAGGATCGGTTTTTGGAAGGGTAAGGGGGAGCATGGGGTTTTGGAAGGCTAAGGGGAGAGGATGGTGTTTTGGATGGGTAAGGAGAGAGCATGGGGTTTTGGAAGGGTAAGGGGAGAGCACAGAGTTTTGGAAGGGTAAGGGGAGAGCATGGTGTTTTGGAAGGATAAGGGGAGAGCATGGTGTTTTGGAAGGGAAAGAAGAGAGCATGGGGTTTTGGAAGGGTAAAGGGAGAACATGGGGTTTTGGAAGGGTAGAGGGGTAGTTTTGGAAGGGTAAGGGGAGAGGATGGGGTTTTGGAATGACAAGGGGAGCATGGGGTTTTGGAAGGATGAGGGGAAAGGGTGGTGTTTTGAAAGGGTAATGTGAGAGCATGGTGTTTTGGATGGGTAAGGAGAGAGCATGGGGTTTTGGAAGGGTAAGGGGAGAGAATGGAGTTTTGGAAGGGTAAGGAGAGAGCATGGTGTTTGGGGAGAGTAAGGAGAGAGCATGGTGTTTGGGGAGGGTAAGGAGAGAGCATAGGTGTTTTGGAAGAGTAAGGGGAGAGCATGGAGTTTTGGAAGGGTAAGGATAGAGCATGGTGTTTCGGGGGTAAGAGAGAGCATGGGATTTTGAAGGGTAAGGGGAGAGAATGGTGTTTTGGATGGGTAAGGAGAGAGCATGGTGTTTTGGATGGGTAAGGGGAGAGCATGGGATTTTGGAAGGGTAAGGGGAGAGCATGGGGTTTTGGAAGGGTAAGGGGAGAACATGTGATTTTAGAAGGTTAAGGAGGAGGTTGGTTTTGGAAGGGTAAGGGGAAGGGATGGGGTTTTGGAAGGGTAAGGGGTGAGCATGCAATTTTGGAAGGGTACGGGGGAGGATGGTTTTGGAAGGGTAAGGGGAGAGGATTGGGTGTTGGAAGGGTAAGGGAAGAGCATGGTGTTTTGGATGGGTAAGGCGAGAGCATAGTGTTTTGGAAGGGTAAGGGGAGCGCATGGGTTTTGGAAGGGTAAGGGGAGAGCATGGGGTTTTGGAAGGGTAAGGGGAGAGCATGCAATTTTGGAAGGGTAAGGGGGAATGATGGTTTTGGAAGGGTAAGGGGAAAGGATGGGGTTTTGGAAGGGTAAGCAGAGAGCATGGAGTTGTGGAAAGGTAAGGGGAGAGCATGCAACTTTGCAAGGGCAAGGGGGAAGGATGGTTTTGGAAGCCTGAGGGGAGAGGATGGTATTTTGGAAGGGTAAAGGGAGAGCATGGTGTTGTGGATGGGTAAGGAGAGAGCATGGTGTTTTGGGAGGGTAAGGAGAGATCCTGGTGTTTTGGAAGGGTAAAGAGAGAGCATGGGGTATTGGAAAGGTACAGAGAGAGCATGGGGTTTTGGAAGGGTGAGCATGGAGTTTTGGAAGGGTAACGGAGAGCATGGTGTTTTGGAAGGGTAAGGGAGAGCATGGAGTTTTGGAAGGGTAAGGGAGAGCATGGTGTTTTGGAAGGGTAAAGGGAGCGCATGGGGTTTTGGAAGGGTAAGGGGAGAGGATGGGGTTTTGGAAGGGTAAGGGGAGAGGATGGGGTTTTGGAAGGGTAAGGGGAGAGCATGGGGTTTTGGATGGGTAAGGAGAGAGCATGGTGTTTTGGATGGGTAAGGAGAGAGCATGGAGTTTTGGAAGGGTAAGGGGAGAGCATGTTTTTTTGGATGGTAAGGGGAGAGCATGGGGTTTTGGGGGTAAGGAGAGAGCATGGTGTTTTGGATGGGTAAGGAGAGAGCATGGAGTTTTGGAAGGGTAAGGAGAGAGCATGGTTTTTTGGATGGGTAAGGAGGCACGTGAGGGACTCCCCACCAAGAGGGAATATTTGAGGTAGTGAGTTTTAAAATCTAAACTTTAGGCTTAGTGGGCAATGCCGGTCTTAGAACATAAAGGAGGGCATGTCTCTGCCAGGCTATTATGCAAGTCTATGCAAAAAGGATTAGCATGCTCGTCATTGGCACTTAAGGGGTTTTTAAACTGCACTTGTGCTCTGTCGAGGTAACATAATCAGAAAAAACAGCACATTCTATGATTACTCCGGGTGCCCCCAGATACAGCTTCATTGACCCCTTACAACAGAAATATGTAACATGCTTTGGGGAAAACCTTGTTTGCTGTATTCCTTATCACGGAAGTGTCAAAACCGTTGCAACAGCATGGACTATGTTTTCTTTTTGTTTTGTTTTTTGCACTGGTGCTAATTTTCATGATTTGGTTTACTTTCTGGTGCCTTCTTCCCCCTGCAATACCACTTATGACCAAAAGAGGTCCCCAGAGTGATAAATACGCCTGTCACTTCTGCGGAAACGCTCAAGATATTTTCAAAAACAGTTTTGGCCTTTTTAAAAGTGGAAAGCTTTTCACAGTTGACATTAAAAAAAGTTGGAAGAGGGGGATAACTACGGGCAGACAGCGATGTTGTGTGTTGGGCTTCATGGGGAGAGGGACAGTGGCACTGCAGAACGGGCCTGGGACGGCAGGAAGCGGAAGCAGAAGGAACGGGTTGCAAGTGGGTGGGGGTGATGACTGATGTGGCTGCCTCACATACAGAGTCAGGCATCAGTACCCTGCCATATACTGTGATGTTTACAAGGCTGTGATACAAACCTGCTACTCCAGCAGTCTGGACGGCGGCCATTCATTTTGAAAAGCACCCACTTTCCAGACAAATCTCAGGTTTAGGTGAATCCAACAGTTCCCCGTCAGGACCCCTTGGTAGCGACAGTAAGTGCTGGATGGAAAGCTGTGAATTAATTGAAACCCCTTTGTATTTCCCTCTGCAGCTTGTCTTTCTACTGTTTTTGGTGTTGGTGAACATGGTGGAGCTGGAGCCCCCTGTAGCCAAATTAATGCCAATAGAAAATAGAGGAGGGGTGTTGAGAAGCAGGATAGTTCACTCACCTGGCAACTGGCAATGCTTATGGCACACACCGGCTGAAGTACGATTTGCTATTTGCTGTGTTTCCCGCCATATCGACCAGTGAGGTTTATTGTACTAGACAGAGGGCCAGTCAGGAATTAGGCGGAAGGAACGTGCCCTGCGGGTATCCCGCTGGCCAGCCCCTCGCATCGATTTACCCGCACAGCCAATCCTGCCCTGTCCTGGATGATGCTGTCCCGCTCTGAACCCGATGGCCATGTGTACTGGCGATGTTGGCACTTCCTACACATTTACCCGCTTACCAGAGCTGCTCTCAGCTGGTTAGCTCAGTCATGGGCAGGTGGAGTCTGGGCTGTTCTAGGATGGGGGCGAAGGTTGGCATAGGAAGGCTGTATGCCTTTTGATACAGGGGGATGCTGACTTTAGCCCGACCACCCTGCATAGGCATGTGGGGCCAGGTAGCATGGTCCACGCCGAGGCAGGGGACACACCCTTGTCTTAAAATGTAACTCTTTACTAATGTATTTATTTATTTAGCATTTATAGCAGCGCGCCAAACCCTCAGGCATCAGGGCGCTAGTTACAGAAAGATAGATTGAAATGCAGCACATTACCCATTTGCCCACACAGAAGTCTTTCTCCTGCCCCTTTGTGTACACTCAGACAGCAGGACTTACACAGCAAATCAGCAGTTAGTTAGGCCACCTCTGCCTACAGCATGGCCCTCGATTGCAATATGCTTCACACCTGTGCCGCTCCTGCGCTCGTTCAGTTTCTTCCCCTCCTGTCTGTCTGGTCTTTGCAGAATGATGCTTTTCAGCTTCCTTGCCTCAAAGCAGACCCCTCAACCTTTTGCGTCTCCTGGGATGGGTGAAACCGGTTACATGTGATTATAACGAATCAAAAAACAGAGAGGTATTTTATAACAAAACTTTTACAACGGAAAAATACCAAATCTTTTAAATGTGGGGGCTTCCCAACAACCCCCCACACCTCCCGTTTCCCTTTGTATGTAACGCCACCCTAGCGCCCTCCCCACCCATTTTAGCCCCTTACATCTGCCATAAGCCTGTGAGTTGAGAGCTATGTCATAGTGGGTAACGATTTCACTGGAAGACGCATGTTTACTTCCGCAGAGTATCAAAAGACAGGAGGGGCAGTAGGGTTCAGAAGCCCTCAGGCGTTCACGCGCCGCTGGACACAAGTTGCTGAACGGGTGCGGCTAATACTCATCACTAAACAGCCGCCACATGTAGTGGGCACATCTCAAAAGCGGGGTCTGGCGTTGGCTCGTGTGTAATTGGCTACCAGTCTTGCTGCATCATCGGTCCATGGGCTAACTCACCCGTTGCCTAGAGCAGCCTGTAAACTGCACCCCATTGGCTGGAGTCACGGTGTGCTGCTCAGCCTCTCACTCCCCCAAGATTGACTCACTGGGCACCGAGGAGTTAGATGGCAGGAACAGCTGCAATCGGACCTGTGCGATTTACTGATAGACAAGCAATCCATTCGTTTTCTATGTTGTGCCAGAAATGACTGCCTACATCAATCAGCAATTGCCAAGGCTCATTGCTTTGGCTACTCTCCAGATCGCACGCGCCACTGTGGCGCATTCCATTCAGGAGATGCGAGTCTAGTCCTGGTTTTAACTTTGCATTCTGAGACTGGTAGACCCACATTTCCAGATTGTCACCCACTATAAGTCCTAGAATGTAAAGTTAAACCGGGACTGGACTACCATGCCCCAGGTGGAATCGGGCAAGGTGGCATGTGTGACAGAACTCTATGACATAAAGCAGTCTCATAGTAAGTAAGAAAGGTGCGCTTCACTTTCCCACAAGTGTGTTTCATATTCTCCAACTGCAGAACAGGTCAGGAAGAGAGGAACTACAACACCCATCATGCCATGCATCATCAAATGTAATGATGTTTGAACTGTTTCACTGAATTCCCTGTTGCCGTGTGTCGGGGATGGTGGTGTAATGGAATACTCTCATGTCGATTTCTGGAATACTTCCAAGGAACATTGGGCCAACGAAATGGATGTAGCAGCCAGCGTCTTCTATGGATGTGAGGAACTTGAAGGACAAGTTACATGGATGTGGCAGGTGCAGTGCTTACTTTGTGCCGGTGTTTGGCGGTGGCCAACACCGGCACTCTATTTTGGGCACCGGAACTGATTGATGCAGCGGGCGGCCGGCGCACGTGTAATTGTTTTGTTTGAGTTCCACACTTCTATCATAAATCATTGTGATTTGTGATCTTTATCACACTCTGCTCTCAGTTGCAGGTTGCAGGCCATGGCTGACTGGGCCTGGGATCACAACAGTAATAGCAATGAAACAACAAACAGCCAATAAAAACTAACATTCTGTATAGTAGCAAAGAATGTAGAGTTTTCATTGGCTGGTCTTCTGAGCCAGTGAAATGTGGGGGTGGGCCACGTGGGTGTTGTTGTGGACATAGGCAGCACAGTGCCATCTTCACTTCACGAGATACTGAGGCGTGGCTTCGTGTTGTGAGAGAGCCTGCCTGCCTGCCTAAGCCAACCCAGCACGTGTGGTGTGGCCCAGTTGCTTAAGTACCTCAGCCGGGGCCGTGCTTATTTTTCATTTGTGTGCCTGGTTGTTGTGCCACCCCTGAGGCCCCGACAGGAGACTCAGTCCCCACCAGCCGAAACCGAGGCAGGAGGTAAGTGAGTCCGTGACTGTGATGATGTGCGAAGGTGAACTGAAGTCAAGTGCTGCTGTTTCAGGGGTCCGGCTATCAGTGTGGTCCCTGTGTGCCTTGCTGACTGACCACACCGATTCCATGACTGCCAAGTCTAGCAGGCAGCAGCCTCGATGTGCCAAAACAGCACAATCATGCTGCATGCTGAAACAGGCATAGAGCCAGTTCCGAAATGCTACCAGCACGCTACGCATCTGGGACTATTCTGCAGATCATACCCTATGTTTTGCAGAATAATTAGGACAAAATCGGACACGCATGTATTGCCATCCTTAAAAGATACACGTGGGACTCTCCTTTGCATGCACAGAAAATTGCCATTTTACATATGGATTCAAACGCAAGCTGCGTGTTAGTGCTTGTCAAAGCAGCAAATATAATAAGCAAACTGAAATAGACAAACGTGCTAAAATGCTTTGCAAGGTGGTATTTGCATTCAAATATAGACACAGAGGCAATGGCTAACATACAGAATCGTGCACACAGCATTTTTGGTCAAAGGACTTGGAATAACAATACAATCCGCTTGCATGATTTTAAGAGAAAGACAAATGTAATCGCTAGATCCTGCAAAGTTATGCACCACAGTAAAGCGATACAAAATAAAGCTCACTGCCCTTTGCATGAAAGTTAACATCGATATAATTGCTCCATGCTGTGAGCAGCTGCTGCTTTGCTGAAATCTAAGCAGCACACTTCTTTCCCGTGAAATTTTGCAGGGATTGCAAACACACTGCCAGGGGGCCGAATGCACACATCGTGCAATGTTTAGTTAAGAGCTTGGCAAAACGCACAACTGGTACGTAAACGACCCTAGGTTCAAGGTCCAGCTCCTGCAAACTCGTGCAACCCCCAACTCGTTATTGAAGCATTTGGGGAAAAACACAATTTACAAGCCAAACGTATTGACTCTAACACTCTTGCAAGTGTAAGCTATTTTGTAAAGAAGTGTTCCCTCTGCCTGCACAAGCAGACGGAGCAGCGAAAGAGCAGCAGCTTACAAGAGTCAGCCTATTTTGTAAAGCACGGTGTACATTTCGGAAATATTTTTCTAAAACATCTGAGGCTTGCACTGCCTTTTGAGTTTGCATACAAATGGCTGCTCGTATGAACTCTTGCATGCTGCAACTCCTCTGCAAAGCACTTCAGAACAGTAAAATAGAGTACACGTTCGGCCACATACGAAGCGCACCACCTGCAAAGTATTGCGAGCTGGAGAACAGGTCTGTGACGTCCCAGTTTGTTGGTGCGCATGCGCGGGCCTCGTTATGGTCCCGCGGATGCGTGGTTGAATAAAGTGCGTCCGTGCGGCAGTTGCCGCCGGGACGCGGAGCAAGCAGCATCGCGTCCCGCATGTTCTTTTGGTCCGTGTCTGTGTGCGTGTGCCTGCGTGGGCCTAGGGGCCAGATACAACAACTGGCGACGAGGCGGGATCGCTGCCACAGCGTTCGCCCAACGGACGTGGGCGCACTAAACACATCGTCGGCACGCGAGTGCACGACACGGATCGAGTGCGAACGTTTTTTTTTCACCTCGAGGCAGTAGCAGCCTGCAAAGGTGCTTGTGCGCTGCCACGAAGGAAATTTTTGGAACTCTTGATTGTCCCCAGCAACCTGGGGACAATCCAAAAAAAAAAAAAAAAGCAGGACACAAGGCTAGAGCGGCTGACCACAGCAGAAGGTACGTCGAAGAGCACACCAGCCAGGTTTGCGGCCTCTATCACCCCGAGAGGTGCCTGTGCGACCTGTGAAGATGACAAGCAGCGGGGATGAAACGGAAGTGGCGACAAGAGTGGTGAGGACACAACAGGGATCGCTGCTGCCCATGCAGGAGTTTGACATGTCAGGGCCCCCGTCCAAGCTGGGACCCAGGTGGCTCCTATGGGTCAAGAAGTTGGAAATGTACTTTACTGCGACTGGGACTTCGAATGACGACGCAAAAAGGGCGACCCTTCTATATTCAGCTGGCCTGGACATTATGCGCATCTATGAATCACTCGCCCTACCAGTGGTAACGTATGACACTGTCAAGACCGCGCTTGAAAACCATTTCATCCCACAGTCAAATGTCGACTACGAAAGGTTCCTATTCTGCAGAGAGAAGCAAAGGGAAGAAGAATCTCTCGATCAATTCT
This sequence comes from Ambystoma mexicanum, assembly GCF_040938575.1. Taxonomy (NCBI): domain Eukaryota; kingdom Metazoa; phylum Chordata; class Amphibia; order Caudata; family Ambystomatidae; genus Ambystoma; species Ambystoma mexicanum. Next base: position 158,608,851 of record NC_090936.1, on the reverse strand, counting down.
GTTCCAGACTGCGATTGATAGCCAGCACGTGTCGCTGGGACAACGACGAGCTGATGATAAGGAACCAGGTGCTCCAGGGCTGCAGCTCGGGCAAATTGCGGCGGCAAGTGCTGAGGGAGCCGGGGTGGTCACTGCAGCAGATACTAGACAGTGGAAGGACATATGAGCTAGCGGAATCCAGAGGTGCTAGCATGGACGCGGCGGTCAGGCCGAATGCAAGGGAAGAGGCTTTTGCCGTTTCCAAAAGAACAAAGCTGAAGGAGAAGTGGGCCCCGAAGGCATCAGAGAACAGGCATCCGTCCACGCCTGGGTCGATTTATCCAGATTGCGGATATGACCTGCCACATGCAGAGGAGTGCCCCGCCAAGACGAGGTCGTGCGGACGGTGCAATGGACTAGGGCACTATGCTCGCATGTGCCGCGCACCGGCCCCTGTACCCACCCAGAGAGGCCCCGTGAGAATGAGAGGCGGTGAGTTCAGAAGGCAACGCAGCATTGCAGCCCTCGAACAGGAGATACGGAGGCTACAACTCGCGGAGGAAGAGGAAGAAGAGGAGGAGGACGAAGAAGAGGTGTTCTTCATCTCTAACATTGCCTCGGAAAACAAACGGAGGAGGCAACCCAGGTGTGTGGTGGACATATTGGGTGTGCCGACTCAGATACTCATAGACACAGGAGCCTCTGTGTGCGTGCTGGAGGAGACACCCCACTGCCACTCAAGGGTGTGTTCGTGTCACCTGTGTCGAAGGGGGATAGTACCATCAAGGCAAAGTTCTTTGTCACAGACGTGAGCCCTCACTCGCTTCTCAGTTGTGCGGCGTCGGAGGCCCTCAATTTGGTTCATTTTGCGTATGGTGTATACCAGATAGACATTGAGACACTATTGGACAGGTTCTCGGGCATCTTCGAGGGCATAGGGAAACTTAAAGCACCCCCAGTGCGCCTGCATATCGACGAGTCCATCAGACCGACAGCCCTCAAGCACCGCAGGATCCCGTTCCACCTAAGGGAAAAGGTGGAGGAGGAACTCCGGTCACTAGTAGAGATGGACATCATTGAGAGAGTGGAGGGGCCGACGCCCTGGGTGTCCCCAATAGTGGTGGCCCCCAAGCCAAAACAGCCTGGGGCAGTGAGGATCTGCGTAGACATGCGCCTCCCAAATGCTGCAATTAAGAGGGAGAGGCACATTACACCCACACTAGATGACATTATCGGAGAGCTTCAGGGGGCGAGAGTATTCTCGAAGTTGGACCTACGAGCGGGCTACCATCAGCTCGAACTGCACCCGGACTCCAGATTCATAACTACTTTTACGACGCATGACGGCCTCTTCCAATTCAAACGACTGAGCTTCGGCATCTCATCGGCCGCCGAAGTTTTCCAGAACACCATTAGAGGGGCTTTGGCTGGCCTAAAAGGGGTGCTGAACATGAGCGACGACATTTTAGTCTTTGCGGACTCCGAACGGGAGCACATGAAGAGGTTGGAGGACACGCTCCTGAGGTTGAAGAATTTAGGGCTCACCCTTCATCGACAAAAATGCGAGTTCTTCAAGGACCGTATTGGTTTCTTTGGGTTCATCTTCCACGCGGCCTACGGAAGTGAGGAGCTTCCTGGGGATGGTGACCTATTGTGGGCGTTTCATCAAGGGGCTAGCGTCGCTGGCGGAACCACTCAGAGTGCTAACGAGGAACGACGCTGTGTGGAAATGGGGAGCCAGTGAGCAGGAGGCATTCCAGACTCTGAAAAATGCCCTATCCGATGGGGACACCATGGCATACTTCAACCCCAAAGTGGAATCAGAGGTGGTGGTTGACGCGAGTCCAGTGGGAGTATGGGCGGTGCTACTGCAACCTGACGAACGTGGGGACATGCGCCCCATCGCCTATGCGAGTAAGGCCTTTTCGGACACGGAAATGAGATACTCACAGATTGAACGGGAAGCGTTAGCCATCCTGTGGGGCTGTCGCCATTTCCGGTTGTACATACTGGGCAAACCTGTCGTGGTGGTAACTGACCACAAGCCGCTCCTGCCCATACTGGCTGGGGGGTCGTCCAAGCCGCCCCCCAGGATCGAAAGGTGGATGCTAGCCCTGATGGAGTACGGGGTGAAACTCGTATACCGACCAGGCACGAACAACCCGGCCGACTACCTGTCGCGCCACCCCAGCAAGGAGAACTCTGTCACCGACATTGGGGCGAATGAGTGCCATGGTCTTTTGTGTCAGGTGGTGGAAGGGTCTCTTCCGATGGCAATATCGAGACTTGAGATGGCAACGGAATGCTCCAAGGACGAGGTGTTGACCATTGTCAAGAATGCCGTGAGGAGCGGCGAGTGGAGGGAATTGCTTCACGACAACTCCCGCCGTCAAGCGGAGGCTCAGAGCGACCTCCGAGCGCTCTGGAAGGTGAAGGATGAACTCTCGGTCGCGGACGATGGGCTTATACTTCGAGGGCGGCAAATCGTCATCCCACGGGCACTGAGGTCAAGGGTCCTCGAACTAGCCCACATCGGCCATCAGGGGATTGTCAAAATGAAGGCTCGGCTGAGACACAAAGTATGGTTCCCAGACTTGGAGGGGCGAGTGGAGAGTTTCGTGAGGAGGTGTATCGCATGTCAAGCAGCGGCCCCGGGAGACAGAGCTCCGCCGATAAGGTCGATGGAGCGTAGCTGCAGACCATGGGAAACTGTCCATGTGGATTTTGGCTCGACTGGTCGGGGAATGTACTTTCTGGTGGCAGTGGACCAATGGTCCAGGTACCCCGAGGTGGAGGTGGTACAGTCGACGGCGACAGAGTTCGCAACAAAGGCATTAGATAAAATGTTTGCCACCCATGGATTCCCAGACCTCCTGTGCTCGGACAATGGGCCACCGTTCACAGGCAGCCAATTTGCAACTTACCGCCGAGAAAGGGGGATCCTGCATCGCAGGGTGTCCCCGCTCTGGCCGCGGGCCAACGGCGAGGCTGAGAGAATGATGCGGACTCTTAACAAGGTCCTGAGGATCTCCGCCTGTGGCGGTGAAGACCTGGAGAGGAAGCTCGTGGAGTTTCTGAGAGAAAACCGCACGACGCCCCACCAGTCCACGAGAGTGGCTCCAGCCGAGGCACTATTTGGGCGATGCCCGAGGGGAATGCTACCGGAAGAGGGCGGCCGTCTGCCCGAAGTAATAGACAATGATGGTGTCAGGGAAGAACGGGCCAGGCGCAACGACAAAGAAAGTGAAAGAAGGGGTCTGCAAGAAAAGGAGGTGCGAGTGGGGGACACAGTGTTGGTCAGGAACAGGCACCCCGAGGGGCAGTTGTCCCTGCCCTTCGAGCCGCGCCTGTGGAAGGTAACGCATGTTAAGGGCACCATGGTGACGGCAGCCTGCGACCGAGGAACAGTCACGCGCAACCGGTCGTTCTTCAAACGCATTGAAAGACCGACTGAAAATGGGACATCAGAGGAAGGCGTAGGGCAGGATGGTCCGCCAGGAGATCAGGAGGGCGAGCAGGGCAGGGACTCCCCGAGACCTGAACGTGAGGATTCGACTCCACCTCCCGCATCACCAAGGTACCCGATCCGCCGCGAGCGGCGATTGCCCGGGCATCTCAAGGACTATGTCCTGGACTCATGTGACTGAGCTGAGCGATGCAAGGTGAGACTCTCAGGTGGTCATATGTCCGCCACCCGGGTACCCGGCGTGCGGGGGGAGGCACGCCTAGCTGTTTAATTTGTTTTGGTTAAAGTTAAAAAGGGATGTGACGTCCCAGTTTGTTGGTGCGCATGCGCGGGCCTCGTTATGGTCCCGCGCATGCGTGGTTGAATAAAGTGCGTCCGTGCGGCAGTTGCCGCCGGGACGCGGAGCAAGCAGCATCGCGTCCCGCATGTTCTTTTGGTCCGTGTCTGTGTGCGTGTGCCTGCGTGGGCCTAGGGGCCAGATACAACAAGGTCTTGATGTGAAAACACAGCTACTTAGTCAAATGCAAACTTTACGAGCTTGCTGCTGCTTTGATATTGCACTATTTTTCCTGGCTCTGATTTTGCATTTCCTGAAAACAATGCAACGAAGTATAATCCTAAAAAAACAGCACGTTCCCTGCTTTATATATCCGTCCGGGCTGTGCAGGCAGGGCTGGGTGATTATTGGAGAGGAATGGACTGTGGTCAGTCTAGGAGTCCTGCGGTGGGAGCTGACCCCGAGCTAGGGGAGGCTCCGGGAGCTGGAGCGAGTCTGTCGGTGCAGAGTGCATGCCGTGCACCCATGCACTAAAGAGGTCGTGCAGTGGTCATTGCATATTTCTTGTTCACTTACCTCAGCTCTGCCTGCTCCTCTCTGCTGCTAAACGCACACATCCGCCTTTCCATAGCTATTCAGGCCTTCTTTTCACCATCCCTGGGTTGTTAAGGGAGAGTTTCCAAAGCAATGTTCTGAGAAATGGGACGCACAGCACTCAACCAGCCACCCTCTCACCCTCAAACCTGCTGATGTGCAGAGTAGAGAGGGAGGATTGGCTTTGAAGACACATTCTGCCCCTAAACTCACTGAGGCTTCCAGATTTCACAATCTGCGTTCTGATGTGCAAAAGGGCCCGTGTTCCCTCCCAGGACAACAGGACAGCCATCAGCAGTGTGCCAGCTCCAGTGGCTGGGAGGAATGACTCAGAACAGCCAGAGACTCTGGATGTAGTGACAGGAATATGTGGCTAAAAAAGAGCATCACATCCACATGCACTTGCTGAGCTGCAAAATATAATCTCTCGGGCATCTGCGATAACGTAGGGGATGCCAGGCCCAGCTGCACGGGGGCCCATTTCCCACCTGCATATGTAAACCAGATATGCTCATTGATGGGGTGTAGCCTATGGTTTTCAGTGGAAAAGGGCAGTGGAAAACTAGCCTATAGCACGATCAATTGGTGCTGTTGTGCTTATGCATCCCTGAAGCATTCGTCTGATCATACAATATATAACAAGGAATAGGAATAATCATTGGTGGGAAAAAATGATTGCTCCTCACACATCACAACGCGGGGATCATGCTACTCTACATGCTCACACGGATGTCCACCTCTGCGGGGTCACAATGTGGCATCTGCATCTGCCCTCTGGTGCCTGCTCCAAGGCTGTGTTGTTCATGGAGTTTACGTCTGGGGAGGTATTGTTGTGGTGGCTCTCGAGAGGTCCGGATGACGTCCTTATTGACAAGTGAAGGCTGTTGATTGTCGCGATCCATAGAATGCATGCTGGGCGTCTCTCAACTGTCTGCCCCCTTTCTAAAGTACTCCAACTCCCACTTTGCACCATACCTTATGCACATCAACTAGGTTCCCCACACAGTGCAACTGAGAATCCCCCTTCTGGGTACAGATATCTCAACAAGACTTTCTGACACAAATTGCCTAGAAAGATGTCTGCACACAGAGTCCAGGTACTACTAACAATCTGCATGCACCAACACAACAGCCAAGCTATCTTGCATTTGACCTCTATCCCACTAACCAAACCCAACCACTTTTCTTGCATATTCCATAGCATTTGGAAATCTCATTGAAGGGCAGACAGGAACCCTCATTCCTCACCTTCAAAGCCAATATAAAGAATGGGCTGAGCAGCAAGCCTCTTCTTCGGTAGATCGCTACCTGGCATATGTACCATTGTCTACTTAAGGACTGTATTTCAGAATTAACTCATCTTGTGTTCTTCATAGTCGTATGTGACTATTTGCCTTCTTTCTCAAGCACCGACCCACCTGCACCTTGTACATTGGCTATAAGTTTCACAAGCGCCGGGTTACCTCAGGGTTTGGTGCGCGATACAAATAATAAACAAAATACAAAAAAACAGCAGCAGCAGTGTGATGGGCTTGTGGTGGGCCGATGTAGGTCTAGCACTGAATTGGATGGGCCACCCGCATTGCGGGCGGCACCCACCAGCTCCGGGGCTGGCATTATGGGGCCAAGATTTTTTTGGGCACTGGCACTTATTTTTTTACAAATTAAGCAGCCATCCATGGAATATGAGGAACACGAAGGGGATGTTACATGATGTGGCAGGCAGATTCATCCATGTAATATGAAGAACATGAAGGGCATGTTACATGGATGTGGCAGGCAGAGTCATCCATAGAATATGGGGAACACGAAGGGGATGTTACATGATGTGGCAGGCAGATTCATCCATGTAATGTGAAGAACATGAAGGGCATGCTACATGATGTGGCAGGCAGAGTCATCCATGTAATGTGAAGAACATGAAGGGCATGTTACATGATGTGGCAGGCAGAGTCATCCATGTAATGTGAAGAACATGAAGGGCAAGTTACATGGATGTGGCAGGCAGTGCCATCCATGGAATGTGAGGCACACGAAGGGCATGTTACATGGATGTAGAAGGCAGAGTCATCCATGGAATGGAAGGAACTTGAAGCACAGCTTACACGGATGTGGCAAGCACAGACATCCATGGGAAGTGAGGAACTTCAAGGGCAGGTGACATGTGTGGCAGGAAGAGGCATCCATGGAATGGGAATGGCATGTTACCTGGATGTGCCAGACAGAGTATCCATGAAATGAGAGGAACTTGAAGGGCATGTTACATGGAAGTAGCAGGCAGAGTCATCCATGGAAAGGGAGGAACTTGAAAGGGATGTTACATCTATGTTGCAGGCAGGGCCATCCATGGAATTGGAGAGACTTCAAAGGCATCTTACCTGGATGTAGCAGGCAGAGTCATCCATCGAATGGGAAGAACTTGAAGGGCATGTTACATGGATGTGCCAGAAAGAGTCATCCATGGAATGTGAGGAAGTTGAAGGTCAAGTCGCATGGATGTGGTAGGCAGAGTCATCCATGGAATGCGAGTGACTTGAAAGATAAGTTACATGGATGTGGCAGGCAGAGCTATCCATGGAGTGGGGGGGACTGGAGGGGCATGTTACCTGCACTTGGCAGGCACAGCTATCCATGGAGTGGGAAGAACTTGAAGGACAGGTTTGACAAAATGACTATTGCTCTGCATGAGCACAAGGGGTAAGTAGTGGCTAAAACACCTACTCAGCCATACACTACTAATAAACCAGCAGTGATCTCAATCATAAAGTTGAAACTGGTACAGCCTGACATGTAAACCTCCTTCACCTTTTGGTAACTGGGCAAGCTATGATCTTCATGAGGGGCGTGAGCTGGCACGGATAGAACACAAACAACAGTAGTACACGGACATCTAAATACAATAAAAGTCTAAAAAAGGTTCTATAAAGATAAGATCTTTAATTAAACTAACAACAATGCACACAATTAATAAAACAATACTGGCCCACCCCTGTAAGGGAAACACAGAGAAAGCAAACTTTAAAGTAAATGGCAATCTGAGTTGTAAAACAGGGGTGCACTGGCAAAGGTTTAGTAGCAAAATGTCAAGTTCATGAAAATGTCCTTCAAAGGGTAGAGAATGGGGGCTCAAAGGTCACTAGGGTCCTTTAAGGTGGGCCCAGGAGACAGGGCTTCTTGAAATACATTATCTTCTTGTCTTTGGGGCTCAAGATGCATTGGATCAGTCTTTGAACCAGGAGTGTGGCCACTTTCAGTGCCAAACTGGGTCAAGTTGAACGTCAGAGGCTAAAGGATCCAACACTGCAGCACTGTTTGGCAACAGTGATGGCTTGTGGGTCGAATATGCTGGGGATGATAGGGGATGTCGGGCCAGCCGTGCTGGAAGACTTAGTGGCCTCAGGTGCCAAAAAGCTGAGGCTGGTCTTAGGTGGCATGCAGGCTAGACTGGCTCAACACGGTATCAGGGTTCTGACGCAGCAATGGCTTGGAGCTCAAAGAAGCTGGTAACCAGACACCGGTGTTGAGTTGGGAATGCTAGAAGGCTTGGCGGGATTCCGATGCGGAGACGGCAGAGCTTCAGCATTAAACAAAACTGAGGTTGAGGATAACTGCAGCAGTTTCCGCCCAGCAGCTTTTGCCTCATTGATACCCAAACTAGAATCAAAGCAGTCCAGAAATACAGTGACAGCCAGTAGTCGCCTTCACAGATCTGTGGTTGCTGCGAGAATCAGTCCAGTGGTTCAGAGGCAAGGTGAGTGCTTTCTTCTGCCCTTCCCAAAGAGGACGGTTTGCAGAGGGCTCTTTATAATTGTTTTATTTTAATTTCATACAGGATCAGTATTTTTTTACTTATGTATAATTTCTTTTTCTTTTTTGTGCGATTGCTGTAAACGTTTCCTTGAAACTAAGACACGAGAGTCAGAAAATAAATCCTCTAATGAGAATCGACTGCTGAGTCAGCACAGAGGAGAGGTAGATCAAAGGAGGGCATCCCCTACAGTGCAGGGACTTCGAATGATCAGATGGGTTCTCTATTGCCGGTCGAAGCCAAGGACATGAACATCGCAAGTATTCTATTGAAAAAGTAATGCCCTACAATTATTATTATTTTTATTATGGTATTTATTGAGTGCAGACCTGGCTTCGAGAAGCAACAGAGCGCTTTACAGAGGTATACAACACTACAGATGCATAACGGAGCACTTTACAGATGTATACAACAATACATATACATAGCAGAGCACTTTACAAAGGTAACAACAGAACAGCTATAGAGCAGCAGATACAGAGGGGCACATAGGAGGGGTACAGCTGTAATGGGTGGAGGCGAGGAGAGGGGCGGACGCGTCTAGCGATTCGGGTGGTGTGAGGGGCGATGTGATGGCCTAGGTGTTGAGGAGGAGAGACTCCTTGAAAAGGTGGGCCTTGAGTTATTTGCTGAATTGTAGGAGTGTGGGGACGAGTCTGATGCTGACGGGGAGGAGGCTCCATCGTCTTGGGTCATAGGGAGAGAAGGCTTGTTTTCTGGTCCTTTCCATATTACAAGAAATAGAAATAAAAATGTGGTGAGTCTACGCTACCTCTGAGGAAACAAGGAGCTAGTGCATAGAACGACACAAATCTAAAGTCCACATCAGATGCAAACTTTCACACCCTGGGGAAGTGTGATTAGCCAATCAGGTGGCTGGAACAGTGGGCGAAAAATACTAATTCTCTGCGCGCTAGTCCAGACAATGCAACAGGGAGCATCTCCCTATTTCCTCCCCACACTTTTGAAAACAATCCAAACCTTTTCCCCGCCCCCTCATACCCTCCCCACTTACCCGCTAGACACGAGCTTTGTGCCCAGGTCCCGGCGCTCCTCCCTCTCCGGGCCGCTGCCATAGAAACGAAAAAGGGAATTGGTCCTTTTTCCCTGTGGCGGCAGACATCTTTGCTTCTTTATTTATTTATTTTTCCTTCCGGGGATTGGCGTCGCTTGCATACCCATCTCCGGAAGGAAATAAATAAACCATTTGCACCCTGCATAAATCATGGGGTGTGAATGGATTTCACCCCTGCTTGTGGGGGCCCACATGGCCTTTAGCGGACCCCAACCCTTGCCTGGGACCGGGCTGGTGGCTGTGAAAGACCATGTCTGCCCCCCACAGCATGGGGTGAAAGCGATAATAACTTTGTGTCCATTTATCCATTAGGATTTAAAGGTCTTCTAGATGTGTCCCGATGCTCCCTTAGACAATATTTATAAAGAAGTGATCCTGTCTGGCGGAAAAGGGCTTAAATTAACACTATGTAGCTGGACTGACCTCCGGGAAAACCAGGAGGAGAGACTCAATTAGACCCAATCTCAGGTGGTAATAGAGAAAATATACATTATTATGTTCTAAACAAATTCATAAAACACATATTAAACCTTTTTGACCCTTAATGCATATTGGTCTTACTCAATAAAATACTATACATACAAAACACTGTATTTACTCTGCGATAACTCATGGAACACAGTGGCAAGGGAGGGCTGTATGCTCCCTTATACACATTCCTAAACGCACTGCATTATTGCACATAGGTAGGCTTGCAGGGCAGCAGATAGACATGGGAGTCATAAATAGCTCTTGGTAGTTGTTGCTATCAAACCTAATCAGTCCCCACTAAGCTGCAGGCCGAAGCTGAACATCTCCCAGCTATTTAGTACCCTGGTAAGATGCCCTGCCCTGCACAGCCTTTGAGCCCCTGGTGGCCACAGGGACCGCCCTTCCATGACTGGATCCGCCCTCATCGCCACCTCCCAGCAGCACCTGTCTCCCTCCTCCAGCATGTGTTTTTTTTTTTTGCTGCGTGGCGCTGCATGCCCACCCACCTTTTTCAATTGCCCCCACCTCTTTTACTGGGACCAGGTTCTTTGGGCAAGTGGTGTCCTGATAGTAGGTCGGCTGGGGCAGTGCCAGCCTCAGCTTCTCAATGGGTAATGCATTCCTCTGCCCCTACAGTGATTGTCGACCGGTTTGAACCCTTAGCCACTGCCTATTTCATATTAACAGGCCATTTGACAACTGTTGCTCAGTTAGTTGAGCACCTTATGTAAAGGCCTGGGGGTAATCCACTGGACCATGGGTGGACTGAGAACCAAATGAGGTCCTGGAAATCATGTTCAAGGTGGCCCCATATTACACATGTTCAACGGGCCCAACCCTTTTCCTATGGGAACACTTGGAAATGCCACACAAAAGAAGCACAGGGTGCAGAGGCCTACCGGGAAATCACCAGAGTCCCCGCTAGGCCAGGCCGCCCCTGTTCTGGGTGCAGAGGCCTACCGGGAAATCTCCAGCGTCCCCGCTAGGCCAGGCCGCCCCTGCCCAGGGTGCAGAGGCCTACCGGGAAATCTCCAGCGTCCCCGCTAGGCCAGGCCGCCCCTGCCCAGGGTGCAGAGGCCTACCAGGAAATCGGAAATCTCCAGCGTCCCCGCTAGGCCAGGCCGCCCCTGCCCAGGGTGCAGAGGCCTACCGGGAAATCTCCAGCGTCCCCGCTAGGCCAGGCCGCCCCTGCCCAGGGTGCAGAGGCCTACCGGGAAATCTCCAGCGTCCCCGCTAGGCCAGGCCGCCCCTGCCCAGGGTGCAGAGGCCTACCAGGAAATCGGAAATCTCCAGAGTACCCCCTAGGCCAGGCCGCCCCTGTTCTGGGTGCAGAGGCCTACCGGGAAATCTCCAGAGTCCCCGCTAGGCCAGGCCGCCCCTGCCCAGGGTGCAGAGGCCTACCGGGAATTCTCCAGAGTCCCCGCTAGGCCAGGCCGCCCCTGCCCAGGGTGCAGAGGCCTACCGGGAAATCTCCAGAGTCCCCCCTAGGCCAGGCTGCCCCTGTTCTGGGTGCAGAGGCCTACCGGGAAATCTCCAGAGTCCCCGCTAGGCCAGGCCGCCCCTGCCCAGGGTGCAGAGGCCTACCGGGAAATCTCCAGCGTCCCCGCTAGGCCAGGCCGCCCCTGCCCAGGGTGCAGAGGCCTACCGGGAAATCTCCAGAGTCCCCGCTAGGCCAGGCCGCCCCTGCCCAGGGTGTAGAGGCCTACCGGGAAATCTCCAGAGTCCCCGCTAGGCCAGGCCGCCCCTGCCCAAGGTGCAGAGGCCTACCGGGAAATCTCCAGCGTCCCCGCTAGGCCAGGCCGCCCCTGCCCAGGGTGCAGAGGCCTACCAGGAAATCGGAAATCTCCAGAGTCCCCCCTAGGCCCGGCCGCCCCTGCCCAGGGTGCAGAGGCCTACCAGGAAATCTCCGGAGTCCCCGCTAGGCCAGGACGCCCCTGCCCAGGGTGCAGAGGCCTACCGGGAAATCTCCAGCGTCCCAGCTAGGCCAGGCCGCCCCTGCCCAGGGTGCAGAGGCCTACCAGGAAATCGGAAATCTCCAGAGTACCGCCTAGGCCAGGCCGCCCCTGCACTGGACAAAGGCGCTGGATAAAAATAGAGCTGGCGCAGCCTGTTCATCCTTCTGTGGTCGACACATAAGGATCTTACAGTTGGATAATACCGGTTGCTATTATTGGTGCTTTGAGGCTGCCATACTCTGGCATCAAACTCTATATTAAAATCAGGTTATCATTTGGTCCAGCTGACAGGTCCAGAAATAAATAAGTGTGAGGAGGTGTTGTGTAGCAACAAACAGCGAGAGGTCATTTCAAACACTGAATGGAGGATAGCGCTGGGGCAACGTGCCTACGCAGAGCAACAGAAGTTCGAATCCTGGATCCGCGCTTAGAAACTGAACTCAGGTATTAAGCGCGTTATAAAAAGCCAATAAAATAAATAAAAATAAGTGGGATTGATCTTTTACTCACACTTTGGAAAAAGCATCTAGTGAATGTATACAAAGGGGTCCAAGCCGCGCGTGACTTGGTCCAACTCCTTTATCGAGAGCCTCGCAAACGTGGGTATCCTTTCTGTGCCCACACTTCTGTCAGCGCCTCTCAGCTGGCTTTATTTAGTAACCCCAGGCACCTACTATATACACAGGGCACTAATAGCAATAATGCCCTCGAGGGCAGCTTTGCAGCCTGGTAACAGAGCTGGGGCACGTGCCAAGCCCGAGCAGTCGCGGGACTGTAGTGCCCCCCAATTCAGGATGCATTGCTTGAGCAAGGCTGACAGGCACTGACTACTTATCCCACCCAACAATGTTCCTTCATTCACACTCCGCAGGAAAAGGGCCTTCACGTCATGTACTACAATTCCTGTCAATCAACGCAAGTTGTTTGTTTTCCTATACAGTGTTTATAGCTATTTAAGTCTACAAGTGCCAGAATGCAGTGATGCGAGTCTAAAACAGCTGCACTGGGTTTTACTGCTGTACTAAGAGACACACAACAAACAATTGTGTGAAAAGAATACCTGCTTGTATTCAAGCTGGTCAAATGGCTCAGCAGAATAAGCACTTGTTGCTGTGATCTGCAGGTTCAAATCACAAGGTCGACTCAGCTGTTTCTCCTTCCGAGGTCACTAAAGTGGGTACCAATTTCGATTGGGTGATAACTTTGATGTTTGTAAAAGTGTCCTATGTGAAGCGCGTTGGATAAAAGCGCTACATAATAGCATCATCTACTACACAAACTACGCAGATGACACCCAAATACTCATCCCACTAACAGGCGACTACTCAACTGATAATAAAGTACTCAACAACATTTATTCCATCATCCAAGAATGGATAGCAAAGCATGGACTCTGCCTCAAAGACGACAAGACCGAGCATCTTCTCCTAGGCTCCCAATCAAGACTCAACAACCTTGACAAACTTTACCAAACATTCACCATTGATGGCAACAACATCTCTGTATCTAACCATGTAAAAACTCAAGGAATTTATCTCGACTCTTCCCTCACCCTGACTAGACAAATCAAAGCCATCTCCTCCACTACTGCCTATACATGCAAGCTTATCAACGCCTGCAGACCATACCTATCCACCTCCAACTGCACAACCCTCGCTAGAGCCTTACCACTATCTAAAGTAGACTATTGTAATGCGCTCTATCTTGGCACCAGCCAAAAGAACATTGACAAACGTCAAGTTGTTCAAAACAACGCGCTCCGAGCAGCCTTGAATATACCTAAATCTGAACACATATCAGATCTGAGACGCTCCACCCACTGGTTACCCATAACACAAAAGAATTGAGCTTAGAACACTGTCCCTCACCCACAGGTGCCTGTCTAATCAAGCCCCCAAATACCTTGCTGACAACTTCACCCTTAATAAATCTTCCCGACCAACCAGATCAGCCCAATCTCATTGCCTAAATGCCCCTAGACATAAGCTCCAAAGAGCATGTGGCTCAAGCTTCTCAGTGCTTGCTTCTAAACTCTGATACTCCCTACCATCCGCCCTCAGAACTGAACCATCCTTCCACCGATTTAGACAAAATGCCAAATCCTGGCTGATCACCAAAGAAACCTAAGCTTGCATTCATCACTCACCTGAAACACTTGTACATATATTTATAGACTTATATTGCTACCCTAGCCTGCTTTAACCACCCTTCTTGTGTTACTATTGTAAATACCCTACTTGCTCTATGTTGTATATACCTGAACCATAACGGATCGCAAAAGCTGTGAATAACATGCACCATAAAACCCATGCATATGCAATATTCACACTATGCTACAACTATGTATATATTACCTGCTACCTTGTAACCTTGTTTAACATGTATATTTGTATGCTACCTGTAACTATGCTCAAGCACCCAGTTGCCCCAGGGCCAGGCCGCGCTATACAAAGCAATAAACTAAACTAAACTACATAAAATAAATTATTATTATAGTAATTGTTTGCTAGGGTGACCAGATAAAAACAAAAACAACGGGACAGATCATAGACATAGAAGTAGGACTACAGTAAACACAAACAGGACTCGATAAACACGATAGTCCTACTTCTATGTCGCTGCCTTGTTGCGAGGGTGTGTTCCAGGCACACTCCTCTACTTGGAGGAGAGCGACCAGGGAGAGGAAGGGAGGAAATGGGGGCGTGAAAAACCTTCATGAGCAGGAAGAGTCGTGCAGGATTTCTGAATCGGTTCCCGGTAAAAACCACGACCGCAGCCACACGTCCATCCGATCCCGTCACGGGAATCATTCATTTTTAAAAACATTTGGGACGGGTGGTTCCCTGGGAAAACTGGGACGCCTGGTCACCCTATTGTTTGCAATGGGCATGCAGCTTGGTATTATGCACGATGTGATGAAGCTTGGAGTTCCACAAAAAAGCAAGCAAACCCTGATTTTCTGCATGTCTAACAAGCAGACAAAATGGAAATAAACTAGCCAGTTTTAACAAAATAACCTATATTATATTCAAAGATGGCACAGGTTGAATAACAAAGTAGGACTTTGCCTGGACTTTGTGTTTCTGATCAATCAATGTCAGTGCTAAACACTAACACTTACCATGCTGACTTATCACAGATAATGGCCGGCCAATGAGCGATTACCCACTCATTGCTGTCTATGCTGAAGCCCTCTCATAATAAAGAGATGTTCATTGTGAATTTACTGCTCCGAACAAATGAGGTGTGTTATTTCAGATAGGCACGAGCCCGGCTGCTGATGCTTATGGGAGCAGCGTTCACCTGTATCCTCCTAATGGCAGCTCTGGTGGTGATGTATTGTTGGAGAGTGTAAGGTAACAATAGTTGTGTCCCCAAGAACACACCGTAAAGGTGCCAGCATAGAAGCTCCACTTACCCAGCACTGGCCCAGGCAACGGTTAGAGGGTCAGTATTGATGGGGACGAGCTGAAAGTAACAAACAAAGAAACCTGTTGTTGCCAACAAGTTACCGTAGTGCACGCCTCACAGACTCTGTCCTCCTAATGCCGATAATGCATTCAATTGAATATTTCTGATCTCAAACAAATACATTTCGTAATAAAACTGTCACCTTCAATTATACATTTTCAACAGGTGTATTAAAAGAACACTTGATAGTATTCTCAATATACAAAAATTCTTTCAAATCTTTGATGTCCTCATCAAACAATCAACTCAAATAATTTGACACGTTGACCAGCTCAATTTGTTAGAGTCAAAAAGTGCACAGAATAAGTTGGCTCTCCATTGTGCCGATGCGTTTCGGATAAACCTCATTATCCTTGTTCAGGGATTTAAATCTGTCCTATATTATTTTCTCTTAAATGAACAACGACACTCTTCATTGTGCCTACAAAGATAGCACGGTATTACTCTGCTGTACGTATATTGTTAATACTGTTCATATAATAGTAGTTCACTAACCTCTCACGTTCCTCTATAGTCACTCTTCTCAAGTGCCTAAGACTTGGAAAAATTAAAACATATTCATGTTAACACTAAATCTATCACTAGCGTGCTGGCAAAGTTCTGATAATTCGAACAGGTGTATTGGAGCGTAAAAAAGCATGAAAAAGTGTAAAGATGCTGACCCAGTTCTATCTAGTCACCCGGCCTGGGGCACGGCTCTTTTCACCCTTATGGTTACAGACATGAACTACTATTATATGGGACAGTATTAACAATATATGTACAGCAGAGTAATACTGTGATATCTTTGTAGGCACAAGGAAGAGTGTCGGTATTCATTTAAGAGAAAATAATATAGGACAGCTTTAAAGCCCTGAAGAAGGATAATGAGGTTTATCCGAAACACGTCGGCACAATGGAGAGCCAACTATTCCGTATAATTTTTGACTCTAACAAATGGTGGTGTTCAATGTGTCAAATTATTTGAGTTTTGAGGAGATCAAAAATTTGAAAGAATTTTTGTATATTAAGAATAATAGCAAGTATTCTTTTGATAAACCTGTTGAAATGTATAATTAAAAACGATATGAAAGACAGGCTCTCTTAATATGTTTTAAAAATGTTCATTTTCTTAGCCACACCGCGGATTTGCACGTAGACCAAAACAGTCTCCTTTGTCAGCTGTGCAATTCTCACCAGCAAAACAACACAAGGCTGTATCGACCCCCCCCCTCCCTCCCCCCACCCCGTCTACATCCTGACAAAACAAGCTCTTTTGTGAACTGTAGCCAGTGTTTGCATCTCTGCAGCTCGCCCAAAATCCCTGCACAGCATTCTAGCTCATTTTCCATTTCTGCAGTTAACCCTTCATGGCGTTCCATCTATTACTCTGCACACCCACCCAATTGTGTCTCTTGAGCATTATTAACCTCTGGCATTTGCAATAATGAACTCAGGAAAATGTATTTTTAAGCAATGTGAACCTTCCCCCAAGCATTGCAGTTATTAGTAACTTTTGTTACTTTTGTCATTAACTGATTGTTAATGGCACCAAATGCTTTTTGCTATGTGAGATGGTAAGGAGTTCCATAGTTAATATCTGTATTTAATTACGTCTGAATATCATGGCATGTATGCGGCTAAAAGTTCCCTTTCCTTAAGCATGTGAGCACAGTTTCGCTGTCTGACTTGTTCAAGATTCAGGCGGTGCCCAGGTTGGAATGTCCCAGGGCGTCAGACCTGGTTAGTACCTCAAGTCACCTTTTCCTTTTCCTCCTAACAAGTCTCTTCCATTTTGAAAGACCCTCGCCATCACCCACCCCCCAACAAGAAATCCCTCCAAGCCCCCCACCTGGGTTGCCAACCCCTCTATTTGAATACATTTTTTTGGGGGACAGTTAGCGTTGATAATTGGTGTCTGTAATAAAATAAGGGAATTTGATGACAAATGATAAGTATTGCTGTGAGGTCAAGGAAAAATGTGTTTTTTGTCCAAAAGAGCAGATACAGGACAGGATAAACAAGAGCCGACACACAAGTGCACAAGGCTTTTGCCTTGTCTGGTTTGTCAGTATTTGCTTCACTGTCATTTCTTGGCAGTGCAACTTGCACAGATGTTATGTTATCCATTTAGTACCGAAGTACAGCGCAACTGACACCAAAAGGCAACCTGGCGCTACCAAGACTGAGAAGGCACCAAGGCCATTGCTGCGTATGGCTTCCAATGCAAGATGTTTCTAGAGGCGGCATCCCCCTAGTATAGCGGGACCACCAGCGGGATATAGAGATCACATTCCACTGACGCGACCTCACAGGAGGCTAATCCAGCAGCGTCTCGACCTATCCTGGCCGCCAGAGGTGTGCGGAGTAGAGAAGGGTGATCCTCATTGGGGTTGGGCTCGTTGAGGAGGAAGGATGTCTTTCTTTTAGTAAAAAGTTGTCTATGCGACCCTCATGTTGCACGTGGTATTGCGTCAAAAAAACGTATCCAAAAACACATAGGTCGAAAACGAGTTTTTTTGGTTGAATTTTTGCTGGATTTGTGTACCTTTTATTTAAAAATAGATAGGGGGTGTCGGGGGTTGCCCCCCCCCCGGCAATAACAAATAAATACAATTTTCTTTTATATAATAATTTGGGAATTCAACAAATAAAAGAGTTGTTTTGGGCCTTGTCCTCCCACCATCTGTACCCCGCCCCTGCTATTCCAATGTCGAGCCCTGCAGGTATCCACCCCGGGTACTGCTGGCCCATGTGGAGAGACTTCAGTGGGTTGGAAGGGTATGCTTAGGGGGGGCGTACAAGACACAACTGAAGACAGGCATCCATCCACAGCTGGGTTCATTTCTGAGTCCCATCTTAGAACCAGAGGCGTAGCCAGGATTGTCAAACAAGGGGGGCCTGAAGGTAAGGTAGTTGGACCCAGCGCATTGACATTCCCACACAGCACTGCCAAGTGGGCATTTACAGGTTTTGGTTGGGCCTTGCTCGCTCGGGGCCTACCCTGCCTACGCCTCTGCCTAGAGCACGCCAGCTCTGCTCCCTCCGTCTACCGGATGTCCATCCCTTGGCGTAATGCATACTTACTGTTGATAGTTACCCATCTCTAATGCTACACACTCTATGCAAACACCGGCTTTTGATGACTGCTTTTTAGTACCTAGACACTTTATACAAAGCAACAAAGCTCCAGTCATGCTATATTTTCCAATATATATGTAAATACACTGCTTTTCGTGTAATGTTCACTGGAGTGCAGCCTCGCCCTCTTCCTTATTTTTGAAGGTGTTCCTTTTAATGGAGGTTGTGTGGGTCTATTTAAACGATCTTTCAGTGGGCATTTGCCACGCTTATGCTGTTTTTAACGATTTCTCTTTAAATGTGTTTAACTGAGTTTTGAAGACGCAGCTATCACCAGCCTCCAACTCCCTCAGGGTCAGTCGCTTCTCCAAACAACGAGTTGGTGGTAGATCGCTTTGTTCAGCTGGGTCTTCCCTCTGGAACAGCCTCCCTGCCTCCCTGAAACTTGAGGAGAACAATCTCCAGTTCCAGAAGCACCTCAAAACCCTCCTCTTTGCTTCTTTCTTTTCTCCTCCTCTCCACTGCTGACCTCCTGGCTGAAACAGAATCTGCACTGGTTACCTGGCCATCCTCTGATCCCTGGCCCAGGTCCTTGCCCCGCCAGCCACACTAACCTGCACTGCCTGCCTGGCAACCCCAGCACTTGGGGACTGTCTCTGTATCCCTTCAGTCCCACCACCAGCACTTGACACCTGATGTCTGCACTCACCTTTGCACTTGCCACCTGCTGGCCGTTACTTTTACTTATTATTATTCTATTCCCATGTACTGCACTGTTCCCCCCGCACTTTCCCCCTTTGCCCATCCCATGCACTTGCACGATCTGAATGACACCTGGCCTAGTATGATCGTTGTCTGTCCTCCCTGTGTTCCCCCTCCTTTGCCTCGTCGCGCCTTGAAACACTGGTATATAGGCGCGTTATAAATGATATGATATGATATGGCATTTGTAACGCCATATCATACCATTTCACCCAAGAAATGAGTACATGATACACATGGCATACACACAATAATTTGGGCTGACTGAAAGTACACCTGTTATTTGGCAGTGTGATCCGGTGAAGTGAAATGGAGGATTTCTAAATGGAGTAGTTCCACCTAGATCAGAGGTCTGCAACCTGTGTCTCCAGAAATGTTCTGGACAACAACTCCCATCAGCCCTAGCCAGCAGAGCCAATGGTCAGGGATCATGGGAGTTGCCCACCATAACATCTGGAGAGCCATAGGATGCAGACCACTGACCTAGAGGCATAGATGTAAGTGCAATACCCTGAGCACCATAAAGACGACAGCCATCTTAGACCACAAAAAAGAGTGTGGTGCCTCCTCCCACGGAGTTCAATGCACACAACAGATGTTTGTGGCGAAAAAGGAAGAGCGACCCATGAAATGAGAACATCTGCAAATCACAATTTGGACACTTTGGCAGTAGGGAGGTATCCTAGTTTTGTGGAAACCTTACTTTTGGGGCATGATGCTTGGCCTACAGCTCCCATGATCCCTCACCATTGATTGTACCGGCGGGTGCTGATTGGAAGTGCAGACCAAAACACCAGGAGAGCTGCATGTTTTCTACCCCTGTTCTTAAACGAGCAGGGATGGTTGAAAAGGTTGGCTCCAGGGGACAGCACCCACCTTCTTGGTTAAATCACTAAAGGGCTTCTGGGGAGCGTTAAAGGGCCTCGTGGCTTGGCCACTATCCAACCTGTCATTCATGTTAAACAAAATCATACATACCCCTCCCTCTAATTTATACTTTCAGCTCGTCGGAAAGACAACGGGGTGAGGTGCACTAACAATGTTAATAATATATTCGATAGTTAATGACAAAAGCCATATTTTATTATAGATCTTGTGTATATTTCAGGTGCAGCCGGGTACAGTCCCCGCACCCAGGGGAACACAATATGAACCAACAAAAAAAGAAACCTGTTAGTTGTCAACAAGTTACCCTAGTGCACTCCTCTCCGACTCTGCCCTAATGTCGATAATGCATTCAATAGAATATTTCTGATCTCAAATAAATACATTTTGTAATCAGTCACCTTTTAATGATAAGTGTCTCTGCATGGGAGTAGTAGCGTAGGATTGCAGGGTCCGGTTAGAAATAAACATCTTAGGGTTGAGGGACCTTGCTGCCCCGGGCGGGCGAAGAAGCGGAAAGGTTTCTATGGTGCAGGGCTCACTGTTTCGGAAGAGGGTGATGGATTGATGAAGGACGGCAACGCCCCCCGCCCCCCAGTTTCCATTTGACATGTTTGCCGCGGTGTTGCTAGGTCTGGAAATGATCTGGGGCTAAGCTAATGTCGGCACTGGCGGGATTCGGGGCTAGAAAGCCTTTTGGTTGTAGCCCCTGAGCTTCTATCTGGGACTACACACTAAAGACCTCGGGCTGTAGCCCCTCATCATCCCCCCCCCCCCAAGCAACGCCTCTGCATGTTTGGATTTTTCTGCATCTACCGCTTGGCATTTTTCCAAAAGCCGGGGTGAAAAGAGCAAAAACTCGGCTGACATAAACGCCCGACTTTAAATGAAATGTAGGAAGGGGCGTTTTCTGCATGAACATGAAGTAAGACAAATGCACAGAGACAAATGCACAGAGGCTGCAGTGAAGCACCGTGCGCCTTAACGAGAGCGGCCAAACTTTAACTCACCGCAGGCGAGTGTGTGTACAATGCAATCTGAAAAGTGCCTAGCTAAATATTAGGGAATTCGTTCCCCATGCACAGATTAAAAGTGCAAAAGACAAACAGTGTTTAGATTGTGCTGTTTCAAAGTGGGCTATTTATGCCATCTAATGTGTCATTTTCTGGAGGGTACACCTGCATACGGGGAAACAAAACCGAAAAAGACAGTGAAAAAAACAGACTGTATGACCAACAAGAGATCGCTAAAGACAGCAGTAGTGTTGAAGAAGACACCATATGAAGCCCTGTTATTATGGGATGTTGACTCTACTATTATATGTAGACTTGTGGATATAACAATAGTGTTCCCCTGAAGAATTTCCTAAGAAAACGTTTTTTATTGAGTGTAAGAGGAATGAAACATGTTGGGTATGATAGTAGTAGTGAAAGTGTGTTGATGACTGACATAGATGTAGGGAGATCATAATTATATCATGGTGCTAATATGTTGTAAGTGTCCTTATGGTGTTTTATTAAGAAAATGGTGATGTACACTATTGGTTTCCACATCCACATAATAGAGTAAGATACGTGTAGAATTGGAAGGCTGCTCTGATTTTGATGATTTATAATATACTGTATTAAATAAAATATTTTGTGATTGATAATGGATGGTTATTGAAGAAGAATTTCTTCGGGCTTGTATATAAGTGGGGGGTCACATTCCTATTAGAATGTTATCTGGTTTAACCGTGTAGAAAATGACATGGGACCACTGGAACATTGTAGTTTTTTGGGGGGGTAATGGAATTACCGCCATTTTTCCCACACCGCCATACTATGAGTAGGGCCCTGGCGTGGGGGATTTACCTCCAGCATCACTTTCTGACAAAAAACGGCAGAATTCCTGCAGCAATAATTCCGCCAGCGGTAATTCCACCAAAAATGACACATAGAGTCCAATGGGCTCTAATAAAATGGGAATTAACTCAGCCACTGCCACTTGTAATCTGGTGGTAATTCTGCCAGACCAAGTGGCAGTAATTCTGTTGGGTGGTATTCCAGCAGATTTACCACTGTGATACCGCCCCAACTCGTAATGAGGCCATATGTTTGTAAATCGGTAATAAAAATGTGCGCTAAGGGATCCGAAAAATTATTAGGATTTTTGGCCTTGGTTTTTGAATTCACTTTTCGCTGGCTAAAGAGACTTTTGCTGGCTGGGATGGTACGTCAGTCTTTATCAGGCCTTTAAGCCTCCTCTCTGCATTTCATATTTTTTCTAAGAGTTTGCATTGGGGGTTATACATTCTGACTGATTTTATCTCTTGCACCGAGAATTTTGTTTGACAGAATCTGGAACAGCTTTTATCATTTTCAGAGCTCTGTTGAAACTGCAGCTGTTTGGAAGTTGCATTTGTTTTCCAGGCGCACAAGTCAGCTGCAAAGAGATGTTTGCATTTCTCTTAAAAAAAGGGAAATGTGTTCATCCTTTTTCTGCGCTCGTGTGAAGGGATTCTAATCCCACGAAGGAAAGGTTTGCGAAAGCCAGAAGCGGTGGCCAACTGGACGGCTCATTATAAGTCTGGAGGTATAGGGTAAAAGTGGCATTAAACGAAATAACGCCACTTTTACCATACCGTCGAAATATGAGTTGCCAGTAACTCCGCCTACAGAATTACCGCTGGCGGAATTACCACCAACATATGACGCCGGTGGAATTACTGCTGTATTACCGCCAATCTCATGATGAGGGCCATGTGGGACCTTCTAGAAGCGGGAAATACAGATACATCTCTAAGCATTCTTACAAGAGTTCACATGAGGAGAATGCTAGGAGAACGAATTTTGACCACGTTATAGTGATAGCTAAGAAAAAAAGTAACATTCGAAATGAGTCACTAATGGCAACGTTTTGTGATTAATGCTTGCAAAAACTATGAATACATGTCTAAAACCTCATCTCTTTAATTCCAAAGCCTAAGCTCCTTTACTTTTTCCTGTCTCCTTCTGCTTTTCTAGACTTCCTGATTCTCCTCTTGCATGCTGCGCACTGAGGCCCACAGGCGAGTTGCGCCCTATAAAAGATATTTAATATTAACAACATTACCATGTTACTCGTTAATTTAGAAGAGAATAATTGCTGTGACCCTGGCACTTAGAAAGCATTGCCCCTGCAGACGAAAAAGTTCACCTGCTGAGGGCTACCGATGAAATGAGATATTGCTGCCATAATACATCTTTATTGTAAATATGGAGGAATACCATTCTGCTTGTTTTCAACGTCTTCTGAAACTAGGATGTTCTCTGCCGAGTGTCATTTTGATATGCAGAGGGCATGTGTCTTGAACCAATGTGCTTTCTTTCGATATTTTAATGCAAAAGCATTCAAGGATGTATAATACCATTGGTTTTTGACTAATAAAAAAAGAAGAGTAGTACTTTTTGACAACTGTTATTGGCCTGCATTGTAATTGTTGATTTCACCCTGGCGAATTAAGAACTATTACATCTAGGTAGAGAAGATCTTTCCTAACGTTTGTTGGCAGATTCGTTTAAAATTAATTGAACAGATAATGTGCGGAATTAAATAAATAGTTAGAAATAAATGTAATGAAATCAAATAAATAAATAAACAAATCAAAATCCCATTGCGCACAACAGCCTTGCCCAAAATAAATATTACTCGGGGGTGGAGGGATCAGCATAAATAGGCTCATTACGGGTTTGCCCGTAACCTGCCGGTAATTCCGGTGGGTTACCGACAAACCTCCTTACCATTACCGGCACCCAATATTCCAGTATTACCGGGATATCACTAGTGCCGGCAACAGCAGTAAGTTCCCATTCCATGGAGTGCTCCATGGAATGGCTTTGCTGCAATCACCAGTGCTTGAGGAAATGATTTTCCGGTAGGAGCTTGAACTACCAGCAGGTCAGGTCTGCTGGTGGATCAGAGCCCCTACCGGCAAACTCGGAGTGTGTCGGTCCGATAAAAATGCCAAAGCCGGTATCACCAGCATTTTTAATGGAGTGGCACGCTCGTAATGAGCCCCAAAGAGTCTATAAAGCACTACCTTAAAGGATGGCTACTTGCCTGCACAAAGTGGCGCATGATGTAACTATGGCCTGCGACATGCAGGGGTTTGGTACTGCTACCGATTGCATGCAGTGCTGTACGAGTACTAGCTGTGGCAGTGCACATGTGGTGGTGCTGCATGTGGCTAGTCATGCAGGGTGGATGACCGCGGCTTTCAGGGGGAGTTTAGTCCCCAGTGGTTGCTATGGCAGATGGGTGTGGAGAAGGAACCCACCCCCTAAAAACAAAAAAGAATTATTTGCAACAGTGACAAAGCAGAAATAATGTTTGGGACATTTCCGGTTGTGTTTAGTAATCAAGATAATTTCTCCAAAACATGGGCTAAAATTGTTTACAAAAAAAATATTGGGCTCATTACGAGTATTGCGGTGCGGGAAAAAGTTGGCAGTACCAGAATCACTGTCACTTTTACTGCTCAGCCATACTACGAGTATGGCCGTGGAGTGGGGGATAAATCCTGCCACTTTCTGCTGAAAATCAGTGGAATTACCGCAGTGGTAACTCCGCCGGTGGTAATCACGCCAGAAAAATGCCCCATTGAGTTCACTGGACTCTCAAAAAATGGGGATTAACTCTGCTACTTCACCCGGACCAAGTGGCTGTAATGGTAATTCCGCTGGCCAGCATTCGGGCTGATTTGCCGCCAGACTGCCGGCCAACTCGTAATGAGCCCCATTGACATTTATCATGATAAATCTAATAACTTTGAGTGTAACATATAACCCTCTTTTACTCTTCCAGAACGGTGGTGGAAGGTCAGCTTTATTTTTCCAAAAAGGACACATTATAACGCAGGAAGACTTTGACTTTGATTGCTAAATCCGCAGTAAGGGTAAAGAGATGCCTTAGAGGTAACAAGAGTGGGAAACAGCATTCATGAGTAAATGGCATATGGCTAAAAGCATGTCTTGCAATCCTTTCTGTCATAGGGCCTCATTACGACCCAGGCGGTAAGTTACCGCCTGGGTCGTACCTTTACCACCATGGCGTAAACTATGTTTACGCCATGGTGGTTGGCGGACTTACCGCCCCATTCCGAGGTCGGCGGGGCGGTAAGTCCCCAATCCCCATTTACCCTTCCCCATTCCCCTTTTTGCCCCATAGGGCATAATGGGAGTGGGGAAGGCGTTAATTACGCCACCGTAAATTACGGTGGCGTAATTAACAACATGGTCCCTTAGCGCCATGGATTTTAACACCTGCTAAAAGCAGGTGTTAAATCCGCCATGGCGCTAAGGGACCTCGGAATGAGGCGGTAAGGGTCGGCGCTGTTTACGCTGCCGTAAACCCCTTACCGCCTGAGTCGTAATGAGGCCCATAGTGTCAGTACCCTACCGCCAAGATTATGTATCTGTAACCTCTGATAAGTAATTCAGGTGATAGTTTCATAGCCACCAGGATTGGAGTTCTCTCTTGCTGTATTCGAGTATTAAGTTTGTTATATACACGCGTATTTGTATTTATCGATAACAAGGAAAGGCATTGGACTCAGAAACACTTTACTGAGCACAAATCTATCTTCGGGAAGTTACAGGGTGCTTTACAAGTCATAGGGAGAAGAACACAGTGAAGAAAACAGAGATCAAGGCAGCGGGGAGAAAACAACAGGGTTGGGGGCAGGCAATTTGGTATCAAAGGATATACAAGAAAGTAGGGGAGGAAACAGATCACCCAGTCTCAGGTTAGGTGGGGAGCAACGGGTGTGTGGACATAGGGGTTAAGCGAAAGCCATTTCTTGAAGAGGAGGGTAATGAGCTACTTCCTGAAATGTAGAAGCGAGGGGGCGAGTCTGCTGTTGATGCGGAGAAGGTTCCAGAGTCTCGGGACATATACAGAAAAGGCCTGTCTTCTGGAGGGTGAAGCAACAGAAACGAGAGGCAGCATCATGTCCCACCTCGTTTAATGCTATATTTCCAAGGAAAGTGTCTTTGTGTTAAATTCTCCATTTGAGGCTATTTGCCATGGAACGTTGCTTTGTGTATTTCACCTCCACCTGATACAATATATACATATATAGAATGTTCCTTTTTATTTTAAAGCTTCATTTATTGCCAGAGAAGGTAGAATGTTCATTTTTGCATTCCATCTTCATTGGATCCTATGTGGCATTCAATGTTTCTTTGTTTTTTCAACCTTGTTGCATTCCAACTGGGGTGGAGTGGTCCTTTTTTGCTTTAAACCTATATTTGATGTTAGATGAGGTGGAAAGTGCCTTTGTGTGTTCCACCGCCATTTGATGTTAGATGAGGTGGACAGTTCCTTGGTGCGTTCCACCTGCATTTGATGTTAGATGTTCCACCTCCATTTGATGTTAGATGAGGTGGAAAGTTCCTTTGTGCGTTGCACCTCCATTTGATGTTAGATGAGGTGGACAGTTCCTTTGTGCGTTCCACCTCCTTTCGATGTTAGATGAAGTGGACAGTTCCTTTGTGTGTTCCACCTTCAGTTGATGTTAGATGAGGTGGAAAGTGCCTTTGTGCGTTCCACCTTCATTTGGTGTTAGATGAGGTGGGCAGTTCCTTTTTGCATTCCACCTCTATTTGATGTTAGATGAGGTGGACAGTTCCTTTGTATGTTCCACCGCCATTTGATGTTAGATGAGGTGGACAGTTCATTTGTGCGTTCCACCTCCATTTGATGTTAGATGTTCCGCCTCCTTTTAATGTTAAATGAGGTGGACAGTTCCTTTTTGCGTTCAACCTCCATTTGATGTTAGATGAGGTGGAAAGTTCCTTTGTGTGTTCCACCTCCATTTGATGTTAGATGAGGTGGACAGTTCCTTTGTGCGTTCCACCTCCATTTCATGTTAGATGAGGTGCACAATTCGTTTGTGTGTTCCATCTCCATTTGATGTTAGATGAGGTGGAAAGTTCCTTTGTGCGTTCCACCTCCATTTGATGTTAGATGAGGTGGACAGTTCCTTTGTGTGTTCCACTTCCATTTGATGTTAGATGAGGTGGACAGTTCCTTTGTGCATTCCACCTCCATTTGATGTTAGATGAAGTGGACAGTTCCTTTGTGTGTTCTGCCTCCACTTGATGTTAGATGAAGTGGACAGTTCATTTGTGTATTCCACCTCCTTTTGATGTTAGATGAGGTGGACAGTTCCTTTGTGTGTTCCACTTCCATTTGATGTTAGATGAGGTGGACAGTTCCTTTGTGCATTCCACCTCCATTTGATGTTAGATGAAGTGGATAGTTCCTTTGTGTGTTCCACCTCCATTTGATATTAGATGAGGTGGAATGTTCCTTTGTGGGCTCCACGTCCATTTGATGTTAGATGAGGTGGACAGTTCCTTTGTCTGTGTTACCTCCATTTGGTGCTACATTGTGTAGAATGTTACTTTATGTTCTCCGCCTACAGTTGATGCTGGGTGACAAGAAATGTCCCTTTGTGCTTTCCAGCTCCATTTGATGATATATCGCATGGAATATTACTTTTTTCCATACAAAATAAAAGTATGAATTTACACATAATTGAACCGGCTCAGAATGTAATCTTGACTACTGTTACATTTTGGCCACGAAAGGCTTTGTTTCCCTATTTCGCAGCTTTCCTGCGGAGAAAGACGCATTTGCAGGCTCCCTTGTGGAGCAGATTCAGGTTGCCATGGCGCCTGTATACACTCCAGAGGAACCCGTGTCAGCTGACATGTTACGTGCGTGGGGAACGCGTATCGAAGCCATGCCCCCCTGCGCTTTAAAAACACTGTTCTCCGGAAGGCTTGTTGCTGCTAATTGTGGTGTTACTCTCATACGGTAACGTTCCGTATTCCTCGTGAACTCCTGTTTCAAACTTCTATTGAATTCCTGGTTCCTGACTTCCGCGTGTTTTCCTGGACTGTTTTCAAATCTCCTTCTGGCTTTGTCTGTACTTCATACGTTGCTGACCCGGACTGACCCACGGATTGCTTTCACGCCTCCTTGTTGGTTTCCTGCACCCCCCGGCCTTGACTCAGACCGCTACTGGATTGCCTCTGCCCGCGCCCACTGCCTCCTTGCAGTTTCCTCGCCTTACTTCCTTCGGGACTCCTCAGCTGCTCAACATCCTGCCCGAGGCTCTAAGGTAAATCAAGTCTAATTCATTTCCTTGGGGAGACCCTGTCAGCGCTACCTCCGCTGAACTGCTTCACTCAGAGACCATTACTCTGCTGGGTTTACTGGTACATTTCCTTCTTCCTGTCTGATTCTATTTGTACATTTTCTGGGACTACAACATTCTTCAGTGAACAGCTCTCCAATTGCATTTGAGACACTTTCCTGTGTATGCACCAACCCGTCACTAGTGCGACCCTCGTGCCGCCCGGGTATTACCTTCCTGTACTAACCTGCCCTTTTGTTATTTTATCCTGTTGTTGTTGCCCTCCATTCTGGACACCATTAACTCTTGAGAATTCCTCCTTTCAGGTATGTTTTTGGTTTGATTACCTATTGGGAGCCTATTACTGTTACGCTCACCTGGCTCCCACAGAGGCGTCGATCTGAACTGGACAGCTGCGGTCTCCACCAATGTGACGCGTAGGACCGAGATGACGGACTGGACTGGCCCACCTAGCTTCGTTTGCTTGGCCCATAGGAATATTCTTCTGCAAATGGAGAAAGGGGATTAACCACCCGTGGAGTTGAGCGTAAATCCCCCCACCCCCGCTGTTCTCCCCACAGATCACCTTTGATGTCCCCTCTTATAGTCTCACCTGATGGTTTGAAAAGATGAGCTCTCCATCCTGCATTGAGCGCAGGGGCGCGTTGATAACCAGTTGCTTCACTGGCTCGAAGGAATTGGTGAGTTCCAGAACAATATTGACTCCGAAAAGTATGTAGTTCGTAAGAGTTCACATGTCTGACTTTCACTCTTGTCCGATTCCTTGCAGTTTGCAGCTTGACCCCAGCGAAGAGTTCCTCGTGGTAGCTGACAAAGTTCAGGTAAGGATTTGGCTCATCCTACACAGTTCAATAAAATAAGGCCAGAATGTAACCTGTTGCTTGCTCCCTTATTCAGGTGTGGAGAGAAAATATGAAGTTCGGGGAATAATGCCTCCGGCGGTAAAATTACGTAAGTCTATTGTGGTGAGAAGAGTTCCCCTTGTTTGTCCCTTTGTCTCACCTTGTTGTGCCTTTTGTTCCCCTTAGGGGCCGGGGCACGGCGAGGATGCAATGGAGACTGCGCCGACCCGTGAAGAGGAATAGTACCCCCAGCGGTAATCAGGTAAGTCTATTGGGGTAGTTACTATTGCCTCTGTTTATTCCCTTGGCTCACCTTTGCTGTTTTTGTGTTCCCCTTAGGTGCCAGAGTGCGGCGGGAACGTGCAGAAGGATGCGGTGGATCGTGAGGATGCTGCGAAGGCCGGTGAGTTCAGCGCGGCACTGCAGCAGGCGAGGCGGTGCACATAAAATGCTTCTTTCTTCCAGCTCGAAGGCGCGGTGGATCTGGAATTCAGGTAAGGATCGAAGGTTTTGCTCTTATTCTAACCTCTTCTCCTTCTGTTCCTCCCTTTTTCTAGGAGCTGCAGACTCGAGGCGGGCGTGGCAGAAGACTGGATGCAGGCACGGTGAGCGTTACGCTGCTGGATGCAGAATAACGCGAAGTGTGTGCTGCTCTTCGGGCATGGTTTAAATAGCCTCCAAAGTAGTCCCAGGTAGGTATTCCTCCCCAGCCCCACCCGAGTAAAAACTAGTCCCTAGGTAAAATAGTCCCTTCCGAGCCTCATTTGGCTTGGAGCTCTGCAGCATGGTCTGCATCAGGTAAGCTTGCAGCATGGTCTGCATCAGGTAAGTTCTACTCTACGAGCCTGGTGCCTATGGCGCCAGGACTGACTCTCCATATGAGCCTGGCGCCATAGGTGCCAGGACCGCACCCAAACAGCCCCTAACACGGGCTTTTGGGCTTGCTCAAAACAACTTGATGCCGGCTTCCGGGGTTGCTGGACCTGGTCTGGTTCCCCGGGGGTAGGCATCATGACAATTAGGTTACATTGATGCTTATGATAATGGGTTTATTTTCCTTGTAGGTTCATCCCCATAGTGAACTCCACCAATCCTTACCATAGGTAATTCCTTAGTTATATATGTCGTATTGCCTTCCTTCCTCATCTAATCATCTTAGTATTCCTTTGCAGCATTGGGGTGGTGGTGTGTGTTCTCCCTGCTCTTTTAGGCGATTGGCACCTCTGTCTGTTCAGATTGAAACAGTGTAGAGGTACACTGTCGAGAAGAGCCCCTCTTTTGAGGAAGCCTGAATCATTGAATTCAGGGGAGCTGGGATACTGGAGGCTGAACCGTGAATTCCTGTTCTACTTCCGTCTCCAAGGTCGTCTTATCCAGATTTCTTGACCTACTTACGGAGCGGTGAGTAACAGAATTAGCAGCACTACAATGTTCAGGGAGGCTAGCGATGCCTTGACACAGATCGTGCAAATGGTCACAGATCTGAGAACTGACCTGACCAATGCACAAGAGGCATTGCGCCAACGTATGAACGCTATCCAGGTCTTGGTGAATACTCCAGCCTCACAGGCAACCGGCGCTGGAACTATGGCTTCAGGGTCCGGTTTTCCAGCTCCCACTCAGGAAACGACTCCAATTATGCTTACCCCACCCAATTTCCCCTGGCTTCTCCGAAACGTTTCCTGGGTGACCCCAAACAATATATGACTTTCATCAATCAGCTCAAGCTGCACTTCTTGTGTTGTCCTGCTTCTTTTCCCACTTCCACGACTAAGGCTGCTTTTGTTTTGTCACATTTGGGTGGCACTGCGGCCGCCTGGGCAAATCCGTTGTTAGAATCCAACAGTCATGTTCTTTACAATTGCGATGCCCTTCTCACTATGATGAGTAAAGTTTTTGACACACAATATACTACTCAAGCTACTGACTTGGAGTTATTGAAGCACAGACAAGGGAACAATTCCCTATTGGTCTACTTAGCCGCTTTAATCAGTTGGCAGCTGAGACAGATTGGCCCGAAGAGAAAAAGACAGCAGTTTTTTTACCAGGGTCTCTGACGAACTAAAAGACATACTATCCACTGTCCCAGTTGTTCCCACAGCATTTGGAGAGTTGCTTGATTTAATCCTTCAGATTGATGCTCGCAAAGCCGAAAGGCGTGGTGAGAAGAAGCCCGCTCTATTCACTTCAGCATCTGCGGAAACGTCGTCCACTACACTCCCTGCTCCTGAACCCATGCAGATTGGTGTTGTTAGAGGTCCGCTCACGCCAGCTCAACGCGAACATCGCAGATCACACAACCTGTGCATGTATTGTGGGGCCTCTGATCATCTGCTGCCCGAATGCCCCAAAAAACCCAAACGAAAGGCGGGAAACACCAAATCCCGACAGTAGACGCAGTCCCTACGTCGGGAGGTCAACCTATGGACTCTCCTTTACAGAATCGTACTCAATTGATTCATCTTCCTGTCAATTGTTCCTTGACCCATGGAGGGTCATTTAAAGCAATGGCAGTGATAGATACAGGAGCAACTGGTAATTACGTTGATCAATGTTTTGCTTCTATGTCAGGGATACCACTGATTCCCAAACATATTCCTGGAACAGTTAATGCAGTGGACGAGTCAGTTCTTGTCTCTGATATGGTAACTCATCAGACGGTTCCAATGGTCATGAGCCAATGAAGGCCACACAGAAGAGATATCTTTTGACATTATCAAAGCACCTGCATGCAAGGTCATCCTTGGTATTCCATGGTTGCAATTCCACAACCCTGCCATTGATTGGTCAACCCATCAGATTCAGTTCCCTTCCAACGTCTCCAATACCCGATGCACTTAATTGCTTGGAATCAGCCAAGATAGCCCCGTCAGGGCACTGGTGTCCTCCACTATGCATATTGGAGCCATTTCTAACACGGCTATGTCCGTGGTTCCTCCTCAATATGCAGAATATGCAGATGTTTTTGACAAAGGGATGGCAGAAACTCTACCTCTGCATCGGATCTATGACTGCCTGATAGATCTAGTACCAAGGATGAGGATACCAGCTGGAAGAGTGTATTCACTCACCCTCAATGAAGATGCCGTACTCAAAGAGTACATTGACAAGGATCTTGCTATGGGGTTTATTCGCCTTTCAAAATCTCCAGTTGTGTCCCCAGTCTTTTTCGTTCCCAAAAAAGAAGGGGATTTGAGTCCCTGTATTGATTATCACGCATTGAACGCAGCTACCATAAAAAAACAGTATCCCCTTCCTCTGATTTCGGTTCTCCTCGATCAACTGGGATCATCAAAGATCTTCACTAAAATCGACCTCAGAGGGGCCTACAATTTG
Source organism: Ambystoma mexicanum (assembly GCF_040938575.1). Taxonomy (NCBI): domain Eukaryota; kingdom Metazoa; phylum Chordata; class Amphibia; order Caudata; family Ambystomatidae; genus Ambystoma; species Ambystoma mexicanum. Next base: position 158,576,685 of record NC_090936.1, on the reverse strand, counting down.
GTACGCATGAGAGAAGAGGACGAATGGAAAACTGCATTTAAGAGGCGTTACGGTCTATTTGAATACCTGGTGATGCCCCTTGGGCTCTGTAACGCCCCGGTGACCTTCCAGGCATTTATGAATGACCTATTCCATGACATCCTAGATCAATACGTCGTAGTTTACCTGGATGACATCTTGATCTGTTCACAGAATCAGACAGAACACATCCAACATGTCAAAATGGTACTTCAACGTCTAAGAGATCATAAATTGTTTGTAAAGGCTGAAAAATGCATTTTCCACGTGTCAGAAGTGGAGTTCCTGGGATACGACCTTACTGGCCAAGGGGTCCGTATGAGCCAATCCAAAATTAAAGCCATCCTGGAATGGCTGGTGCCTAAGTCTATCAAAACATTGCAATCATTCCTGGGATTCGCCAACTTTTATAGGTGATTTATTAACGGTTTCTCTGACATTTCTGCCCTTCTTACCTGCTTGACCAGTGCCAAGGTGCCATATGTTTGGTCACCGGAAGCCCAAAAAGCATTTGACCAGTTGAAATCTGCCTTTACTTCCACTCCTATTCTTAAACATCCTGACCCAGATCTCCCGTTCTTTGTGGAAGCTGATGCTTCAGGATATGCGGTTGGCGCTGTCCTGTCACAACGGTGCCCCCACACGGGTGACATTCATCCCGTCACCTATTACTCACGCAAATTGACGCCCTATGAGAGAAACTACTCTATCACGGAACGTGAGCTCCTAGCCATTAGGGACGCCTTCCTGGAATGGAGACACCATCTCTTGAGGGCTGGATACTCTGTAACGGTATACTCTGATCACAGGAGTCCGTTAGCCTTCAAATCAATGAAGTGTCTCACTGCCAGACAGGCACGTTGGCACTTGTTTTTCTCACGATATCAATTTGTCATCCCATACCGTCCTGCTAAAGCTCAGGTATCTGCTGACACCCTTTCCCGCCTTCATGCGGGAGATCGTTGCCTACAGTCTGAACCTTTGTCTCTCCTATCGAACAAAGTTGTTTGTGGCTGTTCAGTTCAACGTTCTTTACGTTCCATCATTGTTAACTGGGTCTCCACCCATCCGACGGAGATTGCCGAATTCAATTTGGAACTGGTGCAAGGTTTGCCCTTCATCCAAGGGACGTGTCTTTATTCCACTTGGTCAGGCCCGGACCTTGGCACTTCAGTGGGCCCATGACTCTCTGGTTGCAGCACATCCGGGAAGTCAGAAAACACTGGAGGCATTGCGGCGTTGGGCTTGGTGGTCTACCATGGCAAGAGACGTAAAGGACTACATCACAACCTATGCCATTTGCGCCCAATGTAAATCTTCCAGAGCCAAACCTGTGGGTTTGTTACAACCTTTACCGGTCCCATACAAACCCTGGCAGATGGTGTCAATGGACTTCATTGTTGACTTACCCGATATACAGGGACACAACACCATCTGGGTGGTCGTAGACTACTTTACGAAGTATGCCCTATTCATACCTTGTTCCGGATTACCATCAGCTCCCGGGTTGGCTAGATTGTTCATGGCGAATGTATTTAGCTTTTTTGGGTTGCTGTCCGTCATTGTCTCTGACCGTGGTACGCAATTTACCTCACGGTTCTGGAAAGCTCTCACTGCTTCCCTTGGCATTGAAGATAGATACTCCTCGGCCTACCATCCTCAGACGGACGGGCAGACTGAAAGAACCAACTCTACTTTTGAACAGTATCTACGTTGTCTATGTCTTCAGTTCCAACAGTCCTGGTTCGCGTCTTTACCGCAAGCAGAATTCGCATATAATAACTCTATGCACATGTCCACGGGGGTTTCTACATTTTTTGCCCTGTAAGGTTGCCACCCTAGGGTACTACCACTCGATCTGGCCTTGCCAGACTCCAATCCAGCTGCACGAGACTGTGTACGTGACTTAGACCAGATCCATCGAGATGTACGATGTCATTTGCTCCGAGCTCAGGAACGTGCTAAGAAATCTGCGGACGTGCATCGCTCTCCGGCGCCGTCCTACCAGATTGGCATGAAGGTGTGGTTGTCATCTCGTAATTTACAGATCGCGGGGAAACGCTCTCTATTGCCTCGATTCGTGGGTCCTTTCGCCATTTCTGCTGTGATTAACCCTGCAGCGGCCAGGTTATCTCTGCCTGTTCCTGGCGCATTCACCCTGTCTTTCATGTCTCTCTGATCAAACCTTATGTCCGATCCACTCGTCTACCGGCGCGCCCTCCTCCGATCTTGGTGGATGGTGAGGAAGAATACGAGGTATCCCGCATTCTGGACTGGTGGGTTTCTAGAGGTACGGTACGATATCTGGTGGATTGGAAGGGCTTTGGGCCTGAGGACCGCACTTGGGAGCCTTTGGCCAACCTGCATTGTCCCGACCTTTTGAGGGATTTCCATTCCGCCAGGGGGTTGCCGGTGTCTTTGGGGGAGGATGCTGTTACATTTCGGCCACGAAAGGCCGTGTTTCCCTATTCCGCAGCTTCCCTGCGGAGAAAGACGCATCTGCAGGCTCCCTTGTGGAGCAGATTCAGGTTGCCATGGAGCTTGTATACACTCCGGAGGAACCTGTGTCAGCTGACACGTTACGTGCGTGGGGAACGCGTATCGAAGCCATGCCCCCCTGTGCTTTAAAAACACTGTTCTCCGGAAGGCTTGTTGCTGCTAATTGTGGTGTTACTCTCATACGGTTACGTTACGTTTTCCTCGTGAACTCCTGTTTCAAACTTCTATTGAATTCCTGGTTCCTGACTTACGCGTGTTTTCCTGGACTGTTTTCAGATCTCCTTCTGGCTTTGTCTGTACTTCGTACGTTGCTGACCCGGACTGACCCACGGATTGCTTTCACTCCTCCTTGTTGGTTTCCTGCACCCCCCGGCCTTGACTCGGACCGCTACTGGATTGCCTCTGCCCGCGCCCACTGCCTCCTTGCAGTTTCCTCGCCTTACTTCCTTCGGGACTCCTCAGCTGCTCTACATCCTGCCCGAGGCTCTAAGGTAAATCAAGTCTAATTAATTTCCTTGGGGAGACCCTGTCAGCGCTACCTCCGCTGAACTGCTTCAGTCAGCGACCATTACTCTGCTGGGTTTACTGGTACATTTCCTTCTTCCTGTCTGATTCTATTTGTACATTTTCTGGGACTAGAATATTCTTCAGTGAACAGCTCTCCAAGTGCATTTGAGACGCTTTCCTGTGTATGCACCAACCCGTCACTAGTGCGACCCTCGTGCCGCTCGGGTATTACCTTCCTGTACTAACCTGCCCTTTTGATATTTTATCCTGTCGTTGTTGCCCTCTATTCTGGATACCATTAACTCTTGAGAATTCCTCCTTTCAGGTCTGTTTTTGGTTTGATTACCTATTGGGAGCCTATTAGGCTACATTGATGCTTATGATAATGGGTTTATTTTCCTTGTAGGTTCATCCCCATAGTGAACTCCACTAATCCTTACCATAGGTAATTCCTTAGTTATATATGTCGTATTGCCTTCCTTCCTCATCTAATCATCTCTGTATTCCTTTGCAGCATTGGGGTGGTGGTGTGTGTTCTCCCTGCTCTTTTAGGCGATTGGCACCTCTGTCTGTTCAGATTGAAACAGCGTAGAGGTACACTGTCGAGAAGAGCCCCTCTTTTGAGGAAGCCTGAATCATTGAATTCAGAGGAGCTGGGATACTGGAGGCTGAACCGTGAATTGCTGTTCTACTTTCGTCTCCAAGGTCGCCTTATCCAGATTTCTTGACCTACTTACGGAGCGGTGAGTAACAACTACATTTGCAGGTGAAATTTATGCTCAAAATGTAGAAGTGAAGCTTTAAAACTTGTTGTCATTCTGGAAGACAACATTGACCTAAACATAAAAAAGTACCAATATGACTGCTTATAAAACAGGGATCCCCTGACCCCACACAAAAGAAATGGTCACGAAAAGGGGCCTTTTGCCTATTTAATAACAAAGGAGAAGCATAACCGGGACACCTTTTGTACTTGCCTTGCATGCAGTTACCTTAATTTTCTTCTAAGAACATGGGCTGCAGAGAGCACTACAATAAAAACGCCAACACATTCACCCCACTCAAACATCTGACAGAAGAGAGCTAAAAAATTTTGCAGTTTATTTTTTTGCTGGTGTCCAGAAGAGTGTCATCAAATTTTCCACCAGGATACTGGCAACCTCAAAATCTGCTCCAACACCGGCCACCGACTCAGTGAGCTTGAGTGAGATAGCAAGTCAGAGGGGTGATTGCGCCACCCGGGAGAAACTAGTCTCACTACATCTGTTGCCAAGGCCTGTGAGCTGATTGGGGCAGTGGTTATTACCGCTGTCCTACTCAGCAGTGCTGCCCGGCAGCCTGCTCAACCTACCTGCCAAGAAGTGAACAGGGATGATGAAAGAAGTTAAGATACATATGTTATGTCAACAGGGAGCCCATCAACACCTGTTTTGGTTAACGATACATTATATCATATTAAATTTTAAAGATGTTTATCTATCTGTTAAAGCTGGAAAGAGTTTCAATGGCCCTCAATCTCACAGACGGACAAAAAACAGGAAGTGGCGGGGGAATTACAAAACATAGAAGAGAGACTTAGACAGGGTCTGAGGATCTTTCTTCTATAATGTTTTGGAAAGAGGAGTAGGGAGAGACTCTCCTGGGAGACTGTGCCTCACGTAAATAAGGACTGTGATGAGGAAGATGGACAAGGGATTAAGGCAGATTACCTGATAACCTATTGAGTGATCTTCTAATTCCCTGATAGACCAGTCCACCTCTGGGTACTGTATTATATGCAACATGCATGCACACCCGAGGCCATAGGCACCGAATACATGGGGAAATTCTGCAACCGAAAACAAAAACAAACCTCCCAATGGCGCGCCATGCTCTCCTTAATCACTGGCCACAGCAGGGCTTCTGGCTCCTCCCCTTTTGGGCTCAGGCTGGGTGAAGTGTTAGAATATATCTTGCAAAATTAGCAGGTGCTGCCCACTTTAAAGTCCGAAGGCCTCGTCTTCACATGAGCCTTGATTGGAGTTGGAGGAGAGATTGGGGTCGGAGGGGGCAAGCTGGTTGCAGGTGTGGGAAAAAGAAGGGGATCCTAAAAGAGAATGCTGCAAAGACAGCTCAGAAAGTTACGCCACTGTTGCTGATAAGTTAAATCCTATGGCTGTTTTCCCTTCCAATTCCTGGAGCTAATTGTGCTATATGGGTTTGGTTCCCTCACATCACCCGGTGTGGGTATTTCTGCCTCCATAGCGAAATCAAAAGTTCGAACCCCTGCCAAGGAAAATTACGTTTGACGGCATGCCCAATTTCCTATCACTTGACAATTAGCAGAATGTGGGGTGGCATGTCTTTGTTAGTCATTTAGAAGGAAAGCATCAACCCTCCTGAGGATATAAGGAGATACTCGCCTATTTCGGTATAAAACAACTGCAGTAAAACACAATGTCCATCAAAAAAGCGGTGTGCTCTCCAAAAAAGCGTAACACTAGACGCAGAGGGGCAGCCACACACGGGGCACGCGCATGCGCAGCTGCTGTCACCCTTGCGCGGAGCCCTGCCGGGTAACGGCTCCATACTTTTAATGTATCCACAAATTGGCCTCACTTCAGAAATCGGAGGCGGCGGCGGCAGGCCTGGTGCTTCGCAACCGTGTGGGGAAAGGAGTCACTGTGGCATGGAGTCCGCCATTTGCCGGCCTTTGGGGCCATAACCAGAGATAGTATTCCGGTTACAGCTTTTCAGAGGGAACCGCGTACATTACCTAGAGAACAAATGCGAACGTCTGCCGTCCGTGTCTGGTCCCCTTTCAAAGTCATAATCACCAACACAAAGGCGCTCACACCTGGCTAATTCATTATGCCACGGATGGCTGCTCGGAGAGAGTCTAGTGTTTCATGATGAAAAGCAACTTGAATGGCTTCCGTTCCATGACGCCATCCCCTGCATGGAGTAGCATGCTTCAGATGAATGGGCAGGAGTACAGGCGGGACAGTACCAAGTGGCGGCAGGGCTGAGACTGATTGGCTCGCAGTTTGCAGGCATGGAGGCCCATGAATGGACAGCAGTACAGGCTGGATAGTACAAACGAGCCGCAGGCCGGGGCTGATTTATTCCCAGCTTCCAGGCGTGGAGGTAGATGAATGGATTGGACAGGAGTGCAGGCTGGACAGTACCAACTGGTGGCATGTTGGCTCAGAGCTGCCAGGTGTGGGAGAAGATTAATGGACAGGAGTACAGACTGGACAGGACGGATGTATACGAATTGTTCGAACTACAATTGTTCGAATCACAATTGACCTTTGCACAATTGACCGAATTGTGAAGGTCAATTGTTATATCTCTGCGGGGGAAACCCCCCGGCAACCCCCCATTATATATATATATATATATATACGGTCAATTGTGCAAAGGTCAATTCGGACCCTTGACTTTCGATCAATTGGGTCATTCGAACAATTGTGTTCGAACAATTTGGGTAATACCGACAGGAAGGAGTGCTAGGCGTGGAGGCAGATGAATGGAGAGGAGTACCAGCTGGACAGGACCAACTGGTGTCAGGGCTGAGACTGATTGGCTCAGAGCTGCCAGGCGTAGGGGAAGATGAATGGACAGCAGAACAGACTGGACAGGACCAAATGGTGTCAGGGCCGAGACTGATTGGCTCAGAGGTGACAGGCGTGGAAACAAATGAATGGACACGAACACAAACTAGACAGTACCAACGGGGGGCAGGGCAGAGAGTGATTGGTTCCCAGCCTCCAGGCAAGAGCAGACGCACCCAGCGGGTGTGCTGACGGCAAGCGCGTCTGGGCCCAGGGCCATTACTCTGTGCCAGAACAAGGATGTCCACCCACTAAACTCTGTGGCATTAGGAATCTACCAGGAAGACACATCTGCGAGACGGTCTTTATTCTCTAGCCCCTGCCAATAGCCATTCACCTCTAGGAACATCTAAAGATCGTCTTCTAAGTCACTCTAAGCACACGAAACTGAGAGCAGCAGGGAATCGGATGCCCGCTAAAACATTATAAGCCAGGTTACTGATAGCACCCGCCCCTATGAAAATGTATGCAAGACCAGCAGGGGCCCACCGGGCCGACATCTATACTATCTCAGAGGAGAATACCCCAGATTTGCTTCGTCTTACTCAGGCCTTCTGATCCTGATATCATGCAGATGTTGCCAGATGCTTGGCAGTCCACTGCCCTCTGGGGAGCGAGGGGCCTTGCCGTAATCTACCGGGCAACACTTTTTTTTGTAAATCAGTATTTATTTTATTTTTTTAAAGAAAAAACCAACAACAAACAGCCGTAGAAAATTTCTGGTTCTGGGACCCTCAGCCGACTTCCAGGCCATTGCAATTCTGCGCTTGGCTAATATGCAGATGAAATCCTTCATTCTGGAGAGGTGAATAGCATCTTTTCCGCCCCTCGGAAACGGACCCAATAAGCAGAACTCAGGGGGCCATGCCTGCATCTGGATCCCACCCCTGTCCCTTCCCGGCGACAATTAACTGTATGATTGTTCCTGTGAGCCTGTGTTGGCTAGCGTTCACCTGACACCCACTGCTGCTGTTCATGTTGGAATTGCATATCGGCCCCCGGCTCAAGGCTTAGCCAACTTTATACGTCTCTTTCCGCAAATCACAGCGGATTTGGCTATTACTTACTCTTACCTGGTAGTTGTGGGGGGCCTCTAATCCTCACCCCAATGACCCGACTGACTTGCATGCCAAAAATCTGGTAGCAAGTCTAGAAGACTTTCCTCTCTCACTGAAGCATTATCTCCCCACACATTCCGGGGGAAACATGCTTGATCTGATCTTCTCTGAGAAAGCACTGATGGCCACTTGTAGCCCCCTTACGGTGGCATGGTATGACCGTGCTCTACTACCCTATATTGGTGCCCTGCCTGTTCCTCTTTGTAAAACCTCTGATTGTTTACAGGCCTGACGCTTTTGGAATAGGATAGAACCCCTCTAACTAGCAGACCGTATTTCTGCCACATGAATGTCCAAAAGTGGCCAATTCGGCGGCATTACCACCAACGGTAAAATGCCAAAATCCCAGGTGGACTCCTATAAGGTCCCATTAATGGGGACTAATAGCGTCTAGCACCACTTGTAATCTGGCATTAATACCGCTAGTTCAATTGGCATTAACAGTAATAGAGTTTGGTGGTATCTCTGCGTATTTACCACTGAAATACCACCAAACTTATAATGAGACCCATTATTGAAGTCACATTCTTTCAGCTTATTGTAAAGGACCCATGTTCTCTCCACTCTTATCAATGGTAAATTCTGTAAAAAATGTTATGCCAAAAATGTATTGCTTTCCCTGTGATTTTTATTAATAAACAATTAAAATAAAAGGAAAGAAAACCCGCAAAATCTGGCCTTCTCTTAGACCCCTCATCCCTGAAAAAAACCTAACATTGATCAACCCCAGCCTTTGACCCTCACATTACCCCCCTGGCATATCCCCTGTCTATCCCCCAACACTTGGTTACCTGTCACAGTTGCCCCGTTTCACCCTTCTTTCTCACCCAGAACCAGTCACCCTCACCTGTCCTTGAACACCCCTCCCCCCTTCATGTAGCTTTGACCAGGGCTGGCAGAAGATGCATCAGGGATACTAGGGAACCATTTAAACATGCTGTTTGGGCACCCGCTTGTCCACAGTTCGGAAACGCTGTCTAAGGCACCCATGGAGTGCATCAGTGATAATAAAGGAAAAGGATTGCAGCAGGGATGTTAAAAGTTGGAGAGCATCACAAGACAAGCAGTCAGTGGGGAGCTAAAACAGGAAGGCCCTTATTCACAGAGCGTTTTCCAATGGGGTTTTGCCATAATAAAACGCTTCTGTCCATTAGGCTCTAAATGTCCACTAAAAAGCTATTAATTGCTCGCTGTCACCAAGGGGCTAATGTAGGCAAAACCAGAGTAAAACGATATGATATGTGATATGATAAAACGCTGCGACAAAACTACTGCTCAAACTACCCCAGCGCTGAAACTGCTACACTGGCTACCAATATAACAGCGAATAAAGTTCAAAATGATGTGCAGGACACACAGGGCAAACCACGGCCAAGGAGCAGAGTTCCTAAAGGAGAAAATAACCATCTACCATCTGACAATACCGCGAATATCAAGCAACGGCATACGTCTAGAACCAACAGCTTACAACAAGAGACAATTCAGGAGATCTTCATTCTCTCACCTGGCAGCACTATCCTGGAATCACCTACCTAAAAAGATACGAAACACAAAGGATTATCTGATATTCAGAAAACGACTGAAAATGATGTTTTTTGCTCGGAAACAGGTTGAAACGACTACAAAGGATTAGAACCCTTCGGGAACAAGATACCCAGGGAGGAAACCATACCCTTAAATCAATTCCTCACATAACCTTAAGGCAGAGGGACCTGCCTGACCACCCACCCCACATAACGGTAACCCACAGAAAAACCTAGGTAAGTTAAATCCGGGCAAGTGAGGGCAAATAGCGAGCTGTTTGCATTGCATCTGATGGCATTCAATCTTGAAAGGGAGGTTGCCAAAATATCACTTGTTTATTTTCTATAAACATGCTCTTTGCAATGTTTTGTTTTTAATTATTAAAGATTATTTAGTTACAAAAAACATTTAACACTGTAAAACACCAAGGAGGGAGTTTATTTTTGTTACCATTGTTTCTTGGTGAAGGATTAGGTTATTTCTGCTATTGAACGGTGCACATTTTTAAAAAATATTATTGTTGTTTTGGTTCATGCCTTACCACCAAACGAAAGACTTCAAAGCACAAAAGTGACCTAGCGTGAAAGGGGACATATTGCAGAGAGAGGAAACCAACCACACAATCATGCCAAAAGGTGGTAAAAGTACAGTATGCATACAGTCACACTGCCGAGCTAGTAAGTGCAAGGCTATTATGCAAGTCTATGCAAAAAGGACGAGCATACTCGTCCTTGGCACTCAAGGGGTTAAAACAAGGCATAGCGTAGCAGTGTAAAGCATTCGACAAATCCAGCTGGGAAGGGCCTTGAGCCTCAGGGGTGCCCCTGAGCAACTTCCCCCATGTTGGCAGTCTTATGACACTGCAGCATATCTAGCTGAGACGGGCCTTGAGCCTCACGGGTGCCCCTGAGCAACTTCCCCCATGTTGGCAGTCTTATAACACTGCAGCAAATCCAGCTGAGAAGGGCCTTGAGCCTCAGGGGTGCCCCTGAGCAACTTCCCCCATGGTGGCAGTATTGTGACACTGCAGCATATCCAGCTGGGAAGGGCCTTGAGCCTCAGGGGTGCCCCTGAGCAACTTCCCCCATGTTGGCAGTCTTGTGACACTGCAGCATATCCAGCTGAGAAGGGCCTTGAGCCTCAGGGGTGCCCCTGAGCAACTTCCCCCCATGTTGGCAGTCTTGTGACACTGCAGCATATCCAGCTGAGAAGGGCCTTGAGCCTCAGGGGTTCCCCTGAGAAACTTCCCCCATGTTGGCAGTCTTATGACACTGCAGCATTTCCAGCTGAGAAGGGCCTTGAGCCTCAGGGGTTCCCCTGAGAAACTTCCCCCATGTTGGCAGTCTTATGACACTGCAGCATATCCAGCTGGGAAGGGCCTTGAGCCTCAGGGGTGCCCCTGAGCAACTTCCCCCCATGTTGGCAGTTTTATGACACTGCAGCATATCCAGCTGAGAAGGGCCTTGAGCCTCAGGGGTGCCCCTGAGAAACTTCCCCCATGTTGGCAGTCTTATGACACTGCAGCATATCCAGCTGAGAAGGGCCTTGAGCCTCAGGGGTGTGCTTAGAAACCTCTGGATATTAAGCGCGTTATAAATAACCTATCATATCATAAAAGAGCCCAACCTTCCCAGCAGCATCTTGAAACCAGTCCAGTGAGCTTATGCTTACTGAGCAGCCTCCCACATAGGTTCTCCAGAAGTGGGCAGAGGGACGGAGAGGAAGAAAGCATGAGAAGCACTTCCTGCTCACGAGTCAAACACAATAACTAAGAGTGTAGGTGTACTCAAAAGCAGCTCACACCTCCAACTTCCGTGGGTTTGTCCTACCTGTCAGGAGGTGAAGTCTTGCTTACCCATTGGCTCACTTGTTGGCAAGCACACCCTTTCACGCATATTCAAGAAAAACTAGTTATCTCTTCGCTCTTATGATGGTATCAATACCCACCAGCTGCCCTCCAAGGGCCCTGATGACACCAACGATTAGGACCACAACAAATCATCAGAGGGCTGGTTATACTCTGGTTGCTCATCGAGGTCTTCCCACTGCACTTCTAGGAGTGCCTGCTACACTGCCTGCATATTCTGCTGCTCCTCTTGTCTCGGGAGGATAGCTCAGGGGCAACGTGCTCGCCTTGGAAGCAAGAAGACACGGAGCACCACAGGTTCGATCCCTGGGTCCGCGCTTAGAAACTTCATCATATCCCTTCAAGGAGCTGCTGCAATGTGACAAGGCAAACTAGTGTGCATGGGTAAGTGAAAAGCTTTCCGTGCGGTTGCCAAGACGAGGATCAGGAAACCTTTAGCTCTCTGTCTTCCTGGGCCACTTGGTCTTCATAGGGGCTTTGTTTTGTTGGAGAGAAGAACGCAGATCTCCTAGGTTCCACCAGTCAGTCTTTGTGTCAGTTCTCTCTTTCATGGACTCCTATGCGGCAGGCGCGGTCTATCGTGATGGGGTGGTGGTCAAAAAGCCTAAGCTAATTGCTCCAGGGACCAGTAGCTCAGTTGGGCCCATGTGCAAGTCTTGGTGATGTGGGTCAAGTGCAAGGCAATACCGCAACAGAAAGACCGTTCAGTGCCATCGTGATCTGACTACCTGGGCACACCCCTGACTTCTGACCTTTGGGATCCTGCTCCAAAACCATTTTGCTCCACTAATCGAGGCAGTACCACCCAGTCCAAGATTTTATCAGACCAGTATGTCTATACCCTGCCTCAGTGTGGATCAGCGGGCTGTGCAAATGGTGAGGCTCCGGACTGAAGCCAGACTAAGAGGAGTGTAGGATGCCCGGACCCAGATCAGAATTCTGGCCTTGGTCCTCCTCTGACATGTCCTTTCCTCTACCAGTCAAGTGGTCAGTTTCCATCTCCCTGGATATCTTGTTGCACGTATCCACTCACTCCAGCACTTCCTGCCATTGCAGTCCCTGCTCATCTGCTGGAGCCAGGAATTCTTTGAGAATTTGCTTCCGGACTTTGCTTATGAACGACGCCCTTGTCTCCATGACATCATCGTCTGTGCACCAGTAACGTTGCTCATTTAGACTCTCTCTCATCACCCACGGGAGTTCTCCAAAACATCTCAGCCAAAGAAAAGTACATTTCCAAAAATTGTCCCAAGACTAGTGGCTGGGGCGCAGTGCATGAGAGACACCCTATTCTTGCTCAGTGGCTGATAACAATGACAACGAGACAGAGCTAAAGCCTTTACATGAGTAGAAACTACCCTGAATAGACCTTCTCCCTACTCAATGGCAACTCCCATAGGGAGACACCTAGTTAAGTGTTCTGTAAGTGAATGTGGAGCAGGGGGCAGTGTCCAGGACAGTCACCTCCCCTCCGGTGTGCTTGAATAGGGATGACTGACAACCAAGAAGGACTTTAGAAGAGGGTATCCCTTAAGATCCCTTTCTTTCGTCAACCCAGGGCACCCCTGGAGCCCAAGACTTGGCGAGCCTACTCTCGTTATCAGCAATCAGACATACGCTCTACGGCATGTACACTCGAAAGGGCTAGCACAGAGAAAGAGAGGTCCCCACCCAGAGAAGAGCATGATCCTCTGGCCTGAGAGCCAAGGAGACACAGCAGAGTCTGCCTCAGGACCATAGCCACTGCCTGGAGCCTACGCCCATGCCTTAGGCCGACAATGGGCCACCTTTGTCTACTAGACACAGTGTGACTGCCCATGCATCTGCTGCGCGCAGTTCTGATGGGCACGTGCAGAACTATACGCAGAACTCCTTTATCTGGGCACACCCAGCGGGCACATGTGAGGGCTGCAGTGAGCTTCAGCTTCACTTCTAGACGGTGTCAGAAACTCCCTATGTGCATGGAACAATAGAGAGGATGCATCAGACACTTCTCTTCATCGGTCGTGCCCGTCTCTACCCTCGAAGAAGACAAACCAGACACAGCTGAGACCGATTCCACACTAGATGGCTGCTACCCCGGATAAAACTGGGTGCAATTGAAGCTGTATGTGAGAGTGAGTTATCCTTACTGGTTATCTGATAGGGGTAATAGGCTAGCAGCGGCCTCTCTCACCCGAGTCAATGTAGTCTTTGTGTATGTGGATAGGAGAGCAATGATGGCGCTGCCAGGCATGTATTGGCATAGTAGTCTTCTGGAGGCAATATGAAACTGGCATAGTCATTTTCTGGTTGATAAATATAGGAACTGGCATGAGAATGTTCTTAACTGGCGCAACATGGGCAACACTGAATGACACTGTCACGGCATGATGATTTCAAAATTCCAAACAGGCATGGTATTTGTTTGTGGGCATTCTAGAAACTGACCACACACAGGGGCATCCTAGAAACTGGCATCACAAAGTTCTTAACTGGAGCAGGCGAAACTGATAAGACACTGTCTGAAAGGCGCGTGAGAATTTTCTGGAGACAAAGCAAAACCAGCCTATTTCTATTGGGGCAACAGAGAAAAGAGCTGGCACAGTGATGTTCAAAGTGGCCTTTTCTGGAGGGTATCGAATTATTTTGTCGACATTCGTTTTTTCAAAGTAATTTTCTACGAAGAAATGACTTCGAAAAAACTCATCAAAATATGTAGAGGGTAAGGGGTTAAAAGGGGCAAGTAGGGTGGTGGGGTAGGGATAATGTTGCAGGAGGAGGAGCCTTTTGGCTGTACTGCGTACCATTGCATAAATCCCACAGCCCGGCGCGGAGAGGAAGTGGGAGGTGAAGTGGTTACTGGTGGTTCGTGGTGGAGCGGTGTCCATGGTGAACTAAGAAGCCGACCCCTTATACTTAGACTGTGGAGCACTCCAGTGTCAACGGCAATGTGTGCACTTTGATCCCGTTCAGCGTATTTAAGTCCTGTGCCCGAAGACTTATGGAAGTCTTCTGATCCCAATCATTGGTTCAGCCTAGTTTGTGGCTATTGAGCCGGGTTGTTGGCAGCGAACCACCAAACCAGGTTTTTTTCATCAGGCCCTCCGAGTCAATTCCCACAATACTTTTCTAATACGTATTTCATATATATATCCCTGTTGCTCTATTATTTTATCTTTACCGTGACTATGGTCCTCATTACCACTTTGGAGGTAGCCATGGCGCTATTGGCTTTTGTAACTAGAGGGAAAGCCCTTGGAGTGTCAGAGCAGAGGGCTGTAGAGAACAAGATACATAAGTGGGTTTGCTCTGACAACTGGATTTGGGGGGGGTACTCTTTTTTTATTTTTTTATATAGTACCCATTAGGTTGTTTAGTCATGACACACGTGTTCAATCATGTGTAATAAATGTGAAATCTAAACACAAATAGACTTACAGATTGACATCTTCATATAAAGTAAAGGTGCATTTATTCATTTTGCATTTAAACATAAATATTTGGTTTTTTATCTTTGCATTTAAATTTTTAAATTCAAAGAAGTTTTTTTGACAAAAATAACTCAATTGTGATGCCTAGGAGTTAGAGTCGTGACCACCACCTATTGGTGACAAGTGACAAACAAGTTTAACTTAAGTAAACATATTCCAACCAATGTTCAAAACAGTGTAAAGAGCTATTGGTTTTCTGTAGCCAGGCTTGGGGTGACCTAACAAACCTGCCTCCAAAACCGTTTCTGGGTTCCCTGAATGGGGAATTACCGGGCCATTCCAAGTTTGGAGGGCCCGGTAATTCCCCTTTAACATTTGAGCCCCCATAGGTCTCAACGGGAATGGGGAGGGAGCTAACAACGTGCCCACTCATAATGGGCTCGTTGTTAGCTCCCTGGTTCCCTTGAGGAACCCGCAAACCAGATGTCCACAGCGGGTCCCACTAGGGAACCTCGTAATATTGCGGAGTGGGTTTAACGGTGCCGGCACCATTACTGGCGCTGTTAAACCCATTCCGCAATAGTTATAATGAGGCCCTATGTCTTAGCCGATTTTACCCGGTTTTACTTTGAGGGCAGAGCAGGGGGGGCAGACTAACATTGCTCCATGAGCCATCGGCATTCCCAGGGTACAACGTCCTTTCATCACGGGACGTTTTTTCACAGGTTTTTTTACAGTGAAATATTTAACGAAAATACCCTTCAAATTTTTTGGGAGGGTTACAAGATATGCGTTGTGGATGTTTGGGAATAGATCAAAAATTAAAGGGAACAGGGGTTTGTTAAAGGGAAATAATTGTAAAAAAATTCAATGGGTTTTTTCATTAAAATATTCACGGTAAAAAACCCAGCGAAAAAATATCAATATCATGAAATGACATAGAACCATTCCCAGGCCCGCCCGGGCCACTGGTATGGACACTGACCCAGATATTGTGTTTGGTTGCACTTTTGGAACTGCTTGTGATTCTGTCTTTGGACCCTGGACTTTGGACTTTGTCTTATAGAGTTTTTAATTTGGAGTAGCACATGTTAGTGCAGGTTCTTGTTTTCATGGTATGGTTTTATAGTTTTAGGTGTTTTTTTAATTTGATAATTTGAGAATATTATAGTGATTTGTGAACACAGAAAACGTAGAAAATAGAAATGTTATACTGGTGTCAACATGGTTAATGTCATGATGCCTACCCCCAGGCATCCGGACCAAGCCCATCAGCCCCGGGAGCAGGCATCTAGACATTTAGTAAAACCTCAGCAGCCCCGGCTAGGGGCTATCTGGGTTCAGTCCTGGCGCTGAAGGCGCCAGGCTAATAGTCATTACTTACCTCAGGGAGACCATGCTGCAAATGACTCCAATCCAACATGAAGCCAGAAAGGGACTATTTTTCTACAGGGACTATTTTTTACTCTGGTGTGGTTCTAGGGACTTCTTACCTGGGACTACTTTTGAGGCTATTTAAACCACGCCCGACCAGCAACACATGCTTCGCGTTATTCTGTATCCAGCAGCGTAACGCTCACCGTGCCTGCAGCCTGCATCCAGTCTTCTGCCACGCCCGCCTCGAATCCGGAGCTCTTAAAACAAAGAGGAAAGAAAGGGACAAGGTTAGAAAACAAACTTATTTCTATTCCACACCTGATTCTGGATCCATCTTGTCTCCGGACCTGTAAAGAACATCATTTCTGCACGCACCGCACCTCCAGCTGCAGCACCGCGCCATACTCACCAGTCTTCACAGCATCCTTCGGGTCGGCGCTGCCTCCAATATTTCTTCGCCGAACTTCGGCAACTAGGAGACAAAAGAAAACCCCAAGGTGAGCCGAGGAAACCAACAAATATAATTCTTACCACCATAGACTTACCTGATTTACCACCGGAGGCATCCTTTTTTTCCATATTTTCACGTGCCGCATCTGTAAAGAGAGACAAAACATCACGTTTTCCACGTGCAACATTTACTGGCAGCGCCTGGTAATACAGACTCTTACCTGAGCGCCACCAGCTGCCACAAGACCATCTTTTCACAAGCCAGCTGCAAGACAAGAAAGGAAGGGGGGATCAAGAGTGAACATCGGACATATTGAACTCTATGAACTTAATACTTACTGGTCCTCACCAGGAACCTCAGAGTCAATACTCTCCGGAACTCTCCTGAGCCTTCAAACCAGTGAAGTAACTGAAATCGACGCGCCCCTGCAAATCTACGCAGGATGGAGAGCTCATCTTTCAAGAATATAAGGAGAATATTTCTACGGGTTAAGCAGACAAGATTAGGAGGGCAGATCCAGTCAGTCAACGCTGCACTACGCATCAAGTGGGTGGAGACCGCAGCTGTCCGGGTCCGACAGACGCCCCTGTGGGAGCCAGGTGAGCGTAACAGAATGCAAAGCCTATCTACAAATCCCACCCGGGCGTTATGGAAACCTCAGAAACCGACCAACTAGCCCTATTGTTAGGGGAACTTAGGGCAGAAGTGCACTCCACGCGCCAAGAGACTAATGCCCTCAGGAGAGAACTGATTGTGTCAAAGGAGTGCACTGATGATCTTGCTAGACAATTACTGCAAAACCAAGCTGGGCAAACACCATTACCTGGATTTGGGGGGAATCCAACTCCTGTTTCATCGAGCAATCCTGTGCAAGTGGTTCTACCAGGGAGCATTCCTTTAGCTCCACCCGAACGTTTTGCTGGGGACCCAAAAAAGTTAGCCGTGTTTATGAACCAATGCCGCTTGCACTTTTTAGGCAGACCTGGAGCTTTTCCGAACGACCAAACCAAAGTAGCCTTTGTACTATCATATCTTAGTGGCAGCGCAGCGGATTGGTCAATTCCATTAGTTAACCAGGATGACCCTCTTCTTCGGCATTTTCAAGGTTTTCAATTGAGCATGGAAAGACTATTTGCCAGACATTCACAGGGACAGGCCCTGGATAACGAACTTTTATCATTACGACAAGGTAACCAGGATCTACTAACCTATATCGCCACTTTCAATAGGTTAGTGGTGGAAACCGGATGGCCAGAGGTAAAACGAATTACATTATTTCATCGTGGACTTCGGGGTGAACTCAAAGACGTTTTGGCCCAAGTTGTGAACCCACCTCAGGATTGTGCAGAATATATGGACTTAGTGGTCCAGTTAGACCACCGACTTCAGAATGGAAAGGCTGATCGAGCTAAGTTCGAGAATCGGGTATTGGTTAAACCCAATGTTACCCTCAAAGGAACAGATGTATCAGACCCGATGCAGATCAGGGGGGTCAAGGGACCCTTAACTAAAAAGGAAAGAGAAAGATGACGGCAGATGCAATTGTGTCTGTACTGTGGGGCCTCAGGACATTTTCTACGGGATTGCCCTATAAAAACATCTAAAAGAGTAGTCGGAGTTGCTGATAAAAATCAAACAGAGCCTGATTCGGGAAACGACCACGCCCGACAGGCGTAGAGGTCCGCTTGCCGAGCTTGAAGAAGGATACTCAGACCTTGCACTTCATCATGCCAATGGTCCTTATGGATCCAAGGCAGCCATCACGTATGCACGCAGTGAGGGCATACATTGTCATAAAGCGACCCTGGACACTGTGGAAAAGATGGAGGCTTACTTAGGCACCTTGCGGTCCTTACCGTTCTAGTCTTTTAGGTCCTTTTCCTTTAAAAGGTAGCCACGCCCACAACGCTGTGCGTTGCAACTCGCATTGTCAGCCTTTCGCTAACTTCGCCTGCAGTGCCGCTCCTTGAGCTTGGTCCTTTGATACTTTTCTGCCTAGTACTCAGCTCGCTTCGGCTTTCCCTGTTTCTCGGCTCTTTCCTTTTGTACGGGGTACCGTACTGTAAAGCTATCCTTCGCGCCCCTTCGCTATTTCTCTCCGGCTTGCTCTCTCTCTCTCTCTCCCTGGCGCTTGATTCCTTATTCTTGTTCTACCGCTTTCGCTCCCGCTTGCTCTCTCTCTCCCTGGCGCTTGATTCCTTACTTTTGTTCATCCGCTTTCGCTCCCGCTTGCTCGCTCTCTCGCTTTCGCTAGATTCTTTACTCTAGTTCACCCGCTTTTGCTCCCGCTCACTCTCCCTTACTATTCCTCTCTCTCTCCCCTCCTTGCTCGCTCCCGTTTCTGTTCGCCCTCTCATTCTCCACTCTCTCTCGCTCTCCTGTACCAGCTCTCTCTCTCTTCCTCTCTCACTCTTACCTGCATTATAGCCTTACATTCCCTTCTGATTGCTCGTGTGCAGCTTCCGCTTTTGCCTTCCTTGGATCGCAGTGGACACTCTTCCAATCCTTTTCGCCTTCAGCCTACCTCGTCCGGTAATACTTGGATTCAAGTACTGTCACTGTATACCATTCACCGGCCTCCTCCACTTCCGACACACTCCCTGCCAGCAAGGACTCGCCATCTAACAGGGTTTTTTCTGCCGTAACTGGCTTTTTCCCTGACGTTACGGGACTGGCTCCCCTGGGTTCACCTGACAGCTTGTTCCTACCACTGTCAGGGTGGCCTTAAGCGGAGCTCGTCCCTATCTCTACGAGCGCAAGAAGGACAAAAAGGGAAGGAAGAGCACCAAGACGGACCAAGACCTGCAGGAGATCAAGAAGGAGGGGAGAAGAAGACCAAAGACATCTACCCAGGAGGATTCCTCTAAGGAGTCAGGTGAGGAGCTTTCGGGGGTGGTAGTTTCCGATTCTGACAGTTTGCAACGCCCACAAGTCAACATGGACTCCCTAGAACAGATCCAGGAGATGGTAGCTGCTATCCAAGGCCTTCAGACTGAAGTACAGAATCTCCGAACCGAAAATGTCAGTCTACGACAACAGATCGCAGTACGAGATGATACTCGGGGCGACTTGCCTCCACAGTCATTCTCTTTTGGAAAATATGATGGCAATCCAAAGCATTTGAAGGAATTCCTGGATGCTTGCATGGTCTATTTCACTTTTAGACCGAAGGCCTACGAAATAGACAGGTCCAAGGTTGGTTTCCTTGTTGCTAATCTCGTCGGAAACGCCTTGGCTTGGGCCACCCCGTTGATATCCCAATCCGATCCAGCAGTCAACAATTATTCCCTGTTTACCCAACAGATGAGAGCCAGATTCGACAGACCTGAGGTTCAATTTTCCTCTTATGGAGCCCTCTTGGACATTCGTCAAGGGAATCAAGATGTTCAAACTTTTGCTTCTGCTTTCATAAGACTGGCAAAGGATGCAGGATGGCCTGATTGTGCTCAACAAACCCTCTTTCACCGGGGACTCCATGATGATCTCAAAGACGAGCTAGCCAGAGTGGCTCGTCCGACCTCCTTCCAAGAACTAGTGACTCTGACTCTTCAGCTGGAATACAGACTTCAAGAGCGAAGACAAGACAGGAGGAGGTTCCGAAACCTTCCTTCGGCCAGTACTACTCCAGTTCCTCTTCCAAATCGGAGCCAGACTGAAGAACCGATGCAGATCGGAACTACTAGAGGCCCCCTGACTCCAGAGGAGAGAAAGAGACGTAGAGATCTGGGTCTCTGCATGTACTGTGGATCTTCTAAGCATTTGCTCCGGAACTGCCCTGAAGTACCTCCAAGACGTTCGGGAAACGCTTCTCCTCGGTCTTGAGCAGGGATAGGAACCGGGCAGAGACGATCAATCCCTGCAACCTTACTTGTCAGAAGGCTATAGAAGATGATAACAGATTGTTGGTGTTCACCATTCATCTCACTTTCGAGCCCAATCCCACCGTTGAGGTCTTGGCTATTGTCATGTCCTCAGATCATT
The DNA here is from genome assembly GCF_040938575.1 of Ambystoma mexicanum. Classification (NCBI taxonomy): domain Eukaryota; kingdom Metazoa; phylum Chordata; class Amphibia; order Caudata; family Ambystomatidae; genus Ambystoma; species Ambystoma mexicanum. The sequence goes on along the minus strand of NC_090936.1, from coordinate 158,556,334 downwards.
CCCTCGGCCATGTCCCACCAACCACTCAGATAACCACCTTCTCCCAGGCACCTGTTTCCAGGGGCTCACGCAGGCATTCCAGTTTGGCTCGCGCGCTGGCGAAGCAATCGCCATACACCCTGCAGTCGCGCTTGCGGCCGTTTCTCCATTGGCAGTTGCCATGGAGATTAGGCAGCCGCTCGAGCAGGAAGACAAGTGCTCGTTCCGTTGCGACCCGATCACGTGACGTTATGCGGTCATGTGCCCCAGGCTCACGGTCACTTGATTCCATTCCGTGTCATATGACCAGGAAGTAACTGTATTTAAGCCGGGCAGTGCTGGTATACCGCGCTTCACAGCTGTTTTCCTCGGAGACCCTGTTTTGGCTGAATAAACCCGCTAACCTGGCTTCCTTGAATCTGGCTCTTGTTTTTGGACTTCTTGTGGATCACGTTCGGCTACGGCGACTTCGGCTCTCCTGTTTCTCACGGCTTCTGACCTCGGATTGAATCACGGACTTCTTCTGGATCTTGCTCTTTGTTCCTCCACTGGATTCGGACTGCCTTTCCTGGCTTCATACCTTGTTTTTGCTCAACGGACACCTTTTGGATTTCCCAGGCCGCATCCTTGTGCAATAAATCATACTTCCCAAGTGGTAGTTGTCACCCAACTATCGAGGGACCACAACACTCTTCAGGTGGAGATTAGCTGAAAAACATCCTGACCTATCCTTTAGGGTGGATTCCTTGCCTACGTGAGTCCCGGAACCATCTCTCAGGTCCATCTTCCCTTTCATCAGATATCTGGTAAGAAACTGGCCATTCTTTGTTTTATGCATATAGTACCCTGCTTGCTTGGTATTTAATCATTGTATTTTTTACAGCTGCCTTGGGGCTCCTAGTACTTCGGTTCCGGCCTCGGATCTCTCCACCTGTGGCCTCAAAGGTTGCATAGGGAGTGATTAGTGATTCTCCCTGTGCGGCACTTGGGGACGGAGGTCTCTTATATCTTCACGACTATCAACGTATAACAGACTGTGAAGCCTGTCGTGTGAGATATGGAGGGTGCCGCCGAAGACCCCCTGGCCGCTGTCATCCAAGCACTTACGGTACTACGGGCCGACATGGTGGCTGCTAATACTGTAGTTCATCAGCGTCTCGACCTATTACAGAGCGCCCAACACCCCTTACCCGCAGATCCGGAACTCGGTGACGCCAATCCAGTACCAGCACCCCTTGCACACCCACTCCCGGCTCCCCCAGCACCCGTTCCGGTGGTTCTTCCCTCTCCCTTTCCTTTGGCCGCCCCTGAAAAGTTCCATGGGGACCCGAGGAAGTTTAGGACTTTTCTTAATCAGTGCAAACTGCATTTTTTGTGCCGGCCCCTTGCTTTCCCGGATCCTACCACCAAAGCGGCGTTTACTCTGTCCCACCTAGCCGGTACGGCTGCTGCTTGGGCAAACCCCCTGTTAGAAACAGATCATCCGGCCCTCTATGATTTCGACCAGCTAGTATCAGAAATGTCCAGAGTATTTGACACTAGATATAAAGCTCAATCACATGATCTAAAATTGCTGGACTTGTCCCAGGGTAAGGGCTCCCTCATTGAGTATATCACACGATTTAATCAACTGGCCGCTGAGACCTCATGGCCTGAAAGCAAAAAAGCGGTTGTATTCTACAGAGGGCTAAGCGACCCTATGAAAGACGCTCTAGCCATGGTACCATCCCTACCTGTTCAGTTTCCAGCTTTGGTGGATTTAGCTCTCCAAGTGGACGCACGGCGTTCTGAACGCAGGGCTGAGGCCGGGTTTTCCCAGACTACCAGCTCTGCCGTTACTTCGTCTTACAATGAGTCCGGTGAACCTATGCAAATAGGGGGTGTTAGGAGTCCCATCACCTCAAGAGAAAGGGAGCGCAGAAGGGCTGAGAACGCCTGTTTTTATTGTGGCTTGGGAGGTCATTTAGTAAAGGAATGTCCCCGAAAGCCCAAACCCAAGAAGCAGGATTTTCGCCCAGCTCGATCCTAGATGCGGGGGTAGGATCGAGTTCTCCATGCCCTTCCCCGGTTATCACCCCATCATTTGGTCAAATCAGGCCTATACAAGTAGAAGCCACCATACAGCCTGCCCCGGGTATCATTCATCCCGTACAAATCACTATTGATTCCGGGGCCTCTGGTAACTATATTGATATCACTCTAGCCCACACATTAAACCTACCTTTGATCAACAAATCCCGACCCGAACCAGTGCAAGCAGTCGACGGGACAGAGCTTGTTTCTGGCCCCGTCAAGCAGCAGACCGCCCCTCTCACCCTGAATATCCAATCAGTCCATAAGGAAACCCTCCACTTTGATCTAATATCCATGCCTCAGTTTGGCATCATCGTAGGAATACCTTGGTTACGGGAACATAACCCGCACATCGATTGGGGAACAGGACACGTACATTTTGAATCCGAGCTCTGTCAGACCTTTTGCCTACCTATGGACAGAGAAACGGACACCCCAGCATTGGCCCTTGGTGCTGTTGCCCAACTGGCAATACGGGGCGACGAAATTCCCCCTATTACACACATAGTGGGTTTAGTCACCAATCACATACCTATGGACTATCAGGATTATGGTATGCTATTCGATCAGGGCTCCTCCGAAGTACTCCCTCCTCACCGCCCAAACGATTGCCCGATTGATTTGGTTCCCGGGGCGGTGATACCTTCAGGCCGTATCTATTCCTTGTCCTTGTCGGAGGATCTGACCCTCAAGGATTACATCGATAAAGCGCTGCGTCTGGGCCACATACGACCGTCTAAATCATCTGCAGCGAGCCCCATATTCTTCGTGCCCAAAAAGGAGGGCGATCTTCGTCCTTGTGTTGATTATCGTCGGCTCAATGCCGTCACTATTAAGAACCGTTACCCAATCCCACTCATTTCTCCTCTTTTGGATCGGTTGACCCATGCCTCCGTTTACACCAAGTTGGATTTGCGGGGGGCTTATAACCTCATCCGCATCCGAAAGGGAGACGAATGGAAGACCGCCTTTTGTACGCGGTATGGCCTTTATGAGTATACGGTCATGCCTTTTGGTTTATGCAACGCCCCGGCCACTTTTCAACATTTCATGAATGACATCTTCTCGGATATATTAGACATGTTTGTGGTGGTGTATCTTGATGATATACTCATTTTTTCTCACACTCTGAAAGAACACATACAACATGTACGGGAAGTGTTGTCCCGGCTGCGTAAGCATTCACTGTTTGTGAAACCCGAGAAATGTTTGTTCCATGTATCCAACGTGGAGTTTTTGGGGTTCAACATCACACCTGGTGGCCTAGCCATGAATCTCACTAAAGTACGAGCGATCCTCGAATGGCCAACACCTAAAACCCTAAAAGCCTTGCAATCCTTTTTAGGTTTCGCTAATTTCTATCGGCGTTTTATCTCTGGGTTTTCTTCTCTTGTATCGCCTCTCACATCCCTTACCAGTCCTCTTGTCCCGTTCGAGTGGCAGGAAATACACCAGCAGGCCTTTGAGGCATTAAAAAATGCCTTTACCACAGCCCCGGTGCTCCAACTCCCCGATCCTGATCAACCGTACGTTGTCGAGGCGGACGCCTCTTCTTTCGCATTGGGGGCGATCCTGTCACAAGCCTGTCCCACTACCGGGCGGCTTCATCCTGTAGCTTTCCATTCACGCAAGTTCAACCCTGCAGAAACCCACTATACCGTCACCGAAAAAGAGCTACTGGCGGTAATGGACGCTTTTCGTACCTGGCGTCATCACCTGTTAGGGGCCAAACACAAAGTTACGGTTTATACCGACCACAGAAACCTGCAAGACCTGGCGGCATTAAAATGCGTAAACAGCAGACAGGTCAGATGGCACCTGTTCTTCACCGCTTTTGACTTCCAGATTAAACATCGTTCTGGCTCTGAGCATAGCAAGGCCGACGCTTTGTCCCGCTCCCCCGGAGGGGTTTCGTTACCCGTGTTCCCTGATACACTCATACCTCGGGGACATGTCGTCTGCACTTGTACACCCCCTATGACGCTATTGGAGGAGATCCGTTCGTGGGTCAAAAAACACCCCGACCAACTGTCGGAATGGGATCCCTCCTATCACAACGGTCTGCCATATGTACAGGACCGTCTAGTTCTCCCTACCACTGACACCAGAAACCTAGCCCTGGAGTGGTCTCATGACGCCCCGATCAATGGACACCCGGGCCAGGCCCGTACCCTAGACCTCTTGAAACGCTGGTGTTGGTGGCCTTCCATGAGACGTGACGTGGCTTGTTACGTGGACTCGTGCTCAGTCTGTGCTCAGGGTAAACATCGTAGGGGTCGTCCATTGGGTCTTTTGCGCCCCTTGCCTTTGCCAGCAAAACCCTGGCACACCCTGAGCATGGACTTCGTGACCGATTTACCCAAAATCCATGGTTATGACACTATATGGGTGGTGGTCGATGTTTTCACCAAGATGGCCCGTTTTGTCCCTTGCCGAGGAATTCCTTCTGCCCCTACCTTAGCCAAGCTGTTCTTTGACTCTGTTTTTTGTCTTTATGGCCTTCCATCTGTCCTAGTGTCCGATCGTGGCTCTCAGTTCACTTCCCGTTTCTGGCGTGCCTTGGTCACTCTGCTAGGCATCGATGCACGGTTCTCCTCCGCTTACCATCCGGAAACCGATGGTCAGACGGAGCGAACAAATCAATCCATGGAACAGTATCTGCGTTGTTTGTTGTTACAACAGCAATCGTCCTGGTTGCAGAACATCCGGTATGCTGAGTTTGCCTATAACAACGCTACGCATTCTGCAACTGGTTTCTCTCCATTCTACACCATGTATGGCCAGCATCCCCGTGTCCTTCCTGTTCCTGACGTTTCTCCCTCCGATAACCCCGCCGCAGCCACTTGCGTTAGGGATATGGAGTCCCTCCATGCCCAGGTCCTCATTCATTTGCAGGAAGCGCAGGCTTCCATGAAGGCCTCCTCAGACGCTAGGCGCACCGTGGCCCCTTTGTATCCCGTTGGTTCCCGAGTTTGGTTGTCCTCCCGGCACCTCCACTTGAAGGGTTGTCGAAAGCTGTTGCCCCGTTTTGTGGGTCCCTATGTTGTTTCCCGGGTCATCAATCCGGTGGCCTATCGCCTGGTTCTCCCATCGTCCTGGCGGGTTCATCCTGTGTTCCATACTTCCCTCCTCAAGCCCTGTCCCTCCTCGACTCGTCTTCGCCCTTCTCCTGCCCCTGTTTCCCTGGATTCTCCTGATGTTTTCAAGGTCTCGGATATTCTGGGTTCACGTTTCCATAGGGGTCGACTGCAGTACCTGGTCGATTGGTTAGGTTATGGTCCGGAGGAGCGCTCTTGGGTCCCTGCCTCTGATGTCCAGGCCCCCCGATTGGTTTCTCGTTTCCATCGGGAGCATCCTTCGTGCCCACGAGGTCGTGGGCCTTTGGGGGGGGGGCTCTGTCATGTCCTCAGATCATTCCCTCGGCCATGTCCCACCAACCACTCAGATAACCACCTTCTCCCAGGCACCTGTTTCCAGGGGCTCACGCAGGCATTCCAGTTTGGCTCGCGCGCTGGCGAAGCAATCGCCATACACCCTGCAGTCGCGCTTGCGGCCGTTTCTCCATTGGCAGTTGCCATGGAGATTAGGCAGCCGCTCGAGCAGGAAGACAAGTGCTCGTTCCGTTGCGACCCGATCACGTGACGTTATGCGGTCATGTGCCCCAGGCTCACGGTCACGTGATTCCATTCCGTGTCATATGACCAGGAAGTAACTGTATTTAAGCCGGGCAGTGCTGGTATACCGCACTTCACAGCTGTTTTCCTCGGAGACCCTGTTTTGGCTGAATAAACCCGCTAACCTGGCTTCCTTGAATCTGGCTCTTGTTTTTGGACTTCTTGTGGATCACGTTCGGCTACGGCGACTTCGGCTCTCCTGTTTCTCACGGCTTCTGACCTCGGATTGAATCACGGACTTCTTCTGGATCTCGCTCTTTGTTCCTCCACTGGATTCGGACTGCCTTTCCTGGCTTCATACCTTGTTTTTGCTCAACGGACACCTTTTGGATTTCCCAGGCCGCATCCTTGTGCAATAAATCATACTTCCCAAGTGGTAGTTGTCACCCAACTATCGAGGGACCACAACACTCTTCAGGTGGAGATTAGCTGAAAAACATCCTGACCTATCCTTTAGGGTGGATTCCTTGCCTACGTGAGTCCCGGAACCATCTCTCAGGTCCATCTTCCCTTTCATCAGATATCTGGTAAGAAACTGGCCATTCTTTGTTTTATGCATATAGTACCCTGCTTGCTTGGTATTTAATCATTGTATTTTTTACAGCTGCCTTGGGGCTCCTAGTACTTCGGTTCCGGCCTCGGATCTCTCCACCTGTGGCCTCAAAGGTTGCATAGGGAGTGATTAGTGATTCTCCCTGTGCGGCACTTGGGGACGGAGGTCTCTTATATCTTCACGACTATCAACGTATAACAGCTATGTTGGACTGTGGTGCTGCGGGTAATTTCATCGATGTCCAGTGGGCTCAAGATCAGGGGGTGCCTTTTCTACAAAAGAGCTGTTCCTTACCCGTAGAAGGAGTGGATGGAACTCCACTTTCCTCCGGGCCCATTGTACAAGAAACCATACCCGCTACTATGCTTCTTTTTCAACACCAGGAATAGATTGTCTTCGATGTGATAAGAGCCGCACACTTCCCAATAATACTGGGTATACCATGGCTACGTACGCATAATCCTACTATAGACTGGTCAGCCAACACTATATGCTTTTCATCTTCTTTCTGTACTTCTTCCTGCCTTCTCCAGACCAATCCGGTTCCTGGTAAGGGAACCCCTACTCCTAAGTCCGCCTCAGTGGTGCAGATGGTGCCGCTCTGCTACCAACAATACGCCGAACTTTTTGAAGACGAACTACCACGCTCTTTACCTCCTCATCGGCCTGAAGACTGCTCCATTGAGTTAAAACCAGGTGCTTCCGTTCCTTTTGGCCGAATGTATCCCATGTCTCTCCCAGAAAGAAGGGCCCTTAAGGAATATCTGGACGCAAACCTTCAGAACGGTCTCATCAGAAAGTCACGCTCCTCTGCCGGAGCATCTATGTTCTTTGTACCCAAGAAAGGGACCTCCGAATTGAGCCCGTGTATTGATTATCGAGGTTTGAACTGTATGACTATAAGAGACGGATATCCCATGCCTCTTATAAAGGAAATACTGGAAGCAGTTAAAGGGGCTAACATTTTCAGCAAACCCGATCTTCGAGGTGCCTATCATTTGTTGAGAATCAAGGAGGGAGATGAGTGGAAAACCGCCTTCAGAACTCCTCTGGGACACTTTGAATATCGTGTGATGCCCTTCGGACTGGTAAACGCCCCAGCGGTTTTCCAACGGTTTGTGGACAAGATATTTTCAGACCTGCTATACTTTTTTGTAGTAGTCTATCTTGACGACATTCTTGTCTTCTCTTCTTCTCCGGCCGAACACCACAGACACGTTGAGCATGTGTTAAGAAGATTACAAGAGAATCATCTATTGTAAAAGCCAGAAAAGTGCATCTTCGAATCCTCGTCTGTTCCCTACCTAGGCTTTATTCTCTCCAAAGAAGGAGTTCAGATGGATCCCGAGAAGGTGAAGGCGGTACTTCTATGGCCCACTCCCAGCAGCCCTAAGGATATATAAAGGTTCTTGGGTCTCTCGAATTTTTACAGACGCTTTATCCCAAATTTTTCAGAGATCGTGCCACCCATTACCAATCTACTAAAGAAGGGTCAAGAATTTGTATGGGACTCGAAGGCAGAACAAGCTTTCCAGGTACTCAAAGAAGCCTTCACCACTGCGCCCATCCTCATTCAACCCAATCAGTCCCTTCCTTTTCTGGTTGAAACGGACGCCTCTGGAGGTGCCATAGGAGCAGCCTTATTACAGTCTGGTAAGGTTGGTATCGAACACCCGGTGGCGTACTACTCCCGGACACTCACCCCGAGTGAAAGAAACTATTCGGTATTGGAACGGGAATTATTGGCCATCCGCCAGGCTTGTGTCGAGTGGAGACATCTGTTACAGGGGGCTGCCCATCCATTTCTGGTGAGAACGGATCATAGGAACCTTAAGGTACTCCAACAAATGTAGTGTCGCAATTCCAGACATGCCCGGTGGGCATATTTCTTCTCCCAATTTGACTTTGACATCACGTATCTTCCAGGGAAGGAGAACGTGTTGGCTGATGCCTTATCCCGGAGCCTAGGAGAAGAATGTCCAGTAGAAGGACACAAACCTGAAGAGATTCTTACGGGGAAAAGGATATTAGGGGCGGTCAATTCATTTCTACAAGAGGTTGAACGTACAACTAGTTCTACCCAGATACCCAACGACCGTCTGTCTTCATTGGAGAAAAGAGGGACAGTGTATTTCTACAAGGACACCCTGTTCCTTCCGTCTAAAGAGCTTCAAATTCAAGCAATGTCTTGGTGTCATGATCTACCTTCTGCTGGCCACAAGGGGCAAGGAGCCACGACCAATTTGGTATCAAGGTATTTCTGGTGGCCCACTTTAGCCAAGGATGTAAAGGCTTATGTAGCCGCATGTCCTATTTGCGCCTCCAGTAAGCCCTCTACGCATCGCCCTTTGGGTCTCCTTCAACAAGGACCTTTGCCAGCACGTCCTTGGGAACACATTTCTACTGATTTTATTGTGGATCTTCCTCTCTCTATGGGTTCTACCGCCATCATGGTTATCGTAGATTCCCTGAGTAAGATGGCACACTTTTCTCCTCTACCTGGCCTACCATCGGCTCCAGAATTAGCTGAGATTTTTCTGAGAGATGTGGTTAGGCTTCACGGTCTACCCCAAACTATTGTTTCCGACAGAGGCTCTCAATTCACTTCTCGTTTCTGGTCTACACTGTGCAAGACTCTGGGAATCAGTAGAGCTCTCTCTTCTGGTTATCACCCCCAAAGCAACGGACAAACTGAGCATCTGAACTCCACTTTAGAACAGTACCTTAGTTGTTTCTGTGGTCAAGAACAGGAGAGTTGGAAGTCTTTTCTCTCCACAGCGGAATTTGCCTACAATAATACAGTACACTCTTCCCTAGGAACCAGTCCGTTCTTTTTCTCCTATGGCTTTCATCCCATGCATATCCCCTTGGTCGGAATACCATCGACTGCTGTCCCTGCGGTTGACCAAAGGCTTAGTGATCTAAGACGTATACAAGGGGAGGCTAAGAAGAACTTGGAGACTAGCCGGGAGCTCCAAAAGAAGGACGCTGACAGGAAGAGATCTCAAAACCCCAAATGGACTGTTGGCACTAAAGTTTGGTTGTCCACTAAATTCTTACCATGCTGGTTACACCCAGGGAAGTTTTCTGCCAGATTCATTGGGCCTTTCCCCATTTCCGCACAGATCAATCCGGTGGCCTTTCGTCTGAAACTTCCACACAGTATGAAGCGCATCCATCCTGTGTTCCACTCGTCCCTTCTCAAGGCCTATCCATCAGATTCGCATGATCGGACAGTGCCTCGCTCATCAATTCCCGATAATCCAGAACCTGAGGAATACGAGGTGGAGAGGCTGGTGGATTCTCGCTACAGACATGGTACAGTTCAGTACCTGGTACATTGGAAGGGGTACTCCACTGCAGAGCGTACCTTGGAACCTAGAAGCCACATCCATGCCCCTCGCTTGTTACGTCTTTTTCACCGCCTTCATCCGGGTAAGCCCGGGGGACCCCAGATGAGAAGGGGGTATACTGTCACAACGCGACCCTGGACACTGTGGAAAAGATGGAGGCTTACTTAGGCACCTTGCGGTCCTTACCGTTCTAGTCTTTTAGGTCCTTTTCCTTTAAAAGGTAGCCACGCCCACAACGCTGTGCGTTGCAACTAGCATTGTCAGCCTTTCGCTAACTTCGCCTGCAGTGCTGCTCCTTGAGCTTGGTCCTTTGATACTTTTCTACCTAGTACTCAGCCCGCTTCGGCTTTCCCTGTTTCTCGGCTCTTTCCTTTTGTACGGGGTACCGTACTGTAAAGCTATCCTTCGCGCCCCTTCGCTATTTCTCTCCGGCTTGCTCTCTCTCTCTCCCTGGCGCTTGATTCCTTACTCTTGTTCTACCGCTTTCGCTCCCGCTTGCTCTCTCTCTCCCTGGCGCTTCATTCCTAACTCTTGTTCATCCGCTTTCGCTCCCGCTTGCTCGCTCTCTCGCTTTCGCTAGATTCTTTACTCTAGTTCACCCGCTTTTGCCCCCGCTCGCACTCCCTTACTATTCCTCTCTCTCTCCCCTCCTTGCTCGCTCCCGCTTCTGTTCGCCCTCTCATTCTCCACTCTCTCTCGCTCTCCTGTACCAGCTCTCCCTCTCTCCCTCTCTCACTCTTACCTGATTTATAGCCTTACATTCCGTTCTGACTGCTCGTGTGCAGCTTCTGCTTTTGCCTTCCTTGGATCGCAGTGGACACTCTTCCAATCCTTTCCGACTTCAGCCTACCTCGTCCGGTAATACTTGGATTCAAGTACTGTTACTGTATACCATTCACCGGCCTCCTCCACTTCCGACACACTCCCTGCCAGCAAGGACTCGCCATCTAACAGGGTTTTTTCTGCCGTAACTGGCTTTTTCCCTGACGTTACGGGACTGGCTCCCCTGGGTCCACCTGACAGCTTGTTCCTACCACTGTCAGGGTGGCCTCAAGTGGAGCTCGTCCCTATCTCTACGAGCGCAAGAAGGACAAAAAGGGAAGGAAGAGCACCAAGACGGACGAAGACCCGCAGGAGATCAAGAAGGAGGGGAGAAGAAGACCAAAGACATCTACCCAGGAGGATTCCTCTAAGGAGTCAGGTGAGGAGCTTTCGGGGGTGGTAGTTTCCGATTCTGACATACATTGATAGCGGGGCCATAGGAAACTATGTGGACCACGAGTTGGCTTCTAGGATGAATCTATCTCTCTGCAAAAAGACCACTTCGGATGTCATCACCACAGTCGATGGAACTGAAATTGCCCCTGGGCCTGTAACTCATTCCACCACAGAGATGACATTATTGGGTCAGGATGGGCATCGAGAGACTATTGTGTTTGATTTAATCAAAGCCCCGCATTTCCAAATAATACTGGGGATACCTTGGTTGGAAACACATAATCCTTGTATTGATTGGCGAGAGAAGAGAATAACCTTCCCGGATTGTGCACATACTTGTTACCCGAAAAAACCCTTGAACCAAGACCTTGCCACAGTCGCTACTCCAGTCGTGCAGTTACCTCAGCAATATCAAGAATTCCAGGATGTTTTCCAAAAGGAACAGGCAAACATCCTACCACCTCACAGATCATACGATTGCCAAATCGATCTCATACCCGGTGCACAACCTTCATGTAGTAGGATCTACGCCCTTACGGAACCCGAAAACCTTCACCTACGACAATACTTGGACCAATACCTTGCTAATGGCTTCATTCATCCATCCAAGTCCCCTGCATCTTCAGCTTTGTTCTTCGTGCCTAAAAAGGAAGGTGACCTCAGAACGTGCATAGACTACCGCGCATTAAATCCGATCACGGTTAAGAACCGATACCCATTGCCTCTGATCCCCGAATTACTAGACCAAGTAAAGGACGCTTGCATCTACACTAAATTAGATCTCCAAGCGGCATATCATCTGGTACGTGTAAAGAAAGGTGACGAATGGAAGACTGCTTTTCGCACTAAGTACGGGTTATTCGAATACCAGGTGATGCCCTTGGGGTTGTGCAATGCACCAGCAGCCTTCCAGTATTTTATGAACGATGTCCTTCGTGAACTCATTGACATCTGTGTTCTTGTATACATAGACGATATTCTAGTGTACTCCTCTTCAGAATCAGACCATGTGAAGCACGTTCGTGCAGTCCTTGAGAAACTACGCCTGCACAAGTTATATGCAAAACTGGAAAAATGCGTTTTTCATGCTACGGAAGTTGAATTCCTTGGATTTATTCTGACTCCAAATGGAGTCCGAATGGACTCTCGAAAGGTGGATGCAATCGTCAAGTGGCCATCACCCAGTTCAGTTAAAGGGGTACAAAGCATGCTCGGATTTGCTAATTTCTACCGCAGATTGATTCCGGATTTCTCACATGTTGTACACCCCCAATCACAGCACTTTTGCAAAAAAACAAATGCTTCTTGTGGACCGAAGAAGCTGAAAAGGCCTTCCAAGAGCTGAAAGCGAAATTCACGTCTGCACCTGTCTTAAAGCATCCACGCCCCGAACTTCCATGCACTTATCGACCAGGTTGTAAAAATGGCAAGGCAGATGCCTTATCCCGAATAGGGATGGGAGAAGCATATGCGAACCCGGAACGGGTGCCTATAATTTCAGAACAAAGAATTCTTGGCATAACCACTCTACAGACACTAGAGGATATTCAAGTAAAGATCCAACAACTCTTCGATCCAACAGCCCTGCAGGACTTGGTGAAGAAAGGCTCAGACTACTCAGTCATCAATGATCTACCTTATTATCAAGGGCGACTATTTCTACCACACAAGGAACTACAAGAACTAGTCATCTCCAATTATCATGACACCCTGATGGAAGGACACCCAGGTATCGCAAAAACTGAAGCTAAAATTAAGAGACAATTTTGGTGGCCCACCTGGCGAAAAGACGTAAAGTCATTTGTAATGTCTTGTGGCATTTGCGCCCAAAACAAAAGTCAGAAGAAAAAAACAGCTGGCCTCTTACAACCTTTTGATATTCCACCTACATCATGGCACACCTGATCGTTCGACTTTATTACAGATCTGCCTCCATGTAATGGATTTAACACCATTCTAGTTATTGTGGATCTTTTTTCCAAGATGGCCCACTTTATTCCTCTAAAGGGATTACCTTCTGCTTCAATTCTGGCCAAGGAGTTCCTCGAAAACATTGTTCGAATACACGGATTTCCTTCCGTATTGGTCTCTGACCGAGGTAGTCAATTCATTTCACATTTTTGGAAGAAATGTTGTCAACTGGCGCAAATTGACGTGAGGTTATCAACCAGTCACCATCCCCAGACCGATGGTCAGATGGAGAGGACCAACCAGACCCTTGAACAGTACCTACATTGCATGCTACACCAGACCGAAAGTAATTGGAAAGATATTTTATGGATTTCCGATTATGCATACAATAACTCTGTACATTCAGGAACCGGACAAAGCCCCTTTTATACCATATATGGACATCACCCTCGAACCTCAGAACTAGATTCGCCTCAGCATTTAGAAATGCCTGCAGTTAGTCATTTGCATTCTACTATTACACACGCCTTTAAAGAGGCAACAGAACATTTGAAACAAGCAAAAGAGAAATATAAGAAAAATGCTGATCAACATAGAAGTGAAACTCCACAATACCAGATTGGGGATCAAGTTTGGCTGGCTACAAAACACATACCTCTGAAGGGAACTCGGACTTTTAACCCTAGATATTTGGGACCTTACACTATTAAGGCCATTATCAACCCGGTAGCCGTCAAATTGGAATTACCCTCTAATATGTGCATTCATCCTGTCTTTCATGTTTCATTTTTAAAACCAGTTCAACCAGGAACAAGATTAACCAAACCACCCAACCCTATCTTGATAGATGGAGAACCTGAATTCGAGGTAAAAAATATCCTGGACTCCAAGATGGTTAAATCAAAACTTTTTTATTTAATCGATTGGAAGGGCTACAGACCACAAGAAAGGTCACGGGAACCTAGTGACCACGTCCATGCAGCTCGGTTGGTGAAAAGATTCAATCGGAACTTCCCAGACAAACCAGGGCCCAGGGAAGAACAACTTTAGGCGGGGCATTGGGGAGGAGTGATGTCATGATGCCTACCCCCAGGCATCCGGACCAAGTCCATCAGCCCCGGGAGCAGGCATCTAGACATTTAGTAAAACCTCAGCAGCCCCCGGCTAGGGGCTATCTGGGTTCCGTCCTGGCGCCTTAGGCGCCAGGCTCATAGTAGGAATCAGTCCTGGCGCCTTAGGCGCCAGGCTCATAGTCATTACTTACCTCAGGCAGACCATGCTGCAAATGACTCCAATTCAACATGAAGCCTGAAAGGGACTATTTTTCTACAGAGACTATTTTTTACTCGGGTGTGGTTCTAGGGACTTCTTACCTGGGACTACTTTTGAGGCTATTTAAACCACGCATCCAGCAGCATAACGCTCACCGTGCCTGCAGCCTGCATCCAGTCTTCTGCCACGCCCGCCTCGAATCCGGAGCTCCTAAAACAAAGAGGAAAGAAAGGGACAAGGTTAGAAAACAAACTTATTTCTATTCCACACCTGATTCTGGATCCATCTCGCCTCCAGACCTGTAAAGAACATAATTTCTGCACGCGCCGCACCTCCAGCTGCAGCGCCGCGCCATACTCACCAGTCTTCACAGCATCCTTCGGGTCGGCGCTGCCTCCATCATTTCTTCGCCGAACTTCGGCATCTAGGAGACAAAAGAAAACCCCAAGGTGAGCCGAGGGAACCAACAAATATAATTCTTACCACCCTAGACTTACCTGATTTACCACCAGAGACATCCTTTTGTGACTCTCCATATTTTCACGTGCCGCATCTGTAAAGAGAGACAAAACAACACATTTTCCACTGCAACATTTACCGGACAGCGCTGGATAATACAGACTCTTACCTGAGCGCCACCAGCTGCCACAAGAGCATTTTTTCACGAGCCAGATGCAAGACAAGAAAGGAAGGGGGGAACAAGAGTGAACATCGGACATATTGAACTCTATGAACTTAATACTTACTGGTCCTCACCAGGAACCTCGGAGTCAATACCCTCCGGAACTCTCCCGAGCCTTCAAACCAGTGAAGTAACTGGAATCGACGCGCCCCTGCAAATCCACGCAGGATGGAGGGCCCATCTTTCAAGAATATAAGGAGAATATTTCTACGGGTTAAGCAGACAAGATTAGGAGGGCAGGTCCAGTCGGTCATCGCTGCACTACGCATCATGTGGGTGGAGACCGCAGCTGTCTGGGTCCGACCGACGCCCCTGTGGGAGGCAGGTGAGCGTAACAGTTAAAAGAAAAGTTTGGGATGAGTGTAGACCCGGGAAGATGGCCACGAGTGCAAAAAATTGAAGCAATCTAAGTCAGCCCAGGAACAAGTAAGGGCAAAGTCACATCTCACGCAACTTTCCTTGGACTCATATTTAGAAGATATAGTCGGGAAAATTGAAAACTGTATACATGTTATGAAAAAGGCCTTTGGGATGCTGCTTCTGGCAAAGGGGTTTATGCCGAGGGTGGCAGTAGTGCTGGTCTGAATATTAGCGTTGATGGTTTGGGGAAAACAAATAGCCAAAAAAATATGGATGAGGATGGCCTGGTATCAGTTTTAGGGGAATGTCTTTTGACTGACCCGGTGGAACCGGGTAATGGGAAGTAGTAGGGGAAGCAGAAGTAGAAGGGGAGGGAGACGTAGAGGTGCAGAGGAGGGCATCGACGTATCTGTGGGGACTTCCAATGGTGAGAGTTCAGCAAAGGTGGTAACCCAGGAACCCACTGTGGCATCCCCTGTAGAGGATGATAAGTTCTAGTTGGAAGCCCTGCTAGATGAAAAGCTTTAGCCCCTATACCATCTGTTTGTTAACTGGAGTAATGCGCCCCTGAGAATGATCTGGAACCAGTTTGTACAGAGAAGGGGGAAGAACATCTCCAGTCAATCTATGAGCTGCTCCAATCCTTCACGTGGAGGGTAATGAATACCCTTGCCATCTTGGACGATTCTATTAGGGAACATAAGAGAAAAGTTGAGGAAAGTAATTTTGATTGGGCCAGGGTCAATGGCAAGGAAGTCCAAGTGACTGTTGCATTGCAGTGACAAGAAAGGCTTGAGGGGGGAGGGAGGTTGGGATGGAGGAACTGGAGTTTGAACAGGAAGGCCCTCTAAAGCTCAATCCTTTGATTACAAACATGGGCCAAGGTGGTGGCCCAGTGATTGATGCGAGAGTGAGCAAGGGGTCACCTTTGGGGCTACAAGGGGCTGGAATGACTCTCAGAGAGTGGGAGGGATATTAAGGAGAGGAGCATTCTAAAACTACCACCTGCAGCAGCCCCTCTTCTGGGGGTTAATTATGGGTGTATCAGGGATGACGAAGGGTGGGTTTGAACCCACAATTTCACTGAGGATCAAAGCGAGTCATTGGATCAATGCAAATCTGATGTGCCCAAGCATTGATCCTAGTCTTGTCTTGATGGCAAGAAGGGTAGGGTGGATTGGCCCACAGCGGAAACCTGCAGAGGACGACTGCATTGTAGTCTCCCTTTCGGATCCACTAATTGTTAACTATTTGAACAATTCTAATTCGTCAAGACGGCTCAAACCAAATGGCTATAGACTTCACAATAGGTTGGTCTCGCTGGATTTCTTCTGTTCGTCTCTGGGGAGAGTTGTTGACTAGGAGAATGGACCAAGGGAGAATGCATGGAAGAAGGGAGAGCGGTTGGGTGTTCCTTTGTAGGGATCATCCCAACTAAATATCTGCCCCAATTAGAATTCTGGGACTAGGATTAGCTCCAGCATAGCAAGGCCGATAATGAAGGGTAGGGAGGCTGCCCCACTGGATGTAGTGATCTCCAATCGGTTTGATCCTCTCTCGTCCATTGAAGAGATAGAGTGATGAATGCTCCCCCTACCTTTTGCAACTGAGCTTGGGGAAAGTGGGGTTGGGGGGGTGCCTCGAGCTCTTAGAATGGGGAAGGCTCTGGTGTGTACATGGATGTATCCCCGGTGGTGGGACTGCTGTCATGGAACATTGCAGGGGCTAGGGGCGAAATTTGAGAAGGAAGATATTGTGGAGTTTCTGAAGTCCCATGAAATGATCCTTCTACAGAAAACCTGGCCATTGGAGATCCCCTTCCTAGATGGATATGTATCCTATGGGATATCTGCAAAGAGAAATGGCAGAGGTAGATGCTATGGGGGAATGGCTATATTGATTAAGGCCTCGTTGACCTGTAAGGTTAAGGTGGTATAGACAAAGTTGGACTATTTACAGATGCTGCGAATTTCATCCCCCCAGGGGGACCCGGTAGCCATCCTCAATTTTTATAACAGTCCTCACAAGGCCGAGGTGAATAGGTTGGAAAAACGTAGGGCCTTTATTGATGAGGAATTAAGGAATAGGGGCAATAGTCGAGTCAAGTTTGTAAGGGGTGGAGACTTTAATCTCAGAATGGGCGTTGGACCATCAGTTGATTTGTTTGACTCGTTGGAGGATATGTCTTTAAACATCCCGAAGCAACTAATGGAGGATGCTCGGGTTTGTGTGAAGGAATTGCAATTTTGTGTGTTGGCATATCAAATGGGATATTCGATCTGTAAATGGCCGTATACCTCCCAATATTCTGGGCAATCAGACCTTTAACAATCATTTGGGCCCCTCCACAATAGATTACATCTGTCTTTCATTGGAGTTGTGGGAAAGGATAGTGGACTTTGAAGTGCTGGTGGACCCTAGTAGTGACCACCACCCAATTAGTTTGAAATTAAGGGGAGTAGTAGGAGGGGTAGGCCTGTTCAATAGCTCCCCTTTTTTGGTAAATTTGGAAGATGTGTCTAATAGGAGAATAAATGGGGCAAGAATCCGGAACTCTAAACTGCATCTTGATATCTTGGCAGAGAAAATCTCTGATATCTATGGTATCTTAAACTGCGTGGCCGACGCTGAACGGGTAGTGGAGTGCTTTATTAATGCACTGGGGGCATTCACCAAGGGTTTCGTGGTGCAGTGCACGCAGAAGGTGAACCCATGTAAGAGGGTGTGGTTAAAGGATTCCTGCATCTTTGCAAAAAAACTACTCTTGATGGCACTAAATTCACCGGCTAGCTCTAGGAAGGGAGATTATCCAGGTAAGAGCTTATGATCGCTCCGTGTTGGACAAGAGGAAAATAGAGCTGTGGAAGAATGGGAAGAATTTTTGGAGACATCGAGGCTGAATACCTCAAATGCATTTTGGGAATTTCTGAATGGGGGACCGGCCTATAAACCGACTGAAAGATCAAGGGGTAGCCATGTGGAAGCAGCAGTTTGGGTGGAGTATTTTGCCACCCTGTTTAGAGGTAGAAAACCATCAGAGGAATCTAGGAGTAGTCGCACCTCATTGTGCTTTAGGCTAGAGGATGTTCCTTTGCCCCTTAAATTATAGGCTCGTAATCAGGACCCTGGTCCCGATGCTATCCTTTCGGACCTGTTCCAGGACCAGCTTGATTTATAGGCTCCCTTGCTGGCCATAGTGTTTAATGCTTGCTTAGACTCTGATCATTTTTCGCCCTCGTGGAAATCTGCCATTATTTTCCCTATTTTCAAAAAAGGGGGTCCCGTCCAATGTCGTTTAGACCTATAACCCTACTGGATACCTCTTCAAATATTTGGGTGGGTGTTCTTGGAGCATTTAGAGTCCTGGCTAATGGGGGGAGCAGTACTCTCTGACATACAGTTTAGTTTTCGCCCAGGGGTAGGAACTATGGAACAGAGTTTGAACCTGGATTTATTAATATCTAATTCCATCTTCTGTAGGGGGAAGGTGGTGTATCTTGCATTTTTGGACCGGGGCACAGCCTTCGACAATGTGGATAGATCTATTTTGTGGCCCATGCTCGGGTACTTGGGATGCCCGGAGAAAAATTTTAAATGTGCTGCGAGAACTCCATAAGGAGAACCAGGCGTGTGTGCGTAGTGGATCGGGGGGCATTGCACTGTGTGCTTTAATCCGAGGTGTGGGGTCCGCCAGGGCTGTATTTGGTCCCAATTTTGTTTACCCTCTACATTAGTTAGCTTTTGGAAGCCCTGGTGGATACCGGGATGGACTATCCGAGCCTGGAGGGTGGGGGATGGGGGGATCCGGTCCTGGCTTATGTTGATGATATGGTGTTAATATCCAGGACCCCAAGGGCCCTTCAGATTTTGATCGATGCCCATGTGGTCTTCATGAATAATCTAGGGTTAAAAATGAACACTTCCAAATCAGCAGTAATGGAGTACGGGGTAAAGAAGAGGTCGGCGAAGATGCACCCTATGGTTTGTAATGGAGACATAATTCCCAGAGTTAAGGAATTTGATTATCTAGCCATCAGATTTTCAGAGACCGTTACAGGTCGAGCCCATGTCGATAAACAATCCCTGAAGATGAGTCAATAGATAGGTGTGGTTTTCGTTTTTTTGGCCAGTTGTCAGGGACAACCCCTGGAATTGGCTTTAAATGTCTATGCCACGCAGACCAAGGCTGCAACACTGTATGGAGCACCAATGTGGGTTACCGGCAACCCTGTAACACCGTTACCACCACCTGACATCCCGGTGCTACAGTAATATCACAGGCGGTGGCGGTACGGTAAGTTCCCATTCCCATGAGGATTCCATGAGAATGTGAAACCGGAAGCACCGGCACATTAGTAATGGTGCCGGTGCTTCAGTGAAAAGCCTGCTGGCAGGGGCCGCCTGAACTCCCAGCATGTCAGGCCTGGTGGGAAATCCGTGGCCCCCAACTGTAGACTCAAAGTGAGCCGGTCTGCAAAAGGTGCCAGTAACGTTTTACCGGCACCTTTATTGTCAGACGGGTTCACTTGTAATGAGGGCCAAGGGGTCTGTCCTCTTTTATGCAGTAACAGTCTGAAACCTTCTGTTATGTTATGTTATGTTATGCTATGCTATGTTATGTTACAAGGCTTTGGTTTTTACAATAAGGCTCTGGCAGGCTTTGTTGCTTGCACATTGCTTTATACCACTGTAAGGCCACCTCACAAGACTGTGAAGCAGGGAGGGAATATTTCAGGCTGCAAGCCAGCAACGTGAACAGCTGCGACTCCGCCCACATTTGTCCACCTTGAAAAGGTTTCATTATCCTGCGACACGAGGCAGCTTCTCGGGGAATTTGTGTAATTTAACTTTCTTCACTTTTCACCTCCCCATTTGCACATTCCCTGACAGTGTCTTCTTTGTGAATGTGAAGGCCATTGCAGTCACAGGCATGCACACATTTCTCAATCCCATCAGGCTATTCAGAATGGTCATGCGCCAACAGTTTGCGCGCAGGCGCGAAAGCGACTTGATCTAGCCACGTTATAATGGAAAGCTTTGTAAACGCGGGCCTTCCTATTTAGTTTTTGTTTCTTATTATTATCCGAGCACCCCGAAATAAACGTAGCCCTTCACAGGGCTCAAGGTTATTGCAAAATATAAAGAAAAAGATTAATCTCACAGATTCCCAGAACAGAATACATCATCTAACGTCAACAAGGCAAGACATGACCTAAAACAGCAGCCAGTAGGAAACACCTGAACTTAAGGTCAGCTGACATTTTCCAATGACGACCTCCTGCCGCTCATGGTAACTTCTTTCACCTGTGTGAACAGAGGAGTTGCCAGTTAAACCTCTTAAGAAAATTACCAGCATCTGCACCATGATATGATATGATATGGCATTTATAAAGGGCCTGTACACAAGTGTTTCAAGGCGCGACACGACAAGGAGGGGGAAACAAGGGAGGACAAAATAACGATCCTACTAGGCCTTGTGTCATTCAGATCGCGCAGGTGCAGGGAAGAGGAAAGGGGAGAAGTGCCAGGTGGTAGAGGAAGGGGGAAGTGCAGTTAACGCACAAGTGCAGCCAGCGGGTGGCTCATAAGTGCAGAGAGAAAGGACTGTAGGGTTGCAGATACAGACCCTTAAGTCCTGGGGAGCCCGGAGGCAGTGCAAGGGCAACTGGACATGCAGGAGCCTGGGCACGTGTTCAGAGGGTGACCAGTGCATGGAGCCATCCAGTGCATCAGCAGGGGAGGGGAGGAGAGAAAGCAGAATCGAAAAGGAAGGTCTTCAGTCGCCTCCGGAACCAGAGGTGGTTCTGCTCAAGTTTGAGAGAGGCAGTGAGGCTGCCCCAAAGGAAGGGCCCAGCCAAGGAGATAGATCTGCCCCCAACTCTCTGCTTGGAGACCTTGTGTTCAATATGTCTGTGAAAGGTATCTGCTTGTTCTCAGTGCTTGCTCGCTCGCGTATTGGCAGCCTGTTTCCGCGCAGTCAGCCTTTGGGAAGGTTGGCAACAGTGTGGAAATTCCTTGATTGCAGATAAACATGACCAAAGGACATGTTCTATCGGATGGTTCCCACTCAGAAGGGTCTGTTTGGTAACCATAGCAGAAAGCTGCAGCACTCTCGGGGAGCAGAGGGAGCCACCCCCAGGATGCAATCCCTGTGCGATCTCTGAATATTCCACAGAGATCCGTTTGCCATTCCTCACTGGCACCTGTGGTTCAGATAGCCCTCTGAATGGGAAAGTCCCCTATGTGGACAGGGGGTATCTATTTATCAGCTGGCCATAATGAGGTGATTCCCATAATCCCCAGGCAACTGTAGAACAACCTTATGGAAAACCAGAAAAGACTTGTGTTCATAATAAAAGCCACAGTACACTGTGCTGTGCAATAGCACCTGGAGAGTTTCACGTGCCAAATGGGATTACCAAATAAAGGATCTCAGGCTCAAATAACTGGACAGACTCAAAGAATATGGCAAAATACGACTTTATTATCAGTTAAAGAAAGTAGAAAAACCTGGCGAGCAAACAGATTGTAGCTCACACACTCATCGCATTTCAATGACATCCAAGGCTTTATACCTTGATTTACGTCAGCTATGGCATCATCCTACATGGCAAACAGTAAAACCAATCGGGTGGAGGGATTCGTTAAGGGAACAGATACACCTATATTCTGTATATGTGTTAGTAACATCATTGGCTGCCCCGTTTCTTGTAGGCTTGCCTTAAACACCCTCTAACTACATAAAATACAGATCTTAGCATAATACCAGCAGCGGATAGGGTTCTGCAACAATGTATGGTACACCATTACTTAGCAGTATACATGAGGTCAAAACAAAGCATAACAGTCCCCACAGAAAGGTCTGTTGCATAAACCTACTGTTTCCACTGTCTGGGGACACCATGACAATATTTTATAATATAGAAGAAAACAGATCTAATTAACATTTAACAAAAAAACAGATGTATCACACATTGGCTATATCATTAGAAAAAGTATTTTTATTATAGAAAAAAAGAGACATCATTCTCATTAAAAAAACAGTGTTAAAGAATACACAGAATAAGAACAACCCTTAAACCAGGTTTTCTAACAGGACGATTACGTACAAGGCATAAATGTGAAATGAAAACCAACCATACCACATTGAAAAATAAAAAACAACGTTTAACATACAAACATCAATAAAAAATTAATTTGTTGCATTCTATATATGAGCCAATATGTTTCTGTCTGTTGACTCCTAAATGTCTGACATTCATCAGGGGTAGCTCTTCTCAATGGTATACAACAATCTTCCCCTGCAGTCCTGGTGGGCGTGGATCTTGACTTGATCCTTAATGCAATCTATAAAAACACATAGCCATATTAAGAATTGTGCGTGCACCAAATTTTCAAAGATTGTCCTACTCATAATGCATTACATCAACATTACACAACCAAGGCAACCTAAATTAATAAAGCCCCTCATATCTAGTCCCCATTCGGGAAACCTTTAGCACCAACAAATCTGCTGTAAACATATCTACCTTGAGATCAGCGTATTCCAAAGGTCCAATGTAACCAAATAAACAACCACACACAGCCGTATTTCAGCCGCTTTTTTTCGATTATCCATTTGAATGGATATTGAGTAAAACACACTATAAAAGGGAGGAGACACAAACAACAAACACACTGTGTCACACTATAACATTTCCAAAACTTAAAACGTGTCAAGCACCAACCATAGCAACTATTGCACATACCTCCAAATGAAAACTGGCAAAATGTGTTCCCAAACCAGAGCAATCCTTTAACTGAGTCCCGGATCTTTTTCTGAATCGGCCACTGTACCGAATTCTTTGTTTCTCTTCAGACTAATTCCAAATTCAATCTATAAAATTGTTACAAGTTTATCTCTTTCTCACCTGTTTCTCCTTGCTTGTGGTCTTCTTGGATGCGACTTCCTTCTTCCTCCCTGTCCGAGACTTGTACAGGTCTTCGGGTTCCAGCGTGGGTAGCCGGCTGCCTAAGCCAGATAGCGTTCAGTATCCAGGAATGTTAGCCACGAATCCAGGAAGGAGGAGGGGCAAGTGTCCTATTCTCAGAGGAGGTTCGAGACACCTCGGCAAGAGCGCAAGACGGGGTTCGAGATGTGGGATACAACTAGCGGGTAAGATAAGAATCTGGAGGGGGGTTCCAGGAAGGGAGAAAAAAGGATAAGAACTGGAGATAGCATGGTAAACGGTCTTGAAACATGCGTCTAGCAACTCCAAGCAGTTGCAAGAGACGCGCAGAGCCACGGGGGCATGCCTGTTTTCTAGGAAGCAGAGTTTTGTGCCCAAAAGCTAGAGCGCAGCATTTCCGGGCTGTCGGCCATCTTGGAGGTGTCACTGAGCTCATGCCGTGGTGCACCATGGACCACGAAGTCCAGAAGGGCCGAATTCGGTGGTTCATGTCAAAAATGGATATTGAACAGGAAGAATGCTCAGCTATCACGTAATCCAGGAGCCCTTTACAAACACGCAGAGGCTTTCCTACATCACCAATTATCACAAATAGATTATCTTAAAATGTTTGTGCAGTCTTAATAACGTGCCCCACAATGATGCAACTCTGTTTCTATTTGCTATACACCAAAGCATCCCCATACCGCCTAAAATGTATTATTGAAATCAATTAAATATACGCAAATTAAACAAATCATGCCAGTGGACCTACCCGAATAGGTAAATGAAAAACAGAGTCCTTCCACTTCGGTCAGTTCCCGTGGTTCATATACCGCCATTTAGTGTTCCAAATGCCATCATTAATGACACGCGAAACGCCACGAGAAACCTGCATCAGTGTAGCTTTTACCCACAGTGCTATGTGAGCTACCAACAACACTAAAAACTGACTCATGCCTGAAAACAACGTTGTAGTCCGTCATTGTTGGAAAAAAACACTGGTTTGGGCACTCGACACACTTCACACATTTCCATCTTAGTAAACATCCAAAGAGGATTAATCAAAGCCATCAGATTCACTTCAAAAGGAATGCAAATTCGTATTGAGGAAAAAGGGCACTACTCCACCTAGGTTCTAACCCCAAACTGACTTTAGCCCTTGGGAGAAATACAAACATCCAAAAGAGCTCGAGCCCAAAATTACCGGTGTACACACCTCTGTTGCACTTATAGAAAAATGAAAATGCACAGATGGAATGTAAAAACATTCACATTTGTTATTAAGCATTTTTTCAAAAAAATTGCGTGAAACTAGTCCTTAACTGCTTGACTACCAGACAGGTCCCATATTCATGAAAAGAAACTCGCCTCCCACCACAGGGATATGGAAGTCTTGTACAACTTAAGTGTCACAAAAAACCATGGGATTTGAACTAAAATCCCAAAAATGATCCAAACAAACGGGGAAAACATTTTTCCATTAAAGGGAACAGCAAATGTAGAACACAAGTAGAGTATCAGCCAAAAACATACCAACATTACTGGCCATATTGACTCAATTGGTATATAGAGAAACGGCTGTATACAGGTGCAGTTATCAGCATGGGGAACAACAGTGCACAGGGAATATGTACAGTAAATACAATAATTACTCTCCGTTTTGACTCGCATGATAAGCTGAGCACAGAAGCTGCATATAGAGCCAAGAGGACTGGGGCACAAGATTGAAAGAACCCTCATCATTACATCCCACTGACATTATGCCACTCCACATCTTCGTTTAACCCAACTAGGTGGATATGGGTTCTAAAGATACGTTTTTGTTCCAAGGTGACTAATCTCTGGTCTATAACTTCTTTATGGGTCCATTAACCCGTTTAAGAATCACCCACCTTAAATCTTCATGTGAATGGCCCGTTATTAGCTCCCTGTTCCCCTCGTGGGACCCGGAAAGGATGCTATTACTCTTCTTGGCTTCTGGAGACTTGGTTGCTCCGACCTGCATGCACATTCTGCATCTTTGATTGTTCAACACTTGGCATTCATAATTATTCACTCCTTTACTTAATCTGAGAGAGATATTTCTTACACACATGGCTTATCCTCTTCGACTCCTTTCTTGCCTTGCAGTTGCTTCTTGCTGTGGCGACCTTGATCTTCAGCCAAGTAAATACCCTTTGTTCTCGCACAGAGCTGTATTCCAGCGCCTGTCAGCTCTGAAGCCTTGGTCTCTCGCCTCGAGATTTCTTGCTTACTATTATACGACGCTGACATCCATTTTCTCAACATGGCTGCCTTTACTTGTGTTATATTTCCTACTTTGGCAAGCTTCTATGTTGTCTTATCTGCCTTGTGTTTCTGTGTATATACATCTACTGCATCTCTTGTCACTTATCTTCTTCATGTATATGATTTTCTTCACATTCGCATATATGTTTACTTTGTTGCTTCAGTTACATCTTCATTCTTTGGACATCCATACAGCAGATTCAGTGCCTGTTTGTATCGTCTCTCTTCATGATGTCACTTCTCTCCTGTCTGACTTTACTTATAGCTCTTCGACATCCAGTGGTGTCTGCAGACTCATGTCTACCATCTCAGTTCGAGGGTACATTCGGTACGATTGTCTGAGTGCATAACGTCTCTCATACCTTCGATGTGGTATTGGGATGATGCCAGGTGTAATGCACAGTGTTCTCTTGCTGCTCGTCCAGTATGACAGAGGTGAAGGGGTGGGCTCTATAGATGACGGGTACATCTGACTCTCTACAGTGCTAAAGAGAGTATCGCACTTAAAGGGCACCGTGACAGTGGGCAGCCAATAACCTCGGAAGAACCTGAGGAGAATGATAGTCATTTCCATGCGGCTCTCAGACTTCGTCTTCAGGCTGGGGGTGAAGTGCTTGCTTGGCATGTTGCAACCTGTCCTGTTAATGCAACTTACACACGTTGGAAAATACAATGCAACTTGCACACGTTGGAAAATTGAAAATGAAATAATCTCTGCATGCTGCGTAATAATGAGCAATAGGGCAGTTCAACATGCAAAGGAGGCAACATTGTATGCTGTGTTTGCAGTCAACAACTCAGCAGCTTGCATTAGATGTTCGTTTTGTTGAAGGCACAGAAATACATGAACAATTCCTGGGGTTTGAACAACTACAGGATGCCACAGGAGTTGGGATTGGGAATACAATTCTGAAAACTTTAGAAATGTATGGCCTGGATCTTGACCATTTGCATGGGCAAGCAAACGGTGTCTGTGCTGCCGCGAAGAGGAGTGTAAAAGGTGCACAGGCAATAGTACACGAGAGAGGTCCGAAGGCTTTCTATGTCCACCGTGGAAGCCATACATTACACCTTGTGATTGCACTTGCACCTGATGGCCGTGAAATACGCAGATGTAGTGTAGTACTTAAAGAAGTGCCCAGTTTTGTGCGTGGCTCCGCAAAAAAATGCACTTCACTCTTGAAAAGGAACATTTCTTTTTTGCCAGAGCATAAGACAAAGTTGCTGAATGGTTTATGTGAGACCCGGTGGAGAGAAAGAAACGCATCAGTAGTTTGCATTGTTGATTTGTATCCGGCTCTGATTGAAACACTGCTGGGGATCTTAACCTGGCAAGATCACACTGCTTCTTCAAAAGCTGAACAGCTTCTCGCCACCATTTATGCCCATACTTATCTTGTGGCGCTGTACACCCTTGCAAAATATTCTGGCATTCTTCTCCCTGTTCCAGCTGCACTCCAAAGCCCAGACACAGGGCCTCATTACGACCCAGGCGTTAAGGGTTAACGCCGTCGTTAACCCTTAACGCCTATTCTGATTTTAACGGCTGCTTTTAGCAGCCGTTAAAATCCATGGCGCTAACCTGCCATGATGCTAATTATGCCACCGTAATTTACGGTGGCGTAATTAGCGCCTTCCCCACTCCCATTATGCCCTATGGGGCAAAAATGGGAATGGGGAAGGGAAAATGGGAAATGGGGATTTACCGCCCCACTCACCTTGGAATGGGGCGGTAAATCCGCCATCCACCATGGTGTAAACGTAGTTTACACCATGGTGGTAAAGTTGGCGTAATTACCGCCTGGGTCGTAATGACCCATGGTGGAGTGCCTGCAGCAAACAGAATATATTCAAAAGGAAGGATACTAAAGTGCTTCAGCCGATAGTCTCAAATATGGATCTTTACCCAATACTCTTTATTATACATATTACACACATAAAACACACAAATCCATGTCAAAAGCAATGTAAAAAGACAGGCGCTAATTGCGCCAACTTTACCACCATGGTGTAAACTATGTTTACACCATGGTGGATGGCGGATTTACCGCCCTATTCCAAGGTGAGTGGGGCGGTAAATCCCCATTTCCCATTTTCCCTTCCCCATTCCCATTTTTGCCCCATAGGGCATAATGGGAGTGGGGAAGGCGCTAATTACGCCACCGTAAATTACGGTGGCGTAATTAGCATCATGGCAGGTTAGCGCCATGGATTTTAACGGCTGCTAATAGCAGCCGTTAAAATCAGAATAGGCGTTAAGGGTTAACAACGGCGTTAACCCTTAACGCCTGGGTCGTAATGAGGCTCACACTGCACAATAATACACATAGGATAACATTATTTATCTGCCTGAGTCGAGATAGGGGTGCATTGTATTTTTCTCCTTGAGACAAGATAGGGGTTTGTGCTTGCGAAGGCCCCACTAATTGCCTGGTTACTTTAGGCCTAACACCGCCCACACATGTTATGTGGGCATTCAGGGATTCCAGCACAGTCACTCTGGGCCTTTTGCTGCTTATTTGCATCCTTGCAGCATATTACAAGCTGCATTTTGTGGCTTGATGGCGCCTGTGACATTATCGCGGTGTGCGCGATGACGCCATCACGTTGTGCACAATGACATCATCGCGTTGCGTGCGATGATGTAATTGCGCTGGGGCACGTTAAATTGTGTTTACTTGCTGGCAGTTGGCCTTTTAGAATGAAGGTTTTTGAATTGAGCATTTTAATTGCCCAATAGATTAGTCACTCAGCAAACTGCTTTTCAGTAGGTAGCCATCCAGTGGCCCCCTTCCCAGAGGGATTGCTCTCCGGTCCTTGGCCCTTTGACTCATGAAGCGCAGCCTTTGAGGAAGTCCTGGGATAACATCTTTTTGAAAACTTTCAAAGTAAGTCCACCAACTTCATTGTTTCTACGATGTGTTTAGCATCTTAGATCATTGTTGATAAGCCATACCCGGAGTCTAGTATGTATGTCTCCTTTCATATTAGATTGAGGAATACTACAATATGTCCGCACTCATCCCAGCATCTTTATATGACCCAGAACCAGGCCTTGCTACCAATTGAAAGGTAAGGCTTGGATTAAAGTTTCCTTAAGTTTGCCTTGGGATTTCTCAGATTTTTAGAAAGTTTTTGAACAGGTATTGTTATACTGTACTAGAATCCACCAACCAGGTTGTTTTTTCTCCTAAGTTAGCGGGTGGAAGACTGACTTTCCCCATTAAGGAAGCCAGTTTCAGCAAAACGTATTGGTTGCAATTGAGCAATTGGAAAATAAAGTCTGAGCGTATCAAGTAGGTATTCCTCTTGATATTTCATACCCTAGGGGGCAGGGCTGTTTAGAGGTCTAATCACAAGACTTTGAGTATATTAAAATTGTGCCTTCATCCCTTTAAGAATTTTTAGGAAGACCAGGGCCCCAGGAAGTTCATTTCTACAGGTTGCCCGACAGATGAAACACACAAGAAGAAGTTATCTACGCCCCTGATGAAAGTCGATTGATTAACTTTGCTGAGAGGACAGAAACTTGTGCAAGTCGGGCCATGTTTTTTCAATAGAATTGCCCACAAATGTACATGTTGAAGTGACTGTAAACTATTGGTCATTGAGATCTTCTCCATGATTGACGAATTGTGTTCACATGTGTATTATTGTGCAGTGTGAGTTTTTTATATTGTCTTTTACATTGCTTGTGATATGAATTTTAGTGTTTTATGTGTGTAATATGTACAATACAATTTGGAATATATTTTTTTAAATAAAGGAGTATTAGGTAAAGATCCATATTTGAGAATATAGGCTGAAGCACTTTAGTATCCTTCCTTTTGAATATATCATGATGAGTACCCACAAAGTAGGAGTGCTGCGAATCCCCCATGTGGGACTAGCCGTTGTGAGACGAGTGCAGCAAACAGAAAACATTACAAGGGTAATACTTGGTCCCGTGCCAAATGGCCCTTGGGGGTAGAACAGAGAAGGTGGAGCCTCTAAGTTAGCCCTGCCCTGTTTTTGAAGTGGCCCCTCCAATCACCAGTTAGCCCTCCCCCGAAATGTAGGTTTTGTTGCGCCCCTGATATGAGCCACACTGTCCTCGCTGTTATCCCACAATGCAATATGTGTGACGGTCCACAGCTAAACTGAACACTGTGTCAGGTGTTAAAACGGTCAGTCCAGAGCAGCCGGTGGTTTAGGAGTCAGAAGCAGCTGGCCGCTTAGGAGCTATTACGCCGAGTCAGAATCTTAAGACATAGAGGAAGAAACTGGTTCATCTGGAAAAACCCAGGCCCATCACTCTTCGGATCTTAATGTCAAGCATAGCGCTACCCTTCACCACTCCCCACCATGTGCCCCAGGTTCGTCTTATCCCTATCGCCTCCACCCTGCCTCTGATCACCTTGCTGTCCCCCGGAGCCCTTATCTGAAGATTTCAGCAGAGTGTTTCAGCAAACCAACATGCTCACTGAGGCTGCTGTGATTCTTCAAGGGCCTCCAAAGTAATTGAGGCGGGAGAGGCCCTTTGCTTTCTGTACTTGCATTGCAACCTACACTGTTAGCCAAAAATCTTTGCCATATTGCCCGTGACAACAGCTTCTCCAAAAAGGTGCTTTAGTTGTCTTCATAGACTAAAAACATACCTGCGGTCCACAATGGGACATGATCGCCTTCCTGGACTAGCCATGATGAGTATCTCACACTCACTTTGCCCCCCCCCTGCCCCCCCACAGAAGTCATCATTGAAGAACTGGCAAAATTGGGGGGTTGTTTTGAAATAGCTTTGTGACAAGTACTAGTTTTATGCTGTACAAGTATTATGGTGTCCAGTTTACCTTGTTTGCCTCAAGAATGTTTTTCAAAAACGACCGTTCATGACAGAAAAGATTATCAAAGCAACTACATGTGTATGTTGTCTTTAAGTCCAATACCTTTTTCATTCTTAGTGGCATATTGCGCTTTAAAATATGCCATTTCATACTTGGTCCCACGCCAGACGGCCCTTGGGCGTAGAACAGAGGACTTAGAGGAGTGCCTCTGCCATCACCAGTTAGCCTCACCCCCCCCCCCGAATGTAGGTTTCGTTTCACCCCTGAAATGAGCCACACTGTCTTCGCTGTTATCCCACAATGCAATCTGTGTGGCAGTCCACAGCTAAACTGAACACTGTGTCAGGTGTTAAACCGGTCAGTCAAGAGCAGCCGTCTTGGTCAAAACGATACAGTATGGAGGTTTAGGAGCTATTATGCTGAGTCAGACTCTAAGACATCGAGGAAGAAACTGGTTCATCTGGAAAAACCCAGGCCCCTCAATCTTCGGATTTTAATGTCAAGCATAGTGCTGCAGGTGCTGCTTACTCTGCTGCTGTGGCTTTACTCTTTGCTCAGGTCTATTGAAATTATTCTGCAAACGCCAATCTGCCTTTTTATTGAAATCATAACAACCTGTGTCAGTCGCCACAACACAGCCCTGTTCTACTGCCACCTCTGATAAAAATCTGCCATTGCACGACGAGGCCAGTAGTGCCTGGATTCAGTGCATTCTGCACCTACAGTATTGTACTCATTTATATAGCACCATTTCCCCATTTGTATGGCCTTTGTGGTTGTAATTCCCTTGGGGACCGAAGTCCATGTATGGGAACATTTTACTTTAAGATGCGTGTGTGCATTTTGCCGGGTTAGGAGTTAGGAGGGCGGGCTGGGCCCCAAGAAGCAATCCAGAAGTCAGGCACATGGGCAGG
Organism: Ambystoma mexicanum; assembly: GCF_040938575.1. NCBI lineage: Eukaryota > Metazoa > Chordata > Amphibia > Caudata > Ambystomatidae > Ambystoma > Ambystoma mexicanum. The sequence goes on along the minus strand of NC_090936.1, from coordinate 158,525,302 downwards.
TGCTGTCAACGGTTTAAGATAAGAGTGCTAATGCAGGAGACTTGTGTACCCAGCTAGACCGAATTGTTTCATAGGTTGTCGCTGCATACTAATGGCAGAGGTGTTAAGGCATGTCAGGGGTTTCAGTGTGGTCGGCTATGTGAGCAGCTAGACCCAATTTGACATAGCCGTAGCTGCATTCTAGAGTGCATGAATGGGGAGCCATGCCTGCGGCGTGTGTCCATAGACGTTGTGGGATTTATGCATACCTTACACTCAGACAGATTGTTTTTCTTCGGTGTCATTTTCTTAGGTCTCTCAGGTGGTAGACTGGTCGTTCAAGTGCATCTTCTGGTGGGGTTAGCATACTACCATTGGGGAGGACCTGGCTGGTGGCATTCTATGATTGCAATAGGTAAGTAAATTAAATAGACCTTGCCACCTATGGCCTAAGACCAATGGTATTGTTTCCTGTCTGCAGCGCGTCCCCAGAGCCATCTAAGTGTGTCTAAGTGCATCTCTATTCCTACTGTCAAAAGCCACTAAAGTGTGTTCCCGTACCCAATGGGCCAAAGTTGAACTGGTGCCTCTCCTCTCCACTTCAGTGAACCCAAGGGATGATCGTTCTGAGTGCCTGGGCAAGCCCCCTGATACTTGGAAGGGCCGTCCAACTGAGTGTGCGACCATACCTAGCCCCAATTAAGACTGATCCTGCTACCATTGCTACCTCTAGTGGTCCGTCTGATTGAGCCTTTTTCAAAACCATACATGTACGTTTTCCTTGTTCGCGCGCAGGGACAGGAGATTTCACTTTAAAGGTGGGATTAGACCCGTGAATTATGCAGCGAATGAATTGAACAAGGAAAACGTACATGTATGGTTTTGAAAAAATATATGCCCAGATTTGAAAAAGGCACGAGACATGCCGAAACACGTGTTATCGCATGGGCTCTCCTACGGGAGTTGAGAAATGGGATTAAAAGAATCAGTACAATACTGGATTAATATTTGTGGCGCAGTTTATTTGTGAGAGAGAACCTAAATGAGTAGGACGCTGTGGGAGGTGGTGGGTGAGATTTTGAATTTTACAGGTAGATTCATAATCTGTGGTGCTGGCTAAGGTGTCCTTGATAAGCACTGAACTTTGGTGTTTCTGTAGAACGGCTAGTTCCCTACCTCTTCTGGATATGTTTTGAACAATCAGGTTGTAGCCTGGGGGAAGGCCTTGTGTGCAATGGGTTCAAAGTCCTCATCAAACCAGGTCTCTGTGATGAAGAGGATGTCTGGATTTTTGTCAGAGACATGTTCATAGATGTTAAATTTGTTTTTAGAGACCGACCTGGCGTTGATGAGAATGCAAGAGATTTGGTGGAATGGAGGTGGGAGGGTGGGTGTTTCTTGTAGCACAGGGAGCCGTGGTGTGTGTTATTGGGGTGTGGGCTGTGCTGGTAGGCCTGAGCTTGCACATGTCATAGTGGGGATTGTTAAGGGGTGGGGTTGGAGGGGAGTGGGTGGAGGCAGGGTGGGGAATGGGGTGGCCAGTTGAGGGCATGGGGTGGAGGTGGACAGAAGGGGAAGGGGGAGGAGGAAAATAGGGCTAGGACAGGGTACGGGCAGGAGGGGAAATTTGGGCACTATAGCTATAGTTTTGGGATCTGGGGAGGAGCACGGGGATGCTAAGTGGCGTTTGAGGTGACTGAGGCCTAGGCCTTTTCTTGTCTTTCAATGGCCCACTGGGTGTGGGTGAGAGTGGGGGCTGTTGAGGTTGGGGTGTTGGCCAGGGCTGCCCTTGGTGCACTAAGTGAAGGGAAGTGTGAGTTGGGGTGGAGAGGGCAATGTCGTTCTGGGGAGGTGAGAGGTGCGAGCGGAGGCAGAGAAGTAGCGGAGGGTTGGTGGGGCTGGCTCGGTCGGTGGTGTGAGATGCTCAAGGGGTCGATGTTCTCAACTGTAGCTCTCCAACGTGCTGCTCTCGCTTGGGAGGAGCGGTATCTACATGGAGGTTGGAAGGGAGGGGGTTGGACATGGGTGGACGTGGGGCACATACCTCTGGGAGTTGAAGGGGGCAAAAAGGGGAGGTTTAAGGGGGTGGAGGGAGGGAGGATCCGCTTTCCGGGGATGAGGGTGGGGGTTGGGTGGAGTGGTCAACATTAGGCCTACTGGCGCACCAGCGTGTAGCTATGATTTGGGCGGTGTGGGGCATGGCGTCTTGTGGGTACGATGGACTCCAATTGAGAGTTCACCCCCGTATGGATGGTGCAGCTGGGTTAATCAAAGGGGAAGGGGGGAGGAGGCCGGATTCCTGGAGCACAACTGGCAACAGTACCCCGAGTTTAGAGGACTCGGGGGTGCACCTTGGTGTTAGACACACCCAGCTGGGAGGAAGCGCCCAGATCACTATTACACTGCAGGAATGATGCACCTAAATCTAGCAGAACACACCGCCCAGATCACAGGCAACACAACAGGCAGCAATGTGCGTCGATTAAGGGGAACACAGCAGTAGAAACACACTTAGCTTTGAGGTGACAAAGCAGACAAAGTACCTAGACTTAAGGTAATACAGCTGTGGGAATGCACCTAGACATTATGGAGCCCACCAGGCAAAAACACCTAGATGAAAGGAGCAGAGCAGATGCAACTAGAATCAAGTAGATGGGAGAGTCACTTAGATTTGAGATATCTGTGCTGTGGGAGAAAAGTCTACATTTGAGACACAGCAGTAATTGGAGAATAACCTAAATTTGAGGCACAGCACCCAAATTTGGGACTCAACAATAAACGCAAAAACACCTAAATTTGATGTACCTGAGCAGTGGGAGAAAAGCCTAAACTTGAGACACAGCAGAAAATGGAGAACCACTTAAATTTGAGATACCCGAGCAGTGGGAGAACTACCTAAATCTGGGACTCAACAATTGATGGAGAACCACCTAAATTTGAGATACCTGAGCTGTGGGTGAAAAGCCTAACAGGGTAATTCATAGAAATTCGCACAAAAATGGCGCACGCGGCTGGCGCACAGTGTCCCCGTGCGATACACTGCGCCAGCCGCGTGCGAAAAAATCATTTTCATCGCACAGCGTATTCATGGATTTTAGCCTCCGAAACCAGCCGTGGCGCAGAGTGGCGCAGCGACCCTGCAGCAGCGCCAGTTACGCCCCCAAGAACGCCCTCGCGCAAGGAAAAGCCTTCAAAATCCCCAAATCATCGCAAAGGGCTGTGCTAACCCTGGACCAGTTCACAGGGCTGCCAAACAGCAAATGTCAAGCGGGGAACGTGTATTTCAGTGGTTCGCGGGAAGTTCCACACGCGATTGTCCTGGGTACGTGTACATCAGGGGTGCGTGGGAAGTAACACACGCAATTCCAACAGGGCATGTGTATTCCAGGGGTGTTCGGGAAGTATCACACGCAAAAACAGCAGAGTACGTGTATTCCAGGGGTGCGCGGGAAGTATAACACGCAAAAGCAGCAGGGTACGTGTATTTCAGGGGTGCGCGGGAAGTATCACATGCAAAAGCAGCAGGGTATGTGTATTGCAGGGGTGCATGGGAAGCATCACACGCGATTCCATCAGGGTACATGTATTCCAGGGGTGCGCGGGAAGTATCACACGCAAAAGCAGCAGGGTATGTGTATTCCAGGGGTGCGCGGGAAGTATCACACGCAAAAGCAGCAGGGTACGTATATTTCAGGGGTGCGCAGGAAGTATCACACTCGATTCCATCAGGTACGTGTATTCCAGGGGTGCGCGGGTAGCACCACACGTGAATTGCACATGTGGGTCCTCCCAGGTGTTCCCTCTACACCCTCCACAGCCCCTGCAGGTGGCCCACACCACAGAGGCCTACCCTGCACATGTCCCGCAGGCACCCCATCCACCATGGCCATGCCCCCCAGCCAACCCACATGTCACCTTGCACTACTGCCCACCAAGGCATGTCCTCCTGCACCCCCAGCCACCAGGGGCACCCTCCACCAGGCCCCCACTCATGTCTCCCACCACCCCACCCCCCAGCAGTGCAGGGGCAGCCTCCACCAGGCCCCCACTCATGTCCCCCTGCACCCCTACCCCCCAGCATCCAGGGGCACCCTCCACCAGGCCCCCACTCATGTCTACCACCACCCCTACCCCCCAGCATCCAGGGGCACCCTCCACCAGGCCCCCACTCATGTCTACCACCACCCCCACCCCCCAGCATACAGGGGCAGCCTCCACCAGGCCCCCACTCATGTCTACCATCACCCCCACCCCCCAGCAGTGCAGGGGCAGCCTCCACCAGGCCCCCACTCATGTCTACCACCACCCCACCCCCCAGCAGTGCAGGGGCAGCCTCCACCAGGCCCCCACTCATGTCTACCACCACCCCCACGCCCCAGCAGTGCAGGGGCAGCCTCCACCAGGCCCCCACTCATGTCTACCACCACCCCCACCCCCCAGAATCCAGGGGCACCCTCCACCAGGCCCCCACTCATGTCTACCATCACCCCCACCCCCCAGCAGTGCAGGGGCAGCCTCCACCAGGCCCCCACTCATGTCCCCCTGCACCCCCACCCCCCAGCAGTGCAGGGGCAGCCTCCACCAGGCCCCCACTCATGTCTACCACCACCCCCACCCCCCCAGAATCCAGAGGCACCCTCCACCAGGCCCACACTCATGTCTACCACCACCCCCACACCCCAGCAGTGCAGGGGCACCCTCCACCAGGCCCCCACTCATATCCCCCAGCCAACATGTCACCACAATCTAGATCCCTGGCCCTTATGGTCAGCCTCCAAATGCCAAACACCCACCTGAGTATTGCATCCACCCACTTAGAAATGGCAAAAACATGATAGAACCCCAATTGCAAGTTTGGAAATGAACAGATGTCCCTCACATACACCCAATGGGTGTCAGTGAATGTCAAAACCCATATCATGATATGCATGAAACCAATGAGATGATACTACACATTGAAGTTTGAAGAAAAAATATGCAACATAAATTGAATCAAAAATAAACAAACAATAATGGATTTTTTTTAAAAAAAAACAGCAGGTATGTGAAATAATGCAAAACCACAAATCATAATGCAAAGGAAAGGTGTCCAAAGTCACAGTCCAGAAAAAAGTAAATCCAATGGAAAATTAAAATCGAAAACCATTGCTCCATGGGGAAACTATATACAGATAAACAATCCAGGGTCCATGATCCCAACCGAAGAAATGAAACCTATCTAATAACACTACCTAAAAAAAAAAAAAAACTATATACAAAAATGTGGCCCATTGTCCAAAAGGTAAAAAAAAATGCAAAACCAAAGGGAAGCTAACACTAACTACAGAACTATTAACAAGGGCAGCGGGCTAGTCCGACGGCTCACTTCGGGATGTTCCGGGACAGGGCATCATCGAACTCCTGCTCAATGTCCCGGAGGCGGTCCTCCTCCATGGCCCCGAGGGTCCGCAGGGCCGTCCACATGTTCACCCCAAAATCCCTGCGGATTGCCTCGAGGCACTCGGCCCACCTCAGGGCCCTCCGCATGGAGTTCTCCGCCCTGACCATCGTGAGCCGTGCCTCTTCCGCCCGCTGCCTCTCCGCATCTATGGCGTGGCCCAACCGCTGCCACACGGAAGATACTTCCCGTCCAGGGTCCTCCTGCCCTCCGGCCGATGCCTGCCCCTCCCATGTCGAAGGCCCCGAGCCATCATGGCTCCCACCACGTTGCTGCTGCTGCGCCTCTGCCCGTGCACTGCCTTCTGCTGCCTGCACATCCTCCGCTGGCTGGGGTGCAGTCGTTGATGTGGCCACCCTGCTGGACGTCCAACTCCCGACTGTGGCAGGGATGCCTCCTCCACCAGCCTGGCCGCACCGTCAGAGGCAGCTCCACAGGGCACCCAGGCGACTGATGGGTGGGAAGATGGCACGGAGGACGACTGGCGCATAGGGGGTTCAGTAGAGGAGGGGGTCTGAGCAAGCCCCATCAAACGGAGGAATCCGGCCTGTGTGACCTGTCCCAGTAGGCCGACGCGGTCAACGAGCCATTCGAGATGACGTGCAGTCTCCTCATGAAAAGACTGCAGGTCACCTCGCATGGCCCGTTGACGCAACGCCACATCAGTCAGGACAGGCTCAACCCGGGCCCGGATAGCCACGTCCGCAGGCAGAGGAAGGCCAGTTGTCGTGAGCTCATCCCCTGCCTGAAAACGGGTCTGGACGGAGGCATCCCTGCTGGTGCAAGATGATGCAGTGACAGGATCACGGACAGGCTTGCACACAGGCACCTCCCTGGCGACCTGTGCTGCCTCCTGTCCGTGGTCCTGCACTGCACCACTAGCACCAGTGGAATCCCCACCTCCAGACCCCGTCTCTGTTGCTTGCACGGCCTCCTCCTCCACCAAACCCCCCACCAACCTGGATGACTCTGTGCCATCTTCCCCCGTTGGGCCCTGTGGGGTCCCAACTGCACCTTCTGCTGCCGAGGAGTCCAACTCCGACCTCCACCTCTTGGACCTACCCCCGGCATCTGCGGCCTGGGACGCGGCACCGGACTCCTCACTCCCCGACGAGATCATAACTTGGGAGGGGAGCCGGGCCTTGCGTCTCCGGCTGGCGGTACGATCCCCGCCGCTGTGCTCCACAGCACCTTCTCTGCCCTCTTCATCAGTTGACGCTCCAGACAGGGAGAAATAAAACACAGGCATCAGGGCACTGTACAATGGACACATACACACATGACAGTTGCACATGAGTGGCATTGGCAAACCTCAGACATGGCATCACAATTGGCAACACACATGTCATTTCAACTTGCACACATGAGCCATACCACAGCCACATCGCAACTGCCAGCACCATCCATACACATACAACAGCATGAGCAGGCAAAGGTGAGCCAGACATCACATGCAACACAGGGAGTGCACTACACATGCGCGCACCCCACCACACTTGCATGCATGTGTACACCTCAGCCAACTGTCGCAGTGTTCCGATGGGCATCCATGTCACATCTGCCAATCAGGCTTCCACATCCTGCTGTCACATGCATCCATGTTGCATCACTGTTGCACCCTTGTCAAATACACACACATGCACATGTACACAGTGCTGATACATGCAGCTGTAAACAACATACATGCGTGACATCACGAACATGCCTACTTACATACACATTCATCCAAACATGTGTGCCCACACAACTGCATTTGGCATGCAAGCCTACACACACAAGCACCATCCATGTCTCACACATGACAGCCCTCGCATGTGTTAGCCTCACGGTCCCCCACCCATACTCGGCCCCATACAAACAGATGTGCAACCGGCACACTACTGGCACATCACCACACGCACAGCTTACAATCATGATGCATGTACACTTACCGCTCGACTCCAGACGGGTCTGCCCCTCAAGGACCTGGACGTGGAGCGCTGGGGATATGCGTTCCAGGACCCTCATCTGATCTTCCGACAAGTGGCCCCGGCGCCCCTTAGCATCCGCTGCCTTCAAGAGGCGCCGGGCCTTGTTCAGGGTCCTGGACCTGAAGTCCTCCCAGCGCTTCTTGACATGTTGGAAGTCGCGGACTGCCACCCCCTCCGCGTCGATGGCAGTCACGATGTCTGTCCAGATCCGAGTCCGTCCTTCCTTGTCGGTGCGCACACTTCCGTAGAGGGCATCATACTGGCCCATGACTTGCTCCACCAGGACACCAACTTCCCTGGCACTGAAGCTGGTGCCCCTCTGCCTCTCTGGCCGGGGGTTGTCAGTGGTGCCAGATGTTGTAGTGCCCGACATGACAACCCCAGAGGCAGGAGTGGGTGGGCAATTGGGTCCTGGGGCTGGGCTGTGGAGCGATGGAATCCCAGTCGGGAGTCTTCGGTTCCAGCAGGGGTGGTCACAGCAACAGCACCCCTGGCTGATGTGCAGGCAGCAAATGGCAGGGCACGTGGGCAGCAGGCAGTCAGGCAGCAGCAGATGGCAGGTGGGAGCGTGCTCGGGGCTCTGGGGGGCAGTAAATCGGCTTTCTGGGCAGGAGCGTGGTCTTCCGTGCGCTTACGCGTGGCCAGCTTGATACGGAGTGATTTGGCACGTGAAAATCCTGCACGTCTGCGTGTAATTCGAGGAAAGGCCCTTAGCACGTAAGCGCGTCTGCACGCAGACGCAATTTCATTGGTCCAAAGGCCTGCATGCGCAGCTATAACGTCATGGCCGTAGAGAATGGCGCGTGTAAAAAAAAAGATACACGTCCGAGTGTCAAAGCGTGTAATTGGTGGAAATGGCCTCATCGCGTATGCGCGTCTGGGACGTGTGTATAAAAGGTACGTGTAGAACGTCATTTCCTTGTACGTGTTTTTCGTGGAGAGCGAGTGGGTGAAATCTGTGCTTCTTGTCGGTTCACACGCGATTTACTTCACAGCGTTTCAAGTTCGTACTCCCTGTTACCTCTGACAGCTTTTTCTCTTTTCCTCTTTTTCCTGGGCCTGTTTCCTCAAACAGCGTTCCCTTCTACTGTTGTCCTGTCTCCTCAGACAGCGTACAATTCTTCTTTTGGCGGGGGTGTTGCCAACGCGCACACGCACATATTTTTCACACTTTTGTTCCTGGCAGACGGTGAGTCGCGCACGTATTTAACATCTGTGCTTGCCCCGTGTGTCGCATACCACTTCAGAGGTCATTCTAGGCTGCGTGTGACACGGATACGTTCATTCTTGTGTTTCTGGGTGCCACAGCGTAGTGCAGGTTTATTTTTCCACACACGTGGTCTAGGAGGGGTTGCGTGCACCTTACTTCCCTTTTTTGGGGTGCCTGTGCGTTGTGTGACCCGTCATCTTTCCCCAGGGGTGACATACAGCCTTGCTAGAGCACTAGGGTACGATTACCATCTGGTACCCAACCCCTTTGACCACCAATTGCCCAGGAAAATAGTTCAAATTGACTCCCATACGCACAATAACATCAGTGCCATGGCTGGGAGGCGAACAAGCCGTAAGGGTGGCAAAGGTGGCCGAGCCCCAAGTGGTGGCCGTGGTGGATCCGGTAGGGGACGTGGCCGTGACTTGCAGGGTGCCCCTAACCCCCATGTGTGGAGGAGCAGTCAGGGACACCCATGCCCCCCCCCGGTTGAGGGTAACGTGGCTGACACCATCCATGCTCAGCCCTTGTTGGACCAGCCCACTGTGGAACCAGACCTGGCACAGGGTGACTCCATGGCTGACTTCCAGGTCAGCAGGTCTAGGCCACGTGCGCCGGTGCACGTTGGTGTCATCAGGCCACGTGGATCAGGGGCAGCTAGGTCATCTGCTGCCCTGCGTAGGCAGGCTGGGGAGGCTGCAGGGGCAGCTGCGGCTCCATCCACCCCACCTCTCACACACCCAGCCAGGACAGTGTCGGTCCAAGTCCATCATGCTGACATTCCCCCTGACACCATCACACTTGAGCTAATGCCTGCACCAACTCCCATGCTGAGTGTGCAATCCCACACTCCTAGTACAGAGTCCACCGGGGCTCCTGCCCCTAGTGTCCAGAGTGGCGTAGGACACTCAGGATCCCCACCACTTTCCAAGCGGAAGAGGAAGAGTGCTCGTCCAGAAGAGGCTGATGCCCCAGACACGGCTACACAGTCCGGCCCGTCAAGGAAGCCCAGCTTCAATGAGGCCGAACTGAATGCACTTGTAGAGTATGTTTCCCCACATGACCGCGAAATGGTGATTGTTGCAGGATCCAAGACCACACCTGCACAACGTCAGGCACACTGGCAGACCATTGCGGACCACATAAGTGCCCTTGGAATCGTGAGGCGCACAGCTACTAAATGCTACAAGCGCTGGAATGACCTGAAGCGCAGGGCAAAGAATAAGCTGGCCTCAAGTCATGCCGCAACTCTAGTGACTGGAGGTGGGTCTTCAGCAGACGACATAGAACTCACTCCACATGAGCAGGTTGCTGGGACCTACGTCACGGAGGAACAGATCCAAGGCGTGGGAGAACTGGCAGATTACGAGGCATTGTCCGGTGAGTGCACATGCATGTGTGTGTCATCCATGTGCATGGTGTGTGTGTGAGGGCTTCTGTTTGGGTGCCAGGTGAGGGTGTGTGCGCCTGAGTGGTTTGGATCACCCATGTGCCTCATCCAATACATTCTGCACACCAGCATTTGGGTATAGCAGTATCCCTTCTGCCAACATTATACATCCAGCCCAACACCACGCCAGTTGCCCTTGAAGTGTAATCTTGCCACAACATTGTTGCTTATTTTCCTCTGTTTATTCAGGCAGATTGTTTGCATACCACCACTTTTACTCGGCATTTCTCAGTCTTATTGTCACATGTCTGACATGGCTATGGCACAGTGGACTGGCTTTGTTTCCTGGACATGATTTGTTTAGACATGTCCCTGTGCTATAGGTCCATTTTGGACTGGCAGCTCCAGGTGAAACATTTGAACCATTTCAATTAAAAAAGTCAATTTCATGAGCAAACTGGACTGAATGAATAATTGGTGCCCTCCTCTCTCTCTTCACCTTATGGCTAGGGTACATGCCATCTGTGTGATGGCATGTGTATTTGCCCTGCCAATCACTGGCCAATGTGTGATGCCCCTGCTAGGCAGCATGCAGCAAATGTGTTCATCTTCCATCTTGGTGTCATCAATGTGCGCCATCTGCCTACCCTTCACACGCAGTGACGGTGCATGCATGGGAGGGTTTTAGTCATGTGGGACATGTGTCAATCAAGTACTGTTTCTGTCGCCTCTCAGCCCTAATTGTGTGCCATAGTGCTAATGCCTGTTTCCATTTGTTTTCTTTCATGTCTTTGCAGGGGATGACGCACTTGATACTGCTGGGGTTGTGGAGATGGTGCAGACCCAGGAGGGGTCTGAGGCCCGACCGACCACCAGTGAGGGACGTGGTGTGGTGGTGGGTGAGAACCCACAACTTCTGCAGGTCGTGCTCTCAAGGGGTGTCTCTGGGTGCACCTCCCCCGAGCTGTATTCAGGTGTCGATTCGGATGATGAGACCTATGTGCCGTCGCAGGTGAGTGTTCCTGGGAGGGATTCTGTTCTGTCCGACCCACCTGCACCAGGGTTAGAACCCTCAATGGGGATGTCAGTGTTGGCAGGTACGCCTTTGGTGGTTACGGATGCAGGGTCACACTCCGCAACATCTGATCCGGTTCCTGGGCGAGCAGATCAGAGGGGGAATGCAGTCCTGCAGCCTCAGGCAGTGCCGGCACAGCAAGGCGCAGTTCGCCTTGCCCCAGACAGGTGTGGTGCCCGCCAACGTGGTGGCCGTCCACCACCTGGCAATACCGCATGGGAGCAATCCATATACGGTATGGCAACCCAACAGGCAGCATCATCAGAGATGATGGCTCAGGCCATGGATAGGATGGCCACTTCCATTGTCCCCCCCGAAAGGCTGATGGAGCGACTACAGCAGGCAACAGACTCCACCTGCCAGTCACACAGGGAGGACATGTTGGCGTCCGACAGGGACAGGCGGGCGGCACTGGCGACTCTGCGGGAAGTCATTTCCATAGAGTCCCAGGGCCACAGGGAAGCCCTGAGGGTGGAACTCCTTCACCTCAGGACGACTCTTGTTGAGCTTGAGGCTTCAACAAACAGAAGGACAGAACAGCAGCTGGAGCGTCTCACACGTACGCTCTCAGCTGAGATGCAGGCAACTAGGGCGGAGGTCCGGGCATCCCGTGAGTTGTTGCATGAGGACCTACGCACAATTATCCTCCAGAACGAGACCTACCACACCCGCATGCTTGCTGCCATGGAGGAACAGATTAGGGCTTTGCGTGGGCTGCCTCCCATAGTGCCACCACCTCCTGATGCAGCTGCAGAGGGTGAGGAGAGCGACAGCAGTGATTCTCCCACAATAGGGTAGCCGTGTAGGCCATGAGCCCATGGAGGTGTTTTTTTTTCGCAAGATCCACACAGGTGGGTTTTGGTGTGCACCCTTTCCTCAGACCTCCTGGGTGGCCGAGCCCCCCCAACCCCCTGGGGCATTTTTTATTTATTTATTTTTATTTTTTTTTTATTTTTGTTTTTTGGGCAGTGTGTTGCCTTGTGTGGCTCCCGTGGGCATACGCTGTATTGTGGCTGGGCACATGCAGGCTTGTCATGAATTTGGTTCAGATGCTTGGGTTTGTGTGACACACACCCCTCCTGCTTCCCGTTTCCATGGGCTTACAAAGGGTGTGCCCAAGTGACATTGACGTACATGGTGACGTTGGACTCCCATTTGATGTGTGGGCAGTCTGTAGTCAATACTGTGTATACATTCATAGTGCATATTGTTGTTGTATTGTACACTGCATGGTGTATTGATATGTGCCTCTGCATCCATCTCATCCTCCTAATTTGCAGGTCCATTTCTCATGTCTTCACAAGGCGGTCTACCTTGGAACTGGAGTCCATGTTGTAAGCAGTGTACCTACACTCTTGTGTGGCGCTAACACTGTATACTTGGAAGTGTTCAAAGTGCTGGCATTATCAGGTAGTGAGGGTACCAAATTTTTAAGTCTGTAATGTCATGTTTAAGGTAGGTTGGAGGTTGTGTAGGTGATTGGTATTCTTGGTAAGTATTTGGTAATGTGTGTTGTAGGTCCTGCATTACTGTGAGCATTTCATGTGTGGCCAGTTTCCATTAGGGACACTGTAGTTGGTGACATTTGGGGCATGTTGTGGGGATTAATTAGTTTGCTCTCACATTGCATGACATGCCATGGTGTGTTGTGTGGCCGTGCCGGGGAGGGGTTGGGTGACATGGCACTGTTCTCATGTAGTATTTTGCAAGTGGGTATTCATTTCTGCAGCATGGAAGTGTGTCTTTTGATGACACTGCATTGGTGTTGTTTGTGTAGGTAGGGATGCACACATTGTGACACTTCCACATGAACAATCTCAGGCTGCTATGGTTCTGACAGTTGACTGTCCCTTTGTTCGTCATAATTGTCAGGTCGAATCATCATTGCTTATCAGATGGTATGTGCCAGGGCTGTGTGCACTCCACAGGGGTGTGATTTCTATGTGAAGTAATTAGCCACCAGCTGCGTACGGGCTGCCTCACCCCGTGCCCTTTCCCCTCCCATGCACAGCGGGCGTGCATGTGGTTGGGGATGTGGGGGCACCACCATGTCCACAGCCAGGCCCCGGCGTGTTGCAACATTGTGCAGGACACATGCTGCCACTATGATCCTGCACACTACTGGGGGCGCATATAACAGCTGCCCCCCAGAACAGTCAAGGGAGCGAAAGCGTGACTTGAGCACTCCGAATGTGCGCTCCACTATGCCCCGGGTTGCAAAATGGGCTGTGTTGTATCTTACCTCGGGAGGCGTGATGGGGTTCCGAATTGGCGTCATCATGTGGGTGCTCAGAGGGTAGGCACTGTCCCCTGGTGAGGAGGTGATGGGTATCATTAGTGGGGTAGTGACATAACTCTGCATCTGACATGCATTGCATGTGCAGTGGCATTCATACTCACCAAGCAGCCATGTATCGCCATGCCGCCCAGCTTCTAGGTCCCGGCTTAGGGTAGACATTCGGTAAATGAAGCTGTCGTGGGTGGACCCTGGATAGTTGGCATATACTGAGGTGATGATTCCCTTGGCATTACATACTACCTGCACGTTGATGGAATGCCAGTGCTTGCGGTTCCTATAGATGTGCTCAGATGCCCTGGGGGGGACGTAGTGCCACATGGGTGCAGTCAATGGCACCTAGCACTTTGGGGAATTGTGCCACACCGTAAAAATCGAGGGCGGCAGCCTGCCTTTCTCCAGGTGTCCTGGGCAGGTATATGTGCCTACGGACTGATGGGCGTGCAGTGATGATGTTCAAGACCTGGTGTAGGCAGCGTGACTGCGTGGCCTGTGACACCCCACCCACTATGGCACTTGTCCGCTGAAATGATCCTGTGGCCAAGAAGTGCAGTACATTGAGGACCTTCTCCAGGGGGCTGAGTGCTTGGGAGCACAGGGTGGGTGATGTGAGGTCATCCTCCCACTCACTGACCAGGTCCAGTATTATGTGTGGTGAAAACCTGTACCTCCCATACACCTGGTCATCAGGCATCCCAAAAAGGCTGGTTCTGGGAGTGAAAATTCGGGCCCTCACTATCCTCCTCCTCCTCCTTTGGTAACCCACGGCCACTGCTGCTAGGAACGGTATATTCATCCTGGCGTCTGAGCTTGTTTGTTGTTTGCGCGCACTTTTATGCTGAGCAGGTCGACGTACGCCTGCTTCATGCTGGTGTACGTGTTTCAGGATTGGACCATTTATTTTTCGGCGCGTTGTAGGCGAACGTGTGAATCTTCCCGCCCACCCCAGGAATACACGTAACACGCTCTCCCAGGCCCAGTCGCGAGTAAATATTCCCGCCCACCCCTGGAATACACGTACCCCACTCTCACAGGCCCAGTCGCGTGTGGCAGTTCAAGCGCACCCCGAAATACACGTACCCAGGGCAATCGCGTGTGGAACTTCACACGAACCCCGTAATACACGTAGCCTGCTGGTATCGCGTGTGGAAGTTCACGCGGACCCATGATACACGTACCCTGATGGTATCGCATGGGAGACTACCCGCGCACCCCAGGAATACACGTACCCAGGCAAATCGCACTGCTGGGGGGTGGGGGTGGTGGGAGACATGAGTGGGGGCCTGGTGGAGGGTGCCCCTGCACTGCTGGGGGTAGGGGTGGTGGGAGACATGTGTGGGGGCCTGGTGGAGGGTGTCCTGCACTGCTGGGGGGTGGGGGTGGTGGGAGACATGAGTGGGGGCCTGGTGGAGGGTGCCCCTGGATGCTGGGGGTGGGGGTGGTGGGAGACATGAGTGGGGGCCTGGTGGAGGGTGCCCCTGGATGCTGGGGGGTGGGGGTGATGGGAGACATGAGTGGGGGCCTGGTGGAGGGTGCCCTGCACTGCTGGGGGGTGTGGGTGCAGGGAGACATGAGTTGGACATGAGTGGGGGCATGGTGGAGGGTGCCCTGCACTGCAGGGGGGTGGGGGTGGTGGGAGACATTAGTGGGGGCCTGGTGGAGGGTGCCCCTGCACTGCTGGGGGTGGGGGTGGTGGGAGACATGTGTGGGGGCCTGGTGGAGGGTGTCCTGCACTGCTGGGGGGTGGGGGTGGTGGGAGACATGAGTGGGGGCCTGGTGGAGGGTGCCCCTGGATGCTGGGGGGTGGGGGTGATGGGAGACATGAGTGGGGGCCTGGTGGAGGGTGCCCTGCACTGCTGGGCGGTGGGGGTGCAGGGAGACATGAGTTGGACATGAGTGGGGGCATGGTGGAGGGTGCCCTGCACTGCTAGGGGGTGGGGGTGATGGGAGACATGAGTGGGGGCCTGGTGGAGGCTGCCCCTGCACTGCTGGGGGTGGGGGTGGTGGGAGACATGTGTGGGGGCCTGGTGGAGGGTGTCCTGCACTGCTGGGGGGTGGGGGTGGTGGGAGACATGAGTGGGGGCCTGGTGGAGGGTGCCCCTGGATGCTGGGGGGTGGGGGTGGTGCGAGACATGAGTGGGGGCCTAGTGGAGGGTGCCCCTGGATGCTGGGGGATGGGGGTGATGGGAGACATGAGTGGGGGCCTGGTGGAGGGTGCCCTGCACTACTGGGGGGTGTGGGTGCAGGGAGACATGAGTTGGACATGAGTGGGGGCATGGTGGAGGGTGCCCTGCACTGCTGGGGGGTGGGGGTGGTGGGAGACATGAGTGGGGGCCTGGTGGAGGGTGCCCCTGCACTGCTGGGGGTGGGGGTGGTGGGAGACATGTGTGGGGGCCTGGTGGAGGGTGTCCTGCACTGCTGGGGGGTGGGGGTGGTGGGAGACATGAGTGGGGGCCTGGTGGAGGGTGCCCCTGGATGCTGGGGGGTGGGGGTGGTGGGAGACATGAGTGGGGGCCTGGTGGAGGGTGCCCCTGGATGCTGGGGGGTGGGGGTGATGGGAGACATGAGTGGGGGCCTGGTGGAGGGTGCCCTGCACTGCTGAGGGGTGGGGGTGCAGGGAGACATGAGTTGGACATGAGTGGGGGCATGGTGGAGGGTGCCCTGCACTGCTGGGGGGTGGGGGTGATGGGAGACATGAGTGGGGGCCTGGTGGAGGCTGCCCCTGCACTGCTGGGGGTGGGGGTGGTGGGAGACATGTGTGGGGGCCTGGTGGAGGGTGTCCTGCACTGCTGGGGGGTGGGGGTGGTGGGAGACATGAGTGGGGGCCTGGTGGAGGGTGCCCCTGGATGCTGGGGGGTGGGGGTGGTGCGAGACATGAGTGGGGGCCTGGTGGAGGGTGCCCCTGGATGCTGGGGGGTGGGGGTGATGGGAGACATGAGTGGGGGCCTGGTGGAGGGTGCCCTGCACTGCTGGGGGGTGTGGGTGCAGGGAGACATGAGTTGGACATGAGTGGGGGCATGGTGGAGGGTGCCCTGCACTTCTGGGGGGTGGGGGTGGGGGGAGACATGAGTGGGGGCCTGGTGGAGGGTGCCCCTGCACTGCTGGGGGGTGGGGTGGTGGGAGACATGAGTGGGGGCCTGGTGGAGGGTGCCCCTGGATGCTGGGGGTTGGGGGTGGTGGGAGACATGAGTGGGGGCCTGGTGGAGGGTGCCCCTGGATGCTGGGGGGTGGGGGTGATGGGAGACATGAGTGGGGGCCTGGTGGAGGGTGACCTGCACTGCTGGGGGTGGGGGTGCAGGGAGACATGAGTTGGGCATGAGTGGGGGCATGGTGGAGGGTACCCTGCACTGCTGGGGGTGGGGGTGATGGGAGACATGAGTGGGGGCCTGGTGGAGGCTGCCCCTGGATGCTGGGGGCTGGGGGTGGTGTTAGACCTGAGTGGGGGCCTGGTGGAGGGTGCCCCTGGATGCTGGGGGGTGGGGGTGGGGGTAGACATGAGTGGGGGCCTGGTGGAGCGTGCCCCTGGATGCTGGGGAGTGGGGGTGCAGGGTGACATGAGTTGGGCATGAGTAGGGGCATGGTGGAGGGTGCCCTGCACTGCTGGGGGTGGGGGTGCAGGGAGACATGAGTTGGGCATGAGTGGGGGCATGGTGGAGGGTGCCCTGCACTGCTGGGGGTGGGGGTGATGGGAGACATGAGTGGGGGCCTGGTGGAGGCTGCCCCTGGATGCTGGGGGCTGGGGGTGGTGGTAGACATGAGTGGGGGCCTGGTGGAGGGTGCCCCTGGATGCTGGGGGGTGGGGGGGGTGGTAGACATGAGTGGGGGCCTGGTGGAGCGTGCCCCTGGATGCTGGGGAGTGGGGGTGCAGGGTGACATGAGTGGGGGCCTGGTGGAGGGTGTCCCTGCACTGCTGGGGGTGGGGGTGATGGGAGACATGAGTGGGGGCCTGGTGGAGGGTGCCCCTGCACTGCTGGGGGGTGGGGGTGATGGTAGACATGAGTGGGGGCCTGGTGGAGGGTGCCCCTGGATGCTGGGGGGTGGGGGTGCAGGGGGACATGAGTGGGGGCCTGGTGGAGGGTGCCCCTGCACTGCTGGGGGTGGGGGTGATGGGAGACTTGTGTGGGGGCCTGGTGGAGGCTGCCCCTGCACTGCTGGGGGGTGGGGGTGATGGTAGACATGAGTGGGGTCCTGGTGGAGGCTGCCCCTGCACTGCTGGGGGGTGGGGGTGATGGTAGACATGAGTGGGGTCCTGGTGGAGGGTGCCCCTGGATGCTGGGGGTGGGGGTGGTGGTAGACATGAGTGGGGGCCTGGTGGAGGCTGCCCCTGCACTGCTGGGGGGTGGGGGTACAGGGGGACATGAGTGGGGGCATGGTGGAGGGTGCCTTGCACTGCTGGGGGGTGGGGGTGATGGGAGACATGAGTGGGGGCCTGGTGGAGGCTGCCGCTGCACTGCTGGGGGGTGGGGGTGCAGGGGGACATGGGTGGGGGCCTGGTGGAGGGTGCCCCTGGATGCTGGGGGGTGGGGGTGATGGGAGACATGAGTGGGGGCCTGGTGGAGGGTGCCCCGCACTGCTGGGGGGAGGGGGTGCAGGGAGACATGAGTTGGACATGAGTGGGGGCATGGTGGAGGCTGCCCCGCACTGCTGGGGGGTGGGGGTGATGGGAGACATGAGTGGGGGCCTGGTGGAGGGTGCCCTGCACTGCTGGGGGGTGGGGGTGCAGGGAGACATGAGTTGGACATGAGTGGAGGCCTGGTGGAAGGTGCCCTGCACTGCTGGGGGGTGGGGGTGATGGGAGACATGAGTGGGGGCCTGGTGGAGGGTGCCCCTGCACTGCTGGGGGTGGGGGTGGTGGCGAGACATGAGTGGGGGCCTTGTGGAGGGTGCCCTGCACTGCTGGGGGGTGGGGGTGGTGGGAGACATGAGTGGGAGCCTGGTGGAGGCCACCCCTGCACTGCTGGGGGGTGGGGGTGATGGCAGACATGAGTGGGGGCCTGGTGGAGGGTGCCCCTGTATGCTGGGGGGTGGGGGTGGTGGTAGACATGAGTGGGGGCCTGGTGGAGGGTGCCCCTGGATGCTGGGGGGTGGGGGTGGTGGTAGACATGAGTGGGGGCCTGGTGGAGGGTGCCCCTGGATGCTGGGGGGTGGGGGCGGTGGTAGACATGAGTGGGGGCCTGGTGGAGGCTGCCCCTGCACTGCTGTGGGGTGGGGGTGCAGGGGGACATGAGTGGGGGCCTGGTGGAGGCTGCCCCTGCACTGCTGGGGGGTGGGGGTGATGGGAGACATGAGTGGGGGCCTGGTGGATGGTGCCCTGCACTGCTGGGGGGTGGGGTGCAGGGAGACATGAGTTGGACATGAGTGGGGGCATGGTGGAGGGTGCCCTGCACTGCTGGGGGGTGGGGGTGATGGGAGACATGAGTGGGGGCCTGGTGGAGGCTGCCCCTGCACTGCTGGGGGGTGGGGGTGATGGGAGACATGAGTGGGGGCCTGGTGGTGGGTGCCCTGCACTGCTGGGGGGTGGGGGTGCAGGGAGACATGAGTGGTGGCCTGGTGGAGGCTGCCCCTGCACTGCTGGGGGGTGGGGGTGCTGGGAGACATGTGTTGGTGATCAGTAGTGCAAGGTGACATGTGGGTTGGCTGGGGGGCATGGCCATGGTGGATGGGTTGCCTGTGGGACATGAGCAGGGGGGCAGGGTAGTCCCTTGTGGTGTGGGCTGCCTGCAGGGGCCGTGGAGGGTGTTGAGGGAACACCTGGGAGGACCCACATGGCCAAATCACGTGTAGCATTCCCCGGCACCACCGAAATACACGTACCCTGCTGAAATCGCGTGTGAATCTTCCCGCGCACCTCGGAATACACGTACCCAGGCCAATCGCGTGTGGAACTTCCCGCGCACCCCGAAACACACGTACCCAGGCTAATCGCGTGTGGAACTTCCCGCGCACCCCCTAGTACACGTACCCAGGCTAATCGCGTGTGGGACTTCCCACACACCCCGAGGTACACGTACCCAGGCCAATCGCGTGTGGAACTTCCCGCGCATCCCGAAGTACACTATCCCAGGCCAATCGCGTGTGGAACTTCCCGTGCACCCCGAAGTACACGTACCCAAGCCAATCGCGTGTGGAACTTCCCGCGCACCCCGAAACACACGTACCCAGGCTAATCACGTGTGGAACTTCCCGCGCACCCTGTTGTACACGTACCCAGGCTAATCACGTGTGGGACTTCCCGCGCACACCGAAGTACAGGTACCCAGGCCAATCGCGTGTGGAACTTCCCACGCACCCAGGAACACACGCACATGCTATTTTTCACACAGCGGGTGTCCGTGTTTGTCGGTACCCCTTTGCACCTCATTTGTCGTAGAGGGCCACTGTATGGACCATTCATCATGGCTGTATATGGGTGCTTTTTGTTAGCGCACATTTTGGCGCACATTTTTTTCAGGCGCAGGGACGCTACCGCCTGCTTTCTTGTGGCGTACTTGTTTGGCCCTGTGCGCGTCTTTGACCGTGCGCTGGTTTGCCCTATTCGATTCCATGCATACGGGTTGTAGGCGAGCGTGTGGGCGTTGCGCGCACTTGCCTCCTGTACTTCCCCCGTGACGCCCATATTTTCACGCGTTGTTCCCCATTCCTAATGTTACGCCCCGTGTTCCGCCTACTTTTGTGATGTGCGCCGCGCTATGTGCGATTTCGCAGTGGCCATGGCGCAGGCTGTTGGATGACCTGTGCGCCGGCGTGCTCGGCGCACATTTTCAGCGCACATCCAATGTTTTTCTCGCGCACGGACTTCCATGAATCGATGTGCGCTGGTTTCCCTGCGATTTTCGCACTTGCACTGCGATTTTCGCACTTTTACTGCGAATCGCACGTTTTGGCACCTCTGCGCGGGATTTTTCAGCGCACATTAATTCCATGAATCGACCCCTAAATTTGAGACAGCAGTAATGGGAGAATAAACTAAATTTGAGACACAGCACCCACATTTGGGACTCAACAACAAATGGAAAACACCTAAATTTGATGTACTTCGGCAGTGGGAGAAAAGCCTAAACCTGAGACACAGCAGTAAATGGAGAACCACCTAAATGTAAGATACCTGAGCAGTGAGGGAAAAGCCTACATTTGAGACACAGCAGTAAACGGAGAGCCACCCAAATCTGGGACTCAACAATACATGGAAAACACCTAAATTGTATGTACTTGAGCAGTGGGAGAAAAGCCTAAACTTGAGACACAGCAGTAAATGGAGAACCACCTAAATTAGAGACATAACAGTGAGTGGAGACATACATAAATTTGAGACACAACAGTAAAATGAAAAAACACCTAGATTTGTGATTTTGGAGCAGTAGGAGAAACGCCTAGATTCGAGATGAAGCATTGGTTGGGAAGTTACATTCCAGCTGTCTAACAAGGGTTTGCTATGTTACATAGGACAAAACGAGTGGTAGGGCTTTAATGGAATCCAGTGATTGCTGTATTCCCCACCCATACCACACTTATCAGTCGCTGCTGGTTGACGGCCAGGCTTAATGGGTAAACATGGATTGGAGCTGCTTCTTGAGGAGCTGCCCTTTGCCTTTGAGCCTTTTGCCTGGGGCTGCCCTTTGCCTTGGGACCCTTAGCCTGAGGCTGCCCGGGCAGGGGGCTGCCCTGGAGGCTTGAGTTAAAAGGGGCAACAGGTTCAATCAGGGATCAGAGGTGGGGTAGGAGGAGGAAGGGAGAGAGGGAAGCAGGAAGAGGGCTCTGGGAGGTGGCGGTGTGCTTAAAACACAACACAATGTGGCTACATATCAAAATTAAAGTACAAATTTAACTAAATGCGGGCGCAGGAGCTCAATAAGATGGAGGTACACTTACAAGGGCTCAGGCATCAAGCTACTAAAGCCACACCAAGCGCACACATTGAGATTACACCATCTGGGTGTTCCACACAGGTCACCAGGCCCAATCAGGAGTCGGGTGAGGAGGGAGGAAGGAGGGGAAAGGGTAAGTAGGAAGAGGGCTCTGGGAGGTGGTGGCTGGCTACAAACATGACGGATGGTGGCTACATTCTAAAAGTAAAGTACAAATGTAAGTAAAAGCGGGCAAATGAGCAGGAGCTCAATAAGATGCAGGCACACTTACCAGGGCTCAGGCAGCAGACTACTAAAGCCAGGCAGAGCACACACAACAAGATTACACCTTCTGGGTGTTGCACACGGGGCACCAGGCCCAATCACCGGTTGGGGCGGGGTGGGACGAGGGAGGGGGGAGGTAAGTAGGAAGAGGGCTCTGGCATGTGGCGGCTGGTGACAAATATGGACCTCATTACGAGTTTGGCAGTAGCTGTGCCGTAAAACCGGAACAGCTGCTGCCAAACTCGTGAAAATACCGGCACCCGGCAAGTAACAAGTTTGCCGGTCCGGTAGCTAACCAGCACCGTTACTACCGGACCGGAAAACTTGTAATGAGAAGGAAAGTACACCAATTGAGCGCAGCAATCCTAGATATCTTGTCTATCAGTGGAAGATAAGTATTGGTTCTCTGCGGGGATCTTTTTAAGGTCAGCACATCACTACTTACTTTACTATTCCAATTTAGTGTACACCAAATGTTCGCAAATTTGAATTTCTGGCTGTCGCTATCCAATAGAGCGACATCATTTGAAACCTACTCAGTCACTGTTCATAAGACATTACCCGAAACTCAATAGACAGATGAAGGCTAAGAACCAATCTAATGAACAACTGCAGGCAGTTAGGTCTGAAATAAATATCGGTATGTGTGAGCCATGTGTAAGTATGGGTTTAACTCAATGCTCTTTTCCGCATGTTATGCACAAGTGTGCAGTTTTGTCAACATTAGTATGCTTTAGTTAAGAACCAGACAAGTGTCTGTCAAATAATTGAAGTGGAATTATATATTGTTAACATTTACAAAACACAGTCATCTTATTAAGTTGTATCCTGTAATGTTTTTTTTCTTTTTAGAATCATTGAAAATATACCCTGCCCCTGATGAAGAGTGATTCACTCGAAACGCGTTGGGCTAGCTGCAAAATAAATACCATTTATTTGTACTGTACTTTGTCAATTGAATAATTATTGTGATAAACTATTTCTGGTCAAAACTATATAAATGTGGGCAAACACAATTTACCTTTACACATGCCACAGCTGCTACCTACTATTTTGGAGAGTAGACTCTGGCATTAAACTCTATAAAGCTTAGGCTGTAGATAGTGTGCAGGGGACGGTGTTCCCTACTTGGGAACAACATTCTTGTATGAGACAATATCACCCAAGATTTGCCTTACTATTGAGTTTGTATTTTGTGATATTAGACAATATCACCCAGTGTTTGCCTTACTATTCAGTTTGAATTTCTTTGACATAAAACGATATATCCCAAGGTTTTACTTAATGTTGGATTTGTATTTCGTGACATGAGACAATAACACTGAGTGTTTGCCTTGCTGTTGGGTTAGAATTTCTTAACCTAAGACGATATCACCCATGGTTTGCCTTACTAATGTTTTTGAATTTCTTTCACATCAGACGATATCACCCACGGTTTGCCTTGGGGAAGAAGTATAGCTCAGTGGCAATGCGTTTGTCTTGGAAGCAAGACAACGCAGTGCAACACAGGTTTGAATTCCAATCGTGCGCTTAGAAACCACTTGGTATTAAGCACGTTATAAAAGAACAATTATAATTACTGGGTTTGCATTTCGTAACATGACACAATATCAGACAGTATTTGTTTTGCTGTTGGGTCTCGGATGATGGAGTAGACAATTCAAGGTGGGCTTATATTGAAGAATATTCTGTTCCCACACATTTTCTTAGGGGCAAAACCCCAGGATACTACCCAGGACCACAGGAATATGCAAGAATCCTCCAGGAAGTAGATAAGCGGCAAACAGCTGAACCTTTCGCATGATGTTATTGCAGACTTGTGGCATGTTTTCATTCCGAATGTGGGGGTTAACAGAGTGCATTGGGACTCCTAGGAGAGCTCCGGCATTAAGCGCCTAATGGTCTTTTATGAAAATGGGTGTCTTCTGGGCTCCTAATAGATCCCCAGAACCTCTCAAACAGTGAACTCTGGAGGGATTCCTCTTAACGCAGTGCTCAAAGGGTGCTGCACCCACCAGGGATGTGGAAAAAAACCACTTACGCTCCTGCATGTTCCAGGAGACAAATCACCCACAGCCTCGATTCTGCACGAAATATCCCCATACTCGGGCCAGGCCTTTGAGAAACAGCGCTCAGACTGAACATGCAGTTATCACCCAATATATCGGAGATGGCTACGCTCCATTCTCCGTACAAGCATGAACCTATCGTACGTATCCAACGTCTACATGCAGTAAAAACGATGCCTTCGTGTGTATGGACACCGCTAAAGATGGCTAAGCTAGGCTTTTAAGACACAGACACTTGCTGGTGCTGCAAACCCCAGCGGTGTACCTGAAACACGTTCCTAAATTGCCACAAGGTACGCAATTTCTGTGATGATGTGAGAGAAACGCTGGCTTTCATCTGCAATCATGAAAATGCCCTGCCTATCCAATCCTCTTCAATGACCGATCCGGACTGCCCCACTTAGGAAAAGGACGTGGTCTCTGGATGGAGAGTGGCCCATTCTCTTGCTAAGCATTGGAAGACACATTCATCTGTGGGATTGAACTCGGGCGCAGGAGATGCCAAAACTGGCTCAAATACAATGCATCGCTTTCAAGCACGAAGACAGAGCAAGCTGTTTGACAAGGTTTGAGAGAAATTCCTAGAACTCTATGACTAGAGGCCCCGTCTTGAGGGAGACTATTTGGGCCTCATTCCCACTTTGGAGGTAGCTATTTGCAGCCTGGCTGCCTCCAAAATCGTTCCGACTCCGGCCTGGTGAATGGAGTAATTACCGGTCCATTCCGTGGTCTGAGGGACCAGTAATTCCCCATTCACCAGGGCCATTCCCCATTCCCATTTGAGCCCCCATAGGGCTCAATGGGAAGGGGGAAGGCGGCAATAACGGTACCGTAAATTACGGTACCATTATTGACCCTGGTGTCCCTTCACGGGTCCCGTCCTTAACGCCTGAAGGAAGGACCCGTAAAGGGAACTCGTAGTAGGGTGCAAAGGGATTACCGGCACTGGTGTCATTACCGGTGCCCGGTATCCCTTTGCGCCCTACTTGTAATGAGGCCCAATTTGTTTTCTTCTCTGCATTGATCTCCAAGCCATCTTTCTCTTTCTTTCTATGTCAATAGGCACCCCAACCCTCTCGCTACCCTTCACCACTCCCCACCATGTGCCCCAGGTTCGTCTTTTCCCTATCCACCTCCACCCTGCCTCTGATCACCTTGCTGTCCCCCTGAGTCCTTATCTGAAGATTTCAGCAGAGTGTTTCAGCAAACCAACATGCTCACTGAGGCTGCTGTGATTCTTCAAGGGCCTCCAAAGCAATTGTGTACTTGCACTGTGACTGCTATGATATTCCTTGCTAACCTTTCCAACCTACCTTTCCCCATCCCACATAAAAGTCTATTGTTTTTTTTAATTGCCTGATCTTGCAATAAAGGTTGGAAAAAATCATTGCAACATGCATTTTGCTAGTATTATATTTTATATTCGGTGGTATTGCGCAATTGCAATGTTGCTGAGATTAAAACCTGTTGGGGCAGGGATCTCACTGGAGCAGTGGATTATCACTGGCAGTACTTTCTTAACCCCCACAAACACGTTGAAGGGCCAAATGATGGCACCTATTTCACACAAATAACCCCAATGTATTAGTGCATAAATAACAAATGGGGATACAAATGAAGGCTTGTTGTCCATGTTCAGGGCATGTAAATGGGGAGGCCTGAAAACATTCTTAGCCAATGAATTTGACGCAAAGCAGTTTTCCGCTCATATCGGCATCCGTGCAACAGGAAAATAAAATAGCAGGGTTGACTGGCACAGCATAAAACGTGGTGTGCCAATATCAAATTTTGAATCTCTCCGTAACTATATACAAGCCGATTTTTCTTTCCAAAGCCAAATGGCGTACTGTAATTTCCCCAACATCAAATCCTGTCGAGTGACAAAGCAAGGCTTGGACCTCCCCTTCAAGACCCTCAAAGGGCCTTGGTTGTGCGTGGAAAAGACCATTGGTAGACAATATATTTTTTCACCCACTAAAGACCCGTCTCAACATATTTTAGGATTGGCTCAATAGGATAAACAAGCACCACTCTTAGACTTTGTGGGGAAAATGTTGGATAGTGGGTGATAAAAATATCGTTTATACAACAGTATTTTCTTCAGTGCTGAAATCACTTGATAACGAATGTCTCCAGTTATAGTTTGAATTCATAAAGTGAAGGGCAATTTAATACTAGCCTTCGTGCAAAGTTACGTCCAAGGTCTTCAAAATGCCATCCTTGTGTTGATTATAAGGCGACTCTCCACTTCTAAATCTTCCGTAATGCCCACTTGTGACTGCATGCAAGGACCTAAGTGTGATATTGAGGGCTGGAGGTGGGCACACTTTGTGTAAGTTAATATTTGTATGTTAAAAGTGAATTAAACTCCTAAAAATAATTGTTTACAAATCATTTCAATCTGGTTTATGCTGCATTTGAACCCACAGTAGAGATTCAAGCTGAATTTTAAATATTCACAAACTAAAGATATTTTCAATAGGGTGGAGGGAAAGACCACTAGTACCCGGCATTGTGCGTCCTGTGAACGCACGAACGTTGTTTGCATGCCGGGTACACTCTTTTGTTTTTCTCTTTTTTCTGGCGACCTTGGAAAGGGAGATGGGTCCACACTTCTCCCTTTTCCGAGGTGGCCAGTTTGCTCCCATTCATTAGTACGAAGCAACTTGGCCCAACATGGTGCCCTGTTGCTCCGTACTAATGAAGCAGTACGTGCGTTCTAGTGTTCCTAGAACTAACGTGTGCTGCGATGAAACCTTTTCAAACGGCAAAAGAAATTCTGCCTTAAAAGATTTTCGTCAGCCATTAGTGTTCCGGGGCTGCAAACACAGGAAAACTAGTTTCCCAAGCCTGCAGACCCAGGAATACTAATGGCAATAATACCGGGTTGATGTTGTGGCTGTGTATTATAATGAATAAAATACCCGCAACAGTGCATTTCATTGACCTTACACAGGTATATGGCAACCAGCCTTGGGACTCTATATAATCACAGGGCTACATTGTGATTTTCAATATCCCTAATAAGCACAGTTGGGGGTACTTTAGCCCATATATATGAATAGCCTTAAATTAGTAAGAACAATCTAGGATTCACAAATCAAGCAATGCAAAGAACACCTCTCACAGATAAAAAAAAAAACACATGCTCCTTTGAAAAGCATCCCTCTAACAAAAGTGGGTTTCCACACCGTGCACGTGCAGAAAGGGCAATTGCAGCAATCGGTGTGATTAAAAAGCCATGCAGCCAGACAGCAGCTGCAGATAATTAGCAGCTTCGAGCAGTCTGATCCTTCAGCCCCCACATGGGATTTGATTACTGAGGCAGCTGCCTCCAAGGAGCACTGACACCTGGATGCGGTAACACGTCCCACAGCCAGCTTCAAATTAGCAGCACTCCTGTCTCACACACCCTGCTGCAAGTGGCATCAATACCGGGTCCACTCTATTTTTATCAACAGTTACTTATACTGTGTGCGTGGGAAGCTAGTCATGACATCACATGCCCGGCACCTTCTCCGCATATTCTAGGACTGGAGTTTGTTTAAATAATCATATCGGTATTGTGTGCATACAACAAACCTGAGACGTCCAAAATCCAAGCAACGCTCTAAATAAAAATGGAGTGAGATGGCACAATCAGTCACCACACCACCACCGACACAGGTTTTACACTCATTACTAAAGGATGGAAGCAAGATGACATTTGATCTGAAAACAATTGACCAAAATAGGATAAATTGCTAATTCTGAACCATTTTATTTTGCAACATAGTTGTCATTTTACATTGTGTATTTGTCCATGAAGTATTTTTGGCAAAAAGGAAACAAATGCAACATTTTCAAAACACGCTTGCCTACATTTCTCATAATAATATGTAAAACTATAATAATTTTTTCTATTATTTATTCAGTGTTTTCTAGTTTACAAGAAACATTTTGTCACTGATCATACCCATATTGAATAAATTAAAACAAATATATTCTGATTACCAAAATACAAATCCACAAGAAAATCATTTGTTTTCATGTCAATATTAGCAACTTCACCAATTTCCATCCTGGTCGGGACTAAATATCAATTCATCATGATTCTATATATACAAGATCTTCCACAATCTGTAGTTCTTATCATATTTACTCGTCCCAACATTCCAACCAGTCGTGCTCCCGCTGCTTGAGCACCTTTTTCTAATTTCACAAGGATTATCCCTAATAATGTTGTTATTACAAGTATTAGACCTTGGTTGGTTGTTGTCATTAGACTCTCCCACAATGCAGAATTAATAACTGAAGAAATAGAGTGGACCCAGGGACCTAGTATCCTGCTTCTGTCAGTAGTGAAATTCAGGCATTCCAGAACCAGATGTTGCATTATTTCCAGAGGTGCCAGACTACACACATGACACCCTCTTAGCTCCTTTGGTAAAGCTTCGGCCCCATCATCTCCAGGGTTGGAAGTGCATGGAGGCGAAATTTAAGGTATCGATCCCTAATATTTTGTGATGGAAATTTGGCTAGATATTCCCTTACTTTATAATTGGAGGCATAGTGCAGCTGCTTGTCTTGATACCACTTCAGTCTCTCTAAATCCACAATATCCATGTACCTACCTATCTCTCCTTGAGATCATGTTCTTCGTCACAAAGCCGGAAGCGGTTTCTGTAATGTCTATTGCCTCTTCAAGAACCAAACAGCGCTTGCAGAAGCTTTCTAAAAAGGGTACAGTATTAGCTTTGTTCCTCAAACAGGCTATAGCCTAGGCCAGGTTTGTTAGCCAGTTTTAATCTGTACAACAAAGACAGGCTTCGCTTGGCAAACTGGGACCACCAATATATGATTCCCAGTTCCAACTGGATTACACTAATTGGGGTCAATCGAGGCAGGGCCAGAACAGCTTTCAGATTTTGCCTTCTAAGACATCAAGACAAGTTCTATTCTTGAATTTTATAAATTCACATCAATATAACATTGGTACAACGTTGTTTCATCGCCTGCTGTTACATCGCTTTTAAACTTGCACATTGCATCGTATGTACTCATCAAATTTTTTAGGGGAGGTGGGAAAGGGCAAATAAGGGTTTGGGTGGGTGGGCAATAGTAAAAAAATAAGTGTGGGTGGGGGGTTTGGTGGGGAAAAAAAACCATGAGCACATTTTTAATGTATATAGATAAATGAGGGGGATTAAGTAATAGGCACACATTTTCCTTTTCAAAACCTTCATTTTAGAGATACTCTGTTGACTACAGACTTTCCAGAATGGTATGTCTTGGAGTTTACATGTGTAAGATTTTACTTTATGTCTGATTGTAAAGGTAATTGCAAAAGATTTATCTGAATTTTTAGTCAGATGATTCTTAAGTAAGTAACTCTCCACCCCACCCCCGAATAGTCTCTGTAGACCTGACTCCGTAGCATCCACCAAGACTAAATCATCGGCATAGGCAATTATGTTGGCCCTAAGGTTTCCCCATTTGCGGGCATAGTATCACCATGATTTACATTCCTCCCATAGATCCGCAAGGTACAGGCTGAATAGTGTGGGAGCAAATGTACATCCCTGCCTTAAACCTTTGAAGGTTGGAATTGCCCTAGATATAGTTCCCTGCTTACCCAGTCTTATTTTTATCGACTCACCTGTGTACAAAGGTGTTGTCATGCGGAGGAGCCCCCTATTAATAACCAATGTTTCAACTTGTGCCAGGGGTAGTCAATGTCTTTGTAATCAAAAGCTGCTTCCATATATATTACAGCAACATAGATTGATTTCCCAAAGGTCCCACCTATATTTAAAGTGCAAGCATGTAGTGCTAGAGCATGCAGTGTTGTACCAACCCCCTTACGGAATCCTGTTTGCAGAAGAATCAATATCCCTTCCTTCTCCGCCCAATAAGTTAGATCTTTTAATACTAATTTGGCAAAGATTTTTGCAGCCGAGTCTAAAAGGGCAATGGGTCAATAATTCTGGGGTTGGGCTCTATCGCCTCTTTTAAAGATTGGGACTATCGTTGCACTTTTCCGTGAAGTTGGGCAATGTGAGTGAAGAGTTTGTATAATATTTTAGACCATAAAGAAGAGTTTTCCCTGTATATAAGATTGGATATCCCATCTGGACCACATGCTCTGGAATTATTTAAAATTTCAATAATCATGACTATAGTTCGTCAATTGAAAAATCCCATTCATCCTTGATATTTGAACTGTCCTCCTTATATGTCATATACCCATGTTTTATCTCGAATTTCTTGGTATAGTGTACCACCCAGTCTTCTCCTGAGACACAGCATGGCTGTAGATGCGCTTGCTGGGAATGAACGCCATTCAGAAATCTCCATATCATCCTCGGCTCTTTGGGAAAGATATGTTTAAACAAGATCTGATCTTTTGTTATGTATGTTTGTATTCTGTGTGTCTTAAACCATCCTGGTATAACCTTTTTGCGCACAATATCCCCTTTAGTATCTCCATTTTAATGAATTTTGGAGCGAACAATGCTTAAATAGTGACCCGTAATAGTTTTTTCCTTGCATTTATTCTAACATTAAAAGTGTTTCTGTGTTTCGGAACAACATTTTCGTATATTACGGGACCCAATTTAGGTGAAATTACCAGTTTGCTAAGGAGTAAGAGGAAATGTTCTGCCTGTGTTGCCTTTTCCTTGTTAACTTCCATTAAGGAGTCCCACCAGGCCCCCAGTCTGATGTTCGCTTTGTTGGGGTGTCCGGTTTGACTTAACCTTTTGTTTTTCCCAGTAACCGTAAGATTAGTTAGGCTCCCATTTTCTGTTATAGCCACAGTGCCTATTTTCCTTTCTAATCTTATCATTGAATCGTCACTTACTGTTGTCGATATGATATCAAAGGTATCTACATTCACAGGATGCACATTTTTCAGAAAGAGATAGTCAATTACAGAGCTAGCCCGCATATTTTGACACGTGGGTACATCCTTCATTTTCCCATCAAATAGAAGATTGGATTGGATAAATACCCATTTTAGAAAAAAAGCAGACCAGGATTTACCAAGCGAGGCCCTACTTGAATTGTCACATGCGTGCCCTCGGTCATCGGCATTCACTTCGTCAAAAGGAACTAAATCTTTGTCACAGATATTACATTCACAATTAAAGTCCGATCCCATCATTATAGTACAGGATGGAGCGTGTTGTTCCCAGTCCAGTAGAATATTTTTCAGTTCATCCAGTGTCCGAATTAATAAGCAGATGGATTGTAGTATATATTTATATATATATTTATAATTCACATATGTGTCGGTTTCTTCTGACTTGAATCTATTATTTCAGTTACCAGCAACGCTTCTGATTTACATTTATATTTTTTGATAGACTGTGAATGCCCATTGGCTATAGCTGATAACAGACCCCCCCCAAACCCCAAGGGTGCCCTCTCAATCCTTTCTTGGCGGGTTTGTAGTATAGCAAAAACCCATCCGTGACTGGACAACTGGTGAGCCATGTTTCTTGGACCACTATAAAATCACATGTCCGTAAATTGGCATACTGTTTCTTCTGTATGAAAGAATTGAACCCCAGTGAATTCCAGCTCAGAATCCGATTTTTAGAAGCCTGGTGCGCATGCTGGGATTCCTGGAAGGGTGCTGGGAAGCCATTCCCATCCGGATGGTCATTGTCAAAAGGTCTTGCAAACGTTCGATTCTTTCTTGCAAGGCTATTTGTTTTTTTTTGCTTGATACCTCCATAGGGTAGCTCTCATATCCTTTAAACAATATGTCCTCCTGATGTGTGTTTACTAGATTTTCCACCACTTTTGATGCAAGGAACACGGCACACTTTCCTAAGCAGACCATCGCACAGGTGCACAAATTGTAACTCCGTGGAGGCAATGGTGTTTAGGGCAGGCACTGAAGCAAGTAGGTTCAAAATGTTACATTCAGCGGCATGTTTCTTTCATCGCCAGAGACTGATTCAAAGATTATAGGTGTCTGCGTTCTCCGTTCTTTTCCTGTCCGCCCTGAGTTATACTGTATTCTTTTCCGGCCTGTCGAATAGGTGGACTCAGGATGAGAGTCATCATCCACGTGCACTCTCTTTACTTGCCCATTCTCCATATTTTGCAGTGGTAGGCTGCTGGTGTCTCCGTTTTAATTTCCTTGTAGTCGAGTTCTTTTATTCACTCTCATTGGCCCACTCCCTCCAAGCCGGTCTTTAGAGGCGCTCTTCGTAGCCTTAAAGGTTGCTTGCTTAGTGCAATGTTGGCAGGTCCCCTTCTCGAGGTTAGCCAGGAGTCATGTTCTGTTGTTTAGACTCTTTCCATTTTTTGACTTTGTGGGATCCAATGATCTATTGGCCTACTGTGCTTGTAACATTTTGCGCATACATTTCCGGGACCCTTTATTGCTTTGTCTCACTAGCGCCTTTATATTTTTTCTCCTCTCTGCATCATTACTTTTTGTTTGAACTGACACAGGCTCTTGTGTATCTAAGATTTCTATGCAGTCCATTTTTCTGGAGTCATCTATAGTCACTGGTAGTGGCGTAGTTGGGGCCAGACTAGGGACTGATTCGCTGGAATATGTTCATGCTCGTTTGCGTGCAGTTTATGTTCCTCTGCAGTGTCATTATCAGAGAACTTAAGTCCATCAAAGTTGCTGTATTTGCTCTGACCTCAAATGCCAGTGTATCGCACAGTCGTATAAAGGATTGTACTACCATATTTAGAGCTGCCAGAGAGCTTAGGCTCGAATCGTCATAGTCGTTTCCCCCGTTCCAACTCTCCATCAAGAGGTAGAACTGTAGGCTCCGGTCTCTCCACGTCGTCCAATCCCGCCTCATATTCACTGTTGGTCGAATCATGTGATATGGAGGTAACCTGAGTATCAAAAAGCCCTGATGAAGCACTCTGTCTGTCCTGCTTTCTGCATCAAATAATTCTTTTTCTATGAACTCATTTCCTGGTGGTTGTACTATGCTCATCTGCTGTTCAATGTTGGTTAGCACAGGGCCAGAAACTGCCCAGCTCGTTATTTCTGTTTGTGCATAATTTCCAGTCATTATTTCTGTTTGCGTATTAGTTTCATTCACCTGTGCGCAGGAATCAGCGACCGGAACCAATGCTTGCTTGTAAGTTTTGGATTCACAATTTGGGAAGAATTTGGTGATAAGGCCCTGTATTGGGGCCTGGTCCTTGGACATAGTTTCCTTACTAGATGGAATCGCAATTCCCTCTTTGTGCCCTGTAACCAGGCCCTCGCTTCTGAAAAGGTATCTTTTACTCTTCCCTTTCATCGTTCCTGGAGTGCAGGTAAAAACGTGCCCCAACCACCTCGAGCCCCGTCCAGCGGTTGGATTATTGCACAAAATAGATTATGTTAGTCTGTTCCTAGGATGCGGGTATATTGTCAGGGGCACCACTGTATCCCTCTAAATGCAGTCTGCCCCACACACTTAAGCAGCTGTATTGTCGTGCACAGTATTCTTGAGCATTCCCAGCACCCACCTCACATCCAACAGTGTTTAGCTGAGCTGTCTCACCCTTACTGAACCATTTCCTGGCTTGCCTTCCTTCAGAATTGAAGCTTCATATTCGGACGGCAATTCGTAAGAGTGCCCATCACCCAGCAACCCCCCATACCGCAAACACTGTAAAGACTCTCTGCTCGCTCTGCGTTCGCACCGCAAACTAGGAGGGTTTTTCTTTCAGGCAAGTTGTGTCCCGCTATGGAAATAGTAAACAGACTGCAGGGTCTTCAGGGACTCCTCGCTCCACTGTAAATGCTCTCCGTTCACTCAGCGTTCGCTGCGCAAAGTAAGGGGGGTTTCTTTCCGGCGAGCTGTGTCTCACTATGGACACAGTAAACTGACTGCAGGGTCTGCAGGAAGTCCTCACTCCGCGTTGGCTCTGTGAAGAAGGAGGGGTTTTTTTCGCAGCAAACTGTGTCATAATATGGAAACAGTAAACAGACTGCAGGGTCTGCAGGGACTCCTCGCTCCTCTGTAAACACTCTCTGTTCACTCTGCGTTCGCTCCACGAACTAGAAGGGTTTTTCTTTCCGTCAAACTGTCTCTCATTGTGGAATCGGTAAACAGACTGTAGAGTCTGCAGGGACTCCTCGCTCCACTGTAAACACTCTCAGTTCACTCCACATAATAGTAATACTAGTATTATTAATAGACGTAATAATAAGAATATGCCCATGCAATACTTCTTTCAACATGGACACATAGGTATGAATTTACCTCATGACCACGTGAGATTACACACACTTTCGATGCTAAATGAACCAAAAGCACAATAAATTGTCCTGCATAGGGAGATCATAGCATGGAACAAAAATCAACAGGAATTTCCCCCACAAATACAATGTTCGGTCCCCATATATTTAGCATTGCAATAACCCCAAAATCAGCAAGAAATGTCTTGCTAATTTGATCAGTGTGAATGTTTTCTTGAATTAGAAATCTGATACATGTAATGAATGGAGAGCATACCAAGTACCAAGCAGCTTTGGTGTTTTTGCCGTTTTTGGTTTGGGGATTTAAGGGCAAGGCAAGTGCTCTTCTTTAATTTATTTTTGTTAACTATAAAAGAGGGTACTGGGACCTGTGGCGGGGCAGCAGTGGAAGTTACAAAACACGGAAATAATGAAATCAGGTCAGGGAGTCCTCGTTCCATTCCAACTGTGTGGATAACATTCCACCTGGGTCCCTCAAACTCCCCAATAGCAGAGTGTTGGGGGTTTCAACATTTAACCATTGGAGGCATCTTGGAATTTGGGAAGTTAAACCTAGATTATGTTTCTGCGTTTACGTGTAAAGAGTAGCCAGGATATGGCTTCTCGAATAAGAGCTAAATTGGTGGGTTGGTCTCAAATGGATGGTGGTGTACTGTACCGCTGTTTAGGTGCCACCGGAATGCCGAAGTGTTGAGTAATGAGTCTGGATTTCCTGGAAGCGGGAGCCTATCAGCTACAGGCTCCATTGTGCAGCTAGAGGAATATCAGACCACAAATTATGCACTCTCAGTATTATGCAGGATTACTTGAGCTATACCCAGTAGAAAGCCAATGCAGCGATGCTGGGACCCATGGGAAGGGATCGAGTTTCTGAGCTATGTGGAGGCCTTCTGCATTCTCTGCAGTCGACGCATTCATTTGACTATCACGCCAAGCAGATACTGTTGGCGAACCTTAATCTTCTCAAAACAGAAGTGCATCGTTAAGATCTGATGAGGAAACGAGAACAGTGGAAACCATAGCATGGTAAAAATACGCCCTAACCAAATCACTCACCTCAGCTTGCAGGGGCATCTTTAATTCCATAAGGGTTCGACGGTTTCTAATTGTAGGCGAGGGTTGCGTGCAAGATCCAATTCTTCTGGACCAGGCAGTGGAGTTTCAAGATCACAGATCTTCCAAAGGTTTGTAGATATCCATACACAAGTTATTGATAAACCATTAACGGGGAGCACGGTGGTGAAGGAACAGCCACTGGTTAATTCAACACATATCGGGCTGTTACCTGCATAAGGTGCTCGTATTGATTAAAGCTGCCTGTGGCTAAAGGAATAGATTAACAAGCATTGGCAAAGCTAATAGTTTAGGCTTTTGTGTAGGGTCACCTATCCAAATGCCTGCAAAGAGGTTTGTGATGGGTGCCCTTCAACCTCCAGCATGTTGCAATGAAGGAAGAGTATTTCATTAGGTGTTTATGGCAATTTCAGGTTGATTGTTATGGTCATTCTATCATGTTCAGCAGGTGGCTTCATGGTGATTAGTTAAGATAAAATATTTAAATTAACAGGAAATGTCCCCAATATGTAGCTTGATTTTGCACTTGGGAATCATAGTTTGCCCCTCACAGGATGTTGGGGAAACCTCATGATGAACTTAGAAACAGTTCAATAGTACATCTGATGTCAGTTTCAATTTGAAGATGCGAAATATGCACTGTTTTATAATGGAGATGTGTTCTGCATAAAGCTATTGGCCCTTTATTTTGATTTGTGGACATTGGCTAGAATGTGCACCATTTAATGCTGGATGCTGAGAACATTTCCCCATACATTGTGAAGCTAAACTTGTAGGACAACCTCTGCTGATTTTTGGGAGCATCTGTTGATAATTGGGGGAATGTCATGCTAATTAAATGGTGCAAACTCGTGGTCAATGTAGGAACACTGCATACAGCTTCTGTGCGCCTATTTCATAGTGACGTTGCGTGGCTTTTCGTGTCTCTGTGGGGCTGTTTCTATCCGTTTAACTGTTCGTATGGTTCAATGGCTACGCCAGCAATTACTCAGTTTGATGACGATGGTGAAGGTGCTTCTAGCCTGCTGCCTATGCTTGCAATTACACGGTTTGATGACGATGGTGAAGGTGCTTCTAGCCTGCTGCCTACACGGTTTGATGATGATTGTGAAGGTGCTTCTATCCTGCTGCCTATGCTTGCAATTACACGGTTTGATGACGATGGTGAAGGTTCTTCTAGCCTGCTGCCTATGCTTGCAATTACACGGTTTGATGACGATGGTGAAGGTGCTTCTAGCCTGCTGCCTATGCTTGCAATTACACGGTTTGATGATGATAGTGAAGGTGCTTCTAGCCTGCTGCCTACACGGTTTGATGACGATTGTGAAGGTGCTTCTAGCCTGCTGCCTATGCTTTCATTGCTTCTAGCCTGCTGCCTATGCTTGCAATTACACGGTTTGATGATGATGGTGAAGGTGCTTCTAGCCTGCTGCGTATGCTTGCAATTACACGGTTTGATGATGATGATGATGCTGAAGGTGCTTCTAGCCTGCTGCCTATGCTTGCAATTACACGGTTTGATGACGATGGTGAAGGTGCTTCTAGCCTGCTGCCTACACGGTTTGATGACGATTGTGAAGGTGCTTCTAGCCTGCTGCCTATGCTTGCATTGCTTCTAGCCTGCTGCCTATGCTTGCAATTACACGGTTTGATGACGATGGGGAAGGTGCTTCGAGCCTGCTGCCTACACGGTTTGATGACGATTGTGAAGGTGCTTCTAGCCTGCTGCCTTATGCTTGCAATTACACGGTTTGATGACGATGATGAAGGTGCTTTCAGCCTGCTGCCTATGCTTGCAATTACACAGTTTGATGACGATGGTGAAGGTGCTTCTAGCCTGCTGCCTATGCTTGCAATTACACGGTTTGATGACGATGGTGAAGGTGCTTCTAGCCTGCTACCTATGCTTGCATTGCTTCTAGCCTGCTGCCTATGCTTGCAATTACACGGTTTGATGATGATGGTGGTGAAGGTGCTTCCAGCCTGCTGCCTATGCTTGCAATTACACGGTTTGATGACGATGGTGAAGGTGCTTCTAGCCTGCTACCTATGCTTGCATTGCTTCTAGCCTGCTGCCTATGCTTGCAATTACACGGTTTGATGATGATGGTGGTGAAGGTGCTTCTAGCCTGCTGCCTATGCTTGCAATTACACGGTTTGATGATGATGGTGAAGGTGCTTCTAGCCTGCTGCCTATGCTTGCAATTACACGGTTTGATGATGATGGTGAAGGTGCGTCTAGCCTGCTGCCTATGCTTGCAATTACACGGTTTGATGAGGACGATGGTGAAGGTGCTTCCAGCCTACTGCCTATGCTTGCAATTACACAGTTTGATGATGATGGTGGTGAAGGTACTTCCAGCCTGCTGCCTATGCTTGCAATTACACGGTTTGATGATGATGGTGAAGGTGCTTCTAGCCTGCTGCCTACACGGTTTGATGACGATTGTATAGGTGCTTCTAGCCTGCTGCCTATGCTTGCAATTACACAGTTTGATGACGATGGTGAAGGTGCTTCCAGCCTGCTGCCTATGCTTGCAATTACACGGTTTGATGATGACGATGGTGAAGCTGCTTCCAGCCTGCTGCCTATGCTTGCAATTACACAGTTTGATGATCGTGGTGAAGGTGCTTCTAGCCTGCTGCCTATGCTTGCAATTACACGGTTTGATGATGATGGTGAAGGTGCTTCCAGCCTGCTGCCTATGCTTGCAATTACACGGTTTGATGATGATGGTGAAAGTGCTTCTAGCCTGCTGCCTATGCTTGCAATTATACGGTTTGATGACGATGGAGAAGGTGCTTCCAGCCTGCTGCCTATGCTTGCAATTACACGGTTTGATGATGACGATGGTGAAGGTGCTTCCAGCCTGCTGCCTATGCTTGCAATTACACGGTTTGATGATGATGGTGGTGAAGGTGCTTCCAGCCTTCTGCCTATGCTTGCAATTACACGGTTTGATGATGATGGTGGTGAAGGTGCTTCCAGCCTTCTGCCTATGCTCGCAATTACACGGTTTGATGATGATGGTGGTGAAGGTGCTTCCAGCCTTCTGCCTATGCTTGCAATTACACGGTTTGATGATGACGATGGTGAAGGTGCTTCCAGCCTGCTGCATATGCTTGCAATTACACGGTTTGATGATGATGGT
Source organism: Ambystoma mexicanum (assembly GCF_040938575.1). NCBI lineage: Eukaryota > Metazoa > Chordata > Amphibia > Caudata > Ambystomatidae > Ambystoma > Ambystoma mexicanum. Next base: position 158,487,308 of record NC_090936.1, on the reverse strand, counting down.
GGTGAAGGTTTGATGATGATGGTGGTGAAGGGGCTTCCAGCCTGCTGCCTATCATTCCCTTCCTATGCAGAGGATCAAGACGAGCTCTGTGTGTTGCACTGGATCCCTGGGAGCTCCTACAATCACCCAGAAGTGCATCAGAAACAAGAGAACCCTACAGAACCAGGTGCTTGGCGGAAGGCAACCAGATCAAAATGAAGTCTGCCTTAAAACAGCTAAAAGGATACAATATGGCGCCGCATTGTTATAATTGGGGTTCTGTCCCATGTGAACGACAACAAAACCATGGCGCACTTGTCGATGCGCATGTGATCTTTTTCAGAGATAACCATGAGGTCCTTGCCATTGATGTTCAGGAGGGCATTATCATTTGTTTTACAATGATTAAAATGAAGGCTGTCTTTCCATGAGCACTTAGAATGCATGATGACTGTTGAAGTACTAGACTCTGTCCAGTAATTCTTTCATTTCCATTGTAATTGCGTTCTTGCATCTGACCCGATGAGCTTAATGACGTCCTGGCCTGCATCCGATGATGCACCTATGGGCACGAGGGCAAGGTGTTCAGCCAGAAGTTTCAGCCAAGTGCTAACGAGAGAAGCGGAGAGAACACAACCTTGAGGGACTCCACAGTTGTAGAGTCTTGCCTCAGAGGGAAAAGATCCAGATCTTACTCGACCCCCTCTTTCATGAAGAAGCTCTGCTCATTCCTCTGCTAGGGGTGATCAAATCTGCATATAGACACGCTCAATATGCCTTCAAAAAGTAAAATAAGCTTTTGTGTGACCAGAAGAAGTGCTGGGTTTGTGGATGGAATGGCTAAGCAATACAATAAATTCAGGTTTTTAGAAAAGACCAAATTAAATCTAAATGTTCTCCATTGATAGAAATCAAGTCATTCTTTTGCGTACACATTCATTGTGAATCCACTGAAAGCCTGACTGTATGTTAATCCTTGGTGGGTCAATAAGCCCCATCTTAACCAGAAGCTTTACAGACTGGTCCTTCCCAACATCTGGGCAATTCTCTACACAATCATTTCCCAAGCCTCCCTTGGCACCAATCTGGAAGCCACCTTTCTTCTCGTTAAGGAAGCTTGATGAGAGAAAGCAGGAGGGGCAACTCTGAGGGGGCAGTGTCTCCAAGCTCAAAGGTCCAACCAGATGTGGAGCAATGAGATTCGGGAAGGAGAAAGGAGGATGGAGTTTTGGCTACAGTGGGCCAACAGGAAAACACCCAAACGGTGTCCCTCCAGGTCTGCTCGGGACAGGAGGAGACAATAGGTAACGCATCTACTATGCACATTCCCGTACACACATGTGCACCCCGAACATAGAGCCTGGCCACAAAGAAAGGGATTTGACCCTATATAAGCAAATCTTAGAGGGTAGGGAGCTTTAGAAACTTGCCAATAGATCTATCTTGATTATAGTTAGCCCACAGTCTTAAATGAAGGGACCCCCTTTTATAAATAATCACGATTTAATCACAAGACTGTGTTTTAACTCTTTGGAGGAAAGAGCAGTAACTAGACAATAGTCTAAGAATTTTGTTTTTAAATTAAATGTCCTAATATCCCTCAATCCGCCTTCTACTTCCTGTTTTTCTGTCCAAAATATGAAAATATAAGGAAATCAACTTGTGGCAAGCGGGTAATTTAGGCAATGTGGCCTAAATTGTATTTCCTTTTTGGGGGCTTTCTTCACACTTTGGCTCTCAAGGTATTTTGGACTAAAACTCCCATCAGCTCTAGCCAGCATAGTCAATGATGAGGAATCATGGGAGTCGTAGTACAAAACATTTGGAGAGCTGCAGGTTGCAGACTGCTTCAATGGACTACGCATGGGCATTGTTGCAATTTCTGAAAGACTTTGCAAGAGGTCTCCAGGAGTCTTCTACATGCTCTATTGTGGAGCTACAGCTAATGAACCGTGATGCAGAGGTTGAATCATATGTGGTGCTACCCGTGAAATCATAGATAGTGTCACTGATAAGATTGCACGTCATCTCATCAGCGATGTCATGAATATTGCACAGTGAGCAATATCGCAATTATATTGCTTGTTGAATATCCCATCGCGCAATTTTTGCAAGTTTAGAGTAGGTGGAAACACTAAGGTCACTTGAACGCCATGATGGTGTGTGTGCATGCATGTCTGTGTATGTGTGTTTTATCCCTACACAAGCCGGTCTGGGTGCTATAAAGCGAAATCTTCCAATGCAGGCTTTGTAGCAAAGCCACTTTGCTGGGAGCAAGAACAGGCTGCCGTGAAGCCTATTAGTGCTTCTGCTGATTAATTAATAAGCTTTTACAGAACTCACAATGACTTGCAAGATCATATTTTGCGATTATACATGAAACATTGATTTGGAAAGTATGAAGTGGCCAGTAAGGGGCACCCTAGGTTTCTAGGGTGGCATCACGTGAGGGCTCTAAAGCTGGCATAATGTCTACGGACAGCTCGTACAGTCTATGTTTATGAGAGTCCTGGGCTTGGCTATGACTTCCCCACTGACATTATGAATCAACTGAGTCCAGGTCAGCATTTTCCATCAGTTATGTTTTATCTTAAATACATATGCCTGAAAGTATATTTTCTAGATCAACAAGCACGTCATTCCCAAGAACACATTATATCGCCAAGATCATTCAATCTACCACATGCACACACATGTACCCCAGGAAGGCAGTGGCATGACCTGTAGAACATACGCCCTACAAATCAGCACCCAAAGCTCCATTTTGCACAGCTCACCAGCAATGTTCCCTCTAATTATTGTTCTCTATGTGCGGAACCGGTTGGCTGTTGTGCGCGCATTATTTTCCATGTGCGCACCGGACTAATGAGGAAAGCCATTTTGTGAGCTACCGTCGCAGAAGAGAGTTTGGAAAGGAATTTCCACTTCCCAGACACTGCGTTTCTTTAAAAATCTTGCAACACTTTTTCCAAACACATAGGCTAAAATAAAATGTCATATGTGATTATACAGAAAACTCAACAACCAGTCCAAGACTTCAATATCTGCCACAGTACCTTACAAACGTACTTCTGCACAGAGAAAAATGTCAGCCTCATTATAAGTAACTCCATTACCACCAAGTTTACCCCTTCGCCAAATTACGATTCCGGGCCTGGAGTGGAGGATTTGCCTCAAGGAAAATCCTGGAGGTAAATCCTCCAACTCAACGCCGAATCGTCAGAATTTCTGCTGCTGTAATTCCGCCGTTTCTTTAAAAATCTTGCAACACTTTTTCCAAACACATAGGGCCTCAGTACACAGTAGGCGGTAAACCATGGCGCTATTAGCGCCATGGTTCATGCCGGTAATTTACCGGTACCGCCTTGGAGGAAAGGGGAATTACCGCCCTATTCCAAGGTTGGCGGGGCGGTAATTCCCCCTTCCCCCATTGCCCTTCCCCATTCCCATTTTTGCCCCATAGGGCATAATGGGAATGGGGAAGGCGCTAATTATGGCACCGCAAATTGCGGTACCGTAATTAGCACCCTGGTCCCTTTGCGGGTTGGATTTTTAACGCCTGCAATAAGCAGGCGTTAAGATCCCCAACCCGCAAAGGGACCTCGTAGTAAGGCGGTAAGGATTTACCGGTACCGGTAAAATACCGGTACCAGTAAACCCTTACCGCCTACCGTGTAATGAGGCCCATAGGCTAAAATAAAATGTCATATGGAATTATACAGAAAACTCATCAACCAGTCCAAGACTTCAATATCTGCCACAGTACCTTGCAAACGTACTTCTGCGCAGAGAAAAATGTCAGCCTCATTATAAGTAACTCCATTACCACGAAGTTTACCCCTTCGCCAAATTACGATTCCGGGCCTGGAGTGGAGGATTTGCCTCAAGGAAAATCCTGGAGGTAAATCCTCCAACTCAACGCCAAATCGTCGGAATTTCTGCTATGGTAATTCCGCCAAAAAAGCCACATTAACAGAGTAATTCATAGAAATTCGCACAAAAGTGGCGCACGCGGCTGGCGCACAGTGTTCCCGTGCAAATGTCTGCGCCAGCCGCGTGCGCTAAAATCGATTTAACATCTTAAGGCACATCAATATATCAACAAAGGGGCTGCAGAACAGTGCTCACAAATATTCACATTTCAAGAGAGTGCCTAAGAACAGTCTCTGGGGGGAGAGAGTCCACCTTTCTTTGTATTTCAGTGGTCGAAGTGTATGAAAAGAAGTAGTGGAGCTATGTTCCCTACTGGCCTGTCCCCGCTGCCCTGTATCCGCTCTCCACAAGCCCCATCACCACGCCCCCTCGCGCACACAATACAAACCCCAAACACATGCTCCTGCTGTTTAAGGGAATGCTCAGTGCAGTGCACTGAATGTGCAAGTTTCAACTTCTTCCTACACTTTTATTTTAAAACAAAACCATTCCAAAATGGTTTATTTTGAAGATAAAAGTATAGGAACAGTAAAACTTAAAAGAAAAAAGCAGAGGAGCGCCGCTTGCAACCCCTCCCGCCCACTTCGACCATTGCGGATATACAGGGCCTGATTTACACAAATGATTTTTAATGGGAAAGTCACATTGAAAACATGTTTGTAAATGAGGCCCAAAGAGTGCTCTTATCTCACTAGTTTCGCCATCCTACGAAAAGCAGTTTCAGAACATTGGGACTTTCAACAACCAGTTGCCTTTTCCTGAAAATACTTTCATCCGTTTCTGATCGCACCCTATTCTCAAGAGTCACTTCTAAGAGACTCTCAAAACAAGACAGAAAATATGAAAAGAAAAAGAAAAATTAGCGAGCCACAAAAATGAAAAATAGAAGAAGAATATATAAGCAGGCTGATGTGCCTGGACTGCAGTGCCTTCCTCTGGATGCCAAGCTGTGCTGGTCTTCTGGCAGCTGCTACTGGCTGGGCACATGCAGGGGCCGGCGGGGCTGGGTGGGCAGCTTCCTGCTAGTGGTCGACACTTGCTTTCATGCGGTTCCTGCTGGCCTCCTGCCTCTGCTGGGGAGCACTGAATGGCTGCAGATGGTGGACCCGCATCCTTCTCTGTGGACAGAGTCCTGTGGGGGGCGGGACTGCTGCCTACTGTGGGTGGATCTTCTTTGCAATGCCAGCTGTTCCTAAAGAGGGCAGCAGGAAGCTGACCCATGCTGGCTACATGCAGGAACCCCCTGGAGGGCAGATGGGCAGGGGGTACTGAACTGGTAAGTCTCACAGGGGCCCAGATAAGTACCCTAAGGATTGAAGTTAAGGACCAAAAGGTTAAGGTGCCACTGTCATGGTTTAATATAACACCCTACTGAGTGGGATACCTGGGCTTCTGCATAAGACAGCAGGTCAGGCAGAACAGGGCGCAATGGCTGGATCTGTTGATGTTTAGAACGAATTCCTCCTGGAGGTGCCTCTTGAGCAGTGGTTTATCTTTCAGGCAGCAGGCGGAGCGACATTCAAGAACAGGGGTGTATTGCTACGCCCCCCTCGGCCCCCTTTTCTGGCAAAGAACCCTTTTCAGGAGCCTTAAAGGTGCTCCTTCGCCCAGTCATCATTTGCATGTTTGCAGGCTCTATTTGCTCGACCTGATTTCTTTCTTCTGGCCTGAAAGGGACACCACAGGAATCACTGGGCCGTAACGGGGTGGGGGCCATTACTGTTAAAAGCAGGCACACAATCTATAAGTGGGCCACCCCTGTCTCTTTTCTAGAGAAGACCTCTACTCTTGATACAGGGAAAACAATAGATAAAACGAGCAAAAAGAGTAAGTCGCCCTGCCCTCCTACTGCTCAGATGGACACCAAATTCTATTGATTTCTTCAATAATAAACAACCAATCTAGTGCCACACCGTACTACATTCAATTATTTTTTCATTTTTTGTTCCACAAATCTTCAAACAATTGTGATTTATTTAAAAATAGATTGACATTTTGGCATTGTCAACTTTTGATTTTCACTATGGGGGAAGACTTGTTTCCACCCTCGCCCTGAATATAAGCAAGCTACCAACCCAACCCATCCCCTGGCCGAATACATTTTATAAGGAATTGCAAAAGGTAATGGGATTTACAGCCAATTTAAAATATATAACATCTTGGCAACAGTCACTCAACCTGCTGAGCTACGCTAGTAGCCTTCTACTATAGAGCATGTCTATTGATCCTTTAATATGTTCAAAATCACTGCATTACCAACAGTGCAGTTCATGTACATGACTTCAAAGTCAACAGTATTACATCTTTAGCCCCACTGACCCTGTGCATACATTCACTGAGAGTGTACCAGTGGCGGTTTCTCCATAATAGGCAAGGAGGCACTGACCCATGGGTATCCTCACCCATTATGAAGAAGCCAGTGCAAACACGGAGCACTCCCTCAGCTACTTTTTGCAGCTAAGGGAGCGCTGCTTGGCTGGCTTGAACTATCAAAGGGAATCGCGGTTTCGTTTTGACAGTGCTGTTACTCAGACTCGCATATCAAATGAGTCATGCAAAGCCGGGGGCGTTTTACTTCCCCAACCTTGCATGGCCCATTTGCATAAATGGGGAATCACTCTTTGCTTCCTGGTTCCTGTGTGCGCTACATGGGAGCTGGGGCGCTGGGAGGAAACAACACCTCTCCCCTCCCCACCAGCCAAAATCAGCTCCCCTGTGAGGTGCTGCGAGGGGATCATGGGGGCAGGCATGGTATTTCTTTTACTGGGCATCTCTGATGGATGCCTAGTAAAAACAATACCCTGTCTGCCCTAGGGGCCCCCCAGCACCTCTCATGCACACATAATCATATTGTGTGTGTGCGCAAGGCACTGGGGGCCCAGAGGACAGGCATGGCATTTTTTTACTGGCCATCTATGATAAAGAAAGTTGATAAGTGTTATTATGTAGCTAAACTGGCCTTTTAATGCACCCAGTCTAGCCATTTCATATTGTGGTATGCCATTTTGTATTGAGCATCCTTGGTAAAGCAAGCATGATGAGTGTTATTACATGCCTGGACTGGCATTTTGGTGCAGCAAGTCTAGCCATTTCTTACTGTAGCATGATATTTTGCATTTGGCATCTTTGATAAAAACAAGCATGATAAGTGTTATTACATGGTTATACATGCATTTTGGTGCATCCAGTCTAGCCACGCCTTAATTTGGCATGGCATTTTGTACTGAGCATCTTTGATTAAGCAATCATAAGTGTTATGGCATGGCATTTTGATGCAGCCAGTTTAGACATGTATTCATACTGTGCCATGGCATTTTTAATGGTAAAGCCAACTGGAGTATGTTCTTAAGTGGGGATACTGCCATTTTTTGGCAGAAGAAGCACCAACATGCTTTTTCATAGAAGCACTGCAGGCAGTATGCGCAAAGCAAGCACAAATATGTTCTTATATGGGAATACTGGCATATATTAATGCAGCCAGCATGGAAATGTATGGGTGTAGCCAAGCGTGAAAATGTTTTTATACAGGCATACATTATGGGCAAAGGCATCATGAACATGTGTTGCCGAAATGCTCCTCTGCACTTGGTGGCTTTTATCTATTTGGATTTTTTCATGAGTTACCCCTTCAAAACCAATTGCAAACTGTTTGGCATTGTACTAATTTTTCTGAAAAATGGTGCTGTAAAATGGACCCTTTTAAGCCATTATTTTAAAAATGTTCTGGGGGGGAAGCCCCCCAACCCCTCTTGATTGGTTTGGGCTCCCCCGCTATGTTATCACACTGGCATATTTGGGGGAAATATTGAAGTCGCTCCAATTAAAAAAATCACCACCCGCCCCTGGAATGTACAGTCAGAAACTGAAAACTGTGAACAACTCTAAGGCAGAAAAGTGAGATTCCTGCAACCGTTGCTAGGGAACCAAGGGAGCGGTTGCCTCATTGCCCCCTGTACTCGGCCCCTTTATGTGATATTTCATCTGTTAAACAGACTGTCCTCGACTATCATTTGAAACTGAGGCGTGAGGGGTGTCTCTTCTGTAAAACGGGCTCTTTTTCAATGCACATTATTTGAAGCTGTGCTGGGAGTGATGTCTGTTTGAAACAAAAGAATGCAGTCTCTTGAGGACTGCAGGGGCATTTTGGCAACTGTTGAACACAAGTTAACTTTTTAGGATGTATAGTAACTTGATGCAACCCGTTTATTGCATTAAGACCAATCTCAACATGCTTAATGTCATGTTTTCTTAACAAGATTGGTAAAATATAGGTATACTTAAACCAGTTTGGCCTTTTGACCCTTATTTGATGTGCAACCACCCCACCCACACCTTGTTGTATTTGTGCCCCCCTGCACCCCTGGATTACTCCCCTAAAGCTGATTTCTAGTGACGCCACTGTGCACAGGGATACCAATAAATGTATTTTTTTAGCTCTCGGACCACCTTGGAACTCTTAGCTTGTATGAGCCCAATAACAGAGGACAGCTAGAGGTACAGGCTTTAACCGCTGCTCATTTTCCACAGCACACCTGGGACAGACTGTCTTTCGTATTAAAGGTTCACCGCGTGACAGGCGGATGAGCCGGACTGCGGCTCCTGGTGTGTCAAATTATTTCGCTTTATTGTTTATCCTCCCTCTACATGAGAGGGGCAAAACAGTGCGGCTTCCATGCAGGCGGGTCGGAGTTCCCGCGCGATTATTGAATTCTCGGTGGCTTCTAAGCGCATGCAGAGACACAGAGAACCCGTGCCGCGCCCTCCAGGGGCACACAGATGGCCCTCAGGAGCACTGTAGCAGAAAAGTGCAGGTAGCTGCTTCAAGTCAAGCAGTCCTCTCCATGGAAAATGGCAATGCGTCCACAATTGCTCTTGATCCCCCACCGCTCCGGGGCTAAGGTCACAAGCGCATGGGCCCAGAGCAACCTCACCTTGGTTTCCACTGATAAACCAGAGGGTAGATTTGGGCACAACGAATCCTAAATTGCAGGGGGCAGGGTTAACTGATGATGGGAGGGGCCAATTCAGAAAGTGGGTGGGGCACAGTTGGAGGCTCCACCTCCCTCTGTTCTACCCCATGGTTTGTCTGGCATTCGGCCCTCTGGCAAGATCAGTTCTGCCCTCCCCTGTCATAAACTGTTAACGGATCGCATAGAAAGTGGAAGAGCATCCCATCAAGCTGGGACTAAAGCCAAAATGAAACTTCCACCCTTCAGGCACATTTAATAAGTGTTTAGTTACACATCTAAGAGCTCCAGTGGATGAGCCTTCTGCAAAGGTTTTTCTTTCCAATATCTCATCCCCTGGTGGCATCTCACTGAGACCACTACTGACATAACCACAGACCATCAAATATCAACAGCAATACCTGGGAGCACCTACACCTGATTCGCCATTGCACTGAACAATCACTACAATTACCAGCTTCCTAGAGGGCCTTGGAGAAAGATTCCACATCTTACACCAAGAAGGTGAAATCCAATACAGAATCTGCATTCGCAAACCACTTTCTACATCTGCATTCAGACACCACAGTCGGAATCCATAATCAGATGGTGTATCTGCATCAGGAATGCACATTGAGAATCTGCATTCGGTATCAACATTCTAAATCTGCATTCGGAATCCATAATCAGAATCCATAATCGGACTGTGTATCGGGAATGCACATTCCGAATCTGCATTCCGTATCAACATTCTAAATCTGCATTCGGAATCCATAATCAGAATCCAAAATCAGACTGTGTATCTGGAATGCACATTCCAAATCTGTATTCCGTATCAACATTCTAAGTCTGCATTCGGAATCCATAATTGGAATCCATAATCAGACTGTGTATATGCATCTGGAATCCATATTCAGAATCTAGAATCTGCATTCGGTAGCAACATTCTAAATCTGCATTCAGAATTGTATTGTATTTATCATTTATATAGCATCCTTTCCCCATTTGTATGGCCTCAATGCGCTTTGTAGTTGGAACACACTTGTTGACCGCAGTCCATGTGCAGGATGTTCAAAGAGTTTAAATTAAAAGATGCATATTTGCATTTTTGCCGGGTTAGGACTTAGGTGGGCTGGCTAAGCTCCAGTAAGCAGCTCGGAGGTCAGGCATGTGGGAGGGTGCTGTTGGTGATTTAGGATAGAGTTATAGTTCTAAAGATTCGATGTGTGCCCAGCTAGACCGGATTTATTTTCGTTGGTTGTCGCTGTATACTAATGGCAGAGGTGTTCAGATACGCCAGGGGTTTCAGTGTGGATGGCTATGTGTGCTGCTTGACAGGCATAGCATAGCCATAGCTGCATTCTAGGGTGCATGGATGGGTGGCCGTGCCCGTGTCCTGTGTCCACAGATGTGGTGTAACGTATAGGTACTGTAGGCTTGGCTGGAGTTCAACTGCAGTGTTCTTTTTTCTTTGTCCAGTGCGATTGGCTGGTCTCGCTATTGACGGTCTCCCTGGAACGAAAGTCTGATCAGTGGGAGAGGAGCCTGCAGTGATGACGGGGTGAGGGGTGATGGGAGAGCAATAGTTTGTTATGATGTGTCACTGGGAACGCTGCCAGCATCTGTGGGATAATGGTGGATAGGAGTGTTGTGTTTGGGTCTGCTCGTCTGTGCGCCTATGTAGAGTGTAGAGTGGGGGAGGGTTTCAAGAGGAGCGAGGGAAAAGCCAGGTGCTGAGGGCCTTTCTGAATGCCAGGTGATTGTTAATATTGTGAATGTGGAGGGGTAGGGAGTTCAAGATGATCGGTGTATGGATGGAGAAAAAGGATCTGCCGAGTCTGGAGGAGTTGTACTGTGGGACTACTAGGAGAGATGCTGTGCCAGATCTGAGAGTCCTTGAGTGGTGGTAGCGGGTGACTTTGTCGTGAAGGAATTCAGGCCCTGTGTTGTGGATGGCCCGGTGGGTGATGTACACAGCTTTAAAGGTGGTGTGCCGACCAATAGGGAGCCAATGGCGGATTCTCAGTGCAGGGCTAATGTGTTCCCGGGGAGGTCAGTTATTGAGCAGGCGGCCTGCAGCGTTTTGGGTTCTTTGCAGTTTCCTTAGCTGAAACGCTGGTGTGCATAGGTACAGGCAGTTTGCGTAGTCTAAGTGGGAGAGGATGATGGAGATAATGGCAGAGAAATGGTAAGGATAGGTACGGAAAGGGAAGATATGCCTGAGGATGCGTAGGTGGAATAATCAGGCTCTGGAAATGGAGTTGACCTGTTGGGAGAGGGAGAAATCTGAGTCCAGTGTGCAACCAAGGCTTTTCATGGAGGTGGAGGTTGCCGGGAGTGGGAGGGGTAAAGACCCGCAGACTAGGATTTCAGTTTTCCCAGGATTGAGGATGAGGTGGTTGGTCATCATCCAGTAGTCAATATCCGAGAGGCATGATAGATCTGGATGGTTGGGGCCTGGTGATTTTGTGATTTTAAGGATGATCTCAGTGTCATCTGTGTAGGTCTAGCAGGTACAAATGTGGGTGCGGAAGGGTGCGGGCAGAGGGTTTAGATAAATGTTGAAGAGCAGGGGGAAAGGGATGCTCTTTGTGGGACCCCTTTTGTTACTGGTAGTAAGGTGGAGGTGAACGGATGGAGGAGCATGATTTGTGAGCGATTAGAGATGAAAGAGGAGATCCAACAGAGGGCTCTGTCTTTGATTCCTAATGAGTGTAGCCCGTCTAGGAGGGCTGTGTGATCGATGGTATCGAAGGGGGCAGAAGGATGAGTGCAGTGCAGCCTTCTGCATCAGCTGTTCTTTTTGGGCCGTCCCAGATGGACAGTCGGGAGGATTCTGTTCCTCTGAGCGGTCTGAAGCCAGATTACGCCAGGTCCAGGAGGTTGTTGGCTTCAGTGAAAAGTCCAAGCTGCTTGTATGCTGTGCGGTCCATGAGTTTAGCCAAGAAACGGGTGTTAGAGATAGGAGTGGGTCAAGTGTAGGTTTTTTGAGGAGGGGTTTGATGTTGGAGGTTTTTAGGGCTTCCAGGAAGGTTCCTGATGTTAGGGAGTGGTTGTGGATGGAGCGTGCAATACTGCCTGCACAGGTTGAGGCCAGTATGTTTTTGAGGCGAGTGGGTGGGCTGGGTTCCTCAGGGGAGCAGGATGGGTGGCTTTGGGCGTGTAGACAGAGGAACTCCTGTCGTGTGATTGGAGAGAAAGAAGTGAACGTTTATATCGAAGGGAGGTTTTTGCAGTGGTTGGACTGTGGGTGGGTAGGGGGTGGGGGCTTGTGTTCCAATTTAGAGATGATGGCGGAGTGTCTGTCGGTAGCGAAATTGTGAAAGTGTTCTGATAAGGTGTCACACAGAGATTGGGAGATGGGTGTGGGGAGTCGAGGGGAGGGGGGGTTAGAGCAGGCCAGGGAGTTGAATTCAGAAATGATTCTATGCAGTTCCTTTTTGGGGTTCAGAAAGTTTAAGATTCTGTTCTTATAGAATGATTTCTTAGTTTTTCTGATTTCTAGTCTGTATATTCTATTTAGTTTTGCTAGAAAGTTTTTATATTGGACCATAGGGATGATTCTCCAGGCGCCGGTGCTTGAGGGTTTTTAGTGATTTGAGGTTGGTGGTGTACCACCTGGGTGTGGGTACTGATCTCTGAGAAAACCGTTTTGTTGTGGTGTGGGGAATAAGGGCATTCGAGAGCCAGTGGTCAAAGAGTTTGATGTGGGTGGCCATTCCTGGAGGGATAGTGTTGGAAGAGAAGTGAGGAGAGAGTTGGCTAGATCTGGGTTGATAACGACTTTATTCCATAGCAGACATAGAGGTTTGCTGGTTTATGGAGGTCAGGCGAGCCACGGTGGTCAGTGGTACAGAGAAGAGGATTATTGAGTGATCAGTCCATGATAGGGGATGTGGGGGCAGTGTGGATATGTTTGCAGTGGTGAAGATCGCATCTAGGGTGTGACCTCCAGTGTGGGTGGGAGTGGAGATGCATTGTGTCAGGTTGAATGCTTCTAGGTTGCCTGTGAGAGATCGGGTCATGGGCTTTGAGTGTGAGTCAAACCAGATGTTGAAATCTCCTAGGATGGTAAGTGTTGGATGGTCATTGAGGATGGTTGTCAGTGCATCACACAGCATGTCTGCAACGTTTTTGTTGTAGCCAGGGGGTCTGTAAATGAGTAGGAAGCTGTGTGAGGTGGAAGGTGAGAGTTGGAGTTTTGCTGTTCTTAATTATTAGTGGAAATTGGTGTTTGTGTAGTATCACAAGTCCTACACCCCTTCGTGATCTGTTTCGAAGAAGAAGCTTGTAGCCGGATGGGAAGGTATCATGCAAAATGGGCTCATAACCCTCAGCAAACCGGTTCTCTGTGATGAAAAGGACGTCTGGATTGTCCTCTGTGATGAGGAATTTGTTTTTGAAGACTAACCTGGCGTTGATGAGGGTGCAAGAGAGTTTGTGGGGTATGTTTACAAGTGTTGGACAGGTTGGGATTGGGAAAGGTAGGAGGAGTAGCAGTGGAGGAGGGGGGTTCCCAGGGATTGGGGAAGAGTGTGACCAAGGGCGAGGGGTGCTAGGGAGAAGGGGTTGGTTGGGGTGGGTAAGGGCAAAGGGGTGAGCGGTTGACAGTGTGGGGAGGAGGTATGGGGATTGGAGTTGGACCAGGGGGGATGGGTGAGGACGAGAATAGGGTTAGGACCGGTTTGGGTGCTGGCGGGGATGTTTGGGCCCTAGAGTGAGATGGCAGCGTTTGGGATATGGTTTGGAGAACGGGAGAAGCTAGGAGGGGCCAGGCCAGGTTTTGGTCTGGGCCTTTCCTTAGCTTTGGGAAGCCCATGGGAGTGTGGGTGAGAGTGCGGGGGCTGTGGAGTTTTGGCCAGGGCTGCTCTTGCTGCGCTAAGAAATTGGAAGTGTGGGTATCCATAATCGGAATCCATGATCAGATTTTGTATCTGCATCTGGAATCCACATTCACAAACTGCACCTGGAATCCACATTCAGCGTTTGCATCTGGAATCCACATTTTAAAGATGCATTTGTAATCCATAATCAGATTTTGTATCTGCATCTGAAATACACATTCAGAATCCGAATTTGGGATCTGCATTCAGAGGCATGCTTGAGTAGCAACACCTCTACTGCACACAGACACAGTATAAATGATTACCCAATCTTAAAACATGAACATCTAGATTTTGCCTCAGCCATTTTCAAAAGGATTTGTACACATTCTTTTTCAAAATAAAAGCATTCATCAAAGTTGACCAAATGTGATGCGTGTCCGAATGGGCCCAAACAATTTTCTGGGCCAAACTTACATTGGTGAGACCAATACATTACTTCACTATTTCAAAACCCATGCTCTACAACTGGATCCAGTATAAACAGTTTTTTAGATGTCAACCAATGGCTCCAATAGCAAGAGTTTTTCCCAACTGAGTGAACCACTTGCGATATCCCATTTCTGCAATAACCAAACCCTGCTATCTCAGGTTTTGTTTACTTGACTGACACAATGTAATGGGTCTCCTAGTGGAAATGTCACATGGTCTCTACTGGATCCAGTTGCAGACATATTTCTTTCTGGAGACGCAATGAATAATGTCTTCATGGTGATTTTTGTTCCTTCCTGGTCCCTCACCTCGTTACTTCTGCATGCTCACTTATGAGCAGACCATCCACTGTACGTTCCCAACCTTTCCCTCCCTCCTCACCACTCGTTCTGCTACAAAGCGCTCTTCGGCATCACAGACATGCCGAAATGGCAAGATCATGGGACACAAACGCACGCACAACACACCCATACATACACATTAGTTGACAGGTCTGTGCGTCATCAATAGTTGTCTTCCTGGATATTAAGATAAGACAATTTTTATTAATTTAATGAATTTGCAGTAATATTCGTAGATTGAAATGTGTATTTGACAACATATGTAGTTTGATGTTTCCCTTTCGGTGGGGTGTTTGGGGTTATGTTTTTCTCTCACTGCTCTTTCTTTCTTTCTTTCTTTCTTTCTTTCTTTCTTTCTTTCTTTCTTTCTTTCTTTCTTTCTTTCCTCTTGTTCTCACTCCTTCATTTACTCTTCTATGTTTCTGATTATACTAAAGGGGGCGAAGGGAGGATCATTTGTTTTTATGTATAGTACTTCTTAAAGATAGGAAATATTAACTGAAATGTATTCTAATATATATTTGTATTGTGGTAAATTCAATAAAATATTTTAAAAGAAAAAGTTGTCTTCCTTCATTGGTATTTGGGTAAAATACCTAGACCGATGTAAGGTATAGAAGCAGATTTAAAAGGTGACTTTTGTCATGGTTTGTATTATTAGGAGGCCCCAATGCACCAGCAGGCTTCCAGCAAAAGGGCCACTTCGTGGCTCACGCCGTACCCAAGGATGCCCTGCACGAGGGCAGGTGTATTTATACATTTCATAAATATGTTTTGTAAAGCTTTTATTGGAGAATTCGGGGCTGAAGATGGCATATGATGACAGCAGCGGCATACATGGCAGGTATACATTGCCATATGGGGTCTACAAAGGCATAGGATGGTCTTATTAGAGCATCTGATGTGTTATCTTGCAATTGTATAGTGCCTCCTGCTATATGTTATGGCATTGAAGCGCTGTGGGTGGGGGGACCTTCCAGGGTAAACAGTCAGCCGAGAACACATATGACGACGGCGAAACCCTATTGGCTACAACAATTCATGTTGATTTTTGCTCTTCGAAATCCATTTTTAGACCATGGGAAAAGCTGCCTTTTGGCAGTGGTCTTCTTCACAAAGGGGATCAAACATGCTTGCTCCTCCAGTAACTGTGTGACTCAGCACAAAGAAGCAACACATGCATGCGGCCGGATCTCGCTTTTCAGACTCGGATCTGGCTTGTGTGCTTAGATCATTAAAGCCCTGTTCTTTTTTCCAGGTGCGCGGTGTGTACAATTCTTTAAGCCGGGTAGAGCACACACCCCACCCGTTTTTTTTCCCGTGACCTGACAACTAAAAGAGCGAGACAGGAGTGTGTGGGCCCAGTGGAGTCTCTAGAAATCAACATTAGAGGGGCTAGTGGGATGGGGAGGCAAACCAGGGGGCACAAATAGAACACGGGAGGGCAGGGTGATGGCACATCAATTTATTTATTTATTTATTACATTTTTATAGCGCGCACGCAGCCCAGGGGCATTGTGGTGCTGTTACTTGTAGAGGCACTTAGTTACAATGGGTACAGGTTGTGCCTTGGGTGGACTGGACAAACTGTTTTTTCAGTACATTTGTATTTTACTAAAATGTTTAAAAGGGGGATAGTTTTGCATCAAGTTAATATGTACCCTAAAAAGTTACTGATGTAATAAAAAAGGTAGGCCTTAAATCTTTTTGCTGCACGTTTTTTCACTGAACGCATATGATCATCATTCGTTGCTGTATCTTTAAAACAATGATTGAAGAATGAGAGGTTCAGAGGTTTGCTCTCTGGGGGGGGTGGAGGGGGGGGTGCTATCATGCTAGCCTGTCAGCTCCAGTCTACTGAACAGACATATTTTTAGAGACTCTCCGAAGAACACGGACCCAATCACAAGCTTGGCAGTCGGGGTAAAACACCCGGTCATTTCTATTACTGGGTGTTTTACCACTCGGCCAAAACCCAAGCTGAAATTTTACCAGCACTTCACACCACACAGGTGCAGTACTGCATGCGGCAAATGATAAATACCAGCCCACATGGGGTGCGGTAGGTCCCCAAAAGGTGGAATAACAGAAAGGCCCCACATGACGTGTAATCATGCAGTCCTACCGGGGCACCTGATAATTACCGAGTGTGGTAATGCTAACTGAGTTTGTGATCCTGTAGGGCATGATTATGAGTTTGGCGGTATTGCAACCCTTATTATGGATGGACTGGATTTTTCTGGTTGGTAGAAGATTAAGGCGAAATCTTAAAAGTTCTGTCCTCCAGCTTGAATTGGGGAATCCCCCTAAGTTCGTTGCTAAATGCCCTCTGGGTTTATCATAAGAGGATAATGATTTACATAAGGATAAACAGCGCATAGATCTTCACACCGGTCACACTCAAACAACATCTTTGTCACGTCATTTTTCAACTGTTTGGGTACTGAATTAGGACCATTAGCGTACAGAGTTCTTTTGGCCAATTAATATCCTCCTGCATAATGAAACAACCTTCCAGTCGATATAAGCTTGCATGGATTGAAGACCCAGCTCGTACCGCAGACTAGCCAGCGGAAGACTCTGGGGTGAGCTCAGAACCTTCTTCCATAGTTTCCCCTCTATTCTTGTGCAGTTTATTATTCTGGATAAAGGTTTTATATCCATTCCATATGTAAGTGAAGGTATACCGTACCTACATCAAATCTTACTACGGGAACTATTGTTTTCTTTTGGCAAGCCAGTTGGTTGAGCTTGTCTTCTATTTCTGATTCCAGTGACGCTATCGTGGGATAGGACTTCAATTTGAAGCCCAAATACACGACTTCTTTTACTACAAGGAACTCTTGATCTATTAAGGTCCACTTACATTTTGGGACGCGCTTCGAAGTTTTCGTAAAACTAACAATATACGACTTTGCCAGATTAATTTGGAGATCACTTAGCAGTGCATATTTCCCCAAAGCTCCCAAAAGACGTTGAAGGCCCATCGGGGTATAGTCTAACAAGACCACATCATCCGCATAGGCCATCCAATTGATGATCTGAGAACCAACCTCAGGGCTTCCCACTGCATGCTGATCCAGTACATCTGCCAGATGTGCTAGCTACAGGTTAAAGAGACAGGGAGCAATTATGCATCTTTGTATTACACATCTGTCTGTAGGAGGTGGGGCAGATAAATGACCCTGGGCATCTAACCTTACATGTAATCGTGAGCCTTCATGCAGGTTCACAATTATCATTAGCCGAGACAAGGGGATGCTCCATGCTTTCAGCTTTGCCCACAGGTGCTACCTGTTTATTGTATCAAAGGCCTTAGACAAATCTATCCAGGCACCATACAATCCAGGGCCACCCTTAGACCAAGAGTTTCCACCAACGATGCTCATAGGATGCCCATTCAATGATGTAGAAAGGCTCTTTCTGAAACCTATTTGATGTTTAGACAGTTTGCCCTTACTTTCAGCCCAAAACTCCAGCTCTTTCAGTACGCCCCGGCAAAAATGTTACAATCTGCACCCAGAAGGGTGACTGGGCGATAATTCACTGGATCCGCCTGATCGCCCTTCTTATAGATGGGGATAACAATAGCGGATTTCCAAGAATCGGTAGGACACCTAGTCCGCAACACCTCATTAAATAGCACCAGTAAGCGCTTGGACCATAATTCGATGTTGAATTTAAAGATTTGGTTGTTTAGGCCATTAGGGCCAGCTGCCCAAAAGATGGCGATCCGACAATTAGATCCGCTATGCTTTCTTGGGTTAAATGCAGCTTCTAAGCTATGTCCAAATTCTCCTCGAACTTTCCTATATAAATTCCCAAACAAATTACACCAAGTGGTTTCTGCCACTGCATTACCTTGGGGGCAGCTTTAGGAATTCTGAGGAGTATTAACAAGAGATCAAACATTTCGAGAGTTGTTATTTACCAGAGTACCCAACATACTCTCTCCATCCTTCTGTTGCCGCAAATACCTATTGGTCCTAGACCAGTTTGTATAGACATTATGCAGTCTCTTAATTTTTTGCTGGTAGACTGGATAAGAAATTGACTTATGTTTGAGAGCACAGATTGATCTTCTCAATTCCCTTTTCAGGATCCATGTTGCGTCATCGAAGGAATGTTTGTGAGATGACCTCTTATTCACTCCCTATGTTCTGGGGGGGGATCTACATACCACATAAATTCCAGGAAATTGGATGGATCACATGAAATACTTAGTTCTGAGTCCGTTAACCCTTTAAGAGTACTCTGTAAACTATTTTTAGGGCAACTCCACCCTTTCTGAATTTCACTATTCTATTCCTTCCATTGTTCACTATTAACTCACTACAATGACCTTTTTCCCTATCTGGGGTCTTATACAGAGAGCATATTATGTTCACTGCTTCCTACTTCCTGCACCTGAAAGCTAATACACCTGGCAAACTTGTCCTTAGAGAGGAATAGGTAATCAATAGTTGAACCCGAGGATCCCCTCTTCCACGTTATCGCTGTGGTTACATCCCCTTCTACATACAGATCCCCTGTTTGTCATCACCAAATTCCATACTGTGAAAAAAGTGGACCATTTCTTGCCATTTTCAGAGGGCTGTCTAATTTTACCCCCTTACAAACTTGTGAAAATACATTGGGAATGTAGGTCCCCTGCTAACACCAAGCCCACTGGGCTATATAAGGACAATACTTTCAACAACAGTGAAGAGAGGGACTGCCTAAACAATGTTACGTTTGAGCAGGCAGGATTCCAGTAGATGTAGATCACGACTATTACATTGGGGGTATACTCCCCCCATAACCATCTTGGTTGCCAAGATACCTTGATCGTCTGAAGCAATACGCTCGAGTTCAGAAACAATAGAATTTCGAGTTGCCGCCAGTTGGTCGCCCTCCCTTGCTCTGCATGACTAACTGCTACAGCTTTGAAAACCCATCCACCTTAAAGCTACAGGTCAGCCAGGCCTCTCCAAACAAAATTAAGTCGTGCTTACCAAAAATGTCCTCACACTCATAGATCTATTCTTGAAAGAGCGGGAGCCCTGCGTGTTCCAACTGATCAATGTAAACTCCCTCTTCACTGAAGAGTTTCTTCATTGACCACTAACTTCTGAAACATGTGTGATAGAATGTCGGGCAATAGGGACCATACCTTCATCTTTGTCCTACTTGAGAATTGCAGTTGCTTAAGCTTAAACTACACATGTTGCCATAACCTAAAATTCTGCCATCCTTCACCACGACATTAGCCCCATTGCCCACTTGATCATTGTTGTTAAGAATCACAGAGGACACCTCATAGCCCAGCTTTCTGGGCTCATTATTTGCCCCCAAAATAGCAATGACACCAGACCTGGTTTTTAAACCCATTTCAGTTATGTGCGTACACTTTTTATGTGCAACCTTAACATAGTCAATGTCATGGGTGGTGTGAGAAACCAAAGGGTGTCTCACCCGCTAGTCCTCGGTTACTTGTCATGCAGGTGTCCAGGACACGATCATTGCTTTTGGATCTAGTTTCTGGGGGTGGACCAGTGCAAAAGGATTGTCTGCATGAGGGGTCTTTAGGGAGTGGGGGTGAGGTGACCGGTGGTGAGACGCGATATTCCCCCCTTTTCCATACACCTGACCCATCTTATTTTATAGGATGCTCTGATGTCCCAACCCCCTCCTTTCTACGCAAACACTGGGCTGAGGAAGAGGGCGACTGAGAGTAAAGAGGGTAATCCTTACATATCTCATTGGATATTTTAGCTCTCCACACACGAATAAAAGGGGAAACATAGAGACACACGCTGAGTAATGTGGAACACGAGCAAGAGCAGAACTTCGGGTGAAGGCGAACCTACTGGAGCAGAGCGACAGACCGGGGAACGAGAGCAAAGGGTAGAGGACCTCAGGAGTTCCTTGCAGGAAGTTGCCACCTCCAAATTGCAGCAAAACACTCGTGGAGAAGGCCAAGTCCCAGACAAGAAGACTGCATTGTGTTTCAAGGACGCCAAAGACATGGAAGACTGGTGTGTGTAAGGAAAGATTGAAGTTGCAACAGTATATCACACAATTGAAGGCAGCACGCATGTCGACGACACGCGAAGAAAGGCAGAGCTGTGAAGAACTTTGAATTCCTGATAGCTGTGAAACCAGTGACACTGAGTAGCAAAGCTGTCCGGTGAAAGGAAGTAGCCCAGTCGAAAGTCTCCATGAAAGGTGAAATATTTTTGTATGAAACAATAAAGTGAATGAACTATAAAAAGCAAAGTGATGAAAATTAACCCCGGAGAAAAGGGGGGAAGTAAAACTGTGAATATTGAACTTTTGTGCTTATGACATCGAACTACCAGTATTGGCATAGTTGACCTAATGCCAACTTGACCTACTCCCATTTGACCGCATCTTTGTGACCTAATTCGGTAGGTCAAATGGTGCACTTTAATTAAAAAATAGTTGTGGGGTGGCGTAAGGGAATAGGCTGAGGTGGGGGAAGTCAGGGAAGGTGCAGGGGTCACTCCCCACATTAGGTGGGGTTTTGGGGGGTCTCCCTCTGCAGTAGGTAAAATATTTAGGTCAAATGGGCAGTAGGTCAAGTTTATTAGGTCAAATAACCCATATGCAAACTGCCCAGATCAAGAGACACTGGGAAAATAACACAAGAGTGTGAGTTGAAGGAAAAGTTGAAGTGGTCCTGCGGAGGGCTATAGTAAAAGCCACGCACATTCGAAAGTCTTTGACATCAGGAAAAGGTCTGAGCCAGACTGAGGGAGACCGGAAGTGTAATAAGTTAGGGGAAGGGAACCGCTAAAGGATGTGAATTAAGCTTTGGGAAGGGAATCCCTGCAAGTGTTGTGTTTGAAAGGTCAGAGCCCGGCTAAGGGAGACCTATGTGAACTTTTGCTAGAAAATGTCTGAGCCCCACTGAGGGAGACCAGCGTGAACTTTTACTTGATCTGTGTTTTGTAAGCTGGAAGCTGGAAAGAGACTTTAACATGGAAGGCCACGCGGGCCTCGATCCACGTTTTCTACTGCCTTTGTTTTGAGAACCTGAGCCAGAGTGTGTCATCCTGTCTACGGGGACCACCTTACTACGTGCTGTCTAACATGGGGAGGAGAGTTGGCTCGCCACATTTATTCTTTATATTCTAACATTGATTTTCGTTTGCATACATATTCTCCTTTACACACTTTTTGTACAAGAGATAAGGCAGGCATTAGGTTTTGTTAGAGTAGGCCATTTTGATTTGACAGATGCAACTAGGACTGTTTTATTTATTATTGATGGTAGAGACTACTCCCATCCTAGCTATAGGGCAAAGTAGGAGTTTTTCCAAACCCAGAAACTTTAATAAAGGTTTTAGAAACAGTACCTTTTGGGTCAGTGTCATACTTGTGATACCATGCCTCCCTTACAGTGGACAATAGATCTAAATCTGGGATTTCCTTTAAAATGTGCAAGTTGGACCCGGCCCGGGGTTATACTGCATCCTCTTCAGTCTTCCCATAGTCCACATCCAGCCTTTGGGGTGGTGATTTCTGTAGACCACCTTCTTCCGTAATATTCATTTGTGTTTGTTGACCATTAGTACTTGACCCATTTTCTGATCCTGGTGTTAACGGTGGAACTGACATTTTTAAAGAACTCAGAGTTGCTCCTCCGGCCCCCGACAGAATATTGATTCCCATTTAACCGCAGTCTGGACCTTTTGAGTTTGAACCCCAATGCTGGATTTTACTTCTTCTACAGTAGTCCCTTGTGTAATGGGGATAGAACTTACAGATTCATAAATTTAGGGCCAAGCGATGCTCACTTTGCGAATCTTGTATTGGAAGATTAACAGTTTGCTGATCTGCGTCTTTTCAAGTTCTTGTGGGCTTTCGGGCTTCTGCACATCCTTCTTTAGTTGGTGTTTTTATGACGCGAAAAACATTTGTTTTTATTGTTTTCTTTATTTTTGGTGCTTTTTCATTTTTTGTTTTGGGTTCTACTTGCCGTAATTCAGTCACAAATCCTCCATCATTAGTTTGATTCTTCTTTTTCTTTCCATTACTATGTTTTGGTGCCTGTGTATTGTCCGCCGGGATATCACCAATCTGAGCGGTGACCTCTTTAACAACTTCATGTGTAACCAGATCATTCGATATCTCTGCCAATCTGATGAATTCTTCCAAAACTGATTCTGACAAGGGAGTATCATTTAACAGCCCCTAGCCTCATCATCGTCACATAATACCACCATTACATTCCCTTTTTTGTTATTCTGCAGTACTTTGTCAGACAAGTCCAATATGTTTCCATTTAAGGTCTCAATCTATAAATTGGTGGTCGCAAGTTTCCCATGTAAATCAGTTAAACTTGTCTCATGTTTTCTTATTTCCAATTTTTAGATCTTTCATTGAATCCAACACAATCGAATTCAACGCTGTTTTCAGACCGACTAGGGAAGTAGTCGCAGTCCCCTGCTTCTTTTGTTAGTTCCAATAGAATTCCAGAGTGTGCTTGGACTTCTCCTTTTAATAGTTCAGTGTTGAATGGGTTGTATCTTTCAAACTCCCACTCTGTGCTTCTGATGAACGAAACGGCCCATGGTCTGTCGTTTGCTGCTGTCTGAGGTCCTGTAGGTGGGATTGCACGGCTGGAGCTAGAATAGGACTCATTTCAAAGGATCCAGCAGAAGGGGCTCAGAGGTAGGACTTGCAGATGGTCTCCCAAGATTACATTACTGGGAGGTACTACCAAGCCACGAGACCTTGGCGGTGCCACACCTGGTAAGCCGGCCCCTTCATTTATCTCATAACTATCCACATCACCCAAACTCCCACATTTCCTTTTTGTAAAAATATCTTTTCTTTTTTCTTTTTAAAGTTGTGGCTGTTAAAGTATACTCCATGCCATTTTCAAAAACTGCTCTCAAGTCCCGACCAACTGTCGGAGAGCTATTCTCCACACTCGGGCTTTCTTGTTCGTCCTCACATTCTAATGCGCCAGGTATTGCTAGATTGTCGGTAAATGCTTCCACTTGTTCACTTGAGGCATAAGCCCGGGGTTGTGTCTGGGATTGAGTCTGCCTTTTCATTCGTCATTTGCCCAACCTTTCATGCATCACCGGTTAATCATATTCCAGCGCTCTTACATCATCAGGCAGCAGACCACTTCCCAGGTTATAGATATTAGACAGCGTGTGTCTTATATTACGTAGCCGTATTTCCCTCAAAACTTCCAAAGAATTTGGCAGGCCGCCTGCTGAGATATTTCTGCAG
Source organism: Ambystoma mexicanum (assembly GCF_040938575.1). Taxonomy (NCBI): domain Eukaryota; kingdom Metazoa; phylum Chordata; class Amphibia; order Caudata; family Ambystomatidae; genus Ambystoma; species Ambystoma mexicanum. The sequence continues at coordinate 158,463,542 of NC_090936.1, read as the reverse complement.
GACTTCTAATTAAAGGAGCGATCGAGTGCTTTTCCCATCGTTCTATAATGGATCCTTACCCACACCTCAAATTACTTACACTCCCAGAACTCCGCTATTTCAGCGGCGTCTCAAGGTTTCCGCAAACACTTAACCTACTTGGGTGCACACAGAGAAAAAAAGAGCACGAAAAGCACAACAGTATGAGCCAGAGGCATAGCCACGATAGCCTAACAGGTAGGGCCTGAAGCTAATGTAGCTGGGGCCCAAGCAGTGACATTAACATCAGTAAATGCCCACACAGAGTGGGCATTTACAGATTTTGAGTGGGCCTTGCCCGCTCAGGCCCTACCCTGTCTACGCCTCTGGTATGAGCCCTGCTGGCTTGAATCCCCCCCACCCCTATGCCACTGGTGCTGCTGGAGACGCTGGGCGCTGGACGTATGCCTTGCTCCTCCTCACACCAGAGCGGAAGTCGGCTGATGTCAGCAGCGCAGCAATGCATCAATACAGCAATACACTTGCGCGGCCTCAGCTTCCCAGGTCCCCGGGGCTGCCCCTGTCTCAGTTTTCAAGTTTTCTGTTCTGTTCGATTCCGTGGTTTAAACTTTGAGAATCCAAAACACTGGGACTCACTTCCCTCGCTCGCAGCTAAAAGCTCCACTGAGCAGCGTTGCACCCACGTCAACTCAGAGGAAAGCACCTCAACCCGTATGGGAAATGTGAATCTAGCCACACCTCCAGTGAATACTGAATCAGTCCAACAATACAGAGGCCGCTTCCGACTCTCTTGCAATCCACTCCCTGCATTTTAACACTCAGTTACAGTTACCACATGCTGTAATTACCAGAGGATCCGGTAGGTCTACATTACCTGTACACATGCAGACCTTTCCATTATTTCCCAATTTGGAGACCAATAGGACTCCATGGAGTTCGATAGTTACCACTCCCAGTAATTACCCCATGCACCACTGCTTTTGTGTGGTGGTAAATGCCACGAATCAAAAGCAGCTGGTAAAAAGAGTTTCATAAACAAAACTCAGATTATTGCATAGTGGTAAAACACCCGAGAAAGGTACCTTCTGGGTGTACCTTCTGGGTGTTTTACCACCATTTCCAAACATGTGATCAAGCGCAGTCTAACACTGTATATATCACCCATAGGTATTGCGTACAGGGGGGAGCGGGCAACTGCTCTCGGTGGTCGTTAGCAATTGAGGCACACACCTCGCTTTACCCCCATAGAGATGTTCAGTTTTCACTTTCTGACTGTCCATCATGGGTGTAATTATACTGGGGGAGAAGGGGGACAAGTCCCCCCCAACTTTTGTGGCCTGCCAAATTGTTCCCCCATCTTTTGGCAGGGGTAGGGGGGCCACATTGCAGCTGCTGCATCAATTAAGTAATTGGACAGTGCAAGCCTGGCTGAAGTGGCCAGCCAGGCTCGTGCTGTCCATTGCATAAAGCGGGCGGCAGGGATACCATGCGCGAATCAGTCCCTCACCCTGGCAGGTGGCCTGACTCAAAGTCAGCAGCCACTGACAGGGTGCTGGACTGGGTGGTATTCATCGATAGTATTCATATGTTCACATTTAGTGTGTTAAAACAAATTAAAAAATTGGTGGGGAGAATGTCACATTTCACTTGCATCATATAAAGCATGCCTTTGTCAAACGATGCAAAAGGTTACCATATCGTCTTATCTTTTGCTGTGATAAGGTCTTCAAAGACAGTCTACAAGCCTTTCTTTAGAATTTTGTGGAATTGCATTCTGGTATTTGTAGTCTTCAAGCTGCGGTGAAAATAACGCAACATTTGTACTCTTATTGTTTGCCATATTTCAATACGGATTCCTATATTGGTAGAGTAGGGTATATGATGTGTGTTTTCAGGTCCGATTTATAAGAGTATTGTTGAAAGTCCAACGTTGTGGTGAGGTGGGGAAAGGATCAGAGGGCACATTTGTTGTGATGATTTCCAAGGTCCATGGATGTGGGAAGAGAGGTTGCTGAACTGAAGAGGATTTCCTCGTCCTGTGTTGATTTTCAGGGTACAAGTTGAGATTACATGTGGGTTGGCAACGTCTGCTCACTTTTTTCACAGTGCCGCCTCCATCCCCCTTGGGTGCTTTTGAGGCCTGTATGCAAAAAAGCTTGTTTGCTCAAGTTTTCACCTACCAGGATTTGGACCCACAAAACCACATGAAAGTGTCTTCAAAGCACATGTCTTGTTTTGGTATTTTGCTTTCCATAGAATATTTCAATATAGATTTTTGGGTTAAAAGAGTGCACACCTTTTATACTTTGCAGTAATTTTCTAGGAAAATCTCCTCTAGCATTTTTTCCCCCTAGGAATTGATTCATTTTGTGAACGACAATGCTCATTTCCATTTAGAATTTTTCTATTAGGAAAGGCCAGTACAACAAAATTTGCGTATTGCACATTACGATACATTCAGTCCCTGTGCGTATGTTAATGATGGCCACGCGTTTTTCTGGACTTGAGCCCTATTGATGACATTTGAAGACCTGCAGAATTGCTTGCTCCGACTGCCTCAGAACCTTTCTGGTAAATACGCTTTGTTATGATTGCACTATCCTGCAGCAAAAGCACTTTGCCCTGTCTGGCCCTGGGCCAGTCCCTGCCCTTACATCCTTGGAATGTGCATTCACATTAGGTATGTTTGGATTACTTACCAGCGATCTTCATTACTCTTTGTCCTGCTCTTCCTCATCACAGTATTATCTTTCGAGGCCCCCGTCTCTACAAATGATTCAGCTCACTCGGTCGGCTACTCCAAAATAAGCCCCACTCCAGATATTGCTACAACCATAATATTAACAGTTACAATTCAGATATTGAACGTCAGTTTATTTGACCCCTACGGATATTATTGACACATTTGTTCTGTGAGGGGCCCCACACATCTTTAGCCGCCTATGGCCCTGCAAATCCTAGGGCCGGCCCTGACTGCGGGCTAACACTGTAGTGAGGGGCTAACTTTTAGAGACTGCAGGAGTTGCCATGAGAGAGGCAAACTTTGTGGGTGCATCTGCATATTCGAATGAGACTATTCTAGACAGCTTAAATAGTGAAAGCTGTTGACTTTCTGTTTCAGAAACACACACTTAAGAACTATGAGAATGAGCTGCCTTCTGTCTCCCATGCCCTGCTCACTCCTCTGACATGCAAATACCAATTCACCCATCATGATTTCAATTGCCTAAAAATGTATGCAAACAAACTCAGGTGCTAACAATGAAATGCATTAAATGATTACTAATTGCCAGACCCTTGTTAAAAGTGCACTCCTCTCCCTCACCCTCACTGTTTGTCAGGTCCTGTGCTCCCATGGCAATGTAGTTCAGCAAGGTCAAGTCAGCGTAGCCCAACATTTTGGGTTGTGTCTGAATGAATGATAAATAATGCATTGTTTGTAAATTCTGGGTAGAATGAAGCTTGTGAATGTTATGTTGTGTCACTGGGTGGGTGGCATACAGGAACGAAGATATGTTGGAACTCATTTTCAACATGATGGTTGAGGGGGGCCCCCTGCTTAGAATGAAAATAGTCTGAGGCACCCGTAGTTCTACCTTGAACTAATGCCGGTTCCCTGACGGGCTAGTTCTTTCTGCGCTTTTATCATTGTTCCTTTATGTTTGTCCACTGTGTTTTTGTTTGTGCGCTCTGATGCCTGTGGGCTTTAGCACCCTATAAAGCAATAAATAAAATAAATAAATAATAATAATTACAATGGTGACAAAGATAAGGTTAATAGCCGCCACTTATCTCGAGGCGGCCTGCCAGCAGGGAGCTTAAACACTAACTGCCCACTGAAGAGCTCCAAACCCTTCTTTGTCAGCAAGTGGCTGATGTGGAAGAACCAGTGTTAGAAGGCAATGAGCTGATAACACTTCGGTGTATCCCATGGGAAGAGAAAATGCATTTTGTAATGCGAGAGCTGCAAAGTGCACATTTTAAGCCCCCAGAACATAAATAGAGAAAAATTCATATATGCTGTGTTACAAGACCCCTGAGTGCTGACTGGCAACATGGGGGCAGGTGCTGGGGGCCACCCCTGAAGTTCGAGGCCTCTTCTATTTGAAAAAGGTTTGAAAGGCCCCAATGCCGTCCATAGTGTAGGGGTATGAATTTTGAGTGTGTGTGTGTGTCTGTATGTATGCATATGTGTGCACAAGAGGCACTTGGCAGGTGCAGAATTTGTTTATGGGCATCAAGAAGGCAAATATGAAATATTACATGGCTAGACTCAGACTGGCATCTTGAGGCAGCCAGTCTAGTCCTTTCTTACTGTGACATGACTTTATTCTGGGCATCTTGATAAAGCAAGCATGGTATGTGTTATTAATTGGCTAGACTGGATTTTTGTACTGTTGTCAATGCAGTGAATTCTAAAGACACACTGTGGTGTTATAACTTTCAGAAGACTGATGTGTCTTTAGAATTTAATTTTAAAGATATGACACAAGTCTTATGCAAGTTATGACAGAGAATCGGCAAGGGACTCTTGTGGTGTCATAGTTTAGCGTCATCCCTCAGAGCCACCATTCACCCTTCCTGTACCCCGCCCTTTACATCAGTTGTCATCTCCCCCCAACATTTTCAGTAAAGTGACTCCACTGCTAAATGAGACTGTGTGCAGTGTCATTGTGGCTGTGGCTGGAGAATAAGCACCGTTAGCTTTAAAGTCATGCACGTGGACTGCACTGTTGGCAATACAATGATTTTTTGCACAATCAGTGTTCCAGATAGGATGATGAATGCTTTCAGGGTAGAGGGAGGGACACTTCCTAAAGGAAAAAGCTGACAAGGTAGCTCAGCAGGTTGAATGACTTCTTAAGATGTTTGAAGTTAAAACTAGCTGTAAATCCAATGGCTTTTTGCAATTCCTTATAAATATAAGTGGTGTAAAATGCATGATTCAGCAGGGGATGGTTTGGGATGGCTGCTTGCTCATATATTCAGGGCAGGTGTGAGGGTATTTCTCCGCCCCCCCCTCACCCTCTAATAGTGAACATCAAAAGTTGGCTCCCATGAACCCAGAGCTGAGTTTTCTAATAATTGCTATCAGCACAATAGAAGAATGTACTTTTGATTGAACAGTTTGACAAGACAATAACATCTTTAGAAGTGCAACTTGGCATAAAACTTAAAGGAAGGGGCACAAAGGGCAAAGGGTATGTGTGAGGGTTAGTCTGATGACAATAAAACAGGTGAAAGAAAACTGGTAGAGTTCAGTTTAAGAAGCAAGGTCTTGCTTTCTTGTTTCAATGAATTTGTAAGCAGCACCTTTACAACATAATAGGGTGCCCGGCACGTGGGAAGCCTGCTTTTCAGTGATGTAGGCAGTTTTTGGTGCCTGGTGGGGCAGATAGCTAAGATTTCTAAATGGTTAATGCGTTTGCAATCTCAAGTGGGGTGGTGAATGTTTTCAGTGGAGGGTTCTAAATTGTTCCTCAAATTATTGCAATCGACCAAGCGTAACAAGGGTGCCCTAAACAATTAAGGGGTTTTTGGGTAGGGGGTGACAGGGGGTGGGGGCTAACCATTTTTAAATAATGTGCTGAAATGATGCATTTTGCAGCACAGGTATTTGAATAATAAATTAGGTAAAAAAATCGATACAATTTACAGTTGGTTTGTTAAGGTAACATATGAAGAAATCAAGTAAATGCCATGTCACCAAATAAACTAAATAGGCAGCCTCTATACCATTTTCAAAAGGCTGCAGCCGCACCCTCTCTCTGCCAATAAGGTTGACTGTAAATCGCACGCATGAGGCTGCTGCCGAAATCTATCTATGCCAGTGATGGTGACTGTAAATCGCACGCATGATTCTGCTGCCGCAATCTATCTAAGCAAGTAATGGTGACTGTAAATTGCATGCATGAGACTGCAGCAGCAACCTCACTATGCCAGTAATCGTGACTGTAAATCCAAGCATGAGGCTGCTGCCGCAATCTATCTAAGCAAGTAATGGTGACTGTAAATCGCATGCATGAGGCTGCAGCCACAACCTCTCTATGCCAGTAATGGTGACTGTAAATCGCACGAATGAGGCTGCTGCCACAATCTATCTATGCAAGTAATGGTGACTGTAAATCGCATGCATGAGGCTGCAGCCACAACCTATCTATGCAAGTAATGGTGACTGTAAATCGCATGCATGAGGCTGCAGCCACAACCTCTCTATGCCAGTAATGGTGACTGTAAATCGCACGCATGAGGCTGCTGCCACAACCTATCTATGCAAGTAATGGTGACTGTAAATCGCATGCATGAGGCTGCAGCCACAACCTCTCTATGCCAGTAATGGTGACTGTAAATCGCACGCATGAGGCTGCTGCCGCAATCTATCTATGCAAGTAATGGTGACTAAATTGCATGCATGAGGCTGCAGCCACAAACTATCTGTCAGTCTACAAATACGGATACCTCTACTTTGAGACCGCAAATGCATTTTGGTGGCCGTGGGCCAACCGTCTCATGCACGATATGACAGAATATAGGTTCTCGAGTTTGCCAATGAGCGGCCATTTTGATGTAACAAGAATCGCCATTTTGTTTTCTAACCATTGCTCATTGCTTTCTGTTCCTATTGCTTCGCAGTATATTTTCCGCTTACACTGCTCGACTGTGGAACATTGTTGTCTGTATGTGAAAAGGACAAGGCCGCAGGGCCGTGAGGATAACAAGAGTTCGCTGAAACACAAACGTAGGCAGCGCCAGGAAGAATGCCCAGCTACCTCCCGAATGTAGCCTTGAAGCAGAGCTGCAGGGCATTTAATCATTTCACAGCTGCCAGCCAGTCTCGTTATATGGTAGAATTTGTTAGAATAATACAGCTAAAGGCTTGAATTATGCTTTTCTTACAGCCCCCCCTTTGCTGAGCCCACTAGAGCATGTCCGCTCCCAGGACACGAATAACAATTGATAGATAGCAAGGTCCGGAATGCAACTCCCCCCCCCCGTATGTAGTTCGCTTCCAAGAACAGAAGCGCCGTGTTTTATTCAATAACCGAAAGATGCCTTCGCACTCACAAATTGCAAATTGTTACTAGAATAGATGTTTGAAGGTGTCATAGTGGTCGGAGATGTCCATCATCACACCAAGTCCAAAGAAACCCAATAAAGGGGGGTGTTAAACATGCCATAGCTGATTGTTTGATATGCATTTTGTATATATGTAACTGATATACGTAATTCGCTCTCTTGCGTCCCTCGAGGTCTAGAGATAAACGTCGCGGGGCGTGAGACCGAGTTGGCCAACTGAGACTTTTGCTTTGCAATAAAACCCTAGCTTTGGGAATACAACCTCGTGCCTGGCGTCTCTATCGTGTGTGATGACCCGCCTTGTTTCCATAGACGTCAGAGTCCCCTAGGGGCCCCTTTCATATCTATACCAGTGATGGTGACTGTAAATCGCACGCATGAGGCTGCTGCCGCAACCTATCTATGCAAGTAATGGTGACTGTAAATCGCATACATGAGGCTGCAGCAGCAACCTCACTATGCCAGTAATGGTGACTGTAAATCACATGCATGAGGCTGCTGCCACAATCTACCTATGCCTGTAATGGTCACTTTCAATTGCATGCATGAAGCGCTTCACCAAAATGTCAGTCTAACCAAGTAATAACACATATCATTATTGGTTTATCATAGTAATCCAGTAAAAAAAAAAAACGTTATGCCACAGTAAGAAAGGGCTAGACTGGCTGCCACCAAAATAACAGTCTAGTCAAGTAGTAAAGGAGTATCACTTAACATGATTGCTTTATCATAGATATCTAGTAAAGAAAATGCCATGTCACAGTAAGAAAGGGCTAGACTGGCTATCCCAAAATGCTAGTCTAGTCACGCAATACATCATCATTTCTTTTATCAACCCGCTTGCTGTCGAGCAACAAAAGATTTGAGAGGGACTAATTTTTCGAGGATTTTACGAATTTGGCGACAGAGCGATTATGGTGGCGTACGATGGATGGACAGCAAATAGCACTCATTTTAAGTTTTTCTAGATTTTTAACATATTTGAATGAAATATTGGGAAAGATTATGAATGGATGTGTATTTGGTAGATTCTTTGTGATTTTTTTCGAAATAATAGTTTTAAAAAATTGTAAAAGGTTTGTTTTTGGACCCAAAACACATTAAATAGATAAATAAAACATAGCCCCATAGATAACGTAAGATAACAAGAGACCAACCACCAAGCGCAGCACTGCTCTTTGGCAGTGCCGGAGCCTTGGGTTCAACAAAGGAGCAAACTGGTGCCTCCCGCGCTCCCACAGGGCAATTTCCCGATGGCTAGTTGCCCACTGCCGCGTTCGGCCTTCCCTACCAAGAGCTCTGAAGCGGCAGGGAAGTGATAGCTTCACAGTTCCACCTCCGCCACTCAGGATACCAGTTGTCACCCATGGCATGGGAAGGGTTGTCTTTGCTCTTGGGGTCCATGGGCAAAGGTGAGTGAGATGGGAAAAAGCTGCAGAACATACTGGTTTAATTAATCTTTTATAACACGCTTAATACCTAAAACCGGTCTACAAGTGCGGGACCAGGATTCGCACATGTCTTGCTCTGTGCTGTCTTGCTTCCAAGACAGCGTGTTGCCCCTGAGCTATCTGCACGGCACTAGGGTTTGCCACTGAGGGGTGGGGAAGACAATGGTGGCTTGGTAGGGTGTCAAGATGACAGGTATGTATTGCTTTGGTGGGAGTGGGAAAACTTAAGGAAGGGAGACAGGCCGCCTTATACTTTTTTAATCCTGTACATTCATAACGCGTTTAATACCAGCGAGTGGTTTCTCAGCGTGGGATCAGGATTCGAACATGTGTTGTGCTACATTGTCTTACTTCCAAGACAAACGCGTTGCCCCTGACCTATCCTTCCTCCCCAATCCTTGGAGAAGGACAGGGCAAGCGTGTGTTGCAGCAGGACACAAATTCGTAGCTGGTGTGGGTGGAATTTCAGCGGAGAGATGACCATCAAAATTAACCATGGTTCCCCGCTGCCCCCTGACCCACTGCAATACTGATTCATGGGGACAGAGCCAAGGGTGTGGCAATGACACAGGGAGGACCTACGCAACGGAGTAGCTCGCAACAAAGGGGATCCATTCCACTACAGGGTTCAGAGTGATCGAATAGACAACTTGGGCTCCTTTCTCATTTTCCAGAAGATGTCACTCGGAAACCCAACGAGGTCACACTTGATAGATGCCCATATCTATTTCTGTGCATTTTTGATTTTGGCTACTAGGTGGCACTGTAAGCGCTGCCTATAAACTGACACTTTTGGCATGGGCAGTGAAGATTGGAGAGAGATGCAGTGTTAAGAGGACCATGCCGCCTGTGGGCATGTGGCATGTACACACCCATTGACAATCCATCATCATGTCAATCCCTTTGGCCATTCCCACCTATCAACTGCCCCACACCTTTCTAAGCAGTCTTCTGAAAGATAATCGCTGATGGGTTCATAGCTCTGTGGCAACGTGTGGATTTTGGAAGCAAGACCACGTTGAGCAACATAGGTTTGAATCCCCAATTCGGGCTTGAAACCAAGGGTGTTATAAATAACCTGCACTTGCACAATATGAATGTACAAGGCCTTGTAGGATCGTTCCCCCCTCCCCCTTCCCTTGTTGCGCCTTGAGAGAGACACATTTATAGGTGCATAATAATTTAAAAAAATTAAATAAATAATTACAGCTGTTAACCAGCTTTTGTGTAATAAAAAATATCTTGACCAAGCGTGCCTTCAGCCCCTTGAGTTATAAGTAAAATGTGTGTCCTTGCATCTATTCCTACCACTGGATTCCTGTTAAGAAACAAGCATTAGCAAAGCGAACAATGTTGCTTCTTAAATGGGCATTAGCCAGGAATTGCCAATATATAAATGTCCAGGTACCAACACAATTTGATCATAAGCATGTGTACTTTTGACACTGCGCACGCTACTCCTACAGCAGGTTGGGCATTTGGCTGTGATGCTACATGAACAGTATGACTGCCACACCAATGTGTGCATCCTTCGCGACACACATGGTTTAACAAGGTGCAGCAACCAAATGTAGGTGAATACTCAAGAGGTTCAAACCAGTGGTATGCACTGTCTCGTGCGGCAAGCGCCCCACCAGAAGTCACAGCAGGTACTAGGCCGTTTCCTGCTATGCACCCTGTCTCCTGAACAAGTTACCATGCAGACAAGACGGCCCCCTCCAGGACCTGAAGGCCCTCCACTTCAACAACACCTTGCCAACCATTGATCACTCCAATCAACCCTGATGCTCCTGTCTGGAGGCCCCCCAATTGTCCCTTATCCCCTATGCATCGCAGCCTCTCTGCTAGTCTAGAACCCTTTTCTATGTACAGCACTCTGTTGCTTGCCTGCCAGGTTTGCGCCTCAGAAAATGACTACATGCATGCATGCAGAGAGGTGTATTATGCATGGTTGGATTTACACTTTAGAAACCCCATACATGCCTTGCATGCATTAACCTTTATTACGCATGGTCAGGTTTGCACTTTAGAAAACCATAAATGCAAACATAACTGCATGCATGCATTAATGTTTATTACGCATGGTCAGATTTGCACTTTAGAAAACCCATAAATGCAAACATACCTGCATGCATGCATTGGTGTTTCTTATGTATGGCTGGGTTTACACTTTATAAAACCTGTACATGCATACACTTTATAAAACCCATACATGCATCCATACCTGCAGGCATGCATAGATGTTTATTGCGCATGCCTGGGTTTGCATGTTATAAAATCCATACATGGATCCATACCTGCATGCATGCATTGACGTTTATTATGCATGGCTGGGTTTACACTTTACAAAACCCATACATACAAACATACCCTGCATGCATAGGTGTATATTACGTATTGCCGGGTTTACACTTTAGAACAGCATACATTACATACCTTGCATGCATAGACGGTGAGTACCCATGGCTCAGTTTGCACTTTTTTAAAATCCATACATGCATACATGCCTGCATGCATAGGCGGTGAGTGTGCATGGCTATGTTTGCACTTGATGAAATCCATACATGCATCCATAGCTGCATGCATAGATGTTTATTGCGCATAGCTGGGTTTACACTTTAGAAACACATTAATGCATACACTTTATAATACCCATACATGCATACATACATACTGGCTTGCATGCATAGACAGCGTGCATGCATGGCTCGGTGTGCACTTTATAAAATGCATACATGCATACATACCTGCATGCATGCATAGATGTTAATTGCGCATAGCTGGTTTACACTTTAGAAACACATTAATGCATACACTTTATAATACCCATACATGCATACATACCTGCATGGATGCATAGACGGTGAATGCGCATGGCTTGGTTTGCATTTATAAAATCCATGCATGCATACATACCTGCATGCATGCATAGATGTTTATTGCGCATAGCTGGGTTTACACTTTAGAAACACATTAATGCATACACTTTATAATACCCATACATGCATACATACTGGCATGCATGCATTGACAGTGAGTATGCATGGCTCGGTGTGCACTTTATAAAATGCATACATGCATACATACCTGCATGCATGCATATATGTTAATTGCGCATAGCTGGGTTTACACTTTAGAAACACATTAATGCATACACTTTATAATACCCATACATGCATACATACCTGCATGGATGCATAGACGGTGAATGCGCATGGCTTGGTTTGCATTTATAAAATCCATACATGCATACATAGCTGCATGCATGCATAGATGTTTATTACGCATAGCTGGGTTTACACTTTAGAAACACATTAATGCATACACTTTATAATACCCATACATGCATACATACCTGCATGGATGCATAGACGGTGAATGCGCATGGCTGGGTTTGCATTTATAAAATCCATACATGCATCCAATGCTGCATGCATGCATAGATGTTTATTGTGCATAGCTGGGTTTACACTTTAGAAACACATTAATGCATACACTTTATAATACCCATACATGCATACATACCTGCATGGATGCATAGACAGTGAATGCGCATGGCTTGGTTTGCATTTATAAAATCCATACATGCATACATACCTGCATGCATGCATAGATGTTTATTACGCATAGCTGGGTTTACACTTTAGAAACACATTAATGCATACACTTTATAATACCCATACATGCATACATACCTGCATGGATGCATAGACGGTGAATGCGCATGGCTGGGTTTGCATTTATAAAATCCATACATGCATCCATAGCTGCATGCATAGATGTTTATTGCGCATAGCTGGGTTTACACTTTAGAAACACATTAATGCATACACTTTATAATACCCATACATGCATACATACCTGCATGGATGCATAGACGGCGAGTGCGCATGGCTGGGTTTGCATTTATAAAATCCATACATGCATGCATAGATGTTTATTTACGCATGGCTGACTTTACAGTTTTCTTGGTTTCGCTTTCCTTATGAATTGCGCAAGTGTCTTTAAATGGAACCTTATGAAGAATCCAGAACGAGGCTGCGTCTCTTACTCTTTGAATCTACGTCATGGTATATGTCCAGCAACAAGGCCTTATAAGAAGCATTTTAATGTCCGGACTGTGGATTCGATTGAGAAAAGGTGACTGACACCTGATGCCAGAAAATTTTTAAATGTCATTATAAAGCTGTTTTATACAGGTGTGCGTTCCATCGAAAAACGTATTCATTTTTAGGCTGTCCTCTTACCCGCTTGCGTTCGGTTCTGTTATATGATTGGGATCAAGGCCGCGCTCCGCAGCCATTCGCATGGCCTCCGGGAGCTCTGCGGATCTGAAGGAGAGGGGGGTGGGCGAGGTAAGTGGGCAGACAACTTTTCTGTTGTGATGATACATGCAGACTGGCTGTACCCTGAGCTCTGCATGCAGAGCCGTTTCCAGATGCTCTGTGCCGAGAACGCAGATGCAGTCATGTCCAGAGGGGGGCGCTCGTGCGCCTGTGTGGCCAGGATCCATTAACCCGGATTGTGGTGTGTAAATTGATGGCAGGGTCGGACTGGCCCAAAGGGCAATAGGCCCATGGCCGAACCAAAAACTCAAAATGCTGGTGTGGACCAGTTTTAGGGGAAAAGAATTGGGCCACTTTTATGGCCAATGTGGGCCAGTTTGAAGAGTTACCTCACTATGCAGCTAGTAGTTTGACCAGTGTTGCTGAATAAATATTCTTTAAAATGCACAATTTGCATCAGATTTCATCAAAAAAACTTCCCCTTGGGTACTACTCAAACGTCACAAAAGAAAGGTATTGCCATTTGCTACTGTGAGCCACTGTTTCGTTGGTGGCCGAGACAATTGTATGGCCCTGTCCGACCCTGATTGGTGGCAGCGGTGTAGTGTACTGATGTTTGGTGGCTTAGCTGGCATGTGTGTTTTGTGTTGCAACATAGAAATTGAGCGTGTTTGTGCAGCGACCTCAATGGGTCGAGAACCCAGAACGCACATATTATATAGCATATCATAAGAACAGTGCTGGTCAGTGGGCCGGCTTTGCCGGGTCTGAGATTCGCATCGGATGTCTGGCTGGATCTCAGACCTGGCCTGCCTTAGCCCTAATAAGGCTTTACAGATCCCCCACCTTTGATGAGGGAAGCTGGGGGCTCGGTGATCTAATCTTCTGCTCTGTCCTTTCTCCAGACGTCACTTGGGGGTTCCGTGTTCTATTTGCTCAGCCTGTTTCTTTCTTCTGGCCTGAAAGGGACACCATGGGAATCAATGGGCCATGACTATCCCTGGGGTGGCGGCCATCACTGTTAAAAGCAGGCTTTATACATGCTGGGCACACTGTTGTTTTCCAAATGTGCATCTTGCACTTTCATTGACAAAAAGTCATTTCCAAACTCAAAAATGCTGCTTAAACTTGCATTCACTAGTTTTCTTTTTAAATATGTTTCTTTTTTTTGTCCGACTACAACCACACAAATACCCCATCATTTTGGTGCCTCTTCTTTTGTGTTTCATCACAGGTTATATTTATAAACATGTTAAATGCTTATCAAACAGCTTAATCACAATTAAATGTTTCTGTTGTGCTGACAGCAGTCATTAGGAAATTAAACTGTTTGCTCATGGGTGCCAACTTTTAATGTTCACGACAGTGGCAGAAATACCCCCACCTCCGCCCTGAATATAAGTAAGCGACCAGCCCAACCCAGGCTTTGGCCAAACACATTTGATAGCACTTGTTTGTTATAAGGTATTGCAAAAAGTCATAAGATTAACAACCAGTTTTTAAAATATAACCTCTCAGCAACTGTTTCTCAACCTGCTGAGCTACCCTGGTACCCTTATGTTGTACAGCGTGTCTATGGATCCCTTAGTGTACTAAAAATCACTGCATGACTGACAGTATTTTGGGTGCACCCCTGCCAAGGAAGTGATTTTAAGTGGAATTGATGTACAGTGTGGAGTTTGGTAAGAAGCAGCAAGAAAGAAATTGCCCCCTTTTTAAACTATTATTTTGAACATTTCCTTCGAGCGGAGTTCCAATGTAAATCCCGCCCCTCCTCCAACCTCTGCCCCCACCCTAGCCCTTGTGGGATTTCCCCTTTAAATTGTTTCCGTTTACAACACTGCATAAGAAGGCATATGCAAAAATAAGTAGCATTGCAATCCTTGCTTGTCCGGTTGCACCGGCATTAATGCAAAGCAGCCTTCACGATTCGCATTTTCTTTTTTTAGACAGGAAAAAGAAATCAGGTACGTGGCCTCAACATTCGACTGAAAGTGACACTTGTATTGTGGAAATGTAATGAGCTAAGTGGGCGGGAGCGGTGCTCTACTACTTTAAAAAAAACGGTGTTTCTGTTCTTATCATTTTATTTTTAAAAGAAAGCGTTCCGGAACGGTTTACTTTTAAAATATAAGTGTAGGAAGAAGTTTAAACTTGCACTTCAATCGCTGCACTGAACGTTCCCTTAAACGGCAGGTGTGTTTGGGGGTTTGGATTGCGCGTGACAGGCAGTGGTCGAAGTGTGCAAAACGAAGTAGTGGAACTATGTTCTCTACTGGCCAGTCCCTGCTCCCTTCAAACACCATCACCACACCCACTCCCCTTACAATACAAACCCCGCAGGCACATGCGCCTGCTGTTTAGGGGAACGCACAGTGCACTGCACTGAAAGTGCAAGTTTCAACTTCTTCCTACACTTTTATTTTAAAATGAAACCATTCCGGAATTTGTATTTGTATTTTGTTTATTTGTAAACCGCGCCAGGCCCAAAGGCATCTGCGCATAATCTTAGGAGGGCAAAGTTACAATTACAGTTTCAAGTCACAACAACAGTGAGATGCTACCAGGTTACAGACAATACGCCGGTAGCACTCTAGAATGACGAGGGTAAGAACAACAAAAATATGCCGCAGGCATGTACAAGCAATGATAAGCCGGCATCTAGCTTAATAAAGGGTTAACGAAATGGGAGACAAGCAATATGTGAGCAATACGTTAAGGGGGCGGTAATGTACAGAGGATCAGCAAACATACAGTCATGAAAACACATAATCAGTAGCAGAATACCAGGTAAGTAGCAGCATGGCAATATCAAGAGCAGGGCACCAGGTAGCTCATATGTTTTGTGCAAAGAGCCAAGATTTCATTTTACTCTTGAATGATTGGAAGGATAGATCAGCTCTGATAGGGTGTCCTGCCATTTTTTCGAACGTAAAAGTTTCGAAATGGCAAACTTTTGAATTTTTTTGTCGAAATGCCATTCTTTCGAATGACAATTTCTTAGAAAAATATTTGAAAGTGCCGTCGACATGGGTTAGGGTTGAGGCTTGGGATAGGGTTGGGAGGGTGGGGGGAACACCCCAATATACAATACAACCTTGAAACGTTACATGGAGCTGTCCAGTGTTGAAATTACAGCACTGGACAGCTCCATGTAAGATTTCAAAGTTACAAATAAAAGCATTGAAATGCTACTTTTAACATGTAAAAGTGCATTTCAATTGAAACCAGTCCATAACTATTGTCGACAGATTGATTTTGAAAGAAATGCACTTTGCATGTTAAATATAGGCTGTCACAGCTTTTTCTTTAGAAACTTTTGTTTTTCAAAACTTTGTTTTCGAAATGATCACTATAAACCCTCTGATAGCATTGTGCAGGGAATTCCAGAGCTTAGAGGGCAAGACAGGGAAGCTCACCCCTCCGGCTTTTTGTAATTTAAATCTAGGAAGGGATAGCCTATGGGCTTGGGCAGCTCTCAAAGGCCAATTGGAGGTGTGGGGGGTGAGTCGGTTGGCTAGGTAAATGGGTGCCTGATTGGGCAGACACTTGTGAGTCCGGGAAAGTGTTTTCAGAGAAATTCTGTGCTTAACAGGAGGCCAATGTAAAAGACTTCTGTGATTGGAGATGTGGTGGTTTCTTGGTATGTTTAATGCCGCTCTAATGGCATTATTTTGGATGACTTGCGGTTTGTTGAGGTTAGACCGGCTAGTCCCTAGATAAAGGGCACTGCAGTAGTCTATCTTAGACATAACGAGTGTTCTAGCCAAGACGGTGCAATTAGGAGTGGTTAGGAAAGGTTTACAGGCAGTAATAAGTTTACATGTATACGCGGATGCTGAACTGACAGCATTAGTTTGTCGGCACAGAGAAGGGGTGGAGTCAAGGTATATTCCTGAAGTTTTAGTATCCTTAGAAACCTTAATGACGTTGCCATCAATGATGAATGACTTGAAGGCCTGGCCAAGTTTATTAAGACGTAGATGGGAACCCAAAATGAGGAGTTCCGTCTTATCATTGAGGCAGAGTTCATGTTGCGCCATCCATGCCTGAATAACCATATAGATTTTGTTCAAGGATTTGGTGTCCGCTGCATAATCACCTGTGATGTGGATGAGTATCTGGGGGTCATCCGCATAGTTGGTGTATGAGACACCCAGATAGTCAAGAGCATCGAATAATGGTTTGATGAACACATTATACAGTGTGAGTGACACGCAAGAACCCTGAGGAACAACACAGTGAATGGAGACAGGGTCATTGGATGATAACAGGGAGAAAAACCTACATGGATCTATTGCTTAGGAAGGAGCCGATCCAGGAAGTGGCAGCATCAGAAAAATGGGCGGCTGACATGAGGTGTTGGCAGAGGATTTGGTGATTAACCAAATCAAAAGCAGTTGAAAGATCTAGTAATAATAACAAGGCTAGTTTCCCATTGTCTTTCAATACCTCAATCTGCGTTTTGAGGTCAATAAGGGCGGTTTCCGTACCCATGCCTGGGCCGGAAACCAGATTGCCTCAGACCAAGAAGATTGTTGACTTCAAGATAGTCCTGGATCTGGAGATACGCTGCTCTGTCTAAAATTTTGAGCAAAAATGGGGACAGTGGTGATGGGCCTATAGTTGGTTGGTATGCTGGGGTCCAAGGTAGGTTTTTTGAACGGTTTCTTTTGAAAATAAAAGTATAGGAACAGTAAAACTTAATTTAAAAAAGTAGAGGAGCACCGCTCCCAACCGCTCTCGCCCACTTCAACCACTGGTGGCAGGGGCTGTGGTGATGGTGTTTGTCGGGAGTGGGGGCAGGTCAGCAAGGAGCATAGTCCCACTATTTTCTATACACTTCGACCACTAATTGAGCTGCAACGGCTTCGAAGAAGCAGACCTTAGCAGAGCTTTCCAGTTTCCCGTGGTCATGCGTAAGAAAGTCATCCAGTCCTGCATTTTTTCTTTTGGATTCTGGGACGTGTAGTGACCATGGGAAACTTGACAGCAGGACATTCAACGTTTTACTTTTTTAATGGTCTTCACGCTTGTAGTAAAGTGACCTTCACTGCAAACCACGATATTTGCAAAACAAGCAACACTTTCTCTAAAGAACATCAGACACAAGACAGAAATCATGCATCTGGTTAGTAGGGCTATTTCATCAAATTGGTGGGAGCAGAGGGGTCCCCTCAATAACATTACAGGAAGTGACAGCATGTGATCTTTCACTCCTGGCAAGAAGCCATAGTATGTTTCATTTAATTTGTTATTTATAACGCATTTAATACCCGGAGGTTTCTAAGCGGGGATCAAACCTGTGTTGCCCTGTGTCATCTTGCTTCCAAAGCGAGCGCGTTGCCCCGGAGCTATCCTGCCGACCCGATTTAAAGTTAACAATGTGGATTTATTGAAACCTTACATCTGCTTCCCGTTACTAGAAGTAAATGGTATCACCACTAGTAGTCGGCATCTTGAAATAGCAAACTCTAAAGGCAGGCTCACCTCCAACAGATCAGTAATCTCTATGGATGAATCGCAGAGTATCGTAAGGAGTCAACGGGCTGCGCGTAGCAACCTAGGGACAGCAACTGCTAAGGTCCATTTATGTTACTTTTTCTTGCAGGTATAGTATTCAAGTTATATCACCTCCCACCCGGCTTCCCCCAACCCTGACAGATCCAGCTCCCCCCCCTCAGTGTGCACACCTGTTTTATGCCTAATCCTGTGGCCAACTCCAGGCCTTGATGGCTGGAAACATGCCAGAATTTCAGGATGCCCCTCATTAACATTCATGAGATTAATTTGCATACAACAATTCTAAATGTATGCACATTTTTCCTTATGGATATGAATGAGGGATATCCTGAAAACCTGTCAGGAGTCGGGCCATTGGGCAATGAGTTGGACACCCCTGGCTACAGTGCCGCTTTATCCGGTTACAAAGACGCTCAAACCCGGCAGGAGACCAAGAAAGAGGTGGAGTTACAGATGGGTTAGTGGGAGCCTTTTACCCCACTCCCCCACTCTGCCCCCACCCACCTCCTCACTTTAACTTCCCTTTCCTAGGAAAACAGAGGTGTAGGCAGAACTTGAATTCACTTTTCGGACAAGGAAGCAACACAATTCCAAGCCTAAAATGTGAAAGCCAGTTAATTTTTAGGTGGCCAAAATACTTAAATGCTTACATTTATTTTGGGAATAAATGACTTCTAGAACAAAGAGTGGAAGCCAATCAGGCAAGAAGACAGAAATAATTCCCATGCTTCCTGTTTTTGTGGTCTTATAACAGCACAAAGAGAAAGTAGGCCACAAAGGGCAAAGGAAATAAAAGCCTCCCAGTGGGTATTTGGCTACTTCTGACAGTGCAGCCGACGGATCTGCTTGACCACTTGAAGGTATTTTCAGAATGTTTTGTTCGATTCCTTTAGCTTCTTTTGGGGCCCTATTGTTATAAAGGAGCCAGACTAAAACTGAAGGCTGTGTAAGAGTTGACCCCCGTTTCCTGGCTCATTCAATGCGGTGATAGCCCATTATCCCAAGAAGCGCTCCGAAGCAGGGATGTGCGGAACCTTGTTTTGCAATTTTTACGCATATATTTCTTCATATCATCTTTTGAGAGACATTAAATTAAGTTTAAGAGGATCTCCCTCCAGAGTTCAGGATCTGCGGCTTCTAGCTGAGCTGTAATCTTTAGCGGGGGGTTGGATGTGGGGATGATTGCACCCCCGCCCCCAAAATCACATGCCCTCTGCCAGGCCCCTTTGGACTTCCGTGTCCAGGAATCCATTTTAGATCGGTCTTCCTGGTGGATTTGTATCCTCTTCCGAGGTCCAGGTCCCTCCATTGATTCTGGCGGAATCACTTGTTAAATTTGCATCCGTGGGTACTACGACTTAATCTGGAAGCCGAGCCACGACATCTGCGTGCACCTTAAATTGTTGAGTGCTTGTGAGGGTATTGATTCTGGCGGAATCACTTGTTAAATTTGCAGCAGTGGGTACTACGATTTAATCTGGAAGCCGAGCCACGACAGCTGCGTGCACCTTAAACTGTGGAGTGCTGGTGAGGATATTGATTCTGGCGGAATCACTTGTTAAATTTGCAGCAGTGCGTGCCACGACTTAATCTGGAAGCCAAGCCACGACAGCTGCGTACACCTTAAACTGTTGAGTGCTGGTGAGGATATTGATTCTGGCGGAATCACTTGTTAAATTTGCAGCAGTGGGTACTACGACTTAATCTGGAAGCCGAGCCACGACAGCTGCGTACACCTTAAACTGTTGAGTGCTGGTGAGGGTATTGATTCTGACAGAATCACTTGTTAAATTTGCAGCGGTGGGTACTACAACGGCTCCATCTGGTAGCTGAGCCGCGACAGCTGTGTGCACCTTAAACTGCTGAGTGCTGGTGAGGAAGTTGGGCCGAGCCATCGGATAGACTTCTTGGTCCCTAGAAACACACATCAGAGGCACTCATTTCTCAGACAGGAACTGGTCTGGATAGACAGAATCCAATCTGACGGCCATCTGCCTGCACCAAACCTCCCACTCGTTCCCCTGCTTGGCTGGTATGCTTTGACTTGTGTTCATTGGTTGGTGGCAGGCTGTTGGAACCGGTGCAGTGTCATATTCTCCTGCATGGGTAGAACTTCACCGGGGACGGCTCTTACGACAGAGGTGGCGGTTTCTTGGGTTCAGGTAGGCCGGGTTGTAAAACCAATGGGCTATGATGCATGAGGGGTCTACCAGAAGGCCCCCCCCACCTGAGTAGGCCTGGGAAGCAGATCACCCGAGGGAAGAAGGGCCGGATGTCTCCTGGCTGCTATCTCGAATCTAATGGGACTCCAGTGCTAGGCACTTTCAGGGTCAGTTGTAGTTTGAATCGCTACCTCCAAAAATGTACCTGTGGCAAGTTCCCCCGGAGGAAGCTATTTGTATGAAACTTGCCATGACGGAATTCAACTTAGGTATTTTATATCCCCATTTGAAGCAGCCTTATTTAGAAGAAGCAATTTATTCAAAACCCAAACGGAACTTTCCTCTACTTCAATTCTCACCAGAGCCGTTGCTAGGTGGGGTTGAGGGGGCAATAGCCCCGGGTCTTTTGGTTGTAGCTCAGGAGTTACAACCAAAAGGCTAGCGAGCCCCGACTCCCGCCAGTCCCGACATTAGCTTAGCCTCTGATCTTTTCCAGACCTAGCAACACTCCTGATTCTCACTACTCGCACTATGGCCGAGTGAGGAAGCTCGATGGGGAGAAAGGATGGATGAAAGCATCGCTCATTGTAGCAAACCTGGGGCCAGACCAGAGAAGCTTTGCACTGGTGCAAGTACAAAGTTTTTGAGGGTATTAGCACGAGGGAAAAGTTTGCCCTATTTCTAAAATACTCTTGCAAATATTAGAAAACCATTGCACCATGAAAAGTGCATTTTGGTATGTCATAAGCAATAGTGCAAAAATTGCCCGAGTGGAAAAAAGATACACTTTCACTGTTTTTTTGCACCACGGCACAGTTTGCCCTAGTGTTCATATCGATTGGTATTAGCACTAGGGCAAACTTTGCACTGGTGCAAAGATGTATCGGAAATGTATCTTTTTTTGCACTGGTGCAATTTTTGCCTTGGTGCTTATACCATGCTAGGCTGCACTTCTCATGGTCCAATGCTTTTCTAATATGTACAAGTTTTTTCAGAAATAGGGCAAACTTTTCCCCAGTGCTAATACTGTGCAACGTTTCTGTGATCTAGCCCCTGGTCTGTAACCAACAGAAAATGTTCTGTAGGTTTTTTCCTTCCTTCTCTCAATGCCACAAATTGCATTCAGATTAAACTTTTAGGAAGAAAAGTGCCCAAACCAATATTGCAGACCTTTTTAAAAGGTTTAAGGCCTGATTCATGGAACGTTTTCCCATGGGATTGCGCCATTCTAAAAGACTTCCATTAATCAGGCCCTTAAAGTCAATGCCATTGGCGAAATATCTCGTCTTTTGTTAAGAACACAAATCAGCAAATTAAGTAGTTAGCAGCTGTATTAAATGTGACTATTAGAAACGCACAGGATGGGAAAGAGACATCCCAAAAGCATGTTTTTTGTTAATAGACACTTTTTTATTTACTAACGAAACAAAAATAAAACATAAAATTCAAAAAACATTCGGAATCTTTTTTTCGGCATTTTTGTTTCAGAAAAGTGGCATTTCGAAAATGTGTTTTCGAAAATGTGACTGGATACCCTCTGGAAACGAATGGCGGGACATTATCCGAAATCTGCTGGGGAAAAGCACTGTTTGTTTAATGTGTAGTTCTTGCCAACCTGTGCATAGCAAGGGTTATTGCTAGTCTTATTAAAATATCTGTGTTTTCTTTACTTTGCACCCATGTCCTTGATGATGGTGCAGCATTGGGATGGGGTATGCCTACTGGCTTGCCAAGTCCTCTTGCTTTATTGAAAACTGTACTTTCGTGAAAGGTCACAGGAGGCCAAGTGGAAAAGGGAGCGCAAATATTAGTTTCGGTGAAATGCTTGGCTCATTGCCAGTTGTTAAATATTTTAATAGAAAATGAAATTGTATTGGCTTTATTAACTGGGAACGTGGGTATATGTGCTTGTGTTACATGATTTCTAGTATGGCTGCAATCCTAGCACAGCTGTCCTGTATTTTGGAATACAGGACAGCTGTATTCCAAAAAAATCTGTGTTTTTATACTTGCTGCAAAAAGGATTAAACTAAACTGCTTGGGGCTCATTACGAGTAAGGCGGTGCAGTAAAAGAAACAGCGTCAACGGGTCAGTAATTCTGTTGCCCATGCATTACCGCACCAGGTATTACAGGTTTAGTGGTGAGACCACCTTAACACGGCATTTAAAAAAAAATGTAAATGGCAATATTACCGCCGGTGGTAATTCAGTCGAAATCCCCATGGAGTCATTTGGACTCCAAAAATGGGGACTAACACTGCCTTCCACTCCTAGCAAAAAATTGGAACTAACACTGCCTACCACTCCTACTAATGCTGTGGTAAATCCGTGGGACCAAGTGACTTTAATGGTAAATCCGTTTGGTGGTATTGCAGCATATTTACTGCCAGAATACCGCCAAATTTATAATGAGGGCCCAGGTTTTATTTCTTGCCTACTGGCAGCTGCATCAGAGACATTCAAACGAGTGCCTAACTGGTTCTTAAAGAGACGTTTTGCATTTTATGCGAATAGAGGGATGATTCACAAAGGAAGGGATTGGGAGTGGTAGTGATCTCCTCAAAACCACTTTCTGGGTGGAGGAGTCTCTTCCACTGCTTTGTCGTAAATGTATGTGGGGGAGGAGGGAGTGCCTGTGGTGAATGAAGTCTTTGGGTGGGAAGTTAGTGAATACGTCGTCTATGTCTGGTAAACGTGGGTCCTGTTCTCAGAATGCCTGACGTTTGATACGCGGCGACTTTCATCCAATATGGCGGCAGCTTACTCTCAAGGGCATGGGGCACGGAGCTGTGGACCTCAAATGGGGAAATGAGGGGGGCCCAGCGCGAACTGACCACAGGCCTAGGTTGCTTAGCTGGAAAACCATTTTTTATAGACACAGATCTATTATTTGTAATAAAGATTTATAACTTCTATTAAAAAAACAGGATGTTGGCAGTTTATGCCAAAAAGAAATTGCCCCACACCACGATAGGTCAATACCACACCTGTCATTTGGCTCTGGAATTGGCACAAAAAAAGCCTAAGGCAGTCACCCAAACATTAGGGGCTCTAAGTCGGGTCATACAGACACTGTGATACCTAAATCCGGCCGGACACCCCGCACCCTTGGATCTTTCTAGGGCCGTACCCTCTCTTTCTGCCAGTATACATTACTGGTGAGTGCCCACCTCCCGCACCCACCAAACATGGAGTGGGCCTAGAATTTGAGTGAAATCAGTGCCTACGTTGCCACGCTCTTAAAAGCTAACACGATTTATGATTCTGCAACTATCTAGCTAAGGGTGGTATAGTTCCAGCAACCTCGCGGGCACCCCCTGCCCTCCCTCAAGGGTGCACGCCAGACAGCAGGCAGGAAAATAATGTTTCCTGATGGTTCTGGAAACTTAAAGCCCCCTAATCCCACACCGCCAGGAAGGCCCAGATGATTGGGAGCCTACATTTTTGATTTCCGGCACTGACAGAAATAGTGCGCCCATGATGAAGTCACCCCCACACCTGCAGGCAGAGAGCCCTGCCCACCTTTTTCCCTAGTGGGCCCTTTGCCACCCTCCTGGCCAGGTGGGGCATGATATCGGTAGTGTTGGGGGGGTGTCCTGGCCCCCAAGTGGGTCCCCGTGATCCCCCACACATTAGACAGACCACACACAACACACGTCTATCTAGTTCGGGCTCCCCGGTCGCTCTGCGGCGTCCGGGAACGCCCCGTTTATTTAACTTGCACGCGGCGACGTGCAACTTCACGCCGCCGCGTCCCTCACGGGGCAGCGCCACACTCCTCCTTTTTCGGGCGGAAATACAATTGCTTTTATTAAACACTGCAAACCACACACACAAAATAACACCAATATGATGAGCCCATGCCCCTTTAATGTCAGCCGATCCCCTCACTCCGGTTGACTCTCCACATGTCCCAACACGTATTCGCTGAGATAAGCGGGTTTTCCTCGCCCAGCCCTCTGGGGGTACCTCCCGCTTACCTCCGGCACGGGAAGTCCACCAGTCACAGCTCCCCGGACTGGAGACCTCTGGGCGCTCACAGGGATTCCAACGTCCTCAGGCACCTCCGCCATGTCAGGGTCCAGGGGTGGTTCAGTTCGGGAGTCCCCCAGCTTCTTGAAGAAGCTGACTTTTCGGGTGACAGCAGATCATCCATCCGATGCCGTCACCATGGACCCTTTTACAGCCACGACGTCCAGTGGCTCCGGTTCGTAGGGGAGCGAGAGCTTGCCATGGGGGTGTCTGTTTCGAATGAGCACCTGGTCTCCCGGTTCCAGCCGCTGGGGGCGAAGACCCCTTCGCAGGTTCTCCTGGTCAATCCTGGTCCTCCTATCGGCCTCAACCTGCTGAGTGTCGATCACCCCGGGCTCCTTCTCCCAGACCTCAGGCAGTAGACCCCGGGGGCATCGCTTGAACAGAGCCTACGCAGGGGTGACCCCGGCGGAGGCATGTGGAGTGGTGCGGTACACCCGCAGGAATTGATAAAGGGCGCGTTGGAGGGGCTGCCCTTGTCCCTGGGCAATCCTGAAGGTCTTATTCAGGGTCCGCATCAGCATTTCAGCGTCTCCATTAGCGCGAGGCCACAACGGGGATATCTTCCTGTGCTTGACTCCGCAGCTCTCCATGAACTCAGAGAACCGCTCACTTTGAAACGGCGACCCATTGTCTGAAGACAGAGTCACAGGGAACCCATGGGCCGCAAATATCTTTTCCACCGCTACGACCACATGCTCGAAAGCCACCGACTCCACGAACTCCACCTGCGGGTACCGTGAGTACTCATCAACAATTGTGATGAAGTGGGTTCCCACGGCCGTTGACCCAAAGTCCGCATGGACGACCTCCCATGGGCGGGTCCCCCGGGGAATCGCCTCGATGATCAGCTCTCGCTGCACGGGGGAAGCCGCCTGGCACCACACACACACCGCCACAAACTCATCCACCCTTCTTTCCAAGTCCGGGAACCAGACTTTCAGCCGCAGCCTCGCCTTGGTCTTGGCGGCACCCTGGTGTCCCTGTTGGGCCAGAGTGATCACCTCCTGTACCTTACACTGGGGGACCACGATCCGATCACCTCGGAGCAGCAAGCCCAACGTCGAGAAAGACAACTCGTCCTTCACCTTCCACAACTGCTCGTGTCCAGTCTTGGGCTCCTGGGTCCGCCCTGCCAGAGCCTCCAAGATGGATTTCCAGGAGCCGTGCTGCATCGAGTTCTTTAGGATCTGAAAGCACTCATCCGCTGCCGCTGCAGCCTCCAGCTCCAACAGGGGCATCGCATTTGGCGTGGCCCCTTCCACCACCATCCGGACATGGTCATCGGCCTCCTCTGCACAGGTGTCATACTCCTCTCCCCTGCGCACTCCGGGATGTCGGGAGAGGTAGTCCGCTGCATTGTTGGCCCCCGGCCGGTACACCAGGGTGACTCCATACTCAAGCAGGGCGAGCATCCATCTTTCAATCCTGGCCGGGGGCTTTGAGGATGATCCAGCCAGAATCGGGAGCAGGGGCTTGTGGGCAGTCACCACGGTCACAGGACGCCCCAAGACATAGAGTCGAAAATGTCTGCATCCCCAGAGGACCGCCAGGGCCTCCCGCTCAATTTGGGAGTATCTTTGCTCCGTGTCCGAGAGCGCCTTACTGGCATACGCCACTGGGCGAACGCTCCCATCCCGGTCCACCTAGGTTAGAACAGCCCCCAGGCCAAATGGACTCGCGTCCACAATGATCTCCGACGGCAGCGCCGGGTCAAAGAACGCCATGGTGTCTTCCGCTGTTAGTGCGCTCTTGATGTCCTCAAAGGCCGACTGCTCCAGTGGGCCCCAATGCCAGACTGTCTCCTTCTTCGTCAACGCCCTGAGCGGCTCGGACCTCGAGGTGAGATTTTGGATGAAGCGCCCGCAATAGGTCACCATGCCAAGGAAGCTTCTTATGTCCGACACCGACTCCGGGGGCTACGCCTTCTTAATGTCCTGGACCTTCCTTGGATCTGGTGACACCCCCCCTCCTTGAACACGAACCTGAAGAACTCAATGGAGGGGCGCAGGAACTCACATTTGTCCCTGTGAAGGGTGAGGCCCAGCGACTGCAGCCTCTCAAAGGTCTTTGCCAGCCTCCTCAGATGGTCCATCTCCGTCTTGGCAAATACCAGAATGTCATCGCTAATGTTGAGGACACCCTCCAGATCGGCGAGGGCGCCCCGTATGATGTTTTGAAATACTTCCGCAGCCGATGACACCCCAAAGCTCAACCTCTTGTACCTGTACAGCCCCCGGTGGGTGGTGAACGTGGTTATGTACCGGGATTCAGGGTGGAGGACAACCTGATGGTATCCTGCTCGCAGATCTAGCTTGGAGAAAAATCGGGCCCCTGGCACCTCGGCGATAATGTCATCTATGGTCGGGGTGAGGTGCCGCTCTCTCTTGATGGCCTTGTTGGGCAGCCTGATGTCCACACAAATACGAACAGAGTCCGGTTGTTTCGGTTTCCTTGCCACCACAATAGGGGATACCCACGGCGTCGGGCCCTCGACTTTCTCAATAATATCCAGATTCACCAGGTTGTCTAGCTCTTTGTCAACCTGCTCCCTCAGATGAAACGGCACCCTCCGGTGCTTTAGGGCAATGGGTTGTACAGACTCGTCGATATGCAGCCTGACCGGGTCACCAGTCATCATCCCAATGCCGTTAAAGAGGGCAGTGTACTTGTCGAGCAGGTCATTGATGTCCTCCAAGTACACCGAGTACGCGAAAGTGACAATCCCCAGGGCCTCTGCAGCGGCACAACTCAGGAGAGTGTTGTTACTCACAGGGGTGACATAGAACCTAGCCTTGATCGTCGAGCCCTCATGCTCCACCTTCGCCACAAATGCACCGTCCAGCGGTATAGGCTCCAGCCCTCCAAAGGCAAAAATGCGGGCTCTCGGTGTGACCAAGTCTGGTGGCGGGTCCATGGTATCGTAGTGTCCCCTCGCCATGACATTGACTGAGGCCCCCGTGTCCACCAGCACCGGAACCGGCGGGTGGTTCACCTCCACCACACACCTTGGCTACCTCCTGCTCTTCCCTTTCAGGATCCCCACGCTCGAAACAAAGAAAATGTTCTCTTCCTCGTCTTCCTCTGTCTCATCCACCTGGGCCTCCTCCTCACCTTGGTCTACCTGGGCCACATTCGGTGGTCGGCTCTGGCACGGAATCCACGTCTGGGCCGGACTTCTCGGTACCAACACTGGCAGAGCCGCTCTGCACACTCTTGAGAAGTGGTCCGGCAGGCCGCACCGGCCACGCACCTTCCCTGCTGCCGGGCACTCTGTCAGGTGGGGGAGGTCATAGCCACACTTCTGGCACGACTCCCCTGATCTTCCTGCCCTGTTCTGGGGTCCTCCGCCAGGTCTTCTCGTTCCTCTGCCACCCCGCAAGACCGCACACACCTCCTCTGACTTTATCGAGCGTGACCCCGCTTCCATCTTGTTGGCGCGAGCCTCGGCCACCTCATGGCACCGGCCTAGTTCCAAAATGCGGGGTAGAGTGAGGCCCGGCTCTCTGAGGACCTGCCTCCAGTGTTTGCCGCAGGAGCATGCCTGAATCAGCATTGTGCGCATCATGTCCTCCGCATCCCCCCATGCGCATCCTTGGGAGAGGCGGCGCAGGCGGCCATAAAAGGTGTCCAGAGTCTCATCGTCCTTTTGCTTGGCCGACAACATGACAAACCTTTTGTAGTCCACATTGGCAAGGGGCAGAAAGTGAGCAAGCAAGACTGCCTTAGCCGCATCATAAGACTGGTCCACCGGGGTGAGCGACTCGAAGATCTCCTGGACCGCAGGCCCCGCCGAATACAACATTGTGGCCACCATGCTGTCATTGTCTGTCACCTGAGCAGCTCTGAAGTACATGTCCAGGCGAGCAACCCACCTCCTCCACCGAGGCCCCATGCTGGAAGGTGAGCCCGATGCATCGAATTCAGGGATGGGCTGCAGGGCAGCTTGGGCAGCCTGGGCTCTAGCCTGAGCCATGACGGGAGGTCCTTGAGGAGCACCTAGCTGTGCCCCAGGTAAATCCTGGGGTGCAGGCGCCTGACCCCCTCCTTGCGGGGGCTGCTGTGGGGCCTCTTTAGGCTGTGGCGCTGGTTGCTGTCTGTCCTAGAAGCACTGGAGGCTGCAGGACCTGCTGAGGCTGTGCCACCTGGTTACCGTCTTGAGGATCTTCAGCAGCTGCGGCAGCCCCACCCTCCTGATCATCAGAGTCACTCATGGGCTTGAGCGCACAGGCACCCCCACCTTGTGTCCTGGGGGCCGCAACTCAATTGCCCCTCAGCACCACACCAACAGACCTCCTCCCCCTCTCCAGGCACAATGGCAGTCCAAACTGGGGGAGAGGTGATGATGAGTAGTCCCCAAGCTCACCTGGGATCGCTTCCAACCACGAGCCACCAGACGAGAAGAAGAGCATCCACTGCAGCCAGCCTCGTGATGATGAAGGAGACAAAGAAGAAGCCACAGCGTCCTGATGATGAAGGGAACAAAGAAGAGCCGTGTCTCCACCTTGCTGCAGGCCACAGTGGTGTGGATGTCCCAGAAATTAAGCTGAGATGGTGGAGTGGACTAATCCGGCCCAGCCATATTAGTCCTTCCCCTAGCTTTCACTCGACGTAGGAATCCCAAAACTGGAGTAAAATACACAAATCAGGCATGGGCATGCAGGTTATGCTGCCTGCAATCACAATATCCAAGAATTGGACCTGGATCACTTTCACCCTCCAAACCGGAGCCTGGTGAACTTCCACGGCCTCATGAACAAAATGGCCGCCAGCCGCGTGAACGGTTCGCAGCCACGGCGTGAAACGAAACACTCACGAACGTTCCGTATCAAGGAGAAAAATTTCGGAATGCCTTTCACTGCCGGGCCCAGGCATCCGTTTGCACTCGTCGCCACTGTTGGGGGTGTGTCCTGGCCCCCATGCGTGCCCGTGAGCCCCCACACTAGACAGACCACACACGACACACGTCTATCTAGTTCGGGCACCCCGGTCGCTCTGCGGCATCCGGGAACGCCCCGTTTATTTAACTTGCATGCGGCGACGTGCAACGTCACGCCGCCGCGTGCGCGTCCCACACGGGGCAGCGCCACAGGTAGTTACTTAGGTTCCTCCTGGCCGAGGCAAAGGATTAAGCCAGTCTCAATACCTTTTAGACACTGCAACTACAAGAGCAAACAACCCGGAAGTCAAAGGCAGCATAATACTGACACAAGAAAGATCTGCCTTTGCATTTCAAGGAATCAAATGCCAGTTGTGATGCACAGGGCAAACCCGGGGGGCAACGGTAGATCCGCACGGATGTACACACCAGGATACATCACTCCTGAAGCGGGATCGGGGCCGGGGGCCCAGACCGAGCCCGGCCGTACCGAGGCAGAAGATCCCATGACCAGAAGTCAACCAGCAGTCTGGAGGAAGCTGGCCTCTGGAAGACATTGCTTGAGCCATTCGGGTGGAGGCGCCTTAGTGATGTATCAGTTTGCCGGGGTTTCCTAAAGCACCACGTGCAGAGCTGCTTTAGATGGGTGGGAGCGAAAGACGGGCAGGAAAAGGAGGCACAGAGGAGGTCCATTTGGGCTCCTAAGGGTCAAATACCACTAAATATGTCTCTTTTACAAATCAACCCTTTTTTATGGAACTATTGGCATGGCTGCATCAAACCCCATGAAGGTCCAAGAACCGTAAAACGTTTACAGGTTGGGCTACCTCGGTCCTCGTGAAGACGGTGCCCTTTACTTTCAAAGAGAATTGTTATCCAAATTGTGCTATTCAATTGTGTTTTTTCCATGGTAGAGCGAGAGAGATTTTTTTTTTAAAACGTTGCTTTAAGTAAAGGTGTGTGTGGGTGAACAACGGAATTGTATGTGGTCTGCCTAGTTACAGAACTAAATGGCAAAACTATGTGGCAGCTGGAAGAGTGGGATCAGATGGACAGGGATGTCATTTCACCAAAATGCCAGAGGTAGCGGAAGTGACATCACACGACCCTTGACCTCTGGTGACATCACAGGAAGTGATGTCATTTGACCCCACCCCGAAGTGACATCCTGGGAAGCAATGGTAGATAACCTTTCAGTCCTTAACAAAACAGGAAGTGGCATCACATAGCATTGTTTCTAAGTACACTACGAAAAATATGGTTACAATATCACTGTAAAGTGATATACATTTCATACAAGAATGGATCACCATATGTATCATTAATATCAATGCGTATAGGCCCATATTACCAAATTACTGTGAATGCAAGCAGACATCCAAGGCCTAACGATAATGATGTGTTATTATATAGCACTTACGCTTAAGCGCTTCGTGTAGAACAAATATACATTCAATATCAGCCAAGCTGTGTTAGCACTCATTTATCAACCGCAGCAGGATTAAAGGCTGAGTTGACCTTGCCGAGATTCGAAACTGCAACCTGCAGATCACACACAGATTGCAGCAGCCAGCGCTCAACCCACTGAGCTATCTTACCACTATAGCTATCAGAAAACCAGCCACTCCAGAAACAAAGAGCCACATGCTGCTGGCCACAGTCCACAAGCCTCAAAAACAAAAAAAGAGACATTTTTTAAACTATTTTTTTGGGGTAGCAAGGGAGACCACAGGGGTAGCAAGGGAGACCTCTGGGGTCACAGGTGCGACCCCTGATGACCCCTTAATGACTTCCATGCAGATAGATGTCAAAGAGCAGAGGCCACCATCTTGACCCGGGAGGAACCGGACATGTAACTCAGTGAAAGAGGGCATAAAAGAAGGAACAGAGATGCCATGTTCTCGATTAGTTGAGAAATATCTTACCCAGCAAGGCTGCTCCAGTTGCGGCGTGGCTGACTGTATCAAAAGCTGCAAAGAGCTCTAAAAGAATCGCGGCTCTGATACCAACAAAATCCACGCCCCTTCGTGAGACCGCCCTCTGATTGTTCTCTAAGAGAGGAATCCTAAACCCCTGGATCTCTGTATGCTTCCTGACATTTTTCTCCTCTGGAAACGGTTCAGACGTTTGTCTTCTCTTGTGATTTCACGTGCTTCATTCTTGTTTTTGGCTATTAGTGCCGCATAACAGCCACCTAGAAGACACCACTAGTACAGCGAGGATGCAGATGACTTTTGAGGAAGGACACACAGCTTGTGGATGTTTGGTTATTTACCCACCCATTGACCACCAATGGCCATGCTAATGCCTACAGGCATTCCCACTCATTCCCTACCCCAGCCTGACCTGTGATCCCTTTGAGCTAGCTCTATCAAGCAGTAATATCAGACTTTTGCGTGCCTGTGTTATTTCTAAGCAAGTGTTGTGAGATAAGGGCTTAATTGTAGCAGTAATGTGCTACTAGTGTAATCGAATGTCTTAACCAAGTGTGACTTCAGCCACTTGATTAATTTAGATACATTTCTTTCACTGAAGTCCTCTTAAAAACAAGCATTGAATGGACCAAGAGTTTTGGCTTGTATGTCAGCTTTTGCCAGGCACTACCATCATATGTCCACTTAATCACACCAATTTCCAGCTGTTGCCATCATATGGCAAGGTATCGCCATTGTGGCAGTGCCTGGACAATTTCTATTTTATACCTAAACAAAAGTCAAAATTGGTGGCACTGATAATGCTTGTTCTGATTGTCTTTATGAATTATGTACTGTGAAGAATTGCAGTCCGGCACGGTGTTAAAGCCCTGGTTTTTCTTATTTTTATTAATTATAAAATGATGTGGGGTATTTCAGTCTCAGAAATGGTGGTCTGCTAACCAGACACTCCTTTCATGAAACTCCATGATAAAAGCATAATGCACATGTCCCCTACTGCATCAGTGTTCTGATATGCAGCACCTGCTCTCCGGTGGTACAGAGCAGGTTCGAAGATCACAGGTGCCCTCTTCGCAGCTGGGGTGGCAGTAAAATCATCACAGAGGCTACATTCAAGGTCTGCAACTCTGTTCCAAAACTACATAGTTATGAATTGCTATCCTGGTTCCAGTTTAATCTTTGAGCATGAGCCATACCAGAGATTGCGGTGTGGTGGCTGGTTTTTCATATAATTATTAAAGCCACATCTGAGCTGGATCATACATATGCCCGGATCAGATATCGACAGGCTGTGTGTATTCTCCCTAGACTGGTTGTCTTTGCTTCACCCAGCAGGACAATAGCCAGTGGGGTCTGGATATCGTTGATCCTTTGCAAGGCCAAGTAACACCTCTCTATAGCAAGGCAGGCGCTGTCCTGGGAAACAGGAATCAAAGGGCACACTCTAAACAAAATGACTAGCCTCACACCTGGGTGTTGCATAGCAAAGGGCCTTTGATGCAATGGGTCTGAAAAGAGGGGGTTGGTGTAGCCAGAGGGAGCTCACCGTGGTTAGGGGAGGAGTCCATCTTGTTTCTCTCTGTACCTCTTCTTCCTTCCTGTCCCCTACACTTATTTTTAGCACAAAGCACTTTGGGTATGATTCAAGAAGGCAAGGACCACTTTTCACAAGAACAGGCACTGCACAACTTAAAGCAGGCTTGCTTTTGTCCAAAACCATTTAGACGTTTTCCTATGAAACAGGTGGTCTTCCACCATGTGCTGGATTCACTTTTGGACCATCCAGGATTCAAGAAAGAATTCATTAGGCCCTCTTTTGTGAGAGTTGATCTTTCCAAAACCCTTGGCCATTTAGGTGAGAGACTGTTCCAAGATAGAGGTAATCTCTGCTCCCTGCCCACTCCCTGGGCATATTGGGGGTGGGGAGGAACTCTTGCTGAAGACCAGGACCAGCCACTCTTCTTTTAAACCTCTTTTGGCTGGGACAACACAATCGGAAGGAACTTACTCTATCCAAAATCTCCCTTGCAGTGGGTCTCGCAGCATGCTTGTTGTCAGAACAACCAGGATCCCTGTTTTCACCACATCCAATGATCGAGCCACATTCAAGCCGTGTTCAAAGCAGAGGGATCTGCCGGCACTGCCGTTAGCACTAACTCGATCTTCGAACTACCACGTTCACATCTTCGAACCTGCTCAATACTGCATTGCCCCAGCAGAGCCCCATCACCTGTCCATCTCAGGAACCAGGGCCCCATGCAGATGTCTTCGGACTGCTGCATCATACTGCCAATACTTTGCATCATCGCTCGACTTGAGCCGCTGGACCCTCACTTCACCCATCGAGCCAGCAGCTTTTATAGTGTTTTTGATAGTTCAGTGTATAATTGATTTGTGTAATTAAAAGTATGTATTTGTATAGAACCTTGATTGGACATGCTTTTATTTTTGAACTGCCGTACTTTACAGTTGGGTTTGCTACTGGGTAATATTGACACCCCTTGTGGGAGTGTAGCCTTCTGTGGCCACATTACCAGAAAAGGCAAAGGAGGTATATCTCTTAGCTGTGCCTGTTTTACCTTGGTGGTCGGGATCACTCTTGGTTTGTAGCAGGTTGAGGCCTAAGTAGGTGGGTTAGCCACTACTCATTATTGCACTCCTGCAGAACAGATGTCAACCTGGCACATGTACCAAGGGGCGGAGGGTCACAATACACCTCCAGTCTGAGAAGGCTTGCCATTTTAAGCCCACCACAGTGGTGATGTGTTCTGTATAAAAGACTCTTAACACAAGTAAACAATTGTGGGTGCACAGTGTCCTGATGCTTGAGCCCAGTTCACAGCAGAAATACTAAATGTGAGAAACCGGAAGGTGTTCTCACTCCTACCCCCTTGGATCCCCTGCACAGGTGGCCAGGGAAAGTCCATCACTATTAGATCCTGACCCTGGGGGTGGACAAGCGAGGCAGGATCATCTGATTGGAGGGTCCTTCGAGAATGGGCGTGAGATGCCTTAGGAAAGACATGGTATTGCCTTTTTCTCCAAACAACTACCCTAATCTTTCTCTGACCTTTATGGGTTATTATAAGACTGTTCCCCTTCATTCCCTCATGGAATACAGAACAGTACTGAGACGAGAAAGAAGCAACTGAGAATACTAAATGCCACTTACTCTCACCACTTTGGTACTAGGACGAAGAAGATGCATGAAGCTCAGGCATGCTCTGGTATTGAGAGCCAGGCAACAGTAATTGATTGAATACACCTGCAGCCTGTAACCGGCCCACTGGTGTATAAAAATCAGGACACTGAAGGACAAAAAAGAGAGCCGGTAATGAGGAAGCAGAAGAAGCCATGCAGGAGCATAAGAAGCCGAAAAAGCCAAGACGCCAAATTAAACCCTGCGAGCCGTGCTGGAGTGAAAGTGCCGAACGGAAATCCCACACAGAGGAAGGCGGACAGCAGAAGTTGTCTGTGAGCAGATGCGAAGCTGCGCACGAGAGCCAGAGTGAGCGGAGCCAGAGTGAGCGGAGCGAGGCGCCCAGCGAGCAGGCTTTCCTGAAAGGAGGGAGAAGCAGTGTGAAGGAGCTGCCGAGTCCGGGTAAATGTCAGGGACACTTTAATCACTGATGTGCTCCAGGAGACCGTGAATGTAGTAGCGGTCAATGGAAATCAATGAAGTGGCATTGTCTCGAATACCTAAATGAATGAGTAGCCCTTATTGATTACCAAACTGAGTAAAACAAGCAAAGTTGCCTTTATTGAATACCGAACTGAGTAAAGCAAGCAAAGCAACCTTTTATGAATACCGAACTGAATGACACAAGCAGTTATCTTTATTGAAAACTGAACTGAAAGAAAGAAACAAAAGTGCATTCATTTAAGTCTAACAGGTAAAGCACTATTCATTGAATAACTAATTGAATGACAATTAAATGAAATAAGAAAAGATGCATTTATGAAGGAATCAACAACAAACTAAAAACTAATAAACAGTTGAGTTGAATGATCAACTATGAGTACAAAGTGAAACCGAGATCAAGAAATCACTCATATGTTAAAGTTGTGAAGCTGCATTTGAGAAATGACTTGTTTGGCTGAATATTGAACTTTTCAAGGAAGCCTGGAAGTTCCTGGTTGCGTGACCTGTAATGGGTGGACCATGTGGTCTAAAACTGTGCCAAGACCAGGAAACGCCTATAAACTAACAAGGAAGTCTGCTCTGCTGAAAGAAGGAAAACAACAAATGGTAAACACCAGACTTGGGTATGGGAGCCATGAGTTGTAAATTCTTGTGGAAAACCAACTGACAGACAAAGCTTCAAGCTACTTCTTTTTGTGTTGCATTTGAATATTGAACTTGGGTAAGGAAACCCTATGAGATATTGGCCAGAACTTTATTGAACTTGGGGAAGAGCAACTTGTTCTTTGCAAAAGTGTGGAACTGTATTTCTTCAAGCATAAACTAAGGTACATGTAATGCTGTGTTGAACAAATTAATGTTTGTGGGGAAAAAGAAGCGGAAGAATAAGGAGCTGGAATTAGCTCAGAACTGTATGTGTGAATCACTGTTTCATTTATGGTTGACATCCCTACACATTGTTTTGTCTTAGTTGAGGGCAAGAATAGGTTTTGGACACAGACTTTCCTTAGTTTCTTTAGATAGGGAAATCCCACCTTAGCTTAGGGTAAAATAGGCCTTACTCCATCCTGGCATTTTATTAGTAAAATATTGTAGTCAAACTTTGAATCTGTTGCCTGTTTCTCCTTCCATGATGCCAACCTCACAAAAATCATCATAATAATAACAACAATCATTGTTTAATATGCCATTTGAAGCTGGATTCCAATGGCAGTTATTTGCACTGAATGTAGTCGGACTCAAGGTCTCGATCTCAGAAGGATTGCAAAGGGCAGGCTGAACCAATCTCAGAGAAAGAGCACTTACCTTGTGAGAGATCAGCTCAAAATATTAATAGATTACCACATTACATTCAAAGCCAAGTGCAGTACTTAGCAGGAACCTCATAGTGCCCGCGCACATGGTCACAAATACAGGTCTCCTGTTTCATTCAAGCATGTGTGTTTGTTCATTGTGTTCATTCATACATTCAATCATTTGTCCATTTACTATTCATTCGATCATCCATATATTTAGTAATTCCACGTTACGTTCGCAATCATTCGTCCCCATTTGACGGGAGATACACAGATCAAAAGGACTTCAATGCCAGAGATTATGGATCCATATTTAAGAGGACTGCTTTTGGATCGAAGAAACATCGCTGTGACGAATGTGAAAAAGCAGGAAAGATCGGAGCCGAGAGAAGCCCTTCAGAATTAAGGTTCGGCTTGGCTGCAGCCCAACGTTGGTGGCAGGTGCATTAGAGCCCAGTATTTTAGACTTCTTCTGAGGCTTCAAATTACGCAGTGGTCCCTGAGCGGATGACACAGACTGCATTGTCATTGGCTGCGGTCGTAGTAATCTCCCATCTTTCCTGAGTCGCTGTAACAAACTGGGAAATGTCTCTCCTACCACGAGCCTAAGAATTATAATTGGCCGAGTGGTTCTGTTGTTTAGATTATTCCTGTATTCGTTTTATCCTGGTTGTTTTTTATGTGTTTAGTGGTGTGGGGGGTGGTGGTTATGTGTCATGTTACAAGTGTATTTCTATTTATTGTAGCGCTCTGAGGCCTGTGGGCGAGTTGGTGCTTTACCATATCAAATCATTTGTTAGTTGATCCATTTATTCAACCACTCATTCCGCACACATTCCTTCATATGCCTGTTCATTCAGCCCTTCAATAATGGAACAATCAACACATTCATTCACTCATCAATGACACAATTCAAGCAAAGAAATGCTTGAATCACAGTGATTCAGGCAATCCCATCCAATGGACTCCATAGGAATAGGAACTTATCGTCTCTCCGCTGCCCGGAATATCCTGGTAATGCTAGGATATCGGGGGGGAGGAGGGGGGCAGAGATGGTAAGGGCAGTTTGCCAGTATCCCACTGGTAATACCGGTATTAATGAGGGCCACAGTCTGGATTTTATTCTCTGCATTCCGGATCTTGTAGTGTTGCTGGTACTGTTTTGAATGCAGGACTACAAGTCTGTTATAATGTAGAACTTGGGAAGGGGAGAGAGTTGACGGTTGACTCGGAAGGGAAGCAGTGCCCGGTGCAGGACTCTGGTACTGCACTCAATAAATACTTACAGTTCCTAAGAACCCCGGGGCCTAGCAACATATTTTGAAATTCCCAGAAGTGAAAGAAAAAATAACAGGCCTGTGTACACGAAAGTCATCTGCCCACATACAACTAAGAACGAGGGTTTTACTTGGGACTAAAATCAACGGTTTTTAAAGAGGTTTGTGACATAGGGTGAAATTGGATGCACATGTTTTGACTGGAAAATTGGCGGTGTGGTGGTGGTGGTGGGTCGGTGTGTGGGTGTGTGTGGGTGTGTGCGCACGCTCTCATGCATAAGCATTAATATACATTCTGGCAGAGCACGAGTTCAAAAAAACAAGTTAAATGAAATGATATTTTATTTATATCGCGCTCATACACAAGTGTTTCAGAGCGCGACTAGGCAAAGGGAGGGGAACAAAAAAACAACGATGTTACTAGGGCCAGTGACATCGAGAACGCGCAAGTGCATGGAAGGGGGGAGAGGCGGAAAGTGCGGAACAGAGGAGAGAACAGAATAAATAATACGTTAAATAAATATATAAAGGCGGGGGCTCATTAACATAGCTATTCATATATTCGGTTGATGTGGATTTTAATGAGCGGTATGCAAGTAATCCTATGGTAATCGGTGTATGGATTTGCAAACATGAACATCTCTCAAACCTCATACAGCAAATCCTAGTCGGATTTTACAATGCGCCTCATACAGAACAGCCCCCCGTTCTCGACCGAGCTGTAAACGTATCACGCCTTGCTTGTCTGCCCCGACTCGCCACTGCGCCCCCGTTTAAAACGAGGCGGTTTGTGATCATGAGCGAATCACTCCCTCTCAACGCGTTATTTTGCCTATTCCAAGCGGTATCGCCCAATAGGGATCCAGGTCAGTGTGTGCCATCAAGCAAGTCTTACTTAAGCATGGTCGTTTAGTAGTCAACAGTGTCGCTGCACGTGATGCTTTGTTGGTCATATCTGTGGTGTTGACCGCAAGCTGAATGATGTACCGCCTCAGTCGTGGCAACATCAATCGTGCAGGAGTCATGGCTCTCTCACAGCAAAGTGAAATAAATGACATATTACAGGGGTAATGGTAGATGAATTGAAAACGTATCTACTGTTGTCAACTTGAACCCAACACATTCGGGTTTTTTTCTACATTAATGGCAGGCCCAAAACTCTCAATTTACCGGCACTTGGAGGGTGTCACTCGCCATGAACAGACGTGAACCCTCCTCCGTAAACCATTTGTTTTCCATAGACTTCAATGGGCTCGTTCGCCGACGGAACCCGTTACACAGAGCCAAACAACCCGCTCTTTACCATTGACTTCAATGGGGTCACCCGGCTCGCACCCACCAAACACACCTGATTTCCCTCGCCTTGGGGAGTGAACAGGTTGAGGGGAATGTGACGGGCCACACCTAGAATGCTTTCCTTCCCCTTCTCCCTTCCATGCACACTCAATGCCACATGTGGTATCCAAAATATTTGAATAGCTGTATTCAGCGCTGCCTTCAAGTCCTACATTTTTTTGAAATTTCTTTAGGAAAACGAGCTGGGAAATGGAGTTTGCACAGGAGCCGGCCGAAACCGGTTTTGACACACACCGGTACTGAAACACTACGTATTTAGCGTGCGGAGCCTTAGGGGAGACATGGAGTGGACCTCTAAAAGGGCCCAATGGAAAACAGGACGTGCCTCAAAGAAGTATAAAGTACTGCGTCACAGAAGAACTCTGGAAAACAACCTTTAGGGAAAAGTGCTCAAAAAGGGCCCTTTAAACCGACTGGTTATTGTATGGGGATGTTGACTAGCAAGCATTGATAAAGTCAATAGTTTGGGCTTTTGTACTGGTATTAGCACAACGAGTTCTCCAAAATGGCAGAGTTGGACTGTGTAAGACCTGGTTACATTACAATACATTTGCCAGACACTGCCGTAATTTGTAACGTAATGTCACAGGCACCTCTACTGCGCCTGTGACCACTGTTTTGGTCTCACAGTCGCTGAGGCGTAGACAGGGTAGGGCCTGAGCGGGCTAGGCCCACCCAAAATCTGAAATGCCCACTCAACAGCGCTGTGTGGGCATTTGCAGATGTTAATGTCACTGCGGCGGGCCCAGCTACATTAGCTTCAGGCCCCGCGTGTTAGACAATCCTGGCTACGCCTCTGTACAGTCGCGGTCGCTGAGGCTTGTCCGGGTGGATATCCCATATTGTGCACAAGCCTCAGTGTAAAGCACTCGGTGTGTGGTGAGAAGATGAGGGTCTGGTTTGAGGGGGGAGATGGAGAAAGGGGACACCCAGGAGGAGGCAGGTACTGCCTGTACACTCGCACCATTTGCCGACTATTGGCATCATATCACAAGCTACGATGATCGCTTGCCAGATACTCCCAGGATATGCTCTGGTGCGGGAATCTTATGGCAGAGTATACCAGCTCTTGCCAGTAAATGTCATGTACTCACACCGTTGGGAAGTATTAGCACCATTGACTTGGTATCCAGGCCATTGTCATTCTACGGGCCATGAAATCGTATGCCAGAACTTCACATCACGTGCCACGGTTTTATTTGATATGCTATCCTTGTTTGCAGATTTAGCACCAATTACATGTGCTCCTATTTTAACAGAACATATGTTCCTGATATCCTGCTCCCTTATCCTTCCTGCTTTATTTACCAGAATTGTATTGGATTCAGACTGGACTGAGAGGCTCATTATAAGTTCCCCGGTATCCCACCGGTAATTCCGGCAGGGTACCAGGGAACTACCGTACAGTCTACGCCACTCGATATCCGAGTATTACTGTGATATTATGGGTGGCAAAGACGCCGGTAACTCCCCATTCCATGGGGTTGCCGAAATCACTGGCACCGTTAGTACCGGTGCCAATGACTCAGGCATTTATCTGCGGGTTGGGGCATGATCTACAGGCAGGTCAGGCCTGCAGGGAGATCAGAGCCTCTAGTGGCCGACTTGTAGTTTGCTGGTCCAGAAAGGTGCCCGTATACACTATAACCAGCACTTTATTTTCAGACCGGCAAACTTCTAATGAGCCTCTAAGTGTGAGTAAGGGCTTCAGGGCCCGATTCTGCTGCAATGACGCACTGTGGATATCCATGGGTCGTAAGGAATGTCAATATTCCCCTCCCACCATCCATGACCCTATTCTGAAATAGCGCCCTCTGCCTCTTTGTGTATAGTAGAATCAAGCATTTCAGTTAAACCATACACATCACAGCGCCACCTACCAGCCATTTTAGGAAGTTCACCTCCAGTTAAGAGCCACTGAGCAAAGCAGTGTCGATAAGCAGCATTGCAAGAAACGCTTGCATGTTTGCAACATGTGAGCTGAATGTCACCGTCTTGTAGGGCGATTTTCGAGTTATGTGCCCCACCCGCCTCCAATCCCATCCATGCCTCTCGGAGGGGAGTGGGAGGGGGGGCACCCCTCCAATCGTTGTCTTTTTCTGTATCCTCGTCATCCCTCACTTTATCCAGGGGAAACCCCAGAACACCCGCTACTCCCCTCCACTGCCTCCCGCCCCCTCCCCACTCCACATTGCACTTGCCACCCTGCACGCCCCACCCTTCCCCGCCAACCGTGCCCTCTACAGCCGCCCCAGCCCCACCTGTCTCCGCGTGACGTGCACGCCATTACACACAGGACTCTGTACACTGGGCCGCGTGCGAAGCTCCCTCTGCCCGACGCATGGCGCTTGCCGCGCGCACACTTCTGAGGAAATGAAAAAGAAGTGCAGATCAGGGTGTGCTTTTCTCATGTGTGCTTATTGGGGCCTTACACGGCTTGTCTCTGTAAAACACGAAGAAACAAAGCGCGTTTCCACCCTTCTTTGCAGGAAGGAAAGGCAAGTGGGAGAGCAGCGGTCTAAATCTTGGCTGTCACACTTTAAGAACAAAAGCATGGCAGGGTGAGAAGTCACCCAGTCCTGATGTGCGCATCCCGAAGGCTGCGCTTGTTCCCAACGGGCGCAGAGGAATGGGCCTCATTTCTGCGCATTTAACCCCTTAAGTGCCAAGGACGAGTATGCTCGTCCTTTTTGCATAGACTTTGTGAATTTAGGAACCCGCTCTTAAATGTGAATGAATGCTCCCTAATTTAGGCCGAGGGGTGACACATGGCATCTGAATGGGCGTGTCTAAAATGCGCCCGTTCTGATGTCCTGTGTGTAGCGGCCTGCTCTTATTTGTGTGCAAGTGATGAGCTCATCTAATCACTTGTGCCAGCAAAGGTTTTGAGAATCTGGCCGTGTGTATCAACTATCATTTGGATAATTCAATTATCACTGCACTTGTGGACTTTATCAAAGTACTGTACAGTATGCTAGGAGAACCATATATACAACGTTTTTAGTGTGTTTTCTTCTAGAGTTGAACTATAATTACCCACCTAATTAACGTATAAGGGAATATTGGCTTTATTACGAGTTGGGCGGTATGCCGGCGGTTAATCCGGCGGCATACCGCCCAAACGAATTACCTTTAAAGCCACTTGGTCTGGTAGAATTTCCACTAGATTACAAGTCGTGGTGGAGGTGCAATTGGCCATTTAATTTGAGTCCATTGGACTCAAGGGCCTCATTACGACTACGGCGGTAGCCATGCCGGTAATTACCAGCACGGCTGCTGCCGAGACTTTTTTTACTGGCACCCCGCAATGGGGATGTACCGGGGCATTCCAGCCCTGGCGGACCCGGTACATCCCCATTGCCGGGTGCCGGTAATAATTACTCCCCATTCCCATTGAGCCCAATAGGGCTCAATGGGAATGGGGAGGTCGGATGTACCGGCGGCATTCGTGAATGGTGCCCGTGCATCCTACATGCTCTGCTTGCGGGTGCCGGTACGCCCTCCAGGTCAGACCTGGCGAGCATAAAGGCACCAGCGAGTAGAACTCGTAGTTTGCCGGTCTGGTAGTAACAGCACCCGTAGCATACCAGCGCCGTTACTACCAGACCGGCAAACTTATAATGAGGCCCAATGGGGCTTTTTTGGCGGAACTACCTCAATGAGTTTTCTGCACCGCCGACTCTGATGATTTTTTGGCAGTGAGTGGAGGATTTACCGCCAGGATATTCCTGGAGGCAAATCTTCCACTCCATGCCCAAACCCGTAATTTGGCATAGTGGTAAAGTTGGCGGCCAAATTACCGCCAAACTCGTAAGGAGGCTGCATGTATTTTCTCTAAACCACAACGTTAGTCTTGAAGACTGTGGGGCACCGGGGCATGACAACGGATCATACATGGATGAAATGTACAAAAGTGTGCTGGCTTAAATTAAGTTGTTCTTCTCACCTGGTGCAGCCCATTTTCTGAACCTCTGTGGAGACCATGCTGCCATAATAGGTTCTGAATGTGTAACATGATTGTGAAGAATACAACAATTCAACATACTTTCAGTTGTAGTCCAGCAAGATGGAAAATAAATTATTAATGAAGATATGAAGATTTACTTTTTGTAGTGGAGTGAAAGACTTGATGCTTTGAAATCATTCGCAAAACACACAATGGCCCGATTCATGGACTGGGGTGCAGAAATGGCACAATCTCTGCGTGACGAGAAGGAAACTGCATGAGCCTTGGTGCAGAATACTGTTTTGCGCCATGCGTATTCATGGATTTAAAGACGCATTACTAGCCGTCGAGCAAGTAAAAACAAGCTGCATGAGAAATGCCCACATTACTCCCCAAAGCACACCAAAAAGCAAGCAAAAGGAAAACACGGCGCAAGCCTCCACGCCACCCCTGGCCCACCATCCAGTACCCCAGCAAGATTGCGTGTCTCACAGCAGAAGCACAGGCTGCACCCCAGCGAAAATGCAGGCCCTCCCTTGCAAAGCCAGACTGCACCCCAGCAAAATCGCGTGCCTCACTTCGCAAGCCCGGCTGCACCCCAGCGAAAACATGGTTCCTCCCTCACAAGCCCAGGCTGCACCCCAGCAAAAACACGGGTCCTCCTTCGCAAGCCCAGACTGCGCCCCAGCGAAATCGCATGCCTTACCTCGCAAGCCCAGGCTGCACCCCAGTGAAAAAAGCGGGTCTACCCTCGCAAGCCCAGACTGCACCCCAGCAAAATTGCACACCTCACCTTGCAAGCACAGGCTGCACCTTCCAGACTGGACACCACCCCCCAGCCCACCTTACCTGTGAAACGCCCCAGGGTAGCCCACTCCAGACTGGACGCTGCCCACAGGCAGGCCCCTCCAGACTGGGCACCACCCAACAGCCCCCGCTCACCTGTGACACCCCCCCCAGACAGCCCACTCCAGACTGGGCATCCCCCACAGACAGCCCACTCCAGACTGGGCACCACCCCCAGCCCTCCTCTCCTGTGATACCCCCCCAGGCATCTCCCTCCATATTAGGCACAACCTCAGCCCCCCTCAACTGTGACAAACCCCCAGGCAGCCCCCTCCAGACTGAACACCTCCCACAGGCAACCCCCTCCAGACTGGGCACCACCCCCCAGGCCACCTCACCTGTGACCCACCCCAGGCAGCCCACTCCAGACTGGACACCCCCACAGGCAGCTCCTTCCAGACTGGACAACCCCCATAGGCAGCCCCCTACAGAATGGGCACCGTCGGCCTTCTCCAGACAAGGCACCACCCCCAGGCCCCCTCACCTGTGGCACCCCACCCAGCCAGCCCACGCCAGACTGGACACCCCCAGAGGCAACAGACATCAGACTGGACCACCCCCCCAGGCAGCCCACTCCAGACTGGACACCCCCCACAGGCAGCCCACCCCAGACTGGACACCCCCACAGGCAGCCCCTTCGAGACTGGACAACCCCCATAGGCAGCCCCCTCCAGAATGGGCACCGGCAGCCTTCTTCAGACAAGGCACCACCCCCAGGCCCCCTCACCTGTGGCACCCCACCCAGCCAGCCCACGCCAGACTGGACACCCCCAGAGGCAACAAACATCAGACTGGACCACCCCCCCAGGCAGCCCACTCCAGACTGGACACCCCCCACAGGCAGCCCACCCCAGACTGGACACCCCCACAGGCAGCCCCCTCTAGACTGGACACCCCCACAGGCAGCTCTCTCCAGACTGGGCACCGCCTCCCAGACCCCATCACCTGTGACACTCCCAGGCAGCCCACTCCAGACTGGACACCCCCCAGGGAGCCCCCCTCCATACCTGACACCCCCCACAGGTAGCCCCCACTCTAGACTCGACAACCCCAAAGACAGCCCACTCCAGACTGGACACCCACCACAGGCAGTCCGCCCCCCCCCGGGTGGCCACCGGCCCCGAGCCTCCCTCACCTTTGACACACCGCCAGGCAACCCACACCAGACTGAACACCCCCACAGGCAGCCAGCTCTAGACTGGGCACCACCCCGCCAGCCCCCCTCACTCGTGACACACCCCAGGCAGCCCGCTCCAGACTGGACACTCCCTGCAAGCAGCCCCCCCAGACTGGACTACCCCCAC
This sequence comes from Ambystoma mexicanum, assembly GCF_040938575.1. Lineage (NCBI taxonomy): Eukaryota > Metazoa > Chordata > Amphibia > Caudata > Ambystomatidae > Ambystoma > Ambystoma mexicanum. The sequence continues at coordinate 158,418,551 of NC_090936.1, read as the reverse complement.
AGGCAGCCCACTCCAGACTGGACACCCACCACAGGCAGCCCACTCCAGACTGAATACCCCCCACAGGCAGCCCACTCCAGACTGGATACCCTACCACAGGCAGCCCCCTACAGATAGGCACCACCCCCAGCGCCCCTCCGCTGTGACCCTCCCCAGCCCCCCCAAGGCAGCCCACTCCAGACTGGAGCCCCCCCCAGGCAGCCCACTCCAGACTAGCCACCACCCACCAGCCGCCACACCTGTGAGAGCCCCCCAGGCAGCCCCCTCCAGACTGGGCACCACCACCAAGCCCCCCTCACCTGTGACACACTCCGAGGCAGCCCCCTGACAGTCGGCCACAATACCAGTGCAATGCATGTGTGCAGCTCATCTGAACTTCCATTGTCTGACAGCAGAATGAAGTGCAACACCCAACATGTACACCAGAGATATGACCAACTGGAAGAAACGGAGGTCCATCCATGAGGGGAACAACTGCTCACACACCCTGCCAGGCCTTAATCAGCCACCCCCATACACATGTGACAAGTGAATGCAAATACATGCACACGGTGTCCATGGCACATTGCCAAGGCATCAAAGCACAGTGAATGAATGTGTGCCCATGACAGAAACAAACATACCAAGAGATGTTGCAAGATACACAATGGCCAGGCATGTCACAGCCTGAGCATCAGTGACCTGGATGGAATGGGTGGCAAAAAACATGTCAGGGATCAATCACATGACAGGGCCATGCACGGGTGTTGGTAGGGCAGTCAGAGAGAGCAGGAGTCACAGAGAGTGGAGAATTGTGCTGCCTCTCCGGAAGAGCAAACATGGCCCACTACTGCATTCCAGTGGTAGAGGTTGAGCGACATATGAGAGAAGGCAGTGTGTAACTGCACATGCTGGTGGACGTGTCTGCACAACATGGGTTTTACACAGCAATGACAAACAGACGTGCTATTAATGTGACCATGGAACTCCTCCACAGTGAGCCCACCTATCTCCACCCCAACCACACTGATGCCAAACACGCAGTGATGCTGCACAGGTAAATACAAATGAAAACATACAGTGCAGACCCAGTCATATGATGGACCTACCCCCACATGTCAGGCACATGTGCATCCTACCATCCGCAAGCATCCCAGCAACAACACCACAAAACCATGCACGCCACAATACACATGATTTGCAATGGAGAGATGGACTGGCTTAAAATAGAACCATCAGAGAGGCCGACACACAAAGGAACTGCATGAAGCATGGAATGTAACAAACAGAACAATGTATTGGACATAAATATGTACAAAAACAAATGGGGAATCAAGCTCAAAGTATTCCAGAGGAAATATGAAATAAAACAAATATCCTATGCCTAAACAACTATATACAATAAAAACCGTGAAGGAAAGTCCTCAAAGTATGGGGAAAATAATAAATAAAAAAAGGAAAACTACACCTAAATAACTGTACAGAGGCAGTGGGCTAGTCCTCCTCTCCAATCTCACTGAGCCTTTCCACCAGGGCTGAGTCTAGCGCCATGTCCCCACCCCTCAGACGGGCCTCCGTTGTTGCCTGGAGGGCTTGCAGGTTTAGTTTAGTTTGTTTATTTATAAAGCGCATCCGAACCCTCAGGTAACTGGGCGCATAATCATGTGTACAGCAGAGTTACATATCGTTACACGAGCATCATAGTACAACAGACAGAACGTACATTAGTCCAGGCTCTGAATGTTACATACAAGAGTAGAATATTCCAAGAAAAGTATGTACAGAGAATATGCAAAAAAAGAAAAAAAGTTACAGTGGCTAAAGTGGAACGGGTTACAGGTTGGTCCTGAATAGGCTGTAGGTGGAGTGAACATTACTACAGGTAGAGAGCGGCGGCTAGCTAGTCATGTCGGTGAGAGTCTGGCTGTTTAGGCTAGTAGCCATGATTTTACCATGGCTCTGAATGGCCAGAATGCGGCTTCAGGTTCTCCAGGATTTGTGTCTCTATCACTCGGGCGTCCCTGCAAGTGGCCTCCAGGATGGCAGCACGCATTCTTGCCCGATGGAGCGCAATCTCAGCCTTGGCTTCACGAGCCTGCTGCCTCTCTTCCCCGATCTGCTTTTCATATCCTCGGAACACAGAAAACATCCTGTCCTTCAGGTCCATGTGTGCCTCCTGCCTCACACTTCGCACCGGCCTCCTTTCGGTGGGCTGCCCTCAAACAGTCTCCTCCTCGTTGCCACCTGCTGCCACAGTGCCAGGTGCCTATTATGTGGGTACGCCCTGCGAGCTGATGACGATACCCGGGGCGTACAGAATCTGCACTGCTCATGGGTGCTGCTGTCCTTCCATTAGCAGTGCCCCTGTCAGTGCCTGGTTAGGCACAGTGACCACGTCAGCTGATGTGCCTTGGGCTCCCAACTCAGTGAGGTATGTGGTCTCCACCAGACTGGGCATTGTGGTTGAGACTGGTGCACAGTGGGCCCTGGTGGTATCTGGGCCGGAAAGCATCCCGGAGGATGACTAGCGCACAGAGGAGGAAGATGACGAGGTGGTCACAGCAGTGAACATCTCATGGAGGACACCACGGAACAGGCATGTTGCAAGCCAGCCGATTAAGCGGTACACAGACTACGAGTACCCTACACATAATCATAAATTACACCTGTCCGCCTCGTCAAACCGGCTAGCAGGGGTAGGACATAATCCTGGATGGCAACACAAGATGGTAAGGGGGTGTTGTTCTGGGTGGACACATCAGCCGACACCGGGTGGTGGGCCTAGGTGGAAGCATCCCAGCAGGCGCATAGTGCTGCATCCAATGGCCCAGGGACTAGATGTTGCACAGGCACCTCCACAGTGGCCTGCACAGCTTGATGCCCCTGGGACAGGACTGCAGTAGGCACACCCACCTCAACACCCCCACCTGGCCCCATGAGCTGGGCTGCAACGGCCACCTCCTCCTCCTCCTCCCCCTCCCCTTCCATCAAGCCTCGATGGTTCTAGGTCATTTGGTCGAAAATAAATGGTCGACAGGACAAATGGTCGACACCAAAAGGTCGACAGGTCAAAGGGTCGAATTTTTTTTTGTTTTTTCACATTTTTGGGGGGGGTTCCCCCCAAACCCCCTTTTTTTTTACTAAAAACCCCTTTTTTTCCCTAAACGAATACCTAAAAAATATATATATAAATAAAAAAGAAATTCGACCATTTGACCTGTCGACCAAATATTGTCGACCATTTGTCTGTCGACCATTTGACTGGACACCAGCCTCAATAACTCCCGGGCATCTTCCACCATGGATGGCCCCTGTGTGGCATCACCTGTCCCCACCACTGCAGAGGAGTCCCCTCCCACCTTCACCTTCTTGGACCCACCCGCAGCAGCCATGCCTGATGTCACTGGTGCTGCCACAGCCACATCGCTCCCCGAAGATAAGCTATCACGGGGACGTGGCTGGAGCCTGCACCTCTGCCTGGTGCGGGCATCCCTAAAGCCATGCTCCACAGCACTTATTCCACCCACTTCATCAAATGCAACTGTGGAAAAGGAGACACAGAATAGAAACATCGGTGTACTGCACCACATCGGGCGTGGCATCATCAACATTCACATGAACATGACTTGTCACGGGAACAACCATCAACCTCCACACTCACACACATGGACATGCAATCCACATCCATGCAGACACCTGCCTGGCCATCACTCCACACAATCACATCAAGCTACTTACCACTGTCACAACCAATCAATTGCATATGCTATACACACATGCATCATTTGCACATGCACATGTGAGCATGCCACAGCAACAGGCACATACACATGTCATGCGCACACATTAACTGAGAGGCCCCAAGCAGTGCGAGGACCAATCACATCAGAGTCACTTGAACTGAAATGCCTCTACGTGACTAAGCCAGACAACCAATTGCACGTGTTGCATCCAGGCGTGAGCGATGCAGAGTCACACATTCCCATTTTTGGCACATACACATGAGCATCATGCATGCACACAACAGTGGCAACACTACCTCATCTGTCACAGTTGTCACCCTGGCACGTCTCAAACACAAGTAACATTGCAGGTGCACGGTCTGCAAGCCAGCACTACAACACACAATGCAAGTGATAGCACATTTAAAATACATATAGGTCTGAATGCACACATGGAGAGCAATGTCTGGGGCATGCACGCAGACATCCGTCTCAGAAACATTCTTGCTGCAAGCCTAAAGGGGTCACTGCCAACATGCTGGTACATGCACAGAGCACATGCACCGTAGAGCATTGCACCACATGGCTACTCACCAGTCGACTCCAGATGTTCACGTAACTCGCAGACCTGGGTGTGCTGCGCCAGGTAGAACTTCTCCAGGACCTGCATATTGTTAGCCAACATCCAGCACCTGCGTGCACGGTGCACCTCTGCGGTGGTACCGGCTTGGACGTAACGCAGGGCCTTGCTTTGGGTCCTGGATTTCAGGTCCTCCCAGCGCTTGTGTACAGTCTTAAAGGTGTGGGTTGCAACCCCTTCCACCTTGAATGCATCCATTATCCTGTCCCAGATCTGCTGACGTCCTTCCTTGCCGCATTGCATAACAGGGTAGAAGAGGGCATCATAATGCTCCAGGGCCTTCTCCACCAGGATGTCAACTTCACTGGCGCTGAAGTTGACAGCCCTCTGCCTCGCTGCCACAGGGTTGCCACTCTGGTCAGAGGATGATGGTGCTGACATGGCAACCCCTGAGGCAGCTGTGGGTGGGCAAGGTGGTCCTGGAGCTGGGCTGTGGAGCGGTGGGGGTGGAATGGTACGATGGGAGTCCAATGAAGCAGCTGAGGTCGTCACAGGGCCAAAGACAGGAGCATAGGCAATGGCTGGACAGCAGGCACTCCAAACGCAGTGCAGGTGGGCAGCAGCCACACACAGTAGACAGGCAGCAGCAGATGGCTAAGTTGGAGACAGCACAGGGCAGTAGGAGGCAGGTAAAATGGCACAGAGGCAGGAGCGTGGATCTTCCATCTCTCACAATGTAGGCAGCCAGAAACAGAGTGAAGGGACTTTGCGTGTAAAAAATGGGCAAAGTGAGAGAATGTGAAATCAGAGGAAAGGCCCTTGGTGCGTAATTTACGTAACAAGCACTGCATGCAGGCGTTCAGCACGCCATATTCAGGAATACATTAGTACGTGTAGAAGCAACTCTGAATGTGCGTGCGAAGGGGAGGAGACAGACGAGTGGAATATTGCGTATCTTGGGGTGCCACACAATCCGTTCACTTCAGGGACCTTACAAACTTCTTATTTTGGTGGGGGATTTGCCTCTGCGCACACGCGCACCTACTTTTGATTTTTGCAAGGCTAACAGTGAGTTACATAGGCATTTTTCTCAACTCTGTATGTCCCTGTGTATCGCATACCACTATTCTTACGTTTCTGGTAGCTTTCCAGGGTTCACGTACACATTTTTTTAATTGCTGGGTGCCACTGCTCATCGCGTACCACTTTTTTCAGAAGCTATCCTGGTCTCGCGTGCGCATTTATTTTTATTTTGGGGTACCAGTGCATTACGCATACTGGATTTTTCACACCTGAGGTACATTTGAGCCTTGCTGCAACACAGAACTACGTCTTCCGTCACGTAGACTGGCCCCTCATTCACATTGCGTAAGGGACGTGCTGCAGAAGCAGCTGCCCCAGCCCGTAACGGTAAGGGACGTGCTGCGGAAGCAGCTGCCCCAGCCCGAAAGCGTAAGGTACATGCTGCACCAGCCCCAGGGGGTAATGCCATGCCCCAGGCCACTTGTGGTCTGGCATCTGGACACCAGAGTGGTCCCAGCCACACAGGGGTGGCAACAAAACCTTGTAGCAAGAAGGCAAAGCCTGCACAGCAGGAACAGGCTCAACCCCATGACACAGCACCGGACACTGGCACATTGAGGAATAAGAACTTCCATGATGAAGAACTAAAGATCCTCATGGACTACGTGACCATTCACCACTGTGACATGTGCCAGCAACCGGGGAGCACACATACACTTGCTCAGCGTATGTTGCATTGGCAGCATGTCACGGATGAGATCAATGCCGTAGGGTTTGCGAAGTGCACTGCTGTACAGGTAGTGAGGCGCTGGAACGTTCTCACCCGTCACACCAAGTCCACGATGGATGCCAACCTAGCCTCTGCTCTGGCAACTGGAGGGAGGTCACTAGAGGAGGAGGAGCTGACCGAGCTTGAAGAGGCTATGAGTCAATTCATTCTACTGGAGCCGGTGCAAGGTGTGGGAGGCCTGGAGAATTACGAGGACACGTCCAGTGAGTGCCCAACATTGTGCATCATGAGTATGTGTAGTAAAGCATCACCAAGATGTTTAATTGGTTCCATGTGATAAAATCGCAGCAAAAATTGCCGTGATTACAAAATATCACCGTGGGTTTTGCGCCGCAATCCATGTAAAGGATGCGGCGGACACCACCGCAACCCTCGGACACATTATACCATTTGAGGGGAACGGGGGACACCCCCGCAACCCTGCTCCCCTTAAATGGTATAATGGAGCATACCTTTACCGGGTCAAACCACAGCATTTTTGCTGTGATTTTTTTTTCCGGCGTCATTTTTTCCACGATTTTATTACCCTATACCATTTAATTGTGGTGCACATCTGGCTGCATTGGAGTAACTGCCCCTGGTGAAGCATGTCATGTGGTGTACTGACTCCTGCCCAGTGTACACAAGAGTGGATACAAACCATGTGTTGTACATCAGTTGAACATGTCTGTGTGACAGTACTCATCCCACACTAGCATACCCCCACAACATCTGCAACATGATACCTCAACGTGCCCAGTTGTTTGCTGCATCCTTGATGTCAGTGACTCTGCTCTGCTAGACATGTGCATGTGTCCGAAATAGGAGTTACACTTCATGCTCTGCAGGGTACAGAATCTCTTTTCACACATGTACGTAGGTGCTTCCATGCTACATAGTACATCCAAGATGACAACTGTAAAGACTGGAGGGGGGTCTGTATTTCTGCTCTCTATATGGTAGAGGAGAGGCACAGAGGACCCCAGCCAAGATTCTCTATTACGGTAGCAATGGACGAGCAATCAAGGCCTAGCATCTCAGGAGGTGATTCAGGCTGGTTCTTAAGTACAGTGTAGTCCCCAAGCACCCACAAAGGAATGTCCACACACTGTATTAGTTCACACACAGTCTTTATATAATTAAAGGTGCAAAGTTATATACACAATCACAATAACTCACTTTGTGCTCAGCAAATCTACAATGGCAAATATATACAGTTCTAAGTGGTACCACAATTATTATTAGATTCCATTAAAGTGCATCAACTGTACTCTGGTTAAATGTCACACAAATCACCTAATAAAGGTAACCAACAATAGACATAGGAGGAAAGCAGTTGGTTAGAACAATTGGCAGAATACTGGGCCCGTTACCTAGACACAATTCTGTGTGGAGATCCCCTACCTGGGCAACCTGTAAAGTAAATATATAAAACAAGCCCAGCCCATATATTGTTCCATAAGTCTCATTTCCTTCTATAATGTTTCTACCACTGCAATGTACCTGGTATAACAGAGTTTGACATCGGGTCGACAACGGATCCTTCTTGAGCGGCTCCCTTTAAAGCAGGAGCCACCGATTGTCGAGATCCCTCGAAGAAAGTGAACTCTGAGTCGAGGCAGCAGCTTCGGTCCCAGCGGTGCTCGTCGATTAGGATTCGGAGGCGTCCTGCAAGGAGGAGGCTTGCGGGGCAGCTAGATGTCGATAGTTCAGGACCGCAAAGAGTTTGTGAAGAACTGTGGCCCAGCAAGGGCGTCGAGTCGTCTGGAGTCTCTAGGGTCTTCAGGTGGCGGCAAACCCACCGGCGGATGCTCCTCGGTGCGTCAACGGCCTGGCGTTCTCCGGCAGGATAAGGCGGGCGGTGGTGAGGACGAGCGCATCCGGGAATCAAAAGTCTTAGGCAAAGGAGCGTGCGGCTCCGGTGGTCGGCAGCACACCGTCAAGCGGTCCCGCTTCTGGGCAATACGGCTTCGACAGACCTCCAGCGGTTACAGCAAACTTGTGAACCCTTGTCGACGACTGTGGACGGAATGTCCGTGCTGATCTTCGTTCTCCTCGGCGGTCCCAGTCTCCGGTCGGCAGCCTTTCGAGGGTCTGACTTCCAGGGCGCTTCGGCGAAGGTTAGCGGTGCTCGATGATCCCTCAGAGCATGGGAAGAGGGCACATAACCAGGTCCTCTCTTGGATCAGTCTCGACGGCTTTCGGATTTCGGCAAAGTGAGACAGCAGTCAACCTTCTTCTTCAGGCTCGGCTTTGAGATTAAGCGTCAGTTTCAACTTCAGCTTCTGAACGATTTCTAGCAGTGAGAGGCCCCCAGATATACTAGTTGATCTCTCATTCATTCTGCTGGGTCACACTCAGGCAACCAATCATTCAGAAGGGCATTCAGCAGTCAGCCAGCCAATCAGGCATACAGTGCATTCAGGCCATTCTCCACCCTTTCAGACATTCACAACAAGGAATGTGTATTGGGACAAGTACCCAGCCATTCAGCACTACACGTTGCATTCATACCAGTTTCGGGCAGGGCTGTCTCAGTCATTGTGTCAAACACCAGAAACTAGATATCCACAACAAGAAGTGCATATTGGTCACACACTTCATTCACCCAGGTCCCACCCACAAGGTGTAGCCACAACATACAGTCACTGGGAAGGCTCCAGCCAGTCTGGCCTGGACTTCACAACACCACCATATATGGAACTTCAACCCAACAGCCAGTCAGGGGGAAGGGACAGAGTCAGGGCTTCTCAGGTTTTTGGGAAAACAAGGTAACAGGCAATACAAAGCAAGGGGTCACAGGGGCCATCTTGTTTCCTATCAGGAATCAACTGATTCCAATGGCAGGGCATGGGTATCCCAAAATGGAGGATACTCAGAGCACCTGTCAAATTCAGCATGGAGCTGCCGCCAGCCCATACCCTGCTCTGTGGGCCACACACAGGTGCCCAGAAACATACACTAGCGGCACAGGGTTGTACCCCCACCCATGGGTGCCATAATGGTATCCCATGGGTCTGTACACCAAACCAAAAACAGGAAGAGCTGCACTGCCAGGAGTCCCACATTGACTACTGGGCAGAAAACAATACAGAACACAAATGAAAAAGGATTACAGGACAAGGACAGGGAGGTCCTGTCCCTCCAATGCATTTTCAGCATTACAACAACCAACACGCCTTATGGAATGCCCTGAGTGAGGGTGCATATGTCTAGATTGAGCACATCCTCGCTGCCCCAATGGCAATGACTCCTGAAGCAAATCGTTGTGAGGCCTGCTCCCTGTTACCCTCCCACACTCAGCCCACACTCCTTGGGCCCCTGCCCCTCTCCCTCTTGTGGGTTACTGTACCTTGTTCCTATCTTCAACTCCATTGACTTACTCTCTCCACTTCACAGACCTTGCCTAGGTGGTACTCTTACAGCCATACATCAACTGGGACTGTTTCCTTTTTGCCAGACTTACGGCATTTTGCCATTGTGTACAGTCCCTGTACCAGGACAACACTGGTGTGGCATGTCACAGAGAATGCCTGCGAGAGGGCGCACAGGCCTCCAATGCTGGCAACTGATGTCATCATTGCCCCAAGTGCAGGCGGCCAGGCCACAACCATATCTGGCCCGAACACCACAACGGTTTGGTTCTCCTCCGCCTATGCAAATACTGCCAAAGGTGCCTGCCTCTGCCCGGTAGGTAAACAGCTGGGGCTGTTGGGTATGGCCCCACCTCCTTCGAGCTCCTGCCAGTCTCTGTGTGCAAATACGACTGACCTGCCGTGCCGGGCCCGCTCCCCTTGAGCGGGCCGTTGCGCTTGGCCCTGTCAGTAACTGCCCAGCGCACACGGTACAGGTTCTGTCCCCTAGGTCACCGTGGGCTACTGTGCCTGGCCCGCTCCTCCCGCCATTGTTGCTCGCAGCACCACACACTCCCCCGGCCAGTGAGCTGCCAGAGACACGCTGCTGGCCACTCTCCACTGATTGGAGTGGATGACATTGTCTATATGATTTTAAATTGTTCTGTCTTTAGACAGTATGCATTGAGAATTACTGCAAAATCAGCTCTTACTTTCCAAGTCAGTGCAGATAGGTAAGCAACTTGTACTTGATCTTCAAAATCTTCCTAGTTCATAGCCAGAAATGCTGAAGGAAGCAACATGAATTACAACAAAGTTGACGACCGCAGCATAATTTGCAGCTCTACAGATAAAGAAACAGAAAATGATGTTTGAAGAAACACCAGAAGGGCCGTTACCCCGTGGAGACATCCTTGAAACTCTGGTAGAAGCCCCTTTCCGCACAGATGTGGTTGATTATTTGGTCACAGAAATGCTTAAAGTCAGAAGAACAGATTTGTTACAGATTTCATGCATTATGGAACTCTCACTAAATAAAGGCAGGATATTCACAGCAAAGCCATGACGTTGCTAGAGTTTTACCAGAAGGATTTTTCTGAAAAGCTCATTGATGAACTTAACCATCTGTGTAGTGTGGGGAGAAATGCTTTTTAACCTCAAAGATTGTACAGAACCTCATCCTCAACATTTATTGAACACATTTTACAAGGAAAATTTAGGAAGATGTATTTCCCCAGTGAAGAGAGATATGAATGTGGCCCTCACTGCACCGGTCCCTGCCTCATCGCAACATCACAGAAATGAAAGGTGTACATCGTTCCTGGCCCCTCCTCCCCATCACCACTGTACAGTATATACAATAAATGCTATTCACTCCACAACCATACAGGCCCTACCCTGATGACGTTTTAGAGGAAATAAACTTGCAGACGATGGACCAAGTGGGCTGAATGTGACTGTGCAGGGAGCCAATGACGTCACGACTAAGACCACGACATAGATGCGTTAGGCATGAAGCATATATTCATCCATCACTAAGCTACACAGACGATAGGCCATACTGTATAAAGACACGAAGAACATGCTTTTGACCCACTTAGATAGAGGACATATAAGCTTTTGCTATGCTGAAACGCAAGATGCACGAGAATAAACATGAAGCTTGCTCAATGCAGAACGCAGTTAACATAAGTAGTCATTAAAATCAAGATGGAAGGTGCAGCCACATTGGAGTGAATGGAAAGCACTGAGAAGGCTTGAGAATGCAGGCAGAGGCCTGACTCGCATAATTAGTAGGAAAACACAGACCAGACTGTTCTGTGCAGCAAGTGTACATATTTTTGCCAAGGCCATCAATGGAGGGAGAGTTTTGCATCAGCACCTGGCAGTACAGGCGAGTACAGACATAAGAAACAGTCTTCTTAGATTAGGAGAGAAACAGGTGTTGCTGGAACACCACACCACATCAGACTTAAAGACTGAAGGGCAGCTTGACAAGCCTCTAAAGGACAAGGAAGATATAACACCTGCATCTGACCCTTCCCTCTGTTTCTCCGGTGTGACTTGGCTTTGGGCTGTGCTTCTTTCCTCCCTTACCCTCCCTTCCTGCCTCTTCACACCCTCTATGGTGCTCCCAATCTCTCTCATCTTCTCAAACTGCTTAGCTATCTCCTATTCTATCCCTCTCACTGAGTCTGGTAGGAAAATATTCAAGAGGGATATCCTGGTCTCCAACCCATGCCTCCCTATCGCTGATACCCACATCAGCGCTTCCTTCATAGAGACCCTAACCGACATGCTCTCAGTAGTTTCCTCTCCAGACCTACGGACCTCTCCTATGCTCTTGGCTCTCTCTCCAATCTCTTCCTCCCCCATTAATGGGCAAACTCCTGGAAAAGCTGGCTATCTCCCAACTTACTCAGCTCTCTGTCTCTAGAGCCCTGGTTCTCTCTAGGCTGGACTACTGCAACAGCCTCTTTCTTAATCTGCCTTCCTCTATTCTTTCGCCCTCTGCAACTAATCCAGAACAGGATGGCAAGACTTACCCTTGGCCTCAAGCCCAGGGACCGCATCTCTCCAGCCCTGATATCTCTTCACTGGCTCCCAGTGGCAGCAGGAATCAAGTTCAAGACCCTCTGCATCGCCCACAAGGCTTTCTGGGGCCGGGATCCGCATTGCATCAAACTCCCTCTTCCAAAATACCTTCCTTCTCCAGCCCTTTGCTCAGCTACCTCCAACTTGCTGAGGGTCAGACACTTCTCCAGGCAGAGAGTGGGGGGTACATCTCGCTCTCCTCTTCAGATGCTTCCCTCTGGAATGGCCCGCCTTCCCCTCTCAGATTTGAGCCGGACCACCTGAAGTTCTGGAAGCAGCTCAAGACCTTCCTTTTCTCCTCTGCTTTTTCTCTCTCCCTCCCCTGCTGACCTACATGTCTACTGCACCAACTATTTGCTTGGTACCCTCAGAGTCTCACTGGGTACCAGGCTCCTCCATGATCAGTCCCCCATGCCATTTTTGGGTTGTAACTGTAATATCTACAGTCCCCTACCTCCTGGCACTTACTCAGAGCAACGCTGCCCTGATTGCACTCCCCCTTCCTCTCACTGGCACTTCCACCTCTTTCTTCCCCCTGCACTATGCATTGTCACACTTGCATGATCAGAATGGCACATGGCCTGGTAAGATTGTTTGTCCTGTCTTCCCTCTGTCTTCCCTCCCTTGTCTTGTTGCGCCTAGACACTTGTGGACAGGCATGTTATGAATTACATATGTCATGTGTAAATGCTAAAAATCCTCGTAAATGTCGAGTAGGAAAAGCAAATGTTGTGGTCTCTACACACGTAATCTGAGACTGGAGGACAAAGCCTATTCATTTGAGCCAGACCGAGACCATTGTTCCCAGCCAGCTTAGGACAGACGATACAAAGTAGTACTACGTTGAAAGCTAAATGTCCTGTCTCACGGCTTAGGGGCTCGGAGATGGTAACCTTATTGGTACAGACAGCCCCTTTGAGGCTGTTCTCATCACCTTGAATTGTTGCTCATGGGCTGGTAACCGTCCAAAGTACCAGGGCTGAGAAGACCCTCACTGACCAATCCCTGCTTGCCTTCCGCACCAGTTCACACTTTGTTGCACTGTCCAATTATAATGCACTTACCTGACATTCCTTTATTTGCAACATTTAGGAGGTGGTCGCAGGTGGAGCCATTCAATGTGTAGCCAATGAAAACACTAACCCCATATAGATACTATCTGTAGTTTACTCCACTAATCAACCGCAGACTGTGTTACATTTTGCGAAATTACGTATCACTTCTGATGTCATAACCCAACTGTTGACAAGCCTGTAACCACTGAGAGAGCATTAGAAATCTTGATGTCCAGTATGATCCCTGTTTTGTGGGATGTCTTTAAAAAAAACTGTGATTTTGTCATATTCTTGGAACTTTCTGTTTCTTGGGCTTGGGGATTTCCCCCAAACCAGACCTCTTGCTTACAGAATGATGATGTCGCCACCCCTCCCCCACACCAGGTTTGCATAGGCCTTTGGATTTGTCTCACAATCCCAGTTAGTCAAAACATAGTCCATAGGCGCCCCTCTGTGAGAACGAACACGGCCCATTGGCCTGTTCTGTGGGACCGTACCCACTCTCGAAAGCCCACAGCCACACTTTAGCTCACTACACCCTTCACAAAGGAGAAATACAATTTGCATATCAGTCTTTGTCCCACCTACATGGGCAGTCCAGCACCGAAATGCTATGGCAATTCTCTTCTGAACAAGAGTACCAACAGCAACCCCATACACGTGTTTCAGCCTTGTTGGGCCTCATCAGTGAGGTGAATCTGAGCCTCTCTGAGCACAGTGAGAAAGGGGTTCATGTCTGGATGACCCTAGGAAACCTAGGGTGACTAAACCTAAGTCCTTTAAAAAAAAGAAAATAGTACATAGGTGCACCTCTGCGAGAACGAACACGGCCCATTGACCTGTTCTATGGGATGTACCCACTCGTGAAAGCCCACAGCCACACTTTAGCTTACTGTACCTTTCACAGAGGTCAAATACCATCTGCATATCAGTCTTTGTCCCACCCACATGGGCAGTCCAGCACCGAAATGCTGTGGCAATTCCTCTCTGAACAAGAGTAACAACAGCAACCCCATACACGTGTTTCAGCCTTGCTGAGACACATCAGTGAGGTGAAGCTGTGCCTCTCTGAGCACAGTAAGTAAAGGTTCCACGTCTGGATGACCCTAGGAAACCTAGGGTGACTAAACCTAAGTCCTTTAAAAAAAAAAATAGTACCTAGGTGCACCTCTGCGAGAACGAACACGGCCCATTGACCTGTTCTATGGGAACGTACCCACTCGCGAAAGCCCACAGCCACACTTTAGCTCACTGTACCTTTCACAGAGGTCAAATACCATCTGCATATCAGTCTTTGTCCCACCCACATGGGCAGTCCAGCACCGAAATGCTGTGGCAATTCCTCTCTGAACAAGAGTACCAACAGCAACCCCATACACCTGTTTCAGCCTTGTTGGGCCTCATCAGTGAGGTGAAGCTGTGCCTCTCTGAGCACAGTAAGCAAAGGTTCCACGTCTGGATGACCCTAGTAAACTTAGGGTGACTAAACCTAAGTCCTTTAAAAAAAAATCAAAAAATAGAACATAGGCGCCCCTCTGTGAGAACGAACACGGCCCATTGACCTGTTCTATGGGAACGTACCCACTCGCGAAAGCCCACAGCCACACTTTAGCTCACTGTTCCTTTCACAGAGGAGAAATACCATTTGCATATCAGTCTTTGTCCCGCCCACATGGGCAGTCCAGCACCGAAATGCTATGGCAATTCTCTTCTGAACAAGAGTACCAACAGCAACCCCATAGACCTATTTCAGCCTTGTTGGGCCTCATCAGTGAGGTGAAGCTGTGCCTCTCTGAGCACAGTAAGCAAAGGTTCCACGTCTGGATGACCCTAGGAAACTTAGGGTGACTAAACCTAAGTCCTTTAAAAAAAAAATATATCAAAAAATAGTACATAGGTGCAACTCTGCGAGAACGAACGCGGCCCATTGACCTGTTCTATGGGATGTACCCACTCGAGAGTCCGCAGCCACACTTTAGCTCAGTGTACCTTTCACAGAGGTCAAATACCATCTGGAGAGGGCGCTAGAGAGCCGTCCAAGATGGCGGCCTCCCTGTGAGCTCCGTGGAGCTCCCTAAAAATCCTGATTCATCGCGCGTTCCGAGGCATCCAGACAGCCTAGGATCTCCAGCCACCGACAGCCAGAACGTTTCCCCGCAGGCTCCTGCCGGCATTTCACCTGTCCTTCGTGGTCCCGCCCGTGCACGAGAGGTGGAGAGGCCACCCCCCTCCCTCCATTCAGCTGTACGGAGAACGCGGCCTCGCCGCGGCCACGGGAGAAAGTGACGCGCGAGAAGCGGAACCGGCCACCTCAACACGGGCGAAGCCCGCGCCTTGCCGGCGTTCCTGCGGCGCTGCGTGGTGCGATGGACCACGTCTCCACGACGCCCTTCGGCGCCGGCCCGGACCACCCACCGTGAGCCGCCCGAGCTCCTGGAGGGGCTGCAGAGGCCGACACGCAATCGGAGGGCCGGCGGAGCACGCTGATGCCGTGAGAGTCGGCGCGGGAATCGGAGCGGCAGCCCAGCAGGAAACCAGGTACGCGCGCCCTGCACCCCCGGCCGCAGTCAAAAAATAGTACATAGGCGCCCCTCCGTGAGAATGAACACGGCCCATTGACCTGTTCTATGGGATAAGTTCTTCAAAAACTTCAAAAACCCTGGCTTGGAAGGTTTGGTCTAACAAAACTTTGGAGTCACCTACTATAGGATTCATCACTAAATATGGAAACGATCATAAACATGTGAGAAAGATTTTGGCCAAACACTGGCATCTTTTGAAATTGGATGACCACATTTCTAATTTTATTGACGACAAACCAAGAATCATCTTTAAGAGAGCACAGACACTAAAAAACAAACTAAGTCCTTCAGACTTACCAGACCTAACAGAGGGAACATCCAATTGGTTACAACCCACTAATGGCTTCAGGAAATGTGGACCGTGCACCATTTGCAAACATGCACATGAAAAAACTGATTGTTTCAAGAGCAGCAACAATAAGACTATAAAAATCAAGCAACCCATAAATTGTAGGACTAAATTTGTGGTTTACGCGATTATATATGTATGCAAATTAGTTTACATTGGGAGCACCATCAGGGAACTCAGGACTAGGGTGCGTGAACATCTTGCTAAAATTGGAAGCCAGGACCCTAGACTTCCTCTTGCTTGTCATTGGCAAGAGAAACATCAATTGGATAATAAAGCTGATATTAAGTTCATTGGCCTTCAAAAAGTAACCCTCGGAAGACGTGGAGGTGACAGAGAAAAGAGACTCAGACAAACTGAGGCGAAAATAATTTGCAAACTCAATGCCACAGTACTTGGACTTAACACTGATAATGAAATGGTGTCCTTTTTATAACAATAATGAAGTTGTAACTATAGTGTTTAGAAACATGTTTACCATCTCATTCACACTATCATATACTAAGGCCTTTCCGACTATGACATTATTCGATATATTAACACAGAAGCATTTCTCTTCAATTCTGCTTTGCTGACATTTCTAATACATTAACATTAAAAGTCCTTGATGTGCAGACTTTTTTCAAACTTACTACTTCACTTTATGTGACTCAACATATATCTTTATGATATGTTCACTCCATTACAATATGGCCGCCAGTGAACACGCGACTAAACATGGAGAAAGGACAGACTGTGGTATCTGCTACCTTAGCAACAGATATAATGACAGAGAGGACGCATAATGGCGCCCCCTCGAGACTTGTAGCAACTTTGCGATCGTACACGCTTATTCTAAACAGCAGGTAAGAGAGCGTCTGACTTTTCACGTATCCAAAGATATATGCGATTTTCGCGCACGCGAATGTGCGTTTGTTACTTTCATAAACTTACTTTAACGCCTCAACGTGTAATATCGCGCACGCGATTGTGCGCCTCTAGTATAGAATACGTGTTAATCCACCACTACGTTTTCACGCGTTTAAGCATTCACGCGTTTAGCCAAGATGCGAACATTTATTGTCACCCACTAGTTTGTACACGCGTACGTGTGCTTATTACTTACCGGTTGCTTTAACGTATCAGGATCCCGTTATTGTAATGATTACATATTTTTCGCACGCGTATGTGCGTGTCTTTCACGGATCGGACCATCAACTCCATTTCTGCGTGTATTTTTTCACGCAAAAGTACATTGCGAGTCTTCATACGTGTAAACGCTTTTCCACGTGTAATTTCATACGCGAAAGTGCACCTTGCGTTATTAGGAGTGCGTACACTTTTTTACGTGTAGTTTTCATTTAACAAACTTTGATATTTAAGAATCCGTGCTATTTTGGCACACTTTATATGCAGGTTACATTTATTTTGCAGTTGGAAACCGAATATTAAGTGCATTTTTCACTATTTAGTTTTCATATTAGGGTAAAATAAGAGTTTGTTCATGATATGATTTTTTACTTACAGGGATTTACCCCTTTGACATATGGAAGCTCATTTTTCACATTATGTGACAGGGGCATCTTACATAACTACAAGGTAACACGCTTCTACATATATTCTGTGACATGAAAGAATATGAATGACCGTAACAATGTTTTTATTGTAAATGCATCATGTATCATAACTAACAAAGACTTTGCATCTATTTTTCTCCGAATCTCACCCCTGCTTTCTCCAACTCCTATTCCCCATCCAATTATTGTCTGGCTTTTTATTTCTAACATCCATGCACTTTTTGTGTTTATGTATTATATTTAACTTTTTTCTTTCAATGCATACTTAATTTTATTATCTATATCGTAACTTTATTTTTGGATATATTCACATGTCTACCAATGTGATTATTTGCTTATGTTTTCATTTTTTGTCTCTTTTACGACTATATGATGTTAAGACTAATCAATAGCCCTGATTTGAAAAAGGTCCTTGGAGGACCGAAACACGAGTCATCAACTATAAGGGCAATTTTCTGAGAAATAAAAATAATTTGCTAAAATTAGGCGCAGTCTCTTTCCAGGTTACTTATACCTTAGACTGTTCTATGGGATGTACCCACTCGCGAAAGCCCACAGCCACACTTTAGCTCACCGTACCTTTCACAGATGGGAAATCTCCATTTGCATATTAGTCTTTGTCCCACACACATGGGCAGTCCAGCACTGACATGCTATGGCAATTCCCTTCCCCACTTAAAAAAAAATAAAAAATTCTTAATTTGCAAAAAAAGAAAGTTCGAAAGTGGAAGTTTGGGGTGAAAGCTGGGATGTAAACTAATATCACATTTTTGCCATGTACATGGAGTTGTAATCTGCGTTACTTTGGTAAATCCCTTTTCAAAATAAAATGCATGCATATATATATATTATATATATATATATATATATATATATATATATATATATATATATATATGCTACAAAATGTAACACTAATGATAGGGTGACCAGACGTCCGGGTTTTCCCGGGACAGTCCGGGGAAATCACCCTCCGTCCCGGGGTCCCGAAAGTTTTTTCATTTTTGAAACCGCGTCCGGGGTTTGCATGTTTGGAGGGCTACGGTAATTAAAACCGTAATTATTTTTCACAAAAATAACTGAATGTTTTACTTGGAGGTTTGGCTCGAACCCCCAACCTCTCAGGTACCAGTCAGAACACTTACTAACTGTGCCACAGAGACTGGCTTGGAAATAATTGTACAGCAAGCCATGTGATATCAATTAGAGCTAACGCTCGTTTTCAATTAACATGCTACGATTCACAGACAAAACTGCACAAATGAGATTATATACAGTTTATAGAAAGGAGAAGTGCTGGAAATATGGTTGGGGGGTCGTCGTGGGGGCGTGTTGGGAGAGGGGCGGTAATTGGTGGGCTGCGATGGGGTAGTCCCTCTTTTATGTTGTTGGCCGTCCCGGTTTTTTGTTTTGAAAATCTGGTCACCCTAACTAATGACGAGTCCGTGCCTTGCCAGTGCTCCCCCGGCTCGATCTGTTAGCCTTCCTCCTCCCGGCCTGCCCACGGAGGCCTCAGGGCGTCTGGCGCACATTGTACACATTGTTAATAATAATAAAACTCAGCCTGGACTGGAACATTCTCCAGCAGAGAATCGTGGCTTTGGTTTTAGTCGACTGGTAAACCATATTCGGGTTCCGCCATACATAGACTTAAAGGGAGATTTCTCGCATCTCCTGTTTAGTAAGGGACATCCCTGTGGTGTGTGGCCCATTTAAATGTGGGCCTGTTGCTCCTTTAAGATACAGCGTCATGACTGTGTTTTGATGCTCCCTAATAAAAGGGGTTCTGCTGGCACGTGAGAGGCAGTGCAGCAGAACCCCAGGAAGTGGCAACTTGTGTCTGTGTCGTGATTTCTGTACTGTCTGCGTGTGACCACGGCCTGGGTGTCCCCAGGGCCGAGGCTGCCATTGGCTGGGTACCCCTAGCCCAGGGGTCCGGTCCGGAGCAAGCAGGGTGCACGTTGCCCATTATCAGCTGCGTGCCCGCAGCGTCCGTGTGTGGCCCGCCCGGGTGACCCGTGGTGCGCCACCACACCCTGCGACAGCCCTGCCCATAGGAGCCGAATTACACAAGCGAGGCTTGACGCGACAGCCTGAAGAGAGCGTGCAGAGTCGGGCCGTGTATGCGACATGGTCCAAACGAGCCACACACAGCTCGCTACATATTCAAGACCCACCCCAGTGGTGCCAGTGTACGAGAGGAGGCAGTGGAACTCTGTCCCCTGCTGGTCTGTCCCCGCTCACCACAAACCCGACTGCCACGCCCCCTCCCACGCACAAACCATCAAACAAACACACCTGCTGTCTAAGGGAATGTGCAGCGCACTAAAGTGCACGTTTCAACTTCTTCTAAAAATAAAACGATAGCAACTCTAAAACCTGTAGAGGTACACCGCTCCCACTTCCACCGCTGGCAAGACGACTTTGTGGATGTACAAAAAGGCCGGTTTAGAAAACAAGCCTGGGCATGACAAAACTTTGCTACATAATGGTTTCCATGGAGCACTCTTGTGACATACATGAGCAGGTGTGTTGTCTCCAGTACGTCAATACTGCATGTAGCATGTGGACACAGATGCCACGGCCCTCCCAAGCCTGTGTAAGGTGTACGCATATCTCCACAAGCATCACTCTACTCGTTGAGTTACCCAGGTTCCGGACAGGGATGCCATCAGCTGCCTGTGCAGCAGAAGGCTGCAGCGTAGATGGACAACTCGTGCAATTCCGAGCACATATGTGCCTGTTGCCAAATAGTCGGTGTCAGCATGGAAATAATGACTCAATTAGTGGCAGCTCTAAGCCAGATGAACTCCTGGTGTAATAAAACTGTTTTAACCAAGTGCGTCTTCAGCCGCTTGACTCATAAAGCAGTGTGTGTACCTGTCCTTGCATCTCGGCCTTGCACTGAATTCCTGTTAAAAGCAAGCATTTGCAAAGTCAAGGTTGTTGGTTCTTGTGTAGGCATTAGGTACACATTGTGATCAAATGGCCATGTACTAGCATACTTTGCCCACTGTTGCCATGTAATGGCCAAGAATGAGCATTATGGAAGTGTTTGGAAAATGCGGATACCATGTCTAAACAAAACCCAAAACGGTTGGCGTTGCCAATGCTGTTCTCATTATGTAAATATGTATTGCCCCTGCACCTTTCACTGGTGCCCCATCCCCACAGCTCAGAAGCATGAAACATTGAGCCAGCCTCGCTGGAACTAGGAAGTTTGGCCTGCAGCATGTGATGATGTTCAACTAATTGGGGTGCCTAAGGTCACACAGGTAGTCAGCCAAAGGTCGCCATTTAGACCCCGAGCCAAGGGCGCGTGGACAGGTGCCCCAGCGCACCCTGTTGGAGGCACACAAGGGCCTATACGGGCAATATGAACCATGGAAGAAACAATACACTCCATTGCAGTAAAATAACGGGCCATTGTGACTCGGCAGAGAGGGCATTTCTGAAGTAATGAAGAGTGGTCCATCCAAAATCCAGTCCATCTCCTCGGTGGGTAGGGCTGGGGGTGCGCATGGTCTCTTGCAGTCCAAAAGGTCCCACTGAACTGGGCACTTGTCATGATAACAGAATGTCTAACCCATTCTCTTGCCACCCCACTAATGACCTGCGGCTTGCTGCTCCTAATTCCAGCAGAGAGAGAGCCTTGCTCCGTTTTATATTCGCCAGTTTCTGCCCTGAATTTTCAGCCACTTTGCCAGTTATTCGTCTTTTGTGTGCCTATGGCTGTGTGCCGGCGATCAACCCGTTTGTCTTCTGCTTGCCTCTGCTCTTACCCTGAAAGCGTGGAGTCGTAATGTACAGGCCGTGCTGAAGATGTGTGGGCGGCCATTTCAACATGAGGGTTGCCCCCCCCCCCCTGCTTAGAGCAGAAAACAGTGCGAGGCACTCGTGGAGTGCATACATTACAATGGAGACAAAAAAAATACAGCCAAGGGTTAATAGCCGCGGATTATCACGGGACGGACAGCCAGACGGGAGCCGGAACACTAAATGCTCACTGACAAGCTGTACATCCTTCTTTATTAGCAAGTGGCTGATGGGGAAGAAGAACCGGTGTTGAGGAGGTGATAACACTTCTGTACGCCCCAAGGGTAGTGGCGATGGAAGGACTCCAGCAACCACAGCTTGTAAGTCGAGCGCTGCAAAGCACACATTTTAAGTCCATGAACAAAAGGAATATTGTTCTGTGTTATAAGACTGGTGACATGGGGGCAGCTGCTGGGGGCACAGGGAGACTCGAGGTCCCTTTCAACTGAAAGAAGTGAAAGGCCCTGGGAACCTCTTTGCGAACCCTTGGTCTGCCCCATTTCAGCTCACCTTCTCTGCCAGCCCTCAGAGCAAGTGGTGGGAACCCTCTCCGTCAGGCCTTTGTCTGTGCCAGTGCTGGTCAGTATCTCTGGCAATCATGTGTGTCAGTGCTAGTCACCCACTCTTCAAACCCTCTACCAGAGTCTATGCTGGTTACCCTCTCTGCGAACCCTCTACCAGAGTCTATGCTGGTTACCCTCTCTGCGAACCCTCTACCAGAGCCTGTGCTGAGTAACCTCTCTGGGAACCCTTTACATGAGCCTGTGGTGGTTACCCTCTCTGGGAACCCTTTACATGAGCCTGCGCTGGTTACCCTCTACCTGAGCCTGTGCTGGGTACCCTCTCTGGGAACCCTCTACCTGAGCCAGTGCAGGTTACCCTCTCTGTCAACCCTCTACCTGGGCTTGTGCTGGGTACCCTCTACCTGAGCCTGTGCTGGTTACCCTCTCTGGGAACCCTCTACCAGAGCCTGTGCAGGGTACCCTCTCTGTGAACCCTCTACCAGATCCTGTGCTGGATACCTTCTCTGGGAACCCTTTACATGAACCTGTGCTGGTTACCCTCTACCTGAGCCTGTGCTGGGTACCCTCTCTGGGAACCCTCTACCTGAGCCAGTGCAGTTTACCCTCTCTGCAAACCCTCTACCTGAGCCTGTGCTGGGTACCCTCTCTGCGAACCCTCTACCAGAGCCTGTGCTGGGTACCCTCTCTGCGAACCCTCTACCAGAGCCTGTGCTGGGTTCCCTCTCTGGGAACCCTCTACCTGGGCTTGTGCTGGGTACCCTCTACCTGAGCCTGTGCTGGTTACCCTCTCTGGGAACCCTCTACCAGAGCCTGTGCTGGGTACCCTCTCTGCGAACCCTCTACCAGATCCTGTGCTGGGTACCTTCTCTGGGAACCTTTTACATGAGCCTGTGCTGGTTACCCTCTACCTGAGCCTGTGCTGGGTACCCTCTGGGAACCCTCTATCTGAGCCATTGCAGGTTACCCTATCTGTGAACCCTCCACCTGAGTCAGTGCTGGTTACCCGGTCTGGGAACCCTCTACCTGAGCCTGTGCTGGGTACCCTTTCTGCGAACCCTCTACCAGAGCCTGTGCTGGGTACCCTCTCTGGGAACCCTTTACATGAGCCTGTGCTGGTTACCCTCTCTGGGAACCCTTTACATGAGCCTGTGCTGTTTACCCTCTCTGGGAACCCTCTACATGAGCCTGTGCTGGTTACCCTCCACCTGAGCCTGTGCTGGGTACCCTCTCTGGGAACCCTCTACCTGAGCGAGTGCAGGTTACCCTCAGTGTGAACCCTCTACCTGAGCCAGTGCTGATTATCCTCTCTGGGAACCCTCCTCCTGGGCTTGTGCTGGGTACCCTCTCAGTGAACCCTCTACCCGAGCCAGTGCAGGTTACCCTCTCTGTGAACCCTCTACCTGAGACAGTGCTGGTTATCCTCCCTGGGAACCCTCTACCTGGCCTTGTGCTGCATACGCCCTCTGCGAACCCTTTACCTGAGCCTGTGCGAGGTACCCTCACTGGGAACTCTCTACCTGAGCAAGTGCAGGTTACCCTCTCTGCGAACCCTCTACCAGAGCCTGTGCTGGGTACCCTCTCTGCGAACCCTCTACCAGAGCCTGTGCTGGGTACCCTCTCTGGGAACCCTCTACCTGGGCTTGTGCTGGGTACCCTCTACCTGAGCCTGTGCTGGTTACCCTCTCTGGGAACCCTCTACCAGAGCCTGTGCTGGGTACCCTCTCTGCGAACCCTCTACCAGATCCTGTGCTGGGTACCTTTTCTGGGAACCCTTTACATGAGTCTGTGCTGGTTACCCTCTACCTGAGCCTGTGCTGGGTACCCTCTCTGGGAACCGTCTATCTTAGCCATTGCAGGGTACCCTCTCTGTGAACCCTCCATCTGAGCCAGTGCTGGTTACCCGGTCTGGGAACCCTCTACCTGAGCCTGGGCTGGGTACCCTTTCTGCGAACCCTCTACCAGAGCCTGTGCTGGGTACCCTCTCTGGGAACCCTTTACATGAGCCTGTGCTGGTTACCCTCTCTGGGAACCCTTTACATGAGCCTGTGCTGGTTACCCTGCACCTGAGCCTGTGCTGGATACCCTCTCTGGGAACCCTCTACCTGAGCCAGTGCAGGTTACCCTCAGTGTGAACCCTCTACCTGAGCCAGTGCTGGTTATCCTCTCTGGGAACCCTCCTCCTGTGCTTGTGCTGGGTACCCTCTCAGTGAACCCTCTACCCGAGCCAGTGCAGGTTACCCTCTCTGTGAACCCTCTACCTGAGCCAGTGCTAGTTATCCTCCCTGGGAACCCTCTACCTGGCCTTGTGCTGCATACCCCCTCTGCGAACCCTCTACCTGAGCCTGTGCTGGGTACCCTCACTGGGAACTCTCTACCTGGGCCAGTGCTTGTTACCCTCTCTGGGAACCCTATACCTGAGCCAGTGCTGGGTGCCCTCTCTGCGAACCCTCTACCTGATCCAGTGCTGGCTACCCTCTCGGTCAACCCTCTACCTGGGCTTGTGCTGGGTACCCTCTACCTGAGCCTGTGCTGGTTACCCTCTCTGGGAACCCTCTACCAGAGCCTGTGCTAGGTACCCTCTCTGTGAACCCTCTACCAGATCCTGTGCTGGGTACCTTCTCTGGGAACCCTTTACATGAACCTGTGCTGGTTACCCTCTACCTGAGCATGTGCTGGGTACCCTCTCTGGGAACCCTCTACCTGAGCCAGTGCAGGTTACCCTCTCTGCAAACCCTCCACCTGAGCCAGTGCTGGTTACCCGGTCTGGGAACCCTCTACCTGAGCCTGTGCTGGGTACCCTCTCTGCAAACCCTCTACCAGAACCTGTGCTGGGTACCCTCTCTGCGAACCCTCTACCAGAGCCTGTGCTGGGTACCCTCTCTGGAAACCCTCTACCTGGGCTTGTGCTGGGTACCCTCTACCTGAGCCTGTGCTGGTTACCCTCTCTGGGAACCCTCTACCAGAGCCTGTGCTGGGTACCCTCTCTGCGAACCCTCTACCAGATCCTGTGCTGGGTACCTTCTCTGGGAACCTTTTACATGAGCCTGTGCTGGTTACCCTCTACCTGAGCCTGTGCTGGGTACCCTCTGGGAACCCTCTATCTGAGCCATTGCAGGTTACCCTCTCTGTGAACCCTCCACCTGAGTCAGTGCTGTTTACCCGGTCTGGGAACCCTCTACCTGAGCCTGTGCTGGGTACCCTTTCTGCGAACCCTCTACCAGAGCCTGTGCTGGGTACCCTCTCTGGGAACCCTTTACATGAGCCTGTGCTGGTTACCCTCTCTGGGAACCCTTTACACGAGCCTGTGCTGTTTACCCTCTCTGGAAGCCCTCTACATGAGCCTGTGCTGGTTACCCTCCACCTGAGCCTGTGCTGGGTACCCTCTCTGGGAACCATCTACCTGAGCCAGTGCAGGTTACCCTCAGTGTGAACCCTCTACCTGAGCCAGTGCTGGTTATCCTCTCTGGGAACCCTCCTCCTGGGCTTGTGCTGGGTACCCTCTCAGTGAACCCTCTACCCGAGCCAGTGCAGGTTACCCTCTCTGTGAACCCTCTACCTGAGACAGTGCTGGTTATCCTCCCTGGGAACCCTCTACCTGGCCTTGTGCTGCATACCCCCTCTGCAAACCCTCTACCTGAGCCTGTGCTGGGTACCCTCACTGGGAACTCTCTACCTGAGCCAGTGCAGGTTACCCTCTCTGCGAACCCTCCACCTGAGCCAGTGCTGGTTACCCGGTCTGGGAACCCTCTACCTGAGCCTGTGCTGGGTACCCTCTCTGTGAACCCTCTACCAGAGCCTGTGCTGGGTACCCTCTCTGCGAACCCTCTACTAGAGCCTGTGCTGGGTACCCTCTCTGGGAACCCTCTACCTGGGCTTGTGCTGGGTACCCTCTACCTGAACCTGTGCTGGTTACCCTCTCTGGGAACCCTCTACCAGAGCCTGTGCTGGGTACCCTCTCTGCGAACCCTCTACCAGATCCTGTGCTGGGTACCTTCTCTGGGAACCCTTTACATGAGCCTGTGCTGGTTACCCTCTACCTGAGCCTGTGCTGGGTACCCTCTCTGGGAACCCTCTATCTTAGCCATTGCAGGTTACCCTCTCTGTGAACCCTCCACCTGAGCCAGTGCTGGTTACCCGGTCTGGGAACCCTCTACCTGAGCCTGTGCTGGGTACCCTTTCTGCGAACCCTCTACCAGAGCCTGTGCTGGGTACCCTCTCTGGGAACCCTTTACATGAGCATGTGCTGGTTACCCTCTCTGGGAACCCTTTACATGAGCCTGTGCTGGTTACCCTGCACCTGAGCCTGTGCTGGGTACCCTCTCTGGGAACCCTCTACCTGAGCCAGTGCAGGTTACCCTCAGTGTGAACCCTCTACCTGAGCCAGTGCTGGTTATCCTCTCTGGGAACCCTCCTCCTGTGCTTGTGCTGGGTACCCTCTCAGTGAACCCTCTACCCGTGCCAGTGCAGGTTACCCTCTCTTTGAACCCTCTACCTGAGCCAGTGCTAGTTATCCTCCCTGGGAACCCTCTACCTGGCCTTGTGCTGCATACCCCCTCTGCGAACCCTCTACCTGAGCCTGTGCTGGGTACCCTCACTGGGAACTCTCTACCTGGGCCAGTGATTGTTACCCTCTCTGGGAACCCTATACCTGAGCCAGTGCTGGGTGCCCTCTCTGCGAACCCTCTACCTGATCCAGTGCTGGTTACCCTCTCTGTCAACCCTCTACCTGGGCTTGTGCTGGGTACCCTCTCTGGGAACCCCTCTACCAGAGCCTGTGCTGGGTACCCTCTCTGTGAACCCTCTACCAGATCCTGTGCTGGGTACCTTCTCTGGGAACCCTTTACATGAACCTGTGCTGGTTACCCTCTACCTGAGCCTGTGCTGGGTACCCTCCCTGCAAACCCTCCACCTGAGCCAGTGCTGGTTACCCGGTCTGGGAACCCTCTACCTGAGCCTGTGCTGGGTACCCTCTCTGCGAACCCTCTACCAAAGCCTGTGCTGGGTACCCTCTCTGCGAACCCTCTACCAGAGCCTGTGCTGGGTACCCTCTCTGGGAACCCTCTACCTGGGCTTGTGCTGGGTACCCTCTACCTGAGCCTGTGCTGGTTACCCTCTCTGGGAACCCTCTACCAGAGCCTATGCTGGGTACCCTCTCTGCGAACCCTCTACCAGATCCTGTGCTGGGTACCTTCTCTAGGAACCCTTTACATGAGCCTGTGCTGGTTACCCTCTACCTGAGCCTGTGCTGGTTATCCTCTCTGGGAACCCTCTACCTGAGCCTGTGCTGGGTACCCTCCCTGCGAACCCTCCACCTGAGCCAGTGCTGGGTACCCTCAGTGTGAACCCTCTACCTGAGCCAGTGCTGGTTATCCTCTCTGGGAACCCTCTACCTGAGCCTGTGGTGGGTACCCTTTCTGCGAACCCTCTACCAGAGCCTGTGCTGGGTACCCTCTCTGGGAACCCTCTACCTGAGCCAGTGCAGGTTACCCTCAGTGTGAACCCTCTACCTGAGCCAGTGCTGGTTATCCTCTCTGGGAACCCTCCTCCTGGGCTTGTGCTGGGTACCCTCTCAGTAAACCCTCTACCCGAGCCAGTGCAGGTTACCCTCTCTGCGAACCCTCTACCTGAGCCTGTGCTGGGTACCCTCACTGGGAACTCTCTACCTGGACCAGTGCTTGTTACCCTCTCTGGGAACCCTATACCTGAGCCAGTGCTGGGTGCCCTCTCTGCGAACCCTCTACCTGATCCAGTGTTGGTTATCCTCTCTGGGAACCCTCTACCTGAGCCAGTGCTGGTTACCCTCTCTGAGAACCCTCTACCTGAGCCTGTGCAGGGTAACGTCTCTGGGAACTCTCTACCTGAGCCTGTGCTGGGTACCCTCTCTGGGAACCCTCTGCCTGAGCCTGTGCTGGGTACCCTCTCTGCCAACGCTCTGTCTGAGCCTGTGCTTGGTACCCTCTCTTGGAGAGCCCTCTCTCTCTGCCAGTGTTAGTCCCCCTCTCAGGGAACCCTCTGTCTGTGCCAGTCCCCCTCTCTGGGGCCCCTCTCTTTACCAGTGCTGGTACCACTCTCAGGGGCCCCTTTGCCTGTGCCAGTTTTGCCCCCGCCCCCCTCTTGGGGAACCCTCCGTCTGTGCCAGTGTTGGTCCCCTTCTCGGGAATCCGGTGTCTGGGGCACTGCTGCTCACCCTGCCTGTGAACACTCTGTATCTGTGCCAGTGCGGGCCCCCCTCCGTGTCTGTGCCAGTGAGCTGGTACACGCCCCCCTCTGCTCGGGCCCGGTGTCAGTAACCTTCCCCAATCTGAGTGCCCACCTTTTGTGGCAGAAAACTCCAGTCCTCTGGTGCCGTCTGCTAGTCAGTGCCCGCTGCCTGTGGCAGTAATCTCCCCCGTGTGCTGCTCTCCCCATGCCCCCTGGTGTCTGCCCCCCCCCGCCTTCCCCCGCACTGCGGCTCTGGGTGTGCAGTGCACGGGCAGGGGAGCTCTGATAGTCGCAGGATGTGCCCGGTGCCCGCCTCCAGCACAGGACCACACCTGGCACCCCGTCCCAGGCTATCACCACGGGAGCACTCTAACGGATTCGTGCACTTAGACCGGAGCCACCGATACTCACTGAAAAAGGCCCTCCACTCCCCTCAGTCTGTGCCCTCAAATTGCCTCCCCAGGTGATAATCCTGTGCTGTATCTGCTCGCGCCCGCGTTTCCCCAACCCTGAACGAACATTAATTTCACCCTCTCACGTGAGGTCATTTGCCAGAGGCTCAGACCCACCCCCACCCCAAAAGGTGTTCTTTGTGTGGTGTTGACCGTGTTCTCAATAAAGCCCACGCGCCTTCCAAACCTTCACCCCTCCCCTCACAGAAGGGGACGACCCTCGTGTCTCTAAAGAGAACTTATTCTACCAACTGTACTGAACGCAGGCAACATTTAAATATGAGGTGTTAAAAAATAAAAAATGTGGCTAGAGAATCTAGTCTCCCTCTTAAATAAGGCGTACGTGTTCCGCCCTGCACCTGCCAGCGCAGACAGCCCCGAACCCCTCTCCCCCTTGAACTCTCCCATCCCTTTTGGGGTGAGTGGGTTCTCCGCTCCTACCTGTGGTTCCGTCTTCGTGAGCAGCTTCCTGGACGCGCCTGCCCCCCCCTGGCACCAGTCTCTCGCACTATGGCCAGGTAAAGGCAGGGGCTATCTCCAGGGCGGGGGCTGTCGGGGCGCCTGCCTCACACAGGCACTGGCGGGCAGCTCTCCTGACCAGGCAGCGCAGCAGCAGTGTGTGCGGAGCAGAGTGCGCACCTGAGGGGAAGCAGGCGGAGGGGGAGCGAGAGGATACCTCGGGAGGGGGCAGTAGAGGGGATGGGTAAGAAGAGCAATGAGGGAGGGTGGATGGGTGTGGCCAGCTGAGAGGTAGATGGCCAGAACATTTCTCTGCTATATTAACACAATAAGGGAGTACACACACTGGGGAAGTTAAGGGTCATGTGCACAGGTGCCAGCTCAGCTAGGAGTGAGGGTCTGGTGGGGGTGAGGAATGGGTGTAAAACATCGCACCTCCGGACGGGGCTGGGGTTCCTGGCCAGTGTCAGTGGCATGCACGCTCTCGCACACTCAGCTCGCAACCTGCCCTCTCTTCACATTTGAGCAGCTCAATTCTCACTTTCACGAGGAGCGATACTTTCCAGTTCACGAGACGAGGAGCAAGACTTTTCCCAGTTCACGCGGAGCGAGACTTCCCACGAGGAGCGAGACTTTCCAGTTCATGAGGAGCGAGACTTTTCCCAGTTCACAGGGAGCGAGACTTTCCAGTTCATGAGGAGCGATACTTTTCCAGTTCACGAGGAGCAAGACTTTTCCCAGTTCACACGGAGAGAGACTTCCCATGAGGAGCGAGACTTCCCACGAGGAGTAAGACTTTCCAGTTCATGAGGAGCGAGACTTGACAGTTCACGCGGAGTGAGACTTCCCACGAGGAGTGAGAATTCCCATGAGGAGCAAGACTTTCCATTTCACAGGGAGCGAGACTTTCCAGTTCACGAGGAGCAAGACTTTTCCCAGTTCACGCGCAGCAAGACTTCCCACGAGGAGCTAGACTTTCCAGTTCACGAGGAGTGAGACTTTTCCCAGTTCACGCGGAGCAAGACTTCTGACAAGGAGTGAGACATCCCACGAGGAGCGAGACTTTCCAGTTCACGAGGAGCGAGACTTCCCAGTTCACAGGGAGCGAGACTTCCCACGAGGAGTGAGACTTCCCACGAGGAGCGAGACTTTCCAGTTCACGAGGAGCGAGACTTCCCAGTTCACAGGGAGCGAGACTTTCCAGTTCACGAGGAGCAAGACTTTGCCCAGTTTACACGCAGCGAGATTTCTCACGAGGAGCGAGACTTCCCACGAGGAGCTAGACTTTCCAGTTCACGCAGAGCGAGACTTTTCCCAGTTCATGCGGAGCGAGACTTCCCACGAGGAGCAAGACTTTCCAGTTCACGAGGAGCGAGACTTCCCAGTTCACAGGGAACGAGACTTCCCAGTTCACGAGGAGCGAGACTTCCCACGAGGAACAAGACTTTCTAGTTCACGAGGAGCGAGACTTTCCAGTTCACGAGGAGCTAGACTTTCTAGTTCACGAGGAGCAAGACTTTTCCCAGTTCAAGCGGAGCGAGAATTCCCACGAGGAGCGAGACTTTCCAGTTCACGAGGAGCGACACTTCCCAGTTCACAGGGAGCGAGACTTCCCATGAGGAGTGAGACTTCCCATGAGGAGTGAGACTTTCCAGTTCATGAGGAGCGAGACTTCCCAGTTCACAGGGAGTGAGACTTTCCAGTTCACGAGGAGCGAGACTTCCCACGAGGAGCGAGACTTTCCAGTTCACAAGGAGCAAGACTTTTCCCAGTTCACACGCAGCGAGACTTCCCACGAGGAGCAAGACTTCCCACGAGGAGCTAGACTTTCCAGTTCACGAGGAGCGAGACTTTTCCCAGTTCACGTAGAGCGAGACTTCCCACGAGGAGTGAGACTTCCCAGTTCACGAGGAGCGAGACTTCCCAGTTCACAGGGAGCGAGACTTCCCAGTTCACAGGGAGCGAGGCTTTCCAGTCAATTGAATCAGAAGTTTGCGGCAGTGCTGCGTGTGTCTCAAGGTGCGATGAGAGGGAGGCGCGTGTCTTCCGTTACCAGAAAATGTGCATCCTCGAGAGACGACATCGCACCTCTGCAACTGAGTGCAGAGAAAGATGAATTCGCTTTTAATAATCATGTTCACTCACCATAGCCCTGGTGAAGTTGCTAATGGACATCTTTCCAGAATTAGCTGCTCAGGTAACGAGCAAGGTGTTGCATATATTAGTATATGTTGCGGATTAATCGGGCAGCTGGCACTGGAACTATTTTAGTAACAATGCACTGCAGTTCTGGAAATGGGATTACTCTTGATTTTTAAAGTGGCCCGTTTTCTTTGCATTTATTTTCTTTAGTTATTTTTTCTTCAATATTTTGTTATGTATTACATTTGTTTATATGTACTCTGTGTACTGAAAAACACAATAAAAAATCATTTTAAAAAATGTATATTGATTGTGCTCATGTTTTTAACAAACCTCGCAAAAATAAACTTTGCACATATATCAAGATAAGAAAACATGCATAAAGTATACGTCATATAGTTCACATTAATTTGATGAATGATCGACATTTCCCTGAAAAAACACACCACTGATAAAAAAGAATGAGGCGATCCCTCCATCAAACCGTTTTCCTGAAGTCATTCTCAGGACTCGTTGCTAAAATCAGAGTCTCCTGGGGACCCAGCAGGGCTCGCGACCAAAAAACTGGGCTGCGGCCCCTCTCCATCTCAGACACAAACTGCTGCCATAGTTCCTTCTAGCTTCACTCAAAATGCGATAAAAAAACTAAACACACCAGCCCTTGGTTTTTTAGACACATTTGTAAATCCAACAAGGGACCCAAGAGGTCCTTGTGGATTCCCCATGTTAACAATGACTAATCCCTCTTACTAGCGTGACAAGGGGATTTAGATTCTATTTAAGACAAGGAGGCGAGTATTATGCATAACCATCTTTACTCTAAAACCACAGCAACAAAGAAAAACTTTTACAAACAAAAACGTTTCAATAACAGAACTAAATAGAGTTCAGTGTCAATGTTAGGGGACTCTCCCCAATCCATCATGAAGGACAGGTCATGCCCTGCAGGAGACCAATGAGCATGGACCCTCTTCTGTATAAATCCTTTACTCCAATCCCAACTCCTCTTTCTGTAGCTGTTTTAAATCAGACGTCCGCTGCACAGACTAGATTATAAAGTATTTAGACAAAATCCAGCGAAGCTCCTGGATGACGCACTCTCCACAACTTGTAGCTGTGACCCATGTTCCCGAACAGAACCTCTCAGCTCGAAGCTGTAAGAACAACAACAAAGATGAGTGGGTGGTAAGAACAACAAACCAAAGAATGTTCTCTCTTGAAACACCTGTGTATAGGTGTGCTATACATGCTATATCATATTCCACCAAGGGTGGGGGGTGGGAGAATACTCGCCTCCTTGTCTTTAATAGAATCTAAACACCCTTATCACGCTAGTCAGGGGTATTAGTCATTCTATGGCAAGACAGGATGCTCCTATTATGAAAGTTTGAAGCCCTTGCGTCATATTAATTACCACATGATCATACAAAAGGACAATACCATAAAACTAGAAGAAATGTTTTAAATGTTTCAGTTTTTTATCAATCAGCTGATTGCAAAAATAATCTTCTCTAGGCTAAGACCACCCTAGGAACTGTCCTAGAAGGCCTAGCAGTCTTAACTGCAAAGAATGAGGAAGATGTGCCAACTCCAGTTACACAGCACGTCTTTCTATAGGAATAGCACGAAAAGACAATAGAAGTGCTAAGCTTCTCTATGCTCAACACAAAATCAATTAAACACTCGATGTCAGACCATCTTCTGGTAAACCTAGACATACCACATTGCAAACCTGGGGAACAGTGTTGGGAGACAAATCTTCATTAGAAGGTTACAGTCGGAGAAAAGGGACACTCTAATAACATGTCATAGGACAAAAACCTAGCTTAGGTGGAACTTGAATGCAAATAGACTTGAGGTCCCTGAGCACCTTGTACCTCGTGGTCTGCCCTTAACGACACAATTGCCCTTCGTCAAATGTAACACCTGTATATCAGTAAACCTTCCCAAACCAATATACCAAAAATGTATTACATCTTCTGGATGCAGAAGCAGGATGGAAGAGATGAACCACACACCTGAAACCTAGTATCCTTACTAAGAATAGACCAACCAGGGAACAATGATGACGAAGAGATATTCCTGTGAAATCCTTGAAAACACAGCAGGGAGAGCTAAATGCGTCAAGCCATAAAGACGGAGGCACTTAAGGACCAGTTGGAGGGACCTGACGAGTCAGAGAGAACCTCGGAGGAGAGAGAGAAAACCACCCAATACAACCCCAACTCCAGAAGTTGAGAAAAAAGCACACACACCTGAAAAAAGGTTAAAGAAAGGGGAAACAGACAATTCATTGCCGTCATCCTGAGCCCTTGAACAAGTACTCTGCTATCATGACAATAGGGAGCTATTTACTTAAACCTGACCCATAAAAGACAGGACTTGCAAAGAGAAAACTTGAGTTTGGACCTTAAACCCTCCCCCATGGTTGATATATTCCTTAGACGAAACCATAGACCCACCAAGGTGGATACCCTAAATTCCATAGTCTTGAGAAGACTCTAAACTGTAAAAATAAACTGAGCACTAAACAGTTAATACGAAGCTGCTTACCGGAGGAGGACTAATCTCCGTCTGCGAACAACGGAACTATCCTGGCACCCCCAGCACACTGTGCTGGCATCTATTCCAGACAATCCCCAAAGGAAATCAAAAAGTCTATCTGCTATGCAGGCAGCTCAGCAACTCAATCAGTAACAAAGTGTCTCCCTGCCCTCGAGCAATCGCACGGACAAAGTCTTGCGGGGATGATAATGCTGTGGCATTGTAACACCCTGTGATAGTGAGGGCCAGAATAATTTGGATGAAAGATGAACACCACGCCCAGACCCTTCTATCCTTTTGGGGGAGATTCTCCCTGCCTAGGGGAGGAGAAAAACTTCTCTACTTATCTAAGAAAAAACTCTGCAAAAAAAGAGGGATGCCAAGCCTGGAGTCCACCTTGAAGGGCAGAAATTGAGCACCTTACACCGTTCCCATAAGAACTCTTGCATTTATAACCAAACCCCCATCCCAGTAGAAGGGGCCCCACTAACTCCACAGGAGGTTAGAAACTGATAACACTTGACCAAACAAGCATATCATCCGGACCTCTAAGGAACTGAGGTGAGCCAGCATCGGCTCTGCTAACCTTGTGAAATAGCAGGAATTGGCAAATAGAAAAAGCAAATAGACGGGAAGCAAAATATCCAGTGTGAGCTCTGCACTGGCCATGAACAAGAACCCCTGCTAATGGGAGAAAACAGAAACCATCCGGTATTCCTCTCAGAGGTATAACCTTATTGAGCAACACCTCAGAAAAGAAGGGGGGGCACGGGGGAGGGGCAGGGGCCCTGCGATAGTTATCGTGCACAGCAACTGAAAAAGCTGTGAAGGGATACTGGGAACACCGTCCCTTCAAATTTGAGGTGTAGACCTCTGCATGCATGAAAGTGAAAGCCTGACTGGCTTCCCCAGGGAAAAGGGTCAAGGAAAGAGACTGTCCAGGGAAATAAATATGAAAATAAACAACCTCCTACAAACTGCAACGAGAAACAAACTCCCTTGAGGGCAAAAAGTTTGGGCTTGAACTCCTCGAGCAGAGGAGAGCTTGCATGTACCGCTAGATGTATTAGCAGGACAGGCAAAGCCCTGGGAGGCAAGGCTATAGGGGCGGTCTCTATAATGTTACCTTTCTGGTGATCCTTCTCCCTTATGCCAGCATGTTTTTTAAAAACACTGTATCAGTGTTTGAACCTGGGTTGCTTAACGTTGTCTTATTTACAAGACTAAAGTGTTGTCTTGCCCCCGCAAAGGTCTTAATATTGGGTTTGTTGAATGCGATCTTGGGACAAAGACTGAGGGAAAGCAAGTCGCTCTTAAGGATCGAGGAATTGGTGTTACCGAGCAGGCAAACCCCATCTGTACATCAAGCCCCGCAGTCCTTGCACGTCAATAGGGAAATTATTGGTTATTTTCCTCTTCAGCCAGCTGAGAGAAACAGGGTAATCAACTCAAAACACCCTTACCACCCTTCCAGTCCTCATCTATCCCTTTGTCAGGGTCTTTCCCTGTCCTGAGCAAAGAAAGGATACCAGGACTGTTTTATTCAAAGAAACAAAAGTGGGGGAATTTGAGGGGGGGGGGGGTTAGCAGGTGTAAGATTTTTAAAGCGCCTTATGAAGGCGAGTAGAGTAGAAACCCCCTGACCTCTTCTTGGGGAGGAGAAATGTCTAAGGAAGTGTCAAACTGAGTTGTCCTGTAAACAACTAACCTATGGGAACAAACACTCTTTTCTTTGAAGTACTGAATAAATAATAATAAATACATAAAAATATAAAGTAACCCTTTCCTAGGAAAGTGGGGTTACGCCCGCCCAGGGACCCAAACTTTGGATCCCTAAATAAAAGCTGATGCTTACTGAGCCATCTGGGTGACTGCCAATAAGAAAATTGTTAATGTGCTCCACACATAGCCTAAAATATATTTTTTGGGGAGAATACACTGAGCAAGTGCACCTCAAACTGCTCATCCTAGCAGGGTGTGGTAACCAGCAGTACACAAGGGGGTAACCCCGCATTAGAACTCAGGCAAAGCCTGAAACCGAGCAGGTTATGGCACACCTACAGTGAAGGCAAATCACCTATGCTATGGGCAGCGCTTGTTTGTTTGTTTATTTATCATGCGCACCAGCCCGAGGGTAACAGGGCGCAGCAGTAAGAGAATGCAAGGCTTACATGGTTACAATTATGATTACAGCAAGGCATATAAAGTTACAAGCAAGTTCCCAGTAGGGCATATATACAAATATACAAAATTTGAAGCAGGTTATGAGCAAGAAGAGTACATAGGCTCATAAACAGGGATTACAATGTATTGGAGGATGGTCTAAGGCAGCCTAGGTGAGGCTGGTGCAGGCATAAGCAAGTGGTTAGTGAGGTTGAGGGTGCTGATGCAGTTACTTCTGAGTTGTAAGTACAGTTGATCTATTCTAAGCTGGTATGGCAAGGAGTTCCAGAGTTTGGATGCTTTCACTGGAAAGCTATTGCTGCCAATCTTGGTGAGTCGGAATCTAGGTACAATAAGGCAGTTTGCATTGCTGACTCTCATGGGTCGGGTGGATGTTCTTCTGTGTAACCTGTCTACAAGGTAACTAGGGGCTGCATTGTTTAGTCCTTTGTGGGTAAGGGAGACCATTTTTAGAAGAATTTTGTTGCGAGTAGAGAGCCATTTGTATTATTGTCTAGTAGCAGAGGTATGTTCTCTTTTATTCACGCCTAGTGCAGCTCTTAAGGCTTTATTTTGAAGTATTTGTAGCCTCTGAATATTAGCCTTATTGGCACCACTATAAAGAGCATTACAGTAATCTAATCTCGAGAGTATTAGTGCTCTTACCAGTATCATACAACTGTCATTTGAAAGGAATGGTCTGCCAGCACTGATAAGCTTGCAGGTGTAAGCGGTAGTAGAGGCCAGTGATTTCACCTGTTTGTCAAAAGACAAGGTAGAGTCAAGGTAAACGCCAAGGGTTTTCACCTCCTTGTCTACCCCGATGACGTTTCCATCGATTCATGGCTTAATTTCTTAAGGTTGAGGTAGGTGCCCAGGATGATGGATCATTCAGGCATAGACCGTGGGTGGCCATCCATGCCTGATGATGAGCTTAAATAAATAAATAAAGCTGCAGACTGGCAGCGTATCAGGCTCTTCAGTAGGCGGATCACCACCAAATATATAAAGTGAAAAATACCAATTTAAAAACAAAATTTTAATTTTAAAATTTTTTAAAATATATATATATGTAAATATACATATGCCTAAATATATATACATACACATATGTGTACACTGGACATGGCGGGAAGTGAACCCAGGTCCTTCTGCATGGTAAACCTGCAGCCTTATTATTGAGCCATCTCGCTTGTGTGCTGAAGCAGAAGCTTTCTGTATATTTCCAAACAATTGAGGCCCACGCGTACCAGGCGAAAGTCAAAACAATATATACCTAAAACACAGGGAACTTTTCAGCAATATCACTGTCTGACCTCCGCGATCATTGTTGGTGTTGCAATTCTAAAGATGTTGCATTGGTGTGTCAAAATCACGGAGACAAAGAGTTCCCCCACTCGGTTTGTTATAGGTAGAAGCATCTGTTTTGCACACCAGTGAACGACGCGGGATGCGAGAAATATGCTACATTGAGACGGGATTTAGCCCGGTACTACTTCCAACCCCCAGCTATCGCGCATATATGAACCACGGCAAAGGATACAAAGATATGCCCTGATTTGAAAAATTCATCTATAATGCCGAAACACGTGTTATCATAAAGGGACACAAATAAAAATTCACCAACCATACACGAATCAGTACTCTGGAAGCTTTCTTTTACTATGGCGCAGTAACAAGTTTTGTGCAAAACAGATGCTTCTACCTAAAACAATATATACATATATCTATACATATATACAAATAAATATAACAACACCCATCGACAAGAAAACATAGAGGTGTTCAAATCCTATAGATGCCCATACTTGAAAGGAGATTACAGCTGCACGTGCTTGCTGTAGATCTGCTCAATGAAAGAGCTTACTAAAGAAATGAGGGCCGCACGAACTTCACCCCAGCCAGGGACTCAAACTTGAACGCTGTAAATACGCATGTGTTAAATGAAAGGAGAGCGCTGGGGAAGGAGTGGGCGGGCCAACCGGCCCCTGAAATACAAAGAAGACACAGTCGCCACAGACTGATGTGGGCCGTCAACTGAAATAAACACCCCCAGCTGCACATGCGGCCTGGAGCGTAAGAGCCGCCCAGCCCCTTAACTTGAAAGAAACAGACCCAGCTGCACACACGGACTGGAACGCGAAGGCCGACCGGCCCAATAACTGCAAATAAAACACAGCTTTACACGCAGAGGGAATGGAGTGTGCCGGCCGCTCAGCGCAGCCCTCCAAGCCCCAACAGATCCACACCTGAAGGGACACCTGTGCTGCTTGAGCACCAGAGACCCACGTGTGTCGGGCCTGAAGCCAAAGCTTCTGACAGGCCCGCGCGCGTTGGGTAAAGACACCAAAAGAAAAGACCCCGCTACAATAAAGCGGTGGAAGAAACCATAAAAATTAATTTTGTAAGTGAAAAAAAACAGTAAGTATATACTGCATAACCAACACACTACACAATATAGAATATTATATTAACACAATATGCAATTTGCACAAATACTGACTAGCATGCAAAGCACAACTAGAAGGAGTGACATAGATGGGGTGTCAGCGGCAAAGAAAGAGGAGTTGGGATTGGAGTAAAGGACTTATATAGAAGAGGGTCCATGCTAATTGTCTCCTGCAGGGCATGACCTGTCCTCCATGATGGATTGGGGAGATTCCCCTAACATTGGCACTGAACTCTATTTAGTTCTGTTATTGAAACTTTTTTGTTAGTAAACATTTTTCTTTGCTGCTGTGGTTTCAGAGTAAAGATTGTTATACATAATAGGAGCCTCCTGTCTTGCCTTAGAATCAGTGATCGAAGTGAGCGGGAACGGTCAGGAGCGGTGTTCCATTGATTTTCTTTTTACCATTCCTCTACTTTTTACGATGATATCCACCATTCTACATAGAGGATTTGTCCATGTATGTCCCTGTGCAAGTGTAAAGTTATAATTGGATCCTTAATGAGTCACTTAGACTATTGCAATCCCCCAGCTGAAACACCTTGTCACATGTTGCACTAGGCTTCCGCCTACCCTCTCCCCTGCCGAGACACCACAGTTCGACTACTTTATTCTGTACACTTCTACCACGGTTAACAATGTGTCCCTTACTCTAGCTCTCTTCACCAGCTCGAATGCAGCAGTTACACCAATAAAGGCCGAGTAAATCGGCCTATGTTTTTCCAAAGCCTCACCCTCGAACTCTTTGAATTCCATCCATTCTAGACTTCCTAAAGCCCGATTGTTCTTCATCTGGTCTACGACCCCCCCCCCCACTAGCCACTTCTGCAATGCAGACAGGATAGCCCACAGCATTATTTCCGCTGCTATATTTAGCAGTGCAATTGGTCTATAGTTTCTGGGGTTAAATCTATTCCCTTTTTAGTTTGGGCTACTGGGTGGTGCTCGAAACACCCATAGGCCGAAACTATTGCATTAGAGTACAGATAGGGAGGAATGGCATATGAGGAGGGACACAAAGCTTGCAGGTGTTTGGCTATTTGCCCACCCATTGACTGCACATGGCCATGCTAATCCCTATGGTAGTTCCCACCCAGATGTTGCCCGACCAAAACACTTCATGGGAACTCTTTCAGCTCACTTTAATCAAGCAGTTGAAGTGCCTGCCAGTGTTTTTTCAAAGCAGTCTTCTGAGAGTTAATGACTTAATTGGAGCTGTAAACTGCCAGTAAATTGGAGCTGTAAAATTGGAAGTAGCTGAGTTACCTCCAATTTTAGCACTTTGCCAAATTATGAGTTTTGGTGTTGCGTGGGGGATTTACCTCTAGCAAAACCCTGTAGGTAAGTCTTCCAAATCAAGGCTTAAAAAAAAAAAGAAAAAAAAAAGAAAAATTTGGCGGCGTTACCACTTGTAATTCCACTGGTGATAATTCCGCCAACAATCCCCAAGGCAGTCCAATGTACTCCACCTACCACCATTTGTAATCCTGTAGGTAAATCCACAGGACCGAGTGGTGGTACCTGTAAATCCGTTTGGTGGTATTTTAGAGGATTTACCTCTGAAATACCTCCAAACTCGTAATGAGGCCCTATGTGTGTCATTCACTGAAGTTCTGTTTAAAACAAGCATTGACAAAGCAAAGAGTTTTGTCTTGTCTATAAGTATTAGGTAAACCACTATGGAAGTGCCTGGCAAGTGCATTTCCCATGCCTTCACAAAAGCCCAAACTGTTGGCATTGCCAATGCTTGTTTAACTATTGGGATGATTAATAAAAATGTCCATGATGGAAGAACACCACCCAAGGGTGTGATCTTTTGAAACAGATTAAGTAAAACAGTAGAGCACAGAACAGGGTATTTTTTTCGATGTTACATTTGCAAGGCCATCGGGTCCCCCTGCTCATGAAACCTTCAATCGTGAACTCAGATGGGAAATTGATTCATAGAAAAACTCTAAGCTCCAGCTGCTTTTATGTATAGAGCAGGGGTCCCCAACCTTTTGTGCGCAATGAGCAAAATGAGCAAAATGTGCGTATCATATGACATGGTGAGCAACATCCAATATTTGACAGAACATATGGGCACTCAATTGGCAGAAAAATGATTGCAACACAAATTAGAACTATAATAAACTTTAAGACTGCAAATAGAGCATTTTCATTTGCAGTATTTAACAATAATCTAGACTACGTGCAATTCTAGTAAAGGAAATGTATAAGGCCTTTATCTTCAATTGACATTAAGTGGTTCTTTACAGGACATGTTGAGGAAATTTAGTTGTCAGTAGGACATTGTTAGACAGATGGGACCAGTCAAGTTGTTCAACAGTATAGCAGGACCACAACCACCACCAGGGGCTTCAGGTTCTCGAGCAAAATTGGTTTAAGAAATTCAGTGCAAATGTTTGGATGGCAAAATTGGTTAAAAATGGAGCACTCATTTTCAGGTGTACTTTGGGATTTAACTGGATCTTTAATGGCAAATGGTGCATTCCTAACACCAGTAATACTGTTCCTGAGTCATGGATTACTGTATTGTGGAATGTTTTTTCTTCAGGATAGTTATGACATTTTGCATTTCTAATTGAATTTGAGAGTGATCACTATCCGCTTGAGTTAATTTTCCAATGTCCAGATTTAGGCACCACGAAGATGTCAAACAGCCAGAGGGGCCGGATGGCGATGCCTAAGTGCGACAAGGAGGAATTGGAAAGAAAGACCGATTCACAAGAAATTAAGATATTCTCTTAAAAATGTTAACAGTTCAGAGACCACAAAGGAACTTGTCAATTTGTTTGAGTCTTTGGTTGAAACTATACAGAACAGAGCTATTGGCAAATGGCGTCTCCCAGTTCAGGAGGCCCAGGTTATAAAAACGGATGCTCCATGGTTCGATGCAGAATCTCACCATGATGGAATGAGTGGCGTGTACACAACTGGCCAGATTAGTTTTAAAAGGACATATAAAAATTGATAAAAGACAAAATAAAATAATTCATTGAGAAACAATAGGAGCTTTTTCAAATGGCACCAAATTGCTTAATACAATTGTGGCGACAGGAATTATGCCATCTCCTTGGACAAGTAGTCCTTGGACCACTGGAACCCACGGTTTTAGGCCAATTCCATTACTGGACATTGCCAGTAAAATATTCCCCAAATGTTTGTTGCTCAGACTGGAGCAGTGGGCTCAAGGTAACAATATTTTGAAGCCCTCCCAAGTGGGCTTCGGAGGAGGACTTACTACAGTGGACCACTGCTTCACACGGGGCACCATCACAGAGAAATACGGTAAGGTTACAGGGGTTAGGGAGGATTATATGTGGCTTTTTTAAAGATTTGGTTGATAGAAACATCTTGCGGCATAACTTACATTTTATTGGGATCCATAATGGTTTCCAACTGTGAGATGTAGACATCCCAGTATCTGTCCGATGTAAATGATCAGGGAATTATATATGTTTTCCCCACCAATAAAGGTTAAAAGCAGGCATGCCAGTTGTCCCCAATATATTGCTTTCTGACTTTGACTAGTACTTCTCTTAAGAAAGTTAATCCACACTCTCTGATGGGTACATTTTATAGCATGCTTCTTTATGCCGATGACACAGCTATTTGTGACTTAACCCCAGCAGTTCCATGACAGAGCCTACTATACTCAAATGACTATTTTAGGAACTATTGTTTGAAATTAAATGTGATAAAAGCAAAAATGATGTTCTTGGGAAAGGGTGAAGCCTTGTAGCTGGTTTTAAAATGAATGTTCTCAAAGAGCGGTGGTTTGGTGTAGATCGTTTTAAGAGGACAACTGATGGAACATCATTAAGGCGGGGGTGGGGTAGATGTCCAAAAAATACATAAGCTGCCTTCCTTAGCTTTATATGCACACTTACGCACACAGATAAGATGGCAAGGAGAAATCTGTGAAATAAGATCCCCAAAATACAGGAGGCTGAGGGTAATGGTAAGTTTAAATGTACCCAACCCTGAATAAATGAAGAAGGTGTGCATGAGGGAGCACAAGTGTGCCTGTAAAATGGGAGTCAATGAAGATTTGGTTAATTTGCTGCTGCTTCAGTTTTTTATGTCAATTTCTGGTCATGCATGGACGCTGTGTTCTATATCATCAATTGGAATTATCAGGTTTTCGTAAATAGCTTGTTTGAATATGCTTATTTATTTTGGGCTTGTTCTATGTGAATTTTATGAAATATGATGCATGTTTTTAAATGTTGCTAACTTAATGGAGAAATATGATTAAATACATATTCACTGAGTAATACTGGTCATTACATGGTAGGCTTTACAGCTCACTTCACTGGGGTTTCTGAGGTTACCATGTGAGATTTCCTCTTGCATGTAATGGCAAATAGTGGATTTTTAAGCATCTGGGGCCAGTTGCATTGGTGAAAAAGTGGTTAGGAATAAAGATAATATTTTCCTGAAGGATTTGGAGCCTCTTTTTTCTGCCCAAAAGGGATTTTACCCAACAATAAGGGGCAAACATTGGTCAAAATGTTGAACATTTGACGACCACTTCATAGAGGGGTGTGGTGGCGTTAACTAGGTATTTGCATTAATTATTTGGTTTAATTTAAATGTATTAACAGTAACTTAATTGGATTTAAATATAGGACAAATTAATTATGAAAAATGTGGCATGCATTTCCCTTATTTGCCTTATTTGCCCATTACCCACGTGCCAGATGAACAGAGTATCAGACTTTGACAATTTTTCAACTAGGACACTATGCAATAATAAACATAGGTGACACTAAACGTAATATTTCAACCTTTGAAATTTGAAATTTGTGTTCAAACGATATCACAAACTGATTTCTTTCTTTAACTGTTAAAGTGTGTGGTGTTTTTCTTTGCATAGGATGTTTTCATAAAATTGTTTTTAAAGAAAAATTCTCTTTGCACAACTTTGTCTATTCATTCATTGTTTACTCTTAATTCTCATTATTGGTACATGCATTTTCTGAATTTTAAGAGTGCTTGATTTTCTCTTCACTTTGTTTCATTTGTCATTATTTATTGACTGTATCCATTTGGAATCTTCAGGTTTCACCATTATTTTTTCACTGTGAATTATTTGCATTTTCTGCATTTCTGTATTTTGTAATAGTCAAATAGAATAAATTGGGAAGCACTAATTATTTTTCTTCCCCTTTTCTTCTTCTGCTGACTGTATTTTAACTATAGATGGATAATTAATAAGGATATCAATGATACCAAATGTGAATACAAACTGAATTTAATTCACTATTTAGGTTAAAAAAAATTCTCAGCAGCTTTTTGGATCTTCACATATGTATATTTTAGACCCCCACCATAGCGGTTTCACCAGGGGCAAACCCCTTTTTTAAAAATTAGTTTTACTGGCAACCTTGTTGCTGTGGGTGTGATAAATTATGAAATTTGGGACGGATTAAATCCATTGTTGTCCACTTTTCTATTTTCAGCCCCCTTCTTTGACTACATAGATTTCTTTGACAGAGGGTCCGATTTTTTGCTGGTCTACGTTTGTACGGCACAAATTGTCAACCAGTTATTTCAACCAAGTAACTAAAATGGCTGATAATCAAACATTCAGTTATTCAGAGGAACAGATTTTAGGAATCATGAGTTGTCCTTCCATCTTTGATCCAGATGGCACAAATCCCAATGCAGCTCAATATACTGGCAGTGAGAATTTATTAAAACTTAAGAAGAACTTCCAGACCGAACTACATGGTCACTTCTTACATGAATACTTAAAAGCCAATACTATGCCGGCCGGTTTAATTGTGCACAATGAACCCTGTCTTTTCTTATCTGATAAACAGTACGCTACAACCTTTAGCCAAATTTCACTCAAGTGTAGTTGAGACCTCATGGTCTTACCTATCACTACACCTATCACTACAGTCCAAAGAATTAGTTTAGACATTCAAAAGACACTAGACATGGAGGAAGACAAATTCCTATTGAATATCCTCGTCTCTAATGCC
Organism: Ambystoma mexicanum; assembly: GCF_040938575.1. Lineage (NCBI taxonomy): Eukaryota > Metazoa > Chordata > Amphibia > Caudata > Ambystomatidae > Ambystoma > Ambystoma mexicanum. The sequence continues at coordinate 158,374,242 of NC_090936.1, read as the reverse complement.
AAGGACCAATTAGAGTCCACCAATAAACTCTGAGGAATTTAAAGCAATAACTATTGCTAAAATAACTAAGAAGCTTGCGAAGGACATCTGGGAATTTAAACTTGAGAAGGTCTTACCCTTTATCACAGAAGAATATGTGGAAGCTATCAACAAACAATCCACACTTAAATGTGAACAGGGCAATAAGAAGAGCAATGTTTCATTTTCCAGAACAAGCAGCAGTGGATCAGACGATCAGGCTGCACAGAACCAACAGCAGCAATTTGGCTATCCCCAACAAATTCCCCCTTTTTTTTGGCAGAGGAGGGATGGGAGTGCCCCAACGGGGCACCCCCGTGGTTTCAACCATATTTTCTAATGAGGAGACCTTGGGGCAGGAGACGTCAAACTCGCTAAATCAATCAGGATCACAAATTCCTATCTTTAATTTGCCTAATTTGGACATGAATCAATTCCAATTGTCTGTCTTATCTAAGGGTCTTTCAATTGATCCAACAACTGGGACTAATTGGTACTCCTTGGAAACAGAAGTTTGAAGATTTTCACAAACAGTCAGACTGAAAACATTCTTTCAGGATCTCCCTGAAAAAATACCTGCTCAAGACGCAGGACTTTGATGTCGATCAACATTTACACCACAGGACAATCAGGTGCCAAAGGAAATGCTGACCTTCGAGAAATGTGTTCTCAAAGATCTGCACAGTCTCAAAACTAAAAACACCAGAAAGTTTACCAAACACAACTTGTCTGTTGAGGAAAAAATTTCTCTCAAGAACTTGGCAGCTAATACAACTATAGTTATAAAACCAGCAGATAAGGGGGTGGTATAGTCATTATGACTAACACTCAATACCTTGAAAGGGTGAACAACTTACTAGAGGATACTGCTAGTTATAAAAAAGCTGAAGAAAGATCCTACTAAATAAATTAAAGCAGAAATGGGCCATGCAGTTAAATATGCCTTCGACCGGGATTTGATTACAGATAATGAATGTGAGTTTTTGACTACAAGTCAGGGTCGTACCCCGACTCTATATGCCTTACCCAAGATTCATAAAAACTCATCCAACCCACCTGGTAGACCAATTGTATCAGGATGTGGCTCTATATTAGAACCACTTTGTAAATTTGATACCTTTCTCAAGCCCATTAGCATTCGAACAAACACTTACTTGAGAGACACTATGAATACAATCCAAGTCTTTGAAAACCTAAGTTTTGACCCCAAAAAAAAAATACTAGTTACTATGGACATAGCGTCAATATACACAAGTATCCCCCAGGCCCCAGCCCTGGAATGCATGCAGCAATATCTAACAGAATTTGACTCACAAAAGCGGGTTCCAATTAACTTTATTATGGAATTATTGAAACTTGCACTCTGTAAGAAGTACTTTGAATTCATTTGGTACATTCTTTCTCCAAACCAAAGGGACAGCAATGGACGCAGCCTTCGCCCCTAGCTTGGTTATCTTATTCATGTCCCAATTCGAGAAAGATCACGTCCTCTGTGAAGCCAATCCTTTTTTCAAATCCATCATGAACTGGAAGCGCTATATCGACGATATTGTTTTTATATGGGTAGGACAAGAAGCTAAATTGCACTCCTTCAAGGAGTGGCTGAACCAGATCGACAGCAACATTCGATTCACTCTGGAATATTCAAGTAACTATTATTTTCTTGGACTTAGAAATCAAACACGAGGAAGGCAAACTCAAATGTCTCCACCGAAAAGAAAGTGCTAGGAATACACTCTTGCACTATACTAGTGATCACCAACGCCATACCCGGGATAACCTTCCCTATGGGCAGTATCTGCGCATAAGAAGAAACTGCACTGATCTATCGGATTTTCATGACAGAGCTGATGAATTAGACATGAGGTTGAAAGAAAGAGGCTACCCAAAAAAGCTAATTAGCTGTTCACGGAAGCGAGCCCGCTTCACGGACCGTGAGTCCCTGTTTACAACCAAATCTCAGACATAGGATAATAGCAAGATGACTTGTGTTCTTACTCACGGATCAGACACCTTTCATATTAAGAAAATTATTCTTAAACACGGGGGTATTGTTAAATTAAACTTACCCGATGAACCTTGCCCCCGCTTTGCTCTGAAAAGAGCATTGAATATACGAGACAAACTGGTACATTCCAGCTTTCAAAAACAGTCACCCAGGACTGGACTCTGGGATCTGAGATCTGCAAAAGGACATTACCCTTGTGGTACATGCACAGCATGCACCCTTACTAAGAAAATAAAAGAATTTCGGATTGGTGATCGCACATGGGTCTTACCAACTCTGACACATTGTAAAACAAAACAAGTTGTTTATTGTGTTGAATGCCCATGCGGACTAAGGTACATTGGACAAACGATTAGAGCTGTACACATTAGAATATCTGAACATCAGTCTCACATCAGGTGCAAAACGGTTACAGCACCACTTGTGAATCACTACATGGCATTGAAACACTCACCCAATGACATTCTTTGGTGGGTACTGGATGTAGTAAAAAAACTCCACCAACGCATCCAGGTGTTTACTTGAAAAAGAAGCACGCTGGATTTACCGGATGGAAACACACATTAAGGGGCTCAATGAGGAATTCATTCCACCCCTTTCTTTGCATAGGTTGTTTTCATAAAATTGTTTTGAAAGAAAAATTCTCTTTGCACAACCTTGTCTATTCATTCATTGTTTACTCTTCATTCTCATAATTGGCACATGCATTTTCTGAATTTCAAGAGGGCTTGATTTTCTCTTCACTTTGTTTCATTTGTCATTATTTATTGAATGTATCCGTTTGGAATCTTCAGGTTTCACCATTATTTTTTCACTGTGAATTATTTGCATTTTCTGCATTTCTGTAATTTTTATTGTCAAATTGAATAAATTGGGAAACACAAATAATTTTTCTTCTCCTTTTCTTCTTCTGCGGACTGTTTTTTAAATATATAGGGATCATTAATAAGGATATCAATGATACCAAATGTGAATACAAACTGAATTTAATTCACTATTTAGGCTAAAATAAATTCTCAGTAGCTTTTTGGATCTTCACGTATGTATATTTTAGACCCCCACCACAGCTATATCACCAGGGCAAACCCCTTTTTTGTTATCAATATAATGCATGGTGGCATCAAACACAAACTGAACTTGTACAAAAAACAGTGCCTGCAAGTTATTTAATACAGGAACGTTGGGTAGGCATGCCACTTATTTGTCTTTAATGCTCCTACTCACTGTACAAAGGAACATGATATGACAATTTGTGTCTACCAATGTTATTCTACAAACAGAAGGTAGTTCCAATGCTTACCTATGGTTTGGAAGGCAAGCTAGCAGGAGATAAGATCGATTGGAAAAAAATAGAAAGCATATTTTTGGAAAAGGGTACTCGGTATTACACATACCACTCTGATTCAGATCATAAATATGAACTTGGTCTACTTTCGTTATAAGTTTTGTAAAATGGAAGGCCTTATCCCTTTGGAGGAAAATGATTAGCGGTCCCCAGAATTTGATCCTGGTATCCTGGCAGCTGCATTGGAAGACCCGGGTTCTACCCTGCTTCTATGCTCCCACACCAAGGTCCAGAGCAACTGGCAAGCAACAATTTAGGGTACTACAAGCAACATGTTTCTCCTGCGCTACACGTTAGGGATGACTGATCTACAGTATTTGTGCAGAACCGGGGGATAATGTTTGATGCCGTAACAGAACTGGGTGACTTATCCAGACAACTGCAGCGTTGTGACATGACATTATATGAGAAAGACTGAATAATCCAAACGCATATTTGTGTCTTTGAATCAATGGCATTGTCACCTGGGCCTTATGCTACAGCTACAGCTACTACTGTCTAACACATGCAATGTAATGGGATACAACTGCAGCAGTCAAACACCAAAGGTTGTACTAGCAAATCAAGAGCTCAGTTCTTTAGGAGTATGACAAATAATATTTTCCAAAGAATGACAACAGCCACAGCAGCAAATATTTCAAAAAACACCTCCACCAGAGAGGGAGAAATTGAGTACAAACAGCTGATAGGTGCAATGAAGCTTCTGAATCCACATTATTGGCCAGTTCCTGTGGATATTCAATATGGTGATGCTGATTTGCAGGCATTTTGTGATAAATTACATGTCTTTGATGCCCGACAGTACATCAATGCTTTCAGGGATTACAAACAAACCAAAGAGTTCAGGATACCTATACAATTGAAACCTTTAGCAAGAATTGTGGAAACATTTTCCACATCCACTGCTGACTGAGCCTGGCTTTAGCGTGATGAACGATGTGCTTACCACATTGCGCAGCAGGATGTCGGCTACTATTGCCCTCTGTAATGTTCTTAAAAATTGTTGGGCCTCCTGTGACAGAATTTATCCCAGACTGCTACGTAAGGAAATTATTGCAAAAAGGCAGGAGAAGCGTTGATGCCACAAACTGTATTGCTCGCTGATACGTTGTTAATGTATCATCTTATAAGCAGATCTGGCATGTTCTGGCCAGTGAATAAAAAGATGTTGTTACAGTTTTGCATTCTAACCATTTACACAACAGGTGTAAACGTTCATCATGATGTAAGTTACTTTCTGATCACAAATTCCCTTTGCAACAAAACAATTGTGAATAAAGGTCCCTTAGCGTCAGCGTACATGGAATACAACACAGTATTATTGCACTTTGTACCAATATTTACAATAGTTATTTTGATAGTTTTGCTGTATGTATTTATGTTAGTACTACTGCTTGTAAGCTTAATTAACAGCTGCCTCTGTTTCAAGTGTAAAATGCAATTCAACTACTGAGTTAGTATGTTGTTGACTGAACCAAGTTCAGTTGCTACAGCTTTAGGTTCACAAGGCAGTACTTGCCTTTAATACTCTGAGCAGCACCAATCAATGCAGCTGAACCTACATTATTTTTCTACAGCCAGCCGGGCAGTTCTTAGCATCCAAAATCAAGCCCTAAATGGATTTATAGTACAATCTTTTTCTTTTCTTTGCATGGATACCTACACATCCCTTATAGTAGTTGTAGCTAAGTCAAATGTTGCGATAAATTACTAGGAACATAGGTCTAAATGATTTAGCCATGTCCCCAACAGGCCTCCTGCAAAGAACAGGAGCAGACCGTCTGAAAAGGGAGTCGGGTTGTGAACCTGCCGGATGCCACACAATATAGGCGATCCACCAAAATGTAATGAGAAAGACTGGTTTCTCTTTAATCTTCAGTCCCCCAGCATGCATGCCCAATAAGCAAAGCAAGGCCAGGGTATTTTGATTCCCCGGTCTTGTATGGCCCATTGGGGATGCAGGCTGGCAAACTGCAGGTTCAAATATGCCTTGAGGGTGCTCCTACGCCTCACCGTACATTTCAGTCTATGTGGCTGTGAGGTGTAGGTTCTTTGATTCTATCACACATGTCAGGACCCAGGAAGCTCACCCTGCTTTCTGGTGCCTATCTGTCTGGAATACTGGAGCCAAACAGAAGAGATCCAGCAGAGAGGAACTCGTGAGCAGAGGAGGAGAACCCTAATGTAGTCCAGGAAGGAAAATAAAATATGGCTGCTGCCGAGTAACACCTCTGGGTATCCCAGGCACCGGCAAAGCATCCGCGTGGAAGGATGCACTGCCGGGGAGAAGCAGATGTCCACAGAGCTGCTGCAGACCGTGACACAGCTCCAAATGTTACTGGACCCTTGAGAGACATAGCAGCTGCTGAGAAAACGCCAGTACATGCAAGAAAAAAGGGTACAGGTACGCGGGTTACCCGAGAGGTGCTTGAGGTTCAGGGAAGCAAGGGGGTGAAGGCGGAAGGAGGAATAAGAGGGTTGGGATCCAGAGAATGAAGTGCGGGTATGGGACCCGCACCCATACGAGAAACAGAGCCATACAGAATATTGCGAGTCTGGGACCTGCACCCCTATGAGAAACTGAAGCAAAGCCATTCAGAATATTACAAGTCTGGGAGACAGTCCACAAGAGGACAATGGCTTGGCAGGAGAGTAAGCCAAGCAGTGCTGAATATTACGAGCCTGGGTTTGCACCAAAGGGAGACAGTCCATGAGAGGACCAGTGCTTGGCAGGAGAGTAAACCAAGCCGTTTTTGAACTTTGGAGTGTGGGACCCGCACCCAAATGAGAAGTTCATGAAATGATAATTGCTTGGCAGGAGAGTAAACCAAGCAGTTCTGAATATTGCGAGTCAGGACTTGCACCCAAAATGAGAGAAGAATAATTAGTGAAAAGGAATCCTACGCTTGGTAAAGGAGTGCGCCAAGTTGTTGGGATAAAAAAGTAGACATCTAAGAAGCATATTCTTGTGGACTACCTATTGACAAGAAAACAGGCCCGAAAGGCCCAAAATGAGAGAAAGTTGTATAAGAAGGAATCTAGACGAAGGGATTATGACCCTTGCCTTGGAGTCCCACATTTGTGAATATTTCTTTATTTTCACCAGTTTTGATTATCCGAGAGACTGGGAACTTTTCTGTAAGTTGGATGTACAAAGAACACTTTACTTTGGGAAGAGATCATCCTTGAACAGGTGGTTTAAGTTATTAGCGTGGGGACAGAGGTAGGGTTTTCTTACTTTTCTTTCAGTTAGGGCAACCCCCCCTAGTTTTGGGATAGAAAGGCATTTTGCAAACCCATTCTTGGATAATAAATGTTTCTGCCCAAATACATGCCACCATTGTGTCCGAGCCTTACATCTGCACCCTCATAGAACACATGACACAAGAATTGAGGGGCCTACAGTGGCTAACAGTAAAAGAAAAGTGAGAAGAATTCATATAGGAAACAATCTCCTTCTACAGACCGAAATGAACCCTGAGATCCAGGAATGACTTCTGCCTCAAACCAAAGCAATACTCAAAGCTGACATTTGGTAGATTAGCATTCTCCTGCATCTCAACAAAACTTTGGAACTTACTCACCAAGGAAATAAAAACCGAAGAGCACCTAAATTCATAAAACTACTAAACACCTGGCTCTTTAACTCAGCAAGCTAAACAGGAAGTAATTTCAAAGAGAACCCGTCAACCTGCTACACAGGGAGGGAGCGCCACAAACCAAAAAGCAACCAAAACGGAATGAAAGCATGAAATTAAAAAAAGCATATTAATGCCAACCATCATAGAAGGATCTGAGCTTAGCCAAATCAAATCAAACTCACAAGAACGCATAAACCACTCTTACCACTAACCCTGCAACTAAAGCTTTCCATTCTCTGACAAGCTCACCTTCAACCACAAAATAAAAGACACACCTACCTCTACCGTGACACAAACTGGAAATCACACCGCAAACTGTCCACACTCCACAACACCTGACTCAACCCAACACACTGGGCCTCATTACGACCCTGGCGGAATGGGTTTAACGGCGCCATAACGGCGGAATGGGTTGGAGGAATATTAAGGGCATGGTTGTCTCCAAACTCGTAATGAGGCCTACTGAACCCACCATAGAAAACTACACGACAGACATGCAAACAATCCCATAGACACTCGCACACCAAAACAACATCCGACCTATACCAACTCTAAGAAAACCCAACACACAGTGACCGTTTTTTCCAAACTGAAGCTACCAACAGCACAGCAAAGCTCTCTTGCGCTCTCCATCTTCATCCCACCAACTAACTCGCCCGACCCCAAGCCCTCCTTCCTTTCAGATCCGCCTGAGCGACCGGAGATTCTGAAAATGGCACGTTATGAATCTCAATAACATGTAGGCCTTGCAGGAGGTGAACCAAGCAACCACAGACTCCCCCAGTCCCATCGTGTTCATCCAGTCTCCTCAATTCTGACCTGCTGTACCACTTTCCAAAGCCCCCCATTTCTGACTCAGACAGAGTAGTAAAATGCTCAACAACTCCCTCGCGGTGCCCAGGACACAGATGACTGCAGAGGTTCTGGATGCCCTGCATAAACCGGAACAAGAATATTCCAAACTGCTTATGGGCCTCAGTCTGCGAACCCTTCAAATGCCATGCACTGAAACTTGCCTCCAGTCAGCGAATGAGCCCTGCTGGACGCCTTATCAGAAAGTCTTCTGAGCGATGAAGAGAGCTCACTTAGGCAAGACTGGACTCCACAGGCAATGATGACCTGCCTTTTTGTATTGTAGTGGTATTTGTCTGGTAAAAGGGCAGCAGTCTGAGTCCATCAGGCCCCCGGGCAGTCGACATTTCGGGGCCTCCGTCGCAAATTATAAGAATGCTAACCAGCTCAGGACGTCGCGCAGCAGCGCATCAAGGCCTCTTCCTTCCCATGGCCCCTAAAAAGAGTGGGGCACATAGGCCGGTGCCTACTTGGTCTAATGGATAATCCGGCACTGATGAAGTAGTTCACCATTACAATGAGCAATCTGCAGTTTGCGCGTCACTCGATTAGGCAGGGAGCACATTAATGAGGCTCCCCCCGGAGCCAGTCCAAGATCTGGGAGGGAGGAAATCATAAATGAATGAGTGGCCTACCAACAGGTGATACAACCAATGGCAAATTGCCAGCACACTCTAAGGTACCGCAGGGGATGAAATTTGAGTCAGAGTTCCTGTAGACAAGATTGCAGTGATTTCAGCATAGCGCCTGGCCGCAGGTACGATTTTGAGGTGGAGATGTTTTACCTCCTTACTTATGGAAGTTGGGAGCAAAAGTCTTCTTCTGGGAGTAAAACAAGTAGTTTTCATTGATAACTGGGATATTATTAGGCAAGTAAAAATATATTCTGGTTTAAAAAACAAATGTGCATTTGTTGTAGAAAATACGCGCTTTGTACCCTGTAAATGCCATACAGGAAAAGATGTGTGTTATGCCTCACAGACCCTCTTCAGATCAGGTGGCACAATAGTGTAGCTCTTTTGTGTGGCATGAGCTGCGGATGCCCCTGGTCGGAACACAAACAGAGCAGTCTAACTGCAGTAGAGGGCAGACACCTGTGCATCTGTAACTCACTGTTTAGTTTTGGCTCATAGACGTGGTGATAGCCACCTGCGTGAAAATGTATTGGTCTACAATGTGTATGTAGGTTTGCTGCTTTTGCCTGGCATTTGTGGAAGGATATATATACACACCCGTCGCATTGTCAGCACCGCATTCTGTGTATTATCGGTTTAGAACAATTTTACCTAACCCCAAAAATTCGACTCCCAAAAGTTTGACCCTTAATTTCCCGCACATATATATGTGGTGGGTAAAGTATATAAAAAATGTATAGAGGTAAGGGGGTGGGGTGTGTGGGGGGTCTCCACCCACATATATATTTGCGGTAAATAAAAAAAAATAAAAGTCGAGCTTTTGGAAAGTCCAACCTATTGGGATTCATTCCTGCCTGTAAAAAACAGTTGGCAAAAAGGATGGGTTAATTGCAGATAGCTAAATCGTCTAGTGGGGACGCACAACTGATTATGAATGTGGTACATACAAGTTAACAGAGTGATTAGTATTTCATGTGCTCCAGGTAAGTATCCCTGGCTCAGGGAGACACAATTGCTAGAAACATGTGTTTGTTCCTCTAGAACACTCGGAGAAAACCCTGGGCACTCCTGGGGATTGTAAGAAATCTGAGGGTATTCTCCCAAGCAGACCTCGAGAATCCCTTATTCAGGTGGCCAGGGAAGGGATAGCACTCTTAGATCCCAACCCTGGACGGCGCGGGATAATCACCTGGAAGCCTGGGGTTATGTTCAAGGGAATGCCAAAGGTGAGTCGCGGTATAATTCTGTGGAAAAAGGAGAGGAAGACTAGGTGCTTGAGGCTTTTGTAGGCTTTACCAACTCAACCTCCCTTCCACCCGATGAATCACCTTTACCAAAATCCAACAGCCCCTTTGCATCTGGTAAATCCATTAGAAACCCTGTTGCACTCAAAAACCACATCTCCCAGAATCCCTGTTTCCTACCTGAATACTTTGTCATTCTTCTCCACGTCCCTCTGATTATTCTTTCCCGAACTCCCGATATACTTTGACAACACTGCCGTTCCCACAATCCCCCTATTCATTAAACAGGTCTCACCTTTCTGAGTCCTTATGACATCTTTCCCCAACCTACCCCATAGGATATCTAGAAACTTTAACCCCCTCCTTTTTCGACACAAACACCTTCTTACACAGAGAAAGACAACAGACTTTCACCAGAGCCCTTTACCGGACATGTCCCAATACAAGGTTCCGGCAGAGTCAGGTAATTGACAGTAACCACGCATACCTGACAGCCCTTTACATTCCCCACAGGGATAAAAAGCAGAGCACGAAAGCACACTACGAGCAAGACCGAACACATGAGGAAACAGCTACACTGAACTGGCAGTTCAAATGGAGGAGAAAGGCGGCGAGACCTGGAAAGATGATGAAGGGGGTACTGCCTTTGCCCTTTTCAACTCAGACCCGCAAACCCCACGAAATGGAAATCATAAGACCGGGAGTTACAGCTGGTGTGTGGAGGAACATATGTCAACGTTGCACAGGGGCCTCCCGCATAGCACAGGCGGGGAGGCATGCTGGCTACCATGGTACCGTCCTTGACTCCCGAGGCAAGACAAGTGAACGGGCTCAACACAGAAGGTGAATCGGAAGAAGCTGATAGCAAACCGAACTGTGCTGAGCCCAAGATTGCAAGTGGCAATATTGGGTGAATGCAAGGAACTTGAAAAGAAAGAACTTGTGTGTGTGTTTGAGCTTTTGAGAAAGCCCAGACAAAGGCCAGCTGCAGAGTGGTCAGGCACCGCAGGAGTGCTCATTCTAAGGACTCTCACTGGCCCCTTTGGTTTTGTGTTGAAAATGCAAAGACCAGAAGGCCCTAGGAAAGGGCCGCATGAGGTGTCAGGGTGGTCTTACAAGGGTCACGTCAAATCCCTTGTACAATCGAAAGTCTGTGACCAATTGCCAGGAAAAATTTAGGGGAAGGGAACCCTGCTTTCTGATAAGATTGTGAACTGTTAAATGAGGCAAGTGTGAACCGACAGTGGGATGCCTGCGAGTTGGGGTGAAAGGTAATACACCTGTGAACATTGTATCGACAAGAGTGAACCCGGCTGAGAGTTGTCCACAGTGGGAAGTTGTTTAAAAAGACATTAAGGCTCTTGCATATTGCAAACTGCATTTGAAAGGCCGTAGTGAGCCCGATTGAGGGAGGCCCAAGTTGCAAGAAGATTCCGAGCCCTGTGGAGGGAAATCCAAGCGGGGAACAGGCAATCACACAAAGTGCAGGATTACAGAAGGAACCTTTGTGTGTTTGTTGTTTTAATCTATCAGGCATTCGAAGGCGAGAGACTTTGTGGAAAAGAGACTTCACCCCTGAAGGTTCTGGTATTGTTGAACTGGAATTGTGAGCCTCGTGCTGGAGAGGCCCAGGAGTGTGCTGTTCTCAGGAGTTCCACCTTGTCACCTGCTTAAAACATGGGGAAGGGAGACACAGCCATACCATCCTGACTTATCATTTTGGGAAAACGTCTTTCTTTTCTGGTGAACATTATCCCACACTCTTTTTGTAACTTAGTGGTAAGGATTGGCAATAGAGTTTTTAGTATAGGCCCTTTTTATTTCATAAGACGCCACTAGGACTGCCTTATTATTATTTGATGGCTGTAGCTTGCTCCCATCTTAGATTTAGGTTTAGATTAGGCGTTTTTCTCACCCATGCATACAGTTTAATAAACACCCTTGAACTGTGACCACTTGTGTCTGTCTTTACTGTTGCCACAATGAGTTCCTTACAGGAGACATCCCAAACTAGATTTAAGAATACTTTTCTCAACAAGAAATGTGGTTAGTAAGTTTATTTCACAGACATAAAATAAAGAGATTCAAATTTCATAAAGACAATGTGTAAGAAGCTCAACTTGTCATCAAATTCTTTTTTCATCAAAATACAATATATAGGAGAATCATTTCAAATAAATCCTCGTACTAGATGTATGCATATTTTTACGAACATGGTTTCAAAACTCATAGGTTTATGGACCGAGTTCGACAGTATGGATCCTTGCAGGGATTTCACTTGGTACATGACAAGGTGTTTGATGGTTATTACTCCTGCTGCCACTATGTGTTTCGAGAATCAACTTCTCCCTTCTTCAGGTGAGTGCATGCTGTCTTCCTAAATAATGATGCATCAGTGCTATAGGTATAACTAATTGGAATGAATGGAGATTAACCCTTTGGGATGCACTGATCTTTTCGAATTGTATACTTTGAGAAACCAGAAGGTGTCTCACCCACTAGTCCCTGGGATCTGTCTTCCAAGTGACCAGAACACCGCCATCGCTTTTGCATCCAGTTCCTGGGGTGGACCAGTGTGGGAGGATCACCTGGATGAGGGGTCTTCAGGGAGTGGGAGTGGATGCCGGCTGGTGAGACGTGGTATCTCCTTCCTTGTAACACCTTTCGCCCATTCTATCAGATAGGATACGTAGGAACTCAAACGCCACCCCTTTTCCTGCACAAACACTTTCACACGGACAGCCCGCTCTGGGAGAAAACAGACTAACGCCTCAGCATTATAACGGACGTGTCCCAATGCAATGGTCAGGCGAGGTCAGGCAATTACTAACCATCATTAGCACCTGACTTCCATTAAGCTTCCCCACATGGGTAAAAGGCGGAGCACGAAAAGCACACTCTGAGCAAGGCAAAGCACACGAGGAAACAGCAGTTTTGAGACAGCAGCTGAACAAGAGAAGAGAGACGGCAACCCAGGGGGGATTGTAAGGAGGGAAGTTCCCCTGACCTTTCTGACAGAAAACCGCTACTTTCAAGAGCCTTTGAGATTAGAAAGCGTAAAACCAGGAAACCAGGCTGAAGAATTGTGTGTTGGAGATACCCGCGTCCCTCCTGCGTCAATAATCAAGGCGGGGAGAAGCAGCAGCTGCTGTGGTACAGTCCTTGGGTCCAAGAACAAAGCAGAGTCGGTGAAATCGACACAGCCAATGAGTTGAGGAGACTGATGCAAGACCTGTCTGTGTTGAAGTCAAGGTTGCAAGCCATAACATTGTATGGTGAGCGCTGGAACGAACATTGCTGAAACACGTATGAAAAAAGACGCAAGTAAAGTTGAATTAAGGCTGAACTGCTGATGAGTGTTTGAACTTTGAAGAGACTTTGATACAATACTCTTGAGTGTGTGGTCTGGCACTGTGTGGGTGCTCAATCGAAGGTCTATGTAAGGCATCCAGCTGAGACTTACAAAAGTTAAAGGGTTATATTAAGAAGAGAACAAAGAATTTTGAATCGAAGTGGTCCGGCGACGGATCAAGACAAACTCCTGCGCACATCCGAAAGTCTTTGATTTTGATATAGTAAAGAAAGTTTGGAAAATGAGATAAATTTGGTCCGAGCCCAGCAGAGGGAGACCAATTGAAGGTTTTATGTTAAAGTGGGTCTGACCCCGGCAGAGGGGGGTCTGTGAACAGTGAATTACCAGACAAGTTGTGCATTTGAGAATCCTGAAGCGAAACCAACTTTGAATGATTGTTTGTCACATCAGGCCCTTTGGAATAAGAGACTTTGAATGACAAAGAGACTTTGGCACAGAAGGTCCTGATACTGAGATTTTGAACTGCATCCTTGTGCTAGAAAAAACAGAGTATATGCTAAACTCGAGTGTGCTGCCTTGTCCCGTGCTGAAAACGTGGGGAAGGGAAGCTAACAGCTCAACTATCCTGACATATCATTTTTTGAACACTTTTCTTTTGTCTAACATTGTTTCACACACCATTTGTTTTTAGAAGTAAGGATTGGCAATATGTTTATTAGTATAGGCACTTTTATTTTGACCACACTCTACTAGGAGTATGTTATTATTTGATGGTAATAGCTTTCTCCCCTCGTCAGATTTAGGATAAGACAGGCATTTTACAAACCCAAAATGAAGTTCAATAAACACCCTTGAACTGTGATCACTTGTGTCTGCCTTCACTGTTTGATACCATGCTTTCCTTACAATACATTTTGAAAAAAATCAAGGGTTGATTAGGGAAAGCTGCTCTAAGTGGTGACTTGAGATATTTATGGAATTAGCTCAATTATCTAAAATAAAAAAGAGAAGCATATGTATTTTCTTTAACGTCTCTCGGGTACTGAATGTTCCGCAAAATAGAGTCTTGAATAATGACTCTGAAAAACATATAATGGTGTAGCCACTCATACGTATCACAGCGATTGACCTGAAAGTAAAACCATACATGATGGCTGTAGTTACTGAAATTAAGATAAGGCATAATGCTTGTTATACTCACTGGTAAAAAGCACTTACAGTTCTGGCATCTGTTCATATTTTATAAGTATGTCATGCCCTACCTGGTCCGGCGCCGCTGGGGCTGGCGCTTCAGACCCATTCAGGGTCTGCATTCACTTTTCTGTCTCAGCCTCCCGTTTGCCGGTTTTTTACTCACTCCAAGATGGCGCCTGGCATGGTCATGATGCCCCTACCAGCATGGCAGTGCTTCAGTTTCTGGTATTCTGTTGTCATTCGCTACTTCAGACGGCAGCAGACCCGGTAAGATGTGCTTTATTGCATTAGTGTGCTTTCTCCTTTCCTTGTCTAAGCCCTAACCTTCTTGCCTGGCTTTTAAACCCCTTTTTTCTCTTTTTGGTTCCTCCCGTTCTTGCTTTGCCCTTTCCCAGAACTGCCTTTGGAGTCATGGAGAATCTGCTGGATACCCATCTTCATTGGCGCTTCCTGCCCTGTTTTCGAGAGTGCTTCAATCTTGGATTCCAGACTGCACAGAAGTTGCTGGATTGCAGACAAGGATCTGCCTCCCTTCTCAATTACGTGACAACATTTAAGCAGCTTGCTGATGAAACCAGAAGGCTGGAGGAGGCCAAGTTCACACTATTCAGACGTGGACTAAACAACGAGTTGAAGGATGAACTAGCTTTGGTTCCTTGCCCTGCTACCTTTCAGGACCTACTCACTATTATCCTGCAGTTGGCATATAGGTTGCAGGAAAGAAAGTCAAAGACGTTCAAGGTCCATTCAACTATTCCAGTCCCTCGCATGACTGTCAGAACAGACTCAGAACAGGACTTTCCTGAACCTATGCAGTTGGGTACGGCCCGAGGACTGCTTTCCACGGAGGAAAGGACACGTTGCAGAGAATAAGTCCTTTGCATGTACTGCGGTTCAGCTGGGCACATAGTTCAAGAGTGTCCTTTAGCCCCTCGAAGGAAGCAGGAAAACACCACTTCCCAACCATAAAGGGAACCGTGGTTCGGGAAAAGGCTGCCAGTTCCCTAGAAAGAACATCAAAGTCAACAGATGATATGTCCCAGGGTTCATCCACCAACTTACTTGGGCTCAGCGTAGCTTTGGAGTGGGAGGGCGGCATCCTCACTTCTGTTCCAGTGTTAATAGACTCCGGAGCAGCCAGGGTTTTCATGAACAATGTTTGGGTCCTTCGTTATCGTATACCCAGGCAAAGGCAATCCAAAGTAGTCGAAAGGTGATGAAGGAGAACCCCTAGTTTCAAGTTAGTCGTGTAACACTCAATTCGATTGCACATGACAATTGTCAATCATGCAGAATCCCTCTCATTCGATCTGATAAAAACCACCCATTTTCCAGTGATACTTGGAATACCCTGGCTGTGCCTCCACAACCCTTACATAAACTGGGCCTCTGAGGCATTCTTTTTAGGTTCCCGATTACTGTATGCAGCATTGCCTTAAGAAAACAAAAACAAGTGGTCCATGTTTCATCTCACGTTTTGCACCACGATTCTTCTATGTTGTCTTGTATACATACTGTTCTTCCACAGTATTCTGATTTCCATGATGTATTCAATGATAAAAAGGAGAAATCTCATTCGCCTCATCGCCCATTTGATTGTGCGATTGAAACGCATCCTGGGTCCCAGATCCCCTTGTGTCGTATGTTCATACTATCAAAGCCAGAAAAGAAGGCTCTAAGGGAGTACATTGATGTCAATCAAGAGAATGGTGTTATTGTGCGTTCCAAGTGTTTGGAAGGAGCCTCACTCTTTTTGTCTAAGAAAAGGGTTACACTGAACTACTTCCATGTTTGGACTATCAGAGACTTAATGAATGCACCATCAAAGACAGATACCCTTTGCCATTAATGTCAGATATACTTAAAGCCCTGAGAGGTGCTACTATCTTCACCAAACTCGACCTACGGGGGTGCCTATCATTTACTACGCATCAGACAATGTGATGAGTGGAAGACCGCCTTCTGCACCCCGTATGGTCATTTCGAATATCGAGTTATGCCTTCTGGCCTAACCAATACCCCGGATATGTTCCAAAGATACATGGATCATGTCTTTGTCGATATATTGTGCCGAAATGTCGTCTATTTAGACGATATCTTTATAAATTCATCAAAACCCTCAGGAACATGTATCTCATGTGTGAGAAGTCCTCCCTAGACTACGCACCCACCAGCTATTAGCCAAACCAGAAAAGTGCTCTTTTCACCAGTACTCTTTGGCCTACTTAGGATTTGTCCTGTCAAAAAAGGGGTTTCGATGGACCCTAAAAAGATAGCTGCCATAACCAAGTGGCCGGAACCTAATTCCATGAAAGCCGTACAAAGCTTTCTAGGACTTTTGCCATTTCCACCGTAAGTTAATTCAGCACTTTCCCCAGATCACTGCACCTATTACCGACACCCTAAAAGGAAATAGGACAGTTGAGTGGACTTCGGAAGCTGCAGCTGCCTTTAATAATATCCAAAAAATGTTCACTTCAGCACCTACACTGTGCCACCCTGACACTACAAGACATTTTATCGTGGAGACAGATGCCTCCAATGTGGTGCAGGTCTTGTACAGAAGGATGCAGAGAACAATGAACATCCTGTCGCCTACCTTTCATGCAAGCTACTTCCCTAAGAATTGAACTATTCCGTAATAGAGAAAAAGCTTTTAGCAATGAAACAAGCCCTTGTTAAATGGAGTCATTTGCTTATGGGGTCAGCTCATATCTCTGAAATCAGAACGGATCACCTACAAGATGACCTACATCCCAGGTTCAGAAAATGTACTCGCAGACGCCTTCTCTAGATTACCAGATTATGTTCCAAAGTCGTTCTCAGCACTGGAATCTATTATTCCCGACCAGTGTGTTATCGGACACTTATCACCCTTCATGTCTGCAGTTCAAGATGCTACACAGAGTTCAGAATTGTATCAAAGGCTTCAGTTGGACAATCCTTTACTTTTCCAATCAGACCAAGACTGTTTATTCTCTCAGAATAGACTGTTTTTTTTTCCTGCAGCAGCATTACAGAACAAAATACTACAGTTGTGCCACGACAATCCAACGGCAGGACATCAAGGTGTGTTAGCCACAAACAGTTGCTGTCCTGATACATCTGGTGGCCCACAGCAGCTAAAAACATCATCCAATATGTTTCTACTTGCACTGTATGTGCTCAATCCAAGCCCACACATTGGTCACCCTCAGAGAAATTGCATCAGGACCATGGCTTACAGTCTGTACAGACTTTATAGTGGATCTACCTGCTTCCAATGATTTCACTTCTATTATGGTCACAGTTGACTCTTATTCTAAGTTGTCCCATTTTACTGCCTTGCCTAAATTGCCTCCGTCCTTGCAAACTGCTCAAGTGTTCCTGAAAGGCATATTTTGTCTTCATGGTCTCCCACAGAAGAAGATCTGTGACCGTGGATCTCAATTTGTGTCACAATTCTGGTTTCATTTGTGCAAATCTCTTAAATTCAACGAGTTATGCCATCTGGATACCATCCGCAAATGAATGGCCAGGCGGAAACACTCAACCAGTCTCTGCAACAGTACTTGCGCTGTTTTACTTCAGCCGATCAAGACAACTGGGAGTCCTTGCTGGCTACTGCTGAATTCTGCTACAACACTTCTTACCATTCTGCGATACGTATGTCACACTTTTTTTTGTTCTTATGATTACCACCCCCAACCCTTCCTTTTGCCAATGGGGAAAGACATGCTGATTCCAACTTTGGAAGCCCATCTTGACAGACTGCATGATGCCCACCAAACTGCTATCTGCAGTTTGGAAGATTCAAAAACCCGGAACAAGATCCAATTGGACAGAAAACGATCTGACATTCTCGATTACCATCCCAGCGATAAGTTTTGTCTGGCTTCCAAATTTCTTCCCCACCACTTGGTCCCTTCTACGTGGTCTTCTAAGCACTTTGGCCCTTTTGTGATTTTGGAACAAATCTATCTGGTTGCTTTTTGTTTGCTCTTTCCTGATAAATAGCGCAGGATACATCCTGTTTTTCATTCATCCTTGCTGAAACCTTTTCTGGCTCGCTCTGTTGGCTGTTCTCATCATCGTTTCCAGCATTCCGTCCCTGCTTCTGACGAATGTGAGGTCGCTGGCATTTGTGATACTAGATTTTGTCTGGGATGCCTACCGTATCTGATATATGATATGATATGATATGGCATTTGTAACGCGCCTATACACAAGTGTTTCAAGGCGCGACGAGGCGGGAGGGGGGGACAAGGGGAGACAGATAACGATCCTACTAGGCCAGGTGTCATTCAAATACCGGAAGGGTTTCCATCCTTGGGAACTGAACCATCATGTTAATACTCCCTTTTTGTTGGGCAGATTTCATCACTTGCACCTGTGAAAACCAGGCCCCTCAGGTCTTGGACAGGGTTATACTCTCATGCCTTACCTGGTGCGGTGCCGAAGGGGCTGGCGTTTCAGACCCGTTTGGGGTCTGTATTCACTTTCTGCCGCAGCCTCCTGTTATTTTCCCACTCCAAGATGGCTGCGATGCCCCTGCCAACATGGCAGCACTTCCGCTTTCGGTATTCCATTGTTACTCGCTACTGCAGACGGCAGCAGAAACGGCAAGCTGCGCTTTATTGCGTTAGTGTGCTTTGTCCTTTCCTTGCCTAAGCCCTAACCACCTTGCCTGGGTTTTCTACCCCCTTTTTCTCATTCTGGTTCCTCCTCTTCTTGCTTTGTCCTTTCCCTGAACTGGCTTCTGAGTCCTGGAGAATCTGCTGAATATCTGTCTTCGTTGGAGCTTCCTGCCCTGTTTTTTGAGAGTGGTTCAAACTTGGATTCCAGAATGCAAAGAGCTTGTTTCCCCTTCTGTTTTTCCCCCTCTTTTGGTTATTGTCCCAGAGGCCACCAACCCGGTCAGGCATCCACAGGAAGGTGGCTTCTGCGAATAATAGACTGTTAGTCCCAAAAAAGAAAACCAAGTCGGCGCAGGTAAGGCCTGGCGTTGACAAAGCATTGCCGGTCAAACAGACACCGTCTGTCCAATCATTGTGGGGAGAGGACATTATTACTACCTCTAACTCACATGGTTTTAAAAGAGAAATTGGAACAAGAGAGTCTGGGGGAGGCCAATCGAGGAGTCAATTTGTTAGCATTTTTGTTTACTTTTAGGTTCTTAATGAGCCGGGTGCGAGATGGAGAGCGGCTGAAAAGCAGCCACTCGTACCGCGATCAGCTTTGTACTAAGTGATTCAATCATACCACCCCTCCAGCGCAGACGTGTGTTGTGACGTGGCTTCTGCATGAAGCAACATAGAAGGCTGAAGTTGCATTCCTGTATCTTAGTTACTGTTGTGATGTTTATGCATCTAGTGAAGAAAAATAGAAGAGGCACTAAAACTATGTTCCAGCGTCATAATTACTGTTCAGATGTTTATGCATCTAATGAGAAAGAAACGGATAAGGGACTAAGATTAAAGTCCTCTTCCTGAAACTCTGTTACTGTTCTAACACTGCAGTGTTGTGATGTTCTGGTTTCTACCTCTCCTTTTGTGGTGCATCCCTAGTTTTATTCAAGCCGGGAACAGCCAACAAACTTGCTTTCATGCTGCAAAAGGAAAACGTATATTGCAGTAAAATTACCCGCTGCTTGTTTGGTCAAATCATGCCTTATAGTGTAATTGTTGACTATTACATGCCACTGGTGGCGTTATAAAAGGTGATAGAAGTCAATCAGCCAATTGGAGTACTACCAAACATTGAATTTTGCATACTATTTTCCAAGCAAACCTGGACACAATTGTTGCAGTTTTTATGTTGTGCAAAACATTCACATACACAGTATTTACTGGTCATGTCAACTAGTGCTGTAGTGTCTAAACACGGCTAATGTCCGAATACCAATACACACAATGACCCTTGTCAATGTTCAACAAGTTAATGGTGGCGCAGCTGTAAATGAAATCATTCTGACCGATGAAGGCATCCAATCTGCCATACAATGTCTTTTCTAAAAATCATTACATAATAAATCGCAGTGAGTGTGACTCTCTGACTGTGAGATAGGCATGGTACCAAGCGAGGACACATACAACAGATTTTAATTTTCAAAGAAGACTGTTTATTAAGTATCAGGATGGTGTAATGCCTAACTTGCCCTATAACTGCCTAAAAAAGACTAAGGGGCGTCTGTGTCTGTAAGTCCAAATCAAAGGTCTGTCTGTGTCAAAACCTATGCTTGCCCTCACATCTAGAAATAAACATGG
Organism: Ambystoma mexicanum; assembly: GCF_040938575.1. NCBI lineage: Eukaryota > Metazoa > Chordata > Amphibia > Caudata > Ambystomatidae > Ambystoma > Ambystoma mexicanum. Next base: position 158,353,747 of record NC_090936.1, on the reverse strand, counting down.
CGTGGGGTTCTTCTTAATCAACAAAATAGTGTTCAAAAGTAAAGGCTCAGCTGTTGGCTTAACGTCCTGCTTGGACTCCTATCCCATGTTCAATACAGTTCCAATAGCTGTTTGACTTACCAATTTACCGCCCGGCCTTGAGGACCCCTTTCCCAAGTTTAATCTAGCTCAGTTCACACAAAATGGAGGTCTTGATGCTCCCTTCCCCAAGACCGTACTTGTAGTTCCTCAAATCTCAGGGTTCCCTCCCCCAAGACTACAACAAAGCACTTGTACTGGTTTCAGGCTTTCAATGTTCAACACAAAATAGGTCCACTTGACCCACCTTATAGTTTGCTTTAACAGTTCACTAACAGTATTCCTCAGTTTATTACAAAATGTCTTGATGTTCACTGGTCTAGGCGTAGTTGTCAGACCACATGGTCCACCCATCACAGGTCACACAACCAGGAATATATTAGATCTAGTTTCACTGTATTCCAGAGTTGCAATTAAGTCTGCAATCAAGATTTCATCTGTAGTTTTAAAGGAAATATTTCAGCTTTGGTTTTATCAACATAATGTTTCATTCAACACGTTTAACTGTCGTCTCAAGGCTTTCAGAGAATTTTCAAGGTTACAATCATATCGGAGGTGATAGAGAAACTCATCTGTCAGTCAGGAGTCAATCAAAGCCATCTTTTTGCATATACAGCACCTGCATTTCAAGATAATGCAAGAGTTACTTCAACGTTCACCTGCGAGTGTTACAATTGTATCAGGCCAGTAAATGTAATTGACTCGGGTGGCTTTGGGTGTTTCACGACGACCTGCAAAGCCATTAATAGTTACTGTTGTATCTCCCCTTTGGGTTCAAAGTGCCAACCGTGCGGCTGACTTGCCAGCGAACTCGGCGGAAAAGCCCGCTTCACATGAAGCAAGTGGGTTTGAAAACTGAGGAGCTCCCCTCACTCCAGAGACCAAGGGGCAATGCCTAACCCCATCACCATCTCCCACATGCCCTCTGTTATGCAATATTTGCTACTTGGTTCACCTGCAGCCCAGCGTCTTCTCCACATGCCCGCTGATGCACGCCTTCGACACAAATGCTTCTGGGGATTGCTAACAACGTGTCTTCCTTCATCAGCACGACTGCCAGCTCTGCCTTTTGCTTCTGCCGACACCATGACTGCTTCCTCTCTCCTGACTCCACGGGTTTCCTTCTTACGCTCCTTCCTCATTCTCTGCCCGAGTTTGTTTTCTCTTATACCTCTTCTACCTGCAGCCCCTGGACAGGCTGCAGGTGTGTATCACTAATTAGTCCTGCCACAGACAGCTCCATACAGGCATCTTCTTCGTCCCAGTACCAAAGTGGTAAAAAGGTGTAATCTTCATCCCTCAGTTGCCTCTTCTTCATCCCAGTACTGTCAAGTGTCACATATGCGGAGATGAGGGGGCTGGCCTATAATAGCCTATTATGGTGGGGGAGGGTTAGGTCAATAGGGAAAGGGGGATACCATGTCTCGCATATGGGCACCCTCTCTGCCATCCCCAAGGACCCTCCACCCAGGTGATCCTCCCTCGCTTGACCCCCCCCCCAGAGTTGGGATCCAACAGTGATGACCTTTCCCTGGGCAGAGGATGCAAGGGGAGAAAATATGAGGACGCCCTCAGGTTTCTATCATGACATACAAAATTATCCAATGCCTTGTGAAATACTTTCTTTACGGAAATATAATTGGTGAACTATTACAGGTTACATTAAGTTCAAACCACCTGCTACATACTGAGTTGTTTGGCGTATGATGCATTATGTGTACTCCTGGAGATATCATTGGTACACATATTGAATATTGAGGGGCCAATTCATGGAACAAATGTGTGGCGAAATTTGTGGCGCAAGCGTGAAAAAGCAAGTGCATGCGCATTCATGGCAGGCCCTGCATGTGTTTTCCCCGGGATGTGCGCCAAATCCGCGCGTGGCGCACACGTCACTGCAACATCCCAAACGCTGTGCGCGACGCACACAGCGAAAGCGCACAATGTGTAGCGCACACACCAAAAAGTGGGCGGAACACGCGGAATGGGGAACAACGCGTGAAAAAGAAGGCGTAACTGGGGAAGCACTGCTGGGAAATACATGGAACGCCCACACGCACGCGAACAACACGTATTCATGGAATCGAATACGGGAAACCTGTGCATGCCAAAAGAGACACACAGGCGGAAACACGTCCGCCACACGAAGGCAGGCAGAAGCATCCCCGCGCAGTATAAAAGTGCACGCAAACAACAAACAAGTATATACAGCTATGATGAATGTCCCATTTCTCACAGCACTGATCGTGGGACACTGCAGGAGGAGGAGAATAGCCAGGGCCCACATTTTTTTGCCCACAACCAGCCTTTTTGGGATGCCTGATGACCGGGTCTATGGCAGGTACAGGTTTCCACCCCATATCATTCTAGACCTGGTCAGGGAGTGGGAGGATGACCTTACATCACCCACCTTGTGCTCCCAAGCACTGAGCCCCTTGGAAAAGGTGCTCAATGTCCTAAATATTTTGGCCACTGGGTCATTTCAGCGGACAACTGCCATAGTTGGGGGTGTCTCACAGGCCATGCAGTCACGCTGCCTACACCAGGTGTTGGCAATCATGACTGCGTGCCCCTCAGTCTGCGGGCACATATAAATGCCCAGAACACCCGCAGAAAGGCAGGCCATGGTCCAGGACTTTTACAGGGTGGCACACTTCCCCAAAGCGCTCTGTGCCATAGATTGCACTCATGTGGCCCTACGTCCACCTAGGGCCACTGAGCACATCTATCGAAACCGCAAGCACTGGCATTCCATCAACGTACAGGTTGTATGCGATGCCCATGGAATCATCACCTCTGTCTATGCAAACTATCCTGGGTCTACCCATGACAGTTTCATATACAGAATGTCCGTCCTGAGCCGGGACCTGGAAACTGGGAAGCATGGCAACACATGGCTCATTGGTGAGTACAAATGTCTGTGCACATGCATGCATGTCACACACAGACAAATACACAAACCCAACTAATCACAACCATTATGACCTCCCCAGGGACAGTGCCTACCCTCTGAGCTACCACATGACGACGCCAATACGGAACCCCACCACACCACCCCAGGTAAGATACAACGCTGCCCATATTGCAACCAGGGGCATAGAGGAGCGCACATTTGGAGTGCTCAAGTCACGCTTTCGTTCCCTTGACCGCTCTGGCAGCCAGCTACTATATGCACCCCCAGTAGTGTGCAGGATCATTGTGGCAGCATGTGTCCTGCACAATGTTGCAACAAGGCGGGGCGTACCGGTGGACATGGTGATGTCCCCACATCCCCAACCACAGGCACATGTGCTGCTCATGGGAGGGGAAAGGGCACATGGCGAGGCAGCCCGGACCCAACTTGTGGCCACATTTTTTACCTAAACTCCCACCCCTGCGGAGTGCACAAAGGCCTGACACATACCAGGTGACAATCGATGATGACAAAGACAGTCAACTGTCACAACCTTACCACCTTGAGAATGTTTCCACGGAAGTGCCACACTGTGTGCATTCCTAGCTACTTAATGAAATGAAATGATATTTTATTTATATTGCGCTCATACACAATTGTTTCAGAGCGCGACCAGGTAGAAAGGGAGGGGAACAACGAAAAAACAGATAACAGCGATCTTACTAGGCCCAGTGACATTTAAGAAAGCGCAAGTGCAAGGGAAATGAAAATGGGGGAGAAGTGCAGGGGGTAGGTGGGAGTGGAAAGTGCGAAGCAGAGGAGAGGAAGCATAAATAAATATTAAATAGAATAAATAATAAATAAGGGCTTTAAACCATGGTAGTGCAGCCAGCAAGTGGCAGGTGAAAGTCAGTCAGAAAGGTATATCTGATAAGTGCAGAAGAAGGGGGACTGTATGGGTACAGATACAGAACTCTAGTGCAGATGGTGGCCTGGAGGCAGTGCAGGAGGGTGGCAGGGTGAGCAGATACCTGGGCCCGAAAGAACAGGGGGTGGCCAGGTGCACAATGCCATGAGAAGAAACATATCAACAGGGGAGAAGGGGGGCAAAGGCAGAGGCAAAGAGGAAGGTCTTGAGAAGTTTCCAGAACCAAAGATGTTTTTCCTCAAGTTTCAAGGTGGCCGGAGGCTGTTCCAAAGGGAGGCACCAGCCGAAGACAGAGATCTACCCCCAGCTCGTTTTTTGCAAAACGACTAACCCTGAGGGAGTTTGAAGTAGAGGAGCGAAGGGCTCGAGAGGTGAGGTATTTACAGAGGGATAGTTGAAGGTATTTTGGACCCAGGCCCCAGAAAGCCTTGTGGACAATGCAGAGGGTTTTAAATTTAATCCTTGCATCCACTGGGAGCCAATGAAGGGATTTCAAGGCTGGAGAGATACGATCCCAGGGCTTGAGGCCAAGGACAAGTCTCGCAATCCTGTTCTGGATTAGTTGGAGAGGGCGGAGAGTGGAGGCAGGTAGATTTAGGAAGAGGCTGTTACAGTAATCAAGTCTGGAAAGAACCAGAGCTTGGGAGACAGTGAGCTTTTGAGGGAAGGACAGGAAAGGTAGAGTACCTCTAAGGAGGTGGAGTAAAAAGTTAGATTTTTTGGAGACATCAGAGATGTGTGCAGAGAAGGAAAGTGTAGAGTGAAAGATAACCCCAAGGTTCTTAGCCACGCAAGTGGGGGTGGGAGGAAGGCCAAGGGAGGCCGGCCAGAGAGTGAGAGGAAAGGATGGAGATGGTGTACCAATAAGGAGGATCTCAGTCTTGTTGGCATTTAGACATAGATCATTGGCGGCACACCAATTTTGAATGGCGATTAGACAATCGGAGATGAGGGAAGGAGAGGAGGAGGCTAAAGGAAGCCTGAAAATGAGTTGGGTGTCGTCAGCATAGCACTGGAAAGTTGAGCAGAACATTGAGATGCAGTAAGCGAGAGTTGCCAGGTATTGGTTGCAAAGCCAGGGCGAGTGGATAGACCCCTGGGGAACACCACATGTGGAGAGGGTGATAGAAGATAGTAAGGACCCAAGTTGTACCTCAGAGGGTCTATTAGAGAGAAAAGAGGTCAACCAGGCCAGAGCCTGATCAATGATGCCGAGGTTGTCACAAAGACGATTGAGTAGGGTGGTATGGTTGACCGTGTCAAACGCAGAGGAGAGGTCAAGTAGGATGAGGACAGAGGGAATGTTAGAATCAAGGTTGGAGAGCAGGTTTTCACTGATGTTCAGGAGAGCAGTTTCAATACTTCTGGCAGCTCTGAAGCCAGATTGGGGAGAGAGCCAACAGAGTCAGAATGGAGATTAAGCTGAGAGATGGCCAGCTTTTCCAGGAGCTTGCCCAAAAAGGGAGTAATGGAAATTGGGCGGTAGTTTGCCGGACATGACAGATCAGCAGTGGATTTCTTGAGGAGAGGATGCACAAGGTAGTGTTTAAGAGGGGTGGGGAAAGAGCCAGAGGCAAAGGAGAGGTTGCAGAAATCAGCAAGGGTCGGCGCAAGGGTTGTCAATGTGGTCCTTAATGGTTTTAGAGGAACAGGGATGGACCTGTTTTGATGAGGTTTTCATAGATCGGACTTGTCTAGATATCTCATCAGGGGAGAAAAGAGGAAATGAGGAGAAAGGGGGATGAGGGGTAGCTGAGGAAGCATCAGCCGGCTGAGAAGGAGAGGGAGGAGGAGGGGGAATGGAGGAGAGGGTGAACAGGATGTCCTGGGTTTTAGAGATAAAGTGGGAGGCGAGGGCATTGCAAAGATCCTGTGAGGAGAGAGGAGGGGTGGAGACTACAGCAGGGTTGGCCAGTTCCTTGCAGATTTTGAAAAGTTCGGCCGAGTTGTTAGATGCTGCAGAGACGCGGGCTTGTATGTGGGCTCTCTTCTAAGTGTGGACAGCAAGTCGTTATTGCCTTTGGAGCAGGCGGCAGACCAGTTTGTCAGAGGATGAGCAAGAAGCCCTCCATTTCCTTTCCGCTGCCCTACACTTCCGTTTAAGTGTAGCTAGATCAGAGTCATACCAAGAATTGCACTTGGCTTTGGACTTCAAACGGATCCTCATGACGGGGGCAAGAGTATCAAGAGTAGCAGAAATAGAGGAGTAGAGAAGAGAGAGGGATGTGTCAGGGTGTGAGTCAGCCTGGGGTGGAAGAGGGGGGGAGAAGGTTGCAACAAAGGCCTCGACTGACACACGCTTCATGGGCCGGATATCTGAGAAGGTGGGTGGCAATCTAGGAGTGGACTTGGCTTGGGGGGAGGGGATGGAGAGATGAGAGGAGAGGAGGCAGTGATTACTCCAGGAGAGAGGAGTGGTAAGGGGGGTAGAGAGGGGGAGGCCGGATGAGATCAAGACATCAAGTGTGTGGCCAGCCAAGTGAGTCGGGCCGGAAGGAAGGATGCAGAGGGAGAGGGAATCGCAGAGGTCACGAAAGAGTGAAGATGAGGGACAGGTAGAATCAAGATGAATGTTGAGGTCACCAAGGAGGAGAAGTTGAGTGGTGGAGGCCAAGAGGGAAGAGGAGAGTTCAGCCCATTCAGAGAGAAAAGAGGTAATTTGACCAGGGAGCCGGTAGAGAGTAGCAACAGTAAGAGAGTGGCTAGGAGAGAGAGAGAGCCTGCAGACTAGGCATTCAAACGAGGAGTAAGCTTGAGTGGGAATAAGAGAGGCAGGGATCCACTCAGGGAAGATAAGGGCTACACCCACTCCAGGCTGATTAAACATACTTAAACATAACCAATCCTGTGTGACCAAAAGGAACACATGCAAGGTGTAAATCGCACCAGCCCCCTGCAAAACAGGCCATGACAGTAAGTGGTATGTCACCCAAACCCTCCCAAACCACACCACCCTTGTTGGCCACACCATGACATGGCATGCAACAGCAAAAGAGGAAACCAAAAGCACAACACATGACCAATTACATACAAAGTGACACGTGATAAACGGAAATAGGCCTGAGACAATCACACCTGACATGGAATCAGATGAAATGACTAACCAACAACCTCCCATACATATAAAGTCGCACGCAAATGCATGCCACCAGCGGTACCATCAACAAAAGACAGAATGCCTGTTGGCATGCACATTGGCCAATCCAAATCTGCAAATCCCTAACCCGTGTGCTGTGTGTGTCTCCTGCAACACACCAACACACCGCTCAGCACACAGCGCAGTGAGCAGCCATTGTGTTGGGGACACACCTTGAGCATAATATAAAAAGGACAAGCAACAAGAATAACCTACTGATGCATGTACACGATCCCCAAATGGTAAGTGATCATGCGCTGCAGGGACACAGCATGCCAAAGAAGGCAATCTGTGTGCACGTGGGCATGGAAGGGTGGTTGTATGTGTGGTGGAGCATTGTGTAAGTGTGTCAGTAGGGACATGCACTCAATACATGCATGTGAAATCAAATGACCCTCAGTCTCCTGTACACATCACATGTGAACATTGGCCATGTGCACACCCCAGTATGTCAAACAACAATCATCCCCTGACACCTGAAACGTAAACACAACACAGAAACAGCCATTGACCAGCAGAACACATCATGTACATAGTACCCCACAATGACAATGTCAGAGAGTGCCCAAACACTGTAGCCAGAGCGTACTGTCCGACAGCAAAGGGCCCTCCATCATTTATTCATCACCATCACCTTCAGAAGAACTGTGTCTGGGGTCAGTTGGCTTCTTCCTTCGAGTCTACCAGGCTTCAGGATCTCCCTAACCCTTGGTTTCCTTGTTCTACCTTTCATGTAAATAGGTTCCAGCCCCCTCAGAGGCCACCTTGACTGGTAAAAATACCAAATTTCAGCGAACTCCAAGCATCCAAACCCCCAAACCAGGGGAAAAAAAAGCATGTAGGCACCAAAGAACCCTGGAAGAGTCTCCAGTAGATGACTTGAAGTCGCTGAATATGGCCAAGCACAAGTCCAAGCAGAATGATAGAATAACTACCAAGGTAGCACAGCTGAACAATGGTTCAACAGGATGGTTAGCAATTTCAGTACACAATAATCAATGAGGATGCAACAAGTGATGGGTAGTGTCACAGCTCCAGTCTCCAGGCTCAGGAGTGGCAGGAACCAACCACCTTTTCCGCGGTCTGGGCGCCTGCAAGGTAAAACTTACACAGGCCTCCGAGACCCCAGCAGGGAAAGAGGGTTAGGGATCCATTGGTTGGATAGGCATTGGTATTTAGGATAACCGGAAAGAGGCTCAGGAGAGGGGAGGTGGATGGGCAAGGGAAAGTAGAGAAAATACAAAATATAACTATTGACAATTACACATACTCAATAAGAGAAACCATGTACTTCATGCACATTGTATAATTTCACTCAAAGGCAAGCAAAAGAGAGACCTATCTCTGGGGTGAGTTACTATTCTGTGTGTGTTTTTCCCACGCACACAACACCATTCATGTCTCGAGCTTAGTGACTCCTCCCCAAACAAGCACTCTTGTCTTGTCTGCTGCTTTGTTCGTATAGTTTTTCTTGCCCCTGTGATGGTTCATACACTGTTAATGCGGTAAGGTAGCCGCACGTGGCCCAGCGTTAAACGGAAGACCATGTGTTAAGAATCACACATGATAGAATGTGCCTAGGATGTGCTGCTAGACGCGTGTGCTGAGGTGCAACTTCAGTACAAGTAGCGATCTGCCACCCGTGGCTTTCTATAGGCAGCGCATGTGGCTAATTGCATATGCTAATGGCATGCACTGCACTGGAGTTTGTGCGTCGCTGGGTGCCCCCCCTTGTGCTATGTTAGTTTGTGGCTAGGAACACTACTGCGCTAATAACTTAGCTTCTATGGATCAGGGGGGACTTGAGGATATGGCCAACGCCCCCTGCGTGTGCCCCTGACAACTGTGAAAGCTTCCTGGCATTTGCTCCTCAGCGGGGTTTAGCTGTACTGTGCGCATCTTCCCCAACACCTGGCTAGGTTCACCAGCACTGGCGCTACTCAGCTTGCATGTGCGAGGGGCCTGGAGTAAAGTCGGATGGGGCGTGGCCCCTCGTACTGCTCACCTTGCTTGGAGTTCCTGGAAACACGTCTGCTTCTATCGGACGTCTGAGCACAAGCCCTGTGCTTCTGCTTGTGCACACATGTGCACATGTTCACCACCCAATGTGGCCAGGGTTTTGTAGTACTTGGCCCGGTGTCTGCTAGGAAAGGTAGTCTGGAGGCTCATTTTCCTGCAGAAAGGGCATAAAAGCTTTTAATAAGGCTGCAAAGTTTCCTGTGTGTGTGTCTTTATGCTGCTTGTCACTGGCCCATGTCTGAGACCTACATCTGACCTCCTCCCACACAACCCCAGATTCTGTACCCTGACAGGTAGAGCTGGAACTCGAGTTGAAAATAACCAAGGAGGCTGGCACAACTGGATCGTTGAGCTGAAACCCAATCAATCCTTGATAGCGTGAACAAAGAAAGGTAGAGACAGCAGAAGTCTTGAAAGGCACAGAGAATGCGAGATAGCCAGAAACAGCTGACAGCAAGTTAAGAGCCACAACAGTTAAATAGCATTGGTAAAAGCCAACAGCCAACATAAAGTCATGGATGTAATAGATGAAAGACAGGAGGAGTGAAAGAAAGATGCTGTTGAACAGAAGTGTACAGAGGCAAACTGAGGCAGTGTAAGAGTATGTGGAAATAACAGCCCGAGAGAAGGTCGGAAATATCTGCAACAAGGACAGTAGCAGAAAGAAGAACAGGGACTAAAGGCACCAGAGTGTGGAAAAACAAGTAAAAGAGCAGTAGTCCAGTAGGAAAACTGTGCCCTCAGGCAGCATCAAAGTCCAAGAGGGAAGACAGACACAACGTGCCTGTAGTAGTAGTATAGGCGGACATCTCAGGTGAGGACTGGACCATGACTTGTGCCTCTTGGGACACATTCCTAATGCATCCTCCTTTGCCACAATCACCAGGGGCTGTGCTCAACACCTACCAACTTTACATTGTCACCACCCGTCCCCCTCCCACCATCAGTGTGAGTTTGACAGCTAAAGGGTGCAGGCTACCGTCTACAGCACGAAGTGCATCAAGCACGTATACAGGCAAGAAATGAACATACATCGCAATCAACATCAGTAAATGGACAGCTCAATAATGTACTCACCAAAATTGATTGCAGACATGCTGTGGAGAAATCATCCATAATCCCCAATAGGGGTGTTAACACAAGCAGTACAGCAGCAGACAGGCCACAGATATGACGAAAGTCCAATGCCCTTGTGTAAATGGTTGTAACACCGAACCATCCTTGCAAGCCCATGGGTAGGGGAAGCAGGAGTGGCATATTTGAGTCAGGACCCCAAGCTGCAAACATATACATGAGACAAGCTTGAATGGGCCCAGCTGGAACAGACAGTGGATGCTTTCAAAAGCCACAAAGCACCACACCGTCACATGAAGGCACAATAGACAAACAATTTTAAACTATATTAACTAATTAAACTAACTATAAAAAATTGCCACATACTACCCGGGGGCGTGGGGTGGAGGCACCCAGGAGGGGGGAGGTACAAGGTGCACCTCAACACCCACATGCGAGGATATTGAGATTAAAAAAAAATCCATAGGTTCAACGCCTGCACGGCCCGGCCTGTGTGGGAGATAAGTCGTCCTCCTCCTCACCCTCTGACTCAAAAGGTGGACGTGGCACAGTACCCTGAACATGCATATGCACAGCTTGCCCCTCGTCGGCAGTAAGTCTGCGGGACTGGTGAGCCTGGTTCTGTGCGGCGATGACACGTAGGCAGCATGCAGAACCTCAAGTGATACGCGTGCTTCCTCTTGCAAGGTAGCACGTGTAACATGAAATTCTTCCTGCATGGCCTGACATGACATCTGGAGCACCTCCCGGCTTGCACATAGCTCAGCCGAGATGGTATTCTCAAGCTACTCCAACCTCTCCTCTGTCCGCTGCCTCTGGGACATCAAGAGCACACCCAGAGTAGATCTGAGGGATCGATGGTCATCCCTCAGGGCCTCCCTCTGTGCCTCTGCGTGAGCAGCAAGTGCTTGATGCAGAGACTCCATTTCAGCCCAGCGTGCCCTGTCTGAGGCCGCCATGTCCAGCCTGAGTGAGCGGGCCGTGGACTGTGCTGCCCGCTGCTGGCGCTCCACCTGCCTGGCATGGGGGAGCACAGATTGGGCTCATTATCAATTGCTGCCCCCTGTTGTTCGGAATTGGCACACATGGATCTCACCCACTCAGTATACCCCGGTGGCGCACAGCCACCGTGTTGCCGGGCTTGACACCCGCAGGGCCGAAGGAGCCACGGTCCTTGCTGGGTTGGCACCGCCCGCGGCTGCAGGACTACATCCCTCCATTGACGTGATGCTCCAGGCCCATCATCAACTTGTGTGGAGTGTGACCGTGCGTCCTGATCCAACACCGTCTGGCCCCTCAGAGCAGGTGTCACGGACAGAAGATCGTCCGCATCAGAATCACTCACCGTCAACGAATGGACATGACGCGCAACCAACTCAACATTGACGTCATCGTGATCATCCGGGCTAGACTCATTGCCAGCCCTAGACACGATGGTCTGGAGCCCAAGTGGGTTCTCATGGCCTACCACCCCACGACCCCCACTTGTGCCGGGTTGCTGGTATAATAGCAACCCTGTGTCTGGATTGACATCACCATCCTCTGGCTCCATTGCGTCATCATCTGCAATGTGAAAAAAAACAAACATGATTACACATGTCAGAAGCACATAACCCACACACACAGACATCACATCGACAGCCAACACATGTAGCAGACATGTCACACACAACCGATATTCCGGCATGCATCCAGTGGCATTGATATGCAAACACATCCCAAAAGCAGAAATGGATGTGTCTAAATAGCAAGGCCTACACATGTACAGAATGAACTATATCACCTCCATCACACACCACCTCTGTCAGGCACATGTCACAGGCAGAAAAGACATATGGCAACAAAGTGATGGCACATACCATAAGCATGTCTGAACTGCAAAATGGCCACAGCTGCAAGTGAATCCAAACAAACAATGACACACGTAGTATGCATGTACACATGCATCACTAAACCATCATCACCAATATAGCTTCATCCATCTGCAGCTCGGGCCGTACCAGGCCTCATGGGCCACGTAGACATAGTGAATTTCCCAAGCAAAGAGAGGGCCTGCAACCAGGCATGAGGGACCATAACGCACAGTACGGTCCGAGCTGCCGGCCATGAAGCCTCCAGAACACCCCTCAGGGCCTGATTGAGCGCATTGTGCATTGATTGTGCCCTAAAACATTATTCAGTGTGTCAAATCATCACAGTCAGGCCCCACCAGATTAGCTAAGTGGACCTGGACGTACACATACTGCACCACAGTGCACCTTCAGGATTTTGCCAGTTGAACATAACGGGCGCAATGCTGAAATCGCAGAAGCATTAACGTTAATCAACTACATTTTAGTCATTCAACAAAAAGCTGGAGAGAACACATGTGTAAATGAATACCTTCACACACACACATGAGTGAGTAGCTGCAATGTTGCACTACACAACTTTGAAGCTGCTTGCATGTGTACATGTGAAAGTGTTCAAGAACACCTGTGTCCATATACACCCGTATGGTGATTATGAACAGCAACCTATACAGCAAAGCAAGCAGCTACAACGCTGCTTGCTTCTATGTATGTGAAAGTGTACACATACACACCTGAAGGCAGCTCCACAGTCATTACAACCCGATTAGCAGGCTACAATCAATCTGCGGCCTATACCAGGTGGTATAGGCTGCAGATTGACCAATCAACTTTGCTAAACACCCACTAGGGTGTTCCAATAATGAGTACATGTGTCACAGGATGCTCCTGTGCCCGTGGCTTTCATGACAGTGAAGGGATGACAATCTGACCATACATGCCAGGTCACTTTGACATTGCAGCAGTGAGTAGGCATGTAGAATGGTGTAACACGGCTCAGACATGGGTTGGTGCAGTGCAGAACATGTGTACATTACCGACTGTCTACATGAACAAGTACATTATGATTCCAATCAATAAACATGAAGGCAGTGTAAGGGCAAGTTCAGCCATCACGTGCAATGTGCATGCAATGGGTTGCATGGCTACAGGCACCCCCCTCTTAGTGAAAATGCAGGGAGGCATTGCATGGCAGCAAAAGGTCAACCAGACAACTGTGTATTGGCAGACAGTGTTGACTAGCGTCAATTGCATCATCTGAGTCAACTGAAAACACAGCAGATGAGAATGGGACAGTAAGCAGGACACATGATGAACCCTCAGTATTACACCCATTTGTGTAGAAGGCACTACACCAGTTGAACAGAGTCAGGGGGCCTGAAACAGGGGGGAGTCCTGTGCCCCACAGAGACTATGACACCCTAAACATGTGCATGATGCAGGACTGAGCCACAGTGGGCATGGAAGGGATGATCAAATGCCATCAAATGTATGTCATCCTGGACACGTACTACAATGATCATCCTGCCAAGGACACATAGGGGCATGAATGGAATGCAAATGGAGCATGAATGGGCACTCATGTCCCTGTGGAGCAGCTGCCATCTGCACAGTCCAAATGAGACACCCTGCATCAAGGACAAAGGATGTACCCCACTGTAGGTGTCTGGCAGGTTGACAGGGGGAAGTGTGCATGTACACAGGAGCGTTGAAGAGGCCATTGCAGTAGTCCAACATGATACCCTCCAGTGCCATGGTGAAATTGGGGTGCAGGGGTGTGGAAGGGCAATGGAGCATGCCTACATGGAGTACCCGCATGCAGGCAGAACACACATGCACATAAGTCATGCGATAACATAGTCCCAGTGCTGAGTGGAAAGACACCCCAGCCTACATGCAGAAGGGCCAGTGAGCTGGAACATTGACCGGAGGGGCAGCCGGGTGACTAGCATGTGAGTAGGGTGCAAGTGTGCTAATGAGCACAGTCCCCGTCTCCTCTACATGTCCAGCATGCTGCACAGCAGGCACGCATCAGTGAAGCATTGCATGACTCGCACATCAGAACCAAGTACACATAAGCATGTAGTGGCAGTCAAGCACAACACATCACACCAGCAAACCACACATGGGCTGGACAAACATGCAACAACACTCACTGGTCGGGACATCAAAGTCCAGCATCTCTCCCACTCCTTCGTACAATTCTGTCGGTATGAACTCTGCAGGAATCAACTCGTGCAAAGTGAGATCTTCCTCCTCAGGTGGTGACCCACTGCCAATCACCAGAGTCATGGAATAATTGGAGGCACGCTGCAGCTTAGCACAGCGTCAGAGGTCATCCCAACGCTTTTTCCACTCCTGAGCTGTGCGCACTTCATGTCCGAATGCACAAACACTCTCCGCAACACGCTTCCAGTGGGACAAATGATGTGCAGCCGTAGTGTGACAATTTGGGCCCACTAGCACATCACGGTCCTGTTTCGACACGTAGACCACAAGGAAGTCCAGTTCCTGCTTGCAGAAAGGCTTCTTCCTCGACGTGGCGGAGGCCGGAGCCGTGTGTGGGGTCCCAGCCTCTTGTGCAGGTGCAACCTTCCTCCACTTGGGCAGTGATCCAGACCCTGACTGGCAAATGCCGCCCTAATCAGTAGGGGCCATGGACCTGGTGGATTGACCCGAGGAAGTGACAGGTGGAACAAGGACGGAAGCCCTGACTTGCGCCGGTGGCTGCTGGGTGCCCTTGACTGGACCCTGCGCAGCAACATCCGCTGTGCCAAGGTCATTGACCGGGACTGTCCTGAATGGTAGACTTACAGCCGGGGTGGTGTCGGCTGCATCTGCCCATGCACTTGCCAACACCCGGCTGCTCGCGGCAGCAGATGACAATACTGCCCCAGGGACATGTGCCTCGGTCAGGGCAGCCCTGCGTGCACTAACCGTGTGCCTCCTGACCTCCTGGAAATCATCCTGGGACTCTTCAGGTGCAAACGCGGCATGCGCTGGCCGACCCTGAGCCTGGGTGGTGGTGTCCACAGCTGCACCTGCAGCTACCACTACCCTTGGGCCCATGGCAGTCGATGAAACGGACTGCCGGGTCACATGGGCGCCAGTGCCAGATGCAAGAGCTGCATCTCCCGGAACCACAGGGGGTGGGGGCATGACTGCACCACAACGTGGCACAACATCGTGCCGCAGTGGCGCATCCCTGCCTCTTTCCCCTCTGCAGCCACCCTGGACACCCTGGAGTCCCCCTACTCCCTGGTCACCCCGGCCACGTCCCTGACCACGTGGAGTACACCCAGCTGAGGTGCCCCTCACCTTTCGTGGCCTCCCCACCATGGCACAGATGTAGTAGCGCCGGCACAGATGTAGTAGTGCCAATGGGAGGCGTACACGACAATTGTCCTGGGCAATTAGGGTGAAGGGGGTGGGATACTAGATGTTAACAGCACCCCTGTGCACCTGCAAGGCTGTATGTGACCCCGGTGATAAAGTGACGGGTCACGCAAAGCTCAGGCACTCCAAAACTGCAGTAAAACCATGCACGCAACCCCCAGTAGCCCATGTGTGTGGAATTAACCTCCCACAGTACGCAGTGGCACCCAGGGACACGAAAAACATGTACGCATGGGACACGCAGGCTACTAGGACCTCGAAAATGGGTACGTGATACACAGGGGGACCCGCACTGGGAAAAATAGTGTGCGCGACTCACCATCTGACTAGCATGGTAATGAAAAACACGCGTAGCCAATACTCCCACCAAAAGAAGAGATACCTCCTTGATCCGCTGTGAAGTTGTGATGGTGCGTGAAACAACCAGAAGTAGCAATAAACGCATCGTCTCCACGAAAGGCATGTACAGCGAACTGCTGGGACCCACTCACCTTTAACCCATGCTGAGGGAAACGCCCGCGTGCGTCACGTCACTTACGCGCTTAGGCCCTTTCCTCGAATTACACGCATTAATAGGCGGACGTGCTGTTTTTTCACGTGCTGAATCACTAAGCACCCGTGCCAAGGGAAACGCCTGCACGTGTCACGTCACATACCTGCTTATGCGCCAAGGGGCCTTTCCTCGAATTACACGCTGACGTGCTGTTTTTTCATGTGCCAATGCACTCCGTATCAAGCTGGCCACGCGACAACACACGGAAGACCACGCTCCTGCCCAGAAGGCCATTTTCCTGCCCCACAGATCCCCGAGCCGACTCCCACCAGCCATCTGCTGCTGCCTGCTGGCAACATGCCCTGCTATTTGGTGCCTGCACGTCAGCCATCTGCAGGGGTCCAGTTGCTGTGACCACCCCTGCTGGAACAGAAGACTCCTGACTACAGTTCCATAGCTCCACAGCCCAGCACCAGGACCCAGTTGCCCACCCACACCTGCCTCAGGGGTTGCCATGTCGGGGCAAACACCATCGGAGACCACTGGCGACCCCCAGCCAGAGAGGCAGAGGGCGACCGGCTTCACTGCCGGAGAAGTTGGTATCCTGTTGGAGCAAGTCCTGGTGCATTATGATGCCCTCTACGGAAGAAGACACACCGACAAGGATGGACGGTAGAGGATCTGGAAGGACATTGTGGTTGCCATCAACGTGGAGGGCGTGGCAACCCGCGACATACCACATGTCCGTAAGCGCTGGGAGGACTTCAGGTCCAGAACCCTCAGGAAGGCCCGGTGCCTCTTGGAAGCAGCAGATGCAGTGAGGTGCCGGGTCCACATTACCACCGACAACATGAGGGTCCTGGAACGTATTAACCCAGCGCTTCACCTCCAGGTCCTCGAGAGGCAGACCCGTCCGGAGTCGAGCGGTAAGTTATTGGACGCAGTGCATGTTGAGGTGTGCCAGGAGTGTGCAGCTTGGACATATATCTGAAAAGGGCCATGTATGGATATGCATGTACAGGGACATGACCGTGCTGCATGTGAGTCCAGTCATGAGTGATGCACATCAATGGTGTATGTGGTTGGGGTGTGACACATGGATGCTGGTTCCACCTTCGTGTACGTGCATGGCATACATGTGCGTGTGGGTGTGTGTTTGACATGTGTGCAACTGTGATACGCCATGGATGCATGTGACACAGACATGGAGGAACCCAATTGGCAGATGTGACATAGTTGCAGAGGATTGCACTGTGACAGGTGGTGGATATGTACAGATGAATGTCTGTCTGTTGCTGTGTGTGCATGTGTTAGGCACTCCCGATGTTGCTTGCAACGTCATGCCAACCTTCAGATGTTCATGCTGTTGTGTGTGTATGGATGCTGCTGCTTGCTGCACGATTCCTGTTAATTTGTGTATCTGTGTGGGTTCAAATGATATGAGTGTTGGGGAGTGTGATGCCATCTGTGAAGTTTGTGAAGTTTGGCACTGACACTCATATGCAACTGTCATGTGTGTATCCGACCATTGTGCAGTGCCCTGATGCCTGTGTTCTGTCTCTCCCTGTCTGCAGCGTCGATTGATGAAGAGGGCGGAGACGGTGCTGTGGAGCACAGCGGCAGGGATACCACCGCCAGCCGGAGACGGAAGGCCCAGTTCTCCTCCCACGTAGTCATCTCTTCCGGGAGTGACAAGTCTGGTGCCACGTCCATGGCCGCAGCTGCCGAGGGAAAGTCCAAGAAGCAGAGGTTGGAGGTGGACTCCTCGGCAGCAATAGGGGCAGCTGAGCCCACACAGGGGCCTAAGGAGGAAGATGGCACAGAGTCATCCAGGTTGGTGGTGGGTTCGGGTGAGGAGGAGGCGGCCCTGGAAGGCCCACGCACGGGGCCTGGAGAGGGGATTCCACTGGTGCTAGTGGTGCAGTCCAGGGGCAGGGACAGGAGGCAGCACAGGACGCCGTGGAGGTGCCTGTGTGTAATCCTGTCCCCGATCATGTGACTGCATCATCCCGCACCAGCAGGGATGCCTTCGTCCAGAACCGTTTTCGGGGAGGGGATGCGCAAACAACAACTGGCCTTCCTCTCCTTGCGGACGTGGCAATCCCTGACCGGATTGAGCCTGTCCTAGCTGGAGTGGCGTTGCGTCAAATTGGTATTCGGGATGATGTGCAGGGTCCTCGTCTGGACAATGCACGGCATTTCAAATACCCCTTTGACCGTGTCGGCCTACTAGGACAGGTCACCAGCGCTGGGTTCCTCCGTATGCTGGATCTTCTACCGACCCCCTCCTCAACTGAACCCTGTATGCGCCAGTTGTTCTCTGTGCCATCTTCCTGCCCAAGTATCACCTGGGCACCCTGTGTAGCTGCCACTGAGCCAGTGGCCAGGCTGTTGGACACATCCCTGCTACAGTCAGCAGGGGTGGCCACCACACCAACTGGACCCCAGCAAGAGGAGGACGTGCAGGCATTGACAGGCAGGGCACATGCACAGCAGCAGCAGGCTCAGGGTGGGAGCGATGATGGCTCGGGGCCATCAACATCACAGGGGCAGGCATCGGCCGAAGGGTAGGAGGACCCTGGATTGGGAGTGTCTTCCGTGTGGCAGAGTTTGGGCCAACAGATATATGCGGAGCGGCGGCGGGCAGAGGAGGCACGGCTCACTATGGACAGGGCAGAGAACTCCATGTGCAGAGCATTGAGGCAGGCTGAGTGCCTCGAGGCAACTCACAGAGAGTTGGAGGAGGGCATGGCTGCATCCTTGCGAGACCTCGAGGCCAGGGAAGAGTCCCTCCTCCGGAACATCGACGTGGAGTTCGATGATTCCCTGGCCCGGAACATCAAAAAGTGAGCCGTAGGACTTGCCCGCCGCCTTTGTACATAGTTCTTTGGGGTTAGGTTTCCTTTGTTTTAACTTTTTTTTGGAGTTCATGGACTTTGCTCCACTTTACGTATATAGTTTTTTATTCATAGGACTTTTTTGTAGGTTTCCTTTTGTTTGGGGCTCATGGACCCTTTGGACTTCCATTGTATATAGTTCCGGACTTGTACATACTTTCATTCTTTCGACATCTCATGGGTCAATGTTTTTTTTAATTTTTTTATGTACTTCATTTGGACATTGGCAATGGACCACATCTCTTTTTTCCTATTGTGGATTTTTGTTTTACATTGGATTTTTCTATTTTTTTTTTTTTCCTTTCATTATTTCTTAATTTGCAAGTTTGAATTTTCATTATGTTTTGTCATTACGTTTTTTAATACATTTCATATATCTTCATTATTGGTGTTGTGTACTCTCATTGGTTTTGTGCATGTCACTATGAGCATTGCCTCAGTTATGTGTTGCCACTGTGTGGCTCTGTTGTACATTTATGCATGGCCATGGTGGTTCTTTTAAGACTCTCATGGCATGGGTAATTTGGGAGTGGGTGCAGTGGATTGTTGTGTGCTTGTACTGGGCGGCAGGGGGGATTTGGGTTGGCAATAGGGCCATGGGTCTGTTTTGTTAGGACATGGTGTTTGGTGGGCCATGTGTCGGGGCCTACTGGCAGTTGCCCGTCACTGGGGGTGGGGTGGGGGGCATGATTTGGGGCCTGCTGGCAGGTGCCCGTCAATGGTGGGTGGGGTGGGGGACGAGTCGGGCCTGCTGGCAGGTGCCCGTCAATGGTGGGTGGGGGACATGAGTCGGGGCTCCCAAGTGCATGTTGCCATGTGGCCTGCCTGCGGGGCATGGTATGGGGTGATGTGCTGCCTGCGGGGCATGGTATGGGGTGATGGGCTGCCTGCAGGGCATGGCCAGGGGTGTGGGGTGGTCCCCTGTGGTGTGGGCTGCCTGTGGGGCATGGTATGGGGTGATGGGCTGCCTGCGGGGCATGGCCAGGGGTGTGAGGTGGTCCCCTGTGGTGTGGGCTGCCTGAGGGGGCACTCCCGGGAGGGCACACACTGCCAAATCGTGTGTGAAACTCCCTGTGCACCCCCGGAATACACGTACCCCACTGGCGCCAGTGAAATCGCATGTAAAACTCCCAGCGCTCCCCCGGAATACACATACCCCACTGGCGCTAGCAAAATCACGTGTGAAACTCTGTGCGCACCCCCGGAATACACATACCCCACTCGCGCTAGCAAAATCACGTGTGAAACTCCCCACGCACCCCTGGAATACGTGCAGGCAGCCCATCCACCCTCCCCATGCCTCGCAGGCAGCCCATCCACCATGACCCGCAGGCAGCCCATCAACCCAGTCCATGACCCGCAGGCAGCCCATCCACCCTCCCCATGCCCTGCAGGCAGCCCATCACCCCAGTCCCTGACCCGCAGGCAGCCCATCCACCTTCATGCCCCAAAGGCAGCCCATCCACCCTCTCGATGCCCCGCAGGCAGCCCATCCACCCTCTCCATGCCCCGCAGGCAGCCCATCCACCCTCTCCATGCACCGCAGGCAGCCCATCCACCCTCCCCATGCCCCACAGGCAGCCCACACCACAGGGGGACTTTTTCCATGCATTTTACCTGACATGAGCGGGGTACTCGTATTCGGAGGGGTGCACAGGGAGTTTTACACGCGATTGGCCTGGCGCGAGCATGGTACGTGTATTCCTGGGGGCCGCGTGGAGTTTCACACGCGATAGGCCTGGCACGAGCGGGGTACATGTATTCCGGGGGTGAGCGGGGAGTTTCACACGCTATAGGCCTGGCGCGAGCGGGGTACGTGTATTCCGAGGGGTGCGCAGGGAGTTTTACACGTGATTTTGCTGGCGCGAGCGGGGTACGTGTATTCCGAGGGGTGCGCGGGGAGTTTCACACGCGATAGGCCTGGCGCGAGCGGAGTACGTGTATTCCGAGGGGTGCGCGGGGAGTTTTACACGTAATTTTGCTGGCGCGAGCGGGGTACGTGTATTCCGAGGGGTGCGCGGGGAGTTTCACACGCGATGGGCCTGGCACGAGCGGGGTACGTGTATTCCGAGGGGTGCGCGGAGAGTTTTACATGCGATTTTGCTGGCGCGAGCTGGGTATGTGTATTCCGAGGGGTGCGCAGGAAGTTTTACATGCGATTTTGCTGGCGCGAACTGGGTGCGCAGGGAGGTTTCCACACGTTTTCGTGGTTGGGGGCTGTATGCTGGTCCACTGGTCTTTGCGCCATGTACTGGATTTGTGCGATGTTTTTGGTGCACAGGCGGGGTTGGGGGCGTAACTGGCGCTGTGCGCCAGCCGCGTGCGCCACTTGTGTGCTAAATTCTACAAATTACCCCCTGAATGTTTACATAGCAGTTTCCATAGGGTATGCACGTTAACTCATGCATTGATAAGTCACCATAACCCAATTCTGCATGAAAGGTAAGATACAGTTGTCCTGTTCTTGTAGTGTTCTTGTAGTGTTCGCAAGGCGTAATTGCGAGTTACAACATTTCAACCTCAAGGCAACACTATACAAGTTTCACTCTCCAGTGTTACATTGCCATTTCCATAGTATGCATACATCAATAAATGCATGTGTTCCAATTCTGTGCGAGAACTAAGAAGTAACATTTATCCTATACTTGTTATGGTGTTTGCAAGGCGTAATAAACAGGTTGTAACATAACCATGGAACATAGAACTTTCAACCTTAAGGCAACACTCTGCAAATTACACAAGCATGATTATGTGGTACTGAAGAGACATTTAAATATTACAAGTGACATGTACGTTCCCACTCCGTATTCATTCCTCAGGGTGATAAGCAGTCAAGACGATCAATCCAAAATATCTCTTTCTGGAGAAGATAGCTCAGCATATCTCCACCCCTATGGGAGGGCCTAATCTGATCAGGTCAGATCACCTGCTTCTGTGCCACAGGGTGGCGTGCTTGGATGAAGTGCTGTGAAAGTGGGGATTTTTCTGACTTTTTCCTAATTTTCGACGTGTGCTCTCTCCAACGAGTTTTGGCCTTTCCTGTGGTGATTCTCACGTCAAATATGCCACAGTGGCACCCGATCCCATAGATCACGTTGGCAGCGTCACAAGTCGTGGAGTGGCCGAGCATGATTTTCTGTCCTGTATATGGATGGTTAACTGTCAGAGTTCCCCTTAATGACTTTATGACAGCTCTGGTAGTTGTTACACGGGGGCGTGCCTTTGTATGTGTCTTGCATGTTCCTAGGGGCACTTATGTCCGCTGTGATGAGACGGTCCTTTATAGTTACTCTTGCCGTGTAGACAGGTGGGCAGACCCGGGAGTAACAGACTCATGGTTGGATGGAGTCGCAATCATTTCCAACCTTGTTTCAAAATGGCTTTGATTTTGGGGCTTTGTTGGGAGTATGTGGTCACATGTAGAAGGTTGGAGTTGGGTTATTTCGCTTTAGGTGTAAGAGCAGTTTGTCGTCTGGCTGGGCTGGTTCGGCTAGCTAGATCCATGGGGTCCTGAGAATTTCCTCGGCCCATCAACTTCTGGCGTACTTGGAATGTTTTGTCTGCATAGGGATTCGTTTCAGAGATGGTCCGCTTATGCGGGGGACTGGCTCTACTCTCAATCCTCCTTTCTGGACAGCATCTGCTGTGCCTCCTGGTGTGATAAAAACTTCTGAAGCAAGCGTGGTTTTCCATCTACTTGATTTCTAAGCAGCACAGTCAGCACACTGCCCTGAATTACAAATAAAGTCCCGCGTTTTACTTTTCTGTGTAAAAGGTATTCCGATTACTGTATAAATATGTTAAACCGATTTGACTGGAGAAATCGGTCTGCAGGTCCTTTGATTATGGTTGTGCTTTTTCTTTTTTGTTTGAAAGGCCGCATTTTCCTAAATGTAGGGAGTAAAACAGGCATATTATATTTATATTGTCAGAGACAGTCTTTGAAACCCGTATAACGTGGTCTGACTCTCCCGCCAGTGTTGATCAGCAGACAGTGCTCGGTTTCCAGCCACCGAAGACAGTTCAAGCTATTATTTATTTATTTACTGCATTTAGCTTTTTCTTACGCGCCGCAGGCATCAGGGCTTAATGAGTCAGGATTAGTATTTCAGTTTAAACGAAAGAGGAACATTTATTTAAACCTGTATGTACTTGGAAAGAAACCCGTAGAGCTGTGTTGGATGCGGTGCCGGGGGGGAGGCAGAGTGGAACGCAGGAGAGCACAGCGTGAAATCACCCACCCGGTGGATGATTATAACGTCAATGTCCATTTGTTTGCACGTTCAAAAACACAAATATTAGGCAGCGCGCGCTGTGAGCATTGTGAAAAATCTATGTATTCACAGGTCACTATTCAAACAAGGCGGGATGTCGCGGGGGAGAATATGATAGCGGCCTGGACGGCACTCACAGGCCTGAAATACGCTCCGCAGAAAGGATTACAGCCAGAAGAGAGGTTTTCATTTCAATAAATATGTTCGGGAGTAACGTCGAATCGTCACTGGGGACTTCCACTTTCAGAATGGGGGAATAATGGCTACTAAGGATCACAGCACAGACGTCTACCATTAGGAAAGTTTGTTGGAAGAGGGAACGGGCTTAATGGGAAACAAAGTGTTTTAATTTAGACGTACCTTTGGCCCTTATCAATGAACTGAGTCCCTCTCGGCGTATTAATGAAGGGACGGTCGGCCCCTACACTTGTTCATGATGGATCATCCGGACGCTGCCACCACACCCCATAGCTGAGCATTACACGTGTGTTTCCCAAGGAGCATCACTACATTTTGGCGGGCTTATCACTACGACCCACCCTTGTTCGCCGCCGCCATCTTGTGTTAATGTGAAGCCAGATATGGGCGAGTGAAGTTTGAATGCTGTTTGTTTATTCACTTTGTATGCACGCCAGACCCCTAAGCAACAGGGCGCAGCAGAAGGCGAATGCAAGGCTTACAAGGTTACAGGATATACAATAAAGGCTTACATAGCATACATGGTTATGGCACAAACTCGTATGGGTGATGTGTTCACTTGGGGTGAGTGCCAGCACTGTGGGCAAGTGCTCGAATGACCTCAAAACACCTGTTCCAAGGATAACTCTGCTTGTAAAACCTACCTATCTGAGGAAACTCCCCCACCACCAACCCACCCACAACAGTGCATTCCTTTCAGGAGGAATTCCACGAACCATGTTTGGCCTCTTCAGTTCTTCAAATGCTTATATTGATGCATGTACTACGGGGTACTTATTCGTACACAGGCCCACACTAATGACCGAGTACAGCATTACATTAAAAAACATAGTGTACAAACATTACTGCACTTTTACCAGGTTGGCTGGCTGTATCATTTACAGGAAGAAACTATGTTTTATGTTAATAACCTATGTCCTTGCACATGTGTGTCACTCCACTGCCTCCCTTCATTTCTTCCTTCCATGAATAGATCTGACCTCAGTTTGTCTACTTTTCAACATCTATTTATTTCTAAATTGTGTTCTTCCCGAGACCTTGACTGTGTGATTCAAATGTGGTCAGTACACAATGAAACAGCGGCACGCACTCAAATGTCAACTCATTCGTTTTGAGATAAAACTATATCAGTAGTGCCTAATGTGGTGTTTTAGGGTGAAAAGTCTTCATGTAATGTGGATTTGTAGTCATATTTGTACAAGTAAAATGGTAAAATGTTGTTGGTGCAAAGTGAAATAACTCATTAAAAGGGCATCCTTTAATACAATCAAGCAGACTAAACTCTATTCTAATCTCCCCTCTGTTCTCATATTACTCTATCTCTCTTCTGCCTTTGACACGGGCAACCATGCCATCCTGCTCAATTGTCTCTGTGATAACCTTGGCATCACTGATCAGGCCCTTGCCTGGCCTGGCCTGGCCGACCTCTTTCCTCTCTGATCGATCCTCCCAGGTTCAACTTGGGTCTTTCCTTTGCTCTATCTCTCTACCTGTGGTGTTCCCCAGGGGTCTAACCTCGCTCCCTGGCTGTTCAACCAATAACTGGCACCCCTTGCCCACCGCATTGCCGCTCTCTGCTCCAACTTTCATTGCTATGCGGCTGACACTCAGCCCATTTTCAGGCTGCCCTCAGCCACCTCTTCTCCTCTCATTTCTGACTGTCTGTCTGCTATCCAGGAGTGGTGTACCACCAATGATCTCTGCCTTAATGCCAGTCAGATGGAGATTCTCCTCATTGGCACACCTGCACCCTCCTTCCCTGTCACTCTCTGGCTGGCCTCCCTTGGCCCTCTTCCTGCTCCCACCTCTGAGGCTAAGAACCTCGGGGTCATCTTCGACTCCACACTCTCCTTTTCTCCTCACATCTCTGATGTCTTTAAGAAGTCAAATTACCAACTGCACCTCCTCAGATGTATTCTTCCTTTCCTCTCCTTCCCCCAGAAGCTCACTGTCACCAGAGCTCTGATTCTCTCTAGACTGGACTACTGCAACAGCCTCTTTCTAAGTCTGCCTGCTTCTACTCTCCGCCCTCTGCAACTCATCCAGAATAGGACTGCAAGACTTGTCCTTGGTCTCAAGCCCAGAGATTGTATCTCTCCAGCACTGAAATCACTGCATTGGCTCCCAGTGGGTGCGAGGACTAAGTTTAAGACCCTCTGCATTGTCCACAAGGCCTTCTGGGGCATGGTGCCCAAATACATCCAGCTCTCTTCGTAAATACCTTCCTACTCGAGCTCTTCGCTCCTCGACCTCCAACTCCCTCAGGGTCAGTCGCTTCTCCAAGCAACAAGTTGGTGGTAGATCTCTTTCTTTGGCTAGGGCCTCCCTCTAGAACAGCCTCCCTGCCTCTCTGAAACTTGAGGAGCACCATCTCCAGTTCCAGGAGCACCTCAAGACCTTCCTCTCTGCTTCTGCCTTCTCTCTTCCTCTCCCCTGCTGATTTCCTGTCTGACACTGCACTGGTCACCTGGCTACCCTCTGATCTCGAGCCCAGGTCCCTGCCCGCCCAGTTGCACACCCGCACTGCCTCCCGGCAACCCTTGCACTTGGGTCTGTATCTGTAACCCTACAGTCCCTCTACCTGCACTTTGGAGACCTGCTGTCTGCACTTACCCTTGCACCTGCCACCCACTGGTCGTACTTCTTGTTATTGTTTGATCCCATGTACAGCACTTGCCCCTCCTCTTTCCCCTCGCACTTTTCCCCTCCCCTTTCCCCTGTACTTGCGTGATCTCAATGTCACTTGGCCTAGTAAGATCAGTGTCTCTGTCCTCCCTCCACCCCCTCCCTTGCTTAGTCATGCCTTGAAACACTTGTGTATAGGCGCGTTATAAATGCCATATCATATCATAATATTAGCATGTTGGCCATGTTTCTTCACTGCTTTGTTGCCCCAGATGCCGGGCCCAGCCTGGTCTCACCTTGGACTTTGCAGTCTGGCTTTATCAGGGGACTAGTAAGGGATGTCTGACATGGATAATAAAACGTGAATGTTTGACACACTTCATCAATTTAATATCTCTTTAATCAAAAGAAGATTGCATAGCCTCTCAACCAATGGTACCGTCTTGTAACACACATAGCATATGCGTGGTCGATTCACCACAGACATGGAATCCAAGTGTTTCGAGACATCCCTGCATACATTGTACATTTTAGTTGTGAAGAATTCCAAAGATTTACTAAAAATTGTGCGGGAGAACAGAAGATATCGAAAGAACATAGGCTGTATGACAATTTTCGCCATGCCTATCAATTATACAATATATTCTTTTAGTTCAATAATTGAATGTGAGAGTGGCAATTGGCATCATTGGCAAAATGGCTACTAAAGATTTCAATTATATTGCTGTACATGTCTGTCATAGTCTTTGGTCCTGGCTTGATCTATAAGGTTAAGGGATGTTATTAAAATTTTAATAAAAGAATATACGTAATGGGGAACAATCGAAACCTTTCCAACTTACAAAGGGACCAATAGGTGCCCACTCCCAACAGTGCCACTAGCAAAGATGATCCGCTGTAACAATATGGTGAAGGTACTACGCTTAGCCGAAACGGAACACACAACAAGGTATTTGCAAATGACATTCTTCTCCCGCTGAAAGACCCTGCACACTCGATTCCCCCATTAACTGAGGAACATGGCCACTTGGTCTCCTTGGCAGATTTGAAAATCAATGCTTACAAATCTGAAATAGGGCACAGATGGGTGGTCCAGCCCCTTTGCATGCATTAGTGTCGGGAGCGTAGTGTAGTGTCACAAGAGACCTTATGGAGAGGAGGAAATATAGGAGCAACTGTCCAACTAGGATGAAACAGATCAACCCCACCTCCCATCTCAGAAGATCTTGGAGTCTGAGTAAAGGACCTTTGTGGGGCATTTAAAGCAGCAGTAGTACGTGCGTCATGGGTGAATCCAAGTTTCTAGAAGGCATAAGAAAGTCAAATGCAAAGACAAAAATAAGTCAAGTGTAGCATCCGTTTTTTTTTTAACTAAAGTCCTAGTATTCCAAACACCTAAACTAAAAGAGGGAGACACTGTAGACATTAAAGGGGATACCAAATTATTCTGATGTGACCCTCCTGAATCTTACTTACAAAACTTTATAGATGGAGTTCTTTGAACAGCAATTTCCGTAAATACAGGCATGCCAGTCACGGTTGCATTGTCGAATAACGCAAATGTGTATTGCGTAAAAGGTCTGACCCAGCAGGTCACTATGATATGATATTTTATTTCTATCGCGCTCGTACACAAGTCGGTTGTCCGTTTAGTGTCTCGGCCTACCGCAATATATTGTCCCATCAAGTAACCTAATGTGATAACTGTACCTTTTATTCTTCAACAATTTAATTTCCTCTATGCAGATGGAGGCGGGGCAGCGAGTGCTTGGTCCACACCCACTGACACACCCAGTCTATGCAGAAATGCTAGTCAGGGCCTGCATTGCCAAATATAGTGCCTGTTCCATTGCGTAACAATCTCAATAGCTATCTTTTTAGTGTCTAGGCCTAGTGCAATATATTGCTCAATCCCATATGCCCAAGTGGTAACTCTGCCTTTTACACTTTTCCCGCAGGAGGATACAGGGGCGAGCCAGTGCTTTCTCGGCATCCACCCACATATGGCAATTCATGCAGGTATGCCAGGCATGGTTGCATTGTCGAACAGAGCGAATGTCCTGTTGCTTAAAATTCAGAGTGAGTATGTCACTAATATCTGTCTGTCTGGTGTCCAGGCCCAGGGCAATGCATTGCCCCATCCCTTACCCGCATGTCAGAATTGTGCCTTTTACTCTTCAACCATTTAATTTCTTGTCCCCAGGAGAAGATTGGGAGAACCATTGCTTTCTCTGCACCCACCGACACGTCCCAATCCGTGCAGGTATGGCTGTCGCGTTGTGCCGTGCTGTAGCGTGAATGCTCTATGTATTAAAGGCTGACCTGTGAATATTTCGAATTTGTAAAGATCTGTAAGAGGGCAGGGTACCCCTATCGAACAGAAACCGGGGTAGGGAACACATTAAACTACATGAAAGCTGTTCCTGTTCAAGAAGATTAATTTCAAAGTTTGTGGCCAGCGATTTGATTATCTATTAATGAGCCTAAATCGTACCAACATCATCAACCACGTTTATGTATTCAGAATCACGATGATTTAATCAGCAAGAAGTAGATTGACTGAATTTGTAGAGAAAAAAGTAGAGAAAAAATATAACAAAACAAGGTGCCAGTATCAATAAGGCAGAGAAGTACAGCGAAGATTCAACGGTAATGATCACAGACAAAACGAATATGTATTTACATATTTACAAAAATCATTGAACAAGACAAAAGGTGTATATGAATTTGTTAAGCGGATTTCTGAACTCTGTCCTGGCGGCGCAGAAGTTCAGAAGGCCAACCTAATTACTTGGAACAGGGTAACCTCTGGACAAGCCAGACCAATCAGGGTAGCGATCGCGGCGGTCAAAACTAGGTCTCAAGAGGGGTGAGGGTGACTGAAAGTCCGCAATGCGCACACAAAGCAAGGACACTTACAAACTACTCCAAACAGGTGTTATATTAAAAATATATACACATTTATTCCAAGGCCTTTAAAACATGACCGTAGCGAGAAATCACAATACAACTCTAGTAAACCAACACCTACCATACCAATACAATATATATACAAATACAAACAGGTCTCAAGCGTTAGATGCACAAAATGTGTAGTACACCTAAAAGGGAAGGAAAACAGGCAGTGCGAAATAATGCTTAGACCCAGTCCGCCTTCAGAGGCACCTAACTAAAAGGAAGTCCGAGCCCTACGAAGAGTGGAGCCTTGTGCTCAAAAGTACCTGCACACGCTGGTGCCAACGGGCAAAAGGCGAGTCCCTTCGAGGGAAATCAGGCAGTTCAGTTTAGTGCACAAAAGAAGAACAGTGTTCCGCGACTCAAGCGCAGCCTCCACTGTGGGCAGAAGCAGAGCGCGAGTACGGAAAGGCGTGCTGTTTTGACACAGCGGGGAAAAGCTATGGGCTCCTGCAGGAGGGCGACCAGTTCCTAGCTATGCTACTCACCGGTCCCCGATGCAACCAGACCCAGGCTTCTCCGCGTCAGTTTCAGTCGCTGGCAGGTTCAGAAGAGCAGGGGACGTCTCGTCGCTGTGTTGAGTCTGCAGCAGCAGAGTTGAGTAAAAGACGTCCCAAACGAAGGAACCCATACAGTTTGTTACCACAGCAGGGCAACGGAGCCGCCGTGTGTATCTGAGCCAAATGTACACTACTGACTTCAGACTTGGGAACGCCAAGTGTACGAATCGTGTGAGAGTGACAAGGACTCGAAATACTACACAACCTGGCGGCGGTTACAGAGCAAGACTCCTGTGTAGGCGGGTCAGTCTGCTGGATGGCCCAGAGACGCTTCCGAAGGCTTACGAGCAGGAGATGGTGAAGATGCCGAGAATAGCTGTTCCCGCTATTCCAAGGGTCGAAGTACCAGTACAGGCCTTCTGGTTCAATCAAAGGTAAAAAGGGTTTTACAAGGCGACAGCAGTGCAGAGGAGCAGTCCTTCAGCGGGTCACCAGCGATTCCTCGGTTCAGCCTCTTGGTTGCAGGATACTTGGCTCCTGTATTCCTTCGTTCGTGAGAACTCAGGAGATCGACATGGTAGTGGTGTTTCCAGCCCCCTCTTATCCACGGTTCCCTTTGCGCCAAAACGGAGGGGACCCAATGGGAGGTCCGCTCATCAACACTCACAACATACGTGGACCTATCACGGACCACGGTGGTCCCAGGCATTCACACCACTACCATGTCGATCTCCTGAGTTCTCAAATAACATTAGACATTACTGCCGATGTTGGGGCAGAATAGAACAACTTGATCCACCCGTGGGGCTCTGGCCCAAAAGTAATCATTTCAAGAGTAAAAAACATGAATTTCAAGTTCACCCCATCAAATGCTTTCTCCGCATCCAGTGAGAGAACAGCAAGGCCAGTTCCAAAAGTGTGCCTACCTCACTCAAAGTTAATTTGAAAGTCCTCATATTTGTTGCAGAATGTCACCCTTTTACACACATTTGGTGTCCCAACAATTGGTGTTGAACACTATGTTCTCGCCATGTATGCCAAAATCATTGTTTCCACGATGTCGCTCTACAATCTAGAAGTTGACGTTCCTCTGTGGTGGTGTCCTTATGAATCATGTTTTCTACACAAATTTTTTTTTTACAAAAAGAAGAAGTGAACTATTAAACTTGTATTGATAGATTCCTGGTACATGCTGCATATGTTGCACTTTGCTACCTACTTGTGACCTTTGCCTTGCATAATGTACAAGTACGTTGCTTGATATCGTATTGGAGTGGAATCTCGTCTCACACTGTATACACAGGCTGCCGGGCACCTACTTGATTGAGACAGCACACACAGCCGTCCACACTGAAACCCCTGATGTACCTCAACACATCTGCCACGAGTATACAGCGACAACCAACTAAAGAAATTCGGTCTAGCTGGGCACACATCGAATCTTCAGCAATAGCACTCTATCCTAAACCACCTACAGTGCCCACCCACGTGCGCGACTTCTGGGCTGTTTACTGGAGCCTAGCCAGCCACATAAGTCCTAACCCGGCAAAAATGCACACACGCATCTTTTAATTTAAATTCTTAGAACCTCCTACACATGGACTGCGGTCACCAAGGGCATTCCAACCACAAAGCACATTGAGGCCATACAAATGGGGAAAGGCCTCTATATAAATAACGAATACAATACATGTGCAGATGATTTATCAAATTCTTGCGGTGTGAATGCGTAACAAAACCCAAGTAAATGCGTGAACGGGAGGGGTAACCTGTTTGCTTGTATTTTTTGTAGCTCAAAGTGTTCCTTCCCTGAAAGAGACAGGGCCCCCCCCGTTATCAAATATTCAGGAAGTACCCATTTATATTTATCTCTTTAACAAAGCTAGTTTAATTCATGTTAAAAGACCTGGCTAAACTCCATCCAGTCTATCCGCCTACACCTGCGGCAACATTTTCCAATCAGAATGTATAAGACTAATAGGTCTGCAACTGCCCAAGGACTCTGGCGGTCTATCCTTCTTAAGCAAAATCAAAATGGTGGCATGTTGAATACAATCAGGACGCACACCTTTGCTTCTACTCAATCTATACACATCACCAAGAAGGCTAAACACTCTATCTGGCATGAATCTACAAAATTCTGCTGGAAGCGCATCTGGACCGGGACACTTCCCAAATTCAGACGGAATGCCGCCTTTTTTAGTTCATCTATTGAGAAACCTAAATCCACAGCCACCCTGTCCTCCCCCCACAACCTTGGAGAGGTGCATCGTGCAACTGACGACTTGGACTCACCAGCGATATTCCTCCTGCACTTATCACGACTGCCATAAGACAGAATTTGTCTGGGTCTAGCAGGAGTGAATTTCCCAACCCTGCAGGCGTAATCCACGCCTATAGCCTGCAGCGTGTCTGGACCATAGAGCTCCAGCAACACACCTCTAATAGAACTCTCCAAAAGCCTGTCAAGATACTCTCTCTCTTCCAGAGGCACCAACCGCAGACTGTGATGTCTACAATTTAAATAAAAATCCACTGTCTTAGCCTGTAACTTCTCTAGTTTCATGTTCTTATAGGCTTGGCAGCTGCCCGATATCTCAGTGGCCAGCCCCTTAGTCTCCTGTGCAACCTTGTTAACTCTACCCTCCAGCATAATGGGCCTTCATGGAGAGATCGCCTTGAGTAGATTTAAAGTCCCAAGCGTCCTGTGCCACCTTCAGCAGGAGAGCATACATGTCTTTGGGCCCTGGGGTTTATTCCGCCTTCACCATTGATTTTTTAAATTAGGGGTATGCTGGTCTGCTACATCAATCGTCTTCTTGCTTCTATCCATATCTATACAGATATCTGTGGGGCAGGGCCTCCTGGTGGTATCAGGTAATATTATCCCCACCAATAATGTTGCCATATATATATATATATATATATATATATATATATATAGTCGGGAAACCGCATAGGCGACATTATTGATGGGGTTAATATTAGATTGAAATGGGAGCAGGGGTGGCCCCCGCTCCATTAAAAAATATGGTAGTTGCGGGGGTGTCCCACGCATGTTGCATGGGGTAATATTGCTGCAAAAAAAAAAAGGCCCCATTCTTGTATGGCGACATTTTTGCGGCGATATTAACACATGGAACCCTCCTGGCTCAACTACTACTTGGTCAGCCAACAATACCTAATCCCCCGCACTATCTTGAGTGGGGGTGTAGATTCTGTTGTAGACAATGAGGCGAGTATTATTCTTTCAACCTTTACTACTGACAAAATTAGCAGCAAAGAAAAACTTTGTTTAAACAGTAACTTTTACAGAAAAAACACATTAACCATAAGCACCCAGTGCAGGAACCCAGTCCAAGATTGAGGCTCAGAACCAGCCCCTCAACCAATGAGGATGAACCCACCCCCATAAATGTCCTTTACTCTAACAGCAACTTCTCTTCTGAAGCTGCAAATGACGCCTTAAAAAGCGA
This sequence comes from Ambystoma mexicanum, assembly GCF_040938575.1. Classification (NCBI taxonomy): domain Eukaryota; kingdom Metazoa; phylum Chordata; class Amphibia; order Caudata; family Ambystomatidae; genus Ambystoma; species Ambystoma mexicanum. The sequence goes on along the minus strand of NC_090936.1, from coordinate 158,320,955 downwards.
AACATAAAAGGTCCATAGTCCCATTAAGAACAGTCCAGCCAAATCCTCAAGGCGCAGACTCTGAAGACCTTGCACTGATCCAGAATTCCCAGGAGATCAACCCGAAACTGAAAAAAGCACACACATGTTAGCCCTGGGTGGGTGGGCGGGATAATAATCGCCTCCTTGTCTTTAATAGAATCTAAACCCCCACTCACGATAGTGCGGGGGTTAGGTATTCTATGGCATGACAAGGAGGCTCATGTTATGCAAGTTTAAAGCCCTTGCATCACATTGAAAACCATATGATCAATCCCTTTATGATAAAACGTCTTGAAAGTAGATTCCCTGGACCAATCAGCTGCTTTTAGGATCTGTTCTAACCGTCCGCCAAGGAGAGCCACTTTAGATGCCATGGCCCCTCTAACTGAGTGAGCCCCAAAGGAAGAAATGTCAATACCAGCTTCTTCCATCACCCATTTAACCCACCTAGCCAGGGTAGCTGAGGACATTGCCTTAAAGGGTTTGCGGTATGAAATAAGCAGCTCAGAGGTACCTGGGGGACGCAAATCCACCGTTCTATCTTCAAAACATTTCAATCACAACCACACAATTTATTATTCTCAGGAAATGCTGGATAAGAAACAGAAGAAATCATACATTTAGTTCTTTTAGTCACAAAAAAGGTCACTCCCTGCGGAGAGAAGATCTTGTTGTCTACATCGAGAGCTCTAATATCAGATACTCTCTTAATGGAGACAAGACATAACAGCATTGCTAACTCTGAAAAAAGTTGTTGAAGGGATAATTCTTGATTATTGGGCCACTCTATGAACAAATTCAGAACCTTATTAACATCCCAGAAAACAGAATACCTGGGTTTAGGGGGAACCTTGACTCTAATTGATTTAAGAGCCTTCCCGACCAGGAAATGTTTACCAACTGGTTCTCCTTTAACCAGAACATGGCCAGCTGAGATCGCCGACCTAAACCCATTGATTGTTCGATAAACTTTACCTTCCTTAAACATCTCCACCAAAAAGTGTCTACTGGAAGAGCAAAGATGGGATTGAGACGTTTAACCAAACACCAGCTAACCCAGCGGCTCCATGCTGATGAATACCCTGTCTTGGTGGAGGCCGCCCAGGAATCCCTGATGACACTAATAGAGTCTTGCGAAAGGCCCCCGAATCACCAGGAAGTGCTGAAATCTTCCAAACCATAAGGGAAAGATGTCCTTGATGGACCAGGCTGTGAGGGCGACCCGACGGGTCCATCAGGAGTTGGGGATGAGAAGGAAGAAGGCGAGGAAAGTCCACGGCCAATTCTAGGAGAGCGGGAAACCAAACCTGAGAAGGCCAGAACAGAGTCACCATTATCAAGGTAGTGCCCTGCCTGTGCAGATGTACCAGAGCCCTGGCTATCATGGCGAAAGGAGGGAAAGCATAGGGAAGAGGGACCGACCAGTCTTGGAGGAACGCATTGGTCGCCAGAGCTCGAGGGTCCGGTCTCCAGCTGTAAAACCGAGGAACCTGACAATTCAGATGGGAGGCAAAAATGTCTATGTGAATGGGACCCCAGAGAGACTGAATCAATGCAAACATACTCCTGTCCAGCATCCAATCGCTGCTGTCCTGAAGCTAACGGGAATTAGAGTTTGCCACAGAATTGTTTATCCCCGGAAGATACTCTGCCTGGAGCAGAATATTTCTGTCCAGGTAAAAATGCCCGAACTCCCTTGCCAAATCCGCTAGAGCCTTCGAGCAGGTCCCCCCCAGGTGGTTGATGTATCGAACCGCTGACACGTTGTCCATCCGAAGGAGGACGCAGCAATTCCCCTGATCCTTGAGAAAGCTCTTGACCGCAAAGGAACCTGCAAGCAATTCTAGGCAATTTATGTGAAGAAGACTCTCCCGTTCTGACCATTTCCCCCCAGTGGAAATCGGACCTATCCTGGCCCCCAAACCGGCTCTGCTGGCGTCTGATTCGAGAACCACATCTGGAGAGGGTCCAAAAATCGCTCTGCCATTCCAGGCATTCATATGTTTGAGCCACCAAAGAAGCTCCAATCGGGCTTCCGGATCCAGCTTCACCTTTTGAGCAAAAGACAGGCTCTTGCGCAGATGTCTTCCCTTGAGACGCTGAAGAGCCCTGTAATGAAGAGGTGCCGGAAATATAGCCTGAATAGAGGTGGACAACATTCCCACTACCCTCTCTAGCTGTTGAAGGGACACCACCCCCAGCCTGAGGATGAGGCGAATTTCTTTCTGAATCTTCAAGAGTCTGGATGCTTGGAGAAGAAGGATGCACTGTTTTGAATCGACATCGAAGCCCAGAAACTGGTTACATTGAGTAGGACAAAAAATTGACTTTTTGGCATTTAGGACAAACCCTAGATCCTGCAACAGGGAAATTGTCAGATCCAATTGACCTTGCAGAATCTGGAGATGCTGGGCTAAGAGAAGAATGTCGTCCAGATAAATTATACTCCTGATCCCCTTCGACCCGAGGAAGGCCATCACTGGTTTCATTAGCTTGGTGAAACACCACAGGGCTGATGACAGGCCGAATGGGAGAGAGGCGAACTGCCAAAGGCAACCCCCCCAATGGAACTGAAGGAACTCCAGATGAGGGGGGGGAAACAGGGACTACCAGATAAGCATCTTTGAGATCTAATTTGACCATCCAATCCCTGGGAAGCAGTGTATCCCTTAAAAGATCAATGCCCTCCATTTTGAAATGATGGTGAACCACAAATGAATTGAGGGCTCTGAGATTGATCACGGGGCGAAACCCTTCCTCGGGTTTCGGGACCAGAAAGATCGTGCTGAGGAATTGAGAAGCCCTGAATGTGGCCGGGACTACCGCACCCTTGAAGACAAGATCTTGGATCTCCGCGTCCACCAGCTTCTGCTTCTCTTGGTTGAACACAAGAGGTGGAGGTGGAAAGAGTTGAAATGGAGGGGAGTAGAACTCTATCTGAAATCCCCAAACTGTCTGTAACACCCAAGGATCTGATGCGAGACTTTCCCAATGATGAAGAAATTGCACCAATCTCCCCCCCAAACCTTTGTGGGAAGAAACATTTACGAGATGAGACAATACCTGGAGCGGATCTCGCTCTACTTGAACCTCTGCCACTCCGACCTCTCCACTGAGTTCCTCTCTGGGGATAGACGGTAGTCTGCGCTCCTCGAGCAGAGGAAGAATGATGGGCCCCTCTAGAGGCGTATTGCTGAGGTTGGACCGAGCCCCTAAAAGAGGAACGGCCAGAGGAGCGGGCTCTTTCTCGTCCGGCCTTATCAAAAATTCAAGGTGCAAAAACCTTTCTAATATTCGCCTGGACCTTGTCCAAGGCCGTGAAGGTATGGACATAAGCCGAAAGGTCTTTTATAAATTTATCTCCAAAAAGATTCCCTTGAGCTTTGGGACCAGCCTCTCCCCTCCACCATATCCTCAAGTTTGGGATCAATGCGCCTAAGAAGCACATTGCGCCTCTCCTTTGAAATACTAGAATTAGCGTTGCCGAGCAGGAAAATGGAGCGTTGCACTCAGCCCCTGAGAGCATCAACATCAATTTGTGACTCATGCATAGCCGCTTCTTCTGTCGAATATTTGGGTCAAGGGCCCCAACATATCCAATAGTTTGTCCTGACAAATCTTAAGTACTCCATCCACACCCTTCTTAGGATCCTTACCCCTTTGAGACAAAAAGGCCACCATGGACTGATCAATAATAGGAGTCAATGCCACCTTGTCCGGGATAATGGGACGGGGGCACTCTGAACGAAGCTTACTTCTATCTTCACTAGGGAGAGCCCTCCTAACCCAAAGGTGTAGGAAAGAGGATACTGCTTCAGAGGGACACCACTCAGCTGACCTAGGGTGCTGAATTAGGGAAGGGTCAAAAAACGGGACGCCGCTATCATTTAACAGTTGCTTCCCAGCAGATTGAGACATCCCCACTGATGACACCTTCCTATTTCGCCTCTTAGGCGGGGAATCTGAATCCTCCGAGGACTCAGGGGATGATAAAGGAGTAGAGGTCACCCTAGTAGGGGCTGAAGACTGGGTCACCTCCTCACCAAACCTACGCTTTAAGGCTCTAACCGGGGAGTCATGGGAAGAGGGAGAACTCAAAACTCGGCTTAGTTGTCCTTGTAAATGTAAATGTTTAGTTTTGGTTGTGCACTTTCTGGGGGCTGTAGAAGGTCGCTGAACAGGACCCGGATGGAAGTCCGAAATTTTATTAATCAACCTGTCAAAGGCTGATGCTAGGGTGGAGTTTAAACTCACCAGCACCGAATCCATGGAATCCTTTATGGACCTGGAGACTGAAGGGAGAGGGAGGGATCAGGGAAGCCTCCCCAAACCCCCTCATTACACAATCCTCACTGGGCCTATCGGTTTTCTTTGAAGCCCCCCTAACCTGGGTACTGGCATCTACAGAGGGAACCCCATCAATCCCTTTATTCAACTGCATTATCAATAGTGAATGAAAAAGGAAATGCAAATGGAAAAAAAGCACCCCCAAGTGCATCCCAACCAAACACAAGGCCAAGCAGGTCTAGCAAAATGCCACCTAAAATTATGTGGAATATAATTAAATGTGCTAACACCTATAAAAAACCATCAAAGGTCAAGGGTAAACCAAGGCCAAGCAGGCAAACACAGCGTGAGGGAATTACACCCACAGAAAAAAATTCCACAACCTCGCGTGAGCAACGCGGAACTGTAACGGAATACTGCCTGAGGCAGATATTCTTATGCGACGCCGAGCAGGCGAACGTTTCACACAGAAACAGCCTCCTTCACACGAGGCGTGACTGCGCCAAACACAAAGGCCGCTCCCACAGGTGAGCTGAAACAAATGTATAATTTTAAATATGCACGCGTCGAGCAGACACGAAGAACACAGGCTGGGAGGGAGGCACGAGCAGCGCAACTAAGACACACGCTTGGCCGAGCAGGCGAAGTCTAATTATATATACACGAAAAAGGAGGGGCAGAGGGCGGGAAGACAGATGAAAGAGGGGCCGACTCAGGGCGTGACTGGGGCGAAGAGAACGCCTCACGCCGAGCAGTCCCCACAAGCAACAAAGAACTGAACTTTCGAACGAGCGAACGTAATTGCTAAATTAACTCACTATACAATGCAACTGTGAAACAATGTATCACTAAACACCCTTCACCAAAGAAAGGACAAGCGTGAAACAAAAAGGACTTATCTCATGTGTTAGCAGAAAAGAAAGAGGAGTTGCTGTTAGAGTAAAGGACATTTATGGGGGTGGGTTCATCCTCATTGGTTGAGGGGCTGGTTCTGAGCCTCCATCTTGGACTGGGTTCCTGCACTGGGTGCTTATGGTTAATGTGTTTTTTTCTGTTTTAAAAAAGAAAAAGTTACTGTTTAAACAAAATTTTTCTTTGCTGCTAATTTTGTCAGTAGTAAAGACTGAAAGCCAGTGCTGGTCATTGGGCCGGCTCTCGGCGGATCCGAGATCCGGCACCAGATATGGAGCCGGATCTCGGGATCCGGCCAGTCAGCCGCCCAAGCCCATGAACACGCTGGAATACTTTAAAAACAAAAAAAGAAAAAAAAAGTGCCCGCGACGGCAGCATTGCCTTTTACCGCGGCTTTGCCACTGGTGTGTAATGCACAATGCTCGTACACGTAGCATTGTGCATTACACACAGCGAGCATTGTGCATTACACACCAGTGCCAAAGATGGTGGTAAAAGGCAATGCTGCCGTTGCAGGCGCTTTGTTTTCTTTTTAAGTATTCCAGCATTGCTGGATTTCCACGACGAGCCCCGCCCCCTGTAGACCACACCCCCTGGGCACCGCCCCCCCCCCTTGTGTTCTGGGATCCCCCACCACCTTTTTTCCATTTCCACCACTGCTGAAAGCATAATATGAACCTCCTTGTTGTGCCATAGAATCCAGAAGCATATAGTTTTAATTGAACATTAGGTGCATATTGGGGGTGGTGGGGGGGTCACATAGCTGAGCAGTAGCCTCACCTAGTTCTGGCAACGCTATTCGAGGATGTACACTATTTGGGCCTACCTGGAGCATTAAAGGTGCGTCAGAAGCGACACGCAAGGCACATCCGCCTTTGAAGCACTAGCCCGCTCATTATCGAAGGGAACCGTAATGAATAAAAGCTGCGAGACCTTGGCTGCTGCCCCTTCAAGGAAGGGGCCACGCGAGACTTCACAGGCGTTATCTGGCGTGCTCCTCTAGAGGACAAAGGAACAGCGCGGCACGTGCCGAGGGAGTGGATGCAGCCCAAATCCCCCACAGGAAAGGTTCATTAGCCAGCATGCTGAGGGACCTGCTGATCACACGCTAATGATATGCTAAATATATATCCGCGCGTTATACTCCCATCACGCGCCTACACGCTGCTTTCAGCAGGCAAACAAGGTGACAGCATTTTACGTCATAACATATCATCATTACAAAGTCGGCAGGTTAATCTTTCTAAACTCTTGCCAGAACAGGTGCACAAAAGGAAACTAAAATAACGAATGGTGTATGTTTGAAGGTTGTTATGGGCAACTTTGATTATATGAATTCGCGTGCTCAAAATATTCTGGTATTAGAGGTCTTGGAAAGAAGGCAAAAGATTGTCCAAGATATCTCATATTTCACAAACAGACGGAGCACTCATGTGGGGGTGGGGGTGCAAGGCTTTCAGTGACAGGCACGTTCACTGCCCCTCCCCTTGCGCAGTCTTATTTGCATCTGTGCCCCAGCACATGAGTTCTATGGACGTTCTCTTTCCATTACATTAAGATCTGGTGCTCGCTATGTGCTCACATGGACTGCAGTGACGTATAAGCTGTCGATCACTGGCAAGCCTAGACACCCCCCTGCTGCAGGCCGAGCGCAAAAGAGAGCGTGACCCCTTTGCGACTTCCCGTGGGACATCTGCAGGAAAGCACACCTTTGCTCACGGAGAAGGATAAATGCAGCTGGCATCTTCCTGGCAGCAGTAGCGTAACACAAAATGTACCCCCCCCCCCGAAGCAATGCTGAACCCCCAGAAACTCAACAACAAAGCATGGGACAGGCCACACCGCAGCAGGCAGCTTGGACCACCAGGCGTGCTCAACGGCATCAAGTGATTATAACGAAAACAAAACCGAGAGGGATTTTTTAACGAACACAAAACATCGAAAAAAAATGTTTTTTTCAAAAAGTATATATGTGGGTGGGTTTTTTTATCACTGTTTTGGGTTTATTGACAAATCCCTCTGTAATTGTTTGCCATAAAATCACATAGACCCCTGCTCAATACCCATGCTGACGATCAAGCCGCATCAGGGGCACGCGCGCCCTGCGCTAGGTGAAAGATGTAAGTATATTTTTTAATCAAAGCTTAAATCTTTCACCTGGCATAGAAACAAAGGTGCGGGGCCTGGGTCCCAAATGCACCAGTCAATTTTGTCTAAGCTCAAACCAACGAAAGGAAGGTCGGGATAGAGGGGGGCTCTCCCATGAGAAATTCTTTTGAATAATGGGTTACAATGGTGCATTATACAGCAGACGTTCAATGTTCAATGAAAAAAGCCAGACAGTTTGCCATCAGTTTTGAGGGGCTACTCATGAAAAGATCCAACAGATGCAAGTCACCAACAATGTACAGCAGCCTTTCCCCACAATATATGCCATTACAAAAAACATAATCACGCTGGCTGTGCCCATTCCTTTCAATGCTGGCTGCACCAATATATTCAGGTATTCCCATAGAAGAGCTAAGAGCATACTGATGTTTGCTTTGCTCATACTGCCGGTAATGAAACTATAAGAAGGCATGTCCAAACTGGCTCCAATGTAGGCCAGTCTAGACACACAAGCACAGTCATGCTTGCTTTATTTTTATTAACTTGTTTATAACACGCCAAAAATCCAAAAGACTCGAGACAAAACATAAAAACACAACAAAAGGCAGAGAAGGATCAAACTACTAATGGAAACTATTCGAACAAGATGGTTTTCAATTGTTTCCGGAACAAAAGCAAGTTGCTTTCCTGATGTCAAATTAAAGGCAGGGAGTTCCAAGGCCAAGTGGCCAGATGTGACCAGGATCTGTCGTTGCCATTTTCCCGTTTCATTCTCGGGCATGACAGAATGCAAGCAGCAGCAGACCTTAGATCTCTTTTAGGTTCGTGTCTAGTCGTGTCTAGTCAACTTTTCCTTAGGAGTGCTGCCATATACACATTTGGGAGTTCATAGGCCTATCTTAAATTGGACCTGTGCCGCTACTGGGAGCCAGTGCAGTTCCTTTCTTGTTTCTGATATCCGAGGGAGATTTTTGGCAATGTGAACAGCATCATTTTGAATGATTTATAGTTTGTTAATGCTGTTTTTGTTTGCACCCCCCAGGAGAGCATTACAGTAGTTAATTCTGGGGAGTATTGTGGCACGCCCAAGAGTGATCCAGTTTTGTTCCGAGAGGAAAGCTCTTATCTGCCCAAGGAGCTTCACATGGTAATAAGCATTTTTAGTGATGTAGTGTCCCTGAGACTCTGCACCCAATTGCCCAGTTTTTTCTTTATCGAGAACAGGGATGGAACAGTTCTCAATAGTGACGTTTGAGTAGTTAGGGGTGAGTTTGTTCCTAGATTGAGAAGATCCAAATATCAAAAGCTAAGTTTTAGAGCTGTTGAGGCACATCCAGTGAGATAACATCCAATGCTTAATAGATTGAAAAATTAAGCTCAGTTTGTCAGCATCTGCCTTGTATGTGCCATCCAACTCAAACAGCAATTGTGTGTCGTTAGTGTAGTTGGTAAATTGCATACCCAATTTAGAGAGTATCAGAGAGTGGCTTTATGTAGATGTTGAATAACGTCGGCGACAGACATGCACCCTGAGGGATTCCATCAAGAATGGGTGCTGAAGCAGATGTAGGTTCACCCCAATGAATGGAGGCCTCCTGTTACTCAAAAATGACTAGACCCAGTGAATGATATTTTTAGAGAAATGTCCTAGTGTGGTAAGTGTAGACAAGAGGTGATGGTGGTCGAGGAGGCTGAATGTCGCCGAAAGATCGAGCAAAATCAACAACGCAGACTTCCCTCTGTCCAAGATGTTCAACATGTTAGGACTGTAAATCCAACAGGGCACTCTCAGTGCCGTAGTGAGAGTGAACCTCGGATTGATTAGGATGTAAGATGGAGGCGGTTTCGAAATATACTTGAAGTTGTACAGTGGTCATCTTATCAATCACTTAAAGAAATATGATTTGGTCGGAGGTTGGCTGTATCTCTAGGGTTAAGACCTGTTTTCTTCACTAAAGGAGTCCCTATGACCTTTAATGATGCCAGGTACACAGTTGGGTAAATGATGAGTTGACAAATCGTGTCAGAAAAGGTGCAAATATTTGAATATTCTCACACAATTTTTGATGGAATTACGTCTCCAAAGCATGAAGTGGGTCATAGATTGCTTAGAACCTTGTCAATTTCAGTCACTGTTATATGAAGAAATGTACATTCTGGATGACTCAGTGTATATTTTACTTCCAAAGAACTATTTCTCGAGTCAGTAATCAAATCATCCATTATTATGGATGAGCATTCAGCCAAATTCTATTCTCTCTCGGGCGGTGGTAATTTCATCAAGGAAATCCTGTTGTACCTTTCTGCAATCATTATCGGAGGAGGGAAAAAGGATGGACTTGGGCCTTAGGCTTTTTCAGCGAGATTAGGATATGAAAATGTTTTTGGAAGTTGTTCTCCACGTTCTTTATTTGATAGTTGAAATAGTTTTTTGGTTTCGTAAATAACTAAGTTATACATTTTAACATTATCTATCCAAGTTGTTTTTAATAACTTTTGTTTTAAATAAATGTTTTAAAGTACATACAGCCTCTTGTTTTTTCCTTTTTGAGTATTTCCAAATTTGGAGTAAACCAAATGTCTTGGCAGAGACCGTCTCTAATGATTTTCCTCCTCATAGGAGCCACAAGGTCCAGCACATTAGTCAGGGTAGTTCTGTATAATATGACAAGGGTGCATGGATAATCGGAGTCCATAGTGGCTTCCATAACTTTATTCAGTCATACTGAAAGTTCACATGCTTTAATTTTCTTGTAGTTTCTGCTAAACATCTCATTAGTAGTATTCAACTTCCTCTCCAATTTATTAGGGAGCTGAATATGAAATTCCACAAATGAGTGGTCCAACCTGACACGTGGTCTAGAGTCTGAAGTAAAAGGGACCAGGTTACATGATGCAAACCAGTCCAATGGATTACCTTTGATATGGGTTGCATCATTGTTTTTAACAGTAAACTCTATTTTGTTTAGATTAATTTCTAATGATAATGCTTCCTTATCTGCAATATTTCCTCGTCAAATGTTTAAGTCACCCAACAGTATAGTTGAACAACTAGGTTTGTTTAGTGGTCCCAGTATCTGAATAATATAATCATTGTCACTCTCACCCATCTCCCCTCATCCCTCTTCTACTCTCGCCTTCTCCACAGGCCCATCCACGCACTATGGGTTAGTAATGTAACAGCCCTCTCGACGGCTCACCTTTTCCTTATGTTAATGCAGGTAGGAGCCAAGCCACCTCTAGTCCTCGCCCACCTCTAGAATTCCAAGCAAGCTATCATACACCAGGTACCTATCGGCAGCGACCCTTCCACCTTGGTCAATACCACAAAAACAATACGAACAGGATGTATTACCACGCGTGAGTCTCACTCCTCTCCTTCAAAGAACTTCAACTACTGCACAATAAAGTAAAACCCTTCTCCCCCAGAAGACGCAACTATACAGTCCCCAGTACTACATGCAACACCTGTCCAACTGTGTCCGCCTCTCACTACACACCTCCCCATCTCTAACACAGGTGTGCATGCATGCATGCATGCACGCACACACACACACACACACACACACATCCACTCCCTATGGGATGGCGTGTACTAAAATCTACCACTACTACGGCCGATCGTCCTCCCACCTTGAGGAAACGTCCTAAATACCATAAAATACAATCCCTTGCTCTACCGTGGGCATGCAACCACGATACATCACATTCTTGCTCGGTTTCACTCCTGTGTCCTAGAGATGCTCGGTCCCATCAGCACCAAGCTTCCCTTGCGGGTTTACTCCTCCCCTGAGTGCAGGCGGCGCTTGGGACCAGGCAGACCTCTGAACTCGGCATCTGCAGCACCTCCTCGCTGTTGCACATGGAACTGGTCTGCAGCCGGAATACCCTCAGCTGACCGAGGGAACTGAGGATCTCGCAGAGGCCTCCAAAAATGTATAAGGGGTCCTCTAACAGCATATGATATGATATGGCATTTATAACGCGCCTACACACAAGTGTTTCAAGGTGCAACGAGGCAAAGGAGGGGAAACAGAGGGAAGACCGACAACGATCCTACTAGGCAAGGTGACATTGAGATTGCGCAAGTGGAGGGGAAGAGGGGAAGGGGAAATGTGCAGGGGAAAAGGGGAGGGGGCAGTGCAGTACATAGGATAACAGTAAAATAAATATAGACAATAAATAAAAGTGCAGCCAGCTGGTGGCAAGTGCAAAGGTAAGTGCAAACATCAGGTGTCAAGTGCTAGTAGGGGCTGTAGGGATACAGAAACAGTCTCAGAGTGCAAGGGTTGCCAGGGGTGCAGTGGAGGTGTGCAACTGGCGGGGAGGGGACCTGGGCCCGAGATAAGAAGGTAAGCCAGGTAACCAGTGCAGTTTCAGATTCAGCCAGGAGGTCAGCAGGGGAGAGGAGGATCAGAAGCAAAGAGGAAGGTCTTGAGGTGCTTCCGAACCAGAGATGGTTCTCCTCAAGTTTTAGAGAGGCATGGAGGCTGTTCCAGAGGGAGGCCCCAGCCGAAGAAAGATCTACCACCAACTCGCTGCTTGGCGAAGCGACTAACCCTGCGGGAGTTGGAGGCAGATGAGCAAAGAGCTCGAGAAGGAAGATATTGAGGAAGAGAGAGTTGAAGGTATTGGTCCCAGTCCCCAGAAGGCCTTGTGGACAATGCAGAGGGGTTTGAACTTAATCTTCGCTGCCACTGGGAGCTAGTGCAGAGATTTCAGTCCTGGAGAGATAAAATCCCTGGGCTTGAGGCCAAGGACAAGTCTCCGAGTCCTGTTTTGGATGAGTTTCAGAGGGCGGAGAGTAAAGGCAGGCAGATTTAGAAAGAGTCTGTTGCAATAGTCCAGCCTAGAGAGAACCAGGGCTCTGGAGACAGTGAGCTTCTGGGTGAAGGAGACGAAAGGAAGAATACCTCTGAGTAGGTGCAGCTGGTAGTGTGACTTCTTAGAGACATCAGAGATGTGAGAAGAGAAGGAAAGTGTGGAGTCGAAGATGACCAAGGTTTTTAGCCTCACAGGTGGGAGCAGGAAGAGGGCGAAGAGAGGTCGGCCAGAGAGTGACCGGAAAGGAGGGAGCAGGTGTGCCGATGAGGAGAATCTCTGTCTTACTGGCAGTAAGGCAGAGATCATTGGCGGCACACCACTCCTGGATGGCGGACAGTCAGCGATGACAGAAGGAGAAGAAGTCGCTGAAGGGAGCATGAAAACGAGCTGAGTGTCAGCCGCATAGCACTGAAAGTTGGGGCAGAGAGCGGAAATGAGGTGGGCAAGAAGTGCCAGGTATTGGTTGAACAGCCACGGAGAGAGGTTAGACCCCTGGCGAACACCACAGGTAGAGATAGAGGAGAGGAAGGACCAAACTTGGACCTGGGAGGGTCAATCAGAGAAGAAGGAGGTCAGCCAAGAGAGGGCCTGATCAGTGATAACCAGATTATCACGGAGACGGTTGTGCAGGATGGCATGGTTGAACGTGTCAAAGGCAGAAGAGAGATCAAGTAAGATGAGGACACGGGGTGTTGGAATAGAGGTTGGAGATCAGGTCTCCACGGATTAAAAAGAGCAGTTTACATGCTTCTGGCAGCTCTGAAGCCATACCGATGGTCCTGGAGACAACCAGCAGATTCAGAGTGAAGATTAAGCTGCGAGATAGGCAGCTTTTCCAGGTGTTTGCCCAGGAAAGGAGTGGTGGAGATTGGACGATAGTTAGCCAGGCAGGAAGGGTCGGCAGAGGGTTTCTTAAGAAGAGGTTGCACAAGGGAGTGCTTCAGGGGGGAGGGGAAGACTCCAGTGGTGAAGGACCGGTTGCAGAAATGAGCCAGAGCAGGAACCAGGGTATCAATGTGGTCCTTGATGGATTTGGAGGAACAGGGGTGAACCTGTTTTGACAAGACGTACATAGATCGGACTTGTTTAGAAACCCCGTCTGAGGAGAACAGGGGCAGGGCAGAGAAGGAGGGAGTTGAGGTGGCCGCAGAAGGGCCGGAGGAAGAGCAGGGAGTAGAGGGAGGAGGGGGAGAGGAAGAGAGAGGACAGGATTGTCCTGAGTTTCAGAGATGAAATGAGAAGCCATGGCCGTGCAGAGGGCCTGGGAGGGGACAGGAGAGGTAGAGACTGCGGCAGGATTGGCCAGCTCTTTGCAGATTTTAAAGAGTTCGGCCGAGTTGTTAGATGCCGCAGTGACGCGGGCTTTGATGTGGGCTCTCTTCTTGGTGCGGAAAGAGAGCCAGTATTGCCTTTGGAGCAGGCAGCAGACCGGTTTGTCAGAGGATGTACCGGAAGCACGCCATTTCCTCTCAGCCACCCTGCACTTGTGTTTAAGGGTGACAAGGTCTGAGTAGTACCAAGAGTTGCACTTGGCTTGAGCCTCAAGCCGATCCTTATGATAGGGGCAAGAACATCAAGAGTATCAGATATCGCAGAGTGGAGCATGGAGAGGGCTGTGTCAGGGTGAGTCAGCCAAGGGAGGGGTGGGGATGAGAAAGTGGCGGCGAAAGCCTCAACTGACGGACGCTTCATGGGTCGGAAAACCGAGATGGTAGGTGGCAGTGCTGGAATTGGCTTGGCCAGAGGGGTAGAGAGGGTGAGATTGGAGGAAAGGAGAAAGTGATCACTCCAGGAGAGAGGGACCGAAAGGGGAAGTTATGAAGAGATCAGAACATCCAGAGTGTGCCCTGCAGAATGAGTCAGGCCAGAGGGGAGAATAGAGAGTGAGAGAGTCGCAAAGGTCACAAAAGAGTCCAGTGGAAGGACAGAAGCATCCAGGTGCATGCTGAAGTCTCCAAGAAGGAGTTGAGTGGTCGAGACCAGGAGGGAAGAGGAGGCATGCAAGTAATGCAAGTAATGAGTTACCACAAGTAGTCCAGTAGTTTTCCAAGAAGGAGTGTACACCAGGCAAGAAGTAACACTATTTAATACAGCTGGGCTTGCACAAATCAAACAGCAAAGTGGAACAAAACTGGTTGATGAGAGCGGACAACTGGCTCACAGCGAACAATATTTTTATACTGCTAATACAGTTACTATACAGCTAGAAACCGTTGCATTTCAAACCCCAATTCATTGCCGCTCACAAAGCCGACTGGTTAGAATACATCATGCTCCTATAGATAAACATATGTTACTTGGACATGATTGGAGCCAAAGAGACTTGCCCCTCCAGCGCCCTCCCCCTCATCTGGTGGCACATTGCCTTGGGCTCCACCCCGCAAACTATGTGCAATTAGTAAAACATGATTGTGCTAACCTCCGGATCTTTATTCATCTGCCATTGGCCATCACCAAAAAAGGAAGAAACACGACACACCTCAATCGAGTGGGAAGGAGAACATTCACACAGCACCTGCTCGATGAGAACCCTTGCAAACATTGTTGCGAACATACTTGTGTGTTTGTTGCTTTTCAGGGACACCAACAGTTACCATCTGATTGGTTCTTCTCAGAGCGCCCCTTCATTCCACATCCTTGTACCCATCCCTAGCAACGAAAGGGCAGTTTGAAACCGCCTTTGGTCTTATGCAAGTGCCTCCCGCATAGGGCCAAGTTCCCCAACTGCCACTAGTTACAGTGGGACTGGCACTCTGACCTTCATTGCATCGTTCAGTGGCGTTTCCAGCGACGGCCATCTGCTGGAGAGAAGCTACCAGAGTTCAGCTTCCCCCACCCCTCAGCTGCGGCGTGTTCAATCCGGCTGGCTGTGAAAGTTCTATCTATGGTATCCCTCTCGGGTGTGCTTACCTGTGCTTTGGCCTTCCTTGCTCGTACGCCTCAGAATTCGCTGTGTTCATATTGTGATGTATAAAAAGTGTCCCCTCTTGTTTCTCTCCAGATTTTGTCCCGGAGGCTAGTTACAGCCTGCAGTGATCTTGTGTCCCTCCCTTGGGGTGTACCAGCCCGCCCGCCACATTATTCCCACAGTCAGTAGGTGCGGCATTCTGCCTGGTGCTGAATCAGCACCTTCATTGCATCTGTGTAGTTCTTTTTCCAATCTCTGGTTATGGAAGGAGTATGTATAGGTAGGGATTCTAGCATAGCTCTGGTTAATTTTGTCACAGAGGTCTCGGATTTGTCATTTGTTCCAGGGGCAAATGCCCTCCTGAGGGGACTTCTTTTTTGGTCTCAGGAAGTTATCAATTTGGGGCTGCACACAGTGGCGGGTGTCTTGTTTAGGTTATCGACTTGAGGAGACTTGCTTTGTCACAGTGGTCGCTGTTTCTCATCTGTTGCAGGGGCGAAAGCCCTCCTGTTTTTTTTTTTGATCTCTCCAGAGTTCTAAGGAGTTCTTGGTGATAGACATCAGGTGATTATGTTTGCGGCGAGAGAGTTTGGGTTTACCGGGCAGAGCTTTGTGTGTTCTGTTATTTTGAGGCTAATAATTCTCATGGTGGGGAATTTTTCAGAGATTTTTGGTGGCACGGTGCTCAAATAGCCAAATCTTGGTGCTGAGGTACCAAAATAGCTAATATTTTGTGGAGCTGCCAGGGGAAGAAGCCTCCTTGTAGAGCTCGTCACGTCATTTGAATATTTTCTTGGTTTGGGGGTCTCTGCATTTCGGTGTGGATGGAGGTTTGGTAAAGAGAAATTCAGGCAGTTAAAGTTCACAGTGGTGCGGTTCAAGGAAGTATTTGGGTTGGAATGATTCTGGTTCGGGCTGGAGTACACAAAGCAGTGCATTCTGGGGTGGAGTCTAAAGATTCTTGAGTGACCATTCATAACGGTTTAGGTTCAAGGTAGAAGTAGCGGGTGTCAGGGTTCAGGAAATGGGAAGGATTAGATTGGAAGATTCCATGTGGTTACGTTTGAGAGCGGTAGAGCTCATATCGTTGAAATTCAGAACGGCAGAGTCGGGTTTTCAGAGTGTAGGCCTCCGAGGTAGCACTAGTTTGGAATTAAGAAAATGTCGGGTGCCACCGGGAACCAATTAGCATAGTTTGAAGCAGCTCATTTTGAAGTAGCAGAAGTCAAGACTGGCAGCTGAAAATTAAGTGTGTGCTGCCCAATAACACTTCACAGATAGCATTGTTTAAATGCTCTACTTCAGTAAAAAATGCTTATGACTGCTGACCAGGGCTTTAAGTGGGGTAAGAAATCGAGGGGGGCCCTCATTTGGGGCGTGGCTTGTGAGAGGTGCGTGGCCTAAAAAGTACGCAAATCGTAGGGTATACACACAAATATATATAAATGTTATATATTTGTGTGCGTACCTTACTATGGGTTGTGTACTATGCAAGCCATCTTTTCTAAAACATAGAAATATGTAACATATGTCTACGTTTATAAAAGATGGCTTGCAAAGTACACAAACCATAGTAAGGTACACACACAAATATATAACATTTATATATATTTGTGTGCATACCCTACGGTTTGCCTAGTTTTCAGGCCATCTTTTTTAAACATTTCGGGTTTATAAAAGATGGCTTTGAAACTACACAATTCAAGCCATCTTTTATAAAGCTTTGACTACGGACAAAATTGTCCGTCGGCAAAGCTTTATAAAAGATGGCTTGAAATGTGTACTTTCAAAGCCATCTTTTATAAACCTCGAAATATGTCGAGGAATCCCCAGGTTCGCCGAGGGTTAAAGACGCCTCGGCGACCTGGGGAAACAAAGGGACAGTAACTGCCTCTGGTGACCTCTCGCGCGAGGGGTCACCAGATGCAGTTACTATGACTGACGGAAGTGGCAGCCAGTCACAGCATCGCTGCAGTTGGCTGCCACTTCTGTCAGCTAGCATGACTTCATTGCAGGGTAATGATAATAATGCATCCCGCCAATGTTGCAGTAGGACGGGGGCCCCGGCAGGGCCCCGGCTCAGTCCCACTTTTTGGAGACTGCCGGGGCCCGGCCCCGGCAGGCCCCGGCCCACGTTAAGCACTGCTGCTGACCTTATATAAGAGATTTGTGTTCTCTACTCCCGACCATTAGTACCAAATTTGTCTGTCTGGCTGTGGAAAAGATGCATCGTGGACATATGCGCGTTCTGAATAAAGAGAAACACATAATTAGCGTAAATACATTTATAACCTACCCAATGAATATTTCAGAATGTATTTTTTATTTGGTTTATTTATTTGAGCATTTATAAAGTGCACAAAACCCAGAGGTATCTAGGCGCTTATTCTTACGAGATTGGTCAGGGGAGTTGCTAGGTCTGGAAAAGACCCAGGGCTAAGCTGATGTCGGAACTGTTGGGACTGGGGGCTAGCTAGTCTTTTGGCTGTAGCTCCTGAGATTCTATCCGGGGCTACAACCGAAAGATCAGGGGCTATAGCCCCCTTAGCCCCCCCTAGCAACGCCCCTGAGATTGGTTACAAGCGTGTAGTTCCACTTATTCATGAGAGATTGGTCACAGACATATGGTTCAGTACAGATGTGGGGTTACTGTCTTATCTTACATTCTGATCATACATTAGCGTGCCCCATCATACATTATTTACAGAATTTACACATTTGCCAGCCATAATTTGAATTTGCTCGTGAATTTAAAAAAAAAATGTTTGGTTGTTTTGTTGCCTTTTTGCCATATATTGACCGCTTTCCATGTGAAACATTAAATCCTTTTTATTCAATTTCTATGGAGAGCAGATTATCCAAAACAAAGGTTCTTGGTAAGTGACACAGCAGTTATACCATAGACCGATTATGTGTCCGTGCACACAGTTGTAAAGAAGGAGTGAATGGACCGAGGTAGCTCGGTGAATTCTCCTGTATACTTGGATACAGAGTAATTGGATATGTTTAACTCCAATCCGAGTATAGTGAAATATCATGGTCCTCTCTCTTGTTTTGTGGGAGGATCAGTCTGCAGTATGGTGCCAAGTCTTTGGTTCTGTGGTAAATTTCTGCCAAGATGCAGAGAAGGAAAAGCCGACTGGTTTCAGTGGCATTAGGTCATTTGGACCACTTTCATAAGGGCTGCTACAACAAGCACTAGGTAGTGTGTCGTCTTCATTAATTTTTATTCAGCATGATTAAACTTGGCTGTTTTCAGGAGGCCCCACCCTCGTCATAGTATTTCCCCTTGTATGGCGGTCCTTATTGATGGAAGGGTAATTTGAAGCTTCCAAAAGCGGCTGCTCAACGCTGAGAAACAGCTGCTACGGGTGTTGTGGGTGGCGTCCCAGATGCTGGACGCCGCCCACACCGCCGCTCGTAGCAGCCGTTTCTCAGCGAACAATGGAATAAACAAACTGAAAATTGCTAGGTTGCATCACGGGTTAAATCCCTCCTGCAAAGGTCTGTGCCCCTCTCGTCAGTTCGTTTGTGCGTTCCTAAAATATGTCACACATACCACTCAACAATAAAACTTGAGTTGGATCTAACTACAATTTTTCATCAAACAGCTTCTTTGTGGCACGTGTGTATGTGTGAAGCAATGTCGTACTAGTCCTTAGCTGACCAGACTTTGAAATCCTAGAGACAAGCCTGTCGAAGAAAAAGAAGGGGTGGCGGAATGGATACCGGGTACCATCATGCACCCTCAACACTTTCAACCTTACACCAAATCATCAGTACACAATGGTGCTGCACTTCAAGTCCAGCTGTAAGAAGGATGCATCGGACAGCCACTGAGGGCTGCAAAGAACTAACCACTGGCATGGGTGGCAGGATCAATATAACACAACGTGCCCCTCTGACAATGCAAAGTCAGGTTCCAGTTAGCCGCTGTAGAGTAAGAGACAGGCCAGCGCTATGCATGCGCACAGCGCACTCGCTTGCCCTTGACTGCACTCCGTCCAGCGACTGCAGGGCTCGACATTGGGCAGGAGAGTACACCAGGTGGTCATGTGAGGCAGCGACATGCTTCGGCTGTCAGCATATTGTTCATCTCCCTGCATACCCATAGAGGCATGGAAGTAATTTGGGGGTAGCAGCTACCCCTCGCATTCCCCTTGGTCCCCCCGGTACTGTCATTGCGGGCCCGGGCCTATCGTCCTTTAACTTAGGCACCCACGAAGTGATAAATCACTCAGTGAAAAAGCATACTTGCCTGAAAAATTTGGTTTGAACAGTTTTGAGTGCAATTTGATTTAAATTTTCAAAATTAGAAGTGCTTCTTCTGAGGCGATCATCCTTCAACATTCCTGTAGGCCTGGGAGATAAGAAAACTGAACATTTTCCGCAATAACACTAGCAATGGCATCTAGCAAGCTTTGTGTGTTAGTAAATGCTCGTGTGATTCTTCTGCGTTTGCAGCTTAAGTGTGACTTTTGTATGTCTTATGGGGGATAGTTTTGTTTTTCGGTGCTTTAAAGAGTACGTAGAAAGGGATGGAGATAACTCCACAAGTCATAGCTTGTAAAAAGTTTATTTTGAAGACCACCAAAAGTTTTAATTCCAACGGCCTATTCATCTGCACATCCTTATGTTAATACATTGTGTAGTATTCTTTGGATCGCATTAATACCTGCCCATTGCAGTGCTACACAATGAAAAGCTTAAGTTAAGAAGTCCCGTAAAGAAAGAGTAAATCCTATTACTTTTATCCAACACGTTTTCATAATTTCCTTTTTATTTTCAGTTTAGATTGTGGCTTGGTGCTTTTCAAACGTGCTTTATTAAACAAAAGCAAATGATTCTGCTCATGAAAGGAAACAATCCATACATATTAGCATGTTCATGTAAAGCTAGGGAGGCAGAAGATGTGGCCTACTTGGTAAATTGGAGATCCTGATACAAGCTAAGCCGTTTTCAAATCACGGCCTCTCTACTGGACTAAATTGTGTGATCCGTTGCAAATAACTTTCCATAGTGTTTTATTTTTCTTACCTGCTTAAACAGAAATGCTGTTAAAGTGATTCAAATCAGTGTTCCAACCAACGAGCTGAATCATTTATGTAGTATCCTGGGTATCCGGTGAGTCAGGAAGTAGGAACGACGCTGGACCCAGGCAAGTACAAAAGGAAAGTCCTTTATTGTTACAGGCAAAGTGGCTAAGCATGAGAGCGAGGCATCAGCTTCCCCCCCAGTATCAGCTCCCAACCCTAAGTCCCTTCCAACCGTCACTCCTGGAATCTAGAGATCACCAGGGTCCATGTTCCATTACACATTCTACCAGCATAGCCCGGGCATACAAGATGCTACACATCTCCCTTCCTCAGACATTCCACCAGCATTGGAGTGCTCTCTGGACATGACTACTGTAACAGCCGCCTCCTGAACCTTCCCTCCTCAACTTTGTGACCCCTCCAACATATCCAGAATAGGGCAGCAAAAGTTATCATTGGCCTAAAGCCCAGGGACTGCATCTCTCCTACACCAAAACGTCTTCACCGGCTCCTGGTTGCTGCACAGATTAGATTCAAATCCCTCTGCATCATCCACAAGGCTGTCTGGGCCCGGGGACCACACTATCTTCAGCTCTACCTTACTAAATACCCTCCTTCTATACCACTTGGCTCCTCTGGCACCAACCCTGCCAGTATAGCGTTTTGCTAAACAGAGGGCGAGGGGTTGCTCACTCTCCTCTGCGGGCTCACTCCTCTGGAATAGCCTCCCCCTTCCCCTGCGCCTTGAGCAGGATCTTCTCAAACTCCGGAAGCTCCTTAGACCTGCCTCCTTTCCTCCTCCTTCCCTCCTTCTCTCCCCTGCTAATCCTACAGTTGCTGAATCTGTGTCCTTGACCCTTATACATCTTCTGGACCTTGACCTTGCACACCAATTCTTCCCAGCTCCTGTCTATCCACAGCACTTAGCATCTGCACACCCTCCGCTCTGGAGGCTCGCAATTTCAGCCGTGTAGCACTCAACATTCCTAGCACTTCGTCTATGGCTCGAGCTCGGACCACCCAGCACTTAACACCTCCTCCCTCTTACTTTCTACACGTGCACGTTCTGAATACTCACAAGGCATAGTAGGTTAGTCACACTCCCTCTGTTCTTAAATATTGTGTTGTAATGCATTTCCCTCCCTGGCTCAATCCCTGCCTTGTGGGTGCTTCGAAACAATATTATCCTATTGTATAAGCGCCTAATAAGCAAACAATGAAATTAATATCTCAGGCATACAAGATGCTACAATGTATCCCTAAATGTACCCTTATCACAACCAAACTACACCCCCCCTCACCTGCCTACCTCCCCACATTATCCATTCTGGCCCTCTGACATTCTCGACTACAGGGTAATTTGTCCCAAATCTGCCAGTGCTTTGGGGAGACGGGGGCACAGCAGAGCCAGTCTGTGCCTGAGCGAATGTGCCTACACTGGACAGGTGTTGGAAACAGCTGGACAAGTGAGGCTGTAGCTTGCATGAGCCGATTATATGCCTGGCTTTATCTGGCATAAAACAGCAGTACTCGGGCAAGGGAGGCTGCACTTGGCTTGTGCTAACAGCACTTGGGAGTCTGAGGTTTCACATTCCATATGATTACTAAAGAGGGCATATGAGAATTTGCCTGGCATAAAATGACACCACATGTGCATGTGAGCCGGCAATTATTATACACCCAGGAAGTGTCATTAGGGCTATGCCTGGCACGTGAAGTGTCAACTGGTCTGAAATTACAGTAACTGACCATATGAGACTGAACTGGCATAAGAAAGAACAGATACTGGCCCGGTATCGTTCTGCTGGCTGTTCCCCTGGTATACCTTGCAGCCATGCCATATAATGAGACCACACCATAGCTGACGCATGGTTGGAAAATAAACTTTAGTAGTATTTATTATTTTCATTTTATACTTAAAAGTATTCATTATTACAATGGGTGATGTCACCGGAGTACCATATAACTTCCTATGTCATCAGGTCAAAGGTCATGTGCTGAAAAACCCTGGCCTTCAGCGGCCACTCACAACGCTCATATTTCTGCCCCAAAAACACAGAAGTCAACATCCTTCCATTTCTCTTCCTCAAGGACTAGGTAGTTTTCTATAACGGCTCACGCCACAGTCTCGTGGGCAATGGAGCTCGTTAGCAAGCGTGTAAACAAATGGCAGATTCCAACTCGCCCCAAGCGCACAAGCTAAAGAGATAATGAAACGTGATTTTAAGTTGGCTTAGAAAAGAGATGGGAGAAATCTACCTTCTGAGGCACAACCAAGTTCAGAGTCAGGGAGCCATTTGCCTGCAACTGGATAAAAGTGTGCCCATCGACGTCATGTAGCACTAGAACAAACGCAAATTAAAATGGTCCCTGCACATGTAGAGACGACATTCCCGTCTTCTTTCCATATTTTAGTGGCCAGCCTCAGGTTCCCTCTCACCCAGCTCCCAGTGGACAGGCAGTTCAGAACTCAATTAGCTCCAATTGGAGTCTAATTGGCAGCCACAATGGAGAGGCCAAGGGCTGGGTTGGCATGGAAACGGAATTAGCCTTCCATCCCGGGGGTGGGGGTCCGTGCAGGAGGTAAACAGTGGCGTGAGAGGAACCTTACACTGAGCATTTTCCGTGGATAGAAGCTGTGAGCTCTTTTGTTTGGCGTTGCCACTTCTCTCCCTTGGATTGGAAATGTTTGACCAGACGAGGATTGCTCCTATGAGAACGTGTTTTTTTTGTTTAAAACAAGACATTCCACGCTGGATCTGCATATCACATGGAGCACCTGCCTCAAACAACAAGAGGATCCATGGCTATACAACTATGTACATTGAACTACTCACAATGGTTGGGTATCGGGTAATATCCCCAGCAAAAATATTGCTGTGTAAATGGCCATTTGGAACGGCCATAGGTGATATTTTTGGGGGTGGGGGGATCATTTTTGGGGTTTTTGGGAGCAGGGATTGCAGGGGTGTCCCCTGCTCCTTTAAAAATAATGCAGGGGTTGCGGGGGTGTCCCCCGCAGGTTCCATGCCTGAATATCGCCGCAAAAATATGGCAATATTTTTGTAGGGATATTAACACATGGAACCCAATGGTTGTCAGTAAACGCATACACAAGTGCATAGCCGCACAACCAGGAAGGGCCATGCTACAAAGATGCAAAACAGATGTTGTGCTAGGTTACTTTTACAGAATAAGAAATTGAGAAAATGGGTTTGATTTCTAAAGAAGTCCAATAATTCACATTCATTTTTTTTAATTAGTACCTTGCATTTGATAAGCAGAGGCAATAGAGAAATCCGTTCTCCATGTTTTTCCAGTCCAAAACACAGTCGTGTGTCCATCATGGAGGCTAGACGATGAGTGGGTTGAGCCTGCAATGGAATGTGGTAAGCAGAGATTCGGGTTCACCCAAGCTGGATAAACCCTAATCCCGACATACCCCTCATCGAAGAAAGACTAGTCAGGAGGAACGAGCAGGAGAGCTAAGCGCGTCACACTCGACACAGGGAGCTACAACGAGGGGACACTGTACTAGTGAAGAACAGGGCACCCCAAGAAAAAATGCAGCAAAATTGCTTGGCCCGTCCATGGACGGTTCGAGACACCATAGCATGATAACTGCCACCCAGCGGACCGAAGTAGTGACTGGAAACCATCTAATTTCTGAAAGGTCCAAGGAACAATGTGGAAGGAACAGCCTCAAGTTCCCCCAGAGTGGAGGAGCCGGAGACGGCCCATCCGTGGTACCAGCTGAGAGAGAGGCCAAAACCATCATCCCGTCACCACAGGCACGTACTGCAGAGAATATACCGCTGAAGAAGCAGGGTGGAGGAACAGCAGTAAGAGACTAAGGTCTCACAAAATAAAAGTTATGTTGTTTAACATTCTAAGTTTGGGAGGAATGTCGGGTAGCCAATGGCGGCCCAGTCACGTGAACGATGGGAGACGGGAGTCACGTGATGTGGGCGGGGAAACAACGTCAGTCCGGAGCGAGTAATCTTACAAAGCGGGCGTGTGTGTGTGTGTTTTCTTTGGCGCGATGCGTACCTGTGGCCCGCGCGGGCCTGCAAGTGTAATCCTGACCCCCATCAGCACCTGAGGTCGGGTTCATCAGAATAGAACAGGGAGCACCAGCTGGTTCATGATGCAGGTCCCATAGGTGGCATAAGGGCGATATCTCACAATCTGCCCCCCATCCTCATGTGTATAGGAAGTTGCCTAACATATGAGTGATGGATAAAATTGCCAGAGAGGTCCGAGTGCAATATTGCAAAAGCAAATGACACGAAGAAGCGAGCCCCTGCCATGAGCCGCATTGTGCTCCTAAGCGAGTTCCCATTGGCAGAAAGGTGTTTTCAATTGCTACTTTTGAAGCAGGCTCTGGGCACCCACTGACCCTCTGCTCAGGTTCCCGCTTTTATCAGAAGAAATCAGGAGCACAAAGAAGGTGCTGGAGCAATGGCCACGTTCACAGTGTTTTCAAGATGGCATCTATACACTTTGTAAACTCAGGAAGTGGCGACGCAGGCACGTCTGCTGCTAGACTCAAACTAGCAGGTTTCCTAGGTTCAAACCAATCCACTGACATGCTTGTACAGCTCACACAACTGAGCCATATTATATAATGACACAGCCCAGCCCAACCCTGCCCTGCAAATGTAGCCAGAGGAGAAGGGTCTGGTGGGTGTTAGAGTGAGTGTAGAGCATTTGGCTTGGAGCTAAATGCAGAGCATGGCGGAGAGGCAAGGACTGGTGGTGGGGGGGGGTGGAAGAGAGAGAAGGAGCAAGGGAAAACAAGGGAAGAGAGGAGGAAAAAACATTAGGGAGGAGGAAGCGTGACTAGAATTGATATTGATATTTTATTTGTATCGCACTCGTACACAAGTGTTTCAGAGTGTGACGAGGCAAGGGGAGGGGAACAGGGGAGAAAAAAACAAAAGATGTTACTAGGCCCAGGGACATTGAGAACGTTTAAGTGCATGGGAGAGGGAAAGGGTGAAAGTGCATGGGGAGAAGTGAAAAGTGCTGAGCAAAAAGTGTATAAAATAAATAAATACATAAATAATAAAAGCAGAAAGGTGGTAGTGCAGCCAGCAAGTGGCAAGTGCTAGGTCTGAGGCAACAGACAGGGAGTGTCAGATAAGTGCAGAAAAAAAGGAGAGTGGGGACTGTAGGGTTACAGATACATACCCCAGTGCAAAGGATTGCCGAAGGCAGTGCGGGTGAGTGGCAGGGTGAGTAGGTACCTTGGCCCGAAAGTCAGAGGGTAACCAGGTGCAGGATGCAGAGACGCAACAGGTCAGCAGGGGAGAGGAGCAAAGGCAGATGCAAAGAGGAAGGTCTCAAGGTGCTTCCGGAAATGGAGATGGTTCTCCTCAAGTTTCAGAGTGGCAGGGAGGCTGCTCCAGAGGGAGACCCCAGCTGAAGACAGATCTACCCCCAGCTAGTTTCTTTGAAAAACGACTGACCCTGAGGGAGTTGGAGGTGGAGGAGCAAAGAACTCGGGAGGGAAGGTATTGGCTGAGGGACAGCTGAAGGGATTTTGGACCCAGGCCCCAGAAAGCCTTGTGGACAATGCAAAGGGTCTTGAATTTAATCCTTGCAGCTACTGGGAGCCAATGGAGAGATTTCAGGGCAGGAGAGATACGATCCCAGGGCTTGAGGCCAAGGACAAGTCTCACAATTCTGTTCTGGATAAGTTGCAAAGGGCAGAGAGTAGAAGCAGGTAGATTTAGAAAGAGGCTTTTTCAATAATCCAACCTAGAGAGAACCAGGGCTCGAGAGAATGAGCTTCCGGGGGAAGGAGAGGAAAGGCAGAATACCTCTGAGGATGTGCAAAAGGAAGTTTGACTTTTAAGAGACACCAGAGTTGTGGGTAGAGAAGGAAAGCATGGAGTCAAAGATTACCCAGAGAGGGAGATAGAAGAAAGGAAAGACCCAAGTTGGACATGGGAGGGGCCGACAGTGATGCACTCTCATCAGCTTCCATTCCAACTTGTTTCTTCATCTGCCTCTGTTC
This sequence comes from Ambystoma mexicanum, assembly GCF_040938575.1. Lineage (NCBI taxonomy): Eukaryota > Metazoa > Chordata > Amphibia > Caudata > Ambystomatidae > Ambystoma > Ambystoma mexicanum. The sequence continues at coordinate 158,294,836 of NC_090936.1, read as the reverse complement.
TGGCTCAGGCAACCCCGGACATAACATTTTGTAAAATAATGCCGCTGTTTTCCCCACGGCTCCAGAGTTTCAAGCTGCCATTTCCTTTGAATATCCTGAATATAAGCAATAGGGTCTTCATCTTCCGTCATCTTGCGTGTCATAATTGCACCCATATCTGATATATCAGGTACTGTACCCTAAGTGCCCTCCAAACATCTGCTCTGCAATTATTAAATGGCACTCCATCATGCGCTGTGTTTTGTGCGGTCACACTTGAATACCCTGCTCTCTTCCATATGTCATCAGCTCTTTCCCCAAGAATTGCAGCCAGGAGACCTTTTATGTCCCCTACGACCAGTGTGTTTCCTACTGTCATTTGTTCTAACTCCTAGACCCATTTCCCAGCGCCCAAAATTAAACTTGGGAGCTTGCACCTTAAATTATCCTTATCCATTTGCGGCCACTTTGGTCTTGCTCCCACTTTCTCCAATAAGGGAAATTCTGTAAACCCCAACCCTCAGTCGCTCCCATCGTCTGCCTATTCATGGCAGGGACGATCGTGCCTGTCCACCTCCTTGCCGGTAGTGACCTTAATCTGCTCACATATGGCGGCCATTTTCCCTTCTCACTGTACGATCGTCCTCGGGGACGCTCTGGATATGGCATGGGATTTGGCATCCTATCCTTAGGTAGTTCCAAATCTTACTATCTTACTTTTTGGCCGTTTGCAGGCTTCCATCGGGGGCACACGCCCCCCCCTCCTATCTCGAAGATGGAATCTCTTTCCTGGTACGACATGTCTTGTGCCCAAGAAGTAGGACTATCATCCCCTTCGCCCTTGTCTAGGTTCAGTCTGCTTAAGGACAATGCTCTGTGTTCACAACTGAGCAGCGTATCTTCTTATATTCATGATTGAAATGCTAAGGATTGATCCCTCCCCCACACGGCTTCCATAGTTGCTACCTTCCTTTAATTCTTGATAAACCTTATCAATCCTTTCTCCGATGCTCCCCACATCAAATCTTTCTTCCTCTATCACAACTCTAGATGCCCATGCCATTACATCCATTATCGGAAATAACACTTCTGTTCTATCCCATTGTATTGCTGCACTTGGCACTACTGGTTCCTTACGAATGACACTTGTATCAAGACCCCGCTGTCTTCTCCCTTGTTCTATTTCTTCATCTTTTTCTCTTCGCTTTCTCGCCTCCCTTCTAAATCAGTCTTCCTCTTGCCTTCGGTCTCCCCTCCTTCCTCCTTTCTTCTTCTTCCCTTCATCTCTGTATTCTTTTGTCCCTTAATTTCTGCGCTTCCTCTTTTCTCTTCCTTTCACTTCTATCCCCGTCTTCCATTGCTCTGTCTATTAACATATTTTCTTTGCTCTTATGCCCATTCTTTTTACTCTTGCTCCTCTTGATCCATCTGTTCTCGCTGCTTCCTATTCATTTTCTGCTCATCTTCTTTCAATCTCTTCTCTCGTTCTCTGTCCCTCTATCTTGTTCGTCTATCTTCCTTTTGCCTAACTCCCATCGATTTTGAGTAGTATCTGTCCACCCATCCATTCATTCTGCTTGAGTGCTAGGTCATCAGCTTAATCCTTCTCTCCTTTCCATCTCTTAATTTCCCTTTCCATTTCTGTCGATATGCTCGACCACTCACTCTTTTCTTCTTTGTCTTGTATGATTTTACAGATCCCTTTTCTCTTATTCTCTTCTGGACCATCATCACTGCTATAAGCGGGCGGTTCATATATTGGATTACTATACCCAGTCGCTGCTTTTAACTCCTTTAAAAGATACAACCCTATTTATGCCGTACTTTATTTACTTGGGGCGAGGTAAGGGGAGCTGAATTTCTCAATTATCTATCTCTACTTCTGGATTGGTACCAAACACCTTGCTTAGGTAGTCACTATACCTCCTTGAATTCTCTTCAATGATTTCACAACTTCTATAGCTCTTCGATATTTTTACTCAGCAAAACAAGACAGACAGACTAGCCGACTTTACACATTAATAAACACTGATCACACCTTTTTCCCTTGCCTTTTCTTAGTACCCTATACAGGGTTTAAGACGTCACCCTGTTTGTGCGTTATATTTTTCTGCTCTACCCCCTTTGGGATTGCAGGAGACTTCTTCTGTGCCTCTTGAGCTAGGACTCTAGGCGTTCTCTTCTCTTCACACAATATTTCCTGTTATTCAAAAATTATCACATTCCCATCCCTTAATTTGCCATTCCCCTTAATCGACTTGAGGCCTTTGGTATCGATTCCTCCTCCCACCGTCCACTTCGCCTTGCATCCACAGAGCGCCCATGGAACCGGGCAGAGATTTTGTCAAAGGGGATCAGTCCACCATATTGGTTCTTCTTGCAAGATTAGTTCTATTCGGCCGCTCTCCACAGGAAACCCCACGATCTTCCAGCTAATGGCGGAGGATACTCGATTGTCCAAAAATCTAGAGACAAACTAGTTTGGATCTTTTAACTATCCGCAGTGCTACCACGTGAGCTTAGAGTCCTTTGGATAGCACGCATGCAGTGGATGGGATGCAGAATAACTGACACCAAATAATCAAACCAATTCAGGAAGATGGCAAAGTTTGCTGTTTTAATATCAATTGTATAAAACAGGGAGTTACAACGGACATCAACGGACATCAACGGACATTCGCTAGAGTCTCTCAGTACATTTTACAAAAAAAATCACCACAACTTTATACTAACAACTCGTCATCAGTGACTTCATACTACGTGGCAAATAAGAAAAACCTACGACTGATTGTGATACGCTCCAGAGAAACATCCAAGTATACTTTCTATAAGGGGTGAGATTATGATTTGGTGCCTACTATCAGGTGGACAACTTGTGCCTACTTCTACTGCAAGTCAGCTTCAACACTTATTAAGTACACAGTATAGCATTGGCTCTCAAACTATAAGGCCCTTCGTTGTAAGGCCCTCTACAATTGGTTGGCACACTCTGCCATGTCTGGAACATTCGGTTCACTTAGTACGTAAGCCTAAACCCAGGTGCCAGGAAGTGGACTTGACTTTACCTCCCCACCCAAATAGCCCAACATCTCATCACCCATGCCTTCTGCCATGAAGAGGGTCATTGAACTTGGCCTTGCAGTGTATTCTTGTCTCTGGCAATATAAGGGAGTGCGGGCATGCACTATAGTTGTTTCTGGAACCCAATTCCCAACTATTTTCATCCTTGACTCACGTGGCAGGAGACCACGATTTAGAACAGTTTGCAGCATTTAAATGTCTTAAATGAATAAAACTTGGTACGCATGGTGTTTTCTTTGCACCTTAACAAGGGATGATTCAGCTTCTCACGTTTTACTACCTTTGAGAATAGATAACCAGCCTTGGCTTTCTTCACCTTTGGTACCATGCCAGACAGCCTCACCACTCATGTCTACGATCTGAGTTAATTCTTTGCTGCGACACAGCTCGCAGCCTTTCCTCTCCATGGGTCCGGGCTTACTAATTCATGACACTGATGTCCAACTTCTTTGAAATGGCGGCTCTGCCTGCAGTCTATTCACTATGTAAAGCCAGCTTCTAAGAGCACTTAGCCTACTTGCGTTGCTGCATCTGTACAGTAATTGAACGGCTTGCATTTTCTGAAGTGTGTCACACACGTGCAATCTTATATGAAACTTTACTTGATTCTTAACTTTGTCATCAGTTTCTATAGGGTCCATGCATTTTCTTCAGCCAGTCCTCTTAGTGCATCACTCTCGTCTCTTGTGACGTCACCAGCACCTCTCACTTTTTCTCATTTTCCTTCGGAGAGTTCCTCCCTCAGATTGTCGTGTCTTCAGGAATACATCTGGTTCTCTTAGTGGGTAGCTTCTCTCGAATATTCTCAGAGGTATGGTCACAATTGCTGGTGCCAAGCATGACAATCTCAGGCTCCCAACATAATGGAAGTAGGGGGGGCAGAACTTCCTGCAGAGGCATTCGCCTGCTCCTCTACAAACCCACTACATAGAGTGCTCCAAGGGGAGACTCATTAGGACAGTCTAGGAGAAAGCATCCTTGGCATAAATCCTATAATGCATATTAAGACAGCCGTAATGTGCAACTGAGGGAAATCTTCTACCTTTTCTCATAGACACTGTAGCAGGCAGATCAGCTCGTGGATCTGTGGATTTCCCGACAGCTGCTCTTCTGCCTCTGTCAAAGCGGTCTGTATCTCCAATCATCATGATCTTCATCCTGTAACTAAACCTATATCTGTTTTGCTGGGTCCCAAAGAAGACAAACATACTTTTCTGTGGACTCCTACAGCCATTCATTTTCTGGGGTGAGAGCTCCAGTGTAAGCTAAACTATACAGCTGGTTGTTTTTAGATTTACTATATGAAAACACACAAATTGCACTCTAATCTACCAGAGGAACTATTCATACTATCAGACCTACATGATGTAATGACCAGCAAGGATCTGGTTGGACTGTTGTCCCAAGTCTGTAGCTGCCGCTTGTCTCAGCATGACAAATTAGTAGGTCGTACACTTTAACACTTTCTTTATTGGTACACTTTAGTAAAGGACATGACAAATAAAACTGAAATCATATTGTCGAAAAGAGATTTGGAACTGGTGGCTTTCACATTCCAGTGGTGTCATTTTCAGTTAGGGAGTGCAAGGTTACATCATTGGGTGGAATGAATGCGTCTGTGACGTGGGGGGAACCGGGCCTTTCAAGAATGGATTCTATGGGTCGTGAGACATCAGGTGTGTCTAGTGTCGGGCTGTCGATGGGGTGGGACTGGGATGATTGCATATGTGGCCATAGGTCTTCCATGTCATTTGCCCAAACCACGTCCTTTAGCCAGTGGTCTTTATTAGGGAAGTGTGGACTAGTCCATCTCATTGGGACACATCGTTTGGCCAGATGGAGAGATTCGTACAAGTTAACATACATTAATCAACGAGGCGTAAGTCACGTGAAACAGGCACAGTAGGGGCACATGGTCAATGGATTTACAGATCATTTCAGACAGTATTGCACATACATCATTCCAGAATGTTGTAAGACGGGGACAATCCCATGTCATATGGAAGTACCTGGTGTTTGGAGACAGATAGCATCGGCATGCCCCGGTACCTTCCGTGGAGAACAGATGAAGGCGACCCGGGTTATAGTGGTACCGATGCAACACCTTCAGCTGTATCAGGAGTTATATGATACTTTGCTCGTTTGTGCACATGTCAGACCAGTGGTCATGGCTCTGGTTCTAATTGGAGGTCTGACGACCATTTAGCACAGGCATTATAATGTGGTACAACAGAGTGAGCCTGGATCTGGCGGTATAGCGATGACATGTCTACAATTGTCCCCTGGAGCCACCACATATCCTAGTAAAGTGTTATTCTCAGGTATGACTGGGAAGACGTCCCACATTTTCTTACAGGCCCTGCGTAAACCTGCATATTGTAACCACTGCGAGGACACTCCACGATCAAGCCCAGGAACATCAGAGGCCTGGATAAAGTTACCCCCGGAGAACAGCAACCCCAACGTGTCAAATCCCTGTTGTGTCCAACTCTTGGAGGAGCTGGATTCCACTTGTGGCAAAGAGGGAACGCAATTCCAAAGGGGGAAGTTTTCGTGGAATGGCGCTGTAACACCATCTCTTTCCAAATTTTACACCAGGCCTGTGACATAACACAAGCCGGGTCGAAGCTGCAATCATCTGTATCCCTCACTGGGAGTATCTATGACTGGAGATCACTGTCTCCAGCCAAGAGCCTCTCAAGGTGTACGTGAGGGGATAGAGAGCAGGCCATGAACCAGAAAACCGCAAACTGTGCCTGTGAAACTAGCCAATATATCCTGAAATTAGGAGAAGCGAACCCACCCCTATCAAATGGTTGGGTCAGCGTTTTCCAGGTCAGACGCACAGCGCCGGAGTGCCATACAAATCAGCAGATCTCACTATACAACTCTTGTAAAAGCACCCTCCCAGGCCACAGTGGGACATTTATAAACAAATGGAGGAGTTTATGGAGTGATAAATCCTAATCATGAGGTGAAGAAACAACCATCAACTATGATTGGTTTTGTGGTAGCCTCTTTATTATTTTTGTGGCTATTCTTGTAAGTTTTTATTAAAAAGAAATCGAATGCTTTGGTTAAAAGAGACAACACAGAGAAACACCATGATTTTAACATGACATGGCTAAGTCAAAAACTGGTCAAAACTGTGTGTATAAACAAAGGCAAAGGTGAACAGTACAAAAGGTGCAATTCTTCTCAGGTCTGTACAATCAATATGCAATGACACCTTCTGATTGTTATAATTGAACTTGAGGTATACACAGTATTACTTCATAAAGGTCACACCCTCGTAGTTCCAATGCTGTGAAGTATTGTATTCAATTACTGTTTTTTTCAATACATTCAAACAGACCAATAGAGTTAAGAAACATAAAGTCCTTTTGATGTAGGGCATAGATATTTAGCCCTAACCGGGCTACTGTAGACAGTGGCAGTTGTATCTGTCTATGTAGAAAGAATGGTCAGCAAAGGCTGATCCATGACCAAGAGAGACTGGTCCGACGTCTATTAAACAATAAAGAGAATTCAGTGTGGTCCTTAGGTGTGGTCTTTAGTCAATTTCCCACGAGGATCACTGACGTTTCGATTGTTCTAATTCACAATCTTTTCTGGTGCCTTATATATATGCAGGTCTCCCTTTCCTGGAAGCTGTGTGAAAACTCCTATGCTGCCAGAGATTAGTAGGGGTTATAGGCATAGGCTACGAACTGGTGTTACAGTCTGTACAGGCTGCAACTAACATCCATGTGGTTGCCCAAGTACTCGGGTCGATTTTGAATAAGCAACCCTGTGTAGAGCTTCATATGAATGTAGCTGGAACAAATTCGCTGTGAGCTGTGAGTCAGGCGTGGTCCCGTAGTGGAGTGTAAATAAGCTGTTGGTAGTGCTCTAACAGTGCACCGTTGGGGTGTCAATGTATTTCACCTTGCGCTAAAAGAGTCAATGACATCTTTAATTTTTGTTAGCATGGCCGAAGGGGGGCGGTGGGTCAGTGGACAGGCCACGTTGCAGTTCTCCAAGTTTATCCTCATACTGCCGTAAACAGTGTCGGGTAGTTTTGAGAACACTGAATTCGGAGGACAATGCTATTCTCCTAACAGATACTAAAAGTTTCCCACAATGTACCAGGTGAAGACACGGAACCCACATTTTCTACAAAAAATAATTGCATGTATTTATCTATAACAGATGCAAACACAGTATCTTGTAGAGCCAATGATTCAAATTTCCAGGTACTTTGTAGTCTAGACAGTGACGGCAGTGTTAGGGAGATGACGACTGGGGCGTGATCTGGGTAAGTGCGAGGCAGCATGTATGTTTCTACAACACCCCTGAGAAGTGTCTCCGAAATTAGCCATAAGTCGATGCGGGAGGAGACGTCGTGGACAGATGACTAAAAGGAGTAAGCGTATCCTTTTGCATGTAATGTCCTCTAAGCATCTACAAGTTTCAGTGATTGCATGTTCGCCTTAATAGAGATAGCTGCACGTGGGTGGACCTGTTCAAGCGTGGGTCTAGGATGGTGTTGAAATCTCCACCCCATAGCACAGGAACGTGTGGATACAGGTCAAGTTCGGCAATTACCTCTTTGTAGAGTTGGGGGGTCGTCCACATTGGGGCTCTATACATTTAGTACCAGCTCCCTCCCCGCAAGGGAACCATATACTAGGACATACTTACCCAGAGGGTCTGCCTTTGCATGTTTACACTGAAATGGAAGGGACTTTTGCACTAAGGTCATGACCCCTCTCGATTGCGAGGAGTAAGTTGTGTAAAAGCGGTGTGTCCCCCAGGTCTTAGCAATCGCCCCTCACAGTTTGTAGGGATAGTACAAGTCTGTTGTACAAAAAGAATTTTGGCATTCTGCCAGTCTGCATAAAGCTGATTCTTACGCTGCTTAATTGGGTTACCCAGTGTAAAGCACCAGAGGGGGCGTCTGTACTGCTGCTCTCTATCTGGCAGAAGAGAGGCACAGAGCACCCCAGCCAAGATTCTCTAAGCGGTAAAACGTGGGCGAGCAATCAAGGCTTAACTCTCAGGAGGTGATGTGGGCTGGTTAAGTACAGTGTAGTCCCCAAGCACCCACAAAGGAATGTCCACACACTATGTTAGTAAAAACACAGTTGTTATATAAATAAGGTTCAAGGTTATATACACAATCACAATAATACACTTTGTACTCTGGCAATACTATAATTGCAAAAATATACAGGTCTACGTGGTACCACTCAACTATAGATTCTGGTAAAATGTGCCACGGATAACAGCCCCAATAACATACAAATCAGATTGTAAAATGAATCAACGATAGACCACAGAAAGGAGGCAAGTTAAATCAAGCAGTGGCACTACCATGAGACGGTTCTGTGCGAGGATCCCCCCACCTGGGCAACCTGTAAATAAAGCGTATTTGACAAGCCCAGCCAAATAATGCTCGATATAGTCTGAACTCTTTCTAAAAGGTTCTACGACCCCAAAGTACCCGGTTTCGTAGAGTTCTTTGGTGAGTCGTCGATGGGCCCTTCTTGAGTGCACTCCCTTTAAGGCAGGAGCCACGGGTCGTCGAGAGTCGGTGATGAGAAAGGATGAACACTGTTGTTGCTGCAGCAGCTTTGGTGTTTGCGGTGCTTGTTGACGATCTGTCAAAAACCTTCTGCAAGCTGAGGCGTGCGGTGCACCTCGACGACGAGAGTTAGTTGCCGCAGAGTTAATGAAGAACTTTGACCCAGCAAGGGCATCGGGTCGTCAGCGTCTCTGCGTTCTTCGGGTGGTGGGAATCCCACCGGTAGATTCTCCTCGGTCGTCAGCACCTAGACTTTCTACAGCAGGACGAAACCGGTCCATGATGATCAAGGGAGTCCTTGTTTCTAATGTTCTTAGGCAAAGGAGCACTGCGACTCCAGTCGGCGACGGCGATGGACTTAAATGTCTGGGTGCTTCACTTCACGATTCTGCGGCGGCCCCAGTCTCTGGTCGGCAACCTTTCGAGGGGCTGACGTCCAGGGAGGTTTGGCAAAGATCAGCTGGTGCAAGATGGTCCCTCGTAGTTTGGGAAGAGGACTCCTAGCCAGGTCCTTTCTTGGATCAGTTCCTTGACAGTCACGCAGCTTTCAGATTAGCGAAGGACAGCAGCAGCAATCCTCCTTCCAGTGGGCTTCAAGGTTAAACAACAAGTATCAACTTCAACTTCTGAACGATTTGCATCAGTGAGAGGCCCCCCAGATATACGGTTGATCTCCCATTCAATCTGCGAGGCCCCCCAGATATACTGTTGATCTCCCATTCACTCTGCTAGGTCAAAACCAAGGAGAACAGGGCCATCTTGCCCGACACCTCTATCAGTACAAGGCCGAAATCCGGAAAGCAAAAAAAGCCCACTACAACTCCCGAATCGTAAACTGCAAAAACCCAAGCAAGGAACTCCACAAAATCATCTCTGAGTTCACCAAACTGGCTTGCACCATGACCGTCCCGACCCCCCTCACAATCACTGTGTGACTCACTCTCCCTCCACGGCTCTCGAAAGAACAAATACTCTAGCCACCAAACTGGCTCTAACACATCCACCAGGCAATACCCCCCCCCCCTTAGCGGCCAACCCCCCAGCTGCGACCACTACGCAACCAACATTCGAATCCTTTAGTCCAATATCACCAGAGCAATTTCTCAAACTTCTATCTGCCCGCAAACCATCTGGCTCCCCGCTGGACCCTTAACCCGCCACAACCCTCAAAGAAATGTTCGCTTCCACCTGCGCAGGAGAACACGCAAGATCCATCATAAATGCCTTCCTTTCCTCTGGTATCTTTCCTGACGCATTCAAAATGGTTCATGTCAAACCATTAATTAAAAAACCTTATCTCGACCCTCTCCAGCCCAAAAACTACCACCCCATCTCAAACACCAGATTCCTTGCAAAACTCATTGACCGAACCGCCTACTCCCAACTAAATGCCTTTGTCGAAGCCAACAATCTCCTAGACCCTGCACAATCAGGTTTCAGAGCCCATCACGGAACCGAAACCACCCTAACCTCAATCTGGGATGACCTTAAAATGACAGCAGACTCCGCGGGATGCGCGGCCCTAATCCTTCTTGACCTATCCGCCGCCTTTGACACAATCATTCAATCCTCCTAGACCGCCTCCACTCCCTAGGAATTCGTGCAACCGCTCTTAAATGGATAGCTTCATTCCTCAAAGATAGGTACCAAATAACAATACTCTCCACCTATACCTCGCAAGCCCGACCAGTCGACACCAGAGTCCCACAAGGAGCATGCCTATCTGCACTCCTGTTCAATCTCTACTTGATCACCCTCCTTCCAATAGCTCGTTCACACGACATCCTGTGTTCCAACTACACCGACGACACTCAACTGATTCTAAAACTAATGAACTCAAATCCCAACTCCCGACCTGACCTGGCCTCCTGCCTCCTCGACATAGAACTCTGGATGACCAAAAGCCACCTCTTATTAAACCCCTCCAAAACCGAAATCATGGTATGTGGCAACTCCGAGCTTCTTCCGCAACCACTACCCTGGCCACCCACCATGGGCAGCTCACCGACACCCTGCAAATCAGTGAAAAATCTTGGCTGCATCCTTGACTCTGACCTAACACACTCGCGCCAAGTCAACTATGTCTCAAAATCCTGCCACTACCACCTTAAAACCCTTAGGCGCATCTTTCCATATCTCTCCTTCCCTAACAGACTCTCAGCGGTCCAATCAATCGCTATGTCAAGACTGGACTATGCAAACCCCCTATACCTCGGACTCCACGCGTACCAACTGAATAAATCCAAAGGGCACAAAACGCAGCAGCCATATAGCTGCTTGCGCACGGCCCAAGAGACCACATCTCCCCAGCCCTTAAGACGCTGCACTGTCTTCCAGTAGCCCGAAGGGTGACTTTTAAAACCTTATGCATCTCCCATCAAGCACTGCATAGAACCGGACCTCAATATCTTCAAAACAAACAAACCATATCACCCTCCTCGCACCGTAAGATCAAGCTCAGCCAGCCTCCTAGTCATACCAAGACAAACTCAGTCAGATTAGGCGGATCATCATTCTCAGCCATGGCCCCCACCCTGTGGAACTCACTCCCACCCCACATCTGCCAAACTGAGGATTTAACATCCTTCCACAAACTGCTGAAAACCTGGCTCTTCTCCTAAAACCAACCGGTAACCAAACTAACCCAAACAGACAAACAGCATCTCAACGACACCAACCCATCAAACTACCTGAGATGAGAAATGGACAGCTGATAACCCCGAATATAAACCAGAAAGACAAACAGAATTAAACGAGTAAAGTAGATCAAAACAGTGAAGTCGATAATAAGAATAAATCATATGGAAACAGTAAGGAGATGTAAACTGGTGAAATGCACATAATGCATGAGGAGGAAACTAAGTGAATAACATCGATGAAATAGTTAGAATGGATGAAGCGTGTGAACAGATGAATGCACTGAATGAAAGAATGCATGAGTGGAAGAGCAGATACTATATAGATTTAATAAATGTGTAAATCGAATGAGTAAGTACATCGGATAAGTGTATAGAATGGATGAACATGTTAAGCGGCCAAGTGTGTAGAGTAGTTGAGTGTAAACAGTTGAATGCACTAAGTGGAAGAATGCATGAGTGGAGGAACAGATGACTACATAGATCGAATGAGTGTGTAAATCGAATGAGTATGTGGATTGGAGGAAGGTATAGAATGGATGAACATGATAAGTGGATGAGCATGTAGAGTGGTTGGGTATGTACATCAGACGAGCGCGTATGGCGGACAAGGGCATAAATGCAGACAAGCGAATGTAGAACTGATGATTGCACAGAACGTATGAGCGTATGGAGTGGGGGAGCGTGTAGAGCGGGGCAGCGTAGCGGAGGAGGCTAGAGAGCGGATGAGGTTAGAGAGCAAATTAATTTATAGAACTGGATTACTGCGTACTAACGAATGACTCTAAGGGGCTGATGAGTGCATACTAATGTTGAATACGGGGAAAGCATGAGTGCATAGAGCAAATGAGTGTGCTGAGCTTGCGAGTGCAGGGAGCTGGTGAGTGCCTGGAGTGGGTGATTGCGGGGAGCGGGTGACTGCGCACGGTGGGTGAATGCGAAGTACAGGCGCAGACAGTGTGCGTGCGAGGGGCAGACAGGAGTGCATGCGTGGGGCAGTCAGGGGCGCACGGGCTGGACTGGAATGCATGAGTGCGTCGAGCAGATTGGAGTGTGTAGCACTGACGGGGACGCATAGAATGAATAAAGTCCATAGAACGGATTGGAGCACATAGAACTACGTGACGTACATAGTATGGTCTGGAATGCAGAGAACGTATGAAAGAGCATATAACCCATAATATCACACCCCACGCTTACTCTCTTCTTTACACCACCACTCAACTAGAGCACAGAAATACGACGACACCATTCGGTATAACTGTTCTCATACCAACACCTCCCGCTCACTCCCCATCACTAAGTAAACACTGCTGGTTACACACCTCCCCAGCCAGGCGTTCTCCTCAGGCCTAACACAGCCACAGTCGGTCTGGATAAATCCTGCCAGAACGAACACATACCCCTGATCTCAACCACCACATCTACCGCTATGAAGCAGCTATTTAACGAATACTGCACCAGCTGCACACATACCCGGTGCGCACACGTGCCGTTGACTCTCCCTACTCTCTCTACTGACCTGAACTTCGGTTCCCAAGGGCGTTCAAACTACCAGCGCCTTCAGACCATACCAATGGTATATAAGGCGCTATATAAGTGCAAAATAACATAACCAATCATTCAGAAGGGCATTCAGGCAGTCAGGCAGCCAATCAGGCTCACAGTGCATCCAGGCCATTCTTCTCCATCCAGACACTCCCAACACGGAAAGTGGATTCGGACAAGCACCCTGCCATAAAGCACTCTACACCGTATTCAAATCAGTTTCGGACAGGGCTGTCTCAGTCATTGTGTCAAACACCAGATACTAGACACCCATAACATGAAATGCGTATTCATCACACATCCATTCACCCAGGTCTCATGCCACGGGCGTACCCACAACATAGTCATTGGGAAGGCTCCAGCCGGTCTGGCCTGTACTTCCCCACACTACCATATATGGAACTCACACCCAACAGCCAGTCAGGGTGAAGGGACAGAGACAGGGCTTCCCGGGACTTTGGGAATGCAAGGTAACAGGCAATAGAAAGCAAGAGGCCACAGGGGCCATCTTGTTTCCTATCAGGAATCAACTGATTCCAATGGCAGGGCCTGGGTATCCCAAAATGGAGGATACACCGAGCACCTGTCAAATTCAGCCTGGAGCTGCCACCAGCCCATACCCTGCTCTGTGGGCCACACACAGGTGCCCCAAAACATACACTAGGAGTACAGGGTCGTACTTCCACCCATGGGTGCCATAAGGGCATCCCAAGGGTCTGTTCACCAAACCAAAAAGGAGGAGCCGCACCGCCACAAGTCCCACATGAACTCCTGCGTGGAAAACAAGACAGAACATACATAAGGCAATAAAGGAAAAGGATATGGATGCCCTGTCCCTCCAATGCATTTCCAGCATCACACCCAGGCCACGTACATTCCAACTAAGGAGGGTTAAATCTCCGATCTCGACACGTGATGGGAACACATGGCTCATCACCAATGAAGCCTAACTACTTACACAACCTGACGTATACGTCATCATGTAAATACTCTGCACAACTGTAAATTGCTTCATGTATCATGTAATTAATTTCTCTGTAATTAATTTCAATGTATCTGCTTTTCTTGCTAATTTGTACAAATGTTTTTGATGCTTATGTAACTCTGTAAGAAATGTTCCCAGATGCCTAAAGGCTTGGCACACTATAGAAACAAATACAATACAAGTCATGTATTAGCTTTGCCTCCAATGTTTTGCACCAACCTGCATAACAGGTCTGTATTCTACTGAGTGCCCTGAGCCTACCGGACCGTGTGTATGGTGTGTACCAAGTGTTTTTTTCCATTTAAAAAACATCCCCAACTCCCCACACCGGATCACTCTCTGAAATGGAGCGATGTTGCCCCGTACGTAACAACCCCCAACTGCAACATTGCAGTGGGAGGCTAATACCCGGGCTCATCCGGGTCGTCCCTGGACTTCGTAACAGGAGTAAAAAGAGGATATGCATCAGCAAGCTATTGTACAATACAATTCCAACTGGTGGCATGGTCTCTGCCCGCCACATTGTAGTGAATTAGAAGCGATGCATATAAATGAATAGTCCAGTGACGTAGTAGTAGTACTACAGGGTGTTAAGTATAGTAGTTTAGTAGGATCTTGCTAGGCCTGATATGGACAGGTACAGTAGTTGAGCACCAACGTCTGGGTCTAAGGTGTTGGCAAAGATTCATCCAAAAATGTCATAGCTTCACCTGGAATAGTGAAGAAGGTTTTGTTGGTCCATTCAACCCGCAATTTGGCAGGGTACAGCATAGCGTATTGTATGCCTGTCTCACGTAGACACTTCTTCTCCGCAAGGAAGGACTGCATCTCCTGCTGGACGGCCATCGAGAAATCCGGATATATGTGTATCCTGGTGGAACCTAGCATAAGGTCGCCTCTCTCTCTCACGCCGCCTGAAGAATTGCATCGCAGTAGTTGAGTATGTGGGCGATGATAGGCTGCAGGGCGCTCCAAGTTTGGGTTTAAGAGCTGGAGATCTGCGGGCCTGCTCAACAGCAAATTGTGGCGACAATGCAGGGTTCCCCAGGAGTGGCAGTAGGGTGGATGGATTCTATCCATTGTTCGAGGGAGGGTTCGGAACTGCAATCCGGAACCTCAATAATCCGAACGTTGTCGCGGCAAGAACGAGATTAGAGGTCATCATTCTTTTTCTCCACCCGGAGAGTGTAGCTAGTTCATCCCTCATGGATGGCATGCCCCCTTCCACTGCACCCACCATTGTTTAAGCTTCCGACAGGCATAGATACATTTTGTCAATACGTGTTTTGATAGTCTCAATGGTGCCAGTCATATTGTCCAGTTTACTGTGGACCTTAGCAAATCCCTCCTGCATGCTCGCCATCATACGTTCGGTCTCGGTGAGTTCCATCGTACCATGATCCGGATCCACAATGGCGGACGTTCCATCCGAGGTGGAGGGTTTAGGTGAATATTTGGTATAGTGGCTCATGGACCGTTGGTTTTTGGACCTCCCCTTTAGTCATCCTGTGCAGTAACGCAGAGTTTGAGGGGAAGTGGAGGGTAGCAGGCTCTGCAGACAGTGATCTTTCACTATGCAGCATGCACCACGTGATACAATAAATCAGCCAGGCAGGGGTCTCCCAAGGCACCGGATAGTAGGTCAGAGGGCCAGGATAAGTGGACACCATGCAACCTCAATTGTGTCTACAGCCTGCGCAGGGTAGCTTCAGTTTGGGCGCTGGAGCCTTTCATGACAGGATATTTGAAACGTGTGTAGGGAGCAGAGCATGTGGAAGGGGGTTATTACAGAGAGGACCAGCCACCCACCATCTCACCCATGCCAAAGGGGCCCCCAGGAGGTACGTCTGCTCAGTGCTCCAGATAGGATTTTGAGGTGGGAGTATTTTACTCCCTATTTTTAAACTTTGACAGTAAATGCGATTTTAAGAGAGTAAAAATTACTTTTCTCTTTTGCAAGAAAGTAAAATGTATGTGACATCCAGCCGACGTGTGCAAACACTATATGGAAATCATTACTATGCTACAGCTTTCTGCATTGTGACAGAATACACCTTTCATTATTTCTCTAAGGTCTGGACATTTGATCTCTCCTGTATATATTTAAATGTTGAAATCAAAAAACCTAGCCAATTACATAGTAAAGCAAACATGAATTGTATTGTGTGTTTTGACGTTGCATAGCAGAATTGTCTTTTGATGTGTAATGAAAGTCCTCATTTCCTGGAATTGTTACTACCTAATGGTATGCCAATGTTATGATACAACAGTGCAGAGAGGCACGGACTCCATGCTAAATTCTATATCTAATCTAATGGTCAAATGGTTATTTATATAGCGCTTTAGGCAAAGCGTTGTACATAGAACATATTTATCACAATTCTCACCAAACCAAAGTCGGTACTCCATTATCGACCTCGAAAGGATGAAAGGCTGAGTTGGCCTTGCCGGGATTAAACCTTCAACCTACAGATCATGCACAGATTGCAGCAACGAGTACTCAACCGGCTGAGCTATCTTGTTGGCTAACATCCTTCAGAGGTCGGTTAACTGAGTATCAGATGAGGTATAATTATCACAGTACCTAGATGTTGGATGAACCATTTATGAAGCGCTATATAAAGTTAAATACCTATCTGGATTATCACAGGGACAGGTTTTGCTGAGTTTCTATTTCAATTACCGATGTAACTTTCCTTTGTTTGTTTTTGAACAGCGCTTGCACTTGCTGGAGAGTCAGGTTTCGGATGTTTTAATTGTAGTCCTGAAGATTTGAGAGGCTAGAACACCTGATTGGTGTAATGACAATCACTCACCCTTGAGCAAAGACTCTGCTGCCACTGACCATTTATAGTAATGTACCCCATTGACTGCAAGGTTGAATGCATGTAAAATATACTGTGCATAGTCATCATTTTACACTCTTTTATAATTAGAGTGTAAATACAATTATATGTGTAAAAATGATCTGCCTCTGCATGATTATGCACATAACACCGGAACTCTGTTGTGCAATACTGGTTTGTTTTCACCGTGAATAAAAAGCATAATTTGCTAAAAAAAATATTAATTCTCAATTGCAACTTAGTTTTCGATCTTATTAATTATACAATCCTACAATTCTAGGAAAATATGCACACTGCTTCTGAAGCTGAATGGAAGGACACCATTCCTTTTATCACAGTGTGCAGTTTTTTTTTAAAGGCTTCAGAGAAATAAATTCTGTTTCAGAGGTGGCTTGCAATTACATCCATTTAGATAAAAATCAAAAGAAGCCTTTTGGTTTCTGTCAAGTAACCTGACCTTTGCACTGCCCTCTGCTCTAAACCTGTGTGTAAATGTACATAGGAAAATAATAAAGCTGTCGTATTTACAAGATTTCCAATGCGTAAAAAGGCCTAGTACGCACCTTATCTGGAGGCCTGGGTCCGCAGCAGCACACCAGGCAATGTAGGTTGTGTTTGCAGCCTGCGCAGGGCAGGCTGTCCTAGGTAGACCTTGGGCACCGCCGGCCAGATGGTGAGGTGATGACCGCGGTCACCAGACCCTTTTAATTGTTTGGTTGGTAGTGTGCCCCAGATTAAAGTTGGAACAGAAGAAGCTAGGTGGAGAGATAGGGTAGCTTTAGTGTCGGCACCAGGGCCTTTCAGGCTAGGATAGCTGTTATGAGTGCAGGCATCAGAACCCGTGGAAGGGCACAATGGGAAGGTTCTGACCCGCCAGAACAGCCGTACGGCCATTCACCTCTACACCGCAACAGAAGAGGGCCAAGGAGGTGTGTCCACTCCAGCCCCAGGTCAGCGTTGTATATGCGATAGGGATATCGCAGGCTCCGGCACACCGGGAGAGGGATTATGTTGCTGTGATGCACCAACAGCGTGAGTGGAAAGTGTTGCACCCCACAAGGCCTCAACCCGGACACGGATCGTGGTCGTCCCTCGTGCCGCGAGTTGGGCATGTCAAAACCAACAGGCAGGTCCCATTGCAATTCTACCACTGCGTGATAGCAGGGGGAGAAAGCGCTGCGCCTCAAGGAGGCCTCTGATGTCTACATGATCCCTGTTGGTGCGTGTCTCAGGCTCTTAGCCTGCGCCCTCGCTGACGGCAGCGCTCTCAGGCAGTCGGGCGTTTCGGTTCTTCAGCATAGCTCTCAACTCAAACGCTTTTGGCGGGTGTCACCCGCCTTGTAAAGGGCCGAGTCACCCGCCAAGCCTCCTGCACGCCCATTCATTCCAATGGGCGTCTCACCCACTGCACCTGTTGTTATCTTCTGATGGATTTGGGCACACTACCAGGACTTCCTGGGACTGGGGTTCCTCTCTCTGATGTTCCGGGCTTCTCTCTCTGGTTTCCACTGCACTGTAGTGGTTCCGCACTCCGGTATGCTGCTTGGCTCCTCTCTTCTGATTAGCGTTCCTGTCTGCTTCAGCTGGATCCACAGAGAACTCCTTCCATGCCTCCGGCATCCTCTGTTGTTCTCAGACTCTGGTCTAACACTGGTATTCCCAACACCCAAGGACAACTTCGTCATTGTAGTGGCGACAATAACCCCAATGACCACCAGAGATGAGTCAGAGACCCCAACTATTGGAAAGCAAGCATCCGAGGAGAGCTTCCTCATCGCAGTGGCAGTAAAACCCACTGACCACCAGAGAAGGGTCTGGGACCCCAACAAAAGGGAACTGAGCAAACAAGGAGAACTTCACTGTCGCAGTGGCGACACGGATCAGCAAAAAGGATTTGGGACTTTGCTAACACCAAAACAGAGTGACAAAGTGTACTTCAAGCTGAAATGTGCGAAAAATAACTTTAGACACCAGGAGAAGGGAGTCATTCCCCCTGACCTTATTATGAACGTTACAGAACAATACCAGGAGACTAGAGTAATTCTCCTGGTCCCAAACTGGGAGTTGTGCTTGAGGCGCCAGGGGCAGGGAGTCTTTCCCCTGGCTTTACTAGAAACGGTGTCGATCTATACCCAGAGAAGGGAGCGATCCCCCTGGATGTAGAGCTGTATTACGTCTGCGTGAAACCTGCAAGCCTGGGGAAGGGAGTCATTAACCATGGCATTCTTGTTGCAAGAGAACATTTTTCTTTTTTTTGTAAACACTACCCAAGCATCAAGAGAAGGGGGAACATTTTTCTGGAGAACAAACTTTCTTGGATTATCTTTTAGTTGTAGTGTGAGGGATAGAAGTAGGTTGTGCCACAGGACCGTGGAGTTTAAATTTACGGACATTCTGACAGGCC
Organism: Ambystoma mexicanum; assembly: GCF_040938575.1. NCBI lineage: Eukaryota > Metazoa > Chordata > Amphibia > Caudata > Ambystomatidae > Ambystoma > Ambystoma mexicanum. The sequence goes on along the minus strand of NC_090936.1, from coordinate 158,275,791 downwards.
CTTTAGTATTAGATTTGAGGCAGGGAAAGTGAGGACCTTTTTATGCGCAAATAAATGTTTATAACCACCACCATGCCACCTTTGTGTCAGAGTCCTCCTTTGACAGCCTTGCAGACTATACCCTTCATTTTATGTTATTGGGCATTTGTAGATCACCTTTTACCATGGTTATATGATTCCAAAGCACTGTGGGTTGAACGCCCTCAGGGACCACTGTCCGGGTCAGTAGAGAGCACTGTAGAAAAACGTGCTTGGGTGCACTCATGCATGTAGCCAGTGTGCAATAGGTGGTGTGTAGCTGCATACTAGTGCTAGGTGTGATGCAGTGGCTGTGTAAGATCAGTAGAGTGTGTTCAGCAAGACCAATGGACTATGGTATCTGCATTCTAGCAGCGCTGGTGTTTCAGAATAGTGTTCTGTGTGTAGCTAGACCGATTTCGCGGGGTATAGCTGCGTTCTAAAGACTGCTGAGGTGAAAATGGAGGTGTGCAAGTATGTGTGCAGCTAGGCCGAATTATTCGAGTGGTGTATCTGCATTCTATTGTTTGTTGGTGCAGAGCCAAGAGTTAGCATAGTGGTGTGTTTGAGTGTCTGTTTTTTCCAGGTGGACCTTGTTCCTGTTGAGCTTCCAGTGCCTGTCGAGGGCGTGGTATCTCCCGGTTTCTTTATGGGTCAGATTGGTTTGGCGAAAACTGACAGCTGGTGACAAAATCCATGTTACTGTATTGGTGCTAGCAACTTCCTCAGTCTACAGTTCTGCAAAACAGAATTCCCCAATAGGTGGTTCTACTAGGACATTCCCAGATAGGTGGGATTAGCAAAGAATAAGTGCTAAAACATTACTTGCTACATAATTCTCCACAGGGCTTTCAAGATGTGTAGGATTAGCAAGCAAGAGCATTTCCTGGACTGATAGCGTAGTGCATACCTGCAGGGCAATGATCAAGTTCATAAGTGCTATTAGTGCATGGGTTGCTAGTTCTGCTAGATAGATTACCAGTAGGTAGTTCTGATATATGCATTTACTAGTAGGTGTGATTAGATTAGCAGAATAACTGCTAGATGCCCCCCCAATATCTAGCTGTGCTCTTGGATTTCCAGGTGCATAGAATTAGCAGGTGTGTGCCTTCTTGGACTGATTGCGTAGTGCATAATTGTATAGACTTGATCAAGCGCACGAGTGTTAGTGGTGCTTGGGTCAAGAGTCTAGCACCAGCGTCCCTGATTAATGGCGATCGATAACTCTAGGCCTCAGAGCATATGGAATTCCTGTGGATGAGGTGATGAATACATTCTGTCTGGTACATGGGTGCTGCTACGATTCAGGTTTCAAGTGTGGGCAAAGGCTCTAGGTAGTGCAGTTAGATATCGCCAGGCCTCAAAGTCAATGACAGGGTCCGTAATCAGCAGGGTACCACACCAGGTGTCAGTCTTGGTGGTAGGTCGGGTAGTTCACTGCATTCCCTTATGTGTTTTTAGGCAAAGAGCCAGGTTTTGAATGCCTTCCGGAAAGTCGTTTAGTCTTTGCTGCATCTAATGCGGGGAGGCAGGGAGTTAGAGTTGGCACTAGGGTTGAGTAGGCAGAGCTTCTGATCCTGGCCAAATTGGAGGAGGGGACCACAAGGAGCAGGGCAGTGCTTGACCTAAGTGTGCGAGTCGGGTGATAAGGTATCTTTTCTTGTAGGAATTTGGGGCTGCTTTGTGCACAGCTCGGTGGGTAATACATAGGAATTTGAAGGTGGCCCTCTGTCCAATTGTGAGCCAGTGTATGGTGCGGATGGCTGGTGAGATGTGGTGTGGTCTCTTTGTCCCAATCCGAGAATCAGTCTGGCAGCCGAGTTTTGTACTCTTTGGGGTTTAACTGGTAGGCCGGTGCACACAGGCAGAGGGAGTTTGCATAGTCCAGGTCTGGACATTACAATGGCCATAATTGCAGACAGTCTTTTTCGGTAGATAAGGTAAGAGAAGATACACTTTAGGAGCCTAAGGTGGAAATTATAGGCTTTTGGGTGTATTGTTGATGTGGTGAGACAGAGGTAGGTCCAATTCCATTGTGAAGCCAATGTTTTTTACAGTGGTAATGGTCGCGGGGAGGAAGGGTGCGGCCTAGGCCGAGTGAGGGTGAGGGTGGCCAGGGAATCGGTTGGGGGGAATAGAGCACATTTTCTGCATACCAGGATCTCCATTTTACCTGGATTCAGGAGGAGATGGTTAGTCGTCATCCAGCAGTCAATGTCTGAGAGACATGCCGCTAGGTGTGGGTTGGGGTAGGTGGCCGATTTAGGAATTCTCAGGATGATTTAAGTGTCATCTGCATAGTTATAGCAAGTGAGGTTGCATGAGCGGATGATGCTGGGCAGGGGGGTCAAATAAAGGTTGAAGAGGAGGGGAGAGATGCTGGCGCCTCAGGGTACTCCAGTGTTTACTGGGTGTGCAACAGAGAGAAAACGGGGGAGATGGGTGATTTGCTGTCTATTAGAAATAAATGAGACGATCCAGGAGAAAGCTAAATCACGTATTCCTAAGGAGTGCAGTCTGTCAAGGAGCATCATGTGGTGGATGGTGTCAAACACTGCTGAGAGGTCAAGAACAATAAGAGCTGTGCATACTTCCGAGTCTGCTGTCACTTTGAGATCATCCCAGACAGAGCTCAGCGTGGTTTCGGTTTCCTACCTGTGGTCGGGAGTAATGGGAGGGCGCTTAGCAGCACCTCTGCCAGGTCTGGTAGAACCTTGACCTTATTCCAGCACTTTAACTGAGATGTAGAGGTAGAGGATGGCAGTGGTGTGAGGATGGAGAAAGGAATAGTAGAATGGTCTGTCCAGATGAGGGGTTGGGGGTGAACATGGAGATGACGTTGGTAGAGCTGAAAATGGCGTTGAGGATGTGGCCAGCAGCATATGTTGGTCCTCTGATATGCTGGGTAAGGTTGAGTGCCTCTAGGCTGTTGACCAGGAGTAGAGTCATGGAGCTGTCGGGGAGGATGAACCAGATGTTAAAGTCTCCCAGTAGCGTGAGTGCTGGGTGGTTAACTAGAAATTAGTGACTAGAGTACTCCTAGTCACTAGTCCACTTTCCTCCATCCTTGTGGGCATCCACCAGCATGGGGATGGTACCATAACCAGTTGGCAGCAACAAATTGAGCTTCCCCTTTGAATTTGGTATAGCATACGGGGCGTGGCCTCAGGCATGTGAACGCCCCGCCGAGGCCCTGCCCTCCGGCGCCTAACCTCAGTCCCCTTTGAACAAATCAGACGCTTAGATACCTGGAAACTCTTAGTACATATATTAGCCCTTGGCACACTAGCGGGGGAAGGTGGGTGGAGGAAAGGGGATAAAGGACTAGGAATACTATAGTCACTACAGTGAGTAACTTTAATTACTCAAAGGTTCCGCCCCCTTTCCAACAGCCTTGTGGGTGATTCCACCAAACAAGAACATAGGGTGGAGCTGCAACAACTGGTCTCATATCTAGGATGAAGTGAAAAGGTTCTTCAGAACCGCCTAACCAAACTCTACATCACGCCTGAAGCTGGTGTCCAGCGAGTAGTGCCCACAGGGGGTCGATGGAGTGGCCCAAGTAGCTGCCTTGCTGATGACATCGTAATAAGCATGTTTCTGAAACGCGACGGCCATGGCCTTAGCTCCGACTGCATGGGCATGAAACCCCTCAGCAACAGGTTTGCCCATTGTCTAAGCCTCCAAAATGGCCTGAACCATCCAACGGCCGATAGAAGCCTTGGAAGCCTGGGAGCCGGGGGAGGACACCCTAAAGGTCACGAACAATGCCTCAGACTTCCTGTAGGATTTCGTACCAGAAAGATCAAACTCTTGTGGTCCAAGGAATGTAGGGGCACCTCTGCCTCAGACTGTAGGTTCGGGAAGAACACCAGCAGGCAGATCTCTTGATTCAGATGGAACAGAGAGACCACCTTGGGGCAAGAAGTTTGGGTGAGAAGGCAAGATGACCTTGTCATTGTGAAACGTTGTGAAGGGCTCGCACAAAGACAACACCTGCAGCTCTCTGTGCACAGGAGTTGAGAGACACCAATAACACAGTTTTTAGCATCGCCAAGCGGATGTCCACAGAGGCCATCAGCTCGAAAGCCTTGCGTTGCAGAGCTTCCAGAACCACATTGAGATCCCAGACCGGATGTGGCCTATGCACTGGAGGAAAACGCATAGACAACCCTTTAATGTGGGCCTTAACCACCGGGTTGTCTGCTGAAAACATGCTCTGGGGAATTCTTGTAAGCCCCAACGGCCACCAAATACGTGCAGCAAGCATCCACCTGAACTCCAGAGCGAGCCAGGTGTGCTGAAAAGGCCAGTAAGTCATCCAGAGGATAGGTGATGGGGTACAGGCCTTTGTTGCAAGCCCAATGGCAGAACCTAGTCAATTTGCTCTTGTACTGGAACCAAGTCGAGGGCCTCCTGGCCTTCTGATTGATGTCCCAGTTGTCATCTAAAAATTGAGCATGCTGAAGCCTCAGCTGATCAGGAACCAGGCCACCAGGGCCAGTTTGGCCGGGTCTGGATGTTCCACTGCCCCACTCTGCTGTGTCAGGAAACCCCTGCTGGGAATCAGAAGATGGACACGATTCCAGGAGCACAACTGCAGCAGATCTGAAAACCAGGGTCTCTAAGGCCAGTGAGGGGCAAACAGGATGAGGCTGCAACCCATAGAGGCCCAGAACTTGCACAGGGTCTGTTGGAGCAGAGGGATGGGCAGGAATGCATAACCCCTGCGGCTGTGCCAACAGCTCTGGAAGGAGTCTCCCAGTGACACCCGACCCCGACCTGCCAAAGAGGCAAACTGGAGGCACTTGGCATTCAGGGGAGATGCGAACAAATCCAGGTATGCAAACCCCCAATGCTGGAACAGGAGCAACAAGGAGTCATGCAATTCCCAATCGTATGTGTTGAACCTCAAGCGACTCAGTTGATGCGCTTCTGCATTGCTATCCCCCGGCAGGTGGACCGACAAAATCCAAATCCCCTCCATCAGGGCCAATTCGCAGAACAAAACCGCTTCCATTCCATGCAGAGGAAGGGGGGGGGTTACGGGTGCCACCTTGCTTGTTCAGGTAAAACATTGCAGTGCAGTAGAATTGTCTGTTCTGACCAGAAACTACTCGTCCCTGATGAGAGGCAGGAATGCTTTGAGGGCCAGGCCCACTGACCTGTGCTCGAGCAGACATATGTAGGAGGGCTTCTGTCCTGGACCATGCTCCTGGAGGGCTATGATTCATGAGTAGCCCCCCCCCCAACCCCGAAAGAGAGGAGTCCTTCATCACCACCAGGGTAGGCTCCGGTCAGGTGAAGGGGGCTCCCACTGAAACATTGCCATCAGCCACGAGCGAAGATCGGGCAGAAGGAGCGGCGGTATAGGGATCGTGCCCGACTGAGACCCCGTCTCCTGATCCCAATTGGCCGCCAGATGGGGCGGGAGGTGCCTCATCTTGGGGGGGGGGGCGTGCTGTACAATGAGCACGCAGGAGGCCATCAGGCTCCGAATGTGCTGCAACCACCATGCCAAGGTGGTCGTGTTGGCCAGAAACTGCCCCACCGCCTTGCGGAGAGACAGAAGCCTCTCAGGCTTAGGAAACACCTGCTGAATAGCAGTGTTCCAACACACCCCTAAGAAGACCAGTTCCCGAGATAGGCACAACTATGACTTCCTCCATTGAGGGAAAACCCCAGCTGATGAATAATATATGCCAGTCTCTGGCAGGAGTGCACCACCCCTTCGGGCAACCCCGCCCTCACCAGCCAGTCCAAGTAAGGGTATAGAGATGATGACCCTACAAGCAGAGAAGGCCTGTCACTGCATTCTTCAACTTCGTGAAGACACAAGGGGCCGAGTCCAAGCCGAAGGGCAGCAACTTGTACTGAAAGTTGTATGGCATAATCGTGAACCGCAGAAACCTCTGATGCGGTTAATATACGGGCACATGCAGGTGTGCATCCTTAAGGTCCAGGGAACACAGCCAGTCTCATGCACACACAGACTCGGCTATGTGCGTGGGAGTAATCATCTTGAAGTGTTCCAGCGGTAAAGACGGCTTGCTTGTCTGAATGGAGGTCAGGCAGAAATACCCCAAGCTCCGACCACAGCTTGTGGTTAGCCGCTGCCAAGAAGGCGTGTGCATTGGCTTGAAGCAGATGCAGTCTTGAGATGGAGTAATGATGCTTTCCCAAGGACTTTGTCCTTCTTGAAGAGGCAACTGGGGGCAGCTCCCGTCAAAGAAAGACAACGAAGACTATGGTTTAGAATACAATGAGGCTGCAGCCATCACAGAGGAAGGGGACTGCGGTGGCAGGCAAGGAGGATTGGCTCCCCGTCCATCAGCCTAAACCTGCTGTCCAACTTCTTGTTCATCTGGGCGTTGGCCCTGGGTTTCTCCCAGACCGTCCGTGCCACCTGCAGGACATCATTCTGGAGGGCGATGCCAGACAGGATCGCAGTGAGTTTGCCCAAGACCTCTGCTAGCACGCCCACCTCCTGAAAGGCTTCCTCAGGGAGAGGGACCCCAAGAACTCTGATAGGCCCTGAAGGCAGTTATGAAAGTCTTTAACTGATGCCGAAGGTTCATCGTCCTGGGCATCATCGTCATCGTTGCCCCCCCCTTTTTTTTTTTACAGACCGTGGGGCATCCTGGCCCTGGGACACATGTTCCAGCAGAGTCCCCACTAGGTCTGGAGCCACAGACCGGTCCAAGGGCTGTTGAGGGGGAAGACGGTGGTGGTACAGGAGGAGGTGGGGGGTGGGGGGGGGGACAGAACAACCAGTGTGGTCTGAACCGGTGGAGGGACCGGAACCACAGGAGGAGTACCCAGAAGAGGGGGCTGGGGCGGCGCCACCTGCGGGTTGATCATCACAATGTCCTTCAGGAGCCCCTTAATCTGAGGGGAGCACATGAGGAAGAGGAATCGCTCGAAAAAGCGGTCCTCACAAGCCACCAGATCCGTAGGCGCTGGGCCTCTGCTCCTGGTCAAAGTGACGAGACCCTTGGTGCGTGTAGCCGTACGGCTGTGATGGGTAGATGTAGCCCTGAGGGAATCAGAAACCTGCACTGTAGGATCTGCTGCCACTTCTGAAGGGAAAGGGGCTGTGATCATCCTGCAAAGCCCATTCTTTGATATTGATATTTTATTTCTATCGCGCACATACACAAGTTTTTCAGAGCGCGACAAGGCAAGGGAAGGGGGAACAGGGGAGAACAAAAACAACGATCTTACTAGGCCCAGTGACATTGAGAAAGTGCAAGTGCAGGCTAGAGGGGGAGAAGTGCATGGAAGGGGGAACAAAAGGAGCGTGCTGAGCGAGGAGGAAAAAACAAAAATAATAAATTAATAAATAAAAAGGCAACAATGGGAGTGCAGCCAGCAAGTGGCAAGTGCTGGGTTTATGGCAGCAGGCGGGGTAGGTCTGAAAGTTCAGGAAGAAAAGGGGAGGGCTGTATGGGTACAGAACAGACCCCAGTGCAAGGGGTAGCCCGGAGGCAGTGCGTGAGGGTGGCAAGATAAGCAAGTACCTGGGCCCGGAGGACAGAGGGTGGCCAGGTGCATGGTGTTGAGGGAGAGTAGAATCAGCAGGGGAGAGGAGGGGAGAAGGCAGAAGCAAAGAGGAAGGTCTTGAGGTGCTTCCGGAACCGGAGATAGTTCTCCTCAAGTTTTAGAGTGGCAGGGAGCTGTTCCAGAGGGAGGCACCAGCCGAAGACAGATCTACCCCCAGCTTGTTCCTTTGAGAAATGACTGACCCTGAGGGAGTTAGAGATAGAGGAGCGGAGTGCTCGAGATGGGAGGTATTTGCAGAGGGATAGCTGAAGATATGTTGGACCCAGGCCCCAGAAAGCCTTGTGGACAATGCATAATGTTTTGAATTTAATCCTTGCATCCACTGGGAGCCAATGGAGAGATTTCAGAGCTGGAGAGATACGATCCCAGGGCTTGAGGCCAAGGACAAGTCTTGCAGTCCTGTTCTGGATATGTTGCAAAGGGCAGAGAGTAGAGGCAGGTAGATTAAGAAAGCGGCTGTTGCAATAGTCCAACTTAGAGAGAACCAGAGCTTGGGAGACAGTGAGCTTCTAGGGGATTGAGAGGAAAGGAAGAATACCTCTGAGGAGGTGCAGTAGGAAGTTTGACTTTGATACATCAGCGATGTGGGCAGAGAAGGAGAGTGTGGAATCAAAGGTGACAACAAGGTTCTTGGCCACGCAGGTGGGGATAGGAGGGCGGCCAAGGGAGGCCGGCCATTCGATGGGTGAAAAGCACTGCCGGGCCCTGAGCCAGGTCCAAGATGTCCACCTGCCACGTGCCGGTCTGCCATTTTGAAGCCTTGCGCCACGCCCCGGGCGGGAGGGTGCATAGGCCCCAAGCCAAGAGAGGCCTCAGACATAGGAGGATACAGCTTGGGTCTTGCACCAAAGCAGAGGAGTCTCCCTCAGCGATGCCTCTGGACGGCGCTGAGCCCTCAGCCCGACCGCCATAGTCTAAACGCCACGATTTGCGAGCTCCAGTAGGCTGGGAGCCCTCAGCACCTGTGCCAGTAGCCGTGCTGGATCTAGCAGAGGTGGCACTCGACGATCCCTTACCCCCTGGGGTAGAAGAAGAGGACGAGCCTGATCGTCCTTCAGAGGACAGCCTGGTAGCCCCCGGACTCTTTGGCTTGGGAGCTGATAGCCTTAGAGGCCTCAGGCCTGCCAGAACATGAATCCGAGGACCAACGATCCGTGGGAACCCCAGTGAAAGAGTCCCCACGCTGTGGAGTTGTGCTGAACAGAGGACCTACCTTGTCTTGATGAGAGGTCCTGGAGACAAAGTCCTTATGGTGGGGTGGAGAGAAATGTGGAAGATCTCCGCCAATGCGACAAATGATTCTTCAATGCCATGTGACCGAGAGCGCTGCATGCCGCACATGAGTCCCAGCGGTGGTCGTGCCCCAAGTACTCAAGATAGAGTGCATGGGGGCGTGAGGCCAGGAACAAACGGTCGCATGAGGCACATCTTGTGAAGCCTGCCGCGGTCGACATGCACCAGGGGAGGCGAGGCACCGAAGGGAAGTAAAATAAGAGTTGAAAAAACAAACTGGGAGCGAGCAGAAAGCTAAAAAAGTCCCTACTCTGGCAGCCAGGTCGGACACCGTCTGTGCAGAAGGGACTGAGGTGGGGCACCAGAGGGCGAGGTGTTCCCATGCTCGAGACACGCCCCCAGGAGCTATACTAAATTTAAAGGGAAAGCACAATATTTTCGCTGCCAAAGGTTCCACTACCGTCCCCATGTTGGGAGACGCCAACAAGGATGGAGGAAAGGGGACGGGATGTACGAGTATGGTTGGTAGTGAGTCGCATAGGTTGTTGGCTAAGTGTCCGCCGTAGCCCGGGGACCCCTAGACAAGTAGAATGCGGTGTGAGAGTAGGCAAGAGGGTTTGACTAGGAGGGATTCGCAGTTTGTAATGCTTTACTCTCACAGAAGGGAGGGACTCTCACAGTAGGGAGGGAAGGCCCCAGGCCCTGATCTGTTGCCTGTTAATTTGTTCAGAGTTGAGGTCAAGCTTTGGGGTCCAATCTTGTGCCTCCTCTTTAATGCGTGCCTGAAACAGATAAGGGCCCTTCCCTCTTGGCACAAAGCTACCATTGTACCAATTTACAAGAAGGGAGGGCTCAATGGCGCAGCCAACTATAGGCCAATCTCCCTCCCCAACAGAATGGGGAAAATGTTCCCTGAAGCCTTATTAGTACATCTACAAGAATGGGTTCACCAGAATGGTATTGGTGACCACGTGCAGGCAGGGTTCTCCAAAGGGGTTAGCACATTGGATTAGGTATTTCAGCGTCATCTGATTGCGCAGAAATACATGGTCCTGAGGGGGATGAGGGTATATGCAGTCTTCGACTTCAGGACTGTGTTTGATAGCGTTTCGAGAGAGACAATGCGGGCAATTCTTGTTAGGAGGGGGATTCTGGGTGGTCTCCTTTCGATATTGAACCAGCTTTACTCAAACAACTCTCTAAAGTACATTGCGGACTGTGGGGGTGGAGGGGGCGCACAGACCCCATCCCAATAACCAGAGGGGTCCAGCAGGGCTGCGTCCTTGCCCCTATTTTTATTATTTTTATTTGAACTTTACTCAGTAAAGACTGAGTTTTGTCAAAACCTTCTCTATCTTGCATATCATAAAAGAAGGCGAACCCAAGAAGGGTCGCTCAGCACAAAACCTCCCCTATGGGCTGGCTGACCGGGCCACAGTCCAAGTCCTAAACCCTGTCCGGGAAGCTAAAAAGCCTCATTCAACAGGGTCAAAGACCGTCACCGAGGTACTTTCAGTCCGAAGACTTAATTTGTTCAAATACTAGGTCGATGAGTTTGGCCAGAGCCAGGGTCCATCTTGTCTTCTCACCCGATATCAGTCTATTCCATAGTTCGTCTACTTGGAAAATCCACATATTTTCGCCCAGGAAGGGGAGGTATAACTTTCTGTTTTCCATTGTGTTGGGACACTCGACCACGAGGTGTTTTAAAGTCTCAATAGCGGACTCGTTTTTACATAAACGGCAGCGGCTTTCGGTTCCATTTCTTCTTAAAGTTATGATCTCTCTCGTAGGGAGGAGGTTGAGTCTAGCTCTCATGACAGAAATTCTCAGCTTCTTATTTGGAAATTTTACACAGTACTGGAGCGGTTTTTTCCCCTTGTTGAAAGTGGGTGGGAGATGTTTCAGGAGTTTATTTTCCACCGCTTTTTCTGTTGTCACAATCCAGTCCATGTTTTCCGTCTTTTTTTTAATTCTTTCTGGGTTTTCTATTAGCTCTTTCTCGGTGCATTCAACTTTTCTCAGATCGTTCTTTCTCGCTTCCACCCATTTATTCAAGGCCATGCATTTACCTAAATCAATTTCTTCCCGTATGGTATTATAAATGGGTAGGGTGTCAGACATGATGATTCGTCTGTAGAGGCGCAAGGCGCTTTGATCCACGGTCGATGCTAATGATATGAGCCCCAACTCTCTCCTTATTGCTGGCATAGGGGTAGATTTGGGTAGGCCTAAGACCGTTTTCCAGAGGTGGCCTTCGATTTTGGTCCAGATGTTGCGCTGGAGATATAGCGCACACTCCGTACCATAAGTCAGGGCCGGAACAACCTTAGCGTTATAAAAAGTTATAGCCGGGATCAGGGAGAATTTGCCATATTTGCAATCTACTGCTCTGGTTTGAGTAGTCAGTCTTTTCACTTTTTCCCCAGAGTTGGTCAACAAGACTCTTTTCCACACCTGAACTGTCTAATTGAATCCCCAGATATTTAAAGTTGGTTACAATTTCAATTTTTGATTCGTCCAGGAAGATCTTTATATTTTTCGTCTTTTTGCAGGGGACTTTCTCGAGCACCATGACCTTTGTCTTCGATTTGTTGAGTTCCAGCTTATTTTCCAGGATATAGGCCTCCAAATTACAGAGTTTTCTTTGCTTTGCAGGCCCACCTTCGTCTGGTCGATCACAATGATGTCATCTGCATAGAGTAACCGTGGGATCTCAGTTTTCCCGATTTTGGGGGGAAAAGATCTAATTTTTTCTTCGGAGAGTTGATAGTCGCCCAAGAAAGCTGTGAACAGTACCGGTGCCAAAGGACACAACTGCTTTACTCCTCGTTTAACATTTATCTCCTCTGAGAGCATGCCCTGATTATTGAGTTTAACTCTTATTTTGGTGTTCGAGTGGAGCGCTTTTATTGGCTCCAGTATTTTTGCCGGGCAGTTCCAATCTTGTAACTTCGTCCACAGGCTTTTTCTGTCGATCTTATCAAAGGCCTTTGAGAGGTCCACGAATGCCAAATATACTTTAGGCGCCCCCCTCTTTGACTTTGGCTTTCATGATGTTAAGTATGAGGTTGATTGATGTACACCCATTTTTCTGGAAGCCAGTTTGAAGCTGTTCTTTGGCCTGGCTGACTTTTTCCCAAGCTCGAAAATGGACGAGTAGCAGGGTCGCATAGATTTTACCCAGAATGTCCAAAAGGGCGATTGGTCTATAACTCGCCGGTTCTTGACTCGGTCCCTTTTTATAAATCGGGACAATTACTGCTTTCTGCCATGATTCCGGCACCATGTTGGTTCTACCACATTCCGAATAGATACCACTGATCATTTCAGCCCATTTTTTTGGGAACATTTTCAGGTCCATGTTGGAGACTCCATCAGGGCCCGGCGCTCTAGATGTTTTCAGGTTCCGTATGGCTGTTTCAATGTCCATAGTATTAGACAGATCGACCCACGTTAGCACTTGGTTTTGCTTAGCCCCTTGGATATCACTGGTGGGGCCGTCAAATTCCGCCATAAAATATTGGATCCAGTTTTCTTCCGCTACAGCATTTCCCATTGCGTCAGACTGCGGCCTGTTCATCTCTTATTAAACCCCAAAAGTCACTAGATTTTTTTGTATGAAGTTTTTGCATCATCGCCTCGGCATCGTTTTGGTAAAGAGTGGCTTTGTGATGTTTATGCCAATTTTTGTAGCTTATATTTTCCTTGCGCCAATTTTCCCAATCAAGCTCATCGTTGGATTTCTTAGCTTTTCTTCGCAAATGACGGACACTTTTTCTTTTTTCTACCACCGTCTTATCATACGTATGGTTGTTCTGGGGCGTGTTCTTCGCTTTCCCTGCTCCTTTGACCTGGAAAGCTAGCAATAACGGTAGGTAGTTTGGTCTTTCTATCTTGTCGGTCCAAGCCTGATCTTTTACTCTCATCTCCCAGGTATTTCTAATTTTCTCAATGTCTCATTCGGTTAACCGCAGGCGAGTCTGTTGCTGGTTTACCTCTGTCGTCCAGTCGTAAGTTTTGGATATCCTGGTAGTGATACTCCATGAACAGCACAGAAGGTTGTGATCACTATGGATGTTTTTTTTTACCTCAAAACCTGACAGCTCCTGGATGAAGCCATTGGAGATAAAGATGAAGTCCAAAGTTGCTTCGGATTCATTACGTTCCCATGTCGGACAGTTAATTTGATTGGGGAATAACATCGCCACATTTTGGACATTTCTTTTACTCATAACTTCGTTCAAAGCTTTGCCTCTTTCAGTAGCAGAATCCATCTCTCCCCAGTGGACCCTCGGAATGGACTCCAAGACCTCGGTACATTTAGCGTTCATGTCGCCGCATATGATGAGCTCGATTTTATCAAATTCTGCATATAGCTGGTCAATTGTTTCGGCGATGTTGTTGCAGAATATTTTGGTAGACATTCGCTGGGGGTTCCAATAGCAGTTTATAATAGCTATCGTCTTTTGGTGCCCATGTTTCCTTTTGATCTTTCCCTGGGATACAGATGTCAGGATGACAAGCATTTCGTAGGACTGTTTCCAGTTTTTAGGTTCACTCAGTCCTGTCCCTGTTTTTATAGCTGTAAGTAAACCCGATGATGGTCTACCTAAGAGGCCTTTAACTGCAGGAGAGATCCTCACCGAGAATACGTCCAGAAACGGTTGGTGGACGAGACAGGTTTCTTGGAGTCAGAGAATATCATAGGCACCCAGATCGACATCTCCCGGTGACGTGAGGTGCATGTGGCCTCTCGTATTCCATGAGCCCAAATGTAAGGCTGCCATTACGGGTTGCTCGTTGCATTTATCGTTGCAGGTTTTGTTAAAGTCACTGCGCCAAGCTAACCCAGGTTGTTGCTATTTGTCATTCTTTTTCGACCAATTTGACATGAGCCACTTCCATGGGCCTTTCGATTTTCTTTCATCTTCCGTATTTTTCCGATGCTTGTCAGAACTATTTGTGAACACCTCGGGCGATAGACAGTCCGCTCTGGAGGAGTATTCAGTAGATCTCTGATCATTTTTATTGCTTTTTGCGGTGTTCTCTGTCCAGTCAGAGTGTATTTTGGTGTATTGGCCGTGACTTTGGTTTATATATTCTCTCCCCCTCCTATCTGAGGGCCGTCTTGTACCCCCGGTCTTGGTAGAGTGGTCGTCTGTGCATCTCCTTACTTTCTCGAGTGTTATACCCTCGGGTTTGTTGGTATAGATCTTCCGTTTTCGATCTGTAGTGAGTTTGTCATTTGGATTTCTCTGTCCTTTCCTCTTCGGGTTCTTGGTACTCCGTAATTCTTTTATGTTCCATCAAGGACAGGCCTAGTTCCTGGAATTCCTCATAGACTGCCTCGTCAATATGTTCGATGGCAGCTGATTTCAAATGTATAAATGCTTTCGCCTTCTTTTCCCTATGATAGAGTTCGACAAGCACCAGATCCTCTGTCCTAAGTTTTTTTAAGGTTTTCATTTTTTTTGTTATCTGTAGTATTGTTGGTCTGTTTAAAATATGGAAGTTTCTCTCCAGTTCCCTTTGCTCCAGCTTGAAAATTTGTATCGCTTCTTTCGGAACCTTTCTGTTACCCACATCTCTTCTTTCCATTCGATGCTTACATGGACTTTTTTGACATTCTTCACCTTCATACCTTAGTCGCTGTTTGGGAGGGCTTTTTCTTGTTTTCTCCCCCTCCGTTTGAATTTTTTCACTTTCCGGTGTTGATTGAAAAACAGCTGCCTGTCCACCAGAAAGACTTGGTGCAGTCTTTTCCATCTGGCTAGGTCTCTCACTGTCACTTTTAGGCTTTGCTGTGTGTGTTTCCGCAAGATCTCTGTACTTTTTCGCCCCTACTTCTTTGTTGACATCCTTTAGTTTAGCTGACCCGTTATCTGAATGAGTAGAGATATTCATTAAGTCGGTGCATTGTAGGAATTCCTCTGTTGTTCGTGGTGATCGCATCAGGCCACTCACCTCTGATTTAGTGCTGGACTCTTGTCGTTTTTTGCTCGCCAGCGGTTCGCTAGGCCTCTGCCCCATGCTGACTTCTTTAGCCGATGATATGGCTTCCTTTTGTTCATTTGTTATTTTCTTACTCAGATCCGTTTTTACGAAATGCGTCTTTTGTGCTTTAGCCTTCGGCCTACCATCTGGTTTATCTTGTGCCAGAATCAGCACAGTTTTCTTTTTTCCAATCGCGTGGTCAGTGGCTCGTCTGCTCCTTCGTCTGAGATCGTAGGGATGGTTGAGAAACCTTTATTAAAGGTTTCCAACCTTTCAATCTTTTTTTCCAATGCTTCAATTTTGGTTTCCCACGTTGTTTTCTGATTAGGCAAAATTTGCGATCTGTCTATCGCACTCTCACCTTGGGACCCCGTCGCATTTTTCAAGTTCTCAATCTTTTTTCCAATACTTCTAGTTTCCTTTCATACGCAAGTTTCTGATTGAGCATGAGGTCTGCATTTCCTGGTAAATTGGACTCCATCTTGGCTAATTTAGCCATTAAGTTGGAAAGGATTGCTGAATTGTCTTGTACGTTGTCTTTAATTGTTTCGTACAGCTTGCAGAAAGGGGCCAGTACGATTGTCATTGCCGAGACATGATGGCAATCATTTCTGGTTTTTTATTTGGCGATTCGTTTTGTAGGGCCACAGCGATTTCGCTGAGACGTCTCTTTTTTGGTGACAGTTGAATTTTGTCGGGTCTTCTTGAAAGTGTTGAAGAGTTAAGATCCGGGCGTTCGCCTCTTGATCTTACATTTCTGTCATTATTTGAGGGGTTTCTTTGAAATCCGGAATTCGTCGATCGAGGCGGAGACGCAGCGTCAGCCCTCCTGGAGGGATGGGGTTTTGTCCAAGCCAAACGCTCTTCTTTATCTTGCTGTATCTGATTCGTTCGGTTGGCTTCCCAGTCGAGATAAGCCCCCTCAGAGGGCTCTTCTTCCTGATCATTGTCAGACACGAAGATCTCCTCTATGATTTGAGGAACCCCTTTAGGCGTGGGTACAGTCTGAGGAATCTCGGTCCTACCTCTTGGGAGGTCCTTTTCGCCCACTTGGCTAATTTCAGTGGTTTCTGGTCCTTTAACTTTTTTGATACCACTATTTAGGTTTGAGATTTTATCCTGCACACATCCATTTGGCCGGACTTGTTTATCTGTTGCCGCTACGAGCGGCTCAGTTTTTCTCTGTTTTTGTACCGGCTGAGTTAGGCTTGCTATTGCCAACATCTCTGCGTCAGATACTTCGGTATCGGCGCTCTGTTTTCTTTTCTGTTGCAGTGTGAAAAAGGCTTTTAGCGGGCGTGAAAGTAACGGATTTGGCAGCCTTTTTTTGTTTAATTTTCTCGCTTTTTGATCCCCCAGTGTGGTATTTTTTTGCACTCGTATTTTCGCTGTTTTTTTGCTCCTTGAGGCCCAGATTTTGCTATGGTGTTTCCTTTGCCTCGTTTTTTTCTTTTAGGGCAGGAGCCCATTTTTAGCTGTTCCCCATCTGTTTCTTTATTGGAGTCATCCGGCTCACCCTCAAAAGAGGGTTCACTCTCAGTCTTCATTATCCGAATCCGAATCCGTGTCCTTATCATGATCGAGAGTTCTTACACAGTCACTGGCTTCCCTTGAAAGATTTACAATCTTTACCTGGTTTTTCCCCCAGGCCTTGCGCCATTTTTTCAGTGTCCTGCTCCAGTGCGTGGAGCTGGGCTCGAATGGCTATCCCATTAGGCATGGAGTTTACCTTTGGTGAAACTAAGGGTAATTTAGTCGCCCTTATTCCTTCCACTGCAAGACTTATTTCCCCCTCCTCAATGGGTTTGCTGTGACTTGCTGTTTCTCTTTTTTCTGGTTTGTCCGATATTTTTTCTTGGAACGCTATCCCCCTTGTCCCATCTGAATCACCATTGGCACTGTTGGCAATAGTAGCATTTCTCACTCCAGTCCATCTCACCTCTTTAGGTGAGACTGGATTGGAGGGGGGAGGTGTTCCAGGGCACTCACTTTTTTCATCAGGTTGCGCGTCTTTCAGGTCTTTCTCTCCCCCGCAACTCAACTGGCTGTATGGGTCCTGCTGGTCTGTCTCTTCCGCCGCACCAGGCTCCTCTCCAAGCACACACCTTGGACTCAGTTCAACGTCCCGTGAGCCGAGGACGGCCGCCGTCAGGATACTCGAGAGCTGTTTTTCTGCTCTCGTCGTCGGCAGGAGCGGCACCAGCAGATGAGGTGCCACCACGACAAGCTCCCCTGCTTGTCCTCGCGGGTCAGGTAAGGTCGTCATTCCTGCTCTGGTATTCTTTGGCGTCTCAGGCGCCATGGCTGCGTCTTGAGGATTCTTCAGTGCCGTGCTTAGGGCAGGCTTCGAGTTTTGCTGATTCGTGTGTAACAGTTCTAGGATCGATGGAGACACCGTTTGGGAGGCCCCCAGTCCAGGGGTCGAGTCGGACTTGCTCCTCCTCCACCTCATATCAGGGTTAGGTTTCCCCTCCGGGTATGCCGATTTTTTCGGGTGCGACTCTTTCAGGAGTGTTTTTGGGCTTTTGAATACTTTAGAGGTTTTCAAAGGACATGCTTCTAGACGTACCTCTGGCTCCATTTGGCTTTGGCTTCGCGTCCGCAGCGGACTGCAGTAGACTGGCTCACACCTCATGCTCACCGCTCCGCGGTGTCTCTCAGTAGAAATAGGCACTTCCTGCTGGTTTAGCACAACGATGTGGATAGCTGCAGTAGACTGGCTCACACCTCAGGCTCACAGCTCCGCTCACCGCTGCACGGTGTCTCTTAGTAGAAATAGGCACTTCCTGCTGGTTTAGCACAACGATGTGGATAGCTGCAGTAGACTGGCTCACACCTCAGGCTCACAGCTCCGATATACATTGATGAAGTAGTCCGCTATGTAAAATTGAATTGGCTAGATCCCCCGATCTTCGGGCGGGGCGAGACCTGCCAAATCCTCCTTTTTGCGCATGATGCTGTATTGTTATCAACGCCCGTGAAGGGTCTCAAAGTCAAGCTGGAGGCTTTTGTGACAAAATGTAGAGAACAGAGTCTTGAGATTAATATGGCCAAGACTAAAACCTTGGTCTTTCGACCTAGACTCAAAAAGTCGATTCCAGCGCGGCTGGCCATACATGGTACGTCACTTGAACAGGTACATAATTATGATTATCTGGGTGTTAGACTTAAGGATACTGGCGATTGGAGCTCCTAAAATCCAGTATGACCCAGGGAAAATATGGGGGCGGTATCATGAGGTTTTTTTATTTTTCTTATTTGTATGGTCTGGGTGCCATCTCCCCAGCAATTAAGAGGTTTCCAGCTCAGGCAAAACCAGCAGCCTCTTGGGGCTATTCAAAATGTAAGAATGTGGGCCTGGCTGAGACAGTGTTAAAAGGATTTATTCAGCCTCCCCAAAAGTTGACCATTTGCCCCCATTTTCCTTGAGTTGGGACTAAATCCAATCCAAAAAGAGGTCCAGTATCGGCCAGTGTTTTTCTGGCTTAGATTGTGGACAACTCCTGAATTACAGATTTTCCGGGAAGAGGTGTCCCACATCCTGGAATCTGAGGGTGGGAAGTCCCTATCCTGGTTTCAGCACGTAAAATAACTTCTGGCCCGTATGGTAATGGCTGACCTATGGCTCTGCCCACAGAGAATAACTCAGTGACGTTGGCAAGGCCAAAGTGGCCCTGCAAAGGTTGCTAGAGATGGACCTGGCAAGCAATTGACTAGAGGGGACTGCTGGCGGGCTCTACTTGCACTGCAAATTAAAACCTGGGTTTGAAGATTATCTTGATTTTGTTTCCCCTCCGCTTGCACGTAATCTTTACTTAAGGTTCAGATTGTCACAACTGAACTTGGCCTACCGTACATCAAAATGTTACCATAGTGAGAATGATCTTGGTCTAGTTTGTTGTTTGCTCAGTCCTCCACCTTTTGTTCTTCTGCCAAGGTTACAGGGTCTGTCGAGGTGAATACCTTCACAATATGTAACAACTATTGTATCTGCAGTACACGCCTGGCGCTGCAATTATTCAGGAATAGTGAAGATATGAGTGTGGTTTAATGTGTTACGAGCTACTTGACCCTGGCTTGGAGAGTAAGGGGCATAACTATGATGGAAGACTAATGTGAATGCCGTCATGGAGTCTGGATGCAACTTGGGTATTGAATTAATGTTCTTTTCTAAAGGAAACCGGGAGAAAAGGAGAATAGGAAAAAATAAGGGCCAAGCGTGTATGTTTCTTAGGATGAACTTATGAAAGTTATGGAATTGTATTTTTTGTACGCCTTGATTCGTAAATCATGCACCGTGCAAAATTGGGAATAGCTGGAGGGGTAGGCTTGCCAAATTAAGTATCATGCTAATCATTTTAACATGTCTTGTTCTTGTTGATCCTTATTGATTCTATCTATCATATGAAGTTATATGTTTACCACCTTGTATTTTAACACATTATGATGTAGTTAATTTGTGTTTCACTGGAGGTGCTAGAGATGTGAGGTTTGTGCAGGATGGCTAATCCGCCACCTTTGGAAGGTCCGTTGTGGGTGATGAGTAGTCAGGTGGGAATGCTTCGTAAGCAATAGGCTTGGGGGTCGACCGAGAACCAGGTTTCGTTGATGAAGATAAGATTGGGGCTCTCGGAAGTTAGGAGATCATAGATGCTGTGTTTGTTCTCGACTACGGAGCAGGCACAGCAGAGGAGGCAGGTGACTGAGTGGTAGTGGGGGCAGTGTTTAGCTGGGTGTCCAGGGTTGGCTAGGCTGTGATGGTCTGGGTCGGAGCATTGGTGTTGGTGGAGGGGAGAAGGTCGATTGGGAAGGGCAGTAATAGGACAGACCAAGGTGGTCAGGGAAGGAAAATACTGTAGTGGGTGCGTAGAGGGCCGCGGCAGGTATTTGACTCAGTAGTGGCATGGGATAGGCAGTTTGGATGGTAGCAAAAGGATCGGATGGTTGAGGCGTGGTGGGTAGTACTGAGGTGTCTGGCTAGGTGTTACGGGATGTGAACTGGGTCTGGGAAAGGGGGAATGGGGTTCAAGGAGAGAGGTGGGGATGCCGTCTACAAGGAGGGGGGGTGCGAGGCAGGGGTGGTAGAGGGGAGGTGGTGGTGGGGGTAGGAGAGGTGAGGTGGATCCAGGGGTGTAGGGCAGGTGAGGCATGCAGAGTTGAGGGTGAGGGTTGTTAGGAATCGAGATGGTGTTTCCACTCTTCCATCTCGTTCCCTCCGGAGTACACTTTCCAGATTACCAAATCCGTGCACACATTCACGCTTACTGCGTCATTGCAAATGATCAAAAGATGTTTTGCTGCAATCTCGTAGTCTTTACCAGAAAGCTACGCCGTTAGAAGACATACACAGTTTGCTATGCGGTGGCGGTTGCCATGGAGATTGGGGCGTAAGCATTAGCTCCTTTCGACGTCACGCGCACATTATTGTCACGTGACTATGTTCTTTAGCTCCTACCTGACAAGTGAAGTGTGTTACGTTCTATATGTTCGAAATTCTATGTTTCCTGGTTTTCTGACTCTTATTTCGTTTCATGGACTCTTCTTGCTCCTTGCCTGTTACGTTAGTCCTTGGATTTTGTACTTTATTTGAAAACTGGTGAACTTTGCTTCGATTGGCCTCGAGCTAGCTCCTGTTTGTCCCTGCCTGTGAATTACTTGATCTCTATTGTTGCCGACCCGGACCTCCATACGGACTGGCTTTCATGCTCTGTGGATTGTACCCGATTTGTACGTTGCCGACATGGATCTCCTTAAGGATTGCCTTCGCCTTCTGTTTTAGTGCACTTGGATTTGATACTCCTGTTGCTGACCCGGATACTCCTACGGACTGCTGTATTTCCTGGATCCTACCTGCTACACACGCTACCTGTTAAGGCTGGCAGGCACTCTTCTCTACTTCACCCCGGTACGGAGTAGAGACTTCCTGTTTACCTTGGGGGGTGAGTAGGGAGCGCCCTCGTTCCATCGGGCATTGCTTTGTACTTCCTGACCTCTAGCCATTCCTGTGCTGTCGGGAATAGCCCTGTCCCATATCAGTGCCTCCAGGTCTTAAATGTAGCATTTTCCATCTGCTGCTGTATACTTCATAGCTGTTCCATCGCAGCTCGTGCTAAGGATCATTCTGGGTATTTCTCCTTACTCTTTTGTTCTGCTCAAACATTGCTTTACTTTATTTCTACATTACTCTCTCTCTTACAGATACGTCTTACCTCCCTTTGATGCCTGTTGATTAGCCTGGTATTGCCAGCCAGTGTGGTGTTATACATTGCTCTCCCTATCAATAGTGAGGTTAGTTGTATTTATACACACTATTATTGTTCTTGCCTAAAGAAAGGGTTGTTGCTAATTTGTCTTTCCTTTCCGGTTCTAGGAGGTCTGCTGCACGCGTTTGGGTCCATTCTTCCAAATAATAGATTCCTTGGTCTTGGTTGTCAATCCATACACTGGGATACATTGTTGGGTAGAGTTCATCATCTACACGACGTGGGCAAGTTACACAGCACTCTTGACAGTTGTCTACCTCAGAGTTGTGTGTGTTTGGTGGCTGAGGGAGTGTGCGGGAGGGTTTGGGGGTCAGAGGGAAAAGGGGTAGAGGCGATGGGTTGGAAAAGGGCTCGACGCGTCATGTTCAGCAAAGGGAACGGGATTGCCGGCGTATGCCATTTGGAGGTGGTCAGTGTGATGGAGATGGTGGTAGGTAGGTCGGTGGGCTATTCTTGCCGAGGTAGGTTTGTCCGGGCGAGAGTGGTGGAGGTAGCCCCAGACAGGGAGGGCTTGGGTGAAGCTGTCAGTGTCTTCAGGATGCCTCTAGGTTGGTTATGGTGAAAATGTGGGACAGGACGAGTGAGTGAGGCAGAGTGTCTGTTCGGAGGAAGTTGGGGGACAGGAGGGGCAGTTTGGTTGAGGGGAGCCTCCCCTCATGTGAGAGATGGGTAGAGGCCGATGTGTGGTGGTCTCTGGGTTTGTAGCTCAGAGGGCAAGGGACAGGGAGGTGGCGAGAGAGGTGCAGGGTGTGTTTTCGAAAGTAGGTGCAGGGGTTGAGCTGGCGCGTTTTTTGGGGCGCCAGAGAGCTCCTCTGTTCTGAGAGTTGGATGCTGGGTGGAGGGACGCTTTGGGAGGGGGGCCGCCTATTGCCTGGGGAAGTGGAGAGGAGGAGGACAGGGAGGGAATGGGCCAGGGTTGAAGAGAATGGTGCATGGATCGGTTGTTTCTGACCGTGCCAGAGTACCCCTATGGTCTGAGAGTTGGAGGGTCGGCACTGACAGGATGTGGGAGACTGTGGGTTCTCAGTGAGGGAGGCTGTGAAAGAGGGTTTGGCGATTAGAGGAGAGCCAGTGGCCGTAGTTGGTAGGGTGGTATGTGTTAGGGCGAATTCTCATTCTATGTGTTACGCTCAACTGGCTCCCACAGGGGCGTCGGTCGGATCCGGACAGCTGCGGTCTCCACCCACGTGATGCGTAGTGCAGCGATGACTGACTGGATCTGCCCTCCTAATCTTGTCTGCTTAACCCGTAGAAATATTCTCCTGCAAGTGGAGGGATGGATTTAGCCACTTGTGTATTCAAGTGATGGCACCCCCACAGTCCTCCCCAACTAATCGCCTCCGAAATGCCCTCACAGCAATCTCACCTTATATTCCTGAAAGATGAGCTCTCCATCCTGTGTGGATTTGCAGGGGCGCGTCGATTCCAGTTACTTCATTGGTTTGAAGGCTCGGGAGAGTTCCAGAGAGTATTGACTCTGAGGTTCCCGGTGAGGACCAGTAAGTATTAAATTCATAGAGTTCAATATGTCTGATGTTCACTCTTGTTCCCCCCTTTCTTTCTTGTCTTGCAGCTGGCTCGTGAAAAGATGCTCTTGTGGCAGCTGGTGGTGCTCAGGTAAGGGTCTGTATTACCCGGCGCTGTCCGGTAAATGTTGCACGAGGAAACCGTGTTTTGTCTCTCTTTACAGATGCGGCACGTGAAAATATGGCGAGTCACAAAAGGATGCCTCGGGTGGTAAATCAGGTAAGTCTATGGTGGTAAGAATTATATTTGTTGGTTCCCTCGGCTCACCTTGTGGTTTTCTTTTGTCTCCTAGGTGCCGAAGTTCAGCGAAGAAATGATGGAGGCAGCGCCGACCCGAAGGATGCTGTGAAGACTGGTGAATATAGTGCGGCGCTGCAGCTGGAGGTGCGGCACGTGCAGAAATGATGTTCTTTACAGGTCCGGAGACAAGATGGATCCAGAATCAGGTGTGGAATAGAAATAAGTTTGTTTTCTAACCTTGTCCCTTTCTTTCCTCTTTGTTTTAGGAGCTCCGGATTCGAGGCGGGCGTGGCAGAAGACTGGATGCAGGCTGCAGGCACGGTGAGTGTTACGCTGCTGGATGCAGAATAACGCGAAGCGTGTGTTGCTGGTCGGGCATGGTTTAAATATCCTCAAAAGTAGTCCCAGCTAAGAAGTCCCTAAAACCACACCCGAGTAAAAAATAGTCCCTGTAGAAAAATAGTCCCTTTCAGGCTTCATGTTGGATTGGAGTCATTTGCAGCATGGTCTGCCTGAGGTAAGTAATGACTATGAGCCTGGCGCCTTAGGCGCCAGGACTGATTCCTACTATGAGCCTGGCGCCCAAGGCGCCAGGACTGAACCCAAAAAGCCCCTAGCTGGGGCTGCTGAGGTTTTACTAAATGTCTAGATGCCTGCTCCCGGGGCTGATGGGCTTGGTCCGGATGCCTGGGGGTAGGCATCATGACACTATGGCTAATTTCCCTTACCTATAGCGTCCCCCAGCAGCTTTGCTGGATTTGAAGGGTTTGTTTTATTCTCCTGCTAAGAGTGTGACTCTTTTTCCCACTCTTAGGCATATTTGCTATGTGTCTCTTAGGCTATTTTTTGTGTTTAATGTCTATGGGGTTTATCTCACCCCCATAGAAACCATCTTTATCCACATGTGTTACACAGCACCCTCCGTGCAGTGACACAGGGGTGTCGTAGCAACCCCCAAACAGACCATACCCTGGGACCGACTACTGTTTCCCAGGGCATGTAAAGTCCCCATTGACTTTACTAGTCAATCTTTATGAACAAAACCAGTACAACCCATCTTACTATGGAGGTACTGGCAAGGGTTAATAGTTTTTACCTTATGTTAATTTTCAAAATGGTACCGAACAGTCCCTCTCTCAAAAGTTTCTGGCTGGTTGCAGTGGTTACTACCAAAAATATTCAACCACAAATATTTCCCTATGGGATTTTCCCATTGTTCGAGGATACCACATTTAGTGACAGCCTCTAACGTACCACCGGTTTATTTGTATATTAACTTTACTCTGGTAGGTTTTATTTGCCAGAACTTTTATATAAATCCGTTCTCGTGTCTTTCTCTAAACTCCTAACCCAGGTTGGGGATCCTTTGTTTGTCCTTTTGACGGGCTTCTGCCAAGAAGCCCTCCTTTCGGCGCCACTGAGTCTGGGGTGGATCCATTGTGTGGGAAGGGGGGAGTAGGACCCCTGGACAGGGTTGCCTCAGCAACCCATGTCGCTCTCTGCCCTAATAGGCTGGAGGGTCTCCGGCAAGGATAACCACTCCACTGTGTGAATGACAGCTAGGCTGTATGAATGGGGATCTTTTTGCATAAAAGCAGGGTCCTGAAGACTGGAAGAGTAAGACGTCGCCACTGGAACTAAGAAGCTGAAGAGGAGAGAAACCAAAAACATCTGCAATAACAACCACCGGTGAAGCCCTGCTGCAGCGTCTCACCACTTTTCTCCACACGACGAGAGAAGTGCAAGAGCCTTCTTCCCTTGAGCTGGTGGGGCCAACCAGTTTGCCAATCGCCTTCCTGGACCTGCCTTGGTTGAATCGCCAGTACCCTGTACTCAGCGACCGGCTAGCCAGGCACCCGCCCACCGGAACCGCAATTTAAAGGAGCCTATCTTTTATTCGTTGGGCAGCACCGCGGTTGGTTTCATCCCTGGGCAGTGCAGCAACTCGAACCTTCCTCCACGACGAGAGCCCCTCTTCCTCTGCTGGATCTCCCGAACTGCAGGAACTGCCAGGAACAACCGCCACCGCAGGAGCCTCTTCTACATTTCAAGGTACTTTGTTCCGCCAGGCCTCCCTTTCCGCGTGGTAGTGCTAAAGGTGTTTTAAATCCTTTACCTACCTGTTGGGTTGGCCGCCCCTATCCTCTAACATAGTCTTTCACCTTTTGCATCCACCTTTTCGAATCGTTTAACAAAGACTTGACTGCAGCTACAATAACATTTTGCTCCTGGGCTCTTTGCCTTGTACCACTGACTCTGGCACAGGCCTATTGACTCGGGTTGAATTTGTTAGAACTGCCTTCTCTAGATTGCTTCTCTACTAGAACGGTGTTGGTGCACCCACTTCTTACAACCACCTTCTTCTTCCCACTTTTAAAACTTGTGAAGTGCCATTTTCCTCGGTGTTCTTTTAAGTATTATACATGCTAAAGTACTGCCTTGCCTAAACTTGTTCACAAACTTACGGGAAGTGTTGCTAGGGTGAGTAAGAAGATATTCCTGTATAACTTGTGTTTTCCCTCCCTGGTGAGAAATTGATAGAGTGCCATTTGTGTTTGGTTTTCACTGTGCCGTTTTGCTCAGTTTTCACTCTTGCTCAAACTGGTCTACAATTTATCTAGGGAGTTTTGTATACTTTGACTGATTTCATCTTAGCCGCAGTTACCAACTAAATCTTTGTGGTACAGACTGATACAAAAGGGGATTTATTGCTCATACCTGTAGTCTTAATCTTCTGTAGTGCTCCCTAAGGGAACTGCACAGGATTCTGCCTAACAGTATGCAATGGGTAACTCACGGTGGGCCAGGGAGCTCCTCTGCTCATCGAGTTGGAGGGTGTGCGGTGAGTGGTGGTGGCGATGGGTCGGTATGTGTGTGGGACATAAATGGATGGCTTGGAGGTGATTAGGTTTTGTAAGGTGGGTTCAGGAATGAGGGTGGAGAACGTAGGTCAGGTGGGGTGTACATGGGAATGTCTGAGCACTCTGTGTGTATGAGAGTGGGGTGGTGAGAGGGGGTGTGTGTATGTGAGGGAATCTAGGTGTGTGTGTGTGTGGTACTGGGTTCAGGAAAGAGGATGCGAGGGTGAAGGATGAAATGCGCATCGGGTGTGTTCTGGAGGGTCTGAGAGCTCTGTGTATGTGAGTAGGGTGTGTGGTGAGAGGCAGTGTGTATGTGCATGATTCTGGGAGTGTGGTAGTGTGTTTGAGAATGAGGGTGCAAGGGTGGGTGTTGTTGGGTAGTTGTGGTGTATTCTGGAGTGCTTGAGAGCTGCTCTGATATGAGGAAGTGGTAGTGTGTGCATGAATGAGTCTGGGTGAGTGCGGTAGTGATGTACAGGACAGCGAGGGGGTTGGGGAACTAGGTAGTGCGTGTGTCTGGCTTGAGAGTATGCTGATCGCCCTGGTTGTGTAAAGGTGTGGCTGGAGGTGGGCGGGTTGGAGGCTCTGGGAGTGGCCGTGACTAAGATACTACTGTAGATGGGAGGGCTAGATTTGAGAGAATCTGATCGGTGCGCAAAGACGCCCCGAGTTGAGGCAACAGTGGCTAGTGCATATGAATTGTGAGAGAAAGGCTTTAAAACGGGAGAACAGTAAATGCAGTAACACCTACATTTGGGACACCTGGATAGGTGGACATTATTCAGAATGAGAAGAACAAGTTACTTCTTACCTTGTAACGTTCTTTCGATGGGATGTTCCTCCGACGTATTCCTCATCTTTGATAGATCATCTCCCAGCTTGCTGGCCTCTGAAATTTTTTTTCAGTAGAGGGCATTGCGCGTCGACGTCCCTCGCGCCAATGTCCCTCGACGGCCTCCGTATCGGAGCCACCGTCACCACGCGTATAAATAGACTCGCGCAACGTCCGTTGCTCAGTTCCGTTTTGACATTAACAGTTGTTTTACATGAATTGGTTATTGACCTTGAAGGAGCGTAAGCTTCAACCACAAGGGAAGTCTTACTGCGGGGATGGATGGGAGGGGCGATAAGGAATACGTCGGAAGAACATCCCATCGAAAGAACGTTACAAGGTAAGAAGTAACTTGTTCTTCGAAGGGATTGTGTCCTCCGACGTTTTCCTTATCTTTGATAGACTCCCATAGCAGTGGTGTGCAATTGGAGGTGGGAGTAAAACGCCAGGTTTCCTTTTAGGAATGAACCGAATGTAATACGGCTTTGCCAAACCTAGTCTATTGACTAGAGGAGGAATCCAGGTTGTAAAATCTTGTGTAGGTATGTGCGGACGACCATGTGGCAGCTGCACATATGTCTCGAACCGGAACCCCTCTTTGGAGGGCCAAGGAGGCTGCAATACCCCTGGTTGAATGAGCCCTAATATTTTGAGGAGGCTCCTTCCCTCCCAGTTTGTAACATTCCAGGATGGCCAAAATAATCCATCTGGAAATGGTTTGTTTTGTTATCGGTAGTCCCAACTTGTGCCCTGAGTAACCCACGAACAGTTGGTCTGCTTGCCTAATCCTAGCAAGTCTGCTGATGTAAAAGCTTAAAGCCCGCCTTGGGTCCAGCCTATGTAGCCTTTCTTCTTCTTTCCCCGGATGGGAAGGCGGATAGAATGAAGGTAAAGTAATTTTCTGAGTGATGTGGAATTCAGAAACCACCTTTAGGAGGAAATTAGGCTTCACCTGTAGGACATCCTTGTCTTTATGAAAAATTGTGTGAGGGGCTTTACAAGATAGAGCTTGTAATTCGCTCACCCTTCTAGCAGATGTTATAGCCACTAATAAGACAGTTTTAATGGTGAGAAATCTTAGCGAACAAGAGTGGAGTGGTTCGAAAGGAGTACCCATCAGGAAATTGAAGACTAAATTTAAGTCCCATAAAGGAACCTGGAAAGGTCTTGGAGGGTAGACATTAGTTAACCCCTTTAGAAATTGTATTACTAAGGGTAATTTGAAATACGAAGGCTCATCCGCAGTGCTCTTGAAGATCGATAGTGCTGCGAGATAGCCCTCGATAGTGCCAACTTGAAGGCCTGAATTTGCCGAGTAGAAAGGAGAACACCGATGTTGCAACACATGAAAAGGGGTCGATATTCTCTTCTCTACACCAGCTGCAAAACTTGTTCCAACGGCAGCGGTATAAATACTTTGTTGCTGGCCTTCTGACCGAAAGCAACACTTCCATGCCGTCATCAGGGAGGTCCCAATCCTTGTATCTCAACCTTTCAGAAGCAGGGCATGAAGGTTGAGGGTTCTGATGTCTGGATGGAGAACCTGACCTCCCCTTCTGTGAGAGAAGATTCTCCTTGAGTGGAAGACGAAGTGGAGGGCAGATGGACATGGCCAGAAGGTCCGGGTACCACGTTCTCCTGGCCCAGTCTGGGGCAATTAGGATCATGGTTCTCTGGAATCTTCTCAACCTCCCGATCATTTGAGGAATGCCAGGGACTGGTGGAAACGCGTACAGGAGTGGAAACTCCCAGTCCACTACGAACGCGTCCCCTAGAGCTCCTCTCGGGGGAAATTCCCTTGAACAAAACAGGCCGCAATTTCTGTTGGTAGTGGTGGCAAACAGATCCACTTGAGGGGTTCCCCAAAGGGCAAAGATCTCCTGAAGGACTTCCTGAGCTAGTTCCCACTCGTGGGAGACTGTGCCCTGCCTGCTCAGAGTGTCCGCCGTCAAGTTCTTCTATCCGGCTAGGTGGACTGCCGATAGAAAGATTCTTTCTTGAATTGCCCAAAACCAGAGCGGCATTGCCTCTCTGCACAGTGGCAGTGATCCTACGCCTCCTCTTTTGTTGAGGTAGTGCATGGCCACTGTGTTGTCCGTCATTATCAGGACATTTCTCTCCTGTAAAGATGGCAGAAAAGCCTTCAGCCCTAGTCTGATTGCTCTCAGCTCTAACAGGTTGATATGTAGTCTGGACTCCGATGGAGACCAACGACCGCTGATGGTCAAGTCGTTGGTATGGGCTCCTCACCCCGTGAGTGAGGCATCTGTGACTACTGTTATCTCCGGCCATGGTTGCCAAAACAGTTCTCCTTTCAAGATGTTCTCTGGATAGGCCCACCACTGAAGGTCTCGAGCCACCTTGTCCGGAATCTGAAGGAGGTCTGTCATTCTCCCTGAGAATTGCGACCACTGAATTCTCAGTGCCCACTGAAGATATCTCATTCTCAGGCGAGCCTCTGGCACAAGGAAGATGCAGAATGCCATGAGGCCTAGCAACCTCAAAAAGTCGAAGGCTGGGAGACGTTGGGCATTTTGAAACTTGGTGACCATCTGCAGAATATCTTGAGCCCTCACCTCTGGTGGCGAGGCTTTTCCCAGGGAAGTGTCCAGGACCGCTCCAATGAACTGGAGTCTCTGTGATGGTATCATCTGTGACTTCTTTAAATTGAGGGAGAAGCCCAGTTTGTGAAGTGGCAGACATAATCTAGCAGGATCTGAGCTTGTTCCGAAGATACAGCTCTGATCAGCCAATCGTCCAGGTAGGGGTAGATGTGGATCCCTTCCCTCCTTAGACTTGCAGCCACTACCGACATAAGCTTGAAGACCCTCGGGGCGGAGGTCAGCCCAAATGGCAGAACTCGAAATTGATAATGAGAGCCGCCAATTGCGAACCTCAGGTATTTCCTGCGTTTGAGATGGATTGGCACATGGAAATAAGCATCCTGGAGGTCCAGAGATACCAGCCAGTCCTGGAGCTGGAGGGCCTGAAGGATCTGAGAGAGAGTTACGATCTTGAACTTGTCCTTCCTGAGGAACTTGTTCAATTCTCGTAAGCCCAAGATAAGTCTCAGTCCTCCGTCTTTCTTCGGTATGAGAAAGTAGGAGGGAGTACCAGCCCTTGTTCCTCTCCGCTACAGGTACCGGTTCTATGGCACCTTTCTCTAGCAGGTCTACAATTTCCTGCAAGAGAAGCGGATCTGGAACTTTCAGAGAGCTGTTCCCTGGTGGATGACTCTGAGGGATGCATAGAAAAGGCAGGCAGTAACCTTCGGCAACTGTCTCTAATGCCCAACCATCTGACGTAATAGCCTGCCATTCCGTCAGATGTTGAGTTATCCTGCCCCCTAATGGTGTTTTGTGAAGAGAGTCCTCAGAGCAGTTTGGAGGCGGCTGATGCAGATGCAGAGGGTAAAGAGGCACCTGCTGCGGCTTTTGTGTTTTTACCCCGTCCACCTCGGATGAATTTCTTCTGACCCCTTTGAACCGGCTGTCCTCTGCCCTTTCCGAATGCGGAATAGAAGCAAAAGGACGTACCTCTCCAAGAGGTTCCTGAGGGGCGATATGGTGTCTGATGGATTGCAGCTCCTAAGGATTTTGCTGCTGACCTTTGATGTTTGTAGTTTTTCTAAAGTGTCATCCGCCTTCTTACCAAACAAAGAAGAGCCGTCAAAGGGCATATTCAAGAGTCTGCTTTGCACATCTGGAGCAAAAGCAGACTTTCGCAACCAAGCAAATCTCCTGGTTGTACTTGCCGCCATGGCCCTGCTGATACTGTCAGCAGAATCGATGCCAGTCTGAAGGGATTCGCACATTGCTAAGCCCTGAGGACCGAAGGGCTGAGGATTCTGCTGTTTGCTGTTTAGCGAGCGGCGCAAGGCAAAGTCATCCAGGATAACTCTTCAAGAGAGATGGATCCAGCTAATCTATGTACTTCTAAGGTGATACGAAGGACTAGAGCCCAAGTAAGACAAACAGCCAATATTGACACGATACAGACAAACAATTTGAGAAACAAAAAAGTGAGTCAATATTTTTCATGTGGGTCGTTAACTGATAATATTGACTTATCTGAGGATTCTGCGGTTATGCCGCCGGAAGAGGTGTTCGAACCCTTGCAATCTGTGGAGGATGGTTTGTCCATTAAGCGGATCTCTATATCATCTCCTGCACCTCCCGCGCTGACAGAATTCAATCTACCCACCCCAGCCCCCCCCATCCACTCCTCTTCTCCGAGTGCAACAGGTGGAGGGAGGGGGTGTATGGTTACAACGATATTAAATGAAGTGAAGATGGCCAACATCAATATCGAAACGACTTGTGAGACTAGTCAGACTAACCATGATGTGCTGATTGATGGGGCTGCCATGCCGCCGTCGTGTGCGGCGAGGGACGCCGGCTCGGTGGGTGTCGTGCCGGCGTTCGAGGAAACTGCAGTGGCCCGGCGGCCCGAGGCTGCTTCAGGCTCCCCTGCCGCAGCGCACGCCGATGACGTTGGTGGGCCGGCCAGGGGGGCGTGGCCGTCAGCCGCGGCTGAAGCACCTCGCAGTGTGGGGAACACTGGAGCTCCAGGGCTAGTGCAGCGGCTGGGGGTCCTGGCGAACGTAGCGGTGAGCGCAGTCGCGTTTGCTCGCCCCGAGTGCACCACTGGGATGCCCAGTGGGATAGACGGCCCTGGGTTGGTCGTTACCAATGCCTTGAGTTCAACCTCTGTGCCTCTTATTTCGCCGATTTGTTTGTCAAATGTCACTATGTGTGAATCTCTTGCTGCCTCTCAGAACGATACGTCTCCTAACCATGTCCCACAGCTTATTGAGACCCCCTTTAAGGATTCTAGTGTGATCACAGACTGGCATAAGGAATCGATTCAGAACTCTCAAAATGTAAAAGAAACTGCTTCTGTGGATAATGATAAAAGAAATTCGCTAGAGGTAGTTTCTGCCGTTTTACAAAATTTGATCAGTTTAAACAAATCTAGATCTTGTAATCGGTTATCTGTATCTACCCTAACTGATGAGTTACCTTCGAAGGCCCCTCAGAAAAGAACCTGTACGAGTGTCACTGATTTAAATCATGATATATGGGGATCTAGTAATTACAAAAGAAGCAAAACACGCACTGATGAATCTCCTGATAGGTTCGATCGATCTCAAGAGGGAAACGTGGCAGACTCTCAGAAAAGAGCGCCGATTCCACATAAAAGCAGTCAGCCCAATAATAAGAGGCGCCATCTCCGCACAAGTGAAAGCTCAGCTTGTGTAGTGACGTCTGATGACTCTGAAATGACAGACTCCTCGATGGGTGAACGTCCCTTTCCAAAGATAAGGAGGAAAGGGGCTTGTGGTAGGCGATCTGCATTTGAGTCCCAGGGGAGAGTATTAGAGGAGCGGTCCGCTCCATGTGTTCATGTGCCTTCAAACAAACTTTTAATGGCGCTTACATCCGCAATGGCAATTTCTATGACACCCTTCACCAAGTTATATGAAACTCTGAGCGACAACGTAAAGGATGTCACTACGTTACTAGCCATGATGAATTCAAAATTGATGCATCTAGAAACAATGCAGGAGATGGATAGACACAAACAAGAAGAAGTGTCTCATCAAGTTCTGGGTGGCATCCTAGCAGTTAAGGAGGCTAAAAAGAACATGATTGACAAAAAATTATTTGCAGAGGTTGCAAAGGAAGCCTTGTCTTTATTTCATAAATCACATACAACTAAAAAAAGAGAAGATCTGTTGAGTGACGATAACTTAAAAGTTTCGGGAAGTGAAGCTTTAGCCTCCAATGCAAACGTCTTTGTAAGTTCTTCACCGTTGGCCAAGATGCCGACTCGTCATCAACACCCCGCACAACCACAGAAGCAAGTCCTCCAAGATAGTAAGTTATCTGGAGGCTTAATAAAGGAAGTGATTGACATCTCACATGAAGCGCCTAGGGACAGTTCGATTCTGTCGGAAATCGAGGTGCAAAAGCAAATGACTGTTATTGAACCTTGTTCTAAAAACGTTTGTCAAATAACTTCCCTTGACATTTCGTTCAATACAGCTTTTTTGCAAGCAAAAAATGCATCTAATCCAGCCTTAGTGGACTCTCAAATGGCCTCCGGCTCATCTCCACTTCAGAAAATTACAGACTTGGCTCCTGAGCCGCAACTTGTGGCAGTGGCGCCTCTAAAGCCCGCAGGCATGTTTGCCATCTTTGGAAGCTCGGACACTGAAGTGCAACCGTCTTTATCCGCTGGCAGAAAGTTATGTCATCCGCAAATGAAAAAGCAAAAGAACATGCCAGCCAGGAAAAAAAAAAATCGCAACAAAAAGGAGCACGAAAAGTTTTGCGGAATTTAAATATGTTCCAATTAGTTGACAAGGCTATTTCTACTAGCTTGAAATTAGCGGACACAATTAAGGAGACTCAAACTGTTCATGAACCTGAAGAGCCAATGTCTAAGGCGACGGAGAGTCCGCCAAATGTTGAAGACTTAGCTATACAAGCAGAACTAATGGACTTGTCAGTTTATGAAGACAAGATTGATCCTGATGATGAAGTGAATAAAACCGTTGCTGAAACATGTGTCTCTCAAGACGCTGCTGCATCCTCATTAGGAACAAATCCGAACAGTGTCCCTAAGATCACTTCATCAGAGAAAGAAAGGTGTACTCCGATGGAGCCACAGAAGCGTGAAAGTCCACCAACTTGCCCTTCCCGAGTAGCCAAAGACAGAGTGTGCGAGATTATTTCACAGGTTGCTGAGGATTTTGATGTGAGCAGAGGGCAGAGGAGTCCGGTATTTGTTACACTTCAAGAGAAAAGAGAAAGACAAAAGGTTACAAGGCCAACAGAAGTCTCAAAAATTTGAAAATCTCTGCCAGGGTGATTTAAATGGGGCGTATGTCGAAAAAGAAATAAGTCCGGAGACAACTGCAATTCTTGATGCTAAAGCAGTTAAGTTTCAGAAATCGGTCTTACATAAGGCCCCATTGTCGGTGCAAAATTTGAAAAATAAGACAAGGCTGCCTGCTGCAAGAAAATTAGAGCCGTCATTGCTAATCAAATTAATGCTTGAGCGATTGGAGGGCACGGACAAACTCATTTTGAACAGATCAAATGTGCTAAAATTGCTTCACCATGTACCCAGTCTTCGCTCTCTGGAGTAGAAAGATCTGATAATAATTGAATTTCCAGAGGAATTGTGCACCGATAAGGTGATTTTACATTTAAATTCCAACTTAATCGCAAACGTAGTTTTGGATGCAAATGAAGAGCTGCTGTCAATGGGCTTTGACACGTATAAAGTGAGAGACCCGGAACAACATGAAAAAGAAGAGATGGGAAATCATCTAGGTGACACTTGGTTCCCTAGAAAGTGCACTTCTAAATTATCTGAGGAAGTGAGAAAAGTGGATCAAAGAGAGCAAAACTGGCAACTCCAGTCTGACCAGAACGGTCTCCCTTGCAATGGCCAATTATTCCCTCTCCCGCCCCAAGGCTTTGTGGCAGTTGATAAGGAGACGCGGATCAGAACAGATCCAATGGAGAAAATCAAAATTACCATAGAAAATGGGATACAACTTGGAAAGTCCTTTTCGTCAAAAACAAATAACCAAAAGGGAACCCGCTCTGGTGGAAGACTGGAATTGGATGGCCGCGGCTCTGAATGTAAACATGAACAGCTAATGCCCGAAACCCACTGCAGAGCAGGAATGTTCCTTTGCCTCATGGAACACGCATGGTTATTTACATCTTTTAAACAACAACTGGGCACAGGACTTACAACTGATCTGTTTACAGGAAACCTGGATGTGTGAACTACCAACAATCACAGACTATGAGTGTGCATTAAATCCAGCTATTAAAGCCGAGAAGGGCCGTCCAGTAGCAGGTCTCTTGACAATGATTAAAAGATCGTCGGGTTACCGGCTGCATAACTCAGTGAACTACACTGCCTTCATTCAAGTTTGTGAGATACGTAAAATTGCTGCCGCTTCTAACCCTTGTGATGTGATCCATATTATTAATTTATATTGGAATCACCAACGGACTGGTTCACTTCCGTTTATCGACCAGATCACCGCAATCCTTGATAACTTGTTAGAATCAAGTAGTGGAAGTGCGGTGATAGTTTGCGGCAACCTAAACATCGATTTTTTCAATCCTCAGAATTCCATCAAAAGTCGGTTATCAAAATTATGGTTAGAAGAGATGGAAGTGAGAGGGCTCGCTATGCTAAACGGCCGCACGCAAGGTGATATACTGGCTAAACCCACATGGCAGCGAGAAGGTCAAAGCTCCACCATTGATTACATTTTTGTTTCCGATATGCTGCATGGAAAAATAAAGACCATGAAAATTTGCTCTATGCTCAATAGTGACCACGAAATGTTGGAACTCAGATTCCATGACACTCGAGGTCCGCAATGCAAAAAGTGGAACACCAAAGTTTTTGTGGAAACAAATCGTCTTCTCTTAAAGCTGGAAGAACAAGATGTGGTTAAGATATGTAATCAGTTCAAGTCAACGACGGAAGAGTTTGAATACATGCCAATTTTGTCACAGTACAAAAGTAAAAGTCTTGGTCTCAAAAATCAGTCATTTGTGAAAAAACATAGCTTTGAGCTTATGATAAAACAACGGAAAAGATCGATGAGAGCTGAGATTCGAAAAAATAATCAGGGCCCAAAGAATGAAATAGCAGCAAAAAACTAAGTAGTCAAACAAGCCTACAAAAACTGGATTAAAAGTCATCGAGTCGTATTACATCAAAACGATGCTGAAGCAATGATGAACATCCTCAGGAATAAGAACAGTGGTGAGTTTTGGCGAACTATCAACTGCATGGAAACCTCGCAAGTGGCCTTGCAAGCGTGCACAGTTCTAGAAATAGAGTGGGTTAAGCATTTTACAGCCCTATACTTTAAAGACTTTGCTCCAATCGTGTCAACTACTAATATAACATCATGGAATTTACATTTCCTTAAGGATGATATCCGAGAGGTAATTGTGAGAGCAAAAAAACTCTCGGGCACCCGGCCCCGATGGGTTGTCCAACTGTATGATCAAACAGTTTCCTGATCTATGGGCTGATATGTGCTTTGATTTATTTGTGAGAATCAATTTGCAAAAGCAAGTGCCAGCCTCATGGAAGACTGGTATAATAGTGCCAATTTTTAAGAAGGGTAACAGAGCATCACCAAAAACTATCGCCCGGTGGCCTTGCTTGATGTTCTGGGCAAGATTTTTGCATCTCTCCTGCAAGTAAAACTGACCAATTGGGCTAAAACAGCGAAAAGAGTGGATGAACGACAAGCAGGTTTTGTGAAATTTGTCGGGTGCTCTCTGAACCTGCTGGTTTTAAATCTGCTGAAAATGGAAGCCCTGAGAACAAACACGAGAGTGTATCTTGCTTTTGTGGACTTTGATGGATTTTGATATGATTGACCGTGAACTGCTGTGGCAAAAATTGGAATTGTGGGGTTGCCCGATTGACTTACTTGCGGCAATCAAAGAACTCCACACAAATACTTCAATTGCCATTCGGTTGGATCCATCAGGGACGTTATCAACTCAAATTAAGACGTCGAAAGGAGTTAAGCAGGGTTGCCCGCTACCAGCTGCGATTTTCAGCCTATTTATCTCTGATATCGGTGCCGCGATTCAATCAGTGACATCCTTTCCACCTAAACTCAATGCATCGAAGGTAAGCTGGCTGTTGTACGCAGATGACTTAGTAATCCTAGATTTAACACCGATTGGTCTCCAACGGAAACTTGAAGCCGTACAGAAATACGTCTGCCAGAATAATTTGAAGATCAATGCATCTAAGACAGAAATACTGGTGTTCGAGAACTTGAAAACAAGTCATAAATCAAGGGACTCAAAGTATGTGTAGTCTCTAAATCAAGAGAAACTGCAGATATCAAAAAGTGTAAAATACCTTGGCATGACACTAAATTCTAGTATCTGCGATGAGCCTTGGGTGGCCGACTCAAAAAGAAAATGTGGCCAGTTGGCCTGCCAGGGTCTAGTGATACATAAAAAATATGGGCAATTTTCAGTGCAATCACTACGCAATTTTTACGAACAAAAAGTCGTGCCGATTCTGGCTTACGGCGCGGAAAATGCTTTTGGTTGCCCGTCTACACACTGGAGCACACTAGAACATATGTTCTGGTCCAAGACCCTAAACTTACCACCTGGAATCGCAACTGCTTGCATTCGGTATGAATTAGCCTTAATTTCATTACATGCAAGGATATGCTGGAATCAACTAGCATTGTTTCGAAAAACGAGAGCAGAAGAAGGAATATTTCAATTCCAGATACTTCACAACGCTGCATCAGGAGGCTCAGATATTCTCTCCCAATGGACAAAACGTTGTGAAGATCTTTTGGCAATAAACAACATCAGCTTAAAAACTCTCCACACTAATCCAACGGCTGCCAAAGTGTTATTATGGCGTGCTGACTGGATAAATACATGTCAAGAGCGTTTGGCGGCCAATGCGATGACAGATTCTCCTGCTGAAGCAAGTGGGTATAACATCCTTCAAAAATATCTGACTTGCTTTCCAAATTCGAATGCTAGAAGACTATTTATGCTGTTCCGGCTGAATGCATGGAGAACTAAAGAGCGAACCAGTCATTGGGCATGTAATGCGGGACTAAACTCTACCTGTCGCTTTTGTAACAAGGAGCTAGAGTCCCTCAGACATCTAGTCCTTTTCTGTTCAGTGTTGAAGGATGTTAGATCAATTCATCTAGGTCGATGGTACAATGATAATCAGTCTGCGAGTGCAGAGGAGTGGTGGCAGAGAATGTGGAATGGACTGGATATGAAATTAATCTTGCCCCTGACCTCCTTTTTGGCCATCATAGATGATAAATTGAAAGAGAATCCAGGACAACTATGAGTCTGCTAAAAGGAGTCGAGAACTCTCAAGGACGTTCGTTAAGAGGGAATTTGGGCGATGAGTTCTGTCTGATTGTGTGGGGAGAAGGGTGGCGGCCTAGTTGGGGGCAATGATAAGGACACCGGAGTTGGTTGTTTTGTTCGTCTGTGTTTGATTTAAACCAATAAAATTAAAATAAAAAAATTGCGTCCTTACCATCATTAATGATGTTGAGAAATGCTTCCCTTTCTTCTCCCTCCGGGAGGCAGTCAGCCGCTGATGAAGCACACTCCCAAAGTGTGTGGCTGAACCATGCGAGCGTACAAGTAGCATTGATGGATTTCAACGCCATGCTACATGCGGAAGAGACTTTTTTGGCCATAGAGTCATATCTCTTATCATCCCTGTCCTGTGGAACAGTAGGGTAAGCCGATTTACTACCTGCTGAAGTAGCTGCCTGAACAACCAGACTCTCCAGAGTTGGGTGATTGGATAAATATTCAGGGTCAGCAGAAGACACCCGATATTTAGCTGATAATTTTTTGTTAACTGCCGGGATTACCTCAGATGTTACCCAGTTTGCCAATATTCTCCTTTGTAATGCCGCATGAAATTGCACCACAGGATCCTCCTGTGGACCTTTGACCAAGATGTCTGTGAGGTCATCTTGCTGAAAAGCAGGTGGGGGTGTGGACCATCCCATAAACTCTATTATCCTTGCCATCAAGGTTCTATAAGGGGTTTCAGCATGTCTCCCTGGGTCTGGTGTGGCAAATTCCACTTCTGGGGAAGT
This sequence comes from Ambystoma mexicanum, assembly GCF_040938575.1. Classification (NCBI taxonomy): domain Eukaryota; kingdom Metazoa; phylum Chordata; class Amphibia; order Caudata; family Ambystomatidae; genus Ambystoma; species Ambystoma mexicanum. The sequence continues at coordinate 158,237,577 of NC_090936.1, read as the reverse complement.
GTCCAACCCACTTGCTTCCTGTAGGGTTTCATGGAAGTCTTTCAACCTATCTTCCTCAGAGGTAAATTCCTCTGGTGCAGGATTTGCAGATCCCTGCAACTCAAAAGGTCGTTCCTGATCCGAATCCTCCCCTTCTTCATAAATAGAAGAGAAGACCCTGGAGTGATCAGGTCTTAAAAATGGTATAAATCCCATTTCCAGAGCAGAGGAGCCAAATTTGTCATGATTGGCTGAGAAAACGTCGACTATGCAGACGTTAAAGGCTTCGAAGCCATCGAAGCCATCAAAAAAGGTGTTGAGAAAGGTGGTAGAGGCCTCGATGAACTCGAGAGTATCGGGATTCTACTCGAGGTTGTCTACGACATTCTTGTGCTCGAGGCTCTGGGTATGGCCACTGTCTGTTAGGTGGCCGTGGGTTTATCCTTTCTCGGCGTCGACTCTACTGACCTGTGCGTCGAAGAACCCTTCGATAACGGCGTCAACGACGCCGATCTATGTGTCGAAGGGATCTTCGACGACAGCGAAGACGCAACTTTGCCTTTACTCAAGGGTTCGTGACGCTCTCAAGTGGCTTGTTTCGCCGGGTACTGCGACTCGCAGCTTTTTTGATTTTTCAGGTCTTTCACCCAGGGTATCACCCTCAATAGTCTTCGAGTGGGTCGAGGCCGCTTTCTCGAAGTTGCTTGGCATCTTTTTCCTGAATTCCTCCCACTCAGCCTGAGAGCTATGTTTTGTGCGACCCTTTTTGGGGAAACGGAAGACGTAGACGAGGAAGGGGATCTTCGAGGTCTCTTTGAGTGCTTAGATCTCGAAGAGTGATGGGAACTACTTCGAGACCTAGAACGAGAATGTCTTTTGTGATGGCGTGGAGACGAATGTCTCGACTCCGCCGAGGAATCTTTCGAAGAAGTTTTAACTGCCTTACCTCTCTCGAGCTTCCCCTTACGCTCCTTCAAGGCTTTCGCCGTCAAGGACATGGAGTCCTCGCACTCCAAACAATGGTGCTCGATTCCCACGCACCACAAACAGATCCTGTGAGGATCCGTCAACGACATTTTCTTTCCACAGTCTCGACATTTTTTGAAGCCGGACCGTGGAGTCGTCGGTTCAGGTGAGGAAGCCATTGAGTACGAGTCGGTATTCACGAGGAATATATTGATATATTTGACTGAAGAACTGAGCAAAGATATTCCGAGGCCCCACGAAGCGCGGAAAAACGGAACTGAGCAACAGACGCTGCGCAAGTCTATTTATACGCGTGGTGACGTCGGCACCGATATGGATGCCGTCGAGGGACATCGGCTCGAGGGACATCGACGCGCAGTGCCCTCTACTAAAATAAAATGGCCAAGGCCAGAAAGCTGGGAGATGATCTATCAAAGATAAGCAATACGTCGGAGGACACAATCCCTTCGAAGAAGTGTTTTCCTGTAGGAAAGCTAATATGAGGGCAGTTGCAAAGACATTGATCAAATACTTTTTGCCATGATTAGGGGTGCCACTGATGTAGGGATCATTTTTACAAGCCAGGTAGTGATGTAAATGTGTGCAGCATTACAAATTCAGGAAAAACCTCACTACCCACATCTCCCTCAATAAGTAGAAACAACAAAATGAGTTAAAAAAACAAATGGACCAATATCTACACCAAAACAAATCTTAAATGGCCAGATGCACTCCCATTAGCATTCACTAGTATGCAAAGCACAGTAAATAGGAAAATGGGTTTAATCAGGCATGATACATGTGTCCTCCCCAATGCACCTTCCTTCATCTCCAAAACTAGTCCTAGAGAAAACGTGCATTTGCGCTGATGACTAGTCATTGCACTATTGCAAGGTGCTAATGAAATGTGGCGGGCCCATTTACTCATAAATCAAGCACTGCCAAAAGAACCAGCACAAGCAATTTCTTGGGTCCAGGCAACTGATTCCACGTGAAGGTAAATCACCATGACTGCCATCGTGCCATGTTGGAAAGGACCAAGTCAAGTTCTCCCAATAACTAATACAGCTGTCAAGTGTCTGGGGATTCACCCCCTGAATCCAAACCACTTACCGCAAGAAGGTTCAAACCCCCTAAAGATGTTGCAACCTCCAAAAGGATCACAAGTATTCCATTTGCCTTATTTGAATTTGATTTGTAGAGCGCCGTCCACCAAAATGCTGTACAAAATCAGAAGGGCGGTGTAGTAAAAGTGAAATAAAAAGGAAATTTAAAAAACTGGTAAAATCAAGTAGGGAGCACACAAACTTTAAGCTGTGAAAGAAAGAGGAAGGGAGGGGAGGGGAGGAAAGGTAGGGGAAGAGTGTTGCAATGTTTTGGGAGGGGGAGGGAGAAAAAGATCAAAAGCGAGATTTAGCCAAAGGGGATGTGGAACAGTGAGAAGAAAGGGATTGCAAACAAAGGGAACAAGGTCGAACATAGAAAGAAATGCGAGAGGAAAAATAGGGAGGGACGAGGTCATGGATGCATTAAAAAAAAACAGGCAGGGAAAATTAAATAGCAGGCATGATTCAAAGGGGAGGCAGAGCAGATACTAGTGCAGAGGAGATAGTCATGACAAAATGGAGAGAAGAGGTCATTAGATGAGTTATAGATGGAGCGAAGAGGAGCAAGATGGGCAGCAGGAAAACCGAGAAGAGAGTAACAGACGAGAAAAAAAAAATCAGAGAGGAGACAAGAATTTACACGCATTAAAGGAAAGGTCTAGCCATGTGAATATTATAGAGATGGAATCCGCAGGAGTGGGCAAGAACAGAAAGGTGGGAGTAGAATGATAGAGAATGGTCGAGAATAACACCAAGATTTTGGGGTGAATAAGAAATAGGAAGGAGGAAAAGCGATGGGGGGGGAGGGGAGTAGGAATAGTGGAGGTGGAAAAGAAATTAACTTTGGTCTTGGAGGGATTTATATGGAGATTGTGAGCCGGTATCCAAGACTGAATAGCAATACCGCAAGGGGTAAGAGTCAAATGAATAGAGGCGGAGAATGAAGAATAAGAAAGAAAGAGCAGAGTATCGTCAGCGATGAGAGAGACCAAATGAAGACATGAGATGTGAGGGGAATGGTGTATTGAGAAAAGAGGATGGGGCCCAGAAACAGAGCCCTGAGGTACACTATGGTGAAGAGGGAGAAAAGGAGAGATTGAACCAGTCCAGGAAACCGAGTAAGTGCTTTGACGAATCTGCAGATGTGGTACCTTCTCCCCTAGGGGCAATCCTTTCCCCTGGGGCCAGGGCGGTGCGTCCACAGAACAACAATTCCCCTGGTAGTGGTGCCCCTTATGGAATTAGGAACAACCCTCCCAAGAGAACGCATTATGTTTATGGATTTATAACAATCACAATGTCAAGACCGTGCAGAGCCCGAATATAAAGTAAAGGCTGTAATTAGAGAACGATTCCCCTGACAATCACCTGACCCTAGACCTCTTCCTACAACCCTAAAAACAACCCCTTCCCAAATAGGCTCACAAGTTGTTGTTATCCTACCCTTCCCTGAGGAAGTCCCGGGACGAGGAAGAATAGGACTTACCCAAGTGAAGATCCCTCTCCCAGTACTGTGACAAAGAACCACAGTGACTCAAGGGAGTCAAAACATCAGTACTGTAATGAAGGAGACGTGTGGAGGCATGTGGATTACCTGTAGGGACCACATTCAGCAGTCTAGTGTTTCCCTAATGATCACAGCCAGTATGAAGTATGTGAGAAGCCGTCCTTGGAGGAGCAAGCAGCAGGAATGCTGTGCTGAAGCAGAAGAGGCTGTGATCCAATTTGACCGCCAACAGTCTGAGGTGGAACTGAGGGAAGCTGGAGGAGCCCTCACTGGAGGGACTAAGAGACCCCTTTCCTGAGAAGAATTCTCAGCAAAGTTGTAGCATTGGTTGCAGGAGGAAAGAGAATGAAACGGAATTCAAGCTCAGGCTTAGCTGGAATACAGACATTGGAGAACGATCCTCTGAGGAGGAACTGCAGGAGCCATGCACCGAGCGGGCAGAAAAAAGCCAAAGGGGAAGAAGCTGTGAGGAGAAGGAGAACCCGAACGGGGTCCAAGTTGGAAGGGCTGTTCAGGCTGTTGTCAATACCTATCTCAGGGGACCCCAGGCTCTGGTGTACTGTCTGCATGGCAGGACACGCAGCCTGGCAGAGAGAGACACCTGCGGAACCGCTGTAGACCCCACCATTCACCAGAGCACTGCTGGTGCCTCAATGAACAGCACAGAGGCTGGCGAAATGCTGGTACTTACTGAGAATCAGGAAACAGGGATGCAGGTTTTACAGGCGGGGGGTTGCAGGTTTGGGGAAGCTAAGGGTGAATACAAACATTGGACAAGGAGGGTATGGTACACACCCCCATATGGAAATGAAAGTTTAAGAGGGTCAGGACCCTGAGAAACCCCAAGAGAAGAAAATCATATGTTTGTCAGGAGAGTGAACCGAATAGATATTACGAATGGAAAGTCTGGGACCCCACACCCATATGAGAAGCCGAGAGTAACCAAGAAAACTGAATCAGGAGTTTGGCAGGAAAGTGAACCAAATGTATATGTTAATGAACTGTGAGTCTCGGACACGCACTCATGTGAAAGGCAAGCGCCTACTATAAGGAAGAATAAGAGTCTGGGACCCACGTGAAAGAGTTCATGAGAGGACATTAGCTTGGCAGGACAGTGCACCAAGCTATATTGCGAGTCTGAGCCCTGCACCCACATGAGCCAGGAGAGTGAACCAAGCTATATTGTGAATCTGGGACTCGCACCCATTTGAGAAATTAAAAAGGGTCAAGGACCCCGGAACTGGTAAAGCAAAATTCTACATTTCATAACAAACTGTATCAAGTTGACAAGACAAAGAATTATGAGGCTAAACAACAGATCTCTGAATTGTCCACTGACATTTGCCTACGAGGGACATAGGGGCTCAAGAGCCCAAAAGGAAGGAAAGTGAGAACTCTAGAGGAAAGGAGCACAACCCTAGTATGGGAATCTTGCATTTATGCAAAAACAATAAGTCCCGTTTTTGAGAGTCTTACCCATATTCTTTAGCTCACTATCTCTTTCACAGAGGAGAAATATCCATATCCATAACATATCAGTCTTTGTCCTGCCCAGGGGCAGTCCAGCACCGAAATGCCAGGCAATTCTCCTCTGAACAAGAGTACCGACAGCAAACCCAGACACGTGTTTCAGCCTCATCAACAGGGTGAGGCTGTTCCTCTCTAAGAGCAATGAACAAGGGTTCCATGCCTGGATTACCTTAGTAACTGAGGGTGAAATCCCAAGTTACTTTAATTATGCAAAATGAAGGGGGGTGCTGGGAGTGCATTTATGAACACTGTTTATTTCATCACTTTTTACTACCAGACAGACTAGGAACTTTTCTGTTGATTAAGAACACTTGTTACTTTAAGAAGTGATCATCCTTGCACAGTTACTTCAGATTTTTAGTGTTCGGGACAGAAGCAAGTTTTTGGACACAACATTGACAGACTTCATTTTCAGACTTCATGACAATTTCACTAGTGTTCTTTGAGGTAGGGAACCCCCTCTTCGCTTTAGGGATGAAGAGGCATTTTCCCCAAACGTTTCCAATTTAATAATTGTTTATACCCAAAACATGCCACCATTGTGTCCGAACCTTACTTCTGCCCCCTTCTTACAGTGCGATCTGTAATGTTCTTTTGACTGGATGTTCCTCCCACGTATTCCTCATCTTGTGATATTCGTTATCGCCAGCTTTGCTGCTTCGGAATTATTATAATTTTTTCGGCAGAGGACGCTGTGCTCGAGGTCGTGGCGTTGATTGTTCCTCGACGTGCTGCGTTCCGTGTCGACATCACTGCTGGTATAAATAGCTCGAGCCGCGCCCGTTGGCTTCAGTTCAGTTTTTTCAAGGAAATACTCGTGGAACACCCAGGCGTGTACTGTAACTGATAGGCCCATCATGAGAGGAAAGTGTAAGAAAACGTAAACTGTACTGCAGGGTAGGCTGGGACGGTCGATGAGGAATATGTGGGAGGAACATCCAGTCAAAAGAACGTTACAGTTGGTAAGTAACTTGTTCATCAAATGGATTGTGTCCTCCCAAGGTATTCCTCATCTTGTGATAGACTCCCATAGAAGTGATCAATTTGGAGGTGGGAGTGCTAGTTATTGTTTTCATGGACGGAATGAAGTACCGCCCTAGAAAATAAACCCTCATTGGAGGATGAGGCATCTAAGCAGTAATGCTTAATGAAGGTATGCATTGATGCCCATGTTACAGCCGAGCAAGTGTCTTTTGCAGGACTCCCCTCTTCAAAGCCGCAGAAGTAGCCATTCCCCTAGTGGAATGAGCTCGTAGCCCATCCAGTGGGTCTTTTCCTGCTAATCTGTAGCATTCCAATATAGCCAGAATGATCCAGCAGGATATAGTTTGTTTTGTCACCGCTAACCCTAATTTACGACCTGTATAACGATGAGTTGGTCATCGTGACGTAAGGAACAAGTTACTTACCTGTAACTGTAGTTCTCCAGCACGGGTCTGGCATGGATTCACATGTTCAAGAATATTCCCCGTCGTCAGGCTGGGAATCCTTGGTAAAGAAAAAATCAGTATCAGTTTCGTTTCTGATCTGTCTTTCTTAGTAGTAACCAATCACTGATCTCTGGGTCATACTGCCCCCAGCCAATGACTGCCCTCTCCCTAAGCCCCGCCTCTGGCAGCCATCCTCAGATTTGGTAGCACGCCAAGTGGCAGTATGACCAAGTGAAGAGCCGCAGAGGGGTAGGTGGGAGGGTTCGTATGTGAATCCATGCCAGACCCATGCTGGAGAACAACAGTTACAGGTAAGTAACTTGTTCCTTCTCCAGCATGGGGTCTGGCATGGATTCACATGCTCATGAATAAAAGAATACATAGCAGTATACACATGCACAACCACGGGAGGTGGCAACAGGCTCAACATTAAGCTATACAACAACTCAACATTAAGCAACTCTTACCTCCTCACCAGGCTCACCTTAAGCGAACAGGTTGCGCAGCACTGCTTGGCCGACACTGGACTCCTCCCTGGAGTCCCGATCGACGAGTAGAATCTTGTGAAGGTGTGCGTCGACCTCCACGTAGCAGCCCTGCAGATGTCCAGCAGGGGCACACCAGACAGGAACGCTGTGGTAGCAGCGATCGCTCTGGTCGAATGGGCTCTCGGACGGCCGAGCAGCGGTCGGTTTGCCAACCGGTGACAATGCATGATGCAGCCGGAGAGCCATCTGGAAATGGAAGTCTTCGAGAGAGCCTTCCCTTGATTCACAGACCCAAAGTTCACAAATAGTTGTGACGTCTTCCAAAAACTCTTCGTGCAGTCCACATAGAACTTCAGCGCTCTAGCTACATCCATCGAGTGCAAAGTCCTGTCGGCCGGCGTCGAAGGCGACGGGAAGAAAACTGGTAACACCAAGGGCTTGTTGAGGTGGAAGTCCGACGGCACCTTGGGCATGAAGGAGTGGTGGGTCCTCAGCACTACCCTCGTGTTATGAAAAGTCAAGTATGGAGGCTTGCAAGATAGGGCCTGAATCTCTCCCACTCGTTGTGCAGAGGTGATGGCCACAAGGAACGCTGTCTTCCATGACAGGAACTTCAAAGGCGCCAAATGCATAGGCTCGAATGGGGCTCCCATGAGCCTGGTCAGCACCACATTAAGCTCCCACTCCAGGGCAGGGGCCTTCACCGGCAGGAATGATCAAAATAGTCCCTTCATAAATACCTTTACCAGGCGATGAGACCACAAGGACGCCCGTCCCGTAATCCTGGTATATCGGGAGATGGCAGCCAGATGTATTTTTATGGAGGCGTGAGCCAGTCCAGGTTTGGCCAGCGACAGTAGGTACGGTAGCACTTGAGGGGCCGTAATCCGCAGAGGGTTAATCTTCTGTGCACGGCACCAGACAGAGAACCTCTTCCATTTATGACCATAACACTTGAGTTGAGGACGCCCTGGCCTTTGCAAGAACCTCTCTGCAATCAGCCGGGATATCGTACCCTCCAAACTCTAGTGCTGCAGGAGCCAGGCCTGCAAGTTCAGCGACTGTGGGTCGTGGTGTAGAATGGCACCTCCTTCTCTGGAGAGAAGATCTGCGTCCGCAGGCAGCCTGACTGGCAGGGACGTTGACAAGTCCAGAAAGTCTGGGAACCAGACCTGCCTCGGCCACGCCGGTGCGAAGAGGATCATCCTGCACCTGGACTTCTTGAGCTGGCTGATGAGGCGTAGCAGCAACGGCAATGGAGGGAAGGCATATAGAAACAGGCCGTCCCAAGGGAACGAGAAAGCATTGCCCATGCTCCTCGGCTGTGGGAACCTGCTGGCGAACCTCTGGACTTGGCGTTCGTCACCGTCGCGAACAGGTGGATCTGGGGTTTGCCCCATCGTTGGAAGAGTCGATCCACTTGATCCTGGTGCAGTTCCCACTCGTGGCTCGAGCGCAACTCCCTGCTGAGTGAGTCGGCAATGGTGTTTTTTATTCCTGCCAGGTGGAAGGGAACCAGAAACATCCCCTGGGCGACAGCCCAGTGCCACAGTTCCTGGGCCTCCTTGGATAGGGCTGGGGATCCGGTGCCCCCTGCTTCCATATGTAGAACATCATGGTGGTGTTGTCGGTGAAGATCCTCACCACTTTGTCCTTGAGGGACGGGAGGAACGACTTGAGCGCCCAGAAAACTGCACGGAGCTCCAAGATGTTGATGTAAAGAGACCTCTCCTCCGGGAGCCAAAGGCCTCTTTCGTGGAGATCTCCGGTGTGGGCCCCCCCAACCCTCCAGAGAGGCGTCCGTAGTCACCGTCTCCTGAAACGCCAGGGTTTGAAAGTCCGTGCCCGTCGTGAGGTGAGCCTGGGTGCCCCACCATAGGATCGCCCGACGGAACTCCTCATCGAGGGGGATACTGTTCTCAAAGCAGCCCCTCGCCTGAAACCAGCGGGCATCGAGGACCTCCTGTAGCTGACGCATCCGAAGTCTGTAAAGGGGTACAAGGTAGAAGCATGAGGACATCATCCCGAGAAGGGACTTGATGGACCTCATCCTGGCCACGTCCCTGGCTAACAGGCGCCGTACCTTGCCCAGGATGGTCCTGGTCCTCTCCTTTGAAGGGGAGGCCAATTGCTCCACTGTATCGAGCTTTGCCCCCAAAAACAGTGCTACTTGCGATGGAACCAGGTGGGATTTGGGGTAGTTGATGGAGAACCCCAGCTCCGTGAGCAACCGGACGGTCCTTGCCGTATGATCGACGGCGAGTTCCCTTGACCTTGCCCGGATTAGCCAGTCGTCCAGGTAGGGGTAGACGTGGATCCCCTGCAGGCGCACCGCCACTGGTGCCAGGCACTTGGTGAAAACCCTGGGTGCCGACGTTAATCCGAACGGTAGGGCTCTGAATTGGTAGTGGCGTCCTTGAACCACGAACCTGAGGAACTTCCTGTGCCTTTTTAGAATGGGGATGTGGAAGTAAGCATCCTCCAGGTCCAACGGCGATAGGAAGTCGCCTTCCTCCAGCTGTCCCAGCATGTGCTGGAGGGGGACCATCCTGAATTTCTGCTCCTTGATGTATTTGTTTAACCGACGCAGGTCTAGGATGGGGCGCCAACTGCCTGTCTTCTTTCTGATGAGGAAGTACCTTGAGTATACTCCGGAGCCCCGGAGCCTCCTGGGGACGAGCTTGATGGCACCTTTCTTGAGCATCGCCTTTACCTCCAACAGCAGTTGAGGGACGTGATTCTCCTTCCTGGCCACGGGAGTGATGCGAGGGCACTTCTATAGGAATTCCAGCGAGTGCCCGTTGGCCAGGGTGTCCAACACCCAATGATCGGTGGAGATGGACTCCCACACCCTGACGAACTTCGCCAGCCGGCCTCCCACTGGGGTGCTTTGGTGGGGGCCCGACAACCTGGCCGGGTCAGTCTTGCTTGGAAGCGGCCTTGCCGCCTTGGCCTCCTTGGCGACGACGGCGGGAAGCCCCTTGCTTGCCGCGACCTCTCTAGGCCTCCTGGGAAGAGGAGCAGGTCGCCTGGCGGTAGGTGGAGGAGCCACCGCTGGATCCTTTGGAGGCACCCCATCTGCCTCCAGCGCTCCGAAAGGGCCGTCGCTGCTGAAGCACCACAAGGGCCCGGGCCGTCTCCGAGTCGGTCTTCATGGCCTGCAGAGACTCATCCACCGCCTTACCATAGAGGTTGTTGCCGTCGAACGGCATGTCCAACACTCTGGTCTGGACGTCCTGGCAAAAGTCGTCGCCTTAAGCCATTCTCGTCGTCAGAGGAAAACTCTGTTGCCCAGTTGGCAAAATCCGGTATCGGCAATGTCTGTTGCCACCGTAATGGCGTGATCCGACGCCACCTCGCCCTCCTGCAGAATTTCTAGGGCCTCCGCCCTTTTGTCATCAGGCAGGAAATCTAGCAGGGGAGCTATCTTGAACCAGAGCTCCCTGTCGTAGCGAGCCACGATCGCTAAGGCATTGGCCGCCTTAATCGTCACTGCCGACGAGATGACTCGTCGTCCCATAGAGTCCAACTTCTTACCCTCGCTGTCCGGCGGGGAAGTGAAGTTCAAGCCGCCGCGCCCGCTGCCTTCTTAGCCGCTGCCGAGACGACCGAGTCTGGCGTGGGCTGGGCCCTGAGGCACAAGGGGGCGGCATCGGGGACTCGGTACTTCTTCTCGTACCTGTCCCTCTTGGCGGGTGTCGTGGCAGGGTCCTTGAGGACAGCAAGCCACTCGTCCCAGATGTTGTCGAGTAAAGGCACCGCGAGGACCGTCTTCCTCTTAGCCTCTCGTCGTTGGTACAGAAACCCCTCCTTTTTCTGTTCTTCAGGGCAGAGCTGGAAGAGCTTGGATGCCCTGGTTATCATGGCATGGAAAGAGCCAACCTCGTCGGCTGGGGACACCCGTGGAGGGGAACGGGGGGGGGTGACGACGGGATGTCTGCTGTGTCATCGCCGCCGTCATCGTCCGTCCCTGTATCTGTCGCCGTATGCTCTCCTGGCGAGGGGTCCACTGGTCTCGCAGGCACGAAGGGCAGAGCGGGGTGGACTCTCCTCCGCCTGTTCGGAGGGCTTCCCGACGGGCCTGGTTCTGGCTCCTCCGTCGGGGTGCGTGGTAATCTCGTCCTTATCTCGGTACATAAGGATTGGATTGCCAACAAAATGGCCGCCGAGCTATCCTGGGGCTCGGGCAATGGCTGCGACGGACGGCATGGCCGCTCCACTGGGCCCTGTTCGTCATTGTCGTCGCTATCTTCGATCACGTCAGCAGGGACCGTCCCCTGGGATTGAACCTCTCGTTGAGGTTTATGAACCTTTCGTTGAGGCCCTTCTTGGTCTCCACCAGTTCCTCCTCAGAGGCTGATTCCGAGTCTGTAACGGCCACTGCCCCCCCTCTTTTTCAGCCGGGGGCTTCACGGGGGTCTTAGCGATGGGCTGGAAAGGGGATTCCCTCTGCGGCGGCAGGCATACTCTGGGCCCAGAGGCCGTTTCCATTGGTGTAGTCTCAGCCGGCTCCGCCAGGGTCGCAGCGACCACTTCGGTAGAGACCTTAGCCGGGTGGATCAAGGCCCTCACCACCTTAGGTGCGTCCTGGGCCTTCGCCTTGGGGGGAGGGTCAACACCTCGCTCCCCCTTCGAGATCGACCGGGTCCGCTCCAGCGGCCTACCCGGGTTCTCGGACTTCCTCTTCCCCGAACCAGAGCACTGGCTCGTGGTCGAACGTGCCGGAGAAGTAGCGCCCTACTTGGCAACCGAAGAGCCCGACCTTTCGGCGCTCCCGGAGCCTGCGGACTCTCGGTGCTTGGCCTTCTGTTGGGCCCCCGTCGCCGGGGCACCCTCAAAGGACTTAGAAGCCTGCTCAGACTTCTTCGCCTTCTCACTTGCTGTGCCCTTCTCCAGCCAGGTGGCGAGGCGGGAACGACGATCTTGTTTGGTCCGTTCCGAAAGGTTCTTGCAGAACGCACAGTCCTTCTCCACGTGCGTCTTGTCCCCATGGAGGCAGTAGAGGCATCGCAAATGCTCGTCCTCCTTGAAAACGTTATATAATCCGCATCCACGGCAGTTCCTGAACAGCTTGCACCCGGGCGTCGAGCTTCGAGCTCCCTTTGTCCTGGGTCATGTCCGTTGAGGTAGGCCGCAGATCTTCCGGAATCCTCCAAGAAGTGTAAACTCGACGAAAACTTCACCCTTGGGGGGCGTAGAAGAATTCCAAAACGGGTCCCCGTTATCGGAAGTAGAAACGGTGGAGCTTGAGGCTCGATTAAACCGAAAAAATGAGAAATTCTCCTGAAAAAACGTGAAAACGCAGTAAAAAAAATAAATAAAAACAAAAAAATAACTCGAGAGCTAAACACGAGGACTCCCAACACTTGAGCGTGCGGTAAAAATCTGAGGATGGCTGCCAGAGGCGGGCTTAGGGAGAGGGCAGTCATTGGCTGGGGGCAGTATGACCCAGAGATCAGTGATTGGTTACTACTAAGAAAGACAGATCAGAAACGAAACTGATACTGATTTTTTCTTTACCGAGGATTCCCAGCCCGACGACGGGGAATATTCATGAGCATGTGAATCCATGCCAGACCCCATGCTGGAGAATTTGGACATTCTTGAAATGTAAAAACTGAGGGCTCTCTTGGGGTCCAGTATATGTAATCTCTCCTCTTCTTTGTCCAAATGAGGAGGATAGAATGTTGGCAAAATAATTTTTTGTGACAAATGGAAGTCAGAAACTACTTTCGGTAAGAAAGATAGTTTAACCTTAAGAACTACCTTGTCCTTGTAAAAGATGGTATATGGAGGTTTACATGAGAGAGCCTGTAGTTCACTAACCCTGCGGGCTGATGTTAATGCCACAAGGACAGTTTTTAGTGTTAGAAGCCTCAATGGACAGGAATGCAGAGGCTCAAATGGTATACAAGTTAGAAATTTAAGAACCAAGTTTAAATCCCAAGTTGGGACATAAAAAGGTACTGGTGGATATACATTGGTAAATCCTTTCAAGAACTGAATGATTAATGGAATTTTAAAGTAAGAAACCTCTTCCGAGGAGCGCTTGAAAATGGACAGCACGGCAAGATATCCTTTAATTGTTCTAATCTGGAGCCCCATATTGGCTAGATGCAATAGGAAAGAAAGCACCATTGGGGTGCCACATTGAAAAGGGTCCACATCCTTATCTTCGCACCAGTTACTCAACTTGTTCCAACGACACCGGTACAAGGATTTCGTTGCTGGCCTTCTGGCCGAAAGCAAAATCTCCATTACGTCATCCGGAAGATCCCAATCCTTGTATCTCAATCTCTCAGAAACCATGCATGAAGCTTGAGTGTCTTGACCTCTGGATGGAGAACCCGACCTTCCTCTTGTGAGAGAAGTTCCTCTCTTTGCGGAAGACGTATTGGAGGGCAGATTGACATGTCCAGAAGGTCCGGGTACCACGTTCTCCTGGCCCAATCCGGGCAATTAAGATCATGGTTTTCCTGAACTTTCTCAACCTCCTGATTACTTGAGAAATCACGGGGACTGGAGGAAACGCGTACAGTAGGGGGAAAGCCCAGTCCACCACGAACGCGTCTCCTAGAGCTCCTCTTGGGGGAAATTCCCTTGAGCAATACTGTTCGCAGTTCCGGTTTACCGTGGTCGCAAATAGATCTACTTGAGGGGTTCCCCAAAGGGCGAAGATCCCCAGAAGGACTTCCTGAGCAAACTCCCACTCGTGGGAGACTGTGCTCTGCCTGCTCAGAGCGTCGGCCACCGTATTCTGCTCTCCAGCTAGGTGAACTGCTGATAGAGAGATTCCCTCCCGTATTGCCCAGAACCAGAGCTGCATTGCTTCTCTGCACAGTGGTAGTGATCCTACATCTCCTCTTTTGTTGAGGTAGTACATGGCCACTGTGTTGTCTGTCATTATCATGACATTCTTTCCCTGTACAGAGAGCAGGAAAGCCTTCAGCGCTAGTCTGATTGCCCTCAGCTCCAACAGGTTGATGAGTAGTTTGGACTCCGATGGAGACCAACGACCGCCGATTGTCAGATCGTTGATATGAGCTCCCCACCCCGTGAGTGAGGCGTCCGCTACTACTGTTATTTCCGGCAATGGTTGCCAAAAGGATTCTCCTTTGAAGATGAAGCAGTGTGGAAGGTTTAAACAGGCCAATTACATGGGGAAACATTAAGCCACCTGGAAAAGGCAATTCGCCTTATTAATGGGGCACAACTGACTAATGTTGAAGAAAGTATTGGTGAACTGAACATTACCCCTGATCTGGGAATAACTAAGAGCTGGCTAAATATCAGTTCAGCAGGTAAACAGATTAAATGAGATTGCATGCTCTGAGAAAGAAGACTTTCAGAACGACCATCTGCGGACAATCCACGATAATTTTGAGCACCAAGTCTGATTAAGTGCTCTCACAAGTGATTCTGGGAAACCGCTTTATCTGGGGCCTTGGTAAATCGCTCTGGGAAGAATTTGGCTTGCAATACAAGTGCAGACAATGCTAATTTCAAGTGCACAGGCCTGTTTGACTGTGGGCTCCAAACTACTGAATTCTGCCAGGACCCTGGGCAGGATGCCTGTGGGATTGGGGTATACACTGTGCTATCTGGGAGATAAGGTTCCTGTTGGACCAAGCCAATATGCCACAAGTGCCCCAGGGGCCTAATGTCTGGTGGGAAGTAGGAAATCAATGGCAATAATAGACACTGGATTCGCCACGGATGCAATGCATGAGAAGACTTTGTCCAGGACAAATAGCAACAGCTAGTGGTACATTCTGTTGGGAAGAAGAAGGTAAAGGTTTTTTGTTCCTGGATGGAAGACAATGTGGTGCAGTGATCCAAGAGCATGTGGTTAACTGGCCTGCAGAATGGATATGAGAATTAAGTATAAGTTATAAGATTCTATTTAACTTGACTTTCCTAGAACCTTCATGCTTTCCAAGATCTGCCTAAGCTCCTACCACAGATCGAGAAAATCTCACATTTAGGGGCAATTACATGTACTGCAGGTTACATACAATACTGAGGAACCAGACTTCCAAGCAGCATATAAAACTGTCTCCTTATACACCCAAACTGATGTCAGGCAAAAGAAGTCAGTCAATCACAACATTCTTTATGGGCCATTTTGTTAATAGCATTAATTGAAATGGTTATCCTTTTTGCTTTTGCCCCAAGTATTGCCACAAACATAACTCTGTAATATACTAATGCATCCACAACTGGAGAGCATTGAAGTAAAGAGTGTTCATGGGACTACAAATATGTCTGCATGCATTCAAGAGGAGACTAATCGTATCATGTTTATAGAAATTATGTAAGGTTTTATTTTAGAACACCTTATTGAGGCAGGGTCAGTAAAAAAAATTCCAGTTTGCATTAACCCAGTTTGGGGCAAAGAGAATTTGGTTATGGTTGTGCACAAAAGTGATAGAATGTGGGTGCAAAAGGATCTTATGAACTGCCAAATGGATTGAGAGCTTTATGCAATCCCAACTTAAAGTTGAAGTTTCCACTAATTATTAATCACTAATTATTCGACTTTCTGCAGCAGTGGGCTTATAAATGACATTTAGTCAGGGAAGATCTGTCTTTGGATCCCGTTTTAGCATTATAAAAACATACCAGGACTAAACTCGGATTGAATATGAATGAAATCTTGACGACGTAGGTTGGAATCTGAAGCACAAAAGGCTTTGGTGGAAGTTATTTTGAACCAAACTGAAATCTAGATAATGAACCCACCTTCCTTCCAACAAATTAATAACTTTCGAAAGACATCAAGTGAATACATTGAAGTTCAACTGTTTGGCTGACTTAGTTGTCTAAACATTATGTCAAACATTAAGAACACACAAAAGGGAAATTTCATGGGCTCTAAAGCCTGCTCTTTTCAAATAAACAAGTTACTCTTACCTGGGAACGTTCTTTCGATGGGATGGTCCGACGACGTATTCCATATCTATGACAGGTAATGTCCACAGCTGTGCTGCTTGGGAAAATTTTCGGCGTCTGCGTCCTGCGTCGATGAAGTTGATGCGCTGTCCCCGAGGACCTCCTCCGACAGCCGACGTCACCCGATGTGATAAGTAGGACGCATGACGCCCGTAGCCCCAGTTGTAGTTTTTTCCCCCAGAACGTGTGACACCAGTTTTCTGCCAGTCAGACACACAAGGCCTTGCGGAACGCAAGCTGCAATCGCATAAGAAATTCTGCAGAGGGGAAGGTAGGGAGGGAGCGATATGGAATACGTCGTCGGACCATCCCATCGAAAGAACGTTACCAGGTAAGAGCAACCTGTTCTTTTTGAGGGGATTGGGTCCTCCGACGTATTCCGTATCTATGACAGACTCCCACAAATTTAGCATGCCCAATCATATTGCGGAATAAAGGACTGCCTTGCCAAAGCCCAGATCCTGCCCTCGGATGGAATCGAAGGAGTAGTGACGTACAAAAGTATGTACCAAAGCCCAGGGGGCTGCATCACAGATGTGACGAATAGGAACACCCCTCTGCAGGGCAGTAGACACAGCCACTCCCCTGGTAGAATGGGCCCGCAAGCCAGCCGGAGGGTCCTTACCCACCAAGCGTTAACACTCGGAGAAAGCTAAAATAATTCAACGAGGCAAAGTGTGTTTCATCACAGCTTGTCCCAAACGCTTTCCAGCGTAACCAATGAAGAGTTGATCGTCCACTCTGACCCGATACATGCGCAAAATATAAAAGCTCAACGCTCTCCTAGGATCAAGCCTATGGAGCCTCTCCTCTTCCTTACCAGGATGTGGAGGAGGATAGGACGCCGGAAGAACAACCTTCTGGCTCAAATGAAATTCCGAAACCACCTTCGGAAAAAAGGAAGGACGAACTCTAAGGACAACCCTGTCCTTGTGAAATACAGTGAAGGGTGGCTAAACTGAAAGTGCCTGTAACTCACTCACTCTGCGAGCGCAAGTAACCGCAACCAAAAACATAGTTTTCAGAGTTAACAGTCTCAAAAGGGCAAGAATGCAAAGGCTCAAACGGAGCACCCATAAGAAACTTAAGAACAAGGTTCAAATCCCAACCGGGCATCAGAAAAGGTGATGGAGGGAACACATTACTGAGCCCCTTCAAAAACTGAGAAATTAAAGTAATCTTAAAATAGGAACATTCTTCAGACGAGCACTTAAATATGGACAGCGCCGCCAGGTAACCTTTAATGGTCCCCACTTGCAAGCCCCTGTGGGCCAAGGAAAGCAAAAAAGACAGAACCATGGGAATGTCACACTCAAAAGGATCCACATTCTTAACTTTGCACCAGTCGCAGAACTTTCTCCAACGGCAACGGTACAGAGACTTTGTTGTCAGCCGCCTGGCCGAGAGCAACACATCCATCACGTCTTCAGGGAGGTCCCAATCCTTATACCTCAACCTCTCAGAAGCCAAGCGTGAAGGTTGAGGGATCTGACCTCTAGATGGAGAACCTGACCCCCCCCTCCCGTGAGAGCAGATCGTCTCAGTAGGGAAGACGATGTGGAGGGCAGATGGACAAGTCGAGAAGGTCCGGGTACCATGTCCTCCGGGCCCACGCAGGAGCAATGAGGATCATCTGGGTACCGAACCTCCGTAACCTCCGGAGTACTTGCGGGATGACAGGGACTGGAGGAAACGCATACTGCAGTGGGAATGACCACTCCACCACGAACGCGTCTCCTAAGGCTCCTTTTGGAGGAAATTCCCGCGAGCAGAACCTCTCGCACTTCCGGTTGACACTGGAGGCGAAGAGATCCACTTGAGGGGTCCCCCAAAGGGTGAAGATCTCCAGGAGAATCTCCTGAGCCAGCTTCCACTCGTGAGAGATCGTGCTCTGCCTGCTCAGAGCGTCCGCTGTCTCGTTGTCGTCTCCGGCCAGATGAACAGCCGAGATCGAAACTTCCTGCTGGATGGGCCAGAACTCGAGCTGCATCGCCTCCCTGCACAGAGGAAGTGACCCCACCCCCCCTTTTCGTTGAGGTAGTGCATGGCCACCGTGTTGTCCGTTAGAATCAGGACACTCTTTCCTCGCACAGTCGGCAGAAAAGCCTTCAGGGCTACCCTGACGGCCCTCAGCTCCAACAGATTGATATGGAGTCTGGACTGCGACGGAGACCAACGACCGCTGACTGTCAACTCGTTGGCATGAGCTCCCCCATCCCAGGAGGGATGCGTCCGTCACGATCGTCACCTCCAGCCAGGGCAGCCAAAATGGGGCCGCCCTTCATCAGATTGCCTTCGACGGCCCACCACAGAAGGTCCTGGGCGACCGAGGGCGGCACCTGAACAGGGTCCGACATCCAGCCGGAGGACTGAGACCACTGGAGCTTGAGTGCCCATTGCAAAGATCTCATCCGCAACCTGGCCTCTGGCACCAGAAGAATGCAGGATGCCATGAGGCCGAGCAGTCTCAAGTACTCAGACGCTGGGAGAGTCTGGGCAAGTTGAAACGTGTGCACCATCTGCTGAATGTGGAGAGCCCCCACCTGGGGAGGAAAACACTGCCCCAGGGATGTGTCGAGCACTGCTCCGACGTACTGGAGCCGGTGTGTTGGCGTCAAATGGGACTTCTCCCTCAATTTAAAGAAGCCCAGCTTGTGAAGGGAGTGGCAGGTGACGGACAGATCCAGGACTTGCTCGGGAGAGCACCCCCTGATCAACCAATCATCCTGGTAGGGGTAGACGTGAATCACCCCCTTTCCTGAGATGCGCTGCCACCACCACCATGAGCTTGGTGAAAACCCTCGGGGCGGATGTCAATCCGAACGGCAGGACCCGAAACTGAAAGTGCGAGTCCCCAACCGCGAACCTCATGTACTTCTTGTGCTTGGGATGGATCGGCACATGGAAGTAAGCGTCCTTGAGGTCAAGAGACACCAACCAGTCCTGAAGTTGAAGGGCCTGGAGGACTTGAGAGAGTAACCATCTTGAACTTGTCCTTCCTGAGGAGTTTGTTCAAACCGCGCAAGTCCATGATGAGTCTCAATCCCCAGTCTTTCTTCGAAATCAAAAAATAAGGGGAATACCATCCCTTGTTCCTCTCCGGTACAGGCACCTGTTCTATGGCGCCTTTCTCCAGCAGGGCTTGAATTTCCTGCGCAAGGAGCAGATCTGGACTCTTCAAACAGAGGTTCCCAGGTGGATTGTCGTGAAGCCTCTGCCGAAAAGGAAGACAGTAGCTGTGGGTTATGATCTCCAGAACCCACACATCTGAAGTAATGGCACGCCACTCTACAAGATGCTGCGCCAGCCTTCCCCCAACCGGCGAACCATGGGACCTGGCCTCGTGACTGAGTGGTAGCGGCTGCGGCGTTGCCTGAGGGCAAAGAGGCAACTGCCCGAGCGGCCTTTCCACCTCTGGCACTCTTACGGTGGCCTCTGACTGACAGCTCCTCTTGCTTTACTGAAGGATGAGTAATAGCGAAAGGAACCTCCCCTCCATTGTTGTCCCCTAGGACGAAAAGGCGGAGGTTGTCGAACTGCAGCACCCAACGACTTCGCTGCAGCTTTGGAGGTCTGCAACCTCTCAAGGCTCTCGTCAGCCTTGCTGCCAAAAAGATGTTCACCGTCAAAGGGCATGTTTGTTGAGGAGCCGGGACTGCACATCAGGAGCAAACCCAGACTTCCGCAACCACGCAAAACTGCGTATTACGGTGCTCGCCACCATGGACCGGCTGACACAATCTGCCATGTCCAAACCCGACTGAACGGCCTCACACATGGCATCCTTCCCATCCTGAACCATAGCAAGGAAACCATCCCGTTTGTCCCCTTCGGGAATATGTTCAGCCGCTAATGCAACAGTTCCACAGTGTGTGTGTGAAACGAGACAAGGCACATACGGAGTTGGCCGCCTGAAGCGCCATACCCCCTGAAGAAAACACTTTCTTCGCCCAGCCGTCAAAACGTTTGTCGTCCCTATTCGGAGCGATGGTAGGATACAATGCCTGCTTTGCCGGGGCCGTAGCCGCAAGCACCACCAAACTCTCCGGAGTGGGTGCCTGGACAAGTAGCAGGGGTCGCTACTGGTTGGACAGTATTTTCGCGACAAAGACTTGCCCGCTGCCGGGAGACTCTCCGGAGCAGTCCAAGCCGCCACCACCCTTCTCTGCAGAGCCATATGAAACGGCAGGACCGGGTCAGTGGGGGGACCAAGATCAAGGAGGTCTGTGAGATCATCCTGAACGAACTCCCCTGGGGGAGCCGACCATCCCAAGTACTCGGTGATCCGAGACATAAGGCACCAGTACGAAGAATCGGCATAAGTGCTAGGCTCCGGCCTACAAAACTCCACCTCCGGAGAGGTGTCCAGTCCACTGGCATCATGCAGCGACTGCCTCAGGTCATCAAATTGGCAATGGCCCGCGAGAAGCTCATCTGGCACCGTAACCGGAACCAAGCCTTCATCAGAGCCTTCATCACCCTCAAATGTACTCCAGGCGGTGAGAGGAAGACACCTGGGGACCAAAGCTATGCCTGACCTTAGCCAGAGCTTTTCTAGGGGCTAACCCCATGCCACAGGGCCCCTCCGACACCACCGCCTCGAAAGGCATCGAGGGCGCCGAACGAGTCGGCGTCGAGAGAATCGGCGCTGGCGTCGAGAGAATCAGCGTCGAGCGAATCGGGGTCGACGTCAGCTGCAGCGCCACCAGCATCGATGCGTCGACACAGGCCTCGAAGCCGGAGCTCCGAGCGTGTCTCTCGACGACCTAGGCGCCGACAGCATCGACGACCCCCTCGGAGGCAGAGACTCGAGAGAGATAGTCGACCTCGGCGCCACAGGTGTCGACATCTTCCTCGAAGACGGCACAGAATCACGCGGTCTCGAGCGCGTCGAGGACCGGGACCTGGACCTGGAACGGGCATGGCGAGAACGGCTACCCTTGTCCAAGCGGGACCTCTCCCGCGAGCCGTGCCGACCACCCGAACCCGAAGGCGTACGAGCGGTATCTCTCGACCGGTGCCGACCGCCCCACTAGGAGGCGCGGACGGACCGGTGCCCTGTGATTAAAGAATCGCTAACATCTGCTTCCCGAAGAAGAGGCAGAGGAGTGGCGAGACCGACTCCTGGAAGGAGACCCACTGGACTTCCGACGATGACGCGGAGAGTCGCCTCTCGAGTCATCCGTCGAAAGCCCCGTAGACCTCAACTTCCGGGGCTTAGACACCCGACCTACCGACAACAACTTCTTGCGCTCCCGCAAGGCCTTGGCTGTGAGCGACTGGCAGTCGACACAGTCGTCCGTATCGTGGGCCTCCCCGAGGCACCAGAGGCAGGCATCGTGCGAGTCAGTGACCGACATCTTGGACCCACAGTCCCCGCATTTCTTGAAGCCCAGAGGGGGGTCAAAGACGAGCTAGACATCGTCACGAACAGGTTTCACAAAAACCGAACAGGTTCAAAGAACCGAGAAGAATACAACAAACTCCAAAGAGTCGAGGTGTACCGAGATTCACGAAGCGAACACGTTCACGGAAAAAAGGGAACTGAGGCTACGGGCGTTGTGTGTCCTACTTATCACATCGGGTGACGTCGGCCGTCGGAGGAGGTCCTCAGGGACGGCGCATCGTCATCATCGACGCAGCACGCAGAAAATTTTACGAAGCAGCACAGCTGTGGACATTACCTGTCATAGATATGGAATACGTCGGAGGACCCAACCCCCTCGAAACACTATTTTTAAGGGTCTTGATACCTCACCACAAAGTGTTAAAAGACCCCTGGTGTATAGCCTATGGTATCTTTAGCAATCATTTTCATACAAAGCAAGACTTCAAATATGCTTGAGCATTCCGGGATCTCCGACCTTATTGCTCTGGTTAGTCACTCCTACCAAGGGCTCTTGGTATACACTTTGCGTAGATCTATGGGGTGTACAAATCATATTTGGCTCATAGGAAGACCTGCGAGAAGGATGAAACATTCCTTGAAGGCAACTAGGTTATCAGATGAGTGCTGACAATTCCTTTCCACTTCCCTCGATGTCCAGAGCTTGGCCAGGATGTCTTAAAAGGTAATACCTCAGAGTTCACTTCTAGGATCTTTCCGATTATCTTCCCATCCATCTCTAGCCATCAAAAGATCCCCTCAACCCAGTTCCCAAGCGCACAATTGCTTTATAGCTTACAAAGACATACTCGGCAGGTTAGGCACATCATCTCAACAAGTCATTTATTAGGGGAAGAGGGAGGACCTGCTTTATGTGCCTTCTGGTATTTAGTGTAATGTTATGAGGGGCATTCAGCCAGAAGATCGAATTGGCACAGGTTTGGAGGACTGCGTATATTTTTCAAATATCTAGTATACTTGGTCATTGCATCACTGACAGCAGCCACTAGGTTAATAACTGTTGAATTGCAAGTCCTTAAATAGACTTTGTTAGAGAGTTTTCCAGTCATTGGTGAGCACTGTTAATTTGGCCTCCACAGCCATGAAATTCTCACTGCAATTGAATACAGTGCAATGATAACAGGCATTGTGCTCTTGGTGGCAATTGTTTCCACAAGGAAGAGGGAAGAGATTAAAATAGGACCCGAGAGAATTTCTACTCCACAAATGATGAATAGCATAGCTGTGCCCTTAATTGCATTGGTAGTTGGTATTCTCTGGATACATCAGAAGTGGGCATTTATGGACACTGAGCCGAACCTTCAAGCGTTGATTGGCCTCCACTTGGATTTTCTCTTACCACAAGGTGTATCTGACTGAGGTCGGTCAGGACTGTACTCCAAAAAGTACCCTGTTGCAAGGTGATGAGTCTGGCTCTCTCGTAGGCTTGCTGGATTTACTTCAAAGATTGGATTTCCCTTCAGCCTACCTTCTTACTTTGTTTTCTAATCCTGATAATCTGTTTTGAAAAGGGATTTTGCTTTAACAGAAATCAGGTAATCAAAAGGCACCATCAGAGGGTGAACGAGGTATTGGGGTAAAGTCTGCTTGCTTAACCAGTGAGCAGAAATATCATCTTCAAAGTCTTCCTGCTGGGTTTCCCACTCCGCTGGTAGCAGAGTCTGTGCTGCAAGGTGATGATTTGGCCTAAAATAGAGAGAAGCAGTCTAGTCAGAGGCACAGAAGGGGTAACCGCGGTATGGGAGGCCACACTGCCAGATTGCCAAAGGGTGGGGGGCTGTCTAAGCCCACAGGGCGGGGCTGCCTGCAGCTGTCTGGTGGCACAGGAAGGGGCCCATTCTACCTCAGGCTTCCCTGCGCATGTCAGGCTGACTTGCCCAGCAGCCTCTGTGTCCTATGCACATCAATATATCTGACGTTCCCAGGAAAGCCTGAGGATGAGTGACCTAGTCTCCAGGCCTTTGGCTCCCACCCTCCACGCAGACAGGAACAGGAAGCTTTCAGGCTATCTGTTCCTGTCTGCGTGGTGGGTGGGAGTCAGAGGCCTTGAGACAGAGCATTAGGGCGGACCCAATGTGGGAAACGGGTAAGAAAGTTATGTTTTGTGCATTTGTAATGAGTTTCATGATTTTATGTGCATGTGATGTGTGTATGTCAGATGTGTATTTATGTGTGAATGGTATGAGTGTACGAGTGCACATGTGTGAATGAGAATGCAGTGTGAATGTCTTGGTGGATGCTTGTGTGGAGATTGTTCTGTGAATGAATGTGAAGGTGTATGGGCGAGTAACTGATGGGTATGAATGAGATTATGTGCGTTTATTTGGTCATGCGCATCAAACCCGTAGGTAACCGGCCGCAGCTGATTAGAATAATTTAGACTTAGTTACAACATGGTATCGATACAGTGCAAAACCAGGATAAATACAGGTAGGCTACATTAAGGAACAAGTTACTTACCTGTAACTGTTGTTCTCCAGCATGGGTCTGGCATGGATTCACATGCTCATGAATACTCCCCGTCATCAGGCTGGGAATCCTCAGTAAAGAAATAAATCAGTATTGGTTTCGTTTCTGATCTGGGTCATACTGCCCCCAGCCAATGACTGCCCTCTCCCTAAGCCCCTCCCCTGGCAGCCATCCTCAGATTTGGTAGCACGTAAAGTGGCAGTATGACCAAGTGAAGAGCCGCGGAGGGGTAGGAGGGAGGGTTCGCATGTGAATCCATGCCAGACCCATGCTGGAGAACAACAGTTACAGGTAAGTAACTTGTTCTTTCTCCAGCATGGGGGTCTAGCATGGATTCACATGCTCATGAATATAAAAATACATAGCAGTACACACATGCACAACCACGGGAGGTGGTAAGGCTCAACATTAAGCATTACATAAACTCAACATTAAGCAACTCTTACTTCCTCACTGTTAGGGAGAATTCTCTGTAAGGCTAATTTCCCAAACCTAGTGAGTCCCCCAGCAGCTTTGCTGGATTTTTGGGGTTTATTTTTTTCTCTCCTGCTAAGAGTGAGATTCTTTTGCTCCCACTCTTAGACATGATTTAAGGTGTTCCTTTAACTTTCCATGTGTTTTATGGGCTATGGGGTCTTTTACTCCATGAAGTCTCATGTGTTTTTGATGTGGGTTACACAGCACCCTCCGTGCCGTAACCCAGGGGTGTCGTAGCTACCCCCCAACATAGACTCCATACCCTGGGACTGACTACTGTCTCCCAGGGCATGTAAAGTCACCATTGGCTTTACTAGTCCCAAATTATGAACAGAAACCAGTACAAAGCATCATATTGTGGATGTGCTAGTCTGGGCAATTCGATTGCCCAGGGGTCTGTTGTTCGAGGGGGCACATCTCCGTCCCCCTTGATCAAGTTTTGGCTGATGGCAGTGGATACTACTTTTTATATTCAGCCACAAATATATCTCTATGGGATTTTCCCATTGTTCGAGGCTACCAACTTTAATTATTTAATTCTTATAGCCTCGAACATACCGCCGGTTTATTTATTTATTAATTCACTGGTTGGTATTTTTTGCCAGAACTCGATTCTAAAATGGCATTTGTGTTCTCTTCTGTGACCCCAAGTCGAGCCCTTTGTTCCACATTTTGGCGGGCTTCTCCACAGAAGCCTCCAAAAGTGGTGCCACTCTGTCTGGGTACCACAGAGTGTGTGGGAGGGGGTTTAGGCACCCTGGACTGAGTTACCTTAGTAACTCAAGTTGCACTCTTGTGTGATTAGCCCAAGTGGTGAGCCGGCCGGCTCACCACTTAGCATGTTTGATTGACAGCTAGGCTGAGTGAATGGGGGTGTGCTGCATAAAAGCAGGGCTTTGGGGACTGGAACTTCAGAAGTCGCCACAGGACCTTAGAATCCGAGGAGGGAGAAGCTGAGCCGACCTGCAACGACGACACCACTGGTGGAGCCCTGCTGAACCGTCTCACCACTTTTCCTGACGACAGAGGAGTCCGGAGAGTCTTCTTCCTTTGACTGGTGGGGATAACCAGTTTTGCCTTCTTTTCACCTTCCTGGAGCATCTCGTGGCCGCCTTGCCCGTGTCAAGCACCCCGGCAACCGGAATACCACGGTTTACCACTACCGCGAAGAGAAGGGTAGTGCCTTTTAACCGGAGAACTCCGCGGCTGGTTTCTTCCCTGGCAGTGCAACGACCTTCATCTTTCCTCCACGGCGAGACCTCTTCTTCCTTTGGACAAAACACTGACTTGCACTTGCTGCCAGGAACAACTGCCCCCGCTGGAGCTTCCTTCACACTTCAGGTTCTGTGTCCCGCCTGGCTTCCCTTGCGACAGATCGTTCGGGGTGACAGTAAAGCCTCGACTTTCTAACATGGGCTAGCCTGGGACAACTTAGCTAACGTTTCTTGACTTTAATTTCATCCTTTTTGTGCAAACTATCTACAAAGACTATTTGGGCATAACCCCCACTTGAGGGGCCGTAATTTGCTGAGGGTTAATCTTCTGTGCACGGCACCAGACAGAGAGCCTCTTCCATTTGTGTCCATAGCACTTGAGAGTTGAGGACACCCTGGCCTTTGCAAGCACCTCCTTGCAGTCTGCCGGGATATCGTACCCTCCAAACTCTAGTGCTGTAGGAGCCAGGCCTGTAAGTTCAGTGACCCCTGGTCATGATGGAGGATGTCGCCTCCTTCTCTGGAGAGAAGATCTGCATCCGTCGATAGTTTGACTGGGGGGGGGGGGACGCTGACAAGTCCAGATGGTCCGGGAACCAGATCTGTCTCGGCCACGCCGGTGCAACGAGGATCATCCCGCACTAGGACCTCTTGAGTTGGTTGACGAGTCGCAGTAGCAACGGCAACGGAGGGAACGCATACAGGAACGGGCCGTCCAAGGGGAACGAGAAAGCATTGCCCATGCTCCTCTGCTGGGGAAACCTGCAGGCGAACCTCTGGCACTTGGAGTTCACCGCCGTTGCAAACAGGTCGATCTGGGGTTTGCCCCATCATCGGAAAAGCCAATCCACTTGGTCCTGGCGCAGTTCCCACTCATGGCATGAGCGCAGCTCCCTGCTCAGCGAGTCAGCAATGGTGTTCTTTATTCCTGCTAGGTGGAAGGGAACCAGAAACATCCCCTGAGCAACGGCCCAGTGCCACAGATCCTGGGCCTCCTTGGATAGGGCCGGGCACCTGGTTCCTCCCTGCTTCTGGATGTAGAACATCGTGGTGGTGGTGGTGTTGGTGAAGATCCTTACCACCTTGCCCTTGAGGGACGGGAGAAATGACCTGAGAGCCTAGAACACTGCTCGGAGCTCCAGGATGTTGATGTGGAGTGACCTCTCCTCCGGGAGCCAAAGCCCTCTCGCGTGAAGATCTCCGGTGTGCGCTCCCCATCCCTACAGGGAGGCATCTGTCGTCGCCGTCTCCTGGTGTGCTG
This sequence comes from Ambystoma mexicanum, assembly GCF_040938575.1. Classification (NCBI taxonomy): domain Eukaryota; kingdom Metazoa; phylum Chordata; class Amphibia; order Caudata; family Ambystomatidae; genus Ambystoma; species Ambystoma mexicanum. The sequence goes on along the minus strand of NC_090936.1, from coordinate 158,210,791 downwards.
GGGTCTAAAAGTCTGTGCCTGCCGCGAGATGCGTGCGAGTGCCACACCACCGAATTGCTTGGCAGAAGACCTCGTTGAGCGGAATATTGTCTTCGAAGCTGCCCGCCGCTTGCATCCAACGGGCGTTCAGGAACTCCTGTAGTGGACGCATCCGCAGCCTGCATAGGCGCACCAGGTAGATGCAAGAGGACATCATGCCGAGAAGTGACTTGATGAACCTCACCCTGGCCAAGTCTGTGGCCAGCAGGCGCGCTGCACCTTGCCCAGGATAGCCTTCGTCCTTTCCTCCGAAAGGGAAGCCAATCGTGCCACTGTATCGAGCTTGGCTCCCAGAAACAGTGCGACCTGCGACGGAACCAGGTGGGATTTGGGGAAGTTGATGGAGAATCCCAGGTCCGTGAGCAGTTGGACAGTCTTCGCGGTGTGCTAGACGGCGAGCTCCCTTGTCCTTGCTCGGATGAGCCAATCATCCAGGTAGGGGTAAACGTGGATCGCTTGCAGCCGCGCCACCACTGGTGCTAGGCACTTGGTAAATACCCTGGGCGCCGACTTCAATCTGAATGGCATTGGTATGGACAGCACTACTTGAATTGGTAGTGCTATCCTTGGACTACGAATCTGAGAAACCTTCGGTGTCCTTTTAGAATGGGCATGTGGAAGTACGCATCCTCCAAGTCCAGCGACGATAGGAAGTCGCCTGCCTCCAGCTGTCCCAGCACGTGCTGGAGGGTGACCATCCAGAACTTCTGGGCCTTGATGTGTTTGTTTAAAGGCCTGGTCTAGTAAAAATGTTTATTGTCCCTACGGGTCGGCCATGTTTTTTTTAAGCCTAAGTGGCTCGATTTTAGAAAACTTTCCTATGGGCCTTACCCGAGTTTTCGTCCATTAAACGCACGCGAAAACAAGCACCAGGGAGCCGCCATTTTCTGATAATCCTATCTTTTCCCCGATCGCCCTGGCTGACCTGCTTTTGCGGCACTAAATCAATTCCCCCGCCCCTGAGCCTGACATTATCAAAACATTCATATTCCCCGCCTCTCCCCGTGACGTTACTGTGCTGCGTAGGCAAACGCGCCCAGTCGTCTTCTGCGCGACTCCACACAGAACCCGGAAACCAACACAGATCAACTCACAACACAGCGTGCCACAATTCGGAATATGAAAATGTACTCTAAAATGAAACAGTAACACGGTACATTTGGTAAAGTACATTTATTTGACATTAAATGTTTAGAGAATATTCAGCAATTGCCATATGAACTCTGGAAGCCATTTATTTTCTTTTATCTGTATCCGCAATAACTGTTCCGTTTCATCTTGAGTCACGCGCTGTTCCTTTATGGTACACAGGGTGTTCATTTTCGTAAAAAGAATCACTTTGGAAGCACGGTGAACCGCAAGGCTGTTCCATCAACTAGGCACTAGTCCAGCCTAAAGGTTATGTTGCTTCTAGCCACTAGTACAGCGTAAGGGCATGTGGGCCCTTGGCGATCGTCCCATAATATGGTGATCGTGCTCCAGTTGTTGACACGAAGCTGCAGGTGTCTGCTGAAGAATCCATCCGCCGGTGTCTCAAACAGATGGCAGTGGCAGAATGGGATCAAATACCTGTTATGAAAACAAAAAAATGATAATTAGTCTCGCTAGCCGAACTTCATTAATATTACTCATTTTATTTATTACGGCCGATCAGAAACTATTTGCTTGGATAGTTCAATGGAGTATGTTTGTCTCTAAAATCAATGCGAAAAGTAACGAGATAAATCGAGGCCAACACACAATGATAAACGACAGTCTACATGCGTGAGGAATGATATGATATGATATGGCATTTGTAACGCGACCATACTCAAGTGTTTCTAGGCGTGACGAGGCAGGTGGGGAACAAGGGCAGACGGACAACGATCCTACTAGGCCAGGTGTCTTTCTGATCGCGCATGGGGTAGGGCTGTACATGGTTAGTTGAATACAAATTATATAATAGGGCCAGCTGGTGGCAAGTGCAAGGTAAATGCCGGGAGAAGGGGCTGAAGGATACAGAGACAGTCCCGTAGTGCAGGTAGGCAGTGCAGGGAAAAGTGGCTGGGCCAAGGACCGAGATTGGTGAGACCAGTGGACCTGCATGCCCATGTGCCCACTACGAACAGTTTTACTTGCTTTTACTAGCTCTTCATTCATTCATTTATTCATGCATCCATTAATTAAATCGTTATTCCGGTATAAAAGCGTGTAAAGATTTACTTACATTATATTTGAAATTTCCATTGTGTCTCTTCGTAATGCACTCTGTAAAACGGACCGTGCTCTTGACAACGATTTTTCGTATACTGACCTAAAATGAAACTAGGTCTAGTTTCTGAAATTTCTGCCTTATCGTCTTACATTATTGCGCACTCCCTTCAAATGTAGTTCTTTCGGCATGGTCCCTGTCTCAAGGTCAAAAAACAATAGACCCTTGTACTTCCAGTGAGACTTGTGGGCCTCATCTGGGCGCTGTCCTCGCATTCTTTATTTGCAACATCACGTAGTATAGGCATCTGTGAGAACTTGAAGTTTAGAATCCGTCTATGTAGTGCGCCTCAATGTGCAAATGCGAACTGGCTTCTCTCCCAAATGCCACGGCCCGCTTGGCTGGCGCGTTCTAAGTGCCCCAATTTTGTCCCCGTTGTCTGCGAGCTTTGCAGCCCAAATTGAGACATTTAATTTTTGGCGGAAGGTCAGGGAAAGTATAAAGTACCACAGGAGTTGAGTTAAAAGTGAGATTTATTGTTTGTTTTATTATTTGCAATACGCAAGCCTCCCATCCGTTAAAAGAACGCAGCATTTACATTTACATGAGATGAGACATGAGAAAAATATATACATACACATATGTGAGGTGAATAGAGAGAATTCAAAGATGACACCCAGCTTGTTCGCCACCCATTATGGTGAAGGTAGGGGTTAGGGTTTACAGGTACACTGTACAACATTTATTTACAAAAAGACAATCGTATTGCAATTATTTAAACCGCGATTTGTACTTCACAATCAGCTGTGCTTCGGGTGGGCATGGCACAGTCGCAATGTTCGGTGGCAATGGATCACTGCTCTGCACAGAAACGTCCAAAATTCCATATCTGTGCTTCTCTAACACAGCAACAATAAGGCCTTTCACAAAGTCAAACTGCATTTCATCATAGACTGGTTTGATCACCCATTGCTTACTTTGTTTTGAAAACACCTTAGTGTAGCGAGACATCCTTACTTTACCCCTAGTCCTAGTCCTAGATTGTTCACGTCCGACATTGCTGTTATGGGCCAAGACCTCTAGTAGAGTGCGATGTTGCATGCCCCGAAAGCTAAAATGCAAACGCTTTGGCCTGTACTTTAGGCACATATTGTGGAACACCTCCAAATCTCCTGTGTGACAGAATTCTGTCAGTCCTCTCAAATCTCTTGATAGAGTTTTGTCGAAAACAATCTTCTCAATGGCTTTGTGTGTCGGTGAAGATGGAATCAACCACTTCTTCTTCTGTGCCTCCTCTGGGGACAAAGGGCCATGTTCACATTGGTGGAAATGTTCATTTGCTGTCCAGCGGTGAACGTTGGTACAGTGGTGCATCAGTGACCGCCATTTTTCAAGTAGTATTTCCACTGACCCCTCAAGTTTTTGAGCTCCACCAAAGATGGTTGGTGATAGAATGTGACCCCTGCAAAATACTTTCAAAACCTTTTTTTTTCCCTGCAGCCGAGATTTTCTTATTGATTGATTTAGCAAGATGCCATACGTCAAATTGATGTTTAATATGTGGGAACTGCTCTCTCATTGTCTTGGCAATTGAAACATGTCTATCCGTGGCTATGAGGTCCATGTGCATTCCGCTCGATTGTAGATATTCCACTGATTTTATAAAACCTAGTTTCTCCATGGCCACTGAGGATGTACATTGTGTTACCTGCACGACCACCAAACTCACAATTTTCTTACCATCCATGTCCTGAAAGTGGTAGGTGCAGTACTTGGCAGAAAATCCAGGGCTGTCGCACTGTCCATCCCCAGCTAGCCTGAATAGTTTGCCTTCGAATGTACTTGCTAGAGAAAATTGTTCAATTTTCCAAGCATCACTAATGGCCGGAAACAGATAATCACGTTGGTATATGCAGTACAGCGCTTTAGAAATGAAATGGAGCCCCACAAACTGAAAGAAAGCCTCTAACTTTCTAAAACTGGAGCCACTAAAAAGTGAGGCCGCTGCACACATTAGATTGCCTGCTGGCAGTTTCCCCAGCATCGGTTGTGCAGACCATGAGAACCTATGATTTAATCTACAGTCGCCATTTATTTTGACGAGTCACATTAATCAATGGCTTCCCACATACTTTCTCTCTAATGGAATGCACACATTTCAGCATACTTATAATTTGCATCAAACAACTGTCGAATACAATGTATTTGCTCTCTTTCATTAGACTGTCATTCTGCGTCAACGTTGTTTCGGCCTGTGACGTTGTGGAGATTTCAACACACTGGAAAGTAATATCGCGGATATCAAGTTCTGATGCGTCTATGGATGCTGCGGCTGGTTCATTCTCTGTCATTTCAACATCTATTACTTCAACATTGATGGGAGAACACAACAATGTCGACAGGTTTTTTGGTGGCAAATTTTTGGCGGGTGTAGATTGTGTAAATTGATCTGCAACCACTTCAGAGCTATCTTCAATACATTCAATAACATCTTCTTGTGGTGGTGCGGTCGCACTGTAGCTATGGTCCAATGCAACTTTGCTGTAGTCTCCAAACACAGTTAATTCATGTTCTGGCCATTGGATATGAGCATCTCGAGCCTGAACACGCCTCGCCTCAATTAATAGTTCCTCCATAGTGTACACGGTCTGGCAAGCCACATCTCTCATTCGCTTCACTGTCTGTGTGTGTATAGTTCTGACAACCACGGGTAACTGGAGAGATTGGAAAAGGGATGTTCAGTTTAAACACAAGTTGGAGTGTAGTAGAATTGACTGGAAAAAAACATAAAATAGTCCCCAGCACAAACATTTTTTTAAAGTTATGAACTGTTTGTAACTAACCTTTTTTTGTTTTTTTTTCTTTGCAACTTTTTTGACTCGACCTTCAACATCTGCACGCTATAGCTCCGATTCGTTTCCTCATGTCCTCCCTTCCTCTTGCGCTGCAACGACTATATTTTCTGTATCCGCATAGACAGCACGGAATGAGGCTCCATCGTCTCCCTGAAACATAGTACTTTCATTACTATGTATCAAAATATTGTTAGCATAAAACACACGTGAGGACGAACACACAGGTACATCTCAATAGCCAAACACGATTTAAACATTGTGTGCAACAATCAAATGACAAGTATTCGACCAGTGATGATCTATTTCGATGGAACTGTCAGTATCCATACCTCTGGCTCTGCATGGACTGCCATGAATGGTTGTATTGGAGAGGAGGCATCCGCATCTCCCTGAAACACAGTACCTGCATTAATATGCTTTTCAATATTGGAAACACAACACACACTTGGGGTCGACGGCACAGGTACATATAAAGAGATAACCACAAATGATGCATTGTCCAAAAGAATCAAGGAAAATCCAAATATGATCACATTTCATCGACTTATTTCAACGATTCCTTTACATCTGCATCATCTAAATAAGATGTTGTGATTGTGGTGGAAGCTCCGTCGTCTCCCTGAAACACAGTACTTGGATTAGTATGGTTTTCAATATTGGAAACATAACACACACTTGGGGTTGAACGCACAGGTACATATAAAGAGATAACTACAAATGATGCATTGTCCAAAAGAATCAAGGAAAATCTAAATATGATCACATTTCATCGACTTTTTTCAACGATTCCTTTACATCTGCATCATCTAAATGAGATGTTGTGATTGTGGTGGAAGCTTCGTCGTCTCCCTGAAACACAGCACTTGCGTTAATAGGGAAGAAAGTATAGCAAATGGAATCACGTTATATGATCACGCATGATGGAGCCGTCATTATCCATACCTCGTGCGGCTGAAGAATATCTATGGATGTTGCAAATGTAGTGCGCACTTCCGAAAGCTGTTGCGCCGATTCGTATACTTGAATGTCAGGCTCTGCATCAAGTGCAGGGGTTGACGCTCCATCAACTGCCTGAAACATAGTACTTGCATTAGTGAGGATTACAATTGTGAAAACATAACACACCTGGGGTCGACAGCACAGGTACATATCAACGGCTAACCACGAATGAAACATTGTGTAGAACAATCAAACGACAAGAATTCCAGCTCTGATGATGACGCTCGATGGAGCTGTCAGTATCCATGCCTCCTGCTGTTGAAGAACATCTAGAAATGTTGTAGATGTGGCGGACGCTTCAGCATCTCCCTGAAAGACAGTACTTGCATTAGTATGTATAACACTAATTAGAACTGAAAACAAACACCAGTGGACGATAACTAAGGTGTATATCAATTGGAAAGCATTAACCAAACATTTGGTAAAGTAATTACACGATAGAATAAAACTATTACTTGACATGCATAAAACAAGTATGTAGCGGATTACCTAGTAAGATTACCTGATACGCGCTAGAAGTGGTTGATAACTGCGACCAAGTCAAGGATGTAGAATGTTCTTGCTTCAGATTCAAGGGATAGTCAAGAAGTTGTAAAGGTCAATTAATGATTGATAATGAAATGCCAATATTAAAAATAGCCATGTAAGCCGACAGAATACTTGAAAAATGCTCAATACAGCACAGTTCCCTGTCCCCATATATATATACATTGCGTTTGTGGATCATGAAATCGAAAAAGAATATATTGATAAATGTCATTATTCAAAAAACTATACACTCATATCAATATCGAAATTATTACAAGGGATAGAACACCTACAATATCAATTAATCTATTTGGCTACCTACACACTACCGCAAGGCCTTAAGCTAAATCCGGACACTTGACTCACTGGTGGCGGAATGTGGACGAATAGAGCGGGAATAGCGTTTTTGCACAATTTCCGTGTCGTTCGCCGTTTATTCTTCTTTGTTACCCAAGAAGTTGTGTACATGTCCAAGGAAAAGTGCCGGCTGCAGATGCGGTATCGATCACCCCTCTTGTCCTGTAAGACTTGTTGGACTCTACTTTCCAGCTCATCCAGTGGATATCCGCAATGTCTGACCCATTCTCTTATTCGATCAACAGTTTTCAGGAATACATGCATTGTAGTGCCTTCAGATTTAGCATGGGTCTTCGAAGGGCAACCGCTAATCGAACAGGCAGGCATTGTTGATAAATCTGAAAAGTAAATATCGACATTATACAATCTTCAAGAATAAAGATTTGATACAAAAGTAAATGAATCATACAATGATCAATGCAAGGTTTGTTTTGGTCGCAGGAACTATACCAGTTCATTATGTGCGGCTTAGTATTTGCATAAGTTGCAGAAATGTATAAATGAACCTAGCACTATTGTGTACTCGACTCGTAAATAGATAGAAATTTAAAAATCATCGAAATATGACTAGGATACATGGTCTTACCTTGACCAACAAACAGTTGGATTCAGCAAGCAGAGCAGTATGTTGCAGGAGAATAGGTGGGTGACCACGGGTAGCACACTGATGGGTTTGCTCTAAGCGGTCACAGAAGTTCACGGATAGCACGACGACGAGCAGATTAGAGTAGATCTCAGTGGTTGCCAGGTAACACGTTCAGGAGTTGACTTGCAAAGCACAAAGATGTTCTCATGAGACATATCAAGTGGTTTATAAAGTATTAGAAACAGTGGTGTGTTTGTGAATGAATGACGTATGTATGTTGTGTCTTAGGGGGGCGGCCTGCTTCAAGGGGAGGCCTGGCTGGAGACACGGGGTCTGAGGAGGCCATGTGACCGATGGCCCCTGGGCGTGGGACACCTTTTGAAATGTACATGTAGTTTGGCACCTTGGCCTTTCGCGCCCCTGACAGCCCCCCATACCAGCGGGCATCCACCGGCGCGAACCGCCTTTGATACAGGGGGGTGGGATGGATGGGCATGGGGCGTGCAGATAAGGCACAGGAAGACTGCTGAATGGAGACACTTATGTGGATTGCAGGGGGGCGGCCTGCCTCAGGGGAGGCCTGCCTGGAGACACGGGGTCTGAGGAGACCATGTGAACAATGGCCCCTTGGCGTGGGACACCTTTTGAAGTGTACATGTAGTTTGGCACCTTGGCTGTTTGCGCCCGTCACAGCCCCCCATGCCAGCGCGCATCCACCAGCGCAAACGCCTTTGATACAGGGGGGTGGGATGGATGGCCCTGGGGCGTGCAGATAAGGCACATGAAGACTGCTGAATGGAGACGCACTTATGTGGATAGCAGGGGGGCGGCCTGCTTCAAGGGGAGGCCTGGCTGGAGACACGGGGTCTGAGGAGGCCATGTGACCGATGGCCCCTTGGCGTGGGACACCTTTTGAAGTGTACATGTAGTTTGGCACCTTGGCCTTTCGCGCCCCTGACAGCCCCCCTTGCCAGCGCGCATCCACCGGCGCGAACCGCCTTTATATCAATATACAGTATATCGCCTTTATATCAATGATAGTATATCGTTGCTTATCAATAACAAATGCCACATACCGGAGATTCTTGTGAGCACAGACCCACACTTCAACCGGTGTATTATAGTGGTCAAGACCCTAAGGCCTGTATAATCCAATGGTAATTGTTAGTATAGATATATGTGTGACTTTTATAGAGACATAACCTACTGAAAGACTTTGAACAAGTGTTATTTAGTGCATGCATTATCGAGAATATGTTATGTTAGCTTAGATAGATAGTGACCACCCTGCTTCACAGCGACCAGACCTTCACCCATTCGGAGCACAGATGTCCGACGTCCATCCTTGAATGGAGACACACTTGACTCATTTAAAAAATCGAGACAACCGTTGTTAAAATATATGTGGTGTTTTATTTTGTATCTTATTTTCATGACACAAAAATACAAGACTTTAAAGATTATACAGGTCAGGTTGCAACACAGCGAGAGAAAATCCCCTGTACTGACCGCTGTCACTCGGGAACGTTTCTCTAATGGCACGAACGGCACAGGCGGGTATCACTCTTCGAACGCGGTGTCCAAGCCTCCCGTGAAGCCACCATGTAAAGGAATGATAGGCCACCAGCCTGTACCACCTGTGAAAAGGAATGAAACAAACTGTTTTTAAATGACCAAGATACGTTTAATAAACGTTTGTTGTCAATGACAATTTGTGTAACTAATGGCATTTTACACGGACAAATGCTATCTAGACAATGCACACTATTGAACGATTTACATGCGTTACAATGATGTGTAGATGTAATTTTGGATATAGTAGAAGAACATGAAATAGGAGTGGCATGACAAGCAGAGTATACTTACTCGTTACTCGGATTACGAGGACGAACAGTTGCTCGAAGTTCGTGCATAAGCACCATCATTATTCTCAACATGGCCCGTGTGAGGCAGGCTGCCCTGAGGTCTGGCAGCTCGGTGATGCATTGCGGTCGTGGCTCGCCTTCCGAAATGTAGGCCAGGCATCCAGAGTTTTCTCTGCAGCAGCAGTTCTCATCCTCAGTTGGCATTAGTTCGCACCGATTGCATGTGCACCAGGTGGAGACGCCGTCCATTCGACTAGGCCCAGGCTCTTCATCTGTTGATTCGTCCTGCCAACTGCCGTCCGCATCCCCATCGTTTTCGCGTGCTTCCCTTTCCAGTAGTTCCTCCTCTGTATACTCTGGCTCGTACATGTAGGGCATTATTGTAGCCATTGTGTGTTAAACTAAACTAATTTATAGCGGTGGTACTGGTATCTGTTCACACGGGCTACAAGCGGCGAAGGTAGCTGACCAGAGCACTGAAACGAGTCACAGAATACTCAAAGTAACAGAGGAATGGAATCGAAAATCTGCTGCTTTGTGCTGTGAAACGGTCTGTTTATACTTATTGAGGAAAGAGGCATCCTGCCATTTCCATGGCGACACGTCATTAGCTGAAGCGCAGCGAATGTTGACACGAGACGTGCATTGGCGTTGGGAAATGGGCGGTACGAGTCTGCGGATGACAGGCTCAGGGGAGGGGAAATTGATTTAGTGCCGCAAAAGCAGGTCAGCCAGGGCGATCGGGGAAAAGATAGGATTATCAGAAAATGGCGGCTCCCTGGTGCTTGTTTTCGCGTGCGTTTAATGGACGAAAACTCAGGTAAGGTCCACAGGAAGGTTTTCTAAAATCGAGCCACTTAGGCTTAAAAAAACATGGCCGACCCGTAGGGACAATAAAAATTTTTACTAGACCATGCCTTTAACCCGCGCAGGTCCAGGATGGGGCGCCAACCGCCTGTCTTTTTTCTGACGAGGAAGTATCTTGAGTATACTCCAGAGCCCCAGAGCCTCTTTGGGACGAGCTCAATGGCCCCTTTCTTGAGCATCGCCCTTACCTTAACAGCAGTTGTGGGATGCGATTTTCCTTCCTGGCCACGGGAGGAATTCGGGGGCACTTCCTTAGAAATTCGAGTGTGCCCGTGGGCCAGGGCATCCAGCACCCAACGGTCGGTGGAGATGGACTCCCACACGCTGACGAACTTCGCCAGCCGGCCTCCCACCAGGGTGCTCAGGTGGGGGCCCGATACTACGGGCGGTTCAGTCCTGCTTGGAGGCGGCCTTGCCGCCCTGGCCTCCTTGGCGACGGGGTCCTCCTGACTTGCCGCGCCCTCTGTAGGCCTCTTGTGACGAGGAACGGGCTGCCTGGCGGTACGTCGAGGAGCCACTGCCGAATCCTTTGGAGGCACCTTGCTTGCCTCCAGAGTTCCGAAAGGGCGGCCAACGCTGCTGCAAAACTCCCAAGGCCCGAGCCGTCTCTGTATTGCTCTTGATGGCCTGAAGTGACTCATCTACTGTCTTTCCAAACAGGTCGTTCCCGTCGAAGGGAATGTCCAGAACTCTGGTTTGCACGTCCTGGCGGAAATCTGCTGCCTTGAGCCTCCCCACCGTCGAAGGCAAACACTGTTGCCCAACTGGCGGAACCCGGTGTCCACGATGTCCGTGGCCACCGTTATGGTGTGGTCTGACGCCACCTCACCTTCCTGTAGGATCCCCAGGTCCTCCGCCATCTTGTCGTCCGGTAGGAGGTCCAGCAGGGGGGCGATCTTGTACCACAACTCCCTGTCGTAACGGGCCACAATCGCTAGGGCGTTGGCCGCCTTAATTGTCGTTGCCGTGGACGAGATGACTCGTCGTCCCATGGCGTCCAGTCTCTTTCCCTCGCCGTCAGGTGGGGAGGTTGAAGTTGAAGCCGTCACCCCCGCCGTCGCCTTCTTGGCCGCCGCCGAGAGGACCGGAATCAGGGACGGCTGTGCCCTGAGACACAAAGGGGCGGAATCGGGGCCCCAGTACTTCTTCTCGTACCGATCCCTCTTAGCAGGCATCGTGGACGGGTTCTTCAGGAGAGCAAGTCCCTCGTCCCAGATGTCAAGCAACGGCACCGCAAGGACAGTCTTCCTCTTGGCCTTGTGCTGTTGATAGAGGAAGCCTTCCTTCTGTTCTTCGGGGCAGAGCTGGAAAAGTTTGGATGCCCTGGAAATCATGGCGTGGAAGGAGCCAATTTCGTCACGCGGGCAGGCCCGAGGGGGTGGTGATGGAAGGCCCATCCCGTTGTCACCACCATCGTCATCCGTACCCTTCGTGGCCGTATCTGTTCCCGTGTCATCCCTAGGATCAGGGGAAGGAGATGAAGGCTGAGCGGGCCGTAAGGGCTGGAAAGGCAGGGGGGATGAACTAGCCTGCGCTTGTTTGGAGGGCTTCCCGACAGGCCCGGTTCTGCTGGGTCATCCGTTGGGGGGAGAGGCAACCTCGTCCTCATCTCCGTGCATAAGGTTTCGATAGCCATCAAAATGGCCACCGAGTTGTCGGGCACTGGCTGCGACGGGCGCAATGGTTGCTCTTCCTCCCCGGGAGCCTCATCGGCACCACCGTCGCTCTCTTCGTCCACCTCCCGGGATTCCTCCCGTGGGACCGGACCTCCTCAAACCTCTTGTTGAGGCCTTGCACGACTTCAACCAGCTCCTCCTCAGAGGCTGTATCCGTGTCCGTGATGGCCACCGCCCCCACCCCTCTTTTTCCACCGGGGTCTTCACGGGGGTCTTATGGATGGGCTGAAAAGAGGATTCCCTCTGCGGTGGCAGGGAAACTCTGGGCCCGAGGTCGTCTCCACTGGGGTAGCCTCCACGACTCCCTCGAGAGAGGCCGTAGCCGGGTGAATCAGGGCCTTCACGACTTTTGGGGTGCTTGAGGCCTTCACCTTGGGGGGGGGGGGGACACTGCCTCGCTCCCCCTCGGCTGCTTCCGTTGGGATCGACTGGGGCTTCTCCAGAAGCTTACCCGGGATCTCTGACTTTCTCTACCCCGAGCCAGAGCGTTGGCTCGTGGTTGATGGCGTTGGTGAAAGTGCACCCTCCCTGGCAGCCGAGGAGCCCGACCATTCGGCGCTCCCGGTGCCCGTGGACTCGCGGTGCTTAGCTTTCTGTTGGGCCTCTGTCGCCAGAGCGCCCTCAAAGGACTTAGAAGACTGCTCGGACCTCTTCTTCTCACCTACTGCTGGGCTCTTTCCTTCCAGCCAGTTGGTGAGGCAGATCCGCCGATCCCTCATAGTCCGCTCCGACATGTTCTTGCTAAACGCACATTCCTTCTCCACGTGCGTTTTGTCTTCGTGAAGGCAGTGGAGTTATCTAGAATGCTCGTCCTCCTTGAACACATTCTGCAATTCGCACCCAGGGCAGTTCCTGAACAGCTTGGATCTGGGCGTCGAGCTTCCCTTGTCCTGGGCCATGTCCACGGGGTAGGCCTCAAGGTCTTCTGGAATCCTTCAAGAAGCATACTCTATGAAAACTTCACCCTTGAGGGGCGTAGAAAATTCCGAAATGGTTCCCCGTTGATCGGAAGTAGAAACGGTGGAGCTTGAGGCTTGATTGACAGAAAAAATGAGATTAAACTCTTTGAAAAAACGCAAAACACAGTAAAAGCTCGAGAGCTATAGCACGAGGACTCCCAACACTTGAATGTGTGGTAAAAATCAGAGGATGGCTGCCAGGAGAGGGGCTTAGGGAGAGGGCAGTCATTGGCTGGGGGCAGTATGACCCAGAGACCAGTGATTGGTTACTACTAAGAAAGACAGATCAGAAACGAAACTGATACTGATTTTTTCTTTACCGAGGATTCCCAGCCTGACGGGGAATATTCATGAGCATGTGAATCCATACCAGACCCCATGCTGGAGAATGATACAATTAGGTTACATAGGTTGCATGTAAGGGTGGTGCAGTAGAGAGAGGGTCAGGCATATAGGTGGGAACAACAGGTGAACAGGGTTATATGTCGTTGGACCGCAACCAGTTTAGCGAGTTGCGTCTGAAGCCAATATAGGACTGATCAATTCTAATGCTCAGAGGTAGTGCATTCCAATGTTGAGCAGCTTTAACGGGGAAGCTACCTCCTCCAGATTTAGTTAATTTAAACCTAGGTATCTCTAGACAGTGAGAGTTAGCTGCTCTGGTTGGGCGAGTCAAAGTTTTTCTGGTCATTCTTTCTCTGAGATATTGGGGGGTGGGCTGCATTGTTGAGGCTCTTGAAGGTGAGTGACAGTTTTAAGTAAAATCCTATCACTTATTTGTAGCCAGTTGTGGTCTCATCTGATGTTGGAGATATGTTCTCTATTGGTTAGGTTTAGGGAAGTTCTAAGGGCATTGTTTTGGAGTGTTTGTAATTTGTGTAGGATACATTTGTTGGCTCCTAGATATAGGGCATTGCAATAATATAGTTTTGATAATATTAAAGCATTGGCAAGGGTGATCAAGCTAGTTTCTGTTATATAGAGTCAGCAGGCTGATAGGTTTGCCTGTGTAGGCAGTGGAGGAATCCAATGAATTAACCTTCTTCCTTAGTGATAAGGTGGAGTCAAGATAAAATCCTAGTGTTTTTACCTCGTTTACTGCTTTGATTAGGTTTCCGTCTATGTTAAATGAGGCATAGTTGGGGCTGAGTTTTTTTAGATTGGTTTTGGACCCAAGGATCAGGATCTCTGGTTTATCGTCATTCAGGCAGAGGCCATGGGATGCCATCCATGCCTGAATGAGGACGTATATTTCATTTAACAAGGCTGTATCCTTGTCAAAATTGCTCGAAAGGGGAATGAGGATCTGGGTGTCATCTGCATAGTTCGTGTAGATGACACCTAGTCTGTCCAATTTGTTGAATAGGGGCTTGGTAAATATATTATACATAGTGGGCGAGACACAGGATGTTTGTGGGACACAACATTTAGTTTGAATCGGGTCAGCCGACGCCGATGTGGAGAAGACATGCATTGTTCTGTTTGCTAAGAAGGACTGGACCCAGGCTATTGCGTCACTCGAGAAGTGAGCAGCCGACGCTAGGTGATTGCACAGGACTGCATGGTCCACCAAGTCGAAGGCTGCCAACAGGTCGAGGAGGAGTAGCATGGCAGTTTTGCCTTTATCCTTCAGCTTGTCTATTTGTGTCTTTAGGTCGATTAATGCTGTTTCGGTGCCATGTTGAGGTCTGAAACCGATTTGGCGAGGACCTAGGAGGTGGTTGGCTTCAAGGTAGTCCTGGAATTGCAGGCATGCTACTCTGTCAATTACTTTAAGGAGAAAGGGTACCGGAGTGATGGGCCTGTAACTGGTAGGGATGGATGGGCCAAGTGTCTGTTTTTTGAGGAGTGGTAGAACCCAAGACTCTTTCAGGCTCTTTGGGACAGTGTTGGTTTTGAAGGAGGTGTTGATTCGTTTTGAAGTAAATGGTGCTAGATCTCTTGCTGCGTCTTTGACTATTTGGGCAGGACAATTGTCGCCTTGACAGTTGGATGGCTTTAGTGATAGGATGATTTTCTGTTTCCAGAATAGAGACTTTAGTGAAGCTAAAGGGTGTAAGCATGCTAGGGGCTTCAGAAGCGGTGGTGACATGTGGCTCGGGAGGTGTCAGTGAGGCTTTATTAGCTGTTTTAGTTTGGAGGGATGCTATTTTGCTAGAAAGGGCATTCTGGATACTCGTGCACCATTGTGTGTCCTTCGGTGCGTTGTCTAAGGGCGGTAGGGGGGATTCTACTTTCCGGAGGATCACAAAGAGCTCCTTGGTGTTAGAGCTGGCTTTGGAAATTCTTTCGTTGAACACGTTTCTTTTGGTGCCGATTATTTCTTTCTTGTATTTATTCGCCAACTGGGTCAACTGCATTTTGTTTTACTCAGATGGGGAGTGGCGCCAGATGTATTGTAGTTTCCTTTTCTGTAGTCTTAGCTCTTTAAGATGGGGGTTGAACCAGGCGTTGAGGTGAGCCTTCTGTTTACTTTTGCGAAGTTTGGCTGGTGCGATGAGGTCTAAAGCATTGGACATTGTGTTGTTAAAGAACTCTACTAGAATGTTCGGGTCAGTGTTACTTGGTAACGAGTTGAGAGAGGGAAGGAGATGAGGCAGTAGTTTGCAAAATGTATTTTTTTTTTTTGCATCTAGTGGGTACGGGGGGGGGGGGGGGTGGAGCCGTAGCTGTGGCTTTGGGCATTTGTTTATCTATGGTTATTGAGAAGTCCATCAGATGATGGTCTGTCCAAGGTTGTGGGGTTATATTTGTGATGGTGGAGCTGTGTGCGTGCAAGGTGCTGGGGTTGGGGGGGCATTTAGCACTGGAGAATTGTTGACATTTCCTTAAGGTGGCATCCCATGTTTTACTGCCATTTTTGGGCAAAGCCAACTAAATGGGTTTTATTACGTGGCTATACTGGCATTTTGGTACAGCCAGTCTAGCAGATGCTTTAGGTGGTATGACTTTTTTACTATGCATTTATGACAAAGCAAGCATAATAAGTGGAAGAAAGCACAATAAATGCTATCACGCAACTAAACTGGGATTTTGGTGCAGCCAGTGTAGCCATTCCCTGCTGTGGCATGGTATTTTGTTCTGGACATTTATGAGCAAGAAAGCACGATAGGTGGGATGATATGGGAATACTAGCATTTTGGTGCAGCCAGTCTAGCTACTCTTACTGTGGCGCAACAATTCTTACTATACATCTGTGATAAAGCAAGCATAAGTGTTCTTACGTGCACAGACTGGTCTACATTGGAGCCAGTTTGGATATGATTTCTTATTGTGGCTTGACATTTTTGGGGCAAAGCCAAATGGAGTTTGTTTCTACGTGCGGGTACTGCCATATATTGGCAGAGACAGCTTGGACATGCTTTATAGTATCGTTAGTGGCATAATACGCAAGCCAAACACGAGTATGTACTTATATGGGAATACTGGCATATATTGGTGCAACCAGAATGGAAACGTGATATCTTGATGAGAAGGTGTAAACAGAGGCAGTTGGTCAAAAGCTAAGAATGGGGAAGGAGATGAATAGCCCAAACTCCATATTTCTGGGGCATGTTTGTTCAATAGGCAGCGTTGCAATTCTACCCTGTGATGCCAGCTGACTTTATGCACCATCTCAAATGAAGGTGAGGTAATATGAAAGGAGCCTGGCAGCTGCTAGAGGTTTAACTCAGGCTACATTCAGTTAGGGAACTAGAAGGACAAGATCACTCAATTAAGGTTTTATTTTATTTGCATTTATTGAAAATGTATGAAGTGCCTAAACAGCAAATGGTCTTTCAAGGTGCCACAAGACAAAAAGCGGGGTGTGGGAACAGGGAAGAAGGTTAGACTGAGGGGCAAGGTGGCAGCTGACCAGAAACACCAGGACATGCCAAGGCTCTGATATACCAAGCCAGAAAACAGCACAGAAGGTGTCCGGTAGTCACAAGTTGGATGAAATGGCAGCAAGGGTCTTCTCATCCAAGCAGCGAATATAGTGGGCAACACAATTGTTGTCAGGGATAGATATCAGGAAGAAACGAGAGCAGAGCTGCAGCAGGCTGAGGGCTCACATCCAAGAAGATACCCCAAAGTAAGAATTCAGCTCAAGTACTTAATAGGCTGGAGGATCAGGAAAATGCACCGACCAAGGCAGGCAGTCCATGAGAAAAAGTTAAGCGCAACTCCAAGAACCACAGGCCCAGAGTGCTACAGAGTCCAATTTGGGGGAGAGAATGGAACACTGTGTGACATTAAGATGCGTTACTAGTGTAGAGAGTCAGCATTTTAATATCAGTCATCTAGAAATCTGATTTAATCTAACAATCAGTGTATAGGCTATTCATGCAATCCATCCCTTGATTTTTGTATTAAACGTCAATAAAACGTACATCAGAAAGAATGAGCGTCAATGATACTTTCCAGTTATTATGAGCTTATCTGGTATGTAGGTTTACACTTAACCTAAGCCACTCGGGCACATTCATAAAATCATTGCATACAAAATTACAGTTCAATTATGCAGCAACAAGTATAAAGTCACAAACATAGTCAACAGGGTTGCTGTAGTTCACCCTTTCATGACAAAAATAATGTAAATATAAATAATTATTGAAAGTTTGTGTTTATTGGGTGAATGTACAGTCATACATCATGACAAATGTGGAGTATGTTTTATGATCTGAAACCGGTTGGACGATTTGGAAAATTCTTAACAAGGACATCCGGTTCTGCCAACACATGCTTTGCTGTCTAAAACACAGCTACATAGAGCTTCTTGTCCATCTATAGCAAGGTCATTCTGCAAAAAGATAAAAGTACAAATAATATATATGCACATGTATTTTACTATGTAGAATGTATTTTTCTCCTTGCTGAATATAAGTTCGGTTAGGTTCTGATTTGGTCCTCTAGTGATAAATGCCTTGCAAATCTCTACAAATCATATTACAATGGATTTGGTTTTTCATAGCACTTAAGAAAGTCTGTATTGCAACTTTTGTTAAGAAGTTTTAAAAATTATCAAAAATAAATAGACCTAATACCCACATCCAAATACAAGGTTTTGCACGGGTTATTATAAATATACTCATTGGAATATTTAGGAATTCTTCATTTCAACCAACTACATATGATTGTCTAGCAGGGGTTGTGGAAAGCTCTTATGTGCAATCTTGCATTTTTATGCTAGTAACAATTTTCATACTAGATCAGATTACTTATGGTTGGCTCCAATTTCTCTTTTGCAAAGTTATCCTTCGTCATCTACCAACATGATAGTAAACAGACTCAAACCAATTAAACAATGGTTAAAAGGGAAGAGAGGACTTCATGTGAGGACAGACATGAAGAAGATGAAGCCTCGGAACCACTAAAAGGGCTGACTAGCCCAGCTTTTTAGACTGTACATGCTAAATCCCCCCTCCACAGCCTATTCTATCAGTTTTTAAAAAGGTCACCAATGCGGGTTGGAACATCCGATTTCAACTTAATTATGAAGTCAGTCTGTAGTTTAGGCCCATGCACTCTTTACCGTTCCATATTGAATAAGCCAAAAACTGAGTTTACTCCCTTCCCTCAACCACAGCACAAACAGAACTGTTGCAGATTGGGGAAGCGAGAGGCAAAATCGGTCCATACATTTTGCAAAGAAAGTCTAAAAGGGTAGACAAAAAAAAAAAAAACATGGTTGTGCATTCCTGTCGAAAGATTAGAAATAGGAAAGGTCTGTATGATGAACAGAGGTCAAGTCAAGTCTGCAAAAGATCCACTGGTCTTAAACTGTATCCATAAAATCCCGGGAGGTGATGCTTGCTCCAGTCGAACAGATTCCAATAGAATTGCACACACGTATTATTTCCAGATCTGATTAAGAACCATACCGGTCCTGAAAATAAGTAAAAAGATGTTTGATCAGATGACGAAAATGTAACAAACATCCATACATATCACAGCATTCCAGATAAGCGTATTTTCTTTTCACTAACTTTACTAGTATATTTAAAAAACAAAATACAATAAAAAACAAAGTAAAAGTAAAAGGTACATTTGATTGGTAAATTGGGGTGATAAATTCCCCCAACAATATTTAAAGAGCAAAGTGATATTTAAAAAGGTGTGCACATCTGATCAGTAGGCATAAATCCCAGGGTTGTCTTACACGGATTTGGAAAAGTGCAATTGTTATAAATGTTAGGTTAACGGTAGTGGACAGGAGTGGTCCCACCAATCTGATTACGTGATTCAGCAACAGGGTGGGGACAATAGGCAATGTCTCTAAAGCAAACAATAGACAATGTTTGGTGGGGTCAAATTCCTGATTAATATAAGAATGAACTCACTCATCTCTCCGTTTTCACTCACATAATATCTAGACTAGGAACATCGGGCCATGATCCAAATACGCTTTCTATTGCCCCGGTTATCCGACCCATAAACAACCATTTGATGCTTCAATCAATGGTACAAAAAGGAGAAAAGGAGTGCGATAAAACGATCGAGGCTAACCACGTGCACTGTGCGAGAATTTATAACGGGAAAAAACTATTAATCTGGTATAAAAGAATTGCCTCAAAACATATAGATTTCAACTTTATATTAGGGAAAATCAAAAGATTTTAAAAACTGTTGACAAAGGCACACGTTTGATAAGGAGAACTGCTAAACGGCAGTGAAAATCAGCAACAAAACTTGCAGTCAAGATGTGTATAGGAGGGGACCTGCACAGAGTATCTGTTTAAGAAATTCCATCCAGGTGTGTGAGAAACAAACAAGGGTGGTAATAATTCCCTGGGGTCAATGAACTGGGAATTTGACTTTGATAGGACAGATTATCTTGGGAATTGATAAATTGAACAATTCTAGAGCATGTGGACCGGATGGGGTGCCGAATCCGTTTTTTTAAAGAAAAAGCCTCCTTATGGTCAGATATTCTATTCAGACCGTTCTCCCATATCGCAGCAGGTGCGGATTGTCCTAGCTCCTGGAAAAAAGCAATCATAGTGCCTATTTTTAAAACTATTGAGAGAACAAATCCAGCTAATTATCGCCCAATCGCCCTAATAGATACCTCAGCTAAATTCCTGGCAAAATTCATTCTAAAAGATCTATTAAAGCAGGCTGAGGAAAATAATTTGAGCTCCCTACAAACAGGTTTTTGGAAGGGGGGTGAGGACACTGATAAGTGCAACTGCTCTGTCCACCTGCACTTCTGACATAGGCAGGATATTTGGTAAATCGCTATATGTGGCAGTCTTGGACTTGACAGCAGCCTTCAACAATATCGTTATTTCTATCCTTTGGGGAAAATTAGAGAAGTGGGGAATTAACCAGGGCCTTCTGAGAATGATCCAGCTGCTCTACATGAACAATTCTGTTAATGTCAGACTAAATACTCAGGGAGACCTGTCCAATTCTATTCCCGTTATGAAAGGAGTTTGCCAGAGGTGTGTACTGGCTCCTACCCTTTTTAATCTCCATTTAGTTATTTAGTGGGTTTGTGGATGGACTATTTATTGTGGAACGGCTATGCGCCAAAATGGGGGGACCTTGGGGTTAACATTATTGCCTATGCCCTCTTACTCTTGGACTACACTCCAGTCGGCCTAAAAAGGCTTCTGGAGTACAAGGGTATTTAGGAAGGAATCACTTAAAAATTAACCCTCATAAATCATATGTAATGTCCTATTCTTCTAAATGCAAATCAAAGTCCTACTATAAATTACTTGGGTTTCTTGATATCGACAAAGAAGCAGTTCCAATAACAAAAAAGAGAACATGGAATCGAAAATCAGCCCAGGAATCACACTGATGAAGGTGCTAAACATAAGCTCTGTGCTTTCTCATTGCTGCCACTGATCAAGCTCTTTAAGCTAAAGGTTACAGCAATGATTATATTTGGGCGCAAGCTGATTGCATTTTCTAAAAGAAGATTTTTGGACCCAATACATAAAAATAAGTCTGTCATTGCATACAAAAATTATGGAGGCTGATAACTCCAAGTGATCCTACCTACATGATCTCTTAAAGGGTAGCCTGGCCCATACTTCCTTTCTGTCCAAATTTCACAGAAAGTGTGAGGGGTATTTGGAATTGATTTCACTGGATAACTCAGAGCAAAATTTGAGAAAAAACAAAGATAATACGTTGGTATAAAAAAGCAATCACTAAGATCTAAAAAGATTATTACTGTACAAAGACAACTATCATTTATTTCTTCCAACGGAAAAGCTGAGACTATACCTGCAAAAAAGTCCATCAAAAAATAGTGACATATCTCAAATTTCGTTTAAATGCTGTGCCTACAATCGAAGCCAGAGGTCCAAAAATAGCCTTCCAAATGAATTGCGCGGCTGTCGCGCGTGAAGGCTTGCGCCGATAGCATCTCTGAGCCGTTCTGGTATTAGAGTGTCCATCCTTTACGAACCATAGAATTCGGCTTTTAGGTGGGTTTATCCAATTGACAGCTTGGGTTCTCTGACCCCTAATCTATGGATAAGGCTGATGTTAACCTAACTGGGCATTAACAATAGCTTTGTCTAAATTGTTAGAATAGATATTTGTGGAGTTGAAAAGCAGAATGTCACAGGGAGAGGCAGCCTGGAGGGAGATTTGGGACTAATTGGGGTATCCTTATACTGGGTGGAAGGGAAGATACTGAATTGAGTACACTTTGATTTAGCTTTATTAAAGGAGAACGTGAGACCACAAGGTAGAATTGTGGTCCGCATGGATATTCTTTGTTGCTGTATTGGTGATCTGCTTCTGATTTTGGAAATGAAAAAGATGTTTTGATTATAATGGTACAAGTGCCTTTTTCCTATGTTGAAATGGTGGACATGTGTCTTGTAAACTGTAAAACACTTAAAAAAATAAAACTAAAACAAGTGTAAGCTAAAATGGTGCACTAATGACATAGGTTTCTAAGCCCCCACCCCCTTTAACTAATTAGGCATTACATTCTAAACCTAAACGTTTACATTACATTAAAAGTGGTTGCTGAAGGACTAGAGCTTTTAATTACCCAATATTTAAAGCTGTGATGAACAAAGTACTTTAGCAAGAGGAAGAATAGGCATCCATAATCTGATAGACAGAGCAGGATCTGGACACAAGGATACCAAAGAAAAGTACATAAGAAAACAGGGATGGCTATGAGTTGGCCATAATGATGGGGCCAACTAGGGCTATATCATTCTGCTCAATCAAGAATTCTAGATTATGCCAGTAATATGCACAGAATGTTACTTGCCTGCAAATTGGGATCAATAAATTGCCTACAGAAAGCTCCAAAACATGTGCTCCCAATGATGATTTCCCATTATGCTGGTGGTACAATATTTCCAGGTTCCTGACAGACCTTTGGGTGTTAACTGTAGGACTTAGCAGGAGAATGATGTCTGTGTCTTTGGCTTAACAAAGGTTGGGCTCCCCCTCTCATTCAACTGAAACCTTGGACTTTCCCAGTCAATGTTTGCCATCAAATGGATAAACTTCACATGCAAAGAATCAGACAAAGTTTCAATTACGAAATCCTTATTGGCAAATCTTATGCTGCCAACAAATTTGCTGCCTTAAATGTTGTGTATGGCGCATGCGCATCTCCCAGGGTAAAGGTCAGCTAGGGCCAACGATGAGATGGATTTCTAGAATCTGGCCTGGTGGACAGATTTTAGGCAGACACCCTGTAATAGTCAACAGGAGAACATAGGGAGCAGTCAAGGCTATTCTCAGGAGAATGTGAGTGGGGTTAAACGTCTACAATGACTCCACACACTAAAGCACACAATTCACTTTAGCCAGGAATGTATAAAACACACAGTTGTGTATTCTAGGCCTTAACACACAAAAGAAACAAACAATCAGGTGATACCACTCAACAATAAACAAATATATATATAGTCACCATAGGTTTTTATAAATGCATTCAATAAGTGAGGCAGTAAGATGGAACCAAGTCACAAGACATATACCCTAGCTTCAAAAGTTCAATCCCTATGAAGAGTGTCTTCAGAATGTATCTGATGCAGGTAAAGTACTTGTGTTGGTGAAATGTTAAAAAAAAAGAGATGCAACAAAGTTACTGGTAATTAAGTCTTAGTTACTTACCTGTAACTGTATTTCTCCAGAATTGGTATCTTTCGTAGATTCACATGCTTGAATATTCCCCGTCAGACTGGGAATCCTCGGTGATAAAAATTATTATAAATGTTTTTTTTTAATATACACACATTGCTACATTGAAATGCATGTACATTGTACATTATGGCCTATGAGCCATTCTATTGTGTAGTCCCTCCACCTCACTTTATGACCCCAACCAATGAGGTGGCAGGGCTTAAGCTCCGCCCCAGGCAGCCATCTTCAGATTTTGGACCATAAAGACTACAGTATGATGGATGCTGAGCGTAGGAGCAGCCTCTCAGGGGAGGCGGGTGGGTGCATGTGAATCTATGAAAGATACCAATTCTGGAGAAGAACAAGTTACTTTCTTACCTGGTAACATTCTTTCGATGGGATGTTCCGACGACGTATTCCACATCTTTGACATTGATTACCACAGCTGTGCTGCTTCGAAAAACTTTTTCGGCATAGGCGTCCTGCGTCGATGTCGTCGACATGCTCCCTCGAGGACCTCCTCCGACGGTCGACGTCACCGGATGTTATATGTAGGACACACAACGCTTGTAGCCTCTGATGTAGTTTTTTCCCCCAGTACGTGTGGAACCAATCTCCTGCCAGTATTACTACAGAAAGCCTTGCGGAAACGGAAGCTGCGATCGCATAAGAAATTCTGTAGAGGGGCAGGTAGGGAGGGTACGTGTGTAATACGTTAGAGGAACATCCCATCAAAAGAACGTTACCAGGTAAGAAAGTAACTTGTTCTTCGAGGGGATTGTGTCCTCCGACGTATTCCACATCTTTGACAGACTCCCAAAGCAGTACCAAAGTAAGGAGGTGGGAAAAGAATTTAGAATTTTTTTAGAATGCCCAATCAAATTGCAGAATAGAGGACTGCCTTACTAAAGGCCAAATCTTGCACATGGATAGAGTCCAGGGAATAATGTTTCACAAAAGTATGGACAGAGGCCCATGTGGCTGCTTCGCAAATATTGCGAATCTGAACACCCCTCTGTAGTGCAGTGGAGGCAGCCATACCCCTAGTAGAATGAGCCCATAAGCCTACCAGAGGGTCCTTTCCCGCCAACCGATAACACTCAGAGATCGTCAAAATTATCCATCTACACAAGGTCTGCTTGGAAACAGCCTGACCTAAACGCCTTCTAGCGTAACCAATAAAGAGCTGATCATCCACTCTGACCCGGGACATCCGTGAGAGATAGAAAATCAAAGGTCTCCTAGGGTCCAACCTATGGAGCCTCTCCTCTTCCTTACCAGGATGTGATGGAGGATAGAATGCCGGAAGAATTACCTTCTGGCTCAGATGGAATTTGGACACAACCTTGGGAAGAAAGGAAGACCGTACCCTAAGGACAACCCTGTCCTTATGGAACACAGTGAAGGGTGTTTTGGCGGAAAGTTCCTGCAACTCACACAGCGTGCGGAAGTAACAACTAAAAATATAGTTTTAAAAGGACAACAGTCTCAACGGACAAGAAAGTAAGGGCTCAAACTGAGCTCCCATTAGGAACTTTAAAACCAAATTCAAATCCCATCCCGGCACCTGGAAAGGCGACGTGGAAACACATGAGTTAGCCCTTTTAGAAACTGACATATCAAAGGGATTTTAAAATAAGAACATTCCTCAGACGAGCGCTTAAATATGGACAGCGCCGCCAGGTAACCCTTAATGGTACCCACATGCAGGCCCTTGTGGGCTAAAAAAAGACCAAATTAAAGGAATGGAACATTGGAAAGGATCCACAAACTGTACCCTGCACCAGTCGGAGAACTTCCTCCAACGGCAACGGTACAAGGATTTCGTTGCAGGCCTTCTGGCCGAAAGCAACACCTCCATCACGTCTTCAGGGAGGTCTCAATTATTATACCTCAACCTTTCAGATACCAAGCATGAAGGCTGAGAGACTTGACCTCTGGATGGAGAACTCGACCCCCATCCCGTGAGAGCGGATCGTCTCGTTAGGGAAGACGACGTGGAGGGCAGATGGATATGTCTAGAAGATCCGGGTACCACACTCTCCTGTTCCATGCCGGAGCAATGAGGATCATCCGGGTACCGAACTTCCACAACCTCCGCAACACCTGCGGAATGACGGGGACTCGAGGGAATGCGTACAGTAGTGGGAAGGACCACTCCACTACGAACGCGTCCCCTAAGGCTCCTCTTGGAGGAAATTCCCCCGAGCAGAATCTCTCGCACTTCCGGTTGACACTGGTGACGAAGAGATCCACTTGTGGGGTCCCCCAAAGGGCGAAGATCTCCAAAAAAACTTCCTGAGCCAGCTCCCACTCGTGAGAGACCGTGCTCTGCCTACTCAGAGCGTCCACCGCCACGTTTTCGTCTCTGGCCAGATGAACTTCGGAGATCGAAATTTCCTGCTGGATGGCCCAGAACCAGAGCTGCGTCGCCTCCCTGCACAGTGGGAGTGACCCTGCCCCCACCTTTTTGTTGAGGTAGTGCATGGCCACTGTATTGTCCATCTTAATCAGGGCATTCTTCCCCTGCACAGACGGCAGAAAAGCCTTCAGGGCTAGCCTGACAGCCTGCAGATCTAACAGATTGATGTGGAGTCTGGACTCCGATGGAGACCAACGACTGCTGGCTGTCAGCTCGTTAGCATGAGCTCCCCAACCCGTGAGGGATGCGTCCGTCACGATCGTCACCTCTGGCCACGGCTGCCAAAACGGAGCCCCTTTAAACAGATTTCCTTCGACGGCCCACCACAGAAGGTCCTGGGCGACCGAGGGCGGAATCTGAACGGGATCCGACATCCTGCCGGAGAACTGTGACCACTGCATCTTGAGTGCCCACTGCAGGGATCTCAACCGCAGCCTGGCCTCTGGCCCCAGTAAAATGCAGGATGCCACGAGGCATAGCAATCTCAAGAACTCTAACGCAGGGAGACTCTGGGCACGTTGAAATGTGTCCACCATCTGCAGAATGTGACGAGCCCTCACCTGGGGAGGCGAACACTGCCCAGGGGTTTGTCTAGCACTGCTCCGATGTACTGGAGCCGCTGGGTAGGTGTCACATCAGACTTCTTTAATTTGAAGGAGAAGCCCAGCTTTTGAAGGGAGTGGCAGGTGACGCACAGATGATCCAGGACTTGCTCGGGTGAGCGCGCCCTGATCAACCAATCGTCCAGGTAGGGGTAGATGTGAATCCCCCCCCCCCCCCTTTCCTGAGATGTGCTGCCACCACCACCATCAGCTTGGTGAAGACCCTCGGGCGGAGGTCAATCCGAACGGCAGGACCCGAAAAATGAAAATGTGAGTCACCAGCCGCGAAACTCAGGTACTTCCTGTGCATGGGATGAATCGGCACATGAAAGTAAGCATCCTTGAGGTCGAGAGACACCAACCAATCCTGAAGTTGTAGGGCCTGGAGGACTTGAGAAAGAGTAACTATCTTGAACTTGTCCTTCCTGAGGAGCTTGTTCAAACCACGCAAGTCCATGATGGGTCTCAATCCTCCGTCTTTCTTTGGGATCAAAAAATATGGGGAATACAATCCTTTGTTCCTCTCCGCTATAGGTACCAGTTCTATGGCACCTTTCTCTTGCAGGGATAAGATTTCCTGTGCAAGGAGCGAATCCAGACTCTTCAAAGAGAGCTTCCCTGGTGGATTGTCGTGAGGCCTCTGCCGAAAAGGAAGACAGTCCAAACAAATCTGCAATTATACATGGATAAGTGCACACCCTCCTATTATTGATTCATGCAATTCATGCAAGAGAACATATCAAATACATTAATACATCTATTAAAAACCAGTTGTCAAGAACACACATTTTTATTACACCAGCAAAAAAAGCTCACATCTCACATATCATTCCTCACATACTCTTTCATCCCCATACATACAAAAAACACCACTCGTACTTGTGCAAAGAACGCAATCCTGATAATTTTGTTTTGTAGCTCAGAACATCCCCTCCATTTGGGTTAATATCTTAGTGGCTCAAAAGTGCCTAATTAACAATATTTTAAAAGTAAAACACTGGGTAGATGTTCCAAAGTGGTTACTGATGGACACATTGATTCCCATATTTTATCTGTGTAGACCAAAGTTAAGGCCAACTCTGGGAGGAGTAGGCTCTATGGTGTTGTCGACTCGAGTTTTGGGCTGCCAGAACGGTCTTTGCAATCTCTGTCTGGTGCACCTTATCAGGACATATACATTACAAACAAAACACAATTTCAAAAGAGAATTCAAGTTGATGTGAATTGACTGTTGTTCAATTTTCAAAAGCTAGTTTCTTTCGCTTCACAAGGTGTCAAATTATAGTGAACCAAGTATGTTTCTCGGAAAGCCACTTCCAAAGTGTAGTGGCTTCAAATCTAGTCTCTTCATGTATTATTGGGAGGACCCAGCCAAGGCTAAAGTTCCTTCTTGGTTGCGATGTTAGTGTGTCTTTTTCCACCGAGGTGTTTTCTCCCCACCGGATATACTACAGGCCAGTTAGTTCAGGGGGAAAGGAAGACAGTAGCCATGGGCTATGATCTCCAGAACCCACACATCTGAAGTAATGG
This sequence comes from Ambystoma mexicanum, assembly GCF_040938575.1. Taxonomy (NCBI): domain Eukaryota; kingdom Metazoa; phylum Chordata; class Amphibia; order Caudata; family Ambystomatidae; genus Ambystoma; species Ambystoma mexicanum. Next base: position 158,183,217 of record NC_090936.1, on the reverse strand, counting down.
CACACCATTCTACAAGATGCTGCGCCAGCCTTCCCTTAAACGGCGAACCATGGGACATGGCCTCATGACTGAGCGGAAGCAGCTGTGCCTCAGGGCAAAGAGGCAACTGCCCGAGCGGCTTTGGCACCTCGAGTACCTTGCTTTCCACCTCTGGTACTTCTACGGTGGCCCCTTTGACTGGCAGCTCCCCTCGATCTACCAAAGGAAGAGTAGTATCGAAAGGAACTTTCCCCTCCATTGCTGTCCCCTAGGCCGAAAAGGCAGAGGTTGACGCACTGCAGCGCTCAAGGACTTCGCTGCAGCTTTAGAGGTCTGCAACCTCTCAAGGCTCTCGTCAGCCTTGCTGCCAAAAAGATGGACACCATCAAAGTGCATGTTGAGGAGCCAGGACTGTACATCAGGAGCAAACCCAGACTTCCTCAACCACGCAAACCTGCGCATCACGGTGCTTGCCGCCATGGACCGGCTGACACAGTCTGCCATGTCCAGACCCGACTGAAGAGATTCACACATGGCATCCTTGCCATCCTGATGGAGGGCAAGAAAACCATCCCGTTCCTCCCCTTCGGTAATATGTTCAGCAGCCAACGACACACAATTCCACAGAGTGTGCATGAATCTTGCAAGGACACAAACTGAGTTGGCTGCCTTTAAAGCCATACCCCCAGAAGAAAATACCTTCTTCGCCCAACCATCAATGCGTTTGTTGTCCCTATCAGGAGGGATTGTAGGGTATTCAGCCTGCTTTGCTGGGGCCGTAGCCGCCTGTACCAAACTCTCCGGAGTGGGGTGCGTAGACAAGTAGCAGGGGTCACCACTGGCTGGGTGGTATTTTTTCGGCAACAACTTATTCACTGCTGGGAGACTCTCCGGAGCAGTCCAAGCCGCTGCCACCCTTCTCTGTAAGGCCATATGAAATGGCAACACCGGGTCAGTGGGTGGACCTTGGTCCAAGATATCTGTCAGGTCATCCTGCAGAAAATCCACAGGTGGAGCAGACCACCCCAGATACTCCATCACCCTCGACATGAGGCACCTGTACGAGGAGTTAGCATGTGTACCAGGCTCAGGCCTGCCAAACTCAACCTCCGGGGAGGTATCAAGACCACTTGCATCTTGTAAAGATTGACAAAGGTCGTCCAATTGGCTATGACCCGACAACAGGTCATCAGGCACCTCAGGAGGCATAACCCCCTCCTCATCAGACCATTCCTCCACCTCTCAAATGTACTCCAAGGGTTGGAACAAGTCCACCCTGGGAGGAGGAACAGAGTATGGGTCAAACATAGGCCGCACAGACTTGCTGAGCACCTTCCTTGGAGCTTCCACAGCTCTCCGGGGCACCTCCGGCAAATTTTCCTCAAAAGGCGTCGATGGGAGTGGTGTCAACGTCGACCGAGGCGCTGTCGATTTCGACAGCGGCTTCGAGGCCGGAGCCCCGAGCGTGTCCTTCGATGGTCTCGGCGCCGATGGCGTCAATGACTTTCTCGGAGCCTTGAGCAAGTCCCTCAACAGACATGGCGCCGATGGCGTCTATACCTTCTTCGAAGGCCTTACAGGCTCTACCAGTCTCGATGGCGTCGAGGACCGGGACCTGGCACGGTCGCAATCTTCCTTGTCCGATCGGGAACTCGACGGTTCCCTATGATTGCGCCGACCTCCCGAGCAAGAAGACGTGCGAGCGGTGGCTCTAGAGCGTTCCTTGCCGGCTTCTCTCGAAGGTGCCGAAGGAACGGTGCCATGCGATTAAAAAATCGCCATCATCTGCCGGCGGAATTCATCCCATTCGGCCGGCGACAAGTGTTACGTAGGACAATCTCCCACCGCCTCGGAGGACGAGGAAAGCGACCGGTGACAGCGCTTCCGTGAATGCCTCGAAGAGGCAGAGGAATAGCAGGACCCACTCCTAGAACGAGACCCCTGGACTTACGCCGACGTGGAGAGTCGCCCCTCGAATCGTCGGTCGAAAGCCCAGCGGATTTTGATTTACAGGGTTTGGAAACCCTACCTACCGACAGCTTCTTCTTCCGCTCCCGCAAGGCCTTCGGCATCAAAGACTGGCATTCGTCAGTCATCGGTGGCGTGGTTCTCGCTGAGGCACCAGAGACAGACGTTGTGCGGGTCCGTAAGAGACATCTTGGAACCGCAGTCTCCACACTTTTTGAAGCCCGACTTCGGGGTAGCAGAAGACGAAGACATATTACTCGAACAACAATCGAAGAATCGATTCAACAAGAGAACCGAGGTGCGCCGAGATTTCGAAGCGAATACGTTCGCGAAAAAAACAGAACTGATGCTACGGGCGTCGTGCATCCTACATATAACATCCGGTGACGTCGACCGTCGGAGGCGGTCCTCGAGGGAACGTATCGACGAAGAACGCCTACGCCGAAAAAGTTTTCCGAAGCAGCACAGCTATGGTAATCAATGTCAAAGATGTGGAATACGTCGGAGGACACATCCCCATGCAAATACAGTTACAGGTAACTTAAGACTTTTCCAGCATTGGATCTTTCACAGATTCAGATGCTTGAAAGAATACCAAGCAGTTAAAAACATGCAACTATCATATCCATATATGCAAATACAGAAAACATATTTCTGATCAAACCTTTACCAGGCAGCAACTTAACGGTTACACACTCAGGGAAAGGTGGGAAAAGGAGGCTGGTCCTAACTTATGCAAAGAGATGGCAGAGCACTGCCTGTCCAACTGCAGTTTCTTTGTATCTTCAGCCAGGCAGTAGTGTTAAGCAAACGTTTGCAGAGTGCTCCATGTGGCAGCTCTGCATATGTCCTTCAAGGCCACCCCTGTGTGGAATGCTGTTCACGCCGCTCTCCCTTTGGTGGAGTGCGCTGAGGGTGGTTTGGGAAGGGGGGTCAACTTTCGTTGGATGGCTGTGGGTGATGCAAGAAGAGACCCAGCGTGCCAGACATTGTTTGGAAATATGCTGGCCCTGTGTATGGCCAGAGAAGGCAATGAACAGTCTATTTGAAGAACGGAACTCTCTAGTCCTTTGCAAATAAAACTTTAAAACTCTTGCTATGTCCAGAGAGTGCAATGTTCGTTCTGCTTCCGAAGAATGATTCTGGAAGAAAGTTGGTAAGAATGCGTTCTGTGAGCGTCATTTCCGATACTAACTTCGGAACGAACATAGATTGTGGTCTTAAAATGACACGGTCCTTATGGAACAAGGTGAAGGGAGGTTCAGAAGATAATGCTTGTAACTCACTGATCCTCCTGGCAGAAGTAATGGCCATCAAGAAATCCGTTTTCCATGACAAGAATTTTATGTCGCACCTGTGAATGGGCTCGTAAGGAGGCTCCATGAGGGCTGTTAGCACAGTATTCAAGCTCAGGCGTGTTCAAGCTCCGGCGTAGGTGGGTATGTACGCAGAGGTCCTTTAAGGAAAACCTTAACGGCCAGAAGGAAGAGTGAGGACTGCATCTCCGGGGCCGTCGTGTATGCCGTAATGGCTGATAGGTGGACCTTGATCGAGGACAGCGAAAGACCTGCTTCGGCTAAGTGCAATACGTAGGGAAGTACTTGCTCAACCGAAGCGATGAGGGGATCAATTTCAAATGTCTCACATCACTTGGAAAAAACGAGTCAATTTCCTAGTGTAAGTGATGCGTGTAGAAGGAGCCCTTGAGGCCCTGATTATATCCCAGCATTCCGCAGGCAGATTGAGATTCATCAGCTTGCGCTGCTCAGGAACCATGCCTTAAGAGACAGGCTCGCTGGATCGCGATGGAGGACCTTGCAGTTCTGTTGCGTCAATAGATACTGATGCTCCTTGAGGCGAAAAGGGGGCCATCAGGACAGGTGCTGTAGGGTTGAGTAACAGACCTGCCATGCCCAATCCGCTGCAATTAGGATCTAAGAACACTTCTGCTCTTTCAGTCTGCTTAGTATCCTGGAGATCAGGGGAAAGGCATATAGGAATTTCCCTGTCCAATCCACTGAGAACGTGTCTCCTACTGACTGACTCTCTGGGTATCTGGAGGCGAACATTTGTATGTCTTGTTGGCCCTGTTGGCAAAAAGATTGTGATGTGGATGGCCTCATAAGGCGAAGATCCTTTGGGCTTCCTTCTCGTCCAGCATCCACTTGTGAGAAGACGTGTAGTCCCTGCTTAGTTTGTCCGCTAGAGCATTGTCCACTCCCGGAAGGTGTTCGGCCTCGATTTGGACTCTGTGGTGAAAGGCCCATGCCTATAGTAGCTGAGCTTCCTGAGATAAGATCTGACCTCGTGCCCCCTTGCTTGTTTGTGTAGTGCATGGAGGTCGTGTTGTCTGTCTGTACAGCGAGTACCTGTCCTGCTACTACCGGAAGGAAAGCTTTCAGTGCCCACCGTATGGCCCTGAGTTCCAACACATTGATGTGGAGTTGGGACTCCTGGGTTGACCAGGAGCTCTTGGTTTGTAGGTCCGCAAGATGAGTGCCCCAGCCCAAAAGAGAGGTCGACGTTGGTGCCTGAAACAGCATCACTTGTAAAAGGTTCTGCGGAACGCTCCACCATCGAAGAGCCTTGTGCAGCGTTGTTGGAAACTGGACGATGTCCTCCCAAGAGCCGAGAGCTTGTTTCCATTGGTGGTCCAGTGCCTCATGGACAGGCCTCATGCGAAGCCTGCAATTTGGTATGAGGAATATACATGAGGACATCATGCCCAGGAGGGATTTGTAAGAGCGCACCGATGTTCATCTCCCTAAGAACCACGAGGTCAAGCAGAGAATTGCATTAGTTCTTTCTGCCGACGGTCTCACCCTGGGGATGTTGGTGTCGAGCTCGGCTCATAGTAAAGAAACTGTCTTGTCAGGCAAAACCTAACCCTCTTAGGAGATTTGTTGTCTTTGAAACTGCCAAGCGTGAACTTGAGGCGGAACTTGCCCTGATCAACCAGTCGTTCAGATATGGAAAGACATCTGTTCCTGTCCTCTTGAGTTTTGCAGCCACTGGTGCCAGGCATTTTGTAAAAACTCTCTGTGCGGATCTCAGACCGAACAGGAGCACTCGAAATTGAAAATGAAGATCGCCCACAGTGAATCTGAGGAATTTTCTGTGTGCTGGGTGGATTGGTACGTGGAAGTATGCATCCTCCAAGTCCAGAGTGGCCAGGAAATCGTGCACGTTTAACCAAGGGAGCACTCCTTGCAAAGTTATCATCTTGAATTTGATGCGCTTGATATATTTGTTTAGCGCTCTCAAGTCCAATATGGGTCGCCATTGACCATTCTTTTTGACGAGGAAGAAACGGGAGTAGAAACCCTACCCTCTTAGAGAGGGAGGTACTGGCTCTATTGCTGCTTTGTGCAGCAGTTTCTGGATTTCGGACATGACTTGCTTTAACATATGTACCTTGCGTGGAGTCGGGGGCAAGGAAGGGGGCTGGTCTAGAAATTCCAAGGTGTGTCCCTCGCGGACCACCTCTAACATCCATTTGTCTGATGTTATTGACTGCCAGCGTTGGTAGAACTGGCTCACCCTTTTCCCCCACCGGGGCGTTACGTTGAGGGGGAGGAGCTGGACTGTCAGTTTTGTTTACTCTGCGACTTCCCTTGAGCGGAGCCCCGCCTCCCTCTCTGGCTGTATTTGTTGTAAGACTGGTACTTGGTGTCCTGGTATGAATTACCTTGCGACTTCTGACCGTATGAAGGACGGTTAAAACCTCTGTACTTTGAGGATGAACCTCGAAAAGGGCGAAAAGACCAGCAATCCATGTCTTTATCTTTCAAAGAGCTGATGGCACGTGCCGTGTCCACGTCCGTTTTGATTCCTTTGAGGTGAAATAGAAGAATATTCGAAAAAGCTCAGAGAGCTTGAGGATTCCCTGTGTCAATTAAATGCGGTGCAAAATCTGAAGATGGCTGCCTGGGGCGGAGCTTAAGCCCTGCCACCTCATTGGTTGGGGTCATAAAGGACCAAAGTGAGGTGGAGGGACTACACAATAGAATGGCTCATAGGCCATAATGGACTATGTACATGCATTTCTATGTAGCGATGTGTGTATATTAAAAAGAAGTTAATTATTTTCGTCACCGACAACTGGGAATATTCAAGCATCTGAATCTATGAAAGATCCAATGCTGGAGAAAGAGGTCTTCTCTTTCAGATTTCAATGCCCAGGTGCGACCCCAAAAAGCAGTGAGTGGAAGGATATGAAGACTTGTTCTCAATGTTATCCTAAGGAGGACAGGGGGGAGACAAATGCTTTGCATCTACTCCCCCTCCCCCGATTCAGATTTTCCCAGAGGAATGGGTCACCAGAGGTGCAGGGATGAGTTTGTATCTCCCATTGTTGATTCCAGTGAGAGGTGCGCAGGAGCTGTGTGTGCAAGGATTCTTCCGGTCAGGTCTAGGAGCAGAGTGCAAACCTTGATGGATAAATGCAGAAAGCACTGATGCAGCCCTCTTCGGGACACTTCACAACATTAGAGAAGATATGTTCAAGCGATGGCCACCGCTCAAAGGCGACGGCAGGCATCCTTCCAGTCATGGTCGAAGAAGACCTTCCACAGCAGGATCCCTTGATGCTGGGAGGCTGAAATACAGCAGAAAGGCGGGGACCAACTCAGTGCATCTAGGGACCGATACTCTGGCCCGTCTCAACATGGCGTGGAATGCAAGCCTTTATTTTTAAATCGGACGATGCACGCATGCGTGTGACATCACAGCTATGGGCTGTCATTAATATAACAAACCTAATGGTGGCCGCAACCCAAACAGCTTGTTGCATGCCATCGGGCACAGTAATCTCTACTCACAGGGGGACACTTCAAGTGCAGGTGCTTTTTCTCGCAATCTGTCCGACTTTTGAAGCTGCACTTATGACAAGCATTGTAGTCCAGTTGCTCGCAGTACCGCGACATTGTGTTTACAGCTGCTGCTAGGCAACAGCAGGTCTCCACTACACTTGGTTGTTTATTTTGGATGTGCGGAGCTCGATGAGACCAATTATATAATCGCACAATCACTCATTTGTAGAGGATCATCTGTAGTTATAATGAACAGTTTAACAAGTGTATAACATATATAAACACACACACACACACACACGACTGTATTGTTAAAATAAGCAGTGTGTGGTAGTTACAGATCAAATTTGGTCTGGCAAGATTTGGTTTCAGTATTCTGGACACTGCACTTTAGATACTTATATACACTATTGAGTTAAAAAGGTTATTATTGATATGTATCTCTGGCAATATTTCGACCAGGATTGCGTTTGTCTTTTAGGATTTTGGGTATTTGGCCCTATATAAAGCTTCTTGACAGCACGCATTGATTGTGTACACTAAAATATATGCCAGGTGACTGCACCATTTTTATTAGTGTTCCCAATGTTTTGGGGAGAGTGGAACACAAATACAATCAATGATTTTTTGCAATTGAATAGTAGTATATATACCTACAGTGAGACTCATCTTTTTTCTTCTTCCACATTACACTATACAACCCCCTTCCATGTCCAGCCCCTCTTAATATCTTCTATATTCAAATGTATTGTGTTCATTGTATGCCCTTATGTTTTTTTTTATTTTTATATCGGTTATGCATGGTATGTGCTTGGGTACTTCATGCTTGACCATAATTCATTATAATAATTGACATTGGGTTGAATGTGAACACTATAACCATGTTTTTGATTACATTGCTTCTATTACTCTAGTGCCCTGTTTTGAAATGGACCTTGCTAGGGTCGAAACACGCGTCAGCATTTCGGACACATCTATCATTAAAGGCACTTATAGTCAAATCCACTTCACGTGGTGTTTCCTCACAAGCAGAGTTTTAGCAAACTAGTCCTTTTATTTTTGTTATGTGACCAGTGCCTATACCAGTGTACCTTAACTAACCTCGTTCATTTGTTAAGGCTTTGGGTATGTCTTTTCGGGACCTGGGGATGCTTAAGGTCAGTTTTGTGGAATTTCGAAATACTCAGCAGCGCAGAGTGGGAGGAATTAACCAGTTCTTGTATTCAGTAACGAGATGGGCATCAAAATAACTCATAGTTTGCGTCGCACCTGAGTGCACAAAGGCTACATCCCTCAAGCCGCCTGCCAATTAAACAAGTAATGTAGTTGTGGCGAGGGCTAAGCTTCAGGCAACATTTTCACCAGAAAAAGCCAAAGTTTGGGTGCATGCACGTTCAGATCCCCTTCCTCAGGCTCTCTGGACAAGTGGCTAAAAAAACTAAACGCTGATGGGTGCCGTTTATCCTTCTAAAAGTTTCTAACATGTCTGCCGTCCAACAAGGTAACATGTTTATTTCAAAGGAATAACCCTGACCTGCAAAACCTCCATGTAAGGAATGCGGTTCAGCAGATGTTAAGACTATTTTTGATGATGTTGGTTTCAATTCAAACATCCAAAAATGATTTCATATGCATTAATTTAAATACAAAACATTAAATAAAAAGAAAATTACTAATGAAAGCTGCTTGCGCCCGACATTACTTACTGCAAAAGGTTATGTAACTACAGACTGATACTGAGAAGACCGCCTCCGGCTGTAGTAAGGTCTCCGGCAGAACCGCATCGTACACCTCTGGCTGCCACGCCCTTGGGGGCTCTACCATCGAGGAGGTCAACGCGGATACGTCTTTCGTCACCATCGTATTCGCCGGGGCCACTACAGGCATTGCCTGTGTCGACGGTAACACTCTCGTCAATGACGGAGTCTCTGTAGACGATGGTATAGGCTGTGACGCAGACTCTTTTGGCGATCCCGCCTTTTTTGAGCCAGATTTATGCCTCGTCAAGTCTCTACTCGAGGACGACCTGTGATGGTCCCTTGGAAGTCTTCAAAGGATCTTTCCCTTTTTTCGACGAAGATGAAGAAGGCTTTCCTTGATGGTGATCTTGTCCATGTCTCGACAAAGATTCCTTCATCTGATGTTTTTCTGAAGGGCGTTTCTCCATAGAACGCAGTTTCTTTGGAGGAGGCTCTGCCGACACCGACCGGTGATGGGATTCCGCCTTGGATGACTTGGGCTTGGATGCCAGGCTGCACGCCGATCCTACCTCCGATGAAGGATAGGTTCCTTCATTCAGCCACGTCACCAGGTGTCTATTCCTATCCTTTAGCGTCTTCTGTGAGAAGCCTTTGCAGATCTCGCAACTGTCCACCGAGTGGTGAGGGTGCAGACAGCACAAACAATCCATGTGCCCATCTCCATCATAAACTTTGTTTAGTCCGCGCATGGCACATGGGCAGAATAACACCTTTCCGGACATTTTCACAAAGAAAAAAACTGTCAAGAGTAGAACTCAACCTTGTACCTAAGTAGAAACAAACACGAGGTGCTCCCGCTACTTTGGAGATGGTTGGAACCTGAAGGGAGCCGCGGGGGCGGGGCCATTTATATCCCTACGTCCTAGTGGGTCAAGCGTACGCAGCCCGAAAACAACGTAGATAGGACACAGAAGTGTCGAAATTTTTTCCTATAGGAAAGGTCTTTATAAATATACCGAGGATTCCCGGCCTGACGACGGGGAATATTCTAAGCATGTGAATTCATGAAAGATCCAATGCTGGAGAAAGAAAATTACCAATGAAAGCTGCTTGCGCCCGACTTTCCTTACTGCAAAAGGTTATGTAACTACAGACAGGCCAGGCGCAAGCCAGCAGCAAGAGAGATTAGGACAGGAGGAGGTGTGGACAACAACTGAGAGGGGAGAGAACGGTCACTGAGTGCGGGAGGGGTGGGGTAACAATATCATTTTTTACATTCAAAAATTGATATTGCAATAACTAATCAACAGTGAAGGGGGACAGTTAGAGGCAAAAGGGGGTATTGAAACAGTGAGTTGCGTTCTCAGCCCTGTCTGTTAAACGTTTGTTTTATAATAAGAAAAAGAAAACAATTGAAATCTGCGTTTAATGTTTACAAAGGGTTGAATGCAGAATATATGGAAATAGATATGTATGCCACATTATCATATTAAACTCTCTCACAATCAGACAACCCCAGTTATATACATTTGGAAACCGAACCAGCACAAAATGCATATAATGTGTTCTAAAACTGCATAAAAACATTTCCAACCAAAAAAATAAAGAAAAAAAAGCCTCTGATCAAAGCATGACAAATAATGGGAACAAGAGTCTCTTGAAAAATGGGCTGCTTCATTACTTTACATATTGGTTTATACTGCTGGGTCTAACCATTATTCGTTTTGAAAAAAAATATATTAAGAAGGTATACCTTTGCTTTAGCCATATAGTGGGTATATGGACTTATTTATTTTAACATCTGCTGTTCATATAGTGAGTTGTTTTTAGTTCCAGTGCAGTTGACACTTGCCAACGTTGCTTCCTCTTATACAGTGATCATGGGTAAATCTCACTGGGCCATCAGTTCAATTTCCCTGTGCCTCGTACTGGAGGCAAGCCTCCTCTGATCCCAATTGTTTTTCTGCACATATTGGTTGAGGGTGGTAACGTATATATTTAGAGCTGCTATATTTTCTCCTCTCCCTGGCCTTCTACTGATTTTCACAGAAGTTGCCCAATAAGCAAGCCCCAAGTCTTTTCTGGCATGGCTATTATGACTTGTCATTGAACTGCATAACATACAATAGTGGGAAACAATACAACAGAATTTTATATCATAACCCCGGATCCCACCACATCAAACTTTAAAATCAATCAAAAACCAAATCAAATGTACCAAACAAATAACATACAAACAAGACCACAACCACATAAACACAAAGCCCCCCACCCAAAGAATATGAAAGTAAACTATTGGACTCCACTCCATAACACAACCCAGCTTTATCCATAAAGGTCATCAAAATCCTCCCACATTTCCTCAAAGGTCTGCCTTATCCTGTTTACGAAACATCGACTTTTCAAACCTCGACAAAGCCCTAACATCCAAAATCCACTCCTCCACCATCGGCTGGTTCCGTGTCTTCCAAACCTTCAACACCTGTTTAGCTGCCACCAACAAAACTTTACGCACTGCACACGATGTCACCCAACTCACATTACTCCCACCACCCTAAGACAAAAATATAACTGTCTTTTGTGAATGGTTTCCAGGGCATTCAGACAGGGTGTCATTTACTCCACTCCACTCCACTCCCTTTTGATGCCACACTGCAACACACACACTGCCACACACACACTTTCCCCAAGTCTACCCTTCTGCCAACATAGAACAGAGGAACCTCTTCATATTTCAACAACGTGCACTCTATACTTTGATCTTACAGCCAATCAGCATACTTGAGCTTTTGCAACCAACACACACACTACTCACACCCACAATGCACCAGTACCGAGATAAGCATCCCAGAATACCTGCATGGAAAACTCCACCATGCCCACAATTCAATAACCTGGCGCATCCATTTTGATTGCTGAAACATGTCGCCAGCCATGGGATTCACTGGCTACTAGTAGCCAACTGCCTCTTCTTTAAATCATCCATTTTAAAGAATCTGCTTATGCTCCCACACTGCAATCTGTGCAGTTACCTGCAGAGTCGCACTCCCATAATAATCCACCCCTGCCACCTCCTCCCTCATAACCCTACCCGTGCACCCTATTTCCAAACTTTCACATGGGTGATGCTTTCTTCTCGGACTAAAGTAAGAATCCGCTGGAACGCACTTCCATTCAGAGCAGAAGCATGCAGGACTACTTTGAATTATCGACAGCTCTTACAATCTAGCCATGCCGCCTACTCCGGCACTTAAGCTCAGTATGGGCCAAACAAGAGCAACATTCCTGCAACAGTCATTACTTGCCAGTTATGATGCCACTAAACGCCCACAATAACATGCCCAAATGATCAATTACTGCATGGCGTAAAGATAATAGGACACACCCATGTCCCTCCCACAATAATAGCCTGGAGATAAATGCTTGTGCCGCATCTTTGCCCATCACACACAACACACACGCCTCTGCCACACTTCTCAACCAGGTATCCCTTTATTCATGATCCTTATTGCAGGAAAGACTTTGGTCCCACTAAATGCCTTACGCTGCTAAATTGGCAAGTATCCGTGGCAGCACCATACAAGGGCCAATTAGCATACAAAAGCCATGCTGTGTCATAAGCAAACGGAAAACGAATGTGCCAATCAGTGGTGTGAGGAAGGCATGGTGTCAAACAGTAGGCACAGACACAATGGATACAAGTTATGAAAACCTTTAACATTTTAGTTGGGTTGGTGTGTACCTCACCCTCCCTCTGTTTCTCTACATATTGGTTTAGAAGTCTCTGGCTTTAGAGGCAGCGGTTAGAGGCAGCGGCACCGGGGTCACCATGTCCTACCCAGGACAGCCACATCATTGTTTTTCCCCCCTCCCCCGCACCATGGGAAAAAAATTGTGCTTTTGGGTGGGAGTTGGTTCCTGGTTACCAAAATAGACTACAGCTGCCAGAATTCCTTGAGACCAATTGAGACTAATTTGTAACACCTGAAAAGACAGCCTGCTTGAAGATTGTTAGAGACATGAAACGCTTGGAGGAGAACAGCAACTTGAAATGCAGCAGGTATTCAACACTGGGAACTAGAGTGCACGCCTCACCCTCCCTCCGTTTCTCTACTAGTTGGGTGGTAGAATTCCTAACTGGCCACAACTCTAAAATGGGGGTAGTCTTGACCATGAAATAAATAAATGCATCCGCGTCAGTCGGGTCAAAATAAAAAGGCCTATACTAAGAAAACCTAACCTTACCCTCCATCTCAAAATAGCAAATGTGTTAAGGGAAGACAAAAGAAAAATAGTGTCTCAAAAAGAAATGTCAGAATAGCTTCAGCATTAAGTAACTTCCCCAGGTTCAACCCCACAGGGCCTAGCAAGTCTCTCAAAAAAAAAAAAAAAACCACACAAAGGATAGGATAGGAGGATGGCACAATTCTATCATCTTGCACACTTTGGATTACTGGTACAATTCAACAGTTCAATCTTAGGCTTCCATCTTCTGGTAGTTCAATCATTTAAGGCCTCACCCACCTTGCCAACAATATTCAGTTCACATTTACTTTCTCGATTTCTCACAGTTCTACACAGGCTTCCCTCTGCAGGGCTCGAGCCCGTTTCTCTTTCGTCAGGGGTTTATCTAAAGTATCCTTTTCACTGTCAACGACTTTCGAAGCTGCAAAGAATTTACATAGACCTCTGCATAACCACTTCGACCTCTCTTCAATTGTTCAATTCACAGTCCATACTCATCTTATGACACCAATGCATCTTGGTACTTGTGGTTCCCACTTTTTAGACTGCCTGCTAGGTTTTTTCAAAGTTCATATGCAACACTAATACCTCTTGGTATTTCTTTTCCACCAATGACTCTTGGTACTTGTAATTCTTATTCTCTTCAATTTTACCCCTTTGGCCTTTTCTAAAGTTCTTATATTTTGCCCTCTTGGCGTATTCACAGTTCATATATTTCACTTTTCCTCCTATTCAACTTGGTTTGTCGCAGTTACTTTCTTTCATCTGCTCTCCTCTGTAACATCTTTCAAAACTCAATATTTCACAGAGACTTTTGAATGTGCAACTTCACCTCGCAGAACCACTCTTACTTTGTATCCTTTCCTTCCATCAATTGTTCTCTTCATTCATGTTTTATCCACACGCCTGCAACCTTCAAATTGCAGTCACTTTCCCTTTATCAACCAGACTTTTGTTCCCTTCAATAACTCACCGGTCGCGTTAATGGGATTTCTTTCATCTTCCTGCAGCTGTAATCAACACCTCCTCTGCGCCTCCCCAACTCTGCCGTTAATCCGGGAGGGTCACGAGCCACTTTCTGGCAACCTGAAGGTTTCTTTCCTTCGCTCGCTCAGCTTTGCTGTTCGAACGCTCACGGCTTCCCGAAAGCTTGCCTGTCTTTCTCTTGATCCTCTCAACTGCCGATCAGCCCATTGGCCTTTCAACTTCCACAGCTTGGTTCGCATCAACCTCAGAAGGGCTGTTCCTTTTCGTACCCAGCCTAGCTCCAAGTGCGCTGGTATGCGCCACCTTTTATCTTCCCAGGAGTGTTAATAAGTGTCAGGTGTACATTTTAGAGTTACGTGCCTGACTCTGCCTGACCTCATTACAGGGACAAGGCCAATGCAAGTCAGGGGAGGTAATCTTTCTGACCAGATTACTTATCTTCCTCGGCGCAGTACTGTTAAGATAAAGTGGTGAGGAATTATGGCAGTTGTAGTTTCCCATAAAATAAGCAGGTATAGCGGTTAGATTGGTTGTGGAAAAGGGGGGATACTATGTCTCACCATTGGGTGCTTCCCTCCCACTCCCCGAGGACCACCTACCCAGGGGATCCTCCCTCACTTGTTCACCCCTAGGATCGGGATCCAAAAGCAATGGCCTTTCCATGGACAACTGAGTACGGATCCCCGGGGGCTACGTTGTGAAACACCCTCTGGTTTTTCATAGTGGGGATAGAAGAGAAGTCATAATTTAAGGGGGAACACACGATAAGAACAAAAGTGAAACTCAATTAAAATAAGCCATTTAGAATTGCACACACTAGGGTTTACCCCAATGCCATTGATTTGTGTAAAAAAAACTAATAAAGTAAATTTCCTAGCCAAAGAACTATTCTGAGAAGCCCAAACTCCAGGTTCAAATAAATACTAGGGAGGAGCGGACAGCTTGACGCAGTGTGCAGCCCCAATGAGGAGCTTGATACTCCTTTGGGATGACATGCTTTTGAGGTGGTAAATAAAGGAGAGTACACCAAAAGCAGGTAAAAAAAAATGATAATTAGCAACACCTGTTACCAAGCACTCAAACAGACATTTCTAGTATGCAGCGCTATAATAAACACGAACTATAATATGCACATTTTATATATTGTATGTTTTTATCATAAAATTAGTCACCTGAATTGTGGTCATAACTCCATTAGCAAGTACCGAAAGTTTTCCAGCCACAGACTTCACGCCTTGTTTAAAATGAGCCATGTCAGGAGCGGAAGGCAAGACATTTGTAATACCGTAGTTGCCTGAAAATGAGACAAATTGATTTTAATGTATGCAGCTGAGTGAAGACATTCAAAGAAAACAAACAGGAGGCTGTTGTATTTCACGCGTGTGTACATGGGTAAAAATGTCGAACTCCGCAAAAGGGGTCGCTTCTAGGATCACATTTTTGCATTATTACATCAATTAAATATTAAGAAACAAATAAATCTATGCAGCTTTCGTCCACAATGGAATATTGTTGCAATCTAGTGCTGTTAGGAAAGTGGTTACACTTAATGTTGTGATTTATCAACAATATCTAATATAAAGTATGAAGATACATCAAGATCGTGTTGGTGGTCGCAACAAACCATTGCTTTAATTCCATTGTGAATACTGCCACATTTCTAACATAAGGCCTGCAGTTTACAGCTTAATGCACAACGTAAACTATCAATGCAAAAAGCAGATTTACTATACAGCCAATGTTAATTCACCAAGATAGTGATCTTGCTGTTGCATTATTTATTTAAAAGACCCCAAAAATGTGCGAGTACACAATTATGTTTTCTGGAATCTGCTCCTGGAGCAAGAACAAAGCAGATTCTCATGATGGTTTATTCCCAGCATTACGATAGCCGAAATTCCACTCTTAGTAGAGAGGAACAAGATGTCCTACATATGTATGGGTTTCACTCCTATGGGATTAGAGCCTCTTGCACAACAAAGGTCTGCACATTTGAATGAAGCAGCAAAGCTAGTGTCCATATAGGAGAAGTGTCCTCCAAGCACACTGACTGCACCCTCTGGTAATACATATCAGTCCCCCCCGCCTCCTCCCAAGTCAGTTGGGTTAACTACTTAGAACGGAGCTTCAGGGAGGATGTGGGAAGAAAGGTGACTAGGAGTACAGTAGTCACTAGAGTGAGTAACTTGTACACCTTCTACTTCCATTCTTGTTCAGTTTCCACCATGCTTATCGCTGAATACCAAGCATGACTTCCTCTCGGTGGAGATAGTACTCTAGCAAAAGGTTCCAGAGGCCAGCCCAACTAGACCGAGCATATGATCCAACACTAGTGCCAGCGCAGTAGCATTTGCAAAAGGCAGAGGGCGAAGGCCAAGTGGCTGCTTTGTTTATTACGTCCCAGGAAACGGATCTCTGAAAAGTCATGGTATTTTTTATGACTGCATGAGCATGGAGACCTCTATGAGGAACTCAGACCTGTGATTTATAGGATTCTGAGATAGAAAATATCCAATAGGCATGTAATGCCTCTGAAGTCTTCTAGTCTGTCTGAGAACCGATAATGGTACAAATAGCTAATACTTCCTAAAACTAGGCATGACAAACATCCAAAGAATGGAGTTTCCACTCTACCTCCATCTGAGAAGGGGAGCCATGGTAAGTACCGTCTTGTGGTTAATGTGAAAGACACTACTTTTTGGGAAACATCGCTCTATGAACGGTGTACTGCCCGTATGTGAAGAATATCTAGTTTTTACCTAAATGCCTCACCAAAGTAATTGCTACTAAGAATGCAGTCTTTCGACCTACCAGATTCACGTTAGTTGTTTCTGCGAGCTTAAGTGGTTTATGCAAAAATGGTCCTATGCAGGATGAGGGGCCCAGTCTGTCCGACCGGACCTTTTCCAGATCAGCCACGTGAATTGCTTTCTGGAACTGCTGCGCTGTCAAGACCACTCCCTGATCTACCCCCACTGAGCACATAAAACAGGGGATTTGGTACCGACCTGCTAAAACAAACTAAGTTATTGTTGTTCATTTGCCCCAACATTACCTTGCCCACAAAAATGGAGGGAAAAGTCTTCAGATCCAAGAAGTAACTACAGAATATTTATTTTGGCAATATGTAAAGGACTAGAGGCCATGGCCCGAATTATCCTAAGGCATTGCTCCCCCTCTGTAAAGGGACCGATCTCTCGTGATCACAGGTTCCTGGGGAGGGTCAGAACATTGTGTCTCCCCTCCCCAAAATATCAGAATCCATCAGTTACCAGCAGAGTGTGCATAAGGGAAAATAGAATTTTGATCTTGACGACTGATTGATCCAAAAGCTGGTTGAACGAAAACGCGCGGTGTACTGTTTAAGTCGCATTCAGAGTCTGCCAAAAGGACTGCCAACACACAGGGTGCCAGGAGGCACAAAAGCAGCTGGAAACCCCAGGCTGAAGAGGAAGTACTGAACTGCCGCCTTCATATCACTCACTTCTGAGTGAGAGACATTGTGGCATGCTCAAGAGTTCCACACAAACTGAACAAATGAATGGTCTCTTTAGTGACTGAACTCTAGATTTCTTTTGGTTGGATAGGAAAAGAATTACCAGAGCGGAGGTCAAATCGGAACCTGTAGTCAAGCATCATTGAAGATCACTGAAGGAGGCCAATCCCAATGACAAGCAGCTGACCACATATGGGCAGGCATGGTTTTAATTTCTCAGTTCTCATTTGAAAGATCTTTTTAAGGCCTAAAGTGGTCCTAACATAATTCACTACAAAGTCCACTGTGTCTCAAAAATGTCATGTTTATAGTACAGAGATGGAAAGTGCACAAGTAGAATAACACAGAAGTACAAATATCACAACTGCCACCAGCCAGTCTTAGGCACTTTGTAAATTTAACCACAAAAGCCATTATATAAAAGTTAGGATACCATGTAAGGTGCTGTGTGCAATTGTAACAGTACAATAATTCACAAAGAGAGAAAGTCTTTCAGTACTGATGGTCTTCGGGACAAGTCAGTTTCCCCATGAAGATGAGCAAAATAGACAAAGGAAGAAAAACCTAAGGCTTTCCTTACCTCCAAAGAGTCAGGTCAAGATTTTTTTTAATTTATTTTTTTTAAAAGGATGTCCTATTTAAATCTTTGGAGGGAAAGGTGCAAAAAGAAATCTTTCCTAACACGCAGGAAGGAGATTTACTCAATTCAGACACAGAAATCACTGCAGTAAATCCCTTGCAAGTAAAGGCAGATTCAGCCCCACTTCGACTAAGCGCATGCAATTACACCCTTCATTTATGATATTCAGTCTAGTGGGACATCCCACAAGAGGGTTTGGTCCTTCAGCAAATATACCAGCAAGTAAGGAATCATGTTTTCCACCCCTGCATGCTGGTTCCAGAGTCGTAGGACTCCATGCATTCTGCATGTACTACGTGCCCCTGCCATGCAGAAGAAATTAGAAGAACTATTCTGAGCCACGGGAGGCCTGCCGTCACCAAGGATTCCCATGCCAGCTCTAGTCCTGTGAAATTGTGGTTTGGGAAACTCGTACCCTTTGGGTGGAATATGATTCAATTTCTATGGAACCTCAAGCCACTGTATGCAGCAGGAATGCCACATTCGGAGGACAAGGGCAGTAGAACCGGGCCTAAAAGTCCCAAAAGTTTTGGGAAAGAGGGCAGGTTCCTTTAGCCTCATCAGCACCAACACATGTTTCTGGAAGTGTGATGCAACCATCTCAAGGTCCACTGGCATTGTGGAAGCTGGGGATGGCATAGCGTTATTGACATAATTCACCATGGATCCAGTTGGAAAAATGGCAAAATGGAACACTGACTGCAGGAGGATGAGATTAGAAAAATATGTTTTAATGACAAACATCTTCAAATTCATGGTTGAAAATGTGGTTTGGATAAGCTCCTAAAAGAGTAAATATTAGCTTGCAAAAGGGCCGAGGCCCAGGTCCAAATCGGATCCAACACTGATGGAGGAACTCCCAACTGAGGAGAATAGGTCCTCAACATGGGCCTACAATGGTTGTTAGCTACCCAATGCCCAAGTTCAAAGTAACAGAGTCCAATGTAATTCTCTACCACATCGTCATAGAGGGGATTGATCATACAAAGTCTCTCTGCATGGGCCAGGTGTGGGATGTTGTAGCATACCTACCCACTGTTAGGAAAACCAAAGACTGAAGAGGATTTGCACTTAACTGTTTAGGAAATAACCCCACTCCACAATAGATGCACAAATGCAGGAGAAAACTCCACTTGTACTACTATTCTATAGTGATTGAAGTTGCACATGTGTATTAAATAAATCTGCTTATTATATTGAAACTTTACTGTCATCTGCTGCATGGGGTACATACAGACACAAAACCTGTATGTGTGCAACACTACCTTAATGTACTAGATATATCCCATAGTGCGCCGATACCCATCTTATAAACATAATTATTTTTGAGTATCATTACTCTGGTGTATCACTGTTTATACATTAATATGTGCAAGTTCCTTCTGTTTCTTAATGAGTACAGGCTGAAATTCAGACAATAAAAAATTGAGGACTACTAGACATTATTATGTTCTTCCACTTATTTATTGTTCACTTATTAGGCGCTTATATAAGATGCAAATACTGTTTCAGAGCACCCACAGGGAAACAGGGAGGGGACAGGGGATGATAGACGGACAGGGGATGATAGACAATGTAAATACAACAATGTTAAATAATTAAATACAACAAAAAGAAGAGACAATGGGGCGGGGAAGATGTTCAGAGCGTGTAAGTGCAGAGAGGAGAGGGGAGGGGAGGGGATAGGTGCTGTGGTGCCCATGGAGAGCAGCAGGTGAAGTGCTATGAAGAAAGATAAGTGCAACTTCCAGTGGTGGAGAGTGAGCCGAGGCAAGTACAGAGGATAGACAGCAGCAGGGACAAGATGTGGGAGGTCAGAGCCCTGAGGATGCATAAGGACCCTGCACACCAGTCACGCTGTGTGATTAGCACAGGAGGGAGGGAAGGAAGAGGTAATACTAATACTTTGATATTGATACTTAGAGAAGAAAAATATTACAATAAAGGGTTATTCTCAATGAGGAGCTCACAAGAACCAATGAATTAGAAAAGCTTCAATAAAGAGGGTAAGTGGTGTAGAGGATTTCTAAAAGGTTACTTGCATGACTCTGCAACCCTACTTGGTTTCCCAAACTATTTCCAATAAAAAAATTAAATTGATGTGAAGGAGTACATGCTGCAGGATGTGAGAAGCATTAACATTAGGGGTTACCACAGTTGTTTTTCTATGCTGCTTTGCACAGGGTTACAGAATTCAACAACATGTAAGGCAAGACTTAATGTGTCGAACTAAAAGTCACTTGGGAGCGAAAAATCCTGACAAAATGTAAAAATGGCAACAGGCTTTTAGATTACCTGTTGCTTGTTTCTTCTGATCTTCAAATAGATCTGCTGAACTTATAGAAGAACTTGCAGAGAAGCGCTCCAGTCGAGATCTTGCTTCATACTAGCAAAGGTAAAACATGAAAAGAATAAGCACTTTAGATCTTCAGCCCTGTTCGTAACGTAGACATCCTTAAACAGTCACCCTGTTGTAACTTTAATTAGATAAACGCATACAAATATTCCAAGTATATAAGCTTTCCAGATCACACCACACTCTTAAGAGGTAACAGATTGCGGCAGTTGGAAAGGTTAGTAGAACAACTGCTGTGTTACGTGACCAATAATAGGACTTTACACATCAAAGTCAGAGCTTTCATTCTCAAACTGAAAAATTCAAGTCATAAGCCATGGTCTTTTTTTGAGGTAGGGGGCTGGGCAGGAGAGGGGAGAAGGTGTAAGAGGGCACAAGAGGAGAATGGAAGGAAGAGGAGATCAGATCATATAGGTCAGTAGGGCCAAGTTTATAAAACAACTTTCAGTACAAGGTTAAATGTTTGCCATTACAACTACCAAATTCTATATCATGATTTAGCCCTGTGTTCTGAGGAAACATTCTATACCTGTAATGTTGGATTATCAACTTTATGTCTATAGGTTCAGAAGATGTCCCAAATCATGCCACCCAACATGTCCAGATGACTACTATAAAGGCTTTGGTAACATTTTGATGAGGTTATTGACTTGGGAGCATCTATGTAAACAGGAAGTCGGCCATGTTAACCTGGATGCCTCCATGCCTCTTGATTGAGCATCAGGTGAGACCAGCCGAACATTCAGCATGTGCATAGAACAGGCACCAAGATATAAAAGAAGTAATTAATTACCTGTAAGGGGAGCTTTCCAACATGGAACTATTTAACAGATTGACAAGCTTAGCATTTTACCCGACATTAATCTGCAGAGCACTCACTAAGCAGGAAGTTGAAAGTCACTTTCTTTACAAACAAAACTTAATACATAATACTATATACCCACTAACGATGAGGAATAGCTAGGGCTTCAGTGAAGGAACCCACCAACCTTCTGATTCTTACCATTCTTTCTTGGAGAGAGTTATTTCCTGTCACAAAACATGAAGTTGGGTCAATGTGTCCATCGCAAGGAGAGTTGGGTGGAATCTTTAGAGCACTGTTTCCTCAAGGAATCGTAATGCTCCAAGCAAATAAAGTCCTTCACTTTAGAATGGTTCTGTGTTAGACATGGCCAACAGCAGGGCAATGGAGGAGCAGATGTATAGCTCCAGAGTCTGCCCCAACACATTTTCTATTTGGAACAAATGGGAGAATGCAGATTGACCCCAACAATGCAGGGACATACATGTCATGATCTGTCCTGATCATCCAGTGATACTGTGAAAGTCTAGAATGTTGTCCGATTCTAAAATTAATAAAATGAAATCTCAAAGAAATAAAATATGAATGGTTAAACTGTGTCTGAAGAAATGCCTCAGGAAATGACACTGTTCCAAAGTGTGTATGTGGTGAACTCTACATTTGTAAGGAAGGGCCGCCATTGTTTATTTCTTCATCAAGTTTAATTTGCTGTGTGATTTTGACATTTTTGGGAGCCATCCGAGTACAATCCAGAAGGGGTTGAAACATGAACATGTGTCTGTTATAACACCATTGCTGCCCTATTCGTCAATTTGGTGATGTTCACCTGCCACACAAAGCCCTTTGGTTTGGGCTCTAACACCCAATCAGGGAACAGCAGCTAACAAAAAGCTGAAAGAATGGGAGATGCTGGTCTATAGAGGGGAATGGAATGTGGCAGGGAGAAAGACTAGGGCAATTATTGGTGGAGGTATTACACGGTTGAAAGGGGAAAAACATTCGTGGACAAGGCGTTCAGGATACACAGATGAAAGTCGGGTGGGAAGGGGACCGGATGGAAAGTATACATGGAATTAGGGACCAGGTGGGGAAGGGGAGCAGACATCCACAAAAAGGGCATACAATGACAGACTGGGAAGGGTAAGGAGATTTTCGGGGACAGGTGGGACAAGGAAAAATAAATAAGAACCACAGTAGTCTCCCTTATGAAACAGAAAAGCTACAATGGAAAAATAGACAGTGTGAAGAGCTTACAAAGCAAGACACATTTTAAATGAAACTAAATAATTAAATTTACACAATTTTAAATTGATGTAAAAGTGTAAAAAAGACCAATATGCATATTTATTTCTTCTGTTTTTCAGAATATAACACTGTCTAACCAATCTGCTATCAAAGTAATGAGTTCCAACAGAAATCCAGATATATTAATACTTTAAACACAGCAAAGAATTATGAATAACTTACTTCTGCACTATCTTGTTTCCCAAAATACATGTCTGATGAAATCGATTTAGCATTGCCAAACTTCTTTTGAGCATCATCTGTACTTGGAGGAGCTTCATATTCCTGCTTGCGACGACTAGTTGGTCTAAAAACACAACAAAAACCATCAAAAAATGAATATTAACATTTATAAAAACAAAATGTCCACTTTACCACCAGCTCAATTAACCACAATTGCCAAAAGAAAATAAAGTTACATAGCTGTAAAATGTGTTCTCTTTGTATTAATACCCCGTGCACTTCCCACCTGAGGAATCCAAACCCTCCGCAGGAAAGCTATTAAATGAAATCCAAGCTTTTTTGTTAAGACTTCAACATCTGCCGTGAATGAATTAAATGAAATTATGGAACATTGAGTAGGAGGAGAAAGAAGGATTCACAAGTTTGTCAATTCTCTGCAAAACGCACATTATCAGATTTCTTAATTCCATTAAGTCCTCTATAGTCCCCAACTTCATAACGGAACACAAAGGTACACTTAACTGAAGAAATAAAAAGAGCTTGTGCACCAATATACTACACAGCTGAGCAAAATCACATAATGAACTATGCTGAAAGTACAAGTTACCATAAAAGAGATTATAGGATTCACATAATGTGTTGAGACAAATCATTTGAATAGCTGTATTTAGGTCTCTACACAAAAAGAATATTTGAGGCAAGTGTCAATCAAAAACAGTCACCAAGGCGACAGCCAATTGACTAATGCTGTCCGGGTATCTGATGAAGAATTAGATTTCACCAAATGTTACTAACTGGCTAGCGATTCTCAAGTCAGTGAGCATCAGAGGACCTCCTTCCATCTTAAATGGAGTGGGGGGGGCCTAAGGAAGCATTGGTCTTGCATAAGTAGCTTGGCACCATCTACGTGTGCTACAACTGCATTCATTTGTGTGTTGGTTCAATGGCTCACAGAATTCCAGAGAGCTCTGGGCATTGTGACAAGAACACCCTAAAATACCACAACACTAGAGAAGGCAAAGTGATAGCAAGAAGCCAAATTAGCAGCATTAAGCTCTGCCACTTCCACCTTCAGGGTGGCCAATACCTCAGTTGTACTTAGCAGATACATTCAAATAACATGCACATTAATCACAGAGGTATAATAGGATTTCATATTCTTTGTGGAATCCATCATCACATTCACCAGGTGATACCATGCTCCAACTAATCTTGGAGATTTCACTGTGGGTATCCTATACTATGCAGACGACACAAGCAAGTGGAAAGTTTCAAGGCTGAGGGGCAACCACTTTCCACTCCAAATTTGAAAGGGCAAAATCTAATAGTGATGAAGGATAAGTTCATCCAAATGAAAAGAGCCAACAATGAACTGAACGTGTTTGGGAAGAAAAGTCGTTCAGGCTTACATTCTATTGCAATCCCATCAATCCTTGGGCGAACCATTCATTCTTGTGATAAAGTTCAAAATGTAGGGTTCTAATTTGACAGATATGGTTGTGTCTCCTCAGATGAACTCGATAGTGGCCTTTCATCTGATGATCAAAAATGTCCACCACCTCGCATTCACCTAAATATCACTCTCTGATTAAGCTGCTGTTGACCAAGCTTCGACTACGCAACTTTTATGCAGGCCTTCCTCTCCATTTTAAAGGAAAATTGCAGAGGGGGCAACATGCATCCACCTACTAAGTAAGCTTCTGGCTAACAAAGGGATTATGTGTGAGTTGAGGCACAGCCAACACTGGTTGAATGTGTCCGAACCAATTGAATATAAACTGGCCTGCCTAGCCTACAAGTGTTTCATATATACGGCTCCAGAGGATCTTGTGGTTAAGATTCCTAGCACTGCTCCTGCACAACCCGATCTGTTTTAAGAGTAATGACTAAATTCTCTTGCATGTACCTCATGTCAAATTAAGTAGCAAAGGTGGGCGTATGTTTGGAGCCATGTGCCTTTTGGAATTTGCAGATCTACCTCCAACATCTCCTTCAGATATAATCTGAAAGCCTTCTTGTTCATGTAGCAATGTGGTTCCCCAAGACCTTTTAAATGTAGTTGTGCACTATAATTAATGAAATTTGATCCTTGAACATCTCAATTTCTATCCCAAACTGCTCAAAATTACAACTGCAATTAAATTAACCTCTTTGGAATTCTATTTGTGAGAGCTCTCTACCCCTCAGGTATATATCTTGAACAGTTACTCCAATATCTGCTGTGGTCACAAACTAATCCCTTCCGGATGTGTGAACGCAAACACTGAAAAGGGGCACTTGTGCATACCCCTCTAAATAATTCTGATCTAGAGGAAGGAAATACTTGCAAATATGAAGGACACAGTTGGCCTTCAATTAAGTAGTGAAACTTTTGGGTGACTCGAAGGCAGTCTCTAAACTCTCTCTGGTAATACTGCAGCACAGATTCCCAATTTGTTGATGGCAGCACATATTACAGTTGCGTAATTCTGGAAAGAATCTGGGGTCCCTATACTAGCCTACTGATGGGTCAAAATCAGACATTTTGGCCATGGAAAAGATGTCAGTGCCATTGGCAAATTCAAGATTAAAAATACATATGAATAGGGTCTCCCTTTATTGAAAATGCTAAAGATTGCAAAGGGGCACTATATAAACCAGATATTAAGAAGAACTTTACATTGCTACAATACAGTTGTGAGTTTGCATACCCCTGGTCATTACAAAGGATGGCCTTTGATTTGTGAAGATCAACTTAGATTTGGCCCACATAGATCAAGCTGGTACAGTTGACTGCAATTTATGGAAGCTCAGATGGGTATTTTGTTTCTATTCAGACATTTCTTTCCCCGTTTTCCTTTGATCTCATTATTGCTTTTACATTCTTGTTTGGTATGGTGTTTTTGACTGCAATTTGGATTCTGGTGTATTTCTGGGGCCAGCGGTGTTGATCTGATGGGACTTTGCATTTTCTGTCACTTGTGCTCTGGTTTCACTAACAGTAAAATAACAGATATACCTTCTGTACCTACAACTGCAATATTTAGAAATATGTGAAAATTGACTCGTTTGGAATATGTAGGACTATATCTGCATGTATAAATTAAGTACAACAATAGATTAACAGGCACTGAAATCCATCAGGCAATGTATCTGAGCCTGGAAATTAACAAAACATCTATTCAGTAAATCAAAATAAATCATCTTGATGAGGTAAACCAGAGAAAATGGCTACTCAAAGAGCTTGTCTCACCGTGTATCTAAATAGCATACGAATGGGTGATGGGAGCATCACAGAAACACTGCTCCATCAGAGTGTCATTCAAGTTTGAGCCACTGGGAGGGGGAAACAAAAGGGGCAGTTTCCAACTGGGGGCTAATTTAGATCAAGCTAATCACTGTAAAAGCAGCGTCTCCCTTCAGTATGTCTTTTTTTGCACTCAGAATTTACTGTGATAGTGCACTAAAGAGATGCACCGATGTGTGTGCAGCACTTTTGCCAAGGGTAGATGAATGCCACAACCCTTGTAGCAATGGGTTGCAGCACCCATAGACTCCACCTCGGTGTGCAGGGCAGGATCAAAATTATGGCATCGTACTTTCATGCTACCCTTTATTTATTTATTGGGTATTTATAATGCACCAATACAGAACGTGTTTCAAGGCGCAACAAGACAAAGGGGGAGGTGGAGTGGAGTAGGGAGATAAAAACAAAACCGTCCTACTAGGCCTTGTGCTATTAGGATCGTGCAAATTCGGTAACAAGAAGTGCGAGGGAGGGGGACGTGTGCCAGTCGAGTTAAAGAGTGCCAGGGGAGGCCAGGTGGACAGAACGAGGGGAATGCAGAGTGTGCAGGGGAGGTCCATGTGCTAAGTACCGGGTTGGAAGGGCTCAAGGGGTGCAGGCCCAGTCAGGCTTATGCAGGGGAGGGTGCCCGGAAGGACAATTCCAGGTGGGCGACGGAGGAGGTTGGGTCAGGAGAGACCTAGTGCAGGGGGTAGACTGGACGAGGAGGGCCTGGTGCCTTGTAAGAATCTGAAGGAATGCGGCAGCCAGTCTCTTGGCAGAGGGGGGCGGAGGGGACATTAGCAGGGAAGGAGGAATAGAAAAGGAGGGTCTTGAGAAGCTTCAGGAAATTTAAGGAGATCTGGCTCCAGTCTGAGAGGGGCAGGGAGATAACTGCAGAGGAGAGAGATCTACCCGCCACTCTGCTTGGACAAGCGTCTGATCTGCACAGAGTTGGAGTTAGAAGACTGAAGGGCTCTAGCAGGGAGGTATTTAGGGAGACAGAGTTGTATGTATGTAGCGGGGTCCCCAGGGCACAGAAAGCCGTGTGGATGATGCACAGGGTCTTGACCTTGATCCTCATAGCAACTGGGAGCCAGTGGAGCGATTTTAGGGCTGGAGAGATGCAGGCCCTGGGCTTGAGGCAAAGGATAAATCTTGCAGTCTATTCTGGATTAGTTGAAGGGGGCAAAGAGAGGGGTTAGGCAGATTGAGGAAGAGGCTGTTGAAGTAATCCAGCCTGGAGAGGACGAGAGCTCTCGAGAAATGGAGTATCTGGGGAGCGGTGAGGAAAGGGAGAATGTCTGAGGAGGTTCAGCCGAAAGTGGGCCTTCTTGGCAAGGTCTGTGATGTGATGGGAGAAGGAGAGAGAGGAGCTGAAGAGGACACCACAGGAGGGTGAGGGGAGGGGGCCCGTGGTGGGCAGAATGGGGCATTACAGACAAACTAGTGTGGGACCCACTTAGATCCCACTTTTGCATTTGCAGCAGCAATGTGAGGCGGAGGATGACTATGTGCTGCCTCTGCTTATAGGTCTTTTTGAATATCATACGCGTGCCCATGCATATCAGACTGTAGTCAAATGTTACATATAGATCCAGTAAGATGATATAGGTTATATACCCCTTTTAAAAGTAGCGCAAGTCAGCGTTTCCTGCACATGCGCTGGTGCAGAACAAATATGTCCTGTATTTTAAAATAGGGAAGCACAGTTATGTCCCATTTCTCCCCCTGTACACAGAAAACGCAACAGCACTATTGAAACATCCAATTATAAAATCCTACAAGTCCCTACTTCCCTCCAAACCTACAATGCAATGCTCCATTCCAACAGAAATTGGGACCCAAGGCTGGAACAAAGAAAGACAATCCTCAAGGCAGTCCTCATGCAATGGGAAACCAAAAGGTATCAGCTACAAATAAAGTGTGGGTGAAAAACATAACGAATATTAAACTAACCGTCCAATAAGATCCAAATATAGGACTGTATACCAAAAGGGACTATCAACTTTTATGGCAGAAAAAGTGTGCAGACAAGGTGTCTTTAAATGTCTTCCTAGCAGGATCAAGCGAAAAGCTGACCTAGTTGGAATACTGTTGAGTTACATGACACCCCACTGAAGAATATTTTTTGGAGCTCAAATAGAAGTTGGTTGCAGACGTGGCCTCGTTGTGATGCATCTTATGAACAATGGTGTATTTTTTATCTTTCCACTTTTTGATCAATTGCATATTATATGACATTATGGGGCGACTACCACAAAAGAGGTGTATGCCCTAAATAATTATCAGGAATTGTCCTGTTCCCCTTCTTTCCTCTGATGTGTCGTGCCCCTCATTCTGGCAAGAGAACATAGAAGATTGCAATGCTGTATGTGGAAATGTATTGCCATTTTCCATTCTCTCCTTTAGACCAAATGGCTTGTGTCTTCAGGGTATCAAGGAATGAATTCAGGTAACCACCCAGAAGAGCTCGATCTAGGAATTCAGTGGTCTAGGGAAAGCGTTAAGTGATCTAAGAGAAGAGGTTTGCTCAGATACCCACACCTGCCACAGCAAGTGTTCATTCAGAAGCATGCCTGCCTTGTGTTTTGAGAGTGTTGGCTATGTTAAGTCTCCAGAAAACACCAGAAATACAACTCACTAAAAGAGTGAGGCAGTGCAAAGGGCATAAATGCATTCCCCGTCACATTTAGCTGGAATTTGACTGCTACAGAGTACATGAAAGCATCTCAGGAAGGGGGACAGCAACACTTTCCTACTGCCCTGGCCAGCCTAATTAAATATCAAAGGCTCCATGGATCCGCCCTGCCTTCTGTTAAGTTGTGTGTGGTGGCAGCGCATGCTGATGAGAGTTAAATGAAAGAAGGCCTGGTCTCAGAACTAACAAGGGACAGGAACTAATACCTCTTTGATATGCAATGTGTCAACTCGAAGCTAGCTCCCACCCCTCCATATGAAGGGTAGTGAATGTCATGTCTAGGACAAGTGATTACAGTAGGCAACCCCTGCAGGGAACCCCCTTTCAGAGGGAAGAAGTATGTAATTAGATGGAGTCTGTGGTGGTTTGTAAATGCACTATACTTATTGGAGTATCAGTGCCCCTCTATATGCTCATGTTGTAAGAGGGTGACCATTCGGACACTAGCTAAGTGAAGGGCTGGCAATATGAATATGGTGAACCCAATGATTAGTGTTTTTAGCGTGCCATCACGGCTAGTTCCTGCCTCTGAATATATTCATTAAGTCCTTGGTGGCATGTATTCAGACGGAAAATCCACATCTGTTCTCGCCTAAACATAATGTTGCAGAAATTGTCACCTAGTGTGTGTGTGTGTCCTCTCTTGAAATGTAGACCAGAAACCAACATGCATCCAATGGGCGCCGCATACCTATGCCTAACATGTAAAAAAGCCCCCGCCTGTTGTCTACAATAGCTGATTGGTTGTGTTCTTTCGTTGTTATGAATTTTTAACGTAATCTGATACATCCACACAATTGGTAGCATTGAGGGACAGTTTCCTTGTCTATCCATGTTAGATAGGCAGTGCATCACTCATCACCTAGGGCCAGGCACTCCTGTTAGGGCCAGGGTGTTCTTCCTCTGGGACAGTTATCACTTTATTTTCCAATTGTTGTTTGCAAATTGTGTGACAGTCAAGTTTACATTGATTTTCTCCCAAAGAACCGTTTTTGTTGTGGTACAAAACTCGTTTACATATACAACATGTTACAGAACACAAAATTACAATAATACAATGTTACACTCTTACTGTAACCAGTATTCTGGGTACACGAAGTAGCGATATGCAGTGGCAATGAAGAATTATAGGATACTTGTTGGCAGCTGACTTGGTTTGCAGATCAGAGTCAAGACATGCCTAGTAAGATAATTGAGGTAAAGGTTATATATAGTATGCTATGTGAAAGAAGGTGGGACCTTTGATGACAATTATGTTATAATGGACGCTGAGCGAGGAGCCAGTCTTACTTTGGCTCTGAACAACCAGATGGAGGGTTCCGCTCTGATGGCTGGAGTGAGTTCGTTCCAGCATTTGGCGGCAAGCACATGGAAGCTAAAGCCTCCTGCCGTTGTCAGTTAGAATTTCGGGATATTGAGGTGGTTGAGATAGAAGGATCTAGTAGGTATGATCGATTGGTTTCTTGAGAATTTATCTGTCAAGTATTTTGAAGCTGTGTTTGATAGGCATTTATGCGTGATGACTAAAGAACGTAAAGTAAAGTTCTATTGCGCTGTTGGGCGGGGACTTTAGCGGAGTGCTCGCAATATAAAGACTTTAATGTTTGGATGTTTGGTGTTAAGCCTTACGGTATCATTGCTCAGTACCTGCTGAAATGCCCTTCTCCAGCGATATGATCCGAATTCCAACGGTTTAGATTTAATCTATGGGGTACGAGAGATGTATTATCTAGACGGAAACTGATCCCTCAGGAACAAAACTACTGTAGATATTGCATTGATGTTCAGCAAAAAGAAACTCTGGAACATCTGTTAGACTGTCCGTCATTAATGTTGGTGAGAGAAAGATATTTTCAGAATATTATCACCTTTCACACTCGTACTTCCAGTGACTACAAATGGCAAATGATGTTTTCGACCTCAAAAGAAAAAGTACAGATCGCTATTGTCCAATATTTAAGAATGGTTTTGCCTGTTGTGGCCACCTCATATTAATCTTTTTTTGTATGGGGTCCTATTGGATTGTGAGAGGTGTTTCCTCATTTTACCTTTATTTTTTGATATTCAGTTTAAATCACTTGGAAGGTATATGAAATGTAAAGTACTTTGTTTTTAACCAATGTTTTTGCCTAATTGTGTATCTTTTGTACCATTGGTATTTTATTCGTATTTTTGTGTATTCTTATGTATCTTTGTAAATATTTGAAAAGTTTTGTATCAACTAAATCAAATTAAAATAAAAAAATAAAGAACGTAACGTAATTCTGTCACGCACCAGTAGCCATTGTACGTCACGTCGGAGGGCTGAAATGTGGTTAGATCGAGGGATGTTCCATGCCGATCTAAGGGCATTATTCTGGAGTACTTGCAGTCTATTTAGGTTCCCTGCTGAAATGTCTAAGAATAGGGTGTTGCAATAATCCAGTTGCGAAAGGATCGGTGCTCTGGCTAGCTTAATGCAGCTGTTGGACGATAAGTAGGGTTTGCAGGAATTAATGAGTTTGTTGGTGTAAGCTGTGACTGAAGCTGTAGTGTTAACTTATTTTTTGAGATATAGGGTGGAATCTAGGTAGACCCCTAGAGTCTTTACCTCGCTGGCAACTTTGATGGTATTCCCATGAATGTTAAAGGCCTTGTAGAGTTTGTCCAGATTGATGAGACGAGCTTGAGAACCAATGATCAGAAGTTCAGTCTTGTCATCAATTAGACAATGGCTGTGGGCGGCCATCGAGGCTTGGATCTCGAGGTAGATGTCATTTATAATTTTGGTATCTTTAACATAGCAACCAGAGAGTGTGATGAGGACCTGGGTGTCATCAGCATAATTGGTTTAGGTGACACCGAGGTTGTCAAAACGATCAAAGAGGAGCTTGTAAAAATGTCAGAGCGTGGGCGATACGCAAGATCCCTGTGGGACTCCACGGTAGATGGGTAATGGGGAAGCAGACGCTGAGGGTGCAAAGACCCTTGTTCTATATGAAAGGAAGGATTGGATCCAGCTAGCAGTAGTCAGTGAGAAAGCTGCAGCTGATGTTAGATGTTTGGTTAGGATCCGATGGTCACTAAGATCAAATGCTGCCGAGAGGTCTAGTAGTAGGCGGAAGGCAAGCTTGCCTTGGACTTTGGTTTCATCCATTTGGATTTTTAGGACTAGGAGCGTGGTTTCAGTCCCATGTCTGGGTCTGAAACCGGATTGTCTAAGGCCTAGTAGGTGATCTTACAAATGTTTTTGTATTTGTAGATGGGCTGCTCGACCCAATATCTTTAGGAGAAATGGTACTGTTGTTAAGGGACTATAATTGGTCCGTATATTAGGGTCTAGGTTGGGTTTTTTGAGAAGCGGCATGATCCAGGCCTCTGAGGTTATTAGGGACAGAAAAACTATTGAATACGGAGTTAATTAAGGCTATTATGAACAGTGCTAGTTCTCTTGCTCCGTCCTTGATGATCGGGGCTGGGCAGATATCTCTGGCAATTGGTAGGTTTGAGACCCAAGATAATGTTTTCTACTTCTTTGGTGGTAACTGGAGAGAAGTGGAAAGGGGTACAAGGTGGACATTGGGGATCAGGCAGTTTGTGGTTGTTGGTACTCTGGGCTAGGGTGTTTTTTTTAGTTTAAATGTTTGCCTGTAATAAGGCTATTTTGTCTGAGCGAGCCTTTCTGAATATTAGCGCACCATGCCGCATCTTTCAAGCAGGTTTTAGTAGGTGGGGAGGGAGACTCTAGTTCCCTTAGAATGGTGAAGAGCTCCTTTGTGCCCGACTTGGCATTCTGAATTCTAGTGTTGTAGATTTCTCTTTTGATGTTAAGAATTTCTACTTTGTATGATGTGGCGGCATTGGAGAATAACTCCTTGCTGAGGATTGAGGGATTTTTCTCCAGTTATTTTCAGCGGATGTTTTCACATTACAGAGTAGTTTTAGGTCAGCTGTAAACCATTTATTTAAATGGGCTGTAGGTTTAGCCTTTCTGAGTTTTAGTGGTGCGATTTCTTTTAGTGCTTGTTAGAAGGTATTGTTGTACAATTCAACCAGTGAGAAAGGGTCCCTGTCCGAGTTGCACGGTAGGTTGGCAATGGGCTGAAATAAGGGCTGTAAATTGTCAAGAGTTATGTTGCGCTTATTTCTGGACAGGGTTTGAGGAGTGATGGTTGTGCCGGTATTGAGGCGGGCATCCTCCTGTATGGAAAATGTAATGCAATGGTGGTCAGACCACACACACGGTGCATTGTTGATGATTGCGGTCTGCCAACCATTCCAAGGTTCTACCTTTTTTTGTGGTTGGATTCATTAATGCGAAGTTTGACGCCTAGTTGAGTAATGATATTGTTAAGGTTGGTGGCGTTTATATCTTTAGGGTCGTGAAGGCCTAAATTCAGATCACCCAACAGGATGGCTTGTGATCCAGGTTTAGTATTTTGGGTCAGGAGGAATGTAATGTCTTTCTCGAAGGAAGCTGTAGGGTACGGGGGCTGATAGATAAGACGGTGAAAGATGTAGCAAGTGGTGTTCATTGGTGTTGGGAATCCAAACTGTCTGCTGCCTGCTGCTACACCTTTAAGCTCCTGGAGGTGGAGCTGCTGCTGTGCACCGTGTCACCACAGGAGAATTGCTTAAAACCACTTCTGACCGCGAAAGCAGAAGCAAGTGGTGTTTGTTAGTTTTTGGCAGTGGGCGTTGGTGGAGGCGTGCACCCTGCTAGGAGGAGCTGCACTACGGCACAGGGTTAGAGAGGTATTTTCGTGAAGTGACGAAATGAAACGACAACCATTCGAAAAACCTCCAACAGCACCGAGACCTGAATCTATGGATCGACCGATGGTGGAGAGGACGAGAAATCAGGTGAGACAGAGACTGCCTTCTTTACCGCATCCTATTGTGACCCCCGCTAATTGAGTCTCCTCGTAATCAAGTGCCAATAATTTACAGCGAATATGAGGGAATGCATGATGTTCCGAAAAGGATGTGTTCAACGCCAGAAAATGAACTAAAAGGAAATAAAATTGGTATTAATAATCACCCGAGGCTGAACTTGGAGCCGAGGGGTGAAAAAACAGATAACCATATGGGTGAATGTTCTTTTAGTGAAGTCTGAAAATCTTAGATTGCCAACAAGAGCTAGAGGCTAAAAATGGGAAGGACTCGAGATGTGAGGTGCCCCATTTGGCATGTGAACAATTAACTATCGATCTCCATCCACCAAGTGATGGGAAGACAGCGAGGGTGACAGGATTGGAGATTTAACTGACTCCTCCCCCAAGTGGCATATTGGAATTGAGAGAGGAAATAAGATCTGAAATACTTCAGGATGACGAGAAGGAATTAAGTGTAAACGATAACACCGTACCGACTACAGCTGAGAGGATAACAGGTCCTGTAAAAAATGCCCCGATAAAAAGGGCACCAAGTAATAATTTGGAACCAGTACCTGACCAAAATTTGGAGATAACCCCCGATCCATTATCAAACGAGGGGCTTAACTCAGAGATATCTTTAAACAAAAGCCTTGAAATAATTGAACAAAACTCCAGATTTTTGGGTGGTGATGTCCCACAGGGGGAGTTGATGAAGGCCCCGCTCTGTTACTAGGGTCCCAGCTGGGGTTGCATTTAGGTGCGGTCGAAGTCCGGCTCAACCAAAAAATTGAGCCGAGTCATTAATTAATGGCCTTGAGAGCCCTAATTGGGAGGATCTAGATGACTGGAACGATTTGGACGAGCAGAATTGGATAGTAAAAAGCCGTAATAAATACGCAAAGGAATCAGAAAGATTGAATGGAGCCATGATAAATAAGAGCTGGGAAACTCAAGAAATTGATGAGCAAGATCGAGCTATGACCAGCCCCGCACACTCGGAAGAAAATGTCAACCTTCTGATGAATTAGAAAAAGATCCTATTTATCTAATTTGAAATGGAAAAGGAAAGTTCAAAGCAAATACGAAGGTTCCAAGTACCGAAAGCCATTCTAACTCAGCATTGGCAGAAAAGCTAATCCAAGATATAACAGCATTAACGGGAAGAATTGCCAGAGAAAAATGTAAAAGTCTGACCTTTATAAATGAAAAAAATCACTGCATTGGATGACAGAACTTTACAGCTCTCGGCTTAAAAGATCGGCATAATGAGCGGATTATCAGGAGGTACTGCAGAAATCCAACCTCAAATTGGCACACCGGAAACTCTGGACTCGCTGGTGATTAACAATAGTGGCCCTGCCAGTAAGTCAAGATTGAAGGGGCAGCCGTTTGAGCAGCTAATACCTGAACATGACATGACCAGCTACGATCGGTGCAGGAGACCAACAGTAAACAAGGACCTGTTGTTGATATAGCTCATATGCAGAATACGGTGATGGAGGCGTGGACAATTTCAATGTCTCGTTTCTTAAAACTATACGAGGCTTTAAATACCTCACTACAAGATCTGCAAACAGGAAACGAGAAGATGAGGAATCAATTATTGAAATTGGAATGCTTCACAGAAAAAATGAAATTGAGGATAAATAGTGAAGCAGAACGCAGCAATATTCGCCTATGTGAAATTGCATGCAGGGAAGCTAATAAGTCGCTATTAATTAAGACGATTATTGAAGACTGCAAGCGGATGCGACAATGTCATAAAAAAGCTGAGGAAGATAGTTTTCTGAAAAAAGGAGCAAGCCAGAATACATTGGAAATGCAGGCCAATGATCAAGTAAGTTCAAATCTAAAGCCAGCTCAAATGCCTGATCAAGATAGAGAAAAACCCACAAGGGCTTGAAATTATCTATCTGCCATAACTGAGTCCAGATGTGTTAATCCAAAAGCGGATGAAATAATCATGAAAGGCAAGGACCTAGGAGTGGAGGGAAAGGTGGATCTCCCGCCGAATTGACAGCAATTGAATGCTAATTTACCAATTTTCCAAGGACTAGCTGGCCACGGACCATCCAACATTGAAAATAAACTCTGTCGGTGGCCCCACCTCCAAAGATAAAAGATTTGAAAGTTGATAAGATGAAAAGAAATATATAAAATCTCCTAAAAAACAAAAGAGCAATGGATCCAGAGCATTCCTTAGGAATATAAGAACCCCACAAAAACTGGATCTCAATCAATGTGCGAAAAAAGCAAGAAGATAAGGATGATGAAACTATTGAAATAATGGATGACATTGATCAAAATGAGCATCATGAAGATCAGTCAGGGGCCAATTTGAGTGATCTGCTGGAAGCTATTGAGAAAAAAATCAGAAGGAGGAGGAATGGAATGATTTAAACTTTGATGAATGGGAAGAAATCGAAGGGAAAGTGTGTGATCTGATGGTGAAACGGCAAATAGAGGGGAAACTATCAGATCATAAGAAAGTTAAAAAGGAAGACGGAAACAAAGTAAAATTAACTAAAAAAATGAATGAGAGAGATGGTAAGGTGGCTGATTTCCTAACTACGGGGGAGAAAAGAAAGAAATACCACAGAACTGAAATTAAAAAGTCTATGGCTCTGAAGAAAGACCATGTGAAGATCATACAAGGTGATCAGAGGGTTATGGAAACAGAAGTCCAAAGAAATAAGAAAAGAAATGATCAAAGGGAAACACAACCGTTTAATAAAGACCACCTTAAGAAGGAGACAAATGCGAACAAAGTTTGTTGAGAAAGCACTGCAAATCATTCTAAACGAATAATCTTAAATAGAGAAAAAGTTGGGAATATCCTACAGCAAGTCACAAAAACTAAGGAGTTTATCTTCAAATGACATCAGAATAGTCGAATTTGAGAGTGAACATATATCTGATGCAGTAATACTACATTTGATCCTGTGGGAAATGAAAGAAAGACTTAAATGTCTGGAAGGATTTGGCTCTCATGGGATATGAGGACTAATTCTACAGGAAACAGCTCCAAAGAAAATAAAGAGAAATTGAGGAAACATAAAACCCCATTGAGACCATCAAAATAGAAAATCAAGTATAAGAGTTTCCACTGTGGAAGAGAAGGAAAAGGATATGAAAAAATCCCCAAATCAGCCAAAACTAACAAAGAAAGAAGCTGATAGACTTCTAAATTTAGCAGCAAAGAAAAAAGAAAGTGATTTGCGGAACAGCTCAAGAGAAGAAATAAATGACTGGCATAAATTGGCAAAAATCCCTAGGTGCACCATTGATAATTCAAGAACGCTAATAAAACCATTGAAATCAAGAACCTCAGCTGGTAAACATCCTGAGGATTGGTCTTGGATGGCGAGACTCCTAGCTGCCAGTAAAATGAAGTAGAATAAGAAGATCAGTATAGGAAAGGGACTTGTGTGTGTTTCATGGAATACATGTGGTTTTCAACATCTCTACTCAGGTGAGGATAAATTCCTTGACTAGTATGAAATGGTCTACAAGAAACATGAATGATAACTAAACCACTATGTGAGAAATATCAAGTGTATATAAACCCGGCCAAGATGGGGATAAAAGGAAGACCATATGTCGGGTTGATAACTCCAATTGAAATAGATGCTGGTCTTAAGGTAATTGATCACCGGATCCCAAACCCCTATGTACATGTGTTGGAACTTCAAAAGCAGCTGGACGAAAGTTTAATGAAACTCCTATTAATAAATACATATTGGAGCGAAAATATGTCAAAACCAGAGGTTTATCTAGCAGATATGAGAGAGGTAGATGGAGCAAAGACCAACTAATAACGATCTGCAGAGATTTGAATATAAAATTACTAACTAAAAGCGGGAAAGTGATAACTGACTCCCAGCTAAAGGGTAGAGGGTAGAGCGTTGCGTTGGTCAAATGAAATGAAAATTAGGAATTTGAGAATGCTAAATGCTCAAAACATGGATGATCTAAGTGGAGCTGATACTTGGCAGAGGGGCACTAGTTGGGCGTGCCTGGATTACTGCTTTGTTACGGAAAAATTACTACAAAGGATAAAATCATTCGAGATTAAAAAACACCGAAAAGTGATCACGTCTGCTGAGGACAGAACTGTTCGCACCAATAAAAAACATGGACCCCGATGACAAATAAGGTTGAGGTCATCTGCGGTCTGAATAGACTACGGATTCGACAGGAAGCACTGCCTAAACTGGCAGAGAGCTATGACAAATGTGTATGCAAGAACCCAGAAGAGGTAGAACATAGCTGGACGCTGTAGGAATTCGTAATAAAGAAAGGTCCAAATAAGATGCCAATAATTAAAAAGAATGTCTATAATATCAAGGTTGTGCAGAAAAGAAAAGACTTTAGAAGAGACTTAAAAAGACTAATTACATCTGAAGGTTGCGCCAGAGAAGGAAAGATCCGGAAACTGAAACAGTATAAAAATTGGAGGAAAGCAACCCAAGCAAGTCAAGCCCAACAATGCTGAAAAAATGCTAGCTGCGATTTCTGCTAGCAATATTAGAAACCTTTGGGATATCATCAACCATGGTGATGATTTTCAAGCAGCCGTTAGCATAGCACAGATCCCGGAAAGCGTTGGGTCGAACATTATAATGCCCTCTTCAGAAAAGGGATGGCTGAAAGGAGGGAAGAGAAAGCAAACCTCGAAGCCATGGAACATTGAATTGGATAGAGAGGATATTTTAGGAATGATTAAACACCTCAGTCAATCAAGAGCATCTGGCCCTGACAGTATTTCCAACCATGTCATAAAAGCAAACGAGGAGCACTGGGTGGACTTAATTATGATACTATTTTCACAAGTCGTGAAAACAAAGAAAATACCATCATCATGGAAAGAAGCACTGATTGTATCAGCCAATTGCCCTTTTGGACTCGATAGGGAAGTTATTTGCCACAGTACTCCTTCGGGAGCTTAAAACATGGGCAATATTGGCTGGTATTCTAGATCAAAGACAAAGTGCCTTTATTGCTGGAGTGGGGACATTGTTGAATTTATTTATTTTTAACTTATTAGAACTAAGAACGTTAGACTCCAATACAAGGCTGTATTTGGGGTTTATGGATTTGGAACAAGTGTTCAATACAGTTAATCGAGACCGCTAGTGGATGAAACAAACAAAAATTGAACTGCCCTACAGATTTAGTGGAGGCTATTCAAAGCCTATACACGTATACCACAATACAGGTACGTCTAACCAGAGAGGGTGCCCTTACAAAAAGATACAAACTGAAAGAGGTATAAAACAAGGTTGTGCCCTGGCCCCATTTCTTTTTGTGCTCTACATGGCAGACCTGGGTGCCTCCCAAAGGAAGATTCGAGCATTTGCACCAAAAATAAATGAGTGGATAACTCCATGGATCATGTATACGGACGATTTGGTCCTTATAGACCAAACAGAAATCGGACGGCAAAG
Source organism: Ambystoma mexicanum (assembly GCF_040938575.1). Lineage (NCBI taxonomy): Eukaryota > Metazoa > Chordata > Amphibia > Caudata > Ambystomatidae > Ambystoma > Ambystoma mexicanum. The sequence goes on along the minus strand of NC_090936.1, from coordinate 158,144,497 downwards.
GCGACTTGATGCCTTCAAAAAATATCTAGATTAAAATGAGATGAAGGCAAATGAGAATAAGTCAAAAATCATGGTAATGGAGACAGCTCAATTGTCTAGACAAAAGGGAAAACTACCCTGCTGGACTATAAATGGCCAAAAACTGGAAAACGTGGACTCCATAATTTATCTAGGAGTTATGATCAATAAGAACATCACCGAGCAAGGCCAATATAACTTAAAGAAAAATGTATAAAGTCGACCAACCAGGGGAAAGCCATTAATGGTCGCTAGGGGAAATTTTCAATGACCCCAATCTGGACATTCTACAAGCAAAAGGTGGTGGCGGTCCTGGTCTACTGAACCAAATCCCCCTTAAATCTATCATGGAAGGCATGGGAAGCTTGTGAAGCATATTTTTGGAAAATGATTCTGATGCTGCCTAATTCACTGCCAAACTATATGATAAAATACGAACTACGACTTCAATCGCCAAGGTCAATAACTATGTGGCAGACTACCTCTCTCTTTGAGAAATGTATAACTTCCAAACCAACATTATCCTTTTAGATTTTAAACAATCAGGGAAATTCTAAAGATAAATTCCTGAAGGCATGGGGAAACCGATGCAGTGAATACCTGAGAACTAATGGGATTAGGATTGAAATGTTAATAAATAATCCCACCAAGGTAAAAGAAAATTTGCAAAGGAAAGACTGGATTGAAACTTTAGCACTGAAGTATCAAACAAGTGATGACTTCCATTCAATCTGGGAACGGAAGTCGCTGAATCAATTACCTAAATTGAAAAAAATTCCCCTTTCCCTTCTATCGGGATTTACTGATGAGATGCAGATTCAATATTTTACCAACGAGAGAAATTCAACTGTTAAGAAAATAGATGAGCCCTCAAAATGCATGGCTGCAGAGATAATGGGTGCTACACTAGTGGCCTTGAAATTAGTGGCGTCTTTGGAATTGGGCTTGAAGCCACCTCAATGACCCCAATGACATTATTGCTTTGGAGCATATGTTTGACTTTTTGATCGTTAATTCTTTTTTTTTTTAAGGATGAAGTGATGTTAAAGGTTTAAATGCAATCTAACCAATAAAACATTTATATAAAAAAAATTGCTAAAATGGAGTAGGAGGGTACGGGAAGCTGCGAGCGGGAGTTTAACTGAGAGGAGTTCTGCTGATGGGAGGGGAGTGCTGGAGAATTCTCTAAGGCAGAGTTGAGAGTTAGCTATGAAAGCCACACCACCACCTTTGCTAGTGACTCAGTCTGCTCTGATAATTGTGTAATTATCTAGGAGGGCTAAATATAAGGTGGGACCTGCAGCTGGGAATAACCAGGGAATAACCAGGTTTCTGTAATGGCAAGAAGTCCAATTGGTTGGAGGAGATGAAGGCAGCAATGTCGAGAGCATGGGCTCCAAAGAGCGAGCATTGATGAGGAGCTTTGATGGTAGGTGTGACTGGAAGAGGAGCTTCTGTTGGTAGGGTAGAGGCTGTGAATGTGCGTGCGATATTGACAGGGCTAGGGGTACAGTGAGAGGTTTGAGGTTCTGTACACTAGTGGACCGGTTGGTAACCCGTTTGGTATTTGGGCTGGTATTTATCTTTTTATGTAAGAAACAAGATCCTAGTCTTGCGTTTCTGATTCTAAGTGAACACGGGACAAGTGGCGTTGATGGGGAGGCGAAGAAATGGATCCATTCAGCAGGGGTGAGCGTACAGGTGGTGCTCGGTGCGAAGGTCATGATAGGACCCGCAAGCTGTAGGTCCAGCTGAATAGGGGGTATGAACTTTGTTGGTGTTATGGAACAAGGGTAGGAAGGTAGCCATAGTGGTGTTACTCTGCGTAGCGTGGCCATTTGAACAAGGGTGGGAGGTGTGGAGGATCCGATTCGTATGGCGCGACACCGGTCTGGTATAGGGGGAGCTGGGCAATAGACTCTGGACAGACTTCTAATGAGCTTAAAGCGGTGCTAAACAGATGGTCGGTATAATAGGCTACGGAGTAGGGTACTAGGTACATGAGGTAACAATAGTCAGATAGAAACAGCGTGGACTTAATATTGAGGCTTAGGTGACACTATACACAGGGTCATAGGCTAGGCAGCATAATCAACACAATAGATATTGAAGTACCAACTAAGCTATACACTGGGTCATAGGGTAGGAACAGACGGGGCTGGGAATAACAGTCACCATCGTATGCTATATAGTAAGAAGATAGGCAGAGTGTGTAGGGTAGTAGGCTACCCAGGGTCTAGTGGATTAGGCAGCCAGAAATAAGCAAAAGGAAACAAATACAATAGGTTAGGTGCCGTGTGGAATTCAGCACATTGGACAACACGGTGGGTAGGGGGGGGAACCTTATGGTATTTATGCTTCACTGAGTGATAATAGCTGGATGCTGCGCAATATAGATAGAGGGAGTGGTGAAGTTGTCTCCATTACAATGGCAGTAAATCGTGGCAATGCTGTCCGTTTGTGATGTTTCGATTGCAGTATAAACTAGGCAATCTTAATATATGTAGATGTAAGTGAAAGATATGGTACAATACGATCATAGGCATACAGTCAGATTGAGGAATTAATGACAAGCATGTACATCAATACAGGATACAGGTTACAGAGTGGGTCCGAATGTCGGCACCTTGGAATCGGGCGGGGAACCTAAGAGGAAAAGAGTGTCCGTGTGCATGGGGGTTTAAGTAACGTGGTGGTTTCGGTGAAGCACTCCAAGGGATAGTTTACAGATTGTTGATGAATAAGCAGTTTTGATAGAGTTGCTTAGCAACGCCCACAATGGTGGGCAGGAGTCAGGAGACAGAGGGTACGACTGGCATAGAGACGCGCCTCGCGGCTCTGATGCATTGAGACAGGCAGACAGGCGATGGCCGTATGTAGCAGGCCTTAGGAGCAGAGGCCTGCTAAGGCTATCCGGTTGAGGGACTCTAGGGATAAGCCCTGTGTTAGCCAATCCACAGCTAGGAGGTTGCCTAGTAATCTATACACAAAAGTGGGGCCGCCATTTTGGAGCGTTACCTCGAAGGAAACGCTTGAGGTAAACTAAATAGCAGTCCGATGCAAACGGGTGCAAGGGGTGCACAGGGCACAAAAGGGACTCCATATCCCCTTAGGAGGGGTGCTGATATAGTCCCCCAAGTTGCTGGAAGGAGGCCACGGTGAAGCACAGCACGTGGTTGCTGTTGCGCTTCTCTCGAAGCGGATTATGATGCTGCGGAGAGGGCTCCTGCCCTTCCTAGACTGCTGCTACTGCGGCGGAAGACTAAGAGAAGCAGAGACAGGTGATGGCCTTATGTAGCAGGCCTTTGGAGCAGAGGTCGGCTAACGCCATCCGGTTGAGGAACTCTGGGCATAAGCCCTGTGTTAGCCAATCCATGACTAGGAGGTTGCCTAGCAACCTATACAAAAAAGCGTCACCCCCTACCTTTCCTGTTGCAAAGCGGACCAAGGATTAGTTCATTAAGGTAGGCTTAGCCTGCACCAATCACTGGGGCCCATTTGGCTCTAAAAGAAGGTTGAACCTCTCTTTTGGCAGATCCTCTGGCGACTTAGAAAGAGAACTCATTTGGACCCTGGCTGAAGGTACAATCTGCCTTACAGCCTCTGCCAGTGAAGGAAGGCCAGGATTTCCAAAAGGGAAGCAAGATCCCTCCCCTAAACATCTCCCAGGGAACAGAGGGAGAGACAGGACTCAGAGGACCCGTCCAGCAGCTCCAGAAGCGGTAGCCAACCAGCACACAGCGTGCCCTGCTAGGTTCTGCCAGCAGGCTTCCAAGGTGGTAAGTGTGTGAGGGTCTCTGAACAAAGGACAATGCCTTTGCCTGCAAAGGCACATCAGCTTTGGGCCGTCCGCAAGGACAAGCCCTGCGAAGAAGCTAGGAGGAGTGCCACAACAAGCATCAACCAGCATCCATCTTTTAAGGACATCCGAGACAGTCCATCCCTCGAACCACGACCAGCTGCACCACTGACTTGTCAAGCTGCAGTCACTAAAGCCAACCAGAGATGCCTCGACCAGCGTTCCAGATCCACCAACCAGCACAGAGACATCGATTCTTGACCCTGAGCCGCCGTATAGGTCAGCCTCGCTTGCCAGACAGCCTGCCGCCTGATACGCAGCTGTCTGCTGTCTTGAACTCCTTCGCAGGAGCTGCAAAGCGGCCTGGAACAAACTCAACGGTGTCGAGCTTCAAGATCATCTCAAGCACCAGGTACATTGTGGTTCTGTTGCCCTGGTACTTCTACGAAGGCCCCTAGTGACATTTACGACCCCTTGCTCTCTTGGTACTGAAACCAAATAACCTTGAACAGTTAAGACTGATTACTTTACCGACTACCCTCTTGTCAGTATCCAGAGTGCAACCATTTCCTTTGTGTAACTGTCTGTCCTCTGTGTTCCTTTACAGGGTGGGTTGTATTTTGTAGTGCGCTATTACTGTCTGTTGTAATAATAATAAAGTAGATATTTGTATGCAACCTTGACTGGACAGTCATTTTTATCATTGGGTGATGTAAGGAAGTCATGACAGACATGTGATCACAGTTCAAGGGTGTTTATCAAACTGCAAAAATGGGTGAGAAACGCCTAATCTAAATCGGAGATGGGCGCAAGTTGCGACCATCAAATAATAATAATACAGTCGTAGTGGAGTCTAGTCAAATAAAAAGGGCCTATGCTAAAAAACCTATTGCCAATACTTACCGCTATGCTACAAAATAGTGTGGGATAATGTTCACAAGAAAAGAAAGAAGTGCTCACAAAATGATGTTATGAGCAGAGCACACTCCTGGGTTTCTCAGGCAGGAGTTTACAGTTTCTTTTATCTATATCCTGGCCTTCTGTTCCCAAGTCTCTTCTCATGCACACGTTTGTGCTTCATAGGGCCTGATATGCCAAAAACAAACAGTAGTTCCTTCTGGTAACCTTCACGTCGGGTGATTACTCTTGACCCTAGGATCCCCCTGAGCCGGCCTCTGATCCTTATCCCAGCGTTATCCTCCGAAATCACTTGCCAATTTAAAAAGAGACTACCGAAGGGCGATCGCGTCTCGCTGGGTCACTGTTTGCCTATGGCAAGTCTTCACAAAAATCAGTTTGCAGAGCGTTCCCCTCAGCCGGGTGCAAACGCCAGTTTCACAATTCCCTCAGTCGGTTAACACTTTCCATAGTTCACAATTTCAAAATCTCATTAGAAAGCAGGGTTTCCTTCCCCTAGATTTCTCTGGGCATCCCGCCATTGGGTTCACATTTGCCACAGTTCACATTTTAACAAAAAAGTCATTCTAGAAACCTTGGGTTCTTCCCTTTACCTTAGTCCGGGTCTCATCCCCCAGAGTCAGGCTGTCTCCAAAGCCCCCAGTCAGGCTGTCTCCAAAGCCCCCAGTCAGGCTGTCTCCAAAGCCCCCAGTCAGGCTGTCTCCAAAGCCCCCAGTCAGGCTGTCTCCAAAGCCCCCAGTCAGGCTTCACACAGTTAATTCAACATAATGTTCTAGGGTGTGTTAGGGTTCACCCCAATTCACAGGCATCCCTTCGTCGGGTTCTCGTTTGCCTCCACAACATGTCAAAGGTTTGACCCTTGCATGACCACCTTGACACCTCACGCTGGCCTCCCTTAAGGCATCTTGGTACTTGTTTCTCCTGGATCGCGAGAGAGGGCACCAGCCAGAGACCTTCGAATGAGCGCCCACGTGGCACCAAACCATTATCTCTGGTGCCAGTTTCTCTTACAAAAGTTCCCAAGGTCTCCCTCTAACAGGCTCGGACCGCTCCCACAAAGTTCACAGGGGTCTCCCACTACTGGGCTCGTACGCCTTCTCACAAAGTTCATAAATAAGACTTCCCTCCGCTGGGCTAGAGTCTCCTCATACACCTCACAGTTTTCAAAAAGTGTTTTTAGGCTTCCAGTCCCAGAACACACCATCATGATTTTGCTCCCAATTCTCAGCTCCCCAAAACGGTACTTAGCATTGGGAGCTAAAAAAAAAAAGGGGGGGGGGATATTGTGCTGGGGTCAGGGTCTCTTTCGCTGACCCACAGAGTACTGGGCTGTAATTGTATTCCCCATCATTAATGGATACTCTTATGCTTACAGGAAGCATGACAGTAGTAGTGTGATGAGTGCGTAGGTGTGACTGGCTACATGCTGGAAACCGACGCAGAGGTCGAAAACTACCCTGATATCCCCTTACCTATCCAGAACCTCTGCCTAATCCTCTACCTGGTTACCCCGTCCTATCCAACCAACGTTACCCTAACCCTCCTTCCATGCTGGGGTTGCGGAGCACTGTGTAAGCCCTGACTTGCAGGTCACAAAACCGCAGTGGGGGTGGTTGGTTTGTGCCACTCCTGCGCCTCAGAGCTGTGGTTCCTGTCAACTGGCCTCCAATAAGAACAGATTATGTTCAAAACTATCGATCACACATAGATGCCGCTCCAACACTGCTCCTTACCCGACGCAGAAAATCATGCAAGTTGCATCAACCAGACCTACTAGATCAGCCTACACACACCAACTCGTCCAGCCTAAATTCAAATGGGCTAAAGTTCCCCCCCCCCAGGCTCTAGTTTCCCTTCTATGGAATCCAAACATTGGAACTCGCTACCACCTGCCCAGCGAGCCTAGCAAGCTTATAGGGCCTTCCAGATATCCCTAAAAACCTATCTGTTGGTGTAAAACCTGGACCTGGACCTCCACATAGATCCTGACCAACCTGATAAAGCCATGCGAGTAACCAGTTACGCTTTATAAATGAAGAAATAAAATAAACTATTAATCGTGGAAAGCAAATGGAGTGGTCAAGAGTGCTTCTAGGCCCACATCAATGTGCTTAAGAGTACAGTGCCTTAAAGAAAGATGTAACAGTCTACACAGACTGTTTGGGCCTGCGCTGACAGGACACTTTTTTGTCATTCCCAGTGTTGGGACAGAATTCAACACAGAGCATCCTTTAAAAATCCCATAGGTTCTGACTGCAGTTGCACAGCAATTGAATCCTATTGAAGCCTAGAATAAGAAAGGGAAGCGTTCAGCAGATCCCCTGAACAGCAGCAGATCACAGAATTGATTAAGCCAAGACCAAATTTCCTTAGCTATGTTCGAAAAAATACATGCTCATGAACTAATTAGTAGTTATCCAAAGCACAGATGGTTAAATGCACTTCAGCAAATGGACAAAGCACTTAAGAATCTAACAGATACTCTTGGTATCAGCAATATTGTAACTAAATCTTTATGAAAAAAGTAAACTTTAACTCAACATTATTCCATAATAATAAATATATTTGGTACGGGTTTACAGTATAGGAATGCAATGAAGGTTTTAAGGTTGGGAATCATTGTCCAGGCTTGTAAGAGGGCAGAAATGGCTCTGGTCTACATGTAAGGTGACTGGGAACTTACTTCTCTCGCCCAATGGGTGCAATTCTACTAGAAAGAAAACCAACCTGGAAGGAGGAAGGTAATACCTTAACAATGGCATAGGTGGGGATGTTTTAGGGCAGGTCTTGGCACCATTCAGCATAAAACTGAACTTGCTTACTGGTAAATATGGGAGCCCAACAAATGAATTCCTTCATGCTACAATTTTTGACAGAGGCCAAAGTTGTGGGCTGCCCTAGATAATCCTGGCATGGATTAGGTGTGTGCAGCTTTGCACCAGAAGAAACAGAGCTGGATCCAGTTTTCAGACGAACAAGTTACTTTCTTACCTGGTAACGTTCTTTCGATGGGATGGTCCGACGACGTATTCCATATCTATGACATGTAATCACCACAGCTGTGCTGCTTCGGAAACTTTTCGGCGTCTGCGTCCTGCGTCGATGACGTCGATGCGCCGTTGTCGAGGACCTCGTCCGACGTCATCCAATGTGATAAGTAGGACGCACGACGCTGATAGCCTCAGTTGTAGTTTTTTCCCCCAGAACGTGTGACATTAGTCAACTGCCAGTCAGACACAAAGCCTTGCGGAACGTAAGCTGCAATTGCAAAAGAAATTCTGCAGCGGGAAAGGCAGGGCGGGAGCGATATGGAATACGTCATCGGACCATCCCATCGAAAGAACGTTACCAGGTAAGAAAGTAACTCCGACGTATTCCATATCTATGACAGACTCCCAAAGCAGTACCAAAGCAAGGAGGAGGGAAAGAATTTAGAAACAAAATTTAGAATAGCCAATCAAATAGAGCAAAGGACCGTCTTGCCAAAGGCCAGATCCTGTCCTCGGATGGAATCGAGGGAATAGTGACGTACAAATGTGTGTACTGAAGCCCAGGTGGCTGCATCACAGATGTTGCGAATAGGAACACCCCTCTGCAGGGCAGTAGATGCAGCCATGCCCCTGGTAGACTCCGAGATGGCTAAAACAATCCAGCGAGACAAAGTCTGTTTCGTCACAGCTTGCCCCAAACGCTTTCCAGCGTAACCAATAAAGAGTTGATCGTCCACTCTGACCCTGGACATGCGTGAAACATAAAAGTGTAAAGCTCTCCTAGGATCAAGCCTGTGGAGCCTCTCCTCTTCCTTACAAGGATGCGGAGGAGGATAGAATGCCGGAAGAACAACCTTCTGGGCCAAATGAAATTCCGATACTACCTTCGGAAGAAAAGAAGGACGAACTCTAAGGACAACCCTGTCCTTGTGAAATACAGTGAAGGGTGGCTTAACTGAAAGTGCCTGTAACTCACTCACTCTGCGAGCGGAAGTAACCGCAACTAAAAACACAGTTTTCAGAGTTAACAGCCTCAAAGGGCAAGAATGTAAAGGCTCAAACGGAGCACCCATAAGAAATTTAAGAACAAGGTTTAAATCCCAACCGGGCACCAGGAAAGGTGACGGAGGGAACACATTAGTGAGCCCTTTCAGAAACTGTGAAATTAAAGCGATTTTAAAGTAAGAACACTCTTCAGCCGAGCGCTTAAAGATGGACAGCACCGCCAGGTAACCTTTAATGGTACCTACTTGCAAGCCCCTGTGGGCCAAAGAAAGTAAAAAGGACATAACCATGGGGATGTCACATGCAAAAGGATCCACATTCTGAACTCTGCACCAGTCACAGAACTTACGCCAACGGTACAGAGACTTAGTTGCTGGCCTTCGGGCCGAAAGCAACACCTCCATCACGTCTTCAGGGAGGTCCCAATCCTTATACCTCAACCTTTCAGAAGCCAAGCGTGAAGGTTGAGGGATCTGACCTCTGGATGGAGAACCTGACCCCCCTCCCGTGGGAGCAGATCGTCTCGGTAGGGAAGACGACGTGGAGGGCAGATGGACAAGTCGAGAAGGTCCGGGTACCACGTCCTCCGAGCCCACGCCGGAGCAATGAGGATCATCCGGGAACCGAACTTCCGTAACCTCCGCAGCACTTGCGGGATGACGGGGACTGGAGGAAACACGTACAGCAGCGGGAATGACCACTCCCCCACAAACGCGTCTCCTAAGGCTCTTTTTGAAGGAAATTCCCGCGAGCAAAACCTTTCGCACTTCCGGTTGACACTGGAGGCAAAGAGATCCACTTGAGGGGTCCCCCAAAGGGCAAAGATCTCCAGGAGAATCTCCTGAGCCAACTCCCACTCGTCAGAGATCGTGCTCTGCCTGCTCAGAGCGTCCGCCGTCACGTTTTCGTCTCTGGCCAGATGAACTGCAGAGATCGAAACTTCCTGCTGGATGGCCCAGAACTCGAGCTGCATCGCCTCCCTGCATAGAGGAAGTGACCCTGCCCCCCCACTTTTTGTTGCAGTAGTGCATGGCCACTGCTGTCCGTCAGGATCAGGACACTCTGTCCTCGCACAGTCGGCAGAAAAGCCTTCAGGGCTAGCCTGACGGCCCTCAGCTCCAACAGATTGATATGGAGTTTGGACTCCGACGGAGACCAACGACCGCTGACTGTCAGCCCGTTGGCATGAGCTCCCCATCCCGTGAGGGATGCATCCGTCACGATCGTCACCTCTGGCCAGGGAAGCGAAAATGGAGCCCCCTTCATCAAGTTGCCTTCGACGGCCCACCACAGAAGGTCCCGGGCGACCGAGGGCGGCACCTGAACCGGGTCCGACATCCTGCCGGAGGACTGCGACCATTGCGTCTTGAGTGCCCACTGCAAAGATCTCATCCGCAGGCGAGCCTCTGGCACCAGAAGAATGCAGGATGCCATGAGGCCGAGCAACCTCAAGAACTCGAACTCTGGCAGCGTCTGGGCATGCTGAAACTTGTGCACCATCTGCTGAATGTGAAGAGCCCTCACCTGGGGAGGAAAACACTGCCCCAGGGAAGTGTCGAGCACTGCTCCGATGTACTGGAGCTGCTGTGTTGGCGTCAAATGGGACTTCTTTAAATTGAGGGAGAAGACCAGCCTGTGAAGGGAGTGGCAGGTGACGGACAGATGATCCAGGACTTGCTCGGGAGAGCTCCCCCTGATCAACCAATCGTCCAGGTAGGGGTAGACGTGAATCCCCCCTTGCCTGAGATGCGCTGCCACCACCACCATGAGCTTGGTGAAAACCCTCGGGGCGGAGGTCAATCCGAACGGCAGGACCCGAAACTGAAAGTGCGAGTCGCCAACCGCGAACCTCAGGTACTTCTTGTGCTTGGGATGGATCGGCACATGGAAGTAAGCATCCTTGAAGTCGAGTGACACCAACCAGTCCTGAAGCTGAAGGGCCTGAAGGACTTGAGAGAGAGTAACCATCTTGAACTTGTCCTTCCTGAGGAGTTTGTTCAAACCGCGCAAGTCCATGATGGGTCTCAATCCCCAGTCTTTCTTCGAAATCAAAAAATAAGGGGAATACCATCCCTTGTTCCTCTCCGCTACAGGCACCAGTTCTATGGCGCCTTTCTCCAGCAGGGCTTGAATTTCCTGCGCAAGGAGCGGATCCGGACTCTGCAAAGAGAGGTTCCCCGGTGGATTGTCGCGAGGCCTGTGCCGAAAGGGAAGACAGTAGCCGTGAGTTATGATCTCCAGAACCCACACATCTGAAGTAATGGCTTGCCACTCTACAAGATGCTGCGCCAGCCTTCCCCCAACCGGCGAACCATGGGACATGGCCTCATGACTGAATGGGAGCGGCTGTGGCGTTACCTGAGGGCAAAGAGGCAACTGCCCGAGCGGCCTTGGCACCACGGGTACCCTGTCGTCCACCTCTGGTACCCCATGCGTTGGCCTCTGACTGCCAGCTCCTCTCGCTTTACTGAAGGACGAGTAATGGCGAAAGGAACCACCCCTCCACTGCTGTCCCCTAGGACGAAAAGGCGGAGGTTGGCGAACTGCAGCGCCCAACGACTTCGCTGCAGCTTTTGAGGTCTGCAACCTCTCAAGGCTCTCGTCAGCCTTGCTGCCAAAAAGGTGTTCACCGTAAAGGGCATGTTGAGGAGCCGGGACTGCACATCAGGAGCAAACCCCGACTTCCGCAATCACTCAAACCTGCGTATCACTGTGCTCGCCGCCATGGACCTACTGACGCATTCAGCTAAGTCCAAACCCGACTGAACGGACTCACACATGGCATCCTTACCATCCTGGACCATAGCAAGGAAACCATCCCGTTCGTCCCCTTCGGGAATATGTTCAGCCGCTAACGCAACACAGTTCCACAGTGTGTGTGTGAAACGAGACAGGGCACAAATGGAGTTGGCCGCCTGAAGCGCCATACCATCAGAAGAAAACACTTTCTTCGCCCAGCCATCAAAATGTTTGTCGTCCCTATCAGGAGGGATGGTAGGGTACGACGCCTGCTTTGCCGGGGCCGTGGCCGCCTGCACCACCAAACTCTCCGGAGTGGGGTGCCTGGTCAAGTAGCAGGGGTCGCTACTGGCTGGACGGTATTTTCGCGACAAGGATCTGCCCACCGCCAGGAGACTCTCCGGAGCAGTCCAAGCCGCTGCCACCCTTCTCTGTAAAGCCATATGGAACGGCAGTACCGGGTCAGTTGGGGGACCAACATCAAGGATGTCCGTTAGATCATCCTGCACAAACTCCCCTGGGGGAGCAGACCATCCCAAGTACTCAGAAACCCTAGCCATAAGGCGCCGGTACGAGGAATCGGCATGAGAGCCAGGCTCAGGCCTACAAAACTCCACCTCCGGAGAGGTGTCCAGTCCACTGGCATCATGCAGGGACTGCCTCAAATCGTCAAACTGACTATGGCCCGAGACAATTTCATCTGGAACCTGACTAGGAACCAGGCCATCAGAATCCTCATCCGCCTCTGAAATGTATTCCAGGTGGCGATAAGAAGGCACCCGAGAGTGCTTGCTCTTAACCAGAGCCTTCCTAGGGGGTTCCCCCGTGCCACGGGGTACCTCCGACACGAAAGGCGTCGATGGCGTCGAGCGAATTGGCGCCGGCGTCGAGAGAACAGGCATCGGCGCCGAGAGGATCGGCGTCGAGGAAATCGGCGTCGACGTCAGATGCAGTGCCGCCAGCATCGGCGGCATCGACACAGCCCTCGAAGCCGGAGCCCCGAGCGTGTCCTTCGACGACCTGAGCGTCGACGGCTTCGACGACTTGCTCGGAGCCGGAGCCTCGAGAAAGCCTGTCGACGCCCTCGACGCCTCAGACGTCGATGTCTTCCTCGAAGACCTCACAGGTGCACACGGTCTCGAACGCGTCGAGGACCGGGACCTGGAACGGGTACGTCGAGAACGAGTCTCCTTGTCCGAACGGGACCTCTCCCGTGACTCGTGCCGACCACTCTTGCGAGCGGTGTCTCTCGACCGCTCACGACCGACCCCACTCGGGGGCGCGGACGGTTTAGTACCCTGCGACTCAAGAATCACCAGCATTTTCTTCCCGAAGGAAGCCCATTCCTCCGGCGTTGCACGGCTGGTGGGGTAAGCGACGTGCCGGGCAGAGTCCTCCGAAGAGGACCTGGAAGACGACCGGTGTCGGCGCTTCCGAGAATGCCTCGAAGAGGCTGAGGAGTGGCGAGACCGACTCCTAGAAGGAGACCCACGAGACTTCCGACGATGACGCGGAGAGTCACCCCTCGAATCATCTGTCGGAAGCCCCGCAGACTTCGAATTCCGGGGCTTGGACTCCCGACCTACCGACAACAACTTCTTACGTTCGCGTAAGGCTTTGGACGTGAGCGACTGGCAGTCGATAGTCATCCGTGTCGTGGGCCTCCCCGAGGCACCAGAGGCAGGCGTCGTGCGAGTCCGTCACCGACATCTTGGACCCACACTCCCCGCACTTCTTGAAACCCGGACGCGGGGTCTAAGACGAAGTAGAAGACATCTTCACACGAAGGATTTTCACAAAAACGAACAGGTTCGAAGAACCGAGAAGAACAGAACTCCAAAGAGTCGAGGCGTTAACTGAGATTCACGAAGCAACACGTTAGCGGAAAAAACAGAACTGAGGCTACGGGCGTCGTGCATCCTACTTATCACATCGGATGACGTCGGAGGAGGTCCTCGACGACGGCGCATCGACGTCATCGACGCAGACGCCGAAAAAAGTTTCCGAAGCAGCACAGCTGTGGTGATTACATATCATAGATATGGAATACGTCGGAGGACCAAATCCCCTCGAATTTACCGTTACTAGAAAGGGTAAAGGTCACAGAATGATTTCAACATTCATTTTTTTTTTTACAATAATGTACAAGAGATTTTAAATATTAGGCGCAGACCTAGCTTCGGGAAGCAACGGATCGCTTTACAATCATAGAGAGAAGAATACGGTTAGGTAACTGACGAATATAGCAATGTCATCACTGCTTCCCTGGAGGTAAGCTTCCCTCATGTGGCCAAAGAAAGGCAGAAGTTACCAGACTCCGACCCTGGGGGTGGCTATCTGCGGGAGGACCACATGGGGCAAAGAAAATTCGCGGAGAGGGAGTAGACTCGCTAGGTCAAGGCAGGCATTTCCCTGGTTATTTAGCCTCTAAGACCCACTTGCCTCCCTATTCCTGTATGGCATACTGTAGTGTGGGTGTAGAACCTCCAGTCATGACCAATCACCACCTATATTTACATTCCCCTTTGCTTGTTAACACTGGGACGAGGAAGAGGCATGGAGTAATGAAGATCTCTAGAACCGGAAAGCAAACACTGCTCTCTAGTAGTTGGAAAAGGCTAACTGGTGCCGGGACATTTAAAAAAAACACCACACCTGCAGAGAAGGGGAGACTAACTTCTCCCGACATCGGTCGGGACACCGAAGGAGAGTAGGCTGCAGTGCGGAGCGGAGATGCTGCTGGAGGTGCCACCTGGGGAAGTCTGTAAGTGGAAGGTTTGCTGCACTTGTGCCACAGACAGCAGGAGCTGTCAGGTGAAGGAGGCATAGCAGGAACCATAGAGCAGACGGGACACCCTGCCAGCTGGCAAGTAATCAGCAGCAAGGTGAGACAGGTAGGACGCTGAAGCAGGCAGACAGAAACAGGTGAACCTAGAGAGCGAGGTTGGGATGCTGGGGCCCTTAATGGCAGATGCGGCATACCGTTGATGAACCTGGTAAGCCCAAACAAGGGAGCTGGAACACTGGAGCAATTAAGCAAAGAGACTAAGACGAATGAAGAGGGGTCGCTGACCCAATATATGCAAAGTATAACTAAAGAATCTTGGAACTATATAAAAGAGAAGGTGATTACTGATGAGAAGTGAGAGTCTGGGACCTGCACCCAAATACTGAACCAATTAAGAAAGTCCTGGGAGGAGAGTAAATTAGGCATACAGCGAGTTGGGACCCGCACCAATGTGACAAAATAGGAAAGTCCTGGCAGGACAGTAAACCAGGCACACAGCGAGTCTGGGACCTGCACCCAAGTGACGAAATAAGAAAGCCCTGGCAGATGAGCAAACCAGGCATGCAGCGAGTCCTGGACCTGCACCCAAGCAAGATTGTTAAACTTGGAAAAGGGGGAAAGCAGTTTCCCAAATGTGTGGAAACTAGGGGAAGGGAGGCTCCCTCCCCTTTTTGCTGTTTGACAGTCAAGAAAGCTCAGGGAAGAAGTATACCCATTGAGCCTGTGAATTGTGAAAGCTGTAAACTGTGGAAAAGCTAAGAAAGTTCAGGGGAAGAAGCATAACTCTGAAAGCTGTGAATTGTGCAATTGTGACAATCTCAAGAGGCGGGTTATACCCGTTTAGATTGTGGAACGGTATAACCCAAAAGGAGATCAAGAGAGAAATTGCATATCTTGAATTGATTAACTGTGTAAACCAGAGGAAACTCAGGGGGGAAGTCATCCTCCGTGAGATTTTAGAGTACGATAATGCGAAACTGAAGAACATTGAAAAGGGAGAAATCCAGGGGAAGGAAAGAACTCCTTCAACTGGTAAAACTTTGTTGGTTTCTTTTACACTTTGGAACTGTATGTTGGAACTTGGGAAGGAGCTGCAGGTGATCAGCTAAAAGACATTTTACCCTTCATGTTATATTGAGTTTAGTTTGTGTGTGGGTCAGGTTATGATTTTAGACAAGACTGAGAACTTGTTGTTTTGGACATTCTGACAGATGCTTCTTAGTTTTGTTGAGGCAGGTAAACCCTCCCTTTAATTTTATCAATAAAAGAATCACCATAATGCCACTGCATCAGAGTCTTAAACTTTTATTTGTTTATTTGTTTATATTGATTTAAAACAACCATACAGTAAGTCTTAACTTGTACAAATCAATTTCACATTCCAACATCTTAACATTTCCACAACTGTCCCGCGACGCCCCACCCCCCTGAAACCTTCATATAATATGGCCACGATCCGGGTGGGTCCGTTGCACTATTTTAGTTAATAGCGTCTGAGCCGAGTCATTTTCTTTGGACTGATTGAACAAAGTTACAGTTAAGGCGATCCATTGCATTAGATCAGGGCCAAGCTCCAGCGTCTTCTGAGTCTTACCCTTGGTCCCTTACAGAACATAGAAACAAGGGAGTGAGGATCTAACATGAGAAGGAGGGCAATAGTCGGCAATGTATCTACAAGTAACCAGGAGGAGGGAACAGTGGGGATCAGATCAGCCAGTCTCCGGTAAGGTTGGGAGTGGATGGCATATGGACATCAGTCTTCAGGAGATCCTTCCTGAACTGTAGAAGCAGGGGGAGAGGGGGATGTTTATGGGGAGGGGATTCTAGAGTCTTGGGGCATAGACACAAAAGGCCTATCCCTCTTGTTTTCCTTGCTGCACAGGCGAAGTTCAAATCCGCAGATGTCTTTACTTCTGGTGGATCGTGGGTCTCTGGAGATGAGTTTCTCTGTGAGGTAGTTTGGGGACTTCAGTGTGACAGCCTTGTAGATGATGCAGCAGGATTTGAAAAGGATACAGGCTTGCAGCAGGAGCCAGTGCAGTTCAATGAGTGTCAGGGTAATGTGGTCAAATGTGTGGAGTCCTTTGGCAATTCCTGCTGCATCATGCAGGACACATCTCAGGGGAGCATGGGTAGTTGCCGGAAGGCCTTCTAAAAATGTATTGCCACCATCCAGGTGGGAGAGGACCAAGGCTTGGACAGCAGATCTGAAGGTGTTTTCTGAAATGAAGGGCTGGATTTTTCACAGGAGACAAAGTTGGTACCAAGCCGTTTGTCTATACCCTGCTATGTGCCGTATAAAGGAGGGGTGTCTGTCAATGTCGGACCCAAGGGGCTTGATGCAGGTGGCCAGCTGAGGGTCTGAAGCCCTCGAGGTACATATCAAAGAGCCAGGTCTAGGTGTACAGGTAGTCATGAAGATGATGTTCCATAGGTGCATACCAAAATTATTTGAATTCCAATATACTTAAACAATGAGCTTTTAAGAGCTGTAACGGAAAATACACTTAATAGGTCCATTAGGTTATAGCCAGAACACTGCCACGAAGCTTGGCTATTACTATGTCCAAAGTCAAAGACTTGTTCTTCAGAATGCAGGGTGCCTTTAAGAACAACTTTAGATTTAGGTTGCACATGCTGGAAAGAGAATTTGATTTAGATATCTCTTACACACAAGACTCTGACATGTGGACTAAAACAGAATCTGGCCCATGTGGGTGGTGCAATTTCCAGTTTTATATTATCTTGATTTATACCATGCACCGCTGCCATTTTCATCGTCTACATGATCGAAAAGTAAGTAGAAGATCAAATCCTCTAGAAATGCACTGTGCCAAGGCCTTCCAAAATGCTAGTTTTGGGGCTCACCTCTGGGGGAAGTTAGAGATGGGCAATCTTGCTGCACAGGAGAAAGGGATTCTCATATCTTCTCTGCCCCTAGAGAGTCGTTAAGTTTAGAACTAGTAGCACAACTTGGTGGAGCAGGCTGATTTCAGGCTGTTAGCTTACTGCTTTAGTCTTTGGTTTAGTCTTTGGTTCAACCGACTAGTGTTTGAAGTCCAACGACATTCAAAAGACATTTTAAACCTTGAGGGTGCCAGGAGGGTAAAATGGCTCAGACATTAAAAAAATCCAGTCCATGATATGACAGCCGACTTGAGTACAATTTTCATTAAACATTCATTTCTCGAACATATTTTATTTATAAAAGGGACAGTTGTTTTTGCACACTGTTCTTTAGCAAGCCCAAGATAATTAGTTAGATCCATATTTCTTTTGCATTTCAACATGTTCAGTAATATGTCTTTTCCTCAGTAAGGGAGGCATGGTATCACAAGTGAAGACCGACACAAGAGATGCAATTCAAGGGTGCTTATTACACAACAAGGTTTGGAAAAACGCCTTTCTGGCACTATTTCTAAAGATGGGAGCAAGCTGGGCCATCAAATAATAAATATAACAGTCCTAGTAATGGCCGTCAAAATAAAATGGCCTATACTGAAGAAACCTATTGCCTTCCCTTGAACTACAATAAATGAGACTATGGGAAAACGTATATGTAAAGGAAAACCGTGTTTGGAATAATATTTCAAAATAGCTGAGAAAACAAACTCCCTTCACCACGTTTCTAGCATGGGACAAGAGGGCACACTCAGGCTGTAGAACAAACAATGGCTTTGGTGGCATGAGTATGCAGCTCAGAACACAGGACAAGGACCTCCACGAAAAGTCTCTTGCTCGTACCAAGTCTCTCTCTCGCTGGGCGCCTTTGGCTTTTCCAATAAAACAAAGTTCCTTCAAAATATCAAATTCAACACATTTCCTTGCGGTTTCTGAGTTAACAAACTGAGTTCACACTAGGTCTCCCTCCGTCGGGCTTGGACCTTTCGCTAACACTTTTCTCTTGGTTTACAATTCAAGTCAACAATTTCTTATAGGTATCCGTCGGTCAGGCTTGGCCCTTTCATTCACGGCTTTCCCATCGAAGAGTTTTGAATGTGCGAGGGGTTTCAAAATTACCTCAGCATGACCACTTCGATATTTTACCAGATTACACTTTGCCTCAATGCTTTCTTCAACAAACATTTCACCAAGACTATCAAAAGGGCATCTTTCTCTTGTCGGACCACACAGTTACTTTGTTTCACAAGATCCTTTTTGTAACGAGATCCCTTTTTATAACATTCACCATATATCTTCAAGTAAGTTTGTCGCGTCTTTCAATTTGCTCTTGCAACAGTTTCAAAAACACAGCTGGGCTTTTCTTTCCTTTCCCGTTGATAACTCACCGGCTGTGGGTTTACTATGCTTTTCGGTTCGCCTTTGAAGACATCAGTAATCATCCCCAAGTCTGTACTTCCCAGAGAGATTAACAGGCATCCCTTCTGCGGCCTCAATGAGGGTACACTTCTCAGCTTGCCATGCTGTTGCAGCTTTGCAGAAGTCTTTCTTCCTCGCCTCCAGCCTTTCCTTCCGTGTGTCTCTGTAGCAAGACAGGGATCCCATGCAGGACTCCGCCTCGCAGCCTCCCTTCCCAACTGCAACTCCCTGTTGTGTACGGGCCACACCTTTTATACACCTGGGTGGTGTCAATTGGTTGCAGGTGTAAGTGATTGGGGTGGGGTGCCTCATCCTGCCTGGCCTCAGTGTGTCAATATGATGGATTCCCATAGGAAACCATGATCTTGCCATTTCTATGGGATATCTTCATTCCTCTATCTTTGTTCTTTTTCATATCAGTATTTGGGTAGGGGGAGACGGAAGGTGTAGATGATTATCTCCTGACTAAGGAAGAGGGGCTAGATTGAAAATAGTGTCTGCCTGAGGCACTCTCACTCTAATCCCCTGAATAAAGAATTCCCCACAAGGGGGCAGTGAAATACCCTGTTTTTTTCACACCACCTCCCTTTGTGCTTCTCATAAGGCCCATCTCTCAATGGGCATATTAAAATTACACAAGTTGCACTTGGGTTTCCCCCGAATAAGAGCTCCACACACTCCTCGTTTATGGGTGGAAAACTGCAGGTTTACCAGAATGTTAACATTCATTCAATCTGGGGAAGGATTATCTGAATAATAGATACAACCCATGTTGCGCATAACTATAAACTATTTACATCAGTTGGGCATACTACCTTTGGGGCCCCTAGAAGGCTTGTGAAAAGAAAATCCTCTATTTAGGAATTTGAACCCATAGTTACGGGATGGGGTGGCACCGACAAAGGTTCAGGGAGATATCTGCAAAATCCATACACCCTCTAGGCCATTAACAACCAATTTTTCTTGCCATAAGGAAATCCGCTCCAAGCCAATCTGATTTCCTATACAAAAGGTACTAAGAAACAAGATGGCCATCATGAAGAATAGAAAAGGGCCCAAATAGTGTTGTGCAAGTGGTTAATAGAAGGTATTTGTTCTAATTGGGAATAGTCCATTTAGTGTGGATAAACAATTACCCAAGGTTGGGATCTTCGTTTAGGATGTTCTTCTGAGCCTGCTCAGGCTACTAAAAAAGCAAAGCAGTGATTAGTACAATATCCTGTGCTGAGAAATTACATAATCATTCTAGAATTTGAACTTGATTACAATATTTTTTTTAAACATTTTTTTATTTTATTTTACACCACAATAACTTAGACATTACCGTATACATTCCTTTATGTCATTACACAATTCTTGTCTGATCCTTCCCCCCCATCTCGCAACCCCCCTCTCCCTTACCCCGGCCTACCTTGCACCTCATAGTTCTATAATCTCTTTCTTACTCTGCCCCACTCGCTCTGCTGTCTGCCCCTCCTGTGCTGGACTGTGTTCCGATACCCAGTTATCCAATGTGGGCATCGCTAGTTCCACAATCAACTGTCTTCAGGCTTCCACCCTTTCCCCCTCTTGGTCCGAATGCCGGTTTACCACTTCTTGCCACACTACAGTTTCCGCATTCGCTCATTTCAGCAGGTCCTTCCACCATACATGCACCAGAGGCCTTGTCTTCTGTGCTTTCTATCGCTATCCTACGTTTCGCCAATATGTATGCCAAATCCTTCACTTTACTCACATGTTTAGCTCTCTTAGGCCTTGTAAAACCCCCCAATAAACAAGCCAGGGGGGATCCTATATCCAGGGTGATATCCACTTTTGCTAGTATAAGAGCCACTTTGTCCCAGAAGCTGCCAATCTCTGGGCAGGCACAGAAGATATGAACCAGGTCCGCCTCCACCTCCCCGCATTTCAGACAGGATTGTACTGCTGTTTGGCTAAATTTTGCAATTCTGGTCAGGGTCAAATATGCTCTATGCGTTATGTATAACTGGATTTGCTGGAACCTTGCATTCCTGGACACCTTTTTGTGATACACCAAAGCTCTATTCCACCCTGCGTCTGATATTGGTGCCTCCAAGTCCGCCTCCCATTGTTGTCTCATTTGTTCCAACCCCTTTCCCACCTTGGACATTAACAGCTCATATTCGCAAGACTTCATGTCCACCTTCTGACACGTCATAAAATGTCTCGAAGTCTCATTTGGCTGCAATGGTAAAATCGGTCTCCGGCCAATCCCTTGGTAAGCCGGAATATGTGAGGTGTTGTGCGGGGTGCACCCGTTGCCCTCATCAATGCCTCAAACCCTTTAGGCAAACCTTCCTCCATCAAATCTCCCATTGTGGCCACCCCCTTTGATTCCCAGTGTTTCGGCATATTCAACCGCAGTTGGCCATTCGTTCCTTCTAGTGCCACCAGCAGAATTTGTGGGGAGTATGGGGCAATACTTCCCATAAGCTGGCAGGCACTGCGCCACATTACACAACCTAACCTCAACAGTCTGGGTGCTTGGGTTATGCGAGAGTCGGGTATCCATATAACTTTGTTTAAAAAGAACCCGGTCCCTATTCCTTGCAACAATATTGACTCATGCGTTTGTTCATCTGATAGCCATTGAGACACGAATTGCAGCTGGCTGGCCACAAAAAATACTTCATATTTGGGTAGTTTGATCTCCCCTAGGTCGTTAAGAGTTTTGAAGCTTCCAGAGCGCCACTCTGCACCTTGCATTATGCCACAGCAAGTTTCTAGATATCCTGTGAAGTTTATTAAAGAATGACTTTGGTATCGCAAACGGGACATTTGTGAAAACAATGAAGGAGTCTCGGGAGCACCACAATCTTCAGTAGCGCCGCCCGTCCCATCATAGACAATGGTAATCTAGCCCAAAAGGACATCGAATTTTCAATTCCATTCATTGCTTTTACTGTATTCCGTGTAGGTTCGGTCTGAAGGTCATGATAAATGTCCACCCCTAATTAACGGAATGTGTTCAAGTCCCATTTAATTGGCAATACCGGCAGCGTGAGCTCTGTCTTCCCAATATACCCCCCTAGTGGAAACAAAGTCGACTTCTGTGGGTTAATAGTTATGCCTGACAAAGCCGCGTATCCCTCCATCACGTCCAAAACCTATTGTTGGTTTGTCTCGGGATGTTGCAAGTAAAGGAGCAGATCGTCTGCGTACAATGAAATGAGATGCCTTCATTCTAGCGTATCTATTGCTACCTTGCTGTACTCACTCAGGTAAACCGCCAGTGGCTCTAATGCCAAGATAAAGAGCATCGGAGACCACGGACACCCCCGTCTTGTACCCTTACTCAGCTGCCATTTTTTCTGATACAACTGCGCCCGTCTTGACCTTAGCCACTGGTTCGCTATACAACAGATGCACCCACTTAATTTATGTTGGTCCCATACCAAATCTTTCTAAAACTGCCAGTAACCATGGTAATCTAACCGAATCGAACACCTTAACTGCATCTAATGATGTACCACGCATTGTTGTGTATCTTTTTGGGTACAATCTATTACGTGGTGCAATCTACGCAAGTTGATGGTGATATTTCTTTGCAGGACATATCCTGTTTGGTCCGAATGTATAAGCTTGCTTATGATCTGTCTAAGCCTTAGCGCCGTTACTGCCGTGAGTATCTTCCCATCTTGATTCAGCAATGACAAACTTGATCAGCATACTTAACCTAAGATTCAGTTTGTATTAGTTGCAAGCATATTTTGTTTATACTTGCGTTGAATTAAACAGTAAGCAATTGAAATAAGACTAGATTGATATCCCCAGGGATGACATTAAGGTGACCTAAAGGAATAGAAAGAGTAAATTAACATCAGCATCCCAAAATGTTTTCCCAAAGAAATACATGGCCAGAAACTAGACAGTGAAATGCATAAATAACACTACAGCCAATGGTAGCATAGACTACAATGACTCACTGAATGAAACATTTTGCTGTAATATTCAGATGACTATTTGAGAAATACACTTGGCCATATTCAATATAGATTGTGTGTGTAGGCACTGCCTTTTAATGATCAGAGCTCATATATGGTGTTTTATATAATAAACTATTTTTTTGACAAGTGGAATACTATTTTTGAGGTAGTGTGGTGGCAGTGGACAAGTACTGGTGACAAAATCTGTTGAGCCTACAGGGTGTGACTACTTATGATCGAGGTATTAACTGAGTAGGCCATGCAGGGTTTTGAACATGTGCATGTAGGGTGCAGACATACCACTAAGCAAGTGTGTAACTTGCTGCACTACTTTACGGCATCTGCACAAAAGAT
This sequence comes from Ambystoma mexicanum, assembly GCF_040938575.1. Lineage (NCBI taxonomy): Eukaryota > Metazoa > Chordata > Amphibia > Caudata > Ambystomatidae > Ambystoma > Ambystoma mexicanum. The sequence continues at coordinate 158,121,619 of NC_090936.1, read as the reverse complement.
CTAAACCCCTTCGAGAATATCATCTTCCAAGTCTTCAATATACTTGCAGTTATTTTAATGCCTGCAATCGACCTTCAGGGTGCTAATGGTTCTTCAAAAATAAATCAATGACTGAAAACCTTTCGGGCAGTCTGATTATATAATTTTTGTCTTTATCAGAGGAAGCAAACTCTTTGGTGTTCTTAGGTGACGGATACAATTGTCAGTTATTAGGCAAGTGTGAAGAGACAGTTTTATTTTTATGGTATCAGATTTAAATTCAAAACGTGAACTCAAAAAGAAGGACGCAGGTCTTTTTTAGTCCGAATTGTGGACTGTAGAAAAACAAGGATACGACCGAAAGGATGTTACTAAGAAGGGGAGTAATGGTACTTTACTTGTGAGTGTGATGGAGAGATGTCCTATTCCAGATCACGCCTCTAGGAAGATTCTCACAATGTATCCATCGACATCCCACTGTGCCCAGCCAGAGAGAAAAACTCTCGAGTGGGCCCAAGGACATCCTTCACTAGTAACCACAGGTGCTAAACTGTATGCACACAAAGGAAACAACCACAGCCTATTTAGTCACAAATAAATAGCAAGGAGTGCTAGAGGTATCTTTCCCCGCTGCCCACTCCTTACAGCTATAGGATTGTGGGGTTTCCTTCCTCCATGCACAATCAACCAACTTGTGATGCCAGGGAAGTACACATGTTGGGCAGGACAAGCAGGAATAAACTCCTTCACATCAGGAGAGGGAAAATGGAAATCCAAAACAAGTATCCCAGGGATCAGATTGTAGAAAGCCTAACAAAGGCTAGGAACTACAGTTTGGCTGCATTTGGGGAGTAGCAGCAAGCCATAACTGTAGAAACAGCACTGCAGAGTGGGCACTCTAAGGCACCATCATTAGTGAGAGAGTGGAATAGCGGAAAATTATTGAGAAAGATATACTTCCAAACAATTTGCCATTGGCACCAGCAAATTAATTCAACTAGGAGATGCCGAGTGCGATGCCGCGAGGCAGCACAGCTAAGCATCCTCAGAGCCACCATTTCCCAAAGTGGGGACAAGAGACTGGGGAATAAAGGAACAGGGCAGAAGGAACTTCCGCATCATTGGCGGGATGGAGCAGAGGGTGAGGGGCGGGTAAAGGGAACTATGAATGGAAAGAGCAAAAGACCTAGATATAGCCAAAATGTCAGGAGGAACCTTGGCAGAAATATGGTTAGACAAGATGGTGGTGTTACCGCTGCTGTGACCCAGAAAGAATTCCCAAACACTTAATGGTGCCAATGAGTATATGGGCCACCTTTGGAGCTTAGCTGACTGCCGTGATCTAGGTAACGCCACACGCGCTTATACCTAGCTACTCTTCTAGTTTCTACTTTTGCATTGGTCCCATATCTTCCATGGTCAGTTGACATTATCATTAAGAGTTCAGACTTCTTTACATTAAGTTCCACAAATGCTTAGTGACGGATCAAAATATACATTGGAGTGATGTGGTCCTGAGAATCCCAATCGTACACCATGTCCTCAGAATGAAGATGTTAAGACTCGAAGAAAGGCGGTCTTGCATGAAATTTAAGTCTGCTGAAAATGTAAACTTTGCAGCCACATCCCAGTGAGGCCGAATTAAAATTAAGTATTGAAAACACAATGGGCCTCATTACAAACTTGGCAGTCGAGCACCATTGTTTCCGGAACCGGCAAAGTATAACTCTGCTGCCAGAGTTTCACGGAAGCACCGGCACCATTATTACCAGTGCCTGTGATTTCTGTTGTCCCCATTCCCATAGAGTCCTCTTGGACTCTATGGGGATGGGGACCAACAATTTACCGGCGCCTGACTTTCCAGCCGCCGGGGTTGTAATACCCCAGTGTTACTGGCGAGTCAGGCGTCGGTAACTGTTTACGGATCCGGTGGCTACCTGCCGGTTTTACCGGCATGGTTACCGGCAGACCCATAATGAGGCCCAATGACTTGGTGCAGGCTAATGGCCGATTTGCTCCTTTTATTTGGAGATCAATTAACTGTTTGATCAGATGTTCACTAAAACTCAAAGACCTTGTAAAATCAAATACCCTCCAACCCTATACACCAAAAGTGAAATGAACAATTGAATTAGTGCTCAGAAACCTATGAAAATAAAACTGGTATTCTGGTAAACTAAAAAACAAAACCACTGTTTATAAACTTTAAACAAGGTCTTGTTAAACGTTGGTTGAAAAAAATAGCAACATGTCATGCATTACAGCTCAGAGATGTCCTGACCAGAGGAGTATCATTTACAACTACTATAGAGTAAATAATTTACAATTTTAAGATGAAATGCAAGTGCTCTCTTAATTGTCCATTTATAAATAGCAAACCAGGCCTATTTTAAAAAAAGTTGAGCTATGAAACATTAAAGAGGGAGAAACAGGTGTAAATCTAAATTAGGGACAAAATAATCAAAATAATTAAACCGGATTAAACAGCAGAGTGATCTGGTTACATAAAACAAGTAATCATTTATCTGGCAAGAAACGGAAACCCACACAGGGAAGTGACAGCTGAGTGGAAACACCAGTGACTAAAAATAGTATCCATATTAATTACAGGTAAGCTTTAGAACAAGAATGAACTCACTCACTCATGGCAAGCAACGCAGCTTGCTTTCAATCTAAAAATAGATCTTCAGCCCCATCTACTTGACCCACATTTAAAAATATGGATACATAACCAAGAATGTTCCTATCCAGACCACAAGGTCGGATAATATCAGTAGGTGGCTAGCACTCGCATCAGAGAAGAAGCAAGCCTACACTGCAATTGTGAACCTTCGCTCGGCCATCCCAACCCTTCATCAGTCTGAGGATGATAAATTGAGTGCCATTAAATTAGGCAACAATAGAGATCATGTCAACACTTAGAAGCAGGATGACTCCGACAAGAGGAGCTACATAGAAAGTGGAAATTAAAAACATTAAAGACTGTTATTAAGAAATCCAAGCAGCTGCAGTATTAACTTTTTGCATCTCTGATTCTGCTGGCCATTCAAGCCCTACAGCATTCAAGGGGGGAGGGGGGGCGGGGGAGGATCTGATAGAGCAAGCCACCACCGCCAGCCCCAATTTTAAGGGAGATAACCAATGGAAAAAGTCCCTAATCCAGCAGACCTCCTCACTGTCTGTATGTTTCTGTACACAGACCATTTTCTCCAGTCTTACCTGATTCTACAATACTTGCCAGAATGCCTCCGGTCTTTTTTAAAGATCCTGCACGAAGACCAGACCACAGCCTCAAAGAAAAAATGTGCACTCACGCCCGGTCAAGAAAGACAAGCTGGGAGGAGAGCGATGCAGAGAACAGAGGGTGCCATGCTACCACTGTGGAGGCATCATGATTCAGACACAGACAACCGGTTCAAGTTTTCTCAACAAAACTTTATTTTCACTTAAATGGCAGGGTGGAGTAATACCCAACTTGCCCATTGCTAAGGTGGGATTTCCCTACCTACAGAAAACTAAGGATAGTCTATGTCAGGAAGTCCAAAGTAAAATATCTGTGCCCAAAACCTATACTTACCCTAACAAATAACTGCATACATTGTGTAGGGATGTCCACATCAAAAAGAAATATCGTAATAGTTTGTACCGGCTCCACCTCCCCAGGTTCAAAGTAGTTAAACACAGGCGGCTCCCTTCCCCTAGTGTTGAAATCTTCCAGCTTTCAAACAAACACTTGCCTTTAATAGCACAACAAGGTCTTGCCACACCACAAGCTTCTTTACAGATGCTTTCAGAGGCTTCTCCATTCAGGGCCACTCTGTCTATGCGCAGTCGTCGGACCACACATTACACGTCAAGCAATCGGTACCTTTCCTTGACTGCTTTGCCTTTAACACCAGTCCACTGCTTCTCCTAAGCAGTGAGGCTTGCCTCAGTCATATGTGTCTCACTCTCCTGACACTGTATAGTGGCTTGTTTAATCACCTTGTGCTGGTTACACCTTATGTTTCCATGGCTCTTGCTAATGCTCGTTTCCTTATGATACACAGTTCATTGCACTTTATTGGCTGTGGTAAATGTTGGATTGATCATATCCTGCATACATCTCTCTGTGCTCTCTTGGCTTTGCTAGCACTTGTTTCAGTTCATGCAGTCCATTATTTCACTACAGTTCACACCCGTCTTCTTAGTATGATTCCCAATATTTTTTTCACTCCTCTCAATATGGCAGTGTTCCCAACTTGTTTTTATTTTGTTCGGTATTCAAAGTTTTCATTTAATTCAATATTCAAAAGTGTATTTATTTTGCCTTAACTTGCTTTTCATTGCGTTCCATATTCAAAAATGCTTTGCTTCGCTTTAATTATATCACTGCCGGCAAGCCTGGTGTTCTGTCTTTCCTGGTTGCACTCACCAGTCGGTCTTACAGCTCCTCGCGAGGTCTTATGCCGCCATGGATCAATTTCTCCATGCGGTTGCTAGCGTGTTCCCCTGACAGTCTTCTTGTGGCTCGCGCATACCCCGCATGGCATCCTCAGATAGGTAGGATATGCACGACCGCTTCCCCTGGCCTCACAGTTTGCTGCTGCCTCCAGCTCGGTATTCCTTCACTTCTGGCTGCATACACTATGCCTTGCTGCACAGCTCCTGAGCGCTCCCCTCCTGCCATGCCGCCACACCAGAGAGGTCTGCTTGCACACAGCCGACACTGCCTCCACAGCTGACTGTGCTCCCACAGCCGACTCCATTTGCTTTCGGCTTACATCTTTTAAAGCTCTGACCATCATTAATTTTACAATGAGAACTAGACCGTTTATCAGCAAAGCAATAGTCCTGTCGTGCTCCTTTTGTCGTCTTCCTCGTCCCAGTACTTGGCTGGGCTTGCCAGATGTTCGTTCTTTCAACATGAGGATGTTTGGGTCTAGTCATCCTCTTCTTCGTCTCAGTACCATACTGGTACAATTCAGGGCATATTTTAGGGGAGTCATAGAAAAAAGGCTGGCAAAAGCCCATAAAGGCTTGAAGGATGGAGGGTTTGTGTTGAAAGGGAAATGGGGGATACCATGTCTCACCCAAGGACGTCATCTCCCCACTTCCAAAGTCTCCTCCACCCAGTTGATCCTCCCTCGCATATCCACCCCCAGGGCCGGAATCCAAAAGAGATGGCCCGTCACTGGCCACCGGATAAAACGATACTGGGGGAAAAGAAGTGAGGACGCCCTTGGGTTTCTCACACCACTAAACCACGTCATAATTCCAAAAAGTAGCAAAAGAAAGAGGAAAGACGCAGCCCTATGTGGATCAAACAAAAGCTTGCAGAGTGGTCAGAGAGACCCAGCAAGCTCACTCATCAACAAAGACATTCCCTGGACTCCCAGCAACCTAGCGGGGAGTGATGCCCACCCTCCCCAAGTGAACATACCTGGTAACCCCACAGATACTTGTCTGAAAACATGAACAGAAACACTGACCCTCCCGGGTCGTGGTGAGGCTGTGTAGAGAAAGTGGACAGAGCTTATCTTCCGTTCCCCTCCCAACTGATTTCTTAAAGGAATGGTTCGGTCAGAAATTTTTATTGGCCCTACGGGTCGGCCATGTGTTTTTAAGCCTAAGTCGCTTGATATTAGAAAAATGTCCTATGGACCTTGCACGAGTGTTCGTCCATTAAACGCATGCGAAAACAGGCAGCAGGGCGCAGCCATTTTGTGATAATCCTATCACTTGCCCCATCGCCCTGGGTGACCTGCTTTTGCGGCACTAAATCATCCCCCGCCCCTGAGCCTATCATCAGCAGACGTGTACCGCCCATTTCACAACGCCAAAGCACGTCTCGTGTCAAAATTCGTTGCGCTTCAGCTAATGACGTGTTGCCATGGAAATGGCAGGACGCCTCTTTACTCAATAAGTATAAACAGACCGTTTGACAACACACAGCAGCAGATTTTCGATTCCATTCCTCTGTTACTTTGAGTATTCTGTGACTCGTTTCTGTGCTCTGGTCAGCTACCTTCGCCGCTTGTAGCCCGTGTGAACACCTGTACCATCGCTATAAACTATTTTAGTTCGTTTACCACACAATGGCTACAATAATGCCCTACATGTACGAGCCAGAGTATACCGAGGAGGAACTACTGGAAAGGGAAACATGCGAAAACGATGGGGCTTCGGACGGCAGTTGGCAGGACGAATCAACGGATGAAGACACTGGACCTAGTCCCTTGGACGGTGTTTCCACCTGGTGTACATGCAATCGGTGCGAGCTAATGCCAACCGAGGACGAGAACTGCTGCTGCTGTGAAAACTCGGGATGCGTGGCCTACATTTCTGAAGGCGAGCCACGGCCACAATGCATCACCGAGCTGCAAGACTTCAGGGCAGCCTGCCTTACACAGTCCATGTTGAGGATAATGATGGTGCTTATGTACGAACTTCACGCAACTGCTCGTTCTCATAATCTGAGTAACGAGTAAGTATACTTTGGTTGTGATGCTGCTACCATTTCATGGTCGTCTCCTATATTCAAAATTACATCTACATTTCATTATAACGCATGAAAGTCGTTCAATAGTGTGCAGTGTCTAGATAGCATTTGTCCGAGCAGAATGCCATTAGTTACAAGAATTGTCATTGACAACAAAGGTTTAATAAACTTATCTTGTTCATTTAAAAACAGTTTGTATCATTCTTTTTCACAGGTGGTACAGGCTGGTGGCCTATCGTTCCTTTACATGGCGGCTTCGAGGGAGGCTTGGACACCGCGTTCGAAGAGTAATTCCCGCCTGTGCCGTTGCTGCCATAAGACAAACTTTCCCCAGTGACAGCAGTCAGTACAGGGGATTTTCCCTCGCTGTGCTGCAACCTGACCTATACAATGTGTAAAGTTTTGTATTTTTGGGCCATCAAAATAAAAAACAAAATAAAAACACCACATATTTTAACAACTGTTGTTTCGATTTTTTAAATGAATCAAGTGCGTCTCCATTCAAGAGTCTTCCCTGTGCCTTGCCTGCACGCCCACCGGCCCATCCATCCCCCCTGATCAAAGGCAGTTCGCACCCGGGGATGAGCGCTGCCATGGTGTGCTGTCAGGGGCGATAACGGCCAAGGTGCCAAACACCATGTACACTTCAAAGCTGTATCGTTCATGGGTGATTGTTCCCATGTCCACCTTCAGACTCTGCGTCTCCGGCCAGGATGCCCCCTCACGCTAGCCGCCCCCTGCAATCCACATAAGTTTGTCTCCATTCAGCAATCTTCCTGTGCCTTATCTGCACGCCCCAGACCCATCCATCCCACCCCCCCTCAATCAAAGGCGGTTCGGGCCAGTGAATGCGTGCTGCCATGGGGGGCTGTCAGGGGCGCAAACGGCCAAGGTGCCAAATACCATGTACACTTCAAAAGGTATCCCACGCCCAGGGGCCATTGCTCACATGGCCTCCTCAGACCCCGTGTCTCCAGCCAGGGGCCCCACCTCACACTGGCCGCCCCCCAGCAAGCCACATAATACCACGACATATACAAGTCATTCATTCACAAACACACCCCTGTTTCTAATACTTTATAAACCACTTGATATATCTCATGAGAACATCTTTGTGCTTTGCAAGTCAACTCCTGAACGTGCTACCTGAGAACCACTGAGATCGATGCTAATCTGCTCGTCATCGTGCCATCTGTGAACTTCTGTGAGCGCTTCGAGCAAACTCGTCAGTGTGCTAGCTGTGGCCATCTACCTGCTCTCCTGCCACAAAGTACTGGGCTTGCTGAATCTGTTTGTTGGTCAAGGTAAGGCCATGTATCACAGTCATATTTCGGTCATTTTTAAATTTCTATCTATTTGCGAGTAGAGTACTCAATAGTGCTATGTTCATTGGTCTCATTGCTATTGACTTGAGTTTCAATTTTTATGCTATCAATAGATCTATTTATTTTCATCTATGTAAATTGTCATCGAATTGCATCCTTCGCGAGTCGTGTCTATAATTTAAGCATGTTTCCTTCTCGTGCAAGACAGTACATCCAAGGGACGAGTCACATGTTCAGAGTTTAGTTCCATCATTTTTTAATTTGTGATAGTAATGCAAATACTAAGCCGCACTGGTATAGTTCCGGCGACTAAAACAAACCTTGCATTGAACATGGTATATACTTTTTTATGACATTTTTATTCAACAAGGTTTTATAATATTCTTGATATTTACTTTTCAGAATTTTCAACAATGCCTGCCTCTTCGATTAGCGGTTGCCCTTCGAAGACCCATGCTAAATCTGAAGGCACTACGATGCATGTATTCCCTAAAACTGTTGATTGAATAAGAGAATGGGTCAGACATTGCGGCTATCCACTGGATGAGCTTGAAAGTAGAGTCCAACAAGTATTTGAGGACAAGAGGAGTGATCGATACCGCATCTGCAGCCGGCACTTTTCCTCAAACATGTACGCCACATCTTGGGTAACAAAGAAGAATAAACGGCGAACGACTCGAAAATTGCTCGGAAACGCTATTCCAACTCTATTGGTCCACATTCCGCCACTGGTGAGTCAAGTGTCCGGATTTGGCTTTAGGCCTTGCGGTAGTGTGTAGGTAGCCGAATTGATTAATTGATATAGGTGTTGTGTCCCTTGTAATACTTTCGATATTGATATGAGTGTATAGCTTTTTGAATAATGACATTTATCAATAAATTATTTTTCGATTTTATAACCCCCAAAGGAAATCTATTTATGGGCACAGGGAACTGTGCTATATTGCACATTTTCAATAGCATTATTCTCAAGTATTCTGTCGGCTTACATGGCAATTTTTAATATTGGCATTTCATTAACAATAATTTACCTTTACAACTGCTTGACTATCCACTGAATCTGAAGCAAGAACATTCTACATCCGTGACTTGCCCGCAGTTATCAACCACTTCTAGCGCGTATTAGGTAATCTTACTTCACTATTCTGCTACAGACTTGTTTTATGCATGTCAAGTAATAGTTTTTATGTATCGTGTTATTATTTTACTGAATGTTTGGTTAGTGCTTTCCAATTGATATACACCTTAGTTGTCGTCCCCTGGTGTTTGTTTTCAGTTATAATTAGTGTTATCCATACTAATGCAAGTTCTGTCTTTCAGGGAGATGCTGAAGCGTCCACCACATTGACAACATCCATAGATATTCTTCAGCAGCACGAGGTATGGATACTGACAGCTCCATCAAACTAGATCATCAGAGCTGGAATACTTGTCGTTTGATTGTTCTACACAATGTTTCATTCGTGGTTAGCCATTGATATGTACCGTGCGGTCGACCCCAAGTGTGTGTTATGTTTTCAATATTGTAATCCTTACTAATGCAAGTACTATGTTTCAGGCAGTAGATGGAACGTCAATCCCTGCAATTGATGCAGAGCCTGACATTCAAGTAATTCCAGGGAAGTGCAAGCGGGACCATGTGTATACAAATCGGCACAACAGCTTTCGGAAGTGCGCACTACATTTACAAAATCCATAGATATTCTTCAGCAGCACAAGGTATGGATACTGACAGCTCCATCGAGCCTGATCATATAACGTGATTCCATTTGATATACTTTCTTCCTAATTAACGCAAGTACTGTGTTTCAGGGAGACGACGAAGCTTCCTCTACAATCACAACATCCCTTTTAGATGATGCAGATGTAAAGAAATTGGAGAAATAAGTCAATTAAATCGGATCATATTTAGATATCAATTGATTCTTTTAGACAATGCATCATTTGTGGTTATCTCTTTATATATGTACCTGTGTCGTCGACACCAAGTGTGTGTTAGGTTTACAATATTGAAAACCATACTAATGCAAGTACTGTGTTTCAGGGAGTTGCTGAGGTGCCCTCTCCAATAAATATCATTCATGGCAGTCTATGCAGAGCCAGAGGTATGGATACTGAGAGTTCCATCGAACTAGATCATCAGAGCTCGAATACTTGTCGTTTGATTGTTCTACACAATGTTTAATTTGTGTTTAGCTATTGAGATGTACCTGTGTGGTCGTCCTCACGTGCGTTTTATGTTTTCAATATTGTGATACATAGTAATGAAAGTACTATGTTTCAGGGAGTCAATGGAGCGTCATTCCGTGCTGTCTATGCGGATCCAGAAAATATAGTCGTTGCAGCGCAAGAGGAAGGGAAGAAATGCAGAAACCAATCGGAGCAACAGGGTGCAGATGTTGAAGTTCGAGTCAAGAAAGTTGCGAAGAAAAGAAACAAAAATAAGGTTAGTTACAAACCGGTCATATTTTTAAAAATCGTTTTGTGCTGGGGACTATATTATGTTTTTTTCTGTCAATTGTACTATACTTTATCTTGTGTTTAAACTGAACATCCCTTTTCCAATCTGTCCTCTAGTTACCCGTGGGTGTACGAACTATACATACACAGAGTGAAGCGAATGAGAGATGTTGCTTGCCAGACCATTTACACTATGGAGGAACTATTAATACAGGCCTGGCGTGTTCAGACTCGAGATGCTCATGTCCAATGGCCAGAACATGGATTGAATGTGTCCGAAGAATCCAGTAAAGTTTTATTGGACCATTGCTACAGTGCGACGGCACCACAACAAGATAATGATACTGGATGTATTGAAGATAGCCCTGAAGTAGTCGCAGATCAATTCACACAATCTACACCAGCAAATAAAATGCCACCCAAAAAGCTGTCGACATTGTTGTGTTCTCCCATCAATGTTCAAGTAACAGATGTTGAAATGACAGAATGAACCAGCAGCACTATTCACTGACGCATCAGAACCCGATATCAGCGATATTAGTTTCAATTCTGGTGATATGTCCGCCACGATGCAGTCCGAAACAACTGTGATGCAGGATGACAGTCTAATGAAAGAGGGCAAATACTTAGCATTCGACAGTTGTTTGATGGATATTATAAGTATGCCGAAATGTGGGCATTCTGTTAGAGGGGAAGTATGTGGGAAGCCATTGATTCATGTGACTCGTCAAACACAAGGCAGTAACGTCAAAATACATGCCTCCTGTACATTACATCATACGTTCGCATGGTCTGCACAACCGATGCTGGGGAAACTGCCAGCAGGCAATCTACTGTGTGCAGCTGCCTCACTTTTTAGTGGGTCCAGTTTTAGAAAGTTAGAGTCTTTCTTTTAGCTTGTGGGACTCCATTTCATTTCTAAAATGCAGTACTACAAATTCCAACATGATTATCTATTTCCGGCCATTAGTGATGCTTGGAAAATTGAACAATTGTCTCTAGAAAGTACATTCGAATGCAAACGATTCAGGCTAGCCGGCGATGGACAGTGCGACAGCCCTGGATTTTCTGCCAAGCACTGCACCTACCACTTTTAGGACATGCATAATAAGAAAATTGTGAGTTCGGTGGTCGTGCAGGTGTCCCAATGTAAATCCTCAGTGGCCATGGAGAAACTAAGATTTATAAAATCATTGGAATATCTAAAATCGAGGGGAATGCACATCGACCTCATAGCCACGGACAGACACGTTTCAATAGCCAAGACAATGAGAGAGCAGTTCCCAAATATTAAACATCAATTTGACGTATGGCATCTTGCTAAATCAATCAATAAGAAAATCTTGGCTGCAGGGGAAAAAAACGGTTTGGAAAGTATTTCACAGTGGTCCAAGTCTATCAGCAACCATCTTTGGTGGAGCTCCAAAACTTGTGAAGGGTCAGTGGAAATCCTACTTGAAAAATGGCGGTCACTGATGCACCACTGTACCAACTTTCACCGCTGGACAGAAAACCAACATTTCCACCAATGTGAACATGGCCCTTTGTCCCCAGAGGAGGCACGGAAGTAGTGGTTGATTCCATCTTCACCTACACACCAAGCATTGAGAAGATTGTTTTTGATAAAACTATCAAGGGATTTGTGGGGACTGACAGAATTCTGTCACACAGGAGGTTTGGAGGTGTTCCATAATATGTGCCTAAAGTACAGGCCAAAGCGATTGTATTTCGGTATACAGGGCATGAAACATAGGACTCTACTAGCGGTCTTGGCCCATAACGAGAATGTGTGCCGTGAACAATCGAGGACTACGGGAAATGTAGGGATGCTTCGCTACACTACGGCCTTTGCAAAAAGAAGAAATGGGTGGTGAAACCAGTATATGAGGAAATGGGAGTTCGACTTTGTTAAAGGCCTTATTGTTAATGTACTAGAGAAGCACAGACATGGAATTTTGAGCGATTCTGTGCAGAGCACTGATGCATTGCCACCAAACATTGCCACTGTGCCATGTTCAGTCAAAGCAGAGCTCGTTGAGAAGTACAAATCCCGGTTTAAATCATTGTAATCTGATTTTTTCTGATTGAAAAAAATGTTATTTTACAGTGTACATACAAAGTATGCTAACCGTAACCCCTCCCTTCACCATCCTGGGTGGCAAACAAACTGGGTGTCAACTTTGACTTCTCTCTCTATTCACCTCATATCGCTGACCATGTCAATATGTGTATGTATATATTTTTGTTGCTGTAACAAAGCTTTGCAATCTCATGTAAATGCTGCGCACTGTTAACTGAGGGGAGGCTTGCGCATTGCAAATAATAAAAAGAAACAATAAATCTCACTTTCAACTCAACTCCTCGGGTACTTTATACTTTTCCTGACCTTCCCCCAAAAAGTCAATGTCTCCATAGTTATGGTTCTCTAGGGCTGCAAAGCTCGCGGACAACGAGGACAAAATTGGGGGCCTTAGACACGTCAAGCGAGGTGTTGCAGATGGGAGAGAAGCCAGTTCGCATTAGCACATTGAGGCCTAGTAGAAAGATGGAGTCGAAAATTCAAGTTCTCACTTTTGGCTTTACACGGGATGTTGCAAAGTAAGAATGTATGCTCATGCAGAGTGATGGTCAGCGGCTTTGATTTTTTGCTCGCGGGCTGAAGAGGCCCACGACTCGCACTGGCAGTATAAGGTTCTATTGTTTTTTTACCTTAAGAGACAGGGACCATGCCGAAAGGACTTCATAACGTAAGACGATCAGGCTGAAAATTCTGAAACTACACCGAGTTTTCATGTTAGTTCGGTATATGAAAAATGGCAAATATAATGTAAGTAACTCTTTAGACTATTTTATACCGGAATATAATAACAATAGCGTTCAGTTAAAGACAGGTTAAGTTGTACTTGTTCGTTCTGTGTGGCATATTACAATGAAGAGCAAGTAAAACATTTGTGGGATCGTCTCTCTACTGGGCACATGGGCATGCATTTGCCCATTCGACACGCATGTAGACAAATAGTCGTTTCTTAGTGGTTCAACGTTAATAAATCATTACTTTGTGTGTTAACATCGATTTCCTTCATCAGTTTGAGCCGAACATACTCCATTGCACTATCCTCGCAAGCAAATAGTTTCACCTCGGCCCTAATAAATAAAATGAATAATAATAAAGATCAGCTGGTGAGACTAATTTCAATTTTTATGTTTTCAAAACAGGTACATCCTACAGTACTGCGACTGCCACCTATTCCAGACCCCGGCCGATGGTTTCTTCAATCGCCAGCTGCAGCTTCTTATAAACAACTGCACTACATTGACTATTTTATGGGACGATCGCCAAGGGCCCATATGCCCTTACGCAGTACTAACGGCTAGAAGCAACATATCAACCTTTACAGTGGCCTAGTGCCTAGTTGATGGAACAGCCTTGCGATTCACCGTGCGACCAAAGTGCTTTTTTTAACGAAAACCAACACCCTGTGTACCATAAAGGAACAGCGCGTGACTCGCGATAAACTTTAGAGGATTTGCAGATCGAGATCAAAGAAAAAAAAATTCCATTTCGATTTAATATGCCAATTGCTGAATATTCTCTAAACATTTAATGTCAAATAAATGTACTTTACCGTATTGCTGTTTGATTTTAAAGTACAGTTTCATATTCCGTATTGTGGCGCGCTGTGGTGCGAGTTGATCCGTGTTGGTTTCCGGGTTCTGTGTGAAGTCGCGTAGAAGACGACTGGGCCCTTATCCCTACGCAGCACAGTAACGCCACGGAGAGAGGCAGGGAATATGAATGTTTTGATAATGTCAGGCTCAGGGGCAGGGGATATGATTTAGTGCCGCAAAAAGGGGGGGGGGGAGGGATAAACAGGCCAGATTAGAAAGAGACCAATCTCAGGGGGGAAAGTGGGAACATAATGGAAGAACCGGAAGCAGGAAGTGTGGGATGTTCAGGCGGGGTAGAGGTGAAGGACGACCAAGAGACCAGCAGGAAAAAGGAGGGAATGGAGGCTTATGTAGGCAATTCGTGAAGCAGGTGAGGTATTGGCTTAGGAGTGGGCGTAGTTCTGCAGTCTGAGTGTTTGTATGGCAGAGAGTAGTAGTGGGGAGGCCAGAGAGTCGGAGTGGGGAGGCCAGAGAGTCGGAGTGGGGAGGCCAGAGAGTCGGAGTGGGGAGGCCAGAGAGTCGGAGTGGGGAGGCCAGAGAGTCGGAGTGGGGAGGCCAGAGAGTCGGAGTGGGGAGGCCAGAGAGTCGGAGTGGGGAGGAGGAGAATAGATGTGGGGATGAGAGTAGTGGTGTAGAAGAAGACCCGGAGGGAGATTAGAAAGCCAGTGTTTTAGGGAGCCATCCGTAGTAACAGGCAGTGCATAGACCATAGAGGGTCAACATTCAATAGCACCAACACAGGGTTCTGGACACCTGGATTAGGGAAGCAGGTCGTAACAAGATGAGAAAGGGCGACAGCCTTATGCCCGCAAAGAAAACCAAACAATAAAAACCCTTGAACTGTGTCTAAATGCTGAGCTATTGTTGTGCCATCCGTGAACCCACTTATCACCTTGTGCTGTGTCTGGAAACTGAATTGGAGGTTTCAAAAGTGTAAACATATAGGACAGCACACCTCATATGGACATTTATTTAGCTGTTTCGATACAAGTCAATGGCCAAATCGAGTTGATTGGGTACAAGGATAATTGCAGTAGATAGTCTCACTCCTATGCCTGGTGCTGTACTGTGCCAAACTATGTGAGAAACTATAACCATGAAAAGCACATTGGCAGTAGGTGGACAATTTATAATGAGCATTACCAAATGGGCTTTGTACAAATGCCTGGCCAGACACTGAATATGCTCCAGATTCAATCTAGAGAGAAGTGTTTTCACAATGGATGTAGATTTACCCATGCAAACACCTTTCATATCTTAGAAAACCTTTTGTTTCTGGTGAGTGGAGCAATCTGACTGTGCTCTGGCTGGTTCGGGTATTAATTAGCATGAAATGCTATAATAATATAGCCTTAGCTAATGCAGTACACTGATGGCGAAGAAAGCCTTTGTGACTTACGTAGCAGGCACACCTAAAAGTAAAATCAATGTCTTAAAATTGAGGAATACTGAAGGAAGCACAGAATGGGACTAAATCCACACACTATGAAAGATTAGCCCAGAGCTCGATCTATTCAATTTCTAAATTTTCAAGATTGCATTTTTCATAGCCACTTAAAGAGCATGACCAAATTGTCTTTAAGTGGACTGAGGGTTGCGGGTTGTGTATTCAAACTGTATAAACTAGCAGATTACATAGATAACAAAATGGCTCCTTTTAAGTTGGCGTTTAAATTTGCTCTGATCCGTTTTATCTTCTGAGCAAGGAAGGAAACTGAGATCAGATGGTTGCAGTTTGGGGCAATCAAAACACAAGCAGAGTTACTACATTACAGAAAAGTTACTTCTAGGAAGTGAAATCTCATACCGGTCTTCGTAGCTGCTGAGTTTGGAAGACAGGAACGTGTCTGCATCCTTGCTGTTACTCTCCTTCTTCCAGAAGAGATCGGAACTGTCATCCCACTTACTGAAAGAACGACTCCCCAAATCTTCAGACTCCTCAACATATCTGGAGGAAAGAAATCCTAAAATTATTTCTGAGAGTGGCATACGTCACAATTATTGGTCAAACAACTTTGCTTGCTGGGTGGGCCTGAATTTTCCAGAAGCATTCGACTTTTCCCTCTTGAGAACATCTACATTAACCTGAACTTTAAGCTAAAAAGTAGCCCACATAAACCCTTCAGAGGTCAGTTCATTTTCAGAAACTAGTAGTCTCAGAAACTCTTGAAATGAACACTGAAACATAGGAAACGGCAACCACTTTGCTATAGTAGCACATTGAATGTGATTCTCTTTGCAGTGTGCTAGGATTGGTCAACAATGAGGCTCTGTCTGCCACTAGGTAAAGGTGACCTACAAAGGCTAGCCAGAAGGAATAATATCACTCAAACATGGGTTACAACACACCTCCAAAACAAATACCTAATGAACTAATCAGAGCAGGCTCTCCCGCACTGCTGCTTCAATATCTGGTAGTTTCATAATAAATCGTTGACTTCCTGATAATGGGAAAACAGGTTATCTGCCAAATGTGAAAAGGTAAACAAAACAGGAGGCTTAATGAAATCTCACCAGGACTTTTTAATGAGGAACAGACTTTGCTAATTACTCGATTTGTCTCCGACCGAGAAACTATGAAATGAAAACGATGCGTAATTTCAAGTATTTGTTCCATACAGAATATGGATGATTGCCCTTACACAGGGGTAGAGCAATCCTACTCTTAAAATGCAAAAGGACAATGACGTGCTTGCTTCACATGAGACTAAGTAGAGGCCTCTAGCAAAACATGATCTAAAGAGTGCTCTTAAGAACATCAGGTCACTTGTTCTGGTTGACTATCCAATGACAGACAGCAGAGAACATTTTTGTTTTTAAGAACACTCTGGAAATCAAAGACAAACCATCAATAGGATGGACACAATGAGTTAAAAGAAGAAACATGGAAACTCAAGGCAGATTTAAGAATGGTAGCCCTACACAGGAAAATAAGCTATTGAATTAGAATGCTTCCTTTTGAAGGACCAGGTTATAAAATCTGAGATTACATACTAAATCTGAGTCCTTTGTACAATTGTTAACAGTTGCCTTACAAAGCCGCTTTGAGGCATTTCATCAACGGCAGGAGGAAGCTATGTGGGCTTGTGAAGTGTCTTGGGAACATCACTGAACAGTACATTCCTCTCACCAAAGATAACCTTTCACTGCAAGTGCAAAATACCTTTTTTTATTAGTAAACCCCAACGAGAAGAGATGGTGTGGTTCCCCTTCTCTTGTTTGCAAAGTAGCAACACCTTTGATTGGTCTGGAAGAGCAAAGGTATGCATTACGGAATATTGCAGTAGATCACCTCACACTGCCACTGGGAATATTTATAAAATACGCACACTATCATTGGGGAACCTGCAATAGTCAGTAATCACTATCCAGTTCCTCACCCGAGCACAAAATATAACACACCATACGGCCAAAAACATTTGAGTAGCCAATGTTTTGTGCCCAGCTCCTCAAATCAAAAAATGTCTTGTTCTAGGTGCAAGAACAAACATAGTAGAATATACACTAAGATGACATTATCAGGCATCCATTGCCAATGTTTTCTGGAAAGGATTGAAAAATGTGCAACCTACATAAAGTACATCAATTACAATGTGCTGCTGAACATATACATGCAAGACAACATTCAGAATAGCAATACTCTCACCAAAGAACTCAAGCTGATAGAGATAGGAGCCGGAGGATCCGACGCATTGCTTCACAATAAAACATGTACAAATCCTCAAATTCCTGTACACAATGTGATGAACCCTGCAGAGTCATCACTAAACCCCAGCCTAAAGTCTCCTCCCATGTGGCCAGGGAAGGCAGCCGCTACCTGATCCTAACCCTGGGGGTGGTATCAGGAAGCAGGATCCCATGGGGGGAGACTGCCGTCAGGGGAAGTGGGGACTGCTCTCAGAGGAGCGCAGTATTAATTTTCTGAGGATGAGAGTCCCATGGTTCCCAAATACCTAATGGCATGCCGTGCCTCCTATATAACTACCCAAATAACATTTTTTGAAAAATCATCAACAGAGTAAGGTGTGTGCTTTGTGAGTTCAAGAATTCTATATGACATACATTAATTGTCATAATTCTGCCTTCGGTAGAGGTCCTCACTCCAATGTTAAATTGCAAACCCTTTTCACAATCTCCCCTCACTTTAACAACTCTCAATTCATAAAGCAATCAAAACTAAATAAATGTAAAAAGACCAACACCACTAAGGACTTCAGTACCCATAATGCCTATGGCACTGCGACAAGGGATAAGGGCTCAGAGTCAGTAAGAATTAAAAGTACTATTAACGATTAACCAGAATGTGCGGTCTAGTTACAGGCCAAGGCACCTGAGCGGGAAATTTAAACACAGGAAGGAGTTGTAGCTTTGAGAAGGAGACGTGAAAGGAGTACCTGAAGAAGAGGCCGCCCAAGGTGCTGGGACTGCCATAGAAGGAAGAACGCCAGTTGATGCAGACACAAGGAGTGAAGGAAAGCAGCAGTGGAGAGTGCGTGCAGCGGGAAGCAGCGTCTGGAGAAGCCCAGCTGAGGGGTAGACGTGCTCCCAAATCAGCATATGGAGTTCTGGTGTGCGAGAAGCCACAAAAGATCAACAGGGCGTCAGAGTTCCAGGGTACAGCCGTGCAGTCCACCGAAGGTACGCGGGAGCTAGAGACAGAGTGGCCAGGATGGAGGAGGTTCGCCGCAGAAGCCAACCGCGAGGAGGTGATGCTGAATAAGACTTGTGAGTTGGCTTGATGCCAACGCTGACCCAGGGCACTCTGAACAGGACGATCATAGTTTTGAATACCAAAGTAAAGAAACAGTACAGAGGCGACAAAGGCGTAACTCCCCATAACTAGGACACATATTGGGGGGAACCTACAATACGCATTGCCAACAGCCAAGAAAGAGGCTGTGAAGAAACCATACAGAGGCGACAAGGGCGCAACTCCCCTTATACGTGACACCAACTGGGGAAACTTGTAACCCATATTGTCACCAGCCAAGAGGCTGCCAAGAAGTAGTTTTGAGGCAACCTGGAACAATTCTGCTATGTTGAGTTTCCAGTTTGGGGAAAACTGGAACCCACCTTTCCAAGAGTCAAAAGACTAAGAAAAGGCAGTCTTTGTTCAGCCCTCCTCACAAGAGGTACTGGTGTGGGGAATCTTGAAACACATATTGGTACTAAGATTGACTGTAGGAGTTTTCTTACTGGCAGGGGATACACAAGGAAAGAAGATGATTTCAAGAAGTGTGTTTGTGGCAAAAGAGGTATGGGGAAAAGAGCTTGTTAACTCTATCATCCCTTTGACAAACTGGTGCATTACCAAAAGTAGTTGATGTTCCATCATGACAAAAGTGTTTCATTTGAAGAATGTGACATGCTAATAATTGCTTGGCATTCTGAAGAGAACAATTGCCTTGGTTTATGAACTTGTGTTTCGAAAGAGGGACATTTGCCTTACCAAGAAGGATATTGTGGAGAACAGGTGTTTTGATTTGTGAACAAACATTTGAGGAAATGACTGTCATGATTCCATCTTGTCCCCAGCCCTCCAAGATGTCAGGCTGGAGCCAGGCCATGATCACCTACATGGCCCTCAAGGGCCTCTCCATCCCTCAAAAGACCCACTTGGAGTCAGACTTGGCGCTTGTGGCACCCGACTCACTCAATCCCATAGGATAACATTGGGGATTGGACTTTTAGTGCATTGATGGGGACAAGATGGATGCACCCACATATTTCGGTTCCCAGAACTGCATGTGTGGTCTAGTCTTTCGGGTGTGGTTCAGCCCAGAGGCACCTGGAATACCCAGAGACTATTTAAGCCACACCCAGGCTGAGAAACATGCTTTGCGTTTTCTGTACCTGCAGCGTGACACTCACTGTGTCTCAAGACTCATCGATCTCCAGTAGGCTTGCATCTTTCTTCTGCGCTCAGCTCCTGCAAGAACAAGAATACCTTTAGGAACAGCCTTACCTTGCGGCGCTTCTGCCTATCAGTCATCGCTCCTTCTGTGCTGCGGGCATCTTCGGCGGTGTCATTCCCATCCCGGCACTCCGCTTCCTAAGGAAAAGGGAAAAGAACAGAAAAAAGGCATTAGTAAGCATTCTGCAAATATTCGCTTATTTTTAAATACTGTACGAGCTTCAAACGCTTACCTGAATCCCAGCCGCTGTGGGGGAACTCTGTCTCTGGAACTTCTCATCCATCTGCAAGAGGGAAAAGACACTCCAGGTTAGCGTGGAAACATCTAGAGGCGCTGCAAAGCGCGCTTACCCACCGCATTTGTTCTTCATAACCGGCATCCACGCTGAAAACATCGCGGCACATAAAAGACACATAAAAAGAACTCAGTTCAATGCAAATACGAAAGGGGTGCATCGGGCATCACGCTCTCACCCACCTTCAGCGCTACTCATCTCAGCAGCACGCCGCCATCCCCGGACGCCGTCCATCATCTAAGGAAGGAAAGGAACGAAGTTAGAGAACTGTTCAAAAGACTCATACTTACCTGTCAGACTCTTGCCAGTGAAGTAACTAGGCAGCAACGAATCCGCATCAATCAACGCGCCCCTGCGCTGAAGGCAGGACGGAGAGCACACTATCCAAGAAAACAAGGTGAGCTGTGGATCAAAGGGAAGGGTTGGACCCCGGGGACGAAGGGGTTCAAGCATACAGACAATAGGGAGTTAAACTCTACCAATACTGTGTTTCAGGCCCAGTCTCCAGTCGAATAGCCTCCAGGGAATGGTTTGAGGTCATAAGAGGTCAGAAAAGGCTTTGACGTCCCCGTGGATACTAGGTGAGCGTTACAAAGACATTTACTTTACAAAGTGGAAGGACGCAATGGATGGAAAAGACTTCTTGTGTTACAATGAACAGAACTTGGTTGAACCAGAACTTTTCTCTGGGTAACCCTGAATTGAACCAGAGGAAGGGAGTCCAACCCTGGTCAGAAGGAGTACTTTCAAAAACCTTAAAGTTTGAACTGATATATTGTTTTGTTGAACTGAAAACAGACAAATATTCATTGTATTCATTTTGTTGTGTGTATTAGTGCGAGGGTCAGAGACTTTTTGGACACAAGGTCATTTTTCTTTAGCTATAGTTTGCTAGACAGGGACATGCTTGTTAGGATAGGGAAAGATAGGCGTTTATCTCGCCCCTTTTTATTTAGTCAGGTCAAGTAATGG
The DNA here is from genome assembly GCF_040938575.1 of Ambystoma mexicanum. Taxonomy (NCBI): domain Eukaryota; kingdom Metazoa; phylum Chordata; class Amphibia; order Caudata; family Ambystomatidae; genus Ambystoma; species Ambystoma mexicanum. The sequence goes on along the minus strand of NC_090936.1, from coordinate 158,100,523 downwards.
TTTATTTTCGGCTCTCAGCCATAAAAGCGTACAGAAATCACAAATGCAACACTTAACTTTCACAAAATTACGTTAAAACGCAGCATAATAGATCATTTAAAAATGCACTAATTTCAGGCAAACACTGCCTTTAAAACATTAGAAGAATATGTGGCATACTTTGTGCACAGCTTCAATTCCAGCAAGGTAATAAATACATGATCAGTAATTGTTTCATAAATTACATCCAGAAACTGAAGAACGGGGAGAGTGCACTTGCAACCCCATCTTAGTATGGGCAGAATGGATTTGCAACCCCTAGGTTACAGGCGTTTCAAGCTTCTAGGTGTCTTTATGAGGGGGATCAAGTATCCACTCGCAAAACCATTAACATCTTATGTCTACATAGCCACGCCGAATGAATATAACTTGCAATATTTATCACACAATAGGGATTAGTGGTGCTTTTGCCCAACTTCATAGCATCCGCCACTGATCGTACACACTTGCTTTGTAATGGTGGTTTCAAGCACTGTACTCTTGCCTGTTTCAGCGGTTCACACAGAAATAAAGTGTACAATTGTCGCTTTTTGAGACCATCCGCACCACTTTTCCATAATTTGGTGAAAGCAGCAATATTTAATGCCCCCATCCTAAAGCCTACCAACAACGCACGCACATATGATGGCTTCAGGTCATCTTCCTGGCCAAATTCTGGATTTGTCTGCTGGATATTTCGGGCCCAATTTTAGCAAACCAGACGCCTCAACCATTTTCCTTCTAGATAGAGCAATAGCTTTATCCTTTAACCTGGATTTGTGAATCTTCACAATTGGTTTTGGGTCCAGCCATAAAGTTGGTTCATTGAGACTATGTAACACCCTTCTCACTTGCGCAAGCCAAGGGGTGCCATTTCATCCTTCTAGCCCCTGTACATGTGCCATTGCGTCACAATATTTTTTGAAACCTTCTGTACTCCATATCCTTATCCAATAGAGTACAGCGTAAAACGCCATCTGATCTTCAACCGGGTACACATCCGTTCACAGGTGCAGCAATGCATTTGGGGTGCCTGTGGATATCTGGAGGATTTGCTTTAGGTGTTTATTTTCCATGCTGGTTAAGGTTTTTGAAATGGTGTGGCCCCAGAGTTCAGCGACATAAAGACATGCAGGAATCTGTTTGCAATACATTTCTAATGCTGGGGCAATCGAACCACTACCATGCCTTGCATGGAACATTCCATGGGCGCCGGCATATTTCCCCAAGTGGCACAGGCTTTATCTGCATGGGCAGTCCAGAATCAGTGTTTATGGAATCTCATTCCCAAATAAGTAAAAAAACAGTACCTGTTCTAATCTTTCACTTTTCACACTAATAATTACGCTACAATATTTTGAAAACCGGGGCCTGAAGACCAGCGTCTTTGGTTTCTTGATATTCAGTCTCATATTGAGCTACTCACATTTTCACAAAACAAATATGCATAGTTAGTTTCAGGCACCAGGGCATATTTACTAGCAACACAGCCTTGTCTGCATACAGGAGTGCAGGATACTTGTTTGCCCGCATCCTAGGACAGTCCATGCACTCCTTTATCAGTGGCACAATAATCTCCATATAGATTATAAACAAAGGGGCTAGTAAGCAGCCTTGCCTCTCACTCTGCACTACAGGACAAGGTTCAGTAACTCCCCCTGCCAGGCCATACCTTAACTGCTGGTACGTTATTGCTATACAATGCCTCGATAATAGAGATTAAGTGGGAGGGGGCTTGCCTTTTCTTTAGCACATGCCACAAAGATTCCTGCGAAACCCCCTCAAACGCAGCTTTGTGGTCTACAAATATTGCATACAACTTCATGCCTCTCAAGCCGTGTATTTTTGCGCCAATCAGAATTTTGGTCTATTGTACTATTGTTTTTCCAAAACGCGCCTGGGGATCACTATTAATACCATTATCCTCCGCCCAGGCCTGCAAATGAGCCAAAATTGATTTTTTGAAGATTTTCCCAGTGCTGTTCAAGAGTTAGATGGGCCTATCATTCTGTGGTGAGTCCCTGCACCCTTTCTTGAATATCTGGACAATTAGGGCAGATTTCCAGGATGTCAGAACAGTTTTAGCCACAAGGATAGCATTACACAGTTCACATAAAATTGGGCCCCATACAGATATTTTATCTTTATAAAGATCTCCCAGGATACCATCTGGGCCGACTGCTTTTCCACTCTTCTGTTTGCATATTGCATTACATACTTCCTGCACAGTGAAGTGGAGCATATACTCTTCTAGAGGCTCTTCCACATACAAGTTTTTCTCAGTGGGGACTATATCTATATGGTTGACCGTGGTTCAATATAGGCCCACCAAATTATTCTGCTAGGCATTGGCCGTTATACAAGAGATCAACATCCCATCCCCATTTGTGCCTGCCCCTGAGATTAAAGTCTACATTGTCACCTTTATGAAAGGTTTGCTGCAGTTGACACAAAAGGGACCCAACAGAATATCAGACTTAAGACATTGCAATATCTGTTTCTTTGTTGCCAGGCATTCAGCACTGTACCACTTGGCCCAATTTGTGGTACTTGCCTTGACTTTGCGGGCCTCACAAGAAAAGTGCGGAGCAAGGTTTGTGATGAGTTTTTCGAAATTCCCCCAGGATAACATCACTGGTGTATCATCTCCGCAAATCAACTCTATGTTGCTCAGGATGGACTCACATTATGGGCTTTTTGTCATACTCAATTTTCAGCCATTTGAGAACCTTGTGGGCATGCCTTGAAACCATTAAAGCCCCACCCCTTACGAGGTTATCCAAGAAGTGACAGTACTTTTCCAGTTTAAGATTTATGGCTAAAGGTCGGTGATCACTGGCCTGTATATTTAGTCCCTCAGAGCCATGTACCTTCCTCCAGTCTTTAGCCATTAACAGAATGTAATCCTATTACTGAGCAACCATTTACCCCAGACATTTTATTTTAAGAGCAGGCTAGTCCACGGGGGAAACGTCTGTTGAAGTGGCTCCGGTGTAAATTAAACATACGGGAAGTGTCAATAGCATGCTTGTGCAACTTCTTAGGTTTGTCTTCTACCAGTAAAGGGATCTCCCATGCTATATTATGTTGCTCCCATAGCTCTTTCAGTTGTATGATGGGTTCTAGTTGGAGATTGAAGTCCCCCCACCACGATTATATGTAATTTCTCTGGGTCAGAACAGCAACATGCTCCAACCATTTCCTGAATCGTCTCAATTAAAAGCATACCATCTGATGGGGATGGCCGGTTACAGATGTTAAGAGGATATTTTCTCCTCCACTGGTATGCGCCACCAGGTGTAAAAGCTCAGGCGAAACAGTGGGTCGTGATTCAGTTTTCCAAATTTAAAATGTATCAAACCAAATTAAGAGGCCGCCACTAGCCCTCCCTGTGGGGCCTTTCTTTGAAGGAGTGGAGAATGGCTGAAACCCCTGTAAATCGACCTCCCCATAGGCTCAAGTTTCCTGCAAAAGAAGAAAGAAAAACAAATTCTAATTGAAGCCCCTAATCTGCTACATCCAACTTGGCACCTCTAGATGTTTTGCTAAATCTGCGATATTCCACAAGATTAACTTTGGTACAAGCCCACCCCAATTTGTTACCCCATCACTCAGTTAATCTACTTCATCCAGATTCCTCCCAAGTAGAGCCCTCTCCGCAGCGGTGCTTGCACCCTCCCTGGGACCAGTGCTTTTGCTGATTCAACTCCCATCTTCCTACCTTTTTTGGTAAACAATTGCATCTTGACCACTGCTACCCTCATAACCCCTCAAGTGCAAGTGTGCTATGGACATTCTAATGATTTGAAAACCTGGGGCTGGAATGTGCATAGATCAATTGCGTGTAAGCCATGCACAAGATCGCTTGAACGTACACATGCGATGACATCACATGTGTGCCTCACTTATTTTGGTGCATTGAAAAATGTATGCTAGGTGGTTTTATTCACTGACCAGCACAATATGAAAATTGAAAAGGTGCTGTATACCAAAACGTTACCCTTGTCGTGTGTTCTTAAAGTACTTTCCTTAGGGTCTGGTGTCAGCTCATGATGCACATGCATGGGGCAATGGCAGGCCTCAAACACACAATTTGTATACAGGAAGATAAACTATGGGATGCTGCTAGTTCTTTCTACCCTAATTCAGTTTCCCTGTATGTGCCGCTCAGTTAGATGCATTGGGTCGGCATATGTATTTTTTGTTTTAGCACAAATGTGTATTAAGTGTACATTTGAGAGCTTGTTATTACATGTGTAACATTACACAATCACTCCTGACATCTTGCTACCAACATAATAGAAAGAACCCCTTGTAGGCAGGGACTTTTTAGGGATATTATTTTCACATGTGATGTCATCAGTGATGTCATCAATGATATTTGTGATGTCATCTTTGATGTCCTGGGTGTTAGTCTTAGCAATGCACGTAGATGGTGCGAGTTATGGTTGCTTAGCTTACTATAATGGGGGAATGTGCAGTGGTGTTTGGTTGCACTGTGAAGTATAACATTCCTTTAGTGACATTTTTTACTGAATGCACATATATATATATATATATGTATGGTAGGGAAGGAAAAGAAAGTGGCTAAACAAGTGATGTCGCCATTGATGTCAGCATTCACATTTGAGATTACATCTTTCATGGTCTGGGTGTAAGGGGTAGCAGTGCACAGGGGTGGTAGCAGGGTTGGGTTCTTACTTTACCATAACTGGCGAATTTCAGGGGTTTTTCGGTTTTAATTTGAAGCATAAAGGGGAGGAGGAAAGTTTTTTTTTAGTGAAGTGTACAGGTTTTTGTTAGGGCAACTTAACCATAACGTCCCCTCAACAAAGTTTTTTTTATAGTGAATTTCACTGGTTTTTGGGAGGGCTACTTGTTTGTTTATTTGTAATGTGCACCAGACCCAGGGGTAACCGGCGCAACAGAAAGAATATGCAAGACTTAGAGCCGCAGGAATATACACAGTACATCATTTACAATGATGCATAAAATATGCAATTTCGTGGTACTAATGTCAAAGATACAATGGGTTATACAGTGTTAATAGAATTATTTACATTTGAGGTACAAATTCTGATAATACATATATACAGTTCAGATATGCTAGCACAGCAGATATACATCTAGTAGTGGATTTACAGGTTGTTAGAATTGATGTGAATGATGTAATTCCTTCTGAAGAGTGAGAAGGGTTGGTCTGCTCTAAGGTAGTGAGGCAGAGCATTCCACCATTTGGCAGCTATCACAGGGAAGCGAATTCCGCCAATTTTGGCAAGTTTAAATCTGGGTACTACCAGACAATTAGAGTTGGTAGTTCTTGTTGGTCTACTTGAGGTTTTTCTTTTTATTTTGTCCATCAGGTAGCTAGGAGCAGCATTGTTGAGAGCTTTATGTGTTAAGGAGATAATTTTTAAGTGGATTTTGTTGTCAGTATAGAGCCATTTTTGTTGGCTTCTGATATTGGATATATGATCCCTTTTATTTAAGTCAAGAGCTGCTCTTGGGGCATTATTTTGTAAAATGTGAAGCCTTTCAGTGATAGCTTGGTTAGCACCACTGTAGAGGGCATTGCAGTAGTCGAGTCCGGAGAGTATTAAGGCTCTCGCCAGGATCAGGCAACTATCATTAGAAAGGAAGGACTTTCCTGCTCTTATTAATTTACAGGTATATGCTGTAGTAGAAGATGGGGAATTAACCTGTTTAGTGCATGACATGGTAGAGTCAAGATAAAAGCCAAGCGTTTTTACTTCCCCAGAGACCTTAATGAGATTACCGTCTATGTTGAACATAGAGTAGTCTGTGCCTAGCTTATTGATATTGGTCTGTGTGCCTAGGATAATCAGCTCTGTCTGTCTTATTATTCAGGCAGAGGCCATGGGGTGACATCCATGCCTGAATGATGAGATACACCCTATTCACCAACTACCCATCCCTACTGTGATCCCCAGAAAGCGGGAGGAGAATCTGTGCATCATCTGCATAGTTAGTGTAGGTGATACCTAGAAGGTCCAGATCGTCAAAGAGGGGTTTGGTGAATATGTTGTATAGAGTTGGAGAGACACATGAGCCCTGGGGGACTCCACAAGTGATAGGCATAGGGTCTGTGTAACGCTCACCTGATTCCCGCAGAGGCGCCGGTCTTGACTGGGTGAATGCCGTATCTTCAAAGGTGATGTGTAACACACGGTTGGCTCTTTGGGCTGGACCTCTGTGCACTGTATGTCTGACTCGAAGAGTAAGATGTCTGCAGATAGAAAATATGGGATTAATGAACTGGGGTTATTGGGTGCCTCTCTCCTCTTCCCTTTCTCTTCTCCTGTAGAACCCCAAAGGTTAACGCCCTCACCTTAGGTAAGTGAACGCCGAGCTCTCCATCTGCCTCGGGGCAGGGTGCCGTAACCAGTTTCTTCACTGGATAAGGGTGCAGGCCTCTTGACCTCAGAGGACTGCTGTCCGTCGTTAACTGCACGAACGGTAAGTTCTGGGCACTTCAAATGTCTTAAAAGTCTTTTGTAATGATATCTCTTGTTTTGCAGGGTTCCAGCGATGGCGGATGGCGGGCTGATGAGTTGAGGATCGAACCCGCGTGAGGAATAGAAGCGCCTGGAAGCACACAAGTAAGCGCTTGTAGCCTGCTTCACGATGCGCACTAACTGTCCCTTTTATCTTGCAGGTACAAGTTCGGAGCTTTAGAGAAGCTGAAGGGTGCTGGAATACCCACTGGATTCGGCGTGGGAAGGAGTAATGGCACGTGAGTAATAAAGTTGCCCAATGTCTTTAAACGCACCTTCTTTTGTCTTTCAGATGCGGGATGCAGCGCCGAAGGCCTCCGGAGCATGCGAAGAGTAGGTAAGCATTTGTCTTTCAGATGCCGGAATGCAGCGCGAGGCGTTGGTGACAGCCGATGGACCAGGTAAGAGATGCGCTGCCACTGAAGACCGTAGTGCTAACCTGTTCTTTCTTTGTCTTTACAGGTGCTGCTGAAGACTGGATTCCAGGATGGTAAGCCTTTGTTCCCTTAGGCCCAGGATCAGAAGCAGAAGACACGATGAGCGTTCTGCTGCAGAGAATGCAGAATAACACAAAGCAAGATTCATCCATCGGGTGTGGTTTAAATAGCCTCCTGTAGTGCTTAGGTGTCTCCTTCCACAGCCACGCCTAGGTAAGAAAAGAGTTCCTGCTTTCCAGAAGAGTTCCAGTATTCTGAACCTAGGGAGTGGCTCCTGCCCCCACCCAACAGGAAAAGTATTCCCAAACAGAAGAGGATCAGGGGTTCAACTGGCAGGTAAGTAAGCAGCATGGTCTGCTGCAGGTAAGTCCACCCAAGCATTATGAGCCCGGCGCTGGGACTGGGCATCTTTATGAGCCTGGTGCCACTGGCGCCAGGACAGGGTCCAAAAGGTCCCAATTGGGACTGGCTGGCACTCGGAACCGGGGTTATGGGTCTGCTTCCAAGGGAGTCGGGCAAGTCCTGATCTTTTGGAAGCAGAGATCATGACAGCACCCCCCCCGCAAGGCCCCTCCCAAACCGGGCTTCTCCGGGGGTTTGGGCTTGTTAGGAAATGTTTGATGAAATCTTTTGATTAGACGAGGCGCGTGGACATATTCTGCAGGTTCCCAGGATCTTTCTTGGGGACCGTAGCCTTTCCAGTCAATCAGGTAAAATAGTTTAGATTTGGAGATCTTGGAATCCAGGATGCTTTTGACTTCAAACTCGAGTTCTCCATCAACTAGAATAGGTTTTGGAGATGTAGTTATTCGGGTTTGAGGTTGCACGGGTTTTAATAGAGAGACGTGGAAGACCGGATGTATCTTCATGTGAGGGGGCAAGTCCAACTTGACCGCTACTGGATTTACTATGGTAGTGATGGAATAGGGACCAAGGTATCTTGGGTTGAATGTGCGTGGTCCTTTTAGAGGTAGATATTTGGTGGATAACCAGACTTGATCTCCTACTTGATATTGGGGGGCTTCCTTCCGATGTTGGTCTGCTCCTTTCTTGTATTGTTCTTTAGCCCTTTGAAGGTGAGAAACGGCTTCCTTAAAGGCTTGGGTGATTGTAGAATGCAGGTGGTCTACTGCTGGTGTTCCAAGATCTTGGAGTGGATCCAACTCCGAGGTTCGAGGGTGACTACCGTATAAAAGAAAAAACGGGGTCTTCCCAGTTCCCGAGTGGACAGAGTTATTGTAGGCATATTCGGCTATCCAAAGGATATCTTTCCAAGTTTTATCAGTTTGTTGTAGCATGCAGCGCAAATACTGTTCCAGAGTTTGATTGGTCCTCTCGGTTTGTCCGTCGGTTTGAGGGTGGTGGCTGGTCGAAAGTCTCACATCAATTTGAGCCGACCGACAGCAACTTCGCCAAAAATGAGAAATAAATTGACTACCTCGATCCGAAATTAGAACTGAAGGAAAACCGTGCAGTCGGACGATGTTTTCGAGAAATTCTCGGGCCAGAGTTGCTGCTGTTGGTAAGCCTTTGAGTGGAATGAAATGCGCCATCTTGGAGAATAGGTCCACGATTACTAGGATCGTATTGTATCCTGAGCATGGAGGTAGATCGGTGATGAAGTCCATAGAAAGCGTATGCCAAGGGCGAGGCGGGATGTCAATAGGGCGTAAGAGGGCGGCTGGTTTTTCCTTTTGACTCTTGTTTTGGGCGCATACTCCACAGGACATTATAAAGTCTCTGATATCTTTTTTCCAAGACGGCCACCAGAAGTAGCGCTTGATCTTTTCCGAGGTCTTGGTCATACCGGGATGTCCTTCCATTAAAGAATCGTGATAACAAGAGATTACCTTTTTCTGTAAATCTGTGCTGGGCAGGTATAACCGTTCTTGGAAATATAATAGGTTGTCCTTCACCGTAAAGTCCTTTCCCTGCAGATGCCAATTCTGTATGTCTGCTGGAGTTACCAGTAGCCTGGCTTTATCCTTAACTTCCTCTATGGATTGTGTGGCGATTACACCTAGAATTCTTTGTTCGGGAATGATAGGTACAGGTTTAGGATTGATCAAATGTTCTTCCACTCCCATCCGAGAAAGGGCATCAGCTTTACCGTTTTTTGTACCAGGTCGATAGGTAATTATGAAGTCAAACTCGGCAAATAATAGTGCCCAACGGAGTTGCCTAGAGGATTGAGCTTTTGCGGTTTTCAAATATTGCAGGTTTCGGTGATCTGTAATAACAGTAACGGTGTGTCGGGCACCCAGAAGATAATGCCGCCAAGCCTTAAAGGCCGACTTGATAGCTAGAAGTTCCTTATCAGTAATAGTGTAATTGATTTCAGGAGGCGAGAATTTGCGGGACCAAAATGCCACGGGATGCAACTGATTGGTTACTGGGTCCTTTTGTGATAGAACTGCCCCCATGGCAAGGCTCGAAGCATCAGTTTCAACGATGTAGGGGAGTTCTGGGCGAGGATGTTTTAAGATCGGTGCAGAGATAAATCTAGTCTTCAAATTCTGGAAAGCTTGTTCCGCCTCGGTAGACCATTCAAAACGTTTGTTTTTCTTTAACAAGGCGGTGATGGGCTGGACTATTCGAGAGAATTCGGGGATAAACCTGCGGTAAAAGTTAGCAAAGCCTAACATGCTTTGAACACCTTTTACGGAAGATGGCGATGGCCATTTGAGAATTGCATCGACCTTCTTTGAATCCAAAAGCACTCCGCTAGGTGATAATATGAATCCCAAGAATTCAACTTCAGTCATGTTGAAAACACATTTTTCCAATTTAGCGAAAAGTTTGTGTTGACGCAATCTCTCGAGGACCATTTTCACGTGTTTCCGATGTTCAGTTTCCGATGAAGAATAAACGAGGATGTTGTCAATGTAAACAACAACACACACATCTATGAGCTCTCTGAGGACATCCTTCATAAAATATTGAAAGGCGGCCGGGGCATTGCAAAGTCCGAAGGGCATGACCTGATATTCAAATAGCCCATACTTGGTGCGGAAGGCCGTCTTCCATTCATCGCCCTCTTTTACTCGTACCAAGTGGTAGGCTCCTCTAAGATCCAGCTTTGTATATATGCATGCTTTTCTGACTTGGTCCAGGAGTTCAGGGATCAAAGGTAACGGATATCTATTCTTAACGGTGATCTGGTTCAGGGCGCGATAATCTATACAAGTTCTAAGGTCCCCTTCTTTTTTTGGAACGAAGAACAAAGCTGAGGAAGCAGGGGACTTGGAAGGACGAATAAACCCATTCGCTAGGTATTGATCCAGGTATTGTCGGAGGTGAAGATTCTCAGGCTCGGTGAGGGCATAAATTCTACTACAAGGAGGAGTAGATCCAGGTATCAGGTCTATCTGCCAGTCATAAGACCTATGAGGAGGTAGAGAGTTAGCCTGATCCTTCCGGAAAACATCTTGGAATTCTAGGTATTCAGGAGGTAACTGGGGAGCCTCCGAGGAAATTGCTGCCAGTGCAACACCAGGTCGAGGGTGACAAGTAGAGACATTCTGGAAACTGAACCGTTCTTGCTCGCCAATCGATCTGAGGATTGTGCTTCTCTAACCAAGGAATTCCTAGAATAATCTGGAACTGAGGGGCCTTGATCACATCGAACACGATCTTCTCATGGTGTCCATCTTGACTTACTAGCGTCACTTCTTGGGTGGTATGCGTTACTGGTCCGGAGGCTATCTCCGTACCATCCACCGTAGTAATGACGTCCTTTACAGCCTTTGGACAAAGTCAGATTCATCCTCAAAACCATTTCATGATCCACATAATTGCCGATGGGACCGCTGTCGACGTAAGCTTCAATCGCATGTAATCGATCCGGATGTTCAGGGCTAATGAGGACCATAGGTATCACGAAATGCGAGGTCACTGAACTGGTTTTAACGCTCGGCAAGAGGACCTCTATTCTTGTCGGGCGAGGTCGTTTCCCTGCTCAGAGTTTGTGACCCTGGTAACTGCAGCTCCTACTGCCTTCTTGGCTGGTTTCACCGGACAGTCTCGAAGAAAGTGCCCCGAGTTTCCGCAATAGAGGCATAATTGCAGCTGTTTTCTCCTTTCCCGCTCCTTTTGTGTTAGTGGTCCTTTCAGGCCCCCTATTTGCATGGGTTCCCCGGAGTCTACTCCTTTGGTAGGAGTTGGTGGTTTGGAAAATACTCGAGCATCAAACTTGGAACGATCGGCCTTCCTGTTCTGCAGTCTGTGGTCAATTTGAACGACTAAGTCAATATAGTCCGAACAGTCTTACAGGGGATTCACTACTTGGGCTAACACATCTTTGAGCTCTCCACGTAGACCTCTATAAAACAGCGTAATCCTTTTGTCCTCAGGCCATCGAGTTTCCACTATCAGTCTGTTGAAAGACGCAATATAAGCCAAAAGGTCTTGATTACCCTGTCGCAATGAAAGGAGCTCATTGTCCAAGGCCTGCCCCTGTGAATGTCTTGCAAACAGTTTTTCCATACTGAGCTGAAAAGCTTGAAAATCATGGAGAACCGGATCATCTTGATTAACTAGAGGGATCGACCAGTCTGCCGCATTGCCACTAAGGTACGAAAGCACGAAAGCTACCTTAGCTTGATCAGTTGGAAAGGCTGCTGGCCGGCATAAGAAGTGCAACCGGCACTGATTAATAAATACTGCAAACCTCTTTGGGTCACCAGAAAATCGTTCGGGCGGAGCCAGAGGTACATTCCCAGGTAGGTTGATCTGCACTGGGTTCGTAGAGGATGTTGAAGGAAGATTTGCCCCTGATGCGGCTAACGGAGTTTGTCCGGCTTGTGACTGTAGCAATTGTCTAGCGAGATCGTCTGTTCGCTCCTTGGAAATAATCAGTTCCCTTCTTAGAGCATTCGTCTCCTGACGGGCTGCATGCACTTCTGCTCTTAGTTCCCCAAGTAACTGGGCTAGCTGGTCGGTATCCGAGGTTTCCATAGCGCCTGGGTGGGAGTTTTGCGGTAGGCTTTGTGTTCTGTAACGCTTACCTGATTCCCGCAGAGGCGCCGGTCTTGACTGGGTGAATGCCGTATCTTCAAAGGTGATGTGTAACACACGGTTGGCTCTTTGGGCTGGACCTCTGTGCACTGTATGTCTGACTCGAAGAGTAAGATGTCTGCAGATAGAAAATATGGGATTAATGAACTGGGGTTATTGGGTGCCTCTCTCCTCTTCCCTTTCTCTTCTCCTCTAGAACCCCAAAGGTTAACGCCCTCACCTTAGGTAAGTGAACGCCGAGCTCTCCATCTGCCTCGGGGCAGGGTGCCGTAACCAGTTTCTTCACTGGATAAGGGTGCAGGCCTCTTGACCTCAGACGACTGCTGTCCGTCGTTAACTGCACGAACGGTAAGTTCTGGGCACTTCAAATGTCTTAAAAGTCTTTTGTAATGATATCTCTTGTTTTGCAGGGTTCCGGCGATGGCGGATGGCGGGCTGATGAGAGTTGAGGATCGAACCCGCGTGAGGAATAGAAGCGCCTGGAAGCACGTAAGTAAGCGCTTGTAGCCTGCTTCACGATGCGCACTAACTGTCCCTTTTATCTTGCAGGTACAAGTTCGGAGCTTTAGAGAAGCTGAAGGGTGCTGGAATACCCACTGGATTCGGCGTGGGAAGGAGTAATGGCACGTGAGTAATAAAGTTGCCCAATGTCTTTAAACGCACCTTCTTTTGTCTTTGATGCGGGATGCAGCGCCGAAGGCCTCCGGAGCGTGCGAAGAGCTGGTAAGCTTTTGTCTTTCAGATGCCGGAATGCAGTGCGAAGACCTCCGGAGCATGCGAAGAGTAGGTAAGCCTTTGTCTTTCAGATGCCGGAATGCAGCGCGAGGCGTTGGTGACAGCCGATGGACCAGGTAAGAGATGCGCTGCCACTGAAGACCGTAGTGCTAACCTGTTCTTTCTTTGTCTTTACAGGTGCTGCTGAAGACTGGATTCCAGGATGGTAAGCCTTTGTTCCCTTAGGCCCAGGATCAGAAGCAGAAGACACGATGAGCGTTCTGCTGCAGAGAATGCAGAATAACACAAAGCAAGATTCATCCATCGGGTGTGGTTTAAATAGCCTCCACCGAAGTGTGTCTAAGTGTGCTGGGCTGTTTGGCTGTACTCGCTGCTCTCCGACAAGTAGTCGGCAAGGAGAAGATTGCGTTTTGTCGCACCACGTTTGGATTGTGTGGACCTGAGGAATTACTTCCATTTTTGAACCGGACTGGTTTTCAGGTACTCGTTGCCAATAGCGAACTTACTGGTGAAAGAAGATACTGTGGCGTGCACTTCGTGCACAACAGTGACTGTCTCCGCTTTGACTTTTAGTTCCTGATTTCCCCTTCATTCTGTTACAGCCTCTGTCTGATCCCGCCGAAGGCCCCGCCCATGCCCCGTACGATTGGAGCACACCCGCTTCAAAACACACTGGCACGCGCACCGAAGTGTGTCTAAGTGTGCTGGGCTGTTTGGCTGTTCGGCGGGTCGGCAGGGCGTCAGGTAAAAACCCTAGAAGGAAGTAAACTCTTGAAGGAAGTGCCTTCGAACTGCTCTTGAGGTCCTCTTGAGTACTAAACTCAGTGAATCTTCTATTCCAGACTGAACTTTCTGTTCTTGCTTCAATCAACTGCACATTCTGCTGTATAACCAACCCTGTGCTTGTATTTCAATCTGATATTATTATATTTATAATACCATATTATTCTTTCAAGTCTACTACTCATAAGCTCATAGTAGCTAATTTGAGGTGGTTAATCCAATAAATACCACTGCAGGCATTTGCTAAGTCTTAAACAGCAAAATGGTGGTCAGTCTACGTAGCAGTAAGAGCCTAGCTGAAGGGAATTCTCATATAGGGATGAATGCCACAAATCCGGTACTATTACATGACTCTGACTTAGAACCCAACACAATTGCTCCTCACTCACCGGCATTAGATGCTGGTTTAAATGACAATAATAACATTCCATATAGCCTGCAATCAATGGCAATAGAACTTGATGACACAAATAAACATCTACATGTAATAACTGCTGATGAAGATTCTACTAAAATTTCCACTAAGGTAAAAGTTTCGGCTGTAGCAAATCAAAAAAATAAAGAAATAGAGTCACTTGGGATTGTGGCACTTGCAAATCAAGATAAAACCTGTGTGGTACCGAAAATCATTTCTGATGTTTCCTTCCTGGCTCCTGCACTGATTGCCGAATGGGAGAAACGCTGCAGAATTTCACTCACCCCGAATTCTCCGGTAGTATTCTTACCATCGGAAGTTGAACTGATCTGTTTGCATAATATTCAGGAGGGTCACTCTATGCATTCCTTTGCTGGTACTGAACCCTACCATCATGAACGAAAGCAGAGACCCTCCTGTAGTTCTCCTATATTCTGCAAAATATCCAATGGCCAAGGAAGGGTCTCTCCCTGCACCGACACAAATGGTGAATGAAACATTCGATGAAGAAATGTGTTACGAGGTAGGGCCGTGTCCCATTTCAGACAAAAACACACAACCTAAATCCCAAAGCCTGAACAATGAAGATGATCTAGGCAACTTTCCTGAGTTTGGTTCCCTTTTAAATTTATTAGATAAAGGTCATGATCTAACGCACATGCACATCAATTCATTAAAAGAAGTGGTGTTGGACTTAACCAACAAAGTATCTAAAATTGAGGGTATGTTGCTTTCCCATTCTGTTGCTCACTCAGAAAAACAAGCACTTGTTGACGCATGCTTACTGAAAGCTCTGTCAGCTAATGTTCAGACGTGTAGAAATCAATCCACCCAAACTACTACATCTCCCCACATTGAGATATCAGAGCAACGTACTTATGCGAGAGCTGTTGTGGATGGCCCCAAGGAGGAAAACACTCCTATGGAATGTCCTGTGTCATCTATTATATTGGATGAAGTCAAGCAAAACTCATGTAGATTGGAAGAGTTATCTCGTTTACTAACAAGACAGCATTTGGATTTAAAATTTGGGCGGGGGGGGGAGAGACTTGAGGAGTTCGTCGATGCAATTAGTTCAGTGCCTCTGCCACAAGAGACTGCACTCAATAGACCTTCACCTTTAGTGAATGTCATTAACGAAGCAGAAGCAGAACAAATTAGAAGCGATTTTATTATCGCTGAGTATCTGGATAAGTTAAGAGAAGGAGGTGCTGCGAGTAGTGATCGTGAGGACAACGAATCTGAGGGAAATCAGATTTTTATGTCACGTAAAATGAAGCATGCTCACGTTAGGGCAATCAAAAGAGAAAATAAACAGAAAAAAAAAGTTAACTAATGATCAAATATCTGTGGTCATAAAAAAAATGAAACAGGATAACAGTAAAAACACCAATAAAAATAAGAAAAGAATGAAAATTGCTGATGATGAGGTTGAGACGCAACCATCCAACTCTCTTTCAGGTTCTGCAATTGAATCAAAGATTGACCTAACACAACTGAATGAAGAATCAAAGGTGGTCTTAAATGTGGTTCCATCAGTTGGTTCCCTTCCACAAACAAAAAAAAAGGGAGCCTTCATGAGGAAACCGACGGATAATATGGGGAGGGGCGACTCGGGACAGTTGTCTCAAGAGCGCCTATCGACATTTTATCCTCTCATCGAAAAAAAAAACACGGTGTTAGGACAGATAAAGGATCAAATTCCTGAAACTAATCCAGATGCAGTCCCTAAACAAAAAAAGGCATGTGCCGTAAAGATAAAAACGAACTCCTCTAGGAATATGGATAATATTCAATCCATTGAGGACTTTGAAAGTAACATTCCACATCCAGAAAATCTGGTAGCTTCAATTGATTGTGAGGGGGATTCCACTACTGAGGCAAGGGAAGCCATAGAAGTCAGAGTATCTGTTGAGAGTAAATCTCCTTCCGGAGGTAGTCATGAAAAAGAGGAAACTACATATGTTTTCAACAGAGATATAAGGTATTTTCTGGGTTGGTCCAGTGATCAGGAAATCCATGGCAAACAAAGGCTAAACAGATCTTTTGTTTAGCATTTTTAAGGATAGTCCTCAACTGAGAACCCTCCACATGGATGACATTGAGTGGCTGAGACTGGCAAACCATAATAATTTGAGAATTATCTGTGCTCCACACTCAGCAATGATACGCAGGCTATTGTGGGATCATAGAGATGACTTTAACGCCCGTGGGTTGACACTACACCTGTTTAGGACTATTGAAGAGGCTGAGGAATTCCTAAACAAAGTCTTAAAACCTGAGGCAGTAATGGGGGCCACTCACGCCACCTTATCAGCCGGTTCTGCACAAACTGTTGAATTATTTTCTAAAATATCAGAACTGGTGGGTGCCACTTCTAACATTCCTTGGCTTGCTCCTCTGATGACATCTATCCTTGAATTCTCTAATAAGCAAAGCAAACCATAGTCAAAAAACATTTCAGCATTAAATGCTCAGTGTCTTAAAATATTGTCTTGGAATTGTTGCGGGAAAAGGAACTTAGAAAATTGGGCCTCCAACTTTACAAATATGGGATCTCCCACAATAACACTTTTACAGGAAACTATGTGTGTTAATGAATTGAATATGGAGGGATTGTCCAATTACCGTTTACCGGCTATAAGAGGTGCAACAGGTCGGCCGTATGGGGGTATTGCTATACTTATAAATAATGCCATAAACCACAATTCGAAGGTTATTTTTGCTAAACATGGAATGTTGGCAATTGAGTGCATCCTCATTGGTGTATCGACCTGTGCATTTTTAATTGTATGCCTGTATTACAATCCGACTAAAGTCTCGATAGAGGCCGCATTTGATAATATGGATGAATTACCTGAGGAGGCAATGATCAGAAATTCGAATTATATGATTGTCATTGGGGGTGATTTTAATGCGGTTTGTGTACCCTCAATATCTAAGTCAGTTGATAGGTGCAAGTCCTTATCAAGTACCTCAGTGACTCTGGGAAAGGGTTGGGTCTCCTATTTCAAACAATGGAACATTCAATTGTTGGAATATGAGACTGGTGATCATAAGGGGACTTGGAAGAGGGGGTCTCAATCCTCCTACATTGACTATTTTTTGTCTCCTCCAATTGTATGCCCTTGGTAAACAATGTCTCAATCCACACACAGACCCTGAGCGATCACTACCCGATAAGTACAAGTGTAAAATGTGATTTGGTATCCTTGAATAAAGATGTTGCTCTGGGATTGGTGACCCTTCATAGAGTACAGACTTCTGTGGGATGGCATCCGAAAATGTGTAGAGAGCTATCGTTTCTGGTCCAAAGAGATGTAATTCGTGTGTCTAGTACCGCAGATCTCTTCATTAATGCACGCAGAAGAGAAGAATGGAACTCGATTATAATTAAAGATCATATTGAACATCTTGCCCAAAAAGCGACAGCCCTAAACTTATCCCTTGAAAGTGGCTACAATTCTGAAATAGCAATGGCTAAGAGGGAAAAAAATCGCTGTCTGCGTGCTTTGAAGAAGAGTCACGAGCAACACATATACTATTATGTTGCCAAAAACAAGATTATGAATCATTTACAGGCACAAACTAAAATTCATAAAATTTCAAATGAAGCTTGTTGTGAATCAACAAATGATGAAATATCTCATTACACATGACACCAGGTACATCTGGGCAGTATTAAATAACAAAAAGGGGGTGTTGTTGCATGATATGGCCTCACCAATTGCCTCGTCCACTTGGATTGAATATTTTGAATGTAAATATAGTCTGCCTCTGAAATTCTCAACATATAACTCAGGAATTCTTGAATTCGATTGTAAGGAACACTTATTCTTTTCCCTGAATGAAATTGTTGATGCAATCAACCATCTTAACTATTCTAAGGCGGCTGGGCCGGATGGTCTGCCTGCCTGTATTTTAAAAGATGACCCATACTTTTGGGGCGCCATCCTTTATACAAAGTTTGCTTATATTCTTTCAACTAATTCTATCCCCAAGTCATGGCTTTATGCCATAATCATCCCCTTGTACAAAAAGGGGAATCCCAAATTACCTATGAATTTCAGGCCAATTGCACTGATGGACGCATCAGAAAAGGTTTTTTCTATAATTTTACTACAGCGTTTACAAAATTTTATAGAAACAAAGAGCATATTCTCAAAGTTTCAAACGGGGTTTCGAAAGTATATGGGGACTTCGTTAAACGCTCTCATTATATCACACATTTATGCACAAACCAAAATTCCACAGTACGGGGCTGTCTATATGGCAGCTTTGGACATGAGTAGTGCTTTTGACTCAGTAATAAGAGAAATATTATGGACAAAACTTACACAACTTGGTTTCCCAAAAAGAATGGTTCAACTAGTTGCAATGTTGCATAATCACACAACGTATCAAATAAGGATAAATAAAGATGGTGTTCTCACAGTTCCTATTACGACCATGATAGGAGTCAAACAAGGCTGTAACATGGCCGCTACATTATTTAATTTATACATCTGTGACATGGATACGATGTGGAATGGAAGTGGCATGTTTCCTGTGAAACTAGGGGATTTGAAAATATCGTGGTTATGTTTTGCAGACGATATTTTCTTGTTTGATCGAACTCCAAGTGGATTACAACAAAAATTGGACAGATTCTCTAATTATGCTGCATCTCATAACTTAACACCAAACTCTCTGAAATCACAAGTTGTTGTTTTTCGCAATTTCAGAAAAATCAAATCATATAACTGGCAACTAAATGGTAACATCATTGTATGTGAAAACGCAATTCGTTATCTTGGGTATCCCTTAAAAGTCCAGTATTCTCTTAAATTTTGCCAATCATATTTAAAGACGAAGGTGCGTCCGTTAATATCCATGATGAAGGTTTTGTTAAGAACTATCTGTGAGTTTTCGCTGCTACCGTTGATCAATTTCTATATGTTGAAAGTTGAACCAATCCTTTTATATGGCTTGGATATGTGTCTTCTTGATGTGGGCGGCATATTAAATCAAATACAGGGAAATGTATGGAAAAGTGTGTTGGGGTTATCTAAATCAATCCCTAACTATCATCAGACATGAACTTGGTATATCCTCTTTAACTGCCAGATGGTCTTGGAGAAAACTATCACGATATGCAGATATTATGGCGCCTCACAAAAACTCCCTATACATGGATCTAAATGGGTTATTTGCTTTGCCAAAACTAAAATCTATGAGCATATTTGCTAATGAAATGAATTTTATCTTAGATGACTGTGACTGCACGATTCAAGATCTAGTTATGCAGCTTCCTAAAGTCAAAAGGAATCTCTACGATCGTGACTGGTCAGCAACCTTGGATTGTAATAATTCATACAAATCGTATTCGGAATATGCTAGATGGCCACGAAAAACAGAGTTAAGATCACCTTATCTGGAGTTATGCCCATCAAGTAAGACACGTCGAGCTTATTTAAGGTTCAAATTGAATCAATACCACACACTTGAGAGAATTCATCATTGGCGAAAATGTATTTGTGCATTCACTAATCAGCTTTGTCGCCTTTGCGATAGTGGGTTTGCTGAAACCTTAAAACATCTAGTAGTTGACTGCACCTTCTTTGAACACGATAGAAAGAACTATCTGGGGATATTTGCCCCAAAGGATACAGATACTTCGAAATCTTCGTTTTGGGATAGCTGTATGTATGGTGGGAGCATGGCACTTATCATTTCATTAGTGCGTCTGCTGAGTAAAATCAAAACTGTATTGGAAAGCATAAATGACAACCTAAACAACTCTAGTTGAACATCTTTCTTCCAAAATGATGTATAAACAAATTTTCAGGTACGATTTTTGGGTAGATCAAATTATGATGCTGGTAATGAAAAGTTTGATCAAAGAAATGGGTGATGAATTCAATCCATAACCTATGTTTTGTTGATTGTAATGTAACGAAAAGTTTGTTTAAAGAAATGGTTGAGGAACCTAATTTTTTTAACTCTCTCGTTGATTGAAATTTTAATGATCATGTTTACAATTTATAAGGTTCATGTTTCACATACATTTTGTTTGTAAAAGTCTTCTTTTGTAAAACTACATATTTTTTTGTTTGTAAAAGTTCTCTTTTGTAATTTTACACAATATCTGTTCGTAAAAGTTTTCTTTTGTAAAACTATATATAAAAATTCTTTTAAATAAAAAAAATAAAAAATAGCCTCCTGTAGTGCTTAGGTGTCTCCTTCCACAGCCACGCCTAGGTAAGAAAAGAGTTCCTGCTTTCCAGAAGAGTTCCAGTATTCTGAACCTAGGGAGTGGCTCCTGCCCCACCCAACAGGAAAGGTAGTCCCAAACAGAAGAGGATCAGGGGTTCAACTGGCAGGTAAGTAAGCAGCATGGTCTGCTGCAGGTAAGTCCACCCAAGCATTATGAGCCCGGCGCTTCCAGCGTTGGGACTGGGCATCTTTATGAGCCTGGTGCCACTGGCGCCAGGACAGGGTCCAAAAGGTCCCAATTGGGACTGGCTGGCACTCGGAACCGGGGTTATGGGTCTGCTTCCAAGGGAGTCGGGCAAGTCCTGATCTTTTGGAAGCAGAGATCATGACAGTCTGCTGCTGCCAAGGGGGAAAAGACTCATGGTTCCGACTCATGGTTCTCTCACTCAGAAAGGATTCTACCCATCTAATAGCTTGAGTGGAGAAGTGGGCGGCTGAGTCCAAATGTCTACAAAGGACTTTATGGTTCACAAGGTCAAATGCAGCAGAGAGGTCGAGTAAAAGGAGGAGTGCTGTTAACCATAACGTCCCCGTAACAACGTTTTTTTTGTAGGGAATTGTATAGGTTTTTGGAAGGTGGAACTTAAGCATAAAATTGAGGCAATGAAGTCGTTGAGCAGAATATACACTGTAATCATGTGATTTTGAGAGATATGTAGTTTAATCTACCTACTTGACATACATTTAACATAGAACATACAGAACCCCCTCCCTATTGATATTGGAAAGGGACGGACTGAGCGCCTGTTTGCGGACGGGGGTTGGACAGGATCAACATTACCCAACGAGGCAGGGGATAGCTGAAAATGTACTATTGTCTTACACAAAAAATGTGCAACGTAGAAGAAGGACATAAAGATATTATAAGTAGTAATAAGTAAATATGGAAACCTGAAGCTAGGAAAAGAAAACGACACATTTAATAACCATGTAGAATAAAGTGGATGGTACCATAAAAAAGAAAGGATGCCTCCAGCGTACTCACTTCACAGAAACTCGGCAGCCTGGAACGACAGTGGACGGACGCAGTAGGACGAAGGGACATTACAGCAAAAGAGTGCAGATTATGGGTGATGTTTTTTTGTGTTATGTGGTGCAGAAATAATAATTTCTTTCTGTTTTGACTCAGAAATGGCTAGTACTTTGGAGTGGCTGGAGGAGTATTTCCCACATGAGGAAATGTCTGAAGACCGCGACAATAATGGTACAGAGTGCTCTGCATATGCAAAATAGTGACCAGTATTTTAGAGGCATTCAACTTGTGTATTATTTTTTTTTAACAGACCGGGAAAGAAAAGAAGAAAGGGCAACAAACGAGACAGAAGAAGACAGGATAAAAAGGACAGAGCAGAAAATGGACATAATGAATGACAATTTTCAAAGTTTACGGGAGTTTGTGGAGGACTGTGTGAGAGGAAAAGTTTGTTATCATTGCCCCGCCTGCACCTGCCCTGCTTCTCCATTCCCTAGTGAACCATCCCCAAACCTTGAACAGGAAAATAGACGTTTTGACGAAATATCCATCCCTTCTTCCCCTCACAAATCTTCTCCTCATAACCAGCCCGTGTTGAATCCTAATTCCCCCATATTTGTTTCACTGTCTGCTTCCCCCGCTATTTCTTTAGATGGGGGGGGTGAGGGGGGTGGGTGCGTGTGTGATGTTTTTGTACAGTAGTTGTAGAGTAAGAGTGTGTAGATTTTTTTTTTAAAAAGACGTAAAATGTTCGCGAACAGCGGGCCTGTTCGACCTATCCGCAAGGAATGGAATGTGGGTGCTGTCTAATGTCAAGTAAAACGGATGTGATGTGTGACTGCACCATCTGTTCAAATTGTGCGTACATAAACAGAAAGGGGTGTCCAAAGGATATACTACCTCGGCGTACAGCTTGGAAACGAGACAATACATGTACGTAGAACACACCAGATGTCCGCAATGGGTGTAAATGAGGAAAATGGGAGTGCGTGAAGGACAGTATAGCGGTCCGTATCGGGCGCAGCCAAAATGGTGCCGTCCGTAGAACAGGCACGGTGGCCGGCAAGTTTGTAGGCAAACAAAATGGAGTTGTCCCAAGGACACTGGAACTGTCCGTACAGTGAACATAGCATGCGTGCATATGCGCAGTAGAAACGTAAGTATTGCGAACATCTCGCCTGTTCCTAACTGTCTGTCTCACTTGTTTCACACTTTGAAGCAGTTTGAGAACCCAAACACTGTCCGTAGGACACTTGTGCGCATGCAAACATTTGATTTTTTGCATTTGCTGTCCAAGGGACTTTCATTACTGGGGCGGATGTGTTGAGGTCGTCATCATGTGACTGCACCTACGCTGAGCATGGGGACTAATTTCCGCGGTTGGTGTGCTTCTGCAGCAATACAAATGAACTTGCAGACACAAGGCAAAGTATTGTAGAGTGTAAAAATGTAATTTCACACATCCCAAACAATAGGCCACCTCAGGACTTGCTGTGTAAAATGTGTGTACCGCTTTGTAGGGATGAAGACGGTCACGAGGCACACCCCTGTACCCCTACAAAAGGCCACATCCCCGAGCGCATCTTCATTGTCCTTCTAGCTATAGCAGATTGAGGTGTGTTGCCTTTACTGCTGTTGGGTCATTAGCCTCTGAACCACCCCCAAACCCGCCACCACCACCTCACCAAGGGCCTGCAGAGAGATATATGGGTGAGGATGTAGAGATCGAGGAAGAGAATGTAGTGGACGAACTCCACACTAGGACTACTCGGCGGGAGTCATGGGTGTGGCGCTTGTTTTCCGTTTATGGGAAAGTACCAAAAGCACGTGCAAACCTGGTGAAGTGTAACCAGTGCGAGATGGTGTTAAGTCGCGGGAGATTTAGAGCATACAGTTTTGGTACGACAACCATGAAGCGACACCTCACTTCGTTCCACACTGCAGACATTAGCAAGGTGGTGCCATGTGAAGAGCGTAGTCGTTTGAGTTCCTCCACAGTATCCACGGTATCCGATCCTCCCACCACAAGAGACACTCCTGTGGGGGAGCAGCTGTCTCACAAGCCATTCGCAATGCTGTTGACCCTTACCTTTCAAAGGTGACAGTAGTGTGCACATATTGTGACAGTACTCTGCAGGGGAGAGAGTTTTCAAAGTGTTTTTGAGGCTGCAGTCACCGAGCACCAGAAGATCTGCTCCTTACCTAAATAAAGCTCACTCAATCTTTCTCTGTTCAGTTGCCCTTTTTTGTCCCCGTGGCTGGTGTCCCTTCCTTACCCTACTTTCGCCTCTTCTCCTAGTGTGCCGTGTGCTGTTAAGCAATGAACATAAAAACAACAAAAATTACAGAAAAGGCTCTTTTCAGAGCCGCCTTTCTCAGTATAACAATAGAACTATGAAGTGACGGCCGTAGACCCCTGCGGAGTTCTTAAAATGTTTGCAGACAGTCGTAGAGGAAAAAAGAAGGTGCAAGCGGCGCAAACGCAATAAAGTGTACGTTGGGAGTAAGTGGCGGCTCTGAAAAGAGCCTTTCGGTGGTGTGTTGTGTGGGTCAAAAACAATAGATTGGGGAAAACGGATTGCCAGATAGGTTAGTGTGATTGCAGAAGAGGTTGCAATGCATTTTGTACATTGCGAAGAAAAATCTGATTGCCAGCATATGTGAGGTGGACTCCATCTGTGTAGAAAATGAAAGTGCTGCGAAAAAAAATGTTTTCATTGTGGAAAGAGGACATGCCAACATCTCTTAAAAATGCACACACAGCCTTATTCACATTGCGTCTCGCTTTATCCATTTGTGGACCAAACGCAGAAGAACGCAGCCATATTTGTCTTTGGGCAATACATGAAAAAAGTATTTGACAATTTGGAAACATGTCCATGAGCTTCGCGAGTCCTTCCTTCATTGCAAATTGCAAAGAAATTCCAGATACATGGCCTAAACTGTTTCCTCCATAATGAAATGAATGATCAGTATATCTGGAGGACGCTCTGCCAGTAAAGTAACACAAAGAGGTACCAAGTCCAGCCATCTCATGCCACGCACGCCATGCCAGTGCACTTCCGCATGTGGAAATTCGAGATTTGTAGATAAACTGCAGCTTTCTGTATGCACCTTCAACCAATGTATCCATGAGTCTCCCAAAATCCAGATAATCTGTTTTCGAGCATGGAAAGCCATGGCTGGTGGTCTCTTGTGAGGGGGAAGACGGTCTTACTGAAGTACATCGGTCAGAACAGACCTACTGAACTTTATAGACCAATCCCTAGCTCCGCTCATTCTCATTTACATGCGGCTCCACCCTTGAATCCCCGGTGGTGATATGTGCTGGCTGCTAACTACCGCCATGTTCGCGGACATGTACAGGATCAGAGCGTGCCGACGGTACATTAAAGTACTATTCCCCCTTTTCCCCTTTAAGGTAGGCTCTGAAAAGAGACTTTTTTTTTGGCCAGATACCATACAGACATTTGGTATTTTATGTATTTTTTTGTATTTTTTGTCCTTGCTTTACTCTTGCAAACATTACAGAAAATTCTCTAAAGCAAGCCTTACGTTCCAAAAGAACATTGCATTTCCCAAAGAAGATAGCGCAACACCATCTCCTTCAAAGTATTGCGCATTGCTTGGAGCAATGTTATCGTGGCTACAAAAAAACATACCAACTCGTAGCATGAATGCACGCATGCCGCGATTGATGATAGATCTCCCGATGCTTTGATCTGGACAGAAAACAGAAGTGTTGTTCCATTGTACTCTCGGGAGTAAAGCAGAAAAAAATGACTTTCGTTGTTGGGAAGATGGTCATGAGTGCTTCAGCCAACTGTGCCAAATCTGCCAACAAAGTACATGAAGTCAGGTATCCCAAATGGCAAGCACCGTAGTGCAAAATTACCACATGAGGAGTGGTCATTCTACGCATGTCTCTACAAACTTGCAGAATTGCCGCAGCATTGGCATCAGTGTCAGCGCTCCACACCACCTCCACTCCTCGCACATTGAAATGGTGTGCCACATGCCTACTCTCGGCATAGTGTTTTAAGCCTTGCACAAAAATGTCTCCAAGCATCAAAACCCGGACCCTCTCCACCTCTGCCATCTTCAGTGTGCGCACCTTCTTTCCACACAAAAAAGAGTAATGTGAACATCTGATTGGCTGATGCCTACAGTCGCCTTTACATGCAGGATTTGCTGTTGAAACCCATATGTGACACGCCCTACCAGTGGACAGGCGTTGCCTACGTGCGGCACGTAACTCTTACCGAGTCCTTCCACCCTTTCTACAGAGGTACCAAAGCGAGTCCCTCATTGGACACAACTAAGCGGTCGCACAATCATCCACCCATCACATAGAACATTGCTAATTTTAACTCCGTCATCAACATTGCGGACTTCAAAATTACTGTCGATGATTCCGAATGGAAGTCGCATACCAATACATCAGTATAGAGTACAGGTATGTATATTTTAATCAGAGAACATGTGGAAGCCTTAGGATTTAAATGAGACAAAATAATGCTGCTAAATGTCCTTAGGGAATACATAACGCTCCCCGTTTAAAGTGCAAGATTGCCGATTTGTCATTCACAAATCGCACGACTGCTTACTGTCTTCCGCATAACCTGTACATACGTTGCAAGCATGCCTATTTAGGGCAGACCTCAATTTTGTATGTGAAAATGTCAGAGTTCTGTACGGCCTACAGTAATGCTACTTGCAATGTGATCGTATGAGAATAGTAAGCGCATTGTAGTGCTGACATTTCCTTCTGAGGGTCTCCCGTTTTTTCAACTTCGTGCTTTTCATTAACAAGTAGAAAATGTTTCCCCATCTAGTACCTTGCCCTATCACTTACAAACCTCTCTCCTATGCATAGTACACTTTGTAAAGAACAAGGCATTTCCATACCCTTAAAAGATTTTGTTATTTTGAAGGACTTTCAAGTACCATATTGCAAGTACTATGCAAAGACTGCACAGAGTGAAGTGAAACGGGCACGTGCACTGGGTTGAAATATGAAAGTTCAATCCTCTGACTAAGGAAGCACAAGTAATGTCTGTAGCATCATCACTGCTGCAAACACACAAAGTAATTGATTTTGTTTTTTTTAATTCGCAGTGAAGACTACTCTCCTGAGAATCAACAGATTCTACACTGCAAACGACATATCCGAAGAAACCTGGTCATCTTGCACAAAAAAAGTAAGTACAGTACAACCTTTATATTGTAACTACTCCTTAAAGAGGCTGCATGGGTTGTTTGTTTATTTTGGGCACCAAAGCAAGCGTTGATTTGTAAACCATTCTACCTACAAATATCCATTTATTGAACAAAGAATAGCAGGCACAATGGCTGACAAATCCCTGTGCGTTTGGTACTGAAATAACATAGGTAATCCTTAGAAGGTTCGATTGTGAAAAGAAGTTGCTGTAGCAATATTTTGGCATTTCGGTTATTAATAATGGTTCTCGTCACAAGTAGGCCACTTTGTACTCTCATCTGAAGCACATTGTAGTAGTATACAAACAGTAAAGTAGCCTTACCAAATGATTGTTGGAGTTCACTGTACGTTGACACACCATGACAAAGCTTCCCCATCAGACTTATGCACACTGCACAAATACATTGATACAAAAAGTTGTGGGATCGCTAACAAATTGCGTGCACTCTTTTCCACTCTCAAATTTCAAAAAAATATATAATGAAAATACGGAGGGGTCGGCAGCAAGTGATATCACTCCCTCAAACTTCCCACAAAGTTTGTACAAAGTAGACAAAGAAATCAGAGTTCGGGAGGATATCTCGCGCTCACACCAACAACTTATTGTAAGACCTATTATCACTAGTGCTAAAATTCTTCTGAATAGGTACAAAAGTTCCTCAAGTTACATAACAATTGTCAAATATATTATTTCATTTTGACTTTCAAAGTGTAGAACAGCCGACACGTGTTTCGACCTTTGGTCGTTATCAAGGCTGTACAAATCATTACATTCGTTCAATATATCATAAAAAAGAAAGAGAAAATTCAAAAAACCATACCATATAGTGCCAACATGTCAGATCAGGATATGGGAAAATTCACGCCATAAGCAAGATATAAAATGAAAATTCAAAGAAAAATAAACAAAAGGCAATAGTTTAGTTTTTCCACAAAAAATAAATAAATAGATAAATAAATATATTAATTCTGTGTGTTCAACATAGTGTCCAATTATCATCTGATTATATAGTAATACTCAACCCCAATATATTAGTTACACAGATTACTGGTTATCACCCTGTGACGCCATTCCAACATGACCAGAGAATATGTGAATATTCCAAATACATCATTGGACAATAGAGTTGCAACTTACCCTCTCTATATCAATAGGTTATATCTTCTGTCTCTGTATAGTAGACCCTTTAGGTTAAAATTGAATAATATGAATTACATAAGCGTTTTATCCCATATTGTAACATAAATTAAAAATAAAATGTTCACCAACCTGAAAGTCTATGTTCCTAACATACCATATGTTCCAATGGTCTTAACATTCCAAAATTTTTAGTCCAAAATTGGCTTTCTCCTACAAAAAATATATGTATTTTGGTAATTGTGCTTCACAGGGTTAACTATAGATCCCCCATGTGTTGTCATTTCAAATATATTATTGAGCAGGATAATATTGTATTGTGTTCAGTTCCCATATGCACATCATGAGTTACTAAAAGGACCTCCCTCAAACATACCAAAAGGATAGTTCAATATATCTTGTTTACAATTCTCCATAGGCTTACCTATACATGGGCTGGATCCCAGAACTTCAATATGCTAAGGGGGTCCCACGAGGTTGTCCTTCCATTTAAATGTATTGTCACTCGCGAGATCGCGGGCCGCAACGCGATGACGTCACGCGCACGCACGCGCGATGATGTCACGCATGCGCGATGACGTCACGCGCATAACCGCGCGATGACGTCACGCGCACGTCCGCGTGACGGCGCCAAATAAACGCGCAATTAGCGTGATACGAACAAATATCACAGATTTTCCTAATTAGGAAAGCAACATTACATTGCAAATAATTCTTATTCATTAACTAAATCCATCAATTATGGTTATCCAATGTTTTGATATTGATAAAGCTACTCTAACTCAAATTTAACTTGCTATATTGGTTAATACAAAATGATACAATAAAACCACAAATAGTTCTACAGTTACATCCTCATGATGTATATGCGTCCACCAAACAAATGAATTTCATTACAACCCTTAAGTTATTTAGATAATCTACACTTTCACTAATGAGTACATGGGATCCTATATTTTCTGATCCGAGCATTTGTCACAGATTTCCCTAATTGGAGAAACATTAAATTGCCAATATATCTTATTCATTGGCTAGTATCTATCAGTTAAGACTACCCAATACTTTAAATTAGTAAAGCTACTTCCACTCGAATTTAACTTGCCGTATTAATTAATAAAAAATGATACAATAGAACCACACCGAATTCTACACTTACATCCTCATGATGTGTATACGTCCACCAAACACATAAATTTCATTACATCCCTTAAATTATTTAAATGATCTACACTTTCACTAATGAGTACATGGGATCCTATAATTTCTGATCCCATATTTGCAAAACTCTGGTAAGGCTGGAACAGCATCACAAGTTGTGATAATTACAATAGGTGACATTACCAATTATGCTGGTTACATTCATTTGTAAATCAGAAAGGAGAAAAATTGTCAATCATATTACTTTATAAGAAAACATGCATTTCGTGGTCCTGATTAAGACCGACTATAGTACTCCTGAAATAACAAATTAGTTTGCTCTCTTGTTGCCTAAGTTTGAGCCTAAGATTTCCACCCCGTTTACCCATCTTCACTTGCATAAGACCAATGAATCTTATATCCTCCTGGCTATCCAACTGATGTTGCAGCTGCCAATGAATGGACATTGGTGTCATAGGATCACTACTCTTTAAACTAGCCAAATGTTCCCTTACTCGTATTCTCAGTTGCCGAATAGTACTACCAATATAAAGCTTACCACATGTACATATAATGGCATAAACGACAAAGCACGTTTTACAGTTAATAAACTGCTTGATCTTAATTGTCATTGCATTATCATCTGTAAAGGAGTCACAATTGACATGCGCATATTTGCACTGGTTGCAATTGCCACATTTAAAAAATCCCTTCTTGCCTTTAAGCCAAGTACCTTCAGTACTATTTGTCTGAACATCCAAAAAGGAGGGACTCAACTTCTGTTTGATACTGTGTGATCTCGTGAAAATAAATTTGGGTTTCTCAGTCAAAAAAGGTAACAGATCCTTATCAAGTCTCAAAATATCCCAGTGTCTAGACACCATTTTATACAGTAAGGATGAGTCTTGCGAAAATTGAGTTATTATAGAAATACAATCACTCTCAGGTTTCTCTTTCACACGGTCACATAAAAGCTCCGATTGACTACACTCTTTGTACTTGTCTGCCGCTTTAATACATTTCAGGTTATATCCTCTCTTTTGGAATCTTTGCGTGAGCAGATCAGACTCCCTCTGATACTCCAAATCTAAACTGCAATTTTGCCTGGCCCGATAAAATTCCCCAGCCGGGATATTATCGATCTCTGATGACTACTTTTTGCATACAGTATTGAATTGACTTCTGTTGGTTTACGATATGTGTGTGTTTCAATTTGCCCATTATTCACAAAAATGTGCAAATCTAAAAAGTCAATGCTTTGTGGGCTCACTAGACCTGTAAACCTAATACCAAATTTGTTATGGTTAGTGTGTAGCACAAAGGTGTCATATAAAGCAGGAGACCCTTTCCATACAATTAAAATATCATCTATATATCTTCTCCATGCTATTAGATTCGTTTGAAAGATCTCCTGATTGTAAATATGTGTTTCTTCAAATTGGGCCATAAACAAGTTCGCCAAAGATGGCGCAAATTTAGCACCCATGGCCACTCCCTTGGCCTGTGCATAATACTGTCCATTGAAAATGAATACATTATTTTGCAAAGTAAATTGAAGAAAACTCTTAAGCATTTGTATATGCTGCATATAAGAAGCAGAAGAATTCCCAAAGGTGTAGTCAATTGTTTGAACTGCTAGATCATGATCTATGCTAGTATAAAGCGCTGAAACATCAAGGGTAGCCAAAAGATAGTCTGATTCCCACTTAAAGGATTTGAAAAATTTCAAAACATGTGCACTGTCTCTAACATAAGATTTCATTTTGAGAACATGGGGTTTTAAGGCTTCATCCAAATATTGGGACATACCCTCCGTGACCCACCTTATCCCACTCATTATAGGTCTGACTGCTGGTAAAGTTTCATAACTCTTATGTATTTTAGGTAAAAAATACATAGTGGGCATGGTGGGTTCCGTATTGGTCAAAAAACTCTTTTCATCCTCTGTTAGAAAGCCTCTATCATACCATAGCTGAATTAGTTCCAAATGTTCAGAAACAATTCTCTTCGTTGGATTAGATTTTAGAGGGGTATAACATTGTGGAATGTTCAAATGAGACATTGCCATAGTTATATAATCCTGCGTATTCATCACCACAATGTTGCCCCCCTTATCCGCTTCTTTAATGGTTATGCTCTTATCATTCATTAAAGCTTCTAAAGCTACCAATTCCTCTTGACTCAAATTGGTTTTAAGTCGCTTTATTTTATTGGATCTGCTATCCATATGCTTGTATATATCCTTAATGATTGCCTTATGGAAGGTTTCAATTACATTCTCTGTTCCTAGATTAGGTGTGAATTTGGACTTTAGCTTCAATTCTTTGAGATTAAGGTGTCTAGTGTTAACACCAAGTGATAAGCAAATAGATTCAAAATCCACTGTACTTTCTTGAGCTAATGCAGTCAAGGTGGTAATATTATGAATATCTGAAATGGTATATGAACTAAGTGGGCTCAGAGTGGTCTTAGGTTGAAATATTTGTACCTGTGTGGCAAAAAATTTTTTCAGTTTTAATTTCCTTATAAATTTGAAAATATCTATCTGAAAATTCACAAAATCTGAAGCGGGAGTGGAAGCTCCGACGAAGATCAGGGTCGGCCAGGAATTCTGACCAGATCGAGCAGCAAGAAACGTCAGATGAACTAGTGAATTGTGACTTGGTTATTAATCTATCAGATAAATGTCTTTCGGAGGCTGAACATGCTGTGTTGAATAAAGGGTTTTCTTTTGCACCAGGCGTCAGAACAGATTTTGTGAATTTTCAGATAGATATTTTCAAATTTATAAGGAAATTAAAACTGAAAAAATTT
Organism: Ambystoma mexicanum; assembly: GCF_040938575.1. NCBI lineage: Eukaryota > Metazoa > Chordata > Amphibia > Caudata > Ambystomatidae > Ambystoma > Ambystoma mexicanum. The sequence continues at coordinate 158,069,066 of NC_090936.1, read as the reverse complement.
TTTGCCACACAGGTACAAATATTTCAACCTAAGAACACTCTGAGCCCACTTAGTTCATATACCATTTCAGATATTCATAATATTACCACCTTGACTGCATTAGCTCAAGAAAGTACAGTGGATTTTGAATCTATTTGCTTATCACTTGGTGTTAACACTAGACACCTTAATCTCAAAGAATTGAAGCTAAAGTCCAAATTCACACCTAATCTAGGAACAGAGAATGTAATTGAAACCTTCCATAAGGCAATCATTAAGGATATATACAAGCATATGGATAGCAGATCCAATAAAATAAAGCGACTTAAAACCAATTTGAGTCAAGAGGAATTGGTAGCTTTAGAAGCTTTAATGAATGATAAGAGCATAACCATTAAAGAAGCGGATAAGGGGGGCAACATTGTGGTGATGAATACGCAGGATTATATAACTATGGCAATGTCTCATTTGAACATTCCACAATGTTATACCCCTCTAAAATCTAATCCAACGAAGAGAATTGTTTCTGAACATTTGGAACTAATTCAGCTATGGTATGATAGAGGCTTTCTAACAGAGGATGAAAAGAGTTTTTTGACCAATACGTAACCCACCATGCCCACTATGTATTTTTTACCTAAAATACATAAGAGTTATGAAACTTTACCAGCAGTCAGACCTATAATGAGTGGGATAGGGTGGGTCACGGAGGGTATGTCCCAATATTTGGATGAAGCCTTAAAACCCCATGTTCTCAAAATGAAATCTTATGTTGGAGACAGTGCACATGTTTTGAAATTTTTCAAATCCTTTAAGTGGGAATCAGACTATCTTTTGGCTACCCTTGATGTTTCAGCGCTTTATACTAGCATAGATCATGATCTAGCAGTTCAAACAATTGACTACACCTTTGGGAATTCTTCTGCTTCTTATATGCAGCATATACAAATGCTTAAGAGTTTTCTTCAATTTACTTTGCAAAATAATGTATTCATTTTCAATGGACAGTATTATGCACAGGCCAAGGGAGTGGCCATGGGTGCTAAATTTGCGCCATCTTTGGCGAACTTGTTTATGGCCCAATTTGAAGAAACACATATTTACAATCAGGAGATCTTTCAAACGAATCTAATAGCATGGAGAAGATATATAGATGATATTTTAATTGTATGGAAAGGGTCTCCTGCTTTATATGACACCTTTGTGCTACACACTAACCATAACAAATTTGGTATTAGGTTTACAGGTCTAGTGAGCCCACAAAGCATTGACTTTTTAGATTTGCACATTTTTGTGAATAATGGGCAAATTGAAACACACACATATCGTAAACCAACAGAAGTCAATTCAATACTGTATGCAAAAAGTAGTCATCAGTGATCAACAATCGATAATATCCCGGCTGGGGAATTTTATCGGGCCAGGCGAAATTGCAGTTTAGATTTGGATTATCAGAGGGAGTCTGATCTGCTCACGCAAAGATTCCAAAAGAGAGGATATAACCTGAAATGTATTAAGAAAGCGGCAGACAAGTACAAAGAGTGTAGTCAATCGGAGCTTTTATGTGACCGTGTGAAAGAGAAACCTGAGAGTGATTGTATTTCTATAATAACTCAATTTTCGCAAGACTCATCCTTACTGTATAAAATGGTGTCTAGACACTGGGATATTTTGAGACTTGATAAGGATCTGTTACCTTTTTTGACTGAGAAACCCAAATTTATTTTCACGAGAGCACACAGTATCAAACAGAAGTTGAGTCCCTCCTTTTTGGATGTTCAGACAAATAGTACTGAAGGTACTTGGCTTAAAGGCAAGAAGGGATTTTTTAAATGTGGCAATTGCAACCAGTGCAAATATGCGCATGTCAATTGTGACTCCTTTACAGATGATAATGCAATGACAATTAAGATCAAGCAGTTTATTAACTGTAAAACGTGCTTTGTCGTTTATGCCATTATATGTACATGTGGTAAGCTTTATATTGGTAGTACTATTCGGCAACTGAGAATACGAGTAAGGGAACATTTGGCTAGTTTAAAGAGTAGTGATCCTATGACACCAATGTCCATTCATTGGCAGCTGCAACATCAGTTGGATAGCCAGGAGGATATAAGATTCATTGGTCTTATGCAAGTGAAGATGGGTAAACGGGGTGGAAATCTTAGACTCAAACTTAGGCAACAAGAGAGCAAACTAATTTGTTATTTCAGGAGTACTATAGTCGGTCTTAATCAGGACCACAAAATGCATGTTTTCTTATAAAGTAATATGATTGACAATTTTTCTCCTTTCTGATTTACAAATTAATGTAACCAGCATAATTGGTAATGTCACCTATTGTAATTATCACAACTTGTGATGCTGTTCCAGCCTTACCAGAGTTTTGCAAATATGGGATCAGAAATTATAGGATCCCATGTACTCATTAGTGAAAGTGTAGATCATTTAAATAATTTAAGGGATGTAATGAAATTTATGTGTTTGGTGGACGTATACACATCATGAGGATGTAAGTGTAGAATTCGGTGTGGTTCTATTGTATCATTTTTTATTAATTAATACGGCAAGTTAAATTCGAGTGGAAGTAGCTTTACTAATTTAAAGTATTGGGTAGTCTTAACTGATAGATACTAGCCAATGAATAAGATATATTGGCAATTTAATGTTTCTCCAATTAGGGAAATCTGTGACAAATGCTCGGATCAGAAAATATAGGATCCCATGTACTCATTAGTGAAAGTGTAGATTATCTAAATAACTTAAGGGTTGTAATGAAATTCATTTGTTTGGTGGACGCATATACATCATGAGGATGTAACTGTAGAACTATTTGTGGTTTTATTGTATCATTTTGTATTAACCAATATAGCAAGTTAAATTTGAGTTAGAGTAGCTTTATCAATATCAAAACATTGGATAACCATAATTGATGGATTTAGTTAATGAATAAGAATTATTTGCAATTTAATGTTGCTTTCCTAATTAGGAAAATCTGTGATATTTGTTCGTATCACGCTAATTGCGCGTTTATTTGGCGCCGTCACGCGGACGTGCGCGTGACGTCATCGCGCGTGCGTGACGTCATCGCGCGTGCGTGCGACGTCATCGCGTTGCGGCCCGCGATCTCGCGAGTGACAATACATTTAAATGGAAGGACAACCTCGTGGGACCCCCATAGCATATTGAAGTTCTGGGATCCAGCCCATGTATAGGTAAGCCTATGGAGAATTGTAAACAAGATATATTGAACTATCCTTTTGGTATGTTTGAGGGAGGTCCTTTTAGTAACTCATGATGTGCATATGGGAACTGAACACAATACAATATTATCCTGCTCAATAATATATTTGAAATGACAACACATGGGGGATCTATAGTTAACCCTATGAAGCACAATTACCAAAATACATATATTTTTTGTAGGAGAAAGCCAATTTTGGACTAAAAATTTTGGAATGTTAAGACCATTGGAACATATGGTATGTTAGGAACATAGACTTTCAGGTTGGTGAACATTTTATTTTTAATTTATGTTACAATATGGGATAAAACGCTTATGTAATTCATATTATTCAATTTTAACCTAAAGGGTCTACTATACAGAGACAGAAGATATAACCTATTGATATAGAGAGGGTAAGTTGCAACTCTATTGTCCAATGATGTATTTGGAATATTCACATATTCTCTGGTCATGTTGGAATGGCGTCACAGGGTGATAACCAGTAATCTGTGTAACTAATATATTGGGGTTGAGTATTACTATATAATCAGATGATAATTGGACACTATGTTGAACACACAGAATTAATATATTTATTTATCTATTTATTTATTTTTTGTGGAAAAACTAAACTATTGCCTTTTGTTTATTTTTCTTTGAATTTTCATTTTGTATCTTGCTTATGGCGTGAATTTTCCCATATCCTGATCTGACATGTTGGCACTATATGGTATGGTTTTTTGAAATTTCTCTTTCTTTTTTATGATATATTGAACGAATGTAATGATTTGTACAGCCTTGATAACGACCAAAGGTCGAAACACGTGTCGGCTGTTCTACACTTTGAAAGTCAAAATTAAATAATATATTTGACAATTGTTATGTAACTTGAGGAACTTTTGTACCTATTCAGAAGAATTTTAGTACTAGTGATAATAGGTCTTACAATAAGTTGTTGGTGTGAGCGCGAGATATCCTCCCGAACTCTGATTTCTTTGCACAAATACATTGGACAACAGACCAAAGTATATTTTTTTCTCAACAGACACCAAAGAATGCCTACCAAAAAGCAACTCCGTAGAAAGGAACGCAGAATTAGAGCAAACAAAAATAAAGGTGCCCAATGTAAGCATCCACCTGTTGTAGAGTTTGTAGAGACTCTTGGTACAAACCAGCTAATGCAGTTGGGTAACATAATAAAGGAAGTCTCAACTACCGAAACTGTACCTCCTCCATCAAAAAGTGTCACAAAACACAGAACTGTTGTCAAAAAAACAGCTGCCAGTACAGCTAACAATGTTCCTAATAATCCTGATAGTGTAAGAAGAACCCATAGTAAAAAAAGTATTTTAGCAAAAATGTTTCGTCACAGAGTCCTTCAGAATCTAAGAAGAGGACCAAAATCATCCTCACCCCTTAAAACGTACCGTAGAAAGTTAATTCTACAAGCACTCGTGGACAGTGCAATCCTTCTCAAAAGGAAGTTGTTCATATTAGTGTTAAATAGGGTGAAAGCACTAACAAAACTAAGTACCAAACTACAAAATAAACTCAGCAATAAACAGAATGTGAACAAAAATAATTTCTTGCATGTTTGTGGTGGTGAATGGAGTCACACAACAACTACAGAGCCATATTTTAATGAAGAAGCATACAAACAAAATCCAACACACACTTGCCATCCATAGCAGTGGACGAGGGTATGAGAAAATCAATACTACCATCATGGAACAAGAAACACTGCTTACAAAACTATCTCCTGAAAACTCACAATAACCTCTCGATTCAGCAGAACCACACCGTCCAGTATACAAATGGCTGTGCATATCAATGTGTGCCATTCCAAACAAAGCTTTCAAATCTTTACGTCAGTTCCTCAATCAATATGTAAAAGGTAAATACAAAAGTAAAATGAAAGTGCTGCAAAATATGGATATTTGTACAGTGCAGAAAGACACAGGACTAAAATGACATTCATTAGCCTGCATTTCTGGGCCTATTTGCAAAAGTACCTTCCATGATATCAAAAGAATATCAGTACATCATTCCAATGTAAGAAATTTAGTGTATAAAATGTACTATGCAAAAAGTCCAGCTTCAGAATTAGGCAATTTAAATACCGCTCTTCTGCATGGTACCCCCAAATACTTACAAGAAGAAATGGAGCGTATTCAGAAAAATTATTTTGGAAGTGAGAGCCACGTAGAAAATGCAACAGTTTTAGAACATAGTAGCGACAATTCTGCACATAGCAACCTTCTATTACACACATACAGATATGAAATAGTAAAATTTAAAAGGTCGACTGAAGTACCAAACCATGTGTGTGTGCTGCCGCAGAACGTTTTACAAAAGGAACACAAAAAATGTGGACATAGCATACAAAATAGAAAACAATGAAGACTCTAAATGGTTTGAATTAGCTTTGTACCTTTTAGCTGAAAACAAATATGAAATAACTGAACGCCTAATATGTTGCAGTTACTGTACTGCAAAATTAGACAACCACACTCCTTCACGTGCTATTACAAATAATTTGGAATGGTTTCCATTACCAAAAATCCTGCAACAGCTCAATTTGTATGAGAGCATAATAATTCAAACAGTTCACCCATTTCAAGCAATTATACGCCTTCATCCAAAAACAGCAAAATTACCTTGCTCTGAATTGGTGAAAGGCATTTGTGGCAAAGTAGTTTACTTGCCATTACATCTAACGGAAAATGTGCACACTCTAGGAGTGGAACTTTCAATAGAGCATTCTTTAATAGTCTTGGTAAATGGAGTACCAACAAAGGACAAACAAATTTGGCAACAATTAGTGGACTTACACAAAGTTAGACAAGCATTGCAATATCTAAAAGACAATAATAAGTACTACAAGGAAATACATATTGATGAAAGCCTAAGGCAAACAACTGAAATGATTCAAGAGCCATCAGAAGCTGGACAATTCAAACTTCTGGATCCAGCTACAGTATCCACCCTTTTGGTCCATTACACAATTCATCCATTGCATTCCAATGAAAGCATAGATGATGTACTCGAAATTTACCAAATGCGACAAACCAAAGGGTCACCAATGAGTATTTGGGAAAAAAAGTATAGAAGCACATGCTTTTTCACTGCTATTTCCTACTTGCAAAGGTGGAAGATACGATGATAGACCCACTCAGATTGGGGTATCAGAATACCGCTCATTACAAATGTATTCGCAAAATCCCAGATTTAGACAAAATGTGGAATAAATATTCCACCTACTCTATGAAAGTCAATTAGCAACACTATGTTATGGAGTTGCACACATTCTTAAATCTGCAACGCACTTTCAAAATATGTCAGCTATGCAGTTAATACAAAAAGTAAAAGAAAATATGAGGTTTTACAATCAAGTATAACAAATTTGTTTGCAAACATGCCTGGTACAAAGGAATACTGGTTCAGACGGCACGGAGACGTGCGTTGCATGATCAGAAACCTTGGACCACCAACTTGGTTTGTTACGCTAAGTTGTGCAGAATATGCATGGGAAGATTTACATGAGTTCCTACGCATAGCAAACAGCAACAAAAAAAACATATATATTAACACCTGGAGAACTTTGCTCTCTAGATCCAGTTAATGTCTCAAGATATTTCCATCATCGTTTCATTGCAATGCTACACTTTATTTGCAATAAAACTGTTCCTCTCCTTGGAGAAGTGCAACACTTCTTTTGGAGAAAAGAATATCAAGCGAGAGGAGCACCACATGTTCACATGCTGTTATGGATCAAAGGTGCACCAAAATTTGGGCACGACACTGATAGCATTGTTTTGAAGTTTAGCCAAAAATATGTCACACGTGAAATCCCTTCACAACATACATAGTGAGCTGCATGGGCAGATTTTACAATTTCAAAGACACAAATGTGGCAAATATTGTCGCTGCAAATACAAAAACAAAGATAAATAATACCCCAAATGCCGCTTTGGTTTCCCTAGACCAGTTACAGAAACAAGTGAAGTAAACAACTTCATGTCTTCAGTTCGACAGTGTTAAAGGTAAATCACCTAAAAACACGTATTACATAAAAAGAAGGGAAGAATCAAAATATATCGATTACAATGCAATCATTGCCCTATTATGGAATGCAAACATAGATGTGCAGTACATTGCCGACAATTCAACTGCCGTTGCACAATATGTTACAGCCTACTTAACAAAAGCAGAAAACACAGAGCTTCAAGACCTCTTGGATGACCTAGCATCAGACAAAATATTATCACAGAAATTGTACAGCCTAGGCATAAAAATGCTCTCAGAGAATGTGGGGCCTATGAAGCAGCAGATCGTTTAACCGGCACTGCTTTGTATGGAAAATCAGACAACATAGTATGGCTCAGTCTTGATCCTGCAAAATCTAGAAAAAGAGTGCTAAAATCATATGAGGACATATAAACAATTGCCAGAAATGATCCCAACAGCCAAGACATTCTAAAAAACTATTTACTGGACACATACTATCCGAACAGGAGTACCACTCTGGAAAGCATGTGTCTATACCACATAGCTCAAAGCTTTGCATACAAAAATAATGTAAAAGCAAACGTAGATATAGAGTGACTGATTGTGAAGGGAACTTAGTGAAACTTAAACAAATTAATCATGTGAAATTGTCATTAAAAACTCCTCAACAGAAAGAACTATATTAGATGTCTGTTAGAACTTTTCAAACCACAGAGAAAAGAGGAAGACATACTAGATAATTATGAGTGCTATGAAGATGCTTTGAAAGCAAATTAAAGCACCATCACCGATGTGAACTTTACGCAGTACAAAACAATGTTACAAAATGAACAGCAACAGGAAGAAGAACTTCAGGCCCAACTAGATAAAGACTCTTCCGACAGTAGTCAACCTTCTGTAACAGGAAGTCAAGAACCATTAGGACAAACACTAATAGCAAATGAGGCTGAAGTAGCTATGGCCGAAGTAGAAAACACCATGTATTAGTATCAAGAAGATACAGAAGACTTAACTGTACAACAAGCAAAACTTAATGATCAGCGCACCATTTTTGAAGACGTAACAAAAATTGTACATGGTGTACAACACGAAAATAAAGAAAGTACCTGCCAAAATTACAAACCTATACTGCTGTACGTCAGTGGTGAAGCTGGATCAGGGAAAACATTCTTAATCAAAATCAGCAAGTTCCTTCAACAATTGACAAAAAACAAACGGTCATCTGTTGTAATGCCCCCCACAGGTTTAGCTGCCTACAACATAGGCAGTGTGACTTTACACCGATTACTACTGCTTCCAGTAGAGCATCAAAATAAATTAGACTACTACAAACTTTCTGCAGAAGCTGCAATGGAATTACAGAAGTATTGAAACAAATGAAAATACTACTAATAGATAAAATGAGCATGGTCCCCAACCTAATGTTGGCTTTGATTCATCTCAGATTGCAAGAAGTACTTAAAAATAATAACTCTTTGCAGGGAAACACATTATCGTTTTCGGAGATCTTCTACAATTGACACCAGTGAAAGGTGAACCGATTTTTAAAACCTTAGGCCACAAACTCTGCCGGAAAACTGTTGGTAGCATAGGTAATGTTAACTTTTGGCAACATTTCCAATACAGAGAATTAACTGAGAACATGCGGCAATCTGCAGATCTCACTTATGCCAACATCTTAAAAAGTATTAGAGTTGGTGTATTATCGCAAGAAGCACAAGCTGTATTGAAAAAAACTGCATATACATGCACTTTATGGCGATAATGCATGTGCAACTGATGTTATGGAACAAATAGCGCACAAAAATGTCAATTGTATGGCCTTAATGCCAACTCTTGCAAGCTGTTTCAAATTCAATGAAACAATGTTAAAGAAAGAAATGCAAGCAAGAATAGAAATTAGCGCCACAGACAAACTAGACATACATGGTATGACAGTACCCATGTGTGAGCAAGCCACAACAAGACTAAATAGTTTAGAAAATTCAATCTCCAACACAGCTGGGTTGGAAAAAATTATCATTAAATTGTAGAGTAATGCTTAAACGTAACCTTGACGTAGATCAAGGGCTAGTTAATGGAGCACTGGGCATAGTTGTTGGCTTTCAATCATACCCACGTGATAGCAACATTCAGTTTGTAAATATTCGCTTTGATAAAGTTTCAGAAGAGAAAAGGATAGGGCGGTCAATTGCTCGATTCCTTCTCTTCAAAGACATGTATGTACGTAGACAGCATTTTTCTCTAACTCTTGTATATGCAGTTACCATTCATAAATCCCAAGGTCTTACCCTAGAGAAAGCATTGATAGATATAGGAAACAGTGTTTAAGGAAGGCATGAGCTACGTAGCATTATCACGCTTATGTACACTTGACGGTCTATTGCTAATAAACTTGGATTCAAGTAAAGTCAAAGCTGATATTCCTTGCATTCCAGAATACAATAGATTGCGTTCACTGTACACCCCTCATCTGAAACAATATCCTGTTCCAGATAAAGTGAAACATGGTAAAAAAAAAAAAAAGTAAAATGCAACAGAATGCAACAGCAAATTCGCAAAGAAAAGAAGCTAAAGTTTCATCAATTGCCGCAAATACAGAAGAACATATTAGGGAATGTAAACCAGGCATGTCGGCAAAGAAGCAACAGAAAAAACGAAAAATGCACTCCGATACAGAACTTGCTGGCCCATTCAAATTTACAAATGAAAGTGGGGTAAATTGCTATGCAAATGTAGCAATGAATATTCTATTTCAATTGCCACCAATTGTTAACAATATTTACCTGCACAGTAAAGATCAATTGTGTTTGCAAATGTTAGTGCTGCATAGAAATGCAACAAGCAATCCTGACAACACATACACTGTTCATGGAGTAAGGATTGGACGGTTGTGCTGGAATGGTGAGATTCACTATCAACTCACAAGAATTTCTAATGTACATACTATTAGTATTGGAAATCAAAAGCATACCCGTAAATGAAATCTTCCAAATTTCGTACATGTGGAAACATACATGCACTCTCTGTAGCAAAGTGATACAGGAAGAAATCCCAAATGAGAGATTTGTGTATGTTTCCATACCAAATAGTGAGAGCATTTCATTTCAGCAACTTGTACAAAATGCAAACCATGGCAGATTATGTAGTATTTGCAATTCAGGCAATCGCTCCACCTTACCGATGCATAATACTTATGCTTCTACGTTATAATGCAGATGGCACCAAAAACAACTGCAAACTGATTGGATTCACACACGGTCAAGTGTCACTTGGAAAGAAAACCTTTACAACAGTAGGAATAATCTACCATGCAGGAGCTACAATCAATGCAGGTCACTACACTGCATACATTAAAAAGAATTATGGATGGTTTGAATGTAATGATAGCACCATTACTCTAAAGCAGAGGTTGCCAGCTAACTTAACAAATGCGTGTTTAATGTTCTTGAAGCCAAAATTTACGAAATAATGTGTACTTCAAGATTGTCAACAAAGTATGTGAAAGACTACAAACAGTTAGAATACGCTCACAGGTGTCTAACCACCCAACAGGATGGAAGAATGACACAAATAAATGATTATCACAGATCGTTGGAAACAGATGCACAGGTAGAATACGCCTATAGGTATCTAACTGTTAAAAATCGGCAGGAAGGCAACAAAGAAAACATTAATGGGAAAGATGAAGGAAACAGGATATAACGACGACACAAATGAATGAGTATCACAAATCTGTAGGAACAAATGCAGTTAGAATACGCCTACAGGTATTTAAATGTTGTTAACAATGGGCAGGAAGGCAACAAACATAACATTGATCCGAACGATGAAGAAAACACAAAGGACAAAATGAAGTAGTCAGTACCATAGGAAATGAAGGATTTTTTTCCCAGACCCAAGGATTAGAAAAGAAACACAGAAACTGAGTTTGAAAACTAAATATGAGGGTAAAAAAAAAAAGTTAACTGTATTATGCAATGTAGTAAATTTAAAAAAAAATGCAAACACTAACACACCTTTTTCTTTCATCACAGAAATGGAAAGTGATACTTCTGCGAAGTGCGATAGCCAATTAAAAAAAAGTATGTGGATTCTGAACAAAGTAAGGAGTAAGCATATTGGCAGGCATTTTCTACACATGGGAATCTACACGTCTAATCTATGGTACTAATATGCTGCAGTGCCTGTAGGCTGCCCTTCCATCTTCGGTGAGTAACCTACCACCTACGCCTTACAACCAAGGTACAAGGAGTATAGTTCCTATCCACAACCATCGCTGCATATGGAAACCATGGTCCTTGTAAATTAGCTGCTTATAAATTTACTTTTCGGACCATCGTCTGCAGCCAAGAAGTTAAGACACTAGGGCATCAACACAACTAGCTCATTCCACCACACCCATTTTGACTTGCAACTCCACTGCTTATGACTTCAGTCTTGCGTGCATGTGCTTTAGCCATGCACCCAAGAGTGCAGGGTCTCCCCACAACCACCTCGGTGATGTGTGGTAGTGGGGGTTATTCTACAGGTGTGTTATGCTTCAGTACCTCTGCCCAGAGGCTTCCCTCCTAGTTGTATGTCTGTAGATGTTACATGGGATGGGTGTGCAGTGTCTTTCAAGTCTAGTACTTACCACTTTGTTCTTGGTTGCATGGCCTTCGGCCCTGCACCCAAGAATGCAAGGTTTCCCCACAACCACCTCAGTGATGTGTGGTAGTGGGGGTTATTCTGTAGGTGTGTTATCCTTCAGTGCATCTGCCCAGAGGCTTCACTCCTAGCTGTATGTCTGTGGATCTTACATGGGATGGGTGTGCAGTGTCTTCCACGTCTATAACTTACCACTTTGTTCTTGGGTGCATGGCCTTTGGCCATGCACCCAACACTGCACACACTCCCGACAACTTGCCAATCAAAATGCAATACTACAGGTGTATGCATGGGTGGCACATGCAGCGGTGGTTGTGGCCAGGGCCTAGAGTCTTGGAAGTAAGGCCTTCGACCTTCGGCCGACGGCCATGCATCCAAGACTCTAGGCCCTGGCCACAACCACCGTAGCATGTGCCACCCATGGTGGCGTACTAATGAATATAATAATAGCCATTGGAAAAAATAATGCATTCACGGCATGTTGTCAATTTCAATGTTGCCTACCAATACACATGTGCTTTCAACAGTTACAAATTAAGTGCCATCGTTATTACACCCCACATTTACTGTGCGTACAAGGCGTCCATAGAAATTACATCATGACGACCAAATAACAAATGCATTGATCACCCATGTCTTACTGTCTGAACCTTTCCCAATGCTCTGTGACACAACAAAATAGTTTCATGAAAAAAGCATGTGTACGCTGGTTGTTGCTCCGCTTTCCGCAGATCCAAGATGTCAGGCGCATCCAAACCATCTGACGTAGAACACGTCTCGCAGCAGCCAATGGGCAGAGACGTTGCATGTCTGCGGTCATGACGCCAGCCCTTTAGCCAATCGGTTTCTTGTTCGTCGCCCGAACAGGGAAGTGTGACCGTGGAGCGAACATAGAGATCACTAATTATTTCAGACCTACTTTTTGATAATTATGAAGAAACATACTGCACAGATGGTGACCAAATTTATAAAAGCACGCTTTCTGGACCAAGCCCCTGTACCTGCCGCAGATTTCGTCAAAATCCGTCCAGCGGTTTCACTTGTAGCCGTGCGCAAAGTATTTCCCCCATTCAGTCTATGGGGGAAAAAAAAAGACGTTTTGGGACCCCCCCCTATAACTTTGCCCCCCTGGCCCAAATATCTCCAAACTCAGGGTGGCCCATATACTTTTTTTGCAAAGTTTGGTGAGGATTCGTCCAGGGGGAGCAGAGTTATAAGCCGCCCAAAAAGTGCTCTTCCTATGGAAACAGCAACTTAACCATAACTACACAGCCACTACCGTGGCCGTGATATATATATATATATATATATATATATATATATATATATATATATATATATATATATATATATATATATATATATATATATATATATATATATATATATATATATATATATATATATATATATATATATATATATATATATATATTCAATGAGTTCCTAATGTTATGTGTGATCATATATTTTTCATACATAGTATCTTATGTATCATTGGTATAATTTCACCATCTGATGTACCTGTACACACACTGCCCTATTTCTACCTCGTTTGTATGAATCATATGCAACTCCCACAAAGTGCACGAGACACAGCTGAACAAGTTACAGGGCCTTCTCTTCCATCTCTTGCAGCGACACGTACTCAGCCCCCACCTTTCTCCCCCTCAGGTCGGGCTGATATCTAGAAGGCCCTTGTACATGATGATACCTCTATAACCCCTCACCCTTCCACTGCGCCCGCACCAGGTATCTACCCTCCCCAAGCCCCAGGCTCACAATAGCCCCATAAAACTTGTTTTACACCCCTAGACTCCGGTTAAAGAAACATGGGATACAAGCCTTTCATCCCACCGCCTTTTGATGTACCAACTAAGTGCCCTCTGACCAGGTTGTATCCCAGCTCACCCCAACCCCGACTGACCAGGATAGCCATATATTTGTTTTTGTACTAACATACTATAAAGAGGTCTCTCACTAGATCTAACGTAGGCAAAAGATAGAGGTACCCCTGATATGTGCCCCCTGATAAGCCATTTGAACCTATGAAGCAGTTCATTTATTGTATAGTTTCTTTAGGATGATGAAACACGAGCATCCAGAGTTATGTGCTATTTTTCTTGTGATGTTAGAATAACAACTTTGAGGATTTACAGGGCATTATGAATTATAGTTAACATTGAATGAGTATGTGTGACCACAAGGGCAAACGTTAGTGCAGTCGAGATGCATCAACTCCACAATCGCCTGACCCAGCGCTCCACCCAGACGAGTCCATGTTACCTGCGAGCATCACTGACACCACGTGGAGCCTCGCCAATCCTGGAGCTTCGCCACTATATATTCTATACTATCCATTGCCCAATCTCATCGAGTCATGTAATCCCTAGTTCCCACGTCATAGGTGACGTGGTTTTGTAACAAAATGTGAATGTTTTCTGATGTTTGGCAGAGCGCTCTAGGAGTTTGCAGAGTTCTCTGCTTGCCCTATTTTGGTTTGGATAAACTTTTACCTTTTGCCTTCACCCGCACCTGGTTTTGGCCTCATTCCCTTCTGGGGTGTGTCCTTTACTGACTCTCACTGGGGAGTTTTAAATGCATTTTTGGGGGATGCTCACTTTCACAAGCCACTCTTTTCTATACCATAAGAAAGGGCAGCCTCTTTGCCTCTTTCGGTCTTACAGCAACCACTAGAATCAGTCTTGGCTTCTAGACTGCTTCTCTCCCTCTTAACTTCAACAGTCTCAGCTTCACAGATTGTTGATCATGTATATTAACAAGCACCTAGCTCGCTCCCTCCAGCTTTGTGCACACCTTCCTGTTTCCAGTAGTTCCCCCAAAGCTGTATTGCTACTCTTCTAGCCTTGGAAAACTTAGTCACTCTTGTATCAGAGTACACTGGGTTGATAACTTTACAACATTGGTGTTTAGATCTTAATTGGGCTAGTTTCATCTTAGAAAGGATCTGTCTACTGGCTTGGGTAATGCTTGTTCTTCTGGTGACTTCAGCAATTTATACAACTACAAAGTATTTGTTCTGAATGTTACAAGAGTCATGTTTCACTATGGAAATTAATTTAGCCACACGCAATCCCTCTTTGATGATAAACTTCAATTTAAAGACTTGCGTTCCCTTTTGTTCATACAGCGTTCTGCTTTAACATGGGTTGGGAATCACAATCTCTTACACGCAACCTTTCTTCGATGCAAGTATTCTTGTAACACTTCGGGAAAGTCCGCTGCTGCTTCACGAGTGATTATTGACAGCGTTCTGCCTCTTAATTGGAGACGCACGACCACTCCAGTAATGGTTTACATACAACAATGGAAATAAAATGGTGGTCTTTATACGCAAGCACATTAACGTGTCCTGAATAAGTACTTTATACAATTGCTTTGATGTGAAGACTTCCCACGGCAACAGAAATCTTTTACTTGCTCCCACTTCTACATGAGTGTGGAATTAGCTGGCTACAGTTACTGACAAGGATTTTCTTGTGATTTGGAGTACAAAGCTTTACTCACCGGTTCCAACGTCACAGCAGATGCGGGCAGCTTCCACTTCCAGACTTTCTTTCTGCTACTACTGCTTCAGGCGCTCTTGTGACCCACACATCTCTGCAGTACGGGTGTCTGAGATCTGGTCTCGACCGAAGAGAGTTTCCTTTTCTCCTGCTTCCCTCGGCTTGCTTCTGGACACGGGCCTCGGGTAACTGCACAATCTCGGCTCTGCATACACAGCTATTAGGCACACCTGGAAAGACTGTTAACTTCTCCCAGTCTCCTCCAATGCAGCCACAGCCGCACAGGGACAACTCAGAACCTGCAGGTGAAATCTGCCCGCCTCTCATTCTGGCGCCCCTTCTGTAGCCACACTTCCTTGTGAACTGCCAGCCTTGTGCCCCACTTCTGCTATTGCTGCTGACCTTCCAGCTCCTGTTTCAGCTTCTTTCTACTGCTCCTTCTGGCTGTACTAGCTTTTTATGCCTCTCAGGTGGGGCAATTGGCTTCAGGTGCAGGCCCTTAGTGTTAATTGCCCGAGCCTGGCAAATGCGGTTAGGCCTTCTTGCCTGTCCTCTACTTCAGCATGCCTCTTCAGCCGTCTTCTTAGTCCCTAAGGGATTCTGGAACATGTAGTCCATATTAAGGAGACTTGGTTTTCCGACTTTTCTACTTTTAACAGTGATTTTACTTCCCTTGATATTTTTAGACGAGGGAGTGTAGGGTTTAATCTTTTTAGAGATAGATGGGATAGAAAATGACATTTCCATCATTCCTTTTGGTATAGTTTAAGGTTGGGGAGGATATTTAATTTCAGGGGTACAAAAAAACTGTTCTTTGGATACAACACTTTGTTGAGCAACACCCTTGGTGTTTACCCTTCCATCGTTAGTACCAGGTTGAGATGTATCAAAATGACAAAAAGCCAGTTCCTCCTTTAACGTAGGGGTAAGAGTATCTTTCTCAGAGGAGAAATACTGGGATTTACCCTGCAAAATCTCGCAGCTACACTGGCCTTGTCTCCACCCAGATGATCCTCCCGCAGTACACCGGCCCAGGATGTGGATCAGGAGCGTTTCCACTCTACTGGCCACCTGGGAGGAGACTTTAGGCAGGGTTTTGGTGGGGATCTGAAGGATTCTCCACAATATGCACCCAGAGGTAGTCAACCAGCTTTGATTTTTTTACAGATTCCTATATGATGGATATTTGTTTTTTCAAAACATGCCATATATGAATTGGGCATGAACGGATTGTAAGACAAGAAAAATGTTACTTGCGTTTGGAAATGTTTTTGATGGATAAAGTATTCCGCCTTCATATTCCTCATCTTTTGTAATATTCCCTAAGCACGGATAGGATTCAGAGCTTTTGTTTCATACTGTGAGAAACCAGAGGGTGTCTCACCTGCTAGTCCCCTGGGATTTGTTATGCAGGTGGCCAGGACAATGCCATCGCTATTAGATCCAGTTCCTGGGGGTGGACCAGTAGGGAGGATCACCTGGGCGAGGGGTCTTCAGGCAATGGAAGTGGGACACCAAGGGTTGAGACGTGGTACTCCCTTCCCAGTAACACCTTTCACCATCCTACCCTGTAGGATATTTAGAAGCTCTACCCCTCCCACCCCTTTCCCACACGAACACTGTAATAGACGACGACTAACACCAGAGCCGTTAACCTGACATGACCCAATACACGGGTCAGGCAATTGACAATCACACACACCCGACGGCCCTTTACCTTGCCACAGGGATAACAGGCGGAGCACGAAAACACACCTTGATCAAGGCCAAACGCACAAGGAGACAGCTACACCAAACTGGCAGTTCAAACAGAGAAGGAAATCAGTGAGACCTGTAAGGACGATGAAGAGGGAATTGCCCTTGCCCTTTTCAACTCAGACCCGCAAAGCCTCTGAAAGTGAAGTTATAAGACCGGGAGCTGCAGCTATCGTGTGAAGCAGCAGACGTCAATGGTACATGGGGGCCACCCGCTTTGAGAACATAGGCGGAGAGGCCAGCTGACGACCATGGAACTATCCATGACTCCAGAGAACAAAGAAGCCAACGGGTTCAGCACAGCCAGTGAGTCGGAGGAAGCGGATAGTAAACCGGTGTTGAGCCCAAGGTTGCAAGTGGCAACATTTTTGAACGAAAAAGAATTTGAAATACAAAAAACTTGTTTATGTGAATGAACTTTAAAGAAAGCCCAATTGAGGTCCAGGTGCAGAGGGGTCCTGCACCACGTGGATGCTTATTCGAAAGAGACTGACCGGGACCTATTCTTTGAAACTACAAGAACCAGCAGCTCTAGAAGGGGTGGCATGAGGCGTCAGAGTGGTCCTATAAGGGTTACGTCAATTCCCTTATACAATCAAAAGTCTCTGACCTGCGGCCAGAGGAAAGCTAGGGGAAGAGTACCACGCTTCCCGATAAGATTGTGAACTGTGGATAAGGCAAGTGTGAACCCGACGGAGGGATGCACAAGGGAAAGCTAGGATGAGGAAAACCTTGCTTTTTGATGAAAACGAGCAATGCATGAACTGTGTTAAATTACATGAACTATGTTAAAGAAAGGCTGTAGTGAACCCGATGGAGGGAGGCCCAAACTGCGAGAAGGATCCAAGCCTGACAGAGGGAGATCCTAGGAGAAAAGGCAAAGAGGATCCGAGCCCAGCAGAGGGAGATCCTAGGGGCGAGAAGCAATCGGCCAAGGTGCAAGATCACAGAGAGTACTTTTGTTTATTTGATTATTTTGTATCACGAGTCACCCGTGAACATTGCGTCGACAAGAGTAAACCCGGTCGAGGGTTGTCCACAGTGGGGAATCGTTTAAAAGGGCTGTAGTGAACCAGACGGAGGGAGGCCCAAGTTGCAGGAAGGATGAGAGCCCGGCAGAGGGAGGTCCAAGGGGCGAAGAGTCATCACCCAAGGTATGAGAAGTAACTTTTTACTCATCGTTCTAAGGCAAGAGACTTTTGCAAGAAGGAGACTTAGCCTCTGAAAGTTTCTGATATTGTTGAACTGAACGGTGAACCTCGTGCTGACGAGGCCAAGGAGTGTGCTGTGCTCGAGAGACCCGCCTTGTCCCAGGCTTCAAACGTGGGAAGGGCGACCTAGCGTTACCATCCTGAATTTCATTTTTGTGAACACTTATTTTCTGGTGAACATTATCCTCACTCTATCATTTAGTAGTAAGGATTGGCAATCTTTTT
This sequence comes from Ambystoma mexicanum, assembly GCF_040938575.1. Taxonomy (NCBI): domain Eukaryota; kingdom Metazoa; phylum Chordata; class Amphibia; order Caudata; family Ambystomatidae; genus Ambystoma; species Ambystoma mexicanum. The sequence continues at coordinate 158,050,485 of NC_090936.1, read as the reverse complement.
TTTAATTTTTTTTTTTTAAGTATAGGGCCTTTTTAATTTGACAAGACGCCATTAGGACTGCCTTATTATTTGATGTTTGTAGCTTGCTCCCATCTTAGATTTAGGTGTAGATTAGGCGTTTAGCTCACCCATTATAAAGTTCAATAAACACCCTTGAACTGTGATCACTAGTGTCTGTCTTTACTGTTGCCACCATGAGTTGCTTATAATACCCAGCATGAGGAGAACGCTCTGCACCAGCTCCTGTCATGGCACCCATGGGCACCATAGCGCTTGAAGGGCCATCCACCAGAACCTGATCCAAGTTCCAACCATTTTCCCAGCCCACAGATGCAGAGAAATAGTAGTACTATCAGCAAAAAGGAAACAAGTTGTTTGGATGAGGATATGGTTTACGATAACTCTTGAGGGGGGAGGGGATACCTTATCCTTCAGAAAGAAAACTACCAAAGGTAATTAACTGGTTCATCAAATAGATGCCCCCCCCCCAGATTTCTGATCTATTGAACTTCCAAAGCAGTGCAAAAAGGGCACCATTATGCTGTGGGCCAACATGAAATATAAATGGGGCACATGAGACTGCTTGAAGTCCAGGATCTTCATTAACATAACTATATGTTTGGGGAACAAAAATACTTTTATACCAAATGAAGAAAAATGGAAATCAATGTTTGATTCGATCGATAGTCAATGTATATTTGTTTGTTTGAGGCTTTCCAATTAGCTTGATATACAGGTAGAGGGATTTGATGAAACAGCAAGACTGGTTTTAATTTCCTATGCTGCCAACATTGGTAAAATAATTCACAACCGCATTAAATCCTGCATGCACCTAGTTGATCCAATAAGTCTTTATCAGTTAGCAAGGCTTAATGAACGCTGAAGCATAAGCTTAACTGCATTAGAGGCAAGGTGAAGCCTAAAAGTTAGGTTTTTAGGTGACTTTCTTACCATGCCTCTTGAAAAAGACGCTTGCCAGTGTTTCTCTTCTTGTTACAGATCTAAAGCAAGGTCAGATCGTCAGCCTGAACAGCACAAAAAAAAAAAAAAAAAAGACCGATATCGCCCACATCAGCAACCCTCCAGTGCTAATGAGAGACTCATGTGAGGAAGAGCCAGCGCAGAGCCACCCCGGAGAACAGGGAGGAGAGAGGGGCTGCAGAGGAAAGCCAAGAGAATATGTAGCAAACACGAGACAACGCAGTCCTGTCAGTACGCATCAGTGAGTGTCCTTTCATACATCCACTAAACCACTGGGGACAATCCCAGAGACTTACCAACATAGCCCAGGAGACGGCTTCCCGAAACACAAACTATTGCATTGAATTTGACACGCTGCCAGTACACAGCAAACACGTGGAACGAGCGGGAGGGGCTTAAGTCCCTTTTCAAAGCTTTCCTGTACACATGCACATCCCTGGGTGGGGAGAGGAGCTCAGATTGGGTAGGGAAAGAGGCCCAAACCCTAGGAAGGGAGGGATATTTAAAGGAAAACAGGAAGCAATAAGCTGTGGGTGTACCAGGTGAGGTCAGTGGCTGAGTTGGGAATGACCAAGAGACCAACAGGAAGGAAGAAGCGTCGGTTTGTGGAGGAGATTGTTGGAGAAGGTAAGGTGTTGGTTTAAAAGAGTGATAGTGGTTCTGCAGTGTGCTTGTATGTTAAACAAGTGAGTAGAAAAAGAGGTGTAAATGTGAGAACGCTGGTACAGAGTGGTTGAGTAGGGGTGTGGGAGGAGCGTACCAGTAACCAGAGGAGATGAGTGGTCAAGTGGATTGGGAGGAGCTGGTGTATTGCTCGCCCAGAGTGCACAGACAGTCATTAATCACCAGTGCAATTACGGAGCCAATACTTTAAACGCAGGTAGACGCAATAACTTGCAACCACACACACTCTTAGAAAATAATGAGCATTTATACGGCTATTTATTCAAAGCTTGGAAGCAACAAGTGATAACAGAAATAAATCACAGAAGAAACAGAGTTCAAAAGAAAATACATCACCGTGAGCGTAACTGGATCCCTCATCTCGCTAGAAGTGGCTGGAAGACCCCAATGACAGCCAGGCCGAGAGCACAACAGCCCACAGGTATGCCGGACGAAAGCGTCCTCCCTCGGGCTGAGGTCTCACCTGACCACTAAGGGGTTCCGCATATATGCACTCCTCAAAAAGGGGTGGCAATTTCTCAAACCTTCTGGCAACGCACTTGCGCATGGATGAGCAGCCGTTGGTTGCCAGCTGGGTCAACTGACAGTAACCTCAAGGAGCAAAGTGCTTCCCTCCTCTAAAAACAAGCACCACGGAAAACAGTCCCGTAACTCATAACAAGACATAACTAAGCTAGCTTTCCCAGCAGCAATGTCCTTGGCTGCATACCAGGTTTGTAAAGCATGTTTTCTTCAGCATCGTGAATCTAGCCCTCAGCAAAATGAGCACAGCTTTTCACTGCGGCATGAAGTAAATATCCATCATGGCTCCGAGTGCTCCCAGAATACAATGCGCACCAGCGCCATGATTTAGCTCAAGCATAACAATTCCACCCTTGGATATTTATCTTCCATAGCCCAGTTACAGAGGAGCCGGTCTCGGAAACCGATGAAATATTAACACTAAGTTGGGAATGCATTGAATACAACAACAAGCTATTATGATAGCTAATATAATGCAAATACAAGCAAAAGCATAACGCAGTGTACCCCCAACATCAGGAATCCATGAAAATAACCAATCCCACCAATTCCCAGTATGATCTTGGGACACTTGAGAAATGAGATCCCTCAAACCTCGAATATGACTTTCAATGGATCGTGAATGGTCACTTAGATTGAAACAACACATACCTTCAACTGCGTTACAACCTAAATTATGCTTTAGCAATAGATAATCAACACCAGCTCTGTTTTGCAAAGTTGCTTTTCTAATTAATTTGCTATCAAGGAGTAACTCTTCTAATGCTTGAGAAGTATGATTAAGTACTTTGACTACTAAACATGCTAATTTGATCAAAGATTTGTAACCCCAGCAGCTAAACCCCAAACTCCGACTAATGAAAGGGTTAATGCTAGAACCTCAGCTTCTGATAGCAAATGCACATGTGAATCACAATCGGGGGATAGACCCACAGACTCAAAAGTTGACCTTTTGCCTCGAGATATCGCTGGGTGTAAAGGGAACATCATTAGTCCTAATCGAGTTAAGGCACGTGGACCTCCGGAAATGTTAGCTGGAATATAAGTGTATGTGATGTTGCCACATGAAAAGAGCCATCCTGTTGGAAGTTTCACATGATTCAGGTGACTGGCAGCTATCACTGTATGATTACAAGACATAGTGTTATTCACGCTGGTACATGTGCGTGGAACTCGCGAACACAATTGTTGCTCGAACACAGTGTGATTTTGCTGTTTGGTTAAATTGAGCTGTTGGCATTTGCCAATTTCTTTTGCATTACATGTCATAAGGTAACACATCGCCTTGGGTTATATTATAGGTTATAATACGTGTCAAATTTCTCCATTTGCGATCTGTTTCCTGGCAAAACCTGCAGTACTCAGACGGAAAAAGATTGCCTGATATCGGAATCTTGAACCAAAGAATCATTGTGCATGACACCGAAAATATGCTTTAGAACCGTAACTGGCGTCAGCACTGCTACTAAGCACGTAGTCAATAAGGCTTCAGCATTGGGCACATCAGTAAGGCAAAAGTGCGTAATGTTGAGCACCTGTTGTGCTAGGTATATCCACATATTCTCTGTTTGGGTGATTATGGGAGAATGTTTACGCCGTCCTGAAGATGCCTCTCGCATGACTGGCATCAAAGTTGTTTTCACTTGCGCCCGACGTGTTTGCCGCATTTCACAAATCCATGTCTTCGGTCTGGCTGGCTTTTCGGCATCGGCATAAGGCTGCTTTTGGACATCATTACTCATATTTATTAGTTTCCCCTTGATCGCTGGCACAGATGTGACATTTTTCGTTGGTAGCAGCATGCCGTTTAACTCTCCCAAACTGAGTCCATTTAGTCCCACAATTACACCAGCCAGACACAGGATCTACAAGGCAAACCCAGAAAAGAGATATCAGTGTTGTACATCACACTCTCAGGTAACATTTGTCTGCGGGCACATATTGCCATTTCTTTCTACCGCGCTCCATTACTAAAACTACTTGGTCTTTGCCTGATGCAATGACATCTGCGGGCACTGGTGGGCCACTTGGCCTTTCCACCCACACTCTTCGCTTCCGGTACCATACTGTCCGAAGAGCCAAAACCACGATCCCCACGGGTAGTTAACACTGTAGGAGGCTCTCCCTTCTTAATCATGGACAACTTAACAGGAATGATAATCAATTGGACCACCCTATCACCCTTGTGGATCGGTAACAATTGGTCCCCACTATTCATCAGGATGACTTTGATCTCGCCTTGGTAATCGGCATCAATTACCCCTCCCAACACTTGAACTCCCTTCAATGCTAGGCCAGATCTAGGGGCAATCCATCCCATATGCTCTGGGGGAATTTGTACTCCAATCCCTGTTTCCATTACAACAATCCCTCTTGGATCTAATCTGATTTCCTCATGGGAATGCAAGTCTACCCCTGCTGACTCTGGAGTCGCCCGATAGGGAGCTAAAGAACCCAGGGTAATTTCCCAGTACAATAGGGTTTCTCTGACTGAATTGGGTTGAATCTGTAAAGCAGGAGTCATTAGCCGCATCAAAGGAGTTTCATGCTCATTCACAGGCCTATTGTTTAGCACTTGCACCGCATCAAACACACGATCACGCCAGCCTGCCAAATTGCCATCTCCAGATTTGCGCAGCTGTCCTTTCAACAACCCATTCATTCATTCAATCAGCCCTGAAGCGGCAGGGTATTAAGGCACATGGTAGAGACACTCAATGCTCTTTTCCTGACAATATTCCTGTATTAATTTGCCTTTGAAGTGTGACCCATTGTCACTTTGAATCTGCAAAGGCACTTCGTAATGCAATATGATCTGATCTAACAACCTAATGGTGTTCAGTTGTGTGGCCCGCTTGCACGGCAAAACCATCATATATCCTGAGTATGTATCCACAATAGTGCATGCATACTGACAACCTTTACTGATTGGTAGGGGACCGATATAATCAATCTTCCAAATTTGACCTGGTAGTTTTCCTCTTCGCAATGTACCCCGAACAATCTGAGGGATAGGCCTATGCTGTTGGTGTTGGTGTTGGCACACTGGACATTGCAAAATGATAGTTTTCACTACCTCTAAAGGAATACTGATTCCTCGAGCTTGTGCCCACCTGATAGTAGCCTCTTCTCCAAGTTGCCCACATTTCTGGTGAGCCTACTTGGCCAAACCCTCCAAATCGTCTTCCTGAGCCTCCGCATCCACAGATGAAATCTTGGTGTGTTCATCTGCAACATAATTAAACCAACGTTCTAATGAGTCTGTGGCACAATGCGCGTCCACATGATACACAGTGACTTCACTTTGTGATAACATTTCTGCAATATCTTGCCACAGTTCCTTTCCCCACAACTTTTTTGAATGAATCTTCCACCCATTCTTTTGCCAGGTTGGCAACCACACTGCCAACCCATTCGCCACTGACCATGAATCCATGTACACATGACATCGACCAGGGGTCTCTTGTTTCAATGCCTGGTAAAGTGCGTAAAGCTCTGCAAACTGACTGCTCTTCCCTTTCCCTGACGTTGTCAAAATCTTTTTAGTCTTGGGATTGTACAACACTGCTTTCCAGTATCGCTCAGTTCCCACATATCGGGCTGAGCCATCCGTGAACCAGGCATGCTCTGTCTGCTCCACGGTCAAATCGCCGTAAGGTAGTCCCCATTTCACGGGAGACTCGCGTTTTTTCAGGCACTTCCGGTGGTATGTAATCTGAGGGCGGTATGTTGGCTACTTGCTCATGTAATTTCGCAACTCCACCCTTCCCTGATTTGGCTCTGTCTTGAATGTACCCTTTCCATTTAATTATGCTGGCTTCTTGAGCATGCCCTATTCTATGTGTTTTAGGAGAGCTCAGTACCCATTGCATAATTGGTATTTCTGGCCTCATCAATACATCATGGCCCACCGTCATCTGCTCGGTATCAACAAGGGCCCAATAATATGCTAGCAACTGCTTCTCAAACGGAGTGTATGAGTTACCAGCATCGGGTAACTTACGACTCCAGAACCCCAATGGCACACGTTTCCTGTCCTGTTTCTGCCACTCACTCCAGTTAGCATAATTGTCTTGTACAGGCACATTCAATTCCACTTCGCCTTCCTTCAATGGCCATAAATCAAGCACCTGCTGCACAGTGTCTTTCGCCAAATCAAATGCTTTCTGCTACTCTTCCCCCCCACTGAAACTCATACTTCTTTTGTGTCACTTTGTAGAGGGGGGCCAATATCTGCCCTAAATGGGGAATGTGCTGTCTCCAGAACCCAAAACAGCCCTATAAACTGCTGAGCTTGCTTTTTGTTCATTGGAGTGGTGAATTCAAGTATTTTCTGTCGGGCCTTCGGCACCATTTCTCGATGCCCATTATGCCACTGTATCCCTAGGAATATCACTGTTTCAGCTGGGGCTTGAATTTTATTCGGGTTAATCTCCCACCCTTCCTTCTTCAATCCTTCCATAATGACATCTAACTGGTTTTGCAGACTGTGCTCATCCTTGCCCTGAACCAAAATATCATCAATGTAGTGCGAGATTTGTATGTCAGGTTTACACGGTATCTTGTCTAAGTGCTCTGCCACCAGCCGGTGACAGATAGTCCGGCTATGTATGTACCCCATAGGTAATCTTGTAAAGGTGTAATGATGCCCGCTCCAAGAAAATGCAAACTGCTCTTGACACTTCAGCAATTGGCACAGAGAAAAATGCAATGGCTAAATCTACCACTGCATACCAAGTCCCCTCAAACTTTTGGACATTCTCAATCAAGGTAATGGCATCTGGGACCGCAGGCACTAAGGGAGGAGTGTGTTCATTCAACTCACGGTAATCCACTGTCCTCCTCCAAGACCCATCCCCCTTTTTAATAGGCCAGGGAGGATTGTTCCATGCGGTGGTGATAGGGCGTAACAAACCCGCCTCCACATACTCTTTGATGGTGTCTGAAATTTCCTTGTGCCCCCCAGGAATGTGGTATTGCTTCATTGCTACCCACTTGGTTGCCACAGGCACTTGCACTGGGGGCATCTTCAATTTGCCTACGGTAATGGGTGTGCAGGTCAATGCACTCACCCCAAACTGGTACGTTTTACCTCCAAGTCCCAAAGGCAACCCTTCCAAAATGTCAAAGCCAATTATATACTCGGGTATCGGGACAAACAACACTTGGTATTTCTGCCTATTCAAATTGCCTATTTTCATCTCCACTTTCGTTTGTACTGCGGGGGTCTTCCACCCCCCCTTACCCCCGAGACCTGTAATAGTAAATTGTCTGCATTTGAATCGTGCTGGATTGCCATGAATCTGAGAGGCCTCCGCCCCGGTGTCCATCAATGCTCGCACCCCTTGCGTATTTCCTGGCCCCCAAAAAATCTTAACATTTACATGGGGCCGCCTATCAACTTTTATGCGAGCAGGCGCTGCCGGAGCTTGGCCGTAGCCCTAGTCAAATTTCGAATGAGTGTGACTTGACTCTGCCTCTAGCATTGCACTCACCACCTTCCTCAAATCAACGTATGTTGGCTGGTACGGGGAAGGTGTCCCCATAGACCCTTCTTGTTCTTCCTCAGGAGAAGCGGAAGGTGAGGTGTCCCCCTGTGGCTTGGTTACTACCTGTTTCTTAACCTGTTTATAGCGCTCTTTGGCTGCAAGTCCTCTTTTTTTGTATAATTCATACATTACGCTAGTTTCAATGCCATCAATTTTTTCTCCTGGCACACCATCTTTTAACAAAGCCAGAAACATGTCCTTTCTGGACACTCGGGAGTCTCTACTATCTTGCCTCCTGCCTTCAGTTCTTCTCTCACTACGCCTCTCTCTCCCGTGGCTTGTCATCACTCTTGTCCCACTCCCCTAAATATGCCAGTTGCCGAATGGCATCCACTACCTCATCAGTGGGTTTGCCCGTCATACCTACGAGAAAACTCATAACAACACTTTTGTATGCGAGTGGTGCAGTTCTGATCACCATGTTTCTAGTTGAAACAGAGTGGCACGGCCCCCATGCGTCCTGGAGCATCTACGTGAATTGCCTCTTTCATAGCAAGCTCTCTGACCTTTTGAATTGCCTCTTTCAAAGTATACCACTTTGTTTCCTCACTAGGCCAGTCTGTGGTAATGGGGTATTTACGGTTACATGCTTGGGCTGCTAGGTGCAACAAAGACACCTGTGAATCGTGACCACTCTCATCAGGGGCGGCCCTGCCCTTAAGACCTCCTGTACATTGGTGTCAGTTGACAAGGGTAGAAAACGCAGTGAGTCCGTTAAATCTACCAACAACCCTGCAGCGCCCCCATCTAGCAACCTCACCATCCATGTCAATAAAGGTTCCCCTGATGTTTGCCTCAAACGGGTAATAATTTTCCCAACCTCCTGCTGGGTGTAATCTTCCAGCGTGGTTAAATCCACAACTGCGCCTGCAGGATTCTGCGGGTGGGGCCCGGCTCTCCGTCTTCTAACTGGCTTAGCAGCCACTGTCTTCTGCTTAATTTCCATTTTGGGGTCTGACTCATTTGCGGAACTACTCTCTGGACTGGTTGAGTCAAAAATATCACCATCCCAATTATCCGGGTCCCAGTCCACACCAGTGGTAGCGATTTCAGCTACAACCTTTCTTTGGTTGAACCCTCCCAGTCTTTTCCTATACTTATACCGGGCTACTCTGACTGCTGCCCTCTCGGCCACAGCCTGGTATGTGTCAGCCTTATCTTTAAAAAGTTTCATTTGAATCTGCTGCATTAACGCAGTCTGCCTTTCTGCAGCCAGCTCTCTTTCCAATCGCAAAATCTCATTTTTCATTTCAAAATTCCTTTGATGTATTTTCCTATAGGCATGCAAGAGAACCCAACCTCGCCTACCTAGTGCAGCGCATTCTCTGCCCCATTCGACTGGAACTTGTTGTAAGCACAACATTACATCAGACGGATCAGCATCTCCCAATCCCTGATTGCATGTTTCGCTTAGCCCCGCACCGCATGCCCACACTTGGGCCAATTTATCATATGGGCTCTTAGTCCAGCCTGGAATGATAACATCAGAACATTCACCGCTAGCGGGAACGCTCTTTTTCCTGAACAAACTATTAATTACTGCAAAATGGTACAAAACCTCTTTATATCTATATTTTTTTTCTTTCTACACTGCAATCACTCACGCAAGCACGCACACACCAGCAAAGAAAAAAAACAGCTTAACACAGTTCAACACTCACTCCCAAATTACTTTCGCTTGCAAGGTAAACAAAGCCCATCTACGTTCAAACAGATTCTTTAGTATTTGGAACAATTCATCACAAATACCCTGCTCACAGCGCCAAAATATATTGCTCGCCCAGAGTGCACGGACAGTCATTAATCACCAATGCAATTGGAGCCAATACTTTAAACACAGGTAGACGGAATAACTTGCAACCACACACTCTTAGAAAATAATGAGCACTTATACGGCTATTTATTCAAAGCTTGGAAGCAACAAGTGATAACATAGAAATAAATCACAGAAGAAACAGAGTTCAAAAGAAAATACATCATCGTGGGCGTAACTGGATCCCTCATCTCGTCAGAAGCGGCTGGAAGACCCCAATGACAGCCAGGCCGAGAGCACAACAGCCCACAAGTATGCCGGACGAAAGCGTCCTCCCTCTGGCTGAGGTCTCACCTGACCGCTAAGGGGTTCTGCATATATGCACTCCTCAAAAAGGGGTGGCAATTTCTCGAACCTTCTGGCAACGCACTTGCGCATTGAGGAGCAACCGTTGGTTGCCAGCTGGGTCAACTGACAGTAACCTCAAGGAGCAAAGTGCTTCCCTCCTCTAAAAACAAGCACCACGGAAAACAGTCCCGTAACTCATAACAAGACATAACAAAGCTAGCTTTCCCAGCAGAAATGTCCTTGACTGCATACCAGGTTTGGAAAGCATGTTTTCTTCAGCATTGTGAATCTAGCTCTCAGCAAAATGAGTACAGCTTTTCACTACGGCATGACGTAAATATCCATCATGGCTCTGAGTGCTCCCAGAATACACTGCACACCAGCGCCATGTTTTAGCTCAAGCATAACAGCTGGTACATCAAAGGGTGGAGGCGAGATGGGAAACATTGAAGGAACTCCCATTTGGTAGGAGAAGTCAGTTAATTGGAGTGGTAAAAAGTAGTCGAGAAGTGAGTGGGCATGGCTGATCTAGCCTGAATACACGACTAAGTGCAAGGCACTATCCAAGCGCTTTAGAACTCCAAGCTATTGCTAGAGTAGGGACACTTAAGAAGTCTAAGAGTGAGTTTAGATAACCTTCTTTTAGGGACATCATCTATACAAGAAAATGTTGTAGAAAGTGTTGGTTACCAATCTCTAGAATTAACTGTGGTTATAGACACTTGGGTTTGGGATGAAGAGGGAGAGAAAGATATGGCCCTAGGGCCCTCAATTGAAAATAAACACTTAACTGTCCTCAAGACTAGTTTTTTGCACCATCTGTGAGACTATATAGAAGATCTGAACTTTGACGTAGGCCAGAACCATTCACTTTTGTGTTTCCAGATTAGGGCTAGCCAGGGGTCTTAGAAGAAAAGGGGTTGGAATTTGGTCAACCACTGTTTTGGAGCTTTTGTGTTTAGAGCAGGGTGCTGTGAGGGGTCAGTAATACGAGGCAGACCACTGCTTGTAGTTTTCTCAGAATTTGACATTTAATTTAAAATAAGTTTGCAAATAAAGGCTTTCTTGCCCTACTCTATCAGGGAATTTCCTACCTATTCTAAAGCCTAAGGAAACAACCCTAAGAGGGGTAAACTGGCACTCACTCTAAACGACCAACATTCAAATAAAATAAAGCAACACAAGATAAGAGAAAATAATTAAACAATATTTGGATGACCTTCACCTGTCCTAGGTAGATCCTTTCCCTAGGGTCTAAAGTCAGTTTCACAATGTTCAAAGGAAAAATGTCTAACTAGTTCTTCAGTTCCAAATCAAAACAAAAGTCCAAACAAGAGAGGCTGTCCTCCCTTCCCAGCTCAAAGTGAAGTGGGGTTTTCAAGTGCAGACAAAAGCAGTGAGCTATCTGGGCGTAGAGATCACAAAAAACATGGCTAATCTGTTAGTTGCAAATTATAAGCCCCTGTGGAGTGCCATTAAAGCGGATTTAGAGAGAGGGTCTCAACTAACACTCTCCTGGGCTGCAAGGCCTCCATTAAAATGAGCGTATTCCCTAGTTTCATATTTCTCTCCCAGTCTCTCCAGGTGGTGGTTGCTGAGGCATTTCTAGCAGAGGTCAAGTGCTCTCTTCTGGCTTATCTATGGGCAGGCTCGAAGCCCAGGGTTCCATATAAGACTATGATTCTGACAAAAGATAGAGGGAGAATGGGATTCCCTGATCTCTTCGACTACTACAGGGCCTCACAGTTCTGCATTCTCACGGATCACCTGAAAATTCAGAGAAGCAGTGGGTCACCCTAGAAAATGCGCTCTTTGCACCCGTCACCTTCGGCGAGTGGCTATGGGTCCCGAGTCGTACCATGCCTAGGAAGATTCGGGAACACCCAGTCTTGGCGGTATTGTGGCATCCCACCCACACTATGAAGGGAGTCACATCATAGCCATCCCCCCCTGAGTAGCATACAGGCCCCCCTTACGGGACCAGCTGAGCAAGGTACTCCGCTTCCAACCCCTATACGAGGGAGGCCTAGTTAGTGCCAGACAGTTGACAAGTGAAGGGTCATATATTGCAAAAGAGGAGTTAGTGGAAGCACTACAGGGCATCACAATAGCTTCCCCTACTCTAGCTACAATTGAGAAGTCTTTTGAAAGACCCACGTTGGGGAGATTCTCTCTGACACCCTCTGACGACATTCGACGCGTCCTGAGTGAGTGCCGAGGCTCCAGGGGGTTGGTTGCTCAATTATACATTGCGCTACTCACCAGGGGTCATTTAGCACATCCCTCCTCTGAAACTAAATGGGACGCAGAGTTAGAGCTACAAAATCAACCAGACACAAGGAGGGTTATACATAGGGCAGTATGGAGCACCTCGATTTGCATGCAATATAAAATGCATAGTGGGAGATTGATGAGATGGCACTATACCCCACACCAGCTGTCAAAAATGTGTCCAGGGACACCCCCGCTCAACTGGAGGGAATGCGGTGAGATATGTGATTACTGGCATCAGTGGTGGCGATGTGCAAAGGCCCAGACATATTGGAAGGAGGTTGTGGGGTGGATTCAAGCAATAGACGGCATCAATAGGACGCTATCCCTGCTACTTGTTTTGTTTGGCACCGAACCTGACGGTGATGATTCATATGTAATCCTTTCACACATGCCCAGAAACCTATTGCTTGCAGCTAGAGTCTGCCTAACAATCAAATGGCAATGCAGCACTTGAACGACAAAAGGTGAATGGCTCACGAAAGCACACTTCATCTATCAGATGGAGTCTCACTACCACCTTATTAGAATCCCATTCTCACATAGACCTGGTCTATTTGCCCTTTATGGATTATTACACAGCATATAGGGAAGCAATGAAGGGGGCTGAGCCATACTGACCAGAGAAGCACTCACTACCATCATCTAAGGACCCGATCTTCTGCAGCGTTGCACTCAGCTGGGGCCTTAACAATTGTTGCATAGATATTCTCTGACACAGAGAAAGGCTATATGCAAATGTGGAAATGTAGCGTGAACTGAACTGAAAAGGATAATGGAACGTCTTGAGTCGTTTCTTTCGATGAATACTGAGAGGGAGAAGGGTTACAGGGAGGGGACACATTAATGTTGTTATCCAGAAAACAGCAGGGTTGGCCCCTGTGAGTGGCGAATCCTGGGAGACCATTCAACTATGATTCTTTAGAAACTAGTTCAGGATATTGGGGGTTGTACAACACCTCCAGGTTGTTGCCACTGAGTTACCCGTCACTGTGAATTTAACATGTGTATGGTGTTATTAAACCCGCTGTAAAATCCATACAATTACGTAAAAAATGTAAATAAAAGTTCAAACAAGAATCCACTGGTAACAATCCTCTGGTTTCAGTTGAAAAGATCTCCTTCCAATTCCGGCAAAGAAAACAGCACCAATGGTAATCCTGGATGTTCTCTTTCCAAGATTTGCCACAGTTCAAAGAATAGACCTAGAACTACAAGTTTAAAATTGATTCGGACATCTGCAGTACATTTGGTATATTTGTCAGGATGTTTCTCTGTGGGTTGTTGCTTCCATGCCAGCAACCCTTCAACTACAATTACTATGAGAACAGCCACTCTTGCCCCCACAGTATGCCACATCTTCGTACCACTTCACTGTAACATCCTCTGACAATTCTATACACCACCACAGTTTAGATAGTCCTACTTCTACTTTGTACTGCAGTATTATTTAGGCACATATGGACAAAACACTTCAACATCTACAGGTATGCAGGGCAATCTTCCTTTCTAGGTTTCAAGAAAAGGGCAGCCTCTTTGCCTCTTCCGTCCGTCTCACGGCAATGAGTATAACCTGTCTGTTCCAAGATAGACTTCCTCTTGGCTTCAACAGTCTTCAACATTACAGGTTACTTCCATAATATTCTTTACAAGCACCCCAATCTCTCTTCAGCTTTACTCCCCCTCTGTTCCAGCCACTATCCCGAAGCTGTAGTGCCACTCTTCCAGCTTCAGGTAGCAATTCCACTCTTGTATCCGGGAACACTAGACCGTTAGCAGCTTCCCAGATTAGGTGGATGGCTTTCAACAGGACTTGTTTTACTATTGAAAGGGTTTGCCTCTTGGCTTGGGTAATGCGTGTTCTCTTCGTTGGTATAGCAACTTAATGAAATAAAGAAGGACAATTCAGGATACTACAAGGTTCAGTCTTCAAAGGGAAAATAATTAAGCACACGCGACACTTCAAGATAGATTTTTAACCTTAAAGGGTTGCAAGTAATCGTATTCCTGTAAAGTATCACGAAGATGATTTCAGACTTCTGTTGGGAAATACCATTGGCCACACGCGACCTTCCTTTGATGCTGTATTCACTTTTAACTCTGGTAGAAAGTCAATGTAACTTTCAGAATGGTTTTAACAAGCGTTCCCTTTTCAATTAAGGACACACGACCACTCCGGTAACAATATAAATGTTCAACAATGGAGATAAAGTTTTTTACTGTTCGTTAACACTACAGCTTTCACAATTAGTGTGCATGCTACATTTCCATTGTAAATAATTGATTTCAGAGCAACAAACCACTTTTACTCGCTTTAAAGTATACGCAAGTTACTTTTGAGCTGGATATAGTTACCGGCAAGGCTTACTGAGTGAACCCAACACTGAGCTTCACTCACCGGCTCCAGAACACTGTCGTTGCAGGTTTCTTAAACCGACTTTCTCTATCTCTGCTACTACTGTGGGCTCACTTGGGACCCACACTCTTCTCCAGCACACGTGTCTCCAGTCTGGCCATGCTGCTTGGGGGTCTCCTTTACTCCTCAGTCCCTTAGCTTGCTCTCTTGCTTCTGGCCTCAGCACGATCACGGCTCTGCAATCACAGCCGCTAGGCAAACCTGGGAAAAACTTCTCCGTCAGCAAGTCGTCCTCTGTGCACAAGGGCAATACAGGTTTTGAGTGCACAGAACCCTATCAGAACTTGCAGGAGAAATCTGCTGCTGCCGCGTTCTGGCATCCCTTCTGTGCTCCCACTGTCTCGTGAATTACCAGCCTTGCGCTTCTCCTCTGCTACTACTACCGCCAGCCTTCCAACTCCTGCTCCAGCTCCTTCCTTCTCTCCTTTTCTGCTGGGGACTTTTATGCCTCACAGGTTTGGCAATTGGCTTCAGGTGTGAGACATTGGTCTCAATTGCCTGACTCTTGCAATGGCTGTTAGGCCTAAATTCCTGACTAATACATGTATATGCTTTTTCAGCCCTCTTCCTCCCCGATAGGATTCTGGGACATGGAGTTTGTTTCACCCCAGGTGTTTCTACTTCTTGGTTATTTTAAAGGATGGTTTATTTCCCTTAGTGATTTCAACACAGGGGCTCTGAGTTTTACTTTTCATAAAGGCAGATGGCTTAGAAAGGCAACATTTCTGCCATCCTTTTTAGTAGACCCCTGGAAATGAGAATGACATTTAATTTTAGAAACTAAATGAGTCTTTCTTTTGGTATAATATGCTTTGTTGTTACAACCATAGGGTCCAATAGGTGATTGAGACACATTAAAATGACAATAAGTCATAACCTCTTGGCACAGAGTTAATAGTCTACCTATCTGAGGAAAAATACTGCGTCTCATCCCACGGAATCTCCTTACTATCATGGGCCCTGTCTCCAACCAGGTGATTATCCTGCAGTACACTACCCCCAGAGTCAGGAAGCGTCTGCCTTCCCCTGGCCACCTGGGAGGAGACTTCACACAGAGTTTCAGTGAGGGATCCGCGGGATTCTCCAATGCCCAGAAGAGGACACACAAGACAATCTTTTCCCAGAGAACTACGTTACCCCCATGCCACTTTTGTGTTTTTCCTTCCTGGCCACTTTTCATAAAATACCCCTTGTGTTATAAATATTTTCCATGGCTCCTAGAGGTGTTTGGTCCTACTCTCCATAGAAAGGCGTCTAATCAGTTTAATCAACCAAAAGAGAATCTAGTCACTGTTATCACATCTCGCCAGTGTCACAACACAAGGCACAAAACAAATTCCCTATAACAAGGTATAAATATCCCCTTTGGTGATTTTAATAAATATCTGAAACAGATAAATAATCTTTTAATGCTTGTAAAGCAGAGATCTTGATTGACGGCCCGTGGGGACCATGCAATTTATTCCAGCATGTCATTTACTAGAGATTCTGGAACGTCGGAAGTTAAATTGACATATGACCAAATTTGGACTTGCTGATCTTAACTCGAAGCCACCATCTACTACACCCTGTTTGACAGCACATTTAAGAAAAAGTTAAAGGAGTCATATTGCATAGTCCTCTTGAACAACAGACTTCTTGTGCCCATTTACTAAGGTCAGAACATGTCTGTCTGTACAGAGGTCATTATATTTAGCAGCATAAGCATTTGAAGACTAAAGAATATTATGCATTTAGACACTTGCATTCATGACTTGCAATCTCCAAACTATTGACCCAACGGAATGGGGCGATCTACAGTTCAAATAAAATATTGCATCACTAAATTCCTATTGGGCAATTGTGCATCACGCCCTCAAAATGCCATTTAAATGTAATGTACTGTACCTCGGACGAGACGAACTAAAAAACGAATCCTCCATTTCTTCTGTGTACTTTTTCTTTGGTTTTGCAACTGTGGGCGTTTCCTGTTCAATGGTTTGCATCTCAGAAAGTACTGAATGTGAAATGCCACTGTGTAAAAAATATATAAACAAATTAGTATTGTGGTGAAGTACAATAAATAATTTTCCTTCGAGATATGGACAAAAAAAAAAAAAAGGTTGGCTTTGTAACTGACATTTTTTAAACCACTCTCGGTAGATAGCCTGTGATCAGCAAAATGCAGAGGTACGTTGCCATCACCAAATACAGAATACATGCACTACACCAGTGACAGATTTCAGATATAGAAATGTCTTACAAAGCTCAGGGCCAAATACATTACTTAACCACTTGGTGCATGCGTTCCATTTACTATATAGTTTGGACTAATGGTGCACCATAAATATAAAATTAAAGGTATGACCTAAATCATTGCAAATACTACACAGATTTCTCCACTAGAAACTATTGTTTATCAACAATTAAAATATCCTGGACTATAGATTTCTGCCATTCAAACTTTGATTTATTTGCAAGGCATTCCTCTCATCATAGCCTCTTAGAGCAGAACTTCAAGTCACAAAATCACCAACAGTTTGAGGGAGTACTCAACAAGGGAACAGATTTTCAATTGGTGCAGTGAAGACATGAAACAAGACACAGGCAACAGATCCACATTTGCACTCAAAGCAGGTTTATTTAACATAAAATGTAGGGTGAGTAAGGCCTAACTTGTCCTATTCTAAGGTGGAATTTCCCTACCTAAAGAAAACTAAGGATAGTCTGTGTCAGGATGTCCAAATTAAGTATCTGTGTCCAAAACCTATACTTGCCCTCACAACTAACTGCATACAATGTGTAGCAATGTCACCCTCAAAACAATAGTGTTCAAAAGAAAGTTCAGAGCTCCTTCCAGCTCTTGGTTTAGGATCAGCTTCCCCTTCCCCCAAGTTTAAAATAGTTCGCAGAATATTGGGATACCCTTCCCCAAGTGTTCAAACCTTCCCGCTTTCAAAAATAACAGTTCTGTTTTTTAACTTCAGTTTCTCACACATAAGCTTAACCAAACATACTTTCCTCGACTTTTTCCACATGGGGCACCATCTAGGCGCAGTTGTCGGACCACACGGTCAACCCATTACAGGTCACGCAACCAATACTCCTTCTTACTGCTTCCATAAACACTTAGCCACTGGTTCCATCTGACAATGATGCTTAGTTGATTCCTCAGTGTCCCACTCTTCAGACACTGTCCTGTGGCTGGCTTAGGCACCACTTTATTACTCTTGTTTGTATTGCTCTGGCTCTTGCCAACATAGGTTTCTCTTAGCTTGCGATGCCGGGGCCACTATTTAGTTTCTAATCTTCACACCCTCCTTAATATACTCTGGAATTTGCCACCATGTGTTTCATAAACTGTATTCCTGAATGTATTTCATGCACTACTTTGCTTTCAATCAATTTCAGTTCACTCAATATTTTAACAGTACTTGTTCAGGCATTCAACAGTACTTTTAATTACTTTGCAGTTCGTTCAGCATTTTCCAAAGACTTTGTTATACATTACCGCAGCATCTCCGACAGAGCGAGCATTTGATTTACACTCACCGGTCGCACACGGCAGCGCTCTTCCTCTTGGTGTCCTTTGGGACTGGCTTCTCCAGGCTTCCCAGCTTCCCCTCATGGTCTGCACTGTGTGCACCGCCCACTCTCCTGGCTTCCCTTGGCGGCGGCTGCGGTCACGGGGAGCTCCACAGCTTCTTCCAAACAGGCCTGCTCTGGTAGATGGCAGGACCTCCAGACCCTCACACAACCAACCACGGCTACAGCGTCCCCTTCTCCTGCACAGCACTGCTCCAGCCACCTGGGACTCCAGCTTTCTTTCCTCCAGTCTGTTCATCGTCTCTACGAACGGTGGCCATTTTTATATCCATCAGGTGTTTTAAGTGACTCCAGAAGTGGGTCATTAAGTTCTTCTGCCTGACTCTGGAGGACTCCATTAGGCAGACCAGCCTGGTTGTTCCTCTGGTATGGCTCCATAGCCCTCTTACTCATCTCAGTACCAGAGTGGTGTATGGAACCATCCAATTTACTAAAAGAAGCCTTCACACATTTGTTTGGTCTCAGATTATAGGGGTGTGTCACTGAAATGAGGATGTGTCCCCCTAATTGGTCTCGTCCTCGTCTCAGTACTAAGGTGTTGTGACTGGGGAACAGTTTGGAAGGAGGAGAAGGGAAAGGGTTGACAATATCCCACAAAGGCTTTAGGGATAGAGGGCTCATTGTGAATGGGGGATACTGTGTCTCACCTGAGGACGTCCTCTTCCTATGCCCCAAGTTCCCTCCACCAAGGTGATGGTCCCTCGCATATCCACCCCCAAGGTCGGGATGCAAAAGTGATGGCCTTTCCCTGCCCATCTAAGAGGAAGAGTCTGGGGAAAAAAAGAGGCGAGGACACCCTCAGGTTCCTCACAGCTTGTATTGGCTAATTTGGTTTAGTCTTAGCACCATTCATGGCAGAATATTTAACAGCTGAAGGATTGTGAGGGATGAAAAGCCCCATCCCTCCCCACCACTTCAAAAAACCGCTGAGTAAACAGCAGGAACAGACAAAGGTAGTAGTAACATAAGCTATTGTTAACTCTTGCACTGCCAGGAATTCTATGATTTCAAATAGAAATGTGTGTGCATATGGTACATATGCAGTATAAGCGATTTCAGCCAAGTCACATATAGCACAGCACCACCCAATAAACACCACTGGAAGCACCCCACCTCCAAGCCAGATGGGCAATGCATTGTGGGCATGCAATTTAGCTCATATGTCAAGCCTTTGCTCCAGAAATATGGCTGTATATGCCAGTGCTATTTTATCTCGCTCTCGCATATCTAAAGAAGGCAACCCCCTTCCCTAACTCAGGCCCTACTCCCAATGTTCGTATCTACTGTGTGTTTACCTTAACTGTCTAGTGTCCGCTTTGCTATTCGTGTGGGCCTAAAGGTAACTGCTTCATCTATCTAACTTCCACCTAGGGATTCCTAGGTATGACCTACACTATCTCTGGGTTAGTTCTCAAGAGTTGTGCCTTCCAGATACCCAAGCCCCACTCCATCATCCTTTCAGACTCTAAAATTCCATTCACCCACATTGTTGCTCACCACTCCACCCCTTTTCGCCACGCCACTTCACTCCTTCTCCAGTTCCCCTCTTGCTGCTCCACTCCCCCCGCTCTCGCCACCCTACTCCCTCCATCCCTCTCCCTTATGATCTCCCCGCCGCACTCCCCCCCACCTCACTAAAACACCCCTTTTCTACTCAGTTTCACTCCAATCACTCCTTCAGTCACCTTCCACTCAGTCCCTGCTCGCAACCACCACCACACACACACACACACACACACCAGCCACTTTCTGACACACCAATACCTCCCCTTTTCTAGAAACCATCTCCACACTGTCCACCATCCTTCCTCCCTTCGTCCAGTCTCGGTCTGCCACCTCCTCCTCTGACCTCACCCAAACAACCCATACCTTTCCCATGTCTTGTCCCTAGCTGTAGCCTTCCAACCCCACAGTTTTGCCTCGTGGGTCCCCCGTGCCAGGCTAAAGGTCCGCTTTGAAAAATATTTGTGTCCGTGTGAAGTGCTGCTGCCGAGTCAAAGGAAAGTAGTTGAGTGTCTCTTGATTTCCTGTCGGATAGCAGCTCCACAACTGGTTTGAAAAAGTATGTATTAGGGCACCTCACCCCAGCTGCTTGATCGCATTGTGCGTTGGCCGCACATAGTGTTCCACACAGTCATAGGGTTGCCACTGCTCTGCATAGCAGTTCTCCATCTCCCAGCTGTCTGAGAAGATATGGTGACTGAAGTGGTCGGTCTGGAGGCTTTGGTTGATGGTCATATTGCAGGCAGTCTGCCTAGATTGTTGATGGATGTTGTGGCCTGCATTGAAAAGAATGAAACTGCCCAGCATGTTCATGAAGAGGTATGGGATGAATAATGTGGTACTGCCCTAACACCCATACGCACTTAGGGAGGGGTCAGGAACTGCAAGCTTGCCCTGCTGGGCTAGGTATGGTTCTGGTTTCTACTCAGATAGACCTCCCACCGAGGGCAGAGAGCGATCCCCACATCTTCTCTTGGCAAGGTCTACCGATCGTTTCAAAATAGCATTTTTCAACCCAATATTCACAGCTCTGCAGGATTCAGAAAATGCACATTTCAACTTTATTAGGGACAGTCAGTGGAGTTTACAGTGATACTAATGGTTGGATTATTGGAGCATATTGAGCTAATACCAGCAAAGTTATGATGGTATTAAAAGGCTTGCAAAGAAAGCCCTTCCACCTGAAATGTTGAAGCAGAAAAAATAATTTCAGCCAAGTCACACACAGAAGAGTGCTACCCACCACTAAAAGTTCTCTTCAAGTTGAGAGCCCCTGAGGCAATGCATTGTGGGTATGCAAGTTGGCTCCTCCATGGCCAGCAACCTCAGGGTCCACAGGCCTTCGGGCATGGGCAGTAGCCAAAGGAAGATCAGATGCCAGCTGCAGTGCAAATTAAAAAGGTATGTCCAAGCCCCAGAGGTTCATAGGCTATTAGATAGCCCCACCTTTCTCCGCCCCCACTCTCTTACCATGGTAATTTATCAAGCTAACAATGCATACTCCGTACTCTATTCTCAGAGATCATTCCCATGGTAGTGCAGAGCATGCAGATTTCTGTGGTAATGCTTGAAAATGTAAAATAGTCTTCCCAATCCCCAATGGCACCCCAATGGCACCCACCATATGCCCCCCCCTTTTCCTGCCCCCCCCCCACTCCCTTCCCTTGTGTATTTCCTCCATGACCCTCTCCCAACTCGCCAGCGCATTTTATTTTATTTTGACACTTATATAGCGCACCTAATCTGGAGGCATCTGGGCGTTTGAATTTAAGAGTTACAGTGGATGCTTATGCGGCACCTGTTGCAATGTCATATAGGATAGATTCATTGGATAGGCAAGGGCAGTGTGTGGGCAGCGCTGGGCTATGTGGTCAGACCAGGTAAGTTGCATTACAGATAAGTCAAGTGGCAGGGACACACCTCGTGTTACAGGGGCTGCAGCTAACACACAGACAATGGGTCAAATCAGGTAAGTTACCAGTATAATCAGGCATGTGGGCAGTGCAGGGCTATGTGGTCAAATTTGGAATGTTGCATTGCTGGTAGGCCAGCTGGCAGAGACACGCCTCATGTTACAGGGGCTGCAGCAACCACACAGACACAGGCAAAGGGTCAAGTCAGGTAAGTTGCAGGTATAATCAGGCAAGTGAGCAGCGCAGAGCTACATGGTCAAATCGAGTAAGTTGCATTAAGTCAGGTATGTTGCATTACGTGTGGGCTAACTGGCAGAGACACACCAAGTTACAGGGGCTGCGGCAAACACACAGGCTATAAGTCAAGTCAGGTAAGTTGCAGGTATAATCAGGCATGTGGGCAGGGCACGTCTGTATGGTCGAATCAAGTAAGTTACATTAAATCAGATAAATTGCATTGCATGTAGGTTAACTGGCAGAAACGCATCTCACTTTACAGAGGCAGCAACAGTCAAACAGGCGTCATATGGTGGACATATATATATATATATAACAGGATATATAACAAGGACATTTATAATAAGGACATATATATAACAGGATATATAACAAGGATTTGGCCTTGATAAACATCTCATCATCCAGGCACGGATGGCCACCCATGGTCTATGCCTGAATGATGACAAAACCGAGATCATCATCCTGGGGACTCCCTCGACTCTTAAAAAACTCAGCCCCGAATACTCTGCCTTCAACATAGACAATAATATTATTACTGTCGCCAAGGAGGTCAAAACTATTTGGATTCTACTCTCTCCTTCAACAAACAGGTCAATGCCTTGGCCCCAGCCAAGGCATACACATGCAAGCCGATTAGAGCAGGCAAAGCTTTTCTGTCACACTCAAGCTGCATTACCCTGTCCAGAGTCCTCATCTTATCCAGGATTGACTACTGCGATGCGTTGTACGTAGGGGCCAACAAACAAATTATCAAAAAAATCCAACTTTACAAAATAATGCTCTGAGAGCAGCCTTAGGAATCCCTAAGAGAGAACATATCTCCAACACAAGAAGAGCTAACAATTTTCTCTCCATACATGACAAAATAAAACTAAAAGTTGCCTCCCTTACCCATAAATGCTTGAATAACGTAGCACCCCGTTACCTTGCTGACAGATTCACTCTGAAGCCGGCCACAAGAATAACTAGACTTTCCAATACTAATTACCTCTGGGTCCCTAGATATAAGCTTGCTAAAATCGGAGGCAGCAGCTTCCAGGTCAAGGCAGCTCCCTTGTGGAACTCGCTACCATCTCCTTTAAGAACAGATCAAACCTACCAAAAGTTCCGCCAGAGCATTACTAGCTGGCTCAAAGATGCCGACATCTAGGCATCTATGACGTCTCAGCCCTATGGTTGCGAATCCTACTGATTCCTCAGCATATAGTCAACCGCTAGTAATTGTACTGACTGTGCCCAGCACATACTGTACATTGTATGAAATGAAATTACGCTTTTATAGATCTTCTGCTTTCAATGCGCCGGCTTGTATATATCTTGCTTTTATTGTGCCTACATGTAACCAACTGGCACCTGCACACTTACCTGTAATGTAAATGTTGTAACCAAGCTGCGAATATCCCTATGCCTTATGCCTGAATACCCTCAGATCTGGAGCGCAATACAAGTAATAAACAAACAGTACATGAGGTTCAGTATGCAAGTGAATAGCATTTCTGGGTTCCATGGTTTGGCAGAGTGCACAAGCGGTCAGGCAGATTTAGGACAACTGCCCAAGACAAGATCTAACTGGAAGAAGTGAAGTGGCAAAGGTCGGGAGTGCACCAATTGCAAATTGCCATAAACCAAGGATGAAAGACATACTTCGGCAACCCAATCGCATCGCACAAGACCGCTGCGATAGTGCGTGTGAGAGCCAGGCAGCAGCAGTTACATTCGCGTTTGGATGTAATGCAGGCAGGGCGTTAGAATGAATATAAGATGACAAGGAGCGAAGGTGAAGTGGTCGTTAGAGGAGCAGGGTGTTATGGTGATAGTTCAGATGAAGTGTTGGAATGAATTCTCATAGAAAATCACGGTCTTAATGTCGTAATAGTTTGAAACTAACTAAGTTCATGCCCAGTGTGTTACAGCAGGTATAGACAATAAAGTACTTGGGTTACTCTACCTTGCCTTTTGTATCAAAGGGGGCGTGTCCATAATCCCAAAATAAGTAACCCTAAAATGCTGCCATTCAAGTGAATGTAAAGTGTGCAAAACGAAATTTCCCATTTATTTACTCGCATCCCAAAACGATTTTCCCAAGGCCCTGCATTTCATGCCAATAAAAAGTCCAAAACGATTTTCCCATTGCATTCCTTTCCTGGCTTTGCCATTCAATTAAAAAACCTCAAAATTATTTTTGTTTGTTGTGGCCATTTATCGAACCCTGCCTTTTAATAAAAAGCCAATTTTGTTGCTGCATTCCCACTCCCTGTACCTTCCCTTAAAATGAAGGGGTCATATATAACTCATGCCTGGGGGTGGGACTTGCTGAGAGAGCAGATCATTGCGATAACCCAAGCAAGCACTGGGGGGTGTTCAAATTTCATAATTGTTAAGGTGCAAGAAATCCTGTGTGTGTTTGATGTACTTTCTCAAAATGTTACCTGTGTGCTGCGGTATCTGTAAGTTCATTAGAAATGCAGGTCAGTCAATTTTTGCAAGTAATCTGAAATTGTGATATTGTGTGGTGACATGGCGTTGGTGGCTGATGTTTTGGTTGTCATTCTTTGCCAAACCTAAAATAATATATATTCTTACTATAAACCGGCTTGCTTCCTAGCTCATTGGTGGTACAGAGGGTCTTTGCTATGGTGGTGCGAAACAGGTTGGCGGCCTCACTAAAGTTGAACCTGTATAAGCACTTTGGGTACGCGCCGCCTTGCAGGAGGAGGAGTGGGGGGGTGACTCCCTGGGTTGAGAGACTGCCTAATAAATTGTGACAAAGCTTTCAAGATCCAACTTTGCCAGCCAGTTCTTAACTTGGGTAGGCTTGGTGGTGTCCCCCCAAGGATGATAAACTCTCTTTTGGTCAGTTTGACTGTAAAGTAGTCAATTGACATTCAGACCTGAAAGGTAGGGAGGCAGTCTTTCAAATGGTGAATTTCCTACAGTTGACCATCAGGTATAGCTGGGTGTCATTAGAACACTGGTAGATCTGATGTTGAATTGTGACAAGAGGGCCCCTAGTTGCTCCATGTAGAGGTTGAAGCTGAAAGGGGCCAGAATGGAGCCTTGTGGGACTCCACAGATCATTGGGCTGTGTTGTGATCTGAAGGTGCTTATCTGGATGAGCTGGGTTCTGGTGCTGAGGTAGCAGCCAAGCAATTTGTGGAGGGCGACATCAAATCCCAAACCGGAGGCCATGTATTGATTAGGGGTTTGTAGTTGATGGTGTTGAATGTGGCAGAGACGTCAATCAGGACTTTGAGGCATTGATTGCCCTTTTCCTTGATGAGAAGGGCCTTGTCGATGACTTGGAATGTGGCGGTCTCCGTGCTTCATCTTGGTTGGAAGCCTGACTGGTATTCTGCAAGTAGGTTATTTTGGACAATCTTTTTGTATAATTGGGAGTGTGAAGTTATTCTCGATGATGTTAACAATTGGGGGTAGATGTATGATATGGGGGGGTAGTTTGCAGAGTCATCCAGGTCAAGGGTGGGTTTTTTCAGAAGGGTAGAATCTGGTCTGCTTTCAGTGTGTCTGGGGAGATGTCTTGCAGGAGCGAGGCCTTGATAGTGTGGAGGGTTGCAGTGAGGGCCTTTGCTGTGACATTTTTCAGGATAGAGGTGGCTACAATGATGTTGTCCTCATTGGAGGTGGCCTTGAGTGACGCGAGAATGTTTTTTACTTCTTCTAGGGTCTTGAATTCTGACAATCCTGGGACACAACGTATTGGCTCAGCAGGGGTTTCAATGGGGGACGAGGTTTTTTCAAAGTGGCGATCAAGTTTGTTGATCTGGTCTGTGAAGAGCACGTTCATTACATGGCATCTCTTTTGGTTCAGGTTCTCTGGGGGAGGATGATGTGAAAAAGTCAAAGAAGTCAGAATACCATATACAAGACTTTCCCAAGGTCTTAGAGAAACTAGGACTGCAAGGACTCAGCCTACCCATCCATGGGACCACCATATGATTGCCGATCATATACAAGAGTACAGAGGTTTCCGGTCTACCCCTATGTGGACCAGAGGGACGTCTGATAGAAGAGGCTATGTCGGATTTGATTTGGGTACCTCATTCCCATCCTCCAGTGACTCACCTGTTCATCCTTTAGGGCCCATGATGAAGCTGCAGCCGCCCGTCATCTTGAGTCGTTATGAGAAGGTGCTCAGTGAATTCTACAAGCTGTGACCCCTCGACCCCCGCTACCAGGGAAGCGGGAAGAGCGCACTCTGAAGGAAAGGGTGAAGGAAGTGATGTGTAGTTTATTCCTGAAGGTGAACATGCGACATAGATGTGTTCCTTGTATTGACTCCAAGTACTAGTCTGGCCTGCCACTTTAACATTCCTCCTGGCGGCCCCAAGCTGGACCCGCATTGCCGCAGGCACCCCTTTACTGGTTTGACCGCCTTTGGCTGCTTGATTGAATAGGTGGGCGCTTTCATCAGGTGCGCTTCTTTTATGATGGTTTATACTTTCTGTAACTGTCCTGCTGCTGTGTTGCGGTGAGGAAGGGTGCGCGCATGCAATTCTAAGTAGATACAAGCCTCAGAAAGACTATTACGTGGACGTAATATTGATTTTGGAAGCTTGTGAATCTGCTTAGATTAGCTAGCGGTACCTGATACTAATGGCGTACAACCAGGGACAGTGGAAAAATGGTGCTCAAGTACTACCTGTCCCACCTCTGAATCTGATCTTGCCCGTGTACCACCACAGTAGTGGTTACGGTGTAAGGTTAAGGTGTGAACTTAACGCCAAATTGCAGCCTTGCAAATGTCCTCCAGTGGCACATTGGCAATAAAGGCTAGCATGGTCCGCTGGGCTGTGTGTGGAATGTGATCTATGTGTAAAAGGTAATGTCTTTTTGGCACGCGAGTACGAAAGTTGTACACTTGATAATCCATCTAGAAACCTGCTCTACCAATAGTGAAAAAGACCGAATTGACTTGTTTTACACCATTCTTAGATCGAGAGCGCATATATGCATTTAGTACTTCCCCGTCTATTTTGTGGGTTGGGGAAAAAAGCCAGTAGTCCTGTGGACTGGTTAACATGAAATTATGAAATGTATTTGGGAGAGAAGTGTGGGTGTTTTCAAAGCACTACTTTGTGTTTATGTATGGAGACGAAAGGCTACGACAATGTTTGTAGTTCACTAACTCTACTAATAGAGAAAGCCACCTTGTAATAAGAGAGGTTGCTCAATGTGACCGTGTGCATCGGTCCAAAAGGTGCTCCCATGAGCCTCTGTAGCACTATGTTTAAATCCCACGCAGGGGGTGGGTGGGTGGGCAACAGGTGGATGTATCCTTTCGACCCCTTGCACAAAGGCTTTAAGCAATGGCACTCTCCACAGGGATACCTTCTGCTGAGATGTAGTATAAGCTGTTAGGTTTACTTTCAGCAGGTTGGAGACTAGCCCAGAGTTCAGCATTAAGAGGAGTAAAGTAACAATGTGCGCTGGTTTGGCACTCAATGGGGTTAATGTGGTTCGGTTTGCACCAATTAAATCGTTTTCACTTGTAAAAACAATGTCTAGTATTGGGGTTTCTGGCCTCCTTTAACATTTCCATACATCTTGGAGATACTTGTAGATGACCAAACAGACTTCAAAAGCCATGCTGCCAAGTTCAATGTCTGTGGGGAGAGATGAATTAGTTTGCCTTGTCATCATGTTAGCAGCTTGTGAATTGGTTGTAGTTTGAAAGGTGGTTGAATCGGCATTTTTAGAAGGTGTTTAGCCCACATTGGTGCAATAAGTATTAATGTTGCACAGGCGGATAGTAATTCAAAATAATGGTGTCTCGGGTGGGGAGTCTATAAGCAAATGTGCCTGATCAATTCATCAATTGGGCATTTCCCAGTGACCCCTTCAAAGGGTGTCTGGATGCAAAGATTCATTTTTTTTTGTTTTGTGCTGTTACGAACAGATCCAATGCTGGCAGGCCCCACATCGTGAACATTTGGGTGAGTGTGAATGTGTTTACTTCTCATTCTTGGGTTTGTCGGAAAACCCTGCTTAGGCTGTCTGCTAGGTGATTGCGCTCACCCAAGACATGTTGTGCCTGTATGTAAATCTGTTTCTTGATACAGCATTGTTATATTTGCTGGGCAGGATAGACACTGGCTATGCCATTGACGTAGCGTTATCTGCATTGATTAACACTATTGCTGTACATTTTTGTTTGAAATGATAGCAGTGTCATCTTTACTGCTAACAGTTCCATGACATGTATGCAGTGGCGGCTAGTTGCTTTCAGCGCAGGGGCGTCACCCTCAGTACAGACAGCCTGAGGCAGTATCTGAATGACTGCACACTGCAGGTCAGGTGCCCTAATCAGCAGCATAGGCTGCTGTAATAGTTATTTTTAATACACAAATAATTTTGGTGGCGTGGCACACAAGGCATGGCGCACAGGGGCGCGTTCCATGCCACACAAGTATTTCTTTGTGATCTGCACAAGGCTGAAAGGCTCCAGTAGATAGCGTAAATTACACTTGTGTTCAAATTAGGTGGCGAGCATGGAGTCAGCGATGCTGCCCTGTCAGTATGACTCAATATGTAAACACATTAACATTAGATTTTGAAATCTGCTTGGTGACAGTCAAAGACATTGTTCCATTTCATTGGCTGTTTGACAGCCAATGAAGTTTTGTTTCTTCGTGGTTGGGCAAGCATTTTGTGAGAAGCACTACGACCAGGCATGTGGAGCAGCATGCCTGAGCCGGGGTCTAAACAGATTACTAAGGAGTGAAAAAGTAACTAAGGAGCTAAGCCACCACCTGCAACTCAGGGAACAACAACCTGAGGATGCAAGTTCACGAGGAATCGGTACAGACACAAGTGAATTTGAATGAAGAAATGGCTCTGCAAGCAGGGCCAACCTCCGATGACAACTCACTGTACCGCTACAGGGGTAGTGACCAGTTTCTTTGGGGTTATGCACAGGACCGAAGCCAGATTCACTGTGAACAAAGTAGGCAAAAACATTCACTCACACCACTTTGCAGTGCGAATGTGCGTAATCAGAGGAAAGAATAGCACATTGTTCATCTCGGTGACAGAACACAACAACCCTGGCCAAGCAAGACTGACAAATCGTTGCAGGGCCCTACGTGCACATTTTGTTGCTTATCGGATGTCGACTCGTGAAGATCTGCAGTACAAATGTAATTTAAAAATAGGAGCCTTTAAGAGTCGTTAGTTCCACTCGAAGAGTCAGTCCACTGTAGTTGCTAGCCACCCTACGACACCTCCAATCCCTCTACCCATTTGACCTTCCCTTTCCTGTGCCCCTCGGTACTCTCTAAAGAAGGTACAGGTTGTTATTTGCAACCTTAACCAGTAACATCAGGGTTTGGGCTAGGAGCTGGATTTCACAGATCCATACTTTGCACATTAAGCTTTACAGGCAGTAAACTGATAAAAAATAGTTATGCCAGTTGTGTAAGTTTTTTTTTTTTTTTTAACTATAATGTGATTCGATCTTTAAAACCTCCTGCATCCTGCACTCGGTTCACCCTTTTGAATGGCTTCCTTTGCCAGGGTGATTGTAACAGTTTGAAGTTGGTTCATGTTTTCATTAGATGTTTAGAATTGCCTCTGAGCCACCGATTTCCCCATGTAATGGCTCACACAAATGCACTGCACACACAAATACACAGATGGACATTTGCATGGACCAGCAACTCGTCATTCCCCATCAAGTTTACATACTGGGCTCTGGCCCAAGTCTTCATGAGCCTGCTATAGCAAACCTCGATTCATCAACTTAAAGAAGCAACAAACAGTCTCAGCCCCACATTGGCAGCCAGACAACAGGGACTGATTATATTTAAGCAATAGAACCCGAGGTAAGGACCCGAGCGAAGCGAGGGCCTTACCGAAGGCCCCGGGGCATTACGAGAGTCGGTAATGCCCCCGACGCGAGGGTTCTATTGCTATTAGTACCCCGACCCGCAAAATTTGCGTGACCGGGGCAATAAAAGCTTTTTTTTGGTCCTGAAACGCTGCCGTGTTTCGGGAGAAAAGAGAAATAAAAAAAAAAGAAAAAGAAAATGGTCGCCGCCATGGAAAGGGAAAACTGAGTCCGTTTTCCTTTTCCATGGCGGCCATCGGGAGCGGAAGTGTTCCCAGCGCGTCCGCTCCCGAAAAAAGGATCAAAAAGAAGGTAAGTGGGGTTGGGAGGGTGGGGGGAAAAAAAAAAAAAAAAAAAAAAAAAGTACCTACGTCCCCAGCGGGGGACGAGGGAAGCCTCCAGCCGTGTGGAGGCGCGGAGCGGGGATGGCCCCATAGGGGATCGCCGGGGACGCAGGACCAAGAAGGTAAGTTTGGTGGGGGGTAGGGATTAAAAAAAAAAATACAAAAAAAAAAAATAAAAAACTTACCCGAGTCCCCGGCGGGGGGCGAAGGCAGCCTCTCAGCCTCAGGGAGGCTCGGAGTGGGGATGGCCCCGCTTCGAGCCTCCTCATTGGCTGAGGGGCTGCCACGCCCCCCCGCCGGGGACAAAGGCCGTGGAATCCCGACGGAGGGATTCCCGGCCGGGTAGGGACCTGGCGAGAGCCAATCAGAATGCTTGTTGCATTCTGCTTCGCTCTCGCCAGGTTACTAAAAGACAGTAACAGAATGCATAACTTACTTGAGAGATGAAAGCATAAGGGCTCCAGAGAATGGCAGTGGTGGTGCAGCATCTTTATGTAAGAGTAAGATCTGCATCCCCATCCAAGATACTGTTACCTCGTCTTAAAGGACCTCCGGGTTCATTACCTTTAACACATTTCTTATGGACGAGTGGCTTACAACATTACATCACATAGACATTGGTTTACTGTTGCACTTTTGAAAGTCAAGTAACATAGCATTGGTTATTGTACATTGTCACATATTTCACAGTTCATTTAATTGATAGGTAATCTCAAAATGCACCACAAATATCCTTTGGCCTGCATCTGGGCACAATCATTGCAATATAGCCTTCCTCCCTCTCATTAGCATAAGTTATTTCCCTGAGACATTTCGATCACACTGGGGGTCCTTCTGGATTTCCAATATTTCAGAATGCATTTTTTGGCGATCAAACAAGCCAAAATAAAGAGTCTGCGGATCTTTACTGTAACCTTGCCAATATCCCCCAGTAAGTACTTAGGGGGCAAGAGTATAGGGGATATTTCAGTGATGTCGGACAGAATATCTGCCACCTCTTGCAAGAATCGAATAATCAGTGGGCAGTTACAGTACATATGAAGGGAATCCACAGAAACCAGACCACACTTCATGCACTCATCACTGCCGTCTGGTGTAAATTTCAAAACACGTGCCGGTGTGTAGTGTGCATGGTTAATCATTTTAAATTGTATTAGTCTGAACCTTACATTAAGGGAGATCTCCTTTGCCAGGTGACAGCGTGACCATTTTTGGACTTTTATTGTTATACCCAGATACCCCTCACATTTCCCTTTGGCTCAGTTAATAGACATTTGATTGGCCCGACATGCTTTATATAGTCTAGACCCAAGTCTCCTAAGGTCACTGCTACGTGCTATCATTTCTACAAAGTGTTTGGTTCTTCGGGGAACGAGGGCCACCGGGGGCGGACCGCCATCCTCATTCTGAAATATTGAAATGATCTGATCGGGTTGTCGCTCAGTCCTCTCTGAACAAGACAAGGGGTTGCTGTTGGCACTCTTGTTCAGAGAGGAATTGCCATAGCATTTCGGTGCTGGACTGCCCATGTGGGCGGGACAAAGACTGATATGCAAATGGATATTTCCCATCTGTGAAAGGTACAGTGAGCAAAAAGCGTGTGCTGCAAACTCTCATCTCAGAACAGGTTATCATGCCATGTTCTTTCTGGAGAGGAGCGCCTGCTACCTTTTTTTGAAATAACGTGGACATGCTGAGTGACCAGAGAGGACTCCTCTCCAGTTAGTGTGTTCACGTTGCTCAGCGTGACCACGCTGACTGATAGAGGAGTTCTCTCCTGTCAGACAGCATGTCCACGTGTCGGAGTGCATGGAGGTAAGTGTTTTTTTATTTTAAATTAAAAGTGTAAATATGTGCATTTAAATTAGTATGTATATGTGTATGTATGAATGCATGCGTTTATGTTGGTGTTTGTGTCAATGCTTTGTTTGGTTTTATGTATGGAGTTGTGTAACTGGTGGATGAATGCATGGGTTAAAGTTTTATGGGAGTATGTGTTCAGCCCCACCCCTAAATGTAGCGCCCTGGGGGCCACTTCATTAAGGGGTGGGTTCATGGCATCAGAGGTGCACCTAGGTTAAAATGTCAGGTGGGAGGGGGGGGACTAAGACTTAAAATTTTGGGAGAGGCGCAAACATCAGAGGCTGTGAGGGAGGGGCAAACTTCCTTGTGTGGGGGCACCTAACATTTTTCCACATCCGAATGAGACTTCTGGTGAAGCGTCAATGTTACAAGCAACTACCTCTTGCCTTAATTTCACAAATGTCACACTTAAGGACAGACTGCTGTGAGAATGAGGGTATCCATTTAATAAGTCGAATGCATTTTTTCGAATGACAATGTCGAAAACATTTGGCCGAAATAAAAAATTCAAATGTGTTATTTTTTAATTGACATTTTTTTTTGGTTTCGCGAGTAAAAAACGGGGGTTATTAGATGGAACCCCCTCCATTTCAAACAGAAAATAAGAAAAAAAGAAGACATTTGTTTTTTTTTCGGCCAAATGTTTTTGACATCATGGCATTCGAAAAAATGTCATTCGAAATACTGTAGGTAAACCGAGAAGAACAAGTTACTTTCTTACCTGGTAACGTTCTTTCGATGGGATGGTCCGACGACGTATTCCATATCTATGACATGTAATCACCACAGCTGTGCTGCTTCGGAAACTTTTTTCGGCGTCTGCGTCCTGCGTCGATGACGTCGATGCGCCGTCGAGGACCTCCTCCGACGTCATCCGATGTGATAAGTAGGACGCACGACGCCCGTAGCCTCAGTTGTAGTTTTTTCCCCCAGAACGTGTGACATTAGTCAACTGCCAGTCAGACACAAAGCCTTGCGGAACGTAAGCTGCAATCGCAAAAGAAATTCTGCAGCGGGGAAGGCAGGGCGGGAGCGATATGGAATATGTCGTAGGACCATCCCATCGAAAGAACGTTACCAGGTAAGAAAGTAACTTGTTCTTCGAGGGGATTGGGTCCTCCAACGTATTCCATATCTATGACAGACTCCCAAAGCAGTACCAGAGCAAGGAGGAGGGAAAGAATTTAGCATCAATATTTAGAATAGCCAATCAAATAGCAGAGCAAAGGACCGCTTTGCCAAAGGCCAGATCCTGTCCTCGGATGGAATCGAGGGAATATTGACGTACAAATCTATGTACTGAAGCCCAGGTGGCTGCATCACAGATGTTGCGAATAGGAACACCCCTCTGCAGGGCAGTAGATGCAGCCATACCCCTGGTAGAATGGGCCCGCAAGCCAGCCGGTGGGTCCTTACCCGCCAAGCGGTAACACTCCGAGATGGCTAAAATAATCCAGGGAGACAAAGTCTGTTTCGTCACAGCTTGCCCCAAACTCTTTCCAGCGTAACCAATAAAGAGTTGATCGTCCACTCTGACCCGGGACATGCGTAAAACATAAAAGCTTAAAGCTCTCCTAGGATCAAGCCTATGGAGGCTCTCCTCTTCCTTACCAGGATGCGGAGGAGGATAGAATGCCGGAAGAACAACCTTCTGGGCCAAATGAAATTCCGTCACTACCTTCGGAAGAAAAGAAGGACGAACTCTAAGGACAACCCTGTCCTTGTGAAATACAGTGAAGGGTGGCTTAACTGAAAGTGCCTGTAACTCACTCACTCTGCGAGCGGAAGTAACCGCAACTAAAAACACAGTTTTCAGAGTTAACAGCCTCAAAGGGCAAGAATGTAAAGGCTCAAACGGAGCACCCATAAGGAACTGAACAAGGTTTAAATCCCAACCGGGCACCAGGAAAGGTGACGGAGGGAACACATTAGTGAGCCCTTTCAGAAACTGTGAAATTAAAGGGGTTTTAAAGTAAGAACACTCTTCAGACGAGCGCTTAAAGATGGACAGCGCCGCCAGGTAACCTTTAATGGTACCCACTTGCAAGCCCCTGTGGGCCAAAGAAAGTAAAAAGGACAGAACCATGGGGATGTCACATGCAAATGGATCCACATTCTGAAATCTGCACCAGTCGCAGAACTTACGCCAACGGTACAGAGACTTTGTTGCTGGCCTTCGGGCCGAAAGCAACACCTCCATCACGTCTTCAGGGAGGTCCCAATCCTTATACCTCAACCTTTCAGAAGCCAAGCGTGAAGGTTGAGGGATCTGACCTCTGGATGGAGAACCTGACCCCCCTCCCGTGGGAGCAGATCGTCTCGGTAGGGAAGACGACGTGGAGGGCAGATGGACAAGTCGAGAAGGTCCGGGTACCACGTCCTCCGAGCCCACGCCGGAGCAATGAGGATCATCCGGGAACCGAACTTCCGTAACCTCCGCAGCACTTGCGGGATGACGGGGACTGGAGGAAACGCGTACAGCAGCGGGAATGACCACTCCACCACAAACGCGTCTCCTAAGGCTCCTTTTGGAGGAAATTCCCACGAGCAAAACCTTTCGCACTTCCGGTTGACACTGGAGGCGAAGAGATCCACTTGAGGGGTCCCCCAAAGGGCAAAGATCTCCAGGAAAATCTCCTGAGCCAACTCCAACTCGTGAGCGATCGCGCTCTGCCTGCTCAGAGCGTCCGCCGTCACGTTTTCGTCTCCGGCCAGATGAACTGCCGAGATCGAAACTTCCTGCTGGATGGCCCAGAACTCGAGCTGCATCGCCTCCCTGCACAGAGGAAGTGACCCTGCCCCCCCCTTTTTGTAGAGGTAGTGCATGGCCACTGTGTTGTCCGTCAGGATCAGGACACTCTTTCCTCGCACAGTCGGCAGAAAAGCCTTCAGGGCTAGCCTGACGGCCCTCAGCTCCAACAGATTGATATGGAGTCTGGACTCCTACGGAGACCAACGACCGCTGACTGTCAGCCCGTTGGCATGAGCTCCCCATCCCGTGAGGGATGCAACCGTCACGATTGTCACCTCCGGCCAGGGAAGCCAAAATGGAGCCCCCTTCATCAAGTTGCCTTTGACGGCCCACCACAGAAGGTCCCGGGCGACCGAGGGCGGCACCTGAACCGGGTCCGACATCTTGCCGGAGGACTGCGACCATTGCGTCTTGAGTGCCCACTGCAAAGATCTCATCCGCAGGCGAGCCTCTGGCACCAGAAGAATGCAGGATGCCATGAGGCCGAGCAACCTCAAGTACTCGAACGCTGGGAGCGTCTGGGCATGCTGAAACTTGTGCACCATCTGCTGAATGTGAAGAGCCCTCACCTGGGGAGGAAAACACTGCCCCAGGGAAGTGTCGAGCACTGCTCCGATGTACTGGAGCCGCAGTGTTGGCGTCAAATGGGACTTCTTTAAATTGAGGGAGAAGCCCAACCTGTGAAGGGAGTGGCAGGTGACGGACAGATGATCCAGGACTTGCTTGGGAGAGCTCCCCCTGATCAACCAATTGTCCAGGTAGGGGTAGACGTGAATTCCCCCCTTGCCGGAGATGCGCTGCCACCACCACCATGAGCTTGGTGAAAACCCTCGGGCGGAGGTCAATCCGAACGGCAGGACCCGAAACTGAAAGTGCGAGTCGCCAACCGCGAACCTCAGGTACTTCTTGTGCTTGGGATGGATCGGCACATGGAAGTAAGCATCCTTGAGGTCGAGTGACACCAACCAGTCCTGAAGCTGAAGGGCCTGGAGGACTTGAGAGAGAGAGTAACCATCTTGAACTTGTCCTTCCTGAGGAGTTTGTTCAAACCGCGCAAGTCCATGATGGGTCTCAATCCCCAGTCTTTCTTCGAAATCAAAAAATAAGGGGAATATCATCCCTTGTTCCTCTCCGCTACAGGCACCAGTTCTATGGCGTCTTTCTCCAGCAGGGCTTGAATTTCCTGCGCAAGGAGCGGATCCGGACTCTGCAAAGAGAGGTTCCCTGGTGGATTGTCGCGAGGCCTGTGCCGAAAGGGAAGACAGTAGCCGTGGGTTATGATCTCCAGAACCCACACATCTGAAGTAATGGCTTGCTACTCTACAAGATGCTGCGCCAGCCTTCCCCCAACCGGCGAACCATGGGACATGGCCTCATGACTGAGTGGGAGCGGCTGCGGCGTTACCTGAGGGCAAAGAGGCAACTGCCCGAGCGGCCTTGGCACCACGGGTACCCTGTCGTCCACCTCTGGTACCCCTGCGTTGGCCTCTTTGACTGCCAGCTCCTCTCGCTTTACTGAAGGACGAGTAATAGCGAAAGGAACCACCCCTCCACTGCTGTCCCCTAGGACGGAAAGGCGGAGGTTGGCGAACTGCAGCGCCCAACGACTTCGCTGCAGCTTTTGAGGTCTGCAACCTCTCAAGGCTCTCGTCAGCCTTGCTGCCAAAAAGGTGTTCACCATCAAAAGGCATGTTGAGGAGCCAGGACTGCACATCAGGAGCAAACCCCGACTTCCGCAACCACGCAAACCTGCGTATCACGGTGCTCGCCACCATGGACCTACTGACGCATTAAGCTAAATCCAAACCCGACTGAACGGACTCACACATGGCATCCTTACCATCCTGGAGCATAGCAAGGAAACCATCCCGTTCGTCCCCTTCGGGAATATGTTCAGCCGCTAACGCAACACAGTTCCACAGTGTGTGTGTGAAACGAGACAAGGCACAAATGGAGTTGGCCGCCTGAAGCGCCATACCACCAGAAGAAAACACTTTCTTCGCCCGGCCATCAAAACGTTTGTCGTCCTTATCAGGAGGGATGGTAGGGTACGACGCCTGCTTTGCCGGGGTCGTGGCCGCCTGCACCACCAAACTCTCCGGAGTGGGGTGCCTGGTCAAGTAGCAGGGGTCGCTACTGGCTGGATGGTATTTTTGCGACCAGGATCTGCCCACCGCCGGGAGACTCTCCGGAGCAGTCCAAGCCGCTGCCACCCTTCTCTGTAAAGCCATATGGAACGGCAGTACCGGGTCAGTTGGGGGACCAACATCAAGGATGTCCGTCAGATCATCCTGCACAAACTCCCTTGGGGGAGCAGACCATCCCAAGTACTCAGAAACCCTAGCCATAAGGCGCCGGCATGAGAGCCAGGCTCAGGCCTACAAAACTCCACCTCCGGAGAGGTGTCCAGTCCACTGGCATCATGCAGTGACTGCCTCATATTGTCAAACTGACTATGGCCCGAGACAATTTCATCTGGAACCTGACTAGGAACCAGGCCATCAGAATCCTCATCTGCCTCTGAAATATATTCCAGGTGGCGAAAAGAAGGCACCCGAGAGTGTTTGCTCTTAACCAGAGCCTTCCTAGTGGGTTCCTCCGTGCCACGGGGTACCTCCGACACGAAAGGCGTCGATGGCGGCGAGCGAATCTGCGCCGACGTCGAGAGAACAGGCGTCGGCGCAGAGGAAATCGGCGTCGACGTCTAGGAAATCGGCGTCGACGTCAGATGCAGCGCCGCCAGCATCAGCGGCGTCGACACAGCCCTCGAAGCCGGAGCCCCGAGCGTGTCCCTCGACGACCTGAGCGTCGACGGCTTCGACGACTTCCTCGGAGCCGGAGCCTCGTGAAAGCCTGTCAACGCCCTCGACGCCTCAGACGTCGATGTCTTCCTCGAAGACCTCACAGGTGCACACAGTCTCGAACCTCTCACGACCGACCCCACTCGGGTGCGCGGACGGCTTATTACCCTGCGACTCAAGCATCGCCAGCATTTTCTTCCCGAAGGAAGCCCATTCCTCCGGCGTCGCACGGCTGGTGGGGTAAGCGACGTGCCGGGCAGAGTCATCCGAAGAGGACCTGGAAGACGACCGGTGTCGGCGCTTCCGAGAATGCCTCGAAGAGGCTGAGGAGTGGCGAGACCGACTCCTAGGAGACCCACGAGACTTCTGACGACGACGCGGAGAGTCACCCCTCGAATCATCCGTCGAAAGCCCCGCAGACTTCGACTTCCGGGGCTTGGACACCCGACCTACCGACAACTTCTTATGTTCGCGTAAGGCTTTGGACGTGAGCGACTGGCAGTCCATACAGTCATCCGTGTCGTGGGCCTCCCAGAGGCACCAGAGGCAGGCGTCGTGCGAGTCCGTCACTGACATCTTGGACCCACACACTCCGCACTTCTTGAAACCCGGACGCGGGGTCGAAGACGAAGTAGAAGACATCTTCACACGAAGGATTTTCACAAAACGAACAGGTTCGAAGAACCAAGAAGAACAGAACTCCAAAGAGTCGAGGCGTTAACCAAGATTCACGAAGCAACACGTTCGCGGAAAAAACGGAACTGAGGCTAGGGGCGTCGTGCGTCCTACTTATCACATCGGATGACGTCGGAGGAGGTCCTCGACGACGGCGCATCAACGTCATCGACGCAGAAAAAAGTTTCCGAAGCAGCACAGCTGTGGTGATTACATGTCATAGATATGGAATACGTCGGAGGACCCAACCCCCTCGAATGAGATGTCTCATGTCACCACTTCCCCTCTTCTCATGGCCATGCTAATCCCTATGGCAATTCTCAGCCAGTTCCTGCCCTCCCCACCCAAAACACCTCCTCACTGGGACTCTGAGCTAGCTTTAAACACGCCTTACCATCAAACTTTGCCCTCAATGTGCCTGCAAGTGTTTCCTTAAAGAAGTCTTCTGAGAGTTCATGACTTCATTGGAGTTGTAAACACGGAACTGGTGTAATAAAAATGTCTTAATTAGGTCGGCCTTTTGCCACTCGATTTAAAAACACCCTGCGTGTCTTTCGCTGAAGTTCTGTTAAAAACAAGCATTGGCAAAGCCAACATTTTTGGCTTGTGTATACGTATTAGGCATTTGCCAGACACTGCTATTAGCTGCTCAGGTACTCAAACCATTTTGCACCGGCACTATCAATGGCCAGCTAATACCAATACAGAAGTGACTTTCCCATGCCTACACGAATGCCCAAACTGTTAGCATTGCCAGTGCTCTTTTTGCTTTTCCCTTGATGCACAGGACTATGCATCAAGGTTAAAGCAAACATACTACTTGGCTAAATTGGCACACATTGAATGTAGGACAATCTAGCCAGTAATAACACTTATGGTACTCAGTCAGCCTGGATATACTTTCTGTGGCATGGCATTTTTACTGGCTGGGAGTCTGTACATGGTAATAATGGCATATATTGATGCAGCTGCATGGACATAATTAGACCAACCAGCATGAATATATATTTATACTAGCATATCTCGTGTGGAAAGGCGGCATGAAATGTATTGGAAAATGTTCTGATACACTGATTTGCAACTATTGGGATTTTCCATGTGCTTCCATACAAAACCAATGTATGGATTTCTACCCAATTTTGCTAAGAAAGTGTTGTAAAATGCATAATTTTAACCCAATGTTTCAAACAATTTCTTGGGCGTGAGAACCCCCCCTCAAGCAACCCTCCTTTGGTTTGGGCTCCCTCACTGTGCTCTGTTGATCCTGCCTAATTGGCACAAACATTTAAGCCTCTTAAATTCAGAAATGTACCAGCCTTCACTGTATATCATTTGTCACTGTGTATGATGTGTGTTTTAATGTGCACACAGGTGCAGGGTGCTCCTTGATATGATATGGCATTTATAACGTGCCTGTACACAAGTGTTTCTAGGCGCAACAAGGCAAGGAGGGGGAAACAAAAGAGTAGTACAAAAAACAGATCTTAATGGCCTTGTGTAATTCAGATCGTGCAAGAACAGGGAAGGGGAGACGTGCAGAGTGTGGGGTAGGATGCAGAAGTGCAGGAACAAAGGAGAAGCAAGAGTGCAGCCAACGGGTGGCAAGTGTAGGTACTCATAAGTGCAGCCAATAGGTGGAGAATAAGTGCAAGAGAGGGGACCGTAGGGTTACAGATACAGACAAGTGCAGGGGAGTCAAGAGGCAGTGCGTGATTGCAACAGGACAGGCAGGTACCTGAGCCCGAATTCATAGCTTGACCAGGTGACCAGTGCATGGATCAGGCAGGTGATGAGCAAGGGAGAGGAAGAGAGAAGGCAGAAGCAAAGGGACAGGTCTTGAGTTGTTTCCGGAAACGGAGTGGTTCTGGTCAAGTTTCAGAGCGGCAGGGAGGCTGTTTCCAGAGGGAGGGTCCAGCCGAAGAAAGAGATCTGCCCTCAACCCTTTGCTTGGAAAAGTGACTGACCCTCAGAGAGTTGGAGGTGGCGCACTGGAGAGCTCATGCCATCCTATATATATTTTTGCATATGATACAAAAGTTAATCTGGCGTAAACCTTTCTTCAGTAGAGAAAACTAACTTTGCTGTAGTTGATTTGGAGTTGTAGTAATACACCATATTTGGGATCCTGCACACAAACTCAAGGGGAGATTTCGAGTCTCCTGTTTGCAGAGGTAACGCTGCTGGCCGAGTGCAAAAAATTGTAAAGGGGCCTCACCAAATGTTTTGCTCCGGGCCTCACCACATCTTCTGGCAGCCCAAGCCACAAAGCCCTCAAGCGTGACAAATGTCCCATCAGGGAACCAGTCGTGTAAAGTCATCTCTTCCCCCACATCCCACATGTTCTTGATGTCCTTGCCATATGTCGGGGGGGCCCTGGGCAGATTCATAGAGGAGCAGATCCATAGTATTGTGAGGCTACACCCACCCTTTTAAACTGTCTTAACCAGGCATTTACCGTTGTGCGAACCAGGCTAAACTAGCATGAATCTTCATGTCGGTCAGCTAAAATAATTGACTTTAAATTTGTAGGTGAAGCACTATATGGCTCCAGGGCCTGATGTATTGGGTTATCATTGGTGGGGTACCAGTGGCCTGCGTGACAATATAATAAAGCACAAAGTCAGGCGCTGCTAGGCCACCTTGTTAGACGGTTCAGACATTACCTCCCATTTTAATCACACTATACTTAGTTGTCAGCGATCGAAGTTTATCAAAAAATGCTCCTCCTGGCCACACTGGAAAATTACACAAATATAATTTGGGGACCACAATGACCACAACCATTTTAAGTAATGAGAGCCTGCAAAATAAATGAAAAATTATGTTTTGCCCATAGTTGTAATTTGGTTGCCAGCGTATATAAATACATTTCAGGATTGTCTGCAAGCAGGGAGCGATGTGAATGAGAGATTGAGATGCCCAAGTATTTTAATTTATGTGGGACCCAACTGAATCCCATCAAGTCTGTCGGGATATGTGTGGTATCGGACAATGGAAATAGTTCTGATTTTGCTTCATTAATTCGGTATCCAGAATGAGCTGTGAATCTATGGACCTCCTCCATCACTGCGGCTATATTCGGTTCGAGGTTGTGAATATAAAAAAGTGCATCATCTGCATATAAGGATATAATCTGTGGTGGTCACGCTATATGAATACCCCTATGTCCATGTTTATCACGCATCATTCAGGCAAGAGGTTCAATCGTAAATGCAAAGAGCAGTGGGGATAATGGACAGCCCTGTCTCGTCCTGTGTCCCATATAGAAGGTGGGTGAGACCATGCCATTGGTACAGATGGTTTAATGTATAGCAGCCATATAAACTATGAAATGATCCCCCAGTCGCATCAGACGCAGGACTGAAAATACATTCCCAAGAGACAGTCGAAAGCCTTTTCTGCATCGAGTAAAGCCGCCACTGCCCTAGCCTTGGGGTTTAGTTGGGATAGAATACAGAAGATCCTACGTAAATTAAGCACTGTGGAGCACCCAGGGATGAATCCCGATTGATCCGGATGTACCAGCGTTGACATGTGTGGCAAAAGACAGGCAGATACAATTTTGGCAAAAAAATGTCCATCGGTATTAATCAATGATAGTGGTCTGTGCAAGGCCATTTCAGATGCTGGTCTGTTAGATTTTAGTAGTACCGTAATTACGGCCTCAGAGTGTCGATGGTAATTGACCAACTTGTAGGGACTGTTCCCAGACCTTAGATAATTTGGGTGCCAGAATTATCGGAGTTCCTTATATAGTTCAATTCCTATCGCATCCGGGCCTGTGGCCTTCCCTGAGGAAAGGGCCACTATTGCATCTGTGATTTCTTCAAATGTGAATGACTGATTAAGTATTGACTGTGTGTCAGGTGAGGGGAATGGGAGAGAAATCTTGTCTAAATAATGCAACAAGTCAGTATCGGTACACTCATCAGCATTTGCGTATAGGGTTTCATAGTATTGATGGATTAATCACAGCGATTTATTGTGCCCCTTTTTCTCCCCGGATCAGACCTGCTAGAAAAATGCCTGGCCGATCTACTTCCCCGTATCGCCATGCCTGGGTAGGCTGGCTCATCAGGTGAACTTCTCCATCAACCAGGTCTCTAAATTAATTTAATAATCCCCAGTAGCCCTGTTATGTGTGGTGCTGTATTCATTTTCAAGTTGCCTCAAGTCTATTTCAACCATTCTCAATTCTTTTCTCGTTTCTTTTAGACTTCCAACAGTCATTGAGATCATGTCTCTCCCCTAAGCCACACAAAGGTTTCCGCAGATAGTAGAATGATGGGGTACAAATCCCTTATTTCTTTGGGAAAAAATCTCCAATCCTGTCCCGCAGTGCTTCCAGGAGGTTTACATCGAGCAAGCATGAGGGTGGCATTCTCCACGACGGGCAGGGGATGTCGGAAACCATTGCATTGTATCAGCATTGATACCAGTGAATGGTCGGAGATGGTTCTAGGGTATATCTCACACTCCCGCACATTTGGCATCAGCCCGGCGGAGACCAACCAATAATCAATCCTGGACTATGCATCATGGACGGACTAATACTAAGTGTATTCGCGTGCATTAGAGTTCCGATCTCTCCATACATCCACCAACTCCATTTGCAACATGATTTGCTTACCGTATTAGTCAGGTCATGCTGGGTTTCCCTCGAACGGTCCAGAATACAATCCAGTATCGTATTAAAATCTCCTCCCCAGATAATCAGGGAGTGGTTTCACTCCCCCCCCCAAAGTAGGATCTCTGTTATCTGCCCATAGAACTCAGGGTCATCGAAATTGGGCGATGTGTTAACTAATAGTAGATCCATGCCGGAGATCCTCCCTCATAAAATCACATCTCCCCTGTGGGTCAATACACCGCCTATCCTCCCGGAAGCACAATGAACGATGTATCAGAGTCATCACCCCCCCCCCCCCCGGCCTGTGTTGAATAGTCTGTATAACCTTGCTGATTCCCCCAGCTGGATGCAAATTCCTTATCGAGTGTCCCTTGGGCGTGAGTTTCTTGTAGCATCACTATCTTAGGGCAATGGCGGTTTATATATGCAAGCACTTTCCTCACCTTAATAAGGTTATTCGGTTCACGGACATTCCATGTTAGGAAGGGAATCTTGTCACCCATAGTATTCAGTTTGTTTTACATAATGATCACGTGTCATGTATATATTGCAATGATTCTATTCTCATGTTTATCAAGCAGTATGTCTGCACTTTTCCAAAATACAATAGTACAACTTCATACCCTTTCAACTCCACCAACTTTTGATAATCATGTCCATCATTAACCCCAACTTGATGGATAACATTCCCTCCTCCCTCATCATCACCCCCCAACTTAATGTGACCCAGAAATAACTGTGGCAACATCCTGGGGTGCGCTGTGAATAGTTGTTGCAATCAGGCAGCAGGTTGTCGAGAGAGCAACCAGTCCCAATTATAACATTGTTACACACCAATGTGTATGCATGTGGTAGGTAAGCTCAAGTCAATGTCAGCGTAGATCAGTCCCGGTCTTCGGCGTTCACCTCATTGTTGTGTGGTCGAGGGCTGTGGTTCCGATCGTGGTCCTGCCGCGGGAGGGGAATTGATGCTTCCACATACACGGTGGCCTCAGATGGGTTCTCTAAAAATATGCACGGCCCACCATGCTGGATTTTTAACTTGGCCGGGAACATTAGGGCATATGGGACATGTCTGATCCGTAGTAGCTTCTTGACTGGATCATATGATTTCCGTACAGCCTGCACATTAGCTGCCAAGTCCGGGTAAATGCAAATATCGTGAGCCTCGCAGCAGAGTGTGCCTTGCTCCCTGGACATCCGTAATAGGAGATTTCTACCCGGTAATTGAGCAGTCTCACTATAATGGTGCGTGAGGGAGCTCCTGGTTTAGGGACAGGTACCAATACAAGGTAGGCCCGCTCCACCAAGAACTGTAGGGAAAACTTTGTGGGGTCAAACAGTGTTTTTAGTAAGTCCTCTGTAAATGTTTCCATAGGGCCCCTGAATGCCGCCTCGGGTATTAAGATTATACAAATATTATTTTGCCTTGTGCACGATTCAAGTTCATCGCACTAACTGCAGATTTTGTTGACCTCCTGTTTCTAGTGTGTTATTTCGCAGTTGTCTCTGTCGACCTTATCCTCTGTTTGGCCAATCCTGGTTTCCGCCTCATTTATCAGGCTGTTTTCTTTCTCCAATTTGTATTTTAGTGAGCCGATGGTGGAGACAATGTCATCTAGTTTCATATTCACT
The DNA here is from genome assembly GCF_040938575.1 of Ambystoma mexicanum. Lineage (NCBI taxonomy): Eukaryota > Metazoa > Chordata > Amphibia > Caudata > Ambystomatidae > Ambystoma > Ambystoma mexicanum. The sequence goes on along the minus strand of NC_090936.1, from coordinate 158,006,174 downwards.
GCCATAAAGCCGCTTTGCATTGCTGCTAGTAGATGGTCTTCGTGAACATCTCCGGCTGTAGAGGCATGCTCATCATTGGTTACTGGATTTGTGTATCCCGAGGCCTTGGCAGGGGTGTCGGTGAACAGGTCCATGGGCCACTTATTTTAACCGCCGGCCCCTTTCGTCATATTTTCCACTTTTATTGCTGATGTTATTGGCGCCCTGGATTCCCACTCGTCAAGCAGATCACGTTTCCGATTTGCAGAGGTGTTTGGATTGGGTGGATATTATTGCTAGGTGTCTGTAATTGGGATGGTTGCCTAACGTGCCAGTAATGCACTCCCACCTCAGGCTGCAGTCATAGGATGGAAGCCGAGGATTCAGCTCAACTCCTACCGCAGCTATGGAGGATCAAGTACGATTACAGAATCTGCACCCAGGTCCAGGGAATCAGTGTCTGGTTGTTGCCCTACATGAAATATCACCTGCCTCTGGAAGGTGACCAGAGCATGAACTTATTTCCAGGGGGTGCCAAGAGCTATGTGGTTGTATTTATCGTGGCGCTGTGGACAGCATAGCATGAAATTGTGTACAGGCCAGTCAAACCGCATCTGTGTAGCACCATGGCGCTTGGGCACCAGGTAGGTGTGTCTGGTAATCTGTCCCCATGGAGGCGTTGATCTGATCAATGGATACCAGCATATGTACCCCAGTAGGGCCAAGGGTGGTGATCCTGGGGGAATCCCGAAGTAGAGGTGGCAGAGCGTGCTCCTCTCTGGCGACCTGAGAAAGGAGTAAACTAAATGCCCTTAATAGGGGGAAAATTGTTTAAAGGGATGCTGATTCAAGTGGAGATGACGGATCACTGATCGGAGCCGTCTGAAGAGTGGGGTAAACACAGCGGGTGCACGTCGCCTGAAAACAGCCCCGGCCTGCAGCCCAGAGTGGCGCGTACATACGGGCAAACATCGGAGCCCGCCGTGAGGAGCCCCGGCCCCAAGAGAACAGGCCGGGCGGCCGGGGACTCGGTGAGAGAGAACGCACCTGGTGAGCTGGACACCCGACAGGTTAGCGGTTTCAGTTGATCCAGGGACGCTACCCGAAGGACAGAGTGAAGGGACAGCGTAGTTAGCGTTCCTACCGACCCGTCCACTAGCTGAGCTGCGCAGGGCTGGAGCCCTTATGAGATAAGCAGTTCCAAACCGGATCTTTTGAAAACGGAGGTGACTAGCAACCGGTGGGCCTAGGGGGCTGGCGGAAGAGCGCCGGACAAGGGCCCCGCAGCCGGTCGTATGGATCACTGCATTGAAGCAGAGTGACCCACAAGGAGGCCGCACCACCGTTTGGGGAGGGCGATTCGAACTGGACAGGAGGGCCACGCCACCCGCAGAGCGCAAGGTGCCGGGAAGAGGCACACCCTCCCACCCCCCAGCTGCCGGGCAAGACACCGGGCCCCCCTGTGGCGGACTCCATGGGACGGCAACCCAGCACAGCTGGCTGTACAGGAGGGACCACCGTTGGCCAGGAGTAGGCGTCCTTGGCCCAATTGACACTGAGGAACACCCCCCTCCGGCGCCAAGAGTTGATCCAGCATCTGGTCACACGACAGGGATGCAGGAAGTTATCACGGGAGCTCCATTCCCTTGCACCTCAATTGAGGGATGAGCAGTGCCTCGGCGGTAAACAGACAACAGCCGGATGACAGTCAGGGCCGCCTGCAGAGCGAGGCATGCACTGTCACTGTAAACAAACTACCTGAACGCTGTCCCCGACACGCTGACAGGAGTGGCATAGACCTACGCCCAAGCACAGGCCCCCACAGTGTATGAAGTATCCGACCCTTCGAGGAACCAGGTGGGACGTGGTGAGCTGGCTGAGGGAGTAAGCACACCAGGCAGGCACAGGCATTTATCTTTTGTAGTGGGGTCATCCCCTGAAGTGTGTTGAGGGGGAGACTGGAGCCTTCTCACTCGTTGGGTCGGTCGGACTGCATAGAGCCGGAGCCCTCCTGCCAGCAGCCAGGGTTCACCAAGAAATGTCACGCAATAGGTCCAGGGAGCTAGAGAAGGCGCAGCAGGCTCTAAGGGCATGAAGAAGCAAGAGGGGACATTGCCAGGCATGTGGAGGAGAGAGGGCGACAGCCCTGGTGAGGAGGGAGCGGTAGGGATGGACAACCAGATACCTGAGATATCCCCCCCCTATAACAGCAGGACAACAAATCACAAGTGAGATACTCCAGCAATGTTTTAAAACCTTCAGCAATCAGATAACCGCCACCCTGCAGAACAAGCTCAGCCTAATGCGAGCCAAACTTGCCCAATCAGTGCAGGAAGTCAAGAGCGAAGTGCCGGAATTGGGGGGCAGAGTGGCCACGACCGAGAACATGATACAGGAATTGTCCGAAGATGGCAAGAAAATTGATGCACTTACGGAGCAATTAGCGGTAGCAACAACCTTGAGCTTCAAGCCGAAGATTTGGAGAACCGCTCGAGACGCTCGAACATTAGGGTGAAAGGGCTGCCCTAGTGTGTCCCCGATGCTGAACTAAGGGAAACAATCCAGTTAATCTTCAAGGAACTACTGGACCTTGAGGAAACGGGGGGTGTCCTAATCGACAGCATACTCTGCGTAGGTCCCCCAAGGGAAGAACCAGGGGCCAGGCCCAGGGAGGTGGTGATGGCCCTGCAACGTTATAATCAAAAAGAAAGAATCCTACAAGCGGCAAGGAAAGCACCGCCGATAAAGGTAAATGGCAGCATCATCGAACTGTTTCAGGATCTGGCCAAAGCCACGCTTGCAAAGAGGAGGCGTATGGGGCAGGTAACAAAAGCCCTGAGAGACTCTCAAACAAGGTACAGGTGGGCCTATCCCTTTGGGTTGGTCTTTAGTTGGGAAGGGCGGCAACACTGCATCTCCACGATGGAGGAGAGGCTCAGGATCTTGAAGATCGAAGGGGAGAGGCCACTAGTACGGGGCAGGGCAGTAGCATGAAGGCCGAAAACCAGAGGGTGAGGCCTGGGGAGTGGAGGAAAATCAGAGATTCCAAACAAGGGTGGAATTTCCCAAAGGGCCCAGAGAGGTCACGATCCAGGTCCCCAACCTAAAGGGGTAACCTGACCTGCCGGTCAGTTTATTAGCAACGCTCCCAGGCACAGACGTTACATGGTTCACTGTTGGTGGGAAGGTATGCCGGGGAGGTGGGGGTATTGTATCGTCTCTTGGAATTGGGGGAGGGTGGCGGGGTGCCCTTCCTGCTTAGTTAATCACAAGAGATGGTGGAAGATCCGGAAACCCGAGGAGGGTAGACGTCAAGGGGAGGAGATGCCGAATCTATCCGGAGGGGGCGAAGGGAGCGGGGGGAGGGGCTCAAACATGCCAACTTCATGAGAAGCGTAAGATATGGGTAACCTCAAAGGGGTACACATTCTGTCACTCAACATAAGAGGGTTAAATACGCCTGCCAAAAGATGGAAACTTGAGAATCTCCTCCACCGTGATGACCCTGAATTTGTGACACTGCAGGAAACCCACATTCACGTACAAGACAGACTGAGATTCAAACTCAGGGGGTACCCGCATATCGTCCAGGCCGACGATAAGAGCAAAGTGAGCGGGATATTGATTGCGTTCAGACATAGTCCGAGTGTCCAGATCAAAGCTGTCAAGGAAGACAAAGAGGGGAGGTTCCCATTTGTGTACCTGCTGTGGGGAGGTAGGCCCATCACGGTAGCTACGGTGTACGCACTCAACGCGGGCCAAAATGGGTTTCAAGGGGGGTAATGGAGAAATTAGAGCATTTTGTAAGGGGTCCCCTAATAGTGACTGGGGATTTCAAACTGCGTGGCGTATGCTTACGGAAAGATGCAGAGGGGAGGGCGGGGGGGGGGGGTCGCAGTCACAGGGCACCCGTCTGGCAAGCTGGAGGCCTGTATGGAGAAACTCACTATAGTGGACATATGGCACGAAGTTAATAGGGACTCCAGGGGGTACAGTTTCTATTCCCACGTGCATAGGAAATTCTTTAGGATCGATTACATCTGGGCATCAGTTTCCCTCTTAGGGCAGGTCCAGGATGTTGAAGTAGGGCCGATTACGCTATCCGACCATGCGCCCTTACGAATGGAATTAGACTGGGATAGAGGGGAGTCGGGGCTATGGCGATGGTAGTTCCCCCGCCACCTCCTAAAGGATGTGGTCATTTGCAAAGAATTAAGCTAAACGATACGTGACTTCTTCGCAGACAATAGGCAAGCAGAGATCCAGGAAGCAGTGGGGTGAGACGGCTTCAAGGCAACCATGCGAGGCATCTTGATAGCAAAACAAACACTGCGAGCCAAGCAGGAAAGGGCACTTCAAACTAATCTGGAGGAGCGCCTGGGGAAAACGATGAGGATGGAAACGGATAAAGAGGCTTAGATAAGTAAAAGATACAGGCACATCAAGGGGCAGCTGAGCTTACTACTTGTGAAACAAGTAGAACACTCCCTGCTGATCCTGAAGCAGAAATATTATATCCATGCCTACAAAACCTGCTGCTTGCTTGCAGGCAGGTTAGGAAAAAGAAAGCAGCAGGCGTGATCCGGCGAATACAAAAGCAGGGCGGGCAAGAAGCCATGCAAACAGAAGATATACAGGCATTCACCCAGTTCTACACCACATTGTACACCTCAGAACATTAAGATTGTGAACACCAGAGGGCGTTTTTGAAATCCTGTCCTTTGAAACTCTGAGCCCAGAATCTATGAGAGGCCCTGGAAAGGGAGATTACAGAGGACGAGGTGAGCGGCAATTAAATCACTGTCCCTCGGCAAGGCCCCTGGGTCGGACGGGTACCGTGCCATATTCTACAAGACCTTCCAGGGGTTCTTACCCCACGTCTGGCGTCCCTTTTTAACGCCTTCCTCGACACTAGCTCCATATCTCGAACAATTCGCAAACAATGGAAGGAGCCACAGTTGTTCTCTTCCCTAAACCCAGTAAAAATCCCGAATTGTGCAGCTCCTACCGCCCCATAGCATTAATACATTTGGATGCCAAACTATTCACTAAAATTCTAACAATGAGATTGGAGGACATAATCCCAGATCTGGTACACCCGGACCAGGTAGGGTTTGTCAAGGCGAGGCAAAAGTTTGATAACAATAGGCGTATTTCCCACCTTATCGAGAAAACAAATAGAATGAGCTTGAGGTCAGGGGTACTAGCTCTCTACGCTGAAAAGGCGTTTGACTGGGGCGAATGGTCTTTCTTGTTTGCAACAATGGAAGAGATGGGATTCAGCCCAGTCTTTCTCAGCCTAGTCAAAGCCAACTTTAGGTCCCTAAAAATTGGGCTAGCCATCAATGGGTCCGTATCCCAGTTGATATAGATAAGTAGGGGAACTAAGGAGGGTTGCCCCATGTCCCCAGTCCTTTATGCCTCATTCTTGGAACCTTACTTAGTTAAAATAAGATTGGAGAAGGGTATAAGGGGCGACACCTTCGGAGGGGAAGACCATAAAGTATTGGCGTTTGCCAACAACCTATTGATGGTTCTCACTGAATGGGAGACCTCCCTCAGATGTTATGGCCCTCTTAGAGGAATTAAAAATCAACACCCGGAAATCGGAAATCATGCAACTGCAGGGGGACACTTCCGAAGTCCCGCTAGAGACCGGGCAATTTGCCCAGGCAAAAGGGCCCCTTCGTTATTTGGGGGTTTCTTTGACGCAGTCTATAGAGGGCCTATACCGAGCCAAGTACCCCCACCTTCTAGGAACAATCAAAGCATGGCTTGTAGAGAGGAGGCACCTCAGTCTATCATGGACAGGCCGCATCAGTGTCATTAAGATGGTGGTCCTCCCCAGGGCACTCTACTTCTTCAAGGCTCTCCCGGTCGCAATTCCAACTCGCTTCTTTATCAGTCTCAACAGGCTACTGCGCAAGTACATATGGCAAGGGAAAACACTGAGGGTATCGTGGGGGGGTTATGACTTCCCCGGTGGAGGTGGAAGGAATGGAAGTACCCAATTTCAAAATGTACTACCGGGCTGCTGAGCTGAGGGTAATCAGAGTGGTTTGCAGGGAACCCCAAATCTATTTGGCGTAGGATGGACAGGGTCATGGCTCTCAACTCACCCGCTTTTGGCGGGTGTCACCCGCCCTGTAAAGGGCTGACTCACCCGCCAAGCCTCCTGCACGCCCATTCATTCTAATGGGCGTCTCACCCGCCAAAAACAAAATCGGGTAATTTCACCCGCCTTTGCAACACAAATGGTTGAGAGCTATGCAGGGTGGTGGTAGGCGCCCCCCTGGATGAGGTTCTATGGTGCCCAAAAGTTGATAGGTCGCCCAATATGTACAGGAACAGCATAACAGCCTTAGTGGGAGACACGTGGGACACTATGCTTGAGGAGGAGAGGATCTCTTCCTTCCCATCACTGTTCACTCCGCTTATCCAGAATCCCCAATTTACCCCCAGGCTCGAAAAAGGGGCCTTCATTAGGTGTGAGGAGGCGGGTGCTACTTGCGCAAGGTACATGGAGGGGCAAGAGGTGAAATCCTTCCAAGAGTGCAAGGAAACTATGGGGCTGAGGGAAGAAGACAGGTTCCAGTACATTCAGCTGCGGCACTGGCTGTCGTCTCAGGACATGAAGAAAGCAGCAGCCAGGGACTTTACCCCTCTAGAAAGGTACCTCCTTACAAATACCGTATATCGGCAAGTGGTCAGCAATTTATACAGGATATTTATGAAACCGTCAACCCAGCCCCAGTGGCCCTATATGAATAAACAGGCGGACACGCTGCCGCTACCGTTGTCCGAAGAGCAGTGGTGGGAAGTGTGGCAGCGAATCCCGAAGCTTACGAGAAGCATGCAAATCAGAGAAATGTGGACAAGAATGATGGTGCAATGGCACTTAACCCCCGAAAAGCTATACAAAATCTTTCCCACAGTAGCTCAAACGTGTTGGCGGGGTGTAGCGAAGTAGGCACTTGGATCCACATCTGGTAGCAGTGTCCCGCCCTGAAGCCCTTCTGGGATGTGATAATCAAGGCAATGAGGGGCATCTTTGGCCCCCAGGTGAGGAGGGATATTGGAGAAGCCATGTTAGGCTTGGGTGATGTACTGGACCCCCCGTTGCCAAAGCCACAAAGGAAGGCCTATATGATACTCAGTGTGGCATCGCTCTCAATAATAGCATAAAAATGGAGGCAACCTTCGATACCCAAAGAACAAGACTGGATAACCAAAATCTGGCATTTCGCTGCTCTAGAGTGGGCAACCTACTCGGTCCAGGGGGACTATATGAAGTTTAGAACGGAATGGGACTTGGTCTGAAATTACATTCATAAGACTATCTGGAACAATGGTGCCCTCAGAAACTAAGACTGTTGGACATTCTATGAGTAGTGACTTGAAGCCCTCTGGACTCTTCACTCAGGAAATTCTTGGTACTGCGATCCTTGGGTGGGGAGTAGGGAGGAGCAGGAGGGGAAGGGGATTGTTACAGTTTTAAAATGCCAATAAAAACAAATAAAAAAATAAAATAAAAAAAAAACAAGCCCACGCTCTGATGTCTTCAGAGGTCCACACTGCAACCCAAAACGTGACGCAGTGTAGTCCCAGACAGTGTGTTATATGCGCACATGCTGCAGGCTTCCAGATCTGGCTGTGAGGCCACCTCGGGCATCGGCTAGAGGCAAAGAGCTGAATTGGCACATTCAGCAATCCGCACTCCCAGGGTAGTTGTACCAGTTATTAGATGTTAGCTTGTATGCCCCAGTGGGGCCAAGTGCTGCAGTCTCCAGGGCGTCCTGAGGCAGTGGTAGCAAGGTTGAGAGCCAGCTCATGCTCCATGTTGGCCGCGGAGGCCAGCACTGCATTGCACTGCACGTTCCAGCACCAGGTCGCCCATCACATGGAACTGTAAAATTTCAAATAGTATATTGTTCATGCTTATGCTACCAGCGTTAGATCCGGTCTTCAAGCATGCACGGGCATCACAAGTGTCGGGTATGTTATGAGGGTTTTTTCTGGGGTGCCTCATTAAACAGGGCCGGCTCCACGTAACGAGTAATGTGTTTACTAAGGGCAGGTGGATGCAGACAAGCACAGGCTCTGCGGGCACACCACGCCGTGTCTGGATGCTGGTGTGCTGCTGGTAATGTGACAGTGTGGGCTCCAGCCCCCTGCCCAGCTTACTGTCTTTCATTGGATGTTATCCGTCAGCCTTTGCATTCAGGCCACACAGCTCAGGGCGCCGCTCCGCCTAGAAGCGCTGGTCGGCCACTGCTTATCCTCTCTCCGCAACCTTTTCCCGCAGCACCCATCTCAGCCCTTACTGTGCGATTTTGCAAGATCTTCGAGCTACAGGTTCCTCGATCCTTCTGTTGCACTGTGGGATCATCAGGAGGTAATTGGGTAGTGTAAAGAAGGATTTACGACAACACATGATCACATGGGACCTGTCATGGTGCATGTCCCCAAAACCCTGAAACCCGCGAGCCCAGCCCAGATTCTGGCTTCCTTTGGGACTTCCCAGGCCCCAGCTAGGTTCACCTGGGCTCAGTCCTGGCGCTGCTGGCCCAGGCTCATGATAAGTGTTAAATACATGGTCCATTTATTTGGCTCTGAGATGCTGAGCCCATTCAGTACAGGGTGTGGCTTGGGACTACTTTACCAGAGAGACAGGATACGATGAAGGGGACTATTTTCCTGGAACTACTTGCAAGGCTATTTAAACCGCACCTTGCAAACTGAACACGCTTCCCGTTAATCTGCACTCCGCAGCGTAACGCTCACCGTGTCAGTTCTTGCTTCCTTTCCGCCACGCCCGTCCAGAGTATTCTATCCATCAGCACCTGTGAAAATAGAAGAACAAGAGTTATTCATGCATTGACGGCCTTACCTGCAGAACATCCGGGCCTCGCCTTTACCCTTATCCAAAGGCTGCCGCATCTGTAGAAGATCAGAACAGAAGGTACCCTCTCGGGTAGCGACGCACCCGACTCGGCCTCCTCCAGGAACTCCAGCGAGCAGTTCATCATTCTGCATCGCGCCGCATCTCGACACCAACAGTCGGACCTTCCATCTTCTTCCAGGAAAAGCGCCGCACCTGCCGAACAGGCAAGACAAAGCAGGTTAGTCGCACACTAGAAGAAGGCTAAAATAAAGCAAACTATTAGCGCAATCTGCACAGCGCTCTACTTACCGGCAAGAATCCTGCACATCATTGTCAGGAGAGTCATTCATCATCCGAAAACCACTTCTGTGCCGCACCTGAAAGACAAGAAAACGAACATTAGATATCTTGCATGCACGGACTTAAGGCAGCTATTTCAAGGAGTTATTGGAATAGAGGCTTATCTGCTTACTCCGGTCCATCCACTTCAGCAACCTCCATCGGATCAGTGAAGTAACTCGATCCAGGAACTACAGAGTAACCACGCCCCTTCCAGAGAGTGTGCAGGACGGAGAGCTCCCCATATAATAGACAAGGTGAGCCAGGAAAAGAGAAGGATAACACAGAAGGAGGTGAAAAACATAACGAGCTCCACACAGTTGGCTGATATCTTGTTTCGACTTGCAGACAAACCTCTCCTGAGGCAAAACAGAAGGGAAGACGCAAGCAGGCCCCCATTAAGCAGAACACCACCAGTGCAGACATCCTTCGCACACGAGCACACCCCCTTGGAGACCAGGTGAGCGTGACGGGACTGGATCTTTCAACTCAAGCTACCATCTTCTTGCATCCTCCCCACCCCTGACCCCACAGTTTACAGCCCTCACTGGCATCCTCATGTTGGGAGCATTCGCTTCCCTTTTTCGTCCTCATCTCATTGGTACCGACATTCGCTCGATGTAGCTCGGGGACTCTGGTTCCTTTCTTTCTCCTGGTCTCGGCGGCAGTTGCTGGGTGGCATTCCCATTACTGTGCTGTAGTGGTAGCCCCACCAGGGAAGACAGTTTGCTTCCAGTCTTCACTCTGCATCCGTCCAGAGCCTCTCGCTCAGTTCCGTCTTCGTTCCATGCCTAACCGGAGCCTCTCTGTCAGCGCACCCACCTTGTAGCCTCCAGCTAGCGAATCATGCTTTTGCTACGCCATGCCACTGCTGGCTCTGCAAAGCTCTGTTCCTCCAGGACTTTTCCACCAAGGCACGCATCTGCGTATCGAGGATTCTCTTTCCTCCGGAGTCGCGCACTGCGTAGGAGGTCGCTCCTCATTCACTGTTCATACTGTGTTTAAATACATCATTACAATCGAAAAAAGTGTCCTTCCTTGACGGCAGCGTTCGGATATAAGTCAGCATTACCTGAAGTCAACAGGGTGGAAGGTGGATCACTGGTAGTATTAATTAAAACACGAGAACAAACAGGTTTTTCCAAGTCCCATGTAGGCGAGGACGGGGGGGAAGCAGATGCATTGCATTTAATCACCTCCCCTCAACTTAGATTTTCCCATATGACTTTGTGGGTCTTCTAAGGGGTGTGCACTGGAGGTTTAATTTCCTGCTCTTCCAGTGAGAGGTGCCCAGAAGCTGCAGGTGCAAGGATTCTTCCGGTCAGGTCAAGATGCAACTCCTGGTGATAAAGCAATAAAAAAATTGTTTTTTTAAAAACAATGTAGGCCTCTTCAGGACACTTCACTGGACGGTGAAAGGCGAGTTCTAGCGAGTTCTAGTGACTGTCTAGTGCACACAGGCAACAGCCGTCCTTCCAGTCACAGTCATACAACCTTCTCTAAGGCAGGACACATTGATGCTGGAATTTGGAGGGAGGGAAACTTGTGCCACAAGCTGGCGACTACCAAAGTTCCAGATGCAGCGGTGGAACAGCAACGGTTCTGGCGAGATAGCACACGAGAACTTATCAGTCCACCCAGTTGTCCAGGGACACTTCCGAAGGCTCAGAATGGATGGATCCTCGAGAAGGCTTCAACTAGTTGGTCCCCACTAGTCCAAGGGCTGAGGCACCACTCAAGGTCTTTGGAGATCATGCAGTCCAACAGGGCTTCACCAGCCAGACGTAGGAAGGGATCACAGACTTCAAGGGTCGTCTTCTGCTCTTCAGTTGGCTGTTAGTCTATGACAGATTCTTGGCTCCATCGCTAATCTGAAGTCCTTCACTTATCCAAAACTCAAGCTGGAAGCATGCCCACCAATTATAGGGATCTGCACCATTCAAACAGCCAGTAGTTGTCCAATCAGGCACAACTACTGGTTGCACATCCACCCTAGTAGCAGACTTGCTGCCACCCGAGAGAAGGACTGGGACCAGATAGTCCCAGGCCACTTCATGGGCCTCACACACATAAACACACACACACACAACGGCTCACTGTCCAGCAGGGGGACACAAAGGTATCCCCATTGCACTGCATAGTATGATTATGTGTGCAGTATACAACTGCAAGCTTTGCAAAGGGAAACCAAGTTTCCTACTAGTAATAGTCTGAAGGACTGATCAGTTTCCCTGACCATCAAGGCATCTAACCTCGCTATCTTTTTAGGGGGTTCGTCATTTGTTGTGCTCATCTTTCTTTTCGAGGGTGTCTCATGTCTTTCCATGAAAGAATTGGTTTCTCGCAATTCCTGCATTGTCCACTCTATTGGGCATTGAATTGTGGATTCTAAGGCTGGCAAGCATTTATCGGGGTAAAAACTAATATTTTGGCTGAAACATCTTAGTCATCGTCCGTATTGTCCCCTTCCTCCCACTCTTCCTCAGAGCCTGAGATATCTACCAGCGTGTTTCCATTGCTGCAGTGAGTGTATTTTCTGTCATCGTGCCACTAGTGACTCAAGGTGTTGGTGTGCAAGGTGCTGTATGTTTTAAGTTGCCCGTCCCAGTCTTTATTTGATTGATCAGGGTCTGTGTCACACTCTTGTCTATTCCTTTGTCAGCAGAGGCTCCACTTCATGCCGGGGGCAGTTATCTTTTGTCTTTCACGTTGAGTTGGTACCCTTGACGCTTCTTTCTCGGCTACCCTCATGTTGGGGCCTACGTTTGTGTTTTTGTAATGGCTTCATGATCGCCATGGGACTACTCAGTAACTGGCCGTCAGAGAAGGGGATTTGCTGCAGGGCTTTCTTTGAAAGCACCACCTTGTTTGGCTTTTTGGGGTGCGCCCTGACCCTTGCATCTGAAACCCCAACCTTCAGATTCTGATTCCGCCTGCATGGCGTGTGAGGCTCAGCGCTTTTGACAGTGCTCTCGAAGAGTCTTCAGTTTGCACTTTAACATGTCTAGCAGTGATCTTCGGCATAGCCTCTTGGGAGATGACCGACACGTGTGTCTCTCCAGGGAAATATGGAATTACACCTTGGGTGGATTCACATGCTGTATTCTTCACGCTGGCCTCAGGGAATCAACACTTGCTTAGTTCGAGCAATGCAAAGGGACAAAGACTTTCTCTAAGCCTGTAGGAGTGTAGTAAAACAATCTGTGCCATCCCCCAGCTCCTTTTCCTACTGTACAAGTGGTTGAGTCGCAGTCGTGTGGAGTCAAGAAGTTCTTTCGTCCAACTTTACTTCAGTGTTGAAGTTGGCGACCATGCATGCAATAGTGTTGAGATGAAACTCTTTGCAACACGCTTTGATGCCAATCGAAGGTGGAAAAACATACAATGGGAGGACGTTGACAAGCAATGATAGACTTTGAAAATGTAAAATGTTATACTCCGAGCCAATCGCTGCATGGCGGACAATGCAAAGCATGTGAAAAGAAGCAGATTCACAAGCCCCAGAAATTATATTATACACATACATCCTAAGGGCAGTGACAGTGTACATTTTGTGGAAGGAGAACAGAGAACAGTAATAAACCATATATAAGCAAACTCGCATGAGAATATTTGGTAAGGTGGGTAGATTAGCTTTGAAAGTGTGCTTGGTCTTCAAGCTGTGTTTCTTGATAAGCAGTGGACTACTACCTCTCATGCCTTTGTTCTCCCCAAAAGCTAAAAACCCATGCAATTTACCTGTAACACAGCCCCAGGAAAGACATTTAATTGTTAACGAGTCACATACATGAAATATCTTGTATTTGACCAGCTTGAAAAATATCTCCCTTTAACAAAATCAAGTTTTGGGCATGAAGTCTGTTAATGGCCATCTGGAATGGAACAGCACACAAAGTGACAATTCTGCAGCTCTGGCTATAGATCCTAGTTTCACAATAGCAATGGGCATCAGAGACAGCAATCTCTGGCCATAACATTGCAGAAATCAGTCTGGCAAACGGTAATGAGCTTTGCATTTTGCAAAGTAGTCATTTTAACAGGTGGAGGCATCCCAGTATTTAGCAAACAAAATAAAAAAATAATGGTATTTTGGGGTGAGGGACAGCACAAAAAATACAATTTGCTACCTTTGTGATTCTTAACTTTTCTTTAGTTTCACCCCTTCCTTGTTTGATGTCCCAGCACCAGGACACTGCCCCGGAACCACCTTTGCACAGCAAAATCAAATTGAAACCTGTATCCCTTTATATATCCATACCCACAGATTTTGCCCCCCACATTCCCTTAGCAGACTCAGACCCTTAGTGCGTCTTCTCTGCATGCTGTATACTTGAGTCAGTACATTGAGTTGCTGGTATATCTTGTAGCCCTTCCTCCAGGAATAAATTTAAAGCATGAGAATGGGGAGAGAGCTAGTTTAGCTATACAGCCATTTTACAGGTGGATTTGAAAAACACAGAATTTCATCTGGAACTAATCTGTTTGATTGGCATCTACAAAACACATGAGTAACAGCTGCACACCTAGCAATCTTACGTATGAAATCCAAAAGGGACAAGGCACTGAAATATCATAAAAGCAGCTTTGACCTGCACATGGAGAGTATGCATGAGAAATCCCAAACTTAGCACAGCTTTTCTAAATGCAGACGACCACCCACCATGCAAAGGGGTCTTGAAGTATTAATTGTTGAGGAAAGTACCACCACAAGTCAAGAACGGTCTACGAGTCTGGAAGTTTTTAGGATATTCCGGGGCATTTTTTCATCAGGAACTGGAAGATGTATGCGCCTTAACTCGATTAAGTATATTAATCACAATCATCTCCATTTCCCTGTGTCAAATATACATTTTAAGATTACATTGCGTGGTGATGGCAGCACGTAAGAGCCCTGTGAACATCCTGCTTATGAAATGTTCTCTGAATCAGATGAAGTATTTAGAAATAGTAAGTCTAAAATGTATTCTGGTTTGCTTGTAAAAACACCAGCACTGAAGGGCTATGCCAAAATACACATTTGAGCTTCTGAAATTCTGGATAAGGCTGATAGATGGAAGATCCTGAAGCGCACACATCTTCGCTAAGACTGGGCTTGCAAATGCTTGAAATAGAAGGAGATTCTTATGAAGGTTGAGGGCAATTTCCAATGTCCTCGCCCTTCATGGAGAGTAATCAGCTATTTATTGAAAAGCAACTTTCTTTAAAGGTAAATAGCAAATACCCAGAAGCCAGCCCACTGTTAACACCAAGCTCTCCCTCGCATTCAAAAAGCGCACAGCCATGCTTTGACCAAAGGCGATAGATAATGAAAACACCATTTTGGCTCCTGAAAAGCTGGTCCCCCAAAATTCAGGGTCACCCTTTAAGTGGCAGTAGAATAATGGATGCCGGCATGGAAGTTGGACCAGGTGGTGTTCATGATCCATTCAGACACCAGCAAGTCTGGGGTCTAGGTTAGACAGCTCAGATGCAGAAGGAGGGTGCTACATAAGCAAAGATGATTTAAAAATACATGCAAGTCCCGCCTAGGAAAGATGGACTATGGTCACCTTCCATGTGAGCAGGGATGTCATTTGGGGGTCCCCAGATGTCGCAGTTGCGACCCCTGAGGTCTCCCTTGCTACCCCTAGGAAAAAAAAATATATAATTTTTTTAAACTTTCGTTTAAAAATGTTCCACTTCCACAAGTGCATCACTTTGAGCAGTGACGCTAAATAAGAAAGAATAGGGATAACACATCATTTGTCTTTCTGGAATTCTATCCAATAATTGCTAGACTCAAAGGTTTATTTCCAGGCACACTTCAGGTGGTGAGTCACTGATTTAGGCTGTTCTTAAACAACTCAACTCAGCCTTTCACCCTTCTGAGGTTGATAAATGAGTACCAACACAGGTTGGATGATACTGTATGTATATTTGTTCTATATAAAGCGGTTAAGCGTAAGTGCTATATAACAACATATCATTAGGCCTTGGACGTCTGCTTGCATTCACAGTAATTTGGTAATATGGGCCTATACACTGATATTAATGATCCATTCTTGTATGAAATGTATATAACATTATGGTGATATCGCAACCATATTTCTAGCAGTGTACTTAGGAACAATATGTGATGTCCCTTCCTGTTTTGTCAAGGGGTGAAAGGTTGTGTTCCATGTCAAGCTCAGGGGTCAAATGACATCACATCCTGTTATGTCAAAGGTCATGGGATGTCACGTCCGCTACCCCAGGCATTTTGGTGAAATTACGTCCCTGCGTGTGAGGCTCCCACACTTGTACTTAGAAGAGCTCCTGAAAAGAGGTTACCCAGACCCAAAGAGGGGCTTGAGTAGGCCAGAAAAACAAATGGTCTCTTGCACAAGGAAGGAAATGGAACCAGAGCCCTGTCAAATGAAACAAAGTCCCCTGAGGTTTGCAGTAAAGGGCAATCGTACTTGGCCTGTAGTCAAGGTGGATCTGGCAAACACCAATGGGGCTGATTAGCCTATGCTAAATTGCACAGTTTCAAGAAGATAACCATTTTAATTGGGCCATATGACCTTGACAAGCAAGGACACAACAGACCTTATAAAAACTGTCTTTGTTCCATTTCCATTGACTAGAGTCATAATTTACTGTACTTGTACTGTAGAGTCACTGTACTTGTGGTGCTGCCAACTATTTCATGGAAAACTCATGTAGGGTCCTGAAGGCTCAGGGTGTACGAGACTGTTCTATGGTGCCGGGCTTTACTGAAAAACATGGTGGGCAACACCGTTAGTACGTTCAGGCTCCTTAAAACAGCGTACGGCCAATTCAGCCGCAGAAGGTATAGTTGAGCAGGTTATGCTTTTCCAACATTTCAGGAAGAGCCTGGTAGGTCTGGAAAGCACCTTGTTAAGAAAGATTTTTTTTTTTTGCAACTTTCCCTTTAGACCATCAGTACTGGATTATTCAATTTTTACATTGCACACAGCATCTTACAGTGCAAAAGGCATACTTTAGAATCCCCATAACTTTTTACACATGGGATTTTGGGTTACTTTTATATGTACAAAAAAAGGTAGCAGGCGCCTCTCTCTCGAAAGAGCACAGCATGATAACCTTTTCAGTGGTTATTAACCACTTTGAGAGTTCGCAGCCATCTGCCTTTTGCTCAATGTACCTTTCACAGATGGGAAATATCCATTTGCATATCAGTCTTTGTCCCGCCCACATGGGCAGTCCAGCACCGAAATGCTATTTTATATGTGACTAAAGACAAGGTAGTGACCGCAGTTACATTTGTTTTTGCAGTATTTTAGGTGAGTACATTTGCGCTAACCATGTATGGCTACTAAACATGGCCAGTGCCCTAAAATGGCAGTGCCACAAGATTTTCACTTGTTCTTTGGCCATATTGTAGTTCAGTGTTCTTCCCGGAAAATTTGCTGCTTTCATGGACTGGTCAGCCTTTGTGTGTGTGTGGCCCAGGAAGGGGTTGGGGCTGTCTAGCCCCAGTACACATTACTGGTGCCAGGAACTCTACTACTGGTGTGCATGTCAAATCAGCAGTTGTCCCCGTTTGGGCAAATACTGGCTGTTTAAATGGTGAAGACTCATACCTTTGGTGAGCTTGAACTTGCTTCCAGCTTGGATTTTGATTAAGAAGGGAGAACTTCTGCAGCCATTCTTCAGATTTATGTTGGAGCCAAGAATCCTTCGAAGAGCAGCAGCCCATTGAGGACCGGATGACGACTTCTGCAGCGTCCCAGTACCCTCTTCAGTGACTGGCCCAGTGAAGCCCTGCTCCTCTGCCTGATTAGTGAAGACCCTAGTCAGTGCTTCCACCCTTGCACTAGTGGGACTAATTAGTCTAGATCTCTGCGAGCATCCAGCCCCTCAGTGTCTTCAGAAATGTGCTGGACTGCCACGATGGCTGACCAGCTCCCTTGTGGGCTACCTCACCAGAACTGTCACTATTACACATTCAATGCCAGAACTTTGGTGGTGGCAGCTTTGCAACAAGTTGTCTTCTCCCGAAATTCCAGCTTCCTATCCTCAAGGGAACCTGTCCTGGAGCAGCTCCTGTAACTGCCACTGGAAGGACGTCAGTCATCACCTGCAAATGATGCTCGTCACTGGAACTCACCTACCTCCATCCTGTGAAGTGTCCTGAAGGGGTCTGCATCGTTGTACTCTGCATTTCTTCAGATGGGTTTTGGATCATGCAGTTGCACCCAACCAGAAGAATCCTCAAACCTGCAACCCCTGGGCACCTCTCACTGGAACAAAGGATGGAAGGCCATGCTCCCATCGACCCCTAGTTGACTCAGTGTGATCCCTGGGAAAATTGGAGACAGGGGAGTAAGTGAGCATACCTGTGCCTGTCCTCCACAGAGCAACATTGGGAACAAGTCCCTTTGTCTACCATCTCCCTCTTATTTGCATCTTTGGTTGTCGAACCTGGGCCAATTATCCTTCACCTGGGTTAGCCTTAGGTCTGAAAGAGGAAAGCTGTTGTACTTTTAAAAAGTTTTAAACTATTTTGAATCATCACAACCACAAGTCCATTGCATCCTATTAGAGAACACATACATGCGAAAATCCTAGTGCTGGAACCTGTGACATTTGGACACTGGGCCCCATACATGGAGTTTCACCTTTGTTAATGCATCATGAGAGACACAGGCAGGTTCAAGTTTTCTTAAAAAAACCTTTATTCTTCAATTGAAAAGGCAGGGTGAATGAATGCCTAGCTACCCTTTGCAAAGGTGGGATTTCCCTACCTAAAGAAAACTAAGGCTAGTCTACGTCAGGAAGTCCAAAGTAAAACATCTGTCCATGTCTAAAACCTAGGCTTGCCCTCACAACTAGCTGCATACAATGTGTAGGGATATCAGCAACAAAAAAAGGAATAGTGTTCAAAGAAAAGTTGAGCGCTTCTTGTAGCTCTCTGGCTTGTAATCAGCTCCCCTTCCCCCAAGCCCGAGGTAATTCACCAAATGCTGGGGATCCCTTCCAAGAGTTCAAATCTTTCGGATCTCAAACAAAAAACAAAAAAATTAAGATTTCAATTGTTCCAGCTTTCAACCTAACACTTGTTTCCAGTATCACAACACAGTCTTTTCAAAACACAAATTTCTTCATGGGTGCTTTCAAAGACTTTTCTATTCAAGGCCACGCAATCTAGGGACAGATGTTAGACCACACAGTCCACCCATTACAGCTTCACAACCGGTACACTTTCTGGACTGATTCTCCTTTAGAACCAGTCCACTGCATCTCCTCCGCAGCAAGGTTTGCCTCAGACACGTGTCACACTCTCCTGACACAATATTGTGGCTTGGTTAGCCATCTTGCAGGGGTTACACCACCTTATATTTCCTTGGCTCTTGCCAATGCTTGTTTACCCAGTTCTTTGCACCAATGTTGGATTTCATATATCCTGCATTCAACTCCTTGTGCTCTCTTGGCTTTGCTAGCACTTGTTTTCAGTTAATACAGTTCCTTATAGGTACATGATTCAAAACTTTCCTTTCAGGAAAGTTCACAATTGCATTTTTCATCTCTTTCAATAAGTCAAAGGTTTCTACCTTGCTTTCAATTCGAGTGGTATTCCAAATATGCGTTAATTTGCTCTCAATTCGTTTCAAAATGCACCTTAACTTCATTCAGCATCACTGCCTGCCAGCCCGGTGTTCTCACTCTCTCTGGTTTCACTCAGTGGTCAGTCTTACAACTCCTCGCAAGTCCTTTCGCCGTCACACGAACCTGATTCTGCATGCAGTTGCTTGCATCGTCTCCCAGAGACTCATGCACACCCAGCAATGCTTCCACGGCGAAGCCGAATACTTTGGAACGCCTCCTTTGATCCAGCTGACTGCCTGCTCATTGCTTCCCACCGGCCCTCCAGCATCTTCTGCTTCTTCCTGCTGCATAAACTCTGCACTTCATCCCAGGCCTCCAACACTCCTGCCACGCTGCATCACCAGAGAGGTCTCCCTGCACACAGCTGTCCGTGCTCCCACAGCTGATAATGCTACAGCCGACGACTACATTTCTGCTGGGCTTCCACTTTTTGAAGCTCCCCCCACCTTTGCTATTACACAAAAGACTAGACCGCTCACCAGCAAAGCAGCAGTCCCTTGTTGCCCTTGTCATCCTCCTCGTCCCAGTACTTGGCTGGAGCTGATGTTTGTTTATTTTCAGAAAGTGAGGATGTGTTGGTCTAGTTGTCTTCTTCAACTCAGTATCAGATTGATGCCATTTGGGGGATATTATAGGGGAGTCATAGTAAGATGGCCAACAAAAACCTATGAATGTTTATGGGATGGAGGGTTTGTGGTGAAAGGGAAATGGGGGACACCATCTCTCGCTTGAGGACGCCCTCTCCCCACTCCCCAAGTCTCATCCACCTAGTTGATCCTCCCTCGCAAATCCACCCCCAGGGTCGGGATCTAAAAGTGATGGCCTTTCCCTGGCCACCTGAGAAAAAGTTACCGGGGGAGATTAAGTGAGGACGCCATCAGGTTCCTCACAACTTCTAAAGTATAGGGAATTGAACTAGTGAATGGTTCACATCATTTGAACTGCATCTGCATTACTTACCTGTTTTACATGGAAAGTTATTTGATTATGTACAATCAATGAACATTCTGGTGATTGTATATATTTGTATTATAGAATCTCCCCCTGAGCCACCCGACTCTAGATGCCATCCGCCCTTCTCCTGCCCCCACCCTGTACTGCGGTTCCCCCTCCTCTGTGCGCCTCTGTATCCTACTGCCCCTCCCAGCCCCCGCTATATATCAGTTCTGTTACCTCTGAAAAGCCCTCTGTTTTGCATCTTTACTGTTGTATACCTCTGTAAAGCGCTCCATTGATTCTCAAAGCTAGGTCCACGCTCAATAAATACCATAATAATAATAGAGTATTGTGTGAAAATACTACCAGATATATCTGTAAAAGATGCAGCAAGTGAGAAGATGAGGTGATATTCACAGAAGACAAGAAAGTGGTGAGAGTTAAAGGGAAGAGAAAGGGAGTAAAACCAGGAGGGAACGACAGTAGTAGGAACAAGGAAAAGGAGTGAGGAAATAAAACCAGGAGTACAGTAGCAGACGGAGACAAGAGAAAAGGAGAGGAAATAACACCTCTATGGGAGTAACATTGAGAGGCTGGAGGGAGAAAGGAAGACCCAGAGTTGAGGTGGCGACAGGAACTAAAGGAAGAGGAAGTGATCGACAAGGAGAATGTTGTTGAGGAGATGGTTAAACTAGAGGGGAAGAAGGCTGCAAGATAAAAAGAAAAGCAAGAGATTGTGGAAGCAGGCCAAGGTGGAGACCGTGATGATCAGTAGGAGGCTAAAGGCGAGAGAGAGGAGGTTGAGGGCAATAGTGAAGAAGATTGGCCAGCGGTTAACAAGGAATGGAAGAGAACAATTAAACACTCGAGAAGAGACTTTATTAAAAGGTATTGAAAAGAGCAGCAATGAACCAGTTCAGCTAGTGGTAGGAGGTTCCAGAATGCAAGTCATGCCCCAGGCAGGTATGACAAATGGAAGGAGATTCCAGCAGGGGGTCAGGGATGCTAATTTAGAGAGGAGCATGGGAGGACCGTGCCAGGAAGGAAGCCTAGAAGGGTTTTTAGTCCTTTTGCCTCTCTGCTGGCTGCCTCCAATGCCATCTGTAAGAGAACCAGAAGGGCTGTGCAGAACATCAAGGACTCGCTTAGTCTTGGGTTAATGGACCCCGGAAAGCCTGCAGCTTGGTTCAAAGGAGCAGAAAAAGGGCTTGGTACAACAGGAGTGTGCAGGGAGGAGTGAGGCAACTCCTCTAGGACTTTGGAACAGTGGCAGCAGAGACTCGAAAGCCTAACTCACGCTGAGATTGGGAAAGCGATAATAAGCAACATTTGTGGAAGAAGACCATCCTATTGTTTGTTACTGCTTTAGGGAAGATTCAGTTTATATTTAAGTTGGCCGACCCATATACACAATCCTTATTAAAAATGTAGAATGTTGAGCACCTGGTCCTGGTGTACTTTTTGGGCCCAAATGTCCAATCTGTGACAGCGGCAAGCCTCTCATTAAACATGTCTATGCAATACGTTGGCAGAGAGCAAGATCTCTCACCAAACCTAAAGATAAGCATTAGCTAGACCTATATTTGGCAAGACAATGGGATAACGAATATAAGTTGCATCTAGCTTCAATGCAATATGATGTGCAATGCAAGCGCTAAATGACAATTTGACCCACACACAAAATGATCATGGATTGCAGATATTGTAGACTTGAAGCAATGTATGTATAGCTTGAGCAGAAACAAAATAACTAAGCAATTACAAACGAATTGAGAACAAATTAAAGGAATGGCTCGCCCAAAACATTTTATTGCAAAAAAAGATGGGCAATAATAAAAAAAATAGATAGGGACTTAAAAAAATAAAAGTGCCAATGTAAAATTCTGAGCACATGAAGCTCAAAATTTACAAAAGGAAGAACATGGGGGCATCCATTTTGTGAAATCGATGCCTGCCTGTGCTTGCTTTTGCGGCACTAATGATGGAAAAGCCAGCCAGCTGTAGTAAACAAAAGCTACCACTGGGTGGCTTTTCCTTCATTGGTGCCGGGACTTGGAGGACGTAGACCGGAGACTACGGGCAGAAAAGCTGCAGCTGCATCTCGTTAAGTGCTACTTATTTTAAATAAAATAAGCACTAGCTGCGTTTTTTTCCCTAAGTTTTCCGGGCTGGAGGAGCCCGGAAAACTTAGAAATAAAACTTCAGCTTTAAAAACGTATTTATGTTTGCGGTAGCATTTGAAGCTACCGCAAACATAAATACAACGTTATTGTGTTTGAAAACGCTGCGGTTTTTCTTTCTAAGTTTCTCAGGCTCCTCCGGCTAGGAGGAGCCTGAAAAACTTAGAAAGAAAAACTGCAGCGTTTTTGAAACACAACCGCGTTGTGTTTCTGCCTGCCGTGGCTGTCACTTTGGGTCTCTGGTGCTCCCGCACAACGCGGTTGTGTTTCCATGCCGCAGTGTTTCTGCCTAAAGCTGCTTTCCCATTTGGGGCTCTCGGGCTCTCGGGAAAACGTGGTTTTCTGAAATGCTAAATGCTGCAGTGTTTCTGCCTAAAGCTGTTTTCCCATCAACTCACTGTACACTTTCGCCACAGTCGAAATATTACACTCCATGGAACCAGAAAGGTATCCTGCTTAGAAGAAAAATGTTTATGCCCAAGGTTCTGAGACACAGGTGTGACTGTTCCCTGCTTTTGAGCAGGCTAACTTCAGTGACCGTGTGTGCTCCAGAAAGGCTCCCGACAAGGACCAGACCTGGTTGTTACGCATCTTCCATACCTGATGGCAACAGTGTGCAGGGAAGGCATAGCTTTGTCTTTCAAAGTACACACAACCCTTTGAATCCCCTGTTCAAACGCAGCTCGTTATCAAACCATCTATAGGTGATACATTGATCCCACATCTCCAAGCAACAGCCACTGTCTTGTTTCATTTTGGAAGCATTTCTAGAAAGCAATTTATGCAAAATAGCTTGCTCACAAAACTTCCAAGCATTTACACATTTTATTTCACAAGAAAGAGGTGGAAATTGATTTCTTGAACATATAAGTGTCCGACAAGAGGCAAGCATACAAAACTATGCAAAAAGGACAAAGCTATGTAAGAAATTGCATTAACAATTCTATTTAGCGCCAGTGCTAAAAATCATGTGCAATCACATTAAGATCTCAAATGCTGAAGCACCAAGAGAGAGATTACTTGTATTCTCATTCATCAAAAGGCCAGTCGAGTATGCTGCCCGGAGGTAAAAGGTAGAGGACAATGAATGTGCAGTTGTAAAGCTTAGGGGGCATAGATTATTCAAAGGAATACTCTTGAGAATGGGAACAAAAAGAGGAAGTGCAACTAAGAGCTCAATGTGAAAACGAGTAGTGACCATCAATCAAGGACGTTTTACTGTAGAAAGAGGGCTGCCACGGCCATAAACGGCCACTGATTAAACACTTCTGGGACAGGATGGATAATATGATGAAGTATTACATACAAGTAGTTCCCCATGGAGATCGTGACTGTCTAGTAAGCCATTCTAAGAGTAGAAATCTGTTTGGTTAGACTTTTGGGCATAGTGTTTTTTCCTCTATCATTTTTATTGCGTTAACTTAACTTCGAGAAGTTGAGCCTTCATTATTTACTTCACACGAAAGACAGAACTATATGACAATATCATAACATAAAAGCTTTGGTGTGCAGCGGATGCACTGAGAACATCAGCGTTTTAAAATAAAAAAGATGTATATTGTTAAAAACAAAATCAAAAACACTAAGTGGTTAAACAACAAGAAACACAAACATGCAGTCAACAAAGGAAAAGCACAGCAGAAAAAGCTAAGATTGACATGGTAAAGAACGACGGGAAACTCAGGAGGTGGTAGTGGTGCTGATCAATAAATGTAGAGCACTTGTAAAAGAATTGGTCAGCCCCATGCTTTTACATAGGCAACATTAGGACTTCGGGTATGTTACATATGATGTTGAAAAACCCAGGTTCAGAATCCATAGAACCAAGACCATAGAATATAGGACAGTTGAATATCAAGTCAAGAAGCACTGAAATAAACTTGTTTCTACATACCTTCTGTTGCCAAATCCCATGCCAAGCCTTTCTGCCTCTACCTTCTTTTTACCGGTCAGATTTTTTAACTTCTCATCACTTTTCATTTGCATTTCAAGGTCTTTATATGCAAACCGTAACGACGTTACACTACAAAAAATAAACAAATTGCAAAACAGAATATTAGGCTTTGAACACATTTGTATTTAAACTATCATCTCGCCAAGTAGTCTAGCTAAAACCAAAAGTAATAGAGTTGAAAAATAAAGAACAATGTGGTTATCCATGAACATGAAAGACTGCACTTCCAAGATTCTTAACTTAGGGTCATTCTAGTATTACCACTTGGCCAAGTTTGATCATCTTAGTAGTTAAGAAAAAGGGGCGACTAATTTCCCCCGCTCCCCAGGCAAGCAACTTCTCATATCTTCAAATATACCTACTCCATTTCCTCTCCTTGCAGGGGATACTTACGTCGCTAACAGGTAGATCCCTTTTCTGTCTGTGTATTTCAAGGAGATTAGTACCTTGTTGATGCTTCAAAAATAAAAAAAGTTACAAATATAGCTCCTTTCCCTCGGTTGGGAGGATTCAGTCCATTCCCCCACCAAGGAATATGCTGGTATGTCTTTGGCTCTCATGAGAAAGCCACCCTGATCTTCTGACTTGGATATGTGCATACTGCTAGACTGTCCTGTGCGAAAATGGCATATACTTCCATTTCTTTTGCGTCATCTTTTAGGTAGTTCTCTAGGATTATTGGGTGAAAAGTGCTTTAACGTTTTGATAGCCGCCCGACTATGCCAAGGCTACTCAGGGAAAAAAGCATCTCCATTGTAAGGAGATACAATGCAGCAATAATCACTTGACCCTCACCACCACCACCAGCAACTCGCAAACCTACCAGCAAGTAGGAAAGTACAGCTCTAGAATTGGGCAATAAACCCATAATAGAACAAACAACCAAAAGGACATTGGCGAAAGTGACACTTTTGACCAAGAAGTTGTTCCACAGCATTTGCAGCAATCAACAGTGCAGCCTTTCTCTGGAGAGAGAGAGAGAAAGCAGGTTAACTTGAATGCATACAACCTGCATGGATTTGGAATACCTAAAGGGGGTTTGTATTTCTTCTCTACCCATCCAGTTAATGGCTTATTTCAACTGCATTACTAAAAGATACAAGGATTAAGCCCTCATCTAACAGACTGTTGCTCCAGGTCGCTCTTTTAGTATCTTGATCGCCGCAGGTGCCCACATCCAAAACATAGAACCCCGCTCCTCCCCCTGGCTTCTTGGTGATCATCAAGTATTTCTGCTGCTGTAATGGACAACAGGTTCCCGGATGGTCTTTGATGAAGACAAGATATGGATTGGACTCTACAGACAAGTACTGCTACAGCAAAATGAATGGAAGAGGTATATGCCCATCTCAAAACAAATCTAGGATCAAAAAAATGTAAAGATCTTATATTTCATTTTGAAACGTTCCTGACTTCTACAGCCAATATCATTCTATAACATCAGGCAAATCTTCTGTAAAGTATGCCCACCAATATATTTCAACAATACAGTAACAAGAAAATGCTTATATTCCCAGGTGCAGCCTTTTTCAGATCATTAGACCGGTTTACAAGTAAAGTAAAGGTTTATCAGTCTTTATTCAAAACAAGGATATGGTTGGGATAAATTCCTAGAGGGACTAGGGGTATGTCTAACACAATTAGGATTCCATTGTATGGACTGGCCCAAATATAATGTGCCAGTATGGGATAAACAAAGTGTAGAGGAGTGGCCAAGTACCCTCACCTCAACCACCTCACTCATATTGCCTATATGTTGAGAGCCCGAATGCGAAAACCGTGCAGTACCAGTGAGAATACCGATACCTAGGAGAATCCTGGAGGCAAGGTTCCCATTGAGAAAACCATACCTGCATACAAGAAAATATGCTGGCCATTTGCATGAAATCCCGGAAGAAGCAGAACAAATGAATCGCAAAGGTGAATGTTAACGTCACACAGAGCTGAGGTACATATAAAAGATGCAGATATTAGAGAATGCAGTTATTCTACAAGGCATTAAGAAAGGGGGAGGAGGGGATGTGTGTGTGTCTGTGTGTGTCAGTGTGGGTCAGTGTGGGTCAGTGTGGGTCAGTGTGGGTCAGTGTGGGTCAGTGTGTCAAGTGAAGGATGGATGTTTCCACTACAATTGTAGGCCTCATTTACAGTATGCCGCATTTAACAAAAGTTGAAATAAAGTGAATCTCGAAAAGGGCGAGGTTGGGTGAGCCATGAAGCCAAGGTCTTATCAGGCTGAAGTCAACATTGGATACAAATTGTGGAAAATAATAAAACTCCTGTTCAAAGGACATAAACAAACAAGGAAGATGTCAGGGGTCTATTTAAAAAAAATAGTATTTTAAAGACAGTGAAGGCTCGAAATCATGGTCTTCAGTCACGTGGAAGGATGAAGTTGGACTATCATGATGCTCACACCTACGCATGAGGACAGAGCGTGCCTTCACTCCTCTGAATTCTCCACAGTACAGATTCAACGCCCACCTTCAAAGCCTAATTGACTAAGCAGACCACTGAGGTGATGATGGATTGATATGCTAATTGGTGGGACGCTATGGTTAAGACAAACTCACCAGCACCTGAAAGGCCATCCTGTGTGCTGCTAGACGTGGGTGGAAAAGTACTGACGAAGGTTAGAGTGCCAACCAATTGTAGGGGAGCGTGCAATTTAGGGTCCTATAGGTTGTGTAGCCAATGGGACATTGTATATTTAGTGACGTTCATAAGTGGTCATTTCAGAGGGAGGGCTTCGTTGCCTCACCTGATAAGTAACCAATCACATATTCATACTTTTTAGGGTAGTATGGATCGTATACTTCGATGTTCACTAAAAGCCTATCACAGTTACTTGTAGGTTTTTGTAGTTTGCCACGTAGGACGACGTTGGTAGTAACGTAGGTCAACGTCAATTATGATGAATATTTTCCATATAAGCTCTGTTTTTTACGAAACTAGTCGAGTAAGAGGATCGAGTGAATTCGATAATGTTCTTTGTACTCCGTTTTAGATAATTGATAATAAAACAGATCTCCTTTTTGCCAACTACCAGAGTCGTTTCAATTATTGATGCAAGAATAAAATCTGCATCTCCATCCATCTCCAGGGTAATTGCTACACATCTTAAAGAGCTGAGGTTCTTCAGAGTTCACTTGGTAGCAGAGGATGGCTTAAAAAAAAAATCCATCGACATAAGTAAACTTTGGAGTCCCGTCAATATTGCACAACCTCTGCCATTCGGCTAACAGGACGTGAAGCTACCCGTAGATTGTGGTTTAGTTTAAATTGCTAAAATCTTGCAAGTAGGTTGTGACGGGTCCCTCTGGTTTCAGACGGTATCCCCTCCCACGGTCTACAAGAAACTGAACGAACGAGAAGTCGAAGAGGCGGTAAAAGAGGCGTACGATCCCGAGAGTCGGAAGACGAACATGCGAATGGTGAGTAAAAACTGATCAAGGTGGCAAAACTGTATGGGCAATGAAAGAAGGGATAAGGGAAAGACTAGTAACAGAGGGAGATGGGGTAAATGCCACAAATATTCTGTAGTCAGATTAATGGGATTAAGAACTGCACAATGTTCTTCTCATTAAACTATTGTACAAAAAAAAAAAAAGTGTATTTGATACATGACACTTGTCATAATAATTAAATCTGGGATTGTAATCACAATTGGACTGGCCTGGAGGACGACCCAGAGTGGGTCGAAACACGCCTCAGCTGTACTAACCATACCACATGGAATCATTAAAATCTATTTCAACAGTTGTTATATTGTGATCTACACTCAATGCGACTTGGACCCTTTTTTTCCTCTGGACTCGTAGAATTGTGTTTGTTAACTTAGTAGGGGAGAGCACTGAGATTCCAAGACATAGCCCTCTTTCATTTTCACTTCACACAGTCCTCTACAGGTGGCCTTTGGGTTTATTCGAACTTGCAGCCTCCCACTTCATTATACGGCATTTTAGCACCTTTGCATTTAAGGATCGTACCAGTAGAAATAAAATATCTTTTTACATCTTTGGCTATAGGAAGAGAAAAAATGAGATGAAGGGAGAAAAAGAGAAAGCTCATGAGTTAGCACTTCTACAGAACAAATGGATGGGTGGACATATTTTGCTCAAACTCGATGGTAAAGGTATCGAGGACATAAGACAAAGAAGATCAAGATGGGCAAGATAAAAAGGATAGAGAAATGGAGGAACGATCGAAAGAAGAAGAGGCGAAAAGGAAAGAGAAAGACGGGAGCAATTATATCAAGATGAACAATTGAAGAGGCAGGAAAGAGCAGAGGAACAAAGAAAACGAGATAAGGGCAATCGATGAGCGGGAAAGGGTAGAAAGAAAAAGAAGAGGAACAGAAGTTAAGGGATAAGAGAATACAAAGACGAAAGGATGAGGAGATATGAAGGGCAAATGAAAGAAGGCATATCAAGAAAAAAGAGGAAGACGGGGTGAGAGGAAGCAAGAAAGTGTAGAGAGCTTGATGATGACAGAATGAAAAAGAAGGCAAAGAGCACGCAATCTCAATCACCTGGAGGAGGTGGTAAGGAATCCCGATCCAGAAGTAGCATGGGAGGACAGAGGAGTTCTTCCCGGAATACGAGACATTACCAGGCAGATCTAGAGTAAATCTAGAGGACGAGTTTGACTCTAGAAGCATTGGGGAAGCGATTGATAAAGTTAATCATGACATGAGAGCCCAGAAAGAATTAAAAGGAAAGGGAAAAAATGATCGGCTTGAGAGTACACAGTTGTACGATACAGAGGGAGCCTCATGTAGCACAAGGCCCAAGGAGTTGTCTTTAGATAGACTGATTCTACACAGTGATGAAGAGCAGAGAAGTTACACGAGTTGGGCACAGGAAATGGCAGACGAAGACAGACACCTTTCGTGCAGAAGAGAGAGGGGACGTATGTGGTCCGGAGGGTTGTTTTACAATGGATAAGGAAGTGAGATTGGCAGATTTAGACGTACCTATACCTTGGGAGTCAAAATCATTGACACAGTCAGACCAACCTAAAGAGCAACCCCATGATGAGAGGGGGGAGTTGCCAACTTATGTGAGCAGATTAAGGTCGCTGCCAGGAAGAAGGCAGTGCGGAACTATTGTCCCTGCCTCGAATAGACCGACGATGGGAGATGAGCGAGTTTGGGGGTTTCACAGTTTTCCTTGCTAGAGAAAGGGGGAGCTAGACCACAGTATATACATTAGCCCCAGATGGACAACAATAATGTAAGATGTAAACTTCTAAGTTTAACTTCTGGCGCTGGGAGATGGATAAGTGCATTAGAAAAGATGACAGGAGGAAATACTTTGGCTATAGGGGACATTAAGAGTCTCCTGATTGCCATCCTTGGATAGAGAGCTTATGACGTTTGGTCCAGAGCAGGGTATGCTGGTGTTACTACAGTTAACACTGCTCATGACGGAGCACTGTTCAATAACTGCAGAGCGGCAGTCTTGAAAGCGCTTCGAGTACTGTATCCACATATGGGAGCTATAATGCCGAAAAAGATGCAGGAAGCGGAAGACCCGCCTGTTTATATTCAGAATTTCCAAGAGCAATGGGCCTTGGAGACACGCAAGGCTTGGGGGAAATCTATACCTGTGTTCTATCATATATTATGCCAAGGGCTGCCAGACCGGTACAGAAGCAGCTCAAGAAGTTAGTGGGTATGGAGGCAAAACTGTGGTCAGAAATTCAGCTGACCATCGCACATTATTGCAGACTCTTCCAAGAAAGGAATTGCAAAAAAGATGATATCAGGAAAGGCAGAGAGGCAAAGTTAGTGCAAAATAAGTTATCCAAGTACGCTATTAAAGGGGCGATGATAACTAGAGGAGACGGATCGAATTCACAGCAGGTAAACATACCGCAGATGCATAATCAAAGGCAGTTTGATCAGGGTAACAATGGATTTGTCCAGAGCAATCAAGGTAGGTTTCAAAATATGCAGAATGACAATCAAGATATGCAGGATGGGTAGAATAGGAGATTTCTGCCTCCTATATGTTGGGCATGTGGAATGACGGGGCATTTAGCTCATGTGTAGAAGTCAAGGGTTTGTGCAGAATGGTCAATTTTGAACAGGGGGGTGGAGGGGGAACTACAAACTCACCTGCATATTTCACAGCAGAGTGGAGATGGGTTTGCTCAGAGTCAAATAGTGCAACAGGCACCAGAGCCGAGAATGCAGCAAGGTTTGCAAACACAGCAAGCAACAGTGAGTCCGCTGCAAGGGCAGTCGTAGCATTCAACTATGCAGATACAGCAAAGCACAGAGCAGTTAATGACTCCTATGGTAGGGGGTGTCAATGTAGAGGGAGGGAATCATTTTACAGGTACAGGAATAAGGCTGTATCCATAATAGGACACCTTACTGGTAGACTTGATGTGTTCAATACTATCCGTGACGCAAAATCCTCACGAGGAACCGAAGGTAGATGTCATTATAGGAGGCAACATTTTTTCATTTTTTAGCAGATCTGGGTGCAACACGCTCGTGTATATTAGAGGGAACATTTTCAATGTCTGGCAATGTCATCAATACAGAGTCCCTTTTACTGAACTATTATCAGTCTCTATAGGAGAATGTGACATGTCGGTGCCATTTCTGTATTCAAGACAGACCCTTGTTAATATATTCGGTCGAGATTTAATGACCAAGTTGAATATGACAATCCCATTTACTGATGAAGGTATAGTGTGTTCAACACCAAGAATGCATTATTTAAACGTAAGTGAATTTATTATGGCGTTTGCAGGACAAGTGACCATATGAGCAGTTCAGTTGGTACCTGAAGTTTTTCATTATGGGGTACGCATTTTGTGGACATGGCTACCGGGCCTAGTAGACAGAACTGTGAGAATACCTGATGAGTTTCTATTCAGGCCAAAGATACCTATGGATGAAGAGGATTGTCAAATCTTTCCTTTAGAAGTACAAACAGCCATAGTGCGAAGAAGACTGGCTTTGCTTGATGGAAATGATTACGAAGGAAGATTATGGTGCACAGTAATTGCTATCGGGGAGGGATACAGATTAACTGATGTCACTGATGAAGATCTGTTTGGAGATCACCCATCTAATGAAGTAGTGTTTGAAATGAGCATTACTTAATGGGTACGAGCCATCAAACGAGAGGTTCCTCAAAAAAAGATGACAGCACAAAAGCGTCCCGAATATTTTGATGAAGACATGGCAAAAGTGCTAGTCTCATTATGGACGACAGGCCATATGACATAGGGCTATTGAAGGGGGTTGGCGAAGTAAAGATTCAATTGAAGCCAGGAGCAATTTTGCCTCAAGCACAACAGTATCCTATGTCTCGAGAGGCAGAGGAAGGTATTTTTAAGACAATTTCCGCCATGATGGATCAAGGCATCTTGGTGAAGTCAGAGTCACTGTGTAATACGTCAAGAAATCTTGGGGGGTGGGGGGTCATGGAGGCTAATTCGAGACCTTTGCCCAATTAACCATATTGTAGAGGTCGAGTTCCCTCTATTTCCTAATCCTGCTACAATCTTATGTAACATACCTATTGAAGCACAATATTTTACGCTGATTGATTTAAAAAATGCGTTTTTCTCAATCCCCTTACACAAAGACTTGCAGGATCCGACATAATTTACGTTCAGACAGACAAAGTTAAAAAGCACAAGATTACCTCAAGGATACTCTGAGTCTCCATCGATTTTCAATAGAGTTCTCCAGATGGATTTGAGCAATATTAATCTGGAAAGTGTTGTGTTGCAATATTAGATGACATTTTAGTTTGCAGCACTTCAGAGGAAGGGTGCAGACAGGATTCTATTCAGTTGATGATTACGCTCGATGATAAACGATATAAAGTTGACAAGGAGAAATTACAGTGTTGTCAACAAGAAGTGTTGTATATAAGTCAGTTGATTTCGCATGAAGGAAAAAAAGGTTACTCCTGAAAGAGCTGAGGCCATCTTGAAAACCAAAAAGCCACACCTGAAAGCACGTGCAAAGATTTCTGGGACTATGAAACTATGTCAGATCATGGGTCTTTGACTACAGCTCATATACAAGGCCTTTATTACAAGCTCTAAAGAAAGCATAGGCAAAGCAAGAGAACATTGTTTGGACTGAGAAGATGGAAGAAGGGTTCGATTAATTGAAAAAGGCAATTTGTACAGCTCCAGTTTTAGGGATTCTTAATTATGCTGAGGAATTATTTTTATTCTCGCATACGGATGGTACCATTTTGATGGCAGTTCTCACACAGAGAATCATATTGGGGTGCAAGCCCCTTGCATATTAGTGGGATTTTGGACCCAGTAATGAGGGGTCACTTCCCATGCGAACAATCTTTGGCAGCCGCCGTGTTCGCCATTGAGAAGGCTGCAAGTATAGTGATGGGATGCGCTATGACGTTTGTTGAGAATGCATTATTTGCCATCTTCGAGAAACCCGAAAGAGACGCTGACTTCTCCAAGGGCTTCTGCCTACGAGGTAATATCAAATCCGGCGATTAAAATAGTTTGATGCAAACTAGTGAATCCTGCCACGTTTGTAGCTTAAACACTGGCATAGGGTGAGCATGTGCATGACTCTTCGAACTATGAAGAGTTCTATGATGAAATCCCTAGGATAAAAGAAAATGCTTTGGCAGGGGGAGAAATTGTTTGACGGTTCTTCAAGGATCGATCAAAATGATTGATCGAGATATACAGGTGCTGCTGTGGTAAAACCACACTGCCAATGGGGAGTTTCAAACATTGGTAAGTGCACGACTACCGCCTCACTATTCAGCACAGGCTGCAGAGTTAGTAGCGCTGCTAGTCGCGCTCGAAAATCATGCAGACCAGGAAGTAAGAGTGTACAGTGACTCCACCTATGTGATTTTGAGGGTACACATAGGATTAGCACGTTGGAAAAGGAGTGGTACCTCAGAGCGGATGGCACTCCAGTGCAGCCTGCCGCTTTATTGTACAGGCTTATTGAGGCACAACTCCCAGTAGCCATCGCAGTGGTTAAAATCGCAGCTCACACTAAAAAGACAGACTATCTCACGTGGAAATCAAGCAGCAGACGATGAAGCCAAGCGTGCTGCATGTTCAGAAATTATCGTGTCATTTGATGCACCTAATGTAAATGAAAAAATGGTGGTAATGACGTGTGCGTCTGAATCCTATGGTAATCTTTCAAAGCCACAATTAATAGAGGTCCAGGGAGAAGCACCTCAAGATAAGAAGGATCTATGACGCAAAGAGGTTATTCTTTAAACCCCTCTGAAGCATTATGGCGACAAGACAGCACTGGTAAAACAGTAATACCTGTAGCCTTATTAAGGGGAACATGGAAACATCTACACTACCCTGCGCACACAACTAGAGAAAACCTTGCTTCAACTATTGCAGAGGAGTGGTTTGTACCAAATTTGATAGAACACTTTGCATTCTATGTAGTGAATTGCATCGTTTGTCAAAAATTCACTGCTGGGCACACTGCGCACAGTTAGAGTTATCCCGAGACCTAATGGCCCCTTTCAGCATTTGCATATCGACCATGTCGATATGCATGTAATGGATATAGATATATGATTGTAGTAGTCTCTCCCTTTTCACGATGGATTGAAGCTGGTCCGTGTACACACCCAGAATCCACCTGTGCAGCAAAATTCTTAGTTCGAGAAGTATTTCCTCGATGGGTAATATGTGAAGTATTAAAATCAGATAATGGTCCTTATTTTGAGAACCAAATCTTTGAACAGATTAGCTTGTTGCTTGGAATAAAGCACAGGTTTTCTTCTGCTTATCATACAAGGAAATGGGATCTGTGACAGGCTCAACGGCTTACTTAAAGAAAGAATAGCCAAGTTGAAGCTTACCTTGAAGAAAGGGTGGTTGCATTGCCTACCACTGGCATGTGCATTGAGGAACCAACCAGGTTCAGACCACCATCTCACCCCCCATGAAATAGTGACAGGGAGGCAAATGAGGACACCCCTCACACCTCCATCCAGAGTTAGAAGTGATGACCAGTCAAAGTCAGAACTATTAGGAATGGAGTTACGGACTACCTTACTTGTATGACTTCAAGTATCTCTGTCATTTCAGATAAACACTGCCGAAAAGGGTGTGGGGCAGTACAGAACACAGAAGGAGATGCTTCAACAAGTGGATTTCAAGAACTTTGTATTCCTAAAGTGTTCCCCAGAGATGCGGTCCCAATACGCAATTTTATGAGAAAGGAGTGGAACGAGCCCCGCTTCAACAGTCCTTTTATCGTAGAGGGCGTTATGCCATCTGCAGTCAAAGTGCAGGGCAGACGTGCTTGGACTTTTCTGGAAGACGTAAAGATCTATGCTGGAGAGACCCCTTCACCCCCGAACCCTTCGGAACCAAGCATCAGGGAAGAACCTCAGCATGTGCAGACTAGGTCTATGACATGGAAGAAGGATGCAGAAGCTGTCGATTAAAGACAGACTTTATTGGACTGTGGCTTATTTTCTAACACTCTTTTCAGTCATTTGGGAAAGAGTCAAGGGAAGATATTTATTCTTGAGCCACAGGAGTTTGTGACAGTGGACTGAGGCATGCTTAATCCTTGATAAGGACAAAAATATGCCAGATTTTCATTTCTTTTTCGACAACTGGAAGAGGGTACAGTAACCCGATTAATTTCTCACTGAGTTCCTGTTTGGATTTGCTCATGGTGGTACCCAATGACAACGTTTCACGGATCGTATTTGAAGTTTTTCTTTTTGTGTTGCGCACATATCCTGCAATTGTAGGGAGAACTACTAGCGTTCACCTTTTCCTGCAAAATCCTAAGAATGGTCCAATCGTATGGAGATTGCTCACAACAATTATTGAGCAAGTTCTGCAGCTTCCTGAATATAGTGGGGACAGTGCAAATTCCCCTATCATCTGATAACGCGCACAGACTGGTCGGTCTAGTTTTTTACTACCTGATTGAAGAATGCCCACAGCTTGTTAATAGACACATAGATGTCCGCACTTTTTTAAAGGGACCTGAGAAATAATGCAGCATTGAATGACATTTTGAGAGACATAGTACAAGTAAATACTTATTCCGAGAGAACTCGGAGATCTGAGTGAGACTTTCCTTTGAGGGACAGATCGAGGGATTGCTGGCTAAAAAGAACTCTTGTCTCACGCTGAAAGAAAATCAGGACGTCTGGTGAAAGGCCGATTCGTGGGATCCAGTGGGAATTCGTGTTCATCATCCAGTAAGCAGTCAGCTGATCGAAGAAGTTAGTGATGATAGCAGCATTCAGAAACTGTACATAATGTTGCCATATTAAAGTTTCATTTTTCTTTCCTTAGACAATAAAAATGGGCAGCATTAGTAGCAATATCATCATGCCAGATCCAGAGACGTTCACGTTGTGTGTAAAAAAAAACAAAAAAAAAACTATGCTGCACGTTCTCATACCACTGTTATTTATGCTTGCATTCTGTTCATAATAATACTGCTTTCACTCACTGTGCGCACATCCTATTACATAGATGTACATGGAGCAAAGACTCACTATAATCTTCCTAAGCAGAATTAAGGTATAAACATGGTAACTACTAGGCAAACAAGACCCAATGTAGTTCTCCCTGTTCCAAGGAATGATGAAGAATCATCCAAGTCTAAGGTAAATGTTACTGACAGTCACATGCTAATAGTGTCTTAGAGATTGTTTTTGGACACGAGAAACATGCTTTACAAGAGAGACAAAAGAAATGGGTGTTGAAAGGGGAACCTATACAGTTAATGCATGTGAATACAACAAGTCCAGTGACGAGTGTTCCTGTGATTGGTGCAGTTAGAAGAAACTATGCTGATATATTTCATGAAACAGTGGTAGACTGTCACAAGAAAAAATGAGACCTAAGAGACACCAGGGAGGATGACTGAGGTAAATGATTACCTGGATAGTACAGCACATTTGGGAAACAACATATGGTATCAGTAGGAAGAACCACCTCAAAGGAGGAATGCTTTGTATGTGCACTCTTGCTTTATAGTATGGGGAAGTCCAAGATCTTCATATCTAATGAAATAGACGCCCAGATGCACATTGTGTTTCCCACATAGCACTTTGCCGAACAAGAGGCCAGTTTATGGGCAGAGATGCCCATCTCAAATGGACAACTGAATGGACAGATCCAGATGAAGATGATTACTGCAAGACTCTAAGACAAGAAACAGAGCACTCCAAGAATCTTGTGATCAGGTACGAGAAGCCTGGAGTAAAAGGAGCTGGAATCAGATGGGAAGTAAACAAAACATTGGAGAGTCCAAGGAAATCTTCATAAGAAATTCATAGATGGGAGAACAGAGGTCAAATGCAGATCTGGGGATCAGTACTATCACCAGATAAATGGGAAGGAGTGGTGATCTGCATAGCCTGGGTAGTCATTGGTTGTTATAAAACAGCCATTGGCATAGTGCAGAATGGCTACAAACCCCTATGGCAAGACTTGCTAAGCTACTGACCTGGGTCGAAGACAAGGGAGGACCTTTGCAGATGGTGCCTTTGTAGAGTGCAAAGCTATGCTTCAGAAATAATGGCACAAGAAAAGTTGGAGAGAATCAGAACTGTGGTTGAATCTTTGATGTACCAGGAATGATACTTTGAACAGCAGCAATCATGGATCACTATTGGGCTTGTGGATCCAGACCATATATGAGGCAATCCAAGGATTGGGGAGGACGATGCTCACTAGCGAATGTTCATGTTCCAGCATTGGTGATTCCGAAAAGTGACTTAAGCCTTGACAGTTTTCCAAAGGCAGCAGCTCACCTGAGAAAGAAGAGATCTGTGGAGCTGATAAGAAGAATGGAGAGAACTATTTCTCTGCAAAATCTATAGAAGTTTTGATGCTATTCCCTATGAGCACAGAGTATTTAGCCAGACAGCTTCAGTGTTTTCGTTGATCTTCATGCCAAGTGTCCAGGTTGGAGAAAATACCAAATGGCTGCAGATTACAAGATGGGAATTGCTACAGACAATCAACACGACTATAAAGGGTTTCAATGCAATCAGAGAAGAGAGGAGAGCCATACGACTCATGACTCTCCAAAACAGATGTGTCTTGGACATGATCACAGCAATGGATGGAGGCGTTTGTGCAAAAATCAGAGAATCCTGTTGCACATTCATATCTTCTCATGACGAGAATGGAACCTTGACGGAGGCCATAGGTATGCTGACAAAGCTCCAAGGCCAGATGATAGACGAGGTAGAAGACATTACTGATGACAGCTGGTTTGGATAACTCTTCTCTTGGGTTCCAAAATGGATTGCAGACATTTTTTAGTTCCTTGGAGCTCTGATACTAATGATATTGTTTGGATTCTGTGTGATCAAGATAATAATCTCCCGATGGAAGAAAACAGCCAAGAAAGCCATAGGGATGAAGATTATGATCGATGTTGAACCAGGATGAAAGCCCAAAGACTTGACAGATTAAGACATTAAATACTTTGTGAAGGCCAGTATCCATGCACCTGAGGGGACGAAGTTCCTGTATCCAAAGAATCATAAGAGGTATGTGGGAAGATGGATCTATTGCAGTCCAAGTGGAAAGTTCAGGCTCATGACACGGAACAAAGATGAGCATGTGAAATCACAGGATGCCTGAAGGGGGTCAAAGATATGAGTCCCACGACTTCTTCAGACCAAGATGTCTGGATGAGAAGGATGGTGAGAGTGGTCGATAAATCAGCCAGATGGGGGATTGTAGAGGAGGAGCCAAGTACCCCCACCTCAACCACCTCACCCATATTGCCTATATGTTGGGAGCCTGAATGCGAAAACCGTGCAGTACCAGTGGGAATATGATACCTAGGAGAATCCTGGAAGCAAGGTTCCTATTGAGAAAGCCATGCCTGCGTACAAGAAAATATGATGGCCATTTGAATGAATTCCCGGAAGAAGCTGCATAAATGAATGGCAAAGGCGAATGGTGACGTCACACAGAAATGAGCTGACGTAAAAAGAAAAGATGCAGAGATTAGAGGATGCAGATATTCTATAAGGCATTAAGAAAGTATCATAAATAAGTGATATCTCGGGCTCGAGATGAAGACACTTATGCTATAGAAACAATGAAGATCAAGTTATTTTACAGGTGTACAGATGCAAATTAAACACAAGCAGAAAAAGTAATCCTGAGGCTAGCTTTGTAGTGAATAAATTGCGGCAAGCGCCAACGTATATAAATGTATATGAACAAGTGAAGGATGGAGGTTTCCACTACGTATTGTAAAACTCATTTCTAGTGTGTCGCAGCAAACAAAAGTTGAAATAAAGTGAATCTCGAAAAGGCGAGGTTGGGTGAGCCATAAAGCCAAGCCAAGAAGCCAGGGTCTCATCAGGCGGAAGTTAACTAACATTGGATACAAATCGTGGGGAAGAATAAAACTCCTGTTCAAACGACAGGAACAAACAAGGAAGACGTCCGAGGTCTATTAAAAAATTGTATTTTAAAAATAGTGAAAGCTCGAAATCATGGTCTTCAGTCACATGGAAGGATGAAGTTGGACGAGCAAGATGCTCACACCTACGCATGAGGGCAGAGCGTGCCGTCACTCCCCTGAATTCTCCACAGCACAGAACAAACTCGAGACCGAGCTTCAAAGCCTAATTGACTAAGCAGACCACTGAGGCGATGATGTATTGATCTGCTAATTGGTGAGAAGCTATGGTTAAGACGAGCTCAACAGCAACTGAAAGGCCAGCCTGCGTGCTGCTAGACATGGGTGGAAAAGTACTGACAAAAGTTAGAGTGGCAACCAATTGTAGGGGACCGCGTAATTAAGGGTCCTATAGGTTGTGTAGCCAATGGGACGTCATTTAGTGACGTTCATAAGTGGTCATTTCAGAGGGAGGGCTTAGTTGCCTCACCTGATAAGTAACCAATCACATATTCATACTTTTTAGGGTAGTATGGATCATATACTTGGATGTTCACTAAAAGCCTATCACGTTTGCTCGTAGGTTTTTGTAGTTTGCAAGGTAGGATGATGTTGGTAGTAACTTAGGTCAACGTCAATGATGACAAGTGTTTGATATACAAGCTCAGTTTTTTTATGAAACTAGTTGATTAAGAGGATCAAGCGAATTAGTTTATGTTCGTTTTACTCCCAGTTTTAGATAACATAATAAAACAGTTATCCTTTTTGCCAACTACCGGAGTCATTTCGATTATTGATGTATGAATAAAATCTGCATCCCCATCCATCTCCATGGTAATTGCTACTCATCTTAAAGGGCTGAGGTTATTTAGTTTACTAATGTTTGGGTTGTTTCTACAAGGATACAAGCCATCTTGTGCAACCAACCTCCAACCCAGGTCATTAACAGTCACAGCGATACAGCACCTAGCTGCTTCTTCCCTCTGGTCCCCGTCTTGGCGATATAGCACCAATCCACTGCTTTGCCCCAAATCATCCATTATACAGGTTGATGCTTGCTATTTGCAATCCACAACTGGAGAATGGCATTTGCCAAACTATGTCCTGATGCAGAGTTAAAGAGCCCCTTTTCCACATAAGGGGTAGAGAAGATGTAATATAGGGCAGCTCTTCTGCAAGCCCACGTGGGCTCATCCAATCTGGGATTAGTTGGACAATATGGAAACAGCAGAACTGGAAGATGTTTATTGTAGGTTGCGTGGCACCACAACAGTGCACATACTACTCGCTGGAAAACTATTACTTTCAGAGGATTGATTATTGTGTGGTATCCGAACAGCTATCTAGAGGCACTTCATGTACACTCTCCAATCACTCCTCAGTAACAATTGGCCTGTCATTGTGTCAGGAATCCACGCAGATCTTCTCGCAGACCAGTCTCAATACGTCTTGGAGCCTACTAGGGGTATTCCAGGGATTAATTGTCGAAGGTTCAATGAACGAGCTCAGCTATCGGAAGATGCAAGCAATCTGTGCTTTCATGGTAGCCTACAAATGCTGGCTCGCTGCCCATGTTCTTAATAATTTGTCATTGGTAACTGCCCATCACGATTACAGTGAAATACTTGGTCACAATTTTCACCTCTGCTGCTATCAACAGACTGTTCTTTAACTACTGTGATTGGCAGCTGCACCATCTCTGCCTCAGTCACTGAGAGGGTTTTGCAAGGGACCTGAGCAAGTGGGAGGGAATTAGGTAAGTCCTAGTAACAGTTCTTCCCCGTCCCATTGGTTCCACTGAACTGCAGCCATCCCATCCCTTCCAGCCTCAACAGCACACATTCAAGGGAAGAGATAGAACACGTAGCCCCTTTATCCAGGCCTACTTTGTTTTTTCCAATGTCCTTTGTTACCTCAGAGTGCATGGAAGCTGAGAGGGGCACCGCTGGCTGCCATCAGTTCCTGTGCGGTTGTCAGATTGTAAACATACATCACTAACCTGGACTCTGATGAACCATGTACTTAATACGAGGAGAGGAAATAGACCTGAACACACTGAAATAAGAACACGGTTTCTGTTCTCTTTCCTCCCCAGGTTTGGGGGGCTTTGGGACAGGAGATGTGATGCTCTGTCCTCAGATGTGTAGCGGGTGCTGGAACAATGGAATAGATGTTGCGGGATCAGAAATCGTGATGCAGGACTGGAAGTAAATAAATTACAATGAGTGTTAAGACTAACCATAGGCAGGCTTCCCTTTCCCTTTGTGATGATAATTTGCCTGGGAATGG
The DNA here is from genome assembly GCF_040938575.1 of Ambystoma mexicanum. Taxonomy (NCBI): domain Eukaryota; kingdom Metazoa; phylum Chordata; class Amphibia; order Caudata; family Ambystomatidae; genus Ambystoma; species Ambystoma mexicanum. The sequence goes on along the minus strand of NC_090936.1, from coordinate 157,965,597 downwards.
GAAAGCAGCCTCTGGTAATTACTAAATTAAGTCTGTATTCTTCCTGCTCAGCCATCCCAACTAAAAGGTCTCTTAGGACTGCAGTGTAGAGATTTATAGTCCCAAAAAGAAATAAAGAAACTTAAGTTCTAATGACCTAATATCAACGTAGACTCCTTAACTGGAAAAATGAGGATCGGTGGGTGAGACTCAGCTAGTCTCCATGTCCTGGAATTGAAGGTTTGCAAGACGCTGCTTTGTTGTCAGAGCGCTTTCTTAAATGTCGGATCCACCATAACGCAAAGCTGAGTTTTTGGTGGCCATCCTGGTAAGAGCATGATGTGGACAACGGGGTAGCCATGTTGTTGTGGGTCGGGAGCGACAGACTATGTCACGTTGTTGCATAACGGTGACCATCTTACTGTGGGGATGGGAGTTGCTAGCGATATACCTCCACGTCCATCAAGGCTGCTACAGACGTCCCGGGAGAAGGGTACTGTGGCAGCCACGACCAAGCAGGAGAATCCAGAAGGCATTGGCGAGTCCAAGCCAAACAATGTATGTTCCTTTCCAAAGCCACTCATTGGAATTTTAAATCTGATGCTCATTCACAGCTGGGCCTACATATTTTCTCTGAGGAAATGTCATATTTCTTTTCTGGAAATGAAGGATCAGTCTCCAGTTTAACTTTGCTGGCGAGTCATTTCAGGTCAATATTGTTGTGCATTGCTAAAAAGTCTGGGATACTTGTATGTATGTATGTGTGTATGTGTGTATGTATGTATACGGATATGGATATTACTGAGAAGAAAGTTCGCTCATTGAGATTATTATAATTCATGGCTGCCACGGTCTCTTCACTATTATAAGGATCGCTCTCTCCAAGTGTTCCCTCTTTTCTTCTACACTCTAACTTATAATGGAAAGGGTGCCCTTCCAACTGTGAGCTTTTATTTCCCCTCTTTTCTACAAGGGTATGGTGCACTCCTTACCCTCAAAGTAAAGAAAATATGGCAAGATGCCGTTAAGGGATATAGTACCCTTCCCACCAAAGGGTTGAATTTCTGCTCTTTTCAGTGGATTGAGTAGCGTGTTGTAGTGGTAAGCAGTTCTTTATCTTGCTATGTAGTCACACTGCTGACACAGGAACAGCCTTCTTATGCTCCCCAAGATCTTGAAGACCCATCGGCTCCTGGGCCTGGTATCCTGCTAGAGATTCTCTTGCAACGCTCTGGGTCTCTCTCATACTCCAGACTTTGCACCCAAAAGGTTTCTTTCCTGTTGCCTTTCCCAGTGGGTCTCCAGGAGTGTAAACCTCAAAGCGGCTCTCCTACCAGGCCTTGTGTGCCCCTTCCTACAAATGTCCTTTTAAAGCAGGAAGCCATCATTGCCACTTAAACCCCAACACAACACAAGTGAATAAATAATCCTACCAGTTCAGTGCGTTCACCTTCACACTCCCCAAGTTTCATCAGGAGGCAGATTCCAGTGCAGACCACAGCAAAGGAGGGAGGGGCAGATCCAGAACTTACATCCCGTATGGGAATCAGCCATTTCAGGTGCTTGCGTTTTTGATGTGGTGCAAGCTGGCTACTACCCTCACTGTGGGTTCTGGTGTTATCCTGCCCAATGCCAAAGCTTCCTCCACATGATTGAACCCTTGTGTTCTGTAGCCTCTTGAAAGGTGGGGGGTCTGCGTCAATGTCTCTCAAAGCTTTTTGAGGGCCCAATCCTCCTGTCCCGTTAGGAGTGCCTTCACCCACAGGCTTGTCATACCCACTTCCAAGCCAGGCATATGTGGAGGTGCCAGCTTCCTTTCCGTGGCCCCTCACCAATGGAATGTGCTCCCACCTCGCCCAAGAGCGGAACAATCCTACTGGGTATTCAGAAAAGGCACTGAAAACCTGTCTGTTCACCTAAGCCATTGACTTTGATTTTTTTTATTTTACTGTCTTCCTTCTGTCCTATCCACAAGTTAAGTGTACATGGTTGTAACAGCGCCTCCATGCCCAAGGGTTATGTGCGCTTAATAAATGTAAAATAAAACATTTTAGATCCCAATGCTCTCAGGCACCATATGAACCATTATTCTCAAGACAAACCGACCAAGATTGAGAAACTTCAAACAATCTCTATGAAGAGCACAGGAGAATTCAAGGAAGCTATTTACCGTAAATGCTTATTTTCCACATCCTCCTCCCTGCCCTTCAACGCTTACTCTACTTTGAGTAGGCAGCAAGGTCAGCTGCAGTTTGGGCTCTTCTCCTTTGGCCTGAAATCTGCTCCAAGATCAGCGCTCCCTTAGTACAGCATCTTCATGGTCCAGGGAATTCTCCTTCATCCCTACTTGAACGTCCGGTTAATCCCTGATCCCTACATTTATCAGGTGAGCATCAATGCCAGATCTGAGTGCAACATCCAGTTTGTCTGCTTTCTAAACCCGCAACAGATCATACCTGCTACCCAGCAATTATCAGAATACTTCAAGGCCCTGCTGACTTCTCGCTAGCAAGTCTTCTTCCATGCATGCCCCCAAACTAAACTCCAAATCCAGTAAACAGCAGATCAATCTGGGGGCTCAGTTTATGCACTCCTTTAGCTGATGATTCAAGGAAACACTGTTGCCCAATTACTTTAGTCCCTTGGCCCAGAAGATTCTTTGGACTCACAAATTATCTAGTAGAGTGCGGACACTCATCCTGGACTCAGATCATCAAGTCACCCTTGATTACCATTTTCAAGGCTAGGGTGCATCCTCGAGTGCTCGGTCTGCTCAGAGGCTGAGACGATGTTGCCTTCTGAAAGCAGAATGAACCGGAATGAGCTATGCTGCTCTGATATTGGTCATGGTGTTCATCTCAAATGTTAGAAGCGATCAAGAGGGAAAGCCTGGCGGTGTGATATGGACAAATACCCCTGTTCTAAAGGCTAATAGGGTGTGCAGAAATTAATATTTTTCTTTACAGGCCAGCCCCATTCCAAAGAAGAAAAGACAGGTGGACAAACAGATCAAGACATCCTCCGTTGATCTCACTAGACCGGAATGTCATCCCATGGATTTACCAGACATTTGGGGCTCTACATACATCTAGATCTCTTTAGATCCAAATAGCATGCACTATGTGCCAAAGGGGTCAGTGATGCTTCGTCATGGCAATCAGTTCTCTGGCAGTCAGTACTTCTTTTAGCCTATCCTATGTTGCTAGGGTTCTTTTCAGGATCGGTGGAAGGAGCCCAATTCCGGGATCTACATATGAAGCACTTGATTTTATATCACTTAGTTTATGTTTTCCACTGTGAAGAAAATGCCACTTCTCCCTCATTTTTAGATTTTTCCTCAGCTTTTGAGTAGGTCTACAGTGCCAGACTCTGACCTAAACTAGCCCAGATGGGTATGGAAATATTAACATGAGGAGGCCTGAATGAAAATGCTTCATATGAGGAACCTGAGGGCGTCATGACTTCTTTTTCCCCAGAATCTTCCTCTCAGTTGGCCAGGGCAAGGCCATCGCTTTTGGATCCAGAGCCTGGGGGTGTATATGTGAGGGAGGATCACTTGGGTGGAGGGAACATGGGGAGGACGTCAAGTGAGACATGGTATCCCCTTTCCCTTTCATAATGAGCCCTCTATCCATAAAGCCTTTGTGGGATATTGTCAACCCTTTCTCTATTCCTCCTTCCAAACTGTCCCCAGAAACAACACCTTAGTACTGGGACGAGGAAAAGACCAACTAGGAGGACACATCCTCATTCTACTGATACACACATACATCAGAGACGAAACAGGGTCATAAAGGCTCCTTTTATTAAATCATACAGTTCCAAACACCACTCTGGGGCTGAGACGAGGAAGAGGACTATGGAGGCATACCAGTGAAATAACCAGGCGTGTCCGTCTAATTGAGCCCTCCATAGTCCGGCCAGAAAACTTAATGACACACCTGGGGTCACTTAACACACCTGATGGCTATAAAAATGCCTGCTGTTTTGCGAGACGAAGTGGCTGGAGGAAGGGAAGCTGAAGACCCAGGTGGCTGGAGCAGTGCTGTGCAAGAGAAGGGGACACCATAGCAGTGGTCGGCTGTTCGAGGCTCCAGAGGTCCTGCTACCCACCAGAGCGAATCTGTTTAGGAGAAGCTGTGAAACTCCCATTGGCCCCATTCTCTGCAAGCCAGGAGAGCAAGCGGTGTGCTAGGTGCAGACCACAAGGGAAAAGCAGAGTCTGGAGAAGCTGGAAAGCCGAAGAAGCCTGGAGAAGCACATCGCGAAGGACACCAAGAAGGCGGCCACTTCTGTGTGAGACCAGTGAATGTAAAGCAAAAACACACCCATCCCGGGGCGTACTGTTGCATGCCAGAGCAAGTACTTTTAAGATGGAGTGAACTGAAACCGATTGAAAGCACTTGTGAATGCTGCACAGAGTAAAAGCAAATTGAATACTCGTAAATTGCGTGAGAACAAAGTATTACATGAGACAAACATCAAGGAATGTATTGTATGAAAGTGAGAAACCCAGTAGCAGCCCAAAGTCAAGAGAGGCCCTTGAAGGAACAAGTTACTTACCTGTAACTGTTGTTCTCCAGCATGGGTCTGGCATGGATTCATATGCTCATGAATATTCCCCGTCGTCAGGCTGGGATCCTCGGTAAAGAAAAAATCTGTTTCGTTTCTGAACTGTCTTTCTACTAGTAACCAATCACTGGTCTCTGGGTCATACTGCCCCCAGCCAATGACTGCCCTCTACCTAAGCCCCTCCTCTGGCAGCCATCTTCAGATTTGGTAGCACGTAAAGTGGCAGTAGGACCAAGTGAAGAGCCGCAGAGGGGTAGGAGGGAGGGTTTGTATGTGAATTCATGCCTGACCCATGCTGGAGAACAACAGTTACAGGTAAGTAACTTGTTCCTACCCCAGCATGGGGTCTGGCATGGATTCACATGCTCATGAATTTAAGAATACATAGCAGTACACACATGCACAACCACAGGAGGTGGCAAGGCTCAACATTAAGCAATACCACAACTCAACATTAAGCATCTCTTACCTCCTCACCAGGCTCACCTTAAGCGAACAGGGTGCGCAGCACTGCCTGGCCGACTCTGGACCCCTCCCGGTCGACGCAGTAGAATCTCGTGAAGGTGTGTGTCGACCTCCACGTAGCAGCCCTGCAGATGTCGAGCATGGGGCACACCAGACAGGAACGCCGTGGTAGCAGCGATCATTCTAGTTGAATGGGCTCTCAGACGGCAGGGCAACGGTCGGTTTGCCAACCAGTGACAGTGCATGATGCAGGCGGAGAGCCATCTGGAAATGGAAGCCTTCGAGAGGGCCTTCCCTTGTTTCACAAGTCAAGTTGTGATGTCATCCGAAAACTCTTAGTGCGGTCCATGTAGAACTTTAGCGCTCTAGCCACATCCAGCGAGTGCAAAGTCCTCTCAGCCGGCAACAAAGGTGACGGGAAGAAAACTGGTAACACCAAGGGCTCGTTGAGATGGAAGTCTGACAGCAACTTGGGCATGAAGGAGAGGTGCGTCCTCAGCACCACCCTCGAATCGTGAAAAAAGTATGGAGGTTTACAGGAGAGGGCCTGGATCTCTCCCACTCGTCATCCGGAGGTGATGGCCACAAGAAACGCCGTCTTCCACGACAGGAATTTCAACGGTGCCGAATGCAGAGGCTCGAATGGCGGACCCATGAGTCTGGACAGCACCACGTTGAGCTCCCGCGCCAGGGCCGGAGCCTTCACTGGCAGGAATGACCGTAACAGTCCCTTCATAAACTCCTTCACCAGGCGATGGGACCAGAGAGATGATCGCCCCGGGGTCCTGGAGTGGCAAGAAATCACAGCTAGATAGATCTTGATGGAGGCGTGCACCAGCCCCCCCCCCTGGCCAGCGACAGTAGTTACGGCAGCACCTGAGGGGCCGTAATCCACAGAGGGTTAATCTTCTGTGCACGACACCAGACAGAGAACCTCTTCCATTTGTGTCCCTAACTCTTGAGAGTCGAGGGCGCCCTGGCCTTCGCAAGCACCTCCTTGCAGTCCGCCAGGATATCGTACCCTCCAAACTCTAGCGCTGGAGGAGCCAGGCCTGCAAGTTCAGCGACACCAGATCGTGGCAGAGGATGGCGCCTCCTTCTCTGATGAGGAGATCCGTGTCCGTCGGCAGTTTGACTGGGGGGGTGGGAACGCCGACATGTCCAGCAGGTCCGGGAACCAGATCTGCCTCGGCCATGCCGGTGCGACGAGGATCATCCTGCAACGGGACCGTTTGAGTTGAGTAGCAGCAGCAACAGCAACGGAGGGAACGCATACAGGAACAGACCGTCCCAGGGGAACGAGAAGACATCACCCATGCTCCCCGGCTGGGGAAACCTGCTGGAGAACCTCTGGTACTTGGTGTTCACCGGCGTGGCGAACAGGTCGATCTGGGGATTGCCCCATCGTCGGAAGAGGTGGTCCACTTGATCCTGCCGCAGTTCCCACTCGTCGCACGAGCGCAGCTCCCTGCTGAGTGCGTCGGCGATGGTGTTTTTTATTCCTGCCAGGTGGAAGGGTACCAGAAACATCCCTTGGGCGACAGCCCAATGCCACAGATCCTGGGCCTACTTGGATAGGGCTGGAGATCTGGTGCCTCTCTGCTTCCGGATGTAAAACATTGTGGTGGTGTCGGTGAAGATCCTCACCACCTTGCCCTTGAGGGAGCGAAGGAACGACCCGAGGGCCCAGAACACAGCTCGGAGCTCCAGGACACTGATGTGTAGTGACCTCTCCTTCGGTAGCCAAAGGCCTCTTGCGTGGAGATCTCCGGAGTGAGCCCCCCCCATCCCTGCAGGGAGGCGTCCGTCGTCACCGTCTCCTGATGGGCCGGGCTCTGGAAGTCCATACCGCCGTCAGATGCGTGCGGGTGCCCCACCACTGGATCGCTTGTCGAAAGGTCTCGTTGAGTGAGATCCTGTCTTCGAAGATGCCCGGCGCTTGCATCCAATGGGCGTCGAGGAACTCCTGCAGTGGTCGCATCCGTAGCCTGCAAAGGTACACAAGGTAAATGCAGGAGGACATCATGCCGAGCAGGGACTTGACGGACCTCACCTTGGCTACGTCCATGGTCAACAGCCGTTGCACCTCGCCTAGGATGGCCTTCGTCCTTTCCTCCGACGGAGATGCTAGTCGCGCCACTGTGTCGAGCTTGGCTCCCAGGAACAGGGCGACGGTACCAGGTGGGATTTTGTGAAGTTGATTGAAAATCCCAGATCCATGAGCAGTTGGACGGTCTTCCTTGTATGTTTGACGGCGAGTTCCCTTGACTCTGCCCGGATGAGCCAGTCGTCCAGGTATGGGTAGACGTGGATCCCCTCTAGGCGCAGCCGCGCCACCACTGGTGCTAGGCACTTGGTGAACACCCTGGGCGCCGACTTCAGTCCGAAAGAAAGGGCCTTTACTGGTAGTGCCGTCCGGACTACGAATCGCACAAACTTTTGATGTTATTTCAAGATGGGGATGTGAAAGTAGGCGTCCTCCAAGTCCAGCGACGATAGGTAGTCGCCTTCTTCCAGTTGACCCAGCACGTGCTGGAGGGTGACCATCCGAAACTTCTGGGGCCTGATGTAGACGACGAAGGTCCAGGATGGGTCGCCAACTGCCGGTCTTTTTTCTTACGAGTAGGAAGTACTGCGAGTATACTCTTTGGGACGAACTCGATAGCTCCCTTCTTTAACATCGCTCGTACCTCCAGTAGTAGTTGCGGACGTGGTTTTCCTTTCTGGCCACAGGTGGAATACGGGGACATTTTCTTAGAAATTCCAGTGTGTGCCCGCGGGCCAGAGTATCCAGCACCCAACGGTCGGTGGAGATGGACTCCCACACGCTGATGAAGTTCGCCAGCCGGCCTCCCACCGGGGTGCTCAGGTGGGGGCCCGACGCTACGGCCGGTTCAATCCTGCTTGGCGGTGGCCTTGCCGCCCTGGCCACCTTGGCGACTGAGATCCTCCTTGCTTGCCGCGTCCCCTGTAGGCCTCCTGTGATGAGGAGCGGGCCGCTAAGCGGTATGTCGAGGAGCTGCTGCCGAATCCCTTGGCGGCACCTTGCTTGTCTCCGGAGTCCCGAAAGGGCAGCCGTTGTTGCTGAAGAACGCCTAAGGCACGAGCCGTCTCCGTGTCGGTCTTGATGGCTTGCAGCGACTCGTCCACTGCTTTGCCAAACCGGTTGTTCCCATCGAAGGGCATGTCCAGGACCTTGGTCTGCACGTCTTGACGGAAATCGGTTGCCTTGAGACAACCGCGCCGGCCAAGGCAAACGCTGTTGCCCATCTGGCGGAAGCCAGTTTTGGCAATGTCCGTGGCCACCGTTATGGCGTGGTCCGACGCCACCTCTCCCTCCTGTAGGATCTCCAGGGCCTCCGCCCTCTTGTCTGGAAGGAAATCCAGTAGGGGAGCGATCTTAAACCATAGCTCCCTGTCGTAGCGGGCCACAATCGCGAGGGCGTTGGCCGCTTTAATGGTAGTCACCGCCGAGATGACCCGTCGTCCCATGGCATCCAGTTTCTTCCCTTCACCATCCGGCGGAGAAGTCGAAGTTAACGCCGTCGCCCCCACCACTTTCTTCTTGGCCGCCGCGGAGAAAACCGAGTCCAGGGTAGGCTGCGCCCTAAGGCACATGGGGGCGGAATCCGGAACCCGGTAGTTCTTCTCGTACCGGTCTCTTGGCAGGGACCGTGGATGGGTTCTTCAGGAGCAACAGCCCCTCGTCCCAGATGTCGTCGAGTAACGGGACCGAGAGGACCGTCTTCCTTTTGGCCTCCCGTCATTGATAGAGGAAACCTTCCTCCTTCTCTTTCATGGGGCAGAGCTGGAAGAGCTCGGATGCCCGGGCGACCATGGCGCAGAAGGAGACAATGTAGCTGGGTGGGGAGGCGAGAAGGTAGTGATGGAAGGTCCATTCCGTCGTCACCACTGTCATCATCCGTCCCCGTCGTGGCTGTCTCTGTTCCCATATCCTTCCTTGGCTCAGGAGACTGAGAAGAAGGCTGTGCAAGCCGAGTAGGCTGGAAAGGAGGGGGTGGATGAATTCTCCTCCGCTTGTTTGGAGGGCTTTCCGACGGTCCAGGCTCTGCTGGGTCATCCGTTGGTGGAAAGGGCAACCTTGTCCTTATCTCCATACACAAGGCCTTGATCGCCATCAAGATCGCCCCCGAGTTGTCTTGTGGCCCAGGGACCGCTGCGACGGGCACGACGGTAGAGATGGACTGCAAAACACACAGTCCTTCTCCACGTGCGTTTTGTCTTCATGAAGGCAGTAGAGACATCGAGAATGTTCCTCCTTGAAGACATTCTGCAGTCCACATCCAGGGCAGCTCCTATAGAGCTTGGGTCCGGGCATCGTGTCTCCTTTTTCCTGGGCCATGTCCACGCGGGGTAGGCCTCAAGATATTCCGGAAGCCTCCGGGAGCGAAACTCGAGGAAAAGCTCGCCCTCGAGGGGCATAGAAAAATCTGAAACGGGTCCCCGTTGATCGAAATTAGAAACAGTGGAGTTTGAGGCTCGATTGACCGAAAAATGAGATGAAATCTCTTTGAAAATTCGCTACATGCAGTAAACGCTCGAGAGCTACAGCACGAGGACTCCCAACACTTGAACGTGCGGTAAAAATCTGAAGATTGCTGCCAGAGGAGGGGCTTAGGTAGAGGGCAGTCATTGGCTGGGGGCAGTATGACCCAGAGACCAGTGATTGGTTACTAGTAGAAAGACAGTTCAGAAACGAAACTGAAACTGATTTTTTCTTTACCAAGGATTCCCAGCCTGACGGGGAATATTCAGGAGCATGTGAATCCATGCCAGACCCCATGCTGGAGAAACAAGTATTAACAAGGTCAAGAGGATACCAGGACTGGTATAAAAAGGAGAACTACATAGCAGCCGAAGCCAAGAGGGACCCAGGAATTGCAGGCTAAGAGGAACTTGTGTTGGCAAGAGCTAGAGAAATAAAGAAAAGTATAACAAAGTGCTGTGAGAAACCAGAGGGTATGTGGTGGACAAGCGAGGGAGATTCACCTGGGTGGAGGGTCCTTGGGGATTAAGAGTGGGGTAACCTTAAATGAGACATGGTACCCCTTATCCTCGTGACAACCAGCTTAATCCTTCACAGATCTTTATGGGTTACTATAAAGCAATCCCTCTATGTTCCCCTCTTAGAGTACCTAATAATATTGAGACGAGGAAGAACCAACTGAGAGTAATGGATGATACATATTTTCCCCACTATGGTACAGAGACGAGGAAACATCAATTGAGTGATGAATACCATTTCTTCTCACCACTTTGGTACTGGGACGGAAAAGATGCATGAAGGTCAAGCATGTCCATGTAATCAGGGCCAGGCAGTAATGGTTAATGGTATACACCCACAGCCCATTAATGGACCACAGATGTATAAAAAGTGGAAGGTTTCACCACAATGGAGAAGCAGAGAAAGAGTAAGAAGCAGAATAAGAAGCCGTGCAAAAGCAGAAGAAGCAAATGAGCCAACCAAAACTCTGGGAATGGGAATCCTAGTGGCGTGATCGTACAAAACAGATTCCACCGAAGGGGAGGCTAGCAGCAGTCTGCCGAGCGGCAAAGCTTTGCCCTGGAGCTGGAGAGTGCACAGCAAAGTGCCCAGCGAGCAGGCTTCCCCACTCAGGGAGAAGCCGATAACAGGAGTGGAGCTGCTAAGCCCAGGTAATTGTCTGGGACACTGGAACAACCGGGGTGCTCCAAAGGACAGTGAAAGTAGTAGCAGTTTACGGCAACAGGCAAAGTTGCCTTCGTTTGAACACCGAACTGAATGAAAAACCTAACATTCCCTTAATTAAATGATAAACTGAATCAACACATGTAACGTTAACTTTATTGAATACCGAACTGAATGAAATAGGTAAGTTGCTTTTATTGAATACTAAACTGAATGAAATCACGCAAAGTTGCTTTTCTTTAACAGCAGCATTGAATGAAGAAACCGAAATTACAATTATTGAATACTGAATTGAATGAAACATACTAGGCTGCACATTTTGAGTATGGGAATGAATGAAATGAGCAAAACCTGCATTTTGTAAAACACTGAATGAAAAGGAGAAGAACAAACTTGTTGAATAATGAACTAAAAGTAATTATGCAAAACAATATGAATGAAAAACAGAGCAAAGAGGGCGCCAAGGTTGAGAAACCACTTGTATGTTAAAGTTGTGGAACTACATAGTAGAAATGACTGGTTTGGCTGAATATTGATCTACTCAAGGAGACCTGGAAGTTCCTGGTTGCATGACCGGTTATGGGTAGACCGTCCCGTCTGAAACGGCTCTAAGACCAGAGCATTACTATTCAGGGAATAAAGAACTGTTGAAGAGTGAATCCAAAGTTTCTGGTTGTGTGACCTGTAATGGGTGGACCATGTGGTCCAAAACTGTGCCAAGACCAGAGAACCCCTACATGATCACAAAGAAGTTTTCTTTCATCTGCCACAGCAACCACATAGATATAGAATTCCAGAGTCGCCCCTGAAAAAAACCACATGCTCTCGCTGTGCTCAAATGTGAGCGGTATACAACTTGAATCTTAATAGTTTGTCAGGTAATAACTCATTGTCATCCAAAAGACATCACTTCAGTTACATAACAGTACATTTTCTATTTCAAATAGAGGCAGTGTCAATACATGGGCTCAAAATCGCCTATGAATTTCAGATTAAATCTATCCTCAGGGGTGAATCCTTATAGCATCACAAGTGTAAATAAGTGCACCCTGAGTGCCTCAAAGTGCTGTCTGCTGTGTTTGCTGAGTTGGCGATGTAAGGAAGGCATGGTATCAAAGTAAGATAAACAACTGACCACATTTCAAGGGTGTTTATTGTACTTTATCAAGGGTGTGATAAACGCTTATCTAAACCTAAATTTAAGATGGGAGCTAGCTACGACCATCAAATAATAATGCAGTCCTAGTGGAGTCACATCAAAATATAAGGGCCTATGCTAAAAAAACAATTGCCAATCCTTACCTCCAAGTTACAAATCGTGTAGGGGAAAGTTCCAGAAAAGAAAGAAGTGTCCACAAAATGATAAGTCAGGATGGCCAGGCCGTTGGCCTCCCTTCCCCACGTTTTCAGCACGAAACAAGGCAGTTCACGCAAGCATAGCACACTTTTGGGCTTCTTCGCCATAAGGACACAGTTCCATAACAAGCATCAGGGCTTTCTATGCCCGAGTCTCTTAAGTTATCAAAAAGTCTCTGGCTTCAGAGGGCCTTATGTATCAAACAAACCAAAAGTTCCTTTCCAAGTGTTCACGTAGGGCCATTCACTCTTTACCTGGGGGCCCCCCCCCCTCAAGCGGACTCAGATCTCTTTTACATAATTAGTCTCCCACAGCTGGGTTCGGACTAATTATAGTTCGTAAGCCTTTTCACAGGTGACTTACGGTTCACCCCGGACCTCCTCAGTTGGGCTCAGATCCCCTTTTCAAAATTAGTCTCCCTCAGCCAGGCTCGGACCAATTACAGTTTGTAGTAGCTATCTAAGACGTTCGAATGTGCACAGGGTTTGGCTTGACCCGTTGCAGGACCACTTCGATGTTACAGATTACAATTTTACACTCTCGGTTGGATACCTAACAGAGTCCTTTGTATGCGCACCCACATGGTGCCGGACCACTCTGTATATGGTTTCTTTGGTATGGTTTGGTTCTGTCCAGGTCGGGGGACAGAGTTTTCTGATCTCCGTGTACAACGACCTCTCTCGATTGGCTGATGAGGGTGGAACAGGTGCTCTTATTTTATTAGATTTATCGGCCGCGTTCGATACCGTAGACCAGCAGGTGCTACTGGATCGTCTGGCTCTGGCCGGATTGTCCGGTCAGGTTTTGATGTGGTTTGCCTCTTTTTAGCTGACCGCAGCCAAATATTGACTCTTGCTTCCTTTTTTTCCATCAGCTACGATGCTGCTTTGTGGGGTCCCCCAAGGATCGACCTTGTCCAACATCTATATTCAGCCTCTTGTTCAGCTCATCCACTCCTTTGGCTTCAGGTGTTACTCCTATGCTGATGATACCCAGATCATTGCCCGGCTGGATTCTTCCCAGCCGGACCTCGCATCTCAGTTTAGGAGTTGCCTGGTGGTCGTAAGTGGGTGGATGGGCAGCAATTGGCTGAAACTGAATGGGGACAAGACAGAGGTCCTGGTGGTATACCCCCCGTGCGGTCCTCTGCGCGTGGTCACTGAGCCCGTTCCGTCTTGGTCACCAGCCTTTTGGTCCAGTGAGCTGGGGACATGCCCCCTTCCGGTTTTGGAGGTTAAGAACTTAGGAGTCATCTTCTCTGCATTATTATTATTATCGATGGATGTCCAAGTTGGGGCCATTTGTAAAGCAGGCTTCTTTTAACTCTGCATCCTGCGTAGGGTGTTACCCCTTCTCCCAGTTCGACTTCGGCCCTTAGTTACGTTCTCATTAGTATTGAGTCGACTAGACTACTGTAGCTCGCTATTGTTGGCGTAACCTTTATACTTGCTGCATCGCTTACAATTACTTCAGAACTATGCGGCACAGACTTGTATGGGTTCTCCATACGGTGTTCACATTTCGCCCGTTCTCAGATCACTCCACTGGCTGCCAGTTCAGCAGCAGGTGCAGTTCAAATCACTGGTGATAGTACATCAGGCCTCCTATGGGTCAGGTGCAGAATATCTCCAGGAAAAGTTTTTTCCCTATGTGTCTTCCCGTGATCTTCATTTCGAAAGACTCATCTCCTTGCTGCTCCCCATTATCGGTTTGAGTGAGTTGGAGGACGCTCCTTTTCAGTGGCTGCTACTAAGCTGTGGAACTCACTGCCTGCTCCATTGAGATCCACAGCTAACAACGTCTTTTCGTCGACTGTTGAAAACCTTTTGTTTTTAGTCTTCTTTCATTCTATTATTCTTTGATGGTTTTTTCTGCAGGTCTCCGACAGCGCCAAGATGCTTCGGCGAGCGTGCGCTTTATAACATTAATTAACATAACAAATGAATTAACGTCTTGGGGTAGTCTCCCAATGTTCAATCACAAAGTTCAATTAGTTCTTTAGTTCCAATTATACTCGCGTCGCTCATCGCCAACGCCTCACACCCGGTCCTCTTTATACAATGTTGCCGCTTACAACCTCGATTCCAACTAATACCAGTCTGCTATCAGTCTCTCTGACTCACCGGCTGTGCTGACTTTACTGGAGCTGCTTTGCTGTGGGAGCCATGAACAGTACAGCAACAATCGCTCCTCCCCGCCTATTGATGCAGTATTGCCCTGGGTACCTTCGAGACAATGCATTGTTCTTCAGCTTTAATTCCCGGTCTTCTGTTTCTTATTCCCAAGGGCTCGTGAAATTAACTGTTTTCCTCCGAAAAGGCCAAGGGCCACTTCCTCCTTGCAACTTTTTCTGTTCTTG